>NC_058195.1:15000000-20000000 GCF_907165205.1 Coccinella septempunctata
CATAACCATATTTGGTATGTAGGATCGTTATATTGATGTGATAAACCACACAAAAAATCAGCGACTCGCATAGGGATCCAGGGGGTGATTCGTCATCCCCTAAATTTGAAAATTCGATAACACGTGAACTATTCGCCGGAGCATAACCATATTTGGAATATGGGATCTTTATATCGATGTGATTAACCACACAAAAAATCAGCGACTCGCATAGGGATCCAGGGGGTGATTCGTCATCCCCTAAATTTCAAAATTCGATAACACGGAAACTATTTGCCGGAGCATAACCATATTTGGTATGTAGGATCGTTATATTGATGTGATAAACCACACAAAAAATCAGCGACTCGCATAGGGATCCAGGGGGTGATTCGTCATCCCCTAAATTTGAAAATTCGATAACACGTAAACTATTCGCCGGAGCATAACCATATTGGGAATGTCGGATCTTTATATCGATGTGATTAACCACAAAAAAAAATCAGCTACTCGCATAGGGATCAAGGGGGTGATTCGTCATTCCTCATATTTCTAAATTCGATAACACGGAAACTATTCGCATGGATCCCTATGCGAGTCGCTGATTATTCGTGTGGTTAATCACATCGATATAAAGATCCTTCATTCCAAATATGGTTATGCTCCGGCAAATAGTTTCCGTGTTATCGAATTTTGAAATTTAGGGGATGACGAATCACCCCCTGGATCCCTATGCGAGTCGCTGATTTTTTGTGTGGTTAATCACATCGATATAAAGATCCCATATTCCAAATATGGTTATGCTCCGGCGAATAGTTCACGTGTTATCGAATTTTCAAATTTAGGGGATGACGAATCACCCCCTGGATCCCTATGCGAGTCGCTGATTTTCTGTCTGGCTAATCACATCGATATAACGATCCTACATACCAAATATGGTTATGCTCCGGCAAATAGTTTCCGTGTTATCGAATTTTGAAATTTAGGGGATGACGAATCACCCCCTGGATCCCTATGCGAGTCGCTGATTTTTTGTGTGGTTAATCACATCGATATAACGATCCTACATACCAAATATGGTTATGCTCCGGCGAATAGTTTCCGTGTTATCGAATTTTGAAATTTAGGGGATGACGAATCACCCCCTGGATCCCTATGCGAGTCGCTGATTTTTTGTGTGGTTAATCACATCGATATAAGGATCCTACATTCCAAATATGGTTATGCTCCGGCGAATAGTTCACGTGTTATAAAATTTTGAAATTTAGGGGATGACGAATCACCCCCTGGATCCCTATGCGAGTCGCTGATTTTTTGTGTGGTTAATCACATCGATATAACGATCCTACATACCAAATATGGTTATGCTCCGGCAAATAGTTTCCGTGTTATCGAATTATGAAATTTAGGGGATGACGAATCACCCCCTGGATCCCTATGCGAGTCGCTGATTTTTTTTGTGGTTAATCACATCGATATAAGGATCCTACATTCCAAATATGGTTATGCTCCGGCGAATAGTTCACGTGTTATAAAATTTTGGCTGTACGCCACTGGTCACCGCGTTCGGGTGTTTCCGTCGAACGGTCTGCTGGAAACGGTCTGCTAGGTTCACACCGGTACTATATTCATTGTGAATGTAACAGGAAAAAAGACTTCGGTCGATAGCCATTTGACCAATGTCAATAAAGTTTCTCTCTCTCAGTCAAACTTATGCTGTCATAATCGTCGTGGGGCAAAGGATATTGAAGGTCCTGTAGTTGAATCAATTGTTTCTCTGACATGAATTCACTTAACACCAGCAGAAATTTCTGCTTTTGTCGTAATTCATCTCACTCTTTGGAATAACGGTGAATTTGGTACAAACAACCAAATGTTCTCACCAGAATTCTTTTATTGTCTAACACTCAGAAACTGCAAATATCAGTTCAAAGAAATCCACTTGAACACAGGCATTCATTTTGAAATCATCATCCAGGAAATACTGCAGAGCTGAATATTCTTTGTTCAGAACAATAAGTCACTCCTAATAAAAGACGATATGATGGATATGCCACACCGCCACTTACAGTACACAAAGAGCCATTTTCACCCTAACAATTTTTAGTTAGAAATGAACGCCATTCGCAGACGACAGACGACTCCTGTAACATCATGCTGTAAAGGACGTTTCATCCCTCTCATCCATTTCAGGCATTATTTGTATGGAAACGTGATGCGTACGAGACCAGACGTCAGTTTAATTTTGAAATTAATTAAATATTTTCGTCGGAATTCTGAAACGTTTACGGAAATAACTGATGATGCTGTTGGGTGTTGAGTAATGGGATTTTTCCATCTTCGTTTTTGTTCATATCATATACACGAGTAGGTATTTAATATTCGAAGTAGGTAATGAAAATAGTACAGTTTCCTCTATCGTCTGTTCAGTTGTATTCATCCTATATCCTATATCTGATGATATACTCATTATACTACATATTCATCAACTTATTTGAAAATTGAGAGAGGGTGAGAAATTTCACATTTCACCTAGGGTTATAGAAATCTCTATAAATTGTTGTGTATATAAATTTCGTGGAGGAGGATTGGAAGAGGTAAGAGGGTATACGATAAGCTGATTTAGAGCTTTGGAGAAATCGCGATCTGTGAGCGAACCGCTGCATATTGAGGGCCGTAAGCAGTGCAAAACGAAAAACGAAAGAAGATGTCCATTGAAATTGTAAAAATCGAAAAATTGGAGTATCGAGCCATCATCAAGTACCTGTATTTAAAAGGGCAAGAGGTAAGCAGATTTACGAAGATATGCTTAATACCTGACTGCAAGCTTTAAAAGAGGTAAATTTTCCATTGAGATGATGACCGATCGGGAAGGCTAGTTTCTCTGCCCGTCCCCGAAAATATAGATGCAGTTCATGACATGATCTTATGAGACCGATCTTATGATGAAGATATCTGAAGCACTGAATCTTTCATACGAACGCGTCATCATATAGTTCACTTCAATTTGGACATGTGAAAAATTGCTGCAAAATGGTTCCCCAAATGTTTGAATGTTGACCAAAAGTGTACAAGGATAGAAGCATCGCGTTCGATCTGTGCTCGATTTGAAAGCGATATAGACTTCTTAAACCGAATTGTTACTGTGGATGAGACTTGGGTACATTTCTACGATCCAGAAACAAAGCAACAATCGATGGAATGGCGACACCCTGTTACTCCAAGAGCTAAGAAGTTTCGTGTCCAAAAATCTGCTGGAAAAGTTCTTGCTTCAGTTTTTTGGGATTGCCATGGAGTAATTATGATTAATTTTTTGGATAAGGGTTGAACAATAACCGGAGATTACTACTCGACATTACTGACCACTCTACGGGAAAAAATTAAAGAGAATAGAGGCTGAAAGCTATCCAAAGGTGTTTTGTTTTCGCAGGACAACGCCCCTGCACACAAATCTCATGTTACCATACAAAACATTCGTGATATAGGGTTTAAATTACTAGAACACCCCCCTCATTCACCACATTTGGCTCCATCGAACTATAATCTCTTTCCTCAACTGAAAAAAAGTTTGAAAGATCGTAAATTTTCTTCCAACGAGGAGGTAATAAAAGCTGTGGAGGTCTGATCTGCAGAGCAAGAAGAAATATTTTTTTGAAAGGTCTAGAGACGTTGCAGGCTCGCTGAAATAAATGTATACAATTAAGAGGAGAATATGTTGAGTAATAAAATATTTTGACATTGAAATTTTGTTTGGTTCTATAGGCTATATATATAGGCCATATATACAATATACATATATAGGTCAAGAATTTTTCAATATATCCTCATGCAGGCACCTTTCTGATAGCAGTCCAGTGGCGTACTATGATTTTTTCTGACAGGTATATTTGCTGAGCTATAACATATAAGGATGTGTTGTTTTCTATGGAAATACAAGGTTAAAATGACTAAGGAAGGCTGAGGGCGATGTATGATATATTTCTGAAACGGGTAGAAAAATGGCGATTCTTTCTAAGTCATTTTAAACTATCGTTTTCATAAGAAAAAATATATCTTTATGTTATAGCTCAGCAAATATACCCGTTGAAAAAAATCATAGTACTCCACTGGATTGCTATCAAAAAAGTCTCTCCATAATGTTTTTATTTCAACATACTAACTCAAACAGAAACGGAGATAATGACCAAAGTTGAAATTTTAATTTTGGCCTAAAACTCGAAAACAAAAGAAGATAGCAGAGAACAGTTGATGGCATCATAAGTTTCTCGAAAAAAGACGAACATAATGTGCCATGCATTTTCTTCTATCTCGTTGGGTTAAAAAGTTGTAGTCTACGTATAACCAATTTTGCCCACCCTGTACAATACTCACCTGGAGTTTGGTGCGTTCCTCCCGATTCACCCTGTATATCCCACCAACTTGACATGACCAACGCACCTTGAAATCTCAGACCACGCAGCAATCATTTGAAATCCTTAATGGTTTCCAGGAAAGCTCGGGATACAGTTTTGAGTTCAAACTGTCCTATAAATTTCTCCGACTGAGCGATGCCAGAATACGTTATGGCAATGCCACACGAAAGTCGTACAGGGGAAAGCTTGCGGTAGGCACGTACTGCGACAGGCTTCTGGAGGGATGTTCGAAGAGAACCTGCAGGATACAGTCGCCGAATTATCCCGGCATTTACCCGAGAAACGTCAGTTGTCATTTTAGGGTCAGAGAGCGGAACGTTCCAGTGGGAAAGCACGCTTTGATATCGGTCAGGCAGGCGAATTTCCACTACAAGGAGAACGTCCCCAATTTCGATAACAGCGACAAGGCTTTCAAGTGAGTAGCTCTTTTTAGTTATTCCTCGGAGGTTATGCTAGAACTACTAAATATGGAATTATACAGGTTGAATCTTTGACTTCTATATACATTAAAACAGTAGATTCTACAGGTCGAAATAAGCACTTTTTTATTCAACATTTGTTTCAATTCCGCTTAGATCAAAATATATAAATATTTTAAGTTTTCATGAGGAGCTATGCCACCTCTGGAAACCTGATTGTTTCAAGCATTTAATATATAATTTCAAGCTTGGAAATAGACTGCTGTACTAGACAAACAAGCGCCGAATGAAATTTTTTTTTGTTACATTTGGTGAACAAAGTACCTATAGTTGGGGAGCCGACGATGCTAAATCGGGATTTACCCGAGCGTCGTGGAGACCTAGTGGATTTTAAAGATTAGATGGTAGAAAAGATGTTTTCAGAGATGTAAAAGAAAAATCGTCAGGTGTACATACTCGAGCGTATCAGATTGAGATACTATATATGCCCTAAGTGTCTCTGATAATAAATTCATGTTAATCTGACAATTTGTTTGCTGGGGGCTGGCCTTACGAAAGAGTTGAAAATGGTTAACAAAAAATTTTCGACAGTCTCAGATTTTTAGAGGATATGTTAATTGGGCCGAAGAGACTGACAATTCGTACGTAACGTAAGGTCAGAGCAGCTCTATGAAAATGCAAAAAAAATCGTTACTTGTACATTCCCGAGCGTGCCGAATTTTCATACAGATGGTTATTCTCGGTGTTGTTGACGTGCTGATCCATTAATCTTACACTAATCAGAGGGGGGTTTTCTTAATGTTAAAGACAGTTCGAATATGTTTTAAACATCTCCCTTCCTGTACCTCTAATCGTTTCTGTATTTATTATGAAAGTTGTAGGTAATAAAATTCTATAAAACTTTTTTCTGAAGCAATTTTACATACTCTCAACCGTTTTCAAGTCAGAGGGTGATAATGGTCAGCAGCTTAGCCACATATTCGAAAGGCCAAGATCAATGTAGAAACCCAGTCTAATGTACATTTATCGCCATATATCTCAAAAACGTTCAAATTACTTCGGACAAAATTTGTACAAGATGCTCTACAACTTTTATAATGAATGCGAAAACAATTTGAAGCCCAGGAGAGGAAATGATTCAAAAAACTGATTTTTTTACCTTTATGGCCAATTTTTATTGTTTCGGCTTGCTGGAATTGTTAGATTATATTTTTTCCATTATTCTTCAATCATTAGCTATAAAATAAGAAAAGAAGCCACCGCGCTCGAGAATGTACTCATGACGATTTTTTTTTGCAAGTTTGGCGCCCTCCTACACATTTTCGTGACGCTTAAAATGTCAGATGAAGAGAATATATACTTTTCAACATGTAATTAACCAAATATATCTCAATCTGACACTCTCGAGTATGTACAATGATCGTTTTTTTTTTACTATTCTGACCCCTATATTCAGGTCCGATTTTTGGTAGAGATACATACTTTACAGGGTCCAAGATATCTTCCCTTATATTAATATGGCACGCTCGATTAAATCCCAAATTCCCAAATATTATAAAAATAATTAAGGTACAATAGGGTGAAAAGTGAAAAAGTCTTCATTTTGAACTTTTATTGAAAATTGAGTTCATATTTATAAATATAATATTTTGTACATTTTCATTTGACGTGAACATCGAGTTTTTCATTGCGGTGCCTCTTTAAAATTGACCGTTGAATCAATATTAACATCATGTTGTTCAATAAGTTTACTTGTTAACTGTCAACCGCCTGTTTAATACACTTGCGTACGACATTTCAATTTCGATTAAGTGGTTTTCTTGATTTTTCCAGTTTTCTAGGCAACCACAAATAATGGGGTCGGTTCATCTATTTTATATGAAGCGCAAACAAAAAACTAGGCTCCATTTTTATTTATAAAGATTCCTCTCTTGATTCCTATTTCATTTTCGATAATAATTATAACCAATTAGGCGTGCAATCTACCATATAAGCTGTAATATTCATTTTCAATATGTAATCCTTCATTATCGTTATTCATTTCAGTTCGTAGAAGAGTTCAACAATTTCAAGGAATATAAATACACGGTTAATATAGTTTCAAAGACATTGTGACCCAGTGAAACGTATCCATAGCCAAAGTAGGTAGCACCATAAGATTTCGCATATCTTAAAATTTTTATGTACCAAATTCAGTTATTGGGATGCAAAGAAGAGGCCATTTTAGGGACGAAATTCAGGGGGCTGTAACTCCATAAGAAAGGCCTCCTGGCAGAAACCAAAAATAAGGGTCTCTTAATTTTATCTAGTGAATCAGAGGCCAGATTTTGTTGCTTCGACTTCGGGACACTCTGTATGATACAGGATTGTCCGGAAAGAATGTGAGGCAAAGATCTTCTGCCTGAAAGCAGTCCGTAGCCTGTCAGAATGCTTATCCACACAATATCACTTTTAGTGCTGCGTAACGATCAATGAAGGAAACTTTTTTCTTCGAAATGATACTGCATGTTTGTCTCATTGAAACCTGCTCAACAATAACACATAAAGTAACTTTATGAGTACCCCCTCCATTGATGAGAATCGATAAGTTTTTTCATCACTAGACGATTCGGTTTATCCAAGAACCTACATTTACTCAATTTTATTTGAATACGAGTAATACGACAGATTTTTATAAAGCTGTCGCAAATTTACTGCATTTTGGATGTCTTTCTGATGCTCTAGCGCCTGTGGGGAGCGTTTTGGGACCTCAGTTGATATTGAGATTTCTTCATATTTTGACTTCTGGAATCACTCCCTGAAATATATTAACTTAAATCTGGACATCCTGTAAATAACACAACAGTGTGATCCAAAGAAATTTACCTCGATTTTCCGGCTTTAAAATGAAAATGTGGAACGCACCGGTTGAACGAAATGAGGTGGGCGCCATCTTGTTGGATAATGATCGTTTGATGGTCTTCTGCATTCTTTAATACTTTCACAGGAGGGCTGGATAAAAAAACGTCCTCCAATAGATCTGAATGAATTTGGCAGGTGAGATTACAGGGTATAAAAAAGGAAGATTTTGCGATTTCAATAAATACCCGCATTTAATTTTTGGGAAGCTGAGTATGCGTTTCATGAAATAATCTTGGATTTTCATATGACCAATACCGAGCGTGACGCCGGTTTACAATGTCGTTAAGGTGAAATGAAAACTCGCCCGAAAAACAGATATCGAACATGTAATTTGGATTACTGTTAATCATTTCTCTGACCACTTCACAGAACTGAAATCGGCGATCAAGATTATCCTTATTCAGTTCCTGAGTCAATCGTAACTCATAATTCATGTTGTTATTCTAATGATCTGATGATAGTAAGGTCAGATCCATTGCTACATGACTTAAGACAGCCACGTCCCTCGCTTCGTCTCTTTCATGCACCCTCTTTGTTTCTGACTGAACCAGTAGCGTCAAATTAGGCAACCAGTTGCACGTAAGCAGCAGATACTATTTTTACATGTTGTCGTTCGTTGAATAAAGCCTCTGTTGTTCGCGCAGAGTCGTTGATTTTATCATCCTCACTCTTTTTTCTACGTAATACATCATTTTAATTCTATTTCAAATTTACGATCCCTTTGACACAGTTGTAACGTTCTAAAAAATTAACGATAGAGTAAGGTATATCAAAAACATGGTCCGTGTATCTTTCTGGACCATAATTAATACTTTTTTGGACAAAAAATTAACAACATAACCTCTGAATACCTTTGAAATATGTCGGATACGAATAATATTCTCAAGATAAATTTCACATTGCCTCTTTCTCTATTTTCGCTGTTATTTCATTATCGATGGATATTTTGAAGCGAAATTTTAAGTTCAGATAGTACCCGATACGATCGTCAAAATTAGTAATCGCAACACATCTCATTCCTATTCAAAATCAAGATTTTGTGTTCACCCCCATTAGGACGGTTTGAAGTTACGGGGATGAAAAATGCGGAAAAGTTGTTTCCCCTCGAATCAGAAGTTGACGGTTCCAAGTGATTTTCTACATTTTCATTTTAAGGTCGGAATATCGAGGTGTTAAGTTTTCGTTGGACCAGCCTGTATTATGTACATATTATGTATATTCATTAGTACGTTTTATTCAACCAAAGCTCGAGGAGTTATACCGAAGCGCTGTACTAGTCAAGAACATACATCTTCAACAACTCATCTTTACTAATTAATCGGAGTCAGGATACGTTGGAAGTTATATAATTATTGGAGGGTGATTCAAGCTTTACAACATAACTACTGCGTGTATTTCTTATGTGACAGATCTTATGGAAGTTCATTCAGTACTCAGTGAGGATAGCAATCTCGATAACATATGAAAATTGAATATAGATATATTCGAAATTGATTATCACTATTATCAGTAGGACTGAAAGCTGACTTCTCCGATTCTCATTGCTTTCATGGTTTCACTCACTGCATAGCTAGTATAGAAATTTTTTTTGAAAAGTCCAATTGTGAAAAATAGATAATTTTCAGTCCAGGAGACATCACTTGGTTGTATCTATATCAAATTTCTTATCTTTCCTTCATCTGAATGATTTTGAATTGAATAATTGTTGAAAGGATTCAAGAGATAGTCATAATTAATATCACAGTGAAACATTATAAGTACCTAATAAAGAATAATAATATCTTGCGTAGTAGAATTAGCAATACTCAGGATTTCGAAATTAACATATGAAATTTCAAGCTGCTCTTCAAATAAAGAAAAATAGAATAAATAAATTTTCATCAAATAGGTGAAAGTAAGTTTTTACAATTTTCTTTTCAATTCATGACAGTGATTTTCGAGAATCCTTGTTAGAATGACGTTAAAAAACGAACCGTGAATTTCTTCATTATTTTCTGATTATTTTACCATATAGTCAGATATTTTATCTCATGAGCCAGATCTAAAAAATATCGAATTGAATCTTTGACTCGTACGAATATTTCAACAGAAGATTCTTGAGATCAAAAGGAACACTTTTTTCCTTAACCATTTTTTCCAAATCGGCTCTATTTAAAAGACTGTTGAAACACTATAAAATAATATTATCTCACGAACGGTTTCATTGAATGATATGAATTTCGGAATATAGTTTTTCATTTGAATCTTTTTTGAACACAATATATCACCCACATCTTTCAGTTTTCTCATTATGACCATTACGTACCATAAAATACCAAGAATTCAAAGAACCAAACTCTTGATGAAGATGAGTTGAACGCTATCTGATGAATATTTGAATGTTTTGTAAAATAAAAGTATTCTTCATATTTTCTCGAATAATGCGCCGAATAATGTTCAAAAATCAAAAAGTATCTGTGAAAATTTAAAAAATGGGGAACTTTGGCTGAATACAACTCTGTTTGAAAGATCCTCAGAAGTGTAGAGTCACAGATTCAGCTAGTAATTCTGAAGCTTATTGCTGCTTGAAGCTGATTATTTTTTCTAGGGGTTGCACAGCTCATTCTGAAAAGTGAAAATGGTTATATCTTTTTATCAGGGCCGAAACCGAAAAAATGGTATGGGAAAAAAGTATTTCTTTGGACCTTAAGAATCTACTGTTAAAATATTAGTAGGAGTCAAAGACTCACCCTGTATATCTGTCTATTATTATAGGTTTAGGTCCGAAATACATGTCTAAATTTGTTCTTCGCAGAATTTGGGATCAGTGCAACATGATGCAGGACTACATTGAAATTCTGGATGGCTGGGGGCAGGGTGCCACCACACTTGCCCATTTATGCAGTGGGGAGACAGTTCCACAGATAATGAGTAGTGGACCGGAACTGATGATTAAGTTTCACACGTCTCCATTTGGAAATCCTTTCCATCCCCTACCCCTCTCCTATCTACCAGGATTCGAACTGGAAGTGGAGGTAACTAAAACTAAAATTAATTTTCCTATTGCACCTAACTACCGAAATTGAACCACTTATTACATTTTGCCTAGAAATTAACGGTTGTTTCATTTATTCTCAAACATTTTATAATCATATCACAACCATTCGACACAGAATCTGAACAAATAATACACCTGAACCTTCGTCATAAATTATTCTGTCTGTTGGTGAAAACCAGACCACCTTCCACTTTATTACCCTTTCAATCGGCTTTGAACTGAATTGCAACTTCTTCCTATGCCTACTCTTGATTATCACAAAGTGGTAGTCTCATTTTACCATAAGTGACATTGACTCTTCACTAAAAAGCCCGATTCTGACTCAGAATATTCACTAACAAGCAATATAGGCAGAAACGTAAATTTTAGTGAAAATATAAAATGATCAGTGATTCGAGCAATGCGAGTAAAAATGATGAATCTGAATCTGAAACCGTAGCTGAAAAGCAGCAATAAAATGAAAAATCAATAGCTTTCACCAATGCAGGATAGTGGTAGGTACTAGTGGCAATATTGACAGCAGAGCCGGAACTAGGATTCTGGCGCCTGTGGCGAATTCTCATAATGCGCCCCTAAGAAATTCTCTTTCTTATGTTGATTTGTATTTATCTTTCATAATCGAATACCAAGCTTTTTTTGCTCGGAAAAATTTTTCCCATTTTAAAGAAATTAATAATAAAAGGAATAATCAAATAATCAAAATAAAAGGGATACGAAATAACAATAACATGCATTCAAAATGAACTATAATTTGACTTTTCTTGCTTTGGTTTCTGCAAGAATATCAATGATGTCGTGATTCTTTTTCTTTTCTATTGATGGGACTGCTATGCTAAATAAGTCAGCCTTTCCTGTCCAGTTAAAGACCTTAAATAGGTTTCCACTAATTTCAATCAAGAACTTTAATATGTAGCTGTGGCAGCTGTAGTTACTGATAAAGTCAAGAATATTTTGAGTGGCCACAAATTTGTATGGATCTGAATCGGGACTATACTTCAATGCTTTCTTGTTTAGTTCGCCAAGTAGAAAGCCTTGCAAAAATATTCCCTCGAGGAAGCTGTCTTCAGAAACTTCTGGCAAAACACTGAATCTTTCTTCAAGTTGCAGTGAAATATAGTTCAATACTTGAATGAGGTCCTTTTTCAGCTTATTCTTCTAGTCAAAATTAAATTGTTTCATCATCAGCTTCTCCTCCAGGCTATTTTATTTTTCTTCTTTTTTCCTCTTCTGTAACCTCTATCTGTGATAATTTACAAGCTCTCCAGTTCGAATGATTTCCAGGCTCATATTATATTTTCACTCAATAACTTAGTATATATTATAATAAGAAGAAGTAAAACCCTTAGAAACACAAATGCACGAGCGTTGTCTGCGATAAAAGGAGCTACTGTTGTCTATGTTCTGAAGGAAATAGCCCCAATCGGCTATGGTTTTGCGCCCCAATCGGTCTCCGATAGTTTTTTTGTAAGTATGTATATCTCGACATGGCCTTTGTTATCGCGTTGGTTGTTATGCGACGCCACATCCGTCAATAGAGACATTCTTTAGAAGGCTGTGGCGACGCATTCTGTTTTCAGACTGATGGTGTGGACTATATCTTAATAATTTATTATTATTAAGTATTTGATTATTATTCTCCAGTCAATGCTGTGGACTACGGACGTTATTCACAATCCCACCTGTATAGTGTTCGTTTACGTTCACATTAATTTAATTCACACACATATGTATAATGTGTTTGGCATATTTTTATAATATTATGTTTTGTATTAAATATTAAATGAAAAATAGTCAATTGGAGAGAATACTGTTTTTTTATTATTTTTATTTTGCGCCCCCAGATCGCTAGCGCCCGTGGCGACCGCCTCTTTCGCCACGCCCTCGCTCCGGCTCTGATTGACAGAAAAAAATTCTGTTATTTTTTTGAAATTCAGGTGGAAACGAGTATCAACGGCGAAAATAATAAATTGGAAGAATTAATTCTGATAGGATTGAATATCCACAAATGTCACGATCTGAATTGAACTAACCAATTTGCCATCGTCAGAGCACCATAGCTTCTTCTCCGATGGAGAACGTTTAGAATTGATGGACTCGTATTCAATACTGGCAAGCGCTACTGATTACTACCCAGTAACACAGAGTGCCACCATATGAAACGATATCCGATTCAATCCCGTCCAGATAGAAACCCAGAAGCTGACTATAGGAATATCGAAAACCGTTAAAAATAAAGGGTGGCTTAAATTACAAAAACGTAGTACACCAGTATGATCGCTATATAAAATTGTGACTGCACACCGAATTTCGTGTGTCCAAAAACACATGAGTTATGAAGAAAAATGATAATCTTGATTTCCAGTTTTTTCGAGCTATCTCAGGAACCATCAGAGATATTTTGGAACTGTTTACACCAACCCACTCATCCTTAAATATCGCAACTTTTTTGTAATTTAAGCTACCCTGTATTTCTAACGGTATACCTGTATAGGTCTGTATCTCTAAATAGTTCTAACCCTGTATATGTCCCATATTTCCTCTAATTCGGTACGCCGATTCGCTTATTGCGAACAACATGCATATAACGAATTGAGAACTTTGGGAACCCGTTCAGATGATGGCAGAAATTATGCCAGCGGTACAATAATGGAAAGAATCACGCCTAAACAGTGAGGCAATGAATACAATAATAAGAATTAATTCAGATGCATAAAACCTGCTGATATGAATATCAACAAGTGTTACGATCTGAATTGAACTAGCCAATTTGCCATCGTCAGGGCCCTAAATGGAGTACGCTACATCGAAGAAAAGCTGACCATGGTTTCCCTGTATAGGCGTGATCCTTTTCATTATTTTACCGCTGGTATCATTTCTGCCGTGATCTGAACTGGTTCAAAACTTCTCAATTCGTTACACGCATGTTGTTGGCAATAGACGAATCGCCGTACTGTACTGAATTAGAGGAAATGTGGGACATATGCTATTGTCTTCGTCTGGGTTTCTATCTAGAAGGGATTGAATTGGATATTGTTTCATACTGGGTGGCGCTTTGTGTTACTGGATAGTACTCAGTAGCGCTCGCTAGTATTGAATGAGAGTCCATCAATTCCAAACGTTCTCCATCGGAGAAGAAGCTATATTGCTCTGACGAGGTCAAATGAGACCGAAACTATGGTGGCATCTGCTTTTCTTCGATGGAGCGCACTCTGTTTAGGGTCCTGACGATGGCAAATTGGCTAGTTCATTTCAGATCGTAACACTTATTGGTATTCATATCAGCGGGTGGTATGCATCTGAATTAATTCTTATTATTCTATTCATTGTATTACTGTTTAGGCGTGATCTTTCTCATTATAACAAATAGGGCAAAATAACGCCATGTTTTCATAAATATAAAAAAGGTGAAAATAAAAATTGCAAATCTAGATTCCGATTGTTTCAAGAGTACGATTTACGGACTGGTAAAATTTTATGGAAAATTATCCTACTAATGAATGAAGCGTTGCGTTCTCAAAATTTCAGCTAACCACTATTGATCGATTGAAGTGTAATTATCCCACATCCAAATTGTCACCAACTGGAGAATAACCTTTTCGACGAACTGCTGCATAATGAAAATGTTCAATTATACACCGTCCCTGGACCCAATTAACACCGTTGGCTTCGCACCAGCCATTGGTCGCTATCTTGCAACCGTCAACTTGTCCATCAAAGAAGAACAACCCGAGTTTAATTGGCCCACACGCCCAGAGCAAGGGACGGGGAAACCCTCCCAAAATGAAAGATTCATTAATAAAACGTTGGGATAACTCCAGGATCACTGTCAAAGCTCTAACAGGATGCTATATAAATGTCCTTTACTGTACCCTTGATATGATATAATCGTCCATCCCTTACTTTCAATTCGGTTCTTCTTGTTACAGTTCGGATTTTTAGATATACAAGGAATTCATTTGCCATCAAGCGGAGGTTTCCAGATTGATATTTTTTTTAATAAAATTCGTCATTTCAATACGTTCGAAAATTGTCAAGATTAGTTTGATGCCAGCAGTCTTTTGAAGCGTAAAACTTGGGAAAAAAACAGAAGCAATGCCTGTTGACTATAAAAAATTCCACAAGAACTTTTAGCTCCATTTCACAACACCCCAAGTTTGTGAAATTTGTCTAAGCATAATATTCAGAATTCTCTCTATACTTACATTCATCACAAATCGATAATTTCATCGCCTGGGAGAGTTTCAAACTCATGCTGAAGAATATAATCATACTGAGGAACATGATTCAAGACTCAAATTGTAACCCTCTAGAAAAAATGAAAAAATGAAAGCTGAATTCTGGTAAATCACCTATAGATACAAAACATTCAAAATGACTAAGTTGAAAAAAAAATTGAAAATAATTACTGAAATGGATCCTTTATCATTTTGCATCTGAAGGGCAAAAAACTCATCTCTTGATGACTGCCACAACCACGACCATATGGTTTCGTTTAGGATATTGGCCCGTTCGATTTTGGAAAATATACTTTCCAAACGTCAATGCGTGTGGAAAATAATACTTTCGAAACGCTAGAAGAAAAAACAAATTTATGAATTGTTTCATTTCAATACCAACTGACAAAAAAATACGTAGGACCAAGTGTGAAAAAAAAGGGATCAATTTAAAATCTCACCAATAAAATTCATCTGAATTATTCACGAATTTTCTCATAATGGTTATCACAATCTTCTTCTTGGAACGATCCAACATTCGTCGATAATACAGGATGAAAGACGCTAACAACTCACAATAATATACCATTGTCTACATAAGCACTTTCGCAATTTCGCTTAAAGACACCATCACCCGGTTGAGATGTGTAACACTACACTGTACTAATGAGGGGCAATAATCCCTGAACCGATCTACAGTTTGTGTTTATATGTTTCAGCCTCTCTTGGAGTTCCTGCACTGATTCATGACTAGCTCGCATTAATGGAAAGACAATTATTTGAATTGTCGTCTCCATTTCAAATGAGCACTTTCAATAAATTGTCTCAATTTTCTAAACTTTTTTCACCCTAAATCGCACGATACATCAATTTTTTTCAAGTGACCTGATTAGCTAATCAGATATACTCGGAAGTACTGAACCATATTCATTGTCCAGCAATATGTTTATGATTTGTTTCGTTTTTCCCATGCTGGAGTCATCTTTCACAGTTTTGTACTTGAAGTTTAATGAAATTTTGTCGAACTTCTAGGGGTTGTAGCTCAGCCATCTTGAATATTTAATAATAATAATAATAATAATAGTGCCTTTATTCAAAAAAGAAAAAAAAAAAAAAAAAAAAAAAAAAAAAAAAACCAGAAAAAAACATATTTGAGGCGAAGTCTAGCATCTGCTACTCCACTCAACCCCCGACAAAGTACAGAGGAAAACGAAAAATTATATGAAAAGAAAGATAAATATCACAAAAAAGAAAAAAAAGTGTACAAAAATAGAGCGAACTGAAATTGAGTATGTAGAAAAAAAAAACAAAATAAAAAAATATTAACTATATTGCAAGGACTGATTCACAAACAGCTTCAACCTCAGTTCCCTCTTCAATGACCCGATAGTTACTCTCTCAAAATCAACTAAAAATTCATTGTGCAGCTTTACTGCATTGAAGGTAAAAGAGCGCTGAAACCTAGCGCTCTTTTACATTTTATATAGATATTTTTTTGTGAATTACATATTCTGATGACATCTACCTACCGTGAAAAAAAATCCCACCCTTGAGTACACCCTGTATAGTTTCTAAAGAACAACTGACGAAAAATCCGTCCAGACTTCATCTAGTACTTTCCGACAACGATTTTCCCAGAAGGTACTTGATCAACCCATTCTAATTTATTTAAATATAAACTCTTTGTTATTTTCACAAACTTCAGTCCTATATTTTTTTCTGATTCAGAATATATAATATATGTCGTATCTCTAATTCTTCTACCAATACAAAAACTCAAAACTTAGTTCGGTCAAGTTGGCAGGTCATTTTCATTGATATTATGATGACGAACTTTATGCTCTTATGTTGTGTCAGATTATGAGAGATTTTGGAGATCATTTTTATTCCGGATATTCGAGAAGATGTTCGGGAAATGAGGAAATTATGAGAATTTCCATGACTACTCCATATTTACCAATTTACCTATACTAGAAAACTAGAAGGTACACCTTGAGAAGGCTGTGGTGCTAGAATTTAGATTATTACTAGTTCAAAAGGTTTCGGAACATATTCAGTTTAATCCAGGTTCATCAAATTTCCTGAAAGTGATTCATTCCATATTGGGAAATTTTTCATCCTTTCAAATATCTGAATGAAAGTTAGGTATCTCCAAAATCTCTCATATTAGTAATAATAATCAGGTTTATGCTCTGAAATTTACAAGGTTGTTACAATTTTAAAATCTGAATATTAAACCTAAGGAAATCCACTAAAGGCAAAGCCTGTGTCATTTAATAACCTGACACAATTTAAGAGCATAATAGCTATTTATGTAACAAGTACATAAATTAGGTCTTTATTATGGACGAGTCCAAAAGTTTATGGCGGAGCGAGCAAAGCGAGCGAGGCCAATAACATGGGCAAGTCCATAAAGCCTAATTATGTACGAGTTGCATACAAAGCTTTATGTTGGACTGCAATGCAGAAATCTTATTTTCTGAAATGGCTTATTACTGAAAAACATTAAGTGTGCTTTTGATTTTCTTACCTTAGTAACCAGCGACCTTAGCAACCTTAGTAAACACAGTTGTGTACTTCCCTAATTTTGTGACAAACGTCATAATAATCCACAAAATAGATAGTGCTGGAGAAGAAAGCGTAGAAAATTCAGCCGTAAGTGCCAAAGAATCTCTCTTACCCACTTTATCTAAAAGTGCTTATGAAAATATGTATGCGGCCTATAACAAGTGGTGTAAAACAAAGAAAATTGTAAAATCGACAGAAGACAGTATTCTGGCTTACTTCAATAGTGAATTGAAAGCTCACAAAAGTTCTTCGCTATGGACTACATAGATGAATCGAAAAGTACTAAAATAAGTGTTGCCACGATAATATTGGGCCAGGAAGTAGTTGATTCTAGCATCAAGAGTATTGCAGATCGAAAACCGTGCCACTTCGAGCTGGACTTCCTCAGGAATGCATTTTCATAATAACAAAGAATGTGTTTTTAATATTCACTACCACACTAATGTTTAGAATAGTAATTCATGATTTTGTTTTTAGGTCGAAGTTCAATTCTTCTTCCTTGAATAAAGTGTTGTTTGTATCTAGTATATTTACTTGACAGAATAATAGTGACAGTTGAGTCCAATAAAGTGGTGTCCAATAAAGTAGTCAATTATGGACTCCAAACGAATTCATAAATAAAGTGTTTATGATGCAGTCGAACATAAAGTTCATTATCATTTTATCAATTAAATGACCTGGCAACTAGACCGATCCAGTTTTTGAGTTTTTTTATTGGAAGAACAATCAGAGACACGACGTATATTTCATATTCTGAATCAGAAAAAAATATGGGACTGAAATATGTAAAAATAACACATAGTTTATATTCAAAAAAATAAAAGTCACACTATCACTGGAGTGGCGGACTGAAAAAAATCTTTGACTACGCCACTGCATTCTACATGAAAAAGTGTCTGTAGTATGTAACATTTGTTTTTCGATAACACTGATACTTTAAGAAATAGAGGCTCCAGTACGAAGAGCCGACAAATGAGATTTGACTTATAACTTGAAAACAAAAGAAGATAAAGGGATGCGGTTTTGGCCATTAACAATCTTTTGAAAATCGAGGTGGGGAACGTGCCATTCATTTTTCCTAACTCTTACGGTTACAGAGCTGCCATACAATCCCATCGAATTTTGCCCACCCTGTACGCTAGTCAGGTTGAAACTCAGAATGATCTCCCATTACAGGTCTTCTTCGTCAACAAGGAGTCCCCCACGTACATTGAGCACGGAAAACGATGCGAATTCCTCGTGACCAGCTTCAGAAACTCCACCGGATACCTGGAGAACCCCCTCCATTCCCTCCCGCCCAACACCACCTGCAACTACCACTTCCGCGGGCAGCCAAAAGAGGTGATCTGGATCTCTTTCATCAAGTACCACGTGACGAACGAAAGACCGGACTTCAACTCCGGGGATTGCGACGTCCAGCTCCAGATATGGGACGGAGACATGAAAAACGAGAATACGGTTCCCCTGATCGGACAGTTCTGCAAGGACGACAAGCCGAAGCTGTGCGACCACACGCTGCTGAAAAATTCGTCGAGACAGCCGAGGCCCTGCGGCCTGTCGGAGAGTTATATATCGTCGAGCTCCGATTTGACTATTTCCCAGTCCATAAGGTACGGCAGTGTTTTATATCCCGTCAGCTTCGTTCTACGTTACGAATTTATCGATCTGGGCCAAGAAGGTGTTCAAGCCAGCAGGAACCCCTGCGACCGCTTGCTGAGGGGACAAAACGGCAGGGTCTCCTCGCCCAGGATAACTTTTCTATACGGCAGGGGAGGTCAGAAGGATTTAAGTTGCACGTATCACTTCGAATCCACTGAACACCAAAAGCTAAAATTGACTTTCTCCAAGATAGGATTCGGTAACAAGGACTGTCACACCCTATACAACCCCGACATTGACAGATGGACGTGCGACGTCCGATCCTACAACAATGGCGTAGCCAACATAAAGATCTCGGAGTATCCCTGGAAAGGGGTTGAGATAATCAGGGGCTGTCTCTGCCAAAACACGTCAGAACCTATTACGATCACCACAAAAACCGCGAAAAAAATTAAAGTCACTTTCACCGTCACCAACATGATGATTCACGAGGATTACAAGAGTTATTTCTTCGAGGGAAACTATGAATTCGTCCCGACTCACAACGAGAAAAACTGTGTGGATGTTTGGAAAACCAGGAAATTGAGGGGATCCAGTGGAGAAATAACAGTGAGGAACAGTGATTATTACTTGAGAATAAGCGAGGACAACCAGACTGCTTCGCTATGCAGCCAGCAACCCTGGTTGATTGAGCCCGAGGATCCTCTCAATAATTTCATATATCTAAAAATAAGGGGGGTGGAGAAGGTTGATCCTAGATTGTGTCCCAGCCAAAATAGAATCTTGGTTTATCCAGGAGGTAATAGTGAAGATATACATATCATTTGTCCTTTTTATCAAGACGCTTCAGAAGTTGTTGAATTGTTCTCTGAAGGGTGGAGTCTGTTTAGTTATAGGAAGAACCATAACATGAACTCCAGGAGTTTCGTTGTGGAGTTTCTGCAGAGGGAGAGGGGAAATTTTGTTATTAATTGGATGGAGATTTCTAAGAATCCGGCGTTGAGTATACCGAGTTCGTTGCTGATGATTAGTCCACCAGAATGCCCACACAGGTGAGTTTCTTCATTACTCTTGAACCTACACTGAGGGAAAAATTCAAGGGACCAAAAAATTTTTAGGTGATTTTCAACAGGCTGTAACTTGGAGAAAAATCATCGTGGAGTCATTTCAAAAAGGCGAATTGTAACTTCATTTGTCTAGTTTTTAGATCATTACATAAAAAAATGTTTCCACTTAATCTTGATAAAACCTCTGAAAACAAAATTTTTTAAATCTACGGTCTCAAAATCAAACGCTAAATTGAAAATATTTGGGAAACCCCAAATGTTGAATGTGCCTTTTACAGGTCAATATACCCATAAAAGGCTTCAACAGGGTTGTATTCAAATTTTAAAAAAATGAAATTGAAGAGAAAAAATTTTTTTATTACTGCAGAAAACTCTATCAAATAAAATTAAAAAAAAAATTTCTTTTTCATTTTGCTAAGGAAGGTAGCAAAGATTATAGAGTAGAAAGATAGGAAACGTCCTCATACCTCTAGTACGAGAAACCGACTACATTTTGGTCAGTGAAAACACATTTGACAATGAGATGGCGCTCAAAACTTACTTTCAATACAGAAAAACTGTTTAATAACAGTTTTCTGTTTTATAATTGAGGGGAGTGAAATTCGAATTCTATTCCTTTGTATTGGATTTCAACATCGACTTTGTTGAGACCAGAAAACAAACATCCTGAGCGACAAAACAAAAGCATGGTTTTGTTTTGTGCTCAGAATGTTATTTTTCATCTGAACATTGTTCGGAACTTAGAACATAGAATATCAGGAAGGAGCTTTTTTTTTTGTGACGGGAATCGTGCGACGGAAACGGCCATATTGGTCTTCCAAGTTTTAATTTTAAAAGTGGCAGACTTGGAAGTCAAATGATTCTGTTATCTGTGGCCAAATGAACAAAGTGATGTTTTAACTTAATTTTGGTAATTTGGATTCTTGAAATTTGCTGGAAATAAGGATTTTGGATATTGTAGCGTGAATAATTCATAGGTAGGTGATTTTTTTAAGCTGACTATCAGGTATTAATTATGAGTTCCTGAATTTCATGACATATAACAAGGTTATCCCATGACAATATCACTCCATGGGCGTAGGTGATGTTAAGTCATAGACCTTAATACCATTAAGTATCTAGCCAAGCAGTGTTAGGCGGGGTGAATTTCCGCTTTGATTATCAATTTGAACGAGCTTGAAAAAGCTTCTGACTTTACATCAGTGCTTTCCTAATATTTTTGATTAATCAGAATCAACTGACTATTGAAGTTAGTTTTTTGGAAACTTCATTGTCCTACGTCACTGTTGAAACGGAAATATATGTCGGCCATATTTCTCCTCCATTCCGGTCAAATTGAAATGAGCAATATGCTCATTCCTGTTATTCTATATTCTAAGGTTCGGAATCAATTGATATCAATGAAACACGCTGTCTTTTTATGACACAATATACAAAATGACTTCGACTTTCCAAAAAATAATTGACAGTCACTCGATGCCCAAAACGATATCAGTAAAACCTTTGCATTTCTGAATATTTTGAAGGAATAGAAATTGGGAATCTTTGAATGGACGTATAAAAGTCATAATTTCCCCTAAATATGCCCTTCATGCAAGGAATGCATACAACAATTTACGTGGATGGAATTGACTTGGAGTAAAATGTTCATTGCACGTGGTTAAGTGAGTGATGTTTGCAGGTCTTTACGCCCTGAAAGTTTTTTCCACTTCGTAGCAATGAAAATAAAAATCATTTATAATGACCGAGTCAATTGTTACCAGTTTTAATACTTACATTCCCATTTTTCTTTTTATTTGATCCAGCGTTCTTCACCATACTATAATTTTCGAACGATATTTTGAGGGTTTTACCAAGAAGTTGGACAAAAATTTCAATAATCCACTAGTACGATCTTGATAAACGAAAGGCGGTACGAGAATCAAAACACTCAAAACCTCTTTCATCAAAATGGCCAAAATTTGATATGTTTCTGCAAATGTCCCTCGAATTAATATTTTAACCGTCTTAGGGCCTTAAAAACACTTCTGAAACACAGATGGCGCTCACATCACTTAAGTCGCTTCGTTTCCTATCTTTCTACTCTTTCCAGTAGGTAGGAAAAATGTGAAATTTGATGGAGTTAAACAAAACAACAGCTTACTGGATTGAATTGAAACATCGTGGGGTATTAGTCGGTATATTAAACTGTAAAAGGCACACTGAACATTTGGGGTTTCCCCATTATTTTGGATTTAGCGCTTGATTTTTCAAAGAGCCACCAAAATCATTCTTTTGTTGCTTTTTCAAAATCATGTAAGAAATGGAAAAAAATTATTTTTTAACCAACAATGGCTTATCATTGTGAAGAGTTTATTTAAGTTTTCGGAAATCGCCTTTCTGTGCGATCATCGGATACAAAATGATCCTTTTCCATTCAAAGTACAATATCTCCGAGAAAAATGATCATATCGAAGTTTAGAAAATTTGAGAAGTGACAGACCTGACAGCAGTCAATTAGACTCGATTATTTGTATATTACACAAATACAAAGTAATGCGTTAGCCAAAAATGGGACAAATCCTAAGATTTTTTTGTAATTCCCAGCGTATCTTTAATGGTACAGAATGTTTTTAGGAAAAGCTCATATTGTTTCTAATATAAATGCTGGTGTAGGTTTCTCAGTCTCAAGGAAAATCTTTGCTCATTTTAGTACGAGCTTGTGTTGACTAATACCCAATGGTATTAGTCTAGAGCTGAATAGCAGATTGTAGTAGATTGCAAGCTAGTTGATAAACGACTTTTGTTACATCAACTTTCCCCTTTCAGCTGTCCAGAACTAGGAGCCTGCATAAGCTCTGACCTATGGTGTGATGGCCTTAGACATTGTCCTTCTGGAAACGATGAACAAGAAGCCAACTGCGCACTGAGAGGTGGCTTCCAAATCTCTGTGTTCAACTCGATAGCCCTCACAACCATTGCATTAGTAATTTTTGTAACTATATCAGTAATGACCTTTTATATGTTCAAACATTGGAGGAGAGAACAGAAAAATGTTATAGTAACTGTTACCGAGCATACTTTTCTTGAATTCAAGAGTGGTTTATGTTGAATGATATCGATTCATAGGTGATACCATATAGAATAGACTTGTATTCATCTTATTTTTGTTAACGAACAGTTGTGATGTTTTTAGTACAAGTTTCAATAACTATCGACTGACAATATTGTATCTGTTGTATGCTATCATTAGGAGAATGAAGTTTTTATGGTCAATAAATATTCTTGAAATTTTTAATTTAATTTCTTTATTAATCAGAATTTATAATTTGTATCGATGTTTCGAGGATATATTTCACTTCTTATATTAACATAGAAAATATCGCAACATTATACAACAATTCAACCAATATTCAAACAACAGGGGCTATCATTGGTTCACCTTTTAGGGCTTTCAGTATATTTTTCGCAGCCAATTCCGCCATATTGTTCCTTGTTTTCACTGTTGCACTTCCTATGTGGGGTGTAATTACTGAAAGAAAATGAAAGGTTCAATAAATCGATTTATGTTATCGAATATCAAGAAGTGAATTGCTCCAAATTGAGGGATATCGAAGCAGGCCTTGAAAGGCCAAATGCCGCTTGGTTTTTGGTTGAAAAACACAACTGCTCCATTTCTTTGATTTCACCATGAATATGAAATATATAAATATGTATTTTTATATACTAGCATTCAATATTGATGCAGTTATTTTCCAAATTTATTCGACTGAACCACTGGAGATAGGTATGTACCATGGTGCATAACTTTGCACAGCAGCCCGATATTTATGGAGTATCTATAAATCCAATAACAGTGTCTAAAACTCCATGCTGTATATGCAGTACATTTCAAATCTCCATACAAAACCCAATACAACTTTTACCAACTGTCCAAAATACCACAATATTTCCTACTTCCGTTCTTGTAGGATCAACCAACTATTCCTTTGTCAGACTTATTGTTTTTAAGTGTGAAGCTGTGTACTGGAGTTTTTTATAGAATGGTGAATATTTTTCATCAGTGGCGCAGACACAAATTGTCTTCGGAAAGGCCTCCCCTAACCTAACTGAATAGGTTGGGGCAAAATTTATATATAAAATAAGCAACGCATACTTGACGTTTGCTTTTCATAATAAATAGTTGAGGAGCACAAGAGGGAAATTTGGAATTTCTGGTGTGTGCCATATTAATATAAGGATGAAAATCCACTTATCCATTATGTCGCCCTTGTTTTTCATATCTGTTTGTAATGTTTAGGAACTTGTTGTCCATAGATTATTTTCATTTTCATCCTACTTTGACCACAAACTGCGTGGTACTTACCGCAATTTTTCAGCTTCAGAAGTTCATGGTCTGACGGTAAAGGTTCAGGAGTCATAACATCCAGTCCAGCGGCGTATATCCTGTTGGTTCTCAGAGCGTCTACCAAATCTGGCTGATTAACAATGGCTCCCCTGCTCACGTTGATGAAAATGGCGTTTTTCTTCATTTTGGAGAAAACTTCCGCGTTGAACATCTTATCGGTTTCTTTTGTTAATGGAACGCAGGCTATCACGAAATCGCTTTCTCTTAGTAGGGTGTCCATATTGACGAAATGGGCACTCAGAATGTGACCTTAAATTAGGAATTTGGAGAACTTTACTATTTCATCGTTGGAGTTTATGATTGCGTTAATTCAATCATTAAATTCTTGTTGGATAAAGGTATATTCTGATAGGGATAAAAGTTGGGGATCCCAAGAGGAAAATTCAGGATTTACTCGAGAGTCCCTCTACCAAAAATTAGACCTGTATATAGGGGGAACTGTCTAAATAATAAAAAAAAAACGATCATTGTACATACTAGATATAAATTCTCTCTGACAATTTAAGCGTGACTAAAATGTGTTAGAGGGCGCCAAACTTGCAAAAAAATTACATTTTTACATTCTCTTATTTTCTTATTTTGAAGCCTATGATTCAATTTTGTCCGAAGCAATTTTCTCTACCTTTGAAAGTTTTCGGGATATATGCCAATGAATGTTCATTAGACTGGGTTTCTATAGTGACCTTGGACTTTCGCATGGACTAAGCTCCTTGCCCTCTAACTCAAAAACTGAAAATGCTTCAGACAAAACTTGTGTAAAATTTTATCATCTACAACATTCATAATGAATACAGAAACGATTAGAGATACAGGAAGGGAGATATTCAAGAACATGCATTGTTATCATCTTCAAACTGTCAGATCAAGAAAACCCCTTCTGATAAGTGTCATATTAATGGGTCAACACGTCTGCAACACTATGAAAATCGGACGAACTCGAGTATGTACAAGTAACGATTTTTTTTGCATTTTCAAAAGGACCACTGTGACCTTTCGTCACGTCCGATTTGCTAGTCTCTTGAAAAACAGCTTCCTTTGGGTCCCATTAATATATCCTCTAAAAATCTGGCACGCTCCAAAAATTTTTTTTTTTTTACTCAACTCTTCCGTACGGCTAGCGCTACCACGCAAACTGTCAGATTAATATGAATTTATTATCACATGTAGGGTATATACAGTATCTTGATCTGACACGCTCGAGTATGTACACCTGACGATTTTTTTTACATCTTTGAAAACCTGCAGACGCTTCCCCAACGCTGAAAGTGCATACATCATAGAACCGACCAACTATGAGTAGGTCGAAAAGTTCATACTCGGAATTTCTTCTCTATATTTGAAAAAAATTAACTGTTCTATATTCCTGCTCTGAATGCTATATTTAGGTAACAAAACAAGGAACACTGTATATATTTCTGCTATATAGCTGCTCTGTAATGTGGTCACCTGGTGTGGCACGATTTGCACAAGTGGTACGATATTTCAGACTCTACTCTAGGTACTTGGTTTCTATATAACTGTCAATTATGATGAACTAAGAAAATAGTGACTCACCTTCTGGCTTTTCCTTATGACCAGTATACAGAAACTTCTCGACATTGAAACATTTGAGTCGTTGCACTATCGTTTGTCCTATACCGCCGAGTCCTACAATTCCTACCGTTGATCCACTTATATCCTGGCCAAGAAGCCACTGTGGGCCATTCTTATGCGACCATTCAGACCTGAATATATCAACTTCTGAACTCGACAGTTATACATAAAAGCAGCACTATACTTACTTCTCGATTGCTTCTATTCCTTCCAGGTATCTTCTAGACGTCATTAACGCCAGAAGAACGGCTACATTTGCTACGGCATCATTCAGTACTCCAGGCGTATTGCCAAACTTTATACCTCTTTTCCTAATCTCATCTACGTCTATGTTATCATATCCAGCCGACATGGTGCCAATGACTTTGAGCTGAGGTCCTGAAAAAGGAATGGACAAGGGAATCATACATCGCTCTCAGTCTTTCTAAGTCGTTTTGAACTACTGTTTTCATAAGAAAAAACACATCTTTATGTTATAGTTCAGCAAATAAACCTGAGAATACCTGTTGGAAAAAATCATAGTACGCCACATGATTTCTATCAAAAAAGTGTCTGTATAATGTTTTCATATCAACATCCTAGCACAAAGAGAAACGAAGATAATGACCAAAGTTGAAATTTCAATTTTGGCCTATAACTCGAAAACAAAAGAATATAGAGGAATGCAGACTACCGTGTAATGTGCCATGCGTTTTCCTCTTTCTCGTTCGGTTAGTTATAATAGTTCAGGTATCACCCTGTACAGGGTGGGCAAAATTCATTGACTAATGAGGGGATCTCGAGAACTATAGCAGCTTTAAGAAAACGGATGACACATTTTCGAGTTCTTTTTTCCTGAGTAAAATCCAAATCTGAAAACCGGCCCATTATTTCTAAATTTTGAGTTATGAATGAGCAAAAACTCAGAAATTGCTATTTTCAATAATTGACCATCCTATACTTAGTTTCCTTCTCACCTATCGACTTGATTGTTTTTTCGAGTCCAAACATTACCAATTTGTGTTAACATACCTGCTTTATCGAGCATTTCTTTGTCAAGTTTGATATGAGACGACCAAAACATGGCGTCCATTCCAGAAATATTCTGTAGAATTGGCTCCCTTTCAGCTTCACATACACGTACATCACAACTGGAAATTAGAGTTTTCATGAAGGAAAGTCTCTCATTATAAACATTTTTTCTACAATTCAAAAACATTAGATCGCCGATCAGACATTATATAATAGTTTCATAATTCTTTATTAGGCTAAAAGTTTGATATCGTTATTAAAGGCATTCATGATTTGAAATTCAAATTCCATCATGGGTAGGAGATATGCAGGTAAACTAATGGGTTGTCCTCAAATCTTAAGAAGTTTTGGCTGTTATATCAGATGCTACAAAATTTATTAAAGAATTTGATATCAGACGAAAACTGAAAAAATTGAAATTCATTTTTAACTGCTAAAAGTCCTGAACATTATGACTAATAAAAGCAGTCGTTAAATGTTATGTTAAGAAATCTATCCCAATTATACTATATGTACAAGCTAAAAGAGATAGGAAATTCCAGTTTTGTCTCTTTTGTCTCTAAGAAATCATATGAGAGCTTTTGAATAATGAAGACGGATAATTAACAGTGTTTCGGTTTTTTGCACACTACCTGTACTACCACTAATTGTATTGACATTATTTTTTGCACAACAGAATGTATATGGTAAATGGCAAGCAAAAATATAATTTCTTTAATTTTCCACAACTCCTGAAGAAAAAAGATTGAAAATCAGTTTTCTGGTCAGATGAATGTGAGTACACTCTCACAAATTGTCATCTGCCCAAATACAGAGATTGACAAAATACATTTGCGAAAAATAAGGATACAAAGGATGTCCCTAAACCCAACGTCAAGCAAGCTAGGTTGTAACAGTTCTGAGAAAAATAATCATTAATACTTTCGAAAATGTTAAAAATTCAAAACCTAAACTACATATTTAGATAGTGTAAACACAAATTTTCCAATTGTGCTGATTTTTATTAACTTTTGCTATAATACCAATAGCAGGTATTATTGCAATAATATCATGATTTGGAACTTTTTGTTCGTGTTCTTAATCCTTATAACTTTTGTTATTTTTTTATGAAGAGATACGTAGCAAATGTACCTACTATTTTTAAATTTCGATTATAAGCAATTTTTTCAAATAACTTGCCCATGGTACATGGTAGTATAGACTACATTATTTTTGAAAGATAATATGTCAATAGTCAATATATAATCTAACGAAATGTGTTTTAACCATGACTCAATAAAACAATTTTTTTTTAACTGAACTGACATTATTGATATTTATTATTGGATTTGTGTATTTAATCAAGAGCATAGTTATTTAGGACTACTGTAAAAATTAAATCACTGCAAAATTGGGAAATTTGTAAACACAGTACGTGAACCAAGTGACATGGATTCTTTTTCTTATTTTTCCCAGTGCTAGTATTAACCTAGCCTATCGCCCTTGACTTGACCCACCTGACGTTGAGATTCGGGACATGCTGTATGTATATTGATAACCATTATTTTTTACATAATTATACTTACGTCTCTATAATATCAATATCTAATAATACAATAAGATTTACGTCGTTGAAAAATGTCCAATTCTAATCCTATACTTATCTAATAATACTGAGGCTGGAATTTCAGCCACCCTGTGAATGATTCTCAAGACAACAAACATATCGCTTGTAGAAAATTATAAAAACTTACTCAGCTTTCAGTAGATCGTGAGCTATCTGAGGAACCGAGCTATTGGCAATGAGCACCTTGAACTTAGTCATTGTTCTTGAAACTGTTCGGTAGATCCTGTGCAAAAAATATGAGTCAATAGGTGTGACTCCAACCGATGTCGACTTTTATTTGAGTTTCACATGTTATATGTTTATAGAAGGATTCGATTGTTCGTGAAACAAATCACAGATAATCTCACTCGAGATACCAGGAGTGTGATATCTTGGATTAGAGCTAATAAACTTCAGATAGCACATTAAAACATAATCATGCATATTTGCTGGGCTTTTTAGATTATTTTAATCGTGGTCGGAATCAGCAGAATTCTTAGTTTGAATGATACGAGTTCTTATTTTTGTGGTTTATAGATATATTTTTTCAGGAAGTTGAGGATTTTTCAAGGTTTCGCCAATATCATCTGAGATGAATAATGTACTACTTGCATAATATAAGAAAGTTCTTGTTCATAATTGATGAATAACTAATAACTCATAAAATTCAAATAGGTACAAACAATAGAGCTGCTTTTCTAGTTTCTACAGATGTCCACATTCTATTGAATTTGTTAGTATTTCCCATTTACTTGCTTGCCTTATCCATTGTTTTAGTTCAAAAATTTTTGTTTTCATTCATCTCGCTATCTCTTTTTAATTTAATTTAATCTTTCTTTTGATTCTTTCTTCTTTTCATTTCATCCTCATTGAGTGGAACGAAAAATAAATTTTGTCTTCTAGTACCAAAATTGATTACTTATTTCTCCTTCATGCAATCCCAAAGAAAATGGATACACAGTGAAATAACACATATTCTTGGGGTCCAAAGGTCTGATCAAAATCACCTCATCTCAAGAAATACGGTCGATGAACACTATAATTTTTTTTGCGAAATTTGGCCAAGTTGTCGGGAAATATTACAACAATGGCTTTTCACTTACCTCTGCGTATTCAGTTGGTATTTTCACTTTCTATATGTCATCATACTCTAGTCTAGTACCTCCCAGTATTTTACTTATCTTTCGAAATGAAAATGATATGATACAATCCATTTTCTTTTTTCGTTTATTTGACTTAAATCTGTAAACTACTGCCAGTTTGACATAAATGTCGATATCAAATGAGACTTGCATTTTGAAAAACGATTCAGATTTCTACTCTGCTTGAGGGAGAACAAAATGAATCAAACTTCTTATGGTTGCAAAATCACTAAAATCCCGATCGGTGAATAAATATTCTATCATCCAACATTTGTATGAGAATTGAAAAATGCAATATATTTTTTCGAAGATAATCCTAACCTAAAATTGGAAAAGCCAATTTGGAGGGTAGATTTAGAATTTTTATGGACGTGTAAATGAACCAATCTACTATTATGGCATGTGAAGTTGTGGAAAATGAATTCAGCGAATCCACCAGATTGTGTGATATTCGGCATAGCAGAATCATAAATAGGTAAAGCTTTTGAATATCCATAATTATCATGAATTATCCCATTCAATTCCTTCAATACGTGTATATCATTAAAATAATTTTGTAGATAAATACTCATGCCATAATGTTTGAACATAAGACTCTTCTATTAACTAAGGTCATAATAAGTAAACCTAACCCAACTTTGTACCAATTTGGAAAGGCCAAAATAATTTCTACAAGTTATTAAGGTTATTAATTACAGAAAAACTGCTCAATTCTATAAAATATTGAAAATTAAATTTTCAATGATATATGTAGCTATAACTACATTCGTAACGAAAAAACTTTTTGCTTAATCATCATGTTTATTCTTCAAATACATGAATATTCAGAAATAGGTGGAATGTTGCCATATCGTTAGCGTGGGGAGGAAATCAATTTGTTCAAATTTTTCCATAGATATATGCATTTCCAGAAAGTACCTGATAATTTGAACTACTCACATATATATAAATACTTTATTACCTATTGTTCAGATATTTGAGGTTATTGTCACTTAACTGACACTGCGTTCTTCAAACAATCTACTGACGTCTGTCAGTAGATAGTCAGTTTTCTACATACCAATGAAGCACTCCTACCTTAGGCAGATTGAACTAATTTTACTACTTTTTTGTAGAAAATTTAAATTAAATCAGTTTAAAGTTTTGACTCTCGATAGTCGAAAATGAAAAGTTTACTTTTCGCATACAAATGTTTGTGCGAAATAATTCCTGAGAAGCCTTTTGTATACATTAGAAATACAATATAAAAATAAAAACTAAAGAATATGCAACGAATTAAACGAATGTTGTTTCAATTTTTTTTATTTCATACAACTGGTGTTAACATTGGTTCCCCTTTGAGAGCTCTCAATATATTGTTAGCAGTTAGTTTGGCCATATCGTTTGTAGTCTTCCAAGTACTCGTACCCAAATGGGGAGATAACACTAAAAAACATGAATTGTATATTCTTCACCACAACTCCTCTTTGCAATCTTACCACAATTAGGAAGTTTCAACAGTTCGTCATTAGGGTCCAAAGGTTCTGGAGTCATGACGTCCAAACCTGCAGCGAAAATTAAATTTTCACGTAAAGCTCTGACCAAGTCCCCTTGATTGACGGATCCACCTCTGCCTACGTTTACGAAAACTGCGTTTTTCTTCATTTTGGAGAAAAGTTCATAATCGAAAATATTGGTAGTCTCTTTGGTCAAAGGTAGACAAGAAAAAATGAAGTCGCTCTCTTGGACCAAATGTTTCAACGATACGAATTCACACTTAAGTTGCTCACCTACAAAGGAAATTCATATACAATTTATATAACTCTACCATTGTATAAAGATTGTAATTGGTTTTTACAGAATATTAGGAAAGTGGGTTGTACAAAAACTACATCCAACTAATGCCAACGTTTCGTAGATATATCTCTACTTCTTCAGGGCTACAAAAGAGAATTCACGAAGATTAAATATTACCATTTATAATATTATTAATAATTAAAACAAATTATTTCAAATGCTAAAATTGAAAAATCGATATCAATACGTTTAAAAAATCCTTTAAATGCACATAAAATAATTGGTCATCAAAAATATATTTCGATTTATTTTTTTTTAATGGAGTTGATCGAAAACACATAATTAACTCGAAAAACCTTACCAAGGTTGTTCGAAGTGTTATATTGGCCAAATTAAACAAATTTTGAAAAATAGAATAAGTGAATTCTCTTTTGTAACCCTGAAGAAGTGGAAATATATCTACGAAACGTTGGCATTAGTTGGATGGAGTTTTTGTACAACCCACATTCCTAATATTCTGTAAAAATCAATTACAATATGTCTTTACAAAGAAATGATCAGACCATGACTATGTAGGTATATGGAATCACCCCTCATTTTACAAAGCGGAAGAAAATTTTTCATTTCATCACAAAATTTGACGAAAATATTAAGTTTCCAATATTTCAACTTATACTCTTATTGAAACTTATATTATTTTTCTATTTGAGTTCAACGAACAAATATTTCTATGAAATACTAGTTATTCCCTTCTTTAGTTATACAGAAGGGTCAAAAGAAACACTGTTTTTTACCATTTCTTCCGAATTGTCTCGGTTTAAAAGATACAGGCTGTTGAAAAACCATAAAAAAATGTTATTTCAGTTTTATCTCACAAACGGTTTTATCGAATGGAATGAATTTCGGAATATAGTTTTTCATTTAATCGATTAATCTTTTTCGAACACAAGATATCAGCCACGTCTTCCAGTTGGACGCTATCTAATGAATATTTCTACGTTTCATATTTTCTCGTATAATTCGCCGTTTTCGAGTAATTCGATGTTCGAAAATTGAAAAATTGGGTATTTTGGCCTAATACGACACTTTTTGAAAGATCTAATGATGTGTAGTGTCACAGATTTAGCTATAATAAGTTATTCTGAAGGTTATTTTGTTTTTCCAGGGGAAGTACAGCTCATTATGAAAATTTACAATCTTTTATGATTCAAGACCGAATCGGAAAAAATGGTTTAGGAAAAAAGGGCTCCTTTTGACCTCAGGAATCTTCTGTTGAAATATTTGTCGAAGACTCGCTCTGTATATTCATAACCAATTCATATATGAAACTGGTTGAATGGGAAATAGGATACCTTCTGACTTTGGTTTGCGTCCAGTGTAAAGAAACTTCTTAACCTCAAATCCTTGCAACTTTTTGACTATGGCTTGCCCTATACTTCCTAAGCCCACTATCCCAACAACAGATCCCGATATTTCCATCCCTGACATCCAAGTAGCATCCAATGCATTACACCACTCAGAACTGAAAAGAAGGAAAACGAAAATTTATTCCAAGTGCATTCAGTCAATCTAATCTAGCCCTTATTCGGCTTTTTCGATGATAAAATGCATCAAATTGCCCCACGTAATGGTCTACTGTCATTGGAAGAAGAGTTTTTACTTATTGCAATTTCTGAAAAGTGTAACGCAGGCGCGAAAATTTTTCTTCGTAGCCAAGCCGTAGTAAGATTGCGCAAGCGTAAAGGCATCTTTATTGCAATTATAACTGTCTTATTTTTTTCAAACATTTCTTGGAAACCCAGTAAAGGAATTGTTCTATGTTTCATAAACAAGACTTCGTGATTATATATCAAATTTGAGATCCCACCTTTCGATTGCTATTCTTGCTTCGTTGAGCCTCCTACCTGCTGCCAGGGCCAACATAATTGCTTGTTCGGCTACAGCACTTCCCACAATTCCTGGAGTGTTTCCGAATTTGATTCCTCTCACCTTCAACTCTTGTACATCTATGTTATCATAACCGGCGGACATTGTTGCCACAGCTTTGAGGTTAGGTCCTTGAAAAAAAGAATTGTAGTCTCAACGACCCCTAATTAAACTTACTCACCGGCTGCGTCAAGAAGATTTTTGTCTACCATAGTATCATAAGAGACCCAAACTAAAGCATCAATACCTCCAATATTCTTCAATATGGCACTTCTTTCATCTTTACATATGACAACGTCGCAACTGTGAGTATAAAAGGGAATACATTCATTTTCGACTTCATCTGCACTTACTTACTGAGTTTTGAGAATATCGAATGCACCTTGTGGGACTGTGTCGTTTACTATGAGAACTTTGAACTTATCCATAACAGCCGAAGAAGAAAATTGTTTGCAATTTTTAATATTCAAATTGGTAAAGTTTCAATCAGTTCCTCTGGTACAAAACGTTAATCACATGTTGCAAACCCGCGAAAATAACTAGTTTGGGTAATTGCTTGCAAAGTTCAAACCTTATTCGAAATTTTGTAATGAATCTAATATAGGATTATTCTCCCGATGCAGAAGGCAAATAGAGATAGACTAGACTTCAATAGTGAGCACTTAGCTTTTTACTATACTGTCATACCCCACGAAGCTGACAAATATTGTCCATGTTTCAATTTGGCGCAATCTATTGATAGAAATATGGGATAGAATTTTGATAAGCCTGTTTCAACTCTGAGATATCTCTATATCTCGACACCAAATTTCCATAGTTTCATCGCAGATGCTCTTATTCTCAACTCAATAGTTCGATCACAACACAACAGATGTAGTTTTATCATTTTATGTTAGGATTGTAAATCGCTCAATTTCCAGCTGAAATGAAATAATGATTTTTTCAACGATGAAAATATCTCCATCTTTTCACTGGAAGTCAAAATGAAAGTTTTCTCCCAATATTAAAAATCTGCTTTCCTGCAAGCATTGTTTGTGCTACTTCGACAAGATGGCGCCTCATGTACTATTATTGCGATGAGATTGGGAAATGAACGAAGAGAAAAAAGGCCCACAATCTTTATTGGTTGTTAATAAAGACTACCATAGTTTCGAAACTTTCAATATAGTCTCATTTTCAAGTCAAAAATATACAAGCTACAATATTAAAATAGACAAATTTCTGTCATATAAAAACCAATACAGTCGATTGTATTTGATCCTTCGTTTTTGAGTTATTAGCAAAAATTTGGAGTTTGTCGATTTCTTAAACTCATAAGTAACTTTTTTGTCTTTGATCTAAAACTTGAACCTTCTACAGGCCCCTTTTTAAGTAGAAAAAACAGACAATCTTGAACACTTTACATTTTTTTTTAAATATATAAGGTGCAGAAATGGTTCCAGATATCGGAAAAAATAATGAAAAAAAATCCATATGTAGGGAAAATATCTATTTTTGTAAATTTTTTCATGCATTTTTACAAAAATGCACTTTCAGTGAACCCCTCTGTGGCTATTCGACGAAAATTTTGCCACAAATCCGAAGGTCCTGAGTTCGACTCCGATGAAAATATGGGTGTTTCTGTGTGTCTGGTGGTGAAAAATTTCGTGAATATACTCAATAATGATTAGCAAGCATAAAAATTCAATTAGAATTTGGTTACATGAAAGAATTAATACTGAAAACTCAATACTAAAAACTCAAAGAAATTCTTCGCAGAGATAAAATTATACATATATATAAATATATATATATATATATATGTATATCATGTATCCATTTTTAATTATTTATTTATACAATTTCTTCATATTATTTATTTATATATATTATAAGTATCTTTCTACATAATTCGAGATTTCTAAAATACAATGAAACAAAACAGAATAAATCTGAGCCGAAAATAAAAGTTCATAGTAGAAGGCTCAAACTCCGCCTTCTTTGGGAATTTTAATCGGATATTAAATTTTTTATTGAAAACATAACGAGCAATATTGGAGATATGAAGCATATTTCATTCTCAACTGGGCATTGTAGCATATACGTAACGCTCATACAAATTGCGCTGAAAGCTCACTACAATACTTATAGAAGGTTCAAGGATCAGATCTGTAACTTCATATCATATCATATTTGAGACATCCTGTACATACATATATTGTATATTTGTGAAAAGGTTGATTGGCTAGTGAGGTTAGAGTGTAATTTTAGATGAAAAACTTTCTTACCATTAGAATGATATTATCACAAATATATTAATAGAATAGAAAGAGTTTACAAACGGTAGAAGAATCTTATATTCAGATTTAATTGACGTTTTTTATATACACATGGGGTTCTATAAGATGCAGAATAGTAAGCAATATGTTCAAGGCGTTTTCACAAACAATTATATAAGTATTTGGTCAAAATCGTGAAAGGGGTCTTTCAGTTCGTAATAATTTTGTCAGTGACATTTTTGATTGAGCAGCTGTCCAAAAAGAAGAGCGATAAAAAAAGTCATAAATATTGTGGCTAAACTATTTGTAATCCGATTGTTCTAGTGCAACTAGATTGAACAAAATATTTTCCCCACACAGATCAACATGGCATCTAATCCAAACAACAATTAATGATATTTTATGTTCCTTGACAGTTACGAAACTGGTGTTGGAAATAGCACGTTTGCTGGGAATTTCAATGCATGACGTCCTGTCCTTCAACCGTGACAAGAGAATTGAGAAATTTAGTAGAATCCAGCTGTTGGAACTGGTCCACTATATTGTTTTGGATAGTTGATATATCGGAATTTGCTAATGTAGCATCCACTCTTTTTTTAACGAATCGTCTTTGAAACGTTCCAAGTAACTGACCTCCCGAAACTATTCCAAATGATACGAATTTCTCAGCTACTATGTTGCCCAATCTTAATTTGTCTTGTCTTCGTAGTGTGGTAGTTTATTTTGAACATTAATATTCCGCTTTTTGTGTCATAATATGGCAGTATACAAAAAAATTGGAAAAACAATAAAAATTTATGGGGTAACATGAATTTTTAGAGTAGGTTTGTTGCGAGATTCCCTTACTGGACATCGAATTTGGGACACCCTGTACAAGGCTAATTTTTGGTATAGGTACTCTACATGGTTCATGATAGTATTCGAAACTTTATAATGATATTGCTAGTTACCATAGCAACGAACAATAACTCATTAGAATTGTCAGAGTGAAGTTTGAGGTCAAAAAAAGTAAACCAGAGTTACGCAATAAATTAAAAGAAAGAAGATGTCCACCGAAATTGTGAAAATCCAAAAATTGGAGTATCGAGCCATCATCATGTACCTGTATTTAAAAGGGTTAAGAGGTAAGCAGATTTACGAAGATTTACTTAATACCCTTGGTGATCAATGTCCTTCGTATGCTACCGTGAAAAATTGGACTGCAAGCTTCAAAAGAGGTAAATTTTCCATTGAAGATGATGACCGATCGGGAAGGCCAGTTTCTTTATCAGTCCCAGCATCTATCGATGCAGTTCATGTCATTATTTTATCAGACCGTCGAATTGGGCTAAAACGGATATCTGAAGCACTGAATATTTCATACGAATGCGTTCATCCTATAGTCAAGTCAATTTGGATCTCAGAAAAATTGCTGCAAAATGGATACCCAAATGTTTGAATGTTGACCAAAAGCGTGCCAGGGTAGAAGCATCGCGTTCGATCTGTGCTCGATTTGAAAATGATGTAGACTTCTTAAACCGTATTGTTACTATAGATGAGAGTTGGGTACATTTCCAGAAACAAAGCAACAATCAATGGAATGCCAACACTCTGGTTCTCCAAGACTTAGGCCCGAAAGATTAATCGTAGTTTAAACTTCCGATTAAGAAATGTCTAGTTAATCTATGGTTTAAACCGTCGTATTAAGATCAACGCAGTTGCCAAAATAGTTGGCTATTTGAACTAATTGTGACTCATTGGTTGTCATTTCTTAGTTTTCTGTGTTAATCTTTGGATCAGTGCTTCTGTCAGACTGCAGCGATCAGTTTATTTATATATTGTGTTCTGTTGTGATCTTTGTATCAGCATTATTATTGTTATATTATTGAGGTGTGAGGTAAAACCTATGGTTGATACGTAGCATCCACTGCTTCGTTTCTGAAAATATCTATATTTAGTATCTAACGAAAGGCAAATTTCGAAGTGGAAATTGTTTTTGAACATAGCAATTCAGAAGATCGATTGCAAGTGAGACAAAATATGAAATTGAATGTTGATATTTCATCTTGAGGTGGGGTGGCTTATTTTTCCTCAATCTCACTCAAAATTGCTCTTGTAGAAGTTTTGGAGATCGAATGAATTCGATATCATCCCATTTATCCCAATGATTTTCTCGATCACGGATATGGTCTATCATGATACCTATTGAAATCATTCAACTCGTTCAAGATTTCAATATCTGAATCCGAAGCACTGTCATATTCCAATTTCATGTTCATTTTCAAACATTGAACTCAATGATTCTCTAACCAGGAACGCAAACCTAAACACAATTTCTTGAATCAAAACAAACAAGAAACTTCAAAAAACTTCGTAGAAAATAGTTTCATAGAATATATAGAGTTTAATCCTTTTTGGATGGTTTAAACCTACCCTATCCCGAAGGTTTGAACTAATCGATAGTTTAAACCATCTTTGATGGATTAATTAGGTATGTTTAATCTTAAGAAATAATCGTTATCCGAAGTTTAAACTCTCATTCTTGGTTTAAACTACCATTAATTTTACGGGCCTTAAGAAGTTTCGTGTCCAAAAATCTGCTGGAAAAGCTCTTGCTTCAGTTTTTTGGGATTGCCATGGTGTAATCATGATTGATTTTTTGGATAAGGGTAGAATAATAACAGGAGATTGCTATTAGACATTACTGACCACTCTGCAGTGAAAAATTAGGAGGAAAAGAAGCGAAAAGCTATACAAACAAAGGTGTTGTGTTTTTGCAAGACAACGCCCCTGCACACGAATCTCATGTTGCCATGCAAAAACTTCGTGATTTAGGGTTTGAATTACTAGAACACTCCCCTTATTCACCAGATTTTGCTCCATCCGATAATGATCTCTTTCCTCAACTGAAAAAAAGTTTAAAGGGTGGAGGTCTGGTTTGAAGAGCAAGAAGAAACATTTTTTTAAAGGTCTAGAGACGTTGCAGGTTCGCTGTAATAAATGTATCCAATTAAGAGGAGAATATGTTGACTAATAAAATATTTTGACATTGAAATTTTGTTTGGTTCTATAGTAGGCTAACCCCCGGTTTCATAAAGCTCGATCGGGGAATCAACGCTTGATTGACAGATAAACGTCAATTTGTTTTCAATCAATAATTCAGTCATAAGAATTCGGAATTCAATTCTCGAATCAAATTATGATCTATATGCATCTATTCAATGATTCTAAATTGCTTCTTGTTCAATATATGTAGGAATGAAAAAGTTTTAGTCATTTCGTTTTTGAAATCCAGTGACTGTCAAATCGTTGATCGGGCAGTAAGAGTTTTATGAAACCCGCTGTAAGAATTTTTCAATATATCCTCGTACATACTCTTCTTCGCTTAAAAAGCTCGGACATTTCATATTTCCACTTCCAGTTGCAATGACTTCGTTCTAGAAAACCCTCTCACACATTTTCACTGCTAATGAGTTCTGCCATCTCACAGTCACAGCTGCCCACACTAAAAACAAGGGAAAGCGCATAATTTATCGCTAAAATAAATAAAATATGTACATTATCGCGCCTTGCAGCATAATCTACGCAATTTGTAAGTTAAGATTAATTCCGGCTATTATAAGTGTGCATTCGCGTCTGGGAAAAATGGGGGCATAGAAGCAGATGCGAGTGAGGCATAGAGCGAAATGCTCAAAGCAGATGGATTACACCTGTCCGTGGATCATCCACCTGTGAGTTAAACTCCACTTGCCAGGTTTGCGTTCGGCAAACACAGCTCACGTTGACTACACCCGGTAATATCAATGAGTTATTATCACAGGGACGGCTTCATTGCGCTCTGCCATTCTGCCACCAATCTCATCAGTGGATTCTACGTAAAAAAGTGCCAGTGGAAGGTTCAAATTTCAGATTTGTAACTTCAAAGACAAAAAAGTTATGAGAACTTTACGAAATTGTCAAACTCAAAAATGAAGCATCGTAGGAGGCTGCGGTTTTCACCATTCTTTGATTCTCCGAAAATGGGCTCGGAAATGTGTCATCCGTTTTCTTCTAGCTGCTATAATTCTCGAGATCCTCTCAGTAGACAACGAATTTTGCCCACCCTGTACATGGTGTTCGAATTTCCAGAGTTTGCATGTTTTTCATAGGTCTTATAGACAAAAATGTTGAAAGGATTTTTGATTTTCCGATACATACATCTGCTTTTGGGATATGACCAAATTTTAGCATTTTGTCAATTTCGGTAGCAGGTAGCGGAGTTTACCAACGTTTTTGTGTATTTAGTTTAGAAGTAGAATTTTACAGATTTTTCAATGCATCCTATATTGAATGATATTTTTGTGTTACCGGATATGAAAAAAGAATGGTGCCTTCAAAACTATACAGAGCAGGCTGAAATTTGTAGAAATTTCATTGGAGTTTCCTCTGATTTCACTGAAATTTTGTAGAATTGGGATTCTAACGATATGCACAAGTTAGACAATTTTCAGGACTTTGTCAAGAGGAAATGTCTACCTAGGAATTTAAGAACGTGAAAAGGATTCTGCTGCTCTTAGTAGTTATCGACCCATTTAATTATTGAGTGTTCCTTTCAAAATAATTCTTTATAGGATTGAATCGACTTTTGAGAACGCTTCCAAAAATAGTCAAGGGGTTTTCAGGACAAAATAGAAATTGTTGTGATCAAGTTCTTAGGAGCACCTCCTTCATTGAAGCAGGTTTCAATGATTAACTAAAAACAGGAACAGCATTTGTGGATTTCTCTGCAGCATATGACACAGTATGGAAGGATGGTCTGATTTTTGAACTTTATACAAATCTGAAGTGTGGCAAGATGGTTCGCTTACTAGAAAACATGCTGTCAGATAGAAGGTTTTATGTTTTTGTTGATGATAATAGTAGTAATTTCAAAACTTTCAATAACACAGAATAATCTATCTACAGATTAAGAAATTTTTAGGAATTACTTTCTCGTGTGGCGTTTCCGTCCTAACCCAAATAAAACCGAGGTTTCGTGTTTCCACTTGAATAATCAGAAATATAGAAAATTGAGCGTAGTTTCCGGTGATTCTTTTTTGAAACATACCTTCAATACCTTGGCAGTCTGAATGAAGTACGTGAACTATTTTTAACCAAGAATTAGAAGAAACCATCAATTAACTAGTTTCAGAATGGCTTTACGGCTATTCATGCAGTTTCCGAATCTTTTTTGAATTAGGTTGAGAATTTAAGGCCAATCTGACATGTAAAACATAATTTCATTGTCTCATATTTTTCTGCTTCTGTTTTTTTTTAGATAAATTTTCTGGTAACTTGGAACGACTCCTTGGATTTTTATTCTTCGAGGAAAGGATCAATTTCTGCAGTGTGAGATACCCTTCAATATGAAATATTTCAGCTTATTTTGTAAACATTTTGTCTGAATATTTTGTCATAAAAATAATAGACGATATGTTGAAAATCTTTTGTAGTGATAATGTTTTCATTATTTTCATGTTTCGAATCAAATATGTATTATATTTGTTCTCAAATGCACATGAAAAAATTTACAGAGTTTTCCATCCTGAAAAGATCGCAAATATATGAAAAAACTCACTTAAAAATTGCATCTTTTGCTATTGAAACTATCTTATTTATATTTTCCGTATATCGGCATTTTTTACAAGGAAATCGAATTACTCTCGCAACGAAGTGTCATTTAACCCCCCTTCTCATTCAAGATTTTAGGGGTTGCTGTCACAACTTTCACAGGGCTGACAAATTGATTGGAACCAACCATATTAAATATTCCTCTGACCTCATTTTGCATTATTTTAAGCGAGATTAATACATGTATATGAAGATATTCTCAGTCGGAAACTTTTTGAATATCAGAAAAATTCAGAAGTCCAAGGCTGAAAATCCGTCAAATTTCGACCTTAAATATATCTATATATCCACTTCAACCTATTACGACCCTGTCGTCGCAGAAGTAATATTATCATTATGTTATTATCTGGGCTGCTGAATCTACAATCTGCCGCTTCCTCGACATTGTCACCTGGCAAGCCTCGTAAAATATTTGAATTGGAAAAGGATGCCTTTATTTAGGGGAACTGAGGCAGTTTCACTATCCTTTTTACATATTTTTCCATCGGCAAGCAATGAGAGGCGGCTAATTCAAACATCCGCTTTGCATGCGAGGTGTCTTGTAAATATTTTACTGCTTATTATTTATGCGCATAAAGTGAAGCTTTTTCGATCCATATTTGTTTAAATTACTGTGCCGATGTTTGCAATGCTTCTTACCTTGATTGACCCTTTTTTCGATCATTTAAGATTGCTTGTTCGAATGGATACTTTATTCAGTTCATTTTCCTCTTTTATTTATTTTTGTGTCAGAAATGGATAGACTTTTTGTTGCTGAAGATGATTTGGCCATTGATAGATATAGTTTTTCATTTTAGTAATGAAATGGTTACAATCATCGAATTTCAATTTTTATTCTTTTTCTATTTTGAAGTCAAAAGATTTATTAGAAATAATTGGTGTTTCTGATACTGTACGAATAGGTAAGAAATCCTATCAATGTCTAACCTAACCTAACCTATCAATTACATGGTAATTTATTTTTGTAATAATGATTTCGGTTCCCTATAACTCATCAATTATTGCTTGAAAAGTAAAGTTTCAATAACACTCAAAATTATCAATTGCTCCTGAAGTTTATGATGTTTCTGATCGAATCATCCCTGACAACGAAAAGTCTATCCATTCATGCTTAGGATTGCCATTCAGAAAAACCAACCAAACTTGCGTAATTGGAAACATAAATTGACCTGATCCAGTATTTTCCAACAAAATAGTAAATACTGAAAATATTTTATATATTCTTCGACCTGTTAAGGGCTTTCGATACACTCTAACATGATCTTATGGTTGACAGGTTGATAAGCTATACCAACTAGGATTTAGAGGAGTCTGCCTTGAGTGGATAAACAGTTTTCAATCCAACAGTAGGATATACGTTCAGATTGGTGAATACTGTTCCCAAAAATACTGTACTGACTTGGGAGTTCCACAGGGTTCAGTCTCGGGGACTCATATTTCTGCCTCCATCCTGATTCTTTTTGCTGATGATACTTCGATTACGGTCAAGGCCAATAGTCTACAAGAACTGATTGCTCTTTATGAATCTATCATTAAGTGTTTTATTGACTGGTGCCGTCGTATAAAACTCTGGTTGTGAATTTGGTTAAAACTAATATTCTTAGATTCAGTAACTGAATTACTCTAGTTGGTGACTCATTCATCGTCTCACCCTCTAAGGGCAGTGTGGTATAAACTGATTGTGTTTTTATTTTAAACTTCCTCAGAATATGCATCTTCTAAAAAAGTGTTCTGACTATCACAATTATGACACAAGGCCTGGCAACAACTCATGCACATCTAAACACCATACTGCTAAGTACGAGTGAACACCTAGTTTTATAGGAATCAAGCTTTACAACCATTTGGACAATAATCTCAGATCGATGAATATGAAAAACATTCAAATATGAAGTGAAAAATCTGTTGATCAAATGTCAAGGTATCAATAGTGTCGAGGAATACCTCTGTGCTGTATTTGTATTTGCCATGGTATATATTTTTTCGGTATTCAGTTTGCCAAATTCGATGTTTATTTCATTTTATTTTATTCTTTTCCCTCAGACATTGTTTTTGATGTCTTATAGTATTAATAGAGTTTATTTATTTATGAGTTTTGTGGGATACTTTTTACTTATTCTGTAGATATAATATGAGCTTTTTCATTTGTCATGTTGTTATTTTTTCACGTTGTTACTATGATTTTAATTGTTTTCGTATAAAACCGTTTCATTTATATCCTATAAATAGAAGAAATTGATCGATTTACGAAAACGGGTATTAAAATTTTATTGCCTTTCAAAACACAATTGTGATTTAATTTAAGTTGCTTACCAAGATTTGATTGAATATTGATAATGCCATACCTAATATGTATAAACTAAGATTTAAATAAATCTGGAAAAATCTGATTTGTTTGGAGGCTTATTCTTATATTGTATACAACCTTATCAGGCCCAAAAAATTGGAGAAAATTCAATTCCCATTTTACATATCCGCAGAAAAAGATTACAAATTTATATGGAATAATGAAATTTTTGTAACACCATGTAAGAGTCATCAAACATCAACTGATGATTGTCCAGTTAATGACTTTTCAGACATAAAAAAACGGTTCAGAAATCATGTGTTTTCAAACTATAAATGGTTTTGAAATGTATCATAGCCAGCTTAATGAGGTCCTGGGTGTGAAACAAAATATCATCTTCCTCTCGAAGATTTTTTATTTTTCAACTTTTAAGTATTAAAATCTGGACGAGAGGTCAAAAACTAGCGAATCTTAACTTTACATTCCCCAAGAAATGTGAAGGTACTGATAATAATAATGTGAAAATCATACCATTAGTATATATATAGGTATCAATTTGAGTAAATTAGACTGGAATTGAAAAAAAAATTTATTTCAGAAGGTTCTGAAGTGAAGAATGAATGAAATATAATAGCATCTTCAGCACTTGAATATCCCCAGTTAGTGGATTTTTCTAGTGCCTTGGAATGCAAGAAGCCGTTAAGTGGGTGTTTGACCACTTGACCAACCATGCCAAATCCTCGTGACGATTCTTATTCTCATTTCGCCATTCTCGATCCTTGCCTAATAGCCAATTCCCATAAATTCGGCAAAGTATCTCGATTCCACAGGGTCGAGTTGACGGTTATCCTCAAACATCGACATAAAAAATAGAGTTGATGAAGTAAGTTTACAAATATACGTCGTTTCTGAACGCACAAGGTTGCTCTTTTCAACCTCCGGAGGCCAAAACAATCGGCATAAAAACAACAACAGGTGGTGGCGAATTAAATCAGGGAATTTGAGATATTGTATTCTGTCAGTAATTGATGGGTGTTTGCGAAAAAATCGGAGCCAATGCGAGGACGTTTTTCACGTTTCAAGAATGACGGGAATGCGAGATGTGGGTTTGAAATAGGCTTTTGTTACACTTTACACTCGGTCTATTTTCTGTTTGTGAGTTATGGGATGGATAGAGTAGGATGACCCCTATACAAAGTATCCCGAAATTGAGTTGAAAAAATCAATGGCCTAATTTTCTATGATCCTAAATCGTGAAATCTCGAATTAATTTTTTTCTAATTTTGATATACCTATAAAGTGACACTTTTTAAAACTCATTGACGTTTTGAAACGTTTGACTTTTCGCAACCAGTAACGCAAAGTGAAATATTTTGCAACTGATGATGGAACGATACTTGCTTTTATAGTAACGGAGTGAAAAGTTGAATAATTTCCGTCACTAGACAATTTTGGAGAAATCTCCGAGATAAGCTTTTAAAGACGTTTTTGGTACTTTTAATTTGAATTCATAGCAACATCCTATTCAAAATTAGAAAAAATATTGTGTGAAACACGTTAGGAAACACTATTTTCCGTATTTCGTGTTCTTTTGCGCCCTGCTTCGCTCGTTGCGCAGAAATACGCTCATCACGAAAAATAATGCTTTTCCCAACTAGTTGCACAAATAACTAGTCTCAAACTGATCTACATACACCATTTCCAATTATAATTCAGAAATAATCAATTGAAATTCAGAAAATGAAATGAATCTGACTGATTTGAATTTGACTTTTCGGTTTCTGAAATAAATGTAACTAAACTGAATTTCAAATTAAGTTAAATTGACTAATCTGAAATACACTTGATGGTTTCTGAAATAAACTTCAAATCTGAATTTCAATTGATCATTACTGATATTGAATTGATGTGGCCTATACTTGATGAAAATTTATAATTGAACTTGAAACATATTATACGATTTTCACAGAATGAGATTTCAAACCACGACACGTGTTTCGCATCTTCAGGTGGGTGAAGGTGAACTAACGGTTTAACTTCACACACCTGAAGATGCTGTTCTAGTAGCGAAACACGTGTCGTGGAATTTTTTTCTTAGAGTTGGAAAAATTTCATAGAATCCTTCCACTATTCATTCCTTCAACATATTTTCTATTCTAAATGGACAACCGTGTTTTGAAGGGTTTTCAATGTTACATTTTTCAATAAGAACTGTAGTTCTTAGGAAAACTTTCGTTTGAAAGTGATATAACGAAAAGTGCGGATTATGATGCTACAATAAAATTATTTGCAGGCATGAAAATAAAAATTGATGGGATTGTCGGCTGAGGACAACCTTAGTAGAATACTAATTTTCAGCTGAAGTTTATTTCATGCATAAACTTCCTGCAAAAAGATACAAATTCATCACATAGAGTGAGGTCGAAAAATTAAAAAACATAAATTTTGTTTGGCCTCATTCTGAGCTGTGTGATGGATTTGTATTTTTGGCAGGTCCCGATGAAGTTTATGCATCAAATAAACGAAACATTGGCTTAACATTAGTATTCTGAAGTTGTCCTCAACCGACAATCCAATCAATTATCATCATTAAAGGACGCAATTACTTATCAAACATGAAAATGAAGAATAAAGTTTATTTGATTAGTTTTTCGGAATTTCATATTGTATTCCACTTTTATTATTCGATAATTTTCTATTTTCATGTTAGTTCTTTTTTTTGTAGAAAGGAATATTGAGTTGTATTTTGTACCTAGCTGATTAACTCCTGATGAGCTGTTTTTATTTTGTTGATTTAAATCCATTTGTTGTATTTCAATTGATGTACCTTATATTTCATCAATAAAGTTTTCAAGCGTAGGTCCCCATAAGTTACCACATGATAAACAATGTTAGAGTCAATGAATAAATCTGCAATCTGTACCTAAGCAGCAGAATTACAGTGAGATAAATGTTCAAAAAGGGTTAGCTGAAGTTAACTTCCATAACGTTCGTTCAAAAGAATTCGTTTTCAAGGGGGCTATGGAATTTTGAAAGTGAATTCTCTTGCACATAATGCTTAGCTTCTACTGTCTACTACAGTATTTCCTGGTTTTCTTTCAAATTTGATAAACTGTCAAGTATCTCGAATTTTGCGAAGATCTGCTATAGTTGGGGAGCCCACGCTGCTAAATCATGATTTACTCGAGCTTTGTGGAGACCTAGTGGATTTTGAAGATCAGATGGCAGAAAGAAAAAATGGTTCCATGATGTATGCACTTTCAGCGGTGGGGAAAGCGTCTGCAGGGTCTCAAAGCTGTAAATATCGTCAGGTGTACATACTCTAGCGTGTCAGATTAAGATATGCCCTACGTGTCTCTAATAATGAATTTATGCTTATCTGACAGTTTGCGCGGTGGGGCTGGCCGTACGGAAGAGAGATTGATAATTCGGACGCAGGATCACAGCGGTCCTTTGAAATAACAAGAAAAATCGTTACTTGTCCATACTCGAGCGTGTCAGATTTTCATAGAGATGGTTAATCTCATGGTTGCAGAGATGTTGACCCATTAATCTGACACTACTCAAGGGGGGTTTTCTTAATCTGACACTTTGAAGATGATAACAGTGCATGTTTTTAGAATATCTCCTTTCCTGTACCTCTAATCGTTTTTGTATTCATCATGAAATTTGTAGATATTAAAATTCTATACAACTTTTGTCTGAAGCAATTCTAGATACTCTCAGCCCTTTCCGAGCTAGAGGCTGATGAGGGCGGAGAGCTTAGCCACACATGCGAAAGACCAAGGTCAATGTAGAAACCCAGTCTAATGAACATTCATCGCCATATATCTCAAAAACGTGCAAACGTAGAAAAAATTGCTTCGTCCAAAATGTGTACAAAATGTTATGCTCTACAACTTTTACAATGAATGCGAAAACAATTTTAAGCCTAGGAGAGCAGAAAATTGAAAAAAACTGTTTTTTGTGATCTTTATGGCCAATTTTTATTGTTTCGGCTTGGTGAAACTGTCAGATTATATTTTTTCCGTTATTCTTGAATCGTTAGCTTCAAATTAAGGAAAAAAACCACCGCGTTCGGGAATGTACACGTGACTTTTTTTTTGCAAGTTTGTCGCCCTCCCACACATTTTCGTTACGCTTAAATTGTCCGATTAAGAGAATATTAAACTTTTTAAGATGTAATCAACCACATTTATCTCAATCTGACAAGCTCGAGTATGTACAATGATCGTTTTCTTTTTTACTATTCCGACAGGCCGTCCTAGACAGTTCCCCTATATACAGCTCTACTACAGGGTCCAAGATATCTTCCCTTGTATTAATCTGACTCGCTCGAGTAAATCACGAATTTCCCTTTTGGTCTCCGCAACAAATAGCAGTAGGTTAGAATTAGACAAAAATACGCAGAGGGTATAGAGAAGAGAAAAGTGTTATAACGAATAGAGTGTCCCATTTGACATTACGAAGTTTGTAGTATTTTTTCGTATGAGCAGCAGCGTAAACCCTTATACCATTGAGTATTAAACTCAATTTAATACTCAATGCTAATACCCAAAATTTTAAAATAAAGCGTTCTTCGTAAAAGTCTAATAAGCCACTCACCGTGGGAAACCCTGTATATTATAGTATGTGGCAGTTGAAGAGAAAAGCGTTCTTCGTCGAATGAGACCAAGAGCAAATCCCCTTTTTAAGGGGATCTCGTCTTCCAAAAGTGCGATAAGTCTGATAATTAGTGCGACAGCATAATTTTTTGGGATTTCGTTGACACCACTCTTATCGCAATATGACCTTGATCTTCTTTATGACTTTTTCCCTCTGAAAAATCATATTTACGTTTAGGGATGTGTTCCGGGTACCCAACATCCACGCAACGTGTAAGATAAACCTCAACCATGCACGGAATATCTGTATATCCATCGATTGCCAACCGCGCACCTTCCCAGACCTTGCCCTCGGGTCCGGCAATAATGAATTGATGTGGCACGTAGCCGTTCGTATCCTACCCGGATCCGTGGGAGAATGTCCGTCTGTCGGAGAGGACAACCGGTAGGCTGACCGGACTGACCATATAGAGCGCGGCCTCATGGCGCCAGATGTTGATCTGCGGAACGGAGGGCGAAGATGGTCCAGTGCACTGGTTCGGATGCTGGGCAGTTTTGAGCGAGCGGAATTTTTATGCTGTTCAGTGTAGGCCGCTAGCAGCGATTTTGGAGGACGGATTCCTTTGTTCGTGTAGTTGCGGGATGACGCGGTTATAACAATAGGAATATGAAAGGAGGCTGATCGCTGATTTGCGGACTACGCGATGTATGAATATAGTATCGATTGATCCTCTCTCTTTCTCAAAGAATTGCGTGAATTGGGGATTGCAAACAGACGATACGCACCCTGGTGTCAATTTTTGTAAATAAAAAGTTATTACACTTTTGTTTGTTTACATCGAGGAAGGAAGAATATTTTGGTGTTTCAATAAGAGTTTTGGTTAAAAATGTATCTTAATCTACCTCGTGACAATGGGGAAAGCTTAGTGAAGTTTTCATAATTTGCATCCTTCGAGCAAATTTTGGATTACGACTTTCCTGTAAAAATGTTAGTTTTTACTATTTTCCACGATGAAATGAACGTTTAGTCAATGTTTAAGGACATGTGTATCTCGTCCTCATAGCATACTAAAATTTTTGTAGGTTACAAATTAGTTACGAAGAATAGAAAGCGAATAAACTATCCTGGAAATATAACCTCAAAATGAAAAGATTCACACAATAACAAATATTTTTTCACCTAGCACCTACTAAGTTGATTTGATATATCTACATATGAAACCTACCAAACTTGCAATAAAAAACGCTATATGTGTACGTTCTATAGCACGGTAGATTTTCCTTATTTTGAAGCTATTGGTTCGAAAATAACTGAAAAAATATAATCTGACAGTTTCAGCAAGCCGAAAAAAACAAAAAAATTATCATAAAGATTACAAAAATAAGATTTTTTGAATTATCTCCTACTCCTATCCTAGACTTCAAATTGTTTTCGCATTCATTACAAAAGTTGTAGAGAATTACTTTTTCTACAAATATTTGTTCGAAGCAATTTTTTTACGTTTGAACGTTTTTGAGTCATATGGCGATGAATTTACACTGGGTTTCTACATTGACCTTGCCCTTTCGCATGTGTGGCTTAGCTCCTCGACCTCATCACCCTCTAAATCGAAAACAGCTAAGAGTTTGTAAAATTGCTTCAGACAAAAGTTGTGTATACTTTTATTATCTACAACTTCCATAATGAATACAAAAACGGTTAGAGGTACAGGCAGGGGAATATTGGAAGAAGAAGCATTTTTATTTTTTTTAAAGTGTCAGATTAGGAAAACCCTCCTGATTATTGTCATATTAATGGGTGATTACGTCTACAACACCGAGTCGAATGATCTATATGAAAATCTGACACGCTCGAGTATGTACAACTAACGATTTTTTTACATTTTCAAAGGACCGCTATGACCTTGCGCCACGTCGAAATTGTCAGTCCCTTGAAAAGTAGCTTCTTTTGGTGCAATTAACATATCCTCCAAAAATCTGACACGTTCGAGAAAAAATTTTGTCTACCATTTCCAACTCTTCTGTACGGCCAGTTCCACCGCGCAAACTGTCAGATAAGCATGAATTCATTATCAGAGACACGTAGAGCATATACAGTATCTTAATCTGACACGCTCGAGTATTATGTATACCTGACGATTTTTTTGACATCTTTGAGACCCTGCAGACGCTTTCCCCACCGCTGAAAGTGCATACATCATAGAACCTTTTTTTCTTTCTACCATCTAATTTTCAAAATCCGCTAGTTCTTCACGACGCTCGAGTGAATCCCTATTTACCATCGTCGGCTCCCCAGCTACTAAGCATTAAGCCCGTTTGCAACAGCCGAGAATTCTCTGGAGAATTCTCTACAAAATTCTCGCAAGAAAACGGCAGAGATTATTTTGTATGCAACTGAACAGAGAATTCTACCGAAAGTGCGTATGTAACGGTACATAATTCACGGCGCATGAAATCTCGAGTAAATTTTCTAGAGAATTCTCTGCTATTGCAAACGGGCTTTAGGTATGTGCAAGAATATCCACTGTCAAAATTCCTTAGCCCACTTGAATACGAATTTTTCGGAACGAACGTTATGGAAGTTAACTTCAGCTAACCCTTCTTAAATTTATCTCACTGTAAGTCTGCTGCAGATTGCAGATTTATTCATTGACTCTGACATTGTTTGTCATTTGGTAACTTACTTGTGGTACTTTCTATCAAATTAATCATTTGTTCAGCCCCAGAACTCCATTGAAACAAGCAGTACAAAATGTATTATGTCAAAATGTCCAAGTTGATATATCAATTATCAATATTAACACCAACTTTGTAGTTATTCAATTTTAATTCTTAATCATCGCCATCTACACATATTCTAATCACCTAGAGAATCTCTCTTCGAAGTTCTGGATTTGATATGTTTGTGCTAGACAATTGACTTGATGTCGAAAGCCTTTGTGGAGTTTCTCTTCGTCAGATTTTCATGTCCACTGATTCTAAGAAAAGTTTTTTTAAGCCAATTTTTTGTAGTACTCCCATACTGAAGGCTATATTGAAAAAGATAAAATTATTCATGTTGAAAAACAGATGGGTTGGATCAACATGTATATCTATATTTTCATCACGAAGGACGACTAATTCTGTTAATCATTCTTAATGTAAATATTATCCTTCGAACGGTCCAATTATGGACACGATGATCCACCTTATTTACGTTTTGCTAGACATACATATATCAATTGCTACATTTCTTATCATGACAACACCGAAGGTCATGTAATCCAACAGGAAACCGTAGTGGACATCATTCGAACATTTATAAATCATGAATGACAATCAGTAGTCCTTAGTTATAACCGGATGCTCGGACTGAAATTCCATTCTAATCTAACCTTATACTGAGCAATTTCTACTCTGTGAATCAACCTCTGGCGCCACCACTTTTTTATGCGAGTTAAGTGCAACGCAGCAGGTGCTTCCTCTTCGTAAAGTATAGAAAATAATCAGTTCTCGTTTTGGCGAAAATATCAATATTGAAAGGAAGTTTTGGGGCTTTGATAAGGGTTGACTTTTTCATGACTGTTGACATTCCTTCATTGTGAGTAATGGTAACAAAAAACAATGCTTCCCTTAAAGAAAGGTCCAACAATACCTTTCGAAACAAGTTAGTGGAAGATGTATATAGATATGAGCAGAAGTTATAATAGGATCAAAATTTTATTAGGAGAGTTCATATACAATGCTATTCAAACAGTGTCCTTCAAAGCTTGAAATCAAACTTCTCTCAATAAGGGGGGGTTAGTGTGATTTCTGATTTATCAAATACGAAAGAAGATATCATAGAATGTATTTCATAATCCATAAGCTCGAGTAATTTGGTCTAGAGTCAACAAACCTGTGCGTAATAAGGAGTAGTGTATCATTCTACATAAAAGTCCCAGATCGGTATTATTGAAGTAAAATATCGAAAATTCTGTGAACATCCCAAAGAAATCATTTATTATAACATCATGACCTACAGCCCGCCCAAATGAAACATCGACTCAGGATAATAACAGCTTAAAATGTAAGTAGTTCTCGGCTGCAGATAATAATACTATATATACAGGGTGTTTTCAAAGGTGAGGCTTTTTTTTGACAGAAGGTAGAACTCATCAAAATAAGTCGTTCAAACAAAAATTATCTATATGAAATATTCAAGATGACTGAGATACAACCCCTAGAAGTTCGACAAAATTTCATTCAATATCAAGTACGGACTGTGGAAGGTGACTCCGGCATCGCAGAAACGAAATAAAACATAAACAAATAGCTGGACAATAAATGGTTCAGTACCAAGTTCATCGGATTAGTTGCATCAGGACACATTAGAGAGAATCATAATTGTTGTATCGTGCAATTTAGGGTGAAAAAAAATGTAGAAAATCGAGGCAGTTTCTTGAATGTTAGCTTGTTTGAAAAAATGCTATGATGTTTCCCCATTTCATCCCATTCTTACGACGAGTGTTAGAATGTTCGAACAAGAAGATTGTGATGCCCATTGTGAAAAAATTCGTGAATGATTCAAACGAATTTTGTTGGTGAGATTTTGAAGTATTATTCCATTTTTTACACTTGTGTCCTAAGTCTCTTCTGTCAGTTGGTATCGAAATGAGTCATTTCATAAAATCGTGTAAGTTACTAAAAAATAATGAGAACAATTCGGAAATCCTAAGTTTTCATTTTCATTACCACGTAAATATCGAACGAGCCAATATCCTAAACGAAACCACTTGGTCGAATCAGGAGATAAGTTTTTACCCACTGCTTTGCGATAATTCAGCTAACAAACGGTCTAGGGTCGTATTAGGATCTATTTCAGTTATTATTTTTAATTTTTTTTTGAACTCTCGATTCAAAACTAAGAATAATACACATGTCAAAGAACCAGTAAGCCAACTTAATGATCTGTTCGTAATAAATAAAAAATTATCGATTCTCATTTTTTTGAAAAAGATATGAATTCAATAATCAACAAAATGAAAACATTACTGAAGCCAACTGAGAAAACACTTCATAATTAAGTCGGAAATCGTTTCACGAATTGGGACTGGAATATTTCTATGGCATCATTAATGATTTGATTTTCTTACCTGGTAATCTGATTAGAGATATGTACGTATTTGGAATTTCTGGAGATTTCTATCGATCAAATATTACCGCATGTTATTGGAAATACTGCAAATTATATCGAAGATAATTTAGATTGAGTTTCAGCAAGATTGAGCTCCTTCGCGATACGCTTTGTTCGACATCTGGATTAAACATTTCTATGTCAGTGGATTGGAGGAAGGAAGCCACAGTCATGGTTGTTATGAAGCTCAAAATGTCGATTTTTCACAGAAAAAAAATACAAGTGCCATGAAAACACCACTTCATTTTCAAATACTTAGTTAAGAATATTTCGAGAACTAATGCATAAAATGAAAAAACAATTACTGTGCTGAAATCAGTATAAAAATACCTTTCAAATGAGGTATCACTCACCCCATCTTCCCTATTCAAAAATTGGGGGTGAGGGTTGTAGTAGCAAGGGTTGAAGCGCTATGCGTCCGTAACCTACATCTTAAGTTGTCCCCCTCGAAACAGAAATCGACCTGTCCGAGCATTTCTATCGAAAAAATTTATTTCGTCTGTAACCTCGTCTGTTTCGTTTTCAAATGGCCACCCTGTATAAGTGCTACATTAGTTTCAAAAAGTTGAATCTATCTCGAAGTCTTATATGACTTGTAGGCGAAACTAAGTATAAACAGTATAAGAAATCTATATGTAGCTGTATACCTCGCAGCCTCAGCCACAGCAGTGGTAGTCATCGAAATAAAAGCCATCATTGCCATAGACAAAGAATACTAGGCCAACATTGCCGCAATCAATGTAACTGTAGCCACTCCAACTGTATCTTTAGCATTACTGATCTTTGTCATTAATGGTATTGTCATCATATTGTTGTTACCGTTGCCATAATCTGTTGGTATAGCCGCGAATGTTTTCGTAGCCGGAGGGCTAACCGTAGCCGTAGCTGGATGGAATTTGATCGTGTGGAAAGGACAGTATCACTCAACAAGGAGGTAGCACACTTATGCCACCAATGCCATTGTTGCAGTTGTTATAGCCGTGATTGTTTTCGTAGGTTTTCGTTGCCGGAGGCTTAAGAAAGAAAAGTATCAATAAACAAGAGCACGGTGCCACGGTGATGCCACCGTTGTCATAGTAGCAGTTGTTGTAAACGTGAATGTTTTCGTATCTGGAGTCTTAACCCAAGTCGTAGCTTAACTGAATTTGATCATGTGGAAAGAAAAGTATCACTAAACAAGAAGGTAGCACTCTGATGTCACCAATACCATTGTTGAATTTGGTGTAAGCGTGAATGTTTTCGTAGCTAGAGTCTTGAACGTAGCCGTAGCTAGATCGATTTTCATCGTGTGGAAGAAAAGTTAAACTAAACAAAAAAGTACAATGCTGATGTCATCGTTGTAATCGTAGCAGTTGCTGTAACCGTGAATGTTTTCGTAGCCGGAGTCTTAACCGTAGCCGTAGCTGGATTGAATTTGATCGTGTGGAAAAAAAGTATCACTAAACAAGGAGGTAGCACGCTGATTTCACTAATGCCATTGTTGCAGTTGGTGTAAGCGTGTAAGTTTTCGTAGCCCGAGTCTTAACCATAGCCGTAGCTGGATTCAATTTGATCGTGTGAAAAGAAGAGTATCAATAAAGTAGGAAGTACCACACTGTTATCACTGTTGCCATCATAGCAGTTGTTGTAATCATGAATGTTTTCGTAGCCGGAGTCTTGCACGTAGCCGTAGCTAGATCGAGTTTCATCGGGTGGGAAGAAGAGGTACACTAAACAAAAAAGTACAACGCTGATATCACCGTTGTAATCGTAGCAATTGCTGTAACCGTGAATATTTTCGTGGCCGGAGTCTTATCCGTAGCCGTAGCTGAGTTGAATTTGATCGTGTGGAATGAAAAGTATCACTGAACAAGTAGGTAGCACGCTGATGTCACCAATGCCATTGTTGCAGTTGCTGTAAGCGTGAATGTTTTCGTAGCTAGAGTCTTAGACGTAGCCGTAGCTAGATCGTTTTAATCGTGTGGAGAGAAGAGTAACACTAAACAAAAAAGTACAACGCTGATACCATCGTTGTAATCGTAGCAATTGCTGTAACCGTGAATGTTTTCGTAGCCGGAGTCTTAACAGTAGCCGTACCTGGATCGAATTTGATCGTGTGGAAAGAAGAGTATCAATAAACAAGAAGGTAGCACGCTGATGTCACCAATGCCATTGTTGCAGTTGCTGTAACCGAGAATGTTTTCGTAGCCGGAGTCCTAACCGTAGCCGTAGCTGGATTGAATTTGATAGTGTAGAGACAGAAGAGTATCACTATGCAAGGAGGTGCCACGCTGATATCACCGTTGCAGAGGTAGCAGTTGCTGTAACCGTGAATATCTTCGTAGCCGAAATCCGAACCGTAGCCGTAGCTGGGTTGAATGTTGAATTCGATCATGTGGAAAGTACAGTATTACCAAACAAATAGGTACTACGCTTATGTGCCATCGTAGAATTTACTGTACTACGCTTTTTTAGCTTCAGTTCGATTAGGACTTATAAAACATTTTTCCAGACTAGATAGCGGCATCTGATTTGGATTGAGTAATCACCGAGGTGTCGTCCATCCAAAATCCGCCTAGAGAAGAAGAAGCAATCCCATAATATTCGAGATACCATTTGATGGTGCGATATTATGAAATCCGCGACAGTCATAATCAAATGCCAGCAGCACACGTAACGAAATAATTGCGTCGAATTCACATCGGGCCAATTTATCGTCCGGATAATGATCGCATGAAAACTAGGCCAATTAGAACGAGAACCACGGAACGTTCCTCAATCGTCCGTTTTGGTGGCGATGCGTAATTATCCGTTTTAACAAGCCCCGATAATACGAAACCCGTCCCGTTCCACGGGCAGATACCATCACCTGTATTTTACGGCGATAGAGGCGGCGGCAGAGTGGCACCTGTTAGGTGTGGGAGCGGGGAATCAGAGGGTCAAACCGAGACACCTGTTGCCACTCCGGTTGATCGCGATCCACTCGATGGTGAAGGTGCGCATACCGGTGAAGATTTTTTCGTTGAGAATCCGACATAGTATTGATATTTTGGAAGGAGTTTGCATTTTCCTTAAGGGGAAGTAATACCTCAAGAATCTACATTCAAAAACTGCATCGACTAGTTTAGTTGACCTAATTTACGCTTTCAATTTCTTATGTGAAGCCTTGATTTTTTTTTTTATTTAAGTTAAAGGACGTCTTGATGTCACCCTGTCCATTGACTTTAGTGTCAATAAAACTTGTTTTCACAATCGGTTTTTCGAAATATTCCGATAAAAATAACGACGGGGTGACATCTACGATTAAATTCTTTATATATTGCAAAGATTTTCATAGCGATATATGCCAAAATTACGCTGAAATTCAGGAATAACTGAAAATTATTATTATTGAATGTCTTTATTGCCTATGCAATTGGCCATCGACCAGCGGTCCTTTAGCCTGTATTTTACAATTTTTAGTACATCAATTATTTTGCTTAAGGTTAAGGTGAAAACTGAAACTTAAATATTTTACATCTCTCTATTGAATATTTCTGAGTTGAGTTAAAAGAGGAAATTTTGGATGTTTTCTTTTGGATGTGTTCCTTCCTTCCTCATGATATTGGGCGATGACATCGTCTAACTGCCGTAACTTATTATAGAATTTCTTATTTAGTCTGGTTTTCAGGTAGAGTAAATGGTTTGGAGGATTATGAAGTTGATCATTAGGATGTCTCATTCGAGTTATGGCTCTCAATGCTGTTGTTTTTTTTTTTTTTTTTTGGTGTAGCAGGGGGAAAATCTGCGAGACAGACGAACCACCCTCTCCTGAGGGGGAACAGTGTGGGGTTTCTCACTCTCCTGAGCTCGAGACCCACTAAAAACCCTTAACTGCTTCTTGAATTTGGTTCCGGGCATTTGCCTATAAACCGTTCATCTCTTAGTCGGTTTTCTTCTCGCACACTATCATGCTGGGATTTATGTGTGTATCCTCTATAGGGTAACACTTTATTGGATTTTTCAATAAGATTATGTTCTCATTTTAATCTCTTCTTAGTTGATCTCTTGGTCTCCTTCGGTAAATTCGCATTCTCCTTTTGTCTTCCTCTGGGTCGTAGTCCACTAGTCTCCTGAGTTCTTGATTCGGATGGCTTTCGCTGTTTCGAATAATTTCTCTGCTTTTCTTTTCATGAATTCCGTTATGGTTTCCCATTTTAGGTCCCTATCAATCTGTTTATTCCTGAAAAGGTGCATCGATTGCACATCGTAGCAGCTTGTTTTCAGTGGCCTGAATTCTTTTGATGTGGCTCTTTGCCGCGAAATCCCAGGCAACTGATCCATAAGTCAGTTGAGGCCTAGCAACGGCTTTGATTATCTTCAATTTTGTCTCTTTCGACATGTGGCTTCTTCTTCCTATTAAAGGGTAGAGTCTATTCATCGCTGCTTTCGTTTTGTCGATTGCTTGTTTGATGTGACTTTTCCAAGTAAGTCCTTTGTCAAGCGTTATTCCTAAATATTCATTTTTCCAGTCGATTTCTTCGCCGTCAACTTCTAGATTCGTTGTGGGTCGCAGTCTTCTATTCTGTAATAATATTGCTTGGCTCTTTTGTCCATTGAGCTTGATTTTCCACTTTATGCACCAGTCATTTGTTTCGTCAATCGTTTCTTGTAGAACTCGTTCTATTACTTCTGGGTTGCGGTGTCGAGTTGCTATGCCTGTGTCGTCAGCATATAACGTTAGCATGGTTCTTGGATTCTTCGGAATATCGTGAATGTATATGTTGTACAGAAGTGGCCCAAGCACTGACCCTTGGGGTACTCCAGCCTCTAAATCTCTTGTTGTGGAATGCTGTTGTCTCTGCTACTGCGAGATTTTTAATCGTTGGGGGCTTGCAGTTTGCGAATAATGGGTGGGAGTATTCTAATATGAGTCTGCAGATTGTTTTGTATATTAGTGACGCACTTTTAATGCTTCTTCCTTGCTTTTTGTAAACCAATTTGGAAAAATATTTAGCTCTTGATATGGTTCTTCTTTTCATCGACTTGGTATGCAGGTTGAAGTTCAATTCATTGTCAATGTGCACACCAAGGTATTTGATAGAAGGAGCAGCTTTTATGATATTATCATTGATTTTGAGAATTGCTGATGTAGAGGAGATTTTGTGGTCAAAAATTATAAACTGCGACTTGCCGGGATTAATTTTCATTCTCCACTTCCGGAACCAGTTGAAGACCTCATCAAGGAGTTCCTGGAGCTTCTGTATGCAGTTTTGTAATATTTTCGCATGGGATACCAGAGTTGTGTCGTCTGCGAATTGCAAAATGTAGCAGGAGTTCATGTGATTCAAGATGATATCATGACCGAAAAAATTGAGAAGGAGTGTCTAAAGAGGAGAACCTTGAGGAGTGCCTTGCTCTGAGCTAATGTATACACACTCAAATAATCCAACTTTAACTGCTGATGTTCTGCCTTCTAGAAAATGCTTGCATAGTTTGATTAAGTGATATGGAAGTTGGATTCTATGCAATTTGTACAGAAGTCCTCTATGCCACATACAGTCGAATGCTTTTTTTATATCAAGACTCAACACTGCGGACTTCCATCCTTTCAATGTTGAGAATGTAAGTGGGTGATATGTGGATCTTTCATTCTTGAATCCAAACTGAAACTGTGGTATGTGTCGTTCGATATGAGTTGAAAGAATTGTTTTGATAACTTTTTCATATAAATTTTCCAAGTTCTGGTAATAAGGTGATGGGTCTATAGTTGTCAACTTTCTGTCTGTCCAAATTGGCCTTGGGAATATTTATTATGTTTCCTGTTTTCCATATATCCGGGAATATGCAGTTATTTAGACAGAATTCATACATTTTCATCAGATGTTTATGTATTTTATCTTCGGAAAATCATTCAATATTCCAAATATTACTTCTCACGTAGTAATTTCTACTTTTAACTGACTCAGTACATAATTTAGGCTATTGCTCAAAGATGTGTCACATTTTCGTAATTGGGGTAGCATCCGTAAAGCAACTAATGTCGATCGTCTTGATCTCGAATCGTATACTTCATTCAAATTTATTTTAGCAGTCGGTTGGCCATGAAATAATTTTCTCAAGTTTTTGTAACTAGAACGAAGTTAGGTTGGTACTCATGAAATGTCGTTAATGTCATAACGCCGTTGCCACAACTAATATCAATTTTGATTACGAAAATTCGAATATGCCAAAAGTGATTGAAAAAAGAGACAGGGTTTCAGGAAGTGCTAGGTAGAATTCAGGTCCGCTCATTCAAATAGTTATACGCTGATATTCTAAAATCTACAATACGTCAGACGGTAGAGAACATATTCAATGTAAGAGAATTTATATAATGTTTCATCTGAATCTAAACGACTTATATTTCAGCTGGATATTTCCACAATCAGAAAGATTATGAATGACAAAGAATTTCCTCCTATTGGAATACCCAAAAAAGTGGTGGCATTTGAGAATTTTATGTTTGAGTGAATTAATGCGAGAAGTTTACTACAGGATTTTCGATAAATGTCATCGGAGAATAAGTTCCCTAAAATGGATTTTTCTATTTTTCATTTGACTTGTCCTATACAATGTAAATGTCTTAAGGTACTAATAAATACCTAATTATTATTATAACATCAATGTATTAAGATGAATAGCCACAAATACGCGCAAGTTGCCCTGTTACTTGTTTATTCATGTGAAATTTTTGTTCAACGGTGAAGTTGCATCTTAACTTGAAACTTCCTTCAATTCCTTTTACTTATATTGATGCAAGATGATTTTTGTTGAAGAATTTAACATTCTTGTGATTATCTGTTAATTCCTTCGGGAGATACCCATTCTCAACCACTGCATCATATGTATTTCATCTTCGGGTTAATATTTTTGAAATCTACAAATGATGTAAGCCAAAGAAGATAACGAACATTAACTCTCCTCAAGCTAGTGCATATTATGATATTATACTGATCTCTTGTATTTTCCATGCAAATAACTGGATTTGGTATGCCTTCAAACAGTTTGTATGAACTTCAATTATGTTCGTCACATATTTTCCGAAGAGATTCGACATTGTGATAAAATACGTAATAACAGAAACTTTTACGTAGAACGGGCAACATAGCGTTGATTTAAAACCCAAAAATGTTTTGACAAGCTTCCTAACCCCACATTTTCGTACTATACAGAGTGAAATGTGTCAAATTTCCATGGCCAACCGACTGCTAAAATAAAATTGAATGAAGTATATGTACCACTTCCCCTTAAACTACTTACTCGAAATTTATGTCAGTTCTCGTATATATATACCACAGGTATTTCTTGACAGCAATAGAGCTCTATCTAGAGAAATCGTTCGTTGAGCTAGATACCCTCATGTGATGAGCGTGATAAATACAGTGTGGTCCAACTAAGCACCTCAATTTTCCGTTTTTGAAATGAAAATGTGAAAAATCCCTCGCACCCTTCAATTTATGATTCGAGGGAGAATAACTTTTGCGCTCTTCGCATTCCTGTACCTGAAACCCCCTGACGGGGGTGAGCATAACCCCTTGATTTTGAATAGGGATGAGGGGTGTTGAGATACCTCATGCTGAAGATCTTATCGGATACTATCTGGTTCTGGCATTTCGCTTCAAAATTTCCATCGATAACGAAATGCCAGGTAAAATAGTGGAAGAGTACTTACTTTTGTGATTGGTCTATTAAATACTGGAATTGGGCACCATGCAGTAATAAAAGTTTCGCTGAAAACATTCACATACATTACTCAAGATTTCTGGTGTAATTTGACTGAATTCATTAATGATCCCAGTTCGCAAATCATCCAGTGACTCAGGCTGGGTAGCGTAAATCTTGGATTTCAGGTGACCCCATAAAAAAAGTCCAGTAAATCCAGATCAGGTGATCTGGTTGGCCACTCAAAATGTCCCCTTCTTCCAATCCAGAAGTGAGGAAAATTTTCATCTGAAAACGGACACACAAGTTGAAGGAAATGAGGTTGTGCGCCATATTATTGGAAAATGATAGTTTGATGGTCTTCTGCATTCTTCATTATTTGAACGGGGGCTGGATAAATAACGTTCCCCAATAGATCTGAATAAATTTGGCCAGTGAGATTACCAGGCATAAAAAAGGTCGATTATGTGATTTCCATAAATACCCGCTCAAACATTTAATTTTTAGGGCAGTTAGAGTATGCACCCCACGAAATAATTTTGGATTTTCATCTGACCAATACCGACAGTTATGTCATTAAGGTAAAGTGAACAATCGTCCGAAAAACAGATATCGAACATTTAGTTTTGATTGCCGTTAATCATTTCACTGACCACTTCACTGAAGTTGGCAATCGGGATCATCCTCATTTAGTTCCTGAATCAATCGTATCTTATAAGGGTGGAATTTATGTTGTTCAAGGATTCTGGATTCTCATGATTGTTGTGCTTGAAACACCAGATACATCGGAGAATTTCCTAGTACTAAAGGTTGGATCCATTGCTACGTGACCTAAGACAGCCACGTCCCTTACTTCGTCTCTTTCATGAAAAGATGAAACAAGTCCAACAAGTACCTACCTATCGCCCATTTGAGTACAATTTTCCGGTTCTTCCTCGTTATTTAGATGCTGGGATAGAAAAGCTACTCAGTACGAGATATACAGGATGAGTTTTTTACTCGTACAACCATTTTAACAGTAGATTCTTGAGGTTAAAAGAAGCAATTATTTTCTATACCATGTCCGATTCGGACCTGATAAAAATATATAGCCATTTTAAATTTTCATAATAAGCTGTGCCATCCTGAAAAATCAAAATTTCCTTCACAATAACTAGCCAAATCTATGATACTACACATCTGTGTATCTTTAAGAGAGTTGTAATGAGAGAAAGTACCCAATTTGTCAAATTTCACAGATACTTCTTAATTTTGAACATCAAATTACTCGAAAACGGAGCATTGTACGAGAAAATATGAAGAATTCTTTTATTTTACATTTACAAAACGTGCAAATATTGATTAGATAGCGTCTAACTTAGTTTCAAGTGTTGGGTTCTTTGAATTTTTGGTATTTTTATGGTACGTAATGGTCATAATTAGAAAACTGGAAGACGTGGGTGATATATTGTGTTTGAAAAAGAATCATCAGATAAATGAAAAAATATATTCTGAAATCCATTTCATTCGCTGAAACCGTTTATGAGGATTGTATATTTTAAACCGAGCCGATACAAGGTACAAAATGATCGAAAAATAACGAAATTGAAATTCGAATTCTGCCACCCCCTTCATTTCCCACGCGACAAAAACGTGAGGGCTGAAACCTTACTTGCATGGCCGCCTTTACATCGATTCGCCTACCTGAACGTCATCTTCACATTCTGAAAAGGAGCCAGACCGAATAATGGAAGAATCTCAAGCGATGAGTAAATAAAAACCATCCTTCCTAATTGTGGAGGTATTGAAAATGATACTTAGTCAAACAGCCACGATTTTTTTGTTATTTGAGTAAACACTTTCGTGGGCGTGTTGGATTCCACACATTTTGTTTATTGATCCACGTGAATTATTTCTTTTTGACTGCAGTCTGAATGTTACCAGTGTTGAAGGAGTAGGGCGTGACTGACGGATTTTGTTTTTTCTTGTCAAGGGCGGGACAATGAATGATTCAGATAAATATATTCAGTGTGAGGTCGAGGCTTTCCCGTTTTTGAATCACCTTCAGTTATATAGAGGAAACGATTTATGAATATTGACATATCATTTTCCCCACAAAGTTGTATGACAAGAAAATTGGGTTTATTTATTTATTTATTTAAGACAAATAGGAATACAAACAGGTGGTAACACCCAATACAGCATTCACAGTTTAACAATATATATATATATCATACAAAATAACAAATCATTGAAATGAAAATTTACACTATTCTATAAACTAAAAACGAAACATAATATGAATCTAAAAGAGATGAGAAAACTAAGAAACGTAGGGCAACTTTAACTTCAGAAATTTCTTCAATTGATGGAGTTTTATATTGAAAATATCAACACCACAGGAATAAAAGTTAAATGTTGATAGCATTCTACAGAGTGGAGAATTTTGAGTAATATTAATTCTACGGTATGGAATAGCGAACAATTCACGGGACCTTAGCCTTCTCTCGGGAACTCTAAAATCGATAGATTCGAGAATTTTCGGGACATAAAGTAAACCATTAACTATTTTGAAAAGCATACACATATCGTTTAATCTTCTTCGATTTTCCAAGCTCAATATTCCAAAGCTTTGTTGAATTTCGGTGTAATCATGATCAACAATTTTAATTCTACTTCTGAAAGACAAGAACCTCAGAAACTTATGCTGTACACTTTCTAATCTGTTCACATAACATCTATACTTTGGACTCCATATTGACGTTGCAAAGTTAAGCCTATTGAAAACAAATGAATAATAAAGGGTTAGTAGAGTTTCATTTTTCCTTAACAACTTTCCATGTCTAAGAGTAAACCCGAGCATTTTATTCGATGACTCGATAACTCCGTTAATATGTACGTCAAATGTTAACTTCGAGTCCAGATGTACTCCCAGATCTTTAACAACATCCACTTGCTTTACAATCACCTGATCAAAAGTGTAATCGAATGCAAAGGTATTAACGTTCCTAGTGAAAGATATTTTGAAACATTTCTCGAAATTTAAATATAGAAAGTTTTGACAGCAGTATTCATAAACCCTGTCTAAATCCTCCTGAAGCTTAATGCAGTCTTCGAATCTCCTTATACTCAGAAATATTTTGAGATCATCGGCGTATAATAGGAACTTAGCATAGCGAAAGCAGTAAGAAATATTGTTTAAGTAAATTATGAATAACAAGGGTCCCAGATGAGATCCCTGAGGAACACCTGATCCATTCGGAAAAATTCTCGAGTTTTGCTCATTCACGCAGACAAATTGGGATCTATTCAGAACATAGGACTGTATCCACCTTAACAAGCTTCCACATATGCCTACCTCCGCCAGTCGTCGCAGTAAAATACCATGATTTATTTTGTCAAAAGCCTTTTTAAAGTCTGTGTAAATAACATCTATCTGACACTGGTTTTCAAAGCCATCATGAAGGTTTTCAAGGAAATTCAATAAATTTGTTTCAAGATTGCGACCTTTGATGAATCCATGTTGATTTTCCACTATGATATGCTTTACATGATTAGAAACGAAATCGTACACTAGTGACTCGAATAGCTTAGGAATAGCTGACAGTATGGAAATTGGACGATAGTTCTTGATAATATTTTTTGCGCCACCTTTGTGAATAGGTACTATTTTCGAGAGTTTCCATCTATGGGGGAAAATGCCCGGTTGTTTAGGTACTGATGTCACCACACGATGATCTCTCAAATTAGCTCTTTTTTCAGACAAATAAAGAGTGGATGTAACAACAGAAGATTTGAATTACTCGTCCTTTCTCCTGTCATAATGACACATTTTTTATGTCATTAGAGTTGAAAACATAGAAATTGATACCAAAGTTTTGGAGAGAAACCTTTGATTTCTGTCAGGATATAGGCACAAATTGGTCTGGGTTTGATAGATTATAATACTGTTACCAAAGATTATAGAGTAGATAGATAGGAAACGCCCTCCTTTCTCTAGGACTAAAAACCGACTAAATTTTGGCCAGTGAAAACACGCCTGACAATGAGATGGCGCTGAAAACGCACTGTCAATACAGAAAAACTTTTTAATAATAGTTTTCTGTTTTTTAATTGAGGGGCGCGAAATTCGAACTCTATTCCTTGTATTAAATTTCAATATCGACTTAATTTCGATCAGAAAACAAAAGTATGGTTTTGTTTTGTGATCAGGATGCTAGTTTTCAACTAAACATTGTTTGGAATCTATTGATATCAATGAAAAACGCTGTTGGCTGTGCTATATTTTTATTTGCAATTTGTAAAAAATTTACAAAAATTGAAATTATGGGCAATAAATGAAGCTTTGACTAGGACACTAAAGTATGTGGTGATCTGCTATACGTCGAAGGTGTTATTTCTGTGCAATAGGTTATTTTGAATTAATAAACTTAGTTGAATTTGTGGATATGAACCAATATTCAATATACCATCATAGCATACACATTCCAGTTACTTACATATGTAGGTATTACTTATAGAATTTTTAAAACCACACTTAAAAAAAAACCTTACAGAAATATACGAGACCTGTATGTCAGTATAGTTCCTTGGTGCTTTTTTATGATTTCCTTATGATATGGTCTCTTCATGACACAATATACAAATTGATTAATGAATGAACAAAACACTCACAGCAGGTTTCATAAAACTTTGACTTTCCAAACAACAATTTGACAGTCACTCGGTTCCAAAATGGAAATCAATAAAACCTCTGCATTTCTGAATATATTCAAAGAGTAGCTATTGAGAATCATTGAATGGACCTATAAAGATCATAATTTCCATTTAATAGGTCGTTCATGCAAGGGATGCTTTCTGCATACAACAATTGACGTGGATGAACAGTTCTCAAAATTGACCTGCAGTAAAATGTTCACTGGACATGGTGCAGTCAGTAGTGTTTGCTGAAGTCATTGTCTTCACGCCCTGAGAATTTTATCCACTTCGGAGCACTGAAAATTAAAATCAATGAATGACCGATTCATACTTGCGCTTCCATATAATAATCAGCAACAAGAAGGAGTTAGATAAACAAAAAGCGGTACGAGAATCAAAACATTCAAAACCTCTTTGATCAAAATGAACGTCTGAAATCTTACAAAATTTCATTTGTTTCTGCAAATGGCACTCAAATTAATATTTTAACCAGTCCTAGCGTCTTAAAAACACGCTTGACACACAGATGACGCTCCAATCGCTTTAGTAGCCTCGTTTCCCATCTTTGTACTCTATAATCTTTGCGTAAGACATTTGTTATCCAAAAATAATTAGGCAGATGCCCCCTTCAAGATTCACTTTCATCGACAGCGATATAACGTTTTTTTCGCCAGTTGACGTAAGTTTTTGGCTTCCGTTTCCTGCCCGATAGGAATATCAAAAGACGGCAGTTGATAACATCTGGCAAAGTCTTCCCGTCCAGAGCTTGGAAGTGCGGCATAGGGTTATTTTTGTATTCGCTTATGGTCTGTTCTTCCGGAACCAAGGGCGTTTGTATAAGTTACGACAAGTGGTGTTGAAGGAAGAATCTCCAAGAGTTATAAACAAAGATGGATTCATATCCTGTCCTCGTAAATGTCGGCTAACCGTTTCACGGAAAAAAAATCACGTCAACAAATAGATATATTCAGTGTTTGGTTGGGACCATGGAGCGTCCAGACTGAAATTTTCATAACGGAGCGACGTTTCGTCATTTCCAGAACTCTTTCAGGTTTTGAAAATAGAAAAATTTAAGTTACATACATTAAACCAAAAAACCATATAATTATTGATTGCCTTTAAAACAGTAAAAAAATCGAAAAAGATGAAGACAAGGCTGTAATAATTTTCACGATATTAAGCTCTGAATTTTTATTTCACAATTTCCGCTTTGATGTAACGTTTTGAAAGAAAAACTACTTTCTCACCGGCAGACACCAAATAAAATTATTCAAGGATATTAAGTTGAAATCTTCTTATCAGAATCTTTTTTGCCAGAGGCAGATGTAGTTTCTGAAAACAACTTTTTCCGAAAATCGCCAGGAAATTTTGACATTCCAGACAAAATGTCCCAAAGAAAAAGTCAAGATTTCTCAACTGTTAGGAAATATTCATTTCCTTACTGTAAGGAAATGATATTCTATAAGGAATTAATTTATATTTTGAAAATCTCAATGCATTGCAGAACACATTTCGAAATCAGTTTGTTATATTTACAATTATTTGACAGTTAGTACAATTAATGGAAATTGGAGAAACATTATTTGAACTATGAGAAACATATTAGAACTATGAGAAACATTTTGGACAACATGCGAAGTAATAGGGTATATATACATATATTCTTTTGATACATAGCATTATACAATCTTTAACAGCAAACAATAATTATAGCATGTGTATGAGATACAGTTTTAGCAGAGGTTAGCGAAAACGGGCTACCATACAAATTGGTGTATGATACAAGAGCAAGAACTTAGGGAAACACCTCAGTAAATAATCCCTTTCTCCCCGTGAGTGTAGTGGATTGTAATTGTTCACGAAATAAGCTGAATATTCCATATTGAAGGACATCTCGCACTGCAAAAATTGATTCTTTCTCCAACAAAAAGTAAAATCCAGAAAGTCTTCTCCAAGATACCATAAACTTTTATCTGAAATAGAGAGAAAACAAAAGCAGAAAAATGTAAAATAATAAAATTAGATTCAATAAGTCAGATTGACCTAAAATTGACATCCCAATTCAAAAAAGATTCGGAAACTGCATGTATAGCTCTAAAACCATCCTGAAATTTATGAATCGGACAATGATTAACAAAATGTTATATGGTTTCTTCTTGTTCCCCGGTAATAGTGTTATTTCGTTGAATATTTTGCACTGTGAAAATTTTATTTGCCACCTTAACTTTATTGTTGAGAGGTTCTTCGATATATCTTTCAGCAACGTTCGATGATTTTCTTCCGCCATGCCTCTTTAAACTAGTTATGCCGGCATAAGAGTTAAGAGTCAACCAATATTGTTGTAGAAGACCGACGAAAGCAGTGACCCGTATATTCTGTCGAATTTTCCAAGTTCCTTAGATTTTGGGTCTTTTATATCATGTAGAGTCATTCGGACTAACGGCTACAGGCCCGAGAAATACCAAATAATAAAGCAACCTAAAAAATGAGTAGGTAATGTATAATCTAAATTAAAACCTTGTAAATTACTTTAATCATTGATTTTTTTTTCTGAAGCTTCCTGAATAAATTTTTCGATCTATTCCTTCTTTGAAATCTTTATTAAGTTTAATTGCAAGGGTAAACTTGCTATTTTTCGAATTTCAAAAACAATTTAAATGTGCTGATAGATATCGTTAAATCCTTTTACTCGTGTTCTCATTTATATTATGTAATGAACAATCTTGCTTCTATATGAAGAGTGCTGCTTCACTCTGAGATACCGCCATCTTCAAAACTGAAGCGGCCCATCCTTCTTTGATGACCGTTTGGTGTTCCCTTTTGTTGTCATCATCGTAGCTTAAGAGCACCCCCGACTGGACGGCGCCAACTATCCTCTCTTGCATTTATTCAAATTTGTTAACTCAGCATGACTTCTTCACGGGTCCAACCTAATGATATTGATCTTTTGAAGATGGGCCTCGGGTATGGGAAAATATACGAAGCAGAATAAATATATAACATCCACTCTGGTTTTTGTACCCGGGACCTCAGAGCCACCACCCCATATTTCTGGTTATGACACGATTATTCACAAAAGGAACCGTCAGGTACCGCATTTTAAAAGTGTATTTTTTGCCTTTTCACAAAATTTTTTGGTGGATTTAAATCTTCTAATCGAAGAAACAATATACAGGGTGTCGCACTAGTGCCGCAGCGGACGATGTAACTGTAGAGGTCAAAGTTTGGCAAATTTTTTTGATGCAGACTTGAATTACTCCAAGAATAGCACAACCTAAAAATATTTTCGAATATATCGGGTGTCCCTCGAAAGAGGAATAGAGGTTGACTTTAATTTTTCAAATGGGACACACTATATATAATGAATAGAGACTCAATTGCGTTTCTCTGAAACAATAGAGGGAATCTTTATTAACAATATCAAAACTCACAATATAACAAACCTGAAACAATAGAGGGAAACAACATTTAAAGCCTCTAATTCAATCTTCTGAAACTATTTATTATAACGCTTCGAAAAACTTCAAAATTTATTTTAAAGTGTCAGTTCGGCCATTCCAGGTAACACGAATATAATATAAGAAAAGCTTCACGATTATAACGCTTTTTTTTACATATATTCAGTAGCGTTTTTCAATACTCTGGATTTTCCTACATACTTCTGTTTACTTTTCACACATTTTTCTTCAATGGTTTTCGAAATATTTGTCATTTTGACAAAAAAATTATACCTGTAGAGGCTATCGTCCAGTTGCATCAAAGTCCATTAAAATTTAATACTTCATTAAAATCTTAATCCTCCATTTTACCCTTGAAAAATGACAGTTTTAAATTTTGATAGGGCATCAAATCTTAATGGGCTTTCCTGCAACTGGGCCTATGTTATTAAATTATAACACAGGCCAACACACATTTTGGTGCCTGCGATTTTTTAACTGTTCCTGAGTAATTTTTGGATGCAGAATGTAAAAAAGTTCTCAGATTTTGTCTATCAGATCTAGTTTTTGAGATTTTTCAAAAAAATTGTGTATATAATTTACGTTATAACTGTTATAATATATAATATTACTATTGACAGTTAAAAAAAACAAAGACACATGGATTTAAGTATTTATTGCAAAAACTTAATTTTCATAATTACATTAGTCACATAAAAATTTTCTTTTATACGATTTTCTAGAATGGAGTTTACTAGGGCAGTCTCGCTGAAGGCTCCAGCAGTAGTCCGCCATCATGTGGCTATCCCATCGTCCTTGATAACGATCTTCCACAGTTCTAATATCCTGATGGAATCTTTCCCCCTGTTCTTCACTACAATCACCTAACTTTTCTGGAAAACGATCTAGGTGGCTGTGGAGGTAGTGAACTTTTATACTCATGTTACAGCCGAGAATATTAAAATTTGAAAGCATAGTTTCCACTAATTCTACGTAATTCTCTGCTTTATGATTGCCAAGAAAATTTTGTACTACTTGAACAAATGAACTCCAAGCGTTAGATTCAGTCTCGTTCATTGATGTGGTGAATTATGGATCTTTAACAAGTTGCCTTATTTGAGGACCATCAAATATACCAGCTTTTAGTTTTTCCGTGCTAATGCCAGGAAATTTACGTGACAAATACCCAAAACAATTTCCATCTCGATTTAAAGCCTTCACAAATTGCTTCATTAGGCCTAGCTTGATATGCAAGGGCGGAAGTAAGATTTTTTCTCTTGAAACCAAAGGTTCGTTGATCACGTTTTGTATTCCTTGAATCATGACATCTCTTGAAGGCCAATTTTTGTTAACCCAGTGCTCATTTTTAGCTCTGCTGTCCCAAAGGCACAAAAAACAAGGATATTTTGTATAACCACTCTGCTGTCCAAGGAGGAAGTTAATCATTTTTAAATCAACACAAATTGACCACTGATGTTCTTCGTATTTAATTTTTCCCAAAACTAATGCATTGTTTCATATTCTTCCTTCATGGTAGTAGAATGACCAATAGGAATTGAGCCATATTTGTTACCGTTATGTAAAAGAACACATTTGTTGTCCTTTATCAGAAAAAAATATACCATTTAACCTGTAACGTGTATCTCAGAAACTAGAGCTGATAGAAAAAATCTTGTGGCGTTTTTGGAATCAGCACATTAAAAACATCTAAAATCAGATGTTAGATTTCTGGCACCAAATTTTTTTTTCATTTTGTTGGCCTGTGAATTCACGAACCCTTACGGTTACCAATAACAGCTTTACTACTATGGATTGAAAGACAAGATTTCAAAGAATCATAGCCAGCTATAATAAAGTGTCTCCAGCATATGAAGTGTTCACAAAAAGACTATCAACATGACGAAGTTCAAATCGATTCATCTTAATTTTTTCAAATGCAATGCATAGGATTTTTTTTCCATCATCAGAATAACTATATTCATTTTATTTCACTTCTTGTCGAATGAATAGTTATTTTAATGATGAGAAAAATCATATTAATTGCAATCTTTGAGCTTTGAGTAAATAAACGGATTTGAAAATTTATTTTCCCGCAACCATAAGCCATTTTTTATTTGAAAAGAAAATCTTATATTGAAATGACTTGATAACATTTCATTGACAAAATTCTGCAGAAATTTTTTTCAGTGATTATTAAAAAAATTGTGAACATCTGAATTCATTATTTTTTTTCATAATAAATGTCTTCTTATGAATCATAGATATAAATTTTCCCTTCCCTCTCCATTCGCAACCATTAATTAAGTTTTTACCTACTCTTTAATATTTCAGGAAAATAATTGAGTCTATTCATGCTAGGGGGGAATAATATCATAGTATGAAATTCTCAAGAATTAATAATAATTTTCGGGATATTAGTACAAAGTCTTTAGGTATGCACCTACTCATTGAAGAATCCGCATGAGGAATTAATGAAAAATGTCTTAAATTTCCTCATCAAATTATTTCGAAGCGTAACTTTATGCACTCCGAATTGAATATGTACTCATATTCGATGAATATGAATGAATCCTCCCTTTTCATACAACCCACATCGAATACGTTTGTGGCTGCTTAAAGAGGTCTCATTTCCGATGCAAATTAATACTCTCCTAATAAGATTCAACTTAATTGTAGGAAGGAAGAAGGAACAAGATTGTTATTAATAATGAACTATTAAGGAAGTTATACCCTTTGGTATTTTCAAGGTTGCAGTTAATTACATCATTAGATTTTGGATAAAAGATACATAAAAACAGCCATAAGACTAATTTAGCCCCATGGTTACACCCGCGTAAGAATATACATGTTGAGTGCACACCTGTGACTCGTACCGTGAAGTTTTATCACCCATCCTTGACAGTGTTTCTCACGTTACCTGCCACTGGATATTGTGACTTTTCATTGGGTAAAATCAAAAGGTAAACAATCAATATGAAATTTTTGAGAAACGTGGTTTCTATTACACTTAACTTTCCATGCTTATGTTCGATAGCATATTCGGATAGAAAAAAAATCAAATTGGGAATTCCAAACAAGCGATACTCCACCTGGTGTCAATTTTTGTAAATAAAAAGTTAATACACTTTTGTTTGTTTACATTGGGAAATAGAGAATATTTTGGTGTTTGGTTTGTTTTTTTAAGAAATATATCTTAATTTGTTGAAAATACCTTAATCTATCTCGTGATAATGACGGACGCTTAGTGAAGTATTTAGGTATAATTTTTATCGTTTGAGCAAATCTCCGAATACGACTTTCTTTTAATGGTGTCAGTTTTCACTATTTTCTACGATGAAATGAACTTTGAGTCAATTTTTAAGGATATACGAATCTTGTCCTCATAGCATGGTAATGTTTTTGTACATTTCAAATTAATTACGAAGTATAGGAGATGAATAAACTATGAGGGACTAAATAGGGATATTTTGAAAATATTTTCTGGTGTTGTGTGTAGGGTGTTCGAAAGCACAATTTAAAATTATTGTCATATATACGGAGTGTTCGAAAAAAAAGATATAGACCAAAGTTGTACTTTTTTGAATGTAATTTGAATTACACCCTATATTTGACATAAAAAATGGAATGACAAGCTCAAATTATGATCACTTTATACCTTAAAAGCACCTTTTACGAGATATTGGCGAAAAATTTGAAATATGGAGTTTTTTCAAATAGCACTTAATGAAGAAACTAGGTACGCCAGCGATACAGACACTATATTTATTCGAGTAGACAAATTGGCTACTCCTGCACATAAAAACTTTCAAGTCAGGAATATACAGAGTGATAATAATTAATTTTCAAACATCAACTACAAATAATCTTCGAAAACTTGCTCAGAAACTATCAGGTTTAGGTGTAGTAGGAAAACCTTCTGAAGATAGTTTCGAAATTAATTTTTACGTTCAACGAGATATAGAAATACAAGGTGAGCCATTTGAAAAAGGAAAGTTTTTGACGATTAGTTGTGGTTGATATTTGAGAATTAATCATAACCACTCTGTATATTCCAGAGTTGAAATTTTTTTATGTGTAGGAGTAGCCATCTTGTCTATTCGAAAAAATATTATCTGTATCGTTGGCGTAACTAGTTTCTTCATTAATTGCTATTTAAAAAACTCCATATTTTCAATTTTTCGCCATTAACTCGTACTTCTATGGTATAAAATTATCTGAAAAACTCATCATAATTTGAGCTTGCCATTCCATTTTTGAGGTCAAATAAAGGGTGCTACATTTAAAAAAGTGTAACTTTGGTCTACATCTTTGTTTTCGTACACTCTGTATATATGACAATAATTTTAAATCGTGCTTTTGAACCTCCTACACACACCACCAGAAAAGATTTTCAAAATATACTTATTTACTCCCTCAAAATGAGCGCCGCGTCTGGGATGGGCCACCCGGTATAACCTCAAAAAGAAAGAATTTACACAAAATAATATTTTTACCTCCGAGAGGACTTTTTTCACTTGGTAAACTGATATACATATACATTTGGGTAACATTCACACAAATTTCTTTTAGAAAATCATTTCCAATTTTCAGATCAATTTGGATAACTTTTCTTTGCATCAATGTTCCAATTTTAGCCATTGAAGATAATGATGAAGGCAAGATATCATAGTCGTGGCTCTCATAATTATCTTCCATTATGATCATGTAAAGAGCCAAGAAGTTCGGATTAAAAAATAGTGCTGTGTTTTATCATATGATAAATACTAACACTTTATGACATTTATTGATATAAAATTGATAATAATTAGCACACTCGAATCTAGTTTCGGCAACCATTCATCAAAATTGACAAAAAAACAACTACCAACTGGGTTAAAAGGATTTATTCGTCGAAAATCTCAAAATCCCCTTCAAAAATTATAATGACTCTGCTAACAATTGAGTTAGAACTGGCATCACTATGTCGATGCAATCTATGTACATTTGAATTCCCAATTAATTGTTGAATCATTTTTAAAAATTTTATTTACTGATTGTTGGTGAAAACTATCTTCATAATTTGCTGGTAATTTCAATACACCAACAGAAGAATGCTCACTTGACCTGGAAAATGATAAATAGAATATCGATCTTCAAACCTTCATAGCTTGGTAGTCAAATTTTTTTGACGTAAGTTACAACCTATGATAAGACTTTCAAAATTCACCTTGAATACCTATAACTCTCGTAATACTTGACAGATAATCGAAGTAAAAACATCTAAAAAAGCTAGACTTAGGTCTTCTATTCGACATAGGTGAGATCTTATCCCTATATCAACCCAAGAGCGGTAAACAAGAAAAACGACAACAAAAAACGTCAATCGGCTAAAAATAGAATATATTATATATGAATACGTTCTTCACCGAATTCCAGGGAAGATTTGAATTTGAATAAGCAGGTCTTTCCCAACTAGTATTGAAAAAGTTCGGTCAGGTGCTGCTACCAACATGGCATCGAAAAACCTGCGGATAACTTCTCGGAATTTCTTTGTTCTGTTTCGATCGGAACTTTTATGCAGCTTTTTAGCTTTTGTGAGACAGCTGTGTTGTATAATTATGGTAAGAACGCCCAACTGGTTCTTTGCGAGACACCTTGCCAAGTCAAGATGTGTTATTTTCAAATGGAGACCACACTGTGGATTTCGTTAATTATCGCTTCTAATAAAAGCGATCGGTTAGCGTTTTTATTGCGCACTAAAATAGCCTGCTGCTTCTTGTGTCTGAGATGTCACATGCCAAAGAGATTATCTGATGCCAATTCCGTACTGAATTTGTAGATATCGAATAGGGGAGAGCGATATTCGTAATTATCTATGAAGCCATTAATTTTGGATAAAACAATTTTTCTCAATGAGTAACTTGGAAAAAATCTATAATCAATTCAGATTTAATGGCATGATTTTCGCTCATTTATGGGTTATTATGGAATAATCACCTATAGTTGGGGAGCCGACGATGCTAAATCGGGATTTACTCGAGCGTTTTCGAGACCTAGTGGATTTTGAAGATAAGATGGTACAAAGAAAAAAATTCTATTATGTATGCAGTGGTGGGGAAAGCGTCTGCAGGTTCTCAAAGATGTGAAGAAAAATCGTAAGGTGTACATACTCGAGCATGTCAGATTAAGTACTGTATATACCCTACTTGTCTCTGATAATAAATTCATGTTAATCTGACAGTTTGCGTGGTGGGGCTGGCCATACGGAAGAGCTGAAAATGGTGAAAAAATTTTTTTTGAGCGTGTCAGATTTTTAGAGAATATGTTAAATGACCCCAAAAGAAGCTACTTTTCAAAAGACTGGCAATTCAGACGTGACGCATATTCACAGCGGTCCTTTGAAATTGCACGAAGAAATCGTTACTTGTACATACTCGAGCTTGTCAGATTTTCATACAGATGGTTAATCTCGGTGTTGCAGACATGTTGACCCATTAATTTCTTTTTCTAATAGTTTGAGATTGATAACAAGGCCCTTTTTCAGAATATCTCCCTTCCTGTATGTACCTCTAATCGTTTCTGTGTTCATTAAGTTGTAGATAATACAATTCTATACACCATTTCTCAGAAGCAACCTTACATACTTTTAACCTTTTTCGAGATAGAGGGCGATAAGGGCGAGGAGCTTAGCCACACATGCGAAAGTCCAAGGTCAATGTAGAATCCCAGCCTTCTGTACGTCTCAAACGTAGAAAAAATTGCTTCGGACAAAATTTGTAGAAAATGTTATGCTCTACAACTTTAATGAGGAATACGAAAACAATTTGAAGCTCAGGAGAGGAGAGAATTCATAAAAACCGATATTTGTGACCTTTATGGCCAATTTTCATTGTTTAGGCTTGCTGAAACTGTCAGATTATATTTTTCCCGTTATACTTGACTCATTAGCTTCAAATTAAGAAACAAAGCCACCGCGCTCGAGAAAGTACACGTGAAGTTTTTTTTTGGCGCTCTCAGATACATTTTCGTCACCCTTAAATTGTCAGATTAAGAGAATATTTACTTTTTGACATGTAATTAACCACATGTATCTTAATCTGACACGCTCGAGTATGTACAATTGGCAGAAGGACTCCACAGTTATCTTCCCTTATATTAATCTGACACGCTCGAGTAAATCCCGAAGTTTCCTCTTGGGCTCCCCAACTACTTGGTGAAATTTCTGACAGATTATAATCTATTTTCAAATATGAATTTATATTGGATTATACAGAGATTAACATGTTATACAAGATGATTCCAAATTACACGTGAACCTTGGAGGAGGTGTTAGTATTACTTATTCATTTGCTGTTGTTAAAGGCACAATATCATTTATAACGGAAAATTGATATTTTCCTAACTAGAACTTGAAAAATAAGATAATAATACAGCATTAGCCGAGCATGTTAATCAAATTTTCACTCTTTCAACTTCGATTTGAATTCAGTAAAAATATTAGATGTTGAAACAAATTTAAAAAAACGCTCACTACAAGAAATGATTTCAATTAGACAAGTTAGTCGTTGGATTAATGAAAGAACAGATATCGATCATTTAAATATTGCTTATTATAGTTCAATAAATAAGAAAAAAGTTAAATTGAAAACTAATTCTCTCTTCTTAAGATCGTCATGCGTGTTAAAATATTTAACTCAGTAATGATTGTTCTCCAGATGCGTCTGTATATCTTTGTTTTCGATTTCGCAGATATTTCATCATGTATGTAGGAAGCTATTTTTATTATCCTTGATTTACTTTTAAAGTTGTTGTTGTTTTTCTATTGTTGTTCCTATTGTTGGAATAATGAGATACTTATAGAAAATAGGTAGGCCAGAAAGTTGTCAATTTAGACGGAAATTGAAAAAGACGTTAGTATTCAATTCTTCGAAAATTTGTTAAAAAAAGGGTTGAAAAATAACATCAGTCGAGACGCGACAGTTATTTAGAAGAAGTTACGACGAATTCAATATTGAAGACGTAAGGTTGTATCAAAATTGTGTGTTGCTGATTAAAGAGTGAAACCAGTAAGAAGAATATAATTAACCCTACTATACCTAAGACAACTATAAAAAACCTACATGTATGACAATTAAAATGTGAGTTTTTTATAAAGAAGCCAAACATATAATTGGTATCAATCAATAAACATGATGTTACTTATTAGGAATATTCTAATATCATGTTGCTACTTGATAGTTTCAAGATAGTGCATTATTGATCCTTTCCAATGACTGGAGCCTTAATCGGCTAAACTGAAGATAATCTTCTTGAATTAGGCCTTCCATTAGCGACTACTCTTTAGATATGCTCTGCCGATATTCTCCGAAGACAGATGTTCAACGTCGGTAATCGTATTCCGATATGCAAATGCAATGGCTTTCACTTTCCTTAATAGTAATTGGAAAACACTGTTACAAATCCCGAATTAGGAATGATATCTCAGTTGCGTGCAAATTACCATAGATTAAATACGTTTTCTGTTCGAATTGAATCTGCCACTCGAAATAATCTGATGACATTTCGAAACGACCTATACGAAAATCATTTTTTATTGAGAAATGGGGGATAATAGAGATAATGGGTTTTGTTGTGTTCTACCAATATCGGTAGCCAATATTCATTTATTCAATCAGGAGATTCCCATAATAATATTGCGAAATTGTTTTTGAAACCATTGTCTGATACTCGTATGTGATGTAAAGCGAATTCCTTGAATGTTTGAAGAATAAAAGGTGATGACATTTGGTCGAGTATGCTAATAAATTCTTCCTCAAAGGTGATCCATTCTTCTGTTGCTTTCACGTACCCCTCTTTCTTTCGATTGACCTCACTAGTTAATCGTTTATCGGCATCAAAATCTTGGATGGCAGACTGAAGAATAATTTTTATTAGTGTTCTGCACTTCTAGACAGACATAACTGCTAAAAGTCACAAAATGTTGAATTGTTTGTGGGTTCCCTTCCGCAATATCTGAAGAAAAAGCAAGAGAAAAAATTTAAAGAATAAAAAATTTAAACCAAACTTTCATCCGTTAAAACCAAAGAAAAAACAAAATTTAAAATGATTAAGACATTGTACACAGGTAGGTAGTGTTGTCTTTTGTTATAAACGGTTTAGAACACCTCAATAAATAAGCTCAGTGCTTATTTTTTCTCCCTATTCATTTAATTCTTTTCAGTTTACGAAGTGTGAATATGTATGGGCAGAATAATTTTCCCATGGTTATATTCCGTCTTAAAAATATTTTTGTGAATATTGAGCGTCCATGGTCACATCCAGTGCCAGTTCCATAAATGCTTACAATGACAAATTGTTGTTGAAAAAAATTGCCTATGCGTTAAAAGTTATACATAATTCGTCAGAAGCAATTCAATAATAAAATATTAAATAATTCGAAATAACTCTCCAGTGCCTCAAAAGATGATGAAATGAAAATTTTTGAAAAATCTCTCCAACAAACTTCCAAGCTTCACCTCCTTTTATTTCACAGAGCCAAATATGTTGTCTTCGATCGAGTATACAGGGTGATTCATAACTATTGGGACATAGGCTAAGGGCAGATTGTTTGGACCAAAATATGGCGATAGGACCAAATATACCTCTATAAAATATTTCTGTGGAAAAATATAGAGGGCGTTAAAGTTGAATTTTTTATAAGGGGACAGAATATTTTCTTCGAAGTTCGAAAGTTCTTTAAAAAAAAGAATTAGAAAAGGCATAGAAGTCGAAGGAGGCCACGTAGAACATTTAATTTAAGTTTATTCTTTTTATGTTACATTGTTTTTAATTATGCTTTATCGTCGAAAAAAATAAATTAAATAAATAAATCCTTACTTCAAATCCCCTTCCGACGCTCTGAACTGTTCAATTGTGTTTTTCTTAAAAACGGATGAAAGAATAAAGTGAAATTATTAGCAAAAAACAAACAAAAATTCAACTTTAATCTATCTATCTTTTTCCACAGCAATATTTTATTGAGGTATATTTGGTCCTATCGCCATATTTTGGTCCAAACAATCTGCCCTTAGCCTATGTCCCAATAGTTATGAATCACCCTGTATATGATGAATTGGAATAATACGAAGACTCTGTATTGACAAAGTCAGAGTAAAATTTAAACAGTTCATCGATAGGATTACACAGAATTTGGCTAAATTTGTAACAAAAATATTTACCAGTTTCGAATTTATAGGTAAAATGATTTTTTTTTCTGTGAGAAAATAGTGTTCATCTTTTATAGCTGGAGCAATTTTTCAGCAATAACAAACCACAGTTTTATTTTATTCCTTGTGGCAAGTTCATTCTCTTTGTTTTTCATGATCATTGGACGTATCGAATTCTGATTGTTCTGTAATTAACGAATTCATCGATTCCATTGAGTGTGGTAAAAACATTTCAACAAACTGTTTCTCTTAGAAGCGTACTAAGAGCTTAACCTAACATGTAATTTAATCAAGCTTCTTTCTCAGGTGAAAAAGAGATTGTTCAATTTATCAGTGCTAGTTACAGACTGTATAAGCTGACATGTTGCGAATGCATAAAATAGTTGGGCGAAAAAATTAGCACAAGCAGGAATTTGTGTTGTATAATTTAGCTAATGGATGGCGAAGTAATGCATGCTCAGACAAAACGTCGTAACTCACTCAGCACAGAAATAAGTTTTGGCCGTAACTTGCAGTGGGTTGTAATAATAGATTTCAATTATTTGTTACTGCATTATGCTCATTGTTCACGAATGACAATGACTAACGGAGATTTCCAACTGATCTTATTCAAACTGGACCGAATCTCAACCATTTTTTATTTGATGAAAATTTCTTCATCTCTGGAATTCTAATAAACCTTTCTATTTAATTAATCAAGAAATTGAAAGTTCGGATCTAGAAGGCAGTCGTGAAACACATGAAAAAAATTGGCTACTTTGCGGACATCAAACTAATAGCGACTATAATTTGGACCAATTTTATTGGTCAGTTTTGGATTTATTTTAAATTTTTTCACAGTGGTGTCTTAGGTTTTTTCCTGTCTGGTTGTGGAGTGTATCGAGATGAACCATTCCTCAAAACAAAGTAGCAATAGCAATATAATACTCCTAGTCAGTTTGAAACGAAGCTATATGGCCAATGGCACATCGAGAAATTGTTTTTCAAAGGGAAAAAGTCAGATATTGAATTTCAATAATCAAAAACGTATTTAAAACGAGTATCACAAACTTTTAATTTATCTCTTAGTCTAAGTATGACTTACAGATTCGGTCAAACTCTTCTAGAGGTAGTGAATCAAAGAGTGGAACAAAGATGTATGAACAAAACCAGGCGCGAAATGAAGAGAACACATATTTCTCCTTCTCTCAGATGAATCCTGCCATTTCTCCTCAACGAATAACAGTGAGGCTTAGAAAGTTCAAGCGCTGGAAATTGTTCTGGAATGATTTGTTTGTTACTGATGCTATTTGCCTTTTACATTCCTCTCTCTTCCTCTCATGGAATAGGTGTTTACTCTTTACCAGACCGGTATATGAAATTTTTGGTTTTGTTTTTATTTTTATTCGTATTTATACCACCAATGAGCAATGAATAGAATTGTTCCATATATAAATATAATATAATTGTGGTTTCATTTTTGTTTGAAGAAATTCGAAAGAATTTTTATCGAAATTACCTGAGGAAATTTTTAAGCGAAATTCTAAAAAAATATCCATGTTGTCTCTGGTTCAATAAATACCTACTAGATGTCAAAGTCAAAGTGACAAAATCGATTAAACTTCAAATTTTGACATTTAGTTTCTATTCAACCAGAGATAACGTAGATGAATTTTCCTTATTTTTTCAGGGTAGTTGAATTACAATTACATAAATTCGAATTTAAATTTGATTGAGCATTCAGATATTATGAGTAAATATGTGCAAGTATATTATGCAAGGATTATTTAGGCCTTTTTGGGGAGTATCGAAAGTTAAAATGGAAAAATTGTCGAAAATTGTCTGTATGCGTTTAAATTACAAAAATTGGATCAATAAAGAGCATTCATTAATTTTTTTTTCGAGAAACGGTTCTTTTGCAATAACTATCCAAACCAATATCCTATATCATATTTAAATAGCCAGTGAAAATACACGTTGATGGTTCAATTTTTAGTTTTCAGTTTTTTTCCCTCTCATGAGTCATAAAATCTATTGATCCTCTTACTTGAAACATACTGTACGTATTTACCACTATCTACAAATAATATAAAGGAACAGAAGTTCACATAGAAACAGCCTAGGGGAAGGCTGGCCCCCCAGATCCCCCCCCTCCTAGCTTCACATCATATTATGATTGTTTCAGTCACAGTAAGTTTTCTTGGTTTTCTAATAATGCAGATCATACACAATCTAAATTACGATTTATTTTATCGATGTTTTTTCATTTTCGTTATCTTGAAGGTTTTATGTATGGTCCGTTCACTTTTATAGAGACAGTCGGTCGGCTACGGAAATTTGATATATATCTTTATATAGTGCGAAATGTGAGGCAATGACGCTTTTTTCAAAATATTTCGGGTTTAAATCAGCACTATGTGGTCCCTCCTACGTAAAAGGCTCAGTAATTACGTATTTTATGATAACGTGATGTCCGTCCTGCTTTATATTTCAAATTATTTTTCGTATAATAGCGAGGTGTATATCAATACAGAAAAGTTTTCAAGTTAAAATTTCAAATAAGTCCTTACTGATCTTTTCATAAGTGGAAACCTCAACTGCTATCATTTTTTTCGGTCTCCCAATATTCTTTACTCATTTTCTTGCTGTTTGTAAAAATATGTGGATAAAATATAGGTCGGTCAGATTCAGATGAAACAAAATATTAATTTCTTTATATCGAATATGTTCAATGCCGTTTGATAAGTCGTCGATTTCAAAATATCAGGACTTCTATTAAAAATATTAGAATGAACGGATTTCGATTCAGAATAGCACTTCCTGATACTTTTTTCTTGCTTTTTCGTAAACTCTTTCGGCATTTTTACAAATTGGCCAAATAAGAGTCGATAAATAATTGTGGCATAAAAGACATGTCGAGTGTACCAACCTTAATTCGTTCTTGTTACAAAAACTTAAGAGAATCATTCCACTACCTTTGTAAAAGTGAATGGGGCATAGGTGATTTTTGACAAGTTCTACCTCCTGTTCAGAAAACATACCACCCTTCAAAATCTCTAATAAAATAATCGAGGAAATTGACGAAATATGAAGCGATATTTCCGCCGGTATTCCAACCGGACCGTTGAGTCATGCCCAGATGACCCGCACCCAACGCCAACTCCAAGTCGAGTGCATGCCAAGGCTAGAGACGGCGCCGGAGCGACGCCGACGCTGCGGTTTGCAAGCGCCAGACTCGCGAACACCTGGCAAAACGCTCGACCACTCTTGTCACACGCTTTTTTTCTTGTCCCCGCGACCAGAACATCGGGTTCCAAGAAACACCCACTCTCTAGCTGTATTCGGGTTCGGCTTTTGGACGGTCCGAGGATGGTTCTAGAACTGCGCAGAGGATTTTATACTAGGGCGCAACAGTTTTGCGCAGTCCTAGAACAATTCTCGGACCGTCCAAAAGCCGAACCCGAATACAGCTTCTATCTATGGTCTCATGCTCGGTAACTGCATCGCTATGCACTTTGCAGAGGCGGCTACAGTCGCTTTTTATGACGGCGACGACGGTCACGTGAGAAGGATGACGGAAGTTCGCACTTGAATTACTGACGACCAGGATACAATATGATACTGTGGATGTTGAGAAATGTAACAGTCGTAAGCATATTGTTGAAGTTCAAAGTCGACAAACGGCAAGATTCTCTAGTCGCTCCGAAGTATTATATTTTCCTAGAAATTTTTCATGATGAAAGTATGGGTGAATATCTAAGAAGGCTATCCAGATAAGGGTTTAAGTATTAGGTATAGCTTAGGACCCCCAGAAAATAATTTGACCATATTTGACAGTTTGACACTGGGCTTATGAAGGCCCCCATGCCCCATAGCTCAAAAAAATTAGTGCCTTATTCAGCGGCGGTTCCAGGAGATATTTTAGGGGGGACTATACGACGATGGTCAACATTTGCTCTTCTTCAGTGGAGCGTTCTCCATTTAGTTGTCCTGATGATGGCAAACTTCCTAGTTCAATTCATAACACTTGTTGATATCAGATATCCATATCGACGAGTGGTATGCATCTGAATTAAATTCATTCTTATTATGAGATTTTAGAATATTAAGGGATAGAATTTCTAACCAGGATTTTTAAACTTACAGTTTACAGTGATTGATTGAAGTAATCATATTAACGAATGATTGTGAATAGTTGCCTGAGAATTACATGGCACGCTTTTTCAGTTCAAACAACATGAAATATAAAACGGGTATGATGAAAAATATGTTTTCATTTCTTCGTATCGGAGATATTTTCATCATTTATCATTCCTTTGAAATGGGTAATCTTTCATTCTGAATATTTCGAGATTATTTTTTCATACAGGGTAAGTCTTTGACTCTTACAGATATAAGTACAGCAGATTCTTGAGGTCAAAAGAAACACTTTTTTCCGAATCGGCTGAAGGATACAGGATGTATCTTTGTTATTTATTGTTAGTTTTTTCTTACAAACGGATTCATCGAACGAAATGGATTTCGGAATGTAGTTTTTCATTTATTTGATTAATCTTCTTCGACCACAAGATATCACTCACGTAATGCACTTTTCTCATTATGACCATTACGTACCATAAAAATACCAAAACTTCAAAAAACTCAACTCTTGAAATTAAGTTGGAAGCTATCTAATCTAATGAATATCTGAACGCCTTAGCTGTCTCGATAATTGCTGACATGAGTATGCCTGTAGGAGGTGTTGGAATAAGATTCAGATTTGATGGAGGCCTGTTGAGCCTGAAGCGCCTCAGAGCAAAAACCCGTACAAAGTTTATCACAGAACTTCAATATGCAGACGACTGCGCACTCATCGCTAGCAGCCCAGAGGATCTACAGATAATGTTGGACACCTATAAACATATGTACAAAGCTTTAGGCCTTTAGACTCAATATTGACAAAACCAAAATCCTGGTAAGTCCGCCAGAAAGCTTTCAAACAGATATCAGCCTGAAGGATGAAACTCTAGAACAGGTCGATCAGTTCAAATAATTGGGAAGCTTAATAAATACTAGGACTAATCTAGACACGGCATCACGGGCATTCTGGAAGCTGAAGGACAGATTGTTTCAAAATCACGACCTCAATCTGAAGACCAAGACAGCTGTTTACAAAGCAGTGGTCCTCCCAACGCTTCTTTACGGAAGCGAAAGCTGGACGCCCTACAGGCAACACAAAACAGCTTGAACAAACGCAACAACGTCATCTAAGACAAATAATGCACATTAGATAGTTCCACAAAGTTTCAAATGCGAGAAGTCTTGCAGCGCACGAGTTGTATAACAATTGAGACTCAAGTATCGAGGGCCCAACTCATATGGAGCGGCCACATTCTGAGGATGCAAGACACAAGACTCTCCAAAATAGCTCTGTATGGCGAATTCACAGAGCGAGCTCGGAAACCAGGGGGCCAGTAAAAGCGGTTTAAGGATATACTTCATCAATCCCTAAAATCAGTTAGTGCCAATCATAACTGGGAACAACTAGCGTAAGACAGACCACAGTGGAAGTCTTTGGTCCACAGTTATAATGGAGATTCGAGAAAAATACAGCGGCGGCCAGATATGGTTGGTGGCTATCCATGCCCGGAGTGTGGAAGGATCTATAGGTCACGGTTGGATCTCTTCAGTCACAGGAGGACACACAGTCGCAAAAAACCCTAAGAAATTATAAGTTTGATAGTTTTGTTTTTGAGTCTTTTTGTAGATTTATTCTCGGTAACGGGATACAGCAATGAAATAATAATAATAATAATAATAATAATGTTTATTTGCAACAACAATACAAAATGTACAAAACATAGGTACATACAATATACGATGTAATAATTACGTCCAAATAAACGGAAAATATTATTAGCCCATTAGAACATCACTGTTGTGCATGGGCAATACACTTTTTATATGTTTAGAATCTTAGACGCCTATTTCTAGCGTTCGTGGTGCTTGCACCTATCTCATGTTACAACAAACATATAATTATACAACAAAATATAGTTTTATCCTCTTTTTAAATCATTGCGGCTTTCGTGTGGGGGTGACAGAAGCAAAAGGCATATTAAGAGTTTCAGTTATTCTCAATCAGCTGTTTTGTCTCGAACCTTCCCAGAAGAATGATATATTTTTTAAATAAAGATTTTATCATGTTTTCCGAGTTTATTCTATTTAAATACATTTTATAAATATCTGGTAAAGAATTGTAAACTTTCAACGCAACATTTGAAAAACAACGATGACTGACATTCCTATACAGTACTGTGACCATGACGCTATCTTTTTCTTTGTATCTTGTATTGTAGTTGTGACTTACTTTTTCTAAAAGATTCCTATTTTTGTAAGTATACATTATGATCTGATGCATATATAATTGTCTTAGGTCCATTAAACCCGTTTCTGAAAATAACTCACTCGAAGAGTGTGTGGACCTTTTACCGTACATCATTTTGATAATTCGCTTTTGCATTACATCAAGCGGTCTTAGATGGGAATATACAGCACCACCCCAACCCAATATAGCATATCTTAGTCGTGATTCAATTAAAGAATAATATAAGATTTTCAAGTATGGTAAATCCAAGATAGTTCTCAGGTATTTAAAACGATACAAGAGTGGTCTCAATGTCCTTGTGGTATTATTAATGTGGGCATCCCATCTTAAATGAGAATCAATAGTGATGCCCAGGTACCTGTAAGATTGCGTTACGTTTAGTTTGATTTCTCCGTGAGTATTTTTTATTATTAAGTGATTATATTCAGGTTGGCCCTTTATGTTGTTTGAGAATGGCATAAAGAATGATTTTGTATAATTCACTGTTAACATTTTATGACTGAAATAATCAAATATTTTAGACAGGTCTTTTTCCGCTGTATTTTTCAGACTCTCCCACGTATCATCTGTAAATAAAATAGCAGTATCGTCCGCAAAACTTAATAAATTACCAGAAGTCTGTGAGGTTAGAATATTATTGAGATATATTGTAAATAGTACTGGACCCAAGACAGTTCCCTGTGGTAACCCAAAACTAACCACTGCTTCATCACTTAGGATCTTGTTTATCTTAACTACTTGTCTGCGGTTTGATAAATAATCTGCAAAAAGATCATTAGACGCCCCCCGTACCCCCACATCCTCCAAGGCGCACAACATCTGCATATGGTCTACAGTGTCAAAGGCCTTAGCAAGATCCAGGAACACGCACATGACAGGCTTACTAACTTCTAAGCATTTAGTAACTCCATCAACCAACTTAGCGACAGCATCTCCCGTACACAAACCTTCTCTGAAACCATATTGTTTCTCAGACAGCACTTTATTTTCATCGAGAAACTTAACCAATTTTCGCTTCAAAACTTTTTCAAATATTTTAGCCAAAGTTGTAATTAGTGAGATTGGTCTATAATTATTTATATCTTTTGCATCCCCTTTTTTATAGATGGGAGTGATCATAGCTTTTTTAAAATCCTGCGGAACTTTATTCGAAACAAAAATCGTATTAATTAAATGACATAATGGTGATGCTATAATATCAGCGGTTTTCTTAAAAATTTCCGATTTCAAACAGTCGAAACCTGGAGCTTTCCTGTCTTTGAGAGAGTTTATGACTGTTTTAAGTTCTTTTTCATTTGTAGGAGAAATGAAGAAAGTGTTTTGATTTATTCTGGAAGAAGGTGGAGGTGTATTGGGTTTTTTAATTTTATCTGCGTATGTCTTTCCTACTTTACTAAAAAAACTGTTGAAAGCGTCAGCTTTCAACAATGAAATAATCAATAATGAATAAATCTGAACTTTTCGTAAAATAAGAGTATTCTTCATATTTTCGAGTAATTTGATGTTCAAAAATAAAAAAGCATCTGAGAAATTTGAAAAATTGGGTACTTTGGCTGTATACAACTCTACTTAAGAGATCCACAGATGTGTAGGGTCACAGATTTGGCTAGTTATTCTGAAGATAATTTTGTTTTTCCAGGGTATTTATCGAAATAGTTAAAGTTTTATAGTCCAAAAAACTCTTTTTTAATTCCGAATTTGTCATACTGCATATACAGAGTGATTCATAACTATTGGGACATAGGCTAAGGGCAAATTATTTGGACCAAAATATGGCGGTAGGACCAAATATACCTCAATGAAATATTGCTGTGGAAAAAGATAGAGGGCGTAAAAGTTGAATTCTTTTTTCGTTTTTTGCTAATAATTTCACTGTATATTTTTTCATCCGTTTTTAAGAGAAACACAATTGAACAGTTCAGAGCATCGGAAGGGGATCTGAAGTAACGATTTATTTATTTTATTTATTTATTTCGACGATAAAGCATAATTAAAAACAATGTAACATAAAAAGAATAAACTTGAATTGAATGTTCTACGTGGCCTCCTCCGACTTCTATGCCTTTTCTAATTCTTTTAATAAAGGACTTTTGAACTTCGAATAAAATATCATTCTGTCTCCTTATAAAAAATTCAACTTTAACGCCCTCTATCTTTTTCCACAGCAATATTCTTTTCGCTATCTACCTCTGATCCCAGCATGAATTTTTCCGTCTTTTCAAAATGAGACTCGTCATTCCTACATTAATTATAGCGTACTCACGGCCTCGAAATGGGCAATTCGAAGTCAAAAGAACCGATTAGGGTCCCACAATCTCTGCTGGCTATTGTATCATTTTTAATGCGGGGCAACCAACGCACAAAAAATCTCGGAATGATTTATCCCTACCATATGTCGTACCGTTGAAACTCAAGGGTTAGTTATGTCGGAAACGAACAAGGCCGTGCCTTTTTTTCCTAATTCGGCGATGTTTTTGTGCCCTCTAATACCTCTTTCTGCGGGACAGCTGGATGAAGACTGCCAGTCTGACTGAGCCACCTGAAGAAAACCCAGGACACCTGATTACCTGAATTAATTTGGGGTAGAGCCGGACAATTTAATGACTGCTGCCAACCGTGGCTGACGCATCTGTTGCCATCTTGGCTTGTTATTTCGGTAATTTTTCAGAATGGATTTGCCGCAGACTGCAAACAAATGTCAGGAAGGTTGAGCGGTTGAATTAATGATTTGAGTGATGCGGGAGATGATTTGTAGTTTGTGGATATAGGAAGATTAGTTGGATCTGAAGAAAATCCAATGAATTCAATTCAATATATTCACTTTGGGGACGGTGATCGATTTTGTTCGTAATTTTTTATACATGCAGTATTTCATAAGAAATCCAGTCTCAACTACGGCAAGCTTGAAGTTATTAATTTTTTTAAATTGCATTTTTTCAATATATTTTGACAAGTTCGGAGGAATTTTCTAGGTTATATAAGGCAAAAACACAGAATATCGATAGTTTTTGTGTTGTTTCTCCGGTTCAAAAATTCCAACTCAATTTCAACTGATTACAATTTAAAAATTTGAATTTTAAATAATGGAGAGAAAATCGAGTCATTCTAAGAATATGAAAACACACTTGAATTTAATGACAATTTTTTTGCATCAATAGGGGACGGAAAATTCATTGATACTAGCTTGAATCTTGGCAAACTGTTATTATTACTATTATGAACATTCGTTTCATTACTACCTACAAATGAGATTTCCATGTGAGAAATAATTTCTTCACTGTCCTAACCTAACCTGACCTTAAAATTACATTTTCGAGAATCTTGAGTTAAAACTTTCAAATTAAGAGTTTGTTGAGATTTAAACTTGTATCAATGGATTTTCTTTCCCTACTGCTAAATATTGTCCATCAAATCTGAGATGAGCACTCAAATATAGTTCTATCTTAGAATGACTGGATTTTCTTTCCATTACATATTTGAAATTAAAATTTCCAAAAATTCAAATTGTTACCATTTGAAATAAACGAATTCAAAAGGTTTACCAACCTTGTTGGCACATTTACAATGGAAATATATTTTTTTTTAATTTTATTTCTACCTTCAGGTTGCTCTCATCATTTTATCCTTGAAATGCCTCCGGCTTTCAAATCCAAGTTATGATGAAGAAAATTTATTTTGTTTTTTCAAGGTAAGTGTTGACATCATTCAGGCGTTTTTTCGTATTTTGTGCATTATATTTATGGTTTCGTCATAAAACGCCTCAACTATTAATGTATTACCTCTATGCGACTGCGCAAAGAGGTGATATAAAACTTCAAAACATAACACATTAGTAGTGGAGGCATTCTGTGAGAAAACCATAAATACAATGCACGAAAGACGGACAGAACGCCTGAAAAATGTCAAAACTTACCTTGAAAACTCAATATGAATTTTCACTCGGATTCGAAAGCCAGCGACAATACTTCTACAATTAGAATGATTGAAGCAACCGAAAGGCACAAATATAAATTAAAAGAAATCCGTTTTCATTGTAATAGTTGGGGAGCCGACGATGCTAAAACAGGATTCACTCGAGAGTCATGGAGTCCAAGTGGATTTCTAAAATTAGATGGTAGTAAGAAAAAGATGTTCTATGATATATGCACTTTCAGCGGTGGAAAAAGCGTCTGAAGGTTCTCAAAGATGTTTAAAAAAATCGTCAGGTGTACATACTAGAGCGTGTCAGATTAAGATACCTACTGTATATGCCCTACATGTCACTGATAACGGACGTGACGAAAGGTCACAGTCACGAAAATTCCAAAAAAATCGTGACTTTTACATTCTCGAGCGTGTCAGATTTTCATACAGATGGTTCATCTTGGTGTTGAAGAAGTGTTGACCCATGAATTAATCTGAACTAATCAGGGGAGATTTTCTTAGTCTGACAATTTGAAGATGATAACAAGACATTTTTTAAAAATATCTCACTTGCTGTATATAAAAACTTCTATACAACTTTTGTCTGAAGCAATTTTATGTACTCTCAACCGTTTTCGAGTTAGAGGGCGATAAGGGCGAGGAGCTTAGCCACACATGCGAATGACCAAGGTCAATGTAGAAACCCAGTCTAATGTACATTTATCGCCATATATCTCGAGAACGTTCAAACGTAGAAAAAATTGCTTCTGAAAAAATTTGTAGAAAATGTTATGGCCTACAACTTTTATAATAAATGCGAAAACAGTTTGAAGCTCAGTAGAGGAGATAATTCAAAAAAACTGATTTTTGTGACCTTTATGGCCTATTTTTATTGTTTCCTGTTTCGGCTTGCTGAAACTGTCAGATTATATTTTTTCCGTTATTCTTGAATAATTAGCTTATTTTAAGAAAAAAAGCCACAGCGCCCGAGAATGTACAAGTGACCTATTTTGTTTTGCAAATTTGGCGCCCTCCCACACATTTTCGTCACGCTTAAATTGTCAGGAGTATATATTATACTTTTCAACATATATTTAACCACATAGATCTTAATCTGACACGCTCGATTATGTACAATGATCTTTTTTTTACTATTTTGACAGGCTGTCCTAGACAATTCTCCTTATATACAGGTCTAATTTTTGGAAGAGATACTCTACAGGTGCCAAGGTATCTCCCCTTATATTAATCCGACACGCTCGAGTATATCCCGAATTTCACTCTTGGGCTTCCCAACTATAAGTGTTAAGTCGAATATTTTCAAGGTTGGCAGACGTTTCTGAACTCGTCTATTGAGTTGGAATTTGATGAACCATAAAATTCATAAAAACAACATAAAAAATATTGATATTTTGTGGTTTTGACTAATATAACATAGAAATATCGATCACTTTCCATGAAGTAACGTCCAGCCAATTCCCAGAATATGGATGAGCTTATAGGGCGGATTGAATGAGGTCTGACATATTTTCATTATTTATTTATTTATTTCCTAGGAAGTGTGGACAGTCGAATACAATTGATCATCTTCAATTCGCCAACCATTCTTTACCTCCGAGGAAATATTCCCACATCTTATTGGGGTCAAGGAGATTTTTAAGGAGGTCCGTATAGAGCAACATCCCGTAGGTTATTCCAAACAACCTGGTCAAACGAAAATTATGTCATTAGCCGGCAATAACGAGGAAGCGCCTACTTATCCAATGATATTTCTAGTCCCGTTTCGACATCGTGCGAGACAAAGGGTATATATACACAATCAAACCGTCCGAACAAAAATAGAAGCAGGTGTAGACGTGGCCTAGAAATGTGATTATTTATAATAGCAGGCAATATTCGCCGCTCAAATGGCTGGAACTACTCTTTGGACCAACTGATAGACGGTAAGTATAGACCAACATTATTCGGAGAGATCTGAATTAGCCTTCTGGGGACCAACAGCAATAGACCAAGACTTTTCTGGATTGAGAGTGATTTGAAATAAAAATAGCAAATCATATCAATGAAGAGTAAACAAACATGATATTCTAAAATCTACAATATATCAGACGGTATCGAAAATATCCAATGTGATTAAATTTATACAGGGTGACAATGTAAAATCATGACAGGCCAATTATGTCGCGGCAAGGATGTTTTCAGAGAAAATGCCGGTCGATTTTCATTCCGGCATTTTCTATGAAATCACCCTTGTCGTGACATAATTGGACTGGCAAGTTTTCAAATTGTCACCCTTTATTATATTTCATCTGAATAAAGAACATATATTCGTAAAAGTGAATCACTTTTGCAGTAGTTCAGATGATCCATTCTATCAAGTAGATCGTATTTTTCATCTATGAATTCTATTGATCCATTCTCTAAAAAGATCCATTCACGCTTTAACCTTAAAAATTAATAATATATTATAAAGAGCAGAGATAGTCACATGTTTCAGTTATTACAATAGTGTGAATATAGAAAAATTGAAAGTTTAAAATAAAATTATTAAACTCCAATAATTGACAATTGGAATAGATTTTCTTTTAAGGTAAGATAAGATTTGAGTTTATAAGTTTGAGGTTAAAAATTTCAATGTTGTAATTATATGATCAAATAATGTTAATGTAATTAACCTGAATAAATTTTCTAAAACGATTAATTGTTGAGAAGGACTAATCCCAGATTTGAACATTACATATTTTAGCTGAATGTTTCCACAATCAGAAAAATTGATGAAGATGAAAAGTATAACAAAGAATTTACTCTTATTGGGAGACACAAAAATATGATGGCAGTTGACCTGTCAATAGTTAATTTATGTGAAAGGTCCTCTTGCCTTAGAATTCCCTTTAACTATTTTGACTCCATTAATGCAAGATGATTTTTGTTGAGAAATTCAGTATTTCTGTAATTCCTTTGGGAGATACCCACTCCCTACCACTGCATCAGATGGATTAATTCCACCTTTGGGTTGATCTATTCGAAATCAACAACCGATTTAAAGTCTTCAACCTTCAGCCGAAGAAGATAACCAACATTAACTCTTCTCAAGCAACTGCATATTATGTGTCAATTGTCAATAATTTAATTTTCTTCCATAGCAAAAAAAATATTTGAAAACTGATATCTTGTACCTAGGCTCAGATTCCCCTCATTCAGTTTGTATAAACGTTTTATGTGCATCATATTTAATATTTTCTGAACTTTGTTCACCTTATGATAAAATAGGTAATTATTTAGACTTTTACTTAGAACGGAAAACATAGGGCTGATTTAAAACCCAAAAATGCTTCGACAAGCGTCATAGGCTCACATTTTCGTACTATACAGTGTGGAATGTGTCAAATTTCCATGGCCAACCGAGTGCTTTTATTAAAGTAAATGGAGTATTGACGTGGAAGAAGATAATGAACTTTATTTTACATCAACTGCTATTTAATGGTGATAATGTTTTGATAATTCTCAAAACACACTTCCATCCATTACTAGGGTGCCTTCCTAGTCATATCTGGGCATTTGACAACACATGAGACGATGAAAGAGGCAGTAGAAAAGCGAAGAGTAAACAAAACCATTATAAAATTCTTATTGCTAATTTGCTAATTTGAATTTAATTGATGAATTTTGATGAATTTAAGTGTTGAGGTTCATTCGATATAACGATTTTCTAACTAATAACCAATTCTATCGAAATGAAATAAATTTGAAAAAAATTTTTAATTAGTAAAGGAAGAAGTTGGGTCTTTATAGAATTCATCTTCCACTTTTTCTATCGACAATTGAATCTCTATTAAAATTCTGAAATTGACAGCCGTAAACACTGATTAGCTTTAATAAACCTGATAGCTTCATCAATTCTAACTCCTATTTTATTACCGGCCAATCAGTGAACCGGTTCAGGAGCTGTTTCAGTTCTAACGCAACTGAGATAACTACCTGTTTTTATCGAATGACTCGGATCAAAAAAGACACCGACTCATCATTAAACCTCCAAAGAAGATCATTAGTACTTCATTCAAAGAAAATGAAAGTGAGCTGTTGCACTCAGGTAGAAATTATATGTTTTAATTTTCGTTAGTTTTTCAAAAACTAACAATTCCATAACATTTTCCAACGGCAACTCTTGCCGTAATTCAAAAAATAGATGAATTTTGAATGGAAACGGTTATTCAAAAATTGTTTCTTCTGAACTTCTGAAGTTTTCTAATGGTAACCAATATGTTTAAGGTTCTCAAACTTTTTGCGGGGAATCAATAGAAATCAAATCCTTTAACAACTTCTGAACGCACAGACATACAGGCAAACGGTCTCTAGGATAGGCAAAAAATTGAAAAAAATTTGGGGTTTGCTCAGTAAGAAATTTCGTTGTTGAAGAAAAAAAATTTGAACATATTTTTTACGATTTTGACGAAACAACTGGCAGCATTGTAATGAAATTTAGTACGAATATGTTTCGTCTGATATATGAATTACAGTCACAGTAGAGCACACAGTCGCAATTAGCCCTGAAAAATTAGTCTGTTCGCACCTCGGTTCGCACTTTTTTTTTCCTTTTTTTTCTTTTCTTTTTGTTTTTTCCCTTTTTTCGTCCTTTTGTAGATTCATTCCCGGCAACGAGATACAGCAATGAATGAATGTATCCCCTCATAGAGGGCGCTAGTTACACGAGTCGTACCAATTAGTATCAAAGAGTAACAAAAAGTTGTTACTCTTTGTTAGTATAGAACTATAGCTCTATTAAGGTTAGATTCATTTATCAAAATTTCAGGTGAACATGATTCAGTTTTACTAGAAAAAGGTACTGTTGGTAAAACTGGCTACTGTGCCGCTTACGATATATTTCGATTTGAAAATAATGAAGTTATAACCGATGCTGGTTTATACCAGTGACCACATCGGTAAAGGAATACATATAAATAAAATTGAGGGCTTTCCTTTCTTGTAGTAATTTCGTTTTCTTCAACGCACTTTATCTTCAAACGAAAATTTTTTACTGAGCAAACCCCAATTATTTCTCAGTTTTCTACCTATCCTAGAGACGGGGTCAACTGTTTTTAAACACCCTGTATAGGTAGGTACGTGTGGAATTCACATTTCATCAGAAAAATCAAATAACGAGAAGAAGAAATGAATGAAAATAAGGAATTGTGAACAAGCTGACATAGACCTGATGAAAATGAACAAGAACCACTCAAAAAAGAACATGAGAAGAGAAGAAGAGATGAGAAGAACATTATTCCCTCCAGAAGTGCAGAGAAGGATTCAAATATCGAATAATGACGACAGGAGGACATGCTTTTCAAGAATGGTAGGAAGAATTGGGAAAAAGTTATTAAACGTCTATGTACAGCGCACAGGCTACACCCAAAGGCAAAAGAGCACAAAGCTAATAACTAAGAATCAAATAATAAGACAGTGTAACTAGCTCAGAAAACCAAAGCAATAGAAAAGGAAAATTTATATTAGAGGACAAGTGAAGTTACTTGATCAACCTACGCCCAGAACAAATATATTGTTACAGTCTTACAGTATATGATTTGTTCTAAATTCAGGTCTCGCATCTCTTTGATATTCACTTTGACAGAGTTTCCATGATATGTAAAACTTTCATTAATTTTGGTGATAATAAATATGAATGTTAGTTTAAAATTTTTTCTGTTAGCAACTTGTTTCACTTTTTTAATTTCACTGTTCAGTGCTCTCATCCCTTAGTAATTAAATTCAAGTCCATAAGTTACCTATTCGCATTTTAGTTTTTGTAGATTTCCAGTTAGTAGGCTTGGCCTGTTGGAAATAAATCCTTATTATTATTATTATCTCATTTTGAAGGTCTCTCGCTCCAGATTATAGACCTAGAGTTTGAAGTTGCTAGTGTTATCTTTGTTAACATGACAGCTTGTCAAAATTACTAATTTTATTGGTTTTCCCAAGCTGTCATATTAACCGAAATCGAAAAATGTTGTTTATACAACAAAACCTGAAACAATTGAGGAATTAAAAACTAAAATTAGAATCGAATGTGCCAATATCAGTTGCCAAACTATAAGTATGGTCCAACAGGAATTTGTCGATCGTTTGGCATACTGTCAGGCACAAGAAGGGTTTCAGTTTGAATATTTATTTAAGTAAAGTAAGTTAATGTTATTTATTATTTAACTAGGTAGTTATAACCCTAGAGTTCGAAGTTGATACTGTAAATTCTGATAATATGACAGCTTGAGAAAACTAATAAAATTAGGAATTTTGACAAGCTGTCATGTTAACAAAGATAACACTAGCAACTTCAAACTAAAGGGCTATAATCTGGAGCGCCTTCATATTACAAAAACTAGAGGTGGCACTCACCCCTGCTCGTGGGGTGAAACTGGAGGCAAAGTAATATGCCTAAAATGTGCTCCTCTAAAAAGTATACCGACGTGTTCCAGCATTTTTTGTTTTAAATCCCATAGATCCCCAGGAGAAAATGAATTTATTCTATACTATATGTATGTAGACTCATAGAGAAATTCTAGGAAAAACTAACAGATAACAAGAGATCGTGTACAAACAACTGAAGCATTCTTCAAACAACAGAACATGTCAAAATTCCATTGCCAACTTGACAGCTAAGTTCACTAGGTTTTTTCCTATAGGTTTTTGGGAATTTCCAATGGTGAAACACCTGTCATCTGGTAATTTTGTTAGCAATCCACAAAGGTGGAATGAATGTAGACGCAAGATTTCCCTTCTGGAATTCCGAAACGTATAGCAACGAATGCCACGAGCAAGAGACAAAGAGAGTAGTGTCTGGTTTTGGCCATCTCATGGCGTCAGGCGGGCGGTTACAGACGTGATACATCTCGGGCCGGCTCCTCTGTGTTCCGCACACAGATGGGGAGAACCGATCTGTGAAATGGCCCTTCTCGGAATCTCACTAATTATTATGCCCAGAAGAAACGGCGCTGGTGTTTCGGGATCGGATTGCCGAGGCTCGAAATTTGAATATAAAGGAGGTTTTGTTGGGTTTTGGTGAGAACGTGAGAAGCGAGAATGGGAAGGGGACGATTTATGTTGAATAAATTATCCCTGCAAGATCCTGATGATGTTTCGGAATATGAAGGTATTGGTTGATTCCTCGGGTTTTGTTGGCCTGAAACTTCTGGCTAATTATTATTTATTATTAGTATTAATAATCGAATAGGTAACCCTCTAAAACCATTACCAGCGGAAATATTTATGGATAATATGGAGGAAAGAATATCACTTAGTATAGAGGGTGGTTTAAAGGGTAAGGTTTTTTTAGACAGAAGGAAGAAGTCATCAAATTGAATCATTTCACCAGAAATTGTCTAAATAAAATATTCGAGATGGCTGAACTACAATCACTTGAATTTCGACAAAATTTCATCAAATTTCAAGTGCGGAACTGTGGAAGGTGACTCTGGCATCGGAAAAACGAAACAAAACTTAAACATATGGCTGGACACAGAATAGTTCAGTACATCCGAGACCATTTGGTTAGTTCCGTCAGGTCACTTGAAAGCAATTGTTGTTTCGTGCGATTTAGGGTGAAAAGATGTTGACAAATTGTGGCTATTGTTACCCTATTTCACCCCATTCTTACATTTTTTACGACGGTTGTCGGAGGGTTCGAACAAGAAGAAGATTGTGATGACCATTGTGTAAAATTTAATAATTCAGATGAATTTTATTGGTGAGATTTTGAAGTATTATTCTATTTTTTACAATTGTGTCCCAAGTATTTACAAGTCAGTTGGTATCGAAATGAGCCTTTTCATAAAATCGTTTGAGTTACTATACAGGGGGGGGTATTTGAAGTTAAGTTAAGGCTTTTTTTTTCAATAGAAGGTAAAACTGGTCAAAATGAAGAGTTTCACCAAAAATTAACTATACAAAACTTTCAAAATGACAAAGTTGAAAAAATGATTACTGAAATAGATCCTACTACGACCCTATACCGTGTGTTAGCTGAAGTATCGCAAAGCAGTGGGAAAATCCTTATCTCCTGATTCGACCATGTGGTTTCGTTTAGGATATTGCCTCGTTCGATATTTACGTGATAATGAAAATGGAAACTTAGGATTGCCGAATTGTTCTCACTATTTTTTAGTAACTTAGGTTTTATGAAATGGCTCATTTGGAAACCAACTGACAGAAGAGACTTGGGACACAAATGTAAAAAATAGAATAATACTTCACTTCGTTCCGCTCGTTCGATATTTTCGTAGTAATGAAAATGGAAACTTAGGATTGCCGAATTAGTCTCATTATTTTTTAGTAAATTACAAGATTTTATTAAGGACAAGTGTAAAAAATAGAATAATACTTCAAAATATCACCAATAAAATTCGTCTAAATTATTCACGAATTTTTTCACAAAGGGCATCGCAATCTTCTTGTTTGAATATTCGAACAATCGTCATAAAAATGGGACAAAATGGGGAAATATCATAGCACTTTTTCAACATAACTAACATAAGCTCTTTCAAGAAACTGCCTCGATTTTCTAAATTTTTTTCACCCTAAATTGCACGATAAAACAATTTCGATTCTCTCAGAAGTGACCCGATGCATCTAATCCGATGAACTTGGTACTGAACCATTCATTGTCCAGCTATATGTTTATGTTTTGTTTCATTTTTGCGATGCCGAAGTTACCTTCCACAGTCCCGTACTTGAAATTCAATGCAGTTTTGTCAAACTTCTATGGTTTCCATTTTTCGAACGGGTCAACATCCTAAACGAAACCATATGGTTGATATGAGTCATCGCGAGATGAGTTTCATCCATTGCTTTGCGATAATTCGTATAGCAAAAATGATCATGATCTAGGGTCGCATAAGGAATTATTTCAGTTATCATTTTAAATTTTTTTTATCTGTCATTTTGAAAGTTTTGTATAGGTGATTTTTGTTGAAATGCTTATTTATTTTGGCCAGTTCTACCTTCTGTTGAAAAAAACCTCACCTTAAAATACACCCTGTATATTCATTGCCACAGATAAGAGAATGATAGTCTCTTGTGCTTTATTGTTGAATAGATTTCTTCAGTTTATCAATTCAATACATCGATCTATTCAGTATTATGTAGGTGGAAGTAATAATAAACATGATTTGGATACAGGATTATGGGGATACAGAAGTCGATAGAAATTTCAACGCATCCATTCACTCAAAACAGCCCATAAGAGCGTGGCCCATACATCAGCAGAATCATATTCACACTTTATATTTTGAAACATTTACTTTCATAAACCTAATCAAAATTTGATTCGCCCTTGACGACTTTTTTTTTCAACCCATTTTAAAATTCAACATCATGTACAAAAATCCAAACCTTCCATTAGAATGTCCGCCCATGCACCATCAAAACTTGGGATTTTCTTATTCGGTGAAATAAAAATATTACACTCATTAAAAATTAATTCAGCATGAACAATTTCGGCAAATTGATGAATTTTTGTTCATAAATTCATAGTGACAGTTATTTTTCGAGCAATATTATTTATGTTAGATGAAACAACTAGGAAAAAGAGATAATCATATTTGTTAGTTTTTTGTTTGGGAGATGTTTAAGAATAGTTTGGATAGAGGGTCAGAATCACTCCGACCTTGAGGTCTATTGCGACCTTAAGATTAAAATCAAATGCGAAAAACTCTTATCACTGATTCGAAACAAAATAATTCTACAATTACTATTAAACTTCGTTTCTACAAGAGCTCTACAACTTTCCCAAGAGAATGATTTTTTTTATTTCCCACCAGGCAAGATTGAAACATATGGCTTATGACTTACCATCTGTTCGGTCATAATCTCAAGGAATGTGACATTCAAAGAATCAACAGACTCTGAAGTTGTAAATCTGGTTCGTTTATTGAAGCCAAAGATTGGGTCAACTCGTATTTTTTTATTAGAAAATTGTCTTGGCTACTTCGCTATTTATAAACTTATAAAAATTCAAACGCAGGTTTTGAGAAGATGATGGTTTCATTTGAAGAAAACAATAATTATTCACTTAATGTTAAAAGTGATACTTACTATGCTAAATTGAAAAAATAAATATATTTCAACAATTGATTCTTGATGTCAAAAGAAACACTTTTTTCCTTTATTATGTTCGTCGAATCGGCTCAGTTTTAAATATACAGGCTGTTGAAAAAAATTATTTTTCGTTTAAACGGAAAGGAATTTCGGAATCGGAATGTAGTTTTTCATTTATTTGGTGAATCTTTTTCGAACACAAGATATCATCAACGTGTTCCAGTTTTCTCATTATGACCATTACGTAGGTACCATAAACATACCAAAAATTCAAAGAACACAACTCAAGAGTTGTGTTCTTTGAATTTAGTTTCAAGAAACTAAATTGGACGCTATCTAATGAATATTTGAACGTTGTGTAAAATAAAAGTATTCTTCATATTATTTTCTCGTATAATGTGCCGTTTTCGAGTAATTTGATGTTCAAAATTATCTGTGAAATTTGAAACATTGGGTACTTTGGCGGAATACAACTCTGTTCAAAAGATCCACAGATGTGTAGTGTCACAGATTTAGCTTTTTATTCTGAAGGGAATATTATTTCTCCATGGGTGGCATAACTCATTATGAAATCTTTATTATTTCTTTTTATCAAAGCCGAATCAGAAGAAAATGGTATAGGAAAAAAGTGTTTTTTTGACCTCAAGAATTAACTGTTACAGTATTTGCACGAGTCAAAGACTCGCTCTTTATTAATTACTGAATGACTCCACGTCAACAACGAGAAGTAGATGGATAGATTTCAACGTTCTAAGGTAGCAATAAAAATTTGGTAGTCAAAATATTCTCCTCTTAATTGGATACATTTATTACAGCGAACCTGCAACGTCTCTAGAGCTCTAGACCCTTCAAAAAAATGTGTCTTCTTGCTCTGCAAACCAGACCACAGCTTTTATTACCTCCTCGTTGGAAGAAAATTTACGACCTTTAAACTTTTTTTCAGTTGAGAAAAGAGATGATAGTCAGATGGAGCCAAGTCTGGTCAATAAGGGAGGTGTTCTAGTAATTCAAACCCTAAATCACGAATTTTTTGCAAAGCAACATGAAATTTGTGTGCAGGGGCCTTGTTCTGCAAAAACAAAACACCTTTGGATAGCTTTCTGTGTCTTTGCTCTTTAATTTTTTCCTGTAGAGTGATTAGTAATGTTGAATAGTAATCTCCAGTTATTGTTCTACCTTTACCCAAAAAATCAATCATAATTATTACTCCATGGCAATCCCAAAAAACTGAATCAAGAATTTTTCCAGCAGATTTTTGAACACGAAACATCTTAGGTCTTGGAGAACCAGAGTGTCGCCATTCCATCGATTGTTGCTTTGTTTCGGCATCGTAGAAATGCACCCAAGTCTCATCCATAGTAAGAATTTAAGAATCGTTTTCAAATCGAGCACAGATCGAACGCGATGCTTCTACCCTTGCACGTTTTTGGTCAACATTCAAACATTTTGCATCAATTTTTATCATGTCCAAATTGACTTGAACTATATGATGAATGCGTTCGTAAGAAACATTCAGTGCTTCAGATATCAGATATCCGTTTTAGCCCAATTCGACGGTCTGATAAAATCATGTCATGAACTGCATCGATATTTTCTGGGACTGACACAGAAACTGGCCTTCCCGATCGGTCATCATCTTCAATGGAAAATTTACCTCTTTTGAAGCTTGCAGTCCAATTTTTCACAGTCGCATTCGAAGGACATTGATCACCAAGGGTATTAAGCATATCTTAATATATATAAGTAAATAAGATTTATATAAGTAAATCTGCTTACCTCTTAACCCTTTTAAATACAGGTATTTGGTGATGGCTCGATACCCCAATTTTTCGATTTTCACAATTTCGGTGGACATCTACTTTCTTTCAATTTATTGCGTAACTCTGGTTTACTTTTATGACCTCAAACTGACACTTCTAATGAGTTATTGTTCTTTGCTATGGTAATGCAATATTTTTTTATGCATGGAACTGTTCTAGGCTAACTGGATATCAATACATCCTCGTATTATGAAATTTCACACGAACACAAAACTGGAATTGAGACTAAAATGCTATTATTCCCCTTCCTCTAAGTTTACTTCGATATTCATACAAAGTCTCCTCTTTCTCCCTCTTTTACATTTAAATTCGCATCTTTTCAGTACTTCATAAACACTTCCTACTGAATAGTCCAAATGACCTCCTTCCACCTATTTATTTCCCAAACGTAAACACTATTTCAGATTCCTTACATCTGTTCCACGTCCAGCTCGCATTGCTAACGTCTATTTTCGCCCATCTGTTCGAAATAGTCGATTATTGAAAAAAAAAGCAATAAAGCACTGATTAATGGAAGGACGGTAGTAAAAACTGGTTGAATTCGATTTATATCGCGAACATTTAACCGCAACTACACATCAAGTTCTATTGGAATTGGAAAAACTCCAAGATTATCTAGCCCGAGGCAGAGTTGCCGTTCATGGCTCGCAAAATTCAAGGTGTTATTTAATCAAGAACATAATTCATGTTCGGATTCTTGAAGATGAAGCGTCCTCTCAGAACCCTGCCTTTCACCCAAGTTCGTATGATTAAACCAGAGCGGTTGTTCTGCTTGATCTGCATATTTGAAAAATTGCTAAAATATAACTCGCCCAAATAATGTGCTTCTGTTATTTTGGAGAATCAGAAGATAGTTTTTTCTAATGATTAACTTAAGGAATTCAACGTGAAATAAAATGAAACACCTCCAGAAATTCAACAGTTTCAATATGTGAAGATTAGGTAGAACGAATAATTCTTTTTTAATTTTCCACTTGTTGTTTACTTTGGAACTATCTCTTGTCTGCAGGAATTTCAATTGAATTTGATGGTATATAGGGTAGAACTGCAAGTTTCAATCCACCCTAAATTTCTAAACACCCTGGAGGTAAGGAGTGACGCCATGATGAATTTTTAAATGAGTTTTTGAAGCCTTATATCTCAACATTTTGTTGTTTAATTCATGTCAATAGCGTTTTCCTGAGAGGATTTTCAAAAGAAACTACACAATTTATACCATTAACTATAACACATACAGATAAAATTATGAAAAATGAACACATTCTCATATCAAAAAGTAGGTATTGTTCTTAAACTTCTTAATGTCTTAATGTCATAAATTGCTTAGTTCCTTTCAAGGAGCTATTGAAGTGAATTAAACTGGAAAATGTTAAGATCAGATCAGGCTTCAAAAACTCTTTCAAAGACCCATCATTGCGTCAATAATTATGTCCACAGGATGTTCAGAAATTTGGAGGAAATTGCAACTTTCAGTTCTACCCTGTATACCATCAAATTCAATTGAAATTTCTGCAGTCTCGACATCAGGTGATATACCAGATGAAATGGGCTACAAAGAGACAACAAAATGATCAAAATCGATGTACACCTTAAAAATTTATTTGAAAAAAATTTTTATCAGGTTTTTTTGCCAAGAGTGTTGTTCTTGTGTTATGGAACCATTGGGTTTGTTCGTAGAGTGGTTCACCACGGTTTTGAACTGTATGAAGCGAGCACAATTCCATTTAAGGTGTAAGGAAAATCTGAGTGGTTGTCACGGTGGTCGGTGACTACTTATACTCACATCTTTGGAGATCCAAATTAATAAAGTTTATGTCCTATGGATTCTTATGAAAAATAGTATAGTTAAACCTGTTGTCATTTGTGGTGTTAAAAGTGTTGGAAATTAATATCGATTGTTTGGATATTTTTAGATATCTACGTTTGTGAATGTTACAACACGTGTTTTTTGTGGAAAATTTTTCAAGGTTGAAGTAAACCCTGTTGATTATTGACATCTTCAAGACCCATTTATTTGGAATCGGCAGACGAAATTAGAGATGTGTCGATGGTCTTAGTATTAGCATTGAGTATTAAACCCACCCCTGTGGGTTCAATAATCAATGGTATTAGTAACCCCGCACATAAAAAAGATAGTGAACGAATGAATGAAGGAAAATGTAGGTATCTGCGATTGCTCTGTACCATTTACAATCGTTGTGAACCACTCTACAAACACAAACCTAATGATTCCAGAACACAACAACTAAGTATAAGAAGTAACAAAACTGAAACAATCAAATTACTGGAAGTAATATTTGATGGAATACTCTCTTCGGAATCACACATCATCGGACTGAAAAAGAAACTTAAAGTGGCAATACCTCAGTTTTGAGAAAAGTTTCATGAAGGAATGCAACCTGATGGCCTACTTGGCCAACTTTACTATTCGTTTGTCACATATGGAATACTCCTGTCGGGTATTTCAACTCAGGCAGGCATTATCCTCATTCTCCAGAAGAAGGTCATTAGAAAAATATTGGGCCTTGAGACCTTGAACAAACAGATAAATGCGTTTCCATATATTCACCATACTGGCAGTCTGTGCACTGTATACACCAACCTAGAGACTTTTCCAGGAGATAACTCTTTTTCCAGATTGAATAGGTACATGAAAGATGCGAAGCTAGGGACGAGGTTGTCCTAGGTCATGTAGCAATGGATCCGACCTTTAGTACTAGGAAATTGTCCGATGTATCTGGTTTTTCACGCAAAACAATAATGAGAATCCTTAAACATCATAAAGTCCATCATTATAAGATACGATTGGTTCAGGAATTGAATGAGGATGATGGCCAGTTCTGTGAAGTGGTCAGTGAAATGATTAACGGTAATCAAAACTACATGTTCGATATCTCTTTTTGGGACGAGTGTTCATTTTACCTTAACGGCATTGTAAACCGGCATAACTGTCGGTAAGGTGCATACTCAGCTTCTCCAAAAATTAAATGTTTAGGGGAGTATTTATGGAATTCACATAATCGATCCTTTTTTGATCCGCCTCCACTGCACTTGCTTATAAGGGATCACCTGAAATCCAAGATTTACGCTACCCAGCCTGAATCAGTGGATGATTTTCGAACTCAGATCATTAATAAATGCTGTCAAATTATACCAGAAATCTTGAGTGATCGAGTGATGTATGTGAACGTTTTCAGCAAAATTTATATTACTGATGCTTGGAAGTGAAGGGTGCCCATTTCCAGCCTTCAATAAACTAATCAAAAAAGTAAGAACACTTCCACCATTTCACCTGTCATTTCGTTATCGATGAAAATCAAGGGGTTGTGCTCACCCTCGTTAGGAGCTTGCAGTTGCGGGGATCCAAATAGAGAAAAGTTGTTCTTTTTGTTTTTGTTGGACCACACTGTATGTTGTCCCTCTGTATAGGTTTGGCGGAAGACAACTTAGCAGCGAAAAAAGAGTGGATTATAAATTTTAGTTTATTCTCATTTTTATATAAATCCCGAGAAAGTGCATCTTTTAGCTTACTGTTCCTATAAAAATTTTGTTAAAAAAATGGACAATACGAGATTCCTTCATTTCAATGGTTTCATTTATTTCGCTTGTTTCTTCGAGATAATATTCAAAACCTTATATGCATAAATTTATCGATTTCATACTTCAAATAGATTATCGATACATTGCAGAGGATGCTTCATTAACGATTTTAATTGACTGAAAATATTCGAAAGTGAATTGAGTTGAACAACATGCCTCTGCGTCACTAAATCAAGTGATGGAAAAGATATGTTTGACGATGTAAAAATCGACGTTTTATCTCTCCTGCATCATATTACCAATACGAATTGGCTGGCTATTGGCGTCAACATTCCTGTTGTTCAACCATTAATCTTCGACCTTAGTGTCATACACATCTGAAGAACAACACATATGGTGGGCTCTATACTGGCGCCTAGAAAACTCTAGTAGTCATCGATGCATGAATACGAATTGATTTATAGTTCAAACAACATTTGGATACTAACCGTCGAAGATGTCTTGTGTTGTAAATTATTACTGGTATGCCACACACTGATTTTTGGAGGAGAATTGGGAATCTCAGATGACTGGATTCTTTCTCATTTGAGACCTTCAAGAGTGTTTGCATTTTGGGTGGGCTGATAGTGTCAAGTAGAACCGAAACTTTTTCCAGTTACTCTAAGACTGAAGAATTGAATAAAATTCCATGATTTTTACTAATGATGCATTTTGTACATTCTTACGTTTCGTTACCACATCCTTCATGTGGGTGAAGGTAATACCTATACTTCATTCAAATTTATTTTAGCAGTCGGTTGGCCATGAAATAATTTTCTCAAGGTTTTGTAACTAGAACGAAGTTAGGTTGGCACTCATGAAATGTCGTTAATGTCATAACGCCGTTGCCACAACTAATATCAATTTTTATTACGAAAATGCCGAAAGTGATTGAAAAAAGACACAGGGTTTCAGGAAGTACTATTTAGAATTCTGGTGCGCTCATTCAAATAGTTATACCCTGATATTCTAAAATCCACAATACGTCAGACGGTAGCGAACATATTCAATGTAAGAGAATTTATATAATGTTTCATCTGAATCTAAACGACTTATATTTCAGCTGAATATTTCCACAATCAGAAAGATTGTGAATGAAGAGGATGACAAAGAATTTCCTTCTATTGGGAGACCCAAAAAAGTGGTGGCATTTGAGAATTTTATGTTTGAGTGAATTAATGCGGAAAGTTTACTACAGGATTTTCGATAAATGTCATCGGAGAATAAGTTCCCTACAATGGATTTTGCTATTTTTCATTTGACTTGTCCTAAACAATGTAAATGTCTTAAGGTACTAATAAATACCTATAATTATTATTATTACATCAATGTATTAAGATGAATAGCCACAAATACGCGCAAGTTGCCCTGTTACTTGTTTATTCATGTGAAATTTTTGTTCAGAGGTGAAGTTCATCTTAACTTGAAACTTCCTTCGATTCCTCTTACTTATATTGATGCAAGATAATTTTTGTTGAAGAATTCAACATTCTTGTAATTATCTGTTAATTCCTTCGGGAGATACCCATTCCCAACCACTGCATCATATGCATTACATCTTCGAGTTAATATTTTTGAAATCTACAAATGATGTAAGCCAAAGAAGATAACGAACATTAACTCTCCTCAAGCTAGTGCATATTATGATATTATACTGATCTCTTGTATTTTCCATGCAAATAACTGGATTTGGTATGCCTTCAATCAGTTTATATAATCTTCAATTATGTTCGTCACATATTTTCTGAAGAGATTCGACATTGTGCTAAAATACGTAATATCAGAAACTTTTACGTAGAACGGGCAACATAGCGTTGATTTAAAACCCAAAAATGTTTTGACAAGCTTCATAACCCCACATTTTCGTACTATACAGAGTGAAATGTGTCAAATTTCCATGGCCAACCGACTGCTAAAATAAAAGTGAATGAAGTATACTAATTTAGGAACCGAACAGATATGATTTTCGTCTTATATAATATAGAGTGATTTCTGATTCATCGAGCAGGGGGTAATAGGGGAGCATAGTATAAGGTACTACAGTGCTATAGTCAGCTACAAAATTAAACATTTCATGAACTGGGTGCAGAGGTGTTTCCATTTTTATTTTTATTAAAGCCCTGCAGAACAATTAGATGAAGTTCAATTCGGAAAATTCATCTTCGTATGATCTCATTTCATCAATACGAGAAGAAATTCAATAATAACGTTAGTAGTTACGTATATATAGGGTATCTGTAAACAAATTCGAAGGACTTAGGGAACTGATTTCTCGATGAAAATAAACAGGGGTAGTTCCTATAATTTTTTTTCGAAATCGACCTCCCTTCCAAGATAGAGCATACAGCCTTTGGAAGGCGATGACGAGTAGACAGTTTTTACTTTTTTTTTACGGGTTTTAAAAAACACTGAGTCATAATATGAAGCACTAAGTAGATGTTACCCACACAATTTTTTTAGATCACATAACTTTATTATTAGGGGTTGAAAATAACAATCCCTTGTGATTTTCCTTGAAAAATTATTTTCGTGAGATAGTTTTTCGAAAAAAAAAATTCATTTAAGGTTTCCCATTCAATTCTGGAGAAAAAAAGTGTCTTGCAAAATTTCGATACAGTAGATATTTTTCTCGGAATAAATGAAAACTTACAAGCAGTTTGATCACTGTTCATTCCATTTCATCGTATAAGTGTTCCATTGACTACCTGCCGCTAAAATACATGTTGTTATTTTCAACCCCTTATTATAAAGTTATGACTATCTACGTAGTGCTTCATAGTATGTAAAGTTTTATGACTCAGTGTTTTTCAGCACCCGTAAAAAAATTCAAAAACTGTCAACTCGTCATCGCCTTCCGAAGGCTGTTACTTGGAAGGGAGGTCGATTTCGAAACAAATTTATAGGAACTACCCCTGCTTATTTTCATCGAGCAATCTCCCTAAGTCCTTTGCATTTGTTCACAGACACCCTGTATATAACGTTTCTTACATCCTATTGATTCTTTTGATAAAGAGCATTACAAATTACAATGTTTAACATGAAACAATAATTATAGCATGTGTATAAAATACAGTTTCAGCAGAGGTTTTCCTAACGGGGCACCACACAATTAGGGGTATGATACATATGCAAAAACCCCAGTAAAAATCCTTTCTGACCGTGAGTGTAGTGGATTGTGAGAGATGAAACTATTTACAAAATAATCTGAAATATTTCATATCGAAGGGCATTTTTCACTGCAAGAATTGATCTTTTCCTCGGAGGAAAAAAAAATCCAGGGATTCTTCTCCAAGTTACCAGAAAATTTTATTTGAAATGAAAAAAAAGCAAAAGCAGAAAAACGTATGAATATAAAATTAAGTTTTATATGTCACATTGACGTTGCATACTATTGCAACGTCCATGACCTTATACGATTCAGAATACGCCATATTTGCCTGGATCAAAACCAAGAACTCTATTCGAGGGATCACTAACTAAATCTTGGTTGAAAATAGTGCACGTATTCTATTCAGACTGACAAATGTCCTTGTCCCGTACATTCGAATTAAGGAAAGAATTACGCGACTAGGAATTGTATTTTGTTGAATATAGGACATAATTGGAAATTTGTCGAGAAAGGAGTGAAATTTATTTCAAGAATTTATGACTGCAATCTGTCTACGAATATTGAGCGGTACAAGGTTAAGAACTGGTAACGATTGGATAGGTGAAGATCTAATAGTTCCAGCGATAATTCTCATGGAAAGATTAAGCTGTGAATCAATTTCTTGTATATGAGCACTACTAACCCAAACGGGGCAACAATATTCAGCAGCCGAAAAAACCAGAGCTAGGGCTGCCCAGCACCCCAGGTTTGAACCCCCAAACCCCCCCCCCCCCTGGCTACGCCCGTGCTCCTGGATATTTTGGATTGAAGTTATGTTTGAAAAAAGATTTACCGAAAATTACGCTCAATTTTCTTAATTTTTGATAATTATACAAATGGAAACACGAAACTGTATTTGAGTTAGAACGCAAATGACACTCGAAAAACTAATTCCTCAAAATTCGTTAATCTGTAGATAGACTATTCGCGAAATGAGGGTCCGTCTTTACTATCGAATATCAAATAGTGTCTTCCATCCAATCAGTTAAAGCTAGTGATAAGTGGAAATAATGTCTGTGAAAATACAATCAATAAAGAAGTTAACGGCAATTCAATAATTGTCTGCATGCAGTTAAATTCTTTATTGGTTACAGCTATACCATTTCTATCATTAACAACGTAGCCCCACAAAATAATAAGTGAATTGAAATCACCACAATAAATTGAAGGGTGAAGGGTGAGAAACAGTTATATAGAAATTTCTAGGCCATAAATTATTTGCCTTATTTTGGCTTATAAATGTTAATCACGAAAATGTAACAAAATTTGAAGGGAATGAAAAAAACTCCGTCAATTTCACCTTTATTGATTAACTCAACACTTGTAACTGAGGATTTTTCAATGTAACAAGCTAAACCGTAAATAGGACTCTGCAAAAAATCAATTAGTACCTAACCATTCAAAAGTAACCTTTCTCCAAGCTTTTCCTCTGTGGAGCTCTTCTGCTAATTATCTTATTCATTTGTATGATCTTTATTGTTGTTTATTTGACTTGTTAGAGTGTTTTCCGTTTTAAAATGTAGTTTGATATTTTTTTTAAGGAATTCTTTCGCAACCCTTTCCTAAATAAGATATTGGAGTAGGGGAGACTGGGGAGGGTTGATACGTTTTTTGGAATTTTTATTCTGAAAACTGAATTATATGAAGAAGCAGGACTTTTCTTATATTATATAATTCTTCAATTAATCGTTCAACAAAATAAATATAGAAGTCGCGAAACATAAACATCTTATTCTGTACAGAACGTTGAACACAAAAACATGCAAACTGTCTCAAGCCTCCCCACATATGGGAGGATTGATACGATGTACTGGGAGAGTAATCGAGAGGATTATTCAGCTCAGTAGGTAGGTCAGCAATGATACTGGCTTGCTTTGGTCCCATAGGTATAGAAAAATCAGGAAATTGTCAGTTAGTCACTTCCACACAAGAAAAGTCGGCCTCGTTAAATACATGGGGATTGTACGGTTTTTAAAAATCCCTTTGATATGTTGGATGGTGAAGACGCCTTCATGTAGGCCTATCCAACTAGCTACGGAATATTTTTTGAAGATGATACATGTATCAGGCCTCCCCACGACAAATGTCTCAAACCTCCCTGAAAGCAATTTTTAAAGTGATTTATGTTTTCATCTTATACCCATATATTTTGAAAAGCGAATAAAACTGTAAATTGAGTAGTTTTATGCATATTTCCCAGTGAAATGTTTGTTTATGCCGAAGAATCAATGCATGATCATAAAACCCTTAGGTAACTTGAGTAAAAACTTACAATTTCTCACCTCGAAACACTCTTCGTTGAATATTTCACAAACAAACTACTGTTAGCCTTACAGATTAACGACACGCAATGCCCTCTGCCAAAGAATAGTGTTCACTAGTATAATACTTTTGAAAACGGCTACAGATCGCGGATAGCCTGTATCAAGCCTCCCCATGTATCAATGCTCCCTAGTCTCCCCTACCTATACATAAAATATGTAAAAATAATACCGATTTATTGATATTTTCGAACATTCACATAAAGTATTGTTTAGAGATAGATGAGGAGAAAAAAAAATACAGATATTGCATTGAAAATTTAATCCATGAAACAATATTCTTATTTATATAAGATATAATGTATTTTCCATTTGCTGAAGAAATTTTACGTTGCAAAATAAAATTGTAGAAATTAAATACATAATATTTAATAATACATTGCTTTGAAGTCTATATTCGTTATTTGTGTCTAACCTTTGTTTTCTTTTCATCGTCCGGTATTTTCGGAACAATTATGGAGGTCCAGCAACAGAGACAACGACCATTCCCCCTAATCGCGATCTGGGTCGTCTCCGGTCTTTCTGTTTAAAATAAAAATATGGCTACCCTGTCCCGGAAACGGGAAAACAATTGTGTTGGAACAGATGCACCGCTCACTCCTTCAAAGAATTCCAGATGTGCACTTGACTTGGTGTTTAGGTTAACTGACTATTAGATTACGGTAAAACATCTGGAGATGTTGCTCGTTGTATCCGTTCGTCGTTGCCTTGTCGGTGCCGTCCCCCATTTTCCATTGTCGGTTTTTGTTATTGCTCGCCCGGGTCTTGCCGTAAATAGCTGCGAAGAATTGGACAATGCGGGGTTACGACTGGACGACGGACGTGGTGGGTTCATTTGTTTCGCAGATGTGCTCGATGCACTTTGCTAATCGAAACTTTGGGTTTGGGACTTCAAGTGTCTTGTCCTGTTGTAAATATGGCTTATAAGAAATGAAGTTGAAAGTGCACCCCAAATAAATAAAATATGGTTAAATTTTTTTCGGGGATAAAGAAAAACAATGTTCAATTTCTTATAAAATCAATCTTATTACACCATTGTTGATGGAAGGATGTTTTTATAATGTTTAAGAGTTTTTTGATAATTATATCATTTAAGTATCTTTCAATTACTCTGTTCTCTTTCTGTATTATTAACTGTGTTATCTTTGTGTTTCCATTATGTTTTTGATGTTTCAATATTTTTTTTCGATCTTTGAAACTTTCTTGCAGTTGTGGAAAGAGATGATAGTCGGATGGAGCTAAATCTGGTGAATAAGGAGGGTGTTCTAGTAATTCAAACCTTAAATCACAATTTTTTTGCATGGCAACATGGGATTTGTGTGCAGGGGCGTTGTCTTGTAAAACAAAACACATTTGGATAGCTTTCCACGACTTTTCTCTTTAATTTTTTCCCGTAAAGTGGTCAGTAATGTCGAATACTAATCTACGGTTATTGTTCTACCCTTACCCAAAAAAATCAATCATGATTTCCCCATTGAAATCCCAAAAAACCGAAGCAAGAACTTTTCCAGCAGATTTTTGGACACGAAACTTCTTAGGTATAGGAGAACCAGAGTGTCACCATTCCATCGATTGTTGCTTTGTTTCTGGATCGTATGGTAGAAATATACCCAAGTCTCATCCATTGTAACAATTCGGTTTAAGAAGTCTACATTGTTTTCAAATCGAGCACAGATCGAACGCGATGCTCTGGTTTCCTTTTTTGACTTCAAACTTCACACTGACACTTCTAATGAATTATTGTTCGTTGCAATGGTAACGCAATATTTTTTTATGCATGAAACTGGTCTAGGCTAACTAGATATCAATACATCCTCGTATGAAAAAATTTCAAACCTGAATTCAAGCTCAAGATAGGTCTGCCCTGCCGGAAAAACGTTAACTCTATAGGAGCAGTAATATGCATAAGTATAGAATATATTTCTGCCAAAATCAATACAATTTTACTTATAAAGAGAAAAAAACAAACTCAAAGAAATAAGAAACTGCATAATCTTCTGCAGAAAAATAATGAAATGGTGAAACCTGTGGTGAGTAGAAAAAGAATTCAGATCTTTTTTATATTTTATGATTCCTGTATGGAAATATTGTTATAAAAATTCTCAAAAATAAGAAACTAATTTGAAATATCAAAACTTATCTCTACTAATACTTATTATGAAGAGATAAAGTTTGTAAGTGTGGGAGATTCTAGGAATCTCTAGATCTAGAACAACTGAACCGATTCTGAAAAAAAAATTTTATCATTAGAAAGCTACAATCTTTTTGAGTGACAAGCTATATTTGAATTTTTAGTGCAGTTCTGTTAGGACATGCGTGCAACTCTGAATATTTATACTTGTTTTATTTTTGCCTAAAGTTTCTGTAACATGTCAAGTTTTGTTGAAGCGTTCTGGATCCCATATGGAACGAATATTTGCATGATATACTATTGACTCTCTTTTTAAGAAATGTATGCCTTTTTGAGGCAGACATAGCACCGTCGCTGTTCTATATTTCAATATTTGAGCTCTGAATGATAGATACATTTATGTGACAAAACAAAGAACACAGGATTGACTTCTTCCTTATAACTGTTTTGTGATATGGTCACCTGGGACTACAACCCTAAGGAATCATACTAGCATCTTGAAGTTGGTGAAGATATTCCGAGCATTTAATGATAAGTTTTTCCTACATAACTTCCGAAATGTGTACCATAATGAATTTAAATATTGGATATTATTTAAAGATACCAAGAGACTTCATTTGCTTATATCTCTTCGATTCTTCGGAATCACTAATTCACTTATTGGGAAAATATCGATTTTGAATGCTGATGCATTGGCTCTGAATTTGAGTATTACTTCAGTTCAATTTCTTTCCTAGGTTTTATTGATAAATCTTTATCTATGAATAAAACCACAGAAATTATTGGAGATCTATTGTGACCAGATCAAGTCTTACTATATCATACCAATCATTCTTGAATGGACTATACAGAGTGAGTCTTTGACTCTTACAAATATTCCAACAGTATATTTTTGAGGTCAAAAGAAACACTTTTTTTCGTTACCATTTTTTCCGAGTCGGCTCGGTTCAAAAGATACAGGCTGTTGAAGAACCATAAAAAATGGTTTTTCATTTATTTCATGAATCTTTTTCGAACACAAGGTATCACCCATGTCTCCCAGTTTTCTCATTATGACCATTAGGTACCATAAAATTACCAAAAATTGAAAGAACCCAACTCTTGAAACTAAGTTGGACGCTATCTAATGAGTATTTGAACGTTTTGAAAAATAAAAGTATTTCTCATATTTTCTCGTGAAATACACCGTTTTCGAGTTATTCGATATTCAAAAATAAAAAATATTTGTAAAATTCGAAAAATTGGGTAATTTGACCGATAGCAATTATTTTAAAAGATCTACAGATGTGTAGTGTTACGTATTCAGCTAGTTATTCTGAAGGTAATTTTGTTTTACCAGGGGTGGCTCAACTCATTATGAAATCTTAAAATGGCTATATGCTATGGTAAAGGAAAAAAGTGTTTATTTTAACCTTAACAATATACTGTTCAAATATTTGTATATACAAGTCAAAGATTCACCCTGTATAATAACCTATATTTAAATGAGTTTTTTTTGGATTATTCAGGAAGAGATGATTCTGAACACATGCTACAATTTTTGTGATTAATTTTATTTCTTTTCTTTTCAATCAAATGAGAACAAATGCCTTCCTATTTGATAAATTAAACGGGTAAAGAAACAAAATAGGGAAAGTAAAATTTTATTCAAATTATTCCCATTCAAAACGAAATCAACAAATACAAACAGTCAGTTGACCTGTCAGTAGCCTGAGTAAAACCTCTGCTTCGCCAAATATCTCATTTCATTTTTTCTTCCCATATCCTCACATAATTATTCACTGTACACTGTACCCATGCAAACAAACCGCATTTTCATAAATACACAAACCGCACCTAATTCATCAACGTTCCGCAAATTTTGGCGTCAACATTCCTCGTTTCAACACTTGTTTTGTAGACAAAAATTACAATTTTAAAACTTCTCCTTTATCGGACGTTCCAAAATAGCGACGTCATTTATTCTTAGCGTGAGGACGTTCACAAATTTAAATTTGGACATCCAACTTGTACATGATTCATCCATCCGCTAGTTGATCGGGAATGAACTTTGAGATCCGCCTAAATTTTTCAGGTTTCGAATGTTTATTGTCTGATGTAGCCAAGAATCGCCGATGATGGGTAAACAAGGCGTATGAAGTCGGGTAAACAATGCGATGGTATGACGTCGATAATATTTCGCAAGTAAATTTCAATGGCATCAGTAAACAGGAGTACGTGTGAAAATTATTTTGGATAATGAATGAACGTGTAGAATTATCCTGAAGATTAGGTTAATCTTCAGGATAATTCTACACTCTACTTAACCTGTAGATTTGTTAAAAAAAAACTATCCAGGCAAGTCCATTTCAAATACGAAGAATACCGTGGAGCAATGGATTATAGAAATATGAAGTGTATGGCTACAGTAGTTGGGGAGCCGACGATGCTAAATCGGGATTTACTCGAGCGTCGTGGAGATCTAGTGGATTTTGAAGATCAGATGGTAGAAAGAAAAAAAGGTTCTATGATGTATGCACTTTCAGCGGTGGGGAAAGCGTTCTTTAGGGTCTCAAAGATTTAAAAAAAAATCGTCAGGTGTACATACTCGAGCGTGTCAGATTAAGATACTGTATGCCCTACGTGTCTCTGATAGTGAATTCATGCTTATCTGACTGTTTGCGCGGTGGGACTGACCCTACGGAAGAGTTGAAAATTGCAAAAAAAAAATTCCAGCTTGTCAGATTTTTGGAGGATATGTAAATTAGACCCAAAAGAAGCTCTTTTTCAAGGGACTGACAATTTGGACGTGACGCGAGGTCACAGCGGTCATTTGAAAATGTAAAAAAAAATCAGATATCGATTGAAATTTATTCTGGGAGGATTCTGCATCTCTTCATAAACTTTTTAGGGTTTTCACTCCCAATCTCTGAAACAAAATCAATTAAAAATGAAATCAACGATTTGCTCCTGCGTAAATTCTTGCACTAATTTGTCAGGAGCAAATTAACTAGAAAAAATTGTTGCCTGACAATGAACTCAAAATAAATAACGTTGAAATTATAATTCTCAGTTGTAACGTTTCGGAGTCTATATCAGACTCCTTCATCAGACGAAAACCCTATTTTTGAAAATCTTCTGAATTGTGGCTTTTGTTTGACATTAATTGTCAACACACAGAAACAGAGACTGCATAGAAACGTTGATTCATTTAATTTTGAAATTACCGGATGACAGTTCCTTCTTTAGTAAATTGATCCAAATATGATCTATTCCTACCGAACAATTTGCCAAATTATTATCCTGATCCAACAGAATACACGTAGACTCTTTAATTTGTCGTTTAAAATGGTCTGATTCCGTCATTAAAATTTTAGTGTTGTCCCAATCCATCATGTGTTTCAGAGATTGGGAGTGAAAACCCTAAAAAGTTTATGAAGAGATAAAAAAATCGTTACTTGTACATACTCGAGCGTGTCAGATTTTCATACAGATGGTTAATCTCGGTGTTGTAAACGTGTTGACCCATTAATCTGACACTAATCAGGGGGGTTTTCTCACTCTGACAATTTGAAGATGATAAAAATTCTTTTTTTTTCGAATATTTCCCTGCCTGTACCTCTAATCGTTTTTGTATTCATTATAAAAGTTGTAGATAATAAAGTTCTACACAACTTTTGTCCGAAGCAATTTTACATACTCTTAACCGTTCTCGAGTTAGAGGGCGATAAGGGCGAGAAGCTTAGCCACACATGCGAAAGAGCAAGGTCAATGTAGAATCCCAGTCTTATCTACATTCATCCAATTCTCAAAATGACAAGGTATTTCTATGAAGACAATTTCGAAATTATTCACGTTGTTGTATGTGGCTGAGCCTTAGAATGTACTATTTTCCAATGAGTGAATTTTCGCTTCAGCATGTATCGCTAAACACCTCCATTAATCACCATATATCTCAAAAACATTTGAATGTAGAAAAAATTGCTTGGAACAAAATTTGTAGAAAATGTTATGCTTTACAGCTTTCATAATGAATGCGAAAAAGATTTGAAGCCCAGGGAAGAAGATAATTCAAAAAAACTGATTTTTGTGACCTTTATGGCCAATTTTTATTGTTTCGGCTTGCTAAAACTGTCAGATTATATTTTTTCCCTTATTTTTGAGTCATAAGCTTCAAAATAAGAAAAAACGCCACCGCGCTCGAGAATGTACGCGTGACTTTTTTTGCAACGTTGGCGCCCTCCCACACATTTTCGACAGGCTTAAATTGTCAGATTAATAGAATGTATACTTCTCAACATGTAATTAACCACATATATCTTAACCTGACACGCTCGAGTATGTATAATGATCGTTTTTTTTTACTATTCAGACAGGCTGTCCTAGACTTTTCCCCATATATACAGGTCTAATTTTTGTGTAGAGGTACTCTACAGGGTCCAAGGTATGTCCTCTTATATTAATCTGACAAGCTCGAGTAAATCCCGAATTTCCCTCTTCGGCTCCCCAACTACAGTATCTGAAGTTCTACAGTGACTGCTCCATTCATTTATTGGGAGCGCAATAATTGTGCGTATTTTGTTGGATAAACACTAAACAGCACAACTACGTTATCGATCTATTGAAGCTAACGGGGTTTCTGACAGATATCTCAACAACAATTAGTAGTAAATATATCGTAATACAAAAAAAATTTTTTTAAGCATTTCCACTAACGTTGCACAGATTTGAGTAGAGTTTAGATTGCTCGTTCCATTGTACAACAAAGAGATATAAAAATTGCCTTATAATGTACTGAATATAATACTCAAGCTCAGTACCTATTAGTTATCCCAAAATTTGAATTAAACAGAAAACACAAACCTAAAATGCATGATATAGGGTTAGTTATGGAAAAACATAGCAGGCAAATGATCTCTACAGCCTTGCCGTCTTATATACTCCATTCACTTTTATTTGAGCACTCGATTGACCATGAAATAAATTTCTCAAACTTTTGTAACTAGAACGGAGTAAGGTTATCATGGCACTCATGAGATGTCGTTAATGTCATAACGCCGTTGCTGAAACTAATATTGCAAAAATGCCGAAAGTGATTGAAAACGAGAGAAGACAGTGCTTTTTAAAATTCAGGTCCGCTCATTCAAATAAAAGGTAACCCTGATATTCTGATATCTGCAACATATCACTATCACACGTTATTCAATGTAAGTGAATTTATATAATGTTTCATCTGAATCTAAATGACTTATATTTTAGCTGAATATTTCCACAATCGGAAAGATTGTGAATGAACAGGATGACAAATATTTTCCTTCTATTGGAAACCCAAAAAATTGGTGGCATTTGAGAATAGGGAATACTCTTTCTGACGAAAATGATGTATTTTTTATGAAATATCTTTGAAACGTCATATTTTGAAATAACCATTTCAACCGTTTCTAAAAAAAAAATTATTTTAAGTACTTAAAAATGAAAAATAAAAATGGGTATTTAAAATTTAAAGCGTTTCGTTTCAATTGCACAAGTTGGCAACATCGACTGAAATATGCGTTGATAATAAGGGACAACAAGTACTCTATCTTGATGTGATAGACAAAGATGGCTGTCTGGGACAGACGAGGAAGTACGTAAAATTTTATGGGATTTTTATGGCCGGTTGCTGTTGAGGCTCGCCAGTGAATACACGCCTTATGATGGCTGCGAATCAACAGCTGTTATTTTATAAACAAGCCAAGGTTCTTTTCTTCTTCTAGTAGGCGCTGTTGCCAAACCGTGAACTAGAGACGAAGCGATTTATATTTTAAAACCTCATATTTGAAGAATGATTTCGAATAGTTTCCGCGGTGCATTTGAAAAATTCATGAATGAAACTCATAATTACATATTCAGTTTGAACTTGCATATGCTGTGATAACCCAAGTTGAGGAGAGTTCCCCATTTTATTTTACTGTGAACGAATGTGAAAAGTTCCTACAGGATTTTCGATGAATGTCATCGTAGAATAAGTTCCAGAAAATTGATTTTTCCATTGGACTTTTCCTATACCTACATTGTAAATTTCTTAAGGGATCAATAAATATTTATATCATCATTATTATATTGAAGTATTGAAAATAAACAGCCGTAAATACGAACCAGTTGTTCCGTTAATTGTTAATTCATGTGAAATTTTTGTTTAATGGTGAAGTTCCTCGTGCCTTGAAACTTCCTTTAATTATTTTGACTTCCATTGACGCAAGATGATTTTTTGTTGAAGAATTAAACATTCTTGTGATTATCCGTTAATTCCTTCGAAAGATACCCATTCTCTACCACTGCCTCAGATGCATTTCATCTGTGTCTGTGTCTTCAACCTTTAGCCAAAGAAGATAATCAACATTAACTCTCCCCAAACTACTGCATATTATGTGTCAATAATTGAATTTTCTTCCATAGCAAAATTAAATATAATTAAAATTTGATCTCTTGTATTTTCCATGCAAATAACTTGATTTGGTATGCCTTCAATCAGTTTTTATAAACGTCAATTATGTTCGTCAAATATCTTCGACTTCATATTTTACGAAGGGATTCGGCATTGTGATAAAATACGTAATTACTGAGACTTTTACGTAGAACGGACAACATAGCTCTGATTTAAAACCCAAAAATGTTCTGACAAGCGTCATAACCTCACATTTTCGTACTATACAGAGTGGAATGTGTCAAATTTCCATGGCCAACCGAGTGCTAAAATAAAAGTGAATGGAGTATATACATATTAATTTTTTTGTTGATATTTTTCCAGGACCAGATTTGTCATTGATTCAAATTTAATTAATTTCAATTTCCTCTTGTAACACAAGGGCGGTTGTTACCTTGTTGAAATAATCCTTTAAGTTAAAATTAACCAAAAATATCAAAATTCGTTGAATCACAAGATAAGGGAAGCCAAACACAGCGAACTCTCTTTGCTCTTTATGGTCTTAAGGTCTCAATTGTTGTATGAATGGGATTTTGTAAGCATCCACAGTGCACATCTGTAGCGTATAGCACATAGCTCCTTAAAATTTCTGTTTCTTGTCCATGACGCCGAATTTATGTTCCTGGATTTTCGCCTTCGATATTGACATTTGGTCGGCTTGTTTTTGGAAAATCAGTTTGTTTAGCGTCACCAACTGACTCTCTTAATATTAAAATACACCTTCATCCACAATTGACGAGGCTAAGACATTATTCTGACCCATTTAATTCAATATAGTTTATCGTGTTCAATGTTCCGTCCACATTTGATGCGAAACTTTCGCCAAACGTTATTTTTGAGATATTGTTCAATAATAAAAAAACGTTCTTATATCGTGTAATGCTCCATCTCTATTACCTCTGAACAGTCGCATTGTTTTTATTGTCAGTTAGTGCACAAATGTCGACCAATTCGATTCTTGCCTTAATTTTTGGACACTATTTATATTCAAATGAATAAACCATAATCAAAGATTGAATATCGACTTTGTCAAGGAATAGTCATTATATTCATGGTAGTTTTGCCAAATTAAAGAACTTATTGCTTCTGGCAGTTCCATTATGATTTCACTGGGTGTTCTTCGTCATTATTATATTTTTCTTAATTTCAACGCTACGCTATCACACAGTGAGAACGAAATCACTGTCGAATGATTAGAAATACCAGAACATAATTATAGAAAAATACCAATTCATTTAACAGGCAATAAAACAAAAGCAATTCGCCACACACGTGAGCCGTGATTTGAATACATGTCTTCGGCATGCTTCTATATTTGACTGGAGAACCTGTCCTGTCGCTAATAAATATTTTCAAAAATATTCTTGTTGTAAACTTCTCGAGTAATTTGAATTTCAATTTCAATGTTGAATGTTGTTGAATTTTATCCAAGATTCTTCGAAATATAATTTCATGAAAGACATTTATGATGTATAACAATCATCGTAGAACTAAATATTATAAACAGGGTGGGGATAATTCGATGGGATTGAATGAGAGCTCTGTAACCGTGTGAGCTAGGGAAAAATGGATGGCACGTTTCCGATTTCGATTTTCACAAGATTGTTAATGGCCAAGCCAAAACCGCATTCCTCTATCTTCTTTTGTTTAAAAGTTATAAGTTTTTTCGTAAAGTATCAGTGATATCGAAAATCAAATGTTACATCCTAGCGTCACTTCTTCATGTAGAATGCAGTGGCCTAGTCAAAGATCTTTTTCAATCCGCCACTCTAGTGACAGAATGGTAACTTTCATTTCTTAAATATACACTCTATGTTATTTTTACATATTCCAGTCCCATATTTTTTCTGATTCAGAATATTTAATATAGGTCGTATCTCTAATTGCCCTTCCAACAAAAAACTCAAAAACTAGTTCGGTTAAGTTAGCAGGTCATTTTCATTGATAATATGATATGAACTTTATGCTCGTATGTTGTGTCAGGTTATGAGAGATTTGGAGATCACTTACTTTCCGGCTATTCGAGAAGATGCTCTGGAAATGAGGAAATTATGAGAATTTCCATGAATACATACTTCATATTTACCAATTAACTTCTACTAGTAGTGGCACAGCCTTATTTGTGATGGTGTTTGAAAAGGCTGTGTGGTACTGGTAATTAGATTATCTACTAGTTGAAAAGGTTTCGGAACATATTCAGTTGAACCCAGGTTTATGAAATCGTTCATTTCATAAAATTTTTCATTCTCATTCTTAAATATCCGGAATGAAAGTCTCTCATATTAGTAATAATAATGAGGCTTATTCTTTGAAATTTACAAGGTTGTTACAGTTTCAATATCTGTATAATAAACATAATTCCACTAAATGCAAAGCCTGTGTCATTTAATAACATGATACGATTTAGTAGCATAAAGTTCATTATCATATTTTCAATGAAATGACCTGCCAACTAGACTAATCTAGTTTTTGAGTTTTTTTATTGAAAGAAAAAGAAAAGAAAAGTTATCGCTATATCACTGAAGTGGCGGACTGAAAAAATCGTTGATTACGCTACTGCATTCTACATGAAAGTGTCTATAGAATGTAACATTTGTTTTTCGACATCACTGATACTTTACGAAATAAAGGCACCAGTACAAAGAGCCGAAAAATGAGTTTTCACTAATAACTTGAAAATAAAAGAAGATAGAGGTAGGTATGCGGTTTTGGTCATTAACAATCTTTTGAAAATCGATGTCCGAAACGTACCATACATTTTTCCCTAGCTCTTACGGTTACAGAGTTGACATTCAATCCCATCCAATTATACCCATTCTGTACATTTGAAAGAGCAGCTTTTTTAATAATAAATCTCGAAGTTTCATGGAACTCTGTGCACCGGTTAGGTCTTATCGAATTTTAAACTGTCCTATCTTTTTCGGAAGTTTTCGATGTACAACTTTCGATAAGCGATTCTCCCAGAAAAATCATCGTAGTTCTGAGACCCGGTTGCTCAGTTCGGGATTAAAGTTGTTCCTACTTTAATTTCGACATTTCCGTTCATTTTGTCAGCTTAATGTAGGATCAACTTAAATGTCGGCTTAATCCTGAACTGAGCAACCGGGCCTAAATGTGATGAATATTTCGAAAGAACAACTCCTCTAGTAATAAATCTCGAAATTTCATCGAGCTCATTAGTGTATGGTTTATAAACAAGAGAAATCTTGCCACTGTTTGTTTCCTTCGAAATGCCAACTTTTGATACTTTCTACAACAGCTTTTCACCAGATTTGAATAAAGCATATTTGTAAACTAAAATCCTTCAGAAACCCGTTTCAACAATATCATCTTCTGGTATTTCCGCCACAGTCTTTACGAAACAACTCTCTGTTTGTGACATTTCTATGTAGTTTGCAATCAGATCGAAGGTTTTGGAGAGATATCAATCCCAAATTCGGCATCAACATTGCCAAATTAGTAGATGAACTTCAAGCAAAATTCCATTATTCTAAAAAGTGTTTCTATAAAGGAAACCGAATAAATAATTTTTCAAATATATAGGGTGACTGGTGACGTAAAGAACAACGGTTCAGTGGGGGTAGAGGATCTCAAACTGAATGAGGATTGGGAATTTTGGCATAAAAAATATTGATCCTTTAGTATGTAAAATATGCATCTTGAAATATTTTCCATTTGACTAGAACCTTCTTCAATTCTAGTACATAAAAAGTCAAAGTCATAAAAGTGAATATCTAAGAACTAAAATAAGATTGAAATCAAGAGTGTTAATTGCGAGATGCTCAAAGTCGGTATAAAAATCAACCAATCCATCAAAAGCCGCCTTTCCCTGCAGAGCGAACAATGGTAGGATATCGCCAATCCTTTCCTGTGTATATTCAAGGATATTTTTGGGAGATGCTGCCCATGTGGCGATTCAATTCCGTACAAATTGAAAACAAATCTGTAAAACGTAATGTTAATGTGTGGGGCATCACATCTGTGCCAGAGAACACAGATGCGTGGCTGTAAATCAGAGCTATGGATGGAGCAAGTGGATGCTGAGGGGAGGAGAGATGAATATGTTGAGCTCGACAGTCGTTTGGACTAGAAGAACTTGATCCGATTGAGATCCGGTTCCATCCAATACTAATGATTCGAGGAAAATACGATCTGTTGGGAATTTTTTATTGATTCCACTCACAAAAGTTGAAATCCATTTAATCCATTTGTTTTCGGGATATTAAATTAAATTAATTTAAATTTTGTACAGTACACTATGACATGATGCTTTTAATTCAATTGAAAAATTTCTTAAAATTCCCATTTCAAGAACCACGTCAGTGACTCCTTTATTAACTTTCATTTATAGCTTTGGAAAATGTAAAATCTTTAGTGGCAATTATTCACCTCACAGAGGATAATTGAAAGGTGAGATAAGAATTTAATTGTCGCCAATTTTGTTGGCATGAAATTGACTGTAGCGAATTTCTCAATTGAAATCATTTAATACTGAATTGATTGCTGATGAAATGGGTTTCTTCCATCATATCCATATATGCATAGGAAAAACATACTTTTGGAATATATTCGAGAAAGCAAAGATAGTTGTTTGTTGTAAGTATACACGAACTGGTCATTTAGTAGGGGAGACCGGGAAGGGTTGATACGTTTTTTGGAATTTTTATTTTGGAAACTGAATTATATGAAGAAACAGGACTTTTCTTATATTATATAATTTTTCAATTAATCGTTCAACAAGATAAATATAGAAGTCTCAAAACATAAACATCTACCTACGAGATTCGTAGAAGATGATATACAACCTATCCCAAATTTCATGTATTATCGTCGATAATTTTTTCCATGACAATCCTAATTTCTTTATTACTATTCTTAAAGGATACTTATATCACATGACATACGTACTAAATGTCAAATATCCATTCCTTGTCGTTAAAAAGTTATCAAATATCAATATATTCGAAAACGAAGGAATCTGATGCAGTCCAATGAAATAATTTAGGCAGTTTAAAAATAGAATATAAAGACCTAACTAACCCTTCTCATTTTTGTCAAGCAAAAGAGTTAAATAAAAATAAGTAAGGATGTAATAATTCTTACGGCCAGTTTCATAATCAAACTCAAAGTCCTTTTAAAATTGAAGCTTCCTTTAGTGTCAATTTATTTTTATTTAATTTTTTTGACATTCCATTTTTGAGTTGCCTGAATTTTTTTGAGGTGAATCAGATTCCATTATATTCGAATAAGTTCATATTTGTTAAACATCTCTTTAACGACAAAGGATAAGAATTTGATGTTAGGTATGCATATGTATATACAGGGTGAGACTTTGACTCGTATGAATATTTTAACAATAGATTTTTGAGAACAAAAGAAACATTTTTCCCCTACCATTTTTTCTGAATCGGGTCGGTTTGAAAGATACAGGCTGTTGAAAAACCATGAAAAAATGTTATTTTAAGTTCTATCTCACAAACGGTTTCATTGTATGAAATGAATTCCAGAATATAGTATTTTATTTATTTGATGAATCTTTTTCGAACACAAGATATCACCCACGTCCTTCAGTTTGTTCATTGTGACTATTACGAACCATAAAATTACCAAAATTCAAAGAACACAACTCTTGAAACAAATTTAGGCGCTATCTAATGAAAATTTGAGGGTTTTGTAAACTACATAAAAACATTCTTCATATTTTTTCGTATAATGCGCCATTTACTTATTTCGATTAATTTAATGTTCAAAAATTTAAATGTGAAATTAGAAACATTGGGTAATTTGGCTGAATACAACTCTGTTTAAAAGATCCACAGATGTGTAGTGTCACAGGTTTAGCTAGTTATTCTGAAGGTAATTTTGATTTTTCTGGGCTGGTACAGCTCATTACGGAAACTTAAAATGGCTATATCTTTTTATCAGGGCCGAATGGGAAAAAATGGTATAGGAAAAAAGTATTTCTTTTGACCTCAAAAATTTATATCAATTGTTAAAATATTTGTACGACTCAAAGACTCACCCTGTATATAACTTGATTTACCCTTCAGGAATCGTCATAAAATCATTGGTATTACAGCTTAAAAAATTCTCAGTGACGTCACATAGCAAACGCTCTGTATAACATTTTCTGACATAAAAATGTCACAATAACAAGCGGTCTGATTTACTGAATTTATTCCAACTTAAGACTCGCACTGTAGATGATCTCTATCCTTTTATTTTGAATTTGAAAGTATTATTCTATTCTCGTTTTGATACACTTTTAGATTTATACATCATATTAACGAGAAGTATTATCCAAAGCAAAGCATTATCCAATTGAACCCCGATTAATGGAATAGAATAGGAGCAAAAAATTTAATCTTAGAATGAGGCAGAACCACAGCTGTGTGAAAAATGTTATCGAGAATTTCAACGAACGGCAGCAATATAATAGCCAGTCATAAACTATCAGTTTCAATAGGAATTCTAGAAGTACTCATTATGGCCCAACTCTTATAATTCATTATAGAATATGAAATTGCTGTTTCAATGGAGTTATTTTATCTGGAATATTATCAATTGTTTGGTACTTGGTGGAAAAACCAAGGTATTCACATTCATTCAATGGAATGGAGAAAAATGGATCATATCGTGAAGGAAAGAAAATTCTGCCACACCTCACAGAGCCAAAAGTGGGTACTGATAGGAAATTGACTGCATATTTTGGTTGATAATACCATGAATTACTTGGTAACTTGCCACCGAAAGTATGCTAAAAATTTGGTAAAAATAATAACAATAATGAGAAATATTCCTTCGAAACTTTTCACATGGAAATTCTGAAAATTACTACTACAGGGTGTTATCAATATAATATGACCCGGTATAAAAATCCATCTGGAAGTATATCCCATGTCCCACACCTTTCTGCGAATCGTATCCTTGCTCTTATTGACCCGGTGCATTCTTCCAACTAGTCACCAATGTAACCATAAAACTGGTTTGAGATCTAGTCGATCGGCCTCTATTTCTTTAGATGGTTTGGTCGATTCCCGGAAAAAATTCATATGTTGTCTTCCTTGGTTCGTTAATTGGGGCCATATGGCAACGTTTTCATGTCAGGACGAATGTGCATCTGGTTTCACATCAAGTTGGCGGGGTGAAATCCCTGAATGAGTTATGTTTTATGTTGACAGGGCGAACAACCATTTCGTTTTATTTTCTTGGCCAGCACATCAGGCGCATAGACTAATTGTACTGTTAATCTATGATCAGGAGAACGATGTTACATTAAACATTGCATGTGAGTAAACCGCAGGTTTTGAACAGCAAGTTTTTCACGATTATTATCAATAAAATGATGATCTTCACTATCTGCAGAAGAAGGCTTGACCTGTTCATTCAGCTTTTGGTAGAACTCGCACCTGTTCTTCAGGTGATGCAGGAGGAAGGCACCTGTGATTTCACAAGACAAAGAGTATCGAATTTGACCCACAAAAAAGATGAACAAGATATCCTTTAAGGTAAGATATAGGATTACTAGAAATTTGAGATGTTTCGCATTGTTAATACTTTAGATCAAAAATCAAGAATGTTCCAAATATACTATAACCATACTGAGATTCTTCAGATTATAAGATTGCTTAGATGAATCGAAGTTATATGAAAAATCAGCATGCCACCTGAAGAATGGGGATTTTTAGAATTCGCCTAAAAGTTAGATCAGATCAGAGTACCTGTCATAAACCCCCTGGCGTTTTAATCCTCTGGGGTCGAAGCCAGAAAATCTACCGATATTCTTTCAGGGTAGATCTACTTAATAGGCAAGAGAGTAAGTAGATTTACATTCGATGTGGATTCGCCTAAAATTCGAGTATATTGTTCCATTCCTTTCCTCCGCGAAAACTATGAGGGATATGTGTGTGCAATGTGTGTTATAGGATGCTTGGGACCTGCTATAGTGCAGATACCCCTATTAATTTTTCTTTCTTTCGATTGTCGTTTGAAAGGTGGTGTTAGAGCTTTCCAGGTGGGACATATTTATCCCAGGGGTCAGAGGAATCCCCGCATCAGCCAGTTTTCTTGTTTTGGCGAGTTTGTATTTGATTTACATAATTTCTAAATTATGAATTATTGTGTACAGTGGAATTAATTTGATATAAAAAAGTATTGCAAACCGCCACCTTTTTTTCAATGTTTGAGCCATAAAGACACTTCAACCGGTACAATGAATTTTTCATATGAACTTCATGATTTTGTCGATATTAGTTATTATTTTGTTCACATTTTGGTCTCATTATCAATAATTTTTGTATAGAAAAATAATTTAGCTGAGAAAATTTCAAAAATCTGCCCAAAGTCACCTACTAATTTCCGATTCCTCGACAGTTTTTTCAAGGGTTATCTTATCATATAACAACGCTTTTCCACTTAGCTACTTCGAAAAGTTCTTTCTCAAACATTCAAAATTCTATGGCAGTGAAATGCCAATGGCGTAGAGCAATAAAAACATTTCACGAGAGAAGAAGTGCATCATTTACATACTTTATTTCAGACAATGGCTAAATTATCAGATAAGGAACGAGAAAAATACGTGAATGAATTTGATGAAGAAAGTTAAAGACTGATTAAAATTGATGAAAAAACAGAAGATTGTGGGATTGGTGGTGATACTGACGCGGTGGATGATGGTCTTCGGGAATTCTGAAGTTCTAGAATTTCTCCGTCAACTAGTAGACTGGTCGATGGAAAAGGATTTTCCAAAAACTGAACAGGTCACTACAATCTGACAATGATTCTGAAAGTTAAGAACAAATTGATAAAAAGACTGAACCAGGAGAATTTCACATATCTAGTAAAACCGAACAGGACGATGTTTATTTTTGTACTTTTTCGTGAAAATAAATTGAGTTAATGTATTTTTCTTACTTATTTTCACTATTTCTTGGTTATACAGGGTAAGTGGTTTGACTCGTACAAATATTTCAACAGTAGATTCTTGAAGTCGAAAGAAACACTTTTTTCCTATACCATTTGGTCCGATTCGGCCCAGATAAAAAGATATAGTCATTTTAAGTTGTCATAATGAGCTGCGCCTTTAGGGGAAAAACAATATTACCCTCAGAATAACTAGCTAAATCTGTGACCCCACACATCTGTGGACCTTTCAAACAGAGGTGTATTCAGCCAAAGTACCCAAGTTTTCAAATTTCACAGACACTCAAATCAATCAAATTACTCGAAAACTGCGCATTATACGAGAACATATGAAGAATACTTTTATTGTACAAAACCATCAATTATTCTTTAGTTTCAAGAGTTGTATTCTTTGAATTATCGGTATTCTAATTCTTATGTTACGTAATGGTCATAATGAGAAAACTGTAAAACTTGGGTGATATCTTGTGTTCGAAAAAGATGCATCGAATAAATGGAAAACTATATCCCGAAATTCATTTCATTCGATAAAGTTGGTGAGATAGAACTGAAAATAACATTTTTTATGGTTTTTCAACATCCTGTATATTTTAAACGGAACCGATTTGGAAAAAATGGTAAAGGAAAAAAGTGTTTCTTTTGACCTCAAGAATCCACTGTTCAAATATTTGTACGAGTCAAAGACCTACCCTGCATTTATCTTTTCTTTCGATAATGTTCATACCTTCATGGGACATTATTGTCCCAATGAAAATTGTGTTCGTAACGGACTCTGGGATAGTAATGAACCACCCCAAATTTTGGGTTTGGGGTTATATGGAAAAAAAATTGAATATACTCTGAATATTATTATTATTATTTGAACTGTGGTCGTTGTGGCTCGATTAACCTTTCGGTTACTGCGACCATGTAGAACTTTTTTTCTCTAACCTACTCATTCATAGGAACCCAAAAAGGTCATCAATGGTGTTGATAAAACAGACAATATCCTTAAGGGCCGTTACCTCGTGAGTATCCAGGGCCCGTTTCCCCATATGAGTGCTACTAAGGTCCACCAGCTCTGGACACTTGCATACCATGTGTTGAGCTGTTTCTGCTCCTGATCCACAGAGCCTACAAATCTTATCTGCAAACTTACCCATACGTTACAAATATACAAATGATACTTTTACCGACAGTGCCCTGTCAGCAGTCCACCATCACCCGAAGCTCAGCTCGTGACACCTTTCGCAGTTTTCTGGTGTAAGTCAGTGAAATCGTCACGAATTTCTTTGACTGAGTGAGTCCAGGAGTGTTTCTCCAGAGGGTTAACCTTTTGCTTAACTCCCATTGTTGGAACGCAGCCTTAAATGGGTCTTTTCCAAACCCACAGAAAGGCTCAGGTCCAGTAGGTGTTAACCTTGATGCTCTTTTTGCAAGTTCATCGCTTTCTTATTTCCTTCAACATCACAATGCCCTGTAAAGTAGATGAGTCACTTTGTTGTCTCTGGCCAGATGCTTTATGGTATTACGGCACTCCCATGTCAGCAGAGATCTCTGGCAGTGTGATTCCAAGGACCTCAGCGTATCATGGCTGTTCGTGGTGGTATGTGCTCCTTTGAGGTTCATTTCAAGACATTCCTGAGCGCATATATGTAAACAGCCAGTGTCTCGGTCTGTAAAATAGAGGGTCCACTTCCCAGGGCTTTAGAGATCCTCAGTTTGTGTCCATATAGGCCAATGCCGGTGTTCCCTTCTGATTTTGATCCATCAGTAAACCACGTGGATGACATTTGTCCAAACGATTTACGAAACTTATTGCACCAGGATGTCAGCTATGACCGTTTCAAAGGGCGTTTCGAAATCGAAAATGATTGGCATAACATTCGATGGTTAACTCCGAATATCTAGCGACCTTACAAAAAATTTCAGAATGACATTGCAAACCCCACACCTTTACCCTAAAAAGGGTTAAAGAATTTCACGTGTAGTTCCGCAGATTCGGCAAACCTAGTCCAACTGACCCGTCCCCACCGACAGGCGACCATCTGGCCGGTGGCATTCCGACGTTGTAGCACTACTTGTGCGGTATTATTTATGGTGCGACTGTGGCGCCAGCTGGCCACGGTCACTGATCCATCGTAGCGACGAGGTTTGGTCCAGTGGCGCAGCGGCGCCACCGATGTTGCGGATTTCATCTCGCACATCCCGTTCCCTCCTCCGCCCTCTTGACGCTTGCTATTGATGAGGGTTGCTCGGGGAGTTATGGGAATCCGGGCTGTCAGATTCGCGCTGAGTTATAACCGTTTCGTATTAATATTTTCCGTCGGAATATGAGTTATCTTCTGGTCGTTGTTGATGGACGATATGGTGTCTAGGAGGAGGGGGTGGATGGAAGGGTAGGAGACGATGGTTTTAGAAGGCTTTTTCTTGACTTCGACCAACACGAAATATCGATACAAATGATTAACGTGATCTATATGTTACGTCTAAAGATAGGTGTGAACATAAACTCAAGATTAGCCGGTTAAACTTAGGTTTAGCTTGGGGTATTTGCTAATGTTAGTTTCTTTCTATCTTTAGCAGGCTAAACTTAAGTGTAACCACAGCCCATCGGGTAAAAATGTAGAAGCTAATAGAAAAGAGGAAAAGTATTGACAAGGCTTGAGGGGCTCGAATTTTCGGCAATTAAAAAAATATGAAGAAATAGTAATATAATCAAACTATCAATGCAGTGCCTTTTCTTTATGAATTTCACATATTTTTAACAGCAGAAAAGCATTCTGTTAAGCAGTTGAGGAATTGAGAATGAACATATGGATTTGTTTCTACTATTTCTCAACGCAATCTTATTAGCGAATCTAAAAATCAAAAATCCTGATGAAAAAATTCGAGATGAACATGCTATTTTGAGTGTGAGGGAAAACTGTAGAGTTAATGGTCATCTTTCATCTCGTAATTGTTCATAATTCGCAAGGGAATTCAATGAACAAAATGAAGACAAGAAAGATGCCGCGAACTTCTTCATCAAAATACCTAAGGTCAAATTCTGGGGAAATATAAGTAGCAGTTTGTAGCTAACTGGACTATTTCTTTGATAAGCTTCACGATGACTGCACTTGAATCCTCCGGGATGATTTATCAAGGGTGGCGACAGGCCGTATTTTAGAATCCGTATATGTATTCAATGACTGGGAAAGAAATTTTTAACAAAATCAGCTGGAAAAAGTGTTTTCAACTATTTTCATGCTCATAGTCTTATTTTTTGTTTTGTCTTCAAGTATTAAGGAATTGAGTTTCTTTAACTAAGACCTAAAAAAGGACCCTCCAAATAGTTTTGAAATTGCATCACCTGAGGTCTTTAAAAACACCAACAGGAAAAAAAACGATTGACTTAGATGGCAGCAAGTAGTCTGCCGGATTTTAAGACACTAAAGAAAGTGGTAGGTACTTGATACTTGATCGAAAATCTTATAGATTTTATAAACGCAATAGTTTCTATTGATGTGTGGATGTTTGATATCTTTCACGCAGAAACTACTGAATAAATTTCAATGAATATTTACACAGTAATGCATCATACATACATCACATCATACATCAGAATAGAACATAGGCTTCAATTTTTGAAGATGAAGAGATAGAGAAAAATGATCAAATACAATTATGTAGAGCTCAAAAAGTTCTGAGGCGAGAATTTTGAAGATTTGATGGTAGAAAGGAATAAAAAAGGTTCTATGATGTATGCACTTTCAGCGGTGGGGAAAGCGTCTGAAGGTTTTCAAAGATGTAAAAGAAATCGTCAGGTGTACATACTCGAGCGTGTCAAGATTAAGATACTGTATATGCCCTACGTGTCTGTGATAATAAATTCATGAAATTGGTCAAACAAATTTTTTTTCGATCGTGTCAGATTCTTAGAGGATATGTTAATTGGACTCAAAGGAAGCTTCTTTTAAAGAGTATGAACATTCGGACGTGACGTGACGTCGCTGTGAAGGTCACAGGGTCACAGCGATCCTTTGAAAATGCCAAAAAAAAATCGTTACTAGTACATACTCGAGCGTGTCAGATTTTCATACAGATGGTTAATCTCGGTGTTGTAGACGTTTTGAATCATTAATGTGACACTAATCAGGGGGGCGGTTTCTTAATCTGACAGTTTGAAGAAGATAACAAGTCATTTTTTAAAATATCTCTCTTCCTGTACCTCTAATCGTTTCTGTACTCATTATGAAAGTAAATAATAAAATTCTATACAACTTTTGTCTGAAGCAATTTTACATACTCGAAGCCGTTTTCGAGTTAGAGGGCCATGAGGGCAAGGAGCTCAGAACACACATATGTGAAAGGCCAAGATCAATGTAGAAATCCAGTCTAGTGTACATTTATCGCCATATAACTCAAAAACGTTCGAACGTAGAGAAAATTGCTTCGGACAAAATTTGAAGGAAATGTTAGGCTCTACAACTTTTATAATGAATGCGAAAACAATATGAAGCCCAGGAGAGGGAATAATTGAAAAAAATTGATTTTTGTGATTTTTTTGGCCAATTTTTATTGTTTCGGCTTGATGAAAATCTTAATCTTACTCTTTCGAGTATGTACAATGATCGTTGTTTTTTACTACTCCTATGTAGATAATTCCCTCAATATACAGGTCTTATTTTTGTACAGGGTACAATAAGGTATCTCCCCTTATATTAATCTGACACGCTCCAGTATATCCCAAATTTTCCTCTTTGTCTCCCCGACTATTAGGTATATCGTGTTTATTCGAAGTGAGGGTGTGTATTTGTAAATATTTCTTTGTGCTTGGAGTAAAGAATTTCGAATTGAATTATATTGAAGTTTAGTTCATAATGCAGTATTTTTCTAACGCCGGCTGGGTTATAGAGAATAAAACCTATATGGTGCTATTCCTCAATAAATACGAAAACTAGGTAATACTTTTAGAATTTTTTATTGATTTCCTCAAGTAAAAATATGGAAATACACATCAATGAGTCGTTCTTTTACGTTCAATTCGACAAGGCGCCTTTCACTGAGTTAAAGAAGGCGCCTTCTGATAAAGTTGAATAAAGATACCAAACTTTAACTGAAGGCTGATTATTCAACCTTCTTGATTCACTTGTTTTGTTTATAGCCAGTCTGAAGATATTTTCATTGTATGGATCCGGCGCCGGCCTAGTCAGAAGATATATAGTGTGAGCCATTGAAAAAGAAACAGCGGCTCTGTAGATCAGCAATACCGAATCATACTGAAACGCTCTTCTATTTTGTGTTCAGAGTTGAATTATTGATTTTCTCTTCAAACATTTTTTGTAAATCAATCGAATTTTTGGTCATTTAACCTGCAATTTCGATGATAAATCTGCTGTACGGTTCCTCTACTGGATATATTTGAAAAATAAAGAAATTATTTCAATTCATTCTGCCAATGCATGAACTATTTTTGAATATTTTTAATGAAAGGAATAAACAGTAATATTTTGATGTCTGGTATATGACAGTTAACGCTTATCGTCGAAACCATAGAAAAAATGAGTGAAATGAACGAAATACATATGGTGAAAGGACTTTCAAATGAGGTATCACTAACTGCATCTCCCCCATTCAAAACAAAGACGTTGGGGTTGTTACAGTAAGGGTTGAAACGATACGGTTTTAAATTTGACCTTCGAAGTTGCCCCTCTTGAATCCAAAATAATAATCGAGCGTTTTTATATAATTCAGTTCTGCCGACCTGATGATCATATGGCCAACTCTGTACATACCTATTTTCATGTAATCCTGCATTTAGTTTACATTCTTTCAGATTCAACATTCACAGCGGCATATGCATCAATTTATAAAGATAATTTACACCAAGGTGATAAAATATAATTCTGCCGGGACGGCAAAATTTTCTTTTGCCGGCGTGGTAAGATGTCTGAAGGCGGCACTACATATAGGTAAAATAATCTTTCAAATCGCACAATTTGCAGAATTTATTTTATTGTAGTCATGGCACAATGCAGCCAAACACTCCTTTCCAGAAGAGAAATTAGTTGACTGTGTTAATTTACTATTGACTGAGCGTGAGACAGGGAGAAGAACTAGCGCACATCAGTCATCAGTCCAGTCCATCATTTATCAAGCTTATTTGTTGTACTAGTGAGCCAGCAGATCCACCTTTTCATGCTATTCGCCTAAAAAAACCAATAAAAGGCATGCAATTCATAAATATATCATACGATATGTTCCATGAATTGAGTCAGTAACCCTTCGCGCTCTGTGATCGGTGCCGACCTTACTTTCGTCAAACTGCCGTTAACCTATACAGGCTGTCAAAATTTAACGTTTCAGGGTGATTCAAGAGGATAAAATATGAAAAACATTTCATATCAACATGCCTCTTCAACATACATGACCTGCAAAATCAATTTGCAATATCTTTGTCGAAATTTGGCAGACTCAGATGAAATCCAGTACCTACAGGTTTATTGTTAAAACGAATCGTCTAGTAAGAAAAAAAAACTCATTGATTCTTGTCAGTGACAAAGATAACGCAGAGATTATGCGAAAAGGGAATTTTTATAGCAGAAGTCAATATGACGGTATTGCTGACGATTGTCACAGTGAAAAACGCTTACTATGTTGTTCGAATTAAGCAGTAGCAAGTAACTCAGAATGCATATCGTCACAAAATCGCTTTATTCTAGAGAATGGTGCCTCGTAACGCTTTCAATGGAGGGTATTTTTTTGGCACAAAAGAAGTCTTTTTTCTTCAACTGTGATTTCAGTAGGATCACTTATACTATTTTTCTTCTTTTAATATTCTTTCATCCAACCAAATATAATAATTTCAGCAGAGGAGTATCCACAGTATCCAAACTTCAATGTCATAAGCATCACAACAAAATTTTCAGAACACTCTCTACTTTAATGGATAGAAGAGAACCCCAGGATTTGTTCACCTTTTTATTACCATCTAAGCATCTTCATTTAAATACAGTTACCACCGATTAACATCTGGACAATCAAAATAATTTCAATGAAATAATTTCTATCAGACAATCGCTTATTTTCAACGTCATTCACTGGATTCAAATTTCGAGAGCGGCTTTTGAAAATGAGAAATTCAATTCAAATACCGATATATCTGGATTGTTTTTCGTACAAAAGTCTATGAATAAGGTCAAAGGCCTGACGCCTTTTCGGTGTTACGATTTACGTAGGGTTCCACTGAAAGTCAAGAACTTCCAAAATTTCCATCTACAGATCATTAAAAACGTTAACGATGGAGATAATAGCTGCTTGTGAAAATTTGCTTGTTGCTCATAGGCGTAGTTATGGATGAATGAAGCAAATAATCAATTCATATACTTCAACAATGAAAAACATTTAATAACCTACTACCCCTAATTATATCAGCTATGAAATATGTAACCGTTCCAAAGCGGAAATAAAGATAGAAAAAATTAATTCTGACACTGGTGATCTCGTTGAAGCTGAGAGAGATATTGCAAACATTTTCAACCAATATTATTCTGAATTGGGAGAAAAATATGCGGCGAAGATACTCGAACCCAATGACTACATAGAGAAGACAAACACTGTGGATAAGTCAATGTATCTTTATCCAACAAGCACTGGAGAGGTTGAACAGGTAATAAATGAACTGAAATCGAATAAATCCCCTGGGTATGATGATATACGTGCAGAAACTCTGAAGAACATCTGCAATGAAATCAAAGCTCCTCTTACTCATTTAATTAATAAATGCATTGATAGAGGTTACTTTCCCAGGTGTCTGAAGGTTGGAGTCATCAAGCCTCTGTTCAAATCGGGAGATAGGTTGGAGATGGTCAACTATAGACCGATTTCACTGGTCTCCAATATTTCGAAAATTGTGGAGAAGATTATTAAGCAGAGAATAGTGAGTTTCTGCAGGAAACACAGCATACTATCGGAGCGTCAGTATGGGTTTCAGGAGGGAAAATCTACAGATGATGCGATTCATTGTTTGACAAGGCATATTTATGAGACCTTAGATAAAAGTAGACCATCTCTTTGTGTGTTTGTTGACCTCTCAAAAGCCTTCGATACGGTGTGCCACAAGAAATTGTTGGAAAAACTCTATAGCTTCGGGATGAGAGGAAATATTTATAAACTTCTAGAGAGTTATTTGTCAGATAGGGAGCAAAGAGTGTGTGTTGGTGAAGAACTAAGCGATCCCATGCATGTCACTTACGGAGTACCACAGGGAACAGTGTTAGGCCCAGTTCTGTTCATCCTATACATAAATAGCTTGTTGACTTCAACAACTAAAGGCAAAATTATCAGTTTTGCAGATGACATGGCAATATTTTATGAAGGAGATACATGGCAACAGTTGAAGTACAAAGCGGAAAAAGATCTCAAAAGTATAGGAGAATGGCTGAGATACAACAAACTAACAATGAATTTTGAGAAGACCAAATACCTGCCATTTTCATCTTATTCGAGTGGACTACCAGATATGGGACCGCTTACTTTGGACGGAAGTTCATGTATTTTCGAGGCGGAGTCTGTGAGATATCTTGGGATCGTGATTGATCGACATATGAAGTGGGACCTACAAGTGAAGAACATTGTGAAGAAGTTGAGAAGTATGCTATTCAGATTCAAACGCCTCAGAGACTATCTTGATATTAAACATCTGAAGATACTATATTATGCACTCATTCAATCGCAGTTGTCGTATGGGATAGTTGGCTGGGGTGGTATTTGTGACACCCATCTGGAAAATCTTAATATTATCCACAGGTGGTTACTGAGAATAATATTTCGGAAACCTTTAAGATACCCAAATGATAAGCTGTATGAGGAGTCTGGTTTTCTTGATGTGAGGCAACTTTTTTGTTTGTCCATGCTCATAAGAATAAAAACGGGCAAAGTCACCTCTTCACTGATTGCACATTGTTACAGTACTCGAAACAAGGAAAAGTTATTGAGTGTACCCCGCTGTAATAAGACCGTAGGCCAGCGCCAATGTGATTATCTGTCGCCGAGATTGTTTGGTTTGTTACCTTTTGAAATGAGAAAACTGAATGATATCAAATTGTTTAAGAAAAAGATCAAGTGTTGGATCTCAAGTTCGGGAAGAGAAATTTTTCATAACCTAGTGAATCAGAGTCATATCTAATGTTGTTGGAGCGGAGTGAAGAAGACATAGGAGAGATTGGGTGTAGTGTAGATAATTATACCTACTATTACTATTGAAAAAAAGAAAAGGGAGCGGTGAAGGATGTTAAATTTTTTTTTTCTGTATGCTGCAGTATGCTTTAATTCTCGAGAATTGAACATTCACACCACGTACAAGCAATAGCTTAGCTAAAGCTTCTGTGGTATTTTGTTTGTTCCAGTATTCAAACATATTTGTAGTGTTATTTTTGTAGCAAGATTTTTGGAATAAATATTATTATTATTATTATTATTATTATACTTGGCCCGTATGTTTTATATCAGTTACATGATATGAGGCTTTTAAGATGTGCATCATGATCTCAAAATACACAGGGTGATCAAAAAGATATTCAGGTTTTAAACACAGTGTTTTGAATGAATTTTTTTGCGAGTTTGGAATTCAATTAAGGTTTTTCAGTACTTAATAATAATTTTTTATAATATTTTCCTGGAACGTCATAACATGGGCAAGGTCGTCTTATGGATATAAATCATGAGGATTTATAAGAAACTAAAAACAGGAACATCATTAGTGGATTTAACTGCAACATGTGAGACAGTGTGGAAGGATGGTTTGATTTTTAAACTTTATACACATCTGAAGTGTGGAAAGATGGTTCGCCTACTAGAAAACAGATTGACAGATAGAAGGTTTTGTTTTTTGTTGATGATGATAATAGTAATTTCAAAACTTGAATAATGGTCTTCCACAAGGATCAGTTTAAGCACCGCTTCTTTTCAATTTATATCTGTGTGATATCCCTACTACTTCTCCTGAGAAATTTATATACGCTGATGATATTGCCCTCGCATTCTGTCATTCTGATTTTAGATGTAGGTATAGAGAATAATATATCTACAGATTTAGAAATTTTGAGGAATTACTTCTTCGAGTGGCGTTTGTGTACTAACCCAAATAAAAACCGAGTTTTCGTGTTTCCATTTCAATTATCATCAAAAATATAGGAAAATGAGAGTAGTTTTCTGTAATCCTTTTTGGAACATAACTTCAATCGAAAATATCTAAAAGATAAGCTGGATTGCTCGCTGAATTTCAAAGCGCATTTGGAAAATTAGCATCTGTAGTCAAAAACAAGGAAATATCCTGGATAAACTAGCTGATACAACTACTCTTCGAACGGCAGCAGTTTTTTCGACTGCTGTATATTGTTGCCCCGTTTGGGTCAATAGTGCTCATGTGCAAAAAATTGATGCAAAAGCTTTCTATTTAAATCATTACTGGGACTATTAGATCCTCACCTATTCAATAGTAACCAGTTCTTTCAAATATAGTACCACCCCATAGTCGTAGACAGAATGCAGTTATATATTCTTGAATTCTTGGAATAAATTTTACTCCCTTCCCGACTAATGGTTGGACAATGAATGGTTCGGTACCAAGTTCATCGGATTAGATACATCAGATCACATTCGAGAGAATGATAATTGTTGTATCGTGCAATTTATGGTGAAAACTATGTAGATAATTTAGGCAATTTCATGAAGTGCTTATGTTAGTTATGTTGAAAAAGTGCTATGATGTTTCCCCATTTCATCCCATTCTTACGACGATTGTTGGAATGTTCGAACAAGAAGACTGTGATGCCCATTGTGAAAAAATTCGTGAATAATTTAGACGAATTTTATTGATGATATTTTGTATTATACTATTTTTTACACTTGTGTCCTTAGTCTATTCTGGCAGTTGGTATCGAAATGAGCCATTTCATAAAACCGTGTAAGTTGCTACAAAATAGTGATAACAATTCGGCAATCCTAAGTTTCCATTTTCATCATCAGGTAAATATCGAACGAGGCAATATCCTAAGCAAAACTACATGGTCGAATCAGGAGATGAGTTTTTTCCCACTGCTTTGCGATAATTCAGCTAACAAACTGTCTAGGATCGTATAAGGATCTACTTCAGTAATCATTTTCAATTTTTTTTCAACTTTGTCATTTTGAAAGTTTTGTATAGATCATTTTTTGTGAAACGCTTCATTTTGACCAGTTCCACCTTCTGTTGAAAAAAAAGCCTCACCTTCAAATACACCCAGTATATGAGGATTTATTTCGAATACAATTAATGAGATTTAAGTACGTACAAGGTGTTTTTGAATGAATTGATTATTAAATTATCGTCAGGTATACTTTGGCATTTGTCGATTCTCTATGATCTGCAAGCTAATAGAATTTACCCTGCCCCTAAGCGTACCTACGCCTATTCTCGTATGTGCTTAGATAAATCGATGGGAGCCATACAATTTTTATCAGTTGCACATTGACGGTATATTTCTATTGATATTTTGACTGAGTGCATTATATATAAATTCATGAGTGCAAATAAATGAGATAGTACGTATTTTTGTTGACGGGTCAACATTTATATCGACACAAGCTTGATTGAATGGCGTCTAGAGGACAACAATAAACGAAAGTGAGGCACCATAATATGGGTAATTGGTTTTTGATGATTGTTTATCTCCGAATGACAAGTCATTGAATGAAATATAGCCGACTCGACTTCAAGAAACATTCCATCTGATATTGTGTAAATAATAAATTATTCGTTCTGTTTTCTGACGGTATCTTCAATTTTTATAACTTGGTTTGCAGATGGAAGATTATAATGATATACTGAAATCACATAAGATTGAACGTATCAATCAATTGAATTTTATATTTTCGAACAGGTGTACTGAAAGTATTTTATCTAGGTGCAAACAAGTCTGATAAGAGTTGAGCTAAAAATAAATGCTCTGAATATTTGATAATAAAAAGCACATAACCTGCTTTTTTCCTCAGTATGGAAGCAGATTTATATCTGGTTATATCTTTATAGATTTATTCCTGTCGAAACGTTGTTGTTTATATTTTGATCTGCCTGTGCGTAGGTGCCAGAACTGAGCCTTGTGGAACACCCGCATTTTAAATTTCAGTTGAAGACGAAATAATATAAAAAGATGAAATTATGAGTAAACAAATTCGAAAATTTCATCTCTATTATGAAGGAAGGTTTGATAAACACCTTTATATTTATAACCAAATATACTGTATGTAATCTTCGAGAAAATCGATGTGAAATCATTTAAAACTCAATAACAACTTGAATCGATCCAATAAAAATCAGTATGAGACATTTCGTCAATCTGGTCGCCTTTTTACTGAAGTTTGGTTCTTTGCATATGCTTCATGAATGTTCTTATTTTGAAATGAAGTCAGTTTATCAACCCCTTCGATTTGAAACGAGTTTTCTGAATATGCCTGACGTAAATTAACAAACGCTGAGGCTAATAGGGCTATCGGAATTCTATAGGATGGCCTAACTCAGGTTGTTGTAGCGGAAAGACTCCAAGTCAGCCAAAGTGTGATATCTCGACTTTGGAATAGGTTCAGGGAGACAGGTTCCGTGTTGGAAAGACCAAGGCTTGGTGGGCGACGAAAAACAACACCTGCTCAGGATCGTTTCATCACCGTTTCGGCGAGAAGAAACCCTACATCTACGTGTAGAATGCTACGGAATACTCTTCAAAATGCAGATGGGATTCAAGTTTCCATCGAAACCATCAGACGACGTTTGAGAGAGGTGAATCTAGGTTCTAGACGTCCATTAAGAGGAGTTCCATTTATACGTGACCATAAGCGTCAAAGAATGGATTGGGCAAGGCAATATTTCAATTGGAACGATCAATGACGTAGTGTCCTTTTCACTGATGAATCCAGATATGGACGATTTTCAGATTCTCGAAGAATAAGTGTATGGACAATCCCACGCATACCTACCCCGTAATCGTCGCCATGTCCAAGAAGTCCATCCATTCCGAGGGGGTAGTGTTATGGTATGGGCCGGGATATGTTTCAACGGGCGCACAGATCTACACATTTGTCCTGGGAATATGACCGCCTTACACTATAGGGAGCATTTTATTGACAATGTTGTGTGTGCTTCACGCTGCTATTGGTGAAACTTTTCAATTTCTAGACGATAACTCTAGACCGTGCCGTGCAGCCATAGTTGAGAATGCGCGCGAGGAGCTTGGTATTCCACATTGACCAATACCTCCGCACTCACCATATTTGAATTGCATAGAATATGTATGGGATATGCTCCAAAGAAGATTAGATAATCATCAACCTACCCCAGAATCCTTAAATGATCTGAGAGAGCTTCTGGCCCGTTTACGGAACCAAATTCCTCAAGAAATGTTCAACAACCTCGTGTGTAGTATGCCATGAAGATGTCAAGCTGTTATTGATGCCCGTGGAGACCATACATTGTATTGATAGTCTTAAAATACTTGAATTCTCTGGGAATAAAATTTCGTTATTTTACTCGATTTTTCTTAATTTCTTAACCACCCTGTATACGCTGCAGACCTACAGGCTAAAATTAATTTGCAACTTTAAATCACATTAATATGAATTTTCATCACAAAAATCTTATTTTAACTACATTTTTTTGCAATTTAAGTCAATATCCCTAACTCATGTGGAGCAGTTTACTTCAGCAACAAAAGATCTATCCGTTTGTGGCACAAAAAATTAGTGTTGCGACGCCTCGTTAAGGGTGCATGATCAACTCTCTTCATTTATACACAAGATTATGCATACAAATTTGCCAAATTCGAAGTGAAAATTGACTTGTCGAGCATTTTCCTACAAAATAGTGGATAACGAAAATATGAATCTTGTTCGTTCCTTCTTATTCAATTCCAAGAATTTCAGGAATGTTCTGGCCTAAATTTTTTTATATTGATGTTTACTCCAATCTGTTATGAGTTCTCATACCATTTTCGAAATAATGACATAAAGGAGGTGCAGTAATTTGCTAGGTTCAATCATCCCATTGTATTCAAAAGAATATATGAGTTAACTCAACACATTGATAAAATTCAGCATCGTGAGAGTAAAAATATAGTGAACATTTTCCTTTCATAATACGCCCCGCTGAACTCCTAGTATCCCAACAATACACCTTAATTAGCCGTAAAAATGTTTTCCAGTGCTCGGAATTGCATCAATTCTTTTTATCACTCAATCGCCATGCTATAAAGCGTAGTAACGCAACACCAGTTCATAGAAATCTCCTCCATTCTTTCCTTACCGGTAATTCACCTCCATTCATGGAAGGAGCTAATTCATTGATTGCGAAATGGATTTTATGTCGAAATGATAATATTAGATCAGAGCATTAATGGGTGGTTATGATCTTAACCCAGCCAACCACTGATTCATACAAAGCCAATGCAATCTCGATGCGAGCAAGCTTTTGTGTGCGGCATACACATTATTCCACCTACAAGAGTTTTTAACTGCGATATATCAAGGAGAGTCAATCCGAGTTCCGAAAGGTAAACTCATGATCAGATTACTAACCAGTTTCAAAGCCATTAGGAACAGATACACCTCGGAAGCTGAACACACACGTGAGGATATTTTCTTTTCGACCATAATCTTGATGCTTGAAGGATTTTTTCACTCAACTTGAGGGATAGAAGATCGAATTTATGTTATTTGAGTTTTTTCTATAATAGTTTTATTTCTGTAAATTCCACGAAGCACTGTGCTAGTAGAGTCAACGAACCCTACATCGAATTAGATAAATTATGGTGTTAATATTAACGACTTCTATGTGTATAATCGTATTAAAAATATTATTATAATGGTAAAGATTAATTTGAATAGGTAGACAACATCCATTGATATAAAAATCAACAAATGTTACGATTCGGAATCTATTTACTCCGTAATAAATGTTACAGTCTGAAACGTAACAAATGTTACAATTTAAAGCATAACAAATTTTACTTTGCATTAATATATCAAGGCCTTATCTTTTTCCAATATCATAATGTCCGTATCATATTCTCTTTGAAACATGCTTAAAATTATATTCTATACCGTAGATTCGGGTGACTTGGACGATTTTGAAATTCAACTTGTCATATTTCAAAAACTGTGACCTATTTTCATCTGAGAAAGAGGTTCAAATACGGTAAATGACTCAGACTATTGATTAGGATATATACCATGCTTCAGAATTTGTATATAAATTAAAAAAAAATAAATAAAATATATTTGTCCCAAGTTAACCACTGAGTTGGGAGGCTTGGGACACAAGTTAAAATCCATTGATTTCTCAACTGTCAAATGAAATGGGTAAGTTGGGACGATGTATAGTTTTGAAAAATTAGAATTTGTGATTATATAATTTAAATTCGGTAAGGAAATTAAATGATAAACTCCTATTACAGCGAAAGTAAATATATTTCAACTCAATTGTAAAAAAACTAAACAAAACAAGGGGACTTTGATTTCTTTCATTCTTTGGTGATTTCTTTGTAGAAATAACGTAAATAATAATATCCTGCAAAAAATCGGCATAGTATTTCCTGCTGCCAATGCGCCGCTTGTATCTATTCGGCATTGTCCCAAGTCACCCTATGAAACAACAAAATAAATGAATTAATTCGGTTAGTATAAAACCGAAAAGACGCTACACCATCTTAAAAGTTTGTCCCTTCACTTATAAATGGTAAGAAATAAAGAAATCTGCAAGGGGGTAATTGTCCCAAGTTACAGGACACCTTAGCTAACGTTTGTTGTATGTAAAGGTATATTGCCTTCCTGGAAAATGACCTTTATTGATTCTAGTAAAATGTTATCGAATGACTATGAATCTCTCTCTACAAGCATAACAAATTTCATGCTCTAATATTCGATGATTTTTACTTCAATATCTGAATTTATTTGGATTTTTTTTGCATTAATATATGAAGGCCTTATCTTTTTCCATTATCATAATGTTCGTATCAGATTTACTTTGAAACATGCCTAAAATTATATTCGATATTTGATGCTCTTTTATGGAAAAGGATCAGGTCATTGTTCATTTAAATTAATATGATACCCAAGTTATCGTTTGTTGTATAAAAAAGTACGTTGACTTTCTGTAAAACGACCTTCATTAATTCTAGTAAAAAGTTATCGAATCCCCAAAAGTCTATCCCTAAAATAAATTTTCATTGCTTTTGGAGTATTTTTTCATTGCTGATTTTTGATGAGTAGGAATTCGAAAAAATAGTATTTCGATCAAATCAATAAGGTTTCGCGTCTATACAGCAAAGTTGTGCAATATGGATTATTCAAATATCTGATAAAAATCATTCCATGCAATAGATAAAATAATTCAAAACTGAAATATGTAATCTCTGGTATTCTTCGTTATGAAGTTTCCAAGTGGCAATTGACAAACGAGATTTTATCGTTTGTTATTGAAAACATGAAAACCACTACATTTCTCCATTCATAAAAACATGTTTTTCGAAAAGTTTATTATTCCAAGAGACCGTTATCACATAGTATACGATCATTTAAAATAAATATCAGTTAATGTTATTGAGTTGAAAAAAAATCAATCGATTCAGATGACGAGTGTTATAAGTACCTATCTCAATGGTGAATTGAAACGCTGTGAATTTCACACAAAGGTTCACCATTTTCCTAGTCGTCGATACGATACGAGGGCTAGAAAAAAGAAATTTTATTGGTCTTCATTATCCCCATATCGAACCAAAAGATTTGGAGTTGGGAATTCAAAATACAACTCTATATACTGGCCTCAACAGGTGCAAACTGAGCTACCAATACGTCCTAGATCTCGAACTGACAGGTTCTCTTTTCATCCGTAAATGACAGTTATCTTCAGGAGTACCTAATAATAGCATTAACCGGGGGAAGAACTTTGCGCTCCATCTTTTCCAGAGTGGGTTAATCCCCATTAGTTGTTAACAGCACTAGGTATTGGCCCATTGAACTTTGAATGCTCCCTTCACGAATCATCTTCTTCAAATTGAAATGTTTTCTGGTGTTGAGATGTGTTTTTTGCCAGTAAAAAATATTTTAGTTTGGAGTGGTGGTCCATTTATTAAGGCTGGTCTCTTTAATATTTTTTTGAATGGAGTTTTCAAAGACGGTAATAAAAGATAACGCCAATATTATGCTGTTACCTGCATCTTCCTACTTGTGTATTTTATGTGACTTTTGAATTTTTAATAGAATACTTTTATAGATAGATAATGCTGTTTATTCAATGAATTTGTACAGGGTTAAAACTATTTAAAGGCGGACTACAGGAATATCGAAAACCGTTAAAAATTCAGGGTGGCTTGTGGCTTAGATTACTAAAAAGTAGTACCTACACCAGTATAATCGATCTAAAGGATTATGACTACAAACCGAATTTCGTGTAATTATCTCCGAAAACGAATGAGTTACGAAAAAAAGATAATCTTGATTGTCAGTTTTTTTGACATATTTCATCCTTGTAGTCCCCCTCTAAAAAGTTCTAACCCTGTATATTTCTTATCAAATACGATGATCTTTACCAAAATGCATTTACTCTTCATGCAACTACGACACATCAATTAAAACATCTATAGTATGATATATTGGCAGTTGAATTGTCTTTTATAATATTCATCCATAAATATAGAAGCAAGAAAAACAAACAACCTAAAACAAAAAAACAACAGAACGATAATGAAGTATTGAATATTGTGGATTCTATTCATAATTATAGCAGGAAATGTAAGAAACAAAACAATGAGAATATCAAGATCGAATAATATTAATATTAACACCAATAACTAATAATACTCTGAAAATTATAATGAAAATAATTGATAAATAATGAGGAAAATATAATTCTGTTTTACTCGAATATGAATAAGCTTTTTCATCACAACCCACAGGTAAACATCATTTCAATATACATATTATATTTCATATTATCCTGATTCTCCATAGGTAGGAAGATTTTATAATCGATTACTTTAGCGACATTCCAAGGAAAACACATTCAGGAATGTTCCCTGTAATAATTTTTTCCATCATTCAGAATCTACGATTAATATTCTACCTAACCCCACTGAATTTCTTCCCATCGTTAGTAACTGCGACCAATTTTTAAATTCTCAAGCTCTCATTCAAACCTTTGATATATCGAAAGATCTCATTACACTTTTACCGTAGATGACGGCACCTAACAAAAGCCCACCCGAGGCACCACCCTCAAACCACTGGACCGATTTCAGTCCAGATAAAACCGAAGCCTACTAGATATATCCCGCTGGAGGCTGAATAGACTCCACCAAAAGGCGAACCGAAAGTGTGTACCAAACCGTTTCCGACACAAAGGTTAGGCGATTGTGTGAACGTAATTATAAACAGTGGAATGCATATTGTTGCGTGGCCTGGTCGGCGCCAAGAACCGATACGAGTAGAGAATAGCTCACTGGGTTGCGTTAATGGCAGTAAAATCGTAATTAATAGGCGCTTGAAGGGTCTGACGGACTTGGTGAGATAGCTAGGTATATCAGCTGGGTGTGAAACGGGATTGGAAGGCGATGGAGACAATAAAATCGACACTTGGGCTTAGGAAATTTGTCCAGGATAGTATAAAATCATTAAGAGGTGGTGTAGATCAATCAGCAATATCTTTCAAGGTCAGACGCCCCTAGTCGACTAGCCTGATGACTGAATTCTGAATGCTTTCAACCCAATATGATCAACACATGTTCGATCAAAGTTTAAATCAAAACATTCGAGCTCAGTTTCTGAAGAAAGTGCTCAGTTCGTTGTTTTGTTACAAAGGCCGGACGTTAATTGTCGCATTAACATTCGCACATTTATTTATTCAACTTCACCTGGCCTGTACCTTCCCAAACCACTGCTGTTCAACTACTTCTGACCGATCTGACAAAGAGTATCAATGATACTCTTTGCCCCAAGTGTAAATGTAAACAAAAATATAATTCAATTTATGACATGCGCGCTAGAGTCAAAGAGTAACCTTGGTTACTCTTTGCTAGAGTGACGTAGCGTGTGGCTCGAGTTATCCCGAGCACTTCCGATCTTCCACTTCGCCCCCGTTATATTTTTTCTAGGAAAATACTTGCAAAACCATAATTGTATTCATAACAAAGTTTTTTCTTTGGTGTGTAACTTTCTTTTGATCCTTTGTGAATTTCTACCACTAAAATTGGTCATGATAAATCAATTTGAAACTATAAAGGTAAATATCTTCGAAACTTCGGTTGAACGGCTCTTTATTTATTCGCATCTACATGTTTCGGCAAATAAAACCTTCCTCAGGATGTGAAACTGCAATTGATGAAATACAAAATGTTATAAAAGAGTAGGTTGCTTTGTTGTGACAGCTCCATAACCTGAACACCTCACTCATCGGCAAATCAAAATATTCTTGAGGTTAGAAGAAACACTCTTTTCCAATACCATTTTTTCCGATTAGGTTCTGATAAAAAGATATAGCCATTTTGAGTTTTCATTATGAGCTGTGCCACCCCTGGAAAAACAAAACTACCTCCAGAATAACTAGCTTAATCTGTGGCACTACACATCTGTGGATCTTTCAAAAAGAGTCATAGTACCCAAATTTTCGAATTTCACAGATATTGGTTATTTTGAACATCAAGTTACTAGAAAACGGATTGTACGCTCATTGTACGAGTAAATATGAAGAATACTTTTTTTTTTATGGTTTTTCAACATCCTGTATATTTTAAACGGAGCCGATTTGGAAAAAATGGTAAAGGAAAATAGCGTTTCTTTTGATCTCAAGAATCTACTGTTGAAATATTTGTTCGATTCAAATACTTACCCTGTATATTGTACGCTTGATGATAAGATGACCTTCTTCGAATCAATGGACAGCCATTTCACGTCTATAATCAAAAAGCCAAAATCTTGATTAGAGTAGCACATCAACTGAATGAACTAGCAAGAAAACATCGAAGATTTCTATTTTTCCATTCTTTTCACCTATAAGACATATGACTGAATAGTTGACAACATTTATCACAGCTGCACCGAAACATTTTTTAAACCTCTTCCGGTTTCATCCACGTTGTTTGAACATGATCTTTGGTTTTACGCGTGGCATAACTCATTGACTTTAATACCCAATAAACTGGATGGTTGACAAGCACGTGAAGGCTAGAAAAAATGTATGTCTTTTGAAGACCCAAATCAGAAAAATAAATCGTTACTTTAATTAATTTTTGAAGCTCTACGAGTAAATCAAACATTGGTCTCATTCTTCTCATAACAAGTATTTCTCTTCTTCTCATATCTTTCAAAAATGTATCCCATTCGAGATTCTGCATGTTAAGTTAGATAGAACTCTAACTTGAGTAATGAGAATACTCCATGATAGAACTGCAAAAAGATTTGAGATAGTTATTGAATATTCCAGAAAGTGTGCCGACACTGGATGATTGAAATAATTTAATTTAAATCAATCGAATAGAATGTAGCAATCAACAAATGATAAGCGACAATCTTTATCGGCCAATTCAGTACAGATGAACTCAAAATTAGGTCGCAAACACTAGGAGCAATAACGAGTCGCATTCAAAGTCAGCTGAATTTTGAAAAACGGTTGTACTTATTGTGAGAAAAAGAATGTGCAAAAATACAAACGGGGCTCATTAATTACAACACTACAATTTTCGTAAATGGACACAATACAAAATCGTTCTGACCCTTCAGAATCAGGCCTTTCAGGAATGTGGATAGTTCGATAGTACTTTTCAAAGTAAAACACTGTTGATTGAGAGATAATATTCCAAGTAGGTACTTACAGAAAGGAATTTGAATTGATCACGTTAGAAGCATGAATCATATGATCTAAAATCATCAAGGAATATGGATGAATTGATAAGCTAATTGCTAGTTCGCTACGAAATTTAACAAATCAGAGATCATCTTGTTGAGTGACTAAAAATTTGATTGATATCTCTCTATTCGATTAAGCTCTGCAGTATAAGTCTTGATATCTTCACAACAATCACTTAACAAGATTCCCAGTGACCATATTTCCAATGGATCGCAATACAATATTTTTTATTTCATCCTCCGAAGTGTGTGAAAAATGAATAATAAATAAACGAGAAGCGACAAAAGTCATGTACCTACTCCTTGTCTGCGATATTACCAGAGACTAGTTGTTCAGGTGAATAACGTTTATTATCCTTGGGATATTATTAAGCCTAAATGTTGGGCAGGTCCTCGTAGTCCTCATTACAGGTGCCGAGATTTCTGAAAGAACAGGTCCGCCTCTAAGGACAGGACCGTATTTGAACGGAAATTTTTGCGATATCTTCACCAGGTACAGGTTATCATATTGGAAATGGAACATACATTGAATTTGCCATTCAATGCAACCAATGCGGTGAGATTTGGATTTGCTGTAATTTTATTCAATAGCCCTCAAGTTTTCCAGACTTAATAGCACTGGACTTTTTCTTCTGGAGACATGTGGGAAGTTATATTCGTGAAACAGAACTTGATCATGTCATGATTGGTTCTTTTTTTTTCTGGTAATCTCTATCCCGTGTCAAATTCAGGTGGATTTTTATATGTTGCTACATATAAAAATGAATAAAGAAAATTTATGGATCTCAATAATGAATAATTAAAAGTTCTGACCTAGAAGAACGGTCATGAATATAAAAAAACTGTCTGAAAATAAACAAAAAATGTTGAAAGTTTTACGCCGAAGAGATCTATGTGACATTCATTAGGTGCATAAAGGATCTCACCAGTAGGCGAAATTGTCAAATATGAGTCTAGAAGTTTGGACTTCTGGTGACAACATAATCTTAGGATATTAATGAAATATTTTCAACTTCTGTAGTTTATAATCATGCATTAAACAGAAGCATTTGATTAACTTTTCCATCTGAAAAATTAGCAGCTAAGGTGCTCACGAATCAGTTGCTTGCAAAAAAATATGGTGGAGCTATTTTGAATGAAAGTCGTTTGTAGAAATTTCAGAAGTTCAAAAACAGAGATTGAGAAACTGAAAGTGTGAAGAGACACAGAAAAGCAATTACTATCGATGGAAGATTCGTTACAGCTCTAAAAGTTGCATTTTTATTAGCAGTTTTTCATAGCTTGAAATCATTGGAAATGATTCAGAATAAAGGAACTGATCTATTCAACTGACCCATTTTCATCTTAAATAATGTCAGGAATATGGGAACAGGCAGTGGTAAGTGATGGACAATGCTATAGACGAAGGTGTTGCATATGTTTTTAACTTTAATTTTTCCAATTTTTCATAAACTGTTGGGGTTCTCGGTAGGAAATGGAATATTCCACGATTGGTGCATTTTCTTTTTTGTAAATTGCCTCTCAGTGATCGCTCGTTTGCCGCCGTTAAAATAGAAACGTATATCTACGTTCTTACCAGATATTTCCGTCCGAATAAGTGTGTGATGATTAAATGAGCCGGAAAATTTATTCCTTCATGTGTGACATGAGAGTATCCGTGGCGTAATATAATTGCCGAGGTTTCACAACCGAAAACATCATAACGAATAACTCGTCAAGAGAGATTTCCGCGTTTTGATGGATTATAGAGCTCCAACACAAAGTTTCAAATCGAAATTTCTATTTATAGAAAAACTTTTCTTCAATGTCTTGATGATGTCTGCCATTGCTTTCGAAATTTTGAGAATTTTGCTATTTGCTGATTAAAGGGGTCAGTTTTTCATAGAAAATTGTGTAGGGTGTCAAAATTAAGTCATGACATCAACATATATATATATACATAGCCCATTCAAGAATAATTGATATCCCAGTAGGCCTTGAAGTCCAGACGCAGCTTGCCACAAGAGATCTTTAATTTCTATAGTTTAAATCACAGAACAGAATAAACGGGAAGGCAATGAATACAATAATAAGGATTAATTCAGATGCAATATCATCTGCATCAATATAATTAGAGGAAATATGGGACGTATGCTATTGAGTCGTATGCATAAAGAAAAGCATTTGCTTTTACTATAATACTATCTTTGTCAGTTGCTTATAAAGTGTATAGTTTCCTTTCAATAAACTGAAGTGAAAGCATTCACTACTTCTTTATGCATATGGCCCATTGTCTTCGTCTGGGTTTCTATCTGGAGGGGATTGAATCGGATATCGTTTCATACTGGGTGGCGCTCTGAGTTACTGGATAGTACTCAGTAGCGCTTGCCAGTATTGAATGATAGTCCATCAATTCCAAACGTCTCCATCGGAGAAGAAGCTATGTTGCTTTGACGAGGTCAAATGAGACCGAAACCATGGTCAGCATCTTTTTCTTCGATGGAGCGTACTTTATTTAGGGCCCTGACGATGGCAAATTGGCTAGTTCAATTCAGATCGTAATACTTGTTGATATTCATATAAGCGGGTGGTATACATCTTAATTGATCCTCAATATAAATGTAACCAAGAAAATTATTTGAAAAGATGGGATATTCAAATTCAGAGCATATTAATCAGCATTCAAAATTGATACAGTTTCCAATTTGTGCGATTTACTTAAGAAAATAAACAGCAGTACAAAATTCGAATCATCGTCGCTCAGTGGTAGATTAACGTATGATAGGTCTATAGATCACTATTTTCAATACTAACTTATGGGCTATTACCAACTGGAATTCGGTTTTCATTTTTCATAACCACCCGAAATGTCAATCATTCTTGAATGGACTATAACCATAATTATTGATTAAAGGCAGATGGGTTAACGAAGTAAATTAAGCGTTCGATTGACTTCAGAATCTCGATTGGCCATTCAAGTTCTTCATAGCTCAATCGACTTATCAAGATCTTGACTTGCGTATTAATATTAATATCTTGATTTTCCCTTCATGTTCCTTATCGAGAGATCAGAATCCTGCAAAAAAGATTTAAATCAATCCTCTTTCTCAAGCTGGTATTTATAGAATACCTTGTGATAGCAGTGAGATTTACATAAGGAGAACCCACAGAAATACTCATGCTTGTCTCGAAGAACACTAGGAATGGATAACTGTGTGTTAGCAGTTTTGAAAATTGTGTTTATTATATATCTTTGTGTTTATATTGGGCTTTCTAATTAATCAAATTATCTAAATGTATGGTTTCGACTTAATAAAAGGGTTAAGTTAGACGTCCCATCAGAACATGCTTTGTCCTTAATAACTTATAATGAGAGGTTTTTTCAAGAGAATAGTAGTAGAAAAGACGAAATGAGTTTATCAAGAATAATCCAATTACCAAAGGTAAAGTGTATATTTTCATTTAATGTGTCACATGGAAGGCAGAGTCAAGTAAAAATAGAAATTTCCATATAGAGTACCTATCTCAAACTCATATTGATTATGAACGATGTAACTTTTTCAAATACGAAATAAAACAGTTAAATTCGAGCTTTTTTTTATTGAAAATCATAAAAGTAGAAATATCTAGATTAGACATTGGCTTATGGCTTGATGGCAGTAAGACAGTACACACAAATTATTCCATTTTATGTCTACATATCCTCCAGAAGATATGATGAACCTTCAATATTAAATTCCAAAATCAATTCCAATTTTTTCTTGGTAACTATAGCGGCCACTTATAGGTCCATGTCCATAAATTTTGAAATTATGGAAGCATCACTGTGAAGAGGTATTTACAATACAGTTTAATCAAACTCCACAAACAAGAATTCCTGTGAATATACATCTATTTGAACGCACATAATCCACAAAAACTGCATAAAATGAAGTAAAAAAGCATTAAAAACCCACGTCGGCAACAAACTTGACATTTACCGATCAGCTGTTGCTTACGCTAATAACGTAAATATCTTCCATAAGACTGAAATCTGAGCCAGATAGCGCAAGACGTTATTCCATTACGGCATAACGTTATTAGCGTACTTCGGCGTTATACGCTTACCCATATCTCTCTAATATCAATTTTCCTGAACGTTATTACTGAATGTATATTCAATGAGAAATAAGAAAGGTTACATCAGCTTTGAACTTGAAACTCTGCAACAAGCTTTTACAGTAACCAATGAGAGAGAACGTTTAAATGTCGTATCTCCTCAACGTTTGTCCAATAAGAAGTGAGAATCATTATATAAACGTTGTCTACGTAACCATTCAAAAACTCGTTACTCTAACAACCAATATGAAACGTTTCTTCTCAACGTTTATTCAACCTAAAATGTCAACTTTACCTAAATTCTCTCATTTAACGTATATATCTGGTTTTGCTTCCGAATCAACTTCAACTTCAAGAATAGAATGCTAAGATTAGCAACGTTACTTCGGAACGAAATCGTAACGTTGAATTTTGGTTATAAACAGAATCGTTGCTTCGTTTAAGAAACGTAGAAGAGAAGTGATGAGGAAACGTTACTATGAAACCTGAATGAAACGTTTTTCCTTATGGCATTTTGTCGATCTTTAAACGATAAATAACAATGACGTTAATTCAACGTTTTTTCCACGTTAATCGGGGTCATCTCTGATTGTGTTCGTTTGGGAATCCCTACGATAACCTTTCCACGAAAAGCCGGACCTGGCCCGGCGTGGAAAACATCGGTAGATTAGGGGTATATCCTATATCGGAACGAGCACCTGCCAAAAGTCTACATTCCGAGCTCAGCACGACTGTAACTTCTCACACTCCCAGCCCAGAGTCGAGACAGCTGGCGCCAATGCACGGCGCCTACGGTCCGCCTTCAACGTTTTACAACACAATATCCATGTCGACTTAGTGTTCTTTGGACCTTCGCGCTGGTAACTCGCTCGTAAATCGGCCCGCCAGGACCTATACTAGTCTACTCTACCGTCATTCCGAAACAATACACGTTCGCGTCAACAGTGTCTCCGACTACTAAGTGCAGCAACCATCTGGTGCATAGGAGTATAGGCCCTCGACTGTTCGGTGCACTGGCTCTCCGGAAAAGTTGGTTGGATCGTGTCGAAAAACAATAATTACTTGTGATATTTTAAATGCATTTTCTTGTATTATGACGTATGGTTTAAGGACACTCAGTTATTTCCCAGAAGGTAAGGATGTTAACGAAATATTTTTTCATTTCCTTTTCAATTTGAATTTTCTCACGGAAAGCTCATTCACCCTTTAAATTAAGTTTTTTTCGTTTAGTCAAAAATGAATTTGGACAAAGCTCAGACAAGCCAATTCACTTCTTTGCAAGCATACATAACTTTCAAAAACAGTAAAAACTAAGTAACAGAAAACACTAAAATTTTAGATAGAATTCACATATTTATAAGAGTGAATAATATGGAAATATTTCAATACAACAAATCAACCGACCAAAATAATGGAGTTTTTATCAGCATCTAAAAACGTTGCCGAATATTTATCAAGAAACTTTGCAACAAAGAATTTTCGATAACCTACCTGACGAACAATACAGAATTGTGAAACTAGCATCGAATGATATAAAGCGTATCACTACCAAAACACCTCCCTCATGACATAATATATCGATGCTCCTTCAGAGCTACCTTTATTATCATAATATCAACAAGCTTAAACTCGCATCTTAGAATAATTCAAGAAAAATAATGAGGAGGAAATCAATAAACCTCACTACGAAAAATGAGATTGAAATTTAATAATACTCAATAATCAATAAGAATAATTAATATCAAAAAAGTGATAAGCATGTAACGAAAACCCGCACGATGAAGGAAATTAAAAACAAATTTGCTCAATCTTACTGGAAAAAAATCCAACTGGAAATGATATAATGATCATATTATTATTTAGCCTCTAAGTACAGGGTGAGCAAAATTCGTTGTCTACTGAGGGGATCTCGAGAACTATAGCAGCTAAAGGAAAACGGATGACACATTCGTGACTAATCCAAATCTGAAAACAGAATCGCCCTATCATTTTCAGATTTCGAGTTATAAACAAAAATTGAGATTTTGACGATTCCGAAAAGTCCTCATAACTTTTTCGTCTTTGAAGTTACCGATGTGAAACTTAAACTTTCTTAGTCACTTTCATATGTAGAATCTACTGACAAACGATTTTTTTCCAACTGAAAAATATCAAATTCAATAAAAATTTGCATTTAAAAAATGAAAGTTCACCTAATGACTCGAAATGAAAAAATATTTTGAGCTCATCAGTGGATTCTACGTAAAAAAGTGCTTGTAGAAGGTTCAAGTTTCAGATTTGTAACTTCGAAGACAAAAAAGTTATGAGAACGAGTTACGAAATTGTCAAACTCAAAAACGAAGTATCGTAGGAGGCTGCGGTTTTCTCCATTCTTTGTTTCTCGGAAAATGAGCTCGGAAATGTGTAGACAACGAATTTTGCCCACCCTGTACATGACACTGCGATCCCGGGTGGATATTATTTCTTGCCCAAATTCGTATTTCCTCAACCTGTCATATCTCGCGAAAAGTGCGTTAGAAGTATGCCGTGAAGAGCATTTTTCATTAGGAGTAAATGCCGCAGATAGCGGTCACGTTCATTTTTATATTAATTCACTATATGACAGTCAAAAACTCTATTCAAGATACATGTCATTGCGGGCTTTTTTATAGAACTTTTCGAACTCAACAAAATGGTACTTGATCATTTTTCTATATCTCTTATATCCACTGTAACAATTCTTAGCATCTTGACACCGTTCGATATTTTCATTGATATTTTCTTTTCCAGATTTCACAATGTCCAAGCTACAAGACGCCGATTTCGGCTCAACGGAAGAGGAAGAGTTCTTCGAGGACATCCACTCGCCAACTGATAACAGCGAAGACAGCGTGGAAGTAAAAGTGACCCCCATCTCGTCGAGGAACAAGAGAAAATGCTCGGAACCAAGGAAGGTGCCCGAGAAATTCACTGGACCGCTGAAGAAGCGAATGTGCCTGAAGGTCCAGTCGGAGAAGCTTTCGGAAAAGCACGCAGACAGCGCCCCTTTTCGTCCTTGGAGCCCCAAAGGAAAACCAGAAATCAGCAGAGCGGAAGTAAACCAACAAGTGAAAACGGAAGAAAAAGATAGTGAAAGTAAAAAAGTTATCGAACCACGATTCGTGATGCCGCAAATTCCTGTTATGCATCCCTTCGGCTTCGCCAACCCCTTGGATCTGCCAAGGATAACGGAAGGTTATTTCAGGCCGCCTTCGCCTATTAAATACGAGCCTGACGAACCTGTAGCTTTAATTAAAAAGTGCCAAAAGACTGAAGTTATTGTTAAGAAGGAGCCGGAAGTCGTTTGCACCAGCACGTCCAGACAAGAACTACCCAGAGTGCCCTACCATCCACAAGCTTCTTGTATGAGCCAACAAGAAACGGAGAGGCTGCTTCTAACCAGTTCCGAAGCCTTTCCAGCCTTGAAAAGACCTGAAAGTTTATCGGGAAAAAGAGAACAGCGAAACTACAAAAACATGACGAGAGAAAGAAGGATAGAAGCAAATGCGAGGGAGAGAACTAGAGTACACACCATAAGTGCAGCCTTCGATACATTACGAAAGTCCATACCTTCCTATTCCCACAACCAGAAACTCTCTAAATTGTCCGTTTTAAGGATAGCTTGTTCCTATATAATGACCCTTTCCAACATAGTTAAAGACGACGATCCGTCGAAACTAAACGAAGGAGTGGATTTGATAACGAAAACCATACAGAGAGAAGGAAAATTACGCAAAAAGAAGGACGACAATGACTGAGCTTACAGACAACGATGTAGACAAGTGCCATATTCTTTCTCACTCCAGTTGATGTTAATCTACTTTTCAAGTATTCCTAGAATAACTTAAGAATTATTGTAGATAAACAAGGTGAATCTCAAAGTGCCAAATTCGGGATAATGAATATTGTCCGTAAGGTAAAGATAAAACGGTGACAATAATGTTGAAGTTCAAAATCTGGTCGATTAAAAAACGTTGTTCCTATATTTGTATGTTCGTCCAAAATTACTCGAATTATTTTGGAATAAGTCTTGCCAAAACTTTTGTGAAATTGTATAAATATAGATTTATTCGATATTGTAAATAGTGAATTGAGAATTTTATTTATTTATAAATATATACAGGTTGATGTTTACAAGTGTTTTATTTCGTGACTGACACGACAGAGGGAAAAATTTGAAGAATGCTTTGTTGTCTTCTGGAAAATTTTCGTTCCACATTTAGCTCCAGTTATTTGCAGGTGTTGTTGATTGAATGTTTTGAAAATAATTCATGAATGTATTGGAGATTTATCTGGAACGATTTCCTTGGTATTCATTTGCGGAAAATATACATTTCTCTGCATACCAGAAAATCTTTGTGGTGGTCGTACAGGGTGGTCTTAAAATATTCTGATAATGGTATCTATATAAAAATAATGGATATTTAAGTGATTTATTGCTCAATCAACGACTCCTAATCTATGAAGAGAATTGGGACTACTTAAGGGGTATATCGAGTTACACATGCTTACTAAATATTAAATTCTCATTTTAAGATCTTTAACAAACATTAACCAATTCGGACTTTAATTCGAATTCTAATTCAAATCAATGAAAAAATTCGAGCAGTATAAAGTGCAAAATATCAAGAGGTATTTGTATATCTTTTTTGTCAAAAAAAAACAGTCGGATAAAAATGAGTAGAGCAATAACATCGTATCGAGCAAATATTAGCGAGGATATTTAAAATTTGACTGTTTTGTGAGAAATGAAGTTTGTTGAAAAATCGGACAATATAGAGTAGGTACTCAATTGAAAACCACAAGATCGAAATTTTAATGATAAATCGCTACGGAGATAAGAAAAAACAAGAGAGAAGTGTCCTCCATGTCGCAAAGTACAAAATAATAATAAACAACGTATCCTGAATTATGATTAGAATCAGATTCTTTCATTTTCGAATTGGTTGATCATATTTCATTAATGAAATTTATGATACTCTGTTTAACATTTTCGTCAAAAAAGGTAAATTTGATGTATAGCATATGTACAACAAAAAACTGGAATTGTATAATTGTGGAATTATAAATATATTTAGAACTTTTTCCAAATGAAGAGTGGTTTGATAAGAAGAAAAAATCCTGTCATTCAATACCCTCCACGAAATATTTGAAGTTGAAAATAGAACGCCAATGACAAGAAAGAGCACAATTATTAATTGCACACCAAAAAAAAAACCAGCGAAAATGAGTATTTTGCTAGAATATCTGCTATCTGTTCATCTCAACGTGGTAATTCATTTTCAACCGTAAAAATGATCTAATGATCTATCTGAACTATCTGGAAAACCTATTGTTCACTCATCGGTATTTGAGTACTCATGTACTGGGTTCCACGAAATATTGTTATTGTTTACTGATACCGATAAAATATTGAATATGCATTTATGAAATACCCTAAAATTTTTCTGACAGCTGTTGGCGCCATCTATTAACAGAGGTGGCAATTAAAATCTTTCCTTGTATGTACATGTAGTAGGTGGCTTCTTGTCATCTCCCGTATAATTTTTTATTTGATTTTCAACCCTTATTCTGTGATGATGTGATTTTGAAGAATTGATTTTCAACGATAAGATTGTATAAAGACCACTTTATACAATGACGATACAGTGACTCTAACAAAAGAGTGAAGGAGCTGCCATCTATGCTTGACTTCGCGAAGGTTGGGAGAACGATACTAAAAATATACAAGGTTTCTTTTTAGAAACTAATAAATGAAGAACGATATCCATAGATGTCAGAGGCGACACCATATTCGGCACCTGAGGCATACCTCATAGATTAACTTAAATCATAGCCTACTAGTAGTTCTAGTAGTAGATGTGGCTCCGGCCTGCGGCCCTCGTGTTTCGCCTCGGACGTAGTTCGGGCCTGCGGCCCTCACGGCTCGCCTCAAATGTGGCTCGGGCCTGCCATAAAGTAAATCAAGTATCGGTGTGTTCTGTGGGGCCTGCGGCCCTCGCGGTTCGCCTTAGACGTGACTCGAGCCTGAGGCCCTCTAGGTTTGCCTCGGACTTGGCTTGCGCCTGCAGCCCTCTTGGTTCTCCTAGAACAAACTTGGGGCCGCAGAACTCGCGAAAAAAAATAGATTTTTTTTCCATCTACATATGTCACCGAGACCCTGGTCGATATATCGTCATAAGGATATCTTATATCTTGCGTCGAGTGTGACAATTCCTCTACTGAATTACTGGATTATTGTTTATGACTACGCCATCGAATAAAAGGTCGTTGCGTTTAAATAATTTTATTCGCATAATTTTAGAATAGTTTCCGAGGAAAGTTTTTTCTGATAGATATGAATAACCGTATAATTTCTCAATCCGTACAAAAACAATCTAGGAAACCTGATGAGTCGTTCTTATTGGGACAAATCCTTCTGTTGATTATCGGCAATTTCATTCCTTTTTTCGATCCATTCTCTTCCTTCTTCGTCGACGAAATTTTGGCTCTATCTGCCAACAAACTGTGCTTCTTCTTGTATTGCTGAAAAATTTTCCAAAGTTCTTAGCAAAGATTATAGAGTAGAAAGATAGGAAACGAAGTGACTAAAGTGATGTGAGCGCCATCTGTGTTTCAAATGTGTTTTTAAGGCCCTAAGACTGGTTAAAATATTAATTCGAGGGACATATGAAATTTTTTGAGATGTCAGATGGCCATTTTGATCAAAGAGGTTTATGAATGTTTTGATTCTCGTATCGCCTTTCGTTTATCAAGCTCGTTCTAGTTGCTGATTATTGAAATTTTGTCTGAAAATATCCTTCGAAAATTATTGTATGGTGAAAAACTGTGAATCAAATAAAACTAATTTTATTAAAGAAAATGGGAATGTAAGTATTAAAACTGGTAACATGTGACTCGGTCATTCATTGATTTTTATTTTCAGTGCTACGAAGTGGATAAAATTTTCAGGGCGTAAAGGCCTGCAAACATTACTGACTACACCATGTGCAATGAAAATTTTACTGCAAGTCGATTGAGAACTGTTCATCCACGTAAATTGTTGTATACAGGAAGCATACCTTGCATGAAGGACCCATTTAGGGGAAATTATGACTTTTATACGTCCATTCAAAGATTCTCAATTGCCTTCAATATATTAAGAAATGCAAAAGATTTATGGATTTCGATTTGTGAATCGGTTGACTGTCAAATTGTGGTTTGGAAAGTCAAAGTTTTATGAAACCTTCTGTGAGTGTTTTGTTCATTCATTAATCAGTTTGTATATTGTGTCATAAAGAGAACATACCATGAAGAAATCATAAAAAAAGCATGAAGAAATTATACTGACTAGCTTGAATACCGGACTTGTATACCTATGTAAGGTTTTTTTTCAATTGTGCTTCTGAAAATTTCGTAAATAATATGTAAGTAGCGGAAATGTGTATCCTATGACGGCAAATTGAATATTGGCTTAAATAAATTTCTGATATAAATTGTACAAATTCAACTAAGTTTATTAATTCGAAACGTTTTCACAGAAAAAACACCTTTGACGTAACTATAGCAGTTAACCATACCCTTGTGTCCGAGTCAAAGCTCTTTTCGTTGTTCATAATTTCAAATTTTTGTACATTTTTTATAGATTGCAAATAAAAATTTATCACATCCAACAGCGTATTTCATTGATAGCAATTGATTCCAAACAATGTTCAGATGAAAACTAACATCCTGGTCACAAAACAAAACCATCCTTTTCAAATCTATTATCCATCCTGTTCATTGGAGTTTGATAGATAATGAAAAAGACGAAGTTTTCGTGTCTGCTCCAAATTCTTTATTAAAAATTGCTACATATGTTTCGGCCCTTACAAAATTAGGGCCATCTTCAGGCATCTGCAGACGAATACAAAGATGTATGAAAACAGTAATAAAATAAAAGACAGCAACAGAAAAGTACACGGAAAGAGAAAACAACAGTACAAAGACAAAACAGTAAATCAATAAATATTGAGAGTCGAATTGTAAAAAGAAATTTAAGGAAAATAACTTACATGTTTAAAATTATAACCGAAGTTATCTGTCAAGAAAAGATGAAAGTAAACATGTCAAATTATCAGGGATCGACGAAGGCAAACAGAAAGAGCAGAAAGAAGCGCAGAAACCACAGGAAAAAAAAATGACTGAGTTTCTGTTGAGTGGCGAATATCGGGTTGTGTGAAATATCAAAATTGGGAGAAAAGGGGGAAGAATGGAATCGGAGTCATCGCGATGGGAGAAAGCCGAGCAAATGCGGACAAATAAGCAGTTCAGGGAACTCTTGCTGGGTGTTCAGAAGTTTAGTTGGGGTGTTGTGTTTTGCCTTTGTGATATGTATCTTCTCCAATGAGTCACATAAACTTCTGTTTTGAGGTAGAGACAGGATGCAGGGCTCCAACGAAGGAACGTGGCCGGAGTTCGAGAGGATGTGCTCCGCGAAAGTGGACTTGTTGGGGTTGTTGGTCCTAATGGCTCTGAAGTGTTCATCGATCCTTGTTTTGATGCTTCTGAAGGATCGGCCTATGTAGAAACTACCACAAGAACATTCTAGCCGATAGACTCCCATTCTCTCGACCGGGTCGACCTTATCCTTACCTCTGGAGAGGATTGCTTTAAGGGAGTTTTCAACTTTGAAGGATATCTGAATGTTAAACTGTTTTAGGTATTTTTGGATTCTCTCAGAAACCCCAGGAACATAAGGGATGCTCTTGAAAATTATGTTTTCGTCTGATATAGGGGTTAAGTGGGTGTTATGTCTAATCATGATCTTATGGGAAATCTTGCGAAAAGTGTTCTGGACCAAGTTCATAGGGAAGCCATTGTTGTGTGCTATTTGTAGTATAATATTGTATTCCGTTTCGTAATCTTCAGCGGACAATGGAGTTGTCAACAGTCTATAGAAGAAGTTGTTTTGTCGTCTCAACAAGATCAATATTGAAATTCAATACAAGGAATAGAATTCGAATTTCGAGCCCCTCAATTATAAAACAGAAAACTGTTATTGAACAGTTTTTCTGTATTGATAATACGTTTTCAGCGCCATCTCATTGTCAAATGTGTTTTCACGGGCCAAAATGTAGTCTGTTTTTAGCACTAGCGGTATGAGGCCGTTTCCTATCTTCCTACTCTATAATCTTTGGTTCTTAGATATTTCATCCATATCCAACCAAATTTTCCGGACTTGTAGTTGACCGAAATCCGTTGAATTGTAATATTTTTCCTGTTCAACGCTTGAATATCTAAACCCAATCTTTTAATTAATATCTGAAAATGGCATTTTCAATTAAATTTTTCACTGTCCCAACCTAAATTAACCTAACCTAACCTCAAAACTATTCCTTTAAATTGTCATTCAATTGACGAATTCCTCCCATTTTCCGAATAAAAATTCAGTGAGTTCTCTTGAGGCTTGACGCGTTAAAATCGTTGACAATACATATAACGTGGGCGCTAAAATAAACAGGAGCCTTTTGTTTTACTTACCGTGATTGCCAGTTGTATGGGATAGGTAGGTTTTCCCTCCGACTTCTGCTTGGCCAACATCTCCTCACCGTACTCCAAAAACTTCCTATCTTCTTCAGGAAAATCATTCCATATGAATGCATCTTCTTCCGCTTTTTTTTCAGCACGAATTTCTTCATTCTTTTTCTGAAGGCATGTTGAAGCATGTTTTATTCAAAGTAGATTTAACGAGGATCGAAGGAACTTAAAGCAAGATTTGGATTTGGCAATTGTGTTTGTGCGGAATAGTGCAGATCTACGAGGATATGCTTAATACTCTTTGGCAAAAACGTCGATCGTGAAAAATAAATTGTAAGTACATAAAAAGGCACTTCAAAGCGAACTTACGACCTGTTCATCTAGTAATCCCCTGTAATTATTCCTTTTCTTCAATTTATTTTCTTCTCTTCGCTCTTCTTCCTCTTTACATATTTCAATCAGCTTAATTCTGTTCAGCATTTGCCATTTACGCTTCTCTTTCTCTTCGTCTTTCTTCCTCTTTTCCTCTTGAAGAGCGTTCTCATAATTTTCTTTCCTCTCTTTCAGAAGTCTTTCGTCGTATTCTTCACGCATTCGTCTTTTCAGAGCATCGCTAAAAGAAGAACCAGAAAGAAAAAATAACAACAGATTGAGATAATTCACACGCTTCCTCCTTTTCAGCAACAGCATTGGCTATCCTTTGGCCTTCAGTGTCCAAAATCTGATTTTGAATCTCTTCGAGCTTCTTGAAAGCCTCCTCTTGGAAGTCTAGCCTCTTCTGGATATCCTGTGAAGAACTTACATTTTTGAAGACTGCATATGACTTACCATCTTCTTGCTTTCCTAAGTAAGCACTTACTTTCTTTTTCATAACTTCCCTAGCACAGTTGATCCTTGTTCTAGTGTCTCTGTAAATCTCACAAACTCTTTCTAATTCAGCATTTTGTTTCTCCTCAAGTTGCCGTTTCTTTATGGCTTCTTCCCTGCTGTCCTTCAGAATTTTCATTGAGCAACGTTTAGCTTTGAGAAACTGAAGATAATTAAACTTCAGCTAGAATTATACGTAAGTAATCATGGAGCCTTACGTCTTCTTCTGCGTTTTTCCTGATGATTTCCATTTCCTTTTTTTGCCTAGCTATGTCTGATATTTCTATTTCCAGATTTAATTTCTGTTCTTCTTCTCTGTTTTTCTGCTTTCCTGAAATTCTTGTAAGATTTGTTTATTTTCCACTGAGTATCTTTTAGCCTTCAATGTACCTATTCTTTTTTGAAAAAAACTTACTGGTTTTTCAGGAATTTTAGATGATTCTCTGCGGCAGTTCTCCTCTTACATTCTTTAATTAGTTCATTATCTTTGAATTCTTTATCTTCTCTGATTATTTGTTGCTCGAACTCCTTCCAGTCTTTATCTGCTTTTTCCTTTTCTCTAGTCTTATGTTCTATATTTTTCTCGTTGAAGTACAAACATTCGGAGAACAGCACGCCAGAATTTATATCACGCTGGGAGCCTCTCATAACAAATATTTTCTTTTTCACTTCTTCGTTGAAGATTTTTCTTTGTTCAGCTTGCCATTTCAAGACCTTGAAGTATTGTTCGACCCTGTCATCAGCTTTCTGTGCCAATCTTTGTTGTCGTTCCTCTTCTTTTTTCTTCCTCAAATTCTTGGAGATGAAAATTGAAAATGAAGGAACAATAAGTATTGATATTTATAGAAATATGTACCAAATATTCGATCGTACAAACTAACATCTGACGCCCTTTGTGTTGTACTACCACTTAACTATTATCTCTGTGACACGAAAGTGTAAGTACCAACAAACAATGAAGATCAGGATTGTTTAAGACAATCTTGCATTTTTTGTATACTATTTATATCCAGTATGTTACTCAGAATTTTGATATTTGGTAGTAAAAAGCAAGTTTAATAGCATAAGAAAAAAAATAAGTGGCATGAAATATTAAATTTCGTTTTATATCGTGCCTGAAAGGGTAGGCAGAGAATAAAATGGATTGATTATCTGGTACAATCTCATTGCACCTACTGATTGATTCTATTTTATTATGACCTACTTCTACAGAATTTTCCCATTGTGATGTCATAGCTCTGCCCTCATCTCTCAGGTATTTCCTGTGGGCTGCTTCCCTCTCCAAATCTTCCCTTATTCTCTCCTTTCTGTAGAGATGCCCAGTTATTCTGTCGAACACTTTTTTACTGGCATGGAGGGCCAGTTTGTGCTCTCCACCAGATCGTCCTTTTTCTGAATAATACCTGGTTTCCATCCTTATGAAAAAAATCAACAAAATGAGACAAAAATATTGAGCTAACGGAACATCTGAGATGTACTGTCACATTTGAGTTTTTGGGGATTTCGGCTTTTGAGCATCACATGATATACGAAAGCATAGAAGTTTTTTCGTTGTTCAATGCTTTGAATAATTCCGGGGCAATCTACAGGGTCTTCGACTCGTAAAAATATTTAAACAGTAGATTCTTGAGGTCGAATGAAACACATTTTTCTCTAACATTTTTTCCGATTCGGCCCTGATAAAAAGATATAGCCATTTTGAATCTTCAAAATGAGCTGTGCCACCCCTGAAAAAACCAAATTACATATCTCCAAAATAACTAGCTAAATATGTGACACAAAATATCTGTGGATATTTAAAAAAAAATTTTATTCAGACAAATTGACCAGTTTTTCAAATTTCAGATACTTTTTAATTTTTGAACGTCAAATTACTCGAAAACGGCACATTTGCGAGAAAATATGAAGAATACTTTTATTTTATGAAACGTCCAAATATTGATTAGATAGCGTCCAACTTAGTTTCAAGAGTTGGGTTTCTTTGAATTTTTGGTATTTTTGTTTTTGAGATCTTTTAAGCCGAGCCGATTCGGGAAAAATGGTATAGGAAAAAATTGTTTCTTTTGACCTCAAGAATCTACTGTTAAACTATTTGTACGAGTCAAAGACTCACCCTGTATATGTTCAATAACCTCTAATTGTCTACAGCCATGTCTGAAATAAGAATATTCTTTCGTAGTTAGTAAAGATTTTAAGGATTTAGGTTTTTATATTCATAGTTTTCTCTTCTTATAAAAATTAATTTTTCATAGTTTGAAAAAAAAATGGAAGATCCTCAATTAAACACAAATATTATCAATATCGACCATATCTCATAACTTTTATTGCTTTTTCACAAACTAATTATATAATAAATATATAATAATAATGATAATATAATTAGAAAGTAATGAAAATTCAAGATAGGCTTGAAATATTGCTAGTAACCTATGTTCTTATTATCTGAGCTTTTCTCTTAATATATATATATATATATATATAATTATAATTATAATAATTACGATGATTATATAATAAAAAGATAATATCATATAACTACAGAAAATTGATGCTTGGCTTAAAATAATCATTTATAATTTCCTATTCTCTAACCTCCTTCTCTAATGAAATGAATTTTTCCTTCAACTTAGGAGAAATATTGGTATATTCTTCCTGGAAAGTCAATGTTGCAGATTTTCTATCGAAGGGGGTTTCTCTTCTTCTCCTTTGTATGAGCGGCTGCGTTCTTTTATAATTCTGCAATGAAATCAGGGCACAGAATCAGCCATATTGTATTTTAAGCACTTTGATATTTGTGACAATCTACATCTGATGAATAATTACCTCTATTACTCTCTTGATTGGAGCAGTCGGCCATCGTTTTTGTTTGGCGAATCTTATAACCTCATCAGCGTAGCTAGTGAAATGGTCATCCTGTGATGAGTAACTGTGGAAGACATATTCCTCTTCGAGTTTCTTCTCGTGCTTCATCGTAAGCCTCTGCTCCTCCTGAAAAATTCACCAGAAATCACATTTGCCAGGATTCACAAGATCATGATTTTATTACTGCTTGACGGAGTAGTTCTTCGGCGTACTGTTTCTTCCGTCTCAACTCCTCTTTTTCGTTCGCTTCATCGAAGTATTTCATGGCCTCGATTTTCTTGTATCTTTCGATCATTTCCATACGCTTCATCTCTTCCTCTTCTTCAGTCTTCATCTTCTGTCGTCGTATGTCTTCTTTATAATTTTTGATTTTATCTTCGGCTGCTTTTTTCTGTTTCGCCACTGTTTCAGCCAATTTTTTTTCATACCTTCAGGACAAAATCGTGTTAATCAGTCTCAGTATTAAACTACCATTATATATATGTATAAATCTTGAGTATGCTCATTAAATGAATTAACCAATCTGCATCGTGAGTATTTAAATATTAGAAAGTGGAGCAAAGAAGGGGAAAGAAACATATATTCATGAATGATAATAAAGTATATGAAAAGATGAATGAATAATAATTGAATAAATAGATGAACAATCGAATATAGGTGATTAATTAGCATCTACGAAAATCACTTAATGCTTTCCTTGTAATCGCATTGGACACACAACAAGAATGACCATTATTTTAGTTTTTCAAAAAGTGCAGAACACTGTGGAACTCAGATTAGGAAATCTGAATTTGAAGCCTGGAAGGCTTCCAATGTATTACGAAAATAAATTGAGTGGGTGACTACATGCAAAGAGTGGTGTCAGTTGGAACACCCTATGTATTTAAAAGAATAACTTACTCGTTCTGATTCTTCCGTAGTCCATTCTGATAGATTGCCTCTTCGCTCGGTTCTGCGGATGGTATTTGCGACATATAATCAACATATATCTTTATATTTCTGTCGATGCGTTCATTGACATTCTGAAATATTAGAGTAACTATGAGGATTGATCCGCAATTTGTGACCCATGTTACGGAAATCCAAGATTACAAAGTACTAGAGCGCCATCTGTGTTTCAAATGTGTGACCCTAGTGACCCTAATACTGATCTAAAGATTGATTTCAAGGCCATTTGTAGAAACATATGATTCAGATGGCCGTTTTGGTCAAAGAGGTTTTGAATGTTTTGATTCTCGTACCGCTTTTTGTTTATCTAGCTCTAGCTCCTTCTTGTTGCTGATTATTGAATTTTTTGTGTACTTTCTTGGTGAAAACCTCAAAATATCGTTCGAAAATGATTGCATGGTGAAGAGCTGTGGATCAAATAAATATTAAATCTCGTAACAAGTGACTCGGTCAATGATTTTTATTTTCTGTCATTTGAGCAAACAGTAGTAGTTGGATAGCCGAAGAAGGAAATTCGGGATTTACTCGAGCGTCTCAGAGGGGACATACCTTGGACCCTGTAGAGGACCTCTACCAAAAATTAGACCTGTATATAGGGGGAATTGTCCAGGACAGCCTGTCAGAATAGTAAAAAAAAACCGTCATTGTACATACTCGAGCATGTCAGATTAAGATATATGTGGTTAATTACATGTTGAACAGTATATTCTCTTAATCTGACAATTTAAGCGTGTCGAAAATGTGTGAGAGGGCGCCAAAGTTGCAAAAAAAAGTCACGTGTACATTCTCGAGCGCGGTGGCATTTTTTCTTATTTTGAAGCTAATGATTCAAGAATAACGGAAAAAATATAAATTTTTTCGCACATTCATTATAAAAGTTGTAGAGCATAACATTTTCTAAAAATTTTGTCCCAAGCAATTTTTTCTACGTTCAAATATTTTTGAGATATAAGGCGATACATGCTGAAGCGAAAATTCACTCGTTGGAAAATAGTACATTCTACGGTTCAGTCACAGACAACACTAAAATTTTCGTGACTAATTTCGAAATTGTCATCATAAAAACACCTTGTCATTTTGACAATTGTAGATTAGACTGGGATTCTACATTGACCTTGCCCTTTCGCTTGTGTGGCTAAGCTTCTCGACCTTATCGCCCTCTAACTCGAGAACGGTTAAGAGAATGTAAAATTGCTTCAGACAAAAGTTGTGTAGAATTTTATTATCTACAACTTTCATGATGAATATAAAAACGATTAAAGGTAGAGGGAGAAAAATATTCGAAAATGAAGGATTTTTATCATCTTCAAAGTGTCAGATTAAGAAAACCCCTCCTGATTAGTGTCAGATTTATGGGTCAACACGTCTACAACACCCAGATTAACTATCTGTATGAAAATCTGACACGCTCGAGTATGTACAACAAGTAACGATTTTTTTTTACATTTTCAAAGGACCGTTGTGACCTTGCGTCACGTCCAAATTGTCAGTCACTTGAATAGTAGCTTCCTTTGGGTCCAATAAACATACCCTCCAAAAATCTGACACGCTGGAAGAAATTTTTTTTTACCATTTTCAACTCTTCCGTACGGCCAGTCCCACCGCGCAAACTGTCAGATAAGCATGAATTCATTATCAGAGAGTATGTAGACCTGACGATTTTTTTTTACATCTTTGAGACCCTGCAGACGCTTTACCAACCGCTGAAAGTGCATACATCATAGAACCTTTTTCTCTTTCTACCATCTAATCTTCAAAATCCACTAGGTCTCCACGACGCTCAAGTAAATCCGGATTTAGCATCGTCGGCTCCCCAACTTACACCATATTTATACATCTTGTTTTTTGATTCCAACGATGAAAATACAAAAAGTTGCCCCGGGTGAGGATCGAACTCACGACCTTAAGATTATGAGACTTACGCGCTGCCTACTGCGCTACCGAGGCCATGTCCACATAGGTTGAAACCCTATTTTCGAAGTGTAAACTAAGCTGAAAAAATTCCTTGCAGACGTTTTCCCACCGCTGAAAGTGCATACATCATAGAACCTTTTTTCTTTCTACCATCTAATCTTCAAAATCCACTAGGTCTCCACGACGCTCGAGTAAATCCCGATATAGCATCGTCGGCTCCCCAACTATAGTATATGTGCAGTGAACATTTGATTCTGATCGCAGAACAAAACCATACTTTTGTTTTGTAGGTAAGGAAGTTTGTTTTCTGGTCTCCACAAATTCATTTTGCAAATAATATACAACAAGGATATCGAATAATGAATATATCTTAAATTTTACCTTGCAATTGTCACAATCTTCACAAAAAGCGGAGTTTTCTTTACGTAGAGTCATTCATGCTGAATTCACTTATTTATAGATGATATAATAAGGAAAATTGAAGACTTCCTCGGAAAAACTGTTTACAAGAATCGAATTGGTTCAAAACCAAGTCAACATAACAAAACGTAAGTTTTTCTTTTTTGAATCTGATGAACTGATGAAAGTCCCTGAAATACACTGATACTGTGAAGTAGGACGTCATTTCTTTGAATTATAAAATTTCCTCGTCTAACAACAAAATTTGAACCATTTTCATTCATTCTTTGGTCACTAAACATGTTGCCTTTCGTTTAGTGACGAAAACCAAAAGCCTCACCTTCTTCATTTTCGCTTCAATATGGCAATTCCTTATAGTCAATGCGTTATTAATAACTTCGTTGATCCTATAGATTTCATCGTCCTGTCTTTTCTGGAGAAACCGTCGTTTTTCAGCATCTTCAGCAGCCTTTTTGAGGAGAGACAATGCCTTCTTCTTGTTGGATAGTTGCTTAAAAAATTTCGAAAATAGCAATATAATAGCCATTAAAATCATCGTTTAATCCAAGGTCCCATTTCAGAGTTAAATAACAGTTGAGAATAATTACCTGTTCTTTTTTAACTCTTTCCTTCTTCTCCAATTCCTCAGCCATTCTGAAAAGGTTCATTCGTTCTTCATCAACCAATTCTATATGTTCTTTTTGTTTCCTTTCACGAATATCCTGGTATCTGGATGAAACAAATTATTTTGCATAAAACGGGTACTTTACCGGAATTCATACATACTGTTTCCAAACTTCAGTCTTCAATTGATCCAATTTACACCTTCTGTTTTCCTCTTTTTCATAATGAAATTTGTCAGACGCTTCCCATTGACGCTTCAGCTGATTTATCTCTCTTTGTTCCATTTTCTCCTCGTTTTCTCTTATCTTCTGTTTAAGTTCGAGTTCTTTCCGTCTCTCTTCCAAAACTTGTGCTTCTCTTAAGGCTCTGGTTAATTCTAATGTGGGGCTCCTATGAACAACTGCTTCTCTCACATATTTCTTCAACATTTCTTCTCTTTCCTTTTTTTGATTTTCTCTCATTCGTAAATAATCTTCGAGTATAATTTTTTCTCTTCTTTCGCCATCTTTTTGTTTTTCTTCTAGACGTTTTGCTGCCGCTTCCTTGAAAAATGTTTCAATTGTTCACACAATATAGAATCAGTTCTGCTACTTTACCCTTTTTGTATGAGTTCCTGCAACTAATTGAGTACTCATTTCTTTCAGATACTTCAAATACGCTTTTTCCCTTTCCAATTTCTCCTGCTTTCGTTCTCCTTCGGTTAACCTATTCGTTATCGAATCCCATTTAGTTCTCGGTAAAATACAAATTCCTCCTTCACACAACATTGTAGCTATAAGACTTGTCACAATGATGTGCAATTTCTTGGTTTATATTTGTGACAGTTGCGTTGAATCGATGTTACTATGGCTCTTTCCAGCTGTCTTGTTGGTTGGCAACATGTTAATTTCTATCCTTCATTTCATAAAATGGGTTCTTCGCATTAAGACAATGGAAAATATTAGGAAGAATAAACTGATTATCCTCCGTTTTCTATTAATTGAATATCGATTATCATAGTCGGTATTTCAAGAAGTTGTCTTGTCCATGTCCACCATGGTCAATACTCCAAGTTCCTTGTCAAAGAATATTGATTATGCTGGTCTAGTGGATGGTAATAACATAATCTTATATTGTCAATATACTGGGAGATTTCGAATACCAGAAACTCAATTAAACTTATTAAACTGGAAGGCACTTAACCAGGCATCAATCCAGAATATATTAATGAAATCCAGCACTTATTGGCAATCAACGGTTAAGCAGAGGGATTGGACACTTTGTAACGATACTTGATTGTTTTTTAATAAAAATCAAGCCTCGTTTTAAATATCCGTTTCTCTGAATTTTCCAGTTGAAACAATGCAACACCGTCTGATGGAGATTTCAGTTTCAATATAGTTATTCCGTTTCATTTTGGAAATATTTTTCAGAATCCTGATTAATAAATTCAAATTCCGTATAATTGAAATTTCCATCATTAATCCGCCGTAAGAATCCAAAATAAAGAAAAAGTGTCTTTTTCTACAAGCGTGCGCGTTCAACCTTTTTCCCGCACGCATTCCAAGTTGCAAAGAGTCACTTTCCCAAAACGTGCGGGAAAAACGCCTGCTATTTCTTTCCCGCACGCATTTGCGTGCGGGAATGGATTAGCAGGGGTTTTTCCCGCACGCAAATATTATAGAATAAATTAAATTCTATCATGATTCTATGCATAGAACGTCAACGATGAGAAACCCATAGTAATGACATGCAGAATTACGTCTGTCATTATATATGAATTAATCAAATTAGATATGATCTGTTTCGTGAAATGGATATATTTATATATTTCAAGCGCTTGTAGAAAAAATATTGTTCCTAACTCTTGCGTAAAGTGTCTTGCCCGCACTCAACTGCTTACCCGAACTCTGCTTCGCATCGTTCGGGCAACGGCAGTTTCGTGCGGGCAAGTATCACTTTCCGCACTTGATAGGAAAATAACTATTCTGCATTCGGCGTTGTTTTTCCGTCCACAAAAACACACCGAATTCAGTATAAAACATCGTGGATTGCAGATAACGACAGTTTCTTTTACCGATAAAGAGATAACCGCCACCGGGAATATTCCTTCTGGGGAGAATATTCGAGAATTCCGAAATTTGAGTGCAATTTTGATCACGTGACCGTCCACATGTTGGAGAGTTAATAAATAGGGCCGCACCACCAGACGAAGATAATTCACGATTCATTATTATTCATTCGGTAGTCAATCTGCGATTCTGTATTCTAGATTCATTTTTCAGTCTTGATTCGGTTGTGATTCTGTAATTGATTCCTTCGTGACTCTTTAATTCATTTCCGCTTTAATTAAGTCTTTCTTCGTATTAGAGTTTCCTTTGCTTTTCTTTATTTTTTTTGCTAAGTGGTGTGACCGTACCGGAACAAACTGTAAGTCTTTTCTTGATACCGCATACTTCGTGATTCAAAGTTGCATTCTTTTATCTGTTTAATTGTGTTAATCCTTGTTGTTAATCCCCCTGTTTAACGCAGACTTCTGTCGCCTGGCTATCTGGTGACGGAAACCAATCGGCAGAAGTCTCGAAGTTTTTCTACTGGTAATGCTTGGCGTGTGACACCCAAGGTTGCCACAGAAAGACCACAGTAACTTATACCGTATTACCCCTGTTGTGTTCCGTGTAGATTTCCCGTTTACCGCAGACTTCTCTCGCCTGGCTATCTGGTGACAGAAACCAATCGGCAGAAGTCTCGAAGTTTTTCTGCTGGTAATGCTTGGCGTGTACACCCAAGGTTGCCACGGAGAGACCACGATAAACTACCCCGTTATCCCGTAAATTGTTGCATTGTGTTTCACCTGCATCAGCCCCGTCCCGTTTATTAAATAGTTTCAAATTCTGATTGGCCTGTACACTGAAAATCACTGGAAGTGCTCGGGATCAAACCCATTGCTAAATTAACCGATTACAGAGACTTGGATCTTTCTGAGACACCCGGTTGCTGTAAATTTTGTATAAACCCCGTACATCCGTTATTGTCTCAGAAGGAATCAAAGTAACTGCTTTTAATTATTTGCTTTCTTTAATACCTGATAGTTTGACTGAATATAATTGATTTGAATATTCTTTCATTCATTGATTTCACTTTCTGATTACCGTGACAAGTTATTGCATTTCTGTTTTCCTCATTTTTGAACTTGGTCATCAGCTGTATATATTTCTTGACTTGGAAATAACCGTATGGTTCACTGTAATTTAGATTGTTGTAATAAATTCGGTTTTAAAGTACTTGTTATCGCTACCACCTTAGATAAACCCGACTAGTCTCCGACTAGTAGGTACCTGGGTGGGTTTGCTATTTCTCCCTATTGAAAGAATAGCTGGCGCTCGAGATTAATCCTTTTTTTCCGAATCAAACCCGTTACAACTTTCAATTCAAAAGATCTAAGAAAAATTGTACGGGAAAGAGGGTGAAGATAATATTATCCGCACTTACTTGGCTTGATACATTCAATGGTCAAAATCCTAAAGAGTGTTTGCCTAAACACAAAACAGTTTACGAAAATCCTGATATTTATGTATTTAAAGAAGATCCGTGAAAAGATCCGATTAAGAAAGAAAGTACCAAGAAAGTAAAATGATTCGTATGGTATATTCTGCCTAAATACCTATACTTCATTCAACTTTATTTTAGCAGTCGGTTGGCCATGGAAATTTGACACATTTCACTCTGTATAGTACGAAAATGTGGGGTTATGAAGCTTGTCAAAACATTTTTGGGTTTTAAATCAACGCTTTGTTGCCCGTTCTACGTAAAAGTTTCTGTTATTACGTATTTTATCACAATGTCGAATCTCTTCGGAAAATATGTGACGAACATAATTGAAGTTTATACAAACTGATTGAATACCAAATCCAGTTATTTGCATGGAAAATACAAGAGATCAGTATAATATCATAATATGCACTAGCTTGAGGAGAGTTAATGTTCGTTATCTTCTTTGGCTTACATCATTTGTAGATTTCAAAAATATATACCCGAAGATGAAATGCATATGATGCAGTGGTTGGGAATGGGTATCTCCCGAAGGAATTAACAGATAATTACAAGAATGTTAAATTCTTCAACAAAAATCATCTTGCATCAATATAAGTAAAAGGAATTGAAGGAAGTTTCAAGTTAAGATGAAAATCACCTTTAAACAAAAATTTCACATGAATAAACAAGTAACAGGGCAACTTGCGCGTATTTGTGGCTATTCATCTTAATACATATAGATGTAATAATAATAATTATAGGTATTTATTAGTACCTTAAGACATTTACATTGTATAGGACAAGTCAAATGAAAAATAGAAAATTCCAATTTAGGAAACTTATTCTCCGATGACATTTATCCAAAATCCTGTAGTAAACTTTTCGCATTAATGCACTCAAACATAAAATTCTCAAATGCCACCACTTTTTTGGGTCTCCCAATAGAAGGAAATTCTTTGTTATCCTCTTCATTCACAATCTTTTTGATTGTGGAAATATCCAGCTGAAATATATGTCGTTTAGATTCAGATGAAACATTATATAAATTCTCTTACATTGAATATGTTCGCTACCGTCTGACGTATTGTGGATTTTAGAATATCAGGGTATAACTATTTGAATGACCGGTCCTGAATTCTAAATAGCACTTCCTGAAACCCTGTCTCTTTTTTCAATCACTTTCGGCATTTTCGTAATAAAAATTGATATTAGTTGTGGCAACGGCGTTATGACATTAACGACATTTCATGAGTGCCAACCTAACTTCGTTCTAGTTACAAAAACTTGAGAAAATTATTTCATGGCCAACCGACTGCTAAAATAAATTTGAATGAAGTATAAATAGGTATATTTATAATTGTAATATTTTTCGATATCCGAAAAAATATTTAACCCACAGCACTAGAACCGCATTGTGCAAACTGTGGCGTTGGTTAGTTAACCAACCAACTTGTGTTGCAATCCAACAACCGTTGGTTAACCTCAGTTCAAGTACTAAAATATCAGGAGTACATAATATTGAGACAGATATTTATGTATATAGGTTGTTGTAATAAATAACATCCAAAGATTATAGAGTTAATCTATACCTAATCTTTACATCCATATAAACATCCTCAATGGCATTATGTGTATAAACTGTGAAATGTCTTTGTAAGCACAAATTATTACAAAGCAAGACAGCTAGGATAACATTTAAAATTAATAGAAAAACACTTTAAATCGCTCAAACATAAAAAGAAGTGCGAATGGCTCTCAGTCTTCACATAATTAAATGTGAAATAAAAAAATGATGAGTGAAAAAACTTCTACTTTGATTTTGCTGACATTTTGTTTTTGTTTTTAGCAAAGTTCCCTAGAACTAGCACCTAACAAAGGAACAATATTGTATTGGCAGACGGCGATCACTTCCACTGAGATTGTTTCTTTCTGAAATATATATACCACCATTGAGTATTCAACCCTCCATGATACAAAGAAAATCAGTGCAAACCTTTGAATATAAAGTCACTACAATTGTCTAAGGTCCCTCCCTGCATGCCACTACTACTACTTCATTCAAATAAACTCAAACATAAAATTTAAGTCGAACTTGGCAAGGCGGTGCTTGCCTTAACTTAAGCTCGGCTTAAGGTAGTAAAATACTAGGAGCGCATAATATCAAGGGGGATGTTTGTATAGTTCGGATTATTCCTTATTCTACCACAATATTATGTGTATTTCCTATTGTGTATTAAATATATACTTTTCGTGGGCTTTTGAAAACGAAGCAGACTAGATAACAGACGGAATGAACGTTTTTCGAGAAAATGCTTCAACACATTCCGTCTAGCCCTTGGATATATTTCCAGTTTAACGAGTTCTAAAAAATCTTATCGTCCGTTGAGTTAAATTCACGAAGATTCTCCCTTTTGTGATTTCACACTTTTCTCTATTCATTTATATGATATATGACATTCATCATATGATGGATATTTCTCAATTTAGGTTAGCTTATGCCATACTCCTCTGATTTTGTATACATGAATTCTGTGCATCTTGGCCCAAACCTTGGTTAAATTGTGTTAAACCCGCAAAATCGGACGCTAAACAATTCGACAGCCATTTGGTAACCTTCAAAACGACAGCCCAATGAATGATAACCAGTGGTCAACAAAAACCAGAGTTTAACCAACTGAGTTACAAACCGCCCTAAAGTACGGTTGCCGGTTAACTAACCAAGAGTTTAACAACATAACAGGGAGTAATGGGTGAAGCTTGTAACGCCGATGTATGCTAGTAACATATTGCACTATTGCAGTAATGGAAAGTTTTGCTCTATCTCTATCTGCCTCAGATTTTAGTCGTATGGAAGATAGGAAGGATTACGAATTTAGGTTATTGGCGTAAGCAACTGCTGGAGCTGGATGGAACTTTAAACTTTATTAAAAAACCTCTTCACAGTGATGCTTTCATAATTGTAAAAATTATAGAGATGAACCTATAAGTGGCCAGACCAAGAAAAAAATGGAAATGATTTAGAGGAATTCTTCGGTTTTATCATTTGTGTCGAATACATATATATGAGTATACCTACATCAGAGTAAATTCGAAACAATTCTACTCAACTTAGAGGCCTCCGTTTCAAAACATAACCTATTTATTTTTTATTTCCAAATTCAAAACCAATGGCAAAATAGACGTGCGAAAGGTAAACAAATCATGTACATTCGTAACGTGCTACGTTATCCACATAGTATAGAGTCTCTTGTCTCTGGTTATCCACTTGTAAATTACGGGATGCGGTAACTTAATACCGCCCGTTATCCTGAAAATGGAAATACGCATGCGTCGTACGTTAAAATACCGCTTGACGTTATTACCGCATGACGTTAAAAATCTTTCCATATCTCTCACAACATACTCCGTTAAACCTGGTTCAACTAAACTCGGTTTAAGGTCCTAAAATACTAGGAGCACATAATGTCGAGGAGGTGTTTTACAGAGCTGCAATTACTATTATTCATTATTGTAACTTTCGACATGGAATATATGTGAGTAATGAGTATTATCTTCTGTTCTGCATACATAAACCTATTGATTTGTTGTTCGCAAAGTATTAGAGCAAGGTGTACTTAATACTGAACAGAGACAAAGACAGAGTTGTCTGTGATGCTGAATTATAATATAAAAAACCCTTTTGTGCCCCGCTTCTCGCTCAAGTCTATATAGACCATAAATTCTCAAAGTAAGCCTATTGTGGGCGTTTTAGACGTTGAAGGAGGCAGTAGAAGAGTTAGGGAAAGAAAGGGCATTAATTGTATAATATTATACAATGATAATAAGAGAATAAAATGTTTATAGAATGATGTTAAGGGCATATTGGGGTGAACAGATTATAGAATATAGTATAGACTTTTAGACATAGACAGTGAGGACATTATGTAAGGAGGTTCAACTTCACAGACAAAAAAATTATGTAAACTTTTTTACGGTTTTCACTATTCTTTGTTTCTCTGAAAAAAAGCTCGGAAAGTTGCATCTGTTTTGTTCTAACTTATCTACCCCTCCTAAGACCCCTTAATCTCAGGGTACAAATATTTTTCTTGACGGTACATTTCGGTAGAAAAGTACTACAAAACTGTGAAACGGAAAAAAATTTGCAATTTCAAAAGGGGGGAGTGAACATGTCTATAGCCCCCTCAAACAGAAATCCGAACTTTCGTTATTTAAATTTGGGGCACAATAGTAAAAAACTTTTTTCAACGGTACCTACATTTCCGAGTACATTTCGGAGAAAACTAATGCAAAACTTTAACGTAAAAAAAAATGAACAATGGAGACATGTACCTAGCAGGAAGACTATCTGCCTATATGAAGGCGTTATTTTACTATGTATTGATCCAAATCAATCACTCAATGATTCTACTCAATAATGTTTTTTAAGGGTCACAATTATTTGTACATATTTCTGAATCTGAATAAATAAATTGCTTTTATAACAGCCAATCGTCAAGTTTATTTTGCATTAATAGTTATAGCTACAATTATATATAAAATATTGAGTAAAAATAAAGATATAAATATAAAAATGAACCTCCCACATTTTGTCAGACACTCATTAAGAGGCTATGAACTGGTACACACAAAAGGTGCGTATTTTTCCAAATCATATTTTGGGTAATTTTACTGCACTTTTCTCTAATGCTGGTGGGAGTGCTTCTACCGAGTCCAAGCATTCTGGATAAGGTGGTAGTCGATTATTCTTGCAGTATTTCTAGAAATAAATCCATACTTATCAACCTTCAGATCATGCGATAATAGTTATTCAATCAACTAGTTTATTGAGGATAGCAATTGATGATTGATTTATCTTAACATGCGAAATCATTGATCGATAAATTAATAAACGAGTTGATTAAAAGATTTTTCCTCCGACCACATATTGATAGCTCTCTTTAATGTACACGTAATCACTCATTAATGAAGACTTTTAATGATATGTTTTCAACTCACCCTTGTTGCTATGAGTTGAATTATGTCGTCTTTAAATGTAAAAATAGAATAAAATTATGTAATTTAATAAGATACGGGTTTAAATTTATCGTCAATTCTTCATCGTCAGAGACAGATCATTATTGGTATTGGTATGTAAAAAGTTCGATTAATTTAATTCGGCTTACATTTATTTCCCTCGTTATGGGCTGATCATCAAATCCCTTTTTTCTTGCATGCTCTAGGACATCTTTCGAGTATAGGAAAAATTTTTCATCTTCAACTTCATGAATGTCACGCACGATTTTCTGGGGATTCTTCTTGCTATCAAATTCTTTTTTCTCTTCCTGAAAACACATAGTCAGACAAATATGTTTCATTTTTCAAAACAGAATATTTCACGATTTGTTTTTCCCACTCTTTCGTAAATTCTATTTCGGAATTTCGAATTCTCTTCTTTTTCATGTCGTCATATTTATTTATTTCTTCCATGTCCTTGATTCGTTCTGCCCTCTTATATCGCAATACCTCAGCCATTTCATTTTCCCTCTGCTGCTTCCTCGAGATGGAATCAGAGTAAAATTTATCCATTTCTTTCTGCATTTCAACCCTACGTTTGGCCTCTTTTTCTTTTTCTCGATGATATCTGAAATGTTGAATCGAATAATTCTTTTACAAATATGTTTTTATTTATTTAAATATTTTTTACTGTTCTTCTTGTTCCATATGCTGCTTTGCTAGAATTTCATTTTGCTTCTCCTCCTTATTGTCATCTACTTGTTTGTTTGAAAGGCCCAATTTTTGTCTAGCTTCGTTGGCATCCATTAATTCCTGTCATGTTTTTATTGTTAGAAAAATACAATTCAAAATCTGAGTGGACGTCATACCTGTTTCTTTTGGTTATCTATTCGACATCTTCTAGTCATATTGAACTCATTGTATATGTTACAGACTTCGGTTAATTCTGCATCTTCCGTCTTGAGGATATTTTTTTCCCTTTCCTTCTTCTGATGCTGTGAGTGCATGTATTTTCTCATTCCCTTTTTTCGATTTCTGAACTAAAATTTATATTTATTAGGTATGCTTTAGGAATAATAAATATTTTGAAAAATTTCCACTTTTTATCTTCGGAACAGGAGCGTTTCCAATAAATTGTTTTAGAGGGGTAATTCCAAAAAAAGTTTTTTTACTTCCCAAAAACAGAAAACAACATAAAAGATGAGACAACAAAAAAATCAAGTTATTCAATGGTAAATGGGTGGAAGCTGGGAGTAGATAGAGGGCATGGGGGTGAGTCAGAATAACCTTTATTTAAATGATCTACACCTCTCTAATCCAGATACAGAGTGTTTAATTGATTTTGTCAATTTCTTCAAACATCCATAACTTTCGAACTAGCCCTATATATTTTGATGATATTTCGTGCTTTTATTCTTCTCAACAACTAGTTCATACTGACATACTAACTGTTTTTTTAGGACCGGTCTAGAAAAAAATGATAAATAAGTATCCACACAAAATCGACAAAATGTATAGATATGAAGAATGCTTGAATTTGATAGGATATTCGATGAAAGCAGAAGAACCAAAGGGAACAAGGAATTTTAGCACTTAATACTCAATTAATATACCTAGTCAAATCTGAATATTCAGACAACGCAGTGACCAAAATTTCAAAAAAGTTGAATTTTTTTCGATATTTATCAATTTTTCCAATTTAATTGAATATTTTGGGCCACTAAACACTACTAAAGCAAAGGTCTGATATCTCTTAAATAAATGTTATCGTTTTCAACGAAATTATAACAATCTAAATCCAAACACAAATCCCTTCATTCTTGGTGTTTCAAGTTTGAGACTTAAAAAATAAGGGCCTGATCAGAAGACGCTGAAGATTCGATTAAATGAGGAAAATTACCAAATGCCAAATTAAATTGTGTTTTATAAAATTTTGGTTACAATTTTGTCTGAAAATTCATTTGACTACGTTTATTGAGTATTAAAATCTCATGTGGAAGAATGTACGCGAAATACATTTTTTCAGTTTTCCCTCCTTTTCTCGAATATCATATCAAATATAAGGAATTTTATTATACAGGGTGTTTTTTTTTGAGATCAACATTATTTATCTTTTTGTCCTAAGCCGGACCCGAAAACAAAATCAGTTACTATGACAGTATAAACTAGCTGATGCGGAGAAGAAACGTACCAAATATTATCAAAATATATGGGATGTTCCGAAAGTTATGGGTAATTGAAAAAATTAGCAAAATCAATAGAACACTCTGTAACTTGATTATAAAGAGAGGTAGACCCTTTAATTATAGGTTATTCTGAATTCTGACTTACCTACCTCAATGTCCTCTATCTACCATTAGCTTCCGCCCATTTACCAATGATTCACTTTGTAGGGTAAGTCCGGGACACTTGCACAGGTAGGATACTTGAACCACCTTAAACATTTCAAATTTCGCGCTACCGGTATCGTAAATAGCTTGCGACATACTCCTAACAAGGCACAACTAGTGGCGGCTTCATTTTGGCCGCCATCAGAACAGTTCGGAAATGAGAGGGGTTGAACGTGATTGATTTTGTTGTTAGGAAGTAAGAAATTGAATAATGTTTGTTTGTTACACTGTCTGAAAAGTTTAATAGGTGCGTGGTGTTATTTACTTTTATTCCTTTCATTGATTAATATTTTTTTACAAACGATGAGCCTTTTTAATAATTGCTGTAAAAGTTTTAAGGAATGTCTGTTGAATAGACTAAAAGGGAGTGCGGGAGACTTGACCCATGTCAGGAGACATAGTCAGTGGTCTAAGTTTCCCGCACTAAGCTTGGAATATACATTGCTTCAAAAAAAGAAAATTGAATAATAGAAATAAATATAAAAAAATATACAAAGCTTCAAAAAAGTAAAAAACATCTGGGAAAGAAGTGAGAGAGGCTCTGAAATAAAAAATATGTATTTCATACGCTGATACATTTAAAAATGAAAACCTTGACAGAGAGAATCGTTGGTCATAGGAAATTGTTTTCTTTCAATGTAAAATGATAAACAAACTTATGGTCAAGTTTCTCTCGCCCCCTGTTCAACTCTCCCATGGGTTAGGGAGACATGAGCCAATTTTCGATTCCTAATAAAAGATTTGCAGTACTCAAAATATTCCTCTCCCCATTACTCTACTCTTATCTATCGTTACCTATGTGGGCACGATATCTTTATGCAAAAAAAAGAGTTGCTACCATTTACAGATACAACTTAAGTTGCTTCAGAGTGAAAAGTTGTTCAACTCTCCAGTATTTCCCATATATTATAATCATCAACCGATTACAAAAAATAATTTAGCTGAAATCTTCGTGTCGAATGTGGCTAGCTAGGGGAATTACAGATTTTAGTATTCGGCGGCGACAAATATAAACCCAAGTGTGTGAGGATCCTCTGTTCCGTGCCGTTTAACCCGGGGTTTAAACTTAAACTCGGTTTAACTAACCTCGGTTTAAGGTACCAAAATATTAGGAGCGCATAACGACAAGGAAGCCTCTGTGGAGTTGAAATTATCGTCTGCCTTCCGATAAACAAAAATACATCAGTTTATATTTCACGTCTGCTACGGACTCCGAAATGTTACTATACATAACTATAATTTCAAAGTATTTTTTTCAGTTCATTGTCAGGCAAAATTTTTTTCCACTTGATTTGCTCCTGAAAAATTAAAGCAAGCATTTACGCAGGAGCAAATGGATTAATTCGATTTTTTATTGATTTTATTCCAGAGATTGGGAGTGGAAACCCTAAAAAGTTTCAGAAAAAACTTCAACTTAGAAGTTGAAACATAGAATTCTAATGTTACGGTTTATACTCATCCTTAAATTATTTCCTTATTCCCGTAGATAGAAAATCAGCAACTTTCTTGAGTTCAAGGTAAGGGAATAATTTAAGTGTAATACAATGCAATGTGTCATGATTATCTGTCATCCTCAGTCTCAGAATCTGTTGGAGTTGGATACAGGACTGACAGGATAGGAGTTGGCGTTGCCATTGGTCTGATAACTACCAGATTTTAGATTTTACGATAATATTGAACGCTCACTAATAATCTCAAACTTATCTCTTCTTGTGTAGAGGACTAACTATATTATTCTAGATACAGCATATTTATCTCTGGGAATAAATAATTGTTGAAATGGCCTTTTTTCATTCTTTCACTTCAACTACGTTGCTTTCGGATAATTTTTTTCTTATATTTCGAAATATACTTTGCCTTGATACTAAGAAAAATGATTTATAAAAACTAAAAACTTTACTGCTATCACATGAACTGCAATTAGGTACCATTTTTATGGGGTATTATGAAGAAGAAGAAATCCAGAAGAGAGACAAGAGAGTCCCAGTAATATATCGAAGGAAAATTAACGGCATAGACAGATTATTGTATTCCGTAAAAGTAAAAGGACTCGAGTCCTGTCTATTTTTTGGTATTCAATAATTTGCCTGCATGCCGTTAATTTTCCTTCAATCAATAAGAAATATTGAATAGTAAAAAACTGAGCGAAGCTTTGAACTGATAGTAAATTTTGAACACGTGCACAAGAGTCTTTAGTGATATCACAGATCAGAAAAGGAACCTTCTTTCTTTTCATTTTCTAAACTCTGATTATGGAACCCTATAATCTTTGTTGCTTTTGTTATAATTCGTCTAAAAACTGATTACAGATTCCTCAATGAGAAATAGGGTAGGATCCCGTAGATTTCTTCTTCTTATTAGTTTAGTAAGGTTGAGATTGAATAATTTCATTTTTGAACATATTCCAGAGTTTCGTAGCATGTACAGAGGTATTTTCAACCCGCAGCACCGAGCGCCATAATGCTAATTAGAAGGATTAAGTGCCGCCACCTTTTCATACTGTCTGAATAATGTCTATCCCCAGAGATGTCACTGTGGGTTTCCCAATTATGCATTGACTATTGTTAGAGTCACTGTACCCTGTACCCATTCAGAATTTTTGTGAATATATGGAATTTATACTGTACTCACGTCTTCCAATTCGTTATACCTTCGTTGTTCAATTTCGTCCTGCGATTTTTTTAAATCATCTCTCTCTTCTTCCAACCTGTTGTCCTTTTCTTCCTGATCATGCTTCAGCTTATCTTCAATTCTAAGAGAAATAAGAGTGTTATCTTTTTATGTGAATATAAATTTTTTCAGCTTAGTTTATACTTCAAAAACTGGGTTCCAACCTATATGGATATGGCCTCGGTAGCGCAGTAGGCAGCGCGTAAGTCTCATAATCTTAAGGTCGTGAGTTCGATCCTCACCCGGGGCAATTTTTTGCATTTTCATCATTGTTGAGGTCAAGAAAAAAGATGGATATGGTGTATGGACAGTATGGGTTACGTTCACAAACTTACTCTAACTAAGCTCTTACCAGAGACATCTTAATGGCTCTTACTACTCGAAGCGTTTACGAACCAATTTTTTCTTCCTCGGAGTATGCGCTCTAAGCATGATCATACTCATACTCTACTCTTAGGGTAAGTTTGTGAACGCAACCTTGGAGACATATGGAAAACTTTTAATGATGAGTTTATGCAGATTTATCAAGAACTAAATCCTTAAAAAGGGATCAATCTAATTGGCAGACGTCGTGCAAGTGTTTTGCTATCTCAATAGCATCTTCAGGTGGGTGTCGGTTTACCTTCAGCCACCAAGATGGGTGGATGAAGGTTTACCCCGAAAGCCCTCAAAATCTTCAGACCTCTGAACTCTGGAAACTTACTGTTTCAGCTGAAAAGCTTGCAGCAGCTTGGACTTTTCACGTGCTCTGCATTTTTTCACTTCCTCGCTTGATCTATACTCTTCTACATCTTTATACATCGATTCAACCCATTTGGCTTCCTTCTCCTCCTCTTCACGTTTTATTTCTTTCCTCAGCTTGATATTAGCCGCATTTTCAGCGCGTATATGCGACTCTAGTAGGGCGGTGGATAGGAAGGATGTCGGTTGTCTCTTCATTTTCATCTTCTCCCTGATATCGGCAAGATATTTCTTTCTTTCTTGCCTATGGAATTCCTTGTAATATTCTGATTGTTCGTTGCGCATCTGCTCCAAGAGCTGCTCCTTCATTTCTCTTCGTTCTTGTTCTCTGTTTTTTATATTCTACAATACCAAAAGCACTGGATTCGTATGAGTATTTTATACAGTACAAGTCTCTAACTAGGGCAAAATTTATTAAAACCATTGAGTATTAAACCCATGGGTTTAATACTCAATACTCTGTTTAAAACAGAGACATTCAAAAGGTAAACTAGTTCACCTTCACCCACCTAAGTAAAGATGCTATTGCAAGGCAAACATGTGTCGTATTTAAAAAAATTTCACATACCAATCGACGTGTCTGCGCACATTCACAAGTTACAACAAAAAAACCATATGTACTGAATTTATTCAAAGTTAGAGACTGCCACTGTTTAAAACAAAGTAAAAAATGAAACCTTAGTTTTATGGCAATAATCATAGCAAAATATTGAAAGAAGAATTGTGAAGTTAACAAAAATTCACACATACATTAATGTATATGGACAGTGTACTGTAAAACAAAAGAGTAGTGGAGCGACTTGCGAGACTGTCGTAACATGAAAGAATTGAGATTTTAACCAATAAAACGAAAAAATCTTATTGTTCTGTGTGGTATTAGTTTTATGCTATATACGATTTTATCAGCTCAAATTAAGAAGTTGCCACTGTAAAAATATCCTGTGAAAAAGATATCTCTACAACATGGAATAAAATAACACTTTATTAACTTTATGCAATGTAATGATCATTATGTATACTGATCGTCGTCAGTTCATGAATGTACCTTCCTATATTTATTATCAAATTTATTGGATTTCAAAAAAAACATAGGGGTGAAAAATTTGCCAACCTTTCAGTTAACAAGAAGTATATACAATACGATTTATGGGCTGGTATGATCTTACACTTCTATTCATTATGAAGAAAGTAGCCTCACTTGTATTGAATCCGGCCATTTTTCAGCCATCGCAGCTGATCGTTCCTTCAAGTGTCTCTTGTAAGCTATTTCTCTTTGAACTGCTTCATTTTCTATCTCTTTGCGACGCAAGTGTCCCATTATTCTTGTGTAACTCTTATCCGTTAAAAACAGCAAAGACCCGATCTCTCTATCTTTCATGTCTATTAAAAAAATACGAATAATATCCTTTCAGAAAAGATACTGGGAATGAAAACTTATTAAGAAAAATTGTCAAACTTGAATTGAAATACATAGAAATAACTGATATACCTACAGGCCATAGAATATAAATATTTTCCATACTCAACGCTACAGGCAAATCGTTCTTTCGACACCGTGGACAACCCGGATTTACTCTGTTGCGCTATTTTCGATATAGAGCCATAGAAATACCAAACGAGAAGAGGTCCGACCCCCGTGCTGAAATTCTTTGACACTGAAATGATGATTGAAACTAACATCCTACACACAAAACAAAACCATACTTTCGTTTCATTGCTCAGGATCTACGTTTTCTGGTCTCAACAAAGTCGATATTGAAATTCAACACAAGGAATAGAATTCGAATTTCGCGCCATTCAATTATAAAACAGAAAACTGTTATTGAACAGTTTTCTGTATTGACAGCACGTTTTCAGCGCCATCTCATTGTCAAATGTGTTTTCACTGGCCAAAATGTAGTCGGGTGTTTCCTATCTTTCTACTATATAATCTTTGCCAATAGTGTTATTATTGGTATGAACGAGGCATTTTCCCAAGTCACCCTATGAAACAACGAAATAAATTAATGAGATCTGTGTTGCCGTTTGATATGTAAACAACCTTGTTTCATGACATATCTAATATCCCAATATCCCATGTATCCAGAAAAAAAAATTACACATGCACAAAGTGAAACACATGTACAGGACACTACAAAGTATAAGGGCCACAAAAAAACGCGCTTTTACTCTCCTGAATTCGTTAATTCTTCCTGTCAATTCAAACGCTCTGGTCACGGCAAACTCAACAGGAATTAATTGTTAAACTAACTGAAATGACGCTACATATTCTTATAAGTTTGTCCCTTCACCCATAAATGGTAAGAAACAAAGAAATAGGGAAGGGGGGTAATTGTCCCAAGTTACAGGACTGTCTCAAGTCACCCGAATCTACCGGTACTCCGATAGCGTCATTTGAATGCTTCTAGTCTCGATAGAACAGTTCGTTGAAGACTTCGAGACGTTCATCTATAGTCTCATCGAGTTCTGAGGATTCCACTAAATCAAAATCATATGCGACTTCAATTTTAATAGGTCAATGGGGGAAAGATCAATGAAAGTCTCTTTTGTACACAGATTAGTCGAGATGTAGCTAGCTGTTTAGGCTTCCTGCATTCTGGTTGTCTTCAGAGCGGTTCTATGTTTCGTTCCAAGATATTTGTAGGTTTCATTATGGAGGAGTGAATGGTAAATCCCCCTTCTATTTTGACGTCACCTTATTCAGTTATTCCTTTGCTCAGATGAAAAACAGCACCTTGTCATAACCGCGTGACATTGGCTGTTTTTTTTATGATAGGGATAGGTTATGTTAGATAATTTTGTTGAAGATATTAAAACAGTGTTCCTTGCTTCCTCTGTTCCTTGTTTCATGATTTATGCCAATATTGTCTAAATTTTCAGTTTTATGAGATTGGTTAAGGTCATTTCAGGTTGGTCTGCTGTAGATATAAAACACAAGTTTATAGCTCTTTAACATTGAGAATGTAACATGAGCAAAATAAAAACGTAAGTAAAACACACTTGGAATGTTTTTATCACACCATTTATTTCTCTGGGGTCCAATCAATGAGAAAAGGTGGTTTTTAACATTTTGGCATACGTGGGATGGGCATGGACGACTCTCGCTACATGCTCGGCTGTCAAACCATACTGTTGTGCTAAAGTAACTTCATTGATTATTTCTCCAGCCTGATCTCCTATTATATGGGTACCTAAAATACGATCTGTTTTAGCGCAAATGAGCGCCTTTATATAACCAGTAGTATCCAAATCTGTTCGTGCCCTTGCGCAAGTTTTGAAGGTAGACCAAGAAACCTGAAAACAAAATTTTGATTAAATAATGAGGTTATTTCATTTTAATGCTTTTTCATTCATTCAATTCCAGAAATACTGACACCTCCATATCTTGAACTGATGTGGTCGGAGTTCCAAAAACAGAATTATATGATTTTCACTAACAGGGTTGTTAAACCACGATTGGTGCTATCACATTAAAGTTTTCAGACATGTGAAGGTAACACTGGTCTGAATGTTCTCGAATCTACTATTCTATTACCCACTCTAGTCCGATTTGTACCTACTCTGAAATTGCTCTGAATGTTCTGGAAACTATCATTACACCCTTTAGATATTCAGAAGTAGAGAAGAATGATTATTTATATATCTTCTCCTTCGGTGCCAAATATAGGCTGCACCCATCTGAAGATGCTAGATGCTATTATGACAGCAAAACACGTGCCATGGTTTAAAACTTTTGTAAGTAAAAATCATATAATTCATTATTCTGTTGAGCTGAGAAAACTCTTAATACCAGGATTTGTTAAACTGTAAAATAGAATTTGAAATACTACTGTGATTGATTTCGCGGAAACTTGAACCATAACAGTGCCGACTCTACTGTAACTATCAATATTTATGGCTCAAATATTCCGTGAAGATTATACACAATTTTTCGTTTTCGAAATGGGTCAGTTTACAATTTTGCTTTAAGTTAGTTCGACTTGAATTCTTTACCCTATATGGATGATTCTCCTTTTTCAACTCTTCTTCAGTTTTACCAACACAAGCTGCTTCGGGATGGGTGTAAATGGCCATGGGAATGTTATTGAGGTCTAGGCTCACCTCCCTACCGCATAAACCGTCTACCATTAAAATCCCTGCAGACAAAATAGATGAGATCAAATGCTAATTTTAACAGAACATTATAGCTTATGTCGAGAAAAAATTTTGTCTGCAAAGGAAAAAAAAACGTGCAAATACCAGTATGAAATAATATGAATATAAAATAAAAATCCTACAAAAACGGATACAATTTAAGACGTCTAGTTTTTTCAGGCTTAAACCAGCAGTTTGGTGTATAATCTAAACCCTAAAAATGTGTACCCAGTACTTCTTTTTTGTTCTGAGAAGAGATAGAGCTTATTTATTCATGTGTTGTATGAGTGGTAATACGAATGTTTTTTGTTATTATATATTTTCAACCCCACGTGTCGAAGTAAGGCGATCAGGACCTGTGTTTGGGAATGTTGTTTCTTCGAGCATGGTTAGGCCTTGCAATGTTCCCAAGTGGCACTTTTATCCTCAATATTCAAATACAGGGTGATTCTTTGGAAAATGCGTATACTTTAAATGTAATTGTAGGACACCAAGGTGCTGCCCATTTCGCAGTGAATACCGCTTTTAACAGATCATAAATCAATGAGTGAAACTAAGATGTATGAACAAAACCAGGCGAGAAATAAAGAGAACTAATATTTCTCCCCCTCTCCCACCATTAGCCCTCTAATTTCTTAGGGAAAAACCCCAGTCTGAGCTATTAATAAATTTTTTGACTCTTTTATTTTGCTTATCATTCGTGACCACAATCTGAAGTATTTCTGATCATAGAATAGACAAGTCGATTTTTTTCGGTGATGCGATAATGTGGAAATACTTTATGAATATCTTTCGAATATTAGATAGAAAAAGTTTCAAACAAAAGTTAAGTGACCATCAGGAATCAAGAAAGCTTGGAAAGAAACGTGGAACAATTAAATTGAAGAATAAAAGTGATGTCACCATCTTCTATAGCCTTGTGAGCCGTCATAGGTCCAAGAGTTACGTCTCCAGCAGCATAGAAATTTGGAACACACGTTTGATAATTTTTCTGCACAGGGATGAATCCCGCTTGGTCTGTTTCAATGCCGACCCTCTCCAGTCCGAGGCCGCAAGTGTATGGGATCCTTCCGACAGCTACCATCAATACGTCACACTCTAACTGGAAGAAAACATAGAAAAAGATGTCTACGAACGTCTTCATTTGTCGATATAAGCGACAGTAAAAAAGTAAACAACCAATGGGTTGGTCCGCGAAGGTTATTTACTATTTGGGGTGAGGCTGGCATGACTTTGACGATGAAGACTTCTCTTCCAGAAGTTCACATAAAAATATCAAATCACTAGATAAAAATTCATTAAAAATAGTTTTGATCCGTTCATTTTTTACTTCCTTTCAATTTTTTCCAGGCATGAAAAGAATGAATTTTTTGTTGTGTTTGTCGAAAAAATTGAAAATACTAGAATGAATAAAAGGAATAAAGCCATTTCCTTCAAAAAAGCTCATGATATTTCATTTTCTCTTCAACTTTATGAGTATTATTTTTGAAGAAACAATATAATGAATATAAAAGCAGGTAGTGGAAGAAAACTATGATTCAGGACATATTAAAATTAAGATTGAAATGAGGTATCGTAGTAGTTGGGGAGCCGACGATGCCAAATTGGGATTTACTCGAGCGTCCTGGGGACCTAGTGGATTTTGAAGATTAGATGGGAGAAAGAAAAAAGTTTCCATATGATGTATGCATTTCCAGCGGTGGGGAGTGTGTCTGCAAGTTCTCAAAGATGTAAAAAAAACACGTCAGGTGTATATACTCGAAGGTGTCAGATTAAGATACTGTATGTTTTACGTGTCTCTGATAACAAATTCATGTTAATCTGACAGTTTGCGTGGTGGGTCTGGCCGTACGGAAGAGTTGAAAATACTAAAGAAATTTAGACGATATGTTAATTGGACCCAGAGGAAGCTACTTTTCAAGAGACTGACAATTCGGACTTGATGCAAGGTCACAGCAGTCCTTTGAAAATGGTGAAATATCGTTACTGGTACATACTCGAGCGTGTCAGATTTTCATACAGATGGTTAATCATAATCACGGTGTTGCAGGCGTGCTGATACTAATCACTAATCAGGAAAAGTTTTCTTAATCTGACAGTTTGAAGATGAAAAAGCATTTTTTTTAAATATCTCCCTGCTTATTCCTCTAAGCGTTTTGTATTAATAATAAAAGTTGTAGATAATAAAATTCTATACAACTTTTCGAGCTAAAGGGTGATGAGGGCAAGGAGCTTAGCCACACGTTCGAAAGGTCAAGGTCAATGTAGAAACCCAGTCTAATGTATATTTATCGCCATATATCTCAAAAACGTTCAAACGTAGAATAAATTTGTAGAAAATGCTATGATTTACAACTTTTATAATGAATGCGAAAACAATTTGAAGCCCAGCAGAGGAGATAATTCATTAAAACTGATTTTTGTGACAATATGGCCAATTTTTATTGTTTCGACTTCCTGAAAATGTCAGATTACATGTATTTTTTCCGTTATTCTTGAATCATTACTTAAATTGTCAGATTAAGAGAATATATACTTTTCAATATGTAATTGTTCGTCTTGTATTTGTTCGTCTTTTTTACTATTCTGACAGGCGGTCCTAGACAATTCCCCCTATCTACAGGTTTGATTTTTGGTAGAGATATTTTACAGGGTCCAAGGTATCTCCCCTTATATTAATCTGACACGCTCAAGAAAATCCCGAATTTCCATCTTGGTCTATAATAGGGACTAATAATTCACGTCCAGTTGCAGGAAAGTCCATTAAAATTTAATACATCATTAAAATCTTAATCCTCCATTTTCCCCTTCAAAAATGACAGTTTTAAATTTTGACGGGACATCAAATCTTAATAGACTTTCCTGCAACTGGGCCTCAAGCTCTTATAACTTTGTCGATGTTTCAGAGCCGATGGTTGTTTTTTCAAGGCTGAAATGTTTATTAAATCAATAAATGGATACACAAAATAATCGCATATTTAATTTATAAAACTACGATACCTAGTCTTTATTAGACAGGGTGTCCCAGAATCAATGGGAATAATTTTGGATGTAGTTTCAGAAACTCAATATGCTATGGAAAATGTTTATTGAGGAGTATCCAGAAACGCTCCGTTGAAAAGTTAGGTTGCTTCAAAGATGAAGACTTGATTATGATTCTATTAATTTTTTTTTAATGTAGGACAGAGATAAAGAAAAAAAAATTTGCAGAGATCCACCTACATCTCATTTTCTAACTCACCCTCCACAGCATTCAAGTTTCCAAATAAAGTCTTCTTGTCAGAGCATAATTTTTAATGATAATATTCAAATCCTGAATAAAAGTTATGGTGGAAAACAAAAAATGGTTTGCGATTTCAAACCTCTGTAGCTATGGCGGATGAGTTACAGCAGGATTTAAAGTTCTAGGTAAATCTATATTGGAAAAATGCCACCAGTTTCTTATTTGCTTTTACCTTTCTTCCTTTGAAAAAATGGAATAAATCCATAATCAATTGGTCACTTTTGAAGCAACGTAACTCTTCAAAGAAAAGTTTCTGAGACTTTTCGTCATTATTGAAATTTTAAAACTATATCCCAATTCATTTCCATAAATCCTGGGACACCCTGTTTATCATGAACCCAGCCAAATCAAAATTAAGATCAAACAAATATACCTCCTCCTTGTTCTTGTCATCTTTGTCCGCTATTTGAAATTTCACGCAATTATCGCACTTTACAGCACACAAGACTTTTTTTCCAAATATGAATTTCAGTCCTTGTTCTTCTAATATTTTCTGATACTTATCTCTTATGTCCTTATCCAACTTATTGCCGATGATGATCTGATCCTGGGTGAATATAGACACTTTTGATCCTAACCTCGACCAGACACATCCCTGAAAAGGAAAGCTAGACACATAAATTCAAAGAGAATGTTTCAATTCATAGGGATCAAATCGTCTCTACAAAACATTCAAGATGAAGGAGCTAACAAAATCCAAAATCCAAAATCGAATGCGACTATCTCTTCGCGTAGTGGTTAGCAATATGTGATTGTTGTAATTTGTTTTGACTTAAGTGAATTTTGGATTGATGTGGCCGATACTCGATGAATGTCCATAATTGATATCTTAGATTATATCAGTTTTGAAATTACTTGTGAAATGTTGGCGGTCAAAAAATGATATTGCTACAGTATTTAATCCCTTATTACGTCGAGTGAGACTGTGAGACTCAACTCAAGTTGAGTTTAGAGTTAATATATTGAAGAATTCTCACCATTTCTATGGATATGATGCCAGCTCCAAGAATTGCCATTCGCCTAGGGACTTCTTTCAGATTAATAGCACCAGTCGAAGAAACTATTCGTTCCTCGTCGATCTAAAATGCGAAAACTAAATAGTTCTATGAACACACTGCCTTTACTCTACTTATGGAGAATGAAGAGAAGGAGAACGATCGCCATACTAAATGTGTCTCCAAAAAGGGAGAAAATAGGAGTCGCTGCGATCGCATGGATGATGGATAAGGATTTGAGCGTCAATTTGAAATGAATAGCCTTCATTTTATTTTAGTTTATGTATCATCGTAGTTTTTTCTGATGAATTTTCAAATACGTTTGTCCAAATCTATAATAAATATGGATTTTTCTGAATTATATTCAATAAAATACAATTCACATTATAAAGGGAATTAAGTAGATGACAAAAGACTTGTCAAGAGAATGCAAATATCAAGTGAAAAAGTTAGGTACCTATTTAGAATAAGGAAGTATTATATTATAATAAGTAGTATTATTGCGCTCAGGTTTTCTGAAACACCCTGTATAAATGAAAAAAATCGGTAACTCTCATTTGAATTATAAACACAGAAGCATAAGGGGCTGGGTATGTTCAATAATCACCGTTTATTTACCTCTATTCCAGGAAACTGACGTATAACCGAACCAGTGGCGATGAGAATGTTCTCAGCCTCTATGACTGATTGTTTTCCATCGTTTCCGTCTACTGAGATTTGATTGCAGCCGCATATCCGAGCGTTTCCCCTTACAATGTGTATACCTTGACTTTTGAACAAGTTCTGCATGTAGTCGCTCAGTTCTTTCATCACTTTTGCTTTGGTCCTCATCATCTGATCCAGATCCAGTTTCGGTTCAGAGGCTGGAATTTTTATCGAATTTATCCTATGTTTTGGACCACCACTGTTCACTATAGAGTATTCCTAAGACATTCACCACTTACTGATAACTCCTTGAAGGGCGAGAAATCCAGACTTAACCTGGCTGTAAGAATGAGAAAACTTCATCAAGCATTTTGTTGGGATGCATCCATAATTTATGCATGTACCACCCATAGTGGGATATTTGTCTATGACCACGATCTGAAAGCAATAGTTATGATCTTGTTCTGTTCTCTTTTAATGAACTTGAAATTTAAGAACTCCATGTACTATAGTCACTAAAGAGTTACCAGGAGCGTTTTGTTCGTTTTGGTAACCATTGATTATTCTGGGAGATCAGCTGTTGTTTGAGAGCATATATACTCACATGTTTAATACCATTTTGTGCAGCTCTAAGGGATCCAAAGAGACCAGCCGGTCCTACTCCAATTATTGCTAAATCGGCTTTTTTACCCTTATCACAGCAGAACTCCCGATATTGGGGATTACGACATAAATTTTGTAAATTTTGAATACTTGGAGATTTCTGAAAGTGAAATGTTTAGAGTCACTTCTGAATTTTAAATTACACTCACTATGAATGAACATCTTCCACAGAAAATCAACATATTGCGCGTATAAGTTAAAATTTAAAATTGTCATCTCAATAAAGAATTGTTTACGGATTTTGTCATTTAGACAGGATTATTTCATAGACAGGAATAAAAATGAGTCCTGTTTTCAATTTATCAATAAATAATGATCTTAGTTTTGTAATAAAACTTCGGTACTTGCAATGTGTATCCTTCACTCCTTCAAAGTTCAACAAATTTAATCCATAGCGATGGCTAATATTTTCTGAATAGGTTTGAAATTTCAGGACAAAAAAGTTGCGATGGCCGGGAATCGAACCCGGATCAACTGCTTGGAAGGCAACTATGCTGACCATTACACCACCATCGCACGTTGAAAGACTTGGGAATTTAAAAGTTGACTGAGCTGAAGTATTTTAATATATAGGTTTATACGCAGTGGTGGTGTGTTTGGGGGGGGGGCATAATTTTATATTTGAAATTCTATTTTCTGATATAATATAAATAGGTATATCTCCATAATTGTAATATATGCTATATATTTGAAAAAAAAAACTACTTTGAAACTCATTCATATTTGAAAAGAGATATGAATTAATTTTTCTCTCAAGTTCCCACTGAAACCGCCCTTGATTCTCCGCAGTTTTCTGTTTTATAGATATGTATATAGGTATGAACAATTCTTGCTTTAAAAATTTTATGGAGGGATGAGGGATCAATGAAAATAATTAAGAAATTTTGCAAACTTCAAATCATACGATGGATTTTACTATGAATAAAAAATATTTCTATTTTCATTAATTGTTCATCAGACTTCATATTTCAATTGAAAAAAATTGATTATTTTAATGGAATGTATAGTAATTTGGAAAGAAATCGGAGATTTTTTCGGATATATATTGATTTCTGAAATTAAAAAGTATCCAATTTGATTTGTTTGGGCGTCTGACAAAAAACTTATCATTTTGAAATAAATATGAACGTTTATTATATAGAATCGAAATTGTCTATTCTTCAAAATAAAAAATCATATTTCAACTCTATGATGAGAATTGAGAATCCTACAAGGGCTAAAATTCAAATTTTGTATCAAAATTATTGACACTAGTCATCGCTCAATTATTTATTCTAGGTAGGTATAGTGATTTTCTGACTCATTCAGTGACCAAAACGATCAAAAATTTAAGTCTCAGTATGATAGTATTTTTCAAGGGCTAACCATATGTACTTTCGAAAAAATCGATTTTAAAATAAAATTTCACATCTTACTGCTTTTCAAAACTAAAGTTCAATGATCTAAAAATACTTGTTTTACATAGTCCGTAACACTATCCATTTGAATAGTGCACGAATGTAAATGAAATAAGTTTGAATAAAGATCAGCAATATTTGTTTTTTTTTTCACCAACTGGTTAGCGAATAAATGGCATGCGGTATGCAAAAGTAGTAGGTGGTTATGGTCAAGGCGTACTTGACAGAGTGGAGAACGGTCTGAATGCCACTGAGTTACTAAAGCTATTAGCAGACTACAAGATAAGCAGGACCAGAATGGTTCTGTGTAATAAAATTTTTCCAATAATATCAGATTGCAAGAATTCATTCAGCACATAACGAAATTTCTTAATTTCGTTAATAAAAAAAACGTATTCAACCCTTAAATCAATGATATTGGTTATACAGGGTGTATCTGAATAACACCGAAAAACTGTGAGAGTGGATTCTGTGCTGAAAATTAAGGTGGGTATTCGGTTCAAAATTTTTTGAATTACCTCCCCTCGAAAAGAAATTCCCTTCCGAATGTTAACAAAAAAATTGTTTTTCTTTTTGATTTTCCCTGCATATAAAGCTGAAGACACGAAACGTGGTAAATATCATTTGTCAATGAAATTACACTTGTTGGAATTTTTTCCAAGCTTTCTTTGGATGAAAATTTTCCTTTTAACTAAAACATGGCTGAAAAGCCGAATTCATAAACCAACTTTTTTATCTCTATAAGTTTTTTCAGGAACTCGAGCATTTATTAGATAAAAATTTATAAAATCCTTTGCAATGACACTCATCAAAAAAATTATTTTTTTCGTTAAACTTTGGAGGGGTGTAACTTTTCCGGTGGGAAGTTTTTCGAAAAATTTCATACCGAATACGCACTTCAGTTTTCCCCAAAAAATCACCCCTTTTAATTTTTTGTGTCTTCAGATACATCCTGTATACAGGGTGAGTCTTTGACTCCTACAAATATTTAACAGTAGATTCCTGAGGTCCAAAGAAATACGTTTTTCCTTTAGCACTAATTTCGAATAGGTTCGGTTTAAAATATACAGGCTGTTGAAAAACCATAAAAAGATATTATTTTTAGTTCGATCTCACGAATGTTTTTTAGAATGGAATTAATTTCGGAATATAATTTTTCATTTATTTGATGAATCTTTTTCGAGCACAAGATATCACCCACGTCTTCCAGTTTTCTCATTATGACCATTACGTACCATACAAATACCAAAAATTCAAAGAACTTAACTCTTCAAACTAAGTTAGACGCCATCTAATGAATTTTTGAACTTTTTGTAAAATAAAAGTGTTCTTAACATTCTCTCGTATGATGAGGCGTTATCTATAGTAGGACTTTGATGTTGAAAAATAAAAAATATTAGTGAAATTTGAAAAATCTGATATCATGACCGAATGCAACTCTTTTTAAAAGATCCACAGGTGTGTAGTGTCACAGATTTAGCTTTAGATATTCTGAGGTTTTTTCAGGGTGGCACAGCTCATAATGAAAATATAAAATGGCTCTATCTTTTCATCAGAACCGAATCGGAAAAAATGGTATAGGAAAAAACTGTTTCATGAGTTATTGCGCTTCTTATGTAAAAACTGGAGTTGACACTTTTTGGAGTATGCTGCTGAGGAGGTTTTTTCAAAAAAATCTTCACTATTTTTAATTTTTCCATCATGTATCAAATTAAAAAAAAATAATTTTCGATATTTCCTTAATGAATCATAGAAACTATAGTGAAGTAAATTTCGCTAAAATTCACTAGCGGTTCCTTGTGAGTGGAGATGCGGTCGTGTGTGATGACCCAAGGAGCCTTACCAATTCGTTGTTTACATAGCGCCGTGTGCCCGGTCCCTTAGCCTCTGGGCGTGGACCCCTCAGGAGACGGTGCACCAGCTCAACACCAGCTCCAGTCTCGCATCTGATCTCGGGATGAGAAAACCTATCGCCCTTACTCCGGTGCGACCGCGGTCACGTGCTTTTGCGTAGACGTCAAAATGACAATAGGGACTCGTTCTAGTGCCATATGGATCTTTGGTTTCTTGACAGTTTTGTGGTACGGCGTCGCGGCGCAAGGTGGGAAAGAGTGTTAATTTTTTTCTTAAATCAAAGCATGTTTTGAGAATTTTCATCCTTTACTCAGAATAATTTGATTTTTCTCTCAATTTCTGCGTAATAATGAATTTCCTTTTGCCAATCAATGAATTACAAGAAGATTGCATTCGAGTGGAATTTTTGTGATTTTCAAGAAGTGATTTCAAGAAGTCATCAACCATAAAGTTTATTGATGAATGAATATTATTTGGAAAAAAAAATTTCACATAACATCAAAAGAAAAACTTCTATAAAATATTCAAAAACCATGAATATTTGTACTTGAAAATATCCAAACTAATCCAACAAAACGATTTTCATTATCATTATTCAATTTCAACATACGAAACTCATTATTAAATCTTCCTTTCATAAATTTTCGTTAATTATTTGTTGTTTGTCCTTATTATACTGCTATATCGAAAAAATTTGCCCGTTCAAAATGTTGCATTATAGTTTAAAATTTTCCAGAATATCCAAACTAAACAAAACACCATCTCACTCTCCAAGAACTAACATCGAAGATCTCATGCTGTATTTCATAATTTCACTTAATCTATTATTGTTATTCTGAGAAGAAATTTCGTAATGAAAATATAGCGACTTTCATCTTCGTTGAAAACAACCGCTTCTGCAAAGTCAACATATGGTTATTCATACGCGAATATGAATAATATGGAAATTATCGTCAATGAGGTTCAAACAAAATATAAACAATCAGAATTTCAGGTGAATTTTGCAGAGAAACACCTGAAATTTCAAGAGTGTAACAAATATAATTTCGATTCCCGTCTGATAGTGGATTGCAGAATTTATTGAATTTCTTGGAATGTGTTAATTTTATTTGCTTTCGAAATGAAATAGAAATATTTTTACTTATTTTATAAGTAAATCAATAGATTTGAAATTTCATCTTGAAAAAAAAAAACTGTTAACAGAATTGTCCTTGATTTTTGCATCAAATTATATCGACTTCCGGTTTTTATTTCCAATAAATACCCTTGTTAAATCAGGGAACTCCTCGGGGAACTCCTTTACAAAACTTTTTCAAATACTCATCCCTAGCTGAGTTAAAACCCTTCAGCATATCAATTGCCGAACAAGATATTTCACGGTTGAATTTCCTCCAAAACTACTATAACTACGAAGAGAATTCTAGAGAAAATCTTCCAAAATTAAATTTCTTTTCGAAAAATACATTCGTTTTTAAATTTCACGAAAATCTGAAGAGTTATGAAATAATTTATGGAAAGGGCATTTTGATTCAACCCCAAGTAAACATGGAAAGTTGCTTGAAAAAGTAGTGGAGTCGTTGATTGAATGTTTCGATTTTTTTAACTTTATATTTAAGTTTTTTGTTTGGGAAGATGAAAATTCAAAACGAATTCGCTTGTTTTTGAATTTGATTTTTGCAGTTTTAATTTTTATAGTGAAATTCTAAAAATTGGGATAACTTCGAAAATAATGTGAACCTGGGTTGAATATGCAGTGCTTCCTCTATTTCAGAAATCATTTCTGGTCTGTGGAATTCCTTATTATTATCTTTGAAATAAGCGATACTTTATGGTCTACTATGATATAAATCAATAAAATTAACTACTATTGAACATTAAATTGGATTCTACCTATACCGAGACCTATATTAAAGAGTAGTTGGCCACATATTTTTTTGCGGTTGGTTCAAGAAAACCAAAAATGAACTAGAAATAACAGAAATAGATGATTTCAGTTTCATTCCGGATTATCATCAAGTGGTATCGACAACATCAATTCAAATCCAAAAATGTTACTTTCCATAAAATTATTTGATATTTGATGAAGTTTTTGTTTAAGCTAGATCGTGGAACATAACACAATTATTTTATTCAATATTGTTATTTATTGGTTTAACTACAGGTTGAAGTCGAGGTGAAAACCTATTAGACTAAAAATTTTCGAAGTGCTATAGATGCTCATAGGGAATGTTGAAAAATAAGACAACAATAACACTAACACTAAAAAAACTTTACAATAACACATTCATCAAAGTCTCAAACGATCGAACCTACTCTTGAAGATGTTAAATTATTCATAAAAATTTGCAACAGTTACGATAATAAAAATAAATTCATTTCTGATATTTTCGCAAAAAATATCAATACAGGGTGACTCTTTGAATCGTACAAATATTTTAACAGTAGCTTCTCGAGGTCAAAAGAAACACTTTTTTCTATACCATTTTTTCTGATTCGGTCCTGATAAAAAGATATAGCCATTTTGAGTTTTCATAATGAGCTCTCCCACCCCTGGAAAACAAGATTACCATCAGAATAACTGGCTAAATCTGTGACACCACACATTTGTGAATCTTTTAAACAGAGTTGTATTTAGCCAAATTACCCACTTTTTCGAATTTCATAGATATATTTGATTTTTGACATCAAATTACTCGAAAACGGCCCGTTATACGAGAAAATATGAAGAGTACCTACTTTTATTTTACAAAACGTTCAAATATTCATCAGACAACGACAACGACAAATTAAACATTTTTTTATGTTTTTTCAACAGCCTGTATCTTTTAAACCGAGCCGATTCGGAAAAAAATGGTAAAGGAAAAAAGCGTTTCTTTTGACCTCAAGAAGCTACTGTTGATATATTTGTACGAGTCAAAGACTCACCCTATATAATCTGATTATATCAGTTGAGAAAAATCGGTTAAGAGGTGTCAAGTATTGATAAAAACGATTTTGGTGAATGATTTTGATTTTCTTTTCATCCAAGAACTTATCTGCTGACAAAATTTCAAGAAAGTAAGGAATGACTCATCTTCCAGCGTGAACATTCTGGGAATCTTGCAGGCCATTAATCCTCCGAAAGTCCCGTCGCAAAGTCATTATACATCAAAATCAATATGTACAAGACCCTACTATCTTAAAAATTAATGAAACGGCTATCGATTTCACGTTGTGTAAATATCCCCGGGTGAATCCGGTGGGGTTCCACCAACGGAATTAATTGAATGATTTAAAGTATAAGACGAACATAAAATTCATCTGCCTAATATAAATTTAATCGAGATAAATATAGCCCTTGCCACGGGTAGTCCACGTATCTCTGTATGATATCATATGCTCCTTCATTTTTCAAATATGTGTCATCTACAAGTAAATTATGTTTTTAATTAAAGGTTCGTGTTTTCCATTACAGATGACAGTGATTGAGCTGTGAATTAGAAAGTTGAATACTTGAATATCTATTAAGTGCGTTTACTCGATAATGATATGTATTACAAGTTTATATCTTTATCGATAACTATGCAGTTTGTAACGAGACAAGAGAACGGCTTCAATGAAGGTGGTTTAGTTTTAACAATTATAATTTTCAATTACATGATGCTGGTGGGAGAAGGAAATAATGTCTATTCAAAGTTATAAATTTTGGAAACATTCACTGCCCGAGACATTTGTCTAGAATGCTTGAATTGCCAATTTGCAATAAATTTTTCACATGGTAGAAACTCATTTTTCAATCCATTGCAGACTTGTGTCGTATAATACTTTCCTTTCAATTTTGCCTAATGGTCTTTTCGTTGTTTGTTTTTGATCTCTGCGAATTTATTGTTCGAAAATATTTCACCATTTTTTGAACCAATTAGAACAATAGGGTAGATAGTTCCTGGGGTGATTTTGGTTAAAATTTTATATTTGTAATTCTGTAAGGTATTCATTGATATAAAATAGGTACCTATATCTGCAGGCTGAGTCTTTGACTACTTCAAGTATTGTCAGAAAGAAAATTTTTTTCTTTATCATTTTTTCCGAATCGGCTAGGTTTAAAAATTACAGGCTGTTAAAAAACAATAAAAAAATGTTATCTTTAATTCTATCTCACAAACGCTTTTCTTGAATGAAATGAATTTCATTTTCTCATTATGACCATTACGTACCATAAAAATACCAAAAATTCAAAGAACCAAGTTCTTGAAACTGAGGTGGATGCTATCTAATGAATATTTGAACATTTTGTAAAATTATAATTATTTATGAAAAAGCATTATTTTTCGTAATGAGCGTATAAATTCAAATTAAAAGTACCAGAAAACGCCTTGAAAAGCTTTTCTCTGAGATTACTTTAAAATCGTCTAGTGACGGAAATTATTCAATTTTTCACTCCGTTACTATGAAAGCAAGTATCGTTTCATCATCAGTTGCGAAATATTTTACTTTGAGTAACTGGTTGCGAAAAGTAAAACGTTTCAAAACGACAATGAGTTTCAAAAAGTGTCACTTTATATGTCAAAATTAGAAAAGAGTATTTATCATATTTTCTCGTATAATGCGCCATTTTCGAGTAATTTGATTCCAAAAAATTCAAAAGTACAGGAACTACATTTTACTTTATACTGCCAAAAAGAAGAACTTATGTTTTTTGAGAAATAACGAAAAATGAATTCATTTCTGTGTTCAATAAGAATTCGTTTCAAAGTAATTTTTTCTCAAATAGGTGATATTACAATTATGAACATATACCTATTTTATATCAATAAACAGTATAAACACCTTACAGAATTCTGCCCCCCCAAAAATAACTCCTGGAACCACCACTATAAAATGGATTGTTTCCACTGGAGCATGTTTCATGTCTGAAACACGTAGATGAACAAAATTGACTCATTCTTTTTCAAAATAATTCTTTGAAATTTATGAGCGTCGCGTTGTCTAGGACCTAGGTAAAACATTTCTAAAGCGAAATAATCTTCAAAATAGTGTTATATTATCTTTCATAAAGCGCTCTTCATGAATTGATGTGATTATTTCAGGGACATCTAAAGCTTGGGCCTTCCCTTCTCAATTTGCTACCTGACTCAAATTTCAATTCGTTTGGCCCATTCCCAGTAAATACAGAGTGACACCTTCCCATTGAAATTCGTAGAGATATGACTCGTACTCGTATCGTGAAGAATGTAAAATGAAAAATGAAAAGGGGGAACGTGCACAGAGGCATAATGTAAAACCGGGTGAGAATGGTTTATGCACCTACTTCGCCAGATTATGCAAAGCCCAGACTGGTTGGGCATAAATTATTTTAATTGCAGCTAGGTGGAAAGTGAGGTTTGGTAACGGGCATTAAGACCACCCGAAAGTCTTCAGATTGATCAGAACGGGCTTGGTCCGAGCGTTGAATATTCAACAAGCGCCAATTTGACGTAGATTCGCGTTTGTTCACTCATCTTGTCCCTTATTTGCATTTTGAGAATTGATACCTCAATAATACAGTGTTGGTAAAACGTAAAATGCGTATCTCAAGTATTTGTTCTTAATTTTATTTTAAATTACGCCAATTTTATGATTGCCATGCATACTCTATGAGAATGCCAGGAATGGTTAGAGCATTTGTTTCTAAAGATGATGTGGCCATAGATTGTTTTTTTTATCAAACCTTTTTTTGTTGTAAGGATACGATTCTCCAATATATTGGGATGCAGGAAATTGGCCATGGTCTCAAACCTTACTTCAACAAGCAATACAGAAAGTTTTTAAATAGTGCCAAGAAAATACGTAGAATTTTGTTTTCTTTTGATACCTTTTTTAAACCTTTTTAGGCTCCGTTGACAGCACTAATGCTGATTTGAAGTTAGAACAAAATAAATCACGAAAAACTTATTGAATTTATGTTTTGTCGTTTTATTTTTTTTTGAGGAGTAAATAGCAATTTATGAAAAATGAAAAGACGTATCAATTACATATTCTTTGAATTGTTTATTCCATTTTTACGTTTGAAGACAACATTACTCAACTCATAGCAAAAACTGTAAGTTGACCCTCATCTATTCAGTGAAAAAATTTTTTTTCAACTCCCAAGTGAAGTCAAATGACATGCTGGGATAAACGTTATCTTGCTCTTCAGTTGGGGAGCCAACGATGCAAACTCTGGATTTACTCGAGCGTCGTGGAGACCCAATGAATTTGACGATTAGATGGTAGAAAAAAGAAGGTTATATGATGTATGCACTTTTAGGTGTGGGAAAAGCGTCTGTAGGTTTTCATAGATGTGAAAAAAAATCGTCAGGTGTACATACTCGAGCCCTACATGTCTCTGATAATGAATTCATGTTAATCTGACAGTTTGCGTGGTGGGGCTAGCTGTACGGAAGAGTTGAAAATGGTGAGCGTGTCAGATTTTTTGAAGATATGTTAATCGGACCCAAAGGAAGCTACTTTTCAAGGGACTGACAATTTGGACGTGACGTAAGGTTACGGCGGTCCTTTGAAAATGCAAAAAATTTGTTTCTTGTACTTACTCGAGCGTGTCAGATTTTCATACAGATGGTTAATCACGGTGTTGCAGAGAGAGGGGAGGTTTTCTTAATATGACACATTGAAAAAGATAACAATGCATTTTTTTAGAATATCTCCCTTCCTATCCTCTAATTCTTTTAGCATTCATTATGAAAGTTTAAGATAATAAAATACTTTCCGACTTTTATCTGAAGCAATTTAATATTCACTTAACAGTTTTCGAGTTAGAGGGCGATAAGGGCGAGGAGCTTAGCCATACATGCGATAGGCCAAGCTCAATGCAGAAACCTAGTCTAATGCCGATTCATCGCCATATATCTCAAAAACTATCAAACGTAAAAAAAATTGCTTCGGACAAAATTTGTAGAAAATGTTATGATCTACAACTTTTATAATGAATGAGAAAACAATTCAACGCCCAGGAGAGGAGTAAATTAAAAAAAAAACAGATTTTTGTGGCTTTTATGGCCAATTTTTAATTTTTGTTGAAACTGCCATATTATATTTTTCCGTTATTCTTGAACCCTTAGCTTCAAAGTAGAAAAAGCTACCGCGCTCGAGAATGTACACGTGACGTTTTTTTTTTGCAAGTTTGGCGCCCTTCCAAACATTTTCGTTACGCTTAAATTGTCAGATTGAGAAAATATATACTTTTCAACATGTAATTTACCACATATATCTTAATCTGACACGGTCGAGTATGTACAATGATCGTTTTTGTTTTTACTATTCTGACAGGCTGGCCTAGACAATTTCCCCTATACACAGATCTGATTTTTGGAGATGTACTCTACAGGATCCAAGGTATCTCACCTTATATTAATCTGACACGCTAGAGTAAATCCCGAATTTCTCCCTTGGGCTCCCCAACTACTTGTTGCTATGGATTTAATAATGCCCTAGCAGCAATCAATCGAAGCGACATCTTTCATGTCATTTCGTAAATTAGAAAATTATCTTGAAAATATTATCATTTGAATCCTTAAATGGAATAAAATTCTGTATAAAACACATGGATTACAAATGTTTGTTCATTCGAACAAAAAAACCTTCTCACCCTTTTGGCTCGTGGGTTAAACTTTCTTCTAGTGAATAAACATTCATTTAACTCACTTGTTGTATAAATAACAAATAATCAGGCAGGTTTTTCAAAATCTGTGAAAATATACAGGTTGTCCTCTTTGAATTGAAAAAGTTGCTGATATTTCCGAAGTTCTGACAGTAAATGCATTATGCGGATGTAAGGTTTCATGAATATCGTTTTTTTCGTTCAAGATATGTATGTAGGTATACTTTATAGGCAGGTAATTTGAATTCGCACTGTATCACTGAAAAACTCCCCACATTAACGACCGAAAGTCCAATTTGCTTTTATATACATATACAATATTGTTAGCTCGTTGTTGTGTTGATACAATATAACATCGAAGTGAATTGCACGTTACAAAACCAATAAACCGCAAACCATAATAGATTTAATGGCATCATTAATATCAAGAGTTATTAAATCGTTTGATCTTAATTCGCTCTCGGCGAGAAGGTATATATTGGGTCCATAAATAAGTCAACATCTACTTATATTGGGAGTGCAATATGAATGAAATGTTCGCTTGTGGGCAGGTACATAAAGCCTCGTTTTCAGTGTCGGTTGAAAACAAGCTTGAGCGTTGAAAATAATGATGATTTCGCACTTTGCTCACCTACATTTGTGTGCTAATGTGCTCTCGGTCATTCGAAGAAATTATTCTTAAGAAGCTATCCATATTTCTATATTCCATCAGTTTTTATTCATTAATTACAAAAATAAACCTCCAGGATCTGGTATGAAACAAAAATTTTAATGTTCTTCACAACCCTAGCAAAATAAAATTTTTGTACCGCAAAATTGGATTTGGCGCATCTGAAAATATGCAACCATTATACAGGGTGAGTCAAATATTTAACATTAGATTCTTGAGATCATAAAAAACACTTTTTTTGTAAAGCATTTTTCCCGATTCGATCCTGATAAAAATATACAGCCATTTTAAGCTGCCAGTGCCACCCCTGGAAAAACGAAATTACCTTCAGAATAACTAGATAAATGTGTGGCACATTTGTGCCAATTTTTCGAATTTCACAGACATTTTTAATCTTTGAACATCAAATTACTCTAAAACGGCGTATTATACGAGAAAATATGAAGAATACTTTTATTTTACAAAACGTTCACATATTCATTAGATAGCGCCAACTTAGTTTCAAGAGTTGGGTCCTTGAATTTTTGATAATTTTGTGGTACGTAATGGTCATAATGAGAAAACTGGAAGACGTAGGTGATATCTTGTATTCGAATAAGATTCACCAAATAAATGAAAAACAATATTACGAAATTCATTTCTTTCGATAAAACGGTTTGTGAGATGGAACTAAAAATACCTAATAATTTTTATGGTGTTCAAAGAGCCTGTAACTTTCAAACTGTGCCGATTTGGAAAAAAAGGAAAAGGAAAAAAATTTTTATTTTACCTCATGAATTTACTGTCAAAATATTTGTATGAGTCAAATATTGGTCCTGTATTAAAAGAGAGATTTCACCTGTTTAAATATTATCTCAAGTGATATTAAATACAATTATGTTGAAATTTTGACATTTCTCCAATTCAATATAGCTTCGGAAATTCATCTTTGTCAAATATTTCTGTTCGACTTATTTTCTCGTGATATAGTCATGTCGAACACCACTCGAGATGAAATTTAAGCAGGAAAAATTTCTCTCTTGTAATATATCAGTTTGTAACTTTTCGGCAACTTCGCTCATGACATTTTATCCAAAGTTACAAATGTCATTCGCGAAATTGCCAAGCAGCAAACTTTCATACCGAGAAATTCTGCCGGCAAAATTTCAACTTTCAAGTATTATTTTACTTATGAAAATAGAATACTGCATTTTGTATTTTACATTGCAAATACACGACTTAATACGATGCATTCTATTTTGAATATTATAATTTCGAGATAGTGTTTTGTATGTTTGTATTTTGCTCAGGCCTGGCCGCTCTGGGTTCATGAATCTGATATAAATTCAAAGCCAATTTTGTCTCGATGAAAATAATAATCCTTTCTCTTATTATAATTGCGTAACAAACTCTGAGCATTCGTTGGCAGTTTTACAATCCGGAAAATAGATTATTTCAACTTCAAAGTGACAAAATGGAACGCCGTTGCCCTTTGAAGTTATCATAAATTCTATTTTGACATAGCTATGATCGTTTCGGATCATATACTCATCGACAATAGAACCGTTTCAGAAATTCATTCCATAATTTTAATGATTAAAGCGGTCATCGGTATCTGAAGTGGTTATAAATAGCATATATCATAGTATTTTGTTTGGTATGTTACAAGAACAAGATAATAAGGTAAAATTTTTTCTTTTTGCAGATCTTATGTGCTGTTTACACGCTACTGGTTCATGTAGGAATGTCTGTGAGAAGGTAAGATTATAAATATTTTATGGATACCCATGAGAAAAATCATTTGTTACCAAAAAATGCCCAATCATACAAAACGCTCAACCAAAACTAATAAATACAATGGATAAAATGTTTATTTATCAATGTGTGATGTCTGCCCGAAAACTCATATTGTACATTTGTACACCCATTTTGGTTGAGTCTGCACTGTATCTCAGCTATTATTAAAGATAGAGACATGAGTTTTTCGCGACACTGTATCCATTTTTTGTAAATATCGTAAAGCCACGAACAAAAATATTCCAACTATTTTTGTTCCAGAAATGAAGGCGAAAACCAAAATTTTCACTTTTGTTATTATTTCTCAGTCCCTGTATAAGTTAGTTAAATGAAAACTGTTTAGATATTATTACATAAAAGTCAGTGGCATATTTAAAAATGTTTCTTAGAGCACTGTTTTTAAGATTGGGCACGAAGTTGTTTTTTTCAAGGAACGCCCTGTACATTTTAGCGTCAAATATTTGCAATTTTTTTCTGAACACATTGATGTATCACGACATAATCATTAATACATTTTAGTTTATATTATAGTAGGCCACGAATTATTTTACACGTGCATTTAATTATTACCTCTTTAAAATGCCATCTGATTCAAACCTATTAATTTAATTATATTATTACATAAACACTTCAATGTAAACTTAAAAATGTTCAAAATATAATCAAATAAATGAGTTTGAATCACATGTAGTTCAAAAAAGTGATAATTGAATGCATGTGTGAAAAAATTCATGGCCTACTATTAAGAAAACAAACATAAATATGGATTTTTACGATTAAGCTTAAATTCATTGAAGATCATGTTGTGATACATCAATGTAGTCAGAAGAAATTGTAAAATTTGACTTTAAAATAGGGAGTTCCATTTAAATAATACCAAGTTTGTGAGCAATCTTAATAACACTGCTCTAAAAAAGAATTCAAATACGCTACTGACTTTTATGTAGAAATATCTATTTTAAGCAATTTTCATTATTATCTTATACAGGGCCTGTATATTAACATCTCCAAAAGTGAACATCTTCGTTTTCGCCCTGTATATCAAGAATAATAAATAACCGACAGATTTTATTGAAAAAATAATTTTAAATTTAGAGAGAAAAATGTCTAACCAAAATCATAATAATGATCAGGAACAACCAATAAACCGTCAAGAACAACCAAATTTATTGAACGTAATTCCTTTTGTTAATAGCATTTCAGAAAAAATGAGAAGAATCGGTTTCAAATTGAACATAAGAACTGGATCTAAAGCACAAAATGATTTAAGATATATTCTAACAAAAACTAAACATTTGAAAGAAAAACAAAAATCAAAAAATTGTATTTACAACATTTCCTGTATTTGCGGTAAAACTTATACAGGTGAAACGTCTAGACCTGTAAAAATAAGAAAACGCGAACTTAAAAATAATATTAAAAATAGAGAAATTAAAAGATCGCAGATTTTGTTTGTTCTAATACAGGAGACCCCATGATGGATTGGAATAACACTAAAATTTTAATGACAGAACAGGATCATTATAAACGAAAGATTAAAGAGTCCACGTGTATTTTGTTGGATCAAAAAAATAATTTGGCCAATTGTTCGGTGGGAATAGATTATATTTGGATTAATTTCAGGTCATTCAAATTTGGAATAATAAAACATTGAAAATATTTCTGAGTAATAAGCCTTATTTTTCAACTAATGTTCCATCCGGGTAAAGGGAAACCTATCCTTCAAAATTGGCGCCTCGACGAGGAAAACACAAGGCAACGAAAGGTCCATTCGTTTCTGACACAAAAAGTTGCAATTCAAAAAACTCAACTGCTCGTAGATGATGCATGACAAGATATTAATTTTATTAGTTACTTTTTATAAACTCTGTTTATGTACATATACTGATATTTAATAAGTGTAAGATTTTATCACTTTATGAAAATCCACTGGTTTCCGAAATTGGAAGTGTAACTTCTTCTCTCGAAAATTTTCCCTGATGACTACCAACCACGCCGAAACTTTCATGGTTTCCGAAAGAGTTTATTTTAGAGCCACTATGCCAGTGAAAAATGAAGAAATGAATTCAAATTGCCATAATTGAACAGCTGGAACTCTGCGCTCTGTGCTATTTATTCACAGGAGAATGAAAAAGGAAGGACTAGAGAACTTAGTCGGGATTCGGACTGGCTGCAGGCCAAGTGTATATTTCTATCTGAACGTCAGCACTTGTACCTTTGTCGTCCTATCATATTAATTATGGCATATCTTGTAGCAATAAATTGAGGGGGTTTGACAATTGTGGCGTGGAAGTGGTGGTACAGTTGCCGGCTATTTCAGGATGAATTAACGAGGGTGTAAAGTAATGAATGAGTTCATTTTCAGGCGTTTGAACCTGTACTCCGTAGACAAACACCGTGAAAATGATTATTTCGAAAACCGGTAATTATCCATGAGTGAAAATATTGCCTGGCCTCCGAGATGTCCTGACTCGAAGCCCATTGAATATTTGGACGCCAAATCTGTTCATACCCAGGGTGTTTCATGAATGAGTGCAAAGGTCTCGGTACAGATGCAGGACCTTTTGGGGAGTCTAAATCAGTGTTCGAAATATGTCCCAACTATATTGGTTTAAAAGATACAGGACATTTCCTCAAAAACATCAATTCCCTTTGATAATGAGTTCACTTGAATGTTCAATATTTTTTCGATCATTTGATTGTATTCCATAAAATCTTTGATTTCGCTATCTTTTGTTCCAGTCATTCGGAGAGAAGAATTGTATACAGGGTCCTGTAATAGTGCTTAGGCTTCCATAGGTGCCAAAGCAGACGTTTTAGAAATTGAGTTGAAAAGCATTCCCTTTGTACTTCTGCATTCTGCATCTCAGGAAATTATTTTCTGATATACAGGGTGTTCCCAAATGAAATTATCCAACAAATGAGTGATTTTTTATATGGAACACCCCTCATATTTTTGCATATTTTCAATGCTCTTCAATACCTCTACCATAATGAAAAATATTAGGGATAGTTTTCCAACGCTACGGATCTTATCAGAAAAAAACTACAAAATTTCGACGAAACAGTAGTTCGGTAAAAGCCCTTTACCGATTTTCAGAAGCGATAGAAACATGAATTTGATCAGGATTTCTTTCAACTTAAGAATTTGCCTAGTCATCGTTCCTAAATGATCAAATGATCAACCTATACAGGGTGTCCGTTATCAATGTCCAAATATGAAGAATTTTAAATTGTTTTTTCTCGATTTTTTCAAATGTAACACCCTGTATTTTTTCCATCATAATGTACACAGTTTAAAGAGTTGCATTTTTTCACAAGTAACCTTAGGATTATTTTCACTCCTGTGTCCATCAGACAGGAAAAATGACATTTCAACCAAAAATTTCGAAATACCTAATGAACCTAATAACTAACGGATATTTTAAATGAGTCACACAATGAAACCAAACTGAATGACCAATTTTTGAAAAACTTTAAAACCCTTCCAAAATCATAAATAATCCTTGAAGTTCAACATAAAAATGATAATTTATGGTAATTTGGGAAAACCCTGTATATCAGAAAATAATTCCCTGAAATGCAGAATTGAGAGTACAAAGGGAATGCTTCTCAACTAAATTCCTAAAACGTTTGGTATGGCAGCTATGGAAGCCTAACGCACTATTGCAGGACCCTGTATAAATGTGAGAATGAGAATTTCTATCATTTGGAGCTTGCCTCTGAAACTCGTTTAGGTAATGTGAAAATAACAAAAATCTGTGTATTCGGATCAAATAAGATGCAACACATTCCTACAGATATGTTCCTGAGAAATTTAATTTATTCAATACAGATTAAGTGGTATTATTCAGAGGTCCATTTAAATTATAAATTGAAAATTCCCGATATTAAATGGCAAATAAAATATCGATACGAAGTGAGCCAGTATTACCAATAGGCTTGATTGAAAGAGAACTTAGTGTTATCTCTGAGAAAAATTTTATGTAGGTACATGAGTACAGGGTGTTTTACAAGATGTGGAATAGAAAATAAAATTTTCCCAGTACGGGCCTGCGCCATCAACAAGTCATCATGAGTGAATGTTGGTCATTGTCCAATTCCCATTTCTTGAAATTATCATGAAAATCCATTCAGACGATGAACTGTTATGCCGATCGAAAATGTTTTATAAAATATATAAAACATCCTGTATCTATTAAACGAACATTAATTAAGACTCCCAAAAATATTCTGTATCTGTTGTGAACTCTGTACAATCAATCGTGAAATTTTGAAAATGAATGATTCATAACGTGACATAAATAGTACGTATATTGATTGCATTGAGAAATTCTCACCAAGTGCAGAAAGGTTATCATAAGAAAAAATACGAAGATAAGACGATAGTATACTTCTATCATCAACCTTCACCTACGTTGCTTGTTAAATATTAATTGAAAAATTTCTCGTTCAGATCTAAATGAATATGTAGGGAAATTATGAATAATTTGTCAAGGCATCAGAATGAAAAACATCCAAGTTGTCAGATAAGGAATGTATAAAATTAAGCAGTTAACTAATGGCTCACCCGATAAATTAAGTTCCTTGACCGCACCATCTCCGAGACGCGCATATTAGCTTCAATTAGCTATTTTAAATTCATTAAATCCAGTCTGCTCCAAAATAGACAACCGGACTGTTGGTGTCTGTTCAATGTTTGAAATTGTTTCTGTGTCGCATTGAGAGTAAAAAAAAAGAATTTTTTCGATTTTGTTTTCTCGATTCTTCTAATATTAGTCAGAATTTCAAATAATTGGAATTGTAGAAATTAGATAAGGGAAAATCGACAACGATTTTGCACAAGGGCTCAAATTTGATTCCTACAGAAAAAGGGACGATAGAACCCCATGACTGGCCACATCATTTTCAGCAATAATATAGGTTTATGTGTTTTATTATACAGGCTGAGTCTTTGACTCGTACGAATGTTTTAACGGTAGATTCTTGAGGTTGAAATAAGAACTTTTTTCCCATACCGTTTTTTTCGATTCGGCCTTGATACGATACAGCCATTTTAAGTTTTCATAATGAGCTGTGCCAACCCTGGAAAAACAAAATTACCTTCAGAATAACTAGCTAAATCTAACAACAAGTGTTGCTCTCCTGAGCTCGAGACCCACTAAAAACCCTTAAACTGCTTCTTGGATATTGGTTCCGGGCATACGCCTATAAACCGTTCATCCTCTTAGTCGGTTTTCTTCTCGCACACTATCGTGCTGGGATTTATTTGTTTATCCTCTATTGGATAACACTTTATTGGATTATTTAATAACTTTCTGTTCTTATTTTAATCCCTTTTAAATTGATCTCTTGGTCTCCTTCGGTAAATTCGCATTCTCCTTTTGTCTTCCTCTGGGTCGTAGTCCACTAGTCTCCTGAGTTCTTGATTCGGATGGTTTTTCGCTGTTTCGAATAATTTCTCAGCTTTTCGGTTCATGAATTCCGTTATGGTTTTCCATTTTAGGTCTCTATAAATCTGTCTATTCCTGACCAACCATGGTGCATCTATTGCACATCGTAGCAGCTTGTTTTCAGTGGCCTGATTTTTTTTGATATGGCTCTTTGCCGCGAAACCTCAGGCAACTGATCCATAAGTCAGTTGAGGACTAACAACGGCTTTAATAATCTTCAATTTTGTCTCTTTCGACATGTGGCTTCTTCTTCCTATCAGAGGGTAGAGTCTATTCCTCGCTGCTTTCGTTTTGTCGATTGCTTGGTTGATATGACTTTTCCAAGTAAGTCGTTTGTCAAGCGTTTATTGGCTTCATTTTTCCAATCAATTTCTTCGCCGTCAACTTCTAGATTCGTTGTGGGACGCTGTCTTCTCTTCTGAAGTAATATTGCTTGGCTCTATTGTCCATTGAGCTTGATTTTCTACTATATCACCAGTCATTTGTTTCGTCACTCGTTTCTTGTAGATCTCGTTCTATTACTTCTGGGTTGCGGTGTCGAGTTGCTATGCCTGTGTCGTCAGCATATAACGTAATCATGGTTCTTGGATTCTTCGGAATATCGTGAATGTATATGTTGTACAGAAGTGGCCCAAGTACTGACCCTTGGGGTACTCCAGCCTCTATATCTCTTGTTGGGGAGCATTCTCCTTCGACTTTCACGTAAAATTTTCTATTTTTGAGATAATTCCTGATCAACGGGCATATTTTGATCGAATATCCAGCACATCTCATCTTATATATTAATCCTTCATGCCATACTCTGTCGAAACTCTGGCGACGTCTAGTAAAACAAGACCTGTAGCTTTTGGATTTTGGAATCCCTCTGTAATGTATTCTGTGAGCCTTAATAGTTGTTGCTCTGTTGAATGCTCTCTTCTGAATCCGAACTATTCTGGTGGTATTAGTTTCAGATTTTCGGTTTCCTCATTTAGCCTCGTGGCCATAATTCTTTTTACTAGTTTTCCTAACGCCGACAGTAGACTTATCGGTCTGTAGTTTTGTGGGAACTTCTTCTCTTTGAATGGTTTATTGAAAACTATGACTTCCGATTTTTTTCCATCCTCTGTATAATATACAGGGATTTCACAAAGCTTGATCGGGAATCAACGCTTGATTCATGGATAGAACGTCCAAATCAAACGGAAAATTATGATCCGTATACATCCATTAAATGATTCTCTATTGCTATTTTTTCAATATATTTAAAAATGAAAAGGTTTCAGTGATTTCGTTTTGGAAATCGACTGACGGTCAAATTGTTGATTGCACTGTCAATGTTTTATAAAACCGGGGGTTAAGGAATATGAGACAGAAAATACTCAAAATTAATGACAATTTCAGTTTCTACACATAGGTATATGACCTAGACATATCCAACTTGTAAGTTCCCATTTTTTTTTTTGATGTTTCCTCGGGTGTTTCTTTGACAATCATTGATTGTTTTTGTTATTAAGGTCGAAATGGTGAAATGAACATATTTCGTTCGATTGAAAAAATGAATGGATACACCTCATTAGAGGCGATCTCCCAGATCTTCTGAATTATATTCGATTTAGGTTTTGCTCTAATTTTGAGCAAAGTTATTCTTACTAAGCAACTGTTTTGTTTCTCTCTAAACACCCAATCAAGGAGTGCCAGTTTTGTGTTAAAAAACGCAACAAAAGGAATCGAAACCCCAAGAAATATTCTCCGATTCTCGGAATCTATTTTGACAGCTTCTTCCTATTCTACGAAAGTTAACTTCAACAATAACATTGTTGAGTTCCAGAGTTGAACAGATTCAGAGATAGCAACATTAATTCGGCCTTGTCATGCTTTGAAGACAATCTGATCCAGTACAACTATCTCACGTAATAACTCCCACGCAAACCGCGATAGTTGTTCCACTCTACTACTTTCCTGGGTGAGATTCTTCGAAATCTGCTCACATTAGCACAGATAAATCCAGCCGTAGTCCGACAATTAAAACAGACAGTCAACGCATTAACTAGTCGAAGCAAACGCCAACGGCTATGAACGGTAGTGAAATAATAGTATATCTTGAGAATAGTACTTGGAGGTTGGAGATAGCCGGCCTGCATGAGTAATTATCAAACATTAACATTGCAAATGTATGTCCCAGCTCTGTCAGTCGATTTGATAATAAATTATTGAACAATAACCACCCACTGGTCTCTGACACGCAGTTGGAAAAAGAGAAGTGTCAAGTGGATGTGGCACGTAAGCGGATGTGCCAGTATCTACCATCAGTGGCATTTAGTATTTCCACGAACTTCCTCCACATGGAGGATGCGATTTCATCAGTGTTGAGTTGATCCACTATGCAGTACGTCTAATTTGATCGTCCTTTCGTTCTCACTAGGAAACGCTTGATCCAATTAAATTATTCGTTGTGTTATATGGGCTTCTTTAAAATGGGGTATTCGATTTTAAACATTGACAAGTTCCAGGACGTTTATGCATCTATATATATATATATATATATAACCGCCAATCAGAATGGTATGTCAGGATGCAGCATCAGAATGCAGAATCCGTTGTTACACGATCCAACAGGTACAGATTTTGCATATTTCTAGGCCTTTGGTTTCCGCTTCTCGACAGCTATGGATTAGCCTAGAAATTTTTATCTCACTAACCTGAAAGAAGTCTAAAACTTCTCTATGAAAAGGCCTGTCCTAACGCCCTTATAAGGCATTTTGTCGTCACTTGAGGAGCAGACAAACCATCTATGACATACACCATCACAAAACTTTATAGTTGAGGAGGCGACGATGCTACATCGGGATTCACTCGAGCGTCGGGGAGAAAAAAAAAAGGTTCTATGATGTATGCACTTTCAACGGTGGGGAAAGCGTCTGCAGGTTTTCAAAGATGTAAAAAAATCGTCAGGTGTACATACTCGAGCGTGTCAGAATGATACTGTATATGCCTTTAATGTCTCTGATAATAAATTCATGTTAATCTGACAGTTTGCGTGGTGGGGCTGGCCGTATGGAAGAGTTAAAAATTGTAAAAAAAAAAATTCCAGCGTGTCAGATTTTTAAGGTAGGTATATGTTAATTGCACCCAAAGGAACCTACATTTCAAGGGACTGACAATTCGGACGTGACGCAAGGTCACAAAGATCCTGCCAAAAAATATCGTTACTTGTACATACTCGAGCGTGTCAGATTTTCATGAGTAACCATCCTCATGAAAATCTGACATCTCGGTGTTTTAGACGTGTTGACCCATTCATCTGACACTAATCAGGAGGGGTTTTCTTAATCTGACAGTTTGAAGATAATAAAAAGGAATTTTTTTAAAATATCCCCCTTCTTGTACCTCTAATCGTTTCTATATTAATTATGAAAGTTGTAGATGATGAAATTCTATACAACTTTTGACCAAAGCAATTTTCCATATACTTAACCGTTTTCGAGCTAAAGGGTTATAAGTGCGAGGCCAAGGTCGAGGTAGAAACACATTTTGATGTACATTCATCGCCATATATGTCAAAAACGTTCAAACGTAGAAAAAATTGTTTCGGACAAAATTTGTGGAAAATGTTATGCTCTAGAACTTTTATAATGAATGCGAAAACAATTTGAAGCCCAGGAGTGGAGATAATTCAAAAAAACTAATTTTTGTAACCTTTATTGCCAATTTTTATTGTTTCAGCTTGCTGAAACTGTCAGATTATATTTCTTCTGTTATTCTTGAGTCATTAGCTTCAAATTAAGAAAAGAGCCACCGCGCTCGAGAATCTACCCGCGTTACGTTTTTTCTGCAAGTTTGGTGGCCCCTTCACACAATTGACAAATTGCCAGATTAAGAGAATATGTACCTATCAACATATAATTAACCACATAATATATCTTAATCTGACACGCTTCAGTATGTACAATGATCTTTTTTTTTACTATTCTGACAGGCTGTCCTAGACAATTACCCCTATATACACACGTCTAATTTTTGGTATAGGTACTCTACAGAGCCCAAGGTACCTCCCCTTATATTAATCTGACATGCTCGAGTAAATCTCGAATTTCTCTCTTGGTCTCCCCAACTACTAAATTGTACTTGTAAATATTTTCAATAATAGTCAGTTTTCTGTCGTTTTGCACTTCACTTTCTTATCACCACTGAAGAATTTTCACTTAAGGTCATTTTCTCAGCAAATTATGAATTGATGAAAAGTACAGAAAATCACAAAAACATGAACCTAACCAAAACCTGTGTGACCCTCAGGAATCTTATCAAATTCAGCTGATCCGAAATGCCCTATTGGCTTTATTAATCTAGTTTAAGTCTTGTCATGTTAAGAAAACTCTACTGTTATAATTATGGATTCTTAGCTTATACTTGACAACAGTAGAATAAAAAGTATTCAAAATAAAAAAAAAACGTCAGATAAGAAAGAATTTGCCATATATGAACGTTTGTTGACCAACACTAGAGGTTATTTGAAATAGATTAAGACTGCGGAGCAGTTTATTTAGACCATATCGATGATTTCGTTAGAATCTGTATTTGATGGGAATTCTGAAGCGAAAACATCTCAATACCAGCGTCGTAACCCCCCTTTGATATATGATATGTTAGGTAAATTCTGAGTATGAAAATAGATACTCGATAAGACGACTTCTGTTTGGGAATTAATGAACAAGATGTTGAGATAATGTGATGAAATGTAATATGATATCTAATGTCAAACTTATCGAGCTTCATCCTTGAACAAGTTCACATCTGGATGATCATTTTCTCTACCATATCGAATTGAATGTTGTCGACATGATAAATTCACTCGTCTGATAAAAAATGTGATAGCCATAAAGTTACTACTCATCATTCAACACAAGAATATATCATAGATACAAAGAAGGAGCATTCATGAAAATTGGTCCTCAATTTGGTATTCTACCTTGGAATGTATTGCTTAGCTTCAATACCATATTATGATTAGGAACTTGAGAAACCCACTAGTCCAATTCGACGATGCTGGATCAATATCACTCTAATCATTCTCAGCAGAAAAGGCTATCCTCATATTCCCAATGAGTTTAGTAAAAGAACTATTTACTCATATATTCCTCTCAAATTCATCCCAACTCATTTATGATTCGGTTCCTAGACTCCTCTGCATAAAAACTTGTTGTTGTTTCTTTTCTCAGAAGAGGCAAAGATGGTGTACTGAATGAAGAATTGAATGAAGAGGAAAAACCATACCATGAATGCAATAAAACTTTTCTATGCCATGCATACACAATGTGGTAATAGCAAAATAGTGTGAATACGTGATAGGAAATGAGTTGTTTCTTTATTCGATTGCTTTTAAGGAATGCATACTGGGTGCCACATGCAATTACGTCTCCACAATCTGTGGTCTGAAATTAAGTATAAAACAAAATAGAGAATAGATTATGAACACGATTATATGTAAGATAAGGATGGTATAAAAAAATGTTTGACTTATATTATCGTATTTATTTCTAACATCAACCGGTTAGTGACTGGTCACTCCACTCATGCAGAAATCAATAATATTAATTATTAACGCAGAGACGATAAGCCCCCTTATTCAAACAAAAAGTAGATGAATTTTGTTAATATTCAGGTATTCATAAGTTATAATCGTGTGTTACAACAATCAACAGACTGCATTTCGATGAATATTTAAATTAGCAACTCAATTAAAATTCTTGTTTGATATTCTTCCATCCTCTTTTCATAATGGCTTCCTGGTAACTCTAATCGCATTTTATGTTGAGATTTTATTGGATGACTTATAGAGTTAATTCAGAACAACGTTTCATTATCGTGGACAATGTCGAACTAATGATAAGATAATATTCGTTAGAATCCTATATAGAGCAATGAAATTAGATTTATGTTGATTGTAAATTACAAGATTTATATATGAACTGAAATATTTATTGTTGGTAACGTTTTTGGAAGGAATAAAAGGTCTTACAAACACTTTTTCAAAATGAATACTCGTATCAAAACCTTGTTATTGACAATTGATTCACAAAAACAATACACAACCCACAGCTTCAATTCAGAATTTTGCCGTTTTTTTTTGGTGATTTTTTCCCAACCAGGATGCAATATCTCAGCTCATCCATTGATATGGCGATCCACTAATGTTACGATTTAATCGAACTACATACGAGGATATAATGTAAAATTCTTAGCCTACTATAGAACCAATAAAAGCTTCAATGTCAAAAATTTTATTACTCAACATATTCTCCTCTTAATTGGATACATTTATTACAGCGAACCTGTAACGTCTCTATAGCTATAGACCTCCACAGCTTTTATTACCTCCTCGTTGGAAGAAAATTGACGACTTTTTGAACTTTTTTTCAGCGGAGGAAAGAGATGTGATCGGATGAAGCCAAATCTGATGAATAAGGGGGGTGTTCTTGTAATTCAAACCTTAATCACGAATTTTTTGCATGGCAACATGAGATCTGTGTGCACGGGCGTTGTCTTGCAAAAACAATACACCTTTGGATAGCTTTCCGCGTCTTTTCTCTTTAATTTCTTTCCGTAGTGTGGTCAGTAATGGCGAATAGTAATCTCCGGTTATCGTTTTACCCTTATCCAATAAATAAATCACGATTACTCCATTGTGATCCCAACAACTGAAGCAAGAATTTTTCCAGCAGATTTTTGGACACGAAACTTCTTAGGTCTTGGAGAACCAAAGTGTCGCCATTCCATTGATTGTTGCTTTGTTTCTGGATCGTAGAAATGTACCCAAGTCTCATCCATAGAAACAATTCGGTTTAAGAAGTCTACATCGTTTTCAAATCGAGCACAGATCGAACGCCATGCTTCTACCCTTGCACGCTTTTGGTCAACATTCAAACATTTGGGGATCCATTTTGCAGCAATTTTTCTCCTGTCCAAATTAACGTGAAATATATGATGAATGCGCTATGAAATATTCAGTGCTTCAGATATGCGTTTTAGCCCAATTCGACGGTCTGATAAAATCATGTCATGAACTGCATCGATATTTTCGGGGACTGACACAGAAACTGGCCTTCCCGATCGGTCATCATCTTCAATGAAAAATTTACCTCTTTTGAAGCTTGCAATCCAATTTTTTACGGTCGCGTAAGAGGCACATTGATCACCAAAGGTTTTAAGCATATCTTGCTCACCTCTTAACCGTTTTGAATACAGATACTTGATGATTTCTCGATACTCCAAGTTTTCGATTTTCACAATTTCGGTGGACATCTTCTTTCTTTTAATTTATTGCGTAACTCTGGTTTACTTTTTTGACCTCGAACTTCACACTGACACTTCTAATGAGTTATTGTTCGTTGCTATGGTAACGCAATATTTTTTTATGCATGGAACTGGACTAGGCTAACTAGATATAAATACATCCTCGTAAGTCCATCAACATAACGTACATTCCTCTTTGAAATATAAGATGCTGATTATGGTTTCGGTTTTATTCGACCTCATCAGACCTACACAACTCACACCTCGATGAAACTGGAACGAATTAATTGACCAGAAATTAATATCGATTCGATTAGTCTAATATCTGATCTTACAAGACCGATAATTTGTCTCGAAATAATCACATTTTGGCTTCATGCTGTACTGAAGAATCTTTGAGGGGAATTTTTTGAATTCTACACAAAAGAACCTATACAAATCGTTTTCAACCTTCCCCTGGACCTTTCCACGATTTAAACGGTTCTAAGGCTCACAAAGACGGCATATTCCATACATTTTGACAGGATTTTTCACACCTAAACGTGCATTCTATTGTTGAGCGTTTAGTGTAGAATTACTGGTTAAATTTTAACTATTCTTGGTAACGATTAGGGCATACGTGAACTTCCATTGTGTTCAGTTCTGATCCGTCATGCACTTGTGACAAGCGGAAACGTCTAGATTTAGTTTCGTTCAGTTCTGGAGGATTAAAGGGGATTAATACGGGCTGAAATTTATTGAATTTACAGGGGTGCAGATGAGTGTGCGATAAGATTTTAAAATGGGATAGGTTTTATCGGTGATTCTTAATTCTGGGGATTTTGGATCGTCACGAAGGACGAATGATTTAAGTGTGTGTTTTGGTATTAAATAACGTTCAGAATGGGATGTTTTGTCTTCAGGTATTCATAACAAACTTTTTTCTTCCTTGTGTAACTTTCCTTTGATCCTTTGTGAATTTCTACCACTAAAAGTGGACATGATGAATCAATTTGACACTATAAAGGTAAATATCTTCGAAACTTCGCTTCGGTTGAACGACTCTTTAATTATTGGCATCTACATGTTTCGGCAAATAAAACCTTCCTCAGGATATGAAACTGCAGTTGATGAAGTACAAAGTGTTATAAAAGATTAGGTTGCTTTGTTGTGACAGGTCAATAACATGAACACTTCACTCATTGGCCAATCAAAATATACAGGGTGAGTGTTTGACTCGTACAAATATTTCAACAGTACAGGGTGGGCAATATTGGTGATACCTGAATTACAACTTTTTAACCCAACGAGATAGAGGAAAATGAATGTACCAATCATGTCGTCTTTTTTTGAGGAACTAATAATGCCATCAACCGCATTCCTCTATCTTCTTTTGTTTTCGAGTTATAGGCCAAAATTGAAATTTTGGCGATTTCAACTTAGGTCATTATCTCCATTCCTGTTTGTGCTAGGATGTTGAAATGAAAACATTATACAGACACTTTTTTGATAGCAATCCAGTGGTGTACTTTGATTTTTTCCTACAGGTATATGTGCTGAGCTACAACATGAAATTGTGTTTTTTCTTATGGAAATTTTATTTCCCTTTCAGAAATATACCATACATCATACATCGCCCTCAGATTCGTTCAGATATTGTGAAAAATATAGTTTATATGTGAATTTCAAATGATTGAGTATTGAGTAGGCTGAATCACACAATAATATTTCTCTACGGATGGTTTAATTATAATTTAGCTTTTGAATACTTGATTCAATCCTCCATGGTTTGATCTCGGTTTAGAACAACTGTCAGTTATTAGAATTCAAAGTCATCATTGGCGGCATTGTAGAAATATTCGAAAATTACGAGATTTGTGATTTCTTGAAAAATAAATCCATAATTCAGCTTACATAATACTCTTCATTTTAAATTCAACATAAATAAAAAGTGTATTTTTCATAATATCTGAACGAATCTGAGGGCGATGTAGATCTATGATATATTTCTGAAAAAAAAGGAGATTCTTTCTAGGTCATTTTAAACGACTGTTTCCATAAGAAAAAACACAACTTCATGTTGTAGCTTAGAACATATATCGATTGAAATTTATTTTGGGAGGATTTTGCATCTCTTCACAAACCTTTTAGGGCTTTCACTCCCAATCTCTGAAACAAAATCAATTAAAAATGAAATCAACGATTTGCTCCTGCGTAAATTCTTGCACTAATTTGTCAGGAGCAAATTAACTAGAAAAAATTGTTATATTATAATTTCAACGTTATTTATTTTGAGTTCATTGTCAGGCAACAATTTTTTCTAGTTAATTTGCTCCTGACAAATTAGTGCGAGAATTTACGCAAAAGCAAATCGTTGATTTCATTTTTAATTGATTTTGTTTCAGAGATTAGAACATATACCTGTAGGAAAAAAATCATAGTACGCCACTGGATTGCTATCAAAAAATTGTCTGTATAATGTTTTCATTTCAATGTCCTAGCTCAAACAGGAACGGAGATAACAAAAAAAATTCATCAAATAAATGAAAAACTATTTTTCGAAATTCATTTCGTTCGATAAAACCATTTGTGAGATAATTCTTATGGTTTTTCAACAGCCTGTATCCTTCAAACCCAGCCGATTCGTAAAAAATGATATAGGAAGGAAGTGTTCATTTTGACCTCAAGAATTTACTATTAAATTATTTCTACGAGTCAAAGACCCTGTATAATTAAATTTTGTAAAAAAGTGTGAAAAAGTGAAAGGTGTGAAAATTCATGAAAGAAGTGAATCTCAGACTGACTCAAATAAAATAAATATATTTCTAGAAATTTATTCTTATAAATCAATCAGTATTGTGTGTCCATTGTTCTATGTCACCTCGTTGCTATGTTTATCTTTCCGCTCTATGCTTCATATAGGAAAGGACCAATAAAAGTAAACCTCACTTTTCCAAAATTGATATTCCTATAAATCAGGAGGCTACGTATTCCTATGACGTATATTCCGACATCATTCTCGATAATTTCGCGGCACATTTTCTTTCATCCCACGAAATCGGTTCCTTTGATCTTTGACAGTTTGAAAGGCCGACTCACGAGATCAGAAGATGTAAAGTCTAGGTTTATCCGTTGCCACTACAAAAAAACGGTGATTTAAAATAGTGAGCCAATAAATCGTGATATGTTTGTTTGGGAATTCGTAGGTGTCCTCTTTCTAGATAGAGGTATTTTTAGTTATCGTCGTATTTGAGAAACGCCGATGGGAAGTGTTCTGGAGACAGACCCCATATTCCGATGAAATTAAAACAAATTTGTAAGTGTTGTCGTATGAAACCTTTGAACATTCAACCCTAGGGTTATGGGACGTCCCAAATTCGATATTCACTGATAGGATCTCGATTCTCCAGAAATTTAAGATGTTGAGAAAGATGTTCAAAGACTCTGGAACACTTTTTTTGTCAGGGAGCAGATTTACAACGGGTTTCATAAAACTTTGTGCCATCAACGATTTGACTGTCACTCGATTTCTAAAACGAAATCACTGAAACCTTTTTATTTCTGAATATATTGAATCAGAGCAATTGAGAATACTTTAATGGACGTATGAACATCCTTATTTGATGCCAGAATGATATTCTGAATGATCATGACTGAATTACAGATTGAAAATAAATTGGCGTCTATTCGTCAATCAAGCGTTGATTTCCCGATCAAGCTTTATGTAACCCTTACTATTATTTTTATTCGCTTTCAATTCAATATATATTCTACAGTACTTTATGAATCACTCTATATGTATGGTTCAAACTCTATAATCATATTATGAACATTTTTTTCGAATGTTCATACTCTAAGATCTTTTGCTGAAATATTGTTTGAGTTTGATGGCGCTATAGTAGGAAAACTTTTCCATTAGTGTTGTTAATAAACATGTTATTTTGTTGTCATTTTTACCCACATCGAAATAGTGATTCTGTTTGCTTTTCTTTCACAGAAAGTGGAAGTCATCAAAATAAGTCATTTCACGACAAATTATCCATATAATTGCTGAAATCACTATGCCTGTAAGAGGTGTTGGAATAAGATTCAGATTTGATGGAGGCCTGTTTAACCTGAAGCGCTTCAGAGCAAAAATCCCTACAAAGTTTATCACGGAACTTCAATATGCAGACGACTGCGCACTTATCGCTAGCAGCTCAGAGGATCTACAGATAATGTTGGACACCTATAAACATATGTATATGCGAAGCTTTAGGCCTTAGACTTAATACTGACAAAACCAAAATCCTGGTAAGTCCGCCAGAAAGCCTTCAAACAGATATAGGCCTGGAGGATGAAACTCTAGATCAGGTCGAGCAGTTTGGGAAGCTTCATAAATACTAAGGCTAACCTGGACACGGAAATACACAAATGAATCAATTCGGCATAACGGGCATTCTGGAAGATAAAGGATAGAGTGTTTCAAAATCACGACTTCAATCTGAAGACCAAGACAGCTGTTTACAATGCAGTGGTCCTCCCAACGCTTCTTTACGGAATCGAAAGCTGGACGCCCTGCAGGCGACATATTGAACAGCTTGAACAAACGCAACAATATCATCTAAGACAAATAATGCACATCAGATGGTTCCACAGAGTTTCAAATGCAGAAGTCTTGCAGCGCGCGAGTTGTTTAACAATTGAGATTCAAGTAACGAGTGCCCGACTCAGATGGAGCGGCCACATTCTGAGGATGAAAGACACAAGACTACCCAAAATAGCTAAGTATGGCGAATTCACAGAGGGAGCTCGGAAACTAGGAGGCCAGTATAAGCGGTTCAAGGATATACTGCATCAATCCCTAAAATCTGTTAATGCCAATCATAACTGGATACAACTAGCGTTAGACAGATCACAATGGAAGTATTTGGTCCACAGCTATAATGTAGACTCGAGAAGAATACAGCGGCGGCCAGATCTGGTTGCCCAGAGTGTGGAAAGATCTGTAGGTCGCGCTTGGGTCTCTTCAGTCTTAGGATGGCACACAGTCGCAAGTTGTCCTGAGAAATTATAAGTTTTTTATTTGAGTCTTTTTGTTGATTTATTCTAGGTGACGGGATACAGCAATGAATGAATGGTTCTATATAAAATATTTAAGATGGCTGAGCTACAACCCCTAGAAGTACGACAAAATTGTATTAAATTTCTAGTACGGGACTGTGGAAGGTGATTCCAGCATGGGAAAAACGAAACAAAACATGATGAAATTAATGGTTCAGTACTTCCTATTCAATCTAATTAGTTGCATCAGGTCACTTGAAAAAATTGTTGTATCTCGTGATTTGTGGTGAAAAAGTGTACAAAATTGAAACAGTTTATTGAAAGTGCTCATGAACTATTACAGTTCTCGAGATGATCTCAGTTTAGTGAGCATCGAATTTCGTACAGCCTGTACTTCATAAAGTATAACGCATAACCACGAGCTTAAGCTAATGGCACATACTCAGTTCCTGCATACTTCAATAAACAGCGAACGGAATGTTGAATGCAAATCCTTTCCACATCAACAGATTAAGATGCAAATGAGTTCGGCAAAAAATAATGAAAATCAGAAGATATCAACTAATCATTTCATCATATCTTAATTCCCTTCTTAACATCACTACCACTGAAAAAGGTGACCAGAATGTTATAAAATTTTATCCGGTGTCAGGTAGTTATCACAGAGATGTCACCCAGGACACATAAAAAAGCGGTTCTACCGCCCGTGTTTCGAAAAGGCATTGTTCGAAATATTTTATTCTTGTTTTAAGTTACAACCTTCACGAATTATAAATTCGTGGTCGTGACACGAGTTAATTAATCAACCTTTCAGAGGACGGAAGGATAGACAATACCGAATAAGTGACGTCGTCCATTTAACACGAGGGAGGTGAAGAATCCAAACAACTTGATTATGTTTTGACTAGAAATGAGTGAAGCTTTGAATTATCTAGGTGTTTTTCATTGCCTGATGAGAATGCTTGCTCCGAATTTATAGTTAGGCTCAAGTTTGGAAAGGTTTCTTTTTTGGTGGCGTCTTCGTGCTTTGTTTATACAAACAAGGTGTCCACGAGTGAATGATTGAAACTGAAACACCCCTTAGTAGAAGTATACAGGGTGATTACAAATAAGAGGTGAAAAGGTGTTCGTATGACTCATTTGCTGTCGTAAAGAGTTTCTGAGATATTAGACTTCTTGACTTCTTGTGATTCTAAATATATTTCTCACCTTAGTGGAATTTTTCGACGTTAAAAAATTTTATTATAATTTTGGGTAATTTTTAAGAGAAAAGGTTATGATATGTATGATAAAAGCAAAACTGTGCTGTACTAGATGTTGCAAAAGAATTAGTGAGGTTTGAAATGTGGTATGTGAATGAAGAATGCATATAATCCATTCACTTATATGAAAGCACTCGGTTGGCCATGGAAATTTGACGCATGACACATTGTATAGTACGATAATGTGAGGTTATGAAGCTTGTGAAATCATTTTTGGTTTTTAAATCAGCGCTATGTTGTCTGTTCTGCGTAAAAGTCCTAGTAATTACGTATTTCTCGCAATGTAAATTTACGTCAGGAAGTAAATGAGTTCGAAAATCTGTGATTAATGTTTATATAAACTGATTGAAAGGATTTCTTATCTAGTTACCTGCATGGAGAGGACAAAACGTCTGTTTTTAAATTAATTTTTTTGCTATGGAAGAAAATTAATCACATATTATCTAGTTGCTTGAGAAGAGTAAATGTTGGTTGTCTCTTTGACTAATAAATAAATGTTAGTTATCAGTTGTTGAATTCAAAGAGATCAATCCAAAAAAGAAATGCATCTGATGCAGTGATAGGGAATGGATCTCTCGAAGGATATAAAGGATAATTACAATAATGTTAAATTCTTTAGCATTCCTTATTAATTTTCATCCCCTTCAATCACAATATTTCTGATTGTCGAAACATTCAGCTTAAATATATGTCGTTTAGATTAAGACGAAACATAATATAAACCTACTCACAATATGATATACTGTACATTTTAGAATATCAGGGTAAATTTTTGAATGAAAGGCCCTTAATTCTAAATAGCACTGTCTTCTCTCTTTTTCAATCACTTTCGGCATTTTGTAAAATTAATTTAACGTCGTTATGACCTTAACAACATTTCATGAGTGCCAACCTCACTCCCTTCTAGTCTGTGAAAATTATTTCATGGCCAACCGATTGCTTTTATAGAAGTGAATGGAGTATATAATAGTTTCGTTTCAGCAGTTTTTTTACTGATTCTTTTTAACATCTAATATAGAATGGTTTTGCTTTTTTCATTTAGGGAAAATAACCCAAAACTCTTAACGTTAAGGAAATTGTAGTAGGTGGAGAAATCTTCTAAAGAGAGAGGGACACAAATTTCTCGGACACTGTTGCTTTTCGGTTATTAATAAATATATTTCAAAGAAGTCAAATGATTCATAATAACACCTCCTCCAAAGTTCACGTCTAATTTGGAATCTCCCTGTACACAGGATGTGAATGAGTTGTTTCTAAAAAATTCAAGGAGGTTATTACTTGTCAAGAAATAGTGTGGGGCTTTCATATAATTTTTTTTCCAGGCGCCCATGCTTGGATAGAGCTGCCTAAAGATGGTACCTGAGTAGCAATTTTCAATTTTTTCTGAGAAACCAAAAAACTGACAGAAATGAAATTGAGGAGAAGGCAATAAAAACAAATTATGGTGTTCTCCAATTTTTGCCACCCCTAAAATTGGTTTCGCAAGAAACTATCTTCCTTATTTATATCATACCATTGACAAGTCACGCTTGATTAATTTTGGACAAATAAGTGATTTTTCAATTTTTTGCTAAAAGTAACGGTTTTTAGAGAAAAAGATAATTGCACCTGAGTCGTATAGGATCGAACTCAAATTTACCTAGTACGCGGATATCATGCTAACATTGCTCACAATAATTTTTTATGGACTTCTTGCTCCCATAGAAAATTAGCTCAATTTCATTTGTGTCAGTTGTCTAGTTTTTGGGAAAAAATTTTAAAACTGCTTTTTAGGTTACATCTTTAGAGGGGCTGGTCAAAAAAACATATAAGAAAGATGAAACATGAAGAACGTGCTAATTAGTAAATCTATTACTACAAACTAAAATCTCTCCCACGTTATTTTGTTAACCATACGATAACAGTTGTTCGATAGGCACTATTAGATATTCATTTATTCATTACTTTACCCAAACAACAATCCTCTATTTTATAAACGTATCATAGCATGCCTGATTATGGTGAACGTCAAATTCCGAGAAATTGATAACATTTAAAATTGCAGTCACAGTTGCCATCCTCTGAGAATAGAAGAATTCCTTCCACAGTGACCACACAACTATAAACAGCATTGAAATTTAAATGGTAGTACAGCGTACATAATAATTCGGTGTTCAATATGCAAAATAGCGGCCTGGTGCTGCTTTGATGGTTTCCCATGTGAGAATTTATTGAAAAAAGATTCATTATGTTTCCAGAAAATATGTCGTATGTTCAATAAATCAAGTGATTCAAAGGAGGAATGTTCATTGATTTATATCTATCTATTGGTCTCCTGAATATTTAATTTGAGGATTGCTTCAACACTTCATTATTTGATTCCTAAAATTTTTCGATTTACTTTGAATCATTAGATACTTTCAGATCTACTTGCCACTTAAAAAATGTACCAGAATATGTATTGTTATGAGCAATATTTAGTGATAATATCTCAGTCCTGTTTATGCGAATAAATTAAATTTTTCGAAAATTCTCCAGTTAAAATAATTCATTGAGACGGAATGGTAGATGCGACAACTTTGAGTGGTACCACTTGTTGAAGCCTAATTTAGTTTCTTTCTAAAATGCGAAACAATTATTCTAAATTCGAAATACAAAGTTTTACTCACTTTGAGTGAGGATTAAGGACTCCGGCCCTGAAGTATTGAAATAATTGATATCTCTCTTACTTGATCTCAGCATGTGTCAATGAACTACCAAGTTTCAAGAAATTCCGCCGATAAGTTTGGCTTTTTCATGATGGTCAGTATTTCCACGAATTTCGGAAATCACCCTGTATCTTTCTTGGCAAAACCAGAAATTAATTTTTTATAGTCAATCCGTACTCAGCTAGCCCTACTCTTTTTATACACACCGTGTAGGTCATTCCCAGGTCCCTTATTATATTTAGAATCCTATGCAACTTGTCAAGTCAAGTTTTTGGCTCTAAAAAAACTTCCTAACCACTAGAAGACATCATGTTTTTTTGATGCTACGAAGATAAACGCCTACCCATAATTTTCCCAATTTCCCAAACAGCATAAAAGTGGAACGACCGAACTCATAGTCATGTTTTCAATCTCAAACTCTGAAGAAGAGACGGAATGTGGATCTATATCATCTTTGACATATAACAGATCCTGTTTTCTCCCGCAACCAAAGGGATTCATCGAATTGTGGCACCATGTGGCGCCCAGCGTGAAGAAGGCCATTCAATCCATCACTCTTGAACCCCAAACAAGCCCGAAATGGGTTGCTGTAAAATTCTCGTGTATGCAGATTTAACAGATGATTATCCGAATATCGCTTGTCTGGTCCTGAGAAATCACTCACTAACTTTTAAATTATAATTTGGACCAGAGGGTTTTATTCAGAATTCAATGGTTCTCACATGAACCTTTGATGATGAAAAAAAAAGTAGAAGAAGGAAGTAAAAAACTGGAATACACTGGACATTGTCCTCAGCATTTCAGAGTTACAAACGATGCAAAATTCAAAGATATTTTCGGCATTGTACAAGACAGGATAATGTCAATTTGGTAAAAAAATTCTCGAGCATGTCAATTTCCTTTACGAAGAGTGGAGGGTAATTTAGTTTTTTAACAACTCTAACTTTTTGTGCCAGAGATGGATGATGAACCTTTGTTTTGACTTTTCAACACCTTATACTTAACAAAAATCATACGGTGGTGATTCAAAAATATGTGTCACATAGAAGAAAAACTGCAGAACAGAATTTATTTCAGATAAAAAAATTCGTCAACCAGTAGGTTAACAAATTTTGAAGGTTGATTGATGTTCAGTGACTGAACGTACTTGAATGTCTTTTCTTGATTTACAAACAAACAAACAAACAAACAAACAAACAATAACCTTTATTCAATTCATAGGACATTTGATTGTACAAGAATTAATGTCAAAAAAAAAAGAAAGAGCACAAGAGTTAAAGGGTTACATTCCTTTCCCTCTTACAGAAATCCATAAATTCTTCCACATTATATGGTTCACATTTCATTATAAATTCATTTAATTTTTTAATAAACAAAATTTCCCTATTTACATTACGAAATTGCATTGGTAGAACATTATACAATTTAATACACATATACATAGCATTATTGTGGGTCACAGTTAAAGAGTGTACTGGATAGAGATATTGATCAATTTGCCTTGTTTTTAAATTATTATTTTTGAACTTTTCGAATAATTCTTTGTGCTGCAGAAGAAACTTTATGCAATTATAAATGTAAAGTCCAGTCAAGGTATGTATTCTGTGAGCACGGAAAACACCCCTGCATGTTTGCCTGTATTTCATACCAAATATAGATCTTATAATCATTTTTTGCTTAACAAATAGGCTAGGTATAGATGAACTATTGCCCAGCACACAATACCATAAGACAGGTTAGATTGGAAACATGAAAAATAAACAACCCTCAATGTAGGAATATCTACAGACTTTTTCAAAACATTTATGGCATACAAAGACGAATTTAATTTCTTGTTCAGCTGATCTACATGATTTTTCCACTTCAATTCGCTGTCAACATGAATACCCAAAAATTTAGTAGAACCAGCAATTTCAACATCAGTGTTCTCCAAAACTACACTACTTGGTAACTGAGTTTTTGATCTAGAATTATGAAAAATTACACATTCCGTTTTTCCAGCATTTAATTTCAAGCCATTCATGGAACACCAGTCCTTCACATCGACAAATGCGCTATTCAATTCTTCAACTAATTTTATTAGATCATTTAGTAATTTCAGTATATTGGTATCATCAACATACAAAATCATATTAAGCAACTGACTAATATTGAAGGGCAGATCATTTATGTAGAGAATGAAAAGGATTGGACCTAAAATGCTGCCCTGTGGCACACCACGAGTGTGCCGTAAACAATCACGACATCAACTATACAGTGTGAGTCTTTGACTCGTACATTTGTTTTAACCGTAGAGTCTTGAGGTCAAAAGAAACAATTTTTTCTTATACCATGTTTTCCGATTCGGCCCTGATCACAAAATATAGCTATTTCAAATTTTCATAATGAGCTGTACCACCCATGGAAAAACAAAATTGCCTTCAGGAAACTAGCTAAATCTGATGTGCCACTACACATCTGTGGATGGTCAAAGTACCCAGGTTTTCTAATTTCACATATATTTTTCATATTTGCACTGGTACATTGTACTGCCTGCAACCTAAATGTACAATAAATAAAAAATAAATAAATGAATAGATAAATAAATATTTGAACATCAAGTAACTTGAAAACGGCGCATTATACGAGAAATTATGAAGACTACTTTTATTTTACCAAACGTTCAAATATTCATTAGATTTATTGGATTATTATCCCACTTAGTTTCAAGAGTTGGATTCTTCGAATTTTTGGTATTTTCATGGTACGTAATGGTCATAATGAGAAAAATGGTGACATCTTGTGTTCGAAACAGATCAATCAAATAATTGAAAAACTATTTTATGGTTTTTCACCAGCCTGTATCTTTTGAACCGAGCCGATTCGGAAAAAATGGCAAAGCAAAAAAGTGTTTCTTTTGACCTCAAGATTCTTCTGTTGAAATATTTGTACAAGTCGAAGACTCACACTGTATGTCCTAGTTTTGTATGGAGAGACATAATTTAGAGAAAAGGTACCTACTATCAGATTTCTTCCCAGGTCCATGAGGAAAGCATTTCTTTCATTGAGATCACAAGAGTCCGAAAAATACTTAGGTGGTTAGAAAAATTCATAATAATAATAATACTAATAATCTTTATTTCCAATGAAATCAGTAACAGCAAAGCAATACAGATATCAAATGAAATAACGTCAAAATAAATTTATTTTACAATTTATATCTGAAAAATTCATCTAGGTTATAAGGTTCCACTCTCATCAACAACTGTTTCACCTTAGCTTTAAATTGTCTGACATTATCTATGATTTTAATATCAATGAATATGTTAACGGCAGGCAGACAATTTATGACAGACATTAATTCCACTACTCAATTTATGATTTTAATGTTATCAGGTAGATGATTGAAAACTCTAATACAATTGTAAGCTGGGTGCTTCTCACTTAATGTTAACCTATGAATAGGGTAATTTCTTGGTAAAAAGTCCACAATTTTCATACTTAAGAGACAGGAATCTATAATATTTTTTTAGATGTATTGTTGTTTTGTATTTTCCAATATTTAAAAGGGTTCTACCTTTTTCAGTTATATGAAAAAATCGAGGTAATAATCTCAATATATTTAAATCTCTATAAATGTTGATGTGGTCAATACTTGATGAAAATCGATAACTAACCTGAAGGAACTGAATTATATGATTTTCATTAGAATGAGTTTCAGGTTTCAGTGTTCTCTATAATTAAAGTACATAGTTGCTAGAAATGTTTTCACATCGCGAAACAGTACCTTCCTACTTTGGAAAGATTGATAATAATCTACAGCAGCATTGTGATACTCTATAAAGTCGTTGAAACCTTTATGAATCGAATATTGCTACACACCCTTTATTTCTTCCCAATTTCTAGGTAGAATTCAATAGTAAATCCTTTTTGCACGTCGGTAGAAACCATCTTTATAAATTTCTGCTAATAACAATAATCCAAAACGCTTAATTGACAGTTCCCTTGAAAATAGTACAGCACAAGCTAAGAATTACGTTTAGACACGTAACATCGATGTTCAAAATTCCATAGCCTACTTGACGATGCATTTTTAGGAATGCACGTTATAAGAATAAAAATATCATCTATGCTTTATACAATAACACTCTTTTCAGTGACTGCAAATCCGTTAAATGGGGAATGAAAAGTATTTCGTTCGTGAGAGGAATCTACTGTTGAAATAAACAGTTTGTAATGTATTGCATCCGTTGAAGAATTTTTAATTCAACCTACACATAAACGAGAACTTGACACCTTTCCGAATGCTGCTTGAAAGGGGAAACGGAGTCCAGTGGAGTGAACAATCCACTATAGAAATGAACTATTTAGTGGGATACTTCATAAAAGAGGAAATGTAACCTATTCGTCTTTCAACTGGGACTGAAATAACTCAAGCAGCATGTGTTGTTCCGTCATTTAAATGCCAGAAGAGTGTTAGAGCCTCGGTTTCAGCAATTAAACACTATGAACTTTGGAAGTAGATTCTGGACGTTTCATATTCCTGATTATTCACCAGTGAACAGCATAGATTTAAAAATCAACCTTTATTTATATTATATTCAAACTGATACATTAGATAGGTAAATACTAATATTGATGAACTTAATTGAATAAATAAATTCTTATGTGGATAAAAAAATTGAGTTGAATACTCAATAATAAAAGTTTAAAAAAATATTCACCCTGTAATTCTCGATGAATTCAATATTGATTGATTGTCTCACAAAAGTACAAAATGTACGTGTGACCGTTTAATTCTTTTTGAATCAAAACTCATTATTAATGTGTGACCGTTTAATTCTTTTTCACACAAAAATTAATTGAAGAATAATTTGTATTTTCTTGTGATTTGACACACGTTCAACAACTAGAACTTTTTCTTCGAAGCTGCTGAGAGAATAGACATTTGTTGCGGTGTTTCTAGAGCTTCTTTTCATTGAATGGTATTCCAAAATAAATATCCAGGTTTAACGACGAAATAAAAAAAAATTGCAGCAATACTCAGCTGTTTTTTTTTACCAGTGATTATTATACAATGTGTTACCTCACAATCAATCGGAGGACATCTCGCACAGAGAAAAATTCTAGAAATTGTTCATTTCAAAAGCATTGCCATATTAGAACAGAATCATTATTTTTCTTCGTAGACTCCAACGCAATCATAAAAAATTGGGGTTCTTATTTGAAACACGAAAGCAAATTTTGATCCCTATTTTTGACACAACATTTGGAACCTGTGGCAATTTTTTCATAATCCAGGAATTGTACAATATTTCCACATTCTTCGACTTAAAAAATGTGAAAACGTCTTGTAAATTTTCCATTGAAGATGATATGATGACCGATCGGGAAGGCCAGTTTCTGTGTCAGTCCCCGAAAATATCGATGCAGTTCATGACATGATTTTATCAGACCGAAATGATCAGAATCCAAAAATATTTGAGCTCAGTAGACAATTTCGAACAATATCATAATCCCAATTCTCACATTACAAAATGTCCAATTCTCCAGAAACGTCTAATAGGCACTCGAACTTGGACCACCCTGTATAATGTTCGGATTTCGAAACGTTATTTCAATAATCTTCTCTTCTTTTCAGATATCGTTAGTGGATTTAGCTGCCAATGGTGGATTGAGGAATCAAACCACATTAGAAGTACAAAAATATTGCTCATCTCAGTTGGTAAGTATCACATGTCACATGCTTTAATTATAATTAAGTAATTACAATTGGTCCAAACTGTGAAATTTTTGACGAAAAAGGTCCTATTTTCCACATTCCTTCATTCGATGATCTCTGTAATTAAAAATGATTAAAAAACTGAAACCCCTACTTTCTATACGAAATAAACATTCAGGTATTCCACATCAATCCATATCTCTTCCGTTTTCAAAGGGCCAAATAACCACTCATCGAGTGAGGGATGACGCGATACGGTTCCTTCAATCCATCATGAAGATAAAAAGAAATAAATCTCAAGACATTATCTACAAGTTTAGTGTAACGATACGTCCAAATTTTACCAAGAACTCTGTCGAGTATCTCTTAATTTATCACTCGAAAATGACATATTTCTCGAAACCTCTCTTCCTTCCAGCGGAAAGGAAGATATCGATCATTTTTAGCGAACAACGAAGCACTTCATGTAGTTTATTGTTTCAAGTGGTCTAATGAAAAAAATGAAGTCGTCCAGATGAGAACCCTGTCATGTTTTCATTTGACGTTTTAGGAATATTAATAGCTTTTAAATAGATACGGGCATATTGTTGTTTGCCCTGATGTTATGCAGACCATGAATACATCAATCATTCGTTTATCGAATTTCGTTTTTTTCTACTTCACCGACTTGAAGGATTATTATATTTCTGCGTCTCCATCATCTAGCATTTTGGTGACATTATAAGAATTTGTTTTTGTGGCACTTGATCAATGTTTCGATTAAAAATGTTAAAATCCTCACATAATTTTCAATTTTTCCTAAGACCTGATGGTCTGAGGAAGAGTATAGTAATCGAATGGTTTGTACATCAATCTATCATACTATATTGTCAAAATAGTAATTAATAATTATTTGCATTTTATACTAAAACACATACCACAAAAATTATCCGAAATATTATTTTTTTATTCACCATATACATCCACATAAAACGTTAAATTTCGTATTCTTATCTTATTTCATCCCATAAAAAAGGAATTTTCAGACCTTAGTAGAGCAATATAAACTAATTTTTCTTGCACTTTATACAGGGTGTGCAAGTTATCCCTAGCCAAATCACAGAGTGATTCTACAGGCGATTTGCAACAAAAAAGATGCCATAAAGGATGGCCAAATATCATACGTTATAAAGTTATCATATGTTTTTAGTGGAAAACCTGTGAAGCATTTCAAAATATAACTCTTCAACTAAAGATAATTGATTCACTTTTAATTGGCTGTTTTCTAAACTTTCGAAAAATATATCATTGGAATAATTATTTCTCAAATATGTACATCGAAAAATATTTTATTTTTCAAATTTTACATATTGTATTTTGTCTGCATTACAACAATTCCAATTTCTGTCATAAACATTCTACGTCACTGTCCCAATCCGACAACACCCACTTTAGTCAATAATAGTCATCAGAGTTCTCTGATCGCCATAGTTATTGAGTGTGGTGATCACATTTGACTAGAAAAACAAACAATGACAGAAAATGTAATCGGTTTCAGGGAGATATATATAATTCTATATATCTCCTTGTTTCAGTTCGACTGTTTTTGAATTTACAAATACTACTAGACCCTAGTAAAGGCATTCCAGGTCACAAAATTATACATTTTCAAATGTTTCAAAGGATGTATTTTTTCCAACTGAATTTTGAGTAGAAATTTTCACGTGGTGGATATAGAAAATTATGTACATTATCTCCGTTTCTGTTTACGCTAGGATGTTTAAATGAAAACATTATGCAGAGACTTTTTTGATAGCAATCCAGGGGCTTACTATGATTTTTTCCTACAGGTTCATTGGCTGAGCTATAACATAACGTTTCTTTTTTTCTCATGAAAACAGTAGTTTAAATGACTCAGAAAGAATCGCCATTTTTTTACCGTTTCAGAAATATATCTCCCTCAGTCTTTTCAAGTCATTATAAACTATTCTTTTCCTAAGAAAAAACTTATCTTTATGTTATAGCTCAGCAAATATACGTGTTGGAAAAAATCATAGTACGCAACTGGATTGCCATCAAAAATGTGTCTGGATAATGTTTTTTTTCAACATCCTGACTTGAACAGAAACAGAGATAAAGACCAAAGTTGAAATTTCAATTTTGACATATAACTCGAAAACAAAAGAAGATAGAGGAATGAGGTTGATGGTATTATTAGATTCTCGAAAAAAAAAACGACCGTTATGTGCCATGCATTTTCCTCTATCTCGTTGGGTTGAAAATGTTGTAATTCAGGTATTACCAATTTTGCCCACCCTGTACATTCTTTGGTTCATTTTCATGTCGTTATGGAAATGGAGGGGCAGAAAAACCCCTCTCATATCAGTAATCATTTTCGATTCGTTATACTTAACGAGATGTCCCTTGGAATTTCAAATAGTGCATGTTATTTCTTTTTGATCAGACAAGAAGTGGTATCTGTTAATGTTTCGGTGACCCATGTATAGTAGAATCGGTCGACAGATAATAAAATGGATACCGATATTCATTTAAAACTGTCGTATACTGTCGCATACATTATTTAACGCGTGGGCAACAACTCGAGTGTGAAATAAAATATCAGCTGAGATGCTATCAATACTGCCGTTTCAATTAATAAAATTCTTCTCTTACTTACAGACAACTTTTTGGGAGTGCCTCAACGCCACGTTCAGAGGTGAGTGTTTCTTGAGGACTTGAGTAATTGATAATATTAGATCTTGAATGGTACAATCGAATTTATTGGATTCCATCGACCAATCCTATTCTGAAAATTGATCAAGCGTATTGTTGCAATGATTCCATTTAACAGATGTTCACTTTTTCAGCTACACATAAGCATTTAAGCTAAAAATAAAAATAAAAATCATATAATGAGAAGATGCTATAAATTTTCTTGAAATTTTATTTGAAGATTTATTGAAGATTGCATTGGTTATGGAATCAGGGTCGTAGCTCAATACATGAATGTTAATACATTAAAAATTTTATACCATGCAAATTTTGAATCTGTTCTCAGATTTGGTATTATTTTTTGGGGTAGCAATGCAAGTGTGGAATCAGTATTTGTTGTGCAAAAAAAAATTGTGAGAACCATGTGCAAAATGAAGTTCAGGGACTCTTGTAGAGGCAAATTCAAGCTTATGAATATAATGACTGTATATGCCTTGTACATTTATGAATGTCTTTTGTTTGTATTCAAAAATAGAGATAAGTTCCAAAACGATGTCAATCATAGCTATTCCACGAGAAACAGAGATCTTTTCTATCCATATCATAGGTTAACTCTGAGTGAAAAGGGACCATACTATATGTGTGTCCGAGTTTTTAATAAATTGACGCATCACATTAAGTGTGTCGAAGGTGTATTTAAGTTTAAAAATTTAATTAAGAGAATTTTGATAGAACTGGAACCTTATAGTCTTGAAGATTATTTTGGTTTTGACAATTTGTACTGAATTGTAAGTAGGTACTGATTTTTGACGTCATTTCATCTTTTATGTAATGTTTTATATAAAACTTGAAATGAAGAAGATTTATCTATCTATCTATCTATCTATTCATTCATAATAAATGACGAAATCAATGAAATTCAAAAGAAATAACTGATCAAAAAAATTGTACCTACTTTTGTTTATCATTGTTTATTGAAAACGGGTATGTTAGTTGGTTTAGTATCTTCAAAATTATATAAATTCGCAGTGAGGAGTAGTACACATCAAGACAACAAGAGGTAGCACTCTCAGATTCATAACTTATGTATCAGATTAGATTTTGTTTCCAATACTCAGCTGAGAACCGATATAATCCATTTAAAGGGTGATTTTTTAAGTGTTGTTTTTTTGAAAATCGAATAAAACACTCAATTTGCATCATATATTCAAAATATTCATTGAAATGGATAACTTTGCCTTTGCCATTTACATTTTAAATATAAATTCATGTAAATGTTGTCCGCGGCTCCATTTCAAAAGGTTTATTTGGAAGGTCCAATTTTGCGTCACTTTTTCGAGCATTTCTGCCTGTATTCCGCGAATTACGAGTGTTGTTATCCTGTAAGACTTCAATCGTGTTCGGTTTGTCCACATACACTTACAACTTCACATAACCCCACAAGAAATAATCCAGAGGCGTCAAATCGCATGATCTTGGCGGCCAATTCACAGGGCCATTTCGAGAGATGAGCTGCTCACCAAATTCATCCTTCAACATGTTCATTGTTTCACGAGCTGTGTGGCATGTGGCACCGTCTTGATGAAATCACATGTCAACCAAGTTCAACTCGGCCAATTGGGAAACAAAATAGAACGAAATGGCCCTGTGAATTGGCCGCAAAGATCATGAGATTTGACGCCTCTGGATTATTTCTTGTGGGGTCGTTATAGTTTGTGGACAAATCGAACACGATTGAAGTCTTACAGAATAACATAACACTCGTAATTCGCGGAATACATGCAGAAATGTACAGTGGTATATGTTGATACTTGATCTTCCTGGCATGAAACCATGTTGAGTAGGCTTAATACTTTGCTTAACACAAGGAAATATTGTTATAATAATGGCAATCAACATTTGTGGTCCAACAATTCGGTACAGTCCACTGGACACCACATAGTCCAATACTCGTGACATCTCTAACGGCAGGAAGCGAATAGAAGACGAAATTCTGGAATCTAAGGGTATCGGGAAAGGGAGGTGAACAGTGTAGAAGAAATGAGACATGGTATTAGAAGTTGTATTGTGTGTCGAAGTGATTATTGATACCGTATTTTAATCCTATTTTTACATGAGGCAAGAGTGTGCGAACTGTTGGAGACAACAATGTTTGTGAATGGATGTAGTTACCACCATAGTTTCGTAGAAATATGAATTCATATCGACGAGCATCTTCAGGAATATTTTTCGTTACCCTACCCAAAAAATATTCTCGGCTTGTTAACGAAAGCATTGACTGTCCATGGGCACTCTATGTATACCTCAAGGTGATATTATGCGAGTCCCATAACGTAACGGCCGTTTCGTACGGAACGTAAACAAAGAAGACACGATACCTTCGCAGAAGACTATAAATCTGAGCCATAGCAGCCTCCGACCGCAGACCGCAGGATCTGGTAGTCTCGTATCGCACACATCTGCATGCCTCTGCCTACCCTCCTGACTGGAAGCTCACCCCGTCACGATGATCACGACGTTTCGGACTTTACGATGCTGATTAATCCGCTAACGAAAATCCCTCGGACCCGCTCATTAGCAGGGACTGGAGGTATCATCTGAATTAATTGGATTTATTGGAGTGGCCGCCAGCAAGATACAGACAGACACTGTCTATGGCTCAGTCAGTTCACTGGAGAATAGGCAAAAAAAAATTTCTGTATGACTTTTCAGTTTCAAATGGAACACCCTGTGTTCTATTGCATATTCAGATATACAGGGTTAGAACTATTTAGAGGCTGACTATAGGAATATCGAAAACCGTTAAAAATAAAGGGTGGCTTAAATTAAAAAAAAGTAGTACACCAGTATAATCGCTATATCTATAGGATTATGGCTACACACCGAATTTCGTGTAATTATCTCCAAAAACAAATGAGTTATGAAGAAAAAGATAATCTTGATTTTTTCAGGAACTATCAGAGATATTTGGGAACTGTTTACACCCACCCACACATCCTTGAATAACGCAACTTCTCGTAATTTAAGCTACCCTGTATTTCTGAAGGTTTTCGATATCCCTGTAGTCCCCCTCTAAATAGCCCTGTATATACTCCATTCACTTTTATTTTAGCACTCGGTTGGCCATAGAAATATGACACATTCCACTCTATATATTACAAAAATGTGGGGTTATGAGTTATGACGTTTGCATTGAACTAAAGTTTCTTTAGTTCAATGGACGCTTGTCAAAGCATTTTTGGGTTTTACATCAGCGCTGTGTTGTCCGGTCTACGTAAAAGTCTCTGTAACTACGTATTTTATCACAATGTCGAATCACTTCGGAATACATATATGAATTCGAAAATATGTGATGAATATAATTGACGTTTATACAGACTGTTTGAAGGCATACCAAATCTAGTTATTTGCTTGGAAAATATAAGAGATCAGTTTTTAAATGCAGGTTGATTCAAAACCCGAGGGCAGATTGTTTGTACCAAAATATGGCGATAGGACCAAATATTGGAAGTAACGATTTATTTATTTCGACGATAAAGCATAATTAAAAACAATGGAACAAAAAAGGAATAAACTTAAATTAAATGTTCTACGTGGCCTCCTCCGACTTCTATGCCTTTTCTAATTCTTTTAATAAAGGACTTTCGAACTTCGGAGAAAATATTATTCTGTCCCCTTTTGAAAAATTCAACTTTAACGCCCTCTATCTTTTTCCACAGCAATATTTTATTGAGGTATATTTGGTCCTATCGCCATATTTTGGTCCAAACAATCTGCCCTTAACCTATGTCCCAATAGTTATGAATCAGCCTGTATAGAGACTGATATTCTTGATTAAACCTAAAAAATTTTTTTGACCGATGAGGCTTCGTTTCCGAGTTTTTGGACATTAATGTTTCTGTATGCAACCAATTAAATTTCATAAATTACAGTAAGCCTAGAAATAAATGAGATGAATGTTACCTGGTGACAGAACACGTATTGTTTGCCGTGAATATGCATTTTTTTTAACGAAGAATATGCAGATTTTATTTTTGTGTAAGGTTTTTGTGATGGCAGTATCTTGAGGAGTATCTTTTTTGGCTAAAGGTTGAATACGTTACATCAGTAGATTTCAAAAATATCTACCCGAAGATCAAATGCATTGGATTCAGTGGTTAGGAGGTTTGATTCAAAAGGATCAGAGGAAGTTTCAAGGCAAGAGGAACTTCATCTTCAAACAAAATTTCATATGAATTAACAAAATATGACAACTGGCTGTTTATTTTCAACACTTCGACATAATAATAATAATTATATATTTATTGATCCCTTAAGATATAAAATGAAAAATAGAAATATTTATTTTCTAGAACTTACATAATCTACGACGACATTAATCGAAAATCCTGTAGTAACTTTTCGCATTCTTTCACCCTAAAATAAAATTTTTAAATGCCACTACTTCTTTGGTTCTCCAAATAGAAAGAAATTCTTTGTCGCCCTCTTCATTCACAATCTTTCTGATTGTGGAAACATTCAGCTAAAATATAAGTAGTTTAGATTCCTGAAACCCTGTCTTATTTCTTTCTTTCTTTCTTTCTTTCTCAATCACTTTTGGCATTTTTACTACATTTCATGAGTGCCAACCATACTCCATTCTAGTTACAAAAACTTGAGAAAACTATTTCATGGCGAACCGAGTGCTAAAATAAAAGTGAATGCAGTATACATAAATTCTGGGTTCGTTTTCTATGGCTAACATAAGTAGTTCTCGGGTTATTCTCCATTACTTGAAAGAAAAAGCTGTTGAAGGTTAGTTGAAGGCCTATAAGAACAATTCTAATCGAACAAGCAATGCTTCTTCACTGATATTGCTGCAGACTTTTTAGCTTCCCCTTTTTTAAACATACCTACTTTTTTTCTCTATTCGACATCCGATGTTCGACTCGAAGCACGCGTGCTTGTATCAATTAAATTGTTCCCGGTTTTATTTTGTCCACCTCATTAAATGTATTTGCATAATATGCGAAGAGTTTCAATTATTTTATTTTCAAAGTAGCTTAGTTGCCCTCTTATGACTCCAGTATCGAAACGCCTTCATCATTGCGAAACGTTCACTTCGTTCATGACTACGCTAAAGATAAGAAAACTATTTTGATACCTTTCTTTATTAATTGCAGTATAATGTCATTAAATTTTTCCACATTTCATTATACAAAGATTGACAGTTTATATGAAAATACCAAACAAGCCAGTTTATGTCAGGAGTATCATATGAAAATCTTTCGTCCTTTTCAAGGGATTTCAATTCGGAACTTTAGTTTCGACCCACAACATTTTTGCCAAGGATTGACCCCCTAAATTTCTTCATTTACACCCTGTATATCTGAAAATCCCCTAATTGTCATAGGCCTTTTACGCTCGAATTTGAAAAGCGGAAAAGCACAATTAAAAAATGAGGTATGGACTTATAAGAAGATTTGTGTTATTTTCTAGTGATGACTCTAGTGATAGTACATAGTATTATACAATTCCTTCAAACTTTTTTTTTTGGCTCAAAGTTCTAAAATTACATTTGGTTAGACCATATTCCTTTCATAATCACTGTTATGTAATAGTTTCATCAAAATGACTGCTAACTTACTGTTATCAGTGGATACTTGAAAAACCCATAATACACAATGCTGCTACTGTTGTTCATTTTGTTCCAAACGCGCACAAACAGAGTGTAACTGTTAATTGGGGTCGAGATCCACCAACAAGCTTTCGATAAGATCTCTGTGCTTATGTTAGTGCCAATTAATTGGTAAGACGGACATATCCCATCAGGAAATTACATTGTTTAAAATATTGCATCTTTCAAATCATTGAAAGATTGATTTTGTTTTGGAGTTCTGTTGTGTTGGTTCCTTTTTCAAGACTAGTTATATAGTGAAAGATTTCAAAAACAACAAAAATATTTTTGGATTAGAATGAAATTACTAGATTTCCTACGAATGACTTAATCACGTATAAGTATAAAAGAATGATAGTTTTGGTTCTTGATCGCATGATATCCAGTAATTACCTACATTATTATCCAAAATTATTTTGAGATCTTTCACTATAGGTACATATTATAACGAGTCTTAAAAAACGAACCAACGGTTCCGAATTGTCGACAAAGTTATAACAGTTGAATTATTAGTCCAATTTCCCACGCCACCTAGTTTAATTTTTTTTGAGGAAAGGTGTTTGTGAAAGAACTGCGAAAGCTGCAGTGAATCAAATTAATAGTATCAAATAAAAACTCATATCCCCCATAATGACAACTAACAGTGGTAGATGTGATTATTGTTTACTTTTTCGTGAAAAAAATTCATGAATAGTAGATTTTTATTTCGAATTACGCAACTTTCCATGCATAATTGGGTAGTTTTTCACTCTCCTTTGAGGGTCGAAGAGTGATTACATTTTTTTAATGGCAACTTTAAATCTTTATATGCCAGAAATTGATAAAGCTTTTCTGCTCACTATGATTTTATCATTGCTGGAGTTCTCACAGAACTATTGTTCAATTGATGTCAAATTTTACATTTCAAACGTATCAATCAAATATTCATGTAATTTTCTAAATGCTGTTTTGTATTTCAACCCTGGAAAAAGGCATTCCATAACATTTCAAAAACATCAATTTTTTTACCTAGTAGAGGTTGATCAATTATTTGAAAATTTGCTTCATTTAAAAACCAAAATGACCACTTCTAGTATTTTTTCTAACAAATGTAAATACCGAATATAAGAATTTTGTACGTTGCATTTGACTCACTCTATACATCTTCTTCGTTGGTTGGACTGGGAGCTTAATATCCACTGAATCCTTTATTCAGTTCTGAAAAAAACAAATCCCACTCTATTGTATAAACAACGAATAGGGAGACAAACAATGGACCAAAACAATCACTTCGCTTCCTATATTGTAGGCAGATTACTACATTTTTTGCTTATACCATATCAATTTTGCAGGAGAGTCTCTATTCTCAGAGAATTCTGAATAATTAATAGAACTATGAGGTTAAAGCTCAAAATTCTCAAAATATTTTTTCATTCAAGAGATAAATAATTCTGTATAAAAATATTATATATCAAATATCCTGAAATAAAACATTTTCATGAAATAACAACATGAGTCGGTGAAATTATAATAATTTAACGAAAAACATCTCTTCTGAATGGAAATGCTGAACAGAAATAACGGAAAATGAAGTAAATCCATGCATTCGAATATTGCTATAATTGCTAATTCATCTATGATGGAATAATCTTCAATTGCATCTAGCTACATTTGAAAACAGATTTGAAAGGATTTCGAAAACGAAAATCAAGATTATTGTAGTATTTTTATGAGGGTTTCTATATATTTCGAACCAATAAAAGAGGAGGGAGATATTTTATCAACTCTGCGATTCAGATTCCATATTAAATAAATGACTACCATGCTCTCGGACTGTGGTCGTTCTTCGTATGGAGCATGCTCCCCTTTTCAAAAACAATAAGACACGACCGCGTCTTTTTTTATTTTCTGTATTGTATTTATATGGCTAAGGTAGAACCATGAATTATGAATGAAAACGAGAATACAAACTCACGATCTCCGCAACGTGAAAAGATATCTGGAATAGATAGCGCATATCAGAGGGAATAAGTTAGGTTGCAGGTTATCTCTCAGAGATTATTCAACTCGAAAGAAGTTCAATTCTATACATATTTTGAGTTGTGATGTAGATATTTTTATCTCGATTTTTACCAACGACGAACTCCTTTTGAGTAGTTTATGAATGAAAAGAAAAAAGTCATTGTACTTGAAGTTATCAGTTATCATGAAGAGTATCGAGTATCCCAACTAACATTTCTTTGTTCAAGAATATCTTTGAAATTTAATTATGGTTGTTCTCTGACAGAAAAAGCTTCAATTTTTTGATATACTTGAAATAAATTATCAGGCAATATGTTTATCTTTACCTGCATTCCCTGTTCAAAAACTCGAGTAGTTTCTGAAATTTTCAAGACCAAAATTTGTCTTAACACCAACTATTTTATCATTTATATGGGAAGCTCATTTCGGACAACAATGAATTTTACGGATGAATATGAAAATTGTAAAATGTATAAGGCAAACTTTGCAATCTTTCAACTCCTCGTCTCTCTTATTTTCCGTTTATTCAAGAGTTATGAATTCTTATTATGAATTTCTCTTAAAGAAATTCATTCAATCAAGATTCAATTGAGCTGAAGTTATTCATCAACTATGTTGAGTAACAATTTTGTAGAGGTACGATAACAAAAAGCTTGTTTCAAGACAATGTCTTCAACCATAAAACGTAACTTCCGATTCATTATAGCGTATTATGTGTTGCCCACATGTAGAAATTGAGGATGATCAATGTGTTTCCGATAACGGATTTATATCGAGTTCTCATCAAAATTCGCCAAGTAGGCCATGAATTATCGATTGACATATTGACAATGTATTTGAAGTTGAGGCTTTTTTTTCAACAGAAGGCAGAATTGGTCAAAATGAAACGTTTCGTCAAAAATCACCTATACAAAACTTTCAAAATGACAAAGTTGAAAAAAAAATTGAAAATGATTACTGTAGTGGATCTTAATACGACCCTAGACCGTTCGTTAGCTGAATTATCGCAAAGTAGTGGAAAAAAACTTATCTCCTGATTGGACATGTGGTTTCGTTTAGGATATTGGCTCGTTCGATAGTTACGTGATATTGAAAATGGAAACTTATTAATGCCGAATTGTTCTAATTATTTTTTAGTAACTTACACGATTTTATGAAATGGTTCATTTCGATACCAACTGACAGAAGAGACTTAGGACACGAGTGTAAGAAATAGAATAATACCTCAAAATCTCACCAATAAAATTCGGCTGAATTATTCAGGAATTTTTTCACAATGGGCATCACAGTCTCCTTGTTCGAACATTCCAACAATCGTCGTGAAAATGGGATGAGATGGGGAAACATCACAGCACTTCTTCAACATAACTAACATAAGCACTTTCGAGAAACTGCCTCGATTTTCTAAATTTTTTTTTCACTCTAAATTGCCCGACACAACATTATGATTCCCTCAAAAGTGACCTGATGCATCTAATCCCATGAACTTGGTACTGAACCATTCATTGTCCAGCCATATGTTTTTTTTTTCGTTTTTGCGATGCTGGAGTCACCTTCCACAGTGCCTTACTTGAAATTCAATTAAATTTTGTCGAACTTCTAGGGATTGTATATCAGCCATCTTGGATATTTTATATAGACAATTTTTGGTTAAACGACTTATTATAATGAGTTCTACCTTCTGTCAAAAGAAAACCTCACCTTTGACAACACCCTGTATAAATTAGCTTTAAGGATACAAATTTCTGTATATATCTTCCATATTTAAATAAACTGCCTAATTGACGATTTGATAGTCGGAAAACTTCGTGAAACTATGAATCAATGTGCAAGGATAAGTACTTTCTGTAGATAAAATTAGTTAGAGGAAAAAAGTACTTGACCGCCTAAACGAACCAGTTAGATTTGGGATCATGTGGATTGTTTGAAGCAGAGTTGGATGTTTCTTGTAACTTACTCGATTTCTTTTATGTCCTTCACAGTGAAAAGCACTGAAAATTTTATTTTTCTTGAGGTGCTTCCTTCCAACTTCGGTAACACAAGGAAGAGAAACAAAAAATTTGGTAACAGATATTTGGGGGAAGAACCCATCATGATTTTCAAGGAAAATGAACATTTAACCCGCCCCAAAATATCCCTCAGTCAATTCTCCAAATCTTATATATATCATTTTGCTTCATAATCCTATAGCTTCTAGCTAAACTTTGAAAAATTATGAAATATAATACCTAAATCAAAACTTTTTTCCTAATTGAACTTTTGAAGTATTAATTTCTCAACATTATTTTCGAACTCTAATACTAATCGTTTCCTGAAATCTGTCTCAAATCTGCATAAAAGAAAAAAAATTTGGATTTGCTATAGGTACATTCTTTCATAAAAATGCAGCTAACCAATAACGTTCAAACACAAACCTTACGTATGATAACCATTCGATGTCGATTTCAGAAATCCATATTTTCTATGAATAGATATTGTACCATTCAATGCCAAGACTTGTTATCTTTAAATTACTTTTTTTTGTTGTGAAGAATTGGGAATTGGGTATTACCAAACATATTTATTAGAGATGTGAAAAATTTTAAATTGACTAATCTTGTTGCAGATATCTCCAGAGGGGAAAACTGGTCGGGCAGATATTGCTGTCAAGTTCCGAACAGCGAAAGCTGTCGCAGGGCCTGCATAACAGCAACTTCGCCATACGATTTGGCGCAAGGATGTCGACAAAGCGATGAAATTGCTTTCTTCAGCTGTCTGGATCGCCAGAGAGAGGGAGATAGCTGCTGCGCCAATGCCAGAACTGATGATTGTAGAGATGCATGCTTGGATATTTTCCGTAGTAGGCTGAGCCCAAGCGATTACCAACGACAAAGAGTCAAAGATATATGTGATACCACTAGTCCAGATGTCAGCGAATGCATCAAAGATTTCGTACAAGTTACACCTATTAATCCAAAAAGACGTGAGTACCTACCTAATTTTCATCCTATAACATTGACCTAATTTGGACCTTGTTGAACAGTAAGCCACTGCTGTGATATGTCCAACAAAAGTAAGTGTAGAGATACTTGCAGAAGAATTTTATCAACCACTGAAACCACCCTGCAAACATTACTCGATGACCTAGAGGTTGGAGGCTGTGGACCATTTTTATTACAGGTTGAGTAATCAGTTTTAGTAACATTCAACCCAAGATATTTGAGTTTAATCGTAATAATTTCCGTATCTTCCACAGGATTTCTTCTGGCAATGCTTCTTCCAATCACCAGAAACTCCATCGACTTCTCTGGGAGGATCTATAATTTCCAGGGTGGGCATAGATAGTGCCAAATGGCATTGCTGTCAGAGGGCGAACAACCCCCAATGTCAACGGCTGTGCTCCAAAACATTCAGTAAATCTTGGATAACATACTGGAAGGATTTTCAGATGAAATGCTTGAATCAGTCTTCTGAGGAAAATTTGAGGAACTGTATTGATGAAGGTATGTACTTGGTTTCTCCGATCTTCTTGAAACATCCTCTCTGATTTATTCTTTTCTTGCTCAAACCTGTGGCTTCACAATATTTCATAAATAAAGCTATGTAGTTGAGATATAATTAAAATAATTCAAGAGAAGATTAAGGAGAAAATCAACAAACCTCTTCCGATATAATTGAAACTAGAAAATAACTGATAAGTAATTAACATTAATCATCAATATCGAAAAATTGATAAAAATATAAAAAACCTACACGATGAAGAAAAATCGAACAGCTGGTTCCGGAGTTATGGAAAGACAAACGTACAAATGAACACACGAACTTTCACATAGAACTTTCACAAGAATGATGCAGTTTTAAATGAAGATGAGCTGATAAAAAAAAACCATTCCTTCCAGGTCGGGTAGATAAGCAAGATATATCGTATTACTCCGTTTTTGTTTTAATGAATGTCGAAAGAGCAGGCTGTTTCGAAAAGAGAGAAAATTTTGAAAAAATGAAATATTACTACTTGAAATGAATAATAGACATCTATTAAGATCATGCGATCTATCCAGGAAAGAATTCAGATAATTCCAATATGAATGATATGCACTTAGATATTACACTTTACCTGGATACACCTGGGACTGTATTTTGAAAGACCCAAGTGATAACTACATTGAAAAAAAGGGGGTATGCGAGAGCGACTAATAAGTAGGTATATGTGAAAGGATTTTGATTCCACGAGAATGAGAAGTATCTTATCTATCTTGATATGAATATTTTCTGTAGAGAATGAGAAGTATCTTATCTATCTTGATATGAATATTTTCTGTAGATGGGCAATGTCTACATTATGTGGAAAGACAACTGGATTACTCATTACCGTAATCTCAAGCACATGGTGCTTTTCGTCAATTATTCGTCAAAAGTGTTCTTGACCGCAACAGTATGATCAAAATCTTTATTTCATCGAAAGGGGCATTTATATTTTTCATTTCCTTCAAATGAGACATCATTGAAATCGTACAAAATTGCAAAACATGATTAAATAAAAAAATGTGTGTACATTTTATGGAAAATATATAAAAATACTTATATTTCCTGAAATATTCGAATATACATAAACGTGAAAATTATATCTTTTTTGATTATATTGGTAATATTTCTTAGAAATTTATGTATCAGCTTGGCCACATCTATGACACCAGAATAATACTTAAATCTCTTTAAACGAAGCCAAATCTGGAAAATGGGTGTGCGAAACGACACAAAAAAGTGTTTCCATTGATTGAAGGAATCAACTGTAAAAATTGATGTACAACTAACGCCAACAAAATTCCAATTCTGCTTCTAAACAAAACTTTATATTTATGAATGAACAAGCCATAAATCTGATCTTAATTCCAGTTGACGAACCCTGCGAGCTGGGCTGTGACGGACTGAGCTTCTGCACCAACTTCAACAACAGGCCAACGCAGCTGTTTCGATCCTGCACCACCCAAGCAGACGATGCAGCCAGAAACGACGTAAGATACTGGCAAACCGGTAACAGATTTTCCCTGTTTGGTCTCAGCCTGCCGCTCAAAAACTCCACGAATTGCACCCCAAACCTCTGGCAAACCGTTGCGTGCACCTTAGAGATCAAACCGTGTTCACGTCACACCCACTCCACCCAAATTTGCCGGCAGGATTGCTTGGACATCTTATCCCAATGCATCGATTGGGGCGAGATGGACTTGGAACACACGGCTGATACGATCTGTTCCAGCATATCACCACAAGATCCAGCAGCATCCTGTATCAGTTTGGAAGAGTTTGCGACTCCACTGGAGAACGTCCCTCAGCGTTTGGCAGCGCAGGTCTCGTCTCCGTGCAAGGGTAATCCGTGTGAAGCTAATGAAGTATGCGTGGTCAACCATCATTGTGCGCATGGCACTCGGTGCTCGCCTTACACCTGCGAGCTAGGTTGCAAACTTGGCAACGTGAGCGAGTATATGGTACCCCACGGTACCTACGTCAGAATACCTATTCCGAACAACCCTAGAGGGTGTCTGAAGATATGCAAATGTAACAAAGGCAGAATAGAGGAATGCCAACCTCTTCTATGCATTCCTCTGACTCACTGTCTCCTTGGAAACACCCAACAAGTCCATGGATCCTCGTTTGAAGTCGACTGCAACCACTGTAGTTGTTACGCTGAGGAGGTGATATGCAGCAAGAAACAATGCGAGACGAGTGCTTTAAGTGGTAGAAATACTGCCTACACAACGTTACCCTGCAATTGTCCACAACACTTCATACCTGTCTGTGGTAGCAATGGTAATTCATATCCATCAGCTTGTTTAGCTAAGTAAGTATATTATGTTAGAAATCGATCTTAAAAAATTAGTTCTCCATCCCCATTTTTTATGTTGACAAACAAAAAAATACGAACAGTTTCTAGTTACAAAAATTGCAACCGTAGTGCTGTAGGTCATCTATTTATATAGATTTCTTTTATTATTCGATAGCTTCAAAATTCAACTTATCACGCGTTCACATCAAATCGTTTTGCATGCACACAAACAGAAATGTCTTTACGGACTCTGAATCTACTACTTGAAAAGTAATTTCGTGATATTTTTTTTCGAAACAAATTTTGTATCCCATAATAACAAGTGCTTTTAAGCTCTGCAGGAGTTGGCGATTCTCAACAAGAGTAAAGCTGATTAAGGCACGGCAGAGTAAATTATAATCTGTGAACTATCAATGCAAGAAATATTGATGCTGAAGCCCTTTCCTTAACTGCTAACAGAATTTTTTTAAATACTTATGCTGTATTTCCCAGTTAACTAGTATCTGATGTTCCCTACAGGACGATATAATGTTATTGTAGACGATATAAAGATGAACATTACGTTCATATAAATTCTATAACCCATTTGTGATATAATTTTTTTCAATGCGAATGTACCTATCCTGAGATCCCCATATCTTTTTCATTCGGTAGATTTCGCCTGAACCGATATGTAATGGTGAAATTTCATTTTTTTTTTTCAGATGTGCAATGCTCAGTGATTCTAACATAGATCTTCTGCCGTGTCAAGATCCATGCAAAACCCAAAAATGTCCGATAGGATACAAATGTGTCCCAGATCCAAAAGTATGCCTGTCATTGATGCACAAACCTTGTACACAATTTATGTGTGGTAAGTCCTAATATACCGGAAATTTAACAATAAAGTCTTTAAGGGTGAATTCATATACAGAGTTCCTTAGACCTAAATAAAGGAACCAATCTTATCTGCCATCTGCCATTCGGCCATATTCTGAAACTTGAGTTCCAATAGAGAGGTTATGTGTGGAATCGTTGAGTAATAAATACTGCATGGTCGAGCTGAATTGTACAATTTATCTATTCAATGCATACCATTTCTATTCGATCTGAAGTTACAGATTAGGGCCGAATATATTGTGTAATATATTTTCTGATTGACCCTACGTTAACTAACATACATTTTTATCTCATTTATCTGACGATTGGAATGATAATAATAAGAAGTAGGTATTAAAAAAAATTGTAAAAAATTTCATCAGATATTCAAATAAATTACCGTAGGCCTCAAATATCATTTATTATTCAAGTAACAAGAACTTTATCTTGGCATACAAAAAATCATCGAGCAACCTTAACTATCTCTATTCAGTCGTAATGGACATATGTCTCTTATTTAAGGGTATGATTATCGGCAGTTATAATATTCAATACAAAAATCTCATTATTTCTGCCCTTTAAAAATTCTTCCTAGAATAGGTCTTCAGAAAAGAAATAGAATTTCAAGAGAACAGGCATGGATTTAAATATTTTCATCTTATCTTTCAGTTAATGGTTCGACAAACTGCAAAAACCTTCCAGAAGAACCTGTATGCGACACAGAGAATAGACAATACCCAAACTCATGCTTTTTGGCACACAACAACGCAAGGTTTGCCTACAAAGGTCCCTGCCTGAAGAACTGCCAGAACAGCGGACAAGTATGCGGTATCAACGGCAGAACATACTCCTCTGAATGCGCAGCATTTGCAGACATGGTCTCCGTAGACTATCTCGGACCATGCGTGGCTGTTGGATTGATAACGGACACAAAAAGTCCAAGCTGCGCAAACGTCATCTGTAAAGAGCTATCGAACCCGAACTGTCTTGGCATAACCCCACCTGGAGCCTGCTGTCCAATATGTGGGGGTTCCTTGAGGCTCCTTTATTCAAGAAAACAGATAGATCGAGCGCTCTACGCTCTTCAGAACGAGAGTACAGACTCTTTGACTCTAAGAGCTCTTCTCAAATCTCTCGAGAGGCAGATTCAAGTCGTACAGTGTACTTTACGAGGTTATCTTACGGTAGAACTGGATATTTTTGTTAGTGTACAATCAACAGAGAAGAATCCAACAGATATACAGCTGGAAGCATGTGTTAGGGAGGCTGAAAAACTGGCAAGTCTCATAAACTTGCAGAGTCCTAGGATAGCCAGCGAGTTGAGTTTGAGCTCATTAACATTGGCAAAGATTGTACATACATTGGACACCTCTGGTATATCTTCTACTTTAAGTAGGCCTTTATCAACAGTCCTGGTGATGTTAATCTCTATTGTTTTACTTCATAGGTGAAACTCTAAGTGGTCTTGTTGAAGTCGTTATAGTACCTGCATTACTCTAAGCAGAATATGGTTTCGTTTGTCCCCAGAGCCTTCATATTTGTTTTTTTTGGACGGCTCTTCCTTCTTCTTTGTGTCTGTAGACTTTTGAAATTTTGACTTGTTTACATGAATTAATGGAGTATCGGTATAGTTACAAAACTATGGAATATACTTTAAGACATTTCTTTACTCAACGTGCCAAATCACTGAAAAATTAATATTACGTATTTCGCATCGAATTTCTTTGCCACTGTGATATAGATATAGAAATAATATGAAACAATTTTCAGACGTTTTCATTCAATCTACAAGTAACTTTGAAGAACTCTTTAAATTTTTTACCAAAGATGATTATTGCAAGTGCAAACTTGAATTGTTGTGAACACAATTATTGTACGTAATAGTATATTGTCAAGACAAAAGTGTATATAATTGTATATAAACATATATATACTATTATTGAATGTTTGTACTGAAATTTATTTATATTGTGTAGTTTTAAGATGTTGAACCAATAAAATTTCATAAACACATATTCAGTGAGAATTCAATAATGAGAATGAGACTAAACTCTTTGTTCAAATTCCTCTGCCTTCCAAGTCCCTAAATTTCCTATTGATACGTTTCTTTCTTCCGCAGATTACGAGTTTTTTCGATTCAAAAAATTCTTCATGAACTAGATAACGTTGTTAGTATGTTTTTCGAAAAATATTTTTAAAAGCGCGTGCATCCTTGGTTATATCTTACATGATAAATTTTTTTCTCTCCCAGCATCTAAACAAAAGAAATAAAAATTGAATAGGAAAATTGCCTGTGCGTTAGAAATAATAGCCGAAATGTATTAGTACCTACATTTCCTTGAAATATCAAAAATAGGGGTTGCAATTTTGTTGCATTAAGGGAACCCTGCATTTCAACATTGTTTCAACGCGAAAATCATACACTACAATTAATTATTCTATATGAGGTGTGAATGAATGAATTGATGGAAAAATTTAACAGTTCAAACTGTTCATAGTTACATAGGAGTCCCTATTCTAGAGAAGTCCGTTATTCGGAACATAACCTGAACATTAGCATGAATCGAATTATCTTTCAAAAAGCTAATAATTTCGAAGTAGATAGATTGAAATTCGATAAAAATAGTCGTCTAACCGCAGGTTTCACAAAACTTTGATTGCCCGATAAATGATTTGACAGCCACTCCATATCCAAAACAAAATCACTGAAACATTTTCATTTCTGAATATTTTGAAGAAGTATCACTTGAGAATCATTGAATGGATGTATATCTGTATATGGATCATTATTTGATGTGAGAATAATATTCTGAATGTACGTAGATTGAAAACAAATTGCGGTTTATTCGTCAACGTTTATTCAGTCCGATCAAGCTTTGTGTAACCGGGGGTAATAATGATTGTCTCAATAAACAAATCAGAAGATTTTACCCATTTTTTCGAAGAATATATCAAACCCAATTGCCAATATGCTATTCATTTCAAACAAAAAGAATTGGAAACACCATTCATACAACTATCTCAAAATCTATTTAAAGCAAAATTCTTCTCTTTCAAAACTCATAATTTGATCGTCGAAGATATTGAAACGGTAGAGGAACAATAAGAAAAGATTAAAATATTTGACGAAACTAAAACTAGGCACAGAGGCTTTCATGAGAACATAAAAAGCAATTTTATTGGCCCAAAATGGACAGATGTTCAAGCATACTGCAACATAAACTCTCGTGATATTTTTCAGAGAGAGAAATTTGAAAGACAACCAACTAAATTCATTTCAGAAAGTAATCCTGTAAAAAAGAAAATCCCTTTTTTCATTTGTATCTACCTAGATATAATCGAAATGGAAAGAAGGCCATTTTTAACTATTATCGATTCCTTTTCAAGACACGGCCAGGCCAGTGCTACATTTTAAAAGTAGAACAGTTATCGAAATTGCAAATCAATTCACTCAGTATTTTTCTAACCATGGTATTCCCGAAAAAAATAACATTCCACAACGGTACGGAATTTAAAAATCAGATCATTCATGAATAAGGCGAAAACCTTATTTACTTATTCTTCCCTATCATTGAAATTCACTGAAATCAAACACAACATTGTTCTATTTTACGTAGGAACATATTATGTGAGTCAATCGAAACACATACTGATGTATTATTTATTATTATAACTTATAACCAATTTCAGAAACATACGTAAAGTTTTAGTAGACCAGGTTAATGCAGTCAGTTCTAATAAAATGCTTGAATGCTAAGAAACTTTGTAGAAAACATAAAATATCAACTTAATCAAAATCAGATCATTTTGTATCATTTTTTCCATACCACAACTAAAAGTAGGCAGGCATGCATGGTGTTTCATGAGTCGTTATTCATAGCCTTATGGTGAATACAGGTCATTCAGGCCTTTCAGAAAACTTGCTTTGTTTCTTATTTCCTTGAGTGGAGTGTGTCATGCAAAGTGAAAATTGAATTCCTCAGAATAAATTATGTATTGTTTCATGACAATAACGAAATTTCTGTAAGGGATGTAAAAAATATAGATTTTGGAGCTTGATAGAAAAAAATCATGATATTAATTCCGAGTACTGCCCTGAAAATATTGATATGTATATTTCATGACCCGTTTGAAAGAGCATTCTGAAGTGAACAAACCCATAAAATTTGATAGTAATCGGAGCTTGCATTCCAGAGTTATGGCTATCGCAAATTTAGACCAATGTTCATGAATCACCCTGTATCTCCGAAACTAATAGCCTTAGGAAAAAAACCAAGCAAGTTTTCTGAAAGGCCTGGATGACCTGCATCCACCATAAGGTTATGGTGGATGAGCCAACGACTCATGAAACACCCTGTATCAACTAGGTGCTATTTAACTAACAGGGGCTTTGGGCTGTTCAAAAAAATTATAATAATATATAATTATAATTATAAGAGCGACAATCTTTTTTGATGAGAACATTAACAACCTGTATATATGTTAAAATTTACCTACCATCATTACCTACCATTGAAAATTAAGTTTGAAAGTTAAGGTGTTTTATTATTTATTCTATCTACATAAACTTCATATAATTTCAATAAATTTTAACAGAATGATTCATTAATTTTTGTCCGAATTGACGCCTTACAGGCCTTACAAGAATGCAGAATAGAATTTGTTAAGCTCGGCTTAAACTCGGTCTTAAACTCGGTTTAACTGAACTCGGTTTAAGGTACCGATATACCAGGAGCGTATGAAACTGAGGAGCATTCTGTGTTCCAATAATCGTCGTCATCGGAAGAAAATGGTGGCATTAAATATCACCTGTGAATTTTCAAAAGTACAAATATGTAGGTGCCTAGGACACATGTGTGGTGTGCTCATATGTGGTGATGGAGGCCACATGGCCGGGTCATTTTACCCCACGTGTTATGAAATTCTCATCAGGAACGCAGAGTATCGAGGAGCTCAACTATCAGTTCATAAGCTCTGCCAGGAAAATTCGAATGAGGAGTGGTGTTCTCTGAGTTGAATACTCGAATCATTTATTAAGTACTCATTTCACAAGTGTGGGCATATATATGCAGTGTGTACATAAAGTATGGAATAAATTAATTTTCTTGAAATGGGATTACGTCGATCTACTTTTTAAGAAGGGCACATTTTAGGCATATTACCTTGCCTCTAGCTTCACCCCATGAGAGGGGGTGAGTGATACCTCATTTTAAAGATCTCTCGCTCCAGATTATAGCCCTAGAGTTTTGAAGTTGCTAGTGTTATCTTTGTTAACATGACAGCTTGTCAAAATTCCTAATTTTGTTAGTTTTTTCAACCTGATTCGAAACTCGAGGCGAAAAATTAAGGGACATATAGAGACTGACATTCTTGATTGAACGTAAAAAAATTTTTGGCCGATAAGGCTTCGTTTCCGAGTTTTTGGACATTGATATTTCTGTATGCAACCAATTGAATTCTACAAATAACAGTAAGCCTAGAAATGAATGAAATGAATGTCAGCTGGTGACAGAACACTTATTGTTTGCCAATTCAAAAGTTGATTTGCTGGTTTAGTCCTTCTGTTAAACATGCAGTTTTCTAACGAAAACTATGCAGATGTTATTTTTGTGGACGGTTTTTGTGATGGCAACGCATTAAAAGCTTGTCGGTACTGACAGTTTTTGGAAAACAATCTCGATAATTTGCTAGAAGATTTTCTTTTGGATTTGGTATACAATCGTATGTGGTATCCGCACGATGGAGCACCACCGCATGTTGGACGAAATGTTGTCGCCTGGTTAAAACAAAATTTCGATGGTAGATGGATTGGTTGGCGTGGTCAATTGCTATATGGCCTGCGAAATCACCTGATTTGAATCCTTTGAATTATTTTGTATGGGGACATTCGAAACAACAAGTTTACGTGGTGACAATTAATGATAAAGAACAATTAATGGAACGAATTATTAATGCAGTCGAATCCACTCAAAATAGGCAAAACATGCAATTAGTGTACAATTCCCTTATTCTGCGTTGCCAAGCATGTATCGATGCTAATGGAGACATTTTTGAACATTTGATTCAATTTTCTCTGTATTTTTATCAGCTATTAAAGTTTAAAATTGATGACATGCACTTATATCTCCGAAAAAAGGCAATATCCAAAAATTTTATTTTACCTTTTTTTATCAAGAATAGCAGCCTGTATACGTTCCTCAATTTTTCGCCTCGAGTTCTGAATCACCCTGTAGATCGACGTATTTCCAGTTTTTTTTTAATCCAGCGCGAGAAAATGAATTTATTCCATACTTTATTTACATAGTGTATTGGTGTTCTACTACTAGATGACTAAACAGCTGTACAGATTATCAGCAAAGATTATAGTTAATTATAATCTTTGGTTTTCAGTGCAGGACATTTTCATTTTGTACAGTCTGTGCGTTCTTCAAAATATGTCGTAACTATATACCTACATACCGTTCGTTACAAAATGTTTTATGTGTTTTATCGAAATATTTTCAACCTGTATAACTCTCGAAAGCCTTCATGAATTTCAATGAAAATTTCAAGAAATGAATACGACAATGACTACTATCCACTCAATACTAATAGTGACTTGTAGGAGTATAAAAATAAAATTTTCAACCCTTTCATTCTAATCTCCGCAGTTGAAGTTTCGCGACCCTTTCATTCGAAGTAACAAGTAATCAAGGCGGATTATCCTCTAGAATACCTGAGATAAGGATTACCGACAAAGATAATTTGCTTCCGAACTGCCATTCCTATACAGGATGAGTCTTTGACTCTATAAATATTTTAACAGTAGATTAGATATAGAGGTCAAAAGAAACACCATAAAAATCTCATAAACGGTTTTATCGAATGAAATGAATTTCGTATAATATACTTTTTCATTTATTCGATTAATCTTTTCCTAACACAAGATGTCAGCCACGTCTTCCAGTTTTCTCATTATGGCCGATACGTACCATGAAAAAATCCAAAAATTCAAAGAACCCAACTCTTGAAACTAAGTTGGAAGCTAATCTAATGAATATTTGAACGTTTTGTAAAATATAAGTATTCTTCATATTTACTCGTTCAATGAGCCGTTTACGAGCAATTTGATGTTCAAAGATTAACGTGAAATTTGAAAAATTTGGTACTTTGGCTGAATACAACTATGTTTAAAAGATCCACAGATGTGTAGTGTCACAAATTTAGCTAGTTATCCTTAAGGTTATTTTGTTTTCCCAGGGGTGGCTTAGCTCATTATGAAACGTTAAAATGGCTATATGCAGATATATTTTTATCAGGGCCGAATCGGAAAAAAATGGTATGGTATAGAAAGAAAGCTTCTTTTGAATAGGCTGCTCCACAAGAGTTAGGGATATCGTATTCAATCGTTTTTAAAAGTATGTAATCTTCGAGAAAATCGCTGTAAAATCATTTAAAACTCAATAACAACTTGAATCGATCCAATAAAAATCAGTATGTGACATTTCGTCAATCTGGTCGCCTTTTTACTGAAGTTTGGTTCTTTGCATATGCTTCATGAATGTTCTTATTTTGAAATGAAGTCAGTTTATCAACGGCTTCGATTTGAAACGAGTTTTCTGAAAATGCCAAGACGTAAATTAACAAACGCTGATGCTAATAGGGTTATCGGAAAGCTACAGGGTGGCCTAACTCAGGTTGTTCTAGCGGAAAGGCTCCAAGTCAGCCAAAGTGTAATATCTCGACTTTGGAATAGGTTCAGGGAGACAGGTTCCGTGTTGGAAAGACCAAGGCTTGGTGGGCGACGAAAAGCAACACCTGCTCAGGATCGTTTCATCACCGTTTCGGCGAGAAGAAACCCTACATCTACGTGTAGAATGCTACGGAATACTCTTCAAAATGCAGATGGGGTCCAAGTTCCCATCGAAACCATCAGACGACGTTTGAGAGAGGTGGATCTAGGTTCTAGACGTCCATTAAGAGGAGTTCCATTAAAACGTGACCATAAGCGTCATAAGCGACTGGAATGGGCAAGGCAACATATCAATCGGAACGATCAATGGCGTAGTGTCCTTTTCACTGATGAATCCAGATATGGACGATTTTCAGATTCTCGAAGAATAAGGGTATGGAAAATCCCACGCATACCCCGTAATCGTCGATATGTCCAAGAAGTCCATTCATTCCGAGGGGGTAGTGTCATGGTATGGGTCGGGATATGTTTCAACGGACGCACAGATCTACACTTTTGTACTGGCAATATGACCGCCTTACACCATAGGGAGCATGTCATTGACAATGTTGTGCCAAATTTTCACGCTGCTATTGGTGAAACTGTTCAATTTCTAGACGATAACGCTAGACCGCACCGTGCAGCCATAGTTGAGAATGCGCGCGAGGAGCTTGGTATTCCACATTTACCAATACCTCCGCACTCACCAGATTTGATTTGCATAGAACATGCATGGGATATGCTCCAAAGAAGATTAGATAATCATCAACCTACCCACAGAATCCATAAATGATCAGAGAGAGCTTGTGCCCCGTTTATGGAACCAAATTCCTCAAGAAATGTTCAACAACCTCGTGTGTAGTATCCAAAGAAGATGTCAAGCTGTTATTGATGCCCGTGGAGGCCATACATTGCTTGAATTCTCTGGGAATAAAATTTCGTTATTTTACTCGATTTTTCTTAACCACCCTGTATACGCTGCAGACCAACAGGCTAAAATTAATTTGCAACTTGAAATCATATTAATATAAATTTTCATCACGAAAATCTTATTTTAACTATATTTTTTTTTGCAATTTAAGTCAATATCACTAACTCATGTGTAGCAGTTCATTTGTACAAGTCAAAGACCCACCCTGTATATTATGATAAATAAAAATGGTACACAATCTGTACCAAAACTTGAAAATGGACAGTATAGAAGCGTGACTCTGCCGATATTTTTCGTTGAATTTCGATTCGGACTAGAGAAAATTTTTTGTTTCGAAGTCTTCGGAAATAATTAACCATTCAGCGTTTTTCCAATATCATTATCTGCGAAAATAATTAACGTTGCTGATGAGGACCCAATGCCGAATTTCCTCAGGGGGAGTTTGAACAGAAAAAAATCCAGGGGATGCTGAGAAAAACTCCTAACAAGCGGTTATCAGGGAAGGGGTTGAATTATCGAGGAAGGTCGTGGCCAACCGACTTCAGGCGCATTGGGGGTGAACGTAGGTGGCAATGTTGGCATTTCAGTTTCAGTGTTGCTCCATTCTGCTCCCGCGACCCAAGCGGAAGTGTTTCGATGCTGCTAGCGGTTTAGTGCCGGAGGAAACGTTTAGCCGAAGAAATCGCGACCACCCTTTTTTCACAGGTGAGTAGATATCTTTTACCCGCAGGGGTGGAAAATCGGAGGCTTCGGTTCATTTTAATGAATTTAAAGTCGTAGGTTTGCGCGACTTATAGTAGCACTGGAGAACAATCAGTTTCAAAATACGATGAGTGTTTGAGGTAAATTATTATGAATATACAGGGTGCATTTGAAGGTGAGGCTTTTTTCTCAACAGAAGGTGGAACTGGTCAAAATGAAGCGTTTCACCAAAAATCACCTATACAAAGCTTTCAAAAAATGAGAAAGTTGAAAAAAAATTCAAAACGATTACTGACATAGATCCCAATACGACCCTAGACCGTTTGTTAGCTGAATTATCGCGAAGCAGTGGGAAAAATCTCCTGATTCGACCATGTAGTTTCGTTTAGGATATTGGCTCGTTCGATATTTACGTGGTAATTTTTAGTAACTTACACGATTTTATGAAATGGCTCATCTCGATACCATCAGACATCAGAAGACATCAGAAGAGACTTAGGACACAAGTGAAAGAAATAGTTTAATACTTCAAAATCTCACCAATAAAATTCGTCTTAAACATTCACGAATTTTTTCGCAAAGGGCATCACAATCTTCTTGTTCGAACATTCCAACAATCGTCGTAAAAATGGGATGAAATGGGGAAACATCATAGCACTTTCTCAACATAACTAACATAAGCACTTTCAAGAAACTGCCTCGATTTTCTACATTTTATTTTCATCCTAAATTGCACAATACAACAATTATTATTCTCTCAAAAGTGACCTGATGCATCTAATCCGATGAACTTGGTACTGAACCATTCATTGTCCATGCAGCCATATGTTTTTGTTTTATTTCGTTTCTGCGATGCCGGAGTCACCTTCCACAGTCCCGTACTTGAAATTCAATGAAATTTTGTCGAACTTCCAGGGGTTGTATCTCAGCCATATTGGATATTTTATATAGACAATATTTGGTTGAACGACTTATTTTGATGAGTTCTACCTTCTGTCAAAAAAAAGCCTCACCTTTGAAAACACCCTGTATAGTATTTTCAATGCAAAATAAATTAACGAAGGAACTTCAAACGAATACACTCTTAAATAATTAGACGAAGAAGAATGAATGAAAAGATTTTATCCATTAACAAATGGAAAAATGAATACTCGTTGTGAATGCTTGATCTAAGTACAGAATAAAGAATAATTTCATGGAAGCTATAATAGGTACTTTCCTCAAATAAACAAGTCAATATACAGAACCAATATACAGGCAGGGTATTTCAGAATAAGCTTCCGTAAATTCGGGATCTTATTCCTCAGATGATTTTATGATAAAAAGATTCTATGGACTATGGCTGATGCATTGTTTCTGAGTGTTGAAATTTAAAAAATATTTTATAAAATCAGCAGTTAACTTCAATGTCGTAGTAAACGAGATACTTGAATGAGTAAACGTCAAATATGAAGGAGACTGATGAGCTATATATCTTTGTCTAGACGATTTTGGAAGTAATCTTAGAATTTGGCGTAGGTCTCAGAAGAAATTGCATTTAATTTTTTATTTCGAAAAGTATTTATCGTAGGTGAAAATTCAGGACACCATTTTCAATGTGAATTATCAGGTAATTATGAAAATAATTTTAAATTTGAAAAAAATTCATTGGCAATATGGGCATACCATTTCATTCGCAAAATTCATTCGGACGGAAGTCTGTACAGACTTTACTGGTGAAAATAAATTATAATTTTAAATTTGAAAAAATGTGGTTCAATGCGTATACTCATAACCTACCAAAACTAAAAAAAAACCTTTGCGGTTTCAAAAATATTTTCGAAATACCCATTTTTGTTTTAAATTTCAACAGCCTGTATTTCATAAACAATGCGTCGGAGGACCATAGTCCATAGAATCTTTGTAATATAAAATCATTCCGATTCCGAATTTACGGAACCTCATTCTGAAACACCCTGAATTTTCTTATACAGTGTGTAAATAAATATATTTGCGAAAAAATGAAAGTGGTGATTCCTAGTCAAAAAAGTGCGGGTCTTTCACATAAGCTCCCTAGTGAGGGCACCTGAAAAGCTACTTTTAATTTTCCGCTTTGAAGCCGAAAACCGACGGAAATGAAATTGAGCTGGCATTCTATGAAGACTATAAGGCAATCAAAAAAAAGTTGGTGATGTTTCCTTATGATATCTGCCTGTTAGGTAGATATTTTGAATATAATTCTAACCTGTAAGCTGTAAGACTCACGTTAAGTCAGTTAAGTGCCTGTTCATAAATTTCACATATAGCATATATATTACAATTATTATAAAGATATACTCTACACCTTATAGAATTTTAAATATGAAATTATGCCATCAACAGAGTAACTCCTGAATCCGCCACTGACCCTCATAACTTAATGCTACCTTTACATGTGAATGTGAAATATAACGATGCCTGGTTCTTATGGTGTGTGTCTATAGAAATAGCATTTCATGTCCTGATTTCCATTCTTGACAAATACTTTTATGGTAATTCAGTATTCTTCATTCGAATATCATTAAAAAGTCCTTGCTTCAGCAACTCTTCTACTGGAGACCCTCAATAGTCAACCGGTTCCATGGTGTAATGGTTAGCACTCTGGACTTTGAATCCAGCGATCCGAGTTCAAATCTCGGTGGAACCTTCCTTTTTTTTTTCTTTCGGAAGATTTTCATAATTTGTCATAATTATTGTTTCCGTAGTAAAAAATCTTATCAACATTTATAGTTCTTAATGTTTTTTGAAGTTAAGGTCAACTGTGTGAGAAAATAGTTAGATATCAATGAAATATGAAAGTATTGAGGAGAATATTTCTGATTTTGATTAACAAATGTCTTATTCGATGCTTTTCCGATATAAAATTGCGAGATGGGCCAGTCGGCAGGGTGTTGCTTATTTTTTGAGGAATCAATGAAATCAGTTCCTGTTCCCGGATATTTCTGGAGAGTTCTTTCGATGATGGGAGCCTTCACAGATCTTTCCTATCTTTTAACCCAATTTTTCCACGTTATCGAATTATAAGCGGTCGGAAGAGCAATCTGGAGAATAAGAAGAAACGGAAACTTTCGAAAATTAGATCGGACATGGCCTCTGAATGATAGATGGAGATGCTGGGATGAAATAAATCACTAATCATGTCGCCTTATTACATTAATTTTCCATTTGAAACAATTTTTAATGAAGATCTATAATGAAAACTGTTGCGCTCACGTTAATCAACAGAAAATATGTATTTTGAGATTCCACAAAAAATAATATCAAATCTTGTCCATCACTCTCATACCTACAATTTGGCAGAAAGTGACGCAAAAAATTAGGGCTTTACATTGTGGGACAAGAAAAAAATAGTGTGATTTATATATTTTTTTTTCGTTGATGACCGAACTTATCAAATGCAATAATTTTTTGTGGATGTTATTAATTAATCAGTTGATCAAATACAATATAAAAATTACGATTCATTTTTGGCCAATGAACATGGAAATGAAATATTCAATAATCAAGATGGTGGATAAGTTCATGTTCATGTTTTCCCACTTAAATATTTTATTCCATAGTAACACAAGGATAAGTTTTTTATTCACTCACAAATGAAATAAAATGACATGAGCATGAACAGATTAACGTCATCATTCTCTCGTTACTATGGATTGAATAATGACGTATAGTAACACCTTTTATGTCATTTTATACAGCGTGCCAAAAAAGTATCGTTACTCGTCAATAATTCTTGTACGAAAAATAATTGAGGAAAATCCTGACAACTCCGGATTTTTAATTTCAAAAGCAATTTGTCGTATGCTTTTTTGAATTTGACATTTCTCACCCCCTACGCCCTGCAATCCTCTGCATTATTTCTTCAAATTGGAATATATGGATTGTGATACATCAAGTGAAAGGTAATTCGATTACCTATGCAAGTATGTGGCTGAAAGTGAAATTGGTTGTGCCGTTTTTCATTAAAAAATTACGAAACAATTTACCTACAATTTGTGATTGGAGAGTACAGCAAACAGACCATCATTCTTTCACTGATTATTACTAAGGGAAAACCACGAATCCATAAATTTGTAATTGCGAAAGCAGGTCTCCCATATGCATTTTTGAATTTGAAATTTCTAACCCTTTACGCTCAACACCCCTCTACTTTTTTATTTCAATTAAGAATATATTAATTTTTTGGCACGCTGTATATCAAAATGCATATATTCCTATTTGAAAAAAAAAAGTGAAGGGGTGTGGAGCGTAAAGGGTGAAAAGTGAGTTGCCGGAATTGCATTTCTACGAGGTTATATTGAAAAATTATTAGCCTACTATAGAACCAAACAAAATTTCAATGTCAAAATATTTCATTACTTAACATATTCTCCTCTTAATTGGATACATTTATTACAGCGAATCTGCAATGTCTCTAGACCTTTAAAAAAATGTTTCTTCTTGCTCTGCAAACCAGACCTCCACAGCTTTTATTAACTCCTCGTTGAAAGAAAATTTACGACCTTTTAAACTTTTTTTCAGTTGAGGAAAGAGATGTACCTAGTCGTATGAAGCGAAATCTGGTGAATAAGGGGGGTGTTCTAGTAATTCAAACCCTAAATCACGAATTTTTTGCATAGTAACATGAGATTTGTGTGCAGGGGCGTTGTCCTGCAAAAACAGAACACCTTTGGATAGCTTCCCGCGTCTTTTCTCTTTAATTTTTTCCCGTAGAGTGGTCAGTAACGTCGAATAGTCATCTCCGGTTATTGTTCTACCCTTAGCCAAAAAATCAATCATGATTACTCCATGGCAATCCCAAAAACCTGAAGCAAGAACTTTTTCAGCAGATTTTTGGACTCGAAAGTTCTTAGGTCTTGGAGAACCAGAGTGTCGCCATTCCATCGATTGTTGCTTTGTTTCTGGATCGTAGAAATGTACCCAAGTCTCATCCATTCAAACATTTGGGGATCCATTTTGCAGCAATTCTTCTCATGTCCAAATTGACGTGAACTATATGATGAACGCGTTTGTATGGAATATTCAGTGCTTCAGATATCCGTTTTAGCCCAAGTCTACGGTCTGATATTTTCGGGGACTGACACAGAAACTGGCCTTCCCGATCGGTCATCATCTTCAATGGAAAATTTACCTCTTTTGAAGCTTGCAGTCCAATTTTTCATCGTCGCATACGAAGGACATTGATCACCAAGGGTATTAAGCATATCTTCGTAAATCTGCTTACCTCTTAACCCTTTTAAATACAGGTACTTGATACTCGATTCTCCAATTTTTCGATTTTCACAATTTAGGTGGACATCTTTTTTCTTTTAATTTATTGCGTAACTCTGGTGTACTTCTTTGTCCTCAAACTTCACACTGACACTTCTAATGACTTATTTTTCGTTGCTATGCAATATTTTTTTTATGCATGGAATTGGTCTAGGCTAACTAGATATCAATACATCCTCGTACTATCTATATGGTGATAGACATTAAATGAACCACTGTTAGTAATCATTAAATAGTTCGCTTAAGTCAAACTGAGAGTTAAACATTAGATGATTGTGGAAAAGTATTTTCGAGAAACATTTCTCGGTGGTGTTGTTCTGATTTAGCTTGTATAAACATAAAAGCGCTTCATATTTTATAAAGAATATAGAAAGGCAGGAGATGCTGACCAATATCTGTCATTCATATAAATTATATCTAAATATATCTTTCAATCCTTGAAAATTTGGATTGGACATATTCATGCAGATGTGTAATGTATTAATAGATAATAGGGCAGTGGTTTTGAATTTAAATCAAGCATTGTCCATTTTATTGTTGATAGGAAATGATTTCCAACATTTCAAAGCCATACCTACTCTTTATTGTCCAAAATATTTTCGAGACTATGACACCTCTCGGCAATCAAAGAATGAACTCTAGTCTCGAAAACTAGATTTTCGTAGGCATCAGAGCATCACTATGATTTTTTGTGTTGCTTTTTATTCTGGGTTCAAGCAGATCCAGTGAAATGTATTCACTGCAAAATTGTTTTCTGAAATAATTACATATTTCATTTGAACCCACTACAAAAAATTATTTCACTTCAGGAATGGAATAACAAAATTGTACTCCGGATAATTAGTTTTTCACTGTGAATTAATCTCATCACCCTGTTTTTCTTTTTTTGTTTGAAATATCGAGTATTTGATTTGAGGGTGGATTGATTTACTTCGGCTAGGTATACATTTCATCAATGAGCATGGGAAAGTCAACTCAGCTTTCTCCGCTATCAGAAATACAAATATTCCCTCCCATTTAATTACAATCCTTCGCAGACCAAGGTTCAAGTTCAAAGGCCAACAAATTTTGTCAAGGATTCACCAGAGTTCGAGGAGGAATCAAAATCAATATTTCATTGCAGACCGCAGAATGCCATTACATTGGCTGTCACGATATTGTCGTAAATAACTTTTACTTGTGAATTTTTTTCGTGAATTACACACACCAGTCGGTATTTTTAGAAAATTAGTGTGATGTGAAAATATATCTTTCTGTGTGGCATATCCAAGCACGAGACCGGACAGCGTTTCTAAAAGATAATTATTTTGTATTTACCGTTAGAGGAATGACCTATGATCACGTTAGCTTGGTAAACAAACGAAAATCTTCTTTTAATAAGTGTGAATGTCCAGTGACTACGCAATCCGTTGATGAAATTGAAACTTTCGACGCTGTATTCTAAGCATGAATGAAGATCCTGCTTCAGATAAACTGAAGTAGGTACCGAATAGTAAAGGCGGACATTGTGCCATGATGGATAATTTTCAACTTATACCATTGCAAAAAAATATTCACCTTGCAGTGTAAGAGTTGCCGTTTAATTCAGAAATGCACAAATATTTCACTGTACGAATAATTCAAATTTCAGTCATTAATGAAACCTTTGAATTTGTGTGAGTATGATCTGAATAATACCTGCTCGTCAACAATAATAACCCTTGTGCTGGGACGACACCCTTCAACTTTTTTGTTTAAAAAGCCCATTTTTGTTGCGCTGCTTTTCACTAGTTTAAGAACTGAATACCAGATATAATTTCAAAATTCTACAAATCGGCGAAAACAGTTGATGGAAAATTGGCTCATGTCTCCCTAACCCATGGAAGAGTTGAACAGGGGTCCAGAGAGACTTGACCATAAGTTTGTTTATCTGGAAAAACATTGAAAGAAAACAATTTCTAATGAACAACGATTGTCTATGTCGAGGTTTTTATAGTCAGCGTATCAGCGTATGAAAAATATTTTTTCGAATGAATTTCCTCAGAAATCTTTCTTTTTTATAGTGGTGGCAGATTGTTTCCCAAAGACTGGTCATAATCACACTTGCCAATTTCAAATGGTTGGGTACCTCATTTTTAATAAATTTCTTCATTCTTCTGAAAATTTTGAATATCTTTCATCTGAAAGAGAATAAATAAATAAATAAAAAGAGATGGAAACATTAATATAATAATGAATAATATTATGCTAACCAAATAAAAATGAAAATGAAAACCTATGAAACTATTAAAAATTGATTAATGTAATTGAATTGTCCTTCTTTCCGCGGATATTTCACCAATTCTGAAAAATCTTCATTTTAGTTTCAAATCTGTCTTCTCTGCTTCAGCTCAATATTATAATTATATTCTACTACAGTTTACAAATTTCTTACTTTTAATTCTCGAAATATAATATATGTAGTTCGTATTCTGTTCGATATAGGCCCACTGAAATACAAAAAGGTTTCTTCTTTCATTTTGGATCATTAATTCTGTAGGAACCATTTTTTCCTATACAGGCACACAACCAGTCTGTAAATCTATTCAAATGACTACTGAAATGAAAAAACCCCATTATACAAGAGTTTCCTTCTCTTCATAAACTTTTTAGGGTTTTCACTCCCAATCTCTGAAACAAAATCAATTAAAATTGAAATCAACGATTTGCTCCTGCGTAAATTCTTGCACTAATTTGTCAGGAGCAAATTAACTAGAAAAAACTGTTGCCTGACAATGAACTCAAATTAAATAACGTTGAAATTATAATTCTTTGTAACGTTTCGGAGTCTATATCAGACTCCTTCATCAGACGAAAAAATCTACTTTTGAAAATCTTCTGGAATTGTCGCTTTTTGTCTGACATTAATTGTCAACACACAGAAACAGAGACTGCATAGAAACGTTGATTCATTTAATTTTGAAATTACCGGATGACAGTTCCTTATTTAATAAATTGATCCAAATATGATCTATTCCTACCGAACAATTTGCCAAATTATTATCTTGATCTAATAGAATACACGTAGACTCTTTAATTTTTCGTTTAAAATGGTCTGGTTCTGTCATTAAAATTTTAGTGTTGTCCCAATCCATCATGTGGTCTCCCGTATCAGAACAAATGTGATCTGCGATTTGCGATCGATTAATTTCTCTATTTTTAATATTATTTTTATGTTCGCGTTTTCTTATTTTGATTTCAATTTTAATTGATTTTGTTTGAGAGATTGGGAGTGAAAACCCTAAAAAGTTTATGAAGAGATGCAACTCCTCCCAAAATAAATTTCAATCGATATCTGAAAGAAAGGTATGGTCCTTTTTCTATTTCAAGTTTTAGAAAATTGGAAGAATTGTACAAAAAACTATCCCACACGGAAAACAGTCTCACCTTCATGTGTAGATGCAGAGATAATAGATTGATTCCAAAATTCCTGAGAATAAGGCTACCATTTCGGAGTAATGGTTCGGAAAAGATTAAAAACAGGTTCGGTTATGCGTTGGTAAGAGAAAGAATAAATTTTCTCAGATATAATAAGGTAAGATTTCAACAAAATATATTAAGGTTAGAAGAAGAAATTTTCCGTAACCTTTCAAAGGAAGACTTTGAACATATTTTACATTGTGTGAATATTTCGTATTTCCATGAATATGAGAGGAGCAAACGATCTAATTTCAAAAAATTTAATATACTAATGGAAGAAAACCAACAAAAATTCAACAATACAAAAATCAGTAACAACTTCATTGATAAAACGGTAATCAACTTATCTTCACGAAATTTGAATGAAAATGAAAAATTAATATTATCAAAAGGACTCAATTTTGCTATAACTCCAAAACACATTCCAACATTAGATATAATTACAGCTATTGAAAAAACAGCCCAAAAACTTCCGCTTGATAAATCGAATGAATTTAGAGTACTAAATATATTGTTACTTGATAAACCTTTTAAAATAAAACCAAATCTAAATAAAATTGAGAATAAAACTATAACTTCATTGAAAAATGATAATAACATTAAAATTCTACCTGCCGATAAAGGAAATGCAACAGTTATTATGGATTCAGGTGAATATAAAAGAAAACTTTTAGAAATTGTTGATGATACCGATAAATATTCCAAAATCAAAAAAGATCCAACTTCTCTCACAGAGAATAAAGTGAAGAAAATTATTTCAAAAAATTCCAAAAAATTCACATATGCTCAAAAGAAATTTATCACACCATCTTATAGCAAACCCCCACATTTATACGGCCTACCTAAAATACATAAACCTCTTATTCCTTTGAGACCAATAGTAAGTTCACTTGGATCCCCCTGTCAAAATTTTGCTAAATATATATTACAATTTTTGAACCCATTAACAGGAAAATCAACTAGTTTTTTGAAAAATACTCAACACTTTCTTGAAAAATTAAGAAATTCTAATTTAAATGCAACAGACATCTTAGTAAGTTTTGATGTAGTAAATCTTTTTCCAAATGTTCCAGTTGATAAAACTCTTGAAATAGTGAGAACAAAATTGATTAATGATAGAACCATTTATGAAAATTCGAAATTGACTATTGATGATATAATGGAGATATTAGAAGTTTGCCTGAATTCCACATATTTTCAATTAGATGATGTTTTCTATAAACAAAAATTTGGTATGGCTATGGGTTCTCCTTTATCACCAGTAATGAGTAACATATTCATGGAATCTTTCGAACAAAAATATATAGACACATACCCACTAAAACCAAAGACTTGGTGGCGATATGTAGACGATATTTTTGTGATTTGGCAACATGGTAGAGATGAACTAGAGAATTTTTTTGATCATATCAACAACAAAGAACCTACAATAAAATTTACAATGGAATTAGAGCAGGATAACAAAATTTCATTCCTAGATGTTTCAATAAAAAAGTTTTCGAATTATTTTGAAACGAGCGTATACCGAAAAAAGACACATACTAATAGATATTTAAATTTTTATTCCAATCACCAAGTAAGTGTCAAAAGAGGTATCATCAAAACACTTTATGATAGAGCTAATTTAATTTCATCCACACCCGAAATTAGAAATAATGAAGTTGACTTCATTAAACATTTTCTTAGGGATAATCAATACCCAAAAAATTTTATTGAAAAAACAATATTAAATTTAGAGAGAAAAATGACTAACCAAAACCGTAATAATAATCGGGAACAACCAACAAACCTTCAAGAACAACCAAATTTGTTGAATGTAATTCCTTATGTTAATGGCCTTTCAGAAAAAATAAGAAGAATCGGTTCGAAGTTCAACATACGAACTGTTTTTAAAACGCAAAATGATTTACGATCTATATTAACAAAAACTAAACCTTTGAACGAAAAACAAAAATCAAAAAATTGTATTTACAACATACCCTGTATTTGTGGTAAAACTTATACAGGTGAAACGTCCAGACCTCTAGAAATAAGAAAACGCGAACATAAAAATAATATTAAAAATAGAGAAATTAATCGATCGCAAATCGCAGATCACATTTGTTCTGATACGGGAGACCACATGATGGATTGGGACAACACTAAAATTTTAATGACAGAACCAGACCATTTTAAACGAAAAATTAAAGAGTCTACGTGTATTCTATTAGATCAAGATAATAATTTGGCAAATTGTTCGGTAGGAATAGATCATATTTGGATCAATTTATTAAAGAAGGAACTGTCATCCGGTAATTTCAAAATTAAATGAATCAACGTTTCTATGCAGTCTCTGTTTCTGTGTGTTGACAATTAATGTCAGACAAAAAGCGACAATTCCAGAAGATTTTCAAAAGTAGATTTTTTCGTCTGATGAAGGAGTCTGATATAGACTCCGAAACGTTACAAAGAATTATAATTTCAACGTTATTTAATTTGAGTTCATTGTCAGGCAACAGTTTTTTCTAGTTAATTTGCTCCTGACAAATTAGTGCAAGAATTTACGCAGGAGCAAATCGTTGATTTCAATTTTAATTGATTTTGTTTCAGAGATTGGGAGTGAAAACCCTAAAAAGTTTATGAAGAGATGCAAAATCCTCCCAAAATAAATTTCAATCGATAAGAGTTTCCTTGTTTGCTAAACCTTCATTATCATTATAGCTAATTAATAGATATATCTCATTGATGGACAGTGAAGCTTTATGCAACCACAAGTTCAATGACGTCTGTAGATTGCGACAATCCTTTCAGCTGTGGGCGACAAATCCAAACGTGTGTATTGAAAAGAAAAGAAATCTGACATTTAAAAAAATGTAAATCGACGTCTACAACAAGTTTATCCTAAGATACCGATACCATGACCAATAGGAGTAAAGCCAGTGCTGTTGGAGACGTCAATTAGCCGAGCTACTGGAGAAAAGTTGAAAACTTTAAACAGCAGCCATTTTAAGAGATTGGTGTATGTACCTACTCCTTTGGGAGGTGGACTGACAAGGATCGGTAGATTCCATGAATAATCACAATAATGATAGTGATATCGAACTTTAAGGGCCTATTATTTTTAAACGCTTAGAGCATCCATCAGACTAAAGACGCTCCTGTCTCTTTGCTCAAAATGTCATTTGAAACCAAGCATCCAGAGCAACACGATGCTTCTACTCCAGATCCAATTCCGTCTTGTTATCTTTTGATTACGACTCGTTTGTTATGAAGTATAAGTCAAACCTCTTTACCTGGAATCTAAACATTGCATCTTAGAGCCGTCAAACGAAGAGTTCCTAACCTAATTTCGTCGAAATGTACACAGGACTGATTGCTCCGAGCGTATCACAGCGGCATCTCCATCGAACAGTAATTGGTCCCTTCGAAATGGCAGATGTTCCTGAAAGATTATTGACAGAAATGATATTATCTAAGGATGTGAGGGAAAATCTATTCTGAGGGAGGTCAAGGGGATGGCATTAATGTACGACTCTTGGGGAAGCCTGCGTTCCGCGTTGAACATTGCTCGCTTTGTTCCTAGAAGCTTTCATCTGATTTATTATAAGGGAAGGTTGTAGGATGTCATGCCTTCAGATGAAATGGGTAGAGTGTATTCGAAGTTGCAGGAGATATATTTCTCTATAAACAGCTTGTTTTTCTCTCAGGAGATGGTTTTGTTCTTGACTGCTTTCTCCGTGCTGAAACACAAGCTAAACGGTTAAATCGGTATCTTTACCACGTCTCATACGTGGGTGTTTTCAGAACACTATTGGATGGGGCAGGTTTATGATACTGGTCATCAAGGAAATGGAGAGATGTTGAATGGGTTTTGCTGGTCACTCTGTTACTTAAATGAACAATGTGAATTGTGGCAAATTTTAAACAAAGGTCCATTATTTCCATATCTTCGAAACATACTGCTCCACAAAAGTTGCTGTATATGTAATATGTAATGTATCACATTTAGATCTACGATGACTTTTGTGAGAGATGCGCGTGTCGTAAGTTGACCTTCGAAAAGTTCCCAAGAAGTTGGGGTTAGTTAAAAAATAGTCAAGACCGAACTGTTGCACCACGAGCACGATGAAATTTCCAATTTTATTATAATGAAGTGTCAGAAGTTTTTTGAGTTTCTTTCTCGTTTTTTCCTATTTTCCAATGAATAACCACTGATATATCTATGGGGGATGCTTCCCCAAATTAAGGGTCCTGTAGCGTTCCTCGAACAATTGAAGAACAGAAGAATCATCACTTGGAAGACCTAACCTGGTCGAAAGACCCTACCAGTCAATGTAAATTAATTTATATATACAGGGTGTCTGTAAACAAATGCGAAGGATTTAGGGAGATGAATATAATGAATATAAGCAGGGGTAGTTCCTATAATTTTTTTTAGAAATCGGCCCCTCTACCAAGATACAGCCTTTGGAGTACGATGGCGAGTTGACAGTTTTAATTTTTTTGTACGGGTTCTGAAAAACATTGAGCTATAATACTATACATTATTTGAAGAACTAAGTTGATTTTACTCACACAATTTTTTTAGATCTCATAACTTTATTATTAGGGGTTAAAAATAACAAACCCTTATGATTTTCTTTTGAAAATTGTTTTCGTGGGATTGATTCTAGAAAAATAAAATTCTCTTATGGTTTTCCATTCAATTCTGGAGAAAAACAGTCTCTTGCAAAATTTCGATACAGTCGATACTTTTCTCGGAATAAATAAAAACTTACAAGCAGTTCTGATGACTGTTCTTTCCATGTCATCGAATAAGTGCTCCATAGAATGACTACCTCCCGCTAAAATACATGTTGGTATTTCCAACCCCTAATAATAAAGTTATGAGATCTAAAGAAATTGTGTGAGTAACATCTACTTAGTGCTTCATATTATGTTTAGTTTTATGACTCGGTGTAAAAAAAATTGAAAACTGTGAACTCGTCAACTACCCCTGCTTAGTTTCATCGAGGAATCATCTCCCTAAGTCCTTCGCATTTGTTTAGAGACACCCTGTATAATGTTTCATATAAATCTAAACGACCTATATTTTAGCTGAATGTTTCCACGATCAGAAAAATTGTGAATAAAGGGGAAGAATAATTTCCTTTTATTGGGGGATCCAAAAAAAGTGGTTGCATTTGAGAACTTCATGTAAGGGTGAACGAATGCGAAAATTTACTTTAGGATTTTCGATGAATGTCTCGTAGAGTTCAAAAAAACTAATTTTTCTATTTCTCATTTGACTTGTTCTATATATTGTAAATGTCTTAAGGGATCAATAAATATATAAGTATTGTTATAATATCAAAGTAGGTATCAAGATAATAAATTAACAGCAATAAAAACGAGGCTGTCCTATTAATCGTTAATTCATGTGAAATTTTTTTTTAAAGATGAAGTTCCTTTTGCCTTGAAACCATAGACATAGAGACATGGACTGAGCAATGTCAGCATGAAAATGTCATTTTTATAGAAAGAGAGAAATGATCGTCGGGCGTTTACCTGTCTCTTTTTTGTTCACATAGAGGTGAGTGTGGACCAATCAAAGTTCTAGAGAAACACAACTGCATGCCCGACGTGCGTTTCCCTCTGTCACTTTTTTTGACCGTATTTCATGCATAGATATAAAGGGAAGGCACATTCCATGTCTATATGTCTATGCTTGAAACTTCCTTTAATTATTTTGACTTCCATTGATGCAAAATGATTTTTGTTGAAGAATTTAATGTTCTTGTAATTATCCGTTAATTCCTTCGGGAGATACCCATTCCCTATCACTGCATCAGATGCATTTCATCTTCGGGTTGATTTTTAAATTCTACAACTGATGTAAAGTTTTCAACCTTTAACCAGAGAATATAACCAACATTAACTCTCCCCAAGCTACAGTACATTATGTGTCAATAATTCATTTTTTTCCATAGCAAAAATAAATATAATATTTCAAAATGAAAAATAAATTTACACATCTTACCCCCCAAAATCACCCCTGGATTCGCCACTGAGCTAGTATATTCCAGATTTTTTCATGCCTAGAAAATTCATCGATATTTATAAGTAATAAGTAATGATTATTTATTGTTTAAATATCAAGGTTGAAATACCAATTTCAACATTGTAGACCGTAAAAGCTACATTCTCTGCGAAACATTGATCATTGAAGATTCGATTCAAATATCCGATATCCTGTTTATTGCGTAATGTCATGTACACTCGGTAAATCATTTCAGTTATTCCCTCAGGAGTCTGGCTCTGGTTGTTATCAAACGTGAACTGTAATGGCTTCAAATCAGGAATACGAGAAATCTACTTAGACACGATCTGTTCGATTTCCATACTAACTATGATAAATTCGAACCACTGCATTCAGTATACTGTACAATTGCGGTTGTTCTGCGTATGTAGTCCCTGGGATAGCTGCACATAGTTATAACACAATTTTCAACTTGGTTGGTCGACAATCGAGCAGTCGGTAGAGAAAGAATCAGTTGATTCGAAGCATAAAATCTGTCTGTATAGGCAAGGGCTACCTTAGGCTGAATGCCTTGCTCTGGGGGGTAATAATTGAACGATAAACGTGAATTTGCGAAGAATTTCATTATTCATATATTAGGTATACACATATTATGTGAATGATTAGTTGCGAAAACATTTAAGGGAAGATTCTTGTTTAGTTAGAGTCCCCCAAAGAGGACATTCTTTTTTCTTAGAAATCAGAAATATTAAATTGATTTGGCCGATACTTGATGAATATACATAACTGAACTCAAAACAGATCATATGATTCTCACAAAATGAGTTTTTAAACCAAGATACGTGCTAACACAGTAGCATCTTCAAGGGTGAAGGTGAAGGTAAGTTTACCTTCACCCATTACTACTAATTCTGATTATTCTGTATAATATTTATTCCTTCTGATTGATCTTGATTTCAAGTGTTTTTAGTGTTCCAAGTTTTGCAAATTCTAGCTTATATTCGTTCAAATTTTGATTAATCCTGTGTTAGGTAACGCTTCCGACTATTCTGCTTACGCCATATCTTCCCGAGCAAGTTTCACGTGAAAATCCGAAGTTTTCTGTCAAGGTGCGTCCAATCATAACATCGTAGCCAAGATCCTGACGTTTTAACTAACTTTCGTAATTCTGCTATCATTCATTTGTTTTTTGTTGTTGAAACCGACGCTCTTGTCGAGCCAGCCAGAGTCCAGAGGTAAAAGAGACAGCACTCCGTACTTTCAATTGGGATCCTCAGTTTCAACCTCGATTTTCGATTTTCGATTTTCTGGCTTGGAAGCTGAAACTATTGTTCACTAATCTAGTGAACAAGTCTGCCTTCTCCCTTATCCTAATCAGTTCTATCACTTCTGGAAGTACTATTTTCTGGCTGGCGTGCAAACCCGATGGAAGCAGTAACCAGAATGGTGAACAATTATGCACGCTTTTTCCTTATACTTTTTGGTTTCCCTTCGCTGGAAGTACGATTTCTGGCTGGAGTTCAAACCCTTTCGAAACACAAAACAGAGTAAGAACCGTTCCCCAACGCCGCTTTGTTTCCCCAACCTGAAACCTCTTAGTTTTGAAAGTGAGAAGTGAGCCCCGACTTCATTGCCTCTTCATAGCATATTCCAGTGGTTGAAGGTGCAGGTGAGTCTGCCTTCACCTTCACCTTCAGCTGAAGATGCTATTGTGATAGAGAAAACGTGTCGTGGTTCAACAACTCATGTTAGTGAAGATAAAATTCTGCACTTATTTTGTGAAAATCGTATTTTTAGTTCAGTCAGAAATCTAACCTAAATGAAATTATGCAGAAACAGTATATGAGATCGAGAAGTCGATAATTTTCTTTGTTGGTATTATTTCCCTATAATGTCAGCCCGATATCTAAGTACTAGATATATTTTAGTTCCAAGATTCCTAGTCTACACGACTAACGCTATGTTCCTGTTGATATTTCATTCCCAAAGAATGTTATTTTCAGCCAGAAATTACAAGAAACCTTATTTCGTCAAAAGAGATCAAGCTGTTAAAAATAAATTTTCCGATATTACAATATGAATTAAGAAAAAAAGAAAAAACAAATTTAAGGGATGCTTTTCTTGCGCCATCTTTAGGGAGCTGAATCTACGCAGGGGCTGCTAATAATTTTTTTTTTATCACAATCCCACACCATTTATTGACAAGGACACACCTCTCACATTTTTTCGCAACTGCTCATTTACATATTATGTAAAATTTGTTTCTTATTGTATGAATTTGTTATATTTATTATTATTTATTATTATTTTCAAATCACTCAAGTTTTTAGGAAAAAGAATGAAATAAAAATTTTGAGGAAGCAAGGATTTTGAATTGAAAATTTTGTTTCGAACGTAACAAACAATTCAGTATGATTTTTCTTCATACAATTGGACACCGCCAATTTTCAAAAATATTTTCAATTGCCACAATTCTCGAAAAATTTTTTGATGGAAAAACCTAACCTACACACAAGCAAGGTTAGAGACAAATTTTTGATAATACGTCAGAGGCACTTGCAGTTTGAAACGATTCAAATGTTGATATGTGTAAATAAAAATATCAAGTTTTTGAGATTGTTGCCTTTTTTCATTGATATCCGAAATTAGTATTTTGAATGAACAAAAAATCAGAACTCTCCCAGCATGAAATGATTTATGTCTTCGAAAACAAAAATTGGATATGGCCCATTTTGAGGGTATTTGGGATAAGTGGAATGTTCAAAGGAAAAGCACTCTTGAAGTACGCAATGGAGGTGAGTATTGAGCCTCTTCCATAATTAAACTTTTAATGGTTTGAAAATGGAATGCCCTGGACAGAATATGTTCCATCCTCAGAAGTAATTAGTGATCCTGTTAAGCCCACACGTCGAGCTTTCTGACAAATTGACCTGATTATTCAATGAAGCTCGGGAGGGCCGGATTTCAGGAGAAAAATGGATATTCACGTGTATTTTCCAGCCAGTAAAAATAGGAACATAAATTCATATTTGAGGGTAATATGGAAAAAAAATTATTCGATTGTTTGACCTCTTATTCTACATTCTCTACATCGTTAGTAGGGCTGAAGGGTTATAAAAAATCCTCCTATTTTTCTTCACTTTTCATCTACTCTTTACCCTTAATTTTTCAATAATGGGGTGGTCCACCCCAGACGCAGAGCTCATTTTGAGGGAGTAAATGAAGATATTTTGAAAATATTTTCTGGTGGTGTGTGTAGGGTGTTCAAAAGCACAATTTAAAATTATTGTCATATATACAGGGTGTTCTAAAACAAAGATATAGACCAAAGTTACACTTTTTTAAATGTATTTGACCTCAAAAATGAACTGGCAAGATTAAACTATGATGAATAACTTCAGATCACTTTGTACCTTAGAAGCACCATTTACGAGATAATGGCGAAAAATTAAAAATATGGAATATTTTTTAACTAGTAATTATGTAATGAAGAAACTAGTTACGTTAGAGATACAGATAGCATTTTTTCGAGTAGACAAGTTGGCTACTCCTACACATAAATAAAAAATTTCAGCTCTGGAATATACAGAGTGATCATAATTAATTCTCCAACATCAACTACAAATAATAGTAAAAAACTGCTGAGAAACTATCAGGTTAAGGTTTAGGAAAACCTTATGAAGATAGTTACGAAATTAATTTTTACGTTCAACGAGATATAGAGATACCGGGTGTGCCATTTGAAATAAAGAAGTTTTCGACGATTATTTATAGTTGATGTTTGAGGATTAATTATGATCACTCTGTATATTCCAGAGCTGATATTTTTATTCATGTGTAGGAGTAGCCAACTTGCCTACTCAAAAAAACATGTCTTAATCTCTGGCGTAACTAGTTTCTTCATTAATTTCTATATAGAAAAACTCCATATTTTGAAGTTTTCGCCATTATCTCGTAAAGGGTGCTTCTAAGATATGAAGTGATCTGAAAGAACTGCTTGTCATTCCATTTTTGAGGTCAAATACAGGGTGTTAAATTTAGGTGTTACACCTGTACCTATGTACCTACCTACATATGGAAAACTAGTTTTCATAAAACATTCTGTATATCGAGAAAAGACCGAAGCCGTCATAGAACAGCCTGTATAAGATTTTCAGAATACATACATAAAGGGTGTTTCAAATTACGCGGTTTTTTTTTTTAAATAAATAAAACACATAATTTGCAATCGTTTTCAAAAACTGTTTATTGGTAATTGAAGTATCAGTTATGACATTTATGTACGAAAAATAATATCGGCCAAATGGCCTCCTCTTGAAGCTGTACAGACGTCTACTCTTTTGTTTAAATTTCAATGAAATTTTGACATGATTAAGGCTCTAACTCACTTATGACACGAATTATTTTATTCTTCAGTTCTGGAATCGATTGTGGATTATTCTTATAGACCTGGCTTCTCACATAACCCCCAAAGAAAAAAGTCCAACGGTGTCCAATCAAATGAACTTGGTTGCCAATTGACATCAGCGTTTCTGGAGATTATTCGTCCAGGAAATTATTGTTTCAATAAATCAATTGTGTCATTTGCAAAGTGAGGTATTGAAACCAAATGTCCCCTTTATCAATATTCTGGCCACAAAAATTCGATTATCACCAAACCAGTCTCTTGAAATTTGTTAATAATTCGACCAACAGTGCTTTTAGATGGACGATAATGTAAACCACAAAATTCACGTAATTTTCTAAAAACACTTTTCACAGAACCCCGATTTTCATTAATTAATTTAACAATTTCAACGCGTTGTTGTATCGTGTACGACGCCATTTTTATAAATGTCGTACATCGTACTTTTTAAATGTCAAAATACCCAGACGAATTCGGTGCGGCATCCATATTTCATTTATTCTTAAAAAAAACCGCGCAATTTGAAACACCCTTTACATTACATATGATTTCATCATGCAAGGGAGAGTTGAATAATATCAAAGAACATCCTGTATGAATAACAATCACATTCATCATAAATGTACGAACACAAAATATGAATGAATTCCAGTATTCATTAAAACAGAAACACATTGTATTACGAAAGCAAAACCTCCCATCAATCCCTCTGTATATATGGAGAAATAATCTATGTCGTGGTAGAACACCCTGTGCATCTAGCCTGTATCGGTTTCGAAGTAAATAAAATTCCGACTGTGAACTCAGAATCTAACTAAATTCCAACTTCAAAGTCGGAATTTAACGAAAATTTTTAAAAATATTATGGGCCCTTCTACGCCTTCGTATGTACTCCTAATATTTGAAAATAAAGAAAACACGTGAAATTTTCATGGAAATTATTGGAATGGAAGTGGAAGATGAGAACTTTTTGTTACGTGACCAATAAGTGCAAACATTTTGCATAAGCAAAGAAGGACTAAATTATTTGATTAGATAGATGGTAAAAAATATAAAGATACATTTCTTTAATTGGATTGAATAACCTGCTCCCATTGCTCCCTAACACTGTGACCTTTTTTATTGACGGTTGTCTTAATACAGTCTCTGTAATCTCAGTTATAAAGAATTCGAAGCACTTCAATCTAATCAAAAAAATAACTTGAAATCTAATTGAATCCAAGAACTGCGCGGCTGGAGATGTAGAAATGCACTTCGAACTCAACGAAGTGTTGGATCATCTTTGAAAGAAATACGAAATACCCCGAGTTTCCAATATACTGTTGGGAAAACATGGGCGCGTTTTTAGAGTTCCCACAAACTTTGAAGTTCCAATTCCTTCTCGGAATCGTCTCGGCTTACTGACCTCTTCCAACACCCTATCTCGTACTTCGCGAATAAAAGTCTGGATGAATATAACTTTATTCTCCAGCTACTCGAGATAAACCTCAGTTCTAACCGCTTTGGGATGTTTTCTTTCATGCAGTTTACTCGCCAATATTCTCATTCCGCCTATCTCAAATATAATAAGGTGAAAAGGTTGACTTTATACTGTGCGAATTCTGTGAGACTCAAATGACGCGAAATTAATTTTCCCAGAACAATTGTTTCGCTTTATATATAGTAGCTTATTCAGGTGAGATTGTTTCTCTGCAAAACCTTTTTCATCGTGTTTACGTGAAAATTACAAAGGCGAAATATAACCTTGAAATATACAGGGTGTTTCAGAATGAGGTTCCGTAAATTCGTGTTCTTATTCCTTAGATGATTTTAAGTATATAAAGATTCTTTGGACTTTGGGTCTCTGATGCGTTGTTCCTGACAAACAGGGTGTTGAAATTAAATAAAAATATTTTGTAAAATCAGTAGTTAATTCCAATGTCGTAATAAACGAAATAATCGAGTAAGTAAACGTCAAATATAAAGGCGACGGAGATGTGTCAATGTGTGATGAATGTGTGTCTAGACGATTTCGGAAGGAATCTTAGAATTTCGTAGCTATTTCAGATGAAATTGTATTTTTATCTCAGAAAGTATTCATCTGGGGTAAAAAACTCAAGACACAATTTTCACCTTGTTTTATTTCTAATTATGAAAATGATTTTAAATTTGAAAAAATGTGCTTTATTGTGTAGGTTTCAAGAATATTTTCGAAAAACCAAGTTTTTTCAAATTCAACAGCCTGTATCTCAGAAACAATGCGTCATAGATCCGTAGTCCAAGCATCTTTGTATCATAAAATAATCTGGGGAATGAGATCCCGAATTCACAGAACCTTATTCTGAAACACCCATTTTCTCAGAAAAAGAAAACTTTGGTGTTTTTTTTCTTCTTTGATACTCTTTCATCTTTATTGGTTCTGTCGTTTTCTTGAAAATGTATCTGCATATTTTACCCTATAATTGGGATTATTCCTGTTGGGTAAATAAAATTGCTTTATTATTATAGAAGTATTTCTTCCATCCTGCGAAAAGCATTTCTTTTCTTGAGTAGAGGCGAAAGGAAAAATTCTTTTGATCTTTAATAGAAGTTCACAATGAATCGGTTTGTACTTTCATTGGACGAGTTCAGGAACGTTTGCCAACCTTGTGAATAATAAAAAAAACTCTTTCGATGGAAATGTATTTTTTTTAAATAATATTTATGCCTTTTGGTTGCTTTCATCATTTTACAATCCTTGGAATGAATTCGGCTCTCAAATCCAAGTGAAGCCTACTGAAGACGAGCTATTATTAGCTCGAAACATGTTGAGCTTAAAATCATCCAAGTATGTATCTGGTACAGTTTATTCAACCTTGAGACGAAAGGTTGTACCCAGAGATGACATAGTAAAAATTATTGAATTTGAAATTTTGTATTATCGAAAATTATGACGTTTTAATAATTTCTCATCCATTTCTACTTATAGAAAGAGAAAGAAAATAACTTTATTGAAAACGTTTCAAAGGACTATAATGTGACTACCAATAAATCATGTTTTTGATAACACTTAAAAACATCAAACATTCCTAAAACTTGAGCTGAAAATGCGCACGAAAAAGTCGAAATTCGTATTGAATAATTAAATAAACTCGATCCCAATGACAAAGAATGAATGGATGAAAAATCCAGTCAATTACAAGATCACCATCGGATACAATGGGTCTATCCATTTCTGACGCAAAAAATTAGGCTTACCATTCGAAAAACTCAATTACCCTCAACCTATCCCAAAGGATGACTGATAAACTCTTCTATTATCCTTAGAAAGTTGCAGTATAAATGAAAATTGATCATTTTTCTACGGAATAATCTGAATCAGATATGAATTTCATGCATTATTCTTACCCACATTCACTAATTTCTCTTTTGAAGTTTGATAGTTATTGGATTTTTGAAACTTTGAAGATCTGTAAATTTCAACATCATTAATTTTATCCATTATACATTGAAAAATCTATTTCAATTTCGAAAAGTTTTCAGTAGAATCCTTATCTCATAAATCTGAAACATTTCTTAAGATGGGAGGGAAAAGTCTTCTCCACGTACCTATGTTTTTTACTTTAGGATTTGGAAACGTCAATTTAAAACCATTTATCGAGTTTTCATAACTTTTAAGGCTTTACAAACTTTCCATATCATTCTCTACGTTAGTTCTTGTGAAGAGATTTCGGCTAGCATAAATTTCATTTTTCTTGGATGTTTTAGCCAACCTACGTAAGTATTTATCTTGTTGTTATACCCGATTTCTCCTGGGAAAACTGCGATTTCTTAGCTTATACCTGAGCCATGGGGTATGTAGGAAAATGACACGAGACAGGCTTTCGATATTATTGAATTCTTCAAGGATTGATAAGTATTTGTAGGATATCCCTGGCATCACATAAATTACTGTGGGTAAATAAGCCACAATGAAACATTCCACGAATAAATCAATACCATCCATATATTGTATAATATCCTGAAAAACAATTCCCAATGAGCGGAATACTGATTTCCTCCATAAAAACTAGAACTCCAAGCACTACATTCGTCTCAATCAGCTCCTCTATCTTCAACAAAAAATAATTGAATAATCATAATCCCAAGCCACATTCTCATTCTTCCGGTGAATTATCGATTAGGTAAAATTTGATTTGTTCACAGTAGTTATTCACGTCGATTGAACACACATACCAACGAAGAAATTCAATTACAATATTTTACTATACGATGTAGGAGGCGAATTTTCACGAATAGACGTAAATATTGATGGATAAATTTACTGCATTTTGAGGGCTTGCTTACTCGTGCTTACTTGTTTCCTTCGATCAATGTTTTCCGTGTTACAGGTTCAGTGGTACAGTTCCGACGAATGAGGATGTTATAAATGCACGATGCACTATCGATAAAATGCGTGGTCCTATCGCAATGAATTGTTAAAGGCCATTGAGAAATAGAAAACTTTTGACTTTTTGTCAAAAATTATTCCTCCTACCTCTTAAAAGTCAAGGAATATTTCGTTTCTAAATCATCAGAGAAAGATTTCGAATATTTACTTCCTGTTAAAAAACTCCTGCAAATGGAATGCAATTATCGCAAAATGATAGCTATAATTATTCCACTGCAGAAAGCGAAAGAGCCCTGCGATAATTGCACAGATCATATCCATGGTACTTCCAGTACGAGAAAAAATCTACAAAAAGATTCAAAAACAAAAAGATCGGTGCCATCAAACTTATAATTTCTTAGGGCTACTTGCGACTGTGTGCCCTCCTGTGACTGAAGAGACCCATCTGTCACCTACAGATCCTTCCACACTCCGGGCATGCATAGTCACCAACCAACTGAATTCTTCTCGAGCCTCCTGGTTTCCGAACTCATTCTGTGAATTTGCCATACAGAGCTATTTTGGGGAGTCTTGTGTCTTGCATCCTCAGAATGTGGCCGCTACATCAGAGTCGGACCCTGGTTACTTGAGTCTCAACTGTTATACAACTCGCGCGCTGCAAGACTTTTGCATTTGAAACTTTGTAGATCCATCTGATGTGTATTATTTGCCTTAGATGACGTTGTGGCGTTTGTTCGAGTTGTTGAATATGTCCAGCTTTCGCTTCCGTAAAGAAGCGTTGGGAGGACCACTGCTTTAGCTGTCTTGGTCTTCAGATTGAGGTCGTAATTTTGAAACACTCTGCTCTTTAGCTTCCAGAATGCCCGTGATACCGAATTGATACGGTTATGTATTTCCGTGTGAAGGTTAGCTCTAGTATTTATGAAGATTCCCAAGTATTTGAACTGCTCGACTTGTTCTAGAGTATCATCCTACAGGCTGATATCTGTTTGAAGTCTTTCTGGAGGACTTACCAGTATTTTGGTTTTGTCAATATTGGGTCTGAGGCCTAAAGCTTCGTATATATGCTTATAGGTGTCCAACATTATCTGTAGATCTTCTGAGCTGCTAGCGATAAGTGCGCAGTCGTCTGCATATTGAAGTTCCGTGGTAAACTTTATAAGTGTTTTGAGGCGCTTCAGGTTGAACAGGCTTATATCAAATCTGAATCTTATTCCAACACCTCTTACAGGCATACTCATGTCATCAATTATCGAGACAGCTATGGCGAAAATATTGGTACAATGACGTACCACAGGCACAGCTTTCTTAAACATCCTATTCTGCCGTTAATGCATCGATAGCTGCATTGTCTATTATTGTCATTATTTTTTTATATATAATATATAAATGAAAAATATTAAAACAAAGGTACTTCTGCGTCTCTTCTTTTTTGTCAGTTGTACGGGATAGTTATTGATAACAAGCTGACTACCAGTTTCATAATCAAATTTGAAGGTTCTTTAAGTTTGAATTTTCCTTTGGTATCATTTTTAGTGCGGGGTTGATGGAAGCTTGGAAATTAAAGGGACTGATTATGAAATAATCCGTAAGAATCATAGTTTATTCGGGAAATATTGCCCCGAATTACATTCCTGCACCAAAATAACCAGATAATTCCGCAATTCAGCGTGTTCTCGTTGGAAAACTTCATTCGGACATTTTCATATTTTGGAGAAAGAGCCCGACATCGAAGGAGGACTTTTTGACACGCTGTCATTCAAAATTATCGGTAATTTTGATACAGTTGTGCAATTAGTTACATACGATAACACTTCTGGAGAGTAGGTTCTTGAATCATTGATTTGAAAATACACGAAAATAGTACAATAAGTATACAACCATCTCATCCTCTTAATAAAAAAATAGGTACATAAAAGGGCCCTAATAATCAAACAATTCCCATCAAAAGAAGGCTATCTATTTTCCTGGTTTACTTTTATATTTTCACATAATTGAGTTAGCTTTTGTTAGAAATAGAAATAATTATGAAACGTTTCAAGCAGGCAAAAGGTTCATGAAATATCATCTAAATCAAAATTGTTGAAATATACCGGGAAAAATTGGATCATGTAACCGGATTCAGCATTTTCACCGTTGATTCAAACGAAAGCGAATTATAAACCAGACCTCTCTATCTTGTTTCATTGTTGGTGACAACGGTTGAGTTCCCAGTTGTTCTCCCTTTCAAATGACTCAGAATTAAGAAACATTATTATAGTCGGCCAGGAATGTTAATTTCAGCTGTGGCTGCAGAAGACGTGAAGAATTAATTACACAGTTTTATTGACTGGTTAAATGTGGAAGAAAATACAGATTTCTCTCCAGAACAACGTTGAAAACCATATTTTTCTGTATTCATCATTATTCAAAGATATATAATTTACTGAAAGTGAAGTTATTGATAATGAGCAGAACATTTATGCCAAATATGAGGCAGGTAATAAATCTTTTTAGTGCTCTCCTTCCGATAATTGTAATGCTAATTGTAAGATGTACTTCCCTCTGTTCTACAAATTACATTCTTGTTTATTATACTTAAATATGTCAAAACTGAATGTTGTCCGTACCTGTATCAACATATAGAGGCCATTCTTAATAAATAATAAAAATCAATTTTCCTTCCAAATGTTCTGAATGAGAAATAAGAGGTACCCAGTTGTTTTTCAGAGTTGACTAACTGGAAAACTAATGAATAGATTTGAATAATTATTTTCATTTAAATTATTCTTTGAAGAGGGAAAGTGATAATTCAAATGACTTAACATAATCCTAAAATAAGAGACATGGTTATAAGATCTCCTAGGAGAGTTTGCTGACATCAAACAATTACCTTTGGATAAAGAAGTGACATCAACATTCATGCAGATTATTTTATAATTGCCACTGATTACATAGAAAATTGGAATTTTTTCAAGGAGAGATTTTGTTTTGCCTGATCACAATAGAGCATCAAGTGAAAGGGTGATTAGCTCATAGATCCATCTGAAATCTTTCATCAAATTGGGAGTAGAAGAGTGACAAAAATATTCAATGTATGTATGTTGATGAAGGATATATCGGCAGGTGATTATTGTATTACATATTGGAAATTTCTACTGGGTGTTTCGAAGTTAAATAGGATAATTTCAGGGCTATATTCTCTGAATAGGTCAAAAATTTCACATAAACAAAATTTTGCAAACGCTTAGTCACGTAGCTACAGAGTGTTGAAAGTTTAATTTTTTCTAGTTTTTTCTTTATAGCTCGTGCAGTTTTTGAAATTAATATTATATGAAATTGTTCCTCCAAATACAATGTGCAATAATTTCCTTTATCTTACCCAAAATATTTTCGATACAATCTAGTAGCAAAATCATAAAGTTTTTAAAATTGAAATTTAGCAAGAATTGTGTGTGAATTTTGCTATATTTGTGCTGCTTTGTGCCGTGTTGATTTTTTTTTAATTCCATAGGGTTCTCAAGATATTCCAACAAATATATGGAATGTGTAACTACTAAATTATGCCGTTGAAATTTGCACGAAAATTTTTCTTGTTTCTCGAAAAATAAAGATTTTATAAAATGTTTTTCCAGCACTTTCGTGTTTTTTTTTGTCGAACATTTTATATGTATTGTGCTACATTTTTGCTGACTTATGCCGTTTAGATTTTCAGCTTCGAAATTTTTCTTCAAATGGTGAATATTAGAAAAAATCAGTAGATTGTTTGAAAATCAGTGTACCAACATATCGTTGGATCGCAACTGTCCACACACAGCATACGACTCGTCAAGTTTTGCATAGTGTCATAAATTATCTGAAGTGTATAATAATAGCGTGTTGTAAGAATTCAACTATCATAACAAAAATCTCGTAAATTTAGCTCTAGTAGGTATGGATAGCTGATGAATAAAGAAGTTTGTCGTATAGTGCAAAAATAGTCCAAGTTAATTCTCCGACGAAAATGAAATTTTGACTTCATCTGCCAAACTATTGTCTGAATCACCTTCTTGATGCAAAAAAGTTTATACAGAAAAAATATAATAATAATTAATCATCGGTTATCCAAGCTGGAGTTCATTAAGCTCAATTTACGAGAGATTTCTTTGTGAAAGTTGAATTCTGACTTCTGACATTATTGTTATTCTGATAATTTATGACACTATACAGATCTTGACGAGTCTTATGTTGTGCATGAAGGGTTGCCATCCTCAACGGTTTGAATATAAGGTCTATTGTCATGTATACTGATTTTCAAACAATCCACTGATTTTTTCTATTATTCACCATTTCAAGAAAAAGTTAGAAGCTTTTTCTGAAAATCTCAATTGCACAAGTCAGCACAAATGTAGCACAATTATTTAAAAAAATTTCAACAAACTAATTTTTGTTCAAAATCTTTATTTCTCCAGAAACTAGAAGAATCTTCTTGAAAATTTCAAGGACACAAGTTAGTACAAAGTGTAGATCTAGCTTTTTTCAATTTAGCGATTTAACGGAAAATTCCACGAATTCTGGAGAAAACATTTACAGCACCAGTCAACACAAATGTAGCACATATTATTCTACTCAAGTGCTGAGCTGGCCCACTCCATACATTTTGTGGAATACCGTGAGAACTGTATGGAGTCGAAAAAAATTTCAAAGGAACCATGTGGCCCAAACCAAACAAAATTCAGCACAATTTTTTTTACAAGAGTCGAAAAGTGCTGGGCCAGCTTCACACACATGGGAACCAGCGAGTAGAACTCCTCAGTCGACTGAATTTATGCCCTGCTAGCTTAGGAGAACAGTGAATATACGTGTGAGTTATGATATCATAACTTGAATTGGCGAATGGCAACACACATTGCAATAAAGCAACATGGTCGCTATGTGTTGCTACATTTTCACGAGTATGAATCGAAGGATTCTCATCTGGGGTCCAAGAGTTATTTTTTTTTTTAAATTTATTTATGAAAATTAGATATGTAGGTTATAGATATACCTACATGATGATTTTGGTGCTTCCCTCAGGCTTAGCCTCCTTTGCCCCCACTGACGAGCCGCCCTCGGCTCTTAACTCTCAAATTAGAACCTGCTTTATCAGATCCAAAGGCGTTGCAGCATTGAATTAATCAGCAAGAACAACACCCCCCTCACGATGTTCGTTTTCTTGTATGAAATATAGATTCGTAAATTAGCTTCACCGTCTAATTAAACAAGCGATTACCTACAGCAACAAGATTTCTCGGAGGAGCTGCCTCATTAGAGCAGCCCCGATGATAGGTAGACATGATCAGGAAACATAATTGGAGAATATAAAGGTTATAAGTTGAAATACCTATTTAACGCTTCTATTGTAGGTAATATAGTTTAAATTCATTGTGAGTTGAAAGAGTGCCTTGAATAGACCAAGTTGAAAATGGGAATTGTTGTTTTTTTTTTAACGAGCCATTTAATTCATTCTTCTGAAATGATAATGAGTGTATTAGGTAAAGACCAAAGATTATAGAGTAGAAAGATAGGACAACGCCCTAATATCTCTATTAGGTACTAAAAACCGACTACATTTTGGGCCCGTGAAAACACTTTTGAAAATGAGATGGCGCTGAAAACCTATTGTACAGTACAATATAGTGTTTAATAACAGTTTTCTGTGTCATAATTGAAGGGCGCGAAATTCTAATTGTATAACTTGTATTGTATTTCAATATCGACTTTGTTGAGACCAGAAAACAAATATCATACAAAAGTATGATTTTTTTGTGACCAGTATGTTAGTTTTCATCAGAACATTGTTTGGAATCGATTGAAATCAAGGGAATACGCTGTCGGATGTGCTATATATATTCATTCGCAATGAAAAGCTTACAAAAATTTTAAATTATGGACAACGAATAAAGCTTTGACTAGAATACAAAAGTATATGGCGAACTGCTATAGTGTATATGCAAAGGTATAATTTCTGTGCAATACGTTATTTCGAATTAATAAACTTATTTGAAATCCTTCAATTCATATCAGAAATTAATATAAACCGATATTCAATATAACATCATAGCATACACATTTCAGTTAGGTACTTACATATTATTTACAGAATTTTAAGGAACAAAATTTGAAAAAGGTAGGGATACAAGATACAAGACCTGTATGTTAGAACGTCAGTATAGTTTCTTTATGATATAATATACAAACTGATTAATGAATGAACAAAACACTCACAGAAGGTCAAAATCAATAAAACCTTTGCATTTCTGAATATATTTAAGGTATAGCAATTGAGAATCATTGAATGGACGTATAACAGTCATAAATTGCTCTAAATGGACCCTTCGTGCAAGGGATGCTTCCTGCATACAACAATTTACGTGGATGGACAGTTCTCAATTAACTTGCAGTCAATGGAAATGGAGTAGTCAGTAGTTTCAGCAGGACTTTACGCCCTGAAAATTTTATCCACTTCGGAGCACTGAAAATAAAAATCAATAAGTATTGATTTCAATACTCACATCTCCATTTTCCTCAGTAAAATAAATAACCTAATTTCGGAAAATCCATTCAATTTGATCCACAGTTCTTCACTATGCAATAATTTTCGAAATATATTCTGAGGTTTTCACCAAGAAATTAGACAAAAAAGTTCAATAATCAGCAACTGGCTAGATAAACAAAAGGAGGTACGAGAATCAAAACATTGAAAACCTTATTGATCAAAATGGCCATCTGAAATCTTACAAAATTTCATATGTTTCCGCAAATGACCCTCGAATTACTATTTTAACCATTCTTGGGTTCTTAGAAACACATTTGACACACAGATGGCGCTCACATCACTTTAATAGCTTCGTTTCCCATCTCTCTACTCAATCATCTCTGGTGCAGGCAAGTTTAGACTATTTAGTTGAAATTGGGAGGTTTTTGTTTCAAATTGTAGGGGAAAGCAGCAAAACAAGAAATAATGATTTTATTCGACTCTGGCTCAAATATTTCCTATATTTCTTCTCATATCCTATATTCGTCTAGGATAGGAGGCAACAGATGTCATTTCTTAACATTGATGAAATTATCTGGTCAGTCATTCGGATTATCTATTCGTAAAGTTCCTAATTAATCTTTTTCATCGAAATGATGCAGCTTGATTTACAAGAGGAGCATCCACATCCTTTTGTGAGGATGAAAAAGCAGCAATTTTTAAATGGGAACATTCTTCCTTTTTCAAAATGTCCACCACTGCTAAGATAAAAATTTTCAAAATGCCTGAATGACTCTGCTACTGAGCAGGTTTTGGGCAATTCCAATATTTGAAAAAATGAAAGAGAGAGAAGTCAACTTTTTTTCTGACTGATAATCCACTGATTGAATAGAAAGAAAACAAATCAGAACACTATATTATATTCTTACTTCAACGTGGGTGTTTAGAACCCGAATAATCCACATCAAGACAAGCAGATTCCTCCCCTAGAACTGCGTAGTGTGCAGTATTTAATCTAATCTACTGTAAACCTCATCAAACTCCGAACATGAGATCAAATAATTCAATATCAAGCTTCAGCTTCCCACAAACATGCTACATTTTCGTATAACATCAGATCATTTACATCACCCTCGTCATTAGCAATGGAGTGCAAAGTTTACATCAAAACTAAGCCGAAGAGAGCCACTGCATGTCGATTGCACAAATCGAAATAATTACTGCTTAATGGATTATGGGACTTGTAAACGATGACAGGACCAAAACTATTCTAGGAAAAGAGCTAGGGTCAGCAGTTCGATGAGAGTAATTCATTGGAAAGGATTTGGATTTGGATAACGTTAACGAGTTGAATGTGACCTGACTCGACTGGAAATGTTGGTAGAGAGAGTTTAATTCTGAATATCCTTCGTATCCACATGGACCACTTGAAAAGCTGCATTGCATATTTATTGCACTTTTCACTGTAGAGTTGGAGAATTTGTTCATATTCCACAGATTCTTTATAAGAACATAGTTATTTCCTGGAAAATTTTGAGAGGAAACTAGACTTGATATATAGAGTGGCCTATTAATATAGACGTTGCTGCTTATGCAAAATATATTACAAACTTCTTTATTTCCTATTTATTATTACTTTGTTCGCTTCTCTATCCCCATTCGAGTAATTTTGTCTCGTACTTCCGTATCCCTATTCCTGATACTTTCGGAGATATTAACGGCCTAAAGTACAAAGCAAACAACTTTCCTGAAAGTACACTGCGCAAAAAAATTAACGCACATTATGGAAATCTCAAATTTATTCTACAACTGAGGGTGTTCTCAATGATAATTGTTTTTATCAGAATTATGCATGCATATGTTATCCACTTTCAACGGTTTTCTTCAATACAGATGTTTTTTCCCCGCAGGATTAAAAATAGATGATATTATCAGATTTTGAATGTATTGGCTCCATTCTAAAATCAGTTGTTCTCGATCAATTCTAGTGATCAATAGTTTTTCTTTCGTTTGATTTTCTACACTCGATCGCTATGCAACGCGAAACACGCAATTCGACCCAAGAGGAATGTGCCCAAGCGGTAGTTTTGCGAGAAGAAGGGTGGACATACACAAGAATTGCAGAAAGGTTTGGAGTTTCCCATACAAGTGTGTCCAGAATGTTGCAGCGATTCAGGGAGACAGGTATGAAGGTCCGAAGACCAGGACAGGGTAGACCACGGGTAACAACTGCCATTCAAGAACGTTACTTGAGAGTTTCTTCGTTGAGACAACGGTTTGCAACCGCTCGCCTCCTTCAAATTCAGCTTGAGCCAACTCATGAGGTGCCAATTAGCACTCAGACAATAAGAAATCGCCTCAGAGAATATGATTTAAGGCCTCGTGTCGCGGCAAGAGGCCCAGCTCTTACTCCAGCCCATCGAAGGGCGCGTTTGGATTTTGCGAGAGAGCGATTGGGAAAGAGTTCTCTTCATAGATGAGTCTAGATTCTGACTCTACCATTGTGATCAACCAGTACAGAAGAAGGAGACACCGAAAATGCCCCAAGCTAAACCTACGATCAACAAAACAAAAGAAAACAGAAAAGTCTCTGAATCCGCCGACGATTTAGACACTTTTACTGAAAAAATTTTCAACAAAATCATGTTGAAAATTGAAAGAGAGATGGAGAAAAAACTCCAAGGAATGTTCAGTAAACTGAAATAATGGAACATACAACTAGGAAAAATTCCCTTCAAATAGTCTCCTGGAACATAAACGGGGTCAGAACTCGAAAACCCGAGATAGAAGAAATAATATCAGAGAGAAAACCTGATATTATAGCCTTACAGGAAACAAGAATACAACCAAATACGCGATTGAATATCATGAATTATGAGATATATAGATGTGACAGAATCGCAAACACTGGGGGAGGTGTTGCCTTACTGGTTAGACGAGATCTGAAACACTATTTTAAAGGAAGATCTGACAAGTCACAAATAGAAACAGTGACGATTGTAGCTGAAATGAATCGACAAAGAGTCGAAGTCACATCGGCATATAAAAGACCCCCAAATAACCTATTGGAAGAAGAAATCAACAACTTACTAGAGGGAACAAACCCGAAAATCTGCATCGGAGATTTTAATTGCAAATCTCCAGTATGGAACAGCAGGATGGAAAACAGAAATGGCAGAAAACTGAAAGATCTCGCTGAAAAACATGAAGCTATCGTTATTGGACCTGAAGAACCAACGTACCTAGCATTCGAAAATGGATTACCAGATATAATTGATATCGCAATTATGAAAAATATCACTAGAGAATTCTCGATAGAGACCTTGTGGGACGGAACCTCTAACCACAACCCCATCGAATTAACAATAGGAGATGGGCCAAGAAGAGAACTAATGCAAACAAGAGAATACACCGATTGGACGAAATATAGCCATCTGATACAATCGGAGGTAACAGAAATACCGACAATCAACACACCGGAAGACCTAGAAAGAGCAGTTGATAAACTAGAAAAGAATATAATAGATGCCTACAAAAAGAGCACAAAGAAAATAACGAGACCAGCACCGATACATCCACACGGTGATACACCAAGAGAAATCAAAGATCTCATCAGGGAAAATCGGAGACTAAGAAAAACATACAGGCTCAACAAAACAGATATGAATAAGAGAAATCTAAACCGACACAGCCAAGTTCTAAAAAATGCCCTGAAGGACATGAGAACAAATAGATGGAACAAAAGAGTTCGAGAACTAAATACTATTGATCATTCTGCATGGAAAATGCAAAAATGTCTGAGAAGAGAAAAGACTAAAATACCACCTCTCCACGGAGAAAGAGGAATGGCATATACGAATATCGATAAAGCAGAAGCACTGGCGGACTCGATAGAAAGAGAATCGAGAATAAATTACAGACCTGATGACGATAATGACGAGCTGGAAGATCTTGTAGAGAACAACGAAGAAGAAATGGACGAACCACCAGTAGATGACAAAATAGAAAAACCAACTTCTCCATTTGAAATAAAAGAGATAATCAGAAGCTTGAAAAATAGAAAAGCTCCCGGAAGTGATAAAATAACGAATGCTATGTTGAAGAAATTACCTAGAAAAGGTATAGCTGCTCTCACAAATATTGCAAACGGTATAATGAGGACTGAACACTATCCGGAAAAGTGGAAAACTGCAGAAGTCATAGTGTTCAACAAACCAGGCAAAGATAAGAAATTCCCCCAAAACTACAGGCCGATAAGTTTATTGTCCGCCCTAGGAAAAGTAGTAGAAAGGGTAATCGCTAGGAGGCTTACAGAAGAAACTGAAAATCTGAATCTCATTCCAGCAGAGCAATTCGGATTCAGAAGAGACCACTCAACTGAACAGCAATTACTGAGACTCACAGAATATATAACAGAAGGATTCCAAAATAAACAAGCAACGGGTCTTGTACTACTAGATGTCGCCAGAGCATTCGACAGAGTATGGCATGAAGGATTGATTTACAAAATGAGATATGCTGGATATTCAATGAAACTGTGCAAGTTGATTAGGAATTATTTGAGGAACAGAAGATTTTACGTGAAAGTGGAAGGAGAAAACTCCACAGCCAGATATATGGAAGCAGGGGTGCCTCAAGGGTCAGTACTTGGGCCGTTACTGTATAACATATATATTCACGATATACCAAAATCTCCAAGGACTATGCTGACACTATATGCCGACGACACAGGAATCGCAATGCGACATCGCAAGCCAGAAATTATAGAAGGAATGTTACAAGAAGCTATAGATGAAATAAATGACTGGTGTATTAAATGGAAAATAAAACTCAACGGACAAAAGAGCCAAGCGATATTACTGCAGAAGAGGAGACTAAGAACTACAACAAATCTAGAGGTAGATGGAGAAGAAATCGAATGGAAAAACGAAGCAAAATATTTAGGTATCACCCTAGACAAAGGTCTAACATGGAGAAGCCATATCAAACAAGCCGTTGACAAAACCAAGGCAGCGATGAATATGCTCTACCCGCTGATAGGTAGAAAGAGCCACATGTCAAATGAGACAAAATTGAAAATAATCAAAGCCGTTGCTAGACCGCAACTGACTTATGGATCAGGTGCTTGGGGATTCGCGGCAAAGAGCCATATACAAAGAATTCAGGCAACAGAAAACAAGCTACTACGATGTGCCATAGATGCGCCTTGGTTTGTCAGGAACAAACAGATATATCGAGATTTGAAGTGGGAAACCATCACCGAATTTATGAAGAGGAAAGCTGAAAAGTTATTCGAAACAGCGAAGGAACATCCAAACGAAGAACTCAGGAGACTAGTGGACTACGATCCGGAGGAAGACAGAAGAAGAATGAGAATTTACAAAAGGAGACCGAGAGATCAATTGAGGAGAGATTAAAATGAGTACGACAACTTATTAAAACTATACTAAGAAGAGATATCCGAAATGGACGAACATGAAAACCCTAGCACGACAATGTGCAAGAAGAAATCAACCGATTAAGGGATAAATGGTTTATAGGCAAATGCCCGGAACCAACAAAAAGCAGGTTAGGTTTAGTGGGTCGCGAACTCAGGAGAGTGAGTAACCCCACAGTGTTCCCTAGAAATGGGTTCCTCTGGGCGAGAGATAGAGCCCCGTGTTTTCACGGTCGCAGATTCCCCCTGCTATAACAAAAAAAAAATACCATTGTGATCGACGTTCCCTTGTATACAGACGTCCACATGAAAGATATGCTCAGTGCAATTTCCTGAATACTACTGGTTTCGGGGGAGGATCGATTATGGTATGTGGTGGAATATCTTTGACTGCTCGCACAGACCTAGTGGTCATTGATAATGGAGCTATGAATGCTGATAAGTATATAATGAACATTCTTGAAGAGCATGTAGTGCCATTTGCCCCATACATTGGTGAAAATTTCATTTTTATGGACGATAATGCCAGACCCCATCGTGCGCGCATCGTTCAGGAGTACCTTGAAGAGGTTGAAGTCTCTCGAATGGAATGGCCAGCAAGAAGTCCAGATCTCAATCCGATTGAGCAGGTTTGGGACAACCTCAATAGAAGGCTGAGAAGTTCAGAAAATCATCCAGCTACTCTTAATGACTTAGGAATCCAACTCGGAGAAATCTGGGAAGGATTAGATCAGAACATTTTAAGATCACTCATTTTGAGTATGAACATGAACCGTCGTTGCCGAGCTGTAATTAAGGCAAGGGGTGGAAATACCAAGTATTAAATCACTTATCAGCATTTCAGTATTTTGAAAATTGTTCATTTCTCTTTTTTCACATAAGATTCGGTGAAATCCTGAATTTTTCTTCCATTTAATGTGTCTTGTTTCGTTCAAAACCTTCCCGAGAGAACATGAAAATATAAAGTCAATGTAGAGTTAACTTTCATTAAAATTGAGATTTTCAGAATGTGCCTTAATTTTTTTGCGCAGTGTATTAGATGAGCTACATTCACCACTAGCCTATGGCCAACCACTCGTTAAATACACTGTATATCATCAAGGCAATTTTTCATAATATATTGTCACAGGAGTCATGTAAAATATTTTTAAATCGGACGCCATCAAATGATTTTTGGACTTATACCGAACAGACAAGATACAGAGTTGATATAAACGTAGTAATAACAAGTAACGGTGACAGCAGCGGAGATAAGTGGCCTCTGGTGAGAAACAGAATCGCAGTCTCACTTTCACCCACTGCTAAGCTGCCGTTTGTAGCTGAATTTAACGTTGTAAATTCAGCGTTAAACCACCATCAATACGTCAAGTAGAGCGAGTACCTACTTAAGCTCAAACAGCAGTACTCACTTCTCATTTGACTGCCGAAGAAGTAAGAGTCAACAGACAAGTTAGTCCACTGCCCGTTAACGTACCGTAAAATTATGTGAATTGTGAAAGTGACAGTTTTCCTCTGCATCATACCCTTTGGATTAATCGAAGAGTTTTTTTGCGAGATCCGCCTGGCTGATTATCTAACTTGTGGATTTGGGATCGACCACTGGAATTGCTATTTTGTGGAGGTAATTGATTTGTTTTCGATAGGACTAGAACGTCGGTTACGAGATAATTCGTGCTTGTTTTCCGGTATTACATGTGCTGGACTGATTGAAAATCGATTGCATGAATATCCTGTCAGAGGCAACTCTTATCATGTTGAACAAAAGTCTTCTCAACTGCAGGAGCTTCCAGCTTCGTCATCTTCTCTGTCTCACGGAATAATAGATTATATAAGTTTCCTAGACCTTGTTTTCCTCGAAATCAATGCATGTTCACAGAACTAAAAGTTGTTCAGTTTTTTTATTCAAAATTTATCTTTCAGAAGAGTAATCTATAGATAATATTTAGTCACAAAGTTCATTCAAACAAAGCTCCGTTTCATTTATATCAGTAAAGGTGTTGTGATTCATTCCAAAAAATTAATGATACAATAAAAAATTGCGCTTTATTTTAAAGTTTTTTGAAAAATTATTTTATGTCTAGAAAGCTATTGTTTAACGCATTTTCTTCAAGACAATGTTGCACAGAAATTGGTATTGGAAAAATAACAATGAACGTAACGTTTCAGATCCTATATCAGAGTGTTCGACAAAGATTCCTTATTCAGAATTTTTTTTTCATAATAATTTTCAAGGAGAATGAACCTTCCAATATATCATCTAACCAAGATTTTTCAGTCTTTTAATTTTATTTCAGTAGGAATTGTAAAAAGTCCTTCATCCATAAAACCACCTAATTTTTTCTTGACATGTTGCGATTCAGAAAAATACAATTAATTGCTTTTTTGCTTCACTGAAACAGATCACTTGCATTTGTGACTTATTCATTCAGAAGAGTCGATTAGTGAAGCATCAATATGATAGTATTTTTCACTAGATATCCAAATATGCTATCGGAAAAACTATCAAATATAGTCATGGAAAGTTTAACAAAAGTTTCATGTCAACTCTTAGTTTTCCTCAAAACAGCACAATATACTCGTAGAAATGTGGGGCTTTGAAATGAAAATGTGGAAAATGTGGAAAATCGCTTGGACCAGTCAATTTCTGATTCGGTGAGGAACAAATTTTCCACTTTTTGCATCCCCGTAACTGCGTAACACCCTAACAGGGGTTTTAGCACAACCCCTTGATTGTGAATAGGGATATAAGGTGCTGCGATACCTCATGTTGAAGATCTTATCGAGTACTATCTGATCCTGAAATTTTTCTTTAAAATTTGCATCGATAACGTAATGAAAATAGTAGAAAAGTACCTACCTACTTTTGTGGGTAGTTTATTAAATACTAGAAATCATTCACTTCCATGCAGTAATATGAGTTTTGCTGAAAAATTTCACGTAGGTATATTACTCAAGATTTCTGGAGTAATTTGACGGCATTCATTAATGATCAGAGTTCGCAAATCATCCAGTGACTCAGGCTGGGTAGCGTAAATCTTGGATTTCAGGTCACTCCATAGAAATAGTCCAGTGGATCAAGATCATGTGATCTGGGAGGCCACTCAATATGTCCCATTCTTCCAATTGAGGAGTGAGGAAAATTTCCATCTAAGAACTGACGCACCGTTTGAACAAAATGAAGTGGTGCGTCATCTTGTTGGAAAATGATCGTTTGATGGTCTTTTGCATTCTCCAATACCTGCACAAGGGCTGGATAAATAGCGTTCTCCAATAAATCTGGCCAGAAAGATTACCGACTATATGATTGCCATAAATACCTACCCAAACACCCTCACGAAATAATCTTTGATTTTCATCAGAGCAATACCGACAGTTATGCCGTTTTACAATGCCGTTAAGATAAAATGAACACCCGTACGAAAAACCGATATCGAACATGTAGTTTTCATTACCGTTAATATTTTCACTGACCACTTCATAGAGTTGGAGTCGGTGATTATACTCATTCAATTCCTGAACCAATCGTATCTTATAAGGATGGAATTTATGATGTTTAAGGATTCTCATAATTGTTGTTCGTGAAACACCAGATGCATCGGACAATTTCCTAGTACTAAAGGTCGGAGCCATTGCTACATGACCTAAGACAGCCTCGTCCCTCGCTTCGTCGAATGTGTTGTTGTCAAAAAAACTGTTGAGTTGAAAGCATAAAATTACCTCTACCTCTCGATAATAAATTAATTCTGAAATTTAATTTTCTTTAATCAGATAGTAAATTTCCAATTATTTTTTTTTCCAACAATCTCGAATTTGATTCATTCACAAATAATTAGATAAATGTTGGAAGAAAAAACATACACTTTCAACAAACATTGTCTTGTGACTTTCATTCAGTTCTTTTCACATATTTGCGATATAGAAAATGTTACTGGCTCCATGTTCTTTCTTGCGCAGTTCCAGAGATTCGTAGTGGAAACAAAATTTCCAGAAAAAAAATTTAACTGACCCAGCACTATTGTACAATAGTGTATAATAGTATGTGCCTGAATCTTACTCCACTTCATCGTTATTCAGATAGTAAAGTATATGGAGTTGTTGAAATGAATGTCACGAATGCCCAAGCTATGCGCTATGCACTACATACTCCAATCTCTTCAATTTGCCGCTCTTTGAAGTTCTAAATTTTACATCGCACTTTCTTGTTCAACCAACGGCTCAGGTAATTGACGTTGTCTCCGACAGTGACATGGCTCTACTCGTATTGGGCACGATGTCTTGGGAAATACTAGGTATGTGGTAGCTATTGATTTGAGTTTCCTGAAAGGACACATTTTGTTTCTGTTTAAAACCCACATTCTGATTTATCGCCCACAGTTGGAGGGTTAGTGGAAGACGACAAATATCATTGTGTTTGGGATCATTGAGCATTGAATGTCCTTCAATCAAATAGAGTGTTTGTACAGATTCAAAAGGGTATAAAACACTAATAATCTCAGAGATCTCTGCGATTCTTCTACGTGCACACAGCCCAATTTCTAATCAACAGTAATAATGCCAACAAGCTCGTGACCATCGAGGCAATGAAGGCTGGATTTAGAAGCTGCATTAAAAAAACAATACAGCATATTTCTGCACTACTCTTACAGGAAATTTCAGGAAAAGTTTACTCATGTCATAAAAGTCGTGAAGACAACTCACTCGATATATTGTTCCATACATAATACATAAGTTTCTTCTTAATGAATTTCACTTTTAATTGAATTGGGGCTTTACTACATACATAGAACCACGTTTCATTCATACTTGCACTCTATTTCTAACTCATCATGTCGAAGTGTTTTTCCGACGATAACTAGATACCAGGTTTGTAACTACCGAGAGTTCCATTAACTAGTAATAATACTGTTTACCCTTGCTGGAACCGATGCAATGTTGAATTCATCTTCTTCGAAAGCTGAGTCTGATGAAATGAACTCATTCCAGGTTCTTTTACCAACTGCTCAGATGTTTTCTTTCATAGATTATTCTACTTCTTGTCGTTATAACATTGCTTCCATCTTCCTAATTTTGCACTTAGGATACATCGTGCAGAACTTAGCGAATTGGATCCTTCACTTTCAACAAGGTTAATTCGTGGAAAATGTACTTTGGGTTTTCTACAAAGCAAATGGAAGCTCTTAATTACTGAGATGAATATTTTCGAATCCAGTTCCTCATTCGTATCACATTGCTCGACTTGAATGGGACCTAAGTATAGGTGGTCCCGAAGGGTTCTGCGAAAGTACACAAAAATATCGATTTGCGATTGAGCACAAAGTTGACATATACGTGTAGGTAAATCTGATGACAATGCAATAAAGGTTGATTCATTGCGCTCTTGCACATACAATCACGGTAGATAGAGGACGCCTATATTTCATAGATCTATCCCTCTTTATAACCAAGATACAGGGTGATTTATGAATTTTCTACATTTTTTGATTGATTATAACTTATAAACCTCCCCATACATGTTTGTAATATTTTATTAGTATGGTCTCTGTCAAAAGAGCAGTTCAAGTCAGCGAATATTTACCTACAGATTGCTCCATTTTATTGTTATTTCTGTGTAAATTGCATCAGAAGATAGAAAAATGATCATACTCTCGATGAAAAAATTATTATACTAGTTAAGAAAAATTCTAGTTTTTTGATTTTCTGTTTTGTTTAAACTTTGAAATGTATTGTTCTATTCAATTACTTCCAATATCTATACAGGGTGAGTCTTTGACTTTGACTCGAATATTTTAACAGTAAGTCAATAGAAACACTTTTTTCCTTTACCATTTTTTCCGAGTCGGCTTGAAATATAAAGTATGTTGAAAAACCATAAAAAATGTTACTTTTAGTTCCATCTCACAAACGGTTTTATCGAATGAAATGAATATCGGAATATAGTTCTTCATTAATTTGATGAATCTTTTTCGAACACAAGATATCACCCACGTAATAAAGTTTTCTCATTTTGACCTTTACGTACCATGAAAATATAAAGAAAAAAGAACTTAACTCTTGAAACTGAGTTGGACGCTATCTAAGGAATATTTAACCTTTTGTAAAATAAAAGCATTTTTCATATTTTCTCGTATAATTCGCCGTTTTCGAGTAATTCGATGTTCAAAAATATCTGTGGTATTCGGAAAATTGGGTACTTCGGTTGAATACAACTCTGTTGAAAGATAGATAGATGTGTAGTGTCATAGATTTAGCTTGTTTTTCTGAAGGGAATTTTGTTTCTCCAGGGGTGGTTTAGCTCATGATGAAAATTTAAAATGGCTATATCTTTTTATCAAGGTCAAATCAGAAAATAAGGTATGGAAAAAAAGCGTTTCTTTTGACCTCAAGAATTTACTTTTCGAAATATTTGTACCCTGTAAAATGAATAAATGTTGTGATTTTTTTTTTCAAGATACAACTTAATTAAATTTCGGATAATAATAATTTGTCCAAATTATGAATACGTATGTCCTATCATTTGTCAATTAGACTGGAATTTCCTTATAGGATAACAGAAATAGTGAATGATTTTACGGATTAAATCTGGAGGACACAATTTCAACTCATTATCGAACATCTAGATTTGACTCAAGTTAATGAAAAAGATATATTACATAATACCAAATTTAATTTGAGTAGTACATACTAATTTTTTTAGACCTTAGATTTTTTCAAGATCGAAACTAGAATAAGACTTTTTTTATTATTTTTATCCACCACCTAGAATAAAGAACATACGAACCAAATATTATAAAGATTATAAGTTAAAGAGAGAATTAATAAATCAACCTGTATCTTCGTAATGAGGAATTATAGACTCATAAAATTAGGGTCATTCAGAAGCAACTCAGCATCCACTTTCTAACCTGAGTGTTTCCACATTTCTCAATGAATCACCCTGTATAATGATGTCGAAGAACTGGCCTGATGATCTAGCCAGAGAATTCAAATATTCAAAATTATTCGGCTTAGGTACCTTTGAAAGGATATTTCTAGCCTTTTTATTCTTTTTTTACGCATAGTATTAACTTATAATAGAAACCTCCCCAAGTTTTAATTGTTTTTTAGTATTATCAATATCATATGAAAGCTTGGTAAAAAAATTTTACTCAATTTGTTTCGGTTAGAGTGTAGCGTCGTCTGGCTTTCTTTATTTTTTCGAGTTTGTATTTAGAGAACAAAGAGATTTTATTACTAATTATTCAAGTTGAGACCCTTCGAGCTTATTGATTCTCTTGAATTATCTATCGCTCACAGAGCTTGGCTCTTATAAGTCTTAAAAGCCACCGTTTTCTTTTACTTCTCTGAAAAAAGAAGCTCATTTCTGTGAGGAAATTGAGTGAATTAAAGTTTGTTTGTTGTGTTGTTACAATCCACCCTCAGTGATGAGAATTTTAATTCCTGTTGAACTGGGTTTATTCGATTGTAAGAATTTTTCAATTATATTTCGTTATTGTTCGCGAACAGTTTGTTCTCCTCGCATTTAGCTCGTCACTGTTCTGGTAATAAATGAAATTAATGCACCATGCTATATTCATCACACATGAGAAGCTCATCCATACGTTCTCTATTTTTCATTCCACTTAGTTTGTGCGAAAACGATATAATCATCCAGGACTCCAACCAGTAGCTACACATAGTAATTTGTGGGGAAATTGCTTCTTTGCCCTCTCTTTGTCAGGGTGATCAAAGATAACCTGCGCTTCGAAATTGAATTCGGTAACAAACTAGCTGTCATATTTCGCCTTTAATGTTGCCGGAAAATACCAGCAAAATTGAGGCCATCTAAATTGAGGTGTCAATTACGTCAGTTTTCGTACGCTGTGTAATTTTCCCCCCACATCCGAGGTTTTTCTGGATCGAAATAGGTGGCAAGGCGATGCGGCAATCTTCATCAGCTTGTTGATCAAGAGAATGCCAAACGTATTAGCATAATTGATCTTTTGGCTGTGCGAAAAGCTCATATTTAGATCATAAGTAACCAATCGCGACTGAATGGCGGTAAACATAAGATATACAGGGTGTCTGTAAACAAATGCATTATAAATGCGAAGGACTTAGGGAGATGATTTCTCGATGAAAATGAGCAGGGGTAGTTCTTATAAATTTTTTTCGAAATTTATCTACCTTCCGAGATACAGTCTTTGGAAGGCGATGACGAGTTGAGAGTTTTTTTACGGCTCATAAAACTATACATAATATGAAGCACTATGTAGATGTTACTCACACAGTTTTTTTATATCTCATAATTTTATTATTAGGGGTTGAAAATAACAACCCCTTATGATTTTCCTCCAAGAATTGTTTTCGTTGGATAGATTTTTCCTATTCGATTCTGGGGAAAAAAAGTCTGTTGAAAAATTTCGTACAATCGATACTTTTCTCGGAATAAAAAAAAACTTACAACCAGTTCTGATCACTCTTCATTCCATTTCATCGTATGAGTGTTCTATAGAATGAATATTCTAAGATATTGTATGTCTATGACAAGAGATGTTTTGTAAACTATTATTTTGCCTCTTTCTATCAATAATAAAACTATAAAATTGAGAAGCTCTATTCAACGTCTGATCTTTCACAAAATTCTATCCAAAAACAATATACTCTCTATACATTTCTATAACAACTCAAAGAAAGGATAACTTGGATCTTAAATTCAATAAAATCTATATTCAACAAGAGATGAAGATGAATCTTTTTGAAGGTTTAATTACTAATTTCCTGAGGAGTTTTTATAGCATGAAATCGGTGCTCCAATTTATTGAAGTAATGGAAAAAAAATCGAGTGATTTTCAAGAAGCTTTAACTGGAAAGAAAATAGTAATGCAGCAAATTGAAAGAAAGGAACTTATATCTCCACATGTCTAGTTTTTGGATCTGAACTGAAAATTTCACAGCATGTTTGAGTAATGTTGAGAATACCTTTGAAATAAGTTTTTTACTGAGGTATTGGTCCTCACATGAAATTGGTAATTTTGTCTTTGATTATTAATATCTAAGCCACAAACGGTCGTACAGTGAATTGAAGATGAGTTTTTGAAAGATAGAAAATTCTCTACGTCACATCAAAATTCGAAAGAACCTCTAATATAAAGTAGGCTTTTCAAGTTCCAATAAAGCCACATAAACCCTACGAAATTACAAACGGATCCATCTAGCCGTTTCCTTGTTTTGTTCAAATTTTCATTTTTGAACAAATTGAAAGATTTTTTCTCCTCAACAATGATAATCTTCGAAATTTTTTTATCTCGATTCGTATCATATTTCATTGCAGTTGGCGAAACCAAAAAAAAACTTGGTTCAATAATGAAAAATTTCCGTTTCCTCAATAATTCAATTTTAATTCGCGTTCGCTTGATTTTGCAATAGATTACCAAAGACCTTTTTTGTGCCTTTTTCAAATTCATGTGGAGAAAATTCTCTTGGAAAAACGATGACCGCACCTAGAAAATTGATTTCTGAAAAAAATTGAATATTGATGAAATGTTATCTGCTTCATCAGGTCAAATTAAAAAAAAAATTCAAGGTCGTAGAACGAAAAAACTGGAAAATTTCTTATCGGTGGTATTTCCAACATAAACCTCTGATGATAAAAAATTCGAAAGTTAAGATTTGAAAACTAGACACTTGCAAGTACGATTTTGCTAGAAGAGCATTTTGCTTCAAGTTAAAGTCTGTAAAATTATCCGAAAATTCCTTGCGTCTTACACTGGTGAATATTTTTCTGTAGTAGATGGCTGAATACTCAAAGGCACCTAATACAAACTGTATAGTTTAATTTCCCTGATATGCGAGTCTCTGTGGTCATTCGATGCAGTTAAAGTTTGAGAATGCATTGTAGAAATAAAAGATCTTTGAAGCCTTAATCAAATGATCCTGCCACTGCTTCCATCGATGTCATTAACTATTTACTTGATATTTCGTGAAACTTTAACTGCAAAGAATAGAATATATCTCACAAAGTTCTTGACTGTCTGGTTGAGATATCTTAAGAGGAAATTACGTCTGGCAGATCGAATGGGAATAAATGTCAGGAGCGTGACTTATAAGAGATCGGAATTCTTCTAAAATGCATTTTTATCGGTCCTGTTCGAATTTGCATTCCTTTATACATACATTTGCCTCGAATGATTCATGAAAAATTCATACACATTGAGTAGTACTGTATCTTACATAGTTACGTATAGAATGGCATTCATCGCATAAAAATTCACGAATTTACTTTCATGCTGAAGAATTATGAATGAATATTTCATTCGAGGATTATGTCATTCTACCGGACGAAGAACTCACATTTTCCATAAGCTTATTTATAGGTAGCTGAAAAAGTGTACTGAATTGGTCATTTCGTTGAACATACTGTGCAAATCAATTAAAATTTCACTGATTTATTCTACCTATCTTTCTATCTATCTATCTATCTATCGACTATAATCGCTAACTGCCATACAGTAGAAATAAAATAATAGTGTTTCTTTTTTATAACATTGAGGAAGGGATAGTTGATCCTTGATGGAAAGAATTGCAATAATTTCTTGATCCTTCAAAAGTAATAGTTGGGGAGCCGACGATGCTAAATCAAGAATAACTCGGGAGCCGTGGAGACATAGTAGATTTTGAGATTAGATGGTAGAAAGAAAAAAAAGGTTCTATAATGACTTTCAGCGGTGGGGAAAGCGTCTGCAGGGTCTCAAAAATGTACAAATAATCGTCAGGTGTACATACTCGAGCGTGTCAGATTGAGATACTGTGTGTATATGCCCTATATCTGTCTTACAATAAATTCATGTTAATTTGACAGTTTGCCTGGTGAGGCTCGCCGTACGGAAGAGTTGAAAATGGTGAAAAAAAATTTTTCTAGCTTGTCAGATTTTCAGAGGATATGTTAAGTGGACCCAAAGGAAGCTACTTTTCAAGAGACTGACAATTCGGACGTGACGCAAGTTCACAGCGGTCCTCTGAAAAGGCAGAAAAATCGTTACTTGTACATACTCAAGCGCAGATTTTTATACACATGGTTAAACTCAGTGTTGAAGACGTGTTAACCCATTAATTTGACACTAATTAGGGGGGGTTCCTAAATATCACAGTTTGAAGATGATAACATGGCATTTTTTTTTAATGTCTCCCTTCCTGTACCTATAATCGGTTCTGTATTCATTATGAAAGTTGTAGATGATTCTATACACCTTTTGTTTGAAGCAATTTTACATAGTCTCAACCGTTTTCGAGTTAGAGGGCGATAAAGGCGAGGAACTTACCACACATGCGAAAGGCCCAGTACAGGTCAATGTAGAAACCCAGTCTAAAGTACATACATCGCCATATATATTTCAGAAACGTTCAGACTTAGAAAAAATTGCTTCAGGCTAAATTTGTAGAAAATGTTATGCCCTATAACTATTATAAGGAGTGCGAAAGCAATTTGAAACCCAGGAGGGGAGAGCGGAGATAATTCAGACAAAAAATTTATGTGACCTTTATGGCCAATTTTTATTGTTTCGGCTTGCTGAAACTGTCAGATTATATTTTTTCCGTTATTCTTGAAACATTAGCTTCAAAATGAGAAAAAGCCACCACGCTCAAGAATGTACACGTGACGTTTTTATTGCAAGTTTGTCGCCCTCCACATATTTTCGTCAGGCTTGAATTGTCAGATTAAGGGAATATATACTTTTCAACATGTAATGAATATATATCTTAATCTAACGCTCGAGTAGAGTCATTCGGGACAACTGTGCGCACTTTTGCCTTTCAAGCCATACCCTGTTTCAAATGTTGAAGCTAGGAAAATTAAAACATATTCATAAGATAGAGAATTTTCTAATCTATAAGAAAACATCAAAAAACAAACAAATAAAAACGTTTTCTTTCCGCAAAAAAGAATTCAATAGAGAAAGTCGGAGTGCGTTCACATGCCCCGTATTGCGGGTAAGTGTGCGCACCCCCACGGGTTAAGTGAACGCAGTGCTTAGTGAACCACACAATCAAAACAAATTACAAAATAATGTCATCAAAATGTTACAATATTAGAGAAATGCTGTTTATTGTCAATACAGAAGCGCCTTTTTACAAGCAGTGCATTATTGTTCGTGCCACAATTCTTGGTGAACACAACACTTGATACATTCCCATATGATAATGCCCATATAATGATCTATGCGCACACTTACCCCCGCACACTTTCCCCAGTAAGCCAAAATTTGAATTGACGTTCTTATAGAGTAGAGCAGCTAAGAGAACCTAAAGTTTTTTATTATATATTTAGATCAATATGCCCATGATCGAATAAAATATAGTTTAACACTGAGGGTCTCGGAACTTGGACCTGGCAGAATATGCAGAGATGCTAAAAATTAAGAGGAAAACTAGTGAATTTGATTGATTGCAAATATAAAATTAAAGAAACGTGGCACGGCGCACTCCTATGAAAAACTAATTTGGCGATTCTGCGCCCTTGCTTCACCCAAATGAACCCCTCTTTCATACATTGCATAGTCGAGATATACGCTCTGCGCACACTTACCCACTGCGCTCAGCTACCCCGAATGACTCTACGTACATGATTGTTGTTTTTTACTATTTTGACAGTGACAGGCTGTACTAGACAATTCCCATTATATACAGGTCTAATTTTTGGTAGAGGTAAGAGTACCTCATGGTCCATGCTATCTCCCCCTATATTAATCTGACATGCGCGAGTATGTACAATGATTGTTTTTTTTTACTATTTTGACAGGCTGTCCTAGACAATTCCCATTATATACAGTTCTCATATTTGGTAGAGGTACTCTACAGGGTCCATGGTATCTCTCCTTATATGAGTCTGACAAGCTCGAGAAAATCCCGAATTTTCCTCTTGGGCCCCCAAACTATAACACGCGGGAAACGTACAGTAGAAATTGAATAAATTTGTGAAATTTCGATTGATTTAAACATCATTCTTGAAGGGAACAAAAACTTTGTTTGAAATTCAAATGTGAATATTTCGGAAAAGAATGGATTGAAAATTAATTGAATATGCTGAACTCATAATAGAGGTTCTTTTCGAAATGTAGGGGTTGGGGTTGTATCACTAAGGGTTGAAGCGAATAGGGTTTGAATTCCATCTCAGGAGTTGTCCGTCTGGCATCAAAAATCGATTTGTCCTAGCGTTTTTATATAGTTTGGTTCTGTCGACCTATAGAGCCGCTGATTCTTTTTCAATAGCCCATTCTGCACATTAAAATTGAACAATACAAATAGTGAAATGCAATAACCATCCAAAATTAAAATAATCAATCTCAAAACGAACCAATGATGAATACCGATCTGACCCAATCTGAAGAGTATAGCTCTGTTCGAAAACAATCAGAAACAAATTTCTCTTCTGCATGGTCATGAACACGAATCAATTGTGATGTGCATGTTGACTCGATTCTAAGAGAATCGACATATGGCTTCCTCAGACACCCGAGATATCTTTTCTAGGTGAATGTGAGACTTCATTTAATAATTTCATGCTCAGGGTACCGTTAAAAACGTTGCCGGAAGTTTTTATTGCTAGAGCCACAGTCTGAGATATCTTTGGACTGATAGACGCTTCAAGCCATCTGATTGTCAGTGCTTCATCATTGGCAATAACTATAAAAGTTATTAATGTATTTTCAAACTGGTTCTCGTTTGGATTCTTCGGAAAGTGAAAATTCGAAATCGAACTCATTGAGGACTTAGTGATGAGATCTAAAAAAATTCGAATCAAGCCAGAGTTCACCTCAAAAATCTCTCATCAGGAAGGATCTTTGAGATTGATTATTCATAATAAGTTCCCTGACTGTCTGAACTTCAGTTGTTGCCTCATATTGAATTCCCCCTGGTATTCCTATGAAGATAAACTTCGTAAATTGTTTTCGCATGGCTTTGACGCTATCAGGCAATCGACAGAATGGATTTGTCACACTGCATACCTGGATATATAATTTCCTGTTTTGTGTATACACGATACACACTCATCCTGTTTGTTTACGTGGAAATGCTCAATTTCTCACCTAGATGGGTTCGATCCGCTGATATAAAGTGTCAATTAGTGGCTGGAGAAGAAATTGCTTGGAATGAGCGATTAACCCTTCATGATTGCAAAGTGTTTCATAGCGGGATAGATGTATGAATGCTTGGACTACCTTTATTTTAACAACTCAAACTATTGAGAAGTTTGCTGCAATTTCCATTAATGATAGGCAATATGAATTCCGAAGGATTTCACCGAAGATGAATTGAAGCATACCGAAAACCGAGCTGTAACCAAACAAACTCGAAAATTTTTGGTTTGCCATTAGCCAATTTGATGAGAACTTTTGAATTGCAATAATCCCATGGTCTTGATCTCGATTTTTCGTGAAACATAAAAAACTCAATAAAATGCTACGGTTGTGCATTGTACTGTATCCAAAGGCAATGAGTACACATATTTTTGTGTATAATGGAAAATCATCAGTTGTTTATTAGATAATATTAAACGTACGCGAAAGTAAAGTAACTGGTTGTTCATATTATTTTTGGACTGGCTGTTCCCTGATCTGAAGAAAGGGAAAAGAAAGAAAATGAATTTGTTTCTTGTTTTTTGTTTTTTTGTTTTTTTTTAAGAAAATATAAGTTTTAATGAAAATATTGATGAGATACTGTTAATATTGTTGACCAGTAGATATTTCTTGTGAACTTTTTTTTTATTTTTCAACTGCTTTTTCTGGGTACAATGTTTGTTATTTGTTGTGGATACTGTAGTGGGCGTATGCCCGTTCGTATTCTTATGTATAAATAAATATTGCTTAATAAGGCAATAAGCCAGGTATTATTAGTGATTTTATAGAACGTCGACGTTCTTGATTTCATTTTCAAATGTTCCAACGTAAAATCATCCAAGAAAAATGAAATAATTCGCAGTGAAAAACAAACTGAATATTATTAGTTTTGACCCCACGTTTTCTGTAACCAATATTGATTAAGCGTGAGGAAGGGAAGAAAGATAACGAGAATTTTTTATGCTGGACGAATCGGAGCTTCGGAAATGAATTATTAGGTATTTAATCCCAAAAAAAACAGCGGAAAGAAAGCATAAAAAATTCGTCTGAATTCATATTCGATGCTTCGTTAGCTGCCAAAAGAAGCGTGAATCAAAAGTTTCTAGCCTGTGATTGGAATATCACTGAACCCTGAAATTAATTCGAAGAATTCTAATACGAATGTCACTCTCTTCGTAGAAAATGAATGCTCATCGAGTGAAGGGTTACCTCACTTTCGCTATTTTGAAATAATTTTTTTTTATACCTCCATAACTGAAATACGTACATATGTTAAAACAGTCATAGCTGCATACTATTACATACAGGGTGAGTCTTTGACTCGTACAAACATTTTAACAGTAGATTCTTGAGGTCAGAAGAAACATTTTTTCCTACACCATATTTTCCGATACGGCCCTGATAAAAAGATATAGCCATTATAAGTTTTCATAATGAGCTGTGTCACCTCTGAAAAAGCAAAATTACCTTCAGAATATCTAGCCAAATCTTTGACACTACACATTTGTGGATCTTTTAAACATAGTTGTATTCAGCCAATGTATCCAATTTTCAAATTTCACAGAAACTTTCTAATTTTTCAAATCACTCGAAAACGGCGCATTATACGAAAAACTATGCAGAATACTCTTATTTAACAAAACGTTCAATTATTCTTTAGATAGCGTCCAACTTAGTTTCAAATGTTGGGTTTTTTGTATATTTGGAATTTTTATGGTACGTATAATGGTCATAATGAGAATACTTGGACACGTGGATGATAATCTTTTATTCGAAAAAGATCCATCAAATGAAGGAAAAACCGTATTCCAAAATCCATTTCAATCGATAAAACCGTTTGTGAGATAGAACTGAAAATAACATTTTTTATGGTTTTTCCTGTATCTCTTAAACCGAGCCAATTCGGAGAAAACGGTGAAGGAAATAGTGTTTCTTTTGACCTCGAGAATTTTCTGTTCGAATATTTGTACGAGTCGAAGACTCATCCTGTATATTATTTTCTTCAAAGTTAATTTCCTTGGAACTTGGAAGTTTTGTAAAAGTGCTTTTTGTTGAATTCTCCAAAAATAGCAGTTTGCACATAATGCTCATTTTTATGTGTGTTTTTGTTAGGGAATCTTATCAACTGGATAATTTGTATTAAAATTGAATAGTAGGTATATTCTATTTTCAGTCATATGTATGAATGAGTGTATGTATGAATCAAGCTATGAAAAATTAGTTCTCCAAATTTTCAATAGTCTTATATAGGTTAATAAGGCAAAAAATTGTTTGCGAACAAAATTTTAGGGTTGTATTTTTTCACCCCTTGCAATTGTAGGGGAACACCAACAAAAAAATTTTATTTTATCTGATAGCTCTCATAGAATGATATGTCTGCTAATTTTCAGTATTCTGGTTTTCAAGAAACATTGCTTTGCTTGCTATCTTTAGGATGATGTATCTAAGCAGGGACAGTTAAAAAATATACAGGGTGTACCAAGTTCGATAGTTTTCATAATATTGAGAAAAACTGAAAAAAACGAAAGATATGCGTATTCACTATATGTTCGATATTCCTATTCTAAATATTTTAAGCACAAACCTTTTTCACATTTTTGAAGTCAAATAATGTGGGAATATTGAACATTTTCTGAATTTCGAAAAACTTGCACAGGGTGTTGGGTGTTCCAAATGCTATGTCAAAAATGGGGATTAAGATTTGCCTATAACGTTCGTTTTTCAAATTAGAACCCTAACTTTTTATGATTGCGTTGGATTCGGCGAAGAAAAATAATGACAGTGTTCTAATATGTCAATGCTCTAAAAATGAATAATTTCCGAGTTATTCAGGAATTTCTGAATTGATGTCGTACGTAGAGTAAAATTAATAAAAATCTACTAGATATTCATTTTGTGGAATCTTAAAGTCATTGTGATAACTGATTATTAGATCTGTCACCTGTGAATTATTGGAAAAATGTATCTTCTATGACCATGGATTATTGATATGAAACAGATTTCATTAATTTTACTCTACGTACGTACGTAACTGAAAGTGCTTAGGCTTCAAGAATATCTTAGCTCAGTAGATAATATCGAACAATATCATAATCATATCATAGTTCTCTAATAGGCGCTCGAACTTGGTACACCCTGTATACCATTTTTCTTGACAAGAACGCACCCTTTAAATTTTTCTATTATATGTTTCTTGTACAATTTAGATGCAGTTAGTAGTATCATAAATCGAACTTCTCTTCCTGACTTCTATAAAGAATTCATCCCATCTATAAAATTCATCCAATTATTTCTGTTGCACTTTGACAAAGTAGACGAAGCAGGATCTACTGACTACAGAATCCGTTTTTAACAGATATCAAGACTGAATGAAATCACATCGAACACACTATCGAGTTCACTGAATTTTTTCTTTAGCTACGTTATAACCAGTTTGCAATGTCGACTTGAATTCAGATATGTTGTTTCCTGTTAAGGCGTTCGCCTTTTACTTTCGTTTGTAATCTTGATATGAAATATTAGGAAGAGTTTATGTAATAACTTGAATTGTTACAAAGCTTGCGATTCAGGTATACTCAAACAATTCATTAGTTTTTTCCAAATATTCAAGTTTATGATGATAAAAATTAATTGACTATAGGGAGTGGAAAAAACTCTCTTGTTTCATTTCTTGACACAGAACTAGGTTTGAAATGTTAGGAGGAACTATGTAATCATTCGATTTTTTACAGAGCTTTCATGCGATTGAGATGTTCTTAAAAATTAATTAGTTTTTTCCACATACTCAAGTTTATGACGATAAAACTAAATTGACTGTGGGTAGAAAAAAAACTGTCTCATTTCTTTTCCTGACACAATTCGTGTATTTTGCGTTTAGGTGACACTTTGTGGTTACGCTGTGATGTTTGCTATACTTTTTTATAAAAATTCATCAGAGATTCCCACTGCCAGTTACATATTTCTGGAAATCATCAAACTTTTCGTGCCGCTCGATAGATAACATTCTTTTGGGACCCAAGGAACTCTAAGCTATGCTGTCACATCAAATACTTCAAATAATCGCTTGAGAATAAAGAAGGTAGATATATATGGACTCTCCTAGAAATCCCAAGACCTTTTCATGTCAATCCAGGGGCATATTTTATAGTTTCAAACTTACTTCATGTGAAGAATATATGGAATGTTTGGAAATTATTCGACAACTCTAGGAAAATTTATATTCACAGGAACGCCTGAAGCTCGGGGTTGTCTATTTGAAGTCCTGTTGGAGGAGAATCTGAGGAAAGAATATTGATATGTGTGAGAGTTTGGATCAAAGAAAAAAGAAAGTTTTTTCGTGATATTCTTATTTTCAGTTTAATCTTCACCTTGAAAATTATTGTTGCACTGGTATTTTTTAATCCATATCTTCTTCTTTACCTCTTGCTTACTTTTCCTGAAATATTTGTTTTCTTTATCATTTATTTTCCCAGTAAACGTAGATACGTGGAAAACACGTTGCATATTAAAAAAAATTTACTATTATTTATCGTTGAATGAACGGCAATACGTTTCATCCTAGTTTCATAGCAACGTTGCCATCTCACATTGATTATTATAGTAGTTGGAGAGCCGACGATGCTAAATCGGGATTTACTCGAGCGTCGTGGAGACCTAGTGGATTTTGAAGATTAGATGGTAGAAAGAAAAAAAGGTTTTATGATGAATGCATTTTCAGCATATACGGTACTGTATATGCCCTACGCGTCTCTGATGAGAAGTTCATGCCATCTAACAGTTTATGTGGTGGGGCTGGCCGTACAGAAGTGTTCAAAATGGTAAGAAAAACAGTTTTTTCGAGCTTGTCAGATTTTTAGACGATATATTAATTGGACCCAAAGGAAGCTACTTTTCGAGAGACTGAAAATTCGGACGTCAGGTCATAGCGGTCCATGAAAATGCAAAAAAACTCGTTACTTGTACATATTCGAGCGTATCAAATTTCAATACAGATGGTTAATCTCGGTGTAGCAGACGTGTTGACCCATTAATCTGACACAAATCAGGAGGGGTTTTCTTAATCTAACATTTTGAAGATGATAACTAGGCGTTTTATTCAAATATCACCTTCCAGTACCTACCTCTAATTGTTTCTGTATTCATTATGAAAGTTGTAGATAATAAAATTCTATAACACTTTTGCCTGAAGCAATTTTGAATACTCTTAACCGTTTTCGAGCTAGAGGGTGATGAGGGCGAGAAGCTTGCAAAAGAGCAAGATCAATGTAGAATCCCAGTCTGATGTACATTTATCGCCACATATCTCAAAAACGTTTGAACATCGAAAAAATGGCTTGGGACGAAATTTGTGGAAAATTTTATGCTCTACAACTTTATGGAGAATGCGAAAACGGTTTGAAGCCCTGGTAAGGAGATAACTCAAAAAAATATTGATTTTTGTGTACTTTATGGCCTATTTTCATTGTTTCGGTTTACTGAAACTGTAAGATTATATTTTTTCCGTTATTCTTGAAACATTAGCTTCAAATTAAGAAAGAAGCCACCGCGCTCGAGAATGTACACGTGACTTTTTTTGTGCAAGTTTGGCGCCCTCCCATACATTTTCGGCACGCTTAAATGTCAAAAAAGGATTATATAATTTTCAACGTGTACTTAAACACATTTTTCTTAATCTGACACGCTCGAGTATGTACAATGATCGTTGTTTTTCACTATTCGGACAAGCTGTCCTAGACAATTCCCCCTATATACGGGTCTAATTTTTTTGGAGGTACTCTACAGGGTCCAAGGTATGGATATTGACAATAAATTATGACTTCCATCCATACTTTCTAGAAAACACAAACACCTTTACCAAGCCAGGACTCGAACTTCATATTCAAAGCTGATGTTTCACTCCTTAAGGGGAATTAATACCTCAAGAATCTCCATTCAAAATCGGCATTTACTAGTTCCTAATTTACGCTTTCAATTTCTTACGTGAAGCCTTGATTTTTTTTTAAATTGAAGTTAAAGGAAAAGGACGTCTTGATGTCACCCCGTCTCTTTTTTTTTAATTTAGTTATTTTTTTATGAGAAAAAAGAAACTTGAATTTTAGTTTCGACATACATATTTCGATAAAAATAACGACGGGGTGACATCGCCGATTCAATTGTTTATATATTGCAAAGATTTTTATAGCGATATATGCCAAAATTACGCTGAAATTCAGGAATAACTGAACTATTCAATATTCCTAATATTACCTCTCCCGTGGTAATTTCTATTTTTTGACTATATAAGTACGTAATTCAGGCTACTGCTCAAAGATGTGACACCTTTTCGTATTTGGGATAGCATCTGTAAAGCAACCAATGTCGATCGTCTTGATCTCGAATCGAATGTTCTACTTCCCCTTAATGGATACTTATACCTACGTTTTAAAAGGACGATAAAGCACGTTTCTTATTAGTGGTCTGATTATTAAACCGTTTTAGGATAGTTTCATATATTCCTCACTGATTTAATGTTTATCACTTGTTATTGTTTAGTAGTCCTAATAAGCTCATTGCTTATTACTTCGATCAAGTACGGTGAGAAACGGTTTCTTATTAGTAATAACGGGTTGTTTAATATTTTCCTATTCAACATGATGTAATGTTTCTCACTCCTTATTGAATATAGGATGTGAAAGGTGAAAGCACGATGAGTACACGTTTCTTATTGGTGGCTATAGTAACGAGTTGGATCATATGAGTTGATTATAGGTGATATCAACGTGTGGTTGAATTTAGGTTAGGAAAAACATAATTTAATTAGACAAACTACACGAGGAACCCTGCACTTTCAAACGTATCAAGAAAAAGTTCTTCAAAATGCCATGTGATGCTAATTAGTTATTCAGAAAATAGGTTTCTGTAATCTTGGAAAGCTCACCCCTCATACTGACTATAGAGTGAAATCTCGTTGATTTTTTTGAAGAATAGGATTACCTCAACAGAAAAAGAGGGGCAAAAGAAAGCACAGGGAAAGGAGTTAATAGATCTCATTAATATAAAAGTGGCAAATTGCTTTCACAATAAATAAAAAGTATTATATTATAATCATTGTTGCTCAGTCATTTCTATTTGGGTTTCATCATCTAACACTATCTCTTCTACCTGCTCAACCTTGTGAGTTGGCAGATCGACACAAGGATCCCTAGGCTTCTCGAAGACTGTATAGGGAACCATCGTACTAGGAATAGGCCAGACTTCATCCTGATAGGAATCGGCCACCACAGGACATCCATCAATATTGATATAATCCTCCAGGTCCTTCAGGAACCTGGTCTGCACCAAAAACTGCAGTAGATTGATCTCTGGATAGTACGCTTTCAGCACCTCCTCGTAGAAACTGCTGTCGAAACTAACGCTGGAAGGTTCCGTCGGTTTTCTCAGGTCCAATGAATCTTCGTCGTCCTCGTTCTTCGTCTTCATCTCCCTTATTTCCCTGCATAACTGATAAACCTTCTGGACGCAATTGAATATGTACCTTCCTGATTTTTCCATGTCGCAGTCCGGATCGATCTTCTCGAGTAGTGTGGCTGGTTTACCTGGTATATCCATCCATTCCCTGACGAAACGCTGGTTGATGTGGTTGACCACGAGAACTAGCTTCGTCTTGGATAACTTGTTGTGCACGTCGTCATCCATCAGTAGGTGGAAGTGTTTCATTATGCTATCCTCGGATCCTTCCAGCATGTGGACGAAATATTTCTTGTAGTGCAGGAATATACCTAGAAATCATGTACAGGGTGTAAAAGTGCAACAAAGCATCCCCGTCGTGATCAATGAAAAAGCGGCTTTCTACTGGACAAGGGATGTTAAAAAATTTTATGGCCCATCGCGCGAAGGACAAGGCTTGATGTTTTATCTGTATTTTTCTGAGGAGAAAGTTCAAAGGAAACAACAATTTCCTTGAAGTAATAAATTCAATATTTTGATAGAAGTTTATGATTACCTTTACCATACTTATAATTTGTGATCAAATTTATGGTGGTTTATCGCAGATAGACCAGAAAATCAGCAAAAACGCCCCCAGATGTTTCATCAAAATATTTCTCAGTAAACTGCACATAGTCAAATAATTTTGAAAGACTTCAACAAACACCAGAAATTTTTGTAGTAAAGGTAAAGATTAGTTGAAATTCCTGCTTTTTTCTGATATTCCTTAGCTATGGCAGCGCGTCTCTTGTTATACTCATTTTTTCTGCAGATATCATTTTCCTCATTTCTACTCTCCATAGAAATATGAAACTAATAAGAATGAAAAGATACCAAGATAATGGCGATTAAACGTTTCAGAAGAGCTCTCCTTCTTGCTGGATAAATATCATTATCTACAGGGTGAGTCTTTGTCTCATTCAAATATTTTAATCATTATTTATTTTAGATTTTTGAGGTCAAAATAAACTCTTTTTCTTCATACTATTTTTTCCGATTCGGCCCTGATAAAGAGATATAGCCATTTTAAATTTTCATAATGAGCTATGCCAGCCCTGGAAAAACAAAATTACCTTCAGAATAACCAGCTAAATCTATATCTAACACTAGACATCTGTGGATTTTTTAAAAAGCATTAGGTCAAAGCGTCCAATTTTTCCAATTTCACAGATATTTTTCATTTTTGAACATCAAATTAATCGAAAACGGCGCATTATACGAGAAAATATGAAGAATCAGATATTCATTAGATAGCGTTCAACTTAGTTTCAAGAGTTGGGTTCTTTGAAGTTTTGGTATTTTTGTGGTACGTAATGGTAATTATGAGAAAACTGGGTGATATGTTGTGTTTGAAAAGATCATCAAATGAATGAAAAACTATATTTTCGAAATTAATTTCATACGATAAAACCGTTTGTGAGATAGAACCAAAGAGTAACCAACTCTTTGATAGAACTGAAAACAAAATTTTTTTATGGTTCCTCAACAGCTTGTATCTTTTGAACCGATCCGATTCCGAAAAAATAGTAAACGAAAAAAGTGTTTCTTTTGACCTCAATGATCAGTGTTAAAATATTTGTACGAGTCAAGGACGAAGTCAAACACTCGATTGGCCATGAAATAATGTTCTTATATAAGTTTTTGCAACTAGAAAGATTGGCAGTAATTAAATATACTTAATGTCATTACGATTTTGCCACATATTGATAATAATTATTATTACAAAAATGCAATAAGTTATTGAAAAAGAGAGAATACAAGTATTAGGAGCTGTTTAGAATTGAGGGCCTCTTATTCAAATATTAACCCTGATATTTTAATATCTACAATATATAAGATAGTATCGAGTTTATTTCATGTATTCTCTGCATCAAAACGACTTATATTTTACCCGAATGTTTCCACAATCAGAAAGACTGTGAATAAAGAGGATGACCAAGAATTTTTTTTTATTGGGAGACCCAAAGTATTAAAATTTTCAAAATAGACAGCCTTAAATATGAGGCAGTTGTCTTGTCAATTGTTTATGTAAAATTATAGGATTGATGTGGCCAATACTTAATGAAAATCCATATGAACTTAAAACAGATTATACGATTAATATATAATCTGTTTCAACTCCCTTCAATTCTTTTGATTTCCATTAATCCAAAAAGATTTTTGTTGAAGAATTCAACATTTTTGTAATTATCTATTTATTCCTTCGAGAAATGTCCATTTCCTTCCACTGCATCAGATGCATATCATCTTTGGGTTGGTTATTTTTAATTCAACAACTGATATAACGTCTTCAACTTTTAGTCAAAGAAGATAACGAACATTAAATCTTCTCATACTTATACAGGCTGTCCCAGCACTAGTGAATCAAACGTCACACCACGATAGAGTAGACCAAATACTATTGAATGACACCAATATTACTTCAGCGAAAATGTACCGTTTCCGAAATAATCAGAATTTTATGAAAATACCTAAGGTTTCCCATCTTCGAACTATTTTTTTCAATCACAGGACCAGTTTGTGACAAAGGATAGCGATTTTAAATCATATTAATCCTATATTATTATTTTATCACACCTAATTAAAATTATTCCAAGTAGTTAATCGAAAACCCAAGTAAATGTAAATTAAAACATTTGTTTTTTCTACATAATTTTTATTACTCAGAATAAACCCCCTCTATAGGGGTGATAATACGGGCGAAAAACGCTGTCCCTATTCACAAATTGGCCCTGTGATTAGAAAAATAGACCGAAAATTGGCAATTTCAGGTTAGGTTAGGTTTTTTTGGAAACGGTACATTTTCGTTCAACTAGTGTTGGTGTCATTCGATAGTATTTGATCTACTCTACCGTGGTCCCGTGGTGTGACGTTTGATTCGCTAGTTTTGGGACACCCTGTATATTAATCGGAAGGAGGTCATTTCCCCTCCTCAATAAAGCTAGATCTGATGTAAAACCCAAAAATATTTTGAAAAGCGTCATAACCTCATATTTTCTTACTAATGAGTATGGAATGTATCAAAAGTTCATAATCAACCAAGTGCTTTTATAAATGAAATGGAGTATAGGTGCGCTGTTCTGAGGTTAGTTAATAGGCTCGAAGCTACTGTTCTCATATATTGCAATCGATTATTTCGAAGTATCTGTGGAATATTTATGTAGGGCCTCTATAAATCATTTATTAAGAGTTTCATAGCAGTTCATACTAATAAATATCGTGGAATTGCGAATTGAGAATATTTCGACGCTCACTGAGCTATTTCAATCATCCATAAAAACCCTGTTTTAGATGAAATTTAATTATTAACTATTTTTCCCTAATTTATTCAAATTTCCATGAAAACAGTGATGTTTCCTGACTGAATCATATTCTTTTTTCGGAATTTTTTTTTGTAAAACCTAGTTGTTTCTTTGATTCTTCAAAACAGCAAAAATACATTTTGAATTGATTTCTTCCAACTAATTAGGATGCTAAGCTTACCAGTTAACGGTTCATCGTTATAACCACTGTTGATCTCATTGATGACTTCCCTGAAAACATCAGAAATTCCATCTGGACCGTCACTTTCGAAGGAGTGCTCCCCAAGGTAAATTATCCTATTGACGTAGATATTTTTTTTCGCTTGCTCCAAGTTCTCGCAGAGAATATCGAGCAGAGATTCTCTCTGAGGTTCCGGAACTCCTATGAGAGTTTGGCTTTTCTTTCTGGTGGTTTTTTTCCCCCCGTAAACGCGGTTCGCCATCTCGAAAATGGGGTAACATCAAATTAGTTGAAAAAGGATATGAGTGAAGTTTAATCGATGAGTTGTAGTCATGGAAATTTGTCAGAAATGTAAACAAGACACAGATACGAACTGGCGCGTTCAGGAAAAATCCTTTATGCAACAAGAATAACAAAGAATGAGGAAATTGCTGACATTAATAAGGGTGTTCAGAGCTTCTCCGAGCTTTTTCGAATTAATAACCACCACTGCCAGCCATCTCATTCAGGTGATGAATTAGCCCATTGAGGCTCTGCCCCCGGAAGAGAAAATTTGTTAGATACTCTTTTTACTTGTTCCGAGTACTTGGGTCTGAAATAAAGTCTTCATTAGTTGGGGAGTCGACGATGCTTGATAGGGATTCACTTGAGCTTCGTGGAGACCTAGTAGATTTTGAATATCAGATGATAAAAAGAAAAGAAGGTTTTATGTTGTATGCACTTTCAGCGGTGGGTAAAGCGTCTGCATGTTCTCAAAGTTGTGAAAAAAATCGTCATGTGTACATACTCGAGTGTGTCAGATTAAGATACTGTATATGCCCTGCGTGTCTGATAAAGAATTCATGTTTGCTTGGTTCTGACAGTTTTCGTGGTGGGGCTGGCCGTACGGAAGAGTTGAAAATGGTAAATAAAATTTTTTGAGCGTGTCTGATTTTTAGAGGATAAGTTAATTGGACCCAAAGAAAGCTACTTTTCGAGAGACTGACAATTCGGACATGCCGCAAGGTTACAGCGGTCCTTTGAAAATACAAAAAAAACTCATTACTTGTACGAACACGAGCGCGTCAGATTTTCATAGAGATGGTTAGTCTCATTGTTGACCCATTCATCTGACACTAATCAGTGAGGGTTTTCTTAATCTGCCAGTTGGAAGATGATAACAAGCTTTTTTTTCAAATATCTCTTGTACCTCTAATCGTTTCTGTATTCTTTATGAAAGTTGTAGATAATAAAATTCTGTACAACTTTTGTCCGAAACAAAACCGTTTTCGAGTTAGAGGGCGATAGGGCGAGGAGCTTAGCCACACATGCGAAAGACCAAGGTCAATGTACAATAGAAACCCAGTCTAATGTACATACATCGCCATATATCTCAAAAACGTTCGAACGTAGAAAATATTGCTTCGGATAAAATTTGTAGAAATTGTTATGCCCTACAACTTTATAATGAATGCGAAAACAATTTGAAGCACAGGAAAGAGATAAATAATTGAAAAAAACTGATTTTTGTTACCTTTCTGGCAAACTTTTATTATTTCGGCTCGCTGAAACTGTCAGATTATATTTTTTTTCTAATTTTAACATATAAAGTGACACTTTTTAAAACTCATTGATGTTTTGAAACTTTTACTATTCGTAACCAGTTACGCAAAGTGAAATATTTTGCAACTGATGATATTAACGGAGTGAAAAATTTAATAATTTCCGTCACTAGACGATTTTAGGAATCTGCGAGCGAAGCTATTGAAGACGTTTCTCGTACTTTTAATTTGAATTCATAGTAATGTCCTATTCAAAATGAGAGAAAATATTGCGTGAAACACGTTGGGAAACACTATTTTTGTGTTTCGCGTAGAAATACGATCATTACGAAAAGTAATGTTTTTCCCACCTGGTTGCACGAATAACTATTCCGTTATTTTTGAATCCTTAGTTTCAAGCTCTCTAGAATGTGCACTTGACGTTATTTTTTGACAAGATTTGCATTTGCGCCCTCCCACACATTTTCGTCACGCATGTGATTAACGGATCAACCACATCTATCTTAATCTGAAACGCTCGAGTATGTACAATACAATGATCGTTTTTTTACCATTCTGACTAGGCTGTCCTAGACAATTGCCCCTATATACAGGCCTAAGCTTTGGTAGAAGTACTCAACAGGTTCCAAGGTATCTACCCTCATATTAATCTGACACGCTCTAGTATATCCCGAATTTCCCTCTTGGGCTCCCCAACTACATAGGGTGCAAGCAAAATTTGAAATTAAAGGAGATACATACAATGTAACCTACGCATTCGGATCCTAAATCTACCCTGAAATCTTCATTCAACTAGATTTGTCTCCCGAAAGCAGTAACAACAGTTACAGTGTTTATGGCTAGACATAATTTATGTTTATAGTTTGTAAGGTTATTACATTCCACTGCGGCCTTGAGATCTATTATGATCCTGGTACATGGTGTTTTCGTAGGTGATTCTTTATTTTCAACAATAGTCAACTGTAGAACTCATCAAAAAAATCCATTTCATCAACAATTGCCAGTATAAAACTTTTAAAATAAGGATGTTAAAAGAATCTATCAAGTGTATCTCTTAGATCCCATCATCTTGTGTTATTTTCATTATCAGACCGCTTCCTAAAGTCGTGAGTATATGACATATACATCAATTTATCTCCGAAAAATAATCCGCCATATGGTCTTGCTTCGAATGAAAATAAATTTTTCAATTTCACCAAAGGTAAACTCATCCTTAACTGAGTTCACCTTCACCCTTCAACCACCTAAAGATTCTATTGTGATAGCGAAGCACGTGTCGTGGTTGAACAACTCATGTTAGTGGAAATCATTGAATTCTACTTGAGTTCAATTATGGATTTCCATCAACTATAGGCAACATTTATGTTATTAGATTTGCATTACTCAAGACCCACAGACGAATTTTTTTTACAGAATAATATTCCAATTCAGTGTTTGTACCCTTTGATAGGGTCTTGACTACCCTAAAATTTTCAAGCATGATGGATCTCAGTGAAGCGTTTGTGAGTAATAACTGCAACAGCGTCAGAGCATATTAAATTCAAGTACCCGGTTTTCAATCCTCTAAATGGGCCTTTATTACAATACCAGCTGCTTTCAAAAATACGTTGCCAGCAACTAGGATTATGACACTCACCATATTGTGCGACCCATTTCACGACGGCTATGAAACTTTATTACCAGTTGGTCCATATATGGAAGAGGTATAAAGCGAAGAAGATTTTTATAGATTTTTTATTAATGCCGTCAATATTAATGGATGAATCTAACGTTTCTGGGAATAATGAGATCACACGGTGCGTATAAATATATGGGAAGCTGTTGAATAACATTCTAGGTTAATAATGAAGATGTCGCAGAACTACCAGACTCTTCCGAATCGATCAGAACAGAGAATAGGAAGTAAGGATAAAGGTCCCAAATCATGTTCCATGAATATATACAGTTTGGAGTACTCATATCAGAGAATTATTACGAGCTATTAAAAATCCAATCCATGTACTGGTCCAGCCAGTGGCTACAGTCCCTTTCCCCAATGATACCAATGACGTAATTCTTTTCGATTTACTCAAGAGGGTCAGATTGATATAAGGCGAGGCACCTTGGAAGACCTTGTAGAGTACCTCTAAGAAAATTAGACCTTTATATACCTAAGGGGAATTGTCTAGGAAAGCCTTTGAGAATAGTGAAAAACCGATCATTGTACATACTCGAGAGTGTCAGATTCAGATATAAGTGGTTAATTACATGTTGAAAAGTATACATTCTCATAATCTGACAATTTATGCGTGGCGAAAATGTGTGGGAAGGCGCCAAACTTGCAAAAAATGTCACTTGTACATTCTCGAGTGCAGTGGCTATTTTCTTATTTTGAAGTTTATGTTTCAAGGATAACGGAAAAATATAATCTAACAGTCATTCATTCATGCTGTATCCCGTTACCGGGAATAAATCTACAAAAAGACATAAAAAAGGAATAGACTTATAATTTCTTAGGGCTAATTGCGACTGTGCGCACTCCTGTGACTGAAGAGACCCAACCGTGACCTATAGATCTTTCCACACTCCGGGCATGGATAGCCACCAACCAGATCTGGACGCCGCTGTATTCTTCTCGAGTCTCCATTATAACTGTGCACCATAGACCTCCAATGTGACCTGTCTGACGCTAGTTGTTAACAGTTATGATTGGCATTAACTGATTTCAGAGATTGATGTAGTATATCCTTAAACCGCTTATACTGGCCTCCTGGTTTTCGGGCTCCCTCTGTGAATTCGCCATACAGAGCTATTTTGAGGAGTCTTGTGTCTTGCATCCTCAATGTGGCCGCTCCATCTGAGTCGGGCCCTCGTTACTTGAGTCTCAATTGTTGTACAACTCGCGCGTTGCAAGACTTCTGCATTCGAAAGTCAGTGGAACCATCTGATGTGCATTATCTGTCTTAAATGACGTTGCGTTTGTTCAAGCTGTTTAATATGTCGCCTGTAGGGCGTCCAGCTTTCGCTTCCGAAAAGAATCGTTGGGAGGACGACTGCTTTGTAAACAGCTGTCTTGGTCTTCAGATTGAGGTCGTGATTTTGAAACACTCTGACCTTTAGCTTTCAGAATGCCCGTGATGCCGAATTGATACGGTTGTGTATTTCCGTGTCTAGGTTAGCCCTAGTATTTATGAAGCTGTCGAAGTACATATTTGAACTGCTCGACATGTTCTAGAGTTTCATTTTCCAGGCTGATATGTGTTGGAAGGCTTTCTGGCGGACTTACCAGGATTTTGGTTTTGTCGATATTGAGTCTAAGGTCTAAAGCTTCGTATATATGTTTATAGGTGTCCAGCATTATCTGTATGTACATCCTCTGGGCTGCTAGCGATAAGCCATAAGTGAAATCCGTGAAAATCCATCAAGGTCACAGAAATGAGTTTTTTTGAATTATTTCTTCTCCTGGGCTACAGATCATTTTCGCAGTTATTAAAAAAGTTGTAGAGCATAACATTTTCTACAAATCTCATTCAAAGCGATTTTTCCTATGCACAAACGTTTTTCAAAAATGATTCGAGGAATGTACTTTAAACTGGGATTAAACATTGCCGTATATGAATATAAAACATTCAAGATGGCGGAGCTGACACCCTGGTTTTAGCTTATGGTCACTGCAAGCAATATGCTATCAGCAGGAGCATTTCATTGGAATTATTGTGTGATTTTAATTTTTGCATTGTCATTTTTTTTTCTCGATATTTTTGTTTTGTTTCTTCTCGTTCATTTTTGTTTCCGTTTATTTCAGGAAGCCTCAACCATTCCGAAATGACCAGAATGTTCCTGTGCCACTCTAGCGGATTGACATGATGTAAAAATCTCCAAAATGATAAGAAACATCGTGCGTGAAATTGTATGAAATAAGGATAGTAAAACTTTCCCCAATATGAAGATAAATCTTTTAGTGCCCACTTTAATTGTTACTATCGGCGCCATCACAGTTCCCACAGTATGGCCAGAGAACCAAGAACTGAAACATTTGAAACCCATGGTATACGGAAATTACCATAGAAAAATAATCAATAATAGAGAAGATTTTAGTGTTTATCCTCAGCGAATAAGACTGCCTCAACAATTCCATTATCATAGGAGACCTCAGAAAATATCGAAGTTACCACCTGGTGTGCAACATTTTCAAACGAAACGTAAGAAATTCTACAAAAAACATAAACCTAGAGAAAGTGTTTGGACTCCAATAGTGCCTTACACTCTTAGTACAAAACAGGAATATGCACCTGATAAATCGACCAGTTTTAGCCAAAATCCAAGAACTCACTACAAACCTGCGTCCAGTGAATATGTAACAAGTAGAAGCTCTCCTCTATATAAGAACTATAGGGATGATAGGACCTACGAACCGGAAGAAACGAATAATGATAGGCTAACAGATTCTTCACCTGACATCGATAGACCCCAAATAAAAGAGAGCGATCATGAGCATCCCTCAGATATTCCAACAGTACCAGTTTATCCTGGCGAGGGGCAATGGGCCAAGCCAGGCAAGAAACACAAACCCTATGTCAGTAAACAAACGTACTCTAAATTAAAAGAAGATTCAAATGAGGAACCTGAGGGTTATGAAGTTTTCTTGAAGGGTAAAAAACTGTACGAAAGCAAACAAGCAAAATTCGATGAATCCCAAAGCAAAGAACATCCAGATTTCGGAAATAGTGAAGAACACAGTGAAAAACAAAAGGACGAATCAGAAACGGAGGAGGAAGAAGACTTCGTTCCTTCTACGATGTACGTTCAAGTGAGAAGAAGTGAAAACGAGGAGCATTTACCAAGTGATTCAGAAAGCTCTGAGGGTGGAAGACTGAAGGAAGTCATCAAGGATTCCAAAATACACACTGTGTACACTGAAGAAGGATATGAAGATAGCGCGTATGACCATGCCGGTCACGAGAAGGAAGCAGAAGATTCAGAAGGTTATAAGGAGTATAAAAAAGAAGAGAAAAAACTGGAGAACCCAGACGTTCATGACCAAAACGGAGATTCTAGTACAACGATCTATAAGAGAGCCAAAACGAACACACCGAAGAAGAAAGAAGTCACACCAAAGATGAAGAATAAATTATATAAAACATCGTCTACAAAAACCATGAAACTAAAAGAAAAACCTGATGGAACTCAAATGGAATTAACGAATGAGATTAAAACGATAACCAATCCTGATGATGAAAAGACTGATAAATTCGTACAAACCATACCCACAGTTGCGAAACACCAGAAGAAACATAATCGGTCAGGAGAATTGTCTAATGAAGAATCTACAAACGCCCCAAAAAGAAGAAGGAAAAGATTCACTAACGATATCCCAAAAATCAATGTGAAAACCGATTTCATCAACGGTGTACTTGAAGGCGACCATCAAAATTTCAATGTGCAAGAAGAAGATAATAAATATCCTTACTACAACTCGAAATATCTCAATCCAAATTCACCATTGAGATACTCTGAAAATTTGAAAAATATTCCTGAAAAGACTGATGGTCGTATGGCTTTCTACGAGCAAGCTAATAGAATTCAGTGTCCAGAGGTCGACGAGGATATAGAAGCTATTTCTGAAAGAGTCCAAGGAGTGGAAAAATCAGTGAACAGTGGGGAGAAATTGGAAGACAGTGAAGAGGCTGGAAAATCCCCCAGACTGGGTAAACTGGGACAGAGAATCGATTGCTTCAAAAGGAAATATTTTGGCGAGAATCCTCTCGATAGTCCATTTTTCAAAGAGAAAGATATAGAAACGGTGCCTCCGGTGTTCAAGGTTCTCCAGGAGAGGAGTGCGGGATTCCAAGCTCATCATGTAAAGACCAAAGAACCCACAAATAATAATTACAAAAAGAAGTATCACAGTAAATTCTCCATAAGGACTCAGCCCTCTAGTAGCATGGAGAAGCAGAACTACATGGGGGAACTTGATTCTGATGAAATTGTCAATGATGTGAGGATTCACGAGGGATTTCACAGAGTGAAACCGTCAACTAAGTCAACACAATCTGTGAATGATGAACTGGGGAGCCCCGAAGTTGAGGTTATCAATGTCGATACCTTCAAAAGTATCAATAGTTTCACAACAGAATCATCCCCTGTAAGCCTGATAACAACACCAAATTACTCAGTCAACATAACACCGAAATATATCTACGACCAAATAAAGTTATTAGATTACTTACCATCTACTGCTGATACATTCAACCCTACTGAAAATCCTAGAAAGGGGAAATTAGTGGAAGATGTGACAGAAGCTTCGCAGTTGAAAATGAGGCAGAACTTCATACCGAGAAGACCAACCAGGATGAGGAAGAAAAGACCACATTTCGACGTAGACTCGTTCGTTCAAGACACATCCCGTAGGGTGACTGTAACCCCCAACAGTTATAAGACAGAAAACAATGCAGCATTTTACGACCAAACACCGCTGGACCAAATGAATGTTTTCGCAGATGTCCTCAACAATATCCGGAATGGTTCAAATGATCCACTTCGGGTTGATGCTTCTACCTACGCGAAACCAAACCACTTCCAAAACACTGCCATTAGAATGAGGGTACCACCGAAAAAAATTCGCATCAAAGTACCTGAATCCGTCAAATATTCAAATGAAATAAAGGCTTACTATAAAACTACAACTTCACCCACAACTATAAGTCCCACAACAAGCAAATCAAAAAGGGGATCTGTAAGATACGCTATCACCACAGAAAAAGAGCAGAACTATGATGATTACTCAGATACTGAAGAAGATTCAGATAACGACAGGAGGAATATTGTAGTGAAAACATCCACAACTGGTTTTCCTGTAGATGAAGCTGACATAGAAGAAAATGAAGACAGTGAAGTATCTGGAAGTCATACAACTGAAACTATTCACAGAGCCCCAGTGAAGAAGGTAGCTGATATTATTGGTCTGGTACCACCTTCCAAATACCATTACCGGACCATTCATCAACCAGTAGAAGAGTTGCTAACAGAACCGATAGTATCAGAGAGTGAGGTTGTTAATAACTACCATGTATTGGGTATGAAACCCCCATCTACAAAGCAAAAAGTGTACGACTACAGCGAATTCAAAAGACTTTTCGCGTCCAAAAATACCAATAACCACAAATATCATAACCACCGAAGGGGTAAAAGATCTCCTAACAGAAAATCGTATTTTGAAGTTGTTCGGGGAGATAACTCAGAATATGAACAGTCAAAATCACAAGAGGAAGATGACGATTATGTTCCTCATAGACCCAAGAATTGGCATTGGGATGAAAAGTTGAAAAAAATCGTTTACGACAAACCAAGAGAAGTAGAAAATTCAGACAACGACGATGAAGAGGATGTGGTTGAAGAAACAGAGGTTGAAGACTCTACGCCCAGAAACATCCAACAAACCACAACTAGAAGATCGTTTACTAGTACGACACCAATCAATGGTCCTTCATACGTCGATTTCGTTAAACTCTTGAAGAGTAAACAAGAATACGTGAGCATTCCTGATCCAACCACCACCAAAGATGGCATTACAATGGAAGCAACCACTGCCACAACAACCACCGTCAAAACAGATCCCACAAAACCTCCGGAGTTTCTTTCATTCGTTTCAAAGTTGAGACAGAGTGATTCTTACAAGCTCATAGAGGATAAAAACAAGACGAAAACGACATCTACCACAGAGCTGCCAGAGGAGGAAGAAGAAGAAGAAGAAGAAGAAATAGAAGATACTGAGGCAAATTTGAGTACCGTACAAAACGCTCCTGGAAGAGGCGCAGTAGATATTGGTCATAATTACAAAATATTTGATGTTAACGAGTTTTTGCCGAAAGTTAAAACGTACTCGCCAAGAACTGAAATCGATTATTCCAAATACAAAACCATTCAACGACCTCGAACTCAAACAACTACGCAAACCAGTGAAGTGATGGAGGATGGCACTAAGACTACGGAAAAACCAAATCCTCCATTCAAAATAGAAGAATTGGACGAAGAGCGTCCCATTTCATCTACCGAAGGACAACTTGAGATATTTGAGCTTAGCAGACCTACCACAGCTAGTACAACCACTACAGTAAGACCTGTAGTAACAACAACAATTCAAAAAATACGGAGGAGGAGACCAACAACTACCCAAAGAGCCATCGTTTCATCTGCAACGAACACGAAAGAAGATGTTTCAATGGCTACTCATAATAAATCAAAAAGGTTTTACCCAAGAAAGAGAGCACCTCACATCAGAACGAGGACAACAACACCGAAGAGCGAAGAGGATGCAGCACCAGAAGAATCACAGAAAATTGTGATAAGAAGGCATAATACGGTGGAGAGAAATCCAAAAATAGTTTCTCTAGAATCAATCATCCAGTTGGATCAAACGAATAGATCAGATGCCAAAATCAACAACAAACATCCAGATAATAATGTGGATGATGTTCTGAAGAATATAAATCGTTTGAAAGAAGTGAGCATTGAGGAAATGGTATCTGATTATTCGTTAGGTACCAGAAGCGATGAAGAAGATTTGGATGGAAAAGATGAAGATTTTGAAGACGATAATACGAAAATTGCTCTAGATAATAATAGCACAACTGATAAAAAACTTGTTATTTCAAAGGATAAAAAACAAGGAAAATTTTATTATACTTCAGTTAGATGAAGATGTACATAGAATATATATTTAATAAATTTTTTAATTGTTTAGTATATTGATTATTACTTTTTCCCCTATTGCACCTGAATATCAGTAAATAAAATAATAAATTCCAATAAAATTAAATATATTCTGTCATTTTATTCATTAGTTTTCAAGTATCTGTGAAATTTGAAAAATTGGGTACTTTGGCTGAATACAACTCTGTTCGAAAGATCCACAGATGTGTAGTGTCACAGATTTAGATAGTTATTCTAAAGGTAATTGCGATTTTCAAGGGGTGGAAGAGTTATGAGAGCATTATGAAAACTCAATATGGCTATACCTGCTTTTTTATCAGGGCCGAAAAGGAAAACGTGGTATAGGAAAAAAGTGTTTGTTTTAACCTCAAGAATATACTATTGAAATAATTGTACGAGTCAGAGACTCACCCTGTATATTCTCGTCTGATACATAAAAACAGAGATGAAAACCTCAGAAAAACTCTATGTCTGCCTGTATAAGTGTAAATGATAATAAGTTTTTGTAAGGAATAAGCTGAAATTTTCATATTGAAGGACATCTTCATTTAAAACCGGACGAAATCCAAAATTTCCTCCCCCTTCTTTCTACCATCATGGCTGACGAAGTGAGAATAATCTGAAAACAAATAAGAAAGTGGAAAAAGAAAGGGGTAGTGAATTTTATATTTCTCATAAAATAATTTTGAAATTTGCAACCCGTTTCAAAAAAGAATAGGTCATCAAATGAATTCTTTTGAAACCACCCTGAAATTTATAATATTTTGTGCAACTGTTTACCGAAAATTCACCAAGTGGTCTATAGTCAGTCACACACAATCATATCTCGGACTATGAACAGCATTCCATCTAAAGAGCATGCGATTGCAACGACCCTAGCCAGTTTTAAGTCGATTTGGAGTACAGGGTGGGCAAAATTCGTTGTCTGCTGAGGAGATCTCGAGAACTATAGCAGCTAGAAGAAAACGGATGACACATTTTCTAGTTCTTTTTTCATGGCTAATCCAAATCTGAGAACAGAATCGGCCTATCATTTTTAGATTTCGAGTTATAAACAAAAATTGAGATTTTGATGATTCCGAAAAGTTCTCATAACTTTTTTGTCTTTGAAGTTACAGATCTGAAAATTGAACCTGCTTAGGCACTTTCATACGTAGAATCTACTGACAAAAGATTATTTTCCAATTCAAAAATAACAAATTCAATAAAAGTTTGCATTAAAAAAATGAAGGTTCACCCAATAATGATTCCAAATGAAAAAATATTTTGAGCTCATCAGTGGATTCTACGTAAAAAAGTGCCTGTAGAAGGTTCAAGTTTCAGATTTGTAACTTCAATGACAAAAAGTTATGAGAACTTCACGAAATTGTCGAACTCAAAAACAAAGTATCGTAGGAGGCTGCGGTTTTCACCATTCTTTGTTTCTCCGAAAATGATCTCGGAAATGTGTCATCCCTTTTCTTCTAGCTGCTAGTTCTCGAGATCCTCTCAGTAGACAACGAATTTTGCCCATCCTGTACACCCAAATTTTTCTAGGAAGATCAAAGCCAGGGACTTTTTTTGAAGGATCAATAATCAAACCTTCATTAAAGAGATTACACGAATTCCATTCTGTTGTCAAAATTCTTTGTGACTAATATCGTAAAAGAGAAAATCATTAGTCCATGAAGGCTTAGGAAATTTCAATCTGGCATATTATTATATGATAAAATTGGGAAGGAATGAAATTTATTCCAAGACTTCGAGACTGCCACCTGTCGGTGGATGTAAGGTAGTACGATGTTTGAAAGAGCGGGTAACCAATTCAGAGGTGCAGACTTGATGGTTCCAGTAATAATCCTCATAAAATCATTGCGAAGGGTATCGATTTTATTGACGTGAGCATTGTTAAACCAATCAGAGCAACAATACTCAGTAGCAGAAAAACTAAGGACAAAGCTGCCATACGAAGTGGGATGAAATCAGCATCCCATGAAGAACCAGCTAATTTCTCGATTCTCCTTCCTCGATTTTACTTTTAAACGTTAACTTTACAAATGAACTATAAAATTCAATGGAAGATCTTAGGTCATTCCGAGACATTTATAATGTTGTAAAACATCATTAAATGTAACTCTCAATTCTTTATATTTTTGTCGATATTCAAATGAAAACAGTAATCCTTTTTATTTGGATTACGACAGGAACGCCATTTGGAGAAATAATTTTTCAGGATTTCTAAATCTTGGCTGAAGTATTTTCTATTACTTCGAAATCAGAATGGCGAAAAACAATATTATCGGCGTAAATAAATTTTTCGGATGACGTATCAAAGATATCACATAAATATAAATTGAGAAGAAGGAGCGCTAATTGAATTGTAGAAATCTTTGGCTTATTTGATGTTTCAAACTACTGCTTTTATCATTAACAAAAACACGAAGTCTTCGATCATATAAGATATTTTCTCTCAAACTACCATTTTACCACATTTTAATTGGCTGTGAAGTGGAGTTTAATATTAGGTATAGTTACGGAATGAAACAAGTGAAGCTTCAAGAAATAAACCTTCAGCTACATCATGAGTTCCTGGTCCTCGACAAGGATTTAAATGGCGGATACACCGGCTCCAGCCACTGTACTTTAACCAGGGAGTAATTAATTCATTCATTTTGATTTGTCATTCAACATTCATAGGGAATTAAATATATTGAGATTCTTACTTCATATTGTTGAAATAGAAATAGGTAGGGGACGATGGGGTTATTGCGGACGCTGAAGGAAAATGAAGTATAACACTTGTAGATAATGGCTTATCAGTCTAATTTTATTAATTTATTAATCTTTGGTTAATCAACTATAGAATTATCATTCATAATTTCACGAGATTAATGAACAAAATTGTTTTTTTCAAGAAATACAAAACCCTTTCTGTCCATACTTACCCGAATCATTTGGGGTAGAAGCGGACGTGTGTTGGGTTAGTTGCAAACAGCCTAGGGTACTCACGCATTTACTCAATTGAGGTAAATATTAGTTGCAGAATACACAGATGAAACCTTTTTCGGACGATGTTCCACCTGAACAGTTCTCGTGTACCCAATTACCGCACTTTACAAATATTCTTAGTCTAAGAAATGGCAGTTAGCAGAAAAGGCAGAATGAGTCCATTTTTTTCTGTTGCAATATTATTTTTGTACGTCTTTCATATATATTTTCGAAACATATGTGAACAAACAATAATTATTATTGTTTTTTATTCACTATATCTGGCGTGATTGCCTTGTCCGCAATTACCCCAAATGGCATTTCAAAAATAATAAAACAAAAATTTGAGACTGGTACAATATTTTGCTGAATGTTATTTGAGCATCACCTCTTTTGAAACGAAACAATAGATAGAAATTATTCTAACTATTCGACCTCACTTTTTCCATATAAACCACAAGCAGAATGATAAATCCTCAAAATTAGATCGAAAGTTACAAAATTTTTCGAAATGACTTATCTTGAAAACTATGAACGAGCACCGGTAGTAACTGTTTTCTTCGCACTAAAGATGATTGAAACTAGATAACTTGGTCATGATAACTGAGCGCATGGAGAAGGATCTAGTAGATATCCCTGTGTCCGCTTTTACCCCGCGTCCGCAATTACCCCATCGTCCCCAACACCTTTTTTACAATTACATCTTGATACGTTCAAGACATTAGGAGATTATAGTCTCATATAATTATTTTTGATATTGGTAAACTGCGTCAATACTACAAGATTTTTGAAGAAGGATCTCTCGTAGACGTAGAACGCGCTCTCCAAAGAGACCTAAGGCATCACGAAAATTACCGATTTCGAGATACGGAAAAAAAAGGCGTTCTAGATATAACCATTATCTCCGAAGCGACGCGTCCGCAGCACCGACCGCGATGAGTCGATCTCGAAGAAATTTCCCTCTTGCTTAACTCTTTCCCCAGAAATATTAAGGTTAACGTCAGTTTTGACGTGAGTAATGTAGGCAACAATCACAGAGCGGGGTGTTTTACATCCATCGGACACATAGAATACCGATTTTGACCTCAGTATTCATTAAACTAATTTTATTATTTTTATTATGTTCTAAGCAACATCTTACTCTTTGGGGTTCACCCCTAAAGGTGGATCTACTATAATATTACTTCATTCAATTTTATTTTAGCAGTCGGTTGGCCATGGAAATTTGACACATTTCACTCTGTATAGTACGAAAATGTGGGGTTATGATGCTTGTCAAAACATTTTTGGGTTTTAAATCAACGCTATGTTGCCCGTTCTACGTAAATAGATTCTGTTATTACGTATTTTATCACAATGTCGAATCTCTTCGGAAAATATGTGACGAACATAATTGAAGTTTATAGAAAATGTTTGAAGGCATACCAAATCCAGTTATTTGCATGGAAAATACAAGGGATCAGTATAATATCATAATATGCACTAGCTTGAGGAGAGTTAATGTTCGTTATCTTCTTTGGCTTACATCATTTGTAGATTTGAAAAATATTAACCCGAAGATGAAATGCATATGATGCAGTGGTTGGGAATGGGTATCTCCCGAAGGAATTAACAGATAATTACAAGAATGGTAAATTCTTCAACAAAAATCATCTTGCATCAATAAAAGGAATTGAAGGAAGTTTCAAGTTAAGATGCAACTTCACCGTTGAACAAAGATTTCACATCAATAAACAAGTAACAGGGCAACTTGCGAGTATTTTGTGGCTATTCATCTTAATACATTGATGTAATAATAATAATTAGGTATTTATTAGTACCTTAAGACATTTACATTGTACAGGACAAGTCAAATGAAAAATAGAAAAATCCGTTTTAGGGAACTTATTCTCCCATGACATTTATCGAAAATCCTGTAGTAAACTTTTCTCATTAATTCACTCAAACATAAAATTCTCAAATGCCACCACTTTTTTGGGTGTCCCACTAGAAAGAAATTCTTTTTCATCCTCTTCATTCACAATCTTTCTGATTGTGGAAATATTCAGCTGAAATATAAGTCTTTTAGATTCAGATGAAACATTATTTAAATTCTCTTTACATTGAATATGTTCGCTATCGTCTGACGTATTGTTTATTTTAGAATATCAGGGTATAACTATTTGAATGAGCAGACCTGAATTCTAAATAGCACTTCCTGAAACCCTGTCTCTTTTTTCAGTCACTTTCGGCATTTTCGAATTTTCGTAATAAAAATTGATATTAGTTGTGGCAACGGCGTTATGGCATTAAAGACATTTCATGAGTGCCAACCTAACTTCGTTCTAGTTACAAAAACTCGAGAAAATTATTTCATGGCCAACCGACTGCTAAAATAAATTTGAATGAAGTATAGTTGCTTTGCTACTAGTTGAATACAGTTTCATTCCACCAAAAGTAAAACATTTCGAATCATTATAAAGATGAACGAGAAAAAGAAATCAAATTTGTGTATATCATAAAATATATCTACTTAGAGGAAAATAAAAATTCAATTTCGATACTGTGAAAGAAGATTATTCGTTGAGCATAAATTGATCTTCCCAAATTTTGTCGACGAATATTTGGATTTCTCCTGCTACATAAGTAGGGGGAGTCCGGGAGACTTGCTCAGGTAGGAGACTTGAACCACCTCAAATATTTCAATTCAAATTTCGCGTATGTAACTGCAGATAATTCACGGCGCATGAATTCACGAGTAAGTTCTCTAGAGAATTCTCGGCTGTAGCAAACGGGCTTTAGATTAAAAGGGAGTGTTGACACATGCTATGGTCGGAAGACATAATCAGTGGTCCAAGTTTTCCGCACTGAGCTTAGATAATAGTGTGTTCAAAAAAGAAAATTGAATAGTAAAAATAGATATAAAAAATATACAAAGGTTCAAAAAAGTATAAAACATCTCGGAAATAGGGGAGAGTGACTCTGAAATAGAAAATATATATTTCATACGTTGATACATCTGATGATGAAAACCTTGTTTTCTTTCAATATTTTTCCTGATAAACAAACTCATGGTCAAGTCTCTGTCGCCCCCTGTTCAACTCTCCTATGGGTTAGGGAGACATGACTCAATTTTCGGTTCTTAAAAAAAGAATTGCTGTACTCAAAATGTTCATCCCACCATCACTCTACATACTATTATCTATCGTAACCTATTTGGGCATGAAATCTTCACTCAAAAAAATGAGTTGCTACCATTTACAGATACAACTTAAGAGGCTTCAGAGTGAAAAGGGGTTCAAGTCTCCCGGACTCCGCATAATCCAGAATTTCGGATATGCCAAACGCTCCTCTAAAATTAAATTTAATTGTTTGTTTATGAAGTCTGAATAGAAAATAGAGAACAATTTCATACCTTCGTCATTTACTATCTTCTGAAAGAATGCTCAAATATGGCATTTTTTCTTTTTCAAAGAACCCTTCTTTTTATTTATAATTTAGGAGTTTGTCATGCATCCTCTACGAGCATTTGTTGCTGAGGATGATTATGATTTTGTCATTGCTTTGGTTTTTATCGGCCGTTTCCTCATGAGAGCGAAAAAAGTTTGAACTTTTTTAATTCTAACTTATAATCTATTACCAGATTTTATATTCTTTTATTTATGCTTTAAAACATCATATGCCTTTTTCGCAGAATAGTATTTGATGAAAGATGAAATGGAGTATGAACAACATGTTCATTTTTGTAGTAATCATTGTCATTTCATATAATTCATCAACTACCCTGCTTAAGCAGCATTTTTTCGATTTCATCCCTATTGTTTTCTGAAAAATTAAAAAAAAACACTAATGACTAATCCTCTATTGATGGTTTCCATTTGAAAACTCTCAACTATATCTCTTCATCTCTCTTATGTTGAAGGATGTTGAATGACAAACTATTCAATAATACATGAGTAAAAATTGCGTCATTTGAATAAATTTGACTTGTTTCAGCAATTTTCTGAGCATGTGGAGATGGAGTACACAGTACTCCTCCAAGTTTCAACCGTGCACCTTGGAAATATGAAATTAGGGAACGACTTCGCTTGAGGTCCCATCCTCCGGTTGAAATATTTAACACTACACTGTACTGATGAGGGACAATGGTCTCAAAACCTATCTCTGTTGTGTTTAGATGTTTTCAACTTCCCTGGGACTTTTTACGCTCATTCATGACTAGCTCACATTATTTCTCCAATTCGATTTTTCTAAGCATATTGAATACCGAAGAATTGAATTTTGTGCGTTATTCTTTATTCATTCTGTGTATCTCTGCGTCGTCCATCAAGTATCTTATTATCACCTTCACCTCCCTTAAGAAGCTAGTATGATAATACCTATTTGATACGAGACTCTTTCCAGGTCTGAAATGTGAACGAAAAATCACGATGAAACTGTACGCAAAGAAGAAAATTCCGCTCACATGGAACATGAACCCGATGGACCCCTGGGGTACGTTCAGGAATGTTCGCTCATCGGAAAGTCCCCGTAGCTTTTCTGCAGAACCCACAGGGGAGACGTTCGTGCAATCCGTGGTTTCGGAGCAGAAACAAGACACTCCCTACGGTAAGCTATGATTTGATAAATTGATAAATATAAATCATATTCAAAAGATATAACGATGGAAAAAGCATGAAGAAAGATGTGATGGAAAGAATTCGGAAAATACATATTCATATTGATAATTAATGTTCTTGAACGAAAAGTTTGCAGTTGAATTTATTATAGAAATCTATGTATAGGGTGAGCCCTTGACTCGTACAAATATTTCAACAGTAGATTCTTGAGGTCAAAAGAAATATTTTATCCTGTACCATTCTTTCCAAATCGTCTCTGATAAAAAGATATAGCCATTTGAAGTCTTCATAATGAAATGTGCCACTCCTGGAAAAACGAAATTTCCTTCAGAATAAATAGCTTAATCTGTGATACTACACATTCGTGGATCCTTCAAACAGAGTTGCAATCAGCCAAAGTACCAAATTTTTCAAATTTCACAGATACTTTTTAATTTTTGAACATCAAATTACTCGAAAACGGAGCATTATAGGAGAAAATTCGAAGAACAAAATGTTCAAATATTCATTAGATAGTGTCCAACTTACTTTCGAGAGTTATTTTCTTTGAATTTTTGGTATTTTCATGGTACCTGATGCTCATAATGAGAAAACTGGAAGACGTGGGTGATATCTGGTGTTCGAAAAAGATTAATCAAATAAATGAAAAACTATATTCCGAAATTCATATCATTGGATAATACCGTTTCTGCCTGTATCTTCTCGAGCCGATTCTGAAAAAATGTAATGGGCAAAAAGCGTTTCCCTTGACTTCAAGAATCTACTGTTGAAATATTTGTACGAGTCAAAGACTCAGGAGCAATGTGACACAGTCACATTTTTTTTTGGAAAGGGACTAGCATTCCCTTTGAAAATCTAATGTCAAAACATATATCTCTCACAAAACATATATCTCGCCATTGGTGTAGAAATTCATTTTTTATTGTCATTTTAGGGGCTACTTGCAAATGGTGCGATTTTACAAAAGCAAGCCAGGAAGTCGAAAATATCGAGACTATGATAATGAAACTCTTCAGCTTATATTTTTTCAAGCGTTGAATACATCGGCATCGTCGAAAAAAATGAAATAAGGAAACGGCTTCTCCAATACGAAATTTCAAGAAGAGGTCAATTAAAATTTAAAGACTAGATTTAGAATCGTTGTAGTTGTTTTTCTTTCATTTCACCTTTAATATTTTTGTAATCAGGTTGTAAGTTCCTACTCAAAACTACATAAAAGTATTTTTTCTGCTATAACTAGGTACTGTGCTTTTTATTAAATGAACTACCTACCTAAGGGTTTTATCAACAGTTCAAAAAGGTATTTTACGTTTCAAGTAGCCTCAATTGTGAGTATACTTGCGTTTTAATTGCGATTTCCAAACAAATTTCATTTAGACCTTCATGGGGCTATTTGAAAAAATGTCTATTATTTTTTATTCTTCAATATGGAGAGGGCTAGATGTTTTCTGAGTATTACACCTGATAGAGCTTAACCCAAAGTAAGCTAAAATAATTTTAGTTTCGATGAACGTATCTTTGTTACAGCGAGGTAGGACCTAAAATTTGGAAAAGTGTATCAAGTAGCCCCGTTTTACGGTACATAAAACATTGCCTAAATCCCTTAAGAGAATATAGCTAGGACATATTTCGAAAACTATTTCAAATACCGCTCAAGCCTGATTCTGGGCTGTAAGTGTATTAGATTAGTGCTATGGCAAGCAGTACAGGTGATTGGCACTGACCTCTTATGGTAAATGCATAAGCCTCAATTGAATCAAGCTCCTTTTTCAGATGTAATCTATTCGTCCATTATTGTCGCCGCCTGTGTCCTCATATTCCTCATCATTGCAACGCTGCTCTTCATAAAGGGTCGTAGAAGCAAGAACGAAGAGAAATCCGGATCAATTCTCGTTTACCCATCGAGTCAAGGAAATGCCTCGCATTTTCTGTAAGTATTCAAGCTTGTATTCAAATTCGATTTCCTTTGTTCCAAGGTAAACAGAAAACTGGAATATCTATGTAGACATCAACGTCAGGCGTAGAGCAAGTTTCATAGGAATATATTTCACTCCTGAAAGAATCAGATGCATTTCATGCCTGATTTGCAATTTTCAGCGATTTCCTTACATACAGAATTAGCTCGTGAAAGATTTTCAAGGTTCGTACTCTTTGTAGTGGCGGATTGAAAATAGAATGAGATATTCGAGAAAGATATACAGAAATTATGGGAAAATTATGATAACTGAGTGAAAAAAAATATCTAATGTATGTAGCGTTACTATTCTATTACCCTACTTGGTTTATCAGCATTTCTACAAATAAGAGCAAATTGAAGATAATTAATGCGTGAAATTGCATTCCTTGTGTTGAATTTGGAATGACCCTAGTAGTGATTAGTGGAAGCCTCATCAAAGTTGATATTTTCCCCAAAAAATAAAAACATCTTTATCCAAAATTAGTCGTTCAGATATCTATTGAAATATTGTATGAAGAATAATATAGCTCTGAAACAACAATGAATTTCATTCATTATATTTATATTCGTATTTCATGCATGCATAGTTAATAATTAATTGTATTATAAATTCTAACTGACGCTCAAATGTCAGCGTCATCTTGACGTCAATATATGACGGTAAGCAGGGTTCACTACAAGCAAAGATTATAGAGTAGAAAGATAGGAAACGCCCTCATATCGCTAGTACTAAAAACCGACTACATTTTGGCCAGTGAAAACACATTTGACAATGAGATGGCGCTGAAAACGTATTATCAATACAGAAAAACTGTTTAATAACAGTTTTCTGTTTTATAATTGAAGGGCGCGAAATTCGAATTCTATTCCTTGTATTCAATTTCAATATTGACGTTGTTGAGACCAGAAAACAAACATCCTGAGCGACAAAACAAAAGGATGGTTTTGTTTTGTGACCAGGATGTTAGTTTTTATGTAAACATTGTTTGGAATCGATTGGTATCAATGAAATACGCTGTTGGATGTGATAAATTTTTATTTGCAATCTATAAAAAATGTACGAAAATTTGAAATTATGGACAACGAATAGAGCTTTGACTAGGAGACAAGAGTACATGGTTATCTGCTATAGTTACGTGAAAGGTGTTTTTCTGTGAAAAAGTTTCGAATTAATAAACTGAGTTGAATTTTTACAATTTATATCAGAAATTGATATGAACCAATATTCAATTTACCGTCAGAGGATACATATTTCCGTTACTTACATATTATTTACAAAATTTTCAGAACCACAATTGAAAAAAACCTTACAGAGGTATACAAGCCTTGTATTCAAGCCCGTCAGTATAATTTCTTCATGCTTTTTCATGATTTCTTCATAGTATGGTCATGACACAATATACAAATTGACGAATGAACACTCACAGAAGGTTTCATAAGACTTTGACTTTCCAAACAACAATTTGACAGTCACCCGATTCCCAAATCGAAATCCATAAAATTTTGCATTTCTGAATATATTGAAGGCAATTTTGAGAATCTTTGAATGGAAGGTAAGGTTAATTGGTGTAAAAGTCATAATTTCCCCTAAATGAGCCCTTCATGTAAGGAATGCTTCCTGCATACAACAATTCACGTGGATAAACAGTTCTCAATCGACTTGCAGTAAAATGTTCATTGCACATTGTGTAGTCAGTAGTGTTTGCAGGCCTTTACGCCCTGAAAATTTTATCCACTTCGTAGCACTGAAAACAAAAATCAATGAATGACCGAGTCACATGTTACCAGTTAATACTTACATTCCCATTTTCCTTAGTAAAATTCGTTTTATTTGATCCACAGTTCTTCACCATACAATAATTTTCGAACGATATTCTGAGGTTTTCGCCAAGAAATTAGACAAAAATTTCAATAATCAGCAACTAGAACGGGCTCGGAAAACAAAAGGCGATACGAGGTTGTCTATGGATACGAGAATCAAAACATTCAAAACCGGTTTGATCAAAATGGCCATTTGACTCTGACATCTCGCAAAATTTCATATGTCCCTCGAATTAAAATTTTAACCAGTTTTAGGGCCTTAAAAACTCATTTGAAACACAGATGGCGCTCACATCACTCTAGTCGCTTCGTTTCCTATCTTTCTACTCTATAATCTTTGACTACAAGCTTTATATTACGCCAATTAACAACATACACGGATGTTGAAATGTCGCCATATATTACTGAACTAAACATGCTAAAAATCTAGGACTTAGGGAAGATTTAGTCTCAACAAGATTAAGAATAGGTCACATAAAAGCTACAGCACTATATTTGCTGAAAGGAATGAGAAAACCGAAGTTTCAAGGATTTAACCAGACTTTCAAGCATATTCTCATCATATAAACTTAACAAAATGAGAATATGCTGAACAGTCAATATCATTTAATTATACCCTTTTTCAAATGCCATATGATTTAAACCTATTTATTTAATTATATTTTAAACATTAACACAAAATATCGAAGTTTATATTGAAGAGTGATATGTTGATTATACAGGGTGTGGCATAATGAATGGATAATATGGAGCCTGCAGGTAGAGGACTCTATGGCGGTTCAGAAAAATATATTTTACGTTTAGTAAAAGTGCCTTGGTTTTCGAGATATTCGAGATTTTCGAAAATTCAAGAAAATCACACCCTTCGCCACTCTTTTTGCAGGCAAGACTCCAAATGAAGGAATTTTTTCAAACTATTTTTTGGATAGGATTCCTGGATAGATGCGCTATCGAATGTAAATTATTATTTTTGAGGCGCATAAATAGTTTTTCATAAATGAAAGAATTAACTCAAATTTTCCGTTTTGCTAATTTTTTTTCCCAAGTTCAACCCAGCGTGGTGTGAAAAATAATATGGTTACCTGAGTGCCAAAGCAAGAGAAAACATGCCTGTTTCACTGAGATTCTGAAATGGTATAACTCACTCTATTTTCAGCATTAAATACGAAATAAATTTCTATTACAATGAGTCAAGGCAGAGTTTGACGTAAGCCTTTTTCTTTAATTTTTAGCAACTGAAATGAAACTTGCAAGCAGAATAAAGCAATTATTCATATGAAGTTGTAGAGCATCTAGTACAGCTCCTGATGCACACTTTGAATACTATTTGTGAAACTCGATTCAATTAAACAATATTTTAAAATTGGTTTTTTTCCCTCGTATTCTTTCATTATTAAGACCTATAGTAATAAAGTTAATAGTTGTTAAGCGAATTTCAAGTAACGAAGTGAATTTTAGCACTTTTGTAATTAAGGAAAAAAGCTGAAAATTAGGTAATTTTTATTACATTGAGTCAAGACCCTTGTTACAAAAATGCTGAAATTTAATGCATAACTTGAAATCAACTTGAAAATATTGATTTCACAACGTTGGGGTTCAATAATAAAAGAAAACGAGAAAAAATAACAATTTTAAAATATCGCGTTTCATTGAATAAAGTTTCACAAATCACAAATGATGCTTAAATTAGCCACCATGAGTTTTGATACATGCTCTATAGTCTACACTTTCTAATGAATTATAGCTTTATTGTATTGATATCAACAATTTTAAAATGAGTATCGTTTCATTGAATTAAATATCACGAAAGATTCTCTAAGAGGCCACCATGAGCTTCAGTAAATGCTCTATACCTTCTTATAGACGATTGCTTCATTCTGCTTGCATTTCTCATTTTAGCTGATAAAAATTTCAGAAACACTGTTTACATTAAACTGGGCCTCAACTGATTGCCATAGGAATTTATTTTGTATTAAATGCTGAGAATACAGAGAGTTATACCATTTCGGAATATCAATGAAACTGGCATGTTTTTTCTTGCATTGGCTCTCAGGTAACCATATTATTTTTTACACCGCGCTAGGTTGAACTTATGAAAAAAAATTAGCAAAACGGAAAAGTTGAGTTAGATCTTTTTTCATGAAGAACTATTCATGCGCCTGAAAAATAATGAATTACATTCCATAGATCATCTATCCAGGAATACTATACAAAAAACAGTTCGAAAAAATTCCTTCATTTGGAGTCTTGCCTGCAAAACGAGTGGCGAAGGGTGTAATTCTCTTGAATTTTCGAAAATCTCCAATATCTCGAAAACCAAGGCACTTTTACTAAACGTAAAATATATTTTTCTGAACCGCCATAGAGTCGTCTACCCCCAGGCTCAATATTATCCATTCATTACGCCACACCCTGTATATTGAAAAATTCTTATCCTACTATAAATAAAATAATGTTTCTTCTTGCTCTGCAAACCAGACCTCCACAGCATTTATTACCTCCTCGTTGGAAGAAAAGTTACGACGCTTTAACCTTTTTCAGTTGAGGAAAGAGATGATAGTCGGATGGAGCCAAATCTGGTGGATAAGGGGGTGTTCTAGCAATTCAAACCCTAAATCACGAATTTTTTGCGTGGCAACATGAGATTTGTGTGTAGGGGCGTTGTTGAATATAAGATGTCTAAAAACATGGTGTATGCACTGATTAGATTTTGTTTTTCCCGCTTCGAAAATAAGAGATAAGTTTCGTTTTTCCCACTGTAGGTAGCGCCGTTTAGGAATTGACAGTTGTCAAATGATATTTGAAAATAATTTGAATGCATTCCTACGACTTGCGAATGTGCTGTATTTATAAGCGATTATTGGTGTGTGAAAATGAAAACTTTCGAGAAAGGTCGTACAACATTCATTTATTGAACATGTCGTTCAGTTTTCTGTATTTTTCGTTTCATTTTCTGTATACAATCAAGAACTACAGCTAAGAATTCGGTGTTGTTTGGCTATCGCCCTTTGTTGTTGGAAATTGAGGCAGAGCCAAATCAGATGAACATTCGGGACGGATAGAGCTAACAGTTTTATGGCAACAACTTCAGCAATATTTAAGCAATAAAAGAACTGTATTGAAAAAATGTAATGTGAATTGTGAGCATGTATTGAGAATCAGAAATACAGAAATATGTTAATCTGTTCGAGTCTGTTCTTCAAATATTCTTCACAAGTATAGTGAAAATTGCGTTTCAGTCAACTGAATATATTGAATATTTCGCCAATCAACTGTGTTTTATTGAAATCATATTGAATTGCCTTCCTCACAAATACAATTTGTCAAATAAAAATTATCTTGAAGAAAAATAGAAGTACTCCTTCGAATCCTTCTGTAGTGTTGAAATATCTGCAGATTCGTTTTTACAACGAAAATATACAAGTGTAAATCACAAATATTCGTTAACAGCTGATTTTTTGATGGATCAGGAACACAGAGGTGACTGTAATCTGTGATCGATATAAACGCAGAGAAAAATAAAGCGAGAGGGTATCATTAGATTTTCTTTCATAGAACAAGGATAGAACATGGTGGCGCCGACACGAAACGAATCTCTTATTTTCGATTTAGTCTAATGTCATTCCATTCAAAAATTGACGAGTGCATACACCATATTTTTAGACATCTTAGTCGAATAGTAATCTACGGTTATTGTTCTACCCTTCTCCCAAAAATCAATCATGATTACTCCATGGAAATCTCACAAAACTGAAGCAAGAACTTTTCCAGCAGATTTTTTGGACACAAAAATTCTTAGGTCTTGTAGAACCAGAATGTCGCCATTCCATCGATTGTTGCTTTGTTTCTGGATCGTAGAAATGTACCCAAGTCTCATCCAATAACAATTCGTTTTAAGAAGTCTACATCGTTTTCAAATCGAGCATAGGTCGAACGCGATGCTTCTACCCTTGCACGCTTTCGATCAACATTCAAACATTTGGGGATCCATTTTGCAGCAATTTTTCTCATGTCCAAATTGTCGTGAACTATATGATTAAAGCTTTCGTATGAAATATTCAGTGTTTCAGATATCCGTTTTAGTCCAATTCGACGGTCTGATAAAATCATGCCATGAACTGCATCGATATTTTCGGGGACTGACACAGAAACTGGCCTTCGCAATCGGTCATCATCTTCAATGGAAAATTTACCTCTTTTGAAGCTTGCAGTTCAATTTTTCACGGTCGCATACGAAGGACCTTGATTACCAAGGGTATTAAGTATATCTTCGTAAATCTGCTTTTAAATACAGGTACTTGATGATGGCTCGATACTCCAATTTTTCGATTTTCACAATTTCGGTGGACATCTTCTTTCTTTTAGTTTTTGCGTAACTCTGGTTCACTTTTTTGATCTCAAACTTCACACTGACACTTCTAATGAGTTATTGTTCGTTGCTATGGTAACGCAATTTTTTTTATGCATGGAACTATGGTCTAGGCTAACTAGATATCAACATATTCTCGTATGTTTTGGATATAATTAAATAAATAGGTTTAAATCACATGGCATTTTAGAAAAATTTATGTGTGAAAGAATTCATGACCTACGCTTTGAAAAACAAACATAAATATGGATTTTTCTGATTTTTTCAAGCTAGAATTCATCAAAGATTGGGTTGTGATACATCAATGTATTGAAAAGAATTGGCCCCAAAATATATAGCGTGTTCCATTTAAAAAATACCAAGTTTGTGCCCAAATGAAAACAGTGCACTAATTTTTTTTTCAATAGGCCAATGACTTTTATGTAATCAGTTTGTATTTCTTTTTCTATTTTATACAGCTCCTGAGAAATAACAAACATCTTCAAAAGTGAACATTTTCGTTTTTGCCCTGTATTTCAGGAACAGAAGTATTTGGAATACCTATTTTTGTTTGTGTCATCGAAAGTTTTACAAAAAAGTAATACAGGGTCGAGATATCCGTATATCTCTATCTTAAATAATAGCTGAGATACAGTGCAGTCTCAACCAAAATGGGACACAGTGTACATATATTGAATTTAATTATTTTTTATATAGAATCACAGTCTACAGGTTTTCCTCATTTTTATGCTATTCCTATTTATATGCTTCATTTGTTAATACATATATAGTTCTAACATACAAGTGGCATTTGCATACAATCATTTCTGAATGGATTTACAGAGATCTGAATAGTTTTCATTGAGAAGAAGAGTATTATAAAAATGAAATCAATGCCTTCTCAGGATTCCCTGATGATTATTGCTTACAACGTTTGTTGTCTATAAGCGATACATAACAGACGAGAATTTGTTATACCTATAAACTTCTAATAGTTACGATTTCTGTGTTTTTTCAGGACAAAGGAGATTCACTTCAGTCTTCCTCCCCTGAGGAGCTCGTCAATGGGAAACCTAAACGAGCCTATTGTTGAGGATTCAGATGTGGATACTGAATGCCTACTGATACCCACCACGCATAACCAACGATCAAATTCATTCAGTAAGTATTTCGTCGACAAAAAAAATTGTATCTCAGAATAGTTTTCGCAGAGGGCCCTCCACAAACTTTCAGAACGTATAATTTCATGGCAAAGAGCTAGTTTATAACTCGTTCGATCATAAAAAGGGTTTTTCATGTCATGATCCAAGCTGGCCGAGTTCAGTATCTGGATGGGTGACCAACTGTGCATATTTCGGTGGATATGAATTTGAACAAAACAATTCTGTAACATCTATAAAAAAGTGCTTTTTAAAATGACGCATAATAAAAAAGGCTTCTCTCTATATAATCCCCATGAACAAATTTTTTTATGAGCTACGAATCCGTATCCATTTCAGAACCCTTCCATTCATTTCAGTAAGCTTACCTTCAAACCCGAATATTTTTACATCCATTTCTAAACAACTCGTCTGCGAATATCTTCGGTTCTCCACATAAACTCCGATTTTCTCCCAGTGAATGGAACATCCCCATTCCTTTTATCAGATTTTAATGCAAGAGGATTATTACGAATATGAAAAATGGACCTCATTTTCTGGGTTGTAAAGATGAAATATAGGCTGAATTTTATGCTTCAGAGAAGATGCGCTTAATATTCAAATTATCGGGGTTCATCGCGATCGCGTTGGTTCTTTTCAAATGGATCGGAATGATTATACTCCATTCACTATTATAAAAGCACTCGGTTGGCCATGAAATAATTTTCTTCAGTTTTTGTAACAAGAAAGTAGTAAGGTTGGTACACGTGAAATGTCGTTAATGCCGAAACGTCTTTGCTATAACTAAGATGTCTAAAACTCTGGTGTATTCACTGATTCGATTTTGTTTTTAATTTCGTGGGGATATGGGATCGGTTTCGTTTTCTCCACTGTAGGTAGCGCTGTTCAGAGTTTAACAGAGCATTGTCAATTGATATTTGACAATAATTTGAATATTTTCCTACGACTTACGAATATGTTGTGTATTTATAAACGATTTTTGGTGTGTGAAATTGTATTAGTTTCAAGAAAGGGTGTAGAACGTTCATTTATTCAACATGTCGTTCAGTAAGTTTCCGTATGGATAATCAAGAACTACGGTGTTGTTGTAATTTGATGCATAACCAAATCAGATGAATGAACATTCGGGACGGATATAGCTAAGTTTTATGGCAACTTCAGCAATATTTTAAAGAAACTGTTTTGTCAGTTAAAATGATTTTGTAGAGAAAATTTTTGCAATATAAATATTTGGATGGAAATATCAGATTTCTATATCCTTGACGAAACTTGGATTTACCAAAATGGTACTTCTGTTCATCGATGGACAAATGAATCTGATATGAGGTACAATCCGTCCAAAATTAAGTCCGAAGATAAACATTTTACGGTTCTACACTAAGGAAATAATTTTAAATTTTCAGGTGGATGGCCAGTAAAATTATTCACAACTGTTTTAGTTAAGATTCCTGGGAAATGTGTGTTTGTAATGGTAATAATAAGCCACCAACATTTTAGAGTAAGAAAATTGAAATGAAATTGCTGATCAAAAACAGATTAAAATAAAAAACAAGTTTGTCATTCAATAATACCCTACAACCTACAAAACTAGACGACAACTACAATATTCAGTTGATTTCTGGTCTTCTAAGTGATGCCACTATACCCTTATGTAGGGTATAGATTTAACGGTTGTTTTTCATACATTACAAATGGATAGCCTCCATAAAGGGATTCACAGTCGGGTTCGCCATCTATTGACAGGTAGATGGAAGTGCTACCTTGACCACACGTAATTTCTGTCGAATTAATATGATACATTACACAACAACTTCACCTTCTGAGATGTGTCAGAATAAAGCTATTCCTTATTCCAGGTTGCTATGGTTTGGGCGTTATCGAACCATCGCTGTACAAAAGTACTTTAGATCTGGACGAAATACAGTGGCCTGAAGGACATATAGGACGTCTGTGGTTTTCCCTACGCTATGAACCATCAACGGAAAAACTGCTCGTATCTCTTTTGAAGGCTAAGAATCTGCCATCTCGTACTGTTGGCACAGTAAATAGTTGCGATCCTTTCGTGAGGTAAGTTTGCTGAAATTCTTTCAAGGAACAATTTATATCTCTACTCCAGAGAAGAAATATTTCTCGCTTCTGGGTGAGCTTGAGGCCCTTCATTTTTTTTAAGGTGGATAGGTATATCTCAGATCCTTGTTTTGATATTGGATTGTAGCTTCATTACATTAACTAAAGAAATATACTACTTCAATTAATAGCTTGAATTGAAAAGCGAGTCTGTTGAAAAGTAGAAATTATAAAACTATAAAACTAGACTTTTAAAACTGAGGTCAATGCATATTTTGAGTGCTCAACTTATGATTTTCAGCTTAATTGTTGTTCATTTCACTATGTAAATTTTTGCGGTATCTAGATATCTAGTCGCCCATGTTTCTGCGTCGATAATATTGCGGAAACCCCATGAAAAGCAACAGGAAATAATTATGAACTTGAGTTATATAGACACTTGATTAAAAAAACAATGAAATATTAAAAAGGCCCAGTGACATCAAAACCCTTCTTAATTTCAATTTGAACAAAATCAAGCCTTCATGTTAAAAATTACAAGAATAATTCATGAATTAGAGAAAACAGTATTTGAATGGAGATTCACAAAAAAGTGTAATTATGATCTACAAATCTATAAGATGTAAATTTTTCTAAAGGAAAACAAGAATTGAAATCAGGATGAAGAGATAATATGCCAAGTGTGCACAGATTATTATCTTCGATAAGCTTGATAAATTTTTGATACAGTGTGAGTAAAAAATTCAAATATTTGGTATTTACCATTTTTCAGAAAAATGCACCTATTAATCAATTCATTTGAATCCATTAATGAATTAAATTAGACAATCAATCAAGTAAAATTGAAGTGTTTGCCAGACATCCTCTACTGCTGGTGGAAGTCAGTTTTATATTTTTCAATAATATAATAATAAAAAAAAAATTTAATAATTTAATTTTTCTACTTAAATGGATTTTTTTTTGCTGAAAATAATTTGAGCAGTCCCTTTTCATTATAGGAATGAAATGCTTCATAGTTCTGCTTATTGAAAACGAATTTTAGGTACTTTGTTATGGTTTCTGAGGAGAATGACATACACTTCATGTGAAGGATGATGATAGCTTTTTGAGGTGTTGTCGAAAACATGTCTTTTTCAAAAAGAGAGATGAAAGAACGTTTATTTTTGTAATTGTGATATTCATTTTATTTAATTCGCCAAAGTGTATGCTTTTGACTTCTAAATATAAGAATTTTGTACATTACTTTTCAGTCACTCTGTGTAATGCATTCTGATCATTAGCTCATCAGTAGTAAGGAAAAAAGTAAGTGAGAGTTTTTCGAAATCATAAAAATCAATCATCATGATTAAAGAATACACCTGAAAAAATAACTGGCACCAGTGGCCTAGTAAATTTTCCAGTGCCCGTCATTCATGAAATTGGGAAAACGGAAATTCCTCCGGAAAATTCCGCTGGAAAATACGCTTCACGAGCTGAAAGGATTAAGCGAAATGAATGTTATTTGCGGAGAAAAGATATAATCCTCTTGTGACGTATAATCAAATAACATTTCAGTTCCTTTTAGAAGCATTCGTGTAGAAGAGGTCCTTGCATAATTTGAGTGTACCTACTCATTTTATCAAATTCAATTCAACTATTTGAAAGAAATTCTGTTTGCAAACTTGTGTACTCTTCAAGTCAATCTAACCGAGTCTCCAGGGAAGTTTTTTGTGGAATTATATTTTCTTTATAACGATGTTTGAAATATCGAGGGATAAGCAAAGTTAGGAACTTATAATGCCTACAAACAAGGTCAAACTTGACGTTGGCCTTTCATTAAAATTTAATGAACTGGTCTGATAAAGACAGCAGAACAGTGTGGGATTTATGCAGCGTGAAGTTGAGAGGAAGATAAAATTAAGAGACTATGCTCAAACCCAGCCACATGCTGAGGACTTCGGAAAATATTTTTGCATTTTTATATTCCAGATGAATATAAATTTGATGAGATGAGAATATGCCAATTATAAGAGTGGAAGTTGTCAACCTTTATATTCCAGATGAATATAAAGGTTGACAACTTCCACTCTTATAATTGGCATATTCTTTCTCTGTTCAATAGAACAACAGAATTTATTTCATGAATTTTGGTGATATATGCTTCCATAGTAGGTATGTATTGTGTTATAAATGGTGTAAAAAATAAACACACTATTTATTATTTTTCAAATAATTTATTTCTGGGGCGATCGATTTCGGTTTACAACCATCAGCAGGCCAGCTGAAATATACAATATATGTTGTGTTTCAATTAATTTTTTGAAAAATAATAAACAGTGTGTTTATTTTTTACACCATTTATTATTTCTTGAAATCGAAAAGAACAAAAACATACACAATGCACATAAAACGTCTGTCTAGTTCCTTAAAAATATATCGAGATAATATATTTATACAGAAATTTGCACCCTCCTGGTTAATTCACAGCTTGCTTGATTCCTCTAAATGTTATAAAAAATTACTTTACGATTTTTAAGCTTACCTTCTAATCAGATAATTTAAGAATGAGAGCATCAATTTATTCTCAATAATTCTTGATTCTTTCAATAACGAATATTTGCAACTTCAAGAAAACTTACCTCAGTTTATTGGAATATTTCTTCTGACTTCTGAATAATGCTTCAGCATCACTCATGAGATTTCACTATTTAATAACCGTATCTGAATGTATTATCTGTGTTTGGAATATGTGTTCTTATTTTGATTTCTTTTCAGGCTCCACCTTTTGCCGGATGAAAGAAGGTATTTGCAATCCAAACAGAAGAAAAAGACTTGCAATCCGTATTTCGATGAAACCCTTGTATTTCAGGTCAGTACACTGTATTTTGAAATAATTTGAAGTTATAACTGGATGGTGTAAGTATTTTATTTCCATTAATTTGTGAATCTCCTAGCGTTTTCATGTCAAAAATGAAGTTTCAACAGCAACTTAAAGTAGCCATATGTTATAGAAGACCAAAAAATCGACTCAAGCGTCAACAAAAATCTCCTCTCACTATGATAAGAGATACTTAGGGGAGACTAGGGAACATTGATACATGGGGAGGCTTGATACAGGCTTATATCCGCGATCTGTAGCCGTTTTCAAAAGTATTATACTAGTGAACACTATTCTTTGGCAGAGGGCATTGCGTGACGTTAATCTGTAAGGCTAACAGTAGTTTGTTTGTGAAATATTCAACGAAGAGTGTTTCGAGGTGAGAAATTGTAACTTTTTACTCAAGTTACCTAAGGGTTTTATGATCATGCATTAATTCCTCGGCATAAACAAACATTTCACTGGGAAATATGCATAAAACTACTCAATTTACAGTTTTATTCGCTTTTCAAAATATATGGGTGTAAGATGAAAACATAAATAACTTTAAAAATTGCTTTCAGGGAGGTTTGAGACATTTGTCGTGGGGAGGCCTGATACATGTATCATCTTCAAAAAATATTCCGTAGCTAGTTGGATAGGCCTACATGAAGGCGTCTTCACCATCCAACATATCAAAGGGATTTTTAAAAACCGTACAATCCCCATGTATTTAACGAGGCCGACTTTTCTTGTGTGGAAGTGACTAACTGACAATTTCCTGATTTTTCTACACCTATGGGACCAAAGCAAGCCAGTATCATTGCTGACCTACCTACTGAGCTGAATAATCCTCTCGATTACTCTCCCAGTACATCGTATCAATCCTCCCATATGTGGGGAGGCTTGAGACAGTTTGCATGTTTTTGTGTTCAACGTTCTGTACAGAATAAGATGTTTATGTTTTGCGACTTCTATATTTATTTTGTTGAACGATTAATTGAAGAATTATATAATATAAGAAAAGTCCTGCTTCTTCATATAATTCAGTTTCCAGAATAAAAATTACAAAAAACGTATCAACCCTCCCCAGTCTCCCCTATTATTGGAGAATAATATCTGGAGCAATTCAACGTTGACACTAACAAACGAAAGAGAGATTCAGTTCAGTAAGGACAAGATGCTACAATTCAGGAATATTCTGTTTACTATTCATGCTCATACCTATTTAAATTATCATTTACTTCTATAAGCTTTAACTTTAAGAGTTATTCTACAGGTCATTGACTCGTACAAGTACTCCAACAATAGATTTTAGAGGTCAAAAAAACACTTTTTTCTAACCATTTTTTCCGAATCGGCTCGGTTTGAAAGATACAGGCTCTTGAAAAACCATAAAAAAATTTATTTTTACTTCTATCTCACAAACGGTGGTATCGAATGAAATAAATTTCGGAATATAGTTTTCATTTATTTCATTAATCTTTTTGAACACAAGATATCACCCACGTCTTTCTCATTATGAGATTATGACCATTACGTAGGTAGCATAAAAATACCAAAAATTCAAAAAACCCAACTATTTAAACACTGTTACGTTTTGTAAAACAGAAGTATTCTACATATGTTCTCGTATAATGCGCCGTTTTCGAGTAAATTGATGTCTAAAAATAAAAAATATCTGTGATATTCGGAAAATTTGGTACTTTGGATGAATGCAACTATGTTTAAAAGATGTGTATTGTCATAAATTCAGCTTGTCATTCTGAAGGAAATTTTGTTTCTCCAGGGGTGGCATAGCTCATTATGAAAACTTAAAACGGCTATATCTTTTTATGAACTATTTAAACATAATAATATACTATGTATATAATATAGTAGGTATGTCATAAAAGATGAAAACCCCACTCTCAGAGTCTCTGATAATCTCTTATATTTTACGTGTGTTATCAAAGTCTCCCCTTTTAAGATATAGATAAAAAATTAGACTTCATCAAACTTTCTCTGTAACAGCAAAAAAGTTTTGATTTATATCAAACAAACCATCAAATATAAATGGTGTAAGATTGCCTTTTCGACTACCCATGGCGAAGATGTTGACGATAAGAATTCAGGGAAGTTCAAACTGGTACTACAAAATGAACATCAAAGTCATCCACCAAATCAATTTCATTAAATTCGACCGTACTGAAGAACTAAACAACTGAAAAAAATTCTGAAATAGGTACTCAACTCTTTCCTGAGTGGGAGAAATCAGAACCTGTTAAATTTCTATGACAAAATTGTCTCAGAAATGTCACTTTTTTAGGTCTAGCAACACCTAGATACTTGTTTCGGTAATTCTCGAGCTGAAATACTTCGATAGTTCATCAAATTACTTATAACTTATAATTTCTTAGGGCTTCTTCTTCTTCTTCTGTGACTGAAGAGAGACCCAACCGCGACCTACAGGGCATGGATAGTCACCAACCAGATCTGACTGCCGCAGTATTTTTCTCGAGTCTCCATTATAACTGCGGACCAAACACCTCCACTGTGATTTGTCTAACGCTAGTTGTTTCCAGTTATGATTGGCATTGACTGAATTCGGGAATTGATGCAGTGTATCCTTAAACCGCTTATACTTGCCTCCTGGTTTCCGAGCTCCCTCTATGAATTCGCCATAAAGACCTATTTTGGGGAGTCTTGTGACTTGCATCCTCCGAATGTGGCCACTCCATCTGATGTGGATTATTTGTCTTAGATGACGTTGTTGCATTTGTTCATATATCGTTTGTTTGATATATCGCCTGTAGGGCGTCCAGCTTTCGCTTCCGTAAAGAAGCGTTGGCAGGACCAATGCTTTGTAAACAGCTGTCTTGGTCTTCAGATTGAGGTCGTGATTTTGAAACACCCTGTCCTTTAGCCTCCAGAATGCCTATGATGCCGAATTGATATGGTTGTGTATTTCCATGTCCAGGTTAGCCCTAGTATTTATGAAGCTTCCCAAGAATTTGAACTGCTCGACCTGTTCTAGAGTTCCATCCTCCAGGCTGATATATGTTTGAAGGCTCTCTGGCGGACTAACCAGGATTTTGGTTTTGTCAATATTGAGTCTTAGGCCTAAAGCTTCGTATATGTGTTTATAGGTGTCCAAAATTATCTGTAGATCCTCTGAGCTGCTAGAGATAAGTTCGCGGTCGTCTGCATATTGAAGTTCCGTGATAAACTTTGTATACGGGTCTTTGCTCTGAATCGCTTCAGGTTGAACAGGCCTCCATCAAATCTGAATCTTATTCCAACACCCGCCACAGGAATACTCATGTCAGCAATTATCGAGACAGCTATGGACAAAATATTGAACAGTAAAGAGGCGCTTACACGAAGCCTTGTTTTATTCCAGAGTTGGTTAAGAAGGAGTTGGTTGTAGAGCCATTATGCTGTATTCTAGCGGTGTTGTAGGTAAGGAGGCTTTTACACACTGCTAAGAATTTTTCGGGTACTCCAAGGTGTCCCATGATTTTCCATAGCGCTTTCCGATTCACCGAGTCGTAGGCCTTACTCAAATCGATGTGGGTTGTATTATTTTAGATCCTTGATTGTTGTTCAAGGGCCTTCCCTTGCAGCTGTCGCAGTGTGAAAATTAGGTCCACTGTACCTCGATTGGTTTGAAAGCCGCACTGGGATTCAAGTAATAGGTAATCAGGTACTTAAATCTTGATCACAATAGAAATGACGGAATCGGTTGTGTTGGATATTATGTATCTATTTCATGAGGCCGATTTGCTCAGTTCGGGATTAAGCCGAGATTCGAGTTGATCCTAGATCAACCTGATAGAACTGAACGGAAATGTCGAAATTAATCTAGGATTCAGAAAAGAGTTTTCACCAAAGATTATAGAGTAGAAAGATAGGAAACGCCCTCATATCGCTAGTACCTACTAAAAACCGACTACATTTTGGCCAGTGAAAACACATTTGACAATGAGATGGCGCTGAAAACGTATTATCAATACAGAAAAACTGTTTAATAACAGTTTTCTGTTTTATAATTGAGAGGCGCGAAATTCGAATTCTATTCCTTGTTTTGAATTTCAATATTGACCTTGTTGAGACCAGAAAACAAACATCCTGAGCAACAAAACAAAATGATGGTTTTGTTTTGTGACCAGGATGTTAGTTTTCATCTAAACATTGTTTGGAATCGATTGGTATCAATGAAATACTCTGTTGAATGTGATAAATTTTTATTTGCAATATATAAAAAATTTACAAAAATTTGAAATTATGGACAACGAATAGAGCTTTGACTAGGATACATGGTTACCTGCTATAGGTACCTCAGAGGTGTTTTTTCTGAGAAAACGTTTCGAATTAATAAACTGAGTTGAATTTGTACAATTTATATCAGAAATTGATATGAACCAATATTCAATTTACCGTCATAAGATACACATTTCCGTTACTTACATACTATTGAAAAAATTTTCAGAACCACAATTGAAAAAAACCTTACAGAGGTATACAAGACCTGTATTCAAGCCCGTCAGTATAATTTCTTTATGCTTTTTTATGATTTCTTCATGGTATGGTCAAAGATTATAGAGTAGAAAGATAGGAAACGCCCTCATATCGCTAGTACTAAAAACCGACTACATTTTGGCCAGTGAAAACACGCGTGACAATGAGATGGCGCTAAAAACGCACTGTCAATGCAGGAAAACTTTTTGATAACAGTTTTCTGTTTTTTGATTGAGGGGCGCGAAATTCGAATTCTATTTCTCGTATTGCATTCCAATATTGACTTTGTTTCTATCAGAAAACAAACATCCTGAGCGACAAAACAAAAGTATGGTTTTGCTTTGTGATCAGCATGTTAGTTTTCATCTAAACATTGTTTGGAATCAATTGATATCAACGAAAAACGCTGTTGGATGTGCTATATGTTTATTTGCAATACATAAAAAATTTACAAAAATTGAAATAGTGGGCAATAAATGAAGCTTGAACTAGGACACTGAACTATATGGTGATCTGCTATACGTCGAAGGTGTTGTTTCTGTACAATAGGTTGTTCTGAATTGATGAACTTAGTTGAATTTGTAAAATATACATATATCAGAAATTAATTTGAACCAATATTCAATATACCATCACAGCATACATATTCCAGGTACTTACATATGTAGGTTATTTAAAGAATTTTCAGAACCACACTTAAAAAAAAAACTTACAGACATATGCAAGACCTGTATTTCATCATAGTTTTTTGGTGCTTCTTTTATGATTTCCGTATGATATGGTCTGCTCATGACACAATATACAAATTGATTAATGAATGAACAAAACACTCACAGCAGGTTTCATAAAACTTTGACTTTCCAAACAACAATTTGACAGTCACTCGGTTCCCAAATGGAAATCAATAAAACCTCTGCATTTCTGAATATATTGAAAGAGTAGCAATTGAGAATCATTGAATGGACCTATAAAGATCATAATTTCCCCTTAATAGGCCGTTCATGCAAGGGATGCATTCTGCATACAACAATTTACGTCGATGAACAGTTCTCAATTGACCTGAAGTAAAATGTTCATTGCACATGGTGTAGTTAGTAGTGTTTGCTGAAGTAATTGTCTTCAAGCCCTGAGAATTTTATCCACTTCGGAGCACTGAAAATTAGAATCAATGAATGACCGATTCACATGTTACGACTTTTAATACTTACGCTTCCATTTTCCTTAGTTGAGTGAAAAACTTAATCACGTAAAATACATTTTATTATTTGATCCACCGTTCTTCACCATTCAATAATTTTCGAACAATATTTTGATGTTTTCACCAAGAAATAAGACAAAAAACTTCAAAAATCAGCTATTAGAACGAACCAGATAAACAAAAAGCGGAATGAGAATCAAACAAAGATATTATGTGTAATATCTTTGGAATCAAAACATTCAAAACCTCTTTGATCAAAATTGACGTCTGAAATCTTGAAAAATGTCATATATATCTGCAAATGGCACTCAAATTAATATTTTAACCAGCCCTAGCGTCTTAAAAACACGCGTGACACACAGATGGCGCTCAAATCCATCTTTCTACTCTATAATCTTTGGGTATGGTCTCTTTATGACACAAAATATACAAATTGATTGACGAATGAACAAAACACTCACAGAAGGTTTCATAAAACTTTCACTTTCCAAACAACAATTTGACAGTTACCCTATTCCCAAATCGAAATCCATACAACTTTTGCATTTCTGAATATATTGAAAAGGCAATTGAGAATCTTTGAATGGACGTATAAAAGTCATAATTTCCTCTAAATGAGCCCTTTATGTAAGGGATGCTTCTGCATACAACAATTTACGTGGATGAACAGTTCTAAATCGACTTTCAGTAAAATGTTCATTGCACATGGTGTAGTCAGCAGTGTTTGCAGGCTTTTACGCCCTGAAAATTTTATCCACTTCGTAGAACTGAAAATAAAAATCAATGATTGACCAAGTCACATGTTACCAGTTTTAATACTTACATTCCCATTTTCCTTAGTAAAATTCGTTTCATTTGATCCACAGTTCTTCACCATACAATAATTTTCGAACGATATTCTGAGGTTTTCGCCAAGAAATAAGACAAAAATTTCAATAATCAGCAACTAGAACGGGCTTGAAAAACAAAAGGCGATACAAGGTTGTCTATGGATACGAAAATCAAAACATTCAAAACCTGTTTGATCAAAATGGCCATATGACTCTGACATCTCGCAAAATTTCATATGTCCCTCGAATTAAAATTTTAATCAGTCTTAGGACCTTAAAAACGCTCACATCACTTTAGTCACTTCGTTTCCTATCTTTCTACTCTATAATCTTTGGTTTTCACTTAAGTGACGTCGACGCATGTTAGCTTGGCTACTGTGGAAATAAAAAATGTTTCGTCCATCCAGGATTTTCTGAATGTTCTGAATGGGTTTCTCTTCATTCCAGGTATCATCCAAAGAAATGATGGACCGAATACTAAAACTAACGGTCATTGACGGTGGGAGAGCGAAAAAGAAATGTGAAATCGGACACATCACCTACCCCCTCAAGGACCTCGATTTTGGAGATGGTTCGGAGCAGCAACTCTTCAAAATCGATCTGGAGAAGGTAAAAAATAATTACCTACTATAAAAAGTGGGATAATAGCATGTTACTTTGTAATTCTGTTAGAAAGTTCCCACTCATTGATCGAATTGAACATTATACCTATAACTTCTTGAACGAAATACCTAGATTTTGACTTTTCATGTCAAGAAAGCAATGAAAATTCAAGCTGCTTCGCAGAAAAATAGGATTGCTAGGATTGGTTATTTCCAAATTCAAGATACCTATTCGTTGAAAATGATTGTATATGACTTTTCGGATATTCCGAATTTTGCAATAATTCTTGAATAAAAAATATTCTTTAATTTTTCAGGAACCACATGAAATAAAATCCGACCTTGGTGAGCTGCTCATTTCTCTTGTATACAATGAAAACCTGAATCGATTATCAGCAACAGTTATAGAAGCTCGAAGATTGAAGGTAAATTGATGTTTCTTCATGTAGTATTAGTAAACGCTCAAAACGAATCACGAATGATGAAATTCGTCAGTCATTAAAGGTCGGATTTACAGCTAAAAAGGTCCAGTTAATCGATGTTCCAATTTACGAAATATGTATTTTGATTATTTTAAATTGTTAGGTAGGTATACGGTATACATTATTTTCAATTTGGTGTTGGTGTTCATATTTTTTCGTCGTTAGTAGAATGTTATATTTATAAGAAGTTGTTTAGTTTCACAGGAGGCCAATCAGATGAAGATTTACCTGCTAATATCAATATTCTTGAGATACCAATAGGAAATTGAGGTTGAAAAAATCCTTAATAATTTAATTGTAAAATTTTTCATTTTTTCCTCGAAAATATTCAATAGGTGAACAGTGACGCAAAAATTCCATATGGAGACATGGTGATACCGAAGGGTATTCACCAATTTGTACGCAACTTTTTATGTATGATCGGGGAGTTTTTCATGCAGCCTCTACGTGGATGAACTATAGCACTCGAACATTACCGACAAACAAACATTCCTCCAAGATACCGGAAATTCAAATCTAAAATGAAAAATAAAAAATGATTTTCCCTAAAACCGCCTTGAAATTTATGTAAGCACATATGGATTATTTATTTATTCTGTACGAAGAAGTGATGCAGTAGGTAAGTATTTTGAAATTCTTATTTTATTGATGAGTAAGACCTAAAATAAAATTAATTTGTTCCAACTCTGTCTCCATAAACTTAAATGTTATTTGAGTGGCTAACGTTTAAAACCAAAGATGGATTAGTTTTTTCTTCGAGACTGTCGACCACTAGTTCTGAATCTGAATAGTATAAAGGCTGATTAGAAAACCAACACTATGTATATGGTGTTCCTCTAACGAACTTATGCTCTAGATCACTGAGTGAAGGTGCCTCAGAAATGGCCTATTGATATCCACATCCATCTTCTTGAATTATTCGAAACCTTTCATGTTTTTTAATTGAAAATATGTTTAAAATAAGAATACACGCTATTTGAAAAGTTAATTCAGTACTACAGTTGATATTTCTACATTATATTCGATATTTAGAGTTAAGAAGGATCCATAAATGGGAATAGATTTGAAGAATTTCAATTTTCTTATTTAGGGTTCGGAAGCAATATTTCTGGAACATCAAAACATTTCCCAACACCTCAGTTGAATGATTCACAAAGGCTTTGAAAGAGTTCCGAAATATTTTCTCGTGTTGCTACTCTCATTTTGAAAATATAAATGAAAATAGTTGTTGGTCAAGCAGTTATAAAAAACACCTGGCATTTGCATTTTTATAGTTATGTAAGTAAAACATTGATATTCATTTATCAGAAATGAAAGAAGGAAAGGGGAAGTCCGGGAGACTTGAACCACCTCAAATATTTCAATTCAAATTTCGCGCTAGCGGTATCGTAAATAGCTTGCGACATACTCGTAACAAGGCACAACTAGTGTCGGCTCCATTTTGGCCGCCATCGGAACAGTTTGGGAGTGAGAGGGTAGTGATTTTGTTGTTAGGAAGTAAGAAATTGAATAATTTATGTTTGTTACATTGTCTGAAAAGTTTAATAGATGCGTGATGTTATTTAGTTTTATTGCTTTTATTGATTAATATTGTTTCACAAACGATGAGCCTTTTTAATAATAGTTGTAAAAGTTTCAAGGAAAGATCTGTTGAATGGGCTAAAAGAGAGTGCGGGAGACTTAACCCATACTACGGTCGGGAGACAAAATCAGTTGTACAGGTTTCCCGCACTGAGTTTAGATAATAGTTTGTTTCAAAAAAAAAAAATTGAATAACAGAAATGAATATAAAAAATATACAAAGGTTCAAAAAAGTAAAAATCATCTCGGAAATAAGTGAGAGTGACTATGGAATAGAAAGGATATATTTCATGCACTGATATATGATGATGAAAACCTTGACATATACAATCGTTGGTCATTGGAAATAGTTTTCTATCAATGTTTTTCCTGATAAACAAACTTATGGTCAAGTCTCTCTCGCCCCCTGTTCAACTCTCTTCCATGGGTTAGGGAGACAAGAGCCAATTTTCGGTTCCTAAAAAAAATTGCTGTACTCAAAATGTTCATCTCATCATCACTTTATTATTATCTGTCGTTACCTATTCGGGCATGATATCTTCAATGAGTTGCTACCATTTACAGATACAACTTAAGTGTCTTCAGAGTGAAAAGGGGTTCAAATCTCTCGGACACCTCATAATGTATTATAACAAACATGAGAACATCAATCGATACATTTATTGAATGTTGATAATAACATTCCAAATAAATCATTGAAAAAATTTTTTTTTGATCAATATATTTCCAATAATAATATCTTTCATTGAAAACAAGTATTTCTTTCTCAATCACTCAAATACGAAGACTATTTGGTAGTGTATAGATGAGCAGTTTAAACATTCGATTGGGAAATCTACATGAACGATTATTTATCATGTCGTTATTGACTCGTACAATTTTTCCTAATCTGTTATAGCAACAAAACTCATAGTTGCACAAGGAATTACATTCAAACTCGAAAGACCTATCTTGTTTAATTACTACGACAGTTGTATATGTTTCGAATTGGAGAAAATTATCTGTAATTCGCTTAATAAGGAATAACTGACTCAAAACTTTATTTAATGAGAATTTGTACACTGATATCTGGTAAACACAAAAGTCTGTGTCGAATGAAAACGAATTGAACTTTATGCATCGTGTTAAAGTTTAACGAGATGCTCCAGACTTCTCGGGATAATTATTACATTATTGAAGACGTTAATTACTGTCGTTTCTCGAAATTCGTGTAAGAAACAGTGTTCCTATCGTTCAGTTAAATAGTTTCTTCAAGGATGATTGTTGCTATATAGTTCACGATTTAAGTAGAAACATCAGAGAAGCACCTACGTGTTAAAAACTATTCGTCTTTGCGAATTAAATGCATGTAATATGTAGTATGCATAGTTGATTTTTACCAATCCTTATCGGAAATTTCAGCTATCGTTTTTATAGTTAGGGAGCCGAAGAGATTTTGCATCGTTTTCGCAATTTGGCTGAGCTGCTCAGAAAATGCACCGAAAAAACCTATTTTTGTAATGTCTCAAACGGTGCCTGGACAAATGAAAAACATAAATGGACAATCATGGACCTACGATGGACAAATGACATATGAAATTCTGGCTTAAAAATTTTCATTTGGAGGTGCCAACTTCACACTTTAAAAAATTTGCATAGATGGATTTCTATGGTTCTGTGGATAGACAAATGAAAAAATTAGGTGGACAAAAATAGACTTACGTTGGACAAACGATCCATACCATTAAAAATACGTTTCTGCATTTTGGGGGTGCTGCCCCAGAAAATGTACCGAAACAACTTCTTTTTCCATACCTCTCGAACAATGCCTGGACAAATGAAAATAAAAGGTGGACAAACATGGACCTACGATGGACAAACGATCCTGAAATGTTTGTTTCAAAAATTTTCATTTGCGGGTGCCAACTTCACACTTTACAAAATTTTCAAAGATTGATTTCTATGGTTCTGTGGGTGGACAAATGAAAAAATTTGGTGGACAAAAGTGGACTCACGTTGGACAAACGATCTGAACCATCAAAATAAGTTTTTGCCATTTGGGGGTGCTGCTCAGAAAATGAACCGGTAAAGGTTTTTTTCCGATAGATATATGTAAAACGGTGCCTGGACAAATAAAAGAAAAAGGTTGACAAACATGGACCTACGATGGACAAACGACCCTGAAATTTTTGTTTCAAAAATCGCATTTGGGGGTGCCAGCTTCACATAGCTGTATAAAGGGGGAATTGTCTAGTCAGAATAGTAAAAAAACGATCGTTATACATACTCGAGCGTGTCAGATTAAGATATATGTGCTAATTACATGTTGAAAAGCGAGTTGAAAAGTATATATTCTCTTAATCTGAAAATTTAAGCTTGACCAAAATGTGTGGGAGGGTGCCAAACTTGCAAAAAAAACTTCACGTGTACATTCTCGAGTGAGGCTTTTTTTTTTAATTTGAAGCTAATGATTCAAGAATAACGAGCAAAATTCAATCTGACAGTTTCTGCAACTCAAAACAATGAAAATTTTCTATAAATGTCAAAAAATCAGTTTTAATTGTCGCCTCTTCTTGGCATCAAACTGTTTTCGCATTTATCATAAAAGTTATAGAGTATAAAATTTAGTCAGAAGAAATTTTTTATGTTTGAACGTTTTTGAGATATATGGCGATGAATGTACATAAGACAGGGTTTCTACATTGACCTTGGCCTTTCGCTAAGCTCCTCGCACTTATAACCCTCTAGCTCGAAAACGGTTACAAGTATGAAAAATTGCTCAGGACAAAATTTGTATAGAATTTTATTATCTACAACTTTTATAATGAATACATAAACGATTAGAGGTACACGAAGGGGGATATTTTAAGGAAATGACTGGTTATCATCTTCAATCTGTCAGATTAAGAAAACCGTCTACAACACCGAGATCAAACATCTGTACGAAAATCAAACTCGAGTATATACGATTTGTTTTGCATTTTCAAAGGACCACTGTGACCTTGCGTTACATCCGAATTGTCACTATCTTGAAAAGTAGCCTCCTCTGGATCCAACAAACATATCCTCTAAAAATCTGACACACTCGAAAAAAATTTTTTTTTACCATTTTCAACTCTGTCAGATTAACGTGAATTCATTATCAGAGACACGTAGGGTATATATAGTATCTTTCTGATACGCTCGAGTATGTACACGATTTCTTTTTACATCTCTGAAAACCTGCAGACGCTTTCTTCACCGATGCAAGTTCATAAATCATAGAACCTTTCTTTGTATAATCTAATCTTCAAAATCCACTAGGTTTCCACGATACTCGTTCAAATCCCAATTCAGCATCGTCGGCTCCCCAACAAACGCAAAAAAAGGGTGAGATAATTCAACTGAAGGATGATGGAATAAAACGAACCATCTCAAGAAATTCGTTTTTGTGTAAATTCAGTATTTTTTGTATAGCCTCTTCAGAAATATGTCATCCATAACAATGAATAACTAGTAGAAGTTCGGCATTCAACATCCTTCGAAATCATCTGTTTGTCTTTGTCATATTTATGTACAGATATCCTCCAAGCTCCAAGTATCGATCATCATCACTCTCATTCCAATATTTCCAAACAGTCTAAACCAAATTTTTCGAAAATTAATTCATATACCTGCTTTATCAATAATTAAAAACCATTCCAGAAATTTGCGTCTATCAAGTTTGTACTGGAAGGGAGCGACCCGTTATAATAATTAACTTTACTCCAGTTCTTCGAGAAATGGTGAATTATTCATACTCGCTTTGCTGTTTAATTCAAATGCCTTGAATTTTACAGAAACATACGCAGAGGCTTTGCAATCACTATGTATAGAATATTCCACAACTTTTCAATAACGGTTACGAAGACTATAATCATATGCTATTTTATGCAAACGCAACATGAATAAATTTTTGAGGATGCCGGGAGGAAGGACGAAAGTGACAAACTTTTCGGAAATAATGATACGTTATGAAGAGAATAACTTCGTTTCGAAGAAATTGATTGTTTCGGGGTTTTTATAGAATAGTAGTTGAAATGAATAGCTTTAATCCATCCCCAATTCGAAACGTATCGTTCTAGATTCGAGAAAAATTATCCCTCATCATATTGAATAATTGAATTTCTCCACAAAATTTTTTTCTGATTTCGCGCACGTGTATGTAAACTAGAGAGTTATCATTTTGACTAAAAGTCTTTCATCCTTGTATTTTGATCAGAAAATGGTCTTAAATCAAACGGATTGATTTTTTAGTTATCGATGAAAAATTTGCGATCTGTCCGCCACAAAATACTGTTTCTTCCAAAAGAAAAAGAATAAAAATTCGAAATTATCATGGTATTTTGAGAGTCCGAATGCGCCGCTTCAATAATAGGCAAAATCCGGCTGATATTTATCTTTATAAACAAAAATTGAGCACTGTTTTGTGGAGTCATGACTTGTCGTAAGAAACGCTGAATCGATTTCATTCAGTTATTTTTGCAACCTTATACATCGTAGAAGGTTTCAACGGAAAAAAGTTCGAAAAAGTGGCCTGAGAAACTTAGAAAATCAAGAAAACTAGATGAAATTCAAATTTCGCGCGAAAGTGTAAGTTGGTTATATAGCCTATTCTCCACGGAAAATTGATTGACACTTGCTGGCGATTGACAGTTTACAAATGAACTAAATCAGCAACATGATCTCAATATTAATTTAACGTTTTCAAAGTTCAGCATTTTGGTTATCAGTTAATTTATTATTTTGTGTCTGAGGGATTAGTAGGTAATCAATATATTGATTTTAAGTACTGTACGAGGATATATTGAAAAATTCTTAGCCTACTATAGAACCAAACAAAATTTTAATGTCAAAATATTTTATTACTCAACAAATTCTCCTCTTAATTGGATACAGTTATTACAGCGAACCTGCAACGTCTCTAGACCTTTCAAATAAATGTTTCTTCTTGCTCTGCAAACCAGACCTCCACAGCTTTTATTACCTCCTCGTTGGAAGGAAATTTACGACCTTTTAAACTTTTTTTCAGTTGAGGAAAGAGATAATAGTCGGATGGAGCCAAATCTGGTGAATAAGGGGTGTGTTTTAGTAATTCAAAAACTAAATCACGAATTTTTTGCATGGCAACATGAGATTTATGTGCAGGGGCGTTGTCCTGCAAAAACAAAACACCTTTGGATAGCTTTCCGCGTCTTTTCTCTTTCATTTTTTCCAGTAGAGTGGTGAGTAATGTCGAATAGTAATCTCCGGTTATTGTTTTACCATTATCTAAAAAATCAATCATGATTACTCCATGGCAATCCCAAAAAACTGAAGCAAGAACTTTTCCAGCAGACTTTTGGACACGAAATTTCTTAGGTCTTGGAGAACCAGAGTGTCGCCATTCCATCGATTGTTGCTTTGTTTCTGGATCGTACAAATGTAACCAAGTATCATTCCTTGCACGCTTTTGGTCAAAATTAAAACATTGGGGGATCCATTTTGCAGCAATTTTTCTCATGTCCAAATTGACGTGAACGATGAACGCGTTCGTATGAAATATTCAGTGCTTCAGATATCCGTTTTAGCCCAGTTCGACGGTTTGATAGAATCATGTCATGAATTGCATCGATATTTTCGGGGACTGACACAGAAACTAGCCTTCCCGATTGGTCATCATCTTCAATGAAAAATTTACCTCTTTTGAAGCTTGCAGTCCAATTTTTCACGGTCGCATTCGAAGGACATTGATCACCAAGGGTAAAGCATATCTTCGTAAATCTGCTCACCTCTTAACCGTTTCGAATACAGTTACTTGATGAAGGCTCGATACTCCAATTTTTCGATTATCGCAATTTCGGTGGACATCTTCTTTCTTTTAATTTAATGAGTACCTCTGGTTTACTTTTTTGACTTCAAACTTCCCACTGACACTTCTAATGATTTATGGTTCGTTGCTATGGTAACGCAATATTTTTTTTTATGCATGGAACTGGTCTAGGCTAACTAGATGTCAATACATCCTCGTATGTATGCTGAGTCCGGGAGAGTTGAACCTCTTTTCACTCTGAAGCCCATTAAGTTGTGTCTGTAAATGGTAGGAACTCATTTTTTGCGTGAAGATATCATGCCCAAATAGGTTACGATAGATAATAGTATAGTGATGGTAAGATGAACATTTTGAGTACAGCAATTCTTTTTTTAGGAACCGAAAATGTGCTCATGTCTCCCTAATCCATGGGAGAGTTTAGTAGGGGGTGAGAGAGACTTCACCATAAGTTTGTTTATCTGGAAAAACATTGAAAGAAAACAATTTCCAATGGCCAACGATTGTCTACGTCAAGGTTTTCATCATCAGATGTATCTATCAGCGTATGAAATACATATTTTCTATTTTCTCAGTTATTTCCGAGATGTTTTTCACTTTTTGAACCTTTGTATAATTTTTCATATTCATTTTTTTATTTATATTTATTTTTTTGGAGCTATTATCTAAGCAGTGCGCGAAACTTAGAACACTGATTATGTCTCCCGAACATAGCATGGGTCAAGTCTCCCGCACTCCCTTTTAGTCTATTCAACATATGTTTTTCTGAAACTTTTACAACTATTATTAAAAAGGCTCATCGTTAGTGAAACAATATTAATCATTGAAAGCAGTAAAACTGAATAACACCACGAACCTATTAAACTTTTCAGACAGTGTAACAAACAAAAATTATCGAATTTCTCACTTCCTAACAAAAAATCACGTTCAACCCTTTTACTCCCTGTTCTGATGGTGGCCAAAATGGAGTCGCCGGAGTTATGTTTTTTTATCTCAAGATTATACTTTCAAAATGCAGGATGGTGACATATTCTATGCTCACCACTACTATCTTTCAAACTATACTAAATAAAGTTGACAAAAAATTTCTGCTTCCAAGTTTCCAACATGATGTCCCTCAAATTTTAATATCTTCATTTGTTCTAGATTTATAATAAAAAATGGAAAATATATGATATTCTAAAATTACTTATATCTTTTTTCTTTTACGGATGATTCCAATGAAATTTTGAAATCTTCCGATGTTATCGTCATTTGAAGAAAGTTTATAATTTTTATTGAAATCGACTTTCGCCTTCTCTTATATATACAGGGTGTCCCGTAAAGACCACGTCAAACGAAAACGGAAAGTAGATCAGAATGTGCTTTACCTGATGTGAAAAAATCGTTCATATGAAAGTCTCACAGTTTTCGAGATATTTGATGTTTTATGAAAATGTTGAATTTTTTCACTTAAACTGCTTTCTCTCTTGCAGAAGCTACAATTAAATACTTTTCGAATCAGTTTTTATTCCATAAATTTTGTTGAATGATTACTCCAATTCATGCAATGAAAAATACCACAAAATATTATACAGGGATTCTGAAAAAAAAAAATTGAAATTCATGTTCTGAAGGAAGTGCTTTTTTGTGCTGAATTCCATCTGACGTGGTATAAAAAAAAGACACTAGACCTTTTCTGCATATTACGTTGAAAAGTTGCCCATTTTGTGAGGATTCCGAAATGGTAAAATACAGGTGAAAACCTTCTTCACGAAAAAAGATATTTGAATGTTCATCGAAAATGGAACATTTCTATGAAAAACTGATTTTTTCACCTTTTCCATAAATACTTTCATTTTGCACTTCCTGCTGAAAATAATCAATCAACAAATCAATAAAATGTTATTAAGATGCTAATTCACTGACTGAGTTTTTTTATTTCTTTTTCTTTGCTTAAAGAACTCTCGAACATCGATATGATGTGATGCGATTCAATGATTCACCAGACTTAAATCCTCTGGATTTTTTTACTGGGGTTTTTTAAAAAAAGGAAATTTATTCGAATCCTATAAGAGATGAAGCACACCGCATTCGTATTTCAGCAGCCAAAATAGCGGGGAGAAGTTTGTATGGTTTGAAAAAGGTATTTCTCAATATATGATGGGCATGTATTAGCGAAGGGGTTGGTCATTTTGAGCATTTGCTCTAATAAGAATCCTGAATTTTTATTATTGATATTTTTATAAAGTTTCTTCACAATAGATTTGTTGATGTTGAAGGTCCTGTGCGTTATTACATTATATCATTGCAATTAATGAATAATTTCATTTTATAAGTAATTTAAGGACTAACTGACATTTTTCAAGAGAATTATTCAATATTTTACAGCAGAATCTGCAAAATGAAAGAATTTGTGGAAAAGGTGACAAAATCAGTTTTTCACAGAAATGCTCCATTCTCGATAAACATTCAAATATCTTTTTTCGTGACGAAGGTTATCACCTGTATTTTACCTTTTCGGAATCCTCACAAAATGAGCAACTTTTCAACGTAATATGCAGAAAAGGTCTAGTGTCTTTTTTTTTATACCAGTCAGATAGAATTCAGCACAAAAAATACTTTCTTCCGAACATGAATTTTAATTTTTTTTTTCAGAATCCGTGTATAATATTTTGTGGAATTTTTCATTGCATGAATTGAGGTAATCATTCAACAAAATTAAAAAAAAAAAAAACTGATTCGAAAAGTATTCAATTGTAGTTTCCGCAAGAGAGAAAGCATTTTAAGTGAAAAAATTCAACATTTTCATAAAACATCAAATATCTCGAAAACTGTGAGACTTTCATATGAACGATTTTTTCACATCAGGTAGAGCACATTCTGATCTACTTTCCGTTTTCGTTTGACGTGGTCTTTACGGGACACCCTGTATGTATATCGAAAAATATATTTGTTCGAATTCTAATCGAGAAGGCCAATTTTGAAGATATTTTTGAAAATATCTGCTCTCATACTAGGAAGGCCATAAATATCATTTCCGAATTGGTCTTCCAATTGCGTATTGATGAAGGGACGGAAAATGCTTTTGTATAAATATAATTTTTCACTATTTGAATGAAGGTGAACTACACTGTAGGTTACCTAAAGGCAGAACTTTTTTGTCAATAAACGAATTTTATCTGCGAGGCTCGATTCTCGAATCTATAGGAATTGGATCTTATAGGAACATGATCCCATTGTGAATGGCTTTGGAAGCAGTTCCTTTGAAATGTGAAAGAATATTTTGACATTCTATAGTTCTGGAATACAGAATTCGAAATTTTCATAGGAAATGTCACTTTTTCCTTAGGATGACATTCCTACACATTCGAGAATCGAGTGCCTGGTATAGTTTGGAAGACAGTAGTAGTAAGAATCGAATTTGTCATCACGTACAAGTTGAAGACTCCTGTATATTATTTTTCAAAATAAGGAACCTTAAATTCTTTTTTTCATAATAAGGATGCTGAAAAATGTTTTAATTGCATAAATTACATATATTTATCGTTGCCAAGCAGCTCCGGCGTGCAGGACGCTTATTTTTCTGCGAATTACCTGAATTATCGCATTAAGCAACTGCCCATTCAATAAACCTTAACGTAAGCGGGCTTCCTCTCTAAACTCCTCGCGCACGGTGTCGATATCACACTGCTCGTACCTGTCTGAAACGCGTGTTCGTTGGAGGAACGTTCAGTCGACCCTAACACACCATCTGAAAAACTTGGGGTCTTCGGAGATGACCGAGGCAGCCGAAGACTTCATTCTTCCGCGGGTGGAGATGACAAACGGTTCCAACGGGCATCCAGCAGTCATAGATATCGTGGATCCACTCTTCGTCAGAAAACAGAATATGCCGAAAGTTCCGATGACAACCCCAGAGGTGGTGAGGGCTGCAAGGGCTGCCTTCAGGACCGGGAAGACCAAACCGCTGAAGTATCGCAAGGAGCAGCTGAAGGCCCTGCTGAGATTCTTCGACGAGTGCCGTCAGGAGATAGAGGATGCCCTTTACAAGGATCTGAGGAAACACCCTCAGGAGGTGAACATAGCCGAGATCATATTGGTGACCAATGATATCAGGCACACTTTGATGGATTTGGATCACTGGGCAAGGCCTAAGCGGCCTTCGAAGCGACTTATTAACATGCTGGAAGATGTTGAGATTTACAGTGATCCTTATGGTGTGGTGCTTATAATAGGAGCATGGAATTATCCTTTGCTATTGACGCTAGGACCATTAGTAGGTGAGTTTGTTGTTGATCACTTCGTGTGAACTTGAGAGGAAAGTTTAACCTTTTCTTTTTTGGATGTTGAGGATTAACATTCTCCGATAAAATCATATTATTTAAGTGCTCGGTTTCATTTGAAGTATCCAATTTTTCCTTAATGCTGGATGAATTGCATATGGAGCTAGGTATCTCCCAAATTTACGAATTCTGCTCAGTTCTTTAAGTATTTATTAATTTATTAGGCTCTTCCAACTAACAACTCGAGAATAAATCAAGAAAACAGGGTTTCCAGTAAAAATGGCAATTTTTCAAAAACGAGTTTCATTCTTTATTACAACTATCACAACAAAATTATGCTGGGGAAGATTATTAGTGTGTTCCATCATTAATATCTAGTGTTTTGTCGTTCCTTCGTTAAACAAAAAGAATTAAAAATTATGAATTTAAAATGATTATTCATGTGGGGGATTCTGTTGATGCAAAATAGTGGTAATTGTTCCAAATCGTTCAATCGTTGTTTTCAAGAGAAGCAATTCTTCATAAGAATGCAGAATTGCTTTTTTCGTTGAACATGCTGTGTGAATGAATCATTATCGCTATAATTCATTCTATGCTTGCGACGTTAACTGCCAGCTGCCATACACCATAGGTACATCAAAATATTACTGTTTGTTTTTTTATTGAGGTAAAAATAGTTTATTAATTGCCACTATTGGCAGAAAGAATTGAAATACAAGTGCGGCAACATTTATCGAAATTGCAGAATCAGTGAGTGAAAATTCGATTAATTTAGACAGCATACTTGAAGGGAAAAACCAACGTTGCTTAAAATTTAAATGTGAATATTAAGTAAATGAATTAATTAAATATGCTGAATTCATAATAGGATTATATATTCAAAATATAGGGGTTAGGGTAGCAACACCTATATCATTCGGTTCTGTCGACGTACAGAGCTGCTGTTTCATGTTCTATGGACCACACCAAGAAAATTTTACTTTGAGCTAATGGGGCTTGTTTCCATATTGATCAAATTAATTTGCGTCTAATGTAGGCTCGTCTTTTACGAGAATTCTACTTTCAATTTGATTCCCGTTCAGTTTCATTCGACCCTTAAGTAGGTCCACCTTTGGTTAGATCTACCTTATCATCCGACATGAAATTCTTTCAAATACTTCAATCTACACTGGTAAATACTGCTTTACTTCAAAATCAATCCTACACGAATAATATCACATAACAATTTGATTATTTTGGTAACTGGTAGATTCGGGTGAATTGGGACACTCCTGTAACTTGGGACACTCCTGTAACTTGGGACAATTACCCCTTTGCAGATTTCTTTGTTTCTTACCATTTATGAGTGAAGGGGAAAACTTATAAGATTGTTCAGCGTCTTTTCGGTTAGTTTAACAATTACTTCCTGTTGAGTTTGCCGTGACCAGAGCGTTTGAGTTGACCGGAAAAATTAACGAATTCAGGAGAGTAAAAGTGCGTTTTTATGGCTCTTTTACTTTCTAGTGTCCTGTACATGTTTTTCAATTTGTGCATGTGTAATTTTTTTTCTGGATACGCGGGATATTGGGATATTAGTTATGTCATGAAACAAGGTTGTTTACAAATCAAATGGCAACACGGATCTCATTCATTTATTTTGTTGTTTTATAAGGTGACTTGGGACAATGCCGAATAAATACAAGCGGCGCATTGACAGCAGGAACTATGCCAATTTTCCGCAGGATATTATTATTTACGTTATTGCCACAAAGAAATCACCAAAGAATTAAGGAAATCAAAGTTTATTTTTTTTGTTTAGTTTTATTTACATTTGAGTTGCAATATATTTACTTTCGCTCTAATAGGGGTTTATCATTTAATTTAATTACCGAATGTCAACAATATAATCACAAATTCTAACTTTCAAAAACTATACACCGTCCCAAGTCACCTATTTCATTTGAGAGTTGAGAAATCAATGGATTTTAACTTGTCTCCCAAGCCTCCCAACTCGGTGGGTGACTTGGTACAAGTATATTTCATTTTTTTCGAAATTTATATCCTAACCTTGAAGCATAGTATATATCCGAATCAATTGTCTGAGTCATTAAGCATATTTGAACCTCTTTCTCACATGAAAATGGGTCACCGTTTTTGAAATATGACTAGTTGAATTTCGAAATCGTCCCGAATCTACGGTACTTGGAGATATAAACCTATTTTAGGGGTAAAAACGAAAAAATTAATCTTCAACTAATATATGGAGATTCAGACGAATAAACGAAATATATCCTTAAAAGAATCCATCCTGTTTGATATTAGGGATGTTGGAGAATGTTAGAATTTATAGAAATGCTCAGTGACAGCCGCAAGAAACACCTGATTTTGGGTAGGGACCTTAACTTTATATTGGAAATTCTGCAAGGTGTTAAAATGAAATAAATAGGTATATCTTCATAATTGCATTATGAACTATGTTTGAAATTAAACTACTTGGAAAATTATTCTTATTTGAAAAAGGAAAAAAAACATTTTTCTAAATTCGAAAAATTAATTTTTCAAAGAGCAACTTATTCTAGTAATAAATCTTGAAATTTCATTGAGCTCCGTGCAACCGTACAACCGAATCCTTTACCACATCTTTTTGGGAAATTTTCTACTGTCAACTTTCAACACGCATATCTCCCAAAAAAATCATCATCGTAGATCTGAATGTGATATATATTTTAAAAAAGCAACTCTTCTAGTGGTTTATCTCGTTATTTCATCGAGCTCGGTGTAACAGTTCGTTATGAACAAATATTTAAATGACTCCATCTTTTTGAGAATTTTTCGAAGGTCCACTTTTGACACGCGTATCTCCCTGACAAACAGTCGTACATCTAAATGTGGTGAATATTTCGAAAGAGCAACTCTTTCAGTAATAAATCTTGAGATTTAATCGAGTTCGGTGCAATAACCTTTACATCAACTATATAGTGTGAGCGTTGAAATTTTATAATTTTCAAAACAACTTTAGGTACTTAGTAGAATTACTACACGCAACATTTTGATGTATGATAAAAATTATTTTTTTTCAACTATTATCTTTCAGCATGATTTTAGAACCTAGATTCCCTAATAAGTGGCCATTTCGAAATCCTGTGAACTTGAGCGCAGATGAATACATAATTGAGAAAGAATTCGGTCGCTATATTGAATATATCTCTGACCATTACATAATTTTCAGTTTGAAAATATTTTAATCGATCAATTAAACATCCTATATGCATGCTCGCACGGAATTGTCGGCTCAGCACCAAAAAGTTTGGTTTTGTAATACGGTTGGTTGTGCAACCATAATATTACCATTTTCGAATCTGAAATTCATCTCATTCCGCAAGAAACCAGTTTTCGAAACGTTAACTTCTTTTTTTTCCATTCCATTTTCTGCATTCACTGACATGTAGTTATAATTAATTCAACCTGTATTATACAAACTCTGCGTTGGTTACATTCGATCTATCACATTCAACTCGCATCGATGCACAGAATTTTGTGCTTTATACACCCACATATTTACTCATCTCCCATTTTTCAAGGAGACAAACTGTTGTGAGCAACCATGCTATTATGAATCTCCAAAATTAGTTATTCGCTAAATTTTTTCTATTTCTAGCCAACATATACAAGGTGTTCCTAAATTGGGGGTACAAACGAAATGAGGAGATGCCTTGAGTAATTTGGAGAAAAAAAGTCTCATAAACATGGAACTGCAAACGGTGTTGAAGTTAGAATATTTTTTGAGTTTTTCTCTGATAGTATCTACACTCGACTATTCAACACAAAACTTCAAATATCGATTGAAATTCGATCTGGGAGGATTCTGCTTCAATTCAGAAGATTTTCTGATTTCTGAAGGAGTCTGATATAGACTCCGAGACGTTACTATATATAATTATAATTTCAAAGATTTTCATTTCAGTTTATTGTCAGGCAACAAATTTTTCTACTTGATTTGCTCCTGACAAATTAGAGCAAGAATTCACGGACGAGCAAATCGTTTTTATTTCAATTTTTTGATTGATTTTGTTCAAGAGATTGGGAGTGAAAACTCTAAAAATTTTCAGAAAATACAAAACTTCAATTTGATGTGTCAAAACTAACAATACATTCATTCACCACAGCTCACTAACTGAATTTTTATGACAATTTAGATTTTTCTGAGGATTTAAAGAGAATCATTCAAAATTTTTTTCTCGAAATGGGTAGCGGATACCACCATACTACAGCTAACCTTGAAGTTTAGTATAACAACAAAGATTCTTTCTAAATTTTTCCAAATTAAAAGTGGCTCTCCCAGAAAATTTTTTAATAAAATAGAGGACAGTGGTCCAGAAAAAATATCACCTGTAGATTTACTATCGAAATTGTCATGTCACATGGTGTAAAATTGTAATATACAGGGTGAGTCTTTGCCTCGTACAAATATTTTAACAGTGACTACTTTAGTTCAATAAAATCCCTTTTTTCTATACCATTTTTTCCGTTTCAGTCCTGGTGAAAAGATAAAGCCTTTTTAAGTTCTCATAATGAGCTTTGCCACCCCTCAAAAAACAAAATAGCCTTCAGAATAACTACTAGCTAAATCTGTGACATACATTTATGGATCTTTCAAAAAGATTTGAATTCAGCTAAAGTACCCAATATTTCAAATTTCATAGATACTTTTTAGTTTTTGAACATAAAATCACTCGAAAACGGCGCGTTATTCGAAAACATATGTAGAATATTTTTATTTGAAAAAAACGTTCAAATATGTATTCATTACATAGCGTTCAAGTGTTGGGTTCTTTGAATTTTTGGTATTTTTATGGTACGTAATGGCCTCAATGAGTAAACTAGAAGACGTGGGTGATATCTTGTGTTCGAAAAAAATTCATCAAATAAATGAAAAACTGTATTCCGAAATTCATTTCATTCGATAAAACCGATTATGAGAACTAAAAGTACCTATTATTTTTTATGGGTTTTCAATAGCCTGTTTCTTTTAAACCGAGCCGATTCGGAGAAAATGGTAAATGAATAAATGTTTTTTTTTACTTCAAAAATCAGGTGTTAAAATATTTGTAGGAGTCAAAGATTCACCCTGTATATGCAAATTTCAGTTGAATATCTTGTGAAATGTAGATACTATAAGAATTTTTTTTTAACTTTAACACACAGTATCTCGCAAACGAATAGTTTGTGGTTTTTCTTCAAATTACTCAAGGAATCTCTCCTCTTCGTTGGTACCTCCAATTTTGGAACACCCTGTAAATGTCTACTAAACCATAGAATACAAGTGCGACTGAATTTGTGATAAAGTTGGTTTTCTCTTGTAAATTCCCTGCACAAATGTTACTGAAGGTTCCAAATCAAGGATAGAAAAGTTCTGTAAAGATATGTTTGTTCCATAAATTTAAAGTGCTAAGGTACTTATCAATCGGACTGTAATTTTTACTCAAGCACGTTGAACTATATTCAAAATCTGCCAGGCGAAACATAAGTAAAGAAAAAAAGAAGCATTTCTTGCATCGACTTGATCATATAATTAAATAGGAAATTTTGGTCCTAATGGTGATAGATAAATCAACATGGCAACAATAGTTTCTAGCCATCTCCATCCTCTCTGAGGTGAAACCAACCAATTTTTTTTTGTTTTTGAAAAATTATTTTGTGACATAAATCGTACATTCAACACTTTCTATAGAATTTAAAGGAAAATAGTTGATAAAATAAAAGTACTCAATGAGTGCAAATCTATTCTAAAATCTTGAAAAGATTTGGAACCAATTTTGGTTTTTCAAGACTATTCAAGATTTTGTACAGATTTGCATTCATTAATTATTTTTATTTTATTTATTTTTTTTATTATTTTTAAGGATTTGCGGTTTGAAGGCTTATTTTACTTATTATGTATTACGTTAAATAATTTTCACTTATAATAATTGTTCATTTTTAACAGTATCAAGGTTTGAAATAAAAACGTAGAAGTTGGTTTAGGTTACCCTGAGACTATTACCAATTGGAATATTTTTGAGCCTTTACACCAAGCATTATCACCCCTATTTCAAGTCAATTATTGAAATTGAGAAAATATATGGAGAATTTTGCCAGTGGATGCAGTTTATAATTGATTTTTCGTTGAAACGTTCTAGTTTGATTATTATTTTCAAATCTGTTTGGATCACTCTGGTAGAAAATAAGTCCCACACTATAGTCCAAATTTCTTTTCACTTTCGTTCTTATGATTCAACTAATCATATCTGAATACAACAAAGTTCAATATAAATCTTTCGAATTGCACTACAATCTATTCCGGTATATTCATAGCCCTTGTTCCATTTTCATAATGGATATATTTTCTTTTCATTCAGAAAAATCGAAAAGTTGTGGGACAGTCTTTCATCAATATTTATCAGGTTGTGATTATCATCAGTAGAACTTTGTTTCCTGAGTAGGTATTCTTCAGACATTTGAGCCAAATGATGAGTTCACCGTCATCAAATTTGGATCGATAGCCTGTGAAATCATTATAAGGGTTTTTACAGAAACGGGGTTGAAAAACTTGAAAATTCTTCTCAATATTTAATCCTTCCGTAGATTAGTGGTTTAATTTAACATCGGTTGAAATGAAAACTTCGAATTCATTAGCGTTTTTTAGTACATTTTCTTGAGTGTTATAAAGCAATTTAATTTTCTTTTCAACATTGCATCATCAATAACAGACGAATATTTTTGAACTTTTTATTGGAAATGATACCGATCAATCATGAGAAATTTTCAGAAATTGTGAATATTGACCGGACATCGATACTATCAAGGGCCTTGAAAATGGTTTCCTTTGTGGAGAACTACTTATATTCAAGGAAAAATGTTTAGACATCCTTATCTCAACATTCTATAATAATGTTTTCCTTTCAAGTTCACCTTATCGATACAGTAATTTCCTGCCATTAACATTCAGCGAATGTGTCATGCAAATTTCTCATTTTAGGTGCCCTTGCAGCAGGTAACTGCGTTATCCTGAAACCCTCAGAACTGTCACCAGCCACAGCAGACCTCCTCTGCAGGTCCCTCACAAAATATTTAGACCCAGAGACTTTCCACGTAGTCTTAGGCGGAATTCCAGAAACCACGGAGCTGTTGGCGGAAAGATTCGATTACATCTTTTTCACAGGCTCAACGGCAGTCGGAAAAATCGTGCACCAAGCTGCCGCCAAGCATTTAACACCTACAACTCTCGAGTTGGGCGGTAAGAGTCCATGCTACATCGACGAAACGGTCAACATGGAATTGGCTGCCAGAAGAATACTCTGGGGTAAATTTATGAACGCCGGTCAGACTTGCATATGCCCGGATTACGTTCTGTGCTCGAAAGACGTCCAAGAGGTGTTTCTATCTGCCTCGAGGACCATCCTGGCTGAATTCTACGGCGATCAGAAGTTCCCATCAGATCTGAGCAAGATCGTATCGGAGAATCATTTCAAACGTCTGCTGAAATTCCTGGAGAATTCCACAGTGGCTATTGGAGGTCAGTACCTGGAATCGCAAAAAATAATATCCCCGACGATCCTGGTCGATGTGAAGAAATCAGATAAGGTTATGGGGGAGGAGATATTTGGTCCCATCTTGCCAATATTGAACGTTTCAAGTATCGACGAAGCCATCGACTATATAAACGAGAACGAAAAACCTCTGGCGCTTTACGTTTTCTCAAAAGATAAAAAGGTCCACGAGAGGTTTTTGGAGGAAACCTCAAGTGGTTCTGTCAGTATTAACGACACCATCATGCAGATTTGCACGGAGAATTTACCGTTTGGAGGAGTTGGAGGCAGCGGGATGGGTGCTTACCACGGGGAGGAAGGATTTAAAACTTTCTCGCACCAGAAAAGTGTCCTGAAAACTATGCTGAATCCGCTGACGGAAATGGGGTTACAATCGAGATACCCACCGTACAGTCAGGCCAAGATTAATCTTTTGAATTTGTTGATGAAGAAGAGGAGGGGTATCCCTTTGCATTATCTTTCAAACATTTTGATATTTTTGCTTGGATTTGCCGTCGCTTATTGTTTTTACTCATTGTTTAATCATGGCAAGGAATAATCTCAGTATTTGATACGTGACAAAAATCACAATGATGAACCAACCTTTCATATGTAATACATCGTGTATATAGTACCCATATTTCTATTGGCTTATGCTGGGTCCAAAAAAAATGGTCGTCAAGTAGACTATGGAATTCAGAGGTTAGATATTCAGAGACTGAACGTAATTCTCAGCTTCTAGTATGAAATTTTGTGGTTAACTTAAAAATTCAATGAGATTCAATGAGCTTTTCGACTCAGCATGATGGATTTTGAGTGAATCTGCTAGAAATAATCTCAAAGCGCAAATTATGTGAATTGGAATTACATTAAAATGTCTCTGTATATATCTTCACTGTGAAAATAATTGTGGTTTCGTAAGCTTCATGTTGAATATCGATCGTCAAATTTCCACAGGCTTGTTGATGACTTTTTTTAGACCCAAGTTACATATCAATAATATGCGGTGAATTCCAAAAAGTTTGCACCAGAAAATTATAAACTCAAGGCCAAAATTCAGGAGGTGATTGCTTGACGAAAAACATTAATAATTTGTAAGGAAACCTGGGAAATAAGCAACCCTTCAAAGATATGTTCTGTCGAAAATGGGTACTTCTCGAGATAAATGGAAAGGGCAAAAAATATTTCGATGGAATTTTCGATTCACATTCAGATTATTCCAATTAAAAAAATTAAATCATCCGCCTACTTTATACATTGAACTACGACCATCAAAATATAAATATATGTTTAAAAATGCGTAAGTATTGCGTTGAGTTTCGAGTATCAGGCCAAGAAGACCTTTTTTAGGCCATTATAAGATTTCAGATAGTACATTTTTCATCTTCAAATTTGCATTTTTCGAGTAGTTAGGATGGTAGTTACTGTAGTTAGGGTGGTGACCTCTCTTTTTTGTGTTTTACAAACAAGACAAACGTAAGGCACTGTAGATCGTGATTTAATTTTTGAGTTTTGAATAATGAGAGCCTTTAGAGCATTTCGGACTAATGTCAGACGGAGGGGAAAACAAAACATCTGTTATATTTATGATCACAAAACTTTAAGTTGTAGGAGTCAATACCTAATAGTTCTCTAACATCGCGCTCTTCATATCACTATCGAGGCATAAATAAAATATTCACTGAACTAGATTTTCTCAAAAAATTGATAAGTATTTATGGCAACCACTCGAATTCGCAAAAATATGAACAACCCATATTTGTGAGCCCCTCAGCTTTCTAAGTCAGCTAATCCGAATTAGCATTGAACTCTAAAGACCAATTTCACCAAATGGTGATGGAGTTGGCTCAACTGGAACTCAGATCAAGATTAAAATGAACTGTTTCTAAACTTGAAATTTTTTTCCCTTAAAACGCAACTCACAACTAATCTCACAAATTGGTCCTGAAAGACTTAGATTTCAATAGGCAATCAAGCCATCTATAATCGCAAAACTTTAAATTGTACCAGTCAATAATAGTCAGTTTTCTATAACAACACACTTTCATTTCAAGATTGGAGGATAAATAGTATTCACTGAATACTGAATACTGAATTTTCTAAGAAAATCGATGAGGGTTTGTAAAAACCACTCAAAAAAACAATGAAATGAACCTAAACAACACTTCTATGCCCCTCAGAGTTGATATCAACCCTGAACATATCCCATTGAACATATCGATACTTTCAACAAAAAATCTTCTGTTCTTTCAATCAGAAAAAACGTCGGAGATGTTTTCTTTTATGACATCTCATATTCCAGAAGGGTTACATCAATAATTTTACGATTCTTCGGAAAATTTAATGTGTTTGGACAAGAAATCAGCACCTGCATTTTGCATGGACAGTTTTACCGCAATGCACCAACATTTATATAGAATAAAATATTCACATAAATGGATAATAAAAAAAATTCCGTATGGGTGTAAGCTTTTTGATTCGCTGTATTTTGAGGGCTGTGAGAAAATCCTGATTTGAGTTGATAATGATATATTTCGATAGTGAACGTTTTTAATCAACTGCGGGATAATACTTAATGTTATCCTTAGAATCTTTTTCACTCAGAGTTTAGACGGGAGGGGAGGAAGCAAAACAAAAATGTATATATAACTTTTGATAACGGTTGATAACGATATTCATTCTGAAGCTGATCATTTTGTGTAAGACATATTTTTGGGTGTCTAGACTGGCTTATCCGATACAGTTTAGAAATACGCAGATCCAACGCTACTAGTTATTTAGTTACAATTAATTTTTCTTTCTACGAGAACTAGTATACTGTAAAACATTCTTTCATTCCTTTCTACTCTTAATACACTTTTGCATCCACAAAAATCATGTGATTAGTGTTATGCGACAGAGGGTCATAATGAAAGGCTTTTGTCTCCTTCGGGGTATGTATCAGGACATAGATTGATTTTGTCTTCAGTAAACATAATCTGATTTAAAATCTTGACAATCTGCAAGTTTTCGGGACCTGTATCGACAATCCGATTGTTCAAAAAAATACCTGTATTCCTCTTAAGAACGAAACAACGTCTAGTTTGAAAGGATGTTGTAACATTCTGGAATTTTGTAAAAGTTGACTCGAAACCGGATTATATATAGGTTGTTATTAAAGTTGTTACCACACTAGCATATCTACCTGTACAAATATGATGAGATTTCGAGTGAATAAATTTTTTATGCTATAGTTTTTAGTTTCATATTAAGTGTAAATAGATTTATGATGCTAGTCATGGAATTATTTCGTTAAAATATATAAAATTAACCAAGATTTATTGTAATTGTCTATATTATTTCCGGTTATCCATTATATGATTTCTAATGCCATAAATAGAGCTGTTGAAAACTCTTCCATAACTGGAGTTCAATATTCATATTTTAGTTCCGTGAATCAATTGTAAATGAATTAACACGTTGTCTATCTTAAACCTTTTAAGTTCTAAGTAACCACCCTCTTATATTTCTTGAATCTCGAAAGCAGTTGTAGTAAAAATTGTTGCTTCAATTGTAGAAATTAGATAATGATTATTTATTTACTGTAGTGTAGAGAGGAAATAGTTAAAAACTGAAAAAGGGGATATTTCATTGCTATTTTTTCAAATTGAGGATTATATGAAAAGTATCTCATCAGTATTGTGTATTTAAATGTTTGGAACAACAAGTGGTCCATATTTCAAATCCTATTTGGCTAATGACGAAAAATATTCAATAGTTCGGTCGAAAAGTAGGTTGGTAGTTGAATGATGAACATAATTTCTACATGTGCAAGTTTATATTGAGAGACCATAAAACGCATTACTCTTGTGTCATTACTTCACACCATAAGTACAGGGCCGCCTGAAAAAGACCCTATACTTTATATGCGAATCTATAGGAGCTAGGAGCTTCCGAAAAAATTTTCAAGTTTCTGCATCAATCATTCTAATACAACACCACTAACTCATGTGTGTGCAAAGTGGCAATGCAAAGTTACCTTTTTTTCAAATGGAACACCCTCTATTTCATTCTACAATTAAATAGAACTTAAAAAGACGAAATCAAATAATATATACCTATAGTTTTATGGATCTCAGATTGCCCGTTTCGGATTTATCGATAATTTTCAGCAAAAATGGTCCAATATTCGAAATACTATGAGTAGGTCATCTTTCTAGCTATCGAATTGGAGTTTTCGCCAAAAAACTAGGAATATCTAACTTTGAGCTCTTTTTATAAACAGATCATTTTTGAGAGCCCCGGAGCAGTGTTACCACATTTGGAAAATGCATCTTTTTCTCTTATTGTTCAAATGGGACATATAGAATGACATCATTAAAAAGCTCTTTGAATCCCGAATTAAACGAAATATGTATCCAACAATATCGTATTTTTGTGGCCGAATTAAGATTCTACAGTTACACTGTCTACAGCAATGTATAATTCGGAAGAATGAAGGGATACTGTCGTAACTTTTATTCCAAATAAGATTGCCAGTGATATGAGAGAACTAGAGCTAGATGTTTTGTTAGAACATAGAACGCATTACATCTATTTTAACTTTACTCTGAAATGGAAAAGGATTTGCAAGAGTCAGATGAAGAACTGGGATTATAAAATATTTGTCCAACAGCAAAACCTTTGTTTGAATATTGTTGAAAAATGTCCGCGTCAAGTCATATAATTGGGGAGAGTTTTCAAAAAACTGAATTACCTACATATTATATCCATAAATTCGCTGAAACTGAAAAATAACTGCAATTCCACTGGTGCGGCAGCAGGAAGTATCAATTAGTAGTTGGGCCAAATGAAGGTTTCTATAATCGAAATACATTATTTCTATAATGATTTGAAAAGCATTTTTTTTTTGAGCTAGTACCTGCTCAGAACGTCCCTAATATTATTGAGTACTTAAACTACGGCTGCAATTGTCTAGAAATTGAGTTGAGAGCATACTTTTCACTTCAACTTCTCATGAATAGATGGCACCAGCAGACTCAATCAGCAGGCAAAGTACACTAGTATACATATTGGGTCAAAGATAATTTTCTATCCAGAGTGCTTAAAGGTAAAATAACACTAAGTCAAAACTTTTTTTACATTCAGGGGTATCAAACTTTCACTTAACATCCATTCGAATTGAAACATATCACTCCAATTTGTTGATAAATGGATGAAAATTGAGGATTTCAATACAGAAAAATAGTAATGATTGAAATCATACACTCAAATGGATTTTGGAAAATTTTATTCCTTAATAGGAGATATATTTGCCTTATGTTTCTCTTATTTTTAGAACAACTTTCTACTCTCGACCACAAGTGTTCCTGCTTTATACTAAGGAAAGTATCATGCTCTTTTTGTCTGGTATTTCCTGCGCTTTCGCCATTTAGTTTAGAAGAGCAAAATTTTTATATTATATAATCGAAATTAAATTTCAAGATAATTTTAGTGACATATTTTAAAGGAAGATCCTATTTATTAATCCCTAATGCTTCATCATTGAACCGCTAATGAGTTCGTAAAATTTTCATAACGGTAAGAGCTCTAATGAAAATTTGACCGATGGGTAATACGTTTATATTTCAACAAATTTTCTTCAATTCTTGAATGAGTATCAATGGTTCATTATGCATATCGAAGGTCCATTTTTTTCACTGACCACTTTAAATCGAGACTGTCTTATACCAAATGAAGATATGAAAATATTTTTATTTGATTAAGTCGCCAATGGCGCTCAACCAAAATTTCACCCGAATATAAAGACGTCGAAAAACAATCATTAAAGTGTCATGGACACTTAATTTTAAAAAAATATTCCTTATCAAAGGAAAAATCAGGCCCACTGACATCAATACGTCAGAAAACTCAACTTGAAATCAAAATTATGCGAAATAAATATTACAAGAGTAAATCATGAATTAGTGATTACTACTTCTGAATAGAGATTCACAGAGATCTTGCCGCCATCGAAAGACAGTGGCGTTAGACCAATGTCATTTCATTTGAGCTCATCAAATTATTTCTCACCCCTACGCATCTATCTACTTTATTTTTCAAATGGGAATAAATGGATTGTGATACATCAAATGTGTGATATTGCTAAAAGAAGAATTGTTTGTGCCGTTCTTTTATTGAAAAATCACGAAATAATTTAGAATTTGTGATTGGAGAGTATCGCAGTCAGACCATTATTCTTCTGCTAAATATTATTAAAGGAAATCCACTAAGCCATAGAATTTGAAAACCCTCACCCTTTATGCTCCACACCCCTCTGCTTTTTTTTTCAAATAGGAATATGTTAATTTTTTTGGCAGGCTGTATATCCCAATCAATATATTCCTATATTTGAAAAAAAATAGAGGGGTGTGGAGCGTAAAGGGTAAGAGATTTCAAATTCAAAAAAGCATAGGGAGACCTGCATCCGAAATCACAATTTTATGGATTCGTGGATTTCTTTTAATAATAATTGGTAAAAGAACATTGGTCTTTTTGCACCAATCTCCAATCACAAATTGTTAATTATTCCGTAATTTTTTAATAAAAACAAACGGCACAACCAATTCTACTTTAAGCCACATCGCTGAATAGGTAGGTAATCAAACTACCTTTCATTTGATGTATCACAATCCATATATCCCATTTGAAAATATAAAGTAGAGAGTTGTAGGGGGTGAAAAATATCGAATTCACAAAAGCATACGATAAATTGCTTTTGAAATTAAAAATCGACGGGGGCCAGGATTTTCCTCAATAATTCTTCGTACAAGAATTATTGACCAGTTACATTACTTTTTTGGCACGCTATATGTATATTCATCCAATTACCAATTCATTTTATGGATTCCATAAATATTAATAGAAAATAATAGAACGAAAATCCACAGTTTGAGATGGCAAATTACTAATGCGATTTACTGAAGGATTTCTTATCTTATATTTTTAGAATACCTATATGTGTACCAAGTGTAGATATCCTGAAATAGATAACAGACAATATGTTGGGACTTTTGAATAAGTATTTTTTATGAGAATATCCGGCGAATTGAGATATCTCTCAATGAATGACAGGTTATCTATGTCCCTCATCACGATATATTGGGAAACTCATTAGTAGTCATTAACTGACCGTCTTTTATAATACTACCAATCTAGAAGAACAACTACAAAAAAGATGGAATTTATTCAATTCTTAATGCACACCATTGTGAAAACTTTGTAATAAATAGTTTTACAGATGCTTACCTATAAATACACTCACCTAATAAGAATAAAATTGAATAAGCATCAGTAGTGGATGATTGAACTCTATTCTTTCGAAGAAATTAACATGAAACAGAATTATGCTTCTGCATTAATGGGAATATTCTTGCAATATTCCAATTCTAAATATGAATATAATAAAAATAACCATCAACCTAAATAAAATCTTGAAATATTACTAGTGTTTGACATTAACGGCCACTTCAATAATAGGCGAAAGGATTTCATTCAAAATTGAGTATGAAACTGGCCCAGAGTAGTTTCCATGTAATAGGCAGGTTGTCCGAAGTTCGAGTGCCTACTTATTAGACGTTTTTGGAGAACTGGACATATTTAAAAACTGAAATTTGGGATTATGATATTGTCCGAAATTCTCTAGTGAGAATTGGGCATGAGTATTTCCGATTATACAAGGAGTGAAAATAAATTTGTTCAAATTTTTTTTTTCCATTTTTTCCTTTCTGATATGATTAAGTAGGTACTCAATGCCGAATACATTTCTGTTGAAACCATTGTATTCATTCAGATAGTTTTCAAAATATCGAAAAAAAAACTAAAAAAAGGGAGATATGAGTTAATCAGTATTATATTCCTCAATATATTCTATTCTATATTCTATTAAATATGTATCTTAAACGCACAAACTCTTTTCACATTTTTTAAGTCGGAGAATGTGGGAATATTGTACATTTCCTGAATTTTAAAAAACTTGCTACAGGGTATTCTAAATTATGTGCCGAAAATTGGGATCAAGATTTGCCCATATCTTTCGTTTTTCAAATTAGAACCCTAATTTTTTATGATTGCGAAGAAAAATGATGACAGTGTTCTTATATGTCAATGCTCGCAAAATGAATAATTCCTGTGTTATTTAGGATTTTCTGAATTTATGTCCTACGTAGAGAACAATTCAATATCTCTTTTATATTAATAATCATAGAAGATAAATTTTCCCCATAATCCACAAGTGACAGACCACTTCTCTGAATTCATTTATTTGAAAAAAACCCAAAATACAGAATTTGAATGAATGAATTTGGGGATAGGTATTCATCTTCTATGAACATATATGTATATTATTGATATGTAGCAGATTTTATTAATTTGACTCTACGTACGAAATAAATGATAAAAACCTAAATAACTAAAGAATTATTAATTTTAGGAGCATTAACTTGTTTCAACACAATCATTATTTTTCTTCGCAGAGTCCAACGCAATCATAAAAAATTGTGTTCTCTTTTGAAAAACGAAATTAATGAGCAAATCTTGATCCCAATTTAAAAAAAAAACATTTCGAACACCCTGTGACAAGTTTTTTCAAGAATTGTGCAATGTTTCCACATTCTTCGACTTTAAAAATGTGAAAACTGTTTGTGCTTAAGAAATTTAGAATAGGAATAATAAACATAATAATGAATACTCATATCTACTTTGTTCTCAGGTTTTTATTCGATATTTTGAACATTATTGGAATGAATACACTGGTTTTAACAGAAATGTATTCAGCATTGAATGCTCATACTCAATTCAGAAGAGAAAAAATTGTAAAATCGAAAAAATGAAAAAAAAATGTTTGAACGAATTTATTTTCAATATAACCGAAAGTGCTCAAGCTTCAAAATATTTTAGCTCTGAAGAGAATTTCGAGCAATATCATAAATCCAATTTGCAGATTTCAAATTCACACTGTATTTAAGTTGATCGCTTGAGGAATTTATCACCGATCAAATTAAGCAATGATTTTTCAATACAGTGGTAAAAATATTGTGAAAGAAGACTGCCAGCAAATTTTTGATTAATTCATGTTACAACTTGTTCAATTAAGTCAACAACTATAATAATATATTCCTATGAAGAAGTTAAAATCAGTTTCTTGAGAACGTATTCAACTTCCCAAAAAAAGTGGTAGAGTTGTTTGTCCAACAAATTTATGATAGCCAAACCATATAACCTTCTATCGAACAAATCCCAAAATCAAGGATGAGGAATCAAAACAAAACATATTCAATCCATCTCGAATCGCTACATTTGCCGAAGTTAATGCACAGAAAACTATAATTTCGTTCATCCTCCGGCCTTGGCAAAGCTGCCCGGGCAAGTTCAAGAGGAAAGACTGGACCAGAAGCGCCAACCGAGCAATCAGAAACTCCGCAAAACCAAATCATTACGCTCTATTACTACTCGACCGGCGAAGCGCCTACAAGATAATATAAACAATAGTCGTATGTCACTAGAAGTGTAAACACCAAGAAAATACAAGCGTTCAGTGCCCGAGTTTGTACGAGAAAGTCGCTCAACGTCACAACAATGACCACAGAAGCAGTGATAGACATGCTTCCTGTATCGGTGAAAAATCCGGCGGAAGTGGTGGCCACCCTCCGTAAGAATTTCTACTCGAACAAAACCAAATCGTTGAAATTCCGAAAGACCCAGCTGAAGAATCTCATCAAGTTTTTCGAAGACAACGAGGATGAGCTGTGTGAGGCCCTGTACAAAGACCTGAGGAAGCCGAAGACTGAGTCAATTCTGTGCGAGATTCAGTTCACCCTGAACGAAGTGAAAAACTTACTTTGGAATTTGGATGAATACGCAAAAACCGAATATCCAGAGAAGGGAATGGTTAACATGTTGGATGGCGTGGAGATCCACAAGGATCCTTATGGGGTTGTTTTAGTTATTGGCTCCTGGAATTATCCCCTGAATATTGCTTTAAATCCCATGGCAGGTGAGTTCTTTAATTTTTCATTTTTCCTTCGAACCCACACAGATGTTTAGAATAACTAAAATTCTTCTTGTTTTCCACTGATGTTCACTTATGCTCCAATGAATAGAGAATGTTTTTTGTACTCACTAGCACAATCTTCCAAAATTGGAATTAGTCGAGATAAATATCATGATTTTCGATAAATTTCGTCAGAAAGTTGATATTGAAAAAATTCACAATTTTATCACTATCAATATCATACGATTGAATACCTTCGAATGATTACTATCTACTCCTTTCGATCTCAAGCGTGATATTTAAAACTTCAGATGCTCAAAAATGATCAGCTGAATATGAAACGAATATTTTGTCTCAAAAATCTACTTCGAGTTGAAGGTTTTGTTTATTATATTCGAATTCATAATTAATCAACCATTACAAGGTTGTGGAAAGCAGAGCGATATAGAGTTTGGAAACTTTTGATAAGAAACAATATCAATACAAAGCGTTCCGTAACTGTATTGCATCTTCAGATAATTCACGAAGAGCTGACTAGAATGTTAGGTTGAAAAAATATCTATGAAAGCAGTGAAATGAAAAAGCATTGCAGTTTTCATGAATTCGACAATTCTACTGAAATATACGCTGGATAAATTAAGTACAGAAAACTATCTGGTAGTTTCAATATAAATAATACAGGATGGTGACAGATTCGATGCTTACCACTGCTATCTTCCAAACTATAACAGATTCAGATTCCGTTTATTTACAAAAAAATTAATTTTTTGTAAGTCCTCCATAACGACATCCCTCAGATCTCAATATCTTCTTTTGTTCTAGATTTATAATGAAAAATATCAAATATACGATCGTTTTTGATGGATTCGTAGACAAATTCGAAAATAAACTTCATGGCCTTCTCTGTATGTATTTTCAAAAATATCCTCAAAATTCCTCTGTTCGATGCGAATTTGAACAAAATCTGTATTATTTGGAATAAAAATATTATTGTTCATTTTTTCATGGGAGAATTCAATATGACTGCCAGAAGAAAAAAAATTGAAGACGTATTTTGAAATCTGGGAAGCCAATTTAATAAAAATGGAATTACTAAATGAAGATAATATTGAAGGATTTCCCAATTTCATGGAAATCGTTTGTGAAATAAAAAAGATACAAGCCATTTTCGAAAACCTATCATATATTTCCGATTTCTCATTATAATTGAGTTGAGACAGAGTTGACTCTCAGCAATCTTGGAAAAATGTTTTTTTTCTTTCTTTCTTTTATATTTCCTCATTAGATCCTATTGTAATTCAAACCGTTTTTTTTCTATCTATGTGTATTTACGTTCATTTTGATATTCTTTGAGTTTATAGAATTTTTCTAAAATCTTGTCGAATAAATGATCATAATAATCTAGAAAAAAAAAAGATATTAAGATTTGAGGGAGGTCATATTGGAGAACCCAAAAATACATTTTCCATAAGATATGGTAGCTTTGAGCATCGAATTTGTCACCACCCTGTATATCTTCTTTTTTATTCATTCAATCTTGAAGTATGCATCACAATCTTCATGAAAAATCTGTTATTATTCAAAGAAACGACTGCGTATGAATTAAATATGGTCATATACCTAAAAAATTTAAAAATTACAATTTTAATATAAAATTTTTTGCAATTTAAGAGCGGAATTACTGTCTAGTTTTCTCATTACCAACCAATTGATAACCTAGTCATATTCTCCTTTTTTTTACGACACAGATTATATGTGTCTCACCATTTCAAATCTGCATTATTTCCTCAATAATATTTTCAGATATCGTCAGACGTACCTAAAGTAGCGAATCTTACAATGGGTCGATTATAAACACAATAACAACAATCAAAACAGTGACTTTTCCTGCTATTCAGCTTTTCTATATGCAAACAATGACGGTTATCGAGTCAAGATTTGAATCTTCAACAATAACCTGAATTATACTTAAAGTGAATATTTTGTTTTTGACTAACTCGACGATTTGTTATGTAGTTTGAATTTTGAACTTTCCTTTTTTTGCTGGGTGGAGTTTTTGGTCAACACCTCCGTATATCTTCGCCATTTTTCGAGTTAATTTTCGCATTGGAAATATCGTTATCTTATGACTTTTTTTTTCTGACTAGAACTACGACGTTTCTTTGACGATTTTGGATTTTTGCATGTGATGCACCATCCTGAGATTTTTTTCACTTTTCTTGGGTATGAATATAAGAGCTCTCACACTTTATCAGCTGCTCAGTTTAGTTTTCAAATCATGTCAAAATTAAAGCTTTATGATTTGACATAATTCAAATCATAAAATGCAAAATAATCATTTATTATCTACCAATTCTACCATTGATGATTCTGAATCCAGAACAAAAATCTGTTGCAAATCATTACTTCTGATTCCAAAAACACTGACCATAAGAACGGCAATAGGAAAGCGATTGAGATATTCTTCACATTTAGAAAACATATGCGGAACACTCAAATTTTAATGATGTTTTTGTGGGAGTTTATTTCATGTTTATGGGTAATTTTCAGCAGACACGTAATTTGTAGAAACTTAATCAGAAATTTTCAACAAAGCAACCTATATTGAAGTATGTTCAATCCTGTTTGCTTCATTCAAAAGCCTCAATCTTTATCGAATGATTCATTAAACTCACTATAGCAAAAATTATATGAGGTTGTCCCAACTCAGATCGTAATAAACATAAATTGTTATCTCTCGAGAAGCTTCTAATGATAATGATCCGTATCTTGGAATGATTGCCGAATTTCACAGTAATAATAAAATAATTACATTCACAAAAAACACGGAACTAGGAGTGAGTCCAAACTATAATCAGAATTTGTTAATGTTCTGAATTTATTGACATTGAACTTATCGTCGATCAGAGCATGATATCCTTCTCTGTTTTGATGGTTCCTCATATTGATACAGTAGTATTTTCACCTTGATAATAATTGTTCACCATTGAGAAACACACCATTGAATTCCTTATTCAAATCTTTATCCTTAATTCTATAATGAATACTACTAATTTCAATATTATAATATGCACTCAAAAATTTCATCAACGTCACAATAACTTTCACGAACTTCAAAAATCCTCGTGGAATGACTACTTTTTGGTTGGAATATAAACAGTTCTATTGATAAAATTCATTTCATCATCACTTTTAAAATAAACTCACAATTTTCGTGCATTCAAGAACAAGTTAGTCCGCAAAAGTTGCAGCAATGGGATTTTGTTGTGGAAAATACATTCCCAATGTGCCTTTTTACGATATTGATGATAATTTGGTCTAGAAAGTATCATGAACCTCTTTCTCATGCTCTTTCAGAACGTAATTATCGAAATTTCCCATTTCAATATTATAATAAGCACACAAAAATTTTGTCAGAATCACAATAACTTCCACGAACTTCAAAAATCCCCGTGTTTTGAATTCTTTTGTTGGTTGGAATATAACCAGTTTTATTGATAAATTTCATTTCATCATCACTTTCAGAATATGCAATGTTAGTGCTTTCGTGTTAATCCGCAAAAGTTGCAGCAATGGGATTTTGTTGTGGAAAATACATTCCCAATGGGCATTTTTACGATATTGACGATTATTTGGTCCAGAAAGTATCATGAACTATTTTGTCATGCTTTTGCCAAGCGCATTTATCGAAATTCCGTAAATTGCTCAATTTGATTTCCATTACATCGAGTAGTCAATATCGATTTCACTTATGCCTGATTTGACAGACTTAATTCTACCTAATTCGATTAACGTTTATGTAATCTGGTCAGTACCCAAATTTGTTGGTTATTTATCGGAAATTAATTGCTGAAAAGTCATTTAAATGTTAGCACCTCACTTAAATACAGGTTGTTGAAAAAAGCTCGGCACTATTTATAGAAGTAATTTGTTTGGTCATTTCATCGGAGTTACGTTCTTGATATTTGAAAAACCTCATGGCGATAATTTTGAACATTGAAAATTGCAGAGATACTAACTTTAATAAACGTCAAAATAGCTTTATTAGAGTATAATAATTATCAAGTCCATCAACCACGCAGAATATTTTCATAAAATTTCCCAGTTTCATGAATGTGAATTGAAGAATACTCGACATTAAGTATTAATAGAGAGAGAGAGAGAGAAACATAACTTTATTGATACAAAGGATCAATTGGCTATCGACCGAAGTCTTCCTGCCAGTTACACATATATATTTGTTAATTAATAAATTAGTTAACTACAAAAGTCATTCTATAGATAGTAGGTGTTCGTAAAGTGGTAATGTTGGCAGTTTCGCCCGTGTTGCATACTGTGTTTCATAATGATGAATCAATGGTTCCATTATATCTTTGTTCGTCTGCTTCCCGATGAATTTCTTACCCATTCTCTCAAGTCTCTTCAGTATTGGCTCAACTCCAGTTGTTTCATAAAGTAGTGAATTAGAAGGGTTGTGCAAAGGATTATTAGGATGTCTCATTTTCGTTATTTTCCTTAAGCATGTTCTTTCAGCTACTTCAAGATTTTTGAGGGTTGTTTTAGTTGAGTTTAGTAAAATTGTATTTCCATATTCTAGCATCGGTCTGCATATCATTTTGTATATCGAAGTTGCAGTCTTCATATTGATACCCATGTTCTTATAGGTGAGCGATCTAAAATGACCCGCACGTGTGATAGCTGCTTTTTTCTGCGTTCTTGTATGTGACTTGAAGCTCAACTTGTTGTCAATAAGTATACCCAAATATTTGCACATGTTTGTGGGCCTAATGCTGTTCTTCCCAATGTTGATATTTGGAGAGGTTCTCTTGGTTTTGTGGTTGAAAATAATGAGTTTTGACTTATTCGGATTGGGCTGCATTCTCCATCTTCTCATCCATGCTACAGTGACATCAGTTAGTTTTTGTAACTGTAAAATACACTTTCCCAATGTTGTATCGTGGGTGACAAGAGTTGTGTCATCTGCAAATTGAAGTGTGTAGGCATTTTTGTCTATTTCCTCTCCATCCATGTCTCTGTTGTGGTTATATATGTCGTGGCAGTATAGGTTAAATAGGGTTGGAGAAAGGGGAGACCCCTGAGGAAGGCCTTGTTGAGGTGTGAACGGATCTGATACCTCGTTTTGCACTCTGACCCGTGTAGTTCTTCCAGTTATAAATTGATGGATTATCTTGAGTAAATAATTGGGGCATCGTAACTGTGCTAGTTTGAATATTACACCGGCATGCCAGACACTGTCGAAAGCCTTTTGAATATCAAGAAATAATGCTGCCGATTTTTTACCTCTTTTTTTGTTGTTCTGTATATTGGTAGTTAATATAGTTAATGGGTGTATTGTGGACGTTTTACTTCTGAATCCAAACTGACATACCGGAATAGCCCTTCCCAGTTCGCTATGTATCCTCTCAGTTATAATTTTTTCAAAATTCTTGCCTATTACTGTAAGCAATGTAATCGGACGGTAGTTCTCTATTTTGCTGTGGTCTGTATTACCCTTTGGAATGTTGATAATTATTCCTGTTTTCCATTCTTTGGGAAAGTGGGAGTATTTCAAGCAATAGTTATATATCTTTAGTATGTGATTATGGACTTCGGGATCAAGCTTTCTTAGTACTTTTCTGGTAATGTTATCATAACCTGGTGATGTGTTTTTGCCATGGTTTAATGCCTTGAAGTATTCATCCTCTGTGATTGGTTCAAAGTCCTCTTCCCCTTCCATACTCGGAAAATCATTCTGATACCATTGGTCTATTCTTTTTTTATGCTTTTTATCAAAGTTTTCATTATCAGCTTCCTTGAATATCCTTCTATAGTGCTCGGCAAATGCATTTGTAATATCTTTATCATCAGTCAGAGTTCTTCCTTGTACCTGGATTGGCTCAGTCAGATTGTGATGTGTGTATTTTGAGAGTTTTTTAATTGATTTCCAATATGTTCGGCCTTTTTGGTTTTCTATTTCTTTGCATGCTTCCAAGTATTTATGAGATCTGAATTGAAGGATTAGTGTGTGTATATCCTTATTCAATAAGTTAAATTTCCTTTTCAAACTTGGATCCTCGTTGCAACGATATTCACGGTATAACTGTTTCTTCAACCTGATCAACTTCAATATGAAAGGTGGTAGTGATTGACTGAAATACTTTTTCTCTGAGATTGGTGTTTGGTCTTTTATTATGTCAATTAACGAATTATGAAAGTAAGTAATATATTCTTCATTTATATCTGTGTCTGTGATAATTTTTTCATGTATTTGTTTGTTTACCTCTTCTATATTGCACTTTTCATAAAGTATTTCCATTTTCCTTGAGTATTCCGTTGGTCTTCTGTTCATGTCTATTGTGAATTCTATAGCCAGATGTTCTGCTCCTAGGTCGGGGGTGACGTGAATGTTCTGAATACTGTGTCTTATGTTTCTTGTACAAAACAGTAGATCTGGTGTGGTATCTGGGTTGTTCTCCATTAAAAAAGTTGGTGGTGTTTCTATTCTGGTAAAGTCAGAGTTGTTAAGGAAAATATCCATCTGTTGTTTTTTGTACTTGTTAGGATTGAAGTCTCCTATTATGATGCAGTACTTATATTGTGAAGCCTTTATCAACAAATTTTCTTCTACTCGTCTGCTGGAGTGATGTAAGTATACCAGAAAGAAATGAAGTTTTTCCTCGCTATATGGAACAGTAAAGTGTAGAACATCGTTCCAAGGATTATTAATGTGAGGTGGATTACTTTTCCCCAATTTTGTACCTCTTTTAGCTTGGACCAAAGCACCACCACGCAAATTTAGATTGAGAATGTTGCCGTGTTTAACTATAGAAGTCCAGTCTCTGTATTGTATGTTATCGGTGTATTTAGTTTTTGTCTCAACGAACATGGCACAGTCAATGTTGTTATTTTCCAGATAATTCCTAATAAGTATGTTTTTATTCTTGTAGCTGTTAATGTTGGAATATAGAAATTTAAGATTGAATGTTCCTGAATAATTGTGTTCCTTCAGTAGGCTCAGTGTCCACTGGTTTATTTTCATTCTCCAAATCAATCATTAGTACATATAACCTGTTACCAACAAATGTGGGTATTGTGCTTATATTGTAATTATCGATAAATCGCCTTTGAAGTTTTTGTATTAATTGTTGTCTATCTGTATTTTTTGGGTTATTCATTTTGTTCAAATATGTCTCTATAATGTGATCATGTATAGTAATGGGTTTATGTATTCGGCTGATCTTTGTTTTCCTAGCATCTATTTCGCTAGTCTTCTTGTTGATTGACCGTATTTTGATGTTTGGAATACCTTCTATTGGTTTCACGGGTCTTTTTGGGCATTTTAGTGACCATGCGACATGTTCTGTTGATTGGCATGCCGAGCATTTTGGTGGCAAGCTAGTGGTACACTCTGACTCTTTGTGTTGTTGGTTGCATTTGGTACATGTTATTGTCGAAGTACATTTTTCTGTCGTACAGGCCCGGATCTAGGGGGGGGCAAGCGGGGCGCTTGCCCCGGGCGCCAGCTCAAGGGGGCGCCAAAATCAACCAGAGGTTAAAATTTTTTTACTTTTGATTTTGTCGTAAAAAATTAATTTCCTAGTGCTAAAATGGAAAGTGTAGAATGGAAACATGATAAACCATCACTATGCCTAAAATCTTTAAAATCAATGAGGGATCAATTAACTGCATATTATTCAGTCATCTACGAATGACCGCCTCACTTGGGTGAAAAAGGTTGAAAGATCTGATATGTTCACACTGCGTCCAGCAGTAATTTCTTTGCCTGTCGACTCATCGCCTTCTCATCTGGAACTAAGGGCCAAAATTTCCGATTTTCTATAGACCATAACTTAAAAACTAATCCTTTCAGCATAATTCTATTTGCATATTCGTAATCTATGCCTTAGTAAAAACACCAATTTTGGTGGAAATCAGTGAGATTGAAATTTTTTCAAATTTTCCATAGATGTAGGTACCGAGTTTTTCACCATAATTTGAGCCCCCCTTTAACTTTGTTACTAAGAGAGGTACAAAAAATAATTGTTTTATACAAAAGTTTCACGAAATGGAGTGTTTTAAAATGTTTTCACAAAATGAAATATATACAGAGTGGGCGATTTTTTGAAGAATATTTTTGGTCTCCGATCAAAACCGAATTCATTCTGTACACTAATTCGAGGGCGTAGAACACGAATATGCAAACAGATTTTCAAAAAAAAACCATTTTTCAAGTTATGGTCGATGGAAAATCGGAAATTTTGGACCTTCGCGGAAAAATTCATAAAATCTGAACTGTTTGTGATAGATGAATGAAGTGTGGTTTTTTATATTCGCAAAGAACCAATTCATCACAAAAAAAAAAAAGCATATGACTAGTGCCTTTTTTCTAGCTGCTACAGCTCTTCAAAGTTGACCAATATTTCCGAAATTTTGCACTAAAAGTGATTTATTCCTCAAAATACTGATCCTCCAAAAATCTAATTGCATATTCGTGATCTACGACCTTGAATTAATATGTAAAATGATCCGGGTCGACATATGTAGCTAAAAAAATAAATTTTTGTTCGGAATAATTTCGTTCATGAAGCGCGGGTAAAAACGATAGACGAGGGCGGGTTGTAAACGACATTCTTGTAAATACAAACTTTTTTATTTTTTTACTAATTCGAGGTCGTAGATTACGAATATGCAATTTTTGGGAGTATTTTGGGAAAAGAATAACTTTTAAAGGAATAATGAGAAAAAATATGTTTTGATGGAACAATGGGAAAAAAATAAGAGTGATTTTTTTCCCAAAGTACTCATCTTAGGAAAAATCTAATTGCATAATCTATACCACCTCGAACTAGTGAAAAAAATAACTCGGGTTGAAAGCGATGACGAATATGCAATTAGATTTTTCCTACGAACCTTAGAAGGGGGGGGGGGGGGGGGGGGCGCCATCATGAATTTTTGCCCCGGTCAGAAAAAATCGTAGATCCGGGCCTGCTGTCGTATGCGTGAATTGAGAGCATCTCATACAAGGTACTGGAATTGGATCTGGAGGGTGGCTTGGTTTAACTGTGTAATGTCTACACTTGTAGAAAACTCCCTCATTTATTAATTTTTCATATGAGTGTATATCGCTGGTGATTATACGAACAAACAATGAAGGTTTATCAGTTTTTCTTGATATAATTCGTTTACAGTAACGGTGTATTATATTATTTTTGGTAAGAAAGCTACTCATCTCTTCCTCCTGTTATTTCCATTTCCACTTGTGAAATAACAGCTGAAAATGATTCAAGATGTCTTTTAGGTCTCTGTGTCTGTGTTGTATCTGACACTGTAGTTTCCAAAAAGCTGATGATTTCTTTCATTTCTTTCAATTGGTTCAGAGCTTTTACAATGTGTTCTTTCAAGTTGTTCGATTTAATAATGAATCCTTGTTGGGTTTGAAATATTATATCTCGTGCGTTCGGAAACATTTTCATCCATTGGTCAACAATATGTAACCTAGTTGTGTTGGGTTTAGTGGTAATGTGAAATATATTTGTGTATGTTTTATATGAGAATATTGGTTTTGTTGATGTTTGGTTGCGTAGCGTTTGAAGGTTATGTGGGCTGTCATTTTTGTCTTCCTCTGTGTTCATTTCCATGGACTCATTCGAATTCTGTGTTGACGTTGACGGCTTTGACATTTGTGAGTGTGATGTCAACTGTGGTTCGCTCATTCTTATCTCCGGGGATTTCTTATCGTCGACTTTTTTTGGCGGATTCTTTTTAGGTCTACCTCGTTTCTTCCGCTTTTTACCATTTACCAACGTGAATTCGTTTTCGTTTGTTTCGGCTTCGTCAGAAGAAATATTGGTTGATGTTCCACTATTTTGGGACATTTCTGTATTGAATGTCCCAAAATCTTCCGCGTTATATGATCTTGCGTGTTCCACTTTGAAAATTTTTACAATTCAAACTCGCTATCACCATACGTCCGCACACCTCAGATGTTGCACAGCAACTGAAGTATTAATATTTCATGATAAAATCTGTTTTACCTTATAAACTTCAGATCCTATCTGCCATTTCAAAATAGAAGTAATTAATTTATTCAAAAGGAATTTTTCAAACGGAAAATTATCATATCATATACACAAGAAGAATGGGACAAACTTGCTGACAGCTTCTTATAGATTACCTTCGCATTTATCAAAAAAAAAATTCATCTGATTTGTCGAAATTGATGAGGAGGAAATAATCTAGAATATAAGTCTGTTCAGAAACAAGGTCAATTTCTTTCAATTACTTTTTCTTAAGGAACCATACTGATATTTTTTGTCAAACTTGGAAAAGACAAATCACCTCCTCACATCTTGCCGTATATCTTTTTTCAAATACAGGGAGTTTAAAAAATCACAGGAATTGGTGAAAAATTCATTACTTATACTTCCAAAACTGTAATTTCCAGAAAGATATATTTTCATATGAGTATGATAAGACTTGGTTAATTTTTCCAGTAACCAACAGTTAAAATATTCTCAAAATCCTCATATTTCATGCGATTTAAATTCCAAAGAATGGATTTTGTTCAGTATTTCTTATTTCTAGTTGAACTATTGAAACTCCGGGTATAGAAGTAGGATATGTAAACAAATCGATTGAAGAACAATTCAGAAATCATCATGATTTCCCTTCATTCGTTTCAAATGATAATTTCGCATTTATTCTCATTCCAGATAATGGAGTTTGGAAGTTGATCTTGTGCACAACGATTATAATCCAATTTTTTGTCAACTAACAGAGAAATAATAGCAAAAAAAATTAATGTGAGAATTTTTTTAATGAACTAATCATGCAATCTATGTACCCATCAAGGATCATTACAGTTTAATCTGACAATTCTAACATCACCACATCTGTACTAGAGCAAAAGTTTTGATATTTCAGGTACACTATAGATACACGCATGAAAAATATAAGAAAAAAATATGATGAAACCAAATTTTATATGAGATTACAAAATATACTGAACAATATAACATTATATAAATATGAGAATACAGTACAAATATTTTTACAGTAGATTCTTGAGTTGAAATAAACACTTTTTTCTTATACCTTTTTTTCCGATTCAGTCCTGATAAAAAGTTTTTATAATTAGCTGTGCCACCCCTTGAAAAAGAAAATTACCTTCAGAATAACTAGCTAAATCTGTAATACTACACATCGGTGGACCTTTTAAACGAAGTTACATTAAGTTAGGTATTGACAATTAGATTCGATCAAAGTAGCCAATTTTTCGAATTTCATAGATATTTTCTATTTTTGAACATCCAATGACTCGAAAACGGCGCATTAAACGGGAAAATATGAAGAATACTTTTATTTTACAAAACGTTCAAATATTCATACTATAACGCCCAATTTAGTTTCAAAAGTTGGGTTCTTTGAATTTTTTTAGTTTTATGGTACGTAAAGGTCATGATGAGAAAACTGAAAGACGTGGATGATATCTTGTGTTCGAAAAGGATTCAACAAATAAATGAGAAACTATATTCCGAAATTCATTTCATTCTATCAAACCGTTTGTGAGACAAAACTTAAAATAACATTCTTTTATGGTTGTTCAGCAGCCTGTATCTGTTTAACTGAGCCGATTCGGAAAACAGAAAAAAAGCCTCTCTTTTGACTATCGTTGAAATATTTGTACTATTCAAAGACTCACCCTGTATAAATATTATCAGTTTTTCGTTTGATTGGTTAGAAAAACTACTTTTGCAAAAACAGTTATGAACATCTTATACGTAGCTCATCATTGATATGTTTAACTTCAACGAACCAACCATGTATGTATATTTAAAGAGTAGGAATTAGACTCAGTCAAAAATAAAAATATAGGAAATTATCAAGGTTATTCAATATCCCCTATATTACATGTTCTTAAGACATTCTATAATATAATGTAGTTAGAAATTTAAACATCCTTTGAATGTCTTATTCTTGGTGAGACAATCAAGTACAGAGGCATAAATAATTTTATGAACCCAGAACCTTTACTTTCATTTCTTGAAGTGGTGCGAGGAACGATTCCCTATTACTTTCATCCTGTGTCTCCATTTATGCACACTGATTTCAAATCAACTACTTTTTTCCAAGATATCTATCTGTTCTCACCATATACTTCAGAAACATTTGAATTGATTGATAACAATTGCCAACTTACTCTGGAATGAAAAGATAATAAATTTATAGTTTTAGTGGTCGAATATTTTCACATTGTATAAAAATAAATTTAATATTGGAATCACTATGTTACGAAGGCGTAGAAGGGCCACATAATATTTTAAAAATATTTTTCCTTAAATTCCGACTTTGAAGTCGGAATTTACTAAATTCCGAGTTCAAAGTCGGAATTTAACAAAATTCCGAGTTCAAAGTCGGAATTTTGTTAAATTCCGACTTCAAAGTCGGAATTTACTAAATTCCGACTTCAAACTCGGAATTTTATTCAGTTTCGAACTTCTACAGGGTGTTCTAAGACCAGGAACGTAATTGTTCCTGAATTACAGTTTGCTTTTCTACAAATATTCAAATTCATATAATACAAAGTGTTCCCACAGTTATGATGAATGAATAATTATGTACACAGGGTGTACATTAATATTTGAGTTTTCTTCTATGAGAGGTCATAACAATGATATAACTTTTTACACTTTCATAGACATGACATGAATATTTTTTTAGACATTACTGTTTTGTAGCTATATTCCGGATATTTTATGAAAAAATTTCCTCCTCATATGTACTCATGAGGCTCAATGGACAAGAAATCAGTACACTCCGAGGTACATCCGGTGTGCTTTGATGTTTCTTACATGAAGAGGTCATTACAACGGTGAGAAAACCTCATATAGGCAACTCTATGACGAATTGGTTCATTTCCAAATATGCTGAGATATTCATGAGAGGATTCAGATTTCACAAAATAAACACGTTGTTCTTTAATAAATATTTAACTTGATGTATTTTATTGGAGAAAATTGTCATTGGGTCCATGTTTTTCAATAATTATGAAATTATGGTCGTAGACAGGTAAAGGTAAGGTTGGGCAAAACCTACCTCCACCCCAGTACTGAAAAAGTAACCATAAAATAACATTGAGCTCCCAGGCCCCCCTCTGTATATATGGGGAGATAATCTATGTCGTCGTAGAACAACACCCTGTGCATCTAGCCTGTATCGGTTTCGAGGTAAATAAAATTCCGACTTTAAAGTCGGAATTTTACTAAATTCCGACTTTGAACTCGGAATTTAGTTAAATTCCGACTTTGAACTCGGAATTTAGTTAAATTCCGACTTTGAACTCAGAATTTTGTTAAATTCCGACTTTGAACTCGGAATTTAACTAAATTCCGACTTCAAAGTCGGAATTTAAGGAAAAATATTTTTAAAATATTATGTGGCCCTTCTACGCCTTCGTACTATGTGATATAGTATAGGTATCATTTGAGTGGAAACGTTGGCCGGAACATTTTTGCATTATTTAAAATGACGGCGGAAATGTAGATATTGATTTTCGATCACTATAATAGGTACTGCACGGATTTTACACTATATTTATAATTAAGGCAAAGCGAGCATAAACTATATAAAATATTCATACATATTTGATATTCAGTGTTCATTATGTAACAATTGAAAACGTATCCTCTAATAGTCATTAAGGTTCAATAGTCGTCCACTCTAATTAAACAAATGAAACGCGTGGGAAAGTGAAACAATTTCCGTTTTCATCGAAATTTTTGAATCAAACCCGTCAAGAAATGGAAATATAATGATAAGTCCGTATAAGGGATCTCATTCGATATACGTGTAATTTATTCGGAATTCAATGCATTCGATTAAGATCACAACCTATCACCAATGGTATGGTGAAATATCGTTGGGAAATTTGATTTTTTCACTATTTACTGAACATTCGAGGTAAATACTGAATAGCTTGGAGTCGAGTTTTCGAGTTTTTGAATGTCACCTAACAATATATTGGTGTGATTCAAGTCGAATTAAAATAGAGTGGTTATTTTAGGCTACATCGACAGTCAGAGTATACCATGTTCAATCCAAGCTTCAAAATCGGAAGTTATGTGTAATATTGTATAATGTCCCGTTTTACATTTTATTCCATTATGGGTATGCAATTCTGCCCAACTTCGTTTTGGACATCCATTGTATTGTTTATTGTACTCTGAACCAGACTTTGTTTGACCGAGACCTGAATTAAATGTCTTTATAGGGAGTTAACATTGAAGAATATCAATGCAAGCAACTACCCGTGTGAATTATTTTAAACCTGTTGCAAAATTTCTACATTAGGTATTCAAGATGTTCCACTTTTAATATGGAGTTGTGGCAGTGAAATGGATTCTGATAAAACTTTTAATTCATATTGTATTCATAGCAGGAATACCTACCTAAAATACTTTTAACCTCGACACTCGTTATTTTCAATATCTCGGCTTGTAGTACATTTTTACAAAAACAATGCGGAGTTATATCAATCTAAACGATGGCCGGATTTAGCCTTCATATATTTTTGGAGAATGCTTCCAGAGATCAAAATATGAAGAAACTTTCATATCAACAAGACAAAAAGATATTCAGAATCCAGTAAATTTGCGGGACTACACGCCACTGGGGCTTTCTAGGACATATTTATCTCCGAAGGTATTCGAGATAGAAAAAATTTAACTGTAAACACTTCTCATTTTGACTGGAACTATCACTTCCTCAAGCTATGACCTGGTGTTTCGAATAACCCTGTATTTAAATATTTTTCTCTCGAGAACATATAATGTTCATGAACATCGTATCACCAAAATAATATTCACCTTCTCAAAAATATATTCAATTGGATATCATAGTCCCACTTGATTATGTTCCTTTCATTCAAATCAAAGATTATAGAGAAGAAAAATAGGAAACGCCCTCATATATCTGGTACTAAATACCGACTACATTTTGGCCTGTGTTTGCCACATTTGACAATGAGATGGTGCTGATAACGTACTGCCGATACAGAAAAACGAACAATTATCTGTTTTATAATTGTAGGGTGCGAAATTTGAATTCTATTCCTCGTATTGCTTTCAATGTCGACTTTGTTGAGGCCAGCAAACAAACATCCTGAGCGACAAAACAAAAGTATGGTATTGTTTTGTGGTCAGGATGTTACTTTTCATCTGAACATTGTTTGGAATAAATTGATATCTTTGAAATACGCTGTTAGATGTGCTATATTTTAATTCGTAATTTATGAAAAATTTACAAAAATTCAAAATTATGCATTTTTATTTGCAATATATAAAAATTCACAAAAATACAAAATAATGGACAACAAATAGAGCTTTGAATAGGACACAAAAGTGTATGGTGAATTGTGGATTTTAATCCTTTTATCGAATTTCAATATCGACTCGTTAAGATCAGAAAACAAACATTCTGAGCAACAAAAGAAAAATATGGTTTTGTTTTGTAATCAGGATGTTACTTTTCATCTGAACATTATTTGGAATCAACTGATATCAATGAAATACGCTGTCAGATATACTATATTTTTATTTGCAATATATAAAAAATTTACAAAAATTCAAAATTATGGATTTTTATTTGCAATTCATAAAAAATTCCCCAAAATTCGAAATAATGGACAGAAAATAGAGCTTTGAATAGGACACAAAATTGTATGGTGAATTGTGAATTCAATTCCTTGTATTGAATTTCAATATCGACTTTGTTGAGACCAGAAAAGAAACATCCTCAGTAACTAAACAAATGCATGGTTTTGTTTTGTGATCAGGGTGTTACTTTTCATCTGGACATTGTTTGGAGTCAACTGATATCAATGAAATACGCTATCAAATGTGCTATATTTTTATTTGCAATTAAAAAAAATTTACAAAAATTTCGAATTATGCACAAAAAATAGAGTTTTGAATAGCTCTTTGATCAAAATAGCCAACTGTAGTCTTAGAAAATTACATATGGCCCTCAATTCAATATTCTAACTATTCCAAGGGTCTTAGTAACACATTTGAAACACAGATGGCGCTCACATCACTCCGTTTCCAATCTTTCTACTCTATAATCTTTGACTTAAATATCATCCGATGAATTTTATCAATAACACTTCCGTTAGCTCACTCAAAAATTGAAAAACTGATAAATTTCATCGATTATTTCCCAGGTGCGATAGCAGCAGGCAACTGCGTGGTCCTGAAACCGTCCGAAAAGGCTCCAGCTACAGCAGAATTAATAGCAAAACTACTACCAAATTACCTGAACACCGATTGCTACCAAGTACTTTGCGGTGGAGTACCCGAGACAACAGAAATCCTCAAACAAAAATTCGATTACATTTTCTACACCGGCTCCACAGCGGTCGGAAAAATCATTTACGAAGCTGCGCACAAGCACCTGACCCCCGTGACCTTGGAACTAGGAGGAAAATCACCCGTTTACATCGACAACACAGCGGACATGGAAATTGCTGCGAAAAGGATACTCTGGGGAAAGTGCGTTAACGCAGGACAAACATGCGTCGCACCTGACTACATCCTGTGCACCAAGGAGGTGCAAGAAAAATTCCTGATTTACGCCGAGCAAGCCATCAAGGAATTTTTTGGAAACAGCGTCAAGGCATCCCCAGATTTCGCCAGGATCATCAACGACTACCACTTCAACAGGCTTGTCAGGCTTCTGAAAGACGCCAAAATAGCCATCGGAGGTCATACGGACCCCACTGACAGGTTCATCTGTCCCACAATCGTTATAGATGTACTTCCTGGTGAACCCCTCATGCAAGAGGAGATTTTTGGACCAATTCTTCCAATCGTTAACGTCACAAACGTGCAAGATGCCATCAGATTCATAAATGAAGGGGAGAAACCTTTAGCTCTCTACATCTTCTCCAAAAACTCCAAAGACACGAAACTTATTCTTGATAACACATCCAGCGGTGGAGCTGCGGTCAACGATGTCATTCTACATATTGCAGTGGAATCTCTACCATTTGGTGGTGTTGGTAGCAGTGGTATAGGATCTTATCATGGAAAACAATCTTTTGATACTTTCGTACACAAGAAAAGCGTACTGAAGAAAAATTTTGCGACTGTACCTGAAAAAATTCAAGCATTGAAATATCCTCCCTATACCAGCAAGAAACTAATGTTGATGCAGAATGCCATTGAGAAAAGGAAGGGACTATCTTTATCCTTCTTACCGCAATTGCTCTTCTTCTTGCTGGGGATAGTCTTAACTGTGGGTGCTTATTTCTTGTGGTTGTATATAAACCATGATGGAATTTTCAAAAGTGATTGAATCAATTTGGGACAAATCAAAAATTTCAACATGATGAAGTGATAATGGATCAAAATGGAAACCTGCACTCATTACTCTATTCCCGGAGAAGGATTCCTCATTGTATTCGACTGTGTTATTATATTAAACATTAAGGTACCTATGGTGACGATGGTGTTAGCTCTACTTCATTAGATTCGTTATTATTCTATTTATTTTTTGGTTAGCGTAATCTATTGGTTTGAGGATTTTCTTTCGAGTGGTGAACATTTTCAATGTTTCATTTACGCTAAAAAGAAAACGAACTCTGTTTGGGAGTATTCTGTATCAGAAATGAAATATTCATACATGTTCCATCCATTAAGATTTAGTGTTAGTCTATCTGAAGTAAATTTAAAAATACATTAGTTTTGATAAGAAATTAATATAGAGTATGAAGTTTTCAATCTCCTTTTCCCATTATCCGGTTTACACTTCTTTGCAGGGTGAAAATATCAGTAAATTCCGCGAAATGGGATTCATATACAGGGTGCAAATGAATAATTGTGAAAAAATTTGAGGTATGATAGCTTGTTTGAAAAAATTTATGTGAAAGACCCACCACAATCTTTTGACTTTTGATTCGCTCAATCTGAAGTTTAATTTAATATTCAGATATTTTGAAGTAAGTTTCTCCACGAATAAGAATATAAATAATTCTTCGATATTGATTGAAAAATAGTGAAAAAATCTATAATAATTATGCCAATTTTCAGTTTGTTTTCAACTCTAATTGCGAAAAACCTATGAATCCCGATTTTCTCATTCAATTCAGAAAATATTCTGGAAATAATTTCCTCGACGTAACTCGATTAATTACATTTTTTTTGTATAATGCGCATTTAAATTTTTGTTTCTATCGTTAAGTTCACCTTGTCTCATCAATTCCATATAAATAACAGAAAAAAGATCAAGGATTTTTGACTCGTTATAGGATATAAATTGTTGTGACTATAGAAAGGTCGATCCGGTGAGTAAAAAGTGTCTGCATGGGTTCAAGGGTTAAACAGAAGTAAAATACAGGTTCTCTTTATGCGCATCACAATTCCATTAATCCTTAGTCAACCAACAAAAAACAGAATTGAAAACCTAGGAGGCATCATGATACTTCATCTCTGCTTCAACTCAAAATAGATGTGAGAAATGCACATGTTTTTTGAAATGTATTTTCAGGAACTGTCTTCAGCATAATGAACAACCAGTTTCTTCAACCTTAAATAACACTCAGAGTTTCAGAGAATTAATTCCTCGAAATAATAGAAAAGTATTAGTGGAAAAAAAGGCTTACTATTTTAGTATTCTTCATTGAAAATATTGGATTAAATTAAAAGATCAATGTGAGACTGTGACTTAGTAATGACAGGATTCGTTTTGGTCTAGATTGCAGAGACTCAGTTGGACAAAATGCCGACGTTTCGATTTATTTTAAATCATCATCAGAGCTCTGCAATAAATGATACCTAAAGACAGCTGAACAGATCGAAACGTCGACATTTTGTCCAACTGAGTCTCTGAAATCTAGACCAAAAAGAACCCTGTCATTACTAAGTCACATTGCAAATATTCATTTGATTATCGTTTCACTGAATATTCTCAAAATACTTGATAGATTGCAGCAGCAAAGATTCTCGCTTTCCGTTTTCATGTATAATCTGCCATCAACCGCACAACCACTATTAGAATATACAGGGTACAAATATTATATTTTAACAGTGGATTCTTGAGTTCAAAAGAAACACTTTTTTTCCATACCATTTTTTCCGATTCGGTACTGATAAAAAGATATAGCCAGTTTAAGTTTTCATAATTCGCCCTGGAAAAACAATATTACCTTCAGAATGACTAGCTAAATCTGTGACACTACAAATCTTTGGATGTTTCAAACAGGGTTGAATTCAGCCAAAGTACCCAATTTTAAAAATTTTACAGATAATTTTCAAAATTTGAACATCAAATTACCCAAAAACGGCTCATTTTACCAGAAAATATGAGGAATACTTTTATTTTCCAAAACGTTCAAATATTTCAAGGCGTGGGTGATATCTTGTGTTCGAAGAAGATTCATCTAGTGAATGAAAAACTATATTCTGAAATTCATTTCATTCGATAAAACTGTTTGTGAGATAGAACTAAAAATGAAATTTTTTTATGGTTTTTCAACATCCTGTATCTTTCAAATCTAGCCGATTCGGAAAAAATGGTAAAGGAAAAAAGTTTTCTTCTGATCTCAAGAATCTACCCTCTATATATATCTAATATTGAAGATATACAAAAACAAAGAACATATTTCCATATCTTTCTTTAATCATGATTCAAAAAAATTGTTATTCGACTGAAAAAAAAATTTCAAGAGAAAATAGGAGACGCCCTAGAGGACAAACTGATATAATAGCCCATCGTTGACATTGATAACTCTCTGGTTCATGCGAAACCAACTTTTTCAAAGCCCAAAATATCAAAATTTCAGGCCACCGGTTGATTCCCGATAAATTTTCAGTTTCAGGGTGACAAACACGAAGCCTACGTAAGGGTGACTTTAAATCAGCACTATAGAGGCGTCAAAGAAAAAAGGACCAGAATCGCCAGACCATCCAGGGATGGAGAAGTAACATTTACAGAGGGCTTCAACTTCAAATTGGCCCCAAATCAAGTGGACATCAGCAGCCTAGCGTTTCATGTCTTTCAGGCAACTTCTGGTTATGGTAGGGGTACGTGTTGGGATTAGAAAGCTTTCGCTGGTTATATTTTTGTGGAATGTTTGAAGCTTGCGTGCAATGTTAATTTTTATGTGGCATGCTAAGCGAAGGAAGTACGATTGTGTGGTATCACATCCTCGTCTTGTATTGTAGGTGATCCAAGGATCAGTAGTTGTCGTAGTGACTTCTAGTTCAAGTATTTGCTAGCAATCACTCTTTTAAGGAAATGAATTGTTGTGGTGACTGCTTGATTGATCGATGGAAAATTAATTATAATTCTACCTATTCTCTAAGCCCTATAGAGATAAGGACCATGGAGAGGAGCAAAACGATCGATGTTTGCTGACCAGTGACCACAGATTCTTGAGGTCAAAAGAAACACTTTTTTCCAATACCATTTTTTCTGATTCGGCCCTGATAAAGAGATATATAAGCGATATAGCAATTTCAAATTTTCATTAGGTATATGAATAAAAATTAACAATACTTTTATTTAACATTTTATAAAACGTTCAAATATATTCATTAGATAGCGTACAACTTAGTTTCAAGTGTTGGGTTCTCCGAATTTTTGGTGTTTTTTTGGTATCGTAATGGTCATAATGAGAAATCTGGAACACGGTGATATCTTGTGTTCGAAAGAGATTCATCAAATAAATGAAAAACTAGTCCGAAAGTCATTTCATTCGATAAAACCGTTTGTGAGATAAAACTAAAAATTACATTTTCTTTTATAGTTTTTCAAGAGCCTGCACAGGGTAATTCATAACTATTGGGACAGGCTAAGGGCAGATTGTTTGGACCAAAATATGGTGATAGGACCAAATATACAACCTCAATAAAATATTGCAGTGGAAAAGGGTAAAGGGCGTTAAAGTTGAATTTTTTATAAGGGGACAGAATAATATTTTCTTCGAAGTTCGAAAGTCCTGTTTTTTGTTCGTTTTTAATTATGCTTTATCGTCGAAATAAATAAATAAAATAAATAAATCGTTACTTCAAATCCCCTTCCGATGCTCTGAACTGTTTAATTCTGTTTTTCTTAAAAACGGATGAAAAAATATACAGTGAAATTATTAGCAAAAAACGAAAAAAAAAATTCAACTTTACCGCCACTATCTGCTTTTTCCACAGTAATATTTTATTGAGGTCTATTTGGTCCTATCGCCATATTTTGGTCCAAACAATCTGCCCTTAGCCTATGTCCCAATAGTTATGAATCACCCTGTATATTTTAAACTGAGCTGATGCGGAAAAAACGGTAAAGGAAAAAGTGTTTCTTTTGACTTACCCTATATACGTGTTAACTGTTAGCTGTTTTTGATTTTGAGTGAAGATAGTTCAATTTGCTTGGGTGGATTGTTTTTCGTTAATGGTGACAAATAATGAGAAAAATTCATAGATGATTATTATGTGGGTACTTATTTGTTGTTAAACAAAATATTCAACGATGATGGTGAAATACAGGGTAGACTATAGCTCACAAAATGCATATCTTTAGTTTTTACTCTTTTAAAGAAACATTCATGAGATTACATTATCCACTTACGAGTGGTGGAGGGTAATTAGGTAGAGTTTCTCAAATGGCAACTCTAACTCTTATGTGGATGGATGGACCTCTTATTTCTGAGGATGATTTGGTCAATTACGGCGTTTTTTTAACCTTTTTTTTTATTAAAAGGATGAAATGATTAAGATAATGGAATTCGAATTCCACTTCACAATTTATTTTAACTTTATAATAATATGGAACAGTCTGTAGAAGTTAAGTTATTCAGTTGAAGATTACTGTAAATGGAAATTCAGTGAATTTTTATTTCTTGGACATCTTTTGGTAATAAAAGAGATATTTTGCTTATTAACCATTAGTACTTTTTCTATGAAAATTTAAAAAATTCTGGGATTTTTCAATATTCTCAACAATTCCCTAAAAAAATTAAGCAGTGAAATTTTCTCAGGTTGAATTGGTTATTCACAATGATCTTAAGGTTGAGCAGGAGGTTCAAATACAAACTTTCTCCTGAATTCAAAGTGTTCTAAGCTATAAAAGGGATTCTAAATTAATAAAAATTGTATGGAACACTCCAATTTTCATATGGGAAATCACCTCCTTCATTCCCTTTCTATCAATGTAAAACTACCCATACAAGACTATAATTGCATATAAAGGCTCTAAACTATCTGACGAAACTCACTCCCGTTTTATTTTGTTTCCGAAGAAAAAATAAATTCCCTATATACATTTCTGGCGATAAACGAAATCTGAATACGGAAACCAAAAAGGTCTGAGGTCTGATAAAGTTGCCCATTTATAAATAAATTCTAATTTGAATTCAATGCATTATAATAGCAATCAGATTAAATTACTCTATTATATTCCAATGAAGGTGCATTTCAAAGACTATGCGCGATATAGGTGAGCAGTGTAGGAAGAGAGAAAGTATCTCCAGGAAATCACAACTCTCTTCATTACGCAATTTCAACCATGCAAATTACACGCTGACATAATGACGTTTTTATGACCGGAGAAAAATGGTAGGTAGGTCTAAGACTTTGATAGTTGCAGAGATAATTAATAAACACAGATCATGCCTTTGTTGTGCCGAAGAATTCAGCCATCTAGACTTATAATGTTGAACTTGAAACAGATTACGATTTTCACAAAATGAGTTTTTTCAACACGACACGTGTTTCGCTATCACAATGGCATCTTCAGGTTGGTGAAGGTAAACTGAAATATTTGGTACCAAAACAACACTCGATGTTATCGAACACTATAATCTACCCTGAGATTTCAACGAAGTGAATTTCTCGGCATGCTGATGTGCGTATTAGGTTCAATTCTCCTACATCTCAGGGCTGCGTTTTATACACAGGACTTTGAATATCCCCAGTGTAAAATATCTAAAGGTGTCAAATCTGGGGAGCGTAGCGGCCTTTCAATCGGCCATCTGCTACCATACCTGCTTCATTTATCTTGGTTAATTCAATGCGTTTTCCATCGAGGTGGGAGTAGTGTTGCTCTGACGAGTTCAAATGAGATCGATACCCGATACCATGATCAGCATCTACTCTTCTTCGAGGGAGGTAGTTCCTGAAGGGGTACGAGCGATGGCAAATTGAATTACCTAAAGTAGTCTGCTTGTGGCTGTCACAACTAGTACTTTTTCACTCTCTGTTTTAAGAAAGTCCTGTCATTCTGAATTTTTTAACACGTTGCCTACTTCTGAATCAGGACATTAGCCTGACTAACTGCTATATGTCATCCATAACATCCTTTTAATTAGAGAACAAATCAAATTTTGAGCATGTTTGAAACATCCCTTGTGATATCCATTATCTATAGTATGTTTCATTTCACCTTTGACTATATGTTTAAAATATTATTTTCAGAAAATGACATAGTTTTCAATTTCAGATAAGCTGATTGGAAAATGCGTATTGGGATCCTATATGTTCGCAAGGGGTAAAGCTCTGGACCAATGGAATATTGCTATCTCTAATCCTATGGAACAGCGACAAGAGTGGCATATACTATGTGAATGAAACCCCTTCAGGGACCAGATAGAGCATGTTCATTAGTTTATCAAAGTAAAAGATCCTATGTTCTTCACGGACCAACAGATAAATAGCAATTGAGATTGATCAAATATCAACATTATGCAGTTTTACCCACATGAAAATTTTCAGCTTATTTTTACATTTTCAGTAGGGTAATGATCTCCACGAGAATAATTTTATTTTCATTTTATGAAAAGTTAGGTGAAACTCAATATAGAATATTGAATATATTTTCGTATCACTCCTGAATAGTTATGACATTCGTCAACAATTATTTGGTTTATTCATTGAATAAGCCTCATTTAAATTCGAGCAAGTTTTCGTTTGATAATTTATATGTGAATGGATTCCTCCAATAAAACTGTTTACATCTTTTGCTGACATATAAATGTTGAAAAAAAATGGGACATTCGAAAGAGTAAAGGATTGCTCAATTCGCAAGAGCATATCGAAGCAATTATAATTTTCCCAATATTTTGATTTCATATTTGAAGATCCATTCTGCTACAGCTTCAAACCCATTCGTCATCTGTATCTTCAACGTGAAATATAATGAAAAGTTCAAAATTTTGTCAACCTATGAAGTGGACAGAATGAATATACAGTTTATCTGTATGGCTCATATGGTTAGCAGATTATCATACAAGTGAAAGAACACAACTGAAAAGTCATTGTTCGTGGATACAATTCTGTATAAATTCTATTACCAAAATAATGATAAGAATTCAAAATGTAATGAGAAATATATGTACTACGAGTGCGATGTTAATGGTTTTTCAAACTCAGAAAATCGAACCAAAGTGAAATTATGGTTTTATTTCGATTTGTGTGAGACATTTTTAATGATTTTTACTTCATGTTCGTTGCATACCTAACAAATTTCCATAACGTCCATAATATCAGCATACTTCGTAGAAATAAGTAGGTATATTATCATGTCCTCATCATAGAATATCAATTTTCAAAAGAAGTTTCAGTTACAATATTTACAGGCTCTACAACAATATTCCTGATTAATTCAAACTGTTAAATCAAACGAGGTTCAAGAAAAATATCAAATAAAAGCATTTCTACATACTCGATTCCACATCTAATGGATGTGAAATCTATGTTTGTTGACGGACTCATGTATATTTTTTCTCGTATCTTCAATTCCTGTACACATTCATCTTTGATTAAGTTGGTCCAAATGTACTTTTTGCAGTCTGCAAGGGCTTAAGGGTAAAGTGGTAGAGCAATCTTTAATGAATCATTTGTATGCATGTATGGCTTATTTTAAATGAATTATTCTTTTAGGGGTAGATACCCTTTAAGAAAAGTGGCACTTCTAAAAGATATTATAACAATATATTTTTTCTGATGTGCCTAACCAACTTATACAGCTTCGAGCCGCCCTTGGTTATAAAAACCTATTGGGTGTTGTTTTTTTATACCAAGCGAAAACTTATCGAATGTGAATGTGTAAAGATGAATATTAATTAACTTATTATTTCCTTCCGGATATTTGTATGAAATATTTTACACAATCCCTGATTTTTCAATGTGCTCTGTTTCATTTGAAGAAAATAATTTGATGTTTTCATACAGAATCAGATAGAATGTTTAAAAGTAAATAACTGTTATCATGAAAATACATTTCCTGTATTTAATATTAATAAAATGAATGTACTAACATTGTAAGACTCGTATACATGTTTTGCCTCACAAAACTTTCTGTTCCCAATCAATATAATATTTCAAAAAGGGTTACAATTCAAGGAGTTCCAAAACGGGAAGTAAGTATTTGTGTAGTCATATCAGCACTTCCACCATAAACAATGGGGATTGGATCTCATGGTTTGAAAATGCGTGATCCTGATTTGCCTATAGTGCCAGAAAGTTTAACGTTATTCGGTTCAAGAATCGAGAACCGAGATGTCTCCATAGAGTTATTTCTGCATTACAAGTAGGGAAAATATAAGCTCTCTCAGGGGTTTCCTCGCAAAAAATTACAGAAATAAAAGAATACACTAAATAACTCAATAATTTATTATTATCATAGTATGTACAGCATTAACAATTTTTTTTCTCCATTTACTACAGCTATAGAAATTTAGGTTTGATCTGAACTATTCACCACAATTATGATCAATGAGTATTTAAAAACCAATCACAAAATTCACATTATATGAGGATCATGACAATTTGATATGTAGTAATGTAAAATGTGATGGATTTGTTTGACGAAGGAAATATTGCAACAATTGTCAATGAAAATGACAAGGAAGTACTACGTAATGTACAATTCTAATGTATACATTTGTACAATAAAATAGCGTAATGTATGGAATTTTCATTATGAAAAATGAAGTAGGTATAGGATATACCTTCTTTGACTTCTTATTGAGTTAATGCGAATGTGTAATGAACATATTCAAGAGCTCCAGTGGAACAGATAAATAGCCATGATTGTAAGATAGGAAAACGTGAGGTGCAATAGCTACCAAGTTTTTTCTAATTGTCTAATAGATGGAAAAATCTTCTTCATATAATCGAATACTTCATTCTTCCTGGAAAATCTGTCCAGTTCTTGGATATTTGAATGCGGTGTGACCCACATTCAACTCATAAAACACACAAATAACAATAGGAATAATTGACAATTAAGAAAACATTATTTGAAACAAAATACCAATTCACCAAGTTGAGGCCAGCTCCTATTCCATAAATGAATTGGTTTTTTGCATGCTATGTTGTTACCCAAATACTGAGGCATTTGCTGGCAATTCTTTCGTATTTGAAGGAAAATTAGCATATTCCGTTTGATTTGGTTGTTCCGTGAGGGGATTTGAGAACCTCCCCTATGATTACAGTCCGTTCAGAGCTGAATAAAAGTCCTTCTGTTATCGCATCATGCAAAAACAATAAATTTCCTACTAAGATTGGTGGAATAAATTGCACCATACAATGAAGAAAATGAAAAGGGTACACTATGTCAGTTTCTGGCAAAGATGAATATGGATGAATTCACTATTAAGACTTCTGAATCTAAGTTCTAAGATAGGTAGGAAGGCAATAATGAATTAAATGAGGTTTTGGTATCACATCCCAAAAATTCACTTCTAAAATGTCTGCAGAAAACATACCATATCTGATGTTATGATATGAACTCGCAATTGACTTCTGAATCTAATAGTGCATTATTGCTTTGACCTCCTATAACAGTCTCAGCTTAACCTATGAGATTCCTACCCAATTTCTTAAGAAAAACACTGTCACATGTACCATCAGTCTTTTGAATCGAATTAAAAGGAAATTTCGATTTATATCACAATTCTCTCGATATTGTTCCACGTCCTGTTCGGATTTAAAAAAGGAATTGAGTTTTAAATAGATGAACACATCGTGGAACAGTATCGAGATAACTGCTACATTTCTCTACAGCTTTCACATTTCATTCAGAATTTACAAAATATAAAGGATTTTATACTACTAGTATTTGGTGATTTATCTCAGAAAATGTGATAGTGTGATCAATAGTGCTAAGATTATTGATAACGATCCTGTCGTTGCTGACGAGGTGTCAATTCCACAAACTTGCGGGGTATACTCGTGACAATGACTCTGAAACAAACAAATTAATTATAACAATTGGATAATTGACATGTCTTAACATTTCTAATGTAGTATTTATTGGGCTATCTACATTCTTCCTAGCTGATTTTAGAAATAGCCCTACAAAGTTTCCATCATCAATTATTTCAGGTAAACAATTACTTATGTAGGTAATAGAGAAATATTGAAGATAAAAAGTTTTTCATGGAATATGCAGACGACTGCGCACTTATCGCTAGCAGCTCACGAGGATCTACAGATAATGTTGGACACCTATAAATATATATACGAAGCTTTAGGCCTCAATATCGACAAAACCAAAATTCTGTTTTTTTTTCAATTTCAGCGGGTTTCGAATTGTAGACAATGGCGAGATTTTTCGAGAATTTTTTTTATGTCTAAATTCTTTGAAAAAAATCATTTTACCTCGGAAAGTGAATAAAATATATGAACATTCCTTTTTCACTGAAAAAAAATTTTCCATTTTGTTTCCCTTCCACGAATTAAAACGATATCTGGCTTTCCCAGACGACCAACTGATTGAATTGAAATATAATGAAATCCGTATATGAATTAGTATAGTATATATCTGACGTAAGATATAACTTTTCGCGTTTTGGACTGACTACTAAAACGATGTAGACCGCTTTAAAAAAATTTATTTGTGGAATTGAGAAACTGTTTAGTTTCAATACAATTATTTTTATTATTCAGTTATTGATGTGATCATTTCGTTCAAATTTGTACATGCATTGTTTGTTCTAAATAAATAGTTTTTTTCTCTTTGTTCGTGGCTTTTCTACACCAGCAGATACACAAAATGTTCCGTAAATTTAGGGTGGTGCATGGTGTATTGAAATATGGATACCAATCATTATATGGAATAATGAACCAACGCAATAACGTAGATGTATCGCGTAAATGTTACAATAAATCGATACTCCAAGGTAACAAATAAAAACTCTTCCATGGCGATTAAAATTAACCGACCATACAAGTATCGTTTTCAAATTCGCAAATTATCAAATGATCAACCAGTTCGTCGAAGAATACAAAAAATATAAAACAACTAAATTATTTAATCGAATGCATTCAATTCAATGAGGAATACTAGAATTCACTTCACAAATATGAGCAATAATTGACGTATGGATTGGTAACTGGTGTAATATTCATTTTAATTACGTGGAACATTATTTATTTAATAGGTACGAATTTGGCGCATTTCATCGAGTCTCCAATTCGGACAGAGGAACATTATTGATGTAGGAAGTGGATGTAATATTGAATGTAAATAATTAAGCATCATATATGGCAGTTTTAATTATTATAAAGGCCAATTCAACTGAATTCACTTTCAGGAAGCATCTGATGAAAAAACAGACTGATATTATGGGCTGTATTGCTCTTTCGAAGGTTTTTTTTGCCCAATTTTTTAAATATGTTTACCCCCTTCAATAACTCATTATTTTGCTCATAACTTTCAGTTTCAGGTGACAATTTATTTTTAGTATTTGTAGTACAAAATCTGTTCACTCAAAAATTTAAAAAAAAGTATGGCCTGATCGATCGTCAACCACAGCCTGACAACGCCTTTGCATACTTTCGATTAGATTGCTGAAGTAACCTTGATCAATTTTTCTCCATAGTTGCGGTAAAACCCGTCTAGTTCTTGAAGTACCTATATGTGGAGGTGGTTGATGAAAATCTAAGGCTCTTTGTAGTTGACGGAGCGGAATACAATGAATTTCAAGAGCTTCATCGACGAATTCTCGTGAATACTTGTCAGAAAATAGTGTGGGTGTGCATATAAATTTTGTTTGGACTAGCCCCTGCTCCCTGCTCAGATACACTCCCTAATAGTTGGGGAGCCCAAGAGGTAAATTCGGGATTTATTCGAGCGTGTCAGATTAATATAAGGGGAGATACCTTGGACCCTGTAGAGTACCTCTACTGAAAATTAGACCTGTATATAGGGAGAATTGTCTAGGACAGCCTGTCAGAATACTGAAACAGAACGATCATTGCATATACTCGAGCGTGTCAGATTAAGATATCTGTGGTTAATTACTTGTTGAAGAGATTTAGAAGTTTGAAGAAGAGGAAAGATCTCGGAAGGGATAAAATAACGAATGTTATGTTGAAGAAATTACCTAGAAAAGGTATGGCTGCTCTAACAAATATCGCGAATGGAATTATGAGGACAGAACACTACCCAGAAAAATGGAAAACAGCGGAAGTCATGGTGTTCAATAAACCATTCAAAGAGAAGAAGTTCCCACAAAACTACAGACCAATAAGTCTACCGTCGGCGCGGCGTTAGGAAAAGTTGTAGAAAGAATTATATCCAAAAGCCTAAATGACGAAACCGAAAATCTGAAACTAATACCACCAGACAGTTCGGATTCAGAAGAGAGCATTCAACAGAGCAACAATTATTAAGGCTCACAGAATACATTACAGAGGGATTCCAAAATAAACAAGCTACAGGTCTTGTTTTACTAGACGTCGCCAGAAAATTCGACAAGGTATGGCATGAAGGATTAATATATAAGATGAGATGTGCTGGATATTCGATCAAAATATGCAAGTTGATCAGGAATTATCTCAAAAATAGAAGATTTTACGTGAAAGTGGAAGGAGAATGCTCCACAACAAAATATATAGAGGCTGGAGTACCCCAAGGGTCAGTACTTGGGCCACTTCTGTAGAACATATACATTCACGATATTCCGAAGAATCCAAGAACCATGCTTACGTTATATGCTGACGACACAGGCATAGCAACTCGACACCGTAACCCAGAAGTAATAGAACGAGTTCTGCAAGAAACTATTGACGAAACAAATGACTGGTGCATAAAGTGGAAAATCAAGCTCAATGGACAAAAGAGCCAAGCAATATTACTGCAGAAGAGAAGACTGCGACCCATAACGAATCTAGAAGTTGACGGCGAAGAAATCGACTGGAAAAATGAAGCCAAATATTTAGGAATAACGCTTGACAAAGGACTTACTTGGAAAAGTCATATCAAACAAGCAATCGACAAAACGAAAGCAGAGAACAATAGACTCTACCCTCAATAGGAAGAAAAAGCCACATGTCGAAAGAGACAAAATTGAAGATAATCAAAGCCGTTGCTAGGCCTCAACTGACTTATGGATCAGTTGCTTGGGGTTTCGCGGCAAAGAGCCACATCAAAAGAATTCAGGCCACTGCAAACAAGCTGCTACGATGTGCAATAGATGCACCTTGGTTTGTTAGGAATAGACAGATTTATAAGGACCTTAAATGGGAAACCATAACGGAATTCATGAACAGAAAAGCACAGAAATTATTCGAAACAGCGAAAAACCATCGGAATCAAGAACTCAGGAGACTAGTGGACTACGACCCAGAAGGAGACAACAGGATAATGCGAATTTACCGAAGGAGACCAAGAGATCAATTAAGAAAAGATTAAAATACGAACATAAACTTATTGAAAAATCCAATAAAGTATTATCCAATAAAGGTTAAACACATAAATCCCAGCACGATAGTGTACGAGAAGAAAACTGACTAAGAGATGAACGGTTTATAGGCAAATGCCCGGAATCAATATTCAAGAAGCAGTTAAGGGTTTTTAGGGGGTCTCGAGCTCAGGAGAGTGAGAATCCCCACACTTGTTCCCCCTCATGAGAGGGGGGTTCGTCTGACTTGCAGATTTTCCCCCTGCTACACCAAAAAAAAAAAAGATCGAGTATGTTCACCTGACGATTTTGTTTACATCTTTGAAAACCTGCAGACGCTTTCCCCACCTTTTTTTCTTTCTACCATCCAATCTTCAAAATCCACTAGGTCTCCACGACGCTGGAGTAAATCCCAATTTAGCATCGTCGGCTCCCCAACTATGTATAAAGTTAGGAAAAACGAAAAACATCGCCAGCGCAGCGGAGCGAAATTCGGAGTTCAAACTGAAACATCGAATACCTAATAAAAGAAAACAACGCTGGTCCAACAACGAAAAATTCATGCAATTAACTCGACCTTATTTATACGTCAAAACTTTCCAACTTAATTGCATCACGAATGGAAACACTCAATGCAAATAAGTGCCGTTTATATTTGACGTCTCATAATATAAGAGCATCAAAAATTTAATCCCAACGGAACTTTACAGCACTAGACTTCATACGCATCGTTAACCCGGTGTAGCTTTAATTTTTATGAAAAGTTTTAGTTCATCGTTTAGTTGGAGAGGTGTTTGCCGTTTCCTTTTACGGCGACAGTTATAACGTGAAAAGAAGGGTCACTTCGAATAGCCTAATCTAATTTACGTGGAATTTTCCAGTTTGGGGTCAGTGGAATAGACCTTGTGTGTCGAATAAAATAACGATTTCTATATTCTATTTCATGTTTTCATGCACCAGTGCATGGAAGTTTTTCCAAGGGTTGAAAAGGGTATTCAACCTATACTTCCTGTCCTATACAAAAGAGTGTCCAATTTTGATCTTCATAACTTCATACTTTGCTTATATGATAGACAGGCTTCATGACTCTACCGCCCGCTGTAGACGCGAGTTGTCAATCATTAGGAGTAGATTATCAAGAAAAAGAGAAAAGGTAATGAAGAGTTTTAATTTAACTGAGTCAACTAAAGAGGAGGTACACATTGTCCGATTTTTAGTAGTTGGGGGCTAAATCGGTATTTACCCGAGTGTCGTGGAGTGGATTTTGAGGAAGCATAGGAAGTACCTATGCACTTTCAGCGGTGGGGAAAGCATCTGCAGGTTTTCAAAGGTGAAAATAAAAATCGTCAGGTGTACATACTCGAACGTGTCAGATTAAGATACTGTATATTCCCTATGAGACTCTGATAATGAATTCATGTTAATCTGACAGTTTGCGTGGTGGGGCTAGCCGTACGGAAGAGTTGAACGTGGTAAAAAAAATAATTTCGAGCGTGTCAGATTTTTAAAGGATATGTTAAGTGGACCCAAAGGAAGCTACTTTTCCAGAGATTCACAATTCGGACGTGGCACAAGGTTATAGCGACCCCTAGAAAATGCAAAAAAAAATCATTACATACTCGAGCGTGTCAGATTTTCATACAGATGGTTAAATTCGGTGTTGCAGACGTGTTGACCCATAAATCTGACACTAACCGAGAAGTAATGATAGTTTTAATGTCTGGAAATATAATGTAAGGAAGGTTTTTAACGGCATGCAGACAGGAATTGAATTCTGAAAAAAGTACCACTCAGAGCAGGATTCGAACCTACGAACCCCCGATTACCGGTCAGGTACTCTCCCAACTGAGCTACCCGGGCTGACGTGCATTGTCTGGAAACCACTATCCTCAGAATTCACGTGTTAGTATTATTATCACTTCCGAACTGCGGCGTTCGAAAGCGCATTCAATTCCTGTCTGCATGCCGTTAAAAACCTTCCTAATCGAGAAGCTTTTCTCAATCTGATAGTTTGGAGATGATAACAAGGAATTTTTTTAAATACATATCTCCTTTCCTGTACCACTAATCATTTCTCTATTCATTATGAAAGTTGTAGATAATAAAATTCTATACAACTTTTGTTTAAAGCAAATTTACATACTCTTAACCGTTTTCGAGTTAGAAGGCGATAAGGGCGAGGAGCTTAGCCTCACATGCGAAAAGGCTAAGGTCAATGTAGAATCCTAGTCTAATGTACATTCATCTCCATATATCTCGATAACGTTCAAACGTAGAAAAAATTGCTTCGACTAAAGTTTGTAGAAAATGTTATGCTCTACAACTTCTATGATGAATGCGAAAACAATTGGAAGCCAAGGAGAGGAGATAATTTAAAAAAAAATGATTTTTGTTACCTTTGTTGTTGTTTTTATTGTTTATTCTTGAATCATTAGCATCAAAAAGAGAAAACAAACCACCGCGCTCAAGAATGTACAAGTGACGTTTTTTTTTTAAGTTTGGCGCCCTTTCACACATTTTCGTCACGCTTAAATTGTGAGATTAAAAAAATATATACTTTTCAACATGTAATTAACCACATATATTTCAATCTGACACGCTCGAGTATGTACATTGATCGTGTTTTTTTACTATTCTGACAGGCTGTCTTAGACAATTCCTCCTATACGCAGGTCTAATTTTTGGTAGAGGTACTCTACAGTTTCCAAGGTATCTCTCCTTGATTTTAGACGAGCAGTTTATTATTCTGAGTGGGAATTATCAAAGCAGAAATATGGTTTTTCGTGGAATTTCACAAAAATATTCATTCCATAGAGAATCATGTGGAATGAGATTCCACTGAATGAAAATTAGGCGTCATCACTTTCATGGAATATGTAGCGATACCGCACTGGCTGATATGCCCACGAAAAGGTATTCGCGGAATTTCGCTGAAAATTATAGGAATAAACGTTTGTCCAATTTTTGCTCAAATTGAACATGCGAATATAAATATGATGAAAATACGTTACGGTATTGCTGCCCTGCGAAAATAGTAGATATTCCGAATTATCAATCAGATTCAATCATTTGTAAAATGGACCTATAGAATTGTTGCACAATAACCTTTTAACGAAAAACATCGAGCAGCAGCCTGAAATTCGGAGTTGAAACTGAAACAACGAAAAATTCATGCAATTAACTGGACGATATTTATACTTCAAAACTTTCCAACTCAATTGCATCACGAATGGAAACATTCAATGCAAATAAGAGCCGTTTATATTTATTTGACGTCTCATGATATAAGAGCATCAAAAATTTAATCCAAACGGAACTAGACTCCATACGCATCGTTAACCTGGTGTAGCTTTAATTTTTATGAAAAGTTTCAGTTCATCGTTCAGTTGGAGAGTTGCCTGCCGTTTCATTTTACGACGACAGTTATAATGTGAAAAGAAGGGTCATTTCGACTAGCCTAATCTAATTTTCGAGTTTAGGTCAGTGAGATAGGCCCTGTAGGTCAAACAAACTAACGATTTCTATCTCCTATTTCGTGTCAACATTCACCAAACCCCTCATTTCAGTAGAACTCTTCCTGAAGGTTGGAAGAGGGCCCGTATTCATCCTATTTATAGCAAAAGCCCGAAGACACTACCTTCCAGTTACCCCATAATCTGCAGTCAGCACTTATTTCCTGAAGAAATACGTCAACTCTGAAATCCTGAAATCTGCAAATTGAAACACAAGACAGGCGCCAACGATTAACTGCATAGGTATGCAGTTGTAAGTATATGTATAAGTAGGTACTTATACAGGGTGTTCTCAAGAGGAACATGTCATTAAAATAAATCATTCGACAATACTCACACGATGGAATGTGGAGTACCGCATTTTTGTCCAAATATAAGAAAATTTGCCCAATATCAGCATGAAACAAAGAAATAATATTGTCGATGACTTGCACTCTGTGAATTTGTACCTTCATGGCATCAAGCACCAATAATTGTGTCCTTTGAAACAAATCCTTCCCAAAACAGTATCTGTATACCACTTGCTTATTGGCCCATATGATTTTGTGTTACTGGAATCCTTGTCGTCGAGAATGTCGATCAAGGTCTTGAGGTCCTCGAAAAACTGTTTCAGTCGAAACCAAAACATCAAAAGCGTTCAAAAGCCGTTCTTGCATGATTTGCAAGTAATCAAAGGCTCTCTATAGGTAGATCGATCTTGTGCAGAAGTGGTAGATCTAAGGCGTCAACTTCTCGGCTTTTCGGTCACGTTGCCAGTTTCTCGATATCACTAACCTAATAAATTCACAACATCTCTGATAGTGCCCCACCTCGATCATACCAATAGCCCATCCGCCATACCCATCATACCATAGCTTCATCCGTATACTGAATTTACGTCTAGGCATTATTGCAAAACAAATTTTCAGATTTTGCATCGAACTTGACCGTAAAACGTAAAACAATAACTGATTCAAAGCAAACTACAAGAACTTGCCTGAAGTTGAAAAAGCTTTATCAAACCAGGAGAAAAACTAAAGAGAGGAAACATTTGATTTCTTATCAATTCGGTGACCAAGAATCGACAAGATATCACCCACGTTTTCTGATTATGACCATTACGTACCATAAAAATACCAAGAATTCAAAGAATCCAACTCTTTAAACTTAGTTGGACGTTATCTAACGAATATTTGATCGTTTTTTAGTTCATACTTTCTGAAGGTATTTTTGTTTTTCCAGGGGTAACACAGCTCATTATAAAAACTTAAAATGGGGAATGTTTTTATCAGGGCCGAATCGAAAAAAATGGTGTAGGAAAAAATATTTCTTTTGGCCTTAATAATCAACTTGTGGAATATTTGTACGAGTCAAAGACTCACCCAGTATAAAATATTCAAGATGGCTGAGCATATTATTCATTAAATTTCAGGTACGGGACAGTATATAGAAGGTGACGCAGGTATCGGTAAAACGAAAAGAACATAAATATATGGCTGGACGATGGTTCCGTACATCCGAGTCTATATGATTAGTTGCATCAGGTCACTTGAAGAAATTGTAGTATCGTATTTGGAGTGAAAACAGTGTAGAAAATTTAAAAAGTTTATTGAAAGTGCTTACATTGACAAGGTGATATTAATGTTACCATATATTAACGACGAGTGTTGGAAGGTTCAAACAAGAAGAAGACTGTGATGATAATTATGAAAAAAAAAAATTTGAAAATACATTAAACAAATTTTATTGCTAAGATTTTGAACTAATATTCTATTTTTTACACTTAGTCCCAAGTATTTTTCTGTCAGTTGTTTTGGAAATTTCATGAAACCGTGTAAGTTACTAAGTGATGATAAAAATTTGGCAATCCTTCCCATTTTCATTTCCCCGTCAAAATCGAACGGGACAATATCCTTTCTTTGATTTCTTTTACTTATAAAGATGCAAGATGATTTTTGTTGAAGAATTTAACATTCTTGTAATTATCTGTTAATTCTTTCGGGAGATGAACCATTCCCAACTACTGCATCATATGCATTTCATCTTCGGTTTAATATTTTTGAAATCTACCACTGATGTAACGTATTCAAACTTTAGCCAAAGAAGATAACGAACATTAACTCTCCTCAAGCTAGTGCGTATTATGATATTATACTGATCTCTTGTATTCTCCATGCAAATAACGGCATTTGGTATGCCTACAATCAGTTTGTATAAACTTCAATTATGTTCGTCACATATTTTCCGAAGAGATTCGACATTGTGATAAAATACGTAATATCAGAAACTTTTACGTAGAACGGGCAACATAGCGTTTTGATAAGCTTCATAGCTCCACATTTCCGTATTATACAGAGTGAAATGTGTCAAATTTCCATGGCCATCCGAGTGCTAAAATACAAGTGAATGGAGAATGATTTTTTCTTCAACTTTTTCAGTTTGAGAGTAACGTATAGGTAATTTTTTGTGAAACGCTTTATTTTGTTCAGTTCTATCTTCTGTAAAAAAGACCTCAATTTTGAATACATCCTGTATGTATTTTTCTTGCCTGTCAACTTCATTATCGAAAACATTATACCAAAAGCTAAAACATCGTCAACATAGCATAGGCATCCGAAACAACTGCCAACGCTTCCTCATGACGAATATCTGAATAGGTGAACAGCTCCGAAAACAGCAATTCATATTACGTGATATCCCAGATCTAACCCATATGAAATTTTCATAACCCACAATAAAACTAAAATCTTGCATTAGAAATAACGTTTTTGGCTCAAGGATTAGCCACACGCGAATCCACGCAATAAAGCCACGTAAACGGCGTATATTGTAGATCGCAACGTTAGGACGAATTTATTTATACAAGTTTTATTATTCGCGTCCCTTTTGTTCCATCCTCGCCATCGTCAAATGAGAAGATTTATGGACATCCATGGGGAGAACAGAATTTGATCGCGTATTGTGGATTCTACATCATATTTTTACGTCTACACCAATAAGTCCAACCGCAGAGGCGCTATTTATCGATGGCGATTCTCCACTTCGTCGGAATTTTAAACGATCGTTTTTCATCAGGCTGAAAGGCCTTTGTTTTCGGTCGTGCAAGCATGTGCTGAGAGGCTATGAATATGAATTCTAGTACAGAGCGAGTCAGAGTGGCTCTTCCTAAGAATCCTAGTAACTCATAAACTGTCAACTTTTCACCCAATACTGTTGAAATTGCCATCAAATCTAACGATGCAAAGACATACTTAGTGTGCCATTTGACACAATAAAGTAGTAGGTCTGAATATACAGGGTGTATTTGAAGGTGAGGCTTTTTTCAACAGGTCAAAATGAAGTAGTTGGGGAGCCGACAAGGCTAAATCAGGATTTACTCGAGCGTCGTGGAGACCTAGTGGATTTTGAGGATAAGATGGTAGAAAGAAAAAAAGGTTCTATGATGCATGCACTTTCAGCGATGGGGAAAGCGTCTGCAGGGTCTCAAAGATGTAAAAAAAAATCGTCAGGTGTACATACTCGAGCGTGTCAGATTGAGATACTGTATATGCCCTAGGTGTCACTGATAATTAATTCATGCTTATCTGATATTTTGCGGGGTGGGACTGGCCGCACGGAAGAGTTGAAAATGGTAAAAAAAAAAAAAATTCCAGCGTGTCAGATTTTTAGAGGATATGTTAATTGGACCCAAAGGAAGCTACTTTTCAAGGGACTGACAATTTGGACGTGACGCAAGGTCACAGCGGTCCTTTGAAAAAAAAAATCGTTAATTGTACATACTCGAACGAGTCAGATTTTCATACAGATGGTTAATCTCTGTGTTGTAGACGTGTTGACCCATTAATCTGATACTAATCAGGGGAGTTTTGTTAATCTGACACTTTGAAGATGATAAAAATGCTTTTTTTTCAATATTTCCCTGCCTGTACCTCTAATCGTTTTTGTATTCATCATGAAAGTTGTATATAATAAAATTCTATACAACTTTTGTCTGAAGCAATTTTAAATACTATTAACAGTTCTCGAGTTAAAGGGCGATAAGGGCGAGGAGCTTAGCCACACATGCGAAAGGGCAAGCTCAATGTAGAATCCCAGTCTAATCTACATTAATCCAATTGTCAAAATGACAAGCTATTTCTATGACAATTTCGACATTAGTCATGAAAATTTTAGTGTTGTCTCCGACTGATCCTTAGAATGTACTTTTTTTCAACGAGTGAATTTTCGCTTCAGCATGTATCGCTAAACACCTCACATTAATCGCCATATATCTCAAAAACATTTGAACGTAGAAAAAATTGCTTAGGAAAAAATTTATAGAAAATGTTATGCTTTACAAATTTATAATGAATGCAAAAACAATTTGAAGCCCAGGAGGGGAGATAATTCGAAAAAAATTTTTGTGTTTGTATTTTTGTGACCTTTATGGCCAATTTTTATTGTTTAGGCTTGCTAAAGCTTCAAAATAAGAAAAAACGCCACCGCGCTCGAGAATGTACACGTGACGTTTTTTTTTTTGCTTTTTACTTTGGCGCCCCCTCCCACACATTTTCGACACGCTTAATTTGTCAGATTAACGGCCAGTTCCATAATCGAAACTAAAATCTCTTTAATTTTAAAGCTTCTTTTAACCCTACTAAAAATGACACTAAACGAAGCTTCGAGCTTAAACTGACTTTAAATTTGATTATGAAACTGGACGTATATACCTACTTTTCAACATGTAATTAACCACATATATCTTAATCTGACACGCTCGAGTATGTACAATGATCGTTTTTTTTACTATTCTGACAGGCTGTCCTAGACAATTACCCCTATATACAGGTCTAATTTTTGGTAGAGGTACTCTACAGGGTCCAAGGTATGTCCCCTTATATTAATCTGACACGCTCGAGTAAATCCCGAATTTCCCTTTTCTGCTCCCCAACTAAAGCGTTTCACCAAAAATCACCTGTACAAAACTTTCAAAATGACAAGAATGAAAGAAAAATTGAAAATGATTACTTAAATAGATTCTAATACGACCCTAAACGGTTTGTTGGCTGAATTATCGCAAAGCAGCGGACTTAGGATTGCTCATTATTTTTTAGTAACTTACACGATTTTTTGAAATGGCTCATTACGATACCAACTGAGAGAAGAGACTTAGGACACAAGTGTCAAAAATAGAATAATACTTCAAAATCTCACCAATCTAATTCGTCTAAATTATTCACGAATTTTTTCACAATGGGCATCACAATCTTCTTGTTCGAACATTCCAACAATCGTAGTAAAAATGGGATGAAATGGGGAAACATAATAGCACTTTTTCAGCATAACAAACATAAGCACTTTCAAGAAACTGCCTCGATTTTCTACATTTATTTTTCACCCTAAATTGCACGATACAGCAATTATAATTCTCTCAAAAGTGACCTGATGCATCTAATCCGATGAACTTGGTACTGAACCATTCATTGTCCAGCCATATGTTTATGTTTTGTTTCGTTTTTGCGATGCCGGAGTCACCTTCCACAGTCCCGTACTTGAAGTTCAATGAAATTTTGTCGAACTTTTAGGGGTTGTATCTCAGCCATCTTGAATATTTTATATGGACAATTTTTTGACCTCACCTTTGAAAAAACCCTGTATTATTGGAATAGAACCTCAACATGCAAATTTTCAGCACAAATTGCGATTAGTTTTCCAAAACGTCTAATAGGCCATCCATCATGGGACACCCTGTATACGGAAGAGAGACAATGAGCTCGAAATCAATGTATTTTTATTGGAATTTTTTGACCTAGTTGATGCATTATTCATTCTTTTTGGACAGCCTTCTAAATGAGTCTTATTTACTGAAAACATCTTGGCTCGCTTGAAAGAAGACAATCGGAAAAAAACGGTATGGAATAACGTATTTTCTACCAAGTCACTGGGAAAAAACAGAAACAACCAACAGATTAAGACTAACGGTTGGTTCATCATCGAGAAATGTGTGTAATAACTTTGTCGGCGCCAATTTGAGAGATTGATTAAAGTGTTCATCTGCTGATTGACCCCTTCATCCCACATATCCCTCGATTGGAACATTATTAATCAGGTGAAGAGGTGCGTTTGCTGTTACACATTTTTTTGGACGATCCAATTCAACAAAAAACGTAGGATGTAAGTCAATACATAATAAAATATAAAAGTCATTATGTATATTGTGGAAAAGTCATTATAATGGGAAAAAACAAATTTTAATGAGTAGAGGATATCATAATGAGAAAAATTCATTGCCATGAAAAAAGAAGTTTGTGTTACCTAACTACAGGGTGCTATCGAATTAACGTACAAGTAAATGTCCTGGGTGGAGCTTTAGTTCGAACTGAAGAGTTACCATTGTAGTTTCAATAAATATAGAGAAGAATGAGAGAGATGTGTTCGGTATAAAACAATCAAAGTCTTCAAGAGAACACATCGCTTAAATCAAAAGTACAAAAATCCTTTTTCTTCACCACGCAATCAAATAAAAAGGATCGAATTTTCTACTTCGTATGAAAATGATCGCGAAGCAGCCTCAGTATTCAATTTCCATTCGCATCCTCGTTAGATAAATATGGCGTCATTCTGAATTTCCGCCACTGTTGGGATTATATATCTCCTGAACAAATATCGCGTGTTTTCGTTCTATATACCGGCACACTTGATTAAAATCCGATAAAAATATTTATCCGAAGCAGCAATATCGGTCGGTAAAAATTCCATGCTGACAAAACAGCAATACTGAGAATTGCGCAAAAGAATATTGTATTACACGACGCCTTTTCATTTATACCATTGTAGACACTCACCTTGATCATAGCTGAGGACATCTGATCTAGGAACTTTCGACTGAATTTCTCTGCACCCTCTCCGCAGTGTTGCCGCATCGTGCTGGACGAGCATTCCACGTATTCTTGGAAAGTGCTGAAAGAAAAATATACTTTTGATGATATTATACATATATGAAATGCAGATATTTCATGAAAGGGCTTTCAGTGAAGAAGCAGGACATTTTGGGCAGTCTTAATTAGTGTTCTCAAAATCTCCTTAACATATTCGTTTAAGAGATACAGGATGTTTCATGAATTCTATCAAATACATTCAATCGGCATAACTTTTGAATGCCTCCATGTTTTGACAGATGTAGGTTATTACTAAAATAGCTGATACTAGTTTTCTAATGAATGTATCAAATTTTGATTGTCAACATATTGGATCATACGTTACATCTCTGTTTTTAGAAATCTGATGTACAGGGTCTTCAGAAATTCAAATACAAGTTCAATCAAAACATAATTTTCTCAAAGGGCAACCTTTATTTTATTCTTATTTATCATGTAGAGCAGGTTAAAATGTATTTAAACTTTTTTTGTTGAGTGAATAGTTTCAGAAATATGGACGAAAAAGAGCATTTTCCCATAAGAACCAACGATAATTATTAATAATTGCGGCTGCTATCCAGTTGGCTTTGATTTTTTTGATAAATTTAATTAACTAGGTTGACTTATGAAAGACAAAAAACTCCTTAACTCATAAGCAGTACTCGCTCTGAATAAAGAAATTATTTCAACTAACATATACATTTTTCTCAAAATAATCAAGTAGTTGCCTGACAACACAAAATAAAACTCAAAACTACACAATTAGATAAGTGTTAGTTTCTATAGTTACAATATTCTATCAGCTTAATTAATTAATTATCGTTGGTTCTTACGGGAAAATGCACTTATCCGTCCATATTTCTGAAACTATTCACTTTACAAAAATCGTTTAATTACATTTTTTGCTCGATTTTTTGCTTATTTCAACCTGTTCTACATGATAAACGAAGAGAAGAAAATATATGTTGCCATTTGAAAAAATTAAGTTTTGATTTTTGAAGACCCTGTATATCAGATTCTAAAAATAGAGATGTAACGTATAATCCAATATATTGGCAAGAGCTCGGCAAAATTTGGTTTCGGTACATTCATTAGATAACTTTAGAAAAAGTCGAATATCTCAGAATCGGTGCTATATAGGACCATGGTTGTCATACCAAAGTTACCCTAAAATTTGACAAGGAATTCAAAAATGCAATAATATACAGGTTGTTCCATTTAAAATAAGAAAGTTGAAAATAACAGGGAACAAACGGAGCACCTTGTATTAAGGTGGGTTATAAAAAATAAAAGTTCAAAGTTTTGTGTTCAACTTTTTTTTCAAGTTTCTAGTTTAGTTTCCGCAATAACGTAAACGGACACTTTGACTCGGACACCCTGTACTAGTGGCAACACTGAAAGAAAGAAATTCTTTCGAAATTCAGGTGTACGTAAGTACCAACGGCGAAAATTATAAATAAGCCAGAATCATACCATGTTTTCATAAACATAAAAAAGGTTAATGCCTGAAAGTAAAAATTTCAAATCTAGATTCAAATGGGGAATTCTCCTCAATTTGGGTTATCACTGCATATGCAAGTTTGAACTAAATAATTATGAGTTTCATTCATGATTTTTTCAAATGCACCGCGGAAACTATTCAAAATTATTCTTCAAATATGGGGTTTTAAAATTTAAATCGCTTGGTTTCGAGTTTACGATTTGGCAACAGCGCCTACTAGACAATGAAAAGAACAATGTCCGATCAGCTTGTTTATAAAATAACAGTCGTTGATTTACAGGCGCCTACATTCTGGCGAGCCACAACTGCAACCGGCCATAAAAATCCCATAAAATTTTACGTCCTCGTTCGTCGGAGACTTAATAGACAGCCATCTTTGTCTATCTCATCAAGATAATTTATTTGTTGTCCTCAAGGCATATTTCAGTCGATGTTGCTAACTTGTGCCATCGAAATGAAACGCTTTAAATTTTAAAAACCCATTTTTATTTTTCATTTTTAAGTGCTTAAAATAATTTTTTTGGGAAAACGGCTGGAATTGTCATTTCAAAATGTGACGTTTAAAAGATATTTCATAAAAAAAACATCATTCTTGTCAGAAGGAGTATTCCCTATTGGAGTTTCAACAAGATTATCATTAATTATTTTCAATTCACATTTTACTAGCAAAAAATGTGATATTTCATTTTTAAATATGCTTTTTTACAAATAAACACGTCTCAGCGTATACATGGTTAAGCAAGATATTTCAAGATTTCTTGTTTTCTTGACAAAAGTTAACTTATTGTATTGACATGAAATCTCTTGTCTTGTCTTGAAATTCTGAAATTACCTCTTGGCAACTGCAACCTACATGTACTCAACTATTTTTTTTTTTTTTTTTTTTTTTGAGGAAATGAGCGTTTCTGTAGATTTCATGGTCTCGGAAATTATGGTGCTCATGTGAAAGCAGAACTCAACATAAAAAAGTCAATTTTGCCAAGAATGTTAGTAACAAGGTCCAGCTTTTTAGTGGAAAAAGGGGGTTCATTAAAATTACATAATAGTAGAGATAAATCGTGGAACAAAAATTCCCCACTTCGCACCCCTTTTCCCATGAGAGGAGCGGGTAACATTTCCCAGACCTTATTCGCCGTAATTACACTTTTTCCAGGTGCTTTTCCGATAACAGCCTCTTGCAGACGTATGCAAGGGCGATTTCCTAATATGAATTTTGGCTTGGGCCAGCACAGGGCGCCCGTAATCTCGAGCCTTACGGTCCATTAACTTTTCATTAAGTCGAATTTGAAGGGCAGGTACTTCAAATGTAGGCCGCGCCGATGCTCTGTTTATCTACTTGAAATTAATATTTAACACAATTTAACCGCCACTTTTCGAAGTGGCTCCTGCGTTGGTGGTAGTGGAATTGAACTGGAGGCAGATAAGGTCAGGACGTGGTTGGTTTAATGAAACCGGAATATAAGCTATTTAATGGCATGCTTGCGAATCCAACTATCAGAATACTCTCATTCTACTCCGAAGTATTAATTGGACCTAATTTGATAGCAAGGGCTATAGATTTTCACAACAAAAGGAGCATTAAATGGAAAGGATATTATGACGTTGTTTTCGCTAAATTTCCAAAACATCAGAACTGAATTCGATGAAACCTTTTTTTGATAATTGCAATATGATGTATGACATTTGAAGTAATCAAGAAACATTCACCTGAAAGGGAAAAAAACTAACTAACTAACATCTATTATCAACAAAATTCAATTTGACCAATGAAGAACAGAAGAAAACATGCTGTTCAATGAAGAATTCTCCTCAATTTGGGTTATCACTGCATATGCAAGTTTAAACTGAATAATTATGAGTTTCATTCATGATTTTTTCAAATGCACCGCCGAAACTATTCAAAATCGTTCTTCAAATATGAGGTTTTAAAATTTAAAACGCTTGGTTTCAAGTTTACGATTTGGCAACAGCGCCTACTAGAAAATAAAAAAAACAATATCCGATCAGCTTGTTTATAAAATAACAGCTGGTGATTTAGAGGCGCGTATTTACTGGCGAGCCTCAACAGCAACCGGCCATAAAAATCCCATAAAATTTTACGACCTTCTTCGTTCGTCGCAGACTTCATAGACAGCCATCTTTGTCTATCTCATCAAGATAATGTATTTGTTGTCCTTTATTATCAAGGCATATTTCAGTCGTTGTTGCCAACTTGTGGAATTGAAATGAACCGCTTTAAATTTTAAATATTTTTCATTTTTAAGTGCTTAAAATAATTTTTTTTGGGAAACGGTTGAAATGGTTACTTCAAAATGTGACGTTTCAAAAGATATTTCATAAAAAATACATCATTTGCTTCAGAAGGAGTATAACCTATTTTTACTTTCAAAAATATTCAGTATACAGGGTGTTTTCGAAGGTGATTGATTCTTTTTTATGGCAGAAGCTAGAGGTATCGATTGAAATTGTCTCCGTCTATTGACAAATTAATTCTATTGAGAAACTACAATTTAGAAGATTTTTTGAGAATTCGTCGTTTCATTTTTCGTTCATTGTCAGGCAGCAATTTTTTCTATCTGATTTGTTCCTGACAAATTAGTGCAAGAATTTACGCAGGAGCAAATCAATTATTCTTTTAATTGATTTCAGGTACTGGAAATAAACACCCTAAAGAGTTTCAGAAGGAGAAGACAGAGGACAGAGGTCATCAAAATAAGACATTCCGCCAAAAATTGCCTTATATTCAAGATGCCGGAGCTGTAACCCCTGGAATTTCTACAAAATTTCATTAAACTTCAAGTACGAGACTGGAAAGGCGATTTTTGTATTGGAAAAACTAAACAAAACACAACCATATGGCTGAACCGACGATGGTTCAGTACATGCGAGTCTATCTGATTAATTGCGTCGGTTCACATGAAAACATTTTTGTACCGTGCGATTTGAGGTGAAAACAGGGTGGAAAATTTAAATAATTTATTGAAAGCGCTCGTGTTGACCAAGTGCTATTTTTGCTACCCTATTTCAGCCCATTTGTACGTCGGGTGTTGGAGGGGGGAAACAAGCAGAAGATTGTGGTGACAATTGTGAAAAAAATTTGAATAAATTGGACGAATTCTATTGTTGAGTTCTTGAATTAATATGCTAATTCTTTTATGTGTTTTAAGTCTTTTTCTGTCAGTTGTTATTGAAATGAGCCATTTCATAAAATCGTTGAAGTTACTACAAAGGGTGAGTCTTTGATTCGTACAAATATTTCAGCAGTAGATTCTTGAGTTCAAAAGAAACACTTTTTTCTTTACCATTTTTACCGATTCGGCCCTGATAAAAAGATATAGCCATTTCAAGTTTTCATAATGAGCTGAGCCACCCCTGTAGAAACAAAATAACCTTCAGAATGATTAGCTGAATATGTGACACTACACATCTTTTAAACAGAGTTGTATTTCGCCAAAGTACCGAATTTTTCAAATTTCACAGATACTTTTTAATTTTTAAACATCGAATTACCCGAAAACGACGCATTATACAAGAAAATATGAGGAATACTCTCATATTACAGAAAATTTAAATATTCATTAGATAGCGTCCAACTTAGTTCCAAGAGTTGGGTTCTTTGAATTTTTGGAATTCATATGGTTTTATGGTCCTAATGAAAAAACTGGAAGAGATGGGTGATATCTTGTGTTCAAATAAATGAAAAACTGTGTTCTGAAATATAAAACCGTTTGTGAGAGGTTTTTCAACAGCCTGTAGCTTTTAAACCGAGCCGATTCGATTGTAAAGGAAAAAAGTGTTCCTTTTGACTTCAAGAATCTATTAAAATATTTGTACGAGTCAAAGATTCACCCTGTATGATGAGAAAAAATTGGCAATCTTTAGTTTGCATTTTTAACCCGACGCAAAAATCGAACCAAAGCATATGGTTGATTCAGTCAACACTACTTAGATGAGTTGTTATACATTGCTTTTCTATAATTAAGATCACAGATGATCCTGTATACCTAGGTGATTTTTGGTGAAACAATTTATTTCGACCAGTTCTACCTTCTTTTAAAAAATGCCTCACCTTTAAATACACCCTGTATAGGAACTTATTTTCTAAGCAGCGAGTGGCAGAGGCAAGAGGAGGGGAAATCAGCTGATTTAGAAGGTTCTGAGAGGCCAGATCAGAAAAGACCAAAAAGGGTCCGAGAAAATTAAAATATTGACGTCTACCAAACGCGAATGTAATCAAATCGACGTCAGTGTGGCAGAAGTGAGGTTAGAACGATTCGAATCATAGAGCGAAGGGTAATCTATAAAATTCATTTCATCATGGTTCTTTAGCGTAGGGAAAAGAAAAAATCATTGAAAATATTTTCATTTCAAGAAGTGAACAAAACAGATATAATTTCAACGGTTCGTTGATTCTCATATACGATCATCATGTTCATAAATGTTATATGTCAGAGTCCCCGAGTGACAAATGAAATCCATATTTTACCGGAATGTCAGGATGACATTATGAAGTATGGATCCATTTCAGCCATGAAGCCTACCAGAAAACTAACTACAAACTGTAAATATGCGAACGAATTCAGAAATACGAGAATACTCACCAGCAGACATCTCTGATACCCTTATCCGCGGTTTCTCTTTTTCTTTTTTCGTACATGAAAATGTCTGTGTCCAAGATCTCCTCCCGTTCTTCTTCTAGATTTGTTTTGGTCTGAATGTCTTGCATAGCTGTTGCGTACTTGTTGAAGCAAACTTTCGTTTGACTCTCCACATTCTTCATGCATGGTGCGTAATTGAGGTATTCTGGAAATATACCATTGGAATTTCAAATATAAGAGTGGCGAACAAGAAATTCGTATAATTGATGGTTTGGTCGAAAGGGGTTTTTTGGAACAATTGATGGTGATTTTATTAGAGCCATGAGGGACACCTACCTTCTTGGTATGTTCCGTTTTTGCATAACTCGTGGACCATCAATGTAGTTCCATGAAACAGTTTCTTGAAGTGTTTTCTCTGTTCGTAGCTCATACATCGTCGCGTGTAGGCTCTGATACATCTGAGGGCTTCTTGGAAGTTTCTGTAAGATAAATATTATAGTATTATTAAATCGTATAATTCGACATATTAAATACGACATAGAGAAAAATATCTCTTTTATTGAAGATTCTTCAAGCACCAGAGGCGTGGCTACTGTGACACTTTTTATTTATGTTTTAATCACACTAATCAATATCGAACGCCATGTATCTGGAAGTGATGAAATAACGAATACTATGTTGGAGAAATTACACAGACAAGGTATAGCTGCCCTCACAAAGTGAATAAAGAGGATTAAACACTATCCGAAAAAATGGATAACTGCAGAAGTCATAGTGTTCAACCAACTAGGTAAATAAAAGAAATCACGTCAAAAATACAGGCCGATATGTATAAAATGTATTGTCACGACACTGGAATAACAATTCGACATCGCAAGCCAGAAGTCCTAAGAAGAAAATCTCAATAAGCTGTCGGTGTATTGAGTACAATATGAAGCTCAACGGTAAGAAGAACCAGGCGATATCATTTCATAAATCACATAAACAATGATGACAAAAAGTCATCCACATGGTTTACTGATGGATCAAAATCACATAGAGGCACCGGCACTAGCCCTAAGGTCTCTGGAATCACACTGCCAGGGATCTCTGCTGACATGGGAGTGACGTAATACCATAAAGCAATTGACCAGAGGTAATAGAGTGACTCTACTATGGGTACCAGGAAATTGTGGTGTTGAAGGAAATGAAAAATTCGATAAACTTGCAAAAAAGGCATCAAGGTTAACACCTGCTGGACCTGAGCCTTTCTGTAGGTTTGGAAAAGTTCCAATGTTGAGCAACAGAATAACCCTCTGGAGAAACACTGCTGCACTTACTCAGTCAAAGAAATTCGTGATGATTTCATCGACCTATACCACAAAGCTGCTCAAGCTGTCACATGCTGATCTTCGTGATAGTATATTTCGTATGGGGAAGTCACACATGGTGTCCAGAGCTGGCTGGACTAAGAACCATCCATATGGAGAAACCTGTCCTGGATACTCACGAAGTAAGCCAAGGCTTCTTAGGATGTTGTCGGTTTTATCCATTGACAACTTCCTTGGGTTCCTATGAATGAGTAGGGTAGAGAACAAAAGATCTACATAGTCGCAGTTCCCGGAAGGCTAACTGAGCCACAACGACTTCGGTTCAAATAATAATATTTCGTAAGAAAAAACTGAGAGATTGATGGGGAAGAAATCGAGTATTTAGGTATTATCTTCGAACAAGGACTGACGTAACAATTCAGTAATAAAAACAAGGCAGCGATTAAACGGTTGATAATCATAGCCGTTGCTAGAATTCTACTGACGTTAGATCAGGTGCTTGGGTATTCGCAGAAAAGAGTCATATCGAAAGAATTCAGGCAACAAGAACAAGATGGACGAACAGATTTATCGTGACTAAAGAGGCAAGTAGAAAAGTTATCACCAAAGGAATATCCAGATGAAGAGCTAGCAGATTAGTGGACGATGATCCGAAGGAGGTCAGAAGAAGAATGAGAATTTATAAAAGGAGACCGAGAGCTCAGTTCAAAAAACCAAGGTTAAACCAAATACCAAAGAACGACAGTGTGCAAGAAGAAATAAACTGATCAAGAGATCATTGGTCGGTAGACAAAATACAGGGTGAATTTGAAGGTGAGGCTTTTTTTCAACAGAAGGTAGAACTGGTCAAAATGAAGCGTTTTCTTCAAAAATCACCTATGCAAAACTTTCAAAATGACAAAGTTGAAAAAAATTGAAAATGACTACTGAAATAGATCCTAATACGACCCTAGACCGTCTGTAAGCTGAATTATCGCAAAGCAGTGGAAAAAACTTATGTCCTGATTCGACCATGTGGTTTCGTTTAGGATATTGGCTCGTTCGATATTTAAGTGGTAATGACAATGGAAACTTAGGATTGCCGAATTGTTCTCATGATTTTTCAGTAACTTACAAGATTTTATGAAATGGCTCATTACGATACCAACTGACAGAAGATACTTAGGGCACAAGTGTAAAAAATAGAATAAGACTTAAAAATCTCACTAATAAATTCGTCTAATTTATTCACAAATTTTTTCATAATGGGCATCACAATTTTCTTGCTCGAACATTCCAACAATCGTAGTAAAAATGGGATGAAATGAAGAAATATAATAGCACTTTTTCAACATAACTAACATAAGCACTTTCAAGAAACTGTCTCGATTTTCTACATTTTTTTTCACCCTAAATTGCACGATACAACAATTATGATTCTCTCAAAAGTGACCTGATGCGTCTAATCCGATGAACTTGGTACTGAACCATTAATTGTCCAACCATATGTTTATGTTTGGTTTAGTTTTTGCGATGCCAGATTCACCGTCCACAGTCCCGTACTTGAAATTCAATGAAATTTTGTGGAACTTCTAGGCATTGTATCTCAGTAATCTTGGATATTTTCTATAGACAATTTTTGGTTAAACGACTTTTTTTGATGAGTTCTACCTTCTGCCAAAAAAAGGCCTAACCTTTGAAAACACCCTGTATGCCCAAAGCTCGTGTGCCGCATTCAACTTATGTCGCATGTCATGACGCATTACATTAAGGGCTTGGTCGCTAGCTGATGCGGCTTATGTTAGAAGCGAACCGGCTGATGATTGCATTATTTGATATGAAATAAGAGGATATGGAGTCTTAACGTAAAAACAAAATTAAAGCCACATCCCAACAAGCATGATAATATCAGGCGATATTTCTGTGGTTGAAAGAACAAAACATGCAACGGATGATTTTGAGCTCGAACCCCCCAGCGAAATATAGAAACGGTACAATATTCCACATAAATATGCCGTAAATTGAAACAGCGAGAAAGCAATAAGGAAGCGGCCAAACTTTTTCCAATTACATCCCTCATTTTTCGCAACTGATCTATCCGCGGAACTAATCATCCAGTTTATATGCGACCGAACTTTATTTTTATTCATGGGAGAATTTCTTTTTCCGGACAACTTATTGTTTCCTTTTGCTTCCGCACGGAGAATCCGAGTCGGGAATTAATGAAGACGCGAGAGGGGTAAGATTTCAGCGACAACTCGCGGACGGTGAGGCGTGAATTATGTTTATAGATGAATAAATTTGAGTTGGGGCAATCAGTGAAGGGTAGGTGGGTAAATTTTCTTTCTTTCTTCGCGAAAGTATACAGTCGCTGCTCGGTGTTCCGGTAATTGATAGAAATGCATAAGTGATGAATATGGAATAACAAAATTGATAGTATAATATACACACAAAAATAAAATTATTTATAAAGGGTGATTCACAATGAAGTCTATTATATTATAAATTTTGATAGGAAAGCCACAGTTAGAGCGGGTTTCATTAAACTTTGATCACCCGATCAACGACTTCACAGTCGACACTCGATTTTTAAAACACAATCACTGAAACTTTTTCATTTCTGAATAAATTGAAGAAGAAACAATTGAGAATAATTGAATGAACGTATGAACATCATAATTTGATGCGAGAATGATATTCTGAATGATCATGACTTAATTATTATTATTGAAAATAAATCGACGTCTATTCGTCAATCAAGCGTTGATTCCCCAATCAAGCTTTAGGAAACCCGGGGTTAGTCTAAGAGCTAGCAAAATTTACGAGCTAGAATTTTAGGAAGGCTGAATCTTCAATATATGATTCCTTGGAACAGAAAACGACAACTCTGCCATCTGGGGGACGTTGCAGATGCCATTTTTGATGATTAGAATAGCGAAATTACAAACCATTTCAGGAAGGCTTAAATTCTGATTTTATATTATTTAGATATTCTAGAGTGGAACATTGAATTGGCAGACTTCAATTCGGTTGCCAAAGGAAGGCAGACGCCCTAAAAATTCAAAATACCTACTACGTTATAGGACAGGGCACTTGCGAAATGAATGATCGCAAAAGAGTCAAGAAATCATTGACGCCCTCTGAGGGCGTCAGCGTTCTTTCAGCAACCGAATTAATGTCTGCCAATTTCAAGTTTTATTCTTGAAAATTGAATAATATAATATCAATATTTCAGTCATTCTGAAATGGTTTGAAATTTCAATATTTTCTTCATAAAAAATGGCGTCTGCCAGACATTTAGCAATACCCTGCCAGAGGTGTCGTTTTCTGTTCGAGTGAGTCTAACGAATCATTTATTGAAAAATCAGCCTTCCTAAGTTTCTTGTTCTTTCGACGTTGCTAGCTCTCGTACTAGTGCTCAAATCTTTTGCTTAATATACCTTATATTCTTAAAATTTATTCACTTATCTCTTACTACATTGTAGTATTACAAGGTGTGAGGATTTATCCTTTATATGTTTCAGGGAGTGATTCTAGAGGTCAAAATATGAAGATATATTCCTATCAACTTTGGTCATAAAATGCATCAATTTGCGATAGGCATATTCAAATGAAGGTAGTAACAAGAAATATCATTTAACTCATCTGCATAGTTTCAAATAATCGTCATTTTGGTATTGAAGATATTTATTTGGTTCCATAATTTATCCCTACCTTCAATGGAATTATCTTCTCTGTTACATCAAGGATCATATTTCTCATGTGTAAACCCTGTAGCACATTTTTTATATTTTCCGCGTATAAAGAATGAGGGTTATCATTGTATTTCCAGAAAAATACACAATTTTCATTCGAATAGCCTTTTCCCGTTTCAAAATTAATTCAATCAACATTCATCCTGAGCTTCCACAGCTGCCTAGCTGTTCCTATTTCCCTATCATGTGAAAAATGTGAATGTAAATGAGTATGACCTATAACCATTGCGGCTCTGATAACAATTTATTTTCGTTAACTTCGCCTGTTTTTTCACTAATATGCTCTTTTGCCATAAATGTCGTGCAGAAATTCATATAAAATGGACGTATGATTAAATTATGGCGTTTTCGTATCATTATACTTAATAATAAACTTTTTGAAATGAATGCTGAATTCTTAATTAAGAAATATTGAATATGGCAATGGTCATCATCAACATGAAGGTCTAACTACTCGTATGTACAGGATACATTAAACATATGTAGCATATTTGAAAGAATCTGGGCATAATTTTAACAGCAATATCAAGTGATTCTTAAGGCCGGTCCACACTACTCGTGCTCGTGCTTGTGTAACACGGGTGGCTTACGAGTAATTCGGACGAAAGCTCAAGCCGAGAGACAAGCGCAGGAGCATATGGCTTGAATGGCGCGGCTTGTTGTTGGTACATCAAAGGAAAGGATGGTTATGCTCGTAGAGCCGCTAGAGTTATGTAGACGACAGCAAGCCTGCAAATGAAGTAGATCTCGCGAGTTAAAGCTTGACAAGCAACTGAGATAACAGGAGTTTACGACAGATCCTTTCAGAATCTCTAGAAATTCACATCAACATCTTTTCAAATCATGATTCAAAGATCCCCACTTGTTGAACATCTTTGTATGAGTTTTTAGTGATTCCAGCAGCCTTCCCCAATATTTATTATATTATTATATTTCACTTATAGTTGGAGCGCCAGCGATACTAAATCGGGATTTACTCGAGCGTCGTGGAGACCTAGTGGATTTTGAAGATTAGATGTAGGAGCTTAGCCACACATGCGATAGGACAAGGTCAATGTAGAAACCCAGTCTAATGTTCATTCATCGCCCTATATCTCAAAAACGTTCGAACGTAGAAAAAATTGCTCCGGACAAAATTTGTAAAAACTGTTATGCTTTACAACTTTTATAATGAATGTGAGAACAATTTGAAGCCCAGAAGAGGAGATAATTCAGAAAAACTTATTTTTGTGACCTTTATGGCCAATTTTTATGGTTTCGGTTTGATTAAACTGTCAGATTATATTTTGTCCGTTATTCTTGAATCTAATTCTTGATAGAGGTACTATACAGTGTCCAAGGTATCTCCTCTTATATTAATCTGACACGCTCGAGTAAATCCCGAATTTTCCTCTTGAGCTCCCCAACTATTATTCAATACAGCATAGATGTCGATTGAACCTATTATTTCTATTGTAGAAATATTTTGAAGCCGTCAACAGTTAACACAAAAACGGACTGAATATCTCCTCAATTACCATGTATTAGCAAGTAACAAACAACATATTATCCATAATTCTAACCTATCAGTGAGTACACTCCATTACATCTATTGTTACGCAATCAATTTCAGGATTCCTGTTAATATCGAATTCCTGCCAACTACCAGTAACTATGGATGTAAAACCTGTAATTCACTCTACGAATTGAAGCTACGTAATTATTAACCTTGTAGTTCTCAACCCCTTCTTCCTATTGCGTCCCCTAAAACCAATAAAGATGTGTTACGAATAAACACGTCCGAACTTCGGAGCATTTCCTGGAATAGTTAAGTAGTTTCAGAAGTTGGTTGGGTTAATCAGAGTCAATTGGGGCTTGCATACTTAAAGTTGATAAGCTGATGCGTCCGAACTAGGTACCGGTTGGAATCACCCAAGTCATCTAGGAATATACGGATTAATTCCCTGAATGAAAAGCTGCCTGATCGCTGTTAGGATGTTCATGATTTGAAAGGGAATTTTTAGAACTATTATTTTGAACGTTGCGTTGGTAAGCTGCTTTTCCTGCGGTTAAGGTGGAATATTATATTGATTTATTCTGATTGATCTTTCCATGTTCATGGAATTCTATCTGACGCAAATCCTTCTCCTAAGGCTTTATATTAGTGGTACATCACTTTGGTGGTTGTGCATCTTTCATTACGGACGAACAGTCAAAGCATTGTTGTGAATTGTGTCCAAATGCTGACGTACCTATTCCAAACATTTCCTAGGATTGATCCAGTTATCCAGTTTACTTCAAATATTGAATTGATGTGGCCGATACCAAAAACTAAAAAATAGATTATATGATTTTCACAAAAAGGACACCTGTTTCGCTGTTACAATAGCGCCTTCAGATATGCGTGCCAACCCTTATAGTCTCCTGCAGACTCTCGGCGAATAGGTGTACCTACTTTTGTTGACTGCAGGCTTTGAGTATTCAGTTAATACTCAAGGCTGCAGGTCTTGTGGTATTGTTTGGGGCTCATTGACGGCTGTAGGATTCTACAGAGTGAGTGAAGTTGGGTTCAGTCTTGGTGGGACAGGTGGCGCATTATCCTCCAGTTGAGATGTGTTACACTGCACTGTACTGATGAGGGACAATAATCCCGAAACCGTTCTTTTCAGTTTGTGTATATTCCCAGATGACCAGTAATATATCTGTCATGTTATCTTGAGAGATCTAATAGGGAACTTTGTTATGTATTATTTTTCTGTAACCATCACATGTCTAATACGATATCTGGGATGTTCCCGTGATGTATGAGAAATTCACATTTTGTGAATGTCATGTTCCCGCTCCATGATATCTACGTAACATATTTTTAACTCTGTTCTATATTTGCCATGTATCTGTTTAAGGTAATGGAGAGAGCATGACATCATTAACGTTTTAACTACCGTATACGGCGCTGCAAGACATGAACAAATATGAAAGATTGTGAGAGATGATATTGACACCGTTGTTTTTATTAGTGGATTTGTATTTATTATCATTCAGTTTTTTGAGTTATATTGACATTTTTTCAGTTGAACAGTGGCTTACGCAAAGTAAAGTGCAGATACCTCTAGCTCTATCTCGTTATTGTTTTGTAGGGTACTAGGGTAATTGTGGCATTTTGTCATTATTACAAAGCAACAGAAATAAGAAAGAGTGACGGAAATATTATGGGGTGGCTTTCCACCCAATAAACACATACACGTGTATTATACGTTTATATGTGGTGGGGGGCGTTGATTCAAGGTTACTCGTTGAATTTTGTAACGTTATTTCGAAACCTAAATTCCACCATAGGTTGATTTCACATATAATCAACGTTTATGATCAAGCTGGTTACTGAATCCACTAACATGAAACGTTGTTATTTTAGTGCACCCTCAACGTGTATTCAATAGGAAGTGAGAAACATTGAATTAACGTTGAAAACGATACCATTCAACAACTCGTTACTGTAGTCACCAATATGAAACGTTTCTTTAGCGAACTTCCTCAACGTATATGGTCTCGTGGGCAGCGATGTAGGGTAGGACGCCAGAGGTAGCAGGTTCGAATCCCGGCGGTGATGGATGTTTGCGGTTGTCTCGATAAACCTATTGTGGGAAGAGATATAATGTTGGCTAATGGGAACTTTAACAAGACTAGTGGGGGCTGGGCAGGAAAAAAAAAATATTTATTTTAGAATCAACATTTGAATTTCGTATTGTAGCAACGTTATTTCAATCGAATGGCAACGTTATATTCTCGTAGAATTTCCATTCCAAAAAGATTGTCCGCTACGTTACTGTACCACTAGAACGAAACGTATTTCCTAACGACATTTTGCCGGTTTCTCAACGTAGCGTTACTTGAAGAACTCAACGTTACTTCCACGTATCTGTGTTTATTGGGCAGTGAAAAACCGATTGTGCAAATTTTTCAATGAAACTAAATCCACACATCTATCAGTCATAATTTCCAATACGAAATTCCACTCACCCAAATCTAATTCCTGGCAAACTAGTTTCGATAGTGAACCGCATTTTAATCGGATAAAAAGCAGTGATTTCCAGCGTTAGTTGGACGTGGAAATATCCATTCGAACCGACAAACCATAGAACCTAATTACGAATACGAATAATGACATGTGATACTTACGGACATGTTCTATCTAGGTCTTCCTTGGTGGTGACGAAGCTTAGCCCGGAGTCTGTGAGTATAGATAGAGGGCGTGCACACTGCATAAAGGCCGTGTTACAATTTTGCTGCCCCCGGACCTTCGTAGTTATAACTGCAAACAAGAGAATACATTGAAAAGACCTGACATAACTACCCAAGAGATTTGTTCAAAGTGAATTTCGAATGACTCAACAGGAAAAAATCCAATGGTTTTAAATCTGGATATCTAGGCGGACATTAAAGGTTACTTTTTTACCGATAATATTTCTGGGAATATGTTTATCCAAAATGTCATGGGTGATAAGAACTTGGATAAAAATTACTAAAATGCACACTGTACAACCCCACTACTTGATGATTTGGATCAACATGCTCCTGGAAATTGGAAATACCTTCGAAATCCTTTCTACGAACTTAGATTTCCAAGAAGATTTACTCGCGGATTAACTATTAAGAGAAGTCGCATCCGAAAAAAATAGTGAAAATGATACTGTCAAATTTCCTGCTATCGTATGTCTGCAAATATCTGTGAGATAATTGGAAATAAGAAAATGAAAACTCGGCCTCTAGTCCTAGAAAAAGATAACAAGTAATAGTAGAGAGTAGGTACCTAATACAGATTAAATTTTTTCTTTCAGCACAAAGTATGGAATAATGGACGCTCCTTGAGAAATTTAATAGAAAAATATCCAAAATAAAAAAAAAATTACAGAATGTGCGAATTTCTCATCATAATGTATAATGTTTAGCAAAAATTAAATACTAGTCTACACAGGGTGATTCTTTGATTCATGCAAATTTCTTAGCAGTAGATTCTTGAGGTCAAAAAAAACAATTTTTTCCGATTCGGTCCTGATAAACAGTTATATCCATTTTAAGTCTTCGTAATGAGCTGTGCCACCCCTGAAAGAACGAAATTCAACCAGAATAACAACCAGCTAAATCTGTGAAACTACACATCTGTGGATCTCTTAAAAAGAGTTGCATTCGGTAAAAGTACCCAATTTTTCGAATTTCACAGATATTTTTTATTCACCAATAACTCGAAAACGGCGCATTATATGAGAAAATATAAGGAATAATTTTATTTTACAAAACGTTCAAATATTCATTAGGTAGCTTCCAACTAAGTTTCAAGAGTTGGATACTTTGAACTTTTGGTATGTTTATGGTACGTAATGGTCATAATGAAAAAAACTGAAAGACGTGAGAGATATCAAGTATTCGAAAAAGATTAATTAAATAAGTGGAAAACTATAGTGCGAAATTCATTTCATGAGATTAAACCGTCAGATAGAACTAAAAATAACATTTTTTCATGGGTTTTCAACAGCCTGTATCTTTTAAACCGAACCGTTTCAAAAAAAATTGTTGAAGAAAAAAGTTTTTTTCGACCTCAAAAGTCTACTGTTAAAATACGAGTCGAAGGCTCACCCTGTATAAGACTCCATATGAAATATGTAATGGCGTGCCGAAGAATTTCTGTATGGATGTTGGGTATCTTAAGACTATTCCAAAAAATAGTTTCCAACTTTGTCAGTTTGTTGAGCCCGTACTAAAATGAAAAAAGTTCAAAATAAACAGCCCATTAACGTCGTGTATTACGGTTTGGCGAAGGGGAAGTTCTATAAGGTTACTGGTCATATATTTTTTCTTGATTTTCATTTCAGTCCGATGGAAATTACCCGTGTATAGAAACAGATCGTTTCGAATACTGACAATGGAAGTTAATAGTTGTAATCTGCCCAATTCTTACCGGCTCTTTTCAGATAGAATATCATAGGAAGCATTTTTAATAAGCCATTAAAACTCTATTCAACCAACACTTCCTCAAGAAGGAAGCCAATTGAGGGATCATATTGCACGGCATAGCCTTGCCATCAATAGAATTTTAAAATATAACAATGAACAGTCTTTCAGTGATACAATAAGGTAGAATTAAATCATTCAAGACTTTTTATCAAATCGAAATGATGTTCTTTAGAGCAGCCCTATTTCAAAGGAGATGTTCTTTCATTTCCTACGACAAAGAAATGCATTTCTGCTTTTCGTCTCTAGAAGCTTTTCCGTTCGTTACAAAGTGAATCTACAAACGTATTTATGGAGGCATAATATCGAGACAAAAGAGTAATATAGATCACTCGAATCAAGGATTGATGATTCGTTCACTTCCAGAAACAACTCAATTCACAGTGTACGAGAGCTCATTTTCGAAATTCTGCATGTCATTGATTACATCGACATTGGATATAAATCCATCTTGCATTTGAGTTCCTAGTCATTGTTTACTCGAGATTCGTTATATTTTATCTTAAATTATACAGTACATATTTCCAATATTTACTATTTTGGTAGAAAAACGTTCGAACAGGTCAATTTTCATCTCCAATTACGCAACTTTACATGTATAATTGAGAAGATCATCATCTCTATGCGGGATGGAGGATAGTTGAGATTTATCAAAGGGCAACCCTAACTTTTTGTGACAGAAATGGATAGACCTATCGTTGCTGGAATTTTCTGGAAATCTCTATATTCCTCCTCAAAATATTTAAAAGTCACAACCGTTTGTTTCTGAATAATATTTTACATTCTCCGAAACATCTACAACAATAAATTATTGATCCCTCTATGATGTCATTATGCCCAATAGCTCGATGACCAGTACAATAGAGAGTTATATATTTTGTTTCTGTACCAAATATTTCAGTTTACATTCACCCATCTGAAAATGCTATTATGATAGCGAAACACGTGTCGTGGTTTAAAAACTCATTTTGTGAAAATCGTATAATCTATTTTAAGTACAACATAGAAGCATAAAGCTCTCTACGTTTTATTATCAATGAAAATGGCCTACCAACTGGACCGAACTATTTTTCGAGATTTTTGTTGGAAGAACAATTAGAGACATGACGTATATTGTATATACTGAATCAAAAGAAATATGGGACTGGAAAATGTGAAAAATATATTTAAAAAATTGAAATTTACCATTTTATCAGTGAAGTGGTAGAATGAAAAATATCTTCGACTACGCCACTGCATTCTACATAAAAAAGTGTCTGTAGAATATTACATTTATTCCTCGATATCACTGAAAACGAGACTGAAACTTTACGAAATAGAGGCACCAATTCAAAGAGCCGAAAAATGAGTTTTCACTTATAACTGGAAGACAACAGAAGAGTGGAAATTCAAATGTAGATTTCAGCGGCATGGTGATGACAGTTCGAAGTAAAAAGTTAATGCAGTCATTGTCATTTTTGAAGGGGATTTGGAGATTTTCTTCTAATAAATGCATTTTTCTCAGTTTATTGTTGTTTTTTCTCAATTTTGAAGATTGATTGTCGAAACTGGATTCAAGTGTGTTAATTATTATTAATTATAGGTCAATAAATGTCATAAAGTATTAGTACTTATGAAAAAAATTCCGAATATGTTCTGAATTAGCTGATAAAAGAGAGCAATATTTTTTTAATACGAACTTCTTGGCTCTTTACAGGATCATAATGGAAGGAAATTTATTATATGGAGAGCCATAGCCATGATATCTTACCTTTTCCATTATACAGGGTGATTCATAACTATTAGGACATTGGCTAAGGGCAGATTGTTTGGACCAAAATATGGCGATAGGACCAAATATACCTCAATAAAATATTGCTGTGGATAAAGATAGAGGGCGTTAAAGTTGAATTTTTTTTTTCGTTTTTTGCTAATAATTTCATTGTATATTTTTTCATCCGTTTGTAAGAAAAACACAATTTTACAGTTCAGAGCATCGGAGGGGGATTTGAAGTAATGATTAATTCATTTTATTTATTTATTTCGACGATAAAGCATAATTAAAAACAATGTAACATAAGAAGAATAAACTTAAATTAAATGTTCTACGTGGACATCTCCGACTTCTATGCCTTTTCTAATTCTTTTAATAAAGGACTTTCGAACTTCGAAGAAAATATTATTCTGTCCCCTTATAAAAAATTCAACATTAACGCCCTCTATATTTTATTGAGGTATATTTGGTCCTATCGCCATATTTTGGTCCAAACAATCTGCCCTTAGCCTATGTCCCAATAGTTATGAATCACCCTGTATATAAAGGCTAAAATTGCAACATTGATGCTAAGAAAACTTGTCCGAGTTGAACTGAGATCGGAAATGATTTTCTAAATGAATTTTGTGTGAATGTTATCGAAATTCATTTGTATATCAACTTATTAGGTGGAAAAAGTACTCAGCGGGGGAAACAGATTTGTTTTTTGTGTATATCCTGTCATTTATAGGTTGTATATCCAGGTTAGTTAATTCCCCATCTATTTTTCGTAACCAATTTGGAATGCAATAAGGACGAGATACATAAAATATGTCCTCACATATTGACTTAACGTTCATTTCATAGTGGAAAATAGTAAAAACTGACAGCTTTACAAGAAAGTCGTAATCGAAGATTTGCTCGAAGGATGCAAATTATTACAAATTCACTGAGCTTTCCCCATTGTCACGAGATAGATTAAGATATTTTCAACAAATTAAGATATATGTTTATGAAAACTCTTATTGAAACACCAAAATATTCTCCGTTCCTCGATGTAAACAAACAAAAGTGCATTAACGTTTCATCTACAAAAATTGACAGCAGGGGGCGTATAGCTTGTTTGGAATTCCCAATAGAGAGATGCGGTTTTGGCCATTATACATCGTTTGAAAATCGAGGTTCTAGCTCTTATGGTGCAGCTGCCATTAAATCCCATCGAATTTTGCCTACCCTGTACCCGTTTGATTCAATATTTCATCCCAACTCTGTACCAATGCGCCTGATGGAATTATTTCCATTCACAGCTGAAATGGGGAATTCTCCTCAATTTGGGTTATCACTGCATATGCAAGTTTAAACTGAATAATTATGAGTTTCATTCATGATTTTTTCAAATTCACCGCGGAAACTATTCAAAATCATATTTCAAATATGGGGTTTTAAAATTTAAATCGCTTTGTGCGGAGTTTACGATTTGGCAACAGCGCCTATAAGACAATGGAAAGAACAATGTCCGATCAGCTTGTTTATAAAATAACAGATGTTGATCTGCAGGCTCGTACTTACTGGCGAGCTTCAACTGCGATCGGCCATAAAAATCCCATAAAATTTTACGACCTTCCTCGTTCGTCGCAGACTTCATAGACAGCCATCTTTGTCTATCTCATCAAGATAATGCATTTGTTGTCCTTTATTATGAAGGCATATTTCAGTCGATGTTGCCAGCTTGTGCAATTCTCACAAAACGCTTTAAACTTTAAATACCCATTTTTATTTTTCATTTTTAAGTGCTTAAAATAATGTTTTTTGGGAAACGGTTGAAATGGTTATTTCACAATGTGACGTTTCAGAGATATTTCATAAAAAAATACATCATTTTCGTCAGAAGGAGTATTCCCTATTGCAGGATCAAGCTTAATTGTACTTATAAGAAACACAACTTCAGCACCATCGAGATACACAATTTCCAAGTTTTTCCAGGAAGGAAGTGAAAAAGCATAAGAAGACATCGAATTTCCAAAGAAGATACGTCGGTGCGGATAAAAAATCTCGTCAGCCACTACACCTAATTGGACTCTTTCATTTCGTCCTCAGGACCAAAAAGTCAAACAACCGTACGTCCACCAGCCATTTCCTGCCCGTTCTAATTGAAAGGACATAAGGATCAAATTGGCCCTCTGTTCGGAACTACGTGATCACCAACTCTAATCACCGGTCCAAACTTCATTGCTTTCATGTAGTTTTCCGGAAACGGGTGCTTAAACCAACACAATAAACTATAATACTTCATCAGAAAGTTGTACAATTTTAACGGAGTTTTCGGATTATGGGAGCCGCTCTTCGCTACGCGGTTTTTGATACCGAATTTCTGGATGTATTGAATGCACGTATTTGGAGTTTCGTATTCGCAGTTAGGGGCTTATTTACATCGAGGACCCCATAAATACATCTGAGTCGTGCTGGAGTTGGGTTCTGCCACAGCCCACAGCCCTCTCATACTGTAACAAGAGGTCATTCCGTCTGTTTCTTAGTGTAGTGTTATCTACACTGCACTTTGAATCAGCCGATTTTCAGGGTAGTTGCGCAAACGAATGAAAAAAACACTGACGTTAGGTTACCACGCTAATCGACTAATAATTTTGATTTAATATATGCTTACGTTTCTCAGAAGATCTGTTACTTTTTCATCCACTTGTAAAGTGATGAGCTGCAAATTTAAAATATAATCGTATCCATCAAAGATTATAATCTCTGGTATCCATTTGAAGTAGATTACTTTGACGTCCGTGACATTAAAATGAAATTTTGCATTTCACACCACAGAACACTAATATTAGAGTCATTCGGGGAAACTGTGCGCACTTTTGCCTTTCAAGCCATATCCTGTTTCAAATGTTGAAGCTAGGAAAATTGAAACATATTCATAAGATAGAGAATTTTCTAATTTATAAAAAAACAACAACAAGAAGCAAACAAACAAAGAGGTTCTTTCTCCGCAAAAAAAAATTTAATAATGAGAGTCGGAGTGCGTTCACATGCCTCGTATTGCGGGTAAGTGTGCGCACCCTCACGGGGTAAGGGAACGCAGTGCTTAGTGAACCACACAATCAAAACAAATTACAAAATAATGTCATCAAAATGTTACAATATTAGAGAAATGCTGTTTATTGTCAATACAGAAGCGCCTTTTTACAAGCACTGCATTATTGTTGGTGCCAACATTCATGGTGAACACAACACTTCATACATTCCCCTGTTGGTGGCTCTTCATATTTATTCATAATTTATTCATTCATTTATTCATAATTTATTCCTCACTGAACTAATGCCCATATAATGAATCTATGCGCACACTTACCCGCGCACACTTTCCCCAGTAAGCCAAAATTTGAATTGACGTTCTTATGAGTTGAGCAGCTAAGAGAACCTGAAATTTTTTATAATATATCTAGATAAATATGGGCATGATCGAATAAAATATTGTTTAACACTGTCGGACTCGGAACTTGGACCTGGCAGAATTTGCAGAGATGCTAAAAATTAATAAGAAAACTAGTGAATTTGATTGATTGCAAATAAAAAGTTAACGAAACGTCGCACGGCATGAAAAACTAATTTGGCGATTCTGCGCCCTTGCTTCACCCAAATGAACCCCTCTTTCATACATTGCATAGTCGAGATATACGCACTGCGCACACTTATCCTCTGCGCTCAGTTACCCCGAATAACTCTACACTTCCTTTTGACTCTTAGAAAATAGATACATGGAATGGAATATAAACATTCCAAAGAATGGAGTGAGATAGTTGCTTAGTGTCGCCAATCACAATCAAATTGAGACAGTTGACTCTGATATCATTGTCACATCAATTTTCAGTACGAATAGATAGGAAGTATACTCCATTCACTTTTATTTTAGGACTCGGTTGGCCATGAAATAATTTTCGCAAGTTTTTGTAACTAAAACGGAGTTAGGTTGCCACTACTACTTAATATACTTAGTGCTTCATCTGAATCTAAACGACTTATATTTTAGTTGAATATTTCCTCAATAAGAAAGATTGTGAATGAAGAGGATGACAAAGAACTTCCTTCTATTGGGAGACCCAAAAAAGTGATGGCATTTGAGAATTTTATCATAAGGTGAACGAATGCGAAAATTAACTATAGACTACAGGATTTTCGATTAATGTCATCGGATAATAAGCTCTAGAAAAGAAATTTTTCTATTTTTCATTTGACTTGTCCTTTACATTGTTAATGTCTTAAGGGATCAATAAATATATAATTAATATTATCATATCAAAGTATTAAAAATAAACAGCCATAAATACAAGCCAGTTGTCCTGTAAATTGTTAATTCATGTGAAATTTTCGTTTAAAGGTGAAGTTCCCCTTACCTAGAAATTTCCTTTAATTATTTTGACTTTCATTGATGTAGGATGATTTTTTGTTGGGGAATTTAACATTCTTGTAATTATCCGTAAATTCCTTCGAGAGATACCCATGCCCTACCACTGCATCAGATGCATTTCATCTTCAGGTTGATTTTTTTAAATTTTACAACTGATGTAATGTCTTCAACCTTTAGCCAAAGAAGATAACCAACATTAACTCTCCTCAAGCTGCTACATATTATGTGTCAATAATTCAATTTTCGTCCATAGCAAAAATAAATATATTTAAAAATTGATTTCTTGTATTTTCCATGCAAATAACTAGATTTTGCAGATATGCCTTCAATCAGTTTGTATGAACGTAAATTATGTTCGTCACTTATTTTCGACTTCATATTTTCCGAACTGATTCGACATTGTTATAAAATGTAAAACGTAATTACTAAGACTATTACGTAGAACGGACAACAGCGCTGATTTAAAACCCAGAAATGTTTTGACATCATTTTCGTACTATACAGAGTGTAATGTGTCAAATTTTCATGGCCAACCGAGTGCTAAAATAAAAGTGAATGGAGTATAGGTATAATTATTTTTGGAGTAAATTCTTGAAAAAATTCCTGAATTTGTACAGGCAAAGAGGAACTTTCCACTTTTCGCACTGAATGCGGTGGTGAAATTATTTTATATCCAAGAACTTCGATGTCATCTTCAATATCAGAGGCAGGAAGAACTGATATGGCGGCTTCTACATCCCTTAAGTTCAGTTTTCTAAACGACTTGTTTGTTTTCCGTAAAAAGCATAGTGGGTACCTATGCCATGAGACTTGGGGAAACATCACATTTCTTGCACCGGCAACCTAGTGGTTGCTAATTTTTGCAAATTATCATTTTTTATTATTTGTTTGATTTTCTAAATTTTTGAATCTTCAACTGGTAAATTTTTAATTAATAAACAAATATGCAAATCGATGTTCTGGTATCATGGAAAGAGAACTGTTCAATTTTTACCTGCTAATAATGTAAGTATAAAGAATTTTATTTTCTCGAGTCACGTCCCTGGCAAATGAATATCTCTTTTTCGTCCAACAATCTTCTATTTTCCATTCAGTTTCCAAGGTCACCAAAGTGGAGGGAACACCTATTTATCAACTTTAAATGATGCAAGAACCTATCCTCACGCGAACTTTCTTCTCTTCAAAGATCAGGCTGCATCCATTGAAAAATATCAGAATTCTATTCCCCGAAAAACGTTCACCTCAAAGTGAATAATTGCAGGAGGTGCCTGAGGGAGACAAACGAATTTCACTCCTCTCTCCTTATCAATTATCCGATCGGAACATGCAGTCTACGATTCACAAAGAATAATTGGAGAGTATCTTATGCTGCTGGATTCGAAAAAAAACCGTCTGATAGTGTAACATGAAAGAAAGCCTCTTAATTAAGTCACTTTGGAGAGATTGGATGAAAACGACAGAAAACTTTTGTTGCAGTTAAGCTCCGACGGATCTAACATGGAGCTACGAGGATAAAAATGACTTTTTCCTTTGCGAAAAACACTTCAAATCATGTCCTCATGAATATAAAAGTGATCTGGGAGAGTTCCTCATATTTGCCTTCAACCATTCATGTACTTTGTAGGTGTAGAGTGAAGAGTGTAGAAGAACATGGGGAAGCAATTGCAAGATGGCGAAAGCGCTGAGAAATACATGATCAGTGGTATATGTATTTTCGTTTTCTAAGTACGATCTCATACTTTATCTTCAATTCGAAGATGTCCTAGTGAATAACAGAATAATAATCGATGTTACTAAGCTAAATAGTTTATAACTGCAACTCCAACCAAGGTCAATATGAGGGAATATTTGAGAAATGTCAAGGATATTTGAAAAATATAGAAAATATTCTAAAAATATTGAAAACATAAGAATATATTAAAAATATTTGAGGGGAATGTAGGATATGCTCCGGAAATATCCGAACCTTTCAGAGAATATCATATACAGAGTGAGTCTTCGACTCGTTCCAATAATTTAACAGAAGAACGCTTTTTTCCTTAACCTTTTTTTCTGGATCGGTTCGTTTCGAAAAATACAGACTAGACTGATTAAAAACCATAAAAAAATGTTTTTTAGTTCTATCTCAAAAACGGTTTTACTGAATGAAATGAATTTCAGAATTTAGTTTTTTATTTATTTGATTTATCTTTTTCTTATTATGATCATATACCATAAGAATACCAAAAATTCAAATCCCAACTCTTGAAACTGAGTTGGACGCTATCTAATGAATATTTGAACGTTTTGCGAAAAAGTACTCTTAATATTTTCTCGTATAATGCGCTGTCTTTGAGTAATTGGACGTTGAAAAATAAAAAACATCTGCGATATTCGAAAAATTGGGTACTTTGGCTGAATGCAACTCTGTTTGAGATCCACAGATCTGTAGTGTCACATTTTTATCTAGTTATTCTGAAGGTAATTTTGTTCTTCCAGGGGTGGCACAACTAATCATGAAAATTTAAATTGGCTATATCTTTTCATCATCGGAAAAATTGTATAGGGAAATAGTGTTTCTTTTGACCTCAAGAATCTACTGTTTAAATATTTGTATAAGTCAAAGACTCACATTGTATAAGTCGAGGTATAAGGTGTAAATAAATATGTAGTTACGAAACATTTGTTTTTAAACCTCTGCTTAAATACAGTCATAAAAGATAGAGATAAGATATGAATTTTTTTCTGAAAAGAGCAAAAAATCGAATATGTGCAATTGCATAAAAAACATTCAACAGCTTTTGATGTTTCTCTGGCTAATAGGGTAAAACCGATAGGGTGAATACTGAAAACATAACTCCACTGATTCGCCATAGAACACACGCAAAATAACGATTTCGAACGATATTTGATGTTCCGATACAGCAATCAAGACTGAATTCCACAGATAGTTCACCATCTGTGTCAAACCACTCCAGGATATTGAGAGTGTACACTTACATCGAATATAACCGTCTTAAATTTCATTAGTAATGATCTGAGACTCCTTTCCTCCCAGGAGGTATTCGAGAAGTACCTTTAAACTATGAGTTATCCATTCAGAGAACGTGGTAACAGGCAGCCAGGGCTAGTTTGGGGACTCGACTCACAACTCTGCTAGATTATTGATGGTGACCAATTATTATTATTAATTGGTATGGAATTTAGAAATATGGTGTTTACAAATCTAATAAATTCGCTTTTGTCAATATGGGTCCGATTTATTTCAATTTCGAAACCATCCCTACATTTTATAATTTAATTTCAATCTCCCAATCGATAACAGTCTCGATAAAACTCAAAAATAACTCCCACGATGTCGATCTAACAAAGAATCAAACTACCCAGTGACATGAAGGTTATCTGGAAACCTAATTCAATTTTTCGAATCAATTTTCACGCTTTGCGAAACATGAGACCAACATCAAATCGAATTCTGGGTAGGGGGTGTTTTATTCCCACAATATGGAGGTTTCTCTTCCCACCTCTCTCCATTATTCAGCGACGAAAAGTCAACCGCGCAACTTCTGGGTATTGTAGCGAAGAACTTTTTCAACGTCTACGTGAATCTCGAAGGAAATGTTGATTTCATGATAGGTGAATTTGTATTGCTCAAGATGAATATAGATGATGAGTTCATAAGAGGAAGTTTAGAGAAATGATACCTGCCACCAACCACTTGGATTCCAATTTTTTCAGGTGGAATAAAAAACTTCTGCGACCGTCTGCATATTCATTTATTTAATAGTCTTTTCCACTGTGGCTTAACTGTCCTGAAATGATTATAAGGCTGAAAATTATTTCCAATCGATATTTTAGTACCGAAAGTTTTAGTCCAAGAATGAATGATGCAAGATATACTTATTTCTTGTGATTTTTCTGTTTGTAGTTTATAGGGACTTTCTCTCCATTCGTATAAGTCGTAAAGGGGGAGAGACTACCAGAATGTGGGGTGTTGCCAGAACACTTGAACGATAAGTAAAAGTTACGAATGTTAAAATAGTTTCCACTTTCGCCGAAAAGATGGCAGTACTTAACGAACATCGGTTTTCAATTTCACCAGGATACGAATTGTAGCCAAAGGCGAGACTTTTCGAGAAATTTTTTCATGTGGAAATACATGAAAAAGATAATTACACCTCGGAAAGTTATTAACATGAATGAATATTTGTTCTTCGATGAAAATTTTTTTTCCGTTTGACGAATATAAAAATTCCTGACTGATTGAATTGAATTATTATGAAAACCCCATATAAATTAGGTGTTTCTGACGTAAAATATTCATTTTTTTAACTGACCACTAAAACGGTGTAAACCCCTCTTAATGATAATAATATCACATGCCTTCTTATGATTTATAAATTAATCACATCTTGCATTTTATACCGAATTCTTAACCATTATGAAAAGAATACCTTCGTCGTCACGCAACAGAAAGGATGCAACAAAGACAGCCGAAGATGCGAAGAACAACTAATTACTAATTCAGTTATCTGCAATCAAGCGCTCTCTAGGCAAAGGAATCTTTACGCTGAGTACATAGACTACAAAAAAGCATTCTATTCCATACCACACGAATGGCTCTTGATGATCTTGAAGATTTACAAGGTAGATACCAATATTGTTAAGTTCTTGGAGAACGCCATATCAATCTGGCGCACCAGTCTACAAATGAAAGCATCAGATGGCCCCCATCAGAACTGGACCTATTCCAGCAAGATGCGGAATTTTACAAGGAGACTCGCTCAGACCTCTATGTTTCTGCGTGGTACTGAATGAATTGTCTCATAGATTAAATTCTAAGGACTACGGATTTGCCAACAAGTACGGCAGTGGAACAATGATGAAACTGAATCATCTCCTTTATATGGACGATTTGAAACTCCTTGCATCTACTAAAAAACAAATGCAAAAGATGCTGACAATGGTAAAACAATTCTCTGACGATATAAAAATGAAGTTTGGACTGAAAATGTCGTTATCTCAATATAACAGGAAGCAAAATAGTGGAAGGTACATTCGAACTCAAGGAAAAGGTGCGGAAATCGAAGCTTTGAAGGAAGGAGATGCGTACAAGTATCTAGGGATCCAAGAGACTACACGGATCAATCAGACCCAGATGAAGAGAGAATTGAAGGAGGCGTTCACTCGAAGATTGAGAAGGGTCTAAACAGCAAGAATCTGTCCAAAGCATTAAATGCTTATACTTGCTCAGCACTGAGTAGCTCATTCGCAATCATATCTTGGACCACAACCAATTTAGCAGCCTAACAGAGAAAAAGATGCTCACAAAACATAATGAACATCCCCCCCAAAGCTCAATAGAAGAGACAAAGCTACAACAACACCTTGGGGGTAGAAGACTTGTTGATTTGTCCAACCGTATGTCTCAGGAAATTGAGGAAGTTCGAAAGTATTTCCTGGACAAGGCTGCTTCATCAGAACTTCATCAAGTAGTTTGTGATGCTGATAGTTCTACTCCGTTAAGGCTGCAGCAAGACCACTTGGAAATCGTAGAACCCTCAGCAGAAAGAAAAAGGAAGAAACTGATTGACAAGCCTTTGCATAGAAGGCACCAGAACTATGTCAACTCTGATTACGTCAACATATCTGCGTCGGGCTACTGGTGTACTTCCGGAAGGTTGCTTCTCGAGACAGAGGGCTTCATCCTTGCCATCCAGGATTAGGAGATTCCAACAAGGAACTGCGTGAAATATATCGCCAAGGTTGCCTCAGTGGAGGACAATAGCTATCGTTATAGCTGTGTGACATATGAAACTATCCAGCACATTGCCGGAGATGCCATGATGCAGTTGCCAAGATTTTCCACCAAGAATTGGCAATAAAATGCCAACTTCTAAGATCAAAAAGGTTCCCTATAATAATTACCATCCGGATGCTGTGTCAGAAAATTATCATCACAAGTTCTACTGGGATCACTACAGTGAAATAACTTACAATAAGCCTGACCTCATATTGCTGAATAAGGATGAGAACAGAGCACTATTCATCGATTCCAAATAAAAACAATCTATCAGGTAATGTACCTGATTGCAAAATACAGACATCTCGAGGAATAAACCAAGAGATGGTAGAAAATGGAAGACGTCAAGACCATCCTTATTGTCATTTCATCTATAGGCCTGATACCGAAGAAACTACCAGGGTATTTCAGGGTATTGGTGATAAACTTTTTTTTTTTTCAAAATTTTCTCTTGATGGCAAATTCTTGAATAACTAAGGTAGTTTTAGAATGCAAGAAAAGCATAGTAATCGCTTGTTGCCAGATCCATAGTTGCCCAATATAAGTGGATACATCAAAACTGCCCATCCTAGAGATTTGGAGGGGTTATAACTTGATCCCTTATTGCCACTCAATACTTTCATAAAAGCGAGCTCCAAACTAATGTTTCAGCATACTCTTAAATAGAATCGACACCTATTGATATTTGAAATTGTTCAGGTGGTTGCTTCCCCGCTAAGAGAAATGACCATTCAACTACGAATTTTCAGTCAAACGATGTCCACTTCCGAATATAATTGACTGTCTGGGCGTTTTTTGAAAAAACATATACATACCTCCAGAATTACTCCGCTGGGTTCTTTTATGCGTGCCACCATGTATTTAACAAAGCATCTCCCAACATCGGCGCAATCCTTTGTTAAGCAAATTTCAAAGCGGGTTCGGACAGCCAGCGAAATATGTTCGCAGATTTCCTGCAGCAACATAATCAGTTGGATCGCCATCGTGTATGTTATCAGCTTCCATGCCAGGATGCGTTCAATTGAGTACTGTTATAATCTGCCCATGCAACCGTGCATCCCAGCCATCTTTAACGAAGAAATGCACCGTGTATCACACACGAGCAGTCTTGTATGATGAGACGGCGGATCTGGGGTAGATCCGTACGACTGTTAATCAATTAGGATGGCAATTGTGCTTGACCAGAGCGTAGTGGATATAGTTTTGCTGGATCCGTTTGATGTGGTTAGGTGAGCCGTTCGAGTAGGTTTAGGTTTGCAAAGAATTATTTGAGTTGGTCAAGTGTGAAAAGGATACGAAAATATAATGTATAATGATACAAATGTACAGGTTAGCCTTCAAAGCACGCAGTGATACGTAGAGAAGTACGTTGAAACAGGCACTGCACCATAACCTAAATAACAAAGAAAGATGGGAAACGGAGCGACCAAAGTGATATGAGCGACATCTCGTGTTTCAAAAGTGTTACTAAGACTGGTTGAAATATCAATTTGAGGGCCATTTGCAGAAACATGAAATTTTAAAAGATTTTCGTACTGCTTGATGTTTATCTCGCTTCTTCTAGTTGCTGAATATTGAAATTTTTTGTGTATTTTCTTGGTGAAGCAAATTCGAAAATTATTGCATGGTGATGAGCTTGGCATCAAACAAAAAGGATTATCTGAAATTTTTACTTCAAAACATTTCAAAAAATGAATATGAATGTATAAAAACTCGTACTCGGTCAGTCATTGATTTCAAATTTTCAGTGCTCCAAAATGGAATTTTCAGGGCATAAAGGCAATGACTCGAGCAAATACTACACCATGCAATGTGAAGTGAACATTTTACTGCAAATGAATTGAGAACTGTGCATCCACATGAATTGTTGTATACAGAAAGCCATCCCTTGCATTAGGGGAAATCAATGTCTATGCGTCTATTCAATGATTTTCAATAATTGGTACCCCTTCAATATATTCAGAAAGGAAAGGGTTTTATTGATTTCGTTTTGAGAATCGAGTGACTTTCAAATTGTTGATCGGGATATCACATAGACAAAAGAACTCTTTCTTGTGTCTATGGGATATCAAAGTTTTGTGAATCTTTTGTTAATTCATTAATCAATTTTTTTATTGTGTCATGAAGGAATCATTGAAAAAAAAGCAGGAATAAATTATACTGATTCCAGGCAAACGTGAAACATAAAAGTCTTGTATACCTCTGTAAGGTTTTTTCATTTGTGCATCTAAAAATTCTATAACTAATATGTGAAGAACTGTAATGTGTATGGTATTGAAAAGTGGTTCATATTAATTTCTGATATAAATTCTACAAAATTAACTAATTTTATAAATTCGAAACAATGTATTACTAAGAAATAACACCTTCGACGATAACAGATCACTTGATCACCATATACTGTTGTGTCCTTATATTCAATAAACCTCTATTCTTTGTCTGTAATCTTTTATTTCTGTGAAATTTTTTATCGATTTCGAATAAAAATATAGCAAATACAACAGCGTATTCCATTGATATCAATTGATTCGAAACAATATTCAGATGAAAAATAACATCCTATTCACAAAACAAAGCCCTACTTTGGATTTGTCGCTCAGGATAAAGTCGAATACAGGGAATAGAATTTGAATTTCGCGCCCGTCAATTATTAAACCGAAAACTGTATTAAACAATTTTTATGTATTGACAATAAGTTTTCAGCGCCATCTAGTTGTCAAATGTGGGAAACAAAATATAGTCGTTCAGATAGGGCCGTGCGCACCGACTTAGTTAATGCGAGATTTACGTTAATACTGGATTATTTCTCTGATTTCTATAGCAGTTACCATAGCAATCACCGAATTAACTTTAATCCTGTCTTAAATAAGTCAGTGCAATCGGGTTTTAAGGATAGGGTCCTTTATAGATACTTAAATAGGGCTAATAAGGTATGCCATGGATATCTTATGTTAATTTTGTTGTTGACACGGAAACATAAATTGTCTTTTGCAAGCTTATGTGTCAGTTCATATAACGAATAGTAACTTCAGAACAGTTTCTAATCAAGACGAATTCAAAAGTAACCTAAGTATGCTACATAAAAATTGGAAACAGAAAAATTCAGAAATTCTCATTATGAAGAAAATGAAAACTGGCAGATAGATATAGATTGGCTAGATACGGATTGTGAATAAACAGGGTGAGCCTTTGACTCGTACAAATATTTGAATAGTAGGTTCTTGAGGTCAAGAGAAAAAAATTTTTTCAAACCATTCTTTCCCTTTCGGTCCTGATAAAAAAAGCCTTTTTTAGTTTTTATAATGACAATGAGCTGTGCCAGCCATGGGAGAACAAAATTCCCTTCAGAATAACTAGCTAAATCTATGACACCACACATCTGTGGATCTTTTAAACAGAGTTGCATTCAGCCAATGTACGCAATTTTCCTAATTTCACAGATATTTTTATTTTTGAACAACGAATAACTCGAAAACGCCGCATTGGATATACGAGAAAATATGAAGAATACTTTTAGTTTAAAAAACGTTCAAGTATTCATTAGATAGCGACCAACTTCAAGAGTTGGGTTCTTTGAATTTTTGGTATTTTTATGATACGTAATGGCCATAATGAGAAAACTGGAAGACGTGGGTGATATCTTCATCAAATGGCCGATTCGGAAAAAATAGTGTTTCTTTCGACCTCAAGAATCCACTGATGAAATATTTGTACGAGTCAAGGACAGAGTACACGGTAATTCGTTGGGAAATACCCAAACAATCAAGGGCACTATCACAGAGGTCTTCAGTGATGTGGGATTGTCTGAGTCTTCGATCCATCCCTCTCTGACGAAGAACTGACCTTCATCCCACATCACCACCCGAATTTCATCAAGACTCTCTACTAACGAATACCCGGAAATGTTACCTGAATATCGCATATCCCGCACTATATCCATAATCAGTCCCCCGCAACGTCCGTCAAGTAGTGTGTATGCAATCGAGATTGAAACCCGATATCCAATCAGCCGATAATCCATAACCCACGATCAAATTAACAAAGAAGACATTTCGAACGAACTAATCGCCGCTGGATGGAACCCGGTCCGTTATCGAGACCGGGACAGCCTGGAATATGTACCCAGTTCGGCGGGATTAGGCCGCGCGGATATGTAGAGGAGGCGAGGCGCGTATTGGCCTAATTCTCGCAGAATTTAATTTCAATATAATACGCCTTCCGAGCGGAAACCGATCTCGCGGACCCGTATAGGAAACTATGCACCTGTTTTTGTCCCGCAAAGCAGAAAACTACGCGTTGTAATTAGCATTTTTCAAGGACAACGAACGAGGATTAAAGGCTTTACTGGGAAATACGAAACCGAAATCATAAGGCTGCACGGTAATTGTCCGCTTCGCCGGTAGATGGCTTCGGTGGAACTGTTGGGTATATTTACTCAGTTCTGATGCAAAGGGGGTTCAACGGCGCTCTTCAGGAAATCAGCCCGCAAATCCAGGCGAGTTTGTCTAGATTAGAACAGAAGTTATTGCGGGATAATTGCTCCTACTGTGGTGCGATCTTCTCCACGTGAAGGGTATATAAAAGTTGTGAGCCTTACCTTCGAAGACAGTACGCATCGAACGAATTCATACCTATGTATTTTGAAGCCTTTACTGAATAGTGAGTTTGGTGCTCCAGAAAACATTAGGGATCCCTGAAATTATGAGACTGTTTCAGTTGTTTCCTTTTCTTCACCAATTTTTCAAATATGAGAAAGAGAGCTGTTCTCAAAACTGCGCCCTATACAGCTCTCCCTTCAGCTCCAGAGTTCCAATGAACTCCATTATCTGAGAGGGCTTCAAGAAGGCCAAGTCCTGAAGATTCCTGCAGAGTATTTCCTCCTTCTCCAGAAACTCTTCGTTATAGGTACATTTTCATATACCACAGAAAGGCTATGAGCCAGTAAATGGCCTTTGTGCTACCTTTCTGGGGAGTGTGTTGTATTCCTTTGATTCCAGAGTGACCTGGAACTAACTGAAGACTAAAGAGACCTTGTTGTTCTTGCCTATTTCGTTGAGTTTCCTTCGGCACACCCATGTCATCTTTCAGTCGATGACATAGGAGTTCAGTGCAGCTTGACTATCAGAATGGATCAATATATCACATCCTTGATAGTTTCCTTCCAGCTTTATGCCTACGCATCTTTCGACAAGTATTTCTGCCTGAAAAACACCCGAGCAGGAGCCTAAAAATGGTGCACATTGGTGCGTGCCCCGTATATTCCAGCGCCAGCCCCTGTCGTGGTTTTTGAACCATCAATATACCATTCGATGAAATTAATTTTGAAATTCTAGGTAGTGTATTCCTTTTACCATTCCCCCTTATTGTAAAGCATCGTATTAAAGTTCTTCTCAATGGTTAATTTTTTTAAATCTACAAAAAGACACACAAAAAATATTAAATGTGCGAACAGACTTGTAATTTCTAAGGGATAATTGCGTCTGTGTGCTCTCCTGTGGCTGAAGAGAACCAACCGTGACCTGCAGATCCTTCCACACTCACGGCATGGATAGTCACCAACCAGATCTGGCCGCCGCTGTATTCTTCTCGAGTCTCCACTATAACTGTGTACCAAAGACCTCCACTGTGACCTTTCCAACGCTAGTTGTTCCCTGTTATGATTGGCATTAACTGATTTTAGGGATTGATGTAGTATATCCTTAAACCGCTTATACTGGCCTGCTGGTTTTCGGGCTCCCTCTGTGAATTCGCCATACAGAGCTACTTTGGGGAGTCTTGTGTCTTGTGTCTTGCATCCTCAGAATGTGGCCGCTCCGTCTGAGTAGGGCCCTCGTTACCTTAGTCTCAATTGTTAAAACCCTCTCCCGCTGCAAGACTTCTGCATTCGAAACTTTGTGGAACCATCTGATGTGCATAATCTGTCTTAGATGACGTTGTTGGGTTTGTTCAAGCAGTTTAATATGTCGCCTGTAGGCCGTCCAGCTTTCGCTTCCGTAAAGAAGCGTTGGGAGGACGACTGCTTTGTAAACAGCTGTCTTGGTTTTCAGATTGAGGTCGTGATTTTGAAACACTCTGACCTTTAGCTTCCAGAATGCCCTTGATGCCGATTTGATACGGTTGTGTATTTCCGTGTCTAGATTAGCCCTAGTATTTATGAAGCTCCTCAAGTATTTGAACTGCTCGACCTGTTCTAGAGTTTCATTCTCCAGGCTGATATGTGTTTGAAAGCTTTCTGGCGCACTTACCAGGATTTTGGTTTTGTCTAAAGCTTCGTATATATGTTTATAGGTGTCTAGCATTATCTGTAGATCATCTGGGCTGCTAGCTATGAGTGCGCAGTCGTCTGCATATTGAAGTTCCGTAATAAACTTTGAACGGGTTTTTGCTCTGAGGCGTTTCAGGTTAAATAGGCCTCCATCATATTTGAATCTTATTCCAACACCTCTTACAGGCATACTCATGTCAGCAATTATCGAGACAGCTATGGCGAAAATATTGAACACTAAAGACTCTAACACGCAGCCTCGTTTTATTCCAGAGTTGGTTGAGAAATGGTCGGATGTAGAGCCATTATGCGGTATTCTAGCGGTGTTGTTGGTATGAAGGCTTTTACACACTGCTAAGAATTTTTCGGGTACTCCAAGGCGTCCCATGATTTTCCACAGCGCTCTCCGATTCACCGAGTCGAAGGCCTTACTTAATCGATTTAGGCTGTATAGATCCTTGATTGCAGCCTTCTCTTGCAGCTGTCGCAGTGTGAAAATTAGGTAATCATAATATTACTCAATTGTTAAACTCTTTCGTTCGCCCATTTCTTTAGAAGTTTCAGGTAAGAATTTATTTTTAGTGTTTGCAGTTCACTAATACATAAAGTTCTGTAAAAAGTCCTTGTCGAGGAGGTGGTTGATGAGAATCTAAAGCTCATTGTAGCTGCTGATCCCAAGTGTGTTCGACACGATTTCGAGGTTTGGCGATGGAAAGGGCAGGCCCGAATACCATGAATTTCCAGAGCTTTATCGACAATTCTTGCACGATGGCGCATTATAGTCAAAAAATGAGAAATTTGGTCCAATAGTAACAAGAAACAAAGGAATAATAAATTTCAATGATTTCCTCCATGTAAGTCGGTTCATTCATGCATCAACAATTCTGTACGTCCATTGAAACAAATGCCTCCACAAACACTAGCCGTACCAAGACCTCCAATGATCGTACCAATTCACGTGCTCATTGGCCCATTTCAATAGAAGTCGCATATGCTTTTGAGTAGCTGTAATACTTCTCAAACGTCGTCGAGAAAAAAAATTAAGTCTTCAAAGAACTGTTTCAATTGGACCAGCAGCCTTCAAAAGCTGCTGTTGCATGATTCGACGAAGTAAAGGCTCTCTACTACTGGTGGACATAGTCAGAAACTGATCTTGTTCAGGAGTGGTAGATCTTGGGCGTCCACTTCTTGATCTTTCCTTTTCCAGTTTCTCTATATTGATATTGGACGAGCCGGGAAAGTACGCTCTCACCTCGGCTTTTACTAACTTGAAAAAAATTCTCAACATCTGTCCTAGTATTTCCTCATGCATTATTTGATATTTCAAGCATTCAACAGGGGTCTACACCTACACCGTTTCAGTGGTCAGCTCAAAAAGCGAAATAGTATATCAGAAACATCTGATTTATATGGGGTTTTCATTAAATGAAATTCACTCAGCTCGTCAGTTCGGAAAGTCAGAAATATTTTTATTCGTCAAATGGAAAAAAAATAGAAAATTTTTTTCAGTGAAGAACAAATGTTCATTCATGTTATTCACTTTGCGAGATGGAACGATTTTTTTAATGAATTTCCACATAAAAAATGTCTCGAAAAATCTCGCCATTTGCTACAATTCGAAACCTGCTGATATTGGAAAAAGACGTTCGTGAAGTGCTTGCCATCTTTTCGACGAAAGTGGAAAATATTGTTATATTCGTAACTCCCACTGATCGTTCGAGCGTTCTGGCAACATCCCAAATTTTTCTAGCCTTTCTGGCCTTACGGCTTATATGAATAGCGAGAAAGTCTCGTGGTATAAACTCCTCAAATGCTTACAACTTCTGTAAAAGTTCGTTGATATTGTTATTCCTTCGTAATGTTCAAAACATTTCCTAAAAAATAATAATAAGTAATTTCCACATGTCAATACGTTCTAAATCTCGATCACTTAATTCACTAATTAATTTTTTTACCATATTGATGGTATTTTCAATTAAACTGGCCCTTCTCGGCCTGCAACGTTTTACACTCGGTTTTACATATGTGGATCCCCGGTATGGCCGAAAACATGCTGAAGGGCCAATTCAATTTGTGGACTGCGAACAACCTTCAATAACTACTATCATCTCGTTGTCGAAAGTCAATATTTTCAATCCACCATTTCAGATAGGAAATGTGCAATTCGCAGAACGTGCTAATGAGTAGATCCTACGGATATTCACATTTGGTCAATTATTCCTATCAAGCATTCATAAACAAATCGCAATACACATTTCTCATATGAATTCTGCCCGTTGTATTGATAATTGCTTTTGGAATGAGTGAGGTCGACACAGGGAAGGATTCAGAAGAATGTTTGATACGAAACAGAAATGTAATTTTCTACTTATATTTCAACAAAAGGTTTCTCTCATCAAACGAACATAGGGTTGAAAAATTAAATGAATAGATACATTCCGTCTCAAAAAAAAAACGAAAGGCAACAGTGTGAAAAATTTGTCTAAATTATTCATAAAATTATTTCAGTTGTCACCAGTCTTCTCTTTTTCAAAAGTTGCCCGAACAGTTATCCGACGTCGAAATGAAGTATAAAAATACGGTAGCAATAATAGTTTTGGAAAACACAATGAATACAGGGTGTTTTCAAAGATTAGGCTTTTTTTTAAGAGAAGGTAGAAGTCATCAAAATAAGTTGAAATTGTTTATATAAAATATTCAAGATGGCTGAGCTACAATCCCTAGCTGTTAAGTTGAACAAAATTTCATCAAATTTCAAGTAAGGTGTAGGTAAGTTGACTACGGCATACGAAAAAACAAAACATAAACATAAGGCTGGACAATGACTGGTTCAATACTTCCGAGTTTATCTGATTAGTTGCCTCAGTTCACTGGAGAGAATTGTTGTATCGTGCAATTTAGGGTGAAAAAAATTAAGAAAATTGGAACAGTTTATTAATAGTGCTTATGTTGACAAAGGCCCAGTTGCAGGAAAGTCCATTAAGATTTGATGTCCCATCAAAATTTAAAACTGTCATTTTTGAAGGGGAAAATGGTGGATTAAGATTTTAATGAAGTTTTAAATTTTAATGGACTTTCCTGCAACTGGACGAAAGTGATATTATTGTAACCCTATTTTATTCCATTTCCACGACGATTAGAATGTTCGATTAAGAAGATTGTGATGGGGATTGTGAAAAAATTTGTGAATAATTTAGACGAATTTTGTCCTAAGTTTTTTTGTCAGTTGGTATCGAAATAAACCATTTCATGAAATCGTGTAAGTTACTAATAATGAGAGAAATTCGACACTCCATTTTCATTCCTCCCGCGAGCCAATATCGTAAACGAAACCACATGGTTGATTCATACATTAGGAGATAAGTTTTTGCCATTCCTTTGCAAATATTCATATAACAAATGATCTAGGGTCGTTTTAGGATCTATTTCAGTTCCTAATAATTTTCTTTTTTTTTTCAACGTTGTCATTTGGAAAGTTTTGTCTAGTTGTTCTTTATTGAAACGCTTTATTTTGACCAGTTCTACCTTCTCTCAAAAAATGCCTCACCTTTAAATACACATACAAAAAGAGTCTTTGACTCGTACAAATATTTTAACAGTAGATGTTTGAGGTCAGAAGAAACACATTTTTCTCATTCCATTTTTTCCGGCTCGGCTTAAAAGCTACAGGCTGTTGAAAAACCATAAAAGAATGTTATATTTTAGTTATCTCACAAACTGTTTTATCGAATGAAATGAATATGGTTTTTCATTTATTTGATGAATCTTTTTCGAACACTAGATATCACTCACGTCTTCCAGTTTCCTCATTATGACCATTACGTAACATAAAAATACCAAAAATTCAAAGAACCCAACTCTTAAAACTAGGCTGGATGCTAACTCATGAATATTTGAACTTTGTGTAAAATAAAAGTATTCTCCATATTTTCTCTTATAGGTAATGCGCTGTTTTCGAGTAATTTGATGTTCAATAATTATAAAACTATAATATAATATAATATAATGATATTCGGTCAATGAGGAGTTCTCCTCAATTTGGGTTATCACTGCATATGCAAGTTTAAACTGAATAATTATGAGTTTCATTCATGATTTTTTCAAATGCACCGCGGAAACTATTCAAAATCATTCTTCAAATATGGGGTTTTAAAATTTAAATCGCTTGGTTCCGAGTTTACGATTTGGCAACACCGCCTACCAGACAATGAAAAGAACAATATCCGATCAGCTTGTTTATAAAATAACAGCTGTTGATTTACAAGCGCCTACTTACTGGCGAGCTTCAACTGCAACCTGCCATAAAAATCCCATAAAAATTACGACCTTCCTCGTTCGTCGCAGACTTCATAGACAGCCATCTTTGTCTATCTCATTGAGATAATGTATTTGTTGTTCTTTATTATCGAGGCATATTTCAGTCGATGTTGCCAACTTGTGCAATCGACATGAAACGCTTTAAATTTTAAATACCCATTTTTATTTTTCATTTTTAAGTGCTTAAAATAATTTTTTTTTGGGAAATGGTTGAAATGGTAATGTGACATTTCAAAGATATTTCATAAAAAATACATCATTTTCGTCAGAAGGAGTATTCCCTATTGGGTAGGTACTTTGGTTGCATGCGACTTTGTTTAAAAGATCCACAGATGTGTAGTGACATAGATTTAGATTGTTATTCTCAAGGGAATTTTGTTTCTCCAAGGGTGGCATAGCTCATTATGAAAACTTAAAATGGCTATACCTTTTTATCAGGCCGCATCGGAACGAATGGAAAAAAATGTTTTATTTCTGACCTAAAGGATCTACTGTCAAAATATTTTGACGACTCAAAGACTCAGCCTGTATAGTGTATCAACATCGCCCGATTTGTTTAAAAATTACCAATGAAGGCTTTTGTTTGAAGCTTATTTCTGTACGAAATATTCCTAGGCCGGCCTTCGTTTTGAAAGGATCAGTTCTGCTGAACAAGCTGTTCTTCTAATCTCGTTTGAAAAAGTCCCATGCGGTGCTCGTAGAGTTCGCGGAGTGAAATGAACTGAACTTTCGCCCAATGAATTATTTCATCTATTAGGAAGATTAATCTGTTCAAGTTTTAAAATGTTTCACTCCCGAAGAAGAGTGCTGATAAGATGAATGTTCCAAACTAAGTTACAGCTCCTCAGTGACTACGTCTGTGGTAGGCTCAACCAACGCAAGCCTCCGGAGAGACTAATATATTAATTTGGTTCACGGTTTCTGGGAGGTCGCTAAGAGCTGGATATCTGAGTTAATTAGTTAAATCCTCACCATTATATATGTATAGAGCTGAATATTCATTTGGAATATTGGAAGATACGAAACTAATTAAAGGATGAGGGAAATGTAGGCAGTTGTATTGTTCGAACAGCGAACAAATGATGAAAACCATAACAGGTTTGAGGTTTCTCATCATATTTTTCTAAACATATGACCGAAACCCCAGAAAAATGCTTTCAAGAAATTAATTCGAATATTTCGTTTCAATATCTGAGGAAGGATTCTAATAAAGGTTCCGAAATTTATTTATTACTTACAAGCTTTAGGTCTCATCAACCTCTCAGGTTATTAGAGACCAAAATACGGTTTACAATTTTGCTAATACATTTATTTCACTTAAATAATTCTTCACTTCACTGATATCACATTTTACACCTAAAGTTTGTTCGACTGACGTCATCTTGTGGCGATGCCGAGCGTTTAGATGCATAGGGCAGTCTTCAAAAATGTGTTGTATTGTTTAATAAGAGTTGCATTCAGGGCATTTGGGTTTCTCCGTTTTAGTGAAAAGGTGGCTGTGGGTTAAACGGAAATGGCCAATCCGTAATCGGTTCAAAGGTATTTGGTCACTTCGGCTATGAGTTTCCTTCCATCGCTTTGAGTTAGGCTTAATCTTCAGCAGCTGCCTATGGCTCTGTTTCCATTTATTTTCCCAGATTGATTTAATTCGATGTAGTAGATGTGATTTGAAATCGTCTTCAGTGATTGTATTGTTGTCTATGATATCTACAGTGGAGTTGTAGTTTTTCGCTTCTTGGTCAGCTTTTTTATTTCCACTAATACCAATATGTGAAGGAACCGAGAAGAATGGGACGTTTTTGTTTTTCCTCTGTAATTTGCTCAGTATGCTCTTTATGATCTTGAAGTGCGTGGATTTTGGGAAAATCTGTTGAAGTCCAGTCATACTGTTCAGGGAGTCAGTTATGATAAGGAATTTTTCATCCGATAAATCGATGATGTAATCCAGAGCTCTTCGGATAACATATAGTTCCGCTGATAGTATGCTATTGTTAGGGTTCAGTTTCTTGCAGATTGAAATATCTGATGCTATGGCAGCTGAGGCCACTTCCATTGCACTTTTTGAGGCATCTCATCTGTATAAATTTTTTGGAAGTCAGTGTACTTTCCAACAATCTCATGAAAGGAATTTACAATTTCTTAGTCTTGGTGTAGAGTTTTCGTCATATTCAAGCAAGCTGATATCGCAAGTAGGATCTGGAATCAGCCAAGGTGGAGTATCAATTTGTTGTTCATATCGTTTCAATTCATATATGTGTGATATCCCTACTACTTCTTCTAAGAAATTTATATACGCTGATGATATTGCCCTCGCATTCCGTCATTCTGATTTTAGATGTAAAGAGAATAATCTATCTACAGATTTAGTAATTTTGAGAAATTACTTTTTCGAGTGACGTTTGCGTCCTAACCCTAATAAAACCGAGGTTTCGTGTTGCCATTTGAATAATCATCAAAAAGATTGAAAATCGGGCGTAGTTTTCGGTAATTCTTTTCTGGAACATAACTTCAATCCAAAATATCCAGGATTCCTCGCTGAATTTCAAAGTACATTTGGAAAATTTGCGGATTAATATCCTACATAAACTAGCTGGTACTTCATGGGGTGCTGATGCTCTTCGAACGGCAGCCCTAGCTTTGGTTTTTTTGGCTGATGAATATTGTTGCCCCGTTTGAGTTGATAGTACTCATGTGCAAAAACTTTATGCACAGGTGAATCTTTCTATCATATTTTCACCTATTCAATGGTTAACAGTTCTTTCAAACATTGTACCGCCCCATATTCGTAGAAAGAGTGCAGTTATAAATTGTTGGAGTAAATTCCACTCCTTTCCTGACTCATTTCCACTTATGTCCTATATTTCACAGAAAACTATTCCCAGACTGAAGTCGCGTAAACTCTTATGGTCCAACTCTTTCCTTAATTCGAATGTAAGGGACTCTATTCAGACCGCCAAATGGCAGTCTGAATAGAATTCCTGGTTTTGATCTTCCCAGGAAAATATGATGTATTCTGAATAGTATGAGAACAGGTCACGGACGTACCAATAGTATGCTTTTCCGATGGAATTCAGTTCGAAGCCCTTATTGTGAATACGGGGAACCAGAAGAAATCATAAATCATCTGGTTAATCATTGTCACATTTATAAATTTCAGGATGATTTAAGGGTTTTTCATGCAGTTTCCGAATCTTTTTTGAATTGGGTTGTGAATTTTAGGTCCTTCTCATCTATAGAACTCAATTCATTATCTCACAATTTGCTTTTGTTGTTTTTATTTCAGATAAAATTTTCTGGTAACTTGGAGAAGACTTTTTTTTTGAGGAAAGGATCAATTTTTGCAATATGAGATGCCCATCAATATGAAATATTGCAGCTTATTTTGTAAACAGTTTCATCTGATACAATCCACAACACTCACGTGGAGAAAGGGTTTTTTACTGGGGTTTTCGCAAAGCTCTTGTATCATACGAAATATTGTATGGTACACCGTTACGCTAACCTCTGCTAAAACGGTACTTTATACACATGCTATAATTGTTGCTTGATATTAAAAATTGTAATGCTCTATGTCAAAAGGATACATTGGCAACATTGTATGAAAAAACTGCTTCTGGCAGATAGTGTATAATATTATATTTAAAGCAAAGGCAGTTTTTACTAATCTTACTTTTGTCAAGAGTTTCATGTCAGTGAAGAGTTTCGAAGGGTCATTGCTCGGGCTGTAGTGGGGTCAGGTAGGTGCGGAAGGGCTCTGTGTGTTCCTCAGGGTCTGTAGTTTATAGTCGGCACCATAAAGTAAGTCAAGATCGGTGTGTTCTGTGGTCGGCACCATGATGCCGTTCGTACGTTTTATAAAAGTAACCGTTTTGATGTTGGAAAGCTTCCAACAGCCTTAATTGGAGAAAATTGCAAAAAAAAAACATCTGAAAACTGCACTCTGTATGCTCCAACGAAATGAATCTCTCTTCCCATACTGTCATCGGCAACGAATCGACGGTACGGCTAAGATCAGTGTTCGTACGTCCTATATCTTAGTCCCACACAAAACGAAACTATTTATTTCCTTCCTGGCCGAAGGTGGTGAGGAATAAGACCATCAATAACATTTATTGAATTCGCGAAACATTCGGCGTAGCGTCGGGCTGAAAATATAACTCCTACTCCTTAAATAATTCGAAATCGTACGTCAAGAAGGAAGCAAGGAATTCCCAAACGTGAGAAATACCTCCAGGACAGATCGACGGACCGTGAATACCGCAAAATATAATAAAAACTTCCGAATATCGCACAATAACTAAAATTCTTCGCGGCGTTTTCGCCGTAGTGATAATTGTATGTTTGGCGGCACAAAGGCTCATAGAAATGTGTTCACCGGCCGAATACAGATCAGTATTCCCCATTGATCTATCCGGATCTGTATTCATTCGGATTCCACTGGAAGTTTCCATAGGTTGAATCGCAAAAATTGATGATATGGGGGATAGGGGTGTGAGGTGTGATGAAGACTTGTATTCCACGTGAGGTATACGGGGTGTTTCACGAGCGCTTGGCCATAGGCTAGTGGTGAATGCATGTACCAAAAGGCAGGGTGGATCTTTGACTCATACAAATATTTTAACAGTATAATATGGAGGTCAAAAAAAAACTTTTTTACTATTACATTTTTTCAGATTCGGCCTGATAAACAGATATAGCCATTTTAAGTTTTCATAATGAGTTGTGCCACCCCTGGAAAAACAAAATTACCTTCAGAATAACAAGCTGAATCTGTGACACTACACATCTGTAGATCTTTTGAACAGAGTTGCATTCAGCCAAAGTACCCAATTTTTTAAATTTCACAGATACTTTTTATTTTTGAACATCAAATTACACGAAAACATCGCTTTATACAAGAAAATATGAAGAATACTTTTATTCTACAAAAAGTACAAATATTCATTGGATAGCGTCCCACTTAATTTCAAGAATTGGGTTCTTTGAATTTTTGGTATTCTTATGGTACATAATGGTCATAATGAGAAAACTGGGAGACGTGGGTGATATCTTGTGTTCGAAAAAGATTCATCCAATAAATAAAAAACTATATTCCTAAATTCATTTCATTCGATGAAACCGTTTGTGAGTTTTTTCAACAGCCTGTTTCGTTTAAACACAATTGTCATCAAAATCTTCTTATTTTTCGAACCCTCCAACAATCGTTGTAAAAATAAGATGGGATAGGGTAGCAATAATAGCAATTTGTCAACATAAGCACGTTCATAAACTGTCTCAATTTTCTGCACACAAGTACTGGGCCATTCATTGTCCAGCCACATGTTTATGTTTTGTTTCGTCTTTCCGATGCCGGAGTCACAGTCCCGTACTTGAAATTTAATGAAATTTTCTGGAACTTGTAGGGGTTGCACCTCGGCCATCTTCAATATTTTATATAGACAATTTTTCGTGAAGTGACTTATTTTTTTTTACCTTGTGTGAAAAAAAAACACCTTTGAAAACACCTTTTCTACACACCAACATACAGTATTGTTTATAAACATTGCGAACAAATGTTTACCAAGATACAGGTGACAAATTTGTCGATATTTTCGAAAAGTCTTGAGATATTTGGACTCTTGTATCCTAGCTAGGAGCGGCCCCTTTCAGCAACTCTTGTAATTTGAGAAGCTTTTTGATGTTATAAAAATCATTGTTCGATTTCTCTACTTGGTTCTACATTTTTACTGAAAAGTAAAAAAAACCCAAATACTCTTTTAGTTCTAACTTCAACAAGAAATGTTAAAATGTGTTTAATTTTGGAAGAAGGTACTGTCGTAAGTACTAATATTTTTTTTTAAATATGAAAGTCAATCCCAGAACGCACGCCACTGTAGTTTCTGAAGAAAAGGTATTCAACCTGAAATAATCACCTTAATGAAGTATCCTTCTTACTAAATCTAGTTAAAATATCCCAAACTGCTTCGAAAATATCAAGGAATTCGTTTTCTATTCGGAATATATTCCTGTATCTTAAAAACGAAGCATTTCCGGACAAAGGCCTAAAAGACATCTCAACTCCAAATAACTCAAAAAACAATATCCTGACTTTATTCCTTTGTATTTTAGAAAAGATTTTTGTTTTATTTTTGTGTGTGAAAATACACAAAATTTTGAAACCTGTATTAAAACATTATTATTTGCTCCTCATATTTTGACCTTCAAAAATTAAGTCGCTACGTGATTACATCAATGAACAATACCAATTAATCAATGAAAATCCGAAAATATAATAAATTCTAATAAGGATAAAATATTTCTTTCAATTCGTTTCGCAGTAACTTAATAAATACCTATCAATCTATTTCTCAAGATGAAAAATTTTCGAAATAAGATAATCATCAACATTTTATTCTCTGGAGATGAATCAATTTCATGTAAAATATTGTACGATGTGACCACGAAATCATAGTTCCTCGAAGTGCTTAGATGAATTTAATTTCAATAAATCCCTAATTATTCAGCTACAACATTTGTGTGAGTAATTAAATGAAATTAGAATTCAATTTGAATCCATATCAAAAGTGGTGAGACATGGATAACTATATTACAAACTCACCCCTCCCTTACAATGTAGGAGATTTCGATCGTCCTTACCTGAAAATAAGAAAAATAAATTAATTCCAAAAAACCAGAAGATTCTGATGCGAAAAAAAAACCCAGGAATATTATTCCTAGTCAACTCCTCCGATATATTCCAATTAAATGAAATGTTGAGAGAGGAAACTCCTTCTCTTATTTGGAAGAGAATTGCATTTTTATAAGAATTTTCACGGCTTCACTTGCAGGTCACGAAACTCAATTTGAAAATGGAAAACTCGCCAGAAGATTCCACCGATCCGACATGCAACAAATGAAACATTCATGGTGGGTCGAATCAATTCGAAATCTTGTTTTGACTTTACTACGAAAAGCATATGGATGTCATTCAATTACCGCTTCCACCGGTGATAAATAATATTGGAATATTTATTGCTTCTTTGTCACATGCGAATAGGACATTTATTTCCATGAAATTGAACGTTATGCCAAATCGTGGAGCGACTAAAAATGTGTGAATGCATGTCATACATTGTTCACTAGAGTAATATTCAATCCTTCTGTATAACTGGAAACGACACAGATATCGTTTCCGTCGATATAAATATCTGAGTAACCCAAATTACCTATATGCTGCATTTTATCCCAAAAAAAAAAAATGTTCCAGCACAAATCTAGCAAACGTGTTGAATTCCAACCCTTAAGAGGAGTTTATACTACGGGACTTTCTCGCCATCCGTAAAAGGCGTAAAAGGCGTAAAGGGGGAAATACTACCAAATATGGGGTGTTGCCAGAACACTCGAACGATAAGCATAAGTTACGAATATTACAATAGTTTCCACTAAAATAAGATGGCAGTACTTAACGAACGTCTTTTTCAATTGTACCAGGATACGAATTGTAGCCAAAAGAGAGACTTTTCGAGAAATTTTTTCATGTGGAAATTCATAGAAGAGATAATTTTACCTCGGAAAGTTAAAAACATGAATGAATCTTCGTTCTTAAAGGAAAAAATTTTCTATATTATTTTCCGTTAAACGAATGAAAAAAATTCTGACTTTCCGAGCTGACGAAGTGATTGAATTGAATTATAATGAAAACCTCATATAAATTTGTGGTTTCTAACGTAAGATATTCATTTTTTCTTTTTAAACTAACCACTAAAACGGTGTAGACCCCTCTCAATCATGATTCGCGTTCCAATCAGCCCATTTTATGAAATCATTGCCGTTTAAGGGTTCCACATTGGACCGTTTTACAATTGTATGGGTCCCGGCTGACTAATATGTGGCCACTTGAATGATGGCGCCGACCGTGAGACCTCAGTGTCCTGGACCTAGGTGACAGCGTAATGTGTCATTCGAGAAGTGGCCAGGATAACTGATTAGTCGTCCCACTCTCATCCCAGATCGGATAGAGGCCATTCATCGGGAGCTCTAATGGAAAGTTTGGAAATCCAGATCGGTAGACGGTAGGCCATCTAGCCCGTTAATCTGGCAGTTTTTCCCAGAACATTTGTCAAATACTCGAGCCGATCGGTTGAATAATTGAGTTTTAGGTGGATATTGATGAAAGAGATACGTCTGGACTTATCTCCTCATTTCTGAGAGGATCCGATCGGAAATGGTCCCAGTTTTCCTCTCATGACTTGAGTAGGTTTCAGTTGCAATATGTTCTCCATTGAATTCTTCTTTTTTGAAAGAAAAAAATTATTTCAATCGGAATTAATTCAGATGCACACCACCCGCCGATATAAATATCAACAAGTGTTACGAGCTGTGTTGCTCTGACGAGATCAAATGAGTCCGAAACCATGGTCAGCATCTGCTCTTCTTCGGTGGAATGTGGACATTTAGTTGTCCTGATGATGGCAAATTGGCTGGTTCAATCCATATCGGCGGGTAGTATACCTCTGAATCAATTCTTATTATTATTATTCATTGCCTCTCTGTTAAGGCGTGATCATTCCTTCATTTCTGCCGTGAACTGAATGTGTTTCCACCTTCTCAATTCATACACGCATGTTGCCTGCAATAAGCAGGCCAGTGTACTGAATTGGGAGAAATATGGGATTTGCCATTGTCTTCGTCTGGGTTTCATACTGGATACACTGGATAGTGCTCAAGTACTACTCGTTAATACCAATTGAGGGGTTTGATACTCAATGATAATACTCAGAAGCGACTACCAGTATTAATTAGGGTCCATCAATTCATTTGCGTTCTTCCATCGGAGAAGGAGCTGTGTTGCTCCTGACGAGGTCAAATGAGACTGAAACTATGGTCAGCATCTGCTCTTCTTAGGTGGAACGTTAACCATTTAGTTGTCCTGACGATAGCAAATCGGCTGGTTACTTCAATTCAGATCGTAACACTTGTTGATATTCATGTTATGAATATCACCTGAGTTATGCATGTGAATAAAGAGGGGTCTACACCGTGGTCAGTTCAAGAAGAGAAAATGAATATCTTACGTCAGAAACCACTAGGTTTTCATTATAATTCAATTCAATCAGTTCGTCACCCTAGAAAGTCAGAAATTTTTTTATTCGTCAAACGAAAAAAAATAAATTTTTTTCCTCGGAGAACAGATTCATTTATGTGATTTACTTTCCGAGGTGAAATTATCTCTTCTATGAATTTCTAAATCAAGAAATTTCACGAAAATTGTCGCTATTGGCTACAATTCGTATCCTGGTGAAATTGAAAAAAGACGTTCGTTAAGTGCTGCCATCTTTTCTACGGTGGAAATTATTGTAATATCCGAAAGTTTTACTTATCGTTCAAGTTTTCCTTCTTTACGCCTTATAAAAATGGCGAGAAAATCCCTTGGTATTAACTTCTCTTAATTCTTATTATTGTATTCATGTCCTTTTTTGAGTAGCCCAATGCATAAGAAAGCTCATGTCGTTGAAAGCCAGATGTAGCATGAATTTATTTAGTACTTCGAAATCGTTGTTTGAGTTATGCGGAACTGACGAAATTAAATAAGAGCGAAACCGGTCTATTGCTACTCTTCTTCGATGACGACACGAACGCACACCGTAAACAAACTAAAGGACATATTATCACGTCCAAACGTGAGTAAAATTATCTTCTATCTATCTTCTATCTTCACTATATAGATGAGATTTCTCTTAGGTTCTGATCTCCTATGAGGCCCAATATTTATTCCAGTCAAATTACGTAAGTTGATGGATGATAGCATGAATGATTACTGTGAAAATATAAATCTCCCAAGTTTCATCATTTTCCGAAGAATTATGTAGCAATCTTTGCATTAACCCAAATTGAAAATTTACCAACATGCGACTTTTTCGAGTTCTATCCTATGTTATATATCGCTAATTTCGGTGCCACAAAGAATGTATTTTTCGTGTAATATCGCAGTGGCGTGACTGCGTGTGATTTGGACGATGCAATTTCTGTTAATCCCACCGAATATGTATGGCAAACATGGCCATTTTCGTACCGTATTGTTGTTGCAAACACGCATCATGTTACGTTATCACTTGTGTTTTATCGATTGATAAGGTCGGAAACGATTGGGGAAGGTAAGTAAATAATGGCAGGGTTACTATTTTAGTTATTGTCACAGCCAGAACCTGGTTTCCATAATAATAAGGTGGGTCAATAAATTTACGGAATATTGAAAGGAAAACCAAGTACCTTATACACTGCTCAAAAATTGAAGTGGTAAAATGTACGTATATTACTTTATAAGGTATTAAAATAAACTCTACACTGATGTATTAAGTTAGGTATTTACACTAGTAAGCCCGTAGATCTACCTTTATTGGTAGATCTACCTTTATTGGTAGATCTGACTCCATTGGTAGATTTACCTTTACGTGGCTCTTGCCTGAATTGGCAACGTTAAGCTCGACCGGGCGCTGCTCCCTAATCAGTCACTGGTGCCTCGCAGATCTCCTGTTTGATCAAAAATAACTACCGGTGGATTGCCTTCCGGCAATTAATTCGGGAGGCCTTGAAGAAGGGATTTTGTCGTGCAGAAAACCGTATTAGCCGATCTTGTGAGACGGTTCTAGTTCCTGCTCTTCGTCTCCCATGAGTATATGCAGCACTTCCACTAGTACAATAGCCATTCCGTGTTCTACCAACTACACTACCCGGAGACGGTTAGCAACTTATTGATGAGTTTACCCTTCGTTTGACTAATACAACAACTGTTCAGGTGGGAAGGCTTCTAAACGCTTGTTAAACTCGTGAGAATTAATCAACTATACTACACAACACCAGATGAGTTGCAAGGACCCATTATCACACTTCCGGAACACACAAAAAATCAAACACCTATAAGAAATGAGTTTCTGTTGATTTTTTTTCAATAACACCATTAAGCATGGAGGACTATTATGCAAGTGTAATATCCACTTTCGGGAGGAATTGACTGAACTATTTTTGTCGCAAAGTTAGCTTCTGTTGAGAAAGATTCGTCATTAATGATATAACTATCTAAAACAATTCAGCCAAAATATTTGCAGCAAAATATGGTGTAGTACGTTTTTCATACTCATGCCTTTTTCCTAGAAAGTCATATTGGACTTTTCGAGACATTGCTATTTCTCTATTGTCCAAAATAAGAAGTTTCCAACTAGACGACATGTATTTCTTTCTCTGAATTAAATTCTCCTGCGGAGAGGCGATTGCATGCTCTCGAAATTGATCTTTTTTAGGACGAACTAGGATAAAAACGTAGACTTGGACCCGTTGCGGAATTCAGAGGAATGGATTAAGGTTCAAAATGAAAAAAAATCGTATTTCTGCGAGTATCGATGAAAATTCTCGGTTTTTTCCTTCGAGAGATTCGCATATGGTCAGAAAGCGTTTTACCAAAAATCACCTATACAAAACTTTCAAAATGACAAAGTTGAAAGAAAAATTGAAAATGATTACTAATCCTAATACGACCCTAGACGGTTTGTTAGCTAATTATAGCAAAGCAGTGGGAAAAAACTTATCTCTCCTGATTCGACCATGTGGTTTCGTTTAGGATATTGGCTCGTTCGATATTTACGTGGTAATGAAAATGGAAACTTGATTGTCGAATTGTTCTCAGTATTTTTTAGTAACTTACCTGATTTTATGAAAATGCTAATTTCGATACCAACTGACAGAAATAGAATGATACTTCAAAATCCCACCAATAAAATTCTTCTAATTATTCACGAATTTTTCCACAATATGCATCACAATCTTCTTGTTCGAACATTACAACAATGTTTGTAAAAATGGGATGAAATGGGGAAACATCATAGCACTTTTTCAACATAACTTACATAAGCACATTCAAGAAACTGTCTAGATTTTCTACATTTTTTTTCACCCTAAATTGCACGATGAAACAATTAGATTCTCTCAACATGTGACCTAATGCGTCTAATCCGATGAACTTGGTACTGAACCATTCATTGTCCAGGCATGTGTTTATGTTTTGTTTCGTTTTTGTAATGCCGGAGTCTCCTTCCACAGTCCCGTACTTGGAATTCAATGAAATTTTGTCGAACTTCTAGGGGTTGTATCTCAGCTATCTTGATGGATATTTTATATAGACAATTTTTGGTTAAACGACTCATTTTAATGAGTTCTACCTTCTATCAAAAAAAAAGGCTGTATTACAATCTATTCATTTTATATCAACAAACCCCTTACAGAACTTTAAATATGAAATTAGACCCCTACCCCAATATCTCCTGGAACCGCCACTGCACAGAGGTCGATTAGATTTCGAGATTTATTACTAGAAGAGCTTCACTTTTAGAATATGTACCACATTAAAATCTACCATGATTTTTCTGGGATATGCGAGTGTCAAAAGTTAATCTTCGAGTAGGCCCTAAAAAGATGGAGAGTTTTCTCTCTGATGAAATCTAATCCAACTATGTATTAAAGAATTCAAAATTCCCAAATGTTGACCGCAACCGTCTTTTCCGCCGAACTGATGATCACTTGTTTTTTCCATGACCAGTTGACAATATTGAATACCTAAGTCTGCGAACTCTCAAAGGAATCGATAACATCAGTTCTGAAAGAAAGTTCTTCCGATAGAGCTCTGTTGGATCCGGACAAAGTTGTTTCTCCCATAATTTTCAAGAGGCTTGTTTCAGTTGAATGGTATCACCCTCCTTTCGGATTATCTCCGTAGTAAGTCGTATTGAAATAGACGATAAAGAAACTTGCTCCAGGTGTATCGTCTCCGAAATCACTGATGTGCTTTTACTGCACAATAAAAGTTTTTGGGTTTAGAATTTTCGTCAATTTTCGTTACGAACGCATTGAAAGAAGCTATTTCGAATTCAAGTAACTGCTTTGATTTCGGATTAGTGGATAAAATATCTGTATAACAACATTTTCAAGACAACCTGGAAGAATTTCATTCAGTGAAAACCATTCCACGAGTACAATTTCCAGGAAAAAATCACGCATTTTTTTATTATTTATATTATTATTATTTTTATTATTCCAGATTGAGAGCCATCAGAATCTTCCCTGTAGTGGCGTTTGAAAATTTTGTGTTGAAAAACTTTAGAACATCATCGTAAAATCCATATAATAAGTCTACTATTGAAAATTGTTTGAGACACGTGTTATTATACCATTTCGAAGTTATTACTACACAATTTGAAAATTTTATATATTGGAATCCTTGAAAATTTATTGCTTTAATTAAAACCACTGATTACTTCTGATTAATTTTCAACATGCATCTTCTCATAAAAAAATTAACTTCATCAGAACCAAGTACTAAATTAAATTTTCCACTCAACTGAATCTTTGTTATAGGAAATTTGTACTGCAATTTTTTTTCTGGGGGCCGAAATGGATTCAGTGAGCACAGTACCCAGATGGGTCCTCTGTATATGAATTATAACAAGAACACGTAACTCCTGACTTCGCATCATAGTTCAGGAACCAACGATGCTAAATCCTGGAGACCTAGTGAATTTCGAAGATTAGATGGTAGAAAGAAAAAAAGGTTCTATGATGTATGCACTTTCAGCGATGAGGGAAGCGTCTGCAGGTTTTAAAAGATGTGAAAAAAATCGTCAGGTGTACGATGTACATACTCGAGCGTGTCACATTAAGATACTGTATATGCCCTACGTGTCTCTGACAGTGAATTCATGCTTATCTGACAGTTTGCGTGGTGGGACTGGCCGTAGGGAAGAGTCGAAAATAGTAAAAAAAAATTTGTTTTCGAGCGTATAAGATATTTAGAGGATATGTTAATTGGACCCGAAGGAAGCTACAGATCTGTTATTCTTTAATCATTAGCATAAAATTAAGAAAAAAAGCCACCGCGCAAGGGAATGTACACGTTTGGCGCCCTCCAACACATTTTCGTCACGCTTAAATCGTCAGATTAAAAGAATATATACTTTTCAACATGTAATTAACCACATATGTATATCTGACATGCTCGAATATGTATAATGATAGCTGGATGTTAGGATGTTCTAGACATTTTCCCCTATATGTATACAGGTTTAATTTTTGGTAGAGGTACCCTACAGGGTCCAAAGTATCTGACACGCACGAGCAAATCCTGAATTTCCCTCTTGGGCTCCCCACCTATAAGTGCTTTCCTCTTTTTTATTCTGCAGGATCTGACAGTAGTCCAATCCCGGTTCTGCCGATGGTTTAAAGATTTTGCAAAGATTGAAAATTTTTATATCAGCGTTTAAATGACTTAATGATTAACGTATTGAGAATACAAATTAATTCGGTTCGTTTTAAAAAACGGCTTCGTCTGCTGTTAATGTCTCGTTCATGTTTCAGAGAGGTTAGACGTCAATCCATAATATTCAGTTCATATCGCTTTTAATTTCATACAAATCCCTGTGGCGAATATGTGATAAATAAACATTATTTGCAATTTGTTTTAGTTTTCTGCTTTAATTGGATGAAAATTGCTGTTAAAATGCATTTAATGCTTGTGGTGACACTGCTCCACTTGATAAATCATCTAGAAAATTCTTTCGACGTTTCATCAACGTTTTATCAACGGCTTCGATTTGGAACGAGTTTTCTGAAAATGCCAAGACGTAAATTAACAAACGCTGAGGCTAATAGGGCTATCGGAATGCTACAGTGTGGCCTAACTCAGGTTGTTGTAGCGGAAAGGCTTTAAGTCAGCCAAAGTGTGATATCTCGACTGTGGAATAGGTTCAGGGAGACAGGTTCCGTGTTGGAAAGGCCAAGGCTTGGTGGGTGACGAAAAACCACACCTGCTCAGGATCGTTCCATCAGCGTTTCGGCGAGAAGAAACCCTACATCTACTTGTAGAATGCTACGGAATACTCTTCAAAATGCAGATGGGGTCCAAGTTTCCATCGAAACCATCGGACGACATTTGAGAGAGGTGAATCTAGGTTCTAGACGTCCATTAAGAGGAGTTCCATTAACACGTGACCATAAGCGTCAAAGACTGGAATGGGCAAGGCAACATATCAATTGGAACGATCAATGGCGTAGTGTCTTTTTCACTGATAAATCCAGATATGGACGATTTTCAGATTCTCGAAGAATAAGGGTATGGACAATACCACGCATACCAGGTAATCGTCGCAATGTCCAAGAAGTCCATCCATTCCGAGGGGGTAGTGTTATGGTATGGGCCGGGATATGTTTCAACGGGCGTACAGATCTACACATTTGTCCTGGGAATTTGACCGCCTTACACTATGGGGAGCATGACAATGTTGTGCCAAATTTTCACGCTGTTATTGGTGAAACTTTTCAATTTCTAGACGATAACGCTAGACCGCACCGTGCAGCCATAGTTGAGAATGCGCGCGAGGAGCTTGGTATTCCACATTTACCAATACCTTCGCATTCACCAGATTTGAATTGCATAGAACATGCATGGGATATGCTCCATAGAATATTAGATAATCATCAACCTATCCCAGAATCCTTAAATGATCTGAGAGAGCTTCTGCCCCGTTTATGGAACCAAATTCGTCAAGAAATGTTCAACAACCTCGTGTGTAGTATGAAAAAAGGAGATGTCAAGCTGTTATTGATGCCCGTGGAGGCCATACATTGTATTGATAGTCTTAAAATGCTTGAATTCTCTGGGAATAATATTTCGTTATTTTACTCGATTTTTCTTAACCACCCTGTATACGGTCATACCTACAGGCTAAAATTAATTTGCAACTTGAAATCATATTAATCATTATATGAATTTTCATCACAAAAATCTTATTTTAACTATATTTTTTTGCAATTTAAGTCAATATCCCTAACTCATGTGGGGCAGTTTAATTGGAAGCAGTACTCGATGATGATCCTAGTCAAGCGCAGAAGGCGCTTGCTGAATTTTGTGGGCTGTCTCAATAAGCAATTGGAATCCATGAGAATCATTCAAAAGCAAGGTAACTGTGTGCCTCATGAACAGAACAGTGAGGCAGAAATCGTAAGAAACTTTTTAGAAACGATCATGTGAAACATTTTATCACAGTCGTTGTATTTTGTATTCTCCAGCTATTGCCCCTTCCCATTACTGAAATTACAAAAATCGAAAATTGGCTGCCAACTTAGATCACCTCGAAAGAAGAGGAATTCGGAAATTGCCTGAGGAATAGAAAAAAAAAGTAGCTAGAGGTGGACAATATTTTGAATGATCCTTCTGTCCTGAAATAGTTGTATTTTTCACCAAAATGATTCATTTAGTACGAACCAATTTGTAATTTTATTTTATTTTTTCCTATTTTTCTATATTTCATACAATGGTAATTTTATTTCATAACCTGATTCCATTTGAGTCTTCAATAAACGCCATATTCAATCATTATACAGTCCAAACGTCATGTAAATTGCTCTTGACATTCCAAACGTCAGTTAAAACGATTATAGATGCGCGAAAAATTGCGCCCTAATGAAAAGCCCATTAGTCGGAGCGTCCGGATAGGACGAAATTAGGGCTCAGCCAAATTCCCCATCTAGCCACGTCAGATCTGCAAGACCTTAGTTTTACTGGCAGCCCAATTGGCGTGAGTTCGACTTAATCGTCGAAATTATCGGAACGCGATCAAGGGAAACGTCCAAAGAGTAATAAATACGTCTCAACTCGTCTGTTCTAATAACATCATTTCTTCGTCGAAGTTCCCATTCAGCGAATATTGAATTAATGGAAATTCCCATCGAATATTCCGTTTTCGATTTCCGGAGAACGGGGAATTGAGGAGAAAATTAGCAACGTCCAATTTTTTTCTTCAATTATGTAAAAGACGGAATTCCGTCTCAAGTCAGACGGAATTTTTCGTATGGTTTGGGAGTTTTACGAAATGTTTTGAATTCAATGAAGGATATTTCAGTTCATACAATATGAAATACAACAACAATATTCTTTGTTATCCTGATTGTTCTTTTTGACCAAACAATTACATTATAGTTCTACTCTAAACTGTGCAAAAAAAAATGACAATAATATAAAGGAACATAAAAATGTATTGAATATGTAAGGGGAACTGCAAAAACTATAAATGAAAGTATAAAATGAATAAATATATAAAATAAAACAATGCTAACAATTTTCTGTTAAATAAAATGATATACTACCGACATTGTCCGTTATTCTAGAATCCAAGGAAATGAAGAGGTCAATACACTTCTCAATAGAGCATCACAAACTCTTTTCAATGACCTACATAACCTTTCTGTGGTATAGGTAAATGTACCTACACATGGACCATCCTCATAAAGTATTAGCAATTAGAAGGACACAACCATCATGTATTTTCAGTTTTGATAGTTACAACTTCATGTTTATAACTTTTCACTATGGAAGATTCATTTTAAAAATTTAATACATGTATAAAGACCATCCTTTTCACTAATTCTCACTCTTGCCCAACAAGATCTTATGTGCCCTATTATAGTCAGATTTGATGTTAATCACACTTTCCCTAACTGATGGAAAAGTGTGATCTACGAACTTAATTACATTTATTGATGTATATACAATAAAGAAATTCTTTCGGGTTACCGATCAACACATTGAAAGTCTAACTATTAAAAATTGTGGTCAAACTTACTCCACCTTACCTTACCTTATTTATTGGGGTTTGTTAAAAACAACCGGTCTGGCAAAATGTCCTCAATGATGATCCAAATACAATAGAGTAGAAAGATAGGAAACGCCCTCATATCTCTTGTACATTTTGCCTACATTTTGGCCATTGAAAACACATTTGACAATGAGGTGGCGCTCAAGACGACTGTTTGATAACAGTTTTCTGTTTTATTAGCGCGAAATTCGAATTCTATTCCTTGTATTGGATTTCAATATCGACTTTGTTGAGATCTAAAAATAAACATCCTGAGCGACAAAACAAAAGTATAGTTTTGTTTTGTGACCAGGATGATAGTTTTCATCAGAACTTTTTTTGAAATCAATTGCTATATTTTTATTTGCAAATCATAAAAAATTCACAAAAATTTGAAATTCTAGACAACGAATAGAGCTCTGAATAGGACACAAGAGGTGTGTATGGTAATCTGATATACGTTTACCTGTATATTATTAGCCTGTTAGCTTTTTAAGAAAAGCATAAAGAGACCATACCATGAAGATATTATAAATAATATCTTCATGGTATGGTCTCTTTATGACACAATATATAAATTGATGAATAAAACACTCATAAAACTAGACTTTCCAAACAACAATTTGACAGTCACACGATTCCCAAATCGAAATCAATAAAACCTTTGCATTTCTGAATATATTGAAGGAGTAGCAATTAAGAATCTTTGAGTTGACATCAAAAGTCATAAATTTCCAAATGGGCCCTTCATGTAGGGGATGCTTCCGGGATACAACAATTTACGTGGATGAACAGTTCTCAATTTACTTGCAGTAAAATGTTCACTGCACATTGTGGTAGTCAGTAGTGACTGCATGCCTTTACGAGCTGAAAACTTTATCCACTGAAAATAGAAATCGATGAGTCACATGTTACCTGTTTTCAGCACATTTCCCTTTTCCATAGTAAAGTTGAAAAACTTAATTTCGGATTATCCATTTTATTTGATCCACAGTTCAATGATTTTCGAACGATATTTAGAGGTTTTCAACAAGAAATAAGACAAAAAATTCAAGAATCAGCAACTAGAACGAGCTGGATAAACAAAAGGCGGTAAGAGAGTCAAAACTATGAAAACCTTTTTGATCAAAATAGCCATCTGAAATCTTACAAAATTTCATTTTTTTTTGCGAATGGCCCTTGAATTAATATTTTAACCAGTCTCGAGGTCTCAGAAACACATTTGAAACACAGATGGCGCTCACAACACTTGAGTCGCTTAGTTTCCCATCTTTCTCGTCTATTATCCTTGCCAAACACACAAACAATCAGAAGGTTTTGTTCTATCGTGTAGCACTCCATATTTATTTGTTACCTGTCGATAAGCCATGTCTTAATGTATTCTTCATTTCCATCTGCAAAAGATACGAACTGTACAATAATTTAAATCAGACCGTCACAATCATCGTCATTTAGATGGTTATTCTTCATCGGCAAATGAAGATATTTGTAAATTGCAACATCATCTCCTGAATGCAGATGAAAGAATTTTCTTATCACAGACGTCTTCCGACACATATCAAGTGTCCCATCTAATTACTGCAAATATTCCACAACGACTCCAGCTTATCATGCAGCTGTCATTTCATCACATCCTGACAGAACTATGTCAAACAATATCTGCCTAGCAGATCCAATTTGTTCAACAAGCTGCCACCGTATCGCTTTGAATAAGCTCCACTCTCAAGAAGACTAGCTTCCCCATTATTCTTATAATTGGGGACATTGTCTCGTGGCCTTAACGTCCGCTCAGTGTGGAGCAAGCTCCTGACAAGTGGTTTAATCCGGTGTCAACTCTAGAAACAACCAAAAACTTGGAATCTACTCGACGTAAATGTATACGTCTTCATAGAGCTACAAAATTAATTATAGTGAACGTTAAGGAGAACTTTCGGGTAAACATCCTGCAGGTTTTGTTTGGATGAATGTGTTATTCAGGAAATTTCGAGGGTAGGAATGAATGAGGGAGTTTTAATCATATGGAATATTTCACTAAGGTGTAGGTGTCTGTAGATTGTTGCATCATAAAATATGTAAGGAAAAGTTTCTCCCTACCCAGTTTCAATGCGTTGTGTTCTGTTTTGTCTGTGGAAAGTTTTAATGATCCAGTAATTTATGTCCGGAAAATTATTCTATGTTTACTCAGTTTTAGGAAATGTTTAAAAAAAAATACATTCCTTGTAGGAAAAAATATTGCAATACATCATCGTTTCGAATACGTGTTTGTGTATGTGTATATGAAGGGAACACGACATCTTTTGCCTCCATAGAAAAAAATACTGTTGCTGCTCAAAAGTCTCCTCTGCAGAAAGCATAAAAATTTCCATTCTTGCGGAAATATGATCGAGAACACTCAAGCAGGGGATATCTTTTCTGAAAGTTTATTTGTTTATTATGTGAATCCTTATGTGCTTTGTTGCTTCTTTATTATCACAATTTAAACATTGTACACTTTTCTATAATAATTTGGGAATGAATTTCTTATTGGTAATCAAAATGGTTGTGTATATTCCTAAGTTAACGATTGAATAAATAAATAAATGAAATAAAATGTTGGAGTTGTAGGTCAAGATTCGAACCATATTCCCGTGTCCAATGTGTCCCAGAGTGTACAGAACAAGGACTGGTCTCCTGAGCCATCTGTTCATTCAAACGCTTATGTCAAACTTTGTCTTTCTATAAAAACTAAATTATGATCTATAGCCTAGAGTGATTAATTTACTTATTCGTTGTGCCCATAATCCACTCTCTCTCAGAATTGCGAAGACTTGAGTGAAATATTCATTGTCTGAATTCTGATCTGCGTTATTCTTGACTCTAAATTAAACCTCCTAAGTCCCACAAGCACAAAAACAATTCACACCGAATATTTCCCAAGCATGAATGTTTATTCTTACGCAAACTTCCGCCCCAAACATCCCCTTCCGTTCGAAGAGACGAATTTTCCCAATTTCCCTCGAATAACTTCGTTTACATCGTCACACTCGCAGGCGATATCTGCGTCTCTGATGAAGGCATTAAAAGTTACGAAAGTTAGACGTTACTCTTAATGCCCAACCCTCAAACACCGCCAGAATTGTGGGGTATTGAACATTTGGTCCTTTGTGTTTGAGTCGAGTTGTATAAGTCCTCCAAGAACCCACACATCGTTTGTATGTCCCGGATTTAAATCGCTAATCGGATGGAAGCGTTAACTCGATAAAAGTCAAAGCATTCCTAACTACTAGGGACGGGCAATGTTTCCCGATAATTTGTATCCTATGTTTTAATAATTGGGAAAGTTTTACAATTTTAACCACGTATTCTACGTCAAAAATAAGCCATTGTTTGTCGAGAAATGCTCCCTCTCCGAGATACAGGGTGTTAAAACTATAGGAGCAAGAAATCGGTTAGACGTCGATGTGAATTATGTGTTCAGCAAAATGGTTAATACTTCGAACATCATTTTCAAATTCGTATTTAAGTGTGGCTGTTAACGCTTATTTTTTTAATTACACGTTTCGTTCACCAAGGTAGTCTTATTATTATTATGAACCATATCAAATTTTAGCGATTTCTTCATGCTGGTAATGTAAACGAATCCGAATTTACTCCAATTCAAATATGGATTGCAAGAGTAATTTTCATTGTTGGTAAAACCAGTGCTATATTATTTTTTTGTCTGAAAATATTCAGTTTCGATGCAGAACAGACGCACTGGTAGAATTAAACAAAAATAATTTATGGAAAAAGTGCTCCCTTATGCTATGTCCTATGTAAAAGTTATCAATAAAAAACATTTTTTTTCTATAAATTTAACACCCTTTATCTCGAAGAAGAATCATTTTTCGACTAATATTCATATAACAGATTTGGGCTTATTTTTGACGTAGAATACGTGGCTAAATTTTTTCGTTAAGATCTTGACAACCCTCTATAAATAAAATATTGTATTATCTAGAAATTTTCCATAATTGAATTCATTTTGGTCGTTTTGGTTGCTCGTACGAAAGAAACAACAAAAATTGTATGAAAATTGCAGATATAATATAGGAAAGAAAGAATGATGATCATAATACAAAAAATAAGTCCATATCGGAATATACATAAGTATGCATATGTATTGATGTATTTCGGAACACATCGTTAAAATCTAGGGAAGAATGTGTCTATTTTGCCGATAGTAGCGATTTTCACTTGCTCTGTTATTGTTTTGATTGTTTTGGAATCATCATTACACCCCCCTCACCTTGATGAAATAAAATAGAGTTGATTGTAACGAATGATTCAGTTTTCCCCCAACCACCTGACTATGCTACTGAAGTTTCACTACAGTACTTTTCTCATCCAAAAAAGGTTGAATTGATGAAATCGATTTAAAAAGAAATCGTGTTCGGACCAAATATTTTCTTGGGTTGAAAATATCGATGTAATCGACGTGACATCCCTATTAAAAAATGTTCAGGTGGATCTTTTCAGACCGTCTTGAGTCTTATATTGTTTCCGAAGACAATCGGATCATAACGAGAGGAGAATATCTCCATTCTTATTCAAATTTATGCCGAGTTCCACTCAATGCGGATGTCTTAGTAATTGTGGGGGACAAGACGGATGTTTAAGCTCGTTTTGAAAAGGCTATTCAGAATTCATTTCCTGGACGCGCGGTCGAAGTATTAATTCAGCGGATTTGGAAGCAAAATGGTGAAGGATCCTAATGTGAATGTCTACATTCATGTATTTTGTCAATGATGACGGATTTTCAATAGAAGTGGACGCTCACATTAGAGTGTGTTCTTGAGGATGAAGTATCATTACCATATGACATAAGAAATATTGTGAAAAAAATCGTTCTGTGAAAATGGTCACTCAGATAAAGAATTCGGATGAAAATAATCAATTATGTCTAAAACAACAGGAAATTTTCCCAATTTTTTTTATTTCATATGCTCCATTTGAAAAGAAAGAGGAATAGAAAAATCAATAATGAATATCTATTTTTATACAAAACGACTTTTGTTCGACAGTTATCTGTGTGACCCCTACATATAACATATGCGGGGTGATTTTTGACTCGTACAAATATTTTAACAGTAGATTCTTGAGGTCAGAAAAACACTTCTCCACCTGTTTTTCTGAATCGGTTGGGTTAAAAAGATACAAGAGGAGAAAAACCATAAAAATATGTTATTTTTAGATCTATCTCACAAACGGTTTTATGAAATGAAATGAATTGCGAAATATAGTTTTTCATTTATTTGATGAATCTTTTTCGAACATAAGAAAATACCAAAAATTCAAAGAACTCAACTCTTGAAACCGTTTTCGAGTAATTTGATGTCCGAAAATTAAAAAGTTAAAATTACAAAGATTGGATAATTTGGCTGAATACAACTCTGTTTATAAGATCCACAGATGTGTAGTGTCCCAGATTCACTTCTTGACCATAATGTTCTCGGATGTTTTCATAAAATCTTGTGTTAGTGTTATCCATTTCGAGTCAATTGAGTACCTCGAGAATATCAGAATGGGTTTGATTTGAGACCTTTGTTATTGATAACCAATTCGCTTAACAGGGTTGAAGGTCAGGTTGTTGGAATAAAAACCACTTCTCAGACCTTCAACCCTGTTAAGCGAATTGGTCCCAGATTCAGTTGGTTATTCTGGAGGTAATTTTGTTTTTCCAGAGGTGGCATAGCTCGTTATGAAAACTCAAAACGGCTATATCAGGGCCGAATAGGAAAAAATGGTATAGGAAAAATGTGTTTCTTTCGATGTCAAGAATCTTCTGTTAAAATATTTCTACGACACACACTGTACAGTGTTATTCAAGAGAACACCCTGTTTTATGAAAAAACTCTGAAGCGAGACTAAATTTCAAAACCAGAGTTCCCTAAGCCTGTCGCCGGCTGCCACCTATCAGCCGTTATTTGTGAACACCACCGCAAAAATCTATATAAACACAATTTCACGCAAGTTGTGTGAGACGTAAGTTCAGACAGACGTCAACCACATTATCCTTATCTGCAGCACGTTGTTTGAACGGAAACTTTTCAATTAACCCAACATGAGCTGAGTCGTTTACGGAGCGTGTCAAAAAAACAAGAATCGTCAGTCGTACGTAGCGAAATTCGAAAAACTGGGAGCTGTTTCCTTCGAGATTAGATTGGTTCTGGCTGTAACCGGGAATAATGCAGATATGAGAATAAATTAGCCTAAGGAAAATATGACCGAAATCTGAATATTCATATCGCGAGGAGTTGGAAGCGCAGAAGACAGAATAACATATTTCGCAGAACACGACAGAAGTAGACGAAAGTTACACAAGTCTATTATGAACTTCGGTCACGTCGGCACCTAATAATTCTTGCATACAATGATCGAGAACGGGATTCCCTAAAACGTACTAAACAGCTCAACAAGAATTGAAGAAATTAATTGATTAGTAGTTCATCTAAACCATTTCTAGTTGTAATTCATAAATTCAGAAAACATCACTTGTATTTTAGGTTAGTCAAGTTTATTTCAGAAAACATCAATTGTAGTTCAGATTAGTCAATTTTATCTCAGAAATGGTCATTTAAAATTTAGTTTAGTCACATTTATTTCAGAAACCGTCAATTGTATTTCAGAAAATATCAATTTATTGTAACATAGAAAACGTCAGTTGTAATTCAGCAACAAATCAATTGAATTAAGTATGGGTTAACAGACAATATTGACGATGAAAAAGATTTAAAATTTTCGGGAGAGTTGAAAGATTGGATAAGAAATAAGTAACCTATTGGACATAAAGAAAAGATATCGTTCAGAATTTCCGCAACACCTTATATAACTCATAAAACTTTTTATGATTGTTTTTTACAAAGTGGTGATGAGTATTTACAATCAATCACCCTGTACTGAGCTGTTAAATAAATTCTGTTGACAATTAAAACGTACATAACCTTCAATAATATTGGTACTTTCTGAATTACAAAAGACGGTTTCTGAATTACAAATAACGGTTTCTGAATTACAAATAATTAATCTGATTAACAATTGATTGTTTCTGAAATCAAATTGACTAATCTGAATTTCAAAAGACCATTTCTGAATAAAAATTTATTTATATGAAATACAATTGACAGTTTCTGAAATAAACTTGAATAATCTGAATTTCAATTGATCATTTCTGAATTACCAACACACCATTTCCAGTTGTAATTCAGAAATAATTAATTGAAATTCAGAAAACTTCAAATGTAATTCAGATTAGTCAATTCAATTTCAGAAATGGTCATTTAAAATTAAGTTCAGTCACATTCATTTCAAAAACAGTCAATTGTAAACTGATCAGTCAGCTTCATTTCAGAAATAGTCAACTGTATTTCAGAAAACATCTACTGTATTGAGAAAATATCAGTTGTCATTCAGAAAGAAATCAATTGAATTAAGTATTTGTTAACAGCTACAAATGACGATAAAGAAGAGTTTCGGGAGAATGAAAAGACAAAAACTATTTAATGGGTATTTTTTACAAGACACAAAAAAGTTAAAGAGGGGAGGGGGATTCGCAATCAATCACCCTGTACTGAGCTATCGGATAAATCTTGAAAATAAATAACACGTACATAACCTTGAATAATACATATTCGAACCTTTTCGTGTTTTCTGAATTAAAAATGACGGTTTCTGAATTAAAAATGATTATTCTGAATTACAATTGATGATTTCTGAAATTACGGAATACCAAATGACCATTTCGAAATAAAATTGACTAATCTGAAATACAGTTGACCGTTTCTGAAATAAACTTGACAAATCTTAATTTCAATTGATTATTTCTGAATTACAACTGGAAATGGTGTAGAAATTTCAAGTATTTTCAGTTTTCATATGGTGTAAATGGTGTCGATTAATGGAATCCTTTTTCGACGTCCTCGGAGAGCCGGTTCTAATTGAAAGAGCAACGCGCCAAATTCAAAAGGAGTCAGAAGAAAAGGGTCTGCCGCTTCAAGCGTAATAAAGTAGAAGTGTCAATTACTCTTAGGAGAAATACTGATAGAACTGCGGACCATTCGCGTTTTAATGGTGCTAGGAATTAGTCCAGTTCGCCACAATAAAGTTAAATAAAGCGATAACTGTTTCTTTACCAAAATTTATAACCCATCCTGGGTATTACCCAATTAAGTTTAAGACGGAGCTCTATTGTATCCTGCGGGGCTTAACTGTTTCTCATCCTCCAGGATTTAATCAATTTACATTGTAAAAAAGGCGGACTGAAATTAGAAACGGCATATCGAAGAAATATTCTAGGAGGAGAATGCACTCCATGTGCATCGATCAAAAACAGAAGATATTTTTCACATGGCCTACACATTCTCCAGCTATGTTACCGATTGTGGGACTCTCAAATGAGTTCATTGTTTTGTCTGTATTCAATCATGCTGCTTCATCTCATACAATTTTGCGCTCATTTCGAACTTTATTCTGGTCTAGACCATTTAGAGTTGTAGGTATTTCAGAAATGATGAATTGAAATTCAGATTAGTCATGTTTATTTCAGAAACCGTCAATGGGGAATTCTCCTCAATTTGGGTTATCACTGCATATGCAAGTTTAAACTGAATAATAATGAGTTTCATTCATGATTTCTTCAAATTCACCGCGGAAACTATTCAAAATCATCCTTCAAATATGGGATTTTAAAATTTAAATCGCTTTGTGCGGAGTTTACGATTTGGCAACAGCGCATACCAGACAATGAAAAGAACAATATCCGATCAGCTTGTTTATAAAATAACAGCTGTTGATTTACAGGCTCGTGCTTACTGGCAAGCTTCAACTGCAACCGGCCATAAAAATCCCATAAAATTTTACGACCTTCCTCGTTCGTCGCAGACAGCCATCTTTGTCTATCTCATCAAGATAATGCATTTGTTATCCTTAATTATCAAGGCATATTTCAGTCGATGTTGCCAGCTTTTGCAATTCTCACAAAACGCTTTAATCTTCAAATACCCATTTTTATTTTTCATTTTTGAGTGCTCACAATATTTTTTTTTGGGAAACGGTTGAAATGGTTATTTCAAAATGTTGACGTTTCAAAGATATTTCATAAAAAATACATCATTTTCGTCAGAATGAGTATTTCCTATTGTACTCAAGATTAGTCAATTTAATTTCAGAAATATTCATTTGAAATTCAGTTTAGTCACATTTATTTCAGAAAACATCAAATGTTATTCAGATTAGTAACTTCAATTTCAGGAACCATGAATTGTGAATCAGATTAATCTTTTTTAATTCAAAAACCGTCATTTAATTCAGAAAGTAATTCTTCGTTTTTGAGTTATAAGCAAAAAATGAGATTTTGACGATTTATAAATGTTCTCATAACCTTTTTGTCTCCGAAGGTACAGATCTGAAACTTGAACCTTCTACGGGCACTTTTTTTCGCAGAATCCACTGACTCTACGTATGAAAGTGCCTAAGAAAGTTCAAGTTGATCTGTCACTTCAAAGACGAAAAAGTTATGGAGAACTTTTCCAAATCGTCAAAATCTCATTTTTTACTAATAACTCAAAAACGAAGTAGTACACGATTATACTATTTGTGTTCCGGATTTTAATACTTCTAGTTGTAATTCAGAAATGACAAATGACCAATTGAAATTCACATAAGTTTATTTCAGAAAACGTCGATTGTATTTCAGATTGGTTAATTAAACTTCAGAAATGGTAATTTGAAATTCAGTTTAGTCACATTTATTTCAGAAAACATCAAATTTTCTACATAATCTCAAACACAAGTGATGTTTTCTGAATTTCAATTAATTATTTCTGAATTACAACTAGAAATGGTTTAGCTAGTGACCAAATAAAATGAATTATTTTTACTGAAGGACTGAAGTTGATTACTACAAACTATTGCCCCTATCTGTCGATGCTAAAAAAAAAAGACCCATAATACAACAATATGATCCGAATTATGAAAACCATCAAGTTTATTGATATGTAACTTGACAGATAGTTTATTGGAACGTCGCACTTTCTATACTACTTATTTCCTTTTTCTGCCTAGAAAGAACTGGGCCGAAGACGTATAACTCACAATTTCTATACGATGACAGCGGGAGCAAAACAACACTTTGGCATCGAGGTCTTGTGGGGCCGAACAATGACTGAAGGCAGAGTTAAAGTAATATACTTCTGGAACTTGCCACTCCCTCGAGCCTTACAAAGATTTGTTATCTGGAAATGGTATCATGTAGTTTAATTTTGACTCTACGGATGATTAATTGCACGCGGAAATCCAGCGTTCGTTTTATTTTTGAGATGCGGGAAAGAAGGGCGCTTTTGAGGTCGAGCTTGATGCACCACTTTTAATATAGACTGATTCACAAAGTTCTCAATGAGTTGGAAAAGGGTATCTATCAAATCTAGAGATGAAAATCTCATCGTATATATTGGCGGATGCGCTGTCATACACCTGCGATAATTATGGTGGAAGCACTTTCACTAGAGTCAGACAAGTGGCGAAAATGTGGATTTGCTGCCAGCTACTTTATCATTCATTATATATGGTTGTAAAATAATGAAAATGTTATTCCTTTCTTCAATTATTCGATTAATCTATATAACCTTGAATCAGTGTTTGTTCAACAATTTCATTTATACCATAACAGATGGTTACTGACGTACAACAAAGAACAAAATCAGTACCCATTGTTTTATTCAACTATAAACGACATTATCGAACCAAACTTAAAAATTCATTCAGAACGTCATGGAGAATTTCGCTAGAACATTTTCAACCCGTCAATTTCAATAAAACCGGATCGGTATCCATCGAATACAACGCAAATCAACTCCGGATGATAAATATTCATACGCGTCCGTAAAAATGATACGTTTTAACACATTAAAAAAGGCTTCCTTTTCCCCTTTAGAGCGGAGTTATTCCTGTCGTTCTAGAATAGTCTGCAAGAACTTTTATTTTTACCAGCTCTTAACCTACCTTACAGGTCTCACCTGATGATGCATCAGATACCTAAATATAAACTACTGCTTTTACCGTTTGCTTCTTTGGTTCTTCTTCTGCATCTTTCGTCTTAGTACTGAGCAGGGATGTATTTCACAATTTCTCTCAGGAGGCGCGCTTTTTATGAGTCTATTGTCATAAATAACTTTAAAAGATCTGTTCAATGATTATACATACAGGGTGAGTATTTGACTCGTACAAATATTTCAACAGAAGATTCTTGAGTACAAAACAAACTTTTTTCCTATACAATTTTTTCCGATTCTACCCTGATGAAAAGATATAGCCAATAGCCATTTTAAGTTTTCATAATGAGCTGTGCCACCCCTGGAAAGACAAAATTACCTTCAGAATATTTAGCTAAATCTATGACACTACACACTACATATCTGTGGATCTTCTAAACAAAGTTGTATTCAACCAAAGTACCAAATTTTTCAAATTTCACGGGTACATACTTTTTATTTTTTGAATTTTTACTCGAAAACGGCGCATTTTACGAGAAAATATGAAGAATACTTTTATTTTTCAAAACGTATAAATATTCATTAGATAGCGCCCAACTTAGTTTCAATAGTTGGGTTCTTTGAATTTTTGGTATTTTTATGGTCATAATGAGATAAGTGGAAGACGTTGGTGATCTCGTGTTCGAGAAGATTCATGAAATAAATGAAAAACTATGTACATTCCGATTTCATTCGATAAAAACGTTTGTGAGATTTCACGTTTCATTATGGTTCTTTACCGAGCCGATTAAAAAAAATGGTAAAGAAAAAAAGTGTTTCTTCTGACCTCAAGAATCTACCTACTGTTAAAATATTTGTACGAGTCAAAGACTCACCCTTTATATCACCCACCCTGTACACTTTTGAATACGCCATTTGGAATTTTCATTTCCAGTTAAAAACAATAAATGTATAGTCTATTCAACATATACATAGCAACCAAGTTTCTTGAAAGCGAATATAACAACAAATATATAATACATCCAATAACGTAATAATAAATATTACAATTCAAAATCCCCTTAAGCTAACAGCTTCCCTTATTGTCATGTTAATTAAGGTTGAAGGAAGCTTTGAAATTGAGGGGACTCAAGTTTGACATCTGAAAGGATCTTACGGCCACTTTCATAACCAATTCAATTTCACCAAGGATATAAATAGGTACGTCTCTGTGCTTTTGGTTTCTTTATCCTCCTTACTTTACTTCATAGACGAAGATGTCGATATTAGAAACAGTTCTGTTTTTGTTATACCCTGTTCATAGAAAATGCAAAAATTTTGGATAATTCTGAAGTAGCAGAAAAACGTTTTTTGTGAGAATTAATATCCTCCAGAGTAAAGTTTTCACTTTACCCCGAATATAATTCTTTTTCCACCTTGTACGTACATATTCTAAATATTTGGCAATGTACTTTCCGAATTTCTTATACAAAACAAATTGTATTAAACAAATTTCACAGATGATCTGTTAAATCATCCAGGTTCTTCACCGAAGTTTTTTCGCCTCAAATAAATTTTTTATTTCAAAATTGACATGAGAGTTTCTTCCAAATGCACACCATGGTGTGTTCATCAATTAGAGTCTTGAATCAAATATTTTATACTGCCTAATAAATGATCTCCAGATTTGTTTTGGGTAGGGTAATATCTGAAACTTATCGCCTAAAACAGTTAACTGATCATCAACCAGCACTGATTCTCTCGACATAATAGCTATTGTTAGGGGGGTACAAAACAATTCAGGTTTGGCATTACATTATGAAATCCGTTCCTGTATGCCAAGATATATGCAGACCTGATACATAGAAGCGCGTAATGCCTCAGGAGTTTTGCTAAAAATAGAATGTCGACATCCCATGTTATCAGTGGTCATACTGTGATGCATCTGCACAGTTGAATGAATGGAATTCCTGTCAATTATACCTTGTTAAAGTTGATTTAATCGCAATTGTATCTCGGTACGTCGCAAATATGCACCATTTATGTTCTGGAACTGCAATAATAAAAAGAATTCCAATATGCCCCTGAAACCCTAGCTGAATTCTTGAATCTAGTGGAATTGTTGGCCATTTCAAAAATACACATAGCAGCTTAAAATGTGGAAATGGAATAACATTTCTGGAATATTTCGATCGAAAAGTGCAGCATATTTTCGATTCACAGACCCTAAGGCCCGGCGCAAATAGAAACGCAGGTTGGTGAGGTGACGCAGGGTGACGCAGCTTTTTCCTGCGATGCACGTACTATCTGACAAGTCACTGTCACGCTTTATTTGCGCAGTATTGGTCTTTTCTATGTTTTACAAAAACTCACTCTGCGTCACCTCACTAACCTGCGTTTCTATTTGCGCCGGGCCTAAAGCTCTGACGAACAATTTAAAGCTGTACACACAAAAATGGATCAGGTTACCTACCGCAGGTTCAAGTTTATCGAATAATTTCATAAAATGGGTAATTCAATCAATAAGACGTTCAGCAATGATAAAATAGCAACAATCTAAACATTGACTAATGCAGACTGACCCAGATATAGATTACAATAATACTATTTTGTCTATCCTTTATCATTAACGATATCATATTCGCACTTTATTTAGTCCAAACACGTTTGTTCGCATCCATTGTTGACATTGAAATAACGCAATCTAGGGACGTAAATTGGTATAAACAAACAAGGTTGTTGTTTCGATATTTTCGTTGGGTAACAATAGAATGTTGTAAAAGTCACTAAACCTATCTCTTATATTGGTGGACGCAAGATCATGTTTTCCTCGATAAGAAACACCAATGACCAATGAACAATCATTCTTAGGGATGAAAGCTTTCAGAACTGAAAAATAAATGACATACAGGATGAGTCTTTGACTCGCACAAATATTTTAACAGGAGATGCTTGAGGTCAAAAGGAACACTTTTTTTCTTCACTCTTTTTTCTGAATCGGCTCGGTTAGAAAAATGCAGGTTGTTGAGAAACCATAAAATAAAAATAAATAAATAAAATGTTATTTTTATTTATCTCACAGACGATTTTATCGAAGGAAATTAATTTCGGAATATAGTTTTTCATTTATTTGATGAATCTTTTTCGAACACCAGAAATCATCCAGGTCTTTCAGTTTTGTCACCAATACGTATCATAAAAATGTCAAAACTTCAAAGAAACCAGCTCTTGAAACTAAGTTGGACGCTATGTACTGAATATTTGTACGTTTTGTGAAATAAAATTATTCTTCATATTTTCCATAGTAATTTGATAGTCAAAATAAAAAATTATATTGAAATTCGAAAAATTGGGTACATTGCCAAAATACAATTCTGTTTGAAAGATCCACAGATGTGTAGTGTCACAAATTTAGCTAGTTATTCTGAGGGTAATTTTGTTTTTCCAGGGGTAGCACAGCTCATTATAAAAATTTAAAACAGCTAAATCATTTTATGAGGGCCGAATAGCAAAAAATGGTATAGGAAAAAAGTATTTCCTTTGACCGCAAAGATCTACTGTTGAAGTATTTGTACGAGTCAAAGACTCACCCTGTATAGTAAATAATATATAATAATAAACTGATCCACATTTAAGATTCAAATCAGAATGTTTTATTTGACTTGAGTAACTCCTAATTTGGAAGCTGTTTCGCTCTTTCACTTATCTGAACAACAGATGGGAAATTTACGTGAGAAAGATTTATATTATTTATATAGGGGTTGTTTTTCTATCGGTCTGTAGATTCGATATGAATCGATAGTTTCCAACACATTACGTGTTCTTCAGTCCACTTATCAACTCTATTTGCCTTCAATTTGTGTTCGTTAGTGTTAAATAACCATTAATAACTGTTCATACCGTTTGTACGCTTTCATAGTGGAAGTATTCAGTAAATATGTATAATATTAGACGCTAAAGTTCGGTACCCACCTACAGGACTTTATCAATGACAACTGTGGTGATCGCAATATCGCTGCAATTTTCTAAGTTAAATTAATTATGTATTGCTTCGATTCATTCAAAATAATAATTTTCGAGTTCTTACATATGAATATCCCTTAGTTAATACTGAACAGTATGAACTACACAGTCAACAACAATTTTATATAGTACCTAGTCACTATTTACCAGTTGTAGGGCAAAACTTTGTATATTTCCATGAGAACTGATTATCTCAGATCAATAATTATGATCATTGATTGTAAGAATGAAGGGATATGGAAATGGGGAATTCACCTCAATTTGGGTTATCACTGCATATGCAAGTTTGAACTGAATAATTATGATTTTTATTCATGAATTCCTCAAATGCACCGCGGAAACTATTCAAAATCATTCTTCATTCTTCAAATATGAGGTTTAAAATTTAAATCGCTTCGTTTCTAGTTTACGATTTGGCAACAACGCCTATTAGAAAATAAAAAGAACAATGGCTCGCTTATAAAATAACAGCTGTTATTTACAGCCATCATAAGGCGCGTACTTACTGGCGAGCCTCAAAAGCAACAGGCCATAAAAAATTATAAAATTTTACGACCTTCCTCGTTCATCGCAGACTTCATAGACAGCCATCTTTGTCTATCTCATAAAGATAATGTATTTGTTGTCCTTTATTATCAACGCATATTTCAGTCGATGTTGCCAGCTTGTGCAATTGACACAAAACGCTTTAAATTTCAAATACCCATTTTTATTTTCCATTTTAAGCACTTAAATTATTTTTTGAGAAACGGTTGAAATGGTTATTTCAAAATGTAACGTTTCAAAGATATTTCATAAAAAATACATCATTTTTGTCAGAAGGACTATTCCCTATTCTCACTCTCATTGTCCTATTTCTCGCAACTATTTATCTATTTTGTCCTTGATTATGTGCTTTTCATGAAAGAAGGGCAATTCTACTGTGACACAGACTGCTGCAAGGTACGATATTCATCAAAAGTCAAAGAAACTGTAGCAACAATTGTTCTACCCTGAACCATCCTAATATTTCCCCCAACTCGGCATTGCCGTACGACAAGTATTCCCGCGTGTGGACCACAAAAACACGTGACGTCAGTTGCTAAATCTACTATACCTATCGTGCCAACTGTCCTATACAAAAGTGGCGTCCCTACCACTCACAAAACGGGCAATCGTACGATTATATCCAGCCAATCACAAGGCGCGATCAGTGGGCTCGTCTACTCTCACCGGTGTCCCCCATCGTACGTCACATCGGAAGACCTTCACCTTTTATTTACCTGCTCAGTAAGTTCGCAGCGGTCCCCAACATTGAGCCACGGCGACTCGGATAGGTCGTACGATGCCAATGGAATTTTTTGTCTGACGTTTGTTTGGTACCGTACGGTTGGTTGACGTTATACGTAGGTTAGTAATTTGAATCACACGATGAGTCGCATGATTCTCGGTTTAGGTCATAACTGATAATGATTCAGTTATGAGCAAATTTGTTTTTCGACCAGTAGGAAATAAAAATTGTTTCACTGGCTGGTATTAGCATAAACAAGTATACGTGTGAAAATAACGTCATTTAGACGATTGCATGTATGATCCTAGACATGTCGTGGTCTTCTACTTTGACACACACTCACGAAGAAGTACCCTGCTTCTCCTGAGTCCCTGAGTGTTTAGGGATGTCAAATGATCCCGATAACTTTAAGGATCTACGTATTTCTTTTAATTTGCAGAATCTGCTTCTTATAGTCGAAATATGTCCGCCATACTGACAAAAATGTGAATATAACCTAGCATAACCTAGCATAACCTATCCTAATCCATGACCTGTATATCTATACAGGTCTTGCCTAAAATAACTAGTGAAATTTACAAAAAAAGACATTTGCGGTCCTCTCAACACAACGCTAGCAGTAGCAGAATCATAGAAAATTCTAAGAAATTCAGATAAAGATAAATATGGGGAAAAATTGGTGAATCAAATATTCATTCTGACACTGATAGTGACGCAATGTAATTCACACAACTCATCATGCCATCTAGATAACGATTTGAATTATCTCTCACATACTATTCCACTTTGGGAAACACCAATCGACATAAAGCACGTCTGGAAAAATATCAAGAACGAATTGATACACTCGTCTGGATATAGTGATCGAAAACAGAAAGATAATGGGGAATTCTCCTCAATTTGGGTTATCACAGCATATGCAAGTTGAAACTGAATAACTATGATTTTCATTCATGAATTTTTCAAATGCACCGCGGAAACTATAGAAAATCATCAATCATTAAATATGAGGTTTTCAAAATTTAAATCGCTTCGTTTTTAGTTTACGATTTGGCAACAACGCCTACTAGAAAATAAAAAGAACAATGGCTTGTTCATAAAACAGTTGTTGATTTACAGCCCTCATAAGGCGCGTACTCACTGGCAAGCCTTAACAGCAACCGGCCATAAAAATCCCATAAAATTTTACGACCTTCCTAGTTCGTCGCAGACTTCATAGACAGGCATCTTTGTCTGTTTCATCAAGATAGTGTATTTATTACCTTTATTATCAACGCATATTTCAGTCGATGTTGCCAACTTGTGCAATAGAAACGAAACGCTTCAAATTTCAAATACCCATTTTTATTTTCATTTTTAGGTACTTTAAATAATTATTTTTTGGAAACGGTTGAAATGGTTATTTCAAAATGTGACGTTTCAAAGATATTTCATAAAAAATAAATCATTTTCGTCAGAAGGACTACTCCCTATTCTTCAAAACTCGCTGATCTTCTCATAGTATGAGAAATTGATGATTCTTCCAGTCAACTGTCAACTCTATGACTGTATCTTTTGATTTCATTGAAATGGTTTTCTACCTTTCAACCAATCCAGTTAATATACTGAACATACTTCAATATAATATAATAACCTAACATACTTTATATGAAAAATAATCTACATTATTTTGAGAATTTAAAATATCATAATAGCACAAGACGTACTCGTCCCTTTTTCTTTCCAATACATAAACGGACGCTAACTGAAAAAAACACTAAGTATATGTGTATAAAATTCTTTAATAGTGTACCTAAGAATATTTGGAATATAGGGAATTTTACCAAATTCAAAAGAGAACACATAAATTTAATTTTAGATATCGAACCTTACTCGATTTCAAAATTTTTAAACAATTCCTATATGAACACTAGAGCATAATTTGTTTTAGTTTTTTTTCTCTTTTATTGACGTTTTCTCATTTCTTTGTATATTAGTATTGAAAATTCTGAGAATAAAATTATTGATATTGTTATTCGGCCACATCAGTGCTCATTCAGCTTTTTTTTCACCATTTTGAAATGAGTGTTGACAATTTGAAGTTTTCCACATTTACATCACTCCACAGGAATTTTCACGAAAAACCCGTTGTGTAACCAGTCTTCCGTGAGACGCCATTTGAAAATTGCACAATTAAAACCTATTTACACTTCCCTGATAAGCCAAATATCAGTCACCTGACGCTGTTCCTTCTGTTTAGATTAGGTATCGGCATCGTATTTCATTCATTCAAAAATTCACGCAAAATCAACTCAGCCCACTGGATTCTGTTTGTTTTTTCCCGTTGACGCAGCATCTGTTTTGCGGACTGCCCGGAAAATATTTACATTAGCTAGATATGAAAATCAGTAGGTCGAGTAGAAATCGTGAACGAATTTGGATTTTCCTCGTGAAATATTGACGGAAACAGAACGCGCAAAAATTGTTATCTGCCGGAAATCAATATGGCAGCGTTTTTGTGTCCACAACGAGGATTGGCGTCCCATACGACAGGACATATTTTTCGGTCTTGCTCCTTATGTCAAAGTGATCCAATTTGATCTACATTAGAACAACAGATTGAACTAGGAAATCTTTAAAATTTCGGTCAATGGGAAACATTTCTTACAGGTTCGAAAAATATTTTCAGAAGCTAACTTCATCCTTTTTTCATCATAATCTCCCATCGTTCAAAAATTTTAAATGACTGGTTCAGAGGAAACTGAAGCGAGAGAAAGTGAGAAGATATCGCTTATAAAAGCACCTTCATTGGTTCCTATACTCGTCGCCAATTAGCGTATTTTGCGTTGGGTAAAAAGGCAAAAAAGAATCAATCAGTTTCCTACAGCACTGACTGAAAAGATTTCTGTAGTGATATTTATCTGCCTAAATTGATTTTTTCATCTTCTTTGTTCACTGTGAAAAAGTTAAAGTTGATATGCTATAAATAGACTCTATTTTTTATAACAGCATTTTCCTTAAATTTCCGGATAATGTTATCCATTATCCATTATCCTATAAAAATTATAGGTATAGCTGAGCAGAGAATAATCTAGTTAATAACCTTTATACGAATTAAAATTTTCTCCTTGAACAGCTGGTCATACTTTCACAGAAATGCGATCAAAATAACACATATCACAGTTTTTCGTTATACAACAATTTCTGAATGAATAATTGCGAATGTAATGAATAAATATATTAAGATGCAGAACATAATCATTCTGTAGGTAGGTTCAATGTTTACTTCGGCTTCATTTTCGAGAAGTATTGACAAACTGTTTGAATACCGCAGATCAGTTTAGTAGCCAAGTTGCTGTAGAGATATTTGTGCCAAATAAGAGGAATTTCACTCTTCTAGCGATGTGAGACTACGTTTGATTTGTTCACTCCTTCTAGAAGAGTGAGTGGTTTACTCGAATATTTTAGTCTATAGTGGCTATACAGGAAATTCTGTTCACCCATTTAGTCTGGTGATTCAGAGTCATTACGAATATAGAGGTTGTATTTTAAGGTGAGGTTTTTTTTCGGTAGATGAAATGGAGAATATCATAGCACTTTTTCAACATAACCAACATAGGCACTTTCAAGAAACTGCCCCGATTTTCTACATTTTTTTTCGCCCTAAATTGCACGATACAACAACTATGATTCTCTCAAAAGTGACCTGATGCAACTAATCCGGTGAACTTGGTACTGAACCATTCATTTTCCTGCCATATGGTTTATGTTTTGTTTCGTTTTTGCGATGCCGGAGTCACCTTCCACAGTCCCGTACTTGAAATTCAATGAAATTCTGTAGAACTTCTAGAGTTTGTATCTCAGCCATCTTGAATATTTTATGTAGACAATTTTTAGTTAAACGACTTATTTTGATGACTTCTACCTTCTGTCAAAAAAAAGCCGCACCTATGAAAACATTCTGTATAGTATACAAAACAAGTAGGTATATAGTTTTCCAATTTCTTTAAAAGCGGACCATATTTCTGATTGCATCGGGTCGGAAGCAGATCAAGGATACGATTTGAATGAGCTGACAATCTCAATTTATAAATAAACTGCCTCATTTAGAACTAGGAGTCCAAATTGGTTTGACTCGAAGAATCACATAGGTTTGATGAGCAGAAGAATTCAGACTTTCTCTACCAGATAGTATGCACATAAATTTTATGAAGAGATAGGTGAGCAGGAAACTATATTGGTATTGAAATATATGCTTTACCTACATTATTCACTTCGAAGCTTCCAAGTAGGTAATTGCACCTCAAACATTTGTTCTACATCATTTACTTCAAGTGAGAAAAAATCAGAAATATCCTTGGTTTACGATAATAGTGTATAATGCGCTAATCGCATCAGCTTTATATTTTATACCTATACATGACATAATAATAATAATTGTATACGGGTGATCCAACAAATCATGAAGGGTGATGTATTATATTATCCACCACGTCATCTCTTTCTAGTAACATCTTCGAAAGCTATTGTAGGCTTTTATTTGGTACAATAATGTTTTATCCATAATTATTCAAATTGTTCGAAAACTAAAATTCTAAAAATTAGAGGCCTCCCTCTGGTACATCAAATGACACAAACTGTATAATATTCCAAGTTTTGCAAATATGAACAACAATAACTAATTAATCAATTTTATGATGAATCCCTGCTCTGGGATGAATACTTAAAATACTGTAGAAAGACGAAACTCCGACCATATGTAATTAATATCACTCTATTGAAATTGGTGGGAATTAATTTGAACATTTGTCGTATTGAAATATCCAGAGCAGTTTCCTCCATTGCTCCATGAATGTTCATAATTCACATGCTGATTTATTGAATTAAGAGGGGTCTACACCGTTTTAGTGGTCAGTTCAAAAAGGGGAAATGAATATCTTACGTCAGAAACCACTAATCTGTATGAGATTTTTATTATAATTCAATTCAATAAGTTCGTCATCTCGGAAAGTCAGAAATTTTTTTATTCGTCAAACGGAAAAAAAATTAAAAAAAATTTTCATTGAAGAACAAATATTCACTCATATTAGTAACTTTCCGAGGTGAAATTATCTCTTCTATGAATTTCCACATGAAAAAATTTCTAGAAAAGTCTCGCCATTGGCTACAATTCGTATCCTGGTGAAATTGAAAAAAGACGTTCAAGCTGCCATCATTCAAATAGAATCACTCATTTTTAACTGACATCAAATCACTCAAAGGGGAAGGGATTTTGAAGGGAAAAGTAATGAGAGACCCCCCCTAAAACTTCATGACCGATTTGTCCATCTTAAAAGTATCAATACCAAACAACTGAATAGATGATTCACCATTTTCTGCTACAAACTAGATAGGTTTGAACTGACCTTGCATAGCCTTGAAGTTGAATGGAGTTTTCCTTTAAGTCTTAAATTATCATTCACGTATTACTACACATAATAGAAATCGTAATGTTCTCTACGTTAATTCGCTATAAACAACTTTGTTTACTTTTATCTAACATTAATAGCCTGAAGCGGTTTTATTTCAGGAAAGGCTAATTAGTACTGTTGTGTAAAGATAAATATTTCCTCATTCTTTTCAATTTTGGAATATATGCAATAATTTCGTAGGAAATCTTCATATTTGTTTCTAGGTTGTCAAACTCTGAATAAATCAAGTGAGCATTGTCCTTCGAAGAATGCAATCGTCATACATTTTTGCCATTCTTGGAACCCGAACGTTTTCAAAATGATACGAGCAAATCTGCACTTCCAATTATTTGAATGAATTAAAGGTATTGGGTAATAATGCAATAATGTGCAGGGGAGATTTTACAGTAAGTATTAAATGTATGAATGAAATTACTGCTTTCTTCATTATTTTTTCTGAGTTATGTTCAAAAAGTAAATTATAAAGAATGCAGGCTCGCAATTTTTTTCTTCTATTTTATTAGACAATACCAATACTCACAATCATAACAAATTACTAAAAATATTACCCAACATTTGCAGGTTCTATTTAGAGGACATAATTTTCTAAGCACCATCATAAAATCCAAATTTTCATTGAAAATTCTCGAAAAAAATGGTTCATAATCGATTAATTCACGTATAGCATACTTCAAATTCGCACTTCACTGTTTTTCGAACAAAAAAAATTATTGTCAAGGTTGATTGCAATCGAACACTTCATAGGTAGGTACACAAAACGAAGTAAAACACGTTCGTTATACAAGTTTGATCAACATTTATAATATTCTGTATTCTGTAGGTGTACAACTCAAGTTTGTTGAAAAAAATATTGAAACCTTGGGATTCGCTATAACCGATAGCGTTTCTTTGGTCAATATGTTGATTTCCCCTTTATTTCGAATATATTTGAATTCCAGACACGGATGTTAGACAATGGGGAATTTTCAGACAATGGTGAAGAGATTTTTGGGTATATAATAACAGCAAAAATCCGAAAAGAATCTATAATACATGCGAAAAGAATATATACGCAGTAATACTTTTCATTCAGTTCATCCTTAATTAATATTAAAAATGAATATGTATCATATCAACAAGAGAGTACTGAGTTGAATCGAATCAACGCAAATGTATATTTATAATTTATAATATTATATACATATAATTTCAATAAATAGTAGAATAATTTAAATGAGTGAGACTTCACCAAAGAATGTCTCACTAGGATGTTCAAAAATTGTTTTGGAAAATAGGATAAAATAACAAATTTCCTCGCAAATAGCAAATTTTTGAAAGGAATTTGGAATTTGTTGAAAAACCAGCCTGAACTGTTCCGAAACACCCAAAAAATGCTCAAGAAAAAGGTGAACATTTGACGAATATATTTCAAATGCGTTGATTAATTGAGGGGATCAGAGAAAATTTATTTTTTCATTTCATATTATTGTCTGAAAAGCCGGTTCTATATTGAATAGGTTAGTTTAGGTGAGCTAGCGTTTTGAGCGCCATCTCATTGTCAAGAGTGTTTTGACTGACCAAAATGTAGTCAGTTTTTAGTACTAGAGATATGAAGGCTTCCTATCTTTCTATATGTCATTCACATTCATTTTAGCACTCGGTTGGCCATGAAATAATTTTTGTAACCAGAACGGAGTAAGGTGAAATGCCGTTAATGTCATAACGCCGTTGCCACAACTAATATCAATTAATATTACAAAAATGCCGAAAGTGATTGAAAGAGAGAGAAGACAGGGTTTCAGAAAGAGCTATTTAGAATTCAGGTCCGCTCATTCAAATAGTAGGTAACTCTGATATTTTTATATCTACAATATATCAGACGGTAGCGAACATATTCAATGTAAGTAAATTTATATAATGTTTCATCTGAATGAAGCTAAACGACTTATATTTTAGCGAAATGTTTCCGCAAGAAAAATTTTGTGAATGAAGAGGATGACAAAGAATTTCCTTGGGAGACCCAAAAAAATTGTGGCATTTGAGGACATTATTTTAGGGTGAACGAACGCAAAAAGTCTACAGGATTTTCGATAAATGTCATCGTAGAATAAGTTCCAGAACATTTTTCATTTGAGTTGTGCTATACATTGTGAATGTCTTAAGGGGTCAATAAATATATCTATACTATTATATCAAAGCATTAAAAATAAACAGTAAACAGCAATAAATACGAGCCAGTTGTCTTGTCAATTTATTCTTAATTTATGTGAAATTTTTGTGAAGTTCCTCTTGCCTTGAAAGTACCTCTATTTTATTTTGAATAACTTCCATTGATGCGAGATGATTTATGTTGAAGAATTTAACATTCTTGTAATTATCTGTTGATTTCTTTGAGAGATACCCATTACCACTGAATCGGATGCATTTCATCTTTGGGTTGATTTATTTTGAATTCTATAACTGATGTCTTCAACCTTTCGCCAAAGAAGATAGCAGATAACCAACATAAAACTCCATATAATGCATATAAATTTTGGAATCCCTTCATTCAGTTTGTATAAATGTCAATTATGTTCATCATATTCTCCGAAGTGATTCGACATTGCAATAAAATACGTAATTACTGAGACTTTTACGTAGAACGGACCATAGCGCTGATTTAAAACCCAAAAATTAAGAGTAGAATGTGTCGAATTTCCATAGCGCTGATTTAAAACCCAAAAATGAAGAGTAGAATGTGTTAAATTTCCATGGCAAACGGAGTGCTAAAAATTGCTTGACAAGCAGTCAAGGTGTATACTGAGAACGACAGTAATGAGGTGAATTCTAGATTAACAAACATTTTTTAGGATATATGGGATATTTTCCTCCCTTTGAAAAGTTTATCTGGGGATTCACTCAATTTAAGGACTATTTGAAGTGGGTATTTAATTTTTTTTCTACAATGAAAAATTCTTAAAAGTCTTAGGTGACAGAGGAAATGTCAATTCATAAAACAGGATGACATTTGTATGGCAATCAAAAAACTGGATCTTGGTATATTTCTCAGTTCTACAAGCAACAAAGAATTACTCTACCCAGCCCTGTATATGACTGAATACCAACGCAAGAATAAAAAAAAATCCACTCGACCGAGATGGAAAACAACAACTTATGTCCTCGAACAACCCGAATCGCATAAGGCCAGTCAACGTCCACTTCCAACGATAGATTTCTTGTAGCATTCATTATGAGGAAACTGACCGCTGCTGCAAAGTAAAAGTGGTATGCAGCAGTTTCGAACTAGTTATCTGAAAGTTACATAAATTTCATGCTCCACACTTTGTTGCGAGTATCACGAGCTATCCATCGTACGATGTGGGGAGATAAACTTGAATAGATTCGCAAAAACCTATTTTCGATTGTTTCGATTCTTTGAACGAGTGATCGTTACGTGATAAATCATCACCTGAGGAAGTTTTATCTCAATTCCGAACGAATTATATTTCATAGCTAAAAAAGTATACCTACCCACACACAAAATTTTTGGATATACAGGATAGCCAAGTAGGGCTTTAGGGTTGGTATAAGACGTAGGTATATTCAGTTTCTCAAACTGAACCTATTCGATTTTGTTATAGCCCTTGTATTAGTATCAGTAGATCAACTTACTTAGTTATCGATATCCACGTAGTAAGTGGACTGAAACCATACCTGGAAATGAATTAAAGATCTTGAATAATTGTTCTAATATCTTTAAAGTAAATCAGCTTAACAAGTAGCTACAATCGCTGCGGAGAAATTGCCAATTTTTAAAGAATATGATAGATTATTAAACATAACATACTTATATTTTTTTGAAACCGAATGAACTTTTATTCTAGCACTCAGTTGGCCATGAAATAATTTTCTTAAGTTGTTGTAACTAGAAAGGAGTAAGGTTGGCACTCATGAAATTTCGTTAGAGTCATAACGCTGTTGTCACAACAAAAAATATCAATTAATATCTACAGTCCCTGGCCAGTTTATTAGACGCACTGAGGATTTTTTTCATATTTACTGGTATTGCCCGAGGAAAAAGCAGTATATTTGAATTTCATTTGAACAGAATGTCAGTTTTATCTACGACTCTCATTAAATTGTTCTATTTGGCATTTATTTTTGATGTTGTAGTATTAGTACTTAAGTATGAATCAGTACTATGTCTTCCAGTGGACGTCTTGCATTCTGCAGGTTCGAACGTTATTTCGATAATCCACATATGAAGTCATCATCCTCGAATGCAGCAAACCGAACAATTCTGCATTGATAGTATGAAGCTCTCTTAGCTACACAGGGTGGCTCAGCAAAATATTAGAATTTCATGTTTAATCATCAATAAATCAATATTTTTTATTGAATATGATATATTATATGTGAAAACCATTTACAGATGAAGTATATGTAACATATACATTCAATTTAATAATTCAACATTGAGATTTTGCATCGAATCAATGCGTCTAATAATATGGCCAGGGACTGTATATCAAGAAGGCCGAAAGTGATTGAAAAAGACAGAAGACAGGGTTTCAGTAAGTGCTATTTAGAATTCAGGTCCGCTCATTCAAATACATAGTAGGTAATCCTGATATTTTAATATCTACAATGTATCAGACGGTAGCGAACATATTCAATGTATGTGAATCTATACAGGGTGTCTGTAAACAAATGCGAAGGAAAATGATTCCTCGATGAAAATAAGCAGGGGTAGTTCCTATAAATTTTTTTCGATATCGACCTCCCTTCCAAGATACAGCTTTTGGAAGGCGATGACGAGTTGAAAGTTTTTAATTTTTTTTTACGGGTTCTAAAAAACATTGAGTCATAAGACTATACATAATATGAAGCACTAAGTAGATGATACTGACACATTTTTTTTAGATCTCATAACTTTATTATTAGGGGTTGAGAATAAAAACCCGAGAAAAACCCCTTATGGTTTTCCTTCAAATCTTTTTTTTACTGGGATAGATTTTCGAAAAATAAAATTCTCTTATGGTTTTCCATTCAATTCTGGAGCAAAAAGTCTCTTGCAAATTTCATTACAGTCGATACTTATCTCGGAATAAATAAAAACTTACAAGCAATTCTGATCACTGTTCTTTCCATTTCATCCTATAAGTGTTTCATAGAATGACTACCTCTCGCTGAAATACATGCATCAACCTCGGCATCAACTCTCTGCCTCGAAGACCTTCGTATACTGCTTGTAAGTTTTTATTTATTTCGAGAAAAGTATCGACTGTATCGAAATTTTGCAAGAGACGTTTTTTCTCAAGAATTGAATGGGAAACCATAAGAGAATTATATTTTTCGAAAATGTATCCCACGAAAAAAATTTTTGAAGGAAAATCATTGGGGGTTGTTATTTTCAACCCCTAATAATGAAGTTATGAGATCTAAAAAAAATTTGTGAGGAACATCTATTTAGTGCTTCATTATGTATAGTTTTATGACTCAGTGTTTTTTAGAACCCGTAAAAAAAATTAAAAACGACGTCATCGCCTTCCAAAGGCTGTCTGTGTCTTGGAAGGGAGGTCGATTCTGATAAAAAATTATAGGAACTACCCCTGCTTATTTTCATCAAGGAATCATCTCCCTAAGTTCTTTGCATTTGTTTACAGACACCCTGTATAATGTTTCATCTGAAACTAAACGATTCACATTTTATTTGAGAATTTTATTTTAGGGTGGACGAATGCGAAAAGATACCGTAAGATATTCGATGAATGTCATCGCAGAATAAATTCCCGAAAATAAATGTTTCTATTTTTCATTTGACTTGTCCTATACATTGTAAATGTCTTAAGCAAAGATTATAGAGTCTATAAACTCTCTATAATCTTTGGTCTTAAGCGATGAATAAATATATAATTTTTATTATTATTATATCAAAGTAGATATTAAAAATAAATACGAGCCAGTTGTTCATTTAATTGTTAATTCACGTAAAATCCTCTTGCCTTGAAACCTCGTTCAATTCTTTTGACTTCCATTGCTGTAAGATGATTTTTGTTGAAGAATTTGACATTCTTGTGAATATCCGTTTATTCCTTAGAAAGATACTCATCCCCAACCACTGCATCATATTCATTTCATCTTCGGTTTGATTTTTTTTAAACATCCAGCTGATATAACATATTCAACTTTTAGCCAAAGATGATAACCAACATTAACTCTCCTCAAGGTCCTGCATGTTATGTGTCAATAAATCAATTTTCTTCCATAGCAAAAATAAATATATTTAAAAACTGATCTCTTGTATTTTCCATTCAAATTACTAGATTTGGTATGCCTTCAATCAGTTTGTGTATACGTCAATTATGTTCGTCACATATTTTCGACTCCATATTTTTCGCAGTGATTCGACATTGTGATAAAATACGTAATTACTGAGACTTCTACGTACAACGCACGTTTTGGCAAGCGTCATAACCTCACATTGCCGTACTATAAAGAGTGAAATGTGTCAAATTTCCATGGCCAACCGAGTGCTAAAATAAAAGTGAATGGAGTATAAAAAGAACATAAGGAAGCTCATATATTCGTATGGAAATACGAATTGTGACTTGGTGTGTCGGATGTATCACAAAACTGACAGAAATGAAATGGAGCTGCCTTCATTCCCTCAATGACTAAAATGGGTCGATAGTCTAGTATGAATACCATCGGACGGTCGATTTTTGTACCAAATTTCATCTAGTTATTTCAATCGTAGTTCAGGAAAAAGTCTGTATGGGAGATTCTTCGGATTTTTTGTAGAAACCGTGAGTATTTTGTAGGGGCCTTCAATTTTCCAAAAGCGTCATTCAGAGATGAAACGTTTCAAATCGGATTGTCGTTGAGAAGGCTGTAATTTCGTTGTTATTTACCATTATTTCTTGAGTGTTTTTTTTTTTCAAAGGAGAGGAGGATCCTGTTGATAAATTACATCGTAAAAACCAGTTTCGAAGCTGGTAACTCCTGAGGATTTCAAATTTGAATACCGGATCATCGGTTCTTTTCAATCCGCAATTCCATCCTTACTCTTCACTGTTTAACCTCGTGCAAAAACCAGAAATATAGAAATTCCAAAATTTCATATTCGTTCGAGGAAATTTATAAGTCGGGAAGACATTCTTGCTTGAACTATTGAAAATCAGGTTGATAATTTCGTTGAATGTATTTTAGAACCAGTTGGAGTTGGTTTATGTAATTTTATCTCTCCGAGGGAGAAATCAATGTGAATCCTTTCAAGAATCCTCGACCTCGCCTCACAAATTGACTTAGATTTTCACGTTTGTTTCGTATTACACTCAAATCTAAAATCGAGTCCATTCTAGAATGACTTTCATTCAAATCGTTTTCCCCCATCGACATTCTGAATGAAAAAAATTAGGAATATTAGTTGACAAATATTCTGAGTATTTCTACAAGGAAATAGATGTTGGAAGGACATCAATTCTAATTCGTCAAACCCGTCAACGACAGAGTGAAGTCTACCATCTATTATAAAACTCTCTAATGACATTTCCATAGTCCTTTTCCTAACTCCGAAAGTGTCCTCTGATCTAATGAGTTATTTCTAAAGGCAAAATCAATTTACTCTTATAATTCCAAGTCAATTACTATTGGGACGACTTATATCCTTTTATGCTTATTGTTTACTCGGACTGTGTACATTTATTGACTGTGAAACATTATTTTAATTATAGGGGAATGAAACACAAAATTCGTTTTAGTTTAGTTATTATGGACTACGAAATATCTGATGAATGGCTACCACTTCCTATTCCTTACAGAATGTTACTCTTTGCCAATACAAAGTGTCTAACCGAACCCCTAATATCTCGTACCTACACTTTGGTTTGAGGTGTAAAATTAACATTGAATACTTGTCATTTTGTTTAGATTTTCATTAAATTGATAAGAAACGTGAAAGCTTTTTTAATTGACATAGGAATCGAACACAATATTATTTCAAATTCAAAAGAGTGAGAAAAGTAGTTAGAATATAATATGTATTTGGAACTGACGAAAGTTAAGGAATGCTTCCGGAATGTGACAAATTATCGAATATTTCATTTCCGAACATGCTCTTGACAATTTCTTTTGATACGTCTGGATAATTGACGATTAAAATGGTGTGATAATGGAATTTCGCGATTTTTTCCTTTCAACTACACTAATTAGTGTGTTATCAGGGTTAATGGTGAATTTTCTAGCTACTCGTCAGAAACTTGTTCAATAGATAACATAAAAGACCAAGTAACCTTGCCATTAGATACCGTTTATCACCTATCACTCAGGAAAGATTTTGTCACATTGTGTTGAAAATCGCAGAATTTATTTGTCTACTTTTATCATTTCGAATTATTTTCTAGGTATATATTTCCTGGGACATATTGAAGTTTGAACATGTCTCCGCAACTCTTAGAAATAAAGAAAAAAGTTTACCAAGTATCAATAAATTTATTACAAATAATTTCCGGGAATACACAGGGTGCGTCTTTGACTCGTTCAAATATTTCAACAATAGATTCTTGAGGTCAAGAGAAACACTTTTTTCTAATACCATTTTTTCAGATTCAGTCCTGATAAAAAGATATAGCCATTTTAAGTCTTCAATATGAGCTGGATAAACAAAATTGCCTTCAGAATAACTAGTTAATTCTTTATACTATACACATCTCTGGATCTTTTAAACAGAGTTGTATTCAGCCTAAGTACCCAATTTTTCAAATTTCACAGATACTTTTCAATTTTTGAACATCAAATTACTCGAAAACGGCGTATTATAAAATATGAAGAATACTTTTATTTTACAAAACGTTCAAATATTCATTAGATAGCGTCCAACTTAGTTTGAAGAGTTGTGTTCTTTGAATTTTTGGTATGTTTATGGTACGTCATAATGAGAATACTGGAAGACGTTAATGATATCTTGTGTTCGAAAAAGATTCACCAAATAAATAGAAAACTACATTCCGAAATTCATTTCATTCGATAAAACCATTCGTGAGAACTAAAGATATCATTTTTTATGGTTTTTCAACAGCCTGTATCTTTTAAACCGAACCGATTCGGAAAAAATTTCAAGGGAAAAAAAGTTTCTTTTGACCTCAAGAATCTACTGTTGAAATATTTGTACGATTCAAAGACTCTGTATACATTGATTTCAAAGGGTGATTTTATAGCCAAAAATTAATGGGTGTATTTCATATAACTTTTTGTTCAAAACCCCTCCCCCTCCAAGTTAAATTCATCATTTTTTCTTTGTTTGAAACTCTGACATCTCATAAACTATCAATAGATAATTTGTTTGACTTCATCACTAAAAAAAGATTGCAAAGTAGATATCATGTTAAGCTTCTTTTATCATCACCTTCAAATCGACTTTATTTTTGAAAGTATCACGCAGGCATTGCAGCTCCGTTTTAGCATAGAATGGACGCCTACTTAATTATATATACACCTCCATATTATCTTGAAAGGCAACATTATATGCAAAAGCAGAACCTGCCTTTGTTGCGAAGAGCGAGAGGACTATTAGAATTCAGCAAACGCGACAGCTAATTCCGTCTAAAATTGTCCGACCAGAACTTGTAATGAAGAGCTTATTAATAATTTCGAATGTTGGAATTTCTGACCAAGTTACCACATCTACCTGAACGAGAGTTGTCGCACAGGTCTTTCGTCAGTTTCTTCAGTTGGTTTTTACCGAGGATTTTATTGGAGTATTGACACTTTGATTGATGTCAATATGTCAGGTTAATATCACTTGGTAATAAGGAAGAGAGAAAGATGGAGAAGTTGCTTTGAAAGACGTTTTAACATTATGTCATTTGCTATTACTTTGGTAAAGGTTTTAGGAGAGTTCTTTTATAGTTTAATTATTCATTGTTCCTTATTTTAATGAAATATACAGGGTGATTCATTAAGGGTGGCGATCGGCCATATCTCGGAAACCGTTTATCCTATAACATCAGGAAATATTTTTATTACTGATTACTGTCTGACCGAAAAAAATTATTTTTGAGTTCGTTGTTTACCAATAGAATGCGTTTTCTGCAAAATATATCCTAATAAGGGTTGGAAAAAAGTAATTGAAATCGAAAATTCTCTCATTTCGCAAAATTTGTTAGGGTTGTGGAGTGAATAAACTTTTCTCTGTAGAAGAAACACGTTAACTTCATTCGAAGGACATTCAACATAGATTTCAGGAAGTGATAACAAAGGATATTGAATGTTTCAACTTGAGATAAGATGGCGTTATATACAGCACCTAACTTCATTTTCAATTTTTTCTAGGAAATTTCAAATGCAAAGCTCTAATCCACCGACAGAATGTATAATAGCATAACCTATTAATCTGTCAAAACCGCAAATTTATATCTTTTGTCGTTCTGAAGATAATTTTATCAATTCAGGTAGCCATCCTTAATAATGAATCACTCCGTATAAATGCGTAAATTTTTAGGATGAAATCAAGGCCCTCAGTATTTCATTTTATAACTTTTTCGTCAAAAATTAGACACATATCACTTTCTATCGACCTCTTTTCGTACCAGTTTCGAAATATTCATTATTACTGCATTTATTATAATTTTGTGAGTGTGTTAGTTTTCTCAATGATACAATCTGTATCCATAGAAATTACAACTCGATATTTTTTTTTGGGTTTCTTGTCAATATAATGCAATATTTTTTAATTTAATCAGCAGACTAACAATAGTTGAGTAGGTAGATAGAAATTTTTCGTATGTTTTTCCCCAATTGTAAACGAGATTGTAAACCTTGAAGGAAAAATTATTAGATATTTTGGATATCTTCAGTACAAGTGCAACTGAAAGAAATTTGGTATGAAAATCTTGTATCATTCGACAATGATCCTTCCAGTACCAGTCATATCGACTCCTTTTGAGGGTTCAGAATTCTTGAATATTGTGAACAAAAATTATATTTTCGTCAATGTTGCAAACAAAGTCATACTAAAGATCAAGATAGTGATGCTTCCATGATTTTTTATGATCTAAACTATAAGGAATATGTTTAAATATAAACTAATAGTTACAAAAATTTAAGGTGTGATTTCCTGTCGAAAAATAATCCACCCCTAAACTTTTTTCGAAAAAAAGTTTTGTACTCATTTATACTATTAAAAAATCAATTTTAGATGGCTTCAGTCATTCTGAGCGAACAATATCTCTTGTGATTTCTTGGTAGTAGCAGTTTTTGAGAGAATAAAATTATAAACCTATAACTGGAATTATTTTGGTGTAGCAGGTTTTGTACCCGTTGTAACTTTAGAAGAACACCACCAAATTTAATTTATTGCTATCCCACTCCTCTTGCTCTGCCTAATTTAATTTCTGTTATTTTCTGGTTTTTAAGGAGAAAATTAAAATTTTTGCAGGTGCTTTTTAGGGGCTATATCTATGCAGGGGCTGCTCAAAAAAAAATTGTATGAAAAACAAAGGATCGCCGTTTTAAGTACTAATTTACTTATATCCTGTATATGAGGTATCAAAATTTGATCTTTATTCGCAGCAGAAAATAATCCTTTAATGAAATTACTTGATTCAAACACTTCTATTGGGTTTTTCTGAGGGTTTTTCATCTTCAAAAGAATCAAAGGTGAATCACCCTCTATCTTTGGGTATACTTATTCAATTTATAGCGCTTTTCTGTCCATCAACAATCATTGAATCTTATGAATTGAAATGCTCCACAAATGCCCTTGAATGTAAAACTTTGTAAACATTCAATATCTATTTTGGAATCCACGAAAATCATCATTTGAACTAATTAGGCGGGCCTAAAACTGTGCCAAACATTCTGTTGACATAACCACCTGTGCAAAGATTGGAGCAAACAAGAAGCAATTTCTGTTTTCCACTCATCGAATCGTACACAACATAGATATAGTCATACGATTTCATTCTATTTCAAGCCGTTCTATTCGTAGTATTCTACGCCCCAATAATTATAAATTAGAATAGGTAGTTAATTAAAAGCGGTACCGATGCTCCAAAGTCGCTCATTCGAAAAACGAATATTTGCCCTTGCTTAAAACGACCTTCCCAATGCAGAACAGGATATTGGAACTACTCATTAGGACATGCACCGAAGAACTGCGATGAAAAAAATAATAACAAACTCCACGGAAAGAAGAGAATTCGGGAATTTTTGCAGGACGCGCGTATTGACTGAATTTCAGGAGCGTGGCGCTAGGTAATAAGCAAAAGTTTGACGATAAAGCCGCCGAATATTCACTAATAACTTCCTTATCAATTTTTAAGCGTTCAAACCGCGATAAAATATTCGGGTGAATGCTTCGCATTCAAACAATTCAAATTATCGTATTGTATTCAGTGCTTTACGAAGACAATAATGGATTTCAGCGTAGTCGGGAATCGATGTTCCAATTTTTTCTTGAGGTTATATTCGTTGTACTTGAAATTTGAGCGGATGTCGAAATTTTAAATCCAGAATAATGGATTGGAATACCTTTCAAAATATGTACATAATTCAAAACCTGAACGCCAATGGACGTGAAAATAAAATGGATAGGCTACCTAGATGATAATTTTGATGTCAACAAAAAGTTTTTTCTGCTGTAGATGTTGAAAATCAATTAGTTTTAGTCTTGAAGTTCAGAAAAATATGATTTATGCAGCTCGCATTGTGAGGATGATGCAGAAATTTCGAATTTCTAACTGTTTTCCTACTCGTTATCATAAGAATAAAAGTTGGAAAGTTAGACAAGAGAAATACTTCATTAAAAATATAAAAATAAGACAACATAACATTGATAAAGGTCAACCGCAAGTTTGTGAAAATTACACATGGAAATAAAACTGCACTCTGTAAGAAAACAGGAGGGTAATTTTTTGGTGTCCTTCAAAACAAATCGTTAAACGTACTTATACACTCTTCATAAATCGCCCCTCGAGATGCAAGAATGAGCGGCCGTGTGAAGACCCGAAAAAAGTAGCGCAAAACATCGCCAATAAACTTTCTGCCAGATGCGCTAAACTAAACTAACTCACCTGTTATAAAAACCGCTGAAAGTAATGCAAAACTGCGTGTGAAAGACTGAACAACTGGATGCATAATACGTTGTCTGTCTGCAACCCGGTGAAAAACTCTGGATATCACAAATTCGCGTAAATTTACACCTTCCGGATTACGTTTGTCACGTGTTAAAGGTTGATCCGGGCGAAACGACTACACTCCCTCAGAGTTAACGGAAGACTCGCGCGAGTTGGAAGTTGGAAACGTGCGACTTGTCGGGGTCTGAGCAAAGCGCCTATTCTAAATGTGATGTGGCCGCGGTGTTGCCGCACATGAGGCTCGGTCCAACACCTGCTGAAATTGCGAGGTGAGATTCGGTTCCATAAATCACCTAAAAAAACTTCCATGTGAAGAGAGAAGTTGGAAAAATCGAAAACAATGCATATCCGAATACGACCCTGAATGGAGAAGGATATGCATTTTCGTGAAGCCACAATAAAAATTAAGCTGTCCATATTTTTTTCATTATTTATTCATTTATTCATTTTACACCGCATAATTCGTGAACGGTACAATCCATTTGGTACAAAAAATGAAATAAAATTGAAAAAACTGCATATAACAATAATTAAAAACTTTGAAACAAACTCCAAACTTACACTTCAAACAATGCTAATAATATACCAAAAAAATACAGTGTGTTAAACTTCTATTAATATATGGTTTGCACGGACAGGATCAGGATAAAAAAACAACATTAAACGAGAGGTCCTCAGAGGTGCCACTCATCAAGCTTCTAATTCAGGGCAATCTATACAGTGAGAGTCTTTGACTCGTACAAATATTTCAACTGTAGATTATGAAGGTGGAAAGAAACACTTTTTTGGTATACCATTTTTTTTTCGATTCGACAAAAGCGCTGGCGGGCCACTCAAAAAAAAATCCAAATGTATAATTCCGACTTGCTAGGTCAGAATTCTGAGTTACAAGTCGGAATTCCGACTTGCAAGTCGAAGTTCTGAGTTACAAGTCGGAATTCTGAGATACAAGTCGGAATTCCAACTTGCAAGTCGAAATTCTGAGTTACAAGTCGGAATTCTGAGATACAAGTCAGAATTCTGAGATGCAAGACAGTAGTGGGGCTAGAATTGGTCGAATGACATTTGCTTTGTTGCATTCGATTGTTGCCAAATCGTGTGAGCAAAATGCCCTATGTAGAGCAGATTTGTCTCATTTAAAGCATGTATAGACACATTTGGACCCTTAACCTACACCTAACCTATCTCTATTCTTTCAAAAGTTTTAACGGACGTTATTGATTCTCCTCTCGCGAGCACTTTATAGGGATTACTAAGGACTAACGGCCAGTTTCATAATCAAACTTAAAGCCCCTTCAATTTTAAAGCTTTTCTTTAATCCTACCGAAACTGACACTAAACGAAACTTAAAGTGACTTTGAACTTGATTATGAAACTGGATGTAGGAATTTCGATAAAGTGCTCGAATCACTAAGCACTAAGAAAGGTTTGAAAAGTTTCCAGGAGCATAATTCTTTGGAGTGCAAAAATACTCCAAGTGCTTTCACAAGCACTGAGCACGAAGCTTTGGAAAGCTCAGCTATGGTGCAACCGTAGAGAAAAATAGAATATCCTTTCATTCATCCAAAATTCCTCCAAGAAGCCAAAAACACATTCACGGATCAAATGCAAAAAAACAAAAGTCATTAGACCTATTTTAGCCATCCTCCTGTCTTGCATCTCATAATTCCTACTTGTATCTCAGAATTCCGACTTGTATCTCAGAATTCCGACTTGTATCTCAGAATTCCGACTTGTATCTCAGAATTCGGGCTTGTAACTCAGAATTCCGACTTGTATCTAAGAATTCCGACTTGTATCTCAGAATTCGGAGTTGCAAGTCAGAATTCTGACATGTACCTATCTCAGAATTCCGACTTGCAAGTCGGAATTGTACATTTGGAATTATTTTTTTTGTGTGACACTTTCGTAAAGAAGTTTTCATAATGAGCTGTGTCACCCCTGGAAAAACATAATTACCTTCAGAATACCTAGCTAAATCTGTGACACTACGCATCTGTGGATCTTTTAAAAAGAGTTGCATTCAGTCAAAGTACCCAATTTTTTCAAAGATATTTTTATTTTTGAACATCAAAATAATCGAAAACGAGGCATTATACGAGAAAATATGAAGAATACTTTTATTTTACAAAACGGTTAAATATTCATTAGATTGCGTCCATCTTATAGTTTCAAGAGTTGGGTTCTTTGAATTGTTGGTACTTTTATAGTACACACGTAATGTAAAATGGTCATAATGAGAAAACTGGAAGACGAAGGTGATATCTTATGTTCGAAATAGGTACATCAAATAAATGAAAAACCATATTCCGAAGTTCATTTCATTCGATAAAAACGTTTGTGAGGTAGAACTAAAAAAGACATTTTTGTATGATTTTGCAACATCTTGTATCTTTGAAACCGAGCCAATTCGTAAAAAATAGTAAAGGAAAAAAGAGTTCTTTTCACCTCAAGAATCTATATACTGTTAAAATATTTATACGAGTCAAAGACTCACTCTATGTAGTCATTCAAAAGCCTTTTAAGAAACACAAGATCAAGAATAAATGTCCCTCTGTCGTAAAGAGATCGCAGACTTAAATTAGTTCTGAAATGCTCATAGTTGATGGAGACGGTTGGAATTGTCAACCTATAAGCCACCAGAAGGAGAAATCTATTTTGAACACCTTGGACCACTCGGTTGCGAGTACTATATGATGGGCTCCATACGACCCAGAACTCAAGAATGCTCATAACGAAAGAACATTAAAGATACCTAAATATCTCAATGGAGAACTCCCTACTATTTCTTTGAACAAACCCTAACAACATAAACACTCTTTCCTTGGAATAGGTAACATGTTTGTCGAAAAGTAATCGTGAATCAAGCACCAAACCCAGATCCTTGACCACGTGAAGGTGACAGCACTAGGAGAATACCGGAAAGAAGACTCGTTTCCTCTGGAAGAAGTGATTACATTATATTTAGACAAGTTCCAAGTTCAGTTCAAGTCTATTGAGCTCGCACCAATCAGAAAATCTAACCAAATCTTCGCGCAAACGCAAAACATCATTAAAACAAGAAATAGATAAGAATATCTTCAGATCATCGGCAAACAAAAGAAAAAAACTATAAAGAAAAACAGAAGATACATCGTTAATGAACGAAATAAAAAGAAGTGGACCCTAGTGGGAGCCCTGAAGAACACCTGAGGGGACGTCATTTGATTCCGAGTAGAAACCACGGTAACGCACAGAAGGAGCATCCTTTTATGAAACTGTAGAGCCATTTCTTCAACATGAGTTATTTTTTCTTTCAATGTATCATTTCGATAAGTCAGAAAAGACTTAGTGTAAAAAGAATTTGAATGGTTAGTTCAAAAACTCATTAGGAATCAGTTTTCAGTATTGTCCAAAATTGTCACAATTAGTTTGATGTTCGCCCACTCTTGCACATAGAAAATGTACTAATCATATTAGGTACTTCATCCACGAAGTACCAATAGAAGGCAGCGGTCCAACAATTGTTGAACAACTGATTAATCCTCTGGAGAAACACTCCTGGACTTACTCAGTCAAAGAAATTCGTGATGATTTCACCTACCTGCACCAGAAAACTGCTAGAACTGTCACGAGCTGAGCTTCGGGTGATGGTGGGACTGCTGACAGGCGGTACAAATATTATTTGCACCGTATGGGTAAGTCAGCAGATGAGATTTGTATGCTCTGTGGATCAGAAGCAGAAACAGCTGAACACATGGTATGCAAGTACCTATCCAGAGCTGGTGGACCTGAGAACCACTCATATGGGGAAACCGGTCCTGGATACTCATGAGGTAACGGCTAAGACCCCTAAGGATGTTGTCAGTTTTATCAACACCATTGACGACCTCCTTGGGTTCTTATGAATGAGTAGGGTAGAGAACAAAAGATCTACATGCTCGCAGTTCCCGAAAGGCTAAGTAGGTTAGTTGTAGTTAACTTGCGAACATGCAAAATAACTAAAACTTAAGCAGACATTTCTTACTGTTTTTTTAACTAGGTATAGTATAACAAATTGACTTATCAAAATCAGAAATATGTTCCATAACATTGGGAACAAATTCAGAGTTCTCTAATACCTGCATCACAATCAAATTACTTTTATTAAGACGAAAAGTGTCGAATAAATCTTGAAATATTGGTGTAAAGATATTACGATTGATTCGAACATAAAAACATCGTACAACTCATCTCCGGAATGGATTAGGTACATCATTTATACTTCCAACCTTGACTGTTTTATTGCGGATATAGGAGAAGTGTCTAGGAAAATATGGCAACGCCGCACGGCGACAAGTTGGCAATTTCGTTCTATTTTCAATCGTCTGTTTTCTGCGTCCTACTCCACAGGTTGGCAGGCAATATCAAAAACGAAACGATAGAAAAAGACGAACTATAAGTACTGTCATTGCATAATTGACACAATCACCTTTTAATTACTTGTCTGTTGTATCGGGAGTCACGCCACTGTAGCTCTCGACTGATAGGTGCAAAATGTGATATCTGAGTGGAGGGGGTATGGTCCGATGCTCGTATACTTTATGAATGACTAAGTCTTTACCTAGGCGATAAAGTGTTCCGTGTAAAAATCGTCCCCTATACTTTAGCATTACAGGAACATATGAGACATAGTCAGATACGTATTTTGATTTTCTCTTAAAATATCACATAAAAAACAGGGAGTTCCATTTGAAAAAAAAAACAATTTTTTGCCGTTTTTGTTTCGAGTGACAAGATGAAGAAGTTTGGAACATCCTGTATATCAAGAAAAAAGTTTTCTCCACACGAAACTCATCCTCGGGATCTCGGCGACCTATTTCGAACATTTACATCGGGTTTCATAAAACTTTGATTGTGCGATCAACGATTTGGGCAGTCACTTGATTTCTAAAACGAAATCGCTGAAACCTTTTCATTTCTGAATATACTGAAGAAGTAGCAATTGAGAATAATTTAATGGGCGTATAAGCATCATAATTTGATTCGAGAATGATATTTTGAATGATCATGACTGAATTATCGATTGAAAACAAATTGACTATTCTTCAATCAAGCGTTGATTCCCTGATCACGCTTTATGAAACCCGAGGTTAAGCTTCCTAAAATCTGAGATGTTTTCTCTATGCCTATTTTTTGGCAATTTTTTGTGGAAAATCGTTAATATCTTCGAAATTATCAGGGATAGGGATAGGGAAGGATAAGACAAAAATTCTCAGATGGGAATAAAGAAGCGAAAAAAGTTATAGTAAATAGGGTGACCCATTTGAAATAACGAAGTTTGTAGTATTTCTTCGTATAAGCGGCAACGTCGCAACATTGAAGATATTTAAGTCAGATAGATCAGAAGCGCAAACCCCAGTACCCAAATTTTCAGAACAAATCTCCGTAAATTTCTAATAGGCCATGTTATGTAGCATTTCTATGCTAACATATCTGGACTTTTAAAGGGGCCCATATCGGCAATATCTTAAATATATCGTTTGGGGCATTATCAAATTTATATCTTATATCTAGCCATGCACACGAGTGAATTTTTTTATGAATTGTTTTGAAATTCCATTTTATAGTTAATATACATTACTGTTATACTATTACTTTTCAAATAAGGCTACTGCACACTGCACGTTTTGTCCAATGCGATGAATCCAAATACAACCTCAACACATCTTTCACCGTTTCACCCCTAACGCCGGTCCTGGAAGTTTCGTTAAAATTCATTGATTCAAATAGCGTACCAACATCAAAGCAAGTAACCTTCGGTAGCTCAGTTGGTAGAGCGGTGGACTGTAGAGGATTTACGAAGTTAGATATCCATAGGTCGCTGGTTCAAATCCGGCCCGAAGGAATTTTTGGTGAGATGCTTTTTGAAATTATTATTTTTTTTCAATAATTATCAATTATTATAATGCACTCTTATCGGAACATCCCTTACAAATAACACTGTATGAAAAGTCTGTTGAAAATATGTGAAAATACCATAAAGAACAGAAATATATTTACTCAATTATTCCAGGGAAAAACCTTAAAAGAAAAAATAATTCTTTCCGAATCCATTCATATTGGATGAGTTGACTGTACCGTGAAATCGGCTGGTGAAACTTGAATATTCCTACACGCACGACTTGAAAAACAACATTCAACTCCAAGTTCCCTAGATTTCCAAATGTCGAGGATATTTTCATGTGAGGGAAAAGCAATAAAAGTTTTTCTTGTATATCGAAAACTTTGCTGAATGCAATTTTCTCATTTGTTAACGTGCTTCCATCTTCCAAATGCCGTGTGCTGTTTCCAAGATTGAAATATGTATATCAGGTGAAGAGAAACGTACCCTTTCATTTCATTTTCCATTTTCTTCCACTCTTCAGTGAACTTTTCATGATTTCTTCAGTTGCAACATAGGTTTATATGAATTTTTGTTTATTAGAAGTTGTCATAACAGTTGTTTGGAATTATTTGGAATTATTCAATGTGACGTTTCTTGTGAAAAATTCTTCCTTCAGGCAATAAATTGAAAACTTTCAGAAATATATTACCTACCTCAATAAATCTCATAAAAATTTCGAAATCAAAGATGTTTTGTTACAAATTTATTCGAATCGAAGGGTTTATTCTTACCTAGAGCAAAATTATTTTTCCCCTTATCAGGCCTTGTCATCAGAATTTTTCATTGGACCAATCCATCTTGTGATTTTGGGGATCCATAATTTTATATTTGAAATTCTGTAAAATATCTGTCGATATAAAATAGGTATATCTTTATACATAATTGTAATAAAGCTATATGTTTGAAAGAAAACTACTATGAAAATTATTTTTATTTGAAGAGGGAAATAAAATAATTTTTTTACAAGCGTGTTCGTTCAACCTTTTTCCCGAACGCATTTCAAGTTGCAAAGAGTCACTTTCCCAAAAGGTGCGGGAAAAACTCCTGCTATTTCTTTCCCGCACTCATTTGCGTGCGCAAACTCCAGATTAACATGAATTTATTATCAGGGACACGTAGGGCATATACAGTATCTTAATCTGACACGCTCGAGTATATACCTACACCTGACGATTGTTTTTCACATCTTTTAAAAACTGCAGACGCTTCCCCCACCACTGAAAGTGCATACATAATAGAACCTTTTTTCTTTTCATCAACTAATATTCAAAATCCATTAGGTCTCCACGACGATCGACTAACAAATGTTAGAATTACATATAGTGCAAAGATCTAAAATCATTTTGACTTTCGAACACTGTTCTTATACAATAAATATGCATAAATGTTTCTGAGTTTTGAAATTCATGAATATTAGAATCTACATCGACATGTTGTTTTCGATTTTTTTTGTTCTCTTCTACATGATTTGGTTAATGATCATCTATTTTCTTGAAGCACTTCCAGTCAAACTTTTTTGAATCGGGATTCTGCTGATTTGTCAATCAAAGGATGTAGGCATATTCTTAGGTAATCAATTCTTGATTTTTGAACTGACTCAAATTTGACCAGAAATCCTAAAAACATCTCACTACAAAAAATTCTCCGGTGGTGACAGAAATATATGGTATCTATCCTTAATAGATAGAACTTCTGGTCACTGTTTTTATTGAAATTCAAATTTGCCCCGTATTGATTCATATCCAAAAAATATTCTAGAGTATGGCGTTCTTAACGTTTCCTAGAAGGAAACGTTGATGCTTATGGAGAGTAGAGAGAAGGAGAACGATCGCTGCTTTGAGACCACAGATTTTTTGTCCCCTAAAATATGTACCAATAGAGTAGTTCATGCTTTCGCCAACAGGCGCGCTGGCCATCACGAGAGTGCGCAATTTTGTTTACACAAATCAAATTGTAGTTGGCTCGTTGGCTGAGTGAACTGTTTCCCTGGTGACAGATGATAGGAATATTATTATTTTCGATTTTTGATAAGAGAACAACATATGACCATGGTGAAATGTTGAAGCGTGCGCTAGTATAAGAGTGTTTTGGCATCGGAAAGAAAAGGAGAAGAGATAAAATTTCCGAGAGCATTTTTGAGAGAAAATTGGAAAAAACCTTATCTCAAGAATCAACTCCGAATCAATTTGTGTGTCAAGAGCACTTTTGCGATGAAGATATCAAAAAGATGATGGATTCATTATAAACGAAATAGAAATTGTCATCCCTCGTGAGAAGTTGACTCTTCTGAATAAGAATATTTAACCAATAAAACTACATGGTTCAGAAGTAAATATTCTCGAAGAATTTTGTTGGCATAACATAATATATGGTTTATATCGGTTCTCAGCTGAGTATTGGCAAAAGAATCTACTCTAATACCTAAGTGATAAATCTGAGACTGCTACCTTTTGTTGTCTTGATGTGTACTACTCCTCACTACGGATTTATATAATTTTGAAGATTACGGTAAACCAACTAACATAGCTGCTTTCAATAAACAAACAAACAAACAAAAGTAGGTACAATTTTTTTTATCAGTGATTTCTTTTGAATTTCGACTTGCATTTTATTGCATATAATTCAGAGAACTCATATTTAATATAGATTTGAGGAAAGGTATTTGAAAAATCATCAGAAAAACCACTATGACACATAACCTAAAATAAAATTAAGGCTGTTCATTTCAAATTGACGCTTGAATCCCCACCCCTTATCGATACCCGCTGTAATCGCAGCGACACCTATCCTACGTTTCCCGTTTTCGGGGACACATTTTTAGTACGTCGATCGTTCTCCTTCTCTCTACTCTCCATAGTTGATGCTCATCAGTTTTGCAAATGAAGCGCTGTAGACAGCTTTGATGGAATGACCAATAGATGGCAACCTCTGTCAAACTGAAATGAATTTACAATGGTGGCAGACCATTTCTTGAAAAATTCTCGGATGTTTGAAATCAGTAGTTCTGTAAGAATCCAGTAAAATCAACCTAATGTTCTCAAATTGCAATTTTTTTTCTAACAAAAGATGAAATTGAATGAAAAAAATTTGGTAGCGATAATAATTTATAATGCTATGAATTATTCTTAACACAAAATTATACAGGCTGAGTCGAGAGAAACGCACCAAACTTCAGGTGTGTAATATACACGTGAAAATAATTAAAAAAAAACATATATTCTTATACGATTATAAGCAAATAAACAGAATCTCCTACCTGATGGTCTTAATTATAGGAAATGTTCAAAAATACCGCCATTAACCTCTAAAAACAAACAATCTTCATCTTCGAAAGGCTTTATAGCATTTCTGATAAGGAGCGGTAAACTATTCAAAACATTTTAATTAAATTAATTTCAATTCATTTTCAAAAAAGCTTCCTTCGGGCCGGATTTGAACCAGCGACCTATGGATGTCAACAATACTAATTCCTCTACAGTCCACCGCTCTACCAACTGAGCTACCGAAGGTTGAAAACCACTGTGTTGAAGTTCTATTTGCAGTAAAATTTGACAATACTTCAGGACCGGCGTTAGGAGCAAAGCGGAGAAACAGCTGCTAGGAGAAATAACGTAATGGATTTATTTTTTATTTTATTTTCAAATCAAATTTTGACAACAATTGAAAGTTAAGCTCTGATTTTGTCGTTTCAGGTATTCTTCATTGCATAGTAACTTGGTATGTGAATGTGAAAGGTCTTAGTGCGAATGAATGAAGTGCATTTACAGAATCGCAGTATGGATATTAATATTTGTATTAGTGTCTAAGTGAGGTCATGGTCGTAGCTAGCCTTTTTTCTAGGGGAGGGGGGTTCTAGAAGGCAGTGAAAAAAAAATAAAAAAAAAACGAAGTGTATTTTCTTTTATTCTGCTGAAAATAATAATAGAAGTAAGGAGGTGAAAGTTGAAACATGTATTCCGTATTCATAAAAGATTGCTTCAATGTACTGGATGCTTATTGCCCTGAAAGAACGCAACCTAACATAAAAAGGACATAATAGTGCATCGTTTGAACTTTTGTATACATCAAGAGGCACTAGCTTCCGCCTTATAGTTTGATAAGGGGGTTACATTTCACTGCGACCTTAAGGTTTAATGTGTCCCCATCAGAGCTATTCACCCAAGCGCCCTCTATAGCTCGCTCTCCAGCTCCAGATTTCAAATGAACTCAATAACAACCCACAGACGAGTCTAACAGCTCTTCTCCGTATTTTTGCTCTACAAAGAAGAGCTGTTAGACTTGTCTGTGGATTGAAGGATAGAGATGTTTGCAGGCCAGCGTTCATCAGGCTTGGGATGTTGACATTTCCTAGTCTTCATATTTTGGAATTGTTGCTCCATATGCACATAAAAACAAGGGTACTTACATTCAGAATGGGAGTTGTCATGAGTATGATACCAGGAGTAGAAATCTTCACAAAGCAGATTTTCTCAGACTTTGTCACAAAGAAGCCCATTATATAATATGTCCTTTAAATTATACCAGGCCCACCCCTGACGCGGCGCTCATTTTGAGGGATTAAATGAAGATATTTTTAAAATCTTTTCTTGTGGTGTGTGTAGGATGTCCCAAAGCACAATTTAAAATTATTGTCATATATACAAGGTGTTCGAAAACAAAGATATAGACCAAAGTTACACTTTTTTAAATGTAACACTTTATATTTGACCTCAAAAATGGAATAGCAAGCTCAAATTATGATGAGTTTCTTCAGATTACTTTATAGCTCAGAAGCACCCTTTACGAGATAATTGCGAAAAATCGAAAATATGGAGTTTTTTAAATAGCAAATAATGAAGAAACTAGTTACGTCAGCGATACAGACAGAAATTTTTCGAGTAGGACAAGTTGGCTACTCTCACATATAAAAGAAAATTGAAACTCGGTAATATACAGAGTGATAATAATTAATCCTCAAACATCAACTACAAATGATAGTCGAAAACTTTCTTATGTCAAATGGCACACCCGGTATTTCTATATCTCTTTGTCCAAGAGTCCAAGATCCAAATACTTCTTGGATTTTACAGATCTACGCCTTTATTAGAAATACATATAATATATACTGCAAAATTGCAATCCACTCTTCGAGCAATACCTAGTAGAAAAATGATGGAAAATTAATGAATTAGGAAAATGTTACTTCTCCAATTGGTGAATTATTTATAAGGAGTGATTTATCAGAAGATCATACTAACATCCTGATTGTTCTTTGAATAATCATCACATATGCAAGTGTACAGCAGAGAACGTTTTCCCAAAATTGAGGTTATAAGAGAAATATTTTGAGCTCCGGCATTCACAATGAAGGAGGAGGATGTACATAATTAGGGGAAAAAGAAAAAGCATTGCGAATTTTCTCATGCGTGTTGCCAAAATATTATCCTCGTCAACCGCAAAAATTAAACTACCTGGGACGGCTAAGCTGAAACTTAATAAGTACAAATTTTGGGATTAAATTCAAAAATTCATCGTCAGCTCAATGCACATTGATACTCAGAAAAGTATCCACTTGTATGCAGGGCCGGATTCAAATTTGATAATCTCCACAAGATATTCGAGATATGAGAACCTCTAAAGTCCAGATATGTCCATGCTCAATGCCAAATTAATATGAATTTAGGATACCCAAACTAGAAACTAGGATTTATTTCTGAGAGCACCTAAAAGTAGGAATCCTAAACTGAAGCTTGTGTAGCTTATAAGAAAAGAAAATCCTGCTTGTGCGTGCATGACTTATATACTTAGTCGCTTTCAAGTGTTTTAAACGAAGATTTTCCCATTGTTTTAAAATCAAAATGAACAAACAACCTCTGTCGTTCTGACACACAGAATTTATTATCTTCTGATCAGATACCCAATGTATCTATTTTTGGGACTGGCATTAGCTTCTTTAATGTTTCTTTCGACTCATAAATCTGTAATGTTCGAATCGGGATACAAAAACGAAAAATGCTGTCTCATTTTATTTAATACTTGCGGAGAATCAATATCGGTAAGTATATGTATATATATACAGGCATAAAGTGATCCCTTCAATATACATGTTCGTATTCGAAATATAATCAAAGCAATGCTCAGCCCCATATTGTCTGAAAAATATGCAAAAATATTGCTTCATATATATCTAAAATAGATTTTCTCTCAATAGAAATGTATATACAAGTTCTCACGATACACCTCATTTCTAACAGAAAGATATAACCCTTAATACTGATTCTACATATACAACATCTGATTATATAAAAAGCATCAATTACTTCGAAAAATTAAGCGTTTGAAGGCCTTAAACATAACATATTATCGAAGAATCATTGCAGCAGAAAGCTGCACATGTGGACCGTCAATAATACAATCAAATTATCAGGAACTCATCAAGAGTTGACAAATGAAGAAATTAATGCTGCTAGTAATTTTTATTATCAATATGATATTTACAAGATATAAGTAGAGTTTGGTCTCTCATCTTTATTTAAAAAAATAAAAAGCAAACAACTTGCTATTCAGTTTTATTCTAAAAGTAAGAAATAACATATGACATTGTTTTTCAATTACAGAACGAACAATGTTCTATTCTTTTATTTAATGTACTTTTGAAGGACTCATGGTTACGATAAACATCAATGATTACGCAACAAATCTTACGACAGTAATCGTAGGTATATTAAAAGCACGATGATGTGGAATAAAAGATTCATCCCATATACAACGCTATATGTAACATCAATTATATTTGGATAACAGTAGACACTGATCTACCCCACTATTACACTTCTGTAAGCAGAATTATTATAGCTCATGGAAGATCGACGAGATCTAAATAAAATGTTATAAAAAAGCGATATGGTGAATTTTCTGCGTATACTAAAGTACTTTTATCGGAACAAGATAAGGTACATTGCACATAATATGATAATTATCAGGTAAATACTATATCGTTGAAAGAAGAGGTTCCTAACCACTATTATCCACAAATCTATGTCCAATATAAGTCATACAGTATAGTTAGTTCATTAGGCACCAGAAACAGTTCTTTGTATGTATTTCGAAATTTCATAAAAAACGCGGATCAAAAGTTTCAAATTTTGGGTAACCGACCCTGGATGACTCTTATTGGTAATAACTATGAAAATATATAATTATATCTCTCTATTATTGTGTGCAGTTAGTAGTAGGTACTATGTACAAGAATCAATTAAAAATTTTCAAAAAGAAATAACACGTATACAATGGATAATCGCGAATTTCACAATCAAACACGAAAATAAATCTATACCATTTCAAGTTTGGTAGACGATTGTCACATATAAAAAAAAAATCGAGTATGTTCTCATCGTCATGCAATAGTTATTGAACTGTTGAATTACACCAAGATATTGCTTTTCAGTGGAAGTCATAGTTCGAGACATCGAGAAGGCTATTGATTGGGTTACTGAAGAATATTTAGTGGGCATTGTATGGCGAAGAGCCAAATCATGTTAATTCGAGGAAGAAAATATCCATCCCATTTCTGGTATCATAGGAAATAAATGATATAACTCAATTTTCGAACATTCAGTCATTGTTAAATAGGTTAAACAATGAATACTAAATGAGGATAAATAAGAAAGTTGAATTTCTATTCTACATCGTTCCCGATCCAAGTACCTATTTATTTAGTAGCTTTCAGCATATGTATAAGATCTGGAGTGCATATTTTCCGGCCTCTTCGAGTATACTTTTTTGTACTTTTTTCATTCAATTGTGATATTCAATTAATATCTAATCATTTTTGATCCGAAGGCTAGTTAATTAAAAAAGAGTTATTCGTGATAAAAGTTAAAGAATAGAAAAAAAAAATAAAAAATCACTATTCAGACTAGAAAATTATAAAATTTCTTAAATTTTTCTCAGAAAAATGTTTTTTCTTATAATCTCGGAAGGAGAATAAAAATGAAATAATCTCCAGAAACCCTTTCAGTGGAATTAAGCGCATATATCGTCAACGTATCACCTATACCTAAAAGTATACAACAAACTGACAGTGAGTGAAAGTCTTACAATTCACTTGATAAAAATAAAATCACCTGAAAGATAATAGACAACGCACAAACTATATCTACCATCCATCAATAATGATATAATATAGCACCAAAAATCACTATTACTATTTACAGTAACATTCAACCTGGGAATAATTTCGAATTATTATTGCTGAAATTTTATTTTGTTGGATTGTTGACTGGTACCTCGGGATAGATGGTGAGCAACTTCTCGCGAGCCTCATACCGGCCTGCTAAGTAGTAAAGACTGCTCTCTTTGCTTATTTGGGGGTTGGTCCTGAGGATTTCGAGATATTCCTGCAGTGGTACCACCCTGCACTTGTGGGAAATTGTTTGTACGTCGTTTTCGTCGAAATGTAGAGATTCAAATACTCCACCCTGTAAGGAAGTCGATGAAAATTACATTTTAACATACATATTGGATTGATGTGGCCCATACTTTATTAAAATCTATAATTGAAATCAAACAGCAACAATGATTTTGACAAAAATGAGCTTTTAAACCACGCCATTTTACCTTCACCCACCTGAAGATGCAATGGGGAATTCTCCTCAATTTGGTTTATCACTGCATATGCAAGTTTTAGCTGAATAATTATGAGTTTCATTCATGATTTTTTCAAATTCACCGCAGAAACTATTCAAAATCATTCTTCAAATATGGGGTTTTAAAATTTGAATCGCTTGGTTTCGAGTTTAAGATTTGGAAACAGCGCCTACTAGACAATGAAAAGAACAATGTCCGATCAGCTTGTTTATAAAATAACAGCTTTTGATTTACAGGCGCGTACTTACTGGCGATTAACTTCAACTGCAACCGGCCATAAAAATCCCATAAAATTTTACGACCTTCCTCGTTCGTCGCAGACTTCATAGACAGCCATCTTTGTCTATCTCATCAAGATAATAATAATAATAATAATAATACTTTATTAATCCTGTCAGACAAATACATGTATAGGACAAGTCAGTAATGTCGTAATGTATTTGTTGTCCTTTATTATCAAGGCATATTTCAGTCGATGTTGCCATTTTTTGCAATCGAAATGAAAAGCTTCAAATTTTAAATACCCAATTTTATTTTTCATTTTTAAGTGCTTAAAATAATTTTTTTGGGAAACGGTTGAAATGGTTATTTCAAAATGTGACGTTTCAAAGATATTTCATAAAAAATACATCATTTTCGTCAGAAGGATTATTCCCTATTGTGATAGCGAAACACGTATCGTGGTTTAAATACTCCGATTTGTGAAAATCATACGAGTATAATCTGGTGAAGTTACATTTTCACATGTTTGAAATCATAATTTTAAAAGGACCAAAGGACCGCAATCAAGATAAGAATACTGACGCTAATCTTCACTCGATACGTGCTACTCCATACGTGCTCCATACTTGATTTAATTTAACTTTTTAGTTTGATTAAAAAAGACATTCGGTTTTTGAATATTTCATTTCATTGCGTTGAACCTGATTCCTTCGATTTCTAATTAGTTCATGCGAGTTAAAGACTCGCACTGTATAAATTATAGACAAGCCTTTATCTCTGGTATTACCCGTCACTGGTTTTGTAGAAGAACTCACCGTATAATGAAGTGAAGGATTCACATCTGTTTCCTCAGGATGATAGAACCATTTCACTTTGACATATTTGTTTCCACCACTTTTTTCGTAAAGGGAAGTTATCTGACCAATATATGGCCTCTCGGGTTTGCTTGTTGAACAAAATACTGCCGTATCTTTCAGCTGAAAAAAAAAAACAGTTGGAAGAGTCAGAATGGGAGAAACACTCCTGATTGTCATTATAAATGATAACAAATTTGAAATATTTAAGTCGAAGAAGATAAATCTGTCAAAAATTGCCAATTATCCGAAAAACTGAAAAAATATGAATAATTTAATAATCATTCACACAACTTTTTTCCTTCAAAACCGATTAATTTTACCCTGATATTCTCCATCGAGAAATTCTTCGTTTTTCACTTACCGAAATCTTTTCCTTTCCTCGCTGGATGGCACTGTAGAAACACTTTATTTTTCTTCCTTTACCTCTTAAACGTTTTGTTTCCTTTCCATGCCAACTCCACATATGTTTTTCAGTTAAGAATGCACTCATAACACTCTTTCCGCTCTCACATGATGCCTGGCGATTTCTTATCTTCAACTGAAAAAAAAAATTGATAGTACTGACTTTCAAGATAAAAAAAAGGGCTTTGAATGTTGAGGCTGCGTAACAGCTTAACACCGTAACATAGTAACATCTACTCTGTAATCTGTGGTTACGCTGTTACGCAGACTTGTTACGCGACAGAGTTACGATACGCAGTTTTGTTCTATGTCTGTACGCACCTTTAGAACATTAGACATTCAGTGTCCCTATGAAAAAACAGTAAAAATGTCATTTCCAATGAGTCTTAATGATTCTCATTTTGAAATCCTTGCCTTAATAATAAAATACTAAGGCAGGTTTATTCTTTCCCTCTATAAAGTGTTCGTTACCTTTCGTTTGTTGAATTATAACCGCCTGTGAGTATTTCAAAGGTGAGGCTTTTTTTTTACAGAAGGTAGAACTCGCCATCAAAATAAGTCTTTCAACCAAAAATGGTTTATATAAAGTATCCAAGATGGCCGAGATACAACCCCTAGAAGTTCGACAAAATTTCATTGAATTTCAAGTACGAGACTGTGGAAGGTGGCTCCGGCATCGCATAAACGAAACAAAACATAAACATATGGTTGGACAATGAATGGTTCACTACCAAGTTCATCGAATTAGATGCATCAGGTCACTTTTGAGAGAATCATAATTGTTGTATCGTGCAATTTAGGGTGAAAAAACATGTAGAAATTCGAGGCAGTTTCTTCAAAGTGCTTATGTTAGTTATGTTGAAAAAGTGTTATAATGTTTCCCCATTTCATCCCATTTTTACGAAGATTGTGATGCCCATTGTGAAAAAATTCTTGAATAATTTAGACGAATTATATTGGTGAGATGGTGAAGTATTATTTTATTTCTTACACTTGTGTCCTAAGTCTCTTCTGTCAGTTGGTATCGAAATGAGCCATTTCATAAAATCGTGTAAGTTACTTAAAAATAATGGGAACAATTTGGCATTTTCATTACCACGTAAATATCGAACGAGCCAATATCCTAAACGAACCCACTAGGGTAGTATTAGGATCTATTTCAGTAATCATTTTCAATTTTTTTTTCAACTTTTTCATTTTGAAACTTTTGTATTGGTGATTTTTGGTGAAACGTTTCATTCTGACCAGTTCTACCTTCTGTTGAAAAAACTCTTATCTCCAAATACATCCTGTATATGCTAGTTACTGAAGAGATACCGAGGAATTCATTTATGGTTCTGAGCTATCACGGCCCAAAAACTCAAACCCATGTCCTCTTGTCATGAGCATAAGAAGTTTGATAAAACTTTATTTCTGATATCTGTGAAAATTTCCATTTCTTTACCTGTGGAACGTCCTGAATGTCGTCTATTGTGACCTCGTCTTCGGGATTCGGAATATAATCGTCGTCATCGTCATCATCCTCGACATTCGTTTCTTCATTTTCATCAGCCTCTTCTGCAGCTTCTTCATAAACTTGTAACGTTGCTTCTCCATTCCCTTTGCCGATATCCTTGATGACCGGTTTGACATCTTCAACTGGGGGTATATCGACATTGACGACACTCTCTACAGTCGCCACATCAGAATTTTCTTTGTTGTGGTGGTGTTTCTTGTGTTTCTTATGCTTCTTATGGTGTTTTTTATGCGTGCAGTTTTCTTCTTCGCAGCGATGTTTCCTCTTCTTCTTCTCTTTCTTCTTCTTCTTGAGACGTTTGCGTTCCTTGTGCAGGTCTTCGGATGACGAGGATGTTTCTTGGAGTTTTATGGAAACGGGCTTCGTTTCTTTCTCTTCCACTGTCTTGTCTATCTTTGCCCTATCGAGGGTATTGGCGTTGCTGGAAGACACTCTACGTTTTCTTCGGCTGAGACTCAGGAGAGGGTTCGGATCGTATTCTGAAAAAAATTCCATAACATAATGAAAGGAAATTAATGCTCGTTATGGGCGGGTAATTTTTTGCAATTGTTCGCCTTTGGAAGTATAATTAAACTGCTCCACAAGAGTTAGGGATATCGTATTCAATCGTTTTTAAAAGAATGCAATCTTCGAGAAAATCGCTGTAAAATCATTTAAAACTCGATAACAACTTGAATCGATCCAATAAAAAACAGTATGAGACATTTCGTCAATCTGGTTGCCTTTTTTCTGAAGTTTGGTTCTTTGCATATGCTTCATGAATGTTCTTATGTTGAAATGAAGTCAGTTTATCAACGGCTTCGATTTGAAACGAGTTTTCTGAAAATGCCAAGACGTAAATTAACAAACGCTGAGGCTAATAGGGCTATCGGAATGCTACAGGGTGGCCTAATTCAGGTTATTGTAGCGGAAAGGCTCCAAGTCAGCCAAAGTGTGATATCTCGACTTTGGAATAGGTTCAGGGAGACAGGTTCCGCGTTGGAAAGACCAAGGCTTGGTGGGCGACGAAAAACAACACCTGCTCAGGATCGTTTCATCGCCGTTTCGGCGAGAAGAAACCCTACATCTACCTGTAGAATGCTACGGAATATTCTTCAAAATGCAGATGGGGTCCAAGTTTCCATCGACCATCAGACGACGTTTGAGAGAGGTGAATCTAGGTTTTAGACGTCCATTAAGAGGAGTTCCATTAACACGTGACCATAAGCGTCAAAGACTGGAATGGGCAAGGCAACATATCAATTGGAACGATCAATGGCGTAGTGTCCTTTACACTGATGAATCCAGATATGGACGATTTTCAGATTCTCGAACAATAAGGGTATGGACAATTCCTCGCATACCCTGTAATCGTCGCTATGTTCAAGAAGTCCATCCATTCTGAGGGGATAGTGTTATGGTATGGGCCGGGATATGTTTCAAAGGGCGCACAGATCTACACATTTGTCCTGGGAATATGACCGCCTTCCACTATAGGGAGCATGTCATTGACAATGTTGTGCCAAATTTTCACGCTGCTATTGGTGAAACTTTTCAATTTCTAGACGATAACGCTAGACCGCATCGTGCAGTCATAGTTGAGAATGCGCGCGAGTAGCTTGGTATTCCACATTTACCAATACCTCCGCATTCACCAGATTTGAATTGCATAGAACATGCATGGGATATGCTCCAAAGAAGATTAGATAATCATCAACCTACCCCAGAATCCTTAAATAATCTGAGAGAGCTTCTGCCCCGTTCATGGAACCGAATTCATCAAGAAATGTTCAACAACCTCGTGTGTAATATGCAAAGAAGATGTCAAGCTGTTATTGATGCCCGTGGAGGCCATACATTGTATTGATAGTCTTAAAATGCTTGAATTCTCTGGGAATATTATTTTACCCGATTTTTCTTAACCACCCTGTATACGCTGCAGACCTACAGGCTAAAATTAATTTGCAACTTGAAATCATATTGATATGAATTTTCATCACAAAAATCTTATTTTAACTGTATTTTTTTGCAATTTAAGTCAATATCTCGAACTCTTGTGGAGCAGTTTATAATACTGATAACTCTTTCAAATTTATTAGGAGATTGCTCATAAAGGCTAATAGAAAATAGGTAGGTGCCTAAGGGATAATTTGGTCCGATTATGCAACACTACATACTGAAAGTAGGAAACTTTGACACTTACCCATAACTGGAAAATTCGAAGGCAAGAACCTTATGTCTTCTAAATTGATCGTCCCACTGTCACCGTCGTCAAATTCTACGGAGACAAACTTGGAATCCATTTCCGGGTTGGGTGTTCCGGGTTCAGCAACGCTTCCGGGATAGAGGCATCTGTATTGTTGACTCCAGTACGCGCAAATCCGGGTACCAGGTCGCAAATCTTCGACATTCTTAGGCGCGATTTCCACGATCTGAAAAATTGAGAATATTAGCACTGGACCACTTGAGGGGCTCATAAAAATCAACATGCAACCGAACTAGGTCATCCAGAGAAAAAGCAGGGAAGTATGTGTGTTTGATTCGCTCCTAAACTGACTGTCTTCAGATATAGAACGTCAAAAAGGGTAATGTTGGAATTCGCAGTTTCGCCGAGTCATTCTTCTTGTTTTTATTATTTTTGTCTATTTATTTATTCATTTCTTCAGTTTTCATTTTATGTTTTATTATTGAAAATGTCAACCGAAAGGAACTAGTAGTGTATTTACGTCTTACTCTTGACATCACGGACCTCTTCTTCCGACAGATGTCGAAAACATATTTTTCGTGAAATAATTCAATATTTATTTGAGAAGATAAAGAACTCGTTCTAGACAATGAAACTGTCATATTCATAATGATAGATGTAGGTTAATCGTGCGCATTAACATCTCGTTTTTCTACATAAAACTTCTCGAAAATATTACTGCTTTGGGTAAAAGTATTAAATCCATTGATTTACAGCTACAAACGATAACACACACCAGAGATGGCCAACATAATGAGACTCAAGATCTAATATTTATTTCCCAAAATCAATATAACATTTTGAAGACTATATCACGCAATAATTTTTCAGGAAAGATAGTCTCAGATTGTTCTTACAATTCATCATATGAAACCGCACCCATTTTCTCTTTGAGAATATCAAGTGGAACGTCCATTATAATTCGAATATTTCGTTAATGCATAAGGGTTTCAAAACCTTTTGAAATAGGTAAAAAATAATTCTATTCTGAAAGGTGATTTATCAAAATGGCTCAATTTTACATAAATAAGTATCTTATTTATAATCCTAATCTCTAATAGCAAATCTCTATAAACTTTGAACTTTTTTATTTCAGTCCCGTGAATACCAGGAACAAAAAAAGAGAAACGAAGAAAATACATTGTCTGAATGAAATAAAAATAAAGACTTTGGTAGAAATCGGATAAGCGATTGAGGAAAAACACTCAATTTTTTTGACAGAAATAAAAAAAATTAAATTATTGTCTTTAATTTTATGTGTGTCCACCAAATTTTATTAAAGATAAATCCACTGAATATTTTAAGGATTCATATCGATTTTGAAGACAAGGATGCTTATTGAATTTTCAATGATATCGAATTATCTAGCAAAAAAGCTTGAATACCCCTAACTGACCCCCAAAATCATAGGTTCATTTTTGGAAATAATTAAATGACTCCTGTTTTGAAATATCACAATAATTTGTTATTATTAATATTGATATTTTTATTTCAATCAATCAACAAGAATTCATCAAAATAGTTTCTTGAAGTATTAAGTTGTGAGTGAGTTCGTGAAATCCTATGTAAAATACTCTATTCGAAATATCAAAATATGGATGGAAGTTATTTGCACATAAACTCTTTTAGAAGAGAGTTGATCCAAACTTTTTCCTTTGCTTTTTCCAAACGAGAATATGTTGACAGAGCGTGAAAGCAGAGAAACTACTCAAGCCAAAATTGCTTTTCTTAACGCCCTGTATCTCAATAATCAGTCTACAAATTTTTCACCATATTATTGCATTTTTCCAGAAAATTTGCGAGAGGAAAATTCTAAAAAAAAATTCATTCGATACGACATCAATAAATCAACTAAATATCTACTAGCAAAATTAAAAATAAATGAAGATACAATAAAAGTTGAAATTAATAAATTCAGGTAAGAAATATTTGTGGGGGTTTTTCTTCTGTGAATGAAATGAAACAATCTAACGTTTATCAATATCATTTTGACAATTGTGTTCAATAATGATGTAAGACTGAAAACATCTTTGATATGTGTACAAACATGCAGTCACAATTGAAAAAAAGATTATAACTGAACAGAAAAATTGAAATAGCTATTACTAAGCAACAAACAGCAATATAAAGTGTCCCAAAATTTGGTTCACTTCAGAAGTAATTATAAAAATCGATATTTTCATAGAAATAAATCACTCGTACTGAGAGAGGGTGGATACTCAGTCCTTGGATTTCAGAAGGACACAGAATCAGGGACATCCTTCTGAAATTTCAACTCCAAAAACTGTTCCTCGAACTACCCCAATGAAAACATCGAATACGTGTTTATAACTACTTGAAAAATTAACATTTGAGACACCATATATTTCCTTAATTTGTTGATCTTACTCATAGTTGATGTTCTCTTCTGCAACACAACCTTCATCTTTCAAGTTGTTTTTGATGCTCGAATTCAAATATCTCGTTTGGAATCACCTGATATTTACACATTCAGAACATTTTGAAAGATAAACGTTTAAAATTCAGCATAGACATTATCAACTATCATTATTTTTCAACCCTGTATCATCACGAGCCCTCCCTAATAATATTTTCCCATAAAATATATTCATGTATTGATGAAAGCTTCCACATCAGGACACTATCTTGCAGCCTACAAATTCGGTAAGCTTCTTGTAGAAGAATCTTGATCTGTCTTTGTATCTCAAAGGGTTATTATAGCAAAATAATTTTCATTTCTATCCTGAGGTATTACGGCAACGTAGAAGGCGTTCATTGAACCGTCTCATATAATTCGCATTGGTTTCACCTTCGTTTGTGATGACTGGCAGCAAAGCGCTATATGTAAGTACATATACAATATACTACTACATGATTTTTCTTCTTCTGCATGTTGTTATTATTTTCATAATTGAAGATCTTCAATCCCTTCAAATCTATCCTCGTATAGTAACTCTTTATGCTGGAAATGATTTCTGTTCCCGAAAATATGATGTTGTATTTTTTAGGGCACGATCTGCGAAGGCTGACTTTTTATTTTGACTTAGTCCAGTTCCCTATGTCTTCTTCTTGTTCCAACAATGTAGAAGCTTCATTTACACAAGAACATTATAAATGGAAAAATAGAATTGCTCTGATGTCCAAAATCATTCGTATTGAATGCGGAGGTTCGCAAATACAGGCTTGAAAAACGCCGATATCACAAAACTTACTTGAAACTGGATTCGAAGTACTGTCAAAATACTCATGCACAACTTACGGAAACTCGATCTTTGAGCTAAAAATGGCTTAACATTTCGAATTATAAATATACCTTCACATGAAATACGTATTTGTGTCATTGTAACTTAATCCAAACGACCATTGGATGTGAGAATCCCAAATTATTGATGTATAAGAAAAAAAAGATACGGGGAGCCTATTTCCTCTACTGAAACCATAATATATGTAAATATGACCGCCTTTTACATACTTCATTTAGATCTTGCTCCGCGCGCGGCTTGTTCAAATCGTAAGATAAAAACCGGTCTTGCAGCTTCACTAAGTCTCACTATCTTCGAATGAGATCTCGATTTTAAATACCCCATTCGAGTTTTTGCCCTCATATATATTGTCAGCTCACGCTAGTAGTACTTGAGTTGAGTTGAGTCGATTCTGTCTGTTCCCCATTAAAGCCTTACGAAGCAGATTAAAGTTTGAAGAGAAGTTTATTACGCTCATATTTGAGAATGCAATGAGTAAACGAGGAAAGAGCCACTTATCAAAAATCTATCTCGAAACATGTTCATGATCTAATTTCCCTGTTAAAACATAATACGAACCTACAAAATCAATTCAAAAGAGAAATTTCACTTTGTACTTCCTAACACTTTGCATATACAGGATGCAGCTTTGACTTGTACATCTATTTTAACAGAAGATTTTTGAGGTCAAGAGACACTTTTTCCTTCACCATTTCCTCTAGTTTGGATCGGTTGAAGAGGTACAAGCTGTTGAAAATCCATTAAAAAATGTAATTTTCAGTTATAACTTTTTTCCGAACATAAAATTCACTCTCACTTTCAGTTTCTTCATTATGACCATTAGATAGACAATAAAAATACCAGAAATTTATAGAAACCAGCACTCAAAAGTAAGTTGAACGCTCACTAATGATCATTTATAGACTAATAATTTATTTATTATTAGACTATGCATAAATATAATGCATGAAACACGAAAAAAACGTCTGAATAATGTCAGAACTCACCTTGAAAATTTATAAATTTAATTTTATAATTTTTATACATGGTGGGCTTTTTAAAACGAAACAGACGAGATAACGGGCGGAATACATTTATTTCGAAAAAATGCTCGGACACGTCGATTTTTGTTTCGAGGGGGACAACTTTTAAGGTCAAATTCACAACTATATCGCTTCAACCCTAAGTGTTATTACACCAACCCCTAAATTTTTAATGGGAAAGATAGGGTGAGTGATACCTCATTTGAAAGGCCTTTTTATCCTGAATTCAGCGTATTAATTTTTTTCTCATTAAATGCATTCGTTTTCGAGATATTCAATTTTGAATTTCGTACAGTACCAGTCATTCCGCTAACCTTGCTATGTGAAATCATCAATTATTTGACTAATTCATTCTGTGGTTACGATGGTAACCGTTAATTGTCAACATTAGACAACGAAATAATTATTATTGGTAATTACTTTCTTCTACAATCAAGGTGGTTCTCTCGTCTGTTTCGTTTTAAAAAGCCCACCCAGTATAATCATGGATTTGAAAGCCGGGGACATTCCAAGGATTGAAAGCAACCGAAAGGCACAAATATAATTTAAAAAAAATACATTTCCATTGAAAGAATTTTTCCCATTATTCACAAGGTTGGCAAACGTTTCTGAACGCGTCCATTGAAAGAGCTTGTCATTTTACGTACGCATTGTCAAAAATTCTGGTCGTCTAACAGTTGCCTTAGCGACCGAGAATTTTGTGTTTTACTGTCAGATAAACGCTTGGATTTCGTAACAAATATAGGTCGTTTGTCAATAAACGTCTTTGTTTGAAACAAAATCGACGTCCCGAGGCATGTTTTCGAAAATCAGAAATAATGAATTTATACTTTTCGAAAGCACTGTATATTTATGTGCAAATGTTTCATAAACTTCTATACCGAATTTTTTTCAATGTTTAGTAAGGAATATCCTCATTTATGGTACAAACTTCTCGACTTTAAATTAGCCCAAAGTTACACACCTGATTTTGCTGAATGAAGTTGAAAACTAGCATAATTCACTTCCGTTGTTACAAAAAAAACCATCACTAATCTATGGCCTAACGAAATCGGAGAAAAATTCATATTGAGTAAAATATAATAATATAATAAAAATCATCAAAGAAAAAATACAAAGAACTGCACAATAAATATTTTCGAAATTATTAATATTTCTGTAGAGTTTGATCTTATAAAAGTGGCTCTTTTCCGTTTTTGAAGAAAACATATTCCTTGACGAGGGGAGACCCTAAATGAAAGCTATAATATGAATCCCAATTCAATTAAGTTAGATCGCTCAATTATGGTATGAAGTATTATTGAATAGGCTCAAATAATAGGCTGAAAATTTTAAAACACCTTGTTGGCATCGTCGATCCAAATCATCATCACAACAGGTAGAATTATCACAGAACAGTTGTACTTACAGCGTCTCTAAGGATCTCTTCCCTTGACATGATATGTGGTCGGTTGCCCCGTTCTCCATCCAAAGTTATGGAATAAACATCTGGAGGTTGGACAGCGTGCAGCCTTCCAGCGTAAAAGAGTCCACCCATTGCGGTCAGAACCCTCAAATTCTCCGTCTCCAGATGTGCCGATGTCAAGGTACACACATGGGGTACTTCCACTTGTTCTTCTTCATCAGCCACCTCAGTTTTGACCACGACTGGTTCGTCTACTTCCTCTTCAGCCGTTGTTGATTTCGTTTCGAGACTGTTGTACTCCTCATCTTCATCAGTCTCCCAGCTCGATTCTTCCTCGTACGTTTCTGGGTCAGATCTCTTTGCAGGTTCCCTGACGAGTATGTTGTTGTTGTTCTTGTTCTTCGTCTCTACGAACACGCTGGTGTCGTCAATGAAACGTGGAGGACTGTCCGAAAACGAGGGCCTCATTTGTAATTTCTCCTTCGCGGCCAGCAGATAACCCACGAAATTGCCTGTTTTCGGCTTTTTGGCCACTATGGTTTCGGTTGGTATGTAATGCTCTGATATCCTTTTTGGCCGTCCAACTTTCCTCTTTTTCGACGAAGACTTCCTGTCTTTATCGTGAGATTCTCTTCTACCTTCTGTGGAGCTCTTTCTCTTCAAGGGCTTAGTGTTCCCTTCGATACACCATGTGTCTTCTTCAATTTTTGATTTCGTCAGTTTTGATGGCTTAACGCTCTCAGCTACGCAAAGAGTCGGTGGTTTAAGCAGTAGAGTGCTCTTGACCTCCACTGGATCTGTTGTTTCTACGAGGTCTAGTTGAGGTGGTGGTGTTTCAGAACGATCTGAATGTGAAGACTTCTTCCTCGACCTCTTTTTTGAATGATGTCGGTGCTTCTTATTACCCAACTTTCTCAATTCCTTTTCCTTCTCCTTAAACTGCCTCTGCAGATCTGCCAGTCTCATCCTCATGTCCAATTCCATGGCATTCATGCAGGGCCATTCTGCCCTACAGCAACTCTTATTAGCGATGTATTGCGCAACAATTTCTTCCGTTTGGGGGTTATGACAGGATTTATAATTTTCCGAACGACACGTACATTTAATATCACTCTCATTATCACATGGGTTACCTTCACTAGCCGACCTTTTCAATTTACTCTTCCTTAAACCTACATCTACCTTATGCCTACGTTCCTCATCACTGTACTTATCACTCTTTCGTTTCTTATGCCTAGGCTCGTCTGAATGCCGTCTCGACTTCCTCTTTTCCTTCCTAGATAATTTTGATTTTATTTTAGATTCATCAAGTCCTGTCGATTCCTCCAGTATCCTCTGTTCCGCTAAGGCGCACAACAAATCCAAACCTCCAAAATTATCATCACTACCTTTTTGCTGGATAACGCTCTGATCCCCCTCCCTAGTTTGATTGTAACTCTTTTCTGTTTCATCTTGAACGCACTCCATGGGTTCATCGATACTCGAACGTATTTCTGATTTTACCACGCTTCTACACGATTCGAATTCAACAATGCTGTTGGACAGCAGTTCTAGTCCACTCAAATCTGGCTTTGTTGTTTCTTTTTCAGGCTCTTCTACTTTCGGCTGTTCTCTTTCAGCCCTCTTATCCGCCAAAACAAGATTCTCTGGCTCCTCGTTTGTTTCCAACACGTTTTGTACCTCCCTTAGGACGGGATTTTGTTCATCTTGCACAGTATTATCCGTTCCAATCATTTCCTTTTGATTTTCCTCTTCTTGGTACTCACTAGGTGTATGAGCAGACTCTGGATTCACTTCCGGAAGAGTCTGCAGCGTATTGTCATCTTCACTACAAATTGGTGTTTCTGTCTGATTGCTTGCGTCCACTGCAAGTGGTGGATCCTCTACCTGGCTGGTTATTTCAGGCGGGGGTGTTAGGCAGGGTAAAGGTGACGTCACTTGAGATTTACAAGAGGTTTCAACTGGTTGAGGTTGCGAAAGTATCAGGTTTGGTGGGTGTTGGTAAATCACGTGTGTTGTAACAAGGGGTGCTAGGTTAGGATCTGAGAATACCGCACCAGATGCACTTGACATAGAACTGATCGTCTTCGATTGGTCGAGGGTGGATGCGTCAGCTTCTATTTTGATGAGAGTGGTAGCAGGTAAAGGAATTTTCCGTTTGGTATCTGTTGTAACAGCCAATAATCTGGTACTATGTGTTTGAGTTTGCTGGTGAAACGTTGCGCTACTGGAAAGGTAATCTGATGTTCCCGAACTCAATAACTGCAGGGGCGGAGGAGGTAAGGGAGGTAACAACAAGGGAGACTGCTGAGTATAACTTGGCCAAACAACCGCTTGTTGGATAGGTTCTGTAAAAGAAAAAATTCAAATTCTATGAACGAAGCCACAATGATAACAAAGATCCAGTTAAGCAATATTTCCACATTCTACGAAGAACAAGGATATTTTTGTCATTCAAATAGAATCAGCTCTGGTCAACGTGTATGTGTTATTGTTGATTCAGCTAACGTAAAAAAGCACCCAAGGAGGACATAGATGTGGGTTAACATAAAGATCTAACTAACCTAAGCTTGTGGTAGTGGGCAGAAGTAAAAACCCTCCATTTGTAGGATCTCGAACTAACTGAAAGCCTACAGGAGGCATGGGTACCGGAAGTGGAACCATAGATTCCATGGGGACAGGGGCTAAAACAAAAAAATAAAATAAAATAATACAAAAAGAAAACGAAGCAAAATAAGTGTCGTAAGCTTGAGCTGTGTAGAGATAAGAGTGGTAAGTGTCGTTAGCATCACCTAAGACAAACTTGATCGTTGTGAGAATGTTTGCCAACACCATATAGTTTTCATTATATTTCTCGTTTTCTGATGCTTCATCTTCTTTTGATTTACTAATACAGTCTTCATGAAATTATAAAAGGTACCAGGCCGCGTTTTCTCTAGCCCCATTTTAAGTATTTTCAGTGAACAAAACTTTAAAATCCTCATAGGTACATGATGGCGAAGCTAAAACCGTCCGAAAGCCTTCGAACAAGCAGTTGGAATAATCAGTACAGTTTGATTGTATGTAAAATAAATCAGAATAAAATAATAAATAAATACAACAATAAATAATTGCATTGGCCTCTTCTGTTGCGTTCTTATGAGTGTATTACTCTGATGATGACGAATAGGTCAGAAATGATTGTCCGCATCAACTTGTTTATGACAGTGTTTTTCTGTTGATTTCCCCCACCATTCGATTCTGACAAAGCATTCAAAGTTTTCTTGTTAAGCTACTATTAGTTGGGGAGCCCAAGAGAGAAATTCGGGATTTGCAGGAGCGTGTTAGATTTATATGAGGGGAGGTATCTTAGACCCTGTGGAGTACCTCTACCAAAAATTAGAATATTCTAGGACAACCTGTCAGAAAAGTAAAAAAAAAACTATCATTGAACATACTCGAGCGATTAAGATATATGTGGTTAATTACATGTTGAAAAGTATATATTTATATTCTCTTAAACTGACAATTTAAGCTTGACGAAAATATGTGGGAGGGCGCCAAACTTGCAAAAAAAACGTGACTTGTACATTCTCGAACGCGGTGGCTTTTTTTTCTTAATTTGAAGCTAATGATTCAAAAATAACGGAAAAATTAAATCGGAAAGTTTCAGCAAGCCGAAACAATAAAAATCGGCCCTGAAGGTCAGAAAATCAGTTTTTTTTAATTATCTCCTCTCCTGGGCTACAAATCGTTTTCGCATTCATCGCAAAAGTTGTAGAGCTTAACATTTTCCGCAAATTTTGCCCGAAGCAATTTTCCACACGTTGGAACGTTTTTGAGATATATGGCAATTAATGTATATTAGACTGGGATTCTACATTGACCTTGGCCTTTCGCATGTGTAGCTAAGCTCCTCGCCTTTATCACTCTCTAGCTCGAAAAAGGTTAAGGGTATGAAAAATTGCTTGAGACAAAATTTGTATAAAATTTTATTATCTACAACTTTTATAATTAATACAGAAACGATGAGAGGTACAGGAAGGGAGATATTTAAAAAAATACCTTCTCATCACCTTCAAAGTGGCAGAAAACCGTCTGATTAATGTCCGATTAATGGGTCAACACGTCTGCAACATCGAGATCAACCATCTGTATGAAAATCTGACATCTGACTTTGTACAAGTAGCGATTTTTTTTTTCATTTCCAAAGGTCCGGTGTGACCTTTCTTCATGTCCAAATTGTCAGTCTCTTGAAAATCTATAAAAATCTGACGGGCTCGGTAAAAAAAAATTTTTTCAACTCTTCCGTACGGCCAGCCCCACCACGCAAACTCTCATGAATTTATTATCAGAGACACGTAGGGCAGATACAGAATTTCAATCTGACAAGCTCGAGTATGTACACCTGGCAATTTTTTTCACATCTCCGAAAACCTGCGGATGCTTTACCCACCGCTGAAAGTACATACATCATAGAACCTTTTTTTCTTTCCGCCGTCTAATCTTCAAAATCTACTATACTAGGTCTCCACGACTCTCGAGTAAATCCCGATTAAGCATCGTCGGCTACCCAACTATTATATATATTCTGTGTAAATAACTACCCTTATATACTGTTCTGTTCTCCTGTTTTGTTTAATTCTTGCTTTATGCATTCTGAATTGCAACTTCTATTTTTTCTAATCGAAATCCATCCTTAGAAAAGAGCATTCTTCCAATGAAATAATATGTTTTTCCTCATCTTTGAAACGAATTTGTTTTTATTCAATTTTGGACAAAATTGTAAAAAAAAAACAAAAATTATCTATCGCATTTTCTGTCTATGTCGATTAAGTGATTTAAACTTCATTCTGTAATTCGTTTTCAATTATATCAAACGAATGATACCAAGTAATTGAAAATAAAATTTTACGAAAAGCGGGGAAACTGGCTAGATTAATTATTAATGAGTATCGCAAATTGATTTGGGCTGTTTCTGGTACTTCTAGACTAGATAGGTGAAAACGTTGAAAGGAGTCCTGGGCTTCTTTCAACGTTTTTCCCTAGATCTAGTCTAGAATAACCATGAAACAGCCAAAATCAAGCAATTGATACCCCGTACTTTTTACTTGCAAGTCCAGATATGGCAATTTGAGGCAGCTATTGGCGAAAATTTTTTTTTTCAGAAGAACATAAAACTCACGCTAGGGAAAATAAGGGTATTCCATATATAGCATTACCAACAAGTATCCTAATCGAGCAAACAAAAAGAGCTCTTGATGCCCACAGACCACAGCCGAAAACGCTTCAAAAACAAGGTTTTTTGCCGAAACTTGGTGAAACGCATGCGCAGAGAAGATGCCAAGCAGTTAGTGGTACACCTATTAACCAGTTTTTCCTGAAAGTTATAGTAGGTATTTAAAATATTATTGTATCTCTTTATTTCAACCTCCAAACTCTCAGACTCTGCATCTACATTCGAGAAGAAACTTGGGTTATTTTGAAGAAAAAAAAAATTTATTTCATTATCCTTCAAGGGCGGGCATAGGGCGGCTCGCTAAAGGAGGCAAGTGAGGCTATGCCTTTTCATAAAGCTGAGGATCCAAGTTCATAATGTACATACATTCCTAAAGTAAATTCAAACAGAATACTTCATAACGCATTGTACAGATATTCCAATAAAAATCCTCCGATTCGAACTCGTTGAAATGTAGCCACAATTTTGGCGGCCGTGGTGCTATACTGCAATGTGTGTTGCTTATTGAGGGAGGCTAGTCGCCAATATGGTTCCGGTGACAGTGATCTACAATTCTCAGTTCACAGTTCGCATAAAGGCGCATTTATACCAAACGAGCATTATTCGCGAACACTGTTTGCAAACAGTAGTACGGGCGGTGTAAACAGTCATCGGCGCCGAACAGAGTTCGCAAACCCTGTTTTCGAACGTTTCAGAGAGCTCGAGCTCATTTCGCCACATGCCGGTAAAGTAATGTTTCATTATAAGGCACTGTTTGCGAACAATGCACGCAATATGCACAGGCGGTGTAAACACTCATCGACGCCGAATAAAGTTTATGAAGCCTGTTTCAAAACGTTAAACGTTTTAAAAAGCTCGATCCCGTTCCGTCTCATGTCGGTAAACCGACGAATCATCAAAGGGATTCGGATTTCCTTGCACATCTGGCGTCATATCATCGAAATCACCGGTGGACCGTGATAAGTTATTGGGTCTTGGTATTTAATTTATTTTGAATTTTGGTGAGATCTCTTGAATCGTGATTTCATAATTAATCAATCCATTTGAAATGGAGTCCATTTACGATGGCTTCACAGACAGACGGTAATAATTTTCAATATTGATGGTTTTGAAATTCGGTAAAGGTACATGATGACACTTCCATATGAATCTCCTGCAGCCAAAAGTGTTAGTGCCAGTCTTACCGACGCTGGAATGTTCTCTCGATAATTGGTGTCTTTCTTTACACTTTTTCCTCAATTTTGGCGAGTAATTTTTTTTTAAAGTCCGATAATGACATGCGGCAGAAATTTCTAAAAAGTTCAGTTTCGTCCGCTCTCAAGTCATCTAGCTAGCAGCTGGGTATAATTTCTTCCCTTCAGAAAAGAATTCACCCAGGTTGTTCGTCTCCTCCTTTGCGTAGTTCTTTTATTTGAGAGAGTATTACTATCAGAGACTCTGATTACTATAGATTCAGTAGAAATTGCAATTTTAGATAATGAGGGTGCCATGTCGGTGCACTTTAGAGAGACCTCGTTGAATTATCAAGAACAACCGCTCGTTCGGACAGGACAATGCTCGTTTGGTATAAATGCACCTTAAGCTGAACGACTGACCGGGAATATCCGAGCAAGGCAGGCTGAGCTCAGTTAGATATTTCAGCGAGTGGTTTATTCGAATTTTGAAATCCTTGTGATTTTGCTGTCAGGTGTTGATACTAGATCAGGAATATAATGAATGGAATAGAGGAAATTAAACATTGCGAAACTATTACACATTGGATTTCGAGAAATAATTTCAGTGAGTTAGAATTTCCTGCCAAAGAATAACTCCCACCTCCACGGTGGCCCTTGCTGGATGATAAAATATATCCTGGAAACTATTTTTAAAAAGAATTAATTCCAGGAAAAATATCACTTTTCATTATATTGAAAAATATGATTGATTGACTGTAGTTGGGGAGCCGAAGATGCTAAATCGGGATTTACTCGAGCGTCGAAGAGATCTAGTGGATTTTGAGGAATAGATGGTAGAACGAAAGGAAAATTCTATGATGTATGCAATTTCAGCGACGGGAAAAGCGTTCACAAATTTTCACAGATGTAAAAAATAACCTGAGCTCATCAGATTTTCAGAGGATATGTTATTTGGACTCAAAGGAAGCTACTTTCAAGAGACTGACGTGGACACAGGGGTTTTTTGAAAATGCAGAAAAAATCGTCGCTTTTACATTCTAGAACGTGTCAGATTTTCATACAGCTAGTTAATCTTGGTATTGCAGACGTGTTGACCTATTAATCTTACACTAATCAGGGGAAGTTTTCTTAATCTGACAGTTTGAAGATGATAACACAGTGTTTTTTTCAAATATCTCCCTTCCTGTACCTCTTATCGTTTCTGTATTCATTATGAAAGTTGTAGATAATAAAATTTTATACAAATCTTGTCTGAAGCAATTTTACATACTCTTCACCGCTTTTGAGTTAGAGGGTAATGAGGGCGATAAGCGTTGACACATGCTAAACGCCAAGGTCAATGTACATTCATCGCCATATCTCAAAGACGTTAAAACGTAGCAAAAATTGCTTCGGACGAAATTTGTAGAAAATGTGATGCTCTACAACTTTTATAATAAATGCGAAAACAATTTGAAGCCTAGGAGAGGAGGTAATTCAAAAAAACTGATTTTTGTGACCTTTATGGCCAACTTTTATTGTTTCGGCTTGCTGAAAATGTCAGATTATATTTTATCCGTTATTCTTGAATCATTAGCTTCAAAATAAGAAAAAAACCACTGAGCTCGAGAATGTAGACGCGACTTTTTTTCAAGTTTGGCGCCCACCCACACATTTTCGTCACGCTTAAATTGTCAGATTAAGAGAATATATACTTTTCAACATGTAATTAACCACATATATCTCAATATGATACGCTCGAGTTTTTGCAATGATCGTTTTTTTACTATTCTGAGAGGCTGTCCTAGACAATTCTCCCTATATACAGGTCTAATTTTTGGTAGAGTTGCTCTAAAGTCCAAAGTATCCCCTTATATTAATCTGACACGCTCGAGTAAACCCCGAATTTCCCTCTTGGGCTCCCCAACTACTGCTAATACTTGAATCCATTGCTGATCAAAATTTTAGCCTCCTCGGTTCAAATGACCACGAGACGCCACAGTTATCCTCAACTTTCGCCGAGCAATTTACTAATTCACCCTATTAGGAATAAAGCACAGTACTGACAGAAGAAAACTACAGAATGTAACGCACTTCCTCATTTATTTCAAATTCCTGACAGATTATGAAATACCAACACCGAAGTATTAAAGCCTTCACCAGCATCCCAAAACCTGAAAATTATAGAAACGCTTCTATGAAATAACCCGACATGCCTCCGTTAATAAAAGTTGCTAAAATACGTCGTCAGAAGCGTTGCGTAAATGATAAAGCGCAAAACGCTTGAAATGTTATACTTCATTTATAAAAAGCGTTATAGACTCACCGGGGTATTGCCATAAAGTAGGCGCGGAGAGGGAGGAGCCTTGCGCGGCTCCCATTGGCCAGCTTGCTAATGCTGTGTTCCGGTCGTCGGAGCATTGTAAAAGCGTTCCCCCTGCTGCTCCTCCTGCTGTCACACTTGCAGCCATGTCAGCTTGCGTGGATTCTGTAGTATAAGTAAAGTCAGTTTTGACGAGTGGACATATTCCAAGATTGATGAGGTGAGGTGGGTAAATAAATGCGATAACGACCGACAGAATGGTTTTTTCCTCCGTGGATAGGCTACTGTCGTGCAGCAGGAATGAGGTTTATCATACGTATTTTCATGTAGGACACAATTATGCAGGGTGTTTTCAAAGGTGAAGCTTTTTTTTTCGACAGAAGGTAGAACTCATCAAAATAAGTCGTTTAACCGAAAATTTTCTTTATTAAGTATCTAAGATGGCTGAGATACAACCCCTGGAAGTTCGTCGAAATTTCATTGAATTTCAAGTACCGGACTATGGAAGGTGACTCCGGCATAGCAAAAACAAAACAAAACATAAACATATGGCTGGACAATGGATGGTTCAGTACCAAGTTCATCGGATTAGATGCATCAGGTCTCAGGTCACTTTTGAGAGAATCATAATTGTTGTATCGTGTAATTTGGGGTGAAAAAAATGGACAGGCAGTTTCTTGAAAGTGCTTATGTTAGTTATGTTGAAAAAGCGCTATGATGTTTCCCCATTTCATCCCATTTTTACTACCATTGTTGGAATGTTCGAACAAGATTATGATGCCCATTGTGAAAAAATTCGTGAATAATTTAGAAGAATTTTATTGGTGAGGTTTTGAAGTATTATTCTATTTTTTACACTTGTGTCCTAAGTCTCTTCTGTCAGTTGTTATCGAAATAAGCCATATCATAAAATCGTGTAAGTTACTAAAAAAAAATGAGAACAATTTGGAAATCCTAAGTTTCCATTTTCATCACCACGTAAATATCGAACGAGCCAATATCCTAAACGAAACCACATGGTCGAATTAGGAGATAAGTTTTTTCCCACTGCTTTGCGATAATTCAGCAAACAAACGGTCTAGGGTCGTATTAGGATCTATTTCAGTAATCATTTACAATTTTTTTCAAATTTGTCATTTTGCAAGTTTTGTATGGGTGATTTTTTGTGAAACGCTTCATTTTGACCAGTTCTTCCTTCTGTTGAAAAACAGCCTCTAATTCGAATATAATTAATATAATATAATTATTGTGATTCTATCTAGAGAATTGGATGCTTTGTACATCTAATCTCATACTTGGAGTAGTAGAAAGGCACATTGAATCATTTAATCCTATAGTTCACAAAACACCCGCCTTACACGCTACTTTTTCACTTAGCGCTTAGTCTAAGGCTGACTGAGACGCAAATTGAAAGGCGTATAGCGCGTGTAAGGTATCGCAGAGCGGCTCAGATTCAATAGTAAACAAAAACGCGCTACTCACACGCGCTATACGCATGACTAACTGACATCAGTAATCTATGGGCTATACGCGTCTCAATTTGCGCTTGGCCTGAGACGCGTATAGCGGATTTTGTGAACTAGCTATAGGATTTTTGCTGCTCCAATTAGGACCTCGTGTATGAATTTAAATGTGCAATGCATCCAATTATCCGAATCGAGTTAATTATCCCATAAATCATATATCGCAGTAAAATAAAAGAATTAGATTAGGTACATGAAGTCGATTGATAATATGAAGCCAATGCAAATTATTCACCGGGGATACTCCAATAACAATCATTTGTTTACTATATTTTCATCTTGTTACCATCAATCATTTTCGATCTTTGACATTAGCTTTGATTTATTGCCAATTTATTCATATCCTTTTCTGAAAAGAATGAGAATGGAGGAGGGGAGTTAATGGTTTGTCCTTCAGATCCTAATGATCTAAGCCAGTTGTTCCAGTGAATGCTTACAAGGTTTTTATAACATACAGGAGTTGATTTATCTGCTGTGAAATTTTCTCAGAAACATATATCTAATAGTTTACAGGGTCTTAATGAATAAGTGCGACAAACTTCAGGAGCATATTCTGCATGAAAAAATTATGGCATTATGCTATATAACTGTTTTCCGCAAATGCTTCGTTTTCCGAGATGCAGGATTTCATAGTTTTATTTAAAAACTGTCTATTTATTTATCGCTCTGAAACAGGCCGAGATATGCGAATGAAATTTGGTGGGTTTCAATGAAATATTGGTATTTGAAAATGTTGACAGCAGCCCACTAGCGTGCGTCGCTACTACTCAATGTAAAGGCAAATACTCGTTAAGATGTTATATTTTTTTGCATAGAAACAGCGCCCCATACGAAAAAACGGCAAGAGAGTTTTTGTCACGAATTGAACGAAGAATTAAAAAATGAGTATTAGTTGGAAATATCTCAGTGGCGTACAGTTTTTTTCTTGAAAAAGTCGATATCATTACCAGGAGGAGTCTTCGTCTCATTCAAATATTTTAACGGTAAATTCTAGAGGTCAAGAGAAACACTTTTTTCTATACCATTTTTTCCGATTGGACCCTGAAAAAAGATATAGCCATTTAAAATTTTCATAACGAGTTGTGCCACCACTGAATTACCTTCAGAATATCTAGCTAAATCTGTGATACTACACATCTGTGGATCTTTTGAACAGAGTTGTATTCAGCCAAAGCACCCAATTTTTCTAATTTCACAGGTACTTTTTAATTTTTGAATATCCAATTACTCGAAAACGGCGCATTGTACGAGAAAATATGAGGAATACTTTTATTTTACGAAATGTTCAAGTATTCATAAGATAGCGTCTAACTTATTTCGAAGAATTGGGTTCTTTGAATTTGGGTATTTTTATGGTACGTAATGATCATAATGAGAAAACTGGAAGACGTGGGTGATATCTTGTGTTCGAAACTATATTCCGAAATTCATTTCATTCGATAAAACCGTTTCTGAGATAGAACTAGAAATACCTACCATTTTTAATGGGTTTTCAACGGCCTGTAACTTTCAAACCTAGCCTATTCGGAAAAAATGGTAATGTAAAGAAAAAAAAGTAATTTTTTTTTTGTCACACTTATTCACTAACACCCTGTATAAATTAATCACATCGTGCATTTCAAACCCAATTAATAACCATCGTGAAAGGAATAACATCGTCACCACAAATCAGAAAGGATGCATCAAAGACAGCCGAGGACTCAAAGAACAACCAATAAAATAAAAGATTCAGTTATCTGTAATCAAGCGTTCTCTAAGTGAAGGAATCTTTACGCTGCGTACATAGACTACAAAAAGTATTCGATTCCATTCCCCACGAATTGCTCTTGATTATCTTGAAGAGTTACAAGGTAGATACTTATATTGTTGAGTTCCTGGAAAACGCCATGTCAACCAGGTGCACCAGTCTACAGATGAAAGCAGCAGATAGTCCCATCACAATCACAACTGAACCTATTCCAATCAGTCGCGGAATTTTCCAAGGAGACACGCTAAGCCCTCTGTGGTTCTGCAGAGCCTTGAATCCCTTGTCCATACGGACAACGGATTTGCCATCAAGAGCGGTAGTAGAACTATGATGAAGCTGAGACATCTCCTTTACATGGACGATTTAAAACTCCTTGCATCTACTAAAAACCAAATGCCACAGTATCAAGTATCTAGGGATCAAACAGGCTAGACGGATCAATCAGACCCAGATGAAGAGAGAATTGACGGAGGTTCTAAACCGCAAGAATCTGATCGAAGCAATTAATACCTACGCTCACTAAGCACTGAGCTACTCATTCAGTATCATTTCTTGGACCACCACCGATTTAGCAGCCTTACAGAGAAATATAAGAACAGTGCTGACAAAACATCATAAAAATCACCCTAAAAGCTCAATAAGACGAACAGATCCTCCACGACACCTTGGGGTGGAGGAATTGTTGATTTGTCCGGATGTCTCAGGAAATTGAAAGACTTCGAGAATATTTCCTGAACAAGGCTGCTTCATCAGAACTTTATCGAGTAGTCTGTGAAGCTGATAGTTCTACTCCGTTAAAGCTGCAGTAGGACTACTTGGAAACCGTCGAGCACTCTGCAGAAAGCAAAATGCAGACACTGATTGGCAAACCGTTGCATGGAAGGCACCATAATGAGGTCAACCATGATTACGTGGACATATCTGAGTCGAACTTACTGTTTGGTTGTTTTTCGAGACAGGATCAAAGGATTCCAACAAGGAACTATCACATGAAACTATCCAGCACATCACTGGGAGATTCCAGAAGTTCGCAGGCAAGCAGTACAAGAAATGACAAGATTTTACACCAAGAATTGGCAATAAAATACCAACTACTAAGGTCAAAAAAGGTTTCCTATTACAATTACCATCCGGATGCTGTATTGGAAAATGATCATCACAAACTCTACTCACGGTACTCACAGACCGGAAAATGACTCACAATAGACCTGACCTCATATTGCTGAATAAGACTGAGAACAGAGCGCTATTCATTGACGTGATGATTCCAAATAATACCAATCTACTGGATAGCCACATTGAAAAAATTTCAAATCACAGAGATTTCGAGGAACAAACCAGAAGACAGTGGAAGTTGAAAGATATCAAGACCATCCCTATTGTCATTTTATCTACAGGCTTGATACCGAAGAAACTACCAGAGGAGAACTTGAGGAAACTTCAGTTGGAAGAATATATCTCATGAGATATATGCAGAAATTCAGAAGAACCACATCTGCTCCAACCATAAGTGCGGGTAGATCAGGATTCCAACCGACAGCAAGAAGCCGAGGAGCGGCCGGAACCCGACCACCACCACGGGCCCGAAAACCTGGAAAGGGCTCCAATAGAGCTTAACCTTTTCATATCTGAGATATCTGGGATAAGTGAATGTTCCTCTGGAGAGGAGTGTGACAGCCTCAAGTCTTAATTCATAACTTCATCATTACTTGGTTGCTTCAACTAACAAACTTACTCGGAGTAAGCTCTGAATATGCCGGAGCGTTCATAAACTTACTCCGAGGAAGACCGAGTATGCTCTGTAGGCGTTCATAAACTTCCTCGAAGTAAACTCTGTTTTGAAATGGGTAAAGTTAAACTCTGACAGTTTTGACCTAAAGTTTCCTAGAACTCCTAGAAGACATTATAATTTTGTTTGTCAGAGTGAGATTGTGAACGACGATCTCGAAGTAAGTATGTGAACGCAACCCCTTATACAGGCATCGTTCATTACTTTCAAAATATTCCGAAAAAGGAACACAGTATCGAGGTTCACAAACCGTACAATCTAACCTTAAAGAGTTACGTTCGATACTCCTTGGTACGAACCATGTAACTAGCACCCTCTTTGAGAGCCAGATATAAAAACGAATTCATGGGATGAATCAGCTTCCTGAGAACAAGCAGATGGAACAAAAGAGTTCAAGAACTGAAAACAATTGATCATTCTGCATGGAGAATGCAAAAAAGGCTACGGGGAGAAAAGACTAAAATTCCACCCCTACACGGAGAAAGGGGGGATGGCGTATACCAATACTGATAAGGCAGATGCATTGGCGGACTCCATCGAATGAGAATCTACAAATTACAGGATAGACGATGATAATGAAGATCTAGAAGAACTGGTTGAAGAAAATGATGAAGAAATGGATGAATTACCAGCGGCTGCTGAAATAGACAAACCAACATCGCCAAATGAAATCAGGGAAATAATTAGAAGTCTAAAGCAGAGGAAAGCTCCCGGAAGCGATAAAATAACGAATGTTATGTTAAAGAAATTACCTAGAAAAGGTATATCCGCTCTAACAAATATCGCGAATGGAATTATGAGGACAGAACACTGCCCAGAAAAATGGAAAACAGCGGAAGTCATAGTGTTCAATAAACCATTCAAAGAGAAGAAGTTCCCACAAAACTATAGACCGATAAGTCTACTGTCGGCGTTAGAAAAAGTAGTAGAAAGAATTATAGCCACGAGTCTAAATGAGGAAACCGAAAATCTGAAACTAATACCACCAGAACAGTTCGGATTCAGAAGAGAGCATTCAACAGAGCAACAATTATTAAGGCTCACAGAATACACTGCAGAGGGATTCCAAAATAAACAAGCTACAGGTCTTGTTTTACTAGACGTCGCCAGAGCATTCGACAGAGTATGGCATGAAGGATTAATATACAAGATGAGATGTGCTGGATATTCGATCAAAATATACAAGTTGATCCGGAATTATCTCAAAAATAGAAGATTTTACGTGAAAGTGGGAGGAGGATGCTCCTCAACAAGAGATATAGAGGCTGGAGTACCCCAAGAATTAGTACTTGGGCCACTTCTGTACAACATATACTTCAACGATATTCCGAAAAATCCAAGAACCATGCTAACGTTATATGCTGACGACACAGGCATAGCAACTCGACACCGCAACCCAGAAGTAATAGGACGAGTTCTACAAGAGACGATTGACGAAACAAATGACTGGTGCATAAAGTGGAAAATCAAGCTCAATGGACAAAAGAGCCAAGCAATATTACTACAGAAGAGCAGACTGCGACCCACAACGAAACTGGAAGTTGACGGCGAAGAAATCGACTGGAAAAATGAAGCCAAATATTTAGGAACAACGCTTGACAAAGGACTTACTTGGAAAAGTCATATCAAACAAGCAATCGACAAACCGAAAGCAGCGATGAATAGACTCTCTGATAGGAAGAAGAAGCTACATGTCGAACCAGACAAAATTGAAGATAATCAAAGCCGTTGCTAGGCCTCAACTGACTTATAGATCAGTTGCCTGGGGTTTCGCGGCAAAGAGCCATATCAAAAGAATTCAGGCCACTGAAAACAAGCTGCTACGATGTGCAATAGATGCACCTTGGTTTGTCAGGAATAGACAGATTTATAGGGACCTGAAATGGGAAACCATAACGGAATTCATGAACAGAAAAGCAGAGAAATTATTCGAAACAGCGAAAAACCATCCGAATCAAGAACTCAGGAGACTAGTGGACTACGACCCAGAGGAAGACAAAAGGAGAATGCGAATTTACCGAAGGAGACCAAGAGATCAATTAAAAAGAGATTAAAATAACAACAGAAACTTATTGAAAAATTCAATAAAATGTTAATCCAATAGACGATAAACACATAAATCCCAGCACGATAGTGTGCGAGAAGAAAACCGAATAAGAGATGAACGGTTTATAGGCAAATGCCCGGAACCAGTCAAAGAATCAGCTTCCGAAATTTTGTTACTAAGCAAGCAAACCTCGATTATCTTTCATTTTTCTACATATAATAGTGACAAGGTTCCCTTTTTTGAAACACCATGTAGGTATACCTATAAGATTCCGTAATATCAGTCTGCGGAACGCTTTTCTGCCTGATCTTTCAAAGTACCGTTCGGAACGGAACTCTCGAGGATTTACATCCTCCAACACGAATTTTTTGCAGTTACAATATAACGTTACTCAATTTTACCTGTCAGATTCCAGATACCGACACACCCCTTTTTAACGCTCGAAGTCAAACAATTATTCATATCCTAGGATAGTACGATAATGATGGTGTTGCAAAATCAGATTAGCGTGTGAAAGAGTTACCAGCGTGTTTGTCGTTTCCGACCTATCTCGAATTTCCACTCGTAGCACCAGCGAAAGTGAAGAAAAATAATTACACGCTGCGATAGTGTTCTGTTCTTCATATAATTGAGACTATAGTTTTTGCGACTAACGGCCGGTTTCATAATCGAACCTAAAGTCGCTTTAATTTTTAAAGCATCCTTTAACCCTACTAAAAATGACACTAAAGAAAGCTTTAAGCTTAAAGTGACTTTCGATTCGATTATGAAACTGGACGTTAATCTTTAGTGCTCGAAATAGTGCCGTAAATCACAGGCATGTTTTAAAAGATTGACCGCGGGTTTCATGAAACTTTGATTATCCGATCAACGATTAGACAATCCCTCGATTTCTAAAACGAAATCACTGAAACTTTTTTTCATTTCTGAATATGTTGAAGAAGTAGCAATTGAGGATAAGTGAATGGACGTATGAACATCATAATTTGATGCGGGAATGATATTCTGAATGATCATTACGGAATGGAGAATTCTCCTCTATTTGGGTTATCACAGCATATGCAAGTTTAAACTGAATAATTATGAATTTCATTCATGAATTTTTCAAATGCACCGCGGGAACTATTCGAAATCATTCTTCAAATATGAGGTTTTAAAATTTAAATCGCTTCGTTTCTAGTTTACGATTTGGCAACAGCGCCTACTAGCAAATAAAATGAACAATGGTTTTTTTTTTATAAAATAACAGCTGTTGATTTACAGCCATCATAAGGCGCGTATTCACTGGTGAGCGTCAACAGCAACCGGCCATAAAAATCCCATAAAATTTTACGACCCTCCTCGTTCGTCGCAGACTCCATAGACAGCCATCTTTATCTATCTCATCAAGATAGTGCATTTGTTGCGTTGATAATAAATTATCTGTGGATGTTGCCAACATGTGCAATAGAAACGACACGCTTAAAATTTCAAATACCCATTTTTAATTTTCATTTTTAAGTACTTGAAATAATTTTTTTTTGGGAATCGGTTGAAATGGTTATTTCACAATGTGACGTTTCAAAGATATTTCATAAAAAATACATCATGTTCGTCAGAAGGAATATTCCCTTATAGAGAATTGATTGAGAACAAATTGACGTCTATTCGTTAATCAAGCGTTGATTGTCCGATCAAGCTTTATGAAACCCGGGGCTGATCTTTCAGAATTCCTGAGGTGCTAAATAGATTAATCGCACAAGTCAGGATTTCTTAGAGAATCCATCTTGGAGTTGTTATGATCAGGGGACTCCAAAAAAAGATTGAATTACCCATTGTGTGTTCATTTCCTAACCTCGAATTTTCGCATTATGCACATTTCGCGTGGTTTATAACAAACTGAATAATGGTCTCGAGTTGTTAACGAAGCTACAATTAACTGTCGTTGTCGAGAAACTTTTTGTTCGTTAATTAAAGCTCATAACGGACGTATAAATAATGCCTACGCCACCAGAGAAATAATCATTCGAATGTAGAGTATAATTGAACACCGTTGAAATGAGGGTTACGTATACAATTAAAACTAAACAAGAACGGTTTGTGATAATCAAACAGATCTATTTGAATCTGTGGATTCAAAAAAAAATTGTCATCATAGCATTGTAAAGGGACAGTGAGAATTATATCGAACCATCTCACTGTGAAACGGTAATTGATTATACAGGGTGTCCCTAATGGCGGTTCCAGGAGCTCTTTTGGGGAGACGCCAAAATTTTATATTTGAAATTGTGTAAGATGTTTGTTGATATAAAATAGGTATATCTTTTGTTTTGATTGTTAAATGAGCTATATGTTTGAAAGAAAACTACTTTGAAACTCATTTTTATTGCTGGGTGCAACTGTTTGGTCTTGTCGATTGTTTAAAAGACCCCATATTTTTCAGAATTTTTCGAAATGTGATACATATTCCAAAAGAATTAAATATTCAAAAATGTATCTGAAGTTCTCAATGGTGAGGGGGGCATGGCCCCTAAGGCCCAACCACTGGAACCGCTCGTGGGTGTCCTATTAGGACGATCATTATCTTGATAAAAATTATGGAAAGCGTGAGTTGAAAAAAAGGGTGAGAAAATAAATTGCTATTCGATAATATTATATCAAAAATATATCAGCAAAAAATCAGTAATCGTATTACTATAAATTCATATCCAATATTTATTTTATTCACTATATTTCAAACTTTATTTATTTTCATTTATTACTAACTATAGGTACCTTTTGTTAATCTTTGAATTGAGATTTATCAAAATCAAACGAAGAATAAACAAATTCAAACTAATATTAATTAAAACCAAATTGAAACTCAACACATTCAAATTGGGAGTTATCAGTAATATTGGTTAGAACCTCAATCAATATTCAGATCATCTAGTTCATTAATTTCATTTGTCAACTGCCAACCGGTAGAAAGTGTCGATCACTTGAGGGTAGACTACCCACAAATACACTTAATTTTAGTTTTCTGGATTTTTCCAGTTCACCAAGAAACTTTATCGGTTTTTTCTTCCACTTGATATTTCTACAAAGTATGAGGAAGATTAAAAAAAAATTCAGTTCAGCTGTTCTTACGTCTTGCCATGATAACGAAAAACAGAGGGCTCCATTTTCATTTATAAAGATTTAATACTTTTTGTAGGTATTGGTTGTCCATTTCACTTTAAAATTCAATAAAAGTAATTTTAGTTTAATTATTATTTTTTCAGGCTTTTCAGGCTTATGAAGAGAAGATGTTTCTCTGCTGAAAGAATAATTGCGTTATGTTTAGTTAAGTTTGTTGAAGGATGATTATTGTAAGTAAATAATAGAAAAAGAATCAATGTGTGTATATCATAGATAAAAAGGAGGTTTTGGTTTTGACACATCTATTTTAATAAGTAGAAAATAATTAAATGATGAAAGCGAAATGAAATATTTGAACGGGGAGGGATTGAATTGGAAAGAATTGAAGAGAATTGATTGAATATTGTAAATAATACGAAATAATTGAAATGCTTATGGAGATTTGAAGAGTGAATTAGCAAATATAGGTTTTATAGAATGAAACTTGAAGATTTTATTGGTAGATATTAGAAGGTGAAAAAAGAAAATATTGATGCTAAGAGAATACAGTTGTGGATTCGTTTCTTCTATTAAATTTGAATTCAAAATGAAAAAATTCATTGAAATAATGAAAGCAGACTATAACAAGTCCTTTATAATATGGACAAAATTTGAACAACAAATTTTTAGACCCCCTTCGCGAAAAACTTTTGTCGACGCTTTTGAATTACAGAAGGCTGAGGAGGTGGGGGGCTGTTATGGCTACATCGACAATTCAAGAACGTCACGTAACCTTGAACGCCCATAAAAAGCGATGAAATTAAAAACCCCGTAGCCGGTGCGACGGAAGCCAGCCTAATATAATCGCACGCACAGCAGCTTTTAGCCCTCATAGGCGATATTTCACTCACCGATTTCTGACAGCCTCGCAATTTCCTTAATCTGACCCGCGGCGGCGTTCACGGTGGTGAGCAGGCCCGCTGGGGGGAGGGAGGGTGAGTTGATCAGCTCCGGCTGCTGAAACCGCTGCCTGGCTACAGCTATCCCAACAGGGATGTTACCTGCGATTGATAAAAAATATCACACTTCATTCTCATCCCCCGGGGGCGGATACAAAGTTGGGGTAATTCGAGGGAGATCGATGATACCGGGGTTTCTCGCTGGATGATTGATTCTGACGATGGATGGGTTATAGGTTTTTTTTTCGAGTTATTAGTGTGGCATGAGTGATCCACCTGTTCATTTCAACCGAGGATAGATAAATTTCTTTCCAGAAGACTTAACCGTTATCGAGTGCTATGGAAAATATGCAGCTTGGCATAAAGCTGGTACAATATTTATGCGAAATATTTTCGCTTGCTTTATACAGGGTGATTCATAACTATTGGGACATAGGCTAAGGGCAGATTGTTTGGACCAAAATATGGCGATAGGACCAAATATACCTCAATAAAATATTGCTGTGGAAAAAGATGGAGGGCGTTGAATTTGAATTTTTCATAAGATGACAGAATGATATTTTCTTCGAAGTTCCAAAGTCCTTTATTAAAAGAATTGGAAAAGGCATAGAAGTCGGAGGAGGCCACGTAGAACATTTAATTTAAGTTTATTCTTTTTATGTTACATTGTTTTTAATTATGCTTTATCGTCGAACTAAATAAATAAAATAAATAAATCGTTACTTCAAATCCCCTTCCGATGCTCTGAACTGTTCAATTGTGTTTTTTTTAAAAGCGGATGAAAAAATATAGAGTGAAATTATTAGCAAGAAACGAAAAAACAATTCAACTTAACGCCCTCTATCTTTTTCCACAGCACTATTTTATTGAGGTATATTTGGTCCTATCGCCATATTTTGGTCCAAACAATCTGCCCTCAGCCTATGTCCCAATAGTTATGAATCACCCTGTATATGTCGCACTGTCGAAGTCGGATACTGAAATCCGTCAGTTTGCAAACTGACAAGTCATTTTGTAAACCGGCGGACGTTTTCTAAATCGATTTCAAGATACAGATCGTTTTGTAAAACGGTCAGTTTGTAAACCGCCTCACAAAATATCAGACGGATTGTCATATCTATATTCTACATCCTTTTAACCGTTTCACCTGACTCTTATACAGTTTTCAGTTTTTTAAATTGAAAGTGTAATTTTGTAGATTACGACTGCTCAGTATCTCTATCAAATGGAAGAGTTGGAAAAAGTATTATACAAAGATATTTCCTATCGAGAATTATTATTCTGGTAAGAAACATAATCAATATTAGGTTCGATATGAGATATGATGTCAGTCATCAGTGAATCATAAAGAGGTTTCAAGGTATATCATAAATGCAATTGAAGGTGCCATTCGACCGTTCTTGCTGCTAGAAGTAATAGTTCTCGTAATAGTTATTGAATTCAATATAAGAAATATGTTAATGTTGCATTCATTTCCTCCTTTCGTTGTTTTCCGATAATAAAATATGAAAAAACTAAGTTTAGTTATACTTTTTCCTTCATTCTTCCTGTGTCTAGGATAATGAAGTTCAGTAGCTGGTAATGCCAATATAACAGTTCAATGCACCACTCACTCCAAGTCATTTAATGATTTGACAATCAGTCCGATGTGTTGTTCGCAGATTACAAACTGACTGAAAATCTCATGTCGATTGTAAAAAGATCTGTATTTCAATAGCGTTTTAGAAAACGATCGTCAGTTTACTAACTGACTAGTCAGTTCAAAAACTGACGGATTTTAGTACATATATATTATACACTATACAGTGTGGTCCACTGAAAATTCAACACCTTGATTTTCCGGCTTCAACAGGAAAATGTAGGAAATCAGTTTCTGATTCGAGGGGGAACAACTTTTCCGCACTTTCCAACCCCTTAACTGTGTCATTTCACCCAACTGGAGTCGGCGATCGGGATCCTGATTCAGTTCCTGAACGAATCGTATCTTATAAGGATATAAATTATGTTGTTCAAGGATTCTGATGACTGTTGCGCGTGAAACACCAGATACCTCGGACACAATTAATTTCCTAGTACTTAAGGTCGGATCCATTGCTACATGACCTAAGACAGCAACGTCCCTCTCTTCGTCTCTTTTATGCACCTTCTTTTTGTTTCCGACTGACCAGTAGCATTAAATTTGGCAACCAGTGGCATAACGTAAGCAGCCGATATGTTTTTTCCAAGATGTCGTTCGTTAAAGAAAGCCGCTGTTGTTCGCGCACAGTAGTTACTTCTAAAAAATCATTTTATTACATATTTCCACCCTTTCTTCTACGGAATACACCAATTTGATTCTACTACAAATTTACGATCGCTTTGACACACTTGTAACATTCTTTAAAGTTCACGATAAACTTAGGTCAATCAAAAACATGGTCCGTCTACTTTTTGGGATATTACATATTACTACTAAATACCTTTGAAATGTGTCCAAGAATGTGTCTAATACGAATAATATTCTCGAGATAAATTCCACATTACCTCTTTAACTATTTTCGCTGTTTTTTCATTATCGATGGATATTTTGAAGTGAAAATTTTGGGTCAGATAATACTCGATACGATCTTCAGAATCAGTTATCGCAACACCTCTCATCGCTATTCAAGTTTAAGAGGTTGAGGTTGTACTCAACCCCGTTAGTGGGTTGAAGTTAGGCGGAAAAGTTGTTCACCCTCGAATAAGAAATTGAAGGGTCCGAGCGATTTTCCACATTTTTGATTTTGAAGTCGACATGTTGGATAAGGATAATGTCGGATGCAGCGGTTTTGACCGAGACTTTTCTTGAGAGTAGAAACGTCTACCCATCTCATATTAGATTATTAGTTTTCTGATCTTCACTAGGGAGAAATTCACCTTGAAGAACACCAAATACATATTTTGCAAAAATTTCTACTTTTATAATAGCAATTCACAAAAAATTGATTCGTTAAAGCCATAACCTGTTCAGGTGACTTTACAAACTATGTCTTGAATAAATAAAGCGTTGCCTGAATACATGATAATTCAGATATCGATTAAAATTCATTCTGTGAGGATTCTGCATTTCCTGAAACATTTTAGGGTTTTCACTCCCAATCTCTGAAACAAAATCAATTAAAAAAATGAAATAAACGATTTGATCCTGCGTAAATTCTTGAAAACCCTGAAAAGTTTCACGAAATACATATATACATAATTCAACAAAAGGAAGTAGAGTAAAACATTTTTTAGAACAATTACAATCCAGATAGGATACATGAGTCTAGTCTTGTTTTCGTGGATTGCCGAAATCATTCAAATTTATTACTTATTTCAAAAACATGTAACGCCTGTTTCTTAAGTTTATCTAATCAATACTGATGTTATTTGAATGAAATGTGAGAATTTTTTCTTTTCCTATCACCACCTAACGGAACCTGATCTAACCTCAAAATCTATCTTATCAAACATTAATCAATTATTCACATTTTCCCTAATAAACTAACCAAAAATTGGTATTTCACCAAGGATTTGAACCGAGACTAGTCGTAACTGACGTTAAAGAAAGAATTTATTTCGATTACGCATCTTAACTTCAGTTAAAATTGAGTGTCTCTGTGTTTTGTACTTAGTTTTTTTACCCTCCTTAATTTACTTCATTGACAAAGTAGATGTCGATGTTCAAAACAGTTTGTTTGAATTTTAATCTGAGTTCAATCAGGGGAGCTAATCACCGTTTGGTGTATTTGGCCCTCAGTTAGAAAAGAATGTTATATGAAAGTTATAGGATTTTTTGATAATCAATCTATCCGCATAGTTTATAGTTGATTCTGAGGGTTTAAACGAATCTCCCCTCACAGGCGAATCTCCCGGTCTATTCAGATAAAATATAAAACTGTCCGTTTGTACAGGAAAAACCCTAAATGCAATTTCAAATGATATACCCAGTTGTCTATGTCACTACAATATGACAATTTCAACAATATGTCATGTTTGAGGTATACAGTCAACGGCAAAAATATTCTGCTGCAATATTTTTTCGTTCAGGAGGTTCATTCAAATAAGAAAAAGGGTATCCTACATATTAGAATCAAGTAGACATATATGCTATATTTAAGGGTTTTTGTGATCTCCATATTTCATGAAAATGAATCTTAATAAATTGAGATGTCTACAGATTACTCTGACTTGACGTGGGACCACGTCAGAATGCGCATGATTCAAAAATCTGAAGGTGCCTAAAGATTACTCTGACCTGACGTGGGCCCACGTCATACTGCGCATGATTCAAAAATTTAACATAGAATTTTGCGCGGAAGCGTTCTGACGTGACGTAGGAATTCACGACCAACGTCACATCAGATCAATTTGAACGCTTCCGCGCAAATTCCTATGTCATATTTCTGAATCATGCGCATTATGACGTGGGCCCACGTCACGTCAGATAATCTGTAGGCACCTTAACATACGATTTTGCGCAAGAGCGTATAAATTGTTCTAATGCACGTCCCACGTCTCGTCAGATAATTTGAAACTTTGCGATTTTTGAATCATGCATATTATGACATGGTTCCACGTCACGTGAGAGTAATCTGTAGGCACCTATAAATTATCGGAGAAATTCAATGAATCATTCATTTCCCTGCCAAAATCAAACCTCAGGGAATCGAGTACTTCGGGCCTGTTCCGATATTGCTGGTTTTACTGGCCCGCAATCGAATAACAATACAACTCGAACGACCGGGCCAATAGGCATTGTCTCTGAAATACTGACAGTACTGTTCAGGAATATCGGAACAGACGGTATACGTCCTTCCACCAACTATGGCAGATAACACACTGTCGAACCTAATGATAACTCACCACCAATAGGACTAGCCTCTTTTTCGCTTCCATTTCTCTGCGTGGGGGAGGCCACCTCAACTTTGATCACCGGCGACAAGCTTGTCGTGACCTCGGCCACCTGGCAAGGATTCCCGGGTTCCTTCTTGACGTTGACGCTTCCCCACTCGATGGGGTTGGTTCTGGAGCACCCCGAGCTGCCGTTCGAGAACTTCCCCTTGATCGTCGGCGACAAGTCATCATGACAGAGGGAGGACTTCTGCTTGACGCTGCAACATTTCTCGTCACAACGTCTCTCCACAATCTGGACCTTCTTGGGGCTCAGGGAGTAGTCGGTCGCCTGCTGGATTATGATGTTGGAGTTGATCCCTTTGGTGAGGAGCTCCAACTGGGTTACGGGGATGGGGGAGTATGGCGAGCCGGGCGGTGGGGTGGGCGCGCCGAACGTGTAGCCGGTGGACGAGAAGAGGGAATCTGAAACTGAAAAAAATAGATTGATTAGATACAATTTATGCCTCAAAATTTTTTATTGCAAGCACATATTGAATGCGGTCAATGTCATGAAAACTGGACAAAAAAACTTTCAAATTAATATAATTAGAGTTAGTGACCCGTCCATCGATACTATTAGCGGAGACTGAGGAGAGTTTTTGTAGTTCTTACTTCAACTAACATATTTCAGTCCAGAAGCATTTCGTCATTGTGGCCCAATCCTAATCCTAATTCTATCAGAAATAATCTTCAGAATTAATTAAATCATTAAGGTTTCTGAAGAAATAGAAATTCCTTTCTTTGTCACAACTCTCCTAATGCCAAGGTAAGTTGTGACAAGTACCGAGGTGAGGTGTGAGACCCATTTATTGGGTCTATACATTCTTTGGACTCGAGTAATTTAATCACTATTTGATATGACTACAGGTACGAATACTTGAATATCACATCAGTTGAAAAATTCCTGATCTACATACATATGCAGATTGTTGAGCGTGTTGGTGGGACCTACCAAACCTGCCACTGCGACTAAAACGGTCTATTGTGGCAAACAAACAACTCAGAGAGCTAAACTTCTCCATCCAGTCACATCATACTTAGGAAGAAGATGATATTAGAGGGAGAGTTATTCTTGAGTTCCTCTAGATTCACCTTGGGAGAGCTAGAGACTCCAAGTCTGACCCTGTCTGCCACCGGGCAGTCACAGAAGATGTGCTCAATCGCTACGTCCTCTTCTAGACAGTGCCTTCAGAGTGATTCATTGACGATGATGTTTATGTGAATGAGCTCTGAGAATGCAATGACCTGTGAAGACCGCCATTATAGATCTCAAATTGTTTCTAGAAATTCTTAGCCATTGGTTGGTATAAAGACTGGGAGCCACTTGCGAGTGACGAAGTCCAGAAGGGTTGCGTCAATATTCTAGGACCCTTAGTCTTATTCAGCTGTTGTTTCGTTCCCTGATTAAAGAATTAGAAATTCCTATAGTTGGTTCCGGTCCAAAACACTGAGGTTGCGCCTTCTCTGGCTGCAGCATCCGATAACTCGTTGCCTCTGAAGCCTGATTGTCCGGGTACCCAAATAAATTGCAGTCTGTTGTGACTTCCCAATTTGGAGATGCTAGATCTGCATTCGAGAACCTGTGCTGAATGTCATTTGTCAGCTGTGAGAGATTTGATGGCAGCTTGACTATCAGTTAAAATTCCTATTGACCTACTGGTTGGCGCATAGCTTAATGGCGAAAATTTCCGCCATGCAAGGTTCTTGTAAATAGAGTTCTTTGTGACGGATCCATTCGTCTCTTCTTATAATCAGAGAACTGAAGGTTCCGTCTGTGCTGGTTCTTGTGATTATCTGGTCTGTTGTCATGCCTATCACCTCGTCCGCCTGCAGTTGAGCTAAGAGCCGATTGGGCACGAAAATGAGTTTATCAGGATAATTCACGGTTAGGTAATTTGCTAGTCTTGTTGTTGCTAGTGAGTTGCTAGTCTTACCTCTCCCTGGACGAGAATGTGAAGGGGAGGGGGGTTTAATAGCATCTCCATGGATGCGGTTGAAATCGTTGTCTGGAGTCTCAAAAGTTTATTTTGGGTTTGTTTGCGTTCTGAGCAGGAGCACCAGTCGATGCAGGCGTAGGTTATTCTTGGTCTAATCATCGTGATTAGATTCGCGCTATTTTCCAAGTTTTTCCGCATATCCTTTGACAGGCCCAGAGGAAGTGTCTGACTTTGTGGATGATTTTATCCACATAGGAGTTCCAGTGAAGCTTCTTATCCAGGGTAATACCCCGATATTTGTCTTCTTCAACGAGTGGAATTGACTTGCTACTCGCTGTAGAGAATAGGAGAAATTTTAAATTTCCTCCTCCTAGTGAAGGGCACAATCAAGGTTATGCAAGGGTTGACGCCCAGCTGCTCACCCTCACTGCACGACAGATATTGATTACTTTCGAAAAAAATCGCGAATTATCTTATTCATAAATAAATGGTGCTTTTAAATTCGTATAATTAAATTGGTTGCATTACTATGGAAACGTATTAATGTTGTCAAACTTGACGCATGAGATACCTAAATTTAATTGTTGTTGTTTTCGAAAACAAAAGTGTAAAATGATAAGTCGTCATGAATTTTCCATTTCTGGGACTCCTCCAAAGCTGGTTGAGGCAGTGAATACTGCTCCATTAGTATTATTGCCAAAGAAATCAAGAGAAAAGTACGAATATACAAATAAACGTTTTATGGACAATCGCAAGAGTAAAAACGCGAGTTCTTTCTCGAAAAATGTTGTAATGGCACACTTCCTAGACCTTTGTTTGAAAATGAAATCTTCAACATTGTGGGCTAATTTTTGAATGTTGAAGTCAATCCTTGCAATTAAACACAATATTCTACATATTCAAAACTTCGTTCTTTATTGAAACGGAAAGTTGAAGGTTATAGGGCAAAGCAATTTAAGATTTTCACGAAGAAAGAAATCGAAAAATTTATCCAGGAAGCTCCAGATAAAGAAAATTCTGCTTTCGTCGGTGTTCTACAAAAATATTGGTTGACTCTGGTGCCGACATAACTAGTTTAGAGGCATGGCGCGATGGAAATCATCAAAAGCTGCTGAAGGATATATCGGAGAATCTCTTAACAATAAGATTGAGGTGGAAAATAAAATTTTCACAGTACAAAATATTCAACAAAATAACCCTACTACCTCGCATGCTGTCCAAAATATTTCTCATAGTTCTAATGATGTTCCTCCAATTTTCAATAATTCTACTAACTGTCAATTAACTGTGAATATAACAAGCTGATTTCAAAATGTATTCTGCAATGCATCGACATTTTCAAAATATTATAATATAAATTAATTCCTTATAGACAACGTGTTTTCAATCATTTACGTAGAACACTAACAACTGGAAGGTAATATCATTTTCTTACACTAAGGAAATGAACATTTCCTAACAGTTGAGGAATCTTGACTTTTTCTTTGAGAAATTTTGTCTGGAATGTCAAAATTTCCTAGCTATTTGCGAACAAAATATTGTTAGAAAAATAGACAAGCTGTCACAACTCATCTATTTGCTGAAAATCATGAACCAATCAGTACAAAAAATTCGACATTATTCAACCTGCCATATCTCGAGAAATATTTGTTGAAAAAATATCGAAATATTTGTTTAAAAAATATGCTTGGAATTCATTTAACGTCTGAAAGTAATGCCGAAAATAACGGTCACATTTATTCATAAATCAATTGATTTCATGACAGTCAAAAGAACTTTTCAAATGGGACATTATTATGGATTAAAATTTCAATGTCGACACTCTTTCACATGCGTACCAAACATCAAATTCCTATTCCTTGTTGTAAAAAAATATTTAACAAAAATCAACTCATTCGAAAATGAAGGAATCTGATTGGACACAATGAAATAATTCAGGCAGTTCGACAATGGAATGTCAAGGGGTACTTATTGGTACTGCTGCTAAATTTCTGCCTGAGAAGAGCAGAAATACTTGTCGAAACGCTGCCCTTTGAATCTTTAATACGAACAGTTCTTGGACTGACTGAAAATCTATAAAACTTGATTGCGTAATGATTTCCAGAAGGGAACGAATTTATTGCTTTCAAATCGTTATTAACGACTTGTAGGGTATCACTTCAATTTGGACCAAATTTCGCTGAGAAAAATTCGAGGATAACCATCCAAACGAAAGAGCATAAAACTAGAGATAAACCGTATCATGAAACTCGAGCTTGTTCGTCATGCGGATAATCCGAATCGAATCAGACTTCCCAAGAAGAAAATGGGGGTGGACATTATTCAAATCCGAACGACGGAAGTGGAAAGACCCTTGTCCGCCTAGTCGCCGAACCGGAAACTAGCTCATTGTAGGGACCAATTAACGATTAAACACATTCATCGCTATCAGATAACTGGATAATTTATGTGCGAGTTGAGAAACTGTTTTTGATACTGTTATTCCGATTTGAATATGTTGGTTGGTTTATATCTTTCTAATTGGAAGAAATAAACAAGTTATATCGTATGATGCAAACGATGCGGCTTCAACAACGCCATGAAATAATTGCAGGAATATCTTGGATCTCGACTCATTACTTCTGTTGAGCTAGAAAAACGTGACTTGAGTTCTTTGGTTTTATAGGGTATAATGGGGGATGTTTATGGTACAGGATGCGAATGGATGTTTTATAAAATAACTGAATAATGAAAGAACATTATGTTTATCATCATTTTAGTCACAGTTATGTTAGCATAGAAATGTTATTATATTATCTCAAAAACTTCGAATAGATTTTAGATAACTCCCCCTTGAATGAGGAAATTTCGACATACAAAGCAAACTAGTTCCTTATATTCTTTTCGAGTATTATTCAAAAGGGATTTGGCAGAATTGCTAACCCAAAACCTCTGAGATGAAAGAGAAGAACACTTAGGTATTAGGAGCCGAATATACTACGAGCTTATGAAAATAACCACAGCACTACAAAAACATCCGCATGATGACACACGAAAGAATAAAGGATCTCATAAGACTCGTAAAAGAAAATCGATGAAAAAAACATGCAGGATTGAAAAGACGAGAGACACAAATAATACCTCTGCATGATAACAGAGGAATGGCTTTGGCTCACTGTGTCTGATTATCCGAATTTATTCAAAAAAAGAAGTGCAATATCTAAGGATCACAGTGATCACACTAGAAAAAGGTCTGACATGAAGGTGTTAATAAACTATATACAAGGTGAGTCTTTGACTCGTATAAATATTTAAATAGTAAATTCTTGAGGCCAAAAGAAACACTTTCTTCCTATACCATTTTTTCCGAATCGGCCCTGATAAAAAAATATAGCCATTTTGGGTTTTTACAATAAGCTTTGCCACCCTTGGAAAAACAAAATTATCTTCAGAATAACTAGCTAAATCTGTGGCACTACACATCTGTGGATATTTCAAACAGAGTTGTGCCAATTTTTGAAAATCAAATTACTCGAAAACGGCGCATTATACGAGAAAATATGAAGAATACTTTTATTTTACAAACGTTCAAATATTCATTGGATAACGTCCAACTAAGTTTCAAGAGTTGGGTTCTTTGAATTTTTGGTATTTTTATGGTTCTTAATGGTCATAATGAGATAACTTGAAGACATGGGTGATATTTTTTGTTCGAAAAATATTCATCAAATAAATTGTAAAACTATATTCCGAAATTCATTTCCTTCGGTAAAACCGTTTGTGTGAACTAAAAATAAATTTTTCTGACAAAACCAAAGCAGCGATGAACAGACTTTACAAACTAATAGATGGAAATTGTGTTAGCTTGTCTTGTTATGATAAATAATTATACGTAGATTATACAGTCAGAAATGACTTTCTTGAAATTTATGTCAAGCTGTTACTCCAACTGTATTGCTCAAACGCCAGAATTATGTGTGAGCTTTGAATTTTTCGATGAGAAATTTTCGATATTGCCCAGCAAGATTTCTAGAAAGCAGTAGCAGTAGAAATAAATAAAATAAAGAGGAATGTTGAAGAACAAAATGAAACATCAGTGCGGAACGAAAAAAATTCTTGTACGTCAGAAATTATCAATTTAGGGTACAATAACAAATAGAATTACAATGGAAAAAACAAGAAGCAAGAAATGGGGAAATATTATACAAAAAATCTGTAGAAAAGTGAGAAAAATTTATGAAGGAGATGGAGAGAAAGAAATGGAGAAAATATATAAGGTTCAAGAAAGAAAACTTACTTAGGCTAATATTTGATGATTATTTTTTTGTATAATCCCATAGCAGTTCAGTTTTATTGAAGTTCCGAATCCAGTTTTATACAGTAAAAAACAATTCAGTTTTGAAAATTTCAAATGTTTATTCCTAAAATCTTCAATTTAAGGAATAAATATTTTAATTTTGAGGATTTTGTTATGGTTCCAGTTTCCCCAATATATTTTATTTAGTTTGTTAAATGGGTTTTAGTATTAGAAATTCGAAGAAATTTGTGTTAATTTATGAGAAATACGAAATTTATTTATTATATATTATATGATTGGCGTTAGAAAATTTTAGATGGTATGGTAACATAAAAAATTGATAGGGAAGTTCTGCGATTGTGTTGATTAAAATAACAAATTTATGTATAAAACTAGTAAACTCGCTGATTTGCCTTCTCGGGCTGATTCGCCTTTTCGTGCCGATTTCGGTCGATTTACGACCTTTTAAACTTTTTTTCAGGTGAGGAAAGAGGTGATAGTCGGATGGAGACAAATCTGGTGAATAAGGGGAGTGTTCTAGTAATTCAAACCCTAAATCACGAATTTTTTGCATGGCAACATGAGATTTGGGTGCAGGGGCGTTGTCCTGCAAAAACAAAACACCTTTGGATAGCTTTCCGCTTCTTTTCTCTTTAATTTTTTCCCGTAGAGTGGTCAGTAGTGCCGAATAGTAATCTCCGGCTATTGTTCTACCCTTATCCAAAATATCAAACATGATTACTACTTGACAATCCCAAAAAACTGAAGCAAGAAATTTTCCAGCAGACTTTTGGACACGAAACTTCTTAGGTCTTAGAGAACCAGAGTGTCACCATTTCATCGATTGTTGCTTTGTATCTGGATCGTAGAAATTTACCCTAAGTCTTATCTATGGTTACCATTCGGTTTTAGAAGTCTACATCGTTTTCAAATCGAGCACAGATCGAACGCGATGCTTCTACCTTTTCACGATTTTGGTCAACATTCAAACATTTGGGGGTCCATTTTGCAGCAATTTTTCTCATGTCCAAATTCAAATTGACGTGAACTATATGATGAACGCGTTCGTATGAAATATTCAGTGCTTCAGGTATTCGTTTTAGCCCAATTCGACGGTCTGATAACATCATGTCATGAACTGCATCGATATTTCGGGGACTGACACAGAAACTGGCTTTTCCGATCGGTTATCATCTTCAATGGAAAATTCACCTCTTTTGAAGCTTGCAATCCAATTTTTCACGGTCACATACAAAGGTCATTGATCACCAAGGGTATTAAGCAAGCATATCTTCGTGAATCTGCTTACCTCGTGACTCTTTTAAATACAGTTACTTGATGATGGCTCGATACTCCAATTTTTCGATTTTCACAATTTCAGTGGACATATTCTTTCTTTTAATTTATTGCGTAACTCTGGTTTACTTTTTTGACCTCTAACTTCACACTGACACTTCTAATGAGTTATTGTTCGTTGCTGTGATAACGCAATATTTTTTTATGCATGGAACTTGTCTAACTAGATATCAATACATCCTCGTACTATTATTGTGGATTATGATTGGAATAAGAATTAAACTTGAGAAAATCCAGTTTTCAGCATTCTATGAATAAGTTCAATTTACAAGGAGTGATTGGAGATACGTCGCAGTCTTCTTTGAATAATGCATGCCCTCTCATATATCTGGAGAAAAATCTGTTTTTATGCAGATTCCTCTTGGACCTTTCAGTTAATACCAAAGCGCCGCTTATAGTGGAACAGTTATGGAAAAAGGAGGCGGAGTAGATATGAAAGAGATAGGTCACAACACAATCTCCTTTAGTTACAGGTGTGGCCATCATGCAATCCTAGGTAGGATTCATTAACGATGAATAGGAAAAATTACCTGGAGAAAATGGCAAGGTCACTCTGACAAGAAAAATGGAAAGCCATTTCAAGCTTCAACTCCCACGCAAGGGCATCGGAAAGCAAAAGAGGCCATATAGAGGGAAACAATGTTTTTTTAACTCACATTCGAAATGATCGATCATGTAAGGATTTTCTAGGAAGGTATATAATTTTCCTCATATTCCACTATGTAATGATACCTTGATGAATGAATGTAGGTCTGATTCGGATGGATGGTTCGAATATATAATACCTACATAGCTGAGGTCTTTCACCTATGTCGGATTCTCGTGTTCTATTACATTCATTCGTTTTAGAATTATCGGTCACGTCAGTAACTTAGAACAAAGAAAGTGATTCAAGATCAGGGAGAAGTATTAATTCCATACATAAATTTCATTTTATAGAAAATTTTTTGATCTAGTAGAAATCCAAAGATATCAGCTGATTTTATTGAACACAACCAATCAGAACAACATTATACTGGAGATGGATCATATGAGCTGTTTTCGCTCTATCACTTTGCTATATGAATACGATCAAAGATTATAGAGTAGAAAGATAGGAAACGCCCTCATATCTCTATAGTAGTTAATAAAAACCTACTACATTTTGGTTTGGTGAAAACACACTTGACAATGAGATGGAGCTCAAACCGCTGTTGGTTGCGCTATATTTTTATTTGCAATTTATAAAAGAATTACAAAAATTAGACAACAAATAAACCTTTGACTAGGACACAAAAGTATATGGTGATCTGCTTTACTACAAAGGTGTTATTTCTGTGCAATAAGTTGTTTTGATTTAATAAACTTAGTGGAATTTGTACAATATACATATATCAGAATTTAATATGATCCAATATCTTGAAATCTGTATGCTATAATGGTAATCATAGCATACAGATTTCAGTTCTTCACATATGTATTATTTATAAAATTTTCAGAACCACACTTAAAAAATACCTTACAGAGGTGTACAAGACCAGTGAGTTAGCCTCTCAGTACAGTATCTTTATGCTTTTTTACGATTTCCTTATATTATGTTCTCTTTATGGCACAATATAAAAATTGATTAATGAATTAACAAAACACTCACAGCAGGTTTCATATAACTTTGACTTTCCATACAACAATTTGACAGTCACTCGGTTCCCAAATCGAAACCAATGAAACCTCTGCATTTCTGAATATATCGAAAAAGAAGCAACTGAGAATCTTTGAATGGACCTATAAAGGTCATAATTTCCCCTTAATGGGCCGTTCATGCAAAGGATGCTTTCTGCATACAACAATGGGGAATTCTCCTCAATTTGGGTTATCACTGCATACGCAAGTTTAAACTGAATAATTATGAGTTTCATTCATGATTTTTTCAAATTCACTGCGGAAACTATTCAAAATCGTCCTTCAAATATGGGGTTTTAAAATTTAAATCGCTTTGTGCGGTGTTTACGATTTGGCAACAGCGCATACAAGACAATGAAAAGAACAATGTCCGATCAGCTTGTTTATAAAATAACAGCTGATGATCTACAGGCGCGTACTTACTCGCGAGCTTCAACTGCAACCGGCCATAAAAATCCCATAAAATTTTACGACCTTCCTCGTTCGTCGCAGACTTCATAGACAGCCATCTTTGTCTATCTCATCAAGATAATGCGTTTGTTGTCCTTTATTATCAAGGCATATTTCAGTCGATGTTGCCAGCTTGTGCAATTCTCACAAAACGCTTTAAATTTTAAATACCCATTTTGATTTTTCATTTTTAAGTGCTTAAATTAATTTTTTTGGGAAACGGTTGAAATGGTTATTTCAAAATGTGACGTTTCACAGATATTTCGTAAAATATACATCATTTTCGTGAGAAGGAGTATTCCCTATTTACAGTTCTCAATTGACTTGCAGTAAAATGTTTACTGCACATGGTGTAGTCAGTAGTGTTTACTGAAGTTATTGTCTCAACGTCCTGAAAATTTTATCCACTTTGGAGCACTGAGAATAAGAGTCAATAAATGCCGATCCACATGTTACGAGCTTGAATAGTTACGGTTCCATTTTTCTCAGTTGAGCGAGACACTTGATTTCGGTAAATCCATTTTATTATTTGATCCGCAGTTCTTCACCATTCAATGATTTTCGTACGATATTTTGGGGTTTTCACCAAGAAATTAGACCAAAAGATTCAATAATCAGCAAGTAGAACGAGCAAGATAGATTCACAAAAAGCGGTACGAGAATCAAAACATTCAAAACCTCTTTGATCAAAATAGCCAACTGAAATCTTACAAAATTGTTTCTGCAAATGGTCCTCAAATTAATATTTTAACCAGTCCTGGCGTCTTAAAAACACACTTGACACACAGATGGCGCTTACATCACTTTCGTCGCTTCGTTCCCCATCTTTATACTCTATAATCTTTAGAATACAATTTGATTATTCATTTCGATATTGACGTTTCCAATATTCAATATACTGAAATAATATTGATAAAAAAATAAAAGCAAAGGTACCAAAACATTCTGTTTACTGTTTGTGGGAAAGCATTTATGGAAATAGGACAGTGGAAGAATTGGCGTCGATTTTAAAAGATTCGACTTCGAACATGAGAATAAGAGTTGATAGAGAGTTTAACACGTTGACTGTCCCATGTATCACATATGATACATAAAGATTTTCGCCAGGAGTCCATGAGTCGTATGTGATTCATTGATTCATTTAACGTTCCAGATAAATATGGCTACTTTTCATGAACGCTGCAGTGTGGTCGGTTCATATGGGCTGAACGTCTTGTAGAAATACGTATTGATAACCTCAATCATAATTAATTCTACATGATTCAAGAAACGTCAGCATCAAGCCTTCCATTCGACTTGAAAATTCTGCACAATGTTGAGTTGTTGGAGTCGGTTCAGCGCTGGGCCACCCGTATACCATATTATAAGAGCCACCTATGATGACCGCTTAAAGATCATGAATTTACCAAGATTTACCGACCTCAGGAATAGAGGTGATCTTATTTTCACTTACAGGGCTTTGCACGAGGGTTTTGGTCTTGATTTGTCCGAGCTATATTCACTCAATGTTAACAACCTGAGAGGACATAACCACTGGCGGCGATTAGGGGAGGCCAGGGGGGGCGGTTGCCCCCTCACTTTCTGGAGAATATGAAGCTACTTTTTTTAAAAAACTAACATTCTTTCAAGATTTCACCTTATTGCCCCCCCACTTCTTACGCCCAATCGCCGCCACTGGACATAACTTCAAACTCCGCAAGGAAAATTTCCGGACGACTCCAAGACAGCATTTTCTTACGAACCGAGTTTTTCAAGGTTGGAATGAATTACCAAATGAAGTAGTGAACTCTCCCAGTGTCAATGTGTTTAAGAATCGGTTAGATCTTCTTGGACTGTATGATAACTGATTTAGTTTAGTGACATACTTTATTGATTGTTTTGCTGTTTCGGTTGATTATTGAGAATTTTGTGTTCATTTTTTTATTGTTATATGCTGAGTCATTTATAGGTTTTTACCTCGACTCTTTACTGTTAATAAATAAATGAATAAATAAATAAATAAATAAAAGAACACTTCTTCAAATGGCTGCAGAATTAATTTTTTCATAGAATATATATTTTATCACTCAAAAGTAACCCTTCTATTTGGATAAATGTGTTGGACGTGGGGGGTGAAGAAAAAATTAGAATGGGGACAGTCAATGTGTTAAAGAAGCTACGGCAAAACCATGTGGAACCTAACAAGTAAGCTGTTGAAAGAAAAATATTATGAAGAAATTCAGAAGTGTTGTATTTCAACAAGAACTTATAGCTGCCCGCGATTCTATACGACGAACACTGCAATCGGATCAAGTTCAGCAGCAGAAATAATCAAAATGATAAATTTATGTATTGAAAACAACCCTCAAGGGCTGCAACAGAAGTTCTGTCACATAGCCGCGGTAGAATTAGCTCGGCGAGGTTGGGAAGCTGACTTTTTTCGTATCGTATCAAACAACGATGGTTTTGTAACAAATCTAGTTGAATATAACCCTATAGGGTGGCTCAAGAACGTGCACTGATAGAACATTTTCAGTAGAAAACAATGACAGCAACGTTTGTCCTATCAGATAATTTAAAAAATTGGTGTGAAAAAGAGGACCAAATATTGAAATCAACAAATTATTTCTAAGAACAAATTGTCACTGGAGAGCTGAAAATGATGGTATGACAATATGCCTATTGGAAGAAATACGATTCAAAATAGGACAAAATCGTTTGCAGAGACAAGTGGCTTGAACACACAAAAATACTAATCACCAAAATAGATCTACCGAGGTTAGTCGATGGGCCAAAATTGGTGTACAGGAGCAAATGTCTCGAAAATTACGGGTCAATGAACAATATCAACTCAATAAAACCCTACTTGAACATTGAGCGAAAAAATCGTGATCAACTAATTAACACTGTTAATAGCATGCGTAGTGGCAATACATTATCCTCAGTTATAGAAACTAACAAGTCTGGATTTCTGCATATTATACTGTCCACGGTCTCCAGCAATTAAAAATAAGATTTCTTCTCGGTCGAAAAAGCAAAAAAAAATTCGTTCGTCATCAGATGAAATAAAAGTTCTTTGAACTTTTACCTCTCCTTCTGCATTTACTTCGAGTTTTTCATGAGCCATTATATAAGCTCATCCCTGCCATTCTGAAATAACGTTCAAAGGTTCTATAGAGCCCCCTTGATGAAGCAATATATTCATAAAACCTGACAAACCAACTGTTGTGAAATCGATTACACTGCTCATTCCGCAAAACTCGAACTCGAACTAAAAAACTATTGCATCATTCATTTAGAACCGGGCAGCACAAAAGTAAACGTGGAAGATGATTTATAAAACGTTGGAATTTAAATTAACAAATGATAGCATCATTAATTTCCATGATGGAGTTTAGCTTCCGGGAATAGCTATATGCGCTGGAGGTTTTAGCTTCGGACAAAATGCGATTTTCGGGTTCTGCAATAGGAACTCCGTTCTCCCCATTAATGAGCTTGTATTATTTCCCTGTATTGTGCGAAAGCGAAGTTTGAGTTGAATGTGGGAGACTTAAAGCGGATCATATCGAACGGAAGCTTGGTAAAACAAAGTTTAGACTCAACGCTTTCATTTTGGAAGATTAGAATGAATATGGATGATGAAACTGTTCCAACAACAGCTTCTTTCAACTTTACATTTTCAACACTTAACTGGTCGATATTAAGAATAGTAACGTAACCCAGGTTATGAATCCCCAAAAGCCATGTTTTTCGATTGACCATTCGAAATTTTTTTTTTCGTCGACCAAAACAAAAAAAATAGCTTTCACCTACTAATTCCTAACGAAAATTCGACTATTTTTGATGGCAATAATTTTTAGTCCTCATTCACGTTTCGTCCTTATACATTATTCGTCTGCTTTGTTCCTCGCTCAGTTACAGATGCGAGAGTAGCGACATTCGATAGCTAGGATTTGATGAAAACATAAGTGCCAGTGACAATAACTGTCATAGTAGCACTTGTCAAATTAATTCTTTACGAAATGTTCATCTCTTCTAGTATATCTGCAGCTCTTCAAATAATGAATCTCGAAATTTTCCAGAAAAATCATCGTAAATCTAAATATGATACATATTCTGAAAGAACAACTCCAGTAATCCAGAACCAGTAATGAATTTCGAAATTTCATCGAGCTTGTTGCAATGGAAGTTTCAAGGGTGATGTTAGGATGGGGGTATAATTCTGTAAAGTGTTTGTTGATATAAAATAAATAGGTATATCTTTATAACTGTAATAGAAGCAAGAAGTTGACGGCGAAGAAATCGATTGGAAAAATGAAGCCAAATATGTATTGAGCAATAACGCTTGACAAAGGACTTACTTGGAAAAGTCATATCAAACAAGCAATCGACAAAACGAAAGCAGCGATGAATAGACTCTACCCTTTAATAGGAAGAAAAAGCCACATGTCGAAAGAGACAAAATTGAAGATAATCAAAGCCGTTGCTAGGCCTCAACTGACTTATGGATCAGTTGCCTGGGGTTTCGCGGCAAAGAGGCACATCAAAAGAATTCAGGCCACTGAAAACAAGCTGCTACGATGTGCAATAGATGCCCCTTGATTTGACGGGAATAGACAGATTTATACTGACCTAAAATGGGAAACCATAACGAAACTCATGAACAGAAAAGCAGAGAAATTATTTGAAACAGCGAAAAACCATCCGAATCTAGAACTCAGGAGACTAGTGGACTACGACCCAGAGGAAGACAAAAGGAGAATGCGAATTTACCGAAGGAGACCAAGAGATCAATTAAAAAGAGATTAAAATAAAAACAGAAACTTATTACAAAATCCAATAAAGTGTTATCCAATAGAGGATAAACACAAATCAAGCACGATAGTGTGCGAGAAGAAAACCGACTAAGAGATGAACGGTTTATGGGAAAATGCCGGAACCAACATTCAAGAAGTAGTTAAGGGTTTTTAGTGGGTCTCGATCTCAGGAGAGTGAAAATCCCCACACTTGTTTCCCCTCAGGAGAGGGTGGTTCGTCTGACTTGCAGATTTTCCCCCTGCTACATAAAAAAAAGGTATAATAATTATGTTTCAAAGAAAACTACTCTGAAACTGATTCATATTTGAAGGGAGAATTGAAATCATTTTTCGATATTCGACTAATATTTTGGGTTTGTGATATACCGTGTGTTCAACAAAAAATCGTCGTCAAGTAGGCTATGGAATTTCGAAAGTCGATATTTCTTGTCTAAACGTTAGTATTTTGGTTGGTTGTTGAACTAAAATTATCAGGAAATTATAAAGATGGTTTTTACGGACGTGTAAAAAGCATTTATTATCGAATCCTACTTCAAAATTGGGGAGAAAATAGAAGGAGACATTCCCAATGTAATGTAATGAAAGAATTAATCTTTTCAAAGTGCTGTTTTGCGATGCGTTGACGGAACAGGTATGTTCAAGCAAAAAAAAAGTAGTGATCGACCGCAAAAGAAAACCTCAGAGTTATTCAGCAATAATGAAAATATGATGACAGAAAACAGAAGCTCCACGAACCTCTGTTCGAGTTTTATCTCAAGTGGCTGGAGTATATGTTGGCATATTTTATGCCACACGATTTTGAATGAAAGACATCAGTTTGTTTTCATAAATATTAACATGTTATCAGAAAATTGAAAAGATTGATTACCTATCCTTCGAGCTATCCTTGTAGTATCCAAAAAAAATGGAGTAGGGTATGCATCAGTCAATGGCAAAATGTGGACCTATTTTCTTTTATGGAACTTTAACAGTAGAACGTTATGGATAAGAAGAAAGCATCATGCCTTTTTGTAGCTGAATTAAATTTTGATAAATTGCCCAGTATTTATTTTCATGTAATTCTGTTCTTCAGTTTAGACATGGAGTTTCAGTAACGACTAAATCAATTCAATATTTACAGAGAATAGGGAATACTCCTTCTGACGGAAATGATGTATTTTTTATGAAATAAAAACGTCACATTTTGAGATAACCATTTCAACCGTTTCCCAAAAAAATTATTGTAGGCACTTGAAAATGAAAAATAAAAATGGGTATTTAAAATTTAAAGCGTTTCATTTCAATTGCACAAGTTGGCAACATCGACTGAAATATGCCTTGATAATAAAGGACAACAAATACATTATCTTGATGAGATAGACAAAGATGGCTGTCTATGAACTCTGCGACGAACGAGGGAGGTCGAAAAATTTTATGGGATTTTTATGGCCGATTCCAGTTGAGGCTCGCCAGTAAGTACGCGATTGTAAATCAACAGCTGTTATTTTATCTTTATAATCGGACATTGTTCTTTTTATTTCCTAGTAGGCGCTGTTGCCAAATCGTAAACTTGAAACCAAACGATTTAAATTTTAAAACCCCATATTTGAAGAATGATTTTGAATAGAATCCGCCATGCATTTGAAAAAATCATGAATGAAACTCATAATTATTCAGTTTAAACTTGCATATGCAGTGATAACCCAAATTGAGGAGAATTTCCCAAAACATATTGAGATTCTTACTGTGCTTTATTCCTATTACTGAAATATGTAGAATCTTTTTACAAAAAAACAAACATAATACCACGATCCCTTCAAGACTCATGTCTCTTACATATGAAAATAGTGGACATCTGTTAACATTTTTACCAAGAATTTTTCTAACCGCCTCAGATTGTTTGGATTCTTGTGATGTTACTCAAAAGAAGAAATGCTTTTCGCACTTTGGGCGAAATTAACTTTTCTTTAAAAGTGTCTTTCCATACAAAATTAATATTCATAGGTTAATGTCATCATTGTTTACATTTTGAGAAGATGAAGTACTTCAAGAAAAGACCTACGTTCAGACACCGAATATCAACGTATAAAATTCCATAGCCTACTTGACGACGGATTTTTTTGAACGCACGTTATATGAAAAATGAGTCAAGTAAGGCAGAATCGCCAAAACATAGCACACCTAATCCTCCTCTACCAATATTTCATAAGATCCTTTGTTACCGAACGTGTCCCCTAATAATGCTGCCTCAGCTGCCCATTCTGCTTCCTCCATTCCATGCGAAATTCCAGATGTTGCTTTTATGTGCAAGCACTCAGATCCCTCGCAAAATGGGAATCAGTTTTGTCGACGCACCGTGATGCTGCGTGCTTGCGGGCGTGGACCATGGGGAACAAACTGATTAAATATGTTGATTAAATTCCACCACTTACTTTTACCCTCTATGCAAGCTTTTCATGTGCAACGTTTGGGGCGACAACATAGAGATAATGCAGGGGATAAAATCTTGCGTAATGTTCTGAAATTTCAACAGGGGGTAAGGATTAAAAAGGAAACGGGAAGTCTTAGTTTCTAACTTCATTCATTCAACACAAAACAAAGTCCCTTATCATTTGAAATGAGTATACAGGGTGTCCCGTAAAGACCACGTCAAACGAAAACGGAAAGTAGATCAGAATGTGCTCTACCTGATGTGAAAAAATCGTTCATAAGAAAATCTCACAGTTTTCCAGATATTTGACTAATAATAACTGTCATTTATTGACCACAGTCAAAGGCCATCGACCAAAGTCCTTCAGCCAGATATTTGATGTTTTATGAAAAAGTTGAATTTTTTCACTTAAAATGCTTTCTCTCTTGCGAAAGCTACAATTAAATACTTTTCGCATCAGTTTTTTTTCCGTAAATTTTGTTGAATGATTACTTCAATTCATGCAATGAAAAATACCACAAAATATTATACAGGGATTCTGAAAAAAAAAATTGAAATTCATGTTCTGAAGGAAGTGTTTTTTTGTGCTGAATTATATCTGACGTGGTATAAAAAAAGACACTAGACCTTTTTTGCATATTATGTTGAAAAGTTGCCCATTTTGTGAGTATTCCGAAAAGGTAAAATACAGGTGATAACCTTCTTTACGAAAAAAGATATTTGAATGTTTATCGAAAATGGAGCATTTCTGTGAAAAACTGATTTTGTCTCCTTTTCCACAAATTCTTTCATTTTGCAGATTCTGCTGTAACATATTGAATAATTCTGTTGAAAAATGTCAGTTAGTCCTTAAATTACTTATAAAATGAAATTATTCATTAATTGCAATGATATAATGTAATAACGCATAGGACCTTCAACATCACCAAATCTATTGTGAAGAAACTTTATAAAAATATCAATAATAAAAATTCAGGATTCTTATTAGAGCAAATGCTCAATATGACCGCCCCATTCGCTAATACATGCCCTGCATCTATTGAGAAATGACCTTTTCAAACCATACAAACTTCTCCCCGGTATTTTGGCTGCTGGAATACAAATGCGGTCCCTAAGTTGTGCTTCATCTCTTATAGGATTCGAATAAATTTATTTTTTTAAAAAACCCCAGTAAAAAAATTCAGAGGATTTAAGTCTGGTGAATCATTGAATCGCATCACATCATATCGATGTTCGAGAGTTCTTTAGGCAAAGAAAAAGAAATAAAAAAACTCAGTCAGTGAATTAGCATCTTAATAACATTTTATTGATTTGTTGATTGATTATTTTCAGCAGGAAGTGCAAAATGAAAGTATTTATGGAAAAGGTGAAAAAATCAGGTTTTCACAGAAATGCCCCATTTTCGATAAACATTCAAATATTTTTTTTCGTGAAGAAGGTTATCACCTGTATTTTACCTTTTCGGAATCCTCACAAAATAGGCAACTTTTCAACATAATATGCAAAAAAGGTCTAGTGTCTTTTTTTATACCACGTCAGATATAATTCAGCACAAAAAAACACTTCCTTCAGAACATGAATTTCAATTTTTTTTTTCAGAATCCCTGTATAATATTTTGTGGTATTTTTCATTGCATGAATTGAAGTAATCATTCAACAAAATTTACGGAAAAAAAACTGATTCGAAAAGTATTTAATTGTAGCTTCCGCAAGAGAGAAAGCATTTTTAGTGAAAAAATTCAATATTTTCATAAAACATCAAATATCTCGAAAACTGTGAGACTTTCATATGAACGATTTTTTCACATCAGGTAGAGCACATCCTGATCTACTTTCCGTTTTCGTTTGACGTAGTCTTTACGGGACACCCTGTATATATATAGGGTGAGTCTGACTAGTACAAATATTTTAACAGTAGATTCTTGAGGTTAAAAGTACCACTTTTTTTCTATACCATTTTTTTCGAATCGGCTTGGTTTGAAAGATACAGGCTGTTGGAAAACCATAAAAAAAATTATCTTCAGTTTTTTCTCACAAACGATTCTATCGAATTGAATGAATTTCGGAATGAAGTTTTTCATTTATTTGATTAATCTTTTTCGAACACAAGATATCACCCACGTCTTCCATGACAATTACGTACCTACTATAAAAATACCAAATACTCAAAGAACCCACCTCTTGAAACTAAGTTGGACGCTATCTAATGAATATTTGAATGTTTTGTCAAATAAAAATATTCCTCATATTTTCTTGTATAATGTGGCGTTTTCGAGGAATTTGATGTTCAAAAATAAAAATATCTATGATATTCGGAAAATTGGGTACTTTGGCTTAATGCAATTCTGTTTATAAGATCCACAGATGTGTAGTGTCATAGTTTCAGCTTGCTATTCTAAGTTGGGGAGCCGAAGAGAGAAATTCGGGATTTACTCGAGCGTGTCAGATTAAGATATATTTACATGTTGAAAAGTATATATTTTCTTAATCTGTCAATTTAAGCGTGACGAAAATGTGTGGGAGGCCGCCAAGGAGCAAAAAAAACGTCACGTGTACATTCTCGAGCGAGGTGGCGTTTTTTCTTATTTTGAAGCTAATAATTCCAGAATAACGGAAAAAATATAATCTGACAATTTTATCTTGCCGAAACAATAAAAACTGGCCATAAAGGTCACAAAAATCATTTTTTTTAATTATCTCTTCCCCTGGGCTTCAAATCTTTTTCACATTCATTATAAAAGTTGTTGAGCATAATATTTTGTACAAATTTTGTCCAAAGCAATTTTTTCTACTTTCAAACGTTTTTGAGATATATGGCAATTAATGCGAGGTGTTTAGCGATACATCCTGAAGCGAAAATTCACTCGTTGGAAAATAGTACACTCTAAGGTTCAGAGACAACACTAAAATTTTCATGACTAATTTCGAAATTGTTATCATAAAAATACCTTGTCATTTTCTTCTACATTGACCTTGCCCTTTCGCATGTGTGGCTAAGCTCCTCGCCCTTATCGCCCTCTAACTCGAGAACGGTTAAGCGAGTATGTAAAATTGCTTCAGACAAAAGTTATGTATAATTTTATTATCTACAACTTTCATAATGAATATAAAAACGATTAGAGGTGTAGGAAGGGGAATATTCGAAAATAAAGCATTTTTATCATCTTCAAAGTGTCAGATTAAGAAAACCCCCCTGATTAGTGTCAGATTAATGGGTCAACACGTCTACAACACCGAGATTAATCATGTGTATGAAAATCTGACACGCTCGAGTATGTACAAGTAACGTTTTTTTTTACATTTTCAAAGGACTGCTTTGACCTTCCGTCACCTCCAAATTGTCAGTCCCTTGAAAAGGTAGCTTTGGGTCCAATTAACATATCCTACAAAAATCTGACACGTTGGAAATTTTTTTTACCATTTTCAACTCGTACGGCCAGTCCCACCGCGCAAACTGTCAGATAAGCATGAATTCATTTTATCAGAGACACGTAGGGCATATACAGTATCTTAATCTGACACGCTCGAGTATGTACACCTGACGATTTTTTTTTACATCTTCGAGACCCTGCAGACGCAGTACTGTTGTCTGATGTTTTATGTTAGTAATAATTTAGTAGGCCTGAAGAAGCAGATTAAAAACTACGAAACGTTGATGAATATAGAGTATTAAATAATCCAGCTTGCTGTTTTCGTCCTATTTCCCAAAACGCACCTCTACTAAGCTTACTATTTATATTCTGTGGATATCAATTCGAGATATTCACTGGTCGATATGCCGTTTTATAAATAAATAATGAAAACGCTAGAGACGAAATGACAGGGATAATGCAATAATGTAGAATTTTTCGAAATTCACCCACTTGAACGATCTTCGAGTTTCAAATAATGTGAGAACATTTTCCGAAGGAACAAACATCGATCAATTTCACTAACAATGAAAACAAACGACAAGAATTCATTACAATGTCACATGAGATATTTTCATGCACTAAGTAGTCGATTATAAACAGATGTAAAAATACTATTAATAATATTCTAACAGCTGTGACATTCCTCCTCTGAATGTTATTGTACCATGGTCCGTTTGGAACAACTGGCTCTCGAATATGATATGTGTCCGTAATAACAACGTCACCTAGGGTTATACTTAAACCCCACAAGACATAATGCACAGCCTTCAAAGAGAATCATCTGCTGAAATGTATACGGTTTCAATAAAAGAGGAGAACGTGATACTCCACCAGATTACTTGGGGAACATTAAAATGAGCGTGATTTATCGAGAAGGATATAAAAATTCTAATCAAATTCCGAGGATAAGTGCGCATAAAATCATGAGGGTCAGATGAAAATGCTGAAAGTTTTACACGAAATTCGGTATTTTCAGAATCTTCGACGTGTTTCACCCATTACTACTCCAAATTGAAATTTCAAGTTTCAGGATAGACTTGCAACAGATAAATTATTATAGCCTGAATAGAAATTTTAAGCAATCAATAATTGAATTACCTGAAACTGTCCAGAAAGTAGTAATAGATAAGGTGGAAGAATATAGTCTTGTATCGAAAATATCGATACCGTCGATGATAGTTTTTGCTTCTGATAACACAGAAGCGTATATTTTTCATTAGATATGCATATATATTCTTTCATATATTTACCGTCAGACCTTCCTGTTCGTATCTACTAATTCTGCTACACAGGGTGTTTCATTGGGAAATGGAAAAACTTAACAGGCGGATACGTGGCACCGCGGTGGTCCTGGAGATACCACATTCATTGATTTTTACTGTCTTCGTAGCCGAGATACAGGATGTTTTATGAATTTTGCTCGATTCTTCCTGAGGCGATATCAGAACCGCCCGGTAAATTTTCTTCATATTTGGCAAACATGTTTCTTATTCAAAGCTCAAATGTATCATGCAATAACCGCACGGAAAATCTCGGTCAGGGTTAACAAAACATAATTAATCGTTTGAATCCTCGAAACAACAGCCTGTAAATCGAAAATTTGAAAATCTGTTTCAATATTTGAAAAGGCTACAAAACAACTAAACTGAGAGGTGAGCTTTAAATTTTTGCGCAAACAGTTTTACTGTACAAATTTTCAACCTAAAAGTAGAGTTTTCAAGAACTTGAAATGTTGAGAGTTGTTTGAAGTGACTTTTAATGATGTATTATCGAAACTTTTGAATTCATAATTATTTCAACATCACTTAGTAATTACTTATTACCTTGGTTTCAATTTTTATAGCTGCAGACCATCTTAGTTTTTATTTTCAAGTTACTCTCTCCTCTCTCGTAATTTCCAGAAAAAATTGAGGCCCTATGTGTACATAGTTGATTATCGAAGTTGATATTGCTATTGAATGTTGCAGTAAAAGAATTAAGATGAATTAGGACGATTTCATGTTTGTTAAAACAATTATGTACTTGTTTAATAAAAAATGAACAAAACAAACATAAATCAAGGTACCCGTGGAATCACTGGTATATGCCAAGATAAATAATCGGGACCAGCTCACTGTAAAAATAGAAGAAGCTAGCCAGAACATAAAGAACATTCCGAATGTAATTCGGAAAGCAGTTTGGGGTGTTCTGAAACGAGAAGGAAATGTTTAGACCAAAATGGAGGACATTTCGAACAGTTTGTGTAGTTTTTTCTGTTAATTTTGTATTTATGTTTGTTTTGTTTATTTTTTATGTTGAAAACATGCACAAAATTGTTTTAATAACAATGAAATTAGCTTAATTCATCTCTACTTTTCCACTGAAACATTCAATAACAATATCAATTTCGATAATTTGTTATGTACATACATGGTCTTAATTTTTTTTGGAAATGACGAGAGAGTCACTTGAAAATAAAAACTGAGATGGTCTGCAGCTATAAAAATTGAAACCAAGGTAATAAGTAATTACTGAGTAATGTTGAAATAATTATGGATTCAAAAGTTTTGATATAATAAAAGTCTCTTCAAACAAACAACTCTCAGCAGTCCAAGATCTTAAAAACATCACTTTTACGTTAAAAATTTGTACAGTAAAACTGTCTGCGCAAAAATTTAAAGCGCACGTCTCAGTTCAGTTTTTTGTGGTCTTTTCAAATATTGAAACAGAATTTCAAAATTTCGATTTACAGGGTGTTGTTTCGAGGACTCAAACGATTCATAATATTTTGTTAACCCGGACCTGGATTTTCCTTGCGGTTATTGCTTGAAACATTTGAGCTTTGAATAAAAAACACGTTTGCCAAATACGAAGAAAATATACCGAGTGGTTCGTCTGATATGGCCTCAGGAAGAAACGAGCAAAATTCATAAAACATCCTGTACCTCAGCTACGAAGACAGTAAGAACCAATAAATGGGGTATCTCCAGAACCACGTCGGTGTCACCTATCTGCCAGTTAAGTATTTCCGTTTCCCAATGAAACACCCTGTATATAGTATAATTGCTTTGAATGTTCCCAAAACTATCATTTCTCTCTATAGATAATCAAAAGTGGAGTAAATCGCATCTTTGCGATTTTCGAATCGGAAAAATGGTGAAGAGAAATGTGTCTTGAACTCGGGAATCTTCTGTTGGAACCTTCCCCTGAAAATCCAGAAAATCCTAGATTTGCCAGTGACTGAAGGATTCGAAACCCAAAGGTTCTTTTTTTCTAATTCCGTACCTATCTTCAATGTATTATTGGAAATAGCGTATCTAATCATTTCCATAAATAAAAGCTGAAAACACTCACCTTTATGACTTCCATGGAAAATATTTCCTGGAGTGGGCTGAAATTGTCCTGACGTGAATCTGCTGAAAGCGTTGACATGCGAGTAGAGGGCGCTGCCGAACGTGGGGCCTCCAGGGAATAGCGAATAAACGCCGTACTTGCTGAAGCCTGCGGCAAAAAGATAATTCACTTGAGAACAGATTTGTACGACAGTTCTTATTTGTTTCTTCGATTCAGATTTGAGAGGTGAGAATTGTTTCTCGACATTCTGACACAGGAGGGCTTTTATCAAGGAATATTTCTAGCTCCAGTTCAGTTTCTTCAATCTGACGAAAGAAAATTTGATTCATATTTTCGAATAACCGTGGAATGTTTCATTTTCTTGTATACAGGGGGAGTCTTTGTCTCGTACTAATATTTTAACAGTACATTCTCGAGGTCAAAAGAAACACTTTTTTATCTTGCCAGTTTTTCCGAATCGGCTCGGCCTAAAAGATATAGGCTGTTGAAATACCATTAAAAATGTTATTTTTAGTTCTGTCTGACAAGCGGATTCATCGAATGAAATGAATTTCGGAATATGGTTTTTCATTTATTCGATGAATCTTTTTCGTACACAAGATAATAGTTGATTCCAAATTGTCTTTTGAAAAACATATAGATCTAATATTTGCTAAAGCTTTTGAAATACTCGGTTTTGTGCTAAAACTTTTCGAACAATTCAAAAATCTGGAGACATTCAAATTATTATTTTTCGCATGGGTGCGTAGTACTTTAGAATATGCTACACCTGTTTGGAATCTTTTTATTATGAATACATTGACAGATTGTAGGGGGTTCACAGGAAGTTTACAAAAATTATGCAGTACAGATTTGGTGATCGTCATTCAGTATGTCCATCAAGATTGAAATTGTTTAAGATGATAGGTTTGGAGCAGAGAAGGGTTGTTTTCGATGGGATGCGTAGAGTCATTCGGGGTAACTGAGCGCAGTGGGTAAGTGTGCGCAGTGCATATATCTCGACTATGCAATGTATGAAAGAGGGGTTCATTTGAGTGAAGCAAGAGCGCAGAATCCCCAAATTAGTTTTCCATAGGAGTGCGCCGTGCGACGTTTCGTTAACTTTTTATTTGCAATAAATCAAATTCACTAGTTTTCTTGTTAATTTTTAGCATCTCTGCACATTCTGCCAGGTCCAAGTTCCAAGTCCCTCAGTGTTAAACAATATTTTATTCGATCATGGGCATATTAATCTAAATATATAATAAAAAATTTTAGGTTCTCTTAGCTGCTCAACTCTATAAGAACGTCAATTCAAATTTTGGCTTACTGGGGAAAGTGTGCGCGGGTAAGTGTGCGCATAGATTCATTATATGGGCATTAGTTCAGTGAGGAATAAATTATGACATTGTTGATTTTCTTGGTTAAGACTCGATCAATATTGTCCTATTTGTTCAGAAAATTATGAAGAGCCACCAACAGGGGAATGTATCAAGTGTTGTGTTCACCAAGAATTGTGGCACGAACAATAATGCACTGCTTGTAAAAAGGCGCTTCTGTATTGACAATAAACAGCATTTCTCTAATATTGTAACATTTTGAGATAACATTATTCTGTAATTTGTTTTGATTGTGTGGTTCACTAAGCACTGCGTTCACTTACCCCGTGAGGGTGCTCACACTTACCCGCAATTCGGGGCATGTAAACGCACTCCGACTTTCTCTATTAAATTCTTTTTTGCGGAAAGAAAACGTTTTTGTTTGTTTGCTTTTTGATGTTTTCTTATAGATTAGAAAATTCTCTATCTTATGAATATGTTTTAATTTTCCTAGCTTCAACATTTGAAACAGAGGATATGGCTTGAAAGGCAAAAGTGCGCACAGTTGCCCCGAATGACTCTATGCGTATAGTCAACGATTATTTTTAATTTTCCCTTAATTGAAGAAATTCATTTTAATGTATGGTTTGTAGGAAATCGTCGTAGAGAGCTTTTCTTTGTTCCCTGAGCACGAACTTCACTTTATTATAATTCTGTATTTCTTAAAATAGTTAGATTTAATAACCATCATATCAATAATATCGATAATATTATATTATATAATTTCCATCTGTCATCTGCTGTTTCAAGAGCATGGTTACTTCTTATATATGTCATAATTATGGATAAAATTTTTTGGTTAATTTATAATTGTAGTAGGTAGTTATTTGCTAATTGTTTTTTTTCCTTCTGTGTTGTTGACCGTGTTAACTAGATCATAATCTTTATAATTTGTTGTGGACCCTTGTAATTGGATGTATTTCTGTTGGGGTTCCTGTTTGTATGTTGAATAAATAAATAAATAAAATAAAAGACGCGTAAAAACTACTTTGGAGTTATAACCATCAAAAAAATGTGAACACGTGATAGTGCGCAATCTTGAACAGATGGATGTGAAATTTTCAGCTAGGTAGTAGGTGCATACCGGGAGAATTACGAAGAATGTTTTAGTTTGGACAACCCTTCCACATTCTCAAAAGTTTTACTGAATAGATGCAGTAAATGTATCAATCGTTATTCTATTCGGTTTATTTCTTTGCTTTTTAATTTTGATCATATTGAATTTGAACTCGATTTGATTTCGAGTTTGAGTTTTCAAGGTAGATTTATTTTTCATTTTATCTTCTAAACTCAAGTCAAATACCGTTTCAAAACACAAACATAAATGAAATCAGGACCCTATTCTAGGGAGAAGATTTCATGAGCCGTCATGTAAATAGGTATATCTGAACTCGCTAAGATGAAACCTACCCGAATTCCCTGAAAAAATACAGGTGCGCCTTTGAAAAATAGAATTATGATATTTACGATCTGAAAGGACCGTTTCATTATTCACCAAAATGGGCAACTTTCCTTCACTACTTCAACCAACTTCTTCTCTTTTACCGGTTTCAAGATACCAATAGTGGTAGGTACGATTAAAAAAAGGCGACCTGTATAATAGATAAACATCAATACGATTTCAATTCTTTCTGGCGCTTGTTAATCATCTGGGATATTGCGGGCAGTAAAATCCATCGACAACGATTATTTTAGGGGGTGGGTCAATCATAATTTTTTCAACTGAAGATTTTCCAGGAAAGACACCGAACACAAATTAGAAAAAACTGTCAATGGGCGGGTCCAGAACAAAGATAGACCAATCCGCTCTTTTTACTGATAAGAGTGGTAAGCAGCTCTAGAAAAATAGAAATTATCAGCACTAGGAAAAATCGTCGAGAGGGTTATCGCTAAAAGGCTGAATGAGGAAACGGCAATGTTGAAGATAATTCCACCCGAACAATTTGGATTTCGACGAGAACATTCGACTGAACTCCAATTGCTACGGCTCAAAGAATACGTCACCGAAGGAATGCAGACCAAACAGGCCACAGGATTAGTTGTGATGGATATCGAGAGAGCTTTTGATAGAGTATGGCACGAAGGCCTAATCTACAAGATGAAAAAAGCAGGATATTCGACCAAGCTATGCAAGATTATAAGGAATTTTCTGAGAAATAGAAACTTTTATGTGAAGATAGATGGAGCATCCTCTCCAACCAGACAATTGGAAGCGGGTGTGCCTCAAGGATCGGTACTTGGACCTCTGCTTTACGTAATATACGTTTATGATATCCCGAAGAATGCTAGAAATATGCTCACCTTGTACGCAGATGATACAGGAATAGCGTTCAGATATCGACGCCCAGAGATCATACACCAGAGACTGCAGGAAGCCATAGATGAATTATTCAAATGGTGCATCAAATGGAAAATCCAAATCAATGGAAGAAAGACTCAAGCAATATTACTGCAAAAGAGAAGATTGAGGATGAAAGAAAACCTTGAAGTTGATGGAGAAGAGGTTGAATGGAAAAATGAAGCAACATACCTAGGAGTGAAGCTTGACAGAGGTCTAACATGGAAAAACCACATCAAATGTGCAGTCGATAAAACAAAAGCCGCAATGAGTAGACTTTATCCACTCATAGGCAGAAGAAGTCATATAAATAAGAACATCAAGTTGACGATGATTAAAACTATCGCGCGACCACAACTCACATATGGATCGGCGGCATGGGGCTTCACAGCCAAGACCCACATCAAGATAATACAGGCCACTGAGAATAAACTCCTTAGAATGGCGATGGATGTACCCTGGTTTGTTAGGAATAAACAAATCTACAAGGACTTGGAATGGGAAACAGTTACAGAATTTATGAAGAGAAAGGCGGAAAGGATATTCGACAAAGCCAAACAACATCCAAATGAGGAACTACGAAGATTAGTCGACTACGATCCAACAGAAGAAGCTAGAAGGTCAAGAACCTACCACCGAAGACCTAGAGATCAGTTAAGGATTTAAATGTAACCAAAGAAAAGCTTAACCTATAAAAGATATAGGCAGCATACAACTATCAAGACGACTATGATCGTGTGAGAGTCCAGAAACCATAAGAGTCAACTGGTTAGTAGGCAAAATGCCCGGAACCTATGAAGAAGCAGTTTAGGGTTTTTAGTGGGACTCGAGGTCAAGAGAGTGAGAATCCCCACACGTTCCCCCTCAGGAGAGGGTGTGTTCGTCTGTCTTGCAGATTTTCCTCCTGCTACATCAAAAAAAAAATAGAAAAATAACATTCTTCCTCCATCAAACCACTATTTTTCATTCGGAGACGCAAGTGGCGCGATCATAACAACGTTTCATCTGATAAATTAGACTTGTACCCTAATTGGTTTCGGTTCAGATCTATCTCACGGTCTCTAGCCAATCCATAAAAGTAAGCTACGTGAAATGAGTCCCATAAAAGAATTGTTTTCTCCGAATGCGAGGGTGAGTAATTTCATACTCCTTATCCGCGAGGCGTCCATTGAAAGCGTAAAACAATTTCCGAGAATAGCAATTCATGCGGGCGGTAAACCATTGTTTCTGGAATCCCGGAATGGACAGCCTGATTGCTTCGATCATTTACCGTTAGATGGGGCAGTAAAACCGGAGATCACTCCTTCATATCCATCCGGAATTGGTCCATCAATTTCGGGCGACTTTCTGTCAACCTCGTTCTATTTTCGAGTGCGCCTGCAACTTATTACGCTTCGGCGGGAATGGAGAGTGATTTTGAGTAGCGGCTCTTTTTATTGGCGGGGACCGTGTAAAACGATCTCCAAAGCTAACTAGATGTCGGTCTTGAAGTTTGTGACGTCTGATGTCTGAAATTAATTCTATCGGAGCCCACGTCAGAAGTGAGTAGATACGTTTGGGTTTAGTTTGGAGACTATAAAAAAAGACAACAGCTAGGACGACAGGCTCTAGGACCTAGGTAAAGCTGGATGCGTTTACATTCGCGTCTCAAAATCTCGAATTTTTGAAGCTTTTCTTATTTCCGAACTGTTTTCCGAGTCGAGAGTAGTAGGTGCTTATGCTCCGGTTATTCGCCTTCCGTTTAGCATTTTCCGCGGACATATACGTGCAGCAATTTTCGAAGAGATTCCCCAAACCTCTAAATCAGCTTATTATCCCCTTTTGCCTCTTCCACTTAATGCTTATTAAATTAGTATATTCCGATAAATGAGATAATATCTTGGGTGAATATATAGGGAGGAAGACTCCACAAAATGTTACTGGTTGTGAAATTCATGTACAAGTCCATTTCAAAGTTTTCCTTTCCTACTAACAACAAAGCTTATGTGTAATACTAATGAGAAAAAGATAACGCCTATATCTGAGAGTGGATGCGAATGTAGCAATAAGAATTAATTTATACGCATACCACGTCATCTCTTTACTATAAGTTGGAACGCGTCCACCTCTTCTCTTCTCTAACGCATGTTGACTGCAATTTGCAGTCCCGAATACTGAATTTAGAGAAACAGGACATATGTCAATGTCTAAGAACTCTCATTGATTCATTGCTGAATCTCGTTATCGAGATTCAGGTGTTCCCTCCAGTGACTGAAGAGACCCCACCGTGACTTACAGATCCTTCCACACTCTGGGCATGGATAGTCACCAACCAGATCTGGATGCCGCATTATAGCTGTGGACCAAAGACCTCAACTGTCATCTGTCTAACGCTAGTTGTTCCCAGTTATGAATGGCATTAACTGATTTAAGAGATTGATGCTGTATATCCTTAAACCGCTTATACTGGCCTCCTGGTTTCCGAGCTATATTTTGAGGAGTCTTGTGACTTGAATCCTTTTATAAGGCTGCTCCATCTGAGCCAGGCCCTCGTTTCTGCAAGACTCCTGCATTTGAAACTTTGTGGAAGCTGATGTGCTTCGTCTTAGATGACGTTGTTGCGAGTCCAGCTTTCACTTCCGTAAAGAAGCGTTGGGAGGATCACTACTTTGTGAATAGCTGTCTGGGACGTGATTTTGAAACACTCTGTCCTTTAGCTTTCAGAATGCCCGTGATGCTGAATTGATACGGTTTTGTATTTCTGTGTCCAGGTTAGCCCTAGTATTTATGAAGCTTCCCAAGTATTTGAACTGCTCGACCTGTTCCAGAGTTTCATTCTCCAGGCTGATATGTGTTCGAAGGCTTTCTGGCGGACTTACCAGGATTTTGGTTTTGTCTATATTGAGTCTAAGGCCTAAAGCTTCGTATATATATATTTATAGGTGTCCAGCATTATCTGTAGATCCTCTGGTCTGCTATCGATAAGTGCGCAGTCGCCTTCATATTGAGGTTCCGTGATAAACTTTGTACCTACAGGTTTTTGCTCTGAGGCGCTTCAGGTTAAACAGGCCTCCATCAAATTTGGATCTTATTCCGACACCTCTTGCAGGCAGCCTCGTTTTATTCCAGAGTTGGTTAAGAAATGGTCGGTTTTATACCCATCATGCTGTATTCTAGCGCTGTTGTTGGTATGGAGGCTTTCACACACTGCTAAGTATTTTTCGGTTACTCCAAGACATCCCATGATTTTCCATAGCGCTCTTCGATTCACCGTGTCGAAGGCCTTACTTAAATCCATAAAGTCTGTATAGATCTTTGATTGTTGTTCACGGGCATTCTCTTGCAGCTGTCGCAGTTTGAAAATTAGGTCCACCGTACCTCGATCGGGTCCAAAGCCGCACCAAGAACTCTGAGTAGGTATAGAAAGGAGGTGCAATTCAGCATTTCGTCGGCAAGCTGATGAAGTAATGGTTGCTAATGTCAAGCTGAACTGACAGAACTGTTATTCTTAGCAGTGGCTTAGCATAGACAATAGGTCAAGTTAGAAAGAAGATAATTAAAAATACCTTCAACTTTTGAGCGGCATACATCAGGTACATCGATAGACGACCATACTGATATTCATAGGCGTATCTCCTACCTTAGTTGTTTCAAAAAAATATGACGATAAGCAAAATCTCGAGTGGGTTCAAGGAGTTTTTTGAAATTCAAACTGAAATACCGCAACCTTTTTCTGTTTTCCCAAGTAACTCAAGTTTTATTAATTAATTTGAGTTGACGACGGCGTTTCGGGTTACAAAGTTCCTTGCAACTCTTCCAAGACGTCGAAATGATTCAGAAAGCAGTAGCCGCATGTTCATAAAAACCGACATTAACACCGAGATATCGAATTACTCAAGACTCAAGATACAGGATGAGAATTTGGCGGAAATATGGTGCATCTTGAATTACAACGAGACTGAAGTTCATGTTTATTCTTTTGAAAATAATCCATACGCAGCATGTAGAGTCATTCGGGGTTACTGAGCGCAGTGGGTAAGTGTGCGCAGTGCGTATATGCAATGTATGAAAGAGGGGTTCATTTGGGTGAAGCAAGGGCGCAGAATCCCCAAATTAGTTTTTCATAGGAGTGCGCCGTGCGACGTTTCGTTAACTTTTTATTTGCGATCAATCAAATTCACTAGTTTTCTTGTTAATTTTTGGCGTCACTGCAAATTCTGCCGGGTCTAAGTTCCGAGTCCGACAGTGTTAAACAATATTTTATTCGATCATGGGCATATTAATCTAAATATATAATAAAAAATTTTAGCTTCTCTTAGCTGCTCAACTCTATAAGAACGTCAATTCAAATTTTGGCTTACTGGGGAAAGTGTGCGCATAGATTCATTATATGGGCATTAGTTCAGTGAGGAATAAATTATGACATTGTTGATTTTCTCAGTTAAGACTCGATCAATATTGTCCCATTTGTTCGGAAAAATATGAAGAGCCACCAACGGGGGAATGTATCAAGTGTTGTGTTCACCAGGAATTGTGGCACGAACAATAATGGAGTGCTTGTAAAAAGGCGCTTCTGTATTGACAATAAACAGCATTTCTCTAATATTGTAACATTTTGATGACATTATTTTGTTATTTGTTTTGATTGTGTGGTTCACTAAGCATTGCGTTCACTTACCCCGTGAGGGTGCGCACACTTACCCGCAATACGGGGCATGTGAACGCACTCCGACTTTCACTATTTTTTTTTTTTGCGGAAAAAAGAACGTTTTTGTTTGTTTGCTTTTTTGTGTTTTCTTATAGATTAGAAAATTCTCTATCCTATGAATATGTTTTATAATTTTCCTAGCTTCAACATTTGAAACAGGGTATGGTTTGAAAGGCAAAAGTGCGCACATATCGATTGAAATTTATTTTGGGAGGATTTTGCATCTCTTCACAAACCTTTTAGGGCTTTCACTCCCAATCTCTGAAACAAAATCAATTAAAAATGAAATCAACGATTTGCTCCTGCGTGAATTCTTGCACTAATTTGTCAGGAGCAAATTAACTAGAAAAAATTGTTGCCTGACAATGAACTCAAAATAAATAACGTTGAAACTATAATTCTTCGTAACGTTTCGGAGTCTATATCAGACTCCTTCATCAGACGAAAAAATCTACTTTTGAAAATCTTCTGGAATTGTCGCTTTTTGTCCGACATTAATTGTCAACACACAGAAACAGAGACTGCACAGAAACGTTGATTCATTTAATTTTGAAATTACCGGATGACAGTTCCTTCTTTAATAAATTGATCCAAATATGATCTATTCCTACCGAACAATTTGCCAAATTATTATCCTGATCTAATAGAATACACGTAGACTCTTTCATTTTTCGTTTATAATGGTCTGGTTCTGTCATTAAAATTTTTGTGTTGTCCCAATCCATCATGTGGTCTCCCGTATTAGAACAAATGTGATCTGCGATTTGCGATCGATTAATTTCTCTATTTTTAATATTATTTTTATGTTCGCGTTTTCTTATTTCTAGAGGTCTGGACGTTTCACCTGTATAAGTTTTACCACAAATACAGGGTATGTTGTAAATACAATTTTTTGATTTTTGTTTTTCGTTCAAAGGTTCAGTTTTTGTTGATATAGATCTTAAATCATTTTGCGTTTTAAAAACAGTTCGTATGTTGAACTTCGAACCGATTCTTCTTATTTTTTCTGAAAGGCCATTAACATAAGGAATTACATTCAACAAATTTGGTTGTTCTTGACGGTTTGTTGGTTGTTCCTGATCATTATTACGATTTTGGTTAGTCATTTTTCTCTCTAAATTTAATATTGTTTTTTCAATAAAATCTTTTGGGTATTGATTATCCCTAAGAAAATGTTTAATGAAGTCAACTTCATTATTTCTAATTTCGGGTGTAGATGAAATTAAATTAGCTCTATCATAAAGTGTTTTAATGATACCTCTTTTGACACTTACTTGGTGATTGGAATAAAAATTTAAATATCTATTAGTATGTGTCTTTTTTCGGTATACGCTCGTTTCAAAATAATTCGGAAACTTTTTTATTGAAACATCTAGGAATGAAATTTTGTTATCCTGCTCTAATTCCATTGTAAATTTTATTGTAGGTTCTTTGTTGTTGATATGATCAAAAAAATTCTCTAGTTCATCTCTACCATGTTGCCAAATCACAAAAATATCGTCTACATATCGCCACCAAGTCTTTGGTTTTAGTGGGTATGTGTCTATATATTTTTGTTCGAAAGATTCCATGAATATGTTACTCATTACTGGTGATAAAGGAGAACCCATAGCCATACCAAATTTTTGTTTATAGAAAACATCATCTAATTGAAAATATGTGGAATTCAGGCAAACTTCTAATATCTCCATTATATCATCAATAGTCAATTTCGAATTTTCATAAATGGTTCTATCATTAATCAATTTTGTTCTCACTATTTCAAGAGTTTTATCAACTGGAACATTTGGAAAAAGATTTACTACATCAAAACTTACTAAGATGTCTGTTGCATTTAAATTAGAATTTCTTAATTTTTCAAGAAAGTGTTGAGTATTTTTCAAAAAACTAGTTGATTTTCCTGTTAATGGGTTCAAAAATTGTAAAATATATTTAGCAAAATTTTGACAGGGGGATCCGAGTGAACTTACTATTGGTCTCAAAGGAATAAGAGGTTTATGTATTTTAGGTAGGCCGTATAAATGTGGGGGTTTGCTATAAGATGGTGTGATAAATTTCTTTTGAGCATATGTGAATTTTTTGGAATTTTTTGAAATAATTTTCTTCACTTTATTCTCTGTGAGAGAAGTTGGATCTTTTTTGATTTTGGAATATTTATCGGTATCATCAACAATTTCTAAAAGTTTTCTTTTATATTCACCTGAATCCATAATAACTGTTGCATTTCCTTTATCGGCAGGTAAAATTTTAATGTTATTATCATTTTTTAATGAAGTTATAGTTTTATTCTCAATTTTATTTAGATTTGGTTTTATTTTAAAAGGTTTATCAAGTAACAATTTATTTAGTACTCTAAATTCATTCGATTTATCAAGCGGAAGTTTTTGGGCTGTTTTTTCAATAGCTATAATTATATCTAATGTTGGAATGTGTTTTGGAGTTATAGCAAAATTGAGTCCTTTTGATAATATCAATTTTTCATTTTCATTCAAATTTCGTGAAGATAAGTTGATTACCGTTTTATTAATGAAGTTGTTACTGATTTTTGTATTGTTGAATTTTTGTTGGTTTTCTTCCATTAGTATATTAAATTTTTTGAAATTAGATCGTTTGCTCTTCTCATATTCATGGAAATACGAAATATTCACACAATGTAAAATATGTTCAAAGTCTTCCTTTGAAAGGTTACGGAAAATTTCTTCTTCTAACCTTAATATATTTTGTTGAAATCTTACCTTATTATATCTGAGAAAATTTATTCTTTCTCTTACCAACGCATAACCGAACCTGTTTTTAATCTTTTCCGAACCATTACTCCGAAATGGTAGCCTAATTCTCAGGAATTTTGGAATCAATCTATTATCTCTGCATCTACACATGAAGGTGAGACTGTTTTCAACATACGAACTGTTTTTAAAACGCAAAATGATTTAAGATCTATATTAACAAAAACTAAACCTTTGAACGAAAAACAAAAATAAAAAAATTGTATTTACAACATACCCTGTATTTGTGGTAAAACGTCCAGACCTCTAGAAATAAGAAAACGCGAACATAAAAATAATATTAAAAATAGAGAAATTAATCGATCGCAAATCGCAGATCACATTTGTTCTAATACGGGAGACCACATGATGGATTGGGACAACACAAAAATTTTAATGACAGAACCAGACCATTATAAACGAAAAATGAAAGAGTCTACGTGTATTCTATTAGATCAGGATAATAATTTGGCAAATTGTTCGGTAGGAATAGATCATATTTGGATCAATTTATTGAAGAAGGAACTGTCATCCGGTAATTTCAAAATTAAATGAATCAACGTTTCTGTGCAGTCTCTGTTTCTGTGTGTTGACAATTAATGTCAGACAAAAAGCGACAATTCCAGAAGATTTTCAAAAGTAGATTTTTTCGTCTGATGAAGGAGTCTGATATAGACTCCGAAACGTTACGAAGAATTATAGTTTCAACGTTATTTATTTTGAGTTCATTGTCAGGCAACAATTTTTTCTAGTTAATTTGCTCCTGACAAATTAGTGCAAGAATTCACGCAGGAGCAAATCGTTGATTTCATTTTTAATTGATTTTGTTTCAGAGATTGGGAGTGAAAGCCCTAAAAGGTTTGTGAAGAAAAGTGCGCACAGTTGCCCTGAATGACTCTAATAGTGCAAAAAAAAACCGCTTTCAATAGAATATAAATGGGAAAGGATCCACAAATGTGAATGTAATAATAAATAACAAGTTCAAACATTCGAGCAATGAAAAATGAAAGATTTTGTGATCTAGGAAGAATATGGACAATACAATACAATCATGTCATGGATTTTGGAGACGTCTGTGAAATTTCAGATGGAACATTAGGAAAACTCAATTACATAACATACGTAATGATCAAAAATTAATAGAAGAAGAGATAGCGAAACCAATGTATCCATATGGCACAAGAAATGATCGTTCACTGCATAGGTACCTATGTCTTAGTTTCAATCTAATTCTTCCAATTTGCAATAATTCCTTGTAGCATTAGGCTCTGAAGGTGAAAGATTTGAATTCCATTCAACCAACCAAAGAACAAACAATGAAGAATCCAATCCAGTTCACATTTAGTATGCGTTAACAAAGAAGTTCATTTGACGGCTCAGTAGATCCGTGAAATAATTAGAACGAGACAGTTATTGCGGATTCCTCATCGCTTAACATCAAAAATTCAAATTTTCCTCTCTCGATAAATGATGGTTTAAAGAGCTTACACTATACAGGGTGTTCTCAAAGGTGAGGCTTTTTTTGTCAGAAGGTAGAACTTATCGAAATAAGTCGTTTAACCAAAAATTGTCTTCATAAAATATCCAAGATGGCTGAGATACAACCCCTAGAAGTTCGACAAAATTTCATTGAATTGCAAGCACGGGACTGTGGAAGGTGACTTCGGAATCGCAAAAACGAAACAAAACATAAACATATGGCTGGACAATGAATGGTTCGGTTCTAAGTTCAACGGATTAGATGCATCAGGTCACTTTTGAGAGAATCATAATTGTTGTATCGTACAACTTAGGGTGAAAAAAAAAAGTTGAAAATCGAGACAGTTTTTTAAAAGTGCTTATGTTAGTTATGTTAAAAAAGTGCTATGATGTTTCCCCATTTCATCCCATTTTTTCGACGATTATTGGAATGTTCCCTATACAGGGTATTTTCAAAGGTGAGGCTTTTTTTGTCAGAAGGTATGACTCATTAAAATAAGGCGTTTAACTTAAAATTGTCTATATGATAACCGACATAAACATATAGCTGGACAATGAAATGGTTCAGTACCAAGTTCATTGGATTAGATGCATCAGTTCACGTTTGAGAAAATCATTCTTGAAAGTGCTTATGTTACTTATTACTTATGTTGAAAAAGTGCTATGATGTTTCCCCATTCCATCCCATTTTACGACGATTTTTGGAATTTTCCCTATACAGGATGTTTAAACATATGGCTGGACAATGAATGGTTCAGTACCAAGTTCATCGGAGTGATGCATCAAGTCACTTTTGAAAGAATCATAATTGTTGTACATGCATTTTTACGACGATTGTTGGTATGTTCGAACGAGAAGATTGTAATGCCCATTGTGAAAAAAATCGTGAATAATTAAGACGAATTTGTTTGGTAAGATTTTGAAGTATTACTCTATTTTTTACACTTGAGTCCTAAATCTCTTTTGTCAGTTGGTATGAGCCATTTCATAAAATCGTATAAGTTACTAAAAAATAATGAAAACAATTCGGCAATCCTAAGTTTCCATTTTCGGTCTAGGGTCGTATTAGGATCTATTTCAGTAATAATTTTCGATTTTTTTTTCAACTTTGTCATTTTGAAAGTTTTGTCTAGATGTTTTTTGGTGAAACGCTTCATTTTGACCAGTTCTTCTTCCTGTTGAAAAGAAGCATTACCTTCAAATACACCCTGTATTTTCGTTATGAACCCCTTAGTTTTATGAAATTTGACTATGCGTTAAAAATCGGGATATTCGCGAATAAAGATCAAAATCGTGAATTTTTGTAATCACGAAAAGGAAACACTCGAAATAAAATTATTTTCATCCTTAAACACAGAGGACAAAAATTGAAACACTATCGACGAATATTTTCTCAGCAATTCCCGAAAATTCAGATTCACAAAATTTTCACACTTACCATCAGCAGTATACCCGGTGGCCGACGAAAGCGGCGCAGTAGTCCATAGCCCTCTTTGCGAGGGCGCCCCTGGCCCAGCGGGGCTACCCAACATCGAAGAAAAGCACCTTTTTGAATCAGGTATCAGCTGTAACAAAAAGCTGCATTAAATGACGAATCATTCCCTTTAATGAGATTACACCAGAGAGATCAGAGGAAATTATTGTTCCTCACCTAGTTTTATTGTGGGAATGCAGCTGTTATCGAGAAAAATCTCTTGTCTGGTTGGTTTCGATTTCATTTTGACAACACCGAGGATATACATATACTTGAAAACCAAGATAATTAGGTTTAGAGGAAATCATAATAGGGCACTAGCAATGACGTCGAATCTCAAAATCAAATAATGAGAGACCAGACAGTGAGAAAAGTCTCAGGTTATTATACACATGATGCATATTTTTTACTCGATTCAAAGATTGATTATTGGTAATAATGATCCAAATGAGCGTGATTTACAATTTTGCATGTTCAGCAGATATAATTGATGATTGACGAAACAAAGAGTTTGAGTGAAATGATTCGTTGTAGAAAACGATATATAGAATGTAAATTATGGACTAAAATAAAAAAAAAAACTTGCAACAATAAACTCTCGTATGTGCGATGTCTAAAGAGCAATTTTTCTTAGTATAAGTCAACCTAAGCAATATGATATTTCTGATGAGTAACGTTATATTTTCAGGGTCTACTCATGTATGATTGTCAGTGTTGCACTACCTATCACAGTCTCAACATTATATCAGCATAGTCTTTCGTTGTTTCAACGTTTAACATTGCAAAAATGCTCCAGAAGAAATGTGCAGATTCAATTCGATTTTATTATTAAAATAGTGACAATAACAAAGACTGTGATAGTGACAATCATGCATAAATAGACTCTCCCACTCCCTAGACAAAGTTTCGCCCAAATAAATAGTTGCTTCAAAAATGGAAATTTTTTTTATTAAATTTTTAGGTTTCCTAGATGTACAAGTAAAATTTTTACAATATTTCTCATTAAAAAGAGCAGACGAAGGCTGATAGACGCTGAAATATAGTATGCAGCTCTTTTAGAGATATTTCCAGATATTTATTCATGGGTAGGACTGATAGGAGTCTTTATTATTAATACTATTGCTAATTTTCTACCAATATAAAATCAAGTTGATTCAAGATGGCGACGTAAGCATGGCGGAACAGTTCCTTGATTTTATTTCAAATTGATAAAAATTTAATTTAAAAAAGATGGTAGGGGGAGTCCGGGAGACTTGCTCAGGTAGGAGACTTGAACCACCTCAAATATTTCAATTCAAATTTCGCGCTACCGGTATCGTAAATAGCTTGCGATATAGGTACTCGTAACAAGGCAAGACTAGTGGCGGCTCCATTTTGGCCGCCATCAGAACAGTTATGAAGTAAGAAATTGAATAATTCTTGTTTGTACCTAATCGATTTGTAACACTGTCTGAAAATTTTAACCCTTTCAGGCCCAAATTAAAAAATTTCATTCAAAATAAACTCATATTTTGAGGTCGAGAATACATGAAATTCAATATATTTCATTGAATATCTATCTGCAATTTTTTTTTTAATGGTTATTTCTACATGTAACGACCAGGACTCAACTAATGATACAAGTTATATTATTATTTCTTGTGGAAGGCAAGAAAACGTTTTTTTTTGTCACCTAAGCAAAGACCAACTTTCCACGCTGTACAGCGCCATTTTGCATACTATTGCAACCCAATCCGAGAGGAAGCCTTTGACTTACCACTGTTGCAGCTGTTTTGAGATGTAACCATAGGGACACATGGAATATATATTATTAGAGGTGGTTTCATAGTGAAACTACTAGGACTGAAAGGGTTTTAATAGGTGCGTGGGGTTATTTAAGTTTTATTGCTCTCATTCATTGATATTGTTTTACAAACGATGAGCCTTTTCAAAAATAGTTGTAAAAGAATCAAGAAATCATCTGCTGGATATACTAAAAGGGAGTGCGGGAGACTCACTGGTCCAAGTTTCCTACACTGAGCTTAGATAATAGTTTGCTTCGAAAAAAGAGAATTGAATTATAGAAATAAATATAAAAAATATTCAGAGGTCCAGAAAAGTAAGAAACATCTCGGAAATAAGTGAGAGTGACTCTGAAATAGAAAATATGTATTTCATACGCTGATGAAAACCTTGATATAGACATAGACAATCGTTGATCATTGGAAATTGTTTTCTTCTCAACGAACTTATGGTCAATTCTCTCTCGCCCCCTGTTCAACTCTCCCATGGGTTAGGGAGACATGAGCCAATTTCCGTTTCTTAAAAAAAGAATTGCTGTTCTCAAAATGTTCATCTCACCATCACTCTACTATTATCTATCGCTACCTATTTGGGCATGATATCTTCATGCAAAAAAAAAAGAGTTGCTACCATTTATAGATTCAACTTAAGTGGCTTCAGAGTGAAAATGGGTTCAACTCTCCCGGACTCCCCAAACATATCGTATAGGAGCTAATTTCGTCATAACATTTCGTTTGTTTCAAATGCTTTGAATAATTCAAAATTTAAGTCGATCAAAATAATTTTAAAAGAAATACGGAACATAATTCATTGGAAAGTTAGTCATTTCGCGATATACTTCTTCAGGCTCCAAAAATAGACAAAAAGCGTTAGTCAGTGGCTGATATTCAATTGGAAAACCGGTTATGATCAATTCCAAGGATATTTCCTGATTACCAAAGAAATAAGTTATTAGAATTAATAATTTGTTCAGTGTTTTTTTTAATGTTTTGGAATTGTTTATTTCAATTTCTGTTTTATTCATTTGAATGTTCTGTTTTTACAATAATAAAATTGTCATCCCAGTCCTCCATTTAATTTTTTATTGTGAATTGGACGAATCAGTTTATAAGACGGAAATAGGAACATGAATATACCTATGACGAAAATAGGACAAACGAGTGACGGAACTTGGAGGAAGTATGAGAAATTATTGAATTTTTTTCAGAACATTTGTCATTATTAGAGCAGCTTTTTTATTCAATGGTTGGCCTAATAATTAGTAATGACCTGGTTGAGAACATTATATTTATATCATCCCTAGCTAGAGCTCACCAGAGTTCGAATTGAATATTTAAGGACCTTAACATGACGAAAATATTATTACCTTATTGGGATAAAATTCATATTTCACGATTTTATAGAAAAATTGTCGAATGGCCAATTTTCATTATTAAATACACAACTTTTCATGTACAATTTAGGAGATTGTCATACACCTTCTACGAGGAGTGAAGGGAAGTTGAGTTTTCTGCAACCCTTCCTTGTTTCGCCAGAAATGGATGCAGCTTAAGGTGCCGAGCATAATTTAGTCATTGAGAATTTTTCATCAACCCTCTTTTATTGCAATGGATAAACTTAATCAATTCCAATTTTTGTTGAAAATAACGAGGAAAATAATGATTTTCCTTTCATTTGAACATGTATGTTCTTTCATATTCAATCCATCAGTACCCTATAAAAGCATGTTTTTGATAACACTTCAAAAACAGCAGTCACTCCTAAAGCATATGTCACAGCCCAATGTACACGAGAAGAAGTAAAAATTCGAATTCAATAAGTTTAACCCCTTGATGCTTATATCAAAAAAAGTTTCATGAGGAGAAACCGCCCGCATCAATCACATTCTGTATATAATAAAAGTCTATCCGTTTCTTACACAGAAAGTAAAGGTTGCCATTTGAAAATTTAACTACTCTCCAAGCAACGTGAAGGGCCAATGATAAACTCCTCAATAGTATATGAAAAATTATATATTGAACATCTGCATTGAAGTTTTTCTCATTTATGTTTTAGTTTCTTAAACATGTAATTTTCACGCTGTTTGGCATGTCCCTCAATAAAAACGTAGTGCTAAAAGAACTGTGGTTTGTTCCTTCGTATCACTTCTAAATTGAAGCAACGTAATTGCAGAGATAAAAATCCTCCCCGTAGTTCCAATATATTCCGAAGCGAAGCACTTTCATTCACAGAGATATTATCTGAGCTTTCTCAGCACTTCTGTTCAATGAGCCAATGGATGATGGCCTTTTGTGGTGTCAAAATTCCTTCGTATTATCCCTGATGAGGTTCGCAATTAGACACGAACGCGGAATGCAAAATGAGCATCTCACTCGCATATCTGCAATTAATTAGCATCGTATTTTTTCACTCCGACAGACTATGAACATGCTGTTGAGGATTTTTACATAATGACTCTAGTGGAGCTTATCGAGCATTTGAATAATTCAAACATCAACCAGGAAGACATGAATACTCAACAAATCGGAATCAAACCCAAGGATCCGCAAATTATTAGAGGAGGAATATCGTTCTGTTATTTTTGTTTCCATTTGAATATATAATCATCGAAAATATAGAAAATTGAGCATAGTTTTCGTTGAATCTTTTAGGCACATAACTTCAATCCAAAATATCTAGAAGTTAAGCTGGATTCCTCGATGAATTTCAAGCACATTTGGAAAATTTGCGTCTGAAGTTGAAAACTAGGGATAAGGCATAATATCCTGCAAAAACTAGCTGACGCACATGAATATTTTATCGAACTTTAGCTGGTCCTCGAATATTAACCTAAGTTTAGCCGGCTAATCTTAAGTTTCTGCTCACAACTATCTTGAGCCGTAACATATATGTATATAATTTGTAACGTGGTTAGCTCGGAGAAAACTTATCTCGAGCGCCAGCTATTCTTTTCATTAGGAAGAATAGCAAACCTACCAGAGTAGCTGCTAGTCGGAGACAGAGTTCGCTGTTATCTAGGGTGGTAGCGATAACGAAGTAGTCAAAATCAAATTATGTACTAGTTTATTCACACCTTCGGAAACTGATTATATGTACAACGGAGATATGTGTAGGTATGAAATATGAGCGAATCTATCAGCAAACATACATTGGGGAAATTCTATCCGGTCACGAGCACTTTATAAAGTTTATACCGGGTACAGTGAAAAATCAAAGGTTGTTCAATAAAATGCGCCAACCAGAACTGACGAAATGGATACTGAGCTATACGGTATCGGGATGTAATTAATGAAAGAAACACAACCAGGGCGGATCTACTCGCTACCCCAAGGGCTAACGCTCCATGACTGATAGCGAAGAAAAGGTCTATTTTGAGCGCAACTACGGGATTTCACTAACGACGAGCGGTATCTCTTATTCTCTACCCCAAAGGCTTACGCGCCATGACTGATAGAAAAGAAGAGATTTCGGATTCAACACTTTTGAAACGCGGACAGGGGGGTGGACGGGACTTTCCCTTCAGTACCCCAAGGGCTTACGCGCCATGACTGATTTCGAAGGGAAAAGTCAGACTCGCGAAACAGGGTAAAGTACGATAAAATATAACAGAAAGCGATACAGTACAGCAGTGTCCAAGAAGTAACCGGTGTAGATCTAATTAAGAAACTGAACGGTAAAGACGTGGACCTACCTCCTTTATTTCAGGCACTCGCGGAAAAGAAACGAAAACTAAAAATTAATTCCTAAGAGCACTAATAATCGCAACACAAAATTATTTTTAAAATTGTTGAACGGCTTGTCGTGCACACAATTAACGTCGAATCGCAGAAAAGTACGGAGCGTAAAAGAGTCAAAGTGAAAGAGCAGAAATCAAAAAGTAAAGAGAGACCGTCGCGGGGGAAAATCTGCTTTTATAGGCAAATCCCCCCACACGTTAAAATCTGAAAATTCCAGAATGCGACAAGAATGAAAAACGTCGTCAGCTCCGGTTTATCGCATATCAACATCAGAAAAACGTCAAAATCTTCAACGGCATGCAAGAAAAACAACGTTAAACACAGATAAACGGTTTTTTACATTTACTCTGCCTATCGGAATGAACTGAATATTTGAGAATTAAATATTTTCAAAGGCGGAAATATGAGATGAAAGGAATACATTAAAATGAACTTCAATTTTCCTCAGGAAACTGGGATTCATTAGAAATTATAAAGGTTCTTGCAACTCACATTGCAGAACAAAAACTGTTGCATTGGTAGAGTTACCAGAGAATTGAAAAAACCGAAAAAAAAAACGTAATTGCTAACCGCCATTCATTCTTAATTTGAATCACCATTCGAGTAACGTATTTGCCGACGTCTCGCCGAATAAGGGCAACTTTTGAAGACTGGTTTTCACTTTCAGTCAGAGCTTTTGTTGCCGTTTCATTCTCACAGAGTTGTGCAAAAGTGTGTTCACCCTGTGTCGAAAAGTAAATTATGAAATGAGGAATGGTATACCAAATTAAATTTTTGGGGTTTAAATCAGCGCTATCCTGTCCATTCTACATAAAGATTTCAGTATAATTGCTTATTTCTCACAAGGTGAATGAAAATGAACACAATAAACTTTTATGATTGAAGGGATTCCTTATTTTGTAATTTCCATGGAAAGTACAAGAGATTGTACAGCGTTTGAATATTTTTATTTTTGCTGTGAAAAAATTAGAAAAAAATTAGGTTGTTGACACATAATATGCTGATGCTGGTGAATTTTGAGAAGAGTAAATTGAGAAGAGTAAATGTGGCTTGATTAAAAGACAAAAGGTGAAAACGATACGTTAAATTAACAGCTCTTGATACTGATCAAAAAGTCATTCAATTTATCTCATACAGTGGTAGGGAAAAGGTCTCTCAAATAATAATGTGAATATATATATGTGAAAATAATGTGAATACCCTATTTACAAATTTAAATTCCAAATTTTCTGTTGCAGATCTTCTCTCCCAATAAAATCCACAACTGCCACCATCTTTTTGGGTCTCCCAGTAGAAGGAAATTCTTTTTCTTTTTCCTTCACTCACTATATTCCTGATTGTAGAAACATACACCTAAAATCACAGCCTTCTTAAACTATTCTACAGGGTGTGTCTTTGACTCGTACAAATATTTTCTTGAGGTAAAAAGAAAAACTTTTTCCTTTACCATTTTTTTCGAATCCACTCGGTTAAAAAGATACAGTCTGTTGAAAAACCATAAAAAATATAATTATTAGTTCTATCTCACAAACAGTTTAATCGAATGAAATAAATTTCGGACTATAGTTTTTCATTTATTTGATGAATCTTTATCGAACACAAAAGTTATCACTTACGTCTCCCAGTTTTCTCAGTATTACCATTATGTATCATGAAAATACCAAAAATTCAAAGAACCCAACTCTTGAAATTAAGTTGGACCCTATCTAAAGATATATTTGACCGTTGTGTAAAATTGAAGTATACTTCATATTTTCTCGTATAATGCTCCGTTTCCGGGCAACTTGATGTTCAAGAATGTGTAGTGTCACAGTTGTAGCTAATGATTCTGAAGGTAATTTTGTATTTTCAGGGGTCGCACAGCTCATTTTGGAAAGTTAAAATGGCTATATCTTTTTATCAGGGCCGAATCGGAAAAAATGGTATAGGAAACAAGTGTTTTTTTTACCACTGTTGAAATATTTGTAGTATAGACGACTGTGCTAAAATATAAGTCGTTCAGATTCGAAAGAAACATGAATTTTTACTTATAAATGATATATTCGATGCTCTAAGAACCCGCGCTAGATGAATCATCGATTTCAAAATATCAGGGTTGCATAATTGTAATGAGCAGAGTACAATTCAAAATAGCACTTCTTTGTTTTCTTTGCTTCTGGCAAGCATTTTCGGCATTTTTGAAGCGTTAACGAATAGGACCTAGCAAATATTATATTATAAGATTATCCTGATTCTCCGTAGGTACCCCTCAAAAGCTCTGTGAGCTTGTACGAGTTCAGAGAACCAATTGTGTTCTGTGTAGGCTTTGTTAATGTGTCCTTAAGCCATCTTAGTCACAGCACTCGTAATTTTAACCAAGTGAATGAAGTCCTGAACAGTAGAAATTTAGACTAGAAAATGTTTTCTCTAGCCCGGGATCGAACTCAGTACCTTGCGGTTTACAAAGCCGACACTTTAACCACCAAGCCACGGACGCAATGGGGACAGCGACGGTTTGACATTGAAGACATTTCATACCAAACTCACTCCATTCTAGAAAATTATTCCATGCCCAACCGACTGCTTTTATGAAGAGAATGGACTATACTAATGTTACTTTCGACTATCAACAGATAGAGATGTCCAACGACCTGGAATGAATTTTTTCAAATTCGCTGAATTCGAGTAACTAGACTTGGTTCATCTTAGCAATGAAATGACGTCAGCAGTCAGAAGTACAACGTCGTTGCCAGACTGTCAAAATAATCCTAGCTTTTACAGCAGCCATTAGTTTTCACGAATTTTTATGAGGATTGGAAATTTTGTGATTCTATTCCGAAACTTTGATGAAAATAAACTTTGCAAAAATGATGATAAAACAGTTACTTCAATAGCTTGCTGAATGAGTTCACTAAAAGGTACACCTGAATGGGCACCATGAAAGGAAGGATAATGAGAGAACAGTTTAGAAGAAAATTAGCGGACGTAGCCCCATTGAACTCTGCGAAAAAACTTAAAGGTCTTTCAGAGTTCAGTACGATAAAAACCCTGAATGTTCGTCTGGCATGTGTTTGTTGACTCTGTTGATTTGTGGTTTTGGTTTGCCCCAAATTGTTTTTTCTTTTTGCAATTTTTAACCATACTGATGAGAGCTAAAGCTCGAAGCTTTAGTCTCCGGTTGACAGTTCCATTTAAGCTTCTCTGTATGCTATAATAAGTAACTATTTTAAAATACTGAGAGATTGTTGAACTGGAAGGAATTTCATTGATAAATTGACTAATCAAAATCTCAACCCTAACTGTTCAACAACTCTGAATCTACAATCCACCGAATACACGATTTTTCTTAACGATTTCTCTATCGCCATTTCCATTTCGTAATCGTATGACTTGGCTACATCGTCGTCTTCTCTCTTATCGACCCTATTCATCTTTCGTCCCTAACAAAACAGCAGATATTGGAATTATGAATGGTAAATTAAGCTTGAAGCCGGTTAGCCTTCATTGCATACCGTGGCGTGCTGAGACCGTCAAATGAGCCAGCCTGTATTTTCGCAATAATCACACGTACGTCATTGTCCTCTTCACAAAGACAGTCAAGGTTATGGTGTACGCATCGCATTTTGGAAGCGAACATTCTAGCTTGCGAGACTGTTATATCATTCAGAACATAGTACTCAGAAAAATCCTGGTTGATTTTTCAACGTATTTTTGGAGGAGAGCGTTACTCGAACTGGACTTCTTTCAAACGTAAATATAGGTTATGGTGTTCGCTATTGCTCAATTTTTTTTATGAAGCTTGGGGTAAGTTATCTTCAATATGTGAAATAGTTTAAGGATATGAAGGATCGAAACATTTCCATCACTTTTCAGGAAAGCAGGTGGTGCTGTCAAAGGACTGGAAAAAAATCTTTCTCCCCGTGAGTGTAATGGATTGTAAGAGATGACACTGTCTACAAAATAAGCCTGAATATTTCATATTGAAGAATATCTCGCACTGCGAAAATTGATCCTTTCCTCGAAGAAAAAGAATATCAAGGGAGTCTTCTCCAAGTTACCAGAAAATTATATATGAAATAAAAACAAAACAAAAGCAGAAAAATGTGAGATAATGAAATCAAATTCTATATCTCAGATTGACCTAAAATTCACAACCCAATTGAAAAGACATTCGGAAACTGCATGAATAGCCCTGAAATTTAAAAATGAGACAATGATTGAAACAGATTGTTTATGGTTTCTTCTGGTTCCCCTCATTCACAACTAGGGCTTCCAACTGAATTCCATTGGAAAAGCATACTATTGCAACGTCTGTGACCTGTTCTTACATAAAGAACTAGAATACACCATATTTTTATGGGAAGATCGAAACCAAGAACTCTATTTGAGGGATCACCAATTTATTCTTGTTTGAAAATAGTGCACTTATTTCATTCAGACTGCTAAGTTCCCTTGTCCCTTACATGCGAATTAAGGAAAGAGTTGGGCCATACGGGTTTATGTGACTTGGAACCGTATTTTGTGGCATATAGGACAGAATTGGAAATGAGTCAGGAGAGGAGTGAAATTTATTGCAAGAATTTATAACTGCACTCTGTCTACGGATATGGGGCGGTACAATGTTTGAAAGAACTGTAACCATTGAAAAGGTGAAGATCTAACGCCTGTCGCAGACATGCAATTTTTAGTTTTGCAACTGTTTAGTTGCAGAAGTGAGAACAATGCATTTATACGGGGCCGCGCAGACATGCAACTGAAAAGTTTTGCGACCGAATAGAATAGTTTCAGCCTCGACACAAACTAAACGATTGCGCAACTGTTTTGAGCACAAAGCTCATAGTGTATTTGCGCCCACTTGCGATCGAATAGTTGCAAGTTCTCTCTTCCAAACTGAACATGCGCAAGAAGATAACAAATTGAATTCGTTCGTTTATTTGTATGATTGAAGTACAGTGTTTTTACTAAATGATTGTAATATGGTAGTCGGCTTTATATTATACTAGCTGACCCCGCAAACCTAGTTTTGCCATTTAAATTATTTCTAGGGTAGATAATAATAACTAACTCATTGTGATTGCTCGATTGGTCGTAAGAAAAAGGAATGCTTTTTTTCTGTTCTGTAAAATTTTTTTGGGAATATTTTGTTATATAAACCTTGCCCTAACAATAATAAACACAACAAAAAAAGAATTGTCCAATTTGGGGCGATCGTTTGAACAATAAAGCATTTTGAAGTAAACCATAGATCCTCTTTTATTAATATAGATTAGCTGGCCTAACTCAGGTGTTTCGAATAAAATATTATAGAATTTCAAAATTGATGGCCACTGTTATGTTAAAATCATTTATAAAGAACTTGTTTTATAATATAGAGTAGGATTAAGTCAGTTTACTATTCCACAAAGAGAGTATATATTTGTTAAAGCTAAAGTTAGGCACGATTGGACAGGTATTTTCAAGTAATCAATTTACAGCTTGTAAACTTGGAGTCCTTTATAGGTGAAAATAACTATTCCAATTTTGAATGCATTCACGTTTTTCAGATCGATCACAAACATTTTCATTTTCATAGGAATTCTGTTCGTTTTTACTTATTCTATACAGGGTGATCAACAGAGCGATCGATCGTTCGATAACTCTTATGGATTGTAGACGAGTCAAACTTTGGCAGAATCGACTCTACTTAGCTAAAATGACCTTTAAAAAATGTCAATAAGTTCAATTCTTGAACTGGAATGCCTCGAAAACTTCTGTCTGTTGGATACCCTAGTGAGTGGTCTTGATATTTATGGAAACATTTTAGGCCTAAAATTAATCTTAAAACTATTCATTTTATGCCGTAAATGTTTTCAAGATAACTTTTTGACATAAAATTAAATTTTTCCTTTTAAGAATTCGAAGATGACGGTGACTGGACGGAAAAGTTCATTCAAGTCATCCAAAATAGACCTCCCATATTCAATACAGGCTCTACTCATTCGGTAATAATTGAAAAACTTTTTGGGGTATTTTCTTAAATCCGAATTCACTTTATTAAATTGACCCTTCATCAAACGCTGGGAAATGATTGGGTATACCCAATATTTCCTCTTTTGCCGCATTTTCTTCCGCCTATGGAGCTCAAAGGCGCACACCGTTGCTAACTCGTCAAAGTCCATATTGCAACTGAATAGTTGCATGTCTGCGTCCACCTGGAGACCAAACTATTCGGTTGCGTATATGTGCGCACTCGAACCGCTTGCAATGAAACTGTTGCGCAACTATCGTGAAACTGAAGTTGCATGTCTGCGACAGGCCTAATAAAAAGATTTAGCTGTGCATCAACTTTTTGCACACCAACCCAAACTGGGCAACAGCATTCAACAGCCGAAAAAACCAAAGCTAGGGCTGCCGTTCGAAGAGTAGTTGCATCAGCAATCCATGAAGTACCAACTGGTTTATGTAGGATATTATTCCTAGTTTTCAAATCAGATGAAAGTTTTTCAAATGCGCTTTGAAATTCAACGAGAATTCCAGCTTGACTCCTGAATATTTTGGATTGAAGTCATATTCCAAAAAAGAACTACCGAAAACTACACTCAATTTTCTATATTTTTTATGATTATTCAAATGGAAACACGAAACTTCGGTTTTATGGGTTAGGACGCAAACGCCATTCAAAATTTCTATATCTGGAGATGGATATTATGTTTTCTATGCATCCAGTAGGTACTTTAAATGTGCCGGCTGATCCGTGTCATTTAACCTCCAAAATATCCCGAAATTAAAATACAAATTGAATTTGTAATGGAAGCAATAAAGAATAGTACAACTCATATCGCATTTCAATCAGAGTGCCCGGAATATACGGCTTCATTGGAATTTATATAGATAGTTTCATGCTATTGGAACCATACGAGTTCTAACGAGTTCCATTTTCGAGCTGCTGACATTACGACTAGACAGTTTATAGACAATTCTCATCATCATTAAGGCACTCTTGACCATGAACGAACGCAGCAATTGTGAGAAAATCATTTATGAATTCTATATTTCCTACGGAACAATAGCATTATGTTTTCTTGGAAGTTCATTAGAGTCATGAGCATTACATGAAATGATTTGTCCGGTAGTTTCTTTTTTCGAATGATAAATGTGCATGGTAACGATTTTGTATGGAGATTATCATTATGGGGAGCCCAAGCCAGTGCAAAAGTTCGATCAGAAGCAGTTTTTTTACCACTGACCTATGTGTCGAACATCTCCTCGTCCAAAGAGGGAATCCCCAGATCAGTCTAGCTGTTGAATGCAACTTAACCCTAGAGTTTGGTGCAGATCAACTCTGTCTTTATTGGGCACACACTTAGATGCCTGGATATTCTAGCCAACGAAGTGCGCATTGATCCTGAATCAGTTATTGGAGTTTCTAACTCTCTATTGAAGCCATACAGTAACAAATGAACCGAAATAAAACACCTTGAGTACTGGCATAGCCATCCAGAAATACGTCACTTTCACAGGATGATCAAAGAATCAAATGGGCCAAAGTTCGGTTAACATTTTTCAGAATTTATTCAAGATCTCCTTTATCTGTCTTCAGAGGACGATGCAGATTCAAAGCACACCTCCAACTTTAGTGCATCGAGCAGATCAAGTAGAACCGTGACTGCAGTTGCTAAGGACGTGTTCAATAGCCCCATTTTTATCTAGGAAAAATTGAGATTGGGTCTCAATATCTCAAGAATATCAAGTTTTTGTAGGGGTGTCCTGAGTCTGAATTATCTGGTACTATAGATTCTGTCATTTTCTCTGTGAATCGTTCTTTGAGTAGCGCAGTATCTGTTCCTCACCACATAGTTTAAAAAACTCGGATAGCAAACTTGGTATTGCCGATGAAAACCGATACAAACTTCGCCTTGCTTAAACCTTTCTTTAAATGCAAATAAGGAAAATCTGCAGTAAGTTCTAATAATATGACGTAATTCTTGATAAACATTCGATTATATAATAAAAATGGATTCAGATGCATACCACCCGCCGATCTGAATATCAACGAGTGTTAAGATCTTGAATTGATGATTGAACTGGTCGATTTCAATTTGCCATTGTCAGGACAACTAAATGGAGAACGTTCCACCGACGAAGAGCAGATGCTGACCAGGGCTTCGGTCTCAATTGACCTCGTCAGAGCAACACAGCTCCTTCTCCGATGGAATAACGTTTGAAGTTGACGGACCCTAATTAAATACTGGTAGTCGATTCTGAGTCTGGATTTCGATCAGGGTTGATTGAACCAGATCTCGTTTCATACTGGATAGCTCTCGACTACTACTCGCTAATACTCAGAAGCCACTACCAGTATTTATTTGACGAGGTCAAAGGAGACCAAAACCACGGTAAGCATCCACCTTTTTCGGTGGAACGTTCTCCTTTTAGTTGTCCTGACGATGGCATATTGGCTAGTTCAATTCAGAGCGTAACACTTGCTGTTAATAATATCGGCGGGTGGTATGCATCTTAAGTAATTCTAATTATTGCATTCATTTTTCCCTGTTAAGGCATTTTTCATTATTCCATTATAATTTTGGGTTCTTTTAGCTTAACATAAGGTTAGCAACAATTGGAGAGCAAAAATGTTTCACGAGGGTAGTTAGCCTAGAGTGAGCCTTAAATTATGGCCATGAAAAAAGTTAAAATCTCAAGATGGTTAAGGTAGCTTTGAGCTTGTATGTGAGCCACTATAGAAGGTAGCAATGGTCTTAGACATGGTAGACCAAGTAGTAGACAGTCTGAGCATCAGGTTTAGTTTGGTAGGAGGGTTACATTTCTCTGCGACCTTAAAGTCCACTGTGTCCCCCATCAGATATGTTCTCACAACAGCGCCATCTAGACCATCAGTAGGAAAATCAGTTAATATAAATCTGTTAATATTCGGCTTGAGCTTGGTTTTCAACCATAATTTTCCTCTCGATTTTCCATTTTCTGTTGAATTAGCCAAAGCTTCTTCTAGTAGTGTCTGAGTGAACAAACCAAATATGATATATCTTCTTTTTTTTGGTAGTAGTTTTTGTGTTTCGGTAAAATCTCAGACCACTACACAACTAAGATTACTACAAAGCCTGAGCCACAAACAAAATGCTTCGGACATAGTAATAAAGCAGTTTTTTCACGACAAATCATCTCTTATCATCCAAAGTTCACTGGAAATCTACCAATTACTCAACCTTTTTTTCCACAAGCTGCTCATATCGGATTCTTCCACGCAAAATTACGGGTTAGAAACACGAGCCATTATTGAAACTAATGAACTGGGCTCGCATAACAAACTGACCACAAACAGAAAATCACTTCGAAGAACTCTCCTCCTCGTGCAACGTAGAATCGGGAAAATTGCTGATGTGAACCTTGAAAATATCGGTCATCGATTTTGCACGGGTTCAAATGATGCGGTAACGCTAGACCACAATATGAAAAAGTGAATTATTGGTTGATGTGACAGGTTGGATGGAAATCCACTGATTAATGGAACACTTGTGGTTTGTTATGGAAATGATTGAGGTACAACATTGCACTACGAACGTCGAGGTTGATGTTTTGCGTTATAGGAAATTTGATGTTGGAGGATATAGAAGAGTCCCTTTTCAATTTCACGGAAGCATTCAATACTGACATGCATAGAAATTATCTGATACGTCAATAACATTTCTTTCGATTTTCAGAATGTGCTGCCTAGAGCAGCTCCCAACAAACACAACATACAGCAACTGTACAGCACCGAAATTGCTGTACTGAAACTCCTCAGTTTTTGTATTGATAATACTGCGTTTTAAAAATTCAGTAATTGATATACAGTTACTGCACAGTTTCTATATCATGCATCTGCATTAAAAAAATGCAGTATTTGATATAAGCTACTGTATAGTTTCTGTATTGATAATTCTGCATTTCAAATATGCAGTTTTTGGTATACAGTTACTGTACAGTTTCTGTATTGCATTTTGAAAATGCAGTTTTTGACAGTGACTGCACAGTTTGTGTATTGATAAAGAAGCAGTAACTGAAATATAGTAACTTTACAGTTTCTTTATTGAAAATTCTTCATTTGAAATGTAGTACATATTTGATATACAGTTACTGCACAGTTTCTGCATTGCAGCGTCGAGGGTAGGCAGGTATACGATCGGTACAGTAGGTTATTGCCGATTACGCTCGAAAGGTCTGTCCTTTGTTGGGATTTGGAACGTTTAACGTTAGTCATTGGACTTATTGGCCATATTGTTTTGTATTAGCTTTCGATAGAATGTAAAGATTTGTTGAGTAGGTGTATTATGTAGGCTAAACTATTGAATTGTGTAAAATATGAACAAACTCTACTGTGTTTTTCGTTGTGAAAATAGTGTGCGGGGTGCATTTTCACGTAATGATGTAGTCACAACATGCAGAAGGGACTATTTCAACATGGTTGATAAACATATACGAGAAGCTTACAGAACGAGATAACTGAATAAAAACTCATATTCATATATTCTAAGCTTCTAATTATTTTAATTCCATCTTCATCCTGTTATTTGAATTCTGTTTTTTTTTTCATATATACATTCATATATATTATATGCTTAATATCCTTGGTGATCAATGTCCTTCGTATGCGACAGTGAAAAATTGGATTGCATTGAATTACTAGAACACCCCCCTTTTTCACCAGATTTAGCTCCATCCGACTATCATCTCTTTCCTCAACTGAAAAAAAGTTTAAAAGGTCGTATCATCTCTTTCCTCAACTGAAAAAAAGTTTAAAAGGTCGTAAATTTTCTTCAAACGAGGAGGTAATAAAAGCTGTGGAGGTCTGATTTGCAGAGCAAGAAGAAACATTTTTTTTGAGAGGTCTAGAGACGTTGCAGGTTCGCTGTAATAAATGTATCCAAATAAGAAGAGAATATGTTGAGTAATTAAATAATTTAACATTGAAATTTTGATTGGTTCTATAGTGGGCTAATAATTTTTCAATATATCTTCGTATATATTTTCTCATAACCTGATACAACATGGGAGCATAAAGTTCATTATCATATTATCAATCATTGAAAATGACTTGCCAACTTGACCAAACTAGTTTTTGAGTTTTTTTATTGGAGATACAACATACATTATATATTCTGAATCACAAAAAATAAAGGCTAGAATATGTAAAAACAATATAGGGTTTATATTTGAAAGAAGGAAAGCTACCACTATATCTACCACTATCTAAGTGGCAGACTAAAAAAAATCTTCGACTACGCCACTGCATTTTACAAAGTTACTCAAGAATGTAAAATTTCCTTTTCGATATCACTTAAACTTTACGAAATAGAGGCACAAATACAAAGAGCTGAAAAATGAGTTTTTACTTATAACTCGAAAACAAAAGAAGAGGGATGCGGTTTTGGCCATTATCCATACCTTTTGAAAATCGAGGTCGTCAGTGACATCCATTTTACCCTTGCTCGGTTACAGAGCTGCCATTCAATCCCATCCAATTTTGCCCACCCTGTACTTCGTTAACTCATCAGTGATAATTACAAAAAATCGAAATCATTTCATAAATGTCGACAAGGAAAATGCCCTCACTAATTGTTGATTTACTGGATGATGCAAGAGGTTGTTTCTCCGCACCTAAACTCCTAAACAATTATCGCAGTTTTACAATAGCTCAAATGAGGAACGCTACAACTCCGCACAGTCGGAATCTTCCTCAGCAAAAATTACGTAATTTCATTTGCCTTGTGGGCCCCCATACCTTCATAAATCGCGTGCCGTTTGACTCTCATGACATTATTCGAAAGCCTGCTCGGGTCGTGCCGCATCAGCGCACGTGATGTTGGGTTTCAACGTTCGAGTCATTCTGGCCAGCCGAAGGAAAAAATACGGGACTGGATTGAGATGGATGTGAAAGATATATACGCGAAGTCGACTGTCGCAGGATTGTTTTTTATGTCGAAATTGGGGCTGGTTGCGAAAGCATGACAATCGTTTCATGCGAGAATTTGAAGGTCCCAATCTTCAATCTTTTGGTGAATCTGCTGGTTTCGTCATCAATGGATGGAAGTTAACGGAAACGCCATCTTGATTTTTAGTTTGGCTAAGATTTTCGACCTATCGAATGGAATTTAGAAGGACCATAATAATTAAATTTGTCCACCATGTTGGAACCGCCATATTGAATTCCTAGATTCTCCAGTTTATACCGCGAGATTTTCTCGCCATCCGTATGTAAGGGGGAAGAGGGGTGTTGCCAGAACACTTGAACAATCAGTAGAATATTTCAATAGTTTCCACTTTCGTCGAAAAGATAGCAGCACTTTACGATTGTCTTTTTCAATTTCAGCATGTTTCGGATTGTAGCCAATGGCAAGACTTATCGAGAAATTCTTTTATGCCGAATTTCATTGAAAAAATCTTTTCACCTCGGAAAGTGAAAAGCATGAATGAACATTTGTTCTTCAATGAAAACATTTTTCGAGTTTTTTTTTTTTTGTTTGACGAATGCAAAAATTTCTGTCTTTCCGAGACGACGCCGACGGACTGATTGAAAGGGGAGTTCTCCTCAATTTGGGTTATCACACCATATGCAAGTTTAAACTGAATAATTATGAGTTTCATTCATGAATTTTTCAAATACACCGCGGAAACTATTCAAAATTATTCTTCAAATATGAGGTTTCAAATCGCTTCGTTTCTAGTTTACTATTTGGCAACAGCGCCTACTAGAAAATGAAAAGAACAATGGCTTGTTCATAAAACAACAGAAGTTGATTTACAGCCATCATATAGCGCGTACTCACTGGCGAGAAGATGGATCAGTCGAACAGGACAAAATTCGTATCCGGAGGTAAAATACCCTCCCATTCGGATCTCCGGGGGAGGGTGCCTGAGCGAGTGAATCATCGAACAAACACCAATGAAAAGCACATAGCTTTTGCAGCATGGAACGTCAGAACCTTGCTAGACAACCCCAAGGCCGACCGACCAGAGAGGCGTACTGCCCTAATCGATAAGGAACTGCAACGAACATCCATTGCAATAGTTGCTTTAAGCGAAACACGCTTTTCGGACGAAGGTAGCTTGGTAGAACAAGCGTATACTTTTTTCTGGAAAGGCTTGCCGGAAGGCGAAATCAGACAACATGGCGTAGGCTTTGCCATTAGAAACGACCTGGCCGCCAAACTTACCGAAAATCCAGTTGGTATCTCAGAACGTTTAATGACCCTACGTTTTCCTGCAGCGAATAACACGTTTGTGAACATCATTGCAGTATACGCACCCACTTTGAACTCCTCTGACAACTTAAAGGAGACTTTTTACGAAACACTCGTTGCTACATTAAGTAAAATCCCAAAACGGGAACGAATTATTCTCCTTGGAGACTTCAACGCTAGAGTGGGCAGAAGTCAAGACTCAGAACTATGGCCGGGAATAATAGGGAAACACGGCACAGACAGCATCAATTCGAATGGAGAACGTCTGCTGGCTCTTTGTGCAGAACACAATCTGTGTATAACGAACACCTATTTTATTACGAGACCCAATTCAAGGGGGACCTGGCGCCACCCGCGCTCAGGGCATTGGCATACCCTCGACTATGTGATCGTGAGAAGGAAAGATCTGAAAGAGGTGTTGGTCACTAAACCCAGAGCAGATCTGGAGTGCTGGACTGATCATAGGCTGGTAATCTCGAGAATGAAAATCTCAATGCGCCCAAAATACCAACGCAAGCCGAAGTATCTAAGAGAGCGCCTTCAAATATCCAAACTACAAAACCCTTCTACAAAGGACAGATTCACAGCTGCCGTCAAAGATAGCCTAACACCATCGGATTATAACGACGACATTGAGACTCATTGGCTCCGTTTCAAGTCATCCCTTACAAATACAGCGAAAGAAATACTGGGCACAGAACGCTCCCGAAAATCCCCAGACTGGTTTGCCGACAGCGAAACTCATATCGCACCCCTTTTGGACGCAAAACACAAAGCGATGAAAACCGCAATCAACAAGCCTGGCGATGTTGCAGCCCAAATAGGTTTCATAAACATAAAACGCGAGGTCCGTCAAGAAATAAGAAAAATCAAGGACAGCTGGTGGAAAGAAAAAGCTAGGGAAATACAAGCTTACGCCGATAACCATGACTACAGGCGTTTTTTCGAAGCTATTAAAACTGTTTACGGTCCAAGCAGAAAAGCAAGCTTTCCTATAAGAGATGCTCATGGAGCTATTCTAACTGATGATAGAAAAATTCTCGAAAGATGGAAGGAGCATTACTCACAGGTCTTGAATCAAAATAACGACTCGGATTTATCCATTTTAGACCTGCTTCCCGCGTATAGTCCGATGACATCGCTTGATGACGAAATTTCAATGTCGGAAATCATAAGCGCGATTAAAAATATGAAAAATGATAAGTCATCTGGTCTAGACGGCATTCCGGCGGAGATATTCAAAGCCTTGGATGAGGACATTGTCAATAGTCTCCTAATACTATTCCGCAAGATCTGGGAACAGGGAGATGTGCCACAAGACTTCAGAGACGCTTTAGTTATCAACCTCTATAAGAACAAAGGCGATACGTCGAATTGCAACAATTACAGGGGCATATCGTTGCTTAATGTGGCCGGTAAAATTCTCTCGAAGATTATGGCTAATCGTCTGGTTCCACTCTTAGAGAGGCTTTTACCTGAATCCCAGTGCGGCTTTCGACCAAATCGAGGTACGGTGGACCTAATTTTTACACTGCGACAGCTACAAGAAAAGGCCCGTGAACAACAATCAAGGATTTATACAGCCTTCATCGATTTAAGCAAGGCATTCGACTCGGTGAATCGGAGAGCTCTCTGGAAAATCATGGCACGTCTAGGAGTACCCGAAAAATTCCTAGCAGTGTGTAAAAGCCTTCATACCAACAACACCGCTAGAATACAGCATAATGGCTCTACAACCGACCATTTCTCAACCAACTCTGGAATAAAACAAGGCTGCGTATTAGCGCCTTTACTGTTCAATATTTTCGCCATAGCTGTATCGATAATTGCTGACATGAGCATGCCCGTAAGAGGTGTTGGGATAAGATTCAGATTTGATGGAGGCCTGTTTAACCTGAAGCGCCTCAGAGCAAAAACCCGTACCAAGTTTATCACGGAACTTCAATATGCAGACGACTGTTCACTCATCGCTAGCAGCTCAGAGGATCTACAGATAATGATGGACACCTATAAACATATATACGAAGCTTTAGGCCTTAGACTCAATATTGACAAGACCAAAATCCTGGTAAGTCCGCCAGAAAGCCTTCAAACAGATATCAGCCTGGACAATGAAACTCTAGAACAGGTCGAGCAGTTCAAATACTTGGGAAGCTTCATAAATACTAGGGCTAACCTTGACACGGAAATACACAACCGTATCAATTCGGCATCACGGGCATTCTGGAAGCTGAAGGACAGAGTGTTCCAAAATCACGACCTCAATCTGAAGACCAAGACAGCTGTTTACAGAGCAGTGGTCCTCCCAACGCTTCTTTACGGAAGCGAAAGCTGGACTCCCTACAGGCGACATATTAAACAGCTTGAACAGACGCAGCAACGTCATCTAAGACAGATAATGCACATCAGATGGTTCCACAAAGTTTCGAATGCAGAAGTCTTGCAGCGCGCGAGTTGTACAACAATTGAGACTCAAGTAACGAGGGCCCGACTCAGATGGAGCGGCCACATTCTGAGGATGCAAGACACAAGACTCCCCAAAATAGCTCTATACGGCGAACTCACTGAGGGAGCCCGGAAACCAGGAGGACAGTATAAGCGGTTTAAGGATACACTACATCAATCCCTAAAATCAGTTAATGCTAATCATAACTGGGAACAACTTGCGTTAGACAGGTCACAGTGGAGGTCTTTGGTCCACAGTTATAATGGAGAATCGAGAAGGATACAGCGGCGGCCAGATCTGGTTGGAGACTATCCATGCCCTGAGTGTGGAAGGATCTGCAGGTCACGGTTGGGTCTCTTTAGTCACAGGAGGGCACACAGTCGCAACTAGCACTAAGAAGTTACAAGTCTTTTCGAATTTTTTTTTTTTTTTTTCTGTCCTTCTTCTTTTTGTAGATTTATTCCCGGTAACGGGATACAGCAATGATGATGACTCACTGGCGAGCCTGAACAGCAACCGGCCATAAAAATCCCATAAAATTTTACGACCTTCCTCGTTCGTCGCTGAATTCATAGACAGCCATCTATGTCTATCTCATCAAGATAGTGTATTTGTTGTCCTTGTGTCGATGTTGCCAACTTGTGCAATATAAACGAAACGCTTTAAATTTTAAATACCCTTTTTCATTTTTAAGTACTTTAAATAATTTTTTGGGAAACGGTTGAAATGGTTATTTCAAAATGATATTTCATAAAAAATACATCATTTTCGTCAGAAGGAGTATTCCCCATTGAATTATAATGAAAGCCCCATATAAATTAGTGGTTTCTGACGTAACATATTGATTTTCTCTTTTTGAACTGACCACTAAAACGGTTTAGAACCCTCTTGAATGATATCGATTACGAAACATTCCGGTCATTTTGATTCCGATATTTTGTTTTTCTCAAGTCGGGAATTCCTAATGTGGGCGCCGTGTGTTTACCATTTTCTGACAACCAATCTCAAGTTTTAGTCATACCTTGTACCGTATTCCAATCAGCAAAGGCGCAAACTATAGTTTGTGCAAGCCTACTTGAACGTGTGAACGAAGAAAAAAAAAGTTATTCAGACACGAATTCGAATGAAAGTGAAAAACTTTGGGAACCACTAGTGTTTACCTGCCAATAAGACAAAATATTATTGGTCGCTAAGGAAACTGTTGAACAACCATAATTTTTGAGAATATGTGAGTAAAATGATACGCTCTTTCAATAGACGAATTCAGGAACGTTTGCCAAAATTGTAAATAATAGAAAAAACTCTTTCAAAAGAAGCGTATTTTTTTTAACTGTATTTGTGCCTTTCGGTTGCTTTCATCATTTCACAATCCTTGGAATGTCCCCGGCTAACAAATGAAAGTGATAGAAAAGAAAATTTAGATTGAATTTTCAAGGTGAGTTTTGACATTATTCAGGCGTTTTTTTCGTGTTTCGTAAATTATATTTATGGTTTCATCATAGACTAATAATTCATTTTCTATTAGACTATGGTTTCATCACAGAACGCCTCAACTATTAATGTTGTCCAATAATAAATAAATTATATTAGTCTATGGATGAAAGCATAAATATAATGCACGAAACACGAAAAAAACGCCTGAATAATGTCAAAACTCACCTTGAAAATTCAATATAAATATTCTTTTATATATCTTATTTGAGAGCCGGGGACATTCCAAGGATTGTGAAATGAATGCAATCGAAAGGCACAAATATAATTTTAAAAAATTGAATTGAAAGAGTTTTTTCTATTATTTACAAAGTTGGCAAACGTTCCTGAATTCGTCCATTGGCATGGTCGAAATTGGTTATCGATGACGTCGTATCTCAAATAACGTATAAATATGGGTCGTATGCCAAAAATTGCCTTTTTTTGAAACAAAATCGACGTGTTAAAAGATTTTTCCGAAAACCTCCCAGTATCAGCAATATTGAATTTATTCGTTACTTTGCTAAAGCATTAAACAGGGTAAGTCTTTGACTCGTACAAATATTTTAACATCAGTAGATTCTTGAGGCCAAAAGCAACACTTTTTTCCTATACCATTTCTTCTGATACAGCCCTGATAAAAAGATATAGCCATTTTAAGTTTTCATAATGAGCTGTGCCACCCCTAGAAAAATAAAATACCTACACATCTGTGGATCTTTTAAAAATAGTAGATACCCAATTTGGAATTTCACAGATACATTTTTTTTTTTATTTTTAAACATAAAATTACTCGAAAACGAGAAAATATGAAGAATACTTTCATTTTACGAAACGTTCAAATATTCATTAGATAGCGTCCAACTTAGTTTCAAGAGTTGGGTTCTTTGAATTTTTGGTATTTTTATAGTACATAATGGTCATAATGAGAAAACTGGAAGACGTTGGTGATATCTTGTGTTCGCAAAAAAATTCATCAAATAAATGAAAAACTACATTCTGTAATTCATTTCATTCGATGAAACCGTTTGTGAGATAGAACTAAAAATATTTTATATATTTTTTTATAGCCTGCATCTTTCAAACCGAGCCGACTCGGAAAGAAATGGTATAAGAAAAAAAATTGTTTATTTTGATCCCAAAAATCTACTGTTAAAATATTTGTACGAGTCAGACTCATCATGTATAAGTGAAATAACTTTTTTTTACCAAATGACAAATGAAGGCTCACTCTGGAAAACACCCTGTATGTGTTCGCCAGCCAGATATCCCACATAATAAATGTACCAAATCCGAATAATTTTCTGTGCTACCACAGAGTGAGAGAGAGACTCCCAACACAATGAGACTTGCCTATTCATCAGTCCCCCCATGTTTGCACTGCTTTGAGTGTGCTGGTATATTGTATGTTCAAGTCTGACACTGACATCAATAAATGAGGCTCATGTATCAGCTAGGAGGGGTCAATACTTTTCAGCTTACGGTCCTCCTAGTCCTGATAGCGACAAAGAAAGGTGAGAGGATGGAGGATGGAAAAATATTGAGTTGACGTATAGATTGCTATGACATGGACTATGATGTCACTGTTTTCGACAGATGCTTAAGAGAAGGATTCTTGAACTGAACTCAATCGATTTGTGGAAATAATTCTACAGATGAAATACCTATCATGCTATGACATAGGTACGTCTACGTTAATATAGTTTCATATTGAATGGATATAATTGATAGGGCAACATTGCTTGGAAGAAATTACTTCTGATAAATGTATTATCTCTAGAGAAAAGCAATTCGTAAAAAGGACAATAGGGAATACTCCTCGGAATACTCCTTCTGACAAAAATGATGTTTTTTTTATGAAATATCTTCGAAACGTCACTCTTTGAAATAACCATTTCAACCGTTTCCCAAAAAATTATTTTAAGCACTTAAAAATGAAAAATAAAAATTTATTTCAATTGCACAAGTTGGCAACATCGACTGAAATATGCCTTGATAATAAAGGACAACAAATACAATATCTTGATGAGATAGACAGAGATGCCTGTCTATGAAGTCTGCGACGAACGAGGAAGGTCGTAAAATTTTATAGGATTTTTATGGCCGGTTGCAGTTGAGGGTCGCCAGTAAGTACGCGCCTGTAAATCAACAGCTGTTATTTTATAGGCAAGCTGATCGGACATTGTTCTTTTTATTATCTAGAAGTCGCTGTTGCCAAATCGTAAACTTGAAACCAATAGATTTAAATTTTAAAACCTCATATTTCAAGAATAATTTTGAATAGTTTCCGCGGTGTATTTGAAAAAATCATGAATGAAACTCATAATTATTCAGTTTAAACTTGCATATGCAGTGATAACCCAAATTGAGGAGAATTCCCCATTTTTTATATTTATTTCTTCAGTTTCGTGTGTGAGGAAAGAAAACCCATAACAAACTTATAAGATCTTCGATTTTTCTAGTAGGCTACGAATATTTTGGGAAGAAGTGTTTCACTCACCTACAGTTCAGAGTAAAATTAATAGTAAAACTCAGCATTGCTTAGCATTAACAAATTACTTTCCGTAACATCTATAGGATAACATATCCCCAACCATCAAAAATTTATTTTAACATTGGGTAATTTTTTTTCCATATTTCTACATTAAGAAATTTTCAAGGGTTTCTTGAAACTCACCTCCGGCTGAAACGAAGTTATGGTCTATTTGTTTCCCAGGAATCCTGAAAAGAATAACCCAGATTATTTCACAGAATCTTTTCGAATCATACCAGATTACATCAAATATTATAAAATGGTCAAAACATTAACATAATCAGAAGTCAGATCAGAATATACTGAACAAAAAATTGTAATGAATCTTCTTATTTAAATTGTGAATTTTTTATTCGATCTCTCAAGATTTGTTTATCTCTTCATTAAGAAAATTACAATACAATGACATTACAATTTAACTATAATCAGCAACGTATTGAATTGATGTGGCCGATACATACGATTACATATATGATTTTCACTAACATAAGTTGTTAAACCAGAACACGTGTTTTGTTATCACACTAGCATTTTCAGATGGGTGTAGGTAAACCAAGGGTAAAGTGTATTACAACTTTTATATATACTTATAAAACTTAAAACGGATGTCAGTACTTTCCAATATAAATTAAGATATTATTAATATTGGGGAATATGTCAATCTCAGAAAATACCAGTAGAACTATGAACACAGAACGATCTTTTCGAGGATCTCCTGGTACTTAAATCTCTAATGGCAATGTTTCATATCTTTTATACTTTTTTTTAAATTTTTTTCATTGTTCCATTTTGTCTATATAATGGAACTGATATTTATTCTCCCATCATTCAATTACAATTCTTACACTTCGTTGAAAAATAATGAATAAATTCCGACTATATTATCTATCAAAATAAATGCCTTCTTTCTTCATCTGAAGGAATACATAGTGAGTAAAAAGTAAATACAAACTTAAAATCTTCTGTATTTATTATTTCCTAGATACACATCAATTCATTTTCAATTACGCAACTTTTCATGTATAATTGAGTGGTCATGTACCCTCTATGAGGGGTGGAATGTAGTTGGGTTTACACGGCAACCCTAAATTTTTGTGCCACAAAAGTATGGACCTCTTTCTTGCTGGGGATGATTTGGTCATTGATGGATTTTTTATCAATCCTTTTTTTTTAGATCAAATTGTTTCTCAATTCAAATTTAAATTTTTTATGTATTCTAAGCCCATTGACACATACAGTTAAGAGTAATACCTTTATGTTTTTTAAGTGTTATTGAAAACATACCTCTCTCATGGGGTAGTATCCAATTAATGAGAGATGAAAATTTCTGTTGATTGTGGTAAGTTTGAAAAAAAAATTACAATGCCACTTTTTCGTTTTTCGAGTGTGTTATTGTGAGAGAGGAGGGAAACATTTTCAATGCATATGGTTACATAACACTGCGAATATAGCCACAATTAAACGTACCCTTCGAAATTTGAATAAAATTTGTTTTGGGAGTAGACGCCCACGCTATTGTGTTGTACATCGCATTCTTTCCGTCCAAATAATAAATGACGCCATTATTGAGCACTGGTTCGAATCGTACACGCCATACAATTTAGAGTGGCCCTGAACTTGAGAGCGATTCCTATCCAACGAATACATTAGCCGTTAAAACGCCAAACTCGATGATTAAATCGAAATTTGTTTTTCGCCGAGTCCGAGAAGTTTTTTTTGGATCGCACCCAGCGTATCATTCTGCGAAGTATCGTGAGGAATACTTTCCTGAAAAAAGCACGAGCATCGGTAAAAAAAATTAGAATTATAAGACGATTAAGCCAAAGTTGCCCTATACCAGGCATGGGCAAAATTTTTGAGGGGAGGGCCAGATAAAATGAAAAATTACCTAGGCGGGCCAAAAAAAAAATACACATTTTTACAAGTGATTAACTTTTTTTCGATTTTTACATCAAACATGACTAACATCCTAGAAAAGTAAAAAAAAATGACAAAAATTAATTATTGTTCGGTAGGATACGAAAGAGTATGTGAAAAATGAAACTGTGTTTGAGCTTCTAAGAATTGTCCATACTCTGGTAGAAATTGGCCGTGATGATGCTAAAAGCTGGTCACTAAAGGTGCCAAAAGATTACTCTGACGTGACGTGGGCCCAAGTCATAATGCGCATTATTCGAAAATCTAATATAGGATTTTTTGCGGAAGCGTTAAATTAGTCAGACGTGACGTTGACACGTGTATTCCCACGTTCCCACATTGAACGCTTCCGCGCAAAATCCGATGTTAGATTTTTGAATCATGCGCATTATGACATGGGCCCACGTCACGTTAGAGTAATCTGTAGGCACATTTATAGTCGGTTGCTTACGCTGCTATTCATAGTTTCATAGTGGAAAACACCTGTTCACATAACAATATGCAGTTGTTCCCGAGATATTATGATTATTCATTAAATATGCCCACGATACCAGATTCCGCCCGTCATATTTGGTGCTTCTCCCTCCAGTAGTAATGTTGTAAATATTAGTCAAAGGTACTTTGAAGGACGTGATTGTTTGTTTCTTGAAATTTTTGAAAAATATGTGATATTTTTGTTGCTCTCATCAATGAAAATCAAAAGGTCCAAAATACTTCGAATTACACAGACGTTGACAACGAACCAAATGAAAATTTTAATGCTTGATTCGTTACTAACCACCACGAGCATAATATCATCATCTCAGTAACCGTGCTGTTGACTGCTATAACTCGAGGTTAGTTCAGAATTGAGAGAACTAGAACACTACACCTATGCTAAGTTGCGCGCAAACTTTGCTAAACTAAAATTGATGTTAGATCCAATAATTAATACTGTTCTTAAAGCTCAAAAATTTTCATTTAGAAGGAAACCGTTACTTAATCGATTCAACCTACGCAGAATCGAATAATTGAATAAATTTTCATGTATTAATCACACTTGAATACTGCCTTCATGTTTGGAACTCAGCAACAAGCCGTTCGTTGCAAGTTTTGGATTCCATGCATCACTATTTGTGTTCTGTGATGCAGTCGTTGGAACATCGAAGGAGATTTGGCGACTTTTGCTTTTTCTGGGGATTACAAGAAATAATGCCAGCCGCTGCCAGATGCACACGCAGTACTAAGGCTGAGCCTCGAGCACAACTCTATGCAATTTGAATAACAAATTGGTGGACTTTTATTTGAGGGATTCAGGGCTGAAGTGAACCAAGTCCATGCAGCCTAGTTTTGAGATACATGACATAGAAGTTGTTTATCACCAATTAATTCAAAAGTGACTTCTTTAGATTTGTGTAAAGTGAATGTAAGCATATGCTTACATTCTAACCTAAGTCATGTATCCCAAAACTAGGCTGTATGGATTTGGTTCACTTCAGCTATGAAACCCCCATTTATCAGTCCTTCTTCCACCTAATACGTTTACAGCTAATTTGTCGTCTTCGATGTAAAATTCTCAACATTTTAAGATGATAATAAACAGTACGCAACTTACGCTTTGAGACAACTCGGTATTAGGTGACATTGCTTTTCCTTATCAGACGATCAAACTTAGAAAAAAAAATACTGGTGATTGTTTCAAGATCTTGACGCGGGCCGGATTAGACTTTCACGTGGGCCGGACCTGGCCCGCGGGGCCGTAGTTTGCCCATGCTTACCCTATACGAATGCCAGTTGACTAAGCCAGGGATCCAAAGAAGAGGTCGATAAAGTACCACCTTGTAGTGTAAAAAGGAGAATACTATTGTTTGAAAGAAGCCTATTTGTTACAAAAACCACCTCGCCCAACTTAGTATTTCAAGATGCATAAATTGCTCTCGAAAACGCTTGAGATTGGACATCATGAAACAGGGAAGCGAAATACTCATCAGTGGAGACCTAAATGCAAAAAACACTGAATGGAAATGCAAGGAAATCAACCAAAGATGCAAAACATTGGCACGATTCACAGAGAACAGAAATATAATATTCAAGCTCTCGCACTGGTCGAAAGAAAAACGCACTAGATATTTCCCTGAACAAAAATATAAGCGACAACATAACTTTGGAAATCATAGACGAATCCACAACAAACCATCACCCTGTGAAAGAGAAAGAACACTATACACAACTGGAAAGGATTTCAGAAAACTGCAGAAAAACTCACAAAAATAAGATCACCAACAGAGAAGAGCTAGAACAGAAAGTAGCTGACCTAGAGGAAATCATAAAGATCTCGATTAAGGAATCAACTACAGAAAAGCCAATACAGAAGAAGAAAACTAAATTACCAGAACAAAAACATATTACCATAGAACAAACATATTACCAGACATATTAAAGACCGCATAGCCCTGAAGAAAATAGCAAGAAAAGAATACCAGAGGACATCAGACAACCACCATAGGCAGTAACCAAAGCATTAACAAAGTAAAATAGAACGAATTCGATATTAAAAACTAGCAACCATACAATAATTAAAGATGAGGAGAAAGCAAACATACTCGCCAAATTACTCCAAGAAGCATACAAACTGAATGAAACCCAGGACATAACATTCGAAAAGGAAGTAATAGAACACAATAAAGCAAAACTGATGAGAGAAGATAACTACAAATTAGAAGAAGTCACCACTTTCGAAATTCAATCGATAATCAAAAACCTCAACCTAAAGAAGGCGCCAGGGATGGACAGAATTAATAACAGAGCACTGAAGAACCTTGCTGAAAACACAATAGAGAAGATAAAAAACATTTGCAACGGCATTCTCTGAACAAGAAGTTTCAGAAGTAGATGGAAAATTGCAGAAACTATAATGATACCCACCAGGCACACCCAAAACAGACCCAAATAATTACCGACCTTAAGCCTACTGTCAAGTCTGAGCAATTTTGCGGAAAAAATTATCATGGAGAGAGTGAAAAACAGGCTTCAGAACGGGACATGGAACCGGAACCCAACTCGCCAGAGTAATGGAAACAATACTGAAAGAAAAGCAAAGAGGATATAAACCAGCAACAGTATTGATGTATATATAAGCATTTGACAAAGTATGGCATCAAGGACTCATTTATGAAATGCTAAAGGCCGACTTTCAGACAGCATTAATCGAAATTACCTGACAGATAGGAAATTTTACGTGAAAATCAACTGAGAAACATCAGAGATGAAAAATATAGAAGCCGGAATACTACAGGGATCCTTACTAAGACCCATACTATAAAACGTTTTTACTAGCGACATACCAACGAATCAAGGGGTCACATTAGGTTTCTACGCAGATGATACAGCAGTCCTAGCCTTAGGCAAAACCGAAAACAGCGCTACCAAAAAATTACAGGCACACATTGACAAACTGAACAAATGGTACAGGAAATGAAAAATAAAATAAATGAAAGCAAAAATCAAAGCATAATGTAACAATATAAAAACAAGAGACATAATCCAAAGATGAAGATAAAAATTAATGACAGAGAAATAGAATAACAAAATGAAGTCAAATATCTAGGAATAACAATGGATAAAAACTTGAATATGAATAAACACATAGAGGAATCTCTATCCACTCATAAACAGAAAGAGCAAACTGCACCCAGAACCGACAGTCAGACTTTACAAACCAATAACTAGACCGACTATGACATACGGAAGTGAAATTTTAAAGATGAATAAGAATCAACTCAAAAAATTGGAAACAATACAGAACATAACTCTTAGAGAAGACAACACAAGAAACAAAAAAATCAGTGAGATGACAGGAAGCACAACAATCAAAGAACACATAACATATAACAGAACTGGCAAAAGAGCTAAGGAAAGAATGGAAAGCCATGAAAACAGTGGTATAAGAGAAAGTGTAAACAATGATGAAAACGAAGAATCAAGAGTCCAAGCCAGGTTGAAAGAAAACCTGGAGGAAAAACAGAGAGAGAAAAATTGACCGAGAATAATCTAAACATACAATATGTTTTGTTCATGTGATTGGCTACACATTGAAACGAATTACATATTTGGATTTCTCACCTGAAAAACAACGGTTATCAATTTTTTATAGTTCACTGTTAGAAGGGATCAGGAAAAGGCAAATAAAAATGGGTATTTCAGTGAATTCCTTGTTCAAATTTATAAACAGGGCGGTCACCCATCCACCTCCTGAACCAGTGGCGTATGGCCCGGGCCCCCCCCGAAATGAATAAAGAAAACTGAACTACTATAATAAATTAAACAGGCTCGAGAAGCATGGCTACGGCGTCTGATGTGAATATACAACAACTGTTTGTTCGCGTGACGATTTCTAAACTGGTTGGGAACCTATACGCAGGCTCAGATCTTAAAATTCGGAACATGCGTACCAGTTACAAATCTCCGAAGCTCTGATCATGTCTTTGAATCCGCGAACGGTTCTTTTCTATCTGCGCTTGCGTGAATAAAGCTAATCTGTAATACGCACGACACGGCTGAAGCCGCTAGGACAGTAGTTGATGATTACCTAAATCTCACGTTTGCGTTCTAATATCTAATATAATAAGTCGTAAGAGTATTTTAGTGTTCTCGGGTCATAATTGAAAACTGACTAGTGAAAGAAAATCACAATGAAGAGACAAAGTTCAATTCAAGATTTTTTCACGAAAAGACAAAATGTGGATAGACCTGGAGTTGAAAATTTAGAAGCCCGCGTTGCCGTGGAAGGACAAAGTGAAATTGCTTGTGCCGATGTCTTTCAAACCAGCTCCTCTGGTCAAGATGTGGAAGGTATTTTTCAAGTTATTAAAAATGTAAACGATATTGGAAATTACTGTCAAAGGAGTTATATTTGTTCATTAACAAATGATGAAAAAGTTTCATTGTTAGAAAATGTATGGAAACCTCAGTCTGGTTACAAATTTCCTACCACTTCGATTTCAAACCACACGAGATCCTTTCAAGCAAAATGGCTTGAAGAATTTGAGTGGTTAACGTATTCAGAGGAGAAATGCGGAGCATTTTGTAAATACTGCGTGTTTTTCTCTCAGAGCGAACATGTAGGGAAAGGAAATCACCAATCATTGGGAATATTTGTGACCCAGCCTTTCATAAATTTCAAAAAAGCTAGGGAAATGTTCAAAAATCATCAAGATTCGAAATACCATAGGCAATCCATTTTGATTGCTGAAAACACAAAATCCTTGATTAAAAAAAAACGTGAAAGTGTTATTGATCAAGTGAATTCTCGAAGAAAATTAGATATTGAGAATAATAGAAAGAAACTGGTTGCTATAATTCAAACTATTAAGTTATGCGGAAGGCAAATGATTGCTCTCAGAGGTCATAATGATTCTGGACGAGTGAGTCTTGAAGAACCTGACGAAAATGACGGAAATTTCCGATCATTGTTGAGATACCGAGCTAACAGCGGAGATAATCTTCTTAAGGACCAATTGATCAGTGCTGGTGGAAAAACAATGTACACAAGCCCTGTCATTCAGAACGACATCATTAACACATTTGGTTCTTTGATTCAATCCAAAATTGTGGCAAAAGTAAGGAATTCTATCTTCTATTCTGTTTTAGCGGATGAAACCACTGATATAAGCCAAATAGAACAATTTTCACTTTGCATTCGCTATGTTGATGAAGAAACTTTCAAAATCAGAGAAGATTTCCTAACGTTGAAGAAGAATATTATAGACGAGCAGTTTATGTGCCATACCTGGATGATTTTTGTGAAGCGTTAAGGGAAAGATTCCAATCTCATAAAGACACAATAATATCTTTACAAAACATTCTTCCACAATTTTGTATCAGAACAGACATCACTTCATTAGAAGCTGCATTGAAATTATATGAACCAGATTTGTCATTTAACGACATTGTGCGAAGTGAGTTTAAGCTGTGGCAAGAAAAGTGGAAACAGGAAAGACCTGAAGTTCTGCCAAAAACGGCGATTAGTTCTCTAGAAAACTGTGACAAAGATCTATTCCCCAACATTTATATCCTTCTAAAAATACTGGCTGTCCTTCCCGTGTCAGTCGCTACCGTTGAAAGGACTTTCTCTAGCCTAAGAAGACTGAAAACTTACCTAAGGAACAGCACATCTGAGAATAGACTAAATGGTCTCGCATTACTCTCTATTCACAGAGACATCACAGTTAGCGACGAGGAAGTTCTTGATAAGTTTGCTAGTGTACCGAGAAAACTGGGGTTTGTTTTGTAACCATCTATGTAAGCGAATGTTCAGCTAACCTCGTCTTCATGTCGTCAATTAATTTTTATTTTTTCCACTTATAATAAAATGAAATTTCTCATTGTCGTTTTTTTTCTTGTTCAAAACATGATGAAGCCTTTTGTGAAAACCTCACTACTCTATCAATTTCTCGTCACGTTGCAGGAGTCCGTTAAATGGGGATAGTTCACAGACGTGAGTGTTGGCTAGAAATAGCAACCAATGGTAATTTTTTTTGCATCATAACTTTTAAGATTTGAAAACAATGTGTACGAGATATTGATGAAAAACAGGGAGACTATGCCCAAAGTTATCCTTTGATTCTCAATCGAAAAATTGCATCCAACCTAATCTAACCATTGGATCATTTGATGGTGTAAGCATCTCGGGGCCCCCCCCGAAAATATTTTCTATATACGCCACTGTCCTGAACCTAGTCCAATGCTATAGTTAGCTTCCAGAAAAAAAATCCCACTATTTCCTAGAATATTGTACTATTGAATTGAAAAGAAAAATAACGTTTTCGGTATTCCTGAAAATTTTGAGGATCAACTAGGTAATTCCAGAAATGCATAGTTTTTTCAGCATCTTTGTATTGAGGCATGTTTGAAAAATTGCATTTTACCGGCGAACTCACCCTCCTGTGTTCTGATTCACTGGGAAAAGAAGTTTTCACACGCAATGCTACTATAAATTGATATCAATCTTTTAATGCGTGATTAATGCATGTCACGCAAAGTTCGACCAATTAAGATAGACAGATAAGGAAATATATGAAATAAGAAACATTTTCGAACATGCATTCGATGCATCCTGTGGGCAACGGCTGAAAAAAATGGCGCAAAAGATTATACAAGTTACGCAAAAATTTCACATCTTCGGTAATTATTATTTTGCTGAAATAGGCTTGAACAAGTCAATTTTTATTTTAGATAAACTCTATACGAGAGGTGAGGGTAGTTAAGATTTTTAAATGGAAGCACTAACTTTAAACTCAACCATCCTATATGAGGTAGAGAATACATGATAAAATCCTCAATAGAAAAATTTAAATAATTCAAAATGAAAATCACTCTGTTCAAAGATTTTTCTACAAAATAGAAAATATCGAAGATACAAATAAAGGGCGTTTACTCACTCAGTAGTGAAACTACAAACTGCATTTGAAACCCACAAAAAATATCCGGTGATATTTTGGAATTTCTTGCTCATGACAATCTCAGAGAAAGAGTTGCTACGTCCAACCTGTAGGATGTTGAGTAGCCGATAATCGCCAGTAAAGAAAGTCATGACTATCAATGGAATGCCTAAGTGCCTCGAAATTTAACAGTTTCGAAAGTAAGGACAAGTAGGGACGAAGGAGCTATAAACCACCCACTGTGTTCTGAAAAGTCGAACCTATTGGAAGATAAATTCGGGTATAGGCATACAAATACGGAGATAACTACTTGTTTCTGGCAACGTGAACAACAACGCATTGTTTACCAAGCCAAACAGTCATGAGCTCTCCCACGGCTTTTTCACTTCAGACAGTCGATAATACCCTCAAAACTATTTCGATGGTCTGTAAATTGATTCGGCAAAAATGTTCGATTTTTAGCCAAAAGTGGGAGAACCAATAAAAATAACAGTTTGACAGCTGACAGTATATGTTTAGTGAAGAAAGACTAGTGGATAACGCGTTTTCGTTGTACACATTGTACAACAATATTTCAAAAGTGATGAATGTTCAGCAGCAATAGTCTACAAATTGTAAATATAGCTGAAAATATTCATTTTACATAGTCAACTGTTAAAGACCAATAATGGTCAATCAAGTGTATAATTTTATTTAAAAGCTGGTAAAGCTCTTTCTGCTATTGAGCAATCTTCAATACCATTGTCTTAAATAAGTCATGAAAACATAAAATACTAAGTGTACCAAGATAAGAAAAATGGGATCTGGAAATCTGTTTTCTTCTAACGCAGGCCCAATCTCACTTTGGTGAACGTGGAAGTGAATTTGTTGGACAGGCAGACCCAGATTGGGTCTGCGTTAGAAGAATACAGAATTCCAGATTCCATATCACTTATATGTTTGTGCAGTTTGTATTTTATGTTTTCATGACTTATGAACCGTTGTACTAACAATACAACGCTACGGTACTAACGATGGCTTAATAGCTTCTTAAAATTTATACAAAATTATACCTGCACTCTTCTTCTTATTGACCATAGATAATAATTTGAGTTCTAGTTGGGGAGCCGACGATGCTGAAGCTGAATCGAGCGTCGTGGAGACCTAGTGGATTTTGAAGATTAAATGGTAAATAAAAAAGTTCTATGATGTATGCACTTTGAGCGGTGGGGAAAGCGTCTGCAGGCTCTCAAAAATGTAAAAAAAATCGTCAGGTGTACATACTCGAACTTGTAAGATACTGTATATTCCCTAGGTTCTGATAATGAATTCATGTTAATCTGACAGTTTGCGTGGTGGGGCTGGCCGTAAGGAAGAGTTGAAAATGGTAGAAACAAAATTTTTGAGCTTGTCAGATTTTTAGAGGATATGGACCCAAAGAAAGCTGCTTTTTAAGGGACTGACAATTCGGACGTGACACAAATCGTTACATGGACATACTCGAGCGTGTCAGATTTTCATATAGATATAGAATCTCGGTGTTGCAGACTTGTTGACCCATTAATCTGACAGAATTCAGGGGGGGTTTTCCTAATCTGACAGTTTGAAGATGATAACAAGGCATTTTTTAAAGATATTTCCCTTCCTGTACCTCTGATCGTTTCTGTATTCATTATAAAAATTGAAGATAATAAAATTCTTCACAACTTTTGTCTGAAGCAATTTTTCATACCCTTAACCGTTTTTGAGCTAGAGGGTGACAAAGGCGAGGAGCTTAGCCACACGTGCGAAAGGCCAAGGTCAAAGTAGAAACCCAGTCTAAAGTACATTCATCGCCATATATATCTCAGAAACGATCAAACGTAGAAAAAATTGCTTCAGACGAAATTCGTTATGCTCTACAACTTTTGTGATGAATGCAAAAACAAATTGAAGCCCAGAAGAAGAGATAATTCAAAAAAACTGATGTTCGTGATTTTTATGGCCAATTTTTATTGTTTCCACTTTCTGAAAGTGTCAAATTATATTTTTTCCGTTATTCTTGAATCATTAGCTTCAAATTTAAAAAAAAGCCACCGCACCTTTTCGTCACTCTTAAATTGTCAGTTTCAGAGAATATATACTTTTCAACATGTAATTAACCACATATATGTTAATCTGACACGCTCGATTATGTGTAATGATCGTTTTTTTTTTACTATTCTGACAGGCTGTTCCAGAAAATTTTCCCTATATACAGGTCTAATTTTTTGTAGAGGTACTCTACAGAGTCCAAGGTAACTCCCCTTCTATTAATTTGCCACGCTCGAGTAAATCCCGAATTTCCCTCTTGGGCTCCCCTACTATCCGTGATAAGCTATACCACCCCAAGAAAAACATATTTCCCTTCAGAATCTGTGACACTACACATCTGTGGATCTTTTCAACAGAGTTGCATTCGACCAAAATACCCAACTCTATATTCCGAAAATCATTCCATTCAATAAAAAATTTCGTGTATCTCAAAATTAAATTTTTTTATGGATTTTCAACAGCCTGTATATTTTAAACCGATTTGAATTGGAAAATATAGTAAAAAGAAAAATGTTTCTCGGTAATAGAATTGCAAATTCTATACAGCGAATTCATGGATTTTTTCGACTCTCATCCACTCAATAACGATTTCATTTGGAACCCTGAATAAATTTCACTTTCTTTAGGGTTCAGAGGTGAAACTTCCCCATCCGTACCTTCACTTTTTCCTGCCAAGAGATCTCACCTGCATACGTGATTTGGTAATTGATACCCTATCCAAGAAAAGTGAGACGATATCTATCCCTTTGAGAATTGCGAAGTAATCGAAGAAACACTTCTCAACAAACGTGCCACAACGCTGAAATTATGGATAAGTACAGCCTATAATTATGGCTATTTCAACTGAACTTAAGTCAGGTATGAATGTGCATGCAAGCTGTGGGACGACCTCATACTAGATGGGCGGCAACAAACTGGTAGGGGGACACAAGGGGGGTATTTAGTAGAACTGATAATAGTCCGTCGCGTAGGTCGGCCTGAGCCCACATGGTGAGACTGTGTCATACAATTTTTTGGCTTCCGAAGTTTCCGCGTATTACGACTACAATTCTACACGATATTATCATTTATTATCAGATCAAATTATAAATCTTTAGAAATAAGCCTTTTTTATGGAATTGCATCGATTTCACTCTGCTCAAAACAAAACTCTCAGGAATTATTTCCTCTGGTTCTTCTGTGAGGTCCAAAAAAATCTCAAGGTGAATATGAATGAATGAGTTTCTGCGTGAAAAATATCTCTTGGGGGTTTGGACAAAGCTTAAATTTGACACATTGATCATTTCCAAAGGCTCTAACTTAACTCTGGGGCATTCACCCTAACCCATGGAGCCATCAACTTATGAATCTACGTATGGCAGCAATTCAACTCTTGCAGAAGGAACACCAAAAGGAGTAAGATTTGAGGGATTTCCAGACTTCCCTCTCATTTACGAGGATTTATTGATATCTAGTTAGCCTGGACCGGTTCCATGCATAAAAATAATATTGCGTTACCATAGCAAGGAACAATACCTCATTAGAAGTGTCAAGTTTGAGCTCAAAAAAGTAAACCAGACTTACGCAATAAATTTAAAAAAAAAAGATGTCCACCAAAATTGTATCGAGCCATCATCAAGTTCTTGTATTCAAAAGGGTTAAGAGGTAAGCAGATTTACGAAGATATGCTAAATACCCTTGGTGATCAATGTCCTTCGTATGCGACCGTGAAAAATTGGACTGAAAGCTTCAAAAGAGGTAAATTTTCCATTGAAGATGATGACCGATCGGGAAGGCCAGTTTTTGTGTCAGTTCCTGAAAATATCGATGCAGTTCATGACATGATTTTATCAGACCGTCGAATTAGGCTAAAACGGATATCTGACGCAATGAATATTTCATACGAGCGCGTTCATCATATAGTTCACGTCAATTTGGACATGAGAAAAATTGCTGCAAAATGGATCTCCAAATGTTTGAATGTTGACCAACAGCGTGCAAGGGTAGAAGCATCGCGTTCGATCTGTTCTCGATTTGAAAAGGATGTAGACTTCTTAAACCGAATTTTTACTATGGATGAGACTTGGGTACATTTTTACGATCCAGAAACAAATCAACAAACGATGGAATGCGATACTATGGTTCTCCAGGACCTAACAAGTTGCTGGAAAAGTTATTGCTTCAGTTTGCTTACTTTTATTCCACAAAAAGTTCAAATATTCATTATATAGCGTCCAACTTAGTTTCAAAGGTTGGGTTCTTTGGATTTTTGGTAATTTTATGGTACTTTATGACCATAATGAGAAGACTGGAAGACGTGGGTAATATCTTGTGTTCGAAAAAGATTCATCGAATAAATGAAAAACTATATTCCGAAATTCATTTCTTTCGTTGAAACCGTTCATGAGAGAAGTAAAAATAACATTTTTTATGGTTTTTCAACAGACCGAGCCGAATTTAGAAAAACGGGTAGAGAAAAAAGTGTTGTTTCTTTTGACCTCAAAAATCTACTGTTGAATTATTTGTACGAGTCAAAGACTCACCTTGTATATTACCCAACTTAATTCGTTCACGAAAACCCAACTCTATAGTGAATCTAACCGACTGAGGAAATTTCTCCAGGGAAGCTTCAGCCAAAGCGAGCAATCATTCAAACATATCTATCAACTTTTTCATTTCTATTTGGGAGTATGAGATACACCCGAAACTGTGAATCTATAAGAAATGACAGAAGAATAAGTAGATATCTCATATTTAAAAAATTGATGAACAAATTTAAACTTTTGAAACCGTATCCAAATTCCCTTCCTTAAATTTCGTGGAGTTGTATACTTCCCTGAAATGCAAGGAGGAAGGAGTTTGCAAAGTTTGGAATACCAACACCATCTACAAACATTAGAAATGGCAATAAGGATATTGGGGAGTGAAAACCCACACTAGAGGATATCTCGTCATGAAATAAGGAAACGATTTAGGACTGGAAGTAGAGCCCTAGAGGAGCTCAGAATATTGAGCATATCAAGAGATCATGAGGTGAAAGGAACGCCTTTTGCGCGAGCCGAACACAGAAGATTAAGAACACAGATAAGGCGAGTCCAACTGAAGATAATACTCGAAAGTCATACGAGTTATAATACACTTTGTGTATTTGAAGATACCATATTAGCTGTGTTTCCAACAGACGTTACTCTATGGTATAGACCAGTGCAGTCATATGTACCTCTAACTATTGACGCAGTGAAAATGATAAAGCTTGCTGAATATATGTTTTTCCAGCAACTCGGCAGATCCACGCAATAACACAAGATATGGTTCTGCTAGACAAAGTGTCCAAAAAATTTTCGTCGAATTTTCCTCCCCTTCCAAAAATAACGTGGTGATAAAGAAGAGAAAAGGAAATACGAAGATTTAATGTTCGAACCTGGTACTCTAAACCTAAGTATAGATGGTAGTTTTGATTATAGGATATTTCGGATGGAGGAGATCTAATATTTGGGTAGCCGACGATGCTAAATCGGGATTTACTCGAGCGTCGTGAAGAACTAGTGGATTTTGAAGATTAGGTGGTAGAAAGAAAAAAAGGTTCTATGATGTATGCACCTTCAGCGGTGGGGAATGCGTCCGCGGGTTTTCAAAGATGTTAAAATCGTCAGGTGTACATACTCGAGCCTGTCAGATTAAGATACTGTATATGCCCTACGTATCTTTGATGAATTCATGTTAATCTGACAGTTTGCGTGGTGGGGCTGACCATACGGAAGAGATGAAAATAGTAAAAAAAAAATTTCGAGCGTGTCAGATTTTTAGAGGATATGTTCATTGGATCCAAAGGATGCAACTTTTCAGGAGACTGACAATTCGGATGTGACGAAAGGTCACAGCGGTCCTATGAAAATGCAAAAAAAATCGTTACTTTTACATACTCAGATTTTCATACAGATGGTTAATCTCGGTGTTGCAGACGTGCTGACCCAATAATCTGACACTAATCAGGGGGAGTTTTCTTAATCTGACAGTTTGAAGATGATATAAATATCTCCCTGCCTATACCTCTAATCATTTCTGTATTCATCAAGAAAGTTGTAGATAATAAAATTCTATGCAACTTTTGCCTGAAGCAATTTTACATACTGTTAACCGTTTTCGAGTTAGAGGCCGATAAAGGCGAGGAGCTTAGCCACACATGCGAAAGGCCGAGGTCAATGTAGAAATCCAGTCTAATGTACAACCATTGCCAATCATCTCAAAAACTTTCGAACCTAGACAAAATAGCTTAGGAAAAAATTTGTAAATAATGTTTTGCTCTACAATTTTTGTAATGAATGCGATAACAATTTGGAGCCCAGGAGAGAGGAGATAATTCAGAAAAACTGATTTTTGCGACCTTTATGGCCAATTTTTATTGTTTCGGCTCGCTGGAACAGTCAGATTATAATTTTTCCGTTATTCTTGAATCAATAGCTTCAAAATAAGAGAAAAGCCACCGCGCTCGAGAATGTACAAGTAACGTTTTTTTCGCAAGTTTGGCGCCCTCCCACACATTTTCCTCAGGCTTAAATTTTCAGATTAGGCCCGTTTGCACCAATACCCCTTGAAACGATTACTTAACTAAGTGTCGTTTAGAGTTAATGGACGCTTTATTTTATTCCCAGTTGCACGACTGTGGCTTAACAGAATCTTAAGTAAGGGGCCCTTAAGTTTTTATATCTAGTGATATTTCTGTTTTTTATTTTGGTGCAACTTCATCCTAGTCCAATAAAGCTATTTCATTGGTTGGCCGGTTGCCGATGATCGTTGTCATTTCATTAACCTAACTTAATTGTCCTGTCGAACAGTTTCAAGTAAATTATTATATTATTATCAAAGAGTAACAATTTTTTGTTGTTGAATTAGTATCATTATTGACAATGATAAGGATTGTCAAATAAAGGGTACCTAAGTTTATATAAGTACAACACTTTCTTTGTAAGGTCTTATGTGAATTTGTTTTATTAATGTTGAAGAGGTACGTGAAGAAAATGTCCTTATTGTCCTTGTTAGTACGAATACGATGACTGATTGCCAAGCAAGTGGTGGTAATCTACAAAGGGCACTCAACTTCTCAACAGAAGAAAAGAGTTTGTTGATAACTATAGTATGATTCGTGACACAAAATTGAAAATTGAAAGACTGGTAGCATAACAATAAAGGCAAAAGAAAAGGCTTGATATTCAATAATGAATTCATTCAAATTTCAAAAAGTTCTGCAGCCAGTTCAACAAATTATTCTAGGTTAGAATCCCGCCCTCAAATATTTAAGTGGTCATTACAGGAGCGCTTAAATTTAAGGTTAGTTTTAGCCATTTAAATGTCACTTAACAGTTGGTGCAACGTAATTTAAGTTAAGAGTTCATTTTAAGGGACACTTAACACTAAGTATGTTTGGTGCAAACGCGTCAAAGAGAATATATAGATACTTTTCAACATGTAACTAACCATAAATATCTTAATCTGGCACGCTCGAGTATGTACAATGATCGTTTTTTTTACTATTTTGACAGGGTGTCCTAGACAGTTCTCACTATATACAGGTCTAATTTTTGGATAGAGGGACTCTACAGGGTCCAAGTTATTCTCCTCTTATATTAATCTGACACGCTCGAGTAAATCCCGAATTTCCCTCTTGGGCTCCCCAGTTGGGAGCCCAATTTATAGTTATAACTTTTATAACAGATTTAAAGATTATTCTGACTTGTAGACCTCTGGCTGAGGCTCGGGCTGAGGTAGTAGCGTGTAGCATGCAGAAAGAAGTATCGCCCTACATTTGCCCTCATTTGCTATATCTTCTAGACAGGATCTATAAAGAGTTTGGAAACTTCTATGCTACCAACCAAGGACGGCACACTGTGTATCTAACTAAATCTAAAAATTAAATCGATCAAACGTTTTAGAATCCAGAGATTACCATTAATCTCACCACTGAATGCAATAAATATAATTGAAAGGAATGGCTGCCGCCACATAATTTTCGATTTTTCGACCTTCGCGAGGAACATGTGTACCAATGATAATTCACTCATTTCTCGGAATGACGTTAATGCTCGAACATGTCACAGTTTGTCGCGAAATATCAGAGCTACCGAATGAATAACCACTCTACCGAGAAATTGAAACGTAACCGGGATATGAGTAAACCGCCCACCTAGGCAGACTTATCATTTCGGGCCGTTTTCATTAGGGAAAAGCGGTCATTGTGGATGCTGGATTAAATTCTAGGAATAGACCGCAAACGGGAATTATGCAGTTCAGTTGATTGAAAAGAGATTGTTGCGAATAACATGCATATATTCATCAGAAGAGTTAATTGAAAAACGACAAAGATAACGCTGTTGCTAATGACTTAAAACATTAAGAACTATTGTAAAATCGAATTTATAAATATCTGCTTCGAACCGTTGTTATTTTCATATTGTAAAAGATGTTTCCTGAAAATGCGCAAAAAATTAAGAATGTGAAACCTTGTTCGAAAGCATAAGTATTTCGTGAAGAAACATATTGTCAAATATGCACCACCTCTCAGGGATGGCAGTATTTGAATTATTTGTAATAAAAATACTTAATTGAAACATAAATAGGTACAATTTTGGGAATACTCCTTCTGACGAAAATGATGTATTTTTTATGAAATATCTTCGGAAATTCATTTCAACCATTTCCCAAAAAAAAAAAAATTAAATACTTTAAAATGAAAAATACGAATGATTATTTAAAATTTAAAGCGTTTCGTTTCTATTGCACAAGTTGGCAACATCGATTGCAATATGCGTTGATAATAAAGGACATCAAATACACTATCTTGATGAGATAGACAAAGATGGCTGTCTATGAAGTCTGCGAGAACGAGGAAGGTCGTAAAATTTTATGGGATTTTTATGGCCGGTTGCTGTTGAGGCTCGACAGTGAGTACACGCCGAGGGCTGTGAATCAACCGCTGTTATTTTATAAACAAGCCATTCTTCTTTTTATTTTCTAGTAGGCCCACTTTTTCAAATTTCACAGATACTTTTCATTTCTTGAATACTTTTATTGTTATATTTTATTTTATATATATTATATTGTTTTTGGATTTTTTGATATTTTCATGCTACGTAATGTGCATAATGAGAAAACAGAAGGACGTGGGTAATATCTTGTGTTCGCAAGAGGTCCATGAAATAAATAGAAAACTATATTCCGAAATTCATTTCATTTGATAAAACCATTTGTGAGATAGAAGTAAAAATAAAATTTTTTGATGGTTTTTCAAAAGCCTGTAACTTTTAAACCGAGCCGATTCGAAAAAAATGGTAAAAAAAAAAGTGTTTCTTTTGACCTAGAATATTCGTACGAGTCAAAGACTCACCCTGTATAGTTTGTATTTCGCATGAAACTGGTTAAAAAAGGTATACCTATTTATTTATTCATTTTTATTTCATGTTCATATTTCATAAACACATTATAAAATACACTGCTGAAACTGGTAAACTTGCGTACATGTAATAATCTATAAAGTGAAATAAAAAAAGATTTATGTATATGTACAGGGTGGGCAAAATTGGTGATACCTGAACCATAACTTTTTCGACCCAACGAGATTGAGCAAAATGCATGGCACATTACATAATTTTTCGAGAAAATAATGCCATCAACTGCATTCCTCTATCTTCCTTTGTTTTCGAGTTATAGGCCAAAGTTGAAATTTTAACTTTGATCATTATATCCGTTTCTGTTTGTGCTAGGATGTTGAAATGAAAACATTATGCAGACACTTTTCTGATAGTAATCCAGTGGCGTACTATGATTTTTCCAACAGGTTTATTTTCTGAGCAATAACATAAGGATGTGTTTTCTCTCATGAAAACAATAGTTTAAAATGACTTAGAAAGACTGAGGGCGAAATATGATATATTTCTTAAACGGCACAAAAATAGCGACTCTCTTCCCAAGTCATTTTGAACTACTGTTTTCATACAAAAAAACACATATCGATTGAAATTTATTTTGGGAGGATTTTGCATCTCTTCATAAACTTTTTAGGGTTTTCTCTCCCAATCTCTGAAACAAAATCAATTAAAAATGAAATAAACGATTTGCTCCTGCGTAAATTCTTGCACTAATTTGTCAGGCAACAATTTTTTCTAGTTAATTTGCTCCTGACAAATTAGTGCAAGAATTTACGCAGGAGCAAATCGTTGATTTCATTTTTAATTGATTTTGTTTCAGAGATTGGGAGTGAAAACCCTAAAAAGTTTATGAAGAAAAAAACACATCACAGCTCAGCAAATAAACCTGTTGGAAAAAATCATAGTACGCCACTGGATTACTATCAGAAAAGTGTTTGCATAATGTTTTACCAATTTTGCCCATCCTATACTGATGTATTAAGTAAGGTGTTCACATACGGTAAACCTACCTTAATCAGTCACATGCAGTTACACCGAGAGTTACACAAGAACAGTTTTTTTTTCAGTTTTATACAATTTCTCGAATAAATTCGTTAATATCATTATTTCCTCATACCTTAGCAACATATTTCGAAGGAAATATCGAAGTGATCCCACTTGACTATTTCTATGCACCTTCGTTTACATCCATCTAACTTGACAACAATTCAGTGTCAAAAAGTTTTTCAAAATTTCAAGTATATTATGAATCAAAAAGCACCACCAGTAAATATTTCGAAACTGTGCATGAAACGTTCGACAATCTCTCGAGCATGCGCTGACATGTTGGAAGACCTTCTGAAGCAGAGGTATGAGAAGGACCTGAAAGCCGACCTCACCAACAAGACCCAAGAAACACAAACCATCTCCAAAAACCCCGCCACCTCAATCCTAGAAAACATCGAACTGAAGAAGCTACCCAGAATATCCGAGATATACTGAAATGTCCTGCGATATTGAATGTGATGGAGTTGGGACGGACGTAAAATCATCAACATTACCATCGGAAACTGAAGAAAGATTGGATGGAACGCATGCCGGAGAATTGGATGATGCCGAAATAAATGTGAGTTCAGACGACCAAAACGACTGTATAACCCGGATGTCCGAGAGGCTTCTGCTTATACGAGGCAGGAGACAAATTCTCAATAATTTATCCTTTCGTCCATTGGCCAACGTCCCACTTCACGAGCCAGCAATCAATGACATCAATCCTCAGGACGAAAGCCTGAGAATGGCCTATTTGCTGGGACAAGGGGACAACGGAATCCTGGAGAATATGTGGAGGAACTTCAATCAGAACATCGTTGTGAACGTCAATATGTCTTCCTATTTCAAGATTATGATGATTATCCTGTCGTTGAACTCCCTCTTGCTGTTCAAAATTTTAGCTTGGGATCCATTTGTTTTGTCGTTCTTTTGATTTGTCGAATACAGAAGAAATCCCAATTGGTGTTTCATTTAATTGAATGTTAGACTCTTACGTACATAATTAGCATGCAGGCTTCATGGATCAGTAGCTGTTGATTGGCGATATTAGGCATAACAACCACTATGTGTGTGTGTGTGTGTGTGTGTGTGTGTGTGTGTGTGTGTGTGTGTGTGTGTCCTAAGACCCAATGATCTTTCAGTCAACTCTACTACGACTCTGTATATGATTCAAGTGAAAGAAGGATGCTCTGTTCTTCATTCAGAAGTATCTATTCCTAATAGTCTAAGATACGATATAAGAAATATATACCCTCTTCTGTTATTTGAGATGACAAATGTTAAAAGTTAGACAATATTGATAGATCGCAAATGGGTTGCCTAGATAAATCAGGGACCAATAGTGTTAAATAATGTTAACTTTCATCAACTTTTTTTTATCTAATACCCTCATTTGTTATTTAAGAAAATCCAGAATAAGTCGACAGAGTATTAAACGAGGAATCGGGAAAACATGGGTTGCCTAGTTTTGCTTGGTACTCCTATAAGTTTGCCAGATACAAACAGGTAGACAACAGTCATTTATATACCCTCATTAGTTATTTAATTGGCTTTATTATCTAAATGAAAGGCTACTTTATCCTCTATATTACAGTATCAGGTTGCCTGGTCAAAAGTGAGGCTTATCCATGGTTGCCTAGACTTTATATTTTAAGCTAAAGGTTGATCGGGTATGTAGTCAACTCCTATAGTTTTTTAGCTCTTTATTGTATCAACCAAGCTTTCGGACAATGTCTTGTCCTTCTTCGGGGTTACTAGAAAAATTGCAATAATGTTGTAAAAAATACAAAAAAGGTAAGATTAAAATAACTTACAACAATGTGAGACTTAACTACTAATAACGATAAAATTAAAATATCCATATAAATCATCAGTTAAGATCTCAGATGAATCCTAAGCCAACATTCTAATTTTAAAAAACACATGAAACAATGTCAAAGGTTAAAAAACATAGAAGAACAAAAGATACAGACAGGAATGACAATTGAGGACATGCAACGTCATAAACTAAGAAAGTATAAAGGCGTTTTATCATGACAGAATCATCCACTCTCATTCACATTGATCAGTTCGACGATATTACAGTAGATGGAGTTTATACCATTAAAATCTGAGTTTATATTTAAGTTGTTCTTGTGACTCATGATTTCAACAGCCTCCAAAAATTCCCTCTTGTATTTAGTAGTTAAGTCTCACATTGTTGTAAGTTATTTTAATCTTACCTTTTTTGTATTTTTTTCAACATTATTGCAATTTTTCTAGTAACCCCGAAGAAGGACAAGACATTGTCCGAAAGCTTGGTTGATACAATAAAGAGCTAAAAAACTGTAGGAGTTGACTACATACCCGATCAACCTTTAGATTAGTATTTGTATAGTCGAGATAAACAACTATTTTATATTTTAAGGTTTAAACGCTAGCAGGGAGAGCGATAGGGAGTTCAGAAAGACGATTTTTCCGATCTTTGGAGGGTGCTTCATTGAGTGAATGATGGAATTAAAACAGACTGAATATTAGCAATAATGACATGAAAGTCTTTTTGAACTCTCTGTCGCTCTCCCTGCTAGCGTTTAAACCTTAATATATAAAGTCTAGGCAACCATGGATGTGCCCCACTTTTGACCAGGCAACCCAATACTGTGAGATAGGGGATAAAGTAACCTTTCATTAAAAAAAAGCCAATTAAATAACTTATGAGGGTATATAAATGACGGTTATCTACCTGTTTGTACCTGGCAACTTCATAGGAGTAGCAAGGAGATACTAGGCAACCCATGTTTCCCTAATTCCTTGTATAATATTCTATCGACTAATGCTGGATTTTCATAAATAACAAATGAGGGTAGTAGATCAAAAAAAGTTGATAAAATTTGATATTGTTTAACCCTATTGGCCCCTGATTATCAACCCATTTGCGATCTAACAATGTACATATCGTCTAACTTACAACATTTGTCATCATCAAATAACAGAAGAGGGTATGTATTTCTTATATCGTATCTCCTAGTATAATACGAATATATTCATTTGATATAGAGCATTACAATTTTTTACATCAAACAATAATTATAGCATGTATATAAGATACAGGTTCACCAGAGTTTAGCGTAAAGAGATACCATAAAATTTTGCATATGACACAAGAGCTTTGGTAAAAACCCCAGTAAAAACCCTTCCTCTCTGTGAGTGTACTGGATTGTAAGAGATGAAACTGTTCACAAAATAAGCTGAAATACGAGCTGAAATATTTTATATTGAAGGGCATATCCCACTGCAAAAATTGATTCTTTCCTCGAAGAAAAAAAATTAAGGCAGTCTTCTGCAAGTTACCTGAAAATTTTATCTTAAATGAAAAAAAGCAGAAAATGTGACATAATGAATTAGGTTCTGTATATCAGATTGACCTAAAATTCACAACCCTAGGCGAGAAAGATTCTGCTGCAAGAATCTCTAAAACGTCCTGAAATTCATAAATGGGACAATGTTAAACTAGATGATTTATAGTTTCTTCTGGTTCTCTGCATATACAACCAGGGCTTTCAACTGAATTTCATCGAAAAAGCATACAATTGCAAATTTTTTCGTCCTTTACATTCAAATCAAGAAAAGAATTGGAACATAAGAGTTTACGCGACTTCAATCTGGGAATCGTATTTTGTGGGATATAGGACAAAATTGGAAATGAGTTGGGAGTGGAATTTATTCCAAGAATTAATAACTGCAGTCTGTCTACGAATATGGGGCGGTACAATGTTTGAAAGAACTGGTAACCATTGAATAGATTAAAATCTGAAAGTTCCAGTAATAATTCTTATAGAAAGATTCAGCTGTGCATCAATTTTTTGCACATGAGCACTATTAACCCAAACGGGTCAACAATATTCAGCAGCCAAAAAAACCAAAGCTAGGGCTGCCGTTCGAAGAGTAGTTGCCCTAGACTTGGTCTTCATTTTTTTTTTCAATATTTGCTCAAATTGCATCAATCACAAGCAGTGTTTCCATCGAGTACCCTCTGTCATTTCACTTCCGTTCGATCTCGAACTATAACTCGAAATTTATGGGCCAATATCCTTACTCTCGAACTGGGCATGAATAATGGCAATATTAAGGTCTTAATGATGAGAACATGGGAGGAGCGGTATTCTGATCAATTATAAGATGGAACTAACTGGCTTCATGTCAATTAATTCAGTACAATAATTTCGATTTTTCGGAAGATTAAGAGCAGGTGATGTAATTAGGGAGATAACATCTGTTTGCCTAGGACAGGTGCTAATTCTTATGTGTAACCATTGTGCGCAGTTGAAGAACGTGAAAAATTATTTCTTTGTATCGTTTCTTATCGAATTGATGGAACTTGCTATGAGATATATCTCACTATTAAGCGATATTCAGTGTAAAAATAATAAATAATGAGAATAATTCAGATGCATACCACCCTTTGATATGATTCAATTCAAGATCTGAATTGAACTAGTCAATTTGCCGTCGCCAGGACAACTAAATGGAGAACGTTCCACCGAAGAAGAGCAAGATGCTGACCATGGTTTCGGTCTCATTTGACCTCGTCGGAGCAACATAGCTTCTCCTCCGATGGAAAAACGTTGAGAATTGATGGACTCTTATTAAAAACTGACAGACGGTGCTCAGTATTATCGAGTAGTACTTGAGCGCCACCAAGTATGAAACGAGATCCTATTCAATCCCCTCCATATCGAAACCCAGACGAAGACAATGGCATATGTCCTATATTTCCTCTAATTCAATACGATGGTCTGCCTAATGCAGACAAAATACGTGTAAGAATCGAGAAGGTGGGGACACGTTCAGTTCACTCGATCGGGGAAGAAGATGTGTTGCTTTTCTTCGGTGGAACGCTCACCATTTAGTTGTCCTGACGATGGCAAATCAGCTAGTTCAATTCAGATCATAACACTTGTTGATTCATATCAGCGGGTGGTATGCATCTGAATTTGATTCTTTTCATTGTATTCATTGCCTTAAGGCGTTATCACTTCATTATTTTATCGCTAGCATCAATTCTGCCGTGAACTGAACGTGCTTCCACCTTCTCAATTCTTCCACTCATGTTGCCTGCATTAGGCTGGCCAGCGTACTGAATCAGAGGACATATGCAATGGGGAATTCTTTTCGATTTGGGTTATTTATTTATTTATTTATTTATTTATCTAATTACACCAATCTACAGTCTAGACCAATTACAGATAGGGAATGAACAAAATTACAAAATAAAAACTCATAAAAGTATATATACATACAAATGCAAGCCTAAATTAACTAAAAAATTACGACCCCAACACAGCCCTCCGTATATTCAATTGAGTACAGTTGAAAACATCCAAAACATACTGAAAATTGCAAAAATCATGACATATTTTAAACATTGGCGAAAACCGAAGCACGTTAGTACGTGGAAAAGGAAGATAGAACGTGGATATATTCCGAACAGGTAGTCTAGGGACGTGCAAATCCACAGAGCCTAGTAAGTAAGGGCAATCAATTTTGAAACTCAAGAGTTTATTAAGGAAAAGAATTCCCAAATAAGTCCTACGCTCCTCTAAAGTATTAACATTAAACCTGCTCAATAAATACCCACGACACGGATACAAGCCATCTATTTTGAAGCTCACGTACTTCAGAAATCACCTCTGTATTTTCTCTAAGCTTTCAATATGAACCTTAAACCGGGATTCCATACAACACACCCATATTCTAGCTTTGACCTCACGAGCGCCGTAAAAAGAAGGAAGAGGGAGCCAGTCTCCGACAAATCCCTGGAATTCCTTATTATAAACCCGAGAGTCCTGAGACCATCGGAAACAGTTGCCTCACATGGGGTACAAAAGTCAACCTCTGATCGAATAAGACTCCCAGATCTCTGTATTCAGTCACCCTTCCCAAAACACTTCCCTCAATGTTGTATCGAAAAATGACAACGGACTTACTGCGACTGAAGGACATCACATTACATTTTTTATATTTAATGATAGTCGATTTCTCCGGCACCAATCATTCAGATTATCGATTTCACCCGGAAGGTCCCAGCAATCCTGGATAGACTCGACTCGACGAAACAATTTGCAGTCATCTACATACAAGAGCAACAGACAGAGCAGGTGTAAACTCAAATCGTTCATAAACAGCATGAACAACAGAGGACCCAAAATGGAACCCTGTGGAACACCTGACGTTGCGGAGAACTCATATGACCTGATTCCAAAATATTGAACGAACAGTTTTCTGTCAGCAAGGTACGATTCCAGGAAAGAGATAATATCCATTTTCAAGCCAAACGAAGACAACTTTGTGGTCAAGTTATCACAGCATATGCTAATTTGAACTGAATAATGATGAGTTTCATTTATGAATTTTTTCAAATTCACCGCAGAAAATATGAGGTTTTGAAATTTAAATCGCTTCGTTTCTAGTTTAAGATTTGGCTCTGCGCCTACTAGAAAATAAAATTGTTTATAAAATAAGAGTTGTTGATTTACAGCCATCATTAGGCGTGCACTCAATGGCGAGCCTCAGCAGCAATCGGCCATAAAAATCAAATAAAATTTTACGACCTTCCTCGTTCGTCGCAGACTTCATAGACAGCCATCTTTGTCTATCTTATCAAGATAGTGTATTTGTTGTCCTTTATTATCAACGCATATTTCAGTCGATGTTGCCAACTTGTACAATAGAAACGAAACGCCTTAAATTTTAAATACCCATTTTTATTCTTTATCTTTATTTTTTTTTTGATAAACGGTTGAAATGGCTATTTCAAAATGTGACGTTTCGAAGATATTCTATAAAAAATACATAATTTTCGCATAAGGAGTATTATCTTTGTCTGGGTTTCGAAACGAAGATGATTGAATCGGATCTTGTTTCATACTGGGTTGCGCTCGAGTACTACTCGATAATACTCAGAAGCGTCTGACAATCTCAGTTGAGCGTTGATTTTCTTCTAATTCAATGAATAAGACTTTTTCAACTATTCATTCGTTCAAATACTGGTAGAAATCGAAGCAATTTAGATTGACATTCAGCTGTCATATGTCATTCTCAATGACATTCCAGCTCGTTAAAACTTCAAGAGTCGAATAAAGTCCCTCGTCTAACACTCTGATTCGGTTCGCTAGGATTTGCGTATTACAATGTAAGTTTCCAGGAATTCCTGCACCAGCATTACGGATATTTATGACTGCACGAAGACGGGGATAGGAGCGTCAGACTGACGCTGTTTGTTACCATTCAATAGGCTCCGGCATGGATAGAAACGTTATCGTTGGTCTCATTCACAGAAAATCTTTCGTCGAGCAGGGGTGATAAGCCATCAGGAAATGAAATTTCTGGAGCTGTCACAGGAGATCAAGCTCTGAGAATTATCTGGCGATTATCGGAATCTTGACAGGCTCCAGCGTTAGGGTGAAAAAGGGAACATGGCGCAGTGTAGGTTTGAGATTATCGAGATTAACACAAAGTTGCACATAGATTAATGTACTCTTTATAGTGCGTTATAAAAACTTAGTATGTGTTCTTTACTTTTTTAAACAATTTATAACAATTTCTACAATGGGGGGCAGAACTCATTGAAGTTACCTTAATAACAGAATTTTGAATGAGTCATGGATTTATTGAGTTCGTGTTGGATTGTGAAGGGTTTAATTGTCTGTCGCATTATTTCCTACAGACTAAACAAATAATATCTTAACTTTTGAAAAACAGACAAGAGTTATTTTACTGTCTACAAATTACCTATCACCTTATGATAAAGGCATGTGTTCGATAATATCTCAAAATATCCATCATTTTTAAAGTATTCATTTAGTCATTCACCTCAAAATGAATAAAAAAATGAAATTTCGAATTCAATGTGTTAAACCATTTCATGCCTTCAATATGAAAGTTTAGGTAACGATAACTGATAGCTTCCAGTACTAGAATAGGGAATACTCCTTCTGAGGAAATGACGAGGGAAATGATGTATTTTTTATGAAATATCCATTTCAACCGTTTCCCGAAAAAAATTATTTTAAGTACTTAAAAATGAAAAATAAGCGTTTTGTGTCAATTGCACAAGTTGGCAACATCCACTGAAATATGCGTTGATAAAAAAGGACAACGAATACACTATCTTGATGAGATAGACAAAGATGGCTGTGTATGAAGTCTGCGACGAACGAGAAAGGTCGTAAAAGTTTATGGGATTTTTATGGCCGTTTGCTGTTGAGGCTCGCCAGTGCCTAGGCGCCTTATGATGGCTGTAAATCAACGGCTGATATTTTATAAACAAGCAATTGTTCATTTTATTTTCTAGTAGGCGCTGTTGCCAAGTCGTGAACTAGAAACGAAGCGATTTAAATTTTAAAACCTCATTTTTGAAGAATGATTTTGAATTGTTTCGGCGGTGCATTTGAAAAATTCTTGAATGAAACTCATAATTATTCAGTTCAAACTTGTATATTCTGTGATAACCCAAGTTGAGGAGAATTCTCCATTTTCAGTTGAAATTGAAAAATTTCTAGATATTAGAATAGCAACAAAAAAACGATTCAAACAACGCTTGAATAACATGAAGTGGCAGAAAAAAACTTGATTCGAGCTTAACTGGGATTTCTAAACATAACGCCTGCTGGTATAAATTTTTGTAAATAAAAAGCTAATACACTTTTGTTTGTTTACATCGAGGAACGGAGCATATTTTGGTGTTTCAATAAGAGTTTTCATAAAAATTACATTTTAATTTGTTGAAAATATCTTCATCTTTCTTGTGACAATGAGGGAATCTTAGTGAAGTTTTCATAATTTGGATCGTTCGAGCAATTCTTCGAATATGACTTTCTTGTGAAGGTGTCAGTTTTCATTATTTTCCACGATGAAATGAAGATTGAGTCAATGTTTAAGGTATTATGTATCACGTCATTATAGGTAGCACAGTGAAGCTTTTGTATATTCCAAATTAGTTACGAAGTATATAGTAGGTGAATCAACTAAACTGGATATACAGTCTTTGACTCGTAAAAATATTTTAACAGTAGATCTTGATGAGGTCAAAATGAACACTTTTTTCTTATACTTACCATTATTTCCGATTCGGCCCTGATAAAAAGATATAGCCATTTGAAGTTTTAATAATGATCTGTGCCACCCCTGGAGAAACAAAATTTCCTCCAGAATAACTAGCTTAATCTGTGAGACTACATATCTGTGGATTGCAAAGTACATAATTTTTCAAACGTCACAGTTTTTTAATTTTTGAACATTGAACATTTTTGAACAACTAACTCGAAAACGGTACATTATACGAGAAAATATGAAGAATACTTTTATTTCACAAAACGTTCAAATATTCATTAGATAGCTTCCAACTTAGTTTCAATAGTTGTGTTCTTTGAATTGTTGGTATTTTCATGGAACGTAATGGTCATAATGAGAAAACTGGGTAATATCATGTGTTCGAAAAAGATTCATCAAATAAGCGAAAAAATATATTTCGAAGTTCTTTTCGGTCGATAAAACTGTTTGTGAGATAGAACTAAAAAAATTCTTTTTTATGGTTTTTCAACAGCCTGTATCTTTCAAATCGGACCGATTCGGAAGAAAAAGAAGAAAAAATGGTGAAGGAAAAAATGCTTCTCTTTACCTCAAGACTCTATTGTTAAAATATTTGTACGAGTCAAAGACTCACCCTGTATAACCTCAAAATGAAAGGATCTACACAAACAACAAATAATCTGTTTTCCCCGGAGAGGACTTTTTCCACCTAGTAGGTAAGTTGATATACCTATGAATTTCGATAACATTCACAGAAATTTCATTTAGAAAATAATTTCTGATTACCAGTTACAACAAGTTTTCTTAGCATCAGCATTCCAATTTTAGCTATTGTATATAATGGAGAAGGCAAGATATAGTTTTGGCTCTCCATATATGCACTTCCCTTTCATTATAATCGCCAAAAGATTGGATTCAAAAAATATAGCTGTTTTTTCAACTGATTCAGAACAAAGTCGAAATTTTTTTCATAAATACTAACGCTTTATGACAACTATTGATAATAATTAACACACTTGAATCCAGTTTCGCCAAACAATCTTCAAAATTGAGATACAACAACTATCAAATGTGAAAAAAGGATTTATTTGACGAAAATCTCAATATCCCCTCCAAAATTTACAATGACTCTACTAATGATTTGGTTCTGTCATCACCATGTCGCTGCAATCTACATTTGAATTCCCAACTGCCATTACGAATGTCATATTATCTTGACATTACTTAGGTCTTTTGAAAAAACTCTTCTTGAAGTTGAGTTTTTGAATATCGAATACCCTATTCATTCATTTTTTCATAAAACATGAATAAGTCTAGAAAAAATAAGAGGTGGTCAGTAAAGCAAATATCATCTTCACTTCGAATAGCTTTCAAATCATCAGATAGTGGAAGCCGCGGTGAATGTTAGTCTGATATATTCCTGGAATCAAGATCCTGTTCAGGACGTAAAAAAGTCATAAATATGCCTGTTAACCAACTGGTAAGTGTTTGACTTGTCGCGCTTGTATAGCAGAGAAGTCATCCATGAAGATGAGAAAAATGCTTCGAAAATGCGGATCGGCAATTCAATGGTACCAATATTATCCATAGTACGCATTGGAATGAGGTATTTCATTAGGCAATTAGCATAAATTTCATTTCATTAATTCCCGTCCAAAGGACTGATAAGCAGCTATTCTGAACGTAACAGCAGATTACGTTAATTAGAAGTGAAAAATATATATTATACTCAATATACAGCTGGTTGGAGTTATTTCTTTCATAGGCTGCATTCACGGTTCTATCAGGAGTAATTATGAAAAGTTATCGTAACCCACTGACTATACAATTCAACTTGGGCTTTCACTGAAAAACACCTTTAGTTGTTGGAGAACTATTGAGAATTCAAATGTAGATTGCAGCGGCATGGTGACGAAAGTTCGAACTAAAAAGTTAAAGCAGTCTTTGTCATTTTTGAAGGGGATTTTAAGATTTTCTTCGAAATTCTTTTTTCTCAATTAATTGTTTTTTTCTCAGTTTTGACGATTGGTTGTCGAAAATGGTTTCAAGTGTGCTAATTGTTATCAATTTTAGGTCAGTAAATGTCGTGAAGTTAGTATTTATGAAAAAACTGCCGACTATGTTCGGAATCAGCTGATAAAAAAGAGCAATATTTTTTTAATCGAACGTCTTGGCTCTGTACACGATCATAATAGAAGGAAATTGACTCAGAAATTGATAATATGGAGAGTTACAACTATGATATCTTGCTTTCCCCACTATATACAATGGCCAAAATAGGAAATACTCCTTCTGACGAAAATGATGTATTTTTTATGAAATATCTTTGAAATGTCACATTTTGAAATAACCATTTCAACCGATTCCCAAAAAAAATATTTTAAGTAGGTACTTAAAAATGAAAAATAAAAATGGGTATCTAAAATTTAAAGCGTTTCGTTTCTATTGCACAAGTTGGCAACATCGACTGAAATATGCGTTGATAATAAAGGACAACAAATACACTATCTTGATGAAATAGACAAGGATGGCTGAAGTCTGCGACGAACGAGGAAGGTCGTAAAATTTTATGGGATTTTTATGGCCGGTTGAGTGAGCTGGCCAGTGAGTACTCGCCTTATGGCTGTAAATGTACAGCTGTTATTTTATTAACAAGCTCTGTTTTTTTATTTTCTAGTAGGCGCTGTTGTCAAATCGTGAACTAGAATCAAAGCGATTTAAATTTTAAAACCTTATATTTGAAGAATGATTTCGAAATTCATGAAAGAAACTCATAATTATTCAGTTTAAACTTGCATATGCTGTGATATCATGAATTGAAGAAAATTCCCCAGTGCAACATTACTGCTAAGAAAACTTCTCCAAGTTGAACTGAAAATCAAAAATGATTTTCTAAATGAATTTTGTGTGAATGTTATCAAAATTCATAGGTTTGTTCGTAGCGTGGTTCACAACGGTTGTGAACTGTACGGAGCAAGCGCAAATGGATTTTCGCTAACCTAAAATGGAATTGCGCTTGCTCTGTAGAGTTCACAACCGTTGCAAACTACTCTACGAACAAGCCTCATATGTATATCAACTTACTAGATAGAAAAATTCCACTCTGGGGTAAACAGATTAGTTTTTTGTGTAAATCCTTTCATTTTGAGGTTAGTTAATTCACCTTCTATTCTTCGTAACTAATTTACCAAGCTATAAGGACGAGATACATGTCTTTAAACATTGACTAAAATTCCATTTCACTGTGGAAAGTCGTAATCGAAGATTTGCTCAAAGGATGCAAATTATGAAAACTTCTCTTAGCTTTTTATATTGTCACGAGATAGATGAAGATATTTTCAACAGATTAAGATACATTTTTCATGAAAACTTGTATGTATTAACTTTTTATTTACAAAAACAAAAATTGATACCAGAGGGCGTATCGCTTTTACATAATATGTACAGTCTTCCAAAATTTTGGAAGAACTGTGAAAGTGACAGGTCTCAAGAAGGATTATCGGTAAGAAGTATAAGGATTAACCAATGTGTCTTATTTCAGCTTTCTGGATTCATCAATATTTCGTGAGACAACTCATTCAAGATTCATCGGATTCATTTGGGCTTTATCACAGAAAAGTTGCAGGAAGGACATAACGGAGCATTTTTTCACTTCGCAATTCCTGAATTATTCATAACAACTTTAATCCAATTTCCCTAATTCACAAAGTTGAAAATGTGAACGCGCTCAATCCTCAGTGTTCAGTAGACTGTGAGGAAGTCGCCAGTCGACTGCCATTCCTTTTCCTCGTCTTTCATCTTCCCCCATTCGCGACTTCATGAAATTCCCCTTTCTTTTGACGAAAGAAGTGGCAGTATGATGCGCACAGAATATTTTCCTGATGCTCCAGGACCAAGCTAGAAATTCATAAAAACTTTAGTGTTTCGATAATGATATCTATAAGTCAAAATGTAAAGTTTTCTTTGCAATTGGAGCATCCTAAAATCCTGCAGTTGCTCAGGACCTCCAGTTAACAATATCCAAGATTCCATTGAAATTGTGTAGATAGCAACAATGTGCTGAGCCCAGATTGCCGTCACCCTTGTCTAGAGGGGTTGTTAGCTTATGTGATGTAATCAAGAATAAATAAATAATAACCCAATTTTTTTTTGGAGTCATCTGTTATGTTATAGAAACGTGTGTCCAGTTGTTGTACATTCGTTGACTGAAGGTAGTAGATCTGGGAGCCATGAGTAGGATAGGAGTCTGCTGGCGTGCTGGCTTTCGATTTCCACCCAATAGAGGTACGATGGACCTAATTTTCACATTGCGACAGCTGCAAGAGAAGGCCCGTGAACGACAATCAAAGATCTATACAGCCTACATCGATTCAAGTAAGGCCTTCGACTCGGTGAATCGGAGAACGCTATGGAAAATCATGGGACGCCTTGGAGTACCCGAAAAATTCTTAGCTGTGTGTAAAAGCCTCTATAGCAACAACACCGCTAGAATACAGCATGATGGTTCAACAACCGACCGTTTCTTAGCCAACTCTTACTGCTCAATATTTTCGCCATAAAGCTGTCTCGATAATTGCTGACATGACAGGTATGCCTGTAAGAGGTGTTGGAATATGATTCAGATTTGATGGAGGCCTGTTTAACCTGAAGCGCCTCAGAGCAAAAACCAGTACAAAGTTTATCACGGAACTTCAATATGCAAACGAGTGCGCACTTATCGCTAGCAGCCCAGAGGATCTACAGATAATGTTGGACACCCATAAACATATATACGAAGCTTTAGGCCTTAGACTCAACATTGACAAAACCAAAATTCTGGTAAGTCCGCCAGAAAGCCTTCAAACAGATATCAGCCTGGAGAATGAAACTCTAGAACAGGTCGAGCAGTTCAAATACTTGGGAAGCTTCATAATACTAGGGTTAACCTATAATTGATACAACCGTGTCAATTCGGCATCACGCGCATTCTGGAAGCTAACGGACAGAGTATTTCAAAATCACGATCTCAATCTGAAAGCCAAGACAGCCAAGGCAAAGCAGTGGTCCTCCCAACGCTTCCTTACGGAAGTAAAAGCAGGACGCCCTACAGGCGACATATTATTAAACAGCTTGAACAAACGCAAAAACGTCATTTAAGACAAAATAAATAATGCATATCAGATGCTTCCACACAATTTCAAATGCAGAAGTCTTGCAACGCGCGAGATGTACAAAATTGAGACTCAAGTAACGAGGGCCCGACTCAGATGGAGCGGCCACATTGTGTGGATGCAAAACACAAGACTCTTCAAAATAGCTCTGTACGGCGAATTCACAGAGGGAGCTCGGAACCAGGATGCCAGTATAAGGGGTTTAAGGATACGCTGCATCAACCCCTTAAATCAGTTAATGCCATTCATAACTGGGAACAACTAGCGTTAGATAGATCACAGTGGATGTCTTTGGTTCACAGTTATAATGGAGACTCGAGAAGAATACAGCGGCGACCAGATCTAGTTGGTGACTATCCATGCTTGGAGTGTGGAAGGATCTGTAGGTCACAGTTGGATCTCTTCAGTCGCAGGGGGGCACACAGTCGCAAGTAGCCCTAAGAAATTATAAGTTTAATCGCACCGATAGTTATGTTTTTGAGACTTTTTGTAAATTTATTCTCGGTAAAGGGAAACAGCAGCAAAGGGAGTCTGCAGAGAAATAAGGTTTGGTTCAGTCTTCGACGAACAGGTGGCGCATTGTGATGAAAATTGAAAATATTTCTCAAAGGCACTCCCCGGTTTCGCTCAAAGCCCCATCCTCCGGTTAAGATATTTAACACTACACTGAACTGATGAGTGGACAATGATTTCGAAACCGGTCTACAGTTGTGTTCCCTGGGATTTCCTACGCTCCATTTTTGATCCTCTTTTCAATGCAATACATTTTTCATGAGGAATTGATTAATGGTACTAATCAGGACAATAGAGCAGAAAATGATTTTTCAACTTTTTTGCTATCTAGAGGATACATTGTTTTTCGATCATTAAAAATGTATTGCTGTCGTTCAAAAGAATATAAATACATACATTAGAATAATTCACTTTTAATTAGAAAATTTGGGAATTTGCATCTGAAAATATTAATTAGCGATTAAGAATGGAGTGTTTTCCGACAAAATCAATACATTTCTTTATTGCCTCATGATCTCGCATAGCTAAATGCGCTTCACTTCAAACGAATACCAATGGAAAACTATTACACCCAGAGGTCTCGATAAAACGAAACAAAACCCGAAAAGTTAATGGGATGATGTTGAATCCAATCTTGTTCGCACATAGCTCATTGCCGATTCCCTGGATCGTTCCACTGATGGCTTTCCAAGGCATTATTCCGACCTTTTCATGCGCTTTCACGGCAAATTCGCTCAGTTCGACATCATTAACATCCGGTTCAGAACTATTTGCCTTTGCGAAACACATTCCGCGTTTCGGAACGGAAAATGAAAGGAAAATTTAGTCTCAATACCTCGAAATAATTGTGTGCGGTCCGTGGAAACACACTCACTTCAAAGAAAATTGAACGCCGAGCGTAGCACTAATTGAGATTTACCCACTTTGAAATTAGAAAAGAATATGTGTTCAATTGAGCAATGAGTTGATAAAATAGTAAAATAGGGAATACTCCTTCTGACGAAAATAATGTATTTTTTATGAAATATCTTTGAAACGTCACATTTTGAAATAAACATTTCAACCGTTTCCCAAAAAAAAATTATTTCAAGTACTCAAAAATGAAAAATAAAAATGGGTATTCAAAATTTAAAACGTTTCGTTTCTATTGCACAAGTTAGCAACATCGACTGAAATATGCATTGATAATAAAGGACAACAAATACACTATCTTGATGAGATAGACAAAGATGGCTGTCTATGAAGTCTGCGATGAACGAGGAAGGTCGTAAAATTTTATGGGATTTTTATGGCCGGTCGCTGTTGAGGCTCGCCAGTGAGTACGTCATTTTGATGGCTATGAATCAACAGCCGTTATTTTATAAACAAGCCGTTGTTCTTTTAATTTTCTAGTAGGCGCTGTTGCCAAATCGTAAACTAGAAACGAAGCAATTTAAATTTTAAAACCTCATATTTGAAGAATGAATTCGAATAGTTTCCGCGGTGCATTTGAAAAATTCATGAATTAAACTCATAATTATTCAGTTTGAACTTACATGTGCTATGATAACCCAAATTGAGGAGAATTCCCCATTGCTCCTTAAAAATGTTGTCTACTGGATAAAAAAAGGTGATTCATGACTGAATATGGGGCTGTTTGTAGAGCGCAAAATTGGTTCAATCAGGGTTTTTTCAAATTTTAACTTTACTAATACCTGTTTGAATCGAATCACGTGTATATCTGATTTCGATAGCAGTTACCATGGTAATCAATGGATTGAGTGTGACTGAACGTTAAGCCTGCCTGAAGTAGAAGTGCGAACAGGCGTCAGTGATCTAGAAAACAGGACACTCGGTGATCTGTATTAATGAATTTATTACAACAGTTTTTTTATAAACCTATCTCAAGGTTAGGTAATTGATGGATAAGAATTAAAGGAAAATTCCACCATAACAAAAGGAGAAAATTCACATATTTAATATTTATTTATTAGATTTACATATATAATTTTGAGTATAATTTTTAGCAACAAATTGAAGCAGCTCTTCACAGCGTATCCCACGAAGATATAATTCGAGCTATAAAATACAATAATTATTTTCATCGGGTATTCACTTACTTTTTTGTAAGAACAGACAACAGACAAGTGTGGATTTATATGCAGCATCAAATAACACTTATCACAACAAGTATCACGTAACAAATAGTCCAAATGTTACCATTTATGTAGACTAAATTAACCAATAACCCAATTTCGTATTTTCATAATAAATAAACTGTCTTTTCTACAAAAACCCCTGTTAAAAATTACTGAACCTCTGAGATGAATTATTAAGACAGAACATACAAATAGTATCGTTCTTTTTGGTATTTGGTTTGGTCAAGTTTCGTGACCAGGCCGATGCGCATCTATGTGCGTATTAAGTTGCGCATAATAAGAAAATCGCGTTCAAATATCGTAGAAGTTGGGAGTTACCTCGTTATTTGTTACTTGGCTGCATAAACACTCTCATTGAAACTTGTACTTGCTATTTGTTAATTGATAATTTTTATTTGATACTGGTGTTTTGAGGTGCATAAATTCACATTAAGTTGCAGGTATATTTTTCAATGAGAGCGTTATTGCAGCTGGTCACAAATATCACTTAACAAAATCAAACTCTCAGCATCTACGTTATTTGAAAGCGATTTTTTCATCATGCGCAACTTCATATGCAAATAGATGCGCCAACAGAAACCACTCTACAGATCGAGCTGTAGATATGGTTGATAATCTAATCATTTCCTATCCTGAATTGAATTAACAATTATATTCCTATAGAAATTCTTTGTGATTAATTCATTAATATTGGGTATTCTGTATTCTATGTCACATAGTATATATCTTCACTTCACTTCGTAATACTACACATTATCTCTGCTGTCGTATATCATTCCTATATCTGGGCGAAATAGTGCTGTTTCTTCTTCCGCTCGATATTCTAGATTTGGGGACAGTATTAGAGTCCGAGATTAGAGTCTCATAAGACGAGATTAACCGCTTGATTATTTCAAGGCGCAGACGTGTCGATAAAAACTGAAATCTAAAATTTCACGACCTGTCATTAAAAACCACTATAGTATATCCAAATCCAAGAGGCCAGCGGTAAACATTGCAGCATGAAGTGATCACGCGTCAAGAACGTGATAACGCAGAGGTGTACTAATAAATTCAATTCCGAGAGCGTTATATTTTAAAACTTTTTGAGTGTTCCAGTTCCGGTGAAAAATGTGTATGCTTATCTACGAGTAATGAACAATTAATCTAAAGTTCCCACTTTAATAAATACTATGTATATAAATGTGTAACAATATTTTTTTTGTAAAAGTGACTACCCCGTAGTATCGTCAGAAGATGCAGAACTTTCCTCTAAGTTGACGATGACTGGTGTTATATCATCCATAATATTATCCAGTTTCCACATGTCTACCTCAACTTTTTGTTTGACATGTTTCACGCACTTTCTCCATCTTTCGGAAGTAACCCGTGAGAGAGCCTCTTGAAAAAGATTTTGGACGTCAGCCATTTTAAATGTGGTGTTTTTATCTGCCACAAAATTCTTGACATCGGCCCAAATCAATTCAATAGGGTTCAGTTCGCAGTGGTAGGGCGGTAATCTAAGTACAGTAATATTTTGGGCCTTTGCGGTTTCATCCACAATGTATTTTTCAAAGTTTTCTTTGTTCTGCCTGACTATCTGCAACTATTGCGCTTTTATGAGGTCAGGGGTGAAATCAATATTTTTCTCCCTCAACCATTGTTGGATATCACTCTTTCTGAATTGTGAATTAGGAATTTTTTCCATTTTCCTTGAATGGTAAGGAGCATTATCTAAAACTACTATAGAATTTTCCTCCAATTTAGGAACTATACCCTCGACCACTTTTCGAAGGACTGACCATCCATTTCTTCATGGTAGTCACCAGTTTTTTTGGATTGGAAAGTCCAGAGTCCTCCAGTTAAAAAACCAGTGTCACTGCCAATATGACACACTATAATTCTTTGCCCTTTGCCTGGAAAAATATATTCACTTCATTTGAAAAAGAATGTTGAAATTGTTTTCCACCAAAAAGGTACTTACATCAAGTTTCACAAAACTTTGATTGCTCGATCAACGATTTGGCATTCGATTTCCCGAAGGAAATCATTGAAACTTTCATATTTCCGAATATATTGGAGGAGTAGCAGTTGAGAATCATCAAATGGGCGTGTATAGATAATTATTTGGTGAAAGAATGATATTCAGAATGCTTATGACCAACTTATCGACTGAAAACTAATTGACGTTCATCCGTCACTCGATCGTTGATTCTCTGATCAAGCTTTATGAAACCAAAGGGTTAAACTCAAAATTCAAGACCTTCCCAGACGGATTTTTAATCCAGTAGATAATCCAGCAAGTAACGCTTGCCGAGAAGATGTAACTGTTTCATCGGTCCACACTTTGGATTTAGTATGACCGGTATTTACCCAAGTTTCATCCAAGCAGTAAATCTTCCTGTTTTCATCACGGAAGGTCCTAATTTTCGTGAGATAGTTTCTTCTCCAACATTTAATGTCGTCACGGTTCATTAAAAAACTGTTGCGTTGGCGACGTCCATATTTGAAATTAAGTTTTTTCAATATTATAGAGAAGGTACTCTTCTTAAAATTTGGCAAGTTCGAGTCTTCATTAACTATTTTTAATACTTTCTCTATAGTCGGGTGTTCATTTCTGAAGAAAAACTCGTGAACTTTTCGCCGTATTACATTTTTATCGAAATCTGATAAGGACTTCCATTTGGTGGTCCGATTTTGATTTGTTGCCGGCTGTGATAGAACACCGGAATTTATGTATTCGGAAATAATTCTCCTAACACTTCGAGCTCCAATGCCAAGTCTCTCAGCAACTCGGAGTTCTACGTCCTTTAAACACATTCCTGCATTTTGAATAATCTCAATTTTATAAGTATTCAAAATCATATCTTTTATCTCGGCACTGAAGTGTCGTTTCAGACGTCTCTTTTTTTGGAGGACTTAAGTCAACACGCGATTCCTCAGCAGTATCAGTACTTGACATTATCTTAAATGTTTATAACTTGAATAACTTGCTACAACTATAAACCAATTTACGAAAGAAAAAGCAATGAATGATCTCTGCAGTTCTGCACAACAATTCGCATACAATCAATGAATCAAACGTAATACGGTACTGCATTACTCCCACCTGCAAACATGGCGTTCCTGAAGCTTTGACCAATAAGAGGAGTACCTTAAATAAGATCACGCGTTAGTCAGTTTGTTTACGCTGGCCTCTCGGATTTGGATAGACTATAGAGTAAATGAATACACCAGTCACTTTTGTCTGAACATGCTGTCATTGCAAATATTCCTGAAAACATTGATAATAAAATAACGACTCGTTATCTACATCTGTTTATTGTCTTTTTTGTTTTCTATGGCAAGTAAATTTTTAACACTCTCGAACAAAAAACTGAGTTCAATCGAATCAGTCGATATTTAGGGAGTTGTCTATTAATCTCCTTATCCAAACGGCACAATGCTGTGGAGAGCATTTTTCATCAGAAATAAATGCCGCATCAGATAAGGCTCACATTCAGTTTCATATTAATTTATCGTTTCATGACAGTGAAAAACTCTTTTCAAATGAAAGATTATTTTGGATTGTTCTCTAACTCTTTTAATTTACCGAGCATCGGCCATAATAGCCTAAAATCGACGTCCATTTTGTTCATGACAATAAATTCCCTACACTATAGTAGAATTCCTATCAAAATCTGACACCATCTTAGAACATTATTTTGGATTGGAGTGAAAATGTCAAAATTGGTTAGCCTCGAAAGTTAGAGCTATACCATCACTGGCATTTTATAGAATTTTTGAAGCTTCACAAAACTGTAACTCTTATAGTTCACCCAGCGCCGGTCATAAAAGCCTGAAATCAACAGTTTCCTGCACGGCTTATTTAAAAAAAAAAAAACGATACTTCTCATCATCTCTTCATCATGTTGAAATGAATGTTATACGAAAACATAATCTGATAAATTCTCTACACTATAGTGAAATTCTCATCAAAATCGGACATCTCATTCAGGAGATATGAAAGACAAACATACAAACAAACAAACACACTGACAAACTTTCACATTTATAATATCAGTAAGGATCTGTACCAACCAGACTAGATCGACTGCAGGATTGCAATAAGAAGAGAAGCATTTCACTGTAATTGTATCACAACTGAGATAAAGAGATAAAAAAAAGGTTTGATGAGTTATAAAATGTGTTGGTTGTCAGAAAGCATCATAACAGCTGAGAGGCAAATAATTCAAAATCTTGCTATTCATGCCTCAGAGGCAAATGAAAAAAAATTAATTAATGCCTGGGAGTAGCTGGATGGTGAAGAAAAAAACGAATTCATTTGTTTTATTGGCAAGGGCAGTGATCAAATTAAATATAGACTTGGAAAAATTAAGTCAAAAGTCAGCTGTCAACTCTTCAAACCATAAAATCAAAAAGATCACCGTCCTTGTTGAACACTCTCAATATCTTAATATAAAAATGCGTTCATACAATATAACACAAGTGTCTGTTCATCAGTACTTGTAGAAATATTGCTTTCTTTCTTTAGGTTTTATGAATGCCCCAACAAAAGGCGGCTTGTCTGATAAAACAAACACCTGACAGTATTTGTTATGTGTATCTAAAACAAAAAGAGTTAAAATACTGTATTTTGTGTTTTGAATTTCGAATACATGAAAGAAAGTATTTTGTAATTTGTATTTCCGTTGAAGCATACCATGCATGTGTTTGTCCGAGCTTTGAGCATGTTGTATCAAGCAAAAAAGTCAATTGAAACGAAAGAGGTGGACGCAAGCTACATTCGCGAATGATAATTCCATGAATTTCTTCGTGGTAGTAAAACGCAACGAATTCTTCATGTCAACGACCATAGTACGTCCACATATGATGAATAGACAATTGGTCACTTATTCAGTGGCCTTTTTCTCCGAAGCAGAAATATGATAAAGTTTTATTGCTGATGTCATTACCGCGCCATATTCCGATTCAACGAGTGCATTGTTCGGGGTTTATTTACATAACAATATACGCCAACAATTTATTTTCATGACTCATTTTGTTTATTCTATCCTAGACATCAAAGGCATTTCCGTTAATGTAGGTGTTCTGCGAAAAGTGGGAAGAACACTTATCGCAACTTATCTCGTCGGAACGAACTTTCTCAGATGAATTAGCTGAATGAGTATGGGAACTATTGTTGGCATTTTGAGAACAAAACAGAACTTTGAATATTACACATTGGTTTCAAGAAATCTCTCGGAGTCTATCCTAGACATATAAAATATGTAGTTAAATCTAGAATTGACGGATCTTAATGGTGGTATATTACCCATATATCATGCTGTCAAACTAATACAATTCTAACAATAAAACAGATCAATTACGACAAAGTTTTATCTAATCTAAAGTGGCTGAATGAAATACGTATGGCAATAAAAGATTAGAACAAACAATATAAAACGCATTAAAACAATAAAGATACAAACTCTTTTACACTATAACGGGTGTCTCAGGTTGTTTTGTGAGATTTTGAACTAATATTCAATTTTTTTACACTCAGTCCTAAGTATCAGTTGGTATGGAAATGAGCCATTTCATAAAATCGTGTAGGTTACTAAGGCCAGTTTGCACCAGTGGCCCTTAAAAGGAATACTTTCAAGCGTCGTTTAACGCTCAAATTTATTCCTAGATGCATGACTGCGGCTTAACAGAATTTTAAGTAAGGGGCCCCTTAAGTTTTTCTATCCAGTGATATTTCAGTTTTTCAATTGGATGCAACTTCATCCTAGTCCAATAAAGCCATTTCATTGGCTGGCCGGTTGACGGTGGTTGTTGACATTTCATTAACCTAACTTTACCGTTCTCTCAGTCAGTTTAAAGTAAATTATTATATTATTATCAAATAATAACAACTCTTTGTTATTAAATTAGCATTATTATTGATAATGATAATGATAAGAATTGTCAAATAAAAGGTACCTAATATATAACACTTTCTTTGTAAGGTAGGTACCTACCTACGTCTTATGCGAATTTCTTTTATTAATGTTGAAGAGGAACGTGAAAAAAATGTCGAATCTGGTAAATGATTGCCAAGCAGGTGGTGGTTATCGACAAAGGGCACCCAACTTCCCAATAGAAGAAGATGTTTGTTGCTAACTTTAGTATATATAAAATTTGAGACACAAATTTGAAGATAAAAATACTAATCGCATTACAATAAAGGCATAAGAAAAGGCTTGGTACTCAGTAATGAATTCATTTAATTCTCAAAATCCATAAAAGTGGGAAATTCTGCAGCCAGGTCAACAAATTATTTTAGGTTAGAATCACGCCCTCATTTATTTACAGGAGCACTTAAATTTGAAGTTAGTCTTAGCCATCCTAAGTTTCCATTTTCATTCATAAGTAAAAATCGAATGGGCCAATATCCTTAACGAAACCATATGGTTGAGTCAGTCATCACGAGATAAGTTTTCTTCATTGCTTTGCGATAATTCAGGTAACAAAGGATTTAGTGTCGTACCAGGACCTATTTCAATAATCATTTTCAATTTTTTTTTCGACTTTGTCATTTTGAAAGTTTTGTATAGGTGATTTTTGGTCAAACCGAGGGTTCTACCTTCTGTTACAAAAAAGCTCACCTTTTTATACACCCTGTATATAAATTTTCGTAAATCAGACATCAAACTGCATTGAATGTTACTGTCAAACTCGGCGTCAAAATAACGACTATCAATTTTTTTTCAAAGGAGAATATTCAACATGTTTTTCTGAAATCGAGTGTGCACGTGTGCCCAAGTATTCGATTTTTTCAATAAATAAACATGCCGTGGCTTGTGAAAATGAATGATAAGGAAAATTTATATTTACATACATCATTTTATATCATGACTCGTGAACAAAAGCCTCGTTTTCTAAGCGCAATGAGGAAAAAACATTAATTTCATCAAATGCACCAAGTGAGAGTCATGATTTGTACCTCGGTTTGTACCTTGTAGTACTTGAAGATGTGTACACCTAGCAAAAATGTATCTGGAAATAAACGAGCCATTTTAGAAAATGTTAGTTTTTGTTACTCTAGAAAGACTTGTGAATATAACTTTTCGTTTATGTTTTTTGTTTAATGAAATCGTTCACGTCACTTTTTTCATTAATTTTCTTCACTATTGATTTTCACAAGCCTAAACATGTTTTATTTATTAAAAAATAATTTGTTGAAAAAATAAAATCTTTGTGCACACAGATAAACGTGGTCGATTATAATATAGAAACAAAAATATCCGGTCTCATTAAAACAATATAGTTGCTACAGTTATTTTGGAGCCAGTTCGAAAGCAGCATTTTAATCAAGTTCGACATAACTGAAATATCGAGGAAAATATATACTTTATGTGCTATAATACATATATGAAATAACGAAGTTATATGGACGAGTATGAGGGTGCTGCAGTGAATCTGAAACACCCTGTATCTACAGAAATATTAAACAATGTGGTCGAAAAAGCGTATAGCCTGAAGAAAATCGCGATTTTCGATAAGGAATTTATTTTATTTTTGTTCTCCTAATAAGTATTCATATGTTGAAAAGAATGTAGTTGCACAAAAAACACCCAATGATAAGAATTCGTTGTAGAATGAGATTAATAAAATAAAGATTAATCTTCTTTTTTTCCGAAAAATAAAAAGGTTTATGGAATACTTCCGAAGGAATTTGATGAGAAAGCATAAGAGTGTGGAGCATAGCGGAATAGTTTTGGTTTTTTAATTATTTTATAATAATTGTATGAAAGAATCCTCAGAAAAACGATCTCTTCGAATAATCGCACCATTCCCAAGATCCAAATCACATTGAAATATTTTCCAGATGAAAACGGGCATCCACAAAAATCTCAATATGTTCATAAATATCCCTTCATTCATTTTGGCCAGCAGCCAAAAGATAAAATAGATTGATCACCCTCTTTGAAGAATTCGATCTAACCAGTTGTCTGGAGCAGATGTCTGAACTTGAATAAAGAGAATTATGAAAGCTATTGATCGATTCATCATGCCTAAAGCCTAGCCTGGAGCATAACACCCCGTTGCTGAAACATAAATACGGTTATATATCTTCGTATAAATAAAATACATAACACAAATAATCGTCCACTTCAGTTTAGGAGACGAAAGCTCTTTTGAACAAATTTTCTAATTAATATTGTTCTGCTTCATCTAGTTCATTTGTCTCTAGAAATTGGCAACAATTTTTTCTACTTGATTTGCTCCTGAAAAATTAGTGCAAGAATTTACGCAAAAGCAAATCAATTTTTTAATGGATTTTGTTCCAGAGATTGGGAGTGAAAACCCTAAAAAGTTTCAGAAGAGGCAGAATCCTCCCTGTTGGAAATTAGGTTGGTTTAGGATAAATTCTTCTTCAATGAAACGCACTTTGTGAAACAATCTGTATATTGATTCAATCGATTTAACGGAGGTCGATCTATACTCTCAATGAATATCAAACAAGAACTAACTCAAACGGAGAGAAATATCTTATTCCTAAAAGATGCTTATATACAGTATATAGGTTCCAATAGCAAAGTACATAATATGGTTATCACAGTCGAAAACTGCTGGGGTATGTTATTCAACACTTTGACCGCCAGCACTAATATTGTTGACTAATAAACCAATCGCATTTGACATATTTATATTTGTCGAGAATTCTGAATGAGTAAGGGATTTGGTTTTGCTTTACTCTGATGAATTTATCTCAACACGCCGCCTCAAAATCAAATCTCTTAACTTTTATAACACAATGCTCAATTACCTATACATATCATCACATATCAAAATTGCATGCAAAAATAAAATATTCCTGAGTATAGAAAGATCCTCCATTTGTTATCTGGGGCAATACAAGTATGGTCCAATATTCATTGCAAGGATGTGGGAAACCCAGAAAAACCACACCAGACCATTGCTATTAGAAATTGTATAGATACATATTATAATACCTTCAGTATTAAATATAGTAAAACCTAGTAAATAAACATTTAACACTTCAATTTACTAAACCTAAACCTGCTATGAAATAACAGACATTAGTCTGGTAATGGTTTGATTTAAATAACGGAGAGCTGATAACCTCTGCAATTTTATTTGAGTTTTATAATATATCCTAATTTTTTATTTCGGGAGAAAAGATATTCGATGTCAATATGTTCTGATCTCGTATGATTTGCAGTACCTACTATTCCCAAAACTAATACAAGCTACAATAACCATTATTTCTACCTTCATAATAATAATGATAGACATCATAATAGTCAAATTAAAACCTTTGTTTTTTATAGTCTTAACTCACGTATTATGACGGATTTTTAAAGAACCATATTGTATATAACCTTTTTCAGTGGATGAGGCAGCAATTGAAGTTTGTATTTTTATTTTTTTTTTTAATAAATTGTACTTATTATTTTCCAAAAATTTGAATTCAAATAATTCGAACATATTTTATAATCTTGAATTAATTGATAACTCCGTAAGAACATCCAAAGTTCTTTTGTTCTTTTTTTATTAAAAAATCTACTTAAAATATATAGATCCATTTTAATTATACTATGAGATTTTTTTTTTTTTTTACACAGTGCTTCATAATCTTCTTTTGAAAACACTCATATAATGTAATAATTTTTTTTTTCATCAGGAATAATTTCATTTTGTTTTCTATCAACTCTGATTCCTAAAAAAAAACTTGATTGCTTTTGTCATAGAAAATCCATCAATTAGAACTTATCAATGTTTCATCATTCGTTGTATAACTACTACAATATTTCATCCGGATAAAGTACCCCATAATTATATATTTTGCGATATATTTTGTCTACCTATAAGATATGCATCGATGAGTATGAATTTCGAAAACCGAAATCATTTTAGATCTTTTTCGAATTTTTGTTTGTTTTAACTCCTACGTATAGGGCTTTACTCAATTGACGAAATTGACAATCGTTTCCTCACGGAATCTTCCCAAGAATTCCTTGCTCTAAGAAAACTATTTAACTAATCAGCTATTTGAAGGGAAAGTTTAGACATCTATATATTTTATGATGTATCAATGAATTAAATCGATTGCAAGTGTTACTATGTATCTGAAGATTGAAATTCTGACGACTGATTCAAAAGTTTCAGCATTATCTAATCAACTATCGCTACTTGAAGCCCCGGGAAAAAATCGCGTTTATATTTCAATGGATTTCCAAAAATGCATAAAAAAAATTCTTATTATGCATTTGCAATCAACAATATTTTCATCCTCCGGTGTCTTCGAGAAGACCATGATTTATTCATCAACAATAATAATAACTTTATTTCTTTATACCAATGATGTCTATTCAACATTTCATTTATTGCCTAGAAATATTTAGGAATGCTATATCATATTAAGCACATATAACTTAATAATTTTCATGATCGATACTCTGGACATTCTTTCACTTTGTCCTTATTTTGGGTAAATTCAACCCAATTCACTCTTGTGAGATTCATATTAACCTCCACCTTAAATTGCCAATTCATCACAATCACTTTGTTCTCATATACTAACTGTACCAATTTCATTTCATAAATTTTCACGTTCTTTCGCTTTCGACAAAGTGTTGATATCAGATTTACCTACTGGTTTTGGTTCACCAGTTTCTTTCTCCATTATTATCGATTCATTCACCTGATTTACCATTATCAGATTTAACTACTGGTTTTGATACAAAATCAGATTCACCAGTTTCATTATCAGTTACCTTTGAGTTACCTGATTTATCGTTATCAGATTTACTTACTGGATTTGATACAAAATCAAACTCACTAGTTTCATTCTCAATTATCTTTGAGTTACCTGATTTATCGTTATCAGATTTACCTACTGGTTTTGATACGAAATCAAACTCACCAGTTTCATTCTCAATTATCTTTGAGTTACCTGATTTATCGTTATCAGATTTACCTACTGGTTTTGATACGAAATCAAACTCACCAGTTTCATTCTCAATTACCTTCTAGTTACCTGATTTATCGTTATCAGGTTTACCTACTGGTTTTGATACAAAATCAAACACACCAGTTTCTCACTTCACCGAATATCTGATTTTCAATCACTATCAGATTCCTACATGAAGTTATGCTATCAACTCAATAAAGTCCGTACCTGCGTCTGATTGCATAAACTATATGACTTTCCATGACTGCTGTATATTTTCTTTTAAACCACCTACTGGTTTCAATTCAATAGAGTTCATAACAGTTTGTTATTGCATTGTATTTTGGATTTTAGTTCACTATCAGATTTTTTTTTTTTTATCTCATTCTTCAGAAAGGTAGATAACTGATTTTTTTTTATCAGCTCTTGACTAGCAATTATTCAAAGTTTAATAAAATTCAAATTCAATAGAATATTAGAGAGAATCATTAATGTGAATATGATATTGATATTTATAATCATCACATCTCTAATTTATACTTGGATACGAAATGAGTCACTCCACCTTTTTCATAAATTGAGTACTTATAATCATCATCACATTTTTATCAGCTGTGATTTTAGTTCATTCGAAAAGTACCTTCATTATTCAAATGTTTTTTTTTTTCATTCAACAACTTCATTATTGATTCTTCAGGGTATTGAAATGATTAAAATTATTTCGAATCATAATTTAAGCAAGACTCTAGACTCAATTGAATCCCTTTTTTGTAAGAAAAGTTTCTATCAAGATATGCAGTCGTTTAAAGTGATTTATGAATTTTTTTTTTTTTTTTCATCGAGAATCAGATTCTTCGAAACATCCAAGTAATGAAATATAAATCAAATTACTGAACAATCAGACTTCAACAACCAATCTAGAAGACAGACATATTCTGGTATTTTGCTATTCCAGCAATCTATAATATTTTCACCATTAAAGAGATTGGCTTTCGAACTTCTACAGTAGCATATCATAGTTTGAATAATATGAAGATTAGGTCATGAAAGTTATATATTTCAATTCTTATTCAGATAATTGAAGACTCAATTGAAATATTTTTTTTTATGAAGCCTTTAGAACATTTCAAAATAAATTGAATACTCATTTCATTTTCAAGCTATATTTCCGATAATGATCATGAACTCCTATTTTTATGCCCTTGAACAGAACTTCTACTTTTTACTTTCACCAATCAAAGAAAATAACTTCAACTTATGTCAGCTTCTCCTGAAATGATATTTTTGCCTAGGCAAATGCGGAAGCTGGTTCCTATATTGAATGATATTCAATCTCAATTTCACTAATTATTTTTTTTTTTGATTCGAAATCTAATATTGGCAACTATGTATGCATTCAAAACATTTAATTCAAATATACAAGAAATGTCCCGATTTCGGAAAACTATCAATTACTACTTATGAAATTATAAATTATGGTTCAGGCTCTTCATTTCAAGAATAAAAGATTTGAATTTTTTTATTATTTTTTTTTTAATCAGTCACATTATATAAATGTAACTGAGCTCGAAAAGAACAATTTAATATTCCTTAAATGTCATCTTCACTGTGTTTTGATTCTTTAGGCAAATTCCATATTCTATTTTATATCCAGATAGTTCATAAACTACTCTTGAGATATATTCAAACGGATTTTTTTTTTTTTTTTTTTGATGAAATGTCTTCTAAGTTGGTTGAGTCCGATTTATATTTCGCTTGAGTACCTAATTCAATTTCAAAATTCAAATCCTTTTCAATTGAATTATAATTAGGGAATTTCAAATCAAAATTCAATAATAATGCCCTTCAATTATAACTATCATTGAGAAAATTCCTTTTTACGAAATTTTATAACAGTCACAGACAAATTAATTTTGTCTAGATTCAACGAGCCTTCATTTTACTTATCTGAAAAACCCCACAGGCTGTTGATCGATATGAAAGAGAAGATGCCCATTCTCTAGGTCCTTAATTCCCCTTGTCGTGATGTATTATTGCATCTTGATCCAACTCTGCTACTGACTGAAAAACACTTAGTGGTCTTTCGTAGGACTCCTCGCAAATCATCAGCTAACTACGCATATATTGCTTTTCAACCGAGTTCACTTCACTTCACTCACTACCAAATTTTTCATTCTCAATAGTAGAAGGAAACTTCTTATTATTCCACTGATTAACTTCATGAACGAAAAGTATATTCGCAATTAACAGCGGCGAATTTATTTTTAACAGAGCAAGCTGGGCCGATAACCTGTTGGAAATTAGGTTGGTTTAGGATAAATTCTTCTTCAATGAAACGCACTTTGTGAAACAATCTGTATATTGATTCAATCGATTTAACGGAGGTCGATCTATACTCTCAATGAATATCAAACAAGAACTAACTCAAACGGAGAGAAATATCTTATTCCTAAAAGATGCTTATATACAGTATATAGGTTCCAATAGCAAAGTACATAATATGGTTATCACAGTCGAAAACTGCTGGGGTATGTTATTCAACACTTTGACCGCCAGCACTAATATTGTTGACTAATAAACCAATCGCATTTGACATATTTATATTTGTCGAGAATTCTGAATGAGTAAGGGATTTGGTTTTGCTTTACTCTGATGAATTTATCTCAACACTCCCAGATTGAATTTCAATCGATATCAGAGGATTATTTCGTAATTTATGGAGGTTTTTCTCATTAAAGGGATAAAATGGTCAACCTTATCAAATTCGAATTTAAACTTTTTATGTATTTGGTAGGGAATAAACAGTTTATGTGTTTTTGAAAACATTCCTTTTTGCAGGATAGTAAATGATAAAACCGCTGTGAAGTTGGCAGACTGTTTCCAGCAGACTGTTTGACGGAAATAGCCGAACGCTTGGACCAGTGGCGCACGGTCGCAAATAGATTTCTCGTGCGAATGTAACGGAATTCTTAGTTTTTTTCGCAGGAAGAAATGCGGCAGAGCTTCAACATATTTAATATGGTGAAACGAATATTACAAGAACAAATTGCGGACTTCGGAGGGACAAAGGGTTGAGAAGTTGAACACTTGATATTAGGTTTTTTTTACAAGGAAAACAGGAACGGAGCAGAACCAAATTCTGATCGATGATTCAATAGGGTGAAAGGAATATTCTGATGAAAAAATTTCGGACTTCGGATGGGACGGCGGGGTTGAAAGTCTCACCCCTAACATTTATAATTTTTTTTCACAAGGAAAGCGGCGACGGAGCACAAACAGATTTTGTACGATGATTCAGTAGGGCTAAAGGATTATTCTGATGAAAAAATTTCGGACTTCGGATGGGACGGCGGGGTTGAAAGACTCACCCTTAAAGTTCATAATTTTTTTTCACAAGGAAAACGGCGACGGAGCACAAACAAATTTTGTACGATGATTCAGTAGGGCTAAAGGAACATTCTGATGAAAAAATTTCGGACTTCGGATGGGACGGCGGGGTTGAAAGACTTACCCTTAAAGTTCATAATTTTTTTTCACAAGGAAAACGGCGACGGAGCACGAACAGATTTTGTACGATGATTCAGTAGGGCTAAAGGAACATTCTGATGAAAAAATTTCGGACTTCGGATGGGACGGCGGGGTTGAAAGTCTCACCCCTAACATTTATAATTTTTTTTCACAAGGAAAGCGGCGACGGAGCACAAACAGATTTTGTACGATGATTCAGTAGGGCTAAAGGATTATTCTGATGAAAAAATTTCGGACTTCGGATGGGACGGCGGGGTTGAAAGACTCACCCTTAAAGTTCATAATTTTTTTTCACAAGGAAAACGGCGACGGAGCACAAACAGATTTTGTACGATGATTCAGTAGGGCTAAAGGAACATTCTGATGAAAAAATTTCGGACTTCGGATGGGACGGCGGGGTTGAAAGACTTACCCTTAAAGTTCATAATTTTTTTTCACAAGGAAAGCGGCGACGGAGCACAAACAGATTTTGTACGATGATTCAGTAGGGCTAAAGGAACATTCTGAAGAAAAAATTTCGGACTTCGGATGGGACGGCGGGGTTGAAAGTCTCACCCCTAACATTTATAATTTTTTTTCACAAGGAAAGCGGCGACGGAGCACAAACAGATTTTGTACGATGATTCAGTAGGGCTAAAGGAACATTCTGATGAAAAAATTTCGGACTTCGGATGGGACGGCGGGGTTGAAAGTCTCACCCCTAACATTTATAATTTTTTTTCACAAGGAAAACGGCGACGGAGCACAAACAAATTTTGTACGATGATTCAGTAGGGCTAAAGGAACATTCTGATGAAAAAATTTCGGACTTCGGATGGGACGGCGGGGTTGAAAGACTTACCCTTAAAGTTCATAATTTTTTTTCACAAGGAAAGCGGCGACGGAGCACAAACAAATTTTGTACGATGATTCAGTAGGGCTAAAGGAACATTCTGATGAAAAAATTTCGGACTTCGGATGGGACGGCGGGGTTGAAAGACTTACCCTTAAAGTTCATAATTTTTTTTCACAAGGAAAGCGGCGACGGAGCACAAACAAATTTTGTACGATGATTCAGTAGGGCTAAAGGAACATTCTGATGAAAAAATTTCGGACTTCGGATGGGACGGCGGGGTTGAAAGACTCACCCATAAAGTTCATAATTTTTTTTCACAAGGAAAACGGCGACGGAGCACGAACAGATTTTGTACGATGATTCAGTAGGGCTAAAGGAACATTCTGATGAAAAAATTTCGGACTTCGGATGGGACGGCGGGGTTGAAAGACTTACCCTTAAAGTTCATAATTTTTTTTCACAAGGAAAACGGCGACGGAGCACGAACAGATTTTGTACGATGATTCAGTAGGGCTAAAGGAACATTCTGATGAAAAAATTTCGGACTTCGGATGGGACGGCGGGGTTGAAAGTCTCACCCCTAACATTTATAATTTTTTTTCACAAGGAAAGCGGCGACAGAGCACAAACAGATTTTGTACGATGATTCAGTAGGGCTAAAGGATTATTCTGATGAAAAAATTTCGGACTTCGGATGGGACGGCGGGGTTGAAAGACTTACCCTTAAAGTTCATAATTTTTTTTCACAAGGAAAACGGCGACGGAGCACAAACAAATTTTGTACGATGATTCAGTAGGGCTAAAGGAACATTCTGATGAAAAAATTTCGGACTTCGGATGGGACGGCGGGGTTGAAAGACTTACCCTTAAAGTTCATAATTTTTTTTCACAAGGAAAACGGCGACGGATCACAAACAAATTTTGTACGATGATTCAGTAGGGCTAAAGGAACATTCTGATGAAAAAATTTCGGACTTCGGATGGGACGGCGGGGTTGAAAGACTTACCCTTAAAGTTCATAATTTTTTTTTCACAAGGAAAACGGCGACGGAGCACGAACAGATTTTGTACGATGATTCAGTAGGGCTAAAGGAACATTCTGATGAAAAAATTTCGGACTTCGGATGGGACGGCGGGGTTGAAAGTCTCACCCCTAACATTTATAATTTTTTTTTCACAAGGAAAACGGCGACGGAGCACAAACAGATTTTGTACGATGATTCAGTAGGGCCGAAGGAAACTTCTGATGAAAAAATTTCGGACTTCGGATGGGACGGCGGGGTTGAAAGTCTCACCCCTAACATTTATAATTTTTTTTCACAAGGAAAGCGGCGACGGAGCACAAACAGATTTTGTACGATTATTCAGTAGGGCTAAAGGAACATTCTGATGAATAAATTTCGGACTTCGGATGGGACGGCGGGGTTGAAAGTCTCACCCGTAACATTTATAATTTTTTTCACAAGGAAAGCGGCGACGGAGCACGAACAGATTTTGTACGATGATTCAGTAGGGCTAAAGGATTATTCTGATGAAAAAATTTCGGACTTCGGATGGGACGGCGGGGTTGAAAGACTTACCCTTAAAGTTCATAATTTTTTTTCACAAGGAAAACGGCGACGGAGCACAAACAAATTTTGTACGATGATTCAGTAGGGCTAAAGGAACATTCTGATGAAAAAATTTCGGACTTCGGATGGGACGGCGGGGTTGAAAGACTTACCCTTAAAGTTCATAATTTTTTTTCACAAGGAAAACGGCGACGGAGCACAAACAGATTTTGTACGATGATTCAGTAGGGCTAAAGGAACATTCTGATGAAAAAATTTTGGACTTCGGATGCGACGGCGGGGTTGAAAGTCTCACCCCTAACATTTATAATTTTTTTTCACAAGGAAAGCGGCGACGGAGCACAAACAGATTTTGTACGATTATTCAGTAGGGCTAAAGGAACATTCTGATGAAAAAATTTCGGACTTCGGATGGGACGGCGGGGTTGAAAGACTCACCCTTAAAGTTCATAATTTTTTTTCACAAGGAAAACGGCGACGGAGCACAAGCAGATTTTGTACGATTATTCAGTAGGGCTAAAGGAACATTCTGATGAAAAAATTTCGGACTTCGGATGGGACGGCGGGGTTGAGAGTCTCACCCCTAACATTTATAATTTTTTTTCACAAGGAAACCGGCGACGGAGCACAAACAAATTTTCCTTGTGAAAATAAATTATGAACTTTAGGGGTAAGTCTTTCAACCCCGCCGTCCCATCCGAAGTCCGAAATTTTTTCATCAGAATGTTCCTTTAGCCCTACTGAATAATCGTACAAAATCTGCTTGTGCTCCGTCGCCGTTTTCCTTGTGAAAAAAAATTATGAACTTTAAGGGTAAGTCTTTCAACCCCGCCGTCCCATCCGAAGTCCGAAATTTTTTCATCAGAATGTTCCTTTAGCCCTACTGAATCATCGTACAAAATTTGTTTGTGCTCCGTCGCCGTTTTCCTTGTGAAAAAAAATTATGAACTTTAAGGGTAAGTCTTTCAACCCCGCCGTCCCATCCGAAGTCCGAAATTTTTTCATCAGAATGTTCCTTTAGCCCTACTGAATCATCGTACAAAATTTGTTTGTGCTCCGTCGCCGTTTTCCTTGTGAAAAAAAATTATGAACTTTAAGGGTGAGTCTTTCAACCCCGCCGTCCCATCCGAAGTTCGAAATTTTTTCATCAGAATGTTCCTTTAGCCCTACTGAATAATCGTACAAAATCTGTTTGTGCTCCGTCGCCGCTTTCCTTGTGAAAAAAAATTATAAATGTTAGGGGTGAGACTTTCAACCCCGCCGTCCCATCCGAAGTCCGAAATTTTTTCATCAGAATAATCCTTTAGCCCTACTGAATCATCGTACAAAATCTGTTCCTGCTCCGTCGCCGTTTTCCTTGTGAAAAAAAATTATGAACTTTAAGGGTAAGTCTTTCAACCCCGCCGTCCCATCCGAAGTCCGAAATTTTTTCATCAGAATAATCCTTTAGCCCTACTGAATCATCGTACAAAATCTGTTCCTGCTCCGTCGCCGTTTTCCTTGTGAAAAAAAATTATGAACTTTAAGGGTAAGTCTTTCAACCCCGCCGTCCCATCCGAAGTCCGAAATTTTTTCATCAGAATAATCCTTTAGCCCTACTGAATCATCGTACAAAATCTGTTCGTGCTCCGTCGCCGTTTTCCTTGTGAAAAAAAATTATGAACTTTAAGGGTAAGTCTTTCAACCCCGCCGTCCCATCCGAAGTCCGAAATTTTTTCATCAGAATGTTCCTTTAGCCCTACTGAATCATCGTACAAAATCTGTTTGTGCTCCGTCGCCGTTTTCCTTGTGAAAAAAAATTATGAACTTTAAGGGTAAGTCTTTCAACCCCGCCGTCCCATCCGAAGTCCGAAATTTTTTCATCAGAATGTTCCTTCGGCCCTACTGAATCATCGTACAAAATCTGTTTGTGCTCCGTCGCCGTTTTCCTTGTGAAAAAAAATTATAAATGTTAGGGGTGAGACTTTCAACCCCGCCGTCCCATCCGAAGTCCGAAATTTTTTCATCAGAATGTTCCTTTAGCCCTACTGAATCATCGTACAAAATCTGTTTGTGCTCCGTCGCCGTTTTCCTTGTGAAAAAAAATTATGAACTTTAAGGGTAAGTCTTTCAACCCCGCCGTCCCATCCGAAGTCCGAAATTTTTTCATCAGAATAATCCTTTAGCCCTACTGAATCATCGTACAAAATCTGTTCCTGCTCCGTCGCCGTTTTCCTTGTGAAAAAAAATTATGAACTTTAAGGGTAAGTCTTTCAACCCCGCCGTCCCATCCGAAGTCCGAAATTTTTTCATCAGAATGTTCCTTCGGCCCTACTGAATCATCGTACAAAATCTGTTTGTGCTCCGTCGCCGTTTTCCTTGTGAAAAAAAAATTATAAATGTTAGGGGTGAGACTTTCAACCCCGCCGTCCCATCCGAAGTCCGAAATTTTTTCATCAGAATGTTCCTTTAGCCCTACTGAATCATCGTACAAAATCTGTTCGTGCTCCGTCGCCGTTTTCCTTGTGAAAAAAAAATTATGAACTTTAAGGGTAAGTCTTTCAACCCCGCCGTCCCATCCGAAGTCCGAAATTTTTTCATCAGAATAATCCTTTAGCCCTACTGAATCATCGTACAAAATCTGTTCCTGCTCCGTCGCCGTTTTCCTTGTGAAAAAAAATTATGAACTTTAAGGGTAAGTCTTTCAACCCCGCCGTCCCATCCGAAGTCCGAAATTTTTTCATCAGAATAATCCTTTAGCCCTACTGAATCATCGTACAAAATCTGTTTGTGCTCCGTCGCCGTTTTCCTTGTGAAAAAAAATTATAAATGTTAGGGGTGAGACTTTCAACCCCGCCGTCCCATCCGAAGTCCGAAATTTTTTCATCAGAATGTTCCTTTAGCCCTACTGAATCATCGTACAAAATCTGTTTGTGCTCCGTCGCCGTTTTCCTTGTGAAAAAAAATTATGAACTTTAAGGGTAAGTCTTTCAACCCCGCCGTCCCATCCGAAGTCCGAAATTTTTTCATCAGAATGTTCCTTTAGCCCTACTGAATCATCGTTCAAAATCTGTTCGTGCTCCGTCGCCGTTTTCCTTGTGAAAAAAAATTATGAACTTTAAGGGTAAGTCTTTCAACCCCGCCGTCCCATCCGAAGTCCGAAATTTTTTCATCAGAATGTTCCTTTAGCCCTACTGAATCATCGTACAAAATTTGTTTGTGCTCCGTCGCCGTTTTCCTTGTGAAAAAAAATTATGAACTTTAAGGGTGAGTCTTTCAACCCCGCCGTCCCATCCGAAGTCCGAAATTTTTTCATCAGAATGTTCCTTTAGCCCTACTGAATCATCGTACAAAATTTGTTTGTGATCCGTCGCCGTTTTCCTTGTGAAAAAAAATTATGAACTTTAAGGGTAAGTCTTTCAACCCCGCCGTCCCATCCGAAGTCCGAAATTTTTTCATCAGAATGTTCCTTTAGCCCTACTGAATCATCGTACAAAATTTGTTTGTGATCCGTCGCCGTTTTCCTTGTGAAAAAAAAATTATGAACTTTAAGGGTAAGTCTTTCAACCCCGCCGTCCCATCCGAAGTCCGAAATTTTTTCATCAGAATGTTCCTTTAGCCCTACTGAATCATCGTACAAACTCTGTTTGTGCTCCGTCGCCGTTTTCCTTGTGAAAAAAAATTATGAACTTTAAGGGTAAGTCTTTCAACCCCGCCGTCCCATCCGAAGTCCGAAATTTTTTCATCAGAATGTTCCTTTAGCCCTACTGAATCATCGTAAAAACTCTGTTTGTGCTCCGTCGCCGTTTTCCTTGTGAAAAAAAATTATGAACTTTAAGGGTAAGTCTTTCAACCCCGCCGTCCCATCCGAAGTCCGAAATTTTTTCATCAGAATGTTCCTTCGGCCCTACTGAATCATCGTACAAAATCTGTTTGTGCTCCGTCGCCGTTTTAATTGTGAAAAAAAATTATAAATGTTGGGGGGAGACTTTCAACCCCGCCGTCCCATCCGAAGTCCGAAATTTTTTCATCAGAATATTCCTTTCACCCTATTGAATCATCGATCAGAATTTGGTTCTGCTCCGTTCCTGTTTTCCTTGTAAAAAAAACCTAATATCAAGTGTTCAACTTCTCAACCCTTTGTCCCTCCGAAGTCCGCAATTTGTTCTTGTAATATTCGTTTCACCATATTAAATATGTTGAAGCTCTGCCGCATTTCTTCCTGCGAAAAAAACTAAGAATTCCGTTACATTCGCACGAGAAATCTATTTGCGACCGTGCGCCACTGGTCCAAGCGTTCGGCTATTTCCGTCAAACAGTCTGCTGGAAACAGTCTGCCAACTTCACAGCGGTAATGATAAAAGAGTACAGAAAGTGTCAATTACATGTTTAATTTTATAATTGTGATTTTTATTTCGATAATTCATTAATTGCTACCCTACAAAGAAAGCAAGTTTTTGAAACTTCAAAAACACTTCTAAAGTGTTTGTTTTTGACATAGAAAAACATAAAATTTCAAAGGTGCTAAAAAACTGCCCTGGTCAAATCATGCTCTGCAACAAATGCTCTAGCCACTCTAGCCAGTTCTGGTATAGAAAATGAGGGTTTTAATTTTTCATTGAAAAACTCATTTACTCTGCAACCTTCGTAGAGTATGCTCAATTATGCAAAGTTGAGTAATTTGAAATAAAAATTATAGTTATGAATTATGTCTTCCTTTCTCCCACACTTTTTAAATTTTGATTACGGTTTGTTTCTTCTTAGGCCTGGTACTTTCACGTGCGAATAAATAAATTTTTCTACAAACGTCAAAAAATGACAAGGTTCGAGCATTGACAACGATATGCGAAGTGACCCTTTTTTCATTTTCCTTCGTTACCATGACACCGTGCGCGAAGTAGTGTGCGAAATACTTACTTCGCACACTGCATGTAAACTATATGGGATTTTTATATCATAACCTTTATGTTCCTCAATCAAGCAAAAATCCAAGAAATCATTCATTTATTAATGTATAACAATAATTAAGGCTTTCAAATTATTGTGAGAAAATTTAACACTATTTTATTTATTATTCACAATGTTAATATTAATGGTGCAGCCAGTGCACGAACCAATAATTAGGTATTCCTAAACCAGATAACTCAGATTCAGCTCGTGATATCGTAGATTTGGGAGTTGGATAAGACTATCCATTTTTGATTTGCAAGCAACTGCCGTAGAGGTGACAGCACTTGATCCTGAAATTTCAATACTCTTTTTCATATTAAGCTAAACATGTTACTTATTTTAGAATAATATTTTTGACGTTTGTAGAAAAAATTTTGTTTGCATCTCATGCGCGAAATACTTTGGTGATCTCGGCTGCGCCTCGTTAAAAAAATCAGTTCTCGATCACCAAAGTAGCATTTCGCGCACTAGATACAAAAATAACTATTATTCGATAGATAAGTCTCATTCGTGGGATAAGCAAAAATGCTGTCTTTTCACTTTCAGATAGTGTTTTTCATCGAATAAATCTTTCATTGAAACTTAATAATAAGAATTTATTTGTCATAGATCAAATGTCGGTACGTCATTATAAATTGAAATTTTTAAATTCTTGATGTATCGTTATTCTTTGTGTGAATTTCACGAAATATTTGCTTTCTAGTTGGAATTATGACAATTTCTACAATGCGGTGTCTTATTTTACATTAATCAGTGAAAAGTAGTGTACCGTGCTTTCATAGAATTGTTGTTCGTCGAATAATTTCATCTGAAAGCACCGAAATAAGGTATCCTTCAGATAGGAAATTATTTGGCAGATACTTATTCGAAGGTGAAAGTACCGGGCCTTAGAAAAAAAAATCAATTTCTGTCTGCTCTCCAGAACCACCAGGAACTGTAAGACCCAATAAAAAAAGAGAAATAAATTTTCTCTTATTCCCGAATATTGTCCTGGCATTTGGGAAAAGTCGAACCTTCGTTTTTTTCTTGAGCATTTTCTGGGTATTTCGGCTTAATTTGGCAGAAAGAAAAGTGCTCTAGAAAACGGGTTCAAATTCTCCGACAACTTTCAAGAACCTCCTGTCTAGCTGGAGACCGTCTCTCCGTTCTCGATATGCAACATCAAGCCATCTTCCAAGACTGCGTTTTCGCTTCAGCCGACGACGCTACAAAATTGGTGTCGGCCTCGTAGCTCTCAACTGCGTCGCAGCAGGCTCTGCATCGACCCGCTCAAGGCCTGCTAGTTTGGGCGAGCGATGGGGGACCGAAGGACGATTTCCCGACCCTACTTTACATCTTCCCTTTGTTCCTCCGAGAAAGTTATTGATGGAGTGACAGAATCCCCGGAATGGTGGACATGACGGTCGATTGTTCTCTTATTGCTTCTAATTCGTTTTCACGAATCGAAGACGGCAGGGTGTTCGGGGTTGAGGTGTTAGTTGCCAGCGTAATTAGCTTTTTAGGAAGTAGTTTCGACAATGCTCACAATTAAATATACAGGGTGTCGACCTACTCCGACACTGTCACACATCTGTATATGTAGCTTATACAGTGTTCCTAAATTCATGCGACAAAATGCAGTAGGTGATTGCTCGTATGAAATTAAGATGGGTCTCTCTTAAAACAAAATTTCCTCAGCCCACCCCTTTCCGAGATATCACCCCTAAATGGTGGTGACGTAAATTCAGTGTTTATTTTTTCTAAAATTCCAGTAAAGCTGGAAACTTGAAATTCTGTAATTTTCGTGCACTCCAAAGGAATAACCACGGGTATTTTTTCAATATTCCTCTTATATTATACGGAGCTGAAATTAGCAACCCTTACTTCATTTCATATCGAGAGTTTTTTTCGAGATGAAGTTTAATGAAATGAAACAATAAATTGAAATCCTTGTTTTTTATTCTTGAATTTTTTCCCAAACCCAATAGCTGAAGTCCTGAAGAGAAAAATCACCTTTGAAGGGTGATATCTCGGAAAAGGGTGTGCTGAGGAAATTTTTCTATAGGAAAGAGCTATCTTAATTTCATAGGAGCATTCACCTTCTGAATTTTGTCGCATGAATTTAGGAAGAACACCCTGTATAACAATTATGAAGATATACTTATTTTACAGAACTGGACAATGTTTTTCGAGACGTCTTTTCTGATATAAAAAATGCGTTTTTCTTGAATGAAGAAGGTCCTTAAGCACAGGGCATTAAAATTATCTGATGAGGAGTTTCCATCGGAATTTTGAAGTTTTGAATGAGAATATAATCCTACTGATAGAAGATCTGAAATTTACCAAGCAGAAAAAATATTTTGAACTGACCTATAGGTACCGAAAACATCAAGGATAAATTTTTTAGATTAATCTGAAAAAAAGAATTCAAATCTAACAATTCTGTTCGAAAGTTTTTCGAAAATTAAAGGTAAAACTCAAAAGGAATCGCTAAGTCATGTTATTTTTAAAATTTTTTGTGATAATTTCCAACCAACTTGTGTTGGATAAACAAGTAGATAGATAAGGGACCGAATAAGTGAACACAAAAAAGATTTCGATTGAAATTTATTCTGGGAGGATTCCGCATCTCTTCATAAACTTTTTAGGGTTTTCACTCCCAATCTCTGAAACAAAATCAATTAAGAATGAAATCAACGATTTGCTCCTGCGTAAATTCTTGCACTAATTTGTCAGGAGCAAATTAACTAGAAAAAATTGGTGCCTGACAATGAACTCAAAATAAATAACGTTGAAATTATAATTCTAAGTTGTAACGTTTCGGAGTCTATATCAGACTCCTTCATCAGACGAAAAATCTATTTTTGAAAATCTGAATTGTGGCTTTTGTTTGACAAATTAGTGCAAGAATTTACGCAGGAGCAAATCGATGATTTCATTTTTAATTGATTTTGTTTCAGAGATTGGGAGTGAAAACCCTAAAAAGTTTATGAAGAGATACAAAAAAGATTCCCAAAATATACTTAATCCTTTGAAAAGAAAAAGAGATAATGATACTGCATTAGCCGAGAATGTTTACAAAAATCTCAAAAAATCAGACAACAAGATAAATCGATCGATTAATAAAAGAACAGATATCGATAATTCAAACAAAGTTTATTATTATTTAATAAATAAAATAAAAGAAAAGCAGTAAAATCCAGTTCTGTGCATTGCGTTGTTTTCCCTTTCCCTTTCTCAAGATCATGTGGGTCATAAATTTTTGATTACCTACTTCTCCGAAATATTCAGTATTCCCTTTTCATTTCTGACTGTATCAAAATGTTAGTCCATCGATAAATCGGCGTCATTCCAAGTTGAGAAGACAACTTCGAGTTGCTACTCTTATCAGTATTTATTTTTATCTAGTGGTTTAACATGAGTTCCACACAAGTTCGAAAATTTCCTGAGAATAAATAAACAAACAAGGTGTCAAACTTTTCACTGATAAAGTTTTGATAAATGAAAGGAAAAAGTCGCAATTCAATTTGCCCGAGATAGAGAGGTTGGAGGTATAAGGAAGTAATAAAAAATGATTTTTTCTGACTGGAGCTTGAAAATAGTAAGGGACCATTGTAAAAGTTGGGTAAAGGAAGAAGGAACTACATACTGAAATTGAAAGTTTTTAGCGGCATGACAGACAGGAATTGAATTCTGAAAAAAGTTCCTGTCTGTCATGCCGCTAAAAACTTTCAATTTCATTATATTTTCAGACAAAAACTATCATTACAACTACATACTGTTATGTACAGCAGAGAAGCAATATTGATTTCTAGAGTGGACGATTGGAGAGAACATTCATTTATTGTTTATAGCAATTAGGTAATATATAGATTATTAAATTTAGTATTATTCAATATTATTGCCATCGGGCTAAGTTCAACTCTTTCTCCTGGCGTCAATATTTCTTCTATACATCAATTAACAAGCCAAATAACTGATGCTAACTCTGAACTCGTTAGTTCTATTTTTAGACCTAAGTTCATCAAGGTCAGAGCGAGTTTCGAATGTCTTCATGACTTCCCATTTCTCCTGCTTTTTTCCTTTTTTTAAATTCGTCTACACACTATACACGTACTATATATTGATTAATCCATTTTTTTTAATTAATTATTACGAAAAACTGATGTCTGTATGAGCAGTGTGGCACATTGCATACAGAAAAAAATACTAATTCTTGGGAACTGTAGACTGGGGTAGAAAGAAAACTCTTTTCAAACCAGTCAAGTTTTCGATAACTCTTTTTTTTCTTGAATACTGCAGTCTGTACTGTGTTACCAATAATTCACGCAATAATTAGTTACTTAGATTACAACCTTGTATGTCTATAATTGTTATTCAGGTTTTTCAGTGTATAAGTAGTCAAAACATATCGAATGAAAAATAACGAAATCAGTTGATCCTTTTGACAATATGCTTCTCAATTTTAAAGAGACATGAAAAACCTGTTTCAAATAAAACAATAAACATAAAAAATTTCTTTTTTGGAAAACAAAGGAAAAATTCACCAAATATTTCAAGCAATCGAAAGTTATGTCAAATTACGAGGGCAAGAGTCGGTAAGAGTCCATGAGACAAACCAGAAATATTTTATGGGAATACCTACACATTCTTAGCAAAAAGGCCAATAAATAATTTTTCTGATTGCTGGTGCCAACTAGCATGCTGCATAAAATATCTGTATTCATGGTTTATTACGAGGTTTATTCAATAGTTATGATAATTTCAGGATGAAAATAGAGTAATGTATTTTGTTAAGAAAACATATTTGCTCGATTATTTGTATAATTATTTGGCGTTCTACGACATCGTCTGTTTTTTTCATATTTGAGACAAAACATGATCAAAACTAAGTATTAACATGAACTGATTCGAAAGGTTTTATGCGTTTATACTTATTTTATATTTTTTATACATTTATATTTATATTGATTTTACCCCGAATAAAATGAATTGAAGAAATGCTATTCAATTATTATTATTATTACTATAGTGCAATAACATAAGTGGCTTGAATTCTTAACACATACAAATCTACTAAATATAATCTCAATATTTATTAGTAATATATATTGAAAATTGTAATTATACAATAAGTTCAATGAATACATATTTTGATAGAAACTCGGATAGAAATCACTATTTGAAATAATTGTTTTTAAATCTGTCGAACAAAATTCGAGAAGAAACCATTCATAAAAGATTTCATCTGAACTCATTATTTTTTTTTATAAATCACAATTCATTTCCAAATGGCGAAAGATAAAAATATTCTTGATGAAGATTAGATGGGATGCAGTCCTTCGGTACCCACCATATTCCTATTCTTTTCTTTCATTTTTGACCGTAGTACCACGTTTATCCCAATATTCATTCAATTAGAAAATCATTTTCAGTTTATTAATGAAAATTATTAGAAAAATTAGCATTCGTAGCTAAGTGGTTAAAGCGTCGGCTTAGTATATTGCAACGGCAAGGTACTGAGTTCAATTCCAGCCTAGGGAAGAAATTTTCTAGTCGATACGGATACAAAACACCATTCACTGTTGGGTTAAAATAAACAGTGCTGTGCCTAAAGTGGCGTAAGGACACAGTAACAAACTGTGTGCAGAACACAACTGGTTCTCCGAACTCCTACATGCTCACAGAGAGAGTAACAGAGCTTCTGAGGGGCACTCCGGTACCTACTGAGAATCAGGATGAAATAATAATGAATAATGATAAATGATTTCAATACCTTGATATTTCTTATGATTTTAAATGAAATCTCTAATTGATGTAGAAACTCACAGAGGTTTTGAAGTGTATCCACTTGAAAACATTAAAGGCTACAATCGTCGTTTTTGTGGAAAAAGTAATGTCAAAATTACTTAACCGTAATTATGTTCCTTGAGAACTGGTGAATTACTTAAAGATCCACTCATAAAAAAGTTGTTTGGATATAAAATGATTGGATTATCTTGATATGTTATGATTTTGTCTGTTGAAAAAAATAAGCTTTTCGACTTCACAACGAACTGATTTTAGGCAAATTAACACATTATTCGAAATATTTTTCGAATGGATTTTTGCACATGTGAAAGTATGAATTGTTATTCTCGACATTCCGAATAGAAATCAAGGAAAAATAGTAGCTTTTCCTGAAATTCATCTAAGACGTTACGTAACGGTTTCAAAATTGCATTATAGCACTAAAATACTTCACAACGTTGAATTCTGTCAGTACGCTGGCAACATTTCAAAGGTAATTACTGGGGCTATTTCGGTTAAACTGGGAAAAACACAAGGAAAACACGTCAAGGGTGTGAAACTGGAAAAAAACAAGGATAATCAGCAGCGAAGAGCATCATCCTTGGAACGTTTGAGATCAAAGGCAGTTAGCAATAGCGTCAAATTGCAGGAATGCATAATTTTCTTATATGAACTAAAAACTTATTTTCACTAACATGAGTTAATAATTAAACCACGACCACATGAAAATCCTGTAATTCAGATTTCAGTTGAATTCTAGGTTTTCATCAGGTATCGGCCATATCAATTCAATATTTTCTTCATGAGAAACAACTCAGTAGCTTATGTTCATGGAAGAGGTAGGCAGCGTAGTACAACAGATGCTCAAGATCTCCTTTTGATAAAATCAATGCTTGGAGTACCTAATCTACATATCCTGTTCAATAGATTGGATCACTAAAGGTTGCCACAAGAGTACAATATCACTTTTATTGTATGAAAAAAATATGATCGATTGATTGAGAATACACATATTAGCCCCCTCGGTTCATATGACCACGAGGCGCCACTGGTGAAAAAAACAATGGCAAAGCTTTAAAGGTGCCTACAGATTACTTTGACGTGATGTGGGACCACGTCATAATGCGCATGATTCAAAAATCTACTTATCATAGGGTTCTGTACAGTAGCGTCCAAATTGTTCTGACGTGACGTGGGAAAATAATTTTTCATAAAATATCTTTGACACGTCAGATTTTCAAATAACCATTTCAACCGTTTCCCAAAAAAAATTATTTTAAGTACCTACTTGAAAATAAAAATGGGTATTTAAAATTTGAAGCGTTTCGTTTCTATTGCATAAGTTGGCAACATCGACTGAAATATGCGTTGATAATAAAGGACAACAAATACACTATCTTGATGAGATAGACAAAGATGGCTGTCTATGAAATCTGCCACGAACGAAGAAGATCGTAAAATTTTATGGGATTTTTATGGCCGGTTGCTGTTGAGGCTCGCCAGTGAGTACGCGCCTTATGATGGCTGTAAATCAACAGCTGTTATTTTATGAAAAAGCCATTGTTCTTTTCATTTCTAGTAGGCGCTGTTGCCAAATCGTAAACTAGAAACGAAGCAATTTGAATTTTAAAACCTCATATTTGAAGAATAATTTTGAATATTTTCCGCGGTGCATTTGAAAAATTCATGAATGAAACTCATAAAGTTTAATCTTTCATACGCTTTGATAACCCAGATTGAGGAGAATTCCCCATTGTACTAATTATTGAGAATTATTGGTGCACTTGAATTGTGTTTATGGGTTTTTCTACTACTTGTGTTCATGTGTTCTAGTCTATTTCTAATTTCAAATTATTTTTTACGGCCAAAGAAGTTACTATTAGCATTCCTATGGTTGCGCGGAGTTGAATCAAGCCTATTTGTGTTTGCATAATATTTGTTGCCTTTATCGGTCATTTAACCTTTTTTCCATTATGGAAAGGTGATCACTATTAATCAGTGGGTTCATTGCGAAGAGAATTCAAAAAATACACTGTTAATTCTTGAATTTCTATTCGCACTAAGTATGGCGGCTCTAGTTCTATTGTATTCAGTTGCCGTCAAGTGTGCCATGGAATTCTGAGACTTTTGTATTTGAGCCTAATGCCCGAGATAATGCCTGACTAAAAAATATTGTTTTCTTGAATTCTGTCTACAAATTCAGAATCGTTTTTTGGTGAAAATCAATCATGACAACTTCCTTATACATACAGACCATTCTCAGTCATAATTCCATAGCCTACTTGTCGATAAAATTCGAAGAACACTCGGTATTTCACCACAAGTTTCCAATTGTTAAACCCTCGGTTAAACCTCTGCAATAACTCTTCAACAATCACAAATCTAATCTGCGAGAATGGACTGAGAAGAGAGTTGAGTGAACTCACAATCTTCATCTCGGTATGGAGGAGCTACATTATTCATACAATGGATTGGTAAAAAGCTCAAACCATTCAAAATCGATCGAGAACATATTTGTGGGATAATGATCGCATCCGTTTTTTCTTATGTATCTGATGACCTGAGATTGTTACCACCAGACAGAGCTGTGCCAAAGCACTATGCTTCCAAACGCTTTTAGAGCACTTTCTAAAAGGTGTACTTAGAGCTTAGTGATTCAAACACTTTATGGAAAAACATAGTGCTTACTAGGACTCGAATTTCTCCTTATCGTATGAATTCGAGTAATACAAATATGTTATTTGAATATTCCAATTATTCCGTATAGTTTGTGAATGATTCAAATTAGCACCTTTTTTTAAATGCAAAATATTTATTTTGATATCGCATTTTGAATACTTTTTTTCGAAATGTTTTTCCTGGTGTTTTTTCCCATTTAATTTCAGCTTAATATCTTAGAATTTCAAAATTGATGACACTAACACTTAGACCTTGTATTGAATGCCTGTTATTTTGAAACTCCAATTATTTTACTCTTGTTGAGAATAGCGCATTTAGCTAAAAAACCTTATACTCCTATTATGATAGTCGTGTTTCTGTTGAAGAAATCGTTCTTTTTCTATTTTTAACGCGAAATAATTGATGATGGAAAATCTATAATAAATAAACAAAACTTATTATCATATTATTTTCCTTTATGAAATCTTGAAATAACTTCACGATAATAACAATCACCCTATCGTTAAGAAGACATTTTGAACTCGATTTTGAATTATTTTTTTCATAAAAGTTTTTTTTTGCTTCACTCTGTTTCCAATTCGTCAATAATGAGTCGTCTTAAACATACAAAGAATGTTTACGAATTGAATACAGATTATATCTCAAAAAAGCGGTGAAAAATCGATGCTCAGTACTTGGACTCCTTATTTTTAGTGATAGCTAGAGCTCTGGAAGTTACATGCATTTAATTCTATGATTTTTCATGTCAGCGCCTCCTGTAACCTGTAATTTCGCGCCCCTGGGCACGTGCCTCCTTTGCCGTATAGATAATCCAACTTTATTTATAGGAATTGAACTTTCTGCCAAGTTCGGTACAAGAATTTTTGTGTTTTCTACCAGAACTTTATTTTCGTAAGCCACTGTTAGTTTGAAAAAATGTGAAAACGGCGAGGAAAACGGGCTTCGTTGTTAAACTGAACTATATGGTCTCCTGCAGTTTTGTCGTCTCTGCACTCTCTGCTACCGATTTCGAGAAAAAAATGTTCTCTCGAAATCCTCAGAAAAATCCAAATTGTAATAAAAATTCAGTTAGTAAGCAGAAGTGAATAAATTCATTGTTAGTTTTGACCAAGGTTTTGACACATCGAATAAAACTCTTGTGTTGTAAAGTATAGATGCTAAGAAAAAAATTTAAAAAAAATTCTAACTTTAACACCCTGTACCACGAAAACGAATCGTTTGCGGTACCATGTTTATGAGACTTCTTTTTCATTGAAATTACTCAAGATCTCCTCTTTTCGTTTTTACCTCCAATTTAGAAATAATGTAATACATATATGTATTTGCAGAGTATTTGCTAATTTGGTAATTTATTAATACATACTCAGTTACGAGGATATATTGAAAAATTCTTAGCCTACTATAGAACCAAACAATATTTCAATGTCAATATATTTTATTACTCAGCATATTCTTCTCTTAATTTGATACATTTATTACAGCGAACCTGCAACGTCAACCTTTCAAAAAAATGTTTCTTCTTGCTCTGCAAACCAGACCTACACAGCTTTTATTAGCTCCTCGTTGAAAGAAAATTTACGACCTTTAAACTTTTTTTCAGTTGAGGAAAGAGATGATAGTCGGATGGAGCCAAATCTGGTGAATAAGGGGGACGTTCTAGTAATTCAAACCCTAAATCACGAATTTTGTGCATGGCAACATGAAATTTGTGTGCAGGGGCGTTGTCCTGCAAAAACAAAACACCTTCGGATAGCTTTCCGCGTCTTTTCTCTTTAATTTTTTCCCGTAGAGTGGTCAGTAATATCAAATAGTAATCTCCGGTTATTGTTCTACCCTTATCCAAAAAATCATCATGATTACTCCATGGCAATCCCAAAAAACTGAAGCAAGAACTTTTCCTGCAGATTTTTGGACACGAAACTTCTTAGGTCTTGGAGAACCAGTGTGTCGCCATTCCATCGATTGTTGCTTCGTTTCTGGATCGTAGAAAATGTAGAAATGTACCCAAGTCTCATCCATACAACAATTCGGTTTAAGAAGTATACATCGTTTTAAAATCGAGCATAGATCGAACGCGATGCTTCTACCCTTGCACGCTTTTGGTCAACATTCAAACATTTGGGGATCCATTTTGCAGCAATTTTTCTCATGTCCAAATTGACGTGAACTATATGATGAACGCGTTCGTATTCAGTGCTTCAGATATCCGTTTCAGCCCAATTCGGCGGTCTGATAAAATCAAGTCATGAACTGCAGCGATATTTTCGGGGACTGACACAGAAACTGGCCTTCCCGATCGGTCATCATCTTCAATGGAATATTTACCTCTTTTGAAGCTGGCAGTCCAATTTTTCACGGTCGCATACGAAGGAAATTGGTCACCAAGGGTATTAAGCATATCTTCGTAAATCTGCTTATCTCTTAACCCTTATAAATACAGGTACTTAATGATGACTCGATACTCCAATTTTTCGATTTTCACACTTTCGGTGGACATCTTTCTTTTAATTGGTAACGCAATATTTTTTTTATGTATGGAACTGGTCTAGGCTAACTAGATATCAATACATCCTCGTAGGTAAACTCATCTTCAACCAAATCTCCAAGGAAACCTTTATTATTGTTGCATTCGGCACTTGCTTCGAACATAGATAGCCGTTCGTTGTCTTATTAATTAGAATAATGTTCAGAGATTTCCTAAACATCTATACCAGCTACCCCAATATCCTAAACTCCACACATCACGCCAACACCGCTGAAGCCGTAGGCTAATGGAATTTTTAATATCCGCCCACCCCAGCACTGATGCGTGAACTGGTTAGGTTAGGTTAGTATTACAAACGGTCGATACCCAAATAACAGTAGGGGTAGGTCTCCTGACGACCATCCCTATCTGGTTGCTCGTTGTTTTACCCCTTCCGTTGATTGTGAGGACATTTCGTATTGAGCTGGACAAGGTTTGAGGAATTCCACAGCGCAATTCGAAGGAATCATTGAAATTCAACAAATATCAGTTCAATTGAGAATTTTTTTTTGGCAGTCCGTAAAAGTTTATTCCAGATTGGAACTCCTGTCGAAAATCATGATATAACCCTTTCCGGTAGTTAAGTGTGCATGTGCTAAGGTCTTATTTTACGGCCTATAGCCCTCTCTATAGCCTATAGGCTGACACATGGGTGTATATATGTTACCGGCAATGTGTATAATTCAGGCAGTCTATATACAATGCCTAGGCAATGTATAGAATGTCTGGGTGTTCTAGGCAATGTATGAAATTATTCGAATGCGTTTTGTCCATTTCCTACTTCACCTAGGCCGAGACCTAGGCATTGTATACAATTCCTAGGCATTATATAAAATGCCTGCTAGTCTGCTGGGAACGAGGCTGGGAATGTGTGAATTGAAATTATTCAGGTGTGAATTCATTATCTTATCCGAATGGTATATATGTACTATTATGTTTCGTGATATGTAATTGAAATTATTTTATGATTGTTACATTAATTTCTTTTTTTTTTTTTCATTTCCCAGTTCATTTCCTCTTTTGATGGGAGACCGAAGAGATAGAGAGATATCTGAAAATCCATTCTAAACAAAAATTATTAATGTTTTTAGCGAGGTTTTCAGTTGGAATGATTTCCGAAATACTATTCATACTCTAAGTTAAGAACCTAATATTTTGAGAAATTATGGCATTTACATACCAATAAGAAATAGAAAGCTGAAAACAGCTTTTTGGCCACCTGGTATTTGAGGTTATTGGTATGTAATGCCATAATTTCTCAAAATATTTGGTTGTTAACTCAGTGTTATCAATACGAGTATTAATAGTAAAGTAGTTCCGAAATCATTCCAACCAAAAACTAAAATGATTAAGTTTTTTGATCCTAGATATGTTTATCTACTTTTCATTTAAAATGATCAGAGACACTCGTTGATCGGCCGCCATTTCAATGAATTCGCAACGAAAGAACACGCTCTTTAAATCGTCAGACTTCCCTCTTCAATGAGATCTTACCTTGAAGACATTGCCTGCTAGGCGTTAGACATTCTATAGAATGCCTAGGCAATGTATGAAATGAATAATATTTCATACATTACCTCACCTTTTCAGGCATTGCCGGATTATACACATTGCCGGAAACATATACACCTCGATATACACTCTTGTTTCATCAGCGGCATTCTCGGCGGCATTAGATGCCCTTTTTTGCCTAGTATTTTGACAATATGGAAATTTGTCTTCAATTTCAAACTAATTTCCTGTGAAACAGTTTTAGTGAACTTAGTAATATAAAAAAAGCATTAGATATTTCTTAACAGGTGTTTATATCTGACTCTTGCTCGATATTTATATCGTACAAAGAAGGATATAAACTGTCGAATAGAATATTAATTATTGATTTCTGCATTTCCGCAATTTTACGACACATGGCTATTTAAAAATTTCGATATTGAGCTATATAAATAATAATATTACTATGAGCGAGATTATGAGTAATATCTCGGAGTATATCAATATGAATCTGACCATTTCAACATCTATAAGAGCAAGCAAGCATGTATATAACTTGACAACAAAATCATCCAGTTTTGAAACTTTAAAAGCATTTTTGATCCCCGATCCATATAATCGACAAGTTTTTTAGCTTTCCGACGCATGCAAAACAACTCCCATTTACCTCATCAAATTCAATATATTTACTTTCATTCGATATATACCTACCGAATCATTGAAATTTAAGGAATTTTCAGTTTCAATCAGTTTGTTACAATATGGCAATTCTAATATCCACATTATCTGCAGACAGGAAGCTTCAAATACTTTCGGCTTAAACAAGGGATAATTTCGGAGATTATTCCTCAGGTTAAGTTGAGAACACTCAGGTTATAAATATGTGTAAAAGTAGTTCCATTTCTTTCACTTTATAGTAAACCCTCGAGTAAACCTGAGTAGGCAGTATAAGGTAAGGGTAACCAATGTTACCATAGACCGAGCCATAGATCTATTTTTAAATTTCTTATCGTTCATTAGTGGTTATTCTGTAAGATTTATTTTAATCTCCAACACGTGCATGTTAATTTTCGCAGATATTAACAAATGAGGATATTCTGTAAGAATAACATCGAATTGGGCAAAATAAGAACGCGTGCTTATCCATACAGAATGACTTCAGTTTTTAAGACATAGTGGGTATATTGTAACATACAGCCGAATTCGCAACATATATTTTTGTTTCTTCAAGGCTAAAAGATATAAAACATGATCATTTTTATTATGAAAAATAATGATAGAGAATCACAATATAATTTAGACATTCAGATACTCGTTCAGATACAACACAATATACAAGAGCCAATTATGCATTCCACGAGGTTTTGCAAAAATTGATTGAAAAAGACACAAAAAATTGCATCTTTGTGTCCGATATCAATTTGATATACACGGACTTCTTCTTTGATTAGTGAGTTTCAATTAGGATTGTGGCTCTATAATGGCCCATCGGGTTGAGTATAAGTATATTGATGTTTCTCTTTCTTTTATTGAATGTTATATTATGCCTCTAGCATCTATCTATACAATTGAGTGCAAAAAAAATTAGACTGCAGGTTGCATCATAATACATATCCCGAGACATATCCAAATTAAAAACATTTACATAATTCATGTATTCGTTTTATTCCATCCATTTCTTCATTATTTATGCTATTTATTCAAATTCAATTCATTCTTATTGATTGCAATATTAGTGAATATTCCGAGGAAAATGCTGTCATAATTTTAAGCCTATAAAAAATGAGAAGAAGTAAATTGAATTTAATTAACCGCTATCACAGCTGCACATTCACTACATAAAGATTAATTACGAATTTTAAAAACTTAATTATAGCTTTTTTATTTCTTAAACAAACGCCACTTTGTCCAGGGCACGTTGTTTTAAATTATTCTTACTGCGCCTTTAGGAGGATTTTCTCGTGGGCAAATACGAGGGTAAATCGAGGGGTAAATACTTCTGTTGAGCCATTTTGATGTCTGCCTTCAAATCTTTCGAACTTTTCCATTCATTCATTTAACCAGGAAGTTTGAACAATTATACAAAGTTCAAATAGTTTCTCTTTCAAAGTGTAAATATGAGACTCGGATGTGGTTCATTATATTTTTCTCGTAAAATCAATTGAATATTTTATGATAATTAGTCTGAGGAAGACTTATTTTACTGTCATAAGCAGAATATAAAGAATAAGGTTGTGTCATATCGAAAAAAACCTAGCGAAAAACTCAACTTACACAGAAACACAATACACCTAAATAGGAACAAAACTCGAAACATACATATAATTTGTTGATTAAAAACTGGATTTCCAATAGCAACTTTTGTTTCCAATTCAGTTATCTTCGCTTTCAATATATATTTTTGATTATTTCATTCGATCAACAGCTGTAATCAAGAACGTTCAATGGAAAGCAGTGCATTAGTCAGGCAAATTGAATTTTTCTGAATATGATAAATGAAAGATCTACAAAACGCACGTTGAAAAACAGGCTTTGATAAACGATCATAAAAACTAGCCAGTGATACTTCTTTACACGATGAATACAACCCAAAAAAATAGATCAGAATTCAAGAAATAATTTCTATTGCGGATTTATGTAAATCGGGTTTTTCGTTCGTATCACCGAATTCTCCATGTTACACAACGAACACATATCAAATCCTTTTAGTATTCCCCATTCAAAAAACAACAATGGGGAACCTATTTAAAAGTCCTGATTGGATGGCTTATTTATGCAGATAATCCTTGTAGGGTCGTTTTTGAGATTCCAGACGCTTCGGGCATTAAGTGAATTGGAGTCAACTGTTTTTCCAAGAAAGATTATATACCTGGAGTGTGTTAGTTATTCTCGGTCATTCAGGTAGATTTGGCTGGTCAAGATAAGTGACTGGAATTCAGTTCTGACAAGAGGTCAGTTTTCGGAAGTGGATATAAATTGGGTTTCATGATGTAACTTAAGTTTGTTTCGTAACCTCAATTTGGTGTGAAGAAATAAATCCAATGAAGTGGGTACCTGATCACCACTTACAAAGGGACCAATTATAAGAGGTCAAAACTGAATGGATGAAGTAGAATGAACTTGTTTCTCGGGAATACAATTTTTAATAACTGAAACAATTTCAAAAGATTTCCAGGAGTTTTTCAGCTTCTTGAAAAACATACGCCATTGACTATTGGCATAATAGAGTGTGTCCTAAACCGTAAATTTCTCAGTTTAATCGCAAATCTAAAATTACCGAATGTTCAACATTAAAAATGATAATCTGAATATAGCCGATTTCAAATTCAAATAAACGATAAAATTTGTTGGACTGGCAGATAAGAAAAGCTGTGATAAGCTTCGCAATCAAATTGACCACCACTTCAAAACTCGTGTTCACACTGTTCAACACGATAATTAAAGAATATAGAATCCACAAAAAATGAATATGGGCATATTCAAACCTTACCAGAATTCGAAAGTTCTTGTCCTATCCAGATTAATAGTACCTATATCAATATAATATATATAGATCGATAAAGATATGTACTTGGTATTCAAGAATTCCTCATTAGTATAGGCGGTTTCATTCCTACGGAAAATAAAATTCATACGTAAAGATTACAATTCTTGAAAATTACCGAGAAAATTACATACAATGAAGCCCATATCATAGATATAACCTCGGATATGATATGGAACCAAGGGCGGCTCGTCAGAGGAGGCAAGGGAGGCTAAGCCTCCTCATGAAGCTTAGAGCCAAAAAACATTCATTTTGGGCATGTCCTTATTTTCTATATAAATTTTCTGAACACCTGAACTAGATATTCAGATAAAAATTAGTTCATTTTTCGGTCCTCCGCTCATAAAAATCCAGCATAACAATCATATAATCCACCGGCCGCGTACGCGTCCGCCGCGTCGAATGTGAATATTTCCTAGTACTGCCTATTCGGACGGAGGCTGTTGGGCCTGCTGCTTCCATTGATAGTGTAACTCACGCATACGTTCTCTGGACTCACATACTAGCCGAACAAGAATTCAGCTGACTTACTGTACCATATTCGCCCGTAAAATGTACCAGAGGAGGCACAGCTCCCCTGTTGCCCTGTTCTCCATCGATTCTTTCGTGCCGTCTTCGACTATATTCGCATGATCTCCGGCGGTAGGGGCGTTGTCCGGAGGTAGTTGTTATGATTTCAATTTTCAATTTGAATGTAACGAGTTCGTGGAGAACTGGAACTTCGGGAAATTTGTGATATATTCTTGTTAAGATAGGTTGTTCTGTTAGGGCGTTAGGGGTAAGTACTGATACGGATCAAAAAATAAAATGGAATTGAATATTGAGAATTAACTTTACACGTTGTTAAAACCTTTACAAGACCTCCACCAAATTTAATTACACTAAAGTCTACCGAAAATCGTCAGAATAGAGGTTTCAGTGTTGTTTGGTACGATAAATGTGATTGGTTAACTGGATCGATCAAACGGGAAAAATTATTCTGCTGGCCATATTTACTATTTTCTCATCAAACAGAATATACTTCATGGTTCAAAACGGGGTTTTCAGATTTGAAAAATATACCGCGTTCTATCGAAAGGCATAACAAGTCAAAGGAGCACATAGCATCCCCTTGCATTGAAAATTAGTCTTAGAACTGGCAACTTTTCATTATATTGAAGAAGTATACTTTATTGACTGATAAGAGTTTGTTCCAACACTCCTCGAAAACTATTAGCCTCCTCAGCTCTCATGACCACGAGCCGCCACTGTATGGAACAATCGATTCTTTGGTTATACACAAAAATGCTTTCGTCAGAAATGTTTGCATCCAATTCGATTTGCTTTTTAGGTATCAAAGATTTATAAAAATTAAGCCAATAACTGAATTCAAAAACTGAATAATATGATTGAAAGTATGTACCTACCTCGGTATCTTATTCTACGGTATGTTCACCGTAGTAAAAATAAATAGAAGAGCAATACTTTCAACTTATGAACTGAAATCTCTCGTGGAATCTTGATAGTTTTTCTCGAGGTTTTTCTTATCAAGTCATCTACACAGTACACCTTTTTTGTATTGTAGTTATGTTAGGTTATGTGTGTATGATTCATTGAAAATAAATACAATTCTAAGAGAAGAAGTAGCAGAATCGAGGAAAGAAGCTACATGTTTCGAGCTCGGTTTCGAGCTAAATGCCTCAATCATAAATTGAAATTCGTCATGAAAGGAAATTGTTCAACGGAAAAAAAATTTTTTCAGAATTTTAATATTATGTTGTTCGAATCAAAGAAATCATTTCACAAAAAAAACATTGAACCCGAGTATGAATCTCTTATATTACATTGATTATAAACTGATCTATTCGAGTTTGGTTTGATTATTCGAATGATCCGTATTCTTCGAGGTATTTTTTGAAAAAAGTTTTGGACAAAAAGTATTAAATTCATATATTTCATCGATAAAAAACAATTCATATTTGAAATACAATATAAACCTTGAAAAACCCGACCAAAAACCTTCGGATTTTGATTAAGCTTTCTGTTATCATATTTTTCGAATGTAATAATCATACTCGTAATCATTGTTTTCCAATAGTTTTTCAATTTACCGATACATGAATTCCGTGCCAAATAATAGCAATTTTGGAAAAACGAGAGAATTTGATAGCAGGTCGACAAAAAATACTGAACTTACAGGAATATAACAATAATTGTTTTGATGGAAATATATCATGTTTTACAAAAAGCAAAGATGACTTCTGCTTATGTCAGTGCAGTCTTCATTCATTCTCTTACGGAAGTATGACAAAAATCTCGACGAAGGCCTGTCGGTCTTGGGGTCTTATGCATCAGAAAGAAATATCGAGTGATCATCCATACCTGTTCAATCTCTGATGATCACCAAATTACTCATAGTTTTGAGATGCATATTTTTATTCTGTTTGATACATCAATCAGTACAAGTGGAAATTTCGATGGTCGATTCGACAAAATATGAGATCCAATCTCTGTTGAAACCTAGGTTGAATCATTAGGCGAAATGCCTCGAATCTTTAAATGTAGCTTAGTTTTCATATTGCATTACATTTTGGAAATTCAGTTCGATACTTCCAGTGCAATAGGAGATTTCAGTTTTAAGCGAGGTTTTGAGTGGTCGTTTCGCCAAAGTATGAGATCAATCTCTCAAAAACTGTTGCATCAATTCGTACCAAATTTTCTACCTATGAATCAAAAAATATATATAATAAATTTTTGATATTTTCATATTTATTTCGAAACTCTGGGTGTTTGAAACTCCAGCTTCCGTCTTAGAAGCTACTTGTTTTTTGCGTAGGGTTTGCTGGTTTGGTACTCTGTCATTTTACATTATTTCTTGCTGAAGAATGACGAAAATATTAATTTTGCAATCATTTTCACTTCATGTTCCATAGGTGCTTGAAAATATTATCGGAAATATTGGTTTATTCCATTTCTGAAAATTTCATTTGAAAATCAATAGTATAGTTGCAACTTACCATCAAAGTCATCATCAGCCAGAAGTCTAAAACTATACTTTTTTTTACCTTTTTATGGGTTTTTCTTTTTTGTTGCCGGTCATATGAAACATGCGTTTCTGATTTTGGGAGAATCATTCGGAGAACATTTCATTCTCCTCCCAAAAATCCTTCGAAAAATATCATGAATAGGTCTCGGAATAGGTATACCTACTTAATTTTGTTTTCATACTTTCACATCATATATACCTACATAATTACTTGCAAAGTGCAAATTTTTCATTTATTGTTATAGATATTTTTATGCTTGAAAAACAAACAGATCGTATCAATCGTATACATAGATGTAAAGGGATACTGCACCTTTCTAGAAATTTCTTCCAAATTCCTTTATTATCTGAAAGAATCGACAAGAAAAAAATTAAACTTTTCTTTTTAGGAAATCTTTTATTTAGATTCTCTATTCGTTTTACGAGTTTGCTTTTTAATTGCAAGTGTGAGGAACGTGGTTAGATTTTTTTTTTCTCTTCGATTTGTCATCATCATCATTTTGAAGTATTACTATTTTGACGAATTTTCATTTCATAGATGGAATTTTCATTTTATGGATGGAATGTATGTCAGCCTAAGGATTCATTGACCTACACCCCATCAAACATTGCTGTGTCACATCCAAGACATCCTGAACTTTGATAATTACAGTTGTTGAAAATACTAACCATACAAGCAGTTAAATAATCCTTGATCTATCGGAAATTCCATCAATCCTTTACATAACACTCAAAAACAAAAATATTCACTGAAGCACAACTCCCAAAGCTCACAACATCCGTGCCCTTTGAATTTCACGAGTCACAACACACTATAACTTGAGGACGGGCTAAGGTTCAATCGTAAGTTGACGGAATACGCACTAAACACTTTTCTCGAGTAGCACAAGGAATTTTCCAAAAAAATTTCCGGTTCTTTAAAAGCGCGCTTACATTCGAAAAACCCCCCCTTATGTTCGCGGGTGTACGGTCACTGAGTTCGTTTTTATTCGGAAGCCAACTCCGGGCAAAACAGCTCGGCTTCGTTCGTTTACGGAAACGATCGGCGGCAGATCTATACGCGGGCTTAACCTGGGGTCTCTGGTTCTTTGTGCTTCTGTGTGCTCTCTCCTCCTGGACGCAGCCACACTGGAATTGCCATTTATGATGATGGTCCATCGAGTCGGATAGTTATGTTATGTTGTATTCAACGTGCAGTGTGCAGTACGAAATTAAAGAGCTAGATTGTGGAAATTTCAGATTTAGACAACGAAGAACGAATTGAAAATCTCATGAAGCTTTTTACTGATATACTGATATCTATCTAGTCTAGGTAATCGAATTAGTCAACCTCACTTTGGATCACTAAAGTGGAAATCTCTTCAATAAGTTGCATTGAGAATACATAGCAAAAATCAAAGATCCAAAGGCCTTGAACAGAGAAGATGTTGACCCATCACCATTTCGAATTTAGCCCACTCATCCTCCTGTCGAATGGCTACGAGCCGCCACTGCTTGGGGAAAAAATCACAACGACTATGCGACAAAAGAACCTTCACATTATCTATATGCGATGGTGGTGCAATGGTCAGCATAGTTGTCTTCCTTTTTTTTCCATCTGAAAAAGTCTCCACTCCACCCACTACAAATCTTTCACAATAAAATACACCGGGTTTCAAAAATATTTGATTGTCCGATCAACGATTCGACAGTCACTCGATTTCCAAAACGAAATCAACCTTTTCATTTCTGAATAGGTATATATTGAAGAAATAGAAATTGAGAATAATTGAATGGACGTATGAGCATCATCATTTGATGAGAGAACTACATTCTGAATGATCATGATTGAATTATCGATTGAAAACGAATTGACGTCTATTCGTCAATCAAGCGTTGATTCCGTTTTATGAAACCCGGGGTAAGACCAGCTAAAATAGGTACACCCTCATAAAGGATCTCGATCACGAAGCTGAATCTCCAACCATTTTTACGAGAACCAATGCTTAGCCAGCGAATAAAAAACGAAACAAATTACTCGTACAAAAACATCGACTTTAGCTTCAAACACAATTGAAATTTATTCTGGGAGGATTCTGCATTTCCTGAGACTTTTTAGGGTTTTCACAATTAATGTCAAACAAAATACAATTCAGAAGATTTTCGAAAATTGATTCTCGTCTGATGAAGGAGTCTGATATAGACTCCGAAACTTTACAATATAAAATTATAATTTCAGTTTTTTATTTTCACATCATTGTCAGGCAACAATTCTTTCTAGTTGATTTGCTCCACACAAATTAGTGCAAGAATTTACCCAGGAGCAAATCGTTTATTTCATTCTTTAATTGATTTTGTTTCAGAGATTGGGAGTGAAAACCCTAAAAAATTTCAGGAAATATAAACTGCCGTAGCATGACCTACCAATTTTCAAAAAAGCAAAAAAATATCCACAATATGAACTTAATTTTTAGTTCATTGTTCAAACCGATTTTTCGACTTATTTTTCCTGTAAATATGACAGCCAGAACAAAACAAGAAAAAATATTCGATTCCCGGCCATCGCAGCTTTTCCTTTGAAAGTTCATTCGTTAATGGTTTCCCAGTCGTCGTAACATCCACTAAAGTTACCCAATCAACGTGCGATGGTGGTGTAATGGTCAGCATAGTTGCCTTCCAAGCAGTTGATCCGGGTTCGATTCCCGGCCATCGCAGCTTTTCCTTTTAAGTATAGCTCATTCGTTAATGGCTTTCCACTTGCCGGTTGCCGTAACATGCAGTAGAATTGCCTAATCAACGTGCGATGGTGGTGTAATGGTCAGCATAGTTGCCTTCCAAGCAGTTGATCCGGGTTCGATTCCCGGCCATCGCAGCTTTTCCTTTTAACTCATTCGTTAATGGTTTTCCAGTTGCCAGTTACCGTGAAATGCACTAGAGTTGCCCAATCAACGTGCGATGGTGGTGTAATGGTCAGCATAGTTGCCTTCCAAGCAGTTGATCCGGGTTCGATTTCCGGCCATCGCAGCTTTTCCTTTTAACTCATTCGTTAATGGTTTTCCAGTTGCCAATTGCCGTGAAATGCACTAGAGTTGCCCAATCAACGTGCGATGGTGGTGTAATGGTCAGCATAGTTGCCTTCCAAGCAGTTGATCCGGGTTCGATTCCCGGCCATCGCAGCTTTTCCTTTTAACTCATTCGTTAATGGTTTTCCAGTTGCCAGTTACCGTGAAATGCACTAGAGTTGCCCAATCAACGTGCGATGGTGGTGTAATGGTCAGCATAGTTGCCTTCCAAGCAGTTGATCCGGGTTCGATTCCCGGCCATCGCAGCTTTTCCTTTTAACTCATTCGTTAATGGTTTTCCAGTTGCCAATTGCCGTGAAATGCACTAGAGTTGCCCAATCAACGTGCGATGGTGGTGTAATGGTCAGCATAGTTGCCTTCCAAGCAGTTGATCCGGGTTCGATTCCCGGCCATCGCAGCTTTTCCTTTTAACTCATTCGTTAATGGTTTTCCAGTTGCCAGTTACCGTGAAATGCACTAGAGTTGCCCAATCAACGTGCGATGGTGGTGTAATGGTCAGCATAGTTGCCTTCCAAGCAGTTGATCCGGGTTCGATTCCCGGCCATCGCAGCTTTTCCTTTTAACTCATTCGTTAATGGTTTTCCAGTTGCCAATTGCCGTGAAATGCACTAGAGTTGCCCAATCAACGTGCGATGGTGGTGTAATGGTCAGCATAGTTGCCTTCCAAGCAGTTGATCCGGGTTCGATTCCCGGCCATCGCAGCTTTTCCTTTTAACTCATTCGTTAATGGTTTTCCAGTTGCCAGTTACCGTGAAATGCACTAGAGTTGCCCAATCAACGTGCGATGGTGGTGTAATGGTCAGCATAGTTGCCTTCCAAGCAGTTGATCCGGGTTCGATTCCCGGCCATCGCAGCTTTTCCTTTTAACTCATTCGTTAATGGTTTTCCAGTTGCCAATTGCCGTGAAATGCACTAGAGTTGCCCAATCAACGTGCGATGGTGGTGTAATGGTCAGCATAGTTGCCTTCCAAGCAGTTGATCCGGGTTCGATTCCCGGCCATCGCAGCTTTTCCTTTTAACTCATTCGTTAATGGTTTTCCAGTTGCCAGTTACCGTGAAATGCACTAGAGTTGCCCAATCAACGTGCGATGGTGGTGTAATGGTCAGCATAGTTGCCTTCCAAGCAGTTGATCCGGGTTCGATTCCCGGCCATCGCAGCTTTTCCTTTTAACTCATTCGTTAATGGTTTTCCAGTTGCCAGTTACCGTGAAATGCACTAGAGTTGCCCAATCAACGTGCGATGGTGGTGTAATGGTCAGCATAGTTGCCTTCCAAGCAGTTGATCCGGGTTCGATTCCCGGCCATCGCAGCTTTTCCTTTTAACTCATTCGTTAATGGTTTTCCAGTTGACAATTGCCGTGAAATGCACTAGAGTTGCCCAATCAACGTGCGATGGTGGTTAATGGTCAGCATAGTTGCCTTCCAAGCAGTTGAGCCGGGTTCGATTCCCGGCCATCGCAGCTTTTCCTTTTAACTCATTCGTTAATGGTTTTCCAGTTGCCAGTTACCGTGAAATGCACTAGAGTTGCCCAATCAACGTGCGATGGTGGTGTAATGGTCAGCATAGTTGCCTTCCAAGCAGTTGATCCGGGTTCGATTCCCGGCCATCGCAGCTTTTCCTTTTAACTCATTCGTTAATGGTTTTCCAGTTGCCAGTTACCGTGAAATGCACTAGAGTTGCCCAATCAACGTGCGATGGTGGTGTAATGGTCAGCATAGTTGCCTTCCAAGCAGTTGAGCCGGGTTCGATTCCCGGCCATCGCAGCTTTTCCTTTTAACTCATTCGTTAATGGTTTTCCAGTTGCCAGTTACCGTGAAATGCACTAGAGTTGCCCAATCAACGTGCGATGGTGGTGTAATGGTCAGCATAGTTGCCTTCCAAGCAGTTGATCCGGGTTCGATTCCCGGCCATCGCAGCTTTTCCTTTTAACTCATTCGTTAATGGTTTTCCAGTTGCCAGTTACCGTGAAATGCACTAGAGTTGCCCAATCAACGTGCGATGGTGGTGTAATGGTCAGCATAGTTGCCTTCCAAGCAGTTGATCCGGGTTCGATTCCCGGCCATCGCAGCTTTTCCTTTTAACTCATTCGTTAATGGTTTTCCAGTTGCCAGTTACCGTGAAATGCACTAGAGTTGCCCAATCAACGTGCGATGGTGGTGTAATGGTCAGCATAGTTGCCTTCCAAGCAGCTGATCCGGGTTCGATTCCCGGCCATCGCAGCTTTTCCTTTTAACTCATTCGTTAATGGTTTTCCAGTTGGCAGTTACCGTGAAATGCACTAGAGTTGCCCAATCAACGTGCGATGGTGGTGTAATGGTCAGCATAGTTGCCTTCCTTGACCTTGAGTTGCCTTCCAAGCAGTTGATCCGGGTTCGATTCCCGGCCATCGCAGCTTTTCCTTTTAACTCATTCGTTAATGGTTTTCCAGTTGCCAGTTACCGTGAAATGCACTAGAGTTGCCCAATCAACGTGCGATGGTGGTGTAATGGTCAGCATAGTTGCCTTCCAAGCAGTTGATCCGGGTTCGATTCCTAGCCATCGCAGCTTTTCCTTTTAACTCATTCGTTAATGGTTTTCCAGTTGCCAGTTACCGTGAAATGCACTAGAGTTGCCCAATCAACGTGCGATGGTGGTGTAATGGTCAGCATAGTTGCCTTCCTTGACCTTGAGTTGCCTTCCAAGCAGTTGATCCGGGTTCGATTCCCGGCCATCGCAGCTTTTCCTTTTAACTCATTCGTTAATGGTTTTCCAGTTGCCAGTTACTGTGAAATGCACTAGAGTTGCCCAATCAACGTGCGATGGTGGTGTAATGGTCAGCATAGTTGCCTTCCAAGCAGTTGATCCGGGTTCGATTCCCGGCCATCGCAGCTTTTCCTTTTAACTCATTCGTTAATGGTTTTCCAGTTGCCAGTTACCGTGAAATGCACTAGAGTTACCCAATCAACGTGCGATGGTGGTGTAATGGTCAGCATAGTTGCCTTCCAAGCAGTTGATCCGGGTTCGATTCCCGGCCATCGCAGCTTTTCCTTTTAACTCATTCGTTGATGGTTTTCCAGTTGCCAATTGCCGTGAAATGCACTAGAGTTGCCCAATCAACGTGCGATGGTGGTGTAATGGTCAGCATAGTTGCCTTCCAAGCAGTTGATCCGGGTTCGATTCCCGGCCATCGCAGCTTTTCCTTTTAACTCATTCGTTAATGGTTTTCCAGTTGGCAGTTACCGTGAAATGAACTAGAGTTGCCCAATCAACGTGCGATGGTGGTGTAATGGTCAGCATAGTTGCCTTCCAAGCAGTTGATCCGGGTTCGATTCCCGGCCATCGCAGCTTTTCATTTTGTTGCTCATTAGCTGATAGCTCGCAAATTGCCGGAATATACAATATAGTTGCCCAATCATAACGTGCAAAGTTGCTCAATCAACGTGCAATGGTGGTGAAATGGTCTACAAGTAGTAGATCTGGGTATTTGCGGCCATCGCAACCTTTTTTCTTGTAGCGTATTCGCTTATAGCTCTCGCTTGACGTAAGATATGGTATAGCTGCTCAATCAATTTATAATGGTGTTGAAGTGTAATAATCACCAAAGTTTCTTGCTGACATTATTACAATAATTATCATAAAATCGTAATCAAATCTTTGAAATAATTTCAGAGGATACTTGAATGAATGAACTATTGTATGAGACAAGAAAACAAATTTGCTCCCTGAAGCAACCAAAAATGCCAGAAATAATCTCTTGATTGACTTTTTCAAGCAACCAAGCAGTGAGTTCGATTTTTAACCATCGCACCCTTATTTTGATTGCTTTGTTGTTTTACGTCGATTCGTTAACATCTCTTGAGAACAAGGCAACAGTATAATTGCCTTATCCACATGCGATGGTGGTGTAAGAGTCAGCATTTCTTGAAGGTTTGTATTTTTGTAAAACAGTATGTGAAAACCAATATTCAACAAACTCATATTTGGCCGAGGTTATTGACAACCTTTCTGTTTCTTGCTAATTTCCCTGAAACTTCCGATTTCCCTTGTATAGTGAATATATGTAGTTGCCCCATCAGCAAGTGATATTTACGATTCCCAACAATTATTTTTATTCCTGATTCGCTAACAGCTCTCGGGTTCCTGTAGCTAGAATGATTGTGAAGGTAGTGTTATGTTCAGCATAGTTGCCTTCCTTTGGCTTGGATCAGTTTCTTTCCTTTGGCTCCATATAGTTGACTTAGAAGCAGTTGATACGGGTTCGATTACTTTTCATGAAGATATTTTCCATAATTGATCCTATGACTCTCAGGAATTAATGTAGATGTACATATTGCAAGAGTATACTGACTTGCCAGCTTGCCTTGCCTGTCTACAAATAATAAATGTGAAAATTAATTGGTGCTTTTTGTTATCGTATAATTTAAAACAAGATATTTCAACCTCTAACATATCGCATTGAGACAATATGTCATCCATCAAAATTCAACCTCACATTCGTTCGATGAATGGATAAATATCTGAACAATTAACAATAACTGTAGTACCAGCATGAGGGATATATCCTGTGTAGCATGAAATAAAACGTTTTGTTTTCCCTTGATATATGAGGAAATTATTTGATGTAACAAACTAGGATTATTATATAAATTCCAACCATCATGATATATTATTCCAAAAACTCGAATTGCTAAAATGAAACCCTGAAGCTATAATCAACGGTTGATGGTAGTGTAATATAATGGTCAACTGAAGTAGTTTTCGAGCCGTTTAAGTATTATAGGAGGTTGGGATAAAGTATGGATCCAAGTAAATATCTTTTGAACGAAAAGTACAATAAACAAATTAGTCCAGATGCACAACATCCGCATTCCGCAGATAATTAAATCAACGAATGTTACGATCTAAATCGAACTAACAAACTACCATCGCTCGAAGTATTACCAGAATTTTCATTTCGTCGACAAAGAGTAGACGCTGACCATGGTTTCGGTCTTATTTGACCTCGTCAGAGCAACAAAACTCATTCGTCAACGAAATGCTAGGAATTGCCGTCTCCTTTTATTCCATATCAGTAGCGGGTATGATGTATAAAGGACAATATTTATGAAATTTTCCAGGTAAGTGCAATGGCGCAAAATATTGCATACACAAAACAGTAATTTTTTTTTTTGAACGTTTTTTCACGGTAATATAAAAACTCAAAAGAAGTTGATTAAAGTGCGATAGTAGGGAATACTCCTTCTGACGAAAATGATGTATTTTTTATATCTTTGAAACGTCACAATTTGAAATAACCATTTCAACCGTTTCCCAAAAAAATTATTTCAAGCACTTAAAAATGAAAAATAAAAATGGGTATTTAAAATTTAAAGCGTTTCATTTCGATTGCACAAGTTGGCAACATCGTCTGAAATATGCCTTGATAATAAAGGACAACAAATACATTATCTTGATGAGATAGACAAAGATGGCCCTCTACGACGAATGAGGAAGGTCGTAAAATTTCATGGGATTTTTCATTGTCTAGTAGGCGCTGTTGCCAAATCGTTTATTCGAAACCAGGCGATTTAAATTTTGAAACCCCATATTTGAAGAATGATTTTGAAAAGTTTGCGCGGTGCATTTGAAAAAATCATGAATGAAAATCATAATTATTCAGTTTAAACTTGCATATGCAGTGATAACCCAAATTGAGGAGAATTCCCCATTCCTCGTGTATACAGATTTTTTACACTAAACCCAGTATGTATAAATTCGAAATTCTAAGCTCTTTCAACATCTGCAAAGACGTACAGGAGCTCCCATATAAATTTAAAAAAACTTGAGGGTATTTCCGGTTCCACCGGAAGTATATTGTCAACAACAAATGTATATGAGATGCATTTTGCGCCATTGCACTTACCTTCAAAATTCCATAAATATTGTCGTTTTCATTCAAAAGATATTTTGTTGGTTTCATACTTTATCCCAACCCTGTATGTTTTATGAAATTCTTTTTCATTGAGTTGTCCGGATTAATGAGGCATTTGACGTTTGAAATATTTTCAGATTCCGTCTCTTCCGGTTGTAACGAAAGTAGCTATAAACTTCGTTTTTTCAAATTGCATGCGTGATTGGACGTGATATAATCCAATATCATTGATATCACTGATTTACGGAAACAAGAAATAACACTTCAGTATCACAAAATCTCTCAATCTCAAAAGTTATTTCAGGTATGGTGATTATGATCTGATGATCTATTAGGAATCAATAGGAATATTTTTTCATGCGTCTCAGAAATGCTTCATGCGTTGCTCTAAGCTCATCAGCCCTTGTGGTTGAAAGCTAACCTGGATGTATCTTTCTGACTCGTTGTTTGCAATCCTCTTCATCAATTAGGGGCATATACCATATTTTCATTCTTCCACAAATATAATTATATGAAGTCGGTTTATGCAGTGAACAGAAAAAATTGGAAACAATAGTTCTGAACATAATTTTTCACTAGCGGCTTAATTATTTGAGTTATAAATTAATATTATTAATAATAATATCTCCGAATATACAGGGTGAGTCTTTGATTCGTACGAATATTTTAACAGCAGATTCTTGAAGTCAAAAGAAACACTTTTTTCTATACCATTTTTTCCGATTCGGCACTGATAAAAAGATATATCTATTTTAACTTTTCATGCTGTGCCACCACTAGAAAAACAAAATTACTCCAGAATAACTAGCTAAATCAGTGACATTACACATCTTTGGATCTTTTAAACAGAGTTGTACTCAGCTGAAGTGTCCAACTTTTCAAATTTCACAGATAGTCTAATTTTTGATCATCAAATTAATCGTAAACGGTGCATTTTACGAGAAAAGGAAGAAAGCTTTTCCTTTGACCTGTTGAAATATTTGTACGAGACAAAGACTCACCCTGTATAGGTTAGTAATCTTGCCGAAACTTTTATGAATAGAGTGAACTCAAATGGGACTCAATGAAAATGAATTTCGCAGATGTATATTCCTAATAAATGCTCACAGTTTCAGTCTATTACCTATTAGAAATGTGTTATTTCTTCCATATCTAAAAATTTTCTATTTAAGGCAATTAGAAAACGAATTGGGCAAAAAATCCTGGATTTCCCGTTGAAATAAGAAAGTTTATGATGAAAACAAGAGCTCTATAATATAAAACTATTTCATAAAGTGTAGAGTAGATAGAGCAATAAATGAAGATATCTGTAGCTATCAGATCAGTTTGCTGGTTTGCCCGAAAGAAACCTGAGAAATGGGATGCAGTTTTCCTCAAAAAAATGATCGGAGCTACAACTCTGATGATGAAAATGGTATTTCTACTCGAAAATGCCACAAACCTAAAAATTCTGCTAAATACATAACATTTATTTGGAAGATAATAATATCTTAAGGATAATATAGAAGGAATAATCCTTCTATATGTATACTTCATTCACATTTATTTTAGCAGTCGGTTGGTCATGAAATAATTTTCTCAAGTTTTTGTAACTAGAACGGAGTAAGGTTGGCACTCATGAAATGTCGTTAATGTCATAACGCCGTTGCCACAACTAATATCAATTTTTATTACGAAAATACCGAAGGTTATTGAAAAAAAGGGACAGAGTTTCAGGAAGTGCTACATATTTAGAATTCAGGTCCGCTCATTCAAATAGTTATACCCTGATATTCTAAAATCCACAATACGTCAGACAGTAGCGAACATATACCTACCTACAATGTAAGAGAATTTACATAATTGTTCATCTGAATCTAAACGACTAACGACTTATATTTCAGCTGAATATTTCCACAATCAGAAAGATAGTGAATGAAGAGGAGTACAAAGAATTTCCTTCTATTGGGAGACCCAAAAAATTGGTGGCAAAGAGAATTATATGTTTGGGTGAATTGATGCGAAAAGTTTACCACAGAATTTTCGATCAACGTCATCGGGAACTTTCCCGAAAATTGATTTTTCTATTTTTCATTTGACTTATCCTATACATTGTAAATGTCTTAAGGTACCAATAAATACCTAATTATTATTATTATATCAATGTATTAAGATGACCACCCAAAAATACGCGCCAGTTGTCCTGTTAATCGTTTATTCATGTGAAATTTTTGTTCAAAGGTGAAGTTCATCTTGACTTCCTTTGATTCCTTTTACTTATTATATTGATGCAAGATAATTTTTGTTGAAGAATTTAACATTCTTGTAATTATCTGTTAACTCCTTCGGGAGATACCCATTCCCAACCACTGCATCATATGCATTTCATCTTCGGGTTAATATTTTCGAATCTATAACTGATGTAACGTATTCAAACTTTAGCCAAAGAAGATAACGAACAGTAACTCTTCTCAAGCTAGTGCATATTATGCTTTTATACCGATTTCTTGTATTTTCCATGCAAATAACTGGATTTGATATGCCTTCAATCAGTTTGTATAAATTTCAATTATACTCGTCACATATTTTCCGAAGAGATTCGACATTGTGATAAAATACATAATAACAGAAACTTTTACGTAGAACGGGCAACATATCGTTGATTTAAATCCCAAAAATGTTTTGACAAGCGCCATAACCCTACATTTTCGTACTATACACAGTGAAATGTGTCAAATTTCTATGGACAACCGAGTGCTAAAATTAAAGTAAACGGAGAATATGTAATAATATTCATTCTACTGAGTATAATCCATGTATAATCAGTGTCGGATAAACCTAACTGGGGGCCCTAAGCACAAGATAAATCTGGGGCCCCCACTAAGAATACAATGTGGGACACATATCTAATGTAAATACATAACGAAGGCATTTCTTTCAATTGAATATGAAGTGAGTTAGGCTACTTTACACACCTATCTTTGTCAACAAACAACAATCGTGCTGGAGGTGTCACGTACGGAATTTTCATTTTCATCTTCCTTCAACTACTATTTGTTTTCAAATTTTCATTTTCCTGTTTTGAAACAGAGTTATATTCAGCAGACTCTGAAAATGAATACAAGTAATTCTTCTGTTTAGTGTATTGCTCCGTAGTTAGGGCGTTGTCTTCGTGTCCTTCGCATTTCAGCACCAAATTCATACTTTCTACCTATTCATATTTACTCTCACTCACACACACACAAAAATGTAAAAAAAAAATATGGTAAACAGTTCGCCTGTATTTGCAGGCTGAACTGGACGAAGCACAACGGACAAACTCTAAAATACAAATGCTCATTTTTATTTTTCTTTTGAGCGTTCACCCCGATAGTGGGCGAATTCCATATGCCTGCAATTAGGGACTACACTGTTGTCAGACATAAAAACAAGCCTCATTTCTTCTCGGAATAGAAATCATAAAGGGCCAGTTCCGATATTGCTGGTTTTACTGGCCCGCAATCGAATAACAATAGAACCCGAACGTCTGGGCCAATAGGCATCGTCTCTGGGAATAATGTTCGGAAATATCGGAACTACCCCAAAATATGAGGAAGAATGTGTTTTTAAAAACCTGACGACTTCCATTTGAACAAGCATAGCTTTCGAGCTTAATTCGATAGTTTTTTCAACTTTGCAATTTTCAGACGGAAGCCATGTGAGCTTATCAATTCGTTATGAAAATCACCTCAAACATTTGATAGAATTAACGGCTAAAATTTGAAAAAAAAAAAATACAAAATATCCAAGAATCAAGAAAATTTCAAATCTATTATTGAAACTCACATGGCTTCCGACTGAAAATTGAAAATTAAAAGAAAATTGTTGGTTACAGCTCAAGTCCTGAATAGGAAATATATTTTCTAGTCCTTTAGATAATTAAAACATGGAATCTCAGAATACTTAGTATGTATGTAATAGGAGCCCCTGACTTCAAATGTTAACCTGCCTGTATGATCCAATTATTCATAAGATGACGATGTTATATACATAGGTACATATTTTATATCAATTCTTAAAAGTTGTCGTAATATTTCGAAATGAATTCGTCTTGAATGGAACACCTGGATACTCAACAATATTTATAAATACAGAAAAACTCGAATATGCTTGGCTATATCGATTAAAGCCGAATAATTGATAAGAAGGAGGAGCCTTTATAATTTGGTATTATGTTCATGTACAGGGTAGACAAATTTCGATGTTTTAGCACTACAGCTTTTAAACCAGAAGAGAGACAAAATCTGATACCCCATTCCCGTTCTTTTTTTCTGAGAAACTAACAAGAGTTGTAGTCATTTTTGGCCACCTTCTTGTGTTTTCGAATTATAAACGAAAATTGAAAAAAATGGCGATTTCGAAATAAATTTATATCCCCGCTAATACTGATGATAGAGCTCTGAAATTAAAACATTATACAGGCACTTTTTTAAGTAGAATCCTGTGGCGTGCTTGCCTTTTTAGCAGGATTTTTAATTACGAAGCTATGACCCAAAGTTATGTTTTTTTTAATGGGAACAATAGATTTCTGTGCAATTTTTTGAAAGCTTAATTTTAACTGATTTCAAAAATATATAACATCAAATGATTTGTATCAATATAAATAATAGGAAATGGTCAAAAACTTTTTTTCTCAATATTTCTATGGTTTCAACTTTTGACGAGCACAGAAAAATAGAGCTTCCTAAAACAAGAGCAGTCTCCTTCCGGCAATGTCATTCTTTGTATGCTTTCTACCAATTTTCACAAAATTTGAATCTTGGAGAAATTGAGTAAGAAGCATAGAAATGAAAGGACTAATAGAAGGAGACTGTGGTAATCATAAGATGCAACATTTTTCTATTCTCATCAAAAGTAGAAACCATAGAAATATTGAGAAAAAAGGTTTTTGACCATTTTCTATTATTTATATTGATACAAACCATATGATGTAATATATTTTTGAAATGACACTTTTCCGAGCTCTTTTCAGAGAAGCAAAGAATGGTGAAAACCGTAGCCTTCTACCATTCTTGGTTTTTGAGTTATTAGCAAAAAATGAGATTTTAACAATTTCGAAATGATCTCATAACTTTTTCGTCTTTGAAGTTACAGATCTCAAACTTGAACCTTCTTAGGCACTTTTATACGTAGAATCTACTGACAAAAAATTTCTTTCCAATCCAAAAATAACAAATTCAATAAAAGTTTACATTTAAAAAAAAAGAAAGTTCGCCAAAGTACAGGGTGGGCAAAATTCGTTTTCCACTGAGAAGATCTCGAGAACTATAAGAGCTAAAAGAAATAAACGGATGACACATTTCCGAGCTCTTTTCAGAAAAGCAAAGAATGGTGAAAACCGTAGCCTTCTACCATTCTTGGTTTTTGAGTTATTAGCAGAAAATGAGATTTTGACGATTTCAAAATGATCTCATAACTTTTTTGTCTTTGAAGTTACAGATCCCAAACTTGAACCTTCTTAGGAACTTTTATACGTAGAATCTACTGACAGAAGATTTTTTTCCAATTCAAAAATAACAAATTCAATAAAATTTCACATTTAAAAAAAAAATAAAGTTCGCCTAATGATTCGAAATGAAAAACTATTTTGAGCTCATCAGTAGATTCTATACGTAAAAAAAAGCCTGTAGAAGGTTCAAGTTTCAGATCTGTAATCTCAAAGACAAAAAAGTTTTGAGAACTTTTCGAAATCGTCAAAATCTCATTTTTTGCTAGTAACTCAAAAACGTAGAATCTTAGAAGGCTATGGTTTTAATAATTCTTTGTTTCTCTGAAAAAGTGCTTGGAAATGTGTCATCCGTTTTCTTCTCGCTCTTGTAGTTCTCGAGATCCCCTCAGTGGACAACGAATTTTGCCCACCCTGTACAGGTACGGCGAATATTGATGATAGAGCTCGGAAATTAAAACATTATACAGGCACTTTTTTAACCCTTAATAACCTGAGTTATGATCACTATTCTAATTGAATAAATATTCTTTATAGAGTGTACAAGACAAAAACAACTCAATTTCTGTTTGAAAATTGTATAGTTTTTGTTTGAGAAAAATGGTGTTACATATATGTAACGCTAATAGCTACAGTTACTGAGAAATAAAATAGATTTGCCAGTGAAATTTGCGTTACATATGTGTAACACTAGGTTATTATGGGTTAAGTAGAACCCAGTGGCGTGCTTGCCTTTGTTGCAGGATTTTCAATTACGAAGCTATGACCCAAAGTTATGTTTTTTTGAATGGGAACACTAGATTTCTGTGCAATTTTTTGAAAGCTCAATTTTTACTGAGTTTATTTCTTCTATAGCTCTTATAGTTCTCGAGATCCTCTCAGTGGAAAACGAATTTTGCTCACCCTGTACTTATCTAAATATGGAAATGCCTGAATTTTTTCAACATATTCGACATTATCTACATATCTACCTATCATCACTTTTTCTGCCAGCTAACAACAATGTGCAGAAGTTATAACAATCTAAAGAATGTTAACATATTTTTTCTTTCATTATCTCAGTTCAGGAGATCCTTGAACCGTTGAGGAACTAAGAGACATAGATAAAAAAAAATTTCTTTTTGTTTTTTGTTTCTAAGACTGCATGTTTCCTTATTTTTTGTCTCCTTCATCATCGTCGATGTATTATTTGTAATTTTTTTTGTATTATTGTATTCACCTATAATTGGGCCTCGGCCTGTTGGATGTACATATGTATGAATATCGAATATTTGCGTAAAATATCGAAAGAAAGGAATGCTAGCGCAACATTCCTTTCTTTCGTGATTCTTTCAAATGTACGTCACAAGACCATCTACGTGCAATTATTACGTGCTCAAAAATGGCATGCGAATGATTGCTAAAAATTGCCAAATGTTAGATTGGAACAACGTCGTAAAGACTGATAAGAAAGCACGATATGGTGGGGCGTAATTCTTGAGGTTTGTAATAAAATTACGATACACAATTTTTTTCCAACGAAAACGGGGATTTTTCGGAGAGCCGAGGACACACCCTATAATCGGAGGCCTCAAACGGATAAGAAAGCAGGATCAATTGGGGCGCAATTCTTATGATCTGTAATTATGGAATTATGATACAATTTTTTTTGGTCCGACGGAAACGGATAGTTTTCGGAGAGCCGGGGGGACCCCCTTCAGTTAGGGGCCCTAAACTAACCTAAGCTTCTGGGATAATCCGCCAGCACTGAGTATAATTAACCAGTTTGTGAAATTACAAAGTATTTTTCACTAAAGAAAAGAACATACTAAGGAGTGTTCTTAAACAAGCATCACATGATTTTACCGCGGAGATCGTGTAACATGAAAGTAATTCCAAGAGATGAACAATAAAATAGGAATTATCTCCTCTTATTTACACCCGATCCCATGTTGTTTATATCTTATATAACACCTATTCCTCGGTGGACTTTAACAGACTTCTACGAATTCTAGCTATGGCATTTTTTATCTCGTCTCTCAATTTCATACTACACTAATCTCATCCTTTTTTGCTGCAAGAGAAGGAAGCTCGTTCATCCCCGCGTACGTCTGGATTTCGAGGCAGTGGCGTAGAAAAGAATCAATTGTTCGAAAGAAGAGAAATATTCTCTTATTATTATTAGTTATTATTAGCTGTGAATAGATAGAATTTTCTTTGAGTTAATTAGGTTTAGTCTCGGGTTTAGAAAGCATTCAAATAATCCGAAAACCTCAGGTATTCTATATTATTTGTTGGTACATAGATTCTATTGAATATGAGAAATTGCCTGTTGTTCAAATATATCGATGATGTTTGCATTCAAAACTCTATGGAGTTTATAGTTTTACCCTGAAAATTTCTTTTTATTCTTACAGAGATATTTCAAAATAATTCCTCTTGATAATGTAACCACGACAGTTCATGATATTATGTTAATTTCAATATACGATGGATCGATTACCATTTGAAACTAATAAATTCCATTCATCCAAGCTTGAACTAGTTCGGAACTAATTTTGAATAAACAGTTCAAAGGAGTTGGGGTACTAACACAATGTTCTCGATCAAAATAAACTCCATCTCTAGTGATTTGAATAGCAATTCTCATTTCTTATTTTCATAAGCGAAAACAGTGCATCGGATTGAAAAAATCAAGTGACCAACTTTGGTAAGAAATGATTGGGAATTCCAAAAAGAATTTTTATTTCAGGAAAAATCTGTGGCGTACCATCAATTTCTGCCAAAATAGGTAGGTCAAATTACGTACGAATGTCACTGGTGGAAATTTAAAAAAAAGTGATACATTAAAAAATGCCTCTTGATTCATAGTACATGTATGATAAGTTTCATTAAAATATCTGAAGTGGTATTTTAGATATTAATAATAAATGATTTATTTTTGAAAACATTACCACCCTGTATCTCAAAAGGTAAGACGTTTAGGACCCCTATAAATATTGGCATTCTATTAGGAAACACCCTGTATATAGGGTTAGGTTAGGTTAATCTTGTGTTCGAAAAAGATTAATCAAATAAATGAAAAACTATATTCCGAAATTCAGTTCATTCGATAAAACATTATTTTACTACACTCACTTGTTCTATACTGTGCATGTTGTCCTTCAGGATGAATAGATATACAGGAAGATTCAGAACTCGAGGCGAAAAATTGAGGAAAGTATACAGGCTGCTAATCTTAAATAAATTGAAATTTTTGGACATTGCCTTGTTTCCGAGATAAAAGTGTTCAAAATTTCTGCATGTCATCAATTTTAAACTTTAATAGCTACTAAAAATACAGAAAAAATTAAATCAAATATTCAAAAATGCCACCATTACAGTCGATACATGCTTGGCAACGCAGAATAAGGGAATTTTACACTAATTGCATGTTTTGCCTATTCTGAGTAGATTCGACTGCATTAATAATTCGTTCCATTAATTGTTTTTTATCATTAATTAACACTGCGTAAACTTGTTGTTACAAATGTCCTCATACAAAATAATTCAAAGGATTCAAATCAGGTGATCTCGCTGGCGGGATGGTTGTCGTCTATTAGGAAATCTCATTCTGTACTCCCGACAAGCTTTTAATGCGTTGCCATCACAATAACCGTACACAAAAATAATATCTGCATATTCTTCGTTAGAAAACTGCATGTTTAACAGAAAGACTAAACCAGCAAAGCAACTTTTAAATTGGCAAACAAAAAGTGTTCTGTCACCAGGTGACATTCATCTCATTTATTTCTAGGCTTACTGTAATTTATGAAATTTAATTTATTGCATACAGAAACATTAATGTCCAAAACTCGGAAACGAAGCTTCATCGGGCAAATTTTTTTTTTCCGTTTTATCAAGAATATCAGTCTCTATATGTTCCTTAATTTTTTGCCTCGAGTTTTGAATCACCCTGTATATTATCACTATCATTTTCTCATGGTCGTCCATGAAAAGTAAAAGAACATATTTTCTATCAATTTCTATCAGCACGCACATGCCTGCCTTTTACGTCCCACTACGCCACTGGCCACTTGCCTTCAGTTTATAACCAGTTTCAAGCCGGGATCCACAATAAAATCCTCCATCTCTCTTCTGCTGGAAGCTCAATCCCTAACTTCCTTCTTGTTGTTGCATCCCTGCAAAGGATGTTCTATCCATCTTTTTTCCATCGTTTGAAGCCTCCCACGTAGTCCTCTCCTTCTCGCTGGCGTGGGGGAATTTCATTCTGTCCATTAAATTTTATGTGTCCATGTCGCAAGCTCGAGGTTCCACATACGTTTTTCCACAGTTAAACTGATCGCAAATAGAAATTATTCTTCGCTCTTGTATAACCCCGACATGCTTCAAGCTCGTAGTTTGAACGATGGAAAATGTTTCAAGTTTCGAGCACTGTCAGATGCCAGTGAAACCAGTATTTTAATAAATGGAAATTTATCGAAAATAGCCGAGGCAGGGTACTTTTTGACCCCAAATTTATGGATGTCGTTTATTCAATTAAGTAGGGTGGCAACGAAATCTTGAATCCCAAGTGGTTTGAATGGCACATTATTTTAAAGGTAAAAGGTATTTTGATTTACATCATGATAGAATTTTCCCATTTGGCGTTGAAACAAATGTAATAAACCAATTACAAGTCATCGATGAGATGAATGATTTTCTAATGAGTAGCTTTATAACCAACAGTACCAACACTGTTCAAATGACCCTACATGAAAAAAGTCCAACGGTGTTACAACTGGTGATCTTAGAGGCCATTCAATTGAAAATCCGCGACCTATCCTGCCTACCCTTACGATTTTCTCATAGCAGAAGCTCAGAAAAGCTGAGAGATCTGATATCAACTTTTGCCACTATGTCTCTCAGAGTAGTAGTACACTTACTGACTTATTTTCAGTATTCAGAAATGAGAGCCACTCATTTTTTGTTAAGTATGTATCTACTTATGTAATGTAGTTTCTTCTTGGTGTTGATAGCTTTTTCGACATTGAATTGCAAAAAGTGTCAGAAGGTTTTTGAATTTCTTTTTCGTTTTTTCAATTTTCTACTGAATAACCACTGGTATATCTATGGGAGTTCATTCCCCAACATAAGGGTCCTGTAGCTTTCCTCGAACAACTGAAGAACAGAAGAATCATCACTTGGAAGACTGGACCTGGTCGATAGACCCTCCCAGTCAAAAGCAAGATTCGGCTATTATTAGTTTGAGTACTGAAGGCATTTCTAACGACGAGGGTGATCCTCCACCAAGATCAGCAGAAGATTTTCGACGCTGAGATGATATTCCTCCCAGTGCAATTGAAGGACAAGTTATTTACCTATGATTATTTATTCTTTTCTTCATTCATCATCAAGTCTTTGAATAAGTTTTGATGAAAGATTTATTATTCACGTTTTCCCTCGTTTTCTGTTGTTTTTTCTGTTTCTCTGTTTCAGATATTATTTCCAAATGGAAAGAGGATAAAGAACTTTTTATATCATTGGAAGCCCCAGTATTAAAAGTTTATTCTGAAAAAAAAATTTGTCATCACTACACTACTCACATGGAGACAGGGTTTTTTTTACGGAGGTTCTTCCTTAAGCTCTTGTATCATACTTGATATTGTATGGTACCCCGTCACACTAACCTTTGCTAAAACTTATACATATGCTATATTGTTTGATAACCAAAACTGCATTGCTTACATTCAAAAGAATATATATATTTACATCTTTACATTCGACGTCAAAAGAGAAGGCCTGTGAACAACAATCAAGGATCTATGCGATTTAAGTAAGGCCTTCGACTCGGTGAATCGGAGAGCGCTATGGAAAATCATGGAACGCCTTGGAGTACCCGAAAAATTCTTAGCAGTGTGTAAAGGCCTTCATACCAACAACACCGCTAGAATAAAGCATAATGGCTCTACAACCGACCATTTCTTAACCAACTCTGGAATAAAACAAGGCTGCGTGTTAGCGCCTTTACTGTTCAATATTTTCGCCATAGCTGTTTCGATAATTGCTGACATGAGTATGCCTGTTAGACCCATTTGCACCAAACGCACTTAGTGTCTTAAATTTAAGCGCTCCTGTAATGACCACTTAGGTATTAAGGGCGGGATTCTAACCTAAAATAATTTATTGAACTGGCTGCACTTCCCATTTTTGATGGATTTTGAAAATGAATTCATTACTGAATACCAAGCTTTTTCTTTTGCCTTTATTGTAATGCCATCAGTCTTTTTCAATTTTCAATTTGGTTTCACAAATCATACTATAGTTAGCAACAAACTCTTTCCTTCTGTTGAGAAGTTGAGTGCCCTTCGTAAATTACCACCACTTCTTGGCAATCATTCATCATATTCGTTTCATACTAACAAGGACAATAAGGACATTTTCTGCACGTTCCTCTTCAACAATTATAAAACAAATTCACACAAGACCTTACAAAGTGTTGTACTTATATAAACTTTTATTTGACAATCATTATCATTATTAATGCTAATTCAACAACAAAAAGTTTTTACTCTTTGATAATATCATAATAGTATCCTTGACACCGACTGACAGGACAATAAAGTTAGGTTAATGAAATGACAACGATCATCGTCAACCGGCCAACCAATGAAATGGCTTTATTGGACTAGGATTAAGTTGCACTAAAATAAAAAACTGAAATATCACTAGATATAAAAACTTAAGGGCCCCTTAGATTCTGTTAAGCCACAGTCGTGCAACTGGAAATAAATTTAAGCGTCCATTAACTTTAAACGAGGCTTAGTTAAGTACTCCTTTTAAGGGGGATTGGTGCAAACGGGCCTAAGAGGTGTTGGAATGAGATTCAGATTTGATGGAGGCCTATTTAACCTGAAGCGGCTTAGAGCAAAAACCCGTTCAAAGCTTATCACGGAACTTCAATATGCAGACGACTGCGCACTTATCGCTAGCAGCCCAGAGGATCTACAGATAATGCTGGACACCAAAAACATATATATAAGCATTAGGCTTTAGACTCAATATCGACAAAACCAAAATCCTGGTAAGTGCGCCAGAAAACCTTCAAACACGTATCAGCCTGGAGCATGAAACTCTAGAACAGGTCGAGCAGTTCAAATACTTGGGAAGCTTAATAAATACTAGGGCTAACCTAGACACTGAAATACATAACCGTATCAATTCGGCATTACGGGCATTCTGGAAGCTAAAGGTTAGAGTGTTTCAAAATCACGACCTCAATCTGAAGACCAAGACAGCTGTTTACAAAGCAGTCGTCCTCCCATCTCATCTTTACGGAAGCGAAAGCTGGACGCCCTACAGGCGACATATTAAACAGCTTGAACAAACGCAACAACGTCATCTAAGACAGATAATGCATACCTATCAGATGGTTCCACAAAGTTTGGAATGCAGAAGTCTTGCAACGCGCGAGTTGTACAACAATTGAGACTCAAGTAACGAAGGCCCGAATCAGATGGAGCGGCCACATTCTGGGGATGCAAGACACAAGACTCCCCAAAATAGCTCTATATGGGGAATTCACAGAGGGAGCTCGGAAACCAGTAGACCAGTATAAGCGGTTTAAGGATACATTACATCAATCCCTAAAATCAGTTAATGCCAATCATAACTGGGAACAACTAGTGTTAGAGAGGACACAGTGGAGGTCTGTGGTGCACAGTTATAATGGAGACTCGAGAAGAATACAGCGGCGGCCAGATATGGTTGGTGACTATCCATGCCCATTGAACTCTAAGAGAACTTCTTTTAGAGTTCAATTTTAGAGTCCAAGCACGGAGTGTGGAAGGATGTGTAGGTCACGGTTGGGTCTCTTCAGTCACAGGAGGGCACACAGTCGTAATTAGCCCTAAGGAATTATAAGTCTATTCTTTTTTTATGTCTTTTTGTAGATTTATTCCCGGTAACGGGATACAGCAATTAATGAATGAACGACTAATTCCAAGTATGCCCATTGAAGCCGTTCAAGATATCAAGAAGATTTCCATTATTTATATATTTGGTCATGAAAAATTCAAAGTCCATTCACAAAGTCATACTCATATTGGGGTGACATTGATAAGTATAAATTTTTTTGCATTTTATCAAGTAGTGGTTTATGTCTTGAATTTTTTCCATACTTTTGTTATGATTTATTTGATTCAGTTTATTATTCATCGATTATTTATTGAAACTTTCAATATCTGGCTGTTGAATTATATAAATTATATAATTATAAATTCTTGGAATAAATTCCACTCCTTTCCCAATTGTGTCCTATATTCCACAAAATACTATTCCCAGACTGAAGTCGCGTAAACCCTCTTTCCCTTTCCCTCTTTCGAATGTGAAGGACAAAGACATTTGGCAGTCTGAGTTTGAATGGAATACGTGCACTATTTTCAACCAAGAATCAGTTAGTGATCCCTTGAATAGAGAAGAAACTATAAACCATCTGGATAATCATTGTCTCATTTATTTATGAATTTCAGGATGGTTTTGGAGCTATTCATACAGTCTCCGATTCTTTTTTGGATTGGGTTGTGAATTTGAGTTCAATCTGATATATAGAACCTAATTTAATATCTCACATCTTTCTGCTTTTGTTTTTTTTTTATTTCAAATAAATTTTTATGGTAACTTGGAAAAAGACTCTGGATTTTTATTTTCTTCGAGGAAAGGATCAATTTTTGCAGTGCGAGATGCCCTTCAATGAAATATTTCAACTTATTTTGTAAAAATTTTCATCTATTATAATCCACTACACTCACGGGGAGAAAGGGTTTTTTATTGGGGTTTTCCCTAAGCTCTTGTATCATAAACATCTTGTATGGTAAACATTGGAGTTCAAAATTTAAAACTGTTGTTTTCGAACTTGAAACAGATTCTACGATTTTCACCCTCCTGAAGATGCTACTGTGATAGCAAAACACGTGTCGTGGTTTAAAAACTCATTTTGTGAAAATCGTATACTTAATTCAAAGTTCGGAATAGTAAATACTGAAGATATGAAATTGTAAAAAAACAGTAAAACGAAACCAAGTGATTATTGACTTCATCGCCATATATAGATCCGAACTTTGCCTATGGCAAGTGAAATCTACCGACTACCATTATCGCGCTAAGTTTATATGCATTTTTGTAGCAACTTCTTCCACCGCTGTTTACGCATTCTCTCTTTTCTTCTTGGTAAAATTTCAGAAAATAAACCGAGAACAACCAAAATCGTCGGACCTTCTCGAATCCATGGAACAAACTGACGGATTGAACAAATGAGGACTCCTCAATTTGGGTTATCACTGCATATGCAAGTTTAAACTGAATAATTATGAGTTTCATTCATGATTTTTTCAAATTCACCGCGGAAACTATTCAAAATCATCCTTCAAATATGAGGTTTTAAAATTTAAATCGCTTTGTGCGGTGTTTACGATTTGGCAACAGCGCATACAAGACAATGAAAAAAAAAAGGTCCCATCAGCTTGTTTATGAAATAACAGCTGTTGATCTACAGGCGCGTACTTACTGGCAACCGACCATAAAAATCCCATAAAATTTTACGACCTTCCTCGTTCGTCGCAGACTTCATAGACAGCCATCTTTGTCTATCTCATCAAGATAATGCATTTGTTGTCCTTTATTATCAAGGCATATTTCACTCGATGTTGCCAGCTTGTGCAATTCTCACAAACCTTAAATGCCCATTTTTATTTTTCATTTTTAAGTGCTTAAAATAATTTTTTTTGGGAAACGGTTGAAATGTTTATTTCAAAATGTGATATTTCAAAGATATTTCATAAAAAATACATCATTTTCGTCAGAAGGAGTATTCCTTATTGAACTGTACGTGTGTGTACATCTCAGTCCACAGTTTCGACAGCAAAGTGAAGTTGTGTGTCCGTGAAGTTAGCACCCACTAGTTAATTACTGATAACTGGTAACTGGCGACACTGGCGTCAAATTAGAAAACTAACATATTTTTATGATTTTTGAAATCGAATTTTCACTTTTTTAGTTATGAATACAATATATAGTAAATCCCGAAGACATGAATTTCGTACGATACTCTTCATTCACTCTGTATACAATATATATTATCGATTTATGGATACAACGTGGAGAGAAGAAGGGGATTATTTTCTACCCCAAATTTGATGATGCCGTTCTTCCCCCAAGCCAATCCACCCTCTTTTTATTAGTTTAGCCTAAAGCTTCGGAAACCATACTTGACTAATGTCAATCAGCAGTGCTTCCAAGTGGAATCTCATTAAGACAATGAGGAAAGACAACTGAAAACGCTGTATGCACTAGGGTGAAAAGTTGATCTCGGGAATTCTTATAGGGTTTCCGCCGATATTGAATTTCCACAAGAATAATTCTTTCGGAAAAATATCTTGATTCTTCCTCATTAGAACAGAGCAGTGTTGATTATACGAACCTTTAAAAGCATTTGAGCTGAAGAAAACTCGAATATTTTATGCTAGAGTAGCTGCTTTTTCACAGAAAATGCTCAATTTCCAACCGATCTTAATTGGTCATGGTGTGTATTCGATTTATTATAATCAAAACGAGTTTCTATTATGGTCATTCATAATTTCATGTCCCATTCGGAAATCAGAAAAACACAGATGTATTGATTCGATTCCGCTTCTGAAGGGCGAGAGCAGGGGGAGCCACCTCTCGGAACCGCTCTCGAAGCAGCTTCAACATCCAGAATGAAACGACAAACGCGTTCCGAGTTCAAAGCTCGAAACCAGTTCCTTGTTATGGCAAAAAAATAATGGGGGGAAGGTGTTCCATTAGTCAAATCGAACCGAATGTCCGCCTACAACGTTTCGGAGGCGTCCTCTCTATGTATACCGCCTCCGAGTGTGCGTGCTCAGCAGCTATTTCATTACAGATCACAGGAAATGAATAATTTTCAATGGGAATTCTTATTGCTCATAATTTCCTTGGATGAATGAAAAAATATTCAAATACTCAAAAAAATCTGAATCTAAAAGGTACCTAAATGTATCCAGATGCAGATCTGTATATCAATGAATGAATGAATCTATCTAACAGATCATCTACCTAATAGAGAATCTATCCTGGAACCTGGAAGCACATCAAACGAAAATGTGGGATCCACCCGTCTTCAGGTGGATCCCACATTTTCGAGGGACCTAGAAGCGAATCTACGGAAATATTCGATCTACCTAAAAAAAAACCTGAAGTCGAATTTATCTATACAAAGCAATCAACCTGAAACGAAACCTACTCAACCGAATATCTACCCAGGAAGCAGATCAACCAAAAAGGTGGGATACACCGGAGAAGTGAATCTTGCCTGAGGAATGAAGCACCTAGAAGCAACTCTACCAAAATATTCGTTCTACCTAAAAACCAAAACCTTCCTGTAGTCAAATTTATCTGGAAACTAATCAGCTAGATACGGAACACGGAACAACTTGAAAATCTACCTGAATAAAATGAATCACCTAGAATTATTTAAAAGTGAATCTACCTAGCAATATATCTACCCTGAAAGCACATACACAGAAAGGTGGGATCTACCAAAGAATCTAATCTTGCCTGAAGACGAAAGTACCTGGAACCTAGAAGCCAATTCAACTAGAAGCGAATCAACTAAAATGCTTGATCTACCTAAAAAACAAATTTTGCTGGACTCTACTTTATCTGGAAACCAATCAGTCTGAAACGAAACCTATTCAACTGGATAATCTAACCAAAAGAACAAATTACCTCAAATTACTTGAAAGTGAATCTACCTAGCAACAAATCTACCCTAGAAGCACATACACAGGAAGGTGGGATCTACCAAAGAATCTAATATTGCCTGAAGACGAAAGTATCTGGAATCTATAGTCCGAGAGCTGGCAGCAAAAACAACTACCTCATAAGTTACCAAAGGTTTGGTTTGGCACTTTGGTTCAACTTTATTACCAAAACTTGAAACCGCTCGTCTGCCGGACGTGAGTGGTCGCCTTATGCGATAAAAAAATTGAAAAGATGAGAAAAAATCGATTGGAACTTCCTAATAGTTACCAAGATGAATGTTGTGTTAAAATGGTCTAGGATCTTAACTGAATTGAAATCGTAAGCGTCTGCCAACAGGGGTGGTCGCTATTTTGAAACAGACGCTGTCAAATACAGGGTGGTCCAGATCGTAACCAAGAAATTTAAACCACGTATTCTACATCAAAAATAAGCCCTAGTTTGTCATATAAACATATGTCGAGAAATGTTTCCTCTCCGAGATACGGGGTGTTAAAATTATAGAAAAAAAAAGTGTTTTTTATTAATAACTTTCACACTGCTTGGAATATTTTTATGAAATTTGAGACATAGGTTTTGAGTATCAAGGAGCACTTTTTGCATAATATCATTTCTTTTTTTATTCTACCAGTGCGTCCGTACTGCAGCGAGACTGAATATTTTCAGATAAAAAAATGATACGCCACTGGTTTTTCCGACAATAAAAATTACTTTTCAAATCCTTATTCAATTTGGAGCAAATTCGGTCTCTTGACATTTTGCTGTACGAGGCACCGTTTCCGGTTAAAAAAATAAAACACATTATCATGCATAAAGAAATCGCCAAAATTTGATATGGTAGGTATATTATATAATAATAATAAGACTATTTTTGTGAACGAAACGTGTAACTAAAAAAAAAATTAGCATTAACAACCACAGTCGAAACGAACTTAAAGAAGATGTTCGAAGTATGACCCATTTTGCTGAACACATAATTCACATCGACGTCTAATAGATCCGACAGCAGCAGCTGAATTTCGATTTCTCAATTCGTCGCAAGCATTTTGAATACGGCCAATAAGTTTTTCCCTTGAGTTCACAGGAGTCATATATACGATTTCTTTCAAAAACCCCCATACGAAGTAGTCTAAAGGGGTAATATCGGGGCTCCGTGGAGGCCAACTGACTGGCCCATTACGTCCGATCCATCTTTCTGGAAAATTATTATCCAACCAGTTCCTCACATTTCTATGAAAGTGGGCTGGACAACCGTCAAGTTGAAACCAAGCCGCTAATCTTGATTCTACTGGAATATTTTCCCACATATTTGCAAGCTCTGCCATTAGAAATTGTAAAAAATTTTCACCACAAACTCGTTCTGGTAAGAAATAGGGTGCAAATAGGTGATTATTATAAACTCCAAGTCAAACATTAACACTAAATTCTTGGTCGAATGGGATGTGGATTTTCGTGGCCCATACATGCTGGATATGAAAGTTTACCACGCCAGACGACTAAAACACGATTCATCAGTCCATAATATAGTATTTAAAAAGTCTCTATTCTGCTCAATTGAACGAAGAATCCATTGGTAAAAAAATAACCTTCACTGTTCATCACCTTCTCGTAAACCTTGGACGGGTTGCAAGAATTTTTGACTTAGAAAATCGAATTGTGCGAGCTGCTATTCGACTGCTTGTTGTTGGATTCCTTTCAAATTCACGAAGTATCCTCCATGGCACACTTTGCTTTCCACAATAAAGAAATTACAGTCTTTTATGGTTATGCTTGTATAGAAACGAGTAATTGGAAACCAAAACTGTCATTTAAGTTTTCTAATCAAATTAATCTACCCTAAAAATAGGAGAAAATTGCTACAAAACCGTAGTAAGCTTTTTATTGCTATATCAAATTTTTGAGATTTCTTCCTGCATGAGAATGTGTTTTATTTTTTTAACCGGTGCCTCGTACAGCAAAAAGTCAAGAGACCGAATTTGCTCCAAATTAAATAAGGATTCGAAAAGTAATTTTTATTGTCGGAAAAACCAGTGGCGTATCATTTTTTCATCTGAAAATATTCAGTCTCGCTGCAGTACGGAGGCCACAGGTAGAATAAAAAAGAAATGATATTATGCAAAAAGTGCTCCTTGACGCTCAAAAACTATGTCTCAAATTTCATAAAAATATTTCAAGCAGTGTGAAAGTTATTAATAAAAAACATTTTTTTTTCTATAATTTTAACACCCCGTATCTCGGAGAGGAAACATTTCTCTACATATGTTCATATGACAAACTAGGGCTTATTTTTGATGTAGGATACGTGGTTAAAATTTCTTGGTTATGATCTGGACCACCCTGTATTTGACAGCGTCTGTTTCGAAATAGCGACCACCCCTGTTGGCAGACGCTTACGATTTCAATTCAGTTAAGATCCTAGACCATTTTGACACAACATTCATCTTGGTTACTATTAGGAAGTTCCAATCGATTTTTTCTCATCTTTTCAATTTTTGTTATCCCATAAGGCGACCACTCACGCCCGGCAGACGAGCGGTTTCAAGTTTTGGTAATAAAGTTGAACCAAAGTGCCAAACCAAACCTTTGGTAACTTATGAGGTAGTTGTTTTTGCTGCCAGCTCTCGGACTACTAGAAGCCAATTCACCTAGACGCGAATCTACTAAAGTGCTTGATTTATCTAAAAAACAAATTTTGCTGCAGTCGAATTTATCTGGAAACCGATCAGTCTGAAACGAAACCTATTCAACTGGAAAATCTGCCCAAAAGAACAAATTACCTAGAATTATTTGAAATTGAATCTACCTAGCAATATATCTACCCTGGAAGCACATACACAGGAAGGTGGGATCTACCAAAGAATTTAATCTTGCCTGAAGACGAAAGTACCTGGACCCTAGAAGCCAATTCACCTGGAAGCGAATCTACTAAAATGCTTGATCTACCTAAAAAATTAATTTTGCTGGAGTCGAATTAATCTAGAAACCAATCAGCCTGAAATGAAACCTATTGAACTGAAAAATCTATGTAAAAGGTTAATTTACCAAGAATTATTTGAACTTGAATATACCCAGCAGTACATAGTATATCACTCAAAAGGGTGGAATCTGCCATCTACTTAAAGAGCGAATATTGCCTGAAGACTTTTCGCGAAGCATTTTGAATCTATTAAAATGGCCGATATGCCTAGAATTCCTAGAAAGTGAATCTTTTTTCAAGTCGAATTCATCTGGGAACCATCTTACCTAGAACTATTTGGAAATGAATCTACCTAGCACCTAGCAGCATCGAGTATTAAACCTTAATAATCAATGATAGCAGCGAATTATTCTACCTAGCAGCAAATCTACCCTGAGAGCATATCTTTCTGTCCTAGAAGAGAATCTACCGAAATAATCGATCTACCAAAAATGCAAATCTGTCCTAAGGTCGACTTCATCTGGAAACCAGTCAACTTGGAACAGAATCTTTTCAACTAGAAAATCTACCTAAGAGAATCATTTGGAAGTGAATATACCTAGCTGAAGACCAAAGCACCTAGAAGCTTATCCTGCTTATCGATCTAGAAGCGGATCTACCTATAAAGCAAATCATTGCTGGGGTCGAATTTAACTGGAAACCAATCAACCTGAAGACCAAAGCACCCAGCCGAAGACCAAAGCACCTAGAAGCTTATCCTGCTTATCGATCTAGAAGCGGATCTACCTGTAAAGCAAATCATTACTGGGGTCGAATTTAACTGGAAACCAATCAACCTGAAGACCAAAGCACCCAGCTGAAGACCAAAGCAACTAGAAGCTTATCCTGCTTATCGATCTAGAAGTGGATCTACCTATAAAGCAAATCATTGTTGGGGTCGAATTTAACTGGAAACCAATCAACCTGAAACCAAACCCACTCCACTAGAAACATTGCCGAAAGTTTATTTTACCTAAAATTATTTCGAACTGGATCTACCAAGCAACTTAGTAGTTAATCTACCCTGGAACTATACCAACCAAAAAGGTGGGATCTACCACATTAGCGCATCTTGCCTGAAGACGAATGTACCTAGAGGCATTTTGACCTAGAAGCGAACCACTAAAAGGGTTGATCTATCTGAAAAAATCCTTCGAATATTCTCGAATGGAAACTTACGTAGGAATATTTGGAAATGAATCTACCTAGCAGCGAATCTATCAAAAAGGTAGGTGCATCGAAGGAGCGAATCTCGCCTAAAGAAGAATGTAACTGGGATGGCATTAATTTGAATTAAATTGAAAGAAAATCTTGCCTGAAACTCCTGAAAGGTGAATTTTTCTAGAGGGTTTCTTAATCTCAATCTGACAGTTGGAAGATGATAACAAGGCTTTTTTTTAATATCTCCCTTCTTGTACCTCTATTAGTTTCTGTATTCATTTTGGAAGTTGTATATAATGAAATTCTATACAACTTTCGCCTGAAGCAATTTTTCATACCCTTAACCTTAACCTTTGGAGTTAGAGGGTGATGAAAGCGAAGAGCTTAGCCACACATGCGAAAGGCCAAGGTCAATATATAAACCCATCAGTCTTATGTACATTCATCGCCATATATCTCAAAAACGTTCTTCGGACAAAATTTGTACAAAATGTTTTGCTTTACAACTCTTGTTATGGATGTGAAAACAATTTGAATCCCAGGAGAGGAGGTAATACAAAAAAACTTATTTTTGTGACCTTTATGGCCAATTTTTATTGTTCCTGTTTGCTGAAACTGTCTGATTATATTTTTTCCGTTATTCTTGAATCATTAGCTGCAGAATAAGAAAAAAAGCTAAGGTGCTCGAGAATGTGACTTTTTCTGCAATTTTGGCGCCCCCCACACAGAATGTATACTTTTCAACATGTAATTAACCACATATATCTCCATCTGACAATCTCGAGTATGTACAATGATCGTTTTTTTTACTATTCCGACAGGCTGTCCAAGACAATTCCCCATACATAAATTTTTGTTAGAGGTGCTCTACAGGGACCAAGGTATCTCCCCTTATATTTATTAATCCTACACGCTAGATTGATTTCCAAATTTTTCTCTTGGGCTCCCCAACTATAAATGAAGTTGTGATAATTAAATGTGCGAAAAGTTTTCTGGCAGTAAACAAAATTAATTCAGATAGATAACAATCACTGATTTGAAATCAACAAATAATGTTACGATCTAAATCGAACTAGCTGTCTTCCAAAGTATCAACAGAAATACCAATTCGTTTGAAATAAGACTCTTAAAAATCGAAATAATACAATGAAAATAATTTGTCAATGATAAAAAATTATAGTGATGCTCTTCGAAACCAAGATCAAATCAACAACAAATGAACAAGTAACTTAGCATTTCTTCAGCACGCAAACTCCGTCCAGGGTAGGCGAGTAAACGACGTAATCTTCATTGACGAGCTCGGCCCTTTCTCCTGCTGCCAGCAGAACCGGTGTGGTGTGCGTATGGATTCCTGCAATCGTTTTCGGCGTACCTGCCTTACCAACTATGTCGACTGCTTGGCCCACCCTCACCGTTACGCTCAACGGTTGCAGGTCTTCTCCGAGTGTCAAGAGCCATCTAGGTTGGATAGCCGTGACCAGCGTGTACAGCAGATAGTGCGCTTTTCCAAGAATCAAGGAATGAGGATCGACAAGGGCCACAAGAGGAATTAAGAGTCCTGTAAATGTATAAGAAAGTTTCATGAAATGAAAAATTTTTAAGCTTGCTGCTTCCCATCAAAGTCTCAATGTACTTTTCGTGTGCTGAAGTGAAGAAGCCGAACAAACTACTCTTTCGTCTCTGAGTAGAGTCGAATCAGACCCCAGAATTATAGACATGTATAGGGGGGTCTTCGTCTCGTACAAATATTTTAACAGTATATTCTTGAGGTCAAAAGAAACTCTTCTTGCCTATACTATTTCGCTATTTCGTCCGATTCGGCCCTGATAAAAAGATAAAGCCATTTTAAGTTTCCATAATAAGATGTGCCACCCCTGAAAAAACTATATTACCTTCAGAATATCTAGTTATATCTGCGACACTATATATTTGTGGATCTTTTGGACAGAGTTGTATTCAGCCAAAGTATCACTTTTTCAAATTTCACAGATACTTTTTAATTTTTGAACATCAAATTACTAGAAAACGGCGCATTATACGATAAAATATGAGGAATACTTTTATTTTTACAAAACGTTCAGATATTGATTAGCGTCCAGCTTAGTCTGAAGAGTTGGGTTCATTGAATTTTTATTATCTTTATGGTACGTAATGGTCATAATGAGGAAACTGGAAGACGTGGTAATATCTTGTGTCTTGTGTTGTGTGTGATTCATCAAATGAATGGAAAACTATATTCCGAAATTCATTTCATTCGATAAAACCGTTTGTGAGATAGGATTAAAGATAACATTTTTTATGGTTTTTCAATAGCCATTATCTTTTAACCCGAGCCGATTCGGAAAAATTGTAAGAGAAAAAAGTATTTCTTTTGACCTCAAGAATCTACTGTTAAAGCACTTGTACGAGTCAAAGACTCACCCTGTATAAATTTGAAAAAATATACATATAAAGATGTACCCCCAAATTGTGAAATATACCATTCCTTCACTTACTTTTAACTTGATGTTTCAAAAAAAAATTCCTCTTTGCCTAAGAAGAAAATCTCACTGTTTATGCCGGAATAGATGAGCAATATAATCATATACAAATTTGTCATGATTATTGAACAATAATTTCTAAAACTATTGTTGACGATCCGAGTGTGAAGAAGTATAAACGACCACACTCAGGTTTTAAAGACCTTTAAATTGTGTGTCACTCGACTCATATTGCCAAATGATGAACTTTGATCGCTCAGAAGTTGAATTTTAGGAAGTAAAGCCCACATCGAAGCACTTATGATACGCACCAGCCATTGCTACTGGATCCACCAGCTGTCTGTCGGTATGCAGCGGGCTCAATGTCATGGTACCTTTACCCAAGTGTAGCAATCCCTGAGATAGCCTCACCATGAAGAGCTGCGACGGGTTTTTGGTATGATAGACCGCCAGCTGTCTCAGGCAAGCTGCCAGTCTAGCGTTGTTTGTTCCAGCTCCAACGAAACCCAATCCGAAAATGGCGTTGCATGCCACGTCATCCTCGGAATCGTGCGAGTATTTCGTGAGTATGTCGATCACGGATAACTGAGGGTTCGACACGGAGGTCAAGGCTATAGCTAGGGGTACAGCCTTTCGGACTATCGGTTCTCCATAACGGCCTATGTGGCCAAATATTCTCTGCACCATTTCAGCACCTGTGAAATTATTATCATCACTGAAACCACCCATCGCCTTCAACTAGTGTAGGTTTAGGTTTTCACATAACATAACATAACATAAAGGTACTCTTACTTGGAGCACTCTTATGTTATACAACAAAAATGACAAAATATTTATTATTGTAGAATTCGAGAGTCCGAGATGTGAATATTGTAAATAAATAATAAATGGATTCGATTTGCGGCAGGTGAATAAGGAACAAAATTAATTGAGATTTAGGTATAACAAAAAGTGAAAAATAAGAAATAATTACTTCTACTCGAAGTAGAATCAGCATTTCTGAAACTATTTCAAGACATCCGGTAGACAAATGATTGATAAATTCATTTCATTTTTCACTGAGGAGAACGCATGACTTCGAACAGGAACCGAAAAGCAGAAAGTGAAAACATACCGATTTCTTCCCCCTTTGATACAGCAGCAACGGCCAGAACAGCTATAGCCTGACCCATGCAGTAATCCCAATCCAAATTGTTCTTCCTATCCTTCTTCTTGTGTGCCGGGTCTTTCTTTACTTTATCCCTTGCCTTCTCGTCCTTGCACGTGATCTTTTCCTCGACGATCCTCAGCAATTCCTGTACGATCAAGACATCACCTGTACCGGCATACGCACACATCTTCAACATAGTCTGAACCATGGTCTTGAACGGTTCTTCGAAAACGTCCATGGCCGCGTAGGGCACTTCAATGCTTTCCTTGCACCCCATGTAGCAAAGGGCCACACCTAGTCCTGCTAGCCGCATGAAAGGTGATCTCAGCTGTTCCGTATTGTTGGCCTCAATTATTTTGAAGAGTATGGTGGTTATGACGTTGTGGTTACTGCGACCAAGAGCTATGAGACCGCAGGAGAGACTAGCGATACCGAGAACCTCGACGGACTGTGTGCCTTGAACGATGGGAGATAGTAGATCTAGCACGTCCTCACGAGCGGTTCCTAAAAGCAAAAATATCGTAACAGTAATAAATTAATGAGAAATGAATACATCGAATAAATGTATTTTTGTATATTTGATGATGAATCGTTCTCTAGTCTCCACCGTAGCAAGCTGCCCCGCCAAGTACATGGTGGACCGTTTCAGATTTATATATTGTAGTAAAGCCGAATACGTGATAGATAGTTTTATTCCACCTGAAGCCGCCATGCCGAATAGGTGATGAAAGGTTTACACCTAGCAGTGGAATATGTGATGAAAGGTTTTCTTCCTGACCAAGCCGCCTTACCGAACCAAATTGTCCACCCGAATACATGATCAAGGCCCCTCGCCAAATGGATGATGAACCGTTTCCGATTCAGCTCTAATCGTGCATCCGAATACGCAACCGATTCAGATTTAAATTTAGCAGTCCAGTCGAATACGAGATGAATCGTGTTCTTCCAGGTCAAGCCGTCATGCAAAATACGTGGTCAAATGTCAGATTAGAACCTTGCAGTCCTGACGAATACGTGGTGAATCGTTTTCTTCCAGATTAAGCCGCCTCGCAAAATAGATGGTGAACCGTTTCTGATTAAGCCCTAATAGTCCAGTCCAGCCGAATACGTGATGAATCGTTTTCTCCCAGATGAAGCTGTCATGCAAAATATGTGGTCAATCGTTTCAGATTTAAATTCTGCAGTCCAGCCGAATACGTATTGATTCGTTTTCTTCTAGATCAAGCCGCTTCGTCAAATGGGTGATGCACTGTTTCTGATTCACATCTAAATAGCCGAATACGTTGTGAATCGTTTTCTTTCAGATCAAGACACCAATCCAAATACGTGGTGAGCCGTCTCATATTTAAAATTAATAGTTGAGCCGAATACGTGGTGAATGGTTTTTTTCCATATCAAGCCGCAGGCCGCCGCACCAAATATGTGATGAATCGTTTTCTTCCAGATCAAGCCGCCTCGCCAAATAGGTAATGAACCTCTTCTCATCCTGAATTGGGAGATAACCGAGTTTTCGGTTTGCTAGTACCGATTGCCAGAGTCGAGTCGTTTTTATCGACGCGAATTTTACCGATTTTCGGCATCTGAGACACTTTCCGTTTCCAACCCCAACGGTAGGTACAAAAAGAATGTCCCCCTGCTTGTCCGTCATTCTGATGAATTCTGAGTTTAGATTGGAGTAAGTGCAGAAAAGTTAAAGAGTAGTTCATTGGCGATTTGAACCCCTTCCGATTTTTAATCAAGCTTTTGGAGTATCCTATCCGAGTCTGCCGAGAAGTCATTTTTCAATTTTCTTTCGATCCCGCCATCGTACCCAGACCATTTCGAAGTCCGCAGCTTGCTGTCAAAAATGCGAGGGAGTGTAGCTGCAAGAGAAATTCTCGTCAGCCATCCACTAGACGAGCAGTTCAGAGTCCAGAGGTGGGACAGCACACCGTATTATTATCTGGGAACCTCAGCGTACACCCTGCCTCATCCTTTGCCACATTTCTGATTCTAACCCCTACTGTTAGTACGATCCTCTGCTGGTGTGAAAATGCGGGAAAACAGAACGCACTCAGGAGTGAACTGCCTTTCTTTTTTTCTAACTTGCCACTGTCCACCTCTACTGTAAGTACGAATCTCTGCCGATGAGAAAACTCAGGGGGAACAGAAAGCACTCAGAGTTGAACCGCCTTATTTCTTTGCTGTCTTACTCAAACCCTCACCCTGTTGATTTCTGACATCAAGGCAAGGATCGGCCAAATCCGAAAAAGTCTGTCACAACATCATGAATCGCTTTCTTCAACATCAAACCGATACTCCAAAAACGTAGAGAACCATCTAGGCTTGGGACCTAGCAGACCAGCCGAATTCGTGCTGAATCGTTTTGTTCCAGGTCATGCTGTCATGCGTCACGTTTCTGATTCACAACTAAACTTCCAGCCGAATACGTAATGAATCGTTTTCTAGCAGATCAAGCCATCCTGCAGAAGACGTGGACAACCGTTTCATATTTAAACCTAACAGTCCAGTCGAATACGTGAAAAATAGTTTCATTCCACTCGAAGCATGCCAAATGGGTAGTGAACCGTTTGAGATGTAGACCTAGCCTAGCAGTCCAGTCAAATACGTGGTGAATTGTTTTCTTCCAGAACACGCCACAACGCCAAACACTTGATGAACCATTTCAGATTCAGATTCACACCTGATACAGAATACGTGATGACGGGTCAAGCTATCAAGCAAAATACGTGGTCAAACCATTCAGATTGAGTGCTTACAGTCCTGAAGAACGTGGTGAATCGTTTTCTTTAAGATCAAGCTGCCTCGCAAAATAGATAATGAACCGATTCTGATCCAGCCCCAATATTCGAGCCGAATACGTGATGAACCCGTTTCTCCCAGATCAAGCCATCATGCAGAATACGTGGTGAATCGTTTTCTTCCAGATCAAGCCACCTCCCGAAATAAATAATGAACCGTTTCTGATTCGGAACTAGAATTTCAGCCGAATACCTGATGAATTGTTCTCTCCCAGATCAAGCCGTCCTGCAATAATACTTGGTCAACCATGTTAGATTTAAATTTAGAAGTCCAGCCGAAAAGATGGTGGATAGTTTTCTTCCAGATGAAGCCGCCTCGCCAAATGGGTGATGAACCGTTTCTGATTCACACCTGAAAGTCCAGTCGAATACGTAATGAATCGTTTCCTCCCAGAACAAGCTGTCATGCAAAATACGTGGTCAACTATTTCAGATTCAAATTTAGCAGTCCAGCCGAATACGTGGTATTCGTTTTCCTCCAGAACAAGCTGCCTCGCCAGATAGATGATGGACCGTTTCAGATTTGAACCTAGCAGCCCAGCCGAATACGTGGTGAACCATTTAAGATTCAAACAGTCGAGCTGAATACGTTATCAATTGTTTCATTCAAATTGAAGCCGCCATGCCGAATAGGTAGTAAACCGTTTGAGATGTACACCAGTCCAGTCGTAAACGTGATGAATATATGATGAACGCCAAATATGTGATGAACCATTTCAGATAAAGACTTCAACAGTCCAGCCGAAAACGTGGTGAATCGTTTTCTTTCAGGCCGAGCCGCCTCGCCAAACACGTGATAAACCATTTCAGTTTCACAACTAATAGTCCAGACGATTACGTGATGAATCGTTTTCTTCCAGATTAAGCCATCATGCAGAATACGAGATCAATGTTTCAGATTTAAACCTTACACTCCTGACAAATACGTGGTGAATCGTTTTCTTCCAGATCATGCCGTCTCGCAATATAGATGACGAACCGTTTCTTATTCAGTTCGAATAGTTCAGCCGAATACGTGACGAATCGTTTTCACCCAGAACAGGTCATGCAAAATACGTGGTCAACCTCTTCAGGTTTGAATTTAGCAGTCCAGTCGAATTCGTAGTGAATCGTTTTCTTCCAAATCAAGCCGCCTCGCAGAATGGGTGGAGGTGGACGTGGCGCTGGACGTACGCCATTGAAATTTAGTAACCCAAAACAGGTCGCCTTGAAGGAAATTGCACAAAAAAAAGGAGGCTCTTTAGGCACGGTGTTATTGTTACTAAATATCACCTACCTTTAATAATTCGGCACACAAGCTTGACTTGGAGGAATTCTTGGAGTTTTCTGGATTGTGTCCGACCGAGTTAAAACTTTTCTCTCCACCTGTAGATGATGTGTTGAGGACCGAGTGACTTTAAGGGTAGTCGCGACTCGGGGTAGTTCTAACCGTGGCGACTCAACGTGGCTTGAGTCGGAAATATCTGGTCACCACACTGGCAAGTCTACTCAAAAAGGAAGCTTGAGCAGTCTCTACTCTCTAGGATCGAGAGGACCAGTCTCAACTGCAGGTAACTTCAAGGTCACAATCGGTCACTGTCGGGCACTTAAGGGTAACTCTCACTCTCACTCTCACTCTGTTTTTGGATCCGGTGATCCGGGGTGGTAAAGGCTTCGGTCACAGAATCGCAAGGGATTCTGTTCTTCTTCATCTTAAAGCTAGGTGATGTTAGGAAGAATAACACGTGCATAAAATATTATTGTTGATTCAATCCCGAACAATGGGTAATGAACTGTTTGCGATTCACACCTGAAAGTTTCAGTCGAATACGTTGTGAATCGTTTTCTTTCAGATCAAGTAACCACGTCAAATACTTGATGATCCGTTTCTGATTCATAACCAAAATTATAGAAGAATACATGATAAATCGTTTTCTATAAAATCAAGCCATCCTGCAAAATACGTGTTCAATCGTTTCAAATTTTAACCTAGCAATCCAGCCGAATACATGATCAACCGTTTCAGATTTAAACCTTACAGTCCAGCCGTGATCAAATGTTTCAGATTTAAACCTTACACTCCTGACAAATATGTTATGCATCGTTTTCTCCCAAATCAAGCCGCCTCACCAAATGGGTGATGAACCGTTTCTGAGTCACACCTGAAAGTTCAGCCAAATACGTGATGAATCGTTTTCTCCTAGATCAAGCAGTTATGCAAAATACGTGTTCAACCGTTTCAGATTTGAACCTAGCAGTCCAGCCGAATACGTGATGAACCGAGTTAACCCTAATGCCCGTTTGCACCGTTTCGCTGGTAACCATGGTTAAACTAATCGATGTTTAATATTTAAACGTTGCTTAGCATTTGACGGTTTGCACCGTGGAATCATAATCGTTGTTTAATTTAATCATCGACAGATTTGGCAACACCACTCACAGCATAAAAAATTCAAAATTTCAGCCAAGCACATCATAGAAGATAAATTAAAAAGAAGTCAAGGTTTTCTGACTAAACTTCTGTTGTCAAGGTGGGAAATTTGAACATTTTTTTTTGGAGATTCGGTGTTGGATTTTGAATTTGGAGTGCGAACATGGGTAACATCAACACATCCTATTACTCTAGGAAAAGAAGCCTTCTTGTGGAAGGACTGTTGAATTTGCACTATATCCTCATATTTGGTCATTTTGAGGAATTCGGAATATAATTTACCAATTGCTAATGAAACTGCGGGAATAATTTTTGATCCTTTCGATACATTCACATTTATGAAATCAACAGAAGCGAACTGACCAGCACTAGCATAAAACCTCGATGTAGCTAGCAATTGATTTATTGGGTCAACACTATTTTTCCTGAAATATCTATATTTGTATAATATAACTAATTATTGAATTCCGAATCATTTTCCATATATCGCAAAAAAATAACTTGGTTCCTTTCGTTAAACGAAATCTTCTGTAAAAAGTGAGGTCCATTCTTTCGAAATAGTTTCTTCTTCAAATTAAACATCTAGGAAATTCCAAATCATTCTCTATATATGGCAAAAAAAAACACGGTTTCTTTCGTTAAACGAAATCTTCTGAAAAAAGTGAGGTCCATTCTTTCGAAATAATTTCTTCTACAAATTAAACATCTAGGAAATTCCAAATCATTCTCCATATATGGCAAGAAAAAAATAACACGGTTTCTTTCGTTAAACGAAATCTTCTGAAAAAAGTGAGGTCCATTCTTTCGAAATAATTTCTTCTACGGGGAAAACATCTGGGAAATTCCAAATCATTCTCCATATATGGCAAAAAAAACAACACGGTTTCTTTCGTTAAACGAAATCTTCTGAAAAAAATGAGGTCCATTCTTTCGAAATAATTCTTCTACGGGGAAAACATCTAGGAAATAAAATTCGATATTGCTAAGTGCATAAAGATCATCATCAAGTAATATATCATCTTCCAAATCATCCATTATTAATTTTAATTTTATATCAACACAAATAGAAGACACAGTTGTCAATCGAATTTGAAGGTTATCTATGATTTGAAGTATTACTTCAATCAACGTTTTAATCGAGCTTTAATCGAGCAAATTTCTGCGTTTAGTTTAAACAACGTTTAAGGGCCTTATAATCAACGTTTAGGAACGGTGCAACCCGGTTAAGGAATTAATCGTTGTTTAGGAATATAATCGTTGTTTAGACAAACGGTGCAAACGGCCATAAGAGTCCAGCCGAATACCAGCGTTTGAGATGTAGATCGAGCAGTCCAGTCATATACGTGGTGAATCGTTTTTTTCCAGACCAAGCCGCCACGTCAGACAATTTATGAACCATTTTAGTTTCACACCTAAAACTCCAGCCGAATTCGTGATGAATAGTTTTTTCTGATTCACAACTAAAATTTCAACCGAATACGTGATAAATCGTTTATAACCAGATCTAATCATCCTGCAAAATACCTGATGAACCGTTTCAGATTTGAACTGAACAGTCCTGCCAAATACGTCATGAAACGTTTTCTGTCATATCAAGCCATCCTGGAAATCGTAAACGAGGTAAATAGTTTCCTTCCAGACCGAGCCACCACGCCAAACACGTAATGAACTATTTCCGTTTCACACCTCTCAGATCAAGCCGTCTTGCAAAATACGTGCTCAACCATTTCAGATTTAAATTTAGTAGTCCAACCGCACACGTGGTGAATCGTTTTCTTACAGATCAAGCCGCCTCGCCAAACGGGTTATGAACCGATTCTGATTCACCCCTAAAAGTCCAGCCGAATACGTGATGAATAGTTTTCCCACAGATCTAGCCGTCATACAAAATACGTGGTCAACCGTTTCAGATTTGAATTTAGCAGTCCAGCCGAACACGTGATGAACGCCTTTTTCCTCGGGGTACTCGAGCGCCAGCTATTCTTTAAAGGCAAAATAGCAAACCTTCCCTGGTATCTTCGAGTCAAAGACAAGATTCCGTATTATCTGGGATGTTAGCGATAACCAGTAAAAGTCAAAACCAGATTTTCCGTTCCTAACGTCTTTTCACGCCGGCCAGAAACTTACTCCCAACACGGAGAAAGGAAACAGGGTAAATGGTACACAACGGGTTGAAACTGAGATTCCCGAGTAAAATACGGAAGGTTACCTCTGGGCTCGGTCGTGGTTTGGTTCTGGACTCAGACACGGCTAGTTGTGGATTTTGACTCGAAATCGTCGTCTCTCAGCACGCTTCTTCTCGAGAAGTTAAGGTTGAGGGTCTAATCAGTTTCCACACATACAACTCTAACAAGATTCAAACGCCTTAATGGCACTTATCAACTTAGTGGTCTCAACAGAATTAATCGAATTGCATGACCTGCGGCAGGACATCTGCTTTTATACCGACCGGGGGGTGTGGAAACTGAATATGCCTCAGATGTAGAAAATCGGTCAAATTCGCATAGATGAACGCCATAGAATATTTGGTCAATAGTTTCAGATTTGAACAAGCCGTCATGCAAAATAGGTGGTCAACGTTTTCAGCAGTCCAGTGGAATACGTGGTGAATCGTTTTTTCCAGATCAAGCCGCCGCGCGAAGTATGTTGTGAACCGTCTCAGATTTGGACTTAGCAGTTCAGACGAATATGTCATGAATCTTTTTCTTTCAGATCAAGTCACCATGCCTAAAATGTGATGAACCATTTCAGTTTCACACCTAATAGTGCAGCCGAATACGTGATGAATCGTTTTCTTTCAGGTCAAGCCATCATGAAAAATACGTAATCAAATTATTCAGATTTAAACCTTACGATTCTGAAGAATACGAGGTGAATCGTTTTGCGTCATCTGGGACACATTCCGTTCTCATCATCCAAGAGTAGGTACAAAAGGAGATGTCTCTCTCTCTCTCTCCCCCCCCTCCTCTGATGGAGAGAGTGAGGAAGTCTACAAGTGCAAGGGAAATTATTGCGACTGATCCTCTAGACGAGCCGTCCAGAATATTGAGGTGACGCAACACTCCGTATTATTATCTGGGAACCTCAGCCTCAACCCTCCCTCATCATTTGCCACACTTCAGGCTCAAACTCTACTGTTAATACGATTCTCTGCTGGTGTGAAAACCCGGAGGACCAGAAAGCACTCCGAGTTGAACCGGTGTATTACTTTGCCTTCTCACTCGAACCTTTACCCTGCTGCGTTCCGACATAATTTCCTTTTAAGTGTGAACCTTGGTTCTGGCTGACGAACGAATCCATAACACCCGTCGCGCGTTCGAGATCTGATGAACCATTTCCGATTAAGATTTAGCAGTTCAGGCGACTACATGATGAATCGTTTTCTTGTAGTTCAAGCCTCCCCGCAGAATAGGTGATGAACCGTTTCTGATTCACACCTATAAGTCCAACCGAATACGTGATGAATCGTATTCTCCCAGGCCAAGCCGTCATGCACAATACGTTGTCAACCATTTCAGATTTAAACCGTTTAGTCCAGCCGAATACGTGGATAAGATCAAGCCGCCTCGCCAAATGGGTGACGAACCGATTCTGATTCACACCTAAAATTCCAGCCGAATACGTGATGAATCGTTTTCTCACAAATCAAGTCGTCATATAAAACACGTGGTCAACCGTTTCAGATTTGAACCTATAGCAGTCCAGCCAACTAGGTGGTGAATCGTTTTCTTTTAGATCAAGCCGCCTCGCCAAATAGGTGATGAACCGTTTCTGATTGGGCCTTAATAGTCCAGCAGAATACGTGATGAATCGTTTTCTTTCAGATCAAGCCGTCATGCAAAATACGTGGTCAACCGTTTCAGATTTAAACCTAGCAGTCCAGCCGAATACGTGGTGAATCGTTTTCTCTCAGATCACACCTCTAAGCCAAATACGTGGTGAACCGTTTCAAATTAAAACAGTCCAGCCGAATACGTTTTGAATCGATTCCTTCCATATCAAGTCGCCACGGCAAAAATGTAATGAACTATTTCAGATTAAGACTTAGCAGTTGAACCGTAAACGTGATGAATCATTTTCTTACAGATCAAGCCGCTTCGCAACATAGGTGATGAACCATTTCTGATTCACAGCTAAAAGTCCAGCCGAATACGTGATGAATCATTTTCTCCCAGGCAAAGCCGTCATGCAAAATACGTTGTCAACCGTTTCAGATTTAAACCTTGCAGTCCAGCCGACTACGAGGTGAATCGTTTTCTTTCAGATCAAGCACCACTCCGAATACATAATGAACCGTTTCAGTTTTTGACCTTGCAGTTCAGACGAATACTCAAATTTAATTTTTAGAATGAAACCTTTTCATTATGTATTTATAGAATTTATACATTCAGGGTGGCAGCTGATTGATGAATTGGCGCTTTAGAAAAAATTGGGGAAAATAAAATGAATGAAACTAAATTAAAATGAAGATCTCTTACCGACGTAAGCTAGTCCAATACCAAACACTGCTCCGGTCTGGTAGACAGCGTTCTCGTGGTTCACGTAATCGGACAACAGCGCCAACGCAGGATCGCATTCGTTTTTCACCCTACAATTCACTATACCCAGAGCCAGCAAGGCTCCAGACTTTATGTAGTCCTCGGTGCTGTACAAATACTTATCTATTGGCGTCAGACCGCCGTCCACGTCCCAGAGGTGTAGCATCCCCAGCGAGGCTGCCGCACTCAGCATCCCGTGGTCCTTGTTCCGATAGATCCACTTACTACTTGTGTCTGTGGTGAGGAGTTTGTCGCAGCCGAAACCTGCGTTCACGAAGCCGTTGACGAAGGAGGAGGCAAGATTCTGTCTGGCACTGTCTATGTTGTCGCCAAGAATGCTGAAGTAAGGGGTGGCGGGTTCCAGCCATATCTTGTAGACGTCCTCGGGAGTCTTTGGGTCCATGATGTCGAGCTGGAAGTAATTGTTGATAAGCAATGTTGCAGAGCAGTTTCCTCCAGTTTGAGATGGAGGCTAAGCTGGGGAAAATATTATAATTCGAATATTCGATTACATGTTATAATATATAGAGGGAGAAAAACGATTTTGCATATATGTACAGAGTTAAATGTCTACTTATGGTTAACCCGACTGGAAGCGACAATATAGTAGAGAAATTAGCAAATGGACATAATAGATATTCCACCAGATGGGATGTGCAGGGTTTGAATAGGTTCCTTCTTTATCAAACACCTTGAAATCAAGGTTAAAGATCGGTTGTGGTCTTCTCCAGCTTTTTGCAGTGTTCTTACTTTATTCGGCATTTGTCAATGAGGTTATCTATGAAATTTCGAGGAATGTTTTGCCAAATGTCCCTCAAAGTTTTCTTGGTATGTTGTAATATCTGCGGTGGATCAGCTAAGCGGTCTAATTTAAAAATGTCGATACTAAATTACACTGCTGCATATAACTTTCAAACTTCTCGTAGCGATCTCAGAAAAACGAATACCCATATACCGAAACGTGCAAATCTCGATTTATGAAAAAGACTGATAGTACGTATAAAGAATTTGAACGAGATTGGATCAATCCATCAATCGACCATGAACGACATCCACCACAGTGACAATGAACCTCTACGCTACAGGAAAAAATATTATAATTCAAACTGAAGATTACTGTGAAAAATAAATAATTGGAATGCAAGTGACTTATCTATGATATGTATATCTAAAATTAGAAATTTAATGAGTTACAATTAATTTTGAGCAATAATCAAGAGTTTCAACAATTCTTTAAAAAATAAAATGTTTATATAAAACCATTCAAATAATTAGGGTAACACATGTTAAATCAATTTGATCGCTTCCGCACACAATCATCTTTTGGATTTTTTGATCATGCGCATTATGACGTGGTTCCACGTCACGTCAGAGTGATCTGGATGCAACTCAAGATTACTCCTAAAGATTACTCTGAAGTGAGGTGGGGCCACGTCATAATGCGTATGATTCAAAAATCTAATATATACGATTCAGCGCGTTAATATTGGTCTGACGTGATGTGGGAATGCACGTCAGACAGTACGTCAAAACAATTTGAACGCTTTCGCACAAAACAACAAACAAGTCAGATTCCTGAATATTGCGCATTATGACGTGGTCAGTCAGAGTAATCTTTAGGCACCTTCACTGAATAAGAAATTTATGTAGCAATTTATATCTTGTTAATATTTCTGTGAGAACAACTGTATGTTGATTAACAGAATAAACTTTATTATTATTATTATTATTATTATTATAATACCTACGTCACTCCGCATAGTAGGTACAGCAATACTGAAAATTTGATTCAAGTGCAAAATATAAGTTTTTCCTCGAATATCTGCTCCAATTTTTGAGCAATGCATCTTGAATTATTGTTAATCGTACAGGGTACAATAAGATTCAAAGGTTCAATAAACGCAAAGATTGACGTGTATCTTGGCGTTTTGGAGGAATGTCCTCATTTCGGCCGTAATTTAATGATTCTTTAAGGATAGAATTTCAAAACGATTGCTCACCTCCCTGGCAAACGTTAAAAAATTCGAACTGAGATGATTATTCCCCAGGATAGCAGTCAGCTCATCACTCAGCTCATCGTCCGGATCTATTTCAATTTGATACAGATGACGGCCGCAGATGAACGCTAATTGGTACAAGGTTGCCCTGAAAAAAAATCTCGAATTGGGTACTTTACGCATTCGTGTTTCGATCAAAAAAAAGTTCTTTTTTTCTATCGGAGAGTGAATAACTGTACGTAGTCTTTAGAATGGAATGATGAGAAAAGTCCAGTAGATATTATCAGATTCATCAAAGCTCCTAACCATTATTCTATCAAATCATATAATTGCTTCTTTTAACGTCTATTGTCCCCAACAGACCTGTTCTCCCCACTTCGTAGTCTACAGCTCGCCCTCCAATACTCCAGTATCTGGCGGAATGGCTTCAAGAAGATGACTTCCGCCAGTGTTTTTCATTAGGTTTTTCCTTCTATGTACCCCCGCAGGATGGCGTTTCAGAAACGCAAGATGGCGTTTCAGAAAACGCCAAGCTGCGTGGGTACATAGAAGGAAAAACCTAATGAAAAACACTGGCGGAAGTCATCTTCTTGAAGCCATTCCGCCAGATACTGGAGTATTGGAGGGCGAGCTGTACATTTACCGGCAGAAAGGTTCTGGACCAATTAAAGAAGTCTGTACTTCTTTCCTAGCAAGTGTATTGCCTTCTTCTTTTCCTTATATCCCCAAAAGACCAGGAACCCAGACTAAGCAGACCTTCTTATTCTTGCCTTATTCGTTGAATTATCTTCAGCACTTCCAGAACATCTTAGAATCGATGATTAGTTAGTACTTTAATCGCAGCCCGACCAACGGAATGTAACGCTTTATCCCATTTCTAATAGTTCTTTTCTAGGTTAGGTTAGGTCACACATCTTTCTACTGCGAGCATTTATTCCTTAAAGACGCTTACACAGCGGCCTAACGGGAGTCCGGGAGTGAGCATCTGGTGCCAGTCGCCGACGTGGTTTTAGAAAAATCTTTTTGAGAGCTGGAATTGCGGTCTCCCTTTCTCCTCTTCTTCTCTACTTAGCATCGTGGCGAGGGTTTTCGCGATGCTAGTTTTCTTCATCTTCTTCACTAGGAGTGTTCGTTGATAGGACATTTTTGGTAAGAGATCACCAAGATCTCTGATTCCTAATTATCTCAATGCCTGTACCTTCTCTGGATATTCTTAGGATGGGCTAATCTATCTACCACAAGCTGCAGAGTTGTGAGAGTTCCTAGTTGGTTTAGTTCTCATAGCTCCAGTGGTGAAAACACGGGCTAATGTTTGTATTCTATCTAGGACTCTCCTCGTACTTTTCGGACTTGCCTTGGCATACCAGACTATTGCCTCATAATTTATTATCGGTTTCCCAATTATGGCGTACATCCATCGCAGTATTTTTGGGGAAAATCAGACTTCTGAACGCCATCAAGGTTGCTTTTGTTATTTTAATATGCTTTTTCCACAAAACCTTGCTATTCAGGGTTATTCACAGATATTTGATTTCCACTCTATGATGATTTCATTTAGGGCATAATAGGGGCGAGCTCCAAAGAACCTAAGCCGTGGATTTATACATAGAATCGAGACAGATTGGCAGCGCTGAAACGACATAGGAACCAAATGCTTGGTAATATGATAGTCACTCATCAGACAAAGAGACCTTTTCTGGACCGAGTCAAGCAGTGCGGGCGAATTTGGTGCTGCAGCACTAGAAACATGGGAGCATGGTTCTTCTTCTTCTGGTACCATGACCGTTTAACGATCGTTGGTCATCATGTTGGCTATCATGTTGAAAACTATTGCTTTATTATTAACAGCTTCTCGGAAAAGTTGGACTATAGATTTGCCGTACCATTGCCTCGATGTTCTCCTTCTTCCTGGACCACGCCTGCCCAGGATTTTTCCCTCCATAATGAGATGTAAGATCTCGTATTCCTCTGGGTGCCTTATGATATGACCAAAGTATTCCAACTTGCGTCGTTTGATGGTTTTAACTATTTCTAACTCCTTGGCCATGCGATTGCATCGTTACTGTGAAGCGTTTCCAAGTTGGAGGGTAAAAAATCCCATCTTCTTTCGAGGAGCAGCAGCAGCAGCAGCACCTGCCAAGCCCGCCACGTGATTCTACCAGAGAAGTTCTTGTGAAATAGCCACGACTCCCTATGCTCATCCATTAATATTGGTAGTGTGATTGTGTGAATTTTGTTGGATAAACAGCATGTTAAAAATTGAGGGAAGCCCCCCTCCGACCACTCTCTAGTCGACGCTCCTGACCAGCTCCGGTGGCCACGTATAGTACCCCGATTCTGCGGTGCACTAATTCAACCAAGCGGCAGACCCACTCTCAGTGTTTTTCAAAAGCGAAAAACTGGACATAACACATTTTCTTAATGACTCTCTTTGTTAACTCTGTAGGATTCACTTCTAGTTGTTATCATTTTGATTTGTAGCAACCCGCTTTAGTTCACCTCTTCTAGTGTAATCTCATTTTCAATTCTTCTCGCTCAATCCTGGTGGTAAATTGTTCTTCTCAGAAGGTAAAGTACACTCAGTCTTTTCAAAATTATTAATTTCACCATTTTCCTGATAATTTCATTCTGCTGAAATGAGTCCACGTGCAAGATATTTCTGAATCTTAAAATAGATTCATAATACTTGCTAGCACCGCTCAATTGAAACGTCCACTCAAGACAAATCGATCAATTGCCTTCTCATAAATTTATATTTTATTATGTAATAATTATTACTGATTTATTGTCTGCTCGTGATCTTCTTTTTTATCAGAATCAGAGTTTATTCATTTTTTAAGACAACTCTTATGATCACCTCTATCTACATGTAACTAATTACTGTTGTCGAGTTTCAGATGAATGAATCCTCATATTCTCCAGAGTGGACCCTGGATTCAGTAGTTTTCCTCAGAACACGATGTGAACACCTTAAATATGGTTCAACGATCAATGATATTGCTCGATACACTCTCGACCTAGGCTCCACCCTGGAAAGTCTGCTCTGGTACTCGTGTACACTCATTTGGTATGATCTACTCTTTATAACTTGTACTCTCATTGATTCTTTTCCATATTCATTCATCCAACTCAACATACATGTTAGTTTTCTCAGCCTTCAGCACATCTCAAAATCAACGATTAGTGATTTTTTGTCAGTACACTCTTGTTCTTCTCATAATTTATCAATTGTTTCTTCTGTTTTTCTGATGAACGTTCTAATCGTGCTTACTTGTAAGCAGTTCGTCTCTGTAAATGTTGAATTCATTGATGAATTTTTGCACTCTTCATGACCAACGCAATGTATATTAATTATACTATGTTCTTCTCAGATTAATTATGATTGTTCTTTTCATTCAATTAATTATTGTTCTTTTCATTTAATTAATTATTATTGAGCTTCTCATTTAATTAGAATATTATTGCCCTTTTCATATTATTTTGATATTTTAGTACTTCTCAGATTCATTAATTTTTTGCTTCTCATTTATATAACTTGTGCGATTCATGTTCTGCTCATATTCACATTATCCTTATTGATCAACCCATATTTAATGTATCGATATCTCGTTGATTATCAGACTTAGACATTGTAGTTTCCCCTCTGGCTTATTTCACTGTTACTCTCGCGTCTTCTCCTTAAAATTCATTAATCTAACCTTCTAGTTTTCTGATGGAATAAAGGGGCTGTCGCAATCAATTTTCAATTGATTGCTCTGTCACTGTGTAACCGTTGTGTTAATATTGAATCTATGGAACTCCTCGACGTCTAAGTCTGACATCAAGTGACTTCTCATTTGAACTGCTCTGCACTATCTCTTGTTTTTAGTTGAATAATGTCTCTCTGAGTCAATAGATGTTATTAATATTAGTATGGTTTACTGTATTAGCTTCGTGCAGGTGAAATATTCATTTAATGATTGTGAACGATATAAAATAAATGTTTTTATACCATCTCCAACTCAATTATCTTGTCATACAGTCCACTACTCTTTAATTACAAAATCATACCACCCTCGATTTTGAACACAGCACAACTGCATTATGGATGCATTCAAGCTAACGAGGCATTTCTACCGCATCTTCAAAGAATCTGTACTCGTCAATTTCAGCTACATCTATTTTTATTAAGAGTTTTCTGAAGCAGCACAGCCCTGTTAGGAAGCCAATGCGAGGATGTGTAGTTATTTTTACTAAGATCCAGCCAGTCCAGATAGTCTTTATATATCGAAGTTTTTTACAGTATCGAGGAAGCGTTTTGGAATAATCAGAACCTGGAAGATTCCTCCAGAGCCCAGTTTCTTGTTTCTCCGGAATCCTTACGTTAAAATATATACTCAAAAAAGTCTGTGGGGGTTGTTATTGGCCATTAAACACGGGGTAAATGACGAATCAGATCTGAAAGTTATTCGTGATTCATAAAAAAAAAAGTTTTTAAAGAAAGCTTGGCTTGGGGGAGACATTTACCCGATTTACGAACGACGTCGAGAGCCACACAAACAGAGCTCCAAACTTACTTATCCTTACACGCCTTGAATATGTTCTTCACCATGTCTTTGTTATCCGACTGCAGCGCTATTATGAGAGCCCTTGAGTAAATTTCGAACTTCATGTACTGCTCGACCACCAAGCTCATTATTTTACTGGCCTCAAGCACGTCCACGTATTTGGTGCAAGAAGTCAGATACAGGCACATCCTATCGTACGTTTCTTCGGTGATGTACTGAGGAAGGAGATGCAGTTGGTCTATCTCCATCAGTAGATCGCAGCCTTGTATTTCGGCGTGGTGGTGGCAGTTGAATGTCATGATGTCCATGATGAGGGGCATCAAGGTCTTGTTGGTCTTCTCGTTTCCCCAGGTTTGAACGATTTCGTTTTCTAACTGTCGGATGTATTCGTGGCCCCAGTCACCGATGTTGGTCATGGTTCCTGAGAAAAATTATGAGTATATGTCAGTGGCGATGATATATAGAGTTAGTGAAAAGTGACACGCAAAATTCAGGGTCGTTTGTCAATCGTAGGTCCATGTTTGTCCACTCTTTTCTTTTTATTTGTCCAGGCACCGTTTTAGAGATATCGGAGAAGAACTTTTTTCGGTTCATTTTCTGAGCAGCACCCCCAAATCGCAAAAACTTATTTTGGATGGTAGGTACAGATCGTTTGTCCAACGTAAGTCCACGTTCGTCCACCAAATTTTTTCATTTGTCCACCCACAGAACCATACAAATCAATCGTAAAAATTGTGGTGTTAAGTTACACCAATTACACAAAATTTCAAACCAAATATTCAGGTTCGTTTGTCTTTCCCTATTTCATTTTGTACATCAGGAATTTATTTTCATTTCCATCCATTCGCAATTTGGGATGAAAAATTGATTAATCAAAATTCTTCGTTGACTATTCCTAAAATGCTAAAGAATATTTTTCACCGAATGAATCGTTGGTCCATAGCGGGTTCATGTTTGTCCAATCAAAATATTTTTTGGGTACATAAGCTTATAACAATAAAACTGCATAATCAATTATTATTTATCGGGCAACGAAATTTACCATTCGCAATAAACTTCGGACAAAATACTCAAACAATCAAAACATGAGCATCATCCATAGCCGGCACGAAATTTCTTGCCGAAGTGATAGTTTGCAGCTTGCAAGGAATTTTGCCGATTTCCAATTCCGTTCTAGGGCGCAACCGTTCTGCGCAGTTCTAGAACAATTCTCGTACTGTCCGAAATTCGAACCCGAATACAGCTATTATGAATGGTGACAGAGAACGCCACCTGTTAAGCTTCCGTGCCGAAGTGTACTTCGGCCCGCGAATTGATTGTGAATGCAGTTTTACAATATTGAAACAAAAATTCCACTATATCCTCTTTCCGACAAGTTGATCATATTATGTCGCGAAGAGAGCTTTTAGAGGATAGAACATGTAACCCTAGAAGAGTTGCTCCTTCAGAATATGTATCACGTTTCCGTATATGTTTACTTTTAATGAGAGATAAAGGACTCGAAAGCTGACCTTCGAAAAATCCTGAAAAATATAGGTTCAGTTGAAAATTCGTCAAGACCGAACGGTTGCGCCGGCATAGATGAACTTCTCAGATTTATTACTAGAAGAGTTGCTCTTCCAGAATATGTATCACATTTCCAGCTTCGGTTACTTTTATTGAGAGATAAAAGACTCGAAAGCTGAAATTCGAAAAATCCTTAAAAAGATGGGTTCAGTTAAAAATTCGTCAAAACCGAACGGTTGCGCCTACATGGATGAAATTCTCAGATTTATTACTAGAAGAGTTGCTCTTCCAGAATATGTATCACATTTCCATCTACGGTTACTTTCATTGAGAGATAAACGACTCGAATGCTTACCTTCGAAAAATCCAGAAAACTTCACACTTTCCAAAATTTTCAAAGATTGATTTCTATGGTTCTGTGGGTGGACAAATGAAAAAATTTGGTGGACAAAAGTGAACTAACGGTGGACAAACGATACCATCTAAAATAAGCTTTTGCGATTTGGGGGTGCTGCTTAGAAAATGAACCGATCGGTTCAAGGGTGGACAAACATGGACCTGCGATAGACAAACGACCCTGAAATATATGTTTCAAAATTCGCATTTGGGGGTGCCAGCTTCACATAGCTGAAAACCGCCTTAAGGGATTTAAAAAATGTGGCTATTTTAGGTACTTCTATAGATAAGATGTAAAATCCTCTCTTGAAAGGACATCGTCTTTTGACGTATTTTTCTGTGTTTAAATAGTCTCAGTTGAACCGTTATTTTTAATTTTCATCAATGATAAAATGTAATCGTTATAGGTACCTGCTAAACAATAATTCAGGCAATCGTGTTGTTTCCTGGCGACATCACCACCAGCAGTTCCAAGAGCTAAGATAGAAATAACATCTGCCAAATGTTTCTTATTTGGACCATCATGCATGTTTTTGTGTAGTTCTTTCAGTGAGAGATAATAAATGGCCATATACTTCAAAGGTTTCGGAACTGACGTCATAGAAGTGGTGGAGGTTCGGATAATATACTTCAGCATTTCCAAGGCAGGGCCCACCAATTTTTCATCCTTGTCCTAAGTTGCGAAAAACATAATTATATCGAATTATCACCAGAATCTTGTCTCAACAAATCTATGGCATTCACAGAAAATATAGTACGGTATCCAAAGATATAAGTCATTTCCCTATGAAACAGTTAATGGAAAGCATATAAATAACAACATTTTATTTGTTTCGGTAAGATGATGGACTGAAAATCCAAAAAGTTTCAGTTCACCATGCTATCTCACCATAATCCGGTCAACCAGCAATTTCAATTCACTTTGTAATTCTTTATCATCTTCAGTCTGCAAAGAATAAAAATTTGTAAACTTAAACTTCGCCTGTTCGTTCAAAACACACACCTCAACCTCCACTACTGGTTTTTCTGCAGCCTTTGCTGCCATTTTCAAGTTTTCAAATGGAAAACTTTCGAATAAATATTTGAGAGGTTTTCAACTGGACATGCGTCAATCGTAAAACTGTAGAGCAACGTGAACTGTATAGTCATGCGCATAAATAATCATTCCTTTATGGTCTCAGTTCTCTTCTCAGTCAGAATCTCTGACGTGCACAGAAATTAACATGCCACATCGCTCGTACGGAACATATGAGTGAAATCCCACCTTTCTTTTATTTTTTTTTTAGCATTCGTGTGGATTATTGAAACCTTGATATCGAGATATAATCACTTTTGTGCTGTGCGATGATCTAACTGTCGTATGTGGGTTTTGAGTACATTAATTAAGAGCATTCTTCGATGGTTTTTCAAGATGGTGAACTCTGCTAAAAGGCATAAGTTACTGTCTGTTTTACTTTACAGAACAAGAATTACTTATATTGAATATCGTTCCAGATTGAGATGCTTCAAACTGGTCTCAGACAAGGGCGGTTTCAGTAGGGAGGCTATGGGCGTATGGGCGTCATTTCCTTCTTCAAATCAGAATGAGTTTCAAACTAGTTTCCTTTCAAATATATTACAGCATATATTTCAATAATTATAAAGATAAACCGAAACGTCGGCATGGTATCGAATTGATTGTCCTTTCTTCTGGCCTCATCCCATCAATTTTACCCTTAATTTCAAATATAAACAGAAGGTCGTGAATATATCCTTCATCATTGCAACTCTGGGAACACACCATCAAGACTCAAGGATGAGCGATACAAGGAGTTTCTTCGACCAACTGAGAGAAACTTATGGTTCTGAAACTGTGAGGGACCTGAAAACTTAGCAAAGTCTCAACAAGAAGATGGCACACTACTCGAATCATAAGAAGTTTCTGCTGACCTGTAAGAATCAGAATGTATTTCCCAAACATATACAACAGGTTTCAAAGACAATATTACCAATTATGTTAGACTCAAAAAACCCGTTTGTAAACAGATGTAATAGTATAGTCTATACATTCAAACTTAAAATTCTGAGGGTGGAGATAGATTATGTACATTGGAAGGTTGGTTCCTTGAGTGGAGATTTACAACGAGTTCTTTCAAAATTATCGGAAATAATTCCATCTGATTTATATGAAGAATTTTCAAATCGTCAAAAAAAAATTTTTTACTTTCGCGAATTTTCTAAAATTAGTAGAATACAAAAACGGAAGTTTTTGTCACTGAGGTCAGCACAACTGTCACTCAGTCCAACTCCTGAAATACACAACGGGTGGTTTGTGAATCTCACTGGAATCGATATTCCATCTGAAGTTCAATATCTATTAAGTTTAGGTGAAAAATACAACTTACCCTATAACAAGAATCAACCACCGCCCCTTGAACAACTTTTGATCGATACTGAGTATATTTTGTCTTTTTATGAAGATGAGAGTGAAATCATTGAAAGACGTAACAGATTTATTAATCTTTGTACAAACTATATTAATGATGCACCATTCAATCACAGCAATGATAATTCTGTCTTCGACTACATAAAGAAGACTATAAATTTTTTAAGAAGTCATGAAGAAATTTTGATCACCAGGGCTGATAAAGGTAGTTCAACGGTAGCCATGTTGAGAGAACAATATGATTACAAAGCCAGTCTGGCTCTTAATGATGAAAATACTTATGCAAGGTTGTCGTCAGACCCAACAAAGTCTGTTCAGAATAAACTTAATAAAATAGTTAATCAACTATATAAGCAAGGGCATATTAATGATTCTACTAGGAGATATTTGTGTTGTTCAAGTGGTGTCTGTCCAAAGGTGTATTTTTTGCCGAAAATTCACAAGGATGAGGTCCCTCTTAGACCGATAGTAAGCTATGTGGGAAGTCCCCTGTACAACCTGAGCAAATTTTTGGCTCGACTTCTGACTCATGTTTTCGAACGTAATGACAAGTTTGTACAGAATTCTTTTCAGTTCGTTGACAGTGTTAAAAATGTCACATTACCGGATAATTACATACTTGTTTCTTTAGATGCCACTTCGCTTTTCACGAACATACCAGTTGAACTTGCATGCGATATCATTCGAACAGAATATGAAAAGATTCAACCACACACTACACTCCCACCTACTGAATTCTTAGAGTTGTTTAGGTATTGTGTTGATAACAGTTTCTTCGTTTTTGATGGTGAATACTACAGACAGATATTTGGTTTGGGGATGGGTAATTGTTTGGCCCCAATAGTTTCTGACATTGTTATGGCCAAATTACAGACGTTTGCTCTCAATAGGGTACCTTTCAGAGTTCCTCTATTTCGTAGATATGTTGACGACATTTTTGCATCCATTCCATCGGATGGAGTAGATGTTATGTTGAGTACTTTCAACTCTTTTCATCCACGATTACAGTTCACTGTTGAAGTGGAAGTGGATAACAAACTACCATTTTTAGACATATAAGTTATAAGATCAGACAATGTCATTAAAACAGACTGGTACCATAAACCTTCGTTTTCCGAGGGATTTCTTAATTTTAATTCATTTCACCCTTTGTCACATAAGATCAACATTATTAAGAATCTCAAATACAGGGCTATTTCTTTGTCTGACGAGATGTTTCATCGTGGGAATTTGGAGAAAATTAAAACCTACCTATTGAAGAACAACTATCCTTTAACGATTGTCAAAAGAGTTCTATATAATGATAATGATCGCGGAACAGCGAATAATTGCGACAATAACAGCACTAAAAGATTTTTCGTGATACCATATATTAGAGGTCTATCTGAGAGAGTCAAATCGGTGCTTGGATCGACAGGTGTCAGTGTCACATACAAACCCTCCAATACGTTAAAGAAATTTTTTTCGAAGTTAAAATCTACTACACCCAAATTACTACTTTCGAATGTTACCTATAAGATAAACTGCCAAGACTGTGTGAGCTCTTATATCGGACAGACTGGTAGATATCTTGAAACAAGGCTATCCGAACATCGAAGAGATAGTATCAATATCCACAACCCGGTAAAAAAGAAAGATAACAATACTGCCTTAGCAGAACACTCCCTTAAAGAGTTACATACCTTTGACTTTGATAATGTGACGGTTCTTGGACAGCAGAGTATTTTAAAAAAGAGATTAATTCACGAAATGATCTCTATTGTCCAGGAACCCAACGCCATAAATAAGAGGACTGATATAGAGCAACTAAACACCGCATATTATGGTTTGATAAAGGAAATGAAGAGAATAAAAAGGTAAATCATTTCTATTTCGATGACCATTTTTGTCCTTGCTCCTTGTTTCATATCATGTTAAGTATCTGTGTTTTCGGTTGACACCTGGACGGATGGTTCATATTACGCTTGACATGTTAATTCTTTTTGTTTATATACGAAGAAATAAATGTATCGCTCAGTTTCTGAATTGCTTGATTTATTAGAATTTTTATTTAAAGTTGACAAAGGACCGAGTTGATATTGTAAGTGATTTCATGTTCAAAGGTGTTTTGTTTATGTGTTTATTTAATGGTTATTTCTTTTTTTGTCAATTGTACTCTCACACCCTCAGACATCGCACAAATCTGCCTTCTATTTTCATAGTTGTTGTTATTAACTGAAATGTTGTGACTCTTGTTAGTTTGTATCATATTATGTTGTCATTGTTCAACTCAAGACAAAACAATAATAGCTCCTCAATTGATGTGAATTTTGTATCGCTCTTCCAGAGCCCTGAGGAAGGTTTTAAATAAACCGAAACGTCGGCATGGTATCGAATTGATTGTCCTTTCTTCTGGCCTCATCCCATCAATTTTACTCTTAATTTCGAATATACCTTTTCATTTTATATGATCAAACACCTCAGAGAATATATAAAATTATGCCCCCACACCAACATCATTCCTGGAACCACCACTGCACCAAACTCGATGAAATTTCGAGATTTATTACTAGAAGAGTGTCTCTTTCAAAATATGTATTACATTCAGATCTGCGATGATTTTTCTGGGAGAACAAAACCAAACCTGCCACCGCGACCAAAGAGGTTTATTGTGGCGCACAAACATGCTCAGAGAGCTAAACCTCTCCCTCTGTAGTCCGATCATATTGAGGAAGGAGATGATGTAATAGGGGTAGTGATTCTTGTGTTCCTCTAGATTCACCTAAGAGAGCCAAAGGCTCCAAGTCTGACCCTATCTGCCGCCGGCAGTCACAGAGGATGTGCTCAATCGTTCCCTAATAGCACAAAGTAGTCCTATGGACATCCATAGGACGTCCTCTTCGGACATTACGGACATCCATGGGACGTCCATTTCTGGTACAATGGACGTTCTATGGACATCCGAGGGACGCACAAATGTCACAACTTTGAACCGAATTCGGACGTCCATCGCGGACGTCCAATGGATATCCCGTTGGGACCATCATTAGCTATCTCAACGGTACAAAAATTTACCACGACGTTGGCTATCCTATCTATTAGAATTTTAATGTTCTAGAACCCAATGTCTTACACTCAGACGCAGATGGTGTTTTCTGTGTTGTTCTCATTTCCATCCATACTTACTAGAAAGTTTTTACACTTGGCCCGGATTCGAACTCGCGAGTACGTGGGGACATCGCATTACTGAGTCTTCGCTGCAACAGTCCTAGCTACCGAGACTATACGATATACCTACTTGTAGGAACATATTCATTATATTGTTAATTGATTTATGGAATAGTAGTCGATTAATACAGAAATACCATATAATAAAAACTAAAGTCTTAAAACTCAAACATAGATTATTTTATAATAGTAATTACTCAAGTATTTAGTCTTCGTTCATCATAACGTTATACATAATATAATATTCATAAGATATTCATATACTACAAAGCGGAAAAATGGAGTTTAGTGAAAAATAATATTAAATTTTGGTGTTCATTGATATACATGTATGTATTATTTGGTCCATATTACGGACTCCTAGTGAATATCCGGTATGGACATTCAAAAGATGTCCCTACCGGATATCCACTAGGTATCCGTGATGGACGTTATACGGACCATGTAATGTGTATATGTAATTTGGTCCATATAACGTCCATTACGGACTCCTAGTGAATATCCGGTATGGACATTCAAAAGATGTCCCTACCGGATATCCACTAGGTGTCCGTGATGGACGTTATACGGACCATGTAATATATACATGTTATTTGGTCCATATTACGTCGCTTACGGACTTCTAGTGAATATCCAGTATGGACATTCAAAAGATGTCCCTACCGGATATCCACTAGGTGTCCGTGATGGACGTTATACGGACCATGTAATATATACATGTTATTTGGTCCATATTACGTCGCTTACGGACTTCTAGTGAATATCCAGTATGGACATTCAAAAAATGTCCCTACCGGATATCCAATAGGTGTCCGTCATGGACGTTATACGGACCATGTAATATATACATGTTATTTGGTCCATATTACGTCCATTACGGACACCTAGTGAATATCCAGTATGGACATTCAAAAAATGTCCCTACCGGATATCCAATAGATGTCCGTCATGGACGTTATACGGACCACGTAATATATATGTATAAGTTATATGGTCCGTACTATGTTCATCACGGACACCTAATGGATATCCAGTAAGGACATATTTTTGACATTGCCTGTATTAAGTCGGTCAGGGACTATTTTGGAACTATATGATACGGACATATGTCATATAGTCCGTATTATGTCCATCACGGTCATCCAATGGATATCCGATACGGACATTGTACATAAATCGGACTAACAATGGATATATATCGTGGTCGTCCTAAAACTGTCCGGAAACGGACGTCCAAAGGACATACAAATCAAGTCCATGGACGTTCCGACGTTAAATGGGCATGAATTGTACGTCCCATGGACGTTGTGTGCTATTAGGACGTAACCCTCAAGGTATAGTCTGTAGAATGGTACATTAACGATACTAAGCTTGTGTCAGTGAGCTGTGAGATTTGAGCGTGCAATGTCCTGTGAAGATCGCCATTATGGATCTCAGGTTTGTTTTAGAAAATCCTAGCCATCGACTGGTGTATGGACTGGGAGGCACTGAGATGGCCCTGTGTGAATGACGCAGTCCAGAACGTTTGCGCCAATATTCCAGGACCATCTGCCTTAACCAGCTATTGTTTTGTTCCCTGATTAAGGAATTAGACATTCCTATGGTTGGTTCCGAGCCTATAAACGCTGAGGTTGCGACTTGTCTGAAATTTCAAGTTGTCACTAAAAGAGTTGCTCTTTTAGAATACGTATTGCATTTAGATCTACGATGATTTTTCAGGGAGATAAGAGTATCGACAGTTGACCTACGAAAAAATTCATAGTGAGTCAAGTCCACTTCACTTTTCACAACCGACAGTAAAGCCATCATCCCGCTCTACTGCAGTCACTCAAGCCCACTCTACACTTGACGACTGCCAGTTTGCCTTCACACAACGATCTTCAGTTAAGCCCCCTTCACTTTTTACGACCATCAGTTGAGCCCCCTTCACACTTTTTGACCATCAGTCAAGCCCCCACGACATTTTGAAGACTATCAGTCGGCCCTCTCATATTTCACAAGCGTTACGTACAGCTTAAAGCTTCCTTTAGTGTCATTTTTAGTAGGGTTAAAGGAAGCTTTAAAATTAAAGCGACTTTAGGTTTGATTATGAAACCGGCCGTTAGTCAAGTCATCTTCAGTTTTTACGACTGTTAATCGAGAATCAAGCCCCTACACACTTTTCGACCGTCACGTCATTCAAGCCAATTTCCCACTAAAGGACCATTAGTCACTGCACGGACAATCTCGAATATACCGGGTGGGTGGCCCACCCCAGACGCGGCGCTCAACTTGTCTACTCGAAAAAATACTGTCTGTATCGCAGGCGTAACTAGTTTCTTCATTAATTGCTATTCACGTTAAGCGTCATCAAAATATCGATATATTTTCTTGTGGGGCCAAATTTTTTGTGTCGATATTTTGTTTTGCTCTTATATCATATAGATAATCCCTTTGGTTAGATTTTCCCTAAAAGTGCAATATCACTTTACCATAACAATACCTGTTCAATTTTTTTCGAATTGTTAGTAGTCATAAATTTCAAAACAGCTGTCCCTACGGAACGCCGTGGCGCTCAACGTGTTAAAAAAACTCTTCTTTTTCAATTTTTCGCCAATATCTCGTAAAGGGTGCTTCTAAGGTATAAAGTGATCTGAAGAAACTCATCATAATTCGAGCTTGCCATTCCATTTTTCAGTTTAAATACAGGGTGTTACATTTAAAAACTGTAACTTTGGTCTATCTTTGTTTTCGAACACCCTGTATATATGACAATGACTTTGAATTGTGCTTTTGAACACCCTACACACACCACAAGAAAGGATTTTCAAAATCTCTTCATTTATTCCTCAAAATGAGCGCCGCGTCTGGGGTGGGCCACACGGTATATTATCTCCGAAACTCTTGGAGCTGGACTCGAGAAATTCCTTAGCTACATTGGGTATCATGATTTTAATACAGAAAACTGCAAGAATTTGACTGAATCAATTTTATAGAATTCAATCACATTTGGACCATAAAATTTAGCTCATAACCATGTATCTGTACCATTTTCTGAAATTAACCAGTACTGTGCGATTTATAAGGCAATTTCCTTAATTTTGAATAATTCTCTCCATTCGGATTGACCAGCGCATTACCCCCCAAATTAGTTTTTCCACCAATAATTAATTTCACCAGAGGAATGTAAATTGATATAAATGAATTTCACTCAGTCAAGATCCCTAAAATTACCTATCCATTTTGATTACCTATCCATTTTGAGGTTTATGTCTGTCCATGGACCGTCCTAGAGGGATGAAGAGACGTAATTTCTACCCTAACCTTGGACGATTTCGATTTGTCACCTTACAAAAGAGACTTACCTTGAGCTGAACGAATCTTATATTCCTGAATTATTGAAAGACAACGAAAGCAATCTGCTGCTTTGCATTTATGAATATTTCGCAGGAAGGTATCGAAATTAAACAATGATATGTAGAGGAATGAATTCATTATATACAGAAGAAAACATATTCACAATTTTATCCGGAAGAATAATTAGGTAATACAATATGCATCACAAGTACTTAAGTTATTTTTATATTGTGCACATGCATAATATAAGCAAGCCATTTATACAATTTTTTAGCCCAATTTATACAATAAAAATAACAATTATACCAAATCTTATACATCCTGACAAAATATTCAAATCGACCATTTAAACAAATAATATATGAAGAGAACACATAAAAAATCAAACAGAATGCTAAATATCATTTAAAGAGCTAAGACAAGTACCTCAATTTAGTGAATCTCCGAGTACTGTTCCAATTTGAGATTTATTACTCTAAGAAAGCATACATTTGAAACAGTTGGCACTCCCAAATGTTCATCAACATAATATTCAACATACCATTTCTAATGAGGGATTGAGGATGAAAATTGTAACTATAATAAGCCATTATAAATTGAATTGGCATATATTTCAGAATAAATATTTTTCATTATAGTTCCATTACTATTAAAAAAAAATTAGGAGATTTATTATGACCTTACCTTATATCAACAAGCATCAACTACAATGTTTTTTCTAATCGTATGTTAAGAGGTAAGCCTATATATTTTGAAATTATCAACAAGTTTGTTGAAATTATTCTCACTCACATATTACTTTTCATCAAGTATAAAACTTTTCTATATGTGAAAAATAAATCTGAAAATATCACATTAATAAAAATATCGAGCTTTCAAGATTCAGCCCATCATTCCGGATGAAAATTTCAATAAAACATTTAAAAATCCTGCAAAACTCGCAAAAAGTTTGAGTAATAGGTACACCACATCGCCCAGAATCACTCAAATGTTCTCAAAAACTTTTAAGATGAAATAAGAAGAAATAAAACATTTTCATTTATTCAGTACAAGGTAAAATTAGCGTTCTGTGATAGATAATTTCAAAATAGATTGCAGCAATTGTGATAGTAAATATGTCCGAAGCAACGGTGACTACTATTATAAGATTCTGCCTCAAAAGTTCTATCATTTAAAAAAAAATATCACATGAACAAGAAAACAAAACCTACGGCATAAATCGAGTTGGGGGCAAAAAAATAATATAATATTTCATTTTGATTTCAAACTAAAACTAAGGAGTTTTAAATTACCTGATAAATAAACATTTCAATACTTTAATAGCTTTAATGTATTGTAGTATCCTTTTTGCTCCACAAACATTTAATTACATTCAGCGAATATCGAATATTTTTCGGTTTTTCTTATATTCGCAGGTAACCAGTATTCATCGAAAGCAAAGAGTATAACTATACACAATATTGACTATGTCAATTTCCAATGGACATCGGAGCAGGCCGTTCCTCAATCCATTTAACGACATTCCCACACTTTTACTGTTTGATCCACGCTTCCGGAAATGACGAATGGATGGGATCTGTGGAAATCTGCAAAGTCCAATGTTAGTGAGAATGAGTCAAGTTGAAGCATGAATATACACGTACCTAAAGATGTGCAGAAGTGTTTGTGAGCATCGAGACTTTTCGTGCAGCGCTTATTTTTCAAGTCCCAAATCCGAATAGTTTTATCATCACTGGCTGATAATAAGTATTTGCCGCCTGGGTGGAAAACAACTCCCCTGACCCAGTTATCATGGCCTATGAGGGTGAACAGTGCGCAGCCTGCACCCACATCCCATATCCTGTTGAAAAAAAAATGGTTCAACATCTATTTTTTTTTTCAAAATATAACGTGAATAGTTGTGAAAACGAGGAATTGTTATTATGAGCAATGATTCCAGCTAAATGAATTCTTTTTCTTTAATTATGTGGATTTTACGAGGTGAGTTTTGAAGATTGCACTCATCACACTTTTAATTTTCCCATATTAGGCTAATTTCAAAATACATTCAACGTTAATAATGAGTCATTGAGGCAATCCTATCAATTTTCTAATGAATGAAAAATGAACAAACGAAATTTAATAATCCTCAGGTTCACCAGAAATTAACCATTGAATAGTCCTTCCTTTCCTCAATAACCGAACAATGTTATTAGTTCCTGAATATCGCAAATAGTGGCAACGCCGCATTGTTTTGGTGATGCGTTGTTGCCACTTCTATCAAAAAGTAGTTCATCATACCCATCTTCAGGTTTCTTTCTCACCTAATAGATTTATCTCTGGATCCAGAAGCGAGGAAAGGTCCCATAGCGGCCCCTTTCTTGTTATCCACGCCGACGGCCTCTATGATGGCACCAGCGCACAGCTCCGGCGCCCATGCGATGCATTCGATCACGTGTTCGTGAGCCCTTAGTTCGGTTCTGCATTCTTTCGAAGACACCGCCCAGACCCTTATGGTCTGATCGTGAGAGCAGCTCGCAAGTAACGAGCCATCTGGAGAGGGTCTGACCATCCTTATCTATCATAAAGGACATATTATTAAACAAATAGTTATCACCAAAACAGTTTACTTTTATGGTGTTTTTTTAGAAGAGAGTCTTCTTTGACAGAAGAAGGTAGGATTAATCAAAACAAAACATTCGATCAAAAATCGCCCATATAAAATATTCAAGATGGCGGAGTTATTAGCCCTCGCATAAAATCCAATGCGATTCCATGGAATTTCAAGTACGTATTTGTTTATTAAACTTCGACTCCTTGAAAACACGTAAGTTATTAGATCAGTACAGGGTGGCAAAATTCGTCGTCTACTGAAGGGATCTCGAGAACTATAGCAGATAGAAAAAAACGGACGACACATTCTCGAGCTCTTTTTTCCTGACTATTCCAAATCTGAAAACAGACCCAGCCTAACATCCATAGATTTTGAGTCAAGAACAAAAATTGAGAAATTGTATCATGTATCACATGACGCTATTCACATGAATATTACACGAGAAAAAATTTAATACTTTTACCTGCTCAATTATAAGTAGGCTGGCATTACCATAGAAACAAGAATTCAAAATTATGAACAATTTAGAAACAGAACGGAAAACGCCCTGAGAAAAGTCACCAGTATTCACGTCGGCAACGCCATATGTAGTGTTAGTTTGGCATGCTTTGTAAATGGCTTTTTCTCGGGGTACTCGAGCGCCAGCTATTCTTGTAAGGAAAAATAGCAAACCTACCTTACAAGGAAACACAAATGGCACTATTATAAAATTCGTACAGTGAAAGACTCGACATCAGTGAATTTACAGGGCAAAACGGACGAAATGAAACAGGGGATCCGATCTCAACGCGATATGGGGTTTACGGACGCGTTCGCCAGCCAGAATCTAAGACGCACACTTAACGGACAAGTATTGGACCTCAGCCAGGTTAGGGGATGGAATGCGACGGCACAGATTCACGACGGCTCAACCTTAGGTGCGTTCGGCACTCCCCGGGTATCCACACCAGCAGAGTGCTTCACTAACCGTAGGGGTGAACACGGGAACGAACGGGAAAACTCAAGGAAGGGTAGCCACCCTAAAGTGCCTTCTGTACCCCCTGGGTATCCACACCAGCAGGGTACTTTATTGACAGTAGAGGTGGAACTTAAACTGTGGCATAGGAAGGGAGAAGATGGAGGCTGAAGTTCCAACAATATAAAAAACGGAGAGTTGTCTCACCTCTGGGTTCTAATGCACTCACAGCGGAACAGTAAAAAAAACAAAATAAACTAATCAACACTCTAAAATTCCCCACAGTAGAGAAATTTTAAAAAAATGATAAATTCTCAATAGTGCAAGCAATTAATACGGCACCGGCGGGTGTAACGTAAACTCAATTTCAGCGATTAAATGGAAGTGAGTGACATCTGACCGATGTCGGAATCCTGAATTGGAAATTAAAAATATTTCTCTCAAAATTAATTCAAAATAAAATTACTTATAATGAAACTCAAAGATTATTCTAAAATGAGGGCGTTTTTTCGCCCGAAAAATACCCCTTCATTACAGCTTATCTAACGATGGTTCACAAATCGAACACTATCGTTGATAGTTGAACCTACTTTTCATCGTCTTACTTTTTGTAAAAATTTTAATTATAGTTTATTATCGTTTTTTTTATATTACCGACTCTTTAAGTTACTTTCATAAATAGAAAAACCGATAATTGAATAAATTTTTTTCTTTAATAATCAGATGAAAGTCTTTTACTCTCCTAAGGGTATCGATCTCGATATCAATATATAAAAGAATTAATTATTCGACTGTCGGTGATTCCTATCACAGAAGGTTGACTTCACATAGAATTACGAGGAGTTCACAAAATATAACGCATTTTCAACGCTATGGTTACGCCAGCCTACTGAAAATTCAACAGTGAATCGAAAAGAGGGAGAAAGTATTGAATTTTTTTCTCATGTTATATTCATGTGAATAGCGACATATGATACATTTTTGAAATCAGAAAAAAATTTGCAGTAAGATGGAGGAATTTTCAACTATAGTTTACATTTGAAAAATCAGAAATCCCTGTCGTATCTCGAAAATGACTGGATAAAAAAATTTAAAAATATCATATTCGAATTCTTCATAAAAAAGTGCATTTAGAATGTAACAACAGATTTCGAAAACTAGTTCAAATAAGCGAGTTAGTTAGCTTTATTGGAAATGACAATTTCTCAATTTTCGTTCATAACTCAAAATTCGTGAACGTTAGACTAGACGTGTTTTCAGTTTTGGATTAGTCAAGAAAAAAGAGCTGGAGAATGTGTTCAGTAGACAACGAATTTTACCCACCCTGTACACTGAATTGAATCGAATAGTAAGCAAGACTATTCGGTTGTTGTAGATTTATTCCCGGTAACGGGATACAGCAATGAATGAATGAATGAATGTTAGAGAACAATGTCACAAGCACTACGAATTCAGTGTAACAATTTTTATTCTCTACTTTTAACATACCTTCTGTTAAAAAAAACACTCAACATTATATTTGAACCAATTGGCGGTCCATATAGTTTGGACTTCCGGCATCTCCGGAGTATTACTTTTTCACTTACCCAATCTCTATGTCCGACGTAAGTCTTCACGCAGTAACCGGTCAGAACCTCCCACATTTTTATAGTTTTATCCCTACTGGACGATACTACGTAATCGTTTCCCGGCATGAACGCTATACTTGATACGTTGTGGTCGTGCCCCAGCATAGTTCTTATACATTCGTAATTCTGAAACGACAAGACGAAAACATTAGTCTCGACAAGGGGGTGTCGAAAATGAAGACGGCTCACCTGTTGAAATTCCCACAGTTTGATGGTCATATCCGCGCTGCAAGACACCAGCAGTTTACCGGTGGAGTCGAAGCAAATGTCCTGTATGGAATCCGTATGACCTTTCAGTGTTCTCTCGTATTCGCCCGTTTCGAAATCCCAAACTTTCATCGTAGCGTCCTCGCTGGCCGAAACCATCACGCTGAACACGGGGTGGAATATGACCCTGGTTACCGGGGCCCTGTGACCTGGAATCAGAAATCGCAAAATAAACATCAATATATCTAACTTGCAAAACTTGCATAAATTTGCCTTCGCCTGTAAGCAATATATGACGTTTCTTCGGAAACTTCTTCTAGCCATTCTCATAATACTGTAACACCCCTAACTTTTAGTGGTACTTGAATTCATTATGGAAGTTGTGGATAATAAAATTCTATACAACTTTTGTCTGAAGCAATCTTACATACACTTAAAATTTTATTGCTAGAGAGTAATGAGGGTGAAACTAATTTTGTGATCTTTATTTCCTATTTTTGATATTTCGTCTTAATGAAAGTGTCAGATTATATTTTTCCGTTATTCTCGAAACATTAGCTTCAATATAAATTGCTTGATTTTGTCTGTTTCTGGTACTTCCAGACTAGATAGGTAAAATTTTCGTGAAAAGTTCATTACTGAAAACCGTTTCACGATATCTTCATTTGTCTTGAAGATATGACCAAATTTTGATATTTTGTCGATTTCGAAAATGTGCCGTAACTTCTTTATTTTCGAAAATATCTGAAAACGGTAAAAACTTTCTAGAGGCACTTTTTCATTGAAAATACGATACCTCATTCAAGTTTTTTTTTATCTCTTGTACAAAGAGTGGAAAAAAACAACAAAAACGTTATTTTAAATACGAATGCATTCTTTTTTTTGCCTCATATCATCTAAAAAAAAATTAGCTTTTCAAAAAAAAAATATATATATATATGTAGATATATTACTTTCTTACTCAAGGCAAAATCACCAGTTTAATAAAATTAACATTTTTGATAGAATTCTATGAAACCATTGACCACAAAATTGTCCACTACCAATAAATCTCCATCTCTATGATAAGAATTGAAACACTCCGTTCATGTAAGCTTAAATAGATGAAGTGGGGATCAATAGTGATGGGCTATTCAATAAACATAACACTTTGGTCAAAGCAAAAGACAAAAGTAGACAAATAAACAGGCAAGAACAGTTTAGATTCAATGTATGCATTGCAATTGTGAACGGAGGATTTCTGGGACCTAAAATATATGAAGAAAATTTGGCTTATTTGAATATTTCAGAGAATTTTATTGAGGAGTATATTGAGGTTGGTTTCTTATCAGCAGGATGGCGCACCTGCCCATAATTCGCAACGAACTAAAATCAAATTGAATAGTTTATTCGAAAATAAGTGGATGGGAACGCATGGTCTGCCTGGCCTGCAAGATCACCAGACCTCCAGTCAATCCTTCAGATTTCTTCGTGTGGGTATATATTAAAAAAAAAAAATTCTAGCCTCCAGTCATTAATAGGGCTGATTTAGAGCAGAGTCAGGAACGCCATATGAGACATTTCCCCAGTTATGCTGTTAAATTCGGTGAATTCTGTTACAAAAAGAAGTAGAATTTGTTTACAGAATAATGGAACTAAATTTGAGAACTTTTCATAAGTTTTACTAAAATTTATCATAGAAATTCTGTTCGATATTTATTACAATTGAGTGTAACATGAATTACATCATTTTAATGAAGTTATAGGTGTTGCTAACAAATGAAATTATATGAACGGAAAGTTTCAATTCGTATCATCCAAAACAAGAATGCATTCGTACTTAAAATAACGATGTTGTTTTTTTTTTTAGCCTTAGTACAACAGATAAGAAAAAGTAGAATATGGTATCGTTTTAAGATATTTTCGTAATAAAGAAGATACGGCACATTTTCGAAATCGACAAAATATCAAAATTTGGTCATATCTTCAAGACAAATGAAGATATAGTGAAACGGTTTTCAGTTATGGACTTTTCACGAAAATCTAGCCCAGGACTCCTTTCAACATTTATACCTCTATCTAGTCTAGAAGTACCAGAAGCAGCCAAAATCAAGCAATTTGTGATACCCTGTACTCTTTTCAACATGTTATTAACGACATATACATACAGGTGTAATTTTTGTTTGAGGTACTCTAAAAGGTCCACGGTATCTCCCCTATTAATCCTATTAATCTGACAGGCTCGAGTAAATCCCGAATTTCCCTCTTGGGCTCCACAACTACTACTGCACTTCTATTTCCGCAAAAAGACTAGGTTGAAGGTACACATCCTTACCTGTCAAACTGAACTTTTCCGGAGGTCTCGGAATCCATTCCGCGGGGTTTCTCTTGTTCCTCGTGGGTGCGCCTTGTATATATTCCTTCTCGGCCTCGTTCAGCTTGGACTCGAGCTCCATCACCTTCTTCTGCAACCTGATGACGGACGTCCATTTCTTCTCGAGGAGTCCGCCGAATTTAACGCCCACATCTCCCGGCATGTCGGCCTCCTTCTTGAAGGCTTCGAGAGAGTCCCTGAAGCCCTGAGTGCTTAGGTAGTCAGCGATGGCTTTGTTACTGCAAAAAAAACCTTAGTTTCAATGACCGTTCCAGAAGAATGTCAATTTAGGATGGAGTGACCGAAAAAGGAGTTGAGTTAATGAAGGACAGTGGCGGCAGAGACGGCAGTGCCGACCCAAAAAATCTTGGACTGCGAAGAAGAAAATTCTCACTTGCGTGACATCACCAAAATCGAATTTCCAAAGCACGTAATGTATAAAAATTCTAAACATTATAAACATAGCTCTCAGTCAATTTTATAAACATCTAAAAAATCAGGTATATAATATATGAATTATGAAGATCCTTTTTAAATGACCTGTTTCAATTCAAATTCCTCATCATCTATTCAGTCTGTAGTCAAAATACTCATCTAAAACTTTACTATACGAATATTGAAGCGCTGCTTAGCCTATAGTCTTCCCTAGCGACCGCTCGTTCAGGTACCCTCTGCCGGCCCTCCATCCACATATCGATGGAGCTTAAATACCATAAGACTAATCTGAAATTTTATTCAGATAACGATAAAAATTTGATTCGCCTCTTATTTAATGTTTTTTTTTACGAATATTCAATAGTTTCAGTCACAGACAATAAAATACTAAGCACCAAAAACTGAACGCAGGGTAGGCAGAGGCCCGGTAGGCAGTTTAAGTGGTTTCATCGTTTCTTCTACAGTTATTTTTTTCGTGAGCGAAATGGTCAGAAATCAGCTTAAGGAATTTGTTGCTTCTTGCTAGATTCGGTGAAAAGTTTATCACACGAGGCTGTTTGTGAACAACTTGCAAGAACATATCCGAAATTGAGTAGTTTGGTGGTGAAGAAGATAAAAATAAATCTGCGTACCCACGATAAATGCAGGACTGCACTGATGCAGGAGTAGGCATACTCGTGTCCGTTTACATCGACTTATTCAAGGCAGGCTTATCTCAAAGACCTTCTTATTTTTATAGCACTTTATATCACTGTAATAAGTATGACTTATTAAGCCTGCCTTAATAAGTCAGTGCAAACGACTTAAGTAACTAAAGTCCATTCACATTTTTTTTAGCAGTCGGTTGGCGATGAAATAATTTTCTCAAGTTTTTATAACTAGAACGGAGTAGGGTTGGCACTCATGAAATGTTGTTAATGTCATAACGCCGTTGCTACAACTTATATCAATTTTTATAACGAAAATGCCGGAAAGTGAGTGAAAAAAGAGACAGGGTTTCAGGAAGTGCCATTTAGAATTCAGGTCCGCTCATTCAAATAGTTATACCCTGATATTCTAAAATCCACAATACGTCAGACGGTAGCGAACATATTCAATGTAGGAGAATTTATCTAATGTTTCATCTGAATCTAAACGACTTATATTTCAACTGAATATTTCCACAATCAGAAAGATTGTGAATGAAGAGGATGACAAAAAATTTCCTTCTATTGGGAGACCCAAAAAAGTGGTAGCATTTGAGAAATTTATGTTTGAGTGAATTAATGTGAAAAGTTTACTACAGGATTTTCGATGAATGTCATCGTAGAATAAGTTTCCTAAGATTGATTTTTCCATTTTTCATTTGACTTGTTCTATACATTGTAAATGTCTTAACCCTTTCAGGCCCAAATTAAAAAAATTCATTCAAAATAAACTCATATTTTGAGGTCGAGAATACATGAAATTCAATATATTTCATTGAATATCTATTTGCATTTTTTTAAGGGTGGTTTCTACATGTAACCACCAAGACTCAACTAATAATACCAGTAATATTATTATTTCTTGTGGAAGGCAAGAAAACGGTTTTTTTTTGTCACCTAAGCAAAGACCAACTTTACACGCTGTACAGCGCCATTTTGCAGAACTATTGCAACACAAACCGAGAGAAAGCCTTTGACTTACCACTGTTGCAGCTTTTTTTTCAGCTGTTTTGAGATGTAACCATAGGGACGCATGGAATATGTATTATTAGAGGTGGTTTCATAGTGAAACCACTAGAACTGAAAGGGTTAAGGTACCAATAAATACCTAATTATTATATCAATGTATTAAGATGAACAGCCACAAATACGGTTAATTGTTTATTCATGTGAAATTTTTGTTCAAAGGTGAAGTTCATCTGGACTTTAAACGTCCTTTAATTCCTTTTACTTATATTGATGCAAGATGATTTTTGTTGAAGAATTCAACATTCTTGTAATTATCTGTTATTTCCTTCGGGAGATACCCATTCCCAACCACTGCATCATATGCATTTCATCTTCGGGTTAATATTTTTGAAATCTACAACTGATGTAACTTATTCAAACTTCAGCCAAAGAAGATAACGAACATTAACTCTCCTCAAGCTAGTCCTTATTATGATATACTGATCTCTAGTATTTTCCATGCAAATAACTGGATTTGGTGTGCCTTCAATCAGTTTGTATGTACATCAATTATGTTCGTCACATATTTTCCGAAGAGATTCGAGATTGTGATAAAATAAGTAATAACAGAAACTTTTACGTAGAACGGGCAACATAGCGTTGATTTAAAACCCAAAAATGTTTTGACAAGCGTCATAACTCATAACCCCACATTTTCGTACTATACAGAGTGAAATGTGTCAGATTTCCATGGCCAACCGAGTGCTAAAATAAACGTGAATGGAGTAATAGGTACATAGTCGAAAAGTATCACCATAAAATAAATAAAAGACTGTACGCTAGAAACAAACCGCCAGATGGCGCTCAAATTCTGAACGAACCTTCATAACGTTAATTCCGGGAATCTGATAGAAGTGAGCCAAGATATCGATCTGACCATAAGACGACTTTGACAGGTTTCGTCCGATAATTCAAATACGCTTTGGCGACAACTGAATCCGTAAGAAACTCCAAAACATGACCCCAATGATCGACACTAAAACGCTATTTTTAATCTTCTTCGATTCGCGAAACCTTTTCAATGTCGCCAAGACGATTCGAACAAGTAGCCATCGTGACGCGGTCGTCATTCGCATAATGACGGAACGGTAGAAGAGCAAGTTACCTGTTTTGGCGTGGGCACAAGGCAACTTATCCAAGCGGAGTTTTTTTCCGTCCGCGATACCTCAGATGACCACATGTTTGGCCTTATGAATCAGTTTGTTTGTCCATTACATCAGCCTGATTTGCATGCTAATGTTATGATATAGCGACCAGATGGCGAAAAAAACGCTAAACTAATCCGGATATGCTGTTACAGTATCAGCAAGGCACACAAAAGAAAAGAAAAATGAGATAATATAAATTAGTTTCGAGTTGACGGCTATGTTGACAGCCTTGCAATCGAACAACTGTCAACTGAAGCCCTCACTTCAAATGACATATGTAATGGTCCTTCATTACAGAATTCCTAAATAAAATGCTAGTGGAAATGTCGTGTACAGCGAGGTTCATTCAGTTGAGTCTAAACTGCCGATTCAACTCATGCATAGTCACCAAATACTTGATTCAAAAGCCAGCAGATAATTGAGCAAAAATTATATCATCAACATTTTTGGTAGGTATAGAAAACATCACAGGTCAATATTTAACTGAATGTAAATCATTTTTATTAATTAACCATCTGCCTCCTTTCTTCTAGGAAATGATGTTCTTATTTTATATTTGTTAATCCTTTATAAGAACAACCATCTCGAAAAAGGATCAAATAATTGCAGTGATGAGGCATTTTAAGTATTAGTAATATGAAATATCATTGATTTTCATTAATGCTTTAAGATCATCATCCTTTCTTGGTATCAGAGTAGATAAAAAAATTATGTTTTATTGTTGCTATCATTTCTAAGAATGACCATAACCATTGTGAAAAAGGAAGCAAATAATTCGACAGGGAAACCACACTGATGTCGTCGGTGTGAAGACATAAATCTCTATCTTTCAATCTCATTTGTGACTAAATCCAACTAGAGTTGTCACAAGCAGATGGCTACTTTTTCAAAGGATATAACGTTTACTTTAGCAAGGGTATCACACCAATAACTTATCTCAATCAGTGATTGGCTCTAGATCTTGCTATGGTCATTTTGTATTTTAATATTATATTTTGCACCATTCCCGAGTTGGTATCAATAATTAATGTAACTATGAATTCTTCATTGATATTTTGTTGCTACCCAGCGTAACGGTGACCCTAATGTATTGCGACCACCGAATAAAATAGGTAGCAAATTATTTAGCAGGGAAACCACACTAATTATGCATTGAAAACCATAAATTAGCACAAGATCCTGCATAAGACAGAGTACATTTTAATTTTAGAAGTGTTACAGCCTTGGAATTTTCTAATTCTCAAAAAATTGTAATTTTACAAGGTATTTCACAGGTTCACGGAATCATAGATAGAAAATAATTCGACAAGGAAACCACACTGATTCAAAATTAAAAGTTCTAATCAGCTCAAGATCCTGCGAGGGACATAACGTTTCTAATGTCATTGTGAAGGCATTAATCTGTATCTTTCAATCTCATTTGTGGCTAAATCCAACGAGAGTTGTCACGAGGAGATAACAACATTTTCAATGGCTATAGCGTTTACTTTTGCAAGGGTATCACACCAATAACTTATCTCAAGCAGTAATTGGCTCTAGATCTTGCTATGGTCATTTTGTGTTTCATTATTATATTTTGCACCATTCCCGAGTTGGTAGCAATAAATGTAACTATACAATCTTCATTGATATTCTGTTGCTACCCAGCGTAACGGTGACACAAATGTATTGCGACCACCGAATAAAATAGGTAGCAAATTATTTAGCAGGGAAACCACACTAATTATGCATTGAAAACCATAAATTAGCTCAAGGTCCTGCATAAGACAGAGTACATTTTAATTTTACAAGTGTTACAGCCTCTGAATTTTCCTATTTTTAATCTTACAACTTAACTGCATATGAACTATTACAGTCGTCAATATTTAGTATTGGTACCTGATGAGGAACTGATAACGATGAATCAGGTTCACGGAATCATAGATAGCAAAATAATTCGACATTAAATGCATCAATCAGCTTAAGATCCTGAGATGGACATAACTTTTTTAATGTCATGACATTCATCTCTATCTTTCATCAATCTCATTTGTGGATGAATCCAACGAGAGTTGTCACAAGCAGATGACAACTTTTTCAATGGATATAGCGTTTACTTTCGCAAGGGTATCACACCAATAACTTATCTCAAGCAGTGATTGGCTCTAGATCTTGCTATGGTCATTTTGTATTTCATTATTTTGCACCATTCCCGAGTTGGTAGCAATAAATGCGACTATGCAATCTTCATTGATATTTTGTTGCTACCCAGCGTAACGGTGACACAAATGTAATGCGACCACCGAATAAAATAGGTAGCAAATTATTTAGCAGGGAAACCACACTAATTATGCATTGAAAACCATAAATTAGCTCAAGATCCTGCATAAAACAGCGTACATTTTAATTTTACAAGTGTTACAGAGGGACATAACTTTTTTAATGTCGGTATGAAGACATTCATCTCTATCTTTCAATCTCATTTGTGGATAAATCCAACGAGAGTTGTCAGAAGCAGATAACAACTTCTTCAATGGATATAGCGTTTACTTGCGCAAGGGTATCACACCAATTTAACTTATCTCAAGCAGTGATTGGCTCTAGAGCTTGCTATGGTCATTTTTTATCTTATTATTATATTTTGCACCATTCTTGAGGTGGTAACAACAAATGTAACTATAAAATATTTATTAAATTATTGTTGCTACCGAACGTAACGGTGACACAAATTTATTGCGATCACCGAATAAAATAGGTAGCAAATTATTTAGCAGGGGAACCACACTAATTATGAATTGAAAACCATGAATTAGCTCAAGATCCTGCATAAAACAGCGTACATTTTAATTTTACAAGTGTTACAGAGGGACATAACTTTTTTAATGTCGGTATGAAGACATTCATCCCTATCTTTCAATATCATTTGTGGATAAATCCAACGAGCGTTGTCACAAGCAGATAACAACTTTTTCAATGGATATAGCTTATACTTTCGCAAGGGTATCACACCAATTACTTATCTCAAGCAGTGATTGGCTCTAGATCTTGCTATGGTCATTTTTTATCTTATTGTTATATTTTGCACCATTCTTGGGGTGGTAACAACAAATGTAACTATAAAATATTCATTAAATTATTGTTGCTACCGAGCGTAACGGTGACACAAATTTATTGCGATCATCGAATAAAATAGGTAGCAAATTATTTAGCAGGGGAACCACACCAATTATAGATTGAAAACATAAATCAGCTCAAGATCCTGCATGAGACAGAATACATTATATTTTACAACTGTTATAGCCTTGGAGTTTTTCTTATTTTTAAAAATTTCTTTTTTCCTCCACTTGTATATCATGTTGATACCTGATATGGAAATGATTATGATGAATCACGTTCACGAAATCATATATTCATATATACATACTATATAGCAAATAATTTCACAGGCAAACCACACTGATTCGAATGCATCAATCGTCGCAGGATTCTGCGTGGAACAAATAATTCTGCTTTTGCCGGTGTGAAGACATTCATTTATATCTTTCAATTTCATTTTTGTATGAATCCTACTAGAGTTATCACAAGCAGATGAACACCAATCAAAAGCAGCGATTGATTCTAGATTTTTCTATTGTCCCATTTTAGTAAATTATCAATTGGTTTGGATTCGTTGATTACCTTCTGCCAAATATATTTTGCACCATCCTCGAGTTGGTAGCAATAAATGTATGTATATGTATATATGTTGCTACCCAGCGTAACGGTGACCAGAATTTAATGCGATCACCGAATAAAATAGGAAGCAATTTATTTAGCAGGGAAACCACGCTAATTATGGATTGACAAACATATAATAGCTCAAGATCCTGCATAAAACAAGAGTACTGTTTTTACAACTGCTCCTTTCATTGGTCCCATGAATGCAATCGAAATGCATCCTTTATGAAAATGTCTCGCTAGGATTCATTATATTGAAGATGTGAACAACACATTTTGTCAAACTTCGGAACAAAGCGCAATAGAATTGGGAATGAATGATGAAGAAATAGCACAACCTTCAGAAGCTTAAATAACAGTAAGAATTCACTCGTACGAACATTGTAATAATATGAAATATAAACTAAACAAAGCCCTAATTCAGTTGACATGAATAGTTTCTTCATTTATTACAGTATCGTGATGCTCCGCTTGAGGCTACAGAAACTGGCAAGAAAATTCCAAGGTTTATGATGGCTATCGGAACGCACCTCAACAATAGAGGAATCGTGCCGTTAGAGGCGCAAGAGAATGAAAGTAGTGTTAAATGAAAGACTCAATGCCAGCAGCTCACGTTCTAGATGGGAATTCATAGCAATACTCCTACACATGCACACGGGAAGACTGGAGGAAATAATTAAAATAGGAAGCCATTAGTTGGGAAATATGAGGATACGTTTATTATTATTCAGAAGGTGCATTAAAAGAAGTAATTAGTATGGATCAAGAATCCTGCCATATCTAATAGCTTAATTCGTATAGAATTAATTGAATATGATAGGTACAAGAAAGTGTCAGAATATGAAAACAGTGAGTGAAAACTAATGCACAAAATTCATATCTTCGGTTGTTTCTCTTTTGTATGAGCAGGTCCATTTTATAATAGGGTTGAAATTATAAAATAATTGAATTCCAAATTTCATATTTTTTATGTCAATGACATCAAATTGATTGATGTTTAGTTGAAAATCAGATTTGTGGTGTTCCTAGATTAAGCTTGGATATACCAAAATTGGTGTCGTAACGTCTTCAACTCATAGTCCAAGAGGATAATATTGACTCTTCTCAAGTGTAATTACTAAGATCTCCATGTAGAACATAATGGCTCTGATTTAAAGCTCAAAAATGTTTTGTTTTGAGTGTCATAACCTCACACCATCACTGTGAGGTTATATACTACTACAGTATGGAATGTATCAGATTTCCAAGGTCAATCGACTGCTTTCATAAAAGCGAATAGACTATAGACTATTCTCTGCTCCTTCCTCTCAAGCAGGTAGGACCACTTCATCCCGCTAAACACAAATCATAATGGTACATTAAGGCCCACTTTCAGGAACCTCCATTTAATGCCCCATTAACTTTCAAAAATTTTTAAGGGATAAATGAAGGATTAAAATTTTAATGGAGCATTAAATTTTAATGGACTTTTCTACAACTGGGCGTATAATAATTTTTCAGATGTTAATTATTTTTATGGTAATTGAATTGATGAATTTATTCGATTCGATAAAAATATTGACATTTAGGGTGATAAAGAGCCTGTACTTTGATAAACATATAGTACTTTCCAAAGTTTTTTGAATCGTGAAATTGTTTCAATAACTACACTATCCGTGTGTACAATACTATCGAAAATTATCTCAGAAATCTTGAACTCTATCAAATTGCTGTAAGGTAATCACCAAGCAATTTGATCTAGTTGGTTTCTGACAGAATTACTATCGAGATTACTGTGGTATTACCTATGATAATTTCCCAGAGAACATTGAATTAAGTCTTTGGTATACAGGGTGGGCAAAATTGGTGATACGTGAACTACAACTTTTTAACCAAACGAGATAGAGGAAAATGAATGACACATTTCGATCTTCTTTTTTGTTTTCGAATTATAGGCATAAAACGCATAAATGGATAAGGGTTGTTTTTTATTGGATGAAGAGAACCCTAAGAAAGTCGACCAAGAGGATTACGTATTTTTAAAAACATACATTTTTTCATTTCATTCAGGTTTCTCTTCTACGCATACCTAGTTCAAAATGCATAAAATATAATATTTCGTATTGAATAACCCTAAGCAGATTATGTTATTAGTGTCATTCGTGTTTCTGCTTTGTTTCGCTCTTCAGGGGCAATATTAATTACGCACTGTACAAACCGATTTGTAACAAAGAGGAAATACCTCAGGTATGATATAGTTACTTGAACGGCTCAACTTCACAAAAGATGCAATGGCTATGAAAACTGACGTGCGAATATACTCGTTGCATATGTATAATACGAGGTGATTAGTGGAATTCGATCGAGCGATTAATGAGAACTAGACACCGGCTCAAGAAACGCCAACAGAGGATGTTGCTCTTCGTAGAAAACGAAGAATTACACGCTAAGTGAAGACGGAAGGTTGGATTATGGCCAATAAGCTCCAATTTCGTGAGGATCGTCAAGGGATGCAAATAGAATCTACCCAGAGGATAAAACGAGTACATCGGAGTGTCCGTTTTATTTTCGTGGCATTCGAACAGGAAAAGACTGAAAATTTCAATTTTCGTGCAACGCGACTGCCTTCACTAATCACAATATTAATCTTTTCAAGTAATTCTGTTCGTTCAGTTTTTGTTTAACCTTCAAAGGCATGAATACTGAAAAATATAATAAAGATGGAAAAAAAGTTTTTACTCCAATTTTCGAAAAAAATATCTTTGTTGCCAATTGGTCACATTGCGCATTCAAAAGGAAATTACAGATGGAGAAAATTTTTGTTGATTGATTTGGTTCGAGTAAAAACGTCTCTCGAGTTTTTTTATTCTAAATGAACGGGAACCGGTGGCTGGTTTGGTCTATATGCACTTTTTGGGGGGTAACATGTTTAGTTGACCCTTTCTTTTTTTCTGCAGTTTCCAAATTGTACAGGTGCTGAGCAAATTTTGGAACTCATCTTGAACCCAGAATTTCATCATCAAGTTCATTTTTATTTTACTTTTATAACGTAGAAACCTCAAGCATGTGACACTGATTTTCAGAAAAAGACAGAAACGAATAGAACTTGTACTAACAAAATATCTTTGATGAATGATAAATATAGCTCCTTTAGTGAAACGAATTTGAACCTAAACACAGTGTTGCCAATTGGTCCAATAAAAAAATTTCTTCAACGAGAAAAATATGGTATAAAAATCTGTAGATACCATTTAAAGTAATAACATGTGTAACGCGCAGCCTTCACAAGTCGGAAAATTAATCTTCTCGAATAATTCTGTTCCCTCAGTTTTTGTTTAACCCTTAAATGCATGAATACTAAAAAATACTAAAAAGATGGAAACAAAGTTTTTATTTCAATTTTTCGAAAAAATACTTTGTTGCCAATTGGTCACATTATGCATTCAACATGAACATATTGAGAAAATTTCCGAAACGGTTATTGATTTTGATATTGCCACTTGGTTCGAGTAAAAACGTCGATTTTTTTATTCTAAATTAACGGGTCAGTGGCTGGTCTAGTTTGGTTTGAACAGGTGCTGAGCAAATTTTGGAATTCAGCTTGACCCAGAATTTAATCATCTTGTTCATTTTTATATTTTACTTGTATAACGTAGAAACCCTAATCATGTGGCACTAATTTTCAGAATAAGACAGTAATGAATAGAGCATACAATAGCGAACAATAGAGCATGTACAGAGTGGACAAATTTCGATATCTTAGCACTACAGGTTTTAAACCAGAGGAGATAGACAAAATCTGATACCCAATTCTCGTTCTCTTTTTGTGAGAAACTAACAAGAGTAGTAGTCATGTATGGCCATCTTCTTTTGTTTTCGAGTTATAAGCGAAAATTAGAAAAATGGCGATTTCGAAATAAATTTATATCTCCGCTAATACTGATGATAGAGCTCTGAAATTAAAACATTATACAGGCACTTTTTCAAATAGAATCCAGTGGCGTGCTTGCCTTTTCAGCAAGATTTTTAATTACGAAGCTATGACCCAAAGTTATGTTTTTTCATATGGGAACACTAGATTTCTGTGCAATTTTTTAATTTTAAAGGCTTAATTTTTACTGATTTCAAAAATATATAACATCATATGGTTTGTATCAATATAAATAATAGAAAATGGTCAAAAATCTTTTTTTTCAATATTTCTATGGTTTCAACTTTTGACGAGCACAAAAAAATTAATATTCCTGCTAAAAAGGCAAGCACGCCACTGGATTTCACTCAAAAAAGTGCCTGTATAATGTTTCAATTTCAGAGCTCTATCATCAGTATTTCGAAATCGCCATTTTTCCAATTTTCGCTTATAACTCGAAAACAAGAGAGGGTGGCCAAAAATGACTACTACTCTTGTTAGTTACTCAGAAAAAGAGAACGAGAATGAGGTATCAGATTTTGTCTATCTCCTCTGGTTCAAAAGCTGTAGTGCTAAAACATCGAAACCCTGCACAGGGTGGGCATAATTGGCGATACCTGAACTACAACTTTTTAACCCAATGAGATAGAGGAAAATGAATGGAACATTACGTCCGTCTTTTTTCGAGAAATTTACAATGCCATCAACTGCATTCTATTATCTTGTTTTGTATAATAACCTAAACACAGTGTTGCCAATTGGTCACATAAAAAAAATTTTCAGCGTGAAAAATATGGTATAAAAGCTGCAGATAGCATTTTAATTAATAAAATATACATCATAAACTCTCACGTACAGTTTTCAAACTATGAATACACCCAAAAACAACAGAGAAGTTGCAAATAACATCAGCACCTCGCACATCAAATGACAATAATGTCGGTCAAATTGATAATGGTGCCACCAAACCGAAAATTCCAAAGCTATGCGAACGGTATGTCTTCAATTGGTTATTTCATGCAGTTTAGGCTGAAATCCGTGTTATGATCAGAGTTACTTGAGCAAATAGTGTATGTTGCCAAATGGCTACTACATGCATTCAACCGAGCATTCAACGTTTTCACAGAGAACCAAAATTATTTACAGGACCAGTATGTAATAAAGTAGCATTGTTCATTTCAAATTCTGGAAAGAGATTAAGCAACGCTTCTTCAGAAAGAAAGTCTGCCGTCGCATAACGAAGACGTCATCACCAGACACCACAAGCATGCAATTACAGCCTACGTCACGAAGAGATCGTTCGTTCGTGGTCCATTTTCCCAGCTTTGTGATCGCACAATTACGTAACCAGAAAGCACGACGTTTTCTATTCATGGATGATTTGAAATTATTAATAACAACGGGCGGAATTTAATTGTGGTCTACGCCACAAGCCTGCATTCGTACCCCCCCTGGGTTATCTGCATTCTTCCGATCGATACCGGTCTCTTGGCTTTCGCAACGAACCTCTCCGATAGAGAAGAAGAAAATAAGGCTACGGTTCAACGTTTTCAGCGATGCTCGCGTCGGTCTTGAGGAATTTCCTTCCTGACTGGGTACTTCAGGACATAATTCTCTAAGCAACGAATTTAATTACGACAATTTGGAAATATGACCTCCCAAAGGGTTTTATAGCAATTATAAAATGACGATTCAAATTCGAAATGATAGTAACATCGCAGTGGACAATTCTATGTCCATCCATATACAAACGGATTTCAATTTTTAAATAATAATAATGTCAATAATTAAAAATTATTGACATTCTTATATCATAAATTGCAATGGAACTTCTTGGACTTACAAGTGTCCAAGACATCATATCTCAACCTAATTTTTGTTTCTCTCCATCGGGACTATTTTAAGGATATACTACAATAAATGTTGAAAATTTCAGCGCAATCAAACCAGGAAAACCATTATGACCTCAAACGACGATCTTTCTCTTCAAAGAATGCAGTTAACATTCCAGTAACCAAAGAATAAGTCACCAGTTGGGGTTATTCCCGATAAACGATAATCCAAATAACATAATTGTACAAACAAATGCTTCAGCCAACTTCCGATAATATTAAATTCACTCTCGAACTAGACAAAAGCGTGGGTTTAAAAGCGAATGAATCACGCGTTATGCATTCTTGGAAATCCGAACACCTGATCTCTTAATGCTGTATTATTATTATTGTTCGAGAGTGTCGTGTTTCTTTTCCGCACAATATTAGTATGAATACGTTTTCACAGTTCTCTATCAAAAATCAGTTAGTTATTGTTGACGAACGATATATAGGGCAGTAGCGCGATGGCCTAACAAACCTCTTAACTCCAACTAAATCGAATTTCTTATATTTATTTAGTTTTGTTAATCTATGTTCTCTCCGTGATATTATTCAATAAATGCATCATACAAATACTAAAGTATATTTTAATGTACGTGGAAAAAGGAATTATTACAGAAATTCATCAATTATAAAAGAAGTAATCAGTTTTTTGTGTCTCCTATGAAAACTGACAAATGTGAGTTACGTGGTTTGTTAATTAGGCCATCGAGCGGCATAAATGATTAGCATAATTTTATATTTGAAATTATGCAAGATATTGATATAAAATAATAGGTAATATCTTTAGAATTGTTATACAGGTGTTTTATTGGAAAACGGAAATACTCAACAGGCGAATGAGTGGCCCCGAGGTGGTTCTGGTGATACCACATTTATTGGCTCTTACTGTCTTCGTAGCCGAGATACAGGATGTTTTATGAATTTTGCTCATTTCTTCCTGATGCCATAACAGACGAACCACCCGGTGTATTTTCTTCATATTTGGCAAACGTGTTTCTTATTCAAACGTATCATGCAATAACCGCAATTAAAATCCAGGTCCGGGTTAACAAAAAATTATGAATCCTTTGGATCCTTGAAACAAATCCGAAATTTTGAAAATGTGTTCCAATATTAATAAAGACCACAACAAACTCAACTGAAACGTGTGCTTTAAATTTTCGCGCAGACAGTTTTACTGCATTTTTAACTTAAGAGTGAAGTTTTCGAGAACTTGGATTCCTGAAAGTAGTTAGAAGTGACTTTTAATAATGAATTATCCAATCTATTGAATCCATAATTATTTTAACATTAATTAATAATTACTTTTTACTTTTTATAGCTGCAGACCATTTCAGTTTGTATTTATAAGTAACTCTCTTTTTATACTAAGCTGATCCCGAGTATTAATCTCAGGGGAATACACTAGTTACTAGTGATTTCATGAAACCCCAGACAAAATAATCCACGGAATTAAAATCAGGGTACCTTAATTTATGTTTGTTTTGTTAATTTTTTACTTTGAAAACATGTATCTTCATAATTGTTTTAACAAAAATAAAATCGACCTAATTCATCTTAATTCTTTCACTGAAATATTCAATAATAATATGAAAGCAATATCAATAGGGAATACTCCTTCGGACGAAAATGATGTATTTTTTATGAAATATCTTCGAAATCTGAAACGTCACATATTGAAATAGCCATTTCAACCGTTTCCCAAAAAAAAAATTAATTCAAGTACTTAAAAATGAAAAATAAAAATGGGTATTTAAAATTTAAAGCGTTTCGTTTCTATTGCACAAGTTGGCAACATCGACTGAAGTATGCGTTGATAATAAAGGACAACAAATACACTATCTTGATGAGATAGACAAAGATGGATGTCTATGAAGTCGACGACGAACGAAGAAGGTCGTAAAAATTTATGGGATTTTTATAGCCAGTTGCTGTTGAGGCTGGCCAGTGAGTATGCGCCTTATGATGGCTGTAAATCAACAGCTGTTATTTTATAAACAAGCCATTGTTCTTTTTATTTTCTAATAGGCGCTGTTGCCAAATCGTAAACTAGAAACGAAGCTATTTAAATTTTAAAACCTCATATTTGAAGAATGATTTTGAATAGTTTTCGCGGTGCAGTTGAAATATTCATGAATGAAACTTATAATTATTCAGTTTAAACTTGCATATCCTGCGATAACCCAAATTGAGGAGAATTCCCCATTTCGATTTTCAGTTATGTACATATAGGGCCTTAATTTTTTCTGGAAACAACTCTTCTAGTGAAAATCTCGAAATTTCATTGAGCCCAATTGAGTCAAATTCGACACGCGTATCTCCCAAAAAAATCATGGAAGAACTAAAAGAGCCACCGATTCTAGAAAAAATATTTGTCTCAAGTTCTCAAGAGGGGGGCATGCCCCCCTGTGTTGAAAATCGAAGGGGACCTTTTATGTGAACCAAAATCTCTTAGGTCTTACTAAGTGCTGGACAATAAAAAAGCTACCTATGAATGGTGGAGGGTACTTCGTCCCGTCAAGATATTTCTACGAAACGCAGTTAATAATTCTTCACGAGTGAAGGATTACTTGATGCAGATGAAATTCCAATTAAAATCATTACTGTCCTATAAAACCGATGAGAAACGCCAGCTTGCTTTCTACTCGATTTGGTCGTTATGGGTACCTGTCGATGAAAATTAAAATGAGCATTCGAGTTGAGCTCGAACCTCGACAGGTACCAACAGAGTGATAGAGTGGCATACCCGGTCACATCGAAGAAGTCAAGAATGACAATGCCGTTAACTCACGAGAAATAATGATTGTTGTTGCATCATAATCGGCAGAACGTATAGAATACCCGATGGTTAAATATCTATTTAGATTTCCATACTAAATTGCTTGAAATTGTGGAGAAATTACAACGGAACCATGATGGATTTATTCAATTAAGTTCGTGCCTTCTTGGGGAAATCCTTAAATTGGACTGGCAGGTACATCGTGTCGTTCGTTAGTGTGATTGAATTTTTTCTCTTGTCGTTCAGAAAGTTCATCAAGAGAATGATGATGATTCAAAGCTGAGAGGATTCCTAAATTTGCTTTGGTTGTTGGTTATTAACCATATATCGCCGTTACTCTCTGATCTTGAATCAAAATAACACCTATAAACATATATACGAAGCTTTGGGCCTTAGACTCAATGTTGACAAATCCAAAATCCGCCAGAAAACTTTCAAACAGATATCAGCCTGGAGGATGAAACTCTAGAACAGGTCGAGCAGTTCAAACACTTGGGAAGCTTCATAAATACTAGGACTGGACACGGAAATACACAACCGTGTTAATTCGGCATCGAGGGCATTCTGGAAGCTAAAGGACAGAGGGTTTCAAAATCACGACCTCAATCTGACCAAGACAGCTGTTTACAACGCAGTGGTCCTCCAAACGCTTCTTTACGGAAGCGAAAGCTAGACATATTGAACAGCTTGAACAAACGTCATCTAAAACAAAAAATGTCCATCAGATTGTGCCACAAAGTTTCAAATGCGGAAGTCTTGCAGCACGCGAGTTGTACAACAATTGAGACTCAAGTAACGAGGGTCCGACTCAGACGGAGCGGCCACATTCTGAGGATGCAAGACACAAGACTGCCCAAAATAGCTCTATATGGCGAATTCACTGAGGGAGTCCGGAAACCAGGAGGCCAGTATAAGCGGTTTAAGGATACACTACATCAATCCCTGAAATTAGTTAATGCCAATCATAACTGGGAACAACTAGCGTTAGACAGGTCACAGTGGAGGTCTTTGGTACACAGTTATAATGGAGAATCGAGAAGGATACAGCGGCGGCCAGATCTGGTTGGTGACTATCCATGCCCGGAATGTGGAAGGAACTGTTGGTCACGGTTGGGTCACTTTAGCACAGAAAGGCACACAGTCGCAAGTAGCCCTAAGAAATTATAAGTTTGATCTCACCGATAGTTTTGTTTCTGAGTTTTTTGTAGATTTATTCTCGGTAACGGTATACAGCAATGATGATGATAGATCGTTAGTTTAAGGGCGGTATGTAAGAATATTTAGTTTCGGAATGGGAAGAACAATGGTACATATTATTGCCTAGTTCTGTAGAGTTTTCTTTCGAGAATGAATAGCATTTCTAGCCAATATTCGCTGGATTTGCCATTTAGATATTAGTGATGATAGTGACCTTCGTCGAAATATCCCTGTTTTTCATTTTTACCTTCCGCCTCACTTCGCACCCTAAACCTCTATGGTCCTTACTAAATTGGTATAATAAATAAGGCTTCTGAGAGTTTTCGAGAGTTGTCGTATAAAATCAAGTTGAAGCAACTGCAGAATCTCAATTTCGATCTTTCCTATACGTCTTCACACGTGCCGACCAGGAGACAATCTAGGAATCTATGATTCCTATGATTGTCCTTGCTCCAGGAGTGGTAATAGCTGTTTCGACCAAGTTAACGAGTCGGTATGATTCGATTACTTTTTCCTATGCCTCAATTCCTCCTCGATGACAAAATGAACCATAATTATGGTATACTTGTGTTCACAGTTATCGATTTCCTCGTTCAAAGGCGCATTCAAGGCACACACTTATTGCATTTATGCATTCAACTGGTCATTCTACGGATATCATACGAACAAATACCGTACGTCGGTTCAATGTTGAACACGTTGAACGTTTGATAATTGAGATTAAATAGTCTCAATCACGTCATTTCGAAGTGTCCGACAAATCCTCAATGAGAAATTTGAATTGAATAGATGATATGACAGATACTTGATGAAAATCGAATTAAGATAAAACTTTTCATTTAAATCTTGCTCGTTTATAATAAGTACAAATTTTTGAGCAGTTTCAAGAAAGATTGCACCAATAGAAGGTTGAAATTGCCTGATTAAACAATATGTCGGAAGTCATCTGGTACCGACATAACCTTGAAGTACCTACAAGTAAATGCGTGTCATTCCGAACTAACGCAATTTACTTCTTTAATTTTAATAAATCGACCGCCGATTCACATTTCCTACTTGTTGAAGCACATACGGGGTGTTTCGAAGATCGGTCTTCCTTTTCAACAAAAAAAGGATATCTTGGAAAGACAAGTGTAACATAATTGAAAAAAAGTCCAAAAACTAGCCAATAAAATAGGTATAAACTATTCACAGAAAGTTGTCAACATCAGTTTGATGTCGGCGCTATTCGCGTTGCAAAATAAGCGATACCCCCTCTGGTGTCAGCCAGAGAAACCCAAATACGGCTGTAGCCTGTAACCATAGAAATCGGGAACTAGAGAACACCTAGATGCGAATGATAATATTCACAATTAATTAAATTCTACTTGAACAAATAAAAACAACAGCCACAATATAGTTTTGTAGTTGCTCACCCCAGCGTTGACATCTTATTTTGCAACGCCAAATGTATAAGTACAATGTCTGCGCGGTCTTGCCCGATGTAGGAATGAGAAAAAATACTGTTACAATGTATTCATTTGGACCATGCACCAACAATTTCACAAGCACTTTCAATACCGTGTCTAAGTTTTTCTACCCTGTTACCTGTTTCTGGAAATACAAAGCCTAGTTTCAGAATTTCTTCCCAGCTTTCTGCATTTCAATGTGTGCATCCCTGAATTCTTTCAAACAAACAAATTTTGAATAGATGAATTTTTCAAATTAGAGAAAGACAATTCCGTAGAACTGTCGTTCTAATAATGCGAGAAGTTGAAAACATCTTAACACAAATGTAGAACAGTTTCGGTATCATTGTCCCCTCATCAGTACAGTGTAGTGTTAAATATTTCAACCGGAAGATGGGGCCTTAAGCGAAACCAGGGGGAACACTGCACTGGGCTGATGAGTGGACAATGAAGGAATCGTATTCGACTCTATGGGATGATAGCTCGGCTATCTTAGATATTTTTTGAGTGAAGTTGTCATGAATAGTTATCTATGGAGAAAACAAAGTCGTAGTGTTTTTATCGGAATGTAATGAGTTTTCATGAACTTGAGAAGCTATCATATTTTACTTATTTTTACTACCAAAACCAATATGCGACTGTGTCTACGGTTTGATAACTCTCAATGTGAGTCATTACTCTGCATATTCTGCGAAGTAATTTCTTCGCCTCTAAGAGGCTATCGACTCTCGTGAGACATTCGCAAAAAAAGCGATATAAAGCGTATCGAATCGTCAAAATGAAGCATTTAGCTCGTGTTAAATGTGCATAGTAAATGGCAGCGTGACGAAACGCGGATAATAATCGTCAACCGCAGATTAGGTTCACACTGTAAAAGAAAGAGTTAAGCTAATGAACGATTCGGCTGGTAAATGAAATCTATTCATCCATGTTTTAGAAATGATCTAATCAACTGTGCTTACCCCATTAGGGTAACAAGTGGAGGGTTCTATACAGAGCAAGTATTCTTTAATTCCAGGTAACACAACAACCGAGAGAAAAATGAGAAGGAAATGCACAATCTATCTGCGATAAAGTGGGATGAGAGATCCGTTTTTTATTCCCGATTCGTAATTCACATTCTGACAAGAAACCAACAGGAATCGATCCTCCAGAAAACCCGCTTGAAAGCATTGTTGGAATTCTTTCTGTCGTAAAGTTGGTACAACTGTCTTTTATACTCAAGCGTCATCTGTCAGTTTGCTTACACGGCTCTATTTGATCAGTTTGTTCATCTCGAGTATTTGGCAATTGCTACAATGAATGAAAATATCGAAAAAAGAGTTTATCTCAATTTTGCATTCATTCGAGACCTTTACCAATATTGACTATGAACTGTTCAATTCTCAACATGACAGGCGTCTCAGAACATACTGCGAGTAAGAACTGGAGTGCAGAAATTTCATCATTATAAGCCGAAATAAACTGTTAAATTTAAACTTGCCGCGAAAGAAGTTCCAGACATATAAATATAGCCTGTCCCACATTTCCACGTGGACTTTATAGTGTTTTTATTAATTCCATACTTGAATATACAGGATAAGTCTTTGACTTGAACATATACAGGATGGACCATCCATAACTTTCCACCCCGAATTTTAAGCTTTGGGATGGAATAACGAAAAAACGCTCAGACAGGTCAAATTTTGTGAAAGGGGGACAAATAAAGGTGTTCAAATGAGTTTGATATCACTACCCCTCTAGCCGCAAACCCTAACAGCTCTCATTTTTGAATAGGGAAAAGGGGTCGAGCAGCAACTTGTTGGAAAGGCAATTCAATTTTTTGCATAAGTGTATTTTTTCATGGCTTTATTATTATACAGGGTGACTCAATATTCCATCGATAACTTTCACACGCCGAATTTGGATCTTTGAGATGGGAAAAACGCTCGGACGGGTCAAAAAATAAATTCGATATCACTATCCACTAGCCGGTACCACGGCCAGAGCAATTATTTTTGAATCGTGCGCATTCGTTTAAATTGAAATAATTGCTGTTAGGGTAGCGGCTAGAGGGGTAGTGATATCGAATTAATTTTTTGACCCGTCCGAGCGTTTTTTCCATCTCAAAGATCCAAATTTGGCGTGTGAAAGTTATTGATGGAATACTGAGGCACTCTGTATAGTAATAAAGCGATGAAAAAAATACACTCATGCGGGAAATTGAATTGTCTTTCCAACAAGATGCTGCTCGACCCCTTTTTCCCTATTCAAAAATGAGAGCTGGTAGGGGTTGCAGCTAGAGGGTTAGTGATATCAAACTCATTTTAACACCCTTATTTGCCCCCTTTCAACAAAATTTGACCTGTCTGAGCGTTTTTTCGTTATTCCATCCCAAAGCTCAAAATTCGGGGTGGAAAGTTATGGATGGCCCATCCTGTTATTTTAACAAAAGATTCCGGACGTCAAATGAAACATTTCTACTCTTTACCTTTTTTCCAATTTGGCTCGGTTGAAAAGATAGAAGTTTTTTAATTATCCATAAAAAATGTGATTTTCAGTGGTATCTCACAACGTCTTGCTCATGCTTAAAATCTAATGATTGGTTCATGCAGAGGAACTAAGAACTAGGACCTAAGAAGAGGATCAATCTAAGGGGCATATGACAAACACGCGAACGCCATCTGCCAATTAGATTGGTCCCTTTTTTAGATATTAGTTCTGGGTGACGCTGTACGAACCGACCCTAAAAAACTGACATCATCAAATTTCGAAAATAACTACAAAATGTAGTATAAGCTACGCTTTAAATTGAAGCACAAAATATATACCTTCAAAAATCCTCAACCTCTTTGACGAAAATTTTTTTGAGGGCACATTAAATGGCGCAATATCATGCGGCCCTACAGCCGCCGACTTCAAAACAATTGCTACTCCGTTGTTCATTCATTTTTTCAAATTGTAATTTTTAAATATTTGTTTAATAATTTGTTTTCCTTGTTCATCATATTTCTTGAATGGTAATTCTTGTCAATTTCTCATTGAAATATCGTGTGCCCTTTGTGCTCGAAGTGTGGAGCCCTTTTTGGGCATGGCACGGACCCGCCTATGTGATGACGCAGGAAATTCTTTCCGTAGCGTCGAGATTATCGATCGGTCTGCTTCCGCTGTTGATACTCTTTGGCAAAATGATGCGCCCTTTCGAACGGTCTCCGCCCTTTCCCGTTGGCATTTCACATTTCCCGATCGCTCCTCTTGAGAAAAAGCTCCCATCGGATGTCAAAATGTCGATGACATTCAGATTACCAGGGCAAATACTCTGGACCCTTGAGCCAGAACGGAAATAAGAAAAAAAACTTCAGATATTCGAGATTTTCGACGTTTATGTCGAATATGTAAATGTAAACAAATCTACGTCAGTTGTCAGTTTGACAGAAGTACCAATTCAACTCGTCAATAGGCGAAGGCCGAATAGATTTCCTGGCAAGGAGCTACTAATTTATTTGATTCAAAGGGTTCGGAAAATTTATCCAAACCGCTGCGTCTCGCCGACCGTGAAAGAAACCAAACGGGAATCAAAAATTCATACCATGACAAGGTAATACTCTGAACCCTGGAGCCAAAGAGGAAAATACCAAAAGCTAATTTCAAAACAAAAGTGAGGTTAAAACGGATCACGGACAGGGGTAGGTAATTCCGATTTCACTCATAGAGCAAAGACTGTGGTTTCTGCGCTTCTTTCTGCTCGATCTGTTTACCTTTGTTGATTCCTGATAATGTGACATATTTGCTTTCATCTTTTCTTGACAGATAGTTTCGGTTATAATTCTAAACATGTAAGTTATTTTACCTTGAGTTCTTTTTACAATTCGACTCTCAATATATGTTGATTTACTGTTTTGTCTTTGTACTGTTGTTTTCTCTTTTCATGTATTTTTCTGTTGCTATCTTTTATTTTATTAATTTTTTCGTACATCTTTGTATTTGTCTGCAGATGCCTGAAGAAAGCCCTAATTTTGTAAGGGTCGAAACATATGTCGCAATTTTAAATAAAGAATTTGGAGCAGACACGAAAATTTCTTGTTTTTCATTATCAATCCAAAAATGGAGAAAATTGAGCCGTAAAAGTGGATCTACCGAGAATGTGGATCCCCTGGCCAACTAGTTTCATATATATTCTAAAAAAGTTGATAAAAAACAAATTTCCATCTTCTTATTTATCGAATGTGGAACGTATACTTTTCTTTGCTTATCTTCATCCGTTATGGTGAATAGTCTCCAACTGTATGAAGGTACCTCTCGATAGACGGATATTATCTCCAGTACCATGTCATGGGAATCGTCTTCTTGACTAGTGAATCGTGTGAAAGAAGTGATGCATTCATTACATATGATACGTGAGCAAATTTTTTGCCTCTGTTACTTTCACATATATTTCCATACCTCTGCGGTTGGTCTTTTTTCCATACATAGGAACGATGATTAGTTTAATATTATACAGTAAAGAGCATAAACTACCTATAATAATCCTAATTATAATTGTGGACTCTGTAAGATGAAAAGCTAATTCGAAGATTCTTTCCATTTCCTCATGGGATATTTTGTATCATAATGTATCTAAAATAAGACCATAAAGAAGAATGAAACTTGTATTCAAAAGCTTGGCAAAAACAAAAAAGAATAGTACAATCTTTCTCTAAAAATCAGCCTTCATCCCATTAAAAACAAAACCAATAACTCAAAATGAATATTCTAAAACCTGAAACCCATCAATTGATTTTTGATAACCCCTCATTTTCTGTCATTTAATCTACGCATTTAAGTTTCTCAACCAATTACTTAAAATTAACACTTTTAAACACGTTAATTGAGTTCTGATTGTACCAATTTTTTAGAAATAAAAACTGAATATTCCCGAGGAATATTCCCCTTAGCCGCAAACACATCCTTCCATTTCTCATGAAAATTTTCACAAAAACTATCCTTTGGTAGCCTGGGATTCAGTTCCAGTTTATCCATCGAATGCGATTTGAAATCATCTTTATAATCATAATTTTCCACAGTTGAAGTGATCGTCACGGTTTTCAACTTCCTTTCTTCCCAACTCTCAATCGATGAAGAAGATATCTGATTTAAAAACCACGTGAAGATTTTACAATGCATGACATTCGAAATTTCATGAACCATTTATTCTTTTATAGACGGGAAGGTTTTAAGCGAATCAAATGAGTTCAACTAAGAGTTTTGAAAAAAACTACTCCCAATCCACATAAAAGGAAGAATACTTTCAGGTGCTGGTGTTATTTTGAAAATCGCCTTTTGCTTTTTCGATGTAGCTATTCTTCATCGTGGTGCTCATGTCCATTTGACAGGGATCTGCAGACTACACGTGCGGATTAGGTAGCACATCCACCTACTTGGCAGTAGGTGGCCCACCCATCTATACAGGGTGTATTTGAAGGTGAGGTTTTTTTTCAACAGAAGGTAGAACTGTTCAAAATGAAGCGTTTCACCAAAAATCACCTATACAAAACTTTGAAAATGACAAAGTTGAAAAGAAATTGAAAATTATTACTGAAATAAATCATCATACACCCCAGACGTTCGTTAGTTGATTATTCCGAAGCAGTTGGAAAAAACTAATCTACTGATTCGACCATGTGGTTTCGTTAAGGATATTGGCTCGTTCGATATTCACGGGGTAATTGAAATTGTTTTTTAATAACTTAGACGATTTTATGAAATGGCGCATATCGATACCAACTGACAGAAGAGTCTTAGGACGTAAGTGTAAAAAATAGAATGATACTTCAAAATTTCGCCTGTAAAATTCGTCTAAATTATTCACGAATTTTTTCACAATGGGCATCACAATCTTCTTGTTCGAACATTCCAACAATCGTCGTAAAAATGGGATGAAATGGGGAAACATCATAGCACTTTTTCAACATGACTAACATAAGCAATTTCAAGAAACTGCTTTTTTTCCATCCTTAATTGCACGATACAACAATTATGATTCTCCCAAAAGTGACCTGATGCATCTAATCCGATGAACTTGGTACTGAACCATTCATTGTCCAGCCATACGTTTTTGTTTTGTTTCCTTTTTCGATGCCGGAGTCACCTTCCACAGTCCCGTACTTTGAATTCAATGAAATTTTGTCGAAATTCTAGGAGTTTTATTTCAGCAATCTTAGATATTTTATAGACACAATTTTGGATTAAACGACTTATTTTGATGAGTTCTACCTTTTGTCAAAAAAAAACTCACCTTTGAAAACATCCTGTATATTAAAAATAAATCTCCAATTGAATGATATGGGCGCCCAAAGGACAGAGTTTTCAAATTTTCTTCAACAGGTTTGTCTGTCTGAGAAAGGAATTGGCCCAGTTTACCTCACAGATGATACCTTTAGCCAGTTCCTGGATGAAACACTCGCAAAGCTGGTCTGAGTAGCATTCATAGGTTTCAATATCTGGCACAACAAAAACCAAAAAATCAATCTGGAAAAATCCATCAACCTTTAATTTTTCTCCTGTGCCTTCGTTCCGTTGCTCGTGCAATTAGAATCGTGAAAGTTTCCAATCCCGCCCTATCACAATCGACCTTTAATATCGATACGTCATCAGTTGGAATCGGAAACGGGACTGGTAGCCGTGGGCCATTTAGCGAAATCTAGATCCAAAGAGGCGATTCACTTGTTTGTATGTAATAATAAAAATCGAGAACGAAATTTATCGATAACTTTCACTGGGACGAAGGTGAAAGAAGAGTTGGCTATATTAATTAGGGGAATTATTCCAATGGTATCTTGGAAAACTGAGACGTGGACATCGTAGCCTTCGGCAGCTGTCACTGTGCTACCGGGAACGGGTCAATGAATCATGAAATATATTTTTCGTCGACCTGAACAAAACATGACATTTTACGTACTAATTTCAGAACAAAAAGTCGACCATTTTTAAAGAGGAGTACTTTTCGTCCTGATTCACTTTTCGTACTGATTAACTTTTCGTCCGGCTGTGAGGTACTTATAGAGTGATCTATTTATAAACTTGCAAATTTGAGCTAACTCAAATGCTACCTGTTAGTTGACTGACCAACTAAAGAGCTTCAGTGTCACATATACTTTGAAGAAAAATCTGTAGACTTAGGGCCGGTTTATTAATCCTCCATTTAATGACCACCTGTGACTACTTTGGGTATATCCATAACCATTCATAGATTTGCCAGTTACTGAATGAGCAAAAATTGACAAAGCATATATCGATCGAGGCGTTTTCCAGATAATAAAGCGACTTTAACGACATCCACATCAATTTACGTCGACGCTCTGGAACCATAAACCTGTGCGAAAGAGCACGACAAGCAATTATTTAGGATTTAGCGTTGATACTTCGAAAGACATAAACGATGATGAACACGAAAGGATTTTTCAGCACGAACACCGATACCGAACATCAAATAGGGTAGAAATTTACAGGTTGGGTATCATGGGTAAAACAATCTCTTCAAGTTCTTCATAAACAAAACAAAAAGTTGTCATGACATGCGAGGCAACATTTTAAAATACCAGGATGAAAACTGAAAGAGGTCAATGCAATGATTCCATGGAAAAATTCTGATATAGGCATACTTTCCCCCATCGACTGGTGTGTGGCAGTATACCCATAAACAGACGTTAGAACTCTTGCTTTCGTTTGTACCATCAGATCACGGAAGCTGAAGACCTTGACAAATCGCCTCGGAAACTTTTTCAATAATAATCCTTCCCGCCAGCTCTCTCTTCAAATAAATCACCGATCCATTAAAAATTAAAGCGATAACTCACGTCTAATGAAAACTTCCTTAAGAAGTCGACGGTTTGCTTCGTCGTTGATCTGGAAATTGCGATGATGTAGCACTTCAACTTTAGATGTTAAGTGAGCATGGATAAATCATTTTTATCATACCTGCGTCATCTTTGTTTTATGGGCCAAAAAGCGTGCGAAATTTAAAAATTGATGTACCTTGGAAAACCTCACATGCCAGCCTTCAACGACTTCAGCGATGACATATGAAATTTTCATTTTATTCAGAATAGAGTCCATAATATAACCGGAACAAACTTGTGGCAAGATGTTGAATCTACTCCACCTTTTATTCTGAGCACCGTTTGCAGTTTGGAAGAGAGATAACACAGTGTGAAAGATTCATTTCCCGGACATTTTCATCATGTTCCTTAAGCTTCACTGGTTCATTCAAAATTTGAGTCTGTTTCTCTACATTTCATTTCAGTAACGTTTAATATTCTCTGTAATGCAGCATCCTCGGCTACTTCAGGATTTCTGATGAAAGTTCGTCTTGATTCGAAACCATTTATTAATATACGGTGTGAGTCTTTGACTTGTATGTATATTTTAACAATAGATTCTTGAAATCGGAAGAAACTCTTTTTCCATTGCCATTTATTCTGATTCGGCCTAAATAAAAATAAATAGCTATTTTGAATTTTCATAATGAGCTATACCACCACTGTAAACGTGACAATGAAGCCTTTTCAAGCATTTAGAGGGAAAATGAATATCCTGCGTCAGAAACCACTAATTTATATAGGGTTTTCATTATATGTAATTCAATTCAATCAGTTCGTAACCTCTGAAAGTCAGAAATTTTTTTATTCATCAAACGGAAAAAATTTTTTTTTTCTTCGAAGAACAAATATTCATTCATGTTATTAACTTTCCGAGGTGCCATTATCTCTTCTATGAATTTCCACCTGAAGAAATTTCTCGAAAAGTCACGTCATTGGCTACAATTCGTATCCTGGTGTAATTAAAAAAATACGTTCGTTAAGTGGTGCCATCTTTTCTGCGAAAGTGGAAATTATTGAAATATCCGTAACTTTTACTTACCGTTTAAGTGTTTCGGGCAACACCCCACATTCTGGTAGTCTTTCCCCCTTTACGTCCTATACGGATGGTGACAAAGTCCCGTGGTATAAACTCCTCTTAAATTTACCATTTTACCCTTGGCGATAAGATATTATATTAGAAAAACAAACACAAACACACTTTTTCCATTCCATTCGGTCAATGAAGTAGTATTTATAATACAATGAATGAGTTACCGCAATTTCGTTGGCTATAAATATTGAATGTTTTTTTCTTGATTCATTTTCGATAATAATAACCAATTCAATTTCCAGATCAAACAGTTTCATATAAAGATATGAAGGATAAACGTTCTACATATTTGGCAAGTTGACCAACACAACACACTATCTATGAAAAAAATCCCTTTAGATTAACAAGCTTGATTTATGACACTACACTTCTGTAATATGTTACTTTTTAAGGTTATGGATCTTTTAGACAGAGTTGCATTCAGCCAAGTACCAATTTTTTCAAATTCCACAGATATTTCTTATTTTTGACTATCAAATCACTCGAGAACGGCGCATTATACGAGAAAATATGAAGCAAGCTTTCCATTTCCAGATTGGACAAATAACAGTTAGTTCAACTTACAAAGTTCCAAAAAATCCATGGATCTTTGAACTTCTTGTATTCTTATGTATGTTATGGTCATAATGAAGAAACTGGTTGATGTGGGTAGGGTTATGAAAAACTATATTCCCAAAATCATTACATTCGATTGAATCGTTTGTGAGATATAACTGAAACTGAAAAGTAAAAATTACAGTTTTTATAGATTTCAAACTAGTTGTATCCTCTCAATACACCCCCAAACTTTCCTAAAATATAGGTCGAAATATATGTACAAGTCAAAGACCCTCTTTACATGTCAACGAGAAGTGACATAAGATGACGATTACATAACTGATTAGCTTTATTCAAATATAAGGAACATTATACTCATCTGCAAATCGATAGTATTGAAGAAAAGAGCTAGGAAATGTTCAGGAGATCTGCATACGTCCGTGGAGTTCGAGAATAGGCTAAATCGGCTAGAATTACCTACTTGCAGTGGCGCCGAAACAAGGACTTAATATTAGTAATGTAATAGTAATGATTTGTCCCGTCCAAGCCTAAAACCCACACCCAGTCGTTTAGTCGCTGTCGATCTTTTAATTTTCCGTTATGTTTTTACGTAGAGCGTTGCGTATTCCGCGATTCATCGCACGTAACGGTATTTTTCTTCAGGAATATACCTCTATCGAGTCGTGGCGGGTGCATAAACCCATTCAATTCCTATCGCCTTATTCCCAGGACCGTGAGATCTTCTCTCGTGAAGACAACAGGTGAAATCTGTACTTAGGTAGTTTAAATACTCTATAAAGTCAATTAATTCATAAGCACGCATTGAGATGCGTTAGGGCGTAGCCGTACAGGTACAAGCTCACAAGGCTTCTGAGGGGTACTTCGGTACCTCTGGAGAATCGAGAGAATATGATATGATAGTATCTTTGGTTAGTGTGTGATTGTCCAACGCTTCATCTCATTCACACCCGCGGAATTTCTGCCTATAGATTATGTGGCTCAACGATCGAAGAGCCACTTTGTGATTCGATGATCGAAGGGTCTCTCTGGTGACTAGACGTGGGTTATCACAGCATATGCAAGTTTAAACTGAATAATTATGAGTTTCATTCATGAATTTTTCAAATGCACCGCGGAAACTATTCAAAATTATTCTTCAAATATGAAATTTTAAAATTTAAATCGCCTCGTTTCTAGTTTACGATTTGGCAACAGCGCCTACTAGAAAATAAAAAGAAAATGGCGTGTTTATAGAATAACAGTTGTTGATTTACAGCGCGTACTCGCTTGCGAGTCTCAACAGCAACCGGCGATAAAAATCCCATAAAATTTTATGACCTTCGTCGCAGACTTCATAGACAGCCATCTTTGTCTATATCATCAAGATAGTGTATTTATTGTCCTTTATTATCAACACATATTTCAGTCGATGTTGCCAACTTGTGCAATATAAACAAAACGCTTTAAATTTTAAATACCCATTTCTATTTTTCATTTTTAAATACCTAAAATAATTTTGTTGGGTAAACGGTTGAAATGGATATTTCAAAATGTGACGTTTCACAGATATTTCATAAAAAATACATCATTTTCATCAGAAGGAGTATATCGATATGTGTGTGAGGGAAATTTCGAAGTACACATGTATGACTCGAGGATTAAGTGTAACTCGTGTGAATTCACATCACTTGTGCGTCTCGAGAAGCATCAATTTCTGCAACTCCACTATTATCGAAAAACCATTTCTGTGACTCGACGGTCTAAGTGTTACTTGTTTGTTGATAATCTAAGATCAAGATTTCGAACGAAAGCTGACATAACCGAGATGATAATTCGCCTTAGAAACTAATCACGACTTTGAGACAATTTAAACATCTCGAACGTGAAAGTACGTTCGTTCATTGACATAGTCCATACGCGAGAAATCACTCGGATATAATTTCGAAAAAAATCGAAAGTCCTTCCTTTCTCGGCAGGACCATAAATCTAGTTATTTCCACATATAAGGACGGTCACGACCAGTAGCAAATTTTTCACTGTCAACAGTTGTAACTTCTTATCGGTCCAAGAGAAATTCACCAAGTTCATCTTATTCCATGTGTAAGCCAGTGGTATAAGTTATAAGTTGCATTCATTTTGAGCAGTTAATCTGCATTTTTTCCCAGAGTTTGTGACCATATTTGGTTCGAAGTTTTCAATTACGATCACGCTCTAAACGGTATATAGAAAAATGATTTTGAAACCTGTTCCGTTGTTATCAATATCTCTACTTCTAATGATGGTGGAGCTGGATGTAGCGTTGACCTTTTACCGAAGCAAAAAGATGCCATTGCTCTTTCATCGTTGCTCGTTCACGTAAATTATGTCAAAGTCGACTTTTACAATAAACAAAGAGATAAATAATGCATAATACGAGGTAATAAAATCATATGCACGTTACATTGTTGTGTCAATAATTTTTATAAGGTTTGTTTGTAGAGTGGTTTGCAATGTATCAATTGTAGAGCATGGGATTCCTAAGTTAGTCGTAAAGAATACTGAGATGAATATATTATAGGTTTGTTCGTAGAGTGGTTCACAACGGTTGTGAACTGTACAGGGCAAGCGCAAATGGATTTACGCTACCCTAAAATGAATTTGCGCTTGCTCTGTACAGTTCACAATTGTTGTGAACCATTCTACGAACAGGCCTATAATATCATCATCTCTCATTTTTTACGAATAACATAGGATTCCTATGCTGTACAATTGATACGCCAGTAGAAATTGAACAGAAAGGTTGCTATTTCATCTGCCTGTAAAATCGTCAATGTTTTCGAACGATTCCATCATCAGTAATCAATCCAATATCAAGCACATCGTTAAAAAATTTCTATATTTATATTTCTCGAAGTTTCCAATTCTTTTTAAACTTCTTTTCATAAAATCAAACAAGTATTATTTCTTCTGGTGTCATACTAATTTGTTCGTTTTGAACATCAATTATTCCAATTCGGATCATTGCTACTATTCAATTCTTTCAATCTTGTTGTTTGTTATTTTATTTTCATATTTCTTCATTCTTCACATTGTGGTGATTTGTATCAGAAAAATGTTTTTTTCTTTGTTTTTGGCGTGTAGAATAATCCAGCTCTTTGTTGCTTCTCAGATCTCATTCTTTAAAGATTCATGTACCAACTATAATGTTGTATTTTAAATTGTTTATACTCTACGTACATTGCACGTATATGTTTATTTCGATTGAGATGATAGTCAATGACCATTGTTTCTATTCCGAGCAATCAATCATCCAGAACTCTTCAAATCTGAGCAGATTGAAACAAGTAACTATTAAATTGACTAATCGAAATGAGCCAAAGTTGGCTAAATCACAGAAAATATTATAAATAAAATGAATATCTCTTGGCGTGGGTTGTTTGTCGGTCCGATAGATATCAGTTCTGATAATAAAAAAATCTTTATTTCCATCAATGTCACACTTCAAGCAAAAATTCTAATCAGTTATCGTGAAAATAATTATCAGTAATCTAATTTACCTATTTGTAACTGGCCCAAACGATCAAGTGATTCATGGTAAGCAATAGCAGGTTAATTTGAGAAAGGATGAGATTATCTGAGGAATGTTACACATTTCGACAATTCTGAATGGTAGGAGCAGGTTATTACCACAACTTTGAGAATCTGGAACGAACTGAAAATGACCTGAAGTGTCAAGGTCATAAGAGGAATTTAAATGACCTATTAGACATAACAACCGAAACTGTTATCAGCATACATTAAGCCACAATGTGAATAAATTTCATGTCCATTTTCTAGGAATCCGGTGGATCTCCATTCTCGTCTACGAATCTGTCTCATTATATTGATGATCGCATTAAAAACTAATAATAATTCATGATGGAAGACATAACATTACATTATCAAAAAGGCATATCAAAGATCCAGTTTGTTTATGGATTCTCACAAAGTATGGGTCAAATCAATGCAGTGGTCTCCGAGATAATTTTATCCGATCATAACAACTACATACTCGGCTTTTGTAATTTGAAAATTTCAGGTATAAATAATGACAGCAAGTTCGATAAGTATGCGAATAAATACAAAGATTCCGTTTTTTTAATTCTTTATGTGTGCAAGAACAGAAATATAAAGAAGTTACACCTCTGATTCAAACATTGCACCTGATGGGGACTCCAAGAGGATAAAATTCAAACTGCAACTTCTTCCATTTCCACTGTTTCATTGTTGATCATGTTTGGGTAACTTTTCGGCTTCTCTTCTGTTTCTGTTTCACGAAAAATACTACCCTATTGTCAACCAGTGCCTCGAATTGTTGTTCTTTTGGTACAAACTCACTCCTCAATGTCCGTAAATTCACCTACACAATAGTAGGATCCATTTCTGTGGGTAGGTCACAATAATGAATGATTTTTGCGAAACCGAAAAAATCTCAGGAAAAATACTCATTAATTGCTGTAGCTTCTCCTAGAAGATCGCAATTTTGAGCCGAATGATTCAAACCAACAAACACCAACAATACCAGATAACAGAAGATCGACTTTCGAAATTCCATAGCGTATTCGTTCAATCTCTTGATAAATCAAGTAAATTACTCTATTGCAAAACGTCCAAATTTTGAGACGAGAAAGTGACTAAATAATCACTCATTGTTAGTGCAACTATAATAGTGGAAAAGCTAGAGACGAACAATGTACCGTTAAAAATACAGATGCGAAGAGAATTCTGTGATCCCGATTTCAGAAAAGAAACTAGCAGGCCAGGAGATCCATCCACCTTTACGGGCCGATTCGCCTTGAAAAACCATAATAAAATGAATATGGAAGCCTAAAACGCCACTACTCGCTATCGACGAGTTGAATTGATTTCCCACCCACGTAAACGTAAACGTCAAAAATGTCGAATTTTCGGTCATTTTTGATCAAGCTGCAGGTTCAAGAGTGTTAGAAGGGTACGGTCCGGTTCTACGACTTTCGCTTGGTTTCTTTCGCGACCGGCGAGACGCAGCGGTTTGGTAGGATATATAGAGCAAATTTCGAGCTATCTGAATAACCTGATTTTTCCTTCACGACAACCTCCCGCTCTGTGGTCCTTACACTAGGTGCGAGGATGCAGTGATATCTAGTTAGTCTAGACCAGTTCCATGCATAAAAAAATATTGCGTTACCAATTAAAAGAAAGAAGATGTCCACCGAAATTGTGAAAATCGAAAAATTGGAGTATCGAGCCATCATCAAGTAACTGTATTTAAAAGGGTCAAGAGGTAAGCAGCTTTACGAAGATATGCTGAATACCCTCGGTGATCAATGTCCTTTGTATACGACCGTGAAAATTTGGATTGCAAGCTTCAAAAGAAGTCAATTTTCCATTGAAGATGATGACTGATCGGAAAAGCCAGTTTCTGTGTCAGTCCCCGAAAATATCGATGAAGTTCATGACATGATTTAATCAGACCGTCGAATTGGGCTAAAACGGATATCTGAAGCACTGAATATTTCATACGAACGCGTTCATCATATAGTTCACGTCAATTTGGACATGAGAAAAATTGCTGCAAAATGGATCCCCAAATGTTTGAATGTTGACCGAAAGCGTGCAAGGGTAGAAGCATCGCGTTCGATCTGTGCTCGATTTGAAAACGATGTAGCCTTCTTAAACCGAATTGTTACTATGGATGACCCTTGGGTACATTTCTACGATCCAGAAACAAAGCAACAATTGATGGAATGGCGACACTCTGGTTCTCCAAGATCTAAGAAGTTTCTTGTCCAAAAATCTGCTGGAAAATTTCATGCTTCAGTTTTTTGGGATTGCCATGGAGTAATCATTATTGATTTTTTGGATAAGGGTAGAACAATAACCGGAGATTACTATTCGACATTATTGACCACACTACGGGAAAAAATAAAAGAGAAAAGACGCGGAAAGCTATCCAAAGGTGTTTCATTTTTGCAGGACAACGCCCCTGCACACAATCTCATGTTGCCATGCAAAAAATTCGTGATTAAGAGTTTGAATTACTAGAACACCCCCCTTATTCACCAGATTTGGCTCCATCCGACTATCATATCTTTCTTCAACGGAACAAAAGTTTAAAAGGTCGTAAATTTTCTTCCAACGAGGAGGTAATAAAGCTGTGGAGGTCTGGTTTGCAGAGCAAGAAGAAACATTTTTTTTGAAAGGTCTAGAGACGTTGCAGGAACGCTGTAATAAATGTATCCAATTTAGAGGAGAATATGTTGAGAAATAAAATATTTTAACATTTTGCAATAACCTTCAATAGGTTCTTTCACTCTACAATCTAGTACTCAACTGCATTCAATTTTATTTTAGCAGTCGGTTGGCCTTGGAAATTTGACACATTCCACTCTGTATAGTACGAAAATGTGGGGTTATGAAGCTTGTCAAAACATTTTTGAGTTTTAAATCAACGCTATGCTGCCCGTTCTACGTAAAAGTTTCTGTTATTAGGTATTTTATTACAATGTCGAATCTCTTCGGAAAATATGTGACGAACATAATTGAAGTTTATACAAAATGTTTGAAGGCATTCCAAATCCAGTTATTTGCATGGAAAATACAAGAGATCAGTATAATATCATAATATGCACTAGCTTGAGGAGAATTAATGTTCGTTATCTTCTTTGGCTTACATCATTTGTAGATTTCAAAAAGATTAACCCGAATATGAAATGGATATGATGCAGTGGTTGGGAATGAGTATCTCCCTAAGGAACTAACAGATAATTACAAGAATGTTAAATTCTTCAACAAAAATCTTCTTGCATCAATATAAGTAAAAGGAATTGAAGGAAGTTTCAAGTTAAGATGCAACTTCACCGTTGAACAAAAATTTCACATGAATAAAGAAGTAACAGGGCAACTTGCGCGTATTTGTGGCTATTCATCTTAATACATTGATGTAATAATAATAATTAGGTATTTATTAGTACCTTAAGACATTTACATTGTATAGGACAAGTCAAATGAAAAATAGAAAAATCCATTTTAGGGAACTTATTCTCCGATGACATTTATCGAATATCCTGTAGTAAACTTTTTTTTTACATTAATTCACTCAAACATAAAATTTTCAAATGCCACCACTTTTTTGGGTCTCCCAATAGAAGGAAATTCTTTGTCATCCTCTTCATTCACAATCTTTCTGATTGTGGAAATATTCAGCTGAAATATAAGTCGTTTAGATTCAGATGAAACATTATATAAATTCTCTTACATTGAATATGTTCGCTATCGTCTGAAGTATTGTTTATTTAAAATATCAGGGTATAACTATTTGAATGAGCGGACTTGAATTCTAAATAGCACTTTCTGAAACCCTGTCTCTTTTTTCAAACACTTCGGGCATTTTCGTAATATTAATTGATATTAGTTGTGGCAACGGCGTTATGACATTAACGACATTTCATGAGTGCCAACCTAACTTCGTTCTAGTTACAAAAACTTGAGAAAATGATTTCATGGCCAACCGACTGCTAAAATAAATTTGAATGAAGTATAGTTTTACAGTAGATCTGTATTTGTGGAAACTGATGGAAAACACATTGCCCAACGATGCAATCTCATTTTTCGGGTGTTTTTTCACGGTGGCTCTCCACATTTCGAAATTGTCGATGCTGCCGTAAGTTCATATCATAATCTGAAGAAAGAATTCTCGGCCAAGCGTGACGGTTGCATTATGATACGGATGAGTCATCGACCTAAACAATAAGAAATTAATTGCATGGTTTCGTTGGGTTTTCAACACCATATTACATCGGATTCTCCTATTTCGTACTGGTTCGGTTTCGAACAGGCGGGAAAATAATTCGAATTGAAAAAATTCATGGTCAGTTCCTAAAACGATACTCTCCTATAGCCGCTGGCCTCAATCGAAACCGTCTTGAGGGTGAGCAATAAGTTCGCATGGTTCTGGAAATGATGCTACTCATCTACAGAAGTATGCCATCTTTTAGCAAAGCTCGAGTTACGAACCGGGTCAGTATATGAAAGCAAAAATCATCACGCCAGAGCTGAATGCAAATTTCTTTGTAATTCATTACTTTCAGCATTATTTTTGTACATTTCACCATAAAAAAAATTCAGTATGTATATTAAAAATCAAATCATGTCAGTGCGTCGAGAATTTTAATGAAATATGATGAAAAATCATCGAGAACAATTATGAAGTCGAGTGTAATAATATGGACTAGAGTTCAACGTATGTCTCTAATTGAAAAAACAATCGAATTGAAGAAGACACAAGGGCCAGTGATAGGAAGACGTCCAATAACTAATTTTGGAAAAATACTTGAAAATTCACATGATTGATGCCTGTTTGCACCGATTTCTTCAGGGCAAGCTTAACGCCAAGATTACGAGGTTATATTGAAAAATTCTTAGCCTACTAAAGAACCAAACAAAATTTCAATGTCAAAATATTTTATTACTCAACATAATATTCTCCTCTTAATTGGATACATTCATTACAGCGAACCTGCAACGTCTCTAGACCTTTGAAGAAAAAATGTTTCTTCTTGTTCTGCAAACCAGACCTCCACAGCTTTTATTACCTCCTCGTTGGAAGAAAATTTACGACCTTTTAAACATTTTTTCAGTTGAGGAAAGAGATGATAGTCGGATGGAGCCAAATATGGTGAATAAGGGTGTTCTAGTAATTCAAACCCTAAATCACGAATTTTTTGCATGACAACATGAGATTTGTGTGCTGGGGCGTTGTCCTGCAAAAACAAAACACCTTTGGATAGCTTTCCGCGTCTTTTCCCTTTAATTTTTTCCCGTAGAGTGGTCAGTAATGTCGAATAGTAATCTCCGGTTATTGTTCTACCCTTATCAAAAAAATCAATCCATGGGAATCCCAAAAAACTGAAGCAAAAACTTTTCCAGCAGATTTTTGGACACGAAACTTCTTAGGTCTTGGAGAACCAGAGTGTCACCATTCCATCGATTGTTGCTTTGTTTCCGGATCGTAGAAATGTACCCAAGTCTCATCCATAATAACAATTCGGTTTAAGAAGTCTTCATCGTTTTCAAATCGAGCACAGATCGAACTCGATGCTTCTACCCTTGCATGCTTTTGGTCAACATTCAAACATTTGGGGATACATTTTGCAGCAAATTTTCTCATGTCCAAATTGACGTGAACTATATGATGAACGCGTTCGTATGAAATATTCAGTGGGTCAGATATCCGTTTTAGCCCAATTCGACGGTCTGATAAAATCATGTCATGAACTACATCGATATTTTCGGGGACTGACACAGAAACCTTCCCGATCGGTCATCATCTTCAATGGAAAATTGATCTCTTTTGAAGCTTGCAGTCCAATTTTTCACAGTCGCATACGAAGGACATTGATAGCCAAAGGTATTAAGCATATCTTCGTCAATCTGCTTACCTCTTAACCCTTTTAAATACAGATGATGGCTCGATACTCCAATTTTTCGATTTCCACACTTCCGGTGGACTTCTTTCTTTTAATTTATTGCTTAACTCTGGTTTACTTTTTCGACCTCTAACTTCACACTGAAACTTCTAATGAGTTATTGATCGTTGTTATAGTAACGCAATATTTTTTTTTATGTACGGAACTGGTCTAGATATCAATACATACTTGTACTTATTGTGCTTGGTGCAAACGAGCATAAATCGGTAACTATCACTTGTAGCAGAATCGCTACAATTTGATTTCTTCAAATCCGCTATCATTCAATACACATCATCTGGCATTGTTACGGTTCATCATCCCACGCAATTAAAATTCACAAAAGTGAAAGCCGCCATGTGTATAATAGATCTTCGCATAACCATATTATGCGGTTTGGGTATAAATAAAGCAATCCTGATGTGACATAACCTAAAAATGTTAACGTCGGATCTGTCTTGTTGAAAATTAATTAACTGACAGTCCTAGGCTTGTTGTGTCCGCTATGTTGTGGCAGGTTCACTTTCTTCGCTATGTTATAGTAGAAAGTGAAAGGGAAATAATTCTGACAAAATGGGCGTGTACGAAATTCATCGTTGTGATTAACCTTCAATCGAAATTTCGGGCTTTTTCGTTGTTATAATCACTTATTGATGAATGAATAACATTCTTGTGTCATCATTTACCATGATAACGAAAAAAAATTTAATAAATATATTTTTAATCTTTAATATTGAAAAAGAAACAGTCAAATAGTCAGAAAATAAAACAAATCCTTTGTCTCATAAATTGTTCTCCAGTTGTGGCTCGAATAGTGCTAAAATCTTCAGTCCATTATTTTAGAGCAAAGTGCTCATTTTTGGAAATATTAGGGAATTTTTTTCTGGCGGCCAGGCACTACCTGCACATGAAAAATAACGCAAAAGCTTCTGAGCTTGTTAAAAAAAATTTTATTAAAAAGTAATTTCCAAAACTCAATTACATACTTGAGAACAAAAAAGAATTGAATAATACCTAATTGTGTATAATACACTAGTGGAATTTGATCCCTACTGAGCACCCTGTATAATTCAAGTACTTCTACCCCTATTGAAGACGAATAGCCATTGTTGAAAGAACCAAGGAGTAGAATCTGCAGACTTCGGTACTTGCATTCTAGTGCAAAAAATTATAGTTGGGGAGCCGAAGAGGGAAATTCGGGATTTATTCGAGCGTGTCAGATTAATATAAGGGGAGATACCTGAAACCTTGTAGACTACCTCCACAGAAAAGTAGATTTGTACTTATATAGGGGGAATTGTGTAGGACAGCCTGTCAGAATAATAAAAAAAAAAATCGATCATTGTACATATTCGAGCGTGTCAGATAAAGCTATGTGTGGTTAATTACATGTTGAAAAGTATATATTCTCTTAATCTGACAATTTAAGCGTGTCGAAAATGTGTGGGAGGGCGCCAAAGTTGCAAAAAAAAAAAGTCACGTGTACATTCTCGAGCGCGGTGGCGTTTTTTCGTATTTTGAAGCTAATGATTCAAGAATAACGGAAAAAATTTAATCTGACAGTTTTAGCAAGCCGAAATAATAAAAATTGGCCATAAAGGTCACAAAAATCAGTTTTTTTGAATTATCTCATTCCATGGGCTTCAAATCTCTTTCGCATTCTTCATAAAAGTTGTAGAGCACAACATTTTCTACAAATTTTGTCCTAAGCAATTTTTTCTACGCTCAAACGTTTTTGAGATAAATGGCGATTAATGCGAGGTGTTTAGCGATACATGCTGAAGCGAAAATTCGCTCGTTGGAAAATATGTAGTACATTCTAAGGTTCAGTCAGAGACAACACTAGAATTTTTGTGACTAATTTCGAAATTGTCATCATAGAAATACCTTGTCATTTTGACAATTGGATGAATATATATTAGACTGGGATTCTACATTGACCTTGCCCTTTCGCATGTGTGGCTGAGCTCCTCACCCTTATCGCCCTCTAACTTGAGAACGGTTAAGACTATGTAAAATTGCTTCAGACAAAAGTTGTGTAGAATTTTATTATCAACAACTTTCATAATTAATACAAAAACGATTAGAGGTACAGGCAGGGAAATATTCGAAAAAAAAAGCATTTTTATCATCTTCAAAGTGTCAGATTAAGAAACCCCCCCTGATTAGTGTCAGATTAATGGGCCAACACGTCAACAACACCGAGATTAACCATCTGTATGAAAATCTGACAGGCTCGAGTATGTACAATTAACGATTTTTTTTACATTTTCAAAGGACCGCTGTGACCTTGCGCCACGTCCAAATTGTCAGTCGCTTGAAAAGTAGCTTCCTTTGGGTCCAATTAACATAACCTCCAAAAATCTGACACGCTGGAAAAAAAAATTTCTTTTACCAATTTCAACTCTCCCGTACGGCCAGACCCACCGCGCAAATCTGATAAGCATGAATTCATTATCAGAGACACGTAGGGCATATACAGTATCTTAATCTGACACGCTCGAGTATGTACCCCTGACGATTATTTTTTACATCTTTGAGACCCTGCAGACGCTTTCCCCACCGCTGAAAGTGCATACATCATAGAACCTTTTTTTCTTTCTACCATCAAATCTTTAAAATCCACAAGGTCTCCACGACGCTCGAGTAAATCCCGATTTAGCATAGTCGGCTCCTCAACTATAAGGGAGATGTTGTTACATTTCATTCATAAAACTGGTCAAATCCAACGAGGCAGCTTTGAAGAGCCAAAACTGCACCGTTAACGGTATCAAGTGCAGCTCGTCCAAATATCAGGTTCCTATCACTACCGCCTTTAGATACGTCCGCTTTCTCAATGCGTTTTCGCGATTTTAGAAAGTGTGATTCAGGATCCAAAGATCATAGTTCGATTGAGTTTCGATAATCGCAAATTACTTCGCCAAATTGTTCTGCTCGTAAGTTTTCCCAAGGATCCGAGTGAAACCTTATAGCTCGTTTCCTGGGTCCGAGGAAGTTCTAGTATAGTATGGTGTAACTTACACTCGAACTCCGAGACGGGTCCGTATTGCTTTACGTAAGAACAAGCTGATAACAACAAGGTCCCAAGTCACTTCTTCATTTTGGCCCGAAGGGGGAACAATGGAGTATTTCGTTGCGAAAAATTCATTCGCTTAAGCTCAATATTTTCGAGATAGTAGTACGGATAAGATGCCAATCATTTGCGAAATGAATCTGTAGTTAACAGATCATAATGAAGCTTCTATTGTTTCAATACCTAGATTTTCCATTGTTACTTGACCTACAGTCAGTTGGAAGAACATTCTATTCCTCGAGAAGAAGCATAGAAACATGGTTCAACTGTTTTTCCTGAAAAAACGTTGATTACGATTGAGTTGCAACAATTGAAATGAAATCGACAGCTGTTCAGAGATCTGAACAGATGATTAAAACACCAAATCAAGCACAGACAAATAATTTCAATTTCTAACCTGTTAATAAATTATGCTGCACCTTACGTAACCTAAGCAAGCCGCTGTCCTGGACTTATCTAAGAATAATTTCTAGTCATAACACCATTGCCCCACTTTATGAAAAAATAACAAATCCCCTATAGCTAACAAAACTTCACAATAGATAAGATTCGGTAAATTTCTGTGTATTCAACCCTCAGAAGAATGATCATTTTTTCAACACAACCAACACTTGTAAATGCAATGAACATACAGTAGAATCCGCTTATAATGACATTGAGGGGAAATAAAAAACACGTCATAATAACCGGAAGTCACAAAAAGCAAAATTGATGATATTTTTTATGGATTCAATTTGAGAGAAGAAAAACGACAAATTATATGTTTCCTTTATTGAAAAAATTTAAAATTATCAGCTTCTTTCACAAAAACAACTAAATATGAAGAACTTTTTCGTTAAAAAAAAAATCAGATATATCTCGTATCGTATCAAACCTCGTCGCATGAAAAGGGGTGGGGTGGCTTGAGAAAACGATCGAGATGTCACTATAAGCGGAGAAATTTTCTACAAATAATGTTGTTGTATCTGAAATCATGTCATTGTAAGCGACATGTCGTTATAAGCGAAGTCATTAAATCCGAATCCTGTTGAAAGGAGTTTTGAATGAAACCAAACTTAACAGTGCAATTGCGTCATCATAAGCGATTGGTCAATATAGCCGGCGTCATAATAATCGGATTCTACTGTAGTTAACTTTAATAAATAACATACATAATATGTAACATATAGTACTAGACTAATTAAAAAGTCCCTCACAAAATTCATACCTTCAGTATTGAGTAACCATTTTGCAGAAAAATGCTCCAACAGGCTGATTTTTATTTCAACTTAAGCATGTATTCGTGTTTTCTACAAAACACTCAATACTGAAGATATCAATCTTATGAGTTATAATACTTTTTACTTTGGGTATATTTATATAATAGGAAATAAATAAAAATGAAATTATACAGTTTTTCTGAACTGTGCAAATTTCGTCTGAACCTACAAAATAATTTATTTGTTCCAATATATAGATTTTTTTGAAGTCATTGGCAAGGAGACCGCAATGATTTAAACTAACCAGCTAAGATATCAACAAGCTTTATTTCTTACCGCTAGTTTAATTAAGTTATAGGTATCTGATCTCATTAAATCATTATCCATTTTGACCTTTCATTCAAGCCACTTGTAATCTAATTATTATAGAGTGTTAGTGTTGTGTTTCCTTATTATTTGTCCGAAAATTGGAAAACAAACCCTAATGATCAGATGCAGTAAGACTTGATTTTGCCCTCGCTTCGTTCTTTCATCCTATATGGGACTCTCTCATTTTGGCAAAGAGTATTCGATTTTGTTGTAGACATTGAGAATTTTTCATCTAAATATAATGCAAGATATGCCAGTATACAAGCTTGCTTAGACTGCATATCTTTGCATCCTTGTTTCATTGGAATTTTCACACTAGATGTATAAGATTTTTGATGATGAATAAATTGAATTGAATTGAAAATTAATTCCTGAAGGATGAATAACAATAAGGACTTCCTGATCCTCAAAACAAATACATCCCATATGATGAGAACAATATATTATTATAATGACTCTCTAGCAGCTTTTCTTCTTCTTACAAAACCTATAAATATATAAAGAATATATTTAAAAAAAACTGTTAGCAATAGAAGACAATAATTTGTGTCAAACTCCAAACTGCAGTTCACCTTCAACTTCGCTCATCATGATGACAATAAATGAATCATATATATGTATGTCTCATTCAGAAAATCAATGAATTATTCAGATAATATCCGCCATATAAATTTATCTGTATCTTCTGATGGTTAACCCTGTGGGGTATGCACTTCGAATTACTCCTATTTCGGTCACTCAATTTAAATCTTTATTTTAGCGATAACAATAAAAACACTTACAGCTCTTCTCGCTGGCGTTGAGATAAAACCATTTTCATGATAAATTTTTCCGGGGCTCCTTTGTCAATGAATAATACTTTAATTTATGAACATTCCCTGAAAATAAAATAGAAATAGAAAAATGGCACTGAAAAATGAAACTGAAAGAAGTGCTAATGCTATTCACTAGCTACACCTTCATAAGGGCTGCCAGATTCATGTCTCTGCAAATCTTGGATAAAGCAGAAAAAAGGCCAGGTAACAAAATAGCAAGGACCTGACCTCATTCAAAGTGATGAGATGGAAAAGTTTAAATTTTAGAAATGTTTCGAGTGCTTTCGATCCAAGATTGGCATTGAATGGGATTTGAATTTCTCATATTTTGTACCCATTTCTTAAATTAAAATTTCTGCTTGATATCAAAAACATGGTTAATGTAGTCAAGGTTAAAATGTTTGAATAATCGGTTCGACACCCACAATATTCATAGAAACAGGTGCTACTTCATGCTTTAAAAGAAGGAATGAATGGCAATGCTATTATGTTTAGAAACCAGAAATATTGAATGCAAATTCTCAACCATCATGTTTCGCATGTTACAATTGCTCCTTACATACTTTGAATTTCGTTTTGTGTATTATTCATACACTCAATAATAATGAGGAAAACGTTGAATTTAAAGCACAAGACTATATTGAACGTCTGAGCAGAACAGTCAAGGAAAGCATGCCAAGATTTTTGTTTGCGAATATGCAAATAGTATCAGTGAGAGTGAATGGCTGGTAACAGAAATTTGAGGAAAGATGTATGCTTAATTTGTTGAGAATGTAATGCACATTTTCTAGGAATTTCCATCCCAAAAATCAATATTGGATACCCTTCAGCCATGTTGGTGAAATTGTCATCCGTAACAATATGTAAAAAACAGAAATGATGGGGTTGCAATTATTGTAAATAGCAAATAACAACTCACAAGTAACTAGTTATACAGTAAATTGTATCCAATCACTAAAAGACACAATATTACCACGTAATAAACCTATAGATTCACACAACACAGTTAAACCTTCTTGAGGACCGAACTCGAACTGTTATCGAATTATGTTGAGATTGCGCGACAGTTCGATGAAATAAAACGAGTCGAGAATGTGTTTTGACAGATGAAACATGAGTCGATGGATTCTCTTGACATTTGTCATGGTTGCCAATACACTTTTATGATATGAATATGTGAACAAAAAACATGAATTTATGCGAAGTAGATTCAACAAAGAATAACAAAATCCTTTGATAAAACAAATAAACAACATTATTCATACGTTTATTTCAATATCTCATGTACTAAGGTGAATTAAAAAATTAGGTCACCTTCTATGGTACAAGTAGTAAAAGAAAATGACAAATTCTTGATTAAAGAATTAAGAATTAATAGTCTTCCCATTTTTTTTTTTTTACAATTGGATAGATTCTTTTATGAATATTGCTCACTATTTTTCTTATGATATCATTATAAGTACCGTAAAAAATTTTATTTACATAGATACATTATTACATTTTACAAACACTAACAGTTGTATGTAAATGTATTTCAAATTCATTCAACGGGTTCTGCCTCATTTGTAATCATAGGCATTTCAGCAATGTCCGCATCACAATCTAAAGGTACTTCATTACAAGCTTCTTCTTTAACACCAACAGTTGAATTATTTCCATCATCTTTTACTTGTTTTTCTTCATCTTCATCAGCAGATTTAGATTGACTTTCTTTAGGATCCTCATTCGTGTTTTTTTTATCTTCATGTTCACCTTCTGTTAATTCTTCATCTTCTTCACTTTCTGAACCTGAAGATTTTTTTTCCAGTCTAGGCTTTTTATTTTTACATTTCGCCTTCCTCTTTAATCTCTTTGCTCTCTTCTTAGCTGTTTTTGCTTCTGCCATCAATCTGTGCTCCTCAAGTTTCTTATGATACTCCTCATCGAGTCTTTCCTGAAAAGTACCAGAAAATATATGAAAATCAAATCACATTTGTTTGCATTAACCTCTTACCCTCTCTGCCTTCTCTTGCATATATTTTTGTCTAGCATACTCTTTCCTTCTTAAATGTCGATAAACATGAAATTCACCAGACCCAGCTCCTGCACTTGAACCCATAACATTTCTCACAAAATCAGGGACTGCTGGTACACCCCTAGGTTTAGGCCTTTCTGGTATTATTACTGGTTTATCCTGCAATTATTTATTATTTATAAGTAAGGTGATGAGATACATCATTTTGAACATACAAAGTGAAAAAAGAAAACAACTCACAGGATTCTTCATTAATTTTTCAAGTTTCATTCTTTGTAGATCAGCTGAATTCTTGATAACAATGTGCTTTCTCTTTTCCTTTGCATTTTCTTCATCGCTATTTATCTCGTTTTTCATTGTAAATTAAAAATTTTTCGGATTAATCGGGTTGGTTGCTTTGTTGTTTATAAATATAAATCACAGAACGTTTAATCTAAAACTCTTTGGTTTAATGGATTGATCAAAGAGTAATCTTTGGACATAGAACGTGATATTTTCCCACAGAGTAAAATGTAAATGAACAGAATTATATCTTGTTTTTCAAGGATCATGTTGAACATAAAATTTTTCAAATTTACAGATTTATTGTAACGAATATCGAAAAATAAATAGAGAATCACATTACATTGATTCGTTTTTCATCATGCATTACTTTCCTCATCAAAAGTGACAGAAATAGGCGTGATGCGTGATTGCTTTCTCCTTCGATTAGCTTTCAGTTTCTCGCATTTTAATCAAAAGGGAAATGTCAAATAGATTTGATTTCGATAAAAATGCTTCAATTTCCTTCTTGATATCTGTAAATATGTAAGTTTAGTATTGTTTCATTACGCAATAAATGTTTCACTTCAAGTGTTCAAAAGAGGACATCAACGATATCAATTTTGCTTAGAATCGTAATTAGTAATTATCTTTCACACCTACTTATGAATTATGACATTTAATTTCAAATGAAATATTTACCATCAATTGTTCAATAGGTAAGTAAAATTAGCAACTAATCAGTTTGTATCGATTGATTCGAAACAAAAATCTACTGTAACGAGTTCGATAGAAATAGAACTCAGATTCGTGTTTCAAAATCATTGATTTCTGAAACCATTAAATTTCTATTGCCATTCATTTAATTTTCGAATTTCAAATCATTCACCTATTACACACATTGGGGTCACTAAATTTCTGTCTTTTTAATTACCTTTCAATGTATCCATAACTTTTAATTCTTATTTTTGAAGGCAATGGTTGTTGTTAGTGATAATTGGGTGAAATATGTAGCAACATTTCCTACTACTGGAATGAATGAAATGGAGATGATCATACCAAACAATGAGACAAAAATGGCAGCAAAGGCAGTTCTCATTTGCAGGCAAAATTCGCATCCCTTTCAGGATCGAACACTAACTTTAGATGAACACGTTAAAGTAGGACGGTCAGTGGCTAGAGCCAGGGCAAAGCCCAATAATGCTATTTTTGATTGTAAAGTCTTATCAAGGAACCATGCTGTACTATGGTATGAAAATGGAAAGTTTTTTTTACAGGTAATGGATTCACAATTATTTCAAGTTCATTTATCTTATTCAATTCAATGTGAATATTGGGGGATTGAATCAAACCTACATTTCAGGATACTAAAAGTAGCAATGGAACATTTGTTAACAATAACAAACTCACTCCTGAAACTGAACATCATGAAGTAAGCTCAGGTGATATTGTACAGTTTGGTGTGGACGTTGTTGAGAACAATAGAAAAGTTACCCATGGTTGTATAATAGCCACCCTTAAGTTATATTTGCCAGATGGAAAAGAAGCCAAAGCAAGCCCCAGTATAGGTGAGAACAACAGGCATGGTGAGTAAAGTTAAATAATTTATTAACCTTTTCATTTCATTTACTTTTTCATCATAAAATTATTATATGACACATTAAAAATTCAGTTTTTCCAATGAAAACAAGTGTGTAAAAATTTTGTATATTTGCATAAATTCCTACAATGAATTTGGATCCAGGAAGTCCCTTGAAATGTGAAGTGAACACACAAATTAGATCTTTCTCATGGATAAAAAGAATGAACTTTCTACCTGTAGAATATCATTATTTTGAACTTCACAATACAATAAGATTCCCACATAAATGTTTCAACATTAATTGGTTCTTATTAATTCAGACAGTATCTATATCATTCTATGATCCACTTGCGTCATTTTTAAATTGTCAGTTATGTTTTCTGTTGTAGGAATGGTACCTTTAGATGAACTGTACAAACTAAATCAGATCATCCAAGACGCTAGTGATAGGGAAGAATGTCTGCAAAAAAAATTGGCCAAATTACAGTCAATGTTACAAACTGCCAAATCTGCCACAAGTAGCTGTTGGGCAGCTTATGTTGGCGAAGAGAGGTTGTTGTCTAGGATTGCAACTTTAGAAACACAGCTATCACAGGCCAACAAGAATTGGACTGAAGACAGATGCAAACAAGAACTTAACAAAATTCAAGTAAGTTCCAATAAAATTCACTTATATACAACTAATTGGTGTTTTAATGAAATCGAGAGTTTAATTCAATTATTCTATTAATGCAGGATGACAATGTTGCATATCAAGTTGCTGCCATCGAAGCACTGGAAAAACTGCACAATGAAAAGTTGGATGCAGTTGCTTATGTCTCGGAAATGGAAATCAAAGAAAACATCCTGCAACAAGAAACTAATCTTGCCAAAATACAAGTGGAGGATCTTCACAAAGAAATTGATGTAAGTGTGGATAATTTAGTTTCAATGTGGAAGTTTCAAAAATTATTCTTTTAGGATTTGTTGAAGAAATTCATGGAGGAGCAGAAGAAAACAGAAGAGATGCGTAAAGATTATGAGATGCAAATAAAGGACTTGCAAAAACAACTTTATGATAAGCACGAAGAACTGACTGCCTTAGAGATAAAATTAGATAATAACGATAAAACTAACAGTAACAATATTCTAGAAGAATTAGAGGTAAATTGTGATGAGGAAAGCAATATATTTTCATTTCACAAGCTTAGTTTCATTTCATGTGCAGATGTCGACTTCTTTTGATGCCAATGATATATTACTTTGATTTTCAGTTATTTTCACATATATTTTTTTTAGAAGAACAACTACATTTGTTTAGAAGACGATGTGAAAATAAAGGAAGAGAAGCTCGCCAATGAAGAACAGGAACATAATCACAACTCCAATAGCAATGAACAAAACAACATCAACCTTACTGTAAGTATCAAAAGGTATAAAAGAAAAAAAATTTTTCTTTGACAACAATATCTTTCACAGGTGGGACCAGTCACAGATGATGAGAGTGACGAATATAGTAATCATTCTGAAACTGAAAGCAATGGGACGATTTACTTAGAAGATAGCGACAACATACCTTTTTCCAAGTCGGAAGAAATCCAAATTGAATTGTCAGGTGCTAACGCTGAACAGTTGGAAAAAGGCGTCAAATTCGATTTGCCCGAGGACGATGACAATGTAAGTTGTGAAGAATTTTGCACCAAAAATTTCATTTCAGGTTATGATATAGGAAATGCTCTTGTCGGACAAAAATCGCAATGCTGCCACATATTATTTGAAAGCGGTAATTTGTGAGTCTATCATCATCGAAAAACTCGACATTTCTTTAGTAGATATATTTATTTCAGAAGATCGACTCTTTGTCAGGGTATTAAATGTACCATGTTTATTTCAGAATTTATTTATTTTCACAAAAGTTAATTGTTTGCTGAATTGTCTTCACAATGATGAAATAATATAATGTGTGATCGGCAATCACAATATTCTGATTGCTCAGTAAAAATATTTAGCGTTGGGCATATTCCCTCAGGTTATAAGTTTTTTCAGAAAAACTCGGATGAAGCTGATGTACCTGAAAAACAAAATGAAGAGAATTCTGGGGAAGAGAGGGAAAATAAACTGGTGGATAATATTGATTCGAAGACTCTGAAATACCATTTCCAATCGACTCAGAACGAATTGAAAAAGAGGATTGATATATTGGAGCAACTCTGCAAATCGCATCAAGAGAAATTGGAGGAAGTGACTGCATTGTATGAGGAGAAGAAAAATCTTCTCTCAAAATTCGAGGTGGATAATAAAGAATTGAAAGATGAACTTTGTATCTGTCGGGAAAATTTGGAAAAGTGTCATAGAGAAAACTACGATCTGAAAAATGAGGTCAATATTTTGTTGGCTACAAAGGAGATTGGTGCTGGTGACTCTGTTGTTGAACCAGTCACAGAAAAAGACAATGTTACGCAATCTGTGACTGAAAAACTAGTTAGCTATGAAGAACTTGTAGCGGTAGAGGAGGAGTTGGTTCTCCTCAAAGAACGTTTTTCTCAAGCTAACGCAGAGAAAGTAAAACTATTGCAAGATATCGAGGGACTCAGAAAAGATTACAATTCTGTTAAGAATCATTCACATAATATGACTTTCCTTTATGTTGCCCCATTGGTGCTCATTGTGCTTTATCTCTTGATGAGCAATATGTTTTCCTGATTCACAGCCATACTTTTTATGTTCTTCTATTTTTCACTCGAGTTTCTCATTAAAATTATAAAAAATACATGATCTAAGCTGTGCTATATTTTTTATATTTAAGTGGTGTTCAGTGTGGAATATCCATTCGATGAACTTTTTTATTTATTTGCAACACTGGAGATATTCAATTTCAAATCAAGAAAGTAGTTGCCTTGATCTGAAATTGCAAAATAAACAGAAACAAACGAGAAGGTTATCGCAAATTAGTAAAATATCTTTTTTGTTTCTTGTTTTCTCTGCGCAAAGTCTTTAACCTTTTTGCCGACATGAATGAAGTTGTTTTGCCATAAACGTTCACTTGATTAATTTTTCGTTCAATTTAGTTTTAATATTCGAACCTAAAAATCAAATAGGTAACGGTGCTTTCAAAATATTCCTATTTCCACAGAACACCAAAATTTTTGCAATATTATTTATATTTTGTGTAATCTTTGTATCGAACAAATATTTTATGCTCATCATCTCATTGCCACTTCAAGAGTAATGGTTGCTCTTTCAAATGTAAAAAATGTTCATACACTATAAATAAGCATTTTTGTTTCAAGGCAAGTTTGAATATGAACGGCGAAGATTGAATATTTTTAATTCTGTCCATGTATCTTTTGATGTTTTTTAGTTGTGATAATTTTATAGCATGTTGGATGTTTACGTTATCTAATTTAAAATAATTTATCTGCTTAATTTATAAAGACGTAGCTATAAATTATCCAAAATTGTTTTCTAATCTATTGTTACTGTCTCTGAATGGTTTCCTACTGGTAAAAGCTACTTACTCGGTGCCCGAATAGAAGGAATGTGAGAAGCATGATTCAGCACTTGATCAAGCATGTTATCATTTGACAACTTTTTTTCAAAGAAAAATATCTGGAATAAAATGTCCTTTCTCAGGTTATCCGTTTTGCAAACTTGTAAAGTATTGGAAATAGTAAAAAATAGACTGAAATATAATGTTTTCTACTCGATTCCCAATTTAATTACTTTTTTAATACTCCGCCTCTAAAATTTTCACATCCTTAGGTATATGTGTGAGAGGATAGGATTAAATTTGAAGATGACCTTGTGATTGAATTGTACAAATTAATGAATATTGTTATCTGCTCCTATGTCTGAAACTCAGATTAACTAAAGTTTCGAGTTTCCAGAATGGCAGAATATAGTGAAAAGTTGTATTATTTATGTATTTATGATTTCTCTCATTTTCTTGTAGTGATATGCATAATATATTTTTTTTTTGTTCATTATGAATGTGTATATACTCAATATCATAATTATTAAATAGATATAGAAAACAAATAGCGTTTCATTATGAACTAATTATTTCTCCTGACAACGCTTTATTCTGTTTCTCCATATGGAAAAAGTATTCTTTCACAACTGATGAAACGGTAGTTGCTTTCTTAGTAACAGAGTGAAAAATTGAATAATTTCCGTTACTAGACGATTGTAAGGGAATCTCTGAGGAAAGCTCTTAAATTCGTTTTTAGTACTTTTAAGTTGAATTTATAGCATTATCCTATTCAAAATTAGGTTGCACAAATAACTATTTCACAATCGTGGATAAAGTAGTGTTGTACTCGTATATTATGGCTGTTATTTATTTGGACTCCATCCAAGTTAATAATAGGCTCATAATATACTTGTTGAATAATATCATCGAGAATTGAATACTCAAAGATAATATACACTTCAATGAGTCAGTAAAAATTTGTTTAATTACAAGGCTGGTTGAAAGATGCAAGTCAGTTGAATTATTCAATAAATTTATTCAAGGTCTCGGCTCATTTTCCAAATAACCTTACAAAATAAATGCAAATCGGAGTGCAGTAAATATACAACATACTCAGAAAAAGATTCATGAAACTATAGAATATATTTATAAATCAGCATCTTCTCAACAAATATATCACTAATATTACAGGAATAATTATAATAAACAATACGATCAATTAACATATATAATGAGTAAATATAACAAATTATCAGCAGCTTATTGTTCCTTTTTATTATTAGTTGCGTTGTTGTAGGAAGGAGGATTTTCCTGTCAATAGAAAATTTTATTCAACTTTTTAATATTGTTCTTTGTTAAAAAAGTTATACTCACATAATAGGCAGGTGGTGGTACATATGCCATCTGGGGCTGATTAGGATCATAGTAAGCCGATTGTGCTGCTTCTGCTGCTTTAGCGTCTAGAAAAGGGAATAATAAATATGTTTAAATTCAGCAATTATACTCTCCACCCAAGGAAAAAATTTCTGTTAGGAGAACATGAAATGTATGTATGGATTAATGGAAAAAAAATGATAAAAGCATCGATGGGAAGTCAGGAACTTTTGTGTGCTTGTTCAAATTCGTAACCAGAGCGATTAACCATCTATATACTGAACTTGCCCAACTCTCCTAAGGCTTCGAAAAAATCTACAAAAATAGCTCTCGAGTTCCTGGGAACGAGCTCACAAAAAAAGGAATGGATACGACAATGATGATCTACAGGTGAGAAACTTTATATAAGATAATTTTGGACTAATCGATCACTCTAGAAAAAAAATCATCTGTCAATTGTCAGATAAATTTTCTTGACTGCATACTATATCTATGAACAACCAAAGGCACTCCTTAAAAAAAAGATCGATATCCACAAATTAATCTAGAATCATTTTATATTCAGATTCTCACCAGCAGAGCTGAACCCAGGCTGCTGCATGCCACCAGAAGCGCCAGGTGCCAACCCAGCCGCGCCTGGCGGTCCATAACCCGGTTGGGCGAAACCGAAACCTTGAGGTTGAGATGGATACCCGAATCCTTGAGCTCCTTGAGTGGGCGGGGCCTGTCCAGGCACGTTTATACCTGGATATGGTGGTGGGGCGTCAGTCATGAAGACGGCACCGTTCGGTGGTTGCTGTGGAAATACGTTGGTCGGCGGGGTCCAGCCATAGTATCCTTGAGGGGGTAGAGCGTAGGCGGGAGGCGGGGCTGCGTACCACTGAGTTTGGGGCGGTACATAAGGAGGAGGGGCATCCCTCTGGGCGTTTCTCGTAGCTGTAAAATGTAGGTTATGTGGGTTTTTATATTGAAATTATTTACAGAGGAAAATAATCTTTCAATAATAACATATGATAAAATAGAGAATTCTAATTGGACAACAGTAAAACTCCAAAATCGAATTTAGGATTATTTATGGAAACCCTTTTCCATTAGTCATCCAGCATGTTAAAGATTCGCTTCAAAATTCAGAAATACACCCTTAAAAACTTAGAAAATATTTGAATATGTAAAAGCTTGTGACATATTACTCTACCAAAGTCTAGTAATTTTTATTAATTTGGCAAAAGTGAAACCAATCAAGAAGATATAAGGTCCTGTCGTTTGCATAAAAAGTCTAGCACTTTTCTAAACTCGATTTGATTTACACACCAGTGCAGAGGAAGTGTAGTTTATCCACACTTAGTCAAAAGGAAATATAGATAAACTACACCTCCTCTACACTGGTGTAAATTCAATCAGCAAACGAATATTAAATTCGAGCGTAGAAAAGTGCTACACTTTTTATGCAAATGAAAGGACCTATAGAATTCTATATCCACAAATTACAGAAAATTGTTTCTGAATACAGACAAAATGCAATGACTATATTAAAAAAATTCGAAAAATTACATTTCGATATATTTGAGTTATAAGGTAAGGATTTGAATGAAATATATTTTGAAATTTAGCAAAATAGCCCATTATTACAGTAATCTTTCAACTGTCATAATCAGTGTAACATCTTTTTGATGACGAATTAATGATCATGGGAACAAACTACAAATGCAAACTTTGATTCAAACTGAACAAAAAAATTAATGATCACTGAACTGAATAATTTTTTTCAAATAATAATTCAGAAAAAGCTACTGGGGAGCTCCTAAAGGAAGATGGCAATTGAAAGGAAGAATAAGGAATGAAAAATGAATTTTTTTTGTTATCATCTCTCAAGTTGTCATAAGTTTACATGAAGTGGAGACTAATGTGTACTGAGATTTCAGTTCCGTTTAATTCTCTAAATTTATTAATAGAAATAATATTTGTGTCAATTTCCAAAATTTTTATAAAGGGTCTTCATAATTTACAATACCTAGGTTGTGTTCACAAACTTACTCCGAGAGTAGAGTATGAGTATGGCCATGTTCAGAGAGCATACTCTGAGGAACTAAAAGTACTTTTGTGAATGCTTCGAGTAATCAGAGCTTACTTCAGAGTAAGTTTGTGAAAGCAACCCTAGTAGGCTTTAATTTCAAAACTCTTTCTGTTCCTGCAACACCAAAATCTGATTCTGATGTTTACCTTGAAAGCATGAAAGAAAGAAGTAATATATCACTGAGCAAACAATAGAACAAACATTCAAAACAGCTGACCTGTTAAAATTCACAATGACAAAGAACTTACTCAACCTTGCTTTGAAGTTTTTAATAGGATACAATAAATTGAACTGTGAATTATTCTGAATTGATCAATGATCAAAAAAATGGTTTTGAATAAAATTTCAAAATCAATATGTAATATTGTGTAATTCCTGTTAATCAATAAACTCACCTAATTGAGCTGCTTTTAACATAGCTTCACCAAAATCAATTGCTCCACCAGTTTTGAAAGTTAACTTGAACTTAGCTTCTCCAACCCAATTTCCATTTGGTTGGGCTCGCACTTTTCCTTTGATGTAATTAGCTCCAAATATTGGCTGCTCAATACCAACCTATTAAAATTTCAACTTAAGAAATGTATACAACTGGGGTACAATTTCATACTTCACTCAATGTGATAAACGGAAAGCTGAAGGATTGCATAGGATCTTCTCCTGTCTTATTATTGAATATCATTCGATGAGTCGTTAAATAAATACGTCCCTGCTTCGAACCCTTGAAGGCGGGTTCATTCTGGCCAGACCACTCAATTGTAACATTTTCACAAAACAGCAATATACTGAAATTAATTGCAATACTTGTTATAGTTGGTGTGAAAATAAATAATGGGATAATACTCACCATTCACCAGCATGTATCAACACTCCACCATTCATATGTGCTGTGTTTAACGACATTTTTTAGATTAATGTGTATCAGATTCTAGAAATTGTCATAAAGGTAACTTCAAGGAAAATTCTAGACGCTTTCCTTCCTTTTTGTGGTAATTAATTGTGATTGTGTGGTTTGACAGCAGTTGACAACGATAACAAAAACTAGAAATAATAACGTCACTCTCATATGATTCCATTCTTCTTCTTCCACAAATTAAAAACACACTAGGTTTTAACAAAGAGGTTTTTATCAGATTGTTGATTAATACCTACCTAGTATAATAAACTGTCCATATGCTCCAAAGAATGGTCAAGGTTCTCAAATTTAATGAATGATATCGTTGGCTTATGAATAGAAGATTTCTATTTTTTCGACATTGTCCTCCATTGTTTACTAGATAACATTCGTGACATTTAATCGAAATCCAAATAAGTTTTTTGTTCCATCCATAGACAATCTGTTTTTTACTTTTTTCTAAAGAAGTATGAATCATGGCTAAATTATTTTTTTTTGGACTATTATTATATTTTTCGATATTCATTTATGTATATTGTGATGATACTCAGCAATGTACTATAAGAGATCCAAAAAACCCTTGTGTATGTTATTTTGAGGACAAAAGAAAAATAGATATCTCTAACTTATTTCCTAAAAAGAAAGATGCACCTGACCTCAGGTTTTTGGAGGCTCAAAAAGACGATTATCGTTTTTTCTTCCACGGATGTACTTCGGCTCAATTTAAGCCCTCTGATTATAATATCGAATCTAACAAAACTTTAACAGGTTCTGTATGTATATCAATTATTAGATGTTTAGAAGTTACTTCTGCAGTTTTCAGCTGATAGTATATAATACAAAAAGGGTTGGAAATAAAACTATACCCAGTCTTGAAGTTCTAGGAAATCCAACCGATATCAAATATCATGTTTTACCAGACGAAGCGGAGCCTAATGAATTAATTTTCCAGAATAAGGATAAGTATGTGTCCAGTAGACTAACGTTGGAATATGAACAATCAAGCTTGTCATTCTTTTTTCAGCATAACAGCTGCTTTTCGGTTAATATGTGAACATTATGATATACCTTATATACAAATAATAGATGATCCTAAGAGTCGTGTAAGTTTAAACAGGATTGTCAAATGAACTAGTATTCATTTCATTTCCTATTTCAGCAATTCACACTCAACTCTCCACATGCATGTGTAATTGAGAGTTCTGATGATTCAAGTACTGGTGCTACATTGTTGATGATCTTTCTCATCAGTTGTGTCATCTACTTTGTTGGTGGAGGTTGTTTATTACATTTTGTGAGAGGGGCCAGAGGAATTGAGATCATACCAAATATTGATTTCTGGAGAAAATTACCGGGTTTGATCAAAGTAAGTACAGCAATAATTGCCATTTAGCTCCATAAATCTCTTAATGTCTTTTAGGATGGTACACTATTCCTTTTTGGTGGTTGTAGTACGAACTATTTATCATCTTCAGAAGTATATGATCGAATTTAGAACTGAATAAGCAAAGTATGCTGTGACTGATCTTTCTCAAATGTACAAATAAAATTAAGAGCTGATAGATTTTTAAATGGGAATGTATGTTTTGTGACTTTCTTGAATGTTTATATTTCATATCAATGTGACTTTAATAAAACATCCCTATTACTTAGAACTTATTTGTGGAAATTATGATACCTATACCTTTATAGTTTTGAAGAAAATAAACAATTGAAATCATATTCATAAATTTTAATTTAGAGGTTACTAAGTTGGATTAATATTTCAAGAAAAACAAACACGCACTTGTCTCTCAAATAGCTAAGTCGTTGCAGGATTTTGCAATGATAGTCAAAAACTAACTCTAATTACCAAACAATACGAATTTCACAGTGTATGGATTCATCAAGCTTTCAATTAAACAGAAAATGGTATTTAAAATTTTTCAGAATCAATATAATTCTGACATCTATAAGGAAATGAGTTATGAAAGAATGTAATTATAATATGAAACAATCATCAAGGTTGAAGTCTAAATATAGCTCATTGAATTCATTCTGAATATTCTGTAATGGTATAAAAGATATCTTTCACCTTGTTTATTCATTAAAATTGAAATGCTATTGTTCAAAGGTTACTTTCATCAAAAGGTTTTGGATTCAGTTAGAAATAATAGTTTTGACGTGAATATCGATAAAGGTTAGGTTCTCTCTACCACAAGCAAATTTTAATTTCGCATGTTATTCATTGAGATATCTTGATTCTTGTTGTCAAATGGAGTGTACAAAAAGTTGCGAAATGTTTTTCTTAAATTCCACAACAATGTCCATTACGTAGCACCTTATCAATGCACAGCATTGAGAAAGTTGAGATAAGTAATTATATTTTCCATCAAAGATTAGGTATATTTCAATACAAGGGAACAGCTACAAGTTTCAGAAGGAAGGTCATTTAGTTAAACCAGTTTCAGTTTTCTTTGATACCTCGAGTGAAATTTTACATTATTGTAAAAAACCTTCAGATGCAAACAACTTAAATTCAAGCAATTTGATCATATTAATATCAAACATTACAATCTTTGATTAAAATGACTTGGAGAAAAGTAACGACCGTACTTAAAAGTGAGTACTAATTTACAATAACGGAAACTAAGTAATTCCGTTTTTCAAACGATTTACACTGACAGAATACATTACAGGTTGTCCTAAAAAATTCGTAAGGAATTTCAGTCTTCACAAATTACCTGAAGAACATTTGATGCTCCAAAAAACATGCAGAGATTTCGTAGAGGCAGAATTGAAACCTTTCGCAGCTCAATTAGATAAAGAACACAAATTTCCCAAAGAACAGGTAAAAACATGCAGAGTTGTCTCTGGGTAGAAATATACTTTCAGTAGGACAGAGCCGGCTCCAGCCCAACTTTCATCCACAGATTATCATATAATTTCAAAAATTATTGACATCAGAGACAACAACTCTCCGTTATCTGTGATTGACATTTAACACATAGACTGAACATTTGTGGATGATCAATGTCATACAAGAGGTTGCTTTTTGATTACGAAGGCTCTCTCTCTACCATCCGTACTGATGATGCACTGGAAATTTTCTGCTGATTTATAAAACAAGAAATCCGTTTAGTATTCAGGATAAGCCTGAAAAACGATTTAATCATAGACAAACTGGATTTAATATACCAGGGTTAACGGATAAATATGTGCCCTCAGTGCTTTCACTTTGTTCCTATTGGTTTTTTGGTTAGTTACCTTGCTTATAATCAAATAGAGACAGTTAGGTAATATACCATTGATCATTGATCACAGTGATCTGTGCGATAATTTATGAGTGTCACATAATAAATAATAACCATAACATAATAATATACCTCCATAGTTATTTTTCTAACAAGTGCCAAAAGTTTCACTTGTTAGAATTCTAACATAGCCTACTAGAAACGAAGCTCATTTCTTGTAGACTATGATTTCACCAATATAAATGTGCAAAAAAAATTATTACGACTTGCAGATCAAGAAAATGGGTGAACTCGGACTTCTGTCAATAAATGTATCAGAAGAATGGGGTGGTTCGGGACAAGATACTTTGGCCATGGCGGTTGCAGTTGAGGAAATAGCTAGGGGTTGTGGAGGCACAGGAACAATAACTTCTGTACACAATTGTTTATATGTAAATTTAATTGATAGATGTGGCACGAAGGAACAAAAGGAGCAATTTTTAAGGCCCTTCACAAAGGGAACTCTGGGATGTTTTGCGTTGAGTGAACCAGGTGATTGTGATACATAATATATACCAGGGCAAGGACAAAATGTTCATTAAAGTATTTATAAAAAAGTCTTTCGATGAACGGATTGCTTCTCATTGTAGCTATTCTTTTATTTGTTTCTGTCCAGCTTATTCCAAATATTTTTAAGATGCTGGTAGTGATGTAGGTGCAATGTCAACAACTGCTGTATTAGATGGTGATACTTATGTTCTTAATGGTACAAAATCTTGGGTAACTAGTGGAACAGAAGGTAAAGCAGCTGTCATATTCGCAACTGTCGACAAAAAACTGAAACACAGAGGTGAGCGGCTGTCGTTAACGTCGAAAATCCGATTCAATTTCTTTTTGTACAGGCATCACGGGTTTCCTGATCCCAATGCCAACACCTGGATTATCGCTTGGCAAGAAAGAAGATAAATTAGGGATCAGAGCTTCATCCACTTGTAATTTGATTTTAGAAGATGTTAGGGTTCCCATAACGAATATTTTGGGTAAGCCTGGAGATGGCTTCAAAATGGCTATGATGCAGTTAGATAAGGCAAGAGTTGGAATAGCTGCACAAGCTCTAGGAATTGCTCAGAGCGCTTTGGAAGTTGCAAAAGAATATTCGGGCCAAAGGAAAGCTTTCGGTCAACCAATTAGCAATCTACAAGCAGTTAAGGTCAGGAGACTGTACATTTTTGTCCAATTTTCAACTCTTCATCATAATATTTCTTTTTAATTCGATTTACTTTTTTTTCTAACTGCCGTTTGAAACTCAAAAACATAGAATATTTTTAACTGAAAATAATTTAATTTTGCTAACATTGCATTTGCAGTTGCGGTTAGGAGAAATGGCACTCAGGTTGGAAGCTGCTAGATTGTTAGTCTGGAGAGCTGCAGTGTTATGTGATGAACCTCAACGCTCAACAAAAGAATCTTCAATGGCTAAAGTTGCAGCGAGTGAAGCTGCTACCTTCGTATCCCACAGTGCTATCCAAATATTGGGTGGCATGGGTTATGTAACAGACATGCCTGCTGAAAGACACTACAGGGATGCACGTATAACTGAAATATATGCTGGTGTCAACGATGTACAGCGGCAGTTGATAGCAGATGCCATCTTGAAAGAAAATCACTAACATTATATAATTTCTGAATAAATTATGAAGCCTATTGAAAAGTTTATTTTCTTTCTTTTTCCACCTAATCTTTGCTGCACAATAGTATCAAAAACTGACACCAGATGGAGCAACGAGTCGCGGTACTGCGAAAACAAGGAGCCCGAGAAGGCAAACTGATCGACGAAGCGACGTTTTAAGAATATAGATCTATGGTTGGCATTTTGACATAAGTGAAAAGAACCGTTGACGACGTTGACATAAAATTGAATTTTAGGACGCTAAAATAAGGTTGCGTTTGTTATTTTGATGGAGAAATGTTTTTAATTTATTATTTTTCAATTTCCGCAATGATTTAAAATGTCTCTGGCAGAAATATTTTTAAACGCCGCTACCAAGGCACAACAGAAACAATTTTGTCATAAAAAATTGATGAAATTAGTGGAAAATGCTTTTGATAACGTAAGTGCCTATTCGCACATAGTAAAAAAGTTTTACAGAATTTATTTTTATCCAGTCGAAACTCGAGGAACTTTACAAAGCCTTTCTGAGAGCTCTCTATAGATGTTACTACTCAAATGATTATGCAGATAAAAATCCCTATGTAGCCAGAGGATTGGAGTTTTTAGCTGAAATAGTAATGAAGATAACTCTCAAATGCGTAAATCCCATGGAAATTACGGATGCCAATGGCACTGTCTCTCAAGTATATGATATCACTCTGGATCCATTTTTCAATAATGTATTGAGTTCTAGCGTGAAGGTATTATCTAGCTTCGTTCACATTTATAGGTTAATTTATTTTCATGAATTCAACTTTTAGTTTGCTTGTGTAGAGAAGAGTGAAGTCAGATTTAACACATGTTATTTCATCATGACTTTGTTACAATGTATTGGAAATAACGTTGAAATGGATCAAAGTGTTTGTAATATTATCTTGGATTCACTTGTAGAATTATTACATGTGAGTATAAATTGAAAGCTGCATTTCAAGTTAGTATTATTCTTCCTCTGCATTTCAGGATCCTAAGGCAAATATTCGTATTCAAGCTATTAAAGCACTTGTGAGACTTCAAGAGCCTTCAAATGCCGACTGTTTAGTGTTGAAATCTTTTTGGATACTATCTACTGATCCTAATAGTGAAGTATACAATGAACACCTAGTTTAATGAACTTGTGACTAATGTCATCAATGTTTCAGGTGAGGAAATCTGTTATAAGCTATATGGCTCCTCATCCTCAAAGTTTCATAAAGATTAGAAATAGACTGACAGATACAGATCAAGGGGTTAAGCAGGCAGCATTCACAAAATTTGCAGATATAAATCCAAAATTATACCTGAAAATAATTGATAGAAACATAATTTTAACTTGCGGCCTAGCTGATAAAAACAAGAAAATACAGCATATAATGACAGAGAAATTGTTACCAAAGTGGTTGAGCTACTTTAAAGGGAATTATTTGTTGTTTTTTAGAGCATTGAGATTAGATGCTGATGAAAATGACATCAATAACTTTGAGAAGTTGTGTACAGAACTTTTAGAAATCTTTTCAAGGTAGGCATTGATGAAATAAAATACATGATCATTGATTATATCATTAAATGACGCTCTGAGTAGTTTAAAATGAGAAATTTTATTTTAGGGCTCATAGTTTGACTGATTTAGTGAAATATTTACCAATCAATAAAGAAGACAAACTAATCCCTAGCCAACAGTTACGTTTGGAAAGTGTATTTTATTGGGCAGGTGTTATAAGTTACCTCAGAAAAACAGAAGATGGTGAGGAGTATTTGGAGAGTATCTTACCTGAATTGACCTCATTTAGCAATTATATAGAGCGGTAAGTTCTTTTGAAGGATGAAATCAGTTAAAAAACAGTAGATAATTTAGATTTCATTTGAGGAGAGTGGAGAAATCTTTATTTGAGTTTCATTAGTGTATTTTCAATTACTCCACAGATACTCTTCAAATTAGTATTTCAAATATCTTTATATTATAGTATCTCAAATACATGTATGAAGTTTTAAATATCATTTTTTGTCCACAAATTTGCAACAGTGCTCCACAAACTTGAGTTCTTTTCATAGATATAAACACACACCAGTACAGAGATTATTGACTAGTGAATGAGATGTAACGACTTTGGGCACTTACAACTGTTAATTAATGAGGTTATTTGCATTGTGAAATGAGCAGCCCTAGGGTGTGTAGTTATAAAACTGTATTATGGCTGTTGTTGTTATTGTTTTCATAACCTTAAAAGTTAATCATTTTTTGAGTGTTGCATTTGGGTGCGTCTTTTGTTATTTTAACACGTTGACTGTCCCCATTCTAATTTTTTTCTCACCCCCACGTCCAACACATTTATCCCAAGATAAGGGTTGCTTTTGAGTGATAAAATATATATTCTATGAAAAAATTAATTCCGCAGCCATTTAAGGAACTGTTCATGTTCAAAATTTTCAAGTACAATGGAAGGCTTGATGCTGATGTTTCTTGAATCATGTATGATTAATTATGATTGAGGTTATCAATACATATTTCTACAAGACGTTCAGCCCATATGAACCTACCAAACTGCAGCGTTCATGAAAAGTAACCATATTTATCTTGAACGTCAAATGAATCAATGAATCACATACGACTCATGGACTCCTGGCAAAAATCTTTATGAATCATATGTGATGCATGGGACAGTCAACGTGTTAATAGACTGAAAGTTAATAGAAGGAATTCTTCCTTAGTGAATTTCATTAAATGCGTATATTATCATTCGCATCTAGGTGCTCCTAGGGCACTAGCCCTATTCCTAAGGTTAAAGCCATATATTTGGGTTACTCTGGCTGCCACGACAGGGCATATCTCTTATTTTGCAACGCGAGTATATTGTTAAGTAATAACAGCTGCTGATATTCAAGAACCCATTTTTGTCCTTTATTATCTACATGATCTCATGATCTTTAGAGGTTGTTCCAGAAGGGTGAAATATAATCGAAGCCCTAAATTTTGAATCCCCATATTTAATTTTAATTTTTAAATAATTAAATGAGGTTGAAAGGATGTTAATATGTGAAGTTTTGAAGATATTTTATATAAAACATTAAATTCACTGAAGGAGAATTCCCTTTTTCCCATTGTTCAATGATATTAATTCATCGATATATTTAGTGTGTTGAACAAAAGGAAGCTGAAATGATGACTATTAATATAACAGCTTTGAGAAGTACTTTATCTTTTTCTAGAATATTTTAATAGATGCATGGTTAACGATTCATCTTTGAACTTTATTTCAATTCTAATTCCAGGGTTATTAAGGAAAAGTCATCAGTTGCGATGGACGAATGGGAGAACTTGGAATTTCAAAATATATTATACCAGCTTTTCAAAATTTCATCTGGTTTTGACATGTCAGATGAGGTAAGCATTTGATTTCCAATCACTTTTTAAACAATAAATCTACGTGATACTGTTTTGATATTTATTATCAGAAGAAGTTCACATGATTGAAGCTGCAATGTAATTCCTATGTAATTTTTTGAAATATTAGCAGAACCCGTCTGTCCAAATTTTTTTCAGCAGAAATTTTTCCAATCTTTAAAAGAAAACATGTTTCAATAATAGCATTTCATTATTGCTCCTACATATCCAAATGATGTAAGGATCAATTGCATTACCACTTAGTCTGCGGATGTATGGTGGCATAATGGTCTGAATTTGTAATTATGCAACTCGCAATACTACGTACTACTTCATTCTATGAACGATCATGACTCTGTCGTGCCTCTCCCTCCTCCTAACATAAACTTACAACTTACACCGAGGATGAAGGTACAAAGCGGTGAACATAATTTCTTGCCTAAATTTGTAATCCTTTTACCTGCCATATTTACCAAAATATTCGTTAAAAAATATCATGTAAAGAGTGTAATGGTCACATACATTTCCATATTAATTAATTTCTTTACAGACAAAAGAACTTTTCAAATTGAACATTATTTTGAATTAAACTTAGAATGGAAAAACAGATTTTTATGGGTATCTTCGAAAGTTGGATATATGGCATCGCGGACTTCTAGAATTGATGATTTTTCTCAATCTTTTATTAGTAGTTTACTTAGCGTCCGCCATAAAAGCAAGAAAGCACCGTGTTGAATCCGATATTTTCAATAATTTTATAGTCAATTCATACTTAACCGAAACCAATAATAAACCTAAAACTTTCTCATGAGTCATTGTGTATGTTGGTGAAAACCGCATGAAAATCTGTTCAGTGTTTTACGAATTTATCGAGAATAGACAGGCAGACTTTGAATTTTATGTACTGATTGGTTAGATATCTATTGTTTTGTGATATCTGGATTATTGCATATCATTTTAGGCTGGCAGGAAAACTTTCTATGCATTGATTCTACAAATTCTAACAACCAACAAATTTCAACAGAAAGTCATTGATCAGATACTTCAAGTTGCTTCACTATTGAATACAAATAAAGGTTCGCTTAGTATAGATCTTTGTCAGGTTATATCAGAAATACGGGAGCCTTTGATGGATGAATTGCCCTCAGAGGAAAAATTGAGAAAACAAAATTTCGAGGTAATGTTGGCGCACTATAAAAATTCATTTTTTGAGTGGGAATTTCATATAAAATTTTCAGATGACCCAATTGAGAGTTAAAATTCATCAATTAGAAATTGATGAAGAAGAAGCTCTGAAGAAAAAAGATTTCCAACATGCCCATATTGTTCAAAACGAAATTGAAAAGTGCCAAAAAGAACTGGATAGCTTGAAAAATATGTATGTTGTCTCAGAGAAAGTCAGAGTTTCAAAAGACGATCCAGAAACGCTCTGTAGATGTTTGGATATCCTTATAGGTCTATTAAAAATAACCGATGCCAAAGACATTTCGCCCGCCTTGCAATCTTGCAGAGATGAATTTTTGATGCCGCTTTTAAGTAATAATAACTCAGAAGTTCATTGGAGATTTATATTATGTCTCGGTCTGTTTTCGCTTATGGATAAGGAATTGGCTTTCAAACATGCCAATTTTCTCTGCTTGCCGGTAAGTACAAATTTTACTGTGGGGTCTTGGAAACAATTTGGTTTGATATTAGTAATTGGCTGAAGGATCCAAAGTCGATTGCGCAATAAATGGCAGTTATCTATCTGTCTATTAGTAATTCCGAATATCCAGATTTTATTTTTTCATTAAATAGCTAACACAAATTAGTTAGTTTAGATTTAGTAGTTGATCTGCAGGATGATTGTAAGAAATAATACCGGAAGTGCCCATAACAAGTTTGATGAGAAACAAACAGTGTGTCCGAGTCATGGGGTAGCGGTCGATTACTCTAATTCTATTAACTTTACAAAAAAACAAAAAAGAGTTTCAAATAAAACTTTCCTCTTTTTAAGTAGAGCATCTCCTTAAATTATTCAGAACTATACAAAGTGTTCCGTTTCTTCTGCACAGCTATCAACTTCGTTATTTTAAATGAAATATCCTATATATTTTTACATTTTTGAATTCCTTGTTAAATTTGAATATGAGTTTGATAACAGAACTATGCCTGAATTCTCAACGGTTTTCGAGAAATTTGACTTTTTATTAATATTTTGACAGTTTGAGGTACTTACATAAAGGACTATAGCTCCGTCCCAATTCTATTCAAATTTGGACTGTGTCTAGTCAATAAGTGATACACTAAAAATTTTCGTTGTGAATAACCATATTATATACAGGGTCCATGAAAACGTAGATTCAGTATCAAAACAGAAATTCATCAAAATCTTCATTTTTTTTAATGGCAACCCATATTTTTTTTCTGTTCATTATTTGAACATTTCTCGTTCGCTTTCAGTTGTTTTTAATAATGAACAAAAAAAAATATGTGCAGCCATTTAAAAAAATTAAGATTTTGATGAATTTCTGTTTTGATAATAAATCTACGTTTTCGTGGACCCTTTATATTACATATATGGTTATTTGCAAAGAAAATTTTTACTGTTTCATTAATTGACTAGACACAGTCCAAATTTGAATCAATTACATGGAATAGGGAAGGAGCTACAGTCATTTATGTAAGTACCTCAAACTGTCAAAATATTGATAAAAAGTCAAATTTCTCGAAAACCGTTGTGTTATCAAACTTATATTCACTAAAACACGACACGTGTTTCGCTATCATAATACATGGTATCTTCAGGTGGGTGAAGCTAAACTGCGAACACGGATAGTGGTTCAACATCTATTTTTATGAAAATCATATAATTTGTTTTTAGTTCAATTATGGATTTTTATCAAGTATCAGCCACATCAATTCAATTATTATATTTCCCTGTCAACTTCTAATGGGCACTAGCGGCAGTAAACCCTATATTTTTTTGTCTTCTTCTTTTTGTAGATTTATTCCCGGTAACGGGATACAGCAGTGAATGAATGAATGAATGAATTTTCTTGGGTGGGACGCTTACTAAACTCAAACAAATTTTCAGATAGCTACTTATAGGGCTATAGCCAACTATGATAAAGTTGCTTTGAAGACATCTGTTGCATGTGTATCCGATTTGATACGTATGTACGGTGTCAAAGTGATTGGCGTGCAAGAAAACTCCCAATCGGAGCAAAATCAGGATTCCAATCCAACGACCTCTAGACGAAAGCTTTACTCTGAAGATCTAAGTGAACCAGAAATTTTAAGTAAGGATGATATAACAATTGAATTCATTATAGACATAATCTTGGATATGTTAGATGACGAGGTAAGAAATAAAAGGATTCACAACAATCTTTGACTTATGTTTTTATTTCTCTTCTTCTACAGGATGAAGGTGTTCGTCTCACTGCATCTACTTCGATATGCAGGCTTATTGTGAGTAATTTTCCAGTTAGCTCTGAATTGATATGTAGACTCATCCTGAAATGGTATAATCCTGAAACAGGTAGGCTTTAATCGAGAAACAATTATTTTCATTCACCAATCTTGGAGTAGATGAATAGCCTCCTCTGTATCAGTCACTTAGGTTTTTATTTTTTTCAGAAAAAAAAGATGTTAAACTTCACAAACAGCTAGGCATAATTATAGAATGTTTCGTTAATAACACTAAAGGAGCGAAGAAAGTTGTTCAGAAAGCTATTTTACCAATTATTTCTAGCATAGTCAACGCATCAGGGACGAGTCCCCTGCTTGAAATAGATATGGAAAATGTTCTTAGATTTTTAGCTGCCATTACGAATACGATTGATGATAATGTAAGTGAGGTTTAATAATAGTAATTTTTTGTTTCTCAATTCTAATTTATTAGGACAACGAGAATATACATAATGAAATAGCTGTTGATCTTATTGAAAGGATGTTGAATAAACCGAATGATGCCTGTGTTCCATATCTGGTTAAATTGTTAACATATTTAGAATTGAAATTCCAAGATATGGATAAGTGTAGGAGTCTGATAACTTCAATAGAATTGTTAATTGCTGTAAGTATGATATTTTTTCTCTTTACTACTGTAGTTCATTGATTTTTCTTTGATTTAGGATATAGTTGATAAAATTCCTAGGAAAAATCTCATGAAGTTAAGAGATAAATTAGTTGCTGGTCTGAATGTGGCTACGATTGACATAGAGGCTGACAGAACTGAAAACCAGACTGCGAATGGATTGACTTCTATTACTGATCCCATTAACGGCACAGAAGGTGAGCACTTTCATTATTTGGATAGTTGCAGGATATTATTTCAGAATTCAATAAATACCCATTCATATTTAAGAGGTTTACAGGGTGTTCCACTGGGAGTGCACATTAGCAATTTAAGGAGAAGTATATGTATATAGTATTGAATCTATAAAATTTTGAATAGACATAAGACATAATACTATTTGCAATGATTAAGACTTCCTTTTATGCAGAAAATGGGTATTAGATTATATCCATTATTGTATTTTATTATATTTTCCAATTGCTACATATAATTCTAATTCATCCGTTGCAGATATATAAAAATAAGTCAGTTATTGGCCTAATATCCTTATACAGAACTTCAAATAGATTTGATATATCCCTCCTTAAGCTTCTAATGGGTACTCCTGGTGGTATATCCTGTGTTTGCATTTACTAAACTGAAAGTTTTCATTGAATTTTTCACAGAAAATATTGAAGACCAATCATCATTGATCAGACATTCTGCTGTGAATGGAGGATTGGAGAATGCTATATCTGAAATCGATTCAGATAACATTCAGAAAGGTAATTCTTCAGGTTCTGAATCAGATTCAGGAGATTCAGTTGAAACATTCTCGAATCTTGGAGAGTTTCCTAAACCAACCACATTAGTGAAAAAAATATCTTGTGAAAATATACGGAAAACATCCAGGACTAGAACAAAACTTGAAAAAATATCAGAGGTGTCAGAAGAGCAAGACAAAAATAATAAATGTACCAAAAATGAAATAAGCCCTAATAGATCAAGTCAATCTGCATCTGTATCAGAGAATGGGGAGAAAACAGATGTTTATGTTAGGTGTGATTACAATTTGGAGAAAAATAAGGTAATCTCCACAGAACCTAACAAAATGCTCCAAAATAAAGGAAAAGTCAACACAAGTAATGTTCAGGTAATCTCTCAAGTCATATTAAGAAAGAAAACTAAAGACAATGTGGAACAAGATGGATCATCTGAAAAATCTTCTCGATCTCTTAGATCCACTAAGAGTGTAGCAGCTAAGAGTTCTGATTCGAATTCTGTTGATTCATCAAAAAGGAAAATGAGAAACCGACAAAGAATATCTGATAAAGAAAGATCTACAACTAAAACAAATATGATAAAAAGATCTTCAAGCAAGCAGTCTGCTAGAGCAACTTCATTTCCATCAAAATTCAAAGATTATGTAACATCTAGACCAGAAACATTGGTTATTCACTCTGAAGATTCTCCTAAACCCAAAAAAGTTGAAAAGAGGACAGCTCAAACTCCTCTATCAGTAACTTCGAAACGGAAATCAAAGAGGCTCTACAGAGATCCTGAAGTACAAGAAACAGCTTCGAATTCAAGCAATATTTCACCTTTCAGAAAAAAAAATACAAAAACCTCTCTTTCTGTTGGAAAGAGATTATCTAGGAGGTTTTCTAGAAGTGTAACACTTTCGAACAGGAAAAACAGCTCTCCGCGACGCTCACTTGCTGTAGGCCTTGGAACAAATTTGAGGAAATCGCTGAGGAGCAGTAATTCTATGCACATTAGCCCACACTCTCAGGGACGCCTAATAGTACCAAGTAGTACATTGACAACCACCCCTGATAAAATTTCCAAAATAAAAAAACCAAAGGAACCTAAACTTAGAAGAAAGCTTGAAATTTCGTCTGCAACTTCATTGAAAAAAGGGAAAAACAAAGATGCAGAAGAATTAGCTAGTGCATCAAAGAATGAATCTATTTTCAATGAAAATTCTTCCAAAGATAGCAACAAGAGTCATGACAACAAATCTTCGAAAAATCTTAATGTGTCTAGTAGAGAACGTTCTTTGAGAAGCAAAAAAGAAAGAAATGTAAAAAGTGAAATGGGAAATGATTCTAGAAAACAAAATAATGAAAGTGAATTGAAAAAGTTGGCAGATAGTTCGAAAAGAGATATTGAAGATAATAGAAAAAGAGAACAGAGAGTTATACCTGAAAAAAATTCTTCTCGTGAAAAATCTCGGCGAAAAATCAGCAATTCTGATAGTGAAACTTCATTGGACAATAAAAATAAGAATCATGAAAGAGTCGAAGCTAAAATAAGGAATTTAAGAAAAACCGCTAACAAACAGAATGAAAATGAAACAAAAAAAAATAGTGATGATGAAAAACGTTCAAAACAAAAAATTAGAAATGTGGTAGAAGTGAAAAGTGCTACTATTTCATCAAATTCAATCAAAAATTCTAAAAGTAAAAGTAATTCTAATGATGGAAAACAAAAGGATAATACAGAATGCCAAAAACATTCAAGATCTAATCAAGGAGTAGATAATGGAGTACTTCAAAATTTGAATAATGTAATGAACAAAATAAAGAATACTTCATCAAACAGAAGAAGTTTGAGAGTTTCAATCAAAAGTCGATCAAAAGATAATAACACTGAGAATACTAAAATTTCTCATTCACCACAAGTTTGTACACCTAAACCAACGGTTACAAGTAAGTCATTTATAAACTGTAGTAGCTTGCAGCTTGACTAATTATTACCACTTTATACTGTGTAGCGAATGACCTTACACAAACTAACGTAATCTCAATCATAAAATATTTTCACCTTCTCACTATTCATTCTATTTAATTTCGAATTATTAATATGTTTTAACTTTCACTAATCGATTTCTGAGAAAAAAAAATTTAGAAACTTAGTGTATTAATCTTTCTGAATGTAATAAGTCTTATTCACAATAAATGTTTTTAAAATAACAACTCAATTAAATGAATCAGAAAAAATACGCAATAGAATAATCACAAAGGATCATTATTAGAGCCTTTGTTAGTATTTTGTATTATATTTTGTGCAAGTTTTCACTTGCACTAGTGAACTTGTGCTGTGGTTTTACTTCATTGTGTTTTGCATGACTATTAGTAAAATTGCTGTTTTCGATGTTGTACTTCTCATAGTGGTTTTTGATTTGTAGCAATTTCATTAGTTTTCATTAGTTGTCTTTCATAAATTTTATTCCCAGTAATGTTGGCTGTATTGTTCATATGTTTGATCTGATTAGATTTAAAAGCATGAATCATGGCGAGATTTTTGTCAAACTTCAATTGCCACATACAAGAAACAATAATTTTAACATATATATTGTATCTAGGATCTCGGGTGAGCGATCGGCTTAATAAATCGAAATCTGCATCCAGAAAACAGTTGGATTTTTCCTCATCCTCAGATGAAACTATTCTGAAAACTTTTCTACAAGGGGATGAAGAAGTAAGTTTTGTTTGTCCTTTTTCCAATTAAATTTCTTGTTAAAAAACTTATAGGCGCTCGAAAAATTATCACAAAATCCGTTCCAGAGGACACAGATTAATTCGTAGAAAAATTTTATGTCTATGTGTGTGGCTGTGTTGTCTTGGGTACACGCTACATGTCGCAATTTTGAAGCGGTGTTAGAAGATTCGGTGGAAATCGGAAAAACGGTTTTTCAAATGTTTCAAAAAACATTTTTTGTGGAGACGCTACAGTTCGCAATTTTGAATCTATCGATGTGAAATTGTGCACTTTGGTGCTAATCTTAAGCTTGACAAAGCCTATTGATCTTTGTCAGAATAGACCCAGATGTTTTCGAGTTCTTGGAAATTTAATAGAATTTGGTTCCTTTTTAGAAATTTTTTGCTTGTCGGATATGGAGTTTTTTCGAACGAATTTCATATGAGGTTATGAAAGAGACAATGTAATAAATCTCTGCAGCCACAACGTACATAAAAGCAGTGATATGGGATTTTATCTTAGACGAAAAACTTGATGTTCTATTAGTAGATTTCTTCATTTCAAAAGATGTTCAGATTACGCCAATGAGTATCAATTATTATAACTAGTTAGTACTCAGTTGTTTGTTCACATCGAGAAACTGAGAAGATTTTTGGTGTTTAAATAAGAGTTTATATCAAACGCCGTGCTTCTGGCGGGTGTAAATCCTTTAGGTCGAAGCCTGTGTATTAAATTTATAGATCTTCTGATTCATTCCGAAGGTAGATCTACTTTTAATCTTGTTATAATTGTGTTTCAATTATTTTATTATTAGTTTCAGGTTTTGGAAGATATATCTGTGGAAAATATCAGTAATAACTCCAGTAATTTGTCTGGAGATTCGAAGAAAGAAAATCTATCCATTGATGTGTCTACCTCCTCGAGTTCCACAAGAAGAAGCTCACGTAGAAAGCGTTGCTGGAGAGAAGTTTCTCCAGATACAGAGTAAGTTCGTTCAGCATTATTTGTCTATTTGGAAATATAGAAATATGGGGAGTTTGAAAGGAGATACTTTCTGGTACAAATCTCACAGAAAAAAAGTTATCTAGATCTATGTCATTAGTCATTTACAGGACTGCTTTTTTAAGTCAATAGTCTTCAATGAGTAATGTCTCCAATTCTGCCTTTTGAAGTTTTATTATTGTCTTTATTAATAAACTGTAAAATTTCACCAGTATTACTGAGAAGTTACTCCCAATTAATTTATATATTTCATATTTCTAGATCCCGTCCAACGAACAAAATAATGAAAACCGAACACACAAAAAATCTGCAGAGAGTTGGGCGTTGAAAATCACAATTTTATTATTCTATCAATCTATATTCTCTTTATACACAGCCAAATTTATTAAATGATTTCTTCTCTTGTAAATATTATTTGTAAATAATTTAGGCCCGACTGAATGTTGGACATTTCATAGGATAGTTATAATGTTGAATACATATTTTCTTATTATGATAGATATAATTATAATAGGTATAAAGTAGTACAGACCCAAATCTGATTTGGTATATTTTTTAATATAGTTCCATGGATGTTTGATACATTTCAAAATATAGCTCGTAACATTCTGAGATACTTATTAAATCACTGAATTATTTTATTTTATTTGAAAGAGATATATTTGTATATAGAATGATCAGAACCAAAAATTTGTAAGCAACTTAACTGTAGATTTTCCTCACAGTTTTCCTTCAGTTCAAATGTATTTGTCAAATGGTTCAAAAGAAAAATTGTGAATAATTGAAGTGACCTTTTGTGGAACAACAAAACTATCCAGTTTGTATATTTTTATTTTATGAATATAAGTTTTGTTTTTAGAATTTTTTATTTGTAAACCCAACAAAGCCAGACTACATTTCACTACATATTATGAAGCAAAGTCGCTTCGCGCTGTCTGTCCCTATGTATGCTCAGATCGTGAAAACTACGCAACGGATTTTGATGCCGTTTTTTTCAGTAGATAGAGTGATTTAGTAGAAAGGTTTGTATATATAATTTGTTAATGATTTCAGTTGAAATATAACGATAATTATTGAAAAGTCAGAAATTTCTGTCCGGCTATTATGGATGACGCTGAGAAAACTACAGTAGAATCCGCTTATAATGACATTGAGGGGAAATGAAAAACACGTCATAATAACCGGAAGTCACAAAAAGCAAAATTGATGATATTTTTTATGGATTCAATTTGAGAGAAAAACGACAAATTACAGTAGAATCCGATTATTATGAGACGCCGGCTATATTGACCAATCGCTTATGATGACGCAATTGCACTGTTAAGTTTGGTTTCATTCAAAACTCCTTTCAACAGGATTCGGATTTAATGACTTCGCTTATAACGACATGTCGCTTACAATGACATGATTTCAGATACAACAACATTATTTGTAGAAAATTTCTCCGGTTATAGTGACATCTCGATCGTTTTCTCGAGCCATCCCACCCCTTTTCATGCGACGAGGTTTGATACGATATGAGATATATCTGATTTTTTTTGTGAAAACGAAAAAGTTCTTCATATTTAGTTGTTTTTGTGAAAGAAGCTGATAATTTTAAATTTTTTCAATAAAGGAAACATAATTTGTCGTTTTTCTCTCAAATTTAATGCATAAAAAAATATCATCAATTTTGCTTTTTGTGACTTCCGGTTATTATGACGTGTTTTTCATTTCCCCTCAATGTCATTATGGGCGGATTCTACCACAGCCATTGAACTAAAGAAAGAAATGGAAGGGACTCTCGGGTCAGCAAAAGTGAGGCCGACTGAAATAGACAATTGGATGTATATCTTTCTCTCTCTGTACTTGCGCAAGGAGAGATAACCTATTAAAGTTTGAATTTAAATTTTTGACGTTTCGTTTTTCTGATTTGAATAGTATTTTTTATCATATCAGGACGTTTTCTGAGTTGATTATGCGATCATAGATAACCTATATGCGATGTGAATTATATTTTTCATAGTAGTGTAGAAGGAATTTAATAATTTTTTTGCCAAATACCTGCAACAATGAGATGGGGATATCTGAAATTTTGGACTCGTTTCTCGAACTGTGATGATTGGAATCATATTTTTCATCAATTCAAGACGTTTTCTGAGTTAACTTTGCGATGTTGATCATATTTATCAGTGCAGTGCAGACGGAATTCAATAAGTCTTTTTTTGTATGAAAAGAACAGAAATTTGTTCATTTTATCTAGATTAGTATATTGTGAAAGAATATAATCATGTGAAATTCATCAAGGTTCTAATCTACATGTTGAACATACGTATTTTCCTTCTACTATACTGAATTTTAAGTTAATTAAGGAGCGTTGTCCAAAAAAAAACAAGTGTCAATTCTTACTATATTTTTATTATATACAATATATATAATAGTTTACATATATCTTCAGTAATAGTCTACAATGAAAAAGAAAATTATTGATTTCAAATAATTTAAATTCACTCGAAAACTTACATGCGCTCTGCTTCTCATCGGATTAGATGGATCTTCTTTTGCAATTAATATTACAAATGGTGTCGACAGTAATATACAAATATAAAATATCACAGTGGTAACAACATGCATACAAACACAATAAAAATAAAAAACAATCCTCATCCCATATTCTTTCTCCATAAGAACACTTCTATAGAATATATAATTTCATTTAAAAGCAACCTTTTCACTTCTCTCTTAAAGTTCATCAAGGACTTGTCATGAAACTCAGAAGGAAGTTTATTATATAGTTTGGGTCCCCAGAAGTCCATGCCCTGGTCTATGCGCTTCAGTTGGTGCACTGGAATCTGCAAGGAGTCTTTATTTCTTGTTTCATATGCATGATTTTTAGAATTGGTCGGAAAGTTCTTCCACTTCTGATGCACATAACACAGTGAGTTGTATATGAAGAGTGGTGGAACTGTAAGTATTCCACGATCCTTGAATGTCTTGGGATATTATTGAATACACTTGGTACAGCATCAAGTTTCAATATTTTTCTTGTATAACTAGGATTACGAAGGTAATCTTCACATATTCTACTATACTTTGAGGAATACCAATTTTCCCTTCCTACAGCAGTAATTCAAAGTTTCAAAATATCTGGGCGTTTAAAAGGAAACCTAAAATAAAGTGATATATATTGCTTTTGAAGTCACAAAAAGGGATCTCATAATGAAAATATTTAAAATAGACCTACCTGTGGAAACTCTTTGTCTCATTTTTGTTCTGCTCATTGGGGCATCCTTTAGCAACTTTTTACAACCATCGTTGTAAGAAGATTCTGAAATTTACCAATTTTGCGTAACTGCAAACAGTACTGATGTTGATGGGGACAACAATGATTTGAGAAACACAAAAACCTATAAAATACTTTCTCTAAAACTTTATACCACAAATTCATAAACAACTTCAATTCTGAAGATTACTTACTCAGAGGACAGTTAAAATCGAAAGAGGTCTTTTCAGGCAGTTTCAACCCTTTTAATTTCTTCGGGTGGCCAGGTAAAGGTAATCTGTCCCTTCACTAGATCCATATTTTTCAGAAACCGAAAATCCAGATACTTAAAGGTTTTCGAGTGGGATTACCCGATTTATTTGAGTTTTTTCAAGTTTCAAGCGAATATTAATCGTGAGTTTTAGCATTCTGAACACTTTTAGATCTCGTTTCCAATTGAACACAAGAGAAATCATCCCAAAAACTAATTTAAACTGAGTAATCAACAAAACCGTCAGCTGATTGATGTAAACAAAACATCTAAAAGAGAGAGAAGGGATACCCACCAATAGTCTTTCTCACTCCCACACTTTTGGACACACTTTCTGCCGATTTGCTGAACTGCGGGTCCCTTCCATTTCTTTCTTTAGTTCAATGACCACAGCCCTCTTAACACATAGCCGTGATGAGGGGAAGTTTGGCAACACAGGGAAAGGCCTAGAATTTCTAGTTCTCGTATCGTGCTTGCCGGCGTCGTGTTGTTTGTAGGTTATGTGTAGTTTTTGGTTTTTTGTTTTTAGTGCTTGAAAGTGCTGTGAATTGTGTGCTGAAGGAGAAAAAAAGTCTATGAGTGAAGTGAATTGTATGCTGAGGAAAAAATTCTATGAGTGAAGTGAATTGTTTGATAAAAAGATTGAAAAGAAATGAAGTGAACTGTCGTTTGGTAAAGTACCTAACGTTTTTGAATTCGATTTTGCTTGTAGGATCTATTTCGTATCATACCTAATAAATGTTGTAAATCTAGCAGCAAGGCAATAATAAATCTTCAGAAAATGATTATGTTAGTATATTTTCCTTCTCCAAAAATTCCAAAATAAATAAATACATACATACAGTGCATTTTGCGAAATTCATTTTGATACTAACGTACTAACGATATTGTGAATTGTGAAATTTTATCAAATTTAATATTATAAGCTGATAGCATTTTGAGACAGTCACCACTGAAACATTTATCTATGCCAAAGAAATGTCCACAATTGAAAGAATGTGGAGTTTTTGAAAAAGTCATCAAATGTATCCAAATTTTTCTTGCTACATATCAAAAACAGACTTGGTAGAATTAAAAGTCGTAGTATTGAATTAGAATTTAATATTGGTGATTTTTCACGGACTTGCAGTTGTGAAAGTGATTTGAAAAAGTGTTTTGTATCCACTTCGCTCGACTTTTGTTTACATATTCAATTGAATAATCATGTGAAAAATATAAACTATCAAACCCTTTCCAACTCTCTAGAAAAAAGAAAGCAACAGTTCTCGATCGTGATAATTTATTGACATTACCTAAAAAATAGAGAATTGGATAAAATGGGAATACGATAGTTCTTCAAGATTCACCTCTGTCGATTGTAATTATTTATGTAGGAATTTGAATTTCATATTTATATTTTGAGTTAAATATTGGTATGGGCAATTCTATTTCAGTTTTGTTTTTTTTGTGAGAAAATTTATTCAACGTACAGTTCTTCTCAGTTTTTGCTCAAACCTCCTTAACTGTTAACTCATTTATAATATTTGGACTCATGAGTTCATTTACACAATTTTGTGGGAAGAGATGACACCACACCTTTTTGTTGGTTCTTAATGAACGATAAATAGGGTTTAAAATATGCAATATTGCCACAATAATTGTATTTATCATTCATTCTTGGTGCTATTATAAAGATCAAATTATTTTCATTAACTGGTTCTCGAATCATAATATGATCAGTCAATCCAATTCTTTGACCAAGGTATGGCTTAGGATAGTGTCTTATAGATATTTTATTAAATTTGAGACATCCCATGTTGATTTTTAGAGTACTAATTGAAATGTATTCGAAAATCGCGCTCCTATAGCGCACTAACTGCGGCCTAAAGTCGGCCTTCCGCACCAAGCTATTTGCGGTGTTGCGACATAGTGTTCATGGCTCTGTGTTTAAGAGGGCTGTGATTCTACTGTATATGTTTCCTTTATTGAAAAAATTCAAAATTATCAGCTTCTTTCACGAAAACAACTAAATATGAAGAACTTTTACGTTTTCACAAAAAAAATCAGATATATCTCGTATCGTATCAAACCTCGTCGCATGAAAAGGGTGGGGGTGGCTCAAGAAAACGATCGAGATGTCACTATACTATAACCGGAGAAATTTTCTACAAATAATGTTGTTGTATCTGAAATCATGTCATTGTAAGCGACATGTCGTTATAAGCGAAGTCATTAAATCCGAATCCTGTTGAAAGGAGTTTTGAATGAAACCAAACTTAACAGTGCAATTGCGTCATCATAAGCGATTGGTCAATATGGCCGGCGTCATAATAATCGGATTCTACTGTATAAGAGATATAGAAAAAAGACTAACTAGAATTTTGTAGAGCTCAGGAAGTTCTATAAAAAAGTTCGCGATGCCATATATCCTACTCTCAAGGATAACCCACAATAATCAGGTTTAACATTGTAAATTTGATTAAAAAATATGCTCCACTTGAAGAGGTCTTTTGACTGCCTTGAAATAAATCAAAATACAAATGAATATGACCCTCATCTTCGGCATTTATTCCTGATGAAAAATGCCCGTTACAGCATATTCTTTCAACGAATATTTCACGAAATAGGGCAGGTTGAATTATTGAAAACTTAGACAAGAAACTAGATGAAGGTGCCGCTTCAGAGTCCGCATGAACGCCGGAAGGGCGATGTATAAAAGGCTCATTATCTCCATCTATTGCCTCACAATGAAAAGATGCATAGTCAAAGATTACTTTCATTAAATTCACTATATCCTCATTTCATGAGGCGTGAGGCTCAACCCGAGAAAAACAGAGCAACACGCCGACAAACACGACAAAGGTATTTTTCCTTAGTATACATAGTTCTATGCTAAAGTTCACGGTACTATATCAGTAATTCAAAATCAACAAAAATCCTTTGTGTATCTCATACAAGGCTAATCGGAAATTGCAAGCAATGTTTTTAGGGCTAATAAAACACCAAAAAATAAAGGCTCTGTATCTAATGAACTCATGTCCGAAACCGATCATTAGGTACTACAATCTTACGAAATCCCGTCAGTATCTTGAAGTGGGCGAAGGTATGTAACGATAAATAATCGGTTTTTCTAACATAACTACCGAAACAAAAGATTCCTATATTATTTGTAATAGTATTATTTGATTATGAATCTTTTTTCGAAATCACAAAGGGTAGTTCTCGATAAAGTAACTCTTTGATGTTTTGTTCTCTGTTTTTTTTAGATAATACGTATCAAAATAATATTATTTTACTGTGGATATATCAACAAAAACTAAATATTTCACGAGAAATTCAACTCTAATGGTAGATCTGTTCGTTTTTATGGGTATAACATAGTAAGGTCAATCAAACTTTGGACCGTACTGTTCAAGAATTCAAGATTTTTTGTTCAACTTGCTGTACTCTTCGAAGAAAAACGTTCCTATCTTCAAACTCAAATTACTCGAAAACGGTTAATTCATCAAGAATACTTACCTTCTAATCTAAGACATATTTTGGATCAATAGTTTCAAAGATATTGCTAGTTGGAGTTGAATGATTGCAAATTACAAAATATGGTCGACTTTAGATGTCAAAGGTGCATCATCCATCTACAGATAGAGTAGCAGTGAAATTCGTCCAGGCATTTTTTTGTCTGCATTGGAATAGGCTCATACGAAACAACTCAATAGCTTATAATCACAACACTATGGTAGAGGGTTCTTTGGAAAGCGCGTTTCTTCGCTATCTTCTTCTTCTTCAGCCTTCGCACGTCCACTGCTGAACGTAGGCCTCTTCCATCTGTTTCCACTCCTGTCTGTCCTGAGCAACTCTCATCCAGCCTGTCCCCACTGTCTTTACGATATCGTCCTTCCATCTTAGAGGGGGTTGGCCTCTTTCTCTAGTACACGTCCAAGGTCTCCACTGTTGGGTTCTTTTCATCCACCTGTCGTTTTCGCTTCTGGCCATGGGTAATGCCCACCTCCATTTCAGTCTTGCTATTCTCTCAATAACACAGCAGACTTTTGTTCTGGCTCTGATGGCTGAGCTGCGGATGCGATCTCGTAAGCTGACCCCCAGCATGGCCCTTTCCATCGCGCGTTGAGTGGATTCCAGTCTTCTCCTGCTCCGCACAGTCAGTGTTACCGTCTCCGAGCCATATGTCATAATAGACAGAATGCATGCCTCATAAACCTTCCTCTTGAGACACACAGGGACTCTCTTATTCCTCAATGTATGGCTAAGATTTTTGAAGCCCGCCCACGTAAGCCTAATCCTCCGATCGATTTCCGCTGTTTGATTTTCCCTACCCAGTTTGACCTTGTGACCGAGGTAAATGTAGTCCTCCACCGACTCCAAGGTCTCACCCTCTATGTTTACATTCACTCGCTCGAAATACATTACTTTTGTTTTCTGGAGATTCATTTCGAGACCTACTTTTTTTGACTCCTCATTTAGCTCATTAAGCATTTCTTCCAGTTGGTATACACTATTACTGATCACGATCAAATCGTCAGCAAATCTGAGGTGATTCAGATAGGTCCCATCTATCAGTAGTCCCTTTGTCTCCCAGTCGATATTTTTGAAAACATATTCGAGGGGCAAGGTGAATAGTTTCGGGCTCATCAGATCACCTTGTCGGACACCCCTCTTGACGTTAATCTTCTCGGTTTTCCAGTCTTCCGTTAGAGCGATATGCAGCGAGTGGCATTTGTATAGATGTTTTTCATTAAGTTTGTATACCTCGACCCGAGGTTCGCTATGGCGTGTCAAAAATCTTTTCGTACGAATTTTACCCCAACCGAAATGATCTCCCAATATTGTAGTGAAGACTAATAAGCCGATGGTCTTCTACATGTTGGGCAGTTCCACCTTTAGGTCTACGTCTCACGGGGTTCGTTCTTCGACCGGGATCGGGCCTACGGTTATGGGGTTATGCGGTTCACCCCTCGACAAGACGATGACTATTGGCCTGGTCGTTCCGGCTTTTGTGTTAAAACTGGCTCTAAATCCACCCTCGCAGTACGTCCTTCGACAGGGCTCGGGCCTACAGCTGTCACAATTCGCTCTTCGACCGGAATCGGGTCTACGGCTCTCACAATTCGCTCTTCGACCGGAATCAAGCCTACGGCTCTCGCAGTTCTCTTTTCGACCTGTTTAGGGCCAGCGGTTCTCGCGGTCATCGCTTCGGAAGGGCTTTGGCCTACAACGCTCGCGGTACTTCCTTCGACACGGCTCGGGCCTACGGCTCTCACAATGCGATCCTCTAGCGAAATCGGGCCTACGGCTCTCGCAGTTCTCTTTTCGACCTGTTTAGGGCCAGCGGTTCTCGCGGTCATCGCTTCGGAAAGGCTTTGGCCTATAACGCTCGCGGTATTTCCTTCGACAGGGCTCGGGCCTACGGCTCTCGCGGTTCGGTCTTCGACCGGTTTCCGGCCTACAGTTCTCGTGGTCATCGCTTCGGAAGGACTTTGGCCTGCAACGCTCGCGGTACGTTCTTCGATAATACTCGGGCCTACGGCTCTCACAATTTGCTCTTCGACCGGAATCGAGCCTACAGCTCTCACAATTCGTTCTTCGACCGGAATCGGGCCTACGGATCTAACAATTCTCCCTTCGACCTGGATCGGGCCTACGCCTCTCGGGGTTCGCTCTTCGACCAGTTTCCGGCCTACAGTTCTCGTGGTCATCGCTTCGGAAGGACTTTGGCCTACAACGCTCGCGGTACGTCCTTCGACAATGCTCGGGCCTACGGCTCTCACAATTCGCTCTTCGACCGGAATCGAGCCTACAGCTCTCACAATTCGCTTTTCGACCGGAATCGGGCCTACGGATCTCAAAATTCGCCCTTCGACCTGAATCGGGCCTACGGCTCTCGCGGTTCGGTCTTCGACCGGTTTCGGGCCTACAGTTCTCGCGATCATCGCTTCGAAAGGGCTTTGGCCCGCGACTCTCGCGGTACGTCCTTCGACAATGCTCGGGCCTACGGCTCTCATAATTCGCTCTTCGATCGGAATCGGGCCTACGGCTCTCACAATTCGCTCTTCGACCGGGATCAGGCCTACGGCTCTCACAATTCGCTTCTCGACCGAAATCGGGCCTACGGCTCTCAAGGTTCGCTTTTCGACCGGTTTCGGGCGTACGGTTCTTACGGTCATCGCTTCGAAAGGGCTTTGGCCCGCGACTCTCGCGGTACGTCCTTCGACAATGCTTCGGCCTACGGCTCTCACAATTCGCTCTTCGACCAGAATCGAGCCTACAGCTCTCACAATTCGCACTTCGACCGGAATCGGGCCTACGGATCTCACAATTCTCCCTTCGACCTGGATCGGGCCTACGGCTATCACGGTTCGCTCTTCGTCCGGTTTCGGGCCTACAGTTCTCGCGATCATCGCTTCGGAAGGATTTTGGATTGCAACGCTCGCGGTACGTCCTTCGACAATGCTTCGGCCTACGGCTCTCACAATTCGCTCTTCGACCAGAATCGAGCCTACAGCTCTCACAATTCGCACTCCGACCGGAATCGGGCCTACGGATCTCACAATTCTCCCTTCGACCTGGATCGGGCCTACGGCTCTCAAGGTTCGCTCTTCGATCGGTTTCGGGCCTACGGTTCTTGCTGCCATCGCTTCGTAAGGGCTTTGGTTTACAATGCTCGCGGTACGTCCTTTGACGGGGATCGGGCCTACGGCTCTCACCATTCGCTCTTCGATCGGAATCGGGCCTACGGTTCTCGGGGTTCGCTTTTCGACTGGTTTCGGGCCTACAATTCTAGCGGTCATCGCTTCGGAAGTACTTTGGCCTGCAACGCCTCGCGGTTCGCTCTTCGACCGGTTTCGGGCTTACAGTTCGAACGGTTATCGCTTCGGAAGGGCTTTGGCCTACAACGCTCGCGGTACGTCCTTCGACAGGGCTAGGGCCTACGGTTCTCACAATTCGCTCTTCGACTGGAATCAAGCCTACGGCTCTCGCAGTTCGCTTTTCGACCGGTTTCGTGCCAGCGGTTCTCGCGGTCATCGCTTCGGAAGGGCTTTGGCCTACAACGAAGAGAGATTATCCGGAAGTGCTTTTAGAATTGAGGGTCGCTCATTCAAATACATATTAACCCTGATATTCTAAAATCTACAATATATCAGACGGTGTCGAACATATTCAATATAAGTAAATTTATATTATATTTCATCTGAATTTAAACAACTTATATTTTAGCTCAATGTTTTCACAATCAGAAAAATTGTGAAAGAAGAGAATGACAAAGAATTACCTTTTATTGGGAGACACAAAAAGTGGTGGCATTTGAGGACTTTATTTTTACAAATGACTTGCAACGGCAAATTTGGAAAATGAATACCTCAGTATTGACACAGTTTTCAATAATGCGTAAAATAATTTTCGAATTATGTAATTAATTTTCAGAAGTAAATTCACATTGTGATTAACATAGCGCTGATACAAAACCCAAAAATGTCATAACCTCACATTATCGTACTATACAGTTTAGAATGTGTCAAATTTCCATTGCCAACCGAGTGCTTTTATAAAAGTGAATGGGATTATATAATAATAATAATAATAATAATAAATGTCTTTATTTCACCAGAAATCCCAAGGGGAAGTTCACCCAAAGGTGCTCTACCACTTAACCCTTGTAGTTTACGAAAAAATACATTTGAATATACCTAAATCAAAAAAAAAAAGAAAAAAATGAGCAAACAATGTATATAAATCAAAGAAAGAAGAGAAAAAAAAGACAAAAATATGAGAATGTCAGTAAACATACTTCACGGAGAAAATCAAGAAATCATGTCGAAGAGGGATCGAGGAGATAAGCCTTAATTCTCTTCTTGAACCCAGCTCGATTTAAAAGCTTGAATTCACTAGGAATACTGTTGTACAGCCTGTAAATATTATAACTGAAACTTCTTTCAAAAGTAGATGTTCTGTGTTGAGGACATGATAATATATTTCTACGACGAACGTTGATATTATGAACATCAGTTCTGTACACCAGTTTATTGTAGAGATAAGGTGGGCTTCTCGCAGAGATATAGATATATATATTCTATATCTCTGGCTTCTCGTCAAAATGATGTTATGAAATGCATAAAGTAAGTCTGTTCTGTGATGAAATGTACAGAGAGCGTGAAGTTCAAAACAAATCTTCATTGGAAGCCAACTCAATTCCACCAACTTATGTGACACATGATCATACTTCCTAATTCCGTAGATGAACCGGATGCAACAGTTTTGTACACGCTGGATCCTGCCCAGCGTTTCCTTATCAAGACAGAAACTAAACACAGGAGAACAATAATTAAACTGTGACAAGACTACAGTCTCACACAGAACCTTTTTTGTATGAATGGGCAGGTACGATCTATGTGGATACAGCAGTCTCAATGCTCCATACGCTTTACGAACTACGCTCACCACATGTTCACGAAATCTTAAAGAATCGTCCAAAACCAAACCCAAGTCCCTTGCGCTATTAGCAAATTGAATAGCCTCATTATTTATTGTTGGCTTGAACTTATCCCTAACAATTGCTTTGTTTTTATTGGAACCGAATACTAGAGCAAACGACTTTTTTGGGTTCAGATTCAGTGAATGTTTTGCTGCTATGTCCGCTAGTTGTTTAAGATCATCATTCATTCTCAATGCAGCATTATTTAGGTCACTCACTGTAAAATCGTAGTAAAGCTGGAAGTCATCTGCATACATATGGACGTTACAATATCGAATGAACTTTACGAACTGACTGGTGTAAACTAAAAAGAGGAGTGGACCAAGGACCGAGCCTTGCGGGACACCATCTACAACATTTTTTGCACGAGAGACTTTTTCACCCAACTTTACACTTTGCGAACGTCCCGTGAGATATGACCGAAATAGCTGTAGCGCATCCTCGCAGACTCCACAAGATTTTAAAATAGCTAGGAGAATATCATGATTAACCGTATCGAAAGCTCTGCTGAAGTCAAGCAGAAACAAGGCAACACATTTGGAATCATCAAGTGAGCGCAAAATATCATCAGTTATCTTCAGCAGTGCACTAGTAGAATTGTATCCGGAACGAAAGCCTGACTGAATTCCAGGTAAAATCAAGTTATTCTCCAGATATTCGGAAAGTTGGTCAGCCATTATTTTTTCCAAAAGTTTGGATAAACCCGATAGAATGCTGATAGGTCTCAGATCCGAGAACTCTTGAGGATTTTTGTTTTTAGGAATAGGCGTGATTTCAGCGTGCTTCCAGGAAGTAGGGAACTTGGAACTGAGCAGAATGGAATTGAAGATGTTAACAATATATGGAAGGATAAGAGGACAACATATCTTGATGAAAGATACCGAAAGGTTATCGCAACCAGGAGCACTATTTTTTAGTTTCTTCAAGAATTTCAGGACAGTGTTTTCATCAACAAGTCGAAAACTAAACTGTTCGGAGCAAATGGAGTTGTCTCTATAGTAGTCAATTACCGAACTATCTGAATTTTGCGATGTTTTTCTCAGAAAATAATTATTTATTGCATCAGGATCATCAAAACTTAGATCTGACCGTGATTTGTTCGATATTCCCAATGATTTGAGTTCTTTCCATTGCTCCCTACTTGAAGTGTTCATGGTGATGTAATGAAAATATAATCGCTTTTCACTAGTTATAGCAAAGAGTTGGTTACTCTTTGGTTATAGCTTGATTTACTGTGTTACGCAAACGCTTGTATTCTCCCCACAAAGCCTCAGTTCTGTTTTTTTTATGTCGTGCTTTAGCCCTGTCTCTCTCCTTCATTAGTTTCCTAATTCTGTCTGTCATCCACGGCGCATTCTTTTTCGAGATTCTTATAGTTCTAGTAGGAAAATGTTTATCAAATAAATCCGATAAAGTTTCAGAAAAAAATTTCACCTTCTCATCAACATCATTCATGTAAAATATTCTCGAAAAATCCGAACTGGTGATGTCCTGAAAAAGCAACCGTTCATCGAAACCTCTACAATCCCGGACTGTCAAAATCCGCGGTTCAATCTTCGGCTTCTCCACCCCCACCTTACACGCTACACATTCATGCAAAGAAAAACTAGATGGACACAAGAAGGCCGATCTATCTATTGATTGCTATCACAGATTGCTATTTCATTCACAGACTACCCTACTACCCACTCACACTAGTCTGTGAATTCATTTGTTTTCACCATTGAACTAAAGAAAGTTTCTTTCTTTAGTTCAATGGTTTTCACAAAGATTAACGTCTGCCTCTTTGGTTTTCACGCGGTTAGGCTCAGGGACAACTATGGTCGACTCTATGGTTAGGCTACATTGAATTTCATAGAATCGCATTCGATTTGAGAAGATCTTGAATAATTTGTAATGGCGATTTTTGGTTGAATAATTCAATTTGATGGGATGTCAGAAAGACTAACTTTTAAAGACATCCTCGCGGAAGAAGAATATGAGTTACTTGGTCGTTTTTCTGACGATTTTTCCATATTAGTCTTGAAAAAGACTAACATGGTGGGAAAAAGACCCACCACGTCACTACAGATCTTTCAAGGATTTGTCACTACACAACATGACATATGACATTGTTGTCAGATACTCTATGAACCAGCTAACCTCTGCGTTTGCCTGTAGTCCTGTCATAGTGTCATATCCAGAATCTGCAGTCATATCAAAATCTAATGTAAAACCAAAAGGGTAGTATCTTCGATAAAACGTAACGTTACGAAATTTGTATGAGTTGAAAGTTAACTTCTCATCGTAGCCAATTGATTCTCCTGGATACTTTCTGTTCCAATCCCGTTGACAAATCATCTTATCATGGTTTGTAAGGAAGGTCAACAGGTTTTTCCAGGTGATGTGCTAAGTGGTTTGAAATCAAATAAGCTAGTGAGTATTCTTGGACCAGGATTGCATCGAAATGATGATCTTCCAAATTCAGTGATTGTAACTAAAGTAGGGACCTTGGGTTTTAAAGCTCCCAATACTTACTGGGTGGAAAGCAACGAGAAAAGATATTCACCCAAACGGGGAGATCTCGTTGTTGGCGTAGTCATAAAAAAATCTGGAGATATGCTGAAGGTAGATATTGGAGCCAGTGAACATGCTTCCCTGTCGATGCTATCCTTCGAAGGGGCAACCAAAAAACAAAAAGTAGATGTGAATGTTGGTGATGCAGTTTATGCAAGAGTCCATAATGCATACAAAGAGATGGAACCAGAATTGATGTGTGTTGATGCACTTTTCAAAGCAGGAAAATTAGGATTACTATCCAATGAAGGATTCGTTTTCAACACGAGTGTGAAAATGGCACAGAAGTTATTAGACCTAGAATATCCTTTATTATGGACACTTGGAAAAAAATATTCCTTTGAAATTGCTGTGGGGTTGAATGGAAAGATCTGGTTAAAATGTAACAGGACTTTAGATACTTTAAAAATTCAGCAAGCCATTCATATTGCTGAACGACAAAGCAACAAAAGCATTGTAGAAACTTGTCGGAAGATAAGATAAAAGTTGTATAGTATTGTTTCATTATCATTATATATTGATAACTTTCTTGAAATCTTGAGGTCCTCAATTGATTTCCTAATCTTTGTATTTTGGAAAATTTTTGACTTTAATTGATTACCTTTGTTTGATTCCTTGTTGAATCTGAAAACTGATCTTTATTCAAGAATATGTGAAAAGAACATGCATATATTTTAGTAAAGCAAGACTTATTGGACAAAAAATTTTGTCTTTTATGGAGAAAAACCAAATTTTGAGAGCTCTTACTATGAAAACACCATAATAATTATAAAATTGAGCTGTGAACTATGTTTATCATGATCAAGAAGGCTAAAATATTCTTCAACGAAAATGTATAAAAAAAAAGGGAAAAAGTAATATTGGCTATTGATTTTTCTCCATGATGTAAAAACTACTCAGTAGTTGTGAATATAAGTGCACTATTATTTGGATTTACTTTTTCCATGGACTAGTACAACTAAAATAGGTGGATATTTTCAAATATTAAACTGGTCTTCAGCTAAAAATATTACTTGGTAGTAGTAAATATAGTCCCCTATTTGAAATGGATATAGCGACATCTAGCAGATAACCAGTTCACTAACAATTAATAATGTAAAGATTCCATTGTAATTTATACATACAGTGTGTGTAGTATCGAAGTCACTGTATCTATATACCGTAAATAGAGGTATACATACAATGAATCTATCAAACACAGTGGCGACAATTGTGGTCTCGTTTTTCATCGTTTTAGCAAGAATATGGCGGATTTGGTCACACGACGTGACGTGAGCCAATCCGCATTCCGAATTAGAGATCATAGCATTGAAATATGTGCTTTTAAGCCGCCATATTCTTGCTAAATTTCCAATTGTCGCCATGGTGTTTGATAGAGTCACTGTATAGGTATACAAGCAACATCTACGTCTAGCAGAAAACCAGCTAACTAACAATTAGTTATATATCTGCCAGATGACGCCACATGCATTTCAAATAGTGAATCAATATAATTGTGGTTCATTTATATTTATTTACATCATTTACTACTATCAAGTTTTTGCTGATGATTAGTTGAATTTTTGGAAAGATTTATGTATTCTAGTTTCATTTGGGAAATTGTTACAAGATCGAAAATCTGAAGTTGGTGTACATAGAAATCTGTACTCGTGGTTCTCACGATATTTCACAGATGGAGCAGGATGTGTGAACTGGTTCCACATCACATCAAGGTTGGGCAAACTAAAGAAATCTAAATGCGGTATAGGCGTTGTCCACTGAATTTTAAGGGTAGTTCGTATCTATTTTCACCCAGTACTAATACAATTTTATTAAGCGGTGGTAAATTCAAGATTCAGTGAAAAGAAGAGAAAAAGACTAAGAGACATTAACTCTGCCGTTCTATTTGTAGAATATTTGAATATTTATTGTAGGTACCAATGGACAGTTCGAGAAACTATCTACCTACTTCTCAATCGGATAATCCATTAAACGAAACCAACGTGATCCGTAGGCAGCTTCAAGCTGAATATGCGTGCATAACACCGCCTCCGAAATAATTCAAAAGCTGAAAAATCCCGAACAATACATTAAGCCTTGCACTTGTTATATGAATTGAACCGAAACGGAATCGCTCTCTGCAACAAATAACAATGGAATGAATTCGATGTCTGATACTTTCGAAAGAGTAGGTATGGCCTGCCTGCAAGCGAACTCGAACGCGTTGAATTTTGTACCGTTGTTGGCCGAGTCGAAAGCGAATACTCCCGTACCCACCCTGTGCACGAAGTAGACTCGTCCATCCAGCTTCAATTAAAGCGAAATACTATCCATCGAGAAAATATCGCACCACGCCAATATGAAGAAATTCACAGAACGCTCAATTCATAATTCATTTTTGGAAATTTATCTAAACATGAAACAGCGTCTCCCTGTGTATTTTTTAGTCATACAATTTTATAAAATGCATATCGGAACAGCGCTTCTAATAAAATTATGAGCATTCCATGAAATCGATCCTTGTATGGCCCCAAAACAAAAACCAGTAGATAGAAAATTTACAATTTATTAAATGTGTGAACATCTTGACTGAGTGGTTATTTAGTTATTGATTAGTTTAGGTATGAGCAGAGATTACCTTTTTCTTTTTGGAATGAATAATTCGCTTGCTTTCGTGTTTCCGGGAGATTTTTAGACTTAGCTGTATCTTGTACTGAAAATTTATATATACACTCCGTGAAATACGTATGATACACAATAAGGTTCATTTACTAAATTAATTTTTGGATATTGTATATTCCTATTCCTATAAAAGGAGCTATGTGAAAGAGTCGATTCCACAAAATTAGTACGAATTTTATAACCCGAATAGTAGAACAGCTTTCCGACCGAAAAGTCCACTGGATAGAGATGAAAGATAAAGGATCGCTATAGAATGCTACACGAAAGCGTCCGATCGATGTTGGACGTACTCACCGCGTTTTCGCCTTCTAGCGCTCGTGCAGCGTTGCCGTTTTCTGAGACGTACGTCTGAGATTGGTGATTGCTATAGGCGGAGCGCAGGCATCATTTCGTACCAGAGTATCGCATAAGCCCCAGCATGTTGTGTAGAGCGAAATTATTAAGAGGAGTCGCTCGCACTGTGTCAAAAAGTGTTATTTCAAGAAAATGAGTGAAACCAAAGCCAAGGAATAAATTGTATGAGTGCTACATAATTAAATTTCAAGTGTGAGGTGTCGTTATGTGAGTGCAGGCTTTTTCGGGTGGTTTTCGTGTTTTTTCCAAGTTTACCAAATCGGTCGTTAGTGCTCCTTCCTGATCCGCGATGAAGTTGAAACGGCTGTGTTTTTTTGTGAAATAGTGTTTGTGCGTCCAAAAACAAATATTTCTCAATGTGGTGTTTAGGGCAAAATGGTCAGAGAGACTAGGCATTTGTGGGTAGGAAATTTGCCCGACAACATACGAGAAGACCGAATACGAGAGCACTTCAAACGGTAAAAACAATTTTCAACCATGATAATTGCATGATCCACTGAAGTAGATTTGTTGTATTCATTATAAATTATGAACATATACATATGCAGCTTTATAGCTATATAGCATTTTAAGTTTTATAAACTTCCTAGTACCTACCTATTCGAAGGTTGGTATTTTCATATGGTTTGTATAAACTATGTTGTAAACAATTCAAATCATAGTCCTTGGTTTAGAGTCAAAACTATTCTACGTTCATTGGGAGTGCCAATATCACCCATATTTCATCCTCAAATATTTAATTATGCGCTTTTAGTTTTATCTGCTCATTTCCTCCCAAATCATTAAATTTGTATAATCCAACGTAGGTATATACTAAATTCCAGCAAACTAAATATCTATTTCCGTGGAATTCAGTCGGGGTAGGTAGATATATGTGTAGAACTTTTTATTTTAATGTTAGTCGCCCTCGACTTATGTACTTTTACGAATTTATAACTACGGTCAAAATGGAGAATTTCACCTGACTTGTGACTTTGCCTGGCGTCTAATGATAGTATATACATATAATGTTTATTTAACTCCCAGAAACTGGGCTCTTCGCCAAGAAACAAATGATTTTTTGTTCAATTTCTCTGGGATATATATATATATATATAGGCACTCAATCATGCCGAACAGACGCGAAGAATTTATATCTATATTGGGAACTTCTTTCAAGTTTATTCGAATGATTGATTGAATTTATATTATTTTTCGCTGAGGGTTTTTCCCAAATCTTTCGTATTGTATGTTAAACCTTTTTATGCTTTATATTGTATGATGCCTAAAACTGTGTATATTATATTGAAAACAATAAAAATAACATGCATTCAAAGGAATTCATCGTCAAGCAGGTTTTGAAACTTTTAAGGTTGATATTCTCCGTCTGATTCTGTCTTAACATAGCGTTTATCTTGTATCATCACGTTATTGGCAGAGTGAAGTTATGTTAATACATATTTCCATGAGATTGACTCTTGGATTGACTACCTTAATTTTTATTATTTAAACTTTTCAGGATAAAATCTTTTACTTAACATTTTATCAAATTTGAGAGATAACGACAAAATGTCGCAATAGAAGCTTAGCGTTACTCCCGAAAATTCATAGCTTACTCCATATATTATATACAATGTATTTATTTTTATGGATAAAGTATCTATCAAAAATCGTGCTTCCAATTAATTCAGAAGGTTGTTTCGATTGAGTTTCATTCAAACCAGATGGAAAAGAATGAAATTTGATTAAAAATAAAATGGTTCTGGTTTCATTTGCCTGTTTCCTATTCTATTATTCTACCAGAGGGTGAAAACACCAATGAGAACTTTTCAACTGGTCCATTTCTAGGGATTCAATGTCGCTTCCAAACATTTACCCTCCGCATTGTTTGAAACGCATCAACGTCGTTCTTGTTACTGTCATTTAGATGCAGGTTAAAATAGTTTCCCTTCCACTCGAGAGCTAAGCGTCCATCTGCATTCAAATCCTCTGTTCTTGGGTCTCCCCTATAGCCAGGCAATAAAGGCCATATAAATGTGAAGTCGACGGGGATGTCATAAAATACCTAACATGACTAAGGTTCTTTACTACCTATTTGCGAACGTTTAACAACGGCTGCTAAAAAACGACTGGAACTTTACTATGAAGTTTTGGATTTTTGTTTGTCAATGAAAAATGCATAAAAGTTTTTGTAACTGTATCTCTATTCTTTTCACCAAAATTTAAACGTTGAAATTTTTTTTATTACCCAATATTTTGTAGGTACGTCGCTCAATTTATAGTATAACCTGAGTATTAACCATTAAGGATAATGAGGAATCCAGAATCGATTTTCTTACAGCTTGTCTATCAGCATCTTTATTGGCATCGGATTAAAAGAAGTAGGTGCATTGGAAATAGAAAAAAAATCAAAAATCATGCTTTTTTGAAGCTCATTGGCCCGTAAGTTGTGGATCTACCGAAAATATGACAATAACAGTTTTAGAATTCAACTAGACAGAAGATTATAAAGATATTTATGTTTAAATATACATTTAGTTTTGTGTTCTCATAAAATTGTGAAGAAATAAAATATGTAGAAATATCTACTCACCATCTACATATACCTCTATAATCGATATTGAAATTTCCTCGCAGTGGTACAGTACTATTTTTATGCATCGAAGTTCTGACGTTTCTCTAAAGCACAAAAAACTTCCGTGTGCTGTGATTTTATGAACAATGACAGTTGAAACAATACAGAACGAAAACAATGACTTTTGTAGTACTGTATTTCGTGTCTGATGGAAAAGTTTCTCTTTGTTTTTTGTCCCGGTACTGTGAGCAAACTTTGTCAACGTGAACGGTGTGTGACATGTGTATTCGCAGCTGGTTTTGAGGTTAATTGCTCAAACGAGCTCGATTCTTGAATCTTTATGTCCCTCTTTGTCGAGCTCTATGTATATCTGTGCTCCTAATTCGTACCGAACATTGAAATTGATCATGCAGTGATGAAAAAGGTCTAAAAATGGTCTGCGAGTGTTCTGAAGAAATCATTGTAATAAAAGTTCACCAAATATTATTCTGAATTTTTATGTGGGGTATTTGTCTAAAATCTTAGTAGATGTTTGAAAGTGGGATTTGCGAGATCACCCGACTTAAAATTTTGGCAACAGTACTTATGGTAATGTTAGTTCAATTAGAGCTAATATTATGCTTTCCACATTGTAAAGCAGCTTTCAGAAAGCATTCTATATAACCGATGGAAATGTGGATATTTTATTTATAGGTGATGTTGTCGAAAGTAGCCTGCGGCTGGTCCAAACATGGTCAGATAAAACTGCCGTGAAGGATTACCAATCGTTCTTTATGGAGAAATACCTGCCTGTTATTTTTAAATAGAAATCGTTGTTGCAAAATGTTCAGTCCATTCACCTTCTATAAAGAATACACGGAAAATTGTGTAAACTAAAGTGTTCTTTGAAAACAATCCGTCTACTTACGTCTGCACTGCAACTATGGTATCAGAATTCCAATTCTTTCATATAGATAGCTGAAACCTTAAGGCCGAATAAAAAAAGTACTTTTCATTTTGCAAACATAGGATGGCTTTTCTCGAGGCTTTTCTTGAAATGTTTAGGATATGTGGCGCCACCAGAGAAGGATCAGAAGTTAACCTTGATCGTTTGTTTCGTTAAGAATCGAAATGTAGCCAAATACTGGTTCTAATATCAAATATTTGTCGACCTTGATGATGTTCACATTCGATTTATTCATTTTGACATTATACGACTTTATGATAATCATATAATAAACATAAATTCCCATCATTACAATTGCTTCATTTCATATAGATATCCATACAATTCTACACGAGGCATCTTATCTTATGGCATGGAGTCCTGAGAGCAGTATAATAATTACTCGAAAAATTATAATAATATTGAAGTTGGAAGCCAAATTATTGCATAAAAAATAAAATTTTCGATAACTGTTTTTTGAGCGCTCAGCGCATAGACACATGTTTTAAATTTTTATGATTGACCCATAGAGACATGTAAAAATGTTATGATTCACGCTACTCTTTAATTATGTGCTAAGTGCCAAGCTTTCCAAACGCAATGAGTATGCAAAGTAATTGGGAATTCAAATGTAGATTGCAGCGACATAGTGGTGACAGTTCGAAGTAAAAAGTTAATGCCTTTACGTCATTGTTCTACGTTCCTCGATGTAAACCATAGACCTAATAATACATTTTATTTTATTAGGTCTATGATGTAAACAAATAAATGACAAAAGTGCCTTAACTTTTTATTTACAAAAATAGCCACCAGAGGGCGTATCGCTTGTTTTGAATTCCCAATAGCACATCTGTCTATTGGAGACGTCTTAAAGACGTCTGTGGTAATAGGTACTTTCAAAACGCTGGTAGGAAAAAGGATATTAAATTTTTTTTTATTTCAAAATAGCTGAGAATCTGAATAGAATATAATATCGAATCAAATAATTATGTGACAATAAGGATATCGTGTGTATAGATTTCAACGGCAAGTAATAGGTTGTATATCATATCAAATATTGTGAGTTGAGACCGGAAGGTGTTTTAACTCATGGTGGGTTTCTATTCCATGAAAAATATTTTATTTTTGAAGTCTATTCCCCTACGTGCCGAGATTATAAACCCACAACGTCGTGGGTTACCCCATGGTAGTATCACCTTTCATGGTGATACTCCACCTACCTTTCTTCGATGCTGACACCAAGTCACAACCAGATAGATGATTTTTTTAATCAATAAATGATGAACCTAATTAAACAGTTTCCTTCGATAAATAACCGCATAATACGTTGTTTTCATAGAAGTTTGTAATGTTGAATTTGGTGAAGTAAATCCGAGTAAATCAGGTGACGCTTTTTAATGATCATCATGTTACCAATTTAGTTTGAGGTCAACTTCTATACGCTAATAATTACAGCTTTATGTATGTGTTATTGCCTTATGTTCTTTTTGAAGACCACCTTCAAATACTATTGGAGGGACTTCATATTGTAGGTTAATTTCCACAAAAAAGTGTAGGGCTAGGAAGCTATCACTTCTGCAAAACTCTGCTTGCAATTATCAACTACCTGTTTAACTAAGTAGAAAAACTAAATTTCTATGTAGACGTTCAAGTAATATGAGAGATTTCGTTGGAAAATCGTAAAGGAGTAAATTCCTAATATTCCTTACTTACAATTCGAGAAACGTTTCGTTTCACTGCCCAAGTTCTCTACATCTACAGTATAGCCAGTCGGTAGTCCGTGGCTACTTTTCACCTATGATTATGCTCAGTTGGCGTGAACGTTGGCAACCGTGGACAAGCGCGGCAACGTCGATGTTATGTAAGCAGCTGTGCCAGGTCTTATGACGTCATTGCTCGTGTAACGAATCTATCTCTATCTAGTAGTTCTTCCATGGTTTTGGTGTTTCGTCTGTTCTTCATTATGGAATTTTCCTCTGTATTGTTTTATTCGAATGAGAACTATTAACTATTGGCCATATAGATTAGAAGAATATGGTCGGATTCTGTGATCATTGAACTGAACATAGAACCATCAATTGAACCACGGTAGAAAATAAATTGAAATGAACAGATTTAGAGTAACGTGAATCACCTTCATCGTGTTGTCTTCCGAGAAAGGAAGGAGTTATTCTGCCGAGTAGTAATAAAATAAATCTACATACATAATAAATTATTATAACAGAAACGGTCGTTTCAATAAAACTACGTAGCTAACAGCGACATGTCCCTGATTTTTTTTCAATCACAAATAATTGAAAGGTTATATTTATACAGTACTACAACACTATCCGGTCATTTCCTTGAAACCGTTTTACCGTTAATATTTCTCTTCGATTCTTAGAACTGCGAGAAAGAAACGATCAGGCCATTAGCATACTAATGGAGACTGGTTACGCTAGTTTCTTGTGCTTCGTTATTTAGTGGCGTTGCACGGTTTGAACGGAACAGAACTCCATATTTGTTTCTTTGCTCTGATGAACTTTTCATTCAGTTCTGCAACAAAAGCTTCAGACCGATTGGCGGAAAAGATACGCTATGAATGTGCTCTGTCAATTCGAACTTTTCTTGATTATATCTTGACTATAGAGAGAGCTACATTAACCTTTAAAAAAGCCTGTAGTTATGACACCTTGCTGACTGTCAAAAAATTAAGATAGTTTCATAGAAATACCACTTTCGAAGTTATTAGTGTGATGATACAGCTCTCGATTTATCTCAGACAATGTTTGAATACCTTTAGGTCTAATTGTTGAATTATGTTGGCAAATTGGTGTTTATAATTCCATTATAACCGGAATTTCCGAAATTTGGAAGCAATATAAATTATTTGTACTTATATTTATCGATTTCCGATTATGTTCAAGATGATTAAACAATGTGTTCTGTCTGTCTGTCTGTTGCTAATCTGCAGCAAGATATTGTTCATTTCATACAATTCAAATGTTGCTCATAAATTGATGTTGTAGCTTGTAGCTGAACAGAACATTAATTGAAAGTTCTGTGGCCAATTTGATTAATCCAAAAATCAGATATATTTTGACCTTGGGATATTAGTTTTGTTACAGATAGCTCTTCTTTTTCTTTGATATTTAACATATGGTTAATTTCAAAAAATACTTTTGCTAAATAGGTACTTATGGGTTCACAGCCAGTTTCATAATCTATTTTAATAATCTTTTAGAGAGACTATAACGAAGACTATACGATACTGTTAAAATTAAAGGGACTTTAGAAAAGATTAAAAAACTGGCTTAATTTATAAGCGAATAATTGTATTCAATATAGACGAATACTAATAAATCCTGAAAACTATTTTAATGATCTTTTGACATACAGAATAGATATCAGCAAAATCAATCATGACTGCGTTTCGTTAGTACGCACATGTGTATTTTGGGGTCAGCCTGTATGTATATAGAAGAAAAAGAAGACGATTCTATGAAACCCAAATAATTCGGCGTATTCGTTCAGTTTTTCATTTCATCCATCTGAATTCATTTCGTCTGGCCCACAGTAGTCCAGTAAACAGAGCTCTGAAATCACTTTTCTCGGAATAAGCTGCATTTTTGATATAATGATTGTAACGGTGAAAGAAATACATGGTGAAAAATGCAGGTGTCAGAATTATCAGGAACATTGAAAAATTCGTGCAAATGTTAGAAAAATCACGTTTTTCTCGAAATTTTCGAAAATGAGGAGGTTTATCAAAAAAAGTTTCGAACAAAAGTTGTAGAACGGAAAATTCTAGTAAGAATCAAGTCTTTTTTCATCCCCAAAGTGATCATCCCTACTGATTAGCAACGTATATCTGTATTTTTAATTTCATCCTCGGCTACATGACAAGAAGATACCAGAAAGTGTAGTTTGGGGCGCAGCTTATTCGGCCAGGGTTGTATTCTTGTTTCGATATACGCTCTAAACGCTCGAATTTCTGGCTTGGACGGAAGCTTAAACGGAGAAACCAGATGTTCATGATTTGACTGAATTTAAATGAATAGACTTCGTATATCGAGTATATCGACTGTGACTAGCGCTATACTCCCGAAGAACGCGATTGTGAGTAGCATCGAAACGTGTCAAATTGATAAAATTAAATTTTGAAAAACTTAGGCATTATTTTTTGTTCATCTCTATGGTGAATAAAAAATTGGGGGATGGGGAATATTATATCTCAATGCAAAAAATTTCAGTAGTGTAAGGGATATCATCGAAAGCGAATATCTCCAAACTAGGGTATATCAAATTTTTGTAGAATACATTATTTGCCCCCACAACAGGCATCATTTGTTTTTCATTTCAAAACACGTTAGAAAAATAATTGTTTTATCGTACAGAGAATCCGATATCGCTTGATTTTGGCTGTTTCTGGTTCTTCTAAACTGGATGGCGTCTTATATCTTCAAACGATAAAAACATTCCATAGGCACTTTTTCACTGGGAATACAATACTACATATATTCAATTTTTTATCTCATCTATTAAGGGTGGAAAAACAACAGTTTAGTTACAAATTCGTGCTTCTTGTGATCGCATATCGATATGTCGATATTTTCAAGGCAAAATCAGCATAAAAGTGAAATAATCACCAACTGATCTCTGAGTCTCACATACATTATTCTATGAATAAAGTGGACATAGAATACTTCAATACATTGTAATTGTAAGGTCATACAATGCGGTGAATTTCCATAAATTTTCTGCCCTAGATTATTTCCAAAAAGAAGTATTTCCACAGATATAGGCAACCTAGAGAGCAAGATCACCAATCGTTTCATTTTTTAATGGGGATGTATTAAAACAGAATTTCAAGACTTCAGTTATAAATAGGGCTGATTAAGAGCAAAGTCAGAAACGCCATCAGATAGGTGTTTCTGCGTTATGTTGTTGAATTCTGCTAGAAAAAGATTTCGAATTTGTTAGCAGAATGATGGTACTCAATTTCAGAACATTTTATGAGTTTTATTTATATTAACATTGATTATAGAAATTCTGCTTGATATGTATTCAAATTGAGTGTAACATGAATCACATGATTTTATTGAATTTATAGATGTTCCAGCTAACAAAAGAAATTCTAGTTTTAATTCGTATTATTGAGATGGAAATTTATTGTGAGTGGAAATTTTTGTGTTCAATGGTTTCATAGAATTCTGTCGAAAATGGGAATTTCCCTGAAATGGTGATTTTGCTTTGAGAATAGAAGTAATATATGGACATATACAGGCTGTGTCAAGTTCGAGGGCCTATTAGACGTTTCTCGAGAACTGAACCTATTTGAAATCTGAAAATTTGGATTATGATATTGTTCGACATAATCTACTGACTTTAAATATTCTTGAAGACCAAGCACTTTCAGTTATAGAGGGAATGGAAACAAATTTTTCCAAAATTTCTTTTTCTCTATTTTTTCGTTTCAGATATGATACAGTATTCAATTTTGAATATATTTCTGTTCAAATCGTTGCATTCGTCCAAATTGTTTTCATATTATTGAGAAAAAAATGAAAAACTTTCCACAGAGTGTTCCGAATGCTGTGTCAAAAATGGGAATCATGATTTGCCCATAACTTCGTTTTTCAAATTAGAACCCTAATTTTTCATGATTACGCAATCATGAAAAACTCATGAAAGAATTCTTCGAAGAAAATAATGACAGTGTTCTAATATGTCAATGCTCTAAAAATGAATAAATCCTGAGTTATATGGGATTTTTTTTAAGTCAAATTAAAAATTTTTAAGTAAAATTAATAGTATCTGTTTCATATCAATAATAATATATGGTCATAGAAAATCCAGTTCTCCAGAAACGTCTAATATAGGCCCTCGAACTTGGTACACCCTGTATATTTTCGAAAAGCTAGTTATTTTTTGCATAACCTCAGATCAAAAAAAGATACTTTCCTTATTCAAAATAAAGAAGTTTTTTTTCAGCCTTAGTAGAAGAGATAACAAAAAATTGAATATGGATCCGTATTCCCAGTGAAAAAGTGTCTGTAGAAAGTTTTGATCCTTTTAAGATATTTTCGAAAATGAAGAAGCAATGACACATTTTTTAAATCGACAAAATATCAAAATTTGGTTATATCTTCAAGACAAAGAAAGATATTGTAAAAAGGTTTCCACTAATGGACTTTTCACAAATATGCAACACTGCAACAGGCTCAATTATTTTATTTTTTTGAGATTGCTACAATATAGCACCAATCCTTTCGATACTAGCATCTGTTTGAAGAATTATGGGGGAGTTTGAAGCAAAAATTGCCAAAATAGGAGGCATCCGTCCACTTGAAATCTACATTTTTTCTCAGTAAATTATGAAATAGTTCTAGAATTCTACACTGATTGGAAATATATTTATGATGAAAATATATTTTTCCAAGAAATTGCCCGATATTCTTTGTTTTTGGAATGAATGAATTTCATGGCTTTCACGTTATCATAAATCGGACGAATGGTATTATTTTCTATGATATGTTCCAGGTATTTTATTGAATTTTGAGTAAAAGCTATTTTATACCTATCTTTTACTCTGATAGGAATCGACGAGAAAGCCGAATTGATATCCAGCGCTGAAAACTACTTAACAATCTCTAGTTTTTTTTTTATCATTTCACCAATTAACAGAAAAGGTTGAGATTCCGGAACAACGATTTTGTTAAAATATAGAAAATCTATGCATGAACGTGATCTTCTGTTATCTTCTTCATTAAATTCATTAAAATTCATAAACTTCATATTGTGAATCTAGTATATTTAATTTTTTTTCTTTAAGTAATTTCTTCCTTTTTCTGCAGAAGTTTTAGGTTATCATCTGGAGTTAAACAAAATTTTTCAATACAATCGAGACTTATCAACAGGTCATATTCAAAATACTTTTGTTTATAACAATAACTTCAATGAAATCCTCAATATTAATGATCTTCCATTTTCAATCTTACAATACTATCTGTTTTATCAATATCTACCACAGGTTGTTCTGAACGTGCTCCTATATTCTTTGCCCAGTTTTTTCGAAATCTTATAATTTATCATTGCATTATCAGCTTCAGTACCATATTTACCTTCAATCATTTCCTGGTTATTTACCAACACGTCCAGTCGAATCAGTGGTATCTCATATCATTCCTAGTTTTATTGAATTCGATAATTTATCATTCAGGTTTTCATGAAGTTGAGCGTTATTAACTGCTTTTATTTTCTCTTTATTCTAACAAACGTCCTGTCTATGAAATCTGTTTGGTGAACCCAATTTTTCACAGATCTGACTATTTTTTTTCATATTCACGCTTTAACTTTTTCTTCATCCCTACTGTCTTATGAAATTTTGTGTTCTCATCTTTAACTTATAACGTGTTTTTGAAAGGCAATGCAGCATTTCATTATTCAATTTATTCTGAATGAAAATTGGTAGACCAATAACGATTAGATCAATTAAAATATTTTCAGGCATGTGATAGTCACTAACTTTATTTTTCAATTGCGTATTCCGCAAAATTTCCCTTTTTTTTTCTTCGAAGTTTTTCACCTTTTATCTTAAAAACGAAGCGTCTCCACGTATTCAGGTTCATTCAAAAAAAAATTATTTATTCTTATGAGACATACTACCCATAGAATTTTAATAAACGTTTTGTGACACCCGGTATGATGGAAACGTCGACTTAATACCAAATTTATAGCGAATAATTTTATAGCAAAAGCTGTTATTTCATGTTCCGAAAATATTTTAAGAATTATAAAAGCACTCTCCAGACGAAATAACTTCAAGCCAACCCTGTATTCCAGGCAGATGTTCGCTCGACAAACTACTCGTTTCTGGCTTGTCGTCGTGCGGGAAATTCAAAATTCGATTGCCTCGCTCAAATACAGATATACGTTGCTAATCAGTCGGTATGAACACTTTGAGTATGGGAAAAGACTTGATTCTCACTAGAATTTTCCGCTCTACAACTTCTGTTCGAAACTTTTTTTGATAAACCTCCTCATTTTCGAAAATTTCGAGAAAAACGTGATTTTTCTAACATTTGCACGAATTTTTCAATGTTCCTGATAATTCTGACACCTGCATTTTCGACCATATATTTCTTTCACCGTTACAATCATTATATCAAAAATGCAGCTTATTCCGAGAAAAGTGATTTCAGAGCTGTGTTTACTGGACTACAGATGCTTCCAAACATCCAGACAGAACCGCATTTATAAGCCTGGTATTTCGATCTATTTTAGTTGGCAGGCGTTTTTCTTTGATCGATCCGAATCGAAAGAAAAAAGAAAGCGTTTATTTACCGCGCTATATCAAGGATTTCGGAAAGTCGATCCCGTTTCAAAATAACCTACACCTGTTGTTAATTTTTTCGGTTTGTTTATCGTTTTTTTTTGCCTACTTGTTTGTTTTCGAAAAATGAGATGCATATTGGTCTGAATCATTTATTCGATAGTGAATCTCTGGCATTCAACAACTCGTTCTCCGTCCACCTCGTTTTTCAATTACGTGAAATGAAGATTTGATGTTTTCCCTAAAAATGATACAATCTGGAAATTGATCCCAATTTGTTTTTCCGAATAAAAAACATTATATTTGCTTCGATATTCAAACATTTTCTATTTGCAATCGAAAAACAATAAATAAATATAAAAAATAAGATATTATTCAGAATATTGTAAACTTATTTTTGACAGTAACTAAAATATAACCCCAAATTTGCATCCAAGTCTACTTTCTTAAACAAAAGTCAGTCAATTTACCAGAGCCTAAACGTTAAATTTTCATTATAGTTCCTTTTTAGAATCAATTACATATTTATGTTGTTTTCTTGATATGTGTATATGTTGATTTGGTATTTATATTTTTTTTTCATTTCTCAGGGTTCAGTACCGTATGGTACAAAAGGAACCCTCAGGATGCCGGTGAGATATCGATGTCTATCTGTCTGTCTGTGTGTATCAAAACTGTTTCATCAACAACCCAGAGCATGCTTTTTGGCCTAAGATGCGGTTATGTGTAACAACATACTCCATTTACACAAAGTGTGTTCTGATGTAAGAGCTTCCGGATGATGTTTTCTGTTAAATCTTGAATTGTACGAGAAATAGTGAAATTTTTTATTGCAATACGATGAATAACTCATTTATGCCTTTGTTCATATTAAATTTGTACCACTGCATTTCACAAAATACTAACAATATCAGGTTCTATAGCATATGGGTGGCTAATTAATCAATCAATTGATCTTCTACGTTCTGGTCAGTCTATAGTGAAAATAATCAAACTATTCCAGGCGAAAAATTTCGATGTAAACCCTCAACATGTTTTGAATCAATCAGATCATCTTCAGGGGAAAAAAGAATAAAGAAAAACAATATAAAAGTAAAAATAATGAAATCACTCAAAATAATATTCTGACTTTTATATTCTGTTGTTATTTTTGTTCCTATTCTTGTGCTTTAAGCTTTACATACAAGTGAAGCTAAAAGCACAAAAACTGCTCTCAGAAAACAAGAACAACAACAGAATATACAAGTCAAAATAATGAAATCAGTCAAAATATTATTTTGACTTTTATATTCTCTTTTATTCTCCTGAAAATGAGCTGATTTCCTCGAAACATATTTAGGTATTATTAAATCATCAAAGCTTTGTCTGGAATAGTTAAATTAAAATGATAAATTTAATGAATTGAGTATTGTTGATGTAAGAATGCGAAAAAACATGTAAAAACAGATGAGATATGTTTCAGATTGATTGAGAGCTGTTTCGCTTTTGAATTTGGATTGAAACACTTGTCTAAAATTTCTCATAATGTACATAAATTATGAACAATAAATATCCGGAATCTCTTATTGAAACAAACACCCATTCCTATATTTGTAAACCGAAATTTTACACATCTGCTTCACAATATGATTCACGCACTATCAAATTTGATGTTTGAATTTTTTTTATATTCAATCGAATTAGATTTTTGTTCCACACTGACAGGCAGATCTGAGATTTTTTCCTAATTTCATTTTTCAAGTCGTGCTTTAATGTCGATAGCATGTTTGTAAGCCCAGCCCACTCTTTTTTATAATATTGAATTTCAAGTTGACAAATCGCAAAACGAATCAGATTTTTCCAAAACCATTTTTGCCAGAATATGAGCGAAATAATTCGTACAAGTTGCATTATATCGACCATTCACTGTTCCCTTGAAAATTGTTTCACAATACAAGTTTTATTCGATCAAAATCGTTTTATTCAATAGATGGAAGTGCATGCTATTTTGTCGTTGTTTTTTCATAATGTAATTGAATAAATCGAAACTATTATCTATAATTGTTTACAGAAAATACATTTGTGAGATTCTGTATTTCTTATTATTTCCATTAATTTTACCGACAGAATTCAGATGCAAAATTGAATTTTTTCATGATTATATTCAATTACCACGTGCAGATAAAAAATTTGACGAAAATTTTCTTTGTAAGTTTGTCAATGATTGAAATTAAGTATCTTTTTTTCGGGAACTGAAATATGAATCTCAATATTAAAATAAGAATAGTTTACGAAAGGGGTATTTCTTGAAATAGTCTTTTTCTGTTAGGTACTTTATCTTTTATTTTTGAAATTTTAAACATTCTGTTTTTGTGACATGGTTTAAATGTGAAATGATGCGAAAATTCCCTCAGAAATTAGATTGTTTTCTCATATTTAACTCGATCGGTTATAAGATGAGATTTAAAATTTTTTATAACATTTATAGAGATTGTATACTTTGTATTCTAGAACCTCTGCCAGATTTCTAAGATATTGATAGAGAATTGTTTAATGAAATAATAATTCGAACATGGTTTGGTTGTTTTGAGTAAGTTATGTTGGATCGAATAAAATTCATACAGGGTGTAAATAAAGAGTTGCGATAAATTTAAGGGGATATTTCTGTCAAGAAATAGTCTGGGTCATTCAAGTAAAATATTTTTTTGAGTAGCTCCTGTTTGAATACAGCCTTATTCAGGCTACTTATCTACCATTCGTTTAAATTTGCTGAAAGTTTTTTGGGTTGGACAGAAAATAGTGGACTGAAATCTTGGTTGTTTATTCAAAGATTGATTCAAATGCCATATTCATGTTTTGCACAATAGTTTATTTGAAAACAGAATTGGATGAGATTCGAAATTATTTATTTTCCCTTCTATTTCAAATATTGTTTCTGTAGGACATGTGGCTGAAAAAAAAAACAGGAAAGGAATATAAAATTAGGATACGAAAATGTCTATCGATAACATCCCAGAAAATAATTCATTTTCCCAATTCCTCAGTGAAGATACTTTCCCACAAAAACCTTAAATTCTTCTGCAGTTTTTTTTTTGTCCAGATTCAACTGAATCACTATTCCTGTTTCATAGTGTGATGTAACAGTAGTGAAGTATACTTGTTACCCAATAGTCTTGTACCTGAAGGAAAAAAGGCAACGAAACGAGGAAGGCTTTGACTGAAGTATTCCATTTCAGAAATCCAATCCCTATTTCTGCACCCTAGGTGGGTCCTTTCTTGCGTTATACAACTAGACCTGTATATTGTTACTCCCGAATGCTCTCGCCGAACTGATGTCTCCGCAGTTGCCTCGTTGTGCGACAGAAAAAATTCCCACATTTCGGGGAAAAATTAACCAAATTGGCAACCCCGAACCCAGGTCCGGGTAACTAATAACATGAACCTGTTCTCTCTTTCTCTCGAAATGTGTTCCAAATAAGCTTGTCTTGTCAGTTTTTCAAACGTGATTTTGAATCAGGTTCGACCGAAACCAGTTCTCATTGTAGACGGCCATGGTTGAATTTACTTTTATATCGGTTTCAACCTTTCTCGTCGGTTCGGGCGAGCTTTATTTCGAATTTCGAACAAATGAGGTGTTTGGGACATGACCGTACTTGTCTGGTCGTCTATATAGGCTAGTAATGGGGTAGTTCCGAACAGTAGGTACCAGTGGTACCACCAGTATTCCCAGAGACAACGACTATTGGCGAGGTCGTTCCGGTTCTATAGAAATTCGAACACCAGCCAGTAACACCAGCAGTATCGGAATTCTCCTTTTGTCGTTCATTCAACAAAATTACAATATGACATCTAAATCAACCCTTACCTCTCGACTGTCAACGAGTCAACACGAGTTCGTCAGCTTTTGTCAACTTTGTGAAAATTCGAAAAAAATTTCACTCTAGAAACGAAAATTTCTTCTATTTTCTCTGTGGCTTACGATGCCTTTAATCGTTTAAAAAGTTTAACAATCTTTGGAATATTCTTGGCTATCGAATATAAGTGATATGATAAAAAATACAAATTAAATTGCTACAATCTAGATGTTTTATTTAGAAGTTTTTTCATGTTTGGCGTGATTTTGTGATGGTGTTGAAGTTATAACGTATCTATATTAATAAAAGAGGATCTATGGTTTACTTCAAAATGCTTTATTGTTCAAACGATCGCACCAAATTGGACAATTTTTTTTTGTTGTGTTCTTCTTTTGTTTTTGAGTTATAGGCCAAAATTTAAATTTGGGCTATTTCAACTTTGGTCATTATCTCCGTTTCTGTTTGTGCTAGGATGTTGAAATGAAAACATTATACAGACACTTTTTTCATAGCAATCCAGTGGCGTACTATAATTTTTTCGACAGGTTCATTTGCTGAGCTATGACATGAAGTTGTCTTTTTTCTTATGAAAACAGTAGGTAGTTTAAAATGACTTAGAAAGAATCTCCATTTTTTTCCCGTTTCAGAAATATATCATACATCGCCCTCAGTCTTTCTAAGTCATTTTAAATTATTGTTTTCATAAGAAAAAACACATCTTTATGTTAAAGCTCAGCAAATGTACCAATTGGAAAAAATCATGGTACGCCACTGGATTGCTTTCAAAAAAGTGCCCGTATAATGTTTTCATTTCAACATCCTATCTTAAACAGAAACGGAGATAATGACCAAAGTTGAAATTTTAATTTTGACCTATAACTCGAAAACAAAAGAAGCTAGAGGAATGCATTTATTAGTTTCTCGAAAAATGACGTAAAGAGCGTAATGTACCATACATTTTCCTCTATATCGTTGGGTTGAAAAAAATAGTTCAGGTATCACCAATTTTGAACACCCCACAATTGATATTTTGTGGATCATAAATGTCATCGATGGTTTTTGTGCTCTCCTACATAACGTGAATCCCAAATGAACTGTTGAAGGAGATAAACCATAGTTGTTATGCAAAAATCACGAAAAAACTTATAATTGTTGACGAAATTCGTCCCAAAAACACTTAATTTTCATCATATAATTTGGAATTTCTAACAGAGGACATTCCAAGGATAATTAAGACAGCATATTGAATAGGGAATACTCCTTCTGACGAAAAGGATGTATTTTTTATGAAATATCATTGCAACGTCGCATTTTGAAATAACCATTTCAACCGTTGTCCAAAAAAAATTATTTAAAGCACTTTAAAATGAAAAATAAAATGGGTATTTAGAATTTAAAGCATTTCATTTCAATTGCACAAGTTGGCAACATCGACTGAAATATGCCTTGATAATAAAAAACAACAAATACATTATCTTTATGGGATAGACAAAGATGGCTGTCTATGAAGTATGCGACGAACGAGGAAGGTCGTAAAATTTTATGGTATTTTTATGTCTGGTTGCAGTTGAGGCTTGCCAGTAAGTACGCGCCAGTAAATCGAAAGCTGTTATTTTATAAAAAAGCTGATCGGACATTGTTCTTTTTATTTTCTAGTAGGCGCTGTTTCTAAATAGTAAACTTGAAACCAAGCGATTTAAATTTTGAAACCCCATATTTGAAGAATGATTTTGAATAGTTTCCGCGGTGCATTTGAAAAAATCATGAATGAAACTCATAATTATTCAGTTTAAACTTGCATATGCAGTGATAACCCAAATTGAGGAATATTCCCCATTTGAAGAAAATGTTTTTTTTTCGAGTATATTCACGGTGGCCAAACTTTGAACTCGTCCATTATACGATTCCATTTCGTGCGGCATTGCTTGTTTTCCCTTTCTTGCATATTTGTATAAAGTGTCCTTTTGAAAGGTTTGCCAAGCATAAGATATTCTATGCGAGTTACGTAAGCAAGTGAAACCTGTCATCTGCCAATTGGAATTGGATAACCCCGATGTTATATATTTCTGTGGCTTACGTCAATTGCACCGTGGCAGTCACGGTATTGCCATTCACTATCACCCACCGAAAATTCTAAATAACAATGAGCCATTCGATTTACACCGCTCTTTGTGAAGACAAAGAACACGAATCCGTATATCTACAGAGTTGAAAATAAAAAAAACCGAAACGGAAATTATGTTATTATCCAATCGAACAAACGGACAATTGTCCCATTCAGAACAACAAGCCCGAGGCGCCATTTTTCTCGATATCTCGAACTTTGATGAATTAACGAGCGATTAAAGATTGTTTTTTATGGCATGGCCCCCCTCGGGCTGCACCGTTATTGCGCAGAAATAACAGGAATTAGCCAATTTTTTAAAGAGGAGTAACAAAGGTCGATGCATGTTGCTGTAATGTGGGGATTTCTACAGAAGGTGCACCTTGACAATTGCGAAATTGCAATAGGTGAATGCAAAACCAGGCGACGTGATAGAGCAGCAGTGTTGTTCTCGGCACGATTCGTATAAATGTTGTTGAATTGCGTCCAAACGTACAGACGAAATGTTGAAGGGAAATTGAGGCATGCATTCGTCATGCTGAGGAGAAGAGAAGTTTTTTGGTCCCCTTGTTGCATGAGATATATGCAACAACTGCTGTGTTTCTAATTGCGAAATATCACCAGAATCAAGCTATTTTTGATGCTATCTAATGAAGACATCAATATGTTTCGTCCAAATTATTATTGAATAAAAATGATCTTACAGGGATTGGAATAAGGTTACCAATCTGCCTTTTTAGCTCATGTGGACGAATCTGTAAGTGGTCATGTTTCCGACAAAATCGTTCTTCTTGCCAAATATTATATCGAGTCTTTTATTTTTTCATTGATCCTTGATGGAAAAAAAGATTCTATTTGACATCAGTCTAGCAGAACAGCCAATCGAAAGTTTATCAAGATTTTGATATCAAAATTTTCCGATCAATTTTTGATCTGGTCTGAACCCGTTGCCTATTTTCGTTTTATGATATTTTTTAACCTTGGGTTCTGCTAGCTTCGCCGTCAAGCGAGTATAACATAAGACCTTTGAAAAAAATTCACTTGGACAAAAAAATTCATCTTCAATCAAGATTAATTAATTTGTTACGAATTTAGATGCTCACCATTTTATTTTACAAATGTTTCTGAAATAATGGTTTTCTCCTAAAATACCAAGTTCTCCTAAGCCTGACAGAACTCGGCATTAAAAATCAATCATTTGGGAAAATCTAAGAGGAAAATATGGATGAACTGATTCATACAAAGTTTTCTTATCAGTGACAGATGCAGACCATATAAATGTTCATTCGAACATCCCTTATGAATACTAGTTTCTATGATACTGAGTGTCTAAAAAATATTCGAACCTTGATAATTTATAAGCTGTTGAATCGAGTTTGTTTATAAGTATTTTGCAAGCTTATTGTCGTTGCGTTCTCCAAAAAATCCAAAATGGAAAATCAAGAAAAAACAGGACAGTACTCAAACATTTCTAATCTTTCGGGTATCAAAACACTACAGGGTGGGCAAAATTGTTGATACCTGCACTACAACTTTTTAACCCAAAGAGATAGAGGAAAATGAATGCCACACTACGGTCGTTTTTTTTTCGAGAAACTAATAATTCCATCAACTGTATTCCTCTATCTTCTTTCGTTTTCGAGTTATAGGACAAAATTTAAATTTAGGCGATTTCAACTTTGGTCATTATCTCCGTGTCTGTTTGTGCTAAAATGTTGAAATGAAAACATTATTGAGACACTTTATTGATAGCAATCTAATGGCGTACTATGATTTTTTCCAACAGGTCAATTTGCTGAGCTATAACATAGAGTTGTGTTTTTTCGTTTGAAAACAGTAGTTCAAAATTACTAGAGAATTCCAATTTTTTCCCGTTGCAGAAATATGTCATATATCCCCTCTAGTTTTTCTAAGTAATTTTAAACTACTGTTTCCATAATTAAAAATATATCTTTATGTTATAGCTCAGCAAATATACCTGTTGGAAAAAATCACAGTACGCAGTGGCGTACTTGATATCAATCCAGTGGGGTTGATATCAAAAAGTGTCTCCATAATGTTTTCATTTCAACATCCTAGCAAAAACAGAAACGTAGATAATGACTAAAGTTGAAATTTAAATTTTGGCCTATGACTCGAAAACAAGAGAAGAGGAGTACAATTTATGGCATTATTAATTTCTCAAAAAAAGATGAACGTAATGTGCCACGCATTTTCCTCTATCTCATTGGGTTGAAAAAGTTGTAGTTCAGGTATCACCAATTTTGCCAATCCTGTAAATAAGTAAATAATTCTTAGTTTCGCGACTAGAAGAAAAAATGCTATGGAAATCAGTTATCAATTCTTATGGCACACATTTCTTGAACGGACTGGAACCGAGTAGAACCATCTGGAAAACAAAATATCTGGATTTTTTTTTCAAAAAACCGAAAAATCCCCTAAACTCTCGAAATAATCAATGATTTTTCAAACTATGATTATGAATAAAGAGATAAAAAATACCTGCTTTGTAAAAGACTGGATGATCGGATATCAAAAACATCACATTTTTCTCATTATCATATTCGGAAAATGAATTTTGATAGTTACCCTCTCTCAGTAGAAGACAGTTTGGAAATTACCATAAAAATCGAACAGTTCAGAAATTATAAGGTTTCGAATATTCTTTGATTTACAGGAAACACTCTGTATCGACGTTGGTGTTTTAAAATCAGTACGAATAAGAGATGTTTGCTAGCCAATTTCTGATTCCTCATATGGACTTCTATTACCTCCTGCCCGAGGGTTTATTGGTTAGAAATCACCTCGGAAATCACCCTGTATATTCTCCCAGATTCTCCCTTATTGTTGACCATGCAAAAAATTCCGAATAGGTTTAACTAGCTTCACATTAAGCTCATAGAAAAATAAATTAGCCTTAAATTTTAAGCCTAACCACAATAAAAAAATCCCAAAGTGCTTTTGATAGCTCTACGGGGGTGGGAATATCTTGAACCTCCATCTAATCTTGTGTTGAATAAAAAAGGGCAGTCGTCTGGCTGCACAATCTAATTCCTTGACAAAAAAGACCTGAAAATCAACTTGGGACAAATTTTCTGTCGAGGAAAACGAAAATAATGATATGGGGATATTCTATATATACTGATGATGCTAGGGAATATTCATGAAGGCATAATAAGCAAGCCACGGTTGAAAAGTCACCGATTTCTGTTTCACCCAGTGTCCTCTCTTGCTTGGCTTGGTATTTCCATACTCCGAGGGGAGGAAACCGGTATAATTTTAGTGGTCCCCTACCCCGATCGATCCACAATAAATAACAGTCGAGTTGACGATTATTACATCCAGATACGACTGCGATAAGACGAATGCTAACCTAAGCCATCGGATGACTTGCAAAGAACTGCCTCAATTTCGATATGAATTTACACGAAACTGTCTACGTAGGCTGAGATAAGATATTTTCTATACAGACGTTTTATGCCAACGAGCTGTATTGTATGGAATTACACACTCAAAAACAATACGGAGAAGTGTTATGTATCAGATGGGATCCCATTACGTGCGATCGCTCGACTAGAAATGTAAATTGGAGTAAGGTTATCCTAAGCCAAACGGCTACGTTGCCAAGTTGTATAATTACGTATAATAATACTGTAGAAAAAATTTTACGGACATAACCCTCTGAGAAATATTAACCGTAGACACGTGTTTCGGGCTTTTGGCCCTCATCAGTACCGTAGTTGAATACGAAAAATCCGATACAATCATTAAATTCATTGAAATATTTTTTTGTAGTTGTACATACAGTCGTTTTTCAGTTTTTAGTTGGTAATTTAATAAATACATTTAGCACAGTTTTAACCAGATAATTTATTCATTTCTTAGTATTTTATCAGCGTATTATGGTGGTATACAATAATGTTCACAGCAAAATTCGACCGAATATCCAATGGTCTATCTGAATTTAGTTCTTTTCCTCTGATGATCTTGAAAATGTGTTTTTGGCGTCCATCTAAGAGATCAAAGGATGCATCATATGGTCTACCCTATCCTATAATGCCATATACACATGTTTATTTACATGTTTTTATGACTGATAATTTTTTTCGGCGTAACTCATTGTTTTAGCTCCTTCGAATCATACACACTTTTTATGTTGAATATATTTATTGCAAGTCTTTATCCATATTTAATTTTTTTCCATTTTAATTCAGCTACAACTTATTTGTATCTGAATTGATAAGTATTTATTCATTTTTATTGTATAATTTTGTGAACATGGTCAATGATCTGAGCAGTCGATAGCATGCAAAAATTTTTCTTCTATTCAAAAACAAAACTGATTAATTTTTCTTAAAATAACGAGTTTTTTCTATAAGTCGGAATGAAACCTTTAATTGGGAATCCGTTACGAACCGAAAAGTTAAATTCAAGTGTACAAACGATGATCCTTCTATATTTGTGCTTCATTATCAACGACAAATAAGTCCTTTATTTTGGTTGGGTGCTCATTATTTCTGTTACTAAGGACGTACGACTGAAAAAAGCAATAATAACGATATCCGACTTGATATTTTATATTCACCATAAAAATTAATTGGAATTCCACAATTTATTGACTGAAAACCGAAATTGATCATAAAAAAAATGGATTTGAGAATACCTAGCCGAACAATGGCTCCATTGTTTCATCTCAGTTATAGTCATCAATATTCTCCAAAAATTTATACGAGGCCATTATCTCCCACTATAAAGTGTGTTTTCAAAGCTGGGTTTTTTTGACAGAAAAGCGTTTCACCAAAAATCACTAATCCTAATACTACCCTAGATCATTTGTCTGAATTATCTCGTGATGACTGACTCAACCATATGGTTTCGTTTAGTATATTGGCCCGTTCGATTTTTAGTCAGAAAATGGAAACTTGGGATTGCCGAATTTTTTCATTGTTTAGTAACTTACACGATCTTATGAATGACTCATTTAGATGCCTAAAACTAGAATATTATTTTACCATCTCACCAATAAAAATCGTCCTTATTATTTACAAATTTCTACACTATGGTCATCACAATCTTCTTCTTGTTCGAACCGTTTAACAATCGTCTTAAACATGGGGTGATGTTTTCTACCCAAAACGCACGATGAAACAATTTTTCAAGTGACTTGCTGCAACTTATCAGATAGACTCGGATCTATCTACTAAACCATCCATATGTTTAGGTTTTTCAAATGCCGGAGTCACCTTCCACAGTCCCTTACTTGAAATTCAATGAAATTTCGTCGAAATTCTAAGGGTTCTAGCTCAGCCATCTTGAATATTTTATATGGACAAATTTTGGTGAAATGACTTATGACCCCAAATGCGGCCCTCATTTTGAGTGAGTGAATAAAGATATTTTGATAATCTTTTCTTGTGGTGTGTGTAGGGTGTTCAAAAGCAAAATTTAAAATTATTATTATATATACAGGGTCAAGATTTAGACCAAAGTTACACTTTTCTAAATGTAACACTCTCTATTTGATCTCAAAAATGGAATGGCAAGCTCAAATTATGATGATTTTTTGCAGATCACTTTATACCTTAGGAGCACCATTTACGAGATAATGGCGAAAATGGGTTACTAGTTTTGAATTAAAAATCGAAAATTGCTCAGAAACTATCAGCTTTAGATGTATAAAAATTTTATGAAGATAGTTTCGAAATTAATTATTACGTTCAACGAGATATAGAAATACCGGGTGTGCCATTTGAAATAAGAAAGTTTTCGACGATTATTTGTAGTTGATGTTTGAGAATTAATTATGATCACTCTGTATACTACAGAGTTAAAATTTTCTTTTATATGTAGGAGTAGCCAACTTGTCTACTCGAAAAAATTCTGTCTGTATCGCTGGCGTGACTAGTTTCTTCATTAATTGCAATTTGAAAAAACTCCATATTTTCGATTTTTCGCCATTATCTCGTAAAGGGTGCTTCTGAGCTATCAAGTAATCTGAAGAAACTCATCATTACTTGAGCTTGCCATTCCATTTTTGAGGTCAAATATAGGGTGTTACATTTAAAAAAGTGTAACTTTGGTCTATATCTTTGTTTTCGAACACCCTGTATATATGAAAATAATTTTAAATTTTGATTTTGAACACCCTACACACACCACAAGAAAATATTTTCAAAATATCTTCATTACTCCCTCAAAATGCGCTTCCAGGGCATAAGTCTGTATTGAAATCAATATTTTTTCAACGAATAACTCAATTAGATTTTCCCAAACTATATTATCTGTTATATTTGACGTATAGACGTATAGAATTCGCGAAGTATTGAACGCCACATGTTCACAAAATTATTAAGTACAAGTTGCTGATTATTCGTAGACGCAAAATATTATAGCCTTCAAAATCCCATTGGCTACTTGGCCTCAATAGCCCATATTTCAAAACAGAACGTGGGCTATTCCTTCGCTCACTGGATATTTCCTATAAAAAGTAATCATGTATGGGGATTTATTAAAGTTTCCTCAACTTTTTTCAATGCCCACTTTTTATGTGAGAAACTATCCAATGAAAAACTGAATCCGATACCTATGGTGTTTCTTGTTGAGAATCTCGAGAAGTTGACGAGTAGTTCGGAACGTCCTCGACATTATTCATGAAAACTACCAATTACATCCTAGTCATTACCAAGTTGGCTGGATACCATCTCCTGAATTTACCGATAATCTTTCCGTTTTTACTCGTGGTTTTATGAATTTTACATCAGGTCTGCCAGGCCAGAATTGGTTGTTATCGTCATTCTGTACCGGATTAGAGTAGAAGTTGGCGAGTTTGCTAGGTAATTATGCAATCAGTTACGACAAATAATAAATAACGCATTGCGTTACTCAACAAACAGGTGCACGGTGAAGAACGCTTTCAGGTTGTTATACCCTTGCTCGGTTCAGAAGAAACGGGTGTAATATACGCAACCAAACTTACATGGACTCATCTAGTAGTATTTTACAGCATTTATGGTAAAACGTTTTTTAGGTAAAAACGTTGAGAGAAGTCCTGGGCTCGATTTTCGTGAAAAGTCCAGTAGTGGCAAACGTTTCACGATATCTTCATTTGTCTTGAAGATATACTTAACCAAATTTTGATATTTTGTCGATTTCGAAATGTGCTATAATTTCTTCATTTTCGAAAATATTTGGAAACGATACAAAAATTCTACAGGCACTTTTCCACTGGGAATACGATACTATATTCATTTTTTTTATATCTGGAAGGTGGAAAAAACAACAAGTACGAATGCATTCTTTTTTTGATCTCGAATCATACATACAAAAAAAATTCCCTTTCAAAAAAATACAGGGTGTTTTCAAAGGTGACAGAAGGTAGAACTCATCAAAATAAGACGTTTAACCAAAAGTTGTCTATATAAAATATCCAAGATGGCTGAGATACAACCCCTAGAAGTTCGACAATATTTCATTGAATTTCAAGTACGTTACTGTGGAAGGTGACTCCGGCATCGCAAAAACGAAACAAAACATAAACATATGGCTGGACAATGAATGGTTCAGTACCAAGTTCATCGGAGTAGATGCATCAGGTCACTTTTGAGAGAATCATAATTGTTGTATCGTGCAATTTAGGATGAAAAAAAAATGTAGAAAATCGAGTCAGTTTCTTGAAAGTGCTTCTGTTAGTTATGTTAGGAAAGTGCTATGATGTTTCCCCATTTCATCCCATTTTTACGACGGTTGTTGGAATGTTCGAACAAGAAGATTGTGATGCCCATTGTGAAAAAATTCGTGAATAATTTAGATTAATTTTATTGGTGAGATTTTCAAGTATTATCAAAAATGGGAATTTCACAGTGAAAATGGAATCTGTCAACATCACATTATTTTGACAAATTTGAAGAAACCTGCTTCAAATATTTTACCCACCCTATGTATTATGGTCGAAAATATCTCAAAACGGTGAAAATTTCAGTTGTTTGGGAATACATAATGTATGTTATATTCGAAAAGTTATGGAATTGTTTCCGCACACAGCAGTCATGTTAGAAAAATCTGTATGAGACCAACATGACACGTGTAATTACAATTTTTTCCACAGTATTCCTACCATAATTTCTTAACAACCAGCAGACCTCAATTCCTCGACTCCATAGTCGTTTTACCCAATTCACTTTGCATCATTAACGACAAATAGAATTTCTATGGCATAATGAATTTGCGAAATTCGTATGTAGCGATAGCGAATGAATGCATTATAACAGGCATATATGAGAAAAATTTGTGAAGTGAAACACAATTTATGACGAGTGGAAAATCGTTTGAATTACGTGCTAGGGCCTAGCTAGTACTAGATTGAATTATTCTTCGAATGTTCCCTTTTAATTCCAGTGTTTAAGAATTCATACAAAAGAGAATAGGAAACTAGCAACAATGAAAATCATTAGATATTATTGAACTTAAACCAGATTATACGATTTCCACGAAATGAGTTTTGAAACCACTTTAAAAACTCATTTTATCAAAATCGTATAATCTGTTTTAAGTTCAATTTTGGATTTTCATCAATCGGTCACATCAATCCAATACAGGGTGTTTTCAAAGGTGAGGCTTTTTTTTTGACAGAAACAAAACATAAATATATGGCTGGACAATGAATGGTTCAGTACCAAGTTCATCGGATAAGATGCATTAGGTCACTACTGAGAGAATCATAATTGTTGTATCGTGCAATTTTGGATGAAAAAAAATGTAGAAAATTGAGGTGCTTATGTTAGTTATGTTGAAAAAATGCTATGATGTTTCCCCATTTCATCCCATTTTTACGACGATTGTTGGAATGTTCGAACAAGAAGATTGTAATTGTAATTTTGTGAAAAAATTCGTAAATAATTTAGATGAATTTTATTGGTGAGATTTTGAAGTATTATTCTTTTTTTTACACTTGTGTCCTAAGTCTCTTCTGTCAGTTGATATCGAAATGACAGATTTCATACTATCGTGTAAGTTACTAAAAAATAATGAGAACAATTCGGCAATCCTGGGTTTCCATTTTCATTACTATAGTCTATCCAAATCCGAGAGGCCAGCGTAAACAAACTGACCAGCGCGTGATCTTATTTAAGGTACTCCTCTTATTGGTCAAAGCTTCAGGAACGCCATGTTTGCAGGTGGGAGTAATGCAGTACCGCATTACGTTTGATTCATTGATTGTATGCGAATTGTTGTGCAGAACTGCAGAGATCATTCATTGCTTTTTCTTTCGTAAATTGGTTTATAGTTGTAGCAAGTTATTCAAGTTACAAGCATTTAAGATAATGTCAAGTACTGATACTGCTGAGGAATCGCGTGTTGACTTAAGTCCTCCAAAAAAGAGACGTCTGAAACGACACTTCAGTGCCGAGATAAAAGATATGATTTTGAATACTTATAAAATTGAGATTATTCAAAATGCAGGAATGTGTTTAAAGGACGTAGAACTCCGAGTTGCTGAGAGACTTTGCATTGGAGCTCGAAGTGTTAGGAGAATTATTTCCGAATACATAAATTCCGGTGTTCTATCACAGCCGGCAACAAATCAAAATCGGACCACCAAATGGGAGTCCTTATCAGATTTCGATAAAAATGTAATACGGCGAAAAGTTCACGAGTTTTTCTTCAGAAATGAACACCCGACTATAGAGAAAGTATTAAAAATAGTTAATGAAGACTCGAACTTGCCAAATTTTAAGAAGAGTACCTTCTCTATAATATTGAAAAAACTTAATTTCAAATATGGACGTCGCCAACGCAACAGTTTTTTAATGAACCGTGACGACATTAAATGTTGGAGAAGAAACTATCTCACGAAAATTAGGACCTTCCGTGATGATAACAGGAAGATTTACTGCTTGGATGAAACTTGGGTAAATACCGGTCATACTAAATCCAAAGTGTGGACCGATGAAACAGTTACATCTTCTCGGCAAGCGTTACTTGCTGGATTATCTACTGGATTAAAAATCCGTTTGGGAAGGTCTTGAATTTTGAGTTTAACCCTTTGGTTTCATAAAGCTTGATCAGAGAATCAACGATCGAGTGACGGATGAACGTCAATTAGTTTTCAGTCGATAAGTTGGTCATAAGCATTCGGAATATCATTCTTTCACCAAATAATTATCTATACACGCCCATTTGATGATTCTCAACTGCTACTCCTCCAATATATTCGGGAATATGAAAGTTTCAATGATTTCCTTCGGGAAATCGAATGCCAAATCGTTGATCGAGCAATCAAAGTTTTCTGAAACTTGATGTAAGTACCTTTTTGGTGGAAAACAATTTCAACATTCTTTTTCAAATGAAGTGAATATATTTTTCCAGGCAAAGGGCAAAGAATTATAGTGTGTCATATTGGCAGTGACACTGGTTTTTTAACTGGAGGACTCTGGACTTTCCAATCCAAAAAAACTGGTGACTACCATGAAGAAATGGATGGTCAGTCCTTCGAAAAGTGGTCGAGGGTATAGTTCCTAAATTGGAGGAAAATTCTATAGTAGTTTTAGATAATGCTCCTTACCATTCAAGGAAAATGGAAAAAATTCCTAATTCACAATTCAGAAAGAGTGATATCCAACAATGGTTGAGGGAGAAAAATATTGATTTCACCCCTGACCTCATAAAAGCGCAATAGTTGCAGATAGTCAGGCAGAACAAAGAAAACTTTGAAAAATACATTGTGGATGAAACCGCAAAGGCCCAAAATATTACTGTACTTAGATTACCGCCCTACCACTGCGAACTGAACCCTATTGAATTGATTTGGGCCGATGTCAAGAATTTTGTGGCAGATAAAAACACCACATTTAAAATGGCTGACGTCCAAAATCTTTTTCAAGAGGCTCTCTCACGGGTTACTTCCGAAAGATGGAGAAAGTGCGTGAAACATGTCAAACAAAAAGTTGAGGTAGACATGTGGAAACTGGATAATATTATGGATGATATAACACCAGTCATCGTCAACTTAGAGGAAAGTTCTGCATCTTCTGACGACACTACGGGGTAGTCACTTTTAAAAAAAAAATATTGTTACACATTTATATACATAGTATTTATTAAAGTGGGAACTTTAGATTAATTGTTCATTACTCAGACTCGTAGATAAGCATACACATTTTTCACTGGAACTGGAACACTCACAAAGTTTTAAAATATAACGCTCTCGGAATTCAATTTATTAGTACACCTCTGCGTTATCACGTTCTTGACGCGTGATCACTTCATGCTGCAATGTTTACCGTTGGCCTCTTGGATTTGGATATACTATACGTAAATATCGAACGAGCCAATATCTTAAATGAAACCACATGGTCGAATCAGGATATAAGTTTTTTCCCACTGCTTTCGATAATTCAGCTAACAAACGGTTAGGATCTATTACAGTAATAATTTTCAATTTTTTTTCAACTTTGTCATTTTGATAGTTTTGTATAGGATATTTTTGGTGAAACGCTTCATTTTGACCAGTTCTACCTTCTGTTGAAAAAAATCCTCACCTTCAAATACACCCTGTATTATTATTATTATTATTATTATTATTATTATTTCAATACGTAGACAAGAAAACGAGAACTGACTTCTGCTACAATCGAATGTTTTGGAATGAAGATGTCAGTGTTGTGAAACAATATGTAAGTATCCCATCCGGATAACTTACGATTTCATAAACATAGCACTAAATCGAGCTCGTAAAATATGGCATAAAAGTTATCGCCTATTGGAGAAAAGGATACATACTTTCCTAGTTTACTTCTATATAATTCCATAAGAAGTAATGGAGCCTTAACCAACGTTACCTGTTGGAAACGACAAATTTTGCTTGTACTAACTATTGTCATCATTTTGAAAGCACCTTAAGACACAACTTTTCATTGGGAGTTGCTCATACTGGATATGTTTAGCGATAATTTTCTGCTTTCAATCAGTGGTATTATCAAGATCTAAACAGTTTATATTCCCGTCTGCGAACTCTGCCTATCCCTTGCCACGTCTTTTGTTCCGTCATGAAAGTATATTTTCATTCTATTCCCATGTAGCAAGCGTTCGAGGAATGTTAAGTTATGCATACAGAATCCAGTTTACATCAAGACTTTATTATACAAAAGGATGTGATTACCTTCAGCGTAATACAATACTTCCCACATTAGCGATGGAAAAAAATGTTTTCGACTGATGTTAAAAACGTTAGACGGTTTCATTTATATTTTTTCTCGTTTTAAGACAATTATATGGCGTTGGATAATAAGTGTTAGGTTTCGAAATACGGTTGTATCGGTATCAAATGGTTTCGATGGGAATTTCAGATGTTGTTTTCATGTTTGGGAATTACTTCCTTGATTCCGTTGTATTTACAGGTAGCTTTTCTAAACGAATCGAATTACACATATTCGAGAAATGGTTCCTTTTGTAGATTATCATTTGTTACTGGGAAGTCAATCAGGATTCTCGATATACAGGGCTCTTACAAGTTTATAGGGAATATCACATGTTACAGATACAATCCAAAAAAAATTGACACAAAAATATCATTATAGTACGGTGCAATTTTTCCAAAAAATGCTCTACCTAACCCTTGGATCCCAAGTGATTGCTTCGATACAACTTCAAATTTTTGTAGTCTTTAACTTTTTTTTTCGATATCTTGAAAACCATGCTGCTTAACGCGAGTATCTATATTTGTGGTACAAAAACTGTCCTATACATATTATTGCTTAAGAGGGAAGTAATACCTCAAGAATCTCCATTCAAAAACGGCCTTCACAAGTTCCTAATTTAGGCTTTCAATTTGTTACGTGAAGCCTTGATTTTTTTATTAAATTGAAGTTAAAGGACGTCATGATCTTTTTTTCCAATTTAGTTGTTTTTTATGAGAAAAAAACTTGAACTTTAGTGTCAATAAGACTTGTTTTCACAATCATTTCTCGACGGTTTTTCGACATATTTCATTAAAAATAACGACGTGGTGACATCGGTGATTCAATTCTTTATATATTGCAAAGATTTTTATAGCGATATATGGCAAAATTACGCTGAAATTCAGGAATAACTGAAAATTATTCAATATTCCTAATTTTACCTCTCACGTGGTCATTTCTTTTTTTCAACTGACTCAGTTCGTAATTCAGGCTATTGCTCAAAGATGTGACACATTTTCGTATTTGGGGTAGCATCCGTAAAGCAACCAATGTTGATCGTCTTGATCTCGAATCGTATGTACAGGCTGGGCAAATTTCGATGTTTTAGCACTACAGCTTTCAAACCAGAGGAGATAGACAAAATCTGATACCCCATTCTCGTTCTCTTTTTCTGAGAAATTAACAAGAGTAGTAGTCATTTTTGGCCACCTTCTTTTGTTTTCGAGTTATAAGCGAAAATCGGAAAAATGGCGATTTCGAAATAAATTTATATCTCCGCTAATACTGATGATAGAGCTCTGAAATGAAAACATTATACAAGCACTTTTTTAAGTAGAATCCAGTGACGTGCTTGCCTTTTTAGCAGGAATTTTAATTACGAAGCTATGACCCAAAGTTATGTTTTTTTGAATAGGAACACTAGATTTCTGTGCAATTTTTTGAAAGCTTAATTTTTACTGATTCCAAAAAAATATAAAACATCATATGGTTTCTATCAATATAAATAATAGAAAATGGTCAAAAATTCTTTTTTTCAATATTTCTATGGTTTTTACTTTTGATGAGAATAGAAAATGTAGCATCTTATGATAACCACAGTCTCCTTCTATTAGTTCTTCCATTTCTATGCTTCTTACTCAATTTCTCCAAAATTCAAATTTTGTGGAAATTGGTGAAAAGCATAGAAAGAATAATATTGCCGGAAGGACACTGCTCTTGTTATGGGAAGTTCTATTTTTCTGTGTTCGTCAAAAGTTGAAACCATAGAAATATTGAGAAAATAGGTATTTGACCATTTTCTATTATTTATATTGATACAAACCATATGATGTTATATATTTTTGAAATCAGTTAAAATTAAGCTTTCAAAAAATTGCACAGAAATCGAGTGTTCCCATTTAAAAAAACTTAACTTTGGGTCATAGCTTCGTAATTGAAAATCCTGCTAAAAAGGCAAGCACGCCACTGGATTCTACTTAAAAAAGTGCCTGTATAATGTTTTCATTTCCGAGCTCTAACATCAGTATTAGCGGAGATTTAAATTTATTTCGAAATCGCCATTTTTCCAATTTTCGCTTATAACTTGAAAACAAAAGAAGGTGGCCAAAAATGACTACTATTCTCGTTAGTTTCTCAGAAAAAGATAACGAGAATAGGGTATCAGATTTCGTCAATCTCCACTGGTTTGAAAGCTGTAGTGTTAAAACATCGAAATTTGCCCACCCTGTACTATACTTCCCCTTAAGTGGACGATTCTAGAGTTACAGTGGCTGTAAATTCATAAGAAATCAGTTTAAGGAAACGTTAAAATTTGTACTTTTTTTATAGCTTTCTTCAGGAATTTCTAGATCGTTTTAGGGAGTGACAGTGTCAAGTGGAGAAAAATTTGGTACTTCGGTCCTTGACCGATGGACCTTCGCCAAAACATTCCGAATTTCTCGTTATTATTACGCATTTTGGGGCGCAGATACTCGATCTCGTCGTCTCGGATAGCCTTTGCTTCTCGATATTTCCTCCCTTACCGAGCATCATCTATGGTCCTTACGAAATAAGTATAATAAACAAGAAATCACCACCTGCAGTCTTCATGAATCTATGGTAAACACCTTGTTATTATATTGACTTTTCTGATGAGAAGGATTCAAAAAAATTACCACCATTTATAAAAAGCATTTCTGCCATTTTGTGACGTCATATACAGGGTGTTCCTAAATTGAACGTACAAACGAAAAGGGGAGATTCCTTAAGTGAGTTTAAGAAAAAAAGTCCCATAAACATGGGGTCGCAAACGTTTCGTTTTCGAGATACAGAGTGTTGAAGTTTGAATTTTTTTCAAGTTTTTTTCTCATAGTATCTACACTTCACAAGATATTCAACTGAAATTTGGCATAGATATTACATTTTAGAGTTCTCACCACGTGACATGGCAATTTCGATAAAAGATCTACAGCTTACAAAATGGCCTCCCCATCATAATTTGGATTTTCATTTCGAGAGAATCGTTCAAAATTTTTTTTCTCGAAATCGTTGGTAGATATGACAAAACTACAAGAGACCGAAAAGTTTAGTATAAGAACAAAGCTTCTTTTTACATTTTTTCAAATTAACAGTTGCTCACCAAAAAAAGTTCTGCAGAAGAACAGGTGGCAGTGTTCCAGAAAAAATATCACCCTGTAGATCTTCTATCGAAATTGCCATGTCACGTGGTGAGAACTCTAAAATGTAATATCTATGCCAAATTTCAGTTGAATATCTTGTGAAGTGTAGATACTATGAGAAAAAAACTTGAAAAAAATTCAAACCTCAACACTCTGTATCTCGAAAACGAAACGTTTGCGACCCCATGTTTATGGGACTTTTTTTTCTTAAACTCACTTAAGGAATCTCTCCTCTTCGTTTGTGCGTTCAATTTAGGAACACCCTGTATATATACGAATTTCTGTGCACTTGAAGTCGAGTGATTCTTTTAGCCGTGAGCCTCAGAACTTGACAATACGAGAGATGCCACCAAAGCCGTACGCACGAAAGATGACAAACGACAAACCCTGCACGAAGAACATTTTTGGCACGATGATGAAAGGACTCGCAAGAACCTGGCCATCGAGACCTTTCCCTAACCCCTCCCCCCCTCTATAAATTCCCCGTTACGTCCCTGATTTTCTCCGGAAACCTCCCCCCACGGCCGTGCTCGCAGCCATCTCCTCGAAAGCAGTTAGTAATCCAACCTATTTCTCCCTCGCTTCTAGGCCGCCATTCCGTGAATTTATATCGGGGTGAAATGGGCCGAATGTGAGTCAGGAATCCGAAAGTTCTCGCGCATAAAAGATCGGTGAATTATGGCCGAACATTTATAGTCCAACATTTATGCCGTTTGGGCGCTGGGCACGGACGTGACACAAACAGAATTTGTTTATGGGCGGGACTGTATGGGGCCCACGCTGGTGCGATGGAAAACAGTCTGATTTCGTTTTATCGGCAGGAAAGACGGTTCAGATCTTGAGGGAGTTGAGGTAAGATGCCGGTTTTCGCGTGGTGAGTATTTGGAGGTTGATATCTCAACACAAGATGAGATCTAGCCATTGAACTCTGAAAGAACTGGAAGGGCCTCTTAGATACCGAAATACGACGAAAAGTGTGTCCAACTGAAACGGAAGATGTAGAGCAACCCTTCTCTTTCTAATGGTTCGGCAACCAATCGAATAACCGCATCAGACGTCGGACGCAGCAGTCGTCTCACTTCAACGCCCCGAGTTGTTTTTGTTTACATCGTTATAAACCAATTGACAGAGCGCAGAGAGAGATAGATTGCTCTACATCTTCCCTTTCAGTCTTCCTCAGTTTGCCTGCATCTAGAGGCCATTTCAGTTCTTTTAGAGTTCAATGGATCTAGCATAGAGTGGTGGCGTGACCATATGGCGGACCTCATATGGTAGGGGGACAAACAATATAAACAAATTACCAAATGCAGTTTACTAACGTACTCCATAGTTATACTGTTTCGCTTTTTCCTTCTCCTGAAACTCTTTCTTGTAAGGCTGCGAGATCTTAGTTGAGTATCTGGATCTGGAGTAGTGGCCCCAGGAAGAACTCGATGAGAAAGGGTGTAGAAAAAACTGACGAGGCAGATTCTTTGGGGAGGGGGATGAAAATCCAGATCTTCTGATGACTGAATGCTTCGCCATTCCTAGCCAACACAAGAATGCTTTGCACAACAACAAGCAGAAGCCATCCCAGATACTGGAGTTCATTACAACTCTGGTACTGGAGAACAGATCTTAGGAACCCTTCGAAATTTACAATCTACACTGTTTGGTGGAGTTACAGCACAGCTGAAATAATACATTTTTTGGATTATATCGTGGAATTCTCTCTGGAAAAGCTGGATATTATGGTCTATCTGCTTTACTCTACTTCTTATTGAAGATTGTCAAGAAAATTTCGAGTATTTTCTCGGTTAGATTTATCTCTACAAAACATGCAACTTCAATGATTTAACTTATCTGAAACAAACATTTGTTCAAGAAACCATTAATTTTGGCACATATCTGGGCTCTATTTAACGAGCAGAAAGTGCTCACACTAATGAGTAATACAAAATGAAACTACATAATGGGGAATTCTCCTCAATTTGGGTTATCACAGCATAAGCAAGTTTAAAATGAATAATTATGAGTTTCATTCATGAATTTTTCAAATGCACCTGGGAAACTATTCAAAATCATTCTTCGAATATGAGGTTTCAAAAATTTAAATCGCTTCGTTTCTAGTTTACGATTTGGCAACAGCGCCTACTAGAAAATAAAATGAACAATGGCTTGTTTATAGAATAACAGCTGTTGATTTACAGCCATCATAAGGCGCGTACTCACTGGCGAACCACAACAGCAACCGGCCATAAAAATCCCATAAAATTTTACGACCTTCCTCGTTCGTCACAGACTTCATAGACAGTCATCTTTGTCTATCTCATCAAGATAGTGTATTTGTTGTCCTTTATTATCAACGCATATTTCAGTTGATGTTGCCAACTTGTGCAATAGAAACGAAAGGCTTTAAATTTGAAATACCCATTTTTATTTTTCATTTTTAAGTACTTAAAATATTTTTTTTTTTGGTGGAAACGGTTGAAATGGTTATTTCAAAATGTGACGTTTCAAAGATATTTCATAAAAAATACTTCATTTTCGTCAAAAGGAGTATTCCCTATTATACACACCGGCAAAATTAGGGGTTTTGTCTTGAACCATTTTACTCATTTCAACATTTTTTTTTTAATTACAGCTTGATTCTACAGAAACCTTTCGTGACTGTCTTAAGTTACTTTGTTTCTCGTTTTATACACGGGTGAACAAAAAAAGCAAGCTTTTCTTCAGAACACCCTGTGCAATGTTGATAAATTGAGAGAAATTTTTTTCGAATATCGAAAAATGATTTATTCCTTATTTTATTTTTTTCTTCAAATATATAGCAACAATTCTAAAGATATATGTACATATTTATTTTAAATCAACAAACATCTTACAGAATTTCAAACTTAAAATTGTGTCCCAACCTCAATATCACTCCTGGAACCGCCACTGCAATGAGCTCGATGAAATTTCGAGATTTATTACGAAAAGAGCTGCTCTTTTGGAATAAGTGTATGTATCACATTTAGATCTACGATGATTTTTCTGGGTGATGCTTGTGTTGAAAGTTGTCCTTCGAAAAATTCCCAAAAATATGAGCTAAGTTAAAAAATAGTCAAGATCGAATGGTTGCACCGAACTTGATGAAATTTCCAGATTCTGCCCATGGGCAGATAGCAATCACGCCATCTGCCAATTAGGTTGGGTCCTTTTTTAGGTATTAGTTCTTAGTAACTCTGCATAACCTCACCATAACTAAGCAACCCGAATTGCTGTGACAATCGTCTTGCAGTTTTGATCAGTTGCAGATGGTGGTCCTGCACGTCATTTTGGATATTCTTCTGCACCAAAATTTGCTGATACCATCAGTCTATGTCTGATGAAGTGACAATCGCGTCTCAATTTTCTCAAAATCAAAAACCGCCTTCTTGTAAAATATTAGTGCGAATAACTCTTTTTCTCCAGCGTACGCCACTGGGCCCGCACAATCCGACGTGGGCGTGCACGGAACGTTGTAGTTTTATCGATTTTGGCATGGCCAGGCCACGCATCGAATGTGTAACGACGCTGTGCAGACCCCGGACCATGACGTCGATGCTATGCGAAGCGGCAGGAAAGAGGGTAGGAAACGACAATAAAAAAGTCCGGGCGCCTTTTTTTGGACGCCCCAAAAGTTCCAGGCCCGGACGCCGCGATGGTAGATTTTTCGTTTTTTTGTGGGGAAGCGTTTGTCCTCTCTGAACCTACGCCACTGAAATCGTCACTACATCTTTCCGTATATTCAGAATTAATTGGATTTCATAAGTTACTTCCAGTTTCCAGTAGTCCCTGGACCAACATTTTCGTTGACATTCTGATTATAATATTAATTATTCCTTTTTTATTTTTCATCATTTAAATTCGCCATAGATAGAAAACTCGTGTTTTTCATATTTTCGATTATTATTTTATTTTTGACATTTTTATATTTTTAACATTCGAATTCACAACCTTTATTGAACGTCTATAAATTTGAGTACCTTTTGAAAGTCATGAAATACAACAAAATTAAAACATATAGGTACAGAAATAGATATTTCTCGATGAAATTCATTGAAAAGAAGATATTGTTATTCAAATGATAACCTTTTCACTGTTTTTTGTGAGCAAATTCTATTCTACATCATTAATTAATTGGTAAAGGAAGACACACTTGTTTTTATAATCATATACTTAGACTATCGATTTCGGCACTAGGCCATCATCAGGTCAGCTGAAATATAAATAATACATAGATAATACAGTTAACAAGACGTCAAATAACGTAAAATTTCACAAGTGTTTTGTTCACATTAATATTCTCTGATAGACACGAAGCAATATAACACAAACTCACCGTCAATGAAACATGTACAATAAAAGGACATTAGATGTAATATAAAATTAAAGTTTTCCTTTGACTATTCGTTTTCTACCCTTTTAGATGTTCTAGGTTAAGTCAGTATAATCTCTAATTCCCTAAGAAAAACACCTCGACAGTTTTCCATTCTTCTTCTTGGTTTTATGTATACACGTACACATGAACGCGTATATGGAGGCAGGTGGAAAAGATATTCTACATCTCATTCAGGATAAAGTATAGATGAAATTTTAAAAACGAAAGAAATTGTGACGTTGACTTGAAATAAATGACGATGGAAACTTTATAGGTAGTACGAATTCGCTAAAATGAAGGAAAGAGCCTAATAAATCCTACTATGGGAAAGAAAAAGATTAATAATTTACTCGAACTTTCAACATGAGAAAACATAGGTTTATTTTGTTTATGCCACAACAAATATCTGAAACCCCTAGCGATTTCTTGAAAAAAAAAAATAATTTCGAAAAAAATACAATATGATAGAGACAATTAGTCTCTAATTTTTGACAAATATTATTTTTATTAAATCAACAAGTGGAGAGGAGTCACAAAAATTATAAGAAAAATAAAAAAATATTGACAGTGAAAAAAAAATTCCAAAAAAATATTTCGGAAGAAACATGCTCGTTCCAAGCTTTTCACAGATGATAATTGATACAAAACAATTACAGTCGACAATTCAAAAAGTTGAAAATTGGGAAATTAAACCAATGCTTCATTTTATTTATATTATTAATTTTATTTATTTTTTTTTTCAATAAAAACCGTACCTATTTTTGGGACTTTTCAAGCTAGACTAACTTCTGAGTTTTTCGGCTACAATGCTACGCAGTGGAACACTTTTCATCACTTGATTTAGCACATCCATTAGTTTTTTAGTAATGGAAGTTTGAAAATCTCAGTATGAAGACAGGTTGCGTCTTCCAATATAACTTAATACCTAATAAACGAATTAATTCAGATGCATAACATCCGCAGATAATTAAATCAACGAATGTTACGATCTAAATCGAACTAACAAACTACCATCGCTCGAAGTATTACCAGAATTTTCATTTCGCCGACAAGAGTAGATGCCTACTCTTGTCGGCGAAATGAAAATTCTGGTAATACTTCGAGCGATGGTAGTTTGTTAGTTCGATTTAGATCGTAACATTCGTTGATTTAATTATCTGCGGATGTTATGCATCTGAATTAATTCGTTTATTATTTACCTGCCTTACTGTGAAGGCGCGATCCATTTCTTATCTTAATACCTAATATTCTCGAGTGTAGAGTTCAAATGAAAGGAACTAGGAAATAATAAACCAATGTAAAAAATTCGCAGCATTTCTTATAACTTTTTTTCCTTATACGGTGGAAATCTCATGAAAATTGGTATCCAAAAGTCATATTTCATTCGTGTTTGCAGTTAAAGGAAAGCCCCCCTATCCGTTCTGCATTGCCGATAATTTATTTCGACGGTAGAAGTCGGTCGTAGTCAGGCGAGCAAAAAAAATGACTGATGGATTCGGGTTTGAAACGGTTATTTTTCGTTTTTGCATATCCAGCGTCGATTCTGGCCCTCTCTCGGCTAGGTTTCATTCCGTATTATGGATATTCCGGCCGTATTTTTTGCTCAAACCCGGCATAAACCCGACGTTAGCTGGCGTAGGCGTTTTGGGGGAAAGAAAAATATTGGTTTGGAATCATTTATTTTATTATTAGAACGGCTATACATCATACCGAGATAAGCCGCGATTCCAATGCAAACGACAGGGGGCTGAATGATATAAATAAATTTTGTACCTACTATGAAGATCTAAGAGGAACAACAAAAAATAACAGAAATTTCATACAAAGTTCCATGTTTTCTAAATTCCAACTATCGATCAATTTTTGATGCGTTCATTCTTCAATATGAATATTTCTACACGAAAAATAATAATTAAATAAATAAATAATTTTTCTTTCTTAAGCAACATTTACCGAAAAATTAAGGTCTTTGTCCTACTTGAGTGAAGTCGTAGATATCGTGGATAAAAATAAAGAACAAAAAATAGAAGATTTGCAATAAATTTTTGTTCACTACGATAATATGTAGGTAGGTAGAGGCTGGGCAAAATTGATGATATCTGAACTACAACTTTTTAACCCAACGATATAGAGGAAATGAATGGCACATTACGTTCGTCTTTTTTCGAGAAACTTATAATGTCATCAACTGCATTCCACTATCTTTTGTTTTCGAGTTATAGACCAAAATTGAATTTTGGGCGATTTGACCTTAGGTCATTAGCTCCGTTTCTGTTTGTGCTAGGATGTTGAAATAAAAACATTATGGAGACACTTTTTGATAGCAATTCAGTGGCGTACTATGATTTTTTCCAATAGGTTTATTTGCTGAGCTATAACATGAAGTTGTTTTTTTTTCGTATGAAAACAATAGTTTCAAGTTACATAGAAAGAATCGCCTTTTTTCTCTTTTCAGAAATATATCATACATCGCCCTCAGTCTGGCTAAGTCATTTTAAACTACTGTTTCCATAAGAAAAAATACATCTTTATGTTATAGCTCAGCAAATATACCTGTTGGAAAAAATTATAGTGCGCCACTGGATTGCTATCAAAAAAGTGTCTCTATAATGTTTTCATTTCAACATCTGAGCACAGAAACGGAGATAATGACCAAAGTTGAAATCGCCCAAATTTAAATTTTGGCCTATAACTCGAAAACAAAAGAAGATAGAGGAATGCAATTGATCGCATTTCTCGAAAAATGACGACCGTAATGTGTCATGCATTTTAAGTTATCTCGTTGGGTTTAAAATAGTTGTAGTTCAGGTATCACTAATTTTGCCCACCCTGTACATAGCGAAAATTTTGAAAATATTTTTTAAACATCTTTTTCTATAGTTTAGTAGTGCGTTTCTCTCAGTTCGTTCGTACCCAAACATTGCATCATATAATTACACTCATTCAAAAGTATTATGAAATATGTGTTACTGGAAGATTATACCAGATATTTTTTCATGTGTACGCGACATTTAAATTGAAGATTTTGTACTCCATGAGGGGGACAAATTTGCTGCAAACTTCCAACAGGGCTTTTATTTCCCAAACTCATCTCTGACCATTCTTTATCATTATCAGAATTGAAAAAATTTGGATTTCAAGCTCTCTTGGCTAAGAGGTTTGCATGTTGAGATTATACAGTGATAAAAGTTTTGCATATTCGTCACTGAAACACTTGAGTTCATCATCATTGACTTTTTCACGTTTCATTCCTCAATTTTCAATCTTCGAAATCAGTTGAAAGGAGTGAAGAGCTGGGGCTACCATTGCTTGGTGGTGATTTTTAGTCTAGAAACGAAAACTGGAAATTTCCGGATGAATTATAAATTGTTTTTGTGCTCCACGATTGGAAATTATGAACCATATTTTTCGACTATGCACCGCTGACATTTCTCACCGTCTCGTATCGATCGAATCGATGCCATAAAACTCAGACTGTGGATGCCCCTCTGTCTCTCTCTCCTTTCCTCTCGCCCCCGATGTTGAGCGTATTTGTTCGTCTATTTGTCTAGCTTACCCCATTCAACCCCTTTACTGACGGCAAATAGTTGCACACCTTATCGATCCGGGGGTGAGGGGGAGCACCCAACAAATTTCGGCCTGCCAAACCGAAGTCGTGAGGTTATTACATAATTTCAAGGACTCTCTCTGTCTTTCTCTCTGCCCGCATGTGATGTGGCATCTTGGCCGGGGAAATTGTGCGTTCTTGAATAGGCTGATTGAGTCAATTTCGCCCGTTAAAATTGGTCGACGTAGTTGGATCTTGGATCTGTTGGAATAATAGACGGGAGACGTGATGGATCACTTCCTCTTGGAGATAAGGAGGACGAGAGCATCAATTTGAAATTTCCCAGAAGACAATTACGGTAAGGCGGTGTGCGGTTTCTTCTCTTTATCAGCATGATTACCATGTCGTGTTATGTTGTGTGTGTGTTGTTAAGCCTCGTACTCGCCTACCGACTCCTGTCGCTAAGCTGCGACAGAGTAGGATTTTCTTCATCCAATCTTCTACAGAACTAACACATTCGTATCCTATGAACAGTTGATTTAGTCTCAAATTAGCTACCTTATCTGATCAAGAAGCCCACACCATCAATAAGCTAACAGATCCATCGAAATTTGGTAACCATCAGCCATTTCGTTTCTTTATTGTGTTATCAGAATCACGTATTGGCAGATCATTGTAATATGTTCGCTCTTAAATAGATCGGTATGCCAACAGATTCACGGTAGATGAGAATGCCAAAGGTGATCAACAAGCTTATGTATTCTCATTAATTTATGATCTGCTAATTTCGGTAGATCAATGACAACAGACAATCTGTCAAGAAAGACCACCAAGCGAAATGATTTGCATTTGGGAAGAACAAGAAAATAGCAATTTTGACTTTTGGACAGATCCGTTACAATACAAAATTGACTCAAGTGTCATTCACATTTAGATATCTCACTACGCCACTGCTGAGCAAGTATCCACAATATCAGAAGGGTCGCCATTTGAGTAGATTAGTGCCTCTAGAATCGCCACCAAGATTGATCAGTAAGCCAAGAGATTAGCGTTATAGATGATCAGTATACCAACAGATCAGTCTTATAGATGATCAGTAAGCCAACGAAGTGTTTGAAAAAGTGTAAAGTAGCATATCAATATTTTGAGTAGACCAATAGGCCAACCTTTTCGGCCTTGATCTGATCTATAACTCAACAGATTCAAAGGCTATCAGAAGCCTAAACAGATACGAGGTGATGTTAGATCATTGGCAACAAGTTTGATTCGAAGAGAGATCAGTAAGGTGAAAGTGACCAAAAATCCAATCCTGTCTCATTTGTGATCAGCCGTTCTTGGCTTCCAGTAAGCTATATGATTCGCCTTTTTGGTACACATATCGGTGGCAAAATCATTTCCATCAAGATTGATCAGCGGGCCAACAGATCAGCCTTGAAGGTGATCAGTTAGCCAACAAAGTGTTTCAAAAAAGTCTATTAGTAGCACATCAATATTTTGGGCTTTGAAATGATCTATAACTCAACAGATTCAAAGGAGATCAGTAAGCCTAATGATCTGCATTTGGAAACAGCTTCGACATGATGTTATATCATTGGCAACAAGTTTGGTTTGAAGAGAGATCAGTAAGACAAAAATGATCAAAAACCCAATCCTATCTCATTTATGATTTATGATCAGCTGTTCTTGGCTTCCAGTAAGCTGTATGATTCGGCGTTTTGGTACCTATATCAGTGGCAAAATGATTTCCATCAAGATTGATTAGCAAGCCAACAGATTTTCCTTGAAATTGATCAGTTAGCCAACAGATTAGCCTTATAGATGATCAGTATATCAACCGGTTAGCCTTTAGGTGATCAGTTAGCCAACAAAGTGTTTCGAAAAAGTCTCAAGTAGCACATCAATATTTTGGGCTTTGAAATGATCTATAACTCAACAGATTCAAAGGAGATCAGTAAGCCTAATGATCTGTATCTGGAAACAGCTTCGACATGATGTTATATCATTGGCAACAAGTTTGGTTTGAAGAGATATCAGTAAGACAAAAATGATTAAAAACCCAATCCTATCTCATTTATGATCAGCTGTTCTTGGCTTCCAGTAAGCTGTATGACTCGTCGTTTTGGTACCTATATCAGTGGCAAAAAAGGTGCCATCAAGATTGTAAACCAGTAAACCAAAAGCCTTGAAGGTGATCAGTAAGCCAACATATTAGCTTTGGAGGTGATCAGTAAGCCAACAAATCAGCTCTACAGGTGATCAGTAAGCCGACTAATCAGCCTTATAAGCCAACAAAAGTGTTTCGGGCAAGTGTTAGATTAATAGTTTATGTAGATCAATGGGCCGAGATTTTCGACATTGGGATGATCAGTGTGCCAATATACAAGCCTTAAAGCCAGTAAGCCTAATGATCCGCATCAAGTCGATCATTGACAATAAATTCGTTTTGAAGACAGATCAGTAAGCCAAAAGTGATCAACATGCCAATCTAATCTCATTCAAGATCTGCCGTTTTTTGATTTCCCTCAGGGCAGATCAGTAAGCCAAAGATTAGCAGTTACGAAGATGGAAAAAATAAGAAGTTTTGACCTCAAGAGTAATAGGTTTTAGGCTTATAGGTTGATCAATAAGCCAACAAAAGTGTTTTGAACCAAATGCAGTTTATCTGGAGAATTTTGTTATTGGAAAACGACAGTCTCATCTGTTGAAGCATCATCTGATGAATTTTGGTGTTTCGTGAAGTGCGTTCAAAAAATAATTACTCCTTTTTCAGACTGGCCTTTACTAATCTGATCGAACCGTCTCACCAGACGTTCAAGACACCCGCATCTAGTCAAATGCCAAGCTGAAACGTTAATGACAATCCGTAGAGGTCAAAAGAACGGCTTATTTAGTCCTATAAATCAGGGCCCCACGTTCAATGTTCACCGATCCAAGACGGCTCATTGTCAGCGAAATGTCGAAAGGCATCACGCTTTGTCGGTTGCATCGGAAAATATCACGATTTATATGCCATTCGTTCCATTTAGAACGGGCCGTTTTGATCAAGGATGATGCAGCTGTGGGTTGGGGAGCTCGTTCTGCATCTCGCCCTAGGAATGATCATAAAATGAAAATGGCAGGACGATACAGACTGGGTTGTTGAATGGGTGGAGGCATCTTCCGTGACTTTTATTACGCTGTTAGATTGATTTCATCGTAATCAATACAGGAGTTCATCTTAAATTTCCATGCTTATTTATTATATATAATTTTTATTATATTATATCATTTGAATTTTGATTTTCTGAATATGCTAATTTGTATGTACTTCCATTTTTTTCATCGTTATGTGTGCTGCCTTGAAGGATGAATAACTAACTGATAAGTTATCCTCATTATTGAAAATAATGGACTAAATGTAATTTCCACTAATGCCCACTACAGACAATCGGATTTGCAACAATAAATAACGTCTGACTACGATGAAAATTGTCTACCAGCCTCGCTGGTATTATCAATAATGACACGTGATTGTTTATGCGGCAATTGTCAGTTATAACTAATGGGCTTAATATAAGAATGCATTCTATCATTCGAGAGCTGCTATTCTCGTTCCCATTTGAACCATAACGAATATAACGATACTGTGGTTCAGTACTCAATGCCAAGTATTCATTTTGCTAATTGGCGTAAGGATTGCTTTATCGTCGCAGATAAAGTTTGTCAATTTCTTTATTTCAGCGTTGTGTTGGCCGCGATAGACTGCAGCTGAAATTCCTATGTTGTCATTGTCCGTTTATCTGTTTGTTCGTCAAAGTTTCCTACCCACTCTGCCGGTATGCAGGATAACAATCATTACTGCCTATTCCAAGACTCAAATTTTTACTCCACCCAGCGATAAACTCACTATTATTGTTATTCACAGCTTTTGTCATACCTACCTCAATTCGTCAGATAACTAGTACTGACTCGTACTCTTGATACAAACCGACACATGATAATTTTCAAAGTATAGTGTACTAAAGTTTTTTTTTTCTTTTCAGGTAAGCCTTTACGATTGACTTAAGTAGCTTTGCGTTTTGCTGAGAAGATATTTATTGTGAGTATAACATTATTTCATGTTTTGTACAAATCAATCGAGTATTTGTAGCAATTGGTAATTGAAATGTAGATTGTAGCGAAATGATGATGATAGTTAGAATCAAGTCGTTAGAAGAATCATTGTAATTTTTGAAAAGGATTTTGAGGTTTTGTTCAAATAAATCCTTTTTTTCCAGTTGAAAGTTATTTTTTCTCAATTTTAAAGATCGGCTGCCGAAAAGGGATTCAAGTATACTCCATTCACATTTATTTTAGCAGTCGGTTGGCCATGAAATAATTTTCTCAAGTTTTTGTAACTAGAACGTAGAAAGGTTGGCTTGGCACCCATGAAATGCCGTTAATGCCATAACGCCGTTGCCACAACTAATATCAATTTTTATTACGAAAATGCCGCAAGTGATTGAAAAAAGAGACAGGGTTTCAGGAAGTGCTATTTAGAATTCAGGTCCGCTCATTCAAATAGTTATACCCTGATATTCATCATCATCATCATCATCTGTTTATTTGTCTCAAATTTTTACAATAACAGGTTGACAGTATTATAAACAGACAAAAAGGACCACACAACGATTTAGAAACCGATGCACAGAATAACCTGTGTTGTGTGGCCCGCACATATTTTAAAATCCACAATACGTCAGACGGTAGCGAACATATTCACTGTAAGAGAATTTATATAATGTTTCATCTGAATCTAAACGACTTATATTTCAGTTGAATATTTCCAAAATTAGAAAGATTGTGAATGAAGAGGATGACAAAGAACTTCCTTCTATTGGGAGACCCAAAAAAGTGGTGGCATTTGAGAATTTTATGTTTGAGTGAATTAATGCGAAAAGTTTACTACAGGATTTTCGATGAAGGTCATTGTAGAATAAGTACCCAAAAATTGATTTTTCTATTTTTCATTTGACTTGTCCTATACATTGTAAATGTCTTAAGGTACCAATAAATACCTAATTATTATTAGTGTATCAATGTATTAATACGAACAGCCACAAATACGCGCCAGTTGTCCTGTTAATTGTTTATTCATGTGAAATTTTTGTGAATATCATCTTGACTTGAAACTTTCTCTAATTCCTTCTACTTATATTGATGCAAGATGATTTTTGTTGAAGAATTTAACATTCTTGTAATTATCCGTAAATTCTTTCAGGAGATACCTATTTCCAACCATTGTATCAAATGAATTTATCTTCGGGTTAATATTTTTGAAATCTACAACTGATGTAACGTATTCAAACTTCAGTCAAAGAAGTTAACGAACATTAACTTTCCTCAAGCTACTGCATCTTATGATATACTGATCTCTTGTATTTTCCATGCAAATAATTGGATTTGGTATGCCTTCAATCAGTTTGTATAAACTTCAATTATGTTCGTCACATATTTTCCGAAGTAATTCGACATTGTGATAAAATACGTAATAACAGAAACTTTCACGTAGAAAGGGCAACATAGCGTTGATTTAAAACCCAAATATATTTTGACGAGCGTCATAACCCCATATTTTCGTACTATACAGAGTGAAATGTCTCAAATTTCCATGGCCAACCGACTGCTAAAACAAAAGTGAATGGAGTATATGTTAATAATTTTCAATATTAGATCAGTAAATGTCATAAAGTGTTAGTATTTTTTACGTATTCTGAATTTTGAAACGGATTTAGCGATTCCCTTTTCTTGTTATTCTAAGGAGGTGCATTGTTTATACGTCATTGAAGAAATTCTACATCCAATATCGAAAACAATACTCCGTGAGCGACAATTCAAACATTGATCAAACATTCCAACTTGACTGCTGAAATATCATGCACAGTTTCAGAATAAAAACACCGTCATTTACAGCGTTACGCTTTGGATCGCAACAAGTTGTCGGCTTGTTAGATTCATTGAATATTTTTGGGCCGAGTCCAATAACGACGAACGTGTTGATGCATTTATTGATATAGCTGCGGTTATATTAGAAACGGTCGTTTTCCAACAGGAAGTAGTTAGCTGAAAATTATTGGATAAATGCTATTTCTGATGTTGATTTAACGACCTCCTCGCTTCCGTGTTTGGGGCAACGAACATCTTTGCATTCACCTTATGAGGAAAGTGTATTCCAAGAAGCAAGGTATCTTCTCCAAGTTTCATTGAAAATCTCGAATCATCAAGCTGCGGGGTACTAGGAGCTTGTATTTTCGTTCCATCTCGACCACATAGTTACATTTTGGAAATAATGGTCCGAATAAGGATTGTACGTCCCTCCACGCCCCTCCAAGACCGTTTCCGACCCGTATCTCAACTTCCTCCATAAAGCGAAGCCGTAACTCAAAACCTGGCCCCGGCAAGAAATTGCCAGACATAAATTCCCGTACTGATGAGCGAGAAATATTATTTTTCAATTTCCCCGACGTTCGTTGTACCCGGTGGCACGTAATAAATGCGAATCTTCCCCACGCTGCCTCTGTCCCTCTCTTTCTATCGGGTCGTAAAAAACCAAGAAATGGAATTCCCCTTACTTCGCAACGTTGCCAAGTCGTTCTGATTAAAAACTCCAGTGGAACGTTGCGTGTTTCCGATTCAGACATTCACCAGTTTATTTAACATATGTATTTCGTTGTAATTACCTAAGAAATGAGATTTCTTGGTGATAATCAAACACCACGTCACAACAACCTCTTTTTCGTAAACTTTTATTACTATCCATGATGCATGTTGACTGAGCAGAAGATACATTCATTATACATTGTATAATTCTCTTAGATTCCAATTTAAATTTTCCGGAAGACGAAGAAAACCTCCCCTATTTCTGAAATGAATAGATTTGGCAACGCCGCCGAAAACCGAGAAGAATTATTCCGCTTCCCGGTCGGACTGGAGAGGAACCGACGGCTCTTCCGCGGCGTTGCCGTTTCGCCCCGGCAACGTCGCCGTATCGATCGTGCTCGCCCGCATTTTGCGGGAGGAAGGGAAATTCATCATCCGTCGGTGCTGGGAGATCGCCCGATTACCCCGTTCTTGCTTTCCACCATCCCCTTCTACCCCCTTGGCCCGGCGGTTTTTTCAAACCCCGTTTCCATTCGCAATTTAGCGCCCTCCCCTAGGATGTGCCAATTTGCAGAAAGTTTCGGCTAGGTACGGACTTTCGGGGTGATTGTCAACTCGATGCCAACGAGGAAATTGAGGGTTGCGTTTGGTATTCAGCGATAACTGTGGGCATTGCACCCTGTTCAATAGTTCTAAGGGCGGTAGTGATATTTTTTGACTAGTTGGCCTCTAAAAATTATTCTACCTCCACAATATTCGGCCTTAACACTATGAGGCCGTATGATTATTCAACATCAACACTACCGCATAATTATTCGACATCAACACTATTTGGCTGTATGATTATTTTGCCTCAACAGTATTTGGCCGTATGCTTATTAGGCCTCAACACTATTTGGCCGTATTATTATTAGACATCAAAACTATTTGGCCGTATGATTATTAGGCCTCAACACTATTTGGCCGTATTATTATTCGACATCAACACTATTTGGCCGTATGATTATTAGGCCTCAACACTATTTGGCAGTGTTATTATTCGATATAAACGGTATTTGGCCTTATGATTATTTTGCCTGATCAGTTTTGGCCGAATGATTATTCGACCTCAACACTATTTGGCCCTATGATTATTCTGTCTCAACACTATTTGGCCTCATGATTATGCCTCAAAAATATTTGGCCGTATGATCGTTTGACTTCAACACTATTTGGCCATATAGTTATTCGGTCACAACAAGTTTGGCTGCACGATTAATTGAGCTACAGATTATTTAGCCCCATGATTACTCGGCCTTTCTACAGTTTGGCACCCAGAACTATCTTGCCTTATGATCATTTGGCCGTGGGACTGTTTGGCCGTACGACTGGTCGGCTCTAATACATATTTGTTTATGCAGTATCATTATTCGACCTTAACACTACTTGGCTTCATGATGTATTCGGAGTCGACACTATTGGCCATATATTTATCGATCTTGACACTGTTTGGTCGTAAGATTATTTCACCCCATAACTATTTGCCCATAATACTATAAGGTCTCAACATTTTTTGACCTTAACATAATGATCTGACTCTATCATTACTCGGCCTCAATACAATTAGGCCCTCAGAACTATCTTGTCCATTTGGTTGTCAGATTAATCTCTAAACAATTATCCGGCCGTACAAATATTCCGCCTAACCGTTATTTGGCCGTTTGACCTAACCTAACCGGTATTGGCCGTACGTATATCCGGCTTTGGAATTTTATTTTGCCGTTTGATCGTTCCGTACATTACACAATTCGCCCTACTCATTTGACTGCAAGATTATTTGGCTTACATACCAGTTTGCCGTACGACACTTCGGCCGATTATTAGTCCGTATGAAAATTTGGCCGTACGACTATCCGGAACTAATATAATTCTACCCTACTATTATTCGGCTGTGAGACTATTTGGCCTTATGAATATTTGACGTCTATTTGGCCCATTCGGCCATATAATCATTAGATCTGCGAAATATTTAGCTGTGCCAATTTTCGGTATTAATACTATCAGGCTACATGATTATTTGGCCGCATGATAGTTTGGCGTCACGAGTATAAGGTATCGACATTATATGGCCGCACAAATTATTTATCGCCAGATTGTTTGGCTGCAGGATTACCTAGTCGTATAATTATTTGGCCGCAAATTAGTGAATTTTCTAATTTTTCGTTGGCTCTTCAAGTTAGTGTGAGAGACATCCGTAGAAACAACTGAAGCTAACTTTCATGGCCCTCGATTGTTGAAAAAACAGCGTGCACTAAGCTTTCAACCGCTAGCTGCAATTCCATATGATGGTACTCCTTCCATGATTCGTGGGGTAATTACAGTCTTCTTTCAAATAGGTGTAATTTTCAACGTAACCCAGACATGCATCATCTTCTTACTTTGTATCGTAATCGATATAATAACACATATTTTTCCTAGTTGGTCATTTCCTGGTATTTGAAAACGGAAATGTCGTAGCTCACTTGAATTCAGGGTGATTTTCCGGAGAGAACCCTAAAGGATAGCTTCTAATAGCGAGTCTAATAGTCGAACTCGTTGACGTAATGCTCAAACTACTGAAGGACTTTGACATGAAGATTAATCTAATCGAAAACTCCAAAGTTTAAATATAATAACGCAACAGCGAATGATCGCAATCCGCGACGAACAGTTTGGTGGATTGTGGTCTGGTTTTTTCTGCTTATCTTATGTAGGCACATACGAATATCGTTTTTCACGGTTTGGATTAATTTGTTGTTTATCTGATGGCTGGTATTGTTTGAAGAGCGATTAGAATTATTTTCGAAACGTTTGTTTTTCTCGGAGGTGGGCTTTGCGAATGCTGATTGTTGTCTGAACTCAAGGACGATTGGAAAGGGGTTTTTGGAGGTGATGCGTAGATTGTTGCTCGACGAGGTGTCTGATAGATATTCCTTAACGTCAAATTTATGATTTGGTTAGAGACGACCGAAATTATTGATCTGAATATGTTCTGAACTGAAGACGAGATTTTGGAAGTAGCAAAGTTGTAGTTGGCGTAAGTTGTAGTGGAAAGGAGATACATTTGTCCTCAAGATTCGTGGTTGTGGATTTTCAAAAGTCTGATGTAATACTTGTGAAATGTGACTGATATGATAATAATGACGAGTAAAGTGGATTGAATGTAACGAATATCTATTACATGCGCCACGTTTTTTTTTTCATTTCGAATCTTTGAAGTGTAATAGTACTTATCAAAGATCTACAGTTACAATCTTGGGCGATAATCTGTGTGTGATAAGGAATATTTACGTGGTTTTGTACCTGAGAGATATAATATTGAATTTTTCAGTCAATTTATGTTTGTGGTAAATTCCTTCTTCATTTGAATGATTTCTTATACATTCAGTCTTGTTTGTGTGCATAATCAGCTGGTAGTTTGTTTTGAACGAAACTTTACGTTTGAAGTCTCAAGATTGTGGACTGCAGAATGAAACACTATGTGCAATTCATGAATTTTGACAACAAATAACGGAATCTGACAATAATTTTGTATCCGCCATCTTGGGTTGAAGTCATTTTGTCTTCATTCATCAATTCACCATAATGTCAAAATTCAGCCGTCACTTTTTCCTCAAAAACTACTAGATACTTCAAAATTTACCCAAACTTCAGCTTTATCGGATACCAACAAGCTGAATAATGGATGTTCAAACCAAACACATGTATTATCTGACATTTACTCTGGTAGGGATATTCTCGGCCGAAATACGGCGTGGTAAGTCGGCCTAATTCGGCCAATTGAACCACACAGATGTATATGAATGAGAATTAATACATAGGCTGCTAAAAACAGTACAGCCAGCAAATGTTTGTTGATGATCGAGTTCTGCCATTAAACTCTTGGCAGACATAATATTTTTGCTTGTGTGCCGAGCCAACCATAGGCTTTCTCATTACTTACCAATCTTTTGGTATATTCTGTCGTGTTTGCCATTGCTGTTTTGCTGTGATGTTTGAAAAATCAATTATATGCCTCATGGTCTTTAAAGACCATGATTAATGCCTACGGCTGCTAAAACAACGTTGTAGCAGTATGCTTTCATTGCTGCCGATTTGTTTGAAGGGCTGGATTCTGCCTTCAAAGTTCGGCGCATTTGTACGTATACGCCGAGTTTGCCACAGTCTGTTTAGATGCATCGTTTACAAAATCCATTATCGACGTAACTGTTCGACTGTACATATGTAATTGGCCGAGTCAAGCTCTCGATGCCCAATCATGGTAAGGCTAATAGGCAGCCAATTCGGGCTCGATGGCTACACCGGCTTAAAGCTACATCCACATTATGCCGCTGTGTGTCGAGCGGCTTTGTCAATCTGTAAAATCTCATCGGCAAAGCCAACGAAAGAAGACACACAAACCAACGATGCATCCACATACACAGCGGCAAGGCCGCTCGGCAAAGCACACACTGCGGCATAATGTGTGTGCAGCTTAAAGCTGCATCCAAGCGGCATGCAAAGCCGCTGTGTATGTGGATGCCTCATCGGTTTGTGCCGACATGCCGCTGTGTGACGCTGAACTGTCGGTCTCAAGTAAGCCAACGGAAATTCATAGTGAAGATGTGCCAACCGCTGGCCTCAGTGGCCTCGTCTGGCTTGAGTTGCAATTTAGACTGTACACCTCGGTGTACACCCATGTTAATGTGGATGCGTCTTCTCTCGTTGGCTTTGCCGATGACATTTTGCCGACATTAGCCTGCGGTGTGTCGAGTAGGCATGTTTGCCAGTATACCTTGCTGCTTCCAAGTAGTGGACACTTCTTTTCTCTTTGTTGATTTCAGAGCTATCTTGGCGTGGTGCCCTTATCTGAAAGCTCCTTTTAGAGTTTCTCCGCATCGAGTGGCCCATTTTACGATGCATCCACGCTAAAACGCAGCCATATGCATTCCACAGAATTCGAGCACTTCAAATATGCATTCGGGTATAATGCGGATTGAAGCGCTCGAACCATATGCTGACGACTACACTTTCGATCCGGACAGCTAGAAGCTTTTAGGGCAGCCCTTACAAAGCTCGTTAATACGGAATGCGCTTTCTGCTCCTCCACATCCAGGCCTCTGCTTCCGCACCTACAATGGTGGCCGCTTTTCTGGGAAGCAATTACTCCCTCGAAAGCAAGATGAAAAGAATTAAAATTAATCCCGAACAATCCGAATAACTGCGTCCTATGGAAAGTGGAGGGCGCTCTCTCGCTCTCTCGTTAGAGAAAAAAAGTAGGTAACGGTTCCTTTAAATTCAGCCGAATACGAGGATTTTCAGGGAAAATCCGGACGCGGACGTAGGAGGAAATTTTTATAATTAAAATTCTATGAGAGGATGTCTCCGGGGCGGGTGGAGTAAAAGCAATCAGGGTTCGTTAAGGCTTATTACGGTTTTCTATTTCGAATTGGAGAGAATAGAATTCTTCGCGTTGTTATGCTCGTGATTCAAGAGGAGAGTTTTATGTTTGATATAAAAATACTGAAGGAAAATAACGGTATGCAGTCAATTAAATTCTGGAAACTGGAAACAGTACCTCCCTCCTCATTGAAAACGAAGGTTGTTTTCTCAAACAGTGGTAGACATTTTTCGCCCTCGGACAACTCCTTGCCTTTGCTCGGGCGTCAGCGGGGCAATCAGTGAAACCACAGGAATCTCCAAATATTAGAGAACAGGCATAGACTTGAATTATCGGTGGAGAAGGGTATCCATGAAAACTAAGATGATAGTGTCTTCTGAGTATCTGCTGTGGGGAAGAGAACACTCCTGTTCACATGGTTACAGAATGCCTCGCCCTTGCAAGCCTGCGCAAGGAAGGACTTGGACGAGAAAAATCTTAGCCTTCTTGAAGGCCTCTTAGATAATGGAGTTTATTGGAACTCTAGAGCGAGCTGTAGTGACTAATAAGTCGCAGTTGAATGTAACCCTCTTACTAAACTATAAACTAAAATAAAATACTCATCAGAGCACCAGACGCTCGGCGAGATATAGAGAATATGTCAAGTGACCTTTATCGAAAATACAAAACTTTCATCAGCAATAGTAAGGTCAGCAATTTGAAAACGAATATTTTCTTTGTTGGCAAAACTTGATCTCAGAAGAATTCTGATGACAGTTCTGAATAGCACTCGGCGAGTTCTACGAAATATGTCAAGTGACTTCCATCGAAAAAACAGAACTTTTCAATTTATCAGCAATAATAAGGTCAGAAATTTGAAAACCAATATTTCGTATGTTGGCAAATCTTGATCTCAGAAGAATTCTGATGACAATTCTGAATAGCGCTCGGCGAGTTCTACAAAATATGTCAAGTGACTTCCATCGAAAAAACAAAACTTTTCAATTTATCAGAAATAATAAGGTAAGAAATTTGAAAACCAATATTTCGTATGTTGGTAAAACTTGATCACAGAAGAATTCTGATGACAGTTCTGAAAAGCGCTCGGCGAGTTCTACGAAATATGACAAGTGATTTTTTCGAAAAAGCGAAACTTTTCAATTTATCAGCAATAATAAGGTCAGCAATTTAAAAACCAATATTTTCTATGTTGGCAAAACTTGATCTCAGAAGAGTTCTGATGAGAATTCTGAGTAGCACTCGGTTAGTTCTACAAAATATGTCAAGTGACTTCCATCGAAAAAACAAAACTTTTCAATTTATCAGCAATAATATGGCAAGAAATTAAAAAACTATTTTCTATGTTGGCAAAACTTGATCTCAGAAGAGTTCTGATGAGAATTCTGAGTAGCACTCGGTTAGTTCTACAAAATATGTCAAGTGACTTCCATCGAAAAAACAAAACTTTTCAATTTATCAGCAATAATAAGGTCAGAAATTTGAAAACCAATATTTCCTATGTTGGCAAAACTTGATCTCAGAAGAGTTCTGATGAGAATTCTGAGTAGCACTCGGTTAGTTCTACAAAATATGTCAAGTGACTTCTATCGAAAAAACAAAACTTTTCAATTTATCAGCAATAATAAGGTCAGAAATTGGAAAACCAATATTTCCTATGTTGGCAAAACTTGATCTCAGAAGAGTTCTGATGAGAATTCTGAGTAGCGCTCGGATAGTTCTACAAAATATGTCAAGTGACTTCCATCGAAAAAACAAAACTTTTCAATTTATCAGCAATAATAAGGTCAGAAATTTGAAAACCAATATTTCCTATGTTGGCAAAACTTGATCTCAGAAGAGTTCGGATGAGAATTCTGAGTAGCACTCGGTTAGTTCTACAAAATATGTCAAGTGACTTCCATCGAAAAAACAAAACTTTTCAATTTATCAGCAATGATAAGGTCAGAAATTTGAAAACCAGTATTTCATATGTTGGCAAAACTTGATCTCAGAAGAATTCTGATGACAGTTCTGAATAGCGCTCGGCGTATTCTACGAAATATGTCAAGAGATTTTTATCGAAAAAATAAAAATTTTCAATTTATCAGCAATAATGTTGTTATCAGAAATTTGAAAACCAGTATTTCCTATGTTGGCAAAACTTTATCCCAGAAGAGTTCTGATGAGAGTTCTGAATAGTGCTCGGTAATTTCTACAAATACATCAATCGATATAACGAAGCTTTCATCAGAACTGAAATATCTCTTAGTTTTTCCCCCAAAATGATTTTTTTCAAGAGTCAGCAACCTATGTTCCAATTTTTTTTTAATTTTGCAGTGCATTTCCTTAATGCTTGTAGTACGATCACTTTTGGTCAGAGATCTTTCTTGTTGAAATTTTGGCCAATGCAGTTATCTCAGAGTCGACACTTGTCAGTCTCTACTGGTGAACGTTTTGTAAAGAACAAATGGTCGCATAATTTCCTCGAGTAACGAAGTCACAAAAAGCTGCCAGGGTCATCGTTGTCCTCGTTGCTTTTCCTTTTGTAGATTGTACGTGGCCTCATCGACGTTTATAAATTAACGCAATCAGTTGCTGCTAGTGCCAGTGAAAGGACTCTCAACACAGTGTGTCGAATTGGTTTTGAAACTGACAGCCGTGCTGTTGACCTGTCAATTGTTAGTGCTTAATGACTGTCTATACATGAGGGGATTTAACTTTAGTTTCCAGCCCAGCCAAAAGATTCTAGGTAGCTTAGATTTCATTCAGCGATACTGCACGTCAAAGCTTAATCATAGATTCGATATATGGAGCAACAATTCCAAAGAATGCAGACCGAACGACATCGCAAGAAAAAATACGAGGGCGTGTTATGGATACTGTAAATAAACCGTCCGCACCTAAAGCGACCACGCATCAAACTCTGCAGGTAGGGCCGGGTGACAACTGCAACAACGACTTTAAGGTAACCGGGAGGGTCAACAGCACAGCACCACTTTCACCGAAAGGAGGACGCGCGCGCACGCACCTGTGTATCGGTAATTTTCGAAACTGCACCACCATCGCACATCGTTTCTCGGAACTGGTTCTTTGCCCTCCCCTGCACCTTCTGGGGTCGGAATATAGGACGCGAAGGAGCCGATGGTACTGGATTACCGCTGCAGATGGGCCCTACTTTCGAAGGCATTAAATAAAACGTGGATGCCCACGCGGAGACGGGCGCAACGATCGGAAAGGCGAAAAGTAACGTATACCAATTTGGCGTGTTGAGAATCGAGGTGATTGCAGCTTTCATTTTTGGCGCGATGGTTTAATTGAATCAATTTCAATCGATTCTCAATGTTGGTATGGGAGTAATTGCTACAAATAGGTTTCGCAGCTCGCTCAATGATTTTGGTTGGAAGGTGTACCTCAAGGATCATTCCTAGGTCCAACACTATTCTTTCAATGAGGAATTTGGGGTCAGAATTAGGGAGGAACGAAGTGGCAAGCACTGACATACAGTGAAGAGCTTTGTTCATATTCATAACCAGAGAAGTAGTCCTAAAAAAAAACGAGAATGTTTACACGAAATTTCGCTACAGTAGTACAGTACAGAACAGTTTCAGATGCCTATAACACGGAAAGAATATCGCCCATCATAGAATTGAACTGTTGCAGACCACGTCCTTCAATTTTTTCTGAAATTTCATTGTTTAAGGCCGCCTGACAGACGAGCAGATTCGAATTTCTCATCAATGAGTGCAACTCAATCGTTTGATGTCACTTCCAACCCAAAATTCGAAAATTACGGAAAATTTAGGCAACTTTTCGATCTATAAAAAGGTAGTTTGAGGTCAGGAAAAAGATCTCGATTGAAATTCAGTCTGGGAATACCCTGCATCTTCTGAAATTCTTTGGGGTTTTCACTCCCCAAAGTCTCTGAAACAAAATCAATCAAAAAATTTAAATAATTGATTTGCCCCTGCTTGCACTAATTTGTCAGGAGCAAATCAGATGGAAACATTGTTGCCTGACAATGATGAAACTTCGTTAGTTTCATCATTTTTTGTTCATTATAAGGCGACAATTTTTCCATCTGCTTTGCTCCTGAAAAATTAGTACAAGAATTAACGATGGAGCAAATCGTTTATTTCAATTTTCTTACTGATTTTATTTCAGAGACTGGGAGTGAAAACCCTGAAGAATTTTAGAAGAAGGAAAAAGAGCCCTCATCTTGCGAAGATGGCAACTTAGTTGTAGGTGAAACAAGGGTGAAATAACTGAAAGATCACTGCTAAAAAGCTTGGAAATTTTGAATATTCCCACACTGTGTAATATTGAAAAGCTTCTGTTATTTTTCCAATCCTCAGACAGGAATTTCAAAATCTTTATTTTTATGATATGAATTTATCTTCGATATGTTGATGAATAGTATCTGTAGTCGATACTATTACTATGGAATCTCTAGTAGATTCAATGGATTTAGTTGTCTTGTTAACCAATTAGCATTTCCTGAATTATTTGCTGTCTGGAAAAGTATACAAGTCGCCTACTTCGATTTGAAGCAAAATCAACTTGAAACAAAATCAACTTCAATATATTACGTTCCTCGTAAAATTAGAGGGTGATGGTCTTTAAGATTATTTCAAGGCCAACTTGAAATTCACTGATAAGCTGTACATGTGGCATAGTCATGTGGATCTTTCTAATATGAAGTTATGCAATTTGTCGAATGTACACAATTCCAACATGGTTCAATACGTAGTTTAGCTGTGTTAAAAAACTTTTGGGGTGGTATGTTTTCAATGCACCAACATTCTTTAAACGCTTGTTGGCGTTTATTTCCGGGGATATTTATTTCCCTGGCTCTTGTGGTCGTTGATTGGCCGTTAGATAACCATCTAACTTCTTTGCGTGCACATGTGAATGCTTGAGTTCCTGGCTTCAAGCAGTTACCTGAAGCTAACTGGAAATTAACTAGCTTGTTCTCAGCGATCGATATTGGCGATTTTTTCGTTCTAAACTGGGGTGACAATCTGTGTCGGCAATGTGGTACATTATTTTTATGGTTATAACCATTTACCTCGCGGCCTCGCCTCGTGAAAGTAGTAATTTGCCTGTGTTCGTTATGTGATTTTTCCTTTTTTGACGGCCTTGTCGATAACATCTGTTCGTTTCCAAGGATTTTATTATTATTAGGCTGGCAAAATCCTATTGATTCGGCTCACTTCTGAACTTGAATTGGGCATGTTTTCCTTACAGTTTATCGTTGATCTGAAATCAGCAGAGTCACAGAGAATTACATCAGTTCTGAAATCCTGATTGTAGATCGCAGCAACATTGTGATGACGACAGTCATTGTCACTCCTCAGTGGATAGTTGTTTTTTCTTAATTTTGAATGTTACTGAAACTGGTTTAATAATTGGCAATTTTGGATCAATAAATGACAGGAAGAGTTGTTGGGGAACTGAAGCTGGAAAATTTTCCTGCAGTGATAAACTTGTTGAATTGGAAATTGGAACCAATATTTCATTGGAAATAAAAATTACAGAATCAGTAGAACCTCCTACTCCTTCATCTTAAATGTAAAAAGAAAAATTATATGTTGAAGCCTTTTTTATTCTCAGTTGGACACCCTATATAGTAAATTTTTGGATGTCATTCCCAATATTCGAAGACCATAGAATTATTGAACCTCTGTATGAAATTTGATACTCTTTTATTCATTGAGTTGGCAGTCTTGTTGTTAGAAGGGGTTAGGAACTTTCAAGAACTCTCTGTTCGGAAAATTCCACCCTTATTCTGATCCCTACTTTTCGCTTGAGACCTTGCATCTTTCATTATTTCCCTCTGTCCTGACGATCTCTCTAGAACTCCTTCTTCTTGGAAATAACAACCTGATCATATTTTATTGAGGCACATACAGTTTCTGAAAGGCAGCAGCATAATGGACCACTGATATATTATGCTCTTTCTGTCTATTATTGCTAGAAGCTTTCCGGGGCAGAACAGGAAGCATGCCAGCGTTATTTCCATTATAAATTACTTTAACTTTCCGAGAATGAGTTCGGTTTTCGTGTTCAGGCCTTTGTTCCATGCTGGAGATGGAATGATTCGAATGTTTGTTGGGTGTTCTCAAGTTTCACTCTGTCTCCGATCTTTGAGGAAGTATCCTCATACAATACATTATAACGAATTCATTAGAACATCGGGGAATTTCAGAACAGCTTAATGGCTTGCCTCTTATTCACGATCGATGTATAAAGTGATCATAATACAATTGGGGCACTAATATCTTCAATAAACCAGATAGAAATTTCGTTTATTGATGAAAAATTTCTGCCATTGCAAGTCTTCCAACATGACGTTCCTCATATCTCAATATATTTCTTTTTGTTCTTGATTTATAGTGAAAAATCGGAAATATATGATATTCCAAAATTGCTTATATCTTCTTTGTTTCAAGAACGATTCCCATGAAATTTTGAGATCCTTCAATGTTCGACGTCTTTCGATGAAATTAAGATTTCAAGATCTTCATCTTTTTTTTTTTTCATTTCTATACTGCAGGTTATCTGGCTTTCATTCCAGAGAAAAATCAAGTCTCATGTTGAATACAAATATTATTCTTCATTTTTCAATGGGAAAATTCAATAGGGTTGCCATAAAAAATAGAAAAGTCGTACCTTGAAATCTAGGATTCCGATTGCGATAGAAATGGAAAAATTTCATTAGATGACATTGTAGGATTTCGAAATTTCATGGGAATCCTTCTTGAAATGATACGAAAATCGAAAGATCCACACTTAAAAATCCAAAAATCAAAGGAAGGAATTCTTGCTACAAGATATCCTCTTTCGCTTATTTTTTTATACCTTTTGTAATAATTGACCCAATATTTGTACCTACATCTTTGCTATTATCACATTTCGAAAAATACAATAAATTCAGTGAATTAACCGTCACTAACATATCTTTTTTTGTTTCAGGTAATGATCTCATGCTTATTCTGGTTATGGTAAGACGTAGCTAGTGTTAAAACACCAAATAAACATTTATTGTTCTTATCTCGCATGTCAATATTGAAGATTTCAAAATAGCATCGTGGTTGACAGAGCCTGTCACGGTATACTGAACTTACAGGGTGTGGCAATGAATTCCCAAGATTTTTTTCAGGATTTGCAGGAAAGCTTATGGATTTTGTGCTACGAGAAGAACGAACGCGTGTGTGTTTAGTGGTTTTGCGTTTTTTATTTGTGTGAGATGCAAGTTGAGGAGATATTGTGCCCTGGAAGTTTGAGGATTAACCACTGGAGTTTAACTAGTGCAGGAAAAGGCAAAAAGGATTATTTCTTCGTTTGACAACTAAAATCTTCAGAAGAGTTGCTGTGAATTGGATTAATCAAGTGTCCTTTGGATTAGGTGATGCCTGCACATGTAAGTTTCTTAGGTGATCTCAAAAATGAAGGGAATTCAGTGCCACTCCTTGTCTTTTTCACGCCCTTGCGAGATAAGAACAATTTTGATTTTTACAACGAATTTTATGTTTTTGGTTGGGATGAAGATTTTTTCAAGGTCAACTCCACAGAATTCAAAATAACTTTTGAATAAACAAATGAAATGATTTCAGAAAGATTATTATCAGTTCCGTATATGATTTACTTGGTTTCCTTTCTTTTTCTGCATTTCATATTTTCTTGAAAATGATTAGGTACTTATATAGTAAAATAATTTAAAGATTTCAATGAAACTTACAGAAAAAACTTTCTCAAACTTTAAGGCTGATTTCAGCCTGTCGAAAAATGTTTTTGTTCTTCAATTGTGGGAGGAATAGCAGATTCTTCGTCTTTGAGCTTCTAGAACTCAATTTGATACAAAAATCATCAGAAGAAAGAAGAAATCTAGATGAACAATAATTTAAGGCCCTTTTTGAACATGATTTGTTCAACATCATGACCCCTCTTGAGAAATTTAGAGAAATATTTTTTTGACTATCGAAAAACGATTTCATTTCCTCCACCTTACAGAATTTCAAATATAAAATTATTAAGCACTAATCAAATTGTGTGTGGTGGTCTTTGAGATCATACTGGCAAGTTCAAGTAGATCGTTATACAGGGTGCGTCTTTGACTCGTACAAATATATAAACGGTAGATTCTTGAGGTCAAAAGAAACACTTTTTTCCCTTAAAATTTTTACCGAATCGGCTCGGTTCAAAAGATACAGGCTGTTGAAAAACCATAAAAAAAATTATTTTTATCTCACAAACGGTTTTATCAAATGAAATGAATTTCGGAATACAGTTTTTGATTTCTCTGATTAATCTTTTTCGAACACGAGATATCAACCACGTATTCCAGTTTTCTCATTTTAAGCATTTCGTACCATTAAAATACCAAAAACTCAAAGAACCCAACTCTTGAAACTAAGTTGGAGTAGTAACAGTAAAAAGCGGACTATTTCCTGCACTTTTCAATTAATCAATAAAGTGAATGTGTCTTCACAGTAATTTAACTTGGTCTGACACTTGATCAACCGCAAGACCAAAACGATTCGCTATTTTTCATCAATTTTTTCAAGCAGTGTACCGCACCTGCCATTCTTTGTGGTCCACTTCCTGGTGCTCTGGCAACGTAGCGGTACTTATTCAGGCTTCTTCTAATTCCTCTTCTACATCGTGAAACATTTTAATGGCCGTCCTTAATAACGCGCCACAGATTATGTTTGCGGTACTGGTGGGGGTAGCGTAATGATGAATAAGATGTAAATCGATATTTCTGAATGAAGGAGATAAATATTGATCCGTGACTGTTAATATTTTATGGTATTCTCGTATTCTTCCGCATTACAGAAAGGTTGTTAGTACTTGCTTCAGGTTAAGGTTTTCAAGGAAAGATGTGCCAATCATGTTGGTGTTTTGCAAACCAACCGCACTTTACAAGAACTTTAAAAGCGTCAAGAGGTTCGTAGTCGTGAAATGATAGTAGTGAAAGTTGATGCGTTGATGAGCAACGCACAACCTCTCTTAGTCATTGGAAAACACCTTGACCATTAAACCACATTTTGCACATCTTTTTTTGCTAACGTTCTTGAAAATAATAACAATTTGTTGGAACAGATAATGAGAGGATTAATCCATTATTTCATTGTGGTTTTTTGACTTGTTTTGTCCAGTTGATCATAGTCACATCTCTGGTAGTTAATCATGTATGATGCCAGGAAAGAAATTGATTTAAATTCATCTAGGCAGTAATTTGTCTTCTTTTTCATCTCGTTGTTGATTAGTTACCACGATGAACGTATTGCTTTTACGGATATTAAGCGATAACCTTAGTTTTCTGCTTCGAACAAGGATATCCAGATTATGATTAATTTTTATCGTGTTGACATGCAGATGCTCGTTGTTTACACTCCACTTCTCAAAATGTCAATAAGCTAATACAGTGCCCCATTGTGTCGTCTTTCGTTGCTCGATATTCATATACGAGGATATATTGGAAAATTCTTAGCCTACTATAAAACCAAACAAAATTTCAATAGCAAAATGCTTAATTTATTACTCAACATATTCTCCTCTTAATTATACATTTATTACAGCGAACCTGCAACGTCTCTAGACCTTTCAAAAAAAATGTTTCTTCTTGCTCTGCAAACCAAGCCTCCACAGCTTTTATTACCTCCTCATTGGAAGAAAATTTAAGACCTTTTAAACTTTTTTTCAGTTCAGGAAAGCGACGATTGTCGGATGGAGAATAAGGGGGGTGTTCTAGTAATTCAAACCCTAAATCACGAATTTTTTGCATGGCAACATGAGATTTGTGTGCAGGGCGTTGTCCTGCAAAAACAAAACACATTTGGATAGCTTTCCGCGTCTTTTCTCTTCAATTTTTTCCCGTAGAGTGGTTAGTAATGTCGAATAGTAATCTCCGGTTATTGTTCTACCCTTATCCAAAAAATCAATCATGATTACTCCATGGCAATCCCAAAAAACTGAAGCAAGAACTTTTCCAGCAGATTTTTGGACACGAAACTTCTTAGGTCATGGAGAACCAGAGTGTCGCCATTCCATCGATTGTTGCTTTGTTTCTGGATCGTAGAAATGGACCCAAGTCTCATCCATAGTAACAATTCGGTTTAAGAAGTCTACATCGTTTTCAAATCGAGCACAGATCGAAGGCGATGCTTTTACTCTTGCACGCTTTTGGTCAACATTCAAACATTTGGGGATCTATTTTGTAGCAATTTTTCTCATGTCCGAATTGACGTGAACTATAATATGATGAACGCGTTCGTATGAAATATTCAGTGCTTTAGATATCCGTTTTAGGCCAATTCGACGGTCTGATAAAATCATGTCATGAACTGCGTCGATATTTTCGGGGACCGACACAGAAACTGGCCTTTCCGATCGGTCATCATTTTCAATGAAAAATATACCTCTTTTGAAGCTTGCAGTCCAATTTTTCACGGTCGCATACGAAGGACATTGATCGCCAAGGGTATTAAGCATATCTTCGTAAATCTGCTTACCTCTTGTTGAGATAAATTCATCAGAGTAAAGCAAAACCAAATCCCTTACTCATTCAGAATTCTCGACAAATATAAATATGTCAAATGCGATTGGTTTATTAGTCAACAATATTAGTGCTGGCGGTAAAAGTGTTGAATAACATACCCCAGCAGTTTTCGACTGTGATAACCATATTATGTACTTTGCTATTGGAGCCTATATACTGTATATAAGCATCTTTTAGGAATGAGATATTTCTCTCCGTTTAGTTAGTTCTGGTTTGATATTCATTGAGAGTATAGATCGAGCTCCGTTAAATCGATTGAATCAATATAAAGATTGTTTCACAAAGTGCGTTTCATTGAAGAAGAATTTATCCTAAACCAACCGAATTTCCAACACCTCTCAACTCTTTTAAATACAGGTACTTGATGATGGCTCGATACTCCAATTTTTCGATTTTCACAATTTCGGTGGACATCTTCTTTCTTTTAATTTATTGCGTAACTTTGGTTTACTTTTTTGACCTCAAACGTCACACTGACACTTCTAATGAGTTATTGTTCGTGGATATTGTAACGCAATATTTTTTTTATGGATGGAACTGGTCTAGGCTAACCAGATATCAACACATCCTCGTTCTTCAGCTTTCAATAATTCTTTTTCGTGAACCCCCGCGTTTTCGATAATGGAATACATTCTGGTCTTCGGCGAATCAAGATTAATAGGGAAATATGCGTCTTAGTCATTTCACCTTGGGGAATATTACAGCGCCACTCAATTCGCCATTTCTCGTATAATTTTTGGTCAAGTTCACAACTAGATTTTCGACCGGTATTTAACATTCGCAAATTTTCCTCGTTCTGAGAAACGAAAGAGTTCCGACAACTTGAAGGCCACATTTCCTTACGGAAACTCCCAAAACTAGTTGGTCAACAACAGTATAATTGTTGCTGATTTATCGATATTTGTGAAACTGAAGATTTAATTTCCTGTATAATGTTTTTCGTATCTCAAACATATTCGGTGGAGATGATGATGATCAAATAGATCATTAAATTCGTCTTTATTATGGGCAAATCGAGCTGTACACTTGGCAACGTCGCCGATGACTATAGGTATCACGAGTAGCGTCCAAATTTCCTTATCTCGTGGCAAATTTCGAATAGGAAACGTGTTTGAAAGTGTTTAACGTGGCGTAACAACCTTGAATTTTCACAGATTAGGACGATCAGACGATAAATCGCTGTTTACCTTTGGGAATACCAAATACGTTTTTGGATGTTTGTGTGTGAAGTACCTACCTTGGTGCTTGCGTTTGAAATCGTTGAACTTCCAGGTACGGCCACGTGGAGATGACGAACTCGAACAAATACCACATCATTTAAAAAGTATTGGGGGAAAACATGGACAATTTTTTTAATGTGGTTTCCTCAGTGTTTTCTTTCACACTCTAGTCCACATCTCTGTATATTTTATAGTTTGGCAAGGGGGGAGGGGCTTCATCTCACTGCGACTTTAAAATCTATTGTGTCCGTATCAGAGCTGTTCTCGCAACTACCACATCTACAGGGTGGGCAAAATTCGATGGGATTGAATGACAGCTCTCTAACCGTGAAAGCTAGGGAAAAATGGATGGCACTTCTCAGACCTCGATTTTCAAAAGATTGTTAAGGCCAAAACCGCATTCCTCTATCTTCTTTTGTTTTCTAGTTATAAGTGAAAACTCATTTTTCGGCTCTTCGTAATGGTGCCTTCATTTCGTAAAGTATCAGTGATATCGAAAAACATATATAACATTCTAGAAACACTTTTACATGTAGAATGCAGTGGCACAGTCAAAGATTTTTTTCAGTCTGCCACTCCAGTGATATAGTGGTAACTTTCATTTTTTTGAATATATACTCTATGGTATTTTTACATATTCCAGTCCCATATTTTTATCTGATTCAGGATATATAATATGAGTCGTATCTCTAATTGTTCGTCCAATAAATAAAATTAAAAACTAGTTCGGTTAAGTTGGCTGGTCATTTCATTGATATGATAATGAACTTTATGCCCTTATGTTGTGTCAGGTTATGAGAGATTTTGTAGATCACTTTCATTCCGTATATCCGAGAAGATGCTCGGGAAATGAGGAAATTCTGAGAATTTCCATGACTACTTATTTACTAATTGACTTCTACTAGTAGTGGCAGAGCCTTATTTATGAAGGTGTTTGAAAAGGCTGTGGTACTGGTATTTAGATTATCTACTAGTTGAAGAGGTTTCGGAGTTGAATCCACCTTTATAAAATTTCCTGAAAGTGATTCATTCCATATTGGAAAATTTTTCACTCTTTCAAATATCTGGAATGAAAGTGATCTTCAAACTTTCTCATATTAGTACTAATAATAAGGATTATTCTTTGAAATCCACAAGGTTGTTACAATGCGGAATTCTCCTCAATTTGGGTTATCACTGCATATGCAAGTTTAAACTGAATACTTATAAGTTTGATTCATAATTTTTTCAAAAAACTATTCAAAATCATCCTTCAAATATGGGGTTTCAACGAGGGGTCTTTCACTGGCCGATTTTTGTACACTAAAATTCCAATTTCGTGATTAAATACCTAAAATTCACAAAAATTCCGTTCAATTCATCCAAATTCCATTCAATTCCGCAGTTCCGTTAAATTCCACAAAATTCCATTGAATTCATCATAATTCCGCTCAATTCCGTTCAATTGAATATAATTCCGTTTAATTTATCTCAGTAATGTTTAATAATTTGGAGCCTATAAAATAGAATATCGAAACCACTGGGGTTTTTTTCATATATATCACACCTGTAGCACTGCAGTAGACCTAATGACTAAAATAAAACCCACTACGAATTCAGTTTATCAAGTTGAAAACCTAACATGAGTGTGCTGCCCACTGTTACTAATAGAATCATGTTTGAAAATAAGACAAATAAAATTTCGAGTACATAAATATAATTTATTAGAAAAAACATTGTATAAAACTCAAAATTAATAAAACATGAAAAACAAAAATAAAACTCTTTTTTCCATATAAAACTCTACAAAGGTATAAGAGAAAACAAGAAGAAACTTATGATAAATAAGGAACTCTCGAAGGAACTATTTTTCCACAAAACCATCGATCACTTTGAAGAAGTACCAATATTATAACAAAAAATATTCAAAAACATTCGAATGTTGAAAAAATATGATATAATAACAAGAACGGTAGTACTAAAGTGATTTTTTAAAATGAGCAAAGGATTTCCTTATATTATTCAGGTCAAATCTTGTAATTTGAAAAGGATCTGTTCCTTCAATGCTTATAGGACCATATATGAAGAAAACATCTATCACATTTTGAATGTCCAAATTTTTGGGCCATACAAAATTTTGAAGATCTTGCTTCAAGAATTTGACCTTATATGAATTGCCATTCTTCTCGAGAACCCTGCCAATATACCATCCATCATCATATGCTATCGCGTAATATCTTTCTGCTTCAATTATCACCTTACCCATTTCAGACTTATCGTGACTTTCGATTTCATCTACGGGTACTTCTAATTCCTCTTTCGATGAATTCTCATCCAATTCAATTATCATTTCTTCGGATAGATTGTTGTCAGAATATTCTTCTTCCTGTTTTCCTTTTCTCAACTTACGTTTAACGTCGGTTCTCCCAGCGTATTTTCTTTTTTGATTATACCTCCTTAGTCTGTCTGTGCTTATTCTACCCTTACCTTCTTCTAACAACCAACACAATGCAGATTTCTTTATTATAATTTTTTTATTTTCTCCTATAACCACTTCTGTATAAGGACTTTCAATTGAAAGATCAACATTCAAATGTGAATAATCTTTCAAATCAGTTTCATTGATCGAATTATGGCTCGAATTATGGTCAGTATCATCAGATTCCATGTTGGTTCTCAGAAGGTTATCTCTCTCCAGAAATGTAGATATTCCATCAGCCTGTTCTGCATTAATATTTATGTTGCAATCGTCATTTTCATCATCGAATTCATCCCTTAGTGCATCTATTCTTACATCGAATATTTGAGCTGAAAATTTTTCCACTTCCATGCCTAGTCTCTGAGCATCAAGTAGAGCTTCTTCTAAAGATTCTTCCAGAATTCTTCCTAAATCAATATTTTTCAATTCCAACGGGGTTGTAAGGTTAAAGTTATCTTCTAAACATTTTTTATCCTCTCTAGGAAAAAGGAACTTCGTTTTTAAATCGGTGACCACAAAATTCATAAACGTTATTCTCTCAATTCGGTCTAAAAATTCTTTGATGCTGAAATTAATCACTGTAGAGTATGTTGAAGTAATTGACCTAGCTGCTCTGAACAAACCTTCACACGGTTGACTACTGAACAGCCATGGACAAATAAGGTTTGTTGCAAGTGTTTCATCAGCCTGGAATAATTTTATCACTTTTATAAGCATATGCCCATTTAGCTCTATACATGTGTAAGCATTCAATGTGATGAAGTTATTTTGTAATGTATATTCTGCATGGTTTTTTATCCAAGCTCTCCATATTCTCAGGAAAAAAATGCTGTACCATATCCTGAAGACTCTTTCCGATAGTTGGGTTTCCTTATTTATTAAAGAAATAATTAAATTAGACATTATTTTCAGGTACATTGATGTAGCATTACTTCTTAGTATTCCGTTTTTCACTAAATTCAAGACAGGTTCTTGGCACATTTTATATGCACTTTCATAATTCATTTTGTCTTCTGATGAGAGGTCCGATTTGGTTAGGAAATGTATTCCCTTACTGAATTTTTCAATTATCTCATTAAGATGATCTGAATTTGCTGCAAAGTCTCCCATCGGTAGATTGATATCTTTCTTCAAGAACCTAGTTTTCAATTTGGTGATAATATGCACCGCGTCTTGCATTAGGCAAAAATCATTAGCATCTACATCCATATAAAAACAGTTAAATAATGAAGGACTTTCAACAAAATGAGCCTGCATTTTCATGGCTTTTAACAACTTAGGGTCTCCGTCTGATGAAAACCCTAGAATTCTAATTCCAAATTTATCAGCTTCAGATCTCAGCATCTCCCAACGCTTCACGACATCTTGCGACTTGAAAGTATTATTAGTGGCAAACACAGAAAGGCAAAATGCTGGTACTTGAGCGCTCAAAGGTTGAGCCATTATTGCATAAGCATATTGTGCTCTTGAGCCATTTTCGAAATATGACTTAATACTAGCAGCAGAAGTTGCAACATAGGCGTTACTATTTGGTATTCCATTTACCAAAGGTAATGAAAATCCCATAACCTTATTGGTTTTAGAGTTGTACTGTATTTTATCAGTTATTCTTGTAGCGTCTTCTGATATCCATACTATTTTTGGAAGATCTCGCTGTTCAAGAAATTGTTTTAGACCAGTAAAATTGAAAATTCCTTCATCTGTACATACTGCATTTTGAGATCGGAATCGATAAAGCGTGGATAAAGATGGAAGAATATCTTTTAAATTGGAAGACAATGTTTCATAAAGAAGATTTCCACCTGCGTAGAATAAATACAAACAAAATTTCTTAAAATCTTCATCGTATTTGTTACAATGGGAGGATTTAGTATTAGTCTTAGAGATATCTATGAGATTTTGTAAAAAATCACTTGCTGATAAATTCTGTTCTCCATGTGAAAGTTCTTTCATAGTTTGATTGAAAATATTACTAAGATCTTGGTTATTGTCAATTGTTTCTTCCAAATGTTTTTTTATGGTAAAAAAAGATGTAATCAAAGGTTGGTTGATCTGATTTCTTTCGAAATTTCTTCTTTGTCTTTCAGAACGACAATATTTGTAAGAAGTCCATTTGGAACTGCTCGCACACGAATAATCCTTTTCGGATCGAGAATTTGTATCAGAAACTGTACCAAAAAATGATTCTTTCACCGATGGTAACTTCAAAGAAGAAGATTCCTTTTCAGCACTTTCAATGAAAATTCCTTGTAAACTATTTTTTTCTGAGTTGTTCGAAGCACAAGGCGGTATTATTATTGAAGATAATATATTTATTGACTTATTAGATATGTTTTGAGCGTTTTCTAATTTTTGTGTTGGTAGATGTTCATTCGACTCCAAACTACACGCTGTTTCATCTATAACAAAAGGAGTCGTTGACCTTGAAATATTTTCAAAATCTAAAGAAGTTTCGCTCCTGTCGAATTTTCCTTTTTCCGAGATTTTTATATCCGGATTTTTTATTTCTTGATCTTCATTCTCCGTAAAAACGTCCGGTTGAGTTACAAACTGAATTATCTTAGATTGAATTGGTTTCGATTTTGTCGCGGATTTTGTACTCATTATTGGATTTTTTTTCAAAATGTGTTTTTTCTCAAAGTGTGTGTGGTAGTTTGAATAAATCCATCTTGCTTTTGTCGTACACGATCTTGATAATTTGTTGATTATAATTTTTTGGTTACAGAAACATGTAATCTGGCAATTTAGGGAGTTCGAAGGTGTCAAATAGGTCTTCATCATCACATTATTCCATTGCTCTTCTATTCGTTCAGACAGCCAATAATTTTTGAATTTAGATTTTAATGTCTGCTTCAGTTTCCTGCTTATTGTTTCGTTTTCTTCAGTAAGATTTTGTGTTGAAAATTGTAGGGATTTTATTTCTTTCTTCACTTCTCCTTCTGAAGTTTTTTCGTCATTAATTGTTTCCAAGTTTTCAGTCATTGTCCACTGATCACTATACTTCTTGTTTCTCTTCTTGAGTTGCTCGCTGATTTCGAGCAATAAAACTTTATGTCCATCCAAAATCTGGAAACTGCTTGGATCCGCGTGAAAAACTGGTCCAAAAAAGTCTTTCCGTTGTGCTGCAGATACCATCGGAACTAGTTTTGTTACTGCAAACGTCTCTATTTTACTGAAATGATCTTCATTCAGTTTTGTCAAAACCAACCGTGTATCGTACCCAGTTGCTTTTAACAAATTTTTCAAGTAAGAGGGAATTTTGATGTTCGTCTCATATTCCACTGACGTTATTTCGCAACGAGCTCCATCCTGCTCCATCTGAAATATAATTTATTCTACACTGAACCTACTAGTGCATCAAAAATATAAGTATAACAGTTATTATCGCCAAGACAGCCATTTATTCTCAATAAATTTGTTTTGGGAATTTTTTCAAAAAAAAAAAAAAATACTGATAAAATGTACGGGTAGGCAAAATTCGATCTTACCGAATGGCACCTCTGTGTAACCGTGAGGGCTACGGAAGAATGGATGGCACGTTTCTGACCCTGATTTTCAAAAGATGGATATCACTGATACTTAACGAAATAGAGACATCAATTCAAAAAGTCGAAAAATGAGTTTCTACTTATAACTTGAAAACAAAAGATGATGGAAAGATGTGGTATTGGTCACTCGATTGGACATTATCCGTCTTTTGAAAATCGAGGTCGGAAACGTGCCATCCATTTTTTTTCCTAGCTCGTACTTTTACAGAGCTACCATTCAATCCCATCGAATTTTGCTCTCCCTATACAGGTTGGCGACGTAGGTGAATGAACCTATGAACTACACTTTTTCGACACTCAGGCTTGAGAGATATAAAGAAATGAGTGTCATTCTCATTTGAGAAATTCATAATGACGTCAACTTCTGTTGTTTTCGAGTCGATTGTGAAAAAATCACTATGGTTTTTCATTTCAAAAATTTATTTTTTTACAAGAGTGCTCGTTTAACCCTTTTCCAACACGCAAAAAGTTGCTTACCCAAAAAGTCCTAGAATAACCCCTGCTATTTCTTTCCGCACGCATTAGCATTTAAAATAAAATGTTAAATAGTAAATTAAATTCTGCCATGTCTCTATGCTTCGGTGGAGCCAACGATGAGATAACCATGGACATAGCATAACTAAAAACAATGTAACATAAAAAGAATAAACCTAAATTAAATGTACTACGTGGCCTCCTCCGACTTCTATGCCTTTTTTAATTCTTTAAATAAAGGACTTTCGAACTTCAAAGAGAATATTATTCTGTCCCCTTATAAAAAATTCAACTTTAACGCCCTCTCTCTTTTTCCACAGCAATATTTTATTGTGGTATATTTGGTCCCATCGGCATATTTTGGTCCGAACAATCCGCCCTATGTCCCAATAGTTATGAATCACCCTGTATATTTCAAAAGCTAGTAGAAAAAATAGCGTTAGTAACTCTTGCGGAAAATGTCTTGCCCGCACTCAGCTTCTTGTTAGGACTTGTTAGGAAAATAACTATTAACATATTATACATTGTGGCCGCGTAAAATATTTCAACCGAATACATATTTTCCAGAAAAGTTCAAATTTATAGATATATTGGGATGGATCGTTTTACGTGGCAACCCTGTATAATATTTTATATATTGCTGAAATGGAAAACAATACTGATTCTTTCCAACGCATAAATAGTTCATGTAAGGAAAAACATAACTGTATGTTATAGCTCTACATGGAAACCTCTTGAAAAAATCAGAGTACGCCACTGAATGGCTTTCCAAATAGTGTTCCTATAATGGCTTTCTTTCAAGTTCGTAGCATAAACAGAAATGGAGATAATGACCTAAGTTGGAATTGTCTAAATGTCAATTTTGTAATACTTATATCTCGGAGGCCATGATATGATTTACAAAAACAAAGGTTTCTTCAGTTTTCACCCACGCGAAAAATGTGGAATCACATTATCTCAAACACTTCATGCATAACGAAAATCCAATCAATAAAAGCTTACCTTAAAACCGTTGCTTGAGCACCATCGACAACACACCAAAATATTTACGTACTTTTATAGGTTATGTCAAAACGATCGTTAGGTGACGCGATTATTCAAAAACTGCTTTCTGCGCATGTTCAATTCCATTAAATTCCATCACACTGTCGTTGAATTCCATTGTGGTATTATAAAATACCGTTCAATTCCAATTGATTCCTATGAAATACCGTTCAATTCCGAGTAATTCCATCAAATTCTGTGTAATTCCATAAAATTCCGGGCAATTCCGCCTCAATTCCATCATTTTGTACACTAAAATTCCGCAGTGAAAGACCCCTCGGGTTTCAAAATTTAAATTGCTTGGTTCCGAGTTCACGATTTGGCAACAGCGTCTATAAGACAATGAAAAGAACAATGTCGGATCAGCTTGTTTATAAAATAACAGCTGTTGATCTACAGGCGCGTACTTACTGGTGAGCTTCAACTGCAACCGGCCATAAAAATCCCATAAAATTTTACTACCTTCCTCGTTCGTCGCTGACTTCATAGACAGCCATCTTTGTCTATATCATCAAGATAATGCATTTGTTGTCCTTTATTATCAAGGCATATTTCAGTCGATGTTGCCAGCTTGTGCAATTCTCACAAAACGCTTTAAACTTTAAATAGCCATTTTTATTTTTCGTTTTTAAGTGCTTAAAATAATTTTTTTTTGGAAAACGGTTGAAATGGTTATTTCGAAATGTGACGTTTCAAAGATATATCATAAAAAATATATCATTTTCGTCAAAAGGAGTAATCCCTATTGTAATATCTGAATAATAAACCTAAGAAAAGCCACTGAAGGCAAAGCCTATGCCACTTAATAACCTGACACAATTTAGGAGCATGAAGTTCATTATCATATTATCAGTGAAATGTCAACTAGACCGAACTAGTTTTTGAGTTTTTTTGTTTTAAAAACAATCAGAAACACGACGTATATGGAATATGTAAGAATAACACATGTTTTATATTTAAAAAAAATAAAAGTTATCAATATATCACTGTAGTGGCGGACTAAAAAAAAAATCTTTGACCACGCCACTGCATTCTACAGGAAAAAGTATCTGTAGAATGTAACATTTGTATATCGATATCACTGATACTTAACGAAATAGAGGCACCAGTACGAAGAGCCGAAAAATGAGTTTTCACTTATAACTTGAAAACAAAAGAAGATAGAGGGATGCGGTTTTGGCCATTAACAATATTTTGAAAATGGAGGTCGGAAACGTGCCATCCATTTTTCCCAAGCTCTCACTGTTACAGAGCTGTCATTCAATACCATCAAATTTTGCCCACCCTGTACAGCTCACCCTCCAGCTCCAGACTTTCATTGAACTCTACTAGTATCTGAAAAGGCTTCAAGGAGGCTCATTCCTCCTATAATTTTCTCGTCCAAGTCATTCCTTGCGCAGGCTTGCAATGACGAGGCATTCTGTAACCATCAGTTGAACTGAAGTTTTGTCCTCTTTCCCACAGAACCTACACTCGCCAGTTTCTGCAAAGCCCATTGTCATCATATGCTTCCTAAGGCTACAATGTCCTGTGAGGGAAGCGTTTAGGAGGCGTAACTCAATCTAAGTCAGATCCAAATACATCTTGGATCTCGAATCTTCAGTTTTAAAATTTCGGATGAATTTTTTGGAATGATTCATTCCTCCAGAGTGTTTTTTTTTAGTTTTCTTCCTTCTCCAGAAACTCTTCCTTATAGGTTCATTTTCCTATACCACAGAAAGGCTCTGGGCCAGCGTTGGCAATGTAGTTGGCATCCTGGTCTCCTTTGACTCCAGAGTGATCTGAAGCCCAGACCTCTCATCTAATGGGCCCCAAGCCTACCATTTTATAAGTGTAAGGTATTTCAGTGATAATGCTTCTTCAACTGGCATCGAATATAACATTTTGTCTGGCATAATCTGATTTTTCACGAATTCGAATGCAGAATCTTGATCGTCAATTACACAACTACGTCGCGTAATCCAATTTAGGCAGAAAGTTCTAAATTATGCGCCAGGTTCAAAAAGAAAAGACAAATCCTCCCATTGAGCAATCAGTATGCAGAGAAACCACGCTTCTAACTTAACGAATCATTAATAACCTCCGAATTCCGATAATCGAAAATTCGATGTGATCGTTAGGAGGAAATTGTTCGCCAATTTCTGGCAGTCCGATTCAGATTCATACGATTCGTTAGCCAGATTGACGGTTTTTAATGTTAAGGGTAGTGCCCGAAAAAATGAACTTTTCAACCATTTTCTGGATTAACGAATCTACTGAAATTTTCGCATTCTCTATCGACTCGACTACATTGATTTTTTTTTCGAAAGACACGTTCTAGAGAAGTAAATTATAACTGTTTGAAAATTCTCAATAGCTGGCGGAAAAAATCGGTAAGAGGAATTTTCACCAAAATCACTACGATTTTTCAACGTCATACATCCGCAGAATTCAGCCAAATTTGAGCTTCACTCTTCAAAAATTGGAGCACGATAAGAGGGGATCACCTACTCATAAAAATTTGGTATTAATGACAATATACAGAGCAATTATTTCAGGATAATTTTTCTAGGGACTTAGAGTCTTACATATGTAAAGTAATAATAAATATCCATTTCGATTGCTGATCAGTGTATAACGATTGGAAAGTGTAAAATCTCCCTTTATACGAAACTCGGTGTTTATTTTCCTATTTCATGGAATCGCAGTTTATGGTCAAGCATTACTTTTGCGTTGTGGAGAATCATTCTGAACACAAGAACCTGCTCTTTTATCCTAGAAATCATGTTAATGCATTTCTGATATAAATGTAATGAATGTACCCCACTTCCTAGGCTGTTAGATTTGTCGTACGAGAGAAAAAAGCTGGAAACAGATGGACTTCGAGGCTTGTCGCCATGGAAACTTTTACGATTGACAATATTTGTCGTTTTTGTTCGATTGCTTTCTCTGGTTCCGCCAGTTGTTGTTGACATTGAACACCTAAATTGATGTTTTAGATTCTAACGGCTAAAAATAGTCGGTGACAGGTTCCAGATGGAATTGGGATTTTTAGCTTGTTGCAAACCTTGGATCTTGGATCTATAGCGGAGATGATACCGGATCTTTCGTACAAAGGAAATTTTGTAATGATGAAAATATTAATATGATGATAAGAGTGATTTGAAATGAAAAACTCAACAACAATACGTGCTTTTGTATACACAGAAATTACAATATGAATAAGTGTTAATGAATAAAGAGAATGTTCACTTTTTTAATTGAAATAGTATAATCAAATAACGAAATAAAATGAAAACTATTAATTTTTGAATGGCTATTCTTAAAGGGCATTTTACGTTACAACTGCGTACAAAATATCGAATACTTGATGCTTGTCATTTAAAAGATATTTAACAATCATCAACCAATTCAAAAGTGAAGGAAACTGATTCAACTCAATGAAATAATTCAGGCAGTTCAAACATGGAACGTCATTATTTGTTTCTTAATTATTGTCAAACATCAAAGTTAACGAGGATATTATTATTAGTTTGTCATTTTGTTGAAAAGTCGGACAAAATGCCGTATTTGACTTTTTGTTCGACAAAAAATGATTAACGAATACCGGATTGTCATTTCATTTTCACACTGCTTGAATTGTTGCATTGAGTTAAGTCAGATTCCGTGATTATACATTTTCACCTTGAGATACCGTTCAAGAAGAGCCATAAAAAAATCATCGATGGATTATGGGGGATAAATGAAATGTACACCAGAAGTTGGGGAATTTTAAGTACCATAACCAGATACCATAACGTACCTATGAAGAACAAGGTGAAAACACACAATACATATTGTTTTTATAATATTGGAAATTTTGAGAATTCAAGATAGAGAGAAGATGAACTGCGGAATCGAAGAGTGAAAACTTCATACAGTACAAATTTATACCTAAAGCTTTGGAGTTCAGCCAGGTTTTAAAAGGTGGGCATTTTTTTTGACAGAGGGTAAAAGTTATCAAAATGAGTCATTTTACCAAAAGTTGTCTGTATGAAATATTCTAGATGGCTGAGCTACAACCCCTGGAAGTTCAACAAAATTTCATTAAATTTCAAGTAAGGGACTGTGAAAGGCGAGGTGAAAGGTGACTCCGGCATCGGAAGAACGAAACAAAACATGAACATATTGCTGGTTATTGGATGATTCCGAGTCTATCTGATTAGTTGCATCAGGTCACTTGAAGAAATTGTTGTATTGTGCGAATTGAAGTGAAAACAGTGTATAAAATGGAAGAGGATTGTTGGAGGGTTCGAACAAGAAGAAGATTGTGATGACCACTGTGAAAAAATTTGTGAATAATTTAGACGAATTTCATTGGTGAGATTTTGAACTAATATTCTATTTTTTTACACTTGGTCCTAAGTATGTTTATGCTCGATGTTTATGTCAGTTGATATCGAAATGAGCCATTCAATAAAATCGTTTAAGTTCAAGTGAATTTTTCAATTTTGTCATCTTGAACTTTTGTTTAGGTGATGTTTGGTGAAGAGCTTTATTTTGAGCAGTTCTACCTTCTGTTGAAAAAAGCCTCACCTTTAAAAACACCCTGTGTATATAAAAATACGAGAAATTGAGGTAAAAAATGATGATGTGCTGGGTGTGCGTCTATAGTTCATTTTGAGATTGTAACATTGTGTATTCATATCAACTCATTACATCTGAACGTCATTTAGAATATACAGGGTGAGTCATACAAATATTTGAACAGTACATTCTTGATGTAAAAAAAAACATTTTTCTTATATAATTTTTTCCACCCCTGGAGAAACAAAATTCCCTTCAGAATAACAAGCTAAATCTATGACACATCTGTGGATCTTTTGAACAGATTTTTTTTATTTTTCAACATCAAATTATTCGCAAACGGTGCATTAATCAAGAAAATATGCAGAATACTTTTATTTTACAAAACGTTCAAATATTCATCAGATAGCGTCCAACTTAGTTTTAAGAGTGGAATTCTTTGAATTCTTGGTATTTTTATTTTACGGAATGGTCATAATGGAAAAACTGGGAGACGTTGTTGATATCTTGTGCTCGAAAAAGATTCATCAAATAAATGAAAAACTATATTTCAAAATTCATTTCATTCGATAAAACCGTTTGTGAGATAGACCTGAAAATAACATGTATTTATTGTTTTCCAACAGCCTGTATCTTTTAAACCGAGCCGAGTCGAAAAAAATGGTATAGGAAAAAAGTGTTTCTTTCGACGTCAGGAATATACTGTTGAAATATTTGTACGAGTTAAAGACTCACCCTGTATACAGGGTGATTCATAACTATTGGGATATAGGCTAAGGGCAGATTGTTTGGACCAAAATATGGCGGTAGGACCAAATATACCTCAATAAAATATTGCTGTGGAAAAAAATGGAGGGCGTTGAAGTTGAATTTTTTATAAGGGGACAGAATAATATTTTCTTCGAAGTCCTTTATTAAAAGAATTAGAAAAGGCATAGAAGTCGGAGGAGGCCACGTAGAACATTTAATTTAAGTTTATTCTTTTTATGTTACATTGTTTTTAATTATGCTTTATCGTCGAAATAAATAAATAAAATGAATGAATCGTTACTTCAAATCCCCTTCCGATGCTCTGAACTGTTCAATTGTGTTTCCCTTAAAAAATGGAGGAAAAAATTTACAGTGAAATTATTAGCAAAAAACGAAAAAAAATCAACTTTAACGCCCTCTATCTTTTTCCACAGCAATATTTTATTGAGGTATATTTGGTCCTATCGCCATATTTTGGTCCAAACAATCTGTCCTTAGCCTATGTCCCAATTGTTATGAATCATATTCGAATAATAACAAACATAATATTGGTTCTTATGTTGCATGAAGGCAATAAATATAGCAAAATAAACTTTGGAATTTGATTGGTTAATTTCAAACTGGAAATGTCCATCAATCCTTGGAGTAATAAACGATATTTTTCAATTTGTTTCTGCCACTGTGAAAGCTCGTTTCGGATTTTTTTTCGCATGCTCACTAGGCGGAATCAATTATTGCCAACTCACGATTTTTGTATATTTCACGTGAAACATGATCCTACTCACCATCCGCTTTCCGTTCGCCGTGCGCATAATTGCTGTTCATCACGATGCAGGACGGGGCTATAATTATAAACGAATTACGAGATTTTTCGTAATTCCATCGCAATTATTTAGCGTCTTTCGGCCTGGCCTGGACGTAGCTCTTTGGGGGCTATCTCCTCGGAGAGACGATTATAACGCGGTAATCTGCTCCGATCAAGACGGCATGTCTAATTTCTAATGAAATTTTTATATCGTCGTTGCCGCGGGTTTTTCGGTACCGTGGAAAATTGTTAGACGTGCGGTAATGTATTCTGTTCCTCAAGAAAAAAAAACTTGATCGATATTCATATGGGAACCTTCTGGGACCAGTTTTTGGATGATTTGTTAATAGGGATAATGAAATGAGTTGAAATATTTTCTTCCCTGTGCTTCTTCTAACTGGACTGGAAGAACGGATATCAACTGCTTTATTTCACATGGAAGAATCGTAAATACTAGAAGTTCGACAAAATGTCATTGAATTTCAAGTACGGCACTGTGGAAGGTGACTCCGGCATCGCAAAAACGAAACATTACATAAACATATGGCTGGACAATGAATGGTTCAGTACCAAGTTCATCGGATTAGATGCATCAGGTCACGTTTGAGAGAATTATAATTGTTGTATCGTGCAATTTAGGGTGAAAAAAAAATGTCGAAACTTGAGGCAGTTTTTTGAAGTTGCTTATGTTAGTTATGTTGAAAAAGTGCTATGATGTTTCCCCATTTCATCCCATTTTTACGACGATTGTTGGAATGTTCGAACAAGAAGATTGTGATGCCCATTGTGAACAAATTCGTGAATAATTTAGACTAATTTTAATGGTGAGATTTTGAAGTATTATTCTATTATATTTTTTACACTTGTGTCCTAAGTCTCTTCTGTCAGTTGGTAACGAAATGAGCCATTTCATAAAATCGTGTAAGTTACTAAAAAATAATAAGAACAATTCGGCAATCTCAAGTTTCCATTTTCATTACCACGTAAATATCGAACGAGCCAATATCCTAAACGAAACCACATGGTCGAATCAGGGGATAAGTTTTTTCCCACTGCTTTGCGATAATTCAGCTAACAAACGGTCTAGGGTCGTATTAGGATCTATTCAGTAATCATTTTTAATTTTTTTGCGCTTCATTTTGACCAGTTCTACAATCCCTTGAAAAAAAAAAGCCTCAACTTCTAATACACCCTGTATAGACACCGGCATTGAACTTGAGGCAGTGAATATTATCTCAAAAAATATGTACTTAAGGAAAAATGTTTCAAATAAAAATTGTTAGGTATCAAGGGGGACAGAAAATTAACATAATCAATTGAGACTCAAGTAACGAGGGCCCGACTCAGATGGAGCGGCCACATTCTGAGGATGCAAGACACAAGACTCCCCAAAATAGCTCTATACGGCGAACTCACTGAGGGAGCCCGGAAACCAGGAGGCCAGTATAAGCGGTTTAAGGATACACTACATCAATCCCTAAAATCAGTTAATGCTAATCATAACTGGGAACAACTAGCGTTAGACAGGTCACAGTGGAGGTCTTTGGTCCACAGTTATAGTGGAGAATCGAGAAGGATACAGCGGCGGCCAGATCTGGTTGGAGACTATCCATGCCCTGAGTGTGGAAGGATCTGCAGGTCACGGTTGGGTCTCTTTAGTCACAGGAGGGCACACAGTCGCAACTAGCACTAAGAAGTTACAAGTCTGTTCGAATTTTTTTTCTTCTTCTTTTGTAGATTTATTCCCGGTAACGGGATACAGCAATGAATGAATGAATGAATCAGTCGTCTTTTACCTTGACTTCAAGGTTATTTCAGGGTCAACTTTATTTTTCCAAATGCAAAGGTATATTTTTTAGTGCAGATTTGTATTGTTAATAAAAGGTAGTAACTTTTGTTTGAAACTTTTTCTCATCGGATTTCAAATAATTGAATTTTTCAAACGAAAGTTATTACTTTCTCATGAAAAATCAAGTTGACCTTGAAATAACCTTCAAGTCAATCAATAATTTTCTTTGCAAAACCTCCAGAATTCAAACAGTGTCCCCTCATTGTTGATAACTAACGGTAAAGCTAGAGCTAACCCTGAATTGAGAAACAAAAGTCATAATAAGGCCAAAAATCAGTTTTTTTCAGCAGGGCCTGAACTGAGACCAAATCTTATGGTGGGATAAGATTTTTGATAAATATTCGAAATGATTGCTCAACAGTGGAGCTTTCTCGATGCAGAATGGTAGTTTGGTCCATAAAATCAAGAGTGAAGAATTTCTGATAGAGTAATGGATAAAAAAATTTCAAGGTTGCTCTGATAGTTTTACAAGGGTTATCAGATCTCAACAATAAGACTCAATTACAAGACGTGACAAAGAAGTTTTATCTCAATTGAATAGATGAGATAAATACAGTTGTTTAATTTCGGTACAGATCGATATTTAACAACTTATGAATAGGCTAGATTCTATTCTATTCTGCTCAAATAAATTAGGGCAACTCTTTACCTAAGATTCTCTATCTTATATCGACAATTATTGGACAATTTAAAGTTCATTGAAAGGAAGCTACCATCAAGTTACATTAGGCTAGATATGAGCAACTAATCAAAACTCGAATCCAAGAATTTGTTCGGCTTCTACAGGGTGAGTCTTTGACTCGTATAAATATTTTAACAGTAGATTCTCAAGGTCAAAAGAAACACTTTTTCCTTCAACATTTTTTTGGAATCGGCTGGGTTTGAAAGATACAGGATGTTGCAAAACCATATAAAAATGTCATTTTTAGTTCTCTCTCACAAATGAATTTTGGAATATAGTTTTTCATTTATTTGATGAATCTTTTTCGAACACAAGATATTACCCATGTCCAATTTTCTCTCTATGACCATTACGTATCAAAAAATACCAAACATTCAAAGAACTCTTGAAACTTAGTTGGATGCTATCTAATGAATATTTGAACGTTTTGTAAAAGAAAAGCATTCCTCATATTATCTCGTATAATGCGCCATTTTCGAGTACTAATTTGATGTTAAAAATTAAAAAGTATTTGTTCAATTTGAAAATTTGGGTACAACTGTTTGAAAGATCAATAGATGTGTAGGGTCACAGATTTAGCTAGTTATTCTGAAGGTAATTTTGTTTTTCCAGGGGTGGCATAGCTCATTATAAAAACTGAAAATGGCTATATCTTTTTATCAGGGCCGAATCAGAAAAAATGATATGAGAGAAAAGTGTTTCTTTGAACTTCAAGAATGTACTGTTAGAATATTTTCACGAATCAAAGACTCACCCTGTATAGGGTGTAATAAAGATATTTGCTGATTTATTTTTGTGTTACATAATCTTTTAATCACACTGTTTAGAAGATTTGACAAGTGACGGGCATTGGTCATAGTGTTTAGTAAATTTCACGTCAAATACATCATCGAGTATCTCAGTCGAATCTTTTATGATGAACAGACCTATAGAACGACATGTTTGTAAATCTATCAGTGAACAATTCGAAGAATGCCAAGTTCAAACGTACGTTACAACCTTGAAAACGTAATGAAATTTTTATTGTCGTTGACCAGAACGGACTGTTTACTTTTAACCGGCGTAGTCGATCTCAAAACGGCTGATGCTTGAAAGTGATGGAATATCGCGAAGTTTAATTTGGGTAATTATAGTCCGAGAAGTTATTTGGACATCTATCAGTGCCACAGGCATTTTTGGCATCATTCAATTTTCTTCTTTATAAGAAAAAACCAATTTCACACATTGGTCTAAACTTATACTAAACGTCCATTATTATCTCTGTAATTGTGCAAAAATGTTAGATATAGCTATTTGGATTCGACATGGTTCAAGTTTGTCAATACTCAATTATTTACATCAGGCAGTGTCCAACTTTCCAACACAATTTCCACCTATCCATATACAGGGTGTCTGTAAACAAATGCGAAGGACTTGGGGAGATGATTCCTCGATAAAGATAAGCAGGGGTAGTTCCTATGATTTTTTTTCAAAATCGACCTCTCTTCCAAGATACAGCCTTTGGAAAACGATGACGAGTTGATAGTTTTTAATTTTTTTACGGATTCTTTAAAACACTGCGTCATTAAACTATACATTATATGAAGCACTAAGTAGATGTTACTCACACAATTTTTTTAGAACTCTTCACATTATTATTAGGCGTTGAAAATAACAACCCCTTATGATTTTCCTTTAAAGATTGTTTTCGTTGGATAGATTTTCGAAAAATAAAATTCTCTTATGGTTTCTCATTCAATTCTAGAGAAAAAAGACTCCTGCAAAATTTCGATACTTTTCTCGGAATAAATAAAAACTAAAAACAAGCATTATACGAAGGTCTATGAGGCAGAGAGTTGACGCATGTATTTTTGCAGGAGGTAGTCATTCTTTGGAACACTTAGAGTCATTCGGGGTAACTGAGCGCAGTGGGTAAGTGTGCGCAGTGCGTATATCTCGACTATGCAATGTATGAAAGAGGGGTTCATTTGGGTGAAGCAAGGGCGCAGAATCCCCAAATTAGTTTTTCATTGAAGTGCACCGTGCGACGTTTCGTTAACTTTTTATTTGCAATCAATCAAATTCACTAGTTTTCTTTTTAATTTTTAGCATCTCTGCAAATTCTGCCAGGTCCAAGTTCCGAGTCCGACAGTGTTAAGCAATATTTTATTCGATCATGCGCATATTAATCTAAATATATAATAAAAAACTTTAGGTTCTCTTAGCTGCTCAACTCTATAAGAACGTCAATTCAAATTTTGGCTTACTGGGGAAAGTGTGCGCGGGTAAGTGTGCCCATAGATTCATTATATGGGCATTAGTTCAATGAGGAATAAATTATGACATTGTTGATTTTCTTGATTAGGACTCGATCAATATTGTCCTTTTTGTTCGGAAAAATATGAAGAGCCACCAATGTATCCAGTGTTGTGTTCACCAGGAATTGTGGCACGAACAATAATGCAATGATTATAAAAAGGCGTTTCTGTATTGACAATAAACAGCATTTCTCTAATATTGTAACATTTTGATGACATTATTTTGTAATTTGTTTTGATTGTGTGGTTCACTAAGCACTGCGTTCACTTATCCCGTGAGGGTGCGCACACTTACCCGCAATACGGGGCATGTGAACGCACTCCGACTTTCACTATTAAATTTTTTTTTTTGCGAAAAAAAAAACGTTTTTGTTTGTTTGCTTTTCGATGTTTTTTTATAGATTAGAAAATTCTCTAACTTATGAATATGTTTTAATTTTCCTAGATTCAACATTTGAAACAGGGTATGGCTTGAAAGGCAAAAGTGCGCACAGTTGCCCCGAATGACTCTATATGATGAAATTAAATGAACAGTGATCAGAACTCCCTTGTAAGTTTTTATTTATTCCGAGAAAAATATCGACTGAATCGAAATTTTGCAAGATATTTTTTTTTTGTCTCCAGAATTGAATGGGAAACCATAAGATACTTTTATTTTTCGAAAATCTATCTGTCGAAAACAATTTTTGAAGGGAAATGTCACATCTAGTGCTTCCTATTATGTAGTTTTATGACCCAGTGTTTTCAAGAAACCGTAAAAAAAATTAAGAACTGTGAACTCGTCATCGCCTTTCAAAGGCTATATCTTGGAAGGGAGGTCGATTTCGAAAAAACGTTACAGGAACTACCCCTGCTTATTTTCATCGAGGAATCATCTCCCTTAGTCCTTAGCATTTGTCAACAGACCCTGTATAATCCCAATAAAGATAAAAAAAGTTAAAAATACGGCCCATAAAATCGGCAATACAAACTTTTGACCAATACCAACCATCAATTTATTGTTTATAAACACTTCCCGATTATTACTTTGGTGCCAACCTCAATTCACTTTGTTCCTTCTAGTTATCGCCGACTGTTAATTTTTTTCAGATCGATTGAGGTCAACGATTCAATAGTGTGGTGTTCCTTGAATTTCTATATATTCCGATGTCTCAGTTGAATGACTTACCAGTTGTCAGTTATCGTGGCAAACAACAAACAGACCTTTATACCCTGATAGCAGTGGTATAAAAGGTTTCTTCATTGTTGTCGTTATATTTATCAAGACTTTCCGTTTGAGACGGAGACAACTATCAGTTGTATCTGGTTTGGCGTACAATTAGTTCAAAACGGTATTTCCGGCAGAATAGAACAGGAGAGACAATGTTCCTCAACTTTGAAACTTGTTGGAGTATCTAGAAATGTAGCAATGCGATTGACTGATCAACTAGTACGGTTACTAGATTGATCAACCTGATATTTCATCGTTGCTTCGAGTCCAAGTCGTTTTTGCTTGTAGGAGAGATAATGAGAAAAATTTAAAGATAATTTTTCAAATTTTCTTCTCTGTGTTGGTCTTGGAAAATCATTTATGGAATATATTTGATTTCAATTTTCAACATCTTGAAAACTATCGAAGAAATTGTTTCACAACCATGGATCTATTTTGGAGAATCGAGTAACCTACGAAAGAGTTTTCTGTGCGCCCAGGTCAGTGCATTTCAGCTGAGAAATTGATGTAAAACATTTCAAAATGAACCATTATGGAAAAAATTTGGGGCAGCATAAATAATCTTACAAGAAGTGATTGATAATTTCATGTTGTTCGAAAGATTTGAAACAAATTGAAAAAAATTGAAATTTTCGACGATATTTCTTATTGAAAAAAATCCAAAAGTGATTCTGTTATGTTAGTCAATGGACATCGAAGTTTACCTACAAACTGTGTTGGCTTTTTATCCTAAGGACTATTTCTGCATATTTAAGATGTTACTTAACTATATACAATGTTGGCATTGTGCAGGGTGGGCAAAATTCGATCGTATTGAATGGCCTCTAAGAGCTAGGGAAAAATGGATGGCACGTTTCTTATCTCGATTTTCAAAAGATGGACAATGTCCAAAACTGCAGCCCTCTATATTCTTTTGTTGTTTGTCAAGTTAAAAGCGAAGACTCATTTCTAGGTTCTTTGCATTGGTGCCTCTATTTCGTATAGTTTCACTTATATCGAACACAACATTCTGTAACATTCTACAGACACTTTTTCATGTAGAAAGCAGTAATGTAATTGCAATTTTAATTTTTTCCAAATGAAAACCCCATTTTTTTTACATATTATAGTGCCATATTTTTTCTGATTCAGAATTTCCTTTTTGTCTCAAAAACTATTTCGGTCAAGTTGGCAGGTTACTCGGCAGGTTATTTTCATTGATTTAATACAAAAATTAGAAGACTTACTTCTGGTTAATAGTAAAAACCAAGATATAATAATTGTGGTATAAAAATTGAGCTGCACCAAAATAACTTTATAAAAACTTGAATCAAATTATTTATGAACAATGATTTATACAATGTCTCGTACACGAAAAGCACACAAAACCACGAGCAAAACCACTAATTCAATCTCGATATATTCAGTACGACCTATGGTTGACATTTAGTTATGATCGGCTCTAAGCCCACTTTAATCAGATTTGTCAAACTGATGTGGATTTTTGTACGTCGGTTTATATGTTTGTTTTTGATAAGAGTCAAAATTCCTAATTTTTCCCTGATTTTTTTATCTTTTCCAATCTGGCTTCAGGGTTTATAACGAAACTGCTAACGAAACCAGCTCTGTCAATTGAACTTGTCATAACCACCCAATATGTCATCTCCCTTCCAATCGGCTCTGAATTGAATTGCGCCTCCTTTTTACATCTTCTTAACATGTATTATGAAGAACTGCCCTTGTAACTGTATCCATACACTTTTTCTGTTTTTGGGACGAACTAAAGGTCAGTCTTTTTTGTGATATCTGTTAAAAAAATTGTAGCGCAACATATCTCGCCGTGTAGATTCTCGTACTAGTTTTAAATCGCGGAAAGAAACTCGTTAACTTTCTAATGATATCTCTATCGCGATATTTTCCTTCTGCACTCCGAATTATACACGGTTGCACACTCCAGAACTGCCGAGGAACTTGGTTACTGATGCGGGCGCTCCATTTCCTTACGTAGGCGTAAGTCGGCTCTCACAAAATCGTTTCGTTTCACCTGATCCTAGTTGGACACGCTCCGGCTACGTTCCACAATGGAACATATTTCAAAAACGTCCGGTGTGCCGTTCACATGACGGCAAGGGGGCTTATCTCATCGCAACAACGAATAAGGAAATGACTGATCCCGGAATTGCACAGCTAGCCTGCAAATGAGAACGTTTGATCACGTTGTGTTCGGTGCTCCTAGCTAAGGGAGGCTACACTGTGCGTCGAGATCCTTGCGTAGAAAACAGAGAGAAAAGGTTATTTAAGAACTAAGAGTTAGTTCTTAAGAAGGCTGCAGAAACCAATCAAAAAGTATAACACACTTCTCCTCCAATTTTATCTCGAATATCATGATACCTATGTATTTCATTGTCTATTAATTTGTATCAACTACCTGAATTTAATTTGATAGCTGGTCTACGAGGATGTATGGATATCTAGTTAGCCTAGACCAGTTCCATGCATAAAAAATTATTGAGTTACCATAGCAACGAACAATAACTCATCAGAAGTGTCAGTGTGAAGTTTGAGGTCAAAAAAGTAAACCACAGTTACGCAATAAAGTAAAAGAAAGAAGATGTCCACCGAAATTGTGAAAATCGAAAAATTGGAGTATCGAGCCATCATCAAGTACCTGTATTTAAAAGGTTTGAGGGGTAAGCAGATTTACGAAGATATGCTTAATACCCTTGGTGATCGATGTCCTTCGTATGCGTATCGAGAAAAATTGGACTGCAAGCTTCAAAAGAGGTAAATTTTTCATTGGAGATGATGATCGATCGGGAAGGTCAGTTTCTGTGTCAGTCCCCGAAAATATCGATGCAGTTCATGACATGATTTTTATCAGACCGTCGAATTGAGCTAAAACGGATATCTGAAGCACTGAATATTTCATACGAACGCGTTCATCATATAGTTCACGTCAATTTGGACATGAGAGAAATTGCTACAAAATGGATCCCCAAATGTTTGAATGTTGACCAAAAGCGTGCATGGGTAGAAGCATCGCGTGAGATCTGTGCTCGATTTGAAAACGATGTAGACTTCTTAAACCGAATTGTTACTATGGATGAAACTTGGGTACATTTCTACGATCCAGAAACAAAGCAACAATCTCTGGTTCTCCATGACCTAAGAAGTTTCGTGTCTTAAAATCTGCTTATAAAGTTCTTCAGTTTTTTGGAATCGCCTTGGAGTAATCATGATTGATTTTTTGGATAAGGGTAGAACAATAACCGGAAATTACTATTCGACATTACTGACACTCTACGGGAAAAAATAAAAGAGAAAAGACGCGGAACGTTATCCAAAGGTGTTTTGTTTTTGCAGAACAACGCCCCTGCACACAAATCTCATATTACCATGCAAAAGATTCGTGATTTAGGGTTCGAATTACTAGAACACTCCCCTTATTCACCAGATTTGGCTCCATCCGACTATCATCTATTTTCTTAACCGAAAAAAGTTTAAAAGGTTGTAAATTTTCTTCCAACGTGGAGGTAATTAAAGTTGTGGAGGTCTGGTTTGCAGAGCAAGAAGAAACATTTTTTTTGAAAGGTCTAGAGACGTTGCAGGTTCGCACAAATGTAAAACAATAGAATACTTATTATTTCAGAATCCTTTAACAATCGTCGTAAAATGGGATGAAATATGGTAACAATAATATCATTTTGTCAACCTAAGCACTTTCAATAATCTGTCTCAATTTTCTACGCTATTTTTGCCCCAGATCGCACGATACAACAATTTTTTCAAGTGACCTGATGCAACTTATCAGATAGACTCGGATTTACTGAACCATTCATTGTCCAGCCATATGTTTATGTTTTGTTTCGTTTATCCGATGCCAGATTTATCTTCTACAGTCCCTTACTTCTAGGTTTTGTAGCTCAGCCATCTTGAGTATTTTATATGGATTTTTGTTGACACCCTGTATATATAAAAATTTCTATCATTATTTCCTTTGGTCTTACAGACCAAAAAACGAAGAGACCATCATTGATGGTGGTCTAAGTTTCTTACCATAAGCATCTCTTCAAATTAAAACTTTGAACTGTTCACTTCGAGTGTCACTCCACAGTTAGAAAAGTGCTCTTACCTGTAGGTGTTTGAATGACAGATGGTGTACTCTACGTTTGAAAGGTATGATTGAGTGCTTGCTGTATAATGGAAAAATTCTTATTCCTCGTTTGCTTTACTGGTTTTTCGATGGATGGAGTACGTAGCCAGACAGGCTCACTTCGTCATTTGCATTCTAGTTGTCAGGGATATAATAATTTATATGTTGAACAAAGCGTCAGAGCAAGAAATCGTTAAAGATGGATGAAGACATGGAGAACTCAAACTCTGACTGTTGTAAGGTTCTCCTCGGTGTGATCGATTCTAAGCAGAGCTAATTTTGTGGAAAATTTGATTACAGAAAGGACAACGGATTTTTAAATTTTGACCAAATTTCTTTTATTTCTGAACGCTTCTGAGTTGAATGGGAATTTTTCGCCCACTAATGCCATCACAAGTTACGTATTCCTAGTATGAGAAATCATTTCATCTTTTCAATACCCTTGTCGTTTGGGGTTGGAAGAAGGAGTGAAGTCTCAAAAAATTACTGGATATGTTAATTGTGTCTCTTCAGGCGGCAATTTAAGCTCGTTTTTGTTTGGTGTAGTTGGTTGAAGAGCGGTAGGAATGCACTGAAAGGTGAATGAGTAAATAAATCGAATATTTACCTACCTGGGCGTACACGCTAATGATATTTACACATGGGGAAATGACATCAACCCCTGTTTCGTTGGTAATGTACTTTTTGTTTGCGTTGGATGGCAGTCGATGTTTGTACCACGTAGACGTTCTTATATTTTGAACAATGCGCATATCTTTATTGATGTAGCGAAGAATGTAGCAGTAAAAATTTTTCATTTTTGGTTAATTCTAAAACGAAGATGCAACTCAAGGTTTCACCTTCTGCACTAGTATGTAAAACACTTCAAGATATTCTCAAAAATTGAAAACTAATGCAATACACAAAAGAATGCCTGAAAGTTACTTCCTTATGCAAACAAGTACTTTTTGCATTATCGATTGTCCCAAAAGTTTGATAAGGTGCCAACTTGGTCTGTCCAAAAACTCCCTTAATACAGGGTGATTCGTTGGAAATGCACATACAATTACGGTAGATGGAGGACACCGATGTGCTTCTAAATAAAATATAATTTATGGGTCTACCGTTCTGTGTCTCAAAATACAGATCTGATTAACTAATTCTCTTTATTTTTTCAATTAATAATATTTTATGAACCTATAATTTTTTTTATATTTGATTGGTATGTTCTTTGTCAGGAGTTCTATCGATTAACGTAATGAAGAAAGTGTTATTTCAGGTCGGGTTCTACAAAATTTAAGGAGTAGGCTTCGAGTTGAAACAACACCCTGTATATCAGGAATATACTTTGGAATTTCATTCAAAAATTTGGAAAGAGCAGAAAAAATTTCTAAGGATAAGTCCTACATTTGTTGTTTCCGCATACAACTTTCAGTTGTTATGTTGTTTTTGTTTTACCAAATGTTACTTTTTTAGCCCAAATCTTCAACTATTTTCTATTCTCCATATTTCTTCTAGATACCAAACTGAAAAACGAGATTGCATGTCCATATTTTGAGCAAATTCCTGACTTTCAAATACCTTGTTTGCGTAAATTGATCATTACTACCCTATTTAAAAAAATCTACATTTAAAATTTTAAATGTTGTACATCTTGATATTCTCAAGCTATAAACACATCTCTCAACAATTCTGATGTATTCAATAGTATAATAAAGCAGTGTATACGTATTTTTTTAATGTTTTCAGTTAATCGAGTTAATACACTTTAGGTTCGATATCCCAAAATGTTTTTTTATTATGAACCTGAAGTGTATTAATCACTAAATCACTTAATACTTACAGACTGCTCTGTTGTATTATTATTTTAACGGAGAATGCATCAGAAGAGTGAGAATGATCATATTTTAGCTGAAAAAATAATAAGAGGACGATAAAGAAAATTATGGTTTTTTGGTTTTCTGTTTTATTCAAACTTTTTTTAGATTTGTTCCAACGTTATTTTTCTTTGAAATAAAATAATGGTTTCTTCCATTGTTTTTTCCGGTCTTCACAAATTTGTGCATAAAATTTTAAAATATCGACATATACAATGTGTTTTTTTGACTCTAGACCTACTAAATGGGGAAAATCAGTAAATCACCCTGTATACTTCTAATGAAGAAAGATAGACCCATAAAGAATAGTTTATTCAGAGGCCGTGGTGTCCTGCATCTACTCTTATTGTATGCGAATTTCCCAATGAATCACCTTGTATCAAGGTATTTTTTGGACAGTGCAAGTTGGTACCTTATCAAACTTTTGGCACAACCGATAGTGCAAAAAGAACTTATTTGCATCAGGAAATAAGGAGTTCCAGACATTTTTTTGTGTAATGCATTAGTTTTCAATTTTTGAGAATATTTTGAAGTGTTTTTCGTACTAGTGCAGAAGGTGAAACTTTGGGGTAGATAGTGGTGAAAGTAATAACTGCAACTGCACTCTCATGAACGGTAAAATTTTTACTTTTTCGTGTATACTTAGCATTGGTTTTCATTTCTTAAGAATTTAGCAACATCATCATTCAAGTATTTTAAGCACTAGTGCTAAATATTAAATCTCAATGACCCAAAGTTATTTCTGGTGTTTTCCATTTATTGCATTGGTTTTGAATCTTCGAGAATTTGGCAATAAGTACCATCATTTGTATTGGAGTATTTTTCGCAGTTGTTTCAAGAACAGTGACCTTGCAGGATCAGTCCTAAAAGTTATTTACAAAGAGTGTCTCGCTGTTGTCCATATTTCAGAACTTTTTGGGCAATTCTAAGAGTTGAACTTTCGACACAGTAGATAGTGCAAAAAGTAGTTAGTGTCCACAGTCATGGCCGAAAGTTAATTCCATCGAATAGGGAAGAGAATTTGTGAGAAAAGTTACTCAAATATTTTCCCCCAAAAGACGTGCACAAGACAAACGAAGATGAAATTTCACCTACGACACCAACCGGAAGTAACTCGCGTACACAAGTCGTCGATTTCTCGCAGATTGCAACCGAAGACGTTTCATTCCGCGAACTCCTCATCGGTAAAAAAAAAACAGCAGACTCCGTTCTCGCAAGAAACGTAGAAACTTATCTATGTTCGGGCCACACGATTGTTCCCTAGCCTACGTGACTTAGGTGAATGAACGTGTACATCGTTGTGGCACTTGTTTTTGCACGACACTCCATGGACCGTAATATGGCTGCTGAGTCATACCAACCATCGTCCTGAAAACGTCGGTCTGTTCCGATATTTGATGTACATCGGGGACGGCCTCGTCTTTTTTCTCTTTCTCGGCCGTTTCTTTCACTCCGCATTGTGTTTTCGACCGTTTGTCCTTGGGTAATATCATGCATAACGACGCCTTGTAGGAAGTCTCTCTCTAACACACATAGATAGACGCACACCTTCAATTTCATCTTGCTTAGTACGTTGTAGAATTTGGGGATTGTAAAAGTCGATGTTCGTTATTTAGTTAGACAGTTCAAAGTACAGTTGTGTCATATTTATTGACTCCGCACAGGGTGTTGCGTCATTTCGTTATTGCTTTGAATGGGGACCTGTTTCGACCATGATAAATCTAAATACATTAGACGTTTTGAGTTCGTGTGCACTTTCTGATTTTATGTATTGTTGTACTCTGAGTTCTGCGTCGAATAGTGAACCAGATCGTCATTCAGTTGCCTGTTTTCTGCATGATCTGGAGTTTCTGGAAATTCGTCAGAAGATATGTTTTCATCTGAACATGAAATAGATAGGTTAACTTAGCTATCTGAAGGAGAGACTGTTGGATCAGTGATCCAAAGCTCAAGACTTGAAGTAGATCAAGTATTAGCATAGGCATAGGGCACTGCTCCTAAAAAAAGGCTCTTGGCTCAGTGATCTACCTGAAATCCGAGTTGAAACATTAATATTCATCTCTCCTAAGTATATTACGAGTGAAGGCACTGATGTAGCTAAATTGCAACTCTTTAGGCTAACCGACCAACTGGACAGTGAATCTTTCGAAGCTCTAGTGTATTCTCGATTTATGTATTTTGAAGTTGAATCTACATGGAAGATGAAACTCCCCAGTGGTAGTGATCTACCTTAAAGCTTGTCTGTTGATCTGACTTAAAGCCTCTTCTCTACCTTTAGGTATAAAATTTCGTCTTTTAAGGCTAAAATATACGGTTTTCGAGTTACTGGAAGTCTAATGTCTTGAATATATGCAGAAAACAAATCTGTTGCCTCAGTATTCTAGCTGAAAGTTTGCATGTTTTAATTCTCGATATATATTGAAGGCACTGCTCTGCTTGAGAGGAAATGATCTAGGCTTACTGACCTATTGAAGAGCGAACCACCTGAAGCTATATAGAAGACAAATCTGTTGGCTCAGTGATCTACCTTAGAGCTTAGGTACCCTTGGAAACTTGATCTGAATGAAAGAAATTTTTCTGAAAGGCTAAAATCTTCTATTATCGTGCTACTTGGAATCAAATCTCTTGAATTTATATAAAAATCAAATCTGTTGCCTCAGTGATCTACATGTAATCTTGCTTGTTCATTTCTGGATCTACTTTAAAGGCTCGGTTCTACTTTAAACGCTTTCTAGGCTTACTGACCTTGTCTATTGATCTAAATAAAAGACACTTTTCTGCCTAAAAGGCGAAAATATACGGTTTTCGAGTTACTGGTAGTCTAATGTCTTGAATATATGCAGAAAGCAAATCTTTTGCCTCGACGTTCTACCTAAAAGTTTGCATTCTCGATATATATTGAAGGCACTATCTAGGATTACTGACCTACTGTAGAGCGAATCTCTTGAACTATATAGAAGACAAATCTATTGGCTCAGTGATCTACCTTAAAGCTTAGGTACCCTTGAAAACTTGATCTGAATAAAAGACATTTTTCCATCTGAAAGGCTGAAATCTACTATTATCGTGCTACTGGGAATCTAATCTCTTGAATTTATATATAGAACAAATCTGTTGCCTCAGTGTTCTACCTAAAAGTTTGCATGTTTGAATTCTCGATATATGTATACTGAAGGCACTGTTCTGCTTAAGAGGCAACCGAGGAGGCTACTATCTAGGCTTACTGACTGAGAGTGAATCTCTTGAAGCTATATATATGACAAATCTGTTGACTCAGTGATCTACCTTAGAGCTTACTTATCCTTGATCTGAATAAAAGGCACTTTGATATCTAAAAGTGGAAAATATACTATTATCGTGCCATCTTATCTCTCTTAAATAAAAGACAAATCTGTTGCCTTAGTGATCTACCTGAAATATTGCTTGTCACGTATTACTAATTCAATTCTAAATCTACATTAAAGGCTCAGCTCTACTTAAAAGGCTCTCTAGGCTTACTGACCTAATGGAGAGCGAATCTATTTAGAAAATCAATTTGTTGGATCTATCTGGTAGCTTTCTTTTTTAATTATTATCGATCTGAATTAAATGGGCTGATCCACCCAAAACTCAAATTCCTAGGCCTATTAGCCTGCTGGAAAGCCTATATCTTGAATCTACATGGAAGAAGAATCAGTTAGCACAATGATCTACCCTCGGATCTACCTCACCTTACCTGGTCTTTAGGAATTAAGCCTGTTGTTTTACTGCTTCAGCTGAGTTCGTAACCATATAATGAATTATTGAAAATGGAAAATTCGAAATTTCAGTTCTCAACAACCTCGTCAACAACACTATTCTGAGCATATCTCAAAACAAAACGAAAGCCTAAAGGCATGGTATAAATAACAACCGTTTCTCGAAGAAGATATTGCAGCATTGAATTTTGCCTTTTTCCTTATTGCAGGAAACGCCTAAAACATCCTTGGATCCTTGAAAAGGACGGTATCCCCCCAATATCCAAACCTCATTAAGGAACACATATTTTTCATATCGCTCGAACGTGAAATCGTCTTCGCAATTTACCACGTGAAGCGTGTCTATCGAAGAAAGAAAGCCACCGCCAATTCCGCGGAAACGAAAAATAGAAAGCAAACAGAAAACAACGTTTCACCTCTTTCGACGCCAGGCTAAAAGCGTTACCTTGCAGGGCTGAGAGGTCCCATCCCATTGAATATTGATTCCGCACACACCTCTACAAACATGCAGGCTTCGTTGTTTCTCATTATAAATCAACAAGAGTGCCGTGACGTCATCCGGGACTAGTGGCAACGTCGCACCGATCGACCGGAGGAGTTGTGGACCCTGTTGTCGATTCCGCACTCGAGAACGTAGCGGGTCGACTGTAGCGTCAGTCTTAAAGTGGCATACCCAGTTATAAGATAGGTATAGTAATACGAGTACACTTTTATAGAAAGCAGTTTTGATAGTTTGCGAGTAAGGTCGAAACTGTAGAACGTGTCCGAAATTGGTTTATTGCGAATTTAAAACGAACCGAAATGGTAGTACATGTTCTGAACCGAATTGATATAGTTGCATTTTGTCTTCAACAAGCTTCAGCTCCTAGTTCAGCTAACAACAATGTTGCTTCGTTTTACTTGCAGCGTTGTGATTCGTATCGTATCTAAATGGCGTTTTTCATCATAATTTATGAAAAATCTCATTACACAAAGGCAATTTCTCCGTCATTGTTCAAATTAATTCTATGAGAAAGAGATTGTCAATTGAGTGATTGAGTCAATTGACTTATTTGAAGAATTTATTCCCATTATTGTTTTCTATTTTTCATTTGATAAGGCCGATTTGAGGCAACATTATATTGATAGAATTGAATTCCATCAACGAGAAACTTTGGTATATTGTTCAGCCTTGGGTCATATTATGCTGCCTGGCAGAGTTCATGTAACTGTGAATTCTCAACTCCGCGAGTAATCTGAAACGTTATTAGCCTTCTGTTTTCTCCATGATGTTTCCAGGCATCAAACTAACGTAAACAACGAACCAAGAATACATCGAAGTACCACTGCTGTGTACACAGAAAACCGTGTTTATTATTCATCTAGAACTGGTTGCACACTGCCTGCGTGTGGAGTATACGTAAAAGAAAATAATTGCTTCTATTTGAAGTGACCTCAGGCGCAGTGAAATTGAAATACATTTTTCACAGCAGATACCTGATCAATGCGTATGAACCAACTCTGGATATTAGGTATAATATTTTTTAAAATAATATTTTTGTATAGATCAAACGATCACAGTCAAAATATCCTCGTTCCTGTCTAAAAGTCCTTCGCAACACATTTTCCTATATCCATAGTCCTAGTAGTTTCTGGAATACATGAACTTCACGCAAGGTACTTGACTGGCAAATATTTATGGGATTTTTCCATTGTATCGAAAAATAATTAACGATAGATCGATTGAAATTTGCATGCACACAATTGCTAAGGGGGAGCGCCCACCAAAGTAGCGTAGCACGTAGCACTGACATGGCACCAACATAATAAAGGCGAAGCATAATTTTCAAATATCGCACATCTGAGTGTAGGGTCAGTTGCGTGAAATATGTCGTTCTCAGTTCAAATCTTAAAATTATGCATCGCCTGTGTCATGTATGTGCCATGTCAGTGCTACACTACTTTTTTGGGCGCTCTCACTAAGGAAATGATAAACGGTGCGCCTCGTGGTACTCAATAGATTAGGAAAATTTATTGAATTTACGTTTAGATATTCTCGAAGATATTTCAGTAGTATTCATGGAGTTTTTATATATAGGAACAAAAAAATTGATTGCTGGAATTTGAATGCAATCATAAGTACATATAATAATTATGATAATACTCTCAGATTTACGCACTACTTCGATTAGATGTTTCCATAGATATTAAGAATATTTATGGTTTTTTTTCTTAGATCAATAAAACATCTGTTTTTTTTGTCAAATTGAAAACATGTATATCATGATTGATCGATAAATACTTGAATGCTATTCAATCACGTAATTACATTTATAATTACGATATTATATCCTTCTTCAACACTGGTGAGATTTTAAAGGTGGAAGATATTTCTATAATTTATGAGATTTTTTTATCGTATCAAAAAAATATTCCATATATTAAGGCCCAGGTGAAATTAACGATAATACTTATTTACTACTAGGAGATTAAGTAATTTCAGTAATTTGGTAATAATTATTCGATTTTTTTCATATTGAATTTATAGTTAACTTTCATGTAGCTAAGAAAGATACGAAATTACGAAATACTTATTCATGCACTAGTACGATTATGTGTCGGCGGACATTTCAGTAGTTTAGGGATATTTATGGATTTTTCTATTATACTTATTGAGAAATAAATTATTAATTGACCGATTGAAATTTGAATTAAACTCATAATATACCTATAATTTAAAGATATTTCAATTTAAAGGTTAGGAAATTACATTAATACTAATTTAACGCACAATACAGTGTTGCGCAGATATTTCAGTAGATTAAAATAATTATATTGACAATTTTATATGAATTCGAAAAGAAGGCATCCTCTCGATTTGTTTAGTTCGTGAAAGGATCGGAAAATGGAGGACTGGATTTCGATCCGTTGAAATCGCAGAAACAACTGATGAAAAAAGTCGATTTGCCAAGATAACGAGCTTCCCAAGCCTAAAGTACACCCGGAATTGCAAAGGGAATAAAAATGTAGCCGAGACCCGTTGTCTAAATCGAGACCATAAAACGTGAAGAACGGATCTCGGACAAAAAAGAAACAAACACCTTTTCTGTCTGACTGTCCTATAATACACGGTGCGGACCGCACGCTCGGCCAACCCGAACCCGTACTTCCAACGATCAAAAACTGGCTGGTCGACCGCGCTGATACAATGATACCAGTCGAAAGCTCGAGTGGCGTAGACGTGGCAACGCCGCATAGGGGGGCAGGGACGCGAGAGGCGACTGGGGCTCTGGAAGCTGAATCGTCGCGCCTCTCGGCCGACCTCGCATTAATCGATTCAGCTCTGTGGCCTTCTGGGGATTTTTCAGAAGCGAACCGGGCTTTTCTTAGTGTTAGTTGGCTGTTCGGTAGTTTCTTGTTCAATTCTAACTTACTGATCACTCAGTTCCATGCATTTCGTAATCCTAGTAAGAAATAATCCTAGACATAGGCCGTTTTAAGCCGTTTCGACACAGAATACACATCACAGAGTAGTAGTAATCCTCATTTGGCGATTTCGAGTCATATATTTGATCATTAATAGGTTATGGGCCCCCCATTCCTTAATCGAATGGTTAAAGGTGGCCGGAACCACACACACCCTTCTATCCAGGTGGTTTTTGGCATGCAATATTCGATTCGAACGTATACAGAGGGTGGTGAAACACAAAACACTACACTTAAATCCTGGATTAGACGTGAATGCGCTTCGTGCGGTGTTCCAAACGGATCTCCGGCCAAGCCTTCTGCGAAACGTCGATGCCAGGCACGGGGTATTTATAGAAAGTTCGGTACACATGCGCGTATCCCCCCTGCCGGCCCTACCAACGCCAACTCGTGGCATAAGTCCAAAGACGGTCGGGTTTTGAGGGGGGGTATTTGGAGGTAGGAGCTCTACACTGAACGGGTGAACTGAATGACAAGATGGAATACTGTTTCGTTTTGTTGTTCTTTGACTTCGATCACAACTCTGAGGTGCTGTTTGGAGTTTTTATAGCGGCCATATTCTTCCTGGATGACGAAATAAGACGAATAGTGTAATTTACAGAAGCCTATTCCTTCTTTTCCATTCATTCGATTCTGACTATGTTTTTTATTTTTCTTCGAGAGTACAATAACAGTCTTTCGTTGGTAAAACCTACGTATTTCTAATTAATGGATCTAAGATCGCCGACACAGATTCTGTATTCGAATATTTCAAGTACTCATTTTTGGACAAGGTCTGGCATGCTCTTCAAAAACAGCTCATATTCGTCACTCTTTTGGTAAGCTTCCCACCACGTCAATTAACAGATCAACTACACCCGAAGTTTCGTAAGAAGCAACAGATTCTTCAACCTGATTTCTCATGTAAAAAAAATAACTCAAACAATCAAAGCATTTACGCGTCAAAGAAACGAAAACAACGTTCTATTCACAAATAACAACACAAATGACTCAAACTGAAAAGTACGAGGAAAATTTGTTGCAAGTAGCAAGGATCTCTTGTAGGTAATTTGTTTTGTGATTCTGAAACTATCGGATATTATAATAGTAAAAAAAACCTTAAATAAGATGCGAATTTATTTTTATGGTTATCTGAATAAATTAGTCAAGTTTAAACAAATTAGTCTCATTGGTATTTACACTACATCGATTTGGCCAGTGCGGTAGGTACCTGAACTGAACGCGCGGTCCCTAGGATTCTACAGACGGTGCTTTCGTTTTATTATATATGTAGTTCGAAATTAGCATTTTTGGTCTACGAACTGAGCAGATGATGAGAGATTCCAATTGAAACAGCATATTGAAGAAGTTTCATAACCCATAGATACATATATGTAATATAACTTACCTGATTTTTTTAGATTTTTATAAAATTGATTGAGATCTATGTAATGTTTAGAATTTGTATACATTTTGTGCATAAGCAATTTGATTTTGGTAATTTTAAACAAATGAGATTCAACATTAACCACGGGGCGCAACTGTTTGTTATCAATGTTACCAACCTCAGCGAAAACCTCGGCGACGACTTATAACTATACTCCTGGATTTTTGAGAGTTGCAGGAAAAAAAATTCAAACTTTTGAAATTGGAGGAAGAAAATTCTCTTGATTAAATATTCAGAAATACCCCTATTGCCATAATTTACCTGCGTGCCTTTCAAGCGTAGTTTCCCTGTTCCGAAAAACTTAATGGTTATATATAATGGTTTTAACTAGATACTAATTATCTTGAAAACAGTTCAAGATGAAGGTATGATTTTTTTAAATCGAATTCCCGATTAGTTTTCAATCCTTCTTCAGTTTTTCGGATCACTCTACAGTTCTTCCAACAATGCGAGCTAGTCGTGCACAAACGTTGAGGAATCTAACACTGCACTGTACCTATGAGGGACAATGATCCCGAAACCGGTCTACAGTTGTTTTTAGATGTTTCAGCTTCTATGGGATTTCCTACGCTTGTGCACTCACATTGTTGGAGCGGCAATTCTATACGGAATAGGGAATACTCTTTATGACGAAAATTTTTTTTTAATTTTCTTTGAAACGTCACATTTTGAAATTACCATTTCAACCGTTTCCCAAAAAAAATATTTTAAGTACTTAAAAATGAAAAATAAAAATGAGTATTTAAAATTTAAAGCGTTTCGTTTCTATTGCACAAGTTGGCAACATCGACTGAAATATGCATTGATAATAAAGTATAACAAATACACTATCTTGATGAGATAGACAAAGATGGCTGTCTATGAAGTCTGCGACGAACGAGGAAGGTCGTAAAATTTTATGGGATTTTCATGGCCGGTTGCTGTTGAGGCACGCCAGTGGGTACGCGCCATATGATGGCTGCAAGTCAACAGCTGTTATTTTATAAACAAGCCATTGTTCTTTTTATTTTCTAGTAGGCTCTGTTGCCAAATCGTAAACTAGAAACGAAGCGATTTAAATTTTAAAACCTCATAGAAGAATTACTTTGAATAGTTTCCGTGGTGCATTTGAAAAATTCATGAATGAAACTCATAATTATTCAGTTTAAACTTGCATATGCTGTGATAACCAAATTGAGGAGAATTCCCCATAGTCGTTTTTCCAATTCAATATTTCTGTATGCCTGGCTTGGTATCTGGTATTTCTGTGTACTCTACTTTCCGTATTATTTCCGAACTAAGTTCAATTGAAAAAAAGGAAAACTAAAAGAATGTTAAAAATTGAGAAAACTTCAAGATTTATCATAAGTCTTGCGCACAACTGCATAGACTACAGTATTTACCACTAAAACCATCATGATATAGTCCGGGGATACATTCACCGAAAATTTCTAGAAACTGCTATTTCGATAAAGAAAAACGTAGAGACCTATATCTGTTTCAGTATTGGGATAAATGATATCATTAGATTAAACTAATATGAAATTCCTAATCTGTCAGAAATGTGATATTATAGAGTTACATTCTGACAGTCAGGCTGCGATTGAAGCACTGTCGTACCATCGATTCTAAGATGGTATGGGAGTGCCGAAGAGAAGTCAACGAATTATGCGAAAATAAAAATGATCCAAGATCTTCTATGGAATGAAATGGATTAAGTTTGTTCGCCAAGCGAAAACTCCACTTTCAAATTCATTGATAGAATCCGACAATATATACCAAAGTAGGTACCTATCTACCCAATTTTTCTAATTCCACAGATATTTTTCATTTTGGAATATCGAATTACTCGAGAACGGCTAGAAAATGAAGAAGAATTACGTGAAATCGTTTGTGAGATATAATTAAATACCTATTCAACAGCTTGTATGTTTTCAACCGAGTTGAATAGAAAAAAAATGTTTCTTTAGACCTCGGGAAACTTTTGTTAAAATATGTGTACAAGTCAAAGACACTCATTTATGCTGACATCCTGCTGAACCTGCCCAGGAAGTCCTGTGCCTCCTTCTCGCCGGTTTCCGGACAAAACCAGACGTCCTCGCCGCGGCTGCTGCGCAGGCGCCCCTCCCTCTCGTATAGTATTTCTGGAACAGAATGGCCTGATCCTCGCCGAATAAAATTGATTTTCAGGAACTCCGTGAGGGAACTACGAACTCTTCCCGTTCGTCCGAATAAACGTTTCGCCATGCAATCTCGGAAAGTTTGGGCAGGGTTTGTCGCCCGGCCGTGGTGGGGGTCGGTTTGGGGGTGAACGCGAAAACAACAACAAGTCGTTTCTCATGTTCGATGACACTTTCTGACGAGGTTTTTGTGAAATGAAAAAGGCCCGATTCGATGGTATCGAGAAATTCATTAATCATCTTTATTTACCACCAGGTAAGACCGGGCTGACGTTCAATATTCACCGTCAAATGTATACATCATAAATCTTTTGGTTACATGCATCAGCGAAATTTTTGGTTGCCATTTGGGGTTCTTGCATATCATCGCACTCAATAGAAAAACATTTTTGTTTTGTTTAACTGTTTGTGGATTGATGATGTATTTTTTTTTAATGATAACCCTAACTTTTTATGTTAGGAAATGTAGAAAATGACGTTTCGTTTCTGAGAATGATTTAGAAATGGAAGATTTTGTTAATCAACCCTTTTCTATTAGACTCGTAAGAGATGGATTGGTTAAACATCTTGAATTCGAATTTCTAGTTTTTTTTTGTATGATGAGGACATTGACATGCAGTTCAGGATTGACTGATGTTTTTTAAGTACCTTTCATAGAAAACATGCATTTTTCGTGAGGTATAATTGAGGAATTTGAAATAAAATCAAAATTATTAAAATTAATGGAGAATTATCAGATAATCCATACATTCCCTCCGAGGTTCTTTTATATATTCTGTCAAGAAAGTCACTTCTCACTCCTAAAATGTAGAATTGACCTGATAATACAAGGGAAAAGTAAAAATTCGTATTCAGCAAGTGAAAAAATAGGTTGATAAAAAACCCTATCAGTGACTGAATCATCCTTTGCAACAAAAGATATTTCTGGCGCATAGGTTGGAGTTGCCATTTAAAAAACTAACCGCAACCCTTCTTGGAGGGTGAATGACAAACCCCACAATTATACTTACATGACTTGAAATAAAAAATAATCTGTTCGATCATTTTTCTACAAAATAGAACTACAAAGATATGAATGTTGTGCTTTACTTTTTACTCATCCAATTCCCAAAAAGATGGGGTCAGTCGAAGAATTGTCAAGACTGAACAGTTGAAATTACGAGATTTATTTCTAGAACAGTTGCTCTTTTAGAATATATGTCACATTTAGATCTTCAATGATTTTTCTGGGAGATACGACTGTCGAAAATTAACCTTCGAAAAATTCCCAAAAAGATGGGGTCAGCTGAAAAAAACGCCAAGACCGAACAGTTGCACCAAGCTCGATGAAATTTTAAAATCAATTTCTAGAAGAGTTACTCTTTCAGAATATTCATCACATTTAAATCCACGATGATTTTTCTGGGAAATAAGAGTGTCGAAATTTAACCTTCGAAAAATTCCCAAAAAGATCTCGATGAAATTCCGAGATTTGCTCTTTGAGAACTTGACAGCAATATTTTTTCGAATATAGAAAAATCATATAGCTTATATTACAATTATGAAGATATACATAGGTACCTATTTTATATCAACTCCTTACAGAATTTCAAATATAAAATACGGCCCCTCTCCCAAATCACTCCTGGGCCCGTCACTGTCCATGATCTTTCAATACTATATAATAGTGTTTCATTTGATTTGATAATTAATGTTTCAAGACCAAAAATAAAAAGCGTATCCTAGATAAAATCAGTCAACAACGATGATCATGAAAAACTTCAATTCCTTTATTCAAAAACCGTTGCAATAACGGCCAATGGTAAAGATTTGGTAATTGAACATTTCCCATCATCACATAAGTACGTCATGTCGTTCTCAGTCCGAATATTAGTCTCCCTTTCATAAATACAACGTCATGTGAATTTGCCATTAGGTACATTTAGGTACCCTGATCCTTTTGTTCAACCCTGACTCACCAAGGAGATTTGATATTGATTTCTGGGTAGACAGGTACCTGTTCAACTCAAACTCCACTATTTATTGTCATTGGCGTCACAAAAGGATGACGAAAGGTATACGACTTAAGGATCGAAAGTTATTTCTCAGGTCCGTTGTAGGTTTTATGAATAGGGTATGCAATAATAAAGTTGAACTGAGGTGTTGTAAACTGTGGCTGCTCAAAGTCATACTGAAATTGACGTCTGTGTACCTAATAACAGTTCTTCTTGCGGGGACTGTATTCGATTCGTGACGTTTCACCGAAAATTTTGAGAATTTTTGGCAGAAATGTGATTTATATGGGGCAGGTAAACCAATAAAAATAGTAAACTATTCGAAGAGCTTCTAATTATACTGTAGAGTTGTAAATCATTTGAATGATTAAGAGTCCATGGGCTAGGATAAGAGTATCGTAATTCATCGCTTGTAATTCCTGAATTTTATTTAGTGTAACTTTATTATTTTTGTCCCCTTTCAGTCTCTTTTAATTAACATTCACTTTGGCAGATGTCTGCGAAATCCATTATGGAATTTTGTTCACAATATGGCTCAAGATATCGCATGTGATTTGATATTATAATTCAAAATTTTAATTTAGAGTTTTCCAGGGTCAGAGAACCCTTCAAATTCGTTTTGACTTGTTTATGAAAAAAAAAAAACCGATATTTTTCTCCATTATATAGGAATGAATTTCTCACGAAAACTCGAATAAATTCCCTACACTATAGTGAAATTTTGTTAAGGTCCTCTGCAAATGGAACATTATTTTAGATTGATTTCTATGTCTGGGTCCTGAATTACTAACTGCCATGAATTTTAACCTTTCCGCGCTTTTTCCCTTGTTTAATTACCTTAATATACGATATTTTCAATCTGGGAATTTGAGCATATGGATGGATACTGCTATCTTCACTCGAGTTAAGAAACTGAATTGGGCTGGTTCCCGTTTCTCTGTCAGATGTCGCCACGGAGTATTTATACATCATATCCGCTACTGACATCGAGTAAAAGGAGCCGGCAATTCATTCCAGTTTCGTTGACGAAGGAGTAATGTTGCTCTGAGGAGGTCAAATGAGACCGAAACCATGTTCAGTATCTACCCTTTGTCGACTTTTGTTAATACTTTGAGTGATGGTACTATGTGAGTACGATTTAGATCGTAGCATTTGCTGATTTAACTATCGGTTGCGCATCGTTTATTTTAGATTGAATTAAAAATTTTAAAATTGGTATAGTGGGCTATCCTTGACAGTTAGACATATGACATCGCGTAATATTTATAGAACTTTTCGAGCTCTACACAATTGTACTGGATCATTTTTCTCTATCTCTTATAGTTCACCCTGCGTCGGATATATTAACCTGGAATCAACGGTTTAAACGAATTGAAAAATCGATATTTTCCGTCTTCTCTTCATTACACAGTGTCTGACTGTATAAAATAATCAAATACATGAAAAATATACATTCGAAAAAAACGTTTGTGAGATGAAACTAAAAATAATTTTTTTTTAATGATTTTTCAACTGCCTGTATCTTTCAAACCGATCCGATTCAGAAAAAATTCTAGTAGTAAAAAGTGTTTTTTTTACCTCAAGAATCAACGTTTAAAATATTTGTACGAGTCAAAGACTCACCCTGTATAGGAATGGATTTCACATATTATGAACTGTAGCCTATGACCAATTCTGATTTATTACTGTAAAGTTTCATTGAAATTTATTCATTCTCGTTTATAATATCTGTTATAATCTAATCTAATGATAATTATTGATAATAATGTCGAACATCCCATTTTGACCTTGCGGGGTTCCTCAGGGTTCCCTTCTAGTCCCCGCAGAATACTCCCCACGCCCCGATACGCATCGAACCGCTTTATACCGCTTCCGGTTTGGCTTTCTGACTGATCCATCTAACTCTTTCCAGATATGGACGTGTACAGAGTGTCAAGTTGCTGCCTAGAAGTACGAAGGAGGAGACGGGCGAGGGCACGATGGCGTGCACGGTGGCGTTCATGGACATCAAGAGCGCGTCCAAGGCTCACAACACCGAACACAAGGTGGACGATAGGACTCTGACGACGGAGTACTACGAACCAGCCGCCATTCCGTCCTCTGCCTCACCGCAGACAACGACCTCCCCTTATTCTACCTCTCCCGGTAGCACTAGGTTTCCAAACGGGCACAGGTATGTCCGTTATTTTGTGTATGTATTCCTGCTCATCTTTTGACGACTGTTATGTAACAAGAAAGGCAACCCCGAAACAAATGAGGCAAAAATACGGTAGCAATAATAGCACTCCGCGGACCGCGGACAATTTCACAAGCGTAAATTTCGTAATTATTCCGCTGATCCAGGTTTTGGACATCTATGCTACGAACTGAATTGAACTGGCCAATTTGCCATAGTCAGGACAACTAAATGGAGAACGTTCCATCGAAGAAGAGTAGATGCTGACCATGGTTTTGGTCTTATTTGACCTCGTCAGAGCAACACATACTGGCAGGCGCTTCTGAGTATTATTGAGTAGTACTCGACCGCCACCTAGTATGAAACGAGATCTGATTCAATCCCCTCCAGATCGAAACCCAGTCGAAGACAATGGCATTTGTCCCATATTTCCTCTAATTCAGTACGTTGGTCTGCCTAATGCAGACAGCATGCATGTAAGAATTGAGAAGGTGGGAACACGTTCAGTTCACGGCAGAATTGATGCCGGCGGTAAAACAATGACGATATGAATATAATTCTGCCGTGAACTGAAGAGGTTCCCAATTTCTCAATTCTTACACGCATCTTTTCTGCATTAGGCAGACCCGAATTAAAAAATATGGGACATATGGGACGTTCGGTTTTCGATCTGGAGGGGATTTAATCGGATCTCGTTTTATACTGGGTGACGCTCACGTACTACTCCATAAAACTCAGAAGCGTCTGTGAGTATTTAATAAGGGTCCATCAATTCCAAATGTTTTTCCATCGGAGGAGGATCTATGTTGCTCTGACGAGGTCAAATGAGACCGAAACCATGTTCAGCATCTGCTTCTCTTCGATGGAACGTTCTCCATTTAGTTGTCCTGGCGATGGCTGAATTGGCAAGTGGTTGATATCCATATCGGCGGTGGTATGCATCTGAATATGATTATTATTATTGAATTTATTGCCTAAAGCCTACTTCATTATAATATAACAAATTCAAAATGTCATGAACTTCGCCCACAGAAAAGGGAAAAGTTAGAGGTTTGCTAACTTTGACAAAGTACTGTAAAATAGAGGTTAAGTTTTAATGGAAAGGATTGTTGAACTGACATACTCTTGGCATACCTCTATGGATCAGTTTTCGATGTTTTTCGATTTTTGCCAGGTAAAACATCTAATAAGGGGTTCAGATAAGGTAGATGCAGCTGTTATTAGTTTTATAACATGGAGCTTACTTTTCGTCATATTTCATAACGATCGTTATCCACTTTTAAAAAATTATCAAGATTTAAGGTCCTTAAGATATTAAAACTGATAGCGATATTCTATGTTTTCATTATCTCAGTATGTCGTTCTAACTAGTGTTTTACTGCCCATGTTTTTACACGACATCTGTTTGTGTCACATACCCACACATCAGCTTCGTACAATTTTACATACTGTCAATATTTTCTCAGGTTAGCTTTCACCGTGTATGATCTAACACGATGGCAAAATATTTGTAATTCGGGTATGTTGATTCAACCACCCAGCCAACTCTGCGGGCAATATCCGCCGAGCTGGAAGGTACCACGCAAACAGGGGTGGACTCGTCCTCGACATGTCAATGTTGCTGGTTCGTCTAAGGCCAAATGCACATCCATTGAATTCATGTCCTATTTTGCAAAACGCTATGTGGAATGGGTATTGAAGTAGAGGACAAATATATTGTGTATGACTTTTCTTAGTCAGGAGTATATCTATATAGGTTGAACCCTAATTATTCCACTCTTTTTCCCTAAGTATTGTTTTTTGTAATATTATCGCTTGGATTTTTCGTCCATTAAGTTTGATTTCCTACTTTATGCACCAATAGTTAATCTTATCGGCAGCATCTTGTAATCATCGTTGTATAATTTCAATTTTGCCATGTTGGATAGCTATTGCGGTGTCACCAGCGTATAATCCAAGCATACTTTTCAGATTATTTCATACGTCATGGATATAAATATTGTAAAGCACAGGCCCTAGTAAGTAGTGATCTCTGGGGTACTCTTGCTTCCAGATATCTTCTTAAACCAGACAACCAACGTCATCAAGAGGCTGTAGATAGGTATTCTTGCAGTACTGATCTTTAGGGTACTCTTGCTTCTCAAGATATCTTCTTAAACCAGACAACTACTAAACCCCAATCTATCTAGAGATTTATTGAACCAGGTGACCAGTTAGACCATTGATAACCAGACACGGTAGTTCCCACGAGAAGGCCCTTCCTTCCTAACTCCATTTAGAGGAAAATTTTTCGTCTAGCCATCTAATAAATAAGTTACCGACAGATGGCAGTACTGGTTCTGGACCTGCAAAAGCTGAGCTTAGCCAGTATGTCTGCCTTCTTGTTTACAGAAATCTCTGCGTATGCTGGACATCAAATAACTGTCAAAACGTTGCTGGAGCCTAGCTCACCCAGAGCTTTCCAGCATTTTCCTTAGAACAACAAAAAGAACATGTAGTCCAGTCATTATCTAGAGGAATGGACTGGTTGTATCAAGATCCCACAGTCTCTACACCAGTACCCGTAGACATCACAGAGTCATCGGTGAACCAAGTGGGCCCTCCAGGCACGAGACACCTCTTGATGTGTAATGTAGACCATGTATCTCCATCAGAAGCAATGACCCTGTAGGGTTCGTCAACGCATGAGCTGATGCACTTGCAGTCTTCTCTATAGAGAAAGTATGCATTAGCATCTTCCACCACCTTGAGTGTCCTCGAAAGCGCCCCCAAAGCAGGCCACTATCACGGCATCTGGTCATTTACACTAAGTGCCCCGCCATACTGAGGCTCTGTACGCGACAGCTCATTTGTGTAGGGAAATATTCCACTAATATTTTCTCTTGTGTGAGTTCTGGAGCTTTCCTCCAGAGCAGTTTCTTGTTTTGAAACTGCCACTGATGGATAGCACTCATAAAGTGGCCTTTTCCAAGAATTCCAAGAGTGATTCAGGGACAACAGGTTTATCTTAATATTTTTCTCAAGTTCATCAGTCTTTTCATTTCCCTTTGTGGCACATTGCCCTGACACGCATAAAGTAATTTTATTTCATGTAGCCTGTAGCTTTATGGTGTTACGGCATTTCCAGGCCACTAGGAACTTCTGGCAGTTTGATTACACAGCTCTTAGTGGTGCTTGGCTATATGATGCAATATTGCTGCGCGCCCTTTTTAAGTTTGCTATCAAGCAATCGTGGTCGCACACATAGACAGCAATTATTTCGAGCTATAAGATGGAGGGTTCATGTCTTATACGTATGGAGAGCCTTAATTACGACCCGAAGCATCAGCACGCTTACTTCCCAATCGAGACAAGCGAGGCTCATGACATGAGTCCGACGTTCGTTTGTCGCCCGTCAACCTTGATGTATTGCCGGGCGCATCGACCGTCGCCAAGCGACTGGATCATGCCGGAGCGTACGGCTTTTTAATTTTCACGGCGAAATTTTTGTGGCATCTCGATCCGAGGTAACGCACGAGTGAAAATTTCCGCGTAGGAATACTCGGCGACTCCGGTAGGTGGAGAAAAAGCGCTCGTTGTACGTGCTCCGCTTCTAGCTAGCCGGATCCTGTGAGGGTTTTTGCCGTGATGAAATGAGGCGCGCTCTCGCCGTATCGATTATGGATTTCACGGCCCAGGCGGTTGCCTGGGCATTTTCTGCGTATCCACAAAAACCTCCCGTAGTCCTCGCTGCCTATGGAGGTGATCAGGACTTCAATTATTGCCCGTGAGGAATCGAAATGGCGACGGGGAGCGTAGAACCTTCTCGTCGTTCAGTCGATAGATGGGTGGATTATTAGTTTATCGAGAGTTTCGAATGAGAAAGTGTTTTTTCTTTTCTGAAATGCTTGACAATCCCGGAAACGTCATGTAGAAACACCTACCAACTACATTTTTTGTTTATTATTTCCAACAACAAACCGTTGGTACTAAGCGCCATTTTTTTTCGCAATTTACTCTTTGAGACATTGAAGTTTCAATTAACGATTCCTTCGATAGAAATTCCTAAGAACATTGGATTTCCCAAAATTACACATCATAACCGAAATATTTGGCTTTGACAAATTATAATTAGGACAATTCCAAAATTATCCTTGAAATAAGATGGCATCCGTTGTCGATGGTTCTTGTTTGCTGAACTAAAGATGGAGATATCTGGCAGCCACTTTCTGTCTGGCAGCCATTTTCTGTGTGGTAGCCACTTTTGATAGGACAGCCACTTTTGATAGGGAAGCCACCTTTGATCGGGCAGCCACTTTTGATCGGGCAACCACTTTTGATCGGGCAACCACTTTTGATGGGGCAACCACTTTTGATCGGGTAGCCACTTTTGATCGGGCAACCACTTTTGATCGGACAGCCACTTTTGATCGGGAAGCCACTTTTGATCGGGCAGCCACTTTTGATCGGGCAGCCACTTTTGATCGGACAGCCACTTCCGGTCTGGCAGCCACTTTCGGTCCGGCAGCTACTGTCCATCTGAGAGCCATTTTCTATCCGGCTGTCCCAAGTAGCCAATTTCGATGTAGTACCCCCATTTAGCGTACTTCGATTAGCATCGCATGGTCTTTAACCCGTGATTCTAACTGTTTTTTTTTAATTCTTAGTTTTCAAAGAAAGATTATTAATCTTCAGTAATAATACGTTCATACTATGCCATCATAGTAATTAATATTTGCTTTATTTGCATCAAAATTTATTTTTGCTAGTATCGCATTCAGATGGCATGGTGTAAATGAATAAAATTCAGCAAATTGCGCGATACAGGGTGCGAAGGAAAAGTTCGCGATTCCTTGTTGAAAAATTTCTAATTTATTTTTTGGATGCTGCTCCCTAAAGATGAAACCTGAAAAATATTTTTTTAATATTCATCTTAGAAACCGGAAAACTAACAGAAAATAAATCGCGTCGACAGTCTATGGGAGAGCGGAAGCAATGAAAAATATTTTGGTGGTGTTCCCTCATAAGTGCAAGGGGTACAAAAAGTCACCCCAAACGTTTTTCCTCATTCATGTTATACCATTAAAATTTTAATTTTTGATAGCCTTATTCATTCTGAACAAATGAAGTCTCCTGTAATGTCTTGCTTGAAGAAACGGTTTTTGAGAAACAAATAGTATCAACTATTAATTTGCAGCCTTTTTAATAATAAAAAAATGAATTTCATCTAAACGAATAGTTTTAGCATATAATAAACATATCATTACTGAATGCTGATAACCTTCAATGAGATCAGTATTCCAAATTGTTTCAATTTGAAAGAGTAAAAATCAAAAGGAAAAAAGCTATTCAACGCCTCTGGTCAAATGGCCGCTGGATTGAAAGTGGCCATTAAGAATGGCTGCTAAATTCACATGATTCACCATGAAAAAGTTTTGTCATATAACATTTGAAGAATCCTGTTGAATCAGAAGAAGATATAAATTTCGAGGTACTCCATTTTTTTTTTTTTTTTATCAGTCATTCTCTATATCATCATTCTGCGAATCATGAACTAAAATAGATTGTATTATCTGCAGAAAAATTATTTTTATCTATTATGTAATGATTTTTTTCTATCCTATGGCGTTCTTAAAAAAATTTATTCAGACGTAGCTATATGGTTTTGTTGAACCAAAATGTGGGAATTTACTTTCTTTGAAGTGAACGCCAATATTATATAAAGCATACGGTATGCATGTTTTCGGCACTTCCTGGTATCTGAGATATTGTACTGTAAATATTATCATTTCTATCGAAACGACAAATTATTGAAATGTTTAATTCCAGATATAGTTGTAAAGATATGTTTACATTGGTAAGATATTGCCTTCGATGAAAAACATGCCTATCTAGTATGATACGATAAAATGAATTAATTAAATCGTATCTTGCGTAATTTTGATGAGACTTTGAAACGCTGTTCAACAAGAAATTTTACACGTCTATTCCACCCATAAGACTCAGTTATATTTGCAGAGAAACTATTTCCAGAAGAATAAGTTTTGATTATTTTTTTTTCACAAAAATGACATTTCTGTCGTTCGTCATTCATTAACAAAACTCATGAATTTTTGGTCAACTATTCTTGTTGCAAATTAATTCAATTCTAGTACGAAGGTAATGAAACATTCTCGAGCTATCCCTCCTCGCTCAGACTACTAGAAAATATTATTTCTCATAGAAATTCTCAGTAATGCCAGGAATATTTCCTGTTCTCTATCGTACCTATCGCAATGGCAATGATGCAGTTCGGAATCGAGGGAATTTCGATGCCTGCAGGCCCTGATTAACGCTAAAACATTTAACCGACGCAAATAATAAATAATGATATTCAAGAAACCGGTACAATACGGTACATACGCGGTGGCTGTACGGTTCATTTTATCGCCTACACGTACAGCACAAATTGTGGGATAATTGTTCCCATTTCATCATCACGGGGACACGTTTCAACTTTATAAACAGTAAATTTGCAATCGTTATGCTGGCAAGAAGCGTTTTCGAGTTTTTCTCAAGCCTTGTGCTCTCAGGGACACTCATCTTCACTTCAAATCCAAATTTCATCGTATCTTTTTACAAATGTCCAATTGTTACTTCCACTTAATAACAACAAGAAGTTTTATTTGAAAATTCTAGAAGTGGGATTCGTAACTTCACATTCATTCATTATTTATAATGACCATTTTTTCTTCCTGAACTTTTTCTGGTGATAACTGAAAAAACAAGACCTCCAATTTCAATTTGAAGAAAATCGCCAACAAGTGAATAAAAAAATATTAACACTCATCAGTAATAACACACGCAGTAGATTTATGCCTTATCTTCATCCGCAGACTTAGGCGGAATTTTCATAGATCTTAACATTTTTTCTAATGAAAATAAAGTTTCTTTTTTTTTTGAGTCAGATTTTTTCGATTAAAATTAGTTTTATCAGCTTTTTCAGGATCCAGGTAAGATATAAAAAATCAGGTTCTTTTCAAAATAAGTGTAATGTTTTTCATATAGGTTTACAAAAATAAATTGAAACAAAAAACTTTAAATAATAATTCTTCAATGAAAATACAAAAAGACCTCGAAAAGGCACTCAGGAATTGATTGATTGAGAACGAGATAAATAATAGCTTCATACTTATTGTTTTTCATTAAGAATTTATTAAATTGAGATATTTCAATGAAAAAAAAAAGTGCTTTTTTCTACACCTTAGTTTCAGGTAAACCAGATTCAAAGTAGGTATAAGTATTAAATATTCGTTCTCCTTTGGTTCTGTTTATTTGTGAAACCATATTATTAGAAATCGAAATGCTTCACGAAAAAGGGTCGTTTAATAATTTTCATTTTATTTTTAGTTCACCTATTTAGAAGTGAATTTTCGAGTTCCTTCTTTAAATTCGAAAAAACATTCATATTTTTATTTGAGCATTATTATTCAGAGTTTTTATTTTTTTTCCACTTATATGGAAAACATTTTTGAAAAGTAATTGAAATTGATGAATCATAACTGAAAAGTGGAAAGCAAAAAAATTCTGATTTATTTGATTCTTGTTGAAACCGATTTTTTCAGTAACCCTGTTTTCATCGGCTAAATCTGTTAAAATCGAGGAAAATTTCGATTATAGGTGTTGAATTTTTGTGTCTTCCACTTTCTGCTGATATCAGAAAGTTGAAACAAAAATTGGGGGCATAGTATTTTTCAGTGATCACCAGAAAAAATTCCATAAGTACGAATGGTCATTAAAAATAATGAATTGTGAGTTTATGGCTCCTATTCCTAGAAATTTTGAGGAAAACTTCCGGGATCGGTTTGAGTATATTTAGGTATGCGAAAAGGCCAAAGAATTCAGTAGTTTTTAGAGGGGACTCAGTCTCGAAGCCGACGATCATAAAAAGCATCAGGAATAATTTATAAATATCACAATCCAGGATTAAGTCCAGGTGTTCACATACCAGACCGAATTAAATGCATAAAATAAACATTAGGCATAAGCAGCTCGGAATGCCTATATCGATTCAGACTTCACAAAAAAAGAGAAATGTCATTCGGTTCACCAGTACAACAACCTTCCTTATATTCGTGTAATAATTCGAGAATAATGACTATGAAACTGGGACACGTACGAGTCATCAGATGAAGCCACCGTAAAATTCTACTTTTCACCTGAAGATATCGAAGATGATGTTTAATTGGCAGAATTTCCATGTTTGATACCCAGCGGATAAGTTTTTGATGTTTTTATGAAAAAGTTTGGACTGAAATCCTAATTAACTTTCGACTGAATCGAAGAATTTTTTAAAATTAAAAACCACTCATTACTGTAGATTCGGGTGACCTGGGACGATTTTGAAATTCAACTTGTCATATTTCAAAAACGGTGACCTATTTTCATGTGAGAAACAGATTCAAATATGCTAAATGACTCAGACTATTGATTAGGATATATACCATGCTTCATAATTCGGATATAAATTGAAAATAAAATAAAATATACTTGTCCCAAGTCACCCACCGATTTGTGGGAGGCTTGGGACACAAGTTGAAATCTATCGATTTCTCAACTCTCAAATGAAATAGGTGACTTAAAACGGTGTATAGTTTTGAAAAATTAAAATTTGTGATTATATAGTTGTAATTCGGTAAGGAAATTAAATGATAAAACCCTATTACAGCGAAAGTAAATATATTGCAACTCAAATGTAAAAAAACTAAACAAAACAAGGGAACTTTGATTTCTTTTATTCTTTGGTGATTTGTTTGTGGAAATAACGTATATAATAATATCCTGCGAAAAATCGGCATATTTCCTGCTGCCAATGCTCCGCTTGTATCTATTCGGCATTGTTTCAAGTCACCCCATGAAACAACAAAATAAATGAATGAGATCCGTGTTGCCGTTTGATTTGTAAACAACCTTATTTCATGATATATCTTATATCCCAATATTCCACGTATCCAGAAAAATAATTACACATGTACAGGACACTAGAAAGTATATGGGCCATAAAAAACGCTCTTTTACTCTCCTGAATTCGTGAATTTTTCCTGTCAATTCAAACGCTCTGGTAAAGGCAAACTCAACAGGAATTAATTGTTGAACTAACCGAAAAGACGCTACACAATCTTATAAGTTTGTCCCTTCACTCATAAATGTTAAGAAACAAAGAAATCTGCAAGGGGGGTAATTGTCCCAAGTTACAGGACTATCCCAAGTCACCCGAATCTACCGGTATACAATATTCTCGATTTTCGTCGAATTTAAAAAAAAAAAAGAAAATTAATTATAATTTTGAAACTACAGTCACACATGTGAATGTTGCAATAATCAACATTCATCATAAATCAATCCATCTATTTCACTCATGAAATTAGCTTACTGTTTTTGGAACCATTCTCGGAACCACTAAACATTTAACAATTGTTAAACAGTTAACCTTCTCAAATGAAAAATTTTCTCGACTCTAGCAATTTTTTCATGAATCGCTTGAATTTTGAGAAAAATCTGAAAATGCTGAAGCTGTTATTGCCGAGTAGATTACCATACTAATCTCCATACGTTCAATATGAAAAAAATGCAAGAGATAAGAAAGTTTTTCTATTGAGTGGAGTTTCTAACTGTTTAACAATTTTGAAGCGATTTAAATACGCGGTTTACGTTTAGTGGTTCCGAATACATTGTGGCCCACTGAAGAAGGGGGTCACTCGCTAAAATAACACTGCGATTTCACATATCATAAAAGTCCTATATGATATGTGATATTCCTTTTCGATTCCAATTTTTTATTATTGTAAATTATTAACCAGATAAGTCCGGTTTCTGGCACAGGAATCTCTTCTTGGATTTCGTCACGTCACCGATTCAAATCCTCACTTCAACACCCTGTATATCTCGACCAGCGTGCGAACGAGTGAAATAAATTTGCCAGCACACGATGCTGAGATCAGTCGAATGGACAGTGGACCGTAATCTAGATTTTTTTCGCATTCTCATTATACTCTAGAAGGAGACGTGACCTGTTTTCGAACGTTATAAATGCTTTTGGCCGAGAGATAAATGTGGGCAAGATGATTTCGAGCTCTTTTAGGGGCACCAGTGGCGCGCTTATCAGTGTGTTGAGCCCGAGACCGTACATAGATAGCGACGAAGATAGTTCGTATAAGGTCGTGGACCTCTTGACCCGCTTCGAGATAAGGTGGTAAAAGCTAGATCATTCAGATCGTTAGAGATCAGTTCCAGGAAACACGGACTTTTTTCACAATATGAAATTGAATTTTTGGAATTCAAGGAAATTTAAATAACATATTAGTACGAATTGTATATGTTTGCTCAATCGAATTGCAGGATGAGACTTTGACCTGTACTTATACAAGGTGATTCTTGAGGTCAAAAGAAACGCTCTTTTTTCAACATTTCTTCCGAATCGGCTCGGTTTAAAAAATACAGGCTGTTTTAAAAAACAATAAAAAAATTTCATGTGTAGTTCTATTTCACTTGTTTTATCCAATGATATAAATTTCGGGATATATAGTTTTTATTTATTTGATTAATCTTTTTCGAACACAAGATATCACCCTAGTCTTCCAGTTTGTTGATTACATACAGGATGATTCATAACTATTGGGACATAGGCTAAGGGCAGATTGTTTGGACCAAAATATGGCGATAGGACCAACTAAAATATTGCTGTGGAAAAAGATAGAGGGCGGTTAAAGTTGAACTTTTTTTTCGTTTTTTTGCTAATAATTTCACTGTATATTTTTTCATCATATGGCCTCCTCCGACTTCTATGCCTTTTCTAATTCTTTTAATAAAGGACTTTCGAACTTCGAAGAAAATATTATTCTGTCCCTTTATAAAAAATTCAACTTTAACGCCCTCTATCTTTTTCCAAAGCAATATTTTATTGAGGTATATTTGGTCCTATCGCCATATTTTTGTCCAAACAATCTGCCTTTTCCCTATGTCCCAATAGTTATTAATCACCCTGTATGACCAAATGAATATTTGAAGGTTCTATAAATAACAGTTTACTTATATTTTCTCGAATAATGCGCCGTTTTCGAGTAATTTAATGTTCAAAAATTTAAAGGTATCTGCGAAATTTGCAAAATTGAGTACTTTGGCTGAATAGAACCCTGTTTAAAAGATCCACAGATGTGTAGTGTCACAGATTTAGCTAATTATTCTAAAGATAATTTTGGTTTTCCAGGGGTGACACAGCTCATTATGAAAACTTGAAATGGCTATATCTTTTTATCCTGGCCGAATCAGAAAAAATGCTTTAGGAAAAAAGTGTTTCTTTTGATCTCAAGAATCTACTGTTGAAATATTTTTACGAATCAAATACTCATCCTGTATATTTCATTCTTGAGGTGAAACGAATCTCTTTTTTCCTTTACGAGTACGATATAGCTATCAAATTTTTAGCTACTGTGTTAAAGACAAACTCACTTTTTCGATTTCATTTGTTCAAGGAAGTTGTATTTATTATACGATAAATGAGTTGCCGCAATATCGTTGGCTATGAATATTAAAAATTCTTCTCTTGATTTCTGTTCATTTTCGATAATAATAACCTCGATAATAACGAATTCAGGCTTGCAACTATGATATTCATCTCCAATATGTAATCAATTATTATCGTTGTTTATCTCAGTTAGTACAAGAGTTAGCAGACTCAAACATAACCCAGTTAACGTTTCAATTTTCGGCAATAAATGATATTTTCTCTAAACCTACTCTAAACTAACTTTGTCCAGCTGACAAAAATCGGAATACTATATAACGACAACAGAATTCCTGTTAAGATTAATGAGCTGAATTTATGACAGTTCACATCTGTAATGTGTTATGTTTTAAGGTTAATTCTGAGAATCTTAATCAGGGTTCAGCCAAAAGTACCCAATATTTCGAATATTCAAAAATTACTCGAAAACGGCGCATTATAGGATGAAATATGAAAATGCTCAAATATCTTTTTATATGAAACTGAGAGCGACACTCCAAGAAGGGGTTTTCATTTGGAGCCTACGCTTTACACGAAATACTAATATTTTCGTAGAAGAAATCACCTCGTACATTTTCGGACCTCTTTTGCTCTATATCTATGTGAAAAATCGACAGCTGTTCCTTTCAGGTGGTAGAATTGAAGCAAATATTTTTTATTAAGCGTATATATGAGCAGAATAAAATGGAAAATCCCAAGGTGGTTCTGCTAAATTTTCAAGTTCACGAATAAAATTTCGTGTGTTTCGTCTGCATTCGTTCCAAGTCAGGCGGATGTTTCACTAACGACCTTGACATTATGTAACATGTTATCACGACCTTACTTAATCAAATGGAATGAAAATCGATAAATTCGAGAGAGACAGAGAGAGAGAGAACATCTAATAGCTGGGAGTTGAATGTATCCAATGTCGTAATTGCGTAGTTATTCACGTACCACTAGGATATTTGTCCTGTTATTAACTGCGCCATATTAGATCAATCTTTTGTGGCTTCCCAATTGAACCTTTACCTGCGATGATATCATATCCACGCAATTTTTCCACGAAGTCGATCAATGTGAACTCAATTAACTAAATGGATGATCCAGCCTTTAATTGCACTTAATTTGTTGGAAGGATGGCTTTGTATTTTTTCCTTCTACCTGAGATTTTAGATTGGATTAGAATTAGCCCTTTTTGCAATTTCGAGAACATCTCATACGGAGCACTATTTTATGTGGGCCTCTCCCTCATAGACAGCTGTTTTTTCCGCTTGCAGAACAGAGGGTTCATCACCCGAGGGCCCATATACCCTAATACCAGTACTCTCTCCCTCTGATTTTGATCCATCCCTTAACTATATTTATTGTCTTATTCTAAGACTTGCTGTCTATTGTTGTTCCATTTTTCTATGGGCCTTATGAATTTTCAACGGTGCTCGACTTGCTGTCGATATTTTCAACTTTTTCAGTCATAGAAAAATGGATCTTTATGCTTTTGCTCAGCTTTAATAGGAACCCAAAACTTAGAACTACTGGAATTTTGTTTCTTTGTAAGGACAAAAATATCCAAATATTAGTCATTACTTTTCTGCTCATGTTTCTTCAACTTAGAAACACTTACCAATCTCGTAAAGAACTAAGGTTTAACAAGTTATCAGCAGTCTAACAAGTGTTTTTTAGGTTTATCCCTTGATTCTTAGCTGCTTCAGTTATAAATTTAGGATATCGAAAACAATTCTGAAATTAAGTAATATGAAATTTAAGAAATCTAATTTAACTCAATAAAATGATTCATAGAGTCATAAATGAAGAACTTTCTCCGTGGCTAGTCATCATTGAAATTTCAATCTTATGGATTTCAGCAATTATGTTTTATTATTAAGAGCGCAATTCAAAATACTAATCTAGCTGTCCTACCATATTCACAACAAAAAACTGTCTTCGATTTGATTATGTAATTCCAAGTTAGAACTCGCACTGTATAAATGCACTATAGGATGACATTCAGCTGTTTGACAGGTTAAACGAACTCTCTGTGTCCATTTGGGTGATGGTCTCCACCTCTCAAATTCCGCTGAAAAAACATACATATTCCATTGAAATTCAAAGCCGGGCTTCCCACATTTTGACGTGCACACTTGGGTATTTATGTTCGCATTAATTTATTACCTACAGTCACTACTGAAAACATAAAATCAATCCGATAAATATAGAAATTATCAGTATTTTCACGTATGTGGGCGTCCGTTGGTTTCTACACGGTATGTTCAAATCTCCCACGTCTGTTTCGAATAAATGCATTCGAAATGAGGGGGATGTTGGACTCTTTCCTAAGTTTCCTCTATTTTGATGCGGGTACGTACTTACCTCTAAAATTTGTCTAGTGGCGATAAGATCATAAGCATAAGCTCAATCCCATTTCCCATTCCATTTGTTGAACGAAGTAGTATTTATAATAGAATTGTTCTTGTCTTGATTTCTATTTCATTTTCGATGATAATATATGCTCTTGTATTGATTTCTAATAATCATTTATTATCTTTTTTTACTTCGTTTGGTACTAGAGTCACCAGATTCTTCAACTTCATCCATTCAACTTTCATATAAATAATTAAATGATAATTTTTTCTGCACTGTAATGACTACAAATTGTCAGAATGACAAGCTAAATCTATGACCAAAGAGGAAGATATCAACGTCTAACCTAACCTAACCTAACCTAACCGAACGAGATAGAGAAAATAAATAGCGCATTGCGTTCGTCTTTTTTCGAGAAACTTATAATGCCATCAACTGCATTCCTTTATCTTCTTTTGTTTTCGAGTTATAGGCCAAATTGAAATTTGGGCGATTTCAACTTTGGTCATTATCTCCGTTTCTGTTTGTGTTAGGATGTTGAAATGAAAACATTGTGGACACATTTTTTATAGCAATCCAGTGGCGTACTATGATTTTTTCCAACAGGTTTATGTGCTGAGCTATAACATAAAGTTGTGTTTTTTAGTATGAAAACAGTAGTTTAAAATGACTTAGAGAGAATCGCCATTTTTTTCCCTTTTCAGAAATATACAGTCTTTCTAAGTCATTTTACACTACTGTTTTGATAAGAAGAAACACATCTTTATGTTATAGCTCAGCAAATATACCTGTTGAAAAAAATCAGAGTCTTTATAATGTTTTTATTTCAACTTTCTAGCACAAACAGAATCGGAGATAATGAACAAAGTTGAAATTTCAATTATTGCCTATAACTTGAAAACAAAAGAAGATAGAGGAATTTAGTTGACGGCATTGTTAGTTTCTCGAAAAATGACGACCATAATGTGCCTGCATTTTCCTCTATCTCGTTGGGTTGAAAAAGTTGTAGTTCAGGTATCACCAATTTTGCCCACCCTGTACAAGTAGAAAACTCACGAATAATCCAATCTTAAAAATATTTCCATGATATCAATTCAGAAAAACAAGTCCATCAATCACTTAAGTATTCTAAGTTATTTTCTGAACGTTTTTCTTGAGAACTAACGCAGGTTTTATGCTGCTGATCTGCGATGATCAGCGAACATGAAACAAGTAATTCATTCGACGATAGTTTCAATCATTGACCAATTTAAACATTTCGTTTATACGAAAGGTGAAAAGTTTAATAGATTTTTTTGTTCTTGAACTATCCATCTATTAGTGCTACAATACGAAATACACTCTCAGCTCTTCACGCTGAGGTTACAAGATAACCTTCTATGACGTTAACTCCTCCGAAAATAAATATGAAAGAAAAACAGTAAATATAAGATACTTGCTCAATATCCTAAAACGGAAATTTTGTGGATTACTCGATAATTTTTGGTTCTCGCAATGGAGTGTTATCATCCAATGCCAAAAAAAGAACAGGATGTGGTTTTTTCGCAACTTCATGCGGAATTTTTGATGGAAAGCGATAAAATTAGGGAATTTAACATGAAATATTTCTTACTTCTTGTTTAGTCTGGATCAGCTATGAATTATCAATGCTTAAAAAAAATAGAGCTTGATTTGTGGACTGAACGATCAGTTGAAATTTAAAAGCCATTTTTCATAAAAAAGACCAATGCAAATTATTCGTTCAGTTTTGAATAGATCAGGATCAATAAAATATCTCTATGCAAACATGGAGAAGAACTCGATTTTCATCCTCTGAAACGCTCCCAGATGCAAATGTCTACCTTTTTTTCCAGACCAAATACCGCTAGCTCGAACAGCAAATTCACTTAACAAGAAAAAAAACACCCGACACCCAGCTACAAGATCCTCGTCGCTATATCAAGATCTTGAAAGATAGATCTATCCATCGGATCAAAATGCGAATCTTGGACAGTTGTCGGCTTGACACTAATCCTGATCGATGTTTATGTTTACATTCTATACGAATGACCTGATTCGCCAAACCGTATACGATCTCCTTGCTTTATATTCCTTATATAACCATTCATTTGTTGTTAACGTTAGCGGAGAAAAAATACAGTACTATGCCAGTTACGACACGGACTAGCGATTGCCATCTGCCAGTCGGATACGTCGATATTTGAATTCGAATTAAAGTAACTAGCGTTAAGAAAAAAATATCCATTCTCGAGTTGGCTTTGTAATACTATAGGTTATTGTGTGTTATAATGTACATATGTCTAAAATTCCACTAAAAAATTTAAGGATTATCTCTACTTTATATACAGGGTGTCTCAGAACTCAACGTCAAGCCGTAACGGGGTGACAGGATTGATTGTAACCATCATAAGAAAAATCAGAAAAAAAATCTATCCCATGCAGTTTGAAAATTATGGGCATTTAAAAAAAAAATTAAAAATTTGGTCGAAGTGTAACCATTTTTTGGTTATTGTGGTTAATTTTTATTATTTTTGTTTATTTAAGCTCTGGAACCGTAACCCTAAATAACATTTTTAGAATCACAGTCAAAAATAATGACACAATTGCCCCAAGTTTCTCAGAATTAATACTGTTTGTTAAACTATGAATTTAAAATTTTCAAGTTTTCATGAGTTAAGAATTAAAGAATATTGTTACATAAAGGTGGATTATGTATTATCATATAATTCATTCAATTCAGCTATTGAAAATGTGCTAAAATTAAAAATCTAACCCACGAATGATTTACAAATCACGATAAATGCACTCAGTTGTAGAGGAAATTTCGTTGCTTGCTAAAATTCATAATCGCAGTGGTCACACATCCAGAATATAATGCTGTTTGGCTGCAAGAAAAAATATATCCCCAACATATGTTTTGACGACTGTTGCCTCGATATAGGCCATCGGCTCCATATCCAATCATGCACCCCTCTTGTGCGTACTTCAACTGCTGTATCGATAAATCACACTGCTTCACATGGACAAAATACAAATTTTCGATCCCCATACGGCAGATTGTAATTTCCTTCTCGTATGTCGGTTCCTCCGTGAACTTTATTCGGGAGTTCATTGCAGGCTATTAAATTTTACACCAGCTGCTGTCTGCATTGAAGTCTGCAGTTGTAAAAGTTCATGGTTCCATAAATGTGCAGCAAGCGGTGTATGCCATTAGCGCCTCAGGCTCCTGTGAGGCTCCCGATGAAGAAGGAAAAATTATATTGTACTGTTATGACTTAAATCCAGAATGATATGGTCGAAACGGTTCATCAATATATTCCTCCAATTACAGCGTGATATCTCAATTGTGAGATGAACGGTTTGGCTGAAAATTTAACTGCGTGGCGATAATTGAAGACAATTAGGTTTATTGTGTAACAGTTTGTAGGTTATTTCATTATTTCGTTGAGTTAAAAATTAAAAAAAATCGTCATCATAAAATGAAATTGCAAATAAATGTATATTGCTCCACTACTGGTTTTAACTGCATAAATCTAGCACAAATAGTTACTGACTACTGAGTAGTGACGAAAGCTCACTTGGGCCACATAAATAATTGAACTGTGTAAAATTTGCAGCCTTCTTCATTTCAGTGTTCACTAAGGGTTTATTAAAAAATTCATTTATTTGGTGGAGTATACATTTGTGACTGTCATCTCTGTCAGAACTTGATGTTCTAATAAATAAATTCAGTAAACACAATATCTCGAAAACAGTTAAAAATTATAATATTCAGCAACGTTTTTTGACAAAAAAAAGATGTGTTTTTAAAGTGTTCAATTGTATTTTTCATTTACATACACGGTGAGTCTTTGACTTGTACATTTAATTTAACAAGTTTCCTGAGGTCGAAGGAAACACATTTTTCTTACACCATTTTTTCCAGTTGGGAACTGTTGAAAAGATAAAGGCTGTTGAAAATCCATAAAAAACTTAATTTTGTGTTTTATCTCACAAACGATATCGAATGGAATGATTTCGGAAAATAGTTTTTCATTGATGGGATGAATCTCCACCGAGTACAAAATTTCACCCACATCTTCCAGTTTCTTTCTTCATCATGACCTTCACCTACCATACAAATACCAAAAATTCAAAGAACCCAACTCTTAAAATTGAGACGAAAGCTCAATTGCTCAATAATGCGCCGTTTCCGAGTAATTTGTTATTTAAAAATAGAAGATATCTCAGAAATTCGACAAATTGGGTACTTTGTATGAATGCAACTCTAATTGAAATATGATGTAGTGCCATAGATTTAGCTTGTTGTTATGAAGGGCATTTTGTTTTTCCAGAGGTGGCATACCTCAATTTGAAAACTTAAAATGGCCATATCTGCTCATCTAGCCGGAATTGACAAAAATTGTTATGAGAAAAGTTTATTTTCACCTCAAGAATCTACTGTTGAATTCTTCGTACAGGGTGGGCAAAATTGGTGATACCTGTACTACAACTTTTTAACCCAACAAGATAGAGGAAAATTAATGGCACATAATGTTCGTCTTTGTTCGAGAAACTTACAATGCCAACTACATTTCTCTATCTTTTGTTTTCGAGTTATAGGCCAAAATCGAAATTTCAACTTTGGTCATTATTTCCGTTTCTGTTTGTGTTAAGATGTTTGAATGAAAACATTATTGAGACATATTTTTATAGCAATCCAATGGCGTACTATGATTTTTTCCAACAGGTTTATTTGCTGAGTTATAACCTAAAGTTGTGTTTTTTCGTATGAACACAGTAGTTTAAAATTACTTAAAAAGAAAAGCCATTTTTTTTTTCGTTTCAGAAATGTATCGTACATCGAACTCAGTCTTTTAAACTACTGTTTTAATAAGAAAAAAACAGAACTTCATCTTATAGCTCAGCAACTGAACCTATTGGATAAAATAATAGTACGCCATTGGATTGCTATCAAAAAAGTGTATGTATAATGTTTTCATTTCAACATCCTGGCACAAACAGAAACGGAGATCAAAGTTGAAATTTTAATTTTGGTCTATAACCAAAAGAAGATAGAGGAATGCAGTTGATGCAATTATTAGTTTCTCGAAAAAAGAAGACCGTAATGTGTCTTGCATTTTCCTCTATCTGGTTTGGTTGAAAAAGTTGTAGTTCAGGTATCACCAATTTTACCCACCCTGTACAAATCAATGACTCACCTTGTATATAGAATGTACCACATGCTTTGTTCAGGTTATTCTTCACGCCCTTTATGAACTACATTCAACTTTGACATATTCCGATTTCGCGGCTAAAATAATTTCAGGTTGTCCTTTTTCATGATGCTGTTGCCAAAATGACCGTGTTGCCAATTTTTGAGAAGAAATAACGCTTAAATTCAAACTGAAAACGACCCGTCTGGCTTTTATTGTTCACTAGCTGACCCGGCAAACCTAGTTATGCCATTTAAATTATTTCTAGGGTAGATAATAATAACTAACTCATCGTGATTGCTCGATTGGTCGTAAGAAAAAGGAATGCCTCTTTTTCTGTTCTGTACAATTTTTTTTGGGAATATTTTGTTATATAAACCTTGCCCTAACAATAATAAACACAACAAAAAAAGAATTGTCCAATTTGGTGCGATCGTTTGAACAATAAAGCATTTTGAAGTAAACCATAGATCCTCTTTTATTAATATAGATTGACCGTTTTTGCGATTTTGGGTGTTCCTCATGGCCCTATTCGTGGGCCGCGAATCTTCTGAACCCGTTCCAGGCGACGTAACTGACCAGTTTTTTCTTCTCTAGTTCATCCGACGAGCACGGGCCCTTCAGCGAGCGCTTCTACGAGCGCAGCAACAACAGCCGAGTAGCCGATGGCGAGTTCATCCGCCGCACCGGCTACCATGACACGAACCGCAGCCGCAACAGGGACCGGGGTTTTCGGAACGGCCCCTACAACGTCATCATAGACCGTGGATCTCACAGGACGCTTAACAATTCCTGGAGCTACGAGAGTGGCGGCGGCAGTGGGGGTGGCGCGGGAGCGGGTGGACGTTACAATAGTCAAAATGAAACAGGGTACGCGACGACGGCGGCGGCGGCGACCGCGGCGACGGGCGTCGAGGCGGGCGGCGTCGGGAGCGAGAGACGGGGCACCTCGGACCAAAGTACAAAGAAAAAAACCAAGTCCAGATCGGGCAGCAGGTCGCCGTCGCCATCTGGAAGCACGTCTAGCAGATCACCGTCTAGGTAAGGGTTCATTTAATATTTTTTATTTTTTTAATGATTTTTTTTATTTTTATTTTTTAAATTTTTGTTTATTCCTCTCCTTTGGTTGGTACGTCGCTAAGGTAAGATTGGTGTGTTTTTTTATGTTAAGGTATTGGAAACTAATAACCCCCACTGAATTGTACGGTTTGATGTATTTAGATTATCGAAAACGGATAAAAACGCTGCAAATTTTACACAATTCAAACAAAGAAAATTATGCGAACTGGTATCGACATATTTTGCTTCAATTAAAAGACAAATTACAAAATACTATCTCTTCAAGTTTTCAAGTCGTGTATTTGAATTAAAAAAATACTGTCTTTCAAATATTTTATTCAAAATACAAATATAAAAATACAGCGAGATGTTAGGTCGTGAACATCAATAAAAAAGAACTTATCTAGCCCAACCTATCAATCAGTAACAGAAAAATTTTCTTTCATGAAAACTAGATTTTTGATTGTAATATCATCAGACAAACTCGCGTGGCTTGGTATCGTAAACGTACAGGGTGGGCAAAATTGGTGATACATGAACTACAATTTTTTTAACCCAACGAGATAGGAAAAAATGAATGGCACATAATGTTCTCTTCTTTCGAGAAACTTATAATGCCATTAACTACATCTTCTTTTGTTTACGAGTTATAGGCCAAAATCAAAATTTCAACTTTGGTCATTATCTCCGTTTCTGTTTGTGCTAAGATGTTCAAATGAAATCATTATTGAGACACTTTTTTATAGCAATCCACTGGCGTACAATGATTTTTTCCAACAGGTTTATTCGCTGAGCTATAACATAAAGTTTTGTTTTTTCGTATGAAAACAGTAGTTTGAAATGACTTAGAAAGCATCGCCATTTTTTCGCGTTTCAGAAATATATCAGTCATCGACCTCAGTCTTTCTAACTCATTTTAAACTACTGTTTCCATAAAAAAAACACATCTTTATGTTATAGCTTAGCAAATATACCTGTTGGAAAAAATCATAGTACGCCACTGGATTGCAATCAAAAAAGGGCCTGTATAATATTTTCATTTCAACCTGCTAGCACAAATAGAAACGGAGATAAGAACCAAAGTTGAAATTTTAATTTTGTCCTATCACTCGAAAACAAAAGAAGATAGAAGAATGTAGTTGATGGCATTATTAGAGTCTCCAAATAAGGCGACCGTAATGTGCCATGCCATATTTCGTTGGTTTGAAAAAGTTGTAGTTCAGGATCAAACATTTTGGCATTTCAAGTGCATACCTTGAAATGAGTGGACTTTGTGCCACTCTACAAAATGCAATCACGTGGCAGAATGGCATGGGGTGTGGCACAAAATTGTAAGCACAAGTGTGCCGACTTTGTGCCACCTTCTTTTCTTATTTGAAATTCGTGCTACTTAAAACCCTCTGGCTTGAAGTTATTCAAAATTAAGTGTATTTTTTGTACTTTTCCATTTGCTTATATTGTATCCTTATACTTTCTCTCCTTTTTTTCTTTGTTTTCTCCCAAATTTTTCGCGGAAAGATTCACTCGTATATAGATGTCTATTCAAACTTCCAAGTAGAAATAACACTTTTGCCAATATTTAAATTCACATAGAATCGAACTGAACAAAGTTTTCAATATTTTTTAAATTATTTGTGAGAAATTTTGCACGGTTTTCTTAAAACTAGGTGCCACACATTTTCTCTATTTCAACAACATTGTCGCCAAAAGTCAAAGTGATGTTTCATTGCCGGCTCGGATATTTTTAACGTTGACAGCGTATAAATTCAATAATGAACACTTCACAATATCACCCCCACCAGATCCGAAAACAGAAAGATAGCGTAATAGTACATATCTACTACGAATTTACTCAATAACTAATCAAACTAAAGTCATATAGTTTATTCAGGAATGTTAAGTTATTTTATTCACAATAATTTTTGATGCATAAACGAAAAATATCAATTAAATCTAAGATTTATATCTGATAAATTCGATATCCTGAGAAAAAATGGTTAAAAACGAGAGAAAAACAAATTATAACTCCTGTACTGCTTTTCATTCAGTGGCTATTTCTTTAATGAAACGATTTGTAAAGAATATATCATAATACCTACTTCTTCCTGATATTGGCTTCATTCATTTGCCTTTGATAAGCTGGAGTTGGAACTGTATTCTTATGATTATTAAGCATGAATAAAAACTGCCCAGGGTAGGGTTGACCCGAGTCAGGATCCAGTCCCATAACTTCGAATGAGTTGAACCCTTTGTAACCCCGAAAATTCGTAATGGGGAAATTATTAATTGGATTTTTCCGGTTGGCGGTTTCGAATTTCCTTCGTTGTATATCAGATCAGGAAATCCTAGTCTGAGTCGCAATTTTCGTTTTAGCTCGGAATTTGCCGAGGAAAATTAAACCAGGAACTTTATTAATAGGGAAAGTTTTTTCAAGTAACGGAGTTATCTCGAATATGTGTATATATTCGTTTTTATGTCGGTGGAAAGAGCTATATTGGTCAGTGAATACCTCGTTTGCGTTGAAATTCCAATTTTCAGTTGGCATATGCTCGTATTTACGTAATCGTCAATCATTCGAGGAATCGTCTTCGAAGTTGGCAAATTTTCAAACCATTAGGTTTGTTTACAATAGGTGCATGATTTTGGCCTCAGGTCGCTTTCATGACCATCTTACAAACAACGGCGATTTCCCTAAAGATTCAAACAGAATGGTACTTCTGAAGCCACAGCTTTGTGAATCGGGAAGGGTTTCTGCGCACTTGCAATATCTCGCATTCAAAGAAAAATTTTATATTACATATAAAAAAAGCGGATGTATCTACTTTCAACCTGGATTCAACGTTTCTGCCTACCAGAATAATTATTGCCAAATACTAAATTACAAATATTCACTTCAATAACTTCACTGCCTCACTTCGCACAAACATTAAACGATAAAGTATTAAATTGAAAGAGGTCTAAAATATGAACTTTACATTAATTTCTTCAGAATTGAGAGTAGGATAATGAATCATTTTTAAATAACCAAGAAGACGACTAAAAAACAACATTTAGTGACATCTATCATCTCTATGATAGTGATATGCACTCTAGCAAAATTTCACATCGATAGATTTAAAATTGCGTGCCCCACCATATAAAGGGTGGGTCTCGTACACATATTTTAATAGTAGATACTTAAGGTAAAAAAAAAACACTTTTTCTATACCATTTTTTTTATTCGGCCCTGATAAAAAGATACAGCCATTTTAAGATTTCATGAGCTGAGCCCTCGGCTGAGCTACAACTGGAAAAACAAAATTAACTTCAGAATAACTAGCTAAATCTGTGACACTACCCGATTTTTCAATTTCACAGATACTTTTTAATTTTTGAACATTATACGCATTATACGAGAACATATGAAGAATACTTCTATTATACAATACGTTTTAATAGTCCATATCCCAACTCACTTTCAAGAGTTGGGTTCTTTGAATTTTTGGTATTTTTATGGTACGTGTAGGTAATGATCATAATAAGAAAATTGAAACACATAGGTGATATCTTGTATTCGGAAAAGATTAATCAAATAAATGAAAAACTGCATTCGGAAATTCATTTCATTCGATAAAACCGTTTGTGAGATAAAACTAAAAACAACAATTTTTATGGTTTTTTTAACAGCGGGTTTCATAAACTTTGATTGTCCTATCAACGATTTGATAGTCGCTCGATTTCTAGAACGAAATCACTGAAATCTTTTCATTTCTGAGTATATTGAAGATGTAGCAATTGAGAATAATTGAATGGATGTACAAACATCATAATTTGATGCAAGAGTGATATGCTGAATGATCATAACTGAATTATCGATTGAAAACAAATTGACGTCTATTCGTCAATCAATCGTTGATTCGCCGATCAAGCTTTATGAAACCCGAGGTGTATCTTTTAAACCGAGCCGATTCGGAAAAAATTATGAAGAAAAAAAGTGTTTCTCTTGTCTCCAAGAATCTACTGTTAAAATATTTGTACTAGTCAAAGATCATCCTGTATATTTTTCAAAAATGATTCTTTCGATTTTCACCAAAATCTATTAGCTTATAACACCGCGAATACGAGCGGGTAATCCTTTTCAAAAATGGGCCCAACAGCTTCAAAACTGCGACTTTTAACGTGCCCTCAAACAAAAGCTACACACACAGCTTCACAGGAGCTGGAGCTTGCCACTTGGCTTTGAATTCGAGCATTTTATGTTTCAAAAGCGATATTAAAATGCTTTTCATATCGACCTAAACAAAAAATTACATTTTATCTAGTAGTTTCCCAACGAAAAGTCGAAATGCATGTACATTTCGTTCGCATACGCTTTTCGTCCGCATACACTTTTCGTCCGGAAACACTTTTAGTCTGGCTGTTCCTTTCTGAGTTACCGATACAAGATAGAGGGGCGATTGATCATTTTTGGGAATACAGAATAGAGAGTTTGGTACATAAATAACTATTTCGAGTGACCCGCATATTCTGAACTGCTGTAACGACTTGACTAATTAAAGCCCGCTATGAAAACAACTTCAACTATCGAAAATTACTACTAATTATTGTCTGTGAGTATAAGATACCACCTAGTATTTCACAACGCCATACCCCTCATTCCCAATTCAGCCACGAATATCGATTTCGCTCGATTATCATCTAGCATTTAACTCTGCACAGCCCATTTGCATATTGTGCTGCTCCCTAAAATCGACGGATCTCGTATCCTAGTTGCATAAGCAGTCTGAGCCCGATCTCAAGTTGAATCATATCACGTACAGGTCAAAGTACTAGACGGTTAGACTGAATAACAGGTGGCAGGACTGGCAGCGCCTTCCATACGTCCAGTTTCTTTTCTCTTCGTGAAAAATCATGACGTGCCTGGGGTAATTTCGAAAATGTGTTATTATCCCGAAGAGGTTACGTGCGATTGTCTGCTGCGTGGTCTCGGGTTATTGTGGCATGTTATTACGTGTTGGATGATTATAATTGACGCTACGCATGTGGAGAGAAGCACTGTTCGGATGGGACTTCACAGCTTCGATAATTGGTAGATTTCAGTGGTTGAGATCCAGTACTCGGAAGAAGGTTCGGCGAGCTACCCTCGAATTAAAATGAATTGATTTTTCAAGTCTTTATTTAGTGACTCTTAACTTGAAAATTTTTCGAAATAAAAAATTCCTTACTTGTCGAGATATAGTAACACAATTCATATTTCATTGTAAAGCAGACATGAAATACCCATACTATCAGAGGTAATGAGGTAGACGGTAGCTCAGTTCTGTCAGCTACCCTCTTCCTGATTCCCGAAACAAGGGTCAGATGACAACTTTGCTGCTTTCCTCTGAGATCAAGACTTTTTCCCAGTCCTCAATCGTCTAGTTTTGGAGCCACAAGCACTTACAAGCTTATTGATCCTTACATTTGGCTTTTTTTCAACATAAGGTAGAACTGGTCAAAATGAAGCGTTGCACCAAAAATCACCTATACAAAATGACAAAGTTAAAAAAAATTGAAAACTATTACTAAAATAGATCCTAATACGACCCTAGACCGTTTGTTAGCAGAATTATCGCAAAGCAGTGGTAAAAAACTTTCTCTCCTGATTCGACCATGTGGTTTCGTTTAGGATATTGGCTCGTTCCATATTTACGTGGTAATGAAATGGCAACTTAAAATTGCCTAGTTGTTCTCATTATTTTTCAATAACTTGCACGATTTTATGAAATGGCTCATTTCGATACCAACTGACAGAAGAGACTTAGGGGACACAAGTGTAAAAATAGAATAATACTTCAAAATCTCACCAGTAAAATTCGTCTAAATTATTCATGAATTTTTTCACAATGGGCATCACAATCTTCTTGTTCGAACATTCCAACAATCGTCGTTAAAATGGGATGAAATGGGGAAACATTATAGCACTTTTTCAACATAACTAACATAAGCACTTTCAATAAACTTCCTCAATTTTCTATATTTTTTTTTCACCCTAAATTGCACTATACAACAATTATGATTCTCCCAAAAGTGACCTGATGCATCTAATCCGATGAACTTGGTTCTGAACCATTCCTTGTCCAGCCATATGTTTATGTTTTGTTTCGTTTTTGCGATGCCGGAGTCACCTTCCACAGTCCCGTACTTGAAATTCAATGAAATTTTGTCGAACTTCTAGGGGTTGGATACTTTATATTGACGAATTTTGCTCAAACGACTTCTTTTTATGATTTCTACCTTCTGTCAAAAAAAAAGCCTCAACTTTGAAAACACCCTGTATGTCTGGATAGCTGTGAAACCCTTGATTATTTCCGCTTTCATCTGACGAGAAGTTTGCCAAACGTTTCCCTTAGAAAGAGCGCCCACCAAAGTAGCGTAGCACTGACATGGCACCGAGCATGGCACATAGATGACAAAGGCAATGCAAAATAATAACTGAAACTTCACTCTGATGTGCGATATCTGAAAATTATGAATCGCCTTTGTCATGTATGTGCCATGTCAGTGCTACGCTACTTTGGTGGGCGCTTCCACTTAGGGAGAGCGCCCACCAAAGTAGCGATATAGCACATCAGAGTGAAGTTTCAGTTATTATTTTGCATTGCCTTTGTCATCTATGTGCCATGTCAGTGCTACGCTACCTTGGTGGGCGCTTCCGCTTAGGGAGAGCGCCCACCAAAGTTGCGTAGCACTGACCTGGCACATAGATGACAAAGGCGATGCAAAATAATAACTGGAACTTCATAGTTGTGCGATATCTGAAAATTATGAATCGCCTTTGTCATGTATGAGCCAGGTCAGTGCTACGCTACTTTGGTGGGCGCTCCCACTTAGGTAACTTGATGAAATCTGGTACAAAAACTAAGGTCCTCCTAGTGGTGGTTCCAGGAGTGATTTGTAATTGGGAGACATCATTTTATATTTGAAATTCTGTTAGGTGTTTGTTGATATAAAATAAATAGGTATATCTTTATAATAATTGTAATATTAGCTATTTGTTTGAAAGAAAAGTGGTTGAATCTAATTCATATTTGAAGGGGGAAATAAAATTATTTTTCGATTGGGTCCTCCCAATATTTCTCAAGATCTTTATAGACCAGCATATCGATTTTTCCCTTTTTTTTCACTGTCCAGAACGATAAATACGAAAGTTTCTTCAAGAACAGTCGTCCGACAATGTCTATGAATATTTTAACGGGGCAATATACGTCCTTTTTGCCGGAATGAAAAGCTTCTTGTCCATCCGGGAACTCCCCATTACGTCTGCGGATTCTATTTGGCATTGTACAAGGCTTGGTATTTATTTATGGACTGTTTATCTCTGCGGCTGAGATGGCAGATATACAGGACGTGTATGCGATTGTCTAGCCAAAAGCCGAGGTTTAATACGTCCTTTTATCGCTTGTCCGCTAGTTTTACGAGTCCGAGGAAAATCGAGCCCTGAGACTCTTTCAATTTACCCGGAATGGCGTTTTTATAAGTGGGAAATTCTGATGTGAAAATGCGCTACAGTTTTGGGCAATTCAGCATATTCTCCCCACGACAGTAAGGAAATAGAATGGTGGGGCGAAAAGGTTGAAAAACTATATATATGGCATATATGTCTATGTACAGGGTGTAAATCAATAGTTACGAAAAATTCAAGACACAATTCTTTGTCATAAATAGTGTTGGTCTTTCATGTATATATACATTTTTTTGGGGCATCCCCCTGCTTTGATACAGCCTTCTATAATTCGACAATTTCTAATTTTTTCCATAGAATCCAGAAAACTGACAGGACTTAATATAGGACAAAATGTTCTTATATGAATACTGAGTTATTCAATAATTATTAGAGACATTGTAGAAAATGGAAGAGTGAAATGTTTCATTCATAAACCTTGATCATTCTCAAGGATTACCATTATCTTCTTGATAAACGGCTTAGGATACACTTTTCTAGATAAAAATGCTTTTTATAGCCGCACCAGGCACAAATGTGTAATTAAAATAATTAATCCTTCGAGGTACCCATATGTCGAGCGGTGTAAATTATTCTACACCACATGGGAACTCGAGGAGTTTTGGGCTTAAGTAGGGTTTGCTTGAGAAGGACGGCGTTATAATTTATAATTGTCAGTTTTATGAGGGCTAACCTTGTGGCCAATTACTTTCAATTGTAATATATTGCCTTCGGAGGTAGTAGTCTACGAATTTTTCCCCCATTAGGTTTTATTGAAAGTGATTCTTGTTTCAGAGTTCAAGTTAGTTTCGTTACTCATAGTTTCCAATGAGAAAATTTGAAACAGATCAATGCAATATTCTCCAATGAGATCTTGAGAATTGCTGATATGAAATCTTAAGAATTTTCTTCTTGAAAAAGTATATCTGTCTGTTGAGAAAAACATGGAAGGAGTCAGAAAAATATTCAGGAGCGGCTCAAAAATATTTTCACATCAAAGACCCACACATGAATTTTTCGCAACTTTTCATTTATACCCTTTGTCATAAAGAATAGAGTTGAAAACGAACAAAAGCATTATAGCCTGTCTGAAATATTCACGATACAGGCTGAGAGTAGGTAACTCAATGAAATTTTTTGAAAAATCCGACTGTAATCTGGCCATTGTCTTTTCCCGTCGACCTTTTTTCATTTCATTTCGGGGTTAGGAAATTGAGGAATAAAATATGAAAAAAGTTAAAAAAATGGAGTGGAATTTGGAATTGAAGTGTTAAGAACGCTTTTTCTGCCGTCCACACTCATCCTTCTCTATCTATTAATTTATGGACGATGAAAATCACGATTTTCTTATTTACGGAAATGGCTCATCGTTTCCTCTGCGATTGGCAAACCGAACAGACCGTAAACTTCGGTTTCGAATTCATTTCCTGTCCGATGTTTATTTTCCAAGCGCGCCAACTCCGAACGGCAATCGGTAAAATGCAAGAATACCTCGGGTCCTTGAAACGGTTAACATCCTCGTATTTCAAAACTTTATGACGCAAAACGGACGCTTGAAACCGATGTCGTAAATAAGGCTGCTGTGTGTGTTCCACCTTCCACTTTAGAAAGGATGCGCTAGATTATCGAGGATGGGGTTAAAGTTCGAACAATTCGCGCTTTGCTGCGCATTGAATTTCCCCAATCGAGATATCACCCTGATTTGTTTCATTAAGCCATTAGAAAACTGAAAAATCATTGACTTATTAACATCAACAGAATAGTGGATTTAGTAAATTAGTCGAACTGATAAGTGTTCAGAGGTACACTGTGGCAGATTTTAATAGTTCCAATGACTGAATAACCCATTAAGCGAAGAAACTAGTTGGGGCTTGTGAAAGCTCCTTCAGTATTTTTGTCGAATGATGAGTAATATTAAAACTTCAACTGTTGCTTTATGCTTTCTGAATTAAATTCAGTTGTTGATCATTTACTAACTGAAATTTACTAGATTTGACTACTAAAAAAGCGAGTACGTCCTAATGAATGATTATTACTAATGTATTCTGAACGATTCGATAGTAATTCAGTTGTTGATCATTTACTAACTGAAATTTACTCAATTAAATTACTAAAAAAACGAGTACGTCGTAACGAACGATTATTACTAATGTATTTTGAACGCGCCGATAGTAATTCAGTTGTTGATCATTTACTAACTGAAATTTACTCCATTAAACTACCGAAAAAACGAGTAAAAAACATTGTTCCGTCCTAACGAACGATTATTACTAATGTATTCTGAACGCGTCGATAGTAATTCAGTTGTTGATCATTTACTAACTGAAATTTACTCGATTAAACTACTAAAAAACCGAGTACGTCGTAACGAACGATTATTACTAATGTATTCTAAACGCGTCGATAATAATTCAGTTGTTGATCATTTACTTACTGAAATTTACTGTATTAAACTATCTAAAAATCGAGTAAAAAACATTGTTCTGTCCTAACGAACTATTATTACTAATGTATTTTGAAAGCGTCGATAGTAATTCAGTTGCTGATCTATATACTAATCATTTACTAACTGAAATTCAATTGACTAAAGTATTAAAAAACCGAGTATGATTATTACTAATGTATTCTGAACGCGTCGATGGTAATTCAGTTGTTGATCATTTATCAACTGAAATTTACTCGATTAATCTACTAAAAAACCGAGTGAAAAATATTATTCCATTCTAACGAACGATTATTACTAATGTATTCTGAATGCGTCGTTAGTAATTCAGTTGTTGATCATTTACTTACTGAAATTTACTGTATTAAACTATCTAAAAATCGAGTAAAAAACATTGTTCTGTCCTAACGAACTATTATTACTAATGTATTTTGAAAGCGTCGATAGTAATTCAGTTGCTGATCTATATACTAATCATTTACTAACTGAAATTCAATTGACTAAAGTATTAAAAAACCGAGTATGATTATTACTAATGTATTCTGAACGCGTCGATGGTAATTCAGTTGTTGATCATTTATCAACTGAAATTTACTCGATTAATCTACTAAAAAACCGAGTGAAAAATATTATTCCATTCTAACGAACGATTATTACTAATGTATTCTGAATGCGTCGTTAGTAATTCAGCTGTTGATCATTTACTAACTGAAATTTACTCGATCAAACTACTGAAAAACCGAATAAAAAATATTGTTCCTTCCTAACGAACGATTATAGTCTAAATTACTAGTAGAAATTGGTTAATGTTAGTAACTCGAACATTTCTGGACATGATTCCATAGGTTCATGACTAACAAATTACGAAGGCATTACTAATTTTCAAAAACTTTGTGTCAAAGAGTGAAAATTGATTTTTATTTCATTCAGTTGCTCCAACTCGCCATTCTTGAATTAAATTGTTGATTTTATATACTTCGTTATTATTGAAATAAGGCGTTACTAATTCTCTCTGTGAACTAGTAATTTTTTAGTAACATATAACATAGAAACATAAATGTACGAAATTTCATCTGGTTGAATCTTTTAGATCCTGACTAACGCTTCAATTACTATTACTACTAGCGTTAGTAATAATCTCTCCAAACTACGAGTAATCCAAACTTATTGATTTATTGAGTCTTGACAGAAACACAGATTTAATTTTTTAGTGGAAGTCTACTAACCTCAATGTTCGTGTTCATTTATTGTTGTTTCGTCTGCCTATAACATCATCAGGTGTCTAATGTACTATTGAATTCTTACAAACAACATGCGTAACACGTTATTAAAATTCACTTTTCCTAGCCGGTTTTGTAAAAAAAAAATACCCCTCCCATAAATAATTCATGCAGGAGAACAATGCTTTACGGATGCTAAACTCCTTCGTCGTGACGTTGGCGGTGGTTTTTCATCTCTAAAACTCGTTGATTAGTATGCCGAAGGCATCTGAGATATTCGGATTCGAGTGTGTCACCGGAAGTACGTCGGTTTTAATTAGCGATGTGGCCGTAAATACGGAACGGGGATGGAGATGTTGGTCGGTACCGAAAGCGGCATGCCAGACCGTTGAATACGAGGAAATTGGACCATTGAGGCATTCGTCGCCGATTTCGAGGTTGTATTTCGCGAAACGTTCGAGTGAGAGGTAGAGAAATCGTTGTCTTACTTATATGTCCTGGAGATCTAAAAAAACAAAGTAAAACATAATGATAATTCATAAATACCGAGGCCAAAAAAAATATTCTATGATGAGTCTGGTCATCATAGAATATCTATGGTCATATCTATGTTTTAAGTGTAAAACCTGCTCTGTGACCGGTCATCCTATCTTCTGTCATGCCGATTTTAACCTATCGTCATAATCGTGACATCGATTGTCAAAACTCCTTAATTTTCTCCCGATCATCTATGACTGTCAGGAAAGAAATGAATTAAGAGAAATTTCATCCTTTCTTAGGAATTTTTCAGATCGTTTACTGACGTGAGGGTTGTTTTATCGCTGGGCCGGCAATGTGGAGAACAAAGAGTATGTCTTTAAGTTTGGATATACACTCGCAAAAGTCCATTAATTTCTATGGAAATTTGCTCGCAGGTTATGGTCGATAACGGTCGACAGTTGTTGATGATACGAGGTCATGTGAACTTCTTATTATTACATTCTCAATTGTCATTAAAATTTCGTCAACCTTCGGTTTCCTAAACCGTAAAATGCGAATATTTGGACGCCTGCGATACTACAGTAACCAATAAAATTTTTTTAATATAGTCGATAACAATTCGATTTTTGCTTTGAAATATGTTAGTAGATAATATCGTTTGATTGTCATCCCTGTGTTGCGTATAACTGACAGATATACATAGACAAACGGTACTGACAACTTAAAAATTTGAAATGTAACCAAGAAATGCGCCTGGAAGAAGAAGTTACTCGATAACGTTGCAGGATATAATTTACCTCATGTCGGTTCATTCTTCTCGCAAAATAGCAGAACCGTAGTTTCCGTTCCTCGCAAAACTAATGGTTAAGCACCTTTGTGGATTTAACGAACATTATCATTTCCTCAACTAACGCAATTCATTTCACTTCATTGCAGGCTGTAGCGCCTATCAGGACTAATTTCATTTCAGTCCATTCACCTCATACTCCAATCGCAATGCCTTTTTCTCTTTCCTTTGTCACCTAATGCAGATACTGAGCGTTGAAAGAGTTTTCAGATTGCGGCGACAATTGAATCCGAGCTATTCATAGTCGCTGCTCTATTTGCACCGAAGTCGAGTGTATTGTTGGAGGAGAGCGATCTAATTTCTCCACGAAGACGGGATCGGCGCTTGACCAACCATAAGAGATACATTTTTGGAGATTTCGAGGATGCATCAGCTTCGCGCATATCACACTCACGCTTGATTTTCGTTACAGGTCGCGGTCTAGGAGCAGTAGTAGCTCGTCGAGTTCTTCTACCTCTAGAACTAGCTCGACCAGTACCCCTAAATCGAGAAGAACAGCCGCCAACAGCCACTTAGCTCACTCTGACGATAGGAGACCATTAGCTATCTGTGTTAGGAACCTACCCCTTAGATCCTCCGATACGTCGTTGAAAGACGGTCTCTACCACGAGTACAAGAAGCACGGCAAAGTGACGTCCGTGAAAGTGGTCGGTCAAAATTCGGAAAGGCACGCCATCGTGTGCTTCAAGAAGCCGGAGGACGTGGAGAAGGCTCTGGAGGTCAGCTACGACAAACTGTTCTTCGGATGCAAAATCGACGTGGCCTCTTACCAGGGCTTCGATGTCGAAGACAACGACCTGAGGCCGTACGAGGCCGAGATAGACGAGTTTCACCCAAAGGCCACGCGCACCCTCTTCATAGGGAACCTTGAAAAGGACACGACAGCCTCGGACCTCAGGAAACACTTCGACCAATTCGGGGAGATTATCGAGATCGACATCAAGAACCAGGGTAATGTGAGTCTGTACGCGTTCTGTCAATACTCGGACATAGTGAGTGTTGTGAAAGCCATCAGGAAAATGGACGGAGAACATTTAGGGAACAACCGTATCAAATTGGGCTTTGGCAAGTCGATGCCGACGAACGTGGTGTGGGTGGATGGGATCGTGGAGAACGTGAACGAGAAGTACCTGAGAATGCAGTTCGATCCATTCGGGCCCATCAGCAAGGTGAGCATCGACAGGGATAGGGGCCAGGCGCTCATCTTCTACGAGCAAATGGTCGGTGCCCAGTCGGCGGTCAGCAAGATGCGTGGTTACAGCCTGAAGGGCAACAAGATCCAAGTCGATTTCGCCAGCAGGGAGTGTCAGCAGTCCTTCTACGAGCACCTGGAGAAACAGGCGCCTCCCGTTGTCGACAGGGGTGAGGAGAGAAGGGATTCCGCCTCCAGAAGTTTCGATTCTTCCAGATTCGCCAGGTAAGAATCACATACCCTATATTTTTTGATCATTATCCTGTGAATAAACTAATATGTAGACAGTTGTTGTTGGTCGTGAAGATTTTCCTGCCTCATCGACATTGAAAAGTAGCCTTCATGTAACCCTCGTCCACCCTGTCATTTGGCTTCATCTAACCATTCCATTGTTATCATTCACAATCATCTTTGGTGCTTTAATTGAGGAAATGTACTAAATATAGTTTACTTCAGAAATAATCCACTGCTAGGCCTTTGTTGATCTTGCCACATACAGTTACGGTTTGAACAGATCGTGGCCAAACTTCTATGGAGTTATACATAAAAATTCTTTCTCTAAACAAATCTTAGCGAATTAATTGATTAATAGTTAATTTTAGGAGAAGGTCTTATGTGGGGCTATCGGATGTGCAGATTTTAATATAATAGGGTGCGCCTCAAAGTGCCGTTGTTCGCATTGCTACACCATAACATAAACATTTGAAATTACTTACTGTATGTTGTACCAAAATAAGTCGCAAGTCGGTTCACATAACAATAAATCCAGAAGTTTGATGAATCTTTATTTCATAGATAAAATAGCTATTAGGATATCGCCGACAGATAGAGAACCGTCGCTTCGTCGCCAAAGATGGCTAATATTTCAATGAGATACTGCTATCGATTTTTCCTCTACCTACTCATTGGACAGACATATCTCTTACTTTTCGATATTCATTATTATTAAACTTCAAACGTATCGCTTATTGATTAGATATCTTTCCATATCTCGTTTGAGAAAGTGGAAAAAAGTTTATTGTTTGTGGGAACCAATAATAAAACAAAACCGTGCACCACGTTAGTCAACCGATAAGACTGGTTACCTACTACTCACTATGACAAACCGAAACTAGTTCTGAAGCCAAGTAATCTTGGCTCTAATCTGTCACTGTTGATTAGCAGTTAAAGGTCAAGCGTTTCAATAGATTTTAACTGAGCGTGTTTCAATGAATATAATGTGTCTTATACTAAATTCTGAAATTCAGGATTTATAATTAGAGGATTTCAATTCGCAACTTCATCCTTAGCTGATCTGTCAAGTTATTAATTCATCTGGTGAAGACTTATTGATAACGAGCTCACCCTTTGTGGGGAAGTTTTTGATTCAACAGCGTTTTGCCTATTTACGTCTTCTTCCTTTTAAACTGAAGTCAAATGCTCCGGGGTTCAAATAAGAGAAGGAAGATAACGTCCGTTTTATTACAGGTACGACACTCCGACAAGGCCCAGGACCTCCTCCTACAGCAGTCGTTCAAGCATCGCAGCTAGTCAAGTAGCCTCGGCTATACCTTCGCCAGGTACTCCAGGAAACGTGACTCCAAGAGCCACCACCACTACAAAATCGCGTATCGGCCGATTCAACGACTACTACGAAGGTGGCGAAGTAAACGACCGCCATTTTCGCAGTTACGATGAATACAGCCAGGGTTCGGCTGCGTCCCAAGACGATCCCTACGATCCGGACTACAGCTACAACAACCACGAGAGCCCCATGCACGTTGACGTAATCGAGAGCAGATCTGCTGTCACCGCCACTTCCGTAGACCACGGAACCGTACCTTATGCGCCGCCAGACATAAGGAACCTGCAGAAAGAACGAGTCCACCTGCTCGAGCAACTGGAGGATTGTCCAAGTTCCGGTGATGAACACATAGTATCGAAGAAACGGCTGAAATTGGAGCTGTTGGACAACGCCATAGGAACAGACGTCATCATAGAGGCTAACAGGGATCACAGGAAGGTAATGGAGGTCAGGAGGTTATCAGACGTCAGTCTGAAGCATCATTCCAGGCGACCTTCGGCCGACAGCAAGCACTCGAGGGATTTAGTCCACGACCGGAACACGTACATTCCTCATGGCATTTGCAAGAGGAGGAAGACGGGCGGCAGTGACAGCGGTTCCAGAAGCCACCATTACGATCATTCAGGATCAGAAAGTGTTGGCGGTTCTAGACCCGGCACGCCACTCTGCGACGAGAGACCGGAGAACTTTCAACCCAGTGAACCACGAAGAGTACCAAGGGAGAGAAACGGCCCCTTAACCCTTCCTCTCCCCAGATTTGCGTCCCAGGTGCCGGGAAGGGGCAGCGTGTCCGTCGCTGGTATTAAAGGCCAAAAAGACATCGTCATATCCAGCCCGCCGGCCGCAGTAACCAGTCCGAGAATATCGAACCCAAAACCGACGAGTCCGGTCCACGTGCCGCCTCCTGCGTCGCCGCCTCCAAGGCCGCCGAGCCTGAGTTCCAACTCGAGCGACAGCGAGAATCCACCGAGCCCTTCTCTGGACGAGAGGATCAAGTCTCTGGACGAGAAGTACGAGAAATGGTCAGGCAGCAGGGCGTTGAGCGCTGCCGGCGGTGACGCCTTGGCCAAGCTCGATGCTACCAGAGAAAAGTTCCGACTGAGGCACAAACTGTTGGATTTCGATCTGAAAGAAGTCCAACCTTCGGAAATTGTCAAATCTGTGATGGCCAAACGTTCAGTTTTCGACGAAGACCTGAAACGGTTGGAGAACGTAGGCGAGAAATATGAACCAAAGGACTTCACGCTGTTTCCCAGAGCTGCATCGATTATACAAGGCTCCTCCGTGGTTGTACCCTCGACTATAGCTTCTACTATCAAAATAACCTCCCCCAGCTTACAAATGAGCTCCCCCAGATCTTCAGGTAGGTTATATCAACGCTAGACGTTATCCACATGTAACATTTTATTCTTCTTGTTTCAGGGAGCAACATGATTCCGGCAAAAGGTTTGCAATATCCCTTCCCGAGTCATCCACCGATCCAGCCGGCTACACCCACCCCTCTACAACAAACGCCACCAGCTACACCATCATCAATTGCTTCACCCACCCCGCAAATTCAAACAGCAAGTACAACAACCAGAAGCACAAACCACGGTGACAATAGACTAAAATCGTGCGCGAGTGTTTCTAGTGATAATAGATTATCTAGCAAAGTGAATGTAAATAGAAGTGTGGTACTTAACAATTCTGCACCAATAAAACCAAGTGAAAAGAACTCAGGTAACATTTCTAGTGATCCAAGTGCAAACGCGTCCGTCACTAGTTCGAACGTCGAAAACAAAATCTCTAGAACAATCAAACAGAGTGATAAAATAACGAGTAGAAGGGATTCTAACAACGGTTCGCCGCGTGGTGAAATCAAATCGCGAAGAAACAGTGATGTCGGTTTACGAAGAACAGAAGACATAGATAAATTTAGTGATATTAGTGCAGAAAACGATCGAAAGACTGAACGCGGTAAAAGTGAAGAACGGAAAAAAGAACAACAACAAAAAGAAAAACAGCGACTTGAAAACGAAATGTTAGAACGTGAACGATTAGAAAAGGAACAGCAAGAAAAGGAGCGGTTAGAGAAAGAACGGTTAGAAAGAGAAAAACAAGAACGAGAAAAGGAGCTGGAAAAGGAAAGACTAGAGAAAGAGAAACAAGAAAAGGAACGGACAGAACGTGAACGATTACAAATGGAACACCTTGAACAAGAAAGAATGAAACGAGAAGAACAAGAACGATTACGACGCGAGAAAGAAGAAGCGGAAAAAGAGAGGGCATTAATAGAAGAGCGTCAGCGTAAAGAGAAGGAAGAAGCGGAGAAGAAAGAGCGGGAGCAAAAAGAGAAGATCGCAGAAGAAGAGCGGCAAGCGAAGAGAGAACGTCAGGCCAGAAAAGAACGGCACGAGGCTGAAAAACACGAGAAAGAGAGGCGCAGAGAGGAAGAAAAGAAAAATAAAGACGACAATCATGAAAAGAGAAAAGATGACTACAAACATCGAGAAAATCACGGTGAAACCAAGCATAAAGACAACAACGTTAACGCGGATAAATTGATCTCCAACAATGAAAGTAAATACAACAAACAAGGCAGCAAAGAAGAAAAAGATCGTGCCTCGCACGACGTTTTTCGAAAGAATGACTCTCATTCGGACAGATACAACAAGCATTCCGACAAGGACTCCGATTATAGGAGGAAAGAAAGCATAAAAGAAAATAGGGATAACAACGCCCACGAAAAATCGAAAGAAGCTTCGGAAGTTCGGCACATCTCCATGGATACGGACAAGCCTAAATCCGATCAGAATAAAACGAGGGACAACAGCACACCCGCGAACGTCGGAATAAAAAGACGATTGAGTTCCCAAGATCATTTCGAGCACATGAGCGAGGCGAAAAAACCAAAGCTACACTCAGATCATAAGAAGATATCCGACAGAAGAGATTCCAAAGATAGTACCAGATCCGACGAAAAGCTCAAACCTAAATTGAAAAATTCCAGATCGCTCGAAGAAAAACCATATTCATCAGAGAAAACCAGCTTCATCAGGGAGTCCGAGGAGAAGAGGAAAGAAAAAGATAAAGATAGGGATGAGAAGCACCGAAATAAGCAAAAATTCGAAAAGCAGAAATCGAAAAGTAAAAGTAGGGAGAAAGATCTCAGGGAATCTCCCACTGCTCCCACATCTAAAGAATTAACGGATAAAGATTTCTTAGCTAGATTAGAATTGCGATCAACTGATGACGTGGAGACACAAAAAGAGAAAAGGCCAGAAACCAAAGAAAAACGAAGGTACGACTTGACGGACACTGATACAGAGAAAAGGGAGAAGGACGATAAAAGAAACGAAGGAAAAAGAAGGGATAAAACGGGCGAGAAAAATAGATCGAGAGATGATCAATGTAACAGAAGTTTCGAAGATAAGAATAAATCGCAGAAAAAAGACAGAATTCGAAAACCGACACTCAATAGTTCAGATAATACTGATTCAGACGAACCAAGAAAACACTCCATTTTTGATATCGTGGACGATGAACCTGCTTATATTTCAATGTACGATAAAGTCAAGGCTAGAAGTTGCAAAAATATGCAGAAGCAGGAGGAGGAGAAACGGCAGGAAAAGATCAAAGCCAAGTTCAGTCAGTTGAAGCAAAGTCGAGCCAAAAGAGAAGAGAAAAAACGGTCAACTTCTTGGGATGAAGACTCTGACTCAGATAGAGAAAGAAATGACAAAAGCGATTCCAAGAGCAGGAGACATAAAATGCTTATTGTTAGTTCTGACGAAGACTTCTCCGATTTCGGAAAATCGCATAAGAAGAGGGGAGTCTTTACAGACTCCGACTCAGATCGTACTAAACAGCATAAGAACGAACTAACTGAAGCAAGTGACGATGACATGATCGAGCGTAAATCTTCAAAATCATCGAGATGTGTCAATGAGACCTCTGACGATGACTACAAAAATTCGATCAAATCTGACCTGTTCTCCATGTCGAAAATGGAAATTTCCTCATATTTGGATTTGAATCTATTCAAGGTCAAAGATGAATTCCGAAATTCGGTTGAAAAAGAAAGAAAAACCGACAAACAAGATAATTCATTCGATAAAAACGATACTGAGATTGGGGATTCCAAACCTCCCTTATCAGAAATCAAAACTGAAAAAATGAATAACCGTCATTCCTACCCAGACCATTCTTCTGCAGATGAAAGCACAGAATTCAAAAAGGAAAAACTGAAGAAACACAAAAAGAAACAAAAGAGACTCAAACATTCCTTGAGCAGTGAAGATTCCAATAAATTCGATCTAACTGATTCCCCGCAGAATGATTCTTCCGAAAAAACCAAACACCACGATAAAAAGAAGCAACATAGTAAGAAAGATAAGAAGCGCGATAAGAGCAAAGAAAGAGACAAGTCCAAGAAGTCGAAGAGGAGTAAGTCTGCATCCAAAAATGATTTCAAACATGATGGCAAAATGGAGAATATATTCGGATCTTTATCTGATTCTTCAGAGAATGGAATGAGGGAAAATGAAATATCCGACACCAAAATGAATAATTCTTTCATGAAGGAATTCAATAACGAAAATATTCCAAATAGATACTCAGATTCGGAGGGAGAAAAAGAAAAAAGTGCTAAAATAGACGAGAACGACCCTAAAGAAGACCAAAAAGTAAAGAAAAGAAAAGAGAGGAAAAGAAAAGAAAAAGAACGTCTTTTACAAGAAGCGGCAGCGGCTGCAGCATTGGCTGAGGCAGCAGTTCACTTCAATGAAAACAGTATGGACTTCGCAGATATGGGTAAACAATTGGAGGCAAACATCAAAGATGAACCGGTGAATCAAAACGAAAATTCTGTGGAGAAGAACGATGTAACCGATCAAAAGGAAGATCTCTTCAAATACTATGATAACACCCTCTATCAAGATTTCAAGAAAGAAGAGAAGAAAGAAGGACGAGAGAAGAAAAAGAAACGCAAGAAAAGCAAAGAAGAGAGGCAAAAGCATCATCACCACCACCACCACCATCATCATGAAAAGAACAAAGTCAAGAGCGAAAACAAGAAGGAGACCATCATTTCATCTAAAGAAGAACCGTGTACACCAACTATACACGAATCGAAAACACAAAGCCAGAGTTTACCTAATCTTCTTGACATTCCAAGTCCACCACAGGAAAAACCTTCACTAAGAGTTGAAATAGCTTGTCCAGTCAAAATAGAACCTGTTGATGTTCCAACCACTCAACAACAAACTTCTTCGGTTCCACAACAACCTCAAGTGCAAGCGCAAACATCGCCCATTTCATCCAAAGAAAAGAAACGGGATAAATTTATACCAGGTTTTGGTCCTGGCATCGACGAAACAATTCACGAGAATGCTGTGAAGTCTATATCCGATCTCGATGCCATCAAACCGCCCGAGTGTCCTAAAATCGAAGACGTCAAACTGGAAAAAGTTGAAGAACCGCCAGAGGAGAAACCAAGGGCCGTCATCTCCCAAGAAGAGACAGAGGACGCTGTTGCAGCTCTTCTTGGCGAAAGTTTCTCTAGTGAATTTGGAAAGCATTATTCCGAGGATGATCTGAGCAATACCAATGATGATCCAACTACCGCTTTGGTAGAAGAACCTACCGTACAGGATGATGAAGAGATGCGACAAGCTGTACAAAGTCTGGGTGCACCAGATATCGAAATCAAACCAGAGACTCCGCAAAGTGAACATGAATTACAGATTGACACTGATACGGAAGAACAGGATGAAATCAGTATAAGGTTCGATCAGCAGCCGAAAACGCCTGATATGTCTGAATTGTTACAGCCACCAAAAACTCCTGATATTCCCACATATTACAGGCCGGAAGAATCCAAACTAACGCCTTCACCTTTGGTTATCAAGGCAACCCCGGCTAATATTGGTAGTCCTCCATCACTCGCACCAATAACTCAGCAACCCCCAATAATAACTAATGCTAAAAGGAATTTGGATAAAGTTGAGGTTCCTAGTAAGATTCCTCCTCTGCCTCTTCCACCTTTAATTGAACCGTCAAGAACAGTTATACATCCATGGTCTTCAAAAGCAGATGAGATTGTTTCCAAAGTGGAGTCTAAAATGACGGTGGTTACAAAAGTCACTTCTCCACAAGTACAAAGTAATTTGGTTTCAACACCAACAACAGTCATCACCAACTCGGCTTTGAGAACGTCAGTGGTGAAAATTTCCGAACCATCGTATCCACCTCTTACAGCAATATCAAAACCAGAGACAACAACAACTAAGGCTGACGTACCTTTAACTGCTATACCAATATTACAAGTCGCATCACCTGCTCTTCACAATCTTCCAGCAAGATCTCCTTTACAGCAAGCTTCTCCATCTAATTCATCCCAAGATTTATCTACTTCGAGAGCCGCCACGTCTATTTCAAAGATTCGTCTTCCACTCACCTCGGTCATGGTGTCAAAACCATTACAACCTACTACAATGAACTTACCACAACCTAAAGTGGCTTACTCTTCAGAACCACCAAAATTGATACCAGTTCAGGAAGCTCGACAAAGAATGCTATTCCAAAACACTGGGATGCCTAAATCTTTTCCTTTCAATCCGAACCAGAAAATGTTGGTGCAAACGAATATACCAGTGGCACGGGGATTGCTTGTTCCTGCTAGACCTGGGCATTTCAACTATATTCCTTCTCAAGTTGCTTTCAACGCTAATATCGGAGATAAAGCGAGTGAAACCTCTAAACCTTCAACAGCACAGGTCCCTATCACTGTGGGACAGGGTTCTCCAACCAAAATAATTCAAGTGAAACCACAATCCATAATTATTTCACCCAATTCTCATATTTCGCCAGTTATAAACAATCAAAAGATAATCAAGTCTCTGCCTGATAATCCGCCAAGCTTGGTCGCTTTATCTGCTGCTCCAGAAACGTCTAGTGCAATTCTCTCCTCTACTAATCAAACTAATGTGATCGCTACCAATACCATCGTGGACAAGAACCTTCCAGAAATTAAAAAAGAACCAGAAGAAGAAGTTCAACCTGAAACACCTAGAGTTGAAGAAACAACACCAGTGAGCGAACTTGAGGATGAGAAGGCACCACTTCAGAAACTCGAGGCCATATCGGATATCAAATCATCCGATGATGTTGAACGAGTTCCGGAACAAAAAGAAGAAAAACTAGAGGTGAAAGTGGAATATGAGGAACCAAAACAAAAACTTGCTATTGAAACAGTTACTGATGAATTAAATCAAACCCTCACAGAAGCTATGGTTTCCGATCTTAGGAAGGTAGAAGTGGCAGAAGCCAAAGTGGAGGAAACTGTAGTGGAAAAAGTAGAGGCAAAACCAGATGTAACGGTTGAGAACAAAGAGGAAATAAAACCAAAAGTTGAACGTGAATCGCCTACTATTAAAGAACCAGAGAAGGTCGAGGAAGAAAAAACAGATTCGGAAAGTATTGTATCAGATATTAGCAAAGATTGTTCAAGTGCTGATATGCCAATTAAGGATCTGCTGTTGGATGGAAGGGAAGACAAAGAAGATAGTGATTATTGGTCACCTAAAGACGTTAACATTGATTCTGTTATCAAAACCTTATGTTCTGCTGATGAATTATCCAACCACAGCAATGATAACGTATCCAGCAAAGAAGAAGAAGACCAACCCAAAGAAGAAGAGAACCCCGCTACACCCCAGAAAGAACCAGTTGAAACGGAAGTCAAAGAAGAAGAAACAGTTGACACTAAGGAACCCGATCCTAAGAGTGACACAGAAACCATGGAAGATTCGGTAGAAGATGAGGACAAAGAAGTTGTCTCAAGAATAGCAACAAGGCGCGGTGGGAGAGGTAGAGGTCGTAAAGGTAGAGGAGGTATTGAACGACCCGGAATTCAAACTAGGCGTGCTAAGGTTCAGTCTAAAGAACCCGTTACTCCAACGAAACGTAACACTAACCCTCGTGGAGGTAGAGCGAAGGTGGAAAGAAAAATATCGAAGGCTGAATCTGAATCTCCCGCAGACATTTACGAGTTCAGAGAAGACGAGGAGAACCGTCCAAGACTCATATTGACAATTAAACAGTCGAATACTAACTCCGCAGCAGTACAATCAGCTGTTGTCAAAGAAGTACCGAAGGAAATTCCACCAGTTCATTCCCCTCAGAAATCAGTGGAAGTTAAAGAAAAGGCTGAAGACTTCAATCAACCCTCCGGTAGCACCAATACCAGAAAATCGAAAAGACTGCAAGAGAAAGATATTTTCAGAACAACGGTGGATGATACAATTGAAGACGTTGTGAAGAATGTTGTGACACGTTCCTCTTCTCTTGTAACTAGGAGATCGACTAGACAACCTGTTCCGGTGGTGAAAGCAGTACCAGAGACTCCAAGAAAATCAACAAGGAGCCGTAGGATTGGTCGTAGGGCTTCCGAAGCTACCGAGGAAACCACCGAAGAGAAAGAGAAAAACAAATCTACCGATGAAGTGGTTCCAAATACATTGGTAGAAACGCCCAAAGTAGAGGTTGAAAAGCCTAAAGATGTAACAACACCTCAGGTTAATGCAACTGTGGCAGAGAAAGAGGAAAATAAACAACCACAAGTTCCTGTGAAAGAAAGTACTACGGAAAGACCACCAATTGGTTTGAAGGCTGCTGTTTTGAGGCGAATCAAAGGGGAAATGGGGCAGGAGCCAATGACCTTAATAGACCCGGTTACTGGTTTGTTAACCCCGATGAGAGAGTGTGAAGAAAATAAGTACATACCTGTTCCTGGTGAAAACAAACCTGGCTCTAACACAACAACCAGCCAACCAAGTGCTGTCGTAACATCGACAGAAGTGAAGCCAATACAGCCTACAGTGATAACGTCGTCTCAACAACCAGCACCCTTACCAGCAATCAAACAACAGTCGAAACCGCAAAGTCTTAAAGCTCACGTTTTGTCCTCTCAAGCAGCTCAAGCTGTGGTCACACAGCAAATACCATCTTCTCAAAAACAAAACGCAGTGATCGTTAGTTCTGCACCAGCTGCCTTGAGTGTAGAAAACAAGATTATAACGCAACCTAGCCAAAATCTCAGTGTCAACGTCTCTATGCCCAACTTCGTACCAGCGCATGTCTCTCCTAGAACAAACTTAACCGCAGCGTCTAGCTCTCCTAAGCCTGTCACGGTTAAACAACCCGTTAGTTCTCCGAGTCAGATGTACAATATCATATCTCAACAGATGATGCAAATGAACAAATCTTCTCCTCCGACCGTTATTCCGAAAGGAATTGTTTCTAACACGCCGATAATGAACCAACAGTCTATTATCAAACAAGTTCATCTGCCCAAATCTGCAATGATGCCGAAGACCTGTCACCCGATGCACATTCCATCCGGCGTACCAAGCTCCGTACTTGGTAAAATTCCATCGCAAACCATGGTCACAAATGCGAGCCGTTTAATGCACGGGAAGAATATGATAGAACCGCCGAAAGTAGATGTTACACTTCCTAACTTGATCTCCGTTCGAGGGTTGTCCAGTTTATCTCCACAAGGGCAGCCTAGGCACCATCCTCAATCGAGCATGCCTGTATCTGGATACGAGGCTAGTTTGGTAAGTTTCAATTCACTTCATTTGGTGTTTTCCTGGATAAATAATATTGATCTCTTCCTTGATATCTTACTAATTGGGTCTTTTTTATACTAACATGCAGCATGGAGAACAAGGTCTTTATAATAGAAGTCGTAGTCCACCGCCAGCTCATCAAAACTCTCCTTCACCTCAGGTGATTTGCTTAATTAATTGTGTCCTACAAGTTGAATTTTTGATGTTTTTAATTTTTTGTCATTTATTCAACTTGAATATATCGGATACTTCAGATTGATACCACCGGCTGATATAAATGGCAACCTATGCTACCATCTAAATTATATTATCATTCGGAGTGCCAACGGTAAGTATTTTCTTTTGAGGAAGGGTAAATGCTGACCTTGGTTTCGGTCTTATTTGACCTCGTTGTGCAACTTAACTCAGTTAACTCTCACGTGGTTGAAAAACGTCTACGAATTGATGGATCTTTATTAGATGCCAGTAGGCGCTTTGGAGTAACCCAGCGCCATCTGACAGGTCACGGGTCCATCTCAACCACTCCCAATGGCCTCTGAATAAAGATCGGTAACCTGCTAGATGACGCTGGGATACAGTTAAAAATTCAAAGCGTTTACTGGCATCTAATGAAGGTCCATTGATTCGTAGACGTTTTATATGTGGGTGACAATTGTGTTTCTCTGACGCGGTCAAATAACACAGAAACCATGATTTGCTTCCATTAATCTTCGATAGAATAATGTTACCATTGGTACTATGAATGGTGAAACATTGGCAAGTTCGATTTGGATGGTGACATTGGTTTATATTTATATCAGCCGGTAGAATCTGTCTTTATTCGATTTAATTCTCTTAAAAATATCTTTATTTTTTATCGTAAAATTTTTCATTTAGTTTGATTGAATCTATATTTATTTTTAAATAAGTTGTTTAATATATTCATTTTTCCCCTGAAAAGATTGATGTTTGAGAGATCCGAAGTGGTAAAATATTATTTATGTGTGCATGTATGAATAAACAGGTGGAGTTATGATAAAAAGGTCTTCAATGTCATTCAGCTTGGTAACCCATAAGATGAAAACTAATAATTTTTTTTTCAGGCTGAAACTATACCACACTTCCCTCCTGGATCAGTTACTCTTCGTCCGCATGATTTACCACCACCACATTACATGCACCCATCTCATGTTATGTATCAACAGTATCTGAGGCAGTCTTATCATTTTCCAAGGTAAGCTAAAAATACTCAACCAGATTTAGTACCTTTTTAGTGACATAATTGCATATAATCTTTCTTGTTATTTCAAAAAACCAAATTTCTCCAGGATTACTAAAGTGTATATTTTTTAGGTCTTCTGTTGTTTCCGGAGGTATAGAGAAGTCAAGTGATGGACAAGAAGGTGAAGAGGCACCTGTTACTTCTCCACCCTTGGAATTGAGGATTTCGAACTCTGTAGGTCTGTCACTGTCCAGCAGGGGTGCTGCTGTACCTCATAGTTTGCACTCGCCTCACGATAGAGCTACAGGTACTTATCAGCATTAGATAATCATTCTTTTCAAGAATAAATCTAAATTTTTCAGGAATAAGTTCTTATTTTTTCTTTCAATTTCAGACTCCCCACAAATAGGTCAAGTTTACAACATGCCAACTGCAAGGATGCAGCACTATAATTTAAATAGATACTACGAACCGGCTGCCGAACCACCACCAGCCCATCGACCTGTTACTAGCCATAGCTCTCTAGCAGCTCTTGGAAGTGACAGACCCCCATTATCACACATGGCAGCCTTAGGTGCGCCCGATAGACCTTTGGTGTCCCATTTGCCACCAGATAGACCCCTTGGTTCTCATTTGCCGCCCGATAGACCTCTGGGTTCTCATCTACCACCAGACCGTCCACTCAGTGGGCATTCAGCTCTGACAGGTCACCTTCCTTTGGGTAATCCTGAAAGACCTTCATCTAGTCATTTACCACCAGATAGACCTATGTCTAGTCATTTAACCCCAGATCGGCTATCAGGCATATCAACCCCTGACCGACCAGTTTCAGCACATACCATGACCTTGGGTGCTGGTCTAGGAGCAGCTGGTAACCTTATGGGAGCCGTTGCAAGACATATTGGGGTTGATGCTCCTACGAGTCAGAGGGGCTTACAGGCTGCTACTCCACCACATGCTAGCCAAGTACCTCCCCAGGCTGAAAGTCTCAATATATTATTGAAGGTAAGTTGATCTGCAGCACATTTTGTTTGAATATTAATTATTCTCATGTGACAAATTACTCACGTACTTAATTTTTTCAGCAATATCCAAAAATGTGGCAGGGTCTGTTGGCTTTGAAGAATGACCAAGCGGCCGTCCATATGTACTATGTATCTGGAAATGACTATGTTGCAAAGTGTAGTTTACCTAAAAACACAGATGGCTCGACTCCACCTCTAAGAATATTTCAACGAATGAGATTAGAACCTCCACAAGTAGAAGGCGTTGCCAGAAAGATGCAGGTATGTCATTGACTCACTTTGATTCATCGTGAATATTTGGAGTTTATATGGAAGTTTCAATATCCTTAAATAATTGTTGATTTTCAGATGGAAAAAGAACATTGTATGCTTTTGGCCTTGCCCTGTGGAATGGATCACATGGATGTACTTAAACAGTCGAATAATTTAACTAATGGATTTATACACTACCTACAACAAAAACAGGCTGCAGGAATCGTGAATGTAGCTGCTCCTGGTACTACTCAACCTGTAAGTATAAATTTCTTTATGGCCGAAATTGATCAGACAGTATTTATGCTGAATAATACTGAATACATAATATTTTTGAAAGTTCTATACCCATGAAACATCGATTTAATTTTACTTTTCAGCCTGCCTATGTCGTCCATATTTTTCCAACTTGCAGTTTTGTCGAAGAGAACCTTAGGAGAATAGCCCCAAGCCTCCTTGAGTGTGTCTCTGACATTGCCCACCTGCTGATCGTAATCACCACAGTGTGATAGCATATCTCTAACAAGTCCTTGAAAAAAGTATGTTCTTTTCGTTCACGTATTTTATCGAAGCGTTTAACATTGAATTCTGCATGATTATGACTTAACTACTAATTTGTGTCTCTTTGGCCGAATTTCGAATTCGGCCTATCTGAAATTGTGGATTAATCCTAATAAGATTACTTAATATATTTAAAGTTTCACTGTGATTTCTTGAAATAAAAAAGAATGTTATTACTATTAATAAAATGGATAAAAATGCTAAAAAATAAACTTACTACCTATTAAGAGATCTCATATTGAACTTAGTTATACAAATTTTTCTTGTTTAGAAGATCTTTATTTTCATAAACATCTTGTAAAATTTTATTATTCTTATGAAGTTGTTGCAATATTTGTGATTATTTCATAAGGGTGACTTGACTATGTTACATTTCGTTTCTATTTGCCTTGCGGTTTTGTTGCTTTCTTTATTTTTTTACATTTAGATTGTTGTTTATTTATTTATTACTGGTTTTGACTGATACGGCGTGTCATTTTTTGCTGGTGCATCAACATGACCCTGTTTCATTCGATCAAAGTCATCCAACAAAATCACATTAAAAATAAATTCTTCAGATTTTTCCAAACAAATCCATACTTGATACTGATCATGAATTTTTTGAAAAAAAGTTCATAGCAAAATATATATACTTGTTGCGTTCAACAAATTAGCGTGATTTTTTTTTTACTTTGATAGAATGGAAGTTTTCATTTTTCTGTAATTTTCACCAAAAGTTTGAATAAGTGAGTTGAGTTTTTGTTGATATTGTTTTTAGTTTATTTTGTGAAAATTACAGGAATACCAGAACCTGATAATACATGGGAGAAAGTTACCTCTTAGCTTCTATTGATTTTAATGAATGTTGGGAGATAACTTTCGAGATTTTGTACATTTGCAACCTAACCTCAAGGTGCTTTTCAAAATTAAAAGTGTAAATTTAAACGTTACCCGTTTGTAGTTTGAAAAGAAAAATGGCAAATATAAATGAGCATATAGACATAATATATAAATATTGTAGCATACATAAATTATATGAAAATCAATCATTTTTTTAAATTAAATTGTAAAATACATGTGAATAAATAGCCCTTAGTTTGTTATTTTAAGCTTCTTTTCGGTTTTCTTTAAGATGTACAGTGTACTTTAGCTGTAAGTATAATTTAGCCTGCGTTACAAATGATTAATATAGGGAACATTGTGATGTCTATATATTACTGTATATTTTGTACATATATGAAAAATACTGTGTATTGTGAGTATACATTATTATAACTATTATGACAAATGGATATTCTTTTTTCTTGTCCCCCTAACATTACTACAACAAAGTGATATATATAGTTCCTGAAAATGGGGCTATTCTTTCACAGTCTATTACCGCTACGACCGTGATAGCACAAATTTTAGAACAATAACATTATAAGGGGAATTTCCTTCGTTAAATTTTCATAAAGAACAAATTTCCCGAAAAATGAATCAATTCAACACTATTTGAAGTTCTCCACTTGAAGTGAAAGAACAACTCAGCATTCAGAGTTCCTACCAATAGTTATAGTCTCTGAATCACTTCCATTAGGGTGTTAACAGTTGGTTAAATCAAAATTGTTGGTTGCCTCCCTGCATGGAACTTCGGTAGAACGTCTTACGGACGCTTATTTCGCTTTAAAGGCGAAAAGTTTTTCATCTGCACCCATGCATAATATCGTAGGTTCGAAGGAAATGCCATCTGGGTTTGAGTGATCAAAGTTTCCCCATGAAGCGTAGATTCTTCTTTGTTTCGGATGACAATACAATAGCGTTTTGGAAAATGCTGATGAATAGTGCCACCGGTTTGTATAATATTCGAAGTTCCACAACGAATTAATTTAAATGTCGGAATTTTCAGTGGAAATTTCCATTGACAAATATGATTTTTAAGCGGGAGAATTCTCATTTGGAATTTTGTTAGGAATTAAAGTGCAAAATCTGCAAAATGTCAGCAGACTAACTAAAAATCTGTAAATTCGTCATCAGCGCCATCTTAAAGTTAATTTCTTACTTACCTTTATCATTAATTTTCAGGTAATTTTCAAAAACATTAGATTGTTGTCTCCAAATGTAACAAATAATATTTGATTCCATACATTAATAATTGGTCACATATAATATTTACAAATTATCAGTTTTTCCAGAATATTTCGAAAATTATTGGTTATTCACTCATGATTCCCAAAATCGCCAGATATCCCTTCAATCTACATCTTGAGAATCAAACACGTTGCATAGTTTCGTGCTATCTGGGGTGTAAAGCCCGTTTGCAACAGCCGAGAATTCTCTGGAGAATTCTCTACAAAATTCTCGCAAGAAAAGGGCGGAGACTATTTAGTACGCAACTGAACAGAGAATTCTACCGAAAGTGCGTATGTAACGGTACATAATTCACGGCGCATGAAATCTCGAGTAAATTTTCTAGAGAATTCTCGGAAATTGAGAAAACGAGAATTCTCTAGAAAATTTACTCGAGATTTCATGCGCCGTGAATTATGTACCGTTACATACGCACCATAGAGAAAGGGAAAGGGACAAGACTCTGATACGCACTTTCGGTAGAATTCTCTGTTCAGTTGCGTACCACTACTCTGTAATCTGTGGTTGCGTACTGAATAGTCTCCGCCCTTTTCTTGCGAGAATTTTGTAGAGAATTCTCTAGAAAATTTACTCGAGATTTCATGCGCCGTGAATTATGTACCGTTACATACGCACTTTCGGTAGAATTCTCTGTTCAGTTGCGTACTAAATAGGCTCCGCCCTTTTCTTGCGAGAATTTTGTAGAGAATTCTCCAGAGAATTCTCGGCTGTTGCAAACGGGCTTTAGCGATAACTATTGAAGTTATTACTTACTTAATAAGTCTCGAAGGTTTCCGACTCGTTCGTTAGCCAGAATCAAGGCTTTGAGATATCGGAAAATACGTAAAGCAAAGATTATAGAGCTAACTCTATAATCTTTGACGTACAGAATTCAGCTTCAAAAAGTACAGGATTACAAGTCAGAAGACCGTTGATATTCGCCTGTTCAGGGGCTTGCGCACCGCCAGGCATTCTACTTCCGGCGCCGTAAGAAGTCAGGAAGGAGGTTGTTAATTCTTTGTTTCTTTTCAGGAGCTTGCGCATCGAAGTTAGACTATTTCCGGTGCCTTGAGAACTCAGAAAGGACATCTGGGGATCCTGAACTAATAGCAGTGACTACTATAAAGTATTTTATGGGAATAAAGTTCTTCGGAATTGATTTTAGACACAAATGACAATAACGAATCTCGGCAATGGGTGATAAGGGCACTTATAATTACTTGGTGGAGGGAAAACTGAAAAACTCTAAGGCAGTTAATCGGTAATCAATTAATGATCATCCGCTCAAGAAATCCTTTCTTATATTTTACCCCACCTAAGGGGAGAGGAAAAGGAATGTCTCATATATGCTGCATTCAGTAAGGTGTAAGGGAATGGATGCGTTTTATAGCCTCTCCTCTCAAATGCCAACCTCACCTACTCGCGGTGCACCCTGTTCTTACGAACGAGGCTCTGGCGACCGAACATGAGTGGTATAACTCTGTTTCCTACAATTACCTAGCCTGAACATCGGCTTGAGCAGGAAATGGCTCTCTGCGTTGCATAAGTTACGTCTTAAACCTTGTCGTCTCAGGATACCTGTGCCACAAGAAAATCTAGGCGAAACCGCAACCAAAGTTGCACTGACAGCGTTACCCGTGCAACTTTTAAACACCTTCTAACGCAGCTCCTGCAAGAAGATGGATCAGTCGAACAGGACAAAATTTGTATCCGGAGGTAAAATACCCTCCGATTCGGATCTCCGGGGGAGGGTGCCTGAGCGAGTGAATCATCGTACAAGCACATAGCTTTTGCAGCATGGAACGTCAGAACCTTGCTAAACAACCCCAGGGCCGACCGACCACAGAGACGTACTGCCCTAATCGATAAGGAACTGCAAAGTACATCGATTGCAATAGTTGCCCTAAGCGAGACACGCTTTTCGGACGAAGGTAGCTTGGTAGAACAAGCGTATACTTTTTTCTAGAAAGGCTTGCCGGAAGGCGAAATCAGACAACTTTACTGGCCCGCAATCGAATAACAATAGAACTCGAAAGACTGGGCCAATAGGCATCGTCTCCGAAATACTGACAGTACTGTTCAGGAATATCGGAACAGACGGCTAATGGCGTAGGCTTTGCCATTAGAAACGACCTGGCCGCCAAACTAACCGAAAAACCAGTTGGCAACTCAGAACGTTTGATGACCCTACGCTTTCCTGCAGCGAATAACACGTTTGTGAACATCATTGCAGTATACGCACCCACTTTGAACTCATCTTCTACGAAACACTCGTTGCTACATTAAGTAGGTAAAATCCCAAAACGGGAACGAATTATTTTCCTTGGAGACTTCAACGCCAGAGTGGGCAGATGTCAAGACTCAGAACTGTGGCCGGGAATAATAGGGAAACACGGCACAGACAGCATCAATTCGAACGGAGAACGTCTGCTGGCTCTTTGTGCAGAACACAAGCTGTGTATAACGAACACCTATTTTATTACAAGACCCAATTCAAGGGGGACCTGGCGCCACCCGCGCTCAGGGCATTGGCATACTTTCGACTATGTGATCCTGAGAAGAAGAGATCTGAAAGAGGTGTTGGTCACTAAACCCAGAGCAGATCTGGAGTGTTGGACTGATCATAGGCTGGTAATCTCGAGAATGAAAATCTCAATGCTCCCAAAATACCAACGCAAGCCAAAGTATCTAAGAGAGCGCCTTCAAATCTCCAAACTACAAAACCCTTCTACAAAAGAAATATTCACATCTGCCGTCAAAGATAGCCTAACACCACCGGATTATAATGACGTCATTGAGAGTCATTGGCTCCGCTTCAAGACATCTCTTACAAATACAGCAAAAGAAATACTGGGCACAGAACGCTCCCGAAAATCCCCAGAGTAGTTCGCCGACAGCGAAACTCATATCGCACCTCTTTTGGAGGCAAAACACAAAGCGATGAAAACGGCAATTAACAAGCCTGTCGATGTTGCAGCCCAAAAGAGTCTTACAAACATAAAACGCGAGGTCCGTCAAGAAATAAGAAAAATCAAGGATAGCTGGTGGAAAGAAAAAGCTAGGGAAATACAAGCTTACGCCGATAACCATGATTACAGGCGTTTTTTCGAAGCTATTAAAACTGTTTATGGTCCAAGCAGAAAAGCTAACTTTCCTATAAGAGATGCTCATGGAGCTATACTAACTGATGATAGAAAAATTCTCGAAAGAGGGAAGGAGCATTACTCGCAGGTCATGAATCAAAATATCGACTCGGATTTATCCATTTTAGACCTGCTCCCCGCGTATAGTCCGATGACATCGCTTGATGACGAAATCTCAATGTCGGAAATCATAAGTGCGATAAAAATTATGAAAAATGATAAGTCACCAGGTCTAGACGGCATTCCAGCGGAGGTATTCAAAGCCCTGGATGAAGACATTGTCAATAGTCTCCTAGCACTATTCCGCAAGATCTGGGAACAAGGAGATGTGCAACAAGACTTCAGAGACGCTTTAGTTATCAACCTCTATAAGAACAAAGGCGATACGTCAAATTGCAACAATTACAGGTGCATATCGTTGCTTAGCGTGGTCGGCAAAATTCTCTCGAAGATTATGGCTAATCGTCTGATTCCACTCTTAGAAAAGATTTTACCTGAATCCCAGTGCGGCTTTCGACCAAATCGAGGTACGGTGGACCTAATTTTCACACTGCGACAGTTGCAAGAGAAGGCCCGTGAACAACAATCAATCATCTATACAGCCTACAACGATTTAAGTAAGGCCTTCGACTGGGTGAATCGGAGAACGCTATGGAAAATCATGGCCCGCCTTGGAGTAGGTACCCGAAAAATTCTTAGCAGTGTGTAAAAGCCTTCATACCAACAACACCGCTAGAATACAGCATAATGGCTCTACAACCGACCATTTCTTAACCAACTCTGGAATAAAACAAGGCTGCGTGTTAGCGCCTTTAGAATATTTTCGCCATAGCTGTCTCGATAATTGCTGACATAAGTATGCCTGTAAGAGGTGTTGGAATAAGATTCGAATTTGATGAAGGCCTATTTAACCTGAAGCGCCTCAGAGCAAAAACCAGTTTAAAGGTTATCACGGAACTTCAATATGCAGACGACTGCGCACTTATATCGCTAGGAGCCCAGAGGATCTACAGATAATGCTGGACAGTGGACACCTATAAACATATATACGAAGCTTTAGGTCTTAGACTCAATATCGACAAAACCAAAATCCTGGTAAGTCCCCCAGAAAGCCTTCAAACACATTCAACCTGGAGAATGAAAACCTAGAACAGGTCGAGCAGTTCAACTACTGGGGAAGCTTCATAAATACTAGGGCTAACCTAGACACGGAAATACACAACCGTATCAATTCGGCATCACGGGCATATTGGAAGCTAAAGGTCAGAGTGTTTCAAAATCACGACCTCAATCTGAAGACCAAGACAGCTGTTTATAGCGAAAGATGGAAGCCCTACAGGCGACATTTTAAACAGCTTAAACAAACGCAAACTAAGACAGATCTAAGACAGATAATGCACATCAGATGGTTCCACAAATTTTCGAATGCAGAAGTCTTGCAACGCGCGAGTTGTACAACAATTGAGACTCAAGTAACAGATGGAGCGGCCACATTCTGAGGATGCAAGACACAAGACTCCCAAAAATAGCTCTGTATGGCGAATTGACAGAGAGAGCCCGGAAGCAGGCGGCCAGTATAAGCGGTTTAAGGATACACTACATCAATCCCTAAAATCAATTAATGCCAATCATAACTAGGAACAACTAGCGTTAGACAGGTCACAGTGGAGATCTATGGTGCACAGTTATAATGGAGACTCGAGAAGAATTCAGCGGCGGCCAGATCTGGTTGGTGACTATCCATGCCCGGAGTGTGGAAGGATCTGCAGGTCACGGTTGGGTCTCTTCAGTCACAGGGGGGCACACAGTCACAATTAGCCCCAAGAAATTATAAGTCTGTTCTTTCTTTATTTCTTATTTTTGTAGATTAATTCCCGGTAACGGGATACAGCAATGAATGAATGCGGTTATCATCATTATCATGATGTTTTTGAATACGGTGCTGCATTGTTTTTAGATATAGAAAAAGCAATGAAAACGGCCTGAAATATTCATAGCTTGCTACTCTACAACTTCTTTTTCTTGTATAAGATATGCAATAGTTCAAAACAAAATAAGAAAACGCATCAAACTTTCATTAATATGAAGAAGGATTTTCAAAACAAAATCAAACTTCATTAAAAGATATTTTCGTGAAAGAAAATAATTTTCACAAATTTCGAGGATCTCAGAACCGATGGGCATTGTTCCAATCTACATGTTAAAAATCATAAATTTTCCATACTTTCGTAATTTTGCGGAATATTTCAATCTAAGCTTTTCGAGGATATATTTTCCAAAATATTGGTCACTCATGTGAATTTATACATTGACATGTTGAAAATTAAAAACAAGGTACTTTCGTTAATTTGCGGAATATCCCAATCCTAATCTATTTTAGTAGAAGAGAAATAAGAAAATAAGAATTTTCCACAGTTTTTTAAGAATATTTTCAGAAATTATGCTGACTGGGATGAATAATTTTCAGAATCGACAGATGACCGTTCAATGCCATGAAGTGTTCAATTCAACCTTATTGTTTTCGTCTTCCATCATTTCCAATTGAGAGATTGAGATTTTACGCTTTACATTCAGGGTTGGGCTTCAGTTGTTGTACCTGTTATTACATTTCACTCTATAAGAATGAGAGCAAATTCTCGCCTCTTCCTTTATATTGTAATGAAAATAGTCCAAGTTCTCTAAATAATTTATTTCCACTTATGAACTACACTATCTACTGCTGATCTATTTACACAGTTACCTACACTAATTGATTTATGATTCCAGTTATTTATTTTTATTCGTTGGTCGTTCAACGCTATCTTTTATTGTACTGACTGGCTCTCTTTCGGTAAGGCTGTATTTATATTCAAAAAGGCCTTTTCTCGTATTACAGCCATTATCTCCCTATAAGCTGTTAACCAGATCTCATAGTAATTCTTTGGAGTATTGGTTGCCATATTGCTCTATTGACAACATGTATTATGCACATGTGTATTTTAATTTTTTTTTGTGATCTTATGACATATTGGATATTTTTTTCAAAGTGCAGTAATCCTTCGTTAAATAGAACTGCTAAACCTTAAAATTTGACTTTTGCATTATTCCTCCACCTGTATCAGTTCTAAAATTATGTATGCATGCTTGCCTCTGATAAATATACTCAATTCATCTTCATACCCCAGGCTGAATAAGATCAGGTTATTCAGCAGGCTTTCAACAGCCGGGTCCCTCAGTAATGAGGATAGCCACCCACCTACGGGCATCATTTGGCTTCAATCTAACTGTCTCACCCATTAGCTTTGCATCAGCATATATCCTATATTCTCTCAGTACCTGCATAGGCTGCAGTAGGAAATTTCTTATTTATATTGTTATTCGGGATGTTCTTTCACTCAAAACAAAATGTAGAGGGAAAGTTTCCGACAAACTTTCCTCAGCACGATTAGAAACTGACTGTAGAGAGACCATACATGGACGGTATCCAATTTTAGTTGCCCAACATTTTTTTTTTTCAGGAGGGACATACTCATTGTGGAATATGGATGGATATACTCTGAAATTGTAGTAGGCTCTCATAAGCGATTTGAATTGCTTGTTTCATGACGGGGGTGTTGTTTGCTGCGACATCTGAATAAATATACTCACAATCAAAGTCATGCGCTAGATTTTCATTCACAATTTCTCCCCAACCACCAGTTAGTTTCACAACGCTTCTGTCGTGAAAACAACCTCCTAATATACTGCGTTCCAAACCCCGTGGCATGTTGCGAGTAAGGGTAGTGAAATGAACATTGGTAAATAACTAAGATTAGTTATCTCAATAGGAAACTTGAATTGAATGAACTTTTTCAATCGTCTGTATTATTCATTCAAATTAAAAATATATGGATAGTCTTTCAACTTTCGAGGGTTTCTAAGTTTTGTTCAGGGAAGAACATTTTATCACATCCAGGAATTTTTTTTGAGCTTATATAGGGTGTCCCAGGATTAATTATCATTCAATTTTCTCAAAGTGGGACAGGGATAAACAAATAAAATTTTGTAGTAGTATTTTCGAATACAGATGGATCTAGAACTTAATTTTTAACTCATTCCCCATAGCTATAGGAGGGTATGGAATCGACAACCTTTTTTTATTTTTCACCATAACCTTTTATTCAGGATTTGTATATTATCATTGAAAAATGTGCATTGAAAAAATTTTATTTGAAAACTTTATGATAAAGAGGATGAGTGAGAAAATGTTAGGAGAATCCCTATTTGAAAATAGCACCCTATTTGAAAATAGCAGTGGAAATTTTCATTTGTTCAGCTAGGTCCCAGTTTAGAAAAATTCGATAAATCCCCAATCAAGTGGTCGCATTTATGAAGCAACGTCGAAATTTATTCCCTATCAATCCTGGGATCCTGTATAATGATACAAAATACACATTGTCTTGTCGAATGTCCTGGGTGAGTTTCTTTGACTCGTACAAATATTTCAACAGTAGATTCTTGAGGTCAAAAGAAAAACTTTTTTCGTTTACCATTTTTTCCGAATCGGCTCGGTTTAAAAGATACAGGTGGTTGAAAAACCATAAAAAATGGTATTTAACGGTTTTATCGAATGAAATGAATATCGAAATATAGTTTTTCATTTATTTCATGAAACTTTTTCGAACACAAAAGGTATATCACCCACGTCTTCCAGTTTTCTCATACTTATTGACTATTACGTAGCAAAAATCCAAAGAACCCAACTCTTGAAACTAAGTTGGACGCTATCTAATGTTTACGTAATGTTAATGTTACGTTTTGTAACATAAAAGTATTCTTCATATTTTCTAATAAAATGCGCCGTTTTAGAGTAATTTATTGATGTTGAAAAATAAAATGTGAAATTAGAAAAATTAGGTATTTTGTATTTTGACAGAATACAACTGTAAAAGATCCAGAGATGTGTAGTGTCACAGATTTAGCATTTAGCTAGTTAAATATTCTGAAGGTAATTTTGTTTTTCCAGGGATGGCACAGGGCACAGCTCATTATGAAAACTTAAAATAGCTACATACTTATATCTTTTTATCAGGACAGAGTCGAAAAAAATGCAATAGGAAAAAGGTGTTTGTTTTGAACTCAAGAATCTTCTGTTAAAATATTTGGACAAATCAAACACTCACTCTGTATATTTGGACGAATCAAACACTCACCCTGTATATTTGGACGAATCAAACACTCACCCTGTATATTTTGTTTTCATATGAGGTTGGGTAGAGGACTGAAATAAAATTAATATTTCTTCATCCAATTACTCAAAATGAAAACGCTGAAACCTGTCAATTATTGATTTTTAATTTAACTCTTTTTCTGGCAATAAATTGGAGTGTTTTGCTTCACCCTCCCAACTTTTTTTCAAATTAAAAACATATAGGCTCGTTGGAAATCTCACGGAAAATGAACTCAAACAATAATCTTTGTTTTGCTTGATTGATTATTAATTCCATATTTTTTTCAAGAGATTTTTGTGTTCCTTCTGATAACCGCAAAATAGAAAAAAAGATTATGGTGGGATTCTATTTTACTCGGCGGAGATGGTATTATGCTTCCATTTGAAAAACGGAAGTTTTATTAAGTTATAGGTAAGGGTTTGGAGAAAAAATTCAAGTTTATTCCCAAAAAATAACTTCAATCTGATCAGATTGTGCTTATCTAAGCACAAAATTAAAATAATAACGAAAGATTCTGCTGGGATTATGTCATTTTCTATGAATACCACGTGGTATTTTTGTTTCCATTTGAACAATGGAAGCTGTATGGCGTTGAAGAAAACACTAAATTTTTTTGTCAGGAAACTAGGGTAGTTATTTGAAAATCAATTTACGGGTTTCTATTTTGAGTTATTCCTTGAAGAAATTTTAATTATGTGTGCAATATCACAGGAATATGGACAGAATGAATGAATGAATGAAAGAATAATCTGGTATGATTTTGCCAGTGTTTCGGAACCATTTTGTTCCTTTTTCAAGGCTAGAAAAAAGTATTTATTAATCATACACAAAAACATATAACAAAGAATAGTAGGTATACCTCATCAAATAATTAATAAAAGTTATATTGAAAATAATTACAAGATGTCAAGAACAAACTATGTCGACGTATGACAGTCAATGGAATAAAAACAATGAAATCGAAGTTACATATTTTGGTACGATGTACGTTGACACACATTCACATATTAGGTCTCGGCTAATTTAATTCATCCCAACCAGCAAATATACAATGTGGAATAAAACTATAAAAGGTGAACACACATACGACGAAAAACACGAAACAGAAACGTGGAGACAAACAATTCAGAATTATTATCCATTAGGAATTCTTATTTTTGATATCATGTGGTCATAAACAGCACTCAAGTTATTTGTGTCCTCTCTATAATCATTGAGTATTTAATAGGTTTAATACTCAATGCTATAATTCACTCCATTGTTTCTTCTTATATGTATAGGATACAAATAACTTGAGTGCTGTTTATGATCACGTGATATCAAAAATAAGAATACCTAATGGATACAAATTCTGAATCGTTTGTATGTGTGTTCACCTTTTATATTTTCATTCCACACTGTATATTTGCTGGTTGGGATGAATTAAATTAGCCGAGACCGAATATGTGAATGTGTGTCAACTGTACATCGTAGGTACCGCAAAATATGTAACTTCGATTTCATTGTTTTTATTACATTGACTGTCATACGCTTTTTTGTTCTTTGTTCTATAAGTATTATTAATTGTATGATAGGGTATACTATTCTTTGTTATATGTTTTTGTGTATAATTAATACTAACTTTTTTCTAGCCTTGAGAAAGGAACAAAATAGTTCCGAAACGGTGGCAAACTCATAACTGATTATTCTTTCATTCTGTCCATATTCCCGTGATATTTTACATATTTTTGAACATGGACGTGAATACTAGGTACACAATATTAATTATGTTCCAGACTCATGACTATGATCAACCTTCTGTATTACAATTTTTGTGTATGAATTGGATTGAACCAGTCCCAAGCCCCATATTCTCCATATTCAGCTAGGAAACAAAATTCGATCTAGTTCTTTTAATAACATGAGTGTAAACCTATATCTAATATACGTGAAGATTCATACAAAACGATTAATATTAATTAAAGTTCTGCAAAAACTTCATGGCAACGTATTTCTCCTCTTTCAGCACATTCTAAAAATTATTAGGTAGGTATATGAAAATTAATTGATGTGGAATGGACCTGGAGTTCCATTCATATGAGAATATAATTGGAAGAAGGAATGTATCGGCAATGTGTAAAATCCGGTATTCTACACAATACCTATGGGAAATATATGGAATACCTTAAACGTTTATAGGCAAAATATGAAATATTTTTCATTTTGTACTTTATCTAGGTGTTCCATAAATGCATTGTCAAATACGCACTCAACGATGTGCGTGGAAAACAGAAAATATGAGTATATAATGAAAATGAGGGTTGATGCGAAATTTTCCTGATATAAATGAATATACAGGGTGTTTCATCATAAACTGGACAAACGTTTATGGTGGGTAAATGACACCGGGAGAATCACTTTTGCCTTATGACATATACCCCGTTTTCGACGCATAAGCGGGATACAGGGTGTTCAATGTCATCTTTAAGCAATATTCTAATGAGTGTGGTCAGTTATGTATAAATCTCAAAGTAACGGTTTCTGGTCACATCGGAGTATTTTTGAGTTCTCCATTCAGAAAAGATCTCCGAAAAATATTTTTCAAAGTGGCGGAAAACCTTCAATGTTCGTGATTTTTTTTTCGGTTGCCAAATTGAATTTCATTTTCTGAATGAACACAATTTTCGAACAATTTCTGTGAAGAAATTTTTTCATAAACCGAACACAACTTTTTTTTACATGTCTACAGCGAAAAAAAATTTCATCCGAAATTGTTGAAATGTTTCCCGATTGCACTTCCTTTTATACCTAACATGAATTTGGAAACAGAGTCGAAAAATATCAAACCGTTTCTTTACTGCAGCCATCCAAATATCTCGTAGGAACCTCTAACATAATCAACATTTCTCAAGTTTGTCATGGTTCTGTTAATGGTATCTCTCGTTGGTCTGGGTCGGTCAGGAAACCTCTCAATGAACAGTCGAATCGTTCTTTCTACAACTTTATTACATTCTCCATGAAGTAGAATGAGATTTAAATAATCTTCATTAGTAAAATTAGGCATAGTGGATACATCAATCTTACATCTTGAAAAATCCCAAAAATGAAAATTTTCCATCCAAAAACCTCGAAGTTATTCTTGTTTCAGCGGAGCTCTATTTTCGATTTTTTTTTCGAATTTTCCCGCCCAGATAGAATTTTCCAACCAAAACTGAAAAATGTTACATCAAAATAACTTGAAATTTTCTAAGGAATCTATTTCTGCAATAAAAAAATGGTGTTCTAATTTGAAAAACGGAAGTTGACGTCATTTCCGGAAAAACCGGAGGTGCTCATGCCTTGAAAATATTTTAGATTTCATCAGCATCGTGAAATACTTATAAGTGCTGAATTTCATGGAAATACGTTCAGTAGTTTTCCGTATAAATATGGGTGAGGTTCCTCGTGAAAGACCCTGTATATATAAGAACACATATTCTAAGTATCTTCCTGTACCTAATGAATTACGAAACATGGAAATTTACCTACCTAAAATATACCCATTTGAATTTATCTCATTCTGTCCTATAAACATTATGCAAAATCTCGTCTGCAGAAACTCTCGACTAGGAAACACGAAAGAATTCAACACTAATTGATTTATTTACTTCATTATTGGTAAACTTCTCATCAAGTAGAAAGCGGGAGATTAATAAACTTAGGCTGAGACGATTCCCACTTCATAACGATTATGGATAGACTACTGGTCTTCATTTAGATATTACCAGACTTGAGAGTGTTTTCCAGAAATTATTAGCAGCGCCTTTCATGAATTCATAATTTGAAAACGAATAACACATTTAAAAATGGAGGAAATTTTGAAAAGTTTTTAATTAAATTAGGAAAATGATATAGTGCTGATCGAAGATAATATATCTAGTACTAAAAACCGATAACATGTTGGCCACATTCGACAATGAGATGGCGCTGAATACCTAGTGTCAATACCATTGATCCCTAGAAGAAGTTCAATGTTCAATACAGAAAAACTGATTGATAACAGTTTTATAATTGTTTTATAATTATTGAAGACCTCGAAATTTTATTTTATCATCAGGATATTAATTTTTACCTGAACTCTGTTTGGAGTCAATCGACGTCAATGAAATACGCTGTCGGGTATTTTTATTAGCAATTTATGAAAAATTTTAAATTTTGGGCAACAATTATGGGATATAAAGTATATGGGGATCTGTTATACGTTTTGACGTATAACCTTTGGGTATTATTTCTGTGCAATACATTGTTTCGAATGGATAAACTTAGTGGAATTTGTACAATTTATATCAGAAATTAATAAGAACCGATATTACAAGGTATACAAGACCTGTATGTTAGCCCGTCAGTATATTTTTTTATATATGCTTTTTTCATAATTCTTTCCTGATATTATGGTCCTTTGAGACACAATATACGAAGTGATTAATGAATGATCAAAACACTCACAGCAGGTTTCAGACAACTTTGACTGTCTAATCAACAATTTAACAGTCAGCCGATTTCCAAAATGAAATCAATAAAACCTTTACATTTCTGAATATATTGGAGGAGTAGCAATTGAGAATTATTGAATGGACGTATAAAGGTAATAATTTCCCCTAAATGGGCTCTTCATGCAAGGGATGTTTCCTGCATACAACAATTCACATGGATGAACAGTTCGCAATTAACTTGCAGTAAAATGTTCACTGCACATGGTGTAGACGGTAGTGTCATTGTTTTTACGTCCTGAAAATTTTATCTACTTCGGAGCACTGATAATAAAAATCACATGTTACGAGTTTTAATACTTAGTAAAGTAAAAGACTTAATTTCGAAAATTCATTTTTTGATCCACAGTTCTTCACCATGCTGTAAATTTCTAACGAGATTTTGAGGTTTTCACCAAGAAATCAGACAAAAATAATAATCAGGAATTGGAAAAACAAAAAACAATACGAGAATCAAAACATTCGAAACCGCTTCGATCAAAATGGGCCTCTTACAAAATTATATATGGCCCTCGAATTAATATTTTAACCAGTCTCAGGGTCAGTATCACTTTTGAAACACAGGTGGCGCCCACATCACTATTAGCACAGCCGTCTATAGAAGGCTGTGCTATTAGTCGCTTCGTTTTCCATCTCTCTACTCTATAATCTTTGATGCTGATAAGAATTTTCGAAAACTAAGTTTAAGAGTTCAGGTAGCTTGAGAAGAAACGGAATCAAGATTACAAATTTTGTTTTTCTTGAATCAGACGCCATATTCGGATTGTCAGAAAGTAATAACGTGTGATGAAGAATATGTTATTCAACGACCAATTTGTATTCGAATGTTTGGGAAACTATCATTACCCCCGGTAGATATTTAGAGTTAAATGCTTGTTTACACTGGGTGGTGGCTTATTTACCACATAGAAATTCCGTTAATTGACAAAAGGCTCTGCATTCGCAAGTCCTCCAAGATGACGTCCCTCAAATCTATTTCCTGTTGTTCTAGATTGATAATAAAAATTGGAAATAAGATATTCTAAAATAATTTTTTCTTATGGTTGTCTTATTGAATATTTTCATTAATCAATGAATAATAATATTTGTATTCAACATTCGACTCAGTTTGTTTGAATTCGAATCGAGAAGGGTGATTTTGAAGTCATGCTGGTGGACTGAACTTGATTTTAAATTTATTTCAATGCAAGATTTCGAATATCATATCTTCCCTCATAAAAAAACAATTCAGTTACGTTCAGGCGTTGATCTTCGGCGGATTCGTTGTCCAAACAGTCGTGACTTTTTAGATATTGAAAAATTAGTCCCTTATTTACTCGCCCTCGACATGAAAAACAAATATTTATCATTCTACCTCAACTGTCCCCGTAGAATTTCTCATTTCCTCCAATTCAGTTATTTTGAGTTCGCAATTTTGGGGCTTATCGATGTGAAAGTTCTCATTGTACACATTTTGATTGCCAGCGAGATATTCAAAAGGTTGATTTTCAACACCACATACACCCAATTATTTTTCGGTGTTTTGTGTTCACGAGTAATGTATATCGACTGAAATGTATTCTAGGAGGATTCTGCATTTCTTAATAAACTTTTTAGGGTTTTCACTCCCAATCTCTGAAACAAAATCAATTCAGAAGATTTTCGAAAATTGATATAGACTCCGAAACGTTACAATATAAAATTATAATTTCAACGTTCTTTATTTTCAGTTCATTGTCAGGCAACAATTTTTTCTAGTTGATTTGCGCCTGACAAATTAGTGCAAGAATTTACGCAGGAGCAAATCGTTTATTTCATTTTTTAATTGATTTTGTTTCAGAGATTGGGAGTGAAAACCCTGAAAAGTTTATTGAGTAAGGTATAGTTGACTCTTACTATCACCTGGTTTTAAAACTGTAATTTTGATACTGTTCTAAACAGGGTGAAGGGTGAGTCTTTGACTCGTACAAATATTTTAACAGTAGATTCTTGAGGTCTAAAGAAACAGTTTTTTTCTATACAATTTTTTCCGAATCGGTCCTGATAAAAAGATATAGCCATTTTATATTTTCATAATGAGCTGTTCCACCCCTGGAAAAACAAATTTCCTTTCATCCTTCAGAATAACAAGCTAAAAATCTGTGATTTCATAAGCTCAGTTTCGGGAGTTGTGTTTGAATTTTTGGTATTTTTATGGTACGTAATGGTCATAATGAGAAAACTGGATGACGTGGGTGATATCTTGTGTTCGAAAAAGATTAATCAGATAAATAAAAGGGTGTTTCAAATTACGCGGTTTTTAAAAAGAATAAATAATTTGCAATCGTTTTCAAAAACTTTTTATTGGTAATTGAAGTATCAGTTATGACATTTATGTACGAACTTTTTTACTCTTTTGTTTAAATTTTCAATGAAATTTTGACATAATTAAGGCTCTAACTCACTGATGTCACGAATAATTTCATTCTTTAGTTCAGGAATCGATTGTGGATTATTCTTATAGATCTGGCTTCTCACATAACCCCCAAAGAAAATAGTACAACGGTGTCAAATCACATGATCTTTGTGGCCAATTGACATCAGCGTTTCTGGAGATTATTCGTCCAGGAAATTATTGTTTCCATAAATCAATTGTGTCATTTGCAAAGTGAGGTGTAGCGCCATCCTGTTGAAACCAAATATCCTCTTGATCAATATTAATTAATTCAGGCCACAAAAATTCGATTATCACCGAACCGGTCTCTTGAAATTTTTTAATAATTCGACCAACAGTGCTTTCAGATGAGCGATTATGTAAACCATAAAATTCACCTAATTTTCTGAAAACACTTCTCACAGAACGCTGATTTTCATGAAATAATTTAACAATTTGAACGCGTTGTTGTATCGTGTACGAAGCTATTTTTATAAAAGTCGTACATCATACTTTTTAAATGTAAAAATACCCAGACGATTTCGGTGCGCCATCTATATTTCATTTATTCTTAAAAAAAAACCGCGCAATTTGAAACACCCTTTATAAAACTATATTTCGAAAATCATTTCATTCGGTGAAACCGTTCGTGAGATAGAACTAAAAATAAAATTTTTTATGGTTTTTCAACAGCCTGTATCTTTAAAACCGAGCCGTTTCGGAAAAAATGATAAGGGCAAAAAGTGTTTCTTGTGACCCCAAGAATCTACTGTTAAAATATTTGTACTAGTCAAACAGTTAAATTTTTTCTTCGAAACTATAAAACTGACAGAAATTAAATTGAGCAGAAATTCTATGAGAACGAAGAGGCAATAAAAATTTTTTGGATATGCTAGCATGACGTACGTCTCATAGGTAAATTTAAGATAATCCCAACCTACACCGCTCACCCTACTTAGGACCCGTGATAAATTTTTTTCTCGAAAATCTCAATTTCAGTAAGTATTTACAGGATACCTCATTATTCAGTTTTTCGCGAAACAAATTTTAGGGGTGGCTTTTTTATCCCTGGCAACATGAGACAACACCAGTAAGAAAATCTTGACATTTCCTATTGCTTTTATGAGCCTTATTTCCCAGCCAAACCTGAGGGGACTAAATCGGATTAAGCAACCTTTCGGATAATACAGTGAAAATGGAGTACCAACACAGTACTCCAAGTGCCAACCGGGCACGTCTAAAATACACTCCTGGACAAAAACACCGGACAGAAAATTTTTTCACCAAATTCATTAAAATCATTTTTGAGGTGCGCATCAATTTTGTTCATTTTGTTGTCTATTTTATGCCTGTCTCATCTAGTTTATCACCTGATGTCGAGTCTGCAGGAATTTCAATTGTATTTGATGTTATGCAGGGTAGAACTGAAAGTTGCAATTTCCTCTAACATGGTGAACATCCTGTGAAGGTAATTAGTGACGCAATTATGGCACTTTGAATGAGTTTTTGAAGCCTGATCTTCTCTTAACATTTTTCTGTTTAATTCATGTCAATAGCTCCTTCCTGGAAGGAAATACGATTTTTCAAAGGGAACTGAGCAATTTACAACATTAGGATATTAAGAACAATACCTACTATTTGATCAAGGAACACGGTTATCCTGTTGCGTAGCAAAGTTGTGATTACTGTAATTCATCTTGTCAGTTACAGTTCACTGGAATTGAGCATTGCATTTAGCAAGTGATTTTTTTTAATATGTGCCCGTGTTTTATTGCCCGTTTGGCGAGAATTGTAACAGATTATCTAGATATCGATAAGACTGCATGGCCTCCACGTAGCCCTGATCTAAACTCAATTGAGCATGTGTAGGACATGTTAGGGAGGCTTATTCGCAACTGTCTACCGGAAACCATTCCAGCTCTCAGAACAACTCTTCTTGAAGAATGAGAATATGAGAAAACGTTTCACAACAGGCAATTGCCAATTGTTTTGGAAGCTTAGCGCGCTGCATGAAAGCAGTGAAGAAAGCGTGTGGACCCAATACTCAATATTTTAATAGAAGAATGTGTTTATTTTTCATAATTTTATCTATATATATATATTCTTAATGTGTTATTGTTAATGTTAAAAATTGCTTAAGGTCCTTTCGTTTGCATAAAAAGTGTAGCACTTTTCTGCACTCGATTTGATTTACACCAGTGTAGAGAAAGTGTAGTTTATCTACGCATGGTCAAAAGAAGATGTAGACAAATTACACCTCCTCCACACTGGTGTATATTCAATCAGCAAACGAATGCTCAAATCGCGTGTAAAAAAGTGATACACTTTTTATGCAAACGAAAGGACCTATAGTTTCGTTTGAAAAATCGTGAATTTTATTAACGTGAATTTAACAAGAAAATGTAAAAAGAAGATCAGGCTTCAAAAACTCATTTATTACCTCCAGAGGTTGTTCAGAAATTTAGAGGAAATAGCAACTTACAGTTGTACCTAGCATACCATCAAATTCAATTGAAATTCCTGGCTAACTTGACATCAGGTGATAAAATAGGCTAAAAATTGACATCAGAATGATGTCACTTTAAAAAGTTAATTTGAATTGATTTAGCCCTTGAAGTACCTTGTACTCACTGTATTTTCTGATTGAATGTACTCTGACGAGCGAGCCCTCTTGACTCGCCTGGGATTCTCTACGCCCGTTCATGACTAGCTTGCGTTATTGGAACGAGTGGAACGACAATTCTTCAGAATTGTTTTTTCCCGAATGAAACTTTTGGATTATGGAAATGAATATGTGAACTTATTTTGAACTGCTTCCTTCTAGAATCTAGAGGATTCAATAATTCATGCACAGAGTGGGCAAAATTCGGCGGTATTGAATGACAGATGACAGCTCTGTACCGTTAGAGCTAGGGAAAAATGGATGGCACGTTTCTGACCTCGATTTTCGAAAAAGATTGTTAACGGCCAAAACCGCATCCCTCTATCTTCTTTTGTTTTCAAGTTATAAGTGAAAACTCATTTTTCGGCTCTTCGTACTGCTGCCTTTATTTCGTAAAGTATCAGTGATATCGAAAAACAAATGTTACATTCTACAGACACTTTTTCATGTAGAATGCAGTGATGTAGTCAAAGATTGAATACTCATATCATATCAGAAACGAAAAAATAGAAAAACAAATTTTTGAAAAATTTATTTCCATTCCCTGTATAACTGAAAGTGCTCACGCTTCAAGAATATTTAAGCTCAGTAGATAATGTTGAACTTTATCATAATCCCAATTTTCAGATTTCAAATAGGTCCAGTTCTCCAGTTACGTCTAATAGGCCCTCGAACTTGGTACACCCTGTATAATGGTAACTTTTCTTATCATAAACTTTATGTTATTTTTACATATTCCAGTCCAATATTTTTTTCTGATTCAGAATATTTAATATAAGTCGTATAATCTCTTATTGTTCTTCCAATAAAAAAACTCAAAAACTAGTTCGGTCAGGTTGGCAGGTCTTTTTCATTGATAATATGATAATATTATTGGACACCGTTTCATATTGGGTGGCGCTCTGGGTAAATGTATATTACCCAGTAGAACATGCCAATATTGAATAAAGTTCCATCAATTCCAAACGTTCTCCACCGTGGAAAAATACTATGTTGCTCTGATGAGGCCAAATGAGGCCGAAACCATGTTCAGCATCTGCTTTTCTTCGGTGGAGCGTACTCCATTTGGGGCCTTGACGATGGCAAATTGGCTAGTTCAATTCAGATCGTAACACTTGTCGATATTCATATTTCATATCGTCGGGTGGTATGCATCTGAATTTATCCTTATTATTGTATTCATTGCCTCCCCGTTTAGGCGTGATCATTCTTCATTATGATAATAAACTTCATTCTTTTACATTGTGTCAGGTTATGAGAGATTTTGGAGATCACTTTCATTTCGGATGTTCGAGAAGATGCTCGAGAAATAAGGAAATTATGAGAATTTCCATGACTACTTCATATTTACCAATTAACCTATACTAGTAGTGGCACAGCCTTATTTGTGAAGGTGTTTGAAAAGGCTATGGTACTGGTATTTAAATTATCTATTAGTTGAAGAGGTTTCACCTGAAAGTGATTCATTCCATATTGGAATTTTTCATCCTTCCAAATATCCGGAATGAAATGATCTTCACAGTCTCTCATATTAGTAATAATAATGAGGTTTATTCTTTGAAATCTATAAGGTTAATTTTAAAATCTAAGGAAGGCAAAGCCTGTGTCATTTAATAACCTGAAACAATTTAGGAGCATAAAGTTCAGTATCATATTTTATCAATGAAATGACCTGCTAACTAGACCGAACTAGTTTGAGTATTTTTATTGGAGTAAAATCAAAGACACGACGTATGTTATATATTCTGAATCAAAAAAAAATATGGGACTGGAATATGTAAAAATAACACAGGGTTTATATTTAAAAAAATAAAAGTTATCGCTGAAAAAAATCTTTGACCACGCCACTGCATTCTACATGAAAAAGTATCTGTAGAACCTAACATTTGTTTTTCGATATCACCGATGCTTCACGAAATAGAGGCACCAGTATGAATCTTTTGATTAATTAACAATCATTAACAATCTTTTGAAAATGGCCATCCATTTTTCCCTAGCTCTTACGGTTATAGAGCTGCCATTCAATCCCATCGAATTCTGACCACTCTGTACACCTACGTTGTATGCTGAAATCATAGTTGAAATAAGAATATCTGAATATTGTCGGAGGATGAACATTCCCCATTCCCACTACTAACAAATTCTCTTTTATTTTCCATGTTTCTCATGATACAAACATACGAAAAGTGACATATACCTACCTAATATGAATTAGAACCTGTCAGCTTTGTATCGTTCCCAAATTATTGTCTTTTCAAGCTTCCGGATTTCCATAGGCGAATTTCATTTCATCTTGTTTCGCATTCTTATAATAATTCACGAAATGTTATATATCACCCAGTGGGTATTAAGGCCTTCATTCCATTTTTCATTACAGAAGTTGGCATAATTGAAATGGAATTGCTTATATGAATAATGTCAGAAGTGAAGTGAGGTATATCATATTATGTAGACAAGTTCATGAAGAATTGAGCATTTCTAGTTAAATGCTCGTCGTAATTTTTATTACGACCTCTTGCCTCTTTTCCGTCATTTCAAAGAGATAATTGATTTTCTTTTTGAGAGGAGAGTCATTCTTCAAGAATTGCTCGAATCTGTTGTTCTCTCTTTCCCTTTCTACCAATTGCAGTAAATCAGTTTTAAATGTAGAATAGTCCATGAACCCAAATTTATTGGTTGGTATATATTTACCTTTGGTATAATCCAATTCGATGATGTCGTTAACAGAAGAGCTCCAACGCTTTCTCATTAAAACTGCTATTTGCCAAAGCCGTAAGGAATTGTGTTTTTCATTACAAGAGGTGAAAAGCCTTATCGATATTTTAATGAGTATATCGATAAGCTTCTGAAGCTACAGAAAATGACCGAATTTAAGAACCTAATCAATTTGGGAAAGACAGGTGTTTGAAAGGCAGTAAAATCAATAAGAACACATTCAACCATTGAAAGAATAAATTCTCAGAATCAAAAGTTTGGCTACTTTGAATGAAGCACATTGATTTCCTATGCTACATTTACATAACACTCAAATCCAAATAAATATAATTTCTTCAAAATTCTTCAGACCTGCCTTTCTTTTCTGGAGGGACGTATTTAGATGGGAATTTGATTTAAGTTACTTAATTCACTAACGTCCGGTTTCATAATCAAATTTAAAGTCACTTTAAGCTTAAAGCTTCCTTCCTGTCATTTTTAGTAGGGTTAAAGGAAGCTTTAAAATTAAAGTGACTTTAGGTTTGATTATGAAACCGGCCGAAAGTGTCAAAAAATAGTATCTCCCATTTTCGAAAAAAAAATATTTTACATTTATTTAAAAAAAATTTTATCTGAGACAATTACCGATCTAACTTACAAAATTATGAATGAGAACTAATATTTTGAGAGGAGTTACCACTTGAACAGAGAGGATTAGGATTGTGTGCAGATTATGATCGAAAAACTTATCTGATGGAGTTTTTTTGTTGTTAAATGATTCAAGAACAGAACATTAATATATCTCAGTAGGATCACTAGTCTCCGTCAAGGAACAGGAATATAAACAAGTTATTATTTCGGCAACGTTTCGACCTCTTTATTGGGCCTTCTTCAGGCTAAAAAATATTGTACACAATTAAAGGAATATATAGATAAGACAAAACTCAATTAAATAATCACAAATGAAGGGTGGGCAAAAACAACAAAAATAATATGCATAATAATATTATGCATTATGCAATACAAGGATGTATTGATATCTAGTTAGCCTCTAGACCAGTTCCATGCATAAAAAAAATATTGCATTACCATAGCAACGAACAATAACTCATTAGAAGTGTCAGTGTCAAGTTTGAGGTAGAAAAAAAAGCAAACCAGAGTTACACAATAAATTAAAAGAAAGATGTTCACCGAAATTGTGAACATCGAAAAATTGGAGTATTGAGCCATAAGCAAGTATCTGTATTTAAAAGGGTTGAGAGGTAAGCAGATTTACGAAGATATGCTTAATACCCTTGGTGATCAATGTCCTTCGTATGCGACAGTGAAAAATTGAACTGCAAGCTTCAAAAGAGGTAAATATTTTGAAGGTGATGACCAATCGGGAAGGCCAGTTTCTGTGTCAGTCCCCGAAAATATCGGTGCAGTTCATGACATGATTTAATCAGACCATCGAATTGGGCTAAAACGGATATCTGAAGCACTGAATATTTCATACGAACGCGTTCATCATATAGTTCACGTCAATTTGGACATGAGAAAAATTGCCGCAAAATGGATCCCCAAATGTTTGAATGTTGACCAAAAGCGTGCAAGGGTAGAAGCATCGTGTTCGATCTGTGATCGATTTGAAACGTTTACACTTCTTTAACCGAATTGTTACTATGGATGAGGCTTGAGTACATTTCTAAGATACAGAAACAAAGCAACAATCGATGGAATGGCGACAATCTGGTTGTCCAAGACCTAAGAAGTTTCGTGTCCAAAAATCTGCTGGAAAAGTTCTGGCTTCAGTTTTTTGGGACTGCCATGGAGTAATCATGATTGATTGTTTGAATGAGGGTAGAACAATAACCGGAGATTACTATTCGACATTACTGACCACTCAACGGAAAAAAAATTAAAGAGAAATGACGCGGAAAGCTATCCAAAGGTGTTGTGTTTTTGCAGGACAACGCCCCTGCACACAAATCTCATATCGCCATGCAAAAAATTGGTGATTTAGGGTTTGAATTACTAGAACACCCCCGTTATTCACCAGATTTGGCTCCATCCGACTATCATCTCTTTCCTCAACTGAAAAAAAGTTCAAAACGTTGTAAATTTTTTTCAACGATGAGATAATAAAAGCTGTGGAGGTCTGGCTTGCAGAGCAAGAAGAAACATTTTTTTTGAAAGGTCTAGAGACGTTGCAGGTTCACTGTAATAAATGTATCCAATTAAGAGGAGAATATGTTGAGTAATAAAATATGTTTACCTTGAAATTTTGTTGGGTTCTATAGTAGGCTAAGAATTTATTAATATATCCTCGTATATCTGCTCGAAAAGACCCTTTTATTGATAAGTAAGAACTGAAGCAGTGTACAACTGCGTCAAAAAAATAAGTACCTAATTGTTTTGACAATTATCTACCAGGTTGAGACTGAATATCGAAACCTACCCAAGGGTGGCCCTGCAAGGAGGGGGTGGTTAAAGGGGGTAATTGCCCCCAAGAGCACTACAACCAATTCAAATTTTTATATTTTTTTTAGGAAAAAACTAATAAAAAAATAAGAAAATAATGAAATGAAAAGGTGGGATTCCTTGTATAATTGTAAAAAAAAGTTCTATGAATATGGGACTCCAAATGCTTCGTATTCGAGATACCTACAGGGAGTTACTTGAGGTTTTAATTCAAAATTCAAACTGTTAATTCAACTATTACCCCCTCCCTCAGAAATTCAGAGAAATTCAGTCTAGGAGAGCCCTTGAAGCTACCTTATTTGAATTCCTTCAGTTATTAGTTAGTTAGTTATATAAACAAACTTTCATGGATTCATAGTTTCTTTTCGAAGAAAATTAATCAAAATGCTTCATGAATCTTTGAATCTGATTCTGTACAACAGAAAAGGTGGGTTCATTTCAGATTGACAAAGTGCGAAAGTTGAACTGAAATCGAGATGAAAACAATTCTCCACCTCATTATAGTGAGTGCGTTATCTTTTGTACTGAATGGACACTCGGAGCATTCCCAATCGGCCATCACATCAACATTTTCGGACCATAACGTTAACGATTTATTGCACCGCAAGGAATTTCAGCCATTTTCCGGACTAGATAAGGCTTGTAGCAACGAGAACGAGAAGGCCTTGTACAATCATTTGACGAGGGAGGGAGACCAAGATAGCAGCATCGAGTCCATAACCATTGGCTTTCTTGGTGCCTATGGTTCCACTCAAGTAGTGCTAGGGGCTCTGCCTCTAGCAGTCGAGGCAGTGAACAAAGATGCAGGTATGAAATGAATCCAATTGAACTGAAATTTCTTTGACACAAAAACATTATCTTCTATAGTTAACAAGAATGAATTGAGTATCATTAGGCTAGGGAATAATTAAAGATAAATATCAAACTGAAAAAGGCATACGGGTAGTTTATGATATGAGGGTATTAAATAGATTCTAATGCAACCTTAAGGTCTATTATTTCCCTCTTCAGAGCTGTTTTCACAACTGAAGGCAAAGGGTGAATTAAATGAAGTGAAATATATAGGGATTTTTTGAACCAAATAATACAGTTAACCACTGAGAAGACGTAGAACACCTCCTAAGCATCATTTATAACAACTTCATTAACGATTGAACAATGAGGAACGAAGATCTAATGGAAGTGATGTTCATAGTGAAGTTTGCATAAGCCTGATTGAAAATCTGCGCTGTTCTACATCACTTTGTTTTTGTTTTGTCCCCTCATGATGTCATCACCTTCTGTTCTCTGAAAGAAATAGTTTACATCCAGAATAATAGTGGAGTCCATGCCTGCTCAAGATTAATGACATATGAGCTCGATTTCGATGAAATTGTCAACCATAGAAAAAAAAAGAATTTTCTTGCTTCCTTCCTTCCTTCTCTAGTTAATCAAGCAACCCTCAACTAGCACTCCCACCAGTCAAGAACAACAGATCTAGGCCAGCCAGCTAGGCTATGCGTCCAATCTCCAGTAATAGAACTAGACGTCTATTCTTGGGGTCCCGAGGAAGTGCACAAATCTTGGACAACCCAATCCTCAAGAATGACTAATTCCTGGTTGCAGGACAAAGCCACATGCACAATGCAGAAAACAATAAATCACTATATACCGACACAATCATGAAAATTGCACAAATTAATCGCGGAAAACTTAATTTGAGTACTACAGCTATCCACGTTCAAATTGGCGCTAATCGGAATCAAATTGACATTAGTTAAAATCAAATTGGCAACACCAATTTCAAACTGGCATTAATAAGAATCAAATTGGCAATAATCAAGTTCAAACAAAATAAAATTGCAACTGTAAAAATCGAACATCAAAGTTCGAATGGAGGTCAATCAGTTGATCACACAGATCAGCATACCTTTCCAGCTCTTTTTCTCAATGTTTTTTCTTCAAAAGTTATGAGTATTTTTAGTTGAAACACTTCGAAAGTACATACATACTATATATGTATACTATATATACCTTTTCAAGTTCAAATTGGCACTAATCAAAATCAAAATCAAAATGACATTAGTCAAAATCAAATTGACAATATCAATTTCAAACTGGCATTAATCAGAAGCAAATTGGCATTAACCCTTAATTTGATTCCGTATCCTATGAGATACGCCTTATTCACGCAAGTATTATTCTGTGTAGAGGGCTGCATCAGGTTTCATAATGTAGTATATTATATATATATAGACCTCATTTCATTCAAATCCGCAACTATTTCCGCCATGCATACAAGTTTGTTGAAAATACAGTGTTATTAGTTAGTAATGTTGGTTTTTTATAAATGCTCTTGCCAAATTAAGGGTTAATCAAGTTCAAATTGGCATTAATCAATTTCAAATTGGCATTTCTCAATTTCTAATTGATATTAAACACAATAAAATTGCAATTATAAAAATCGAACATCAACGTTCGAATGGAACTGAATCAGTTGATCACACAGTTCAACACAGCTTTTTTTCTCTGTCTTTTTCGTTCAAAAATTATGAGTTTTTCTGATGGCAACATCTCGAAAAGTATTACTAAGTATATATTCGGAGTCTCTCAAATCTTTGCATACTCTGCGAAATGAAATAGTTAATAGGTATCCAAAGAACAGCGAACAGTAATAAACGTTGATTCTGAAATACAATGGGAGTCTGACATCGCGTCTTTTTATGATAACTTATTAAAAATCACACGATCTTCCGTCTCTGTTCTGTAAATGAAACGAAATGGTAGAATCCAGAATTTCCAGAAACTAGAGAATATCGTTCAAAATAATATTGTCAAGGCAACGGTTGTTAATTGTGCAAAATTCATCGCTCATATCCAAAGATTCATTTTTTCTGCATTCGATATGAAAGATATAAATTTCTTAAGAAAATTCGATATTCTCGAATAGTTTTAATTAATTATAACGTTAATTATGCCGATTTGAAATTGATTAATGCCAATTTGCTTTTAATTAATTCCAATTTGCTTCTGATTAATGCCAGTTTGAAATTGATATTGTCAATTTGATTTTGACTAATGTCATTTTGATTTTGATTAGCGCCAGTTTGAACTTGAAATGGTATAGACGTTGTATTATATCCATATTTTATTGAATAAGGGAATTTGAGAGTTCCAAACCAGGATTCAAGGAAAAGTACTACTCATCTCGCCGTAACTACCATTTTGGAACTCAAGAAGAAGATTATTTCGCTGTTGTCCACAATATCAACTGTCACCATCCACATCCTGCCTTTACTTGACGCGTTGTATAAATTTGATTTCTTTGAAAAATGACCATTGATCTATATAATTTCAATTTCAGCCTTGAAAAAGAAACAATATGTTTCGAAACGTCGGCGTTGTTTTAAGAACAATTTAAATATACAGGGTGTCCCCATAAGATGGAAAACATTCAAATGTGAGATAGAGAACACCTACAGACTCACGAAAAACACCCTTATGTAGTATCTAGGAGTTCTAGATTCTGATTTACAGGGAGTTTTTCAAATTTGAAGGGAAAGTGAAACCACTAAGTATATATTTCCTGAACGGAATCAACGACTTATCTGAAATTGGGAATGAAGATAGCTTCCATGAGGTCCAAGAAAACTGCAATCAAATATCATTCGATATCTGCTTAAATCGTAAGATTCATTTTTTCAATTCGCCAAATAATATTGCATGGCACCATCCAGATTGCCGAGGACTGATTTTTTTTTCTTGATAGTGATAATAATTTTTTCTCTCGTGTCGATATTCAACATCCTATTCATCTCATAACGTGAAATAGTGAATCTTTATATAATTTAATCAATTGAATATACACTATTGAATGTTAATTTCAGTTTTCATTCGATCGAATACTTACATCAGTTTTCTGGAGCGTTACTCAAGGATATGCCTCTAACAATTATTTATTTTTTAGTGATTAAATTATCAAGAATAAACTATTAAGTGATGGACAAGAAATAGGTAGAATAAAATAAAAACTAAACAGCTCTCATTGTCTGTTCGAAATGAAGGCCTTCCAATATAAAAGAGCTGGGAAATGTATTCAGATGGAAGGCCTTCATTTCGAACAGACAATGAATGCCGCCTAGTTCTAGTTTTATTTTAGCTATTTCTTATCCATCACTTTCTAGTTTATTCTGGCTAATTGAATGACGTATTCTATCAAATGAAAACTGAAATTTACATTCAATAATTTGAATTCAATTGATTGAATTCATAAAGATTCAAAATTCACTTCGTTATGAGATGAATAGGATGTTAAATATAGAAACGAAAAAAAAATTATTGTTACTATCAAGAAGAAAAAATCAGTTTTCGGAAACCTGGATGGTGTCATTCAATATTATTCGATGAGTTGAAAAAATGAATCTTAGATATCGAAGAAATCAGGAAATTCATTGTTCGGGTGATTTCGCGAAATTTTAAGAACTGTAAAAATTCATGAGATAAGTACGGCCCTGCAAATGGAATGATATTTGATTGCAGTTTTCTGGAACCTCATGGAAGCTATCCTCATTCCAAATTCCGGATAAGTCGGTGATTCCGTTCAAAAGATAAAATGGATATAATTTCAATTCAAATTTGAAAAACACCCTATAAATAGAAAATCAAAATCTGGAACTCCTAGAGATATGGGGGTTTTTCGTGATCCTCTAGGTGTTCTCTATCTCACATTAAAATGTTTCCATTATCCGGGACAGCCTGTATGAATCCAAAAATCCCAGTATATTTCACTTCATTCAGCTTCATAATAGACGATAACCAAAGGAATATTTGATTAATTCGGTCTGATGGAAGTTCATTTTCAATAAGTTAAAATTAAACGACAACTCTCACAAAATATTTCAATAAATTTTTGTAATAACCTGATGAAGCTACAGTGTTAGCGAAACAACTGTTGTAAAATTATTAAAATATTTTGTGGAAGTTGTCCTTTAATTTTATCTTATTGATAACCAAAGAATATTATTTTTTTATTTAGGTGGTGAAGTTGGAACAGGCAAATTGCCTAATCCTGGAATGATAGAAGAAGAAAATATTGAAGTTGATTGATGCAACTTTAAAATCTAAATTTTCTTGAAATATGTCGACTTCAGCCACAGTCGTCGATACAATCATCTTCGGAGGATTATCGTTAAACCATCTTCGTTAAACGATTTTCATTGTTAGACGATCGTCAGAGGATTATCGTCGAACGATTATCGTCAATGGATCATCCTGAGTTGATTATTGCTCAATGATCGTCGGTTTTTTATCGTTGAACAGTTGACGCTAGACGATTATCGTTAAACCATCGTCGTTGGACGATTATCATTGTTAGACGATCGTCAGAGGATTATCGTCGGACGATTATCGTCGAACGATCATCCTCAGATGATTATTGCTCAATGATCGTCGTCGGTTTTTTATCGTTAAACAGTTGACGCTAGACGATTATCGTTAAACCATCGTCGTTGGACGATTATCATTGTTAGACGATCGTCAGAGGATTATCGTCGGACGATTATCGTCGAACGATCATCCTCAGATGATTATTTCTCAACGATCGTCGTCGGTTTTTTATGGTTAAAGTTGTCGCTTTATCGTTACGACGATTATCGTTAAACTATCGTCGTTTGACGATTATCATTGTTAGACGATCGTCAGAGGATTATCCTCGGACGATTATCGTCGAACGATCATCCTCAGATGAGTATTGCTCAACGATCGTCGTCGGTTTTTTATGGTTAAAGTTGTCGCTTTATCGTTACGACGATTATCGTTAAACTATCGTCGTTTGACGATTATCATTGTTAGACGATCGTCAGAGGATTATCGTCGGACGATTATCGTCGAACGATCATCCTCAGATGAGTATTGCTCAACGATCGTCGTCGGTTTTTTATCGTTAAACAGTTGTCGCTAGACGATTATCGTTAAATTATCTTCGTTTGACGATTATCATTGTTAGACGATCGTCAGAGGATTATCGTCTGACGATTATCATCGAACGATCATTCTCAGAAGATTATTGCTCAACGATCGTCGTCGGTTTTTATCGTTAAACAGTTGTCGCTAGACGATTATCGTTAAACTATCGTCGTTGGACGATTATCATTGTTAGACGATCGTCAGAGGGATTATCGTCGGACGATTATCGTCGAACGATCATCCTCAGATGAGTATTGCTCAACGATCGTCGTCGGTTTTTCATCGTTAAACAGTTGTCGCTAGACAATTATCGTTAAACAATCGTCTACGTGATTATCGCTGAACGATAATCGTTGAAGCCTTCCTAGGAAAACGTTCCTTCACTATAACGTACATCATTTCGACCTCCTCATTCCACGCTTTTAATTATTGCGTTAATCTAAATATCTTCCAGCATTATTGCCAGGAAGACGTCTCAATTTCGTAGCTGGTGACATAGGAACCAATGCCCCCAGTTCGAGTTTAGCGAGAAGCAAATCATCCCTTGCAGCTCAGGCCATCAAGTTCATGACTGAAATGAGGGACAATGGAACGCTGGCTTTCATCGGACCGGACGACACGTGCTTCTCGGAAGCTCTGGTAGCTGCAGCTTGGAATCTGCCGATGATATCTTACGTGAGTAGAAATATGTTCAACGAATCGTTTATTCCAATCGCAAGCTCTCGGGGATAGTCGAATCAGTACGTTTGAGACTTCATCTTAGATGAATTTTTCTTAACATCGATATGAAAACTGGGAAATGTATTTATTTCGAGTGTGAAGAATGTTCTCGGAACTCGAAATTAGTTATTTGTGTAACCAGTTGTGAAAAGCATAATTTTTTGTAATCAGCGTATTTCTTCGCAACTAGCGCAGCGAATTTTTCTAATTTTGAATAAGTAGGATGTACTAATTGAATTTAAATTAAAGTACCAAAAACGTCTTTACAAGCGTCCCTCTTCTAGTGAATTCGGAAATATTTGTTTTTCACTTCGTTGCTGTGGAAGCAAGTATCGTTTAGTGCATAGAATATAAAATATTATTCTATACTCAAAGGTTTATCCCGGATTTCATAAAGCTTGATTGACGAATAGACTTCAATTTGTTTTCAATCGATAATTCTGTCATGATCATTCAGAATATCATTCCCGCACCAAATTATGATCTTCATACGTTCATTCAATTATTCTCAATAGCTACTTCTTCAATATATTCAGAAATGAAAAGGTTTCGGTAAAATCGTTTTATACATCGAATGACTGTCAAATCGTTGATCGGACAATCAAAGTTCATATTTCCTAATTCTGATAGCGTTCGTCTATAATTTTGATCGCCAAAAAAGTGAAGAATTATAATCGTTTTTCCTTTGGCAAATGATTCATTGATTATTTTCAAAGTAGGAGAAGACAGATAAGACGTTCTAAGCGATATTGATGAAACGGCTCAATGTGCGTTTCCTACAATTCAGAATTCCTAAAAAGTCTAGTAGCAAGTATGATTTGTCCAATGCCAAATTTAGTTTATGGTATACAAATATCAAACGTTTATGGTGTGAACACATGCAAAAGAATTACTTTTAACGAAAAAGTTTTGCTAGCGTATTTTCAAGAAAAAAAGTTAATGAAGAATTCAACTTCGTGGAGCTCATATTGACATTAAGAAGACACAGTGACGGTTTTCAATAAACCTATCTATACATTTCTTCAGTTACTGGAGGTAATGTAGTATTTCAGGAGGAGGAATTATCTGCAGTAACCATTCCCAGCACAAAGACGAAAGTAGGTCGAGAATCTCCTATAATCGCTGAAGATTCTGACTGTTTAAATTTAAATCGAAATAGTAAAGAAATATATTATGCTAATACCATCAAATGTTAAGCTTGACAGATTTTCTTTTCAAATATTTAAATGGAAGATATGAAGTTCAATCTGTAGGTAATGACACATTTAGAAATTTGCCGAATATTTTAGTTCAGTTTTTACTTGCCAAAATGGTCTGTACACTGGTCACTGATTTCGGCAGTCATTGACTACTCTGTATGCGGATTCTGGAGTTTATTTGTTGAGAATCAAACAATTTTACATACCCTTAACCGTTTTAGAGTTTGATGTAGATAAGGGCGAGGAGCTCAGCCACACATGCGAAATGCCAAGGTCAATGAAGAAACCTCGGTAGAAACACATCGTTCACACGTATAAAAATTGCTTTGCTCATAATTTATAATTTGTAGAAAATGTAATGCTGTAGAAGTTTTATAATGGAGGCGAAAACAATTTGAAGCCCAGGAGAGGAGATAATTCGAAAAAACTGATTTTTGTGACATTTGTGGCCAATATTTATTGTTTCGGCTTGCTGAAACTGTCAGATTATATTTTTTCCGTCATTTTTGATTCACTAGCTTCAATATAAGAAAAAAGCTACTGCGCTCGAGAATGCACACGGGACGTGTTTTTGTGCAAGTTTGGTACCCTTCCTCACTTTTTCGTCACGCTTAAAGTGTCAGATTAAGAGAATATATACCTTTCAACATTTAATTAACCACATATATCTTTATCTGACAGGCTCGAGTATGTACAATGATCGTCTTTTTTTACTATTTTGACAGGCAGTCCTTGACAATTCCCCCTATATACAGGTCTAGTTTTTGGTAGAGGTACTCTTCAGGGTCCAATTGATCTCCCCTGATATTAATCTGACACGATCGAGTAAATCCCGAATTTCCCTCTTGTGCTCCCCATCTATTAAACTTAATGAACTCGATTGCTTTCTAGCGTTTATATGTTTCTGAAAATGATTCGAACTAAATCGATTTTTTTTTATTGATTCAATTTTTTCTTGGTGTTGCTCCTCTGTTGCTTTTGTAATATGTTTCTTTTCTTAGTGAATCAATGATATCTATCTATCAGTATAATGAAATTGTTGATGGTCCTGAAAGCCACGTCATAATTGCAATTTTCTTCAAATAATAATATTCTGTGATTTCATAGTTATACAAAATGTGCATCATTACAATATCGTTAAACAATAACAATATACGAATTTATACCGTTTTGGAACTCATCTAAAAATCGAATTGAGTGTAGTGAGTTAATATTGGTTTCCTGATAACTTTTTCAATTCTATAAAGTTCAAATTCGAATAAGGACAACATTTCCTCACAAATCCTATCTACCGCGCGAGTCTCAACCGTAAAATTATTTCCAATATTTCACGCGGTACCAAACTTATGTAATTATGAAAAAGTTGTTCAGAATGAGGCAGTTAAGATCCTTCCCCAAATTTTGTTTGAAAAAAACCAATATTGCAATATAAGTATTTACCTTGAATTTACACTGGTCGGGTAGTATCAGACAATAAGGTTATTCCTGTGAAATCATTAGAAAATGAACGGGACGTATAAATTTATTGATCGATTTATTGGTTCGTCAAAATAGTAGAAAAATGACATATACTAACTGACAAAGAAACTGCAACACCCAGAAGGAGCTGTTTAAATTTCAATTTTGGAGTAAATGATTAAAATTTGGAGGAAAAAAAAACGAAGGGTTTACAATTTTTTTAATTAAATTTGTTAATAATATGTTTGTACAACGTGGTTATCTATACAACCCTCAACACATGCCGTCTTGGCATTGATGCAAAAGATGGTCTATTTCTTCTTGAAGGATACTATCCCAAGCTACCAGTACTTCATGTCTCAGAGCCGCCAAAGTCCTTGGGGGCTGGGGTAAATTTCCAAACCTTCTACCCATGATGTCCAAACATGCTCTATGGGCGAAAGATCGGGGGATCTGGGCGGCCATGGCAAAAGATTCACATGGGTCGCTTCAAAAGAGTTTAAACTAACTCTGGCAGCATGAGGTATAAGCATGAAGCATATCTTGCTGAAATATTGGATTCTCGAGCCGGTTTAGTTAAGGGAGAACATATGGCTCCACTATTTCTTGAAGGTAACGCTGCGCTGTCATGTTACAACTCAACATCAAAATGAGGTTCACGTCTTTCTCCTCGACGTCGTTTTATCCTTCTTCGGCCATCATGTGCACCTAAAGAGAATCGAGATGAGAGACCTGATGCCATCCCATATTCCAATGTTGTCGTTCTCTGCACCACTGTAATCGTTGCCGTCTTTCCTCAACCGAAAGAGGTAACAGTTAAGTACCAAAAAATGTTTTTATGAAAAAACCTTCACGATTTTCTTTCCAAATTTTAATCATTTACTCCTTGCTATACTATCTATGTTTTACCAACAAAAAAAAATTAAATTTAAACAGCTCCGTCTGGGTGTTGCAGTTTCTTTGTCAGTTAGTATATATACATATATAGATATGAATCACAGCAAGTATTGACTACGATCAGAGAAATTTATTTCCGAAATGCCTAAATAAAGTGAGTAGTCTCTGGAAGTACAAATCTTCGTTCTTCATATCAAAATTGAAGACGTCTGAAATGTCCTTAAACTGTCCTTCGGATATTGTGTCAAGGTTGGGCACCTCCTCATCGAGTAACAACTGAAGTTTGATGATTTCGATGGAGGAAATAACACCGAATATTCCATATTTCTTCCAGTGCTTCAGTAAATCTGCATAGCTGAATATATTTTCCGGGTCACTTCCGAGCTTCTTCACTGTTTGCGAGAGAGTATTGTAATAATCGTGCATCACGAGATCTATTTTATCCAAAACAATATCATCACAGTGGCCGTAAATGAAGAAAGTTAAATCTTCGACGGGCGTATTCACATTTGCTACTTGAAAGTCGAAATATTTGTTTTCAATTGCTGTACTCGTATTTTCCTGTAAATATCAAAAGACCTCATATTTCTTATTCAAGTGAGTTCTATGGTTAGTTGGAAATAATGCTTACTTGAAATTTGAATAAGATGTTGTTGATCCATAAATCAGCATGCGTTATGACAAGTCTATCTTTTTCGTCATCCGCTACTTGTGCATATTGGTCCAGATTATTTTGCAAAGACTTGAATTTCTCAGCCAATTCAGACTCGCCTCCTTCTTCTAACATTTGAACTACCTTTCTGAAATTTTTGTGGGCATGTTTCATCAGACCCAACTGCACCAACAGCTCGTACCTATAAGAAAATAAAGAATTGTGATCCAACCAATCCAATTCTTGAGAAACTGAAAAATATTGAACTGAATATGAATCATATGATCTGATATCTCGTTACAATATTTCCTGTGGCCGTTATTATCCATGCATGAAGATAAAAAGGTAAATTAACTTCGAATCAAATTGTAAAATTCCTTGCAAGATGGCAAATGACAAATATAATTTCAAGAGAAACAAGTGATTTGATAGCATGCCGGTAATACCAAAGTAACGCCTCTTGAAAAAACAGCGCTGCATAAAGATGGATTGGAAATTTTTAACTGACTTTTTTCGTTCTCAATATATGACTTGCATTTGGTTTTGATATTTATAGCATATCTATCAATACTTTGTAGCTATCCCACTTGATTAATTGATGAAAAATACCGATACTCTGATCTACAGGGTGTCTGTAAACATAGGGAAGGATTGCTCAATGAAAATAAGCAGGGGTAGTTCCTATAAATTTTTTCGAAATCGATCTCCCTTCCAAGGTACAATTGGAAGGCGATGACGAGTTGACAGTTCTTGATTTTTTTCACGGGTTCTAAAAAACACTGAGTCATAAAACCATACCTAATATGAAGCACTAAGTAGATGTTACTCACACAATTTTTTTAGATTTCATAACTTTATTATTAGGGGTTGAAAATAACAACCCCTTCTGATTTTCCTTCAAAAATAATTTTCGTGGGATAGATTTTCGAAAAATGTAATTCTCCTATGGTTTCCTATTCAATTCTGGAGAAAAAAGTCTCTTGTAAAATTTCGATAGGTCTATGGGGCAGACAGTTAGTGCATGTATTTTAGCGGGAGGTAGTCATTCTATGCTCATTCAGCAATGTGAAGCTGGCACCCCAAAATGCAACTTTTGATAAAAAAATTCCAGGGTCGTTTGTCCATCGTAGGTCTATGTTTATCCACCCTTTTTTTTTCATTTGTCCAGGCACCGTTTGAGAGATATGGGAAAAAAACTTTTTTCAGTGTATTTTCTGAGCCGCACCCCCAAATTGCAAAAATGGTTTTTTGATGGTACAGATCGTTTGTCCAACGTAAGTTCACTTTTGTCCACCCACAGAACCATAGAAATCAATCTTTGAAAATTTTAGAAAGTGTGAAGTTGGCACCCCCAAATAAAAATTTTTCAACCAAAATTTCAGGGTCGTTTGTAAATCGTAGGTCCATGTTTGTCCACATTTTTTTTTCATTTGTCCAGGCACCGTTTTTAAGAGATATGGAAAAAGAAGTTGTTTCGGTGCATTTTCTGAGCAGCTCACCCACATTGCGAAAAAGTGTTTTTTTATGATAGAGATCGTTTTTTCAACGTTAGTCCACTTTTGTCCACCAAATTGTTTCATTTGTCCACCTACAGAACCATAGAAATCAATCTTTGAAAATTTTGGAAAGTGTGAAGCTGGTACACCCAAATGAAAATTTTTGAACCAAAATTTCAGGGTCGTTTGTCCATCGTAGGTCCATGTGTCCACCTTTTTTTTATTTGTCCAGGCACCGTTTGAGAGATATGGAAAAAAAGTTGTTGCGGTGCACTTTCCGAGCAGCTCACCCAAATTGCGAAAACGTGTTTTTTATAGTAAAGATCGTTTGTCCAACGTAAGTCCACTTTTGTCCACCCAATTACCTCAATTGTCCACCCACAGCACCATAGAAATCAATCTTTGAAACTTTTGGATGAAAGTGTGAAGCTGAAACCTCCAATGCGAATTTTGAAACCAAAATTTCAGGGTAGTTTGTCCATCGTAAGTCTCTATTTGTGCACCTTTTTTTCTCATTTATCCAGGGACCGTATAAGAGATATAAAAAAGGGAATTTTTCTATTGCATTTTCTGAGCAGTGCCACCCTATTGCGGAAAAGAGTTTTCCGCAATTCCACTACAATCTAGGCAATTATTTGATTTGTTCACTCGTAGAACCATAAAAAACAATTAAAAAAAAAGTGTGATATTGGCATCACAAAATGCAAATCTTCGAACCAAACATTCAGGTTCGTTTGTCTTTCGCTGGTTCATGGTACATCGAAAATTCATTTGCATTTGTATACACTCCATTAGAAAGATGGGATGAAAAATTGATTAATCAAAATTCTTCGTTGACTATTCCTAAAATGCTAAAGAATATTTTTCACCATATGAATCGTTCGTCCAAAGTCACGTTTGGCCAACCAAAATTTTCATTGGTTCATATGCTTTATTGATAAAAAAAGCGAATATATTCTTTTTGGAATATAAAATATAAATGGAAACAACAATTCCGAAGGAATTGTCGCTCCAATAAGGCGAGTTAGTCATGAACCTTCTTTTTGTTTTTTATATTCTTTTTATTCGTAATTTTACCAACAACTGCGAATTTATTGAGAATAACGTTGTTGCATCGCGGGTCATATTTGTCTACGAATTTCTTCAGTTGTCCAGGTACCATTCGCAAATGGAATGGAATATAATGTGATGGTAAGAAAACCAATTATCCTCCATCAGACAATTCAAAAATTGCGAATAAGGATTTGTTGATGTTTTTCAATTTATGGGGAATATATGGGTAAATAATTTGATCATCCGTTTTCCTTTCTATTATTTATTTTAAACAAAAAATATGGACAATACTACGAGTACCTACATTAATTTATCAGTTTCCTCATTTGATATAAATGGCGATGACTGGATATGCAAAAATATTGTCCTTGACTGATTGCACTTTTCGTGACATATCATCGCATTTTGTCCAAGTTCCTGTAACCCGTCTTGTAAATGCAATAAAGTGTTGGGGATAATGGACAATCACCCCGCCTAGCATATATTTTTCATGTATTACCTCAATATCCACGGGAAATTCGTTCAATTTTATTCCATCAGGAAATAGATCTTTCTCAATTTCAAAAACAAGATCCAAATCGAAACATAATAAATCCGAACACACTTTGGCGAGTTTAGATTCAGAACTGCAGGTTTTTTTTCCATATCTCTCAAACGGTGCCTGGACAAATGAAAAAAAAGGTGGACAAACATGGACCTACGATGGACAGACGACCCTGAAATTTTGGTTCAGAAATTTTTATTTGGGGGTGCTAACTCACACTTTCCAAAATTTTCAAAGATTGATTTCTATGGTTCTGTGGGTGGACAAATGAAAAAATTGGGTGGACAAAAGTGGACTAACATTGGACAAACGATCTCTACCATAAAAAACAGTTTTTCGCAGTTTGGGTGAGCTGCTCAGAAAATGCACCGAAACAACTTCTTTTTCCATATCTCTCAAACGGTGCCTGGACAAATAAAAAAAAGGTGGACAAATATGGACCTACGATGGACGGACGATTCTGAAATTTTGGTTCAAAAATTTTCATTTGGGGGTGCCAACTTCACACTTTCCAAAATTTTAAAAGGTTGATTTCTACGGTTCTGTTGGTGGACAAATGAAAAAATTGGATGGACAAAAGTGGACTAAAGTTGGGCAAACGATCTCTACTATAAAAACACTTTATATTGCAGTTTGGGTGAGCTGCTCAGAAAATGCACCGAAACAACTTCTTTTTCCATTTCCCACAAACAGTGCCTGGACAAATAAAAAAAAAGGTGGACGAACATGGACCTACGATGGACAAACGACCCTGAAATTTTCGGTGCCAATTTCACACTTTCCAAAATTTCAAAAGGTTGATTTCTTCGGTTCTGTGGGTGGACAAATGAAAAAATTGGGTGGACAAAAGTGGACTTACGTTGGACAAACGATCTTTACCATCAAAAAAAAGTTTTTGCAATTTGGGGGTGCTGCTCAGAAAATGCACCGAAAAAAGTTTTTTTCCCATATCTCTCAAACGGTGCCTGGACAAATGAAAAAAAGGACGGACAAACATGGACCTACGATGGACAAACGACCCTGGAATTTTTGTTTTAAAATTCGCATTTGGGGTGCCAGCTTCACATAGCTGAATGAACGGTGATCAAAACTGCTTGTGAGTTCTATTTATTCCGAGAAAAGTATTCACTGTATCGAAATTTTACAAGAGACTTTTTTTCCCAAGAATTGAAAACAATTTTTGAAGGAAAAACATAAGGGGTTGTTATTTTCAACCCTTAATAATAAAGTTATGAAATCTAAAAAAATTGTGTGAGTAACATCTATTTTGTGCTTCATATCATGTATAGTTTTAGGACTCAGTGTTTTTTAGAATCCGTAAAAAAATCAAAAACTGTCAACTCGTCATTGCCTTCCAAAGACTGTATCTTGTAAGGGAGGTCGATTTGGAAGAAAAATTATAGAAAGTACCTGTGCTTATTTTCATCGAGGAATCATCTCCCTGAGTCCTTCGCATTTCTTTACAGACACCCTGTATATTCTAGGAGATCGTAGATCCACCTTGCCATTCAATTTACTGATTAACTTATCACTAGAAGTCTAACCAATACAGGTTGGGATAAGACGAACGAACAAATTGATTAACTACCTTATATTTTGAAGCTTTGGTATCCAACTCTGGAACTGATCCGGGTTCTGGTCCCTATACGCCATAACCTCTCCATGCCATTTTGCTATGTTTCTAACTACTTGTACGGTATGCTCGAAGTCCAGAGGCTCTCCTTTCTTCCAACTGGTGAAGCCATCTGCCTTGAGATTATTGAATACTAGCGCTTCCTTCCCAGGTTCTCCGCATGACCAAAACAAACTTGGAACATATTCTAACACTTTAACAGTCGGTTTCGCCTTGGCAAAATACGATTCGATCGATTTGAAAACTGTATTGTACATGAAGATTTCCCTTCTGAAATTCTCTATCAAGTTGGTGTTCATCCTGAGAGCTTCACTCTTTTTGGCGAGCTTCATGACGAGGTGATGTGTTTTGCTGTCGGTTTTCGATTCAACCTGCATATGTTTAAACATCTGTATACTACGTGCTACAGGAAGCAAACCTTTAGAGTAAGATCCCAGAGCGACCAGACAGTACTTATTTTCACACAGATGAAACTTTAGGATCTCAGTAGAGTCTCATGTACTTTGAATACTTGCGAACTTGTGGAGCTTGCCTAGTGACACCTGGGAAGATACCAGGTGGCAAAGGTAACTAGAAATAGGTGTTACTTAACTTAGTTTGATATGTTTTAAAGATTATTATTCTGAAGTTATATTATAAGTGACAGACACTTTCCAAGGGCCAAAACTCTTGCCAGACGCTTTGAAGCTGCACAAAAAATAAATGAACTTATTTACTTATTTTCACATGTCACATTCAGACAAATAGTAGTGAACAACATGCCCTAAACATGAAAATTATTTAGCCGGGAGTGTGAGCGAGAGAACACTATGCATGCGTTTCAGAGTGGTAACTCGGGTCCCTTTCACAGTCTGTTTGGAGTCTCTTTTATTTACTGTATACTGTACATTGCTCGCACATGGCACATATACATACCTAAGAGTATCAACTCTTGCACATACACAGCACATACTTAGACACAATAAACCTACTGACTGCATTCATAGTCCCTTGTTAATTCAGATGCAATGGGATAGTATTTTCTTTCGAATTCTTAAAAAGTTAATGGACAGGGGGACAGGCCCTACAGTAAAGTCTCGATTATCCGAAATAATGCGGACCACAATGATTTCGGATAATCGAAATTTTGGTTAATCCTATTTATTTTTTTGGAAAATAGGAGTTTAGGATGACTATCCTAAGATCGAGAAGAAAATTAGTGAAGTTCATTTTTTTTGTGCAGTTTCAAAGCGTCTGGCAAGAGTTTTGGCCCATGGAAAGTGTCTGTCACTTATAATATAACTTCAGAATAATATTCTTCAAAACATATATAAAAATCAGCCATGAGAAAATAAATTAAGTAACACTTATTTTAAGTTACCTTTGCCACCTGGTATCTGCCCAGGTGTCACTAGGCAAGCGCCACAAGTTCGCAGGTATTCAAAGCACATGAGACTCTAAAGTTTCATCTGTGTGAAAATAAATTATGTCTGGTCGCTCTGGGATCTTGGACTACTATAAGTAGTGAGTGAAAAGACAAGAACAAAATTTTTCTTACAAAAATAGGTCAAGTTTTTTATGATATGATTCTTTAAATAATGATTAAATTTTCTTAAATTACGCAAATTCTCTTGTATAATTGTGGAGTTTGTCATTCACCCTCTACCTGGAGGGTGTTTTTTCAAGGCATCCAAACCTTTTTCTGCTAGTAATGGTTAGATCTTTTGTTTCTGAGGATGATTTGTTCATTTATTTCTGTACCCTTTTTCATTATGGGGATGAAATCGTTAATATATATTATATACAGGATATTTTCGAAGGTGAGGTTTTTATTTGACAGAAGGTAGAACTCATCAAAATAAGTCGTTTAACCAAAAATTGTCTAAATAAAATATCCAAGATGGCTGATATACAACCCCTAAAAGTTCGACAAAATTTCATTGAATTTCAAATACGGGACTCTGGCATCGAAAAAACGAAACAAAACATAAACATATGTCTGGAGAATGAATGGTTCAGTACCAAGTTCATCGGATTAGATGCATCACTTTTGAGAGAATCATAATTGCTGTATCGTGCAATTCAGGGTGAAAAAACATGTAGAAAATCGAGGCAGTTTCTTGAAAGTGCTTATGTTAGTTATGTTGAAAAAGTGCTATGATGTTTCCCCATTTCATCCCATTTTTACGACGATTGTTGGAATGTTCGAACAAGAAGATTGTAATGCCCATTATGAAAAAATTCGTGAATAATTTGGACGAATTTTATTGTTGAGATTTTGAAGTATTATATCTATTTTTTACACTTGTGTCCTAAGTTGGTATCAAAATGAGCCATTTCATAAAATAGTGTAAGTAACTGAAGAATAATGACAACAATTCGGCAATCCTAAGTTTACATTTTGATTACCACATAAATCGAACGAGCCAATATCTTAAACGAAACTACAAGATCGAATCAGGAGATAAGTTTTTTTCGACTGCTTTGCTTTGATAATTCAGCTAACAGACGGTCTAGGGTTGTATTAGCATCTTTCTCAGTAATCATTTTCAATTTTTTTTTCAACTTTGTCATTTTGAAAGTTTTGTATAGGTAATTTTGATTTTGACCACTTATACCTTCTGTTGAAAAATAAGCCTCAACTTCAAATACACCCTGTATACAGGGTGAGTTTTTGACTCGTATAAATATTAGTAGTAGATTCTTGTGGTCAAAACAAACACTTTTATTCTTTACCATTTTTTCGAATCGGCTCGGTTTAAAAGATACAGGCTGTTGAGATACCATCTCACAAACGGCTTTATCTAATGAAATGAATTTCGAAATATAGTTTTTCTTTTATTTGATGAATCTTTTACGAACACAAGATATCACCCACATGTTCCAGTTTTCTCATTATCACCATTACGTACCATAAAAATTCAAAGAAACCAACTTGGACATTATCTAGTGAATACTTGAATGTGTTGTAAAATAAAAGTACTCTTTATATTTTCTTTTATAATGCGCCGTTTCCGAGTAGTTGGATGTTGAAAAATTAAAAAGGACCTATGAAATTTGAAAAATTTGGAAGGTTGGGTGTATACAACCCTAATTTAAAGATCCATAGATGTGTAGTGTCACAAATTAAGCTAGTTATTCTGAAGGTAATTTTGTTTTTTCAGAGGTGTCATAGCTCATCATGAAAACTTTAAAATACTATATCTTTTTATCAGGACCGAATCAAAAGAAAATGTACAGGAAAAAAGTGTTTCTTTTGAATTCAAGAAATCTACTGTTAAAATATTTGTACGCATCAATGGCTCACCCTGTAAATATGGTATGATATAATATAATACAACTTTTGAAGTAGAATGAATAGTTATTTGAATGATAAAAAATATCATATGCATTGCATTTGATAAAATGAAGATAAATCGATTTTAGATTTGTCATTACTCAATAGAACACTTTTTCGCGAAAAAGTATGTAAATAAGTACCGAAGATATGAATTTTGTGCCTTCTTTTTTCTTCTCTTTTCTTCTATCTCTATGATAGGAGAGTCCAAGAGCGAAATTTGAAATTTAGTCTAGCGTGTTAGTTTAATATAAGAGGGGAAATCCTTGTATCCATGTAAAGTAGCTATACAAAAATGTATTGCTGACGTTCAAAATGATATATTATATACACAAAAAATTAGACCTTTATATAGGGGCATATAGGGGATCTGCGTTGAACCTGAACAATGCGCAAAAGAGTAAAAATGAGTTAGGAAAGTAAATTGTGCTGGTCCTCGTATCCTATCAGATGGCGCTAGGGTCTATTCCATCACCATACCAACTACATACATAAAAGGGATATCAGTTCGTTCCAATTTCGTCGAGATATGAGTTGTGTGACTCTGGCGAGGTCAAATGGGAACGAAACCATAGCGAGTATCTGCTCTTTCTCAACGAAATGGTATTTCCGTTGATAGTTTGAGTAATGCTGGCTTGCCATAGATTTAGAATGTATCATTTATGAAATTTATATCTGCAGGTGTTATGAGTCTGAATTAGTTTAGTGCTTTATTCACCTGTCAGAACGCCAAATGCCTTTATGATTTCGATTTCCGAGGAGAAGGTTAGGCAATGCCACAAATTCGAACTTTTCGAGCGCTCTCTCTCTCTCTGCTTGGTTATCATATGATATACGATTCCTGGAATCTGAGAGTTTGAGAACTCTGAGAGTTAGGAAAGTGAAATGAGTTTGTCCTAATTTTCAGTCAGGTCAGTGGCGGATTTACATACTTGCCGCCAGTAGGCTATTCAAATTTTTCAAAGTTCAGCATTTAGTTCAGCAACTATAAAAACAAGTAGCAAGGACGAAAACAAACAGCAAATATAATATTTACATGGTGCATAGGAATAGTTGCGAAAAATTAAATTCTTTGTAAAAAAAGGGTGGATCTTCAATGTAAAAATTTTTTTCTGAGCCCCCTGCTTAGTTACAGCTCCCTAAAGGTGGCACCTGAAAAGCAGTTTTTGATTTTTTTCTTGAAAATCGAAAAACTGACAAGAATAAAATTAAGCAGATATTTTATGCGAGGAAGTTTTCGATGCTATTCCTCTATGATTGAAAGTGCTAGCTATTGAAAGCCACCCCTAAACATTGTTTCGCAAGAAACTTTTTTCCATATCCATATTTCACAATAAAAAAATTGATTTTGGATAGCTTGATCCATTCTTAACAAATAAGGTCTTTTGTAGTATCTTGCGAAAATTCACGGTTTTTCAGAAAAACAGACCGTAAACAAAGTGCATATCGAACATTTCTGCGTTTGCGCACACAATCATTTTAATGAGTATGTAACAAAATTCTCAAGATGATAGCCAAATCAACAAATAATTGTAACTGAATCAAAGTTAATCAAAACTAGCCAGTTGTCATATCAAAATTACATCCGCTCACTAGATAAATTCTAGTTCAGAAATGAATCCAGCCTCTACGACTCATGCTATCATCAAGATTATTTTTTTATACCGTGAATTTTAGCAAGAAATCACAAGAGACCCTATTTTTGAGAATGGATTTAGTTATCCAAAATTAATTTTTCATTGTAAAATATGAATATCAAAAAAGTTTCTTGCTTCTTGTAGATAGATATTAAAATAGCTTTGAAATATAAGTATTTCAGTTTCTATAATGGGTTCAAAAAAAATTGTCCCCAAATTTGCCGATTCCCAAAATCTGCCGTCCTAGGCTTCAGCCTACTCAGCCTCTATGGTAAATCCGCCACTGAGTCAGGTGGCGTTAGGATATTATATTTCGCCATACTAATAGTGCTTCGAACTAGCATAAGATCTATGAATTATGTAACGAAATCAAAAAGGTTCATCAACTAACATTATAATAATTAGAAATCAAATTGTGGAAATCATATTCAAACATTATGCCAATTATTGCTCTGACCCAGCTATCCTATCAGCACACTATCATAATAAACAAGAATGACATTTACCTTGAAGAATATAATATCCCCCATATATCCATCTCCAATTCCTGAATTTCCAGTCAGATCAATCTCATAATCTTCAATTCCCTTCTCCTTCATCATTTGCGGAATCAATGATCGGAATTCCTCCAAAATCTCCATTTTATGTAGGTTTCTAATTGGATTATTCAATACCTACTCCTAAAAAAATCACATCGGTATCAACTCACGTTGCAACGTTGCATTATGAAAAAATAAATATTTGTTTTTGATTCTATTATTTACTCATGATAGTATTGTTGTGTAATAAGACTAGGTAATAGGAGAGATTAAATAAAATTTGAACTGATAGGTACTTATATAACTTTTATAAATATTCTGGCGGAATCATCCGAGCATTTGATGAGGTTAATCATGATCAAATGGTCATTCTTTCGAGAATAACCTAAATGAATATTTCGATTTCAAAATATCGATTTTCTTAGACTTGTACAACTTCTGAATCTGTATTCAATTTTGAATGATCCGACACATGACACATGGAAAAATCTTCAAACAAATTTTGTATTCGTAAACCTTACCCTTTTTTGTGGTTTATTGAATAGTCTTCTACATTTCAAATCATTAATATACATGAGTTGCGATTGGAGACAAGCAGAAATTAAGAGCATAATTGAACAAGCGTGGCAAACATCCAGAAAGATGAAACCGCTCCTCTGATACAACTCCTCTGCCCAACCGAACTATACAGGGTGAGTCTTTGACTCGTACAAATATTTCAAAAGTAGATTCTTGCGGTCAAAAGAAACACTTTCTCGTATACAATTTTTTCTGATTCGGCCCGGATAAAAAGATATAGCCATTTTAAGTTTTCATAATGAGCTGTGCCATCCTTGAAGAAACAAGATTAACTTCAGAATAAATAGCTAAATCGGTGACAATACACATCGGTGAATCTTTTAAACAGCGTAGGTATTTAGCCGAAGTACCCATTTTTTCAAATTCCATAGATACTTTTTATTTTTGAACATCGAACATCGTCGAAAACTGCGCATTACACGAGAAAATATGAAGAAAACTTTTTTTTACAAATAGTCCGGGAGGCAGGGGCTTTTTTTTCAAGGAATTTCATTCCGGCTGAATTTAATACTGTAGGTTGTAGTCACATTGCAAATGACGAAACCGACCGTCAGCTTCAATACCATGGGTGGGTGCGGGCGTGGGAGGCGGCGGAACTTGGGAAAAAATGCAAAATTTCAAGTGATTTTATCCCGGCTGAAATTTTTTATATGTAATATTAATGTTAAATAGAAACAAAATAGTGAAGTCAGCCGATAGGCGGAGGGTGGAAAATACGTCAGTCAAGCGCGTGAACTGGGGAAAAAAATTTGAAAATCAAGTGATTTCATCCCGAATGAAAACACCTCCATATGATTTCTTACATATATGGAAATATAAAAATGACCGTCAGATGCGTGTCTAGCGGGGGAAAGACCGTCAGTCAGATCATTGAAAATTCCGCGCGCCGTATAAATGCATGAGCGCGCTCATATATTTTTGCTCTGACTGACGGTCTTTCCCCCGCTAGACACGCAGCTGACGGTCATTTTTATATTTCCATATATGTAAGAAATCATATGGAGGTGTTTTCATTCGGGATGAAATCACTTGATTTTCAAATTTTTTTCCCCAGTTCACGCGCTCGACTGACGTATTTTACACTCTCCGCCAATCGGCTGACTTCACTATTATGTTTCTGATTAACATCAATATTACATATAGAAAATTTCAACCCTGATAAAATCACTTGAAATTTTTCCTTTTTTTCCCATGTTCCGCCGTCTCCCACGCCCGCACAATTGACGGATTGTTATTCCCGCCCTCTAAGGCTGAACTGAACCAACATTTCTTTCGAACGGCATACATCGTCCACCTTTGGAGCCAAGCACATTTACCTGTACCTACCGATTTATTTGAATGTTGATTATGTTGATAACGAATTAATAAAAATATGAATGACCTATTGCATATGTGCAATAAGATCTATATACTATCATTTGAACATAGAGAATCGTCTCGGGGTCACTTTAGAAAAAACAACCTTCTGACACTTTATGGTCTCTACATATGTAGACTACTTCCATTTCTCCACAAGCACCAGTATTACTTTGAGGACTGTAAGAATGGTAATAACACAAGAAGAACTGAACCCTACTTTTATCCCATACACTCCTCAACTTTAAGGGAGAAAAATGTCCATTATGCAGCGTTGAATTTATTTAATGGCGTACCAAGGAATTTGCAAGGCATCGATCAGTTTGATCTTTTTCGGAGAAGGATTCACAGCTACAGCTACATACTTTAGTGTGAACCTTATAACTTGGAAGAATTTAGAGAATTTTGTAAAAAGAAAAATTGCTCCTGAGATATATTTTTTGTTGTTGCTTTGACATGCTTCTATTTTATTTTGACATATCTGTGATATGTAAATTAATTGTAGAAATGAAATAAATATACTATACTATAATTAAGTATGTTATATGATGTTGCTGCTTTATCTACATGTATCATGGGTGAATCGTAACAAACCCGCTTGATATCGATCGAAATCATAGTTTCAATAAATATAAATGTTAAAATATCCGTAGGCTGATTAACTAATGAGAAAAAAGACATCAGTCAGACCATTGAAAATTCCGCGCGCCGTATAAATGCATGAACGCGCTCATACATTTTTGCTCTGACTGACGGTCTTTCCCCCGCTAGACATGCAGCTGACGGTGATTTTTATATTTCCATATATGTAAGAAATCATATGGAGTTACATGAACATCAGATTTCAAGTGACAGACATGGAAAACCATATATGAGTCTGCTTCTTCGTGACCTGGACACGTTAACAATGGATCTCGTTGAATTTTACGTTGTTCCACTTCATATTTGTGGCATTCCATATAGTTTACGAAAACTGTTTTATTCCAAATCCACGATGCCATGTGATCATTTAACCAATCGTCTATTAAAAATTCAACGAGCGCTTCTTTGAAAATAAGTGTGGTGGGTGCGTGCGTGGGAGACGGCGGAACTTTGGAAAAAATGCAAAATTTCAAGTGATTTTATCAGGGCTGAAATTTTCTATATGTGATATTGATGTTAATCAGAAACATAATAGTGAAGTCAGCCGATCGGCGGAGGGTGTGAAATACGTCAGTCGAGCACGTAAACTTGGGAAAAAAATTTGAAAGTCAAGTGATTTCATCCCGAATGAAAACACTTCCATATGATTTCTTACATATATGGAAATATAAAAATGACCGTCAGCTGCGTGTCTAGCGGGGGAAAGACCGTCAGTCAGAGCAAAAATGTATGAGCGCGCTCATGCATTTATACGGCGCGCGGAATTTTCAATGATCTGACTGACGGTCTTTCCCCCGCTAGACACGCAGCTGACGGTCATTTTTATATTTCCATATATGTAAGAAATTATATGGAGGTGTTTTCATTCGGGATGAAATCACTTGACTTTCAAATTTTTTTCCCCAGTTCACGCGCTCGACTGACGTATTTTCCACCCTCCGCCTATCGGCTGACTTCACTATTTTGTTTCTATTCAACATTAATATTACATATAAAAATTTCAGCCGGGATAAAATCACTTGAAATTTTGCATTTTTTCCCAAGTTCCGCCGCCTCCCACGCGCGCACCCACCGCTACTTGACCAGCTGACGGTCAGTTTCGTCATTTACAATGTGACTACAACATACAGTATTAATTTCAGCCGGGATGAAATTCCTTGAAAAAAGGGCGTGCCTCCCGGACTAAAAATGTTCAAATATTCATTAGATAGTTTCCAACTTAGTTTCAAGAGTTCGGTTCTTTGAATTTTTGGTATTTTTATGGTACATAATGAGAAAACTGTAAGACATGGGTGATATCCTTTTGTGTTCGAAAAAATATTCATCAAATAAATTAAAAACTATATTTCGATATTCATTTCATTCGAAAAAACCGTTTGTGAGAACAAAAAATGAATTTTTTTAAAGGTTTTTCAACAGCCTATATATTTCAAACCAAGCCGATTCGGAAGAAATGGTTGAGGACAAAAGTCTTTTTTTTACCTCAAGATTCTACAGTTAAAATATTTGTACGAGTCAAATATAGCCCCTGCTGGAAGCATGGACGTTAAAAGGGGCAACAGGAACACGCTGTTGAAAGTTGGACTTAAAGGCTGATGGTATATCTCTTGGATGGACAGAGTGAAGAATGTGGAAGTGTTTTGCTAGAATATAATAAATACCGAAATGCAATTAATGAATAAACTGCTCCACAAGATTTAGGGATATCGTATTCAATAGTTTTCAAAAGTATGTAATCTTCAAGAAAATCGCTGTAAAATCAGATAAAACTCAATAACAACTTGAATCGATCCAATTAAAATCAGTATGAGACATTTCGTCAATCTGGTCGCCCTTTTTCTGAAGTTTGGTTCTTTGCATATGCTTCATGAATGTTCTTATTTTGAAATGAAGTCAGTTTATCAACGGCTTCGATTTGAAAGGAGTTTTCTCAAAATGCCAAGACGTAAATTAACAAACGCTGAGGCTAATAGGGCTATCGGAATGCTACATGGTGGCCTTACTCAGGTTGTTGTAGCGGAAAGGCTTCAAGTCAGCCAAAGTGTTAATATCTCGACTTTGGAATAGGTTCAGGGAGACAGGTTCCGTGTTGGAAAGACCAAGGCTTGGTGGGCGACGAAAAACAACACCTGCTCAGGATCGTTTTATCACCGTTTCGGCGAGAAGAAACCCTACATGTAGAATTCTACGGAATACTCTTCAAAATGCAGATGGGGTTCAAGTTTCCATCGAAATCATCAGACGACGTTTGGGAGAGGTGAATATAGGTTCTAGACGTCCATTGAGAGGAGTTCCATTAACACGTGACCATAAGCGTCGTCAAAGACTGGAATGGACAATGAATCCAGATATGGACGATTTTCAGATTCTCGAAGAATAATCCCACGGATACCCCGTAATCGTCGTTATGTCCAAGATGTCCATCCATTCCGAGGGGGTAGTGTTATGGTATGGGCCGGAATACGTTTCAACGGGCGCACAGATCTACACATTTGTCCTGGGAATATGACCGCCTTAATAGGGAGCATGTCATTGACAATGTTGTGCCAAATGAAAAAAAGGTTTTTCTACAAGCGTGCGCGTTCAACCTTTTTCCCGCACGCATTCCAAGTTGCAAAGAGTCACTTTCCCAAAACGTGCGGGAAAAACGCCTGCTATTTCTTTCCCGCACGCATTTGCGTGCGGGAATGGATTAGCAGGGGTTTTTCCCGCACGCAAATATTATAGAGTAAATTAAATTCTATCATGTTTCTATGCATAGAACGTCAACGATGAGAAACCCATAGTAATGACATGCAGAATTACGTCTGTCATTATATATGAATTAATCAAATGAGATATGATCTGTTTCGTGAAATGGATATATTTATATATTTCAAGCGCTTGTAGAAAAAATATTGTTCCTAACTCTTGCGTAAAGTGTCTTGCCCGCACTCAACTGCTTACCCGAACTCTGCTTCGCATCGTTCGGGCAACGGCAGTTTCGTGCGGGCAAATATCACTTTCCGCACTTGATAGGAAAATAACTATTTTAGCGGCATGCAGACAGGAATTGAATTCTGAAAAAAGTACCACCTTCTTTTAATTATATTTCAGACAATAAAACTATCATCACAAGTTGTGCCAAATTTTCACGCTGCTATTGGTGAAAATTTTCAATTTCTAGACGATAACGCTAGACCGCACCGTGCAGCCATAGTTGAGAATGCGCGCGAGGAGCTTGGTATTCCACATTTACTAATACCTCCGCACTCACCAGATTTGAATAGCATAGAACATGCATGGGATATGCTCCAAAGAAGATTAGATAATCATCAACCTACCCCAGAATCCTTAAATGATCTGAGAGAGCTTCTGCCCCGTTTATGGAACCAAATTCCTCAAGAAATGTTCAAAAACCTCGTGTGTAGTATGCAAAGAAGATGTCAAGCTGTTATTGATGCCCGTGGAGGCCATACATTGTATTGATAGTCTTACAGCGGGTTTCATAAAACTTTGATTGTTCGATCAACGATTTGACAGTCACTCGATTTCTAAAACGAAATCACTGAATCCTTTTCATTTCTGAATTTAGTGAAGTAGTAGTAATTGAGAATAATTGAATGGACGTATGAACATCATAATTTGATGCGAGAATAATATTCTGGATGATCATAACTCAGTTATCCGTTGAAAACAAATTGACGTCTATTCATCAATCAAGCGTTGATTCCCCGATCAAGCTTTATGAACCCCGGGGTTAAAATGCTTGAATTCTCTTGGAATAAAATTTCGTTATTTTACTCGATTTTTCTTAACCACCCTGTATACGCTGCAGACCTACAGGCTAAAATTAATTCGCAACTTGAAATCATATTAATATGAATTTTCATCACAAAAATCTTATTTTAACTATATTTTTTTACAATTTAAGTCAATATCCCTAACTCATGTGGAGCAGTTTATTATCAAAACGAGAAAGTGAGAATATCTCGGACATCTCATGCACAACCAGAAATTCCCTCTGCTGCTGCTGATAATCCAGGGAAGATTCAAGATAACAGAGGTCCTGATCAGTGGAGGGACCTAGGACGAAAAACCCCAGAATGTAGTATGGACACACCACATCAGAACTCTTTCGTGCCGCAGTTTCGAAGTTTCAAATTGCCCTATTGCTCGCCAACCTTCGACATTAGAAGGTGTGGTACCCAAATAAGAAAAAAAAAAACAATATACCAACAACCATGTTTTGCTGTGTTGTCACTTACCTATCTACATGTTGAAATGTAGGTACAAATATTTAATAGAAATGTTTAAAGATATAACTTTACCCGTTGTACTTTGAAGAAGGAAATATCAAACACAAACATTTTTTGTTCGGAACGTATACTCCTTTATACTTGCTATATATATATACTTGCTACTCAAGGACGTTACAATATATTTCGCTAATGCTGAATTTTTTCTTATCATGAATAAAAAATTTATGAAATATTCTTATCGTTCACTGCCTGAATCAATCCGTAAAGCTTCTTAAACCATTTTTACTCATAATCAAAAACAATAAATTTTTCGTTATAAACGTCAGCGTGTTTAAAGTAATAGTTCATCAATATGTTCAACACTAACATTCTCTTTTTTTATTTTTTCTATTCTAGTGAAATAACTAGATTGAAAAGGTTTTAGACTACATTGCTCTCTCCAAAACCCATCAAACTTCTTAACCCAGCCTCCATCTTGAGAATATGCCAAATCACCTCCAAAGAAGGGCGAGACGAAAAAACCTTTTATATTATTCATCTACAGAGCATAATTTCGTTGAACCCAAATTAAACATTTTATAGCAAAAAGAACATTCCGCAAATTTCCAAAATACAATAACAATTACTCGTATAATCTATATATTATTATATCAGGAAATTGTAAAACAAAAGGAAGAGTACTCAATAACACCCTGGCAATGTTTCGTAGAAGCTGCCTTCTGCTTCTTTATTCTTCAGGCCAGAGATTTATTAAAATTATCTTACGAAATATCATAGTTTTAGTGAAGTTTTGATATCTTTTTTTTGTTCTATTTCAAGTAGATAAACTCTATATGGAAGGCGTAAGATCTAATGATATAAGCTATAAGCAATAATAATGTTTATTTAAACAAGAGACCCTGCTGTTGATCTCGGAATTCCCAGATGTATCTTCACTGGATAATTCAATTTCCACGAAAGGAAATGGATTTTATATTTTTCGTGTACGCCACTGCTCAACAACTGCAACTATGCTCATTCGAACTGTCGAACTCCGAATAATCAAACACCAGAGGAACAGAAACGCGAGCAAGAATCCTTGGAGAACTGATAGTTTTTCACGTATATCGTATATGGAATGATAAGGTTGAAAATCCTATTCGGAATAAATTCAGAATATGCAAATTGTACTTACAGAAATCGAATATAAAGGTGAAATAAGGAGAGAATATGCAGGAAATCGAAATTTTAATGGAACATGAGATCAAGCGCCCATTACTGGAATGAGGAAATGAAATAACTTCATGTTGAATTTACAGTGTTGCCGATAAACTAGAATAATCTGATACTCTGACGTAGATATTCATTTGAAACGAGATTGGAATTAGGGAGGAATACTATGTCGAATTACCTTAGTCTTAAAAGGCAATCTTTTTCTTTCTGACTTTCTGAGACCATTCTACTGAAATTTTTTTATTTTTGTAAATTTAATTTAGGTAATATAATTTTCTTATTTCTACTGAGCAGGTATGATCACCTATATATACTAAGAAGATAAAGGTTTGCATGTGCAAATATCATCGAGTTGGTTATAGTTATTGTATGATATATTTCTGAAACGGGAAAAAAATGGCGATTCTTTCTAACTCATTTTAAACTACACTACAATGGATTGCTATCAAAAAAGTGTCTCTATAATATTTTCATTTCAACATCCTTGCTTGAACAGAAACGGAGATAATGACCTAAGTTGAAATTTTAATTTCGACCTACAACTCGAAAACAAAAACAAAACATAGAGAAATGCGGTTGATAGCATTATTAGTTTCTCGAAAAAAGAGGAACGTTATGTGTCATGTATTTTCCTCTATCTCGTTGGGTTGTAGTTAATTCAGGTATCACCAATTTTGCTCACCCTGTACATATATCAATATTTGAAAATTTTATTCACAAATTTCGGAAGACCGGAACAAAATCATTAAAACTGAATGTATTTGCTCTTTCTTCCAATTTCAAAGTTTAAAATCGCCTTCCCCAAATATTACTTTTCTAGATTAGGTAATTCCATGAAATCGCCATTCCTTCTTATTTTCTCCATTACTGGAACCCAATTTCATTGAAATACGAAAAGACATGTCCATTATTGAACGAATTATTGTTAACAATAATTGAGTCCTGTATGCGTAGGAAAATTATCATGTCATATGTTTATCGCAAACATTGAGAAAAAATGGAAAATGGTAATCATTTTCACGGCGAAGAAATCCTAACTTTATTTTATATTAGCAATAGTAACAATAATAACGTTGGAACAAATCTACATACATTACAAAGGTTGAACAAAAAAGAAAATCAAATAACTAGAATTTTCTTTATCGCTCCTAATTATCTTTCCAGCTAGAGTGAAGTTAGCATCAACTTTTTCTAAAAAGTTTTTTTTGCATTCATTAGTTACTCGTTAGTAACTATTTATAACACCAACATTTTCGTTTGTACCTCAAAGATACTGGTAGAAAAACACCGCATTCTGCTAGGTGCTAACCTCACAAGCACCCAGTATTCGATTTTTTGCGGATCTTAGAAATAGTTACTAACGAGTTACCAACGAATGTAAAAAAATTTTTCTTTATTTTCTAAAAAGCGATCATTTCCTGGAAATACCACATGCATTCAGTCTTACTTGTTTTTCCTGCTCTTTCCAAATTTGTGATTTTGTGAATGAAATTTCAAAATATTGATATACAGGGTGTTACTCATTACTCATTAAAATTTTGGAGCTGAAACGAGACTCCTTTTATAATGTTAATTCTGACAAAGAATATACGAATCACCTATCACAAAAATGTAAACGGTACGTTAATACGGTATAATTAATTGAAAAAATGAAGAAAATTAGTAAATCAGCCTGTATCTTGGTTACAAATACTGGTATACCCATAAAAAATGGTTTATCAAGGAGCAGGTCGGTGTCATCCATCTACCCTGTTTTGTATGCACATTTCTCAATGAATCCGCCCTTGTCTATCGCAAATTTACTGGATTCTGGAGGTTTTGAAAGAGGTTCTAGGGTTTGTGGGATGCCTTTTATGACCGAAATTGGTATCAAGTTATTTTGACCTCTAGAATCACCCCCTGAACCATAAACGTTAAATCTTGACACTCGGTATATTTGGAGCGGAATATGATCGATATTTATTTTATGTGACCTTTTCCACTTGTCAAATGCTTTGACAACATGAAGGACTGTATTGCTCCTTTTGAACGATTGATAGAAATAAATCGGCTAAATTCGTTACTTGAATTTTTCTCTCCACCAATAACTTCAGTTTGGAGGACAAACAAACCAATACTATATACTCTTTTTTCGAAGCTGAAGGCTGAAGGTCTAGAATATTGCTTTTCATTCCGTATCTGGCTACATGCGACTAGTTTGGAATAACAACCTTATTTTTACACGGTCGAAAAATTTTCCAATCAAGTTGGATTAGTAGAGATTACGTTATTTTTGCCGATTACGTGGGAAAATTTCCAGGCTTGAGGTCAATATGGCCAATAAAAAATAGTGGGTACTTCTTCATACGGTTGTTCGCTTTTTGATCTAACTTGAAATGATTTCCATCGATGGACCAAAATTAATAGAATTTATTGAGTACTTTACATGAAGGGAAACTGTTCAATAATGGGTGTTCATACAAACATCCGAATAAATGTGAATTGATCAAGATTTTCAGAAAAATCGGGTTCCACCATTCACATCCATTGGACTAGATATAAATGGTGTCCTGATATTTCAGAACTTAATCCTTGAGATTCGAATATGTACAAAGTATACAAATTTCATATCTTCGATAAATTTTTACAAAGTAATAGCAATAATACAGACCAACGCCAACGTGGCAAAACTATAACTTTTCAAGTTCAAATTGGAAACTATCAAAATCAAATTGGGAATTAACAAATTCAAACAGGGAATAATAAGATCTATGAATTACTCTGCAATTCTGTGTAAAAATTTACAAGTAAGGATAAGGAACGATAAGTTAAAAATTTCGTATTTAGTCGACCTAAACAGAAAATGGCATTTCACGTACTAATTTCCGAACGAAACTTGACTTTTCGTACTCATTCACCTTTCGTCCTTTAAAACTTTTCGTCTGCTTTGTTCCTCGCTTAGTTACAGATGCGAAAGTGGCGATTTAATCAATTTCGAGAATTAGGATTCCATGAAAACCTAAATGTTATTTTCACTTGTCAAATTAATTCCTTACGGAATCCTTACTTTCATTATTAGTTGGGGAGCTCAAGAGGCAACAGGGATATTCGGGATTTACTCGAGCGTCCCACATTAATATAAGGGGAGATACCTTGAACCTTGTATTATAATACCTCTACCAAAAAATTTGGCCTTTATAGGGGAATTGTCTAGGAGAGCCTGTCAGAATAGTTACAAATCTCTAGCGTACGATCGATCTGTCAGATTCGAAAACAATGCAATTCTGTAACTATCTTCTTTACTTCTGAACGACTTATCGTAAATAGTTACGGATTCCTTTAAGCTACAGATCACTAAAAACGTCCAAAATTGCAATTTTCCTGTAAGCTTATGGAAAGTTACAGTTACAGATTGTCTTAGAGATAAAAGCAGAATCCCACCATAAAGTATGTATGTGGTTAATTACACGTTGAAAAATCTACATTCTCTTTATGACGAAAATATGTGGCAGGGCGCCAAACTTGGAAAAAATCGTCAAGTGTACAGGCAAGGGCGGTCCTAGACTGATTTTCTGGGGGGAGGGGGGTGTAGTAATTGAAAGAACAATTGAAATTTCAAATTAAGACTTCAAATACCACCCAGTAGGTATCTCTAGGTAGCATTTACAGTACCATATTTTTTTTCTTAAAATTGTACAAGGAATCTCTCCTTTTTATTTGATAATAATATTGTTTTTTCTTAGTTTTTTCATGTGAAAAATTAAAAAAATCGAATTCGTTATGAGCTTTCGGGGGGTTAATTACCCCCTTTACCCCCCCGTAGGATCGCCCTTGTGATGAATGTATCATTCATGTCGTCCTTTTTCGAAAAACTAATAATGCCATCAACTGCATTCCTCTATCTGCTTTTGTTTTTGAGTCTTAGGCCAATATTTAAATTTGGGCGATTTCAACTTTGGTCATTATCTCCGTTTCTGTTAGTGATAGGATGTTAAAACGAAGACATTATACAGACAATTTTGATAGCAATCCAGTGGCGTACTATTATTTTTTTCTACAGGTTTATTTACTGAGCTGTAACATAAAGTTGTGTTTTTTCTTATGAAAACAGTAGTTTAAAATTACTTAGAAAGAATTGCCATTTTTTTACCGTTTCAAAAATATATCAAACATCGCCCTCAGTCTTTCTGAGTCATTTTAAACTACTGTTTTCATAAGAAAAAATACATCTTTATGTTATAGCTTAGCAAATATACCTTTAGGAAAAATCAAAGTACGCCACTGGATTGCTATCAAAAAGTGTCTATATAATGTTTTAATTTCAGCATCCTAGCTTTAACAGAAATGACCAAAGTTGAAATTTGAATTCTGACCTATAATTCGAAAACGAAAGAAGACAGAGTAATGCAGTTGATGGCATTATTAGTTTCTCGAAAATAGACGACCCTAGTGTGTCATGCATCTTCCTCTATCTCATTCGGTTGAAGAAGTTGCAATTCAGGTATCACCAATTTTGCCCACCCTGTACGTTCTCGAGCGCAGTGGCTTTTTTCTTAGTTTGAAGCTAATGATTCAAGAATAACGGAAAAAATATAATCTGACAGTTTCAGCAAGCCGAAACAATGAAAATTGGACCATAAAGGTCACAACAAATAGTTTTTTTTTTTAATTATCTCTTCTCCTGCGCGCTTCAAATTGTTTTCGCGTTCATTATAAGAACGTAACATTTTTCAATTCTAATTTAGTACCAAGCAATTTTCAACTCTTTCGCACGGCCAGTCCCACCACGCAAACTGTCAGATTGACATGAATTTATTATCAGAGACACGTTGGGCATATATAGTATCTTAATCTGACACTCCCAGATATGTACACCTGACACCTGATTTTTTTTTACATCTTTGAAAACCTGTAGACGCTTTCCAGCCGCTGAAAGTGCATACATCATAGAACTTTTTTTTCTTTCTACCATCTAATCTTCAAAATCCACTAGGTCGACGCTCGAGTAAATCCCGATTTAGCATCGTGGACTCCCCAACTATAAGGTATGTGCATCAGGTCGACGACAAAATATAATCTGCACTTCGGCAAAAAATTGTCTATATTGTCTCGTCTGCTTGCTAGTCTCTGCAGGATCGCTTTGTACCTCAAATAGCAAGAAGAATTCACACATCTCATACAGTCATACAGAGCTTCAAAGAAACAAAAAAATGAACGGAAAAAGATTTGTTTGGTTTTATTCCCCAACTATTTGAAGCCTTTCGGGAACCGCGACCATGTAGATCTTTTGTGTAATGTTATTCCCCAACTAAATAACATTAAACTGCAGTTACAAATAAATAATAATGGCATCAAACATAAACAATCAATCAAAATTTTCTTCATTCGATCGAAAGTTGATTGCAAAACTCTGCATAATGTATGAATATATCTAACACCCTCTGCCAAAATGTCTGCATATTTTTAGTCTCGAAAGAGAAAGCGCCATCGAGGTCCTCTCCATTTTCAGCCATTTTGCTTAGATCTGGTGCCTCTTCTGCTTCACATAGAGCGATTCTAAGGTAAACAAACGAGTTCAGTACACTGAACAAACCGTACTTTTTCCAATGCCTTTTCAAGTCATCCATTGCGAAAAGAACTTTGGCGTCGCTCCCCAAGATCTTCAGGGTTTCTGTTAATGATTTATGGTATATAGTTAGCAGGTTGTTGAAATCAGCGAAGACATGTCTATCCCCCATGTTGTAAAGGGTACTGCTGAGTTCTAAAGCTGGCGAGTCTAGTCGGGACAACTGGAAGTCCAAGAGATAGACTTGATTTGGCTTGTAATCTCCATCAGAACCCTGAAATGAACATGCAATTCTTCAATAATTTACAATTCATTAATAGTTGAGGAGCCCAAGAGGAAAATTTGTGATTTATTCGAACGTGTCAGATTATTATAATGGGAGATACGTTGGAAACTGTAGTCTATCTCTACCTAAAGTATTATTTGTACATACGGGGATATGTCTAGGATAGCCTGTCAGAATAAAAAAAAACGATCATTGTGCATACTCGAGCCTGCCAGATTAAGATATAAGTGGTTAATTGTATGTTGAAAAGTATATATTCTCTTAATCTGACAATTTGAACGTGACGACAATATGTTAGAGGGCGCCAAAGTTGCAAAAAACGTCACGTGTACATTCTCAAGCGCGGTGGCTCTTTTCTTATTTTGAAGCTAATGATTCAAGAATAAAGGAAAAAAAATAATCTGACAGCTTCAGCAAGCCGAAAGAAAAAAAATTGGCCATAAGGTCACAAAAATCAGTTTTTTTGAATTTTCTCCTCTCCTGGGCTTTAAATTGTTTTCGCATTCATTTTGAAAGTTGTAGAGCATAACATTTTCTACAAATTTTGTGCGAAGCAATTTTCTCTAAGTTTGAACGTTTTCGAGATATATGGCGATGAATGTACATTAGACTGGGACGACTGGGTTTCTACATTGACCTTGGACTTTCGCATGGCTAAGCTCCTCTCCCTTATACTTATGCCCCCGTTAAGAGTATGTGAAATTGCTTCAGACAAAAGTTGTATCGAATTTTATTATCTACAACTTTCATAATGAATACAGAAACGATTAGAGGTACAGAAAGGGAGATATTTCAAAAATATTCCTTTTTATCACCTTCAAACTGTCAGATTAGGAAAACCCATCCTGATTAGTGTCAGATTAATAATCAATACATCTGCAACACCGAGATTAACCATCTGTATGAAAATCTGACACGCTCGAGTATGTACAAGTAACGATTATTTTTGCATTTTCAAAGGACCGCTGTGACTTTGTGCTACGTGCGAATCTTTAGTCCCTTGAAAAGTAGCTTCCTTTGGGTCCAAGTAACATATCCTCTAAAAATATGACACGCGCGAAAAATTTTTTTTTTACCATTTTCAACTCTTCTGTACGGCCAGACCCACTTTGAAAACTGTCAGATTAACATGTATTCATTATCAGAGACACTTAGGGCATATACAGTATCTTAATCTGAAACGCTCGAGTATGTACACCTGAGAATTTTTTTTTACATCTTTGAAAACCTGCAGACGCTTTCCCCACCGTTGAAAGTTCATACATCATAGAACCTTTCTTTCTTTCTACCATCTAATTTTCAAAATCCACTGGATCTCCGCGACATTCGAGTAAATACCGATTTAGCACTGTCGGCTCCCCAAATACAAGGTAAAATATCAGCAAAAAATAATTGGTACACAGTGGGCAAAATTCGTTGTCGACTGAGGTGATCTCGAGAACTATATATAACACCTAGAAGAAAACGGGTGACACATTTCCGAGATCTTTTTCAGAGAAACAAATAATGGTAAAATTCGTAGCCTCCTACGATTCTTCGTTTTTGAGTTATTGGCAAAAAAATAAGATTTTGAAGATTTCGAATAGTTCGCATAATTTTTTTGTCTTTGAAGTTACAGATCTTAAGTAGCTGACGATCTCGAAATATTTTTTTATTTTGAATTATTAGGCTTTAAATGCAAACTTTTATTGAATTTGTATTTCTTGAATTGGAAAAAATTTTTTGTCAGTAGATTTTTCGAATAAAAGTGCCTAAGAAGGCTTAATTTTCACGTCTGTCAATCCAAAGACAAAAAAGTTATGAGAACTTTTTCGAATCGTCAAAATCTCATTTTTTGCTAATAACTCACCAATTCTTGTTTCTCTGAAAAAAAAACTCAGAAATGTATCATCCGTCTTCTTCTAGCTCTTATAGCTCTCGGGATCCTCTCAGTAGAAAACGAATTTTGCCCACCCTGTTAATTGGTTTTTCTGTCATCATCTGCAGCCTGCTCCAATTGACGGATTTTAAGTGCGAGAGATTGATGAAGTAATAAAGAATGTGAAGAAAACAATTTGAAATATTCCAGATTATCCCAAAAGAATAAATGTATAACAAATTTTCTAGATAACTTAACAAGAGTCCCGAATAAATAGAAATTTAAACGCAATTGCAATTAATTGTTGGAGTAGGTATAGTTTTTGAAAGAAAAATTATTCGTGTTTTTGCTGAGATAGAACTAGAATAACAGTGAAAAGTTGTCGAGTTAAAGATGTTGATTATTGATTTGAGCTTATTTGTATCTTGAAAAATACTTCAACTAACCTCATATTTGAACAAGTAGTTATTACTCCAATTATCACCATGGCTTATTATCAATGAGTCACTTTGGTCTAAATTTTTCCTGAACAAAATCGATTCTATTTCGTTTTCAACACCGTCGAAGATTTTCAAAAGATCGTCCCTTTCTCGTTCCGCCAACATTCTCTTTATGATACCTAACTCTTTCTTGTAGAGTTTCACGAGACCAAAACTCTGAATCAATTTCAATCTGGGATCCATCCAATTCTCCAATAACTTGGAGAAATGTCTGGGATATTGGTCTCTAAAAGCCATCGAAATTCCATGCCATTTCCCATAAGTCTCGAAGAGAACCTTCATGTGGGAACTGTCCATAGGTTTCCTTCTGTCGTGGATGTGAAAATTCCGCAATTTCAAATTTTCCAGGACAATATTCACCTGATTCGAATGCTTTTCCGCGAACCACAACCTAGGTATGAATTTATCCATTTCCAGCAAATTGTTACGTTCAGCGAAGTTTTTCAGGGTGGGTATTACAATTGTGTACATGTTCAGTTCTCTTTCATAGAGGATATCTGCAGAAAGGATGTTTTTCAAGTCTTCTTGAGCCTTTGCCGATTTCAATACCAGATTCAGTCGTTCATTATTATTTGTAACCACATGAAAGAACACTATCTCTCCCATATAACCATCCTGATTATTCGTACCACCATCGATGAAGAATTTGAATTGTTCGATATTCCTTTCTTTCATCATTTGTTTAATGATGTCAGGAAGTACTGTGTACATGATAGACATAGTGGAGGCAAAAAAACACAAGTTTGATCGAAAAATAATCTGCCATTTACAAATGATTTTATATGCTGTGTTGTCCTTTGTTAATCTCTTACAATAATTTGGACGACAGTTGAATAGACAGTTAGTGTTTGCTTTGAAATTAAATACTGGTTATATAATCAAATTTCATCATATTTCATAACTAATAGGGCTGAATTATTCGATATAATTTATGATGTATTTTTAGTGCGTCACAAGGATCTCTGGATGTATAGGAAGTGTATTGTTTTTGCAATCTGCATTCAAATGTTGTCCATTATTTTATGAATAATTTAATATGAATTTTCAATGTTTCTTGCACGTTTTTCCCTCTTCAAGTCTATAATTTTCGACCAATTCCAATAATTCCGAAAAAAAATTGGTACTATGCCCTAGAAAACACTCGAATTTCATGTGATGTAATGAATTTGTACGAGCTCGAGAAAGCTAATGACTCAATGCAATATTTTCCCTATTGTATAGTGTGGCAAAATTCGATGGGATTGAATGGCAGCTCTGCAACCGTAAAAGTTAGGGAAAAATGGATGGCACTTTTCCAATCTCGATTTTCGAAAAAGATTGTTGATGGCCAAAACATCATCCCTCTATCTTCTTTTGTTTTCAAGTTATAAGTGAAAACTCATTTTTCGGCTCTTCGTACTGGTGCATCTATTTCGAAAAGTATCAATGATATAGAAAAACAGACACTTTTTCATGTAGAATGCAGTGGCGTAGTCAAAGACTTTTTTCAGTCCACCACTTCGGTGATATAGTGATAATTTTAATTACTTTAAAAATAAACCCTGTGTTATTTTTACATATTCCAGTCCCATATTTTTTTCTGATTCAGATTATTCAACATACGTCGTGTCTCTGATTGTTCTTTCAATAAAAAAAAATCAAAAACTAGTTCGGTCTAGTTGGCAGATCATTTCATTGATATTATCATAATGAACTACAGGGTGGACCAAAAGTCCGTTTACTTTTTAAACAATGATAAAAACAAAACTAGATAAATGCTGCAAAATCTGTTTATTTATTATTAAAAAAGACAAGTAGGGATTTTATTTTTTGAATATTACATCATCCATATGTGACCCTTGTCCTTCACGACACTGTTGCAACCTGGAGCGAAAATTTTCTATCACGGCCTTGCAGGTGTTTTCTGAAATGTTTTGGATTTCTTCGCTGATGCGTTCCTTTAATTCTTCAAGAGACGCTGGGTTGGTGTCAAAAACTTTATTTTTAAGGTATCCCCAAAGAAAAAAATTCATTGGGGATAAATCTGGACTACGAGGTGGCCAGTTAACGTCACCTCTTTTTGATATCACTTTTTGACCGAAAATTTAACGAACTGCAATCAATGAGTCATCATCACCATGAGCGTTGATTAAAACCATTAAAATTCTGTAGCGTTGGAGTAAAAAAGTTCCGTAGCATGGCTATATACCGCTCTGTGTTCACTGTAACAGCATGTTCTTTTTGATCTTCGTAAAAATATGGACCAATAATCCCTCTTGCTGACAGAGCTGCCCATACAGTAACTTTGGGCGAATGCAGGGGATTTTGATGCTTTAATTAAGGATTAGTGTCACTCCAGTACCTGCAATTTTGCCGGTTCACGTGTCCATTTAAGTGGAAGTGTGCTTCGTCTGAGAAAATTTTCGCTCCAGGTTGCAACAGTGTCGTGAGGGACAAGGGTCACATATGGATGATGTAATATTCAAAAAATAAAATCCCTACTTGTCTTTTTTAATAATAAATAAACAGATTTTGCAGCATTTATCTAGTTTTGTTTTTATCATTGTTTAAAGAGTAAACGGACTTTTGGTCCACCCTGTATTTCGCTTCCAAATTGTGTCAGGTTATTGAATGAAACAGGCTTTGCCTTTTTAGTGGATTTCCTTAGGTTTTTTATTCAGATATTAAAATTGTAACAACCTTGTCGATTTCAAAGAATAAACCTCATTATTATTATTAATAAGAGAGACTGTGAAGATCACTTTCATTCCGGATATTTGAAAGGATGAAAAATTTGCCAATATGGAATGAATCACTTTCAGGAAATTTCATAAACCTGGATTTAGCTGAATATGTTCCGAAACCTTTTCAACTAGTAGAAAATTTAAATACCAGTACCACAGCCTTTTCAAACATCTTTAAAAATAAGACTGTGCCACTACTAATAGATGTTAATTGGTAAATATGATGTAGTCATGGAAATTCTTATAATTTCCTCATTTTCCGAGCATCTTCTCGAATATCCGGACTGAAACTCACCTCCAAAATCTCCATAACATGAGCATAAAGCTCATTATCATATTATCAATCAAAATGACCTGCCAACTTGACCGAACTAGTTATTGAGTTCTTTATTGGGAGAAAAATTAGAGATACGACTTATATTATATATTCTGAATCACAAAAAAATCTGGGACTGGAAAATGTAAAAATAACAGAGTTTATATTTAAGAAAATGAAAGTTACTATAATACTATATCACTGCATGGAGTGGCGGAATGAAAAAAATTTTCGACTGTGCCACTGCATTCTACATGAAAAAGTGTTTGTAGAATGTTATATATGTTTTTCTATATCACTGATACTTTACGAAATAAAGGCACCAGTACGAAGAGCCGAAAAATGAGTTTTCACTTATAAGTTGAAAACAAACGAAGATAGAGGGATACGGTTTTGGCCATTAACAATCTTTAGAAAATCGAGGTCGGATACGTGCCATCCAATTTTCCTTAGCTCTTAGCCTAGTTGCACACACACCGATTTTGGACGGCCGATTTTATATCGGTCGTCCAAATTCCAATAGTGAACCACGTGTGGGAACGGGACCTTGCACATACGCCGACCACTGATCGGTGATGGTAAAATGCCGGTGAGAAACCGTCCAATACCGGCAATACCGGGATGTAATGGCGTGCTTGACTAGGTACACGTTTGTACAAACACCGATTGTTTACCATTGAACTCAAGAAGGAGTTCTTTCTTGAGTTCAATGTTTTTTACCGACCATTTCAGTCGACTGTAGTTGGCTGATCGTTTGGACGGTAAAAATCCGTTGAGTGCTGCTACCGATAAAATATCGGCCGATTTTATTCCGGGCCGTCCAAAATCGGTGTGTGTGCAACTAGGCTTACGGTTACAGAGCTGTCATTCAATTCTATCGAATTTTGTCCACCATGTATATCATTTGAAATGAGGAAATTATGTAGATACGTCAAATTTGATAGACTTCTTTGGTAGTTTCAAGGGAAATTTGTTTTTCGAAACCCAATTAATACACTGCGCAAAACAATTAACGCACATTATGGAAATCTCAAATTTATTCTACAACTGAAGGTGTTATCAATGATAATTATTTTTATCAGAATTATGCATGCATATGTTATCCACTTTCAACGGTTTTCTTCAATACAGATGTTTTTTCCCAGCAGTAATAAAAAAAGATGATATTATCAGATTTTGAATGTATTGGCTCCATTCTAAAATCAGTTGTTCTCGATCAATTCTAGTGATCAATAGTTTTTCTTTCGTTTGATTTTCTTAATTTCTACACTCGATCGCTATGCAACGCGAAACACGCAATTTGACCCAAGAGGAATGTGCCCAAGCGGTAGTTTTGCGAGAAGAAGTGTGGACATACACAAGAATTGCAGAAAGGTTTGGAGTTTCCCATACAAGTGTGTCCAGAATGTTGCAGCGATTCAGGGAGACAGGTATGAATGTCCGAAGACCAGGACAGGGTAGACCACGGGTAACAACTGCCATTCAAGAAGGTTACTTCAGAGTTTCTTCGTTTGCAACCGCTCGCCTCCTTCAAATTCAGCTTGAGCAAACTCATGAGGTGCAAATTAGCATTCAGACAATAAGAAATCGCCTCAGAGAATATGATTTAAGGCCACTTGTCGCGGCAAGAGGCCCAGCTCTTACCCCAGCCCATCGAAGGGCGCGTTTGGATTTTGCGAGAGAGCATATCCATTGGGAAGAGGCCGATTGGCAAAGAGTTCTCTTCACAGATGAGTCTAGATTCTGCCTCTACCATTGTGATCGACGTTCCCTTGTATACCAGACGTCCACATGAAAGATATGCTGAGTGCAATTTCCTGAATACTACTGGTTTCGGGGGAGGATCAATTATGGTATGGGGTGGAATATCTTTGACTGTTCGCACAGACCTAGTGATAATGATGTGTGATAGTCGTTGATAATGAAGCTATGAATGCTGATAAGTATATAAGGAACATTCTTGAAGAGCATGTAGTGCCATTTGACCCATACATTGGTGAAAATTTCATTTTTATGGACGATAATGCCATCGTTCAGGAGTACCTTGAAGAGGTTGAAGTCTCTCGAATGGAATGGCCAGCAAGAAGTCCAGATCTCAATCCGATTGAGCAGGTTTGGGACAACCTCAATAGAAAGCTGAGAAGTTCGGAAAATCATCCAGCTACTCTTAATGACTTAGGAATCCAACTCGGAGAAATCTGGGAAGGATTAGATCAGAACATTTTGAGATCACTCATTTTGAGTATGAACCGTCGTTGCCGAGCTGTAATTAACGCAAGGGGTGGAAATACCAAGTATTAAATCACTTATCAGCATTTCAGTATTTTGAAAATTGTTCATTTCTCTTCTTTCACATAAGATTCGGTGAAATCCTGAATTTTTCTTCCATTTAATGTGTCTTGTTTCGTTCAAAACCTTCCCGAGAGAACATAAAAAATAAGTTATAAAGTCAATGTATAGTTAACTTTCATTGAAATTGAGATTTTCAGGATGTGCGTTAATTTTTTTGCGCAGTATATATTTCCGCTGTATTGGATTTCAAAGGTTCATTGAAAATGAATGATGAAGAAGATTTAATTTTACGATAACAAATTTAATTTGCGGAATTATGATTTATGATCTATTTCAACAAGAATAAAAAGCACGTGTTGTTGAATTTATTTATTTACAGGATTCTCCTTTAAAATTTCTCCATAGTGTGTGAATACTTCCAGTACTCTCTCCCAGAACCCTTCCATGTTTTTCAACCGAAAAGAAAAAACACCTTCGAAGTCTTCACCATTTTCCGCCATCTTGCCCAAATCTGGTGCGTCATCTGGGTCGCACTGTGCAATTCTTGCATAAATAAAAGTATGTAACACACTGAAAAACGTATATTGTCTGAAATGTCTCCTCAAGACATCCATCGGGAAAAGTTTATCTGGATCACTTCCTAACGATTTTAAGGTATCTGATAATTTTTTGTGGTAGCATTCTATTAGATTTTCTGAATTTTGAAGACACTCCCTATCTCCCATATTGTACAGGACACTTGCGATCTCTGTAGCAGGTGATTCTGCTTTAGACAGTTGGAAATCTAGGAAATAGACTTGACACGGCTTCTCATCGGTCTGAAAAAAATTATTGAATTATCTTAAGGATCAGGGCCATCCAATATCGGACACATCAGTGTCAGTATTACATTTTAGATCGAGCCACAGCTGAAATCTAAAATTTTTTCCATGAAAAATACACAATTTTTTTCTGTGACGGGGAAAATTACTATTTAACATTGACTGAATATATTATTACAATACCTATATTAAAGACAGAAAATTATCGATGTGAAAACACAACCTCTACCTAAAATGTAATAGATTTTTTCCTTATATAATGAACCTATTTTTCGACGTTTTCAAGTTTATCAGTGAAAGATATAGTATATAACATTACTAGCAAGGTAAGAGGGTTTTTACTGGCGAATGGAGGATATAACTGTTACCTCCTTGAGCCAGTAAAACCTGTTACCTTGCGTGTATTGTTTTATATTTTATTTGTTTCTCATTTGTAAAAAGGTTAGATAAATTCCAAAAAAATCTCAATAATTTGTCGCAAATGCCGTAAGCTATGGAAGCGTTGCCATGAACATGTCTGTTTATTTTTCTTTACATTTGTTTTGGCGAAAGCGGAAATGAATGTACCAAAAAAAATTATTGAGGCAGCCAGCAGTGTAGCTTCAAGTTTATTACCTGCAAAATCAGCTTCAAAAAGTGGCAAAACAAAAATAGTGTGATTGGGTAACTGAAGATGTTTTGTTGGTCTACTTGAATCAACTATCAGCTAGATTCAGCCCTAATACTTTATGGGCAAAATGGTCTATGCTGAAAAGCTGCTTGGAAATGAAAGAAAATGCCCCTGTTCGCAGGTTTGTTTTCCTTAAAAAATTTATTGAAAAATATGACGTTTAGTCATATTTGCAGATTTCAAAAGGTTCTGAAACGAAAAAATGAGCGTTATACGCCAAAAAAAAGGCCAAGGTATTAAGTAAAGAAGAGGCTGAACAATTTCTTTTACATGCTCCTGATGACCAGGAGCTGGCGAAAATTGTAACAATATTTGGGATTTTTGGATGTTGTCGATGTGACGAAATTCTCTCCTTAAACATGAATGATGTAGAAGATATGGGAAAATACGTTATTGTGACATTGCGCAAACAAGAAATTTAACAACAAGAAGATTCACCATAACCGATGATGGCTGCAGCTTCAAGCCCTGCATGTTATACAGAAAATATGTAAATCTTCGGCCTCCTGGAACAGAAAGCCTAAGATTTTTTTTGACATACCGACATGGAAAGTGCATTTCCCTTAATGCTGGCCAGCATACTATTGGTGATGTCCCAAAGCAAATAGCGAAATATTTAGGTTTAAAAGACCCAGAGTTATACACCGGCCACTCTTTTCGCAGAAATGAAGCCACTATTGTTGCGGATTCGGGTGGAGATATTTTAGCACTGAAGCGTGCAGGAGGGTGGAAGAGCACCGAAATTGCGATGAGTTATGTTGATGATTTGGTCAACAAAAAAATCGAAATGTCTAGCAAATTATTTGGTAGTAAGGAGAGTACAAATGTTCTGCAGTCCTCGAGTTCAGCAGTTTCTGAGTCAACAGATGGTTCATCATCATCAGTATCAACTCTTTCATCATAAAAAATCTGTGTTACTGGAAATAACAATTGTACCATGATTTTCAACATATATGACGATAAAACAAAATTTTCTAATGTAAATAATACTGATATCGATTGAAATTTATTTTGGGAGGATTTTGCATCTCTTCATAAACTTTTTAGGGTTTTCACTCCCAATCTCTGAAACAAAATCAATTAAAAATGAAATCAACGATTTGCTCCTGCGTAAATTCTTGCACTAATTTGTCAGGAGCAAATTAACTAGAAAAAATTGTTGCCTGACAATGAACTCAAAATAAATAACGTTGAAAATCTTCTGAATTGTCGCTTTTTGTCTGACATTAATTGTCAACACACAGAAACAGAGACTGCACAGAAACGTTGATTCATTTAATTTTGAAATTACCGGATGACAGTTCCTTTTTTAGCAAATTGATCCAAATACGATCCACTCCTACCGAACAATTTGCCAAATTATTATCTTGATCTAATAGAATACACGTAGACTCTTTAATTTTTCGTTTAAAATGGTCTGGTTCTGTCATTAAAATTTTAGTGTTGTCCCAATCCATCATGTGGTCTCCCGTATTAAAACAAATGTGATCTGCGATTTGTGATCGATTAATTTCTCTATTTTTAATATTATTTTTATGTTCGCGTTTTCTTATTTCTAGAGGTCTGGACGTTTCACCTGTATAAGTTTTACCACAAATACAGGGTATGTTGTAAATACAATTTTTTGATTTTTGTTTTTCGTTCAAAGGTTTAGTTTTTGTTAATATAGATCTTAAATCATTTTGCGTTTTAAAAACAGTTCGTATGTTGAACTTCGAACCGATTCTTCTTATTTTTTCTGAAAGTCCATTAACATAAGGAATTACATTCAACAAATTTGGTTGTTCTTGACGGTTTGTTGGTTGTTCCTGATCATTATTACGATTTTGGTTAGTCATTTTTCCCTCTAAATTTAATATTGTTTTTTCAATAAAATTTTTTGGGTATTGATTATCCCTAAGAAAATGTTTAATGAAGTCAACTTCATTATTTGTAATTTCGGGTGTAGATGAAATTAAATTAGCTCTATCATAAAGTGTTTTAATGATACCTCTTTTGACACTTACTTGGTGATTGGAATAAAAATAATACTACTAACTTTTAAAAATTTTGCAAGTTAACTGTCAGTTTTACAAGTTAGTGACTTGATAAAATAAACTTTCTTGATTAATATTGTATTTTTGGAAACTGACGCTTACAAATGAGAAACAAATAAAATCCATTGCCAATTCGCATACTAACGAAAAAGTTGTGATATAAAGCGCGTTTCACAAATAATATTACAGGTTTTCAGTGTAGATGAAGGACATCTTGTTTGGATCTTATATGAAGACGAACAAACAATCAAAAAAATAATCACAGGGACATTAAATTTTGTAGCTTAGTGTGGCTTGAATACCATTGAATTATATTACATTAAGTATAATAAATAAGTAGCCTTTTTTTGCTTTATTTTTCCTAAGCTCCTGCCAAATTAAGAAAAAATAACTCACCCTATATTTAAATAAATAGTTATTACACCATGCATCCCCATGGCTGATTATAAGCATATCCCTTTCTGGAAGATCTCTTCTGTAAACGTAGTCATCTATACGCCCCTCAAATTTCTTATAGACATCAACTAAATCGTGTCTTCCTTTTTCTGCCAGCAGTTTTAGCACTTCCGAAAATTCTCTGCTGAAATGAGCGGTAAGACCAAAGGTTTCATTGGTTCTCAATCTACTGTCCCGCCATCCTCCAACGCATCTCGAAAATTCATCTGGATGTTGATCCTTGAATGCCATGGTGATACCATGCCAAATACCATATTTTTCTAACAGAAGTTTGATATGTTCCTTTCCCATCATTTTTTTCTTGCCCCACATGTGAAAATCTTGCATCTTGAGATTTTCCATAACGATGCTTTCCTTAAAATTGAACAATACCTTCGGTATGAACGAGTGTATTACTGAGAGTCCTTTTGTTTTAGTGAATTCTTCCAATATGGGTAAAACTTTAGTGTACAGGGAAATTTCCCGATCATAAACGGTTTCAGCACCGATGATTTTCCTGACGTACTCTCCTGTTTTCGAGGTTTTCAAAACTAGGTGTTCTTTTTTATTGTCGTGTACGATGTTGAAGTAAATTATATCACCAATGAAGCCATCAGTTTTGGCTGTTCCCCCTTCGATTTCAACTTTGTAGTCCTCGATATTTTTCGATTTCATCATATGCTTCACTACACTATAAAACACGGCTTCTAAACTCATATCGGTCATGTTATAATATGCACTAGGAAGTGTACGTGAAATGGACGTTAATATCAAAAGAATAGTTCTTTATACCCACACGTTGCATTACTTATTAAACAATTGTGATGATTACTCGGCTTGATATCTGAATAATTTTAATCCCGAGCTCAATTGCTTGCTTTCTGATTCGACCCAAGAAATTTAATCAGCTTCCGTGTATCATAAATTGCCCCATATATATCTAAATTGTGAAAACATTTAGACCTTCAATTGTAAAAGGTATATTGGACTCAATGGGTCACAGATCATCTGCCCCTCTGTCAATTTACTATTACTATTTTTTCAATATATAAGAAATATCGACCTTTTAGTTTATATATAGTTTAGTTTAGATAATAAACTTAGAAATTTCTAACGAGTTTCATCATTGCTATACAATACTGAGGAAAGGTATACAGGGTGATATTTTAACAGTAGATGCTTGAGGTCAAAAGAAACACTCTTTTCTATACCATCTTTTCCGATTCTGCCCTGATAAAAAGATATAGCCGTTTTAAATTTTCATAATGAGCTGTGCCATTCCTGGAAAAAAATATGTACTTTCAGAATAACTATACTGCATTCATATTTATTTTAGCAGTCGGTTGGCCATGAATTAATTTTCTCAAGTTTTTGTAACTAGAACGGAGTAAGGTTGGCACTCATGAAATGTCGTTAATGTCATAACGCCGTTGCCACAACTTATATCAATTAATATTACAAAAATGCCCAAAGTGATTGAAAAAAGAGACAGGGTTTCAGGAAGTGCTATTTAGAATTCAGGTCCGCTCAGTTATACCCTGATATTCAAAAATCCATAATACGTCAGACGGTAGCGAACATATTCAATGTAAGAGAATTTATATGATGTTTCATCTGAATCTAAACGACTTGTATTTCAGGTGAATATTTCCACAATCAGAAAGATTGTGAATGAAGAGGATGACAAAGAATTTCCTTCTATTGGGAGACCCAAAAAAGTGGTGGCATTTGAGAATTTTATGTTTGAGTGAATTAATGCGAAAAGTTTACTGCAGGATTTTCGATGAATATCATCGTAGAATAAGTTCCCGAAAATTGATTTTTCTATTTTTTATTTGACTTGTCCTATACATTGTAAATGTCTTAAGGTACCAATAAATACCTAATTATTATTATTATATGAATGCATTAAAATGAACAGCGACAAATACGCGCCAGTTGTCCTATTGTTTATTCATGTGAAATTTTTGTTCAAAGGTGAAGTTAATCGTGATTGAAACTTCCTTTAATTCCTTTTACTTATATTGATGCAAGATGATTTTTGTTGAAGAATTTAACATTCTTGTAATTATCTGTTAATTCTTTCGGGAGATACCCATTCCCAACCACTGCAACATATGCATGTCATCTTCGGGTTAATATTTTTGAAATCTACTACTGATGTAACGTATTCAAACTTTAGCCAAAGAAGATAACGAACATCAACTCTCCTCAAGTTAGTGTATATTATATTATGATATTATACTGATCTCTTGTATTTTCCATGCAAATAACTGGATTTGGTATGCCTTAAATCAGTTTGTATAAACTTCAATTATATTCGTCACATATTTTCCGAAGGGATTCGACATTGTGATAAAATACGTAATAACAGAAACTTTTACGTAGAACGGGCAACATAGCGTTGATTTAAAACCCAAAAATATTTTGACAAGCGTCATAACCCAACATTTTCGTACTATACAGAGTGAAATGTGTCAAATTTCCATGGCCAACCGTCTGCTAAAATAAAAATGGATAGAGTATAGCTGAATCTGTGACACTAAATTTCTGTGGATCTTTTAGACAGAGTCCACAGATATTTTTCATTTTTGCAAATCAAATTACTCGAAAACGGCTCATTATACGAGAAAATATGAAGAATAATTTTATTTTACAAAACCTTCAATGTTCATTGCATAGCGTCCAACTCAGATTCAAGAGTTGTTTTTTTGAATTTTTGGTATTTTTATGGTACGTAATGTTATAATGAGAAAACTAGAAAACGTGGGTGATCTTGTTTTCGAAAAAAATTAATCGAATAAATGAAAAACTATATTCCGAAATTAATTTCATTCGATAAAACCGTTTGTGAGATAATATTACTAAAAATAATATTTTTTATGGTTTTTCAACAGCCTGTATCTTTCAAACCGAGCTGATTCGGGAAAAATGTTGAGGAAAAAAGTGTTTCTTTTGACCTCAAGAATCTATTGTCAAAATATTTGTACGAATCAAAGACTCAACCTGTATATTATTATTGACTTCAGGACTACTGGAGTGAATTCTACCAAAGAGGAACTCCTCTTTGATTCTACACTGGGCCTGTTCCGATATTGCTGGTTTTACTGGCCCGCAATCGAATAACAATAGAACTCGAACGACTGGGCCAATAGGAATCGTCTCTGAAATACTGACAGTACTGTTCAGGAATATCGGAACAGACGGACTGTCTTTAAATCGTCCACGTTTCGATACTTTTGGGATCTTGTTCAGGTCTGCACAAGTATTCATTTAGTTAAGATAATACATTCGAGAACAAAACATCGGCGAAGAGTAACTTATTGGCTGAAAAAGGCGCTGATCTCACAACAATTAAACGACAAGGCGGTAAAGAAGCTCAGCTGCAGCAGAAATATATCGAGAATTGTATAATCTTATAAGCTTGATAAAGCAAAAAAGTTCCCCTATAAATAATAGTTCCTTACAAGACGGGACATCCACTCATATAAGAGATTCTATAAAAACTTAGAAAAGTACCATGCTTTCTGAAAAGCAACAACAATAATATCTAGTTAGGATTATAGTTTATTAATATAATAAAAGTTAATGTTAGTATGGATAATGAATAAAAAAATTTGATTGATTCAGGATTGTATTTTACATCATCCCACCAGTGTAACGAAGTAACTTCATTATTATACGGCTTCATTTTAGGTCATTGTGTATGTATGTATTAATTAATCTAGTTCTTTTCAAATTGATTTATTTATTGGAACACTGTTTCAAAATTTCTCCATAATGAATGAACACTTCCAGTATTCTTTCCCAGAATAGTTCCATGTTTTTTAATCCAAAAGCAAAAGCACCATCCAAGTCTTTTCCATTTTCAGCCATCTCGCCCAAATCTGGTGCTTCGTCTAGTTGACATTGTGCAACTCTTGTATATATAAAACTATGCAACACACTGAAGAACGCATATTGTCCCAAATGCCTTTTCAGGATATCCATCGGGAAAAGTTTATCCGGATCACTTCCTAACGATCTCAAAGTTTCTGATAATTTGTCGTGGTATACACTTAGTAAATTTTGGAAGTTTTCGAAACATTCCCTGTCTCCCATATTATATAGGACACTGCTGATCTCTGTGGCTGGGGATTCTGGTCTGGATAGTTGGAAATCTAAGAAATATACTTGATTTGGCTGGGATTGCTTTTCGCCATCCTGAAACAAAAATATATTCAATTCTTAAGGAGCTCCTTCTGCGGGTTGTTACACCCTCATTCGAGGGTATTGATATGAGTTCTAGTGGGCTATTATTTAAAGTTATAACTGGTTGACACTTTTGGTTAACCTGGATGATGAAATAATCTTGAATTTGACGAACTCATCTAGTTAAATTACTAGAAAACGGTTAATATGTGGTTGATGTATCCCGAGTCACTTTTTTAAGAAAAACTTTCAAAGGTATTAGCAAAAAACCCTGTTGGTATCTTCGAACAATAACATGATGATTGAAGATACCAACAAGGGTTTTTTGCTAATATTTTCGAAAGCTTCTCTTAAACCAATAACAAAACGATTAAGATTTGAAGAAAAAAAACGAGGGGTTTACATTTCATTGAATTTGTTAAAAATTTTCCCAACACGTCTTGGTCTATTTCTTCTTGAGGGATACAATTCCAAGCTACCTGTACTTCATACCTCAGAGTCCGTGGGGGCAAGGGTAAATTTCCAAGATGGCGAGATCTGGGCGGCCATGGCGATCGCTTCAAAAATGTTTAAACTAACTCTGGCAACATGAGGTTGAGCATTATCTTGCTGAAATATTGGATTCTCAAGCCGGTTAAGGTAAGGGAGAACATATGGCTCCACTATTTCTTGAAGGTAACGCAGCGTTGTCATGTTACCTCGAATAAAGTCTAAAGCTGTGCAATAGCACCTCATACCATAACGCCTACTATCCGGTGTACTATCACGGTGTGCTCAACATCAAAATGAGGTTCACGTCTTTCTCCTCGACGTCGTCTAACCCTTCTTCGGCCATCATGTGCACCCAACGAGAGTCGAGATTCATCAGAAAAGACGACCTGATGCCATTCCATATTCCAATGTTGTCGTTCTCTGCACTACTGTATTCGTTGCAGTCGATGCTCAACCGTAAGAGGTAACACAAGATGGGGTCGATAATACTGCAGTCTAAAAGACCTTATACCTACGGCGGTACACCGTTCGAACAGTTACAGAATGACCTTGTTCTGCTTACCATTCATCAGCCAAAGATCGAGTTGTCGCAAATCAATCTGTAATGGCCATAAGTCTTAGAAGCCGATCTCGAACTTCATTTGTGCCCCTTCCATGTCCGTTGCCAACTCTTCTTCGATTTAGGGTATTATCAAACCACGCTTGACAACATCTCAATAACCAATAAACCAATAATTCGACCTCTTTCAAATTCACTCAGCTGGCGATAAATTCCGCGTACACGTGCTCTAGGAATTTCAACAACAACTAAACATCGACATTGGATCTCCTCGAACATTTGGTTTGTTGTAAAATTTAAAAATTTGCAAAAAACGACTTCAATATTTAAGTAACAAAAAATGTTTATTTTAAAAAAACTTCACGATTTTTTTCCAAATTTTAATCATTTACTCCTTGCTATACTATCTTTGTTTTAGCAAAACAAATTTAAAATTTAAACAGCTCCTTCTGAGTGTTGCAGTTTCTTTGTTATCGATTTCTTTGTTAATATATTTGAATGTACAGGGTGGGTACTCGCTGATTTATGGCGATGACGCCCCAAAATTCCATTTAAAATGGAGTGCCTCCGTGTTGTGTGGTTTCTTTTCCTCTTTACTTCACTTCACAGACAAATGCATAGGGGCGTAGCCGCGGGGCGTACCGCGGTATCAGCGGTATCACTGATACGGGGCCCCAAGGCTTTAGGGGCCCCCGAATGTCATGTAAGCAAAAACTTCCTAAAAATGTTTACCAAAACCTCTCACAGGTTTTAGGATAGCATTTTTGAGAATAACTGTTAAGACAACCATTCATTTCAAAATCCCTTTCATTACACCGAATCGATCATTCAGATAGATACGAATACTTAAAATCTGAAATTCAGAAAATTCGTGCCATCAAAGAACTTTTAGAATTAGTCTTGATAAAATTCAATAGCCTTGCATCCAGTTTTCCGGAAGTTATTACTGCATGCCTTTCATTTTTGACCCTTCCGGTTACAACTGCAACCGCTGAAAGGAGTTTTTCAAAATTAAAAGTCATAAAAAATTATCTGAGGACTTGTATGGGACAGGAACGGCTGTCAGACATGTCGTTATTGTGAATAGAGGGGGATAGGGGGAACAACTTGAAAATCAGCTATGGCTGATTTAATAGATAGATTTGCTGGAATAAAGACTAGAAAAGTGTATCTTTAATTTTTTGTATTGTTTGTTTATCATTTTATGTTGTTTGTATATTATTTGTTTGTATATTATTTTATATTGTTTGTATGTTATTTGTTTGTATATTATTTCGCTCCAAGCACCAAGTATGTGTTAGAACTTTCAATTATAAGTACATATAATCATTTCGATATTTATCGAACATTTTTTGCTACTTTTATTTTTACTTCACTCTTCCTTAGGGCCCCTCAACACATTTTGATACAGGGCCCCTCTAAGGCAAGCTACGACATTGATTTGCATGCCAATGTTCGATTTTTATTCTGAGTTTGAGTAAAGTGAAGTTATCACCATTTGGTGAAATAAGCCCTGAGTATTCTTCCTATCAAAGAAATTATGTTTCTGCTCACCTTATATTTGAACAAGAAGTTATTACACCATGCATCCCCATGGCTGATTATAAGCATGTCCCTTTCTGGAAGATCTCTTCTATAAACGTAGTCATCTATACGCCCCTCAAATTTCTTATAGACATCAACTAAATCGTGTCTTCCTTTTTCTGCCAGCAGTTTCAGCACTTCTGAAAATTCTCTGCTGAAATGAGTGGTGAGGCCAAAGGCTTTATTTAAACTGAATCTACTGTCAATCCAACCTTGTACACAACTTGAAAATTCATCTGGCTGTTGATCCTTGAAAGCCATGGTGATACCGTGCCACACACCATAATTCTCGAAGAGAAGTTTTATATGTGCCATTCCCATCATTTTGTTTTTGTTCCACATGTGGAAACCTCGCATCTTAAGGTTTTCCATAACCAGGCTTTCCTTAAAATTGAACAATACCTTTGGTATGAAGGATGGTATGACTGAGAGACCTTTTCTCCTGGTGAATTGTTCCAATGCTGGTAAAACTTTAGTGTACATGCAAATTTCTCGGTCATAGGCGGTGTCAGCATCGATACGTTTCCTGATAGTTTCTCCCGTTTTTGCTGTTTTCAGGACCAGGTGCTCTTTTTCAGATTCATGTTGAATGTTGAAGAAAATCACATCACCAATGAATCCGTCCGATTTCGCAGTGCCACCGTCGATTTCAAATTTGTAATTTTCGATATCTTTCGACTTCATCATACGCTCTACTACACTTTGAAACACAACTGATGTATCCATATTGGTCATGATGGCACGAGCTACTTGAATTCGAATAAGTAATGGACGAATATATGAAAAAAATCTTTTAGTTCCTATTTATATAATGATTTATCACACTATTGTCGTGATTATTCTTTGTATATGTCAAATATTTTAATCGCGAACTTAATTCACTCCAATATCAGGAATGATAAATATCAACTGCTACATATCACTAGAGTTATTAAATATTCGTTGCTAATACGTCTGCAAATAGTTTGTGGAAGCAGTAAAATCTTGATTTGATAGAGTTTCGAAACGCAAATTCCAATAAAAGTGCATTTCAATGGTTTATAACGTTATTAAGATATCTTCAGTTCAATAAGGTTTAGACTATTCGAATTGGTTTGTTTTACTCGTTTATTTTTCGAAGAAAGGAATGTTTATCCACGTGGTCAATTAAAAAATACGATGTCGTAAATCAGCTGATAGGAAACGAATTTACCATTACATTCTTTTTCACATACACAAAGATCTGTTTTCTTTCATTTCAGCTCATGTAGAATAAAGATATGGTAAATCAGATTCAAATATCGCATTTTATCCGCATCAATCTTATGTAATATTTCTTCATTACCTACTAAGCTCCGAATATATATTAATCCGAAGTATCTTGCACAAATTAGGATAAATTAAGTAATTCATTTATTTTATTTTCATTAGATGTAGGTAAATGAATAACAATGAATAGATTTATTTTTAGATGAAGGTCCTCATTGCAAATTATGATGAAATCTTTGATCGAATGACGTGGATGATTTTTTTTATACGAAGTGAGCCGTTGAATGCTTATATTATCTGATCAGAGTTAAATATTATTATAATATTACTAGTGTAAATAAGTTCGTGCGGTTTTGATAATAGAAGTCGCTACTTGTTTGTTATTCCATTGTTCCTTCTGGCAATACTGTACTTTTGTACTGTCATCCTTAGGCATTCTTTTTCAGTATCTCCAGGGCCATCTTAACGGAAAGGCAAATGACTAAATGAGCCACGTGTTTTGGGACCATGGCTTTTGTAAACACAGGACATCCAATGGATATCCATAAGAGGTCCATAATTGGTACACATGGACATGGACATCCTTTGTACATCGGTACATGGACGTACTATAGATATACAATAATGGACATCCATTGTACATCCATTCATGGACGTACTGTACATATCCAATTATGGACATCCATTGTACACTCATTCATGGACGTACCTACTAGGGATATAATGATTTCTTAATTATCATCAAAATCAAAGCTTATCTGCTTCGGTCATTTAATGATTTGCTGATTTTTATAAAAATCATATGTGTGTTGAACGAACAGAAAATACTCAATTTCGAGAATATTTCGTATTCTTGTGTATGTCCTGAAGTATGTATATATTGTTGTCTTCATCTATCACGCGGAATCGATATTTCCATATAGTCTAAATATCATTATATTTTTTATTATGTTATTGGGTATCAAACCCTCATACTCAATGATAATAAATATGGATATATCTAACCTGAATAGCTTTGGTAAATCTGTGGTTGGCATAACCGTCGGTCGGCGAAGCAGGGATTTGACAGTATGTCAATTGTCATTCATTATTGTTGAAGAGTGACAAAGAGTAACGTATTAAGTTTTATTTATTCATCAAAGCGCAAGAATTTCAAGTTTAGTGAGTTGTTTTAAAAGAGTGGCTTGGAAGAGCCAAGGAGAGGAGTAAACACGAGAAGAAAAAAATGACCTTTTAGAATATAATTTTGTTAACGAACAGTGTTTTATTTTAGTTTTAGTTTTCAATTTTATATACTTGGTTTGCATTATATATTTTTTTCATATAAATCGATTTTTATTTCATAAATGGGTTCATTCCATGTGTCTATATGGTAATTGGACATTCTGTTAAGATCTGGACGAACATTGGATATTTCGTGAACGTTTCCTGGACAGCTGATGAAGATTAACTGAACCTTTTAATTGATATAAACTGAGCTAGTTATGGACGTCATATCGACATCCAATGAAGTATAGGTATATGGTTTATTCAACTGATTCAGCGTCGATATGAGGGTCATAACTAGCCCAGTTTTCATCTAAAAAGGTCCAGTTAATATCCATCAGTTGTCCAGGCAACGTCCATCGAATGTCCATTGTTTTTCCGTTTTGGTACAATTCATGTCCAAAATGCGTTCATTTTGGACCAAATATGGACATCCATTGGACATCCAAATTGGTGACAACGGATATCTATGGGATATCCAATGGACGTCCTTTGTCCGTCAAAGGACGTCCAACGGATGTCCATCGGATGTCCTGGTGTTTATTGGGGGGAGGCATTGCGCTAGTCACAAGGTGGTGTTTTTGGATGCTGAATATTCATAATTTCCATAGATTATGGCTGGTGAAAAGTCAGCAATATTTAATTGAGCACAGAAATATTTCAGTTTTATTTATCACTTTTTTCGATGACTCCTTGGCCCACCCGAATCCCTCAACCCATCCGTCGGTGACGTTTCGTACGTACACGAGAACGTATGACAATATCCAAGCTCGGTATTCATCAGCAAAAGAGCGGAAGGGCGCAAGTTTCTTAATCCTAATTATTGCTTACTTATTGGTTATATTTACGCTGATCACGGTTTGCCTATTCTTCATTCAATTTGTTCAAGTTGTAATACAATTAGAATCTATCAAGAATAATGTTCAGAAAGCAAAGGAGGGGTAATGAAAATCGTGAGAGACAAAGAGAAAAACTAAGTTCTAGGGAGTTGATTATTGCAAAAATTCCCAAATTAACGGACATTTATGAAAATAATGAAAAATGTGCAACCGATGTTTGTACTACTGATATAAACCAAAACTGAAGCTATACGAATATTTTTGAGCACACAAACATCCAACTGTGCAGGAGAGAGATCATTTTCAAAATTGAAATTGGTGAAAAATTATTAGCGCTCGACCAAAGGTAAAGAGAGACTGAATTCGTTGGTACTCTTATCTATAGAAAATGAAATTGCAAGAAGTATTGATTTCGAGGAGGTAATAAATAAGTTAGCTGAACTCAAATCAAGAAAATTATCTTACTCAGTATCTTTTTTTTCAAAAATAGTTATTTAATTTTCTACTGGTATGAACTTACGTTACAAAAATATTCATCTTTCATTAGAATGATCGTTATTTTATTTTTGTTGAATATTTAGATTGTTAGTGAGTTTCAAGAATAAAAATATATATTTTTCCTATCTATTTATTCAAATAAATATAAAAGAGAATTGGAGCACTAAACAATCTGATGCCTTGGGGCGCCGACTCTCTTAACATAGCATTAATTATCTCCCATTTTGCTGAGGTATGAACAACCTAGTTGCTGTGTGTTCTGGGTTGTCAAATGTTCAGATTTGTGCCGAATAATTTATTTTTGCGGTGAGTTTTAAATCAATATGAAGAAAAAGGTTGTTGAAATCATTGTATCTTAGTGGCAGTTTATGGTAACCATGCTCCATCTAGTCTGGCTGAACGAACGTGGTAGAAATGTGCCAGTTTTGACTTGGAAGGCCAAGAATGACCCGGAGCGCCACCAAAGTTTAAGAATAAAGAATTAGAGGAAAGGCTAGCCATCACAAACGCAAGAAGAACTCGTGAAAACACGTGGAGTAACGTTCTAAAATCAATGGGAACGGTCCAAAAGTTGACTGTTGCATCACCAGTCAAAACATACCTACTTGAAAACTCAAATGGGAAGTCCTACACCATCCGCCGTACTGTCCAGACAATGTTTCTTCAAATTAACATATCTTCCGATATGGCAACATGGCCTGGCTGACCAGCACTTCTCACGAAGAAGTCAAAAAATGGATCGATGCATGGATGATAGCCAAAGAGCCTCTTCCCAGGATGGAATCCATCAATTGCCAGTAGAAAAAGTAGTGGATAGTGACGGACTATTATACATACTTTGGAACATTGATGTATAACCGATTTTTCACAATAAGGGTTCACTATTTTATCGTCAATAAATGCGAAACAGAAATAGCAGGTGTCTTTACCTTATGAGCCAAAAGACCTCTAACCATTTGCCCTACGGTACTACAGCATTACCTGTACATTAACATTAGATGTTAGCAGAGAACATTGGCTGTTTGAATCCACGGCTCTCAGGCAGGCTTGGTCCCCCCGTTTTGATATAGATGTGCGACCTTTTAAGACCATCGGGCACAAGTGTAGACAGCTAGCATCTCCTCGCGTAGGATAAATTTCCATGGGGTGGAAAGATGCTTTTTAGGTCTACATATCCTAATGTCTGTCATCATCATCACCAAGCTTATCCCGTCCACTGCTGAACGAAAGACTCCCTTAACACTAGCCATCTTTCACCGTCTTGTGCCGTCGGAATCCAGTTTCCAGCCAGCCAATCTTCTGATATCATCTGTCCACCGACTAGGAGGTCTTCCTCTGCTTCTAAAGACCTCATGTCTTGGTCTTCACTCAGCAAGTCTCTTTATACACCTTCCATCGCTCACTCTAGCCACATGTCCCACCCAGTTTCACTTTCAAGATAGCCCTTACTGCATCTCTTACTCCTGTTCGGTCCTCATGGTTCGGTGTGGTATTTTATTTCTAAGAGTAACTCCAAGCATTGACCTCTCCATTCTACTTAGCATGATATAGACATGTTTTTTGCAGATGTTCTCTTTGGTCAAATTACCCTCCTCTTTAGGCATATTGGCACATTCGTTCTTACTACATGTCTGAGATTATCGAACGCCGACAAGGACAAACCCAATGCCTACAACTCTTCTGATTCTGCTCTATCACTGCATCTTATGGATGTATGTCTAATTGTGCGGAAAAATACTGATTTCACACTTATTTTTTCAGAAATGTAGTGATACAAGGGTCAGCGACAAACGAGTTTTTTACACATTCGCACGAACTTTACCACCATCCAGCAAAGTATCCAAGAGTGTTGTTGCCCTACTCATCGCTTTCGATTGGCACAGATTCGTTGTTGTTTCAGGGGAACATCCGGCTTCAGGAAGTGAAGTGAAGGAAGCCATCGAGGTAAGGGCAGGAATTTTTTTACCTATGTATGTCTGAAAACGAATGCAGCGAGATTATCCGAGATCTGAAAACCTACAATAGTAGATCTGTTCACTGTCGTAGATAGAAAATATTTGTTGAGCTTTCGGTCAGTCGTCCATAAGGATAGCCTGGTGGGATGATGCCGTGATCAAAATCCACGAGGTTCCTTTCCATAAATCTTGATTTTGCTCAATAGTTTGCTTCTACATTAAGCCTGTAACCTTCAGAAGCTTGAGTTTTCGCACTTTTTGCAGACATTTCATGTCTTTGGGTACCATTAGAGCACTAATACGATTCATGGATAAAATGATACGAATTGATTCTCGAGACACAAACGTTTCAAAGACGTGTTTTAATCTCTATTCTATATCTGTTTCAGAAGTTCAAAGTACCCAACTCTTGAAATTAAGTTGGGCGCTATCTAATGAAAATTTGGACGTTTTGTAAAATAGAAGTCTCATGATTTCTCCCGAAATGCGCCGTTTTCGAGTAATTTGATGTTTAAAAATTAAAAAGTTTTTGTGAAATTTTGAAAAATTGGGGCTGAATACAACTCTGTTTAAATGATACACAGGTGTCTAGTGTCACAGATTGAGCTAATTATTATTCTGAAGGTTATTTTGTTTTGCCAGGGGTGCAATAAAAAATAATAAAAACTTAAAATGGCAATATAGTTTTATCAGAGCAGAATCGGAAAAAAATGGTATACGTAAAAAGTGTTTCTTATGAATACAAGAATCTTGTGTTAAAATATTTGTACGAGTCATGTATAGTCCATTCACTTTTATAAAACCAGTCGGCTGGCCTTGGAAGTTCGACACATTCCACACTGTATATTAGGAAATTGTGAGGTTATGACGTTTGTGTTGAGCAGATTTCAATTCAAAATAGCAGTTCCTGATAAATTTTTCTGTTTGTGCAAGCACTTCTGACATTTTGCGTAAACAAATAGATGTTGGTAAATTATGACATTAACGACATTTCATGTTTGCCAACCTTACTCCGTTCTGGTCACAAAAACTTATTAACTATACTCATGAGTATAGTTCATCATCACATGTGATGTTGATAAAAATGTTATTTCAGTCAAAGCCTTGTGTAAAATTTTCACTACTTCCACACACAAAATTTTCTTTCCAATGAGAAATTCATAACTGCATGTTCTTAATTTTCATCCAGCAAAAAAAGCAGAACACGCTATATCATATCGTTCTGGAAAAACCCGTCGTGTTACTAGTTGTGCAATTTGAAATCTTCAAGCAACCAAAGAAGCGGACGAAATAATTTTATTTTCATTTTCAGGAACTCTCCAATTATCATGGTTTGGTTGTTACAGATACCAAGCAGTACACAAATTACATTCCTAGGTACATCGAACAAATGGAAAATATTGTTGCCGACACTTATGAGAGAACAAGAAGTGAGTAAAATGAGAATATTAATCTTATTCATTGCATTTTTGGTGCAGGCATCTATATGTCTGACCCTCTGAAGCTCTTATCCTTGTAATTTACATTTTGCCAATGTTCTTCATTCTTCCTATTGGGTTTTATTAGTAATAAAACACTAATGGCCATATGCACCGTTTCCTTAAACGAGATTAATTCCTCAAACATCTTTTTTTTTCAATAGAGATTCTATGCTTGAAACTCGTTTAGAGCTTAAACTTCGTTTAATCAAACGGTGCATACGGCTATAATTCTCCAATTTTCCCCCGTGAAATATTCGCTGTGGAATTCTGGACGCGAATAGGTAATTTCCTTTCGAATCTTAAGAATCTGATTCAATGAGTGTTTTCGCCCACTATAGGGGAAGGATAGTGTAATGACTATTTGCTGTTCTCCTGACACTATACCAAAGTGAATATCTCAAGTATCCTTTCTTCGTCTGGGCATACGGAATTGCATTGATTATTGTTGGTAGCAATTTACACCTGACAGGATTGTACTCGAACTGCTTGTAAGTAGGTTGAGACGAGGATGATATTTATTGATGCTTGGTAAACATCGTTAATAGATCAAACTTTTTCTTCAGTGCAAATATGTAGAATTGACAATCGGAAACGGGATTGTATGACCTAAATTCGATAGTAGTCATAATACCAGAAAGAAAAGTTTTGAGTGGTGTACCTAGAGGGTGTTTGATAATAAATACCCCATTTCCACTTTATTTTGGGTCACTGTGTAGAAAGAAACGTACCAAAGTTCAATGAGCCAAAATATTTTTTTCAACTTTTCCTACTTGTACAGGCTGTTTCAGAAATTATAGGTGTAGTCCTACTTATTTCAAATAGGTGCCTTGTTCATTATTTGATCCTCTTCTGATATTTTAGCGTGGATCCTTGGTATTTAATCCAAAGAAGTCTGTGTTATATACCTTTTTCGTAGACCTAAACAAAAAATTACATTTCACGTACTGATTTACGATCGAAAAGTCGTTCTTTTTGTCCGCCTACACTTTTTGTCCGCAAACTCTTTCCGTCCGGCTGTTCGTCACTAACGACCGTTTGCAAAAGCCGAAAATTTTCTAGAGAATTTACTTCTGAATTATCTGCATTTACATACATACTTTCGGTGGCATTCACTGTTTAGTTGCACAGAATAATGTCTGCAGTTTTCTCGTCAAAATTCTGTAGATGATTCTTCAGAGAATTTTCGGCTGTTACAAACGTTACAAAATTTGATGACAACATAAGTGCCCGTGACAACAACTGTCATGTGCTCTTGTCAAATTAATTCTTTCCGAAATCTGCTAGATTTGACGAGTTAATTAGGTACGTGGTTTGAATATTGGTGTTCATTAAAATCAAGAATGGTTAGTGATAGCGATATGGATATCAGTGACAATACTGCAGAGCTGAATTTGCAAATACGGTGTCCTAGATACCATAAAGGTATTTGAGGTCGTCAAAAAAATGTAATATGCCTGCTTGCTAGTCTCGGCTGCGACTCGGCTATCAATTTGAAGGCTGGACTATAATAGACAGTTTTCATGCTACATGATTAACAATTTTATTATTACAAGAAAATATTACAATATCATAAATAATGCTCAGTTGTGCAGCTTGTGGTTACTCTCTAGTATAGAAAAACAAAAATTCTAGTGTAACATTTTCACAGTTTTTTTTACTGAATATCTGTTATTTTAGTAGTTATAAGTTTCTAAATTTAATGGCATTTCAAGATGAGCCCATAACAATAACACCTCATGGGCGTAGGTGATGTTAGGCCATAGATCTGATAGTATCTACCATTAAGTCTATGTGTGATTGTCAGTAGTTTTGTTTCGATTCGAATATATTTTAGTTCTAGCTTTGCGGAAGCTGAAAGAAAAGGGCAGGAATGAATATGTTTCTTGAATAATCATGAATTCATTTCTAAAAGAATCTTGGTATTATGTTTCTGTCATTTTTCACACTCAAAGGACAGTTTCGATCGAACATCCAATGTGATAGTGAGACACTTTCCTACTGGTTTCAAAACAATTATAGTCTACCGTCTGAATTATCTAAGAAAGCAATAGATGACGTGTTGATAATAATGTATATTTTGTAGGTAAAAACATTAAATCAAGAAGTCCTAAGTCCCATGATAGGGGATAATTTTTGTTATCGGGCAACCAACCAGTGTTCGGAGGGTTCAGTAGCTAGTAGCTGGGATGATTTCCGCTTTGATTATGAATTTGAACGAGCATGCAAAAGCTTCTGACTAATCACAATCAACTGAAACTAAGTTAGTTTTTCAGAAACTTAAATTCCCTACGCAATTGTGAAAACAGAAATATAAGTCTCCTCTATTCCGATAGCATTGGAATGAGCAATATGGTCCTTCCCCCTTATTCTATATTCTTAGGACATATCCTAAACCTAGGTTTGACTTATAAAACGATATTGAGATGAGTAGGTATTCGAAATTGTTATTTATGTACTAAGACCCGATTACACCAAACATACTTAGTGTTAAGTGTCCCTTAAAATAAACTCTCAACTTAAATTACGTTGCACCAACTGTTAAGTGACATTTAAATGGCTAAAGCTAACCTTAAATTTAAGCGCTCCTGCAATGACCACTTAAATATTTGAGGGCGAGATTCTAACCTAAAATAATTTGTTGAACTGGCTGCAGAACTTCCCATTTTTGATGGATTTTGAAAATTGAATTCATTTCTTTTCTTTTGCCTTTATTGTTACGCCATCAGTGTTTCAATTTTCAATTTTTTTTCACAAATCATGCTATAGTTAGCAACAAACTCTTTTCTTCTGTTGAGAAGTTGAGTGCCCTTCGTAAATTACCACCACTCGCTTGGCAATAATTCATCGTATCCGTACTAATAAGGACAAAAAGGACATTTTCTTCACGTTCCTCTTCAACATTAATGAAACAAATTCACACAAGACCTTACAAAGAAAGTGTTGTACTTATATAAACTTAGGTACCCTTTATTTGACAATCCTTATCATTATCAATAATATTGCTAATTCAACAACAAAAAGTTGTTACTCTTTGATAATAATACACTAATTTACTTGAAACTGACTAACAGGACAATTTAGTTAGGTTAATGGAATGACAACGATCATAGACAACCGGTCAACCAATGAAATGGCTTTATTGGACTAGGATGAAGTTGCACCAAAATAAAAAACTGAAATATCACTAGATATAAAAACTTAAGGGCCCCTTACTTAAGATTCTGTTCTAATAGTCTTGAGGTCAGAAGAAACACTTTTTTCTTTATATCATTTTTTCGATTCGGCCTCGATGAAAAGATATAGCCATTTTGAGTTTTCATAATGAGCTGTGCCATCCCTGAAAAACAAAATTACCTTCAGAATAACAAGCTGAATTTGTGACACTCTACATATTTGTGGATCTTTTGAACAGAGTTTTATTCAGCCAAAGTACATAACTTTTAAAATTTCACAGATATTTTTCAATTTTTGACCATCAAATTGCTCGAAAACGGCGCATTATATAAGAAAATATGAATCGTTTTATTTTACAAAACGTTCAAATATTCACTAGATGGCATCCGACTTAGTTTCAAAAGTTGGGTTCTTCGAATTTTTGGTATATTTATGGTACGTAATGGTCATAATGAGAAAACTGGAAGACGTGGGTGATATCTTGTCTTCGAAAAAAATTCATCAAATAAATAGAAAACTATATTCGGAAAATCATTTCATTCGATAAAACCGTTTGTGAGATAGAACTAAAAATAGATTTTTTATGTTTTTTCAACAGCCTGTATCTTTGAAACTGAGCCGATTCGGGAAAATGGTAACCGAGAAAAGTGTTTTTTGGACCTCAAGAATCTACTGTTAAAATATTTGTACAAATCAAAGATTCCTCAAGTATATTACGCTATTACTATTCTCCGAAATTATTGATTTTCCTCAGAGTATAAAAAGTATTGGTGATTTTAATGTTGATTCAGATACAACTTTTTGTTGATTTATGAAACATTTGATACCACTTGATTTGACCAGCATAAATATCAATTATTACATAAAAATTGCTATTTCTCTCTCTTATGTCAAAATGTACATAAAACTTTGTGTACCTACTCAGACAAAATTCGGAATTTCCTGGAAAATGAAAAAATTCAATAAGAAAAAGGTTCATATTATTTGAGAAATAAAAACGTTTGGTCAGATCCAGGTTTTCTAAAATACCCTATACAAATGAAACTAGATTTTTTTTGAATTCGTCAAGAATTATAAAATTTTTTTTTCAATTCTCAAATTTTCTATCCTGAAATTAAGAAAAATGGTGATAGATATCCAAGATTCATTAGTTAAAGTAACGGCCTGAAATGTTCATTGCCTTCCACCCAGGTCATCCACATTTCTTTATGTTCTAGTTTATGTATTTGTCGGTGAGCATATTGCGTTAATCGACTTCGTGAAATGTCTTCAAAGAAGGAAATTGCTAGACTCTGGAGACTACGTCGTTATCTCTGTTGACGATGAGATCTACGACCCCAATAGACGAATCAACATCGTGCGTCGAGGTAAGTGCAAAAAAGCTGAAAATGGTAAACAGATTATTAAGGATCAGTGGAGTGAAAGAAAAATATTGAACGAAAATTACAGATTTTTCCATCGAGCCTCATTGTAGGTCACAGCGAAAGCGCCTCCTGTTTGTTGATGAATATTATAAGATATACGAGTACGATAAATATCTTGTTGGCAATTACCGCCAATTTTCTTTCTTTGACTGGAAATGAGACTTAATTTAGTTGATTGTTCAGAAAGTCGACATTCAGTAACCGTTAATCAATAAGAGAATTCCAATATTCTGGGAAGTCTTCAGGATTTAGGGCTGGAACCTTTTACATAAGATAAAAATGGATAGAGTAATTGCTCATGAAGAACTTCCCCTTCTATGCTGTGGTTAGCATGCGAGTTTACATCAACTTTAACTTTTCCGTACATAAAATGCATATCAGTCATTTCTTGATTTCAATATGGCACCATTTTCACCAATTAAGATTGTTTTTGGGACAGAGGAATGTATAAAGCATCTCAAATTCGCTGTCTCCTAAGGGTATTTGTGCAACCGTTGGAGATATGAAATTAGAGCGAGAATTATATGGGTTACTTTTTTATGACAACTTCAAAGGTGCTTTCAGTTTTTCGATATACGAGGATATATTGATATCTAATTAGCCTAGACCACTTCCATGCATAAAAAAAAATATTGCGAACAATAACTCATTAGAAGTGTTAGTGTGTAATTTGAGGTCAAAAAAGTGAACCAGAGTTACGCAATAAATTAAAAGAAAGGAGATGTCCACCGAAATTGTGAAAATCGAAAAATTTAGATCGAGCCATCATCAAGTACCTGTATTTAGATGGGTTAAGAGGTAAGCAGATTTACGAAGATATATGCTTAATACCCTTGGTGATCAATGTCCCTCGTATGCGACCGTGAAAAATTGGATTGCAATCTTCACAAGAGGTGAATTTTCCATTGAAGATGATGACCGACTGGGCAAGCCAGTTTCTGTGTAAGTCCCCGAAAATATCGATGCAGTTCATGACATGATTTTATCAGACCGTCGAATTGGGCTTAAAAGGATATCTGAAGCACTGAATATTTCATAAGAACGCGTTTATCATATAGTTCAGGGCAATTTGGACATGAGAAAAATTGCTGCAAAATTTATCCCCAAATGTATGAATCTTGACTAAAAGCGTGCAAGGGTAGAAGCATCGCGTTCGATCTGTTCTCGATTTGAAAACGATTTTGACTTCCTAAACCGAATTGTTACTATGGATGAGACTTGGGCACATTTCTACGATCCAGAAACAAAGCAAGAATCGATGGAATGTCGAGACTCTGGTTCTCCAAGACCTAAGAAGTTTCGTGACCAAAAATCTGCTGGAAAAGTTCTTGCTTCAGGATTTTGGGATTGTCATGGAGTAATCATGATTAATTTTTTAAATAAGGGAAAAACAATAACCGGAGATTACCATTCGACATTACTGACGGTAAAAAAAAATTAAAGAAAAAAGACGCGGAAAGCTATCCAAAGGTGTTTTTTCAGCAGGACAACGCCCCTGCACACAAATTTCATGTTGCCATGCAAGAAATTAGTGATTTAGGGTTTGAATTACTAGAACACCCCCCTAATTCACCAGATTTGGCTCCATTCGACTATCATTTCATTCCTCAACTGAAAAAAAATTAAAAAAGGTCGTAAATTTTCTTCCAAATTTTGATTATTATTATTTTTTCAATTTTTGTTATTTACCAAATGTTTTAAATTATTTCAATCAGAAAAAATGCTATTTCATGATAAAATGAAATATAGGGTGTTCCATAAAAAATATAAGTTTGAGTTATAACTCGAAAAGGATGGCCAAGAAATTTTTTGTGTATGTCAGTGAATTCTGCGTGAAAATATCTATCAAAGTGATTTTTCACCTTGAAAATATCATAAGAAGTTTTCAAGATACACAGTATCCCTGATAATGCGATATTTTCAAAATGACCCTGTAACTTCTAAAATTCAACATATATCAAAAAACTGAAAGCACCTTCGAATTCGTCATGAAAAAGTAGCCAATAAAATTCTAGCTCTATTTTTATATCTCCAACGGTTGCACAACGGACAGCAAATTTGGGATGCACGGGATGCACTGTACAAAACGCCTACACAATTTTACTGAAATCTCTATTAAATCTAAATCCGTAGATTCTGTATATTAAGTATATTTTAATCTCGGCAAAATTTACTGTAAGAAAGGAAATATAATGAGAATACTATATGGAATTTGGTTAAATCTATAAAATAATTGTTTTAATCAGGAGCGAAATCATACCTTTCACAAGGATGAACCTTCCTTGAATACTGAATCAAATTTGGACTTAACCTTTTATAGCTTGAAATGAGAAATATAAGAAAGGATGAATTCACAAGTATTCAGTAGTTTTTTGCAAACGCTGCTCACTATTTCTTGCTCATTGACGTAATTTCCAATAGAAAAACCATCGAATTACTGTGTTCAGTGGGGGCAACATCCGCAATACTAAAATAGGCTTATACTGTTTTTGAGGGTTATATCATGAATAATGCAGACAAATATTTATCTGCTGCTATTTCCCACGCATGAAAATCGTATAGAGATGAATAAATTCCTACTCATCCTAACATGATTTACTACTCCAGTTCACTCTCTTTCGGATGTTCGTGTGTCATTTTTCCTCGAAATCCTCCAGGATCACCCACGAACATGATTTTTTTTAGATTATCTGGACCCGTTTTTGAATGAAACTTGGGGAAACGGCAGTGACTTGCTAGGATTCAGATCAGTCCTGAAACTAACGCCATCCCACCCCAGAAATCCGAACTACAGGTTAGTTGAAAATTCTACCTAACAAAATTTATGTTTGTTTAGTGTACTGGGTGGGCAAAAGTGGTGATACCTTAACAACAATTTTTTAATCCAACGAAATAGAGGAAAATGAATGGGAAAAAATCATAGTACGCCACTGGATTGCTATAAAAAAGTGTCTGTATATAATATTTTCATTTCAACATCCTAGCTCAAAAAGAAACGGAGAAAATGACCAAAGTTAAAATTTCAATTTTGTCCCATAACTCGAAAAAAGGATAGAGGACTGTAGTTGACGGCATTATTAGTTTCTCGAGAACAGACGATCGTAATGTGGCATGCATGTTCCTCTATCTCGTTGTGTTAAAAAGTTGTAGTTCAGGTATCACCAATTTCGCCCAGCCTGTATATAATCAGAAGCAAAGATTATAGAGTAGAAAGATAGGAAACGAAGCGACTGAAGTGATGTGAGCGCCATCTGTGTTTCAAATGTGTTTTTAAGGCCCTAAAACTGGTTAAAATTTTAATTCGAGGGACATATGAAATTTTGCGAGATGTCAGAGTCATATGGCAATTTTGATCAAACAGGTTTTGAATGTTTTGATTCTCGTACCCATAGATAACCTCGTATCGCATTTTGTTTTTCAAGCCCGTTCTAGTTGCTGATTATTGAAATTTGTGTCTAATTTCTTGGCGAAAACCTCAGAATATCGTTCGAAAATTATTGTATGGTGAAGAACTAGGGATCAAATAAAACGAATTTTACTAAGGAAAATGGAAATGTAAGTATTAAAACTGGTAACAGGTGACTCGGTCATTCATTGATTTTTATTTTCAGTGCTACGAAGTGGATAAAATTTTCAGGACGTAAAGGCCTGCAAACACTACTGACTACACCATGTGCAATGAACATTTTACTGCAAGTCGATTGAGAACTGTTAATCCACGTGAATTGTGGTATGCAGGAAGCATCCCTTACATGAAGGGCTCATTTAGGGGAAATTATGACTTTTATACGTCCATTCAAAGATTCTCAAATGCCTTCAATATATTCAGAAATGCAAAAGTTTTATGGATTTCGATTAGGGAATCGGGTGACTGTCAAATTGTCGTTTGGAAAGTCAAAGTTTTATGAAACCTTCTGTGAGTGTTTTGTTCATTCGTCAATCAATTTGTATATTGTGCCATGAAGAGAACATACCATGAAGAAATCATAAAAAAGCATGAAGAAATTATACTGACGGGCTTGAATACAGGTCTTGTATACCTCTGTAAGGTTTTTTTAATTGTGGTTTTGAAAATTTTCTAAATAATATGTAAATAACGGAAATGTGCATCCTATGACGGTAAATTGAATATTGGTTCATATCAATTTCTGATATAAATTGTACAAATTCTACTCAGTTTATTAATTCAAAACGTTTTCACAGAAAAACCACCTTTGACGTACCTATAGCAGATAACCATGTACTCTTGTATCCTAGTCAAAGCTCTATTCGTTGTCCATAATTTCAAATTTTTGTTATTTTTTATAGGTTGCAAATAAAAATTTATCACATCCAACAGCGTATTTCATTGATACCAATCGATTCCAAACAATGGTCAGATGAAAACTAATATCCTGGTCACAAAACAAAACCATCCTGTTGTTTTGTCGCTCCGGAGGTTTGTTTTCTGGTCTCAACAAGGTCAATATTGAAATTCAATACAAGGAATAGAATTCGAATTTCGCGCCCCTCAATTATAAAACAGAAAACTGTTATTAAACAGTTTTTCTGTATTGATAATACGTTTTCAGCGCCATCTCATTGTCAAATGTGTTTTCACTGGCCAAAATGTAGTCGGTTTTTAGTACTAGCGATATGAGGGCGTTTCCTATCTTTCTACTCTATAATCTTTGATCGGAAGTAATTATTTCGAATGAAACATAAATATTACATTTGAATTAGTTTCGAACATTCTCATTTGGTAACAAATAAAATCCAAATTTTTCAAAATATAAAATGAAAAATTTCTAGTAGGTGGCTAAAACAAAATGAAAAATTTATGCAGGCACAATTTAAACCTGATAATTAAATCTAGAGTTTTATTTTGGTCAACAAACTGAATCATGATACGCATTTTAACTTTTTTATGCAGATACAAGTGATGTTATAGTAGAATTTTGTTGCAGATATTTATGCGAAAGGATTAAGGATACATCTATCAAACCTCCTTTCTGTGTGCCATATCACCCGAAAATATTCGACAGTATTTCTGTAAGTACTACTATTATATTTGGTAGTTTACGTATTATTATTAAAAACGAATGAGATACTCGAAGATGAAGATTTTCCACAATGTTTCGAAATGTTCGCAGTAAAATATCGTGACCCAAAAACTGTTCAAAAGGAATGGAATTAGGAGACTTAAACAAGTTATTAAAAAATTTGCATAGAAGAAATAATGATTGAAATACTTTGACCTTTTGAGGTATACTCCGAGTAGTATATAGGTCCAATCTTCTCACTCCAAAGATGAATTTATTTGCAGAAATTTTTATCACTTGACTAAATACTTGTATTGGTGGTAGAGACATCATAATTGGGGTTTGGGAGTCCCAAGCTGAGATTTCACGCCATTTGTTAGAGACAATCCCAATTGATGTATTAAATAGTGAACTGGATCACACTGGCTCAACAAAACCAAATGAATTTTGATTGGTTTCACCTACTAAAAAATTTTTTTCCGTCAGAATTAATCTGAAATTTACTTCTTAGGTACCAATACAAGCAGCCTATCTATATGATGCTGTAATGATATATGCAAGGGCACTCACTGAGGTTTTGGAATGCGATGAAGATCCGAAAAATGGTAGTGCTATTTTGAAAAGGATTGTTAATAGATCATATCACTCGATCCAAGGATATGATGTAAGTTTTATAATGAAAAAAAAGTACATATGAAATGTGAAATGAATTAATACAGTCAGATACAATGTCACATAGAAATTCCTCTGGCGATGCCTACCGCAGTTGTGTACGAAACGTTATATGTACTGCTAAATTTCTAACATTAATCTATGTTTCATCAGGCTTCATCCTTTGCCTCTTACACATCCCGCATTCGTGGCCATTTGATTACAAATGATGGTTTCATTAATCTTCTGAAACTTTTTAGGGTTTTCACTCCCAATTTCTGGAACAAAATCAATTAAGAAATTGAAATAGATCATATTTGCATTAACTTGCTTAACAAAGATTATAGAGTAGACAGATAGGAAACGCCCTCATATCTCTAGTACCAAAAACCGACTTCATGTGTGAAAACACATTTGACAATCAGATGGCGCTGAAAACGTTCTGTTAATAATCAATTTAATTCGATCCACAGTTCTTCATCATGTAATCATTTTCGAACGATATTTTGATGTTTTCACTAGGAAATCAGACAAAAATTCAATAATCAGCAACTAGAACGAGCTAGTTAAACAAAAAGCGGTATGAGAATCAAAACATTCAAAACCTTTCGATCAAAATGTCCATCTGAAAATCGTACAAAATTTCATATGTTCCTGTAAATGGCCCTCGAATTATTATTTTAACCAGTCTTAGGGTCTTAGAAACACAGATAGCGCTCACATCACTTTAGTGGCTTAGTTTCCCCTCTTTCTACTCAATAATATTTGTTGCTGAAGAGTCATCCGGTATTTCAAATCAATCAACGTTTCTAGGCAGTCTCTGTTTCTATAATATGTATTGACAATTAATGTCAAATAAAAGCTACAATTCAAAAGATCGTAAGAAATTGACTTTCGTCTGATGAAGGAGTCTGGTATAAAATCCGAAACGTTATTATACATAATTATAATTTCAAAGTTTCTTTTTTTCAGTTCATTGTCTAGCTACAATTTTTTTACTTGATTTGCTCCTGACAAATTAGTGCAAGAATTTACGCAGGAGCAAATCGGTTCTTTCAATTTTTTAATTGATTTTGTTTCAGAAATTTGGGAGTTAAAATCTTAAAAAGTTTCAGAAAATGCAGAATCCTCCCAGATTGAATTTCAATTGATATCTTCTTAAAATCTTCTTTCCAATCTAGGCAAATTTTCTTCCATGTACGTCGAAATTCTGTTCGATCTATATGATCGGACAAAATTTTTTTCGTATATAAGAAGGGGACTCTACTACTACATAAATAATGCTATAAATTTCGGAATGAAAAACAAATTCCGGAGGGTCTTCAATTTTTGTGTTTTAACGTCTTGAAAATAATCACCTTTTGTCCAGAAGCCGGTCTTCCATTGATCAAGATACAGGGTGCATTATTACACTTGGAATGTGGTATCAGAATTATCTACTCTTCTAACTTCAGGAAAATCGAATTTATTGTATCATCGATATTGTTTTTTATAATTAGATACATGTGTGAATAAATATTGCCCTTTTAATTCTTTGTCCTTCATGTTCAAGTACCTATACCTAATTAACTCAGTTCGGCCTAGTTGCTCCTGAATGGGGAATTCTCCGCAATCACAGCATATGCAAGTTTAGACTGAATAATTATTAGTTTCATTCATGAATTTTTCAAATGCACCGGGGAAACTATTCAAAATCATTCTTTGAATATGAGATTTTAAAATTCAAATCGCTTCGTTTCTCGTTTACGATTTGGCAGCAGCGCCTACTAGAAAATAAAAAGAACAATGACTTGTTTATGAAATAGCATCTGTTAATTTTCAGCCATCATAGCCTCAACAGCAACCGGCCATACAAATCCCATAAAATTTTACGACCTTCCTCGTTCGTCCAGACTTCATAGACTGTCATCTTTGTCTATCTCATCAAGATATTATATTTGTTGTCCATTATTATCAACGCATCCCAGGTGACCAGTAACATATCTGTTATGTTTTCTTGGGAGATCGAATGGGGAACTTTGTTATGTGTTACTTTTCTGTAACCATTACGTGTCTGATGTGATATTTGAGATGTACCTGTGCTGTATCGAAATTATATCCACATTTTGTAAATTTCATGTTCCCGCTCCCTGATATCCACGTAACATATTTGTAACATTGTTCTTTATTTGCCATGTATCATTTTGAGATCATGAACAGAGCATGACACCATAATCGTTTTAACTACCGTCGAGGGCGCTGTAAAACGTAAACAAATATGGAGGATTGTGAGAAATGCTATTGATACTGCGGTCGTTTCGATATGTATTTATCATCATTTAGACGTTTTGTCAGTTGAATAGTGGATTACTGAAAGTGAATAAGTGCAGATATTGAACGTTTGATAAGTTATTTGTGTGTCATAGTGATTTTCCAGTGAAATGGTGAATTACTGAAAAGAATTAAAGTGCTATGGATATCGAACTGTAGGTCAATAAATCATTTCTCGTATTTTCATAGCAGTCCTATAACACATATATTTCAGTCGATGTTGCCAACTTGTGCAATAGAAACGAAACACTTTAAATTTTAAATACTCATCTTTATTTTTCATTTTTGAGTACTTAAAACAATTTTTTTTGGGAAACGGTTGAAATGGTTTTTTCAAAATGTGACGTTTCAAAGATATTTCATAGAAAATACATCATTTTCGTCAGAAGGACTATTCCCTATTGTCCAAGCGAAACTATTTTTTCCCAGAAAGAGCTAGTTTATCCTGACGCCGAGTGGTCTATATAGGAGCGGACCAAAGGGCACACCCCCACCGAAATGAATACTGAGGATATGAATTGAACTTAACTTTTCATATTAATAATTATTATGAATTTAGAAAAATCAGAAACTTTCAGGTTTTCATCGATGGAAATGGTGACGCAGAGGGAAATTTCACAGTTGTAGCACTGTTAGACGACAGGGATGTCAATGGATCGATATTACCGATGAGTATGCAACCTGTAGGTTATTTTCAATACAATCCAAATAGTAGTAGCACTCCTTATGCCGTACCCGTAAGTTTGATATACGCCTTGATGTTGTCACGATCATGGTGGTTTAGGGTAATCTTGAACCTTAGTTTCTTTGACTCACGGTTACATTTTTATCGATATCAATAAAATCGTGAAGGTTCGAATGTTTATTTTTTCTTGAAACTTATCAAATAAGGACCTAAATTCTAGATTTTTTGGTCTTAATTTGATAAACTTTTAGAAGTGTCATAAGTGTAGGCGTTGTGACATATCTATGTCTTTATACCAACGTCAAAATCTGTCGATCTGAATTTTAGTACAGTCAATTGAGATTAAAAACAGATACTCATGAGTTAACTCAAGTTGGTTTTCTACACATATTCCTAAGACTAAAATGTATGCATGCATACAGTATTTTCGATATTAACCACCAAACCATTTTTTCGACACTAATCAACAAACATTCCCAGTGCCGCAAAAATCAAAGCTTCTGGCTCTTCAAATATATATATATATTCTTTTGATATAGAGCATTACAATCTTGAACACCAAACAATAATTATAGCATGTGTATGAGATACAGTTTTAGCAGAGGTTAGCGTAACGGGGTACCATACAAATTGGTGTATGATACAAGAGCTTAGGGAAAAACCTCAGTAAAAAAACCCTTTCTCCCCGTGAGTGTAGTGGATTGTAATTGTTCACGAAATAAGCTGAAATATTCCATATTGAAGGGCATCTCGCACTGCAAAAATTGATTTTTTCTCCAACAAAGGGAAAATCCAGAAGGTCTTCTCCAAGATACCAGAAACTTTTATCTGAAATAAAGAGAAAACAAAAGCAGAAAAACGTAAAATAATAAAATTAGATTCAATATGTCAGATTGACCTAAAATTGACAACCCAATTCAAAAAAGATTCGGAAACTGCATGTATAGCTCTAAAACCATCCTGAAATTTATAAATTGGACAATGATTAACTAGATGATTTATGGTTTCTTCTGGTTCCCCGCATTCAAATCTAGCAGCAGCATAAAAGAGATCATTTGCAAAAAGTGCAATAATATGTTCGGGTAAATGATTGATGAATAATAATAAACAATAGAGGTCCGTGTATACGGCGCCCTGAGGAACTCCAAATTCGAATGGACAGGAATCAATTTTTCAACTGTGAGCTGATCAGCTGTTCCATTATTCTGGGTCCATAAAAATTTGTAATTCCAGTGCAAAATTGTCTAGATAATTGTCATTAAGAATTATGAAATGATTACCTTTTGATCTTTTTCTGTGTTTTCAGAAGAATAATCAATATTTTCAATCTTTATTTGCTCACCTAACATCCCTCTAATTGAGTCGAAAAGGATCTTGAAATTTGACGGTTTGACTTCAGATTGAAACATGAAGAAGTACGGTATTTATCCATGTATTACAAATCGTGTCAGATGATAGAAGATAGAACGATCCAGTATTAACTAAAATATTCATACAGTGTACCACCAATTTTTCGAAGGCTATAGGATATTTGAATAAAATTCGAATGGGTCATAAAAATGATGAAACTCAGTGAAAGAAGTATTAAGAGGAGTCACGTGAAGAACATTAACTCGTGAATAATAGTTACACATTGTAATTATCCTTTTTATAGGACATTCCAAACAATTTAAACCTTATGAAGAAGCTACGTTATGAGCAGTTCTAATATTACAATAACGTGTGAAATTATTTGTTTTTTATTTTTTTGCTGCAGAAATTCTAAATCTCAAGTTTCTGCTCAAGTTCGAGCTCAGGTTCAAATCTAACAAATAAGCTTTTTTGATTTTTCATAGGAAAAGTTCAAGGGAATATTTTTCAGGAATTTAAATATTTGGACTCAGATCGTACAATTCAGTGGGTAGGTGGAAAACTTCCCCTGGCCGAACCTACATGTGGATTCTATGGTGAAAAATGTGAAAGCCAAATGAATTGGAAGCTATTCGTTGGTTTCTTATTCGTTTTGAGCCTGATACTAGTGAGCACATTATTCGCTGTGAAGTAAGTACAGTTTCTACGATTATACCATTCTCGGAACAATGCAGCATATCTCTGATGAAAAAGAATTCAACTTAATGTAATAGTTGGGGAGCCGACGATGCTAAATCGGGATTTATCTACTCGAGCATCGTGGAGACCTAGTGCATTTTGAAGATTAGATGGTAGAAAGAAGAGGGTTTTATGATGTATGCACTTTCAGCGGTGGGGAAAGTGTCTCTGACACTGGGACTGGCCGTACGGAAGAGTTGAAAATGGTAAAAAAAAATTTTTACAGCGTGTAAGATTTTTGGAGGATATGTTAATTGGATCCAAAGGAAGCAACTTTTCAAGGGACTGACAATTTGGACGTGACGCAAGTTCACAGCGGTCTCTCGAAAATGTTAAAAAAAATTGTTACTTGTACATACTCAAACGTGTTAATACAGATGGTTAATCTCGGGGTTGCAGACGTATTATGACCCATTAATCTAACACTAATCAGGAGGAGGTTTTTTTTAATCTGACACTTTGAAGATGATAAAAATGATTTTTTTCGAATATTTCCCTGCCTGTTCCTCTAATCGTTTTTGTATTCATTATGAAAGTTGAACATAATAAAATTCTACACAACTTTTGTCTGAAACAATTTTACATACTCTCAACCGTTCTCGAGTTAGAGGGCGATAAGGGCGAGGAGCTTAGCCACACCTGCGAAAAGGCAAGGACAATGTAGAATCCCATTCATCCAATTTTCAAAATGACAAGGTATTTCTATGATGATTTCTATGAATTTTCGAAATTAGTCTCTGACTGAACCTTAGAATGTATCATTTTCCAACGAGTGAATTTTCGCTTCAGCATGTATCGCTAAACACCTCGCATTAATCGCCATATATATCAAAAACGTTTGAACGTAGAAAAAATTGCTTGGGACAAAATTTTTAGAAAATGTTATGCTCTACAACTTTTATAATGAAAGCGAAAAAAATTTGAAGCCCAAGGGAGGAGATAATTCAAAAAAACTGATTTTTGTGACTTTTATGGCAAATTTTTATTGTTGTTGATAAAACTATCAGATTAAATTTTTTCCGTTATTCTTGAATCATTAGCTTCAAAATAAGAAAAAACTCCACCAGGCTCGAGAATGTACACGTGACTTTTTTTTTTGCAACTTTGGCTCCCCACACATTTTCGACACGCTTAAATTGTCAGATTAAGAGAATATATACTTTTCAACATGTAATTAACTACATATTTCTTAATCTTCACGCTCGAGTATGTACAATGATCGTTTTATTTTACTCTTCTGACAGGCTGTCCTAGACAATTGCCCCTTCCTACAGGTCTAATTTTTGGTAGAGGTACTCTACAGGGTCCAAGGTATGTCCCCTCATATTAATCTGACACGCTGGAGTAAATCCCGAATTTCCCTCTTCGGCTCCCCAACTAATAGACAGATGTTATGTATAAGGACTTATACAATGGTTTTGTCAAAGTATGAAGGCACAATCCTCACAAAATGGTGATGTCTCTATCAGTCGGATGGAACAAGTCAAATCTTGATTTTTGTTTTTGAGTGCGTAGAAATATTTTTGTCATTTAATCACCTACGCGATTAGAGTCTAACAAACAAGTCTTTTTTTCTAATTGTATTGGGGTCAAGCCAAAATTCATTTTTTCGAGTGCTTCCTATCTAAATGATTGTCGAGATCCTTCCATCCCCGCCAACAGTTCTAATAAATTCTTCCTGACAAGATGAAGTGTTGGTCTTATTATTCAAGATGGGGTTTCTCCCCATTTATATCCAAGAAGAAACCGATTGAAATATAGTTATCCAACCATAACTAACAAGAGTCCTATGCATACAAATAGAGATATCGAATAGAATATTATCGTAACACCTCTCATTTCATCGGCTGATACTGTTTAGTTTGCGGCATTCAACTCCTAAATCAAATTATTCCCTACTCACAATGACACGTGTCTAGTTTATGAGCCCACGACATGGTGAGGATGTGCATACACCCAGTCAACCAGAAATGTAACAGTAAGTCGCAGGGAGTACCCAAAAATATCGCATTGAAGCGCTTCTTTGAGAAGTTTCATGGATGTACTTAAGGGTACGTTCATACCGAAGATGCCTGGATGAGCGCGGTGGAGGTCGCGGTCGCGATCGTTACATCGATGTCAAAACAAACCTTCATATTCTAATGAGACCGTACATACCAAGGATGTTTCACCCGTTCACCCTCGCCGCTTATCATAGCGGTTTACAGCGATGTCGATCGCAGAACAAAATAGTTTGATTTTATATGGCGATCGGGCTGTTGCCGCGAGGTACCTTGCACGCTTATTGGCGATCTTCAAATCACGTGACATTCACCAGGGTAACGTATTTATTTTTCAGTTCGTTTATGAGCTTTGACTGAAAGGAAAGCATCTTCGACATGTACTGCCAGGCATCGATGTAAACCTCGACCGCGACCGCGACCTCCACCGCGCTCATCCATGCATCTTCGGTATGAACGTACCCTTAGATTTCACATTGTGGACATTAACGTCCGCATATTGTTAAGTTTGCGAATTCCTCAACTTTAGATCCCTAGTGGTTGCATGTAACATCATATCGAGATGTTCCGATGAAGTGAACATAGCTACTATTATGCGACTTCTCTCTGTTGATTTTTTTGAAATATTGAATCTGTGATATTTTTAGAACATGAAATGATCTGTTGTGAATAAATTTCGATGAACTCTACCCAGCGACTTCCCTAAGAAAAACTTTCAGTAACTGTTTCTAATGTTCTATTTATCAGCACGTGGTCTCGAGGTTAACTCATAACCTAAATCGCGCTATGCAAAACGTGGTGTGACGTGTTTCGTTCTGTGACTACGTTGTGTTGAGAGAATGAACAAACAAAATCTTTATGAATAAATTTTTAGAATAATTTTTTTAACCGAGCTGTTCTATTATTAAATTTCGTTTTAGTTAAGTGTAACTTGACGTTGATTGATTAATTAACGTGCAGTAAAAGGTGAGTAGTTATATAACCTATTGAAATAATGACTACATCATGATCACTTCTTGGCCCATATCCTCCCCATTTGTAACGTTCAACTTTCAACATACCTCATATGAATTTAGGTGATAAGTAACATTCACAACCTTCAAAATCAAACTTGGAATTGATTTGAATCATAGAGAGAACTTCAAATTATTATTTTAGATACTGTGCTGAAAAAAATCACCTTCTACTGTTGTTAGATTTTTCATGACACTCAATTTATTACGATCAATACAGCTCTGATTTTTTCTTCTTCAGCTGGACCATGCCGTTCCTGAAGTGGAATGAAGATTTATAACAAGATATATGTTCTTTATTTTATATATTTGGATTTGTATGAAACATATTAATCTTGAATAAAAAGATATCCGTAATTCATATAGTTGTTCAATTTTCCTTTTGAGGATGAGAGCAGAATGCGAAATATATGTAGGTAAGAGTAAAGAGTAAACACAGGGTACAAATGAGGCGTTCAGAGCTGAAGAGGCCCAAGCTACATTTTTTCTGAAATTGAGTTTACGAGTATATAAAATTTTGATTCATTTTCAGGCAGTTCTTACTGTTAATTCAATTTCAGAAAATTGTAGCTTGGGTCACTCTTCCTCGGAACGCCTCGAATATAGAGTGCAAATTGATTGCCACGATGGTAATTATCAAATTGAACATGAATATAACTTCAATAGAGGATACACTTTGGTAGTTTATTCTGTCAAAATAATCGTTCCAAAAACCTCCAAAATGAGAAGTCGCAAAGTTGCTGTCTAGGGTGCTTTTTTTACACCTACTATGTGATGTACTGGGTAATTACCCGCGATATGCGATGTTGCGGACATTAAGCACTCTCCAGTAAGTACTGGTGGCCTTTTTTTAAATCAACATTGTGAAGTCGCATTTCCACAGTGGTAATTCCCAACAACTTCCCTGTGACTGAAACTGGTTGACTGGGCAATCGATGCGGATATGGATGTCACCATTAATCACAAAAAATTGGTGTCAGGACTCGGATTTCGCGTAGTTTTTGCAAAGCTTTTTCACTCAGGGCGAACGGTTCAATTAGTCGTTTTCAACGTTAACGTAAATTTGTCGTTTTCATTAGTCATACTATCTACCCTATCAGCTTATTAATCCTTTACCTATGTGAATTGCTGTCACATAGAGATTCGGCTAGTTATCTTTTTCTTCCATAATCAAAAACCTTGACCATAAATCATTTAGAGAATGCTGTATGGATTTATTGAAATTATTTATGCAGACACTACAGATATGAGCAAAAGCTTGCCTGTTTATTATGGAAAATCGAAATGAAAGATGTGACCATTATACCCACGGAGACTACACAAATGTCAAGCAAGAGTATGGTAATTTTGGATTTTAGTAAGAATTTACGAAGAGTCGAAAAATATCCCTTTGTTTTCAGATACAAACCTGTAGATACAGCCTGTTTCAAGCTCCAGCTAGTAGTATAGCTGATATATCTGACACTTCGCCAAAACGTGCATACACACAAATCGGTCTTTATAAAGGAAATATTGTTGCCATAAAGTTTGCCAATAGGAAATCCTTCGATTTGTCTAGATCGATAAGGAAAGAATTGCAGCAGGTAATAGAATTATTATTCAATTATTGTTTCCTTCTGATATATCTGACACTGCTCCAAAACGTGCATGCACATACATAAATCGGTCAACCTTGTTGTTTATAACAGTAGGAACCTTTTTCAATCCTGCAGAACCCACCAGGTAGAATTTTTATTATGTTTATTTCTCTACGGCTATAACGAAGTAAGAAGTCTTTCTGTACTGGTGCTATTTCAAACATGTCAACCGTATAAATACACCTAACTGAATACATCATGCATATACCTCTGCATAAAATTGTTTCTTATTTCTTTATTATTACATCATTGAAAATTATTCACTTAAATTTTCGACCCATGGAGTTCTAAGTTTTGGGAAAGTAGGCTATATGTTGTAAATTGTCGTTTGTTTTACTCTACTTCATATTCACAGGTCAGGGAAATGAGACATGAAAACCTAATACCTTTCATCGGCGCAAGCGTGGATGCTGGAAATATAGCAATCTTCACTGCCTACTGCGCCAGGGGTAGTCTGGAAGACGTACTTGCAAACGAGGATATGAGACTGGATAATATGTTCATTTCCTCGCTTGTTACGGATATTTTGAAGGTGAGCAACATGGTCAATTGATTGTTGGATGAGCTGATACGTGATCGAATGATTTTCGTTTTGTATATCCACTCAAAATGTTTTCTTTATACCTATTTTGTATTTTATTAAACATCTATCCGATGATTAATTATTTTTTTTCTTATTATAGGAAGTAAAAATTAGTTCGGGGTGTTGAAGACAAACGTCTGATTTTGTTGGTTAGGTTAGGTTAGGTTTTTACGACGGATGTAGCATTGTAGCACGATCTAGCAGGTCACCTGAGGCACTTCTTTTGCAGGAATCGAAAACTCCAATCAACTGGGATCCCCTCAAAAGGCAGTTTTTCGAGATGGGATTCGAAAATTGCCTAAGTGTTGGCAAAAGGTAGAAGCCAACGACAGAGAACACTTCAAACTATCTCTTCATTCATTTTATTTTCGAATAAAAATGCATTTTGACCACAAAATAACGGATAGATCTAATTTTCACTTCCAATATTATATTTCTGTGCTACTGGAATTCATTTTCATTCGAAAAAAGATATAAAAAATATATTTCATTCGACAAAAATATTTAATTCAAAAGATATATCGTTATTAATTCGAAATGGGTTACTTATATATAGTAAACTCAAGAATGATTGACATCTCGGGTGGCTATGGAAAATCGAATTTAAGTTGGTAATAGCCCATAAGTTCAGATTTTGTGTTGCGGAATTCATGTTGGTATTGTAAATAAACGGCGATCCACAGACCAATTATTGTGAATCTATGCACTGACCGAAGGTAATTTGAGTTTTGTGGAGCTGTTTACATTCTCAATTTAATCCAACAAATTGGAAACATAATTGTATCCATTTTGATTGCTGATTAATATGCTCTGAATTTGAATATTTCTTCTTTTCAAATACTTATATTCAAATATTCCACTTCTGTGATTGAAACTACAGAAATTATTGAAGATCTTTTATGACCAGATTTAAGCTGCTTCTGGACTTTCAAGTCCTACTGGGATGTCAGTCATTCTTGAATGGACTATATAATATGAACCTTGCATGTCAATACTAAAGGCCGATCCACACTACTAGTGCTCGTGTTTATGTTACTCTGATGTCTTGCAAGTAATGTGGACGGAAGCTCGATCCGAGAGACAAGCGCGTTATCTTACGAGCTTGTGTGGCTCCATTTGTTGTCGGTACATCAAAGGAAAGAATCGCTATGCTCGTCGAGCCGCTCTAGTCATGTGGACGACGACAAGTCTGCAAATGAAGCGGATCCTCGCGAGTCAATAAAGCTTGACAAGCCACTGAGTTAATGTTGTCAATGATATAACGAACACGGCCGTGAGTCAGACGAGCCACACCATCCGACTACACAAGCCTAAGACGGGCGAGCTCGAGCAAGAATAGTGTGGACCGGCCTTAATATTGCAATGATTCTTTTCTTGAGTTTTGTATTGTATCCTCCTCGGAGGATGCAGAAATAGATAAAGCAGTCAAAAAGGTATTCCCCTATCCATTACAATAGTTTATCCTGTCATTCCTGTCACTTATGGAGGAACTTTATTATATGAGTCGATATACATTTTAACAAGCTTTTTTATTGCGCCAGATTGAGATGGCAATGTTGGAAGACTTCTCATGCGATCGAAAACCAAATCAATCTTATTTAGACATTCTTCTCATTTCAGGGAATGATTTATCTCCACGACAGCGAAATTATTTCTCATGGTAATCTGAGACCAAGTAACTGCCTGATCGATAGTAGATGGGTCTTGCAGATAACCGATTTCGGACTACACGAGTTCAAAGGAAACAGTTTCGAATCAGACGAAAAGGAACTCAAAAGAGCATTATATAGAGCTCCAGAACTTCTTCGTCATCCATCGCCACCACCTAGAGGCACTCAAAAAGGAGATGTGTATTCTTTTGGAATTGTCCTGTATGAGATACTGGGTCGTTCTGGTCCATGGGGTCTGCCAAACTTGACTGCACCAGGTAAGATTATTATTTTTCACCATTGATTCGACTCCCTACAGATTAAAAAGTGGAAAGATGAATGCTTAAGATGCAACAAAGACCCCCTATCGTGCAAGTTATCAAGCTCCTGTATATTGTAAGCAGCTAATTCGTGACTTAAGATAGGTTTCATTGCACTGATACCTTATTGTCTATTGTGGCCTCTATCAGAGGTGTTCTCGCCATCACTTAGGAGCTCACCCTCCAGTTCTAAAGTTATACTGAACTCCAGTATCTGGGATATCTAGAAGGAGGTTATTTCCTCACTTCTATAAGGAGGTTATTTCCTCACTTCTATAAGCCTGTTGATCGAAACATTTTACGTTGGCAAGGCATATCCAGGGGATCAGGTGTTGCCTCCTCTCACAGAATCGACACTATACTAGATCCATTCTTATTAGGTGCTTCCTGAGGTGGAAATGCCCTGTAAGGAATTCAGTGAGGAGGTGTAGCATATTCTTGCTAAGATCCATATACTACTTAGATCTCCGAAGAATCTTTTTGGCATGTATCAATTTCTTATTGAGCTGACTCTCAGTGATTCAACTGGAGGTTTTTCTGTTTGAATGGAGTGTTATAATGAGGGTGTCACTCAGGGCTCAGTTTTGTAACCTCTGCAAATACAGTTTAGCTCAATCGAGAACCATATGTCGATCGGTGTGAAGGATGTAAAATTAACCCCATAGAAAACATAAACGTTCTCTTGTAGGGCCTGATGTAGTGATAGGTGATGAGAATGTCCGATCAGGAGATTTCACTTCGGGTTAGGTTCTTTTCCTAATTCCAGGGCATAATTATTGGAGAAAACTGCAGTATTCACTAACCACATTTCAATGAAAATTGCTGTAAGAGTAAGAAAGCTGCAAAAAGAAAGTGAAATAGAGTGAAAACTGCTCATTATTTTCGATTTCACTTTGTAATGAATTATAGTTTTGATTTGATTCACCTAATGAAGTAACAAATATCTAACTTTCAGATATTATAAATCGGGTGAAGAGAACTGATTATGACACACCATTCAGACCGCCCTTGGAGCAGCTGGAAGCATCTGAATACATCATCAAATGTATCAAAGCGTGCTGGCACGAAGAGCCAGAACAGAGACCAGATATCAGATATGTCCGAGTAAGATTAAAAGAAATGCAGGTAGGATAATACCTCTGCATGTGGGCCAATGTCAGTATCGTTCATAATTGGACCATATTAAGTTGTTTGGTGAAACTTCTACTATCTTGAATTGGTGCCCAGTTCAAGTTGCGCATAGAATTAAAGAAAGATGTAAAAATTCTGTTTAGATTTTAAAATGATAGGTATAAAATTTGCAATTTTCATTTTTATCGCATTACAGGCAGGATTGAAACCAAATATTTTCGACAATATGCTTGCGATAATGGAGAAGTACGCTTATAATTTGGAGGGGTTGGTTCAAGAAAGAACTAATCAGTTGACTGAAGAGAAGAAGAAGACTGATGCACTGCTTCATAGGATGCTGCCGAAGTGAGTTTTTCCTGTCAATCATCTGCATTGCGGACAACGAACCAACAATAATTAATTTAAATCAATTCTTTTTAATATTTACTTCATGATGAAATTATGTATTATTAATCTATACACCTACTATCTACATTTTATTCAATATACACACAAAAAATCAGGTACTCTTCGTCTTGAAGGTATGAGATTTTTCGTGGTAGAAAACGGAATGGGATAAGTTTCTTAATTGACATTTTTGCTTTACCAAAGCATCGAAAAGCATGCGTGTCCGTACTCAAATTGTGAATATTTTTGTTCTTCTTTTCAGACCAGTAGCGGACGCTCTCAAAAGAGGAGACCAGGTGGAAGCAGAAATATTCGATTGCGTTACAATATACTTTAGCGATATTGTTGGATTCACAGAACTGTCTGCCAACAGTACACCACTGCAAGTGATCGATCTGCTAAATGACTTGTATACTTGCTTCGACTCCATAATATCGCACTATGACGTCTACAAGGTAAAAATATGTCGAAGAAAAGAAAAGTTTTGTGCTCTTCCATTTAAAAAATGTTTTTGTATAGGTTGAGACAATCGGAGATGCTTACATGGTGGCTAGCGGTTTACCAATCAGGCATGGTGATAAACATGCTGGGGAAATTGCATCCATGGCTTTACATCTTCTGAGCAAAATAAAGAAATTTAAAATAAAGCATATGGAAGGAGAAGTTCTACAACTGAGAATAGGCATACATTCAGGTGGGAGCAAAGTTGTTCAAATAATCAATTTGCCAGTTGTTGCAAGTAATGTTTTTACAACGCATGGGTATAGATTTTTGATCATATAACTTTTTTATCTTTCTCATGGCTGCAATATAAAAGGAGAACTTGTGCGATTGTGTGTTTTTAGCTGTCCCGTCCATCAAATTCTCCTTTTATATTGTAGCCTTGAGTAAAAACAAAAAATATATGATCGAAACGTCGATAAATTATTAAAAATTGTGTTTTTCCTCGTCCTTCCCCTGCAAATATAACCAATTCATTATCAACCATTTTAAACTTGAATAATTTTCGAGTAAAACCACACTGAGCTTCCAAGCTCTGTCATTCTCAGTTTATGTGAACAAATCTCCTATTAAAAATGTTTCGAAATTGTGAATCAACGATGCATTGATTAATATCCTCTCTTGCTTAGTGTTGCGAGACAGAAAATGTACCTTCATCCAGATGAAGGTGCATTTCTGGAATTGAAAATTCATAAACATTTAATTGAAAGTTTTTTATCGATAAATAACTGGTTAACATGTGGAAAAAAGATTTCTCTCGGTTGTCCTAGCCCACGCGATAGAAACATGAAGTATTCCCATAATTGCTCTTCGTTGTATTGATCCGCTGAAACTGACAGAGATCTACTGCATTGAAGGAAGCTAAATCGGCTTTTGTGCTGTAGATGCCGTAACCATTCGCATCTACAACAAACTGATAACTGATATATGTACTTATTTTCGTGCAGATGTCGATCACAATTCTCTGAACTTACCCATCCACCAGTCGAATTCAAAAAGCCCATCAGAAATTCAAATAGCCCATCAGAAATTCAAAAGCCGCATTCATGCAGCCATTAATTTGATTGAGTATTCAGAAGGGTTCTTCTTCAAATTATAGCTATTAGTAGTAAACGTTCTGGACTACTAATTCTTAAATTGATTCACGACTTGATCAGCATCTTGATGGAAAGTTGGAATATACGAAACTTTCAATTAGCCCGTTTGAAGCCTTCCCAGATACTGGAGTCATTACGTTCGATATTATTGTCATTGACTATATTGGCTGGAGTTCATAGGAGCTCTGAAATGATAAGAACTGCTCTAAAAGGGGGACACAATAATAGACCTCAACTGTAACCCTTTTTTTCAAATTTAACTTATAATCAAGTGTCATTCTCTGCTTTTTCAACCTTAGCATTTTAATTTACTTATTATTCATTTTCAACGATGCGTGCCATCTGAGAAATATCTTGTCGAATTTTAAAAGTACAAGATGAACGTCAAGTTGAAACTAGAGTTTAGAAGACGACTACCCTATCCTAGTGGAAGAGATTCTTATTTTGGTGTCCTCTATAAGAATAGGAACTATTAAAGAATGAATAATTCTCTCATCTACAGTGAAGTTCCAACGTTTTTGGTGATAGGAATTAGTTTCAGATATAAATACAAATATACATATGTTTTTTGTGGATATAAAAAATTTTGATGGATCAAAATCAATCAGAAATGGATCTATTGGAACTAAATTATCGTATGTTCATTAGGCCACTGTGTAGCTGGCGTAGTAGGATTGAAAATGCCACGGTACTGCTTGTTCGGAGACACCGTTAATACTGCTTCCAGAATGGAAAGCTCTGGAGAAGCTTTCAAAATCCACATATCGTACGCAACATATGCCCTTCTGCAGAAACTGGGTGGCTATAAATGTGAGGAAAGAGGCGTTATACCAATCAAGGCAAGTTAAATTTTCTTTAATTATGTCCCTGAATTTCTTTTACAACTTGGCCTTAATAGCCTCATATAGCAACATTATACTCTGTACTTTGTTGTATCAACAGTTACAGTACGCCATTTCGAGATATCAGGTTATTTTTGCTAAATTGAGGTTTTTGATAATCGAGATTGTACCGAATGTGAAAAAATTTGTTAGGTAAACAGCATTCACAACGAAAAAATAAAATTTTTTTTTATAGGAAACGTGTTCTTCAGTTATGTTCCCCAGTTGTTTTTTTTTGGATTTTTTTTTCCAAAAGACCCACTAACTCTTCCTTGATCAAACAGTTTTAGTTATGAAGCCTTTCTTGTCTAAAAAAATGTTAAGAGATAAGAGTGGACTCTTGACCTTCTATTAGTGTAAATTTCAGTTTCTATTATTCACTCTATTGAAAGTTTTAAAGTGGTTTTGATCTTTTGATTTAGTGTTTCTTAATTAGCAATATAATAAAAGGATTAATGAAAGCTTTTTACTTAAACTCCAGAAGCTTTATTCCACAACAACGATACATGTCTAATATGCACATGTCTAACTGTACATGCCGGAAACGGAAAACACAGTTCTTTCATTGACAGTCAGTGTCACCAATATACATTTAGTGGAAATGAAAACAACCATAACACCATCATTTGATTGAACTACAACACCCACCCTCAATCAATGATTCAAAAAAACATCTTACATCTTTCTAAACAAAAAACAAAATATTTTAATGCACTAAATTTTTGTCAACATAAGTTCTCTTATCCTCTCAAAAACAACTCTGCTTAAGGGTTTAGTAAATATATCTGCAATCTGTTCACTGCTACAAATATATTTTATTTCAACCAAACCTTCCTTAATCTTGTCCTTGATGAAATGAAACTTTATATCCAAATGTTTCATTCTTTTCAATTGTTCATGAGAACTACATGAACGGATTGCAGACTGATTATCTTCATATACAATTGCCCTCATATCTGATTCAATTAGTTTCATATTTGATAGCAAATTTCTTAACCAGCAAGCATCAACAATACAAGAACTTAGGGCTATAATTTCTGCTTCAGCAGTTGAGATGGCAACCGTATTTTGCTTCTTTGAGCTCCATGACACAATATTACCATACACAAATGAACAAAAACCACTTGTTGACTTCCTATCTATTGTGTCACCACCCCAATCTGCATCTGCATAACATGTTATCAAGTTGATATTTCTTCTTTTATAAACTAAGTTCAACTCCAAACTTCCTTTAATGTATCTTAGAACTCTTTTGAGTGCTATTAATAAATTTTTACTTGCACAGTTTTGATAACGTGATAGTAAACTAATACTAGAACACAAATCTGGTCTTGTACCAAGCATAGCATACATTATACATCCTATCATCCTCCTACACTGATTTTCAATTTCAAAACTTTCAGAACAATCTCTCTTTAATGCGATATGATCAAATTTCGGTTCCATAGGTGTAAACACAGGTTTGCACTCAAACATGTTAAATTTCCTGAGTACATTTTCTAAATAATGTTTCTGATTTAGAATAATTGTATCTGAATTTTCCTGTTTTATAGATATACCCAAAAAATATTTCAGCAAACCTAAATCTTTCATTTTGAAATATTTACTTAAATTAGATTTTAAATTTTTTATATCTTCATGATTAGAACCACTTATTAAGATGTCATCAACAAAAATTGCAACATATAGTTCTTCATTGTCAATTTTCATGTACAAACATTCATCATATAAATTCTTTGAAAAACCTTGTTCTATCATGAACTTATCAAACTTTTCGTACCAACAAATTGGAGCATTCTTTAAACCATAAATTGCCTTATTTAGTTTGCAAACTTTGTTGCTTTCTGTTTTAAGACCTTTTGGCAAATACATATAAAGTTCTTCTTTCAATTCCCCATGTAAAAAAGCATTGCAAACATCCATTTGATAAACGGTCCAACCCCTGTGAACACACACAGCCAGAATTACTCTAATAGTGTTCAATCTAACCACTGGACTATAAATGTCCTGATCAATATTTTGTTTGAAACCTCTAGCAACAAGTCTGCATTTAAATTTTACATTCTTACCTTCATCATCCTTTTTTATCTTAAAGATCCATTTGCTGTCTATAATTTCACCTTCGTTTGGTTCCTCTACAATATCCCAAGTGTTATTTTCTAATAAAGCTTTCACCTCATCCTCCATTGCCTTCTTCCATTTTGAAGCATACTTACTCTCCATTGCTTCTTCGTAGGACATTGGTTCATCCCCATCTAGGCTGAAGTAGCCTAATTCATAATCATCCCTCAAATGTTGAGGAAGTTTGAGTGTCCTATGTGGCCTCAGTCGTTCACCTCTGTTTTGTGCTGTGTCCAAAATCGATGTTGAACCTTCACTTGACAAGTCTGAAGTTTCTGAGGTGGGTTCTAATTCTGTCTGTGTTACACTACCAGAATCTTCTACCTCATCATCATTTTCTGCTTTGTTCAGTATCAAGTATTCCATATCTTTTTCTCCATTTTGTGGTGTGAATATTACCTCTCTTTCTATTTCGACCTTGTTGTTCCTTTCATAAAAGACTCTGTATCCTTTTACATTGTCTGAATAACCCATAAATATTCCCTGTCGACTTTTCACATCCAATTTTCTCCTTTTTTCTTTAGGTATATAAGACCAAACTTTCGTACCAAAAATACCTTTTATCATTTTCACATCGAAGGCTCTATTATATACTAATTCGTAAGGTGTCTTACCCTTGACCGGACTTGCACCTGTTCTGTTTATCAAGAAAACTGCTGTGTTGGCGGCTTCCGCCCAAAAAATCTTTGGTAAGTTACTATCTGCAAGCATTGCTCTAACTGCCTCAATAATCGTTCGAAACTCTCTTTCAGCTCTACCATTTTGTTGTGGGGTGTAACTTACTGTGTATTCATGTTTAATCCCGTTGTAATTCTTCAATAATGTGCTCACAGCACGATTTGTAAATTCTGTACCATTATCGCTTCTTATGACTTTAACCGAGTTACCTGTTTGATTTTTGAAAAATATTATAAACTCTCTCAATATTTCATATACATCAGATTTATTCTTCAGAAAATATTGGAATCTATAATTACTAAAATCATCTTTCAGCAGCAAAATATACCTAGCATTATTCCATGATGGTTGCTCCATCGGACCACATAAGTCTACATGTAATAAATCACCTAAATGTTTTGACCTACTTTTGTTAATTTTGAATGGTTCTCTACAGTGCTTACCTTGAATGCAATGACTACAGAATTGATCAGCGTTCTTGAAAATCATATTTTGATTTTGTAATGTATTTGTAATATACTTAAAATTTTGATGAGCTAAAGCTCTGTGCCACCACATAATATCTTGAGTTTGGTGCACTAAAAAACATTTATCAACTTCTAAATTTTCATTATAACTATAATGCTCTGCGTGTTCACAACCATTGGACCCCTCATCAAAATTAAATACCATTTTATACAATTTATCTGAACGATTTGCTACAGCTACAATAATATTTTCATTATTAACAAATTTTGCACTTTTAGCATCCGAAACCAGAGTCAAACCTTTGTCTAATGCTTTACCTTGAGAAAAGAGATTAATTTTCAAGTCTGGCACATATAGAACATCATAAAGAGTAACATTATGAAAACATTTACCATTATAAGCTGAGACACAAATGTTACCTATTCCTTGTGCATTGAGATTTGTACCATCACCAATCTTGACCCATTTTGCCTCTTTTAGTTTCATAAAATTGCAGAACAGTTCCCTCTGCTTACACATATGTTGTGAAGCTCCACTATCGAGATACCATTCCAGATTTTCTTGGGAGGAACCAGTGATTAGGGCATAGTTCCCATTGTTTTGATTTGTCGATTGATGTCCATTATTCTTATCCCTCTCTTCTTTCTTCTTCTTCAGGAAACAATTCTTCAGCAGATGACCTTTCTTCTTGCAGTAGTTACATTCAACATTCTTGCATTGAAATTTGAGATGACCAGCTTTGCCGCATATGAAACATTTCTTTATTGGTGAACTTTGTTGGGCAGTATTTCCTTTTCGAACTGACATTAAGGCTGTAGAAGACTCTTCTTTACCAAATCTTTCTTCTTCTATAAGGAGTCTTGCTGTCAAATTATTCAGTGTTTGATTTTCAGCAGAAACACTATCCCATGCAGATTGGAAATGTTTATATTTTTCAGGTAAGGCCATAATAATTTTTGTCATCACCATCTTCTCAGGAATTTCTTCACCCTGCTGCTTTAGTTTGGCCACTAGGTTGGTGACTTTGGTTAAAAAACAGCTAATATTTTCACCCTCGAACTTGAGATTATAGAATTGTTCGTTTAATAAATGAGTGCTGACCTCTGATCTTCTTTCGAAGATGTTCTCCAGTTTAAGCCACATTTCCTTGGCGGTTTCACACTGCATGACGTGAGAAATAACTTCCTCCTCCATCCTCATGACCAGGGCTTCTTGGGCTTTAGCATCCTTTAACCTCCATTTGGGGATTTCTGTTGCTTCAATGGGAAAATTTTCATTTCCACAGGTGATATCATACAATCCCTTTGATAATAGAGATACCCTTGCTTGGAACTTCCATATATTCCAATTTGTGTTATTCAACTTAATGGGAGAAAGGGCCTCCATATTGACCTCGTGGTATCGGAGTAGAAAGAACGCAGATCCTTCACAGATTACTATATTTTTGAAACACTAATAAGCCGTGACTGGGCCCATAACCTTTTGATCTTTTGATTTAGTGTTTCTTAATTAGCAATATAATAAAAGGATTAATGAAAGCTTTTTACTTAAACTCCAGAAGCTTTATTCCACAACAACGATACATGTCTAATATGCACATGTCTAACTGTACATGCCGGAAACGGAAAACACAGTTCTTTCATTGACAGTCAGTGTCACCAATATACATTTAGTGGAAATGAAAACAACCATAACACCATCATTTGATTGAACTACAACAAGTGGCTTCTAGAATATAGAATCAGAGTATCCATAATGAACTAAAAGATTCAGATCTTATTTTCTTAACTTTCACCTCGCAATGCCTTCTATCAAACCCTATATATAGGGTACCATATATGGTTCGATAGAATGTGAAGATTGTATTGTCATCTTGACCAGTCCGTGTAAATGGTTATAATTTTTCGTTTATAGGGAAAAGGTGAAATGAGAACGTATTGGCTCGTAAGTGAAGATCCAGGAAAACGTTTAGCACGCATAAGGGATGAGATAGTAGGATCTTCTCTCTTTAACAGCATCAGCTCAGAGAGTGAGTTAGCATGATTTGATTCACTGAAAATTGCAAAAATTACTGAAATTTAAAAATGGTTCTTATACCTGCAGAGTCAGCAAGAAGTAACGCAGCATGTGAATTTTTATTTTTAATGACATGACTAGTTACTTTGACATGACAGAACATATTGAAATTTCCAAAATTTCTACAAAATAGTAAATACAAAAGATATAAAATTGTGCTTTTGTTTTCACTCCCTCTGTATACATTCTATCACAATTTGATTGTAGGGCTCAGTGAGACACCAGACCTATTGCGAGGTCCTGATGGAGTCAGTTTGGGACACAGTGTAGAGAAAGATATATCTAGTAGATCTGTTTGTCCCTTATTTTCTTTACATCAGCGCGCTAGATTGGCGTGGACAATGCATCACAGTCAGGTAAGATTAATCAATACAATAATGTAGGTTCAAAACATGCTAGCTTGTGACCAGTTCAGAGTTTCAATAAATATTTATCTATATTATTGTTTAAATCCATATCAATGATTTTCCTCAATTAAATGGAGTTTTTCGCGTGGTTGGCGTGGTATTCGCTTTGCTCAATAATGTATGCTAGAAATACAACAAACGATGAAAGTGGCTGGAAATATATTCCACATATTTTTGTGGCTGGAGGTGGACAAACAATCTATGCCATTAAAAATACTTTTTGCTAATTTCGACTTATAAGGTGATATTCTCTTGAACCCACGGATGTTTTAAAATGTGCCATTTTTTGTAACTAGTTACGAAAAATTGATATTTCGCAAATGTTCCACGATTGCTTTCACAGCAACGAACGAAAAATAAGAAGTACATATTTTCGAATTTACAACACGATTTAAAAGGAATCTGCTAGCTTCTATTCTATTTTTGGTTCTTTCGATTTGAATTCAAATATACAGGTTGAGTCTTTGACTCGTACAAATATTACAACAGTAGATTGTTGAGGTCAAATAAGAAAAACTTCTTTCCTTTACCACATAAAAATGTTATTTCTAGTTCTCTCACAAACGGTTTCATAGGATGAAATGAATTTCGGAATATAGTTTTTTATTTATTCGATGAATCATTTTCGAATACAAGATATCACCCACGTCTTCCAGTTTTCTCCTTATGACCATTACGTACTATAAAAATAAAACTAAGTTGGACGCTATCTAATGAATATTCGAACTTTTTGTAAAATAAAAGTATTCTTCATATTTTCTCGTATAATTTTTCGAGTTATTGATTTTCAAAAAATAAAAAGGATCTGTGAAATTCAAAAAATTGGGTACTTTGGCTGGATACAACCCTGTTTGAAAGATCCACAGATGTGCGCAATGTTATAGATTCAGCTAGTTATTCTTAAGGTAATTTAGTTTTTCCAGGGGTATCACAGTTCATTATGATAAGAAAATTTTTTTTTTTGACATCACGTATCTACTGTTGAAATATTTGTACGAGTCAAAGACTCACCCTGTATAGCGAATCTGGTGTGTTGAGAATAACAAAGTAACAACAAGAAACATTTTGTACACAAAGATAAGTATAAAGCTGAGTTGGTACTATATTGGTTACTTCATTTTCAGGATGATTTCCAGAAAAATTCACCTCATCTATGTCGGAACATGTCATCTTTTCATGGCTTCAATCCAGCTGTTGGACAACAATCAGCGAGAACTAGAAATCCAAGATCTGCTCCAGTTATTAAATTTTCATCTGACTGCAGACCATACATTTGAGCTGTTACAGGGTTGTCTAGTAGAAGCTATATTTTTTATGTTTTGAAATTCGATGTTTATCATATGTTCGCAACATTTTTTTATTGAGTTAATTTTTCTATAAGGAATTATGTTTCCTGTAGTGAAAAAATTATACCAACTAAAACTGAAACCTGTAATATTACACAGACAAGAAAAGATAAGATTATTCTTCCATTGACACAGCAAATTGACAGAAACTGACTTTTATATCAAGCTAAAGCGTGTATTCCTTTTGTATTTTGTTATTGAACCTTGAGCTTTGATATATGTGAAACATGATGATGTTGAGTCATTGAGCGCATTGATGTTGATTTGATATTGTTGTTTCTTTTATATTGGAGCTTTGTGAGTGAATGATTCGAAAACATCCAATGTTTTTACATCGTGTGGTTGATCAATTTTTTTATTTTTTTCCAGATTGAATTTCTAAAACTCAAAACAAAACATATCTTTCTATTTTACTCGCTTTTGAAATACCCTAAAATGTTATTTCATCAAAAATTGACTCAGAAGTCAATTATATTCTAGAGAGTATAACGGAGTATAATATTGTTGCAAGGACTCCTGATCCAAATTGGTTACCCGTTTTGTCAATCCTTTTTGATATTCTTTCTGAATTAATGAAAATTTCAAATGAGTACCTCTACTTGCATATTGCAACATTTTGATGCGAATAAATTATCGAAAGTCAATTACCTTCAAAGACAAATTACACTAATCGTTGAAACATTATAGAATAGATGTTGATATTGGAAATAAATTTATTTGTTAATAAATGTTGAAAATAGTCTTATCGTATCAATAAAAAAATTTCTAGAATTTCTTCTCTAAATGAAGCAGACATTCTATGGGAACGAGAGAGCAATCATGAAAAAATATTTATACCTATAAATGCCAAGAATTCTGAGATAAGACAGCACAGAGTACTTTTTATATCGGACTCTTAAATACGGGGTGTTAGTGAAGGAGTGCGACAAATTTCAGGAGGTGATTGTGCATGAAAAAATAATGACATTATGGTATACAGGATGTACCAAATTAAGTCGGCACCATTCCCAACTCCGTTAGTATTTATACTACGAATTCAGTGAAATGGGCAAACTAGTAGCATTTTTAATGACCTTCTCTACGCTACATAAACAAAATTGACAGTCGCGGTTTCAAGATATTTTATGGAATGATATTTTTTCAAATGGAACACCCTAATTTAATCATGCATTTCGAAACGTAATAACATTCTCAACAACAAAGCTAATATCACCTTCTTCCTAAAGTTTAAAATGAGCGACTTATGTGGAAATATTCATTTTATTCACTAATGCAAGAAATTTCTTTGGCGAATAAAACCTTATGATTATCCAAACATCCAATTTTAGTACTTATACGAATGGCAATATTTTTTTGAGCGTTTGGACAACCATGAGGTGTCATTCGCCAAAACGAAGAAATTTTTTGCACTAGTGAACGAAATAAATATTATCACATAAGTCGCTCATTTTCAACTTTAGTAAGAAAGGTGATATGAGCTTTGTTGTTGATGATGTTATAACGAATCGAAATGGATGATAAAATATTTAACAAAATATCATTTTATGAAATACTTTGAAAAGGCGACCGTCAATTGTTTTTTTGTTTTCGGCATCGAGAAGACTATTAAAAATGCTACTAGTTTGCCTATTCAACCGAATTCGTAGCGTCAATAATAACAGAGTTGGAAATGGTGCCGACTTAATTTGGAACACCCTGTATAACTTTTGTCCGCAAATGCTTCGTTTTCCGAGATACGGGGTGTTAAAGTTTTACTTAAGAGTTGAATCTTGCATCACGTCTGAGGGAGGTCATTTGGAACATTTGTTGTAGCTTTGCGCCTATTCATTTATAAGTGTTATTTTCTGTTATTGTTCTGGTTTAATGTTATTGTATTAAATAGTTTGTGATAATGTATTGACGGCGCCCTATATGAAAAAAAGGCAAGAGAGATTTTTTGTCACTAACTGAACGAAGTGGCTTACCATTTTTTTCCCAAAACCATTTTTTTCCCAAAAAAATCATTATCCGTATGCCTGCTAATGATGAACATAAAATTCTTAATGAATTCTCTTGAAACCCACCAAATTTCATTCTCGTATCTTGATTGGTTTCAGAGTAATAAATAAATAGTCAGTTTTTAAGTAAGTTTAACATCCCGTATCTCGGAGCATTTGCGGACAAAAGTTGTATACCTATAGCATACTATCATTATTTTTTCAGGCGAAATCTCCTCCTGACGTTTGTCGCACTAACACCCTGTGTATTGATGAGGTTCCAATTATTCATTGTCAATAGTCGATTTCCTTGTTAATAGAATGAAAAAAATTCTAGAGATTTTTTCCAGTTCCGCCCTGTTTCCACTTCCTGGTTGGAAAATCTGCAGTTATAAGTCAGTCGAATCGATTCGGTAGAATGTAAAAGGAATTTCGGACAAAAACAAAGATTACCTCTCTCAATGGGATTATTTAGAAAGCACGACATATCCGCAGTGGAGCAGATCAGAGTGTTCCAGACCTTGCCATTGCGGTGTTCGATGCAGAAAATTTCTGTTGATGCGCAACTCATTTGTACATGGTGCACAAATTTTTAACTTCCTTTTAACTACAACCTTAATTTTTCTGTGGAAAACTTTAGCTACCTCAATCGAATCTTGACGAATTTTTAACTGACCCCTTCTTTTCGTTACTTTCCACATGCGAAGATCGTAGATCTGAATGTGATACAAATTCTAAGAGAGCAACTCTTTCAGTGGTGAATCACAAAATTTCATCGAGCTCGGTGAAACCGTTTGGTCTTGATGACTTTTCATTGACTCCACCTTTTTCGAAGTTTTTTCATGGTCAAATTCTGAAAAGCGTATCTGCCAGAAAAATCATCGTTGAGCTTAGTGTGGAACATATTTTAGAAAAGCAACTTTTTTAGTAATAAATCTCAAAATTTAATCGATCTCGGAGCAACCATTCGCTCTTGATGAATTTTCAAGTACCCTATCTTTGGGAATTTTTCAAAGGTCAATTTTCGACACGTAGATATATTCAGAAAGAGCAACTCTTCTAGTAAAAAATCTGACGGTTCAAGGAGTGATTTTGGAAAAGAAGAAACTTATTCTTATTTGAAGTGGGAAACGAAATAAGTTTTCGATATTCGAAAAAAAATTTCTCTCAGAACTTCTCGAAGGAGGAGGCCATGGCCCCCATGCCACCTTAAAAACCAGAAAACTGCTCGAAATAGAATTGAGCAGACTTTATGGGAGCGAGAAGGCAATCAAACAATAGATATTTAAGTACCAAGGACGAAAAACGGTCTATTAGAGTCGAGCCTGCAAATTGATAGCAGAGGCGCAACCGAGGATAGCAAGCAGGCGAAATAATATAGACAGTTTTTTGTCGAGGTGCATATTACATTTGTTCGTCGACCTCACATACTCTTATGAAAGTGAGAAGTTACCCGTTTTATGGACTCATCTAGGTGTCTGTAATTGCCAATTCCCTGAACTCTGGTGAAATGTTACTGTTATCTATATCGCTATCACTATCCATTTTTGATTATACCATTGAGTATGGAGCTTAATGCTCAATGATTATACTAAACACTAACATTCAGACCACGTACCTCATTCACTGGTGAAGTAACCGGTTTCGTAAAGAACTAATTTGACAATATCAAATGACAGTTATTGTCACAGGCACTTATGTTTTCATAAAATTCTTTAGGCACAAAATTGATTCAATCGCCCCGCGATCCACTATGTTGCTTAGCCGGACAGCCGGACGAAAATTGAATCAGCATGAAAAGTACTCGCTTTCAAAAATAGTCTTTTTTTCGTTTAGAAATTAGTACGTTAAATGTCATTTTTTGTTCAGATAGAAGAAAACATTTTTTTTTAGTGTTGCCCTATAATATCAGCTTGGTCAGCATGATATCAGCCTTTTAGTAGGCTGGAACTTAAATTTACTAGTGTAATAGTGTAAATTCCAAGATAATTCCAGCCTTTAATATTCACCTTATATACCTGTTGCGAATTTTATTTTTGAAAACAGTTTATTTTACGGAAAATCAAAAGAAACGTCATTAATTTTTTAATGGTAGTTTAACATTAGCAACAAGCAAAACATAAAAAAGTTCTTAGGGGGTTGCTTTTTTCATATTTCATTTCCATAATTTCAATTATATGGAACACCTGCAAGCTTCAACCTCATAGAATCCCATTTTTGAAGCGTTGAGTATAGAAGCAGTGAAAGGTCTTGAAAATACTTCAATCATATAGGTGACATGTTCCAGCTTCTAGCCATTATCAAACCACGAATATGATTTTAGGTCATTAAGTTGAAATCATAGTTACAGGTGTCAATTTAAATTAAAATTTTTATTTTGAATGATTGAATTAATTAAAATTTTTAAACTAGCTAGCTCAACAGGGAGAATATGACAAATCCAAACTCGGCCAACATGCTTGGGATGAAGATCAAAGTAGTATATGAGATGAAACTTTCATAAAATTGAAGGAAAGAAGGCCAAAACGGCCTTGGGCTATAATAATAAGATTACATTCGAAGAAGATGAACTGAAAATAGATTCCAGTGAAAATAGCCTAATAAATCTTAATGAAGTGAAAATCACGTCCTTGGTTGTTCATGTTGAGTAATTTGACAGGAGCTAGGACAGGTGGTGAAGAACAAGACTAAGCTGAACTAAATGCCGACGTTTCGTCCGTATATCCTTTTTCAACTACTGCCAAAACGTATAAAGATTTATCAGTATAACACATAAAAACAGTCAAAACAATAATAATGACAGCTAACAACAGTAACAAAGTGTGATAAAATCGAAGTCAACTCGATAAAAATATTATATAAAACAACATAATGAACACGATAAAAGAGTACACACTATATACAAAGATAATAAATTAGGTTCTTAGTTCAGCTTAGTCTTGTTCTTCACCACCTGTCCTAGCTCCTGTCAAAATACTCAGCATAAATCTTAATAATAATAATCTTTATTAGTCCATTTAGACATAGATACAATTATGTATAGGACAGGTCAAGCAACAAAATATAAAAAACAGCAAAGAACAGATCTGAAGTAATACGAATTGTCTGCCATCAAGTACTTTCTTCCGATATATCCTTGAATTGGATTTCACAGAATCTCACCCTCTCAACTTTGCTTCTAGAACTTATTCCTTCTCAGTTTTCTTCATCATATCAGTGGATCAAAAAAAAAAAAAAATTAACTAAATATAAAGTGAGCAAACAGTGTAGGTATGTGACAAAATTTTCCTCCTGGCCTCGTACATTATCGAAACCTTCCGGTTGAACAATCCGCAAATTGACAAGAAGTCTGATTGTGAAACTCAATTGCAACAAGTGGACCATAAAAATGACACCTTTTCACGTTGTCTTGAGCTCCGAGTGCTATTTTAAAACCGCAGTTTTATGGAACTCCGTGAAACGTTTTGGGTATGCCGTTTTGAGGTATATAAAGTGGAATTAACACTCAAACCGTCAGTTTTGTGTAAGAAGTTCAAGTGCTTGAGTGTTGCAAAATGATCAATCTCAAGGTATGAGAATACTCATGTTCACATAGATTTGTTCTGTAATCTAATGAAGTTATATGAAATCGGTAATTTAACATGCTGATAATTTGTTATTTCCTGAGTCATCTATTGTTGTTCAGATTATGGTGAACGATTATTTTTGTCGACAGCTGAATTATTCTCTATCTTGGAGCAATTTTACACGATTTGTACCATCACACATTTTACATTTGATACAGATATCTTTAACGTCCTCGGGCATTTATGAAATTATTCAGTTCAGGTATCGATTTAATGGTGGAAAACGGCTCTCCTAATTATTGTTTTGCTCCTGTTAGGTACTCATTTGGAAATGCATATTTTAAAACAACTAAAGATGTATCTCTTTGTTAACGAGACTCCGGACATATATATAAAAAGACTTTTTGTTGTTGGATATAAGCCCTTCATGGTACCCAAATTTTGAGTACCTACATATTTTCCAAATTACTGAATATTGACAAGACAGTTCAATAAAGGGAAAAAATTTCGCTTAAACGATTATTCATTTTGGAACATTTTCTTTTGAAACACTTTAAAGGGTAATGCAAATTTTTAGTTTTAATTGATAAAAATTACAAAAACATGGATTTATGTATAAGCCCCAAAAAATTAATTGTCAAAAGTTGAATACCAACTACATGTATTTCACCTGTAATTATCGACCTATGATACTTTTTTGGTGCCGTTCCGTTACTTGGTCGCAGCCAACATAATTTTATAATTTCAATCTGTATATTCTGCGAGTAAGAACCTGTAGTCAGAGGACACTGCCAGGACAATTTCAAAAAGAATATAATTAATCCTAATGAATAATTTTTTTGGGGATAAACCTCTTGTGAACTTTATAGTATCATAGTTTTAATTAAAGAAACATTTACTTTTTCATCATTTCGTATAGAAAACCCCCGAGGATAATGTAGAACAGGAAAATTCCATATTTGCTCTATAAGAATAAGATGCCTCTGACCGCTAGACTAAATTTTAATTTCACTTATCAAAGAAGTGAAATAGCAATTTCTGATTTATTTTCTGTTGAGTACAATCTAAATATCATCGTCCGCTCCATAGTTGATAATTCAAGAATTCATGCTATTATGCCGCAGAATGCTCCTGGCAAATATTCTATAATAATATATTGAAATGAAATGATTAAATGCTCCAGCGCAATGATATCCTATCATATTGTTAAAAGACCATGTTAACCATGAAATTTTCCCAGGAAAGCGTAACTTATTCCACCTGCAGATTTTTCTTTATGAGTCTACAACGTTAATATTGATTAGTGGTGGAAAATGAAATACATGGGAAGATACAACAAACTGAAAATATGACACGAAAAATAAACAGTTACATTTTAATTTGAAGTGTATTTCGTAGACCGACCGATGGCATCATATTTGGAAAATAACAGTTTTTATTCTAAACTGTTGCTTTTATTATACACCATACACCCATTTTAATTGTATTTGGGAATTAATTTTTTATTAGTAATAATATTTGGTTCATTTTGTCTCTAATATCCGAAGGGTATCTTATTTTGGACATCTTGATGTAATGAATTCTTCATTCTTCATTCTTCTGAAAATGGTAAAAAAATTCTCCAGCGTGTCAGATTTTAGAGGATATGTTAATTGGACCTGAAGGAAGCTACTTCTCTACAGACTGACAATTCGGATATGACGCAAGGTCACAGCGGTCCTTTGAAAATGCAAAAAAAATTGTTACTTGTACATACTCGAGCGTGGCAGATTTTCAAACTGATTTAATCTGTTAATCTCGGTGCTTCAGAGGTGTTAACCCATTAATCTGACACTAAAAGGGGGGTTTTCTTAATCTGACACTTTGAAGATGATAACAATGAATCTTTTCAAATATCTTCCTTCCTGTACCTCTAATCGTTTCTGTATTCATTATGAAAGTTGTGAATAATGAAATTCTATACAACTTTTGGCTGAAGCAATTCTACACACTCTTAACCATTTTCGAGCTAAAGGGTGATAAGGGCGGGGAGCTTAGCCACACATGCAAAAGGCAAAGGTCAATGTGGAAACCCAGTCTAATGAACTTTCAATCGTAGAAAAAACTGCTACGGACAAAATTTGTAGAAAATGTTGTGCTCTACAAATTTCATGATGAATGCGAAAAAAATTTGAAGCCCAGGAGAGGAGATAATTCAAAAAAACTGATTTTTGGGACCTTTATGTCCAATTTTTATTGTTTCGGCTTGCTTAAACTGTCAGATTATATTTATTTTGAATTATTAGCTTCAAAATATGAATAAAAGCCACTATCTCGAGGATGTACACGTGACAATTTTTTTGTAAGTTTGGCGCCCTTCCGCACATTTTCGTTACGCTTAAATTGTCAGATTGAGAGAATATAATGGTACTTTTCAACATGTAATCAACCACATAGGTATATCTTGTCATATTAATTATTATGACACGCTCAAGTATGTACAATGATCGATTTTTCACTATTTACCCTAGGCAATTCCTCCTATATACAGGTCTAATTTTTGGTAAAGGTACCCTACAGGGTCCAAGAGATCACCCCTTATATGTGACACGCTCGATTAAATCCCGAATTTCCCTCTTGGGCTTCCCAACTATTAGGTTGAAATAATTTAACGGTATATTTAACTGAAGAAGTCAAATGAAATCGAAAACACGGTCAGCATCTACTCTTCTTCTATGGAACGTTCTCCCTTCCGTTGTCCTGACGATGACATATTAGCTTGTTCGATTCAGATCATAACAATTCTTGATTTTCTATTTTCGCCGAAAATAAAAGGGGTATAGGGGAGGAGGAGTGGGCTACAGTTTGTACAGTTGTCAGATTTTTCAGCCTCTTTGGAATGAAATACGATAAATGACCAAGGTCAAGTCAGTGGCGGGTAGTACCAGGGGGTGGGCGTAGCAGAAATGCTCCTTATTTATTTCTTCGAACATTTTCGGAATTTCTTATATGAAATCTTGTAGAAGGAAAATTTTCATACAAAACGCGTGTATTGCCTTATGTCCGTAGGAGGCACCGTTTGAAGAAATTCCATAGAGGCTAAAAAATCTATCGCTGTACAATTTTTCACACACTTTCCTGTATCAATTTTGTCAAACATCCAGAATAAGTGTTTTCGAGGAATTCACTTCAACAGCCTGTACCTTGAAACGGAGTTATTCCAGAAATAAGTTCATATGAAACTTTCATCCCATGTCTCGACGTAGAACCTAATAATTTGGTTTTGTGGATAACCTCCACTATAAATAAAGAAATTCGTGTTATGTTTGAAAATAATATTGCCAAACATTAAGTTTTCTCTTACGCTAGATCACATTTGATTCAACGACAAATTAAACACCCATAGCTTTCACGAATAGAAACATCGAGCGAAAACTTGCATCTTTATTCCAAAGAAAGGAGTCCTCAAAACACGAAACTTTCTTGGAACTTCACCAAAGGAAAGTTGGGAGAACTGCCCAAAAACTATCGAAGTTTCAGACGGAAGTTCATCAGTGAATGAGTGAAAAACATTGGACCTTGCGGCTTTCTTCATTATTTAATATGTCAGTTCAAATTTCGAACATAATGGCTTAAAGCTGTGGTGCATGAAATATAATATATCATTTTAGGAGCTCAGTATAAGAAGTTAAACTCCATTATAAAGGCTCAATACGAGTTTGTGTTCGAAATTTAAGCGTTTGATGATTCGACATTTCCTCACCCACGCTGAACGATTGGGTGAATAATTCTGTCGAATTGTTCAGTATGAGTTCAACATAAATCCTATTTGCTGAGTGCCTTGCCTGGTTGTTCCAACCATAACTAAGTGACTAACAATCATTATTGCTATTAGTCGCTATTGATTTCTCCGTGATGAATTGTAATTATACAGTGCAAAGTGTATATCGGATAACATGATTCCATACCGGATCTATGCGTACAATCATAGGACATGAGAATATCAGGATAGGACTGCGTGGAGATTTCAGCAAAGAGCAATGATGAAAAACATTGATGTAGTTTTAATATATTATTTAGGCGATTTTAGATGTTTCGTTTTTGAACTGGCAACATTCCCTATAAACATATACGAGTGCATTAAACTCTTAAATGTGGTTGGGGACTAGGGGAAGAAGCAGTTGAGTAGAAGTTACTCGTTGAATTTCGCAACGAGGATACGAAGATGTATTCATAACTAGTTAGCCTAGACCAGTTCCATGCATAAAAAAAAACATTGCGTTACCATAGCAACGAACAATAACTTATGAGAAATGTCAGTGTGAAGTTTTAGGACAAAAAAGTACACCAGAGTTACGCAGAGCCCACCGAAATTGTGAAAATCGAAAAATTGGAGTATCGAGTCATTATCAAGTACCTGTATTTAAAAGGGTTAAGACGTCAGCAGATTTACGAGAAACTTAGGTACATTTCTACGATCCAAAAACAAAGCTACAAGCGATGGAATGGCGACACTCTGGTTCTCCAAGACCTAAGAAGTTTCGTGTCCAAAAATCTGCTGGAAAAGTTCTTGCATCAGTTTTTTGGGATTGCCATGGAGTTAATCATGATTGATTTTTTGGATAAGTGTAGAACAATAACCGGAGATTACTATTTGACATATCTGACCACTCTAAAGAAAAAATTGAATAGAAAAGACGCGGAAAGCTATCCAAGGTGTTTTGTTTTTGCAGGACAACGCCCCAGCACACAAATCTCATGTTGCCGTGCAAAAATTTCTTGACTTATGATTTGAATTACTAGAACACCCCGCTTATCACCAGATTTGGCTCCATCCGATTTTCATCTCTTCCCTCAACTGAAAAAAAGTTTGAAAGGTCGTAAATTCTCTTCCAACAAGGAGGTCTGGTCTGCAGAGCAAGAAGAAACATTTTTTTTGAAAGGTCTAAAGGCATTGCAGGTTCGCTGTAATAAAAATGTATCCAATTAAGAGAATAATATGTTGAGTAAATATTTTGATATTGAAATTTTGTTTGATTCTATAGTAGGCTAAGAATTTTTCAATATATCCTCGTAAACTAAACCGCTGTACTTTATTCACTTTTATTTTAGCACTCGGTTGGCCATGAAATAATATTGTAACTAGAACTAGGTAAAATGTTTCATCTAAATCTAAACGACTTATATTTTAGCTGAACATTTCCACAATCAAAAAGATTTTGAATGAAGAGGATGACAAAAAATTTCCTTCTATTGGGAGACTCAAAAAGTGGTGTCATTTGATTTGGGAATTTTATTTTAGTGTGAACGAATGCGAAAAGGTACCTACTACCTTACTACAGGATTTCCGATAAAGTTCATCGTAGAATAAAATCCAGAAAATTAATTTTCTACTTTTCATTTGACTTGTCCTATACATTGTAAATGTCTTAAGGGATCAATAAATATATAGGATGTCCCAAAACTAGTGAATCAAACGTTGCACCGCGATAGAGTGGACCGAATGCTATCGAATGACACCAACATTAATTCAGCGAAAATGTACCGTCCCCAAAAAAACAAAAAAAAAACAAACATCGAATTGCCGATATTCGAATTCTTTTTTTGATCACAGGGCCAATTTGTAATCAAAGATAGAGCTTTCGCCCATATTAATTCTAGATCATTGAATTAGAACCCCTATAATTATGAAAATATCTAAAATTGCTGATTTTCGAAGTGTTTCTGTCAATCATAGGGCCATTTTGTGATTAAGGATTGCGATTTTAACTCATATTCGTCCTAGATTATTGTATTATCACCCCTAATTGAAATTAGTCCAAGAAGAATCGGAAACCCCAGTAAATGTAAAATAAAACGATTTTTTTACACAATTTTTATCACTCAGAATAGCGAGCACTCAGAGGGCGAAAGCTCTATCTTTAATTACAAATTGGCCCTGTGATCAAAAAAAGAGTTCGAATATCGGCAATTTGATGTTTGGTTTTTTTTGTTTTTTTGGGGACGGTACATTTTCGCTGAATTAATGCTGTTGTCATTCGATAGTATTTGGTCCAATCTATCGTTGTGTGACGTTTGATTTACTAGGTTTGGGAAACCCTGTATGATTATTATATCAAATTATTAAATATAAACAGCCATAAATACGAGCCATTTGTCCTGTTAATTGTTAATTCATGTAAAATTTTGGTTTAAAGGTGAAGTTCCACTTTCCTTGAAACTTTCCTTTATATCATTTGACTTTGATGCAAGATGATTTTAATTGAAGAATTTAACATTCTTGTAAATATACTTTAATTCCTTCGAGAGATACCACGATACCAGATACTAATATGCATTTATGCATATTATGTGTCAGTAATTTAATTTTCATCCACAGCAAAAATTAATATATTTAAAATCTGATCTCTTGTATTTTCTATGCCAATAACTAAATTTGGTATGCTTTCAATCACTTTGTATAATCGTCAATTATATTCGTCACATATTTTCGACTTCATATTTTCCGAAGTGATTCGACATTGTGAATAAATACGCAATTACTTTTACGTAGAACGGACAACATAGAGCTGATTTAAAACCCAAAAATTTTTTGACAAGCGTCATAAATCCACATTTTCGTACTATACAGAGTGGAATGTGTCAAATTTCCATAGCCAACTGAGTGCTAAAATAAAAGTGAATGGAGTATACAAATTCAGGTCTGTATTCTAGGAATAGGAAATATTCCATGAGCGAAAGAGAGGAAAAAGTTAATTATAGAACAAGTTCCCCTACTTGAACTTAAAGTAAACATTGGAATAAGGAAGAAAAATCATCGAATTTGAAATTCGTTAGTGACGAACTTCTTTTGAACGTTCATTACATTAATGAGAACAAATATCACCGATGCAGCAGAGGCAGAAGTTAGTTTCATGTGAAAAGTTTATCACGACAATCCTAACGACCAACTTGAAACCTCACCGAAATATATTGGACACAAAGCAACAGTGAAAAAAGATAAACAGTCTTCTTTTTCAGTCAACTGACGTTAATGTTCCTGGTGAAATATAGGAGTGGGAAATCAAGTTCCTGCGAACCTCCAGATTTTTATACGTTCGCGGCAAACAATGTCAGAACCAATTTGATTTTACCCATAATCTTCTCTTGCGTATGGGCAGAGAAAGTATACAGGTTGTTTCACGGTGGGTGACCTATTAGACGTTTACGGGGAACGGATCATAGGATATTTTTGAACATTTGGGAACTAGGATTTACGCTTCTCTATACGTCTAAAATATTTTAAAAGTTACGACGTTGCCGTTTGTACAAAAAAAAATATTAAATACTTCGTCATTTGGAATGGGAAACCCTATTTATTTTTTCGCTTCTCTATCCCCTCATTATCGTAGAAATTACAGGAACATGCTACATTATTAGATGAGTATTTTGATCTTCTCTGACAATATCTGCTGAGAAGTAGGGTGTTTTATTGAAAAAAATTGACTTTTTGGTTTTTGGGGTTTTTAGAACAGCCAAGTTTTCTCTACACGAAACACATCCTCAGGATCTCAGTGACCAATTTTAAAAATTTCAGCTCCCTAAAGTTCGAAATGTTTTTTTATGTCTATTTCATTATATCCATGTTTTTGGAAATTTGTTTGTGGAAAACTGTGAATATCTCCGACAGTATCAAGAATAGGGATTGGGGAGTACTAAACAAGAATACTCAGATGAATATATAGAAGCAGAAAAAGTGTCCAATTTGAAATGACGAAATTTTTAGTATTTTTTCTTATAGGCGACAATGTAGCAACATTTGAAATACTTTAGTCCGATAGATCAGAAGCGCAAACCATAGTACCCCAATTAATAAAAGTTAAAAAAATAACAATAATTTAGAATGTTTCATTACGATCTTTCATGACGCCATTCATCATTTTGAACTTTTAACTGATGGAGTAATATGGAAGAAATCGGATTTTACCTTTTTTCGAAAGTCATTTTATGCCATTCGAGAAGTCAGAAGTAAGTAAGAGAAAATATACACTGGTACTTTGAATAAAATCATGAATTCATTCATTCCTATAAATGAGGGACTCGTCAATAAAGATATGAGGTTCAAAGAGGTTCAACATCCACATTATCCCCAAGAAGGGTACATCGAGCGAGAAATATCGGGTATCTCGAAGTGGAAATTGAGCTTCAGCCAAACCATTTATCGTATGAAAGCCACTTTGTTCCGTATCTCCACTCAAAGGGGTCATTTGCATAGTTATTTCGACAATTAATCATGGGAGAATTGTGATGCAGAATATGCAGAGGACTATAGGTATGTATACCATGTTCTCCGGGGATTAGAAAGAATTACGACTAGCCATATTTCTTGGGTGAATATCTAGAAATACAATCAGCCATGGGAAGCACACAACATTTCTTCAGTAGCACGGCTCAAAAAAAAAAAAAGAGTTTGATTGAACAATTTAAATGTTTCGTTAACATAAACACATGAAAAAAAAACAAAAAATATTCAGTAGGTACATATGTTCATATTATAAATAAATAAACAGCTTTATTTTTCTACAGGTTATAAACTCAATAACAGAAAAATTAACAAAGAAAATGAAAAATTATTAGGTCAAAAATAAATTAAGTTACTTTATACAATAAATGAGATATCTCTGTTAAACAAGGGTCAAATTGTCAAAGAAAATATCACACAAGTTGTTCATTAGGCTACCTGTGTAGGAAGATTTGTTGTGTATACGATTTGTTTACTACATCGTTGTTCGAGAATATTAAGTTGGTTTTTTATCCAAATATGATCTGCATAACCCTGATCGGCCCTATTGCAATTGACAAATGTTCATTAGAGTAACATATTAACTAACCCACGAAGAAGGGAAGTAGCTTCTCGAAACATCGGCATTGTTGAGATTGGAATAAAGAGTCCAAATTCCCGATAATGACTTTATATTCTACAGACAGTTCTTTATGACAAAGTGGAGCACATGAAAATTTTTCAGTCCACCACTTCAGTAATATAATAATAACTTTTATTTTTTTTAATATAAACTCCATGTCTTTTTAACATGTACTAGTCCTACGTATAATAGCTTTATGTAATGCTACATTTTCACAACTTGAATGCAGGCGTTCTACTAGAGTCTTCTCTTTAATTTGTTCATGAAAGATAGACTATGGTAGGTTAGAAATTTATGTACAGGTAATCCCAAATTGCTTGATTTTGGCTGTTTCTTTTATTTCTAAACTAGATACGTGAAAACATTGAAATATCTATAAACGATAAAAACCTTCAACAGGCACTTTTTACATGGTGATACGACACTACATTCAACTCCTGTACTAAGACAACTTAGTGATTTTAAATACGAATGCCTTCTTTTTTTGATTTCATGTGATACAAAAAAATAGCTTTTCAAAAATTTTTATACATCACATATATGTATATCGATATATTACTCACATCTCAAAGGCATAATTAGCATAAAAGTGAAATAATCACCAACTCTTGAGTCTCACATATATAATTCTATGAATAAAGTGGACAGAGAAAAGCTTCAATACATTGTAATAAGGTCCTTTCGTTTGCATAAAAAGTGTAGCACTTTTCTACACTCGATTTGATTTACGCCAGTGTAGAGGAAGTGTAGTTTATCTACACATAGTCAAAAGGAGATGTAGATAAACTACACGTCCTCTACACTGGTGTAAATTCAATCAGCAAACGAATACTAGAATCGATTGTAGAAAAGTGGTACACTTTTTATGCAAACGAAAGGACCTATAGTAAAGGTCGTACAATAAGAGATTAAGTTTTGCTCTAGATTCTTTCCAAAAAGAAGCATTGCCATTGATATAGGCAACCAGTGAATGGAAAAATTTGGTCCTATTGCCTCGAGAGCCTGATCACCAGACCTCAATCGTTTGGATTTTTTCGTATGGAATTGTGTTGAAAAAAATTTCAAGACTTCAGTCATAAAAAGGGCTGATTTAGAGCAGAGAGTCAGGGAGGTCATCAGAGACTTCCCCAGTTATTCTGTTGCATACAGTGAATTATTTTAGATAAAAAAGTCCAATTTGTTTACAGGAAAATAGTACCCAATCTGGAAACTTCATTATAGAAATTCTGCTCCGAATTTATTCAAATTGAGTGAAACATGAATTACATGATTTTAGTTAAGTTATAGCTGTTTCAGCTAACAAATGAAATTCTATGAACGGACAGTTTTAACTGGTATCATAGAGATGGAGATTTATTGAGATCGACATATTATTCTATATATATGTAAGTTTGGGAATCAGAGACGTTGCAAGGAGTTGAAATTATAGGTTATAATAATTAGACACGGATTGATGCAGTGAATAACTGTACTTAACAAAACATTCTTCTAAATTATATACTTTCAAGGGTTTATAATTAATCAGCAAAGCTGATTCAATAAAATTGTCGATAGCCTTAATTTCCTAAATATTCGATTTCATTTTTCAACGTTTGACATTTGTCTAGCTCCTTCTTTTGTCTTTTTGATAAGGTCCACTTAGTAAGTAGAAGTTTGGCGCAACCTTCAAACTTATAGAGAAAAGATATTTTTGTTCGTTTTTTGGTTGTTTGTCTTCAAGACAAATGAAGATATCGTGAAACGGTTTCCACTAATGGATCACTCATGAAAATCGACCTCAGTACTTGTTTCAACGTTTTCACCTATCTAGTTCAGAAGTATCAGAAAAAACCAAAATCAAGCAATTTGGGATATCCACCCAAATTGCACGATACAACAATTATCATTCTCTCAAAAGTGACCTGATGCATCTAATCCGATGAACTTGGTACTGAACCATTCATTGTTCAGCTATATGTTTATGTTTTGTTTCTCTTTTGAGATGCCGCAGTCACCTTCCACAGTCCCGTACTTGAAATTCAGTGAAATTTTGTCGATATTCTAGGGGTTGTATCTCAGCCATCTTGGATATTTTATAAAGACAATTTTTGGTTGAACGACTTATTTTGATGAGTTCTAACTCCTGTCAAAAAAAGCCTCACCTTTGAAACCACCCTGTATAGAATCACCCTGTTTCTGAATTGATGTGAAAGATTTCAATAGGTGATGCTTTGGAAAAAATTAAGGGGGGTCTTCCATATAACTTTTTGTTTAACACCCCCTTCCCTCCAAGTTGCAGTCGTTTGAAATTAGGTAAAAAAATTGTATTTATTCAATATTTCCACTTTGCAATAATTTGGAAGAATGAAATTTGGCAGATAACTGATGCTAATAAAAAGGCAGTTTTTGAGTGTTTTTGGTCTTACTTGATTTGGACGGTGTGGACAGTATAGACAAAAGACACAATTATATATCAATAAATTTTTTCTCAATTTCTTCCAGGCCCAACTCTTTCTGATCTGCACAGTGACCTGTGTGCTCTGCACCGATTCGATACAGCAGAAGAGGCAGATATCTCAAGGAACAAACAGAGAAATAGAACCTGAAGCTTCAGAAACTGCATTTCCACAAGCCGCGGTTCAAGCGGGAAGCAAGTATTTCCAGTAAGTTGTAGATTGATAAACTTCATTTTATCCAGGTGGATACTAAATAGTTCAGAATAATAAATAGAAGGATTCAAGTTCAAGCTTAGTCATTACAAATTGCAATATGCCATCCTCCAGGTTGAACAAGTATTCTTCGAACTTCTTTTCATATGAATCTAGTTCAAGGAGAAATTGAGGATAAAACACCAAACGAATACCGAATAATTGATCGCAATAAAGCCGGGAATACCTCCAGTTTGCCAAGGAGACGGCAAGAGTCATGGCCCCTTCTCAACTTCTAGAATTACCTATTATTTTTTCCGCAGAGATATCTACATGGCTCAGCACAAGCCTGAAGAAATTGAGTTCGGCCACGTCTGCGAAACGCCCAACGATTGGGAACAGAGGTTTGAGAAAATTAATTTCGAGGAGAATCACCGTCAGGGAAAGGTCTCCAGCCACTTTAATATTTCATGTTGGTTTAGGTCCACTTCACGGGGTAATTGGTTTAACATGGTTCTAGGAGGGGTTATTTCTTTATACTATCACATTAGAGAGAGATGACTGATTGCTTGTGAGCTTGATGGTTGAAGTCGTTTAATCGGATGGAAATTATTTTTGCATCGAAATTTGCAATATTAAACTGATAGAAATAATTTCTTCAATTAAAAACTATAACATATCTCCAAAGGCGAAAATGATTAGTATTGAATACCTAATACTTTTTATACACGAGAGATATTTCACATGGTTACTGAGATTGTTAGAAGGACAGTTTGTAGAAATAGTTAATTATTCCTGAAAACCTCACAGAGACCAGTACAGGGTGGACAAAATTCGATGGTATTGAATGGCAGCTAAGTAACCGTAAGAGCTATGGAAAAATAGATAGCACGTTTCCGACCTCGATTTACAAAAGATGGGTAATGGCAAAATGGGCATCTCTCTATTTCCTTCCACTTTTTCATGTAGAATGCCGTGGCGTAGTCGCAGATTTTTTCAGTCTTCCACTTCAGTGATATAGTGGTAACTTGTCTTTTCATAAACCTTATTTTATTTTCACATATTCCAGTTCTAAATTTGTTTTTGATTCAGAATATATAATATACGTCGAGTCTCTAATTTATTCCGATAAAAAACTGAAAAACTAGTTAGTTTAAGTTGGCAGGTCATTTTCATTCATAATATGATTATGAACTTTATGCTTCTATGTTGTCCCAGGTTATGAGAGACTTTGAAGTCACTTTCATTCTGGTATTCGAGAGGATGTTTGTAAAAAGAGAAAATTACGAGAAATTCCATGACCAGGTACTACTTCAAATATACCTATACTAGTACTAGCATAGCCGTCTATATTTGTGAAGGTGTTTGAAAAAGGTCTAGTATTAGTATTTAGATTTTCTACTAGTTGAAAAGGTTTCGGAACATATTCAGTTGTATCCAGGTTTATAAAATTTCCTGGAAGTGATGCATTCCATATTAGAACATTTTTCTACCTTTAAAATCTCTACCATTAGTAACAGTAATGAGGCTTTCATTCTGGATATTCGAGAAGATGTTTGGAAAAAGAGAAAATTACGAGAAATTCCATACTACTTCACATTTACCTATACTAGTACTAGGATAGCCGTCTTTATTTGTGAAGGTGTTCGAAAAAGCTCTAGTATTAGTATTTAGATTTTCTACTAGTTGAAAAGGTTTCGGTACATATTCAGTTGTATCCAGGTTTATAAAATTTCCTGGAAGTGATTCATTCCATATTGGAACATTTTTCTACCTTTAAAATCTCTTACATTAATAACAGTAATGAGGCTTATTTTTTGGAACCTATAAGATTGTTAGAATATGTATATCTGAATAATAAATTTAAGGAGTGTGGTGACATTTTAAGCCGACACAATATAAATAAAAGCATAAAGTTCATTATTAAAGATTAAAGGGTAGAAAGATAGTATCTCTAGTACTAAAAACCGACTACATTTCGGTCAGTGAAAACACGCTTGAAAATGAGATGGCGCTGAAAACCCACTGTCAATGCAGAAAAACTTTTCAATAACAGTTTTCTGTTTTATAATTGAAAATTCGAATTCTATTCCTTGTATTAAATTTCAATATTGACATTGTTTAGATCATAAAAAAAAACATCCTGAGCGACAAAACAAAAGTATGGTTTTATTTTGTCATCAGGATGTTTGTTTTCATCTGAAAATTGTTTGGAATCGATTGACATCAATGAAAAACGCTGTTGAATGTGCTATATTTTTATTTGCAATTTATAAAAATTACAAAAATTGAAATTATGGACAATAAATAAAACTTAGACTAGGTCACAAAAGTATATGGTGATCTGCTATACGTCGAAGGTGTTATTTCTGTGCAATAGGTTGTTTTGAATTAATAAACTCAGTTGAATTTGTAAAATATACATATAATAATAATAATAATATATTTCAATCCTTTCAGACATTTGAAAAAAATGTATAGGACACGTACAATATATATCAGAAATTAATAGGTATGAATCAATATTCAGTATCCCATCGTCCATCGAAGCATACAAATTTCAGTTCTTTACATATGTATTATTAAAAGTTTTAGAACCACACTTGAAAAAAAACTTACAGAGGTATACGAGACCTATATGTTAGCCTGTTGCTATAGTTTTTTATGATTTTTTTATGATTTCCTCATGATATGATATCTTTATGACACAATATACAAATTGGTTAGTGAATGAACAAAACACTCACAGCAGGTTTCATAAATCTTTGACTTTCCAAACAGCAATTTGGCAGTCACATTTGGCGAAATCAATATAACCCCTGCATTTCTGAATATATTGAAAGAGTAGCAATTGAGATATATGAATGGATCTATAGATAAAGGTCATAATTTCCCCTTAATAGGCCGTTCTTGAAAGGGATGCTTTCTGAATACAACAATTTCCGTGGATGAACAGCTCTCAATTGACCTGCAGTAAAATGTTCACTGCACATGGTGTAGTCAGTACCTAGTGTTTGCTAAAGTCATTGTCTTAACGCCCGCTTCGGAGCACTGAAAAACAAAAATCAATGAATGACCGATTCACATGTTGCGAGTTTTAATACTAACGCTTCCATTTTCCTTAGTTGAGTAAAAAACTTAATCGCGGAAAATCCATTTCATTATTTGATCCACAGTTCTTCACCATCCAATAATATTTTGGTGTTTTCACCAAGAAATAAGATAAAAAAATTCAATAATCAGCTACTAGAATGAGGTAGATAAACAAAAAGCGTACGAGAATCAAAACATTCAAAACCTCTTTGATCAAAATGGACATCTGAAATCTAGCAAAATTCCATATGTCTCTACAAATGGCCCTCAAATTAATATTTTAACCAGTCCTAGCGTCTTAAAAATACGCTTGACACAGAGATGGCGCTCACATCGCTTTTGTCGCCCCATTTCCCTCCTTCTACTTCATAATCTTTGGTTCTTTACCATATTATCACTAGAAATGACTCGACCGGATTAGATTTTGAGTTTTTTTTTATTGGGAACAATTAGAGACTTGACGTATATTACATATTCAGATTGAGAAAAAAATATGGGACTGGAATATGTAAAATTAACTCGAGGTTTATGTTTGAAAAAAATTCAATGAAATTTATGTTATATCACTGAAGTGGTCATCGACTATGCCACTGAATTCTATGTGAAAAAGTGCCTGTGGAATGTAACATTTGTTTTCGGATATCACTGATACTTTACGAAATAGAGGCACCAGTACGAAGAGCCGAAAAATGAGTTTTCACTTATAACTTGAAAACATAAGAAGATAGAGGGATGCTTTCGACCATTTCTAATGTTTTGAAAATGTGCCATCCATTTTTTCTAGCCATTAACAATCTTTTGAAAATCGAGGTCGGAAACGTGCCATCCAATTTTCACTAGTTCTTACGGTTACAGAGCTGCCATTCAATCCCATCGAATTTTTTCCACCCTGTACATGCTTGTAACAGAAGAGTGATTTGGATTTACACCAGACAAATCACTCTGCCAAAACGGTTAGCAGTTTTTTACATTCTTATAACGATTTTTATTTCCAATTAGTATGATGCAACACAAAAACAAAATCCATTTAAATCTCTTCCACTACAATGCGGAGAAATAGTCCACCTTCAATATTGAAATTTTTTCAATCGGCTTCTGGATTATACGGATATTTTTTCATATCATAAGTATCAATTATACCGTAACGAAAAACCCAGGCGGAGAAAGCTCAATTTGGCGAAGTTCTCCAGCTCAGAATATCCTCCAGTCTCTTTATTGTGAAAATTTCATCCAATTGCGCTTCGGGGAATTCAAGAAGGTACAGATCAGGCCGAAGTGGATTCCGTTTGTTGTTCTGTTTACATGCAATCCAATTAACGCATTTTAGTTCAGTTGCCCCAAATCAAATCGGGCATTCTGTATGGAAGACGATCTCGTCGAATCAGTCGAGAAATTTGCCTCCTATCGGAACTGTGATTATTCCACACGACTGGTTAATTCGCTTTACTCACTGTGTGTGGTAAAATTGATAATGGAACTGCGAAAATGATTGTGTATTTCGGTTTTCAGAAAAATTCTGGCATGTGGGTGGAAAAGAGTAAACTGGAGAAGCTGATCCTTCAATTCGAATTTCAGTCGTGAAATGCGGACTATCTGAAGGATTATTCTATCCCTTTCACAAGCGATAAGTAGAATTTATGGGAGATACTTCCTTGAAATAGGCCACCTCAAACCACACTCTATAAATGAACAAAGAATCCTTGAGTTCATCTTCTATATTCCTTATGAAATATTTCGTTTTTACATCGGAAATAAAGGATATTTCACATTTGCCTTTTTTTCGAAATTATCGACAGTTTTCGAAATCACAGCATAACCAGGTACTTTCATCCACTACATTTTACTCATATTTTCTAGAAATATGAAGTTTCCTTTTTTGCATAATTCTATTACAAATATTTTTTGAGTCAAATATTGCTTATTTTTAGATGCCTTGACCGGCAAATTATATTTTATGCAAATATATATCATAATGAAAATTTCGAAAGCTGTTGACATATACACGGAATCTTTGACTAGTACAAATATCTAAACACTCTTTTCCTTTACAATTTTTCCGAATTCACTCGGTTGAAATGATACAGGCTGTTGAAAAATCATAAAATATTATTTTTAGTTCTATCTCATAAACGGTTTTATCGAATGAAATGAATTTCGGAATACAGTTTTTCCTTTATTTGATGAATCTTTTTCGAGTACAAGATATCACCCACTTCTTCCAGTTTTCTCATTAGGGCCATAACGTACCATAAGAATACCAAAAATTCAAAGAACCCAACTCTAGAAACAAAGTTGGATGATATCAAATGAATATTTGGACGTTGTCTTTTCAATCGTCACCAGAGTCTCGTGAACAATCGTGATTTTTTTTATTCGAGTTGAATAAACTTCGAAAATGAGTTCATCGAACGATTTGAAAAAGGATTTGCTGTAATTATTTCGATGCCTACTTCAATACATTATCATTATTTCAATGCGTGGCTGGAATCTATACAATTCCAATATTTTTAATTAATTATTTCTACTCATACTGATCGCAACTTGAGGTGAAGATCGATATTTTTAATTCAATATTCTTGAAGGTTCTAATATTTAAATCATTATTCTCATCATAAAGGATGCTCTTCATGATGAATTTTTTTTCTTATGATTCAGTTTCGTCGTTATTTTTCTCTTTAAACTTAATTCATGCTTTTAAAATCAGAGATAGAATTGAAATAACAAAAACAAATATAGTCATCCAAGAATATAGATATTTCCTGAAATATTTGCCCTTTGAAGAGTTATCTAGAATGTTCTCGAAGTCTTAGGTAAAATTTGATAGATAATGATTACGTTGCCACGAAATACCTCACCCCTACCATTCAACTCGATATAACGGCTTCTTTCTAATTCATCTTCAGTTTTGTTTCGTGCGTTCAAAGTATTCTCCGTTGTTTCTCGTTAGTATATAAATGCGCCGTTTTCGAGTAATTTGGAAATTTGGGTACTTTGGCTGAATACAACCCTGTTTAAAAGATCTACAGATATGTAGTGACATAAATTTAGCTTGTTATTCAGAAGGGAATTTTGTTTATCCAGGAGTGGCATACCGCATTATGAAAACTTTAAATGGCTATATATTTTTATCAGGGCCGAATCAGAATAAATGGTATGGGAAAAAAGTGTTACTTGATCTGATATATGTAATATTTATACCAGTTAAAGACTCACTCATATGTATAAACATATGATAAATATCATTGAAATAATTGTAGATGAGAAAATGTATTAACTCATAACATAACAAATATAGTTGCTATAAGGAAAAACAAAGGAGAACTCATTACCCTACATAATAAAGAAAAAAAATAAACTTTTATTCCGCTTCTGAATGGAATGGAGGTAGGCATATAGGCTCAGGCGCCAGGACTATGTATATTTCCTTCTGATTTAATGTTGCATTTAACTTGATTAACTTAAAAATCTGAACCTCGTTTCTATTACTTTCAAACTGGGATATCTAATTTTCATTTTTCACTAACAGATACATTCATGTACCCTCCAAGGATCATGTTGAGCACGGCCATAGAAGAGGAGAAGATCATCACTTTATAGAGAGACATGAAAAGGCCAAACCACATGATGGCGAGTTCAAAACTAAAGTAAATAATTTTTTTTTTCAAAACCGCACCAGTTTTAAGAAATTGAAACAATTACGTTATTAAGTGTTTGTGCACGAAATGTTTGATCATTTTCATTTCGCTACAGAAATTAACAACACTGCCGATCTATGCATTTGTTCAATAGCGACGAAGAAATATCAATAGAATCTTTTTTCTGATTGAAGCGTCAGCTGCATAAACGATGATGGATAATACGTCAGCCGTGTGTATGAACACGACCAAGAAAAAAAAGTTATTTGATACCGCATGAATTTCACAGAACTGGCTCCTTATACCTCAAAACGAATGAAAACCATTGTCAGCTACATCTTCAACGGTGGAATGACCGTCAGTTAGCGTCCTAAACATACGCGCGTTATGTGACACGGAGCGTCTTATAATTGATACTGAAAATGAATTGACTGTCTATACCAACAGTATCATTTACAAGATAATAATTCGCATTAAAATTGTTAAAAAAAACTGAATTACAATATTTTCCGATGAAATATCGATTGCTGCTTTCTTCAGAAGGCGAAAAAAAGTCTTTCAATTTTATAAGTAGATCAGAATCTTATAAAGGTGCCTTCACAGACTTCTTAAAGTTCCGAAAGTGGAATATTGGGCAACCTAAGAAAATAATTTCAGAATAAGTGTGCGGAATATACATGTCCCGCATAAGATTGAAACATTTTTATGTGAGGATCCTAGAGGATCACGAAAAACCCCCATATGTATCTAAAGCCCGTTTGCAACAGCCGAGAATTCTCTAGAAAATTTACTCGAGATTTCATGCGCCGTGAATTCTTTACCGTTACATACCTCTGTCAGTTGCATACAAAATAATCTCAGCCGTTTTCTTACCAAAATTTGATAGAGAATTCTCCAGAGAATTTTCGGCTGTTACAAACGGGCTTATGAGTTCTAGATTCTGATTCTGATTGTGTTTTTCAAATTTGAATGGAGATTAAAACCACTCTATCTATTGAACGGAATCACCGATTTATAGGAAATTTGGAATAGAGATAGCTTCCATGAGATTCCAGAAAACTGACGTCAAATATAATTCGATTTTCAAGGCCGTGTCACATAAATCTGGTCAGTTCTTAAAATTTCGCGAAATCACCCTGTAAAATGAATTTCATGATTTCCTCGATATCTGCGTAAACTGAAAGATTAATTTATTCAATTCGCCAAATAATATTGCATTTTACCATCCAGGGTGCCGAGGACTGATTTTTTTTCTTGATAGTGACAGTAATTTTTTCTCTCGTGTCGATATTTAAAATCCTATTCATCTCATAACGAATTGAATATACATTATTGAGTGTTTATTTAAGTTTTCATTTGATCAAGTACAATTCCTGAAGCGTAACTCAAGGATGGGTCGTTAACAATTATTTATCTTTAAGTCTTTCCATTAGCAAGAATGAACTATGAAGTAATGGATAAGAAATAAGTAAAATAAAAGAGAAATTAAGTGGCTCTCATTGTCTCTTCGAAATGAAAACCTAGTTGATGCAGTGTTTCTGACAATAAACCGGAACCTATTGATTAGACACTATTATAAATCGAAAAATGGACCAAATAATTGTATAAGCTCTAAGCGTGAGGAAAGGCACTAAGACAGATTGAACAATTCTTGTAGAATTCAATTGAATCACTGACACAAATAGAATGATTATGGAAATGGGAAAGAAATTACACGAAACAACTCTTACCTTCGGAGATAACCTGCAGCCCGTTTTTGAATACTCTTCCTTTATTTCCTCGAAGCTAGTGTATTTCTATCTTCTCAATAATGATGTACGAGTATAATGTTACACTAGTGTTGTGGATTAAATTGAATATTTTTTTCAATTATTATATTCGTGTACAGTGTATAAGTACCTCCTAGTTGAAGTGGTTCATAAACTTCATTAAGGGAATCTAATAATGTATCGGTAGCTTCTTGAATGCTTGTATTTGTACACTATACAGGGTGTCTACTTTTAAATTCGCCAAGCTTCAAGGGGAGATCAGACGAGTGATTTGCAACAAAAAATGTCATATAACACATGGTCGAAATGTTTTATCGATGAAACATTAATAATTTTGCACATGTTTTCTCTTGAGTAAAACATACCTCATTTAATGTACTTTCGATAACAACGAAAAAGTCGAAAAATTCCGAACCTGAATTTGCTCTATTTTGAAGCTCTTGATGATTGAATCTTAATATAATTATCAAGGAAATTATTTATTTATCTCGAATCAAAACAATAACGAAAGAAATCTATTAATTAATAATCGAGATAATAATAATGATTTATAAAAAATATAAAAAAAAACAGAACTCTACTACTTATAACAATTGTTCAAAATGTCCTCCTCCTTGTTCAATACATTTGACACATCGTTTTCTTACTGAATCTACAACTCTGCGAAGTTCATAGCGTTTCTGCACAACACAATTTTATTCTGTCGATGAGCTCCTCTCGAGTCTTAACGCGAATTTAATATACTTTCTCTTTCAAAGTATTCCAGACATAAAAATCCAAAGGCATAAGGTCGGGGCTCCTTGGTGGCCATCTTACCGGACCGTACCTTTCAATCCATTGTATCCCAAAATACTCATTCAATAGATCTAGAACATTACGACTATTATGTGCTGGGCAGCTATCCATTTGAAACCAGATATTTCGTCTGTTAGACAGGGGCATTTCATCCAATATGTCTTTTGAGTTGCTTTGGATTAATCTAATAAATTCTTCTGCCAGTACACTGGTTTTTTTTGCTGAAAAGAAAACATGTGCATAATTATTAATTTTTCATCGATGAAACCATTGAAAAAATAGAACTAATTTAGTTCACTTCAGACTCGTGATCTTCATCTACTTACCACGCCTGCAATAAGACTTTTTTCTGCACTCAGACTCTCTTATCTCGTAGAAAATTTATTGCCCTTTAAGAATATGTGGTCAAATTTGACGTGGCTACAAGGAAAACTGAATAATGATTGAGTTTATAAAAAAACTTGAAATATTTCGTGAAGTCAAGAAATGTTAAATTGAAGAATATCCGTCAACATTTCGACCTTGTGTAATATGACATTTTTTGTTGTAAATCACTCGTATAATCTCCCCTTGAAGTTTGGTCTTTTTAAAAGTGGACACCCTGTATATTGATGCATTGTGAAAACAATTAATCGAAATAATCCAATCGAATGATTTATTCGAATCCGATATGTCGATATGACATGATTCATATTGTATGCACAGCCCCATTAATTATCTATGCTTGGAAATTCATCAACTATGCAGGATATACTTCTTTTTCCTTTCATGTTCACTGCAGCGAAACATTAGTGCCACAGAGTTAAATCAGTCCATTGTAGTTTCATGGGGCATGAATATTTTTTCACGAGAGAGCTCTGGATCACTTTGATATATCGCAGGGAATCGGTTTAGCGAACATTGGGATTTCAACGAGGCACCAGGAATATTTCATTTTTTTCCTTCTGAACGCACAAACGTCCAGCGGCGACAGGAGAAAGGTCCGAAAATGCAAATCCCCAAAGATGAAGTTATGGTCGTTTTGTGCGCATACAAGAATATTCCAACGACTTTTGGATGGTTAACTTCTCTTGTGTAGATTTCGATCGATTCCGCGCTTACGTCATCACTTTTGATACAGACCTGAGGCAAGAGAGTTCCGATTTCAATGCGAATAATTTGACCTGGAGAGTAGAAGTAACATCAGGAATGAGCGCGGAGATCTAATGATCATTGTGTGTAACATTAATAAATCGTGAACATTTTTTATTTGGGCCACTGTAAAGTGCCCCAAATAGATTAATGTGTTCACGATTTACTCTTTGGAAACCAGTAACAATTTGTGGATGATTCCACTTTATTTATTGTTCTCAAATTCAAAACATCATTTCGTGTACCTACTAGTTGGGGAGCCGACGATGCTAAATCGGGATTTACTCGAGCGTCGTGGAGACCTAGATTTTGAAGATTAAATGGTAGAAAGAAAAAAAAGATTATATGATGTATACACTTTCAGCGGGAAAGCATCTGAAGGTTTTCAAAGATGTGAAAAAAATCGTGTCAGGTGTACATACTCTATCATGTCAGATTAAGACACTGTATACGACCTACGTGCCTCTGATAATAAATTCATGTTAATCTGACAGTTTATGTGGTGGGGCTGGCCGTAAAAAAGAGTTTTAAAGAGTGAAAAAAATTTGTTTCCAGTGTGTCCGAATTTCAGAAGATATATTACTTGTAAGTAAAGCAAGTTACTTTTCAAGAGATAGACGATTCGGACGTGACGCAAGGTCACAGCAGCGGTCCTTTGAAAATGCAAAAAAAAATCGTTACTTGTACATACACGAGCGAGTCAGGTTTTCATACAGATGGTTAATCTAGGTGTTGAAAAAAATGTGTTTACTCATTAATCTGACACTAATCAGGGGGGTTTTCTTAATCTGACAGTTTGAAGATGATAACAAGGCATTTTTTTAAAATATCTTCCTTCCTGTACCTCTAATCGTTTCTGCTTTGATTATGAAAGTTATAGATTATAAAATTCTGTACAACTTTTGTCTGAAGCAATTTTTCATACCTTCGTCCTTTTTCGAGCTAAAGGGTGATAAGAGCGAGGATCTTAGCCACACATGGGAAAGGCCAAGGTCAATGTACAGGGTGGGCAAAATTCATTGTCTACTGAGGGGATCTCGAGAACTATGGCAGCTAGAAGAAAACGGATGATAATGATTCGAAATGAAAAAATATTTTGCGCTCATCAGTGGATTTTACGTCAAAAAGTGCCTGTAGAAGGTTCAAGTTTCAGGTTTGTAACTTCAAAGACAAAAAAGTTATGAGAACTTTACGAAATTGTCAAACTCAAAAACGAAGTATCGTAGGAGGCTGTGGTTTTCACCACTCTTTGTTTCTCCGAAAATGAGCTCGGAAATGTGTCATCCGTTTTCTTCTAGCTGCGATAGTTCTCGAGATTCTCTCGGTATACAACGAATTTTGCCCACCCTGTAGAAACCCAGTCTAATGTACATTCATTGCCATATATCTTGAAAACGTTTAAACGTAGAAAAAATTTCTTCGAACAAAATTTGTAGAAAATGTTATGCTGTACAACTTCTACAGGGTGGGCCATCCATAACTTTCCACCCCGAATTTTTAGCTTTGGGATGGAATAACGAAAAAACGCTCGGACAGGTCAAATTTTGTTGAAAGAGGGACAAATAAGGGAGTTCAAATGAGTTTAATATCACTACCCCTCTAGCCGCAACCCCTAACAGCTCTCATTTTTGAATAAGGAAATGGGGAAAAGGGGTCGAGCAGCACCTTGTTGGGAAGGCAATTCAATTTCCCGCATGAGAATATTTTTCTTATCGCTTTATTATTATACAGAGTGACTCAGTATTCCATCAATAACTTTCACACGCCGAAATTGGATCTTTGGGATGGAAAAAACGCTCGGACGGGTCAAAAAATGTATTCAATAACACTACCCCTCTAGCCGCAACCACTTAGAGCAATTATTTTTGAATAGAGATAATAGGTCGAGTAGCTCTGTTGAAAAGGTAATTCAATTACCTGCATGAGCGTATTTTTTTTCTCTTCGATCTTCGATTTTGTGACCTTCATGGCCATTTTTTATTGTTTCGACTTGCTCAAACTGTCAGATTAGGTATATTTTTTTTGTTTTTCTTGAATCATTTTTCATGATCCTGATAATCCAACTTCAGCACTTTAGCATCATTCGATTGGAGACTGAAATTGATCGTGGTAGAGCGATTATGGTTTTTATCGAAAAATATACAAGCCTTCAGAAATTCTTTTTATGTTAAACAAGATCATCAAGCAAGCCATTGTCGTCTTCTTAGAATGGTTCTTGTTTTCGAAATGGTGTTGGTTTCTGCATGTTCAAAATACCGGAGGCTGAATGGTGTTTTCATGTCCGAATGTTTTTTAGGTGAGATGGGGAGATAAGCATGGAGGGTATGGCGAACATTATTGGGACTACAATCACGCAGGACATGACGGTCACAACGGTGAAGAAAGCAACCATAACGAACAATACGCAGCTTACGAAGAAGAAGGGGAATCCGTACCAGTGCCGGCTTACGCAGACAATTCTAGGGGAAAGAGGGAGCAGGTGAATGAAGACGTCGAATTCATCAGTCCGAAGGCAAGGTCCCTAGTTTTGAGTGGCGTGACCGCCAAGCACGGAGGGAATTACATGACAGAGAAGGACTTCGATAGGAGGAAGAGGGAACAAAAGAAGAGGAAGATCAAGTCCCTCAATGGGGACTATCTTCTGTACCAACCCGAAACAGGTCGAGTGGTCGATCACAAGACAGGAATTACTTACGAGCTGAAGCCTGTAGATTTTTGAAAGTAATGCACATGGAGCATTTTCGTGATTAATTTATTTTTTACACTTTTTTAATTTTGTTACGTTGAATATTGGAATAAATGGTTTTTTTAAAGACTTAATTTAGAAAAATACCTAGAGAGTTTTGTACATCCATATACCTAACAAAAACCAAAGAATTTGAATGAGTTCGTCATGCAATTGAAGTGTTATAAATTATGCTCACATTCAATTAACGCCTCATCGCCTTACCTGCAGTTAAGCTGCTCTTTCTTCTACATATTGTGGAAGCTCGATAAGCAACACTTCATTGCAGTATGTATTCGAGCTGCTCCATCTTTTTCTTACTGAAGAAGTTGTGGGATTTGATACTGAGCAGTTTATTATCAGATCACCTGCAATACTGCTACTGTATCTTTCTCTGAATGTGGGGCTACATATTTTTTCATATAAAATCTTCCTTGAATCACTTCATCATTTGATTGTGTCTGTCATTTTTCTGCCCAGTTTCCCTTACTTTTTGTGTTCCCGTCTTATTTTAGTTGTTGTTCAACTAAAATGAGCTTACATTAACTTTAAAACTTCAAGTTTCAGTTCGAAATTGAATTCGCTTTATTTTGGTGGTTTCCTTGATTGGTGAACTGGTGTAAGCGCCGACCTTATTCTGAAGATTTTGAATGAGATATTAGAGCAAACTTTGGACTAAATTGGACCTTGAATCGTCTGAGAGTCTAAGTTAGTCAAAATTCGAGAAATTGTTGAAAATTACTCTAGAAGATTTCATTACATATCTATAGGTCAAGTTGATCAAGGCATATTAATAAACAAAGCTGAAGGACACTTTTCATAGAAATATAAAAACGAACTATAAACCTAGATGAAGGTTGGTCCAATACGTATAATATAATGTTCTTTATTCAAGCAACTTTTAACAAATTTGAATCTGGAGTGAGAAAACATATCATGAGAAATATTCAAAAAAATGAAAAATCAATTTGAATACAAAAACCTAAAGTGAAATCGGTCTTGAAAGTCGGAAACCCGAGTGGGTTTACAGTATTCTCAATAACACAGTCAAATTAGATAATGAATGATGAAGAAACTTAAAAATAGAACTATGGTTGAGGCTCGCCATTGAGTAAGCGCCTCCTGATGGCTGTAAATCAACAGCTGTTATTTTATGAACAAGCCATTGTCCTTTTTATTTTCACTAGAAAATAACGCCTACAAGGACGCTGTTGCCAAATCGTGAACTAGAAACGAAGCGATTTAAATTTTAAGATCTCATATTGGAAGAATGGTTTTGAATAGTTTCCGCGGTACATTTGAAAAATTCATGAACAAAACTTATAATTATTCAAATTAAACTTGCATATGCTGTGATAAATTAAGGAGAATTCAGTAGCGGATCCAGGAGGGAAGGAGCACAGGGGGCACGGGCCTCCCCCCCAAGACCAAAAATTCTTTCCTCGCTTGCACTAAATTTTCCTATGATTTTCAAACCTATTTCCGAAAATTTATCTCAGTGGATTCGAATAGTCCACCAAAACTCGAATCTGGGAGATCTGAACCGGTCTCTGAATGCGACTACATATTTCGTTTTATATTTTCGACACGCCTATCCCCCAGAAAACTCATTACAAAGCTAAAAGTAATACCTACATATTCTGTAATATTGTTTTATATTGAAGGTATATGGACTCTTTCTGGTGGACACCCTGGACTTATAATGGAAATATTCAACTTTTCCTGAACTTGTTGACATCCGATGTAGTTGCAAATTGTCAGTTGTCAATAATTCCGAACATAGTTCATTGATTCATTTCTTGGAACAGAAAACCAAAACTGTCTGTAAAATGGCAGAAGATTCTCGATATCATTTTACTTTTCCATACAAAATTAGTGTGGGGATTTCAGGGCTCTATATATTTCTAAAGATTCAATATGCAATATGACGTGATTATACAAACCGTTTCTATTCATGATGGGTTTTCGCACACAGAAGTCATGAACTTCTGTAAAGAATTGAATCTTGATTCAAGACAGCAGTCGGGTTTCTTGATGAAGGTCGGTTTGCGTGAGTAGTATATCAAAGAGTGTTCTCCGTCACTTTTTTACATATCCTCACAATTTGTGGGGTTAAGCGGTTTATATACCCTTTATATATTTCTCTTTTAGGGTCATCTAGTCCATGGAATTTACTTAATTGGTTGTAGAAATTTTGTGGAATCCATGACAGGAATAGATTGATTGAAGTTTCGTATAAACTACCGTGATTCAAGCGCAATTCGAATCATCCACTAAGAATGAAGTCTAGGTAATTCCAAGTTTCTAATTAAATTGTGTTATAATACAACTGAGAGATGTGCATCCGACTTCTACCATAATAGTAATTTGCCCTCGAAATTTATGATGTTCATCTTTCCTCGTAGAAGTCGAATTATGTGATACCGAAACATAAATTGAAATTCTGTTTCCTCAACATTGTTTCGACGTATGATATTAACACTGAGAAATTCCCCTTTATTACATTGTTATCCGCTTACGTTCGTACCATCAACGTAATCCAATATTTCAGCCTGAGAACAGTGTTTTATTTCATCAATAACTTTGTTGGCCAGCATCAATTCAACTTCGTTCGAGAAGAGAATTATACCGACCGACAGGTAGGATTTCAATTTCACTCATACAGAGTTTGGTAGAAAGTCCATACTATTAACGTTAGGTCTGTTAGTTCTCGGCAATTTTGATGACAACCATAATGATGCTGACTGGTACAGTGGAAGTAAAAGATTTGTAATCATTAATGGTTTGTTTGCCCCTCAGCGGGACGTTAATCCGAAATGTGTTACCCCAACTGATCAGTTTGACGTTAAATACCAGGATAGGTTAGCAACTAACGCCTGAAACAAAGATTATAGAGTAGAAAGATGGGAAACGAGGTGACTAAAGCGATGTGTGCGCCATCTGTGTGTCAAGCGTGTTTTTAAGACGCTAGGACTGGTTGAGTAATTTGAGTACCATTTGCAGAAACATCTGAAATTTTGTAGGATTTCAGACGTCCATTTTGATCAAAGATGTTTTTATCATAGACATAGAGACATGGACTGTGCCTTGCCTTTCTATCTATGCATGAAATACGGTCAAAAAAGTGACGGAGAAACTGAACATCGGGCATGCAGTTGTCTTTTTCTAGAAATATGATTGGTCCGCACTCACCTCTATATTTATGAACACAAAAGAGACACGTAATGGCCCGACGTACATTTTTCTCTTCCTATAAAATAGCCAATTTTATGGAGGCATTGATCAGTCCATGTCTCTATGTCTATGGTTTTGATTCTCGTACCGCTTTTTATTTATCTAGCTCGTTCTAGTTGCTGATTATTGAATTTTTTGTCATATTTCTTGGTGAAAACACCAAAATATTGTTCGAAAATGATTGAATGGTGAAGAACTGTGGATAAAATAATGAAATGGATTTTCTGAGATTAAGTTTTTCACTGAACTAAGAAAATGGAAGCGTTAGTATTAAAACTCGTAACATGTGATTCGGTCATTCATTGATTCTAATTTTCAGTGCTCCGAAGTAGATAAAATTCTAAGGGCATAAAGACAATGACTTCAGAGTCATCCCATTGGGTTGAGGAAGAAACCTAGGCGTATCACCACTTGTCTGGTAGCAGAATGACGTTCTAAGGGAAAGGGAAGAGGAATTGAACTTCCTTCTATACAATTTTCATAGCTATCACCTGGTTAATGGAAAAAACACGAGGCACAGTATTCAAAATAATGATCAATATCACTCTGGTTTACTTTCACAATAATACAAATGAAAAATGGTGCGATAACTGTGGCGATATATTAGAGGATTACTTTGTTTTATAAAATCCTTTCGGAGCGTACGACGGATGAAATCATTATTATTATTATAGTGACTGACAATCGAAAGATTTGCTTATGTTTTTCTACGCCGCAAGGCGCTTCTAGCAATCGGGATAAAAAACTCCTAGCAGACTCGAGTCAGGCAACCTAAATTACACGACTTAACACCTACATAATTTGCGAAATATATTTTCGAGTAATTTGAGTTGAAAGAATATGTTCGTTTTTACAAAATTGTGGCATTAGGAAGGTGAATAAAAATTGTCGGTCAAATCCAGGCAATGGCAAACTTTTTGAGAGAAGAGTCAGATAAAATGAAAAATTACCTAGGCGGGCCAAAAATAAATGCATCTTTACAAGTGATAAACTTTATTTCGCTTCTTACATCAAACATGACTTACATCCTAGAAAAGTAAAAAAATAGAATTAATTGTTGTTTGGTAGGATACGAAGTAGTATGTGAAAAATGAAGCTGTGATTGAGTTTCTGAAAGTTGTTCACACTCTGGTAGAAATTGGCAGGGATGATGCTTAATGCTGGTCACTAAAGGTGCCTACAGATTACAGTGACGTTACGTAGGCCCACGTCATAATGCGCATGATTCAACAATCTGACATAGGATTTGCACGGAAGCGTTCAACTGGTCTGACGTGACGTTTGCATTCTCACGTTCCCACATTGAATGCTTCGGCGCTGAATGTTATATTTTTGAATCATGCGCATTATGACATTTAGGCCAGGCGCAAATAGAAACGCAGGTTGGTGAGGTGACGCAGGGTGACGCAGCTTTTTCCTGCGCTGCACGTACTATCTGATCAATCACTATCACGCTCTATTTGCGCGGTCTTGTTCTTTTCTATGTTTCACAAAAACTCACGCTCACCAACCTGCGTTTCTATTTGTGCCTGACCTTATAGTCGGTTGTAACGCTGCTACTCATAGATTCATTGTATAAATCACCTGTTCACATAACAGCAATATGCAGTTGTTCCCGAGATATTATGATTCATTGAATGCGATACCAGATTCTGCCTGTCATATTTGGTGCTCCTCCCTCAGTAGTAATGTTGCGAATATTGGTCGAAGGTACTTTGAACTACGTGATTCTTTTCTTGAAATGTTTGAAATGTGTCTGATAGTTTTTTTTTTGAGCAATTTGTAATGCTCGATTCGCCACTAACCACCCTGAGCATAATATCATAATCCCAGTTACCGTGCTGTTGACTGTTTAACTCAGGGTCCCAAGACACCCAAGCCCAAGCAAATTCAAAATAGTGTAAAATTGAGAGAACTAGAATACTACACCTATGCTAAGTTGCGCCCAAACCTTGCTAAACTAATAGAGTAAGATCCCGGACCGACCAGACATTACTTATTTTCACACAGATGCAACTTTATGGTCTCAGTAGAGTCTCATGTGCTTTGAATACCTGCGAACTTGTGGACCTTGCCTAATGACACCTGGGCAGATACCAGGTGGCAAAGGTAACTAGAAATAAGTGTTACTAAACTTATTTTCACTTGGCTGATTTTTAAATATTTTTTAAAGAATATCATTCTGAAGTTATATTATAAGTGACAGACACATTCCAGGGGCCAAAACTCTTGCCAGACGCTTTGAAGCTGCACAAAAAATAAATGAACAATACTTATTTTCACAGGAAAGTATAAAAACTTGAATGCATTCTTTCGGAAAATTATTGATCAATAGGCCCATTTTGAGGGCAATCTCACTCTTAATAATCTGTTTCGGAAATGGGATCATTACACAAAGAGCCCTTATTTTTTGGAATTCCATCATGCCTAGAAATACTGACAGGCATTTCTGATTCACCTTGTGTATTAATGTTCTGCATCTCGGAAATTCCAGCATGAATGAAAAATACCCAACCCAACTATTACAATAACGGAATTCCTAACATTCACAATAATCTTACACTATCCCAAGAGGTTTAAAGATCTAAATGCTGTGAGAGTTGATCCGTATACAGAGAAGCAGCTTTGAAGTATTTCAGTTTGAATTCAGATAAACACTCTGGGGGAGGTTGGAGGAAAAATCTACCGGATATTACGTGACATAATTCAATTTCTTCCACCACATAAAAATTCAGTTTTCCCGCCACTGCCGGATTCGGATCAATAAATGGATTCTTCCCCTTTTTCGAACAGTACAAAAACGGAAGTGACTAAAAATAGGTCCCAACCAATTGCTCCACAAAGAGGATGCGGCAATGAATGGCTAGATATTCAGTCAAAGCAAACAAGCTGCAGGAGACATTTCAAATCGAATTCACTGCAATAGATTCTGATCAGCTTGTTTCGATTTATTCGTTCCAATAGCGTACTCAATAGTTTAATCCCTGCGATGAAAATGATCTATATCTACCATTCCGCATTCGTAACAGATAAAATTGAACACAGTTCTGGATCAATGAACCAGATATTTATTCATGCCTTTGTTTATTGCCGACAATAGGCAATTGATACAATATGTGTAGCTCACAGAGGTAATCAAATTACCTGTTCATGAACTCGGTGATGAAAGTCGATCACATACACCATATTCAAAAAACAAAATCAGCAAAAACCAATTCAGAAGTGAAAACCTACAAAACAAGAGAATATGAACACATTCAGATCCCAACCCTACAGTTTATAAGTATATAATAATAATATGAATTTTAATTCAATTACAAATTCGAAGAGACCCATTTCTTTAATTTAATCTTTCTGAATATCGACTGTTCAAAATCTTTAGTTCATTAGAAAACAAGTTAAAGGAAATTATTGCTCTTACAATACTCTTACTCTTACCACTGACTGTCCTGAATCTTATAGTTCCTAGTGATGCTTTTTGACTTTACAAATTCATCTTTCAGTACGTCATAATGGTATTTCAATGATTCAAGTGAAAAAAGCTATTCCATTGGGTTATTGCGAACTATTTTATCTTTATTAATAATTATTCTCAAAATACGTTTTTGGTGGTTTTTTTACAAATTTAGACAATTAAAGTAAGCTCCATGAAAAAACTCCATAACTTATAATACCACGAAACAAAGCTTATTTCTTTCAGATAAATTTTCTTCAAATTCTTTCCAACTATAGCTGTGTCGCCCGCAAAAGAAATAACTGTATCAGCAGGTACAGTATTCAGCATATCATTCACATACAGGAGAAACAACAATTGTCCCAAAACAGTGCCCTGGTGTACTCCTGTACTTACCACACAATAATCGCGTACAGAACCTTTTCAAATATGAATTAAGAGCTGCGCTCTACCTCTAATACCATAGTTCAATTTTTCCAAAAAAAAATTTTTTTTGATTGCCCCTATCAAAAACTTCTGCCAAATCTAAAAAACCTACAGCCACTGACGCCCTTTTATCAAGTTTTTGGTATATTAAGTCAGTCAAATAATTCAAGGCGTCTTTCGTACTCAATTTGTCACGAGCTGAGCTTCGGGTGATGGTAGGACTGCTGACAGGCACTGTCGGTACAAATATCACTTGTACCGAATAGGAGAGTCAGCAGTTGAGATTTGTAGGCTCTGTGGATCAGAAGCAGAAAGAACTGAACACGTGGTATTCAAGTATCCAGAGCTGGCTGGCCTAAGAACCATTCATATGGGGAAACCGGTTCTGGATACTCGAGGTGACGGCCAAGACCCCTAAGGATGTTGCCCGTTTTATCAACACCATTAACGACCCCCTTGCATTCCTATGAATGAGTACGGTAGAGAACAAAAGATCTATATGGTCGCAGTTCCCGAAAGGCTAATCGAGCCACAACGACCCCAGTTCAAATAATAATTATAAGAATAACATTAATTCAAAATACAGAGACCTAGAGGAACAAACCAGGAGACAGTGGAAAGTGGAAGTTAAAAGAGGTCAAGACCATCCCTATTGTCATTTCATCTACATTCCTTATACCAAAGAAACTACCAAAGAACTGGAAAGGGCTCCAACAGAACTTCATCCTTTTGATATCTGAGATATCTGGGATAGGTGTATGTTCCTCTGGCGAGGAGTGTAAAAAATCACAACGCCAAAGTCATAATAATAGTCAAATAATTCAAGGCGTTCTTCGTACCCAATTTTTCCGTTAAACCGTACTGTCGTTTTGAACCGACTATTGCATACTAACATAAAAAAAGGGTCATCAATTCATTCTGTTATCGGCTGGCGATATGCTGTTTCCTCAGACCTTATACAGACGAGAGCTCATATTCAACCTGTAACAGTTCTCCATACGTAAAAACCCAAAACGTTAGACCTCGAACGGAAGGCAAACCTGCTATACCAATCCTGAATGTACTGAATTAATCTGAATTAATCGGTATATATATATATACAAGTAGTGAAGGTCGAGAGAAGGTGAGAATATTACAGTAGTTGTAAAATTGAAAGTGAGAAACCAAATGTAAGTCGATTTTTGTTAATCAGGGTGTGAATGCCAGGAGAGCAAAAATTTCCCTTCAAAGAATAACGAAATTGTGCAAAACTTATTGGTTGAAAAAATTGAGAAACCTGTAGACATAGCCTGACTAAAATTGTAAGCAGATTGTCTTAAGGCGTTACATTACACTGAGAATCTAAGGTCTATTTCAGCTGTTCTCGCCACGATTTGAAGCTGGTCTTCCAGTTCCAAAATTCCAACAAACTCCAGATTACTTCAACGAGGCGTCTTCAATGTCTGGTATCACAAATACTTCTCGTCCAGAGTAGTTTTTGAGGAATGGCGAGACATTCTTTAACCAGGCGAATCTGCGTTTCTTCCTCCTATCTGCTGAATCTCCACTGGTCCGTTTTTGCTAGACCTTTTCCTATTAGGTTTAGGTGCTTCAATAGGCGGCTCTGTCCGCTGAGGCAAAGCTCATTTTATTGACACTTTTCAAACCCTATAGAATTCTTTTTTGCAGTAGTATTTTTTTATTGGACAGAAAGGTTACGGGCCTATAAAAGGCGTGCTCTTTTTCTGATGAGTGTTCTACAGAGCTGCTGACTCGAAGTGTTACTAATTCAAAGAGCTGTTATTTGGCGATTTTAAATATGTATTTTTATTTGAAAATTATTGGCACGGAGGACATCTTTGATTCTGCCGATAACCGCATCGCAAGCTGCTGAAATGTGGACTTGATATATCCGTCGGGTTCAGATCAGGAGAATATGGAGGCCACTGTTGTTAGGAAATGAAGCGAGGAACAGCATTTCGCAAAAATTCTTGCATCTTTCGAGCTCTATGGAACTGTGCCGCGTTTTTTCTGTGCGGATATAAGACATCTCACTTTTTGTATTTTGAGAAGCTGCAATGCAAGCTCAGTATTCAATATGTTACTAAGTCTTTCAAGCGATATTTTCACGGATGCGGCTATTTTTGCTGCACTTTGTCGTGGATGTCGTTGAATTGGCATCTCACTGTATATATCATTTCCGGAGATGTTGATGTTTTTTATGGCCACCACCATAGTAGGTAGTAGTAGTAACGTATGAGGGTCTGGTATACGAATATTTTATTCATACGTAAATGCTGCAGCCTTAGATTAATAAAACATGGCTGCAGCTCACGAACAATAAAGCTGGCTGCGATTTTTCGGCCTAATTTAAGGCGATCACACCGTTACGTTTGATTTACTTTTATATATATCTCTTCTTTTTTCAATTGGGGAAAGAGATGATAGTCTGATGGAGTCAAATCTGGTGAATAAGGGGGTGTTCTAATAATTCAAACCCTAAATCACGAATTTTTTGCATGGCAACATGAGATTTGTGTGCAGGGGCGTTGTCCTGTAAAAACAAATCACCTTTGTATAGCTTTCCGCTCCTTTTCTCTTTGATTTTTTCCCGTAGAATTCTACCCTTATCCAAAAAATCAATCATGATTACTCCATGGCAATCCTAAAAAACTGAAGCAAGACTTTTCCTGCAGATTTTTGGGCACGAAGCTTCTTAGGTCTTGGAGAACCAGAGTGTCGCCATTCCATCGATTGCTGCTTGGTTTCTGGATCGTAGAAATATACCCAAGTCTCATCCATAGTAACAATTCGGTTTAACAAGTCTACATCGTTTTCAAATCGAACACAGATCGAACGCGATGCTTTCACCCATGCACGCTTTTGGTCAACATTCAAACATTTGGGGATCCATTTTGCAGCAATTTTCCTCATGTCCAAAGTGACGTGAACTATAATATGAACGCGTTCGTATAAAATATTCAGTGCTTCAGATATCCGTTTTAGCCCAATTCGACGGTCTGATAAAATCATATCATGAACTGCATCGATATTTTCGGGGACTGACACAGAAACTGGCCTTCCCGATTTGTCATCATCTTCAATGGAAAATTTACCTCTTTTGAAGCTTGCAGTCCAATTTTTCACGATCGCATACGAAGGACATTGATCACCAAGGGTATTAAACATATCTTCGTAAATCTGCTTACCTCTTAACCCTTTTAAATACAGGTACTTGACGATGGCTCGATACTTCGATTTTTCGATTTTCACAATTTCGGTGGACATCTTCTTTTTATTAATTTATTGTGTAACTCTGATTTACTTTTTTGACCTCAAACTTCACACTGACACTCTTAATGAGTTATTGTTCGTTGCTAGGGTAATGCAATATTTTTTTTATGCATGGAAGCCTAGACCACTAGGCTAACAAGATATCAATACATCCTTGTATAGACTTGACTGAAGCTTACTTTGTTTCCATATTTCCCTAAGCCATCAAGTACCCAATGTTGAAATCATCCTTTGCCCCAATCAGATTTCTGATGGGTGAACTCTTCTTCGACAAGAATAATCAGAGGATGCAACGCGTTCGACCTAATTTCGCCTTTCCTCCAACAGAAGCTCACGTGTTTCGTTGTTTGTTTTGCAGGATGCAGCTAGTTTTGTCGTAATTTGCCCCGTGTCCTGTATTTGACAGACCAAGGGCGTAAAACACTCGCCTCAGGTTATTTCAGACAATCCGTTCGAAACTTCAAAGGGCTTACAGTTGTATAAGAAATGAAGGTCCTTTAACTTCACAAAAACTCTACTCTATATAATTATCATATTTTCCAAACTATCCCCCATTTTCAAGGATTTCCCATCAAACTCTTTTCAGATAGCGGACAAATTAAAATTTTCAACAGTACTTGCTCTAACGAGGACGTAAATAGCCCCAACCTCCTGCTATATTTATGTAGGTGTTTGCAACGCAACGATAATAGGGACTTCGGAGCTGGAAGCTGCAGAATAATCTGCGATAACGTGAAAACTGGACGAAACAGAACCGGATGCTGCTACCGCCACGGCAGTTTTCTCTCAGCGGTTGAGCGAGAAACCACGCCAGCTGAGTTTGCTTCTCGAGCGTTCTGTGGCGGTTTTACTTTGCGTAGTGCTTATTTCATCCAATAAATTTCCTGGAGGATTTCATCTGTAAGTGGAAATGATTCAGATTAAGGAAACACTTGTGCTTTTTCGGACTTTCATATAACAAAAAATTATTAGATTGAGGACTCTAATATATCTTCATGAAAGTCATTAAACCTTTTTCAAAGTTCAAATAAAAATTTCTCAGAATTTTTTATTCCATGCCATCGAGATCGACTGAGTAAATCATGCTGCTGAATTCAAGTGAAATATTTCATTTGGACGTATGCGCTCTGTTACTTTGGAAACGAAACAGGGATTTGAATTCGAAAAATCATTGAAATGATAATTTCCTAGAGAACTCCATCTTTATGTCAGAATTATTTTGACTCAGGAGAGTCTTATACGTTTTCGCAACGGAAAATCAATGGTTTGAAGATTCTTCTACAATTCCACGAAACTCGTCTAAAAGTTCAGATAACAATTTCTCGGTATTTACTCCTAATTTGGTTAGTTTTCATCCCATCGAGAACTAAGGTCGTTAGCTGAGTCATCAAGCTAAAGGATTTTTGTGGAATATTTTATAAGGATGTATATATACAAGGAATTACTTTGGGAACGAAACAGGGGTGAAAATTTTTTCTGTTGTTCTGCTCTTCGGAAAGGAAATTTTTTGAAATTTGAAATTTGAATAGGGAGTATTAATTAAATGAAAAAAATTTAAGTCTGTTCCTTATATACACAAATATTAAATTTCAACTTTAATATAGATTTCCATTGATCGAAAATATGCGATGAATTAATCTAAGGTACTGCAGTAACTCATTGAATTCATTATTAGTCAGTCTGAGGGATCAAAAATTTGTATTGTGAGTGTGACCTATTTCAAAAAAAAATTTTTTTTCTATTCTAAGTGGTCCTCCGTTATTTCATTCGATTTGAAATTAATTTTTTCAAATTTGTGTTGAGTCGAGATTAAATTCATATAAAAGATAATAATCATACTGAACACTGAATATTGCTACTGCTATATCATTTTCATGATATATGAAGAAAATGCAATGTTAACCAACTTATGAACCTCTTGAAGAATTGTTTTCAAAGGGTTTCAAGGATGATGTTTTGGCATATTGTTAGCGCAAATTCAGCTCATTGAATAATGATAATATTCAGATATCTTCAGCGTATGGAACAAGCGAAGAAATAAAATTTACGGCTAGTTTCCTAATCAATTTTAAAGTCCTTCAATTTGAAATTCACTTGTCTGTAAACGATTACATTTCTATTCTGTGAAGGTTAAACAGAAGACATCGGTATTACATCAACAAATCAGATATTCATCAAGGAAAAATAGTTCTGAAGGTATCATTTTCATGTGAAATATCACACATTACGAAGACTAAAAGGGCAAAAACTATTGATGCCAAAAATCGTCGAAATGACTATTACTCATCTATAAAAAAGATAATTCAACTCATACTTCATTGAGGGTAAAAGTTAGTTTCGTCCTTTCTTATTGTCAATCGGATATTTATGTGCCAAGGACGAAAAACTGTCTAGTATGGTCGAGCCTGCAAATTGCTAGCTGGCGAGAAAATGGACAATTTTCTGAGGAGATGCATATAATATTTTCTCGTTGATAAAAGATCATAATAGTCAGTACTCACTCGTTTGCTGGCCTCAGCTACGTCGCTGTAATTTAGCTGAGCTCTGGAGGAGTGTTTTTAATATCCATATCTCTATCCGTTATAGATTATTATGGACACTAATATTTTAACCAGGTAGAACGAAAATTGTAATTTTTGTTGAGGTTCACGAAAAATTCAAATCTCCGTTCTGGAAACTGTGAACGCAGTTCTACATGACTTATCACTTGGAGCATTGTCGCCAAATATGTACATCGAGGGACTACGTGCTTCAGCCTAACTCTTCTTTGAATCAAAGCAAACAAAATAAATCCTTCAGCAAATACTGTTTAATTTACCCAAAATCTGACATATTCAACACAGTAAAAATTTTATGAAACTGCAATCGACATGAAATCGGAAAGTGAAAAGTAGTGTTGCCGCAACCGTTGCCTCCACCATTTTGCCACTCCGATCAATTCATTTATAACATCATGTTTTTGAAGTTGGCCCAGCACGTGTCAATTTTTGAAAAAAAAATTTTGCTGAATTATGCTGTTTTGTGGTGTTGAAATTTTTTTCAATTCGATACAGTTCTCAAGATGTTAGAAATGGGCCATCCCAGCTTTTTCAGAAAAAATTGTTTTTTATGGCTAAAATAGATTGTGCTATATATGTACTGCATTTTCGAGATATCCCTGAAAATTCGACCAATTTTCTAGTGAATATTTACGGCGCAAGTCAGCACAAATGTTGCACAAATTATTCCACCCATTTTCAGGAAAAAAATCAAAAGTGATGGGCTAACTTTTTTCTTCATTTTCGATTTTCAGGGAAATAGGAGGAAATTTCGCAAAAACTCGAACGGCACAACTCGGTACATGTATAGCACAATGTATGACATCCATAAATGTCCTGGGTTGTACTCCACACATTTTGTTGAATATCCACGGCACAAAGTAACACAAATCTAGCACAATGCAGCACAAAATTTTTTTTTAGAAAATCTAAAAGTGTTGGACACACTTCACACACATGAAAAATTCCATGTTTACGATTAAGAAAACAAATTTTAGGTTTTGAAGCGTAAGATGCTCATTTAGGTACTTTTTGAATGAATTTTGTATTGAATAAACCCAAGTGGATTGGGAATGCACAATACGATATACGTGAGTACAGCATTTTAGGGTCTTTGCTGGTTATTCAACAGAAAAATGTATAGAAACAGCGAATTCAGTGCTCATGAAACCACTTAATCCAGTATTAAAATGGTTATTTATTTACCAAGGACGAAAATTATCTATTATAGTCGACCGTGTAAATAGCAAGCGGACGAGACAATATATACAGTTTTTTGCCTAGGTGCATATTACATTTTTTACTTTATGAAAGTAAGTAGTTATCCGTGTGATAGCCTCATCTAGGTCGCCGTATTTGCAAATTCCCTCATCTCTGGAGTAGTGTTACTGATATCTATATCTCTATCACTATCCATTTCTGATTATAACGAACACTAACATTCAAACCACGTACTTAATTCACTCGTAAAGTCTAGCAGATTTAGTAAAGAATTAATTTGACAACAGAAAATAACTCTTATCATCACGGGCACTTATGTTTTTATCAAATTCTGTTTTCACAAAATTGATTCAATCGCCCCTCTATCTGGTAGTGATGAACAGCCAGACGAAAAGTGTATGCCGACGAAAAGTATATGAGGACGAGAAGTGTATGCGGACGAAAAGTGTTTGCGGACGAAAAGCACTTGCCTTCAAAAATAGTCGACTTTCTATTTGAAAATTAGTACATTGAATGCCTTTTTCCAGGTTGACGAAAGAATAAATGTCTTGCCATGATCAAATTACTTGGATTTCTCTTATTAATGCTTAATTGCGTCAGTTACAGATTGGACTCACGTAACTCGAGTGAAATTGGAAGAAACATTAGATTTGCTAATCATTTCATCTGAGTAATAATCTATAGAAATCGAAACTTTCCAAATGGTCTTTTATTCAAAAATTAATTTTGAATTTTGAAACACGGTTGGTTTTCTTCCTTTTCAGATTCCATGCAGAGTTTAGTATCCAGCGGCTCAAATTGATAATACACAGAGTGATTAATTACACTCTGTCCTCACTCCTTTTTTTTTGGTGCCAAAGTTTCAATATTAACGTCAACTATGGTTAATTGATGATCGGGTGGAATTGTATCGATGAACGAGAATATGAAGAGACGAGATTCGAGCACAATTTTTCTCGAATCACAATCTAGGTCATCAAAAATCCGCATGAATATTCATTCGACAGGAAAAAAGACTTTCTTTTCAGATTCTGCCTTCATGAATTTATTATGATAGGAGATCTGGATTTGATTTAGATTCGTTCAAGAAAGGAGAAGGGGGAAAGCACTGAAGTGAAAACAGGAGCTTTTGCGAGCTTGTTCATGTAACAAGGGCAGTCGCCCATTCGGATATTCAACTCGCTCGATGATGCTTGGCCCAGAGGAAAAATATTTTGAAATAGGCGAAGACTATTAATTAAAAGTGATGTACGTATGAAATTTGATATAATACGATCAATAAACAATTCTAGGAAATGAATCGGTAGAAATCATTTAGTTCAGTTCTTTTCGAATGAAAAATCAGTCTTGTCCCCATTGAATAATCATTATTAATTGGAGACTGAAATTCTCAAGTCCCATTTCGATGGTGTCGTCGTTCATCATGTTGTTGACAGTTTTCTCGACTTCAAGGACCCAACTTACTAATTTATACGACGACTTTCTGTTGATTTTACTCCATGGTATTCGAACACTAATGCAATTTTGCACTCCCGGCAGTATAAAGTGAGTTAAGAACCTCAGTCGCCGTTTAGTAATTGATTGCGAATTAGGGTGGGATCCACACGTGGAACATTTCGATGCTAAGTTCTGTGAACTCCGTAGCTTCGATAAAGGAATTGACTGACAGCTACTCAACCAGTTCAAAGCCATAAAAAAGACTCCCTGACACCCACACATTTTAAATTGCCAATGTGGAAAATGATTCATCAGTATTCAATAATGTCTACGTAATCTAATTTTTTTTCGGTTCACCCCACAGATGTTGACTATTTATCTCGAAATCTTGTGTCCCAGTCAAATCTGCCCCTCAAGATATCAGGGCTTTTTTAGATATTGATTGAAATTCATTCTGGGAGGATTCTGCATTTCCTGAAACTTTTTAGGGTTCACTCCCAATCTCTGTGAGAAAATCAATTAAAAAAATTAAATAAACGATTGCTCCTGCGTAAATACTTGCACTAATTTGTCAGGAGCAAATCTACTAGAAAAAATTGTTTCCTGACAATGAACTGAAAATAAAGAACTTTGAAATTATAATTTTATATTGTAACGTTTCTTAGTCTGTCAGACTCCTTCATCAGACGAAAATCAATTTTCGAAAATCTTCTGAATTGTATCTTTTGTTTGACAATTAATGTCAAACCTCCCCTGATATGCAACACACATTGCAGTATAGCGTCACGGCCACCAAATGTGATACCACAACATTTTCACGAGTTCGAATCGGAGTATTTTCATCTAAATATCTAGTGCAGGCGTTCTAAAATAATCAGTTCGAATTTATTTATGAAAATTATGATAGGGTAGAAATGTATGTAGGTACATTATGAATTTTGCTGATCATCTGTATAAGGAGGCTTAGCCTCCCTTGCCTCCTCTGACGTGCCGCCCTTGAATTGAGAAATATAGTTAACTGTGGATGGGAACCCCAAAGCTTCTGAGAGCGACATGCTGAGAACCCACTAGAGAGTTAAGATAAGGTTTATACATAACTGAGCGCAAATTCCATATTGCAACTCTGAGATTAAAATGAAAATGGGGCCCAAAATGAACTCCCAAAGACACCTTCTGTGCAATTGCCATGGGGGCAATTTGACCCAATGAAGAACACCGAAATAGGTTAACACATGACTGAGAGCAAATTCATTATTGCAATTATGAGATTATACTCCCCAAATCTAAAGAACCAAAGACACCTACCTGCAAACATCGGTGGCCGATATTCTAGTGGATATTCACAACGATCGTAACTACGTAACCGAGTGCAAAGTCAAGTTTCAAATTGTGAGGTTATATCATCGAGTGAGGCAGAACTCTCTTTGATATACTACTCACGTGTATGCCAGATAAACACTTATAAGGAGGAGAAGTGATTGATACCATTATGAAATGGAAGTATGAAGTATTGACGACAATGATATCTGAGACATCAGCGGACAATCAATCCATTTCTGTCCTAGCTACTCGCGGAAAACCTCAAGGGGTAGTAATATCCTCCCCTATTGAGCTTAGTAGTGGATTAACTACTATACAGGCTAATGGAGCTTGGATTCAAGTTCGTTGGCTACGCTGATGTTATTACCCAAATCTGGTTCAGAGTAGTTTAGTAGTTCAGTCGAGTAGCAAGTAATTCAGTAGCTAAAACATTTTCTTACTGTCTTAATCGACTGAATTCTTGGTTTCCAGACTCTTTCTCGCTACTCGACTAAAATACTAGCCTAGTCTGAACAGGGCTTAAGAGGTTACTTTGAGGGAAACCTTAGCCTCATAACTATCAATCAGTGGTAGTGTCTTGTTAATGGGGTTCACCATCAACCCAACCAAGACTGGTCTTGGTTGAGTAATTCCTTTCACTCGGAGAAGGAATCTTTCAGACTTGAAATACATCTCACTAAACCGAGATATAATAGAATAATATTCAGGAAATAATCCTGTGGAATAAGCATGTCAAAATACTACTAGTAAAGTAGAACTCTAATGTTGTGCAAAATTATGTCCGAAACTTGGAGCTGTAACTCCAAAATACTCCTATGGGTGAAGGTCATGACTATGAGAACAATAATAACATTTGAGATAGACGTCGTTTGTTCAACGAGGAAAATACTACACTGACCTATGTGCGTATCACTCGAGATATGCATGAGATATGCACTTGAGATCATTACAGATCTCATCCCTCTACATCTATTGATTGATAGGGTAGCCCATGCAGCCATCCTCAGAATATCTAGGAAGGTACAGGCAATAAGATAGTAGAAGTCAGAGATCCTAGACAAAAACACAAGGACTGCCAAATCATATTCCTGGTCACTTGAAAATCAAACGAAATTATGAGGCCAACATATTTGCCAAAAAGGGAGCAGAAACCTCGCTTTCTGGCCCAGAACATTTCTGCAGTATAGAAAAATACACTACGAGGATGTATTGATATCTAGTTAGCCCAGACATGCATGAAAAAAATATTGCGTTACCATAGCAACGAACAATAACTCATTAGAAGTGTAAGTGTGAAGTTTGACGTCAAAAAAGTAAACCAGAGTTACGCAATAAATTAAAAGAGAGAAGATGTCCACCGAAATTGTGAAAATCGAAAAATTGGAGTGTCGAGTCATCATCAAGTACCTGTATTAAAAGGGTTAAGAGGTAAGAAGATTTAGGAAGATATGCTTAATATCCTTGGTGATCAATGTCCTTCCCATACGATCGTGAAAAATTGGATTGCAAGCTTCAAAAGAGTTAAATTGAGGATGATGACCGATCGGGAAGGCCATTTTCTGTGTCAGTCCCCGAAAATATCGCTAGCAGCCCAGAGGATCTACAGATAATGCTGGACACCTATAAACATATTTATACGAAGCTTTAGGCCTTAGACTCAATATCGACAAAACCAAAATCCTAGTCAGTCCCCCAGAAAGCCTTCAAACACATATCAGCCTGGAGAATGAAACCCAAGAACAGGTCGAGCAGTTCAAATACTTGGGAAGCTTCATAAATACTAGGGCTAACCTAGACACGGAAATACACAACCGTATCAATTCGGCATTCTGGAAGCTAAAGGTCAGAGGGTTTCAAAATCACGACCTCAATCTGAAGACCAAGAGAGCAGTAGTCCTCCCAACGCTTCTTTACGGAAGCGAAAGCTGGACGCCCTACAGGCGACATATTAAACAGCTTGAACAAACACAACAACGTCATCTAAGACAGATAATGCACATCAGATGGTTCCACAAAGTTTCGAATGCAGAAGTCTTGCAACGCGCGAGTTGTACAACAATTGAGACTCAAGTAACGAGGGCCCGACTCAGATGGAGCGGCCACATTCTGAGGATGCAAGACATAAGACTCCCGAAAATAGCTCTGTATGGCGAATTGGCGGAGGGAGCCCGGAAACCAGGAGGCCAGTATAAGCGTTTTAAGGATACACTACATCAATCCCTAAAATCAATTAATGCCAATCATAACTGGGAACAACTAGCGTTAGACAGGTCACAGTGGAGATCTATGGTGCACAGTTATAATGGAGACTCGAGAAGAATTCAGCGGAGGCCAGATCTGGTTGGTGACTATCCATGCCTGGAGTGTGGAAGGATCTGTAGGTCACGGTTGGGTCTCTTCAGTCACAGGAGGGCACGCAGTCGCAATTAGCCCCAAGAAATTATAAGTCTGTTCTTTTTTTTATGTCTTTTTGTGATTAATTCCTGGTAACGGGATACAGCAATGAATGAAGGAATGAACGATGCAGTCCATGACATGATTTTATCAGACCGTCAAATTGGACTAAAACGGATATCTGAAGCACTGAATATTTCATACGAATGCCTTCATCATATAGTTCACGTCAATTTGGACATGAGAAAAATTGCTACAAAATGGATCCCCAAATGTTTGAATGTTGGCCAAAAGCGTGCAAGGGTAGAAGCATCACGTTCGATTTGTGCTCGATTTGAAAACGATGTATACTTCTTAAACCGAATATTTATTTTGGGTGAGACTTGGGTACATTTCTTCAATCCAGAAAAAAAGCAACAATCGATGGAATGGCGACACTCTGGTACTCCAAGACCTAAGAAGTTTCGTGTCCAAAAATCTGCTGGAAAAGTTCTTGCTTCAGTTTTTCGGGATTGCCATGGAGTAATCATAATTGATTTTTTGAATGAGGGTAAAACAATAACCAGGGATTACTATTCGACATAACTGACCAATCTAAGGGAAAAAATTAAGGAGAAAAGACGCGAAAAGCTATCCAAAGGTGTTTTGTTTTTGCCCCTCCACACAAATCTCATGTTGCCATGCAAAAGATTCGTGATTTAGGGTTTGAATTACTAGAACACCCCCCTTATCAACCAAATTTGCCTCCATCTGTCTATCACCTCTTTCCTCAACTGAAAAAAAAATTTAAAGATCGTAAATTTTCTTCCAACGAGGAGGTAATAAAAGCTGTGGAGATCTGGTTTGAAGAGCAAGAAGAAACATTTTTTGAAAGGTCTAGAGACGTTGCAGGTTCGCTGTAATAAGTGTATCCAATTAAAAGGAGAATATGTATGTTGAGTAATAAAATATTTTGACATTGAAATTTTGTTTGGCCTACTATAGTAGGCCTAGAATTTTTCAATATATCCTTGTATATTGCCCCACTAACTTTCCTATAAGACATTACAGCCTCAGAAAGCATATGGTTTTATCAGAAACTGACTTGTGTAGATTCTGTGGGGAAGAAGAGAACAAACTGTCAGTTTGTGCAAGCCGACAGAAACCAGTTTCTGGTTTCATCTTCAGATATACTTTTCAGTGGCTGCTTAGACATCTCAATGACTTTCGACATTTAATTTCAGAAGACATCAATTTATTCATCCCTTATAATCACTGATCTATCTCCAGATGATTCAAGGCTGTTCGGTGACTCCCTTCATCCTACCCAAGTCATCAGTGGAATATAATTCGCAAAACTCAGATTTAATCAATCCAATCCAAATGAATATAAATGAAACCATGCTTATTCAACAAGGCCTTCAGCTAAATATAGGAATCAGCGGAATCCATTATTTAAATATTCCCGATTATATTTCCCCTGGCTATTGATGCTGAAAATCAGATAAAATTGAATACATAACTGCATTTGATGGACATTCCCATTCCTTTATTTCGTTTTACCAATTAACCATTGTTACATGAATTTCACTAGCTACATGAATGTGTACATTGTTTCGAACTATTTTATCAGACAAATAAATAGTATAAATATAACCGCGAAACGAAACTACAGATGTAAACGAAATATAGATATTTTTGATGCAAATTCGATGTATCGAAATGAGAGAAATATTTCCTCATCAGTGGAATTCATTGATCCAAAAAAGTGTAGTACATAAAGTACATAAAGTCTTAATTTTTGAAAGTGTTATCAATCAACTGAACTGATGTTTTTTTTTTAGTTAAGGTAAGTTAAAATGTTTATTTTTTTCTGAGTGATGCTTAATGTTGATCATTATATGTTTGTCATCTTGATAGGGTCTGATAACCAGAAGATAGGTATCGAAACTATTGGTCTAGTGATTTACAAGATAAAAATAATATCCTGTAACTACCGAAGATAATTAAATAAAATTTATTTTTCAATACATTTTTTCAACGATGAACTTCGTAAAGCTCTGAAGAAAAAAATGACACATTTACATGTCGTTCAAAATTTATGAAAGAATTTTGAACAAGTCCTGCATAATTTGGAGGGAATAGTAAAACATACGGACTGTAATTCAATCTGTGCGAATTCTCATTCCAACTGAAAACATAAAAAGCATACTTCAAGGTAGGAAACAAGATTTCATGCATATATGATTACCTCCTGCTTGCTTCCACCCTACTTCTGATTGAATATCACAGTGTGAATAATTTATGGCAGAATTCATTAGTTATATGAATCAGGTTTGAAAACAGACGAATGAATTTTAATCAACTGAAATTGTAGACATCAAATGAAGATTGAAATATATTTGCGTCGTGTCTCCCTTTACTTCAAGGCTATATTTGTCGCAGATATAAGGGTGGTACACGTTGCGGTGCTCTTCAAGGGATACATGATATTGAAAACAGATTAGATTTTTACAAAAATTATGTTTTGAACCACGACCCGCGATTTGCTACCACAACAGCATCTTCAGGTGGATAAAGGTAAAAATTAAGTCAGAAATAATAGATTGGTGGTATAAGGATCAAAGAGCAGGAGATTGATACTATCAGTCAGTTCGTCGACGTTTCCGAAATACTTTTTTTTATCCTCAGGGCTCTGAACAAGTTACGGAAAATAAAGCGAAACATAGTAAAAAAGGTAAAACATAGATAGTATAGCTAGAAGTAAATGATTGAAATTTGGATAAAAAATCGTGAAGGTTTTTTAAAATAAACATTTTGTGTTACTTAAATATTGTAGTCGTTTTTTGCACATTTTTTAAATTTTACAACAAACCAGCTGTTCGAGCAGATCCAATGTCGATGTTCAGTTGTTGTTAAAATGCCTAGAGCACGTGTACGCAGAATTTATCGCCAGCTAAGTGAATTAGAAAGAGGTCCAATTATTGGTTTACGGCATGCGTGGTTGTCATTTCGAGAAATCGCTAACCGTACGAACAGAAATCCAACTACTGTTATGAGATGTCAAGCGTAGTTTGACAATGTCCAAAATAGATAAAAAGGAAAATATACCTTCATAATACAAAAAGAAAACTATTCCTAATTATACCATAATAGGTTTACACGAGAGTATACAAAAAACTGTTAACAAACAAGACTACACACTGATAAACAAACAACATAAAACTATTGAAAACTTTCTAGTCAACAACAAAACAAAAACCACACAAGAAGAAGAGAGTGGAGTGTAACAAATAAATTGTGCTAATTGTCCTTCATTTTACATTGACATGTAATATGAAAAAACGTTTTAATGAACACCGCAGAAACAACTCAAAATCAGCGTTAGGTTGCCATATAGACCAATATAAACACAACATAGAATTGATAACTTAAGAATATTACATAAAGGATATAATTTTTACAAACTGACGTTACTAGAACAAATGGAAATCCTAAAAAACAAAGATAGTCGACATTTGCTGAATGAACTTTCAGACTTTAACCTTAGAGAAAACAACCTCATTTGATGATTACTTGCCCGAACATACCCCTGACATTGAACACATGACAGCTGACAACTCGAACTGACATTCATTTCCGCTCGAAACTACGTCTTAAAATAAGAGAATTCTGACTTTTGGAGAAGAAATAATTATTAAATTATAAATGCTCTTAAATTTTATAACTCTGATAGTTAAAGATATACCTCTTTGTACGGTGAGTTGATTGCACGTTCTCACTTATATATTTATATAATAAGAATGGCACCTTTCACCTGGCCTGATGATGGTTTAAAGAAGAACCGAAATTGATCGCCAAAGAATAAATTCTTAAAAAAGTGTGCTTTCATCACCAAAAAAGCCTAAAAGAGATTCTTCTAATTTTTCTATTTCTAATATTTCTATCTACTCTTTGCGAAAACTCGATCTTTGGCCGAAGAAACAAGGCCATCCCGTAACTGTTCGAACGGTTTACCGCCGTATAAGGTCTTTTGGACTGCAGTATTATCGACCCCATCTTGTGTTACCACTTACGGTTGAGGAAAGACGGCAAAGATTACAGTGATGCAGAGAACAACAACATTGGAATGTGGAATGGCATCAGGTCGTCTTTTCTGATGAATCTCGATTCTCCTTGGGTGCACATGATGGCCGAAGAAGGGTAAGAAGACGTCGAGGAGAAAGATTTGAACCTCATTTTGATGTTGAGCGTCATGTACACCGGAAAATAGGCGTTATGTTATGGGGTGCTATTGCAAATGGAAGTAGGTCACCTTTAGTCTTTATTCGAGGTAACATGACAGCGCTGCGTTACCTTCAAGAAATAGTAGAGCCATATGTTCTCCCTTACCTTAACCGGCTTGAGAATCCAATATTTCAGCCAGATAATGCTCGACCTCATGTTGCCAGAGTTAGTTTAAACTTTTTTGAAGCGACCCATGTGAATGTTTTGCCATGGCCGCCCAGATTCCCCGATCATTCGCCCATAAAGCATGTTTGGGAAATCATGGGTAGAAGGCTTGGAAATTTAACTCAGCTTCCACGGACTTTGGCGGCTCTGAGACCTGAAGTACAGGTAGTACTAGGGATAGTATCCCTCAAGAAGAAATAGACCATCTTCTTGCATCAATGCCAAGACGTTTAGTGGAGTGTATAGAAAACCGCGATGGACAAACATATTATTAACAAATTTAATAAAAAAATTTGTAAACCCTTCTTAATTTTTCTTCAAATTTTAATCATTTACTGATCACTATACTATCTTTGTTTTACCAAAAAAAAAATTAAAATTTAAATAGCTCCTTCTGGGTGTTGAAGTTTCGTTGTCAGTTAGTATATCTTAGTTATCTCTGAAATTATTCAATCTGAATACGATAAATACTGAAAATGTATAACCTGATGTTACGGAATAAAATAATTCTCATAACATTAAATAGGATTTATAGGTTTTGTAGATATGAAAGAACTTAGATGAAATGAATCAATTGTATGCTTTATATGATTATACAAATAATATTATAGTATTCCCCTGAGTGTGCTCTGAAATACGCCTACGGAATGAAAAATGTGGAAAATCATTCAAGGGAACTTGAAAAATCAGTTTTCCGTTCTCTCTACCGGTATTTCCCTATCGGAAATAAACTCACGTTGTGTACTTGACGTTTGAATCAGAGCGCTCTAGTTGAAATCTGTCAGCTCGAGTATATTTGCTATTATAAATACGGATGAAAATTGTGTATTTTCCTCTCTTTCATGCGTCAGGAATGGAAAAGAAATAAATGATTCAGATTACTCAATGAGTCTTTGTACATGATATCAGTTGACAGCAGCCAGTAGAAGAAGTTCATGACTGTTTTTAGACTACTGTTATTTATACGCTGGTTCTGGAGCCACGATGAATCTGAAGATTAAATCAATGGAGTTTTGCCATTGAGAACGAAACAACGGCTGTGTAGATCGGCTGAACCGAATTATACAGGATGGTCCAATGAAGGCATGATATGAATGGGGGTGAACACAACCGCTTGGTTTCGAATAGAGATCACGGGTGTTGCAATAACTAATTTTAAAGATCTTATCGAGTCCTATGTGATCCTGAAATTTCGCTACAAAATATTCATCGTTAATGAAATAACAGCGAAAATACTGAAAGAGGTAAAGAGTAATTTATCTCGTGAACATCATTCGTATCCGACACATTTCACAGGTATTTAGTAGTTAGTAATGTTATTAATTTTTGTTCGAAAAAAGTATTAATTTTTTTTCCAAAAAAGTAGACGAGCCATGTTTTTGATTTACCTTAGTCTATCGTGAATTTTTAAGAATGTTACAAGAGTGACAAAGCGATTTTAAATTTGTAGAAGAATTAAAATAGTGTATTCCATAGAAGAAAGGGTGGCAACGATAAAATTATTATCTGCGCGAACAACAGCCGTTTTAATTAACGAACGACATCCTGGTAAAATGTATCCGCTGTTTATGTAAATGCAAATTTGACGCTACTGCTTCAGTCGGAAACTAAAAGATGGTGCATGAAAGAGACGAAGCGAGGGACGTGGCTGTCTTAGGTCATGTAGCAATGGATCCGACCTTTAGTGTTAGGAAATTGTCCGATGTATATGGTGTTTCAAACACAACAATAATGGGAATCCTTAAACAACACGAACTCCATCCTTATATAATTCGATTTGTTCAGGAACTGAATTAGGATGATCCCGATCGCCGACTCCAGTTCTGTGAAACGATTAACGGTAATCAAAATTACATGTTCGATATCAGTTTTTCGGACAAGTCTTTATTTCACCTTAATAACATTTTAAACCGGCATAACTGTCGGTATTGGTCAGATGAAAGTCCAAGATTATTTCGTGAGGTGCATACTCAGCTTCCCCAAAAATGAAATGTTTGGGCGGAAATTTATGGAAATCACATAATCGGCTGTTTTCATACCTGGTAATCTCTCTGGTGAAATTCATTCGGATCTTTCAGAGAACGCTATTTATCCAATCCTCGGGCAAGTATTGGAGAATGGAGAAGACCATAAAATGATCATGCAGTGAACTAACACCAGAAATCTTGAGCAATGTACGTGAACATTTTCAGAAAATCTTATATTACTGCATGGAAGAGAATGGTTCCCATTTCCAGCATTAAAATAAACTAATCACATAAGTAGGTACTCTTCCACTATTTTACCTGTCCTTTCGTTATCAATGGAAATTCTGAAGAGAAATTTCAAGATTGAATAGTACTCGATAAGACTTCAACATGAGTTATCGCAACACCTCATTTTCCTATTTAGAATTAAGTGGTTGTGCTCACCCCCGTTAGGGGATTTCAGTTACGGGGATGCAAAGAGACGAAAAGTTGTGCCCCTTCGAATCAGTAATTGACGGGTTCGAGTGGTTTCCCACATTTTTATTTTGAAGCCGATAAATCGAAGTGTTAAGTTTTCGTTGGACCACAGAGTATAGTATAAAAAAGCTGTGACACGTCGATTTTTTATTCCAGCGAGACAACTTCTGAGACCAAATTCAAAACCGTATCGTTTCAGCCATTACTATTACAATCCCAACATCAATGTTTTGAATAGAGAAATGGTAGTGGTGCCCAAGATACTTAACTGAAGTCTCTTCTCGTCTCGCCGATAAGACATGAAGTCTCGTCTCGTGGACGTCTTGTCTCGTCTAGAGTCTCGTAAAAGTCTAGTAGCCTCGTCGTTAATTTATTCTATGGTTCCGACGATAATCGTTAAATCTCATACACCAGACATCGAAATATTACTGTTTGTATCTTTTATTAACAATTAAAGTAAGAATATTTCATTCATTTATCAGTGCGGGAACCGTTCAGCAGATTCATCATCGAAATTAAAAAACAAATGGGTAAATATTCGAATGATTCACACATTATGAATGGAAAGAATTGAATATGCTCATTTTAGAAAAAAAGGCCATTCAAAGGAGGCATTATTTACCCCATTTTCCCTATTCAAAATCTAGGGGTTGTAACACTGAGGATTAAAGCGATGCAGTTTTGAATTTGATGCTATATACAGTCCTCGTGCAATCAAACATCTACGAGTCCGAGCGTTTTTGTATAGGGTGTTTCATTGGAAAACGAAAATAGTGTGGCATCGAGGTGGTTCTGGAAATACCAAATTTATTGTCTATTACTTTCTTCGTAGCCGAGATATAGGATTTTGAAGTGAATGTCTTGATATCTGGGTGATCCACAATAGGTGAAAGAAAACACTATACCAGATAAATTACTTAGGTAATATTTAATCTCTCAAGATGTTTCGAGCTCAATAAAGCTCATTTTCAGGTGTAATCAAGTGATTGAAGCTGGAAAACATGGAGAAAACATAAAGAAAGTTTAAAAAACAAAATGAAGTATAAAAAAAATCGAAAAATTAATAACAATGTAACTTAACGAGTAAAATGACATGACGGAATGATAAAATGAAACAAAATGATCAAAAGTCACAATGAAAGAAAAATGGTTAAAGAAAAAAATTGGATGAAAATGGTCAATATTCCGAACTATTTCCGAATGTAATTCGGAATATTCTTTATTTTCTGGATAGCTTCTTCTATTTTTATAATAAGCTGATCCCGAGTATTGATCTCAGGGAAATATACTAGACCCCGATTTATGTTTGTTTTGTTCATGTTTTTATTTTGGAAACATGTACATAATTGTATTAACAAATTCATCTCAATTCTTTTACTGAAATATTCAATAAAAATATCCGAGCATTATCAATTTCGGTTATCAGTTATGTCTATACAGGGCCTTAATTTTTTCTGGAAATGACGAGAGAATAACTTAAATAAAAACTGGAAGGATCTGCAGCTATAAAAATTGAAACCAAGGTACAAAGTAATTACTAAGTAATGTGGAAATAATTATGGATTCAATAGTTTTGATAATTCATCATTAAAAGTCACTCACAACACTCAGGAATCCAAATTCTCAAAAACTTCACTTTTACGTTAAAAATTTTTTCAGTAAAACTGTCTGCGCAAAAATTTAAAGCACACACCTCAGTTTAATTTTTTTGGTCCTTTCAAATATTGAAACAGATTTCCAAAATTGCGATTTACGGGGTGTTGTTTCGAAGGTTCAAACGATTCATAATTTTTTGTTAACCCGGACCTGGATTTTCTTCAAGGTTATTGCATTATACATTTGAGCTTTGAATAAGAAACACGATGGCCGAATATGAAGAAAATATATTGGGTGGTTCGTCTGATATGGCCTCAGGAAGAAACGAGCAAAATTCATAGAACATCCTGTATCTCGGCTACGAAGAAAGTAAGAGCCAATAAATGTGCGGTATCTCCAGAAACACCTCGGTGCCAACTATCCGCCTGTTAAATATTTCCGTTTCCCAATGAAACACTCTGTATAATTCAGTTCTGCCGACCTACAGAGCCGCTGTTTCGTTTTTAGTGGCCCACTCTGTATATTTCTATCGTGTGTAGTATCGAAAATTTTCTATGCTCTTGTGACATCATAACTGAATAATTCTGAAATCTTCCTCAAATCGCAGACAGCTAAGATAGGACGAGTGAGCAGTCCTGAGACGTTTTACTCCTTATATACGAGTTCACTTCCTCCCATCTTTCTCCCTTCAGACACTCCAACACATCGGACAAAATGGTATCCGTCTTGTGGAACACAATTCGTACGTCGCAGCCAGAAAAAGGAATATTGTACTTTTGAATAGGACGTCGCATCTAAACTTCCCCGTTTGGGGGGAATCAATTCTTCGGCAGGCAAGTCACGTTTGGGTAGAGGAATGTAAACTGCAGGAATGACTTGCTGTTTCCGGTTGCTTCGGGAAGTGGATTAGAAGTCTGAAATTTAGCATCGGCTTGGATTCTTATATTTGAGCGGAAGGTTGTTCGTCACGTTCTTCTGGTTCATATGGACGTATCTTGATAAACTAATTCTGAGCTCGGCTGTAATGTCTCACTGTACTCAGATTGTTCTCACGTTCTTCATCCTAGTGTATTACATGTATACATGGTGAGTCTTTGACAAATATTTTAACAGTAGCTTTTTGAGGTTGAAAGAAAAACTTTTTTTTATACTATTTTTTCCGATTCAGCGCTGGTAAAAAAATATATTGCAAGTTTTCATAATTAGCTATGCCACCCCAGGTGAAACAAAATTCCCCTCAAAATAACAAGATGAACTAAACATTTGTGGATATTTCAAACAGAGTTGCTTTCAATTCAATTTAATTCAATTCTTTATTCATCATAGGAAATATAAACAATTTTATAAACAGAAATACAGAGTCACACAATCTAAACTTAGGTATGTATATTATATGAAACTTGCAATTTTTGATGAATACCAGAAAAAAAGAAAGAAAACCAAATTTACCAAAAAATCTACAAACCATGAAGTGCCCAATGAGGAGAGCAGCCAAAGTACCGAAATTTTCGAATATTACAGATACATATTTTTTATATTTGTACAAGAAATTACTCGAAAACGACGCATTATACGGGAAAATATGAAGAATTCTTTCTTTTTACAAAACCTTCAAATATTCATAAGATAGCGTCCAACTTAGTTTCAAGGGTTGGGTTCTTTGAATTTTTGATATTTTTATGGTTCTGGTAATGGTCATAATGAGTAAACTGGAAGACGTGGGTGATATCTTAGGTTCGGAAACGATTCATCAAATAAATGAAAAACTATATTCCGAAATTAATTTCATTCGATAAAACATTTTGTGAGATAACTTAAAAAAAAACATTTTTTTAGGTTTTTCAATAGCCCCTTTAAATCGAGCTGATTCGGAAAAAATGGTATGAAAAAAGTGTTTCCTTTGACCTCAAAAATCTGCTGTTGAAATATTTGTACGAGTTAAAGACTCACCCCGTATATTCAGATATATCAATCCAAGATTAGATATAGAGAATATAATCTTTGATATCAACACTTACACAAATTCATTAGTGATTCATGAGTATATATAGCTTATCGCTATTCTATCTGGTGCCCTGCTCTAGGCACCATATTTTTGAATTCTACAGGATGTCTCTTTCTCGGGTGTGAATGAAGTATATGAAGACAAGTAAGGAATGTTTAAAATTTTCTTCCTACGACGCCCCTTGAGAAGATATGTGCCTCCAAATCCAAATCCTACCTTAAACCGGGGATTGACCAAAATATATGGGGAGAGTTGAACCTCTTTTCACTCTGAATCCACTTATGTTGTAACTGTAAATGGTATGGTAGCAACCCATTTTTTGGCTTGAAGATATCATGCCCAAATAGGTAACGATAGATAATAGTAGAGTGATGGTGAGATGAACATTTTGAGTACAGCAATTCTTTTTTTAGGAACCGAAAATTAGCTCATGTCTCCCCAACCCATGAGAGAGTTGAACAGGGGGCGAGAGAGACTTGACCATAAGTTTGTTTATCAGTAAAAGGTTTGAAAGAAAACAATTTTAAATGACCAACTATTCCCTGTCAAGGGTTTCAGCATCATATGTATCAGCATATGAAATACATATTATCTTTTTCAGAGTCACTCTCACTTATTTCCGTGATGTTTTCTACTCGTTGAAACCTTTGTATTTTTTTATATTTATTTCTATCATTCTATTTTCTTTTTTTGAAGCAAACTTTTATCTGAGCTTAGTGCGGGAAACTTGGACCATTGTCACAAGTCTCCCGCACCCCTTTTCAGTTTTCTTGAAACTTTTACACTCATTATTGAAAAGGCTCATCGTTTATGAAACGATATTAATCAATGAAAGCAATAAAACTAAATAACACCACGCACCTATTAAACTTTTCAGGCACTTTAACAAACAAAATTCATTCAATTTCTTACTTCCTAACAACAAAATCACGTTCAACCCTCTCACTCCCAAACTGTTGTGATGGCGGCCAAAATTACGCTAGAATAAAAGTTATTCAAGGGCGTTGTCCCAGCAAAGCTACGCAACAGCGACGCCACAGCGACACAATTTAAATGCGTTCAAATTGTGTCGCTGTAGCGTCGGTGTTGCGATGCTTTGGTGGGACAACATGGGCAAAGATTATAGAGAGAGAGTGACTCTATAATCTTTGAACATGGGATGAACACGAAAAATACACGCTGGGGATATCTTTTTCAATCACTTTCGGCATTTTTGTAATACTATAATTCATAAAAGTTGTGACAATGGCGTTATGAAAATAACGACATTTCATGAGGCTACTCAATTGTAAAACCTTTGGATTTGTACACCTTCGATAAACTTTTATTCACTCCTGGCACTGTTGATTACCAAATCAATTCTGAATTTGGGATATCTATGCTGTTTGATGATAAAAAACTGTGAATCTTTTCAATGACACAGACATATTTACACGAGCGCCACGTGCGTGATTCTGACCTCGTTGTATTTCGAAAAATACGCATGATGCCAAAGCCAAATTCCGAATTGTTCTGTACATAAAAGGGAGAGGAAAATTATAATTATCTGAAATATTCTTGAAGCAATGAGTCACTCTGACTGTAACGTCTTTTCGATGAAACAAAACGTTTTATTTTCAATCTATGGTTTTATCCACATTTGGGTTTGATCATAGTTTTCTATCGTCATAAATTCTCATTCATCGTCATAGTAACTTCAAGATTACAAACAAAACAAACTTTCTTGTTGCATTTTCAAAATTCAAAATTTTTTGTGATTTCTCCAACGAATATACTCAAAAAAAACTAAAAATGTGCGATCCCTGCTGTAGTCCCTGTTGCATGGACCCTTGCAACCCATGTTGCATCACCATGGGTCCCTGTCCAGCTGCTCCCCCATGCCCAGTACCCTGTGCCCCCCTGTGTTTCCCAGTTTGTCCACAACCAGTGATGACAGTCCAAGTTACTTGTCCTGTACGTCCTTGTGTACCGTGCTGTCCTCCTTGTTGTGGAGGGTGTGGAGGATGCTGCTGATAATGCTGCGGTAATTATTCTCTTTCGAAATGTCATGTTGAATTTTCATTTATTGATGTGATGCAAACAGAAGATTCAGTCACAACTGTTAATTGTAGGTAGTAGACCTGAAATAATGTCTTTTGTATAGTGTGGGAAATATCCAATCAACTGAATCTCTTCAACAAAAAAACAAATATAATTCCTTGAGGTCTCAACCAGTTTCGGATTTCCGTCCTTGGAAAAACAAAGCTTCATGATACGTTATTTCAAGACAAATCTGCTCAAAATTCCTCCTCCTTCTCAGAAGTAGAAAATACCTACTCTAACTGGATAAGATTTACAATATTGTATTCTCATTTCTCTTTCCTTTGAACTGAAACAAAGTTATCCCAACTAAAATTATGATCCTCTACAGACCAAACTATACGTTCAAACGATTTTCATTGTGCTCAAAAAAAGAATGAGCAAGTTGAAATCAATTTTATTGAACTCAGCTCGTCAAAATATAAAAGTTAGGATTGGTCTGGAGCATCGCCTTCCGTTAAAATGTAGTCTATAACCAACAGTGTGTTGGGGATATGAGTCTGATTTTGAGTAGTGGGAGCCCGAGAGTCTTCTTAGGTAGGAGATTTGAACCACTTCAAATATTTCAATTGAAATTTCGCGCTACTGGTATCGTAAATAGCTTGCGACATGCTCGTAACAAGGCACAACTAGTGGCTGCTCCATTTTGGCCGCCATCAGAACATTTCGGGAGTGAGAGGGTTGAACGTGATTTTTTTGTTAGGAAGTAAGAAATTGAATAATTTTTGTTTGGTACACTCTCTGAAAAGTTTAATAGGTGCGTTGTGTTATTTAGTTTAATTGCTTTCATTGATTGATATTGTTTTACAAACGATGAGCGTTTTTCATAATAGTTTCAAGAAACCATCTGTTGAATAGACTAAAAGGCAGTGCGAGAGACTTGACCCAAGCTATGATCGGGAAGCATAATCAGTGGTCCAAGTGTCCCGCACTGAACTTAGATAATATTTTGCTTCGAAAAAAGAAAATTAAATAATAGAAATAAATATAACAAAGTATACAAAGGTAAAAAAGTAAAGAACATTTCGGAAATAAATGAGAGTGACTCTGAAATAACGCCAGGTCATAGAGAGAATAATGAATTAATGAAACTTATAGTCAAGTCTCTTTCGCCTCCTGTTCAACCCTCCCATGGGTTAGAGAGACATGAGCCAATTTTCGGTTCCTAAAAAAAGAATTGCTGTACTCAAAATATTCATCTCACCATCACTTTACTATCGTTACCTATTTGGGCATGATATATTCAAGCAAGAATTTGAGTTGCTATCATTTATACAGATATAACCTAAGTGGCTTCAGAGTAAAAAGGGGGTTCAACTCTCCCCATACCTTATTGTTAACTTCACTTTCGATCTTTGGTCATAAATATGCACATTTCTAGTCGACTTCTGCTTATTTCTGATACTTTTTCAGAATACACTTACTTGAAGCAGTCAAACAAAGATTAAAGATTTTTTTTTCTCCTTGGAAATATTTAACAATATCTACACGATTTTTTTCAGATAATCCAAGCGAATCAAAAATTGTTCTACTTGTCAACTGTCCAGAGAAGAATTCAAGTATCCGTCTTTCTACATATTTGTAACTAGAGCTTGTGATGAAACATTGTAAAAGTATCAAATGGGTCTCTTGAAATAAATGATCGCCTGAAACTGGGGTGATTTTTTTTTAAATTTTCCCGAACGTTTAAATGAGAACTCATCAGAATGAAAAGCCATCTTGTGCGTTCTTTTCGAATGATTCCTACTGAAAAGTTCTGCAGAAGCTCTGTTCGTAAATCTGACAGCCTTCAGCATCATTACTAACAAAAAAAAAATAAGGGAGGCATAGTTCATGGAAATGCAGAGTGTAACAAGTAATGCACAAAGTTCATATCTTCGGTATTTACACGATAAAAAGGATAATGCCTGCATCTAGCTCGTGTTCGAACGTTTTCAAAAGCTTCCTCTCGACTTCTTGACAATTGCACTATGCGGTTCCTGCAAACACATTTTGTTGGATCTTTACTCTGTGAGTAATAACCGAAGAATTTAAAAAGACTTAAACTGCTTTCCACTCCTCGTGGAATTTGCATGATAAACTCGTCAAGTATACATGGAAATTCGTATAATTTGAAAAAAATAAATATTTATTGACTTGTTCGAGCATTTTTACAGAAGAGTGAATACAGAAAAATATAATTCTGTGTGTTACCTTGTAGTCACCTTGCATTAACAACAAAATATTTCTTCATTCAACGGGAGCATTAAGAGAGAAAAACCCTAGAGGCAAGTGTCAGGCCCGGATCTACGATTTTTTCTGACCGGGGCAAAAATTCATGATGGCGCCCCCCCCCCCCCCTTCTAAGGTTCGTAGGAAAAATCTAATTGCATATTCGTCATCGCTTTCAACCCGAGTTATTTTTTTCACTAGTTCGAGGTGGTATAGATTATGCAATTAGATTTTTCCTAAGATGAGTACTTTGGGAAAAAAATCACTCTTATTTTTTTCCCATTGTTCCATCAAAACATATTTTTTCTCATTATTCCTTTAAAAGTTATTCTTTTCCCAAAATACTCCCAAAAATTGCATATTCGTAATCTACGACCTCGAATTAGTAAAAAAAATGACTCGGGTTGCAATCGTGCGAAAAATAAAAAAGTTTGTATTTACAAGAATGTCGTTTACAACCCGCCCTCGTCTATCGTTTTTACCCGCGCTTCATGAACGAAATTATTCCGAACAAAAATTTATTTTTTTAGCTACATATGTCGACCCGGATCATTTTACATATTAATTCAAGGTCGTAGATCACGAATATGCAATTAGATTTTTGGAGGATCAGTATTTTGAGGAATAAATCACTTTTAGTGCAAAATTTCGGAAATATTGGTCAACTTTGAAGAGCTGTAGCAGCTAGAAAAAAGGCACTAGTCATATGCTGTTTTTTTTTGTGATGAATTGGTTCTTTGCGAATATAAAAAACCACACTTCATTCATCTATCACGAACAGTTCAGATTTTATGAATTTTTCCGCGAAGGTCCAAAATTTCCGATTTTCCATCGACCATAACTTGAAAAATGGTTTTTTTTTTGAAAATCTGTTTGCATATTCGTGTTCTACGCCCTCGAATTAGTGTACAGAATGAATTCGGTTTTGATCGGAGACCAAAAATATTCTTCAAAAAATAGCCCACTCTGTATATATTTCATTTTGTGAAAACATTTTAAAACACTCCATTTCGTGAAACTTTTGTATAAAACAATTATTTTTTGTACCTCTCTTAGTAACAAAGTTAAAGGGGGGCTCAAATTATGGTGAAAAACTCGGTACCTACATCTATGGAAAATTTGAAAAAATTTCAATCTCACTGATTTCCACCAAAATTGGTGTTTTTACTAAGGCATAGATTACGAATATGCAAATAGAATTATGCTGAAAGGATTAGTTTTTAAGTTATGGTCTATAGAAAATCGGAAATTTTGGCCCTTAGTTCCAGATGAGAAGGCGATGAGTCGACAGGCAAAGAAATTACTGAAGAGGAAAAAAGAAAAAGTCTATAAAGCACTTCAGTGGTGGAACCTTGTATTCAAATCATCCGGTTACATGTTTCGGCTTGCGCCATTATCAAACCAAGGATTCTGAAAATTGTTGCTTGTAAGTACAGAATATAAGGTTGAGCAAAAATTAAGAAAAGGTGAAAAACAATAATCTTACAATTTAGTTAAAATGCTCACTGAAACTTACGATTTAAAGGTTCCATTGTCATATGATAAACATCAATCAGAAAAGTCACAAAACAAAAATAAAAATAAAATATATACGGTCAAAAGGCATAATAATATGGGACCCCAAAACACAAGAAAAGACAAACAAAAACAAAACACAAACAAACTGACGTTCGTGCTGACAAAATCTTCTTCTTCCAGCCAAGGTTAACTCAAGTGTTCAATTTTCTCGACGATACAGTGGCGTCCCCCGGGGGAATCAATATAAGATTTTATATGTGTCTTTCACGTTGTTGGTCAACATCGCATTTAGTGTCCTGTATTCTGTGTTCTTAAGGTGTTTAAAGATTTCTACCTCCTCTAGAATTTCCTGTTTGCAGCCAAAATCGCAGTGATGAATAAGTTTGGTGTTCTCTTCAATATCGAACCTATGTCCTTCTTCCCTTATGTGACAACCGAAGATAGATTTATCGTTGTTTGGATTTTTAGCACTATTTAGATGTTCTCTTGTCCTCGTTCGAATGGATCTGCCACTCCTGCCCACATAAACAACGTTGCAGCCTGGTTCACCGCACTCCAATCTGTAGACGCCCGGTTTGTCCAAGTTATCAATAGGGCTCTTATTCTTAATTATGAATTGGCTCAAGATGTTATCAGATTTAAATGTTACCTTGGAGTTTTCGATCTGTCTAATTACGTTGGCGATTTTATGTGAAATGCCGCCATAGAAAGGGATGCAGCAGTATTTATTGTTCGAAGGATCTGAAGTCGACAAGTGGGGTTTTTTTCATGCCTTGTTTCTTCCTTCTCCTGTCAATTAGCCTGTCAATGACATCCGGATGGTAACCATTCTCCCCTGCCAGATACCTCAGGGTGTTCACCTCCTCACTGTAAGCATCTTGACTCAAAGGAACATTGAGCAGTCTAGTGATGTATGTGTTGAAAGCCGCCATTTTATGGCCCATGTAATGGCATGAAGTTTTGTTGATTTTGGTGGATGTTTGAGAGGGTTTCCTATATATACTAAAAGTTAACTTATTTAGGTGTCTACTAATTGAAAGGTCTAAAAAGTTGATCCTCCGTTCTGACTCGAGTTCCAATGTAAAGTTGATGTTCATATGAAGTTTATTGATCCACTCATGGAACTCTTTTAGTTCTTCCTCACTACCAATCCAAGCTATCAATATGTCATCTACATATCTGAACCAAAAAAGAATTTTATCCTTGAAAGGATTGTTCGGTATGAAAATCAGCTTCTTTTCGAAATATGACATGAAGAGTTCTGCGAAGAGAGGGGAAAGGCAGTTGCCCATACTCAAGCCTTCCCTTTGTGTAAAAATTTCTCCTTCAAAGTTGAAAAAGTTTTGTTGAAGGCATAATTCTGTGAGTTGGAATACACAATTAGTCAAGTCGTCGGACATCGAAGAATCAATCAACTTGTTTTTAAATATCTGCAATGTCTGCGGGACTGGTACTGTCGTAAACAGATTGCTCACATCAAAAGAAGCCAGTATAGTGTTGTTTGGGATTCGTAAATCCTTAATTCTACTAATTAGATCCAAAGAGTTATCAACGCTGAATTCCGACTTGAAATTGATGGCAGACATTAGAAGCTTATTCAGATGTTTTGACAGTTTATAGGCTAGACTGCCACAGAACGAAACCACCGGTCTGACAGGGATGCCTTCTTTATGGATTTTCGGAAGACCATACAGTCCAGGGGTGGTGAATGACATAGGCATAAGTGACCTCCAGTTGTTGCACAGCAATGGACCAAGGGATGAAAGTTTATTCTTAAACTTAGCGTTGTATTTGTTAACATTTGACCTCGTTGTCTTGTTGAAACCGTTGTTGGAAAGGAAATCATGAACTTTGTTGATATATTCAGTCTTATTTAGAACTACCAAACAATCACCCTTGTCTGCTTTGGAGAAAAACAAGTTATTGTCCTTAATCTTTTTAGAGATAGCTGTGAGATTCCGTTTAAGATCAACTATATATTTTGGTGTCCTGATTCTGGACTTCTTGAATTTGTCTAAGATTGAAATAATATGACTACGAATTATATGAGGATTAATCACTCTGTTGGATTTCAGGAAAGTCTCAACTGCGACGACCAGTTTTTCGGTGATCATTGACTTATTATAATTTGAGAAGGAGAATTTTAAACCCAAGCTCAACAGTTTGGTTTCTGATTCGTTGAACGTCGTATCTGACAAGTTGAGTATTGGCTCTTTGAACTTTATTCCATTCTTAAGAAAAACACTTGAGCTTTGAGACATGTCCTGCTTTGACAACTTATCAATTTTTTGTCGTTGGATTCTAGTACTTTTAAGTTTGAGACTGTGAAGTTTTGACTTGTTGTGATGAATTAAATTGTTGAAAGCTCTCTCCGTCATCTTATCTCTAAGTATCCCCGTAACTATACTCAGTTTCTTATTATTTGTGTAGAGTCGGCTGTACCATTTCCTAATCTCCCACTTAAGTAGTTTTCTTTTTAGCAGGTGGATTTGATGTTGTGCAACCCTATCGTCTCTCCTAAATCTGATCTTTAACCATGTTGGTGTCAAGTCCTCCCTCAGACATGTCCTACAGAACTCGATGTGACCCATGAACCTTTGTGACTTCAATGATAACCTACCATATGTTCGGGAAAGTAAGGCCAGACTCGCCGTTAACATAATCTCATAAAATCCCATTTCTTTTTTGGTTCAGATATGTAGATGACATATTGATAGCTTGGATTGGTAGTGAGGAAGAACTAAAAGAGTTCCATGAGTGGATCAATAAACTTCATATGAACATCAACTTTACATTGGAACTCGAGTCAGAACGGAGGATCAACTTTTTAGACCTTTCAATTAGTAGACACCTAAATAAGTTAACTTTTAGTATATATAGGAAACCCTCTCAAACATCCACCAAAATCAACAAAACTTCATGCCATTACATGGGCCATAAAATGGCGGCTTTCAACACATACATCACTAGACTGCTCAATGTTCCTTTGAGTCAAGATGCTTACAGTGAGGAGGTGAACACCCTGAGGTATCTGGCAGGGGAGAATGGTTACCATCCGGATGTCATTGACAGGCTAATTGACAGGAGAAGGAAGAAACAAGGCATGAAAAAACCCCACTTGTCGACTTCAGATCCTTCGAACAATAAATACTGCTGCATCCCTTTCTATGGCGGCATTTCACATAAAATCGCCAACGTAATTAGACAGATCGAAAACTCCAAGGTAACATTTAAATCTGATAACATCTTGAGCCAATTCATAATTAAGAATAAGAGCCCTATTGATAACTTGGACAAACCGGGCGTCTACAGATTGGAGTGCGGTGAACCAGGCTGCAACGTTGTTTATGTGGGCAGGAGTGGCAGATCCATTCGAACGAGGACAAGAGAACATCTAAATAGTGCTAAAAATCCAAACAACGATAAATCTATCTTCGGTTGTCACATAAGGGAAGAAGGACATAGGTTCGATATTGAAGAGAACACCAAACTTATTCATCACTGCGATTTTGGCTGCAAACAGGAAATTCTAGAGGAGGTAGAAATCTTTAAACACCTTAAGAACACAGAATACAGGACACTAAATGCGATGTTGACCAACAACGTGAAAGACACATATAAAATCTTATATTGATTCCCCCGGGGGACGCCACTGTATCGTCGAGAAAATTGAACACTTGAGTTAACCTTGGCTGGAAGAAGAAGATTTTGTCAGCACGAACGTCAGTTTGTTTGTGTTTTGTTTTTGTTTGTCTTTTCTTGTGTTTTGGGGTCCCATATTATTATGCCTTTTGACCGTATATATTTTATTTTTATTTTTGTTTTGTGACTTTTCTGATTGATGTTTATCATATGACAATGGAACCTTTAAATCGTAAGTTTCAGTGAGCATTTTAACTAAATTGTAAGATTATTGTTTTTCACCTTTTCTTAATTTTTGCTCAACCTTATATTCTGTACTTACAAGCAACAATTTTCAGAATCCTTGGTTTGATAATGGCGCAAGCCGAAACATGTAACCGGATGATTTGAATACAAGGTTCCACCACTGAAGTGCTTTATAGACTTTTTCTTTTTTCCTCTTCATACCCAGCACTTCAAAATGGGATTTTATGAGATTATAAAGAAATTACTGCTGGACGCAGTGTGAACATATCAGATCTTTCAACCTTTTTCACCCAAGTGTGGCGGTCATTCGTAGATGACTGAATAATATGCAGTTAATTGATCCCTCATTGATTTTAAAGATTTTAGGCATAGTGATGGTTTATCATGTTTCCATTCTACACTTTCCATTTTAGCACTAGGAAATTAATTTTTTACGAGAAAATCAAAAGTAAAAAAATTTTAACCTCTGGTTGATTTTGGCGCCCCCTTGAGCTGGCGCCCGGGGCAAGCGCCCCGCTTGCCCCCCCCTAGATCCGGGCCTGGCAAGTGTCAAAAGTTTCAGCATTTCATCAATACAATCAATCAGAGCACGATAGACTTTGTTGAGTTCTATATCACCTCTTATTCCTGACAGAGACTTATGAATGAAAAATGAGACACTTGAGTCGGATCAATCTCAGCAGCGTTCATTTAAAAGGAATGTAATACATACCACCCTTTTAATAACTCGCGGAAAAAGTAGGTCAACCAGCAACATTGTGTGGCGTTTTCAATGGAAAAGCGCAGTATTTTAAGCATCCATTCACAAGACATAAGTTTAAAACGAGGCACGGAACAAAAGCTGAATTCTTGGCCACCGAATACATGCATATCTTCATACCACAAACATCTGCATCTTCAGAATCGATGTAAGCATGGAATTATCCCTCTGAAGAGAGTGGAATTTCGTATTTGAATTTTTTTTTAGAGTTCACTCTGAAAGACGGGAGATGTTTGAGTAAGGATTTAATTGTAGAATCTTGAATCCCCAGTAGAATACTCAATTCACGTCTGACATTATGTATATACTCAACTTCAGTTTCCGCATAGGCATATTAACTCTCCATTTTCATTCCTCCTCCAGTTTCAATTGGATGACACGGTTGGCAAATTTAATTCCTATCAGACAGGGGTGTCTGATGGAGAATATGAGCTGGAAGGGCTACGAATTGTTCCTCGGGGGAATAAAACTTTTTTATCTCCTACGCATGACTTCGTGAAACGAGAAACTTTAATCGAGTGCACTCCCTTTGATGGAAATATTTTGTCGATAGAATTTGACACAGACAGGACGACATACGATGTCCTTTTCACTTATAGAAATTTCCATAGTTGTCCATATATCAATATTCAATTTATTTATTAAATAAAAATATTTTCCAAGAAATCAGGAACAATATTTCACTTGATAAACCATCATCTTAACCAATATTATAAATTTGGAAGTCCGTGTGTTTGTATGTTCTCCGGAACAGATATCTGATTTTGATGGCAATTTCACTTCAGTGTAGGGTGTAGGTAGAGAATTTATCAATCCAATTCTACTTTGTTTTAAGGGACCTTCATACATATGCAATATACAAAAAGAAAATGGAATGACGTCCACAAATTCAATGCATCATATAAACTTCACAGCGTCAAAAAACCAGCCAAGAAATAAGGTTCCATATTTGAGAGAACGAATTTCAATTTGTTATTTGAATTCTGTAAATCTGTTGAGACCTTCAAAGTGGTAGCTCAGAATGGGCATAAACAGTTTTATGCACACAAATGGGAGCGATGTGTAATTGACAATCTATGTACAGACAGGATGGGCAAAATTGGTGAAACCTGAACTACAAATTTTTCAACCCAACCAGATAGAGGAAAATGCATGGCACATTACGGAGGTCATTTTTCTAGAAACTACTAATGCCATCAACTTCACCCCTCTATCTTGTTTTGTTTTCTAGTTTTAGGCCAAAATTGAAATTTCAAATTAGGTCATTATCTCCGTTTCGGTTTATGCTAGAATGTTGAAATGAAAACATTATAAAGACACTTTTTTGATAGCAATCCAGTGACGTACTATGATTTTCAGCAGGTATATTTGCTGAGCTTTAACAGGAAGTTGTGTTTTTTCTTATGAAAACAGTAGTTCAAAACGACTTACGGCCGAAACTAAAGATAGAAAAAACATCTGATTTTGTTTCTATGATCTATCTGTAGATATATTTTAGAATGGTTTCCAATCGTCATTAGGTAAAACGATGGATAGATAGGTTTATTGAAAACGGCTGTTAGATAGACTGAGGGGAACGTATGATATACAGGGTCGTCCCGATCGTAACCAAGAAATTTTAACCACGTATTCCACATCAAAAATAAGCCCTAGTTTGTCATATAAACATATGTTGAGAAATGCTTTCTCTACGAGATACGGGGTGTTAAAATTATAGAAAAAAAAATGTTTTTCATTAATAACTTTCACACTGCTTAAAATACAGGGGTCAGCATAAGTCAGGCAACCAATTTGCATTAAGATAAATAAATGCAGCGTCAAAATATATTTATTAAAAAATAATACAAAAGGTATTCGAAAAAGGGTTACTGTAAGTGCTCAGATTTTTTTCAACAGCGTTGCCAGACTTATGAGCGTTGCCGGACATATGTCGAAATTTCGAGAGCGTTGCCTGACTTATGCCGACCCCTGTATTTTTATGAAATTTGAGACATAGGTTTTGAGCGTCAAGGAGCCCTTTTTGCATAATATCATTTCTTTTCTATTCTACCAGTGGCGTCCGTACTGCAGTGAGACTAAATATTTTCAGATAAAAAAATTATACGCCACTGGTTTTTCCGACAATAAAAATTACTATTTAAATCCTTATTCAATTTGGAGCAAATTCGGTTTCTTGACTTTTTGCTGCACGAGGCACCGCTTCCGGTTAAAAAAATAAAACACATTCTCATGTATGGAGAAATAGGCAAAATTTTATATAGCAATAAAAAGCTTACTACGGTCTTATTATTATTATAATATGTACCTACCATATCAAATTTTGGCGATTTCTTCATGCATGAGGATGTGTTTTATTTTTTTAACCGGAAACGGTGCCTCGTACAGCAAAAAGTCAGGAGAACGAATTTGCTCCAAATTAAATATGAATTTAAAGAGTAATATTTGGTGTCGGAAAAACTAGTGGCGCATCATTTTTTTTTCTGAAAATATTCAGTCTCGCTGCAGTACGGACGCAACTGGTAGAATAGAAAAGAAATGATATTATGCAAAAAGTGCTCCTTGACGCTCAAAACCTATGTCTCAAATTCCATAAAAATATTTCAAGCAATATGGAAGTTATCGATGAAAAATATTTTTTTTATAATTTTAACACCCTGTATCTCGGAGAGGAAACATTTCTCGACATATGTTTATATGACAAACCAGGGCTTATTTTTGATGTAGAATACGTGGTTTAAATTTCTTGATTACGATCTGGACCATCCTGTATACAGGGTGTCTGTAAACAAATGCGAAGGACTTAGGGAGATGATTCCTCGATGAAAATAAGCGGGGGTAGTTCCTATAAATTTTTTTCGAAATCGACCTCCTTTCCAAGATACAGCCTTTGGCGATGACAGTTTTCAATTTTTTTTACGGGTTCTAAAAAATACTGAGTCATGAAACTATACGTAATATAAAGCACTAAGTAGATGTTACTACCACAATTTTTATAGATTTCATAACTTTATTATTAATGGTTGAAAATAACAATCCCTTATGATTTTCCTTCAAAAATGTGCCGTGCATTTTCCTCTATCTCCTTAGGTTAAAAAGTTGTAGTTCAGATATTACCAATTTTGACCACCCTGTACAAGATAATATAGGTTAATCGATCTGGTAGGATAACTATGATTCGTTGTGTGAGTGACAAATGCTTCTCCATTTTTCATGAACACTTACGAATGTAAATAGCACATAAAATGAATGTCTTCTCTCTGAATAGACTTCTAGAAGATTGGCTGTAATTCGAATGGAACATGATTCTAACATTCTTTTTTTTAATCTTAAAAACACAACTTCTGCCTTTCATATTAGGTTCTCCTGTAACGTTCATTTTTATATATTGAAAGGATAACGAATAATATCGATTTTCTTTTCTGAATAAACCCTATGATGAAATATGAAACAATTGATTTCAGGCTTTTATGACAGACGTTTGGTAACCTATAAGATAAGAGAAAACGATCAGATACAATTTTGAAGCTCCCAAAAAGATGTATAAAACTTCAGAGGCTGGAGGATTTTGATGGCAATTTCTCTATAGTGCAGAGAATTAATTCGAGTAGGTTTTTGTGCGAAATTCTCATACATATTAAAAAATGACAGAAAATATCGATTATGGTCAAAAACAATTCTTGAATGAAGCCGTTGATTCAAGGCTTTCATTGCCGACACTGAGTAAGTTATAAGACGAAGAGAAAAATAATCTAGTACAATTTAGAGAGTTCAAAACGTTCTATTTAAAAGTCTGCAACCTCATACATATCTAACTTCCGAAGATAACCCACGATAACCAATTTTAAAGTTTTTAAATCAATGCAGAATAATAGGTTCTTTCGTTTGTATAAAAAGTGTAGCACTTTTCTACACTCGATTTTAGTATTCGTTTGCTGATTGAATTTACCCCAGTGTAGAGGAGGGGTAGTTTACATCTCCTTTTGACTGTGTGTAGATAAACTACACTCCCTCTACACTGGTGTAAATTCAATCAGCAAACGAATACTAAAATCGAGTGTAGAAAAGTGCTACACTTTTTATGCAAACGAAAGGACCTACTGTTTCATTCGAAGTGGGTTTCTGATTGGCATGGATTGACTTAATATAAAAATGAATGTGTGAATATCCCAAGAATATTATGGCCAAGTAAAGAGCATCCATCTGAAGTAGTTCCATCGCCAAAATTGATCCCACTATTGTATTTCATATTATTATAAAACAATTTTCGAAAATAAGGTTCTCATAATTTTGTCTCGATCTGAGACCAAAATTTTGTTAATTTCAGATATCTTGATGAAGTGGGTCTGAGTGGGTTAACTCTTTGTTCATGAGAGTGGGTTTTTTCACGAGTCATCTCGGAGGAATTTTCCTCGTGAAAAAATTGCGTTCTGTCAACTACATCAAAGGTTTCCGGCACTTCTATTCGAAGTTTCCTGAAAGCTATCTGGAAATGAACTTTTCCGCTTCTTTGTACATGGATTCGATTGTCAGATCTACACACATTTCCTCTGCCTATTCCCCTTCCCTCATGTACTTTTTATCTACTTCTTGCATCTTGCATGAATACATGTACAGGACGTCCTTATTACTATGATCAGAACTGCTATTTTTGGGCATTCTTTACTACTATCTTATATAATACGAGGATGTATTGATATCTAGTTAGCCTAGACCAATTCCATGCATACAAAATATATTGTGTTAACATAGCAACGAACAATAATTCATTAGAAGTGTCAGTGTGAAGTTTGAGGTCAAAAAAGTAAACCAGAGTTACGCAATAAATTAAAAAAGAAGATGTCCACCGAAATTGTGAAAATCGAAAAATTGGAGTATCGAGCCATCATCATGTTCCTGTATTTAAAAGGGTTCAGAGGTAAGCAGATTTACGAAGATATGCTTAATACCCTTGGTGATCAATGTCCTTCGTGTGCGACCGTGAAAAATTGGACTGCAAGAAAAAGAGGTAAATATGCCATTGAAGATTATGAGCGATCGGGAAGGCTAGTTTCTGTGTCAGTCCCCGAAAATATCGATGCAGTCCATGACATGATTTTATCCGACCGTCGAATTGGGCTAAAACGGATATCTGAATATTCTATACGAACGCGTTCATCATATAGTTCACATGAATTTGGACATGAGAAAAATTGCTGCAAAAGCAAAATGGACCCCAAATGTTTGAATCTTGACCAAAAGCGTGCAAGGGTAGAAGCATCGCGTTCGATCTGTGCTCGATTTGAAAACGATGAAGACTTCTTGAACCGAATTGTCACTATGGATGAGACTTGGGTACATTTCTACGAACCAGAAACAAAGCAACAATCGATGGAATGGCGAAAATCTGGTTCTCCAAGACCTAAGAAGTTCCGTGTCCAAAAATCTGCTGGAAAAGTTCTTTTTCTTTTTTGGGATTGCCATAGAGTAATCATGATTGAATTTTCGGATAAGGGTAGAACGATAATCTGGGATTACTATTCGACATAACTGACCACTCCACGAGAAGAAATTAAAGAGAAAAGACGAAGAAAGCTATTTAAAGGTGTTTTGTTTTAGCAGGACAACGCCACTGCACACAAATTTCCTGTTGCCATTAAAAAAATTCGTCATTTAGGGTTTAAAATACTAGAGCACCCCCCTTTTTCATCAGATTTGGCTCCATCCGACTATCATTTCTTTCCTCAACTGAAAAAAAGTTTAAAAGGTCGTAAATTTTCTTCCAACGAGGAGGTAAAAAAGCTGTTGAGGTCTGGTTTGCAGAGCAAGGATAAAGATGTTTTTTGAAAGGTCGAGAGACGTTGCAGGTTCGCTATAATAAATGTATCCAATTAAGAGGAGAATATGTTGAGTAATAAAATATTTTGACATTGAAATTTTGTTTTGTTCTATAGTAAGCTAAGAATTTTTCAATAAGTATATCTTCGTAATGTACCATACCAAGGATTCAAACGAAGGATTTCAATTCAATTTCAAGCATACATGAATCAACTGTAAGCTTCCAATCCCAATCCTCACCACAATAATAAAATCCTGGCCACGCTAACGGAAATCGGAATTAGATCATTTCGGAGCTAAGTCTTTGATAAAAGCATCACATAACTGAGGACATATCAACTCGACAAGATAGAGCAAATGCTTGGGATCATTCAATCACAACGGAGCTCCACAACAAGTGGTTTCTGCTATATCCAAACATGATAATTTGCAGATTCCGCACATACCGAATTAACAGGAGGCACTGTTTTCATTTGACCCGCATTTCCGTTGGTAATTCAGACAGATACGGGCCACTGAGTAATCGAGTTAGGTAAGGATGATGGATTTCGGATTTGGGCATGATGACAACCTTGAAATGGCGGATCTTGTCGACAAATTTGAAATTTATGCAAATTGTTCAGCAATCTGAATGTGGATTATTGGATGGATGCATAGAATAAGAATAATGAGGGATATGAATTTTCCCACTGAATCATTCAAGATGTGGAGGCCTTGTGTAAGAAAGTTGATTAAATCCGCTGCTTTCACTTTTGGAGGGCAGACGCGGTCGACGAATAAAATGCAAAGTGAATTTCCCTTTAAAAATATAATTTATATTCAAAATAACGATTTACGACTGAATATTTATAGTCCATTCACTTTTTTAAAACCAGTCGATTGGCGGTTTTGTGGAACGGACTCTAAAATATTTTGGCCATGCAAGTAAAGGAAGGGGAGGGAGCATATACTTGCATAAACTATATTTCGCTTGTAACAAAAGTGTCACATAGTTTCCGCCATATTGGTGTGGGTAAATTGGCAGGAATTTGGTTTATTTGAGTTTCTTCAATTCGAAGTTTCTTTCGATTATTAAGGCTCACAGAATACATTACAGAGGGATTCCAAAATAAACAAGCTACTATGGTCTTGTTTTACTAGACGTCGCCAGAGCATTCGTCAAGGTATGGCATGAAGGATTAATATATAATATAAGATGAGAAGTGCTGGATATTCGATCAAAATATGCAAGTTGATCAGAAACGAGATCAGGAATTATCTCAAAAATGGAAGATTTTACGTGAAAGTGGAAGGAGAATGCTTCACAACAAGATATAACGGGGCACCATGCGATTTGGAGTATGATATAAGAGCTTAGGGAAAAAACTCAGTAAAAACCCCGTCTCCCCTGAGTAGTGTAGTGATGACAAATTTGTTTACAGAATAAACTTTTAATACTGAAGGGCTTCCATTGATATAAAATTTCTGTATCCTTTTCCATTTGGAAATAATATCTGAAACAGAGAAACAGTGAATAATTAATCTTTCGTCAAAACTTATTCGATGACTTGATGATGAATGAAGAAAACAATAAATAATTATAGGTACATAACTTGTCCTTCAATTGCACTGGGATATCATCTCTGCGTCAAAAATCTTCTACTGATCTTGGTGGAGGACCACCCTCGTCGTTAGAAATGCCTTCAATACTCAAATAAATAATAGCCAAATCTTGCTTTTCTTCTGTTCTTCAGTTGTTCGAGGAACGCTACAGGACCCTTATGTTGGGAAATCATCTCCCATAGATATAGCAGCGGTTATTCGATAGAAAATTGAAAAAACTGGAAAGAAATTCCAACCCCTTCCAACTTATATAGGCAGAAATGCAACCGCTTTAGTTCGCCCTTCAGCCGGTGCGATTACTTTGGGGCGCTAGAGTCGAGTCGTGTTACTATAGAAATCAAAAATAATATCTTTGATAGAAATCCTACATAGATTTTCAATCTATGAAATATTGTTCAGATGACAGATTTATTTTGGCGAAGTTTTTCCAAGAAATGTTCTTATTTTTTCAATAATTTGTTTGACTAGTGGGAATCATATACGTTCTTCTAGTTCCGTTTCTTGCTTTAGTGGTAAGTGATTGGTTTTTTTGATAATTATGTTTGTGTAATCATGAAGCTTGGAATTTGTCTGCTCACCGATGGCTGAAAAAAGTATAAGTTCTTCAGTATTTGAAAACTCAACATTCCTTCAACAAATTTTTTTCGAAAATGGTTTACCAGAAGAAACAGAGAGTTTACCGAAGAGAAGACTTCGAATATCCAGTCAACAGGAGCAATTACAAGAATACCTATAATTCATTTCTAGTTTACTGTAATAGTTATGTCATTATATTCCTAACCAATATAATTTTCTGCAGAACAACTCTTTAGAGATATGGTTTAAGGTTTAATAAAAATTCCGCTCCTTCCTAAACTGCTCTTATTTTATTTTCCAATAATTTGTATTTGAATACTTTTACAACACCCCCTGCAATGCAGTCGTTTTATTAGGTGGTATACCTTTTTAGTTCCACGGTGGGTAATTTCAGTCCTCAATTTTAATTGTTTCTGTACATACAATTCAATAGTTGAAAAAAAATCACGATTCATTTTTCAATCAGCAAATTTGTCATCGATTTATCTGTACCTAATGTAGTATCTTTAGTTTTGTTGCAAATGAATGAAATAGTTTCATTTGTGAATTACAAGTAAGACGACGCAAAGTCAACTGGGGTTCAAAATTTCAAATCGAATGAATAAGAATAGGTTTTGGCCCGCTACCTACGACCGATGCCGCAGAGCAGTAGTTCCGATTTCCACCGGTGCAATTTTAGAGCAGCGCTGTTCTAGAGCCTAGAACCATAGATTAAAAACAGTGTCAACAAATTTAGTACGGGAGTACGGACTTCCTCTCGTTTGGTATTTCTATGGAAATTCAAAAAACTCCTGACACTTAATGTCAAAATCAATATTAATGAATAAAATGCATCGACTTACGTGGTTTAATATCCACCTTCCTGATTCCTGCAATATCCGAGTATACCCAAATAATAAAATATTCCACGGACTGGCTGTTAGTCTGACCCTTGACCGTTTGCCCTAATATAACTAGAATACAGGCCTTTTACGCCTGCTGCCATAATAATAAGCGTTTCTCACATTAAAATTCTCGGCAATTTTCTGCTACTCTTTTCATCTCCTCTTGAGAGAGGGATTTTAGCCATTCATTAATTGGGGTGTGTGATGGCACTAATGAAAATAAATGCGATTCGAAAGCAGTGAGCGAAAATGCACAATAAAGTTGTCAGAATATCATGATACGGGGGCGACCATCAGTGAGAGAGATTTTAATGGAAGGAGAACCCTTTTTGAGCTCATAGTCGGGCACCTTACACTGGCTTATGAGACGTGAAATAGTTGCTGGTGATACACTAGCAACCGCATTATTGAAGATCACATGCTATACTACCGTGCGATATCAACCATAAAACCTAAATTTTCGCTTCAATCATACACGTATATTATACAGGGTCTTTCACGAGGAACCTCACCCATATTTATACGGGAAACTACTGAACGTATTTTCATGAAATTCAGCAATTATAAGTATGTCACGATGCTGATGAAATCTAAAATATTTTCAAGGCATGAGCACCTCCGGTTTTTCCGGAAATGACGTCAACTTCCGTTTTTCAAATTAGAACACCATTTTTTTATTGCAGAAATAGATTCCTTAGAAAATTTCAAGTTATTTTGATGTAACATTTTTCAGTTTTGGTTGGAAAATTCTCTCTGAGCGGGAAAATTCGAAAAAAAAATCGAAAATAGAGGTCCGCTGAAACAAGAATAACTTCGAGGTTTTTGGATGGAAAATTTTAATTTTTGGGATTTTTCAAGATGTAAGATTGATGTATCCACTTTAAAAATCCAAATCGCGATTCATGATACAGGGGGTGAAAAAATCGCTTTCAAAGTTAGGGATGACAAAATCGTGAAAAATCAATTTTTTCAAATTAGAACCCCAATTTTTTATGGCAGATATTGAATCTACGTTGAAAAATAATGTGAGTGTATGCATCACACCCTTGCCCTAAAGTGGATATTTTCTGAGTTATTCACAAAAAACTAGAACTAGAAACTGTTTTTCGTCTTGAATTTTCAGCTATTTCTTTTCCCTTCACGCCAAAAAGATGAAATTTTCAGGAACTGTTACTTAAACCATGTTTTAGATTTTACTACCCTAATATGCAAGAGAAAAAAGTTACAGGTTGTTCCTAAATAGATGGCGAATTTTGATTCGAATTTGTATCGGAAACCTCTTTATTTCAACTAATCGGCCATCGGTTTTCTCTCCAGTGATAAATAAATAACTCCTTTAGACTATTATGTTTGGGGTAGGATAAAAAATATTGTCTACTCAACTCCCCTGACTGATAAAGAGGACTGCATAGAACGAGTCAGAAATGCGTTCAGGTTTGTTTAGATTTTTAGATTCAAAGTTTTGAAACTCAATTTGGTTTTTAAACACTTTTGCAGATCTCTTCCTCCCGATGAAATAAGAAGAGCAACGCACGAAGCATTCCTGAGACGTATAAATAAATGTCTAGAAATTAACGATATCGATTGAAATTTATTCTGGGAGGATTCTGCATCTCTTCATAAACTTTTTAGGGTTTTCACTCCCAATCTCTGAAACAAAAAGTTTATGAATAGAAATTAACGGTCAAAATTTGAGCATCTTCTCTAGTTATAACTGCGAGAGTTTGCCATGGTTCTCCTAATAGTAACTTGAAGTCGGTTTCAAGAAGGGGTGAAAAATCTACAGCATGGTTCAAATAACAGTTCCTGAAAATTTCATCTTTTTGGCGTGAAGGGAAAAGAAATAGCTGAAAATTCAAGACGAAAAACAGTTTTTTGTGAATAACTCAGAAAATATCCATTTTAGGGCAAGGGTGTGATGCATATACTCACATTATTTTTTAACGTAAATTCAATATCTGCCATAAAAAAATGGGGTTCTAATTTGAAAAAATTGATTTTTCACGATTTTGTCATCCCTAACTTTGAAAGCGATTTTTTCACCCCCTGTATCATGAATCGCGATTTGGATTTTTAAAGTGGATACATCAATCTTACATCTTGAAAAATCCCAAAAATTAAAATTTTCCATCCAAAAACCTCGAAGTTATTCTTGTTTCAGCGGACCTCTATTTTCGATTTTTTTTTCGAATTTTCCCGCTCAGAGAGAATTTTCCAACCAAAACTGAAAAATGTTACATCAAAATAACTTGAAATTTTCTAAGGAATCTATTTCTGCAATAAAAAAATAGTGTTCTAATTTGAAAAACGGAAGTTGACGTCATTTCCGGAAAAACCGGAGGTGCTCATGCCTTGAAAATATTTTAGATTTCATCAGCATCGTGACATACTTATAATTGCTGAATTTCATGAAAATACGTTCAGTAGTTTCCCGTATGAATATGGGTGAGGTTCCTCGTGAAAGACCCTGTATAACGCATTTTATTTACATGACGAGTTTCGCTACATTGCAGATTGTTCGGATGTAACAACTGGTATTAGAATATTTCAAAACTAGCGAAAGATTTACAAAACATCCGAAGAAGCTACAACTTAGCGTCATGTTTCATTAGAATAAATAGAAAGCATAAATTTGTTTACATTTTGACAAAACACTCTGTAGGTACCTACTTTGCCTTTCCAAAACTTCGTTATGCGTTTCAGATTCTACCAGAGTGAGTCTTTATAAGTTGTCAGTGTTTAAAAATTTTTTCTGAAAAAGAATCTTTGAAAAAGAACAATATCGAAACCAAACATTGTTTCGAAGTTGTTTCGACTAGTGTAAATTTCTAAAATCTGATTCCCCTCGTACTAATAAATACAGGGAGGCTCTTTGACTCGTACGAATATTTGAACAGTAGATTCTTGAGGTCAAAAGAAACACTTTTTTACCATACCATTTCTTCCGAGTCGGCTCGGTTTAAAAGATACAGGCTGTTGAAAAACCGTATCAAAATATTACAGTTGGGAAATATCGGTCCAAGGAACAAACACAAGAAACTATTCTTTCACGACGTTTCGGCACTTTATTGTGCCTTCTTCAGGCTAAAAAATGGAAAATTATGCTATAAACAGTGACATAGATAATATAAAAATATGATGGCATAATATTCATATAAATTACTAAAATTATCGATCTAATACATTACAAATACAGAATAGAATATAAAAAAATATAAAAACACCGAAAACAACATTAAACATCAAAGCAGACTGAGCAAGACAACTGTATAGCAAGACAGGCCAAGGAAAAAAGGAAAAATACTCACTGTCAGAATATTAAAAAATTTCAATATTTTCATGTACAGAAAATCGTCATAAAAATGAAAATAAAACGGGAAAACTAGTTCTACCGGATCTAGGCATCGATGTATGTTTGCTTTTTTGGGTCATGACACATCAAACGCAGAATTCAAATGAATGGAAGAAAAACGATCTACAAACACAACGGAAACACGAGAGACAACATGACACTTGCACAGTGGCGTAACGAAACGACCAAATATTTAACTGGGCTTTCAACATTTTGAAATCAAGTTGGAATATGCCACACTCAACGTACTAACGTCCGTACGTGCATTAACTGTGTTTGGGAACTTTTTTATATAAATCATCTCCTTAAAGCAACGTTTAAACCAGTTGTTCTCCCGACCCAAAATTTCAACGTTCTGAAAATCAAAATTGTGGTTGGATGATGAAGCATGAGCAGATAATGCTGTGGATTCTTTTTTATTCTTGCAATCCCTTTCATGTTGGGCAGATCTGTTGCCCAAATATTGCCCTGTTTGCCCGACATAACACACGCTACAATCCCTACAGTTGATCTTATAAACCACCCCAGAACATCTCTCCTTCGGATCCCTATCCTTAAGCTTTGAAAAAATAGACCGAACAGTTTTGTTGTAGTAATAAATAACACGATTTGTACTATCTTTCATTAATCGTTTGAGTTGTTCGGACAACCTCGGTACATAAATACTTTATTTCTGATGAGGAATGGTTACCCGAAAAGTTTGATACATAAAATTTTTTATTCTTCTAATGTTGAACCTCCACCGCACACGTTGAATAATGTTGACGAGTCCCATAATAATGTCAGAGTCTGTAAGTTGATTTATGTACCGAGGTTGTCCGAACAACTCAAACGATTAATGAAAGATAGTACAAATCGTGTTATTTATTACTACAACAAAACTGTTCGGTCTATTTTTTCAAAGCTTAAGGATAGGGATCCGAAGGAGAGATGTTCTGGGGTGGTTTATAAGATCAACTGTAGGGATTGTAGCGTGTGTTATGTCGGGCAAACAGGGCAATATTTGGGCAACAGATCTGCCCAACATGAAAGGGATTGCAAGAATAAAAAAGAATCCACAGCATTATCTGCTCATGCTTCATCATCCAACCACAATTTTGATTTTCAGAACGTTGAAATTTTGGGTCGGGAGAACAACTGGTTTAAACGTTGCTTTAAGGAGATGATTTATATAAAAAAGTTCCCAAACACAGTTAATGCACGTACGGACGTTAGTACGTTGAGTGTGGCATATTCCAACTTGATTCCAAAATGTTGAAAGCCCAGTTAAATATTTGGTCGTTTCGTTACGCCACTGTGCAAGTGTCATGTTGTCTCTCGTGTTTCCGTTGTGTTTGTAGATCGTTTTTCTTCCATTCATTTGAATTCTGCGTTTGATGTGTCATGACCCAAAAAAGCAAACATACATCGATGCCTAGATCCGGTAGAACTAGTTTTCCCGTTTTATTTTCATTTTTATGACGATTTTCTGTACATGAAAATATTGAAATTTTTTAATATTCTGACAGTGAGTATTTTTCCTTTTTTCCTTGGCCTGTCTTGCTATACAGTTGTCTTGCTCAGTCTGCTTTGATGTTTAATGTTGTTTTCGGTGTTTTTATATTTTTTTATATTCTATTCTGTATTTGTAATGTATTAGATCGATAATTTTAGTAATTTATATGAATATTATGCCATCATATTTTTATATTATCTATGTCACTGTTTATAGCATAATTTTCCATTTTTTAGCCTGAAGAAGGCACAATAAAGTGCCGAAACGTCGTGAAAGAATAGTTTCTTGTGTTTGTTCCTTGGACCGATATTTCCCAACTGTAATTATTAATTGGAACGAGATTTTCCTGTTCGTATCAAAATATTATTTTCAGTTTTATCTCACAAACGGTTTCATCGTATGAAATTAATTTCGGAATATAGTTTTTTATTTATTTGATGAATATTTTTTTTCGTAATTGTTTAATAATCCATTGTGGAGATCACTATCACGGATAAAGAGTTGAATGTCTAAAGACTCCCACCATTTTTGTACAGATCAATTTGAGCTGATTCTTTAGAAATTTAATTCTCATCAATGAGAATCTGGCAACTTATCGACCGCATAAAGTTTTTGCTTCTTCATTGTAACACGCCTGGATTCTGAAGATGGCCGCAAGCCGAAACATGTAAGGAAGGCTTAACAATGAACTTGGAGCTAAATAATAGTGGGAGTCTTCAGACATTGAGCCCTTTATCTATGATTATTTTTCGAAAATATCACCCACGTCTTCCAGTTTTCTCATTAGGACCATTATGTACCATAAAAATACCAAAAATTCAAAGAACTCAACTCTTGAAACTAAGTTGGACGCTATTTTATGAATATTTGAATGTTTCGTGAAATGAAAGTATTCTTCATATTTTCTCGTAAAATACGCCGTTTTCGAGTAATTCGATGTTCAAAAATAAAAAATAACTGTGATATTCGGAAAATTGGGTACTTTGGCTGAATGCAACTCTGTTTGAAGGATACACAGATGTGTACTGTCAATAGTATCATAGATTCAGCTTGTTTTTCTGAAGAGAATTTTTTTCCCAGGGTGGCATAGCTCATTATATAATCTTAATAGGCTATATCTTTTTATCAGGGCAGAATCGGAAAATATGGTATAGAGAAAAAGTGTTTCTTTTGACCTCAAGAATCTACTGTTGAATTATATTTAAGTCTCTCCCTGTAGATATTAGGGTCTTTGAAAAAGCAATCTCTTCTTCTTCTTCTTTATCAGCCACATCTTGTCCACTCCTGAACGTAGGCCTCCTTCAAATTTCTTCATGCTGTCCTATCTTGTGCTGTTTGAAACCACCCTATACCTGCCTGCTTTTTGATGTCATCGAGCCATCTTTTCTGTGGTCTTCCTGCGCTTCGCCTCGATCCTCTTGGTCGCCAGTGCACCAGTCTATAAGCCCAATGTGTTCCATCTTTCCGCGCCACATGTCCTACCCACTTCCATTTCAGCTCCGCGATCCGCTCTATCACATCCATCACCCTAGTTTTCTGTCGGATATCCTCGTTCCTCTTCCTGTCTCTGAGACTAGTCCCGAGCATAACTCGTTCCATTGCTCTTTGCATCACTCTCATTAGATTCGCTGTCTTTTTGGTCATTGCCATCGTCTCCAAACCGTAGGTTGCTACTGGGAGTATACAGGTGTCAAAAGCTCTTCGTTTGAGATTAATGGGGATGCTTTTATTTTTGAATATATAATTCATTTTCCCAAACCCTGCCCAGGCCAATCTGATTCTCCTTTTTATTTCTGCCGTCTGGTTTTCTTTACCTATTTTAATCGCATGCCCCAAGCATACATATTCCTTCACGTTTTCCAGTTTCGTGCCATCTACATGTATCGTTTATTCGGTGTTACTTATTATTTTAGTTTTGGCGATGTTCATCTTCAAACCGATCCTCTTCGAAGCTTCGTTTAGTTGTTTTATCATTTCGCTCAGTTCTTGCATACTATTGCTTATAATGACGATATCGTCGGCAAATCGGAGATGACTCAAATATAATCCGTCGATATTTACTCCTTTTGTTTCCCACTGTAAGGTTTTGAAAACGTTCTCTAGTGCTAGAGTAAAAAGCTTGGGGGAGATTATATCGCCCTGACGTACACCCCGTTTTACTTCGATCCTATCGGTTTTCAGATCTTCGTTAATTTTGACGTGAAAAGTTGCGTTCTTATATATGGCCTTTATGAGATTTGTGTACCTTGAATCTATTCTAGCATCATCCATAGCTTGTAAGAAGGCCCAGGGTTCAACAGAATCGAACGCTTTGTGAAAATCTACAAATGCCAAATGAAGGGGTATGTTATATTCCGTTGTCTTTTCTATTAATATTCTTATGGCTTGTAGGTGGTCAGTAGTGCTGAAACCTTTGCGGAAACCCGCTTGTTCTGCTGGCTGGTATGCATCCATTTTATTGGTTAATCTATTGGTTATTATTCTGGTGAGGAGTTTGTACATGTGGGATATAAGCAATACTTGAGGAATTATTCTATTTCTATATTTCTATTATTCCATTTCAATAGTCTGAAAAAACAAACAAAAAAAGCAATGAGAGCTTTTATTTTTCGATTTATTCCATTAAACATGGGATAAAAAGCTATGGGAAATCCTGGAATATGACATTGATTATACTCAATATTTTATATGTATTTGTAATGTCTTCACAATTTAATGAATACTATGAGATCAACTATGTGACAAAATGAAATGAATATTATTGTATTCATTTGACCTTCAGTCTTAAATTATATATAGGTAATATTGTATATTTACAATACCTAACTGTAAAGAATATGATTTATTCTTGTTGATTACTTCTCCTCTGTTACGACTTGGTTAACGCAATACCAAATTTTTTATTCTATTTCAACAGAAATTTACCTCTCTAATAAGAGAGGTCCACAATTTTAAGTTTCTGAGTTAGAACTGTAGACAACTTCAAAAAAGCTCAAATTTTGTAGTAGTGAAGACATTCAATCGATTTGTAGCTTATTCGTTGAGTTCTAGCAAAATTGCTAAAAGATCTAAGCAACAATTTTTTTAAGTGAATAGAACCTAGCGGCTTGGACCATTCCACTACTGTTTTCTACAGGGCTGATTTGAAATATTCAATAGGAGTAAAAAGTAGTAACCCACATTTGACAAGCTGAGACTTGAATTCTATAGTTCTAGTCGTGAGTTAGGCGTTTATGGTTTTCTACAGCGAAAAAAGTTCAAATGTGTTTTACTCGAAATTTATATTGAGTGAATTAGACCCATTCACTTCCAAGGAGACGGTTTCTTATAGTATAAAAAGATTTATCGTCTAAATTTCAAATAATACCTATAAATTCGAAGGAGTACCAATTAACATCAGCTGTATACATCTTGCAATACCAATCAAATCGACCATAAAAATATATTTCTCGCTACCTCAATATAATCACTGCTTCACCTAATGAAATCCCATAAAATTATGGATGTAGACTCTAAATAATATTTACGAGCCACATAAATGTTGTCTGTAATAAGTTCGATCATCTGCTGGATATTTCAAATGAAACCAGTTGGAGAACATCGTAGACGATATAAAATTCAATATTGCATGAATGGCCACTTCGGACTGTTTATTTGAATTGTTCCTAATAATAGAATAAATTGACGTTACAGTTATTGCATCGAATATTTATATCCTATGTGATCATCTATTTTCAGTTCATTATTTACATTTATATTCTGAAATGTTCATTTTCTGATGAAATCAATAGTGTTGGATATACAGGGTGTTACGGTTAAAAGGGTACAGAAATAATTTTAGGAAATTGTTTGAAGGAAATAATCTTAAAGGTTCAGTTTGTACGCATGAATTCAGGTTACTATGTTACTAATACATAGATGCCAGCAAATCGATTTCTGGAACTAAGATCTCAAGAAGATATTAGGTGATTAAGCCAGAGAAAACCTGAAATAACAATAACCTCTGTTTGCCAAAAAGCATTCCATCGAACTAGAAAATTATACCAGGATGTATTGAAAAATTCTCAATTATTCAACATATTCTCCTCTTAATTGGATACATTAATTACAGCGAAACTGCAACGCCTCTAGACCTTTAAAAAAAAAATGTTTCTTCTGTCTCTACAAACCAGACCTCCACAGCTTTTATTACCTCCCCGTTGAAAGAAAATTTACGACCTTTTGAACTTTTTTTCAGTTGAGGAAAGAGATGATAGTCGGCTGGAGCTAAAGGAGGTGTTCTAGTATCTAATTCAAACCTTAAATCACGAATTTTTGCATGGCAACATGAAATTTGTGTGCAGGGGCGTTGTCCTGCAAAAACAAAACTCCTCTGGATAGCTTTCCGCGTCTTTTCTCTTTGATTTTTTCCCGTAAAAAGGTCAGTAATGTCGAATACTAATCTCAGGTTATTGTTCCACCCTTATCCAAAAAATCAATCATGATTACTCCATGGCAATCCCAAAAAACTGAAGCAAGAACATTTCCAGCAGATTTCTGGACACGAAACTTCTTAGGTCTTTGAGAACCAGAGTGTCGCCATTCCATCGATTGTTGCTTTGTTGCTGTATAGTAGAAATGTACCCAAGTCCCATCCATAGTAACAATTCGGTTCAAGAAGTATACATCGTTTTCAAATCGAGCACAGATCGAACGCAATGCTTCTACCCATGCACGATTTTGGTCAACATACAAACATTTGGGGATCCATTTCGTAGCAATTTTTCTCATGTCCAAATTGACGTGAACTATATGAAGAACGCGTTCGTATGAAATATTCAGTGCTTCAGATATCCGTTTCAGCCCAATTCGACGGTCTGATAAAATCATGTCATGAACTACATCGTTATTTTCGGGGACTGACACAGAAACTGGCCTTCCCGATCGGTCATCAACCAACCTCAATGAAAAATTTACCTCGTTTGAAACTTGTAGTCCAATTTTTCACGGTTGCATACGAAGGACAATTATCACCAAGGGTATTAAGCATATCTTTGTAAATCTGCTTACCTCTTAACACTTTTAAATACAGGTACTTGATGATGGCTCGATACTCCAATTTTTGGATTTTCACAATTTCGGTGGACATCCCTCTTTTAATTCATTGCGTAACTCTGGTTTACTTTTTTAATCTCAAACTTCACACTGACACTTCAATGAGTTATTGTTCGTTGCTACGGTAACGCAATATTTTTTTTATGTATGGAACTGGTCTAGGCTAACTAGATATCAAAACATCCTTGTACAAAGGGTGCTCTTCGAAGTTGGATGTCATCTCAATAAATAGGCTGCCACTTTGGGTTCATTATCAACTAGGTGACACATATTTTTATTCCTCGAGACATATCAACATAAAAAAGTTGTGGAAATTCCAATAAGATCTTTCCAATGTTCATGTCCCAAATTTTTCGGTTTTTATTTTGAATATAGACATTAGTTATCTGGTTCCTCATCTTTTCATTGCATTAGATGGCTTATTGTAGAACTTCTACGTACCCTTCGTGAATTAATTCACCAAAACCCTTCGAACTCCAATTATTTCCCACGTTCTTCCTGTCAGAACTAACAATTCTAATAAATTATAGAATCATTGCGGTAAAATAGCTACGAAACTTCGAGAGACATCCTAATTGCCCCACCTGGAATCCTTTCTTAGATCAGCCGTTTTTGTAACGTTTCCAAGGAAACTCAACAATCAATTTCTCAAGAGTTAATTGGCTGATTCAGCTCCCACCTCAACTGAACTTAGCTTCTACCGGGAGCTTTCAGATAGCTGGCGCCAATCATTGGGGTGATGAGTTAAATTAGATACATCCAAAAGCAATATATTATATATGGGAATCCAACAAACGTAACTTATTCAGAAATCGATGAAGAATTTCATGAAGGTTCATAATCATCACAAATTATCAATAAATAAATAAAGGGGCCCAGAATCCATTCTATTTTCATCGAGGTGAGTCGTGTTTCTCTGACAATGCCACATAAAACTAAAACTATTGTCTGAATCTACTCTATCTGAACAAGATGGTAGTAGTTGGGAAGCCGACGATGCTGAATCGGGATTTACTCGACCGTCGTGGAGACTTTGTAGTAGGTTTTGAAGAAAGATTAGGTAGTAGAAGGAAAAAAGTTTCTATGATGTATGCACTTTCAGCGGTGGGGAAAGCCTTTGCAGACTTTCAAAGATGTACAAAAATCGTCAGGTGTACATACTCGAGCGTGTCAAATTGATACATTCTCTACGTGCCTCTGATATTAAGTTCATGTTAATCTGACAGTTTACGAGGTGAGACCGGCCTTCGGAAGAATTGAAAATGGAGAAAAAAACTTTTCGAGCGTGTCGGATTTTTAGAGGATATGTTAATTGGACCCAAAGAAAGTTACTTTTCAAGAGACTGACAATTAGGACGTGACGGAAGGTCACAGCGGTCCTTTGAAAATGCAAAAAAAATTGTTACTTGTACATACTCGATAGTGTCAGATTTTCATGCTGATGGTTGACCCATTAATCTTACACTAATCAGAAGGTTTTTTTTTAAATGACAGTTTGGAGATGATAGCAACGCATTTTTTCTTTAATATCTCCCTTTCTGTACCTCTAATTATTTCTGTATTCATTATGAAAGTTGTTGATAATAAAATTCTATACAACTTTTATTCGAAACATTTTTACATACAACGGTTAAGACGTTTTCGAGTTAGAGAACGATAAAGGCGAGGAGCTTAGCCACACATGCGAAAGTTCAGGGTCAATGTAGAAACCCAGTCTGATGTACATTCATCGTCATATATCTAGAAAACGTTCGAACGCATAAAAAATTTCTTCCGGAAAAATTTATAGAAAATTGTATTCTCTACTACTTTTATAATGAATGCGAAAACAATTTGAAGCCCTGGAGAGGAGATAAAAAAAAACTGATTTTTGGGACGTTAATGGACAATTTTTATTGTTTCGGCTTGCTGAAACTATCTTGTTATATTTTTTCCGTTATTCTTGAATCAGTAGCTTCAAAATAAAAAAAAAAACGACCTCGTTCGAGTATGTACAGGGTGGGCAAAATTCGTTGTCTACTGAGAGGATCTCGAGAACTAAAGCATCTAGAAAAAAACTGAGAACACATTCTCGAGCTCTTTTTTCTTGACTAATCCAAAACTGAAAGCAGATCTGGCCTAACGTTCATAGATTTTGATTGATGAACGAAATTTTAGAAATTGTAATTTTCAATAAAGCTAAATAACTCGCTTATTTGAACTCGTATTTGAAATCTGTTGTTACAGGCACTTTTTTATGAGGAATTCGAATATGAAATTATTAAATTTATTGATTCATTGATTTTCGAGATACGACAGGGATTTCTGATTCTTCAAATGTAAACTATAGTTGAGAATTCTTCCATATCATCTATGATAACTATCGCCCTATATCAATATTATCTAATATCAACAAGATTTTCGAGAGAATAATTTTTGATAAGGTCTTACATTTTTTTGAAAAAAATAACATCTTGGTTAAGCAACAATGTGGTTTCAGGCAGGGAAAATCCACAATAAATGCAATGTATCAGGCACTAAATTCCATCATAAAATCATTGAACAAAAATCAAGTGACAGCAGCTCTTTGCCTTGATTTGACAAAAGCATTTGACAGTGTGAATCATAACATCCTATTAGAAAAAATGGAAAAATATGGAATAAGAGGAGTTGCACTAGATCTCTTCAGATCATATTTAACAAGAAGAATTCAAAGAACCACAGAGAGAGGAAGAAATGGCAAACAGGTAATATCAGATCCCTTACATGTTGAGAGAGGTGTACCACAAGGCTCAATATTGGGTCCTCTACTCTACATAATCTATACCAATGATTTAATTCATGTAACATCCAATGATATGGTTATGTTTGCTGATGATGTATCAATGATTTTGTCTCGTAAGACTCTGACTGAATGCAAGGATCAGCTTGAATGTGACTTGAAAAGTGGTTCAAAAGTAACGAATTGGTAATAAACATCGATAAAACAAAATTGCTCGTCTTTAGGGAAAGAAATAAAGATGCCATTAGCTTGACATATCATGGTAAAACAATCAAGACAGAGGATGCAGTACCTTTCCTGGGGATATATATATCGATGGGGACCTGAGTTGGAAAACACAAATTGAAAATCTGTCTACAGGCATTGCAGGATATTGCTATGCTTTGAGGGTATTGACCAATACAATTAGTGAAGAGACGGCCCTGACAGCTTATTATGCCTACGTTCAATCCAAACTCAGGTACGGAATAATTTTCTGGGGTAATTCTGTTGAGGCTGAGAGAATATTCAAAATGCAGAAGAGATGCTTGAGAACTATCTTCAAAATGAAATACAATGAGAGCTGTAGAAATATATTTATTGGTAATAACTTATTGACATTGTACAGTCTCTTTATTTATGAATGTGTAATGTATGTAAGCAACAACTTCAATGATTTTAAAGAATTACTGTTAAGTCATGAATACAATACCAGAGGAAAAAATTATCTCAGTAGAGAAAAAACAAATTTTAGTTATATACAAAGGAATGCTGTATATTTTATAATCACAGTATGGAATAAATTTCCTCAAAAATTTTAAATGCTTGCCTATTGCAATTCAAAAAAAAAAATTTAAAAATGTTTTTGGCTAGAAAATGTTATTATAGTGTTGGGGATTTTTTGAATGAGGGAGATTTTGTTTCATTATAGGTTCATATGTATTGACGTGATCTACATCTGTTGATATTTGATCAAATAAAGATTATTATTATTATGACTTTAGCCTTGCGGCTTTCACACTCCTCTCCAGAGGAAAATTCACTTATCCCAGATATCTCAGATATCAAAAGGATTAAGCTCTGTTGGAGCCCTTTCCAGGTTTTCGGGCTCGTGGTGGTGGTCGGGTTCGGGTCGCTCCTCGGCTCCCTGCTGTACAGTCCCTGGCCATATTATTAGACGCATTGATTCGATGCAAAATCTCAATATTGAATTATTAAATTGAATGTATATGTTACATATACTTCATCTGTAAATGGTTTTCACATATAATATATCATATTCAATAAAAAATATTGATTTATTGATGATTAAACATGAAATTCTAATATTTTGCTGAGCCACCCTGTGTAGCTATGAGAGCTTCTTACTATCAATGCAGAATTGTTCGGTTTCCTGCATTCGAAGATAATGATTTCATATGTGGATTATCGAAATAACGTCCGAACCTGCAGAATGCAAGACGTCCACTGGAAGACATAGTACTGATTCATACTTAAGTACTAATACTACAACATCAAAAATAAATGCCAAATAGAACAATTTAATGAGAGTCGTAGATGAAACTAACATTCTGTGGAAATGAAATTCAAATATTCTGCTTTTTCCTCGAGCAATACCAGTAAATATAAAAAAAATCCTCAGTGCGTCTAATAAACTGGCCAGGGACTGTAGGTTGGATTCCTGCTCCACCCGCACTTCCTGTCGGAGCAGACGGTGTTCCTCTGCATTCCCCATGTACTTGCGTACAGTTCTCGCCGTTCCGAGCAGTACCGCCTTCTGCATGACTTTATAAATATTTTCGTCCAACTGAAGTTTTCTCAAGTTCTCTAGTAGTTTCTTCGGTATCAGGCCTGTAGATGAGATGACAATAGGGATGGTCTTTATATATTTCAGCTTCCACTGTCTTCTGGTTTGTTCCTCGAGATCTCTGTATTTTGAAATTTTTTCAGTGTGTCTATCTAGAAGATTGTTATTATTTGGAATTGCCACGTCGATGAATAGTGCTGTGTCCTCATCCTTATTGAGCAATATGAGGTCTGGTCTATTGTGGGTTATTTTCCGGTCTGTGAGAACCCAGTCAACCAGAAATGTAACAGTAAGTCGCAGGGAGTACCCAAAAATATCGCATTGAAGCGCTTCTTTGAGAAGTTTCATGGATGTACTTAAGATTTCACATTGCGGACATTAACATCCGCATATTGTTAAGTTTGCGAATTCCTCAACTTTAGATCCCTAGTGGTTGCATGTAACATCATATCGAGATGTTCCGATGAAGTGAACATAGCTACTATTATGCGACTTCTCTCTGTTGATATTTTTGAAATATTGAATCTGTGATATTTTTAGAACATGAAATGATGTGTTGTGAATAAATTTCGATGAACTCTATCCAGCGACTTCTCTAAGAAAAACTTTCAGTAACTGTCTGAAATGTTCTATTTATCAGCACGTGGTCTCGAGGTTAACTCATAACCTAAATCCCGCTATGCAAAACGTGGTGTGACGTGTTTCGTTCTGTGACTGCGTTGTGTTGAGAGTTGTGAACAAACAAAATCTTTATGAATGAATTTTGAGAATAATTTTTTTAACCGAGCTGGTGATTAAATTTCGTTTTAGGTAAGTGTTACTTGATGTTGATTGATTAATTAACGTGCAGTAAAAGGTGAGTAGTTATATAACCTATTGAAATAATGACTACATCATGATCACTTCTTGGCCCTCTTATCCTCCCCATTTTTGCACCTTTGTAACGTTCAACTTTCAACATACCTCATATGAATTTAGGTGATAAGTGACATTCACAACCTTCAAAATCAAACTTGGAATTGATTTGAATCATCGAGAGAACTTCAAATTATTATTTTAGATACTGTGCTGGAAAAAATCACCTTCTACTCTTGTTAGATTTTTCATGACACTCAATTTATTACTATCAATACAGCTCTGATTTTTTTTTTCTTCAGCTGGACCATGCCGTTCCTGAAGTGGAATGAAGATTTATAACAAGATATATGTTCTTTATTTTATATATTTGGATTTGTATGAAACATATTAATCTTGAATAAAAAGATATCAGTATTTCATATAGTTGTTCAATTTCCCTTTTGAGGATGAGAGCAGAATACGAAATATATGTAGGTAAGAGTAAAGAGTAAATCCAGGGTACAAATGAGGCGTTCAGAGCTGAAGAGGCCCAAGCTACATTTTTTCTGAAATTGAGTTTACGAGTATATAAAATTTTGATTCATTTTCAGGCAGTTCTTACTAATAATTCAATTTCAGAAAAATTGTAGCATGGGTCACTTTTCCTCGGAACGCCTCGAATATGGAGTGCAAATTGATTGCCACGATGGTAATTATCAAATTGAACATGAATATAACTTCAATAGAGGATACACTTTGGTAGTTTATTCTGTCAAAATAATCGTTCCAAAAACCTCCAAAATGAGAAGTCGCAAAGTTGCTGTCTAGGGTACTTTTTTTACACCTACTATGTGATGTACTGGGTAATTACCTGCGATATGCGATCTTGCGGACATTAAGCACTCTCCAGTAAGTACTGGTGGCCTTTTTTTAAATCAACATTGTGAAGTCGCATTTCCACAGTGGTAATTCCCACCAACTTCCCTGTGACTGAAACTGGTTGACTGGGAACAGTGCGATCCCAGTAGAGCTTGTGATGTTCGTTTTCCAGCACAGCATCTGGATGGTAATTGTAATAAGGAACCCTTTTCGAAGTTAGAAGTTGGTGTTTTAGTGCCAATTCTTGGTGAAGAATCTTGGCAACAGCATCATGTCTATTTTTATACTCTGTGCCCGCGAACTTCTGACATCCCCCGGTGATGTGCTGGATAGTTTCATGTGTCGCACAGCCATAACGACAGCTATCGTCCGCCACTGAGGCATCCTTGGCGATGTATCTCATGTAATTTCTTGTTGGAATCACCTGATCCTGGATGGCGAGCATGAAGCCCTCTGTCTCAGGAAACAACCTTCCGGAAGTCAACCAGTAGTTCGACGCAGATATGTCGACGTAATCATGTTTGACCTCATTCTGGTGCCTCCCATGCAAAGATTTGCCAATCAGTTTCTGCATTTTACTTTCTGCAGTGTGTTCGACGGTTTCCAAGTGATCCTGGTGTAGCTTTAACGGTGTAGAAGTATCAGCAACACAAACTACTCGATGGAGTTCTGACGAAGCTGCCTTGCTCAAGAAATAGTTTCGAAGTCCTTCAATTTCCTGGGACATACGGTTGGACAAATCAACAATTCCTCTACCCCCAAGATGTCGTGGCAGCTTTGTCCGTTCTATTGAGCTTTTGGGGTGATGTTTATTGTGTTTAGTCAGCATCGTCCTTATTTTTCTCTGTAAAGCTGCTAAATCGGTGGTCGTCCAAGAGATTATACCAAATGAATAGCTCAGCGCCGAGCAAGCGTAGGTGTTAATCGCTTTTATCAGATTCTTGCTGTTAAGACCAGTTCTCATTATCCTCCTCAATCTTCGGGTGAACTCCTCCGTTAATTCTTTCTTCATCTATTATTATTATTATTATTATTGTTGCAAATTTTTGCTCCTTTCAAATATGTCGCTAATCACATGAATATAACATAAGAAAATAATTCAATACTTTTTCCTGCTTTTCGATTCACTGTTGAATTTTCAGTAGGCTGGTGTAACCATAGCGACCATTGAAAAAGTATAATGGTTCGTGAACTGCACATAATTCTATGTGAAATCAACCTTCTATGATAGAAATCATCGACGGTCGAATAATTATTTCTTTTATATATTGATATCGAGATCGATATCCTTAAGAGAGTAAAAGAATCTCGTCTGGTTAAAAGAAGAAAATTTATTCAATTATCGGTTTTTCTATTTATGAAAGAAACTTAAAGAGTCAGTTATATGGAAAAAATACGATAATAAACTATAATTAAAATTTTTACAAAAAGTAAGATGATGAAAAATAGGTACATCTATCAACGGTTGTGTTCGAATTGTGAACCATCGTTAGATAAGCATGTCAATCTAACACTACGTATGGCGTTGCCGATCTGAATACAGGTAATTTCTCTCAGGGCGTTTTCCGGTCTGGTTCTTTATTGTTGATTATATTTTATTCTTGTTTCGTAAATTTTATTTTTCCTTCAGTAGAAAAGGAATTTTGGCCACTCTGTACAAGTGAGGATTTTTTGCGAGTTTGGCGCCTTCCCGCACATTTTTGTCACTGTTAAATTATCAGATTAAGAGAATATATACTTTTCAGCATGTAATTAACGGCATATATCTTAATCTAACACGGTGCACTATGTACAATGATCGATTTTTTTTACTATTCCGACAAGCTCTCCTAGACATTTCCCCCTACATACAGCTCTAATTTTTAGTAGAGGTACTCTACAAGGTCCAAGGTATCTCCCCTTAAATTAATCTGATACGGTCGAGTAAATCCAGAAATACATTCTTGGGCTCCCCAACTATGTCAATCAATCACAATATGTCGACGAAGAAGGTTGTGCCGAGCGAGTCTCTCCAATCAGTAATTCCTGAATGTGCTGTTTGTAAACGAACGATAGTCAGGAGTATCATAAAGTGCAATGTTTGCCTTAAATCATACCATCCTGGTTGTGCCAGTAAAATAGGGAAGTGCTGTGACTGTGATTTCCTATCCGCCATAGATTGTAACACGGGTAATGTGTCTCCAGTACCCGAGTTTTCCGACAAGAATTATCTATCTAGTGAATCTACGCAACAAGATCTTTTCATTAAAATAATCAAAGAGTTAGAAGCAAAAAATTCTTTGCTGATGGAGAATAACTCTCTATTAAGATTCAAGGTTTCAACACTCGAAGGAGAAATCGAGAAAAAGAATGTCGAGATTGATAAACTAAGAAAAAAGACTAATAACACAAACATAAACAAATGTGCCAGTGAATCATCATCGTTTAGAATCTCTGAGGCGCCGGGCGGTGATCCCCGCTCGGGTACTGTAACGCGTGCTTCTGGCGATTCGCGATCGAATAATATACGAGTCCCGCATTTACATGTTGCGGATGCTGAAACTTCTGCTCCTGCACAAACAGTGACGGAGGTTATTCAAACTCAGGTTTCCCTTGGATCGCAGGCTGACAACACTCTAGCCGCTAAAGAAAATGATGGGGATACATGGAATATTGTTTCTCGTAAGAAACCTCGAAAACGTGTCAGAGCTCTAGTTGTTGGAAGTTCGGAAAGTACATCCGTTGTGGGCATTAGTAGGTCCAGTATATTCCATGTTTCTAATTTAAAACCAGAGACAACAGAAAAAGATTTACAGGAATTTTTGAATCAAAAATTTTCTACCGTACAGTGTGAGAAGCTCACCTCGAAATACCCCGACAGCTACTCATCGTTTAAGGTGCTTATTCCAAGCTCTGAACATGAAAAAGCCCTAAATAGTTCTAATTGGCCAAACAACGCCAAAATTAATCATTTTTTTCATCCCAAAAGGGTGATACGTCCGGCGGAATAGATTTTGCTGAGTTTGAGGTGTTTAGACTTCTGCAGCTGAATATCCAGTGTGTATCTAATAAACTAGAAGGCCTGGAATTGCTTTTCGCTGAATATTGTCCTGATGTTGTGAGTGTTGTGGAGCACTGGTGCAGTGCCGAAAATGTCAGTACAATGACTATACCTGGGTATATTCTAGCTGAATACTACTGTCGCCCCTGTAGAGCCCACGGGGGATCGATGATCTATGTGAAAACCGGTATTAAAACAAAAACTTTGCATGTGTCGAATTTTTCAGACGAGATGAATTGCGAGATGTGCGGAATTATTATGACGGCCAACGATATCCGTCTAGGCATTATAAGTGTTTACCGGCCCTGTTCCGGTGTGTTTGAGGTCTTCATCAATAGATTGTCAGACGCCCTGAACTATTGCTTGAATTTGGTTGACCTTATCTTTGTGTGTGGTGACCTGAACGTGGACTTTCTCAAAACTGAAGGTGCTAACCGTAAGCTATTTGATGATTTACTTGATTGTTTCGATTTAAAAGTTTCGTCACGGGATCCCACGAGGGTATTCACGGACAGAACTGGCCATACATCCACCTCAAAGGTGGACTATGTCTTGACTAATGCTGATTTATCTGGCTCTAGTGTGAAAGTTTTTGAACCTCTCTTGAGTGACCACCGTGCTATTTTAGTTGAATACAATAATATATTTCCTGAATATATACAGGATGGTCCAAAAATTGTAAGAAATTTGTGTCAAAGAAACCTCGACAATTTTGTTTTTAATATCGCAATTAATGACTTTATTGGTGTTTATGACAGTACTGACGTCAATGGATGTTTTCAAGCACTCGTTGATACTATAAAGAGTACGTTTGAGACATGTTGCCCATCGGTGAGGCTGGCTAACAGGAAGCGAAGGGTGAATATGTGGATCACTCAAGAAGTAATTCTAGCGAAACGTGAACTTGTAAGTCTCCATTGGTTGCACTCGAGCTTGAGATGCCAGAGTAGTTATATACTATACAAAAAGGCGAAAAAGGAGTATGCATCTTTGATCAAGACTGCTAAATTAAATTTTCATAATGAGCTCATCGGTAGATCCGACAATAGAAGCAGAACAGTATGGTCCATGGTCAATAACCTAACTGGCCGAAAGGGTAGGAAGAATGGATGTATTGAACTCCTTGTTGATGGTGTTTTGATCGATGACAGCTTGCGTCTACCGAACATTTTTGCAGATTACTTCTCTACAGTTACTGAAAGCACTCTTCACCGCTATTATGGGGACTCCTTATCCCAATCATGTACTACGTCTGTATTGTTGAATACAACATTTTTCTTTCATCCGGTGATTGAGAGCGAAGTAGCTGATATTATAAGATCAATGAAAAACAATAAGTGCGCAGGGGTGGATTCCATTTCTGCCAGAATTCTCAAACTAATTAGTTCAGACATCTGTAAGCATTTTGCTCACTGTATTAATCTATCTGTGAGCACAGGCATCTTTCCAACGGTCCTCAAAAAAGCCCTTATCGTCCCAATCTTCAAGAAAAATGATATACATGACATCACAAACTATAGACCAATTTCTCTACTCAGTATATTTTCTAAAGTGTTTGAGAGGTTGGTGTTCAACCAAATGATGAAATATCTTGACAGATTCAATATTCTCGATAATGCCCAACATGGTTTCCGAGCTGGTCGATCAACAGAAACAGCTGCAGTTTGTTTCGTCGATTATGTGTATGAATGTCTCGATAGCGGATTGCATGTGGCAGGTCTATTCTTTGACCTTTCGCGAGCATTCGATAGTCTTCCACCTGACTTTATAATTGACAAGTGTTACAACATATGCATTCACGATATTCCGAAGAATCCAAGAACCATGCTAACGTTATATGCTGACGACACGGGCATAGCAACTCGACACCGCAACCCAGAAGCAATAGAACAAGTTCTACAAGAAACGATTAACGAAACAAATGACTGGTGCATAAAGTGGAAAATCAAGCTCAATTGACAAAAGAGCCAAGCAATATTACTACAGAAGAGAAGACTGCGACCCACAACGAATCTAGACGTTGACGGCGAAGAAATCGACTGGAAAAATGAAGCCAAATATTTAGAAATAACTTTTGACCAAGGACTTACTTGGAAAAGTCATATCAAACAAGCAATCGACAGAACGAAAGCAGCGATGAATAGACTCTATCCTCTGATAGGAAGAAGAAGCCACATGTCGAAAGAGACAAAATGGAAGATAATCAAAGCCGTTGCTAGGCCTCAACTGACTTATGGATCAGTTGCCTGGGGTTTCGCGGCAAAGAGCCATATCAAAAGAATTCAGGCCACTGAAAACAAGCTGCTACGATGTGCAATAGATGCACCTTGGTTTATCAGGAATAGACAGACCTAAAATTGGAAACCATAACGGAATTCATGAACAGAAAAGCAGATAAATTATTCGAAACAGCGAAAAACCATCCGAATCAAGAACTCAGGACACTAGTGGATTACGACCCACAGGAAGATAAAAGGAGAATGCGAATTAATCGAAGGAGACCAGGAGATAAATTAAAATAAGAACAGAAACTTATTGAAAAATACAATAGAGTGTTATCCAATAGAGGATAAACACATAAATCCCAGCACGATAGTGTGCGAAAAGAAAACCAACTAAGAGATTAACGGTGTACAGACAAATGCCCCGTACCAATATTCAAGAAGCAGTTTAGGGTTTTTAGTGGGTCTCGAGCTCAGGAGAGTGAGAATCCCCACACTTGTTCCCCCTCACGATAGGGTGCTTCGTCGGACTTGCAGATTTTCCCACTGCTACACCAAAAAAAAAAAAAGTTTTGCTCTCTGAGCTTGTTTGTGTGCCATAATAGTCCGCTTTGGTCGCGGTGGCAGGTTTGGTGGGTTCGACCAACACGCCCTACAATCTGTAGATAATCATTAGAATATACTCTTTCTTGATAGAATGGTCTCTCCTTTCCACTCTTAATGACGATACCTTGGCAAGTTCGATTCAGTAAAATTTCAAAGGTTCACTTAGGCTTGGTTGTTCAGTGCAAGATTGAGCCGAGATTTAAGTTGATCCTAGATCAACGTGACAGAATTGAATGGCAATATCAAAATTAATCTAGGATTAACTTTAATCCTGCACTGAACAACCGGGCCTTAGAATTCTCACTAATCTACGATGAACACTTCTCGTCGAATGTGAAACTTATCGTAACCAGAATTTGAACTCCTTGAAGAAGATAGTTGGACATTTCCAGAAATCTGTACATATTTTGAACTTTCCTCAATATATTATTAAACATAACCGTAACAATCTACAAGCTATTTCTCTAAATAAACAAAGGTGTCATTAATAGCTTGGACTCCAATCAAATACAAGTTAATAACAAGAATGAATATTTGGTTTTATCCACTACCAAATGATCCATGTCCGATTTTTCGCTCATGACGATTCAGATCGATATCGCCTAGGAATCTTCAGGGAACCTTCTAGAGTTTCATTTTCCCCAATGTAAGTTTTATGGAACAATTCCTCTTTGTGCATTTCTTCCAGGGCATTCGTCTCCTGATGTCTGATCTCCGCCAAGGCCTGTATCACTTTCACACAATCCGGATATTTCTTAATACTCATTTTGAACACCTTCTTGTCCAACCTGTACGTCTCGCATATTTCCAACGCTATAACGTTGGCTGTTCGTTTCGTTTCCTTGGATAGCAGCGCAATTTCACCGAAATAAGCTCCGTCTTGGAGATGGCACACCTGAAATGAAACTTTGATATGAATAGTCGTCAATTTTTCTCACTTCCAACAAATTGAATAATCCGTTTGGAAACGATGAGCCTTCCGGACTCAAAGTGATTGCGACAGTAGAATCTGTTCTGAAAATAGGTGAAGGAATACTGCGCAGTGTTTTCGAACGATGGTTTTATTGGATACGTTTCTTTTAAATGAAAACACGAATATCGGATTTACAATAAGAACGCAAAAAATAAATATTCGTTCGAGGAATACTTCGAGAATACTCGAGACAGTACTAGGATATAAAGGTATAACCAACGCAGGCTACATTGCGGATTAGGTATCTGAGGAAAAACAAATCCCCAAAGGACTGGTTCAGATGAGTATATCACAATTGATTACTTTATTTGAGATAATTGAAGTTTACAACGTTGCTGTTAGGAATCAGATGAACTTCGACATGTCCGCAATAAAATCCTCAACATTCACAGAAATAAGAAATGGATCACGCCTTCAACAGTAAGGCATTCACAGAAATGTTATAGTTGAGGAGCCGACGATTCTAAATCGGGATTTACTCGAACGTCGTAGAGACCTAGTGGATTTTGAAGATTAGATGGTAAAAAGGAAAAAAAGTTCTATATGATGTATTCTTCGTCAAGCGGTGGGGAAAGCGTCTGTATGTTTTCGAAGATGTAAGAAAACATCGTGAAGTGTACAGGGTGGGCAAATTTCGATGTTTTAGCACTACAGCTTTTGAACCAGAGGATATACACAAAATCTGATATCCCATTCTCGTTCTCTTTTTCTGAGAAACTAACAATAGTAGTAGTCATTTTTGGCCACCTTCTTTTGTTTTCGAGTTATAAGCGAAAATTGGAAAAATGGTGATTTCGAAATAAATTTATATCTCCGCTAATACTGATGATAGAGCTCTGAAACTAAAACATTATACAGGCACTTTTTTGAGTAGAATCCAGTGGCGTGCTTGCTTTTTTAGCAGGATTTTTAATTACGAAGCTATGACCTAAAGTTATGTTTTTTTTAAATGGAAACACTAGATTTCTGTGCAATTTTTTGAAAGCTTAATTTTTACTGATTTCAAAAATATATAACATCATATGGTTTGCATCAATATAAATAATGAAAAATGGTCAAAAACCTTTATTCTCAATATTTCTATGGTTTCAACTTCCGTTGAGAATAGAAAAATGTAGCATCTTATTATTACCACGGTCTCCTTCTATTAGTCCTTTCATTTCTATGCTTCTTACTCAATTTCTCCAAGATTCGAATTTCATGAAAATTGGTGAAAAGCATAGAAATAATGACATTTCCGGAAGGAGACTGCTCTTATTATAGGTAGCTCTATTTTTCTGTGCTCATCAAAACTTGAAACCATAGAAATATTGAGAAAAAAAGGTTTTTGACCATTTTTTATTATTTATATTGATGCAAACCATATGATGTTATATATTTTTGAAATCAGTAAAAATTAAGCTTTCAAAAAATTGCACAGAAATCTAGTGTTCCCATTTAAAAAAACATAACTTTAGGTCATAGCTTCGTAATTAAAAATCCTGCTAAAAAGGCAAGCACGCCACTGGATTCTACTCAAAAAAGTGCCTGTATAATGTTTTAATTTCAGAGCTCTTTCATCAGTATTAGCGGAGATATAAATTTATTTCGAAATCGCCATTTTTCCAATTTTCGCTTATAACTCGAAAACAAAAGAAGGTGGCCAAAAATGACTACTATCTTGTTAGCTGCTCAGAAAAAGAGATCGAGAATGGGGTATCAGATTTTGTCTATCTCCTCTGGTTCAAAAGCTGTAGTGCTAAAACATCGAAATTTGCCCACCCTGTACATACTCTAGCGTGTCAGATTAAATATGCCCTACGTATCTCTGATAATAAATTCATGTTAATCTGACAGTTGCGTGGTTGGGCTGCGCATACGGAAGAATTGAAAATGGTAAAAAAATTATTTTTCGAGCGTGTCAGATTTTCAAAGTATGTGTTAATTGGACACAAAGGAAGGTACTTTTGAAGAGACTGACAATTCAGACGTGACGCAAGGTCACAGCGGTTCTTTGAATATGCAAAAAAACGTGTCAGATTTTTATACTGATAGTTAATCTCCGTGTTGCAGACAAGTTGACCCATTTATCTAACACTAATCAGGGGGGTTTTCTTTATCTGACAGTTTGAATATGACAACAAGGCATTTTTTTCAAATATCTCCCTTCCTGTACCTCTAATCCTTTCTGTATTCATGATGAAAGTTGTAGATAATGACATTCTATACAACTTTTGGCCGAACCAATTTTACATACTCTTAACCGTCTTTGAGTTAGAGGGCGATAAGGGCGAAGAACTTAGCCACACATGCAAAAGGCCAAGGTCAATGTAGAAACCCAGTCTAATGTACATTCATCGCCATATATCTCAAAAACATTCAAACGTAGAAAGAATTGCTTCGGACAAAATTTGTAGAAAATGTTATGATCTACAACTTTTATAATGAAAGAGAAAATAATTTGAAGCCCAGGTGAGAGGATAAAAAAAAACTGATTTTCGTAACCTTTATGGCCAATTTTTATTGTTTCGGGTAGCTGAAACTATCAAATTATATTTTTTTCGTTATTCTGGAATCATTAGCTTCAAAATAAAAAAAAAGCCACCGCGCTCGAGAATGTACTAGATTCGTTTTTTCGCAAGTTTGGCGACCTGCCACATACTTTCGTCACGCTTAAATTGTCAGATTAAAAGAATATATACTTTTAAACATGTATTTAACGACATATTTCTTAATTTTACAGGCTCGAGTATGTACAATTATATATTTTTTTTTTATTATTCTGACTGGCTGTCGTAGACGATTCCCTGAATATAGGTTTGATTTTTGGTTGAGGTACTATACAGGATCCAACGTATCTCCCCTTGTATTAATTTGACACGCTCGAGAAAATCCCGAATTTCCCTCTTGGGTTCCCCAACTACTGGATATTCGATTAAACTACGCTAGCCGATTAGGAATTACTGGATCAACAGAAGATTCTACGTGAAAGTGGAAGAAAAGAAAGTTTTACAACAAGATATTTGAAAGCCACTATTGTACAGCGTGGGCAAAATTCGTTGTGTAGTGAGGGGATCTCGAGAACTATAGCAGCTAGAAGAAAACGGATGACACATTCTTCAGCTCTTTTTTCATGACTAGTCCAAATCTGAAAACAGAATCGGCCTATCACTTTTGGATTTCGAGTTATAAACAAAAAATGAGATTTTGACGATTCCGAAATGTTCTCATAATTTTATTGTCGTTGAAGTTACAGATCTGAAACTTGAACCTACTTATGCCCTTTCATACGTAGAATCTACTGATGAAAGATTTTTTTTTCAATTCAAAAATATCCAATTCAATAAAAGTTTGCATTTAAAAAAATTAAAGTTCACCTAATGAATAGAAATGAAAAAATATTTTGGGCTCATCACTGGATTCTACGTGAAAAAGTGCTTGTAGGAAGTTCAAGTTTCAGATTTGTAACTTCAAAGGCAAAAAAGTTATGAGAACTTTAGGAAATTGTCAAACTCAAAAATGAAGTATCGTAGGAGGCTGCGGGTTAAACCATTCTTTGTCTCTCCGAAAGAGAGCTCGGAAATGTGTAATCCGTTTTCTTCTTGCTGCTGAAGTTCTCGAGATCCTCTCAGTAGACGACGAATTTTGCCCACCCTGTACAACATAATATACGTACAGGGTGGGCAAAATTCGTTGTCTACTGAGGGGATCTCGAGAACTAAAGAGAGCTAAAAGAAAACGGATGGCACATTTCCGAGCTCTTTTTCAGAGAAACAAAGAATGGTAAAAACCGTAGCCTCCAACGATTCTTCGTTTTTGAGTTATTACCAAGAAATGAGAAATTTTCGAAATCGTCAAAATCTCATTTTTTGCTAATAAATCGAAAACGAAGAATCGTAGGAGGCTAAGGTTTTCACTATTCGAAAATGTGTCACCCGTTTTCTTCTAGCTCTTATAGTTCTCGGGATCCCCTCAGTAGACAACTGCACATATACGGAAATTCGAAAATGCATTACCCTTAATATTTCGGACCCTATGCAAAAGCAGAAAAAAAAGCAAAAAGAAAGTAAGAATGCTGTGTGCATTCAAACTTTCAATTTTTCTACATCTCGAGCACGTGTTTTATACAGAACCCACTTCATTTATGTCCAGAGGAGAGAAAATCTAAAAATGTCATTCGACAACGTAATTTTCTTGTTATTTTACCGCTCAAATATTATTTCCCAAATAGTGAAGCCATGTAAAATGAATCACACTCTCATTGGAATTTCCAGAAACAATACATTCATGTTAATATTTATTCATTTCATTTCAGGAGTTCCACACTGGGTATATGAATTAATTTCTGAGAAACAGGAGTCAACCGCAAAATCGAAAAAGGTACGTTTTTATGTTACATAGCGTAAATTATAATATTAAGCTAAGCTTAATATTCTCATTCTTACGTTTTCTTAGGATGAATCGAATGTGTGTGTTACATTTTCCACTTGCAAGTGTTCAAAGTTGTTCCTTTTCTATATAAAGTATTATTAATATATCCTAAAATTTGAGGAAATTATGAAGGTTAGGATTATTCGAAGTGAGGACCACAGTACACAAATAATAAGGACCATACCATTAATTTTAAAAAGTCTTCCGGGTTTAACGTTCATGTATTTGAGGGGGTTATTCTAGGGGTCAAAATATGAAGAAAACTCAATAGTAACTCAGTTCCTAAGAAGCGCTCCACGAGAGTTAGAGCCTTTTCTACGAGATCTCCATAATCCAATCAGTTTGCGACTACTTTGTCAAGATTTGGCGGTTTCGAATGAAATAAGTACCTACATACACCGTGCACGAAAATCATCATCATATCTTAACTACTGCCTCAACATCATAGCAGTTCAATAACAAGGTAGTTTATGAAGATTGGGAATTGGAAAATTTTTGCAGTATGCAGATAAATTTAAAATGGTAAATGAGGTTTTTTCCGAGTGTCTTTGATTAATTAATACCTGTATCAATATAAAAAAAACTGAAAATCTAACAACCGCTCCTATAATCGTTAACGGAGGGTTTTCCTATTTTTATTCACTTGCACATTTTTTCATAAAAAACTCTCATTTTATCTTGTCCGTTTTCTAAATCCCAAATTTGAAATGAATAAAGAGATAAGCAACTTATAACTTATAACCGATCTGTGAAGTTTGTTCAGCCATGTAATATTCGAAAATAACTATTACATTACAAATGTATTTATGAATTTCATTACTAGGGTTACAAATGGTATACACACAACCGTGTGATAGAGATTAGAACAACTTGCAGCACATGGATATACAAAAAACATTGGCGAATAGTGCTTGTTGGTTGCAATCGTTTTTTTTTGTGTGGCAGGGGGAAAATCTGCAAGTCAGACGAACCACCCTCTCCTGAGAGGGAACAAGTGTGGGGATTCTCACTCTCCTGAGCTCGAGACCCACTAAAACCACAAACTGCTCTTGAATATTGGTTCCGGGCATTTGTCTATAAACCGTTCATCTCTTAGTCGGTTTTCTTCTCGCACACTATCGTGCTAGGATTTATGTGTTTATCCTCTAATGGATAACACTTCATTGGCTTTTTCAATATGTTTCCGTTCCTATTTTAATCTCTTTTTAATTGATCCCTTGGTCTCCTTCGGTAAATTCGCATTCTTCTGTTGTCTTCCTCTGGGTCGTAGTCCACTAGTCTCCTGAGTTCTTGATTCGGATGATTTTTCGCTGTTTCGAATAATTTCTCTGCTTTTCTGTTCATGAAGAATTTCGTTATGGTTTCCCATTTTAGGTCCCTATAAATCTGTCTATTCCATACAAACCAAGGTGCATCTATTGCACATCGTAGCAGCTTGTTTTCAGTAGCCTGAATTATTTTGATATGGCTCTTTGCCGCGAAACCCCATACTGATCCATAAGTCAGTTGAGGCCTAGCAACGGCTTTAATAATCTTCAATTTTGTCTCTTTCGACATGAGGCTTCTTCTTCCTTCTTCAGAGGGTAGGGTCTTTTCATCGCTGCATTTGTTTTGTCGATTGCTTGTTTGATATGACTTTTCCAAGTAAGTCCTTTGTCAAGCGTTATTCCTAAATATTTGGCTTCATTTTTTCAATCGATTTCTTCGCTGTCAACTTCTAGATTCGTTGTGGGTCGCAGTCTTCTCTTCTGAAGTAATATTGCTTGGCTCTTTTGTCCATTGAGCTTGATTTTCCCTTAGAACATAGAATATCAGGAAGGAGCTTTTTCGAATAAATGTGACGGGAATTGTGCGACGGAAACGGCCATATTGGTCTTCCAAGTTCTGATTTGAAAAGTGGCAGACTTGGAAGTCAAATGATTCTGTTATCTGTAGCCAAATGAACAAAGTGAACAAAGTGATGTTTTAACTTAATTTTGGTAATTTGGATTTTTGAAATTTGCTGGAAATAAGGATTTTGGATATTTTAGCGTGAATAATTCTTAGGTATATGATTTTTTAAGCTGAATATCAGGTATTAATTATGAGTTTCTGAATTTCATGACATAACAAGGTTATCCCATGACAATAATACTCCATGGGCGTAGGTGATGTTAAGTCATAGATCTTAATACCATTAAGTATATAGCCAAGCAGTGTTAGGCAGGGTGAATTTCCGCTTTGATTATCAATTTGAACGAGCGTGAAAAAGCTTCTGACTTTAGTCAGTGCTTTCCTAATTTTTTTGATTAATCAGAATCAACTGACTATTGAAGTTAGTTTTTTGGAAACTTCATTGTCCTACGCCACTGTTGAAACGAATATATATGTTCTCCTCTATTCCGGTCAAATTGAAATGAGCAATATGCTCCTTCCTGTTATTCTATATTCTAAGGATTTTCCACTTTATGCACCAGTCATTTGTTTCGTCAATCGTTTCTTGTAGAACTCGTTCTAATACTTCTGGGCTGCGGTGTCGAGTTGCTATGCCTGAGTATGCAGCATATATCGTTAGCATGGTTCTTGGATTATCGTGAATGTATATGTTGTACAGAAGTGGCCCAAGTGACCCTTGGGGTACTCCAGCCTCTATATCTCTTGTTGTGGAGCATTCTCCTTACACTTTCACTTCTATTTTTAAAATAATTCCTGATCAACTTGCATATTCTGATCGAATATCCAGCACATCTCATCTTATATATTAATCCTTCATGCCATACTCTGTCGATAGCTGTGGCGACGTCTAGTAAAACAAGACCAGTAGATTGTTTATTTTGGAATCCCTCTGTAATGTATTCTGTGAGCCTTAATAATTGTTGCTCTGTTGAATGCTCTCTTCTGAATCCGAACCGTTCTGGTGGTATTCGTTTCAGTTTTTTCAGTTTTCCATTTAGCCTCGTGGATCTAATTCTTTCTACTACTTTTCCTAACGCCGACAGTAAACTTATCGGTCTGTAGTTTTGTAGGAACTTCTTTCCTTTGAATGGTTTATTGAACACTATGACTTTCGCTCTTTTCCATTTTTCCGGGTAGTGTTCTGTCCTCATAATTCCATTGTTTGTAATCGACAAAAGTTCACTTATATTCGCTAAAATAAAATTGACGGAATGCTAATTCGTTCCCATACTAAGGAATATTGAAGACAGAAAACAGGAAACCAAATCCAGTTTTTTCATCAGCAGTAACTCTGGAATTGCTTGCTTCGATCTCTGATGAATCGCAAAACACAGGTACATTGAGGTGAGGTACGCCAGATTGAAGTTGACTTCATGTTAATTCCTTCCGATAGTAAGGAATATTGAAGACTGAAAATAAGAAACCAAAAACCACCCACCTTTTTTATCAGTATGACCTCAGCAGTCTGCAATTGCTTCCTTCGATCTCTCATGAACCACAAAACACAGGTACAATGAGGTAATTGAAGTTGACGGCACCCTAATTCCTTTCCGATTCCGAGGGGTGTTCGAGAATAATTCGAGCCGGAGCTCGTTGAACCAAAAATTTATGAGGAGTTGGCTGTTTTTGACGTCCATTAATTCGAGCAGAATAAATCCGTCCATGTCTGAGCATCGTTAGCCATCGGGATGTTTTCCAAAGTGCCCCATTGTTGTTCCGTGAATCTTTACGAGACGGTCGACCGGATACGGGGGGGATTAGAGTCAATTATGGCCTCACCAAGATCCGGCTGTGTTGAAATGTTCTGGTGCCATCTGAACCGAAGTGGATTCTCGGGTTTTTCCGATTGAAATATATGTGCGGTGTTCCAATAGGTTAATGATATGGGTGCGAATTACGCTGGAAGAAAAACCAATGAATTGACAATTCACCCAGAAATTCTCCTGATTCAGTGAATGTTGAGAAGAAAGTGTCACATATGAATTAAGGATTTTTTATTGGAAAAACATCTAATTGGAGCAGGGATTATCTGTAATGAATAAAATCAAGAGTCACTTAAAAAGTTCAATGCCCTAGTCATGACAACAAACGGCGAAAAAACTATTTTTCGTAATACCGTGCGCGAAGTTATACTTCGCAGGCGTTATTAAAATTATACAGTCGTTATGCTGTGCAATTTCGAGGCCGCTGCCCTTTGTAACGGCCGCAGAAATAAAAGTCATTTTGTCTTTTCAAAATTTTGTTGCTATACAAATGTTAGAATACTGTGGCCCCAGATATTCCCATAATTGAATACGCTATCGGATGTGCTATAATTTTATAAGAAATAAGGACAATAAATATATAGCTTTGAATAGTAATACATTATTTTGAATTGATAAAGCTTTGTTGAATTTGAACAATTTATATCAGAAATGATTTCTTTACGATATGGTCTCCTTATAACACAATACACAAACTGATTAATGAATGAACAAAACACTCACAGCAGGTTTAAAAAAACTTCGACTTTCCATTGATCAATTTGACCGTCAGTCGATTCCCAAAACGAAATCAATAGGTTTGTGTTTCTGTTTTGTTTCTCGTTTCGCCTCTTGTTGCTTATTATAATATTTTTTTTGTCTAATTTCTTGCATCTTTCGAAAATTATTGCACGGTAAAGAACTGAGGATCATATAAAAGGGATTTTCCGAAATTAAGTTTTTACTTTACTACGGAAAATGGAAATGTAGGTAGGTACTATAACTCTGAGCTGTCGCGGTTATTCATGGATTTTTATTTTCAGTTCTCTGAAGTGGGTAAAATTTTCAGGGCATAAAGACAATAACTCGAGCAAACACTAATCAGCAATACAAACTCTTTATTCGGTTGGTTTCAACTCATGAAATGACCGAACAATGCATGGTCAGGATTCGGCGTCGAATTTCACCAAGAAATCAGAAAAGAAAATTTAATAATCAGCAACAAGAAGCGGTAGTGAAGCAAAATACTCAATACAAACCTTTTTGATCAAAATGGCCATCTGAAATCTGAAATTATATGTTTCTGCAAATGGCCTCAAATTAATATTTCAACCAGTCTTACCCTGGGTTTCATAAAGCTTAATCGTAGAATCAGCTCTTGATAGCAGAATAGATGTCAATTTATTTTTAATCGATAATTCAGTCATGATCATTCAGAATATCATATTCGTATCAAATTATGATGTTCGTACGTCATGTTCGTCGTTCGCATTCAATTATTCTCAATTGCTACTTCTTCAACATATTCAGGAAAGAAAAGGTTTCAGTGATTTCGTTTCAGAAATCCAATGATTGTCAAAGCGTTGATCGAACAATCAAAGTTTTATGAAACCCGCTTTTAAGGTCTTAGTAACACATTTAAAGCACAGATGGCGCTCACATCACTTTAGTCACTTCTTTTGCCATCTTTCTACTCTAATCTTTATGTTACACATTATCACGAATTCAGAAAATATTTCTCGTAAATGTCAGTATGAAATTTCATGAAAATTCGATTTCCATAGAAACGCTAAGAAAACAAATCGAAATATTAAATAATTTTTTTGCAATATACAACTTTAATATTAAATTCAATTCTTGTCAGTTTTATGATATGTGAATAGTCACATATCTATCTATCATCTATGGAGAGTAGAGAGAAGGAGAACGATCGCAGTACTAAAAATGTGTCTCCAAAAACGGGGAAATAGGAGATGCTGCGATCGTTAGGTTGATCGATATAGTCCGGGAGGTGGTGTCACTTTTTTTTTAGTGATTTATCTGCAACTCAAATGTGATTAATTAGAGAGTTCCACTATTACTGTACTCGAAATCGAAAGTCAGTCAGCGCGACCGTGGTGGGCGTGGGCGTGGGAGGCGTTGAAACTCGCCGGAAAAATCTCAAAAAAAAGTGATCGATCTGCACGTGAAACTTTGTAATAAGGTAAATTATTCATGATTATGAGTGAAAATAGGCGTCAGTCACTTTCCCGATGGTGGAAACATCGTCAGTCAGGCGGTTGAAGATGGTCGGAAAAATCTGAAAATTGACAAGTGACCGATCTTCACTTGAAATTTTGGAAAATGATTATTTTAATCAAATTGAACGTAAAAATGGCCGTCAGTACGTTTATAGTGGTGGATTCTGCGTCAGTCAGGCTTCCAAATTCAAGGGCAGTGACCAGCTTCCTTTGGCGCGCTGCACCTTATGCAGTTCGACTAACGCATATTACACCGGCATCGTGCTGGCTGTACGAGTGTACATAACAATTACTTGTTTATATAGGGTGTTTCATCATAAACTGGACAAACATATATAGTGGGTAAATGACACCGGGAGAATCACTTTTCCTTATGACATATACCCCGTTTTCGACGCATAAGCGAGAAATAAGGTGTTCAACGTCGTATTTGAGCAATATTCTATTTTGTGGGCTCAGTTATGTATAAACCTCAAAGTAACGGTTTCTGGTCACATCGGAGTATTTTTGAGTGCTCAATTCATTAAAGATGAAGAACTCCGAAAAAAAATTTCAAAATGGCGGAAAACCTTCGATGTCCGTGATTTTTTTTTGTTTCCAATTTCATTTTCTGAATGAACACAATTTTCGAACAATTTCCTTGTAGTTTCCTACAATCAGGAAACGTTTCAACAATTTCGAGTTTTCATTTCTCAGAAAAGCGTCATAAGGCTTATATTCAAACTTCGGCAACGTGATTCATGTCGTCAGATTTTCAGTTAGTTTCGTATTCTTCCCTTCCCTTGTAAATTCATCCTTAATTGTCTTGTTTATATCCACCTGAACATCGGAAAATACAGGAAATGCTCTGATTTTCATGGGTACGAAACATGACACACTGATTCCATAGCCTTCCCCAGGCATCATACAGTTAAATATGAGTCCTCACCGAGTTATATAGGCATCAAATTATATAACCATTTGCCCAGTCGCTTGAAATCAATGAGTGGAAAATCTTTCAAGAGAGAAGTCAAGTTCCTTTTAACAGGTGTTACTACAGTATGGAGGAGTTCCTTAAGGACTTCATTTGTTGAATTTGTTATTTTTTTTCTCTTGTATTTGTCATAATATATGACTTATCCTATACATTTCTTAAGGGTCCAAAAGGATCAATAAATTTTATTTATTTATTTATATGATGAAACACCCTGTATGAACAAGTAATTGTTATGTACACTCGATAAAGAATCGTCAGCCGGCCGGTGGAATATGCGTTATTCGAACTGCAAAAGGTGCAGCGCGCCAAAGGAAGCTGGTCACTGCCCTTGACTTTGGAAGCCTGACTGACGCAAAATCCACCACTATAAACGTGACTGACGTCCATTTTTACGTTCAACTTGATTAAAATAATCATATTTCAAGTGAGGATCGGTCACTTGTCAATTTTCAGATTTTTCCGACCATCTTCAACCGCCTGACTGACGATGTTTCCACCATCGGGAAAGTGACTGACGCCCATTTTCACTCATAATCATGAATAATTTACCTTATTACAAAGTTTCACGTGCAGATCAATCACTTTTTTTTGAGATTTTTCCGGCGAGTTTCACCGCCTCCCACGCCCACGCCCACCGCTATTGGACTGACTGACGCGCGGACCTCATATGTACAAGTGAAGAACTACTCATCCTAAAAAATTCGTGTGAAGATCGATCACTAGTTCAAAAGTGACGCCACCTCCCGGACTAATAAGGGGGGGAAATTTAAGCGTCAAATTCGAAATGAACAGCCTTCATTTTATTTTATGTTATGTGTCATCGTAGTTTTTTCTGATGATTTTTCAAATAGTTTTCTTCAAATCTATAATAAATATAAATTTTCTTAATTATTTGCAATAAAATACAATTCACATTATAAAGGGAACTAAGTTATCAACTATTATTGTATTGAATAATTGATCGTTTGGAATTTTGTTAACCTAATTTATTTAGTCAAATATATTAAACTAATGGAATAAATATACCAACAAACTAAGTTATCACCTTTATTCATTCATAATAAGTGACGAAATCAATTAAATTCAAAAGAAATCACTGATCAAAAATGACTGTGAAAATTTCTCTTCTCCTTTTGTTTCCGATGCCAAAACACTCTTCTCTTACACTAGAACACGTTTCACCATGGTCATATGTTGTTCTCTTATCAAAAATCGAATATTCTAATTATCTGTTGTCAGGAAGACAGTTCACTCAGCCAACTAAATCAAAATTTCGCCATCCCCTGATCGCCAGAGCGGCTATTGGCAAAAACATGAACTACCTATGGGTACATATTTTAGGGGACAAATAATTTTGTTGTCTTGATATGTTCTATAATATACATAATTTTGGATATACATTATACCAACTAACAAATCCTGTTTTCAATAAACAATGATGAACATAATATGTAGGTATCAGTTTTTTTATCAGTGATTTCTTTTGAATTTCATTGATGTCGTCATTTATAATGTGAATTGTATGTTATTGCATATAATTCAGAAAATTCATATTTATAATAAATTTGAAGAAACGTATCTGAAAAATCATTAGAAAAAACTACGATGACACATAACCTAAAATAAAATGAAGGTTGTTCATTTCAAATTGACGCTTAAATTCCAACCCCTTATCGATGAACCCAACGATCGCAGCGCCTCCTATTTTTCCCGTTTTTGGAGACACATTTTTAGTACGGCGATCGTTCTCTTTATCTCTACTTTTCATACTCCATACTGTCATCGTTAATACATAGAGTGATAGAAAATCATTTTTTTTTTCAACTTCTAGCGAAATCATCCGAAGAACTGCAAATGATAATTTCAATATATTTTTAAGTTTCTGTCGGTTTCGGCTGTAACGAAACTACCTATCAGCTTCTTTTTTCAAATGGCATGACTCATAAATTTTCACATTTTCGGTCCCGAGCGAATTTTGGTATGATTTCGATCATGATATCACTTGAGCTTTGCAGGGATATTTGAGCTTTTGGACAAAATATATTTTTTCTATAGATGATCACGCAGATATTATCATAGCGACTCGCTCTATTCTATTCGTGAAGTAATACGATGGGGTTAAGCCCAGTGTTGTTGAACGGGTACATCGTCGTTTTTGAAGAGAATTTCGATTCCAGTATTTGAACTGTGAAAATTAAAAACCAACACATCGTTAGAGCGTCCTCCGAATAATTTTCGCTTTTGCTTCAGGCTGTTCGACGTTATCACAATGTTTTTCATCGTGGAAATTTCAAAAAGCACAAGAAGGGAGCAAACTCATTCCATGTTGATTTGTTTATTTTTCATTTGCGAGATTAAACAATGAATATTTGTAATTGTTTATTTTCATGGAATTTGACGTACCTAGTAACAAGTATACTGGTCCACAAAATTTAAGGAAATTAAGAGATTTTGTGACCATTTCGACCAGCTCGTCTATCAAAAAACTGGAAACTTGACCGAAGACCGAGAAGTGAACGCCCAAGATCTGCCACTCCTGCACAAGATCGGTTTCTGAGTGTTTTCACCCATAGAGAGTCTTTAACTACTTGTGAAATCATGCAATAGAGGCTTTCGAACGCATCTGGTGTTTTGGATTCGATAGTTCGTAGAGGAATTCAACTCGGTGACCTAGTAATAACTATACATTCTCGACGCCTTTTGAGAGGGCTCAAAATCAATGCAACTTCGATTGGGAATGGGCCAATGAGCACGTGTCTCGGAACAATCAATGGAGGTTTGTTATGTTCACAGATAGATGTTTTTTTATGTCTGCAAGACAGACGAACACACCCTCTCCTGAGGGGAAACAGTGTGGGGATTCTCACTCTCTTGACTTCGAGACCCACTAAAAACCCTTAACTGCTTCTTCATAGGTTCCGGGCATTTTGCCTATTAACCAGTTGACTCTTATGGTTTCTGGACTCTCACACGATCATAGTCGTGTTGATAGTTGTATGCTGCCTATATCTTTTATAGGTCAAGCTCTTCTTTTGTCACATTTAAATCCTTATCTGATCTCTCGGTCTTCGGTGGTAGGTTCTTGACCTTCTAGCTTCTTCTGTTGGATCGTAGTCGACTAATCTTCGTAGTTCCTCATTTGGATGTTGTTTGGCTTTGTCGAATATCCTTTCCGCCTTTCTCTTCATAAATTCTGTAACTGGTTCCCATTCCAAGTCCTTGTAGATTTGTTTGTTCCTAACAAACCAGGGAACATCCATCGCCATTCTAAGGAGTTTATTCTCAGTGGCCTGTATTCTCTTGATGTGGGTCTTGGCTGCGAAGCCCCATGCCGCCGATCCATATGTGAGTTGTGGTCGCGCGATAGTTTTAATCATCGTCAACTTGATGTTCTTATTCATATAACTTCTTCTGCCTATGAGTGGATAAAGTCTACTTATTGCGGCTTTTGTTTTATCAACTGCACATTTGATGTGGTTTTTCAATGTTAGTCCTCTGTCAAGCTTCACTCCTAGGTATGTTGCTGCATTTTTCCATTCAACCTCTTCTCCATCAACTTAAAGGTTTTCTTCCATCCTGCTTTTGCTTTTGCTTGAGTCTTTCTTCCATTGATTTGGATTTTCCATTTGATGCACCATTTGAGTAATTCATCTATGGTTTCCTGCAGTCTCTGGTGTATGATCTCTGGGCATCGATGTCTGAACGCTATTCCTGTGTCATCTGCGTACAAGGTGATCATATTTCTAGCATTCTTCGGGATATCTTGAACGTATATTACGTAAAGCATAGGTCCAAGTATCGATTCTTGAGGCACTCCCGATTCCAGTTGTCTGGTTTGAGAGATTGCTCCATCTATCTTCACATAAAAGTTTCTATTACTCAGATAGTTCATTATAATCTTGCAAAGCTTGGTAGAATATCCTGTTTTTTGCATCTTGTAGATTAAGCCTTCGTGCCATACTCTATCAAAAGCTCTCTCGATATCCATCAGAACTAATCCTGTGGCCTGTTCGGTCTGCTGGTCACCGAAGGGTGACTATGAGCCGTAGCAATTGGAGTTCAGTCGAATGTTCTCGTCTAAATCCAAATTCTTCGGGTGGAATTATCTTCAACATTTCTGTTTCCCCATTAAGCCTTTTGGCGATAACCCTCTCGACGATTTTTCCTAGTGCTGATAGTAGACTGATTGGTCAATAATTTTGAGGAAATTTCCGTTCCTTTCCAGGCTTGTTGAAAACTATCATTTCTGCAGTTTTTCATCTCTTTGGGCAGTATTCGGTCCTCATTACTCCGTTTGTTATATTCGTCAAGGCTGCTATTCCTTTTCTAGGCAATTTCTTCAACATATAATTCGTTATCCTATCTTCTCCTGGCGCTTTCCTGTTTTTCAATTTCATTATGATCTCTTTGATCTCTGTTGGTGAAGCCGGTTTTGGAATGATTTTGCAGATGAGTCGAGATATGAATGATTTTCGGATAGTCGGCGTATTCGGATATGAACCCATCCTCTGGAGCCCAGAAATCGCAGATTGGTTCAGGAGGTGTCAGACTTATTGTTTAGTGGGGCATTTGTTGGTACGAGAATTGCCGATGAAACTCTGGAAATTCATGGTGTTCCGCATTTGGCCCAGTCCTTTCGATATCCAGACCTCAATCCCATTGAATGCGCTTGGGATCAGCTGCAAAGAGCTTTAGATTCCCATCAACCACCTCCACATACACTTCAAGAACACAGAAGGCCTTTATTGCAAGTCTGGAGAAAAATTCATCACGGCCACTTCAACAATCTGATCTAAAGTAGGCGTTGCCAGGCTGTGGTTGATGTTTGAGTAGGCCAGAATCTAAAACTTTCTGAAGTTTTATGAAGTTTTGACCACAGGCTACACGAAAAATTAGGAACACCTCGAAATTCTCTAAGTTGACGTTTTGAGACATGTGGTTTTCGATATATGAACGAAATGAAGGACAACCTTTAACTTTGCAAAAAGGTTTATTTTTACAATCTTCATAGCAGATTGCAGACTATAAGTGAAAAATTGGAATTTCTTTGTTTCTGCATCACTCAAAAAGTATTGAAACTATAACGAACAAATGTCGGATTTAGTTTTGACCAGAGAACACTAAGGCCTAGTCGTACATGAAACAAATTATACAATTTTCACAAAATGAGTTTTCAAACCACGACACGTGTTTCGCTATCGCAATCTTCAGTTTGTGTAGTTCAAAAACTCATTTTGTGAAAATCGTATAATCTATTTCAAGTCCAATTATGGATTTTCATCACTTGATGAAATAATCGGCCACATCGATTCAATACCCAGTTAATTTTGTCAGGTTAAACTTAGTTTTAATATTAAACTTTACTCGAATTTGATCTGCACAACCCCGCCTCAAACGAATGCGTCACTTTAAAAGGGTGTTGTTTTATCTAGTGTCACCAAGAATTTGATCATCATCAATATATATATATATATATATATATAATTTTTTTTCAAAATTGATATGGTGGGTTAATATTCTATTTATTATTCATTATTTAATATTTATATATACAGGGTGAGTCTAACTCGTACAAATATTTCAACAGTAGATTCTTGAGGTCAAAAGAAACACTTTTTTTCTTACCATTTTTTTCGAATCGACTCGGTTTGAAAAACCATAAAAAAATTTATTTTTAATTACATTTTACAAATGGTTTAATCGAATGAAATGAATTTCGGAATATAGTTTTTCATTTATTTTATTTGATGAATCTTTTTCGAACACAAGATATCACTTACGTTTTCCAGTTTTCTCCTTATGACCATTACGTACCATAAAAATACCAAAATTTCAAAGGACCCACCTCTTGAAACTAAGTTAGAAGCTTTATAACGAATATTTGAACGTTGTGTAAAATAAAAGTAATCTCTCTATTTTCTCGCATAATGCGCCGTTTTCGAGTAAATGTTCAAAAATTAAAAACTATCTATGACATTTAAAGAAATTGGGTACTGTGGCTGAATAAAACTCTGTTTGAAAGATCCATAGATGTGTTGTGTGTGCAGGGATGGCACAGCTCATTAAGAAAACTCAAAATGGCTGTATCTTTTTATCAAGGCCGAATCGGATGGGAAATGGTATGGGAAAAAAACCTCTTTTGATCTCAAGAATCTACTGTTGAAATATTTGTACGATCCAAATACTCACATTGTATATTAAAGGAGCTGGCAATTTATTCCAGTTTCGTCGACGAAGGAGTAATGTTGCTCTGACGAGGTCAAACGAGACGAAAACCGTCATCATCTATTCTTTGTCGACGGAATTTCTGATGATACTTTGAGCGATGGTAGTTTGTTGATTCGGTTTACATCGTAACATTTGTTGATTCGATTATCGGCGGGTGTTATGCATCTATGTAAATTCATTTCGTTTACTTTATCATTTATCATTTGATAATTTTCCGCTGTAGGCGTACGCAATTTGAAAATAACGCAAATAACGAGCTCTAGAAGCTCTAGAAGCTGAACATTTTTCATTTCTACAAACACTAATTATAAGAAATTTCTTAGATCATCCACGTACATCGAAATTTTCTCTCTGCTAGCCTAGCGAGAAGCATTGTTTACCTAAATGGAAAAAATATACGAGTGGCAATTTCCTCCTGTCCATTAGGAGAGATGTATGGCGAATTACATCCAATATAAATCTCGTTCAATCCGAGCAAAAATTGGATACTATGATTCCGCAAATAAAGCAGAATCGAAATTTCCCCTAAATGGGTTTTTCGGCAACTGTTGTGGATATATTTTGCCGCCATCGCTGGTGTTCGATTTCGGTACGAATGACTTGTTGAAATGATTCGTAGAAAACAGGATTTCGGGGAATCATATCCATCATCAGGTCCTAAATTTAGATTGGAATTGTTCGTATCACCTGCGGCATTTTTCTTCCGGATTGAACACAGCTCTCATATCAGTAGTAATGATGAGGTTTATTCTTTGAAATCTACATAGTTGTTACAATTTTATTATCTGAATAATAAACCTAAGGAAGTCCAATAAAGAAAAAACCATTGTCATTTAATAACCACATTTAATAACACAATTTAGGAGCATAAAGTTCATTATTATATTATCAATGAAATGACCTGCCAACTATACCGAACTAGTTTATGAGTTTTTTCATTGGAAGAACAATCAGAGACACGACGAATGTTATATATTCTGAATCAGAAAAAACATGGGACTAGAATATGTTGAAATAACACAGGGTTTATATTTATGAAAATAAAAGTTATCACTACATCTCTGAAGTGGCGGGCTGATTAAAAACACAGGCCAACACACATTTTGGGGCCTGCGATTTGTTAACTGTTCCTGAGTAATTTTTGGATGCAGAATGTAAAAAAGTTTTCAGATTTTGTCTATCAGATCTAGTTTTTGAGATTTTTTTAAAAAATTGTGTATATAATTTACGTTATAACTGTTATAATATATAATATTACTATTGACAGTTAAAAAAAACAAAAACAAATGGATTTAAGTATTTATTGCAAAAACTTAATTTACATAATTACATTAGTCACTAATCACATAAAAACTTTCTTTTATACGATTTTCTAGAATGGAGTTTACTAGGGCAGTCTCGCTGAAGGCTCCAGCAGTAGTCCGCCATCATGTGGCTATCCCATCGTCCTTGATAACGATCTTCCATAGTTTTAATATCCTGATGGAATCTTTCCCCCTGTTCTTCACTACAATCACCTAAGTTTTCTGCAAAACGATCTAGGTGGCTGTGGAGGTAGTGAACTTTTATACTCATGTTACAGCCGAGAATATTAAAATTTGAAAGCATAGTTTCCACGAATTCTACGTAATTCTCTGCTTTATGATTGCCAAGAAAATTTTGTACTACTTGAACAAATGAACTCCAAGCGTTAGATTCAGTCTCGTTCATTGATGTGGTGAATTATAGATCTTTAACAAGTTGCCTTATTCGAGGACCATCAAATATATACCAGCTTTTAGTTTTTCCGTGCTAATGCCAGGAAATTTACGTGACAAATACCCAAAACAATTTCCATCTCGATTTAAAGCCCCCACAAATTGCTTCATTAGGCCTAGCTTGATATGCAAGGGCGGAAGTAAGATTTTTTTTCTTGAAACCAAAGGTTCGTTGATCACGTTTTGTATTCCTTGAATCATGACATCTCTTGAAGGCCAATTTTTGTTAACCCAGTGCTCATTTTTAGCTCTGCTGTCCCAAAGGCACAAAAAACAAGGATATTTTGTATAACCACTCTGCTGTCCAAGGAGGAAGTTAATCATTTTTAAATCAACACAAATTGAGCACTGATGTTCTTCGTATTTAATTTTTCTCAAAACTAATGCTATTGTTTCATATTCTTCCTTCATGGTAGTAGAATGACCAATAGGAATTGAGCCATATCTGTTACCGTTATGTAAAAGAACACATTTTAAACTACGTTTTGAACTGTCAATAAAAATAAAATATACCATTTAACCTGTAATGTGTATCTCAGAAACTAGAGCTGATCGATGGCATTTTTGGAATCAGCATATTAAAAACATCTAAAATCAGATGTTAGATTTCCGGCACCAAATTTTTTTTTCATTTTGTTGGCCTGTGAAATCTTTGACTACGCCACTGCATTCTACATGAAAAAGTGAATGCAACCTTTGTTTTTCGGAGTCACTGATACTTTACGAAATAGAGGCACCAGTAGGAAGAGCAGAAAAATGAGTTTTCACTTATATAACTTGAAAACAGAAGAAGATAGAGGGATGCGGTTTTGGCCATTAACAATCTTTTGAAAATCGACAATCGAGGTCGGACACGTGCCATCCATTTTTCCCTAGCTCTTACGGTTACAGAGCTGCCATTCAATCCCATTGAATTTTGCCCACCTTGTACATGTACAGGGTGGGCAAAATTCGTTGTTTACTGAAGGGATCTCGAGAACATAGCAGCTAGAAGAAAACTGATAACACATTCTCGAGCTCTCTTTTCTTGACTAATCCAAAACTGAAAATAGATCCTAACGTTCATAGATTTTGAGTTATGAACGAAAATTGAGAAATTGTCATTTTCAATGAAGCTGAAAAACTCGCTTATTTGAACTCGTATTCGAAATCCGTTGTTACATTCATTCACATTTTTATGAGGAATTCGAATATGATATTAATAAATTTTTTGATCCAGTCATTTTCGAGATACGACAGGGATTTCTTATTTTTCAAATGTAAACTATAGTTGAAAGTTCTTTTATCTTGCTGCATTTTTTTTGCTTATTTGAAAAAATGTATCATATGTCGCTATTCACATGAGTATAACATAAGAAAAAAAATTTAATACTTTTTCCTGCTTTTCGATTCACTGTTGAATTTTCAGTAGGCTGGCGTAACCATAGCGACCGTTGAATATTCAGTATTTTTTGTGAACCTAAGCCTTTTTCAATTCTATGATACAATCGTTTGTAGGCTCCTGGCAACACGGTAAACTCTCATATCAATGCTGCAGTCGGTTAATTTCTTTGTCCTGATTTAGAACAGGATGGCGAAGCGAATAATTAGCTATACACAAGGAAGGATGGACTAACTTCATACCAAAGATAAAGGATTATTAATTATGATAATTTTATTCCATAATACCATACTACGCTTTTTTTTTATTTAGAGTGTTTGAAGGATTACTTCTCCAGAAGAAAAGTCAGTTCAAAATAGCCGGCCAAGGAAAATTATGGCTTGATTACATGGAGAGATGAATAAAATATCGCAGCATATTTTCATAGCAGTGTACGATGGAGGGCATATTCCTCATTTTTCAAGTTCAAAATGGCCGGCCAAGAAAATTTATGAGTAGAGAAATGTATCAGATGTAGTCAGAAATTTTTATCCAATGTGACAGCCCTAGAACCCCACCTCCAACGATCAATACGAACCAATATTCTGTCTAAAATGAAACTCATGTTCCTCTTTTTTTCCGAAAATTTTAAATTGCCTTTCAAGAAAATTGATGGAAAGAGTGCAAGGTGAAATAAATTTTCTCGGCTGGTCATAATAAACTTTCAAAAAAAAAGGAACATGCACTCGAGCGAAGACAGAATAACAGTTTGCTTCGATCCTTGAACTTGAAGCACTAAAATATTAATATTTTTCTGAGTAAATCTGGTACATTCCTCTATCAATTTTTATGTTCGGCCATTCTACACATTCGAAAATAAATGAGGCATTCGCTATATCCTTGAAAGAATAGTGGTGGTTCAATTTTATCCTTAAAACTGGGGCTCTAGGGCTTTCAGTATAAGGAATTATGCTAAGATATCTTATTAATCCCTCTAGTTACTCTATTCATCAATTTTGCTGGCCGGCTAATCTGAACTGACATTTCTCCCGGAGTTGAAATCCTAGAAATAGTCGGAATAAAAAAACTATGAAGGATTATAATTCATAACGTATAATCCTTAATCCTTGGCAAAAAATTAGTAAATCCCTTCTTGCATATAGCTAATTATTTGCTTCGGCATCTTATTCTTAATAAGGGAAAAAATTAACCGACTTCAGCATTGATATCAGACATTCGGTATTGACCGTAGTGACGGTATTGTGACCGTGGTGCAATGGGGTTAAATGGATTTTTTTCGATTATGATTTTCTTTTAAATTAGAATGGTGGTCAAATATGGGTCAACTGAAAAGGTAGATCGCTGGGTTGACAAATCACTAAGCTTTTATGCCAGCTTTAACACTATCAACATTATTACTGAATTCCCGATTGTACCATGAAAATGGCAATCTATCCTGACTTTTCAGCGAGCAATATGTTGGGCTCCAATAAAAGGCAGGGGACATCAATAGACCGACAATATTGTGTGGTGAAATTCCATTGCTTTATTTTTGTTCGAATTCGATCGAATATGGTATTTGTCGCGAAAATGTCTCGATAAGGATATTTTTTTCATTTTCCCAGTGGAATTTTTCTTGGTATACAGTGAAAAGTTCGAGTTGATGTATGAAGAATTGTAAAATTTCATTTGTATATATTCAGATCATATTATTTCATACAATTTCATTGTCAAGTAACTTATTCGCATTGAATACCATAAAATGTATATAGTAATGGCTTGAAATAGATTTTTTGCTTGGGAATATTACCCTTGTATTCATTTCAGGAAGAATAATATCATTTCTTTATAACAGAGAGAACAAAATTAGTTTTTTCTATAATAAACTTTTAATAATTGGTCAAAAGAAGAAAAGAAAAAATTGAGGAAACCATTTCGTATCTTAGATTATGATAGTCAAAATTGAATAAATACCCTAACAAGACTCCAAGTTCCGAAAAGGATAAGTGGGCCAAATTTTACACTTCTGAAATGAATGTCCTCTTTCTATAGCACAACAAAAAATATTTGTCTTTCTTAATATAGTAATCTATCTCTCCATAGTTAATTCCCGAAATTTCTGAATAAGGCATCAATTTCATTTGTGTTAGTATCTGGATTTTCATTCAGACAAAAATGCCACTCACCTCTTTGCCAGATGGTGTAGTCACCAAAACAGTGCCACTAGACAGAAAATACATGCAATCTCCTGGTGCCCCAGCTCTGATTATCACATCGTTAGGTAAGAATACTTCGGATTTTAGATGGGTCAAAACATCGCCCAGCACTTTCGTTGGAAGGTCAGCTAGGAAAGCAGCTTGCTGTACGAGTCTCTTGCAGACCTGTATATTAATCTCGCGTTTCAGCTTATCTGTAACATTCATTGAATCAATTTATGATGGGCGATAGGCATAAGGAATTGCCGTGAAGCAACTTAAGATTAAATGAAGTCTGATGCTACAAACAAGAAGTGAAAAAATTTTAGCCCGTCTTAAACTCCTACCGACTACAATAGACTAGCTGTTAATAATAATAAATGGTGAAATATCTAACCACATTATCAAGCAAACAGCTGAAGAAATAACAGGACACATAACTCACATCATTAACAACTCACTGAGACATGGCATTTTTCCTGATAAACTGAAAATAGCAATAGTGAAACCAATTCATAAGAAAGGTGATATAAATGATTTTAACAACTACAGACCGATTAGCATCTTACCCAGTTTTTCGAAGATCATGGAAATGGTTTACTGTCAACAATTAATTGAATATTTCATAGAAAATAATATTCTCAGAGAAAATCAGCATAGCTATGTAAAAGGAAAATCTATAAAAACAGCAATCTACCAATTTATCAACAAAGTAGTGGAGGCTCTTGAAAACAAAGAGTTAGCTATGAGTTTGTTTCTGGACCTTACAAAGGCATATGATTGTTTGGATAGTGTAATACTCTTTAGAAAGCTGGAGAGTTATGGAATTCGAGGACCAGCGCTGGATTGGGTCAAGTCATATTTATCGTTCAGGCAACAAATGGTAGAAATGGAAATGAATGGAGAAATCATAAGATCAAAGAACTAATCCTAGGAATACCACAAGGAAGCATTGCAGGACCATTACTATTTATATTATATCTTAATGATTTCAAACTAGATGCAGATATTAAGGAACATACAGTGACTGTAGTTAATTATGCAGATGATACGAACTTACTTTTGATTGAAAAACTGTATACGCTTCTGAAAAGTTTGTGTGAACTTACATTAGAGAAGACGAAAGAATGGTTCGAGAACAACAATCTACTCCTTAATGAAGGAAAAACTAAATGCATACTTTTTTCACCTACCAATTCAGGAATTGAAGAAAATAATACGATAACACTGAGCCAAGTAAAATACGACATCGTTGAATCAACCAAATTTTTAGGAATTTACATTGATAAGAATCTCAACTGGAACACATAAATTATTTATATGAGAAAACATCTACAGCAATTTATGGTTTCAGAGTAATGGCCAGATATATCTGCAGTAATTACCTGAAGACTACCATGCAATGATAGAAGCAAGACTAAGGTTTGGCATTGTATTTTATGGATCGGGAAATATAAAACAACTTTTTGTTCTACGGAAAAAAGCAATAAGAATACTCAACAACATCAAGTATAATGAATCTTGTAGAGGCTATTTCAAGAAATCTGGAATATTGACAATAAATGCACTCTATATACAAGAATGTGTACTTTTCATCAAGAACAACAAATCTCTATTTGAGAAGCATGAAAACAAAAGATATGTCACACAAGAAATGATAATTTTATCTATCCGAAGCACAACCTAACAACAACTCAGAAGCAAACAGAATACAGATGTTTGAAATTGTATAATTCACTGCCAAATAATATCAAATCAGTTGCAAATATAACTGGTTTTAAAAAAAAATTATTTAAATATCTCCTTGACTTGGAGCCATACTCTTTAGAAGAATATATTCCTAATCTTTAGGAAAAACAATTCTTTTTGTTTTTTTTTGACACTATTCTTTTCATTTTCATAGCTTAGTTTTGTGAAGATGATAGGGAATAAAGATAATTATTTATTTATTTATTTATTTATTTATTTATTTATTTATTTATTTATTTATTCAATAGTCATACTGCCCTTTTCTGGACTGAAGTCAAGAGTTGGAGTAATGGGTACAGGTCTTCAAGAATATGACCATTCAAGTCCTGGCCTAATCTGTGCCTTGTAACGAAGGAAACGCAGATCTGACAAGATTTATTTCATAGCTAAGGTGATCTGTGTAGACTGAAGGAGCTTTCAGCTGCCCTATGGACCATTGGACATAATTGCGGCAAAGCTTGTGGCCTAGTTTTTTAGCAGCAGTAGTGTATTGCTGTGCAGATTAAATAATACAGATTGTTGGGGGTGTTGGTCGGATCCACCAGACCTGTCACCACGACCAAAACGATTTATTGTGACACACAAACAATATCAGATAGCTAAACTTCCCCCTACAGCCCCATCCTCCTCAGCAGAGAAATGATGTAAGAGGGGGAATGGTTCTTGAGTTCCTCCAGATGCAGCTTGAGCGAACCAAAGTCTACAAGTTTGACCCAATCGGCAATCACAGAGAGGATATGCTGAATGGTTTCGTCCTCCTCTAGGCAAAAATTACATCGCAATTACAGATCTGAAATTTATTCTTGGAAATCCTAGCCATTGGTTTGTTTGTAAGCTGGGAGTCGCCGAGATGGACCTGTGCGAATGGCACAGTGCCATGTTTGGTTCTGGAGCCATCAGAAAATCAACAAGGTCCTTGTAGCTTGTAAATAGAGTTGATTGTGGCCAACCAAGTCTTCTCTGCTGGGAACAGAGCACTGAACGTTATACCAAGGCTGGTTTTCGTGATAACCTTGTCAGTTCTCATGCCCAGCACCTCATCAGCCTCCACTATTGCTGTGCAACAGGAATGAGTTTCTTTATTATCGAATTTCAAGGCGGCAAGCATCATACAACACCATTTCCCCTCGTTTTCTCCAGCTCATTGGTCTCGACTAACCTTCCACGTCCTCACCTGAGATTTCCACATGGCAATTAACGATAACGAAGCTATCCGACTCCCCGAAACCGCCATCCACTCGACTCCCATATTAACGCAATTCCTCGTGTCGCACAGAATTCGAGCGGAAATGAGTGAAATAATGTGCGAAATCATAGCGCCAGTAGTTCCTCGGGGAACAACACAAAGCTCGTACAATGTTTAAGGGCGGAATCGGAAACACGAAGGTTGGCTCACTGCGGCGTGGATCCAACGGAACAGACGTCATTAAAATTGCATCGTCAGATATTGTGCAGGGGTACTCGAGCCAAACGCTACAATATTTTCGGATTGCGATGGGGAGGATGAAGGAGGGAGTTAACATTTCGAATCTAATGAATATTTTGTCGGCCTTTGAATTGCGATTGTTTGAACATAACGTTTCGGACTTTATTGTTCTGACGTATGAACCCGAGATGATTATCTATTGACGCGTTCTAAACAGAAGGACAAAGCAGTCTGCCTCCGAATAAAGCCGGGTTTTCCTAGCAGTCTACATTTTACGCGCAGGACGTAATTCGGTAGATGTGAAACTACGAGGATTTGTGAGAATCGAATGAAGTCGTTTTTTTACAGTGCACAAAAACGACTTGCGCCAGCGTAATACGCAAGGGCGACTCGTATCACACTTTCTTGCAGACAAAAAAAATTAGAACTCATGTTATTCTTATTTCATTTCACCGACAATGATCAAGAATACCTTTCCAAACTAGTTATTTTTTTAACTCCTCATCATACAGGGTGTTGAAAATGTTAGCATGGAAATGTACAAGCTGTCCGCCCCTAGTAAACTAAACAAGCTAATTGAAATTTAAGGCCATAATTTTGATGCTAATGCCCATCATTAGCATCAAACCTATTTTTCCCGAAAAGCGATGAAGGCAGATAAAAATTCGTCAAGAGCGAAGGGTTGCAACGAGGTCGATGAAATTTTCACTAGAAGAGTTGCTGTTTAGAATATGTATCACATTTGTAATTACGACGATTTTCCTAGGAGATACGTGTGTTGAAAGTTGACTTTTGAAAAGTTCCTGAAAAGATGGGGTAAGTTAATGAATCGTCCAGACCGTACAAGATCGCACTGAGCTCGAAGAAATTTCGAGATATACGGGGATGTATCGATATCTAGTTAGCCTAGACCAGTTCCATGCATAAAAAAAAATATTGCCTTACCATAGTAACGAACAAACACTCATTCATAGACATATAGACATGGACTGTGCCTTCCCTTTATATCTATGCATGAAATACGGTCAAAAAAAGTGACAGAGAAAAACGCACGTCGGGAATGCAGTTGTCTTTTTCTAGAATTTTGATTGGTCCACACTCACCTCTATGTGAACAAAAAAGAGACAGGTAAATTCCCGACGATCATTTCTCTCTTTCTATAAAAAAGACATTTTCATGCTGACATTGCTCAGTCCATGTCTCTATGTCTATGAACTCATTAGAAGTGTCAGTGTGAAGTGTGACGTCAAAACAGTAAACCAAGTTACGCAATGAATTAAAAGAAAGAAGATGTCCAATGAAATTGTGAAAATCGAAAAATTGGAGTATCGAGCCATCATCAAGTATCTGTATTTAAGAGGGTTGAGAGGTAAGCAGATTTACGAAGATATGCTAAATATTCTTGGTGATCAATGTCCTTCGTATGCGACCGTGAAAAATTGGAGTACAAGCTTCAAAAGAGGTAAATTTTCCATTGAAGATGATGACCGATCTGAAAGGCCAGTTTCTGTCTCAGTACCCGTAAATATCGATGCAGTTCATGACATGATTTTATCAGACCATCGAATTGCGCTCAAACGGATATCTGAAGCACTGAATATTTCACACGAACGCGTTCATCATATAGTTCACGTCAATTCGGACATGAGAAAAATGGCTGCAAAATGAATCCCCAAATGTATGAATGTGGACCAAAAGCGTGCAAGGGTAGAAGCATCGCGTTCGATCTGTGCTCGATTTGAAAACGATGTAGACTTCTTAAACCAAATTGTTACTATGGATTAGACTTGGGTACATTTCAACGATCCAGAAACAAAGCAACAGTCGATGGAATGGCGACACTCTGGTTCTCCAAGACCTAAGAAGTTTCGTGTCCAAAATTTTGCTGGAAAAGTTTTTGCTTCAGTTTTTTGGGATTGCCATGGAGTAATCATGATTGATTTTTTGGATAAGGGTAGAACAATAACCGGAGATTACTATTCGACATAACTGACCATTCTACGGAAAAAAATTCAAGAGAAAAGACGCGGAAAGCTATCCAAAGGTGATTTTTGTTTTAGGACAACGCCCCTACATACAAATCTCATGTTGCCATGCAAAAAATTCGTGATTTAGGGTTTGAATTACTAGAACACACCCCTTATTCACCAGATGTGGCTTCATCCGACTATCATCTCTTTCCTCAACCGAAAAAAAGTTTAAAAGGTCGTAAATTGTCTTCCAACGAGGAGGTTAAAAAGCTGTGGAGGTCTGGTTTGCAGAGCAAGAAGAAACATTTTTTCTGAAAGGTCAAGGGAAGTTGCAGGTTCGCTGTTAAAAATTTATCCAATTAAGAGGAGAACATGTTGAGTAATAAAATATTTTGACATTGAAATATTGTTTGGTTCTATAGTAGGCTAAGAATTTCTCAATATATCCTCGTATCACTAGATGAGTAGAATGCTTGAGACGCGGGGGACTGAACGAGTACTAGCTTCAACGAGACGTTTAATTTTCTCCCCATTTGATTCAGTTCTCTGTTATTCAAACCTACAATTTATAATATTTCCAATAAGAATAATTACGTTTCATTGTTGAATACAAGAATATCAACTGAACACATTCTGTTATCCGATTTAATAAACAAAGTCATGGAAGGTCGGTGATCCCTATCAATTCTTGAGCATTGTATAACTAAATCCGAAGAGTTACCTGATAAAATAGATGTGATGAGATTCTCGCGGAAATATCTATATTGAAATTTATATTCGAAATAATGTTGCATCCTTTGCCTGAGGTTCAGCGGCAGCTTCTTGTATCGCATGAATTCTTTCAATTGATCTGTTATTCCCAAGTATTTAGTTTCGAGCGACCATTGGTTGAAGACTTGGTTCAGTGTGGACACTGAAATGAAAGAATTATAACTTGTGGTGTGTTCTAAAGTTATTCAATATAAAATAAGAATCGAAGAATCTCTCTAACTTCGCTTGTATGCAGAATTGCAGTTCTATGGTGCCAGCTTCAGTTTTCACTAACATGTCGCCTCAAACCTAGTTTCATGTCTGTGAAATTTTAACTTACGAAAATTTCTCCTACAGGTAGTTCAAGACTAGAAAATGTAAGTAAATTTTGTGAACTTAACGTTCATTGTTGAACTACAGATCGACCAGTCATCGAAATAAAATGTACACCGATCATCATGCAGGATAAGGAAAAATTACCAGAATGGTCCATTATTGAAAAATTTTGAAAGGTTAGGTTAGGTTAGGTTAGGTTAGGACATTTCAGGTTTTTGCAATTTTTCTGTAAGCTTATGAAAAGTTACAGATTGGCTTGAAAGCAGAATACCACCACTATTTGGTGGTTGATTGCTCATCGGCAATCAAGTTTTATAAATAATTGTTCGGTCAAGAATTGTTCAATGGCTTCTTTTGGTGGCAGTTTTTCATTTTCATCGGTATGAAATATCTTCATTACCGGCCTTAAAATTCCCATAAAATTTTACGACTTTCCTCATTCGTCCCAGACTTCATAGACAGCCATCTTTGTCTATCCCATCTAGATAGTGTATTTGTTGTCCTTTATTATCAACGCATATTTCAGTTGATGTTGCGAACTTGTGCAATAGAAACGAAACGCTTTAAATTTCAAATACCCATTTTTATTTTTCATTTTTGAGTACTTTAAACATTTTTTTTTTGGAAACGGTTGAAATAGTTATTTCAAAATGTGACTTTTCAAAGATATTTCATGAAAAATACACCATTTTCGTCACAAGGAGTATTCCCTGCTGTTAGACTGGACGCTAAATCGGCAGCAAGTTGTTGAGAACTGGTTTGCAAATTTTGAGTGGACATGGTCACATTCACATAGATAGTAGTAAGAAATCTAAAAATGAATACTTACCCTTCACAACCAACATATAAACTCTTCCAAGTACAAAGCTGGAGGTGATCATTGCTATTACTGGCAAAGAAGAATTCTCGCTCCAACTACTTCTTGCACCTTAAAATATTAGAAGCTCTCAGAAAATCGATTTTCACGAAAATAAGTAGTCCTGGCCTTTACAGATTTATCAGAACGTTCACTGATGGGTGCTTATTGAGTATTATAGAAATTATCATCATCATCATTATCATTGCTCTATCCCTATACCGAGAATAAATTTACAAAGAGACTTAGGCCCGGTACTTTCACCTGCGAATAACTAAATTTATTCGATAGATGAGTCTTATTTTTAGTATAGGCAAAAATGCAGTCTTTTCACTTTCAAAGTGTTATTCATCGAATGAATCTGTCATTGAAACTTGAAAATAAGAGTTTATTTTTCAAATATGAACATAGATCGAATGTCGGTACGTCATTATTGGTAGAATTTTTTAGATTCCGGATGTATGGTTATTATTTGTGTGATATTCACTAAATAGTTAGGAATTCATGACAATTTCTACAATGCGGTGTCTTATTGTACAGGCTGGGCAAAATTGCTGATACCTGAATTACAACTTTTTCAACCCAACGAGATAGAGTAAAATGCATGGCACATTACGGTCGTCTTTTTTCGAGAAACTAATGATGCCATCAACTGCATTCGTCTATATTCTTTTGTTTACGAGTTATAGGTCAAAATTAAGATTTCAGCTTTGGTCATTATCTCCGTTTCTGTTCAAGCAAGGATGTTGGAATGAAAACATTATACAGTCACTTTTTTGATAGCATTCCAGTGGCGTACTAGGATTTTTTTCAACGGGTATATTTGCTGAGCTATAACATAAAGATGGTTTTTTACTTATGGAAACAATAGTTTAAAATGACTTAGAAAGACTGAGGGTGATGTAGAATAATATATTTCTGAAAGGGTAAAAAATGGCGATTCTTTCTATTCATTTCAAACTAATGTTTTCATTAGAAAAAACACAACTTTATGTTATAGCTCAGCAAATAAACCTGTAGGAAAAAATCATATTACGTCACTGGATTGCTATCAAAAATTTGTCTGTATAATGTCTTCATTTCAACAGCCTAGCACAAACAGAAACGGATATAATGACCAAAGTTGAAATCGCCCAAATTTAATTTTTAGCCTATAACTCAAAAACAAAAGAAGATAGAGGAATGCAGTTGATGGCATTATTAGTTTCTCGAAAAAAGACGACATGAATGGTACATTCATTTTTTTTTATCTCGTTGGGTTAAAAAGTTGTAGTTCAGGTATCAGCAATTTTGCCCAGCCTGTACATTAATCAATGAAAAGTAGTATACCGTGTTTTTATAGAATTGTAATTCCTCAAATAATTTCATATGAAAGCACCGAAATGAGGTATCCTTCAGATAAAACATTATTTGACAGATACTTATTCACCATAGTCAAAATTTATTCCTAGGTGAAAGTACCGGGCCTCAAAAACAGAACTATCAGTGCAATCAAACTTCTAATTTCTTAGGGCTACTTGCGACTGTGCGCCCTCCTGTGACTGACAGACCAGATCTGTCTAACGCTAGTTGTTCCCAGTTATAATTGGCATCGACTGATTTCGGGGATCGATGCAGTGTATCCTTAAACCGCTTATACTGGCCTCCTGGTTTCCGAGATCACTCTGTGAATTCGCAATAAAGAGCTATTTTGGGGAGTCTTGTGTCTCGCATCCTCAGAATGTGGTCGCTCCATCTGAGTCGGGCCCTCGTTACTTGGGACTCATTTGTTACACAACTCGCGCGCTGCAAGACTTCTGCATTTGAAACTTTGTGGAATCATCTGATGTGCATTATTTGTATTAGATGACGTTGTTGCGTTTGTTCAAGCTGTTTGATATGTCGTCTGTAGGGCGTCTAGCGTTTGCTTCCGTGACGAAACGTTGGAAGGATCACTGCTATGTAAACAGCTGAATTGGTCTTCAGATTGAGATCGTGATTTTGAAACACGCTGTCCTTTAGCTTCCAGAATGCCCGTGATGCCGAATTGTCACAGTTGTGTGTTTCCGTGTCCAGGTTAGCCCTAGTATTTATAAAGCTACCAAGTACTGGTGAAGAGGTTCCTGCTTGGCCATTGGGTACTTTAAGAGTATCTGGCCATGGACATAAAGGCCAGTGATTTTAATTGTGTATAATGATACCTACCTCTGTTAGTGTTAATTTTCAATTTGGATTGTGAAACTGTTTTGTTATGTGCTCTATGTTATTTTAAACGATTAATTAAATTGCTTGAATTGACGAATTCTGCAATATTTATTGTTTGAATTAAATTCTGTATTTATGTATCACATATAATACTAAAATATACTATACTATATTATTTAAACTGCTCGACCTAGAGTTTCATCCTCCAGGCTGATATCTGTTTGAAGGCTTTCTGGCGGAATTACCAGGATTTTAGTTTTTATCAATATTGAGTCTAAGGCCTAAAGCTTCGTATATATAAATTAATCTCATATAATCTCTATGATGAGAAGACGCCTCACTGATTTTCCATCTACGACGAATGATCAATATAAGAAAATCCTTGTATCTTCGGTTCCTAAGTCTTTCACGAAAATGTAGAAATAGAAGGTTGAGTTGGTTGAGGAGATTTTCAACATAAACTGAATAAATGATGATTGTGTAATAGTTAAGGATTCAACGATGCTAAATTGGGATTTACTCGAACGTCGTGGATGTTGAAGATTAGATGGAAGAAAGAAAAGAAGGTCCCATGATGTTGCACTTTCAGCGGTCGGGAAAGCGTCTCTAGGTTTTCAAAGATGTGAAAAAAAATCGTCAGGTGTACTTACTCGATCGTGTCAAATTAAGATACTAAATATGCCTTACGTAAGGCATCTATCTGTGATAATAAATTCATGTTAATCGGGCAGTTTGCGTGGTAGGGTTGGCCGTACCAAAGAGAAAAAAATGGTTGAAAAAAAATTTTTCGAGTGCGGCTGATTTTTAGAGGATATGTTAATTGGACCCAAAGGGAACCTACTTTTCAAGAGACTGACAATTCGGACGTGAAGAAATTTTACATACTCTTAACCGTTTTCGAGTTAGGGACCGATAAGGTCGAGGAGCTTAGCCACACATGCGAAAGGCCAAGGTCAATTTAAAACCCAGTCTAATGTACATTCATCGCTGTGTATCTCAAACACTTTCAAGCGTAGAAAAAGTTGCTTCGGACAAAATTTGTAGAAAAATGTTATGCTATACATACAACTCTTATAATGAATGCGAAAATAGTTTTGAAGCCCCTGAGTTTTCGAAAAAACTGATTCTTGTGACCTTTATGGCCAATTTTATTATCTCAGCTTGCTGAAACTGTCAGATTATATTTCTTCCGTTATTCTTGAATCATTAGCTTAAAAATAAGAAAAAAGCCGCCGCGCTCAAGAATGTACAAGTGACCTTTTTTTTTAAGTTTGGCACCCTCCCACAAGTTTTCATAACGCTTAAATTGTCAGATTAAGAGAATATATTCTTTCCAACCACACATATCTTAATCTGACATGCTCGAGTAAATTACGAATTTCCCTGTTGGGCTCCCCAACTATAAGGAAAGCTTTTGAAAAGTGTCTGAAACCGAAAATTCGATAAGATAGGGTGACGTCAAGGCGTTTTCTGATGCTGAGAGATCAAATGAAGTAAGTGATCAACTGGGCCAACAATAGTTTTGTTACCATACTACAATCTTATTGCTTATTATCAAGAAGAGTCATTCGAGGTAACTGAACGCAGATGGTAAGTGAGCGCTGTGGGTATATCTCGACTATGATATGTATGAGAAGGTTTCATTTGGGTGAAGCAAAGGCGCAGAATCGTCAAATTAGTTTTTTCATAGGACTGCGGCGTGCGATGTTTCGTTATCTTTTTATTTGCTATCAATCAAAGGGTTTATATGGAAAATCTGCCCCCGCGACTTTTTCGATTTAAACATAAGGGATCGATTTGACATTAAACAAAAATAATTCACCCCGATTTTCAGCTGTTTATCTCCAACGGTTCCCGAATTTTTCGAAATAAACTGTTTTTTCAATGAAATTTTTTTTTCGACTAAAATTCAAAATTGGTTGATGGTGATTTTTTTATCGATTTCAGTTGTAAGAGTGATGAGGGACATTTCATTATGACTCTCAGTTGAAAATCTTATAATATTTTTGAGAGCAGATATAAAATAATAATATATTTTTTTTTTATGTTACTTGAAAGTGTCCACCACGAAACTTTGTCAGAAAATATCTTTCGTAGTCATCTAACCTCAAGAAATTTTTCATTTTTTTTGAAGTGGTGGAACATAAAAGAAAAAAATAAAAAATTTTTTTTTCAAAATACTATGTTTCATGCATAGAAACACTTATGATGCGAACAAAATATGTAGAAAACTATTCTTCAACCGGGAATACATAATTCATTTAATAATAAAAATTTAATATAATACCAAATTTATTTATTTTATTGATACAATAATCATGAATCCATCATTCGAAAATTGGAGGACATCAAAAATTTGGCGATAAAAATGTTTCTATGCAAAAAAATATAGGTTCACATTCAGTGTCTTCGTCACTGTCTTAACAACAGCATCAACTTTTTCATTTACAAAGAGACGAAACAATATTTCAGCATGTTTTACTCTTTTTGCCAAATATAGAACGTAATGAAGAAAATATATTATAGCTGAAATATGAGAACAGCACCCTACAGTGCGTCTACCATTAGCACAATCACAACAATATCGCCTTATTCCAGAAATTTCATTCTTTTCTGGCTCATTATCAACAAAGCAATGGTATTTTTTGAACTCAATATGCCGAGACCTCACTTGTAGTTTGATAATATTTGGTGTTGTGTTTACGTATTGCAGTGTTATTGTTCCGTCTTCATTTATTAACTCAGCTAAGTAAGAAACAGCTTGAGACATTTAATATGATCCCGTGAAAAAAATCTTCAATTCTTGTTCTGTTAATTCCGGAAAATTTGTCCAATCATTTGACGAGATCGTACTGAACGGAACTTTTTCTCTCGACCAACGATTTATTTTTACCTCCAACGCCAACGTATTATCATAAGCTTTTTTCGATTTCATTGCAGCCACAACTCTTTCAGAAAGATCAATATCAGAATCCAGTCTTGCTCCAAAGTCGTTATGTGAAAATTAAGACACTCGAAAAAAAAAGGTGCTTTAGGAAGCAACTTATTATCTAGTTTATGATGGATTCATGATTATTGTATCAATAAAATAAATGAATTTGGTATTATATTATAATAAATTTTTATTATTGAATGAATTATGTATTCTCAGTTGAAGAATAGTTTTCCACATATTTTGTTCGCATTATAAGTGTTTCTATGCATGAAACATAGTATGTATTTTGAAAAAAAAATTGTTTTTATTTTTTTTTATTATGTTCCACCATTTCAAAGAATATGAAAAATTTCTTGAGGTTAGATAACTACGAAAGACATTTTCTGACAAAGTTTCATGGTGGACACTTTTAAGTAACATAAAAAAAATATATATTATTATTTTATATCTGCTCTCAGAAATAAGATTTTCAACTGAGAGTCATAATGAAATGTCTTCCTCATCACTCCTACTATTGAAATCGATTGAAAAAATCACCATCAACCAATTTTGAATTTTAGTCGAAAAAAATTTTTTTATTGAAAAACAGTTTATTTCGAAGAATTCGGGAACCGTCGGAGATAAACAGCTGAAAATCGGGGTGAATTATTTTTGTTTAATGTCAAATCGATCCCCTGTGTTTAAATCGAGAAAGTCGCAGGGGTAGATTTTCCATATAAACCCGGCTATACCCTTTGTTAATTTTTAGCATCTCTGCAAATTCTGCCAGGTCCAAGTTCCGAATGCGATAGTGAAACAAATATTTCATTCGATCATGCGCATATAAGTCTAAATATATAATTTTTTAGGTTCTGTTAGCTGCTCAACTGTGTAAAAACGTCAATTCACATTTTGGCTTACTGGGAAAAGCGTGCGGGGATAGGTGTGCGCATAGATTTATTATATGGGCATTAGTTCAGTGAGGAATAAATGACAACATTCTTTATTTTATTGGTTGAAACTTGATCAATATTGTCCTGTTTGTTCAGAAAAATATGAAGACCTACCAACAGAGGAATGTATCAAGTGCTGTGTTCATCAGGAATGGTGGCACGAACGATAATGCACTGCTTGTAAAAAGGCGCTTAGGTATTGACAATAAACAACATTTCTCTACTATTGTAAAAAAATTTTGACATCATTTTGTAATTTGGTTTGCTTGTGTGTTTCACTAAGCACTGCGTTCTCTTATCCCGTGAGGGTGCGCATGCTTACCTGCAATACGGGGCATGTGAACACATTCTGACTTTCACTATTAATTTTTTTCTTTTTGAAGAACAAAAACCGTTTTTGTTTGTTTGCTTTTTGATGTTTTTTTTTATAGATTGAAAAATGCTCTATCTTATGACTATGACTTAATTTTCCTAGCTTCAACATTTGAGACGGGGTACGGTTTGAAAGGCAAAAGTGCGCACAATCGCCTCGAATGACTCTATCGACCATACTAATATTTAATTTTTGGGTAAAAATTAGGGTAGAACATGAATAAATCATCAATAAAGTTCTCTTCTTTTAAACACTGCATTTCAAACTGATGATTCAGTTATGAGCATTTAAATTCTTGGATTCTTGCATCAAATTGTGATTTATATGCGTACATGGAATGATGCTCAATCGCTTCTTCTTCGATGTATTTGTCATTGAAAAAGTTAGTAAGTTGATCCCGGAATAAATTAATATACAGAATGCCGATATACTCACAGTATAATATTCCCATTGTTTCGTAGAGACACGCGAAGTAGAGAGCTGTTATATTGCCTTCAAGAACAAAATGGGTGTCATAATCCTCTTCTTCTATCTCTTCTCCTATGAGGATATAACTGATGGTTACATAATAAAAAAGGCATGTGGTCCAGTGTATCAAAATCATTGTCATGGCAAAGTATTTCACAAGCTCTGTTGCCACAGCAGAAAAATTCCACCTCTGCAATGATCGTACAAGTTGATTTTTGTTTATCATCAGAATTTAATTGGAGCTGAATCGAAATTAAATTCATCTTTGGTAATTGTCGTTTTAATAATGTGGGTTAGACATGGACTTACAAAGGAGGTTCCAGACAAGTCGAAATATTCAAGTGCAACTGTAGACCGGTTTCGGGATCATTTTTCCCCTTGTCAGTACAGTATAGCACTGAATCTTCCGAACGGAGGATGGTAGTCTTAAGCGATCTCGGGGCGTCGTTTTGAGATATCTCATCACGATACGCCACCTGTCACGAAAAGACTGAACCAAATCTGGTTTGCAAAATGATCTCGAAATCGGTCTACATTTGCACTTGAATATTTCGACTTCTCTGGGACCTCCTATGATCCGGGAGGTGGCGTCACTTTTCAACTAGTGATCGATCTTCACACGAATTTTTTATTATTTTTTTTTATGTAGCAGGGGGAAAATCTGCAAGACAGACGAACACACCCTCCCCTGAGGGGAAACAGTGTGGGGATTCTCACTCTCCTGAGCTCAAGGCCCACTAAAAACCCTAAACTGCTTCTTCATAGGCTCCGGGCATTTTGCCTATTAACCAGTTGACTCTTATGGTTTCTGGACTCTCATACGATCATAGTCGTGTTGATAGTTGTTTGCTGCCCTTTTAAGGTTAAGCTCTTTTTTGGTTACTTTTTAAATCCTCAACTGATCTCTCGGTCTTCGGTGGTAGGTTCTTGACCTACTAGCTTCTTCTGTTGAATCGTAGTCTACTAATATTCGTAGTTCCACATTTGGATGTTGTTTGGCTTTGTCGAATATCCTTTCCGCCTTCCTCTTCATGAATTCTATAACTGGTTCCCATTCCAAGTCCTTGTAGATTTGTCTGTTCCTAACAAACAGGGTACATCCATCGCCATTCTTAGGAGTTTATTCTCAGTGGCCTGTATTTTCTTGATGTGGGTTTTGGCTGCGAAGCTCCATTCGAATTTTTTAGCACGAGTAGTTCTCCACTTGTAAATATGAGGTCCGCGAGTCAGTCAGTCCAATAGTGGTGGGTGTGGGCGTGGGAGGCGGTGAAACTCGCCGGAAAAATCTCGAAAAAAAGTGAGTGATCTCCACGTGAAACTTTGTTATAATGTAAATTATTCATGATTATGAGTGAAAATGGGCGTCAGTCACGTTCCAGATGGTGGAAACATCGTCAGTCAGGCGGTTGAAGTGGTCGGAAAAATCTGAAAATTGAAGTGATCTTCACTTGAAATTTTGAAAAATGATTATTTTAATCAAATTGAACGTAAAAATGGATGTCAGTCACGTTTATAGTGGTGGATTCTGCGTCAGTCAGGTTTCCAATGTCAAGGGCAGTGACCAGCTTCCCTTGGCGTGCTGCATTTTATGCAGTTCGACTGACGCATATTCCACCGGCATCATGCCGGCTGACGATTATTTATCAAGTATACATAACAATAACTTGTTTATACAGGATGTTTCATCATAAACTGGACATACATGTATAATGGTAAATGACACCGGGAACATCACTTTTGCCTTATGACATATGTATATCCCATTTTCGACGCATAAGCGAGATATAGGGTGTTCAACGTCGTATTTGAGCAATGTTCTAATGAAAATAGTAATGGTTTCTGGTCACATCAGAGTATTTTTGAGTGCTCAATTCAGAAATGATGAAGAACTCCGAAAAAAATTTTTCAAAATGGCGGAAAACCTTCGATGTTCGTGAATTTTTTTTTGGTTTCTAAATTGAATTTCATTTTCTGAATGAACACAATTTTCGGAAAATTTCTGTGAAGAAAAATTTTCATAAATCGAACACAACTTTGGTTTACATGCCTACAACGAAAAAAAATTTCACCCGAAATTGTTCAAATGTTTCCGGATTGTAGTTCCTTTTATTCCTAATACGAATATGGAAACATAATCGAAAAATATCGAACCGTTTCTTTACTGCAGCCGTCCAAATATCTCGCAAGAACCTCTAACATAATCAAAAAAAAATAGAACTGGTTGGGCTGTAAGGCCCAAAATTTTTAAATAACCATTTTTCAAAATTTCAAGTGAAGATCGGTCACTTCAATTTTCAGATTTTTCCGACCATTTCAACCACCTGACTGACGATGTTTCCACCATCGGGAACGTGACTGACGCCCATTTTCACTCACAATCATGAATAATTTACATTATTACAAAGGTTTACGTAGAGATCAATCACTTTTTTTGAGATTTTTCAAGTGAGTTTCACCGCCTCCCACGCCCACCACGGTCGCGCTGACTGACTTTCGATTTCTAGTAGAGTAATAGTGTAACTCTCTTATTAATCACATTCGAGTTGGAGATAAATCACTGATAAAAAAGTGACACCACCTCCCGGAATACTATGTTAGTTCATGACAAACCCACATTATTGGTGGAACGACAATTCTTCTGAAATTGTTGTCTTTGTTTTTTTTTTGTGATTATTAGGTTTGTCCGTTCGGGGACAGACACCTAGTTGGCGCAATGAACGAAAATTGGCATTTTAGCATGATTCATGCTGATATCACTACGAGGATATATGGAAAAATTCTTAGCCTACTATATAAACAAACAATATTTTAATATTAAAGTATTTAATTACTCAACATATTCTCATAGGTTTACTAGATATCAATACATCCTCGTATATATCGACGACGCTTAGATGGTCATTGAAAGCGAATGTTGGTTGTTCCTTTAACACTAACCGCCTCCAACCCCGCAAACGTGGAATTTTAGTAGAGTAGTTCATTCATTTTGAAAGAAAGCTTTGCTTTTTCAAATCTATTCTGCTATCTACAGAAATTTGCCTCCGTAGGCTAGAGCCTGGCTAGCCCATTCATAAATCCGCTTCTGCCATTAGATTATTATTGAGTTTATATTATAAATATATAATCCTAATAATTCTTATGTAGTGACACAGTGGTTTTACTAATGGAATTCGCTATAAGGCACTACATTCACGTGAAAGTCCTGGCGGAGAATATTAAAGTTAGGCTCAAATGCATACTCACTTGTGCAACGAGCGTCCAATACTTAAGGAAACTAAAAAGTTTGAATATCTTTAGCAATCTGAACAATGCTAAGTAGTAGTGTTTTTGGAGATTAACCATGCGATGGACCGTACAAAATGAAAATGCAGTTAGTACGTCTAAAAGGAATTCAATGCTTGCTACGTATCTCCTGAAAAATACACATTCAGTTATTTTCACTGGAAATTTGATAAGTTTCATTCCTTAAATCTTTATCGAGAAATAATCGTGATTGAGTTGAATATACCTGTACATAACCACAAAATATGAGTTCGAAGGAAAAGTTTCTGATGACATAAATTTTTTATATCGAGGAATTTCCTACAGATAGAAACCCAGACGAAGACAATAGCATATGTCACATATTTCATCTAATTCTAATTCATATGCTACAGTCTTCGTCTGGGTTTCCATCTGGAGGAGATTAAATCGGACATTGTTTCATACTGGGTGGCGCTCTGTGTAACTGTATTATACTCAGTAGCGCGCTTGTACTCGATAGTACTCAGTAGCGCTTGCCAGTATTGAATAGGGGTCTATCAATTTCAAACGTTCTCCATAGAAGAAAAAGCTATGTTGCACTGACGACGTCAAATCAGACCGAAACCATGTTCAGCATCTGCTTTTCTTCTATGGAGCGGAGTCCATTTGGGGGCCTGACGATGGCAAATCGGCTAGTTCAATTCAGATCGTAACACTTGTTGATATTCATATCAGCGGTTGGTATGCATCTGAATTGATTGTTATTATTGTTGTCATTGCCTTACTGTTTAGTCGTGATACTTTTTCACGTTGGAAAAAATATTCACTTTTATTGCCAAGAAATAAGTACCTGAAATTGGATCCCAATTAACGTGTTTCAGCATCTTAACTTCAACTTATGTGTTGATACATTAAAAATCTTATTAGTTTTATTTAGAGACGAAGATTATGGTTGGCTTCTATTTTCCGTGCGCTTTCCAACAAGTTCACACATGGTATGACATGGTATATGCTTCAATGGTTTCATTTGAAAAGCGGAAGTTGGATGGGTATGGGCATCAAAGAAAATAACTCAATTTCATTGCCAGAAAATGAAGGTAATCAAAAATCAATTGAAGTGCTTCAGCGTTTTCATGTTGAGTTATTGGTTGAAGAAATATTAATCTTATTTTATACTTATACCCGACCATGTAAAATCCCTTCATTTGTTCAAAGCACACTAATCATTTAAATAGATTTGAGGGATTAAAAAAAAATTTATGTGATTGAAATTATTATTAACTAATCAGCTAGTGAAGATAGGTAATTTGGAGTCTTAATTGGATTGAAAAATATCGATACTCAAGCATGTTAATTTCCAAACCTTCAAAGATATTATATGAGTAAATGAAGGAAGTTCTTGGAAATTACCTGGAAATGAAAAAATAAATGGAATCAATACTCTCAAAACATAATATTATCATTTCTCGTATAAAGACAAATATCATCTTTCAACGCAGATTTTAGTATTTATACAGACCTTGCTACTCTCTTGTGGTCCAAGATGATCTGTCTGGTTTCTTTATTTTCTATTCCGATAAAGAATTTAACAAATATGTCAAACAGGAAGACGACAGTTGACATTAATTCCAATGTATAAATCCATTTGACATAGCACACTCCATTTGGAATGAATGATGCTACAAGGGGAGCACAAATGTATGCAAAGCCTAGGGCAATGAACAGAATAGTTGAACGGCAGAATCTGAAGACAAATACAAATTATGCAGGAAATGGAACATTTTAAATATCACACACGAAGTCAAATATGAAACAACGATTGATCAAGGGAGCACTTCATGAATTTTCCATAAATAATTTTGATAAAAGATACAAATAATTATCTCCTGGTGGTATAATACTATGATAGTATTATGTACCATATGAGTATTTGCTAGTCATTTGGCTTCTAGAAATTTACAAATAAATTTTTGAAAGAGGAACCTAACAATTTAAAGGAAAACAGATATTTTCAATTTATTGTCTGATTAAAGTCTCTGACTGTAAGTTGGAAATGTTAAATTGAGATTTGGCTGTTCAAACTTCTTGCACCCGATAAGAAAATATAACAATGTGGGTGTTCATGGAATAAACATTAATCTTTGCTCGTAGAAAGGTTCAAAAACTAAAAAAAAAATACTCACGCGAAATCACTGAAAGGATGAATAATATAACTATATTTAGACTGGGCATGCCTCTTTCTTTCGTTCAGAAATCCTGTAGTGCTCCTGAAATATTCCTGGGTCAAAGGATCTTTTATTGAAACCTGGATGAATTTTTTATATGCCCGTATGCAGCGCTGAAAGCAATTAGCTTCCTTCGGAAGAGGCGGTAGGAAGCTGCCAGAAGTTTGCTTCTCCACAGTACAACTGTGGCCTATATTGTGTTTCATACTTTCGAAGCAGTTTCATTCATTGCATCATGAATTGTTATGTGTCAGTTTGACTGGACGCATAGATCAGTGATTTTGTTGCAAAACATGTACCCATCTATCTGTCGCCTGGTTTCACAAAGCTTCCTGAATATTAATCGTGCACCGAGTTATACAGGGTGAATATTTGACTCGTACAAATATTTTAACAGTAGATTCTTGAGGTCAAAATAAACACTTTTTTCTATACCATTTTTTCAGATTCGGCCCTGTTAAAAAGATATAGCCATGTAAGGTTTTCATAATAAGCTATGCCACCTCTAGAGAAACAAAATTCCCTTCAGAATAACAAGCTAAATCTATGACACATCTGTGGATCTTTTGAACAGGATTGCATCCAGCCAAAGTACCCAATTACCCGAATATTACAGATATTTCTTTTTTCGGACATCAAAATTACTCGAAAACGGCGCATTCTACGAAAAAAGAATACTTTTATTTTTTAAAACGTTCAAATATTCATTAAAAATAGCGCCCAACTTAGTTTCAAGAGTTGGGTACTTTGAATTTTTGGCATTTTTATGGTAGGAACGTAATGGTTATATGAGGAAACTGGAAGACGTGTGTTCGAAAAAGATTAATCTTATAAATGAAAAAAAATATTCCGAAATTTATTCCATGCGAAAAATGTTTGTGTCATAGAACTAAAAATAACATTTTTTTCTGGTTTTTCAACATCCTGCATCTTTCAAACCGAGCCGATTCGGCAAAATAGTGAAGGAAAAAAGTGTTTCTTTCGACCTCAAAAATCTACTTCTAAAATATTTGAACATTTCAAAGACTCACCCTGTATAATAATATAATTATGCATAATATAATAATATTAATTGGTTGAATTCTCTATTTCCTACAGGTTATATCCCCAATTACAGAAAATCGTAATGATATAAGTACAGGGTGTCTGAGTTTAAGTGTCCCTATACCTTATTGTGGAAACTAAAGGAGCTGGAAGAAAAAGTTAAATACAAAACTGGTCTGTAATCGACTGAACTTTTATTTTTTATAACCCACCTTAATATTTTGTGTTGTCAGACAATTACTTAAACTCAAAAATTAATTAATTAATTAACTATCTTTGGTTCTTGAAGGAAAATGCACTTTTTCGTCCATATTTCTGAAACTATTCAGTTTACAAAAGAAAATTAAATATATTTTTTGCTCATTTTAACCTGCTTTATATGATTAACGAGAAAAAAATATAGGTTGCCATTTGAAAGAATCAAGATTTGATTGAACTTCTAATTGAATTTTTAACTTTAATTTTTGAAGACCCTGTATATCAGAATACTCAAAATAGAGATGTAACGTATGATCCAATATATTGACAAGAGCTGGGCAAGATTTGGTCTTGACACATTCATTAGAAAACTAGTAACAGAGCTATTTTAGTGAGCACCTAGAGCTGTCAAAATTTTAGGAAAAAGTCGAATATCTCAGAATATGTCCTATATAGGACCATGGTTGTTACTCCAAAGTTAAAAAATGCAATAATTTATAGATTGTTCCGTTTAAAAAAGAAAGTTGATACAAACAGGGAAAAAACGGAGCATCAAGTTGGGTTATAAAAAATAAAAGTTCAATCGATTGCAGACAAGTTTTGTATTTAACTTTTTCATCCAGCTCCTTTAGTTTCCACAATAAGGTATAGGAACACTTTAACTCGTACACCCTGTACATCAATAACATTTTGTTAAGATGTACGAAACTAAAAGGAAAACAAAAACGTACAAAGCAAGTGAAAAGCGATGTGCACAATAATAGGCCCGCCGTATGGGTTATGATTTGGATAGTTCATTTAATGATAATATCGAATTGCTACTTCTTCAATATTTTGGGGAATTGAAAACTTTCAGGATTTCATTCTAAAAATCGTGCGGATCAGTTTTTGTTCAATTTATTCGATAAATCATGTACAGGGTGGGCAAAATTGGTGATACCTGAATTACAACTTTTTCAACCCAACGAGATAGAGGAAAATGCATGCCACATTACGGTCGTCTTTTTTCGAGAAACTAATAATGCCATCAACTGCATTACTCTATCTTCTTTTGTTTTCGAGTTTTAGGTCAAAATTGAAATTTCAACTTTGGTCATTATCTCCATTTCTGTTTAAGCTAGGATGTTGAAATGAAAACATTATACAGACACTTTTTTGATAGCAATCCAGTGGCGTACTATGATTTTTTCCAACAGGTATATTTGCTGAGCTTTAACATAAATCTGTATTTGTTCTTATGAAAACAGTAGTTTAAAATGACTTAGAAAGACTGAGGGTGTTGTTATGATATATTTCTGAAACGGTAAAAAAAGGGCGATTATTTTTAAGTCGTTTTAAACTACTGTTTTCGAAAGAAAAAACACAACTTCATGTTATAGCTCAGCAAATATACATGTAGGAAAAAATCAATCACTGGATTGCTATCAAAAAAGTTTCTGTATAATGTCTTCATTTCAACATCCTAGCACAATCAGAAACGGAGATAATGGCTAAAGTTGAAATCGCCCAAATTTAAATTTTGGCCTATAACTCAAAAACAAAAGAAGAAAGAGGAGTGCAGTTGATGGCATTATTAGTTTCTCGAAAAAAGACGACATGAATGGTACATTCATTTTGGGTTAAAAAGTTGTAATTCAGGTATCACCAATTTTGCCCATCCTGTACATATTTTAAAATGAACATTCGATGATAGGGATTCGAATTATTTGGAAAAAAAAGTCGTTTATTCAAAAATAGAGGCTTCGATAATTTCGGCCCGCGCACAATTAAAGGAAGGCGTCTTTTCATTAGCGACAAGTCCTACCATATACAGGGTGATTCACTGCAATGGCCTGTTAGAAGTTTATGAAGTACTATTCATAATTTTGTTCAGGAAATCTGGGTGTTAGGAGTATCGACAATGAACTGTCTCCCTAAAATATTTTCCGATCTCTGCAACGTCCAAATAACTTTGTTACAATTGTATCAATATGAAAGACAAGGAATTAAAAAATCGAATGTAGCGGAAATCATTTAGATGATAGGAATCAAATGTTAAAACTCAAATATACTCACCTTATATATGCCTACTAACCGCAAGTATAATAAACCTAGCTGTTGAAAAAGTTATCGTAGTAAATGCGGAATAATATTATATATAATATTTCAAGTTTTTGAGAAGGAGATACAAAGACAACTCCCTGCATCATATTTATAAGTCAGTCACGAGAGTGTTGAAGGTATTTTATGTCTGAACGAATAAGTATATTGGCACTTTATCCAGAGCCCTTCGGTCATCCCCATTTCCAACATCCTCTTATGAATTGACAGTGAAAGGGCTAGAGGAATTTCATAGGGTCAAATGTCGGATCCTACATCAGCATTTTATGTGCTGCAGCTTAGGAGATGACATTGAAAATTTCTCTTTTTCTGATAAACAGCGGATTTGATTGGGTACTCAGTTGCCAAGTGATTTGGAGTTTTCCCCATAATAATTTGTGTCGGTATGAACTAATTCCACAAGCCTCGAGTGAGAGAGTAAGAAAAGAAAATCAGCTGAATTAGAGGGATGAGAAATCGCTTTCTGTAACCTCTACATATTGAGGGCCGCAAAAATTCCAATCGAGAAATGAAAACCGGAGCGAGCCCATCAAATACTTTCGACCAGAATGGAAAAAAGAAAAAGGTTTAGAAATTCGAAATTTGTTATGTTTACCAAACGCAAATATAAACAAAGCTAAGACAATTGTCAGTTTTTACCAAACTAACATAGGTGAGTTTAGCATCGATCACAGATAGGGGAGGGTAGTTTTGTTAGTGTCAGGATTTTTGAGTGTCTATTGGAGTAGTCCGGTAGCGGGTAGGTACCCATCTATGACCCCGATAGATGGCAGACCTATCTCAGGGAAGCGACCCTGCCTACGCGAGCCGTGGTTTATCTCCTAGTACCCTACAGGAGAAACCATTGTCCTATCCTAAATCCTTGTCTAATCCCACAAATCTTTCCTTCCAATATCCCCACAAACCCATTCGCCAACTCGTTTGGCCAACGCGGCGAATTATGGCTAATTAACCTCCTATTATGATTATGATAAAATGCCAATTATTAAAACTTCAGTACCCCAGGCGAGTAGAGCGAAACGCTCAGAATCTCGTACTGATTCTATATCAGTCTGCCCCGCGGATTCTGGGGGGGGGCAAAAAGTTGGCAGCAGGAAAAGCATCATCAAAAGTTTGGAAACTATACCTAGCAACATACAATGTAAGATCATTACTCTCAGAAGAACGATTAATTGAACTAGAGTGCGAATTAGAACAAATCAATTGGGATGTCGTCGGTCTTAGTGAAGTTAGAAGACGGGGAGAACAGCTCTGCAGACTAAAATCCGGTCACACTTTCTATCATGCTGGAAATGAGGACTCTTCGATTGGGGGCACTGGTTTTCTGATTCACAAACGTCATAATTCAGGCATCGTGTCCATCAAGACGATATCTCCCAGAGTAATTTATGTGATACTCAGATTGAACAAGCGATACAATATGAAGTTTATTCAAGTATACGCACCAACTACAAAACAGACCGATGAAGAAATGGACCTCTTCTATGACGACGTAAGTAAGGCTTGGGAGGACCAGAGAACCCACTTTACATTCCTATGTGGGGATTTCAATGCAAAGGTTGGATTGAAGTCTAACAACTCTGAGACTGCTCTTGGAGGTTTCGGTTCAGAGGGCAGGAATGATCGTGGCGAGATGCTGCTTGGATTCCTCTTACAGAACAACTTATTCCTCATGAACAGTTTTTTCTATAAAAAACTTAATCGAAGATGGACCTGGAAGAGTCCAGACGGTCGAACAAAAAACGAGATCGACTACATAATAACTGATAACAAAAACACGGTCAAAGACGTATCAGTATTGAATAAGTTTTTTACAGGTAGTGATCATCGTATAGTGAGAGCGAAAATCGTACTTAATCTAAAGAAAGAGCGCAGAAACATGATAACTAAATCAGAAAGAAATCCTTGGCGCCCTCCGACCGATATAGATGGTTTTCAAGGGAACATAAGTAACCTTTTAGAAGATTCAGAGAGGGAAGAAAACATCGAGGAATTGAACGACGCAATAGTCAAAGCATTATCTGCGAGCCAAGAAAAGTATTGCCCGAAGACACAAAAAGAAGAAAAAATCAGTGCATCAACTGGACTGTTAATGAAAGAGAGAAGATTCAAAGGAAGCCAGAAAACGACCACCGACGAAGAGATAAAAGCGATGAACAAACAAATATCCAAAGCCATTATAAAAGACATCAGAAGATACAAAAAGGAAAAGATTGAGGAGACTATAGAGAACAACAAAAGCATGAAGGTGCTGCGAAGAAAACTGAGGAATGGAAAGGGAGAAATGAATAAGCTAAGAAACAAACAAGGGAATATTACAACAAATAGAAACGAGATACTGAAGACTGTGGAGGAATTTTATCAGATACTATATGAAAGCCGTCAAGAGGTAGATGAGGAATACGAGGCAGATTTCTTAACTTCTAAAAAAGGTGTTGTCAATCAAGGATCAGAAGAAATACCAGATATCACCATGGGAGAGATAGAACTGGCCTTGAAGAAGGCAAAAAACAACAGATCACCAGGTGAAGACAATATAGTGGCGGATGCAATCAAAATAGGTGGCCAGAGGTTACTTGAAAAATTAAAAGACCTGTTTAACCTCTGCCTGTTCAGTTGCTCGATTCCCAAGAAATGACATGATTCAATCGTCATACTACTCCATAAAAAGGGCGACACAGCCGATTTAGAGAACTACCGGCCAATAAGCCTTCTAAGTCATCTTTATAAGCTCTTCACCCGAATTATAACTACGCGGCTAGAAAATAAAATTGAGTTCTATCAACCTGTAGAACAAGCTGGTTTTCGCCGCGGATTCGGAACAAATGATCACCTCCAAAGTATAAAAACACTCATTGAAAAAACAACTGAATATAATAGACCCTTGGTATTGGCGTTCATCGACTTCCACAAGGCTTTCGATACAGTTGAGTTGAAGGCAGTAATGCAAGCACTGCAAGATTGCAGGGTCGATTTTAGATATTCCAAACTCATTTACAACATATATAAAAATGCTACAATGACTGTAAAATTATTCGAAAACACTGACCGCATACCCATCGGACGTGGGGTGAGACAAGGTGACACGATGTCCCCAAAATTGTTCATAACAGTCCTCGAGAGAGCATTCAAACAGTTGAATTGGGATAAAAAAGGCATCAATATTGATGGCAAATATCTTAATAACTTGCGCTTCGCAGATGACATAGTACTCATTTCGGATAACCTCGGAGAAATAAAGGAAATGATAAAGGACTTGAAAAACGCATGCGGGGAAATTGGTCTAAAAGCAATATGAAAAAGTCCAAATTCATGACAAATCTTATTCCCAGTTCTAACATCGATATTGATGGTTGTGAGGTTGAAAGGGTTGAAGCCTATATATATCTTGGCCACGAAGTTCGTATCTCGAGAGATAATCAGACCACTGAACTGAACAGAAGACTCACTCTCGCATGGGCAGCCTATGGTAAACTAAGGGATATTTTCAAGGGTGATATTCCTATCCACCTAAAACGAAAAGCTTTCAATAAGTGCGTGCTTCCAGTTTTAACATACGGAGCCGAAACCCTGACATTAACAAATGCAACTGCAAGAAAGCTGAAAGTGACGCAAAGAAAAATGGAGAGGTCAATGTTGGGTGTAACTCTGAGGGATCACATAAGAAATGAAGATCTAAGAAAAAGAACTGGCGTAGAAGATGTTATCACCGTTGTGGCAAGACTCAAATGGAACTGGGCAGGTCATGTCGCACGGATGAGAGGAGATCGGTGGACGAAGCGATTGTTGGAGTGGAGACCGCGAGCAGACAAGAGAAGTAGAGGAAGACCGCCTACACGCTGGACAGACGACATAAAAAGAATATCCAATAACTGGGTTCGGACAGCACAGAACAGAAGAGAGTGGTATAGAATGGGAGAGACCTATGTCCAACAATGGACGCAAAAGGGTTGCGTGATTGGAGTAGTCTCCCAAGCCACACTAAAACCGATGAAATCTACCGAGAACTCGCCTCCTCCCCTCTCGTTCTATAATTTTATTGGATTGTTAGACTTTTCAGAATCGAGTCCTTGCTTGATTGCTTGTTTTGACACAAATTGATCCATAGGGTGAACCAATTTGACAGGCGCCATTCGGAAACTATTCGATTAAAAAATTTGTATTGTTCAAATACTGTCGACAGGCTGTTTTATGTGAATACAGAGAAGCAAACTGAAATTTCTGTTTGGCAGAGATTATAGAGTAGAAAAATAGGAAACGGAGCGACTAAAGTGATTGAGCGCCATCTGTGTTTCAAATGTGTTACTAAGACCCTTAGACTAGTTAACATATCTATTAATTTGAGGGCCATTCGTAGAGACATGGAATTTTGTAGGATTTCAGATAGCTATTTTGATCAAAGAGGTTTTGAATGTTTTGATTCTAGTACCGCCTTTTATTTATCTAGGTCCTTCTAGTTGCTGATTATTAAATTTTTTCGTCTTATTTATTGGTGAAAACCTCAAAATATCGTTCGAAAATTATTGAATATGGTGAAGAACTGTGGATCAAATAATAAAATGGATTTTCCGAAATTAAGTTCTTCACTTTGATAAGGTGAGTATTAAAAATCTTTAAATGTCATTCATTGAGTTTAATTCTCAGTGATCCGCAGTGGATCAAATTTTCAGGGTGTAAATAGAAGGACTTGAGCAAACACTTTTGACTATACACCATGTGCAGTGAACATTTTACTGTAAGTCAATTGAGAACTGCTCATTCACGTAAATTGTTGTATGCACGAAGCATCCCTTGCATGAAAGGCCCATTTAGTGGAAATTTTGACCTTTATACGTCTATTCAATGCTTCTCATTTGTTACTTCTTCAATAGATTCAGAGATGCAAAGGTTTTATTGATTTCGTCTTGGGAAACGAGTGACTGTCTAATTGTTGATTGCACAGTCAAAGTCTTATGATATATGCTGCGAGTGTTTTGTTCATTCATTAATCAATTCGTGTATGTTATAGCATCTGTATGATACTATGAAGCATAAAGAAACTATACTCCATTCACTTTTATTTTAGCAGTCGGTTGGCCATGGAAATTTGACACATTTCACTCTGTATAGTACGAAAATGTGGGGTTATGACGCTTGTCAAAACATTTTTGGGTTTTAAATCAACGCTATGTTGCTCGTTCTACGTAAAAGTTTCTGTAATTACTTATTTTATCACAATGTCGAATTTCTTCGGAAAATATGTGACGAACATGATTGAAGTTTATACTGATTGAAGGCATACCAAATCCAGTTATTTGCATGGAAAATACAAGAGATCGGTATAATATCATAATATGCACTAGCTTGAGGAGAGTTAATGTTCGTTATCTTCTTTGGTTTACATCATTTGTAGATTTTAAAAATATTAACCCGAAGATGAAATGCATATGATGCAGTGGTTGGGAATGGGTATCTCCTGGAGGAATTAACAGATAATTACAAGAATGTTAAATTCTTCAACAAAAATCATCTTGCATCAATATAAGTAAAATGAAAAATAGAAAAATCAATTTTCGGGAACTTATTCTCCGATGACATTTATCGAAAATCCTGTAGTAAACTTTTCGCATTAATTCACTCAAACATAAAATTCTCAAATGCCACCACTTTTTTGGGTCTCCCAATAGAAGGAAACTCTTTGTCATCCTCTTCATTCACAATCTTTCTGATTGTGGAAATATCCAGCTGAAATATAAGTCGTTTAGATTCAGATGAAACATTATATAAATTCTCTTACATTAAATTCGCTACCGTCTGACGTATTGTGGATTTTAGAATATCAGGGTATAACTATTTGAATGAGCGGATCTGAATTCTAAATAGCACTTCCTGAAACCCTGTCTCTTTTTTCAATCACTTTCGGCGTTTTCGTAATAAAAATTGATATTAGTTGCGGCAACGGCGTTATGACGTTAACGACATTTCATGAGTGCCAACCTAACTTCGTTCTAGTTACAAAAACTTGAGAAAATTATTTCATGGCCAACCGACTGCTAAAATAAATTTGAATGAAGTATACATATATACCTCGATATATACTGACGGGCTGACATACAGGTCTTGTATACCTCTGCAAGGTTTTTTTTAATTGTGGCATCGAAAATTCTGCAACTAATATGTAAGTAACTGAAAAGTGTATGTTATGATGCTATTTCGTATATTGGTTCATATTAATTTCTGACATAAATTGTACAGATTCAACTAATCTTATCAATTCAAACAATGTTTTGCACAGAAATAACACTTTTGACTTATGGCAGATCACCCTATATTTTTGTGTCCTAGTCAAACCTCTATTTGTTGTTCATAACAAATTTCTGTAATTTTTTTGAATTTAAAATAAAATCAACCACATCCGACAGCTTATTTATCAAGTAATTCCAAACAATGTTCAGATGAAAATTAACATCTTTATCCCAAAGCAAAACCATACTTTTGTTTTGTCGCTCGGGATGATTGTTTTCTGTTCTCAACAAAGTCGATATTGACATTCAATACAAGGAATAGAATTCGAATTTCGCGCCCTTCAATTATAAAAGAGAAAACTGTTTTTCTTCATTGACACTACGTTTTCAGCGACATCTAATTGTCAAATGTGGCAAACACAGGCCAAAATGTAGTCGATTTTTAGTACTGAAAATATGACTGATATGAGGGTGTCTGTTATCTTTCTAGTCTCTGATCTTTGATATTGGGCTCTCTTTGCCGATCTAAAATTGGTCATAAATACACAAACGAAACAAGTTTTCGAAGAACTTGTAGCTTTTGTCACAAACAAACTATAATTTTTATGGATAATCAGAAAAAAAATCAGATGCTTTCTAGAACTTTAATAGAACCAACATGAAAATTAACAAGAAACATTTAGAAATTTTTCTTCGAAGGTATCACGCCTAAATCATCACCGGATATACCCGATTCGAACGTCGACCTACGCTTATCTCCAAAGTACGTCCGTAGGAATAACTTCTCCTGGAATTCCTCCTCCAGTTTGTTCGTTTCTTGCTCCCTCCTCTCTGCTTCTGCCCTCAGTTTATGAAATATTTCGGGATAATTTTTGAAGCAGTTCCGAAACGTTTTCGAATCCAACCTATACGTTTCGCATATTTCTAGAGCTGTCACGCTGGAAATAGACTTCTTGTGATTTAATACCAGTGCTGCTTCTCCAAAGTAACCACCATCTTGAAGGTGGCATACCTGAAATCTCAGAAGTCTTAGAATATCTGAAGCTGTCAAGGCAAGTACTAGAACAAGACATAAAAAAGTATGTGAGGTGAGGGAGTAGAAAATTGACACTTTGCAAGACTAGATAAAGTTTGATATAGAATTATAGAAAATCCTGCGAATCAGATTCACATCGGGCTCAGTACCTGATCGGAACAATTCCTATTCTTCCTAAAACCTCCCTGACAATTTTGTAAAACATCCTCAATGTAGGTGTCAATCCTGAATTGGATCAGTGTACAATTTTGAAAGGGACACTCAATAAACTTATAAAACAATAAAATGAGACTATCTTTACCCTAGTCCAAGCTCGTGTCACAACGATACCTAACTGCAGACTTGGAGTGCAAGAACTCATACGAGGATATATTGAAAAAGTCTTAGCATACTATAGAACCAAAAAAATTTCAATGTTAAAATATTTTATTACTCATATTCTCCTCTTAATTGGATACTCTTATTACAGCGAACCTGCAACGTCTCTAGACCTTTCAAAAAAATGTTTCTTCTTGCTCTGCAAAACAGACCTCCACGCAGCTTTCATTATTTCCTCGTTGGAAGGAAATTTACGACCTTTTGAACTTTTTTTCAGTTGAGGAAATAAATGAAAGTCGGATTGTGCCAAATCTTGTGAACAAGAGGGGTGTTCAAGTAATTCAAACCCTAAGTCACGAATTTTTTGCATGGCAACATGAGATTTGTGTGCAGGGGCGTTGTCCTGCAAAAACAAAATACCTTTGGATTGCTTTCCGCGTCTTTTCTCTCATATTTTTTTCCGTAGAGTGGTCAGTAATGTCGAATAGTAATCTTCGGTTATTGTTCTACCCTTATCCAAAGAATCAATCATGATTACTCCATGGATATCCCAAAAACCTGAAGCAAGAACTTTTCCAGCAGATTTTTGGACACGAAACTTCTTAGGTCTTGGAGAACCAGAGTGTCGCCATTCCATCGATTGTTGCTTTGTTTCTGGATCGTAGAAATGTACCCAAGTCTCATCCATAGTAACAATTCGGTTTAAGAAGTCTACATCGTTTTCAAATCGAGCACAGATCGAACTTTTGGTCAACATTCAAGCATTTGGGGATCCATTTTGCAGCAATTTTTCTCATGTCCAAATTGACGTGAACTATATGATGAACGCGTTCGTATGAAATATTCAGTGCCTCATATGTCCGTTTTAGCCCAATTCGACGGTCTGATAAAATAATGTCATGAACTGCATCGATATTTTCGGGTACTGACACAGAAACTGGCCTTCCCGATCGGTCATCATCTTCAATGGAAAATTTGCCTCTTTTGAAGCATGCAGTCCAATTCTTCACGGTCGCATACGAAGGATATTGGATCACCAAGGTTATTTAGCATATCTTCGTAAAGCTGCTTACCTCTTAACCCTTTTAAATACAGGTACTTGATGATGGCTCGATACTCCAATTTTTCGATTTTCACAATTTCGGTGGACATCTCTTTTCTGTTAATTTATTGCGTAATTCTGGTTTACTATTTTGACTTCAAAATTCACACTGACACTTCTAATGAGTTATTGTTCGTTGCTATGGTAAGGCAATATTTCTTTTATGCATGGAACTGGTCTAGGCTAATTTGATATCAATACATCCTCGTAATCTACACCTGCGTTTATAAGAAATAGTTGACTCACCTCTCGACCGGAGGCTGTAGTAACAGATACCGTTCCACTTGAAATGAAATACATGCTATCAGCCGTTGTACCAGCGCTTATAATGATATCGTTTGGTAGGAAGACCTCCGACTTGAGATGACTTATGATTTCTGTTAGGATCTTCGTTGGTATATCTTCGAATATCTGTACCTGCTGGATCAATTTGTTGCTTGCGTGATAATTTATTTCTTTCTTGATTCGATCTGAAGATGGATATCTAATTGAGAAACTAAAGTGTATGAATTTACTTCGATATTGTGAAAGAGATCATCTTCGATTCAGAAGAATCTTTCATCTAACATATAGTTTCACCTACCTGACAACATGTTCTCGATTTTCTTCTCCTTCACAAATTTTCCTTGGAATTTGTATTCATAGAAGGAAAGCAGTCGATTTCTTGTGGCTATTGGTAACTTCTTTCGATTCATGAACTCCTTCAACTGACCAATCACTTCACGATACTCAGTATCCAATTTTGCAGCTCGGAGTATTTGGTTTATCAGCAATACTTGGAAGAAGATAGAGAAATTTCCATAAATAAAAAAGAAGTATTAACAGCACAGACATTATTAATACTCGTTCCACAAATATCTCAGGAATTGTGGAACGAATACCAATAGTTTTCAGATATTTAGTGGATATTGCTTGAACCATTCACAATTAGGCAAATTTTCATGAAAACGACATTTAAGAACTCAAAATTCATAAATGGCTCGTTATACAGGGTGTTTCATGAGTCGTCGTCCATAGCCTAATGGCGAATGCAGGTCATCCAGGCCTTTCGGAAAATTGTCTGGTTTTGTATCCTAAGGCTAGTTAGTTTTGGAGATCCGGGGTGATTCATGAACATTGGTGTAAAGTTGCGATAGCCATTATTCTTAAATGCAAGGTCCGATTTCGATCAAATTTTATGGGTTTATTCAATTCAGAATGCTCTTTCAAAGGAGCATCGACCCAGAAAATCGAAGACTCAGAAGAATATATATCGAATGAATAAAAATGATCTGAATAGATGGAACCTCAACCGCGATAACCAAGTTCTGAAAAATGCCCTGAAAGATCTAAGAACAAGCAGATGGAACAAAAGAGTTCACGAACAGAATACAATTGATCACTCTGCATGGAGAATGCAAAACAGCCTACGAGGAGAAAAGACTAAAATTCCACCCGTACACGGAGAAAGGGGAATGGCGTATACCAATACTAATAAGGCAGATGCATTGGCGGACTCGGTCGAACGAGAATCGAGAAAAAATTACAGGACAGACGACGATAATGAAGATTTGGAATAACTGGTTGAGGAAAATGATGAAGAAATGGATGAATTACCAGCGGCTGCTGAAATAGACAAACCAACATCGCCAAATGAAATCAGGAAAAAAATTAGAAGTTTGAAGAAGAGGAAAGCTCCCGGAAGCGATAAAATAACGAATGTTGTGTTGAAGTATTTACCTGAAAATGTAACGCGAATGGAATTATGAGGACAGAACACTACTCAGAAAAATGGTATACAGCGGAAGTCATAGTGTTCAATAAACCATTCAAAGAGAAGAAGTTCCCACAAAACTACAGACCGATAAGTCTACTGTCTGCGTTAGGAAAGGTAGTAGAAAGAATTATAGCCAAGAGTCTAAAGAAGGAAACCGAAAATCTGTAACTTATACCACCAAAACAGTTCGGATTCATAAGAGAGCATTCAACAGAGCAACAATTATTAAGGCTCACAGAATACATTACATAGGGATTCCAAAATAAACAAGCTACAGGTCTTGTTTTTCTAGACGTCGCCAGAGCATTCGACAGAGTATGGTATGAAGGATTAATATATAAGATGAGATGTGCTGGATATTCGATCAAAATATGCAAGTTGATCCGGAATTATCTCAAAAATAGAAGATTTTACGTGAAAGTGGAAGGAGAATGCACAACAAGAGATATGGGGGCTGGAGTACCCCAAGGGTCAGTACTTGGGCCACTTCTGTACAACATATACATTCACGATATTCCGAAGAATCCACGAACTATGCTTACGTTATATGCTGAGGACACAGGCATAGCAACTCGACACCGCAACCCTGAAGTAATAGAACGAGTTCTACAAGAAACGATTAACGAAACCAATGACTTGTGCATAAAGTGGAAAATCAAGCTCAATGGACAAAAAAGCCAAGCAATATTACTACAGAAGAGGGGACTGCTACCCACAACCAATCTAGAAGTTGACGGCGAAGAAATCGACTGGAAAAATGAAGCCAAATATTTAGGAATATCGCTTGACAAAGGACTGTTTTGGAAAAGTCATATCAAACAAGCAGTCGACAAAACGAAAGCAGCGATGAATAGACTCTACTCTCTGATAGGAAGAAGAAGCCACATGTCGAAAGAGACAAAATTGAAGATAATCAAAGCCGTTGCTAGGCCTCAACTGACTTATGGATCAGTCGCCTGGGATTTCGCGGCAAAGGGCCATATCAAAAAAAGTCAGGCCACTGAAAACAAGCTGCTACGATGTGCAATAGATGCACCTTGGTTTGTCAGGAATAGAAAGATTTATAGGGACCTAAAATGGGAAACCGTAAGCCTAGTTGCACACACACCGATTTTGGACGGCCGATCGATTTTGGACGGCCGATTTTATATCGGTCGTCCAAATTCCAATAGTGAACCACGTGTGGAACGGGACCTTGCACATACGCCGACCATTGATCGGTGACGGTAAAATGCCGGTGAGAAACCGTCCAATACCGGCAATATCGGGATGTATTGACGTACGTGACTAAGTACACGTTTGTGCAAGCGCCGATTGTTTACCATTGAACTCAAGAAGGAGTTCTTTCTTGAGTTCAATGTTTTTTACCGACCATTTCAGTCGACTTTAGATGGCTGATCGTTTGGACGGTAAAAATCTGGGTAGTGTGCTAGCAACTGCTACCGTAAAATATCGATTTCATTCCGGGCCGTCTAAATAGCTGTGTGTGCAACTAGGCTTACGGAATTCATAAACAAAAAAGCAGAGAAATTATTCGAAACAGCGAAAAACCATCCGAATCAAGAACTAGGAGACTAGTGGACTACCACCCAGAGAAAGACAAAAGGGGAATGCGAAATTACCAAAGGTGACCACGAGATCAATTAAAAAAAGATTAAAATAAGAACAGAAACTTATTCAAAAATGCAATAAAGTTTTATCCAATAGAGGATAAGCACATAAATCCCAGCACTATAGTGTGCGAGAAGAAAACCGACTAAGAGATATATATATATTCTTTTGAATGTCAGCAATACATTTTCAGGTATCAAACAATATAGCATATGCATGAGTTTTAGCAAAGGTTAGTGTAACGGGGGACCATACAATTTGGAGTATGATACAAGAGCTTAGGGAAAAACCTCAGTAAAAAAACCCTGTCTCCCCGTGAGTAGTGTAGTGATGTCAAATTTGTTTACAGAATAAGCTTTTAATACTGAAGGGCTTCTTTTCCGTCGATATAAAAATTTCTTTATCCTCTTTCCCATTTCGAAATAATATCTGAAACAAAGAAACAGAGCAGAAAACGAGAAAAAAAGTGAATAATAATGCTTTCATCAAAACTTATTCGAAGACTAAGAGATGAACGGTTTATAGGCAAATGCCCGGAACCAATATTCAAGAAGCAGTTAAGGGTTTTTAGTGGGTCTTCTTGGATTGGAATGAATCCATGTAGGGCTCTTGAAAAATTGCTACACTCTTCACATAAGTGGTTACCTCGATATCTTTCGTCTTTTTTTATTGCTCTTTCAGGGATGTATAAGAAAGGGAAAAATTAAGGAAAATCATGGCTGTAAATGGTATAAGATCCACTAGAGTTCCAGAAATATATCTTCGAAAATTTCTTATGCGATCTAAGGTTTTTGAGTGAGCGTATTAGTTTTAAAGTTAAATGAAAAAGGTATTTGGTCCATATGGAAATGGACCATCTTCCATAGACCAAGATTACTCAGAATTCATTACTACTAGTTACTTCCCTAAAATTTGCTGTACGACCATTTTTTTTTTTTGAGGTGCACCCTGTTGAATATCACCGCAAATTTAGTGCTTCAATTTCAACAATTTTTCTACTTTTGTAGTTCATCAAGTTGCAAGAGGTTCAATTTTATTACTCGGATTTGAGACTTACGAACATAATATGAATCGGCTCTTCTCCAAATATAGTACAACTTACCTCCCAAAACAAGTATGATTACTCGGCCAAACACCAGCAAAAGAAAGCTAAACATCTTGTGCTCAATACCTCTCTTCATTGCACTTTCTCGTCTTGTTGCTAAAAAAATATCACATGGATTATTCATCCTCGAGACTGTGGGTAGAGGTAAAGGTGAGTTTACCTTCACCCACCTTAAGATGCTATTGTAGAACACGTCATGCCGTGTTTTGAAAACGCATTTTGTGCGAATCGCATAATCTGTTTTGAGTTTTCGTTTTTTTTTTTTTTTTGATAAAAGCTGATTGCACAAATGAAAATGAAAAATGTTAAATTTCAGACCAATCATTCCAGAAGGAAAGGAGAAGGAGGTAAACTCTCCTTTTCCATCACCCACCTGAAGATAGGGGAGAGTTCCTTTGAATCGGACGGCCCATGAACCGGACGCTACAGTTTTCTACTACACTCGAGAGTAATTTAGCATCCTTTACGTAAATCCTATTTTTGCAACATCGATCGATATCTCTTGGAAAATGGCCGACCTTGTGGCTCGCGCCTTGTAGCAAAAATGGGATTTACGTAAAGGGTGCTAAATTACCATCGAGTGTAGTAGAAAACTGCAGTGTCCGGTTCATGGGCCGTCCGATTCAAAGGAACTCTCCCCTACTATTGTGATAGAGAAACACGTGTCGTGTTTTAAAAACACATTTTGTGAAAAACACATAATCTTTTTCTTTTTTTTTTTGATGAAAGCAAATTGCAGATATGAAAATAAAAAATTTCGGACCAGTCATCATTCTAGAAGGAAAGTGATTGAAATCGAAGTCTTAACTCACACAAAATTATTCCCATTGTCCTGAAGGCTGTTTGTATATATACTGCACCCGATGAGTTTGCCGATTGATATTTATAAACCGGAGAATCTTCAGGTCGTGATTCTCCAACCAGATAAGTACGAAATCTTTTAATTCCATGGTAGACGCAAGCAAACCAGTGAAAAGCTATGAAGGATACGATTATGAAACTGCATACCCTTTTATAGGCAGACATGCGTAATATCTGAAAGAGGAATGTACATTTATTGAAAGTGGCCACTTCATTCACATTGAATTAACACAAACTTCTCTTCTAGCTTCAGAAAAAAATTCCGCATTTTCGAGTAAATCACTAAGAATTTCATGTCAAAAGTGAAAAGCTCAAAAAATCCACTAGAAGAAGGACCGATTCTTGAAATTTAACTTATCAAAACCACAAAGAATCAGACGCTGTGACTTACCTCCAAGAGTTTACAAAAATAATCCAGAAGTGACATGAGTCTCAGGATTTTTCCTAACCTAATTGCTGCCATAGAAGCCAGAATAACAGGGTCTTCGGTTAATGAAATGCAAAATGAAACCGGTAGGGCACCACACATGTCACCTATGAAATAAATGCTTACAATGTAGGACCTGCAAATTTTAACATCATCACTTTCACGTCAATGTTCTATAGGATATAATTAACTCACCTCAATATTTTTGGATGACTAATCGTCACTTTTCTCAACCTGGGGTTTTTTCTTCCGACGAAAAGCCTTACAAGTATCTCAATTATGAAGAAGATTTGAAATGCCTCTTCCATAAGGTGACGCTTTCTGGTGTAATAATTCTTTAAGTCGTAAAAAGAAGCTGCCAAAGGATAATATATGAAAGCGAAGAGATATAATGCAATCAGTATCATCTCCAAACTAAAACTGAAAGAATTTTGCTCATTATAGTTAACAGAAAATTGAGGATTCACAAATGCAAAAATCAAAATTTTTAAATTAGATCGGAGATTTCTTTGTGAACGTTGAGTATTGTTTTAAAGGTGCGTATTTTTAGAATTTCCGTACGGTTTTCAGTTTTACAAGCAACACGCAAAAACTGTAGAATGGATTCTCGAGGAATCCTTGTACTGCTTCGAAGCATAATTGTCAATTCAAAATCTGTCGCTTTCATCGCAATCATTCGAAAAAATTCGGAATTGAATCTTTCTTCCGAATAAATTTCTTTGTGGATGCTGACGCTGAAAGATTTTCGAACCTTATAGTTTTAATTTGTTAATTGGTGAAGAAATGTATATTTTATATTTGGAATTGAAACACGTTTAGTGGTTCTGCAGATTGTAACTTTTTGAAGGCATACAATTCAAGATATTTTCGTTCAGTTATCGACCATATATTCACCGTGATTGTCATTTGTTTGGGGTGATACCTGTATCGGATATAATCTTGAACTTACCATAGTTTACTCATTGGATGTATAATATAAAAGTATCTACTGGTAGCATGTGATTTGCGTTCCTCCAAATACGCTGTCGTACTCCTATAGTAATAGCAGAATTTTGGGTGTTTCTTCCAGACCATACACCAGTCACGAAAGCATCGTGAAAATTTGTGAAATATATTCTTAGTATCCTCATCATAGGGTAAATATGTACGGGAAGTTTCATGCTGAACTGTGCAAATATGTGGCATTGACATTTTTGAATCTCTGACACTTGCAGCAGTTAACCATGGTGATGATAATTCCAATCTTTACGATTCAGGCGTATTATCTGTTGATAAATTATTATTTTTGGCAACCGTCCGGGATGTACCTACTTCCCGGACACTTTTCTTTGAGAAAGGAGCAGAGAAAGTGGCTCAAAAAATGACCCACCCTATTTTTTGACGAGGAATCACTAGTCTAGATATTCTACTTCTCTCTGGTGAATTCCTAGGATCTCCCTTAACACGTTGACTGTCCCATGAGTCACATATGATACATAAAAATTTTCGCCAGGAGTCCATGAGTCGTATGTGATTCATTGATTCATTTGACGTTCAAGATAAATATGGTTACTTTTCATGAACGCTGCAGTTTGGTCGGTTCATATGGGCTTAACGTCTTGTAGAAATATGTATTGATAGCCTCAATCATAATTAATCATACGTGATTCAAGAAACGTCAGCATCAAGCCTTCCATTGGACTTGAAGATTTTGAACAAGAAAACTTCCTTAAATGGCTGCAGAATTAATTTTTCATAGAATATATATTTTATCACTCAAAAGTAACCCTTCTCTTTGGATAAATGTGTTGGACGTGGGGGGTGAAAAAAAAATTAGAATGGGGACAGTCAACGTGATAATAATCAGGAATAATAACAAAAAATGATGAATTAATAAAAATATGTACCCACATTATTATTATTTGAACCAGGGTCGTTGTGGGTCGATAAGACTTTCGGGAACTGCGACCATGTAGATCATTTTGTTCTATACCCTAATCATTCATAGGAACCTAAGGAGGTCGTCAATGGTGTTGATAAAACCTACAACATCCTTAGGAGTCTTGGCCGTTACCTCGTGAGTAACCAGGAACGTTTTCCTGGTAGTTCTTAGGCCAGCCAGTTCTGGAAACTTGCGTACCATGTGTTCAGCTGTTTCTGCTTCTGATCCACAGAGCTTACAAATCTCATCTGCTGACTTCCCCATACAAATGGTATTTGTACCGACAGTGCCCTGAAAGCTTTAGCCGTTTTCTGGTGTAGGTCGGTGAAATCATCACGAATTTTTTTGACTGAGTAAGTCTAGGAGTGATTTTCCAGAGCGTTATTCTGTTGTTCAACTCCCGTTCTTGGAGCGCTGCTTTATATACAATACATCAGTTATATCTCCTAGTTTCGAATCATATATATTTGGGGAAGTTTAAAAAGGGCGAACTATAAAAGGCGTTTCAAATTTAGTAGACCCAATTTGAGGTTTCAACAGTTATCGCAACGATATTATTTTGCGTTCGAACAAAACGATTCATTCCATTCTTCAATAATCGAAATAGTATTCGCTCACGGTTTCAATCAGATTTTGATGGAATAATCAAGTTAGGTGAAACAGGGCCAGAATAATTCCCGAGAACTGAAGTAAATCGAAAAGCTGAAATCATTCTCGAAGTATATTTCGAACTGAACAAAATTGAATATAAATCATTTAGTTCTCATAACTCAGTAATATTATGTCTTCGATGAAACTGAATGCAAATCTCTCTCAGATTCGAATGAAAATTTTCGCTTGTCTCCAAGGTACGTCCTGAGAAACAGCATTTCTTGGAACTCCTTTTCTAGTCTATTCGATTCCTCTTCTCTTCTTTCAGCCTCTAGCCTCAATCTTTGGAATACTTCTGGATTATCCTTGAAACAACGCCTGAATGTTTTCGAATCCAGTTTGTACGTTTCACATATTTCCAGGGCGGTGACGCAAGAAACCGATTTTCTTTGATTTAATATCAGAGCAGCTTCGCCAAAATAAGATCCTTCTTGCAAATGGCATACCTAAATAGAAAATATGCAGTAATTAAATTGTACAAAGAGAGAAAATAATTGCAAGTTTTCACGTGATCGATTTATATATATATTCTGTTGATAAAAACCATAACCATTTCAAATATTAAACAAAAATTAAAATTTTCGCTTCAGCATGTATCGCTAAACACCTCGCACCTCGCATTAATAATAATAATAATAATAATAATTTATTGAATCCTTTGAGACATTGTACATGTATAGGAAGAGTCAACATAAATAGCTTTAGACATTAATTAATTATCCTCAGAGGAGACAGAAAAAGGAAATCAAAAAATTAAAGGAAAAAAAAAAAAAACAAAAATAACAATGATAACGGTTTACACCCAAGATACTACCGAGTGTGATATCACTCTACCACTGAATTTAAATATTCGCTTTTACTATAAAAGCACTGTTCTAAAAGAATTTTTTTTATTTCTTTCTTGAAGCTCGAAAACTTCAACGTTTTAAGTCTATCAGGCAGATGATTGTAGAATTTTATGCCACTATACATAGGAGAATACTCAAATTTGCTCGTCCTATGAGCTGGAATGCAAATGGTTTCTTTTTGCCTAGTATTATATTCATGAAATTGGCAACACTTTTTTTGAGAATGAATATTCTTCCTCGTGTAAAGCAGGCAGTTTAGAATATAAATACATGAAAAACTTAATATTTTATGTTTCATAAAAGATGGTCTACAGGACTCCAGGGGTTTCAGACCGAAGATAAGGCGAATTATTCTTTTCTGGGCAACAAAAACAGAACCACTCCCAGACGACGCACCCCACAAGACCGTGTTATAATTTAAATGAGAGTAGACATTAATCGCCATATATCTCAAAAACGTTTGAACGTAGAAAAAATTGCTTGGGACAAAGATGGTAGAAAATGTTATGCTCTACAACTTTTATATTGGGAAAGGAGTGAAATTTATTCCAAGAATTCATAACTGCAGTCTGCCTACGAATATGGAGCGGCATGATGTTTGAACTAACTTTATAATTCTCATGGAAAAATTTAGCTACCCATCAATTTTTGCACATGAACACTATTAACCCAAACGGGGCAACAATATTCAGCAGCTGAAGAAACCAAAGCTAGGGCTGCCGTTCGAAGAGTAGTTAAATCAGCAACCCATGAAGTACCTACCAGCTAGTTATTGCAGAATATTAATCCTAGTTTTCAACTTCAGCCGCAATTTTTCCAAAGGCGCTTCGAACTTCAGCGAAGAATCCAGCTTAGGTTCTGGATATTTAGGATTGACCTTATGTTTCAGAGTTTCAGAGAAGAATTACCTAGAACTACACTCAATTTTTTATATTTTTGGTGATTTCGAATAGAAACACGAAAGCTCAGTTTTATTTATGCATTTGAATTTAGTCACACATTCTTCAGACAAAATAAGGAGACTCCCTGTATCTTTCCCCTAAAAGAAGTCTTTTCTCTTCCTCTCGGAAAGCGGTTATACGAATATGACTTAATTTGGTACACAGAACTCATATGATATGTGAAATCTAATAGTTCCACCTATTTTGGCTATTTTTGCTTTTCACCTTTTGGACAATGTACTTTGAACCAGTCAACATAAGCCGCGTTTTTGAATTCCTTGAAAATTGTTGAACTGTTAGATAGTCATTTTTTTGTTATGAAACGATTTTTGGGAAAAATCTGAAAATGTGATTCAAGTAGAAGTCTATATTGTTCTCAAAAATCTTGCGTTGTAGGAGACAAGACAGTTTTTCAATTGAAATGGCTTTTCAACGGTTCAACAATTTTCAAGGAATTCATACATACGGTTTATATTTACTTCCAAAGACTTCCAAAGACATTGTAGCCCAGTAAAAAGTGTTTCAAGATGTCCAACACCAAGAGATCACACTATGAGATTTCTCACATCATGAATAGCAAGATTTTTCCTTGAATTCAGGAGCCCAAATGGGGAATTCTCCTCAATTTGGGTTATCACAGCATATGCAATTTCAAACTGTATAATAATAAGTTTGATGCATAAATTTTTCAAATGCACCGCGGAAACTATTCAAAAATCATTCTTCAAATATGAGGTTTTGAAATTTGAATCGCTTCGTTTCTAGTTTACGATTTGGCAACAGCGCCTACTAGAAAATAAAAAGAACAATGGTTTGGTTATAAAATAACAGCTGTTGATTTACAACCATCATAAGGCGCGTACTCACTGGTGAGCCTAAACAGCAACCGGCCATAAAAATCCCATAAAATTTTACGACCTTCCTCGTTCGTCGCAGGCATCATAGACAGCCATCTTTGTCTATCTCATCAAGATAGTGTATTTGTTGTTCTTTATTATCAACGCATATTTCAGGGCATGTCGCCAACTTGTGCAATAGAAACGAAACGCTGTAAATTTTATATACCCATTTTTATTTTTCATTTTCAAGTTCTTAAAATATTTGTTTTTTGTAAACAGTTGAAATGGTTATTTCACAATGTAACGTTTCAAAGATATTCCATAAAATATACATCATTTTCGTCACAAGGAGAATTCCCTATTATGTAGGTTTGGCTTGAAAAAATTTAGTTGAGAACGGAATCCTGATTATCCAAAAATAGAAATGAATTTTGCTAATTTGAGCAGCGTCTAAAATATGAGAACGTTTCTGACCATGTTGTTGATGTTCAGTGGGTGGGCATCAACAGCATTCCTCTATCTTCTTTTTTTCCCGAGTTATTTGTGCTAGGATGTTGAAATGAAAACATGGAATACTATAATTTTTTCCAACAGGTATATTTAGTGAAGATGTGAAAACGGAGATAAAGACCAAAGTTGAAATCGCCCAAACTTAAATTTTGGCCTATAACTCGAAAACAAAAGAAGATGGAGGAATGCATTTGATGGCATTATAAGTTTCTCGAAAAAAGACGAACCTTATGTGCCATTTATTTTCCTCTATCTCGTTTGATTAAAAAATTGTATCAAAAAACAAAAAGAGATGGAGGAATGCATTTGATGGCATTATAAGTTTCTCGAAAAAAGACGAACCTTATGTGCCATTTATTTTCCTCTATCTCGTTTGATTAAAAAATTGTATCTATTGAAATTTATTCTGGGAGGATTCTGCATTTCTTCATAAACTTTTTAGGGTTTTCACAATTAATGTCAAACAAAAGCCACAATTCAGAAGATTTTCGAAAATAGATTTTTCGTCTGATGAAGGAGTCTGATATAGACTCCAAAACGTTACAACTTAGAATTATAATTTCAACGTTATTTATTTTCAGTTCATTATCAGGCAACAATTTTTTCTAGTTAATTTGCTCCTGACGAATTAGTGCAAGAATTTACGCAGGAGCAAATCGTTGATTTCATTTTTAATTGATTTTGTTTCAGAGATTGGGAGTGAAAACCCTAAAAAGTTTATGAAGAAATAAAAAGTTGTAGTTGTAGTTTCCCACCCTGTTCGTAGTCTCCCTAGTTAAAACAAAATGGTTCAAACATAAATAGTCAACTCGTTGTCGATCTTTAAAATTGTTGATCTATCCACACCAACTCTGAAATGCTATCAGTACTGTTGAAAAGCTGGGAATCTTCAAAGAGAAGTGTTCTACACTCAAATAATTACTAACCTCTCGACCTGAAGCTGTGGTCACGGACACTGTTCCAGTCGAAATAAAGTACATGCATTCAGCTGGTGCTCCAGCACTTATGATGATATCGTTTGGAAGGAAAACTTCTGGCTTGAGGTTATTTATAATTTCTGTCAGAATCTTCGTTGGTATATCCTCGAAAATTTGCACCTGCTGGATCAGTTTGTAGGTCGAGTGGTAGTTTATCTCTTTCCTCAGTCGATCTTTGAAGATAAATTTAATATTTTCATTTTATAAATATCTCTGTCTGGGGTGGCCCACTCCAGACACGGCGCTCATTTTGAGGGAGTCAATGAAGATATATTGAGAATTTCTTCTTGTGGTGTGTGTAGGGTGTTATAAAGCAGAATTTAAAATTATTGTCATATATACAGGGTGTTCGAAAACAAAGATATAGACCAAAGTAACACTTTTCTGAATGTAACACCCTGTATTTGACCTCAAAAATGGAATGGCCAGCTCAAATTATGATGAGTTTCTTCAGATAACTTTATAGCTCAGAAGCACCCTCCACGAGATAATTTCGAAAAATTGAAAATATGGAGTTTTTTTAAATAGCAATAGGGAATACTCCTTCTGACGAAAATGATGTATTTTTTATGAAATATCTTTGAAGCATAACATTTTGAAATAACCATTTCAAACGTTTCCCAAAAAAAAAATATTTTAAACACTTAAAAAATGAAAAATAAAAATGGGTATTTAAAGTTTGAAGCGTTTTATCTCGGTTGCACAAGTTGGCAACATCGACTGAAATTTGCCTTGATAATACAGGACAACAAATGCGTTATCTTGATGAGATAGACAAAGATGGCTCCCTATGAAGTCTGCAACGAACGAGGAAGGTCGTAAAATTTTATGGGATTTTTATGGCCGGTTGCAGTTGAAGCTTGCCAGTAAGTACGCGCCTGTAGATCAACAGCTGTTATTTTATAAACAAGCAGATCGGACATTGTTCTTTTCATTGTCTTGTATGCGCTGTTGCCAAATAGTTAACTCCGCACAAAGCGATTTAAATTTTGAAACCCCAAATTTGAAGGTTGATTTTGGATAGTTTCCGAGGTGAATTTGAAAAAAACCATGAATGAAACTCATAATTATTCAGTTTGAACTTGCATATGCAGCGATAACCCAAATTGAGGAGAATTTCCCATCAATGAAGAAACTAGTTATGCCAGCAATCTAGACAGTATTGCTGTAGACAAGTTGACTACTCCTACACATAAATAAAAATTTCAACTCTTTGACATACGGAGTTATCATAATTAATTCTCAAACATCAACTATAAATAAATTGTCAAAAACTGCTGAGAAACTATCAGGTTTAGATCTAGGAAAACCTTATGAAGATAGTTTCGAAATTAACTTTTACGTTCAACGATATATAGAAAAACCGGGTGTGCCATTTGGAATAAGAAAGTTTTTGACGATTATTTATAGTTGATGTTTGAGAATTAATTATGACCACTCTGTTTATTCCAGAGTAGCCAACTTGTCCACTCGAAAAAATACTGCCTGTATCGCTGGCGTTACTATAGTTTCTTCATTAATTACTATTTAAAAAAACTCCTTATTTTCAATTTTTCGCCATTATCTTTCTTCTAAGGTATACAGTAATCTGAAGAAACTTATCATAATTTGAGCTTGGCATTTCATTTTTGAGGTCAAATGCAGGGTGTTACATTTAAAAAAGTGTAACTTTGGTCTATATCTTTGTTTTCGAACACCCCCTATAGATTTCAATAATTTTGCATTATGCTGTTGAATGCCCTACACACACCACGAGAAAAGATTTTCAAAATATCTTTATTTACTTCCTCAAAATGAGCGCCGTGTCTGGGGTGGGCCACCCGGTATAAAGATTATACATGTACAGTTATGCACCTGACAATAATTTCTCAATTTTCGCCGGTCTCACAAATCTTCCCTGGAATTTGTACTCGTAGAAAGAGATCAATCGGTTCCTCGTTGAAGGAGGCAGCTTTTTTCTATTAATGTATTCGTTCAACTCATCCAATACTTGACTATACTTGATTCTCAACTCCGAAGCCCGCAGCAACCGGTTGACGATCAAAACTTGAAGTGAAAACGAAATCACGATAATTGAAAACTATTATAATAGAGGTTTTTCATTTACCTGCCAAAATCAGCATGAATACTCTTCCAAAGATGCTAAATAGAAAACAAAGAACTTTGTGTTCTAAAGATCTGGACCACAGGGTGTCGCGTCTTGCTGCTACAGAGATATTGAAATGAAATTAAAGAATTGAATTAGCTTAGATGAACAAATGGAAACTGATCAACATTATTGAGAATTGAGAGTCTTCCGAAAACCAGATACATACATAATAGGTGGAATAAACTTATTTCGAAAAAATTTGTCAGACACGTCGATTTTTCATAAGAGGTGGACAACTTCTGAGATCAAATTTAAAATCCTATCTTTTCAACCTTCAGTGTTACAACCCCAACCCCTAAATTTTGAATAGCAAGGACCTAATATTCAAATTTGAATTATGAGCAACATTGGATTTCACTTTGTACAGATTGGGCAAAATTCGTTGTCTACTGGGAGGATCTCAAGAACTAAAGCAGCTAGAAGAAAACGGATGACAAATTGCCGAGCTCATTTTGGGAGAAACAAAGAATAGTGAAAACCGCAGCCTCCTACGATACTTCGTTTTTGAGTTTGACAATTTCGTGGAGTTCTCATAACTTTTTTGTCCTTGAAGATATAAATCTGTAACTTGAACATTCTACTGGCACTTTTTCACGTAGGATCCACTGATGAGCTCAAAACATTTTTTCATTTCAAATCATTACTTGAACTTTCAATTTTTTGGCATTATAAGTTTCTCGAAAAAAGACGAACCTTATGTGCCATTTATTTTCCTCTATCTCGTTGGATTAAAAAGTTGTAGTTGTAGTTTCCCACCCTGTTCGTAGTCTCCCTAGTTGAAATAAAATGGTTCAAACATAAATAGTCAACTAGTTGTTGATCTTTAAAATTGTTGATCTTTAAAATTGTTGATCTATCCACACCAACTCTGAAATGCTATAAGTACTGTTGAAAAGCTGGGAATCTTCAAAGAGAAGTGTTCTACACTCAAATAATTACTAACCTCTCGACCTGAAGCTGTGGTCTAGAACACTGTTCCAGTCGAAATAAAGTACATGCATTCAGCTGGTGCTCCAGCACTTATGATGATATCGTTTGGAAGGAAAACTTCTGGCTTGAGGTTATTTATAATTTCTGTAAGAATCTTTTGGATTTGATGGACCCTAATTAAATACTGGTAGTCACTTCTGAGTATTATCAAGTAGTACACGAGAGCCATCTAGTATGAAACGAGATCCGGTTCAATCATCCCCTCAGATCGAAACCCAGACGAATATACTGTGTGGTGCTCGATACTAGTTCAATTAAGATCGTAACACTTGTTAACGTCCATATCGGCGGGGGGTATTCATCTGAATTGATTCTCATCATATTTTAATATTCGGTAGGAATTGGTAGGAATTAATTGAGGCGTATAGCGATATACCAATAAATTTTTTGATTGAAGCCAAACACAAAATTGGTAATATCCTCCCGAACATTCAATACTATTTTTCGAAATATCTGTTTCAGTAATCCAATTCAATGAAGGAGAAATCAGCATTTCGCTAATACTGGGAAAATTATCACCTACCAGTACATGGCAACTGTGGAAATGCAGTGATCTCGCCAAGCGGCACTGAAGTGAGAGAAGCTGATCAAGCAAGCCTATCTCGAGAGCTTGGGACGCAGGCGTGTCAATGGTTTTCTGACAGCTTAAACCAAGAGAGTTGTAGAAAATAAAAAGATATACAGAAAACGCGTTTTAGTGAAATAGCTCAAATTTTATATTATCAATAAAGTCCACATAAGGACCACAATGTGTGGAAGAAAGCCAATAGATTTTAAGGAAACAAATTAGGACAGAGAGTTGCGAGGTTATGTTGACGATAGTAATCGAAACCTCAGAATAAATAAGTGACAATTTGATTGATTCACACAGCATGTTTAACGAAATGACCAATACTGAACAGAACTCGAATTTGAATATCTCGAAGAATAAATTAATTGGGAAAAAATTGAATATCCTGAAAACTTTCAAATGAGTTTTCACTTACCCCATTTTCTCTATATTAAGGGGTTGGAGTTGTAACACTGAGGGTTGTACCTATATGCAGGGAAGGCAAAATTCGTTGTCTGCTGAGGGGATCTCGAGAACTTTGGCAGCTAGAAGAAAACAGATGACACATTCTCGGGCTCGTTTTTCCTTACTATTCCAAATCTGAAAACAGACCCAGCCTAACTCACACTTAACATTTTATTCCAACCACAAAATTGTCGTTCAATGTGAAGAGTATAAAACTAGCAGGGAACCGCTCCTACTTGTTCGCATTACCTACTACGAAAATTTATTTAAATCGTTATTCGCATCAAATGCAGTTTTTTCCTTATCTTTCTTTCTGTATGACGGAAAGAGTTATTTCGCAACAAATTCTTGTTTCTACCTTGAAGAACTCGAATAGCAAGAACAGATTTCCAAATTGAAAACATGAATCGACGCTGTAATAAAGATTTCAGTGGAGCAATACGATGATGAGTTTCCATACTCACACAATAGAATCCCCATTGTTCTGAAGGATGTTTCAATGTAAGTAGATCCAGAAACATTTTTCGCTTGGAACCGAAATATCCATGTGTATTTAGCAAGATACTGATTTCTCAGCACACCGCCCAGCGCATGTACTCCGTAATAGGTGCATACAAACCAGTGGAAGCCTATGGTTGCTATTATGAAGAAATTCAGGAATCCCATGTGTGCAGTTACTTTGAGTACCTGTGAACGATGTTTTCAGACTCAATTATTTACGAGGGAGAATGGGTGCTGATTTTTGACCGCAGATTTAAAATCCTATTCGAGTCTCAGAAAAACCTTTATACAGAGTTTCCCATGGTGAGTGACCTAATTAGACATTTAAGGAGAAGGGCTCATATATAGCTGGGGAGCCCACGATTCTAGGTTCTAGGTTCTATGCTGTATGCAGTTTCAGCGGTGGGTCAAGTATATGCAGGTTTTCAAGGACGTGAAAATAATCGACAGTTGTACATACTCAAGCGTGTCAGAAGAGGATACTATAATATATGCCCAACATGTCTCAGACAATAAATTCATGTTAATTTGACAGTTTGCGTGGTTAGGCTGGCCGTAGGCAAGAGTTGAAAATGGTAAAAAAAAAGGATATGTTAATTGGACCCAGTTTTTCATCCATATTTCTCAAAACTATTCACTTCACAGAAAAAGTGTGAATACATTTCTCGCTTATTTTAACCTGCTCTATATGATGAACAAGAAAAGAATGTAGGTTGTCATTTGAAAAAATGAAGTTTTGATTGAACACTAATTTTTGAAGACCCTGTATATCAGATTGCTGAAAATAGAGATATAACGTATGATCCAAGATGTTGACAAAACAAAAGCTGGACAAAATTTGATTTTGATACATACATTAGAAAACTGGTACCAGCTGTACGAAAAAGTCGAATATCTCAGAATCGTTGCTATATAGGACCATGGTTGTCATACAAAAATCACCTTAAAATTTGACAAGGAATTCAAAAGTGCAGTAATATACATAGTGTACTGTTTAAAATAAGAAAGTTGATACCAACAGGGAAGAAACGGAGCACCCTGGATTAAGATGGGTTATAAATAATAAATGTTATAGACATGTTTTGTCTTCATTTTTTTATTCTAGCTCCTGTAGTTTTCACAATAAGGTATAATAGGGGCACTTTAACTCGGACACCCTGTACATTCATCACCATATATCTCAAAAACTTATGCTCATAGAAAGAATTACTTCGAATGAAATTTGGAAAAAAAGTTGGTTTACAACTTCTCTAATGATTGCTGAAACGATTCGAAGCCCAGGGAAGGAGATAATTATAAAATTGTTTCGTGATTTTTATAGCCACCTTTATGGTTTCGGCTTGCTGAAACTGACAGTATATTTTTTCTGTTATTCTTGAATCATAAGCTTCAGAATAAGAAAAATCCACGGCGCTTGACAATGTACACGTGACGTTTTTTTTTTGCAAGTTTGGCAATTGTCAGATTAAGAGAATGTATTCTTCTCAATATGTAGTCCATATATATTTTAATCTGACACGTTCGAGTATGTACAATTCTGACAGGCTTTTCTAGACCTAGACGATTCCCACTTTATGCAAGTCTAATTTTTGGCAGAGGTACTCTACAGGGAGGTATCACCCCTTATTTTAATCTGACACGCTAGAGTAAACCCAGAATTTCCCTCTTGAGCTCCCCACCTAATTGGATTATTCTGAAAATTTGGGTATGATGTTTTATGATTCCTATCTATCTGACTGAAATATTTTCAAGGTCATGAGGTTGCCGCTTATAGGAAAAATTACTACACACTTCGTTCTTTCAAGTAGGATAACCTATTTATTATAACTTTTTTCGATTCTTCAACCTCATCTGATTCCTGATAATTCGGAGATATGCAAGTTTTTGAACGAAAAACTGCAAATACACTTCATATTTTGTGAAGGTTGAAATTTTGTAACAAGTCACTAAGATCCTGAGTATGATTTTCGTGTAGAAAAAAAAACCTGGTTCGTTATATACATGCTGTTCCAAAATTCTTCGTATTGTCATTCGATGAACTAAAGGCAAAAAGTTGATTTTTTTCAAATAGAAAATCTTAATTTTTATCTAATTTTCTCTTTCTGCATGCATATCACAAACCCAGTTATTCTACACGAAACTCATCTCCGGGATATCAAAGACATATTGTCAAAATTTCAGCTTCCTAAAGTGTAGAATGTCTTTTCTGTGCCTATTTCAATGGATCCCTGTTTTTGGCAATTTTTTGTGGAAAGCCGTTAATATTTTAGTATCACGAAAAGGTATAGGGAAGCACTAGACAAAAATACTCAGATGAGGATAAAGAAGCGAAAAGGTTATAATAACTAGGGTGTTCCATTTGAAATAACGAAGTTTGGAGTATTTTTTCGTACGAGCGGCAACGTCGGAATATTGAAAATAATTTACGGCCGTTTTCAATAACATATCCGAGATAAGGGATAGATCGCTATCTCCAGTTTGTCTGCCTATCTATCCTTGTAGTTATCTATCTATGGTTTGCATTTCACAATTATGGTTTGAACGTTATCTATCTCCATAGACATAGAGACATGGTCTGTGCCTTCCCTTTATATCTATGCATGAAATACGGTCAAAAAAAGTGACAGAGAGAAAAACACGTCGGGAATGCAGTTGTCTTTTTCTAGAATTTTGATTGGTCTACACTCACCTCTATGAGAACAAAAAAGAGAAAGGTATGTCCCGACGAGCTTTTCTCTCTTTCTAATAAATAGCCAATTTCATGCTGGCATTGCTCAGTCCATGTCTCTATGCCTATGTCTATCTCAAGGCAAGGATAGATAGGAATCTATTCAGCTCAGACCACAGAACACTAATATAAGACCTCACATCATTTATTCATTTCTAGCGGTTGAGATATTGGAGTGTGTTAGAAAGTGTAAATATTTGAATATTATGTATAGAAGGTTAATCGTGTGTGTATGACTACATACCCGTATGCGCCATTTCATTAAACGAGCTCAATTTCTTAATGTCTTTTTTCCCATAGAGATTCTATGCTTAAACGTCGTTCAATGAACGGTGCATACGGCAATAAATACATCACAATAATTGTTGATCGAGATTCTCAAACACGCAATACTTGAAAATGAATTCCTCAACCGTGAGTACCTTCAAATAAAAGCGCCGTTGTTATCGATATTCATTTTTCATTAATTTCAAGTTCTGAAGGCAATGATTTTTGCAGCCTAAATCAAAACCAAAGACTAAAGAAGAGGCCATGCGTTTGGTACAATTTGTAGCAGCTGATGGGGTTATTACCAGCAGAGCTATTAATGCTACCAACAATAAATTGAAAGAGGAGAGTTGGAGAAGATTGACCGAATCCTTCAACTCTTCGGTTTCAATTTTCCCACATTGCGCCCTCAAATATGGATTAATTAAATCCAATAATTCACTCACAGCACCTTTGCTCAGTTGAATTCTACATGTGAACTCGTAATCATTCAAAATAATCATGTAATCAACTCGTGCTTTATAAACCTTTTGGGTCTCTTCCGATTCACTTTCTCCATCATCAATCATCTCTAATAATTCCATGTCGCTATCGTCGCTACTCAAATAATCCATTTTTCAAAATTAATTACAATTCAATTGTTAAGAAAAAAGCACTGAAATGCACCCTGATAGCAATTTCCAACGCTTATCTCTACCCCTTACTGCTCGAACTCGACAGATCAAAAAACTGAACTACCGTAGATAATTTTTACAATCGATGGTTTACTTCAAATTTCTTTGAAACGCAGATAGGCGCATATATAATGAAAGTTCCTATCTCTGGTTGTCAATCTGACCTCATTTCAGAGGAAGGGATAGATCGCTGCGGCCAGTAAGAATCGCTATCTGCAGATAGAATATTGAAACGTAAACAAGCACAGAATGACAGATTTGTCTATCCCTAGTATCTATCTATCCACAGTTTTGATGGATAGATAGGTTATTGAAAACGGCCGTAAGTCAGATTGATCAGAACCCTAATAGTAGCCTAATTTTCAGAACAATTCTATTATTGTCCGTAAACCCCACCATGCGTGGGAAACCCTGTATATTGGATTGATGTGGTAATGTGAAAATTGAATCATTTTTGTGAAAGTCATATAGTCTGTTGTTCAAAACTTTATAGTTGAGAAACCTCTAGTTTGAATCTTGGGGAGAAAGAATCCGGTTAATTATACAGGGTATTTCCTAAATGAATGTCAATATTTATAGGGCTTATTCTATGGCCCATTTTGAGAAAAAAACTCCATACGAAAATATGTCCTAAACGTCTCACCTTTTGAGATACAGGGTGGTAAAGTTTTCAGAAATAAATCAATCATTATTAATGTCTACTATACCGTGTCCGTGAAGTTAGCACCCACTTTTTCGAAAATGAAGAAAATTTTTTTTGCATTCGTTAGTAATTCGTTAGTTACTATTTGTAACACCAAAATTTTCGTTTGTACCTTAAAGATACTGGTAGAAAAACACCGCATTCCGCTGGGTGCTAACTTCACGGGCACCCACTGTTCGATTTTTCGCGAAAAATAAAATACACTTGGAAATTCCATCGTTAGTAACTATTTGTAACACAAAAATTTTCGTTTGTAACCTAACCTATGATGGAAAAATAACATCCCCAAAACGTGAAGTTAGCACCCACATTTTCGAAAATGAAGATAATTTTTTTTGCATTCGTTTGTAACTCGTTAGTAACTATTTGTAACACAAAAATTTTCGTTTGTAACCTAACCTATATTGGGAAAATGACACCCCCAAAATGTGAAGTTAGCACCCACATTTTCGAAAATGAAGATAATTTTTTTTGCATTTATTTGTAACTCGTTAGTAACTATTTGTAACACGAAAATTTTTGTCTGTAACCTAACCTATGATGAAAAAATGACACCCCCAAAATGCGAAGTTAGCACCCACATTTTCGAAAATGAAGACAATTTTTTTTGCATTCTTTCGTAGCTCGTTAGTAACTATTTGTAACACGAAAATTTTCGTTTGTAACCTAACCTAAGATAAAAAAATGACACCCCGAAAATGCGAAGTTAGCACCCACATTTTCGAAAATGAAGATAATTTTTTTTGCATTTATTTGTAACTCGTTAGTAACTATTTGTAACACGAAAATTTTTGTCTGTAACCTAACCTATGATGAAGAAATGACACCCCCAAAATGCGAAGTTAGCACCCACATTTTCGAAAATGAAGACAATTTTTTTTGCATTCTTTCGTAGCTCGTTAGTAACTATTTGTAACACGAAAATTTTCATTTGTACCTCAAAGATAATGCCAGAAAAACATCGCATTCCACTGGGTGCTTAATTACTTATTAGAATATAGTCCATCGTTAGTAACTATTTGTAACAAGGTTTGTAACCTAACATATATTGGTAAAATGACACCCTCAAAATGCGAAGTTAGCTAATACACATTTTTAGGAAAATCTCAAGAACACGCAATAAGAATATCTCATTCAGGCAACGTTTCGGATAACTTGAGGAACTCGCATTGGGAATTTCTCATTCATGTCACGTTCGCGGTAACTTTAGGAACTCACATTGAGAATTTATTATTCTGGTTATATTCGGGATAACTTCAGAAAGTCGCAATAAGAATTGCTGATTGATGTTAAGTTTGAGACATCTTCTGGTACTCGCAATAAGATGAAACCTGAAAAAGCAATGTGGGGTCTCTGAGATTTCTCCTGCGTACACCAGTGAGAATGTCGCTTAGTTAAGACACATAGCGATCGTCGAGACCTCGCAATAGGAGTTCGCATAAGATCCTCATTATAACCTCCCAGAGATCTCGCGGAGAAGTCTTAGTCTGGGAAGAGTGTTGCCTGGGTAGGGCTTTCCAACGAGAAATTAATGAAAATAAGGAAGATCTTAAAATATTCAACCTACTCAGTACATTAGCTACCGAAGGATCGGGTAGCCAATTTTATCAGAAAAAGTGCATGGAATGCTCTCACGAAGAAATGTTCACACGAATGTATAAAACCATTCAGCTGACTAAGCCTAAAAACCTCGAAAACACGCTTCTGGAATCACTGCAAGGACAGTTTAATTGCAGAATGTGTTCTAAAGCCCGTTTGCAACAGCCGAGATTTCTCTGGAGAATTCTCTACAAAATTCTCGCAAGAAAACGGCAGAGATTATTTTGTATGCAACTGAACAGAGAATTCTACCGAAAGTGCGTATGCAACGGTATATAATTCACGGCGCATGAATTTTCGAGTAAATTCTCTAGAGAATTCTCTGCTTCCACATTAGTGGACAATGCATTCAGCACCTAATTTTCATTGATACGAGTGAAGCCAAAAATGTAAAGTTGGAAAATTTGCCTTTGAATTTGAATTTTTTTGAACATCAGCTCATATTACGGGGTTTGGTACGTTACCAGAAATCACATACTAGGACGAGCTTGGGACACTACATTGCTATCTGTCGGAGAAATGATGGAGCGCTGGGGTTATACAATGATATGTCCAAAAAAATGAAAATTGTACCAAAAACAGTGGTACTTGACGTCCACCTACTATTGTATAGTATTTGAAAAATTTTATATTTTACCATGTAAATTTATTTTGAAAATATACTTTCTCTTAAAATTTTATTCAATTTATATTCAAAAAACCTAAAATTGATGAGACGGTGAAAGGCTTGGGTATAAAGACGTTTATTTCATTTTTCCTTCTACCTGACAATTCTTCGACTGCTCGTTGAAATTACGGATAAAAATCAATATGAATGGGATGTGAAATATGTGGGTATGGATAAAAATACAAAGTTACTTCGAGCACAAACATTGGGCCCCAGACAAAAATTTCCATGAAAAAAATACTTAAAAAAAAACAGAAATTTGTGTCACAAATATGTAGTTATAAAGGAAGTACTCATTTTACGGAGAAAGCAATACACTAATTCAGAATTCTCCAAAATGTGTATATATGCTAATTTTGCACTTATGGGGTGTTGTCAATTGAAGAGTAGTTTACTAATGAAAAATGATGTGTGTCCAACATTTAGTAACAGAGTACTAACGAGTTACAAAAACAAATGCAAAAAAAATTAATAGTAACTTACAATGAACTTCTCAACCGTACTTTATTTTTCGTGGAAAATCGAACAGTGGATGGCCTTGAAGTTAGCACCCTGAGAAATGCGGTACAAACGGAAATTTTTGTGTTACAAATAGTTACTAACGAGTTACGAACGAATGCAGAACGAATTTTCTTAATTTTCGAAAAATTGGGTGTTAACTTCGCATTTTGGAGTTGTCATTTTCCCATCATAGGTTAGGTTACAAACGAAAATTTGTGTGTTACGAGTCGTTCCTAACGATAAACTTCCCAACTGTACTTTATTTTTCGCGAAAAATCGAACAGTGGGTGCCGTGATGTTAGAACTCATCGGAATACGGTGTTATTCTACCAGTCTCTTTTAGGTACAAACAAAAATTTTGGTGCTACAAAGAGTTACTAACGAATGCAGAAAAAATTTTCGTCATTTTCGAAAATGTGGGTGCTAACTTAACATTTTGGGGGTGTCATTTTCCCATCATAGGTTAGGTTACAAACGAAAATTTTTGTGTTATAAATAGTTACTAACGAGTTACAAACGAATACAAAAAAAATTATCTTCATTTTCGGAAATGTGGGTGCTAACTTCACGTTTTGGGGATGTTATTTTCCCATCATAGGTTAGGTTACAAACGAAAATTTTTGTGTTACAAATAGTTACTAACGATGGACTTTCCAAGTGTATTTTATTTTTCGCGAAAAATCGAACAGTGGGTGCCCGTGAAGTTAGCACCCAGCGGAATGCGGTGTTTTTCTACCAGTATCTTTAAGGTACAAACGAAAATTTTGGTGTTACAAATAGTTACTAACGAGTTACTAACGAATGCAAAAAAAAATTTCTTCATTTTCGAAAAAGTGGGTGCTAACTTCACGGACACTACTATACCACTTCAGATATTTCGATGAAATTTGTCATACATATACAAAAAAAAAAATCTACATACGTCTCTGCATGGTGATATTATCATATGTTTGTATTAACGATATTGTTATGATCATGCAGAGAAACGGTTTTTATTTTTAAGCGGAAACTGTGAATCCGATTGAAAAAAGTCAAGTGATCAATTTTGGTAGGAAATGATTGGGAATTTCAAAAATGATTTTAATTTCAGGAAAAATCTGTAGCGTACCATCAATGTCTGCCAAAATAGGTAGGTCAAATTATGTACGAACGCCACTAGTGAAAATAAAAAAAAAGTGATTCATAGTACATGTATGACAAATTGCATTGAAATATCTGAAGTGGTATTGTGGATATTAATAATAAATTATTTATTTTTGAAAACTTCACCACACTGTATCTCAAAAGGCAAGACGTTTAGGACATATGTTCATACAAAGTTTTTTCTCAAAATGGGCCCAAACATCACCCCCATAAACATCCTGTATGAGCAGGAATTGTTAGAACCGATTGAAGATCCTCACAATTAAAAAAAAAAAAATTCGTCCAAGAATTTTCCTATTTTTGTTGGTTTATATAAAGTACTGTCATTGCTCTCACCTTCAACAAGTCGTTGCAGTATCTTACGAAGGATCTGAGTCTCAGAATTTTTGCTGTTCTCATAATCATCAAGATATACGTAATATTACAGTTATCGGTTATTATGTTCATATAAGGTACAGGTAATGCTCCACAAATATCACCGATGAACACAACACTGCAGAGATATGATCTGCAATCAAGGATAATGCAATACGTTTCAATAATATTGTTATTAGGTCTATGAATTCTAACTCAACCTTATCGAATGTTCCCTATAATTTAAAAATAATAGAATATTTATATAAATCTCCATTGTAATTGTAATTGTATACATCATAATTAGGTATTAGTAGGTACGAAAATACAAAATAATTTTCCGCGTTTCAAATGGCTTAAAACTTATTGAATTAATTAATGACATCTCACCTGATTATTTTTCTTTGATCCAGGGTTATAACTTTGAGCGCAAAATTCGTTCTTCCAATAAAAAGTCTAGCAATAATCTCCAAAGTGAAAATAACATGAAAAATCTTCTCGGTTTCGTCAAACTTGTAATCAGTTCCATAAATATCTTGGAAAGACGCTAACATTGGGTAATACAGAAAAGCGTATATGTAGGAAAAAATATAAAACACCTCCATACAAAAACTGAAAAATAGAGATCATTCACTCATAATCTAACTCTGCATTTCGATATGTTACTGCAGAGGCATATGAATAATTGTGGAACATTATTATATTATTTGAAATGATGGAAATGACTATAATAAATCAAGGACTAACGAGCTTGTACGAATTCTTCATATGTTGGATAAGTGCGTTCATTTTTGGAAAGATACGTTACATTTTAATGACAAGAAAATTTTTCATCACAGGTGGAGGCTACATTCTTCGAGTCTAATTATCATTCAATAATAGGTACTGGTATTGCGAAATTAAATTTTGCTATATTGCTTATCATTTCCAAACACCAATCACTGCTAGAAAATCCATACAATTATTTATTTTTCAGTCTCAAATCTCAATTTGAAGTCACCGAAATAAACATACTCCATTCACATTTATTTTAGCAGTCGGTTAGCCATGAAATAATTTTCTCAAGTTTTTGTAACTAGAACGGAGTAAGGTTGGCACACATGAAATGTCGTTTATGTCATAACGCCGTTACCACAACTAATATCAATTTTTATTACGAAAATGCCGAAAGTGATTGAAAAAAGATACAGGGTTTCAGGAAGTGCTATTTAGAATTCAGGCCGCTCATTCAAATAGTAATACCCTGATATTCTAAAATCCACAATATACGTCAGACGGTAGCGTACATATTCAATGTAAGAGAATTTATATAATGTTTCATCTGAATCTAAACGACGTATATTTCAGTTGAATATTTCCACAATCAGAAAGATTGTGAATGAAGAGGGTGACAAAAAATTTCCTTCTATTGGAAACCCCAAAAAAGTGCTGGCATTCGAGAATTTTATGTTTGAGTGAATTAATGCGAAAAGTTTACTACTGGATTTTCGATTAATGTCATCGTAGAATAAGTTCCCGAAAATGGATTTTTTTCTATTTTTCATTTGACTTGTCCTATACGTTCTAAATGTCTTAAGGTACCAATAAATACATAATTATTATTATTATTATATCAATTTATTAAGATGAACAGCCACAACTACGTGCCAGTTGTCTTGTTAATTGTTTATTCATGTGAAATTTTTGTTCAAAGGTGAAGTTCATCTTGACTTGAAACTTCCTTCAATTCCTTTTACTTATATGGATGCAAGATGATTTTCTTTGAAGAATTTAACATTCTTGTAATTATCTGTTAATTCCTTCGGGAGATACCCATTCCCAACCACTGCATTATATGCATTTCATTTTCGGGTTAACATTTTCGAAATCTACAACTGATGTAACGTATTCAAACTTTATACAAAGAAGATAACGGTTAACTCTGCTCAAGCTTGTGTATACTGATCTCTTGTATTTTCCACGCCAATAACTGGATTTGGTATGCCTTCAATGAGTTTGTATAAACTTCAATTATGTTCGTCACATATTTTCCGAAGAGATTTGACATTGTGATAAAATACGTAATAACAGAAACTTTCACGTAGAACGGGCAACATAGCGTTGATTCAAAACCCAAAAATAATTTGACAAGCGTCATCACCCCACATTTTCGTACTATACAGAGTGAAATGTGTAAAATTTCCATTGCCAACCGACTGCTAAAATAAAAGTGAATGGAGTATACAGGATGTTTTTCAATTGAATGTCAATAATTATGGGGGTGATTTTTGGGCCTATTTCAAGAAAAAAACGTCATATGAACATATGTCCTAAACGTCTCACCTTCTGAGGTACAGGGTGGTAAAGTTTTCAAAAATAAATAATTTATTATTAATATCTACAATAACAATTTAGATATTTCAATGAAATTTGTCATACATGTACTATGAATCAAGAAGCATTTTCTGTAACTTTTTTTTTTCATTTCCACCAGTGGCGTTCGTGCGTAATTTGACCTAACTATTTTGGCTGACATTGATGGTACGCCACAGATTTTTCCTGAAATCAGAATTATTTTTGAAATTCCCAATCATTTTTCACCAAAGTTGATCATTTGACTTTTTTCAATCCAATTCACTTTTTCCGCTCAAAAAAATAAAAACCATTTCTCCGCATGATCATGACAATATCGTTAATACATACATATGACAATATCACCCTGTAGAGACATACGTAGATTTTTTTTTAGATGAAACCTGTGAGTCGGACTAAAGAAATTCAAGAGATCAAATTTGCTCATAATTGAATATAGTCAGTGACGTGAAAACTTTACATATATTCATATGAAGTTCTTTCTTAAAATGAGCCCAGAAATCACCCCCATAAATATTGACATTCAATTAGAAAACACCCCGTATAATGTATTGAAAACATGGCACCTAGATAATAAATGATTAATTTTCCTGCTACTCACGCAGATAATTTCGTTTCAAATAAACGTTTACCCACTTATAAGTAATGAAAAGCTCACCATAATCTGCTCATAGGATGTATAATGTAGAAATATTTGCTAGAAGCATGGGATTTACGTTCTTCCAAGTAGACCGTGGTGCTCTTATAATAATGAGAGAAATGCGGATGTCCTTTCCAAACCATGCACCAATGTCGAAAACACCTGTAGAACCTTTGAAATACATTTTTACTGCCTTCTTTGTACGGCAAATATGTACGAGAAGTCTCGTGCGGAATGGTGCAGATATGTGGCATTGACATTTTTCGTCACTTGACAATGCTTGGCACAGGGTGATATGCTCAAATTCGTAACGGATAAATTTAGATATATGTAGGTGATACTTATGAAGAGCATTGAGTTAGCTTAGTTTTTTCCAATTCGAAAAATAAAGGACTACCTAATATCCTTGTTGATTATATCGAGAAAATTTCGAATACATATTTAAATGCACTAGCATTTTGAAAAATGAATTATTTATTTTTGCTTCTTCAATATCAGCAATCAACTCCTCAAACTAATCTTAACACATCGTTTGCTCAAATTATTGAACCATCGAAGTCGTTGTGATAATATTTTCACTTTGTCATTTCTAGATCCGGAATTCAAAATTGAAAAAAGTCAAAAGTCATTATTTTCTTGAGCGAACAAAAGGGGTGAATCTTTTTGGTAGTTCACACGAATAATATTGACAGATAGAGTGTACTATGGCAAAAGGGAGGAGCAATTTTGAGCGGGTTTGGCTGAAGAAGTATATATATACTGCTCAACGGAAGTTGAGGAAGTTCATGAGGACAATGAGGAAGTTTCACCCCGGAAGCGATAAAATAACGAATTCTATGTTAAAGAAATTACCTAGAAAAGGTACAGCTGCTCTAACAAATATCGCGAATGGAATTATAAATAACACTACTCGGAAAAATGAAAAACAGTGGAAGGCATAGTGTTCAATAAACCATTCAAAGAGGAGAAGTTCCCACAAAACTACAGACCGATAAGTCTACTGTCGGCGTAAGGAAAAGTAGTAGAAAGAATTATAGTCACGAGGCTAAATGAGGAAACCGAAAATCTGAAACTAATACCACCAGAACAGTACGGATTCAGAAGAGAGCATTCAACAGAGCAACAATTATTAAAGCTCATAGAATATATTACAGAGGGATTCCAAAATAAATCAGCCAGAGCATTCGACAGAGTATGACATAGAGGATTAATATATAAGATGATATGTGCTGGATATTTGATAAAAATATGCAAGCTGATGAGGAATTATCTCAAAAATAGAAGATTTTATGTGATGGTGGAAGGAGAACGCTCCACAACAAGAGATATAGAGGCTGGAGTACCCCAAGGGTCAGTACTTTCGCCACTTCTGTATAAATTTACATTCACGATATTCCGAAGAATCCAAGAACCATGCTAACGTTATATGCTGAGGACACAGGCATAGCATCTCGACACTGCAACCCAGAAGTAATAGAACGAGTTCTACATGAAACGATTGACGAAACAAATGACTGGTGCATAAAGTGGAAAATCAAGCTACATGGACAAAAGGGCCAAGCAATAATACTTCAGAAGAGAAGACTGCGACCCACAAAGAATCTAGAAGTTGACGGCGCAGAAATCGACTGGAAAAATGAAGCCAAATATTTAGGAATAACGCTTGACAAGGGACTTACTTGGAAAAATCATATCAAACAAGCAATCGACAGAACGAAAGCAGCGATGAATAGAATCTACCCTCTGATAGGAAGAAGAAGCCACATTTCGAAAGAGACAAAATTGAAGATAATCAAAGCCGTTGCTAGGCCTCAACTGACTTATGGATCAGTTGCCTGGGGTTTCGAGGCAAAGAGCCATATCAAAAAAATTCAGGCCACTGAAAACAAGCTGCTACGATGTGCAATAGATGCACCTTGGATAGGAATAGATAGACTTATAGGGACCTTAACTGGAAAACCATAACGGAATTCATGAACAGAAAAGCAGAAAAATTATTCGAAACAGCGAAAAACCATCCGAATCAAAAACTCAGGAGACTGGTGGACTACGACCCAGAGGAAGACAAAAGGAGGATACGAATTTACCGAAGGAGACCAAGAGATCAATTTAAAAGAGATTAAAATAAGAACAGAAACTTATTGAAAAATCCAATAAAGTGTTATCCAATAGAGGATAAACACATTAATCCCAGCACGATAGTGTGCGAGAAGAAAACCGACTAAGAGATGAACGGTTTATAGGCAAATGCCCGGAACCAATATTCAAGAAGCAGTTAAGGGTTTTTAGTAGGTCTCGAGCTCAGGGGAGTGAGAATCCCCATACTCGTTTCCCTCAGGAGAAGGTGGTTCGTCTGACTTGCAGATTTTTCCCATGCTACATAAAAAAAAACATCGGCTTTTGAATGCTTCTGGAGTCTTGATGGAAACAATTTTTTGAGGACTCCGAGACGTCAATTTACATTTTCGATGAGTTTTCAAAGAGATTCTACTCAAAATCACAAGCAACTTTTACAGGAATAGGCCGAATGGTCACGTGAATTTGAACAATCAATTGAGGTCTGTATTTTTCACAGATGAGATGAGATATGGACGAATTCTTTGGTGCACAGAAACCGCAAATCGATTCAACGGTTCATTTGTTTCAATGGATGTAGAAGATTTATAGGTGCTTGAGGCTACCATGAGTGTGCAGATTTACATAGAGCAAGTCCTTGACAATATTATTTTTGTGTTTCATGCTGCTCTGGAAATTCAATTCGCATTTGGCCCTACCCCCTCGGTCGCCAGATCTCAATCCCATTGAACACGCTTGGAACTAGCTACAAGGAGCTTTGGATTCTCATCAACCTCCTTATACACTACAAGATCTCAAGTTATTTACAACAGCTCTGGAGAGAAATTGATCCAGTCTACTTCAAGAATCTTATCGAGAGCATGCGAAGGCTCTCTACTGAACTGAATTTTTTAAATTTTTTGAGTACTTCAAATACTAAAAAGGAATGTTCTCTCAGAATTGCTAAGATTATGAAGACATGGGCAGAATAATGAGTTAGATAAGTGAGTAAACAATCCGGTTTTATATTGAAAAAATTTGTGAAAAAAAATGGGATCTATCGAAATATTCCCACAATTTGTGAAGTTCCTCAACTTCTGTGGAGCAGTTTATACTCGAAGCACCCTTTTTCTTGTCCTTATAATGATATATTACAGACACAAGCTTAGAAAATCTGAAATTCCATTTGAACTTTCGTTCAGGAGGAACTAGTTTCCGCATTTGTATATAAGTTTGAGCCTGATAACAACTCCTGCTCCTGTATCTCGTGGTGAATCCCACAAACCCAGAGGAGTTAGAGTGAAATACTTTGATTCAATATCTATTACAGTCTCCCTAAGATTTCTAAGAAGTACTGTTTTCTTTTATCTTCAATACTTCCTTCATCATCATTCATTGCCTACCTTGAAATTCAGTCAACTCATATAGAAAACAGAAACTTTCCACCTCAATATCACAATCTTTGAAAAACCTCAGAGACGACCGAATACGAATCGTGGAGGTTTGATGTTTGATAACTGAAAAAAATTTCATTCTCAGAGAAGAAAATATGAGAAATATTTTCAGGACAAGCACTATTCCTTGTACTGAGATAGGTGTGTTCTTCGTTGATACTATATTTTGATAATAAAGTCATTATAAATGATTGTGGTATTTGGCTTTGAATTATTCTGTGCTGCTACATACCGTTCGGAGCCTAATAACATAACATTTTTAAAGGCCTCGTATAAATCTCATGAACATAAATCTGCTCATATTCTGTTCGGAGTCTCCCAGGAAAGTGTTCTCAAGTACAGATAATAGCTGGCGAGAGCACTTGAATTCAATTACTCCCCAACAACCTAAAGCTGTGGTCATAGACAATTTACCACTTAGGAATATGAAGTGCATGTACTCACCAGGGAACTAGTACAGCTATGTTATGTGTCCATTATTGGGGATTTTAGAAATATATACATAGTTTTCCACTAATTACGATTGGATATCGGCTAACCTGACACTGCGTCGATCGATTTATAACTTTTACTTGAAGAGCATCAAGAATAAACAAACAGTAAATGCTGTGAATGCCAAATATTTCATGTCTCATACATATTCAAGGATCGTTACTCATCTGATGATGTTCAACTTCTTATCTATTTGTCTCTCAGTTTTACGAGTATACTTATTGATTATAGACACCTGAAGAGGATTAAAAATACATAAGATTTGAAAATTTATTAATTTGAGTACTTAATTAATTTCCAATTAACAATTAACACAGATAAAAATTCTTTTCGACCAAATGAAATACTACAGCTTTTCTGTATACGCCTTCTGGAATAATTCCAGTTTGTAAGTTTCTTCAAGTAATGCAGTTTTCTGTAGCCTCTGCTCAGCAATCTGCTGCATTTTTTCAAAAACCCCATATCTGTCATACTTGAAGCAGGATCTGAAAGCTTTCTTATCCAACCTATAAACTTCGCACACTTCGATGGCTATTATATCTGTTGTCCTTTTGGTATTCTTCAATATCAAAGCTATTTCTCCGAAGTACGCCCCATCTTGTAAGTGGCAAACCTAACAAAACAAAATAAAAAAATTCAAAATATTACGAGAAAAAATTTTCTGTTGACTGAAAGGTTTTTCCAAAAGTGACGCAAAAATAATTATTCGTAATTAAGTGAGGAATAATTTTTAATATATCTATTATTATCTACTCATTTATTATATTTTCACCAATATCAGTCAATAAAGTTATTACAATCTATTAGTCTATCCCTTTGTCTGAGCATTATCACATTCATAAATCACTAGTGATATATGTATTGTTATTTACTGATGGTCCATTGAACATTCATAAATCACTTATGAGTTATGAGTCATTATTCAGTGGTCTATTAAACTCATTGTGCAAACCACAGACATAGACACATCTATGTTCACAAACACAGCAAACTCAGACAACTACGACCTGAATAGGAGCAGCATCTGAGCTATACTATTGCTATACAGGGTGTCTTCAAAAATAAGGCTTTTTTTGACAGAAGGTAGAACTCATCAAAATAAGTCGTTCAACCAAAAATTGTCTATATAAAATATCCAAGAGTGCTGAGGTACAACCCCTAGTTCGACAAAATTTCATTGAATTTCAAGTACGGGACTGTGAAAGGTGACTCCGGCATCACAAAAACACAAAAAATATAAACAAATGGCTGGACAATGATCAGTGCCAAGTTCATCGAATTAGATGCATCAGTTCACTATTGAGAGAATCATAATCGTTGTATCCTGCAATTTAGGGTGAAAAAAAGGAAGAAAATCGAGGAAGTTTCTTGAAGGTGCTTATGTTAGTTATGTTGAAAAAGTGTTATGAAACATGAGGAAACATCTTCATTTCATCCCATTTTTACGACGATTGTTGGAATGTTCGAACAAGAAGATTGTGATGCCCGTTGTGAAAAAATTCGTTAATAATTTAGACGAATTTTATTGATGAGATTTGGAAGTATCATTCTATTTCTTACACTTGTGTCCTAAGTCTCTTCTGTTAGTTGACATCGAAATGCGCCATTTCATAAAATCGTGTAAGTTACTGAAAAATAATGAGAACAATTCGGCAATCCTAAGTTTCCATTTTCATTACCACGTAAATATCGTGAACGAAATCACATGGCTGAATCAGGAGATGAGTTTTTTCCCACTTCTTTGCGATTATTCAGCTAACAAACGGTCTGGGGTCGTATTAAGATATATTTCAGTAATCATTTAAAAATTTTTTCAACTTTGTCATTTTGAAATATTTGTAAAGGTGATTTTTGGTGATACGCTTCATTTTGATCAGTTATACCTTCTGTTGAAAAAAAAAAGCCTCACCTTACCTGTATAGTTGTGAAATGCCAGCAAGTGTTACGGCGAGTATAAGAATATTGTAATATCTCATATCATTTTGAATAGTATGAGATATTACAAAAGGAATTTTTAGACAATCTTAGACGAAGTATAGTATTTTACTCTCATATTATGGCTTTTATTCGACGTCATGTGTCCACTTAATCATAACATCATAACTATAATTTTTGTCGATAATGCTTGAAAGTCTAACCTCTCTGCCTGAAGGTGTGTAAACTGAAACTGTTCCACTGGCCAAGAAGTACATGCAGTCACCAACTGTTCCAGCTTTTATAATGATGTCGTTCGGAAGATAAACCTCAGCTTTCAAATGTCCAAGCACATCGGATAAAATGTTTGGTGGAAGTTCAGAGAAAATGTTCACTACATTAACCAACTGTCTGCAAACATTTATATTCACTTCTTTTCTAAGGTTTTCTGTGAATGAGATGAAAATAAAATTGCAGAGGTTGCTAATAGTTCATCCTTATCTCCACTCCATCCATATGGGACAAAAAGAGAAGAGAATACCACTGAAGGTATACAGACCACTGACGCATGACGTGACGGAGGATCAAGTCACAATCCCTTTGTAAAATTTTTGAATCATGCGCATTATGATGTGGTCCCACGTCACGTCAGAGTAATTTGCACCAACGCATTCTTCGTTACTATATTATGAAAAAATATATTCAAAAACGTCACATCACTGATGTGGTCTTAATTATTTGCTTCTTTATCTCTGGAAGCAGTTTCATCGAACCGCCCTCATCCTCAAAATATTCAAGACTGTATTTCAAAGAATCGCCTGCGATTGAGCAATGAATAACCGTCTTGAGTGCTTAGGATGTGTGAGTTTTCTTTAATATTGAACAAGATTTGAATTTGGTAAAAAAATAATTTTCGATCTAACTGCTGGAATCGATTATCTCGATAATAATCTAAATATGAGACAAATCTTGACAATTTTTATATGTATATGGTATATTATACTTTTGCGGTATACATGCAAGTCAATCCTGTATATAGCTCATTATCTCTACTATATCACTCAGTGTACGAATGAATGATTAAACTTTTTTCTGCTGGACATATTTTAAACAACGCATTTCAAATGAATGTCGGATGAAATTCCCTGAATACTTTCAGCCTAGAATTTAATAACGTCCCAGAATATTTTACCTGATAAAATAGCTGTGATAACTTCTTCCTTGAAATATTTCTTTTGATACCTGTGCTCGTAATATTGAACGAGACGATCTCTCATCGCCAGGGGTAATTTTTTGTTTTTCATGAATTCATTGAGCTGATTCATGATTGCCTGATACTTCGTTTCCAAGGTGTACCTCTCGAAGATACGGGATATTATGATAACTGAAAAATAAATTTGCATTTGTATATCTACCAAGGGTTTCCTGAAATTATTAGAGGAAATCAATCAAATGGTCGTGAAATTTTTGCCATTAATATGATCGTTAGAATGCGGGCTTCATCGTTTTACTCTATAGCACTGCTCCCCAACTTAGCCAATTCAAAAAAGAAAGCTCTTCTTATAGCACCTCATTCAATAACATTTTCTCAGCCTTATTGGGTATAAAAAATTTGTAATCGATTGATTGAAAACTGCTATATGGAACGAAACCAAAATGAAATAAAACAAAGTATCGAAGTAAATAAACTATAAATGTTCAAATTGCTCTCCGAAATCTTGTCAACAGTACTTTAATCGAATTACGCATTATTTTTGGTATACTCCAGGTAAATTTCGAAAACTAAAAAGGGGTGTCATTTGTGGATTGAAAATAATAGAAATGAATGTGAATCAATCTGTGTAACGTTTATGTTGATAGTCCTCCAGCAGAACAGCCAGTAGACATTTGGTGGTCCGACTTATCGTAGGTTATCCACTTTTTCAATAAGCTTAGAGAACATCAAATGAAAAAAGAGTACACCTGTATCATCAATAGTTATTTTTCTTCTTGTTTTTCTAGCTTTCATTCTCGCAAATTCGTTGACAATTTCTAGAAAACTGATATTCCCGATGATCAATAATGACCATGATTCGATTGTTGAATCTATTTCAACCATGGTTGATCTGAGTGTTTAGTCGTGAATATTAGGTTGCCTAACTCGCATTATCGGCGAGCAATAGCTTACACGGAGGTTCTCACCGTCTGCGCTCAGGTTGAGGCATTCCTCAACTCTCGTTCTGATTTTGAGGTGCTCACACCAGGGTATTTTGTGGTTTTTCGCTCCCTCGCCGCTCCTTCTGATAACGATGACAGTTCAGTGTCTGTCAACCGTCTGTCTCGTTGGCAACTAGTCCAGCGATTTCAGCAGGTTTTATGATTCTGGAAGCGTTGGCGTCAAGAGTACTGCCTACCTTGCAGCAACGTCATGATTGGTTGCATCCATCTACTCCTATACCTACTTTCAGGTACCGTTGTCCAACATTCGACAGTCCGAGTCATTCGCTTGACAAAAGAAGACGTGCTATAGTGCTCCTAGTGCTATAAAAGAGAAAGCGGAAGAGAAGTTCGAGGTGAAAGTGCCCACTAACAAAGCTACGGAATATTTGATTCCGACTGTGAAGTTTGTGTAGGTTCTATATTTGTTATCGGAATTTTAATTCGTTAAAATTTTCAAAGTTGGTGTTCATCCTCAGTGTCCAGAATTTGTTTCTCGTTGGCAGAAAACATCAGGTGAGCTTATTTTTCGTATCTTTTGTCTGATTCTTCTCATAGCGTAGAAAACTTTCGGCTTTATACCATAGTTTTATATTAGACTATTTCAGTGAAGATTTCTGAATATTTTATTATTTTCAAATTGTTTGATATTTTGAGATTTTTTAGTATAAAACCATGTCGGAAACCTCAGATAATGAGGGTTCCTACATGGAAGCGACCGATGCTGAAGAATTCAGCGAAGGCGAACACGAGGAGCTTGTAAAGCTCAGAGAAGAAAATGGCCAGTTGAAAGCTCAAATTGTCCAACTGACCGAAACTGTGTCACAGTTGGTCGGTGAGATGCGCCTCTTGAGAGAGGAAATGACCCGAAATAATATGCCAAAATTCCCCATTTACGCCACTATTACAAAACCGGTAGCGGGTTCCAAAAATAATTCCCTTAAAGGAATTGTTTCACAACCCGAAACAAGAAAAAATGATACAACGTTGGTTGCGAAGGCCCCAAATGCGCCCCCAACTAAACGCGCGCGAAAAGAAAGCTCCTCTTCTGATGAGGAGACCGTCAAGCAGACAACGGGAGTGCCTAAAAGGGATAAAATCCCACCCATCATGATGATTGGTACATCAGATTGGGTAGAGATCTCAAAAGCTCTCTATACCAAGAAATTCACCTCGAGACGTTGAAGCAGGTAGATGTGTTGAATGATACCAGTGCGATACGTCATCTCTCGTGTTGTAAAAGAGAAAGTCGAAGTGAAAGTGTACACTAGCGAAGCAGTGCGATACGTCATCTCTCGTGTTGTAAAAGAGAAAGTCGAAGTGAAAGTGTACACTAGCGAAGCTACGGAATTTTTGATTCCGTCTACGAAACTTCCGAAGTTTTTTGTAAGTTCTATAAGTGTATGTGTTATAGAGCGGAAATTCGTTCAAATTCAGTGTGTTCAGTGTCGAGTCCAGATCACCCCCAAGATCGCTGGTTCCACGGATATCACTGGTGAGTCGATTTAGTTTTCTCATAGTATAGAAAATATATAACTTAGCCACATAGCTTAGAAGTAACATATTAGTGAGTATTTCCAATATTCATTATTACACAGAAATACCTTATATAGTTCAATACGGACAAAAAGCCATGTCGGAGGTCTCAGACAATGAGAGCTCCTACATGGAAGCTACGGACACTGAAGAATTCAGCGATAGAGAAGCAGAGGAGCTTGTAAGGCTCAAAGAAGAGAATGAGCAATTGAAGGCTCAAATGAATAAATTAACTGAAACCGTAGCTCAGTTGGTCGGGGAGATACGCCTCTTGAGAGAGGAAGTTAATAAGAGTAAAGCCCCTCAATCCCCTAGTTTTGCGGAAATTGCAAAACACATTTCGGCACATAAATCTCCCACATTTGCAGAAATTGCAAAGCCGGTAGCAGTCCCCAAAAATTCCTCCAAACAGGAAGAGAAGAAAAATTTTGCAACTCAAGTTGCAAAAACCCAGAACGCGCCACCCACAAAACGCGCGCGTAAAGAAAGTGCATCTTCAGACGAAGAGACCGCAAAAAAAGCAACGGAGATACCTAAAAAAGGTGAAATTCCACCCATCACGACGATGGGTACAGCCTCAGCTCAACAGAAAAACACTCCTGTGGAGGAGAGGAAAGAAAAAATCCCCCCTGTCACCCTGAGAGGTACGTCCGAATGGACGTCAATTTCCAACGCGTTAATGCGAAACGGTATTAAATACCAAAGAGCGACGACAGTAAAGGACGGTATAAGAATCGTCCCACAAAGCGCCGATGATCATAGAAGGATGACGGACTTCCTTCATAAAATAAATAGGGAGTTTTACACTCTTCAACGGGAGGAAGAAAAGAAAATATACGCGGTAGTGAGATACCTACCGCTGGATGCAGATATCCCGACGATCCTTGACGACCTCAAGGATCAAGGGATCGTCGATGCTGAGGTCATAAGGATGACCTCAAATAAAACAAAAAAGCCGATGCCCTTATTGCTGGTTAAAACCCAGAATAAGGGTATCTTCGAGGTGAAAAGGCTCTACAACATGAACTGTGTTGTTGAACCTAAGAGAAGGACGACCGGGCCTGGACAATGTTACCGCTGTCAGCGATATGGACATGCCCAAAGTAAGTGCACTTTTCCATGGAGGTGCGTGAAATGCTCCGGTAATCACAGCTCCAAGGAGTGTACGCTAACCAGGGAGAACGAGGAGCGAAATGCCTCTTGTGTTCTCTGCGGAGAGCAAGGACATCCAGCCAGCTACAAGGGATGTAGCGAATGGAAATTGGTCACTAAAAAGACCAAGAGATTGCCAAGATCGAACCAGACCAGCTCGAGGCCAACACAAAATACACCGAGGCCATCCCAAAACTCTTCGGAAGTGAAGAAACCCCAGGAAACTGCAACCAAAGTGGTCAAAGACACGGAGAATCCAGAGAAAAAGATGGAAAAGTCAAAAACCGTCAAAAAAGCCGAAACCAGGAAAGGAATTTCTGGAATCACTGAGGAACTAGATAAGTTCACGAAAAACCTCCTCAGCACGATGATGCACAATCTGGAGAAAGAGATTGAGAAGAAGATGCAGCAAATTATTAAGAATATTTAATGGCTGAAACGACGATTAAGAACAATCTCATAATTGTCTCTTGGAACGTCGAAGGATTGAGAGCCCGCAGATCAGAATTCGAAGAACTGATTGAAGAGAAGAGACCGGATGTCATAGCTCTCCAAGAAACCCAAGAAACAAGACTTAACGCCAACGTTCGGATAGCATTTCCCAATTACGATATCTACAGAAATGATAGACCTAACAGCACAGGTGGCGTTGCTATACTGGCTAGAAGGAATATGGATCACCATTTCGACCAAATATTCAATGGACAAGAAGTAGAAGCAATATCGATTATTGTGAATACTAATCGAGGACAAGTGAAGATTATTTCAACTTATAAATCACCGGATAAGGACATGCTGGAAGAGGATCTAAAAATGCTACTAGAAGGAAGACACCCTAAAATCATAATTGGTGATCTTAACTGCAAATCGCAGGAATGGAATAGTCGGGTGGAAAATACCAACGGGAGAAGACTGAAGATTTATGCTGAAAAACTTAATGCAGTTGTAATAGGACCTGATATACCGACCTACATACCAAGAGTAAATGGACTACCCGATGTACTGGATATTGTCGTGATGAAAGACATCACTGAAGAAATCAGCATTGATACAATAGAAGACGGAACTTCAGACCACAATCCCATAGAATTCATAGTGGGACATGGCCCAAGAAACGAAGAAGAGACACAAACCAAGGATCGCACAGACTGGGAGAAATATAAGAATTTACTTCAGGAGAAAATCACGGAAATTCCCCAAATAAACATCCGGGATGAATTAGATGAAGCAGTTGAAAAATTGGAATATCAAATAAAAGAAGCCTATGAAGAAAGCACCAAGAGAATAAGGAAACCAATTCCGAAACATTCACACGGAGATACGCCAAGGGATATAAAGGAACTTATAAAAAAGAACAGAAGACTCAGAAAAATCTACAGAACAACAAAAAGAGAAGAAGACAAGAAGAAACTGAATAAGCATAGCCAGATATTGAAAAATGCTTTAACAGAACTGCGTAATAACAGATGGCACCAGAGATTAAGGAAACTGAATACAATAGATCACTCGGCTTGGAAAATGCAAAAACGCTTACGACGAGAACAGACAGTTATACCTCCACTGCATGGAGCAAACGGAATGGTATATACGAGACTTGAAAAAGCCGAAGCACTTGCCGACTCGATTGAGAGAGAAGCCAGAATAAATTACAGAAATGATGATGACAATAAAGATCTAGAAGAAGAAGTGGAGGCAAATGAAGAACTGATGATGGAACCACCGGAAACCGAAATCATTCCAAACCCGGCTTCACCAACAGAAATCAAAGAGATCATAATGAAATTGAAAAACAGGAAAGCGCCGGGAGAAGATAGGATAACGAATTATATGTTGAAGAAATTGCCTAAAAAAGGAATAGCAGCCTTGACGAATATAACAAACGGAGTGATGAGGACCGAATACTACCCAAAGAGATGGAAAACAGCAGAAATGATAGTTTTCAACAAGCCTGGAAAGGAACGGAAATTTCCTCAAAATAATAGACCAATCAGCCTACTATCAGCACTAGGAAAAATCGTCGAGAGGGTTATCGCTAAAAGGCTGAATGAGGAAACAGAAATGTTGAAGATAATTCCACCCGAACAATTTGGGTTTCGACGAGAACATTCGACTGAACTCCAATTACTACGGCTCATAGAATACGTCACCGAAGGAATGCAGACCAGACAGGCCACAGGATTAGTTCTGATGGATATCGAGAGAGCTTTTGATAGAGTATGGCACGAAGGCCTAATCTACAAGATGAAAAAAGCAGGATATTCGACCAAGCTGTGCAAGATTATAAGGAACTATCTGAGGAATAGAAACTTTTATGTGAAAATAGATGGAGCAACCTCTCAAACCAGACAATTGGAAGCGGGAGTGCCTCAAGGATCGGTACTTGGACCTCTGCTTTACGTAATATACGTCTATGATATCCCGAAGAATGCTAGAAATATGCTCACCTTGTACGCAGATGACACAGGAATAGCGTTCAGACATCGACGCCCAGAGATCATACACCGGAGACTGCAGGAAGCCATAGATGAATTACTCAAATGGTGCATCAAATGGAAAATACAAATCAATGGAAGAAAGACTCAAGCAATATTACTGCAAAAGAGAAGATTGAGGATGGAAGAAAACCTTGAAGTTGATGGAGAAGAGGTTGAATGGAAAAATGAAGCAACATACCTAGGAGTGACGCTTGACAGAGGACTTACATGGAAAAACCACATCAAATGTGCAGTTGATAAAACAAAAGCCGCAATGAGTAAACTTTATCCACTCATAGGCAGAAGAAGTCACATGAATAAGAACATCAAGTTGACGATGATTAAAACAATTGCGCGACCACAACTCACATATGGATCGGCGGCATGGGGCTTCGCAGCCAAGACCCACATCAAGAAAATACAGGCCACTGAGAATAAACTCCTTAGAATGGCGATGGACGTACCCTGGTTTGTTAGGAACAAACAAATCTACAAGGACTTGGAATGGGAACCAGTTACAGAATTTATGAAGAGAAAGGCGGAAAGGATATTCGACAAAGCCAAACAACATACAAATGAGGAACTACGAAGATTAGTCGACTACGATCCAACGGAAGAAGCTAGAAGGTCAAGAACCTACCACCGAAGACCCAGAGATCAGTTAAGTATTTAAATGTAACCAAAGAAGAGCTTAACCTATAAAAGCTATAGGCAGCATACAAATATCAACACGACTATGATCGTGTGAGAGTCCAGAAACCATAAGAGTCAACTGGTTAATAGGCAAAATGCCCGGAACCTATGAAGAAGCAGTTAAGGGTTTTTAGTGGGTCTCGAGCTCAGAGAGTGAGAATCCCCACACTGTTCCCCCTCAGGAGAGGGTGTGTTCGTCTGTTTGCAGATTTTCCCCCTGCTACACCAAAAAAAAAAAAAAACAAGAAATTCAGCTATAACCGGGCTACTGTAGTGAGAGACGGAATCAAGATTATAGCCACAACAGTAGATGACTACAGAAAAATAACTAAATTCTTCGACCAACTTGGAAAGGAGTATTTCACATACCAGATGGAAGAGGAAAAGAAAATTTACGCCGTCATTAGGCATCTTCCAATAGACGCAGATCTGGAATTGATTAAAAATAACCTGAAATTCCAGGGAATCGATGATGCTGAGGTGTCTAAAATGACATCAAACAAAACGAAAAAGCCGATACCATTATATCTGGTTAAAACCCAAAAGAAGGAGATATTCGACATCCAACGACTCTACAACCTTTGTATTACAGTCGAACCAAAAAAGAAGGCAGAAAGTCCAAGCCAGTGCTTTAGATGCCAAAGGTACGGACATGCACAGAACAAATGCTCCTTCCCGTGGAGATGCGTGAAGTGCTCAGGAAGTCATAGGAGCAATGATTGCACACTCACCAGAAAAGGTGAAGAGAGAAATGCCACATGCGTCTTATGTGGAGAAGAGGGCCATCCAGCTAGCTACAAAGGATGTAGCGAGTTCAAGTTGGTGACCAGAAAGAAGAATTCCCGAAAATCAGTTGAACAGAAAGAGAAGGTAACAAAAACAACAACTTCGGAACAAAAACTTCAGGAAGTAGCGAAGACCCAACCTACAGAGCAGGAAAAGAAGGGGGAGACTCCAAAACCCGTTCAGAAAAAAGAAGGACAGAAGAAGCTTACAATGAAACAGGCTGTGAACAGTCAACAGGAGAAGAAAAAGATATCTGAATCAGCCGATGATTTAGATATCTTCACGGAAAAAATTTTCAACAAGATAATGTTGAAAATTGAGAGGGAAATGGAGAAAAAACTCCAAGCATTATTTAGTAAACTGAATTAATGGACCTTACGGATATTAGGAAGAAATCCCTCAAGATAATCTCGTGGAACATAAACGGGATCAACACTCGGAAAGCCGAGATAGAACAAATAATATCAGAAAGACAACCTGATATTAAAGCCCTACAGGAAACAAGAATAAACCGGAACAGACGACTGAATTTCATGAATTATGAAACATATAGATGTGACAGAATTACAAACACCGGAGGAGGAGTAGCAATATTGGTGAGAACAGATCTGAAACACTACTTTAAAAGTAGATCCGACAAAACACAAGGAAAAACAGAAAAAGTGACGATTATTGCCGAATTAAAAAGGCAAAGAGTCGAAATAACCTCGGCGTATAAGCCACCACAAAACAATCTATTGGAAGAAGAGATAAACAACATGTTGGAAGGATCAAACCCGAAAATCTCCATCGGAGATTTCAACTGTAAATCCCCATTATGGAACAGCATAACAGAGAATAGAAATGGCAAAAAACTCAAGGATTTCGCCGAAAAACAAAATGCAATAGTGATTGGACCAGAGCTACCGACATATCTTGCTTTTGGAAGAGGAATACCAGATGTAATAGATATCGCGATATTGAAAAATATAACTCAAGAATTCTCGATTGAAACTTTGGAAGATGGAACCTCAAACCACAATCCCGTGGAATTGACAATTGGAGAAGAACCAAGAGAAAAACTGCTGGAAATAAGAAAATATACCAATTGGGCTGAATACAGCCATTTAATTAATCGGAAATAACAGAAATTCCAACAATAAGCACTCCAGACGATCTGGAATGTGCGGTTGATAAACTGGAAGAGATTATATTGAAAGCTTACGAAAAAAGCACGAGAAGAGTGAAGAGACCAGCACCAAGTCATCCGCATGGCGATACGCCTAAAGAAGGAAAAGATCTTATACAAGAAAATCGAAGACTCAGAAGAATATATAGGATGAACAAAAATGATCTAAATAGAAGGAACCTTAACCGACATAGCCAAGTTCTGAAAAATGCCCTGAAAGATCTAAGAACGAGCAGATGGAACAAAAGGGTTCAAGAACTGAATACAAGCGATCATTCTGCATGGAGAATGCAAAAAAGCTTACGAGGAGAAAAGACTAAAATTCCACCCCTACACGGAGAAAGGGAAATGGCTTATACCAATACTGATAAGGCAGATGCATTGGCGGACTCGATCGAACGAGAATCGAGAATAAATTACAGGATAGACGACGATAATGAAGATTTGGAAGAACTGGTTGAAGAAAATGATGAAGAAATGGATGAATTACCAGCGACTGCTGAAATAGACAAGCCAACATCGCCAAATGAAATCAGGGAAATAATTAGAAGTTTGAAGAAGAGGAAAGCTCCCGGAAGCGATAAAATAACGAATGTTATGTTAAAGAAATTACCTAGAAAAGGTATAGCCGCTCTAACAAATATCGCGAATGGAATTATGAGGACAGAACACTACCCAGAAAAATGGAAAACAGCAGAAGTCATAGTATTCAATAAACCATTCAAAGAGAAGAAGTTTCCACAAGACTACAGACCGATAAGTCTACTGTCGGCGTTAGGAAAAGTAGTAGAAAGAATTATCGCCACGAGGCTTAATGAGGAAACCGAAAATCTGAAACTAATACCACCAGAACAGTTCGGATTCAGAAGAGATCATTCAACAGAACAACAATTATTAAGGCTCACAGAGTACATAACAGAGGGATTCCAAAATACACAAGCTACAGGTCTTGTTTTACTAGACGTCGCCAGAGCATTCCACAGAGTATGGCATGAAGGATTAATATATAAGATGAGATGTGCTGGATATTCGATCAAAATATGCAAGTTGATCAGGAATTATCTCAAAAATAGAAGATTTTACGTGAAAGTGGGAGGAAAATGCTCCTCAACAAGAGATATAGAGGCTGGAGTACCCCAAGGATCAGTACTTGGGCCACTTCTGTACAACATATACATCCACGATATTCCGAAAAATCCAAGAACCATGCTAACGTTATATGCTGACGACACAGGCATAGCAACTCGACACCGTAACCCAGAAGTAATAGAACGAGTTCTACAAGAGACGATTGACGAAACAAATGACTGGTGCATAAAGTGGAAAATCAAGCTCAATGGACAAAAGAGCCAAGCCATATTACTACAGAAGAGAAGACTGCGACCCACAACGAAACTGGATGTTGACGGCGAAGAAATCGACTGGAAAAATAAAGCCAGATATTTAGGAATAACGCTTGACAAAGGACTTACCTGGAAAAGTCATATCAAACAAGCAATCGACAAAACGAAAGCAGCAATGAATAGACTCTATCCTCTGATAGGAAGAAGAGGCCACATGTCGAAAGAGACAAAATTGAAGATAATCAAAGCCGTTGCTAGGCCTCAACTGACTTATGGATCAGTTGCTTGGGGTTTCGCGGCAAAGAGCCATATCAAAAAAATTCAGGCCACTGAAAACAAGCTACTACGATGTGCAATAGATGCATCTTGGTTTGTCAGGAATAGACAGATTTATAAGGACCTGAAATGGGAAACCATAACGGAATTCATGAACAGAAAAGCAGAGAAATTATTCGAAACAGCGAAAAACCATCCGAATCAAGAACTCAGGAGAGTAGTGGACTACGACCCAGAGGAAGACAAAAGGAGAATGCGAATTTACCGAAGGAGACCAAGAGATCAATTCAAAAGAGATTAAAATAACAACAGAAACTTTTTGAAAAATTCAATAAAGTGTTAATCCAATAGAGGATAAACACATAAATCCCAGCACGATAGTGTGCGAGAAGAAAATCGACCAAGAGATGAACGGTTTATAGGCAAATGCCCGGAACCAAAATTCAAGAAGCAGTTGAGGGTTTTTAGTGGGTCTCGAGCTCAGGAGAGGGAGAAACCCCACACTGTTCCCCCTCAGGCGAGGGTGGTTCGTCTGTCTTGCAGATTTTCCCCCTGCTACACCAAAAAAAAAAACATCTTTCGAGATGACAATCTTCCTCCTCTGTTTTTTTAGGAGCTGAATCCACATCTCGTGTAACTGATGTAGTTACTGCTTCTGGGACAATAAGACCACCAGTCGTCAAATTGTTCCCCCGACACTTAGTTGGGGAGCACAAAAGGAAAAATCGGGATTTACTCGAGCGTGTCAGATTAATATAATGGCAGATACCTTGGACACCTTAGAGTACCTCTATCGAAAATTACACCTGTATATAGGGAGAATTATCTAGGACCGCCTGTCAGAATAGAAAAAAAAAACATTGTACCTACTTACATTCTAGAGAGAGTCAGATTCAGATATATGTTGTTAACTACATGTTGAAAAGTATACATTTGAAAATGTGTGGGAGTCCGCTAAATTTGCAAAAAAACATCACGTCTACATTGTCGAGTGTGGTGGCTTTTTTTTCTCATTTCACAGCTAATGATTCAAGAATAACGGAAAAAATATAATCTGACAGCCAAAACAATAAAAATTGGTCATAAAGATAACACAATCAGTTTTTTCAAATAATCTCTAATAATTGTTTTATCATTCATAATAAAAGTTGTAGAGCATGCCATTTTGTACAAATCGTCCGAAGCGATTTTTTCTACATTCAAACGTTTTCGAGATTTATAGCGATGAATGTACATCAGCCTGGGATGCTACATTGACCCTTTCCTTTCGCATGTATGGCTAAGCTTCTCGCGCTCATCCCCCTCTAGCTCGAGAATGGTTAAGAGAATGTAAGATGCTTCAGACAAAAGTTGGATAGAATTTTATTATCTACAACTTTCATAATGAATACATAAACGATTAGAGGTAAAGGAAGGGAGGAAGGGAGGGGGATGTATTGTTATCATCTTCAAACTGGCATTTTCAACTCTTCCAACTCAACTCAACCAACACAAGCCTGGTAATAGGCTATTTTTTTCTTCAAAAATATTGACCGAACAAATTAGAATTTTAGAATTTCTTTTCAAAAAATGAGGTACATTATCAACTCTATCTCTCTTCACCTTGTGGTTGACACGGAATGAAGCGAAATTTTTGGCCTCAGATGCCTGCCCATAAGGGCAGCCTTGGAGTCTATAATTTTATCTTACCTGCGAATGCCGATGTAAAAATCTTTCCAATTATTATATTGAAAAAGTCCAGAAGTATTTCTTCAGTCGGCCCGTTGAATATTGCCTCTTCCATAAACTCACTCGTTTGAACCAACGTTTCTATTTCTTCGGGCAAGGGATTATCTCTCTTCCCATCAAACTGATTAACGAGTCCAGGAAAATTGTCGGGTTGGCTACTGAGGGCAGCTTGAAGATGCATAATGAAACAAAATCGGTTAGTATAGGTATTATGATCAAATTCTCTCTTCTTCCGAATCTATCATAAAGAGTTGAGACCATTTAAAAAAACATATATATGTATAAGAAGAATAAAACATTGAAGAGTGGACCATAATGTTCAATGAACCAAGGTCCTTATACTCACCCAAAACGAGTCCAGCAGTTCGGAAAAGACATACTAGATATTTCACCATTGGAGGTCTTCGATTTATCACATGAGTCCAACTGTATTTATGCTGAGTCCCAGACATCAAAACTCTTAGTTGAGGTAAAAAGAAGTTCAAGCAAGCCACCCAATGTACTATTATACCAACAATCAGGCAATATCGTATTATGACCAGAAAAATCTTGTTCCATCGAATAAACTGTGGAATATAAAATTTTGTTTTTATGTAAGTTGTAACTCATTTGACCGAAGTACATAGTGACTACCCCAAGCAGGTGTGGTGGTCTATTCATGCAAACTAAACTGAATCACGTATCGCATACGTGCCTTTGATTTTCAACCGATAATTTTACATTATTGAAAATATACAGATCAGAAAAAAACTCACAACAGAAATTCTGTCGAAACATTTCAGGAAGGTCTTCAAACGAACAAGTTTGAAAAGACGCAAGTAGTGCATGCAATAGGCAACACTCGATTCTGGTCTCATGTATCCATAAATATCAGTTGGTAAACAGCTGATAACGTCACAGAAGAAATAAGGCCCAAAAATGTAGTTCCTGAAATGAAAAGGTACCCTTTTACGGAAACCCTGATGATAACCTGCTGATTGGCCGAAAGCGCTTGTTTTCGATATACAGGGTGTTAGTGAATAAGTGCGACAGACTTTAGGAGGTGATTCTGCATGAAAAAATAATGACATTATGCTATATACAGGGTGAAATCAAACGTCACACCACGATAGAGTAGATCAAATATTATCGAATGACACCAACATTAGTTTAGCGAAAATGTACCGTTTCCGAAAAAACCTAACCTGAAATTGCCGCTTTTCGGTCTATTTTCCCAATCACAGGGCCAATTTGTGATTAAGGAGAGCGTTTTTCACCCATATTATCACCCCTAGAGAGGGGGTTTATTCTGAGTAATAAAAATTATGTATACTTCATTCACTTTTATTTTAGCAGTCGGTTGGCCATGGAAATTTGACACATTTCACTCTGTATAGTACGAAAATGTGGGGTTATGAAGCTTGTCAAAACATTTTTGGGTTTTAAATCAACGCTATGTTGCCCGTTCTACGTAAAAGTTTCTGTTACTACGTTTTTTATCACAATGTTATATCTCTTCGGAAAATATGTGACGAACATAATTGAAGTTTATACAAACTGATTGAAGGCATACCAAATCCAGTTATTTGCATGGAAAATACAAGAGATCAGTATAATATCATAATATGCACTAGCTTGAGGAGAGTTAATGTTCGTTATCTTCTTTGGCTTACATCATTTGTAGATTTCAAAAATATTAACCCGAAGATGAAATGTGGTTGGGAATGGGTATCTCCCGAAGGTATTTAACAGATAAGTACAAGAATGTTGAATTCTTCAACAAAAATCATCTTGCATCAATATAAGTAAAAGGAATTGAAGGAAGTTTCAAGTTAAGATGAATTTCACTTTTGAACAAACATTTCACATGAATAAACAAGTAACAGGGCAACTTGCGCGTATTTGTGGCTATTTCATCTTAATATGTTGATGTAATAATAATAATTAGGTATTTATTGGTACCTTAAGACTTTTACATTGTATAGGACAAGTCAAACGAAAAATAGAAAAATCCATTTTGGGGAACTCATTCTACGATGACATTTATCGAAAATCCTGTAGAAAACGAAAATTCACTCAAACATAAAATTCTCAAATGCCACTACTTTTTTGGGTCTCCCAATAGAAGGAAATTCTTTGTCTCCTCTTCATTCACAATCTTTCTGATTGTAGAAATATTCAGCTGAAATGCAAGTCGTTTAGATTCAGATGAAACATTATATAAATTCTTACATTGAATATATTCGCTACCGTCTGACGTATTGTGGATTTTAGAATATCAGGGTATAACTATTTGAATGAGCGGACCTGAATTCTAAATAGCACTTCCTAAAACCCTGTCTTTTTTTTCAATCACTTTCGGCATTTTCGTAATAAAAATTGATATTAGTTGTGGCAACGGCGTTATGACATTAACGACATTTCATGGGTGCCAACCTTACTTCGTTCTAGTTACAAAAACTTGAGAAAATTATATCATGGCCAACCGACTGCTAAAATAAATTTAAATGAAGTATAGAAAAAACAATTGTTTCAATTTACATTCACTTAGGTTTTCGATTAACTACTTGAAATAATTTTAATTAGGTGTAATAAAACAATGATCTAGGATTAATATGATTTAAAATCGCTATCCTTCTTCACAAACTGATCCTGTGATTGAAAAAAATAGTTCAAAAATCGGCAACTTTAGGTATTTTCATCAAATTCTGAATATTTTGGAAACGGTACATTTTCGCTGAACTAATATTGGTATCATTCAATAGTATTTGGTCTACTCTATCGTGGTGTGACGTTTGATTCACTATAGGGGACACCCTCTATAACTTTGGTCCGCAAATGCTTCGTTTTCCGAGATAAGGGGTGTTAAAGTTTTACTTAAGCGTTGAATCTTGTCACGTCAGAGGGAGGTCATTTTAAAAATTTGTTGTAGCTTTGCGCCTATTTATTTATTAGTGTTATTTTCTGTTATTGTTGTGGTTTAATGTAATTGTATTGATAATTTTTGATAATGTATTGAAAAAATAAAAAACACATGTCAAAATGTTTTATTTTCTTGCATAAAACCGGTATGTCATACGAAAAAAAGGGAGATTTTTTGTCACAAATTGAACGGAGAATTCAAAAATCATTGTTATATCTCTTCTTGAAAAATTATGATAATTATCCGTATGCGCCCAATGATGAACATAAAATTCTTAATTGCATGTCAGAAAATGCCTAATAAGTACCTCTTGAAACCCACCAAATTTTATTAGCAAAGGCTAAACGAAGCATTTGCGGACAAAAGTGATATAGCCTAATTTCATTGTTTTTTCATGCAGAATCACTTCTTGAAATTTGTCGCACTCATTCACTAACACTATGTTATTATAATAAAGAACAGATTGAAGTACCTCTTTTCCATTTTCACCTAGTATATGTTACATATGTTTCGCACTATGAACAGTGTTTCAACAAAATTTCGGGATAACTTTGTGCTCCGAACAACGCGCGAGCCCTTTAGTGCACCAACTACTTAGCACCGAGCCCCTTTTTGAAAGTGCCGGAGCACAATAAGGTTTGTAATTCAGAACATTTCCAGGAAGAGATCGAATAGATTCAGCACTCACCTGGCCACTTTCTTCTGATCCAGAACAGCTACTTTCATTTTCTGTTCAACGTAGCCGGTGAAGAATCTCAAAATAATATCCCCAATGCATACAATATTGGCTATAGATAGTATAATATTGAGAGGATTAACACATAATACTTCTCCCCTTTTAAAACTTAGAATGAACGGAAATGATATGAAGTTCAACAAAAATACCGCTGTCATCACTGTCTCGTGGATATAACTGAAATAAAAAACGCCTCAATACAAACAATAAAAATGCTCATTTTTCAAAACAATCCTTGTTTCCCGTTGTGATTGTAGTATGTCAATTATTGGAATAGTGCTCAAAATTTTAATATATTTTTACTAAACCGATGCATGACGGTTATATCTAAATACAGGGTGTATGGTAGATCTTGGGCGCCCGCAGGATGGGGGGGCAGGGGGGGGCCATGGCCCCCCCCTGAGATTCTGATAGACACCGTTAGAGAAATTTTTCTTTCAGTAAAACTAATCGTAGGTGATATTTTGCCCCCCCTGAGAAAAATTTCTGCGGGCTCCCATGTGGTAGATCGATGGAGACTATAGAAGGAAAGCTTGGTAATATTCGGATCATCTATGAGTGAAGAACTATGGATCAAAAAATAAAATGGATTTTCTGATATGAAGTTTTTTATTTTACTAAGGAAAATGGAAATGTTAGTATTGAAACTCGTAAAATGTGACTTGGTCATTCATTGATTTTTATTGTCAGTGCTTCGAATAGAATTTTCAGGGCGTAAAGACAATGACTCCAGCAACCACTAGTGACTGCACCATGTCCAGTGAATAAAGAGACCATAACATATAGAAATCATAAAAAAAGTATAAAGAAACTATACTGACGGGCAAAGATACTGGTCTTGTAATGTTGTAAGGTTTTTTCAATTGTGGTTCTGAAAATTCTGTAAATATATAATACACTGCGCAAAAAATTTAACGCACATTATGGAAATCTCAAATTTATTCTACAACTGAAGGTGTTCTCAATGATAATTATTTTTATCAGAATTATGCATGCATATGTTATCCACTTTTAACGGTTTTCTTCAATACAGATGTTTTTTCCCAGCAGGAATAAAAAAAAGATGATATTATCAGATTATGAATGTATTGGCTCCATTCTAAAATCAGTTGTTCTCGATCAATTCTAGTGATCAATAGTTTTTCTTTCGTTTAATTTTCTACACTCGATCGCTATGCAACGCGAAACACGCAATTTGACCCAAGAGGAATGTGCCCAAGCGGTAGTTTTGCGAAAAGAAGGGTGGACATACACAAGAATTGCAGAAAGGTTTGGAGTTTCCCATACAAGTGTGTCCAGAATGTTGCAGCGATTCAGGGAGACAGGTATGAATGTCCGAAGACCAGGACAGGGTAGACCACGGGTAACAATTGCCATTCAAGAACGTTACTTGATAGTTTCTTCGTTGAGACAACGGTTTGCAACCGCTCGCCTCCTTCAAATTCAGCTTGAGCAAACTCATGAGGTGCAAATTAGCACTCAGACAATAAGAAATCGCCTCAGAGAATATGATTTAAGGCCTCGTGTCGCGGCAAGAGGCCCAGCTCTTACCCCAGCCCATCGAAAGGCGCGTTTGGATTTTGCGAGATAGCATATCCATTGGGAAGGGGCCGATTGGGAAAGAGTTCTCTTCATAGATGAGTCCAGATTATGCCTCAACCATTGTGATCGACGTTCCCTTGTATACAGACGTCCACATGAAAGATATGCTCATTGCAATTTCCTGAATACTACTGGTTTCGAAGGAGTATCGATTATGGTATGGGGTGGAATATCTTTGACTGCTCGCACAGACCTAGTGGTCTTTGATAATGGAGCTATAAATGCTGATAAGTATATAAGGAAGATTCTTGAGGAGCATGTAGTGCCATTTCCCCCATACATTGGTGAAAATTTCATTTTTATGGACGATAATGCCAGACCCCATCGTGCGCGCATCTTTCAGGAGTACCTTGAAGAGGTTGAAGTCTCTCGAATGGAATGGCCAGCAAGAAGTCCAGATCTCAATCCGATTGAGCAGGTTTGGGGCAATCTCAATAGAAGGCTGAGAAGAAATCTGGGAAGGATTTGATCATTTTAAGATCACTCATTTTGAGTATGAACCGTCGTTGCCGAGCTGTAATTAACGCAAGGGGTGGAAATACCAAGTATTAAATCACTTATCAGCATTTCAGTATTTTGAAAATTGTTCATTTCTCTTCTTTTACATAAGATTCGGTGAGATCCTGAATTTTTCTTTCATTTTATGTGTCTTGTTTCGTTCAAAACCTTCCCGAGAGAACAAAAAATAAGTTATAAAGTCAATGTAGAGTTAACTTTCATTAAAATTGAGATTTTCAGAATGTGCGTTAATTTTTTTGAGCAGTATATGTAGGTAACTGAAATGTGTATGCTATGATGTTATATTGAATATTGGTTCATATTATTTTCTGATATAAATTGTACAAATTCAACAAAGTTTATTATTACTATGCAAAACATTGCATAGTAATAACACCTTTGACGAATAACAGATCACATACACTTATGTCGTAGTCGAAGCTCTATTCGTTGTCCATAATTTCAAATTTTTGTGAATTTTTCATGAATTGCAAATAAAAATATAGCACATCCGACGGCGTATTTCATTGATTTCAAACAATGTTCAGATGAAAACTAACATCCTGTCACAAAACGAAACCATACTTTTGTTTTGTCGCTCAGGATCTTTGTTTTCTGGTCTCAAATAAGTCAATATTGAAAATATAAGAAGTAGAATTCGAATTTCGCGCTCTTCATTCATAAAACAAACAACTGTTATTATACAGTTTTTTTGTATTGACAGTATGTTTTCAGCGACATCTCATTGTCAAATGTGTTTTCACTGGCCAAAATGTAGTCGGTCTCTAGTACTAGAGGTATGAGGGCGTTTCCTATCCTTCTACTCTATAATCTTCGATTCCGAGGATATTCCAGACGAAGGTAATGCTATACGTTTCTCTTTGAGTTCAGTTGCAACATTTGTCTAATCCAGTCATTGCTGGTTGAATTTTTCTCGAAAAAAAATCTATTTCTCTACTCACTTGATATCACTGAAAGGATGAATCATATAGTGATATTTAGATTCAACCTGTCTTCGCTTCTCGTTCATCAGTCCTGTGGTTGTTCGAAAATACTCGATAATCCTGGGATCTCTATCAGATACAAGCATATATTTTTTCAGTTTCCTGCATTGCCTTTCCCAGAAGCCTGCTTCCTCCGATAAGGTAGGCAAACAGCTTCCTGAACTGGGCTTCTCAATGGTGCATATATGAGGCATGTTCTTCATGATGAAGACGTATTTTCAGAACAGCTGTTGTTCACTTAAGTATTACGTCAATGTGACAAACGCAGTCGAATCCCATGGAGACAACGATCGAAAACTGGCGTGATGTCAACATTCATTGAATCAAATTCTGACGCAAAGTTATTTTAGTTGCTCGTTGATCAATTATTGTACCTCCATAATTCTCTGAACGAACAGTTTTCGCAATTCATTTGTGTGGCAAACCCAAAACAACGTAATCAAACTCGATTGGTCGAGTAATTGAATACTACGGAGTTTTCACCGTAGGGATCGATATTTTAAACAGGCATAAATAAGCAATTCAGGTTGCAGAATATTTCACGATTGGTTGGTCCCATCTTTTTCCTCGGTAGGATAAACAAACATGCAGATAGAATTTATTGTTCAAACTGTGTAAACAATAAAGGTACAAAAGCAGCCTGCTCATTTCACTTCGAAAAATAACCAGTTCCGACCGAAAGCCTCCGAGTATTTGAGAATAGGATGCGTTACGTTTTCAAGGAAGACTGTGGAATATTTCATATCATTGTTGATTCGATAAGTTAAAACTTATCGAAAAAAAAAGAACATATTGATGAGCTATCTTGTGTTTCTGTCTATACGAGGGGATGAGGAATTGTCTTACCTAGTGAGGCATTTATGTGGTCATTGTTACTTTAGTTGCATTGTTGCTTTTAATGTGGCTGAAGTTCTCCAGGAATTTTCTTACCTAGTGAGGCATTTATGTGGTCATTGTACTCATTGTTACTTTAGTTGCATTGTTGCTTTTAATGTGGCAGAAGTGCACCAAGACTCAGTTCTGTTACATACCCTCTTCTTGAGCCCTCTGGATCTTCTCAGTTTGACCTAGAACGACTATGTCACTTTCGATGTCTTCATTCACTAGTGACACACCTTTATGAGCAGCGTTAAATCCCACCATACCAAATCAAGGTCATAGAGGAGAGGGTAAAAGGAGATCGACCAAATGAGGAGTCAGAAATGAGCACTTGAAAATGTCTGAGAAATGATAATTGTTTTATTCTCATTTCCATAACATATAAGGAAGAGGTGCGGGTAATAAGACCTGTCGGATAATAAGGCTTAAAGTAGAGGAAATTCAAGCAATAATGGTCGCCGGCGTTCACAATCAGAATCGTAAAAAACAACAACTTACTATAAAGGCACATCGAAAAAATTTCAAAATACAATATTTCGGACCATTCTGAATCTGTACAGCATTGATCTAAGCCTCTTGATCAAATGCTGAATATGGATGTTCCACCTCAAATGTGTGTCGATAATTACTCCTAAATAATTTACTTCCGTCCTGGCACAGATGTAGATGTTTCCTTTTCCAATGTTCACGGTGATATCGTCAAACGGTGGAGCACCACTGCAATTGCACCTGAAGGGTGAGTATAGAATTTTTTCTACGTTTATACCTACTCAGTAATTGTTTATCAAACCTCTATTTTTCAAGTCTTCAGTTATGTTCGGCTTTATAAAAAATGCTGTGTCTTCCGCAAAGGCAAAGATCCTTCCTACACCCCTAACGAGAACAAGCCTTCAAGATATACCTATACTAGAGAGTGTTGGTCCCAGAACGGAAGGCAACAATAATTCATAAATGGCGCCTCGAAGCGGCCATGAGGTGGTATCAAATGAGGATCAAATGAGCAGTGCCTAAGCTAGTCATAGGACACTGTAGTTGATTTTGAGTGTCCTCAAAGCTGTTGCAGATGAAAATTTGATATTATTTTCGAGAGTTCAAAATAACTTATACATAATCATTAAATAATGGTCTCATTTAACAAATATAATGAGTTTGTTTTGATTATTTATGTATGTGGAAGTCTAATATGCCTTATAATGCTACTGTAGTAGGTATAATAAGTCCTACTGACGAGCAGTGGCGGCTCGTGGTCATGAGAGCTGAGGAGGCTAATAGTTTTCGAGGAGTGTTGGAACAAACTCTTATCAGTCAATAAAGTATACTTCTTCAACATAATGAAAAGTTGTCAGTTCTAAGATTAATTTTAAATGCAAGAGGATGCTCCTTTTACTTGTTATGCCTTTCGATAGATCGCGGTAAATTTTTCAAATCTGAAAACCCCGTTTTGAACCATGAAGTATATTCTGTTTGATGAGAAAATAGTAAATATGGTCAGCAAAATAATTTTTCCCGTTTGATCGATCCAGTTAACCAATCACATTTATCGTACCAAACAACACTGAAACTTCTATTCTGACGATTTTCGGTAGACTTTAGTGTAATTAAATTTGGTGGAGGTCTTGTAAAGGTTTTAACAACGTGTACAGTTAATTCTCAATATTCAATTCCATTTTATTTTTTGATCCGTATCAGTACTTACCCCTAACGCCCTAACAAAACAACCTATCTTAACAAGAATATATCACAAATTTCCCGAAGTTCCAGTTCTCCACGAAGTCGTTACATTCAAATTGAAAATTGAAACTACCGCCGGACAACGCCCCTACCGTCGGAGATCAAGCGAATATAGTCGAAGACGGCACGAAAGAATCAATGGAGAACAGGGGAGCTGTGCCTCCTCTGGTACATTTTACGGGCGAATATGGTACAGTAAGTCAGCTGAATTCTTGTTCGGCTAGTATGTGAGTCCAGAGAACGTATGCGTGAGTTACACTATCAACGGAGGCAGCAGGCCCAACAGCCTCCGTCCGAATAGGCAGTACTAGGAAATATTCACATTCGACGCTGCGGACGCGTACGCAGCCGGTAGATTGTATGATTGTTATGCTGGATTTTTATGAGCGGAGGACCGAAAAATTAACTAATTTTTATCTGAATATCTAGTTCAGGTGTTCGGAAAATTTATATAGAAATTACTTTCTGAAAATGAGGACATGCCCGAAGTGAATGTATTTTAGCTCTAAGCTTTATGAGGAGGCTTAGCCTCCCTTGCCTCCTCTGACGAGCCGCCCTTGCTGACGAGGTATTTGAAAATGTTAAATTTTGTTTTTCGTTACAGCCATTTCATGTTTGTATTCGAGAGTTTTCGATGTTTGTTTAATTGAAACAATAAAATTTGGTAATTTCAGTTCATAGTTTTCGATTTATTCCAAATCATGCCTAGCGAGACCTTATATTTTTTGACTTATATCATGTGATATCATTGTTTGTCTGTAAAATTTCATAGGAGCTGTTCGAAATAGCCTTCACTTACTTCTATGTATTTTCCAGGTCTTTTCCCAGATTTAAAACTGATTTCGTCACATTTTAGGATTTTTAGGGTTACTCCGAATATTCACACATTTTTCATCGACCTACTTAATCAATTGAGCTCTGGTATCGATATTTTCTTAATGGACTACATTCCTGAAATGATCCAATTGAAAATAGTTTATTGGGGTAAGAACAGGGGATCATTTTGGACATTTCACTCGGAATAGGATACTATATTCAATTTGTTTTTATCTCCTGTACTAAGGGTAGAAAAAAAAACTTCTTTCTCTTGAACACGGTATCTTTTTCTTTATTTCATGTTGTACAAAAAAATTAGCTTTTCAAAAATGTATAGATATAGGTAGATATATCTCGATATATTATTTCTTCAAGGCAAAATCACCTTTTTAGTGAAATTCCCATTTTTGATAGAATCCTATGAAACTATTGACCAAAAAATTGTTCATCTCCATCTCTATGATACGAATTAAAACTTTCCGTTCATAGAATTTCATTTGTTAGCTGAAACATCTGTAGTCCATTCAATAATGATTGACAACTCGGGTGGCTATGGAAAATCGAAAGTTTAAGTTGGTAATAGCCCATAAGTTAAGATTTTGTGTTGCGGAATTCAGGTTGGTATTGTGAATGAACAGTGATCTTTATGAATCTATGCACCGAGCCACATAAAGTTTCCTGAAAGTGATTCATTCAATATTGAAAAATTTTTCATGCTTTCAAATATCCGAAATGAAAATGATCTTCACAGTCTCTCATATTAGTAATAATAATGAGGTTTGTTCTTTGAAATCTACAAGTTTGTTACAATTTTAATATCTGAATAATATACCTATATAAGGAAATTCACTAAAGGCAAACCTTGTGTCATTTAATAACCAGACACAATTTAGGAGAAAAATAGTTATTTTATCAACTAGGTTATTAATGAAAGCGATTAATGATTGAGATCGCTCGCTTCGCTCGCACGTTAATGTTCGAGATCATTAATCGCTCAATTAATAAAGTTGATTACAAGATTTTTCCGTCGACCACATTTTGAATTGAATGTGAATTCTTAATTGCAAAAATTTTCTATCGATGCCTAGTCAAATTTGACACCTTATAAATTTTCAGTGTTCATATCGGCATGTTGATATTTATGCGGCCGATCGAACAAGCTGCTGAATACTTCTATGTTCGATTGCCCATGACAATAATGCATTAATAGGAAATTAACCAATGAAAGGGTTCATTAACAGCTTATTTTGTGTACATGGAACAGTGCTATTATTAAGAGGTCGGCGGAAATAGTTATTTAATCAACTAGGTTATTAATGACAGCGATTTATGGTTCAGATATTTCAACAATTTTTAACAACTCAACACTCAACAATTTTCAGGAGTGTGAAAACGACTTGCTGAATACTTTATGAGTGGAAAACACTTCCTAATTCTATTGGAAAATTGTCGAACTCTTATAGGAAATAGTGAAGAATAAGGTAGGGCTGAATAACTGAGACTTCATTCATGGGCAAAATAATATACAATATGAAATATTTGGCTGAAACAGATCTATTCATAAAAATACATGTATATCCTTGTTTATCCAACTGAACGATATTCGATGATATATTTTCAGTTCTAAAATACGGGATGTGGATATATATATTTTGTGTCAATATTTTTGCGCGAGATTACATTTGAGATAACCGAAATTGCAGTAATGTTGACTGTGACTGATGCGTTTTGTAGAATACCGTGAATAAATATCAGAAATAAACTTGATTCATTAGTAGGTATTGATATTCCACTAAATTCGGCTATGGTGGGTAGAAATTTTTAATTCTATTCGAAGCAACCGAAAATAGATAGCTGCAATTATTTTAATAGCTGGCAACGTTTGAAAACATATAATTTTATAGGCATTTTTATATAAGGTGAGGGTTTGACTCATTCAAATATTTTAACTGTAGATACTTGAGGTCGTAAGAAACATTTTTTCTTTACCATTTTTTTCCGAATCTGCTCTTTTGAAAAGATACAGGCTGTTGAAAAACCATTAACAATGTTAATTTTGATCTCACAAACGGTTTTATCTAATGAAATGAATTTCGGAATATAGTTTTTCATTTATTTGATGAATCTTTTTCGAAACACAAGAAATCACCACCCACTACTTTTCTCATTATGACCATTACGTACCATAAAACTACCAAAAATTAAAAAAACTCATTCCTGAAACTAAGTTTGACGCTATTTAATGAGTATCTGAACGTTTCCTAAAATAAAAGTATTCTTCATATTTTTTCGTATAATTCGCCGTTTTCGAGTAATATGATGTTCAAAAATTCAAAAGTATCTGTGAAATTTGACAAATTAGATACTCTGACTACAGACAACTCTGTTTAAAAAATGCACAAATGTGTAGTGTCACAGATTTAGCTATTTATGCAATTTTGTTTTTCAGGGGTGGCCCTGCGCATTATGAAAACTTATTTCTTTTGACCTCAAGCATCCACTTTTAAAATATTTCATCACAATCAAATCACTTCGGAAAATATGGAGTCGAAAATATGTGACGAACATAAGTGATGATTGAAGGCATACCAAATCTAGTTATTTGCATGGAAAATACAAGGGATCAGTTTTTAAATATATTTATTTTTGCTGTGGAAGAAAATTGACTGATAATATGCACTAGCTTGGGAAGAGTTAATGTTGGTTATCTTCTTTGGCTAAAGGTTGAATACGTTACATCAGTTGTGGATTCCAAAAAAATTAACCCGAAGGTGAAAGGCGTATGACGCAGTGATTGGGAATGGGTATCTCTCGAAGGAATTAACGGATAATTACAAGAATGTTAAACTCTTCAACAAAAATCATCTTGTGTCAATGGAAGTAAAAGGAATTAAAGGAAGTTTCAAGTAAAGAGGAACTTTTGACCAAATATTTCGCATAAATAAACAATAATTAACATGACAACTGGCTCGTATTTATGGCTGCTTATTTTCAAAACTTTGATATAATAATAATAATTATGTATTTATTGGTATCTTGAGATATTTACAATTTATAGAACAAGTCAAATGAAAAATAGAAACATTATTTTTTGGGAAACTTGTTCTACGATGACATTCATAGAAAATCCTGTAGTAGCTTTTTGCATTAATTCACCCAAACATAAAATTCTCAAATGCCACCACTTTTTTTGGGTCTCACAATAGAAGGAAATTTTTAGTCATCCTGTTCATTCACAATCATTCTGATTGTAGAAATATTCAGCTAAAATATACGTCGTTTAGATTCAGATGAAACATATAAATTCACTTACATTGAATATGCTCGTCTGGCGTATTGTGGATTTCAGAATATCAGGGTAACTATTTTAATGAGCGGACCTGCATTGTAAATAGAACTCCCTGAAACCCTGTCTTCTCTTTTTTTCAATCAGTTTCGACATTTTCGTAATAAAAATTGATATTAGTTCTGGCAACGGCGTTATGGCATTAATCACATTTCATGAGTACCAAACCTTACTCCGTTCTAGTTACAAAAACTTGAGAAAATTATTTCATGGCCAACCGATTGTTAAAATAAATATGAATGGAGTATATATAAATGACTTGATTTTATTGAATTCACCCTTATCGTTCAATCTCACTAGTCTTGGAAAGACTCAAAGATGTTTTTGGTACTTTTAATTTGAATTCATAGCAACATCCATTCAAAATTAAAAAAAATATTGTGTTAAACTGAAACAAGTTGGAAACACTATTTTTCGTATTTCGCGTTCTTTTGAAATACGCTTATTACGAAAAATAATACTTTTCCCAACTGGTTGCACTAATTACTATTCCAGTTGTTGCTGTAGGTTTCCTGAACTTTTAAAATTGGGGTATATAACATCTATGTATCTTTGACAATATATCGCAGTTTCATTTGATATTTCTTAAACTCAGAATAATAAATAAATTGAAGATTTCCACTGAAACTGTCTGTTCTCAGATAGCTCACATAGCTAACATTTTCTGAACAGAATCTGTAGAATCTTCGAGTCTTTTTCCTGTACGAGGTTATTATTACATCTCAAGGTGTAAGATTATATGAGTTCAAACAGATATCTGAGTCTGGTACACAACTCGAATCAATAAGAGCTTCTGTGAAATGTTAGAAACATTATTGGTTTCACCTTTGTAAACACGAAAATCATCTAATATTACGGCAATGTTTTGCTGTGGAGTATACATGGGCAGAATTTTGATGCGCTAGGATAAGACTGTTTATTTCAGTCTGAAATAAAAGTTTTATAGGAGCTTGGCTATGAGCAGAGTGATATTGGGTGAGGTTGGTCTATATCGTTGCTTTTTGCCATTTGTCAACCAGTAATTCATTAAATTCTACATCGCAATTTGATGGTTCACGACGAGTGAGAAGTGAGAATTTTGCATTTATGTCGTCTCTCACTTTTCAACTCCAATTGAAGGAATTAACGAAATGTTAGGATAGACGGCACTCCAGTTTCCAGTAAGAAGGAATATATGCATAATTTGATGTCAGAGAAGGTTGGCTATTTTTCATTGGTTACATAGACTCTCATACTTTCCATTTCCAATATGCTATGTCTTATCGTGAATTCTTTAGGATATCGAAGAAACCATCGAATTTACGTCAATTCTTACCGCACATATTAATTAATTAACGCACGTTTTCTGTTACAGATGCCAAATTAGCATCGTGAATATAAAATGGAGTTATGGATGGTGAGAATCGTATCATATTGAACGTTGGTGGTATTCGTTATGAGACCTACAAAGCAACATTGAAGAAGATACCTGCCACAAGGTTATCCAGACTGACGGAGGCACTAGCTAACTACGATCCCATTCTCAATGAATACTTTTTTGATAGACATCCGGGAGTTTTTGCTCAAATTCTGAACTATTACAGGTGAGGCACTTTTTTATTAATATTTAATTCAAGGGCCTCCAATATGATAGGAGTTTATTACTTGGTAGAGGTCAAGGGAGATGAAAATCAATTACAGAAATTCTGCCGGTGCGACTTTTTTATTAAATCATTTTCGGGCTCGTCTTTAGGGCAATATTTTATACATCCGTTGCTTATATTGTCCACTTAGGGAACATGTGAATTGCAGTCATTTTGAGAACATAGGTGCAACGATACATGTATGGGGTAACTTGAAAACTAATGGAATCATTTCGGGAAAAATTTTCTAGAGGAAAATAAAACTGAACATTCTCATCTTGAAGTTTCTATAAAGAACCCTCTCTCCTTGATGTCGTTAAGAACGACAATATTTATACAGGGTTATTCACCTATTACAGGTTCATGGAGAACTAATGATAATTTTGTGCTGAAATTTTGCATATTATGATTTTTTACAATGAACTCTCTCAGACCTCTTCAAGTATAATTAATTTAAATGGCACACTAAGTATATCTTCGCATCGTGATTGAGCTTATTTGATGGTATTTTCAACACTATGCCAAACTTTCGGTAAAAATCCAATGGTTTATCAGAATGAAATGAATTTCGGAATATAGTTTTTCATTCATTTGATCTTTTTCGAACAAAAAATATCACCCACGTCTGCTAGTTTTCTCATTATGACCATTACGTACCATAAAATACCAAAAATTCAAAAAACCAACTCCTGAAACTAAGTTGGACGCTATCTAATGAATATTTGAACGATTTGTCAAATGAAAGTATTCCTCATATTTTCTCGTAGAATCCGTTATCGAGTAATTTGATGTTCAAAAATAAATTCGGACAATCATGTACTTCGGCTGAATGCAACTCTGTTTGAAAGATCCTAAGATGTGTAGTGTCATAGATTTAGCTTGTTATTCTAAACTTTGTTTCTCCAGGGGTGGCATTGCTCATTATGAAAACCTACAATGGAGATAGGTATCTTTTTATCAGGGCCGAATCGAAAAAAATGTTATTTAAAAAAGTCTTTGTTTTGACCCCAAGAATCAACTTTAAAAATATTTGTACGAGTCAAAGACTCACCCTGTATATTACAGTAACGTTAAAATAAAAATATGAGCGTTTTCAACATTGATCATAACCTCCGATGTTGTTTGTGCTACATACAACAGACATTTTCTAGCAATCCAGTGGCGTACTCTAATTTTTTCCAAGAGGTTTCGTAGCTGAGCCCGAACATAATGTTATTTCCCATGGAAACAATAGCTTTTAATTTTCAAGGAGATAATGTAGTACATCAATAAGGATAAATTCAGATGCATATCACCGGCTGATATGAATGCTAACAAGTGTTACGATCCGAATTGAACTAGCCAATTTGCCATCGTCATGGCTCCAAATGGAGTACGTCCCATCGAAGAAAAGCACCATGGTTTCGGTCTCATTTGACCTCATCAGAGCAACAAAGCTTTTTTCTCCGATGGAAAACGTTTGGAATTGATGGACCCTTATTCAATACTGGCACGCGCTATTGAGTACCTACTATTATTACTATCATTATTGTATTCATTGCCTCACCGTTTAGGCGTGATCATTCTTATTGTAATATACATCATACGTTGATTGATATATATCGTATTTCAAGAGGAAGAAGAAAAAGAATTGGAAGGCTGCTGCCTTTTGGTTAAAAAGTTATAGCTCAATATCACCCATTTTGTCTACCCTATACATGTACAGTGTGTTTTCAAGAAACTCATCCCGTTTGACAAATCGGATTCATCAAAAATCATGATTTTCAAATCACAACCAATATTTTTTTAATTTAGTCGATTGTACCTACTTAATGAAAAAGGTATGATTAACAAAACCCTAAAATGGAAATTTTCAGAGTTATCAAATAAAAGCTGTAATCAAGGAGGAAGGGCCATGCCGAACTGTTTGTTATTTTTTGATTTCCAGAAACCACTATAAAATCAAAAAAATTTCATATAAATTTTAGTCTTTTCTTTGATAACTTTGAAAGTTTCCATTTCAAGTATTTTTTTTTTTTAGGTAACCCACCCTCTTTTTTAGGTAGAATCGACTAAAAGAATGAAAAACATAGAAAATTTCGAGTTTTGATCAATTCGATTTATCAAAATTGATGATCTCCTCATAAACACCCGGTACATTTCAGGTCCGAACAGCAAAACTATACAATGGGAAATGGAAAATGGCTTAAAAAACCTCCTCAGCAGAAGTATTAAAAGAAGTCCCGTTTTCGGTTCAAATTTCATCGTATCAGGTACCTAACGATTCGAAGATATACTAGGTATGTCATTTGAGATTATAAAGTAGTAGGCTGTCTTCGGTATCACCGCAAAAGGCAGATGTTTGAAAATATTTTAGACAGCAAGTTCATTGTCAAAAACCCCATTATCTATGCAAATTCGTGTGAAATAAAAGCTATTGGAGAACTAATTTTTTTCAGAACCGGAAAATTACATTATCCAACCAATGTTTGTGGTCCTCTATTCGAGGAGGAACTAGAATTTTGGGGTTTAGATTCGAATCAGGTGGAACCTTGTTGTTGGAGTACTTACAGTGTTCATAGGGATACGCAGGTAAGTTTTATCAATCGAAGTTTATGATTAGAACCAATCCCTTTATACTGAAATATTTTGTTTCAATAACTCAGTTTGGTCATTTGTGTGCTACTCCAAATATAAGTCAATAATCACACGTCTTAGCACAAAATAGTTTTATTCATTTTCTCCAAATTCAATCCAACACTTCATATCTAAATCTCAAAAACCCCGTAACTATAACAACTACAAAAACTCAAATCTCCTTCATTAGTATTCCTGTCGAACATAGAAACTTTGCTGCTGACACGTTCCACTCATACTTCAGCTTGTACAGTGCCACATTCCCTCCATTTTTTTCAACTTCAGTAATGGCAGCTTTCCTGATACTTTAGATATTTCCTTCTCTGGTTCACTTTCGTTGATAAGCTTCGGAGATAAGGGATGTGTAATGGGATTTGGCGATTCTGACCTAAGATCTGGTTTGTTTCTGGAAATATCAGTTTCATCGCACCCCTGTATTGGTTCGGGGAGTTTCTTCAAGTGGCTAACGTGCCTTTTTACTATCTGGCCATCTTCACTTGAAAGGGTTACTTCATTTCCCTTTCTTTCCACTACAGTGAACTCTTCGTTATTGAATCTCGGTATCAGTTTGTTGGGAATTATCATATTCTTCGCTAACACTTTGTCACCTTGTTTTATTTCGATTATTTTTGCTCGTCTTGATGAATCTTCCTTTTCCTTTCCTTTTTGTTTATTCACCATGTCATTTTCGCGCGCTTCTTCGTCTACCGGCTCAACAACTAGATCTGCCATAGATGGGATTTTGTCACGAATGGTTCTGTTGAACATCAGTTCTGATGGTGATTTACCGGTGGTTCCATGTGGCGTTACATTATACATCATTGTAAATTTTTGAAGTTCCGTTTTAAAATTTTGTTTATTGGCCTGAGCTATTTGTAATCTCTTTAATATAGCCCTATTCATGTTTTCTACCTCGCCGTTTGCTTGAGGCCAATATGGTGGTGTGTGGATCAATTCAATATTATTGTGTGAACAATAATTCTTGAACTCTTGACTGGCAAATTGGGGTCCGTTGTCCGCTCTAATAGATCTTGGTATTCCTAGGCGACAAAATATCTCTGACAAGTGATTTATAATGACAGCGGAGGTAGTCGTTCTGAGAAATTTTATTTCTTGGTACCTTGAATAGTAGTCTATTATGACCAAGAGTTGATCTTGATTTGGCAAGGGTCCCATAAGATCTATTGCTACACATTGCCACGGCCCTTCCGGGAATTTATGCCTTTTCATCGGTGGTGGTTTATCCGGAATTGTAACTAATAAGCAGCCTCTACAATTTTTTACAAATTTCTCGACTTCTCTGTCCATAAATGGCCACCAAACCTTAGCTCTCAGTCTCCTTTTCATCACCGTCTCTCCCGGATGCCCCTCGTGGGCTAATTGTAATACCTTGGCTTTCAACGAATCAGGTATAACTAGTCTACTTCCTCGCAGAATTACTGATCCTATTGTCATCAGCTCTTGGCGAAAGGGGTAAAGAGCATTTTTGTCTGCAATTTCCCAACAATCATCCTTGATCTTCTTTACTGCATCAGATATTTTCCGATCATGTTGACTCTCACTTATAATTTTGCTAATACTCATAGCTGCTGGTGAGTCAATTTCAAGCAGGGCACGGACGTGATATTCGTTTTCCTTGTCGAACGATGACTCTTCATCGAGTTGGCATAGTCTTGATAATGAATCGGCTATATTTAGTTTCCCCGATTGGTAGATAACTTTGAATTTGTAAGCCTGTAGCCTGAGAACCCATCTTTCGATTCGAGCTGGTGGCTTCGACGATGGTTTGAAAATTGCCTCTAAAGGTTTGTGGTCCGTGACTAATTCAAATTCCAAACCCGCTAGATAATAATGGAAACGCTCCACGGCCCAAACGAGAGCTAAGCTTTCTTTTTCCGTTTGCGAATAGCGTTTTTCTGTAGCCGAAAGACTTTTACTAGCGAACGATATAACTTGTGGTGTTCTTTGTTCATTAAACTGTAAAAGTACAGCTCCCAGTGCCACAGGGCTAGCATCTGCTACTAGACGGGTTCTCAGCTGAGGATCAAAGTATGATAATATCGGTAGAGTCGCCAGCGATTTTTTTAGTTTGTTAAAACTTTCTTGCTGGACTTGACACCATTCAAACTTCTGGTTTTCTCTCATCAGCCTCCGAAGTGGTTCCGTTGTGGTTCCCAGATCTGGTATGAACTTCCCTAGATAGGTGACGAGTCCAAGAAAGCTTCTTGTTTCTTCTTTTGTAGTCGGTGGTCGGAACTGTAATATTGTTTTTATTTTCGCATGGTCTGCTTCGATTCCTTTGTCGGAGAGCTTGTGGCCGAGAAAATAAAGCTCCTTGACCTTTTTTATACATTTCTCTTCGTTTAGGAGAACATTGTTTATCTTGAATACCTCTAGTACGTTATTCAGGCAGTAATCATGTTCTTTTTCTGTTTTTCCATAAATAATTACATCATCAATATAATTCAAACAGTTATTGCACGATGCAAGCATTTCTTCAAAAACTCTCTGAAAAATTTCCGGTGCCGAGTTGACTCCAAACATTAATCGTTTGTAGCGAAACATACCTTTGTGGGTAATGAAAGTAGTAATAGGGCGGCTTTCCTCATCAAGTTCAAGTTGGTGGTATGCATTGGCTAAATCAAGTCGAGAGAAAAACTTTGCTCCCCGGAGTTTAGTCATGAAAGAGTCGAAAGTTGGAATTGGGTAATTCTCCCTCAGAATTGCTTCATTGGCACGGCGCATATCCACACAAATGCGGATGTCATCGTTGGGTTTCAAAACCACTACTATGGGTGAGATCCATGCACTTGGTTCAGTAACTTTCTCTATGATATCAGACAAAAGTGCTTCTTTTAGTTTTCTCTCTACTTTAGCCTCTAAAGTAATTGGGACTCTTCTGACTGGTTGTTTAACAGGTTTGATTTGAGAATTGATTGTCAATTTGACTTTGATATTTTTAATCTTAGGAAACGATTTTATTTCCTCGATGTGGTTAATGTTCAAGCCTAATTTCAGGATACCTAATCGTTTTGCGACATCTTTACCTAGAATCGAGATGTCTCCCTGTTCTACAACATAAAAGTTTGTAATTATTTCGGGCTTACCCTGTAAACTCACTGTTGTTTCGAACGTGTGACTGACGTCCAGAGGTTCTCCCGCTGCGTATCCTCTGAGGGAATGTTGGGATTGAGGGTTGATGTCCCATGTTACAGCTTTCATTTTCTTTAACGATTCCCAGTCACCACCATTTATTATATTCACTTTCGAGCCTGAATCTATCAATACGGTGATAGGTACACCTCCTATGTTGCATTCTATAAGGTCATCATTCTGGTCTTCTGGACATATACCTGACACCTTGAAGCATTGGAAATTTCTAATGCCAACTGTCCCTTCCATTTCTGTTTCTTCTTCCTCTATACGGTTAACCCTAGAACTTGTCCTCCTTCGTTTGTTTTGAGGTTCATGTGAAGAATTTCTGTTATAAGAAAACCGTTTCCTTTGTAGGTCGGTTCTGCATAGAAATGCATAGTGGCCTACAAACCCGCATTTATTACATTTGGAATTTTTAGCAGGGCATTCTTTTGAAGGTACAGAGTGGTTGCGTTTTCCACATCTCGTACAGTGAGTACCACGTTCGTTGTTGAAGGGTTCAATTTTGTTGACACCGAATGATGTACTAGGTCCAGTGTCAGCTAAATCCATAGCTTTAGACTGACTACCAATTTGTTCGTGAATTTGGCATAGGTTGAGTACTTCATCTAGTGATCTTTCTTTTTCCAGCAGTTTCTTCTTCAAATCTAGAGGTGCCCAACTATCAATTATCTTGTCTTTGATATTTATTTCATTCGATTCTTGTGCCGAATTTCCAAATGAACACTTGCTCGCTTGATTCCTGATTTTAAGAACAAATTTACTAAAGTTTTCATTTTGTTCAGGTTTGATGTTTCTGAATATGTGCCGTTCGAAAGTTGAGTTCTGTTTTGGTGAAAAATAATCGGTCAGTTTTTCAACAAGGGTTTTGAAAACGTCGTTATTTATGTCTTTATCGAAGATTTCTAATGCTCCTGGAAGATTATATGCTACTTCTTGAAGCTGCGATCCTCCAAGATGTAGAAGTTTGTTCCTCTTCTTAACAACATTTGTTATATCCTCCGAAGCTAGATATAATTCCAAAGAACGTAACCATTTTTCCCATTCTCCCCTGATCAAAGCCTTGTCGAGGTTATCGCAGAGAAAGGGTTTTATATTGTTGTCTGTCATGATCAATAAACTTTTTCGACTCTTCTGAGCTCGTTGTCTTGGACTGCCCTGAAATAGGGTAACAGTTTGATTAATTCTGTTATTTTCTTAAACTGCCCTGTAAACCAGGGTAACAGTTATTTATGGACTGCCTGTAGAAACAGGTAACAGTTCACATTTTTTCCAACTGCCCTGTGATAGGGTAACAGTTTCTATTCTGAACTGCCCTTCGAAAGGGTAACAGTTATTTCTGTTGAACTGCCCTGTGATAGGGTAACAGTTTCTATTCTGAACTGCCCTTCGAAAGGGTAACAGTTATTTCTGTTGAACTGCCCTTCGAAAGGGTAACAGTTATTTCTATTGAACTGCCCTCCAAGAGGGTAACAGTTATTTCTTTATTAGTCATGACTAATTTTATAATGCATTATAAAATCGTATCGATAGAATTGTTAGCACTTGGGAAGGATTAAATGTCACGAATGTCAGTATCCGACTCACCTTGTTCAGAAATCAACGTCCTATGGGTAAAATTACCACTTCTCGTCGCCAATTGTGCTACTCCAAATATAAGTCAATAATCACACGTCTTAGCACAAAATAGTTTTATTCATTTTCTCCAAATTCAATCCAACACTTCATATCTAAATCTCAAAAACCCCGTAACTATAACAACTACAAAAACTCAAATCTCCTTCATTAGTATTCCTGTCGAACATAGAAACTTTGCTGCTGACACGTTCCACTCATACTTCAGCTTGTACAGTGCCACAATTTGTAATTTGTAGTAGTAATTTCAATTCGAAACAAACTTTGTGCAAAATTCCAAACTCTGCATAAACTCATCAATGCAAAGCTTTCACAGCACAAGATCAATCATTCCACGTCAGTAGTTGCGGAACTCCATGAAATTACATATTCCTAGTTATTATTTCATGAGCCGGCAGCGGAAATTGTTTACCCTGCCTCTGAATGAGTTTCAATTCCTCGGCAACGTTGGTTTGTGGAATTATAAAGGTATACTCATTAAAACTGGGAATGAGAAAATATCACATTAAGCTAGAGCCTCAAATACTTCATGGTGATGAAAAGTTCGACACTTTTCAGGAAATGTTCATTGAAAAGGAGATCGGCTAGTCAAACTGCTCATTTTCCTCGAGTGGAACCTGCTTGAACTTTCTCCTAAAACATGAATTTTCATTGCCATTGAAGTCATTATTTCCATTTAATATCTAATGGACTTGAATATTCCGAATATTATCGAAAAATGTTGGGGATGTGCGAAAAAACACTAGGTACTGCAGATTTACTGCTCAATTACGTATTACCTATGAATGAATGAAAAATATACGCAAAATGTCATGGCAGCTAAAGTTATTCTTATACAATATTTCGGATGGAAGTATCAAATTTGTGTTCCTACAAGAAACTTGGATTTACCAAACCTAATGTCGTAACGTCTTCAATATTTAGTCCAAGAGGATACCCAACATTAACTCTCCTTAAAACAAACAACAATTCCGAAGAATTGTCGTTCCAATACTGCGAGCTGGTTATGGACGGGAAATCTTAGGCCTGCCGCAGACATGCAACTTTTCAGTTGCGCAACAGTTTGATTGCAAGCGGTTCGAGGGCGCACACAAAGGCAATCGCTGCAACTTTTTAGTTGCATGTCTGCGCGGCCCCATATAAATGCATTGTACTCACTTCTGCAACTAAACAGTTGCAAAACTAAAAATTGCATGTCTCCGGCAGGCCTTAGAGAAGTCGAATCATCCAAACGCAAATGAAGACCGATTTCAGGATCATTGTACCTCGTCAGTACAGTGTAGTGCTGAATATTCCAAACGGAGGAAGACTGAAACAAAGTGGTTTTGTTCAGTCTTTGCTGAACAGGTGGCGCATCGTGATGAGAATTTCTCAAAACGTCGCCCCGGTTTCGTTCAAAGCCCGTTTGCAACAGCCGAGAATTCTCTAGAGAATTCACTCGAAAATTCATGCGCCGTGAATTATGTACCGCTACATACGCACTTTCGGTAGAATTCTCTGTTCTGTTGCATACAAAATAATCTCTGCCGTTTTCTTGTGAGAATTTTGTAGAGAATTCTCGGCTGTTGCAAACGAGCTTTAGACTCCTTTCGTTTGGAATATTCAGCGCTGCACTGTACTGATGAGGAACAATGATCTCGAAACCGGTTTATATTTGTGCTTGGATGTATCGACTTCTCTGGGGTTTCCTACGCCCATTTATGAGTAGCTCGCATTGTAGGAACGACAATGTTTAGCAATTGTTGTTTCCAGTTTGACATTTCCGATGTTCCCGGTTGGCACTTGGTGTACTGCATCACTATATTGTGTGTCAATACAAAAAAATGATATAGCCAAATGAATATAATCATTCACTGATCTCTTGTATTTTCCATGCAAATAACAAATAACTAGAAAAGGAATTTCTTGAATCAGTTCAAATAAACGTTAATTATGGTCATCACATATTTGCGAATGCATTTAGCAAATTAAAATAATGAGAAATACGTAAATACTAAGTACTCTATATTCAGTAATAGCTAGTGGCTAAGAGGACTGGGGAAATAAAATCCTTTATGAGATGCCGACGTTTCGACCTTTATATTTCTGGTCTTCATCAAGGCTATTCATATGGAGTACCCCTTATATTCTCCAGAAACATACATGAAACCATGTCGTCAAGCTTTGAAATGTTGATGTGGGCATTTGTCATTAAATAAAATAGTTAGGTACTCTATGTAGAACGACGCTGATTTGAAATTCAAATAAACGTCCTAACCTCATATTTTCTTACTGTACACTGTGGACACTCCACAGTGAATTTCCAAGGCCAACCGACTGCTTTAATAGAAGGGAAGGGACAATATTTTTCAGTAATTCATGAGTTTCAAGATTTTTCTTCACATCACATCGAGTTTCTGAATGTGTCTCACGTATTTGCAGAGTCAGACGATTCGTAAGGAATTCTTCTATTATGTGTCGAGTTTCGTCAAAGAGTTGAATATTCAGCAGACCTACCAGTCTCATCTATTTCGCTCTTATATATCATGGTGTTATCTTTTGAGGAATTTCATCATTAGATTTAGGCCCGTTTGCACCAATCCCCCTTGAAAGGAGTATTTAACTAAGCCTCGTTTAAAGTTAATGGACGCTTAATTTTATTGCCAATTGCACGACTGTGGCTTAACAGAATTTTAAGTAAAGGGGCCCTTAAGTTTTTATATTTAGTGATATTTCAGTTTTTTATTTTCTACTCTAATAAAGCCATTTCATTGGTTGGACGGTTGCCGATGATCGTTGTCATTTCATTAACCTAACTTTATTGTCCTGTCAGTCAGTGTCAAGGATATTATTATAATATCATCAAAGAGTAATAACTTTTTGTTGTTGAATTAGCATTAATATTGATAATGATAATGATTTTCAAATAAAAGGTACCTAAGTTTATATAAATTCAACACTTTCTTTGTAAGGTCTTGTGTGAATTTGTTTTACTAATGTTGAAGAGGAACGTGAAGAAAATGTCCTTATTGCCCTTGTTATAACGAATACGATGAATGATTGCCAAGCAAGAGGTGGTAATTTACGAAGGCACTCAACTTCTCAACAGAAGAAAAGAGTTTCCTGCTAACTATACTATGCTTTGTGACACCAAATCGAAAATTGAAAAAGACTGATGGCATTACAATAATGGCAAAAGAAAACGCTTGTTATTCAGTAATGAATTCATTCAATTTTCAAAATCCATCAAAAATGGGAAGTTCTGCAGCCAGTTCAACAAATTATTTTAGGTTAGAATCCCGCCCTTAAATGACCTTAAGTGGTCATTACAGGAGCGCTTGCATTTAAGGCTAGCTTTAGCCATTTAAATGTCACTTAACAGTTAGTGCAACGTAATTTAAGTTAAGGGTTCATTTTAAGGGACCCTTAACACTAAGTGCGTTTGGTGCAAACGGGTCTTAGAGGTTTACAAATGACATCTTTCATATATGGCATTGAAAATAATTCGAAATAATTCGTATTCCGTATAATTTAAAATTTCAAACGATCCTTCTTGATTTGGTTTTCATTCTTTTAGCCAATGTATTGATGAATTGATTAGTTGCAATTTTTTACAGGCTACATTAGCAATCTTAGACAAACTTGATATAGATGCAGCGAAACCTAGTGATGAAGAGATTGCCCGGATGTTCGGCTATGAAGAGGCCTACCACGCAGGCACCATGTCCTATTGGCAGCGACTCAAGCCAAAAATCTGGGCTTTGTTCGACGAACCCTACTCCTCAAGTAGCGCGAAGGTACCACCGACCAACGTGCATCATAGAAATGTGATTATTTTTACTAATACTACTAAAAATCTTCCAGAATAAGAAAGCATGAAGCATGTGATTTAATATATATAACACATACTCATGTTGCCCAATATAAACTGCTCCACGAGAATTGAATTGGATCTCATTGCTTTCTAGATGGCGCTCTAGTACTCAATAAAACTCAAAAGCTCCTACTAACATTCCACTAGGGTCCAACTCTAGTCTAATCCAAAGATTATAAAGTAGAAAGATGGGAACCCCCCATATCTCTATACTACTAAAAATCGGCTACATTTTGGCCTGTGTTTACAACATTTGACAAGGAGATGGTGTTGAAAACGTACTCTCAATACAGAAAAACTACATGATATCAGTTTTCTGTTTTATAATTGAAGGGCACGAAGTTCGAATTCTATTCCTTGCTTTTAATCTCAATATGGACCGGTGGAGATCAGAAAACAAACATCCTGAGCGAAAAAACAAAAGTATGGTTTTCTTTTGTGATCAGGATATTAGTTTGAATTTGATTGATATAAATGAAATACGCTGTCGGATGTGCTATGTTTTTATTTGTAATTTATAAAGAATTCACAGAAATTTAAAATTATGGACAATAATTAGAGTTTTGAATAGGACGCAAAATTATATGGTGATCTGTTATATGTCGTAGGTATTATTTCTGTGAAATACATTATTTTGAAGTGATAAACTCAGTGGAATTTGTACAATTTATATCTTAAATCAATATGAACCAAAATTCAGATTTTAACTACCATCATAGCATACACCTTCAAATTCTTCAAATATTATTCACAGAATTTTCAGAAGTACAATAAAGAAAAACCTTACAGATTTATACAAGACCTCGTCAGTATAATTTCTTTATGCTTTCTGTATAATTCCTGTATGATGTGGTCTCTTGATGACACAATATACAAATTGATTAATGAATTAACAAAAAAAACAGCAGTTTTCATAAAAACTTTGACTGTCCAATCAACAATTTGACAGACAATCGATTCTCAGAACGAAATCAATAAAATCTTCGCATTTCTGAATATATTGAAGGAGTGGCAATAGAAAATCATTGAATGAACGTATAAAGGTCATAATTTCCACTAATTGGGTCCTTCCTGCAAGGGATGCTTCCTGCATACAACAATTTTTGTGGATGAACAGTTCCCAATTGACTTGCAGTAAAATGTTCACTGCGCATGGTGTATAGTCAGTAGTGTTTGCTCGAGTCATTGTCCTTACTACCTGTAAATTTTATTCACTTCGTGGCACTGCAAATGAAAATTAATAAATGACATGTCGAGAGTTTTAATACTTACATTTTCAAACACTTAATTTCGGAAAATTCATTTAATTAGATCCACACCGTTCTTCACCATGCAATAATTTTCGAACGATATTTTGAAGTTCTCACCAATCAATTAGACAAAAAAATTCAATAATCAGCAACTAGAAAGAGCTAGATAAACAGAAGGCGGTACGAGAAGCAAAACATTCAAAATCTCTTTGATTAAAATGGCCATCTGAAATCTCACAAAAGTTGTTTTTGCAAATGGCCCTAAAATTGACATTTAAACCAGTCTTAGGGTCTTAGTTACATATTCGAAATAAACATGGCGCTCACATCACTTTGGTCTCTTCGTTTCCCATCTTTCTGCTCTATAATATTTGATCTTACAATTTTCTATCGAAGTGGGAGTTGTGTTACACAGACGAGGTCAAATGAGACCGAAACCATGGCTAGCATCTACTCTTCTTCATTAGAGTGTTCAATCTGAAATGCGGGTTAACGACAAAGACGTAAATGAATAATTGATTCGCACTTATCGCATACAGTAAAGACAAAAAAGGATACCTCTAACTGAAACAATTTTCAACCTGATCAAAAAATTTATGAGAGGGAGGAAATATCGAATTAATTATACACCTATCCTTAAATATAGAATAAAACATTGTGAACTTAACATTTGTAGAGCAGTTTACGTACCGTCAAACACACAATTGAATTCACAATTAATTATTCTTACCTACAATGGGGAAAAACACAATCTCGAGAAAATTTTAATGAGCAAATTCTGCTGAGGACTTCTCACTCATTTCCAAATTAGAAAGTGGAAGGAGGATAAGCAATTAGCATTCCACCTCACGTTCAGAACAAATTTCGCATTCTTTCATTATCTTATCAACGAAAAGTATGTTTATCTCGGTGTTTTTTAATTTTCCTCCTTTTCTTTAGCCAATCATTGTTTTCATTGTATATTCTCAAAGACTTGAAGGACCCTGAAAAAAAAGGCATTCAGTTTGAATTTTTCAGTACCCCCAATGGATGAAATGCAGAGATTAAGTATGAAGCTTCTTCGAGATGAATATTTATGTAGCTGAGTGAAAGTATCGATATTTAATTTTGGCACAATTCCAATAATCCTTTCGTTTTCGAGTCTCAGAATATAAATGGAAACCTTCATTCAAGAAAATTTTTTTAGCGTTTTCGTTACAATCAGATTCTTCAATAAATGGTGCCTATTGAGTTTCATTATAGGATCTCTTATCAACCATATCTGTCAGAAATTTCGGAGGAGATGTCTAATGTTCTCGTTTTTCATTTGAACGGTATTTCCGCGTAGCTTTGCGTAAAGAAAAGTGTCATTTCTTGGGCAACGTTCAAACGACAAAGTACCTTTGGCCGATACTTAATAATACAGAGTGAGCTTGCATGATACAGAATATTATTTTGTGTTGGTGAAGGATCAAATCTCTTTTTGATTTTCCAAAAAATTCATTTCAGATAGTAGCAGGCGCTTCCGTATTCTTCATCTGCGTATCAGTTCTATCTTTCTGTGCCAAAACACATGATGGACTTAGAATTGAGTGCCAAAGAAAGAGGAAGGCAGAAGGTGAGGTCCATTGCACTGAACCGCATCCATTCTTCGATGTGATTGAGCACATCTGCAATGCTTGGTTCACATTCGAACTGGCCATTCGACTTATCGTGAGTACTATAGTTATGTATGATCGTTTTCTTCATCGAAATATTTCCACACATTTTCAATTTTCCGACACAAAACAGAAAATTCCCCCTTTTTGTTCTGTCAGTCAGAAACAAAATCCAGGAAAAATAGGAGTCAAACTGTCCAAAAGCTGGGAGCAGGGCCGCCGTCAGGACCGGCAAACCGGGCACCCTGCCGGGGCGGCACATTCTAGGGGCGGCAAATCAGTTGATAAAACAATACAAATTTTTTTATACAAAAATATTTTTTCTTCAAAATCGAAAAGACGAACATTATTAATTATGAAGAATGATAACGCCTAACGGCAATGAATAAAATAATAAGGATAAATTCAGATGCATACCACCCGACGATATGAATATCGACAAGTGTTACGATCTGAATTGAGCTAGCCAATTTGTCATCGTCAAGGCCCCAAATGGAGTACGCTCCACCGAAGAAAAGCAGATGCTGACCATGGTTTCGGCCTCATTTGGCCTCATCAGAGCACCGTAGAAAAATGCTATGTTGCTCTGATGAGGCCAAATGAGGCCGAAACCATGGTCAGCATCTGCTTTTCTTCGGTGGAGCGTACTCCATTTGGGGCCTTGACGATGGCAAATTGGCTAGCTCCATTCAGATCGTAACACTTGTCGATATTCATATCGTCGGGTGGTAGGCATCTGAATTTATCCTCATTATTAATTATTAGAGTGAAATCGAAAAGGCGGCTTTTGCGCTTGGTCGCCAAACATTCCACATATGTACTCAAAGTATCAAATAAAAACGCATTTCAACCAAAAACAAGGGAAATACCGCCAGATGAAAAACGATCAAAGATGCCGCATTCGACTCATGAATAACTATCAAGATCAGCCTTTAAATATCTCCACCGCAGCGGTCACTCACTGTCCCTCTTCTTTAGTTATTGCTTTCTAGCCAGTCGGTCTCTTTGATAAACGTCACGGACTGTATAGTTTTTGGGATTTGGGACGGTTTCCAGGATAATTCAGAAATAATTTTTATATTCTGTTTGCCAATCCGAATTCGAAATGTTGATTGGGTGAGGGATTTGAAATATTCGAGAAGCAAGAGTACCTATCAACTCTTTACAATGGTATATTATCATGTTTATAAGAATTGAGACTGTTGAAGATTTTCATATATCTCTTTATCTGTGGAGGTTAGAATTTCAATTTGAATCATATATCTGTATTTTTCAAACGTTTCACTGTATATATTTTACTGTATCATACCGGCGGTCACTTAGTTAGTAGATAAACAATCCACCCTTTCGTATTCCTTTTTTCTTATCGTTTTTTTAGATTCAACATTCACTAAGGCATATCAAATTATAAAAAAGACTTATCTCTAAATATCGACATTTTGAACATGCTCTACGTTATTCCATAAATAACTCAATATAGTAGCAGCAAAATATCATTTTGCGGGGGCGACGAAATTTTATTTTGCCGGGGCGGCAAAATGTCTGGCGGCTGCCCTGCTGGGAGCCTATAAATACCGTGAGTTCCTGAATTCATGCGACAAAATTCAGGAGGTGATTACTCTTATAAAATGGAGATGGGTCTTTCCTAAAACAAAATTTCCACAGCCCATTCCTTTCCGGGATCTCACCCCCAAAAGGAGGGGACTAAAATTCAGTTTTTATTTTTTTTTCAATTCCAGTAAAGCTTGAATTTCTGTAATTTACGTGCACTCGCAAAGGACTATCCACGGATATTTTTTCAATATTCCTGTTAAATTACATGGGGGTGGAATTAGCAACACTTACTTTATTCCATATCAAAACTTTTTTCGAGATGAAGTTTCATGAAATGAAATTATAAATTAAAATCCTTGCTTTGTATAAAAAAATTTTTATCCTTGAATTTTTTCCCAAAACCAATAGCTGAAGAGAAAAACCATATTTTATAAATATTTCAACAAATTGAGTGAAAAACAGTAAAGATGTGGAATGTAGAAGAATTCGAAACAAATGCTGGAAATAGCAAAAATACACGAACGTAGTCTACGTGTCATGGGATTCTGTATACGTTCATAGATTTGAGGTGTATTTCTTAAGGTGTCACACGCTTCTGAATACGATTTTTTTAAGGGTTATATCTGGGAAAGGGGTGGGCTGAGGAAATTTTGTTATAATCTTAATTTCATACGCATTTCTGAATTATGTCGCATGAATTTAGGAACACCCTGTATGTGTATGTGTATTATTCACCTAGTCTAGAGTAGGACTTTTTTATCGTATGAAGTTGAATGATATCAAGTTTGGAAATAAATTAATGGAAAAAGTTATTTTCCTAACAGGTGTGGAAAGTGCTACTTTTCCGCAAGAGCTTACTACAAGTTGTCGAGTGCAGAAAGGGCATTTTCCACATGAGATATACTGCATTCACATTTATTTTAGCAGTCGGTTGGCCATGAAATAATTTTCTCAAGTTTTCGTAACTAGAACGGAGTAAGGTTGGCACTCATGAAATGTCGTTAATGTCATAACGCCGTTGCCACAACTTATATCAATTAATAGATATTACGAAAATGCCAATAGTGATTGAGAAAAGAGACAGGGTTTCAGGAAGTGCTATTAAGAATTCAGGTCCGCTCATTCAAATAGTTATATCCTGATATTCTAAAATCCACAATACGTCAGACGATAGCGAACATATTCAATGTAAGAGAATTTATATAATGTTTCATCCGAATCTAAACGACCTATATTTCAGCTGAATATTTCCACAATCAGAAGGATTGTGAATAAAGAGGATGACAAAGAATTTCCTTCCATTGGGAGACCCAAAAAAGTAGTGGCATTTGAGAATTTTATGTTTGAGTGAATTAATGCGAAAAGTTTACTACAGGATTTTCGATGAATATCATCGTAGAATAAGTTCCCGAAAATTGATTTTTCTATTTTTCATTTGACTTGTCCTATACATTGTAAATGCCTTAAAGTACCAATAAATACCTAATTATTATTATTATATCAATGCATTAAGATGAACAGCCAAAAATACGCGCCAGTTGTCCTGCTAATTGTTTATTCATGTGAAATTTTTGTTCAAAGGTGAAGTTCATCTTGATTGAAACTTCCCTTAATTCCTTTCATTCATATTGATGCAAGATGATTTTTGTTGAAGAATTTAACATTCTTGCAATTTTCTGTTAATTCCTTCGGGAGATACCCATTCCCAACAACTGCAACATATGCATTTCATCTTCGGGTTAGTATTTTTGAAATCTACAACTGACAACTGATGTAACGTATTCAAACTTTAGCCAAAGAAAATAACGAATATTAACTCTCCTCAAGCTGGTGCATATATTATGATATTATACTGATCTCTTGTATTTTCCATGCAAATAACTGGATTTGGTATGCCTTCAATCAGTTTGTATAAATTTCAATTATGTTCGTCACATATTTTCTGAAGAGATTCGACATTGTGGTAAAATACGTAATAACAGAAACTTTTACGTAGAACGGGCAACATAGCGTTGATTTAAAACCCAAAAATGTTTTGACAAGCGTCATAACCCCACATTTTCGTACTATACAGAGTGAAATGTGTCAAATTTCCATGGCCAACCGACTGCTAAAATAAAAGTGAATGGAGTATAGGAACAATATTTTTCCAAGTAGCGCAAATGAAACAGTTTCACGGAGAGTCTGACGTTATAAGAATTTATAATTTTCCTACTAGCGTTTCGAAAGTATTACTTCCACACGCATCGTCGTTTGGAAAGTAGTACTTTTCCAAAATCGTGCTTAAAAAAGCCCTTCTATTCACTGTGTATTGTGTGTATTGATAATACTGCATTTCAAAAATGTGATATACAGTTCCTGTATAGTTTCTAGTTTCTGTATAGATAATACTGAATTGTAAATTGCATGAAATAATTCAAGACTCTTTTCATTACGAAAATATAGGTTATAGAAAAACAGCTATGCATAAAACAACATATTAGTTTCTCTATCGTTTTCAGGTTTCTGTGAAACCATAATTGAATATCCCACTGAATGAATCAGCCTCATTCATTTAGACAAATGTACCTAGATTTTATATTTGATTTACTTTCCAGTTTGGAATGGAAATTAAACAGTTTTTTTTTCTCGAATGGGGCATTTGCAATCCATCAATTTCGCATTCAATACTTGTTGCAGAGAACTCATGAAGAATATCACGAAAATTTTCCGTTTTCTAAATAAACGATACTAAACCGCATTGTCACTTCATTTCACAGCTAAACATCGTGAAAGGAAGAACTGGAGGAGCATCGAGGCGGTTTTTGAAAATGATTATTCAAATGAATTACATCGCTAGAACGGAAACTCAACCTCTTTGTGTGCTTGAAAGCCGTGAAATTCAATGAATGAAGTTTCATTCTGCTTGAAGGAGAATTTGTTGACGTTTCAAGCAGTGAACGACATGAAATTGTGAATACGGGAGTAAAGTAATTTTCCTTTCGCCCCCAGTCTCAGATGAATAATGAAGTTTTCCCGAGCTAGTCCAAAACTTAATTTTCCCTAAAAAAGAAGATTATAACGCCGCTTCTGCCGGATACTACTATTCATCACATTCAGATCTACGATGATTTTTGTGGGAGATATTTTTCTCGATAGTTGACCTTCGAAAAATTGCCAAAAAAGTGGGGTCAGTCAAAAAACAAACTCTTGCACCGAGCTCGGTGATATTTCGAGATTTATTACGAAAAGAAGTGCTCTTACGGATTATTCATCACTTTCAGATGATAATTTTTCTGAGAGATACGCGTTTCGAAATTTGGAAAATCGTCAAGACCGAACGGTAGCATCGAGGTTCATGAAATTTCAAGATTCATTTCAAGAAAAGTTAGAAATGTTTCGACAGGCGTATCTCCCAGAAAAGTCATTCATTCATTCATTGCTGTATCCCGTTACCGAGAATTTAGATCCATAAAAAGCCAAAAAAAATAAAACTGTGTGCCCTCCTGTGACTGCAGAGACCCAGCCGTGACCTACAGATTCCATACTCCCGGCATGGATAGTCTCCAACCAGATCTGGCCGCCGCTGTATCCTTCTCGAGTCTTCATTTTAACTGTGTACCAAAGACCTCCACTGTGATCTATCTAACGCTAGTTGTTCCCAGTTATGATTGGCATCAACTGATTTTAGGGATTGATGCAGTATATCCTCAAACCGCTTATACTGGCCTCCTGGTTTCCTAGCTCCCTCTGTAAATTCGCCATACAAAGCTTTTTTGGGGAGTCTTGTTTCTTGCATCCTCAGAATGTGACCGCTACATCTGAGTAGGGCCCTCGTTATTTGAGTCTCAATTTTTATACAACTCGCGCGCTGCAAGACTTCTGCATTTGAAACTTTGTGGAACCATCTGATGTGCATTATTTGTCTTAGATGACGTTATTGCGTTTGTTCAAGCTTTCGGAGGACCGCTGCTTTGTAAACAGCTGTCTTGGTCTTCAGATTGAAGTCGTGATTTTGAAACACTCTGTCCTGAAGCTTCCAGAATGCCCGTGATGCCGAATTGATACGGTTTTGTATTTCCGTGTCTAGGTCAGCCCTAGTATAGGGAGAGGCAAGACTAGCAACCCACAGGCTCCACCACCTTACCGTAAATGAACCTGACAAACTCACTTTCGTGCCCAGTCGTCTACCAGTCCAACTGGAGACAGACGAGGTGATGGGCATGAGAACTGATCAGATAATCACTAGAACCAGCACGGATGGAACTTTCAGTTCTCTGATTCCAAGCAGAGACGAATGGCTCCATCACAAGGAATTCTATCTACAGGGACCTTGCTGGTTTACTGATGGCTCCAGAACCAGTCAGGGATCTGGAGCCGGAGTCTATAGTCGTAGACCCCTGACTAAACTCAGTGCTAGTCTGGGAAAGTCGGCGACAGCTTTTCAGGCAGAGATCTTCGCCATTGATCTGTGCTCAAGCCATTTGCTTAACATTGGTTGGGCGGTCAGATCAATAAAAATCCTAACGGATGGTCAAGCTGCGGTTAAATCTCTCGCGGCAGACAAATGCAACTCGGCACAGGTATTTTAATGCAGATCTAAACTCTCCAAATTGGGAAGTTTAAACAGACTGCAACTGATTTGGGTACCTGAACACTCTGGCTTCAGTGGCAACGATGCAACGGATGCTCTAGCCAGAGAAGGCGAGACATCAACGCTTATTGGCCCGGAACCCAGTATAGGAATTTCCAATTCCTTAATCAGGGACCGAAACAACAGCTGGATAAGGCAAAAAGTCCTGGAGTACTGGCGCAACCGTCCTGGACTGCGTCACTCGCATAGGGCTATTTCAATGCCTCCCAGCCCATACACCAGTCGTTGGCTAGGATTTTCTAGAACAAATCTGAGATCTATTATGGCGGCTTTCACAGGACACTGTAGACTCAGAGCCCACCTTAAAAAGCTCTGCCCCCGCTCTGCAGACTCTGCTTAGAGGAGGACGAAACAATTGAGCATATCCTCTGTGACAGCCCGGCGGCAGACAGGGTCAGACATGGAGTATTTGGTTCTCCGAAGATGTTCCTAGAGGAACTCAAGAATCACTCCCCCTCCAACATCATCTCCTTTTTGGGCAGGATGGGACTGGAGGTAGAGATCTGGCTCTATGAGCTTACCTGTGTGCTACAATAGACCGCTTGGTCGCAGTGGCAGGTTTGGGTTTATCCGTCCAACACACCCAGCAATCAGTAATCAGTAATCAGTAGCCCTAGTACTTATGAAGCTTCCCAAGTATTTGAAATGCTCGACCTAAAGTTTCACATTTTAAGTCGAAGAATGTGGAAATATTGCACATTTCCTGAATTTTGGAAATCTTGTCACAGGGTGTTCGTTTTTCAAATGAGAACCCTATTTTTTTATGATTGTGTTGGATTCTACAAAGAAAAATAATGATAATGTCCCAATATGTCACTGCTCTTAAAATGAATAATTCCTAATTTATTTGGGTATTTCTGAATTTATGTCGTATGTAGATTCAAATTAATAACATCTGCTAGATCTAATAATTTTATCTGAAATTCTTGTTTTATCCATTCAAATTCTGTACTTTTGTTTTTTTCAAATAAATCACTTGTGGATTATTGCAAAACTTCTATGACCGTATAGGTAGATTACTGATACTAAACAGATTTTATGAATTGTACTCTACGTACGATATGAATTCAGAAAATCCCAAATAACTCGGGAATTATCCATTTTAAGGACATTGACTTATTAGGATATTATTTGTCTTCGCAGACTCCAACGCGATAATGAAAATTAGGATTCTAATGTGAAAAACGATAGTTATGGGCAAATCTCAATCCCAATAATTTTTGACACATTTGAAACACCCTGTGGCAAGTATTTCAACGTTCAGCAAATGAACAATATTCACACATTCTTCGACTTCAAAAATGTGAAAACGGTTAGTGTTTAAGAAATTTAGAATGGGAATAACTAACTTCATTCAATTCATTCATTCATTCATTGCTGAGTGAATAGTCGTCTGCATATTGAAGTTCCGTGATAAACTTTGTACTTCAGAGACGCTTTAGTTATCAACCTCTATAAGAACAAAGGCGATACTTCGAATTGCAACAATTACAGGTGCATATCGTTGCTTAGTAAAATTCTCTCGAACATTATGGCTAATCGTCTGGTTCCACTCTTAGAAAAGCTATTACCTGAATCCCAGTGCGGTTTTCGACCAAATCGAGGTACGGTGGACCTAATTTTTACACTGCGACAGCTACAAGAGAAGGCCCGTGAACAACAATCAAGGATCTATACAGCCTTCATCGATTTAAGTAAGGCATTCGACTCGGTGAATCGGAGAGCGCTATGGAAAATCATGGCACGTCTTGAAGTACCCGAAAAATTCTTAGCAGTGTGTAAAAGCCTTCATACCAACAACACCGCTAGAATACAGCATAATGGCTCTATAACCGACCATTTCTCAACCAACTCTGGAATAAAACAAGGCTGCGTATTAGCGTCTTTACTGTTCAATATTTTCGCCATAGCTGTATCGAAAATTGCTGACATGAGTATGCCCTAAGAGGTGTTGGGATAAGATTCAGATTTGATGGAGGCCTGTTTAACCTGAAGCGCCTCAGAGCAAAAACTAACTTAATACTCAATAAACCTATCCCTTTTTTTCAGTTTTTTTTCTCGATATTTTGAAAACTATTTGAATGAATAAATGGTTTTAACAGTAATGTATTCAGCATTGAATACTCATCCATATCAGAAACAAAATTTTTTTTTTTTTACAAATATATTTTAACTCCTTGTATGAACTCAGGCTCCAAAAATATTTCAGCTTAGTATATTTGGCAGACACATATTCTTATTTGAAGAGGGAAATAAATAAGAGGGGAGGTGAGGAAATGGCACCCTTGAGTGAACTAAAGTTATATGAAAATTCGAACAGAATTAAAAGTGTGGACATTTTTTACTGCGGCTGAAATTATGAGCTACTGGAAGGGAGCAATTTATTAAGTTCCTGACTTCTTGATATTTTAATTTCTTCCAATAATTTTGTGAAGCTTTATATTTCCCAAGATTGAATTCACCACTTCTATTGAAAACATGGAATGAAATTGTATTTTCAGAAGGAAAAATGTGAGGCATACGAGTACTCCAAGTTCATAAAATAATTTTATTCATCTTGAGAGCTGAATGTTATATGGAGTTCCAGTGTTTTACCTAATTCTGAATTCTATGTTTTTCAGGTGGCACCAAATTTAATCGAATTCATAGAATCTCCCGTCAATTTAATCGATTTCGCAGCCACGTTGATCTTCTACATCGACATGGCGTACAACTTCGAGACGAAATCGGAACTGCTGGACTTTATCAGTATTATAAGGATCTTAAGACTGTTCAAGCTCACTAGACATTCGCCTGGACTGAAGATTTTGATCCATACATTCAAGGCTTCAGCGAAGGAACTGGGGCTTCTGGTGTTCTTTTTGGTGCTCGGAATTGTGGTCTTCGCCAGTCTGGTGTTTTACGCTGAAAAATTGCAGGTAAACAACGCTAACTGATCAAAATGTGACTAGAGTTCGCTCGAGAGCTCAAGCGAGTTAAGTTGTGTTATTTATGAATGAAACTGTACCCGACCAGCTCCTATGAAGAGTAAGACTTATGAAATTTGGCTAGAATTTTTTTAACATTTGATTTAACTATAATGATGCCAACGAGACTTTGGTTTTCGAGACGAGATGAGACTTTGCTCGGTCTCGCAGTGGTCTCGTAGGCTCGTGAATATTTTGGACAACAAAGGAGTTTTGCTTCCGAACTTGGAAACACTGGAATCATGTCTTACTATTTATATCACTTTTTTCCATTTCTCCCCATAGGAACAAGGTTTCAAAATCAAGAGAAAATAAGTTGTTTTAATCGAAAATTTCAACACAATGATCGAGAGCAGAAATTCTTCATTCTACTGCAATAATCATTTCAAAACGAACGCACTTCTATTGGTAAATAGAAGGGTATGCACCTATATGTAAAACACGAGGGTGGTTTTTAATAAATTTCATAAATATTCCATTCATTTTTGCGTTCACTTCAAAAAGTTAATATATCCTGAAGTGAAGCGCTGTGGCCAAAATAAATAATAATAAAATTCAATCAATGGGGTTCTTGCGTTTTGCAGCCAATAAATTAGTGAAATAAGATTATTCTCCACGTGTTGGCGATTTCCTAGGAACCGCAATTCTCATTATTTCAGGGGAAACATTGATAGTGAGCATTCACTGATAATATACATGGTGATTCGTGACTATTGAGACATACAGGGTGGGCTTTTTAAAACGAAACAGACCAGACAACGGGCGCAATAAATTTATTTAGAAAAAATGCTCGGACACGTCGATTTTCACTTCGAAGGGGACAACTTTTAAGGTCAAATTCACAACTATATCGCTTCAACCCTTAGTGTTAGAACACCAACCCCTAAATTTTGAATATGAAAGATAGGGTGAGTGATACCTCATTTGAAAGGCCTTTTTATCCTGAATTCAGCGTATTAATTTTTTTCTCATTTAATGCATTCGTTTTCGAGATATTTAATTTTGAATTTCGTACAGTACCAGTCATTCCGCTAACCATGCTATGTGAAATCATCAATTATTTGACTAATTTCTGTGGTTACGATGGTAACTGTTAATTGTCAACATTAGACAACGAGATAATTATTATTGGTAATTACTTTCTTCAACAATTTAGGTGAAAATGGTTTATTCTTTTTCAGAAAGAATTGAAATTATTTCTTTATTTTTCAAGAATAACGAATGTGGTTCTAAAACGAACTTTCTGCAGATGTGCTTTTTTGGGTGCGATCGATTGAATAAATCTGCTGTACGATTCCCGCATTCGTTATTCTTGAAAAATAAAGAAGTAATTTCCATTCTTTCTGAAAAAGAATAAACCATTTTCACCTTAATTGTTGAAGAAAGTAATTACCAATAATAATGATTTAGTTGTCTAATGTTGACAATTAACGGTTACCATCGTAACCACAGAATGAATTAGTCAAATAATTGATGATTTCACATAGCATGGTTAGCGGAATGACTGGTACTGTACGAAATTCAAAATTGAATATCTCGAAAACGAATGCATTAAATGAGGAAAAAATTAATACACTGAATTCAGGATAAGAAGGCCTTTCAAATAAGGTATCACTCACCCTATCTTTCCTATTCAAAATTTAGGGGTTGTTGTTCTAACACTAAGGGTTGAAGCGATAAAGTTGGGAATTTGACCTCAAAAGTTGTCCCCCTCGAAGTAAAAATCGACGTGTCCGAGCATTTTTTCGAAATGAATTTATTGCGCCCGTTATCTCTTCTGTTTCGTTTTAAAAAGCCCACCCTATATACTAAGGATAGAAATACAGCGGCAGCGATAGGACCAAATATGCTTTGAAAAGCTTTTGCTGTTGGAAAAACTCGCAGGGTATTGAAGTTGAAAGAGAATAAATTATAATGCCTCAGTAAAATTAATTCACCCGAAGAAATATCATTCAGCACACAATGTTTTTTCTGATATTCGAAAGAATACTTAATTGCGTGTTGATCAGAAACTTTTAAAATTATCGTTTTCACACATTATCACCAATATTATGAGCAAATGATTTTTACATTCTTCTTATCTCATCACTAGTTTAATCATCGAAGTCATTCATGTGGCGGCCGATATAGCAAAATTTGAAGTAATACATAAAATAAGATTATGTAGCGGTGTTCGATATAAAGAAATCGCATCGTTGTAGTGTGGCGTTCCACAGCTGCCTTAGATGTAAAGGAAAATATTGTTACGATCCGTTTTATTACCTTTTATTTTTTTATTATAAATTAATTTGTAATTCAAATCAACGGAATACGGAATCGCAACTAAATTCAATGCTCAACTATAAAATAAGTGACTTTTCTAAAAAAAATATTCTGACAGGCAATTCTATCCCTTTTTTTTTATGTCTCCATGCCTACCCAAAATTTTCTAACACAGCAAACTAAACGAAATTATTTTCAGAAAACTTAAACCATAACAAAATCCCCAAAATTAAAATATTTTTTCCCCAAATTGAAAATTTTGGGAATAAACATTTTAAATTTAACAAACTGAATTTTACACACACAAAAAAAAATCATCAATTATCAACCTAAATCTTTTTTCTTGAACTTTTATGATTTCTCCATTTTTTTCTCTTTTTTCTCCTTAAATAACTCTCTCCAATCCATTCCACTCCCTCTCTCACTCTTTGGATGATATTCACCCATTTTCTGTTCCTTGTGTCATTCCACTTCCTTATATATGCTCCTTCTTCATCATAGACCATGACAATGCTCGATTTACCAATTCCTCAACATTCCTAATTAATGGCACTAGGACAGTATATTTTTCTTTTACTTTTCCATTGAAATTCCATTTTTTATCCCCTAACTTGATTATTTCTGGCGTAGAATTTTCTCTGTGCATGACTCTTTCTGATGGTCCTTTTTGTATTTCATCATTCTCCTTTATTTCGTTTATGTCATCATCCAGTTGTTCCTGTACCTCTTTTCGAATATAATGCTCTGTAAAATCTAATTCCTCCTGATTTCGTCTCTCTGCTTTTTGTTCCATTGATAAAATATTTGTTTCTTTGTTCTCCATTCTCTCTGCACATTCTTTAATTTTTCCTTTTATTTCCGTACCATTTTGACCAAATTTTTCAAATTGTTGATCCAACTTCATGAATTGTTCATTCAGTTTGTCAGAATGCTCTTCAAATTTCTCAAAATGTTCAGCAAGCTCATCGAATTTCTTGTTTATATCTTCTCTCATCTTCAAAATAAAATCCAGTATAATGGAATTATTGTTTTCTTGTGCTCCAGCTAAACTCTTGTTTCTGGATTACATATTTTGAGTGTTTCTATCACTCAAATCGCCACACGTTGGTTGCGCCATTTTGTTACGATCCGTTTAATATTTCCTTTATTTTATATTATGCATTAATTTGTTATTACAATCAACGGAATACGGAATTTAAAAAAAAAAACTATTCAATTCTCAACTGAAATAAGTGACTTTTCTCCAATTTATTCTCACTGACAATCTCATATCTTTTTTTTTATGTCTCCATGCCTACCCAAAATTTTCTAACACAGCAAACTAAACGAAATTATTTTTAGAAAACTCAAACCATAACAATATCTTTATTTTCAGAAAACTGCCAGAGATAACCTCAATAAAGCATATATATTTGAAACCAGAAGAAAGAGCTTCATCGATTAGGAAAATAAAATACAGGCTCTACCATTTGAAAAAACAAGAGTTAACATAAAATTTCGAGGTTTACGATGCTTTTATGCATTTCCTAGTACTGAATTCTTAATGCCCATAGAAATACTACAAATTTGCTCATTTGAACGTTGACCCTGTACTTTCCCGAATAGTTGGGGAGCCGACAATGCTAAATCGGGATTTACTCGAGGGTCGCGTGGACCTAGTCGTGAGGACCTAGTGGATTTTGAAAATTAGATGGTAGAAAATAAAAAATGTTCTATGATATATGCATTTTCAGTGGTGGGGAAAGCGTGTGTGCAGGTTTCCAAAGATGTGAAAAAAAATCGTCAGGTGTATATACTCGAGCGTATCAGATTAAAATACTGTATATGCCATTACGTATCTCTGATAATGAATTCATGTTAATCTAACAGTTTTAGTGGTGGGGCTAGCCGTACGGAAGAGTTGAAATGGTGGAAAAAGATTATTTTTCGAGCTTGCCAGACTTTCAAACGACATGTTAATTGGACCCAAAGGAAGCTACCCTTCAAAAGACTGACAATTTGAACGTGACGCAGGGTCACAGCGGTCCTTTGAATATGCAAAAAAATTTGTTAGGTATAAATACTCTAGCATGTCAGATTCTCATACAGACGGTATTGCAGACGTGTTGGTCCATTAATCTGACATTAATCAGGGGGAGTTTTCTAAATCTGACAGTTTGAAGATGATAACAAGGCATTTTTTTAAATATCTCCATTCCTCTGTACTTATAATCATTTCTGTATTCATTATGAAAGTTGTAGATAATGAAATTCTATACAACTCTTTTGTCTGAGGCATTTTTTCATACCCTTAATCGTTTTTGAGCTAAAAGGGTGATAAGGACAAGGAGCTTAGCCACACATGGAAAGGTCAAGGTTAATGTAGAAAACCACCCTAATGTACATTTATAGCCATCTACGTTTAAGCGTAGAAAAAATTACTACAGACAAAATTTGTAAAAACTGTTATACTGTATAGCTTTTATAAATGCAAAAACAATTTAATGCCCAGAAGAGGAGATAATTCAAGAAAACTAATTTTGTGACCTTTACGGCCAATTTTTACTGTTTCGGCTTGCTGAAACTGTCAGATTATATTTGTTCCGTTATCATTAGCTTCAAATTAAGACAAAAAGCCACTGCGGTCGAGAATTTACACATAACGAATATTCAAAAATCGTTGTCGGGAGCACAATATTCATTCAACAAATTTAAAAGAATTATCACTTTTATAATTATACTTCCAAAGACAAATAACACTGATCGACAAAATTATAGCTTTGTTCTCCCACCTAAGGAAAATATATATATTTTTAATCTTCGTAGCCAATCTTCGCACGATAAATAAAAAGTGGAAGTTAGCTCTTGTTGTTTTTTAATAATTATATTCATGATTTTTAACAAAAACAATGCATTATAATATTTGCAATGGTGTAAAAGATTCCGATCGCTTAGATCTTTTGTCTTTTCTGCTGTAGGACGACTCCAGTATTTCTCTAACTATGGACCAATAATCAGCAAGCATAGAGGGTTCCCCTTTGCCTTGGTAGCGTTTTTCGAATGACGCGATGTCTTGATGGAATCGCTCTTCATGCTCGTCACTTACGGCTCCCATATTTTGTGGAAAGACATTAATATGTGATTGCAAAAAGTGTATTTTTAAGCCCGTTCGCAACAGCCGAGAATTCTCTAGAGAATTCGCTCGAAAATTCATGCGCCGTGAATTATATACCGTTGCATACGCACTTTCGGTAGAATTCTCTGTTCAGTTGCATACAAAATAATCTCTGCCGTTTTCTTGCGAGAATTTTGTAGAGAATTCTCGGCTGTTGCAAACGGGCTTTAAGGACATGTTGCATCCCATTTTTTGATGAGCCTGTAACATCGTTTTGACGATATTTACATATTGCGGAGATTTGTGATTGCCAAGAAAATTTTCGGTCACTTCTACAAAGGACAACCAGGCTTTTTTTTCAAAGTCATTCAATGCTGTCAGAAACTGAACTTGTTTCAATAGTTTGTTTATTTTATAAAGTATCGTAGGGTACAGAAATGCCAACATGGACAATTCACGCATGTCTTTTGATAACGGGAGCTAAACAAACGTAAGTACTATTTTTTTTGTAATTAGGTGAGGGATACCTAACAAAAAAAATATAAATCTCTTAGGTGGGAGAACCCTTGTTGAATAGTGTAATTTGAAAAAATCACTTGGTAGATTAACTAGAGTATATGCGTTATAGGTAATTATAATTAAATTGAAATACTTACTTCACAAAACGTTATGACCTAACTAGGTGACTTTTACGAGACTCTCGCACGAGACTCGAGACAAGACTATAGAACACGAGACGAGACTTCATATCTTATTGGCGAGACGATACTTCAAAACGTTGGTCTCGGGACATCACTATGGCACCTAGAAAAAAGGGTTTCATAAGAGGAAAAAAACAAAAAAGAAGTCTTATGACGTAATCTCACAGTAACATATTGGTGGGCTGAATCATTTAAAAAAATTTCCTATACCTATTTCGAGATCTAGAGGGTGAAATGACCTACCTCCCAAGGAGGCACCTAATGAGAATAATGCCCGTTTTCACGGATGATTAAATTTGAAGGGGCTCTTGAGCCCATTCACGTGACATTTCTACCAACATAGCTACCATTTCTAGGAGACAACTTTCAGGGAACACTGTATTGTCCTACAAACGTTGGTTGAGAACCAAATTGTGACTGTGCGTAACTATCACGTAAATTGGTCAATTTTGGCGAGAATGTTTTTTATTCGAAGATCTGGAAGACTGTTTTGTGAAGAAACCCTTCTACACTGTGATTTGTTAGACTTGGACTAAACTTCAATGTGTAACGTAATATCCTACCCTATGCCAAATTATACGCGCTAGTTCCAAGTTCAATATTTTCAGCATCCCTTTTTAGACGCGAAGGGAAAAAGCCTCCTCTATGAAATATCACGTCCTTCTTGGGCTCAACTTGGGCGGTGGCCAAGTCTAACTTCGTCCGGTTATCCGAAGCGAGAATTTTATTTGAATTGTGAGGGAGTACGTGTGTATTGGCCTAGGGTTACCTGGATGCGAGCCAGCCCTCAGATTATTAATCGCATATATCATGCGTTGAGGATATATATTACATTATACATTACAAACTCGTTTCCCTTGTTTTAATTAGATTAAACTTGGGTATTCGACTAGGGAATCTCTTCCGGTTTGAGGCATGATGATTTGAGGGTTTGTATACTTGATACTATAGTTTCTGGGATTAATTATCGGGTAAAAGATGTTTCACTGAAGTGAACATTCGAGAATTATATATGGGATGAGGGAAAATTGATGGAACACCTCGGAAAATAGAAGGTTTTCCTGATATTCTGTTACAGGTATTACAATTGACAATGTGTTGTACTTCTTATAGTATTTTATAATTTAAATGAAAATGGTGAAAAAGGCCATGAATAAATCAATTAATAAAACATTCAACGCGAAGCTCTAAGCAGTCTGAAGAATATGTACCCCAATGTCATGCTTACAGCGCAACGAAATCTCCTTTTAAATCTAGAATATACTATACAGGGTGAGTCTTCCACTCGTACAAATATTTCAACAGTAGATTTTTGAGGTCAAAAAAAACACTTTCTTCCTTACGCATTTTTTCCGATTCGGCCCTGATAAAAAGATATAGCCATAAAGCCATTTCAAGTTTTCATAATGAACTGTGCCACCTCGGTGCCACCCCTGGAAAAACAAAATTACATCCAGAATATCTAGCTGAATCTGCGCCGTTACACATCTGTAGATCTTTTGAACAGAGTTGTATTCAGTCAAAATACCCAATTTTTTTAATTTCACAGATATCTACTTTTCAATTTTTAAAAAATCAAATTACTCGAAAACGGCGCATTATACGAAGAAATATGAGGCATACTTTCCTTTTACAAAATTGTCAAATATTTATTATTCCAACTTAGTTCCGAGAGTTTGGTTCTTTAAATTTTTGGTATTTTTATGGCAGGTAATGGTCATAATGAGAAAACTGGAAGACGTGGATGATATCTTGCGTTCGAAAAACATTCGTCGAATGAATGAAAATATTTATTTTTCTATCAAGTGCGGAAAGTGATACTTGCGGGCAAGACACTTTCCGCAAGAGTTAGGAACATTATCTTTTCTACAAGTGGTTGAAATGTATAAATATATCCATTTCACGAAACAGATCATATCTCATTTGATAAATTCATATAACGTGCGTTCAAAAAAATTCGTCGTCAAGTAGGCTATGGAATTTTGAACGTCGATATTTCGTGTCTAAACGTAATTCTTAGCTCGTGCTTTACTATTTTCCAGGTGAACTGTCATTTTAGCATTTTGGGTTGTTGTTGAATTAACCCTTAATAACCTGAGTTATGATCACTATTCTTATTGAATAAAAATTCTTTATAGAGTGTACAAGACAAAAACAACTCAATTTCTGTTTGAAAATTGTATGGTTTTTGTTTGAGAAAAATGGTGTTACATATATGTAACGCTAATAGCTACAGTTACTGAGAAATAAAATAGATTTGCCAGTGAAATTTGCGTTACATATGTGTAACACTAGGTTATTATGGGTTAAAATTATCAGCAAATTATAAAGATGATTTTTACGGACGTGTGAAAGACTTTTACTATTGAATTCTACTTCAAAATTGGAAAGAAAATTGAAGGAAAATGGAAATATTCTGTTCCGGCGACTTCATTGAAGCCTATGTTGCTGTAGATTATGAAGAATGAATTTTTCCATTGTACTGTTTTGCGATGTGTTGACGAAACAGGTATGTTAAAACGAAAAAGGAAGTGGTATACCAAAAAAGAAAACTCTAGAGTTCAGTAATAATGAAAACATGGTGACAGAAGCTCGACAAACCTCTCTTCAGATTTTATCTCAAGTGGATGGAGAGATGCCACCCGATTTTGAAAAAAAGATATCCATTTGTTTCCATAAAGATTGACATGTTATCAGAAAACTGAAAAGGTTGTGATTACCTAACCTTGTAGCATCCGAGAAAAATTGATGAATGAACCGATGCATACTGACAGTATGCAGTCAAAGGCAAAATGTGGACCTACTTTCTTTTATGGAACAATAGCAGAACGTTATGAAGGAGAAAGCATCATGCCTTTTTATAGCTGAATTGAATTTTAATAAATTGTCCAATAGCTATTTTCATGTAATTCATTTCTTTTAGTTTAGTCATGGATTTTCAGTAATGACTGAATCAATTCAATATTTATAGAGAATTAATAAACATTTTATTGAGAATCTTAGGCCCAGTTTCACAATATATGGTTAACCCAAAGTTATGTAGTGACCAGTGGTTAAATCAAAAATTCTGTTTCACAAAGTGTGGTTTATCGTTTGACCTAAAGTAAACTTGTGGTCGACTTGACCCCGAAAATTTCATGAGTTAACTATGAGTTGCCTGGACATAGAAGTTTCGTGGCGTATGCTTTTCTGCATAGATAACATATTTTGAGTTCTGTCAGAGACAAGTCAGCATTTCTTCGGGAATACTGGTTAGGAAGCGTTTCACATTTATTGGGTGTTTATTAGTTATTATTTACGATTATCGTGGACGATTATGATGAAAACTCATAGTAGTGATGAGAAAACAGTGACGCCTAAACATTTGGAGCTAGGAGGAATTATTTTGAGTAGTATGTCGACCTGGATTTCTTCTGTAGATTCAGAAACACAGTGGAAAGGAAGGCAGTTGGAAGCTTGGAAGCGAAGAATCTCAGCTCCTTCAATGAGAATATTAAAAGTATAGATGCAATGATGATGATTAAGTTCACAGCTTTTTTACATAACATATCTTGTAATGAAAATGAAAGACAACCTCCTTCATGAGGAGAAGAAGAAGCAATGAATTCATATCAAAATGTTGCTGTGCCCCCTACAGGGGATCAAGAATTATTGTCAAATAATAGAACTAGAGGAACTAGACTGAATCTTATGAATAGTTATTATGCAAATATGTTAAATTAGAGTGGTGAAATTAGAATTTTTGAAATATATCAAAGCATCTCAATTCAAACTCAAATAATCAATAAAAATAGGCTTTTGTAGAATTGTTGAGGAAAACACCTAGATAGATTTAAATTATTCAAGGAACTTTAAGTTATAATTGCAAAACTCAATTTTGTTTGAATTTTTCAATAAAGTAATAATTTCTATTGTTCCAGCACAGTTGCACTGTTTTTTCTTATTTCGCACAAGAAAAAACGAACGCTTCATCTTCACTCAAATCAAAATCCAAACGAAAAATAACCTTTAGGCAATTATGAAACTCATATCAGCACAGAACATCAAACATTCATACGGTGCTCATACGTTTTATTCGTTTTCTGTCATACTCATAACAATTTCTATATTCTTAAGTTCTTGTTTCACAGAAATACGAAATGTCAGTAATAAATAACCCAAAAGTAGATCTATCGTACACGAAAAACATTACCAACCTTCAGAAAAAAATTTAAACCGATGGTCAAAAAACCATCACTCGTTTTATTGTTGTGAAACGAGCATCTTTTTAAACCTTGGGTTAACTCAAAGGTAGTGGTTAATAAACCACCACTGGTTACCAATGATTGTGAAACTGGGCCTTACTGTGATTTATTCATATGACTGAAGTAACTAGAACCTTCTTACAAAAAACATACTACCACGATCAATTCAAGATTCATGTCTCTTACGTATGAAAATAGTGGACGGTTAAAATTTTTACGAAGAACTTTTCTAACCGCCTCAGATTGTTTGGATTCTTGTCATCTTACTCAATGAAAGAAATGCTTTTCGTAAGTTGGGTGAAATTTACAGGTAACCTTTTCTGAAAAGTGCCTTTCCGTACAAAATTACGATATATAGGTTAATGTCATCATTGTTTACATTTTGGGAAGATGAAGTAATTCAAGGAAAGACATACGTTCAGCCACCGAACATCAGCCTTCAAAATTTCATAGCCTACTTGACGACGAATTTTTTTGAACGCACGTTATATAATGACAGACATAATTCTGCATGTCGTTACCATGGTTTTCTCATAGTTGGCGTTCGATGCATAGAGACATGATAGAATTTTATTTACTCTATGATATTTGCGTGCAGGAAAAACCCCTGCTAATCCAGCAAGTGGTTTTCCTACACCTTTTGGGAAAGTGACTCTTTGCAACTTTCAATGTGTGCGGGAAAAAGGTTGAACGCGCACGCTTGTAGAAGAACTATATTCCGAAATCCATTTCATTCCATGAAACCATTTGTGAGATATAACTAGAATAACGTTTTTTTGTGGTTATTCAACATCTTGTATCTTTTGAATCGAGCCGATTCGGAGAAAATGGTAAACGGGAAAAGTGTTTCTTTTGACCTCAAGAATCTACTGTCAAAATATTTGTACGAGTCAAAGAGTCACTCTGCATAGATATTTTCCTCTTCTCATCAATCCAATGCTTGGAAAAAGGATCAATGAATTAACGTTCGTAATATTCCCTGAAAAATATCATCACTTGTACTCGAGGCATCGAAATTAATTTCACAAAATGCGTCTCAATATGAAAACATTGAAAACCATTCGTCCTTTTAATATTTGGTTTTAATCGATTCAACACTCTTTGAGAACATGATCTGGTATATTGTCGTATATATCCACCATAACATTGGATGACTATAAGAATTGATACCTTAGCGATTTTCTCGAAGAAAAAAGCGAGTCATCATACGCAAATAAATACTTCTGTAATATCCTAATCCGACCGAAAGTCTGGCATAATTTCAGCAAAACAAGTATACAAGATCACTGACCACGAATGAAACACTAATTATTAATCCAGTTCCATTCAGACAAATATTCATTTTGCAGCATAATCCAACCAACAATTTCAAGAGTATTCCAGAGGGTCTCTGGTGGGCCATTGTAACAATGACGACAGTGGGTTACGGAGATATGGCTCCAAAAACGTACGCAGGCATGTTCGTTGGAGCTCTATGTGCATTAGCCGGAGTCCTGACCATTGCCCTGCCAGTTCCAGTTATAGTGTCGAATTTTTCGATGTTTTATTCCCACACTCAGGTAAGAAATGAATAAGTTACATCTAATGAATAAAATCGTGATAAACTAGTGGAGAGAATCGCTCAATCCATGAAGGTCTCGTTAGGATAGAAATTCTGCTCGAACACGAAAATATATAAATCAGACGTGACGTTGTTTTCGTTAAAATTTATGTTTTCCTGGGAAACAGTTCCTAAAGGACGTTCGCCTCTTCGGCATTCATGAATTGTCGTGAACTTCTGATGGTCGTAAAACAGAATGGAAGACAGACTTTGAAGTCAACAAAATAAAGAAAAAATGGGTGAAGCGACTACTAGGCCGCATTCAAAATATGACATTTGACTATTTAGTTCAGAGTATTCAAAGTGCTGACACATCACACATCGGCTGAAAAGTTTCCGGTCTAGCAAAGAAAACTAATTTTTTTCGGCAAAAATCATAATATTCGTCTACATATTTTGCTTCTAGAGAGCTACAATCACTCCAAAGTCCCTCTAACATTTCTTTTGTCCCAAAAAAGGCTTTAGTTTCTGCTATCTCTTCTCTACTCAATCCAAATCTTTTTCCGTTGAGCATTTTTTTCAGGTGCGAAGAGGTGACTGTCGCTGGGGGCTAAATCTGAAGAATATCGTAGATGCGGAATCAATTCAAAGCTCATTGCTTGCAATTTGGCTATGTAAGCCATGGCTTTGTGACACGGTGCATTGTCTTGGTGGAAGAGAACTTCTCTTCTTATTTTGTAGCTGTTTTTCAAATTCATTACTGATGGCCTTGCTTTTTTTAAGGTAGTCGATGAACTAAATTCCGTGCACATCCCAAAATACGGACGCCATCACTATTTTCTCTTTTGACAGCTTTGGACGTGGTTTGCCGGCTGCAGTCCACTCAGCTGACTGCCGATTTGGCTCTGCAGTGTAATAGTGGATCCATACTTCTTCCATTGTGTTGCGGTGATCCCAATTCGTATTTGTGGAAGTGGGTGGTCAGAAATCGAGATATTTTTATAGCACATACTTCAAGAGGATTTGGATAGATTCTCTCAGTGTTCGTGATTTCGGAGTGATTTTAGATACCAAGTTAACTTCCATTCAGCATATCTATAACATAATTTCATCTTCTAATAAAATGGTTGGATTCACTCACCAACATTGTTCAGGACTAATAAGAGCTTATTCACCTTGTATACAATACCTTCGTTCTGAATAAACCAAACTATTCCTCTTCGATCTGGAACCCTCATTATGAATGTCATATTAAACGATCAGAAAGAGTGCAACACAAATTTCTCAAATATCTGGCATACCGTGATAATCTCCTCTTAAAAGACCATGATTACACCAAAGCTAACTATAGGTTCAATATGCTTAGTTCAGAAAACCGCAGAAAATGATATGAGTTTTTTATACAGGGTGATTTAAAACTATTGGGACATAGGCTAAGGGCAGATTGTTTGGATCAAAATATGGCGGTAGGACCAAATATACCTCAATACAATATTGCTGTGGAAAAAGATAGAGGCCGTTAAAGTTGAATTTTTTACAAGGGGACAGAATAATATTTTCTTCGAAGTTCGAAAGTTCTTCATTAAAAGAATTAGGAAAGGCATAGAAGTCGGAGGAGGCCACGTAGAACATTTAATTTAAGTTTATTCTTTTTATGTTACATTGTTTTTAATTATGCTTTATCGTCGAAATAAATAAATAAAATAAATAAATCTTTACTTCAAATCCCCTTCCGATGATCTGAACTGTTCAATTGTGTTTTTCTTAAAAACGGATGAAAAAATATACAGTGAAATTATAATCAAAAAACGGAACTTCAACGCCGTCTATACTTTTCCACAGCAATATTTTATTGAGGTATATTTGGTCCTATCGCCATATTTTGGTCCAAACAATCTGCCCTTAGCCTATGTCCCAATAGTTATAAATCACTCTGTATAAGGTTCTGAACGGCATCTTTTTGACGGCAAAAAGCTCTCGGAATCATCGACACGTTGTTTTTTTTGGTGCACTGTGAGCAAACGCTGCAACCACTTAAAACAATCTTCTTATGGACAAATATTGAATTAAAATAAATCCCAGACGTTCCTTTGATATCTTTAAATTGTCTGTTATCTTCTGCAACTTCACTCTACGATTGTTTAATAGGATTTTGTGGACTTCTTTGGAATTTTCCAGTTTAATCACTTCTTTTGGCTTTCCAGAACGTGATGAATTTTCGGTGGTTGAAACACTACGTTTAAGCTCTGCATATACTCAGTCAATGATGGTTGATTTTCCCTGAGGAGACTCCGAATAATGCTCATGAAGCCATACTTCGACGGTATTTTTTCCATGTCAAAAAGCAATATTTAATTGACACACGAAATTTTTTCTTTCGAATTGCTTTGAAAATCACAAAAGTTGCGTCACTTCACGAGCTATAATTTATAGAGAAATGGTTGAAGTGGCATTCTTCATAGCTCCATCTTTCACTCCATTCTTGAAAAAAATTTATATGATGTAGGATGTAGGTATGTAGAAGAATTGAAAGTAGGAATAGGAATACACTAAGGTACTCACAGCATGCCGAGAAATTCAAGTTGAAGTTTTCCAAAACGTAAGGGCAGAATTTGAAAATAAGTCTTGTTTTCATCTACAACATTACTGACAACAAACGAAATTAATTCAGATGCATAACATTCACCGATAATTGAATCAACAAATGTTACGATCTGAATCGAACTAACAAACTACCATCTTTCGAAGTATAACCAAAAATTTCATTACGTAGACAAAGAGTAGATGCTACTCAGGTCAAGGGGATTCTGGAAAAGTCAATCGAGTAACTTTTAAAAATTGGTGTCACTCAATCCATTGAAAATTTTGGAGGTTACTGTTATCACGTTTATTGATAAAATTTTATTGAAATCCACAATATAAAATGTTCTTCAACCAACCCAAGTTTACCTATCTTTATAGGGTTTCTGATTTCGCATGGTGTCTGGGATATTAAGAGTGGTACAGGATGTCCGAGTTAAAGTGTCCCTATACCTTATTGTGGAAACTAAAAGAGCTAGAAGAAAAAGTTGAATACAAAACTTGTCTGTAATCGATTGAACTTTTATTCTTTATAACCCACCTTAACACAGGGTTCCTCGTTTTTTCCCTGCTGGTATCAACTTTCTTATTTTAAATGGAACACCCTGCATATTATTGCATACCTGAATTTCTTGTAAAATTTTAAGGAAACTTTGGTTCAACAACCATGGTCCTATATAGCACCGCTTCTGAGATATTCGACTTTTTCCTAAAGTTTTGACAGCTGTAGGTGCTCACTAAAATAGCTGTTAATTAATTATCGTTGGCTCTTACGGGAAAATGCACTTTTTTGGCCATATTTCTGAAACTCTTCACTTTACAGAAAAATTTTGAATACATTTTTTGCTCATTTTAACCTTCTCTACATGATGAGCAAGACATAAACATGGTTTGCCATTTGAAAAAATTAAGTTTTGATTGAACTTCTATTTGAATTTCCAACTTCAATTTTTGAAGGCCCTGTATATCAGATTGCTAAAAATGGAGATGTAACGTATGATCCAACATATCAACAAGAGCTGTACAAAATTTGGTTCTGATACATTCATTAGAAAACTAGTATCAGCTATTTTAGTGAGTACCTACAGCTGTCAAAATTTTAGGAAAAAGTCGAATATCTCAGAATAGGTGCTATATAGGACCATGGCTGTTAATTTGACAAAGAATTCAAGAATGCAACAATATTATTTAAAATAAGGAAGTAGATACCAACAGGGAAAAAACTGAGCACCCTGTATTAAGGTGAGCTATAAAAAATAAAAGTTCAATCGATTACAGACAAGTTTTGAATTCAACTTTTTCTTGTAGCTTCTTAAGTTTCCACAATAAGGTGTAAGGACACTTTAACTCAGACACCCTGTACATTTCAAAATGGACACAGTGTATGAAAAATTGCATGGGAATTTTAAAATATACATCTCTCAAAAAATTCGAAGAGATTTTTGTGATAGTAATGACCTCTACTGTTTCTTTGTCAGAGCCTAATTGTCACGTTGTTCTTGAATCATTTCGGTCGAAATCCAATGAAAATCCAAGGCTTTCGAAGATGAGCAGGTGAGGTTTTTCTCCAATTTTCGAAATGTAGACTTTTTGCCGTAATAGGCAAACTATCAATTTCATTGCCAGTAAATTAAAGTGATTGAAAATTAATTAACGGGTACCTGGTTTGTTGAAGAAATATTAATTCTATACATTGAACTCTATGGGAACTGGAATGACATCGCGATACAGGCAAAGTGAGGAAGAGTGAAAGGGAAGATGTAGAGCAACCTTTCTCTCTCGCACGCCGTTGCTATTAGCAACGTAAACATTTCAATGTGCGGGAATGAAAGAATGAATTATTCGAACTGAAAATATTCGAAGGTTTGATACTGATTGGAAAAATTCACTTCTTTCTCTATTTCCGAAATTGTTCAAATCTTTCAACGAGTCGGTTCATTCTAAAAATAATTAATCATTAGTTTGTCATTCTAATCGAAATTTCTAAAAATTTTCACGAATATGCACTTTTTTTATTGATTTATGATGTTAATCATAATTTCCGGAATTTCGAGAACGAAATTTTTACTAATCACCCTTGCAGCCTTGCTGAATTAATAAAATTGAAGCTTTAGAGTAATTTGAATATAAATATTAATTATAATCGTGAGGCAAGAATATAGGAAATGATCTTCTGAAAAGCCTCGGATAAAGCTTTGGAATCATATGAAAAGCAGTGTCAGCAGAGACAGAGTTGTCTCTGGAGCAGAGACAGTCGTCTCTGGTGTCAGTGCGAGAGATTTTAAATATTCCAAATAGTTCAATATATAAAAGGAACCATATCAAAAAGTAAAGAACAAAATTGCTGAAATATTTTTATTTAACATAATTGAGACAAAATGTTACATATGCTTAACAATTATTAAATAAAATTAATTTTTCTGACGAATAGTAGAGGATCCCCCATGAAGTTCATCTGTGCTGAGACGGGATTTCTCCAATAAATCAGGTAGAATCTGAGTAGGTGTTTTATTGTTTGAACAGCTACAAGATTTGATGTTGTTGCATTATAAAAACTTATGGTAGGTGCAAACTTACCTACAAGACGACCAAACCAGGCTTTCTTTAATGTCAAACAGAAAATACGGCCAAAGATTCTAAAGGCTCAACTAGTTTACTATTCAAAAAAATAGTCTTTATTCAGTAGCTGGCAGAAAACGAAATGAACGCACATCTCATGAAAAAGCGCAAAAAATAATCCCATATGATGTTCATTGGATAAAGAGTAAAACAATACATATTCCGTATAGGCAACACACATTCTAGCATTTAAGTAATATAATCTGCCTATGTTTCTGTACAAATCATTCATTAATTTTGATTGATGAAACATTCTGTTTTTTTCTGACAGAATGCGCACTATGTAGCCGGAAATATAATAGGTATACAACATTTTCCTGATACTCCGACAGATTTTTCTGCTCGAAGTATCTGGAGAAACATTCAATACTTTCCATTTCGAAGTTATTTTGACCACTCTTTTGATTTTTAAATTCAAATGCAGGGCAGCAATACTCTCCAAATTCACAGCAATTGGCATTAACAGAGGCCTTTATTGAATTTTTCCTTCCTGTAACTTTGGTCCATAGTTGTAAAGTAAAAGGTTTTCGGAGGGGGAACCTAGAACAATGAAAAACATGAGGCATAGTTCCTAATTATTTACTGCTTCTCTTCTTTTGTGGATTCTCAGTTCCGTAAAACTGATCAGGATGGATTGGTTTATGTTTTGCTACTGCAAAAACCACTTTTGTCACTCTGGGAAACACATAGACTTAAAAAACACTAACCAAAAAACTATATTTAAGCTTTGAAAAAGCACAAGAAATTCTGTTCAACAGCTAACTTGACTTAATATATAGACATTTTTCGAGTTTCTTAGGAATGTAAATCGGAAGTATATGGCTTCTAAACAATTTTTCACCACGATTTTTACTGAAATACTAACAAACAGACATTAAACAATTTACTTTGAAATTTATCTACGAAAATGACATTTAAATTTAGGTTATAATAGTGTAAACAAAAACACGCTAGAGAGAGAAGGGTTGCTCTACATCTTCCCTCTCAGTCGGACACACTTTTCGTCGAATTTTGCTACCTACGAAGCCATTCCAGTTCCCATAGAGTTCAATGATTCTATACTAGACTTATGACAAAGCCTGTATAACGCTACATCTTGTAAGTGAAAATCTTGAATATCATAATTGAAAAAAATCATAAAATCTTTCAGAACACATACGAATTAGTTATAAATAGCAATGAAAAGAATATTAAATCCCACAATGAAGATTTGCATAATTCAGCGAGTCCGATGAAATAATCGTATTAACCAACCGTGTCCCTCATTTCACGATCCAATTCACTTTGCGGAAGGATTCGGAAACCTAATCCCCCGTATGGGACTTTTCTGTTTGTTCGACGAATCTCTTAAGTGTAATTAATACAGGAAAAGCAGACATATGAACTCGATGGAAATATTTGCTTATCAGGTCGGAGGAAAATTGTATTCCACATTCCTCTTCCCGCTTATCTCCCTTCTAACATATTGAATTTCTCCTGATGCGCTCGAGGGGAGCTTTGGATAAGTCTTTGTGAAACTGGTGGAACTCAAACAAAATTCGACTCTTTACAATGTTTATTATGATAAGCCTTTGTTATTTTAGAAGAATCGGGTTTTTCAACGTTCCTAATGTTTTACTACAACAAGTTTCAACAAAAAGCTGTTTCCATTACAGAGGAATAATTTCTCGAACTCTCCAGCAAATTCCTGACCTGGGTTTTTGTTCTCAAACGTCGAAATGTTACAACTCCGGCTGAATTCATTAGCGGAGCGATTTTCACTCGGAACCCACACAACCAATAGGGAGATAGGGGTTGCAAATTAGGTAACATTATAAACCGCAACGTTGTTAGTTTCCAGTCGAAGTTACAAACCGATCAACATTGTATGTTGGTTGTATGATGTAATTAGATTAATCAGTTTCCATGATTAAGGAACTGTATGTATATTTGCAATTTTTCATGGAGGTGGTGTTTCGCAAGGGAGGGTTTTGAAGATATATGTGATACCTATAAAAAATATTAGGTAATGTTTAAAAATTCATGGATATGACATTCGTTGGAAGCAGGCCGTTTCAAGCTCAAATCCAACATGAATCTAACCGATGTATTCAAGCCACAGGGGTGATCTTATCATCGAAAAAAATCAGAAATAATTTATTGTCGACAAATTTTCAACTTCCTAGTTTCTCAGTTATTCAGACAAAACAGAGTCGATCGATAAAAAATATGCTCTGATTACTCAAACTGAACTATATGAAAAAGGCGTTTTGTTTTCAAGCTCAAATGTCTTGATGGATCTCCCAGTGAAATATGTATACAGGATGTTCACAAAGGATTCTGCAAGAATGCAGAAATTTCTTCTGGTCCGAATACGTCAAATAAGATCCATTAGGCGAGATATGGGGTGTCAAAAATATACGCGGGTTTGTGGATAAGATTGCAAGGGCGTGAAATATTCAGTTATAATTCGCATTTCCTCTTCTATTTTTTTTCAAATATGTTCAAGGCTGCTTGGGCTCTTCCGGGGGACATTCAGACAAATTTTCAATTCAATCGAATGAGCTTGCTACACATCAGATTTTGATAATTTCAATACTCAATCAGACTTATTTATATATTTTTTATGAATTTTTGATGAGAACTTTCTTTATAGAGGTCTGAAGAATAACAGAAGTATCGATGATAAAGATTGAAGGACTGAAACAAAAAGAACACAAAATGGAATTAAAGAAAGGAGATGAGTTATCTTTCAATTACATTTTCATATTTTTGATAATAAATCCAACACTATCGTATTCCTTATCTTCAATAATATGGATAAATTGTCTTAGGAGTGGAATAAGTTGTTTTTTTTTATTTTTGATAATGTTCATACATTTTATTCCTAACGAAATAATAATTTACACTTACTATACAGGAGTGAGTCTTTGACTGGTACAAATAATTTAACAGAGTAGATTTTTGAAGTCAACAGAAACACTCTTTCCCTATATAATTTTTCCCAAATCAAAAAAAGATAGTCTATTGAAAAACCATGAAAAAATTATTTTTAGTTCTACTCCACAAACGGTTCCATCGAATGAATTGAATTTCGGAATATAATTTTTCAATTATTTGACTTTTTTTTCAAACACGAGATATCATTCACGCCTTTCAGTTTTCTGACCATTACGCATTTGATAAAATTACCAGAAATGTAAAGAACCCATCAATTCTTGAAACTAAAGTTGGACGCTATCCAATAAATATTTGAACGTTTTGTAAAATAACAGTATTACTCATATTTTCTCGTATAATGCGCCGTTTTCGAGTAATTTGATGTCCAAGTCTGCCAAGTCATAGATTTAGCTGTCATTCTGATAGTCCGAGAGCTGGCGACGAAAATCCGGAAGAGTTTTATAATAGCCCATATTTAAATATTAGTTTTGGTGGTGTACATGAGTCAGCACCCACTCTCAAGGCCAGGTAGTGGAACAACTGGCGGCGACGCTCTTTGATTTATGTTGAATTAAAATATCCGTACTTTGGGTGACTGCTGCCTGCCTCTCTCCTATTGATATGTGGTCTGACTATTTTATTCTCAAATAATATATGATATTTGAGCAATAAATGCATTTTCAGCCACTACAAATCTCTTGAAACGACATCGTTAAGGCAGCAACTTCTGTGGGGTACTGACCCACCGCGTTTCACTAAAATAAGGTCACTTTCTCAAGTTTTCTGTTCTATAAACTAGTATAGTGACAATTTTCAATCATTACAAAATACTTGTAGACTATGTTGTAATTTCATATACCTAGATCAAAGCGCGTCGCCGCTAGGTGTTTCACTACCTGACCTTGAGAGTGGGTGCTGACTAGTGTACACTCCCAATACTAAATCATATTTAATTAGACATTACAAAACTCTTTTCGTCGTCAGCTCTCAGACTATGAAGATAATTTTGTTTTTTCAGGGGTGGCAGAGCTCATTATGAAAACGTAAAATGGCTATATCTTTTCATCAGGACCGAAACGGAAAAAATTTTATAAAAAAAAGTGTTTCTTTTCACCGCAAGAATCTACTGTTAAAATATTTGTTCGAGTCAAAGACTCACCCTGTATACTGAAATATATATACAGAATAGAATAATATACAGAAATTTTTGACTAGGAGAATGATTCTAAGGACCAGTTGCATAAACTTCTTGATCTGCAGTTCAACATTGAACTGTAGTTCATGACTAGAAATTCTGTTGTATAACACTGAACTAGAGTTCAAATTGGTAGTTCAGCTGAACTCCTGAAATCGCCTGTTCAAGAACTTGAACCTGTGTTCAAGTGTTGACACTCAGATTCAAATTTCATTTGAACAAGATCAATATACAGGTGATACAGATGATGATGAAGATTTTATGGAGCTGGAGGTGATTATAACAAATCATAGAACGCCAAGAAGTCTCAGAGAACGTTCCGACCATTTCAATATGTAGACAGAGGAACTGTGGTATCATATATCACTGAAAGTATCTGCCCAGTCATTAGCTCCCAAAACGTGGTTGTTTTATTTTCAGAAATTCCAAAATATTCTCCAGGAATAGGGCTTTATCACCTGCAGAAATTGTATTATTGACGTTGAGGTTTCTCGAAACAGTGTGCATATTACAGACAAATGGTGATTTTTGTGGGGTCTATGAAGCCACAGCGGGTGGAGTTTCTTTCAAAGTGAAATAAACTGTTCTTTTTCTAATGAATTCATTCTAAAAATTATAGTAGAATAATAGTACCGTAGGTTCGGGTGACATGGGACGTTTGTTGAATTCAGCTTGTCATATTTTCAAGACGGTGATCTATTTTTATCTGAAAAAGAGGTTCGAATATGCTTAATGACTCCGACTATTGTTTAGGATATATACCATGATTCAGTTCAATATTCGGTTATAAATTTTGAAAAAAATAAAATATACTTGTCCCAAGTCACCCACCGATTTTTGGGAGGCTTTGGACATAAGTTAAAATCTATTGATTTTTCAACTCTCAAATGAAATAGGTGACTTGATACGGTGTATAGTTTTGAAAAATTAGAATTTCTGTTTATACAGGTAGTTGAAATTCGGTAAGGAAATTAAATGATGAACCCCTATTACAGCGAAAGTAAATATATTGCAAGTCAAACGTAAAAAAACTAAACAAAACAAGGGAACTTTGATTTCTTTCATTCTTTGGTGATTTCTTTGTGGAAATAACGTGAATAATAATATACTGCGAAAAATCGTCATATTTCCTGCTACCAATGCTATCTATGACACAACAAAGAAAATGAATGAGATCTGTGTTGCCGTTTGATTTGTAAACAACCTTGTTTCATGACATATCTAATATCCCAATATCCCACGCCTCCAGAAACCAAATTACACATGCACAAAGTGAAACAGATGTGAAGGACACTAGAAAGTATAATGACCATAAAAAAACGCTCTCCTGAATTCGTTAATTTTTCCTGTCAATTCAAAGGTTCTGGTCACGGAAAACTTAACATTAATTAATTGTTAAACTAACCGAAAAGACGCTACACAATCTTATAAGTTTGTCCTTTCACTCATAAATGGTAAGAAACACGAAAATCTGCAAGGGGGGTAATTGTCCTAAGTTGCAGGACTTTCCCGAGTCACCCGAATCTACCGGTAGTTAACATTTTTATCAATGAGAACCTAATCTGAAAAAAAAATATTTGTATAAGTACCTACTTACTGAAACAGAATTTCTTGATTCACTTGACAAGTGTTCTTCTATAAATGGATTCGATAATACAACACACAATTTCATAAATTTCATAAATTTTTCGAATTTCGCTCCTCATTTTGTGCATAGAATTCTATATTGTCTCCATTTTCAAAGGCTTATCTGTCAAAATTACTTGAAAGTATAAAATTACATTTTGGCATTGCTGCTAACATACTATACTTGAAGTTCACCTAAACGAAGGTTCAGTTCGCGATAAGCAACGTGTCAAACGTTGAACCAAGTTCACTTGTCGAAGTAATATCAGTTGAACGGAAGTTGTTTTATGCAATGGGTCCTAACTTTGACTTCGATTAGGGCATAAGCTAAAATCATTTTTAATTTTATAGGATGCTCGGAAAGTGATGAAACACGATATCACTCAGCTTTTTCGAAGGAGAACACCCAATTTTTAAATTCTATTCTGATCTGATCTACATGAAATTTGATTTCGAAGTTCCCCAATCATACTTATTTATCAATGTGCAACTATTTCCTACAAATTTCATTATTTAAACTTAAAATTATATCCTGAAGACCATTCGAAATAAATGAATGATTTTCTTAAATTGATTTTTCATGTTTTCATGTCTTCTGCAGTTTTTTGGATCACTCCACAACTGGTCCGAAAGATACTTTAATTCTTCTAAAATGACCTCCAGAAATGTGAATTTCAATAAGGCCATTATGGACCAAAAATGTTTCCATAGAAATAAAGACAGCCCACTAGGATATTCAACAGAAAAAACAGGTTCATGTCATAGGAACAAATTGAGTGGTTGGGATATCAGATACGTTTATGGATTGAAAGATGGAATTAATAGTTGCCTGAAGCGTGACAAACTGAAAAAGTCTTATAGAGTTAAATTGTACTACTTATTACTAACGAATAAAACGATATTTGATCATGAATATCAAATGATTTCACCAAATAACCGACCGAAAAATGCGGCTAGCTTCAACAGAATGTCCCAATCCAAATTTCCCATATTTATTCAGAAATACTGCGGACTCACCGGTCCATTCACAATATAAATTATCTTTCATTTTCAGGCCCGATCTAAACTCCCAAAGCAACGCAGACGAGTTTTGCCGGTAGAACAGCCGAGGAGAAAGAAAACTGAGAACAATGTCAATAGAAGGATGAATGCAATAAAGCACCCTCCGCTGGCTTTTAAGGACAACTCACCGGCCAATCGAATCGGTAGGCAAATACTTGATTATCTATGGATGAGATTTTTTTTAATAACGCAAGCAGGACTTGAGTGTCGTTCGTTGTTGAGTCCTGACTCCTGAGATAATAACATACTTGGTGAAGATCATCAACTGCTTGCTTTTGTGGGAAGCTTCAAAAATGATATTAGGGGGTATTTATTCGAAATACAGGGTGAGCACCCCAGACTTACCCAGACTTTTTAACTACGAATTCATATCTGGAACATATTTTTCATCTCTCTACCATTTTTCCGACCAGTAAAAGTATTATTTATAAGAATATTGTTATTTTAGATTTTTTTAATTTCGCTTTATAATTAGAACCTACTTAATCTGTGAAAATATTCGAAAAATGCTTTGTTTGATTTTGGATATTTCGAGAACTACTCGATAACCTTGTTATCGAGTCCATTTTCTTTTTGAAATTTTCACATCGCATTTATTCCCTATCATACTGAACAAAACTTCTGTTTTGGAATAATTCAAGGTATTGGCTTTCAAGGTCCTTCAGTGCCGAGTATAGCAGTCCTACACCACAATGGACCATATAATGGGCATCAGAATACGGGTAGGTATAGGTAGTTAGTAAATAATGGTAAGAAAATACCACATGAGTAATCTTGTCGATCTGTTTAGTTAATTATCATTATCATAAAATTCCTATGTATCGTTAAAATCGATTTATGCTTTACAACAATTCAAACATAATATGCTTTTTAGAGCTCAGTTTATGAACTGCATAATAATTATCGAAATAAATAGTTTTCTTAAAAATTGCCTTCAAGCTGGATAGACTTGTGAATTGTTCGAAAGTTTGATAAACAAGATGATCTTGAATATTTGCAAATTGCATAAAGGATGCCTTGGAATTTATCATTATGGAAAATATAAATAATCTAAGGCGAAAAATTTATTCATAAGACAGGAGTATTCGCCATTTTGCAGAAGGAAAATTTGTCCTCTTTTTTAAAGCTATATATATTCTCATTTCAATGGCTCAGAAAAAAAAGTGACATTCGAAGTTATATCAATATTTGGTAATGTTTCGAAATACTTGAAAATTATACGAATTCAGTTTTCATTGTTTCACGGTCAAGTTACTCACGCATTCGCCAATTTGCAACGAAACAATAAACAATAAAATAAGGGAAATTTTCATTTCCATTCCAATGCAATCATATTCCAAGATAAAAGAAAAAGTTCATATTTTGAGCTACATAATGTTGAAACAACCAATCTTAATACATATTGAGTTTGAGTTCCGATAAAAAGAGAACTTTCTTCAGTATAGAACAAAAATGACAATAAATTGATTAGGTGATTTTGTACATACAAATGCTGTTCAATTCTTGCGAATCCTGTATGGCATAAAGAAAAAATTCATTAAATTCTACAGGTATCTTTATCCATCATCTTGAGTGGCTTGTTGATCTGTCGGTCGACTTTCATATCCACCCAGAAAATGTTTTTTACCGCCATCTACCAGTCATCTTTGTAACTCAGATGTTAATCTATTGCGAAAACATTCCAGTAGGGTGCTGCAATCGAAACTTCATATGTCGATCTGCGATTTAAATGAAGAGAATCACCTTATCCTCAGTAAAGACTCACTATTCCCTTTGTTGAAATCGTCGAATGAAAATAAAATAAACTTGTGATTTGATAAATGTGCCTGTGCGAATTGAAGATGTTTGTTTAAAATGGGATGTCCAAAACATCTCAGTAGAAACTAAGCATTTTGGCAAGATATTAATGGTTGAAAATTGGCTGCATTAAAGCTAGCATTTCTTGAAAAAAAATCAATCTATTTTTCTTCAGCTGAAAGAAATTTGATTTGGTTTCAATATAGGGACGTAGCACCAAGAATTCGAGATTTTTTAGAGAATTCGGATATTCTGATCGGTCATAACCTTTTCTATCACTAGTTTTGTTCATACATGGTTCACTGAGCAGCCTGAATAACTTCCAGTTTCATAATCTTTGTCACTCTAAGCTAAGTAAGGTTAAAGAAAACTTCAAAATTAAAGTGACTTTAGGTTTGATTATGAAACCGGCCGTTAGTGGCAGTTATTGAGATTCATTACTAGCATGCTAGATTATAAATTATGCGTTGTATAGTTTTTTGGTTTTCTGGTCGAAATGGAACTGACAGTTGAAAGTTTGAAAGCATTTGGCCAAACATGCTCCATTCTTGTTACCATTGTGATAAATACTAACTCAGTTTCAGAGAAATCATCTTGTTTTTTGATTTTCGGTTTTTTTAGTAGTTCTAACTTATAAAGGAGTAGATCACTTATCGGAATATTTACTAATTTTCTTCAAACTGAAGTAGAAATAAACAGAACCATTTCGATGTAGTAAATTGCAAAATGGCGAAAGCGATGTATAAGGAAGTACATGGCCATTTTACTAACGGAAACGCGATAGTTTTTGCACGCCAGTTTTTGCACGCCATATCGCAGAAGGAGATTTTCATAATATATGACCCCATAGTTTTTAACGTATATTGATTTTTTCGGAACAGAAAGCATCCTTCGTTTTTGTAGCATCTTGAGGAATTGTAGAACTTCGTGTTCTTTCACATATAAAACATAGAAATCAATAAAGATTTGTCCTAAGTCAAAATTAGAGAGTAGAGAGTGAAGAGAGCACAACTCCCTCTATTGGATAAGAGCCATTTAGTAATTTCCCTGCCAGACATTGCTGGATAGCAATGGCAGTCAAGTAAGTTTTCTGGACGATGTTCAAGAACCAAGGATAGGCCAAGTTATTCCTTTTATACTTGATGAGCTGGCCCAAAAAAGGTCCATCACTCAGAAAATGGGAACTCTGACGAAAAACGAAAAAACACAGATACTCTCAGGATTACCACCTGCAGAATATTTGAAAAATTTCAGATGAAACCTCTCGGTTTTATCAAGAAGTCACTGATTCACTAAAACTTCCTTTGCTACTGGAGGTTGTCTATCTAGAAGGGCTACGTGCTCAGTGCTCGAGTCAAATGATGTATGTTAGATTTAATAAAACACGTGGTTGGTACTTTTTATTCACAAAATAAGATGGCGGTCGTTTATCTAGCACGTGGAGGTGCTCTAACAAAGGGTCAGGTACAAAGCGTACCGCCCGGCAAGGTAGTTCAAGTAATTGTGTGCTCGGCCTGTGCAAAAGAGAGAGCAGGTAACATTGGAGCACAGAGTTCACAGAGCATAGGTTCTATACTCTTATTCTTCCTTCGACATTCGTCGTCGGACATTATCAGTATATTTTAAGGGGGGTCAAATTAACATTTGCTAACATGTATGTAACACCAAGGAAGGTAGTGAAGTTTATTGAAAACTTGATGCCTGACTAGTAAACTCAGCCATCACATAATGCTCGATTTAACCTTATGTCGAGATGTTTAAGAGTTTGACATGATTTTGTCGCCCCTCCTTTCATATGTTAATCTAATCTAGTCTCCTCAACTTTATTTTTCAATTTTACAGACCAGCAGACTCTTGAAGCAGCTAACAACCCTCAAATCCTTCCTAGACCAGCAGCGGCAGCTGATACTGTCGATTCCCTTCCCCTTCAACCCAAATACCTCCCGTTGTACCAGCGGGAGTACCGCTCTGAGCCCAGAGAACTCACCCCCCTCTCCCATTCCGCAGCGCCAAATAACCAAAGAAAGAGTCTGGACATCACCAAGTTCTCGGAGGAAGGTGGTTTGCTGTCTAGAATGGTGCCAGAATGTAGAATCCCTTCGATACCAGCCCTTGCTATAAGCAGCTCCACAGAAGTCCTAGTCAGTATCATAGAGAACAGAAGCAGAAAAAACTCGTATGTCTCCGTCAATTCCAAGAGTAGCAATGTGATCAAGTCGCCGGATTGTGAATTCAAGTCGCCAAGCACGGAATTCACTAACTCGTCCATAAGATCCACCCCAGAGGAGAGCGATATCGGTGTTAACTGTATTTTCACCAGAAGAGACGAGTCAAACAATTGTGATACCACTGTAGATTGCGTAGTCCGAGATCTTGATAATTCAGAAGTTTAACTTCACCCTCTTCCATGTTATTTGTCCTACCTTTTTCTGTATTAAAAAATATATGTTTGATGACGTGTTTATAATTTATTTTTATTTCCCTAGAGGTCCTCTTCCACTTTTGATCTGGTTAAGATTTTTTTCTTTTGTCTTCCAAATAATTGCATTGTATTACGATTGGAGCATTTGGGTTATCACAGCATATGCAAGTTTTAACTGAATAATTATGAGTTTCATTCATGAATTTTCCAAATGCACCGCTGAAACTATTCAAAATAATTTGTTAAATATGAGATTTTAAAATTTAAATCGCTTCGTTTCTAGTTTACGATTTGGCAACAGCGCCTACAGGAAAATAGAAAGGACAATGGCTTGTTTATAAAATAATAGCTGTTGATTTACTGCCATCATAAGGCGCGTACTCACTGACGATAAAAATCACGACCTTCCTCGTTCGTCGCAGACTTCATAGACAGCCATCTTTGTCTATCTCATCATGATGACAGTGTATTTGTTGTCCTTTATTATCAACGCGTATTTCAGTCAATGTTGCCAAATTGTGCAAAGGAAACGAAACGCTTTAAATTTTAAATACCCATTTTTTTATTTTTAAGTAGAAAGTAAGAATTTTTTTCGGGAAACGGTTGAAATGGTTATTGCAAAATGTGACGTTTCAAAGATATTCCATAAAAAATTAATCATTTTCGTCAGAAGGCCTTGTCATGTGTGACAGGAATAAGTCACTGATACAGCGCTTCTTTGTGCTTTTTTTTTAGCCTCCTCGATTCAAATGACCACGAGATAACGACTCTCAGATACGTGTTTTTTCTTGAGTATCTCAGAATTGGAATGTACTTAATAAATGGGGACCCATCTGAAAGAAGGAAGTTTTTGATGATAACTCGAGTGAAAACCATTCATCTGAATACGGCTTTTTTTTTGGGAATACCCTATGAAATGTTTTTCGTTTCAATTAGAGTGTCAAACGAAAAATATGGCTTCAATAACAGGCCAAGTGTCTAGGAACGTATTTTTTTGATTATCCCAAATATAGCATTAGCTCGAATGACTCTGGGAAGATGAGGAATATCTATCAAAGTAATATTAAAATTTGATGGGGAATAAAAAATTAGATATAAATAAATTGTATTTTAAAAAACTAAATCAATAGCCAATTTGGGTAAAAACGGAAATCACAACAATAAGACAATATTCTAGTTTCCAATGTGGAAAAATCGCGAATCTATAACAACGATTGCGATGTTATCCATTTTCTAAATATATTTATTGAAATATTGCCTTTTTTTTCAATATAAATTTATCGAACATTTCCGAGAAAATTTCACTTATATTAATTGTTTCTCGGAAATTGCCGCTATCTTCAATACACAGGGTGACTCTTTGATTCGTTCAAATATTTCAACAGTAGATTCTTGAGGTGAAAAGAAATACTTTTTTCTCTACAATTTTTTCCGAATAGGCTCGGTTTATCTCACAAACGGTTTCATCGAATGGAATTAATTTCGGAATATAGTTTTTCATTTATTTGATGAATCCTTCTCGAATACAAGATATCATCTACGTCTTCCAGTTTTCTCATTATAACCATCACGTACCTTAAAAATATAAAAAATACAAAGAACCCAACTTTTAAAACTAAATTGGACACTGTCAAAGAAATATTTGAACGTTTTGTAAGATGAAAGTATTCTTCATATTTTCTCGTCTATGTGCCGTTTTCGAGTAATTTGATGTTCAAAAATAAATAATATCTCTGATATTTGGAAAATTGGGTACTTTGGCTGAATGCACCTCTGTTTAAAAACATCAGAAGAGAATTTTGTTTCTCTTCTTCTTAAAACGGCTATATTTTTTCATCAAAGTCAAATAGGGAATATGGTATAGGAAAAAAGTGTTTGTTTTGATCTCAAGAATCTGCTGTTAAAACATTTTTACAAGTCAAAGACTCACTCTGTTTTATACTAGTAAAAAAAGCAATCTCTTTTTTGTTTTTTTCTCTGAAAATCGGCGAAGAAAATTTTGCAGAATTTTGTCGCTGTCAGAAACACGGTTTTAGGATTACAGAACCTCTTACTACGAACTTCGAATAGAACTCCTCAGATGGCAGAACTTTCATATCTAAATTCAGAGAAGAAATTGTTTTTCGTAGTTTTCGAACATATTTTGACATACCTATTGATTGAGGAGCATACCAAATTGGATGGAGTATAAATATATGAAAGTTGCTTATTGAATTTTTGTTCAGAGCGCTTCATGAAATGGGTATACCGCGTTCAATACATTTACAGTTCACTGTAATATATACTGCGACAAATTAACTTGGAATAAAATTTCTGTAAAATGAAGATATGCTTAGGGGTAGCCAATGAAGAAAACTTTTCATCCCTAAATATATCATTACTTAGGACATGAAATAATAATCGCGATTATATTCATGAGGATGTCCAAAAAGAAAAATTTTTTCAGGTGAACAAATGAATCCAATTCCCGTCTCTTGAAAATGAAAATGAGAGCGGATTTTCCACAAGAATCCATGTGATCATATTATAGAGCACCTAAGGAGTAGAGCTGAATCCTGAGTTTCTAGTTTTGTTACATAAATGTAGCATTCAGAGCACTAATTTGAGCTGCTGTATTCAGCATTAAACAATAAAAACATCTGCATACATATAGAAAAGGGAGCATAGAGAGTTCAAATATGTATCATGTTAATATTTGTTCCATTTGAACAATATGCTATAATAATGAACTAGAGATTTCGGTTTTCGAAGGGGATATCTGGAACTGAGACGTGTAGTTTACAAAATCTGTATCTACATATGATGTAGATACAGGCAGTACAGACACATCGGAAATTTCGTGTTAAACACGTAATGGTTACAGAAAAATATTACATAAATCAAAAGTTTTCCATTAGATTCTCCAAGATTATGGTACTTATATCGATTGAAATTCAATCTGGGAGGACTCTGCATCTTCTGAAACTCTTTAGGGTTTTCAATCCCAGTCTCTGAAACAAAATCAATTGAAATAATTGATTTGCTTCTGAGTAAATTCTTCCACTTCTTTAAATCTTCACTGAAATATTGAATTGAAGTGGCCGAAACTTGATGAAAATCCATAATTGAACTGAAAACTGAATGATATGATTTTCACTAACATGAGTTATTGAAACACCTTACATGCGTTGCCTACAGCATATTGAGGTGGGTAAAGTTAAAAAGTTAAGTTGTAATGGAGTTGATCTTTTTCTTGAATTTTTCCACCTAAAAATATTACTGTGATAGCGGATCGTGTATCATATTATGTAAGTGAAGGTGTTATTAATGTTAGTGTTTCTATACTAATATCTGAGTAACAAGGAATAATAACAAAAAAAGCTTAGTATGAAATACTTCCACGTATGTAGTTTTCGCACTTTTTGTCAGAAGCAGAAGAAATGTTGCTTAACGAATAGTTTTTATTTAATGAATGTGACATTTCGGACTGTACCTATACACAACTCCTTCTTCAGAAGGTGAACCTTGAATCTTTATCATTACATCATTTCAATATTATTCGTTAGGCAATATTTCCGTCCAGAGAGAGGCAAGACTGGTAATCCACAGGCTCTGCCACCTTACCGTAAATATGAGCCTGACAAACTCATTTTCGTGCCCAATCGTTTTGCAGTCCAATTGGAGGCAGACGAGGTGATGGCCATGAAAACTGATCAGATAATCATAAGAACCAGCACGGATGAAACCTTCAGTTCTCTGATTCCAAGCAGAGACGAATGGCTCCGTCACAAGGAATTCTATCTACAAGGACCTTGCTGGTTTACTGATAGCTCCAGAACCCGTCAGGGATCTGGAGCCGGAGTCTACAGTCGTAGACCGCTGACTGAACTCAGTGCCAGTCTGGGAAAGTCGGCGACAGCATTTCAGGCAGAAATCTTCGCCATTGATCTATGCGCCAACCATTTGTTTAACATGGGTTGGGCGGGTAGGTCAATAAAAATCCTAACGGATAGTCACGCCGCCATTAAATCTCTCGCGGCAGACAAATGCAACTCGGGACAGGTATTTGAATGCAGATCTAAACTCTCCAAATTTGGAGCAACTGATTTGGGTACCTGGACATGCTGGCCTCAGAGGCAACGAAGTATTGGATGCTCTAATCAGAGAAAGGGCAACATCAGCGCTTATTGGCCCGGAACCAATTATAGGAATTTTCAATTCCTTAATCAGGGAACGGAACAACAGCTGAGTAAGGCAAAAGGTCCTGGAGTACTTGCGCAACCGTCCTGAACTGCGTCACTCGCACAGGGCTATTTCAGTGCTAGCCAGTCGTTGGCTAGGATTTTCTAGAACAAATCTGAAACCTATCATGGCGGTTTTCACAGGACATTGTAGACTCAGAGCCCATCTTGAAAAACTTAGCATCGTCAATGACCCGTTTTGCAGACTCTGCTTAGAGGAGGACGAAACGAGCAGTCACATCCTCTGTGACTGCTCGGCGGCAGACAGGGTCAGACTTGGAGTCTTTTGCTCTCCGAAGATGGTCCTAGAGGAACTCAAGAATCACTCCCCCTTCGACATCATCTCCTTTTTGAGTAGGATGGGACTGGAGGGAGAGATCTAGCTCTACGAGCTTGCTTGTGTGCTACAATAGACCGCTTTGTCGCAGTGGCAGGTTTGGTTTATCCGTCCAACACACCCAGCAATCAGTAATCAGTAATCAGTAGGCAATATTGTATAAAGAAACTGCTACCAACAGACGAGTACTGCACTAATTACACACGTACGGGCATATTTCACCAAAAATTTTCAATGTCATTCTTGTGTGATATACAAAATTCGAGAAGAATGTCATCTCAAATTATCCTTCAATCAATTTCTCCTTCTTTTATATTACACTTCATTATATTCGTATTTATTGCCTCTTCCCAAAATGTTTTCATGAAATTTAGTGTATGGACAGGCTGGTTCGCAGATAGTTCCATCCAATCAATATTTATATACGGAAATATACTATCTATTTTAAAATTGATTGGTTATTTGATGAATCTGAGAGCTGGAATTGAATATGAACAGAATCACTTTCCAGCCAATGATATCAACGCTAAATTCGAATCTATGTATATACGTACTTGAAATAGATTATACTATTTTCACGTGTTTCGCTATCACAATAGCATCATCAGCTGGGTGGAGGTAAACTAAAATATTTGGTACCGAAACAAAAAAACAAGTCATTTAAATTTCCTATGAATTTGGAGGGGGTGATAAGAGTGCCGGAATATTCGGAGCAATTTGGGACAGAAACAGATAAGATTAGAGCTCACAATGTAAATTACCGAAAACTTTAGAGTAATTTACGGGTAGGTAGCAATCGGAGGATCGGTCATATAGAAAATGAAACTATCTATCAACTTTAAATTAGTTCATAATAAAATTTTAATTCCTCGATGTTATAGAAAACAACCTTTTTCCTTTTTATTCAAACCAAGTTATTTCTTTTATTTTTTTTGTTCTATTTTTTCCATTCAAATTTTTTTATATTTTTTATTTCCTTGTTAATTTTATGTTAGCACCTGAACTGACAAAAAAACTTATAGTTGAACACAAATATTCAAAATAAATTCAGTATTGGGGAGTTGTCGAGGTCAATCTGATCGTTGAGTGAATCCGATATCTTATATTTAATAATTTGTGACATTATCTGTTTCTCTTTCAAATTGCTCTGAATGTTCCGGAAACCATCATTACCCCCTCCAAATTCTGTGAAGTAGAGTCAAACTGCTAGTTTATATATATTTTGTTTCTGAACCAAATATGTATTTTAGTTTACCTTCACCCACCTGAAAATTCTATTGTGATAGCGAAACACGTGTCGTGGTTTAAAAACTCATTCAAATTCAATTACATATTTTCGACAAGTATTCAATATTCGAATCTATGTGTTTGTAGTATCAAATTGAATATATATAGGTCTCGCATTCCTATGAGAATTAATTGTTTTCTTTCAACTACGACAGAAAACTGAAATTCTGATGCAATTATAAAAAAAAACATTGAGTGTGTGATTTGAGATGTAATGAAACAAAACAAGAAAAAATATAGTGAGTAGTATGTATGTAGATATGTAACAAAATAAATAATAATCCATTAGAGGAATTTTTAAATGAAAACATGTCAAGTTCACCCCTTTTTGATGCTGTGAATCAATCATTCTGCGGTATTTGTTCTACAACCATTATTGAGTGATTCCAACAGTATTCCGATCAATTAAATTCGAACAAACAAGAAAATCAACATCCAAGGCATCAATATGAACCAGTGTTATGCCAGCCATTGTCAAATATTTCCTTCATTTCCTCTGTGAAACCGAATCGATATCCATTTATACGGAGATTGTGCATGCACAGAACTAGTTCATCCCCTCAGTAAACATTGTGATAGACGTGATAGGCCTTGTCGATGTAGTCAGCGTCAACACAGTTTCAACGCGAAGATGGGCTTTGACGTTTGCATAATCTCAAGCTACAATCGAATCTTCCGACAAAGAGAACACACGCAAGTCGCACATGGGATCAAAGACACGAGAATTCGGACAGAAGTGTACAGGGTGACGGATTAGAATCATCCTCACATTAATTTATTTTAAACTCTCGAGAAGTATACAATAAACACAGATACGCGGAAGTAACGTTGAGTTCTTCAAGTAACGCTACGTTGAGAAACCGGCAAAATGTCGTTAGAAAATACGTTTCATTCTAGGGTCACAGTAACGTTTCAATTCGATTCGAAGTAACGTTGCTAAAATACGAAATCTAAACGTTGATGATATTGAGTATGAAATATGAATTTATTTCCTTTTTCTTTCCACTCCTCCCGGCCTTGCGATCGTTCACATTAGCTAACATTTTGTCTCATCTAACTAGGTTCATCAAGAGATTCACAAATATCCATGACCGCGGCTGGATTCGAACCCAACATCTCTGGCGTCCTAACCGACATCGCAGCCAACCAGACCGCCGAGGCAGTCTATTTGTGTGATCGGTTTGCTCTTATAATGCCACATACAGGCCATTCATTCTTTTTTTCAATAAATCACTCTGCAAGACAATTAAACGTTTCATAATAGTGTTTATACTAATGGGTTCTTTTGGATAGTTTCCTCTTCATTCGATATGGTAATGTTCTTTATTTTCTATTGAATATACGTTGGTAAAGTACGCTAAAGACAAGTGACTACAGTAACAAGTTGTTGAATTGTATCGTATTCAAGGTTTATTCAATGTTTCTCACTGAATATATGTTGAGGGTGCACTGAAACTGAAACGTTACATGTTCAGTAACCAGCAGAATCATAAACGTTGATTATGCGTGAAATCAACGTATGGTCGAATTTAAGATCCGAAATACACAATACAAATTTCAACGAGTAACCTTTAATCAACCTCCCACCACCCAAATGAGTGTTTATTGTGATGCATAGTTCCATATAACGTGCGTTGAAAAAAATTCGTCGTCAAGTAGGCTATGGAATTTTGAAGGCTGATGTTCGGTGGCTGAACGTATGTCTTTCTTTGAATTACTTTTCATCTTCCCAAACTATAAACAATGATGACATTAACCTTTATATCGTAATTTTGTATGGAAAGGCACTATTTAGAAAAAGTTACCTGTAAATTTTACCCAACGTTCGAAAAGCATTCCTTTCATTGAGTAAGATGAAAAATTCTTCGTAAAAATTTTAACCGTCCACTATTTTCATACGTAAGAGACATGAATCTTGGATTGCTCGTGGTATTATGTTTTTTTTGTATTTTTTTATTGATTCAGTTATTCCTGAAAATCCATGACTGAATTAAAAGAACTGAATTATCCTTCAATTTTCTTCCCAATTTTGAAGTAGGATTCAATAGTAAAAGCCTTTCACACGTCCGTAAAAACCATCTTTATAATTTGCTGATAATTTTAATTCAACAACAATCCAAAATACTTAAATGACAGTTCACCTGGAAAAAAGTATAGCACGAGCTAAGAATACCGTTTAGACACGAAATATCGACGTTCAAAATTCCATAGCCTACTTGACGTCGAATATGACGCACGATATTATTATAGATCAATTTTGGCGATCTAAATATGACGCAACTTCGACACTGTTATCCGACAAGATGAGAAAAATTGGCGGCAAATACAACATTTTATTCAAGACTAGACAATCAGAGCTAACCTAACTAAACTTAAACCTGAATATCAAAAACGAAGAACAGCATAATACCCTGCAATTTCTGAAAAACCTTTTTTGAATGAACAAACAAGAATAAAATAGCACAAGAATCTAGCAAAACAGGGAGATACTAGCAAGTCCAGAATCGATCAACATGATTTGAATGAAGCAGAAATCAAGATCCGATTAATCCATAAATAACAATTTCTGAATTGAATCAAATCATGAAAACCTCCTTTTTAATCAGTACCTACTTTGAATCGGTTCTCTAAGACTCAGAGAGCTTTGGGAGAATTTTACACAGTTTTTCAATTTAATGAATGTTCAGCGGTAGGTAAAACTTTCATCGAATGAAAATACCAATTTATGATAGTTGATAGAACAACTAGGTATAAAATAACGACAAGTTGCAAATAGATCACAAGAAAAGGAAATAAGGAAGAAGGTATACCGTTGAAGTAAATTGAGTTTGAATGAATTTAGATTAGGTGAAGAAATTGGAAAAGGGGGAGAAATCAATTGGGTATATGAAGATGAGATGGGTAATTTGGAAAGTCGTTTTTGGGGAGAAAATAATTCAGAAAGGGGGTAATGGGATGTGGTTCGGGGGGATATTGAGCAACGTTTACAGAATTTGCTTGTGGAGTTTCTCATCAAATTTTCATGAATCATCGTAAGCTTTTATTGGCAATTTCCATATTTTTACAAATTTAGGTGAAGTATAGAAAGAAACGTATTCATTCTTATTCCCCCAATAGAATATTTCTTATATAATACCTACTCAAGTAACAACACCATAATATGTCGTACGCCATGCCATGGACCTAAGATTGAAATGTATATGATAATCTCAGCAGTTTTGTAATTCTTCGTTTTTTTTTCAGTCGACAGCATCTTGACTTTGGTAAATATTATGGTATATTTTACTTATAATATGTAAGTTACTTTAAAAAAATTTTAATGATCATCGTATTGTCTTTTTCTACGTTATTTTTGTGACTTTGGTTGAATTTCACCCAAGTCCAATTGCTACATATTTTCTAGACACTACGTAGCTTTCTAGCTGAGTCGATATTTCTGGAAATTGACAGCTAATTTTTCTCATATTTCCAGGCACCATGATTGTGCGTAACGAATCCGCTTTGATCTTGTGTTCATTATCCGTTTTCGTTTTGTGCTCTAGAACAGGATTAATAAAAATACAATTCGATTAATTTTGAACCAACCAGTGAATATTTTCCGATGAGGGGTTGAAGGTTTAATTTACTTTGGATAAGCTGCCACAATCTCGATCCCATTTGATAGATATTTTTCATAAAGGGTGGCTGAAAATGGACAGCCAACTTTCTGAGAACAGTGCGCTTTTTTCTCAATGAATACTTTGTATGCCATATTTTGTAATTTCTCATTGAACAAGACTATATGAAAGTTATCGAGAAGTCATATAAACCTGCTTTGAAATGATGAAAAAGGGGATTTCTGTTGACTCTTGGAGGGTGCAAATGCTCAAAAATTGATAGGAGTCACGTATGAATTTTTTTTTCATTCGTGGCTTTTGTTGAGTTTTTATTTTTGAAAAACTGGGGTATTATCCTAATACTCTTTCAAAATATCTCTTGCCCTCTGACATCGATTTACATGCAGTTGTTGCCATTAGAAACCATGTACTATTCGTCAAAATTTCCTTCTCGTCCAATTTCATTTCTATTAGATTTCTGGTTAAAAAAAATCAAAATTGCTGTTTCAGGTGCATTTTCTAGAGAGCTGTATCTCATAAAGAAATGAATAAATCCTTGGTTCCATATTTCAATTTAAATAAATTACATAAATTGCAAAAGAATGACGTCCAAAACATTTACTAATTACGAATAAGTATATTGAAATTTTGATTCAGAGAATATCTCTGAGAATATGGTTGTAGCTTCATCAGGACCCAAAAACTCAAAGCTGCAGTATGTATGTCCAGAACATAAAAGTTTTTGATGAAGCTAAAACCATGTAATGTGGATGATTTTCTAATAAAGTTAGAAAGACGATGCACTGGAAAAAAAAGATCCTTGGATCTCATGGGGTATCTATCATCGACTTTAATGTCAAATTTAAATTTGGATCTGTTTTTGAACAAAAATAAAAAATTTTTTTTTTATACTTTCGAAACATTCTAAAATAAAAATTAAAAAAAAGTAGGTTTACCATTTTCCCTGAGGACACCACAACATGAATCACGGTATCCCATTTTGAACATAATTCTCAATGTTTCTTTTTGAATTTTTTAATACTAGCTACTGATTCCCAATATATCCCGACATACTTCACCCAGACTCTCATACCAAAACACAAAGTACTCAATTTTTTTCTGAGCCATTCAATATGGTGTGACCGTTTTAAAAATTGATCAATATAAACTTTTGTGAACTGATCTAAGACAATTACTCTGTCATCTATGTCTGAATGATTTTTTTTTCTGTTCCTATCAGTAGACAACAAGACTGCTGCTTTAACTATCTCCTTAATAGATTTGTAAACATCATTGGCCTTTTCTGCAGTGGCAATGATATAGAACTAATACATGTGTGTCATCCATAAAACTTATGGTAGATGCTAAATCTTATTCAAGGATGTCGTAAAATAAAAAATATTGGACCCAGTACACATCCCTGCGGCACACCCTCTTAACACTTATCTTTCAATGTTTATGAATTGATTCAAGATTCCTTTGTTAGAACTCTACTTCTTCTCTGTTAGGAGACAATGCTATCCCTCTAATTCCCATTTCTTTGAGTTTCCTAAACATTATGATTTTGATAAGCATGCATAGGTTTCTTTTGAGATCTATGAAAGGGGCTAATGCCAGGTTGTCTTGTTCTATAAACTCCATTATCGTCTCAGTCAACTTGAAGGTTTGTGCAGATCTGAGCAAGGGTGGCTCCCAAAAAAAACTACATATTCATTTCCATCTTCACCCTTTCAATAATAATATCAGAATTTGACCTTATGTTTATTCACAGAAATTTTGTGTTGTCGGAAAGGGAATCGCCTCAAGCATTTTTGTTGCATCTTAAGTAAACAATCTGAATGCAGGGTGATAAAAGGGGCATATAGGTAATAATATTACTAACCATGAGCTTATCTCGAGTGGTTTTCAGGCCAAGGAAATCAAATTTTGATTGAATTTTCACCTTCAATCACAATTTTTCTTATTTTATTTGTTTTTTTACAGGCGCGTGTGACCTATTTCGATGTTATACTGCGTGGTGAAAGCTATTGTATTTCGTCTTTGAATCTCTTATCGGAATGGTTAAATTAGAGAGTTGTGTTGCCCTGACGAGATCAAGCAAGATTGAAACCATGGCAACATCTACTCTAGCTCAATGGGACGGAAGGTATTTCTTTCAATAAAAATGTATTCAGAACATAACATTTGCGGATTTCTTTATATCGACAGGTCTTATGAGTCTGAACGTCTTTTACTTATTATCTGGTCTGAATTCCTATGAATTCCGCCTTAATAATGTATAATTATCGAGGTTCATTTGATGTAGATATACAGGGTGTGGCGTAATGAATGGATAATATGGTGGCTGCGGGTAGAGGACCTTATGGCGGTTCAGGAAAATATATTTTATAATTGGTAAAAGTCCCTTGGTTTTCGAGATATTGGGGATTTTCGATAATTCAAGAAAATTATAACCTTCGCCACTCGTTTCGCAGTCCAGACTCCAAATGAAGGAATTTTTTCAAACTGTTTTTTGGATAGTATTCCTGGATAGATGCGCTATCGAATGTAAATTATTATTTTTCTACAAGTGTGTGCGTTCAACCTTTTTCCCGGACGCATTCCAAGTTGCAATGAGTCACTTTCCCAAAGGGTGCGGGAAAAACGCCTGCTATTTCTTTCCCGCACGCATTTGCGTGCGGGAATGAATTAGCAGGGGTTTTTCCCGCACGCAAATATTATAGAGTAAATTAAATTCTATCATGTTTCTATGCACAGAACGTCAACAATGAGAAACCCATAGTAACGACATGCAGAATTACATCTGTCATTATATATGAATTAATCAAATGAGATATGATATGTTTCGTGAAATGGATACATTTATATATTTCAAGCGCTTGTAGAAAAAATATTGTTCCTAACTCTTGCGGAAAGTGTTTTGCCCGCACGAAACTGGAAGTTGATCACTTTCCGCACTTGATAGGAAAATAACTATTTTGGAGCGCATGAATAGTTTTTCATAAAAAAAGATCTAACTCAAATTTTCCGTTTTGCTTATTTTTTTTCCTAAGTTCAACCCAGCGTGGTGTAAAAAATAATATGGTCACCTGAGTGCCAAAGCAAAAGGAAACATGCCTGTTTCACTGAGATTCTGAAATGGTATAACTCACTCTATTTTTCAGCATTAAATATAAAATAAATTTCTATTACAATGAGTCAAGGCAGAGTTTGATTTAAGCCGTTTTCTTTAATTATTAGGAGCTGAAATGAGACTTGCAAGCAGAATAAAGCAATTATTCATAAGAAGTTGTAAGGCATCTAGTAGAGCTCCTCATGTCCACTTTGAACACTTTTTGTAAAACTAGATTCAATTGAACGATATTTTAGAATTGCTTCTTTTCTCTCGTATTCTTCCATTATTAAGCTCTACAGTTATGAAGTTAATAGTTTTTAAGCGAATTTCAAGTAACGAAGTGAATTTTAGAACTTTTGTAATTAAGAAGAAATGCTTAAAATTAATTAGTATTACATTGAGTCACAAGACCTTTGTTACAAAAATGCTGAAATTTAATTCATAACTTGAAATTAATTTGAAAATATTGATTTCACAACGTTGGGGTTCAATAATCAAAGAAAACGAGACAAAATAACAGTTTTGAAATATCGTTTCATTGAAAAAATTTCTAAATGATGCTTAAATTGGTCACCATGGGTTCTGATACACGCTCTATAGTCTACACTTCCTAATGAATCATAGCTTTATCTACAATTTCAAAATGAGTAGGTATCGTTTCAATGAATTAAATTTCACAAAAGATGCTCTAAGAGGCCACTATGAGTTTCAGTACATGCTCTCTAACTTCTTATAGATGATTGCTTTATAATGCTTGCATTTCTCATTTTAGCTGCTAAAAATTTTAGAAACAGTGTTTGCATTAAACTAGGCCTCAACTGATTGCAATAAGAATTTATTTTGTATTAAATGCTGAAAATACAGAGAGTTATACCATTTCGGAATCTCGATGAAACGGGCATGTTTTTTCTTGCATTGGCACTCAGGTAATTATATTATTTTTTACACCACGCTAGGTTGAACTTATGAAAAAAAAAGAGCAAAACGGAAAAGTTGAGTTAGATCTTTTTTTCATAAAGAACTATTCATGCGCCTCAAAAATAATGAATTACATTCGACAGATCATCTATCCAGGAATACTATCCAAAAAACAGTTGGAGTCTTGTCTGCAAAAGGAGTGGCGAACAGTTCTCATCAGAGTGGGAGTAGTGTTGCTCTGACGAGATCAAACAAGAACCTTGGTCAGCATCTACTCATCCTTAGGGATGGGACGATGTGTCTCTCGGCACCCCCAGTAATGGTGATTGATACAGATCGGAACAAAAGCGAATTTTTTATATCGGTGTTTGGTGTGTTAGGTGTTATGTCTCTGAATATCATTTACTTATCAAACTGGAAATATCATTAAAAGTCTTTGTTATTCTTAATGGAAATTTCGTTCAAAATTCCGGATTGTATCATTGATGTCCCCCAAGCAATGCATCCCAAAAAGAGCCAAATCGACTCAAACCAATTAATTACCACAGTACAATATCCGAATAACTCACGGAGAACAATGAAGGCGTCCTTCCTCAACTTCACGCAACTCAAGTGAGATCCTGGAGAACGAAAAGGACAGAAACAGCGCAAACCCTACCGCCCCCCATTCAGTTCATTTCAAACCACCACCGGGCAAGGCGGCGTCGCACCTTCCGGTGAATTTTCTCCCACGAAGATATTCGACGGTTGAAGTTTCGAAAATACCCAATTTGGATTTCGTCCAAACCAATCAAGAAGACAAATTTCGGTTGAAACATTTCCTTTTTCCCACAGTTTGTGTAAATATCGAACTGCGATACTGCGAACGTGGACTTAACACAAGAAATAATCGATAAATATATTTTTTTCCATGTGAAACCGACAGGACGATATTGTGACGTGGTCTGGAACATGTTGAAGCTCGGAAAATGAAATACCAGAGACGTGCAGAGAGGCACAACACAAAGAAGCGAAAGGTAGGCGAATCCCTGAAGAATAAAGATTCCCCGGTTTACAACCCCTGCTTACATGCTCAATTTTTCATCTACTCTTCGTTTAACCTGCGTGAGTTGGTTTGAACTCACCTGTTATTGCTCCGTTGTTAAGGTTTTCACGTTGGTCGAATTGATATTGATTTTCGGCTAGTCATAACCGTTTTTCGTTCTTCTTTCTTTGAATACTTGAGTTTTATCCTTCTTTCTCATGTAAAATACCCGAAAAGGAGGAAAATTTGGTTACACCCACTTCAGTTGGAACAGTAGAGCCCCACTGTTGAGCTCGGCATACATCCTCTTATTTTTTGAAGTTGTTCTAGTTGTTTGTGGCGCATATATCCAATTTGCAACTTACACCTGTACTTCAAAATTGGTATATCTTAATCATTGAGGCCAAAAGAAAATTGACACAGTTTCCGAGGCGCTTCCCACACTTTCAAATACAAATCATTATCGAAAATGGTCAAACTGTATTAGCTTGGTCCTCGAGAAAATAAACAGATCAAAAATTAAAGATGACAATTGAGTTCCAATTTAAAAGTGTCGTAACTAAGATTATATCAAGTGGGTGAAATCAGCTAATAATTAATGTGTTGAAATTGAATTGAACAACAAGACACAGAAGATATAATTCGCAAATACCTCTGGCCTAATGAAAATTTTTAATTTCAATTGCTCATGGCTCCGCCATCCATACCATCATGAATCACCATAGTTTATTTTAATAATCAAGGGATATTTTCCATGAAACAGCTTTGGGCAATTTGGAGAAAATGGAATAAGTTATCTCAGTGTTCGTTTCTTTATTGAAGAGTGAGTCACCGGTCTTTTCAGGTTCCTAAGAAATTCTGCTGATCCCTTAAATACAAGTTTTATTAAAGAGAATAAAGGAAAGCACTGGCATTATTTGCGAGCAAAAGCAATTTATTCTGGATATAAAGCTCACTTTGGTAATAGGAATTCGGAATTCACAAAATGGAACATTCCAGAGATTTAACAACATATCCAACGTTGATAAGAAAAAGTCATTTTTTCGATGTACCTCCTCCACTCCAGGAATATTTCTCTAAATAATAACGTTAACTTGACAATTTAGAGGCAGTAGGTAATTCAGCGACGCATAAGAGCAAGTTGATCCATACAGGGTAAAAAAATATAATATCGAGTCCTTATTGGAAAAGTTCATTTTCATGAAAAATTTTCAGTGAAGTATGAATGAGGTTAGGTTAGGTTATGGATGTGTAAGTATATCTCTAAACCAATACAATGAGATGTCCAGTTTAAATTGTTCACTCAATCATTAAATTTTTCCTCCTTGCAAGTGAAGTTGGATACGAAACTCGTTTCTCTTCTTGTTAAAATTCTGTCTAGGATATAACAATCCTCAGCCTTTTATTGACCAAGGAGACTAAAGAGGATTACTATTTTGTTTGCGTGCAGGAAGCTTGGAATGCCGTTTCTTTATATTGGAAACCAGGAAATCTCGTGGGTTTTCTGACAAACAGGAAATGTTACAATTGTTGTGACATCTCCCACTTCATTCGAACTAGATACTTAAAGCATTTTAGAGTTCTTCCTGTTGAACTATCAAGTAATGCGCTATGGTTACAAAATGGTGTTGGTACTAAATTTCGAAAAGGTTATAAATGAAGCAATTTTGAGCTGACAAAATGGAACCTAATGATATATTTTGATCAGAAATAACTCACAGAATTCCAATCCTGATTCAACATTGTCATTTCACGTTATTTAAGTATTAATGAAATTGAATGAAATATCTGGGGAAGAATATCGAGGAAATCACATTAATATTATGATGAATAAATTAAACCGGGAATATTTTCGACATAGGTATAATATTAATAGAACGACATCACTACAAAATCACATTTTATGGGCTAGGTATCTATTTTCTCTAGAATTGAAACAGAAACATCACGTTCCACTAAAATTTATTGTAATTATCATTTATATGGCTCAGCAATCCCATCAGTTGTATATTTCTCTTGTTATAACTTCATGCTAATATTGAATTGATGTGGTTTATACTGAATGAAAATCGATAATTAAACTAAAAACTGTATTGTCCTCATGCTTCCCCTTACACTTATCATCATCAGTTTAACTGAAAAGAATCGTTAGGAGGTCGATCTGCTACACTAACATGTTGAATAGTATACATTCTCTTAATCTGACAATTTGAGCGTGAGGAAAATGTGTGGGAGGGCGCCAAACTTGCAAAAAAAACGTCATGTGTACATTCACGCGGTGATTTTTTTTCGTATTTTGAAGCTTATGATTCAAAAATAACGAAAAAAATATATTATAATCTGACAGTCTCAGCAAGCCAAAAATATAAAAATAGGCCATAAATGTCACAAAAATCAGTTTCTTTGAATAATCTCTTCTCCTAGGCTTCAAATCGATTCCGCATTCATTATAAAAGTTGTGTAGCATAACATTTTCTTAAAAGTATGTCCGAAGCAATTTTTTGTACATTCGAATATTTTTGAGATACATAGCAATGAATGTACAGGGTGGGCAAATTTCGAAGTTTTAGCACTACAGCTTTTAAACCAGAGGAGATACACAAAATCTGATACCCCATTCTCGTTCTCTTTTTCTGAGAAACTAACAATAGTAGTAGTCATTTTTGGCCACTTTCTTTTGTTTTCGAGTTATAAGCAAAAATTGGAAAAGTGGCGATATCGAAATTAATTTATATCTCCGCTAATACTGATGATAGAGCTCTGAAATTGAAACATTATACAGGCACTTTTTTACGTAGAATCCAGTGGCGTGCTTGCCTTTTTAGCAGGATTTTTGATTACGAAGCAATGACCCAAAGTTATGTTTTTTTTAAATGGGAACACTACTTTTCTGTGCAATTTCTTGAAAGCTTAATTTTAACTGATTTCAAAAATATAAAACATCATGTGGTTTGTATCAATATAAATAATAGAAAATGGTCAAAAACCTTTTTTCTCAATATTTCTATGGTTTCAACTTTTGATGAGCATAGAAAAATATAGCATCGTATGATTACCACTGTTTCCTTCTATAAGTCCTTGCATTATTATGAAAATTTATGAAAAATTATGAAATATATCTTGATTCAAATTTTGTGAAAATTGGTAAAAAGCATAGAAAGAATGAAATTGCCGGAAGGAGACTGCTTTTGTTATGGGAAACTCTATTTTTCTGTGCTCGTCAAAAGTTGAAACCATAGAAATATTGGGAAAAAGTGGATTTGACCATTTTCTATTATTTATATTGATACAAACCATATAATGTTATATATTTTTTAAATCAGTAAAAATTAAGCATTCAAAAAATTGCACAGAAAAGTAGTGTTCCCATTTAAAAAAACATAATTTTGGGTCATAGCTTCGTAATTAAAAATCCTGCTAAAAAGGCGAGCACGCCACTGGATTCTACGTAAAAAAGTGCCTGTATAATGTTTCAATTTCACAGCTCTATCATCAATATTAGCAGAGATATAAATTTATTTCGATATCGCCATTTTTCCAATTTTTGCTTATAACTCGAAAACAAAAGAAAGTGGCCAAAAATCACTACGACAATTGTAAGTTTCTCGGAAAAAGAGAACGAGGTATCAGATTTTGTCTATCTCCTCTGGTTTAAAAGCTGTAGTGCTAAAACATCGAAATTTGCCCACCCTGTACATCAGACTGGGCTTCTACATTGACGTTTTTCTTTCGCATGTGTGGCTAAGCTCCTCGCCCTTATCGAAAACGGTTAGGAGAACGTAAAATTGCTTCAGATAAAAGTTGTATTGAATTTTATTATCTACAACTTTCACAATGAATACAAAAAGGATTAGAGGTACAGGAAGAGAGATATTTCACAAAAATGCATTATCACCTTTAAACTGTCAGATTAATAAAACCCCGCTGAGAATAACCATCTATATGAAAATCTGACACGCTCGAGAGTGTACAAGTAACTTTTTTTTTGCATTTTTAATGGACCACTGTGACCTTGCGTCAAGTCCGATTTGTCAGTCTCTTGAAAAGTAGCTTCCTTTGGGTCTAGTAACCTTATCTTCTAAAAAACGCTTTCTTTATCATTTTCAATTCTTCAATACGGCCAGCCCCACCATGCAAACTGTAGGATTAATATGAATTTATCTTCAGAGACACGCAGAGCATATACAGTATCTTAATCTGACACGGTTGAGTATGTACCTACACCTGACGATTTTTTTTTACATCTCTGAGAACCTGCAACACTTTTCTTTCTTTCTACCATCTAATCTTCAAAATCCACTAGGTCTCCCCAAATGCCTTTTTCTCCCTAGAGATTCTATATATGCTTAAACGTCGTTTTATAGCTCAAACTTCGCTTAATCAAACAATGCATACGACCATTAGTATCGAAATATTTAATGAAAGTTATATTACCCAATCTGGAAAATTAGACTCCTTGTTTCAAGACCTCTTTAAACTATATTAAGCTTCAAATCCCCAAAAAAAAAAATTTTTATCGGGAATTTTCATGATCTTTAGTTTTTTTTTCTTCCCTCCTTCTGTTATGGTTGGACCCATAAGATGATCATTTCTCCTACAATCCTTTGGCCTTCACTGAATACATAATGGCCTGCGTTAACTTGCCTTAGCTGAAATGCTTGAGATATATCATGTAGTAAGGTCGTAAGAAATTCCATTTTGTGCAGTGTCTGATGAAATAATCCAATATTTTATGTAGTGGAGTTGATGAGTGTTATCCTTAATCAGAAGGAAATTGAAATTTTCTTCAATTTAAACGGTAAAGCGTTGGAATAGGTTGATACAGAGTAGCTTCGAACATCACTTTCGGAATTATAACGAAGCCCGTAGATTTTCATCGAATTTCGTCAAATTTCAGTTGAGTTCAAGCAAGCCTGGACACACTAATTATAATCCAACAAAAGCGAACAGATCTATCCAGATCAGCGTTTTCAAGATTTTGGTGCGGAAGGAAATTAGAATCGTTGTGTACCAGAGTGATGGAATTGTTGGTTCAGCAAACTTTGGAAGAGGATTGTGATAATAAAGCTGTTTCTTTGCCTTGTATTTGTAGACCTTATTTCGCATGTCCATATTAATTGTTACTGAATATTCGTTGATTTTCTGTTCTTATTTAAGTAGTAGAAATTTTGAGTCGTAAGTTGAAGTATGAAAAGAAAAAAGTGTTATAAATAACATTGAATAACTGGTTGCATATAAGTGGATACAAAATTATTCCCTGTGGGCAGTTTAGTTCAACTGCCCATATCCGCCTTCAGTATAGGTTCATTTTGTGAGAACAGGTGTTAATGTAAATCATTAAACTATTTGCGAGAAGAAGATGTAGATTATACATAAGCTAACTTGAAACTATACGGAAATAATTTAAAAAAAAAAAAAATTGTTGGGCATTAGAGGGTTATTAATGAAGTATATTTAAAATCAGACATAATGAGACGATTTATGGAGAAATGGCTAACGATACGAGGGCATTAGAAAAATTACCCTCTTGCATGGTTGGTTTATTACGAATATCGAGGGCCATGCTATTTCCACATATTAACATAACAAGGAAATTAAATGAAAATGAATGTGAAATGAAAGTGGGGCAAAGAGAAAATTATCGTTTATTTCTCAGAGAAATTAGTAATTATAGAATGCTTCAAAGCACACACCCACAAATATTTTCTCTATTCGTATTTCAGACTAGGAATAATTCTTAAAATATACAGGGTGTTTCACGGGTGAACAGACAAATGAAAACCGTGGATAGAGGGCATTGAGCTGAGTTCAGAAACTCCTCATATGTGTCTCTTAGGTACTCCGTTTCTCATATAAGTACAGAGGGTTTTCTGAAATTTCTCAAATTCTCGTTCGGCTACAATTCCTGAAATTCTAGATCGATTCGACTGGAAATTAAAATTTAAGTTTAAATTGTTAATTTTAATGAAGCAGAACTTTGAAATTCGACATCAAATCAGGACCGGACTAAGGAAGGCTTAACTCAACTTCAGACTCATGAAAAACACCCTGTATGTAGTTTTCCATCATAATTTGAACAATTTCGTTATCTGCATTAATGATTTTCTCGAAATAAATGAATCATTCGGTTGTTCCAATTGTGGAAGTTTTATAAATATTTGTTTTGTGGTCAGCTGCCTCTTAGCACTTCATGAAAATGGATTTATAAATTTTAATTGCAATTTTTTCTTCATCAAATATTCTGTTGAATGTGTCAAAAAATTATACCATATTCGGTCATTCAAAATTGTCATTCACAATAATAAAATGTTGTGTAATTGATAGTACACAAATATGGAAAAAACCTACGTTATCTGAGGAAAACTAGTTCTGTCTGATAGGTGTTCAAAATGATTTCCTCAACATTCTATACACTTTTTGGCCCTCTTTATGAGGCTCATAACTGCTCATTTCATTACATTGCTTTTCTTACGAATGTCGTCGCAAGCAGCATTTATTCGATCTAATAATTGTTCCATTGTCAGGATATCTGTTTCATAGAACCCCAAGGAAAGAAATGGAGGGGTGTCAAATCAGGGGATCAGGCAGGCCACAATGTTGGGGTTCTCCCTAATCCACCTGTCTGCATATTCTCTATTAGAAAACTTGTGAGGCATTCTGAAAATTTTCAACTAGTTGATAAAGGGAACTGAAATACTGATAAATACTTTTTCTGCGCATGAATATGATCAATGTTTCAATAACAAAGAGTAATAAGACATTAATCATCATTGATCCAATAATGGCAATAATAGAATCAATGAAAAATAAAACATTTATTATAATTGAAAATTAAATTATCATCCCCATTAAAAGGGCCAATGAGGTGAAAATGAATCCGGAAAAGTATTTGAGGTTCAAGTTGTCTCTAAACATTCTGAAGATATTTAATTATAATCATTTTTATCATGATAGCGTAGTTCTGTATTTCTACCTCTGGTCATCATCAATAATGAAGCTTATTATCATTGTAAATGACATGTTTTTCATGAGTTTGAATTCGAATACAGACTCAATGAGTCGGGTTTTCAGTTCTATTAAATTTCAATGTTTGGTTTCATTGAAACTAACAATTTCAATCTGATAATAAGTTTTCAGTTGAATCGATCAAAAATATCAGGAGTTATAGCCGAACGAAAATCAGAGAAATTTTAGAAAACTACTGTATATCGTAAACGGAGTACCTAAGACACACATATGAGATGTTTTTGAACTCTTGAACTCAACTCAATGCTTTCTATTCAGGGTTTTCGTTCGTCCGTTTACACCCTGTATAGGTTTTGTATATGTGGCAGATATCGTTCCAAAAATTAATTAAGAACACAGATTTCCGTCTTTAAGAAGAGTTTATTTACATCTATTCACGCAGCAACGTTTCGAGAAAAATATTTCAATCCATTATTCATAAGCCTGAAGAAGAGAAGAATTTTTCTCGAAACGTTGCTGCGTCAATAGATGTAAATGAACTGTTTCTAAAGACTGAAAACAATGTTTATAGTTTTTATTTGTATATGTGGACGAAAAAATCTACTGAATATCGCAGGTTCTGAATGGTAAATCTTCATAGAGAGTCGTTTTTAATCAGAGATCAAGACAGACAGACATCACTGATGTAATTATAAGTTGAAAGCGTAGTCTTGTAATTCATTAGCAGCTTAAAAGGTATCATGGAAATTGTATTAACCGAAATTGGACATGTTATCGGAAATATGAGTTAGGGTGGAAGTTTTTCTAGATTCCTGATAGCCTTATGCGATATCATGAGAAAGAAACTTTGTAGATAAATGAAAAGAATAAAAATCATTAACAACACACACAACAAAATACCGAATTAAATTTCATGAACAACAATGAATATCTCTATCTGATACTTATTGTATTTCTTGAATTTTAATTTCATCATTTATCTGGTCATTAATTCAGGTGTATATAAACTTATTGATTGTCTTTGTATTTCATTCCACCGATAATAATTATAATTTTTGTGAATTGAAAAGAGTAAAAGAAGAATTGAACTCAAAACTTACTGTACATGCTATCGCTAACATGTGAAATGAATATTTGACAAAGAAATGCAGAATTGCAAAATGGTGACTGCGCTGCTTCATAGGTCGACCCTGTTTTTGCAATTTTGCAATGAACTATTCGATAGTTTCTAGTATGATAAGGTTGCCACCTATATTGAAAATATTTCATTTGTGACGCAAGTTAATTTTTTCGAACGTTTTTAGTTAATATGATCATTTCATAATCTAGCTTCAACAAGAAATTCATAATTAACCTCAGTTATTCCTGTTGAAGGCAGCTTGAATTTCTTCAACATTGACATTATGTTATAATTGAATCCATATCTAGACCCCATTCTGATGCTCCAAATGCACCAAATTAAGAAAAAACCTTATATCTGTGTAATTTCTTAGTATCGATTCATATCTCGATTCATATTAATATATTCTGAGCGTATAATATTTCTTTTATCCATCTTAATTAAGAGATATAATTCAAATGTGGTCAATCAAACAAACAAAAAGAAATGGAATTTATCAAAAAGCCTTGTTCACTCCTCAATGATGCTTAATGCAGGTGAAGTGCATATTAGGCGCTCAATTATATGTCAATTTCGTACAAAATATCAGGTGTCCGCAATATTAAGCAGGTTCTCCCCTGAAACCTCATCGTATAGAATCAGGCATCTCAAATTTCTCGAGGATAAACACACAATTTCATAGCAGAATGATCTGCATGAAGGTCTTTCAATATAGATAAACGGGTAGATAATTCATGGAAACTGTAGGTTGATTCATCGTCCAGTTAGGTACCTCCGTTACCTGACCCTTTGAAAAGGTTTTCATGTCCCTATTACTGACCCCACATTAGCACACTCTAAAGGTACGAAATACTAATCAAAGGTAATAAACCCTTTGACTTGGATGGTTTCATGGTGAAGTTTTCAAAGGTAACATGGGCAATTTCTCAGCTTGCTATTATATTATGATTCTCTCAATCATTTGAGTAGTCTGTTGATGACTCTTAGTGGAATGAAAGAATAATTTCATTGGCTTGACGAAGTAATGTTGGTAGGAATATGAATTTGGTGGGAAATGACAGTTCGTTAAATTATTGAAAAAGATTCTTCCTGAAAGAAAACTGACCTGACTCTGTATGAGTTAGCCGTAAACAATCAACAGATATTGTCTGTCCCAGGCTACAGAATTCAATACTGTTTCTCGAATTTTCAAAACATTATCCTCACATTTTTTTAAAAGTGACAGTTATTTGAGTAACACCACTGGATTTTTCTGTCATTGGTTTATTATAGAGAAAATATTTTCAGAGTGTTTCAATAATTTTTTAGTTATTAATAAAGTCCTGTTATGTTATATAGTTCAAATTCGCCCGGATTTCAACATAGAACCTTGTTCAACCCGTCAAAAATATACAGAATTGTCAAATTTCACCAGGATACGAATTGTAGCCAATGGCGAGACTTTTCGAGAAATTTTTTCATGTGAAAATTCAGAGAAGAGATAATTGCACCTCGAAAAGTTAATAAGATGAATGAATATTTGTTCTTCAATGAAAAAATATTTTTTGCTGTTTTACGAAGAAAAAAAAATTCTGATTTTCCGAGATGACGAACTGATTGGATTGAATTATAATAAAAACCCCATATAGAGGAAGTCCTGGAGACTTGCGCAGGTAGGAGACTTGAACCACCTCAAATATTTCGATTCAAATTTTGAGCTACCGGTATCGTAAATAGGTTACACTGTCTGAAAAGTTTCACAGGTGCTAAGTTTTATTAAGTTTTATTGCTTTCATTGATTAATATTGTTTTAAGAATGATGAACCTCTTCAATAATAGTTGTAAAAGTTTAAGACAATATCTATATTGAATAGACTAAAAGGGAGTGGGGGATACTTCACCTATGCTATGGTCGGGAGACATAATCCGTGGTCCAAGTTTCCGTACTGAGCTTAGATAATGGTTTGCTTCAAAAAAAAGAGAATTGAATAATTGAAGTAAATAAAAAAATATAGAAACTTCAAAAAAGTAAGAAACAATATCTAGGAAATAAGGCAGTGACTCTGAAATAGAAAATATGTTTTTCATACGCTGATAGAACCTTGACAGAGACAATCGTTGGTCATTGGAAATTGTTTTTTTTTTCAATGTTTTTCTGATGAACAAACTTACGGTCAAGTCTCTCTCGCCCCCTGTTCAACTCTTCCTTGGGTTAGGGAGACATGAGCCAATTTTCGATTCCTAAAAAAAGAATTGCTGCACTCAAAATGTTCATCTCACCATCACTCAACTATTATCTATTATTACCTTTTGGGTATGATATCTGCACCCAAAAAAATGAGTTGCTTGCATTTACAGATACAACTTCAGTGGCTTCGGAGTGAAAAGAGGTTCTACTCTCCCGGTCTCCCATTAATTAGTGGTTTCTGACGTAAGATATTCATTTTCTCTTTTTGAACTTACTCTTAACGATTTTATTTAGTCTACAAAGATTACCGATGGAGTCGTAAAAAAGATCGAGAACTTGTCGATAAAAAAGTCAGATATTGAAATGCATTATTTACACCCTAAGGGGAGCGCCCATATGAATGTTCATACAATAAAAGCCCATAAACATATAAAATAAATGGATATACCATGAAAGTAGACATATTTTCTATTGAACATAATCTTCAATTTGGATTCTACATCGGATCGATGACTTCGCATAAAATGTTTGAGTAGTTGTGAACATTCTGGTGCAATTCCATTTTAACGAATGAGATGAGATAAATGGGAGAATCTTCAATAGCTGTAATGGATGCTGGATGTTATTTGATAGCATCCAGTGATAGATTCCTTCTCAACTCGAGAATGCATATTTTATGAGTTACTGAACCGGGATATTATCGAATTGAATTACGTTTTATGAAACCCCATTAGATGTGGATTTGGAGGATTGACTTGAATGAAAATTTGAGATAACAATAAATTTTCCAAACCAAGCACTTCATGAGAGTCGTGAGTTAGTGATGCCCTCTCGTGTTAGTCTTTCGGGTCTTAAATGAAAAAGGATCAATAAACCTAACCTAATGTGGAGTTAAAATGTGTTCAGAGGCAGACAGAAAAATATTTGATTTTAGAATGATATTTTCCCAGATATCGGATCATAAAGAGCACATACCTTCTAGTTATTTTTAACTCTATCAAATACACGATAAACATTTGAGTCAGATCACTTTAAATTCATTTCGAGCATAAATAATAGATAGGCGATTGGGGAACTATACTTCATTCCCAATAAACACAGATACGTGGAAGTACCTAACGTTGAGTTCTTCAAGTATTGCTACGTTGAGAAACCGGCAAAATGTCGTTAGGAAATACGTTTCGTTCTATAATAGTTGTACAGTAACGTAGCGGACAATCTTTTTGGAATGGAAATTCTACAAGAATATAACGTTGCCATTCGATTGAAATAACGTTGCAACAATACGAAATTCAAATGTTGATTCTAAAATAATTTTTTTTTCTGCCAGCATCCACTTGTCTTGTAATTGTTCCCATTAGGCAACATTATATCTTTTCCCACACTAGGTTCATCGAGACAACCGCAAACATCCATCACCGCCGGGATTCGAACCTGCTACCTCTGGCGTCCTACCCTATATCGCTGCAATCGAGACCACTTGATCATAAACGTTGATTATATGTGAAATCAACCTATGGTGGAATTTAGGTTTCGAAATAACGTTACAAAATTCAACGAGTAACCTTGAATTAACGCCCCCCCACCACATATAAACGTATAATACACGTGTGTGTGTTTATTGGGTTCAAATTTATTTTAGCAGTCGGTTGGCCATGAAATAATTTTCTCAAGTTTTTGTAACTAGAACGAAGTTAGGTTGGCACACATAAAATGTCGTTAATGTCATAACGCCGTTGCCACAACTAATATCAATTTTTATTACGAAATTGCCGAAAGTGATTGAAAAAAGAGACAGGGTTTCAGGAAGTGCTATTTAGAATTCAGGTCCGCTCATTCAAATAGTCATACCCTGATATTCTAAAATCCACAATACGTCAGACGGTAGCGAACATATTCAATGTAAGAGAATTTATATAATGTTTCATCTGAATCTAAACGACATACATTTCAGCTGGATATTTCCACAATCAGAAAGATTGTGAATGAAGAGGATGACAAAGAATTTTCTTCTATTGGGAGACCCAAAAAAGTGGTGGCATTTGAGAATTTTATGTTTGAGTGAATTAATGCTAAAAGCTTACTTTCGATTTTCGATAAATGTCATCGGAGAATAAGTTCCCTATAATGGATTTTTCTATTTTTCATTTGACTTGTCCTATACAATGTAAATGTCTTAAGGTACTAATAAATAATACCTATAATTATTATTATTACATCAATGTATTAAGATGAATAGCCACAAATACGCGCAAGTTGCCCTGTTACTTGTTTATTCATGTGAAATTTTTGTTCAAAGGTGAAGTTCATCTTAACTTGAAACTTCCTTCAATTTCTTTTACTTCCATTGATGTAAAATGATTTTTGTTGAAGAATTTAACATTCTTGTAATTTGTAATTATCTGTTAATTCCTTCGGAAGATACCCATTCGCAACCACTGCATCATATGCATTTCATCTTCGAGTTATTATTTTTGAAATCTACAAATGATGTAAGCCAAAGAAGATAACGAACATTAACTCTCCTCAAGCTAGTGCATATTATGATATACTGATCTCTTGTATTTTCCATGCAAATAACTGGATTTGTTATGCCTTCAATCAGTTTGTATAAACTTCAATTATGTTCGTCACATATTTTCCGAAGAGATTCGACATTGTGATAAAATACGTAATAACAGAAACTTTTACGTAGAACGGGCAACGTAGCGTTGATTTAAAACCCAAAAATGTTTTGGCAAGCTTCATAACCCCACATTTTCGTACTATACAGAGTGAAATGTGTCAAATTTCCATGGCCAACCGACTGCTAAAATAAAAGTGAATAAAGTATATATATATTTTTCTAGAAATTGGCGTTAGCATTGAGGAATAATTTATATTTCGTGGAGTGTTTCGTTATGGGTCGTGACAGAATAATGAAAACTGAGCATTTTATGTCAATACGATAAACTGCCCTAGTGGTAGTATATAAAAGTTTTTTATTATGAGCTCACTTGGCATACATATCGTTTCGGTGGTTTTCCTGAATGTGTGAAAGCATAAAACTCCTCCTATTTCTTCATCATCTATAAATTTTTTACTGCCAACGAGTGCTATATGGTTAAGAAATTCACCTGCAGTTCCCTTGAACTGCTTAGTTCAAGTTGCTGTTTCCCAGTTATTACTTAATAAAAATCTCATTCTCACGCCCATACAATTCCTCATTTCGCTTAGGAATATTCAACTTACGTCCCTTCAATTTCATGGCACTTCTGTGTGTATTGGCGGAATGGACTACATACGATGTGCATGTGTGGAGCACAGATAGGCGGGCAATTTCCTGATTGATTTATTTGCGCTGAATAGCTTTATTTCATCCATGAATTCGACGCAATATGATGTTCAGATGGCACGGAAAACCTTGAATTCGGCCGATACAAATTTCGTCGAAGTTTCCTTGACCAAACCATGATTAGGTTCATACAAAATTTAGCGTCATCTTGGCACGAAATTCGTTGCACTGGGACAGAGGGTCTTGCCGCAATAGCTCATAATACCGCAGTGATGTACCCCAGAGAAATGGCGTTTCTAGCAAACACCACATCGTCTCGTAGAGCGGGGCTAATATTGTGTTTAACTTTGCAGTTGGCTGATCCCCTAGTCCTAGTTTTCTCCAAGTGGGGGGAACAAGACCGATTGAAATAGCGGGAATGTATCTCTCATTAGACGGATCATGCTAGTTTCCACGTTTCTGTTCGGTCCCAAGGTGAGCATGTGCGATTATTTGTATAGAATAATTGGAGTCGGATGGATGTCTTGGTGCCTGAACTTGTCTGATATTCTCCGATTTTGCTATGTGTCCTGCAGTCTGTTTTCTGTCATTTTAACAGAAGTTTTCGTTGGGTATCATGTCAAGAAGCTAGGTATATTATTTTCGTACAATATATTCAGAACATGACTCTATTTTGCAGCCTTCTTGAACACAAAGAAGGAGGTCATATTCCTATAGTATATTCATCTCCCCAAAGTCCAAATCAAACTTCTACTTTTTAAAACTAAATGCAGGTTTCTGTCAATTAGAGTATTCTGATGCTATGATGTGCTGTTATATCCGCACTGCTTGTTTCAATCTCCGAAACATGCAACGTCTCACATATTTGATTTTAGAGAGTGCTAATGATTTTTGGAAATGTTGTGAGTCTGTTAACGATTTGATTTCTAACCGATTCCAGTTCTGAGGATATATATATCGTTCTACTTATTCCACCAAGCCTTCTCCTATAAATAAATGATGCGAAGACTGTTTTCAGTTCTTACAGAGCTAGATCGAGAAATCAGCGTTTGATTGGCGGATATATAAAGACTTTCTCTCAATCACGACTCGTGTATCTCACATAAGAATCATTGTAGGTCATAAGGTGATACATATTTTAAAAGTACAAGTATTCTACTGACATAAGTATCACGAAATATTATAGAAGTTCAAACTTTCGGTTTGGACAATTTTTCAACTAACTCCATTTTTTTGGGATTTTACGACGTACAACGAATTTGAGGGATATTCTGAAAGAGCAACTCTTCTAGTAATGAATTTCAAAAATTCGTAAAGCTCGAATGCAAAATACCGTCAGACGGTAGCGAACATATTCAATGTAAGAGAATTTATATAATGTTTCATCTGAATCTAAACCACTTATATTTCAGCTGAATATTTCCACTATCAGAAAGATCGTGAATGAAGAGGATGACAAAGAATTTTCCTCTATTGGGAGACCCAAAAAAGTGTTGCATTTGAGAATTTTATGTTTGAGTGGATTAATGCGAAAAGTTCACTATAGGATTTTCGATGAATGTCCTCGTAGAATAAGTTCCCGAAAATTGATTTTTCTATTTTTCATTTGACTTGTCCTATACATTGTGAATGTCTTTAGGTACCCATAAATACCTAATTATTATTATAATATCAATGAATTAAGATGAACAGCCACAAATACGCGCCAGTTGTCTTGTTAATGGTTTATTCATGTGAAATTTTTGTTCAAAGGTGAAGTTCATCTTGACTTGAAACTTCCTTTAAGTCCTTATACTTATATTGATGCAAGTTGATTTTTGTTGAAGAATTTAACAATTATACTGATCTCTTGTATTTTCCATGCAAATAACTAGATTTGGTATGCCTTCAATCAGTTTGTATAAACTTCAATTGTGTTCGTCACATATTTTCTGAAGAGATTCGACATTGTGATAAAATACGTAATAACAGAAACTTTTACGTAGAATGGGGAACAGAGCGTTGTTTTGAAAAGCGTCATAACCCCACATTTCCGTACTAAACAGATTGAAATGTGTCAAATTTCCATGGCCAACCGAGTGCTAAAATAAAAGTGAATGGAGTATAGGTAATAATACAATCATGATTTTTCATCTCATGTGTCGATGAGTACATACTGTTATGGTTTAAGTTTTCTAAAAATAATTTCGTTTAGTTTGCTGTGTTAGGAAATTTTGGGTAGGCATGGAGACATAAAAAAAAAGATATGGATTGTCAGTCAGAATAAATTGGAAAAAGTCACTTATTTTAGTTGAGCATTGAATAGATTTTTAAGTTGCGATTCCGTTGATTTGAATTACAAATTAATTTATAATAAAAAAATAAAAGGTATTTGAACGGATCGTAACAATACTTTTATTCTATTATTATTTTTTTTCCTATAAAGCTTGAAACAAACTGCTCCAAACAATGAACTGAACTGAAATCCACTAACCGTCGAAATCAATTTCACTGGTAACTTCCTAATGAAGCAAAATCAACAGAACGTCCTATTTGCCGAATTCTTTCCTTTTTCATTTAATCTCTGGAAGCTGAAAAAACAATCAGTATTGTTTTCTGATCCCTCAAAGGGCAAGGTTGGATCACGCTCGAAAGATTGAAGCGACCAAGTAATCTTGGTTTCTGTTCAGGAGAATATTTCTCATTTTTCTTCATTCACTTTCGCCCTTCGGATCAGAAGTGACCTGAATTGCTATACACTTCTTTTCTTTCAAGTCGATATAACATCGTTACAATTAATTTGGTATCAAAAAATTCGACTCGCACACACACTGTGTCATGGCACTTAATTAAGGTCAAGTTAGTTTATAATTCAGAATATCTGGAAAGAGATTCGTCAAATATGATTTCTGCAATTGAAATAAATCGTTTTCAAATACAAAAAATCTGATTCCATGTTTCAAGTTCTTAGAGAATACTCTTTTTCGATAGAAGGAACTCACTATTCTTTCCTATATTTTGAATATTCATAAAGACCTTTTTTATTAATGTTGATCATAAGAATTGATTCAGACGTATAACCTGCTGATACGAATATGAACTAGTGTATAGATCTGAGTCCAGCTAAAAAATTTGCCATAACTTGGACCCCTTCGGTATGCACGTCCCATCGATGGTAAGCACTTCAGGGTATTATTAAGTACTCGATCGCCATCTAGAATGCAACGATATCCACTAATATCCTCGCAGATCGGAACCCAAACGAAGACAATTGCATATGTCCTACCTCCCCTCTTACGCACGTTGACTTACATATACAGTCTTACTTATAGATATATAGAATTACGAGAATATGGGATGTCATTGTTTTGGTTTGTGTTCGGATATAAAGAGCAATTCAGTCATTGCTCACAGATGGCGCTAGACTGTTTAATTATACTCAGAAGCTCCAACTAGTATTTGATGAGGGTTCAAAGCGTTTTCCATCGGAGTGGGGATTGTGTTACTCTGACTAGGACAAATGAAAATGAAACTAATTGGTCAGCATTTACTCTTCTTCGATGGGACGTGCTTCCTGACGGTGTGAGAGCTATGGCACTAGTGTTGATATTCATATCAGCGGGTGATATGCGTCTGATATAATTCTTATTATTACATTCATACCTAACTGATTTTGGCATTATCTCTTTTTCATTACTTTTAATAATTTTGTTTTTCGAATTAATCAAACTGAAGAAATATAGCAGTTGAAAAATTTAAAACTTCAAAGGCGAATTTTGGCGCTAGTGGTTAACTTTGGTAAGGTTGTAGTTACTTGGGTAACCACATTTTGGCGATGATAACCATGTAACTATGACGTTTCAATGACGTCACACGAACTTAACCACTTAACCTTCCTCTGGAGTAGGGTTACTGGCATGGTATGTAGTTCTATCTCCTTTCAATGAGTGAACTGGAATAGTGGACCATTGATGTTGTGAGATTCACAAAATTTTGAAGAGATGAATGCTATAACCAAAGATTAACCTTCTTCTTCGAAAGAACGTTGTTTTTATAAATAAAATCCAATTTCTGTACCAGACAGAAAAGAAATAATGAGAGAACTGGGAAGATAATCCGTTCAATTAATTTTTTCACTCGTTGAGCAAAACTGAAAATTTTAATTTGATAATTCTTAAGCTGATAAAATATTATTACTACATATGCTAAGGTCTTGGCCGGATTCAAACTTTTTGGATGATTATTTGCTTTGATAGACTTCATAGAGCCCTAAGCTATTTGGGATTTGTATATACATAGTATATAGGGTCCATATACTATGTCCAGTAGAAATATGAATAAATGAGTATCTATACGTTTAAATGGAACAGTATCTTTGTAGATAGTGAAATAATGAATCCAAAACGTAAAATCATTTTTATATACAGAAAACTCACAAATATAAAGGAGTGTAAAAAAAACAGTTTTTCAAAAGGCTCAATTTATAAATTTTTATGCTGTAATCTCTTAAAATAAAAATTCATAGTAGATCATAAAATAAGAATTTCCACAAGTCTTCTGATGGAATAGGTTGGACCGAGGGTTGGACTAGTAACATTTAATATTACACATCTTCCTTTAAGCAAAGCAATGGTATTCTCAATTCGGAATTTTGTTTCAGAGAGTAAAAAATTGAAATGCTTCTCCTTGGCCATTAAATTTCCATTATCAGTACTGATATAAAAATTTTTGCTGCTCATTATTTGAGAAACATGTGCAATGAAGCTTAAGTTCCCAACTGGTGAAAGATTTGTGTGAACTTGAATTTATATTCCATGTCTCTGTTCATATCATTCAGATGTTCATCGATATGGACACATAAACCAATGTTTGCAGGAATAAACTGAGTCTTCTATCAATTGGTACTATCTATAAAAGTATTTATCTTCTCCTTGTTGAACAATATTTCGATATGGTTTCTATTCCCTTATTCCTCTAACCTCCATTTATTAATTTGGATTATTGAACAAATCAGACAAAACTGACAGTTGACACCTTCCAACAAATGTCATCAGTAACCTCGTCAGTAACTATGACGTCACACATAACCATAACAATAGTAAGCTGTGGTTACAGCGCCAAAATTCGCCTCAAGTAATGATTTATTGAAACCTTATCCTATAATTTCCAGGGTGACATGTTTCGGCAAAATAATGCCATTCTGAAACAAAAAAAAAACGGCTTAAAGAAACCTGTATTTACAACATTCAAATTTAAAGATTTAAAGTGAACGTGAAGTACCTACTGCCAGTTCATTACTTGAAGTTTTAAGATTTTTTCCTCTTCTACGTTACACTTCAAGAATGGATTTAACGAAATCATAAAGAACTATAGATGAACTTCAAAATTCTTCTCGATATAAGATTTGTGTCACCCCTGAGAGATATCAATCTCTCTAATAAAATTCGCATAAAACCATATCTTTCAATGACACTTAGCCGTCATCTTTTTTTAATCCTCGTTTTAAGTCTTCAACAAACTAATTCAAGTTGCCTTGTTCCTACAGGACCCAATGAGATGTTTACGGCAATACGGAGAAAACCCAAAAACACACTCTCATCCATTTAGAAAAACATGAGAATGCTATTACTGATTCGGATCTTTTATAAATTTGAAACGTAATACTCGTAAATCCTCAAACCAGCATATTTCTCTTGCGTTCCACAGCCCACTTCAATATCCTGAAGCTATTCCTCCAAGGAAAAGGACGCAAAAGGATTCCCTCTGTTCTAGAATCAATCCTTTGTATCTGGACAAATCCTTTGCATCAGTGAAGAAAAGAGGTTTTTGTCCAGGTCCGTTTTTGTTCTTAGAGTCAGACAAGTGGAAACTCGGATGATAAAATAGGTGATGAATTTTATATTGAATGGGTGTGGCTGATGCTTGGTGAAAATATATAAATGAAAAATCTCAGTGTCGTCTTCGACCACCTGAAATGTTTTTGAAAGCGAAGCACGTGTAGTGCGATTGTTAGTCAAAATCGCGTAGTTTAGTTTTTTATTTGAATCAATTTCTAGTTTAAATGCTACACGAAATGAAATCTAATGTTTAATGGCTATTTTCCATTTTTTTTTTTGGTTGGAGCTCCTGCCGCAATGATTCTGAAATGAATCAACGTTAAGTACTCTCAATCATAATTCTCAAACGATGAAGCAACATTGTAGAATGAATATACCCAAACCATAGCTGTGGATGTGCTTTTGTATCAAATAATCCACTTCTTTGGAAAATTGAATGAAATATGGTGCACCGTTGAAAATACTACTAAATTTCAAATATGCAAATTGGACTCAAACAGTAGTGGATGTTAGTTTAGTTTCAGCTGAGAGAGCACCATTTTGATGCTGTGGGACGGAAGCAATGTAATTTAGAACAACAAGAGTTAATGAACTCTTCTGAATTACAATGCTGCGTTGTTTTAATATTGTGAAGTTTTCAACCGTAATAATGGAAACGGTAGGTACAGTTATGGAATTGTGGCATCGATTTTCTGTAGCGTGAGTTACTTTCTGCAAGCAATATAAGCTGGCATAAAGATACAATATTGGAAATGAAATATAAGGTCGCAGTTCAATTTTTCAAACGATGATTGGCGTTGTGGATAAGTGATGAATCTCTTATTTGAAATTCGTCTTGATCATTGCTAACTATAATAGTAGAACAAGCATACAATTATGAAAAAATGGCAACCGAAGCCTTTTTTATCTCTGAACAGTTTGAGATAAGTATGAATACTAGAAATGGCGTCCTCCATAATTGAACAATCGAAATCTTCTTCTCAGGAAATAGGACAAAATAAAAACAGAAGGTCTTATGGTTTTTCATCAACTATGGCGACGATTCGCAGAAATTGCCTTATGCTTCCTCAGGCCTACAATTCATTCAAAACATTAGACAAATTCAAAGATCTTCAAATACAAGTACACTCATAACAGTCATAACCCACCAATTGCTATTAAGCGTTTCATTGACATGTTTAGTGGGGGGCTTAAGGCTACAAGCCGGATTTTTCTCAAGCAGCTTGTAAACTAGCCCAGTGTACATGTTGGGCAAAATTGGTGACACCTGAACTACATATTTTTCAACCCAACGAGATAGGGAAACATGCATGGAACATTACGGTTGTCTTTTTTGGAAAAACTAATAATGCCATCAACTGCATTCCTCTATCTTCTTCTGTTTTCGATTTATAGGCCAAACTTTAAGTTTCAACTCTGGTCATTATCTCCGTTTCTGTTTTGTGCTAAGATGTAGAAATTAAATCATTATACAAAAACTTTTTATAACAATCCAGTGGAGTGCTATGTTTTTTTTCAACAGGTATATTTGCTGAGCTATAACATAAATATGTTTCTTCTCATGAAAACAGTAGTTTGAAATAACTTAGAAAGACTGAGGGCGATGTAATACTGATTGCTGGGTGTATCGGACGGATAAACCAAACCTGCCACTGCGACCAAGCGTTCTATTGTAGCACACAGGCAAGCTCGTAGAGCTGGATCTCTCCCTCCAGTCCCATCCTACTGAAAAAGGGGATGATGTCGGAGGGGGAGTGATTCTTGAGTTCCACTAGGACCATCTTCGGAGAACAAAAGTCTCCAAGTCTGATCCTGTCTGCCGCCGGGCAGTGACAGAGGATGTGCTCAATCGTTTCGTCCTCCTCTAAGCAGAGTCTGCAGAGCGGGTCATTGACGATGCTAAGTTTTTTAAGATGAGCTCTGAGTCTACAATGTTCTGTGAAAATCGCCATGAAAGATCTCAGATTGGTTCTAGAAAATCCTAGCCAACGACTGGTGTATGGGCTGGGAGGCACTGAAATAGCCCTGCACGAGTGACGCAGTCCAGGACGGTTGCGCCAGTACTCCTGGACCTTATGCCTTATCCAGCTGTTGTTCCGTTCCCTGATTAAGGAATTGGAAATTGCTATACTTGGTGCCGGGCCAATAGGTGCTGAAGTTGCGCCTTCTTTGCTAGAGCATTCGATACTTCGTTGCCTCTAAGGCTAGAGTGTCCAAATCAGTTGCAGTCTGTTTAAACTTCCCAATTTGAAGAGTTTAGATCTGCATTCAAATACCTGTGCCGACTTGCATTTGTCTGCTGCGAAAGATTTAATCGCGGCTTGACTATCCGTTAGGATTTTTATTGACCTACCCGCCCAACCCATGTTGAGCAAATGGTTGGCGCATGGATCAATGGCGAAGACTTCTGCCTGAAATGCTGTCGCCGACTTTCCCAGACTGGCACTGAGTTCAGTCAGCGGTCTACGACTGTAGACTCCGGCTCCAGATCCCTGACTGGTTCTGGAGCCATCAGTAAACCAGCAAGGTCCTTGTAGATAGAATTCCTTGTGACGGAGCCATTCGTCTCTGCTTGGAATTAGAGAAAGAAGGTTCCCTCCGTGCTGGTTCTTGTGATTATCTGATCAGTTCTCATGCCCATCACCTCGTCTGCCTCCAATTGGACTGCAAGACGATTGGGCAAGAAAATCAGTTTGTCAGGCTCATTTACGTTAAGGTGGTGGAGCCTGTGGATTGCTTGTCTTGCCTCTCTCTGAACTAAAATGTAGAGGGGAAGGAAGGTCTCATAGCATCTCCATGGACACAGTTGGAGTAGAACGAAAGGCCCCCGAAATCATGAGGCATGCCGTCCTCTGAAGTTTCGAAAGTTTGTTTTGGGTTTGAGCGCGTTCTGTGCAGGACCACCAAGCGACACAGCCATAGGTGATCAATGCTCTGATCACCACGACGTACAGTCAGGGCGATGTAATATGAAATATTTCTAAAACGAAAAAATGGCGATTCTTCCTAAGTCATTTCAAAATACTTTTTTCATACCAAAAAACACAACTTTATGTTATGGCTCAGACAATAACTGTTGGAAACAATTAAAGTACATCACTGTATTGCTATAAAAAAGTCTCTCCAAAATGTTTCTATTTCAACATCCTAGCACAAACAGAAACGGAGATAATGACCAAAGTGGAAATCGCCCAAATTTAAATTTTGTCCTGTAACTCGTAAACAAAAGAAGATAGTGGATTAGTGGAATGCAGTTGATAGCATTATAAGTTTCTCGAAAAAAGAATAACGTAATGTGGGATTCATTTTCCTCTAGCTCGTTGGGTTAAAAAGTTTCAGTTCAGGTATCACCAATTTTGCCCAGCCAGTACAAGGAGCGAGTGCGTCGAGTACACTGGACTAGTTTACAAGCTTCTTGTGAAAAAGCCGGATTGTAGCTTGTACACTCGTTTCGTGTACTTAACCCTTTATTCAAACTGTGACCTCAAGGTATACTGTGCCCTTCAACACATCTTTGACAAGTTTTACAAAAACGGCTATTGTTCCTTGTCGTTCTGATTTTTGGTAATGCACCTCAAGCTCCAAAATGAGTGTGGAAAAAAATCAATAAACGACGGTGCACACTGAGTTCCCCTCTGTTGAAATTAACTATTCATTGTTTTTGCGTTTCCGAATTATCGAATTAGTGTGACAGCTTTCAGCTGAATAATTTCCCCGCCACGAAGGGCATTTACTTTAGGAAATAAATTCACGAGGGGCAGATGTTTTCGTTTAGGCACGTTGTTTGAATTTTATTTTCCGTCCAACGAAATTCATACCTTGAAAAGGGCACGTTTGACTCCCTAAATATTTACTTCAGCGTTTTCAGTTTCCTCGAGTTTATCTAAGGATTGGCGAATTTTGAGGAAAGTATAGAGTGACCTATTTGGATTATCAGCTTGCCTCTTATTGATGGATGAAAAATAGGGGTGGATGGGATATTATCTGCCAAATTCCTTGTGGAGGAATAAGAATAAGATTAAGTTTATTACATCCCCTCAGACAAACAACCATCGTATGGGACAGGTCATACAGCTCTACAATAACAATATAGGCTTATATTAAATTAGAATAGCAATTTAAACTTATGTAAAATTAGAAAAACGATATACAGAATTCTTCATTACCTACGTTTAGAATCCAAAAATTCCCTAAGACTATAAAAGCAGTTGATCAACAGAAACTTCTTAACTTCCTTTTTGAAAACATTATAAGGTAAGGTCTTGAATCTGTCAGGCAAGTGATTAAAAAGTTTAATGCCGTTATGCAGTCGTGATTTTTGGAATTTTCAAGTCCTGTGAATTGGATATTCAAGAGTGCTCTTGTGTCTTGTGTCATGTTTATGGAACTCACAGCAGTTTTTTAGATTTTCAGAGTTCTTCTTAACAATAAACTCTTTTCTGACCTGAAGTAAAATACGAAGTCTTCTTATGATTGAAATTTTTTACAATTTTGCAAAAAAACTTTTGAGGACAGTTAAATGACATTTCGTGTAATTGTCAGAGAATTCCTGCCATCATAACCATCAAGGTTTTCGTCAACCCAAACAAAATATTTACATTTTATGTACTAATTTCCGAAAGTAAAGTCGACTATTTTTGAAGCCGAGTGCTTTTCGTCCCCATACACTTTTCGCTCGCTCTATTCCCTGCTGTGTTACAGATGCCAGCGTGGCGATTTAATCAAGGAGAGCCAGGATTTTATGAAAACATAAGTGCCTGTGACAATAACTGTCTTTTGCAGTGGTAAAATTAGTTCTTAACGAAATGTGCTACATTTTACGAGTGAATTAAGAATGTGGCTTGAATATTAGTATTCATTAAAATCAAGAATGGACAGTGATAGTGATATGGGTAGCACTTCTCCAGAAATGGGAGAATTGGCAATTACAGCCAGGTTGGATTTATAGCACACAAACGAGTACTTACTCTAACAACACAAGAATATCCTAGTTACGTCCCTTTTATGTCCCAAAGGGTACCGTCGTTACAGGATATTTTTGGGATATCCCTTGGATATCCTGCTTAGTATTTCCTAGTGATATCCCAACTAGTTTATTCCTGAATTGTCCCATTCATGTCCCTGTAATGCCCATGAACTAGATCTTCAACGTCATCATTTTGAACGGCAGATTACCGCAGGTTACCAAAAGATGGAGAGTGTCTGATTACTGAAGTAAGGTTAAAAGTTGTAATGCGTCATGAAGGACATAACCAAAGGCTAAACCACCAATAACTGCGGTAATTTATTCATTCAATGTCGACGGACCAATGATTATATCAAAGATCTTTATTAAAAAATTATACAAAAAAGAAAAATTCGAGCACCAACAAATTTGCCAACACAAATACAACTATATGGAATGAAAAACAGTCAACATACAAATATAAGAATACACAAACTTAGCAAAAGAGAAAAAAAAATGGATTTTCACTAGAAATAATGATTAACAATCGACCTTAGCTCTTTCTTGAACATTCTCAAATTATTAGTATGTAGCGCAGCTATGGGCACAACAATTTTGTTCCACTTTCTCTTCAACCCAAAAATGGCTAAGCCATAAATATAATTTCTATGAGTTCCACGCTCAATAAGTTGTCTCGCACATCTAAGCTCATAAGGAACCTCTCTTTCAGCCAAAAGCTCAAGAACACCTTCGCAATTTACAAGACCCATAAGCGCTTTTTTAATAAAGTAAACATCATGATATATATGAAGGGATTTAATAGATTCTAAGTTTACAGACAAAGCAAACTGAAAGTAGCCCATCTTAGACGCAAGGAACCTGAAGAACCTACGCTGAATTGACTCTAAAATGGAATGTGAGTTAGTTTAGATGGAGACCATATAATTGAGCCATAAAGCATAATGGCTCTAACCAGCGTCTTATACGAAAGTATAATGGACTCATGAGACTTAAACTCCTTCGTAGACCTAATAATGAACCCCAGAGACCTATAAGCCTTAGAGACAGTGGCATTAAGGTGCAAGTCAAATTCAAAATCACTTTGGTGAATTGCACCTTGATCCCTGATACTGCAAACATTTTCAAGAATTTGACCATTAATAGAATAATTAAAAATAAGCTTCTTGTTTATTGTATTTACCGGTTATTCGCTTAAAATCGGTTTATATTAGTAGGACACTATGTTCGCGCCGCCAATAAAAGCAAGACTCAAAACTTAACCTCAAAAAATGGAAGAAATAACACGTGGAATACGACAAAAAATTGAATCAATGTTTTATGTTGATTTGAATGCAATGCAATATAAATCATTGCCTAGATATTATATCTTCATGAATCAAGAATTGTGGACAGTTCAAAGGCATATATTGTGTTCCAAAAGAACCACGGATGTTCTTATAATAGGTCTGTTCGTAGAGTGGTTTGCAATGGTTGTGAACTGTACAGAGCAAGCGCAATTCCATTTTAGGGTAGCGAAAATCCATTTGCGCTTGCTCTGTACAGTTCACAACCGTTGTGAACCACTCTACGAACAAGCCTATTATTAGGAAAATTCCCTGGAACATCCAGGAGATGTCCGAGGGATCTACCATTTTGGTAAGAGTATGTAATATTTTTGGGATGCTGTAGGTAATACCCGGTATATCCCTAGGATGTATCGAAAGGTACGTCCCAAATATGTCCTTTTTGGCAACTAAGGGATGCCTTGGAACATCCCTAGTATGTCTTATGTCCCGATAGAGACTGTCCCAAGGACATTCTCCTATTTTGTGAGAGACGTTCCTTTGATGTCCATAGAATGTACAGGGTGGGCAAAATTCGATGTCTACTGAGGGGATCTCAGGAACTATAGCAGCTATAAGAAAACGGATGACACATTCTCGAGCTCTTTTTTCTGACTAATCCAAATCTGAAAAGAGATCCGGCTTATCATTTCTAAATTTTCAGTTATAAAGGAAAATTGAGATTTTGACGATTTCTAGAAGTTCCCTCAACTTTTTTGTCTTTGAAGTTACAGATCTGAAACCTGAACCTTCTTAGGTACTTTTACACGTAGAAGCTACTGGCCGAAGATTTTTTCCAATTCAAATATAACAAATTCAATAAAAGTTTGCATTTAAAAAAACGAAAGTTCCAGATCTGTAACTTCAAAGACAATAAATCTATAAGAACTTTTCGAAATCGTTGAAATCTCAATTTTTGCTGATGACTCAAGGTTTTCACCATTATTTGTTTCTCTGAAAAAGAGCTCGGTAATGTGTCATCCGTCTTCTTCTAGCTGTTCTAGTTCTTAAGCTCCCTTCAGTAGACAACGAATTTTGACCACCCTGTACTTGTGTTTTTAGGGCACTTTCATGATGTTATGTAAGGTCGACGAAAAAATGTAATATACACCTCGACACTGAAATATTTTTATTGTTTCTCCTGCAATTTGCAGGCTCGACTGTAATAGACAGTGTTTTGTCCTTGGTACATAAATATTTCGTAACATGTGATTCAGCATATTATACAAAATCAACCACCAAGACACATCCCACTGAGAAAACCCTTCCCAAATTCACTGTATGATTTAGTCAAGTTACACAGGAGCAGCATCACTGATGCATCGACTATTTTAAGGGAATGCTTCCTAGTTGCATTATACATTACCAAATTCAGTTCACCACTTAGTTCTTGGGGTTTTCTGTCCATTTGCATCCATATTTCAATCTGAGTCTGTTGAAAATTTCTTCTGTAGAAGTTTCTAAATCATCTGCTTATTCAGAATCCTTCCTCTTTATTTTTGTGGACTATTGGTCAAGGGTTTTGTTTGAGGCTTTTTTTGATCCTTTTTTCCTCTGTACGGTTTTAATATTTTCCTGCTTCTTCCTTTCTTCAGATGGTTCTGTCAACACCCTTCCATGAACCTTCTGTGCAAGCATCGTTTCGGGAAATATCTCAAATCGCTACATGCTTTGTAGCTTGCTGGATGACCTCCTTTACCACAAAACACGCACGTAGCGTTTCCTTCTTCGGCTTTCCCGACGAGTGAGCAGTCTTTACTGCTGTGATTTCCAGGAAATTCAACACACCTCCACGAGAAGGTGCATTTTCTTTGGGAATGTCCGAACTGCTGGTATCGATGACGTTGCCCGGGTATGTTCGAACGTCTCTTTGATTCGAATTCAACCTCCTTACTCATATTGTTGCATTTCCGTATTTAAAAGCGGATTTAAAATCAAAAGTGTACTAAAACTGATGTGGGCCTTGTATTACTAGATCCCGTAACATCAACAAGAGATCAGCGATCCAATTTATGACACCGACTGCTTATGTTGAGCTCTTCAGTTCTTGTCCATCATACTAGAGATGCTAGTTTACGATAAGACCACCTAAGAAATCTAGACTCAAAATTGTACTAGTCAATTTTTTTAGGATAAGTCGACAGCAGAACTAAAAAACGGAATGGCTGACGTAGCATTTAAACACAAAGTATTGTCTATCCTCCAGTGAAGAACCACGCTTTTCGACGCTACAAGAAGCTGTTACTGCATGTTTAGGAGACATATAGGTACTCCAAGGTGGAAAACAACTTTACTAATTGAATACCATCCCAGAGCGACCAGACATAACTTACTTTCACACAGATGAAACTTTAGGATCTCAGTAGAGTAACTATAAAGAAGTTATATCTCATCATTCAGTCGAATAGTTGTGACTAAACACCCTCTAAACATGAAAATTATTTAGCCGGGAGTGTGAGCGCGAGAGCACTATGCATGCGTTTCAGAGTGAGTGAGACACTATGGTAACTCGGTTCCCTTCCACAATCTGTTTGGAGTCCCTTTACTTTACTCTACATTGCTCGCAAATGTCACATACACATATCATATCTAAGAGTATCAACTCATGCACATACTTATACCCAATAAACTAACTGACTGCATTCATTTCATAGTCCCTTGTTAATTCAGATAATATAGGGTAGTATTTTCTTTCGAATTCTTAAAAAGTTGATGGCATGTCTCTTATTGAAATCATGTCTCGATTATCCGAAATTATGTACACCAAAGTGATTTCGGATAAGAGAAATTTTGGTTAATCCAAATTTTTTTTTTTTAGAAAATAGGAGTTTAGGATGCCTGTATCATAAGATCGAGAAGAAAATAAGTAAAGTTCATTTATATTTATTTTCTGTGCAGCTTCAAAGCGTCTGGCAAGAGTTTTGGCCTATGGAAAGTGTCTGTTACTTATAATATAACTACAGAATAATATTCTCTAAAATATATAAAAATCAGCCAGGTGAACGTAAGTTAAGTTTTTCTTATTTTCAGTTACCTTTGCCACCTTGTATCTGCCCAAGTGCCACTAGGCAAGCTGCACAAGTTCGCAGGTATTCAAAGCACATGAGACTCTACTGAGATTCTAAAGTTTCATCTGTTTGAAAATAAGTTATGTCTGGTCGCTCTGGGATCTTGGACCATAATTGTTTTCGTCGAATGCAAGGATGTAAAGAATCCAAAAGAGAATATTTTTGAAGACATCAAGAAATTTCTACACCCTTGTCCCCAAACGTATCCAACTGCAAATGATCAATGATTTTCTGTCTATTCTTTGCAGTGCGTCTCTCGTCTTCCTCTTATGGGCTTATTCATTCTCACATATTTACCCTGGAAATCTCTCGTATACAGGGCCACTTCGTTTAATTCCAAATCTGATCTGCATTCAACACAAAGGGCACACAAAGTGCTTTCATGCTAAATCAATTCGAAGCGCAAAATTAGCCGGAGGCAGTTTGGTTACACCATTGCCCCGTTTAAAAACGGAGTTTCTTGGAGCTTGCCCCGGGCGGTCCTGTGTTGAATATTCATTGTTCCATTCTTGATTCGTCCCAAGTTTTGAAACGAACCAACTTTTATGGAATATTGGATGGAGTGTTGATTTTACGGTCATCGGGACGGTTTGCAAATAATGCTTGTTATGCAGGGAGTTCTGGAGCACTTTCTGTTTGTGAAAGGGTCACTAATATACTTCTCTGAGAGTAGCACTTATTTTGATGAAAAAAATTAGTTGAGAAATAACGAAGTGATAATAAGATCCGAATCCAAAGAAAAAACATTAGCAGGTAGCCCAAAGAAAATTTGTATAAGACAGTTTTTGACCAGTTCATGACCATTTGATAATGATTGAAGTTTACGTATTTGATGTTTACAAAACTATTTCATCTATTCTATAGATGTCGAGAGAAAGTAGTGTGAAATTTAATGAAAGAGGTTTGGAAAAAAAATCAAGAGTTATTTTCAGAATTCGTCCTATAAAGATAAGCTTTTACGATATATGCACCTTCAGCGTTGGGCAAAGCTTCTGCAGGTTTAAAACGTCAGGTGTACATACTCGAGCGTGTCAGGTTAAGATACTATATTTGCCCCACGTGTCCAGAGACACGTTATCCGAATAATGAATTCATGTTAATCTGACAGTTTGAGTGGTGGGGCTGGACGTACGGAGGAGTTAAAAATGGTGGAAAATTTTTTTAGAGCCTGTCGGATTTTTAGAGGATATGTTAATTGGACCCAAAGGAAGCTACTTTTCAAAGGAACTGACAATTCGGACTTGACGCAAGGTCACAGCGGCCTGTTGCAGTTGCAAAAAAAAATCGTTACTCGTATATACTCGAGCTTCTCAAATTTTCATACAGATAATTAATCTTTGTGTTGCAGACCCATCAATCTGATACTAATCAGGGGGGGTCTACAATCTGACAGTTTGAAGATGTTAACAAGACATTTTTTTTTAAATATTTTCCTTCCCGTACCTCTAATCGTTTCTGTTTTCATTATGAAAGTCGAAGATATGAAAATTCTATACAACTTTTGTCTGAAGCAATTTTGCCTACTCTTAACCGTTTTTGAGTTAAAGGGAGATAAGGGCGAGGAGGTTAGCCACACATGCGAAAGGCCAAGGTCAATGTAGAAACCCAGTCTAATGTACATTCATCGCCATATATCTCGAAAACGTTCCAACGTAAAAAAAATTGCTTCGAACAAAATTTGTAGAACATGTTATTCCCTACAACTTTTATAAAGAACGCGAAAATAATTTGAAACCCAGGAGATGAGATAATTCGAACTAATTTTTGTCACCTTTATGGCCAACATTTATTGTTTGGGCTTGCTGAAACTGTCAGATTATATTGTTTTTCGTTATTCTTGAATCATTAGCTTCAATAAAAGAAAAAAGCCACCGCGCTCGAGAATGTACAAGTGACGTTTTTTTTTGCAAGGTTGGCGCCCTGTCACACGTTTTCCTCAAGCTCAAATTGTTAGATTAAGAGAATATATACTTTTCAACATGTAATTAACCACATAATATATCTTAATCTGTCATGCTCGAGTATGTATAATGATCGTTTTTTTTTGGTAGAGGTCCCTACAGGGTCAAATGTATCTTCCTTTATAATTATCTGATACGCTCGAGTAAATACCCAATTACCCTCTTGGTCTCCCCAACTATAAACACAGATACGTTGAAGAAACGTTGCAACGTAACGTCACGTCACTTCTATCTAATATTCTTCTACTACTTTTAGTTGTCGTTGTAGAAATGCAAAATCTCTTGAAAAAACACGCTTTATCTTAGTATCATGGCAACGTTAACACCTAACGTTAATTTTCTCTTTTTAATAGGTAGCAAACATTCTTTTTGTAATGAAATTTTTACGGAATTATAACACTGCTATTTTATTTTGAAATGATTTTGATAAGCTGCTGAGTCTGAAGATTGACTGAACGTTGAGTTTCAGAATTTAGGTATGTTGATAGTATCAGTTGAATCTACGAGGATTATTCGTATATTTGGAACATATTTCAGTTTGTTGTTTATAGTCAAGGAGAACGGTTTTAGAAATATCGTAAAATCGGTTATATCCACTTAATAACAAATTTATTGACGGATTCAGGTTCTCCCTGAACTAGCAGGTGTGACAATTAAGAGTGAAGTATCCCATCAGTCATGGTGTTGACCATTTTTGCTGTCCCCACATAAATAAACCGCAGATGCATTATTTTATCATACCAACTTAGTGGATAATTTCTGATACACATTTAGGGATTCGCTACCTGTGCATTGAAACAGCCACATAACCGATGTCAACAATTTATTATGAAAGACGAGGAGTAGGAGGACAAGATTAATTTTGCAACAGTTTAGGAAGAATATCGACAGGAAACGATAGTAACTTCTCCCTAAATTGGATGCAACGGCATTGATGAACTTGAAATCAGTACTGATATGAAGTTATTGACGTTTAATTTTATGATGAGATGAGCTGTTCTTTGAAAGTAATCTTACTCGGCATGGTACAATGAAGTTTAATGAAGTTCCGAAGTGGAATTTCCTCAATCGATAAAGTTAACTTGAAACTTTATCCTTACAGAATTAATTTGAATCCAAATCTTATCAGCGATCAAGAAGTGCTATCTGACCTCTATTCTCTCTATTCTCTATTCTCCAGGAATACAGATGCCCACGAGAGTCTCGTCTCGCGTGAGAGTCTGGCATGGAGAGTCTCGTAGTCTCGTGAATATTTTGGACAGTACCAGTATAGCTCCCGAATTTGAAAAATGTTGATTAATTCCGTGTGCAGAAGCTTCATTTACAAGAGAATGCTTGATTTCATATCTGATATCAAAAATATGTTTGAATTTCAAATGATCGGAACATACGAGTATTTATATGAATGAAGTGCACTCTTTTCGACCAAGCATTAGTAAGTGACCCCTTGAATAGAATTCCTGGTTTCGATCTTCCCAGAAAAATACACCTTGTATTCTGAACCGTATAAAAACAAGACACGGACGTATGCTTTTCCGATGTTATTCAGTTGAAAGCCCTAGTTGTAAATGCGAGGAACCAGAAATGGTTACTCATTGTCCCATTTATAGGTTTCAGGATGGTTTTAGAAGTATTTATATCCCTAATCTTTTTTTGAATTGGGTGAATTTTAGGTTTATCTGATATATAGAACTCAATGTATTCTCACATTTTTCTGTTTTTTTTATTTCAGATAAAATTTTATTGTAACTTGGAGAAGACTTCCGGGTTTTTTTTTTCTTCGAGGAAAAGATCAGTTTTTTTCAGTGCGAGATGTCCTTTAATATGAAATAGCTCAGCTTATTTTGTAAACAGTTTCATCTCTTACAATCCACTACACTCACACGGGGAAGGGGTGTTCTACTGGGGTTTGTCCCTAAGCTCTTCTATCATACTCGTACACAAAATTGTATGGTACACTGTTACGCTAACGTCTACCAAAAATGTATCTTAAAGGTACACATACTAAAATTATTGTTTGATGTTGAAAATTTTAATGCTCTATATCGAAAGAATATACATATACGTATACAGGGTGAGTTTTTGAATCATACAAATATTTTAACACTAGATTACCTTCAGAATAACAAGATAAATCTGTGATAGTACACAGCTGTGGATGTTTAACAAAGTAGGTATTGCATTCGGTTAAAGTACCAAATTTTTCGAATCTCACAGATGTTTTTTATTTTTGAACATCAAATTACTCGAAAAGAGCGCATTATACGAGAAAATATGAGAAGTACCTACTTTTATTTTATAAAACGTTCAATAGTTGGGTTCTTTGAATTTCTGGTATTTGTATGGTACCTACGTTATGGTCATAATGAGAAAACTGGAAGACAAATTAAAAATTCTATTCCTAAATTCATTTCGTTCGATAGAAGCGTTTATGAGATAGAACTAAAAATAACATTTTTTATGATTTTTCAACAGCCTGTATCATAAAAACCGTGCCGATTGGGAAAAATAGTAAAGAAAAAAATGTTTGTTTCGACCACAAGAATCTTTTGTTACAATATTTGTACGAGTCAAAAAGTCACCCTGTATTTATACTAACATATACCGATATCGGTCAGCATTCTCTGCCCCTGATCTTTTTTGGTTCGTCATTCCTGATGGAAATGGAGTTAAAGTTGAACCACAATAGATTATACTGTTGTTACAAAATAATTCACTTGAAGAAATCACATTTGTAAGCAACATTTTTCTGACATTCGAAAATCGAAAGCATACTTTTCATGAAATGAATAATTCAGGTAGGCGAATGCTTGCTGAAACTTCAGTTTCAACAAATCAGTCAGATAATGGAAACAGCTCGCCGTTCAACAAATATACTAATATCAAGAAAATCACGTTCACAATGCGGTCATTTATTATAATGCTGATAAATGCATATGCATCCTACTCTCGAAGGAATTATATCTTGTTGTGGGCATGAGAATGACATATTTTTTAAAACTATTTTATCTCGTCCCAGGGCAGGGCTCGAAGTTGATAAAGACAATTTCAGATTGCTATTCCTACACGATACCCCTAGTATCTCCTTTGCGAGAAAACTTATTAAAAAGTGGTTGGTAGGATGTATAAGATGTAAGACACGGGACTGGCAAACTTTGAATCAATGGGGGGGTAATTCTATTAGGAAACTTTAGGAGAAGACCCATTAATTACATTCGGAGAAAAGTTTCATGGAAAAAAGATGACGCAAACTTTCTCGACAATCAAATTCTTCAATTAATTCGGAACGTTTTTCCGATAGAAAGTCTTGGTACCTGTATACCTACGCTGACTTTCTTCACATCGAATGCTGCCTGTAATTCCGTTATAAACGAATATGTGGTATAAAAAGACTTGCTTTCTTTAAAGATTAATAAAGTGTGCATACTTTCGATGTTTTCATATGTTGCTGATTTAGGTTTTGTCAATACTGGATAGGACATATGGAACTCCCTAGAAGTACATTATCTCGTACATGATACAGTGACTTTAGAGGAGCATAGATTAAATGAACAAAGAATAGATGGACCACTCGAAAAACAAACTTCAGCGTCATCTGTTTTTACGGTACATGTACTAATTTTCGACGAAACCAAATAAAAAGGGAATCTGTAACGCTCATTTTTAATTTTCTTGTAATGATCAAGGCAGAATATATTTGAAAATTTCTGAGTGAAACTCAGAGAAAGATTCGAAATAAATTGCTCATTAAGAAATTGCAGTGAGATAACGAAGAATACGAATCTTTATCTGGATTTTTCTCTGATCCGAAGAATCGAAAAAAAAAATCAGTTCATAATTGAAAAATTTATTGCATTGTTCTTCAAACACGGATTCAATTTATAATTAAAATTATTCTTTAAATTCACATTCTAATTACAAAACTTATTCATTACACAAAAACATTTCTCATAAACTACCATCATTCCTAATCACAAAAACAATTCAATATTTATACATAATATACACATATTCTATTGAATATCAGCAATACATTTTTGAATATCAAACAATAAAGCATATGATTGTATGACATGAAAAAGTTTCAGTAGAGGTTGATGTAATGAGGTACCATACATAATTCGGCGTATGATACAAGAGCTCAGAGAAGAAACCTCAGTGAGAAAACCCTGCCTCATCCAGAGTATTGTAGGGCGATGTTTAATTGTACTTTGGAGAAGTAGCGAACATCCTATGAACTTGTTCAATAAAGGTTTTAAGGTCTTTTGAATTCAATGTAATGTCGCATAATTACCTTCTTGCATCACGATTTTTGCACCCAACAACACAGCACGACTTCACTCTTGCAGATATTTCGCTTCGCCTATTGAATAATTTATTAGAAAATTATGTCAATTCGTAAATTGATAGATAATCAAAAATACATCTGTCGGTCTATAGATATCTTGATTAGTCGTTTGAATATTCGGCGGAGATCACGGTCATTCACGAGTGATAACGATCGAAACCTCAAAATGCACTGACACCTAACGATCAAATTTAGAATAATTTTTGTGATTAGTGTACCATAACAATAGGTGGCGCCACTTGTCAGAGTGATCCATCTATATTTTAATTTAATCTATGCTTTAGGAGAAACAGTGGCGACACTTTGAAATTTTGCTAGAATATGACGGAATATGAAGCACAGATTACAATGCTATGATCTGTAATTCGGAATACCGGAAGGATCATGTCTTAACAGGAAGGTGATGAATAAAATATAAAAACAGACGAAAAAACTGCAACACCTACAAGGAGCTGTTTAAATTTTAATTTTTGTTGGCTTAAATAAAGGTAATGTAGCAAGGAGTAAATGATTAAAATTTGGAAAAAAATTGTGAAGGTTTTTTCATCAAAATATTTTTGTCCAAAATCGAAGAAGAGTGGACACTGGACGTCGAAGGGGCACAAATGAAGTTCAAGATCGGCGTCTAAGACTTATGGCCATTAGAGACCTATTTGCGACAACTCGATCTTTGGCTGATGAGTAGTTAGGAGAACAAGGCCATCCTGTAACTTTCCGAACGGTTTACCGCCGAATAAGGTCTTTTGGATTGCAGCATTATCGACCCAATCTTGTGTTACCACTTAAGTTTGAGGAAAGATTACAACGATTACAGTGGTGCAGAGAACGACAACATTGTAATATGGAATGGCATCAGGTCTCTTATCTCGATTCTCCTTGGGTGCACACTGCACATGATGGCCGAAGAAGGGTAAGACGACGTATAGTAAAGCCATATGTTCTTCCTTACCTTAAGCGGCTCGAGAAACCAATATTTCAGCAAGATAATGCTCGACCTTATGTTGCCAGAGTTAGTTCAAACTTTTTTGAAGCGACCCATGTGAATCTTTCGCCATGGCCGCCAAGATCCTCCGATTTTTTGCCCATAGAGCATGTTTGGGACATCATGGGTAGAAGGCTTGGAAATTTACCCCAGCTCCCACGGACTTTGGCGGCTCTGAGACATGAAGTACAGGTAGCTAGGGATAGTATCCCTTAAGAAGAAATAGACCATCTTCTTGCATCAATTCCGAGACGTGTTGAGGGATGTATAAATACCGCGTTGGACAAACACAAAAAATTTTAAACTCTTCGTTATTTTTTTCCAAATTTTAATCATTTACTCCTTGCTATACTATCTATGTTTCACAAAAAAAAAAAAAAATTGAAATTTAATCAGCTCCTTCTGGTTGTTGCAGTTAGTCAGGCTTTGTCAGTTAGTATAATAAGAAATAATATACCATCCGCTGATAAGAATAGCAACAAGTGTTGCGATCTGAATTGAGCTAACATCAGGGCCACTAAATGAAGAACGTTCCACCGAAGAAAAGCAGATGCTGACCATGGTTGCTCTAACGAGGTCAAATGAGACCGAAACCATGGGCAGCATTTGCTCTTCTTCGGTGGAACGTTTTTCATTTAATGGTCCCGACGATGGCAAATCGGCTAAATAAAGTCAGATCGTAATTCTTGTTGATATTCATATCGGCGGGTGGTATGCATTTGAATTAATTTTTATTAGTAATTCGGATTGGATCACGTCATGTCATGTGACCAAATCCGCCATGTTATTGCAAAACCGATGAAAAACGAGACCACAATTGTCGCCACTGTCTCCCTAGAGTCACTTGTAGTACAGGATAAAATGTAACGTACGAGGATGTATTGATATCTAGTTAGCGTAGACCAGTTCCATCCATAAAAATATTGCATTACTATAGCAACAAACAATAACTCATTAGAAGTGTTCTTGGGAAGTGTGGGATCAAAAAACTGAACCAGAGTTACGCAATAAATTAAAAGAAAAATGTCCACCGAAATTGTGAAAAATTGGAGTATCGAGCAATCATCATTTAAAAGGGTTAAGAGGTGAGCAGATTTACGAAGATATGCTTAATACCCTTGGTGATCAATGTCTTTCGTATGCGACCGTGAAAAATTGGACTGCTAGCTTCAAAAGAGATAAATATTCCATTGAAGATGATGACCGATCGGGAAGGCAAGGGTAGAAGCAGAGACAGACTTGTCTCTGGGTAGAAGCATCACGTTCGATCTGTGCTCGATTTGAAAACGATGTAGACTTCTGAAACCGAATTGATACCATGAATGGGACAAAAAAAGCAACAATCGATGGAATAGCGACACTCTGGTTCTGCAAGATCTAAGAAGTTTCGTGTCCAAAAATCTGCTGGAAAAGTTCTTGCTTCAGTATTTTGAGATTTCCATGGAGTAATCATGATTCATTTTTTGGATAAGGGTAGAACAATAACTGGAGATTACTATTCGACATTTCTGACCACTCTACAGGAAAAAAATAGAGAGAAAATACGCGGAAAGCTATCCGAAGGTGTTTTGTTTTTGCATTATAACGCCCCTGCCCACAAGTCTCATGTTGCCATGCAAAAAATTCGTGATTTAGGGTTTGAAATACTAGAATTCTCCCCTTATTCACCAGATTTGGCTCCATCCGAATATCATCTCTTTCCTCAACTGAAAAAAAGTTTAAAAGGTCGTAAATTTTTTTTCAACGCGGAGGTCATAAAAGCTGTGGAGATTTGGTTTGCAGAGCAAGAAGAATCATTTTTTTCAAAGGTCTAGAGACGTTGCAGGCTCGCTGTAATAAATGTATCCAATCAAGAGGAGAATATGTTGAGCAATAAAATATTTTGACATTGAAATTTTGTTTGGTTCTATAGTAAGCTAAGAATTTTTCGATATATCCTCGTAATCTATTAATATTGGAACTCCACAAATTATGATGAAATGACCAATTTCTTCTTGAAATATATCCTTTATAGAAAATCCCAGAGATAAGGAAAAGCCTTACTGTGATCACTGAGCAACGTAGTTATGCTCACAGAATGAAATAGCTGTACAATTTGAGGGACTTCTTTTCATTGAAATATAATTTTTTCTTTATTATGCATCTCAAATTCATATCTGAAAAGAATTGAAAATAAGAGGAATAACCAATAAAATGATGAAGATTGATCTGAGCAACACAAAAACTGGAAAAATGTCGATATTATCGTTATTATTCAATTTTTAATGAGTTTAACCTCGTGTAATCCTTTCTCCTGCCATTTCATAAAAGATACCATTCCAACTCATTATGTAGGTCAGAAGCTTACGGGTATCTCCCCACGTAATTTCTTCGTGCTTAATACCATTCCATCTCTTGCTGTTCATGAATGTGCTGCCTTATAGAATTAAAAACTACCTACTGACTGTAAGAGCATGTGGATTCATTAGGTGGGATAGCTAGTGGAGATAACAAATTTCATTGAGCGTCCAGCGAGATAGCGAGCACTTTTCGAGATATAAATGGATACACGCGAGGAAAATCAGTAAATAATGTAATGGGTTTATTTTGTCGGTTGGAGAAATTGCAGGAAATGTCGGCGACTAACTGGGAATAACTCTGGGGGTTTCGACAATATTGCTTTTGCGGCGGCTCCTTCATCATTCAATATGGATACGATTACATGTGTGCTGGCTTTTTGCACGCTTGTTCCTAGGAAACAAGACGTTACCTTTCTCCCAAATGTTATTGGGATGTGGGTCGAAAGACATATTCTTCCCAAAGTCCTTGGAGATTGTGTGAAATTGTGCATCTTTTCCAACCCTTCGATTAGAAAATATCATAGATTAATAAAACAGGAGATAGAGCATCTCGACAAAAACACGTTCACAAAATACTGCCATAAATATGAATTTGGATTTCTTGGGTGGGGGAACTGGACAGGAGCGGATTCAGAACTAGTCACACTGTGAATATTTCAGGTAGTCGGCAATAATTTTATATCGAATGGAAATATGTTTCAACGCAAAGATTTCGAATAATTTTCTTATGACAACTAATCAAAGGGATTTAGAACTAATATGTTATACCAAAACACCTGATGTAAAAAGAATTTATTTCGAATACAATGTTTCCATACACAAATAGTCAATATGACCCTTACCTACATACAGATTATTTGAAATTTTATTCACTAAGTATAAACTGAAAACTAAAAATTACTTTCATGGAAAAAATTCCCAAAAGAATGGTTAATAATAATTATTAAAGCTTATTATTATAATATATTATTATTAATTCTCAAATCAATAGAAGTGGAAGCAGCTGAAGTTTATGGAATTTGTATAATGAGAATCTAAAAGAGTTTGTTCATTGGAGAAATCCTCAAGTCTTCCATACAGATTTTTTGGAATGAAACAGTAATGTAATACTGTAAACATGAACCAATGATTGTGAAATAGGAAATGATTTCATATTGTATACAGTAACTCATAAAAGAATCCCTCAATTCTAGATGAAGCATCAATATTTTTTTTTACGGGCAGTTTTAAATTGAATTAAGTTATATTGCATATAAACTAAAGAGCAGTGTTTTTCAGCAACTCAAATACCTAGTTCAACAACCTGCTTCCCCCTTCAAATTTTATACCACCTCGAAAGTGCTTTTTGGTGTTGAAGTGCATAATAATCAAGAGTTATTTTACGAAACTGTGAGCTTTAACTTAATAATAATGTAACTGCAAATTGTTCGAGGCCATTGCCAAATTTATGTATTTTATGCATGCAGCTGTCTTCGAAGAAATTTTTCATTAAGTATTTGCCTCGGCTTTCCAAGCTTTCATCTTGAATTTTTCTTTCCAATGAATTGGGAACTGCTTGTAGGGCAGCAACTTTTTTCTTAAAGTACTGACGACTCACTCGTAATCTTAAATCGCTTTTCTCCTGCAACAATTTTTCAACTGAAGTTTTACTTCGAAATATGAGATATCCTGATAACAGAAATTTTCATTTAATAACTCATAAAAATAATGGGAATATCCGAGCTCTAATTGAATGGTCATTATTGTAATCATAATTACAGTAGTAGCATAATTTTTACATTGAAATACATTTTAGAAATAAAGGAAACTTTTTTGATTTTCACAAAAAGTTCTAAACATGACCTCAGCTCATTTTTATGGATTTTCATTCCTAAGACGAGTTCTATTTGCCATAGCAGTTTATAAGGAATTTTGTATACCTCCCTGGGTAGGTATGTACCTCACTTGTTTTATCCTTGAACTACAAGAAGCTTTCATTTCTGCAAATCCTGAACTGGCATTCGTGTTTCTTGATATTGTTCCCATTTTCCTTTCATTTTCCTCAAAAACTCCAGTACTGATAACAGGTTTGGCACAGTATTGGCTATAATTATAACATTATTGAAGCAATTAAAATCTCGTTCTACTGTTCATCTCGAAACCAGGAAGAATGTTTATACAAAAAAGCATGATTTAATAAGAAAAAGAGAATCTACTATAAATTTCAAGTTCAGAAGTAGTCAGAAATCACTTGCAAAATTCCAAAGAAAGTGATAATCAGACAATAAAGCGAGTTAAATAAGTGGTAAACTACCTATCTTACCTCACTCGGGATGGCATCTTTTTTCAAATTCACGGTAAAAGTCGATTACTCTCATTATACTAAAGTCTGGAGTATAAATTACAAGAGAAGTGTAAATTGTTTTCAAGACCCAGTGCAACTCTACACTGCCGTCGTCTGGTTTCATTTCTGGGAAATCTAAAATTGAAATAAATTATTTGATTGTATAAACTCAACATTTCAATCCCATCATTAGATGGGATTCAAGCATAATTCGACCCTGGCGTCCCCTAACTCCCTCCCCTGATTTCATAAAGTCGTGAACTCAAACAAGAATAAAATATCAAAAACTTACCAGAATAAATAAATCGCTTTCCTCTTTCGTGTATAAATTGCACTTTTATTTCAAACACACGCTTTTACGGCACATCGCTGCTTATTTTCCAAAATATTACGACGTGATTGATTGAAATAATATTTTGACAATAACAAATACACACGCCGTCTTTGAAATTTTAGAAGCGATCTGGAGGGGAATACAAGCGAAAATTCATTTCATTGGTGGTTGCTGGGAGTGGGAATAATTTGAAAAATGAACAGTCTGGAAAATAGCTTATGATCCATCTATTTAATCTATGGAAAATATGAGATTATCTTGGAAAGTTATTCAACTAGTGTTCCATTTCACCCACTTCTATTTCGGATAGATATATTTTGTGACATCATTGAGAAGGTGCACTGCTTCTATTTGGAGCTGAAACAGCGTTTAGAGCAATATTTGAATTGTCGGAAGTGATTGAAATTTAATATCATTGGTGAATTACTTCTTTGCTGGTCGTGAAACTGTTTCGGGAACGATTACAAAAGGCTCAGAATATTTTTTTGGAACCTCATGTGAAAAAAATTTATTAGGTATATATTCTGAACATAGAACTATATTCAATTCATCTTTTTTTCAAAGGACAATTGAATTTGTGATAGAACAACAATATGCACAGCTCACGATAGCAGTAAATGTTTATCTACCAATTGATAGTTGTATATTGTCGTCGATGAATAGTCAGGAGTATTCTGATATATTCAGTTATCGTAATTGGTAATTAAACCAATTAACATTCAATTAGATCCTATAATAGCACCATATGCAAACAGAGGCAAAGGGAATCCATCTGTTTTAATGAACATTATATGATTAACTGACAAATTTGAGAACATGTATGGTTTTTATGTTGTCAGGTTTAATTACGCGTAATTATTACATAATGTTAAAAAATTTTTACGTGTATCAGTAGTCATGGAAGAATTGTGTTTGTGGTATTCTGTTCTTCTTTAAGTAGGGGAATTTCGGAATTCCTGAACAGACTGGTAGAATAACGCTTCTGCTATTTTCTAAATAATTGAAAAACATAAAAATGGACTTTGCATGATCCTGAACTAACACTTTATTTCTGACACATTTTTTCTCTGTATGAATGTGATGGCGTCGTTCATTTTTTTTCACGAATCTCCGTCAATCCTTTCTACCTTTTTCTTTTTTCATTAGGTATCAGATCTGATTATACAGGGTGGTCCATAACTATTAGGACATAAGCTAAGGGCAGATTGTTCGAACCAAAATATGGCGATAGGACCAAATATACCTCAATAAAATATTGCTGTGGAAAAAGATAGAGGGGGTTAAAGTTGAATTTTTTATAAGGGGACAGAATAATATTTTCTTCGAAGTTCGAAGTCCTTTATTAAAAGAATAAGAAAAGGCATAGCAGTCGGAGGAGGCCACGTAGAATATTTCATTTAAGTTTATTCTTTTTATGTTACATTGTTTTTCATTATGCGAAGAATAGAAGTTGAGTTAACTAACCTGGATATATAACCTCAAAATGAAAGGATTCACACAAAAAACAAATCTGTTTCCCCGGAGAGGACTTTTTCCACTTAGTAAATTGATATAGGTATAGATATATTAGACAAATTAGTGTTGAAATTTTAGCCATTATATATAATGGAGAACGCAAGATATTATATTTGTGGCCTTCCATATAATCAATTTCCTTCTATTATGATCGTGTAAAGGGCCGAGAAGTTCGGATTCAAGAATATTGCTCTCTTTCATCAGCTGATTCAGAATATAATCGGAATTTATTGATAAATACTAATACTTTATGACATTTATTCACCTAAAATTGATAATAACTAACACACTTGAATGGAGTTTCGAAAACCAATCTTCCAAATTGAGAAAAATCAACTATAAACTACGAAAAAAGGATTTATTTGACAAAAAACTCAAAATCCCCTTCAAAAATGACAATGAGCATTAACTTTTCAGTTCGAACTGTCATCACCATGGCACTGCAATCTACAGTGCAGACATTTAAGAATGAAAGACATCCCAGTAGGACTCGAAAGTCCAGACGCTGCTTAATATCAGGTCACAAAAGATCAATAATAGTGCCAATAACAGAAATGGAATATATAAATAAAATCTAGAAAAAAAAATTGAGGGGAGTGGAGTTCGAATTCAATTCCTTGTATTGAATTTCAATATCGATTTTGTTGATACCAGAAAACAAACATCCTGAGCGACAAAAGTATGGTTTTGTTTTGTGACTAGGATGTTAGTTTTCATTTGTACATTGTTTGGAATCAATCGATATCAATGAAATACTCTGTTGGTTGTAGTATATTCTTATTTGCAGTTTACAAAAATTCACAAAAATTTGAAATTATGGACTACGAATAGAGCTTTGACTAGGATAACTCTTGTGATCTGCTACTGTCAGACCTGTTATTTCTGCGCAATATGTTATTTTGATATTCTAAATTTAGTTGAATTTGTACAATTTATAACAGAAATAAAAATGAACCAATATCCAATATACCATTATACACAATTCAGTAACTCACATATTATTTGGAGAATTTTCAGATCCACAATTTAAAAAAACCTTACAAGATCTGTATGTTGGATCGTCAGTATAGTTCCTTTATACTTTTTATGATTTCTTTATGATATTGTCTCTTTGTGACACAATATACAAATTGATTAATGAATGAACAAAACACTCACGGCAGGTTTCATAAGACTTTGACTTTCCAAACAACAATTTGACAGTTTCTTTATTCCCAAAACAAAATCAATAGAACCTTTGCATTTCTGAATATATTGAAAGAGTAGCAGTTGCGAATCTTTTAATGGACGTATAAAGGTCATAAATTCGCCTAATTAGGCTAAGCAAGTGATGTTTCCTGCATACAACAATTACGTGGTTGAACAGTTCTCAATTGTTTCCAAATGTTCACTGTACATGGTGTGGTCAGTAGTCTTTGAATACCTTTACGCCCTGAAAATTTCATCCACTTCAGAGCACTGAAAATAAAAACCAATAAATGACCAAGTCACATGTTATCAGTTTTAATACTTACATTTGTATTTTCGTCGGTAAAGTAAAAAACTTAATTTCAGAAAATCCATTTTATTTGACAGTAAAGTTCTACCGATTCAAAGTTCTTCACCACGTTATAATTTTCGAACGATATTTTGAGGTTTTCACCAAGAAATTAGACAAAAAAATTCAATAATCAGCATTTAGAAGGAGGTAGACAAACAAAAAGCGGTATGAGAATTTCAAAACATTCAAAACCTATCCGATCAAAATGTCCATCTGAAATCTCACAAAATTTCAAATGTTTCTGCAAATGGCCCTCGAATTGATATTCCAACCAGTCTTAGGGTCTTATAGGAAAACACTTGTAACACAGATGGCGCTCACATTACTTTAGTCGCTTCGTTTTCCATTTTTCTACTCTATAATACTCAACACTTTCTTGAAAAATTAAGAAATTCTAATTTAAATGCAACAGACATCTTAGTAAGTTTTGATGTAGTAAATCTTTTTCCAAATGTTCCAGTTGATAAAACTCTTGAAATAGTGAGAACAAAATTGATTAATGATAGAACCATTTATGAAAATTCGAAATTGACTATTGATGATATAATGGAGATATCAGAAGTTTGCCTGAATTCCACATATTTTCAATTAGATGATGTTTTCTATAAACAAAAATTTGGTATGGCTATGGGTTCTCCTTTATCACCAGTAATGAGTAACATATTCATGGAATCTTTCGAACAAAAATATATAGACACATACCCAGTAAAACCAAAGACTTGGTGGCGATATGTAGACGATATTTTTGTGATTTTGCAACATGGTAGAGATGAACTAGAGAATTTTTTTGATCATATTAACAAGAAAGAACCTACAATAAAATTTACAATGGAATTAGAGCAGGATAACAAAATTTCATTCCTAGATGTTTCAATAAAAAAGTATTCGAATTATTTTGAAACGAGCGTATACCAAAAAAAGACACATACTAATAGATATTTGAATTTTTATTCCAATCACTAAGTAAGTTTCAAAAGAGGTATCATTAAAACACTTTATGATAGAGCTAATTTAATTTCATCTACACCCGAAATTAGAAATAATGAAGTTGACTTCATTAAACATTTTCTCAGGGATAATCAATACCCGAAAAATTTTATTGAAAAAACAATATTAAATTTAGAGAGAAAAATGACTAACCAAAATCGTAATAATGATCAGGAACAACCAACAAACCGTCAAGAACAACCAAATTTGTTGACTGTAATTCCTTATGTTAATGGCCTTTCAGAAAAAATAAGAAGAATCGGTTCGAAGTTCAACATACGAACTGTTTTTAAAACGCAAAATGATTTAAGATCTATATTAACAAAAACTAAAACTTTAAACGAAAAACAAAAATCAAAAAATTGTATTTACAACATACCCTGTATTTGTGGTAAAACTTATACTGGTGAAACGTCCAGACCTCTAGAAATAAGAGAGCGCGAACATAAAAATAATATTAAAAATAGAGAAATTAATCGATCACAAATCGCAGATCACATTTGTTCTAATACGGGAGACCACATGATGGATTGAGACAACACTAAAATTTTAATGACGGAACCAGACCATTTTGAACGAAAAATTAAAGAGTCTACGTGTATTCTATTGGATCAAGATAATAATTTGGCAAATTGTTCGGTAGGAATAGATCATATTTGGATCAATTTACTAAGGAGGGAACTGTCGTCCGGTAATTTCAAAATTAATGAATCAACGTTTCTATGCAGTCTCTCTTTCTGTGTGTTGACAATTAATGTCAAAAGCCACAATTCAGAAGATTTTCCAAAAGAGATTTTTGTCTGATGAAGGAGTCTGATATAGACTCCGAAACGTTACAACTGAGAATTATTTCAACGTTATTTAATTGAGTTCATTGTCAGGCAACAATTTTTTCTAGTTAATTTGCTCCTGACAAATTAGTGCAAGAATTTACGCAGGAGCAAATCGTTGATTTCATTTTTAATTGATTTTGTTTCAGAGATTGGGAGTGAAAACCCTAAAAAGTTTATGAAGAGATCTATAATCTTTGTTTCAGAATTTTCATTTTGAATTATTGGTTGGAAAAAGATTATTTTTATTCCGGGCTTGTGCCCAACCTTTCCTATACCTGTTCTAGTGTATAAAACTTGGAGGCTGGATTGATTTTCCACAATATTACTGAAACCTTATTCTCCATTGAGGATAAAATTGATCCGCTCTGCTTTCTCATCAGTCAAATTTCAATTGTCGGTGCAAATCATAATTCGTTTGATAATAACTGATAACAAACTACTCCAAACCGTTGAACTGCAACTGAATATGGATACCTTGTAGCCAGCAAATAAACCTTTCTCATAAAGATTCCTAAAGAACACCAACGTTCACCTGAAGCGCAAAAGACCTATTACTGAGTTATTTGAGTCGGTCTATAGGGAGCTGTGACGTTCAAGAAAGAAAACAAGAACCAAAAAGTAATATCTTTCCAGATGATATATGTCTGTGATAAGTTAATTGTGGAGTCATCTCTTCGCCTTTATTCATTTCTCGAGTAAAATATGGAGCACGTTGGTTTCTCTCTTTCGTTCTCATTAATTCGGTTGGATAATTTTTCTATGAAACAGGTGCTCGTTGATCAATTAGCGTTTTTTCGGAAATTTCCAATTACTTTCGAAGTTTCGCAGAACATTTCTGGAGAAAATTGAAAGAACAAGAAATGAGATTGTGAGTTGGAAATCGATCAGCAAGTGAACAATAAGGGATCATAATTCACCTCTCTGGAGGAAATACGAATTGGGCAATTCAATAGAATTCATTTTCCGAATTTGAAATATTTTGATATATGGAAGAAAGTCGCAATTTTCCTAATAGTTACACCATTTCAACCCAAAATCGGCTGGACTAATCATAATTAAATTCAATTTGTTGGATTTGTCTTTTGCCAGTTCTGATGAAGTCCTGAGAATTTGACGAAATAATTAGTGAAGCAGAAAATAATTTCCCTTCTTTCGGGTAAGGTCAATATAGGAATCACTACGCTTAGGCCAGGCGCAAATAGAAACGCAGGTTGGTGAGGCGACGCAGAGTGACGCAGATTTTTCCTGCGCTGCACGTACTATCTGACAAGTCACTGTCACGCTTCATTTGCGCGGTCTTGTTTTTTTCTATATTTTACAAAAACTCAAGCTGCGTCAACTCACTATCCTGCGTTTCTATTTTCGACTGGCCTAATGTTCTTCACTGCCTGATATTAATATATCCAGGCAAAATATGGACCTCTATAAAAATTATACGGCAAACATTAAGAAAAATTTGTAGAACATTCACTTGGGCATTTATTCCGATTCTATCAGATGACGTTCCATACATGGTGCATGGCCAATTATTCTTTATCTGTTTCTCCTCCTCTCATTCTGGTTTTCGGTCTCAATCAAGCAGGTACAGCTGGTATCAAATAAAAATAGAATACACCCAAATACATACTATTGGGGTTTACAAAAAATAATGGAATTGCTTTATACAATGGCTGTATTCGGGTTCGGCTTTCGGACAGTCCGAGAATGATTCTAGAACTGTGCAGAGAATTCGATACTATGGCGCAACAGTTTTGCGCAGTTTAAGAACAATTCTCGAACCGTCCAAAAGTTGAACTTGAATACAGCCAATAATTCCACTGAACTTCACAATTTTAATTTCAATTTCGCAATTTCAGATGCTGGAGACTTCAAGGAGTATCTGCTCTTTTTGATAGCATAGGTGAGTTGTGCCGAGAAAAAAAGCTGGAATTGACATTGAGTCACTACATTCTGCAAAATATTCATATTCATTAAATTGTGGAGTGTGAAAAAAGTGTCTCTGATTTGTTTTATTTTATGTTATTCCAGTACTAACAATACTATACTAGAGTATAATAACTTCGTTGTATTATAGTATTCGTTTAATACAGTGTGGTCCAACGAAAATTCAACACTTCGATTTTACGGCTTTATAATGAAAAACCCGTACAAAGTTTATCACGGAACTTCAATATGCAGACGACTGCGCACTTATCGCTAGCAGCTCAGAGGATCTACAGATAATGTTGGATACCTATAAACATATATACGAAGCTTTAGGCCTTAGACTCAATATCGACAAAATAAAAATCCTGATCCGCCAGAAAGCCTTCAAACAGATATCAGCCTGGAGAATGAAACTCTAGAACAGGTCAAGCAGTTCAAAAAACTTGAGAAGCTTCATAACGGGCATTCTGGAAGCTAAAGGACCAAGTGTTTCAAAATCACGACCTCAATCTGAAGACCAAGACAGCTGTTTACAAAGCGGTGGTCCTCCCAACGCTTCTTTACGGAAGCGAAAGCTGGACGCCCTACAGGCGACATATTAAACAGCTTGAACAAACGCAACTACGTCATCTAAGACAAATAGTGCACATCAGATAGTTCCACAAATTGTCGGATGCAGAATTCTTGCAACGCGCGAGTTATACAACAATTGAGACTCAAGTAACAAGGGCCAGACTCAGATGGAGCGGCCACATTCTGAGGATGCAAGACACTCCCCAAAATAGCTCTGTATGGCGACTTCACAGAAGGAGCCCGGAAACCAGGAGGCCAGTATAAGCGGTTTAAGGATATACTACATCAATTCCTAAAATCAGTTAATGCCAATCATAACTGGGAACAACTAGCGTTAGACAGGTCACAGTGGAGGTCTTTGGTACACAGTTATAATGGAGACTCGAGAAGGATACATCGGCGGCCAGATCTGGTTGGTGACTATTTATGCCCGGAGTGTGGAAGGATCTGTAGATCACGGTTGGGTCTCTTCAGTCAAAGGAGGGCACACAATCGTAATTAGCCCTAAGAAATTATGAGTCTGTTCGCACCATTTTTTTCTTGTCTTTTTGTAGATTTATTTCCGGTAACGGGATGCAGCAATGAATTAATGAATGATGGATATCTTGAAGCGAAATTTTAGGGTCAGATAGTTCTCTATGCGATCTTCAAAATCAGTACCCCTAATCCCTATTTAAAATTAAGGGTTTATGCTCAACCCTGTAAAGGTGTTGAAGTTTCGGGGATGAAGCAAGCGGAAAAGTTGTTCTTCCTCGAATCAGTAATTGCCGGATCCGAGCAATTTTCCACATTTTCATTTCAATGTCGGAAAATCGAGGTGCTAAATTTTTGTTGGACCACCCTGCATAAACAGTTTTAGATGTTAACAGAAGAAAGATATTTCCAGAATCCTTGCTATGAGTACCTACGTACCTGATGCAAGGTACTCCACAAAAGTTGAGGAAAGATCAATTTTAAGATTGTTTCAAGAAGTGGGCGATTTTTACTCTTTAATATTCATGTTGGTATGACATTATAATGTTGACTAATTCTATTTTAAAGCTCATTATGTCTCCCCTTCTGAAAATTTATGAGTTATGATTTTTTTTATTACTTTGATCTTTATCTCCAACATCTAATGTATAAATGAGTAGTGTAATACAATTGGACCACCAAAATCTCACAAATATTAAGAAATGCGCCAATGTGAGGGTAAAAATCTACCGTGTCATTATTATTCTATGAAATTGTTTTTGCATTTACTAGGATATGATTTCCTGATTCAGATACGTTCGCTATCAAATACACAGGTAGTTAGATAATGTGTTCATTGTCCATTTTAGTATTCAAAATATTAATTTCCTAGTATACATACTGCCATCGCATCCACAACGAAATTCACTACTCTCAATTTTCCAATTTATCACTGAAAGCAATTTACCGTAAAACCTGACTAAGAAACGAATAGCCAGAGGACAATGCATGTTCATTCGCCATATGGATCTATGAATAAAAATTTTCTCTCACTCTTCAATCAGGGAGCGAGGGAGAGGGACTCGCAAAATTCAATGAAACCACATTCAGTAAATCCTGAAAAACCCGAACAAAGGATTCAGCATGTCTCCATTATCTCGCAGTAGGATGCTGTAATTAACCCACAACGAAAATATGTGTTAGGAGCTTTCACACAGAAAATTAACCGTAATAATAGTGATCTACATGGCGGAGGATTACACGGTGCTTCGGGAAAATGCGGTTAGGAATAGGTTAATTAATTACCAAAAGTTTGATCAGTATATATGTTCTGAGTTGATGATTATATCGTTGAACAGATAAATATCGTTATTGATAATTTGAAATCTGGAAAAAAATTTCTAATTTTGACATATAAACTGACACTCTTTCATCTCTTGAATTGAAGTTTTGGAACGTTTCACTTGTCATAACTTGTGAAGGTATACTCCATTCACATTCATTTTAGCAGTCTGTTGGCCATGAAATAAATTTCTCAAGTTTTTGTAACTAGAACGGAGTAAGGTTGGCACTCATGAAATGTCGTTAGTGTCATAACGCCGTTGCCACAACTAATAGGGAACTCTAACGATTTGTCAAAATCTGCTAAGCGTTGGTTGTCGTGGGGCACACAAGCTTTTCCCTCCATTAAATCGCGTGCTGTTTTGGTCGAGTATTGTGTTTTGTGAATGTCATTCGAAAAAATGTTCTTCCCTACGTTAGATTAGGGTGATTAGACTATAACTTTCTCAGAAATGCCTCTTTACACTGATAATGAAAAACTTTGTGTGCCCCACGGCAACGAACGGTCAGCTGATTTTGACAAATCGTTAGAGTACCCTATATCAATTTTTATTACGAAAATGCCGAAAATTATTGAAAAAAGTGCTACTTAGAATTCAGGTCCGCTCATTCAAACACATATCTAGTTATATTTTGATATTCTAAAATCCACAGTACGTCAGACGGCAGCGAACATATTCAATGTACGAGAATTTATATAATGTTTCATCTGAATATAAACGACTTATATTTCAGCTGAATATTTCCACAATCACAAAGATTGTGAATGAAGAGGATGACAGAGAATTTCCTTCTATTGGGAGACCCAAAAAAGTGGTGGCAATTGAGAATTTTATGTTTGAGTGAATGCGAAAAGTTCACTACAGGATTTTCGACTAATGTCATCGTAGAATAAGTTCCCGAAAATTGATTTTCTTATTTTTCATTTTACTTGTCCTATACATTGTAAATGTCGTAAGGTACCAATAAATACCTAATTATTATTATTATATTAATGTATCAAGATGAACAGCCACAAATATGAGCCAGTTGTCCTGTTAATTGTTTATTCATGTGAAATTTTTGTTCAAAGTTCATCTTGACTCGAAACTTCCTTTAATTCCTTTTACTTATATTGATGCAAGATGATTTTTGTTGAAGAATTTAACATTCTTGTAATTATCTGTTTATTCCTTCGGGAGACACCCATTCCCAACCAATGCATCATTTGCATTTCATTTTCGGGTTAATATTTTTAAAATCTACAACTGATGTACCGTATTCAAACTTTAGCCAAAGAAGATAACGAACATTTACTCTCCTCGAGCTAGTGCATATTATGATATTATACTGATGTCTTGTATTTTCCATGCAAATAACTGGATTTGGTATGCCTTCAATCAGTTTGTATAAACTTCAATTATGTTCGTCACATATTTTCCGAAGAGATTCGACATTGTGATAAAATACGTAATACGAGAAACTTTTACCTAGAACGAGCAACACAGCGTTGATTTAAAACCCGAAAATGTTTTGACCATAGACATAGAAACATGGACTGTGCTTTCCCTTTATATCTATGCATGAAATACGGTCAAAAAAAGTGACAGAGAGAAAAACACGTCGGGAATGCAGTTGTCTTTTTCTAGAATTTTGATTTGTCTACACTCACCTCTATGTGAACAAAAAAGAGAAAGGTAATGTCCCGACGAGCTTTTCTCTCTTTCTAATAAATAGCCAATTTCATGCTGGCATTGCTCAGTCCATGTCTCTATGTCTATGGTTTTGACAAGCTTCATAACCCCACATTTTCGTACTATACAGAGTGAAATGGTCAAATTTCCATGGCTATAAAATAAAAGTGAATGGAGTATACGTAGAATTTTTCTTCAAATGATATTTTTTACACTTAAAAAATGAGCTTCTTTAGGTTTCCTCTTGAAAAGTTGATTTCTACTCGTGTGAGCATATGCTTCTTTTTATAATTTCTCAATATTTTTTTGCAAATGCAGGTATGAATTATTGTGGCTAGAAGTTTCTCAAAAAATACCGAAACACTGGATAAGTTGACTAATTAACAAGGATTGTTTTACCTGGGCATCCTACATTCGAATGAGTCTTTCTAGCCATCTTTTCCATGCTGAATAAGTAATAGTATGAGAAGAGAAAAGTTAAAATATTGTTTACCTTTTGGAAGACATGTTAGTTATGTGATGTCAATTCCATTCGTCGTTTAAACTTCAATCAGTTGTTCGATTTAAATGATGCAGTAATTACATATCTACCCAAAAGGTCAACTTCAATTTCCTCACATTGAAATAACGAAGCAATGTTTTTGTCATGATAAATTTCATCCCTTACAGGATTTCAAAACAATTGGATGCCTGTGACATATCTGTCTGAATCATTTTCATTCATATGCAGATTCATTGGATTACTCATCATTCATTTTATAGCTCAAGAGAATTACACTATATCTCCAATTTTGACGTAACAGGACATGATAAATACATTCCGGACGGCACCTCTACTTGAATTTGATAAATTATGAGAGGCATCAGTAATGCAGAACTTCTGTTGGAGTGGATATTAGTTCCTCGGTTCTCCACTGAAACGTCATGCATCTAAGTTTTTCAATCGTCAATATTCTAGTAGCCTCCAATATGAACTAAAAGTTGCATGTAAAAAATTATTCGATTTAACTTTGTCGTATTTCTTACTATTCAATGTATGTATGAATGTCCGTGGGAGTGAAATAAATTTGGAAATGAGACTCCCACAAATATTGCCAACGGAAAAATGAGGACCGAACTCAATCCGAGAAAGCAGAAAACTGCAGAAGTCCAGTGTTCAACAAAATAGGCAAAGAAAAGAAATTCCCCCAAAACTACAGATCGATGTTTCTATTGTCAGGCCTAGGAAAAGTAGTCTAAAGAGTAATCGCCAGGAGACTAATAGAAGAAACTGAAAAACTGAATCTCATAACAGCAAAGCAATTCTGATTCAGAAGCAAATACTCAACATAGCAGCAAATACTGAGACTCACAGAATATACAGGGTGTTCCTAAATTGAACGTACAAACGAAAAGGGGAGATTCCTTAAGTGAGTTTAAGAAAAAAAAGTCCCATAAACATAGGGTCGCAAACGTTTCGTTTTCGAGATACAGAGTGTTGAAGTTTGAATTTTTTTCAAGTTTTTTTCTCATAGTATCTACACTTCACAAGATATTCAACTGAAATTTGGCATAGATATTACATTTTAGAGTTCTCACCACGTGACATGGCAATTTCGATAGAAGATCTATAGGGTGATATTTTTTCTGGAACACTGCCACCTGTTCTTCTGCAGAACTTTTTTTAGGTGAGCAACTGTCAATTTGAAAAAATGTAAAAAGAAGTTTTGTTCTTATACTAAACTTTTCGGTCTCTTGTAGTTTTGTCGTATCTACCAACGATTTCGAGAAAAAAAATTTTGAACGATTCTCTCGAAATTCTCGTAACTCTGATAGGAAGGCCAGTTTGTAATCTGTGGTAGATACGACAAAACTACAAGAGACCGAAAAGTTTAGTATAAGAACAAAGCTTCTTTTTACATTTTTTCAAATTAACAGTTGCTCACCACAAAAAGTTCTGCAGAAGAACAGGTGGCAGTGTTCCAGAAAAAATATCACCCTGTAGATCTTCTATCGAAATTGCCATGTCACGTGGTGAGAACTCTAAAATATAATATCTATGCCAAATCTCAGTTCAATATCTTGTGAAGTGTAGATACTATGAGAAAAAAACTTGAAAAAAATTCAAACTTCAACACTCTGTATCTCGAAAACGAAACGTTTTCGACCCCATGTTTATGGGACTTTTTTTTCTTAAACTCACTTAAGGAATCTCCTCTTTTCGTTTGTACGTTCAATTTAGGAACACCCTGTATAACAGAAGGATTCCAGAATAAACAAGCAACAGGGTCTTGTTCTACCAGATGTGGCCAGAGCATTCTACAGAGCGTGGTATGAATGATTGATTTATAAAAGGAGATGTGTTCTGGATATTGGATCAAATTATGCAAGATGTTTAGAATTTATATGATGATCAGTAGATTCTTTGTGAAAGTTGAAGGAGAAATCTCCACAACCAGATATATGGAGTGCCTCAAAGGTGATTACTAGGGCCACTACTATACAACATATACATTCACGATATTCTAAAAAATTCAGAGCCAAGCCATATTACTACAGAAGAGAAAACTGAGAACTAAAACAAACCTGGAGGTCGATGGAGAAGAAATCGAACGGAAAAACGAAGCGAAGTTTTTAGGTATTACCCTAGACAAAGCACTAACTTGGAGAAGCCATATCAAACAATCCATTGTCAAAACCAAGGCAGACACTACCCACCGATGGAGGTAGAATGAGCCACATGTCGAAAGTGACTAAATTGAAAATAATCAAGCCATTGCTAGACCACAACTAACATTTGGATCAGGTGCCTGAGGATTCGCGGCAAAGAATTCAGGAATATTCAAAGAATTCAGGAAACAGAAATCAAGCTGCTACGATGTGCAATAGATTCACCTTGGTTTGTCAGGAACACACAGGTTTGTCGAATTTATAAAAAGGACAGCAGAAAGGTTATTCGAAACAGCGAAAGAGCATCCGCATGAAGAACTTAGGAGACTAGTTGACTGCGATCCGGAGGAAGACAGAAGAAGAATGAGAATAATTTACAAAAGGAGACAGAGAGATCAATTGAGGAGAGATTGAAATGAGTATTTTTTTTTATAAAGCTATAGATACACCGAAAGGTATAAAATGGAATATTGATTATATGATTCCGAAGCTCTGAGGATATGTAGATATATGATAGATATAGGATAAATACTTCGGGTCACCCTATTGAATGGGATTTAGAAAAAATGGATTTTTTTCTCCCAATGAATGTATAATGCGATGTAAACATTTGCTCGTTGACAAACGCCGAGAAAGTTCAATTCAACATCCTTGTAAAGTTCAGATTCGAAATCCTCTTACGAAGTGATGCTTGCAAGTATAATCCACTTGAAGGCTAGGATAAGAAACAAAAGCAACAGAGAGGGTGTGAGAGGAAGGCATTAATAATGGTACTTGTATGGTCTCTAAGAGATGTCCTAACGTATGTGTGAAATGGAATAGGGATGAGCAACAGATGGGTGATAAATTCCATCAAATATACTTCGTTGGGACGGCAAATCCGTATAATAAAACATTTAACACATCGTAATGAATTATTAGGATTGTTGCGAGAGATTAATTCCCTTTTAGCAAAAATCTTCAGCGAAATATGTACTTGCAGATTGGTAAGAAAATAATCGTAAGTGATACTTATCTAATTTGATATTTTAGGGGTCGCATTATTGTCTTATCTGTTTTTAGTATTCTCTGTTTTCCTTGATTCCCGGTTGGCGGAACGCCAATATGTTTACAAGTATACTACATTCACTTTTATAAAAGCACTTGGTTGGCCAAGGAAATTTGACAAATTCCACACTGTATACTACGGAAATGTGAGGTTATGACTCTTGTCAAAACATTCCTGATTTTATTCAGCGCTCTGTTGTCCGTTCTATGTAAAAGTCTCAGTAACTAGGTACTTCTCACAATGTGAATTTACTTCAGAAAATAAATGGATTCGTCTGTGATGAACATAGTTAACGTTTATAGGAATTGATTGAAAGGATTTTTAATCTAGTTATTTGCATTGAAAGGACAAGGGATCAGTTTTTAAATAAACTACGCAGCAAATGAAGTGGGACACTTAAGTTTGATTAGCTCTTACAACTTCGCTATTACTTCGCCGATTTTGGATTTTTAGCCAGAGGAGTGAAACTTTACCTTTTTCTGGGCGTCACTAGCACAGAGTATTTTTTCTTCATTGCCTACTTGTTTTACAGGGTGTGAATGTAGGGCCACAAAAATTTTCCTCTTTTTGTCGAAAAATTTGGAAATATTGGGGGAAATTACGGAGTCTTTATTGATTTTGGGTGTATTATTAGGTCTGGTTTTTTCTTGAAATTTCAGCTATAACTTTCACGTTTGTTCACCGATGTTGGATTTTCGCTAGTGATGTGAAGCACCATCTTTCGTCTACACCTTAATGACACAGGATTTTTGTTTCTTCAATCTCTTCTCGTTGTATGAAGTGTGAATATAAAAAAGAAAAATTTTTTTTCCACGCGAAGGACGAAGGATGTGGGGGCTTCTTCGGAGTTTTCTTTATTTTGGGTGGATAGTTGGATCAATACCTCAATTTTTTTTTGAGTAATTTGATGTTCAAAAATTGAAAAGAATTACAATCTTTAACAGCAAACAATAATTATAATCGCATAAGTATGAGATACAGTTTTAGCACAGGTTAGCGTAAACGGGGTACCATACCTATAATTTTGTGCTTGGGGAAAAACCTCAGTATAAAAACCCTTTCTCCACGTGTGTGCAGTGGATTGTAAGAAATCAAATTGTTCACGAAATAAGCTGAAATATTTTATACTGAAGGGCATCTCGCACTGCAAAAATTGATCCTTTCTTCAACAAAAAGGAAAATCCAGTCCAGTCTTCTCCAAGGTACCAGAAACTTTCATCTGAAATACAGAGAAAACAAAAGCAGAAAAAGGTAAAATAATAAAATTAGATTCAATACGTCAGATTTACCTAAAATTGACAACCCAATTCAAAAAAGATTCGGAAACAGCATGTATAGCTCTAAATCCCTCCTGAAATTCATAAATCGGACAGTGATTAACTAGATCATTTATGTGGTTTCTTCTGGTTCCCCGCATTCACAACTAGGGCTTTCAACTGAATGCCTGAAAAGCAGACTATTACAACGTCCATGACCTGTTCTTATAAGATTTGGAATAGGTACACCATATTTTCCTGGGAAGATCAAAACCAGGAATTCTATTCGAGGGATCAGTAACTAATTCTTTGTTGAAAATAGTGCACCTATTCCATTCAGACTGCCAAAGGTCTTTGTCCCTTACATTCGAATTAAGAAAACAGTTGGACCATAAAGGTTGATGCGACTTCAGTCTTGGAATCGTATTTTCCGGGATGTAGGATAGAATTGGATACGAGTCGGGATAGGATTGGACTTTATTCCAGGAATTCATAACCGCAGTCTGTCTACGAATATGAGGTGGTATAATGTTTGAGAGAATTGGTAACCATTGAATTGGTTCCAGTTATAGTTCTCATGGAAAAATTCAGCTGTATATCAATTTTTGCACATGGGCACTATTAACCCAAACAGGGCAACAATATTCAGCAGCCGAAAAAACCAAAGCTAGGGCTGCCGTTCGAAGAGTAGTTGCATAAGCACCCCATGAAGTGCCAGCTAGTTTATGAAGGATATTACTCCTAGTTTTTAACTTTATATATTCAGGATTGGAGTTATGTTCCAAAAAAGAATTAACGAAAACTACACTCAATTTTCTATATTTCTGACGATTATTCAACTGGAAATACGAAACCTCGGTTTTATTTGGATAAGGACGCAAACGCCACTCGAAAAAGTAATTCCTCAAACATTCTGAAACTGTAGATATTTGTGAACTTTGGAAATTGAGTACTTTGGCTGAATGAAACTGTTTAAAAGATCCACAGATTTGTAGTGTCACAGATATACCTAGTTATTCTGAAGATAATTTTGTTTTCAAGGGGTTGCGCAGCTCATTATTACTACTTAAAATGGCTATAACTTTTTATCATGGCCGAATCGGATGAAACAGTATGGAAAAAAAGTATTTGTACTAGTTAAATACTTACCCTTTATACATACTCATGATGTTAGGAATCATATGCTATTTTCAAGGAATTGGTTATTTCAGATTGCAGTGTTGGAAAATACAGGATCACGGTAGGAGATCAAGTATGAAGAAAATGAAGATTTTCCCAAAATTAATGTCGTGCCAATCTGATTATCATGACAAAACCTGCCACCTTGATTCATGTCCGCTTGAATTTATGGATGCTGAAATGAAGGAATAATTTAACTTCCGAAAAATTTCAGCGCAGAAAATGATCGAATTCCAAAAGCTATTCCGATATGAAAAATACCGGTGATCGATTTGAATTCCACCGTTCTGGATATAACGCTCGCTACCTTTCGTCCAATTTGCGCATCGGATATTACACTCGAAATTATCAGTGTCGAACGCCAATATTGAATGCGAAAAATGTGAAATTGCGGTCATTAATCAGATCGAAACAATAAATCCTTATTTATAGGCTATGATGGCAACGAAAGAATTCATGGAATCTATCATTTGCATATTATGAATTGCATCACGTTGGTTATCATTCATTTTGCTGGCGTTGCTCGAATTTTGCAATTTTATTCGATGAAATACGAGGATGATATTGATATCTAGTTAACCTAAAACAGTTCCATGCATAAAAAAATATTGCGTTACCATATCAACGAACAATAACTCATTAGAAGTGTTGGTTTGAAGTTTGAGGTCAAAGAAGTAAACCAGAGTTACGCAATAAATTAAAAGAAAGAAGATCTCCACCGAAATTGTGAAAATCGAACAATTGGAATACCGAGCCATCATCAAGTAGGTACCTGTATTTAAAAGGGTTAAGAGGTAAGCAGGTTTACGAAGATATGCTTAATACCCTTGGTGATTAATGTCCTTCGAATGCGACCGTGAAAATTGGACTGCAAGCTTCAAAAGAGGTAAATTTTTCATTGAAGATGATGACCGATCGTGAAGGCCAGTTTCTGTGTCAGTCCCTGAAAATATCCAAGCAGTTCATGACATGATTTTATCAGACCGTCGATTTGAGCTAAATCGGATATATGAAGCACTGAATATTTCATACGAACGCGTTCATCATATAGTTCACGTCAATTTGGACGTCAATTGCGGGAAAATGGATCCCCAAATGTTTCAATGTTGACCAAAAGCGTGCAAGGGTAGCAGCATCGCGTTCGATCTGTGCTCGATTTGAAGACGATGTAGACTTCTTAAACCGAATTGTTACTTTGGGTGAGTCCTGGGTACATTTCTTCGATCCAGAAAAAAAGCAACAATCGATGGAATCGATGGAATGGCGACACTCTGGTTGTCCAAGACCTAAGAAGTTTCGTGTCCAAAAATCTGCTGAAAAAGTTTTCGCTTCAATTTTTTGGGATTGCCATGGAGTACCTAATCATAATTGATTTTTTGGATAAGGGTAGAACAATAACCGGAGATTACTATTCGACATCACTGCCCACTGTACGGGAAAAAATCAAAGAGAAAAGACGCAGAACGCTCTTCAAAGGTATTTTGTTTTTTCAGGACAACGCCCCTGCATACAAATCTCATGTTGCCATACAAAAAATTCGTGATTTAGGGTTTTAATCACTAGAACACCCCCCTTATTCTCCAGATTTGGCTCCATCCGATTATCATCTCTTTCCTCCATTGAAAAAATGTTTAAAAGGTCGTAAATATTCTTCCAACGTGGACATAATAAAAGCTGTGGAGGTCTGGTTTGCAGAATAAGAAAAAACATTTTTTGGAAAGGTCTAGAGAAGTTGCAGGATCGCTGTAATAAATGTATCCAATTAAGAGGAGAATATGTTGGGTAATAAAATATTTTGACTTAGAAATTTTGTTTGATTCTATAGTAGGCTAAGAATTTTTCAATATATCCTCGTATGCCCTCATTTTCTAGATTGAATGAGTAAAAATTTTCAAATGTGTCTAGATAGGGTATGATTTCGCTTTGGTATAAACCACAGTTCTAGGCATATTTCACTTTAGGTTTTTTAATAACAGAGGCATTCTTCTTCTAGACGAGACATCTCTTCAGGTACAATGTGGGAGTCTATACCCTCTCGAGTTTGGGGGCCCACTCAACCTAACCTGCTTCTTCTTTGGTTCGATGAATTTCCCATAAATCTCTTTCAGAGCGGGTTTCGCAAATTTTTTATTGTTCGATCAACGATATGACAGTCATTCGATTTCCAAAACGAATTCAATGAAACTTTTGAATTTCTTAATATTTTGAAGAATTAGGAATTGAGAATCATGGAATGGATTTATACAGCTCATAATTTGATACGAGAATGAGTGCTCATTACTAAATTATCGATTGAGATCAAATTGACGTTTGTTCGAAAATCAAGCGTTGATTCTCCGATCAAGCTTTCTGAATCTGGGGGTTAATCTTAAATTCGTCTCTTGATGATCTCCTTCTGCGAATTCTTATTCTTCCTCCGGGTCAAACTCCACTAGATCTTGATTTTGAACAAGTAGCTTATTTTCTGCTGTCTGAATGGTCTTCATATAGCTCCTTCTCTTTGCAGAGAATAGCTACGCAGATAATCCATACATCAGCTGAAACGGGGAAACGGATTTGATTAGTTTCAACTCAATGTCTTTTGACTTGTGCTTCTCATCCTATAATAGTTGGGGAGCCCAAGAGAGAAATTCGGGATTTACTCGAGCGTATCAGATTAATATAAGGGCAGATACCTTAGACCCTGTAGAGAACCTCTACCGAAAATTAGACCTGTAGATATATAGGGGAAACTGCCTGTCGGAATAGTGAGAAAAAACGATCGTTTTGTACATACTCGAGCATGTCAGATTAAGATATATGTTGAAGTAATCTGACAATTTAAGCGTGAAAATGTGTGGGAGGGCGCCAAACCATTCTCGAGCGCGGTGTTTTTTTTCTTATTTTGAAGCTTAAGTTATTCAGGAAACAATAAAACTGGCCATAAAGGTAACAAAAATTATTTTTTTTTGAATCATCTCCTCTCCTGGGCTCCCAATTGTTTTCGTATTCATTATAAGAGTTGAAGAGAATAACATTCTCTACAAATTTTGTCTGGAGCAATTTTTTCTACGTTTGAACGTTTTTGAGATATATTGCGATGAATGTACATTAGACTGGGTTTCTACATTGACCTTGGCCTTTAGCATGTGTGGCTAAGCTGGGGATGTTTATAAACGTAAACGAAACGTCGGCCTATACAGTACTGGTTTTCTTCATAATTAGATCTTAAGACTTTTAAGAGCTGTCATTTCTTCTTCGATTATTATCGTAGTTTCACTTACGTATAATAGGGGATGTTGCCTTATTCAGACCAAACGGCTCTGATGAGTCTTGAATAGGGTTCTTACTCAAATCGTTCCAAGTAAAAAAATGACGTCACGGACACTTCCAATTTCTGTTACTATTGTTCTTCTTAGATCACACCGAGGGTCAAATATATTAATGAAGTCGTCCACAAACCTGCACTGAATGAATATTAAATTTCAAAACTTTGCGCTGTATTCCTCCACGTATTTCATCGAAGATTCACCCACAAATGTATCGATAAGAGGAGTTCGAGAAACCTTAATTTATGTGACTAATTTATAGTCCATTAGATAGTTTTCTTTCCACCCTCGATACCGTTGGGAAAACTAAGGATCAAGTTGTCCCTTCTGACAAAATCCATGACCCACTAATTTCACGATTAATATCCCTTAAGCGGTTTGATTAATGATTAAGTTGAAGCTTTTTGTTCTCATCCCTACTCAGTCAATGTCAAAAGCGTCTTATACATAAAAACTTGAGAACATCGATGGGAAATCTTCATAATTATTCAGAAAATACCCTTTCTAAGATTTGATCTGCTAAAGCAGCCACATTATATCTGACACTCATCAATAACCCTCCTAAGGAAAATAAAATATAAGTCCATTCAACAAGTCTATTGATCTTTTATCTATAGAGATGCCATAAAATGAATCAATAGTAACTTCGAATCACCTTTTCCAACAGAGAGATAACTGAAAAACGTTTATTCTCAAACTTCAAGCAAATATATGCCCATAAATCGATGTGTTCGAAAAGTTTTATCGGATGGGACTGACAACTTTGAGAACACTTCGAAATTCAAACTCAGAATCTATAAAGTCCCTTATACATCTACTAGTAGCGAACATTGGATGAAAGTTTCGAAGTTTTATTGTGATAGGGTTGAAATTTCCGTGGTAGAGATAGATCCCACGAGTTTCACGTGAATTAGTACAAACCTGTCCTGAATTGAGTCAGACCTAGATATGTATCATTACTAATAGCGTTCAGTTGTTCAATAGGTTTATTTATCTGCATTCGATAGTCAAAGAGGAATAGTCATCCAATGAAATATTTTTGTTGGCAAATTTTGACATTGAGCTCTTTATTGTGCCCGGTGTTTTTATCAGCATTCATCATGTTTAATCACCAGCGAATTTGATTGGTTTTGACCCAATCTGAAACGAAATTTCATTCGCTTGTCAACCATAGTGTTCGGAAAATAATTATTCTAGCGAATTTCATTTCGGAACCAGACTAAAATAATCATTTCAGGGCTTTTTCAGATTTCAATACATCGAACAGAATGTAATGGTTCATTGACATGACATGTTGAATCCGAAAAGATACTGACTGATGATGAAATGAATCTTCAGAATACCTAAAACAACATAGTAGCACGAACTTTTGTAAACATTTCCCATTTCCCTATTATGAAATACAATGAAATGAATAATGTGAAAATAACCTGCCAGCATTAACGAAGTACTTTTTTTTATGAAAGAATTATGGCTGTATCTTATTTTACTGATTTTAGCAGTCAATAAACACATAGTCAAATCTATATTCCAAGACAACTTACTGAACAAAATAAAAGAACAATATAAAAGAACAATATAATAAGAAATCAAAACTCTGCTTTCTTAGTGTTTCAAGTTTGTCACCCAAAAAATTCAATTCAAAATCATAAATCTAAATCAATAAATACCGAATGAAATGCTTTTTTTGAAATTTTAATTTTGCCTATTACTCTATTTTCTGTCTAGATCAATGGAGTATTGAAATCGCATGCAAGTAAGGGAAATGCCTTGTTTCCTTCTGTTTCTTCTTTTCCTTTTTTTGAATATCTTATCAAATTTAAGGAATTTCTATAAACGGGAAGTTTTTTTTTAAATAAAAGTCATTTTATTATGTTTTTCTAAGCCGAAGCTGAAAAAAAAAATTTGTTATTATGTCAGTATGAACACGTTGTTGCGGAGAATAAACGTACTAAATATCATGAAAATGTATAGGGTGGTTCGACAGTTATGGGTAATCGAAGAAATTGACAAAATCAATGAAACGGCGCTGTCCTAATGATACAATAGATATTTTCACATTCGATAACAGCAGGAAGTAGTTGTATTTGGGAGCCATGAGTTGGTGTAGGAGTCTGCAGCCAAAGCGAGGTTTGGTTCAGTATTTACGGGACTGGTGGCGTATTGTGATGAGAATTTCTCAAAACGTCGCTTCGATTTCGTTTAAGACTCATCCCTCCGTTTGGAATATTCAGCGCTACACTGTACTGACGAGGGACAATGATCCCGATACCGGTCTACAGTTGTGTTTGGATGATTCGACTTCTCTGGCATCTCCTACATTAGTTCATGACTAGCTCACATTATGGGAACGAAAATTCTTCCGAATTGTTTCCATTAATTTAGATATATCCGACTGATGGGTTCAAACTAACAGTGCTGTGCCTAAGGTGGCGTAAGGACACACTTACAAAGCCCACACAGAACACAACTGATTCTCCGAACTCGCACAAGTTTTCGGAGCTTCTGAGGGGTACTTCGGTACCTATGGAGAATCAGGATAATATGAATATATGAATATGAATATGAATATGACGGTTGGAACTTGGAGTACTGTAATAGTACTCTTTCCCACTGTTTATAGGTTATTCTCGCCTCAGTGTCCTTCATCAAGGATGAACGAATGCAAAAAATTACTACAGGATTTTCGATGAATGTCATCGTAGAATAACTTCCAGAAAATAAATTTTTCTATTTTTCATTTGACTATACATTTTGAATGTCTTGAGGCATCAATAAATATGTAATTATAATTATTACCAAAGAATTAAAAATGAACAGTCATAAATACGAGCCAGTTGTCTTGTTAATTGTTAATTCATATGAAATTCTTGTTTAAAGGTGAAGTTCCTATTGAACTTCTTTTGACTTCCATTGATTCAAGATGATTTTTGTTGAAGAATTTAACATTCTTGTAATTATCCGTAAATTCTTTTGAAAGATACTCATTCCATTCCACTTCATCAGATGCATTTGATCTTCGGGTTGATTTTTTTAAATTTTACAACTGATGTAACGTCTTCAACCTTTAGCCAAATAAGGTAACCAACATTACCTGTCCTCAAGCTACTGCATATTATATCAATAATTCAATAGCAAAAATAAATACTTATATTTGAAAAGTGATCACTTGTATTTTCATTGCAAATAACTAGATTTGGTATGCCTTCAATCAGTTTGTAAAAACTTCAATTATGTTCCTCACATATTTTCGACATTGTGATAAAATACATAATTACTGAGACTTCTACGTAGAACGGACAACATAGCGCTGATTTAAGACCCAATATGTTTTGACAAGCGTCATAACCCCACATTTTCGTACTATCCAGAGTGGAATGTGTCAAATTTACATGGCCACCCGAGTGCTAAAATAAGAGGGAATGGAGTATAAACACTAATCGTAGCATTGCTACGCAACAGGAGATAACCTTGTTTTTGTATCAAAAGTATGTATTGTTTTTAATGTTATAAATTGCATGAAGAATCGTATTTCCTCTCCTAAAGGAGCTTTTGGCATTATTTGAACAGGAAAATGTTAAGAGAAGATGAGGCTTCAAAAACTCTTTCAAATTCCTATCATTGCGTCACTAATCACCTCGACAGGTTGTTTAGAAATTTAGAGGCAATTGCTTCAGTTTTACCCTGTATACCATCAAATTCAATTGAAATTCCTGCAGACTCGTCATCAGGTGATTAACTAGATGAGAAAAGCTACAAAATGACTACAAAATGAATCCACACCTTGTAAAGTCATTTTGAAATGAATTCGTTGAAAAATTTTTCTGTCCGGTTTTTTTGTCCAGGAGTGCATTTCAGTTGAGTTGCACTTTGTATGCACTATATAAGGTTAAGTTTTTCGGAGTACTCAACGGACTACTGTTTAACTCTTTTTTCGAAAAATTGGAACTCAACCAAACGCTAAATTCATGTTCCTCATCGAAACGTACCAGACATATACAATCTTCCTTTCTAATTCCCTCCTCAAGGAATATCGCGATGATGAATGATTCACCAACCTAAACTTTCAAGCTTCACATCGCGGAGCTTTCCACGCGAATCTTGAATAATTCCTCGACCCGAAGTCTTATGCTGATTAATTAAACCCCATTATAGTTTTAATCCTTTCCTTTTCGTGTCTGCAGAAAGAACAAGGGGGGAATTCGGTCTAACAGCCATTACGTTGGACCGAATACTAAATTACGGAAAACCTTCGCCAGATCGAATACATCTGCATTGAATACCGCATTCATTCTCGCATCTACCTCACATCGGAGGTCTTGTTAAGATCAATGCAGCAAGGGGCTGAGGGAGGAAGAAGCAGAAAAACAGGAATAATACTTCGACTTGAAGGAAAGGCGTGGTTTGGCCGGCTTGGATCAATTAGCCAGGCTAAAACCTCCGTTGCATGGGACAATCGCGTTAATTCGTCGCACTTAGCAATCTCAATTGTCGTTTACCACGCTTTCAGACGGGATTAGTGGGATAATCTTGAGTTTACTTTATTTTGGGTCGTTTCTTGGGGTACGAACTCGAAGCCCAAGTCGAGCGAATATTCAGGGTTTATCCTTATCCCCCATATTTAACGCTTTCAATTTGCCGAAATTTGTTGTGAAAATATAATACTTTCACAAGAAGAAGTTTGAAGTTCATTATATAATGCGTCACTTGATAATCTTCAGGTCAATGCTCTTTGGGAGATCATCATATGGTAGGGAGTTCCGAAGAATCGATGCTTTAGGTATAAAAGAACGGTCATATCCAGTCATATGCTCGAAGTTCGAAGTTCCAGTATACAGTATACTGGAAAAATCACTCTGTTCGGTGAGTTCTTTTTACCAGTTTCCCAAACCGTGGCATATAATGATGGTCATATCCGAAGAGCCATGGATGTATCTATATTGTTCAAAATCGGGAGTAGTAAACTGTATGACAAGATAATTGAGTTGGAGATGGTATAAAAACATTGTATATCGTTCACAATCATAAAATGAATAAGTCACACGCATGAAACTGATACAGTAATGAAAAACAAATATCAACAACATCTATAGACTCGGAGAGACATTATTCAACTAAAAGCAGAGATAATCCAGAGCAGTTTAAATGAGAAGTCACTTGAGATCAAACTTAGACTTTGAGGAGTTCAATAAATTCAAAATTAACACAGCGTTCACAGTGACGGAGCTATCATTGGTAATTGATTGGGAGTGCCTCTTCATTCCATCAGAAAAACAGAAGGTTAGAATAATGATTTTTAATGGCAATACCGAGTTGTAACAGTGAAATAGGCCAACAGATGAAACTACATTGTATAAGTGTAATCATCAATGAGAGATCAATTCATTAAATGTGAGTTGACCAATAATTATCATTTAACTATGAGCAGAGCATGAATCTTATAAGTTAAATGAGAAGAGCAAAAATAATGAACGAAATGAGGAGAACAATCAGAATTAATCTGAGAAGAGCAGGAATACTAAAATGAATATACATTTACATTAGGTTGGTCTTGAAGAGTGCAAAAATGTAGGTATCAATGAATACAACATTTACAGAGACGGTATGCTTACAAGTAAGAACGATTAGGACGTCCATCAGAAAAATAGAAGATACAATTGATAAATTATGAGAGGTACAAATCGAGAGCTTTAATGAGGAAAACCACTAATCGTTGGTGGCGAGAAGAGCAGAAGGCTTGAAAACTAACATGTATATCCAGCACGTTGAATGAATATGAGAATGTATCAATGAGAGTGCAAATTACAATGCATACCCATTGTGTGTGCACGATTACCAGAGCAGACCTTCCAGGGTGGAGCCAAAGACGAGAGAGCACATTCTTGCTCAATATCCAGATACTTCTCAGATCTCGTACTGAAATCTCAAAGAAATTTTTGGAGTGTTTTAGTCTCGAAATATTTCTCTAGGGTAATTTTCTTTCGGTCTTTTCCTTCTTTGATACTCCTTCTAGGTACATTTTCAAATTCTACATAAAGGTTCTGGACCATTGAGTGGAGGTTGTGCTTCTTCCCAGTATAAAAGATGTTGTTTTTCGGGCCTTCGGCATGCCCATATCAACTCAGAATAGATAACGGGCATGTTCAGTGTGGTTAAATAACTCATTTCCGTGAAAATATTTTAATTATATTGTAATATTCAACACTATTGGCCCCTGATTCAGTTACGCAACCCATTTGCGATCTATCAATGTATATATTGTCTAACAATTGTCATCTTCAACTAACAGTCTCTATATTTCCCTTAATTTTTCGCCTCGATTTTTGAATCACCCTATATATTGCTTATATCGTATCTTTGACTATACCATATGTTCCCATCACATATAAAGCATGTTAAAGTACCTAGTATTTCGAAGTGAAACTTCTTATTTGAAAACCAGACGTTGATACGCATTTGCACATACCTATATAGGGTCTTTCACGAGGAACCTCACCCATATTTATACGGGAAACTACTGAACGTATTTTCATGAAATTCATCACTTATAAGTATTTCACGATGCTGATGAAATCTAAAATATTTTCAAGGCATGAGCACCTCCGGTTTTTCCGGAAATGACGTCAACTTCCGTTTTTCAAATTAGAACACCATTTTTTTATTGCAGAAATAGATTTCTTAGAAAATTTCAAGTTATTTTGATGTAACATTTTTCAGTTTTGGTTGGAAAATTCTCTCTGAGCGGGAAAATTCGAAAAAAAAATCGAAAATAGAGCTCCGCTGAAACAAGAATAACTTCGAGGTTTTTGGATGGAAAATTTTCATTTTTGGGATTTTTCAAGATGTAAGATCTATGTATCCACTTTAAAAATCGAAATCGCGAATCATGATACAGGGGGTGAAAAAATCGCTTTCAAAGTTAGGGATGACAAAATCGTGAAAAATCAATTTTTTCAAATTAGAACCCCAATTTTTTATGGCAGATATTGAATCTACGTTAAAAAATAATGTGAGTGTATGCATCACACTCTTGCCCTAAAGTGGATTATTATTATTATTATTATTATTTATTGTTGAAGAGTAGAGGTAAAACCTATAAACTCACTAGCTTACAAAAATTAAAAAAAAGTAATATTCCACCAATAAAGACATAAAAAAAAAAAAGAACACTTCACAAATTACTCCCACAAAGCTTCCAACGATCGTAGCGGTTTTTGAAGTTGTTTACACTGCTGGACTCAACCACCGATCTGGGCAAACCATTCCACTGATCGAAGACCCTGTTCGACAGAAAGTTTTGACGTACAGTAGTCCTAAAAGGTTCCTTGGCCAGCTTATGAGGATGTCCTCGTAGATTACCTTTATTGAACCTGTACAGATGACGCAGATCGACTCCGAATTTATTATTAATGGCACGGTAAGTCACTATCAAGTCGCCTCTCGCACGACGATCCTCAAACGATCCCAAGCCAAAAATTCGCAGCCTGGCAGCATAGTCCGGTCGACTGTGGGCAGAAAATGGAATCCTAGTGCACCACCTCTGGACCGACTCAAGTAGACTCCTATCACTCTGAAGAGTCACCCACCAAGCAGGACCGGCGTATTCTAGAACTGGTCTCACGTAGCTTTCGTATAACAATTTCATTGTCTGGATGCTGCAGGAACTGAAAGATCTTTGAAGCATGTAAGTTATTCTTTTAGCTTTAGCACAGACAGATGAGATATGCTGTGACCAGTTCAGATTAGGAGTGACAATCAGCCCTAAGTCTCTCTGCATCTCAACTACGTTGAGAGTCTTTCCAGCAAGTGTGTACGGTATATGAGGGTTTCCCCTTCCCATGTGCAAGACAGAACACTTGTCAATGTTGAGTGGCAACAACCAGTCCCTCGTCCACTGAACGATAGCGTCGAGATCGAGCTGCAGCTGATTGGTATTTAATGACGGTACTCCGTATATTTTAGTGTCATCGGCATACAACAGGCACTTGGATCCAATAAAACCAGGAAAGTCGGCCGTATAGAGTAGAAAAAGGATAGGTCCAAGAACCGATCCCTGCGGCACACCACTTAGCACATCCGCCGCCGTCGATGAGAAATCTCTGCCAACCCTAACTTTAAAAGTCCTTTGACTTAAAAAAGATTTTATCCAGAGTAACAAGCGGCCACGTATTCCAAGGTGTTCTAATTTTTTGAGCAATTGTTTGTGAGGTACACGGTCGAAAGCTTTCGAAAAGTCTAGATATATGACATCTATTGGAATTCCCTTGTCGAGCGCTCCACTCCAATCGTTTACTGCAGAAAGGAGATTAGTGAGGGTTGATCGACCTGGAACGAAGCCGTGTTGTTCTTTTGGGATTAAGTGGTTAGAATCAGCAAACTCCAAAATTTGATCTGCCAATATACGCTCGAATACCTTGGCGACTGTTGAGACCAAACTTATGGGCCGATAATTGGTGGGCAAGGTCTTATCTCCACCCTTGTGAATCGGAGTTACAATTGCTGATCGCCAGTCAGATGGTAATGTAGAAGTTTGGAAAGATCGCTCGAAAAGAAGGCATAGAGGCTTTGCGAAACTCTTGGAACAACGAGAAAGTAAAAGCGGTGTGATCCCATCGGCACCTGGAGCAGAGGAAACATCCAGATCCGATAAATGACTTTCCACAAGTTCTTCAGAAAAGATTACATCGTCCAAGTCGAAAGGACAGCGAGGGGAGTTAACTGGAGGTATGCTGGAAGTAATCTCACTCGAGAAGTGGGAAACAAATGAATCAGCAAGAACATTAGCAGACTCGAGTGTACTTAAACAAAGATTGCCGGAGCCATCACGAACTACCGGGATAGAGATCTTGCCATTGAGATTGCTACGCACATACTTGAAAAATCTTTTTCTATTGCTGGGTTTAGCAAGGTTATGCTCGAACTGTTTTTTGGAGGATGAAATTAAAGAAGATACGTAATTGGAGTAACGTCGATGATTCTGATAATCTGCTATGCTGCCACCTCGAATAAAACGCTGCCATAGACCCCGTTTGATCTTTAAGGCCCTAACAATATCCCCGCCGATCCAAGGCTTCAATGGGTTATGCTCGGAGGTGATCCAGTTTGTATTATTAGCAACCACACTATCCACGATTCTCAGAAACTGGGTCCACATGTCATCCATACCACTGCAATCCTGAAAAGTATCAGACCAATCTACATTTAGTAGATCTGCAGAAACCTGTTCGTAGTTTATTTTCTTGTATTTTTTGTCCTGCAAGCTTGAAAGTATGTCGTTATAAAATTGCAATTGCGTCATCAGCAGAACATGGTCAGATTTACCGAGAGGAGGCAGGTATTGTATATCAGATAAAAGATCAGGATCAGAAGTAATGAAAAGATCTAAAGTAGAAGGTACTTGACCCTGTCTATATCTAGTTGGTTGAAAAATCAATTGTTGAAGTCCTGAATTCAACAGTAATTCAGCAAAAGGAAAAGACGGTGAACCAGAAGGTGGGAGCGTGGTCATTGGCCACCTAATATCAGGGCAGTTGAAGTCACCAGCTATCAAAATATTACGACGTGAGATAGAAATTTCTCTCAGAAACTCAACGAGTGCCATGTCACTCGTACTTGGTCTAGGCCTATAAATGCATGCCAGCGTAAAGGAAATGTTGGAATTGGAGATGTCAATGAAGAGATTGTCAACACCTGACCAGTCTTTATGGAAAGTGGAAATTTTGAATGCGTTGACAATAGAGTTGTTCAGATAGACACATACTCCGCCATATCCAACTGTACGAACACTATCCTGACGAAAAATGGTGTAACCAGGAATGTGACAAATAGAATCGGTAACTGAGGAATGTAGCCAAGTCTCCGTTATCAATAAAATCGAGGGTTTGTGGGTGTGAACAATGGACAGAAGTTCACTAAACTTGGACAGCAAAGATTGAGCATTGGTGTAGATTACAGGCCAAGTGGTTAGCGTGGGCGGTTTTTTGAAGAAGATAATTTCTTGGATTTTTCATCCGTGACTATAGTCGGCTTTCCTTTAAGATATCTTATAGTCAAATGCTCCTCCCCCCGCTCACTTCTGCTCCTCAGATCTTTTCGGACCTCATCCAGTTCATCCAACTGCTTCCTCGTCATGTCACTCCGAACAATCACCTCACGAAACTGCGCGCTGCCATGCAGGGATTTTTTATTACGGAGAATCCTCCTGACAGTCTCACTATTAGAAAAAGAAACCTTCAACCACCTTGGTTTATCAGAAATCTTGCCTGGTATACGTTTGAACTGTGTCATGAATTCACTAGCAGACGGATGTACGTGATCTATAACGGCTTTAACGTTTCTCTCATCCTCCGTGCTCTCTGTTAGATTGAGCAGCAAAATGTTGTGCGATTTTCCTATGCGATCGACAATCTCAGGAACATCCAAAGATGCAGCAGCAGATGGGGCAAGACTCAACCGGGACTCCAGAGAAAGTATCCTCTCAGATGTAGATTGGAGATCCCCCCGCAGCCCACCCTGAGACCCCTGCAGAGCCGAGACATCGGACCGAAGAGCTGAAAGACACTGTTGATGGTTCGAAAGCAATTCTGTATGTTCATTAATAGATTTTGAGCAAGAGGCAAGCTGCGTGAGGATCTCATTCTGACGCCCCTCCATGCGATGTACGCTAGCAGCAACCTCACCAATACGGCTCATCATCTGATGGAAATGTTCTAAGGTGAGTGGAGAACTATCCGTGGCCGAAGACAAAGATAACGATTCAGGATTGGTCGGAGAGGAGACTGGATGGGTTCCAGCAGAATTACTCCTCAGTCTGCGCTCCCTAGACAAGCAGGCCGGACATGTCCAAACCTCACCTCTTTCCCGAAGAAAGTCGACTTCCCCAGAGGTGAGATCTACGCAATCAGCATGAAATGGCTTATTGCAAGCGTTGCAAGGAATAGCAAGGTGTGAGCTTGAAATAGATTTTTTGCAACAGGCACAATTGCGCGGCATTTTTTCAAAAATTTCTGTGACAAATATCAAATTGAATTGACAACAAAGGGAAAGGGAAAGACTCTTCACTTCCTTGGACCCGTAAGGAAGACTTCAGACAGAGACAAGGAAGGCCACGGTTGAATGGAAGAAAAAGGACGGATTCAGATTTAAAAGGTGAACAGAAAATTTATGTATTCAAATCACATGAGGATTTCAACTCCTGAGATAATGAAATCATACACCGCATATGCAGATGGAATTATCGCCAACAGCTGTGAGATCCGCGATAACGTTGTATTTACGAGTATTATTGGAATTTATTTTCAAACTGTAATTTGATCTATAGGACAAATATCTCGCTTTATACTCTATCACAAATGAAAAGAAAATTCCTCAAAGCTCACCCCAGCCACCACGGTCCTCACATTCACAGAATAAGATAAATATTCACTACACAAAAACTCTGGGTCAATATTGTTGGCGAGAGCAATCAGAACGTGTGTACACGGTTCGGAATATCGATTGTTTGATATTTATGAGTTATTCACAAAAAACTCTTTTTCGCCTTTCAGCTATTTCTTTTCCCTTCACGCCAAAAAGATGAAATTTTCAGGAACTGTTACTTAAACCATGTTTTAGATTTTACTACCCTAATATGCAAGAGAAAAAAGTTACAGGTTGTTCCTAAATAGATGGCGAATTTTGATTCGAATTTGTATCGGAAACCTTTTTATTTCAAGGTTGGCGAACAATGGTCCACATCTTTGGCCACCACGTTCTCCCGATTTAACTCCTATTAAACTAACTATTATGTTTGGGGTAGGATAAAAAATATTGTCTACTCAACTCCCCTGACTGATAAAGAGGACTGCATAGAACGAGTCAGAAATGCGTTCAGGTTTGTTTAGATTTTTAGATTCATAGTTTTGAAACTCAATTTGGTTTTTAAACACTTTTGCAGATCTCTTCCTCCCGATGAAATAAGAAGAGCAACGCACGAAGCATTCCTGAGACGTATAAATAAATGTCTAGAAATTAACGGTCAAAACTTTGAGTATCTTCTCTTGTTATAACTGCGAGAGTTTGCCATGGTTCTCCTGATAGTAACTTGAAGTCGGTTTCAAGAAGGGGTGAAAAATCTACAGCATGGTTCAAATAACAGTTCCTGAAAATTTCATCCTTTTGGCGTGAAGGAAAAAGAAATAGCTGAAAATTCAAGACGAAAAACAGTTTTTTGTGAATAACTCAGAAAATATCCACTTTAGGGCAAGGGTGTGATGCATACACTCACATTATTTTTAACGTAGATTCAATATCTGCCATAAAAAAATGGGGTTCTAATTTGAAAAAATTGATTTTTCACGATTTTGTCATCCCTAACTTGGAAAGCGATTTTGTCACCCCCTGTATCATGAATTGCGATTTCGATTTTTAAAGTGGATACATCAATCTTACATCTTGAAAAATCTCAAAAATGAAAATTTTCCATCCAAAAACCTCGAAGTTATTCTTGTTTCAGCGGAGCTCTATTTTCAATTTTTTTTTCGAATTTTCCCGCTCAGAGAGAATTTTCCAACCAAAACTGAAAAATGTTACATCAAAATAACTTGAAATTTTCTAAGGAATCTATTTCTGCAATAAAAAAATGGTGTTCTAATTTGAAAAACGGAAGTTGACGTCATTTCCGGAAAAACCGGAGGTGCTCATGCCTTGAAAATATTTTAGATTTCATCAGCATCGTGAAATACTTATAAGTGCTGAATTTCATGGAAATACGTTCAGTAGTTTCCCGTATAAATATGGGTGAGGTTCCTCGTGAAAGACCCTGTATAATACCTTATAAATATACAAAACTGTTCTTGGGGCATTTTATATTGGTCAGAATAAAACAATTTTTAGAATGACCGTATTCTATTGAAACACGAGAGAACCGAATATAATGTTCAGGACAAAAACTACCATTTCAATATCATTCTTCTGTAAAATGCTAATAACTCGCATTTACATCAGCGTGGAAAACCACAGAAACTCTGCTCGTGCTTCGCCAATATTTCTACCTTGATGAGCATATGAATGAAAACAACCGTCCAACTTAGGCGAATATTCATAACAGGATTTAATTTCAATCGAGGGAAATTTCGTCGAATGAAATATCCATTTGGGTCTATGATTAGATTTTCCACAGCGAAACCGAATATTCAAATGGCCGGGAGGATTCAGCACCAGTTTGAGTTGGAACAACATTAATGCATGCAGTCTGAGAGGAGTTCATATAAGGGGATGCCTCAGTCGGTTCGTCTGATGAATTCACAAAAAGGAGAAGAACACTGTGAACTAATTTATGGAAAAATTATGGGTGACACTATTCCTTGAAATTCCATTGCGTTTCAATAGTCATTTATGTACCAAAGACAAAAACTGTCAATTACAGTCGAGCATGCAAATTGATAGCCGAGGCGTAGCCGAGGAGATCAATCACGCGATTTTTTTCGTTGACCTCACCCAGCTTTACGAAAGTAGGAACTTACCATTTCATGGCCTCATCTAGATGTCCGTAATTGCCGATACCCTGAGCTATGGTGAAGTGTTACTGTTATCCATATCGCTATCACTATTCATCCTTGATTATACTGAACACTAACATTCAGACAACGTACCCAATTGACTGGTAAAATCTAGACGATTTCGTAAAGATATAATTTGAAAACATCTAATGACTGTTATTGTCACAGGCACTCAGGCTTTCATGAAATTCTGTATTCACAAAATTGATTCAAGTACCTTGGGATCTAATATATTGCTTCGTGACGAACAGCCGGACGAAAAGTAAATCAGTACGAAAAGTGAATCAGGACGTAAAGTACTCGCCTTCAAAAATAGTGGACTTTTATTTCAGAAATTAGTAAGTAAATAGTTATTTGTATACCGAGAACAAAAAACTTTCTATTACAGTCGAGCCTGCAAAATGATAGCCGAGGCGCAGCCAAGGATAGCAAGCAGGCGAGACAATATAGACAGTTTTTTGCCGAGGTGCATATTACCTTTTTTCGTCGACCTCACATACCTTTATGAAAGTAAGAAGTTACCCGTTTTATAGCCCCATTTAGGTGTCCGTAATTGCCAATTCCCTGAGCTCTGGTGAAGTGTTACTGTTATTTATATCGCAATCACTATCTATTCTTGATTATACTGAACACTAACATTCAGACCACGTACCTAATTCACTGGTGAAATCTAGCCGATTTCGTAAACAATTAATTTGACAATATCTAATGACTGCTATTGTCTCAAGTATTATGCTTTCATCAAATTCTGTTTTAACAAAATTGATCCAATTGCCCCGGGATCTAATATATTGCTTAGTGAAGAACAGCCGGACGAAAAGTAAATCAGTAAGAAAAGTGAATCAGGACGAAAAGTATTCGTCTTCAAAAATAGTCAACTTTTCTTTCGGAAATCAGTACATAAATAGTTATTTATGTACCAAGAGCGAAAAACTTTTCATTAGAGTCGAGCCGGCAAATTGATAGCCGAGGCGCAGCCAAGGATAGCAAGCAGGCGAGACAATATAAACAGTTTTTTGCCGTGGTGCATATTACCTTTTTTCGTCGACCTCACATACCTTTATGGAAGTAAGAAGTTACCCGTTTTATAGCCCCATTTAGGTGTCCGTAATTGCCAATTCCCTGAGCTCTGGTGAAGTGTTACTGTTATTTATATCGCTATCACTATCCATTCTTGATTATACTGAACACTTACAATCAGACCACGTACCTAATTCACTGGTAAAATCTAGCCGATTTCGTAAAGACTTATTTTGACAACATCAATGACAGTTGTTGTCACAGGCACGCATGTTTTTATCGAATTTTTTATTCATAAAATTGTATCAATCGCCCCGGGGTCTAATATATTGCTTAGTGACGAACAGACGGACGAAAAGTAAATCAGTACGAAAAGTGAATCAGGACGAAACAAGAAAAGTACACGCCTTCAAAAATAGTTGACTTTTTGTTAGGAAATTACTACGTTAAATGTCATTTTCTGTTCAGGTGACGAAAAAGATAATTAGCTTAAATCTCATGAAACAATTTGATGACAATCTCCATTCGTAATTGATAACATAAATAGCTACCGTCAAACGGGGTGAAGTGGATCAAAAATCGAGGTTTTTTAGCAATAAGATTCAATGTATCAGTGCGAGCGGGTTGGCGTTTAATATATAGATTCTATGATCCTATTGCTATCGATTGGCCTATTTACCAAAATTTTTGGCTTCACAGTTTTTGAAATTTTTTTGGTTGAAGTGCGATCCACTTCACCCCGTACTTTGGGGTGAAGTTGATCACATCTTAAAAATCACTTCAACTATACGAGGGTAGAAGTGGATCGGATGAAATGAAAAAAAATCTATTTTGAGTAATAAGACCAACAGATGCTGCGAAATCAGATCGAGACCCATTGAGAAAATAAAAAATCTTTATTCTTTTTGTGAATAACTAAACATGTTTTGTTTCAAAACAAAATACAATAAACAATGAAAATAAACTTCTTACGAACATAAAAACAGTCTTTTGAATGGAGGCACTGGCGCAGCTAGGAAAGTGAGCAACTCCCCCCCAAAGATAACAACAATTCAAATTTTTTTTCTAGTACAAACATTGAACGATCGTTCGGTGTAAAGCCCCCCCCCCCCCCAAATAAAATCTTGGCTGCACCACTGAATGAAGGTATATGAATGTACCCTATGCTCTAGTCAGTCTTCATATAGGAGGAGATTCAATTCTCTCTTCATTGGCTTCCAGAGTTAAGATGTGCCAGCCACGTGTAACTTGCTTCAGGTGTATTTTGCGAATTATCTGGTGCCTTTTCACAAGAGCTATATTCTCTGCATGCGGGTATGCTAAAAGGGTATTTTTGCGACATGGGCCTATACGCAAAATGGTCAAACATGACTAAATCATTGGTGATCGACTTCACCCCTCACTTCTGAATGATGTAACAAATATTTTTTTTCCTAAAGAACTGTGGTGGTACATTTGATTCAAAAATGGGGAATTCCAACTAGTTTATACGTAACTTGTAAAAGTTTAGGTGAGAATAACTATCGTAGTTATTGCCAAATATATAATTGAAGTTGAACAATTAAAAAACTGTTTATTCGAGACAGTACGAAACTTTTTTTTGTGAGAAAAATAACTATCCAGAATTGTATCCAAGGCACTTGTTAGCAATCTTAGGAGGTAACAGTAGATACAGAGTTTTTTTCGGGGCAATTTAGGGTCTTGTCTATGGGTTACGCTATTAAATATGCGGAAAAACACGGTTGATCCACTTCACCCCGCTATATCCACTTCACCCCGTTTGACGGTATTTTGCAATGAGAAAAATCAACGAAGAATTTTGTTGAACACTCACCTACAACTCGATTATGGCTGAGATTTTGCTCTATTTTTTTTTTATAATTGAGGGATCATGGGCTCTAGCCTCCCCTTTCATTATATTAAAATAATAATATGTCTTAGGGTTGAAAGTTGTAGCTCAAGTAGCACCAAATATTCCTACCCTATTCACAGTTCTTTTTTAAACTGTTGCTCCATACTGTGCACGTGATTGGCAGATACAAAAAAGTATCAGCGGCCATCACGATGTTAAAATCATTTATAAAAACCTCGCGTAATAATTACGAGAGCTGAAAGACCAATCCAGCCAAGGAGGAATGTTCCGCAGACATTCCACTTAAGGTACCACTGCGTTCGATCCTCAATAATTTGAATTTCCGATGGAGTGCTGAATTACAGCCGCCAAATGGAGGCACGCCCATTATTCAATTTTCCGCAATCGGCGGATCGTCGCCCTCCACCCCTCGGAAATTCGACGGCAGAACGTTGAACGTTGAGAGGAAGACGAGACCAGCAAATGTATTGCAAATTACTGCTCTAATAACCCGAGTTTTGAAGACACAAGGGACGAATTGCTGTGAACGAATAGATGACTGCTGAACTGAAAATTCCATTTCATGGTGGTACGTGACCCAAAGTCTGCGTCTGTGCGTAAAGAGGAAACCGTGAAAAGTCAGAATGTGTTTTAGATGATGGCTCACTCTCGACTTCTTCCTGAACAGGGGCGGTTCCAGTGGAGGGGGCCTGACCCCTTCTTTTGAAAACTTCAAAGAAATTCGAAAAATCGAATATTTATTACAAGAAGAGATACTTTTCTAGGATATGTATCACATTTAAATCTACCATAATTTTTCTGGGAGACACTTGTATTGAAAGTTGACCGAAAAATTTCCAAAAAGATGGGGTCAGTTACTCTAGATTCTAAAGTAGTTCGAATGAGGAGTAACTTGAAGTCAGAGTACACTGAGAGAGTTCAACAAATTTGCTATTAACACAACGTTAACAGTGACAGAGCAATCAATTAAAATTGATTGTGAGAGCCTCTTTATTCCATCAGAATAGAAGGTTAGAAAAATGAACTTTAATGAGAAGGCTGAGTTGTAGTAATGATGCAGGCCAAGAGGTGACAGCTATATCTATGAGAATACAAAGTATAATGAGGAGATCATACCAATTGAGATAGTTACACGATTACCAGAGCAGACCTTATAGGGTGGAATCAGGAGGAGAGACTATCAACCAGCATCATGGCTTACTAATGACCGTTGAACAAGATTGGAGATGTTCACATCATGTTCTGAAGGAAATCAAACAAATTCAGGTTCCAGGTTCATCTAAAACTCCATAATAGTGGGTACATTCGGTATTTGCATCTGAGATTTGAGCGAGTTTCTGTCACATGACTAGAGCAGACGGATTGAAGGGGAATTAAAAAACGTTCTAGATCTAACAGATTTTACAAACCTAACCTTAAATAATAAGAGATTTATTTTCTTGTTTTTTTCTTCGGTTGTTCGTTTGTTTTATGTTTTTTATTTTATCAATATTTAGAGTCTAGCGGATTATCCAATCAACAAGGAATGGAGACCGCTCTGAAGGCCATTGTGGCAATAATCGAGGCCACCAAAATGTTGTTCGATAGTGACGACGAAGAGAAAAAATCAAATAAACAAAACTGAAAATATTTCTGAAGTTTGTTCCGAATTTTAATGATACGCAGTTTCAACAACACTTCAGAATATATTCATCAACTTTTGATATTTACTTTTTTTTTTTAATTGAAATTAAAAAATTAAAATGGTTACAGAAGCTAATAATGTAGGATGTGGTCACTCAGAGATCTCGCTTGAGACACAGCTCCTCATTGCCCTTTGGTATCTAGCTAATAATGAATGTTTTCGGTGAATAACATCTAGTTTTTTAACCATGATGTGATCATTGCTTGAAGAACTTCATCATTACAAACTGACAAACGTCTGTTAATTTTCCTTACTTATCATTTCACATACATCAAAGCATATTCATAAGCAACAATTTTGAAATTTTTACAGACTTCCCAAACAAACAAATGAACTAAACTCAAACGACCAGATTAATCGCTTTGATCCACTCAAATACTCGGAGCCAACAGATTTGCATCAGACTAGTTCGATTGGAATAAAAGAACGCATTTGATTTACTTCCCCTACATCTAGATGGAATAACAAAACGATCCAGAGCAGTCAGATTGATCAGATGTAAATAACGAATGCGGCTACAAATTAGTCGAATGTAAGTGAGAGGTAAACATCAGAATTAACTTGAGAAATGAAATAAACTGATTCAAATAATTGAGATGAGCATGAGAAAACAATAAATGCACATTATTTTGATGATAAAAGACATGAAAAAGTTCAATTCTGGTGTAACATACCCATTTCCATGTGAGAAAATCTAGAGAGGTCTGAGAATCTATGTATATTGTAAAATATAATTAAAAACATATTCATGAGGGGGCACTTTAATTAGTTGACTCTGGTGAACATATCAATTGAGCAGTACTAAAAAGTAAGGATTATAAATCTGTTTGAAGATTCTTGAGTAATCTTGCACGTAGACTAATTTCTTACAGATTGTAAGCATGAAAAGAATATGAAAATGGAGTAATTAATATTTTTCAGACTTGAAGGTCCTTTCGTTTGCATAAAAAGTGTAGCACTTTTCTACACTCGATTTGATTTACAGCAGTGTAGAGGAAGTGTAGTTCATCTGCACATAGTCAAAAAGAGATGTAGATAAACTGCACCTCCTCTACACAGGTGTGAATTCAATCAGCAAACGAATACTAAAATCGAGTGTAGAAAAGTGCTACACTTTTCATGCAAACGAAAGGACCTTGAGAGTACCTACATTACCTGTTGCGTAGAACTAGTTAGCATCAGAATTGAATGAGAATAGTTTTGAACAGAATCAAGTAATGATATGAACTGAAAGAGAATTTACACAACGAACATCAATTCATCAACGTGAACAAAGAGAATGTGAGAAGAGAATGAGTAGTTTTCCGTATCGGAAAACTCTGAGAGTTCTGACACTTCCATAGTGGGGCTGCTGCGTCGGTCAATCAACTGTTTTCGGAGTACTATACCAATTTGGTATACATACACTCTGCAACCCGATAAATGGAAATCCAAAGTAGGTATGCCACTTCAGTATTCAAATGAACCAGTTCATTCATATTGCAAAAATCACAAGCTGATAAAAACGGGCTCTCAAGTTTTAATTTATTCCCACCCACTCGAAAGCCAAAATGGTCCATGCTGAACGAAACTAACCATTTGGTGTCAGGGACTATTTTATCATCTTCGTGCTCCAGAAATTTGTATAGGCTAGTTTAGTTAGGAAATTTTGGTTAAACTGTCTAATTTTAAGAGAACTAAACGAAGTTGAAAAAATACTCGCCTTCGAAAACACCTAGAAAATATTTTTTGTCTTGCAAATGTTTTCTTTTCCCTCTTGATAACTACAACATAGCCGAAAACGCATAACTCACACGTGCATATACATAAACTTATTCCCCCTAAATGGCCTCTAATTTTTCGCTCTAGAGTTCGGGTAGACTTACCTCAGGAACAAACAGCCGAACAGGAGCCGATACCGTGTTAATTTATTGAGGCAATCTGGGGCAACCAGCACGGAGGAAATTTATGATCTGACGTTCGGACTATGCAGCCAGGCATGTCGTCACATTCAGTTTCGCGACCGACATGGCCATATACGTATACGCAGCTGCTGAATATTTTATCCATCAGCATGTTCACCCTCGTAACATCGTGATTTAACAGGTTTCTAGCTGTGAAATACTTTTTTTACTGAAACAGACGAGTCAGGAAGAAGGAAGTCTCATACTGCTTGTGTTTTTCACACATGAATCAATATTTTCTCGTTCTAGGAAAAGGAAACATATTTCACGTACTGAAGCTATTGAACGGAAAGTGAATCTATAATGTTCCAGCTAAAGTGCTTGAACAACTTCTATTTATCTGAAATCCTCCTGTTAAAGAACAGAAGTATTTCTGATAAATGCAAGTTCTAGGTACTAAGAGTTGTAAATCGAACAGCATAGGGATGTAATCGATGCCGATGGTCAGCTACAGTACTGCCTGAGGATCTGGCGTAGCCAACATCACCTCCTGTAGCTAAGAGGAGTATCAACAGCTGTGGACAAGCTGAGGCTGAGGGCAGTCAATCAGTAATACTCCTATTTTCTGGATGAAATCCAAGAATGTTTAGGTTAGGTATGGCTTGAGCAGCCTTACTGCCTCATAAACGTAAGTTTCTGAGTTGTTTCGGATAAACCTTTTTGAAGCTCGACTTACAAGACTTTACGAAATGTTTTTCCACCAGGACATTTGAGTGGCTCAGAGGAAAAGTGATCTAACTACAATTAAATGAAATGTTTGAAATGAAGGTTTTACGTTTCAATTGATTGAAAAACCGCATTGATAGGTATAGAAAATTTTGTTGAGAGGAAAAACATTGAATGGGTATAACTCGGTCAAAACGACGATTTGACTCATACCACTCATAAGAAGAATAATATGCAACCTTTGGTACCCAAATATCGGTATAACTCAAAAATCGGAATTTGTGACTTATACCAGTTTTCCTCTGCCAGCTCATTTGTCGATGTGAAAACCCTTTCTGTATCACCCGTATGATTTGGTCAAGTTGCACAGAAACAGCATCGACATATTGCTTTCCTTTCAACAATTATTGTCCGTTCGAATTGAACTCGTCCTCTTGAACGAAAAAAACAGGTTTGGTAACAAATATTACATGGTTTTTGATGCCACTATGATCCTACTAGTATTTATCGATTTCAGAGGAAAACAGCTTGATGATTTGAAAAAAATTTGAAGAAAACAACCCGAAATAGCTTTGTTCTTCTAAAAGAACACATGTTTATCACATATTTCAGATACCGGTAGATTCGTGTGACTTGGGGCAGTGCTGTAACTTTTTCTTGCCATTTATAAGTGAAGGGACAAACTTATAAGATTGTGGAGCGTATTTTCGGTTAGTTTAACAATTAATTCCTGTTGAGTTTGCCGTGACCAGAGCGTTTGAATTGACAGGAAAAATTAACGAATTCAGGAGAGTATAAGCGCTTTTCTTTATGGCTCTTATACTAGTGTCCTGTACATGGGTTTTACTTTCTGCATATGTAATTTTTTTCTGGATACGTGGGACTTTGGAATGTAAGATATGTCATGAAACAAGATTCTTCTCAAATCAAACGGCAACACGGATCTCATTAATTTATTTTGTTGTTTTATAGGGTGACTTGAGACAATGCCGAATAGATACAAGCGGTTCATTGGCAGCAGGAAATATGCCGATTTTTCGCAGGATATTATTATTTACGTTATTTCCACAAAGAAATCACCCAAGAATGAAATAAATCAAAGTTCCCTTGTTTTGTTTATTTTTTTTACATTTGAATTGCAATATATTTACTTTCGCTGTAATAGAGGTTTATATTTAATTTCCTAACCGAATTTCAACTATATAATCACAAATTCTAATTTTTCAAAACTATACAAGGTCCCAAATCATCTATATCATTAGATAATAGAGAAATCAATAGATTTTAACTTGTGTCCCAAGCTTCCTAAATCGATAGGTGACTTGGGACAAGTATATTTTATTTTTTTCAAAATTCATATCCGAATTCTGAAGCATGGTATATATCCTAATCAATAGTCTGAGTCATTAAGCATATTCGAACTTCTTTTTCAGAGAAAAATAGGTCACCGTTTTTAAAATATGACAAGTTCAACAATCGTCCCAAGTCACCCGAATCTACGGTAACTGAACAAAAATCACACAACAATTATATGAATTATACATTCAAATCAATTTTTCAAATGAAATGCACTCGTGCGTTTTTTACCATTTTTCCGTATATATCATTTACACCTGATTTCAGTATCCGAAGTATCACATTCCCGCACTAGTGCGGAAAAGTTGAATAGGTTTACAGGCTTATCCATTTATTGTGGTCATCCTAAATAATCTTGAACGACTATAATGTGAGGTAATCTAAAGTGGATCTCTATCTGAGAGCCTATAATGTGCTTGGCGTAGTCATGGTTGTTTTATTGATTGCTTCCACTCCTATATCTTCAGATATTCCGCAAGTAGGGATTAATAGAAAGCTTAGCGTGTATAAGAGGTATTTTAATGAAGTAAAAAAGACTGGGTAGATTTATTTTTCTTTACACAATGATTTGTAGTCACATTCAGGAACAATCATCATTCTGCTTTTTCCGAATACCCATTAATTGAAAATCTGAATCTTGAAAATGTAAAATTACCAAACTTTAGAATAGAATCAAAGGGTTCCATTCATCGCTCTAAAATGATTTTGTCATATTTTATCATTCTCGTCTATTCCAATATGAAAATGACATAAAAATCTATTTGGGAGCATTTCTTATCCAGTAAAGGTGAGGACAGGCCCCAACTCGGAACCGTATATCCTAGTTTCAGTTAAAAAATCTTAGTATAAATTCTGAGAGAAAAAGTGATTTGGTATAGTTCAATGACCGCAGTTTTCCCTAGATAAAATAACATAGCATGTACAGAATATAATAATTATTATATTTGTACTGTGAATATATATTTTCACAATAATATACATATGTATTTATATAATATAGGGTTGTCCAACGAAAACTTAATACCTTGATATTCTGACTTTGAAATTGAAATGTGGAAAATCGCTACGACCTGTCAATTTCTGATTGGAGGGGGAATAATTTTTCCGCTTTACTTCAACCCCGTAACAAGGGTGAGCACAATCCCTGTATTTTGAATAGGGATGAGGGGTGTTGCGATAACTGATTTCGAAGACTATATCGAGTACTATCTAACCCTAAAATTTGGCTTCAAAAATTCCATCGATAATGAAATAACACTGAAAGGAGAGAAAGCATCAATGTGAAATTTGTCTCGAGAATATTATTCGTATCCCACACATTTCAAGGGAATTGAGTAGTTATATTGTTAATTATTTGTATAATAACAACAGTGGCTTCGTTGAACGAACGACATCTGGAAATAATGCGCTGCTTACGTTCTGCTACTGGTTCAGTAGCAGAAACAAAAAAAGAGTGCACGAAAGAGACGAAGCGAGGGACGTGGCTGTTTTACGCAATGTAGCAATGGATCCGACCTTTAGTACTAGAAAATTGTTCGATTTATCTAATATTTCACAACAATACTGAGAGACGTTATACGTCATGAATTCCATCCTTATAAGCAGGGCCGCCGCCAGACATTTTGCCGCCCCGGCAAAATAAAATTTCGCCGCCCCCGCAAAATGATATAGATATTCAGAGATAAGTCTTTTTTATAAATTGATATACCTTAGTAAATGTTCAATATAAAAAAAAAAGAATACAAAAGAGTGGGTTATATATCTACTAACTACGCCGGTGCCGGTATCATATATTAAAATATATACAGTGAAACGTTTGAAAAATACAGATATGGAACTGACCTTCAATATGATTCAATTTGAAATTCTAAACTACACAGATAAAGAGGTATATAAAAATCTACAACAGTCGCAATTCGTATAAATACGATATACTATTGTGAAGGGTTGATAGGTACTCTTGCTTCACAAGTATTTTAAATTCCTCCCAGAAATTAACATTTCAAATTCAGATTGGCAAACAGAATATAAAAATTATTTCTGAATTATCCTGGAAGCCGTCCCAAAAACTATACAGTCTGTGACGTTTATCAAAGAGACTTACCTGAGAGAGCAAAAAAAGCAACAGTGAGTTGCCGCTGCGGTGGAGATATTCACAGGCTGACTTCGATAGTTATATATTTATGAGTAGAATTCGGCATCTTTGATCGTTTTCCATCTGGAGGTATTCCCCTTGTTTCTGGTTAAAATGTATTTTTATTCGGTACCTTGAGAAGAACAATGTGAATTGTTTGGCGACCAAGCGCAAAAAGCCGCCTTTGTATTTCACGCTCATAATTATTAACTTTCGTTTTTTCACTTTTGAAGAAAAAAACATTTGGTATGAAAAAATTGGTATCGTTTTATCAACTGATTTGCCGCCCCCAGAATGTACCGCCCCGGCAGGGTGCCCGGTTTGCCGGTCCTGACGGCGGCCCTGCTTATAAGGTACGATTGGTTCAGGAACTGAATGAGGATGATCCCGATCGCCAACTCCAGTTTTGTGAAGTGCTCAGTGTAATGATTAACGATAATCAAAACAACATATCCGATATCTGTTTTCCGGACTAGTGCTTATTTTACCTAGATGGCATTGTTAACCGGCATCTGTATTGGTCAGATGAATATTCAAGATTATTAAGTGAGGTGCATAATCAGCTTCCATAAAAATCTAATGTTTGGTGAATTTATGGAAATTTATGGAAAAAAGTCGGCCATTTCTTTATACATGGTTATCTCCCTGGCCAAATTTTTAGATCTATTAGAAAACGCTATTCATCCAGCCTTCGTGCAAGGTATTGGAGAATGCAGAAGACCATCAAACGATTTTCCAACAAGATGGCGCATCACCTCATTTTGTTCAACCGGTGCATCAGTTCTTAGTTGCAAATATTCCTCACGAGTGGATTGGAAGAAGGGGACATATTGAGTGGTCACCCAGATCACCCGATCTGGCTCCACTGGACATTTTTCTATGGGGTCACCTCAAACTTTTCAAGTGGTGAGTCAAATAAACTTCTCTCAATAAAAAAGACCCGACTCTCTCAAAAAGGACAATGTAACATGTAACCTTCATAAACGTTACACGAGATTCGTGGAATTAAGCTTCAGTTGAAGGGTATTCAACATAGATTTCAAATGAAAACTAGTAGGCATTGTACAGTTGTTTCCTATGTATTTTAAGACCAATGCAATAACTCTTACTGCTGATAAAATGTCGAATGATTTTTTAACAAACTAACCACTAACCTCATAGTATTATGTTCCAGAGATTAACCACGGGTTTCATAAAGCTTGATAGGGAAATCAACGCTTGATTGAAGAATAGGCGTCAATTTGTTTTCAATCGATTATTCAGTCATGATCATTCAGTATATCATTTTTGCATAAAACTTTGATGTGCATACGATAATTCAATCGTTCTCAATTGCTATTCTTCAATATATTCAGAAATAAAAAGGTTTCAGTGATTTCTTTTCAGAAATCGATCGACTGTCACATCGTTGATCGGACAATCAAGTTTAATGAAACCCGATGTATGTTTGTTTGCTACATATTTCTAACCACTGAAAAATATAATCTGGCTTGACATAATCCACATCGATAAATTTCATTCCTATCTTTATATATCGCCCTAGAGAACAATGTGTGAAGAAACTGAGACGCCATTTAGGTAGTACTCTGAAACCTTCCAGCCTTATAGAGTTATTCAATCAAAAATACCAACCGTTGAAGATAAGTCCAATGGAAAATCGTCATTGTGGTAATTGTGAATGTCTCGGAAAGTTTCGAATTACGTTTGCAACGATAGTTGAATCTAGATGAGAGAGATAGATGGTAGAGTGATGGAATTGTTGGTGAAAGTGTCGCCGGAAAGTTTCCTTCTCGTAATGGAATGCCTAAGAAGTTGATGCTGGTGCAGCTTGTTCAAACAAAAGCGTTTCTTTCAAGGAAATTGAAAAATTTTCCGGAAAATTTAGAATTCTAATACTGTCATGTATACAGGGCAAATTTCATGATTTGATGCAATTCATAAATAATTGATAACTGATAACATTTCAAATTCATCCAGAGAGCCAATGGTTACAGAGGTCCAAGAAGAATATAAAATTACATAATATATGAAAGTATCGCCTGTTGGTAATTCGAACAAATTCAAAACTCAACGGCCTCTGCAAATGAATTTAAGATTACTTGTGTGAATAAAATAAGCAAGTTAATTGAAGTTTGCGTAGCTGCTAAAAATCATGTTTTATACGAGGTTTTATGCGAAGTTGTAGAAGGGCCACATAATATTTTAAAAATATTTTTCCTTAAATTCCGACTTTGAAGTCGGAATTTAGTTAAATTCCGAGATCAAAGTCCGAATTTTATTTACTTCGAAACCGATACAGGCGAGATGCACAGGGTGTTGTTCTACGACGACATAGATTATTTCTCCATATATACAGAGGGGGGGGGACCTGGGAGCTCAATGTTATTTTATGGTTACTATTTCCAGTACTGGGTTGGGGGAGGTAAATTCCGACTTTGAACTCCGAATTTAGTAAATTCCGACTTTGAAGTCGGAGTTTCATTAAATTCCGAGTTTAAAGTCGGAATTTTGTTAAATTCCGACTTCAAAGTCGGAGTTTAAGGAAAAATATTATGTGGCCTTTCTACGCTTACGTAGTTTTAAGGAGAAATTGATTGAAACTAATCAATGAAATACCTCTAGTTGCCAAAAAACTTTATCCTGTGACTGTTTGTTTGTGATCTCTACGCTGTCAAGTGAGATCACATCCATTTGACTTGTTCACGAAACTGTATTTTGTAACCTCTAGTTGTAGTTTATTCTGTGACTTTTGTTGATAGGATTTTCTGTAGTCGTCCACAGTACATATGACTTCTACACCGTTTTTTAGGTTAGAGTAGAGTCATGCCCTATCTGTTCTCGTTATACCGCTGATGTCGTTATTTTTCTTAATTTCATTATATGTTGGTAGGTTGCCTCCTCCCTTCGTACTTGATGAAGTCTGTATGTTCATTGTTTTGTTTTTTTTTTAGCCTGAAGAAGAGGACAATCCTTCCTCGAAACTGTAGCAATTTGTAAGAATTGAATAATAAATATATTGCCACGATACCGACTCAATTTCTGCTGATTGAAACTAATGAAAAATTGAAATCAGCGGATGGTTCTAGCATGCTTTGGGCGTTATTCCTTGTCAAATTTCAATATACATATATATATCGGTGAATGTCGAAATATTTATCTGCTCTAAGGTGAGAGAGATTTTAATATATTGACAAGCTATGATTGATTTATGTTTCATACATAAGGAATACCCAAAACCATTTTTCCTTAATCGTGTTGATCGTTATATTCAAAATTTCATTTAAATAGTGAAATTCCATTAAAAAAGAAAAATAATGAAAGAATTTGCTTATGTATTTTCAACAAAAGGTGGATTAAAAAAGTGGTAGGAAAACTAGTAACACATATTCTCAAGAATTGACTATATATGTACCACATGCTAATTCAGTTCCAAGGAACATTACCTCTGCATGGGGATAGAAGGTAAAAAATATATTGAATAGCATGGTACAAAACGGAATTAGATAAAGTATGAGAAACATAATCATAAAGAACTAAGTACAATGTTCACGCAAAAGAACTACAATCAATGAAAATTGGCTGCAAGGTAAGGATACAAAACGTTATCACCAAATTAAGAGATATCTTTAGAATAGTAGAGAATGTTGGGAAAAAATGAAATATTAACACTAAAAGACCTAGTAGACGTATCACCACAAGATACCGAAGATTTCTGAGGGAAATTAAAGGAGAAGATAGTTGATTGTCATCTGTATTTCAGACCAGCATGAGGAGAAGTTATGTGATATGATTACATCTAGAAGATCAATGAATTACATTTCCCTGTCTCTGTCTCTATGATTACATATCTCGGTAAAGTATAATGAGAGTTCTCAATTATTCATGAAAAGTTGCATAATTTAAAATGAAAGTTGATCTTTCCCAGCATAATTTTGGAAATAAAATATCGTAGATGTGAATTTCGCAGGTAAAATTAGCATTCCGGTACTCATCTGAAGATGCTACTGTGATAGCGAAACAAGTGTCGATTTAAACAACGCATGTTAGTTAAAATCATATTAATCTATTTTCAGTTTATATTTTTTGTCTCTTTCGAACTATATTTTAGCAAAATGAATATAATTCTTATTCAAAAGACCATTTAGAATGCTCAAATTTATGCCTGAATATTTGTCGTTCTGACATTGATAGTGGCTTGATTTCATAATATTATTCCATTTCTTTTTGTCAGAGTCTCATTTAAATCCTTTTTCTCACCTTACAAGGTCGAGAGAACTAAGAAGTGAGTAGTTTCGCTGAGTTAACACAGCTGGAAAATTTGTATTTTGCAGTCAGTGAAGTCACTCTTAATTGATCCAATAGTATAATTATTCCGCAGTTCACTTCGCTAATATCCAAACTTGCCCGTGAGACATAACTTCCAAACTAAACTCCGACAAGTTGGTCCCGATATTTATTGATGCCTATCAAATTTACCTCCAATTAAATCGATAGCGAAAATTAATTGAAAATTGAGGTCTGAGGCTGGAAAGTTAACGTCTCACTGCCGATATGAGATTACGAAGAATTGGAACGCGATCTAATGGAACCATTTTCTCCGGAATGAGCTGGAAACGAATTCCTTGATTCCATGGACTTCAAACCATGAATTGTTGAAAAAAAACATGAAAATTAAGAATGATTGGAATCCGACATTATAGGAATGACGAATATCTGGATAGTTTCCTAATACTCCCCCATTCATTGATGTTAATAATGATCAAGCTTCCACTGTTGACCATTTCCACTTGAGAGCAAGAATGAACGTATAAACTATTAAAAATTTAAATTTTTTCTTGATTCGAAGCAATTTCACTTCTTAATCTTTTATTGCATGCTTTTCCTAGTCAGAGGAAAAATTTCATGACTATAGTATATTCCTTTGAATGTAAGCAATACATTTTTGGTTATCAAACGATATAGGATATGTTTGAGTTTTAACAGAGGTAAGTGTAACGGGGTACTAAACATTTTGGCGTATGATATGAGCGAAAAACCTCAGTAAAAAACCCTGTCTCCCCGTGAGTAGTGTAGTGATGACAATTTTTTTACAGAATAAGCTTATAATACTGAAGGGCTTCTTTTCTATCGACATAAATATCTCTTTTTCCTCTCCATGTCTCTAAATTATGTCTGATGCAAAAAACCAGAGCAGAAAAAGAGAAGGACTTAATGATTACTAGGGAAAAATTAATTAATCATAGGCACATAACTTGTCCTCCAATTGTACTGTGAAGAACATCATCTCTGCGTTTAAGATTCTCTGTTGATTTTGGTCTCGTCATCAGAAATCCCCTCAGTATTTAAATTAATATCATTTCAAATCTTGCTTTTGACTGGAAGGATTTTTATGATGAGGAATCATCTCCCATAGATATATCAGTGGTTATTCATTAGGAAATAGGAAAAAACGAGAATAATATTAAAAAAATATTCAAGAAATAAATTCAACCAAAGCACGGAAATTTTCAGAGAAATATGGCAAAGCATGAATTTTATAATTCCAACGTCTCTACTTCTAATTCTTGAAACCTCAGCTACTCGACTTCTTTCCACTTTGTCCTCTAAACTTGTGGTGACCACAGAACACTAATATACAAGAAGTGAAATATCCCAAGTAATAATGAAGAATTATCACGCCTAAACGGGGAGGCAATGAATAAAATAATGCGGATAAATTCAGATGCATACCACCCGACGATATGAATATCGACAAGTGTTACGATCTGAATTGAGCTAGCCAATTTGTCATCGTCAAGGCCCCCAAATGGAGTACGCTCCACCGAAGAAAAGCAGATGCTGACCATGGTTTCGGCCTCATTTGGCCTCATCAGAGCAACATAGCATTTTTCCACGGTGGAGAACGTTTGGAATTGATGGAACTTTATTCAATGTTGTCATGTTCTAGTGGGTATTATTTACCCACAGCGCCATCCAACATGAAACGGTATCCGATTCAATCCCCCCCAGATAGAAACCAAGACGAAGACAATAGCATATGTCCCATATTTTCCCTAGTTCAGTACGCCGATTCGCCTTTGCGAACGTCGGACGTATGATAAACTGAGAAGTCTGAGACGCGCTCGGTTCGCGGCAGAGTACGATGCCGGCGGTACAATAATGAAGAATTATCACGCCTAAACGGGGAGGCAATGAATAAAATAATGCGGATAAATTCAGATGCATACCACCCGATATTCGATATTCATATCGTCGGGTGGTATGCATCTGAATTTATCCGCATTATCCCAAGTAATCTGAGGCAACACCAAATGTCATTCATATGCCGCCACATTTGGTTGGGAAGTAAATATTAATGGCAGGAATTTTTTTATTTACAGGCATACCTACATACCTTTCGTTGTTTTTACCTTCATTTCAAATTTACAGCTTCTATAATGAATATTGTAAACAGATTTGGAATTAATGGTAGAAGCTGCAAATTTATATTACATTAAAAATAACAACAAGATAGGAGAAGTTAGCATTTCAGCAATGTATTTATTTTTCATGAAAATTCAACAAATAGCATTTTCCAGAAGAGCACAGTCATCAAAATGCAAATAGTGAGGATGAAATATGTCAAACAATATGGTATTTGAGAACATATACAAATTTATTGATCGTAAAACCTGTTCCCCATATAAAATCTCAGTATAAGCAGAGGAAATGGAAATCGAGTAACATCCACTTATCTGTATGATATTAAACAACCAAGATAAAATCCTCAGCAAATGTCTGTCCATATAAAAGTGTAGTCATATTGAATTTATTGACATAATAGGCTGTTCATATTATCAGGCCGGCTCTTTCTTGTTCCCTTGTCCATCTCGAAATCGAAATCATATCTGAAACAGAAAGAAGAAAATGACGATAGAGAAAACTTAGTAAATAACACAGTAACAAAGTGATTGATGTAGAATGGGAATGATAAGAAATTTAGAGATCAAAAATAGTTCAACCTACCTAATCACGAGTACCTATCAAAATAGATGAAAATAATATTCAACATTCGGTCGATCGTAAGTTACATCTCCTTGAATCTGCACTTGAATCTCCTAAATAATCCGCCTGGTATGGTATGGAAGTAATTTTTCAGTTAAATAATGAAATGTGAAGATTAAAAACATGATTTTTAAAACGTCAACAGGTTGTCGTCAAAAGACATAGGTTAATTTGGTTTTGAGTGGCGTTGTCACTTCAACAGGATATGAGCTTAGACCATAGAAGAGGGAGTTTTACCCACCTGGTGGTGAGTTTCCTTCTTTTCTTACAGAAAACATTCAGGGTTTTCTCCCTTTCTTTATCGCAGATTTAGAGGAATTTCTTATTGAACAATTACCTTCCAGGTGTATCATAGCCTAAAAAGGCTGTACACAATTATTCTGTCTTTAAATTGTCCCATCGATCACAAATGTCAACCTGGACCCTTAGCGATGTCTACGAAGCTCTTCTCGCCATGTCTCATGAATGCTGAGACATTCATTGCAGATGTGTGTTGAAGTTTCCTAAAATCTGGACTTTGTGAAGCCCTTCTCATTTCCATCTGTAAGGACTGGAGATCCACAATTATCAGAAATCAACTTGTCGAAAGTCTCTTTGGTCTTCCACGAAGAATCCTGTTACACCCTAGCTTGGTGGATTTATGTGTCCTTCCGAGCAAAATTTTATAGAAATATTCATACATTATTTGCATATCCAAATTGGGAATTCTTCAAAACTATCAACAATATTATCGAATCCACTTATTTTTGAGGCTGTTGGAAATAGCATAAGGTGAAAAACTGAGCGAAACAATCTCATTTCCCTCACTCATCCCCGAATATTACATCGACATTTCAATACTCCCCATAAATCCTGGCTCTCCTAAAGATTGAATGAATTATTCAACAAATTCTCGGGAACTCATTACGGAATGAGATTCTTCCCCGATTTTATACCTATTATTCACCTTCAAAACATGATTTATATATCAGAGATGGAATTTTATGAGCTGGTCGGGGAATATCTGGGGAAAGAGTTAGTGCTGCAGCTTTCATAAATATTTCAAGACCAGTCAACTCGGTTTTACAGCTTTCAGTAATGAATATTCAGAACGTCAACATCATTCGAAGTTTTCGAAAGATAGATATGGGAAATATGAGGTTATTTGGAAATTCAATCGTGGAAATGGAATACACGGGAGACGTTTCTGCCGCGAAAGGATATATATTTCTTCGGTGTCTTGAACATTCTTATTTTCTGTTCGAGAACATCGATGTGGTATCTAATCATTTTTGCGTGCACCAAATTATTATTTCCTAGAAACAGGTTGATGAAAACCGTTCTAATTTTGAATTTTTAACAAGTATGAAAAGACTTAATTCTTTTTATTTTATGGACATTGAACAGATATAAATGGTGTTCAAAAGTCAGATTTTAAATTCGTTTTCATAATTTTCTATTCATTCATTCTGTATATTTGGATCGTAAAAGAATTCATTGTGTTTGGTGGAATTTCCCACCCATACAACACTATTGTGTAGGTCAGTACAGAAAAACTGTTTAATAACAGTTTTCTGTTTTATAATTGAGGGGCGCGAAATTCGAATTCTATTCCCTGTATTGAATTTCATTATTGACCTTGTTGAGACCAGAAAACAAACATCCTGAGCGACAAAACAAAAGGATGGTTTTGTTTTGTGACCAGGATGCTAGTTTTCATCTGAAAATTGTTTGGGGACAATTGGTATCAATGAAGTACGCTGTTGGAAGTGATGAATTCTATTTACAATCTACCTATAAAAAATTCACAAGAATTTGAAATTATGAACAAGGAATAGAGATTCGGCTAGAACACAAGAGTATATGGTTATATGCTATAGGTACGTCAAAGGTGTTTTTTCTGTGAAAACGTTTTGAATTAATAAACCTAGTTGAATTTGTACAATTCATATCAGAAATTAATATAAGCCAATATTCAATTTACCGTCATAGGATACACGTTTCCGTTACTTACATATTATTAACAAAATTTTCAGAACCACAATTGAAAAAACCTTATAATAATAATAATGAAGTTTATTGGTTCAAAAATACAAATAAACTCTAGAAAAACTGTGGAGTTATTCATGCTAACTGTGTACAGCTATTTCAACTAAAAATTCAATTTATAAAACTAAACTAAACAATCGATCTTATCTACTCTTAATCCTAATCCAAAAACATAATTATTGTTTTCTATGTCATTATCGGTGGTATTTCTCTTCATCGGGTCTAGATTGTCTTCATCGGTGGAATTTTACATATTCGGGTAGTATATGTCATGTCTTGATTTTTTACTTTCATAGCCTTAATTAGAATTGATAATCCTGTGGATTGCGGATCGATCACCTTCAATAAGCCATTTTTTAATTTCTTTTTTGAACTTATTTTTGTTTCTCATTTCCTTTATTATGGTTGGTATAATCGGGTATATTCTGGATGCTATATATGTACAACAACGTTGGCCAATTTTTTTCTCTGCTCTTATTCTTTGGTAATTATCCAGCTTAGCTCTAGTATCATGTTTGTGTTCTTTCAGTATGATCGATATTTTATTCTGGTAGATATTTATGATGATTTTTTGAGCATATAGTTGTCTTATATCGAGTACCTTTACAGAGGTATACAAGACCTTTATGATTTCTTCAAGGTATGGTCTCTTTATGACACAATATACAAATTGATTAATGAATGAACAGAACACTCACAGCAGGTTTCATAAAACTTTGACTTTCCAAAAACCAATTTGACAGTCACCCGATTTCCAAATCGAAATCCATAAAACTTTTGCATTTCTGAATATATTGAAGGCAATTGAGAATCTTGGAATGGACGTATAAAAGTCATAATTTCCCCTAAATGGGCCCTTCATGCAAGGGATGCTTCTTGCATACAACAATTCATGTGGATGAACAGTTCTCAAATGAATTCAAGTAAAATGTTCATTGCACATGGTGTAGTCAGTAGTGTTTGCAGACCTTTACGCCCTGAAAATTTTATCCACTTCGTAGTACTGAAAACAAAAACCATTCGGCGCGATGTGCTCATTCGGCTGTTTTGCTCAGATGTGTACGCTGCTATACGTACCTTCCCATTTTCCTCAGTAAAATTCTTTTTATTTGATCCACAGTTCTTCACCATTTTCGAACGATATGTTGAGGTTTTCATCAAGAAATTAGACAAAAATTTAAATAATCAGCAACTAGAACGAGCTTGATAAACAAAAGGCGGTACGAGAATCAAAACATTCAAAACCTCTTCGATCAAAATGGGCATCTGAAATCTCACAAATTTCATATGCTTCTGTAAATGTCCCTCGAATTGATATTTTAACCAGTCTCAGGGTCTTGAAAACACATTTGAAACAAAGATGGCCCTCACATCACTTTGGTCGCTTCGTTTTCTATCTTTCTACTCTAAAATCTTTGGTCATAACGCCGTTGCCACAACTAATAAAAATTAATATTACAAAAAAAAAAGTGCTATTTAGAAATCAGGTCCGCTCATTGAAATAGTATGTAACCTTGGTATTTTAATATCTACAATATAGCAGACGGTAGCGAACATATTCAATGTGAGTGAATTTATATAATGTTTCATCTAAATCTAAAAGAGTTTATATTTAGTTTCCACAATCAGAAAAATTGTGAATGAAAAGGGTGACAAAGGATTTCCTTCTATTGGGAGACCCAAAAAAGTGGAGGCATTTGAGAATCTCATTTTGAGGTGAACGAATGCGAAAAGTTACCACAGAATTTTCGATGAATGTCATCGTAGAATAAGTTCCAGAAAATCAATTTTTCCTTTTTTCATTCGACTCGTTCTATACATTCAAAATGTCTTAAGGGATCGATAAATATATAATTATTATTATAATCAAAGTAATAAAAATAAATAGCCATAAATACGAGCGAGTTGTTCTGTTAATTGTTAATTCATGTGAAATTTTTTTTCAAAGGTGAAGTTCCTCTTGCCTTGAATCCTTTAATTATTCTGACTTCCATTGATGCAAGATGATTTTTTGTTGTAATTGTAATTATCCGTTAAGTCTTTCGAGAGATATCCATTCCCTACCACTGCATCAGATGCATTTCATCTTCGGATTAATTTTTTGATATCTACAACTGATGTAACGTCTTCAACCTTCAGCCAAAGAAGATAACCAACATTAACTATCCTCAAGCTACAGCATATTGATATGTCAATAATTCAATTTTCTTCCATAGCAAAAATAAATATATTTCATAACTGATCTCTTGTATTTTCCATGCAAATAACTGTAGGTGGTATACCTTCAATCACATATTTTCCGTAGTGATTCGAAATTGGGATAAAAAACATTATTCCTACTGACACTTTTGAGTAGAACGCTGATTTCTTCTTCTTCTTCTTCCTTTTACTATGTCCGCGGCTGCTTAATAATAATAATAATAATAATAATTTTATTCTCAGAATTATCATCATACAGATAACAAAATGAAAACATGTCACAAAAAAGAAAAAATAAATTCAACCCTCACACATGTACCCTACAAGCCTCTCTGAATTCGGTGAGAGTATACGGTTCACAGTTCAATATCAACATATATATTGCCTTACGATATGGGTCGTACTTTAAAATATTTCTAATGGACTTAGGGAGTAAATTGTACAACTTGATTCCCATGTATAATGTGCCACGTTCTGTATTAGAATACTTATGAATTGGATAAAAATATTCATGTATTCTTCTTGTTACATTCTCATTTTTGTACATTTCAAAATAGTGGGAATATTTACGAAAAAACAATAACACTCTGTAGATATACAAACCAGGCACTGTTAGAATGTTATTTGCTCTAAAAAATCTTCTACATGATGATCTGAATTTAATATTAAAAAAATAAATATAAATATAAAAATATATAGGGATATAGGGAACTCTAACGATTTTTCAAAATCAGCTAAGCGATCGTTGCCGAGGGGCACACAAGCCTTTCCCTCCATTGATTCTCATGCTGTTTTGGTCGAGTATTGCATGTTGTGCCTGTTCTTAGAAAAAATATATTCTTCCTGGCGTTTGATTAGAGTGTTTAAACTATAACTTCCTCAGAAATGCCTCTTTACAGTGATAATAAAAAGCTTTGTGTGCCCCACGACAACGAATGCTCAGCTGATTTTGACGAATCGTTAGAGTTCCCTATAGCGCTCATTCAAAACCCAAAAATGTTTTGACAAGCGTCATAACCCTACTTTTTCGTACTATACAGTGTGAGATGTGTTAAAATTCCATGGCCAACCTAGTGCTAAAATAAAAGTGAATGGAGTATATATGAAGAAATAAGCTGAAATATCAATTCTTTTTTTATTTGATATTATGATATATCCTCATTTACCCTTCCAGGAAAACGCTGATGATGGTCTTCGATTAGACCGAAAGCGCTTTGTTTTTGACTCAATAAATACCACACTGAAGTACTTCTGATTGATTCTTCAATTAGCCTCAAAAAAATTCAAATTTTTTCCAATAATCGTTAATGTATGTTCAGAGTTCAGATACATCTAGAGAATACACAATCAATTTTTTCAATAGGGAACTGCTCAGAAACAATTCCATATCAGTACCTACTTAGTTAAATAGTATGGAAGAATGTTATTGGCCACACAAAAATAAAAATTATGCGTGCTTTGGGGTCGTTTAATTCAATTGGAGATGTTCCACAAAATGACTTGAGATTTCAAATGCCTATATCACGGACTGGTAACGTGGCCACCCGTACATTTGATCTAACTCAGGAATAAGTATGCATGGTAGGAATGAACCTCAAAGGACAGAGGACGATGTTTGCAGGACATGTTTCTATATACGACGTTAATAGGGATGTGAATAATTCAGCTGAGTATGCCGATTTATTTAGCCGGAAGGGAATTTGTCTGAGTATCTCCCTTTCCAATTCGAGGAATATTCGTGAACGCGTATCGTATACGTAACATGATATATTGTATTTTCCATTTCAGTCTTATGTGAATTTATTTGATTTCCTGAAGAGAAGACTAATCCCTGTATATCAAATGATATAGCACATATGAAGAAAAATGCGACAAGGCACAGATTGTACGCAAAGCTGACGATTCAATATTCTCGTACAAATATTTCAACAGTTCTTGTGGTGAAAAAACACTTTTTTCCTATACCATTTTTTCCGATTCGGCCCTGATAAAAATATATAGTAATTTTAAGTTTTCGTAATGAGCTATGCCACCCCTGGAGAAACAAAATTCCCTTCAGAATATCTATCTAAATCTATGACACTACACATCTGTGGATCTTTTGAACATAGGTGCATTCAGCCAAAGTACCCAATTTTATTTATTTTTAATTTATTTTCAATTTTATTTATTTATTTTTAATTTTTCATCAATATTATGCAATAGAAACAGTGAACATGTCTAAATCTGTTTCGGTTTCGATTTATGCCATTTTCAAGTTCCAGCAACATATATGATATAAGACATACCCGAAGCACTCATAACAAGTTAAATTAAAAGTTGCTTTTCAACATTTGCGCACATTTATCAAAGAATATCTGCTACAGTCGAAGAGCGGATAAAGAAGGGCCGTTTTGATTTTCCAAATGACTTCAGAAAAGAAACAGTAGCCGAAAGGAAAAGAATGTTCTATCATAAAAGCAGCGATTAACAAATACAGGCTGTCCAAAATTTGATGTCCAGTGAGGGGAATTTAGAATGGCTAGAGCAGAGCCAAACCGATGACACTTTCCGGGCTCTTTCTCAGAGAAACAAAGAATGGTGAAAACCGTAGTCTCCTGCGATTCTTCGTTTTTGAATTTTTCACAAAAATGAGATTTCGTAGATTTCGAAAAGTTCTCATCACTTTTTTTGGCCTCGAAGTAACAGATCTGAAACTTGAACCTTCTACATGCATTTTTTTACGAGCTCAAAAAATTTTTCATTTCGAATAATTGGAACTTTCGTTTTTTTAAATGCAAACTTTCATTGAATTTGTTATTTTCGAATTGGAAAAATATCTTGTGTCAGTAGATTTTACGTATAAAATTGCCTGAGAAGGTTCAAGTTTCAGATCTATAACTTCAGAGAAAAAATATTTATCAGAATTTCTCGAAATCGTCAAAATCTCAATTTTTGCTAATAAACAGATTTGAAACAATTAGACACCTTATACATTTCAATGACAATAGCAAACTCATTCCATTGTCTGAGCTAGGATATGACGGACTCCACAAACCAAGGCCTATAATTAATAAAATCAACGACAAAATGTGCATCTCGAACAACATCCTGGCATATAGACGAGCAAATGTGTTCTACCAAGATTAGACACTATTATATATTATTATTTTTATATTGTCATATTATATTATCCTGATTCTCCGTAGGTACTGAACCACCCCTCAGAAGCTCTAACCACCACACAAATGGGGATACAAATTTTTTGTTAAGACCGGAGTTTCCAGTTTTTCTTACAGATTTTAAATTTATTTAGGTCAATGAATTATCAAGATAGGATGATGCTTCCTAGTTGAGGAGCCGACGATGCTAATTCGGGATTTACTCGAGCGTTGTGGAGATCTAGTGGATTTTGAAGATTAGATGGTAGAAAGAAAAAAGTTTCTATGATTATGAACTTCTAGCGGTGGGGAAAAGGTTTGAAGGTTTTCAAAGATGTAGAGAAACATCGTCAGGTGTATATACTCGAGCGTGTCAGATTAAGATACTGTATATGCTTTACATGTCTCTGATAATGAAAATGTGGATCTGAATGTTTGCGTAGTGGGGCTGGCCATACGGAAGATTTGAAAAGGGTAAAAAAAATTTTTTATCGAGCGTGTCAGATTTTCAGAGGATATGTCAATTGATCCCAAAATAAGCTACTATTCAACTGACTGACAATTTGGACGTGTCGCAAGGTCACAGCGGTGCTTTGAAAATGCAAAAAAAAATTGTTACTTGTACACATACTCGAGCGTGTCAGATTTTCATACAAATGGTTAATCTCGGTGTTGCAGATTTTTTCCCCCATAATCTGACACTTATCAGTGGGGTTTTCTTGATCTGACAGTTTGAAGATGTACCTCTAATAGTTTCTCTATTCATTAGGAGAGAAGATAATAAAATTCTATCCAACTTTTGTCTGAAGCAATTTTAAATACTCTCGACCATTTTCGAATTAGAGGGCGAGGAGCTTAGCCACACATGCGAAAGGCCAAGGTCAATGTAGAAACCCAGTCTAATGTACATTCATCGCCATATATCTCGAAAACTTAGAAAAAATGCTTCGGACAAAATTTTTTGAAAATGTTATGCCACTCTTACGGTGAATGCGAAAATAATTTAAAGCTCAGGAGAGGATATAATTGACAAAAAACCTTGTTTTTGTGACCTTTATGGCCAATTTTTATTGTTTCGGTTCGCTGAAACTATCAGATTATATTTTTTCCGTTATTCTTGAATCATTAGTTTCAAAATAAGAGAAAAATACACCACTCTCGAGAATGTACACGTTACGTTTTTTTTTGCAAGTTTGGCGCCTCCCAAACATTTTCGTCACGCTTAAGTTGTCAGATTAAGAGAATATACCTATACCTATACTCCATTCACTTTTATTTTAGCAGTCGGTTGGCCATGGAAATTTGACACATTTCACTCTGTATAGTACGAAAATGTGGGGTTATGACGCTTGTCAAAACATTTTTGGGTTTTAAATCAACGTTATGTTGCCTGTTCTACGTATAAGTTTCTGTTATTCCGTATTTTATCACAATGTCGAATCTCTTCGGAAAATATGTGACGAACATAATTGAAGTTTATACAAACTGATTGAAGGCATACCAAATCCAGTTATTTGCTTATAAAATACAAGAGATCAGTATAATATCATAATATGCACTAGCTTGAGGAGAGTTAATGTTCGTTATCTTCTTTGGCTAAAGTTTGAATACGCTACATCAGTTGTAGATTTCGAAAATATTAACCCAAAGATGAAATGCATATGATGCAGTGGTTGATAATGGGTATCTCCCGAAGAAATTAACACATAATTACAAGAATGTCAAATTCTTCAACAAAAATCATCTTGCATCAATGAAAGTCAAAATAATTAAAGGAAGTTTCAAGGCAAGATGAACTTCACCTTTGAACAAAAATTTCACATGAATAAACAATTAGCTGGACAACTGGCGCGTATTTGTGGCTGTTCATTTTAATGCATTGATATAATAATAATAATTAGGTATTTATTGGTACCTTAAGACATTTACAATGTATAGGACAAGTCAAATGAAAAATAGAAAAATCAATTTTCGGGAACTTATTCTACGATAACATTCATCGAAAATCCTGTTGTAAACTTTTCGCATTAATTCACTCAAACATAAAATTCTCAAATGCCACCACTTTTTTGGGTCTCCCAATAGAAGAAAATTCTTTGTCATCCTCTTCATTCACAATCTTTCTGATTGCGGAAATATTCAGCTAGAATATAAGTCGTTTAGATTCAGATGAAACATTATATAAATTCTCTTACATTGAATATGTTCGCTACCGTCTAAAGTATTGTGGATTTTAGAATATCAGGGTATAACTATTTGAATGATCGGACCTGAATTCCAAATAGCACTTCCTGTAACCCTTTCTCTTTTTTCAGTCGGCATTTTCGTAATAAAAATTGATATTAGTTGTGGCAACGGCGTTATGACATTACCGACATTTCATGAGTGCCAACCTAACTTCGTTCTAGTTACAAAAACTTGAGAAAATTATTTCATGGCCAACCGACTGCTAAAATAAATTTGAATGAAGTTTACTTTTCAACATGTAATTAACCACATTCATCTTAATCTGACAAGCTCGAGTATGTAGGTACATTGATCGTTTTTTTTTTCACTATTCTGACAGGTTGTCCCGCTATATACAGGTCTAATTTATGGTAGAGGTACTCTACGGGGTTCGAGGTGTTTCCCCTTATATTAATCTGTAAAATCCCGAATTTTCCTCTTGGGCTCCCCAACTGTTTCACTTCTGCAGGAAGAGCTCCCATCGATCTAGTGAAACGGTTTTATAGAAGGTAAAGAAAAAACGATTGAAGTGGAGTGTCTATTTGTTATTCAAGAATTTAACCGCCATATGGGTGGTGTTGATCTTATAGATAGTAAAATAGGAAGATGTAAAATATATTTGAAGAGTCAAAATGGTAAATTCGTATATTTTATCACCTACTTGACCACACAATGGCTCATTCATGGATACTCTAAAAGAGGGTTTCACTTATTAGAGACAAACATGCAAAATTGTTATCCCAAGCAGAATTTCGGACTGAAGTAGCCGAATGTCTATGTAAAATGTAAAATAGGAAGTACGGCTTTGAAAAGACGCAGATCTAGTCATCTAGAGAATGACCATCAAAATGAGAAGAAAAAAGTACCAACCCAATATGTCCCCCAAGGATGTAGGAAAGGACCAATATGGACATATGGCCAATAATGAAAGAAAAAAAATACGTTGTCCTAATTGTGAGGGATTCACTCATACAAAATATCGAAATGTGGTGTGGCTTTCTGTTTATAAAACAATAACTGTTTCCCGAACTTTCATGTGAATTGAGTGCTGGGGATCTTTTTATGCATTGTGTTGTCTTTTCGCAACATACCATTTTTTATTTCAATTAACCGCCATTTATTCACCTTTTTAATTTTTTTATTATTTTTCCTTACATCTGAACACTTATTTAAGCCATTAATATTCATCTCAGCTAAACATAAGAAATCATGCATTTAGGGGTTCGGAAAACAGCCATTAGTTCATTTTTTTTTGTTAGATGATGGAGACTATACTGCATTCACATTTATTTTAGCAGTCGGTTGGCCATGAAATGATTTTCTCAAGTTTTTGTAACTAGAACGGAGTAAGGTTGGCACTCATGAAATGTCGTTAATGTCATAACACCGTTGCCACAAGTTATATCAATTAATATTACGAAAATGCCGAAAGTGATTGAAAAAAGAGACAGGGTATCAGGAAGTGCTATTTAGAATTCAGGTCCGCTCATTCAAATAGTTATACCCTGATATTCTGCAATCCACAATACGTCAGACTTTAGCGAACATATTCAATGTAAGTGAATTTATATAGTGTTTCATCTGAATCTAAACGACTTATATTTCAGCTGAATATTTCCACAATCAGAAAGATTGTGAATGAAGAGAATGACAAAGAATTTCCTTCTATTGGGAGACCCAAAAAAGTGGTGGCATTAGAGAATTTTATGTTTGAGTGAATTAATGCGAGAAGTTTACTACAGGATTTTCGATGAATGTCATCGTAGAATAATAGAATAGAATAGAAAAATTGATTTTTCTATTTTTCATTTGACTTGTACTATACATTATATATGTAATAGGTTAGGTACCAAGAAATACCTAATCATTATAATTATATCAATGCATTAAGATGAACAGCCACAAATACGCGCCAGTTCAAAACTTCCTTTAATTCCTTTTACTTATATTGATGCAAGATGATTTTTGTTGAAGAATTTAACATTCTTGTAATCATCTGTTAATTCCTTCGGGAGATACCCATTCCCAACTACTGCAACATATGAATTTCATCTTCGGGTTAATATTTTTGAAATCTACAACTGATGTAACGTATTCAAACTTTAGCCAAAGAAAATAACGAACATTAACTCTCCTCAAGCTAGTGCATATGATGATATTATACTGATCTCTTGTATTTTCCATGCAAATAACTGGATTTGGTATGCCTTCAATCAGTTTGTATAAGCTTCAAATATATTCGTCGCATATTTTCCGAAGAGATTCGACATTGTGATAAAATACGTAATAACAGAAGTTTTTACGTAGGACGGGCAACATAGCGTTGATTTAAAACCCAAAAATGTTTTGACAAGCGTGATAACCCCACATTTTTGTACTATACAGAGTGAAATGTGTCAAATTTCCATGGCTAACCGACTGCTAAAATAAAAGTGAATGGAGTATACGTGTAATAATAATCCTGTGAAATATCAAGCAGATGTTACAATATTATTTATTCAGTCTGTCTTATAATACAAAATCAGGTATACAGTAGGGTGGAGTTCACATTGGCGAAAATGAACCAATTCAGAGATGCATGAAGAAGATTTGGAAGGTGGTGAGGAAATCTTAAAAGACCTCCACGTCTCCCTAAGTAATCTGAGTTTTATGAATCGTCCCGTCTTTTTCTCGTCATCATGGCGATCACCTCGGAGAAGCTTCATAAAAATGCACAGACGGGCGAGGCAATCTATACTTGAGACGATGATCCTTCTGCTCGTAGATGAACAGAGGGTAGATAAAGGGGAGGGGAAAAACAGCACTGATGAAATATATTTGAAGGAAGGAACAAGTGAATTGCAACAGTTGGATCCATTTATCTTTTCTACTCGGATGGATCGTTCCTTTAACGAACAGAAAAACCGGAAAAGTGAACGGTTTTCAGGAAAACATATTCTCATGATGATATTGCAGCCAGAGAAGTGTTAAGGGATAAAGCGGCTAGTCAGTTTTTCACCATTCGTCGGGATAATGATGATAGATTAGAATTAATCTTATTTAACCTTCTCCGATTATTTCCATAGACAAATTTTTTCATTTTTTCATTACAATAATAAAATAAAACCTAGATACTTGCTCAGTCATAGCGCATTTGACTGAAGAAAGAATTATTGTGAGCCGTATTCATTCAGGCCAAAGATTATAAAGTAAAAAGATAGGAAACGCCCTCATATTTCTAGTACTAAAAACCGACTATATTTTGGCCAGTGAAAGCACATTTGACAATGAGATGGCGCTAAAAACGTACTGTCAATACAGAAAAACTGTTCTATAACAGTTTTTTCATTTATAATTGAAGAGCGCGAAATTATAATTATATTCCTTGTATTCAATTTCACTATCGACTTTATTGAGAACACAAAAAAACATCCTGAGCGACATAACAAAAGTATGGTTTTGTTTTTTGACTAGGATGTTAGTTTTAATCTGAACATTGTTTGGAATCAATTGATATCAATGAAATATTCTGACGGATGTGCTATATTTTTATTAGCAATTTATAAACATTTACAAAAATTTTAAATTATGGACAACGAATATAGCGTCGACTAGGACAACTCTTGTGATCTGCTATACGCAATACGCGTTTATTCAAAGGATGCTTCCTGCACAACAATTTACGTGGATGAACAGATCTCAATTGACTTTTAGTAAAATGTTCATTGTACATGGTGTAGTCAATAGTATTTACAGGCCTTTATGCCCTGAAAATTTTATCCACTCCGACTTTCGTAGCACTGAAAATAAAAACCAATGAACGACCGAGTCACTTGTTACCAATTTTTATACTTACATTCTCATTTCTCTTCCACAGTTCTTCACCATAAAATAATTTTCGAACAAAATTTTGAGGTTTTCTCCAAGAAATAAGACAAAAGTTTGAATAATCAGCAACTAGAACGAGCTTGATAAACAAAAGGCGGTACGAGAATCAAATCATTCAAAACCTCTTTGATCAAAATGGCCATCTGACATCTCACAAAATTTCATATGTTTCTGCAAATGACATTCGAATTAGGGCCTTAAAAACACTTTTGAAACACAGATGGCGCTCACATCACTTTAGTCGCTTCGTTTCCTATCATTCTACTCTATAATCTTTGATTCAGGCTGTTTGTTAATAAATGCAGCTAAATGAGGAGATCTCTATTTTTGGTTTTTGCCAGGAGACTCCTTTCGGATTTTCAGAACCCTGAATTTCGCCGTCGAAGATTGTCATATTTTTTCCCCATACGGTCATCACGGATTTTGTTTAGTCTTCTAGGGAAGAAATTCAGGGGTCTGCAACCTCAAAAGAGAGGCCTTCTGGCAAAAAATCAAGAGAGGGTTCTCCTAATTTTATCTCGACAATCTGTTACCAAATTTGGTGTCATTATACATCACTTTAATTAAATCCATAAAAACCTTTCAGTTCTGGCACATTATTCATCCTGATAAACACATGAAAACTGGAACAAGAGAATTCTGTCTGAATTTTAGGCATCATCTGCATCAAAGATCTCTCGTAAAAGTTATCTCGATCTATTCTAACAATTTTCGTGGCCGTTTCATTCGGAAAAACCCTTTTGTTATCACAATAATACGGTCTTTTCCATGTCTTTAGAGGATAATATGTTGGATCATCGCCAAACACTGGGACCTCACAAATTCACTTGTTGATATTGGGAATTTCCATCTGCTTCTATTAACGATCTGATCCACTTTTCGTTTTCCTCATTTCTTTTCGAACAGAGTCGATATCGAAGCAGAACTGTATTTACGAAAACTTCACTTCTTATTTCAAATAACGTACATGTCACCAGACAAAACAGCTATTAAAAAATAACTGACAGATTGAAGTCTATTCTATATAGAAGAACAAAGTTATCAGTCTTTGGGAACTATATATTTACAACTATTCACACAGCGACTTTCAGAGAAAATTTCTTGTGTTAAGAGAAAGAGAAGAATTATTCAGGTTGAAATTAGAACATTGGTATGAACAGTATATAAATCTAAATATTCGGACAATATAATAACTAAATACAAGAAACAAGCAGAGTGACAAATGAATGAAAACATAAAATAGCGAATTAAATCACTGAAATTACATAGATAAACAACAATGATAAAAAATATTCGAACGAAAAGTGTATGTGGGATGTTCATTATTCTCGCATTCGTGAAGGAGCCGTTTTCTACCTATACTTCACGAGATTTTATAGATCCCGAGATGAATCTTCGTTTATCGAACTATTTTACGAATTTGATTTTCTCAAATGATTTTTAATGAATTATTCATAAGGTGAGTTGCTGGACATTTCGTTCAAATATTTTTTATTATTGTTGTTTATCTATGTAATTTCAGTGATTCCATTCATAATTTTACGTTTTTCATTAATTTGTCACTCTGCTATTTTGTTGTATTTAGTTATTGTTTTGTCCGAATATTGATATTATCTCCGGATCAAAATTCGAGAATAATGAAATTTGGGCGAAATAATAAAGCTATCGTTTCTAGATACCTATGAGTGGGTTGGTCGAAAGCTTAACGCAGAAAAATTGTTAGGGCTAGAATCTGGCCTTGTAGAACAGCAGTGCAAAGTGCAAAGTGCCTATCGCCCACTTTCAAACAAAAATCTAGGTTTGACTAACCCGTTGGAATACAGTCCAACAGTTCTCCCTTACTTACAGATCTTCCAACTTTTTCACAGAAGATGTAGTGTACACTGTAGCTTCATCCGGTTTTTACAAAAATAATATTCCTTATACATCAAATTTCGAATATATAGGCAGAGGGGACGGTAAAAAGTAGGTGAAAGAATTGGGGTAGGACACTGGAAATTCCAAAATTATATGAAGATATTCAAGAGAGGAGACCTATGTATGTCGGTTTGTTCGTTGAAAAGGATTTTCCTAGAATAGAACCTATTGATTTCAAGTGCTTCTAGGAGTGTAAGTCTCATACTTTTATTTTCGCAATGAAGAACTTCAAATTCGTGTTTGAAATTATGTCCCAAATCTTTCAAATGTTCAATGTGTTATCTGTTGTACCTATAACTCCTCTGATGTTCTTGAATACGTTTCTTGAATGATCTGCCCGTTTGCCCACTTTATACCATTGGGCAATCAATGCAAGTCAACTTATAGGCTCTAGATTTATTTTCTTTTTCTGATTTATCTTTTTTGTTTTTGATAATATCTCCTAGGCTATAAATTGTTCTAAAAGTTACTTCACAACTGAAATTCTTTCTCAAATACTTAGATATTTTTTCTGATAAGCTATTAATGTAACATAATGTGATATATTTATCGGATGTATTATCGATCATTGTTGGGTATTCCAGGCTAATGGCACACTTTCTTTGTTTGTTCTACAACATTATTGATCATATTCGATAAACTTCCATCAAGTAAAGACCGAATCAATCAAATATTTGTTGGCAAATGGTTCGTTTCAAAACTATTAGATTTATGTTATTGTTTGTAGAATATAAGAACAAGGAAGATCATTTCTGGAACTGCAGTAATTTTCACTTTATTCACAGGAACTTTCAAAAGGGAATGGTTGCATCAATTCAGTGAATGAACATTTCGAAATAGTTAAATCCTCCCTTGATATTTCTGTCGAATCTCTGCTTATCCATTCTAGAGAATGTCCATGTACAGAATGCTAGTCGATAGAGGAGGAGAATACGATCGGAAAGTGTGGTGGTTGTTTTATTCAACTTGATGGTCCAAGTGGAAGAAACAGAATGCAAACACAATAACATTCAGCGTGAGCACCATTTTATATTCACGAGTACTCTTTTCCGTTTTTACCGCGGGCGGATTCAATTTCGAGCGAAAAAGCCTCATTTCTGTGGCATTTCGAGGATCCAGATCCTCTCAGTTCTCAATCTAGTTACGTAATTTTCCTTTTGTGAATTTGTTTGGTGGGGCGACATCGAACTTTTCCAGAAAAGTGCAGCAATATTCGCGGAATATTCAGACCATTAGGTTTTTTTTTATGTTTCGATTCATTAATCTGGGGGGAATTATGCCCGAGGTCAGATTACAGTGATTTTTCTTTCAATTTATTCAAGTTATTGCCCGTCTCATTTCCAGACAATCGAAAACAATAATTGGCTGTCCTATAGATCATCTATTTATGAAATTCGTTATTGAACATTTTGGCACGAAGGGCAAGTAATATCGTTCCACTATGCCGGCACGAAACAAACCCTTGAATAGCGAATTTTCACAATTTCTCAATTTCAGTTCGAATTCTTGCCAAGACCTTTCATTCAAACAGATGTTTCTGGTGGTATTCAGCAAGAATCGAGGAATAAGGGATATTTCATCATCATGTTTGAATTGCATAAAACTTGCTCTTCTGCGAAATTGGACGTTTATGGCATATGTTATATGATATATATTATATCAAGGTATGCCCTGGATACATTTTGATGCTGTCCTTTCAATATCATTTTTCGCACGAGAAACCCGATGCCAGTAAACGATATCTCATTCATTAATTCGGACTTCGTTCATTTTCCCGAGTCACAGCCTGGAACAGAAATTTTTTACAGTAATTAATCAAGTTTTCTTTCAGTTCGTTATACCAACAGAAAAGAGATTCAACCAGAGTAAAAACGAGAATGTGATTTAATGAAATTTTCATTTTTTCTTAAATATATATACAGGGGAGTCTTAGATTTGTACAAATATTTCATTCGATTGTTGGCGTCAAAAGAAAAACATTTTTCCTTTACCATCTCACAAACGGTTTCATCTAATTAAATGAATTTAGGAATAAAGTTTTTCATTTATTTTATGAATATCACACAAGATATCACTCACGTTATCTGATTACGACCATTACACAAATTTAAAGAACCCAACATTTGAAACTAAGTTGGACGCTATTCAATGAATACATGACCGTTTTGTAAAATAAAACTATTCATGCTATACAGTTCTCGAGTAATTTGATGGACAAAAATTATAAAGTATTTGTGAAATTTGAAGAAAGAAATACTTTGGCTGAATATAACTCTCTTTAAAAGATGCAGAGATGTGTATTGTCACAGATTTAGCTAGTTATTCTGAAGGTAGTTTTGTTTTGTAGGGATGGCATAGCTCATTATGAAATTTCAAAATGGCCATATCTTTTTATCAAGGCCGAATCGGGATAAAATATAGGAAAAAAGTGTTTTTTTTTAACTCAAGAATCTAAAAAGTACCCAATTTTTCGAATTTCACAGATACTTTTTATTTTTGAATTTCACAGATATTTTTTATTTTTGAACATTGAACTACTCGACACCGGCACATTATATGGGAGAATATGAAAAATATTTTTATTCTACTAAACGCTCAAATATTCATTAGATAGCGTCCAACTCAGTTTCAAGAGTTTGGTTCTTCGAATTCTTGGTATTCATGGTACGTAATGGTCATAATGAACAAACTGGAGGATAGGTGTTCGAAAAAGATTCATCAAATAACTGAAAAACTGTATTCCGAAGTACATTTCATTCGATAAAACTGTTATTGAGATAGAACTGAAAATAATATTTTCTCGTTGAGTTGAAAAGTTGTACTTCAGGTATTACCAAAATTCGTTGCCCACTGAGGGGATCTCGTGCACTATAGCAGCTGGAAGAAAACAGATGACACATTTCCCAGCTCTTTTTGATAGAAACAAAGAATGGTGAAAACCGTAGCCTCCTATGATTGTGCGTTTGAGATTTTGACGATTTCGAAAAGTTTTCATAACTTTTTTGTCTTTAAAGTTACAAATGTGAAATGTGACCCTTCTACACCCATATTTTCACGTAGAATTCACTGACGAGCTGCAAATATTTTTCATTTCGAATTATTCGTTATTCGTTTTATTAAATGAAAACTGTCATTGAATTTGTTATTTTTGAATTGAAAAAATATCTTTTATATAAAAGTGACCAAGAAGGTACAATCTGTAACTTCAAAGACAAAAAAGTCATGAGAACTGTTCGAAATCGTCAAAATCTCAATTTTTGTTCATAACTCAAAATCTAGAAATGACAGGCCGGTTCTGTTTTCAGATTTGGATTAGTCAGGAAAGAAGACCTGGAGAATATGACAACGAATTTTGGCCATCCTCTACAGGATGTGTTAAATTGGTGATACTTGAATTACAACTTTTTCATCCCAACGAGATAGAGGAAAATGCATGGCACTTTACGGTCGTCAATTTTCGAGAAACTAATAATGCCGTCAACTGCATTCCTCTTCTCTTGTTTACGAGTTATAAATCAAAATTAAAATTTCAACTTTGGGAATTATCTCTGTTTCTGGTTGAGCTAGGATATTAAAATGAAAACATTAAACTTTTTTGATAACCATCCAGTGGCGTACTATGATTTTTTCCAATAGGTACCTATATTTGCTGAGCTATAACATACACATGTGATTTTTCTTAGGAAAACAGTAGTTTCAAATGAGAGAAAGACTGAGGGCGATGTATGATATATTTCTGAAACGGTAAAAAAATGGCGATTCTTTATCATTTAGTCATTTTAAACTATTGTTTTCATAAGAAAAACACATCTTTATGTTATATGTTATAACTCAGCAAATAAACCTGTAGGAAAAAATCGTAGTACACCACGGGTTGCTTTCAAAAAATTGTCTGTATAATGTTTTCATTTCAACACCCTAGCACGAACAGAAACGGAGATAATGACCAACGTTGAAATGACCCAAATTAAAATTTTGGCCTATAACTCGAGAACAAAAGAATAAAAGGACTGCAGTTGATGGCATTATTAATTTCTCGAAAAATGACTGCATGAATGGCACATTCATTTTCCTCTATCTCTTTAGGTTGAAAAGTTCTTGTTCAGGTACCAAGAATTTTGCCCACTCTGTACAATATGAACTTTCAATATATAAATCAGAACATGATATAATACCCCTCTGTTTCGCCCGAGAATAGGAGAAAGAGGGAAATGGAAAAAGAGCGTGAGGAAATCTAACTTTTCGTATTGGTTCCCTTCTGGTTTGATTTAATATCGTAAGATTTCTATAGGATCTTCTTGATAGATTACTCAATTTATTGGAAATGGTGTCGGCCTATCTCGGATAACCAACAAGAAGATTGAAATCGGGAATATCGCATTCCACAGCAGCTCGAATTAGGATCTCATATCCTTGACAGTTGCCTCCTTCCTTATCCTCTAAGGGATAAATTAATTCAACAATGATCTGTATCCAGTAACCGTAGGAGAACAAGGAAGTTGCTGTTTCATTAATCTAGGGTTGCTTGGATATAAAAATGAAGATCACTTTGATCCTATTCTAATTAATGTGACAACAGTTAGGTTTATAGGTTGTAGATTAGAGGAGAGGAGAGTTGAACTGTGACGTCAAGATCTATTTTGCCTCCATCATAGCTGTTCACGCCATTATACTTATAGTCATCAGCTCGCCCTCCAATTCTGAAGTTTTAATGAGCTCAGTATCTGGGATGGCTTCAAGAAGGTTACTTTCTCACTTTTAAAAGATTCTTTTACAAAGCATTTTTGTCGTTGGAGCATTCCGTCACGAGAAATCTTGGAATTTCCTCTTCCTCCCCACAGAATCTCTTGTCGTTTTCTGTAAGACCCATTTTCATTGGCTAAGATCCAGATACTTCTTAGATCTCGCAATATTAGAGTTTCTTCGAAACTCTCTGGAACGTCACACGCAAGTGTTTCTCTTTCGGATTTTTCCTTCTCCTGAAACTCCTTCAAAACCTTGAGCACATAATGAGAAATAGCAAATACCAAGTATTACAGCTAATTTTGCAAGGAAAAATGGAGGGTAGGAGAGGGCCGGGCAGAAGGAGACATTCATGGATGTTCAAACTCCGCAAATGGTTTGGACAAACTTCAGTACAGCATTTTAGGAACGCTGCCAATAAAATAGACCTTTCCATGTTGATTGCCGGAACGTATAGGTCACGTTAAGAAGAAGAACAAGAAGACACACTCCTTCCTATACTTTCTGGCTGGAAATCCAGATTTCCACACTGAGCAGACCTTGTTATTCTTCCTATTTTTCAACACTCCATGGGTATTTTGATTGCCAGTATTTCTGTCTGAAAGACAGCTGCCTAATGCGAGAGAGCTTTGGTGCCATCCTGAAATACTCCAGCCTTAGTACCTCAGTCGTGGTTTTAATTTCATATGTGTGCCATTTGACGGTATTCTATTCGAGTACTGGGATTGAAGATCTTTCTCAATCTTCCTTTATACGTAGTGGTGGTTACTGAATCCCAGTGCGGCTTTCGAACCAATCCAGGTTCGGTCTCCCGTGAACAGCAATCAAGGATCTATACAGCCTTTATCGATTTAAGTAGGGTCTTCGACTCGGTGAATCGGGAAGCGCTAGGAAAAATCATGGGACACCTTGGAGTACCCGAACGATTCTTAGCCCTATGTAAAAGCCTCCATACCAACAACACTGCTAGAATACAGCATAATGGCTATACAATCGACCATTCCTTAACCAACTCTGGAATGAAATTAGAATGCGTGTTAGCACATTTACTAATTGCTGACATCAGTATGCCTGTAAGAGGTGTTGGAATAAGATTCAGATATGATGGAGGTCTGTCCAACTTCAAGCGCCTCAGAGCAAAAACCCGTACCAAGTTTATCATGGAATTTCAATATGCAGACGACTGCGCACTTATCGCTAGCAGCTTTGGGCCTTAGATTCAATATTGACAAAACCAAAATCCTGGTTAGTCCACCAGAAAGCGTTCAAACAGATATCAGCCAAAGGAGTGGTCGTCCCAACGCTTCTTTACGGAAGCGAAAGCTGGACACCCTACAGGAGACATATTAAACAGCTTGAACAAAGGCAACAACGTCATCTAAGACAAAAAATGCATATCAGATGATTTCACGAAGTTTCAAATGCAGGAGTCTTGCAGCGCGCTAGTTGTACAACAATTGAGACTCAAGTAACGAGAGCCCGACTCAGATGGAGCGGCCACATTCTGAGGATACAAGAAACAAGACTTCCCAATATAGCTCTGTATGGCGAATGCACGGAGGGACCTCGGAAACCAGGAGGCCAGTATAAGCGGTACTACACCAATCCCTAAAATCAGTTGATGCCATTCATAACTGGGAACAACTGGCGTTAGACAGATCACAGTGGAGGTCTTTGGTTCACAGTTATATTGGAGACTACAGAAGAATATAGCGGTGGCCAGATCTGGTTGATGACTATCCATGTCCGGAGGGCACACAGTCGCAAGTAGCCCTAGAAAATCAGGGTTTGATAGCATCGATTTTTTTTTCAATCTTTCTTTGTAGGTTTATTCTCGGTAACGGGATACAGCAATGAATGAATGAATGAGTGGAGGTTTAACTGGAAAGACTCGCTGATGGGATGTATTTAGTCAGAGATGAACAGGCTCTCTGTTTCCTAATTCCATCGTTGCTGGTAACTTCCTGGGATAGTCTTAGAATGGTTTTATGAGCGTATCTCCAATGCCCTAGTTTTAAACGTTGTGTTAGCTCCAGTCATACGAACACAGCCTAGCCTTTGTATCTTTGGTGCTCTTCGTATTGTTGTGACTTGCCTTGGCATACCAGACTATTTGCCCCATAAGTTCACAATCATGACCAACATCCATCGCAGTATTTTTAGGTAACATCTCTCAGTCTTATCTGCACACCATCAAGGCCTTTAATGCTTTGCTAACAGTTGGTAGTTACCTTTAGAAGATGTTATTAGTTCCGCATTCTCACGTACAATTATTTTTTCTGCTTAAGAGTTCTACCATTCTTGTAGTAACTTAGCCCGCTCAAAATTATCCTTAGAATAAATCAATAAATGTATAAATCAATGAATGCAAAGTCTTACGTCCTGCAAGGAGGACCTCTAATAAAAACAACGATAATGGAAAGCAAGTTTCCATCAGATCGATTCTTTTCAATTTAGATTTTTCACTAGTCCATTATTCTTGATATTCTTAGCATGACCGTTTTTCATGTTTATGGTCAAGAATTTTTAAACAAGTAATTATCAAGTACTTCGAGGCTTTTTTCGATACCGTAGTTATCAGAGATATATCAGTATAAATTGTGATGAAGAAAAACCACCAACATATTTCCACACGAGGTTTTTGGGATTCATATTGGTTTCAGTTAGTTCGTGCTTCATTTGAAATGTTAATTTCTTTTCAGCAGATACTGTTGAGTTTGAGAAAAACGAAGTTCATCCACAAAGAAAAATATCACTCGGTTTGGCCATTAAATGAAAGTTTCTACATCAGAATATAAGGAAATAGTTATTTTCCTATCAAGTGCGGAAAGTGATACTTGCCCGCACGAAACTGCCGTTGCCCGAACGATGCGAAGCAGAGTTCGGGTAAGCAGTTGAGTGCGGGCAAGACACTTTACGCAAGAGTTAGGAACAATATTTTTTCTACAAGCGCTTGAAATATATAAATATATCCATTTCACGAAACAGATCATATCTCATTAGATTAATTCATATATAATGACAGTTTCTCATCGTTGACGTTCCTTGCATAGAAACATGATAGAGTTTAATTTACTCTATAATATTTGCGTGCGGGAAAAACCCCTGCTAATCCATTCCCGCACGCAAATGCGTGCGGGAAAGAAATAGCAGGCGTTTTTCCCGCACGTTTTGGGAAAGTGACTCTTTGCAACTTGGAATGCGTGCGGGAAAAAGGTTGAACGCGCACGCTTGTAGAAAAAAATATTTAACATTCATGGAGAATACTTTAGCATTCGAATTATAAAAACTGAATTTTATCATGAGCAGGTAGTTATACAAAGAAAATTCGCACTAGAAATTTAATAATAATTTTAGAAGGCGTAAAATATGTTCCGACAAATCTGACACTTCAAGAAGGGGTGAATTTAATAGTTTTTTTTGTGTAGCAGGGGGAAAATCTGAAAGTCAGACGAACCACCCCTCTCCTGAAGGAAAACACGTGTGGGGATTCTCACTCTTCTGAGCTCGAGACCCACTAAAAACCCTTAACTGCTTCTTGAATATTGGTTCCGGGCATTTGCCTATAAACCGTTCTCTCAGTCGGTTTTCGTATCGCACACTGTCGTGCTGGGATTTATGTGTTTATCCTCTATTGGATAACACTTTATTGCATTTTTCAATAAGTTTCTGTTCTTATTTTGATCTCTTGGTCTCCTTCGGTAAATTCGTATTCTTCTTTTGTCTTCCTCTGGGTCGTAGTCGACTAGTCTCCTGAGTTCTTGATTCGAATGGTTTCTCGCGGTTTCGAATAATTTTTCTGCTTTTCTAATCATGAATTCCTTTATGGATTCCCATTTTAGCTCTATATAAATCTGTCTATTTCTGACAAACCAAGGTGCATCTATTGCACATAGTAGCAGCTTGTTTTCAGTGGCCTGAATTCTTTTGATATGGCTCTTTGCCGCAAAAACCACAGGCAACTGATCCATAAGTCAGTTGAGGCCTAGCAACGGCTATAATTATCTTCAATTTTGTCTCTTTCACATCTGGCTTCTTCTTCCTATCAGAGGGTAGAGTCTATTCATCGCTGCTTTCGTTTTGTCGATTGATTGTTTCATATGACTTTTCCAAGTAAGTCATTTGTCAAGCGTTATTCCTAAATATTTGGCTTCATTTTTCCACTCGATTTCTTCGCCGTCAACTTCTAGATTCGTTGTGAGTCGCAGTCTTCTCTTCTGTTCTAATATTGCTTGGCTCTTTTGTCCATTGAGCTTGATTTTCCACTATATGCACCAGTCATTTGTTTCGTCCATTGTTTCTTGTAGAATTCGTTCTATTACTTCTGGGTTGCTGGGTCGAGTTGCTAGTGCCAGTGTCGTCAGCATATATAACGTAAGCATGGTTCTTGGATTCTTCGGAATATCGTGAATGTACAGGAGTGGCCCAAGTACTGAACCTTGGGGTACTCCAGCCTCTAGATCTCTTGTTGTGGAGCATTCTTCTTCCACTTTCACGTGAAATCTTCTATTTTTGAGATAATTCCGGATCAACTTGCATATTTTGATCGAATATCCAGTACATCTCATCTTATATATTAATCCTTCATGCCATACTCTGTCGAATGCTCTGGCGACGTCTAGTAAAACAAGACGCGTAGCTTGTTTAAATTTTATAAAGACTTGGTTGTCACGATAAAAGAGTGATATTCGTGCATCTTACAGAGTAAATCCGAAAATTCCGGTTTTATAAGGCGTAAAAAACCTAGCTCAAATAAATTCAAGTTGACGAAATTTTTATTTCTCGTGAAAATTAACAGATGGACTGAATGAGTCGTCTAAGGCATTTCTTCAGCAACTGTTTCGTATCTCTTCATTACATCCGTCATCTCATTTCTGTATCAGCGTTCTTGGGCGCTTGAACTTGTCGAACGATGTTTCTTTGTTCTCCATTGGTGTTTGTGGATAAGTGAAGATTTTCTTCCTTTTTTTTACGATCCTATCCAGCTCATCATTACAAGTGTAAAAAACATTTTTTTTATATAACCAGTTTATTTTTTATAGATGGTTCATTTAGGTGACCTATGATTTGTAGATGATTTTATGATGATTGCATTCTTGAATCATAATAAACCAACAAAAGAAAACGTAACCTGCTTGTTTGTGAGTTCCAGTCCTCTGACTATAAACTGTCGTCTCTTGATCGCTATATTTTATCTTGCACACTAAAGTGGAATAATAAAAATCTGCATATAAGGCTCCAGAACGAATAAATTCAAGTTTACAGAATTTTTATTTCAGTTCGGGTTACGATACGTAATTTCACCGAATAACAACTGATCTACTGAATCTCGTTAGTATAAATATCTGAAGTATATTCAGTGAAATTTCATCATATTATAGGCGACATGAGATGATGGAAGGAAAAGTAACTTCGATCAGTTTTAAGAACATCTTAATTCCAATCCCTATTTAGATGAAGTATACCGATACAAACTCGATTTAGATATCGTGTCCTGATATGTGTCACCTTACGAAATTCCCCACGCGCCTTCTGCTGTTCTGTTTCCCCCGCTTCACGTGACTTTTCTCCGATATCTCAATCGCTGGAGTGCTTTCGAAGCTGCGAGAAAATATTCACATTGACAAGAGAGCACATTGTTTCCAGAAAGGGCAAAACCTTACATGATTGAAAAGGGATGAATAGTTATCTATATACCACGGACTAAAAACTGTCTATTTTATAGTTGAGCAGGTAAAGCAGGGGAAACAATTTACATTTTTTTGCCAAGGTACATATTAAATTTTTTCGTCCACCTGACATATCTTCATGTAGGTATGATGGCCTCATCTAGGTCATCGTATTTGCAAATTCACTCAGCCCTGGAGTAGTGGTACTGATATCGCTATCACTATCCATTCTTTATTATAATGAACCCACGTACCTAATTCACACGTTAAATCTAGCAAATTTCGTTAAGCATTAATTTGAGAACAACAAATGACAGTTATTGTCCCGGCCACTTATAACGTGCGTTCAAAAAAGTTCGTCGTCAAGTAGGCTATGGAAATTTGAACGTCGATATTTCGTGTCTAAACGTAATTTTTACATTTTGCTGTACTCTTTTCCAGGTGAACTGTAAAGTTAAAAGTTAGCATTTTGGATTGTTGATGATTCAAAATGATCAGGATATTATGAAGATGGTTTTCACGGACGCGTGAAATGCATTAATTATTGAATCCTACTTCAATTTTGGGGAGAAAATAGAAGGAGAGTGCATGGAAATATTCTTCAATATTCCAGCGAAATTCCCAATGTATATGCCAATGTTGCTGAAAGAATCAATCTTTCGAAAGTACCTGCTGTTTTGCGATGAAGTTCAAGCAAAAAAAAGTAGTGGTCGATCAAATATGAAAACCTCAGAGTTATTCAACAATAATGAAAATATGATGACAGGAGACAGAAGCTCCACGAACCTCTGTTCGAGTTTTATCTCAAGTGACTGGAGTATCTGATTTTGAATGAAAGCAGACATGTTTTCATAAAGATTAGTTGGTCATCAGAAAATTGGGAAGATTGATTACCTATCCTTTTAGCATCCAGAACAATTGGAGTTCGGTATGCATCAGTCAATGGCAAAGTAAGGGACCTATTTTCTTTTATGGAACTTTAACAGTAGATCGTTATGGATAAGGAGAAAGCATCATGCCTACTTATAGCCCAAATGAATTTTGACAAATTGTCCAATATTTATTTTCATGTAATTCAGTTCTTTAGTTTAGCCATGGATTTTCAGTAACGACCAAAGCAATTCAATATTTATATAGACAATTAATAAACATAAAGCCAAGTCATATTAGCTAAATAAGGAGGTTAACCTCGGAATGAAAGATAATAAGCTGTAAATTGGTAGAAACCTTTACTTTGACGTCCTTGATATTTTCTCAAAAGTCACAAATGGTATCGTGTCCGCGTCTTAAGATATTGAAGGTCAAAGGTTAGAAAAATGGTTTTTCGCGAATATATCGGTGCCTATTGCTTAAATGAGATTTGTCTTCATAATGAAAGTTGTAGAATATAAAATTGTCTACAACTTTTGTTCGAACATTTTTTTTATACGATCAACCGTTTATGGTGTAGAACGCGAAGAGTGCTCTGCGGCAGTCATATATGACTGCCGTCATCATATGAGAAGATATTGATTTGCTCTTTATTTTAATTGGACGTTCTCAAACACATCCTAAAAAAGGTTAGCAAAGGCAATATAAATACACAAATATATTCTTCTAAAAGTTTTGATCAATACCCCCGTACTAAAAAATACATTTTATTTTTACACGCATTCAGTGGCTGTGACACGACTTCTGCGCATTTTAGAAAAGAAAAAGGACTGTTACTAGAGCATTGGAAAAAATTCCCAATTTGGAAGAACTGGTGGAAGTATTTCTACAAGAAAACTGCCCCGTACAAACATTATTTGCAAATGGTGTGCGCATCTTGTTGGCACTATATAATGCTCCAAAATCTGAGGACAACATAAATCATTTCCGCTCCACGCAATTCGTTAAATTAACGAAACGGAATAAACCTGTGCAATGGGGAATTCTCCTCAATTTGGGATATCACTGCATATGCAAATTTAAACTGAATAATTATGAGTTTCATTCATGATTTTTTTCAAATGCTCCGCGAAAACTATTGAAAATCATTTTTCAAATATGGGGTTTTAAAATTTAAATAGCTTGGTTTCGAGTTAACGACTTGGCCACAGCGACTACTAGTCAATGGAAAAGAACAATGTCCCATCAGCTTGTTTATAAAATAACAGCCATTGATTTACAGGCGCGTACTTACTGGCGAGCCTTAACTGCAACCGGCCATGAAAATTCCATAAAATTTTACGACCTTCCTCGTCGCAGACTTCAAAGACAGCCATCTTTGTCTACCTCATTCAGATAATGTATTTGTTGTCCTTTACTATCAAGGCATATTCTAGTCGATGTTGCCAATTTGTGCAATCGGTTTTAATTTTAAATACCCATTTTTATTTTTCATTTTTGAGTGCTTCGAATATTTTTTTTTGGGAAATGGTTGAAATGGTTATTTCAAAATGTGACGTTTCAAAAATATGTCATAAAAAATACATCATTTTCGTCAGAAGGACTATTCCCTATTGTCAACACTTCCACCAACAAGTGTAGCAGCTCATCAACATATAAATCGTGTGTACTACCAGATTCAAACTTGGTTAGGGAAAAACTTAGAACCTCAAGAATGGGGCTGGATTCTTGAGAATGAAATCCTAGAGCCTATAAGAACTGAATTACCTCCAGCCGAACTACCGAAAATATTTTTTTGCGATTTCAAAAATTGTTGTGGTTTTCGCTGTGGATGCAGAAAATCAGGACTACAATGTTCTTTAGCTTGTGGCCAGTGCAATGGACAAGCTTGCCTCAACACTCCAACATGTACAAGTATCCCGATAAAAGCACATACGATCCTGATATTCTGGAAGGTTTGGAGATGAATCTGGCCGATAAATGAGGATGAAAATGAATTCAATATTTTTGAGCGACAAGAAGAAGAAAAAGACAAAGTAGAAGAAGATGACTAACATCCATTTACAATTCTATTATAAATAAAAACCAACAAAACTCAATAATATAGTATTGTTTAAAAGTTGAATATAAATAATTAATAGTTAGTACATATTGTTCAATACTTATACTTTTTCAGTAAATAATTGACTTTATGCAACGTACTGAAAACCGTATCTCTCGCTTCACCTTGCATTACCCCATATTATATGACTGTACGCTGCGCACTCTTCACGCTCTACCCCAAACACGGTTGATCGTATGAAAAAAATGTTCAACCAAAAGTTGTGGAAAAGTTTATACTATATATTTTTAATAATGGTCGCAAATCTCATTTATGCAATAGGAACCGAGATATTCGCGAAAAAACAATTTTTATGACCTTTGACCTTCAATATCTTAAGACGCGGACACGATAGCATTGGTGACTTTTGAGACAATATTCAGGACGACAAAACAAAAGTTTATACCAATTCACAGCTCTAGGCTAATATTGAAATACTTACGTTGCTTTATTCATATAACTGAAACAGGTAAAACCTTTTTACAAAAAAAAAAAAACATAATACCACCATCCGTTCAAGATTCATGTCTCTTGTATGAAAATAGTGGACATCGGTTAAAATTTTTACCAAGAACTTTTCTAACCACCTCAGATTGTTTGGATTCTTGTGATCTGAAAGAAATGCGTTCCGCACTTTGGGCGAAATTCCTCTCTTCCTTAAAAGTGCTTTTCGTTCGTAAATTAATATGTCATTTTTTGTTTAGGTCGACGGAAAGAGTATTTTTTCCAGTTTATATGAAACCTTGAGACGTGATCCTCCCTTTGAAAGGAAACTGTTCCATCTAATTCTTAGAATATTGCAGCAAAAGCTTGCCTCATTCAAATTGGGTAAAGCAGAAAAAATATTTGACAGTGTAAAGGATACAACTGTAGTTAATTGTTTTGTCAATATTTCATTCAGGTGTGGAACGAATTACTATAAACTAAAATTACTCAATCAAACAAGAGTTCTTTCGGCAAAGCGTCAGTTTGAATTGTACTGAAATATTGATTTCTGTCAACTCCCGAGCGACTGGAACGAGAGTGCCTTTGAAGTACGATCTAATGAAAATTCCGATTGAAGCATGCATGATGAATTGGTGGAAGAAAAAGGGGAACGAGGTTGAAAGACACGATTGAAGGTACAAAGCTCCAAGATATATGGATTTTTGTTTGTATTGCTTAGAGCAATAACACTTCGCTTTTATTTACGGTGAACTGAATGAGACTACGTTGAGTTGAAGTGGAAAACTTTTCAGAGTAGCGGTTTTAGTACAAGTAAGAGATGCGCCTTCTAGAAATGGAAGATATCTCCACGATAGCGTAGCTCGTTGTTTGGATGGGAAAAATTCGGGGAAATAATAAAATAAATCGACTCCAGAAGAGTACACAGTTTCGTTTATTCGAGAAGTTGTAACACTGGGAATCATATCAGTTCGTCACGGAATGCTGGGTGCTGGATATCTCAGTTATGTCTATAGAATTCAACAACAAAAGCAGTGAAACTACTGAGAAAAAAAGCCACCACGCTTGGGAATGTACACATTACTTTTTTTTGACGCCCCCCACACATTTTCGGCAAGCTCAAACTGTCAGATTATGAGAAAACACTAACTGACAAAGAAACTGCAACACCCATATCTAAGGAGCTGTTTGAATTTTATTTATTTTCTAGCGAAACATAGATAGTAGGTATAGAAAGGAGTAAATTATTAAAATTCGGAAAAAAAAATCGTGAAAGTTTTTTTATGAAAACATTTTTTGTTACAAAAATATTATAGTGTTTTTTTGCAAATATTTTAAATTTCACAACAAACCAGCTGTTCGAGAAGATCCAAAGTCGATGTTTTGTTGTTGTTGAAATGCCTAGAGTACTGTTCGCAGAATTTATCGCCAGCTAAGTGAATTTGAAAGAGGTCGAATTATTAGTATATGGGAGGCGGGGTTGTCATTTCCGGTAACCGTACGAACAGAAATCCAACTACAGTCATGAGATGTTGTCAAGCGTGGTTTGATAATGCCAAAAATCGAAGAAGTGTAGGCACCAAACTTCGAAGGGCCACAAATGAAGTTCCAGATCGGCGTCTAAGACTTATGGCCATTAGAGACCGATTTGCGACAACTCGATCTTTGGCTGATGAGTGGTTAGGAGAACAAGGCCATTCTGTAACTGTACGAACGGTTCACCGCCGTATAAGGTCTTTTGGACTGCAGCATTATCGACCCCATCTTGTGTTACCACTTACGGTTAAGCATCGACGGCAACGATTACAGTGGTGCAGAGAACGACAACATTGAAATATGGAATGTCATCAGAATCATCTCGATTCTCCTTGGGTGCACATGATGGCCGAAAAAGGGTAAGACGACGTCGAGGAGAAAGACATGAACCTCATTTTGATGTTGAGCGTCATGTACATCGAAAAGTAGGTGTTATGTTATGGGGCGCTATTGCACATGGAAGTAGGTCACCTTTAGTCTTTATTCGAGGTAACATGACAGCGCTGCGTTACCTTCAGGAAATAGTGAAGCAATATGTTCCCCCTTACCTTAACCGGCTCGAGAATCCAATATTTCAGCAAGATAATGCTCGACCTCATGCTGCCAAAGTTAGTTTAAACTTTTTTGAAGCGGCCCATGTGCATCTTTTGACATGGCCGCCCAGATCCCCTGATCTTTCGCCTATGGGCGTGTTTGGGACATCATGGGTAAGGCTTGGAAATTTACCCCAGCCCCCACGTACTTTGGTGGCTCTGAGATATGAAGAACAGGTAACTTGTGATAGTATCCCTCAGAGAGAAATAGACCATCTTCTTGCATCAATGCCAAGACGTATTGAGGGGTGTATAGATAACCGCGTTGGACAAACACATTATCAACAAATTTAATAGAAAAATTGTAAACCCTTCGTTTTTTTTGCTTCAAATTTTAATCATTTACTCCTTATTATATTATCTATGTTTTACCAAAAAAAAATTCGAAATTCAAAGAGCTCCTTCTGGGTGTTGCAGTTTTTTGTCACTTAGTATATATACTTTTCAACATGTAATCAACCACATATTTCTCAATCTGACACGCTCGAGTATATTTACAATGATCGTTTTTTGTTTTACTATTCTGACTGGCTGTCCTAGAAAATCTCCCCAACATACAGGTCTTACTTTTGGTAGAGGTACTCAACAGGGTCCAAGGTATCACCCCTTATATTAATCTGACACGCTCGAGTGAATCCTGAATTTTCCTCTTGGGCTCCCCAACTAGCGGTGGTCGTAGTCCGCTACTGCCCTGAGCTCGATCCTACACTGCTTCGAATAGCTTACCTGGTCTTCTACTCACACATTCGGTGATGATTTTCCATTTCAGATTTGGATAAATTTTTCCGTGACAAACCAAGGAGCAGCCGTCTCACATCGTACCAATGCGTTGAAAAAATCAATAATAATAATACCTAAATATAAACTCACTTTATTTAACAACTGACCAATTAGCCATCGAAATTATTAGTTCAACAGCCAGGTAACAATTATAAATATGCACCACATGAGCTTACACTAATGTTAGTAAAATAATTAATACATTTGTGCCAAAATAAAACAGCAGCTGATTTAAATATAAATATGGCACGTCCACGTTGCTCAGACCGCTACACCATTCAAGAATTCCTCAAGATGTTCTTCGATAGTTTTCACTGGAAATATTGATTTTGGAATAGTATTCGTGTTTTTGAGGTTCAAGTGAGGCTGTAAGATTTCCCAATTGTGTTGTCTAAGGAAGGATTTCATGGACAGCTTCTTCATTTTTTTTTAATTCTTGATAAAATCAAGAATCGATATATTCATCAAACATCAACTAATTCGATCATAACAGAATCTGATTCAACTCAATAAAATTAATTCAAGCAGTTGTGCTATATCCCTGAAAATATAACGAAAGAAACGAAATTTTTTTGTGTGCGGGGGAAGCCACACCCTACATACCCTATCGATAAATTTCAACTTGGAGTGAAAAACTCCAAAGAATTGCGAAGGAAATGTGAAACCCTAAATTCACATCATAACTGGAAAATATAAATGTTTCCACAATTTCATTCTCCACGAAATTGAAAAATATACGACCATTTTTATGAGCCGTACCTAGTATCGTATGCTTCTCTCTTCTGTGGACGCGCAATGCGGCTTCATCACTGACGAATCTCTTGATGCTCGTAGAAGGAGAACTTTTCGATTCCTCCGGTGATCCATCTCGAAAAATACCTCTGTTGATGGACGAATCCATCAGAAAAAAATCCACGACATGAAGTGGGTTCCACATTCATTATGAATGATGTATACAGTACTTTTCAAATAAAGTCTTTGACATGTGCTCAGACGTACAAAAAATCCATCCGTTCGCCTTCAATAATTTGATTGAATCCGAAAGGAAGCGTATTTCTCGAGAAGATGCGAGAAGCCGGTTTTTCAGTCAGAGATTTCCATTTGCGTAGGATGCAGTGTATTAACAGTAATACATGGTTGTTGGACCAAGTGGTCTGAGAAGAAATCTATAAACTTCCACAGCAGAAAGAAATGAAGGGGTCGACAAGACATGAATTCTTGTCGATGACATACTTCCTGTCTTGTCTTGAGAAAAAGTGAAAAAATTAAAAAAAACTTACCTTGACGTTTTGTTGACATAGGTATTAAATATTGTCTTTACTCAAGAATTTTCACGATCTTGAAATTTCCTGATTGACTAATGACACCGTACATGGTGATTCCCCGGCGAACTTTTCATTGCGTTTCGTGCTAACAGGCAGGGTTGTTGACAAAATCTTCAGTTAGATATATCGTTATTTTTGGTCAATATTTTATCTTTCGGTATACCGATATACCTCTATAAAATTCCAGCTGTCGAATCTGTATAGTAAATCGATATTTCTGCAGACTGACGAAAACAACACTATTTTCTATCAAATAGTCTTTCATAGTGTGTTTTTTTGCACTTTAGCTACAACACAATATTTTCATTCTTATAATACTGCTAGTTAAAAGAGATAAAAATCAAAGCGTTACGACTTCGTTACATAAATATTGGTTCAATTTATATAAATTACCAATATTTTATATCGTTGTGCTTGATTTGAGATAATTATTATATTTGGTTCTTTTAAGATAATGTCAGTTTATTGTTATTTACTTACTGATGATACATGAATTTTAAGAGCTATAATATCCTGTTTGAAATCGTACCGATATATACATATTTTTTAAAAAAAATATAAATATCGTTACAATATACAGGTAAAAGTTGAAGTTGTTTTGAGTTATTTTTTTTTTATTTTTATCTATTACTGTTGTCTATGGAAACACTACTGCTAACGGACCTAGTTTTGTCAATTGAACTTGACTTTTCCACCTTCTACGTCATTACCATTCCAATCGGATTTGAACTGAATTGCAACTTATCTCTATATATGTACCTACTCACAAAAAAGTAGTCTTATTTTACCATAAGTGATATTGACTTTTAGTAAACAAAACATCTGCTGAGCCATTTGGCTATGATTCTGATTCAGAATATTCATTAACAAGAAAAAGAGAGAAAGGTTTTAGTGAAAATATAAAATTATCAGTGAAACTGAAGTACCTAATTTCAACTGATCCGAATAAAAATGATTAATCTAAATCTGAAAGGGTAGCTGCGAAAATGGCAGCATTCACCCATGCAAGATAGTGGTAGGTACTATATACTCCATTCACAATTATTTCAGCAGTCGGTTGGCCATGAAATGATTTTCTCAAGTTTTTGTAACCAGAACGGAGTAAGGTTGGCAATCATGAAATGTCGTTAATGCCATAACGCCGTTGCCACAACTAATATCAATTTTTATTACGAAAATGCCGAAAGTGATTGAAAAAGAGACAGGAGGGTTTCAGGAAGTGCTATTTAGAATTCAGGTCCGCTCATTCAAATAGTTATACCCTGATATTCTAAAATCCACAATACGTCAGACGGTAGCGAACATATTCAATGTAAGGGAATTTATATAATGTTTCATCTGAATCTAAACGACTTATATTTCAGATTGTGAATAAAAAGGATGACAAAGACTTTTATTGGGAGACCCAAAAAAGTGGTGGCATTTGAGAATTTTATGTTTGAGTGAATTAATGCGAAAAGCTTACTACAGGATTTTCCATGAATGTCATCGTTGAATAAGTTCCCGAAAATTGATATTTCTATTTTTCATTTGTATTGTCCTATACATTGTTAATGTCTTAAATACCTAATTTTTATTATTATATCAATGTATTAAGATGAACAGCCACAAATACGCGCCAGTGGCCTGTTAATTGTTTATTCATGTGAAATTTTTTTTCAAAGGTGAAGTTCATCTTATCTTTAACCTTCCTTTAATTCCTTTTACTTATATATATATGCAAGATGATTTTTGTTGAAGAATTTAACAGTCTTGCAATTATCTGTATTTCCTTCGGCAGATACCCATTCCCAACCACTGCATCATATGCATTTCATATTCGGGTTAATATTTTTGAAATCTACAACTGATGTAACGTATTCAAATTTTAGCCAGAGAAAATAAAGAACTTTAACTCTCCTCAAGCTAGTGCATATTATGATATTATAATGATCTCTTGTATTTTCCATGCAAATAACTGGATTTTGTATGCCTTCAATCAGTTTGTATAAACGTCAATTATGTTCGTCACAAATTTTCCGAAGAGATTCGACATTGTGATAAAATACGTAATAACAGAACCTTTTCATAAAACGGGCAACATAGCGCTGATTCAAAACCCAAAAATGTTTTGACAAGCTTCATAACTTCACATTTTCGTACTATACAGAGTGAAATGTGTCAAATTTCCATGGCCAACCGAGTGCTAAAATAAGTGAATGAATAAGTGAATGGAGTATAGTGGCAATATTGACAGAAAGAAATTCTGTTATTCTTTCGAAATTCAGGTGGACACAAGAACCAACGGCGAAAATAATAAAGTCAAAATTATTCCATGTTTGCATAAACATAAAAATTGTGTACCTATGCCTGAATGCGAAAATTGTAAATCTTATTCCAATATTAGTTCCCAAAAGATTATCATTGAATATTTTCAATTCACATTTTTCTAGCTGAAAATGGGTGCAATGAATAGAACTAGGTATTTAATGTTATGTAAAATATGTTATCTTTTTCACAATTTAACACGTTTTAGCGTATTCATGGTTAGACTAGATATTTCCAAATTTTCTTGACAAGAACTCTTGGTTGACATAATATTGCTTGTGTTGTTTTCTGATTCTGAAATTACTTCTTCTCTTGAAATCAAGACAAGATCTTGAAATTTTCAAGAACTTACCGACCCCTAAGTCCAATTCGTAAAATTAGCCCTAGCTAATTTCACGTTTCTGTTTCCTAAAAGAATAGATGATTAGTTTTCCCAATATTCAATAGAATATAGGGAAAACTTATTTATTGTGAAACTTAAGCAAACAAAGATTGGTATAAACAACACATATAAGTAAATACCGAAGATTATACTTATACTCAATCATCAGTTATTTCAAATCAAAACCAACCTATCGAAAATGAAGTATAATTCGCAAAATCCTGTTTGCTGAAAAACACAGTCGTTTCAATGTAATTCGTAACTCCTAACTGAAATAAAAATAACTATATCATCCAATTCCCCTTCCGAATGAAGAAACGCAGATCGTGCTTTACTTGCCATCCGCTCATTGAAAATGGGACATATTTTATGTCTTCACGCTTCCAAGAAATCGTTGAAAGAACGGTTTCATGCGGTTGCGCATGATTTGAGGATTGTGGGGCACATCGCCCCTTTGTAACATAGTCTGTTTGGTCAATACTATCGTATTACATGTCAAGTCAAGACCTGATAAGTAGAATAAACCAACATGACCTTCTTGCTGAACGTGGAAGATTTCTTGTTCACATAACTGTAATGGGCTTGTTCTATAATAAGCTACCCTCAGATTCGTTGTCTTATTTGAAGATGACTTTGCTTTATTTGAAGAATGAAGTAAACAGCTAGAGAGTTCATTAATCTATTAAAGCTGAAAGGTATAGGAACTTTCAGTTTATCCTTTAATATCGATGGCACATGCAAAGATCCCATTCAAAATTAAAATTGAATTTTCTCTGCTAAGCACAGCTCTGTCAACTTTCCCTATTCAATCAATAATTGTGTTAATGAGTTAAATATGACTGACTCTTTTCGATAAAAAATTTTCTTTTGTATAGGAGATGAGTGTTTCGTCTGCTATAGGAATTATATGCAGAAGTTGAAATGATTTCAAGACCGAGAAAAGTTTTATCTCTGTATGATGCGTATGTAAGGCAACCTTGTTTGGTCGCCAATTTATGCAGTTCATATCTAGTCTATCGAATCGGTTCAGCGTCAATTCATGAAGTACCATTCGTTCAGAGTCACTGGAGTCTATCCTCGGCATGGTGTGGAGAATACATTATTGTTGAGGCGTTTCCATGTGCTTCTCTAGAAGGCAAGAGAACTTACGCTGGTGTGTTCATATAAGAGTTGGTGAATTACCTCAATGACTCTCCAGGCCTGTTGTCTCAGCTGAACTTTCATGTTCCTAGGATCAATAGTAGATTTTGCGTGTTTCTATTTGGCTACACAACGTATTTAACGCTCTTCGTAGATCCCCTTTTTTTTATTCCGATGTGCAGTAAATTCAATTTGTGCTTTCCTGTCAATCAACTGAAGAATCAATTTGTGCTGCCGAAATGCAGATGCCAAATCAGTTCGTCTACCTAGATTCAGGAGGGACTTGAAAGCGTTGCTGTTTGGAGCCCAAAAGCAGTACTTCAAGCCTTCAAGACTTCTGTCTATATAGGGTGTTTCACGAGTAAACGGACAAACGAAAACCGTGACTAGAGGGCATTGAGCTTAGTACGAAAATACCTTATGTATGTCATAGGTACTTTTTTCCGAAATAAAGGAGGTTTTCCCAAATTTCTCGAATTATCGTTTCGCTATAACTCCTTTATTTTCGATCGATTTGACTGAAAATTTTATATCAGATTTAAGTTGCTAGTTTCAATAAAACAGAATATTAAAATTTGGCAAAACTCAGGACCGGACTCATTGCTGCTATATTCAAGTTGGAACTTTGGATGTAAATTTAAGTCATAATTTTAATATTTCACAAGTTCGAAGGACCGATTATGGTTTAATTGTGGAATACATTCAATAATATATTTGTTGAAGAAAAAATGAAAACAATGGCAATTTCGAATTTATAAATCCATATTATGTGTATATTTTTGTTTTTTTTTTGATTCCTTATCATTTATATAGATGTAAGATACCATCGTTGTGTTATAATTGCGTCTATAGAGCCTGTTGAAAAATAAAGTATTTATTTATTTATTTATTTCGAATGAAAGTGGTCGAAAAGGGTACCTGTGTTACCTGAGTAACAATAAGTTGTCCTTTCAGATCATTTAGACGTATACTGTCTTCAAGTAGTCAATATTATCTGATTCGTCCAAAGGATTGAAAATGCGCTGAAGATATTTAGTTGCTGTTATTGGCTGTTTTGGAGATAACAAGTATTTTTTTGTCTTCGTCATGTATCAAACATCTCATTTTTGAGCTGAAAATGGGCGTTCTGAAAAAATTATCAAGAGGAAAATAGTTTTTGGGTTAGGGAACGTAAGTAAAGGCAACCACTTTATGTGATGGCCAACGTTCCTCAAATTTATTTTTGCATCATCAGGGCTTTAGAAAAATCACAAAATTATATTACAACGAAACAAGTGAAAACAAATTTCAACTAATCGAAAACCAAGTACGATCATTGAGAACAGAAATTTAAATATAAATAACATAAATATAAATAGAATTAATATAAAAATGAAATTTTCTCAAAATACTCACATTCACAGTTGTGCTTTCTTTGGTATTGAAATATCACAGTCAAAAATAAAACAGTAGAATAACATTCTAGGAGAGATGAAATCGAACAATGATCAGGCATCCGTCTACCAAAAAACAAAGGAGTGACAGCATGCTCATTATTCCTATCAAATTAAAATATGAGGAACTAAGTGACTAAGTCCATCAAGGTCATATTTTTCGTTGACAAAATTTGGATCTATTTTAAACTCCTGTAATAATCTTTTTTTATAATTAGATCGTGAAGCGAAAATTTTAACTTCATCAAAGTTGAAGTTATGCCCAGTCTCTTTTTTATGTTCGACTAAAGCAGTTGGTTTTAATTTAGTTTTATTTTTTATTTGTTTTTGGGTTGTGCTGTAAGATGTTTCTGATATATCGTGGTTTTTCTATAGCCCTGATAATGCAAAAATAAATTTGCCAAACGTTGGTCATCACATAAAGTGGTTTCTTCTACTTAAGTTCCCTAAACAAGTATTTTCCTCTTGATAATTTACTGGAACGATAAACTTTATCTGCAAAATTTTGTAACCTATCATGTTAAACCGTGTATCAAGTAAAATAAGAAGTTTTGCAGCATATTTTTGGGATCTAATTGAAATAGCGATGCGGTGTAAAGTAGACAAAAGGCCGATTTTTATCTGAAAGAAGACACAATGAAAATTATACTTTTCTTTATTGGAGGAAGCTCCACCATTTCCACAAATATCCTGGTGCACTTGTAAATAAACCATAATAGTTCTTATTAAGAAATTTCTACTTTTCCTTCATGATCTTTCAGTTATTGGCCAATGGACCCCAAATGCATCCTCAAGCTCTTGCAATCTGAGTTCTTGATCTGTATTGTTTAGATAGCCATACTCTCTCGAATCTTTCGGTTGCTCATTGGCTTATTCATCAATCAGTTTTTTCATAAACGTCGTTTCATTTCTATTCTAATCTCTAATTTGTCCTTCAGGGCAAATAAATGTCCCAATAATAAGTAAATTAACGATTCTATTCTATCAAGGTACTAAAGAAAGATCCTTATCTGTCAATAAATAACATATTATCTTCGAACGAATCTATTGTGTATCTTTGAATTCCAAATATCCAAGCAGGAATACGCCCGGTTTATCCCATAAATTCATTTGCGTGAATAATATAATCAAGTCCGTTCTACCTGAATTGCACATCGAATGGCTTCGAAACTATAAAACCGTTTAATTGGTTCTTTGTATTGTTCTAGAATATCGGAGGTAACCCCACCATGGCTTCGAAACTCGACAAGAATTGCCTTATCAGATACGACGTTTTAACAACACTGGAGTGAACTAATTGGGTGAGTTCTTTCAGTTATCGGCTTCGAGGAGTCCTTTGTGAGTTCAAGTAGTAATTTTCGCAGGAGTTCACTTCAGCAAATATGTCCTGTAGGCTTCATCTTATTGTATACGTGTCGCCATTCACAGAATGGCTGCTCACTGAACTAAAAATCTTCAATTTATACTTTCCACAGTATCAGTTTACTCGCTTATTACCTATTAGAGATGAAATGGGAAAATACCTACATAAAATGAAGTCTTGTCCGGACTCGATAAAAGTAGGTAGAAATGAAATCACCAGTGATCACTGGATCTCGGATGAGATCCTTCAGAGATAATTACTTCAAGAGAACCAAAGAGTATCGATGATACTCTTTGATAGAGCCATCTTTTGGCTCGCCATACTATTCCATCAGTTTCTATACCAAGTCTTGACTCTTGGCTGCCTTTTCGTAAAGTCCAAATTGGAATATTCTAATAAAATATAATGCGTAAATTGATTTACGTCCTTTTAATTTATAATTGTTTATTTTTTCCGTTACATCGAACGTACAACAAAATTTTGACCCATCAAAATTCACATAGAGGGTCATAAAGTACCACAATAACATGAAATATATTAAAATTTAGAGTTACACAAATATCGAACAAATATGCGTGAATGAGATAGAAGACACTTATACACAATGGACAAACATTTCAATATATTGGATGCTGCTAGATTTATATTCATGGCAATTCACTATAAATTTTTATTGTATGTAATTCACAATGAGTTGTGTTACTATGATACGGAAAGAACCTGTTCGCATTTCTGGTATCCTAAAAATGATTGAAAATGTTCTTTACTAAATCCTCCTTGGGAGTATGGACAAAAGTGATGCAGGCAATAATGTAGAGAGAAATCAGTAAAAATATTTTCTTGCCTGAACAAAATGGCCTGCAGCTTTCTATTTCCTCAGAACCACATAATATTCGGAGGGCATGCTTAGTGAAGACGCTGTTCATGCCATGCCTGCTACCCTAGGCCAATATACCGTATGAGAGCGGAGAGAGCTGAGTCGGAAACTTCAAAGTTTGTTGTTTTCGCAGCTATCTGCTGAATTCTCCTCAAAGCTAAAATTGCCCTTGATAACTGTTTGCTAAGCTCAGTTATATGGTAGGAGAACTTCAGATCTGATTGTATGTGAATTCCAAGAAATTTGAGTTGTTCTATTTCAGGAGATCTTGCAGAGAAAAATATTGACTGGGTTTTTCAGGCTTCATTTTCATTTGTGTGCTCTGAAACTTTGTTGGACTTCAACCAGTTTTGTTTTGGCCTTACTCTGCGACTCTTCGGTATTTGGTCCAACTTCTACGAAGCTTGTATCGTTCACGAACATTAACACGCCATCTTGCTCTGCATTTGCTGGTAGAGATCATTCAAGAAGATGAGAAAAAGCAACAGTCCGAAGACGGACCCCTGAGGTACACCACAGATAACACGCTCCCAATCTGATCTTTCTTTTCCAATGTGGACTTGTTGAAATCTGTTTTCCAGAAAACTTGAGATTACATCAAAGGCTATCCCCCGTACGCCATAATATCTGAGTGTTTCCAAGATGTTTCCAAGCTGTTGGTGGTCAATGTTTTCGAAAGCTTTACTCAAATCACAAGAGTAGAGCTTGCATTTTTTTTACCTTCGTCTATAGGATTTTGTGGAAAATTTCGGCTATTGCTGTTGTAGTCGATTTTTCTTCTAGAAAACCGTGTTGTCCCTCACTCCAAATCTTATGTCTGTTGAAAAAATCGATGATATTGTTTTTATCGCACTCTTCAGGAAAGTTGCCCTTTCGAGAATACTAACATAGACTGCTTAGAGGCCCAGCTACGCTTGGATTTATTTTCTTTGAATCTTGAATGCAAAGGCTTTAAATATCTTATTATAATTCACCCGAGTGTCTTGAGAACACCTTAGCTGAAAAAAACTAATTACGTATAAATGTATTTTTTGTGGCTTTTGATATAAATCACTGATATTATTTTTCTGTTACAGGGATATGAATCTGATAAACATGGACGCGGAGAACCGCGTAGTCCTAAATGTGGGAGGGATACGACATGAAACATACAAGGCGACATTGAAAAAAATTCCAGCAACCAGATTGTCCAGACTGACGGAGGCACTGGCTAACTATGACCCTATTCTGAACGAATATTTTTTCGACAGACATCCTGGAGTCTTTGCCCAAGTACTCAATTATTACAGGTGAGTTCCTGAATATTCGTTCAGATTATTTTTAGAAATACCTCATACCAAAAAACTCAACTCTTGCTTGAAATTGAACCATAACATCTTAATGTAAATCGTATTCAATTGTCAACTGCAATTGGAGAATTAATTTTTTGACGATTCAATCAAATCCTGCTCCGATAAAATTAAGTCTGAAGGAAGCGGTTCTCTAATTTCATTTCAGAAGAGAAAAGTCTCCAGACTAGATCATGAATGCTGATATAATCAGTTTGTATTGACGGTGTTGTCTCAAGAATTAATTAGAGGAATTCGAGTTGATCCCGAAGTCCCTGGGTTGAAATTGTCATTCATCAGAGGAAGCACTTTTCAATTAGTGACTTCTGACCAAGTTCTTTCAGACTTGGAATTGCTTATCTGAATTAAATCCATCCTACCCTAGTTAAAAACTAACTGAAGGATCATGATTTCAAATTCAACTGAATATTGAAGGAGATTAATGATGGGAAGTTACTGCCTAATTATTATATCAATTCGATAAAGCTAAGACAAAATTGAAGATTCTGTACGTTCATTACGACATGCATACAATTTGAAAAGGTCCAACACTATAGGACCACCATTCAAAAATAGCAAAAATGTAACCTTTCCATATTGTTCCGTTCTAAAATGTAGTGATTGAAGTATCAATGATAAAAATATGAGTTAAGTTACTATAGAAATTGAAAAAAGAAGGATGACAAGGTATATTTTCCAGAAGAGTCATTGTAGAGTTACAAGTTACAAGATAATAAACGTTCTGCTCATACAATTTTCAAAGAGTCTGCAATACTTGAAACTGTACACATATGAAATGTCCCCTTACAAATCAAAGTTTGCCTCTTTTTGTGGTACCTTTTCAAATTGACACAGTGTTTAGGATATTATTGCTTTATATTGATATGTCAAAACAGTTTTTTCTGTATAGTAGGGGGAACATTTTCAAGAAGACGAATTACACTTCTCCTTCGGGGGACATGTATATGCGCATTCTCCTTCTGTCTTCCTCTGGGTTGTAGTCAACTAGTCTCATGAGTTCTTGAGTCGTATGATTTTTTACTGTTTCGAATAATTTCTCTGCTTTCCTATTCATAAATTCGGTCCTGATAAAACTTTCTATTCCTGACAAACCAAGGTGCATCTGTTGCACATCGTAACAGCTTTTCTTCAGTAGATTGAATTCTTTTGATATGGCTCTTTGCTACGAATGCCCACGGTACTGATCCATAAGTTGAGGCCTAGCAACGGCTTTAATTATGTTTAATTTTGTCTCTTTTGACATGGGGCTTCATCTTTACAATCGATTTCTCCATCAACTTCTCTAGATTAGTTGTGGTTCCCAGTTTTCCTTCTAAAGTAGTAGAGCTTGGATCTTTTGCCCATTAAGTTGGATTTTCAAGTCATTTGTTTCGTCAACCGCTACTTGTAAAGTTCGTTCTATGACTTCTGGGTTGCGGTGTCGAGTTGCTATGCTAGTGTTGTCAGCATAAAACGTTAGCATGGTTCTTGGATTCTTCGGTATATCGTTGTGGCCCAAGTACTGACTCTTGAGGCACTCCGTATTGGAGCATTATCCTTGCACTTTCACGTGAAAATTTCTTATGTTTAGATAATTCCTGATCAACTTGCATAGTTGATCCAGCACATCTCATCTTATATATTAATTCTTCATGCCACACTTTGTCGAATGCTCTGGCGACAACTAGTAAAACAAGATCTGTGTTGCAGGAATACTTCTGTTATATATTATGAGAGTCTCAGTAATTGCTGCTCTGTTGACTGATTGCTCTACTGGTATGAGATTCAGCTTTTCAGTTTCTTCTATTAGTCTTCTGGCGATTAGCCTTTTGACTTCTTTTCCTAACGCCGACAACAGACTTATCGGTATGTAGTTTTGTGGGAATTTGTTTTCTTTAAATGGTTCGCTAAACAGTATCACTTTTACTCTTTTCCATGTCTTCGGGTAGTGTTCACTTCTAATTGTTCCATTTTCGATATTCGTCAAAGCAGCTATACCTTTTCGAGGCCATTTCTTCAACATAAAATCTGTTATTTTATCGCTTTTGGGTGCTACTCTCTTCTTCAATCTTCTGATTATCAAAAGCAACCAATCTCAATATAAGGAACTGAATAAATTAATTTGGAATCCTAAAGCAACGTTTCGGCGTTATATTTCGCCTTCCTCAAGGCTACAAAGAAAAATCGAAATGGAGTTTTGATTATCTCTCTGATTTCAGTTGGGACCGTGGGTTTTCTTCATTTTCTTCAACAGCTACTGGTAATTCGTCCACATCTTCTTCGTTTTCTTCGACCAGTTCCTCTAAATCTTCGGTATCATCGTCAGGTCTGTATTTTATTCTCGGTTCTCTTTCGAACGATCCCTTCAATGCTTCTGCCTCAACAATATTATATAAGCCATTCTGAGACTTTTTTGCATTCTCCATGCAGAATTTTCAATAGTTCCTTTGCTATGGCGTTTGGGGTTTCTTTTGTTTTTCTCGTTTTTATTCATCCGGTATATTCTTCTTAGTCATCGATTTTCTCTTATGAGATCTTTTAAGCTTTCAATATAATAATTTCCAGTGTATCAACTGCACTTTACAAATTCTCTGGAGTGCCTATTGTTGAAACAAGAACGAATTAATGGATCCTATATTAGATGCCAGTAAGCGCTACGAAGTATGACTATACCCTAGCGCCACCTGGAAAGTTTAGAGATCCAACTGAAATCGTTTTCTTAACTCTCGAACTCTCAGGAAACGATAAAACATGAAAAACGCTCGTCAGTCTTATCAGCTTTTTCTGTTGTGGATACACAGGAAAGATTTCATTTCAAGAGTGGGTTGTTGAATTACGTTTTCGTATACACTTTGAAAATGTTCTACGAGTAGAATAATTTGATACTTTTGGTTTTGAAATCAATATATCTTCATGTTTTCAAGAGGAGTCAATCAATATGATCATTCAAAAACCAACAAAGGATGTTTATGATATTGTTGGGAACCAAAACTCAGAAATATATTCGAATAGACGGGCGAATAGTTTAATTTGCCCCAAGCCTTGAAACTCATATCCCCTGTAATATCACAAATTGCTAAACGCTGGGGGTTGTTAGACATTGTTCGGCTACTGAACCAATCGAATCGCATCGAATTATGCTCTGAACTCGAACATATGAACTTTCAACCCCGTAGATTCACGATGTATATGACCTCTAGTCATTTCATTTGGACATTGAAAGGGTAATTGGAAATGCAACAAAAAAATACTAAGAATGAATTGAAGCGCATATCATCAACGAAAAATTTGGGAATGGTGGAGTTCTTTTGATTATGGGTGGATTGTTAGGTCTACACATCAAGATGTCTCTACCACTTTTCAGAAATAATCTGTTACAATAGAAATATTGACATTTCATGAAATCGCCTTTTATATCTTCAAATTCAACATTTCTTCGCCGATGTTGGATCTTTTGCCAACGGTGTAAGGCACGACCTGTCCATTGATATTAGCACTCTCATTCATTATTTTGGACGTGTTTTGGACTGTTACAATAATATCTGAAGATCTCCTAGCGTTTCTAATAATCATCTGGGTCTGTGTCGGCTATCAACAATTACAACAAATCGACTAGTCAAACGTAAAATTCTATAGAGATATGTTTTTTTTTTGGAGAACCCTGTTTCATTCTTAATCCATCACATGAGAATTAATATATGTGAGAATGTTTCTCCGATTAGGCTGCTTGGACGGATATGAAAAGCCTTCATATCCAACGGCGTAGGAAAAGGCTTTTCTGTAACGTACATTGTTTCCTAGCCATTTGCAGGGCAAGTTTTTAATGAGCAAAGGATTCGGTTCATGGAGGCAGTAAACACGCCATTTGTACTGTTAAATCTTTCATTATCATTGTAGAACATTGTCTTGTTTCATTCCGAGGATTAAATAGATGGAAAACGGAGGTTTTCACTCACGCAGGGATGCAGGGTTGGATTCATTAGGTGTGTTCTGGAGGAAATTTCCTCTTACGAAATTATTGCCTGCAATACTCTGTGAGTTGGCTCTAAGAGTTTATTGTGAAATATAATTTTTTTCCCTGTACTCCGACTATATTTCAATTAATTTTTCTCACATGTATAATAAGATACCTTACAATAAAATAATCCTCGTAATGATTAGATATTTGTTTAAAATTTTAATTGGATTGTTTTCCAACAATTCTTCTTTATTTTCAGGACTGGTAAATTACATTATCCATCTGATGTTTGTGGGCCACTATTCGAAGAAGAGTTGGAGTTCTGGGGACTTGATGCGAATCAAGTGGAGCCTTGCTGTTGGATGACGTACACTCAGGTATTTCCACAAATGTTATTCAAAAACCCTTTTTATTTCTGAAAACTCAAGAGTCCTCTGTTTCTACCACCTACATATCTATCAACAAAATATTTATTACCGTCAACTTACTCAGGATATGCAGTTTTCAGATGTGGAGGTTTCACAAGAAAAAAGCATTAGCCGTCGATTTTTTTTTTAAGCAAGAATAGAATAGTATTTATCGACCCCAAAGACACAAGTATAGATGTGTATAGGACAATTCATATTATATAGACGATATACATTATAAATATTCGAAAGAATTAAATGCTGCAAAAACAAGAAACGAAACAGAAAAACGAGAAAGAAAAAGTGAATAATACAGATGTCATCAAACTGATTCAAAGACTTAATGATGACTCAAGAAAAAATAAATAATTTATCAATACATAACTTGTTTTTCCATTGCAGTGTAGGGAATATCAAAAATCTTCTGTGGATATTGAAGAAGGATCGCTATCGAGAAATGCCTTCAGTACTGAAAAATAATAGTGCAGATCTTGAATTGACGTGGCTGTAAAAAGCCATACAGGAACTCAAAAAAGATTATACAATTTTCACCAACTGAGTTTTTAAACCACGAAACGTGAAGATAAACTTCATCCTCCTGAAGATGCTACTGCTTTTGCGAAACACGTGTCGTGGTTTGAATACTCATTTTGTCAAAATCATATAATCTGTTTTAAGTCCAAGTATTGCTTTTGACCTGGAGGGCATCTCTACCAAGTCCGGTCTTCCAATTAATATATATAATAATCACTTAAGTGATTATTATTCCTTTTTTCGGCTATATTGGGGAATCTTTTCCCATATATATAATAGTCGTTGTTCATTTTGAAATAGGGTAAGGAGAAAAACTCACCCTGTTTGTCAACTCTCTCAATTTTTATATTCAAAACTCAATATGGATAATCGTTTAGTGCTGTCTCTTCAGCTTAGACAAATAGATTATTTTTAAAATCGAATTTTGAAAACGCATGCATAGATTTCATCTATTTGAAGGGATGTGCCACTAGTTCACGTAGCTCCTGAGGTGCGAATGCTTTTCGAGCAGTAAAAGGTTCAGAAGTCGAAAATTATTTTTCCACTGATCAGGCATTTCGAAAGGTCAACTAATAGATACACAAATCTTCAGGTATTCTTGATATTCGGACAATTTTCGAAATATACCTACTTCAAAATATTCTGTTTTATGAGCAATATTTCGAATATAAGTGCAAAATAACACGCGAATGCAGGAATTAGAGTGTACTATGAGATGATGTTGCAGATTAGTCCTAATTGCACCTAATTCGACTATAATAGGAACCGAACAACCGAAAATTGCCGACACATATTCTGCTTTTCCACGCGAACTCTGAATAGATAATTTTGTATTGTTTGAATTCAACCCAGGCTTTCGCATTTTCGCAATTTTGATATACACAACTTGGATGGATCCTTTAACAACTATTCTTTACTGAACTATTCTCTTCTATCTACTTCGCCGAATCAATGTTTGTGAACTCTCAAGCTTCGTTTCGATAGGTGATCACAGTTGAAGGCTTATTATTAGATGGTCAAGTCAAGTTCAATATCTTTATCCCAAAAATCGATCAATCCCCTATGAATTTTTTGAAGTCAAACGAATATTTCGACCATATTTAGTACTAAATTTGCACACTGAAAATGGAACATTTTATTTTAATTGTTTACTGAAACATTGTTCGAGAATAAGAAAACTTATTCCTTCCGTTCAGCATTATATTTTTACAACATGACTGAGAACTCTGAAACTCTCATGGTTTTGCGCTCCTTCGAATTTTTCAATCTCTGAAATATGTTCCCCTTTTTGGGAATTTATGAATTTACCACCAGAAACATCTTCCTCGTGATAATCATAGACACCATATCACATCTCATTAGAATATCATTACCTACCAATTACTTCACTTTTTCAAGGAACACTCGACCGTTACTTCCGGTTCCAGAACTCTACTATTTTTTTTATAGTCTTTCTACTACTCCTCGGTGTCCAGTGCGAGTATCTCGCTCTATACTTTTTCAAGTTCAAACTGACACTAATCAAAATCAAAATGACCTTAGTCCAAATCAAATTAACAATATCAATTTCAAACTGGCATTAATAATAAGCAAATTGGCATTAATCAAGTTCAAATTGGCATATATCAATTTCAAATTGTTATTAAACATAACAAAATTGCAATTGTAAAAATCGTACGTCAACGTTCGAATGGAACTGAATCAGTTGATCGATCACACAGATCAACACACCTTTTCAGTTTTTTTTCTTTGATTTTTTCGTTCAAAAATTATGAGTTTTTCTGGTTACAACATCTCGAAAAGTATTATTAAGTATATATTCGGAGGCTCTCAAATCTTTGCATACTGTACGAAATGAAATAAATAATAGGTATTCAAAGAATAGTGAACAGTATTAAACATTGGTTCTGAAATACAATGATGGTCTGAAATCGACTCTTTTTATGATAACTCATTAAAAAAACACACGATCTTCCGTCTCTGTTTTGTAAATGAATCGAAATGTTAGAACCCAGAATTTCCAGAAATTAGAGAATATCGTTCATAATAATATTGGCAAGGCTACGGTTGTTAATTGTGCAAAATTCATCGCTCATATTCAAAAATTCATTTTTTATTCATTGGATATGACAAATATGAATTTTTTGAGAAAATTCGTTATTCTCGAATAGTTTTAATTAATTTTGATGTTATATACTGTGTATATCATTCAATATTTTCTTCAATACATTTTATTCCAATGGAGAATTTAAATTCAGAATTGCCAATTTGATTTTGTTTATTGTCAATTTGTAATTGACTAATGTCAGACTGAAATTCATTAGGTATTGCCAATTTGCTTCTGATGATTAATGCCATTTTGAAATTGATATTTGGTTGGGAGAAAATATGAAGAATACTTTTATCTTACAAAGCGTCCAAATATTCATCAGATGGCGTCCAACTTAGTTTCAAGAGCTGGGTTCTTTGAATTTTTGGTAATTTTATGGTACGTAATGGTCATAATCAGAAAACTTGAAGACGTGGGTGATATCTGGTATTCAAAAAAAAAATAAATAAATGAGAAACTATATTTCGAAACTCATTTCATTTGATGAAACCGTAAAATAAAACTAAAAATAATAATAATTTTACGGTTTTTCATCAGCCTTTATGTTTTGAATCGAGCCGATTCGGCAAAAATGGCAAAAAAAGTATTTCTTTTGACATCAAAAATCTAATGTTAAAATATTTGTTTTAGTCAAAGACTCATTCTGTATATAATTTTGAGATGGAGAAAGAGTCCTAATGTTCTACAATCTTTATTAGGTGTTAATGTTAGTTTCGAGACTTTTGAAACAGTTTCATTTGTATAAGTCATAGAAGATACAAGCTACAATGCTAAAATGTCGACAAATTTCTTGTTATGTGGAATGCTCTCTTCTCAAAATCAGCCGAATTGAAAGTTCATGTTTGTCATAAGAATATGTGTAGGTATAGAGTTTCAGATTTACAGCTTTCAATTCAGAAAATATTAGACATTCATGAACTCTGTGATTTTGTTCCAATCCGAAGGAAACAAATTCAATAATAGTTGAATTAATAGCATTTAAGAAACTACAGCTATGTTTCGCAATTTGACATCTGAAAAAAATTTAGATTTTTCAGAATGCCACTAGAATTTTGTCATAAGAGTGTAGAGTTCCAGTTCCAGATCTCCAGTAAATACAGAAAAGTTGGGAGAAGTAATTGAAATCGTCAAAATCACAATGTTTTCTAACAACTCAAAAACGTAGCATCATAGGAGGTTACAGTTCTCACAATAATTGTTTTTTTCAACAAAAACAAAAGGTCTGGATAACATGCCATCTGTTTTGCTCTGGGTCATCTAGTTTATGAGATCACTACATTCTAGACATTGAATGTGGGACACCCTGTAAGTAGTCGCTTTTTCTCAAAGAGCCAATAACCGCAGAAATGAAGTGTGAACGTCGAGCTCATTATAATTCATTTTTATGCCCGATTCCAAGGTTCATCGCTGAATAATAAAACGAACTTCTGAAACGCTGCTTTCTATATACCTTTCGATCGAACTGATGTATGTGTTCGACAATATGCCAATGCTTTCCGGATGTTACCGTTACAAAATCGAATAATACGACCCTCATTCAGAACACCCTCACGTTCCTCATTCGAGGCATTATTCACTTTTATTGCCGAACAGCTTAACTGGACTATAAAAAATTTTAAGCCCGCCGCTCCAGATTTTCATTTCTCTCGTAAAAATTATCCTTACCGATGCGTTTTAGTCTAACGCGACCGCCGTAAAACTCTCACGTTTCCGGTCTCATTGTTCCAACATCACGTTCCGGGCATTAATGAAAGGATGAGGTTAAAAAATATCACCTCCGCCTATTTTAATTAGAGAAGGTGGGCCAGAAGGCCGGATTGTATTTTGGGGTGTGAGTGCCGAAAAATCTGGGTTCGTTGAACCAGGTTTACAGCCCCATACACCAGCAAAATCGACCTGCCAAAACCAGAAGCATAATACAATTTGTTATATTTTATTTTACAATCTATCACACGTGGTCCGAATTTAATTACACGTGCCCTTCCAGAGTTTTGCCTGTTTGGTGCAGGTTAGTGCACGACGAAACGAGATGAGACGAGTACGAGAGTCTCGCAGTGGTCGCGTAGTGGTCTCGTAGGCCTGTTCCGATATTGCTGGTTTTACTGGCCCGCAATCGAATAACAATAGAACTCGAACGACTAGTCCAATAGGCATCGTCTCTGAAATACTGACAGTACTGTTCAGGAATATCGGAACAGACTGGTAGTCTTGTAAAAATTTTGGACAACAAAGGAGTTTTGTAATCGAAATTTATTCCTCGCTTATCTATACTTACAAAGGAAATTAAACAGTCGACTTGACTGGCTTGACCAAATTTCAATTGAATCCTTTGAAACTTGTCAAGTGTTTAATTTCTTTTGTTGGTATAAGGAAAACTCTGGAATCATTTCTCCTATTTTTCCCATACGTACAACAGTTCAAAAGCACGAAAAAAAGTCATTTTCATCGAGAAATTTAATATAATGATCGAGAGCAGAAATTCGTCATTTTGCTGCAATTAACATTACAAGACGAACTCAGTTGTTAAAAACTTTCATGGTATGTTTATGTAAAACATATGGTATTTCTCTCGAAGATCGTCTAATTCCACTCTTAGAAAAGCTATTATCTGAATCCCAGTGCGGATTTCAACCCAATAGAGTTATGGTGGACCTAATTTTTACACTGCGACATTTGCAAGAGAAGGCCCGTGGACAACAATCAAGGATCTATACAGCCTATATCGATTTAGGTAAGGCCTTGGACTAGGTGAATTGGAGAGCACTATGGAGAATAATAGGACGCCTTGGAGTACCCGAAAAAATTCCCAGCAGTGTGTAAAAGCCTCCACACCAACAACTCCGCTAGAATACAGCTTGATGGCTCTACAACAGACTATTTCTTAACCAAATGTGGAATAAAACGAGGCTGCGTGTTAGCGACTTTAGCGTTCAATATTTTCGCCATAGCTGTCTCGACAATTGCTGGCTTGAGTATGCCTTTAAGAGGTGTTGGAATAAGATTTATATTTGATGGAGGCCTGTTTAACCTGAAGTGCCTCACAGCAAAAACCCTTACAAAGTTTATCAAGGAACTTGAATACGCAGACGACTGCGCACTTATTTCTTGCATCTCAGAGGATCTAAAGATAATGTTGGACATATGAAACTTTAGGCCTTAGTCTAAATATTGACCAAACCAAAATCCTGCTAAGTCAGCCAGAAAGCCCTCAAACAGATATCCGCCTGGAGGATGAAACTCTAGAACAGGTAGAACAGTTCAAAATACTTGGGAAGCTTCATAAATACTAAGGCTAACCTCGACACGGAAATACACAACCGTATCAATTCGGCATCGCGTGCATTCTGGAAGCTAAAAAACAGAGTGTCTCAAAATTACGACCTCAATCTGAAGACCAAGACAGCTGTTTACAAAGCAATGGTCCTCCCAACGCTTCCTTATGGGTTTTACTCACGAGGCGTTTTCTCGGGACTATCAGGTAGAGCATCGAGGCTATGCTAGGTCGGCCACACACGGGGCTTCTACTCAGGACTAGGAACCTTATTCGAGTGTAGCATCAATGAGTATCACTCGGTCACCCGAGTACGAGAAATCCTCAGATGTTGGGGATGACGATAGTAGGGGCTGGTCGGCCATACACGGGGACTTCTGGTGGGTATTCCTCGATAGTCCCCATCGTATAGTCCCGAGAAAACACCCCGTGAGTGGTACCCATTACGGAAGCGAAAGCTAGACTCTCTAGATGCGACATATTGCACAACTCGCTGAAACGCAACAACGTCATCTAAGACCAATAATCAGATGCTTCCACAAAGTTTCAACTGCAGAAGTATTCAGATGATGATATGAATATCAACTAGTGTTAGGCTCTGAATTGAACTAGCGAATTTGCCATCGTCATGGCTGAAAAGTGGAGAAAGTTCCATCGAAGAAAAGCAGGTTCAGCCAAGGTTTCAGTCCCATTTGACCTCGTCAGAGCAACATAGAAACATCTGCTGTTGTCGTCGTCTGAGTTTCGATCTGGAGGGGACTGAATTGGTTCACGGTTCATACTGGGTGGTGCTTTGTATTACTCGATAGAACTCAGTAGCGTCTGCCAGTATGGAATAAGTATCCGTCAATTCCAAACGTTTTTCCATCGTAGAAGAAGCTGTGTTGCTCGGACGAGGTCAAATGAGACGGAAACCATGGTCAGCATCTGCTTTTCATCGGTGGAAAGTTCTCCACTTAATGGCCCTGACGATGGCAAATTGGCTAGTTCAATTCGGATCGTTACACTTGTTGATATTCATATCAGCGGGTTGTATGCATCTGAATTAATTCTTAATATGGTATGGTGTTTGCTATATGTAATATAGTCAACCTTTATTAATCCAATAAGACGATTTACATTGCATTGGATAAGTTAGCATTTACTTGATATTGATTAATTTTAAGATTTATGTAATAACTATTAACATAAACACTTACAACTAATATTGGTTGAAAGAAGAAATACAATTTTAAATTAACAAAACAAAGGAAGGTTTAAGCGGCATGCAGACAGGAATTGAATTCTGAAAAAAGTACCACCCAGAGCAGGATTCGAACCTACGACCCCCCGATTACCGGTCAGGTACTCTCCCAACAATTCCTGTCTGCATGCCGCTAAAACCTTCCTTATATTATATTTCCAGACACTAAAACTATCATAACAAAACAAAACTTGAATGTGAATGTATGTTCAACTTCTTTTCCTTATATCATGGTGTTAAAATAATCACCAACACTGTAGAATGCTTCTGGTATTAATGGCTTTCTAACATTTTTTTTCAAGTGAACAAGATTAAGTAACCTAACTGTTTTTGGTAGGTGGTCATAAAAGTTAATGCCTTTATGATGGAGAAGATTCACATTTAGCCAATATGTGCTTGAGTATGCATAAAATTTCCCAATTTCTGGTATAACAATGCTGATAGTCAGAAAGTTTAGTGAACTTGTGTTCGTTTTTTCTCACATACTTGTATATGCAGATACGAGTAAAAGTCATAATACACCTTCCTCCAAATAGTGGCTCACAAGAATCCATCGGTTTTAGGTTGAAGATTCCGCAGAACGTGTTTTTGTGTCAAGAGGACTCTATTAAGATCAATAGAGTTATACCATAGTAGAATTTTATAGCTCAAATTGCTATAAAATGAACCATAATAAATATTCATGAGAGCATGAATAGGCAATGAGTCCCTAATTCCACCTATGGCGTAATATACTTGGTTCAGCTTACTGCACAAAAAATCAACATGTTTGCACCACCTCAACTCAATATCAATCCAAATGCCATGGAATTACTACACTCCACCACATTCAAAACTAAGATGAGTGTCATTATTCGCAGCTCTCGTATTAAAAAAATGCACTCGGTTTTGTCAACATTCCAAATGAAAGCATTTAAGCGGCACCATTCAATGAAACATGACATCAACCTGGAACGATTCTCCGAGAGTTCACCAGGTGTTCACGCCAATATCGCTAACGAGGACCCCTGAGGAACTCCCAAATCATACTCACTAGACCAACTCTCCTGAACCTTGACCACCATCGTACGATCAGTGATGAAGGAACGAAACCATTCTAGCACATTTCTTCTGAAACCAATGTTACAGAGCTTACTCATAACAAATTCGAAAACGAGGTAATCAAAATCTCTCGATAGGTCGAAAAACAACCCGGCAACACACAGACTATCGTCCAAGCAATCATAGAGATGTATGTAGATAAATTTCATAAATATTTCATTCATTTGTGCGTTCACTCTGAAAACTGAATAGATGGTAGGTAATATGAAGCAGCTGTGGCCAAAGCAAATAGGGATCTTACGATTTGCAACCTTCAATGACTATTCTCCACGTGTTGACGATTTCCTAGTGACCATTATTCTCATTAGTGTTGAGGAAACATTGTTAGCAAGCATTCAATTATAATATACACTATACACTAAAGATAAAATACATCGATAGGACCAAATATGCCTTGATGTGTTTACGTTGATCGGAAATAGATTATTCGAAAGATATGATTCATTCATTTATTTCTACAGATTACATGACGCATGTGAAGGAATAACTTATGTAATCTGCACCAAGCACTAATCACGGTGACACACAAACAACTAAATGAACATTCAATATCTGCACTTCACTTTCCTTAGAAGAATATTCAACTAAGAAATGCGTATAACAATAACTCAAAAATGATTCCTATTAAAATACAAATCCACTTATGAAAACAACAGTGTGTCACCCATATTTGTTTATGTCCTGCAACGCCCTCTGCGGTAGTTAAAACTTTAATGGTGTCATACTCTCTCCATAATCTTAAACGGATAGATGGCAAATAGAGAACAAAGTTATAAATATGTATATCATGGAGCGGGAACATGACATTTACAAAATGTGGATATGATTCGGATACAGCGCAGGCACATCCCAAATATCGTATAAGACACTTACTGATGGTTACAGAAAAATAACACATAACGAAGTTCCCTATTAGATCTCCTAAGAAAACATAACTGATATGTTATTGGACACCTGGGATAGCTTTCTGTCTCTCTTTCTTTACCAGCATCTCATGCATGGGTGCAAACATTACTCATATCACTGAACTTTTTTTTCAGCATAGAGATACTCAGGAAACCTTGGCAGTTCTGGATAGATTAGATTTGGACACTGAAAAACCGAGTGATGAAGAAGTGGCTAGAAAGTTTGGCTTCGAAGAAGATTACTTCAAGGGGACACTCTCATGGTGGCAACATCTAAAACCCAAGCTGTGGTCACTTTTCGACGAACCATACTCATCAACGGCTGCGAAGGTATCAGTACTCAAGGAAACTTTTGAATCTTTCGTTTAGGCATTCCCTCCGTTCTCACAGAGCATTCTCTTATATTTTGAAAAATCCACACATGTGACCCAACTGGATCGGATCAAAATTCCAACGCATTTTCTTGATATAAATATTTAAAAATGTAATATATGAAAAATAATAAAATTATTATTTTTCGTGCTAATTTCATTTTCAGAAATGTTAAACCAGAATGTAAACAACCCTCACTAATTAATCCAGTGAGAGTGGGTTATAAGTATTAGTATAACTGTATAATAAGAACTAATGGAAATGTGCACTAAAGGGAGGCATCACTGTATAGTGTATATCGAGAGTTATCGAGCAATTATTCTTCTCGCAAATTCACATCTTTTATGTCGTCAAACAACATTCAAATAATCAGAGTTTGTGAGAGCGATTGAGTTCCTGTCATCATCAATCATCGAAGGATTGTGTTTTAACATGTATTTACGAATATATGTGAATATTATAGTATGGAACGGAAAAATCCCCCTATATAAGTCTGCTCCTTATCCCATACCTTAATTTTAACTATGAATCAACTCAAGAATAAGTCTTCTTATTGTTTTTACTTTAATTTGGTTCTGTTCGTTGATTTTGTTATATTTTAAGGTATTTCTTTGTTGTGGCTGTTTAATTCTTCTGATTATTTTCTGAATGAATCAGACCCTTCTCAGGGGGCATCAGCTATCTGGATCATGATTTCATTATTTTCTCAGCTATGTCTCTCCATGCGTACCTACTGTTGATTTCAAATTTTGTATTTTTATAGAAAACTGTTACTTTTCATTTCTCCATAGCTCCGTGTTGCATCAAGTCCTTTCAATTGCGCTTATGAGATTGGTGATTTGCCTCTTGTTACTTCTATTGAGTTTTCAAGTGTTTTTTTATTGATTATACATCTTAATTAATTTTTCTCAGTTTGTATATGCGTTCTGTTCTTGACAGCAATACTGCCACAACTCATACTCTGATTTCTAATTGTCGATAATCCTTTTTCGAAACAATTTTTGATTCAATCGTCCTCTTTGATCAGAGTCCTATTTGTCTTTAGACGATTGCAATTACTTTATTTGTCAGCAGTGATGACATGTTTTGAATTCTTTATTCCATTTCATTTTTTATTGATTTTAAATTACAGATCGTTCATTTTTAAGCATGATTCGACGAATTTCCGGTGTAGATTCTTGTGTGTTTTCAATTATATTTTTTTTCCAATAATCAGTTATATCCCAATCAAAGTTTTGTAAATTGCAATCCTAGGTATTAGATGTGCTACAATATTTTCCAGACAACTTCTGTTGATTCATATCGAGTTGTGTAGAATATAATAAAAAAGTAGAGACCGTATCTTTCTGACATATTATCCTCTCAGTTCGGTTGAAACCCCCAGTTATCAAAGGACGAATTTACTCGGATTTTCCTGCTTTACGTCACGTCTGAAATTGACGATTTGGAACACGTATACGTTCGTTAACATCTGTGGCTGTTCGTGATTGATTACTCACTAAAATAAACCTTATTGCGACCGCTAGTCCAGTGGCAGTAATCGGTCATTTATTACCCTCCTATTCCCGAAGCATTAAGTGAAAAATGGGTCCAGAATGGAGCTCTTTGTGGCCAGGTTTTGTGTTTCAGAAAAAAAAAGGCTCTCCATAAACGCTATAAAAACCAGCCAAAGTAGATTTATGAGCGCATCTACTTTTTTTCGAATTATTATCATCTCTGGATTCATATATGGAAATGAACTCGTAGGTAGGAGTGCAAAAATATTATCGATAGTGTGCCAAGATGCATAAAAAGCGCCTAAAACCTCCTCGTAGTTGGGAAGCCCAAGAGGGAAACTCGGGATTTACTCGAGCGTATCTTATTAATATAAGTGGAGATACCTTGGACCCTGTAGTGTACCTCTACCAAAAATCGGACCTGTATATAGGGGCAATTGTCCAGGACAGCCTGTCAGAATATTGAAAAAAACTCATTTTTCATACTCTAGCGTGTCAGATTAAGATAGGGTCATTCGGGGCAACTGTGCGCACTTTTGCCTTTCAAGCCATGCCCCTGTTTCAAATATTGAAGCTAGGAAAATTAAAACATATTCATAAGATAGAGAATTTTCTAATCTATAAAAAAACATAAAAAAGCCATCAAACAAAAACATTTTCTTTCCGCAAAAAGAAATTTAATGGTGAAAGTCGGAGTGCGTTCACATGCCCCGTATTGCGGGTAAGTGTGCGCACCCTCACGGGGTAAGTGAACGCAGTGCTTAGTAAACCACACAATCAAAACAAATTACAAAATAATGTCATCAAAATGTTACAATATTAAAGAAATGCTGTGTATTATCAATACAGAACCGCCTTTTTATAAGCACTGCATTATTGTTCGTGCTACAATTCCTGCTGAACACAACACTTGATACACTCCACTGTTGGTGGCTCTTCATATTTTTCTGAACAAATAGAACAACATTGATCGAGTCTTAACCAAGAAAATCAACAATGTCATAATTTATTCCTCACTGAACTAATGCCCATATAATGAATCTATGCGCACACTTACCCGCGCACACTTTCCCCAGTAAGCCAAAATTTGAATTGACGTTCTTATAGAGTTGAGCAGCTAAGAGAACCTAAAATTTTTGATTATATGTTTAGAATAATATGGCCTTGATCGAATAAAATATTGTTTAACACTGTCGGACTCGGAACTTGGACCTGGCAGAATATGCAGTGATAATAAAAATTAACAAGAAAACTAGTGAATTTGATTGATTGCAAATAAAAAGTAAACGAAACGTCGCACGGCGCACTCCTATGAAAAACTAATTTGGGGATTCTGCGCCCGCTTGCTTCACCCAAATGAACCCCTCTTTCATACATTGCATAGTTGAGATATACGCACTGCGCACACTTACCCACTGCGCTCAGTAACCCCGAATGACTCTATATGTGGTTAATTACATTTTGAAAAGTATATACCGGTAGATTCGGGTGACTTGGGACAGTCCTGTAACTTGGGACAATTACCCCCTTTGCAGATGTCTTTGTTTCTTACCATTTATGAATGATGGGACAAACTTATAAGATTGTGTAGCGTCTTTTCGGTTAGTTCAACAATTAATTCCTGTTGAGTTTTCCGTGACTAGAGCGTTTGAAGGACATACAAAATTAACGAATTCAGTAGAATCAAATCGCGTTTTCTTTATGGCCCTTATACTTTCTAGTGTCCTGTACATGTGTTTCACTTTGTGCATGTTCTGGATACGTGGGATATTGGGATATTGGATATGTCATGAAACAAGGTCGTTTACAAATCAAATGGCAACACGGATCTCATTCATTTATTTTGTTGTTTCATAGGGTGACTTGGAACAATGCCAAATACATGCATGCGGCGCATTGGCAGCAGGAAATATGCCGATTTTTCGCAGGATATTATTATCCACGTTATTTCCACAAAGAAATCACCAAAGAATGAAAGAAATCAATCATCCCTTGTTTTGTTTAGTTCTTTTACATTTCAGTTGCAATATACTTTTGCTGTAATAGGGGTTATCATTCAATTTTCTTACCCAATTTCAACTATATAATCACAAATTCAAATTTTTCAGAACTATACACCGTCCCAAGTCACCTATTCAATTTGAGAGTTGAGAAATCAATAGGTAACTTGTATCCCAAGCCTCCCAAATTGGTGGGTGACTTGGGACAAGTATATTTCATTTCTTTCAAAGTTTATATCCGAATTCTGAAGCATGGTATATATATCCTAATCAATAGTCTGAGTCATTAAGCATATTCGAACTACTTTTTTAGATAATAATAGGTCACCGTTTTGAAAATATGACAAGTTGAATTCAACAATCGTCCCATGACTAATCCAAATCTGAAAACAGAATGGGCCTATCATTTTTAGATTTCGAGTTATAAACAACAATTGAGATTTTGACGATTTCTAAAAGTTTTCAACTTTTTTGTCTTTGAAGTTACAGATCTGAAACTTGAACCTTCTTAGGTACTTTCATACGTAGAATCTACTGACAAAATATTTTTTCTCTAATTTAAAAATAACAAATTCAATAAAAGTTTGCATTTGAAAAAATGAACGTTCACCTAATGATTCGAAATAAAAAAAATATGTTGAGCTCATCAGTGGATTCTACGTAAAAAAGTGCCTGTAGGAAGTTCAACTTTCAGATTTGTAACTTCAAAGACAAAAAAGTTATGAGAACTTTACGAAATTGTCAAACTCAAAAACGAAATATCGTAGGAGGCTGCGGTTTTCACCATTCTTTGTTTCTTCGAAAATGAGCTCGAAAATGTGTCATCCGTTTTCTTCTAGCTGCTATAGTTCTTGAGACACTCTCAGTAGACAACGAATTTTGCCTACCCTGTACATTCTCGATCGCGGTGGCTTTTTATCTCATATTGAAGCTAATGATTCAAGACTAACGGCAAAAATATAATCTGACAGTTTCAGCAAGCCGAAACAATTAAAACTGCCATAAAGGTCACAAAAATCATTTTTTTTCATTATCTCCTTTCTTGGTCTTCAAATTGTTTTCGCATTCACTATAAAAGTTGTTGAGCATAACATTTTCTAAAAATTTTGTCCGAACAATTTTATTATCTATAACTTTCATATTGAATACAGAAACGATTAGAGGTAGGTACAGGAAGGAAGATATTTAAAAAAAAATGCTTTGTTATCATCTTCAAAATGTCTTATTAAGAAAACCCCCCTGATTAGTGTCAGATTAATGGGTCAACAGGTCTGCAACACCAAGATTAACCATCTGTATGAAAATCTGACTTGAGTACCTATGTAGAAGTAACGATTTTTTTTGCATTTTCAAAGGACCGCTGTGATTAAGATATCTAAAACACTGGTGTGTGCACGTGTCACTTTTTGCAAGCATCAACATTTCAGCAAATCCGGGATATGGAATCAGTTTCGTGGCGGCGCCACCATGTCATTTGCTTCGTTCTATTCTTGTTCTACCAAAGGAAGTCCAATGATACTATCTCGTTTCATTTTGTTTTGCGTTGATATCGAATATGGGTCAACGAGTTCAAAATATGAACTGGCCCATTTTGTCAGCTGTTAAGGAATATTTGTGATTAACAGTGTAATTTTCGTTGTAAAAACAAATCTGCCAATATTTCAATACTATCGAAGGGTTCGAAGGAGTATTTACTCTTCTTTGTTCTTCAAGATAATTTCCGTTTGACAAATTGAACACAACATATTCGTAAGTCGTCGGAAAGTATTCAAATTATTTTGAATTATCAATTGACAATGCTGTGTTAAATTCTAAACGGCGCTACCTATAGTGGGAAAAACGAAACTGATCCCATATCCAGACGAAATTAAAAACAAAATCGAATCAGTGAGTAGACCAGAGGTTTAGACATCTTAGCTGTGACCTTGCTTCACGTCTGAATTTTCAGTCCCTTGAAAAGTAGCTTCCTTTGGGTCCAACTGAAATATCCTTCAAAAATCTGACAGGCTCGAAAATAATTATTTTTTTACCATTTTCAACTCTTCCGTACGGCCAGCTCCACCAGGCGAACTGTAAGATTAACCTGAATTTATTATCAGAGACACGTACGGCATATCAGTATCTTAATCTGACATGCTCGAATATGTACACCTGCAGACGCTTTCCCCACTGCTGAAAGTGCATACATCATAGAACCTTTTTTTTACCTCTCTAATCTTCAAAATCCACTAGGTCTCTACGACGCTTTAGCGATTTAGCATCCTCGCGCGTCGGCTCCCCAACTATCAGGTGCTGGTGCTTGTTTAGAAGCTCTCAAAAACAAAACTTCAATCAACTTGTCCCAATTGTCAAACAATTAAAACTCAGCGTTATTTGCAGGTCATCGGCATCCTCTCCGTCTTCTTCATCTGCGTTTCCATCATATCGTTCTGCCTAAAGACTCACCCCGACATGAAGGTGCCCGTCATAAGTCTGAAGAAGGTCAGAAAGCCAACAAACGAAACGGATCAGGTGCCCGAGAAGGTGGACACGGACGCGCATATCGTCTTCTTCTACATCGAATGCATCTGCAACGCCTGGTTCACCTTCGAGATCATCATCAGGTTCATCGCCTCCCCCAGCAAGTTCGAATTCATAACGTCCTCCGTCAACATAATCGACTACATCGCCACCTTCAGTTTCTACATAGACCTCTTGCTCAGAAAGTTCGCCTCCCACTTGGAGAACGCCGACATAATGGAGTTCTTCTCCATAATCAGGATAATGAGGCTGTTCAAGTTGACGAGACACTCGTCCGGCCTGAAGATCCTGATTCAGACCTTCAGGGCGTCAGCGAAGGAGCTCACGCTGCTGGTGTTCTTTCTCGTCTTGGGAATTGTGATATTTGCTAGTTTAGTTTATTACGCGGAACGCATACAGACGAATCCGAAGAACGACTTCAAGAGCATACCGTTGGGGTTGTGGTGGGCGCTGGTGACGATGACCACCGTGGGTTACGGGGACATGGTACCGAAGACTTATGTCGGTATGTTCGTTGGTGCTTTGTGCGCTCTGGCCGGTGTGCTTACGATCGCTCTTCCTGTGCCTGTTATCGTATCGAATTTCGCAATGTATTATAGTCACACGCAGGTGAGTTTATGTTGCATTTTACTTCATCCTGATGATAAATGTGCTCGAAAGTATCTGGATGCAATTATTATTATCAGATATAAATTCACATTTTCCACAAAATATTTCAATAATTTTACAACAATCGTTTCCCTAGCTTTATAACTTCATCAGGTTATTACAATAATAATATTCCTAAGACATACAATTTTCAAACATAGGTGGATGGGACGGTAAAACATAGGTAAAAGAATGAATTGGGGTATGTCGCTGGAATTTTCAAGGGCATAAACTAGTTCATTAAAGTATATTATAACTCAGAACTTGTGTATCATTATTTATAATTTATAGTTTTGATTCATTATCCATTATTCTTGAAATATATTATTCATAATTCACAAGAAATGATATAATTCATACTAATTTGTTCAATTCATAAACTATCATCTAAAATCTATAACTCATAATTCAAAATTTATAATTTTCACTTCATAATAATTAATTTTTCAAAATAATATATTATCATTATTAATAACTTAAAATTTTGATGAAAAATTTTTGATATGGTCATTAAGTATTCATTATTCATTACATATTTTTATTCGTTCATTTCAGAGCAAGCCTGGATTTTTGCGGAAAAAATTTCTTTTTCATCTATCGGATCAATTTACGTTACGGGAAATAATATTTGAGATGGTGAGAATGGGAATACAACTTGAAAAAATGACGAGAAAATTCAACAACCTAGTGTTTTAACCACAAAAAATAACACACAAAACATTTATGAAATATACACCGGTTTTCACTAGAACGTGCACAAATCAAAATAGAGAAACTGAACGTCGACGTTTCGTCTAAATTTTCAGGGTTCCTCCGGAGTGAAAGGATATATAACTCACAATAAGACCTAACAACAAAGAAACTGCAACACCCAGAAGGGGCTGTTTAAATTTTAAATTTTTTTTGGTCAAACATGGATAGTATAGCAAGGAGTAAATGATTAAAATTTGGAGAAAAAAACGAAGGGTTTGCAATTTTTTTTATAAAATTTGCTAATAATTTGTTTATCCACCGCGGTTATCTATACACTCCCCAACACGTTTTGGCATTGATGCAAGAAAATGGTCTATTTCTTCTTGAGGGATAGTATCCCAAGTTACCTGTCCTTCATGTCCCAGAGCCGCCACAGTCCGAGGGCGCTGGGGTAAATTTGCAAACCTTCTAACCATGATGACCCCAACATGTTCTATGGGCTTTCGCCCATCTGCTCCCATCTTTCGATCGGAGGATCTAGGCGACCATGGCAAAAGATTCATATGGGTCGCTTCAAAAAAGCTTAAACTAACTCTGACAACATGAGGTCGAGCATTATCTTGCTGATATATTGAATTCTCGAGCCGGTTAATGTAAGGGAGAACATATGGTTCTACTTTTTTTTAAGAAAACAAAGCGCTGCATGTTACCTCGAATAAAGACTAAAGGTGACCTACTTCCATGTACAATAGCACCTCATACCATAACACCTTCTGTCCGGTGTACATGACGCTCAACATCGAAATGAGGTTCACGTCTTTCTCCTCGACGTCGTCTAAAGCTGTATCCACATTATGCCGCTGTGTGCCGAGCGACTTTGCCAAGCGGCAAAGCCAACGAAAGAAGACGCATCCACATTACCACGAGTGTACAGGGTCCAAACTGCAACTGAAACCGTTCGAAGCCACTGAGGCCAGCGGTTGGCACATCCTCACTATAAATTTCCGTTAGCTTTCTTTGATGGAGACCGACAGTTCAGCGATTTTTCAGCGGCACACATCGGCATGGTGGCATAAGCCGACGCTGCATCCACATACGCAGCGGCTTTGCCGAGCGGCCTTGTCAATTGGCACATAGAGGCATAATATGGATGCAGCTTAACCCTTCTTCGGCCATCATGTGCACCCAAAGAGAATCGAGATTCATCAGAAAAGACGATCTGATCCCATTCCACATTCGAATGTTGTCGTTCTCTGCACCACTGCAATCATTGTCTGCGAGGCTCAACCGTAAGAGGTAACACAAGATGTAATGGGGCGATAATGCTGCAGTCCAAAAGACCTTATACGGTGGTAAATCGTTCGGACGGTTACAGGATAGTCTTGTTCTCCTAACTACCCATCAGCCAAAGATCGAGTTGTCGCAAATCGGTCTCTAATGACCCTTCGACGTCCGATGCCTACTCTTCTTCGATTTTGGGCATTATCAAACCAAGCTTGATAACATCTCATTACAGTGGTTGGATTTCTGTTCTTATGGTTATGGTATTCTCGAAATGACAATTCCGCCTTCCGTAGACCAATAAATTCGACCTCTTTCAAATTCACTTAGCTAGCGATAAATTCCGCCTAGACGTGCTCTGAGCATTTTAGCAATAACCATTGAGTATTAAACCCATTTGGTGGATTTGGTGGATTTAATACTCAATGCAATAACTGAACATCGACTTCGGATCTCCTCGAACAGCTGGTTTGTTGTAAAACTCCACAAATTCAAATGAGTTCCTGACACTGCACAGGAAAGTAGAGGTTAACGGAAACAGAATTCCATGAAGATATGCAGATAGGCTATATGTAGGGCAGTCAATATAGCTGACTGTACTGGCCTGAAACTTACCTACATTCTTTTATGCATTTTTCTCAATCCATACAACATTGGTGAGACGGCCATATAAGTTATGAGATTTTATGCCACTAATTCATCAATAAATCCGTCATTTTGTAGATGTCGAATTGCCTTTATCAGATACAGTGATCCATATCTCTGGGTAGTCACTGAAAAACGTCGACGAATGAAGTTTTGTTTCGCTATTTTGATTTGTGAAACCCACAGTATATCTATCAAGGACGTGATCAACTATGAATTTTTGAAACATTTCAAACATATCTAAGCTTTCTTATTGAACCATCACTCAGTGAGAGGTATATTTTCATTCCTAAATATCGGCAACTATTAAATGACCTCAAAACTTTCTAATCCCCATGTCTAGTTGTCCCGGGATAACTACATAACCAAAGATTATAGAGTTAACTCTATAATCTTTGTACATACCTACTTCCAATTGGAACTGAACATTATGAAATAATTAACCCTAATTCAGTTCTCAGTTATTGAAGGTTGTATAGGAAGTAAATCCGAAAGATTACTGCAAGCTTAACAGATAAAGTTGGAACACAATGATGATCCTTGAAATTGGTTACAAAGCTGAGGATTATTGTCAATGGATTCCGAATACATTCACACTATAACTTTGTTATACGAATTCTATAATTTAAAATCGGAAATGTCAGCTGTCAGTTAGCAATTCATGAATAATGAAATATATATGGCTGAGTGTTTGACCTGTACAGGGTGGGCAAATTTCGATGTTTTAGCACTACAGCTCACCAGAGGAGATAGACAAAACCTGATACCCCATTCTCGTTCTCTTTTTCTGAGAAACTAACAAGAGTAGTAGTCATTTTTGACCACCTTCTTTTGTTTTCGAGTTATAAGATTGAGCTCTGGAATTAAAACATTGTACAAGCTATAACCCAAAGTTATGTTTTTTTGAATGGGAACACTAGATTTCTGTTCAATTTTTTGAAAACTCAATCTTTACTGATTTCAAAAATATATAACATCATATGGTTTATATCAATATGAATAATAGAAAATGGTCAGAAACCTTTTTTCTCAATATTTCTATGGATTCAACTTTTGACGAGCACAGAAAAATAGAGCTCCCTATAACAAGAGCAGTCTCCTTCCTGCAATGTAATTCTTTCTGTGCTATTTACCGATTTTCACAAAATTTGAATCTTGGAGAACGTGAGTAAGAAGCATAGAAATGAAAGGACTAATAGAAGGACACTGTGATAATCATACGAAACTACATTTTTTTTATGCTCATCAAAAGTTGAAACCATAGAAATATACAAAACATATGATGTTATATATTTTTGAAATCAGTAAAAACTTAGCTTCCAAAAAATTGAACAGAAATATATTGTTCCCATTTAAAAAAACATAACTTTGGGTCATAGCTTCGTAATTGAAAATCCTGCTGAAAAGGCGAGCAACCCACTGGATTCTACGTAAAAAAGTGCTTGTATTATGTTTTAATTCCAGAGCTCTATCATCAGTATTGGCGGAGATATAAATTTATTTCGATATCGCCATTTTTCCAATTTTCGCTTATAACTCGAAAACAAAAGAAGGTGGCCGAGAATGACTACTAAGTACCCTTGTTAGTTTCTCAGAAAAAGAGAACGAGAATGGGGTATCAGATTTTGCCTATCTCCTCTGGTTCGAAAGCTGTAGCGCTAAAACATCGAAATTTGCCCACCCTGTACATAATTTGCAACAGAAAATTTTTGAGGTCAAAAAAAACTGCTCTGTTGAAAAGATACAAGCTGTTGAAAATCCATAAAAAAAATTAATTTCGAGTTATATCTCACAACTCAAACAATTTTGTCAAATGTAATGATTTTCGGAATATAGTTTTTCGTTGATCTGATGAATCTTCTTCGAGTACAAATGCAATGTCGAATTCATGAAAATTACTACCATTAAAGGCATTTTACCCCTCAAAATTTCAAATATAAGTCATTAGGAATTTGATTTTGGTGTTTCAGGAGAACTGCCAATCATCATAGTATCAGGTTCACTTCTAATATTGATTTAGAGATTCTTGCCACTATTCAAATCTAAACTTTCCTGTGCATGCCGAGGCGGGGCAAAGTTTCCTACCGAAAGAACTGATGAAACTATATATTCATAAAGTCTTTCCCTTTCAGGTCATAGGTTTCGGCGACGCTACGCGATGAAGAGTATGAATAACGATTTTGTAGGTCAAATGAAGAATGAAGGCCCCGAAAGGAATATCTTTTCACTGAATTTTGTTCGGTCAAATTAAAATACCTACCAGGCTTGTATATCCGGAGGAAGTTTTTTTATAAAGTGCAATTTCATTCACCAGGAAAATTTATTTGCCCATAAGAGAAGAACTGTTTCTTTAGACCCTCGTAGCATTTTTAGATGTGTGAAGCGGAAAAAGTTTCAGCAGATCCGGCCAAAAACTATAGCCATATACTGAAGGCATATATTGAAGGGCGGTTTCAGTAGGGGACGGGGAAGGGCATGGCCCCCTCTCTTTGAGAACTTGTGGGAGAAATATTTTTTCGAATATCGAAAAATTATTTTATTTCGTTCTTCAAATATGAAGGAGTTTCAAATTAGTTTCTTTCCAACATATAGCTTGTACCTACAGGGTGTTTTCAAAGGTGAGGCTTTTTTTGACAGTAGGTAGCATCAAAATGAATCGTTTCCCTATATTAAATATCCAAGATGGCCTAGAAAAAATGTCAGTGAATTTCAAGTACGGGACTGTGGAAGGTGACTCCGGATTCGGAAAAACGAAACAAAATATAAACAGGCTGGACAATGGATGGTTCAGTGCCCAATTTATAGATTAAAGGTATCAGGTCACTTGAGAGAATAATAATTGTTGTATCGTGCAATCTAGGGTGGAAAAAAAATGTAGAAAATCGAGGCAGTTTCTTGAAAGTGCTTATGTTAGTTATGTTGAAAGAGTGCTATTATGTTTCCCCATTTCATCCCATTTTTACGACCATTGTTGGAATGTTCGAAAAAGAAGATTGTATTGCCCTTGTGAAAAAATTTGTGAATAATTTAATCGAAATTTATTGGTGAGATTTTGAAGTATTTTTTTTTCACACTTGTGTCCCAAGTCTCTTCTGCAGTTGGTATCGAAATGAGCCATTCCATAAAATCGTGTAGGTTACTAAAAAAAAATATGAGAAAAATTCGGCAGTCTAAAGTTTCCATTTTCATTACAACTTATATATCGAACGTGACAATATTCTAAGCGAAACTACATGGTCGAATCGATAAGTTATTTCCATTGCTTTGCGACCATTCAGCTAACAAACGGTCTAGGGTCGTATTAGGATCTACTTCAGTAATCATTTTAAATTTTTAAACTTTGTCAACAACTTTTGTATAGTTGTTTTTTAGGTGAAACGCTTCAATTAGACCAGTTCTACCTTCTGTTAAAAAAAAGCCTCACCTTTAAATACACCCTGTATTATAATTATTATGAAGATGTACCTACTCATTTTATATCATCGAACACCATACAAAATTTCAAATATTTATTTAATTATGCCCCCACCCCAACATCACTACTGTAACTGCAACGAGCTCGATTAAATTTCGAGATTTATTACTAGAAGAAATGCTGTTTTAAAGTTTTATGTGTTCACTTTAAAATTCGTCAAGACCGAACCATTGCACCGAGCTCGAAGAAATTTACAGATTTATTACTAGAATATTTGCTCTTTTTCGAAAAATGAAAATTGATTTCATTTCCCCCTTCAAATAAGTATTTATTAAAATTATTTTCGTTGACATGCATGTTTCGGGTTTCACCCCATTCTCAAAACTGAACATGAAATACATAGGAACACGAAATACACATTATTCACATTATTACTATCAGATAACAGATGTTAAAACCGGAGACAGGCGAAAATCAAGTTGGTCATTTACGATTGGGAGGTTTTGTTTTAGGGCTGAAGATATTTCTAAACATTCCAAAAGGTCCATACGTCCATACGTCCATACGAAACATGCATGTCAACGAAAATAATTTTAATAAATTGTGAAACGTATAGTCGAGTGTTTTTTATTGTTTTATTTATGTTAGAACGATGTTTCACCAAGAGATTAGCGAGGAATCAATTTCTAATAAGTATTTGTTTGAAAGTTGTTTTCTTTCAAACACATAGCTCATATAAGATATAACTATTTTATAGCAACAAACATCTCACAAGATTTCAAAAATAAAATTATGTTCCCTTCCCTCCAATAATCACTTCTGGAACCGCCACTGCCCTTATGCAATACGTGGTTCACAAAATAGGCTTTCAAAAACTGGCGTATCATAAACAACCGACGTTGAAGTTCCAAACTCAATCAAGATAGAGTAGAGGTCTACAAAATATGACGTTTATAGAAAGTAAAATACATAACAATAAACGATAAAGTATTCACAATAATGTGTATGATTTTCCTTGTCAAACAAGACGCTATAAGTCAATACAACAATGAAACAACCTAATTAGCATAAACACATTCCTTACTCAGAAAGACAGCGGAAGTGAATGAAGAAACTAGACACGAAAACGAACTTTGATAAAGCGCAGGTCATTGGCAAGCGAACAAATTTGAAAAAAACTTGTCAGTCCTTCTATTAACAATATTCGAGTCATTCCTGAGTTAAATAATTTCATGTAATATAGAATGAAGAGTAAGGTTGTACTCATGGATTGTTAAAATTCATTTTAAAATCAACTCGACATGTTTCGTCTCATCGGCATCCTCAGGAGTTCTAGAAGATACAATTTTACGAAATAATCACAAACACTTAAAACATTATCGAACTTACTTGTCAAAAAGTTATTTCAGTTTTTCAATCATGACATTAATTGTTATTATACCTACAATTTTCATGTTTTAATTGATTCATAAAACAGTCAAAATGGACTAATATATTTGTATAAAATGTACGAAACATATAAATAGAAACAGAGCCCACAACAACAACAACAAAATTCAATTGTGATTAGGAGGAAATCAATCGAAAGACTTATAGTAAGAACTTATCGACATAATAAAAAGCACTTTTCAGAAGAAAAGACTTTACCCTCTAATCAACTTAACAGACAGCATATCATCTTTCATCGTTGAAATACTTTTTGCAACATGTATAAAATTTTCATGAATCATGATAACATTTGTTAATTGTATTATAGAAAAAAATTCAAAATTATTAGTGGTACACAACCTTGATGAGTATTTCAAATAGAATTAAACAAATCCAAATATTATGGAATTTTTTTCTAGGCAAGGGCAAAATTGCCGAAGAAACGAAGAAGGGTGCTTCCAGTAGAACCAACGAGAGGACCAAGGATACCAGGACAAGCACCTACGGGAGGTCAATGCCCAGGGGGGAACGCAGCAGTGGCAGCACAAAACAGAAGAATGAACGCCATAAAAGCCAATCACCCGAAGGATAACTCAATAGGGGCGCCACCAAATCCGAAATTAGGTAAAATAATTCGATTTCTTTGGGATTGGTTTCCCAGTAGAATTTCAGGATACTGCAGAAGGAAGGATAACATAAAATTCCCAGGATTAGAATGCTTTCTGCACTTTAATCTCCTAACAAATTTATTTCCGATCAATTGGGAATGTCAGATTATTTTCCTGAATTCGTGAGATAGTATCGGAATTCAGAGACAGCGGATTTAGATTCCTCATGATCTCGCTAATACTGACTTCATCCTCGTTTCAATACAACCACCAATTATATTAGGCATTTTCTCAGAAATATCATACAGGATGTAATAACTGAAACATTTTTTAAAGTCTAACGAAAACATACTATCTCGATTTTCCGACTTAAATAGGAAAATGTGGAAAATCACTCGGACTGGTTAATTCCTGATTCGAGGAGGAACAATTTTTCAGCTCTTTGCTTTTCCGTAACTGCAACCCCCTAACAGAGGTGAGCACAACCCCCTGATTTTGAAAATGAACATTAGTCCGATAAACAGATATCGAACATGTAGTTTGGATTACCGTTAATCATTTCACTGACTACCACTCAGAACTGGAGTCGGCGATCGGGATCATCCTTATTCAATTCTTGTACAGGGTGTCGGAGTTAAAGTGTCCCTATACCTTATTGTGGAAACTAAAGAAGCTAGAAGAAAAAGTTAAATGAAAAACTTGTCTGTGATCGTTTGAACCTTAATTTTTTTATCCCACCTTTATACAGGGTGCTCCGTTTTTTCCCTGTTGGTATCAACTTTCTTATTTTAAATGGAATACCCTGTATATTATTGCATTTTTGAATTCCTTGTCAAATTTTGAGGTAAATTTGGTTTGACAACCATGGTCCTATATAGCACTGATTCTGAGATATTCGACTTTTTCCTAAAATTTTGACAACTGTAGGTGTTCACTAAAATAGCTGATACTAGTTTTCTACTGAATGTATCAAAACCAAATTTTACCCAGCTCTTATCAACACGTTGGATCATACGTTACATCTCTATTTTTAGCAATCTGATATACAGGGTCTCAATTAAAGTTAAAAATTCAAATAGAAGATCAATCAAACCTTGATTTTTTCGAATGGCAATCCATATTTTCTTATTGTTCATCATGTATAGAAGGCTAAAAAGAGCAAAAAATGTATTTGTATTTTTCTGTAATGTAAATAGTTTCAGAAATATGGACGAAAAAGTGCATTTTCGCGTAAGAACCAACGATAATTAATTAAGCTGATAGAATAAGGTAACTATGGTAACTAGCATTTATCGAATTTTTGAATTTTCTTTTGTGTTGTAAAACAACTACTTGATTATTTTGAGAAAAATGTATCTGTTAGTTGAGTCTCCCTTTAAAATTGAAATAATTGAATTTTATTGGGAGCGAGTACAGATTATGAGTAAAAGAGTCTTTTTGTCTTTCATTAGTCAATCTAGTTATTCAGAGTTATCAAAAAAATCAATGCCAACGATAAAGTAGCAACACTAATTAATAATTATCGTTGGTTCTTACGGGAAAATGCACTTTTTCGTCCATATTTCGGAATCTATTTACATTACAGAAAAAGTTTGAATACATTTTCGGCTAATTTCAACCTGCTCTACATAATGAACAAAAAAAGAATATAGGTTGCCATTTGAAAAAATTAAGTTGTGATTGAACTTCTATTTGAATTTTTAACTTTAATTTTGGAAGACCCTGTATATTAGATTGCTAAAAATAGTGATATAACGTATGATCCAATATGTTGACAAGAGCTGGGCAAAATTTGGTTTCGATACATTCATTAGAAAACTAGTATCTTCAGCTATTTTAGTGAGCACCTACAGATGTCAACGTTTTAGGAGAAAGTCGAATATCTCAGAATCGGTGCTATATAGGACCAGGGTTGTTAAACCTTAAAATTTGACAAGGAAGTCAAAAATGCAATAATATACAGGATGTTTCATTTAAAATAAGAATGTTGATACCAAAAGGAAAAAACGAAGCACCGTGTATTAAGGTGGGTTATAAAAAATAAAAGTATAATTGATTACAGACAAGTTTTGTATTTGATTTTTTCTTCTACCTCCTTCAGTTTCCACAATAAGATATAGGGACACTTTGACTCGGACACCCTATATCAATCGTATGTCATAAGGATAGAATTTATGTTGTTTGGATTCTCATGATAATTGTGCGTGAACAACCAGATGAATCCAAAAATTTCCTAGAATAAAGGTCGGATCCATTGCTACATAACCGAAGACAGCAACGTCCCTCGCTTCGTTACTTTCATGCACCCTCTTTTTGTTTCCGACTGAACTAGTAGCGTCAAATTGCACAACGTAAGCATCAGGAAATATTTTCCAGGATGTCATTCGTTAAATAAAGCCGCTGTGTTCGCGCAGAATCGTTATTTCCAAAAAAAATATTTCACTCTCTCCACCCTTCTTCTGCGAAATCATTTTAATTCCACTATAAATTTACAATCGCTTTCACACACTTGTAACTTTCTCGAACATTCACGATAGACTCAGGTACATCAAAAACATGGCCCGCCTACTTTTTTGGACAAAAAATTATTACTTTTTTCTACAAACTTCAAAAAATGACAGGGTTCGCGCATTGACAACAATATGCGAAGTGACTCTTTTTTTCATTTTCCTTCGTAACCATTACACCGTGCGCGAAGTAGTGTGCGAAATACTTACTTCGCACACTGCATGTAAACTATATGGGATTTTTATATCATAACCTTTATGTTCCTCAATCAAGCAAAAATCCAAGAAATCATTCATTTATTAATGTATAACAATAATTAAGGCTTTCAAATTGTGAGAAAATTTAACACTACCTAATTTTATTTATTATTCACAATGTTAACATTAATGGTGCAGCCAGTGCACGAACCAATAATTAGGTATTCCTAAACCAGATAACTCAGATTCAGCTCGTGATATCGTAGATTTGGGAGTTGGATAAGACTATCCATTTTTGATTTGCAAGCAACTGCCGTAGAGGTGACAGCACTTGATCCCGAAAGGGTATAGCCGGGTTTATATGGAAAATCTGTCCCCGCGACTTTTTCGATTTAAACACAGGGGATCGATTCGACATTAAACAAAAATAATTCACCCCGATTTTTAGCTGTTTATCTCCAACGGTTCCCGAATTTTTCGAAAAAAACTGTTTTTTCATTTGAATTTTTTATTTCGACTAAAATTCAGAATTGGTTGATGGTGATTTTTTTTATCGTTTTCAGTAGTAAGACTGATAAGGAAGACATTTCATTATGACTCTCAGTTGAAAATCTTATTTTTGAGAGCAGATATAAAATAATAATATATATTTTTTTCAAGTTACATACTTAAAAGTGTCCACCACGAAACTTTGTCAGAAAATGTCTTTCGTAGTTATCTAACCTCAAGAAATTTTTCATTTTTTTTGAAGTGGTGGAACATAATAGAAAAAAATAAAAACTATTTTTTTTTTCAAAATACTATGTTTCATGCATAGAAACACTTATGATGCGAACAAAATACGTAGAAAACTATTCTTCAACTGAGAAAACATAATTCATTCAATAATAAAAATTCAATATAATACCAAATCCATTCATTTTATTGATACAATAAAATCGAAAAAGTCGCAGGGCAGATTTTCCATATAAACCTGGCTATACCCTTTCAATAGTCTTTTTCATATTAAGCTAAACATGTTACTTATTTTAGAATAATATTTTTGACGTTTCTAGAAAAAATTTTGTTTGCCTCTCATGCGCGAAATACTTTGGTGATCGAGAAAATCAGTTCTCGATCATCAAAGTAGCATTTCGCGCACTAGATACAAAAATAACTATAGTGGATGAAAAATTAACAACATAGCTACTAAATACTTCTGAAATGTGTTGGATACGAATAATATTCTCGAGATAAATTCCATATTGCCTATTTCACTATTTTCGCTGTTATTTCATTATCGATGGATAATTTGAAGCGAAATTTCAGGTTCAGATAATTCAAAATTAGTTATCGCAACACTCCTCTACCCTATTCAAAATCAAGGGATTTTGCTCATCCCCGTTAGCGTATGGAACTTACGGGGATGAAAAAAGCTGAAAAGTTGTTCACCCTCGAATGAGAAATTGACGAGTCAGAGCTATTTTCCACTTTTCCATTTTAAAGTCGGAAAATCGAGGCGTTAACTTTTCGTTGGACCCCCTGTATAAGAATTTCACATAATATGGGATACAACTGAAAACGAATTTGGATACTTCTGTACTAGTTATCAGGGAGAAGAGCCGTTCAAATTTTCTCTCCACTACCTAAATCATATTACAGAAGAATACTGAAAAATATGGAATAATCCATTATCTTTCATCTTATTAGGTTGCTAATGAGCCATTAAAAGTCGGGATGGCGTGCAGAAATCGTTCAGGTGAGCTAATACTATGATGGATATGAGTCATGATTGTCAGACCAGTATTCACTTATGAGGAAATGGTCTGGCATGCCAAGACAATTCAGAATAGAACAAGGAAAACCTTCAGTAAAATACAATAGCTAGTGTGTGTATGGAAAAGGAAAAGACGCCACAAATCCTCAAAAGAAATAATATCAAATACATAGTATGCTGCTAGTTTGAAATCAACACCAGTGACTCGGCTGGCACCAGATGCTCACTATCACTAGTCAGCTGTCCAAGCATCTTTCATATTTGCAATCGAGAGATGTGTGGAGATGAACCTACATCCTGCGATCAAATCAGTAAGCACCCACATCATCGATTCTAAGGTCTGCCTAATCTTGATTCCCAAGGAATATATTCCGGAGAAGAAAGAAAACCGAAAACGAATTACTTTGGATGAATCGAAATTGTAACACTCCGAAGAGTCCCTTGGAAAATTCAACACTATTTGATCTAAGAATAGGTCCTTCCGTTTGCATAAAAAGTGTAGCACTTTTCTACACTCGATTTGATTTACATCAGTGTAGAGAAAGTGTAGTTTATCTACACATAGTCAAAAGGAGATGTAGTTTATCTACACATAGTCAAAAGGAGATGTAGATAAACTACAGCTCCTCTACACTGGTGTAAATTCAATCAGCAAACGAAGACTAAAATTGAGTGTAGAAAAGTGCTACACTTTTTATGCAAACGAAAGATCTTAGCAAGAACTTGCTTCACCTCCTCACTGGGACTGCAGATTTTTTTATGGAGGGAAATGAAACTCCAGGTGACCTAGTGACAAAATAACCCGGCAAAGCAAAAAAATACTTTGGACGAGAAACTTGCAGGTGCGAGGAGGTAAGCTCCTTGAAGCCATCTCAGATGCTGAGGTTTATTAGAACTATGGACAGGAAGTGGAGAACGAGCTGGACATCATGATGATGAGAGGCTCTGATAAAAGGCACAATAAATCTTGAGGTGGCAGTGCAACGCAAATTCCCTTAAAATTTTTACATCTATATATACATCTAGGTTGATACTCCTCAAAAAAACTGAGGAATAAATCAATGTCAATGTTATTGAAAACAATATTTTTCAATAAATTCATGTGAGATACAATAACATAGAGTGGTTACAAAAAAATTATTTATTACGCTAACCTATTGAAATCTTGTGAAATGTTATTTCTTATAAGAATATGCACCGGCTTCAGAACAGTCTCTTCAGCTTGACGTTGGAGACATTAGCAAGAAATATCGTTTCTCACGAAATTCTGAATAATCTGACATTCCCCCAGCTTTAAATAGAAATCATTTCATGCTTTGTATTCACACAGATATCAACGAACTCGATGATCATCAGGTCATTCAAGCCAACAGAAGGAAGAAGAGCAAACTCTGCGACCAGTTCTAATCGTCATTTCACACGCTTTTTAGACATAGAAATCTACAGGTTTGAGTTTTGTTCCTGGATCGATTGTGGTTTGATTCACTAGTGTTCAGTTCAAGAACTTGATACACCGTCAAACAAATGGGTAATTTAATGGGATTAACGATTTTCCGGTGATTCGCTAGTCGCGTGAGGACTGAAACTGTTAATGAATTCTAGATTCAACAATATTGATCAATAGACTAAGCTTTAAAACGATTCGCCGAGATCAGACATTTCAATGAGAACCCAGTGTGCATCTACTCTGGATATAGCTTAAGTTATGTTATTTGCCTGAAGAATATTTCCAAGATATAACTGATAGGGATATCAATTCAAATCAATATGCATCTCAAAAAGCCTAAAAGCCTTACTTAAATTCTTAGGCCCAGTTGTACAGTTCAGGTTCAAGCTAAGTTTCAATTTCAAACCTGCCTAACCTGCTTAACCAAGTTAAATGTTGATTTGGGCTCGAATTTGAACTTTACACCTGGCCCAAGTGGATATACTGCATTCACTTTCATAAAACCAATAGGCTGGCCATGGAAATTTCATTCATTCCACGCCATTGAACTCTAAAAGAAGTTCTTTCAGTTCTTTTAGAGTTCACTATTCCACGCTGTATAGTACAAAATGTGAAGTTACGACGCTTGTCAAAACATTTTTGGGTAAATCACCTCTATGTTGTCTACGTAATGTCAGTAATTGCTTATTTTATCACAATTCACTTCGGAAATTATGAATTCGAAAGTATAAGAGATCAGTGTTTAAGTAAATGATATATATTATTGACACATCACATGCCGATGCTTGGAAAAGGTTGGATTTCTTTATCTTCATTGACTAAAGCCCGTTTGCAACAGCCGAGAATTCTCTGGAGAATTCTCTACAAAATTCTCGCAAGAAAAGGGCGGGGACTATTTAGTACGCAACTGAACAGAGAATTCTACCGAAAGTGCGTATGTAACGGTACATAATTCACGGCGCATGAAATCTCGAGTAAATTTTCTAGAGAATTCTCGGTTGTTGCAAACGGGCTTAATAGTTGAATTTTATATACAGGGTGTCTGTAAACACCCTTAGGGAGATCATTCCTCGATGAAAATAAGCAGGGGTAGTTCCTATAAATTTTTTTTAAATCGACCTTTCCAAGATATGGGCACCTCAGATTGGGTAGAGATATCTAAAGCTCTCTACACAAAAAGGATAAATTACAACCGTGCAACTACAGTTAAAGACGGTATAAAAATCATCGCGTCAACCGTAGATGATTTTAGAAAAATCACTACATTCTTCGAGCAGCATGGTAAAGAATTTTTTACCTACCAAACGGAGGAGGAGAAGACGATATATGCCGTTATTAGGCATTTACCAATCGACGCTGATCTTGCGTTGATTAAGGACGACCTGATATTCCAGGGAATAACAGACGCTGAGGTGTCCAGAATGACATCGAACAAGACAAAGAAACAAATACCTCTCTACCTGGTTAAAACCCAGAAAAAGGAAATATTCGAAGTGAAGCGACTCTACAACCTCTGTATTGTGGTTGAGCATAAAAAGAGGCCTGAAAGTCCAAGCCAGTGCTTTAGGTGCCAAAGGTACGGGCATGCACAAAACAAATGCTCCTTCCCGTGGAGATGCGTGAAGTGCTCAGGAAGCCACAGCAGCAATGACTGCACACTCACCAGAAAAGGTGAAGAGAGAAATGCCACATGCGTCTTATGTGGAGAAGAGGGCCATCCAGCTAGCTACAAAGGATGTAGCGAGTTAAAGTTGGTGACCAGAAAGAAAAATTCCCGAAAATCAGTTGAACAGAAAAAGAAGGTAACAAAAACAACAACTTCTGAACAAAAAATTCAGGAAGTAGCGAAGATCCAACCTACAGAGCAGGAAAAGAAGAGGGAGACTCCAAAACCCGTCCAGAAAAAAGAAGGACAGAAAAAGCTTACAATGAAACAAGCTGTGAACAGTCAACAGGAGAAGAAAAAGATATCTGAATCAGCCGATGATTTAGATATCTTCACGGAAAAAATTTTCAACAAGATAATGTTGAAAATTGAGAGGGAAATGGAGAAAAAACTCCAAGCATTATTCAGTAAACTGAATTAATGGACCTTACGGATATTAGGAAGAAATCCCTCAAGATAATCTCGTGGAACATAAACGGGATCAACACTCGGAAAGCCGAGATAGAACAAATAATATCAGAAAGACAACCTGATATTATAGCCCTACAGGAAACAAGAATAAACCGGAACAGAAGACTGAATTTCATGAATTATGAAACATATAGATGTGACAGAATTACAAACACCGGAGGAGGAGTAGCAATATTGGTGAGAACAGATCTGAAACACTACTTTAAAAGTAGATCCGACGAAACACAAGGAAAAACAGAAAAAGTGACGATTGTTGCCGAATTAAATCGGCATAGAGTCGAAATAACCTCGGCGTATAAGCCACCACAAAACAATCTATTGGAAGAAGAGATAAACAACATGTTGGAAGGATCAAACCCGAAAATCTCCATCGGAGATTTCAACTGTAAATCCCCATTATGGAATAGCATAACAGAGAATAGAAATGGCAAAAAACTCAAGGATTTCGCCGAAAAACAAAATGCCATAGTTATTGGACCAGAGCTACCGACATATCTTGCTTTTGGAAGAGGAATACCAAATGTAATAGATATCGCGATATTGAAAAATATAACTCAAGAATTCTCGATTGAAACTTTGGAAGATGGAACCTCAAACCACAATCCCGTGGAATTGACAATTGGAGAAGAACCAAGAGAAAAACTGCTGGAAATGAGAGAATATACCAATTGGACTAAATACAGCCATTTAATACAATCGGAAATAACAGAAATTCCAACAATAAACACCCCAGACGATCTGGAATGTGCGGTTGATAAACTGGAAGAGATTATATTGAAAGCTTACGAAAAAAGCACGAGAAGAGTGAAGAGACCAGCTCCAAGTCATCCGCATGGCGATACGCCTAAAGAAGTAAAAGATCTTATACAAGAAAATCGAAGACTCAGAAGAATATATAGGATGAACAAAAATGATCTAAATAGAAGGAACCTCAACCGACATAGCCAAGTTCTGAAAAATGCCCTGAAAGATCTAAGAACAAGCAGATGGAACAAAAGGGTTCAAGAACTGAATACAATCGATCATTCTGCATGGAGAATGCAAAAAAGCCTACGAGGAGAAAAGACTAAAATTCCACCCCTACACGGAGAAAGGGGAATGGCTTATACCAATACTGATAAGGCAGATGCATTGGCGGACTCGATCGAACGAGAATCGAGAATAAATTACAGGATAGACGACGATAATGAGGATTTGGAAGAACTGGTTGAAGAAAATGATGAAGAAATGGATGAATTACCAGCGACTGCTGAAATAGACAAGCCAACATCGCCAAATGAAATCAGGGAAATAATTAGAAGTTTGAAGAAGAGGAAAGCTCCCGGAAGCGATAAAATAACGAATGTTATGTTAAAGAAATTACCTAGAAAAGGTATAGCCGCTCCAACTAATATCGCGAATGGAATTATGAGGACAGAACACTACCCAGAAAAATGGAAAACAGCAGAAGTCATAGTATTCAATAAACCATTCAAAGAGAAGAAGTTTCCACAAAACTACAGACCGATAAGTCTACTGTCGGCTTTAGGAAAAGTAGTAGAAAGAATTATCGCCACGAGGCTAAATGAGGAAACCGAAAATCTGAAACTAATTCCACAAGAACAGTTCGGATTCAGAAGAGAGCATTCAACAGAACAACAATTATTAAGGCTCACAGAGTACATAACAGAGGGATTCCAAAATAAACAAGCTACTGGTCTTGTTTTACTAGACGTCGCCAGAGCATTCGACGAGTATGGCATGAAGGATTAATATATAAGATGAGATGTGCTGGATATTCGATCAAAATATGCAAGTTGATACGGAATTATCTCAAAAATAGAAGATTTTACGTGAAAGTGGGAGGAGAATGCTCCTCAACAAGAGATATAGAGGCTGGAGTACCCCAAGGATCAGTACTTGGGCCACTTCTGTACAACATATACATCCACGATATTCCGAAGAACCATGCTAACGTTATATGCTGACGACACAGGCATAGCAACTCGACACCGAAATCCTGAAATAATAGAACGAGTTCTACAAGAGTCGATTGACGAAACAAATGACTGGTGCATAAAGTGGAAAATCAAGCTCAATGGACAAAAGAGCCAAGCAATATTACTACAGAAGAGAAGACTGCGACCCACAACGAAACTGGATGTTGACGGCGAAGAAATCGACTGGAAAAATGAAGCCAAATATTTAGGAATAACACTTGACAAAGGACTTACTTGGAAAAGTCATATCAAACAAGCAATCGACAAAACGAAAGCAGCGATGAATAGACTCTATCCTCTGATAGGAAGAAGAAGCCACATGTCGAAAGAGACAAAATTGAAGATAATCAAAGCCGTTGCTAGGCCTCAACTGACTTATGGATCAGTTGCCTGGGGTTTCGCGGCAAAGAGCCATATCAAAAGAATTCAGGCCACTGAAAACAAGCTGCTACGATGTGCAATAGATGCACCTTGGTTTGTCAGGAATAGACAGATTTATAAGGACCTGAAATGGGAAACCATAACGGAATTCATGAACAGAAAAGCAGAGAAATTATTCGAAACAGCGAAAAACCATCCGAATCAAGAACTCTGGAGACTAGTGGACTACGACCCAGAGGAAGACAAAAGGAGAATGCGAATTTACCGAAGGAGACCAAGAGATCAATTAAAAAGAGATTAAAATAACAACTTATTGAAAAATTCAATAAAGTGTTAATCCAATAGAGGATAAACACATAAATCCCAGCACGATAGTGTGCGAGAAGAAAACCGACCAAGAGATGAACGGTTTATAGGCAAATGCCCGGAACCAAAATTCAAGAAGCAGTAGGGTTTTTAGTGGGTCTCGAGCTCATGAGAGTGAGAAACCCCACACTGTTCCCCCTCAGGAGATGAGGGCGGTTCGTCTGTCTTGCAGATTTTCCCCCTGCTACACCAAAAAAAAAAAATTCCAAGATACAGCCTTTGGATGGCCTTTTTGGCCTTCGATGACGAGTTGACAGTTTTCAATTTTTTTTACGGGTTCTAAAAAACACTCAGTCATAAAACTATACATAATATGAAGCACTAACAAGATGTTACTGACACAATTTTTTTCGATTGCATAACTTTATCATTAGGGGTTGAAAATAACAACCCCTTCTGATTTTCCTTCAAAAATTGTTTTCGTGGGATAGATTTTCGAAAATTAAAATTCTCTTATGGTTTCTCATTCAATTCTGGAGAAAAAAAGTCTCCAAATTTTCGATACAGTCGATACTTTTCTCGAAATAAATAAAAACTTACAAGCAGTATACGAGGCTCTATGAGGCAGAGAGTTGATGCATATATTTTAGCGGGAGGTAGTCATTCTATGGAACACTTATACGATGAAATGGAATGAATAGTGATCAGAACTGCTTGTAAGTTTTTATTTATTCCGAGAAAAGTATTGCCTGTATCGAAATTTTGCAAGAAACTTTTTTTCTCCAGAATTGAATGGGAAACCATAAGAGAATTTCATTTTTCGAAAATCTATCCCACGAAAACAATTTTTGGAGGAATATCATAAGGGGTTGTTATTTACATGAAATCTAAAAAAATTGTGTGAGTTACATCTACTTAGTGCTTCATATCATGTTTAGTTGCTTATTTTCATCAAGGAATCATCTCCCTTCGCATTTGTTCACAGAGTCAATATATAATAATATGTATTAATAATAATCTATGTTTAGATCAGTTTCATCTGGGGACACAAAACTGATATTTTCATCTAAACATTTATATTGTAAATATTTTCGCAAGAAAGTAGTTCTGGCTGCAATGACATGCCTATGTTCACCTACAATTTTGCGTTTCTTCTGCATTTTGATTTCAAAATTTTCAAAACTGATGTCCTTCCTCCTTATATTTCAAGTTATTTTTCTCATGAAAAGCCTGTACTGCCACTATCTTTTCGGGTTTTCCAAAAGAAGACTTCATCATACTCTTAACTCTCTATCTCCCCTATCGAGGAAATATATAGCTGAAATATGAGTCGTTCACTTTTCTGAAACCGATGAGTGCAATAAAAGGCTGTTAGCCATTAGATTCAGATGAAACATAATATTAATCTACTCAAATCGAATATGTTCGATACCGTCTGATAATAGGTAGATGTCAAAGTATTCGTGTTACTATTATATTATTAGAAATATTAGAATGAGAGAATAAATATCAATGCAAAATAAAATTTCTGACACTTAAGTTAGTAGTTGATAAATTCTTGTGAAAACGTCGATTTGAAATCACCGCCGTTTCAAGTGTACCAACCTTACTTCTTAATCAAGTTATTCCATGGCCAACCGACTGCTCTTAAAGATTTGAATGCAGATATTCAGGGTGAGTCTATAACTCGTGAAGATATTTTAATAGTTGATTCTTGAGGTCAGACGAAATACTTTTTTCTAAATTTTTTTCCGAATCGGCTAGGTTTAAAAGATACAGGCTGTAGAAAAACCATAAAACATGTTATGCTATGTTTTACCTCACAAAATTTTTTATCGAATAAAATGAATTTCGGAATATAGTTTTTCCTTCATTTGATGAATGTTTTCGAGCTCAAGATATCACTATACGGCTTCCACCCAGATAGCACAAGACATCTTTAAGACGTCCATAATCAACCTTATATTGGTCTGGACGTCTTAAGCCTCGACAAACCTGTTGTTGAACTTGGACGTCTTCAAGACGTCTATACTACAAAAAATTAAAAAATCTCTTAAAACTAAGTTGGACGCTTATATAATAAACATTTTGTTTGAATGATCCACAGATGTGTAGTGTCATAAATCTAGCTAGTTATTCTGAGGATAATTTTGTTTTCACAGGGGTGGCATAGCTCATTATGAAAATTTAAAAGGGTTGTATCTCTTTATCAGAGCCAAATCGGAAAAAATGGCATGGAAAAAAAGTGTTTTTTTTTGACCTCAAGAATTTAATGTTAAAATATTTGTACGAGTCAGAGACTCACCCTATATAAGTAGACCATTTCTCTGTACTATTCCTTCATTCATAGCAGGCTCTCATTTGCATCTGTCTGGTCCCCCGAAATATGATATTCATACAAGAAGAATTCAGCGGTTACAGAATAAATTTTTGAAATTTTAGGCCTTTAACACATACTCAAATTGATGATCGAAATTACAAGCCCTTAAGATATAAATTTAAAATCCTAGAACTCGAGGATGATCGAACCGTAATGGATCTCTGTACACTCCATAAAATCATCAATAACCATATCAACTCTCCGTACTTACTTTCAAGAGTCAACTTCAGACTACCTATTCGCGATGTTAGGGATAAAAGCATATTTAACAACATCGTAGAACGAATACAGGACAGCACTCTCAGATGATGCGTTCACAGGCCGCTTTTGACTCTCTCAGTTTGAGTGAACGTCTGGATGTTTTCTCGGATGAGTTTCACAATGTCAAAAAATTCATTAAAAACCTGTTTTTTTCTTCTTATTGTACAGTAAACCACTGATCTTAGTGTGAATTTGACTTAGTTAATTTGTAATATGTGGTTGCTTTATTGGTACATTGTACTGTCTGCAACCTAAATGTACAATAAATAAATAAATAGACTACTCAGATTTAGTTGAAATTCCAGCTTCAGATCGAATTGGACGAAATGATTCAATTAACGATAATAACTTCGAAGGAAAACTATCATCAGACAAATCATGCGATCTTGAGTTCCCAGTGAATTGTCATTGCCCAAATTGATTTTCCGACAAGACTATTACGCACGTTGTGAAATTCACGCAATCCTGGAATTTCCAGACACGGAATGTTGATTTGGATGAAGAATACAGGGGTTCCAGCTGAAAGAATTGAAGTATTTGTAGTAGAAACACGCACAATCAGAATGATGAAAACAGCAAATTGTTCACAACACAAATTTTGCAAGATGCAAGTTTTGTGAATTTTTCCAAGGCTTTCGGTTTTCAACGCTGACGTCATGCTATTATCGAAATAGATTGTATCATGTAATACTTCAAGCCAAACTTTGGATATCCACCACATCATTTATAGACTCACATCTGCACCACTTGGAGTTCGAGCGGTATGTTTTAGGACTGTCTAACTTGGAATGAAGCTTTTCCACATCATGAATATTATCTTTAACTATTCCTCTTCCTTATTTCCTCGCTCAAGGATGCAATAACGCATGCACTCTCGAAGATGAACTTTGTCGGCGAGATTAGAGAAAGATGGATTGGCTCGTGAACTCGGTGCTTCATTATCGGAGGGAAATGCATATAGGTCTGATCCTAGTTGATTTCGGCATGATTAAGGTGTTGGTGGGGGCTTATTTGCTTCCGGTGCAATCAGTAGGAGCTTTGCCGAATGCGAAATCAGTATTCTCATGGAAATGCATATTCTATAAAGATGTGGAAGATGGTGAAACATTTTCTATCGATATAATAATATGATGTTCTGATAGATGAAAGTTTTCAATCCTTATAGCCAAAGATTATAGAGTAGAAAGATAACCCTCGTATCTCTAGTACTAAAAATCGGCTACATTTTGGCCAGTGAAAACACATTTGACAATGAGATGGCGCCACAGACGTACTGTTAATGCAAAAAAACTGTTTAATAACAGTTCTCTGTTTTATAATTGGGGGGCGCGAAATTCGCATTCTATTCCTTACATTAAATTTCAATATAGACTTTGTTGAGACGAGAAAACAAACATCCTCAGCGACAAAACAAAAGTATGGTTTAATTTTGTGACCAGGATGTTAGTTTTTATCTGAAAATTGTGTGAAATCACATTCATGTAAGAATTTACACAAATTCATGGTGACTAAGGTATTATTTTCTGTGCAATACGTTGTTTTGAACTTTTAATGTGTACAATTTATATCACAAAATAATAAAAACCAATATCCAATATACCATCATAGGATGCACATTTCAGTTCTTTACATATAATTTAGTTACAGTATTTTCAGAACCAATATTAAAAAAAGCTTACAGAGATATACAAAATTCTGTATGTTAGCCTGTCAGTTTCTTGATGGTTTTTATGATATGGTCTCTTTATGACACAATATACAAATTGATTAATGAATGAACAAAGAACTCACAGTAGGTTTCATAAATTTTCAAGTGTCGAATCAATAATTTTAAAGTCACCCGATTCCCAAAACGAAATCAATAAAAACTTTGCATTTCTGAATACACTGAGAATCATTGAATGGGCGTATAAAGGTCCTAATTTCCACTCAATGGGCCCTTAATACAAGGGATGCTTCCTGCATTCAAAAATTAACCTGGATGAACAGTTTTGACTTACAGTAAAATGTTCACTGCACATGTTGTAGTCAGTAGAGTTTGCTGAAGTCATTGTCTTTATACGACCTGAAAATTTCATACACTTCGAAGCACTGAAAATAAAAATCAATGAATGACCGGGTCACATGTTACCAGTTTGAATACTTACATTTTCATTTCCTTTAGTAAAGTAAAAAACTGACTTTCGAAAAATCCATTTTATTTGATTTGCAGTTCTTCACCATTTTTCATTCTTCAATTATCGAACGATATTTTGGTGTTTTCACCAAGAAATTAGACAAAACAAATTCAATAATCAGCAACAAGAACGAACTGGATGAACAAAAAACGTTACGAGAATCAAAACATTGGAAACCTTTTTGATCATCAAAATGGCCATCATAAATCTTACAAAATGTCATATTCTTTTGCAAATGACCATAAAATTAATATTTCAATCAGTCTGAGGGTCTTAGTAACACATTTTGAACACGAGAAGGCGCTCATATCACTTTAGCCACTTCGTTCCCCATCTTTCTACTTTATAACCTTTGATTTGAGTCTTATCGAAATCACTTGAATAGGAGGAATAGCAGGAAACGTGTTCCAAAATTTCCAGTTCAGTAAACAGAGGTTTATGGGGTTGTTAAGGAACAACATATATGGATGTGCACTATGTTTGAGCCCTTGGACAGCATGAGGATCAGTCAGCTGTTGGCATCATTTCCACATTCCACAATTTTTTGTAAATCCCCTAACATGTTCAAACGGCTTCTCGTTGAAGTAGGGCATTCCGTATGCGAATGACCTTGTCGTACTGATCAGAGGTGAAGTAATCAGTGGTATAATACATATCTTCGATCTAATGCAGAATGCTCTGCGTATGATTGAACGATGGTACTGCTTAAAGAACGAATTCTTGGTTAATCCTGGTAAAACGGAGATGGTTCTTTTTACTAGGAGGAGGAGGCCCCACAACATCACGCTTCCTAGCTTGTTTGGGATTGGGCTCACTCTATCCGAGCAAGTCCGATATCTCGGTATGACACTGGACCACAAACACATTAAGACTCAATCGAGGAAGGCTAATGTAATTTTTTGATCTACTCGGAGAGTACTTGGTGAGGGAGGGGGCTTCAAACCACACATTATGCACTGGTTGTCCTCTGTAGCGGTGAGGCCTATCCTTACCTACGCATCTCTGGTGTGGTGGACTTCCATGGGGAAGAACTGCAGCCGCACCATTATGACTACATGCCTAACCATCACAGGTGCTCTGAAATCCATCCCTACGGCAGCCATGGAGTGTCTGCTGGGTTTACCTCCTTTACACCTTGTGGTTATAGAGGTGGCTATGAAGACATCTTCTCGGAGTTTGAGAACAGTGACAATGGCGATAGAGGACTATTCAGGCGGCACTCGAGGGCTCTCAAGATGGTGAAGGATGCCAACGTATCCCTTCTCCAGAGACCAGGCGGACACCAGCTTCTACTTTGCTGAACCCTACAAGGTAATTTTTCCTGACAGAGACATGGTTTACACCAAACAGGCTTCTTGTGCCTGAAGGTCTCACTTGGTTCACCGATGGCTCTGTGATGCCCACAGGGACTGGAGTGGGAATTATGGGAGCTCGTTTCAATCTGTTCATCCCCCTAGGGAAGGATTGTTCCATAGTTCAGGCTGAACTGTATGCCGTTCTGGCCTGCAACTGGAGAATATCCGTAGAGGGTACTCCGATTAACACTGAAATCTCTTTTTGAGGCAAGGGTTAACTCACACCTAGCAGAGGAATGAAGGGATGCTCTGTGAGAGCTGGGCTTTGATAACATTGTGAAAATTATATGGTCATTTGTATAATAAACACTCAAATAGAATGCGGCTGACTTGCTGTTCCCTGTGCCGCAGGTGCAGGAGCACTGATGAAACGGTTGAACAGATTATGTTCATCTGCAGCAATCTTGAAGGGTTAAAGATGACACACCTAGGAAACACAATACCCACAATTCCTATGGTGAGAGGAAATTCTCTCTATCGACTTGTGGTGTTTGTGTCAGCGTGTCTCAGGACACGGATGGACAATGGGTCACGAGGTCTCAGTTCAGCCCAGTGGGGCACCGCACGTAGGAGAAAAAGAAGAAGAAGCAGGGCATTCCATCAGTCGTAATACCATTTTCTTGGGTCAGAGTGGCAATCGAGTTTTGAACGATGAATTCAGCCCATGAGAGTATTCGAGTCGTGGTATTTTTGGATCATTGTATAGGTATAGGAATAATCTAATCACTTTTTGTGCAACGGACACCAACATACAGTGTGTCAGTTTGAAAAGGCTACAACCTTCAATTACTCAAAATCAGCAAAAAGGCGGAAAGATGTGAACTTTGGTTCGTAGGGGAACGTTTTATAGGGTTGAGGTTTATTTTATGGGGTGGGGGTTGAGTGGCACCTTGTTATAAAGATAATTCGATGGCCTTTTGAGAACTTCGTACACTTGACCTTTTTGTTATAGTACCCTCAAAAATGAAAATGTAGGAGCATAGTTACAATACTAATTTTACGAAAATAATGAAAAATTTTTACAGATGTCCATAATTTTGTAGACAAAAATATAAAATATTTTCCAATTCAGCCCTTAGGTTTTGTAAAACTGTCGAGGATAGTCTAGGCTGTGTTTTATACACAACTGACTTCATCAAAAGTACCCAGAGGAAAAATCCAAAGGAGCGAAGTAAGGGAATCGTTGTGGCCATTCAATTGGCTGTATATTCATTGAAGAATAGCTAACGGATGATACCTATTTAACCAAATTCGCTTGAAGAAGTGATAGATCAGTTAATAACACAAGGTTTAGAAAATCTACCTGATGAGAATGGAAATATTTATTTATTTATTAATTCGGGACACAAACAGGACGAACCCAAAGCAGTGTCCACAATTCAGTGTTACAGAAAAAAAAAATTTATCCACATATGAACATCAAGCCCTAAATTGAACACATAAATCGATGATTAAACAGAAAATGATATTATTATACAAAAATTATACAAAACAGTGTGGTATACATAGGAATTCATCTGAGCGACCTCAACCAACCAGTACTACGACTGCAGTTGCAACGTCGAAAATAACCAACAAGAATGGACCGAAACCTAGAGGCAGAGTCAGAAAATATATCAATGTTAGTGACTTTAGACAGCTCATTAAATGTTTTCATTAATCTGTGAATTGGAGAGTTAAGAAAATAGTAAGTACTCGCAAAATCAGTAAAAAATGTATCCGTGTGTCGAGTGTTATAAGAGGGAACGACCAACCTTACATAGTTGGACAAATGAGTACAATCGATTTTGTTGTTCACCAGTTTGTAAGTGAACATTGCATCAGCTATCCTTCTGCGATGCTCAAGAGGAACAAAGTTTAATTTCCGATAAACTTCGGATGTATCATTCACAAGAGGGAAGAATCGTCTCTGGCAATGTCTCACGAACCTCCTCTGAACACCCTCCAGTCTATCTATATAAATCCCATAGCGCGGATTCCACACAACAGACCCAAAACATAAGATGCTGTTGACGTAGGCCAGGAAAAGAGTGCGAGCCACGTCGGCACTCCGGAATTCAAATGTTGTTCGAAATATGAAACCAAGCATCCGATTGGCTCTTTTCGAAATATTAAAGATATGCTGATCGAAGAGCAATTTGGAGTCCAACGTGATACCCAGATCTTTCACGGAGTTGACGTTAGAAATAGGCTCACCGAAAATTCGGTATGTAACTGGCACAGAGACGGGTTTTCTGGAGAAGGTAATAGAGCAGCATTTAGATAGGTTTAGAAGAAGCTTGTTTTCCTTGCAAAAATCAGCAAATCGATTTAAATCTTCTTGAATACGCACTGTGTCGTTAGGACAGGAAATAGAATGAAACATCTTCAGATCATCGGCATAAAGAAGAACTCTGCAAAATTTAAAACATCTAATAACGTCATTAATAAAAAGCAAAAAAAGCAATGGGCCCAAGTGGGACCCCTGAGGCACACCAGATGTGATATGAACCGCTACAGATCTGAAACCACCCAAACAAACACGCTGATGTCTATTAGTCAAGTAAGACCCAAACCACCGGAGAAGACTCCCACACACACCAAACCCAGCAAGCTTAGAAATCATTATGGAGTGGTCAATTCTATCGAAAGCCTTGCTAAAGTCGGTATAGACAGCCCCAACCGAAAGTCCAGAATCCATATTCTCCAAGATATATTCCACATATAGGGACATATTAGTCTCCACTGAGCGATTTTTCATGAAACCATGTTGTTCGGTGTTCAATATATTCTTGAAATCAAAATAAAGGAAATCCGTCACGATGCTCTCAAACAACTTACCAATCGCGCAGAGTTTAGAAATAGGTCTGTAGTTCTCTACAAGATTTTTATTCCCTGATTTGAATATAGGGGTGATACTGCTAACTTTCCATTTATAAGGGAAGCAACCATCCTTTAAAGACTTGTTGAATAAAATAAATAGAGGTTCAACAATCACATCGCAACAATTTTTCAGGAAAGAGGAAGGAATACCATCAGGGCCAGGACTCCCATTACGCATGGACGTGATCTTAGTGCGGATATCATCGCGCTCAATACTGAAATTAGATAAATGCAGAGGAACCCCTTCAGAAGGTTCATTATAGATTATAGCCAAGGAAGGAAGAAAAACTGAGGCAAAATAATCAGAGAACTTATTACAAATTTCCTGCGGGCTAGTCGAGACACCACTGGGTGTACTGACAGAATCAGGCAAACAAGGAGAACCCTTCTTATTCCCCACATATCGCCAGAAAAACTTCGGATCATCCACAATGCTACCCTCCACACTCGCCAAATACTTTTTGTAATCCTCTGAGATCAGATGCCTGGCTCTAGCCCTCAAAAGCCTGAATGTAGCGAAATCCAACGAGTTGGCATACATCTTCCACCGCTTATGAAATTTTTTCTTTTCCCTTATGGTTTTGATAGAAGCTAGGGAGTACCAAGTTGGATATTTTCTGCAGTATTTGGGATAGGAAGGGACTGAACTATCAAATATAGCATCCAAAATCTCATAGAATCTATCCACAGCAGTATCTAGATCTTGGCAAGACAACTCGCTGGTCCAATCTATGGCACCAAGAGCTTCATTTATCGCACCAAAGTCAGCACGGTTGAAATTTCGATTGCGTGAATTACCCAAACATTTCTTATGTTGAACAGGAACATTTATATTAAACTGTAAAGTATTATAACTTGGATCTTCAGGAACTAGAGGGAATTCAGAGAGTTGAAAATCGGTTATATTGAAATTGTTATTAAGAACCAAGTCAAGTGTATTGCCGGAGACATTGACAAAGCTGTTGAACTGATTCAAGCCCGAGAGGGAAATGGCGTCCACGAAGGAAGCCGAACAGGGATCTCTAGCATTACTTGGGATACAGAAGGAATTTAGTGGGTTCATATTCCACTTTATTTCTGGCAAGTTGAAGTCGCCGCAGATAACAAAGGTATCGTTACAATTATTATTATTAACTATATCACATAGGCTACTTGTAAAGGAAGTTAACGCCACCATGTCTCTCGGTGGGATGTAGGCACATCCAATGTGAACTCTAGCTTTGCTACCCCGATCAGGAACTATAGTTACCCAAATGTCCTCAGCTTCTGAGCACCAGGAGCTCTCAGAAAAACTCGTGAGATTATTCGAGACTGCCACTAGAACACCACCCCCCCTACTCTTGAGCGACGAGCCAGACCTTCTATCTCGCCGGTAGACTTTATAGGAGTTATTTAGTACCTCAGAGTCTAAGATATTATCATCGAGCCAAGTTTCCGTTAGACAAATTATATCATATTCACTCATAGATGAATTTCTGTTGAGTACTGACAATTTAGATTTTGTACCACGTACATTTTGATAATATACAGAAAGACCCATGAAAAGAAAACAAAAAACAGAAAGAAAATGAACTAACAAATACAAAACCGACTACAACTCAGAGGACTTATACGATCTTAGATAGATCCTCTTCACTAGAGACCCTAACGACCCTCGACCTATCATCCTTTCTAACGAAGATGAAACCATTGCGTGTCCAAGCAAACTTATAGTTTTTGCTGCGTGTGACCTCTTTGGTCTTTTTCAGAAGTTTCTTGTTTTTTGGAGTCAAGTGTTCATTGATATATAAATTATCAGAGATATTCTCAATCTTCAAGCCCTTGTTAGGTTGCAGTGACTGACGACGTTTGGTCTTAGATGCTCCGAGAAAATCATCCCGCTTGATATTGAATTTATTGAGGTTCTGCTTCACAGATCATCACAAGAGAAATGAATTGGTAGAAGAGGGCCGATTGAATGGCCACCACGCTCCCCAAACTTGATGCCCGTGGATTTTTTCCTCTGAGGAACATTCGGAGTCGGTTGCTTATAAAACACAGCACCGAGTTTATAGAAGAGTTGAAAGTAGGAATATGAACAGCATGCCGAGAAATTCAAGTTAAAGTTTTTCGAAACGTAAGAGCCGGAGTTGAGAAAAGGTTATATTTTGTCCAAAAAAATAATGGACAACATTTTGAAAATCCCTTTAACTAGGAAATTCTCATCATCTTCATGTTTGACGGCAATTCCTGCTTGCACAACTAATAAATTGTGTAGTAGTACCTACTACTACCTCAAAAATAACATAAAAGTTTTAGATATCGATTGAAATTTATTCTGAGAGGATTCTGCATCTCTTCATGAACTTTTTAGGGTTTTCACTCCCAATCTCTGAAACAAAATCAATTAAAAATGAAATCAACGATTTGCTCCTGCGTAAATTCTTGCATTTTTAATTGATTTTGTTTCAGAGATTGGGAGTGAAAACCCTAAAAAGTTTATGAAGAGATAAAAGTTTTAGTTTATAGTTTTTGTAGATTTCCTGTTAATGGGCTCTGCCTGTTGGAAATAAATCCTTATTATTATTATTTTTATTATAAATAACAGAGAACCCAAAACGGAACCCTGAGGAACACTTCGATGTCAAGCCAAAAGAAGACAACTTAATCAGAACAATTCCATGGTCCAGTCTGCCAAACGCTTTGGTGAAGTCAGTATATATAACATCGACCTGAGAGGACTCATCCAGAGCAGGGGATCTTTTCAAATTGACACACTGTAAAACTCTCCTGGATGTTGGAAGTGTAGTTCCCGAGCACTTTTTCCTAAATTCGGGTTACAATGGTCTGCCTGATCGCAGATCGCCCTAGTGCCTTCGGCGAGAAAGGAAAAACTGAAAATAAACCTGTTGTGTGTTTCATTCCACAATCCCCAAGGAAAACCTGGTAATTTAGTCGATATCGACTAATTGAGACGTGGTTCCAAAATAATGTTCTCGGTTAGCCCAAGCGAACATTCAAGCGCCTTCCAAACAACACGAAATCTCCAGCTATATATTTTTTCCGATAAAGTTAAACGTTTCCGTTCTTCGTAAATAATGTATTATTTTCCGCTGGCAATAAACACCAATAAAAAAACCAACGTACCGAAAGTGCTGAAGAGCACGGTATCCTCCTGTTTGACGGTGTATCAATTTCTTTTTCAGAGAGGTTTTCCTGTGTTTTTGAAGGCACCACTGCTTTGTTTACAGAATTGCTTGCGCATTGTTCGCATTCGCACTATTCCATCAGCTGCTGGTATATTGCGTGATCGTCCTGAACTTTCGGAGCACATTTGCGTTATTATTTAATGAGGAAAGTTTTGATCGATGAAACGAGGGGAGAGAAAGGCCACGCTGATTTTGCCTTTACCGTCTGAAAATTCCCCCGTTCTGCGCGCCATGTTTCACGACTCTAAGTTGGGAAATGTGCCTCTGTAGCTTTGTAACGCAAGTTTATGGGGAAAACTGGATGTTTTAAGTTTGGATAAATGTATACAGGGTGATTCATTTCGTAGTTTTTGTTGTGGTATCATGTTTTTAAGTTGTGAAAAAAAAATGCCATAATCATGTATGACATGATACTATACCAAAGAATGATATTGCGAATGTTTGAATATGGTCACGAACAAAGAAGGATGGTTTGCATACCAGAAAAAAAAAATTCGAAAAATTAACAATTTAAGAGACTAATATAAAAGCGCTAAACTTTGAACTAACAAATAATTGTATAGGTCTTCTACACTTCATCTTTTAAACCAGTGGAGATAGACAAAATCTGATACCCCATTCTCGTTCTCTTTTTCTGAGAAACTAACAAGAGTAGTTTTCATTTTTGGCCACCTTCTTTTGTTGTTGAAACCATAGAAATATTGAAAAAAAAGGTTTTTGACCATTTTCTATAATTATATTGATACAAACCTTATGATGTTATATATTTTTGAAATCAGTAAAAATTAAGCTTTCAAAAAATTGCACAGAAATCTATTTAAAAAAACATAACTTTACGTCATAGCTTCGTAATCTAAAATCCTGCTGAAAAGGCAAGCACGGTACTGGATTCTACTTGAAAAAGTGCCTGTATAATGTTTTAATTTCAGGGCTCCATCATCAGTATTAGCAGAGATATAAATTCATTTCGAAATCGCCATTATAACTCGAAAACAAAAGAAGGTGGCCAAAAATGACTACAACTCTTGTTAGTTTCTCAGAAAAAGAGAACGAGAATGGGTTATCAGATTTTGTCTATCTCTGTCATATATTTTTCCACTGGTTTAAAAGCTGTAGTGCTAAAACATCGAAATTTGCCCACCCTGTACAGGGTGGGCATAATTGGTGATACCTGAACTACAACTTGTTCAACCCACCTAGATAGAGGAAAATGCATGGCACAGTACGGTCGTCTTTTCTCGAGAAACTAATAACGCCATGAACTGCAATCGTCCACCTTCTTTTGTTTTATAGTTATACGTCGAAACTTTGGCCATCTCCATTTCTGTTTAAGCTAGGATGTTGAAAAGAAAACATTATACAGACACTTTTTTGATAGCAATCCACTGGCGTACCTACTATGATTTTTTCCAACAAGTATATTCGCTGAGCCATAACATAAAGATGTGTTTTTTCTTATAAACAGTAGTTTAAAATGACTCAGAAAGACCGAGGGCAATGTATGATATATTTCTGAAACGGGAAAAGTCAGTTTAAACTACTGTTTTCATACGAAAAAACCGAATTTTATTTTATAGCTCAGCAAATACACAACATAGTACGCCACTGGATTGCTATCCAAAAATGTGTCTCGATAATCTTTTTATTTCAACATCCTAGCACAAACAGAAACGGAGATAACGGTCAAAGTTTAAATTGCCCAAATTTCAATTTTGGCCTATAACTCGAAAACAAAAGAAAATAGTTGAATGCAATTGATGGCAAATAAGTTTCTCCGAAAAAGACGACCATAATGTTTCATTCATTTTTCTCTATCTCGTTGGGTTAAAAAGTTGTAGTTCAGGTATCACCAATTTTGCTCACCCTGTATAAAAACTGCACTTGCAGCAATGGTATTGCAACTACTGCACCAAAAGGGACTATATATTATGTTCCGCGCTGAACTGTAAAGTACATACCATTTTGGGTGAGACAGCCAGGTTTCTGGCTTGCTATTTAAGATAGAGCCTTGCGGTTTTTACGTTCCTGTCCTACTTTTTTGTGAAACCCAAGTTGGCCTAATCAGATTTTGCATAACTGTTTCCGTTTATGAGATACAGGGCGATTTTGAAAATTGATACTTTTCGGACCCTTCCTTTATCTCCGAATTTATTAGAAATAATGCTGAGCTAAAAACTACGTTTGATACAGAATTCTGCGTAGAATCCAGGGGCGTACTCATTTTTTTTTCCAGGTACGATTTTGAAGATACGACACAAACCTTCAAAATGATGTATTATATTATATAGGTGTGATGTTCAGAAATGATAAAAAACGCTAAAACATCACATACTGATGATTTTTTATTGTTATATACAGAGTGAATTTAAAGGTCAGGCCTTTTTATAACAGAAGCTACAACTTATCAAAATGAAGCTTTTCACCGAAAAACACCTATATACGTAGAACTCTCAAAATGACAAAGTTGAAAAAAAATATGATTACTTAAATTGATACTAATACGACCCTAGATCATTAATTTGTTATCTAAATTATCGCCAAGAAATGTAAAAACTTGTGGTGGCAAAAGCAATTAGACGTCGAATTTGTCACCTCATAACTCAGAAGAAATTTGCATTTTGTAACATTGATATTCATAGATCTGAACCTCAACTATGAACCCCTTTGGCAGGTATAACAAGCCAGAATCACCTGAGAGAGATTCAGTATCAATTTGGCAAGTTACCGTTTGTAACAAAAAGAGGTCTCCACAAAGTAAAACTATGTTTTCATGTATTTCAATGATATCCGTGAACGTAATACCCCAAAAAATCATTTCAAGGCTCAACATGTGATTTCGTTCAGGTTAGGATATTGGACCATTCGTTTTTTAGGCAATGAAAACTGAGTTAATAAGATTGCTGAATATTTATCATTATTTAGTAACACAAATCCGAATTATTTAGTAACTCAAACGATTTTATGAAATGGCTCATTTTGATAGCAACTGATGAAAAACTACTTATTAGGAGGAAGTGTAAAAAAATAGAATAGTACTTCAAAATTTCACCAATGGCCATCACAATCTTTTTTTTTCGAACCCTTCAACAATCGTTGTAAAAATGGGGTGAAATAAGGTAACAATAACATCACTTTGTTAACAGAATCCCTTCCAATGAACTGTCTACCCCAAACCACACGATACACCAAATTTTTCAAGTTACCTGATCTGATTCAACTTTTCAGACTCGGATGTACTGCACCATTTATTTTCAAACCATATGTTTATGTTTTGTTTCGTTTTTCCAATACCGGAGTCACCTTCTACGGTTCCGTACCTACATGAAATTTAATGGAATTTTATTCTAGGGGTTGTAACTAGATCAAGCCATCTTGAATAATCTATATAAGAAAATTTCAGTGAAATGAATTATTTGTTAATGAATCACTCTGTATACTATCTATCTATCTAGCGAGAGATTTGAAACTCAGCTGGATGTAATTTAGCATTTTTCAGAAATCCATTATTTTCAGCTTTATTTGTGTACCTACTCATAAAAAATTAAGTCGCTGATGTCACTGCGTGGAGAAACTTACGGAAACAATGGGGGAAAACAATGATGAAATCGAGTGTTATAGACACGTTACATCAAAATTTCAAAATATTTTGGTGAAATGAAAAAAAACGATAAAATTGAATTGAAACCACTCGCAGTGACATCAAAACGTCCGTACCATCCAACTAAAAAAAAATAAATGGATAGGGATTCACAAGGTACCGAGAAATATTCAGTATTTTCTTTCATAATTCATGTCAATATTTCAACACGAAATATGCACTAATTTAACGAGAAAAAGGAAGGTTCAAAATATTATTGATAGCAATTAATAAAGGAAGATCTTCCAGCGCTACATCACATCGATGTTTTGCGATACAATTTATGAATTTGAAATGGAAATAACAGATTCATCGATTATACAGAAGTATTAGGAAATAGAGAAATATGATTTTCTTTTGCAGATCAAGAGCGCCGACAGTTTACATTTCGAATAAATGGCACTAAATCTAGCACCGACGTGTCAAGGGAGTGAAGCAATCGGTATTTATATATTGTCTGTTTTATGTGTGTTCGACATGAAACTCAATAATTAGTGTGGTGCAGGCATGTCAGGAACACCCTATCTTTCTTTGACGTGTTCCGAACTCCTTTTGAGTCCTTGTGTTAGGTCTTAGTGCAGGTAGAATGTAATATGACCGAACGATGAAAAGTTGCGTGCCAAGGAATTTATCGAACCCTGCATGCAATTTATAGTTAGTGTATAGAGATTTTACCCAAATTCCGGTACCTATATTGATTTGCTAGAAGTGAACTCAGTGATATGTATGGAAATCGCCGCACAAGGCAGTGAAATTTTTCTGTCAAAGTGGCAGGAGGATGCTGAAATGTAATTGATAAATTTTAATTTAAAGCATTGGTACAACTCCATTAAGTGTATTGTATACAGTGTGGTATAACGAAAATTTTATACCAGGATTTTCCGGCTTTAAAAAGAAAACTTTTCCGCTCTTCGCATCCCCGTAACTGCAACCCCCTAGCGGCTTGAGACAACCCCTTGATTTCGAATAGGGGTGAGAGATGTTGCTATACCCCATGCTGAAGATCCTATTGAGTATTATCTGATCTTTCTTTTTTTTTTAGTTTTTTCTCAATATTATGAAAACCATTTGGACGAATGCGACGATTTGAATAGAAATATATTCAAAATTGAATACTCTTATCATAACAGAAATGAAAAAATTGAAAAAAAAATTTTTTTAGAAATTTATTTCTATTCCCTGTATAACTGAAAGTGCTCAGGCTCCAGAATATTTTAGCTTAGTAGATAATGTCGAACAATATCATAATCCAAATTTTCATATTTCAAATAAGTCCAGTTCTCCAGAAACCTCTAATAGGCCCTCGAACTCGGTTCACCTTGTATGTTTCTGCAGAGTTTGTTCAAAAAATTTCTACTTTTCCTTGTTGTTGCGATTTCCTTATCATGAGTTTAGTTTGGCAACAATTTCAAATTCCAATACTTTTTGGCACGAAAGGTAAACGTATATTATTTCGAACCATCAAAAGAAAAGCAGAGGTAGCATATTTGAAGGATCGTTAGCACCTTCACGATAACGATAGGAACCTAGTGTAGAATATTCTATTTCTATTTCTATTCCTATCTACCTATCCACTGTCATCAACTGAAAGGAAGAAATTATTTCTAACTTGTTCAGTTATAATATCAGTTTCATTGGTGTAATTTCTTCGGAGATTTTGAAGAAATTGGTTTATGTGGCATGCAAGTTGTAAGAGTTGTGTCAAAATGGTATGTCAAACCCTTATCGTTCTATTCACATAGATGTGGTTTATTTGGTTTTCCATAAAAGCATGAAGAGTGTACACTGGAATCATTTTATGTGCAATCATGCAAGTAATGAAACTATGAACTGAGTGAGCTGAAGTTGATTGTATAGCCATGTGCTGTACTTATGGTACGTTGGTAGTTTCAACGAATAAAAATATGATATATTAATGGAAACCAATGGTGTGAGTTAGTATATTTGTAGAATAAAAATATGTTTTTAATGTAGATTTTTTAATAGTAACGCTCTAGCAGTTGATAGTTTCGAATCGATAATAGAATAAGTTTGTTATGATGATGATAAAATATTTGGAATCAGTTATTCTAAAGTCAGCATAAACTGATTCTAATTTAAGTGTGCCCCAATGGACAACGACTTCCTGTGGTATGCATTTCAAATTTAGTGTCGAATTATTTTTAAACAATGTTCAAAACATCAATTCAACTCCAACCTTAATTGTGATCCAAGTCACCGATCAAGGACTAAGCACCTATTGACTAGAAAATGGTTAAATTTCCTGATTTTTTGGTGCATTGTAGATTTTGACCAAAAGTGTTAATAACGAGTTTGTGTTTCGTGCTTTATAATAAAGATAATCGAAGGAAATTTCGATTCGAAAAATTTCAATCCATCCAGTTCTCTGATGAGAATTGAAGATTGTGTTTAGCCTGGATGTCCAGTCTTGATGAAAATTAATTGATATTTTCGTTTCAAAATAGGAGTACTACAACCCCCTGCTTTTGTATAGGGATTCGGATAGGGCAGAACACTTTATGTTAATTTAGAACATTATTTGATGTTTAAAACGAGTAGGTACTTATGAAGAATGAGTAAAAACTTACAGTTTAAGTTTTTTAGAGAAATTCAAATGAATAGAACCTGTTAAAAAAATTTAGTTAATTTTCTTGAATCCAACTGAATACCATTTTCCAATCAAATGGTGCGAGGTTTCATTTTAGAGTTCGATGAAAATTCATTGAAATAAAAAATAAAAAATATCAATTCATATATATGCTTCTCGGAGAATAGTTTTTCATTTCTTGACTGAGCAGGTCGTCTGATAAAACGAAAAAAATTGAATTATATTCCATTAGGAGTCGATAAATTGTCGCGATCTCATCAGATGAAATATTTCTCAATATTTTTTTTTCTGCAGGTATAATCGCGACCCTGAATCCGAACGGAGTTGGCTTGGACTCAAATCCAGCTTTAGTCATCTGCAAACCAAAGCTTGAATTCACCCCATCTCAGGTTAATCTAACCAAGGACACTGGACAAACTTATACGACAACCATAAAATCGCCCGAGTGAAAGCTGCCTTTATTGTTGAAAGAAAAAGAAAATGTAGATTAGGTCTTCAAACTCATTTCTGTAGATAAGATATGGACTCAATTCTCTTCTTGTAACCGTAAATGTTCAAATATATAATTTCCTGTCTACTTTATCTAGAAGCTCATCTTAACAACTTCATCAGGTAACGAAATTGATCGGCAGTCGATTTTTTATGGCAATATTTCAGTTAGAAAATTTACTCCTTGCTGACTTTAATATGGCCTTCACTTGACAAAGAATCACTCTGATTCACCATAATGATCACCTATAAAGAACTCATTTCATTTCTTAATCAACGAGTATAGTAAGAAGCAATTGAAACAGTGAAAATGTATTTTCATACATAATTTTCAGTACATAGTACAGTAGATAACGTGAACAAATTTTAATTTGGGTTTATTCTAGGTACTCTTCGATTGTGGTTTTGTAATATCAAAGTCAGAAAACCACTTGTTCAGCTTTTTGTTTGACATAAAATAACATAAGAAATACATTGGTACATTATATGAAATTGACCGTAAAGAAAGGATTTCAATATTCTCAGGAAATTCTCAAAAGATAACTTCATGACCACTGTTTTCTGTCAGTCCAAAAAACTAATTATCCTGTGTTCACTAACATTATTTACAAATTATTCGATTTTTCCACAAATATACAATAAAGGTTCGGTTTGATAAAGATTTATTCATGGATGGAATATATGATTCTCATTCCATAAATTAAATGTTTCGCTTTTTCAATCTCGATCAAAGAAAAACTTTTGAATGAAGATATTCAGTTCCATGATGGATACTCATCAAGTGTCGGCCATTGCTGTCAATATAGAATACAAAAATTGATTTCCTTTTGTGCTCATTCAATGATAAGATATACTCATCAGTTAAAGCTCAACCATTTAAAAAAAATCGAAACTTTCAATTCGTTAATGATGAATATAGCGTACCTACCTATATACATGAAGTTCTGAGGAAAAAAACGATAAAACACATATCTAGCAGGATCTCGTAGTGAGTAATTATCATTCTTATTGAGTTAACAAATGAAAATACTTCTGTCTCTGCTACAAAAAAATAATTTTTCTTCAAGAATATACCAGAAAATTTCAATGAACGCATTATTTGCAAAGTGCCTTTTTTCCTTCTTGTTGAATACATGGTGATCGTATATTTCTGGTTGGCAGAGGGTAGTGAACATTTTAAATAGGGGAAATATCATTCAATGGTAGGTATTGGTCTGGTCCAGCATTGGCCAGAAATTCAATGCAGTATCTGCGGCAATATTTGAGGAGTCGGAATGTTAATTTTCCTCTCTGGTATTCATATATGATCACACTGTATAGATATAAATCCTCAAGTCCCCTCTTCTCGATTTTTGTATCATAATATTTCTCTAGTCCTTTACTCATGGGGAAATGTAGATTAAGATTGTTCGAAATAGTGTCGTGGGTATTTTAGAGGGGTGATTCAGACTTTCAGAAGAAACCCATAATGATTATCAGAACTTATGATGGCGAAAATTTTTTGAATCATTCAGATCTTCAATATCAAACATAACACTAAATTCATAGTTTCAGTAAAACTCTCGGTACAACTTAGAACATATCAAGAATTCTCTTTGAAAATGGAATCCAAGCGAATAAGTCTGAACCATCTCATGAAACCCTTTCTGATAGAGCTTTGTTCTGTATTATACAATTAATTAGTACTAAAACACTCACAAGGTAACTCTATATAACAAATATTTGTTTGCTGTTATATAATATTAACGAAACTAATAATAATTGATTAGTTTCTAAATGAAAAAAACTATTTAGTGTGAATGAACTATTTACATGATATATAGGATAAATTGAATTTTATGAAACGTAAGAGAATAAGACGTAAAGAAAGCTGCAAAAAGGGACCAAAAATGCACAAATATATGGGGATTGTTGAAAACATTCAATGTCTTCGCGAGCTCACATCATCTGCACTTCAAGGACATACGAACATATCAGTCGGATAAAGAAGTAAGGGCAATTTTCCTCTTTGAAGAAGAAAAGAATTTTCAAGAGAATTAATTATTACATATATATGGATACGTTTCTGCTGTTCTCAATTGTGATTTATCATCTATATAATTTCCCCGTCCTTTATATATATACTCAAAAGTCAAAACTTCTCAGATGATTCGGAAATCCATACCCTTAAAAGGCTTAGAATGATATAAAATGATATTCTTTCAATTCTTCATAATAAACGATGGAAATGATGGTCATCGTTTGATGTTGCGGAAGATAAAGAAAAAATTATATTTTGTTTTCCGACAAATTGAAATTGATGCATAATATAAAAAGGGAACTTAGAGTTCGGGTTTCAAGTCAAAATTTGGTTTTCGTATTTGTATTCGAATCGATTTTTTTTTTCTATAAATGTATTCATACAAAATTACTATTCAGCTGATTTGAAAAAAAAATTCACATGTTTCCATAACTAGATATAGTTGGGGAGACTAAAAGAGGGAAATTCGGGATTTACTCGAGAGTGTCAGATTAATATAAAAGGAGATACCTTGGGCCCTGTAGAGTACCTCTAGCAAAACACACTCGAGCGTGTCAGATAAACGTCACGTGTACATATTCTCGAGCGCGGCAGAATATTTTTTAATTTTGAATCTAATGCCTCAAGAATAACGAAAAAAATATAATCTGATAGTTTCAGTGAGCCGAAACAATAAAAATTAGCCCTAAAATTCACAAAAATCTTTTTTTTTCAATGATATCCTCTCCTGGGCTTTAAATTATTTTCGCATTCGTTATAAAAGTTGTAGAACATAACAATTACTACAAATTTTGTCCGAAATACGTTTGAACGTTTTTGAGGTATATATATAGCGATGAATGTACATTAGAATGGGTTTCTACATTGATCTTGGCCTTTCGCATGTGTGGCTGAGCTCCTCGCCCTTATCGCCCTCTAACTCGAAAACGGTATGTAAAATTGCTTCAGACAAAAGTTATAGAATTTCACTATCTACAACTTTCATTATATCTTCACAATTCTTCTGCTACATCAAATCTGTTGGCGTTAAAATTATATTTGGAATGAACATTACAGTGGCATTTAATGGAGATAAAAGTGAAGTACTTTTTTGATATATCTGCTTCATCAAATCTTGAAAAATACATAACAGTGATATTCAAATTAAAGCCAAATAGTGCGAACATTTCGAGTCACTGATAAGTCACATTGAAGTTAACTGTGACCTAATATGTTGTGATATTCACATTACTACTTCATGATTTTGTTTACTGGGGAGCAGCAGCTTCCTCAAAATATTAACAATTACAAAAGTCAACCACTCTTTTCACATCATCGTATTCACAATTGAAATAGACGAAGAAGTTTTGTAACTTTCTATATTACCACAAGAATTTGTGGATAAGTGCGCCAGTATAGCTTTCCACGGTGGAATTCCACTCCAACTAGCAGAATTATATGAACCAATAAAAAACAGTAAATTCTTCAAACAATTGTGTCAAGCAATTCACAAACAAGCTAAATTTTACAGTTCTCTTAACTTTCACATTATTGGACATATCGTAAAATTTGTCAATAGGTTTAAACAGAAATTATATAGAGACGGGATGATAAAATTCTTGTTATGTTTTCAACAATTAAATACCCCACTGATGAAAAAATCTGAACACTTCTTTCAGCTTACCTAAATAGCACATACGGGGTAATTGATAATTAATCTCTCAAATATTTTCATATCTTTATGCTTCTGGCCCTGATTGCATTCTCGGAAAGATGAGGATATACGGATCAATAGTCGGTTAACTGTTATGTAGATTTTGTAAATGATGCTTATAGAAAAATTTTGAAACTGATTAAGGGTCCATGACTTGTAAAGCTCTCTCAAACAATTTCAATTGTCAAAAAAAAACATTATCTGTTTTTCACACTGAAAAATTAGATATACTGCCAAAAATTTGCGTTTGTTTTTGTTAGCTTCGATACAATTTTGATTGAAATATTAAGTTATTGCAATAATTTCAATGAAATTCAGTTTGCTGCAATTTTCATCAAATATCATTCAAGTTATTTACTTAATAAGTGAATTTTCCAACAAATCTTTCGGAGTCATTGCTTTTGTTCGAAATTTCATAATATGTATATCATAAAGGAAACGAAGAATCATAAACTTTTTATCACATTCAAATAGAGCAGTACCTATATTGATTGAAACTAATCTATATGTAATGAAGGGAGATACATTCAGCATTCAGGGTTAGTTTTTTTTTCCCACGAGTTTCGAAAACTCTACAATATAGATTAAATTTTTGAAAACCAAACATACAGATGAAGTGAATTGAATCTTTTACTGAAAAGGCAGTTGAAATTGTTTGAAATATTGTAATTGTTCTCTAGATACATCAGTATCTATAGCCCAGAATGATGAGTAGTATGAAATTCGACAGTTTACTGTGTACTCTCAAAATATCGAACCAAGGTTATAACTTACGACAAGATTGTGATAAAAATTTCAAAATACTATTAGTCTTGAAAAATCTATTGTACCTATCTCATATGACTTATCATCCGACTATTAAATGTTTAACTTTATATCACAATTATTTATTTTTATTTCTGCATACTGCAGCGATTCATAAAAAACAGAAATAGAATGTAATTGATTATTAGAGATTAGTTTCCTCGAATGAAAATTGCATTTTTGTAATGACTTCGATGATTAAATCAGTTAATGTAATTTGATAAATTTTCTTAGTTTTACTTTTTTTTGTTGATTTCAATTGAAGGCTTGAGCTGGTTAACTCGTTAATGGATTTAATTATCATTTTGTTTGAATTTCTACTATAAGACTCATGTAGATATTTTCAATAAATGATATTGTTTCAGTTTTGTTTCAATTTTAAAATCTAGAAAATGCATTATGCCATAATCATACAATCTTCATGGTAGGATAAATGAAATGACGTTCTGTTATTTAACAATATTTAATCGTTGCAATAAAAGAGATCTCTCGCTTACCACTATCAAAAATAGAATCTTTCCAATCACAAAATAATTTTGTCAAGCATTTCTTCGTAAGAAGAGATGCTCAATAGTATCACCCAAAAACCTGTACCTAAATAAAATTAAAAAATTTACAAAATTTTACAGGAGGGCACTTTACCAGCAATAAGAACTTTTTTCATTCATGTAATTCGTCATGTTATTATATTTCATTAATATTGCACACTTTTTCACTTATCGATAAAATTGAAGAATACATGATCGGCCGACCGACCAATTTCTTCTTATAAAAAATCTGGACAAAAGCATTCGGAGAGATCCATCAAAGTCGAAATAGTTTTCAGTGGATTACACAAAAATTTTCTCGATATGAAACCAGTTTTTACAAATTGTATAGTAATAGGTAGATATTATTCGTGAAATACCTACCTAATGTCCTAAATTGTTGATTATGAAATTTCTTATTATTTGAATTGTAAAGTATATGGTGTTTTCAATGAACAAAATGAAGATATGAATAACCTCATAAATTTGGGCCATCTTAATGAAGATGGCACAATCATTCATCTCCAATGGAAGATGAATGCATGTAGTTTCCATCTAGTTCTTATTCTCAGGAAGAAAGAAGATAGAGGAAGGTGAAATAAAATATAATAATTTAAAAATCATTTCTTCGAATGCTTTGCATTCAGAAATTTCATGATTCTAAGTTAACTAATTGAGTAAATAAATAAAAAAACAGATTCATATATTTTAAAATACAACACTACTCAAATGACGCAAAATCATTGTTAAAAAGTAACTAAAATTTATATACACTTTCAAGGAGATGATGAAACAGAATATAGATGAAAATTCAGTACAATCCAGATGGTAAATCAGTGACCCTTCCACTGCAATTTTTACCAACAGACGTAAAAATCGGTAAGCTATCTCTTGTCGACCTACTCTCTTTCCTGCTTATATTGCTGTTGTAAGTTTTACCTGAGTATAAACCAGCATTATTGTGGCCCCTATTTATCAGGAAAGCTGAATTGGAATTGGTGCTGAGTTTTTCTTGTACTCTAGGAAAATAATATGGAATTTCGAATTGATCCTTTGGGGAGGGCAAGAACATTTTCTGTTTTTCTTCTGAGTAGCTATTTACTCTGCTTCTGAATTGTTTCGGGGGATTTACAAAAACATGTGAAATACTCCTGGATATGGACGTTGCATTTCCAGAATCACTTTTTGTCCTTGAAGCCGCGTATTTCGAAGTTCTAGGATCTGTTACCACTATGTCCACCATGGTATCGAGTCCATCGTCTATGCGGTCCAAACTCTTAGATCTCATCCTATGACTTTCAAAGTCGTCGTGGTTGAAATTGTTCTTTTGACAACTGACAGTTATATGTGTGCCCGATAATACAGCTGAACTTATGTTATCACTAGAGACTTCAAAGTTTGGAATATGCCTAGGAGACCTGCCCCTCTTCAAACTGCTCGAGGAGTCTGTTCTTTTCATTTTGGTCTGCTGATATGGGTGGATATAAGCTTCTTCCACATCATGATCGATCTTCCTAGCTTGAGGGAGTATAACTGGTGGTTGTCTGTCAATGTTACTTATCCGCCATCTGTAGTTACTCAACGAAGAATTTGTGTCGTCATCGCTGGTATATGCGTTTCCGAAAAATAAGCCTTTTTTATTTATATTTTCATATTCGTACTCTTCGTTGGATGGTAGGTACAAATGAACTAGACTCTTCGTTTTTCTTGATTGATCAGTATTGTGGTCCTTCTGGTCGTTGATGATTGAAAAATCATCCAACGGTGGAGGTTTAACCTCGAGTTGCATCTTTCCAGCAACTTGCGCTTCTTCCATCTTCTTCCTCTTATGCTCCCTTTTGTGCTCCTTGCTCTTCTGCTCTTTTATGCAATTTTGTGATTCGGCATCATTGATAATATTCTGAAACTCCTCCATAACTTCTTCTATGGTGGTTTCTTCCTCATCGTAGATGGTCATAGCTTCCTCCTTCTGTGGTGTTGGTAGACTACATTGTAAGGTACAACACTGAGTCCTGTATAGATCGTAGCTGGCTTGTTTTTGATCAATAGTATCTCCTTCGGGGGAAGAACTCCTTTCCGAAGATGATATACCCTCGTCATCTGTTTTTGACATGTCACCTGGAACAAACCCATAAAATAATATACAGACGTACTACGTGAGTGGTATGAGAAGACTTCTTCTTAATTGTATCTCACCTTTGTGGCTGAAGAAGTCTTTGTGGAGATTCTCGCTGGATCTGTACGTATTCATTTCGGATTGGAGCTCTTTACAACGGTCCTTCAAACACTTCTCTAGAGATGTCAGAATTGTTTTCTCCTCTTGCAGTATCTGAAAAAAATCAGTAATAATGATGATATCCCACGTATGAACCTATACAGAAGTTGAATGAATTTGGCATCTTTTCTATTGCCCATGCTCGATTTCAATAATACTCACTTGAACTTTTCTTTCTAGTAATAGTATCTTATCTCTCAGAGAATCATTCTCCTTTTCTGCCGATTCTGCTCGAATTGTGAGGGTCTCAACGTCTACGAAGTTCCTCTCCCAGTGTTGAAGTTCTTCGAAGATTTTATCGGTTATGTCAGAGTTGCCCACTATGTTCTGCAAAGTTATCATTCAGATGATGAAAAGTATTCACTATGACGAAAATTAAGATATTCGTGAAATATCTGAATGAAAAATATATTGGTGAAAAGTTCATGGAACATTTCAATTCTTCGCCTGCTTCATGAGTATATAGCGTGAAAAAGAGTACAGAATGTGAGGCTGAAGTGGAATATGATTTATCTATTTAATGTAATCTGATCAGACTGAATGATAGAAGAGACAAGTTCAAATCGGAGTTTTCTACTTTCTAAAACTCCTTATTTGCCTTTTAAGCCCGTTTGCAACAGCCGAAAATTCTTTAGAAAATTTACTCGAGATTTCATGCGCCGTGAATTCTACACCGTTACATACGCACTTTCGGTAGAATTCTCCGTTCAGTTGCATACAAAATAATCTCTGCCGTTTTCTTATCAAAATTTGGTAGAGAATTCTCGGCTGTTACAAACTGGCTTTAGATAATTTTAGATTTTCTACCTAACAAATACATAATATACAGTGGCACGCCACTGACTGTATTCAACTATGAGCAAATTTGATCTCTTGAATTTTTTTAGTCCGACGCACGGGTTTCATCATCTTAAAAAATAAAATGTACGCATGTCTCTGCATGGTGATATTGTCATATGTATGTATTAAGGATATTGTTATGATCATGCTGAGAAACGGTTTTTATTATTTTGCGGAAAGCGTGAATCGGATTGAGAAAACTCAAGTGATCAACTTTGGTAAGGAATGATTGGAAATTTCAAATATAATTTTTATTTCGGGAAGAATCTGTGGCGTACCATCAATGTCTGCTAAAATAGATAGGTCAAATTATGTACGAACATTAAAATATTTGAAGTGGTATTGTAGATATTGATGATGAATGATTTATTTTTGAAAACTTTATCACCCTGTATCTCGAAAGGTAAGAAGTTTAGGACATATGTTCATATGAAGTTTTTTTCTTAAAATGGGCCCAAAAACCACCCCCATAAGTATTGACACTCAATTAGAAAACATCCTGTATAATGACTGCACAGTTTCTGTATTGATAATTCTGCATTAAAAAATGCAGTATTTGAAATACAGTTAGTTACTCTAGTCCAGTTGCAGGAAAGTCCATTGAAATTCATTGCCAAAATATGGTTTATATCCATTGAAATTGAAATTTTCTGATTTGCAAACTCTATATATATAGTTACTGCACAATGACTGCTGCATACAAACTGCAGCTTACAGTACAGTTCTTTCAGAACGACTGCTGCATTCAAAGTGCAGCTTACTGTACAGTAGTACAGTTTTTGGACAGTGACTGCTTCATTTAAAGTGCAGCTTGCTCTACAGTTTTTGCACAGTAACTACTGCATTTAATGTACAGCCTGCTGTACAGTTTCTGCACATTACTGCTGCATTTGAAGTGCAGATTGCTGTACAATGATTGCAATACCATCGCTGTACATGAAGTGCAGCTTTTACTTTGTAGACTAGACTGTAGGAGTCTTGAAGAATTGAGTTTTCCTGTATATTTTTAATAAAATTGTGGATGATAGAGTTTGGTTCCATCCATAATAATAAAAAGAAGAGGAATATTTATAGTACACTGATATACCTTAAAGCAAGATCAAATAACTCAAGGGCCTACGTTGATTAATGAAGAACATACATGGATAAGGATAACACAATGGAATATCCCTGATATATAAATAATTCGTAACATCTTGATGTGTTCCGACTTCAGTTGATCATGTTTTTTCCTTCATTACATACATGGAAGTTTAAAGAGTCATTGCCATACATCAGTGAAATCACCACAGATGGACCAGTTGTTACACTTTCGTGCCATCGCAATTATGAAAAGTGCGTGTTAGCGAGAAACATGACTTCAACTCGGCTCCTGAAGTCACGAACAGTTAAATTCCTACTTCTCGATGAAACATGACTGGTTAAATCCATTCGAGTCAATCGATCATGGATATCGTGACTTTCAGATGTTGGATGTTTTTATAGAATCGCATTAAAGCACACCTCAGTGAGAAGTTTACTGAGTTTCAATATAGGATAATGCCGCGGAAAAAAAAACAGTAATGGCTAGAGATTGAGGAAAGTGGATCGGATTAATAACGTAACATACCTAGTGCCAAGAAAATGTAAAGTATGGCAGGAACAAATTCACCATTATATTTAATGGTTCTCCTACAAAGAAATTATTCTTAATTTCTTATCGTTCTGAAGTAAAATAAGTGGTATTCGAGTTTCAGTACGTCTATTTCTTTGGCACACCTATCTATAGTGACCGAACTGCTTAATGATCAATTTATTCACCTCCTTTTGTAGTTATTCAGAAATCAGAAGGTTTCCTTTTTTTATGTAAAAATGAGGTTGTCCTACATATTCTGTAAAGCAGTATTTGCTGGATGAAATGTAGAAATTGCGAGTTCTGGCAATAGAGTCCACTGTCAAGTACTCGTAAAAAAATGAAAAATAAAAAAATAACCCTCGATCAAAATTTGTTCATTTTGTTTTTTGGTCCCCAGTTTCTGAAATGTTTGTAACGATAGCAAAAAATAAATATACGTCAGTATAGTAAAAGTGAAAACACAAGAATGTTCGGAAAAACGAGCCAAAAAATTAACGTGATTTAGATTGCCTAAGGAAGATTAATCTATCAGTATAGACAGACCATAATGAAACAATACAATTTTTATGTCACCCCCAAGACTCATTTTAATGTCTGGCAATTTGATCTAGACTTTTTCTTATTCTCATCTTTCTCTTCATTATAGAGCCTGCAGATGACCTATCAGTAAGGTCAAAGTATATGCTGATATGCTAATTACCAATCAAACTTAGAGTTGACATTGAAATTGCATTGTTTGTATTAAAATATTTCAACTCCATGATTTGAATTCAAATTCGACATTCAATTATGACAGGAACTGAACTATGGAACACAATCAAATTCAAGACCTATATTCTAAAACTATTCATTGCTCACTTTTTTTATAGTAGCGATGTCAAAGCCTGCTTGCTCGAGCTCCGCCTGGATATACAGTCTCTTTTGCGATGTGGGTGCTGAGGCTAAAAACGAATTTATGAATTTCATTCCGGCCACAAGCAATTCCCCTTGAGCTCCAGTTGAATTTAAGATGCCGACCAAAAAGCGAAATCTCACTGGTTCTCCAAAACGCAACCTTAAAGTTGATAACGCTTCAGAAACTGCAGAGTGACCATTGAAAGATTGCTCACAAACTTTAGCCAAAAGCTGTAAAAAAACAAATGTTTAGGTGTCATCAATATCTTAAAAACAAGAGCGAAGTTTTTGTTGAAGCTATTGAACAAAATTAATTATCAAAACGTAGGTACCTGCAGCGCTAAAATTCTCGATTTATTCACATTGCTCATTATACATATGGCTAAAGTGAATAATCCAGCAGAAGATGAAGTTAGTTTTCTAGTGGCATCCGAGTATCTGGTGCAGCAGCTCCATAAGCACTGGAGACATGACAGTTCGTCCAACAAGGCGCGCCTTTGAATCGCTGGAGGAACTTTGCCAGTGGTATGATTCGACCCTGGAAATGCCTGTGGATTCGTGGACTGGCTTAACTGTACAGCTCGTAGAAGATCGAGAAGAAGGTTTATACCATCGAGTGGTTCTGAGACGAATTCTTGAGTGAAGCTGAAAAATATAATGAAACCCTTGATCATATAGGTAATTGTTCGAATCGACCATTGAAATTTTCATTCCTACTGGTAATATCGAACTGAAATTCAACATACGTATCTTCAATTCGAAACTATGTTCGATTTTGAGGTTTGGTTCGATAATTCAACAGTTTTTGAGGAATTATCATTATATACCATTGTTTTATACATTTTGATTTCATAGGTTTTGTACCTCAACTCTGGTTATTTTTATAATAATATTAATAGTAATAATATAATACAACGATGTATGAATTAATCAAATCGTGCATTTCATACCGAATTTATAACCATTGCAAAAGGAATAACATCGTTGCCATGCAACAGAAAGGATGCACCAAAGACAGCCGACGATGCAAAGGACAACGTATAATAGATTCAGTTATTTGTAATCGAATTTTCTCTAACCGAAGGAATCTTTACGCTCGCGCTGTATACATAGACTACAAAAAAGCTCTTTAAAATTTACGAGGTAGATACCAATATTGTTAAGTTCCTGGAAACCGCCATGTCAACCTGGCGTACTAGTCTTCAAATGAAAACAGCAGATGGCTCTATCACAACTGAATATATTCCAATAAGACGCGGTATTTTCCAAGGAGATTCGTTCAGCCCTCTGTGGTTCTGCATGGTCTTGAATCCCTCGTCTCATAGATTGAATTCTACTGACTAAGGATTTGCCATCAAGAGCGGCAGTAGAACTATGATGAAACTGAATCATCTCCTTAACATGGACGATTTGAAACTCTTTGCATCTACTAAAAAACAAATACAACAGATGCTGAAAATGTATGAAGGATACTCGGAAGATATCAAAATGAAGTTTGGACTGAAAAAATATTGATTTCTAAACACAACAGGAGGCAAAATACAAGATGGTACATTCAAACTCAAAGAAGGAACAGAAATTGAAGCATTAAAGGAAGAAAATACGTACAAGTATCTAGGCATAAAACAGGCAAGAAAATTCAACCAGAGCCAGATGAAGAAAGAATTAACGGAGTAATTCAGACGAGTAATGAGAACTGGTTTTAACTCAAGAATCTGATCAAAGCGTTTAATACCTACGCTTGCTCAGCACTGAACTACTCCTTCGGTATCATCTCTTGGACCACACCGATTTAGCAGCCTTACAGAGAAAAATAAGCACAATGCTGACAAAACCTCATAAACATCACCCCAAAAGCTTCAATAGAATGGACAGAGCTGCCACGACACCTTGGGGTTAGATAAATTGTTGATTTGTCCAACCGTTTGTCTCAGGGAATTGGAGGACACTCTGCAGAAAGCAAAATACAGAAACTGATTGACAAACCTTTGCATGGAAGGCACCAGAACGAGGTCAACTATGATTACGACATATCTGCGTCGAACTAGTGGTTGATTTCCGGAAGGTTGTTTCCTGAGACAGAGGACTTCATCCTCGCCATCCAGGATTAGGAAACTGCCCATCTCAATTAAACATTAAATTCAGCATCCTAAGCTCCTTTGAAATTGCTTGATAACTATGAAACATTGCGAAAATCTTGGATGAGACAATATCATTACAAAGTGATAGAGAGCGAAAGTTCAGAAATCAAGATACATATTTTTTTTTTCTGAAAACATTAAAAGCGAAGTCGTTACATTTCATATTTTCGAATGTCAAAACATCATGTCAGTTTTTCCTCGGAAATTTTATATTGATGTAAAACGAAGAATACAATCTTCAGCGGTCTATTGATTGCAGATATACACGAAAAATCAAAAACAAATACTTTTACTTGTAACCTGACAGTTTGAAAGCTTCAACAGGTAAAAATATGATTGCTCGTAACGTTTTTCTCGAATATCTTTGAATATTGGCGTTTTCCAGATCAGGATGGCTTGCGCACCTTGTGGCGATGCTCCGCCATGTCTTCCTGTGGTAGCAGATACCATGCCAAAAACAGTGGTCAATCCATGTCAACCTCATCAATGCAACGGACCAGACTGTTGTAATGTTTGTGTGCCAATGGTTACACCAGCGCTCCCCGTACCTCCAAGACCTCGAAAGTTGTGCAAATACATTCAACCACCAAGGCCAAAATCCTATGCACCTGAGAGAACTTTCATACCTCCGATAGCGAAAATGGAGGATAACACAATATACAGAAAATCCTATTTGCCGAACGAGGGAGGTAGACCTTGCGCCATATTACCCGAGAACAATCTTTGTGTTGGAGAAGGAAAGATATCAGACAATACTGTTCACAAGATGTCTTTTCTGCCCCATTGCCAGAAGCCACCAACACCGATTATACCCTGCTCCCACAAACTTCTTGGTGAAGGCCCGATGCAAGATTTGACCACCCAAAAGCACGACTACGTGCCAAAGCCATTCTCGAAGCCATGTCTGATAATTCCCCCTTTAAGTTTATATGGAAGTGACTGTCCGTTGAGTGATAAAACTGTCAATCGTTTGTCTTATATGCCTGTCGATCCATGTAAAGTCAAAGTCTCCCCGATTTATCCCATTGATGGCCTGGAGAAACCCTGCGGAAGGATGAGTGATAAGACTATCCATAGCATGTCCTTCCAAGCCTGGCAACCACCAGAACCGATACCGACACCATGGGCGCTCAAAGCGCCATATCAACCGCCAGTCCAGAGAATGGAAGACAACACTGTAAATCGTATGAGTTATGTTCCTCCAGGACAGTACGTGGAATGTGCTCCAGATGACCCAGATTGCGTAGAATGTCCAGATCCTTGTAACGAACAGGACCCTAATCATTTCAGGAAAGATCCGAACTGCAGAGCTGCTTGCTGCTGTCCTAGAGCGGCTTGTTGAGACTATTGAAGAATTTTATCCGCTGGGAAGTAATATTCCGTTTTACTTGTTCTTTCTATACAATCCATGTTTGTAGAAATTATCGAAGTATCTTTTATGGCGATTGTTTCTATGGATACATGCACAATATACCATTTTATTGAATATTATTGACTCATTCATTAAATCTTGAAAATATAAAGTGATTCTCAGAACACCCAGTAAAACATGATGTGCGACATTTTTGATATTTCTGAAGAGATGAGAAAATAATTGATTTATCGACTTCGTTTCTTTTCTGTTATCAGGAAATAATTTTTCCTGAAAGGATAATGCTCAGTATTCAACATTGATATCAGTAAAATTATAAAAAATTATCTTCCCTTCTTCTCAAGTTCATCTTCTTCAGGTTCATCAGTTTTCGATATCTTATAGAATAGAGTTGAAATAGTTCACATGATTAGGATTCAATTTTGACATATTCAACATGACCTCTGAACTTTAATTATTCTTTTATTTGCACAGAAGTGTAAACAGGAATTCTGGATCTTTAGTATGCTATAACATATGAATAGGCAATTCAAGAAAATGTATTCAGTTTCCTACGAAAATTATATCCTTGATGGTTGATGAAACCATCAAGGTGCAGTGCAACATCTTGCAGCTTCCAAATCAAAGAATAATGGATACCCAGTTTCATCTGGGTTAGGTACATTAGGAGATGTCCTACCAGATGAAACTGGGTATCCATTATTCTTTGATTTGAAAGCTGCAAGATGTTGCACTGCAGTCAAATGTTTTCCATGGATCAAGAAAATAATGTCTACTCTGCAGTTAGCTCAGCCTTCTTGGGATTTTGAGAGTTTATGTCGTTCAGTGTGTTTTTCACATTTCGATTATTTTCTCTCAGTTTTTTAACCTTAGTGATTTCACTATGCAGTTATCATCAAAATTTTCATTGAAAAAAAATAACCCTAATCTGATAACCAACGAACAGCACAAAAGGATAGACAGGGATGCAAATCACTGGGGGACTCGTAAAAGTGATTTATCTCTTCTTACACACAAAAAAAATGCCTCGTTATGGTAGGATTTCCAGGATGGGAAGAAACATCAGTTAACAATATACAGGGTGAGTCTTTGATTCGTACAAATATTTTAACACTTCTTGAGGTCAAAATAAACACTTTTTTTTCAGTAGCATCCTGATAAAAAGGTTAAAGCCATTTTAAGTTTTCATAATAATCTATGCCACACCTGGAGAAACAAAATTTCCTTCAGAATAACAAGGTAAATATATGACACTACACATCTCTGTAGTGGATCTTTTAAACAGAGTTGTATTCAGCAAAAATTTTTCAATTTTACAGATAAGTTTTAATTTTTGAACATTGAATTATCCAAAAAGGGCGCATTATACGAGAAAAAATAATACTTTTATTTTACAAAATGTTCAAATATTCATTAGACAGCGTCCAACTTAGTTTCAAGAGTTGGTTTCTTTGAATTTTTGGTATTTTTGTGGTATGTAATGGTCATATTGAGAAATCTGGAAGACTTGGGTGATATCTTGTGTTCGAAATAGATTAATCAAATAAATAAAAACTATATCCCGAAAATCATTTCATTCAATGAAACCGTTTGTGAGATTGAACTTAAAATAACATTTTTTTATTATTTTTCAACAGCCTGTATCTTTTAAACCGAGCCGATTGGGAAAAATTGCTACTGAAAAAAATGTTTCTTTTGTCCTCAGTAATCTACTATTGAAATATTTGTAAGAGTCAAGGACTCACCATGCATTACGGACGCAAAAAAAACCCAACAAAGTCACTGAAACTTGTATCTTACATTTCACAATGAAATTGTATACCTAGATGTTATATACTGAAATATTAATGGGGTAACAAGTGTGTCACGATTTATTGGTCCAACAAGAATTGGGGAATGTATGTTCCAAATTTTTAGAATTCAAAATTCCAATGCAATGGCTATTTTGCTCCAGTTGAGCGATACCAATTACATCTGCACTGACTGTTCTATCATGCCTATATATTGAACAGTCTAAGCTCTAAGCTCATTGCATGAAAAAAACCAATATTTTTAACTAGACCTTCAATGTATATTTTAAAGGGACCCAAATCTGTTGATTCGAAATATTTAATTCTTTTCTTATTATCTGGAAAGATATTTTTGTTTTGGTTCTCGTATATTTTATTCGTTTGGGGTAGGGCTAGAAAATGACATTGTATATAAAGTTTTATCAGAAATTTGATTAACTCTAGGGCTGTGATACTCATTCATTATATTTTTTTGTGTGATGAAATATTAGGAATCAGTTTATTCCTCAAAGGAACGATGTCTTTATCGAGTAAAAAATTCAAAGATCGAATGAATGGGTCGTCGAAAAATTATTATCCTGAAGTGTTTTTCGATTTCGATATTCATCCAACCTAGAAAAACTTCCCCAATTCAAATTGTCCATAATACACAATGAATGCGCTCTTGTATCAATATCTTTTAAACAAAAAAATCTCGAATGCTATGTGTTATTAGTTATACATCATTTTCGCGTCGGTTTCAGATAAGTTGTACAACGTCTTTATGCTTTCGCACATTATTGGCAAGTGAAATCTGACTGCAAATCTAATAATACCCACGCACTCAGTACTCGCATTGAAATTATTCGATACACATCTCACACATTCGAGGACTTGAGGAAGTAGCTTTGAACCCAAGGGGATAAAAGCTCAGTTTGAAAAATTCGAAAAAGCATTAGATATTTGCGATCACCAAAATATTCATTTTGATTAAAAACAAAGTACCTAAACAATGAGATCGTGTTTTTATTCAACTTGAAATTTGACATATATCATTCAAGCCAAAACGATCAATTTCTGAGGGGCAGGATGCATCCATCCGGCTGGAAAATTTCACACTGACAATGACAATTGTCCAGAAAGTGAGACAAGAATAATACATTTCGAGGGCCTTCGTATACATGGAAAAGCTTTCAAAGAGCACTGTGTACTAGAGCACTAGCATAGTTAGGTAGTAAAGGTAAGAGAATTAAATAACAGGTGCTAAACAACCGAGGAAATGAATAGTAATCTATTACCGATGATGACATTATTGTAACAGTCCATGGCAGTAGATCCTCATTTCCAGTAGAAATTATAACAAATACTTTACATTGAACTTCTGCAATAGGGTTAATGGAGCAATGATAAAAACACTAAGAGCATCGATTTTTTTATAGCTATCTATACGATTCCAAGATAAGTAGGTATATGAGATGGAAGCTTATTTAAATAGTGAGTATAAAGTAACGCACATAATTCATGGTCGATTTATATTTTAAATAGCGCTTTATATCAAATTGAGGATTGTGTCGTGCATCTTATAAGATGGATGGAAGGTACTTGGGTGTTTATAAACAGCAACATTAACTTTTTGTGCCACAAATGCATGGACTTCTTGTTCCTGAGGAAGATTTGGTCATTGATGAGGTGCTTCGTTTATTTTAGGAATGAAATGGCTAATCTCACTGAATTCGAATTTTTACTGCTTCTTATGTATTTTATGCGACATACCTACACTTTATTATTTCATGTTTTTTAAGTTTTATCAAAAACATGAATTTTTCTTGTAGTATCAATTATCATAAACGCAAATGAAAATTACAAAAATTAATGAACATGTAATTGAAACTTCCTTTCATCTTTTTTAAAACAAAACCTATCAATGACCAAAATATTATCCTTAACAACAAAATGTCTATACATTCCTTGCACGAGAAGTTAGGGTTACTATGAATTTTGAGCAGACTTCTATTCACGCTGAATAAGAAAGAAATGAACATGAGAACCAGTACCTAATGCTAAAGAACTATTGAAGATGTTCTTGACACTGGCTAGTTCACTTTCAATTCATGACTTTTTTGTGCGTCTGCTTCTAGGAACGTTATCATTTTTCCCGAATGTTTGTTAGTTATTTTCGAATTTTGAACCGAAAATGTCCTCAACAGATATGATTGAACTGATGCATACAACATTGTGAGAATCAATCGTCTGTTTTTTAAAAACCAATCAACAAATTTCTCAAGAAAATCTATAATATTATTTTAGAACCAAATACCAATTTCCAACACGAAAATTTATTTTCTGGGGGCCAAGCAGCGTTGGAAGAGTTCATTACCTGAATGGGTTACGACCTAAATCATCAATACAAAGAAGCTTTCCAAAAGTTTTTTCGAATTCACTATTTCCTTTTAATTTCTGGCTCTTTTATGAGAGATTCTACTTGAGATAAATTGGTTGGAGGTAACTAAGTGCTCACAGCCACAAATATGCTAATACTTACTACATGGCAGTTTCGTACTTCGTCAAAGTATATTTTGCCAGTGGCATGAGCATAAAATCATTTCATGCTTCCATCAATCCAAGTGATGGAAGTAAGTACCACGAAGCAGTAACAAGAGATCAGATAAGTGAGGCCAAGAAACAGAACTAACAGAAGCATATCAATCCCGATCAGGATGGCATCGTTAACATTCTTCCTGGAGGAAGAAGCAGCCCACAAATCTGCCTGAAAAACCTGAATCCGTATATCCCAAGCGATCGCAATAAAAACAAACTGTTACCCATGCTCTCGAGGTTATTGCCACAGTGAGAAATTTTAATTCAGATTCCCCGAAATTCTTAATCAGATTATGAACCTGTACTCATATTACTCAAGATCCAAGCCCGACTGACAGTGTTTCCTGCTTTCGGAATGAATGGAGCACTTAATTGCTTTTCGTATGAAATGCGGAGATGGTCGTTTGAATTCATTTGCATCACTTAACTGGTTCTTTTCGTATTGAATTCCATATCGGAAATATAACTTCCAGATCGCTGGTATATTTTGATATCAATCTTGAGTTCCCCTCATTATCTGATTGCTGCTTTTGCATCCTGATTCGACTTTTTAGCGTTATGCTGCAATTAATATAAGTGTGCTCCACGAAAACAAAGTCTTAGAGAGGAAATGAATCAGCAATTCGATATCTGTTAAGATCAAGACTTCTGTATGATACAATCATCGAAAGAATACTATTTGCATCGAGAATTCGAGAAATCAAAGCCTATGTACGAAATGGTGACAATTTGTCACTTTTTTATGACAGGATAATCCTATCCTTGTAATTGCTTTTTTTTGTCAGAAGGAAGTATTTATCGACAGAGAACAATAGAACAGTGAATCATTCAAAGAAATGATGGTCAAAGACTTATTAGATAAAGGGAGATGAAAGTCTCTGCCGTCCATAAAAATATCAATAGAAGCAGGGGATTTCTTCTTACCCAATGTTTTGAGTATTGAAAATCATTGGAAATTCCAAACAAGCGATACAATTTTTGTAAATAAAAAGTTGTTAATACACGTTATTGCTTGTTTACATCGAGGAACGGTGAATATTTTGGTGTTCCACTAAGAGTTCTCATAAAAAACATATCTTAATTTGTTGAGAATATCTTCATCTATCTCGTGATTATTGAGAAAGCTTTGTCAAGTCTTCATTATTTGCATCTTTCGAGCAAATTTTCGATTACGACTTTCTTGTGAAGATATCAGTTTTTACTATTTTCCACGATGAAATGAACGTTTAGGCAATGCTTAAGGACATATACCGGGTGGCCCACCCCAGACGCGGCGCTCATTTTGAGGGAGTAAAAAAAGATATTTTGAAAATCTCTTCTTGTGGTGTGTGTAGGGTGTTCAAAAGCACAATTTGAAATTATTGTCATATAAAGGGGTATATACAGGGCCTTTGAAAACAAAGATATAGACCAAAGTTACAATTTTTCAAATGTAACACTATGTATTTGAACTCAAAAATGAAATGGCAAGCTCAAATAATGATGATTATCTTCAGACCACTTTATACCTTAGAAGGACCATTTACGAGATAATGGCGAAAATGGTTTAATAGTTTTGAATTAAAAATCGAAAATTGCTCAGAAACTATCAGGTTTAGATGTAGAAAAATTTTATGAAGATAGTTTCGAAATTAATTTTTACGTTCAACGAGATATAGAAATACCGGGTGTGCCATTTGAAATAAGAAAGTTTTCGACAACTATTTGTAGTTGATGTTTGAAAATTAATTATGATCACTCTGTATATTCCAGAGTTGAAATTTTCTTTTATATGTAGCAATAGTCAACTTGTCTACTCGAAAAAATTCTGTCTGTATCGCTGGCGTAACTAGTTCATTAGTTGCTATTTAGAAAAACTTCATATTTTCGATTTTGCGCCGTTATCTCGTAAAGGGTACTTCTGAGCTATGAAGTTATCTGAAGAAACTCATCATAACTTGAGCTTGCCTTTTCATTTTTGAGGTCAAATATAGGGTGTTACATTTAAAAAAGTATAACTTTGGTCTATATCTTTGTTTTCGAACACCTTGTATATATGACAATAATTTTAGATTGTGCTTTGGGACATCCTACACATTCTACAAGAAAAATTTTCAAAATATCTTCATTTACTCCCTCAAGCACCGTGTCTGGGGTGGGCAACCCGGTATATATCTCGTCCTTATAGCATGGCAAAGTATTCGTACATTTCAAATACCTAAGTTAGGTGAATTAACTACCCTGGATATATAACCTTAAAATGAAGTAATTCACACAAAAAACAAATCTGGTTCCCCCAGAGAGGACTTTTTCTACCTATTAAGTTGATATACATATGAATTTCGATAATATTCACACAAAATAGTCGGAATTTTTTCATAAATACTAATAGTTCATGACATTTATTGACCTGAAATTGATTATAATCAACACACTTGAATCCAGTTTCGATAACCAATCTTCAAAATTGAGGAAAAACAACTATAAACTGCGAAAAAAGGATATATTTGACGAGAATCTCAAAATAGCTCCAAAAAATGATAATAACTGCATTTAGTTCGATCTGTCATCACCATGTCGCTTCAATCTACAATTGATTTCCCAATTACTTGCAGATATAATTCTGCTTAAGTATTGTGCTTCTGGCTTGAAGAATGCGTTTGGGTTCTTTTTGTGCTCTGGGATTCTCGAGCTCGAGCACTTTTTGAAAGCAGTTACTCCGAACACTTCATCTAAAGTCTTAATACTTTGTAATTCCAACGATCTCCGAGCACTTCTTGGTGCTACTACGAAGCCTTCACGAAATCTTGTCGAAATACGAATTTTCCACTTCAAGTTCATGGAGGAAGAAGCTATTTATATGGACTAGGTAAATTAAGAATCTGAATGAGTCGGTCCTATGAAGCAAAAATGGCAGATTCAAAGCTGTGGGGGACTGAATTCTTTTCTCAATAGTTCGAAAAATACCAATACAATCGAATTGCAATTAAAGTTGTGAAGTACCGATCCGAATACGTTTGCAGAAATTCTCGTTCATCGAACCTTATCTTCTGAATAGATTGAAGAAGTCCCCATTTTGTGATTAACACAACATAATTCAAGATCGGCTGGCCAGTTACCATAAAAAACATTAAATGTCTGGAAAATTCGATCAAGTCAATGAAGAAGTAAATTTCTTTTCTAAATTAGATATTTGTATATGCGGTGTACAAATTCATTTCCTGATATTATTTCTGTCACATCAGAGTTCAGGTAGGTACAAGTGATTTCGGATTTCTCTCTTCGAGAAATAATAGGTACTGAGTGAGAACAATAAAATTGTACTCATAATATGAAATGCAACCTCACCTTGGATATGCCAAGCGCAAATCCGATTTGAGCTTGTTCAGAAGTTCTGAAACTGTCCCGAACTGCCTGAGTGTCATCTCAGATCCTGATGATATCAACATTGGGTTCCTGTAGTCCCTGAAAGAATGGCCGACTGTTCTAGTTCCATCAGGATCCACAGCTGCCGGGTTTGAATAAAGTGAAACGCCACACCCATTCATCGATTTCTTACCCCATTTTTTGAGCGACAACGCATAATCTTCAGGGTTATAGATTGGTGGTCGTTGCTTTTCCTGTAAGAAAAATAATCAGTGAAAAATCTGAGGCTCCTGAAACATTTTCATTTCCAAATCTACAACCAAAAATTCGTCAAATTGAGTAATAACACGGTTTTGACTCTTGAACGTAAATGCTTTTGGTGGCAAAACATGAACTTCCACATTAGCTTATTTTTGGCATTAATTACATCCGGGTTTGAATTATGTATGATTTCCAGGAAATTTGAGCATACATGTAATACATGTAATACAGGTAATAGTCAAATTCAAGTGCTTGATCATTTATATTTGATTGTAAATGTTCTACCTATACAAGGTGTATTTGAAGGTGAGGCTTTTTTCAACAGAAGGCAGAACTATGAATGAAGCGTTTCACCAAAAATCCCATATACAAAACTTCAAAAATGACAAAGTTAAGAAAAATCAAAAATGATAACTGAAATAGATCCTAATACGACCCTAGACCGTTTGTTAGCTGAATTATCGCAAACCAATGGAAAAAAACTTATCTCCTGATTCGACCATGTGGTTTCGTTTAGGATATTGGCTCGTTCGATATTTACGTGGTAATGAAAATGGAAACTTAGGATTGCCGAATTGTTCTCATTATTTTTTAGAATCTTAAACAATTTTATGAAATGGCTCCTTTCGATACCAACTGAGACTTAGGACCCAAGTGTAAAAAATAGAATAATACCTCGAAATCTCACCAATAAAATTCGACTAAATTATTCAAGAATTTTTGACAATGGTCATCATAATCTTCTTGTTTGAACATTCCAACAATCGTCGTAAAAATGGGGTGGAATGGAGAAACATCATAGCACTTTTTCAACATAACTAACATAAACACTTTTAAGAAACTGCCTCGATTTTCTACATTTTTTTCACCCTAAACTGCACGATAAAACAATTATGATTTTCTCAAAAGTGACCTAATGCATCTAATCTGATGAACTTGGTACTGAACCATTCATTGTCCAGCCATATGTTTATGTTTTGTTTCGTTTTTGCGATGCCGGAGTTACCTTCCACAGTCCCGTACTTGAACTTGAATGAAATTTTGTCGAACTTCTAGGGGTTGTATCTCAGCCATCTTTGATATTTTGTATAGACAAATTTTGGTTGAACGACTCATTTTGATGAGTTCTACCTTCTGTCAAAAAAGCCTTACCTTCGAAAACACCCTGTATACATAAAAAGATTCATATCTCACCTTTGAGTTAGACTCTTCTATCATATGATACCTATCCATCCTAGCAGAGTCTTCTGAATTCGGTGCCATTGTACTGATCGAATCGAATAGATCACTGTAACAAAAACAAACTTTTAGTTAAAAGATAATAGATAGTTGTAGAAAAAATTGCTCGTAAATCATTATCAACTGTTATAACATCGAAAGTTCCACAGTAGAGTAATCTAGAATAGAAAACCATCAAAAAGCTCAGCACATTTATTATCTATAGAAAATAAATTGTTTTTGTTTTGTTTGTGTTTTTATAATTTTCTCTAAACCGAAAATTATGTTTGGGGAAGAATTCACTACGTCAAAAAAATGTCTGAAACAAAATGGTGATAATGACAATGAAAGAAGTTGTCATGGTCAGGGAGGTATTTTACATGTGGATTGAATTAGAGAAAGGTCAGTCTACTAAGGACAAGGCTTCTTAGGGATGACGTTTGAGACCGATGAGCCGGTGGCATTTCCAGGAATGATTTTGGGGGGGGGAGGGCTCAATTTTATATTTGAAATTCTGTAGGATGTTTGATGATATACAATAGGTTTATCTTTATAATTGTAATATAAGCGAAACGAATTCCTCGCTCAACTCTTAGTGAAACATAATGTCAATATTAATAAAAAAAGACTAAACATTTCACAAAAAAAAGTGTTTCTTTTCTTTTTTTATTAATATTGAAATTATGTTTCACTAAGTGTTAAGCGAGGAATCTGTTTTCAAACTTTTGACCGTGGTTCCGAAAAAGAATAATTTTTTTGTACTCTGATACAAAGTATTTGGTACTTGGTAACACCGTTCGGTCTTGACGAATTTTCAACTGCCCCCATCTTTTTCTGAAAACAACTTTCGACACTCGTATGTCCCAGGAAAAACATCGCAGATCCAAATGTGATACATTCCAATTTAGTAAGTTCCAGTTAAGTACGGTATTGAAAGTGCCTTCTGCACTTGCATTGGAATAGTCTATCAAGGAACTAATCAGCTGAAAAAAGTGTCGTTCCAGTCAAACAAAAACCGTTGTAGCAATCTATCTACTCTACTACCACTCGCCAACAACTTTTTCCAGTACATTATCACTCTCAGTCGGGAACAACATAAATCATTTCCTCCTCCTGAAGAACTAGTTTTATAATTATATAATTTCGCACTCAACCCATCAATTAATTTCGTACACTATTTATCTCTACATCCGGTGGCTCGATGAATTCATTCATAGCCGTACTGAATCTCCAGGTTTGGAGATGTGATACAATTAATTTTTTTCGCTTTTGTTTATGCACAACCACTTGTGTATTGTGAGAGAATTGATTTATATTAAAATCTCAACCTCTAGTTGATCCAAAGGAGTTCTATAGAAACATGTAGGTGTAGGTTGCAAATGAAAAGTGGTCAAAAATGGTGAAAATAAATCCTTTGCTTATTCAAGCATATAATATTCTATACGCATAACAAATAATGCATTTCTCTTTCTGAAAATTTCCGAAAACATTACTCGATTTTACTATAATTATAATTTCCCTTCATTATATCTACACCTGTAGTACTTTGATCAAATAAAATCTATTTATCTACATATAAATATACATAGTGAGTCTTTGACTCGTACGAATATTTTAACAGTCGTTTTCTGTGGTCAAAAGAAAGAATTTTTCTCATACCTTTTTTTCCGATTCAGTCCTGATAAAAAGCTATAGCCATTTTAAGTTCTCATAACGAGCTATGCCTGGAAAACAAAATTCTTTTCATAATAACAAGCTAAATCTATGACACTACAGATCTGTGGATCTTGAGAAGAGAAATGCATTCAACCAGATTACCCAATTTTCCGAATATCACATCGAATTATAAATAGCACATTATACCAGAAAATATGAAAAATACTTTCATTTTACCAAACGTTCATTAGATACCGTCCAACTTACTTTCAAGACTGGAAGACAAGAGTGATATCTTGTCCCGAAAAAGATTAACCAAATGAATGAAAAACTATATTCCGAAATTAATTTCATTCGATAAAACTGTTTGTGAAAGAGAACTAAAAATGGTTTTTCAACAGAGCCGATTCGAGAAAAGTGTAAAAAAAGTGTTCCTTTTGACCTCCAGTTTATAGGGGAGACTGGGGAGGGTTGATACGTTTTTTGGAATTTTTATTCTGGAAACGGAATTATATGAAGAAGCAGGACTTTTCTTATATTATATAATTCTTCAATTAATCGTTCAACAAAATAAATATAGAAGTCGCAAAACATAAACATCTTATTCTGTACAGAACGTTGAACACAAAAACATGCAAACTGTCTCAAGCCTCCCCACATATGGGAGGATTGATACGATGTACTGGGAGAGTAATCGAGAGGATTATTCAGCTCAGTAGGTAGGTCAGCAATGATACTGGCTTGCTTTGGTCCTATAGGTATAGAAAAATCAGGAAATTGTCAGTTAGTCACTTCCACACAAGAAAAGTCGGCCTCGTTAAATACATGGGGATTGTACGGTTTTTAAAAATCCCTTTGATATGTTGGATGGTGAAGACGCCTTCATGTAGGCCTATCCAACTAGCTTCGGAATATTTTTTGAAGATTATACATGTATCAGGCCTCCCCACGACAAATGTCTCAAACCTCCCTGAAAGCAATTTTTAAAGTGATTTATGTTTTCATCTTATACCCCCGACGAATATGTTCGTTGCAGAGAACACACGCGTTTGATTGTGCTCTCCGAGATACAGCTAGTTACAAATATTTAATATTCATTACCATCATTATAAACTTCTAATAAACGTCCAGTTGTGTCTGAAGAGTTTAAGTGAAAATGACGACCAGACAAAAAAGTGAATTCGAAAAATCCTTAATCGAAGCTCTGAAATCTGACAGCGTGATCAAGCAAATATCAGAAGCAATCATAATTTCCATTAGCAGTAAGTTTGCTGAAAAGTTCGATTTTTATGAAACCAAAATTTCGAATTTGGAATCAGAGATTCGATTACTAAAATCTAATTCTGATAAAGTCGATGTTGAATGCAGGGATATTTCCTATAAGAAACTGGAACAAAAAGTTGAAATTCTCGAGCAGAGAACAAAAAATAAAAACATTCGTCTTATCGGTTGCAAGGAATCCCATGGAGAAGATGTTACCACTAAGGTCAAGGAACTCTTTATTGACAAATTGAATATAAAAGTTACCGACGAAATTTCCGCGGTTTACAGAACAAGGACTTCGAACGGGAAGCAACCTGGCCATCTTGTTGTTGTCTTCAGGGATTTGGAATTCAAGAATTTAATATTTAAAAGGAAAAAATCGCTGAAAGGATCGGGTATTGTAATGAAGGAGGATTTGACTCGTGAAAGACTGAAATTGATTAAGGAATCGTCTGAGGAGTATGGTTTCAAGAATGTGTGGACCTTTAATGGAGCGGTTTACGCCAAATCTGGATCTGATGTGCGGAAACTAATTTCGGGTGTGTAAATGAATGGTTTCTTGTTTCAGTTGATTTAATGACTGGCTGTATCCTTTTGCACTTATTGCGTGCCGGCGAATTTATGGAAATATGTTACGTTTGGGTCATTTGAATGTACAGTCTTTAGTACCTAAGTTTAATGATTTTAAAACATTTAATGAGCAGAATAAATTTGATGTTGTTGCATTGTCTGAAACATGGTTGAACGATTCTATTGATTCGGAGAATTTGAAAATCTCTCATTTCAATTTTTTGAGGCGTGATAGAAATACAGGTGAGAGGGGTGGAGGAGTTGGGTTATATATTAATAATAGATTTCGATATGAAATTGTTGATATTTTAAACACTTCGAATATAGAGCAGTTGTTCGTTAGGATACAACATAATGGAATTTCTTTAATTATTGGTGTGGTTTATAAGCCGCCACAATTGTCTTACAAGCTTTTTACTGATGCCTTAGAGTATAGTTTGAATTATGCATTGCTCAATTGTGAAAATGTTATCTGTGTTGGGGATATCAATATTAATTTTCTCATTGATCGCTTGCCTTCGGTAAAATATTTCAGTTCTATGCTCTCTTCTATCGGTATGCTACAACTCGTACGGGAACCAACCCATATTACGGCGAACTCGGAGTCTCTCATCGATGTTATACTGTGTAATAATAACAGAATAATTGGTTCTACTTTCTTTTGTCCATCTGATTTCTCTCTACATGAATGTATTGGATGTACTGTGAAAATTGAAAAACCTAAGTTGCAGCCCAGAGTTTTTACATTACGGGATTGTAGAGGTTTCGATGAACAGTTGTTGTTTGATGATATTTTGAATTCGCGTTTGCCGGATATATATCGTATGGATGATGTTGATGATAAGGTTAGACTGTTTTCTGAGACGTTGGTGAATCTTTTTGATAAACATTTTCCACCTAGAATTGTCAGAATTTCTAAAAGGCATGCGCCGTGGATGACCGATGAGGTGAGGGAATTGATGAAGAGGCGGGACAAAGCTGGGAGAGTATATAGAAGAAGTAGATCAAGAGAGAGGTGGGAGGAGTACAGACGTTTGCGAAATTTGGTTAATCATGCTATAACGAGAGAAAAACGAATGTATTTTCAGAATATGTCGATGAATGCGTCCAGTAAAGAACAGTGGCGGGAGCTGAAGTCCTTGGGGATTTTGAATGAGTCGCGATCAGATGTCGATTCTACGTTTAAAGATCCTGATGAAATCAACGATTATTTTCTAGATATTCCGACTAATAATTCAGACCAATCGATTATTGACTATTACGGGGATAATCCAATAAGTTCTGAACTTTTCAGTTTCCGCCTAGTAGATGAAAATGACATAATCAAAGTTCTCAAAAAAATTAAGAATAGTGCGCCAGGTTCTGATAATATCTCGATATCGTTTGTTAAAATTTGCTGTCCTCATATTCTTCCATTTCTTGTCAACATTTATAACAGCATTATCCTCAGTTCTAAGTTCCCCTCTTCTTGGAAATGTGCCCGTGTCACACCTATCCCGAAAAAAGGTATTCCAAAAGAGCTTTCTGATCTAAGACCGATCAGTATACTACCTGGATTATCTAAAATTTTAGAGAAGATAATGGCAGTCCAACTTTCCGAATATCTCGAGCTGAATGGGATTCTGCCTGCGACTCAGTCTGGTTTTCGTCCGGGTTATAGTGCAACCAGTGCACTTCTCGATGTGACTGATGACATTTTTCAGTCCATTGATGAATCCAGATGTTCTGTTTTATTTTTGCTGGACTTCAGTAGAGCCTTCGATACTGTGCGGCATGATATCCTTTTGGCTATCTTGAAATCTTGTGGAGTGTCAGGTGAGGCTCTTAACCTTCTGAGCTCCTATCTTGCTGGACGTTCGCAGTTTGTGAAGTTGGGTGACAGGACCTCATGCGCTAAATCTGTTCAGAGCGGAGTTCCCCAGGGCTCGGTTCTTGGGCCTCTTCTCTTCATAGTGTACACCAGCCAATTCACCAAGAGTATCCTTCATGGAAAAGTTCATATGTATGCTGACGATTTTCAGATTCTTTTTGATTTCCTCATGAATAATTTTGATACCGCAGCTGTTAGAATGAATGAAGATTTAGATCGGTTGGCACTTATAGCGGAAAAACATTCTTTGATATTGAATGCAAGGAAATCATTCTCTATAATTTTTGGGTCTAAAAATAATAAGAACTTTGTTGAGAATAATTTCAGGCCTGTGATCCGCGGTGATACCATTAATTTCCAGGAGAACGTAAGAGACTTGGGCCTGATTGTGGACAGCTCGTTGAGATTTCGTGAGCATGTTATGTGTTTGATCCGGAGAGCTTATGGGGCCCTGAGGATGCTCTACCAGCATAGATCTTATTTGCCTACTACTACAAAGAGGGTCTTGTGTGAGAGTTTGGTCATGTCAAAATTTAATTATAGTTCAACTGTCTTCAGCTTTTGTCTTGACCAAGAAACATTAGGTCGAATACAGCGTGTTCAATATAGCTGCATCAGGTTCATATATGGGATTAGGAAATATGAGCATGTCTCGCATATGCTAAAGGCGCTGAACTGGTTACCAATAAAAAAATGTTTTGAGTATTATGCCTTGTGTACTTATCATAAAATTATAATTGAGAAATGTCCGCCATATCTTTACAACAAACTGAGGTATAGAACTGATATTCATAATCTGAATGTAAGACATAGGAATCTGCTCTCTTGTCCCCAGCACAGAACGGCCATCTTCCAGAGGAGTTTCGGGTACAATGTGGTAAAATTTTATAACGCAGTGCCAAATGAGTTCAAAACGTTTACTCTCGTAAGATTCAAGAGAGAAATCAGGGCTCATCTCCTTCAGGCTCTGTATGCATAATATATCTGATTGTTTTCGTTGTTCCAGATACACCTCTCTTATGTTTATTTTTTTTTTTGTAAATTCTGCTCATTGAAATTGTATTGTTATTTAACTTTTTTTTTCTCTCTCTTTAATGCTTATTCCAAATTGTGTCACATAACAAGGGTTAAGTGGTAGAGCACCTACTAGGTGAACTTCCCCTTGAGGTTTGAATTGGGAAAATAAAGACATTATTATTATTATTATTATATATTTTGAAAAGCGAATAAAACTGTAAATTGAGTAGTTTTATGCATATTTCCCAGTGAAATGTTTGTTTATGCCGAAGAATTAATGCATGATCATAAAACCCTTAGGTAACTTAAGTAAAAACTTACAATTTCTCAATTCGAAACACTCTTCGTTGAATATTTCACAAACAAACTACTGTAAGCCTTACATATTAACGTCACGCAATGCCCTTTGCCAAAGAATAGTGTTCACTAGTATAATACTTTTGAAAACGGCTACAGATCGCGGATATGAGCCTGTATCAAGCCTCCCCATGTATCAATGCTCCCTAGTTTCCCCTACTGTTAAAATGTTTGTAAGAGTCAAAAAAACTCTTTTTTTTACCTTATTCTCTGAATCTTCTCTGGTTGAAATATAAATAGGCTGTTCAAAAACCATTAAAAAAAATTCAGTTCTATCTCACAATCGGTTTTATCGAATGAAATGAATTTCGGAATACAGTTTTCCATTTCTTTGATTAATCTGTTTTGGACACAAGATATCACCCACGTCATTCAGTTTTCTCATTGTGACCATAACGTACCATAAAAATACCAAAAATTCAAAGACCCCAATTCTTGAAACTGAGTTGGAATATATCTAATAAATATTTGAACGTTTTGTGAAATAAAAGTATTCCTCATAATTTCTTATGTATTACACCGTTTTCGAGTAATTTGATGTTCAAAAATTAGTATCAGTGAAATTTAAAAACTTAGGTACTTCGGCTGAATACAACTCTCTTTAAAAGATCGACAGATAAGTAGTGTCACAGATTTAGCTAGTTATTCTCTGAAGGTAATTTCGTTTTACCAGGGGTGGCACAGCGCATTATGAAAACTTAAAATGGCTATACATTCTCTTTATGACCGAATCGGAAAAAATGGTATAGAAAAAAAAGTGTTTCTTTTGACCTCAAATATATACTGTTAAAATATTTTTACGATTCAAAGACTCTCCCTGTATATAAATCATTTGCCTATCTGAGTATATAATGTTCTACGAATGAGAAGTGCGTTGCATTTTTTGTAAATTCTCAAAAGCATTTCTCGATTTTAATACAATTATAATTTCATTTAATGGATATTGATGTTTGAAAGAAATGATTGTAATTTTGTTTTGTTGTTCAAGAATATTCTTCATCTCATTTATTCAATGAAGGAAGCTGAATGGATCCAGCATGTTAATCAGAGTTGTTAAAATTCTATAAGATTTTAATGAATTTTTATATATTTTACAATTCAAAGTTTGCATTGTATCGAAGTTTTCCTACAAATATAAGCATGAACAAAGTCAACCAAAACTTATGTTCCCAAGTTTTTAATTATCTTTCGGTACAGATTAACGAGAACTTGGAACAATTTATGTAGTGGAACTCTCATTTAATTATAAGGTTAAAAATCAGAAACTGGAATCATTTGTCCCATTATCACGATGGCTTTCAATGGCCTAAGACTGTTCAACAAGTTATTTGATAGATTATGATACATTTCTAGTAGTTCTTGACCCGACTATTATAATATTCGCATATTAATTCGTTGGCGAATTTTACTCATGATAAAATCGTTTCTCAATAAGTTCTTAGGTGAGTATTTCGATAAATGTATTGCGGTATTCATAAAGAAATAGTTGAGAAGTCGGATCTGATGAAATACGAGTTTCGATATTTTCGGATTGTTGATTTACTGACTTACTAGGGTAACGACACAAAGAAATATGTTTGCTTCCAATCCAAGTGGGGAAAGTGAAGAAAAAAACGTTTTACTGTTTTTCTTTTTATTCTCCATCCTCATCCAGCGAAGCAATATCACAATAACCATTTCAACGAATCTCTGTTGTAGATTTTGATATTATATTTCAACAGTAGCCTTCAAAATTTTATAACTATTGGACTTTGAAATTTCAGCTGCATATGTTATGAATTACTTCATCCATTTCATTTATATTGCTTGAGCTTTCTTCATAAACAATCATTCATTTCAATACTTAATCGAGATGAGATAACAAAGATAAATAATTCATAGAATGTTATGGAAATCAAATCAACAATGCTATAAGTTTAGAATTTCGTGAAATCATGAATATTTGAATATTCCTCTCTTATTCTGAAGAGATCTCAATAGAGATGCAAAATGTACCTATTGCTTTATTTATCCCGAAGTAGACATATTCTTTGGCACCATTCAAAATGAAATTTAAGTCCCGAAAATAAGAAAATAAATCATTCTAATCGAAGCGTACTTCTTCACGTATGGATAAAACTTTACCTACTAAGTGCAGATGGGGCCTTTTCATCAATTTTCTACGATAACTTCAACAGAAATACAAAAATCTCTGTGCTGAATTCAATGTGCATCTTTTCATACAACTCATATTATTATGGTTTCCTCATATTAATCCTATTTTCCTGTAACTGAAATAGAAATTGGAAATGATGCGTAATCAACAAAACTCATAAGAGACTTTCATCTTGAACAATTGAACCTCAAAACTTTATGGTCCTTTTACAGCATACTAAACAGAATTTCGAACGACTCTGTGATGAAGCATGTTCCGGTCAAGTCTCCATACTCAATAAAAATATTAATATTGCTCATAATATTCTAGTATGGGATATTTCACGACTGCGTGTTTTCATAAAAGCCAATCCCAGAATGTCTTCAGTAATAGTGAGAACCAAATATTGCAAGATAATAATACATCCATCTTCGACCGTATGTAAATCGCAGGTATTGATGTGTTGAATGCAGTTTTTCAACCTGGTTTGATATAACACACAACCACACTGGTTACTGAAGCAGATCCGGACCCTAGGAATCTCCTAGAACTACGTTCTACGACTACAAACATTCTTGATTGAAAATATCGAATGATCGGTCTCCAGATATGATTCACCAAAATTGAATTTCTCATTTTTTGACTTCTCTATAATCGGGGCATTCGAAAAGAATAACATTTCACAATAATTAAAATTCGAACTTCATATCAATAGAATCATTAAAGATTATAGAGTAAAAAGATGGGAAATGAAGCGACTAAAGTGATGTGAGAGCCATCTGTGTTTCAAATGTGTTTCTCTATTAATTCGAGGACCATTTGCAGAAACATATGGAATTTTGTAAGACATCAGATGGCCATTTTGATTAAACAGGTTTTGAATGTTTTGATTCACGAACCGCCTTTTGTTCAGCTGGTTCTTTGCTGATTATTGCTTTTTTTGTTTAATTTCTTTTCGAAAACCTTTAAATATCGTAAGAAAATCATTGCATGGTGAATAACTGTCGATCGATTTTCCAAAATTAAGTTTTTTTACTTCACTGAGGAAAATGGAAATGTAAGTATTGAATATGGTGACATGTGACTCTGTCGTGCATTGATTTTTATTTCCATTGCTTCGAAGTTGATAAAATTTTTAGGGCGTAAAGTCCCTCAAACACTATTGACTACACTATGTGCAGGGAACATTTTACTGCAAGACAATTGAGAACTGTTCATCCACGTAAATTGTTGTATGCAGAAAGCATCCCACTTAGGGGAATTTATGACTTTTATACGTCCATTTAAAGATTATCCATTGCTTCTTCTTCAATATATTCAGAAATGCAAAGGTTTTATCGATTTTGATTTGGGAATTGACTGACAGTCAAACTGTTGTTTGGAAAGTTAAAGTTTTATGAAACCTGCTGTGAGTGTTTTGTTCATTCATTAATCAATTTTCATATTGTGTCATAAAGAGACCATAACATAAAGAAAGCATAAAGAAACTATACTAACATAAAGCTCTTGTATATCTCTGTAAGGTTTTTTTTAAATGAGGTACTGAAAATTCTGTAAATAATGTGTAAGAGAAATGTGTATGCTACAATGGTATTTCGAATATTGGTTCATATTTATTTCTGATATGAATTGTACAAATTCAATTGAAGTTATTTATTCAAACAAACATATTTCACAGAAATATCTCCTTTGATGTATAGCAGATCACTCTATACAACATATACTCTCGTGTCCCAGTCGAAACTCTATTTGTTGTTCATAATTTAAAATTTTTGTAAATTTTTTATGAGTTGCACATCCGACAGCGCATTTTATTGAAATCAATCGATTCCAAACAATATTCAGATGAAAACTAACATCCTGGTCACAAAACGAAACCATATTTCTGTTTTGTCGCTCTGGATGTTTGTTTTCTGGTCTCAACAAAGTCAATATTGATATTCAATACAAGGAATACAATTCGAATTTCGCGCCCCTCAATCATAAAACAGAGAACTGTTATTAAACAGTTTTTCTGTATTGACAATACGTTTTCAGCTTCATCTCATTGTCAAATGTGATTTCACTGGCCAAAATGTAGTCAGTTTTTAGTTCTAGAAATATGAGGGCGTTTTCTATCTTTCTAGTCTATAATCTTTGCATGAAACACATTGTATAATCTGAATCGATTAAAATGGGAAACGCGTTTGGGTTTCCCTCCATAGTTGACAGAAAACTGTCTAAATTTCCCCTCCTTTCGACACGTTTGTGAATTTCGTACCCAGAGATCAATTTGTATGATTCACTGCACTGAAACCAGTGAATTAATAATTTATATTCGACCACCTGAACCGATCCTGCACTTCAGTTATAAGAACTTCAATCCTAACTGTACGTAACAGGTACTATCATACCAAGGCAGCTCCCCGGAGTCATACTGCCATTACGTTTATCGGTAACTCGGACACTAAATTACTTGCAATCTTTCTGAATTATTGGTTTCTAATGGATCCTATAGTATACACGCAAAAAAAGAGATTAAGAGAACGAAAAAGCATAAACTACTAACGGTGAGTCTTGTCTCTTCGTCGACATTACACAACGGCTGGATTGGTGGTTGAATATGATCTCCTCCACAAATGGAATACGTAACAGGACTATAGCTCCGTGCCTATTCTAAGTAATTGATTCAAATTTGGACTGTCTCTGGTAAATAAATGATACAATAAAAATTTTCTCTGTAGACATTTTATATACAGGGTCCTCGAAAACGTAGATCCATTATCAAAACAGAAATTCATCAAAATCATGCCATTTAAAAAAATTAAGATATTGATTAATTTTGTTTTGATAATAAATCTACGTTTTCGTACACCCTGTACATAATATGGTTATTTACAAAGAACATTTTTAGTGCACCATTTATTTACTAGACACAGTTCAAATTTGAATCAATTACAAAGAATAGGGACGGAGCTATAGTCCTTTATGTAAGTACCTCAAACTGTCAAAATATTAATAAAAAGTAAAATCTCTCGAAAGCCGTTGAGCATTCGGACATAGTTGTCTTATCAAACTCATATTGAAATTTAACAAGGAATTCAAAAATGTAAAAATATATAGGGTGTTCTATTCAAAATAACGAAGTTGATAGCTGTGCAGAAGAAACGAAAAACTTTGTTTAGTTCTAAATAATTTTAGGAGATGCTCTACTCAAAAAAAGGAATGTTTCAGTTCAAACTCTTCTTTGTTGAGTTAATAGAATTAGAGTAATCGACCTCTGCCCCATGGCGCGGACACCCTGTATAACACTAGAATTGTCGTTTTGAATACATTCGATAATGCTGTGTAACTATTTTATTTCAACACATAGTGTCAACAGAAACAATTATTACTATTAGATTTATTTATAATAATCAGCAACAACGCTATAAATAGGTAATCTTTTCAGCCGTCAAATTGTGGCAAAAATGTATAGGAGCCCTATACAGGGTCTTTCACGAGGAACCTCACCCATATTTATACGGGAAACTACTGAACGTATTTTCATGAAATTCAGCACTTATAAGTATTTCACGATGCTGATGAAATCTAAAATATTTTCAAGGCATGAGCACCTCCGGTTTTTCCGGAAATGACGTCAACTTCCGTTTTTCAAATTAGAACACCATTTTTTTATTGCAGAAATAGATTCCTTAAAAAATTTCAAGTTATTTTGATGTAACATTTTTCAGTTTTGGTTGGAAAATTCTCTCTGAGCGGGAAAATTCGAAAAAAAAATCGAAAATAGAGCTCCGCTGAAACAAAAATAACTTCGAGGTTTTTGGATGGAAAACTTTGTTTTTGGGATTTTTCAAGATGTAAGATTGATGTATCCACTTTAAAAATCGAAATCGCGATTCATGATACAGGGGGTGAAAAAATCGCTTTCAAAGTTAGGGATGACAAAATCGTGAAAAATCAATTTTTTCAAATTAAAACCCCATTTTTTTATGGCAGATATTGAATCTACGTTAAAAAATAATGTGAGTGTATGCATCACACCCTTGCCCTAAAGTGGATATTTTCTGAGTTATTCACAAAAAACTGTTTTTCGTCTTGAATTTTCAGCTATTTCTTTTCCCTTCACGACGAAAAGATGAAATTTTCAGGAACTGTTATTTGAACCATGCTGTAGATTTTTCACCCCTTCTTGGAACCGACTTTAAGTTACTATTAGGAGAACCATGGCAAACTCTCGCAGTTATAACTAGAGAAGATGCTCAAAGTTTTGACCGTTAATTTCTAGACATTTATTTATACGTCTCAGGAATGCTTCGTGCGTTGCTCTTCTTATTGCATGGGGAGGAAGAGATCTGCAAAAGTGTTTAAAAACCAAATTGAGTTTCAAAACTATGAATCTAAAAATCTAAACAAACCTGAACGCATTTCTGACTCGTTCTATGCAGTCCTCTTTATCAGTCAGGGGAGTTGAGTAGACAATATTTTTAATCCTACCCCAAACATAATAGTCTAAAGGAGTTAAATCGGGAGAACGTGGTGGCCAAAGATGTGGACCATTGTTCGCCAACCTTGAAATAAAGAGGTTTCCGATACAAATTCGAATCAAAATTCGCCATCCATTTAGGAACAACCTGTAATTTTTTTCTCTTGCATATTAGGGTAGTAAACTCTGAAACATGGTTTAAGTAACAGTTCCTGAAAATTTCATCTTTTTGGCGTGAAGGGAAAAGAAATAGCTGAAAATTCAAGACGAAAAACAGTTTCTTGTGAATAATTCAGAAAATATCCACTTTAGGGCAAGGGTGTGATGCATACACTCACATTATTTTTTAACGTAGATTCAATATCTGCCATAAAAAAATGGGGTTCTAATTTGAAAAAATTGATTTTTCACGATTTTGTCATCCCTAACTTTGAAAGCGATTTTTTCACCCCCTGTATCATGAATCGCGATTTCGATTTCTAAAGTGGATACATCAATCTTACATCTTGAAAACTCCCAAAAATGAAAATTTTCCATCCAAAAACCTCGAAGTTATTCTTGTTTCAGCGGAGCTCTATTTTCGATTTTTTTTTCGAATTTTCCCGCTCAGAGAGAATTTTCCAACCAAAACTGAAAAATGTTACATCAAAATAACTTGAAATTTTCTAAGGAATCTATTTCTGCAATAAAAAAATGGTGTTCTAATTTGAAAAACGGAAGTTGACGTCATTTCCGGAAAAACCGGAGGTGCTCATGCCTTGAAAATATTTTAGATTTCATCAGCATCGTGAAATACTTATAAGTGCTGAATTTCATGAAAATACGTTCAGTAGTTTCCCGTATAAATATGGGTGAGGTTCCTCGTGAAAGACCCTGCATAACATTACAACTTAGAGGTATTGCCTCAAAAATAAGTTGGTACATTTTTCAAATGAAATATGCTTTTATAACAATTCTTGGTATCCTTAAATGATACCAAAGAGTTGATAGGAACCTACATTATCGTTAGGCCCTTTTTGGTGATTGTGGCACTTTTGCTCGTTTGATGAATTTTATAATAAATGTCCAGTTTTGTTGATTTTAATAAATTTTTTTTTTCTTTTTATGGTAGCTACAAGCAACACTATCTACAAAACAGTTTGTGAATGTATACTTCAGAAAAAAAGGGATACTGCATGAAAAAGTCATCTAACTAGCAAAAAACCTTGTTTTATATCCGTGAAGACATAGTTTGCCTAATTCCTTTCATCCTACTTCTTATAATTTTTTAGTACGTGCAGTTATTTATGGACTTTCTTTTGCCATATATTATTTAGAATTTCATGAGTCTAGTATGGTCAAGTGGCATAATCTTTTCTTCTCATGACGTTGATGTTAATACCACGAGCTGATAAGTAAGGGCTTAACTAATTTTTATTCAGACTGGTATTGATATTGATATGAAATACATATTTCATTGTTGGTTACAAATGAGCAAACTGGATATCAGCGGCCATTCAAATAATAAACATCACATTGAAAAATGTACATATTAAAAACTTACGGGTAAACAAAAACATTCTGAGAATGATTCGATCATAATAATGCAGACAATTCAATAGTTTGAGGTATACAAAGATAATTTATGTGGAGCTGGAATAAGGCAGCAAATGTGCTGCATACCGAATGTTAGTAATTTTCGCTGAAACAATTGGAACGTCAATAGCGAAATAACTGATTACTCTTAAATATACATGTGAACTGTTTACATCAGAAGACAATAGCAGACTATTCACGATATTCCTCCAGCACATTAGCATGTTTATGTCTAAGAACATAATGGTTTTCGAATTTATAGCCGTTCGGAAATTGAATTCATACGACCCATTCAAGTTTTTACTGATTTTGGAGTTTTTTACCTCATAATTTTGAACAGATTCATCTGTAGAGTTTTTGTATGGTTATACAGAATTCATCCTAACGGCCAGAGTACGGAAGACTAGGGAGCACTGGAAGGCTTGATACAGGCTTATATTCGCGGTCTATAGCCGTTTTCAAAAGTTATACAGGGTGAGTCTTTGACTTGTACAAATATTTTAACAGTAGATTCTTCAGGTTGAAAGAAATACTTTTTTTCTTTACCATTTTTCCAAAACGGCTCGGTTTAAAAGATACATAACACAAGAATAATCATAAAAAAAAATTATTTTTAGTTCTATCCCACAAACGGTTTCATCAATTGAAATGAATTCCGAAATATAGTTTATCATTTATTTGATGAATCTTTTTCGAATACAAGATATCACCTACGTCTTCCAGTCGTCTCGTTATGACCATTACGTAACATAAAAATACCAAAGTTTCAAGGAACCCAACTTCTGAAACGCTATGTAATGAATATTTGAACGTTTTGTAAAATGAAAGTATTCCTCATATTTTTACGTATAATGCGCCGCTTTTGAGTAATTTGATTTGAAATTTGGTACTTTGGCTAAATACAACTCTGTTCGAAATATCCACAGATAGGTTGAGTCCTCGGTTGAGTCACAGATTTAGCTAGTTATTCTGAAGGTAATCTTTTTTTTCCAGGGGTGGCACAGCTCATTATGAAAACTTAAAATGACTTTGTTTGTGAAATATTCAACAAAGATTGTTCCGAGGTAAAAAATTGTAGCATTTACTCCCGTTACCTAAGAATTTTATAATCATGTATTAATTGTTCGGCATAAACAAACAAGTGTGCTAGCACCAACGTAACGGTGTTAGCGAAGGCACAAAAATATTTATATGTGACATTTGCAAGTAATGGTAATGAAACTTATTATTTTCAGTTTATATGTCTCTTCCCTTCCAGTACACCGTATCAATCCTCCCATATGTGGAGCGACTTGAGACAGTCCGCATATTTTTTGTTTAAAGTTTTGTACAGAATAAAAAGCTTATGTTTTGAGAATTCCAATATTTATTTTGTTAGACGAGTAATGAAAGAATTATATAATAATATGAAAGTCCTGTTCCCTGTTTCTTCATATGATTTCGTCCAAAAAAAATTTCAAAAAACGTATCAACCCTCCCAAGTCTCCTCTATAAAATCGCTCCAGTATCTGTAGGATCCAGGTGTGACAGATTTGCATTCTTCAATAACAACTCTCCTTAGAGTCACTGTAATTTGTATTACAGTGATTTTAACAAGACAGTGGCGACAATTGTGGTCTCGTTTTCCATCATTTTTGCAATAATACGGCGAATTTGGTCACGTGACGTGATGTGACCCAATCCGCATAACGGATTACAGATCACAGCATTGTAATCTGTGCTTCTAAGGCACCATATTCCTGCAAAATTTCCAATTGTCGCTACTGTTTTGTAAAGCCCGTTTGCTAGAGCCGAGAATTCTCTAGAGAATTTAGACGAGAATTCATGCGCCGTGAATTCTTTACCGTTACATACGCACTTTCGGTAAAATTCACTGTTCAATTGCTTACAAAATGATCTCTGCCGTTTTCTTACCGAAATTTGGTAGAGAATTCTCCAGAGAATTCTCGGCTGTTACAAACGGCCTTTAAAGTCAATGTAATTTGTATGAGCTACCAGCACCACCTGCAACCAATGTTTTTTCCGGACAATTTTCCAGCTGAGATCCTATACTTTAGCCTGCCTTGCTAAACCTAACAACACACCATCCTCACTAACTGTCATATGTATTCCATAGATTTGTCATGCTATAAGTATTTGCCATAAGCGCAACAAAAATGGAGCACGAATCAAATATATACAGCCTTTACTACATTTCTACTAAATTCCATCTTTTCTTGAATAAATGAAAAACCATAACCTTATCTAATTTTTACAACAAATTGAAAGTCATAAATTTAAAAAACAGATGGGGAATATTCATTGACACACGTCGATGGGAAGAATGAGCTAGTAATAATACCGCTTGTTCAATAATTCCGAACAGTAGTTTTTAGAAAGCTATGTTAGAATTTTTTATAATAGTTTGGTCTGAGAATATCTGATAAACTTAATTGCAGGTCCTAATCCAGCTATGCTAGAATTCAACAATTGTTATATTGTTTGCCCACGTTAATTTCTAGTGAAATATTAATGTGCATAAAGAAATTTCTATTGTCTCGAAATTTGTTCCGTGCGTGGTCATTTCGGATGCTTTCACGACAGACTGTTTAATCCAGTTATTAATGGCTCTTTATTATTGTTTCGTGAACCCACACTGCTGGTCTTCGGGATAAGACGATGAGGAAGAAAAGTTTGATAGATCTACCTACCGAGTATGTCCACGTTGTGAGAGAAATAAAAACGAGAAAAAAATCAGAAGGGAGTAGTTCTTTAGACGTTCATACCTTTGTCTTCAAAATTCTAAAGAAAAGATATTGTGTATATAGGTATCATCAGAAAGATTGAGGGGTAAATAAACCACTAAGGCTTATCATTAATAGCTTCAAACTTCCCTAATATAATCAGAAAATGATCACCTTCTGAAATTCTTCAGGGTTTTCACTTCCAGTCTCTGAAACAAAATCAATTGAAAAATTTAAATAATCGTTTTGCTCCTTCGTTAGTTCTTGCACTTATTTGTCAGGAGCAAATCAGGTGGAAAAAATTAATGGCTTACAATGAATGAAATATGGAGCTTCAAAATGATAAAACTTCGTTACGTTTCGGAGTCTACGAGGATATATTGATATCTAGTTAGCCTAGACCATTCAATACATAAAAAAAATATTGCGTTACCATAGCAACGAACAATAACTCATTAGAACTGTCAGTGTGAAGCTTGAGGTCAAAAAATTAAACCAGGGTCACGCAATAAATTGAAAGAAAAAAGATGTCCTCTGAAATTGTGAAAATGGTAAAATTGGAGTATCGAGCCATCATTAAGTATTTGTATTTAAAAGGGTCAAGAGGTAAGCAGATTTACGAAGATATGCTTAAAACCCTTGGTGATCAATGTCCTTCGTATGTGAGTATACGAGTATGCGACCGTGAAGAATTGGACTGCAAGCTTCAAAATAGGTAAATTTTCCATTGAAGATGATGACCGATCGGGAAGGCCAGTTTCTGTGTCAGTCCACGAAAATATCGATGCAGTTCATGACATGATTTTATCAGACCGTCGAATTGTGCTGAAAGGGATATCTGAAGCACTGAATATTTCATACGAACGCGTTCATCATAAAGTTCACGTTAATTTGGACATGAGAAAAATTGCTGCAAAATGGATCCCCAAATGTTTGAATGTTGACTATAAGCGTGCAAGGGTAGAAGCAACGCGTTCGATCTGTGCTCGATATGAAAACGTTGTGGACTTCTTAAACCGAATTGTTCCTTTGGATGAGCCTTGGGTACATTTCTATGATCCAGAAACAAAACAACAATCGATGGAATGGCGACACTCTGGTTCTCCAACACCTAAGAAATTTCGTGTCCAAAAGTCTGCTGTAAAAGATCTTGCTTCAGTTTTTTGGGATTGCCATGGAGAAATCATGATTGATTTTTTAGATAAGGGTAGAACAATAACTGGTGATTACTATTCGACATTACTGACCACTCTACGGGAAAATATCAAAGAGAAAAACGCCCCTGCACACAAATCTTATGTTGTCATCCAAAAATTCCGTGATTTAGTGTTTGAATTATTAGAACACCCTCCTTATTTACCAGATTTGGCTCCATCCGACTATCATCTCTTTCCTCAACTGAAAAAAAGTTGAATAGGTCGTAAATTTCCTTCCAGCGAGGAGGTAGTGAAAGCTGTGGAGGTCTGGTTTGCAGAGCAAGAAGAAACATTTTTTTGAAAGGTCTAGAGACGTTGCAGGTTCGTTGTAATGAATGTATCCAAGTAAGAGGAGAAAATGTTGTGTAATAAAATATTTAGATATTGAAATTTTGTTTGGTTCTATAGTAGTGTAAGAATCTTTCAATATATCCTCGTATCTAAATATTGTGAAGCACGGATCCTAAAACTGATTCCTGAGATACCCTTGCTTCCAGCTATCTTGTGGTTGAACATTTGTCGTTTATTTCAAATGTTGTGTCTCTTGGAAAGATCCTCAATAATTTACATAATTTCATGAAATATTCTGTCGAATTCCTTGGCAGCGTGTACTAATATTCCTACTACTAATATAAGGCCTATATATTGCTTGCATATTTTGAAATCTTTTTGTATGTAGGTAGGTATTCTGCAAACCTGAGTATTCATTTGTTCTTCTGTCGAGTGAGTTTTTTCCTGAACCCATGAACCCAAATGGCTCTGTGCTCTGTAAGAAGAGATCGAGGTATTGAATTTCTTCTGTAAACCTGTTGGCTCTCACTGTTTCAACTATTTTTTCGACACACGTAGAAGTCTTATCGGTATGTAGTTTTGGGAAAATTTCCACTCTTTTTCAATTTATTTGGATCCAATGACCTTGGAAAGTCTCCACCACTTGTCGTCTCTCCATTGGTGAAGCTCATTTCTGAATTACTGCCTCGTCGAGTCGTGTGCTCATCTTCATTTTATTCTACCTCTTCTGCAAAACTTTCTTAATCGTCATCAATTCTACAATTTAACCTCGCTTCTGTCTCTATTGTATCTGCCAACGCTTCTGATTTGTTTTTAAATTGTGATCCATTATTTGGAGTCGGTAAATGCAAGTCGAAGGGATCTTGAATTCGTTTCGCGATTCATCCCTATATAGTCACCTGAAATCTAATCTCCAACGCTTGTATGGATCGCTGATTGCTCATACTATTCTCCCAATCTCTATGCGCATTGTACAGGAGGATAATGTTCCATAATACCAGATGGAATAGACAGATTGTGAATTCACATACTTGTATTCAAATATTCCTTTGTACGCACTCTCATATTTATTCATCATATCGAAGTTACACGAATGAACAGTAGGCACTATACAATTATGATTAACCGTTAATCTGGAATTGTACCTTTTCCATACCAATGGCATAATTATTCCAATGAAACGAGTCATTACTATCCACATCAGAGGTGGAGCCGAAAAACAGCATGTCTTAATTAGACGGCAGCGATGAGTCTGAGGGGAAACTCTATTTTGGAGGTCAGATTGATATCATTGGAATCGCCGAAGAAAAATCAAGTTATTAAAATGATAATAATATATTATCTTAAACGTTGAAATGTTATTGTTATCAGAAAAATCAGTTCAGAATAACTACTCTATTAAGCAGTTAAATGAAGTTTATTTGTTCGTAGTTCCAGTTTCTCACAGTAAAGTTAACATTTTCACTGGGATATTGTCTAAAGATGCCGTCTTCAGTTCGTTGACTTATTTTACATACAGGGTGTTTTCAAAGGTAAGGCATTTTTGACAGAAGGTAGAACTCATCAAAATAAGTTGTTCAACCAAAAATTGTCCACATAAAATATCCAAGATGGCTGAGATACAACCCCTAGAGGTTCGACAAAATTTCATTGAATTTCAAGTACGGGACTGTGGGAGGTGACTCGGACATCGCAAAAACGAAACAAAACAAAAACATATGGTTGGACAATGAATGGTTCAGTACCAAGTTCATCGGATTAGATGCATCAGGTCACTTTTGAGAGAATTTTAATTGTTGTATCGTGCAATTTAGGATGAAAAAACATGTAAAAAATCGAAGCAGTTTCTTGAAAATTCTTATGTTAGTTATGTTGAAAAAGCTAAAACGTTTCCCCATTTCATCCCATATTTTTTATACTTGTGTCCTAAATCTTTTCTGTCAGTTGGTATCGAAATGAGTCATTTAAAAAAATCGTATAAGTTACTTACTAAAAAATGATGAGAACAATTCGGTAATCCTAAGTTTAAATTTTCATTACCAAGTAATTACCGAACAAACCAATATCCTAAACTAAACCACATGGTCGAATCAGGACATTTTTTCCCACTGCTTTGCGGTAATTCAGCTAACAAACGGTCTAGGGTCGTATGAGGATTTTTTTCAATAATCATTTTAAATTTTTTCTTCAAATTTGATGACAAAGAATGATCTGAAAGTTTTGTATAGGCGATTTTTGGTGAAACGCTTCATTTAGATCAGTTCTACCTTCTGTTGAAAACAAAGTCTCACCTTCGAATACACCCTTTAGAGCTAGATATTACTTTTTAGTATTCTGTATTATACTTGCGATTTTTCAAAGAACGCTTCCAATAACACATAAATTTTTTTATTCTCAAAATATTTACGTTAGTTTCGGTTTGAGCCATTTCTTATCACCTCGAAGGAGAGTAATTTTGTTTATTTTATTTCAGGCTTTTATTCATTTATTTGTTCCAATAAAACATGACACTCACGAAATTCGAAAGTTCAAAGTGAACTTTACCATCTTAGGAATACTTACAATACACAAAGTGTATTGGCATACGTACTGATCTGGTCAAATATTCAATTTATATTGAGAATTTTCAATAAAATTTGCATGATCACAAAATTAGTTGTAGTTGCAACAACAGAGCTCAGGTAGATAAATATAATAGATAATAAAGAGTATGTGGCCGAATTGATTCATTAGTCAAGATCGACTTATTCCATAAGACGCCTTAGAAGTTGCAAAAATTTAATGCTCTATGTCGATATCAAGTGCTTTCGTAAATCTTTCAGACTAATTCAGGAAATTAAAGAGCCACAGTTAATATTCAGTGCAAAATCGAGTTTTAAACTTGATTAAATCGAAACTATAATCGCTTCTGGTGGCTCTTTTTCGTCACACTGTAGCATATTTTATTGACCGCTAAACGTTAAAGTGAATATCAATTTTTTGCTCCGCCACAATCTAGATAAAGATCAGCAGGCAGGGTTCTGAGCGCAAATTGAGTGTGATTTCTCTGGCATTAAAGAGGTTGTTAATATCGTCAAGGCATCGTAGTCGATGCGGGTTGAAATTGATCGTGAACGAGATTTTATGTTGTATTCGAAAAAGGTTATTTTGCTGCAAATTGATGATCTAATAGGATGGTTGTTCCATTGGCGGCAGATAATCAGTAGCTTCGATGCCCAGTGGCGGCTTGATTTTTTTTTGGGGTGTTCGAAGTTTTGTTATGGTTGTGAACCTGTTACTACGTTGATATACTTGCCAGTTTTGGAATTGGAATTTAAGGGTGCCCATGAAGACAAGACGTGCTTTGGAAACATCATGGGCCATGGCAGCCGTAGTCAAAATGATAAAAATACTAAGATCTGTCCTTAGGGTTGAGGGTACCTAACTATGACATCATAACAGAATGCATGCATTATAGAATTTTTCAAACCCAATCTGATTATAGCCTCCATTAGTCATAATTTATTAATCCCTTCAGACATACACTTATGTATGGGACAAGTCAGTTACAATTGCTCAAATATTCGTGTATATAAATAAACCAGATATATATAACAAACAAACAATTGAAAATATATCAGTATAAGAAACAATTAAACTGGATTAGTGGCCAGATCACTCAGGTATTCCCCAACACTGTAATAAGCTCTTTGAAATAGAAATTTTTTTATTTTGTTTTTAAGGAAACATCATTCATGTTCTTATAGACAGATGGAAGATGATTGTGATTATAAAACATCTTTGCTTTGTATCCATCAAGTCGTTGAAGAATATCACATGAATTCCACTTCATACAACACCTGCAAAATGAAGCCACAACACAAGAATCCTATAGATGTTGCAAATGCCAGAATAAGAAGATAATACTCGAATTTAGTTTGATCAAGAAACGTATTTAGGATCTTGGCATCTCAGAAATAATAACTTGGCAGGTCTGTCTGAAAAGATGATATATCTACATAGTTCATCAGCAATGAGTCTCTATAATCTTCAGGACTGAAACGGTTTTATATGGGGACATTTTAAGCAAACAAACAGAAAACACTCTAGAATTAAACAGGTGAACGATACAAAGTGAAATAATTTCACATTTCATTTTTTTGTAATGAATATATGGGGAGTCCGGGAAGTTGAATCCCTTTTTACTGTGAAGCCACTTAAGTTGTATCTGTAACTGGTGGAAACTCATTTGTTTGCGTGAAGATATCATGCCCAAATAGGTAACGATAGATAATAGTAGAGAAATGGTGAGTTGAACATTTTGAGTACAGCAATTTTTTTTAAGAACCAAAAATTGGCTTATGTCTCCCTAACCCAAGGGAGAGTTGAACAGGGGGCGATAGAGACTTGACCATGCGTTTGTTTATCGGTAAAAACATTGAAAGAAAACCATTTACAATGACCAACGATTGCCTATGTCAAAGTTTTCATCATCAGATGTATCAGCGTATGAAATACATATTTTCTATTTCAGTCACTCTCACTTATTTCCGAGATGTTTTAACTTTTTAAACCTTTGTATATTTTTTAATAGTTATTTCTATTATTCAATAATTTTTTTTTGAAGCAAACTATTATCTAAGCTCAGAGCGGGAAACTTTGAAGACTGATTATGTCTCCAGACCATAGAATGTCCCTTTTAGTCTACTCAACAGATGTTTTCTTGAAGCTTTTACAATTAATATTAAAAAAAAGCTAATCGTAAAACAATATTAATCAATGAAAGCAATAAAATTAAATAAAACCAAGCACCTATTGAACTTTCCAGACAGTGTAACAAACAAAAATTATTCAATTTCTTACTTCCTAACAAAAAATTCACGTTCAACCCTCTCACCCCCACACTGTTTCTGCTAACCATATATAGAGTAGTTTCGGGTAATATGGCCTATGCGGCCAATATGGCCTGTACCGATTGTTCCAAAACTAACCAACTGAGTGGGGTACGTAACCTCCATATCGTCTAGGCTCTTCATTTGACCATCTCAGTTGATCCTTGTGTCGCACCGAGTGCGCATGTGTGAAGTCTGTGCGGAAATCGAAAATTATCGGAAGAGATCCTATTTTTCAGGTTAATTCATCTTATTCTCTCTCGTAATGCATTATCTTTTTTTATATTGCGGTTGCATAGTAATGTAGGTAGTCTATAAGAAGATATTGTAGTGGCATTTTCTGATAGAATTGTCCTCAAATTCTTAGGTTATATTCTTTATGATCAGAAAAGAACCCTGCGGACATTATGGCCCACTATGTAGGTGGCTCATATAGACTACCAGGCCATATTGTCCACCCGTTATCTCGTCTTTCTAAATGGTTATTTTTTTTCTCCCAAGACAATGGCTCCAAGAAAACCCCTTGCAGAAAGGAAACGACAAACTTGGTGCAAGGAGTTCATGAAAAAAGCCAAAAGAAGAAAATGGGTTAATTGAAAGGCTGAAAGCTACCAATTTGTACAATGTACCAGGAACAACTTTGAGACATTTGGCATCTGAAGAAGATCTAAGTATACCAGCCGAGAAAGCGACTTTTGCGAAATTAGGAAGAAAACCCACCTTACAATGGCCTGGGTCTAAGCCTGGGCCATATTGACCTACCTTGTTTAAATTCTAACGAATATTTGATTTTGACAAGAAGTGTTTTTTGAGTTATATTTCGATGTTAATTAGCTTTAATTTATAATTGTTGTGTACTTTGAAGTTCAAAGGAGGGATACATCGAATAAAGATTGTTCGATCTTATAAATTTTATATTTTATTTTCAAAAAGGCTTATGATGTGCCATATTACCCGAAATTACTCTTCTATTCTGAATAAAAAGCAAAAATTCACTGCGAATTTTGAGGGAGAATTTAGCAGAATTGTAAATTGTAAATTCACATGGTAAAAATTCCATCCAATTATCTTGCGTGCTCCTCATGTCGCAAATCGCAAAGATGGAAAAACCGCACACTCTGTATAAACATTTCACGAAGGATAGAATAGAATTTGTTCTCGTGATTCATATTCAGGATTTTCATGACAACTCCTATAGGAGGTATGGTAGAGTAGTGGCTGAGATCTCAATATAACACTTTACATTAGGGGTCGACAACACAAGAATTCTTCTTGATGACTAACTTCTTGTTTATCCTGATAAAAGTCTAGAAATTGAAAGAAATATTGTGTTGGCGTTTTCTTGACACAAGAAATTTCTAGATCTTCAAATTTCTTGATTAACCAGTGACACCAAACATAGTGATTCCTCGGGAACTTTTCATTGGGTTTCTTATCAACACGGCAATCAGGTGGTTCCCTGATATTCATTTTTTATTGACTCAATAGGAGATCGAAAATACTCGGCTCCCTTTGCTTTATAGTAAGTTATGAAACTATCATATAATCAGGCGGTGCAATTTAAATATAACAAATATTTGGCACAATTATATTAAATTATATTATTTTTAACTGCACCTATTACTATTGTCTCCTGTCGATGCGCCACTGCCAATAGACCAAGTTTTGTCAATTGAACTTTTCTACGTCATCAGCATTCCAGTTGGCTTTGAACCGACTTGCAACTTCTTTATGTACCTATTCTTGATTATCACAAATTGGTAGACTTATTTTACTATGAATGTCATTGACTCTTCAGTAAAAAGAACGTCTGCTGAGCCATTTGGCTCCGATTCTGACCCAGATTATTCACTAACAAGCAATAGAGACAAACGTAAGTTTTAGCAAAAATATGAAATGATCAGTGAAACTAAAGCCAAATGAAAATGATAAATCTGAATCTGAAATCGTAGCTGCTAAAGCGGCAGTAAAAGGAAAAAGCAGCAGCACACACCAATGCAAGATAGTGGTAGGTACTAGTGGCAATACTGACAGAAAAAAATCCTGTTATTCTTTCGAAATTCAGGTGGACACAAATATAATATACCAACGGCGAAAATAATGAATAGGTAAGCCAAAATTATGCCATAAACGTAAAAAAGTGTATGCCATAAAGTAAAAATTGCAAATCTAGATTCCAATTGGAGTTTCAACAAGATTATCATCAATTATTTTCAATTCACATTTTTCGAGCAAAAAATGTGTGATCCTATGACGTTTCAGCGTATTCATGGTTAGACAAGATATTTCAAGATTTCTTTTTTTCTTGACAAGAAAGAATATTGACATAAAATTTCTCGTGTTGTCTTGAAATTCTGAAATTACTTCTTGTCTAGATCTTGTCTTAAAGTCAAGACAAGATCTTGAAATTTTTAAGAACATGGTGCCCCCTACTTTCCCAATCAACATTTTTTCTTCCGAACAACTCATTAACATCATCTACTGTTTCCGAACTAGCCTCAAGGTGTTATTTTCATTGTAACTAATTACCGGATTTACTTGAGAATTATCAGGGCATGATATGATGAACAACATCGAAAGATAAAGCTGAAACTGTTGGAATCATCGGTAGTTAGTGAAACCACCGCTTGCCATCTGCTGTCGTCGAAGAGAACCGTTTGGTTTGCCAGCGACAGTATTCCATATACAAGATTTCGAGTTCTGTATTGTACGGAATGTGTCTATAACAATTTGTATTGACTCTCTACTCTACATCATTTCAGCGAGGCAATGAGGTCTATACGTCATCTATCAAGGCGAGCAGAACAGCTTAATAAACCATATAACAAGAAAATTGATGGAAATCAACCTTCAGCTGGTTCTCAAATCCAGAGAATTTCACAGTTTTTGTGCATCGAAAGCCATGTGCCTTATATTATGGAAGCAATGACTAGAATATTCTGGTCGCTGCTCCCGTACTACAGTGTTATCCTATTAACATGATTTTGAGAACTTTTATTGTGGTCATTCGTCGGATTAGTCAGTCTTATAAGACCTGAATACATTTCTGATCGGCTGCAAAATGACACGATTATGTACCTGATTCAGGATCAAACAGAAGCGGCTGAAATCGAATTAAATAGCATGATTTGAGAAAATTCAATTTGCTTACTTCATAGGCATTCATCAAAATCATTGAGGTTTTGTAGTTGAGGATTATAGTTTTTCAGAGATTTATCAAATTGTTCATCAAGGTGCATTGACGTAATAAACACGAATGATGAAATTTCTTGAATGAATTCAGAAATTTAATTTGAATTCTTCTATCGTGGAATTAGTGACTAGGAAGAAACCTCGAACCTAAAGAATAAAAACAGAATTGAAGGACCTTTTCTGTCCTGAAAGAAGATGAATAGATTTCTTGGTTGTGGCGATCTGTAGCTTTATTGATGAAATTCACATTTCAAACGTTTTTTTGAATTTCATTGAGCAAAAAAACTTTTTCTGTTTGATATTTTATATATGTACGTCTACCAATATATGTATATGTATTTTCTTTTGATACAATCTTTAACAGCAAACAAATTATAGCATCTGTATGAGGTACAGTTTTAGCAGAGGTTAGCGTAAACGGGGTACCATACAAATTGGTATATGATACAAGAGCTTAGGGAAAAACCTAAGTAAAAAAACCCTTTCTCCCCATGAGTGTAGTGTATTGTAATTGTTCACGAAATAAGCTGAATTATTTTATATCGAAGAGCATCTCGCACTGCGAAAATTGATTCTTTCTTCCTCAAAAATGAAAATCCAGAAAGACCTCTCCAAGATACCAGAAACTCTGTCTGAAATAGAGAGAAAACAAAAGCAGAAAAAGGTGAAACAATAAAATTAGATTCAATATGTCAGATTGACCTGAAATTGACAACCCAATTCAAAAAAGATTCGGAAACTGCATATATAGCTCTGAAACCATCCTGAAATTTATGAATCGGAGAATAATTAACCAGATGATTTATGGTTTCTTCTGGTTCCCTGCCTTTACAACCAGGTCTTTCAACTGAATTCCACCTGAAAAGCATACTATTGCAACGTGACCCGTTCTTATACTATTCATAATATAAATTAATTACAAACAAATTGAACACAAAATTTAAACAAAATGTTGCAAATACTTCAGCCATATACAGGATATTTCAAAAAAAGGTGACCCTGTCTGTAGGATAGGTAAAAAACTGAAAAATTATTGGGGTTTGCTTGGTAGTAAATTCTCGTAACGCCATCCGCATGCAAGATAAACGGCTTTGAAGAAAAAAATTACAAAAAAGGAAACTCGTCGAATCCAAATTTTTTTAAATGTATTCGTTTTATCGATGGGGTCCATTTACGCCACAAAAAAATATTGAATTCACATAATGCATACTAATTATTAATAAAAATAATTAATAAGTTCATTTTTTTTCTTTATACCAGCATCATTTATCACTTCAGAAGTAACAAATCAAAATATTTTTATTGTCCAAACCTCAATTATTTTTCAGATTTCTACCTATCCTAGATCACCCTTTTTGAACACTCTGTATGCCACCTATAAATATAACTGAAAGTAAATCCACTATCTATTGCCTTAAAACACCTAGATTTCGTATTCATTGTCATTTCACTTTTTTCTGTTAAATAACATTCAACAGTCATAAAAGTGAAAATAATACGTAACTCAAACTCAATAAAATTGTATATATGAATTATATTCCTACTTCTCCAATTCTTCACACCTGATGGAATCGTAAGGTTGAGTGTGAGAACTGCGCATAATATGTATATTTTATGATGGTAATTACATCAAAAAGTTTAATTCTTCATTGAAGAGTGGAAAATAGAATTCCGTCAGTGGAAAATTGAAGATTTATTGAACTTCAGAGTCCCTCTCATTTTTGTAGCTCTTGTTGTCAAAAGATATGTTATGATGAAATTCAAAATACCGAGTCCTCTTTTTCTCAATTTTTCAGTGAATTACTTGTTTCAATCGCATTATTCGAGAAATATTGTGCTTTTTCCTAACAATTATTTTTGAGGCCGAGTGTCTGTGTTTTGACAGAAAAAAAAGGTCTCAAACGATTGCGTTGGACTCATTGATCTAGAATTTTTGTTAACCACTCTAACGTCCAAAGAGAGAGTGATAGGGACTTGAAATTGCTATGCTAGGTTAACGATTTTTACTCGATCGCATATACAGGCTGTATTTAAAGGTGAGGCTTTTTTTTCAACAGAAGGTAGAACTGCTCAAAATGAAGCGTTTCACAAAAAATCCACCTATACAAAACTTTCAAAATGCTGGACACCAGAATGAAAATAGCCCTTTTGTTACTTCTGAAAAAATGTGAGGTTTTAAACTGTGTAGGTACATCATCATGGAAAAAAATACAGGGTGTTACATTTGAAAAAATCGAGAAAAAACAATTTGAAATTCTTCATATTTGGACATTGATAACGGGCAACCTGTATAAGAGAGGTTGATAATTTAGGAACGGTGACTCGGCAAATTCTTGAGTTAAAAGAAATTCTGATCAAATTCATGTTTTTATCGCTTCTGGAAATCGGTAAAGGGCTTTTACCGAACTACAGTTTCGTCGAAATTTTGTAGTTTTTTCTGAATAAGATCCGTACCGTTGAAAAAATATCCCTGATATTTTGCATCATGGTAGAGGTATTGAAGAGTATTGAAAATATTCAAAAATATAAGGGCTGTTCCATGTATATCAGAAAATAATTTCCTGAGGTGCAGAATTGAAAGTACAAAGGGAATGCCTCTCAACTAAATTCCTAAAACGTCTGGTTTGGCAGCTATGGAAGCCTCACGCACTATTGCAGGACCCTGGTATATGTAAAGGAGGAGATTTTAATAGCAAACACACTCTATGGGGGTTTCCGTCTGACAACAATCAAGTGAAGAGAATTTGCCAATCTGATTCAGGCAAAAAACAATTTTTTTTTGTCTACAATCAGTGAATTGGCCCAAAAATCGAATAAAAAGATCCCAGACTTCCTTGACTTCTTTATAACTAGTGGGATATCCTCCAAATATATGGAAATAAAACTGAGATATGACTCATCCTCTGATCACTCACCTATAATTGTGTCACTATGCACATTTGTAATCATCAAAAATCTCGACCAAGATTGCATAGCAACAGAAAAAATAAGAAAGGGTACCGCAGACTAATGGACGAACAAATTAATCACTCATTAAGACTGAAAGACCCCAATAAGATTGATGAAGCTTTTGAAGTATTCACCCCCGTATTGAAACAGGCAACCATCCAAAGTCCTCCAAAAACAAGAGAGGATAAGAATTATGAATCGGTGCCTTAGAAATCAGTGAATTGATTGCTCAAAAGAGGAAGGCGAGATCAAAATGGCAACAGACAGATGCTAAAGGGGATAAAACTGCTTTGAATCAGTTGAGCAACAAACTCAAAAACAGACTCAAGGATCTAAAGGACGAATCATTCACTACCTACATTACCAGCTTAAACATATTCGATCAATATGGAGGCCGATGAAATCGAATGAAAACCCATGGAACAAATAGCACCAATCAGAAAATCAGGACTCTACCAAATCGGTGAAGTTGAAAAGGCTACTTTATTCGCAAAACACCTGTTTAACCCAAATGACTATACAAAAGATTTAGACATTGAAAGGAGCATCTCTCACATAGTTTCTCTAGAGGTTAAAGCAGAAATAAAACTCCTAAATGTCAGAAAGGCCTCAAATAATTGGTATAACCCCATGATTGAAGAACTATCTAAAAATGGTATTACCCATATTATTACATATTCAACGGTATATTAAGATTGAAGCACTGACCGAAAATGCTTAAAACAGCAAATTGTACTGCACCTCAGCATTCCTAGATATAAGCCAAGCGTTCAGAGAGTTTGTCTCTGCAAGTGTTCAATAAAGTGTGGCATGATGGATTATTACACAAAATTAACGGCCGTTTTCAATAATCCTATCTATCCATTGTTTCAGTTACCTACTGAAGATAGAAAATGCATGTGATTTCGTTTCTATGATCTATCTGTAGATATATTTTAGAATGGTTACCAACGGTTACCAATCGTCAGTAAGTGAAACGATGGATAGATATGATTTATTGAAAACGGCCTAAGACGATTCTGCTTTTTTAGTATTATTCCATCCTAAGCTCATATCTGAGAGATATGAATTCAGAGTAAAAGTAGGCTAAGAAAGATCCAGAAACTTCCCCATAAAGGCATGAGTTCCTCAGACAAGTGTCCTTGATCCATATCTATATTTATTATATACTTCTGATCTGCCAACATGTACAGGGTGGGCAAATTTCGATGTTTTAGTACTACAGTTTTCAAACCAGACGAGATACACAAAATTTGATACCCCATTCTCGTTCTCTTTTTCTGAGAAACTAACAATAGTAGTAGTCATTTTTGGCCACCTTCTTTTATTTTCGAATTATAATCGAAAATTGGAAAAGTGGCGATATCGAAATTAATTTATATCTCCTCAAATACTGATGATAGAGCTCTGAAATTGAAACATTATACAGGCACTTTTTTACGTAGAATCCAGTGGCGTGCTCGCCTTTTCAGCAGGATTTTTAATTACGAAGCTATGACCCAAAGTTATGTTTTTTTAAATGGGAACACTACTTTTCTATGCAATTTTTTGAAAGCTTAATTTTTACTGATTTCAAAAATGTATAACATCATATGGTTTGTATCAATATAAATAATAGAAAATGGTCAAAAACCTTTTTTCTCAATATTTCTATGGTTTCAACTTTTGATGAGCATAGAAAAATATAGCATCGTATGATTACCACTGTCTCCTTCTATAAGTCCTTTCATTATTATGAAAATTTATGAAATATATCTTGATTCAAATTTTGTGAATATTGGTAAGTGGATTTGACCATTTTCTATTTTTATATTGATACAAACCATATGATGTTATATATTTTTGAAATCAGTAAAAACTAAGCATTCAAAAAATTGCACAGAAAAGTAGTGTTCCCCTTTAAAAAAACATAACTTCGGGTCATAGCTTCGTAATTAAAAATCCTGCTAAAAAGGCGAGCACGCCACTGTTTCAATCTCAGAGCTCTATCATCATTATTTGCGGAGATATAAATTAATTTCGATATCGCCACTTTTCCAATTTTTGCTTATAACTCGAAAATAAAAGAAAGTGGCCAAAAATTACTACCACTATTGTTAGTTTCTCAGAAAAAGAGAACGAGAATGGGGTATCAGATTTTGTGTATCTCCTCTGGTTTAAAAACTGTAGTGCTTAAACATCGAAATTTGCCCACCCTGTACAGAAACAACTATTGGAACTTTCTCCTGATGATACAGCCGTTTTAGCCTCAACTGCAACCGAGCTGGTCCAAAGCCACTTGAATTTAATAGTAATATGGACAAAAAGATGGAAAATTAAGATGAATGAAGAGAAATATAAACAAGTTGATTTCCCTTCGAGAAGGGAATCCTGCCTCTGAGTCCACATTAATAATAAAATAATACCAAAGGAGAAACCAGTTAAATACAAAAAAAAATTCGAACGATATAACTTCAATATTATAAGAATTTATAATACTTCACATATCCTCTTCATATTCATCGCCTATTCCCGACAGTGTGCTATGATACCGTTATTGGATCGAATATATCTTATATATTCCTGTGCGAAGAGCCAAATGGAAATAAAAAGCATTAAGTACCCCGAATGAATTCCGAAGTGCATTACCCTTTCTCCCAATGAGAAACTCGAACTGTTCTCAATCAATGAGCATCTTTTGGCTCGAAATTCCTGAATGCATGGTTCAAAATAAAGATTTCAGCCACTCAACTTCAATTTTCATGATAAAATGAGATGAACACCTATTTCATTTCGTGAGCTTTTTTTGAGCATATATTATCTAAGAAGTGGAAAAAAAAACACGAAATTTCATCAAAATGTTATGTTTTTCTCATGAATGACTCATCATCCGGTATGCCTGGATATTTTTGAAACGTCTTGAAATATTTTCTGGATGGAAGCATAACATAAGAACACCGAATGATATAGTTTGAATATTTCAATCATTTCGACGATGAAACGACGTTTTAGTAGAAATTGATTTGATTGTATAAAGTTCAATCTGTTTATAGTATTTGGCCAGACAAGCACCATATAATATGTTTAAAAATTCAGGGCACAAAAAAGATTTCTAAAGACTAGTTACAGAAATAATGTCTATTAAGATATAATTCCCCATTAAAATTCGAAACAGTCATTGTTGAAAGGAATAATAGGGGATTAATTTCGATGCAGTATTAAATTTCAACGGACTTCCCTGCAAAAAGTCGTCAAACAAATGAATTCCTCAGTCTGCTAACACTGAAAACTATTCCCAAAAAGTTACATGAATAAAAGTTTTCCAGCGATTCTGAATCATTAGCAATAGGTATTTCTTCATTTTCCTCTGCACTCTCAGCGATGAAAAACAATGAAGATGCCTCACATGCTGTCCAACCAAGGACAAGACTCGATCCTTCAAGTATTCGTTGTAGATATAATATTCGTTCCTCAAAAGCCTAAATGGCTCTATTTACTTTGCCAAAAGAAACACTGAACATGAGAAGCATCCACTTTTGTCGCTTCATATATTCATAAGAAGCAAAAGTTCTCTTCAAAATATTTAACTTACACTCGTGTTTAAAAATCATTAAGTGGTCTCTCGGTAGATATAGGAGGCGTAGGTATAAAGCAAATATTCAAATTAATCATGAGGATAAGTGTCTGATCTTCATTCGTTTCAGTATGGCCACTTTACGAGTATTCTGATAATAATCGTTTTGTGAAATTTCATGTTAACGAAGGCGTTTTTTAGCATCGTTAAACTAACCATTCATTCTTTACAGCATATTGGATAATTCAGAGCTTTCAGGGTCGAAATCTGAAGAGTGTAAACAATTATACTTAATTTTGGATATCTCTGAATATATCAAGAAATAATGAGAATTTCCTTTTGGGATTTTGTTGTTGTTACTCTTCTTGTGCTTAGGAGACTGAACGTTATGGCAGATAGGATTCAAAATTCATCTATGTATCTTGAGTTTACGACTTATTTTTTCAACAAAAACTCAAGTTGGGAAGAAAGGGTGATGTGGTTACTTGAATTTCGAATGAGAAAAACGGAAGAATAAGAAAAAGTAGGATGAGTTTCGAGTGAGTTCAGGAAGGAGAAAGTTTATAGAATTCGAATAGAATGATGATTAAAAAGGTTATACGGTAACTATAGGTTCAGACATGCTTTTGGACTATTCGAAGTGCAAATTCTAAATATCACCCTGTAAATGAAATACCTCCTAAGAAGATATAGAGTTTTATTCGGAGGAAGACATGAATTTTAGCTCGTTGAGTCGAAGCCATGATAATTTCTGCTAGACAACGAAAGCTGAACCTGTATGAGGAATTTTATTTTCAAAAAGAATAGGAATCATAAAATGCAACAGAAAAATATTATCATTTAGTTGTGCACAGGTATGATGATGAGTTTTTAAAATCCGTGTAATAGAAAACGAAATATATGACTATAGAGTTTTGAAACTGGCCAGCAAATGAGTTGAACATCATTATTTTGAATTTTATGAATATTGCAAAGTATATTATATGGCATCCCGTCGTACAATTCAAAGGAAATAATGTGAATTGTCATGACGGTAAGGAGTTAGTACAGGAACTGAAATGAAAATGAAATTGGAAAAGTAGTTTATTACAATTAAAACACAACTATAAAATATACGAGTTTTGATGGGGATTTCGCAATTAACATATTTTTATTTATTTTCTCCTGCACTCAAAGTATGAATTAATGGTTGGGGTTTGGGGGAATTCGATAAGCATTATTTCGAGTTGTTTTTGTAAATTCGATATCAAACTCGTATGATTACGTTGCGTGATTCGTTAGACAAAAAAAAGGAATTTTAGCACTGACAATGAATAAGTGAATAGCTGGGTATAGGTAAGAGACTAGTAGTCTTTTGTTATTGAAAATTGTAAAGGAAAAGGTAGCTCTCGATTGCAATTTTTTTCTTGTTTTTCATAAATGAGATTCCTAGAGATCATAATTTTGTGTTTTCTATGGAAAGAATATAACGATTCTTTTCAATACATAAACACTGATATTATCACAAGAATTATTTGGTCAAAAGTCAAGAGAAATAAATTTATGGTCGAAATAGCATCCAATAAAAATTCATTTTCATTTTATATTATGAATATAAATTTATTTTATGGATTTTCTAATTTTTCATTAAATTTTTTCCTCATATCCTTCTCTATCGGAAATATCTGTTCAATCCTATGATCATAGCATAGCATAAAATGCTCAGTATCTGAGCATCCACCCTTTCGCTTAGTGTCCTACTTTCTCGATGAATATTGCATTCATGTAGACGATACTTGATGAAGATCTATAATTGAACATCAAACAGATTATACGATGTTCACAAAATCAGGTGAACTTAAAATTTCAACTTCACCCATCTGACGATGCTATAATTATAGCGTGTCCTGGTTTTAAAAATAATTTTGTGAAAATCGTATGATCTGTTTTAAGTTTTTCTATTCAAGGTGATTCTATTCGATGTTTCCAGAGACAATTATATTTTGGGGTTGGTGTCCATCTGCACCCCTCAGTTCCTTCCGAATTAATTGAAATTGATGAAAAATTGTTCCTTGGGGTACATAGAACTCATTCTTTGGTTATTTCGCTGTAGAGGATGGTTCCATCGATATTTTCCCAAAAAGTATGATTTATGGTGGTGGCCGTGATTTTCACCCCTCAACCCTTTCCGAAAACATTGAAATTCGTAAGAATTGTTTTCATGATCTTAATAAACGCATTCAGAAAGTTTCATTTGTAGAGGTGATTTTTCGATGTTTCCAGAGAAAATAATATTGTGGGGGTTACTGCAATTTTCACCCTCTAGCCCCTTTCCAAAAGCTATGAAATTTGTGAAAATTGTTTTTTTGATCATAATGAACGTTTTATTTAAATTCCATCTGTAGAGGTAATATTTTTCGATATTTTATGGACGAACGTATAAGTAGGTATATTAGGGAATGTTGCCTATATTCACCCCTCAGCCCCTTTCGAATGCAATTTGTAAGGATTTGTGTCTGTTGTTACTATTAATATTGTCTCTTATTTTTATCTGTAGAGGTTTTTTACTCCGATGGTCTTTGGAAGAAACCAGATATGAAGTATGTTTTTGTTGAAGGGTTATTTTCACAGTTTGGGGAAAAAATTAATCAGACCACAAAGAGAGTCTCTACAAATTTTATATACGAACTATGTTCCAGTCAAAAGTTATGATAAAATATATTTAAACCGACGCCACTGGCGAAACGGCTGTAATTCCATCATAGACGAAACGGCTGTAATTCCATCATGATGTTTGTATTTTTAATATCTTCTGACTATCAGAAGAAACAAGAAAGTCCCAGGAAAAGAATAAAATTGATAGTTCCTCCACCAATGACTCAAAATAAGGACGCTGAAACACGTTAAATGAGTTTCGATTGGATTGGCAATAACATTGAATATTTTTCCTAACCCCTTAACCTTAACCCTTACCATGATGACTCAAAATAAGGACGCTGAAACACGTTAAATGAGTTTCGATTGGATTGGAAATAACATTGAATATTTTTCCTAACCCCTTAGCCTCAACCCTTACCATCAGAAAAAACGAAACACACCATAGTCTTGATTTTATTTAGTCTCGTGATTATTAGGTATAAGAGAGTGAGCTCTTGAATAGGGTTGCGGTTAAGGGGTTGGAAAAAATATTTTATTGTATTGCCAAAAAATGAGACCATTAGAATTCCATCAAAGTGTCTCAGCGTCCCAATTTCAGGTTTTTTTGAAAGACTTTTGTATTTTTCCTCATAATGACAAAATAAAAAAAAAAATATTAATTTTATTATTGACTTAAGCCTATTCCTGTAGGTATATGCTAGGAACTTCAATGAACTGATATTCATCAAGAAAAATAGAACAATTTATCGGAGGAAAGGTTCAAGGACTGAGCATTTTATAAAATGAACTTTTTGATAGTAGCCTATATATAAAGGAAAAGCAATGAAAAATGAAAATACGACAAATAATATTCATTTACAATTAATTTGAAAAAAATTTCAGATTGTAAATTCTGATGTGGTTCGTTATCTTCCAACTATCATGTGATTTTATTTTTGTCAGCATTCATGCTGACATATCACAATCTCAAGAAAATCAACCAGCGTGGTTGAAGTATCTCACTTTTGAAAAACGACAATTTTTTGCATTTTTTTTTACGCCACTGCTTTGTTTTTTGTTTGATTTTCGGTCAAAAATGCTGTACTATTTGTTCACTAGTTGAATTTGCTCAATTTGTTCCGTCCTGTGTCGTGATTATTAAATCAATTGTAACATTTCAGCCGCGATAAAGAGGAAATCTATCTTGCAAACGACTGCATTGTTTCAGAACTGAAACCAATAAATTTTCCAAATTACCTATATCGTGTCGTTATAATATTATACCTACGATTATGAATTTATGGGGAACATCAATAAAACGAAATCCTTTTCCAACAAGTTTACACATTGTTTCGTATCTGATTAGAGGTACACCCTGATAAATAGTTTCTCCGATCTCTACAAGAATAATTGCTTCAGTGAATACGAAGGATGGTAATTTTGCTTCCGTATTTGAGCTAGAGCTAATGATTTTGAGAAATTTACGCGATACCTATTAGATTCGGGTTAATGATCAGGTAGATTTATTGCAACAATTATGGCGATAATGTTGATTTGAAGGATTTCTTTTCTATTGACTTCTATCGCGGGACTGACGTTTGACGAGTTTCAAATTAATTAACAGCGACCAGAATAACAACGAGGAATACTATTCTTGAACAGCACTCGATAGTTTGACTAATTATCGATATACGATCAATTTGAAATTTTGACGTAAATGAAAGAAAGGCTTTTTTGAATTGAATTTTTTGACCTATCGTCAAATTTAACTTGATAAACACAGTGAGTAGGTAGAAAGTAACACACAAAATTCATATCTTTGGCGTTTTCTATTTCATAAAGGAAATTTCATGTATATTAGATGAGTCATGGTTAGATGAGTTTTCTTTAATGTTGAATATAACTTTTTGTGCCAGGAAGGGATAAACCATTTACACAGGATTACTGGAGGGGTAAAGAGAGGATTGGGCGCTTGAATGTCCCATAAGAATGTTGGTTTCAGAGACATACTGTGCCTTTTGAAAAAAAGCTATAACTATAAACGCCCATATTAGTTTGAAAGAAACAGGCTGTTGAAAAACCAAAAAAAAATTATTTTTAGTTCTACCTCACAAAAGGTTTTATCGAATGAAATGAATTTCGAAATATAGTTTTTAATTTATTTTATGAATCTTTTCCAAACACAAGATATCATGCACCCACGTCTTCCAGTTTTCTGACCATTACGTACCATAAAATTACCAAAAATTCGAAGAACACAACAATCGAAACTAAGTTGGAAGCTTTTTAATGAATATTTGAACGTTTTGTAAAAATATAATAAATAAAAGTATTCTTCATATTTTCTCGTATAATGCGCAGTTTTCGAGTAATTCGATATTCAAAAATATCTGTAAAATTTGAAAAGTTGGTTACTTTGGCTGAAAACAGCTCTGTTTAAAAGATCCACAGATGTGTAGTGTCATAGATTTAGCTAGTTATTCTGAAAGTAATTTTGTTTCTCCAGGGGTGACACAGCTCATTTTAAAAACTTAAAATGACTATATTTTTTTATCAGGGCATAATCGACAAAATGCGGCATATGGGATAAAACTGTTCCTTTCGATTTCAAAAATCTAGTGTTAAAATATTTGTACGAGTCAAGGACTCACCTTGCATATCCACGATTCATCAGCTCACAAAAAAAAAATAAAAAATAGCAAAGCCCAATTTTGAAAATTTCAATTTTGTCAGGTAAAATTATCACTCGGTATGAGAAATTGAAAAAATTCGAAGAGGAATTCGAAAAAGGTAAAATATTTAGTGAAGATCAATTTTTTATTTGAATAGCGCAAATTTTGCATGATATTTTATGTTGGATGCGGAATTTACAACATTTTCATATCCACTTGATACAATAATAATATTCTTTATGTTCGACTGCATCATAAACACTTTATTTATGAATTCGTTTAGTGTCCAAAATTGACTGGATGCAAACAACACTTTATTCAAGGAACAAGAATTGAACTTCGACATAACAACAAAATTATGAATTACTATTCTAAGCATTAGTGTGGTAGTGAATATTATAAACACATTCTTTGTTATTATAAAAATGCATGGCTGAGGAAGTCGAGCACGAAGTGGAAGCACAGTTTTCGATCTGCAATACTCTTGATCAACTATCTCCTGGCCCAATATTCTGGTGGCAACGCTTATTTTGGTATTTTCCGATTCATCTATAGCGAAGAAATTTTATGAGCTTTCAATTCACTATTGAAGTATACCAGAATACCGTCTTGTGTCGATTTTACAATTTTCTTCGTTTTACACCACTTGTTATAGGCCGCATACATATTTTCATAAGCATAAGTGGGTAAGAGAGATTCTTTGGCACATACGGCTAAATTTTCTACGCTTTCTTTTCCAGCACCATCCATTTTTTAGATTATTATGACGTTTGTCACAAAATTAAGGAAGTAAACAACTGTGTTCACTAAAGTTGCTAAGGTCGCTGGTTACTAAGGTAAGAAAATCAAGAGCACACTTAATGTTTTTCAGTAATTAATAAGCCACTTCAGAAAATAAAATTTCTGCATTGCTTTCGAACATAAAGCTTTGAATGTAACTCGTACATAATTAGGCTTTATGGACTTGCCTAAGTTATTGGCAGAGCGAGCAAAGCGAGCGTGAAGACCTAATTTAAGTACTTGTTACACAAATAGCTATTATAGAACAATAAAAATGAATTTGAGTAACTAGTTTTCATAATTGCTTTTAATTCCACCGAAGTGAAAACGTGTGGAACAATTATCCATCTGGTATATTTTCAACAAAGTATGATCTTCAACAGCAGAGTGTGATAATTATAAAGACATATTTTCTCTACAGGTACAAAGGGTTTGCAATGGTCTCCTTTTTGAGTGGTTAAACTAAAAAACAAGAAAATGTGTCTTGATACTTATTGGGTACATTTCTTCATTTGTGGAAAATAGGAGATTGTTGAAAAAGTAGCAGAGCGGTAGAACAAACAGGACTTTGTGTGGACCCAGGTTTCTTCAATATGAAATCCAATGAAAGTGATGAATGATGATTGTTATCTGTTTCAAATCATCCAAATTAGTATGGGATACTTCAATACTATATGGATCAATTTTGGTAGCTTAAATAAGTTTTCAATGTCTATAATTGATGATAAATCTTTCACAATTTGTTGGAAATAAATAAGTAGGCCTACATTTTAGGTTGTCCTCCACTTATGAAAATTGAATGTATTCATAATCATCATTGAGTATATTCTGTTTAATTATTGTTCAAGCTGATATTTTGTTGGCGTCTACGGCCATTTAAGGAAGTTATTATTTGCCCATGTATGTCTTATGTCGATTCCATAATTGCCACATTGATTTACATGTTATGTACAGAAGCATTCATCTCATAATGAAATATCGAGGTGATTTAAAAGGCGGTATCCAGCACAAAGACCTCCTGCAAGGAAAGATCAAAGTAAATATTACATCACATGCGAATTTCGCTTCTATGTGCGAATAAACATTAATTTTCAGTCATTGAAATTTATAAATCGAATTTGTTGAATAATTGATGATCGAACAGATCACAAGATTTATTGTTTCGTAATAGCATATGAATAATGGAAATGTCAGAAATATCTCGATGACTATGAGTTCTTTTTCCATTTACAATATTCTCCTCAAATAATTATCCAAATTACTATACTTAATATTTTATAGTGACGCTGAGTGATAGTTTGAGTTTGAAGCTTAGATAATATTAAGTATTTCACCCTTGTAGGGAAATGTTTCAAGAGCAAACAAATTATCAATAGGCATATTTGTGATATGGAAATAGGAATATTCTGCCACTCAAAGATTATAGAGCAGAAATACAGGAAACATCCTCATTTCTCCTGTACTAAAAACCGACTACATTTTGGTCTGTGTTTGCCACATTTGACAATGAGATGGAGATGGTACTGTCAATACAGAAACGCTGTTTTAACAGATTTTTTGTTTTATAATTGGAGGGCGCGAAATTTGAATTCTATTCCTTGTATTGAATTGCAATGTGTTTGTTGAGACCAGAAAACAAACATCATGATTTGGAATCCGTTCATATCAATAAAATACGGATTTGCTATATATTTTATTTGATATTAATAAAAAACTATGACCGAATGGACAACGAAAAGAGCTTTGAATATAAAACAGAAAGTTATATGGTGATTCGTTATACGCCCTGAGAAGAAAAATCAATGAAGGACCTAGTCACGGTTTTAATACTAACATTTTCGTTTTCCTTAGTAGAGTAAAAATCTTAATTTCGGAAAATCCATTTTATTTGATCCACATTTATTTACCATGCAATAATTTTCGAAAGGCATTATGGGGTTTTCACAAAGCAAATAGACAAACAAATTCAATAATAAGCAACTAAAAGATCTTAGATTAAAAATAAGCGGTCTGTGAACCACTTTGATCAAAATGGCCATCTGAAATCTTACAGAATTTCATATGTTTCTGCGAATGGCACTAGAATTAATATTTTAACCAGTCTTTGTTTCTCAGTATCACATTTGAAACACTAGATGATGCTCACATCACTTCGCTTAATTCTCATCTTCTTAAGTCTATAATCTTTGCTGTCACTATGACAGTTTTCAAACCTAACATTCTTGAAGCTCACGATAAATTTTTTCCTTTCTGGAATTAGTCAAACTGAACAGCTCAAACAGATTTTTTCAACATCCCAGTTCTGTAGACACATATTTGAATTTCAGGAAAAGTAAACAAAAAACCAATCTACCGATGCAGCACAAAAATTGACCTTACTCAACACTCGTAAAGCATGATGAATATCTTAAGCATTCCGATTTATTTATAGTTGTTCCCATTTCATTATCACTTTGTATATCATGCAGGATTGCGGTCGCAAGCTTCAAAGTTTTGTAGTTATTAAATTCCTGACAGGCATAAATGTTTCTAACAGTTCATTCCTGCAAAAATGAGATAACAGCTAAGTACACCCATGAAATCTAGATTGAGTGCAATTCCTGTTTATTCATATTCATGTTTTAAGCGATAAAGCATCTTGGTCATAAATACCGAATGCTAGAGTATCAAACTCTTTGCATTCGTAATAAGCATCAATCTGCCAAGATTAACTTTTATGGGTCAATATGGAAACAATAATCAATATCTTCTATGGATGACGGTAGTGATTATTTTATATGGGTTAGTGATGCAGTGGGCATTTTCTCTGTATGGATTACTGAAGTATTCCATTCAACATCTCAATAAATATTAAATAATATTGAGTGTTTGTCAGGGGGGGCTTATCATGTAGGCAAAAACTAATGAAGTTTCAAAAATTTTCACAAGGACAGGAAGCATTTATTTTCATGCATATATTCAACAGGTAAATAAAAATCTTATAGAGGCTCTCAAATATTTGTTTAGTTTACGTGATGAAAACAAGGTGTCCAGCTGTAACGTTCATATATTTTTGGCGTTTATTCTGAAAGTAAAAATATGTAGAAAACTTTATATCAATTCAGATCCTGAAATGCGTAGTAGCGGCTTTCATGAAATTTTAATCAAATATACAGAGTGAGTCGTACACTCGTACAAATATTTTTACAGTTGATTTTTGAGGTCAAAAGAAAAGTGTTTTTTCCTTTACCATTTTTCCGAATCGGCGCAGGTTCAAAACTATAAAAACATGTTATTTTTATCTGTTTGAGGAGTATTTACAAGGTGTGTCTTTAATTTGTACAAAATTTTAATTATAGATTCTTGCGGTCAGAAGAAACACTTTTTTATTATACCATTTTTCCCAATTCTGCCCTGATAAGAATATATAGCCATTTTAAGTTTCCATAATAAACTGTGTCACCCCACCACAAAATTCCCTTCAGAATGAGTAGCTAAATCTATGGCACTACACATCTGTGGATCTTTTAAACAGAGTTGTATTTAGCCAAAGTACCCAATTTTTTATTTTTCAACATCAAATTACTCTTAAACGACGCATTATACGAGAAAATATGAAGAATATTTTACAAAACGTTCGAATATTCATTAGATTGCGTCCAACTCAGTTTCAAGAGTGGGGTTCTTCGAATTTTCAATATTTTTATACGTAATGGTCATAATCAAAAAACTGGAAGACGTAGGTAATATTCATCACATAAATGAAAAACTATATTTCGGAATTCATTTCATTCGATGAAACCGTTTGTGAGACTGAAAATAACATTTTTCTATGATTTTTCAACAGCCTTTATCTTTTAAACCAATCGGATTCGAAAAAATGGTAAAAAAAAAGTGTTTCTTTCGACCTCAAGAATCTACTGAGTCAAAGACTCAATCTCTATAAAATTTTATTCCATTTTGATAAGGATTAAGATACTTTCTAGAGAATTGTCTATTTTATGAAATGACATGGAAGGTATCGCTTCAATTGATTTTTGCAAGGGTATAATTCGATCCAGGGCAAAATGACGTTTATCCACTCATGCTAATGTTGTTTTTTTTCACTACTGAATAAAAAAGAATTATTTCACTGAATGGATAAATGCCAAATTACCATTGTTATGGTAATTAAATAATTAATTAAATTATGATGGGTTGAATAATTAAAAGTCAAAATGAAATAAAAAAATTATATTTCGTAGCTTTTGTTGAAAATTTGTCCCAAAGAAATCATTTGTGGTACTTTCTCTCTTTGTCATACAAATGATACTTTTCTTATTTCATCCTTCAGTTGAGGTTTGATTGAAAAAATGACTGAATTGTTGGTTTGTAAATTCGTAACTTGTGAAAATAAAATATGAATATTACTTTTATGTGTTTTTCAAATTATGCTAGGAATTGTTCAATTGTATATGACAAAAATTTTAAAACTATGACTATTACATTTCGTCATTTTTCAAATTTGAAAAGATCTTCCGATTGATTACTGAAATTGATAACTTTGACTAATTCAACCAACTTGATATGGAGTATTCACGGTATATTATAAAATTCACTATGAAAAAATTTATATTACCAGTCAAAACACCTGGATAGATACTCCAAAAAGGGACATGCCCAAGTCTTTTCCTTATATAGCTTGGACAAAACTCATTTCAGTAATATCACAAAACATGTCAGACTGAAATACGATATCTGTAACAATCTTGATGCTCATTTAGCTGATGAATGAATGAATTATTGATTACCGAAGAGCGAAGGTGCAAGACAATCACGCAAAATTCATTTTTATTTCAATTAATTGGTTATTGAGTCCAAATTTCTCAGTCCAATAGCTGTATAACAGCTGCACAGCGCTGAATTATCATCTTCAAGAGAAATGTCAGCTGTTTTCAAAGCCTTCTGAGGACTGTAAAAGAAATTATCGATTGTGAAAGAGAAAATAATTTACCAGTATAAGTACTTCAATTTCATGCTCTAAATATCATGAGGAATCAACGAGAAGTTTTCTTTGAGAAACAAGTATTGTCGTAGATTAATGTGAATTTAAAGGACTAAAGTACCTAGTTTTTCTTCTAGCATTACCGTATGGTAAAATAATTTAGTTTTGGTTACTGTGAAAATAAGAACCTAAAACAAGTTCGAGCTAGTGCGTTGTGAAGAACACAGGAAGAATTAGGTGACAATTCGATGAAATGTCATCTTTCGTTGTCAAGCGGTCATTTTATAAATGTATTACTGAAGAGAACCAATACCTCTAAACCATGTTCCGAAAATCCCGATCGATGAAGTCGAATTCCAAAGAATTCCAAAGAATATACTAAATCAAAGGGATATGCAATGAGAAATCTATTAATGCGAAAACAAATACATATATTGTCGAAGATTGACTTCTTGATTCCGTTTGTGTTTTTTTATGTAGATGACATTATTTTATCCATTCCAAAGGATAAGGTTCCACAAGTCCTGCAAGTTTTCAATAGTTTCCATAGCAGCCTCCAATTTACATATGAGTTAGAGAGTGATAACCGAATCCCGTTTCTGGATGTTCTTCTTATTAGAGAGGGCAACAAGATTATCACTGACATTTATAGAAAACCGATATCATCAGGTAGAGTCTTACATTATGACTCAGCGCACTCGAGAATTCAGAAAGTTATGATAATAAAATCGATAAAACACAAAATTCAGAATTTATCGGACGAGTTGTTTCACAAGAAAAATTTCGATGAGCAAACTTTATTTCTGATGAGGAATGGTTACCCGAAAAGTTTGATACATAAAATTTTTTATTCTTCTAATGTTGAACCTCCACCGCACACGTTGAATAATGTTGACGAGTCCCATAATAATGTCAGAGTCTGTAAGTTGATTTATGTACCGAGGTTGTCCGAACAACTCAAACGAATAATGAAAGATAGTACAAATCGTGTTATTTATTACTACAACAAAACTGTTCGGTCTATTTTTTCAAAGCTTAAGGATAGGGATCCGAAGGAGAGATGTTCTGGGGTGGTTTATAAGATCAACTGTAGCGATTGTAGCGTGTGTTATGTCGGGCAAACAGGGCAATATTTGGGCAACAGATCTGCCCAACATGAAAGGGATTGCAAGAATAAAAAAGAATCCACAGCATTATCTGCTCATGCTTCATCATCCAACCACAATTTTGATTTTCGGAATGTTGAAATTTTGGGTCGGGAGAACAACTGGTTTAAACGTTGCTTTAAGGAGATGATTTATATAAAAAAGTTCCCAAACACAGTTAATGCACGTACGGACGTTAGTACGTTGAGTGTGGCATATTCCAACTTGATTCCAAAATGTTGAAAGCCCAGTTAAATATTTGGTCGTTTCGTTACGCCACTGTACAAGTGTCATGTTGTCTCTCGTGTTTCCGTTGTGTTTGTAGATCGTTTTTCTTCCATTCATTTGAATTCTGCGTTTGATGTGTCATGACCCAAAAAAGCAAACATACATCGATGCCTAGATCCGGTAGAACTCATTTTCCCGTTTTATTTTCATTTTTATGACGATTTTCTGTACATGAAAATATTGAAATTTTTAATATTCTGACAGTGAGTATTTTTCCTTTTTTTCCTTGGCCTGTCTTGCTATACAGTTGTCTTGCTCAGTCTGCTTTGATGTTTAATGTTGTTTTCGGTGTTTTTATATTTGTAATTTATTAGATTGATAATTTTAGTAATTTATATGAATATTATGCCATCATATTTTTATATTATCTATGTCACTGTTTATAACATAATTTTCCATTTTTTAGCCTGAAGAAGGCACAATAAAGTGCCGAAACGTCGTGAAAGAATAGTTTCTTGTGTTTGTTCCTTGGACCGATATTTCCCAACTGTAATTATTAATTGGAACGAGATTTTCCTGTTCGTACAAATACATATATTTATTCACGTAAATTCCGATTTGCATATGACTTCTACAACCTTTAATTTCGAACGATAGAAATCGGGTTCACTAAGAGAAACTCAAGAATTTTTTCCGAAATAAATAGAATTGTGGAGGGAAAACTTCGCTTTTGGTTATTTACAACCATTCCGATAATAAGAAATCATCCAGCAATTTGTAATTTCCGTTCCAATTATTGTATTCTACATACTTGGACAACTTTTCAACTCTCGCTTGAGTTATCTCAATTATGCGGTGTCGCCACTTTGTAGGAAAATTAGCCGCTTCGTTTCTTTCGGTTGATTTTTCCTAATAGAAAGAATTGAGTAGATATTTATGCCATGAGGATGGAGACATGTAATCCCAAGGGCTTTAAGCCCGAGGATTCTCAATAAGCCCGAGAACTTCAACATCTTGCAATATAGCCGTGGCGCATTCAAACTTTGATTTCACACCAGTTCGCTTGTTTCGCTGACACAGTAGCATCTTCAGGTGGACTTGGAGGAGCAGCTTACGTTGGTGAAAATCATGAAATTCAGTTCTTACTCATAAATCAATCATGTTTTTTCATTAATTATCGGCCACCACATCAAATCAATAGTATATTTATTTCAATAGAACAGCAAATGGAATGGGACATTTTATGAAATCACTTCTTTCTTATTTTTCTTAAAATTTCAGCTATAGCTTCGATATTTCTGCGCCGATGTTGAATTTTTCACCAGTGGTATGAAGCCATCATCCTTGGCCTCGTCGCAACTGGTATTTTCTTTAAGATCTCCTTGTTAAACAGTGCTTTAATACAGGGAACCGTGTTTCGGTTAGAAATTTAGAAACAATAAGAGCCTTAAAAAGTTCTCCTTTATGTTGGGTGGATTTTTAAATCATTTTCGTCATTTTCTCTATACATTGCCTTGGTAAGTAAATACCGCTATATTTTATGAATTTCCATTTGTCTCGTGAAATTCGTCTGCTTTCGAAAAACAATAGCTGATACTAGGCGTAAACTGCATGAAGGAATACCTACTATATAATAAAAAGTAGTGGCGTGTATATGTATTGTATGATATAAGGAAAACGACAATTTAATTTGAAATTTTCTACAGTTTTTTTATACTCTGAAAGAATCTATAAATGTAATGAGTTCCATTTAGAGGCGTTCAATTTGTATATCGATCGAAATTTATTCTGGGAGGATTCTGCATCTCTTCATAAATTTTTTAGGGTTTTCACGCCCAATCTCTGAAACAAAATCAATTAAAAATGAAATCAACGATTTGCTCCTGCGTAAATTCTTGCACTAATTTGTCAGGAGCAAATGAACTAGAAAAAATTGTTGCCTGACAATGAACTCAAAATAAATAACGTTGAAATTATAATTCTAAGTTGTAACGTTTCAGAGATTGGGAGTGAAAACCCTAAAAAGTTTATGGAGAGGTTCAATTTGTAGTTAACTGAAAATAGCATTTTCTCTTCATTTGTAAGATTTCACCTGAGAGTTTCTCCAACTTTATCCAACAGGGTGTAAGTCAGGGGATCTAGAAGGAAATTCACTACGTTTATAGGATTCCGCTCTTAACCATACTTGTGCACTAATTATGTTCGATAACGCCTTGCAAGAAGGCCAACAAGAAAAATCCGCACTCAATGGTAGATTTAAAACTGTAGCTTTGGAAAACCATATATAATTTTGCTTAAAATTAAGCTAAATTTTTTTCGTATGTCTATGCAAGTCAATGCATTTTAATTTCAAGTTACCAATGATGCAGTTCAGAAGGTATCTGTTATTGTTTCAATGAAAAAAGACGAATTTCTCGATAAAAAAAGAATTTTATGATATAGCGGTATGGTATTATATTTCTATAGCAACGAGAAAATAACGAAAATTTTTCTGAACTCTTAGACAAAAAACTGAAACTTTTCGATTCGATATGTTCACACCCTGTACAACGGGATGAGATTGAAAAACAATACCCTGCGCAAGTTGGGTAAAGATTAAGGGTTGTGCTTACCATGTACCACTGTCGAAAAATCCAATATCAGTGGAGAAATGTCGAAATTATACCTAAATAGAACTATAAGAAAAAAAATTAATTTCAAGCAATGGCGTTATTTTCGTGGCGTTGTATCCGGAAAGTGGCAAAGATGTCCTGAGTTATTGAAATAACAATCTAGGGAGCATCATTTTTTTAAATTCTTCGCCAAAACCAGGAATTTCAGGCCGTCCTGCCGTCACACCTTGTAGCACAAAGGGAGTGAAAAATAATAGGAACAAAGAAGAGTCAACAACATCACCAAAGTAATGTCGAAGTTATAGCACTTTTTTAGCCGTCCCAGTTCATTTACTGCCTAGTATATGAGACGCACTATATCTAAAAATTTTCGGAAAAATTATCCAGAAGCGAAATAGGTAGCAGAATAAAAACTTTTTTACCATTTTCAACTTTTCAAAAGAAGAAAATTATTCAATGAACAGCACATCACTTTCGTTTTCAATAGCACCAATTAGGTACTATGATTCTACGTCAAAAAAATCAGACTTCTATTGATTGGCGATCACTCAAAACACTAAAATGATGATTTTTTTCACTTCAACACGCAATGCGTTTCATAAAGCTTCATATATCCTAATATCACGAAATTTCAATATTTTCAAAAATCCAGTGAAAAACCTTGGTTCGAAATTGCAGGCGGTTTCTCAGTTACAAACTAACTTTTTCATCGCCTACTATTATCTTAGTTTAATTGGCAAATCACTTCCAAGAACAGAAGAAACAATTAGCGAAATAACCCAATCAGTCCGTAACTAATATGATTATGTTTGAATAGATATTAATTATTTTGATCTTTCCCACAGAATTGTAATAATTGTTTTTGTGTGAAGTTATTGTTGAACTCCTTAATAACGGAACGGTTTGTTAGTTCCAGTGTCCGTAAATCAGATCCAAACCATTCCAACAAATTGGAAGGATGTCTGCAGTAATTATTGAATAAATAACCTCAATCTACTGAACTTCAATTTGAAGACTATCACAAATACAGCAACAATGTATTTGCACCCACATCCTTCATTTCTCAATCTGCGCTATTGAATAGGACTATTTCAATCATACTTATTGAGAGAATAGAGTGCATGAAATACTTTTAGGGATCCCAGAAAAATTGAAAGACTTCGCATTTTTCTTCAGTATAGGTACCCAATTCATAAATTTTGGACAGTCAAGAATTTCATTTGTTTATATAACAAGTAAAGGTAGTAGTAAAGGTGAGCTGAAATACCTACACCTTTTTTGAAGACAAAAACCGATAGGTTTTCCAGAGGGTTCGGAACTGAAGGAAGAAAATTTAAATATACAGAGTCAACCACAAAGTTGTGGAAAAGGAGTTGTACTTTTGAATGAACAACCTGCATATTGTTACTAATTTTTATTGTCGACTCAGTTTGAAACATTTTGTATGAGTAATACAGTCATTCTACCCAAATTTTTTAGTTTCCTGACATTCGGCGTTTCAATAATGCTAGTTTATCAACGGAAATGGTTTTAAATAACCAAATACATTTTCGCGATAATTTGTATCATTGCCAATTCGTAAATGGAGTTTTTTTGCTATGTTTCGAAAAATAAGTAAATAATATACCAAAGATGGGAAACGAAGCGACTAAATTGATGTGAGCGTTATCTGTGTGTCAACTGTGTTCTCACGATGACAGGACTGGTTAAAATATTTTGAGTGCCATTTGGAGAAACATATGAAATTTTGTAAGATTTCAGATGGCCATTTTGATTGAAGAGGTTTTGAATGTTTCGATTCTCGTACCGCTTTTTGTTTATCTAGCTCGTTATAGTTGCTGATTATTGAATTTTTTTTGTCTAATTTCTTAGTGAAAACGCCAAAATATCGTCCGAAAATTATTGAATGGTATAGAACTGTGGATCAAATAATTAAATGGTTTTGCGAATTAAGCTTTTCACTCAACTAAGGAATATTGAAGAGTAAGTAATAAAACTCGTAACATGAGAATCGATCATTCATTGATTTTTATTTTCAGTGATTCAAAGTGGATTAAATTTTCAGGGTGTTGAGACAATGACTTCAGCAAACACAACTGACCACACCATGTCCAGTGAGCATTTTTCTGCAAGTCAATTGAGAACTGTTCATCCACGTAAATTGTTGTATGCAGAAAGCATCCCTTGCATGAACGCCCCATTAAGGGTAAATTATGACCTTAATAGGTTCATTCAATGATTCTCAGTTGCTACTGCTTCAATGTATTCAGAAATGCAGAGGTTCTATTGCTTTCGATTTGGAAACCGATTGACTGTCAAATTGTTGTTTGGGAAGTCAGAGTTTTATGTAGCCTGCTGTGACTGTTTTGTTCAATCATTAATCAATTTGTAAATTGCGTAATGAAGAGATCATATCATAAGGAAATCATAAAAAAGGCTTAAGGAAACTATACAGACAGGCTAACATACAGGTTTTGTATCATCTGTGAGGTTTTTTCAATGCTGTTCTGAAAATTTTATAAATAATGCATATTATGTAAATAACCTAAATGTGTATGCCATGATGGTATATTTATTATTGGTTCATATTAATTTCTGATATATGTATATTGTACCCATTCAGCTAAGTTTATTAATTCAAAATAACCTATTGCACAAAAATAACACCATATACATTTGGGTCCTAGTCAAAGCTTTCTTGGTTGTCCAATTTTTGTAAATTTTTCATAAATTGCAGATAAAAATATAGTACATCCAACAGCGTTTTTCAATGATATTAATCGATCCCAAACAATATTCAGATGAAAACTAACATCCTGATCCAAAACAAAACCATACTTTTGTTTTGTCGCTCAGGATGTTTGTTTTCTGGTCTGAACAAAGTCGATATTGAAATTCAATACAAAGAATATAATTCGAATTTCGCGTCCCTCAATTATTATAAAACAGAAAACAGAAAAGTACGTTTTCAGCCCCATTTCATTGCCAAGTGTGTTTTCACCGAGGTTTTCACTGACCAAAATTAAGTCGGTTTTTAGTACTAGACATATGAGGGCGTTTCCTATCTTTCTACTCTATAATCTTTGTAATATACAATAAATATATTGAAAAATAAATTATTTCTTGAAATTTATTTTGTGTTTAGTAATTGATCAATATTTCATGATATCTAACAAACTAATGAATTTAGGTGTAGCTTATGGTTAATTAAAAATGTTTAAATTTCAGTTGACAATCAAAATTAATTATAAGTGTTAGATTGAGAGAAATAATATAACCGTCATTCTCCACAACTCTTTGAGTGATTTTGTATGTATTAAAATTGATCACAGATATGTAGGTTCTTTACATCCCTTCAACTTTTGTATGAGACAGTTCCTGATACGCTTAGTTTTTTTTTCAAAAACTTCGACCGTCCTGGTTATAATTCCTGATTCTGATTTGGTTTGTTTGTTTTCTGCACAGATTGTGGAAAAAGCTTCCATAAGAAGTATGATGAAAGTTTGTTGTTATTTCAATTCTTGAAGGATTGCATGATTCAAAACTGTAGAAAATGTTTCTTCATCTATTTCATGAATTGCGTAACAAATTTGGCAACCACATTTTTATGACCGTATGAAAAACTACTTTCAAGAAGAGGACAATAAATTTTGCATATTTCCACCCCTCGTGAATTTATTCTCGTTTCGATACATTTCAATCAGATAATGGTATTAATTAGTCTCAATTCGAATTCGAAATGCCTCAATTTCACAGAATCTTCCGGGATGGGTATGTGACGAAGTGAGATACAGAGTTTTTATTGGCGGGCAAATTTTTTGTAATCCTGGTTTATTTGTGACTAATTTGCAATTCAGCGACCAGAGTAAGATAGACAACCGAGACGAACTGTAAACGTGAAACAATTTAACACGAGCAAGGTCTTTCCCACTGAATGAAATACTATGAAACCGTGAAGAAGATAATCGCAGTTAATACCAGTAAATTTCGTGATATAATTCCAGAGGAACTGGAAGATTTTGTGGGAGGCAAGTTGGAAGATTAACATCTCATTTCGGTCGCGATTGGAATAAAGCGAGTGAAATTTGGCACAGCTCTACTGTACAATGAAGCTGATGTTCAATTGATATTCATCTTTATCACAATCGAATATTTTATCATTTGAATATTTCGAATAAACAGTTATTGTATCATTACCTTCTTTCCACCTAGTCAATTTGTACACATTATCATCAAAAAACGTCTTCCAACAAACGAAAGCTTACAAGTCTGAAAATTTAAAAAAAAACAATTATACTACTCATTGGAGAGCGCTCGTCAATTTTTCAGCAAAATTATATGTAGATCACTCATCGTCTCTCAAGTTTTGAACATATGGTATTTGAAGAATAAAACTTTGACGATTAGTTCATTAGTAAGGAATAAAGTTTAACGAATTTTTCCAATGAAGAAGTGTACCTCGTTGAGGACGGTGTGTTTTATGCCTTTTAAGCAAGATGTGTTTTTCACATGATAAATATTCCTGGAAAGATTTTATGCGGGATTAATGTTCCTGTCATCACATTATCACCTGTTGGTGCATGATATCTGAACGAATGGTAATTTCTTCAGTGTTCGGCGTATTATTTTTTACATACAATATCTCAGGGAACTCCTTATTTTACTCAACTCAGGTGTTCACTAAGTTTATATCACCTCCACCCACCTGAAGAAGGTATTGGGTAGCAGAATGAGCATGTAGTGGTTGTAGCTAATGTTCTAAAATTTGTAGAGAATTTTGTTTAGGTCATGTCACCAGAACATTCACACAAAAAAATTGTATGCAGGAACTATGCGCAAGAAAATTCTAAATAGTAGATATCTTGAAAACGTCAATCAAATAATGAGAAGGTTGATGGTTCAGACTAAAATGTTGCAGAAGGAGCGATCCCAAATATGCCAGTAAGTAGTTATATGAATGTGTGAAACTGATTTAATCACTTTAATGTTGCAATTTTGCGTTGATCTGCTTACTGGTTACACTCAATACGTCTAGTATAAGTGGTATCTTTCATTTGCCAAGTTGTTGTCTCCAAAAATCGTATACAGGGCGAGTCTTTGAATAGTAGAAATATTTCAACAGTAGATTCTTGAGGTCAAAAGAAACACTTTTTCCAATAACATTTTTTTCCGATTCGGCCCTGATAAAAAGATATAACCATTTTAAATTTTTATAATGAGCTATGCCACCCCAGAAAAAACAAAATTAACTTTAGAATAACACTATACATCTGTGGATCTTTTAAAAAGAATTTGGCAATCAGCCAAAGTACCCAATTTTTCAAATTTCACAGATACTTTTTTTTACAGAAAGTATTCATTGGATAACCTCCAAATATGTTTCAAGGGTTAGGTTCTTTGAATTTTTGATATTTTCATGGTACTTGACGGTCATAACTAGAAAACTGGAGGACTTGGGTGAAATCTTGTATTCGAAAAAGAATCATCAAATAAATGGGAAACTGTATTCCGAAATTTACTTCATTCGATAAAACCGTTTGCGATATAGAACAACAAATAAAAAAATTGTATGGTTTTTCCACAGCCTGTATCCTTTAAACCGAGCCGATTCGAAAAAATTGGTGAAAGCAAAAAGTGTTTTCCTTTTAAATTCAAGAATCTACTGTTGCAAAATTTGTACGAGTCAAAGACTCGCCCTGTATACTGAATTCAAATAATCTGGACTAGGTCTTGTGCAGTTTTTGATCGCCCTTCAGTAGGATTTTCGTGTCTATTTTCGAATGCGAATTGATTATTGTGACGTATTGACTAATGAGTTACACTCAAGCTAGTGAAATATACAATGAGTTGAAAAAAAAATTCGGCATGTATCTTATGTACCTACTGTACAACTTTTCGGAAGGCGGTTCTGTAAATCGACATTTAACTGCCATTTTTTTGGACACTCAATAAGAAGTGCCTTCATTTTAGTTGAACCGTTAATTTCGTTCAGGAGATTCACATCCAGTTTCATTATCAAATTTCAGGTCATTTCAAGCTTAAAGCTTCCTTTAGTATCATTTTAAGTAGGGTTGACGGAAGATTTAAAATTAAAGGGACTTTAAGTTGATTATAAAACTGGCCATTAGTGAATTTCATTAACATTCAAATTATATAATGAGCAATATAGTAGTCAAAAAAACTATAAGTTTTTTTCTGATGATTCTTAATCTTTCATGAAAATGTTTCCCATCTTATCCATGACACCCTGTATAAGATCTGTCAATGCAACTGCCTTTGATTTAAGGGTTGATCTTTTGTTTATTGACGAAATGGAAAACCCACCCAATCAATTTGTATGAGATGTGTTCTGTTTTCTATTCATTTCTCTAGATATGTTTGGCAATAAGTCCACAATATTCCAGTACAACTCGATTCATTTCATGGTCAGTTTGGCATATGAATATAAATAAACTTTCCTTGAAACTCAAGGAGATCTAAAAGCTAAAATCGATTTTATGAGTTGAAGATCAAATATAAACCCCAACCACTTCCACCAAAACAATCCATCGATCTACCTTAGTCGAACTCAAGTGACTCCTGAAGATCACATAGATAGCATCGTGATAAAAACCCGATATGGTCGCATCTACATGCCGTGCCGTGCGATGGATAGGAGCTTCGGCCAAACTTCAAAGCACAATGTCGGGGTCAACACACGATACTGCGTACGAATTGCTATCACAGAACAACACGCGTTCGATTCCGTGAACCGGCCTTAGCGATGGAGGCAAAACGACTAAATATTCTCTCTTCAACCTGCCGGTACTTCTTTCTTCTTGGCACGTTACTCGGACGATCGCTCGACCGGGGATAAGGACTGTGTGTGACCGCTAATCCTGGTGCGACCATTGGAGCTTTGTGGATGAAGACGAACTGGAGTTTAAATGCCTTCGTGTTCTCTGGATGCGTCCAAATGATCTTGTCTTGAAGGTATTCATTCGGTTCGTTGAAACATTGCCAGTTTCACACTGAAAATAATCTTTTTCTTGTGCAAGAAGTAGGGCTATTTTGCCTTGTCAACAAAGAAATAATTAAGGTCTGCCCTAGATGTCGGGAACAGTCAAAGAGACTCTACCAAGTCTTTAATTGTACAAGTCACGTCAAGAACAATATAGATTCAGATTAATCCTCGCCTATAAAAAAATTAAATAGGACCCTAGGCTAAAAGTGCTCTATGATTTGAATCAATGTCACAACACACACATGGTGCTCTATGATAGGTGTCCATTTCTTTTTAATCAGGTGGATAACTTGTGCCTTCAAATCAGAATCACCGACATACAAATGTTGACTGGTTCGTCAGAGGAACTGAACAGTATCAGTCTTGGATGGTATTTGAAGGTATTTCCCTTTCAACAGAGAAATACTCATCCAAACATTTGCCCAACATTAGCTAACATACTCCGGAAACTTCAGTTTACCTATGGGTATGGGTGTTCAGATTTAATGTAGCTTCCGTTAGAAAAAAACTTCGTCAGTGAATAAGATGATCGAGGCATAAGATGAGAATGGGGAGCTGATCTGATCATTTTGGTATGGATCTATCGGTTCCAAAATGTGGCCACATTTGGGTTATTTGAACTTCTTCTACAGGAATACTCTTTCAAAACAAGATCAGGCACAATTTACACTGTTGGAATCAGGATAATTCTGGGTATTCACATTTAATGAAGCTGCCGTTAGAAAAAAAAAATAGACAGAGTTCAATACTTCGTCAGCCAATGAGATTATTAAGGCATTAGGTGAAACCTGATGAGGAGCTTATCCGACCATTTGGCTGCGTACCTATCAGGTCCTGGCGTAGCCACATTTGGGTTATTTGAACTTCTTCTATAGTGGTGCTCTTCCAAAACAAGATCAGGCACAATTTACATTATCGCAATAAGCATGATCCTTTTTAAAATCCACACCCAGTATTCCAGTATTGTTTGAAAGTACCCATACCATCATAATCTATAGACGGAGGTGGCTTGCATACAAGCTCAGTTCCAAATTGAACAGATTTCAGCACCATCCAGTCCTAACAAGTATCGAAGACCCACAGAGATGGTAAACACATTATTCAATGGTACCGAACCGTCCACATTTCAAGCTATTCTGGTCCTCTCTGGAGTAAAAATTTCAAAAAGAAGGCATCTCTCCTCCAGCACTTTCCGATCCCGCTAGTAGCTGTCATTTCAAGGATAGTCATTAAATCTGGTTCACCAAAGTACGCGCCTAATAATCCCTATGAATTCAGAGCAAAGATTATAGAGTAGAAAGATAGGAAACGCCCTCATATCTCTAGTACTAAAAACCGACTACATTTTGGTCAGTGAAAACACGCTTGACAATGAGTCAGCTTTGAAAAGGCACTGTCAATCCAGAAAAACTTTTTCAAGAACAGTTTTCCGTTTTAATTGAGGGGCGCGAAATTCGAATTCTATTCCTTGTAATGAATTTCAATATCGACTTTGTCTCGGACTTTGTTTAGATCAGAAAACAAATATCCTGAGCGACAAAACAAAAGTATGGTTTTGTTTTGTCATCAGGATGTTAGTTTTCATCAGAACATTGTTTGGAATCAATTGATATCAATGAAAAACGCTGATGGATGTGCTATATTTTTATTTGCAATTTATGTGAAATTTACAAAAATTTAAATTATGGACAATAAATAAAGCTTTGACTAGGACACAAAAGTAATGATGGATCTGCTATACGTCAAAGGTGTTATTTCTGTGCAATAGGTTGTTTTGAATCAATAAACTTAGTTGAATCTGTAAAATATACATGTATCAGGAATTAATATAAACCAATATTCAATATACCATCAAAGCATACACATCATTTCAGTTCAGTTCAGTTCTTCACATATGAAGAACAGAACCACACTTAAAGAAAAATCTTACAGAGATATACAGACCTGTATTTCTGTATTGTGCTTTTTTATGATTTCCTTATGATATGGTGTCTTTATGACACAATATAGAAATTGATTGATGAATTAGCAGAACACTCACAGCAGGTTTCATAAAACTTTAACTTTCCAAACAACAATTTGACAGTCACTCAGTTCCCAAATCTAAATCAATAAAACCTCTGCATTTCTGGATATATTGAAAGAGTAGCAATTGAGAATATGGAATGGACCTAAAAAGGTCATAATTTCCCCTTAGCCCCTCAGACCGTAGAATATGTACGGAAATGTCAGAGTTGATCTGGGTCCAAGCTTAAAGCGTTTCTTATTAGTGAAACTACACCTTTTCCAGTTGTTATTCAGAAACGATCAATTGAAATTCAGGTTGGTCAAGTTAATTTAATTGCAGAAATCAGTTGTTAATCTGATTTATCATTTTCAATCCAGAAAACGTCTACTGTAATTCAGAAAGTACAAATATTTTTCAAAGTTATGCACAGTGCATCCCAAATTCGGTGTCCCCTAAGGTATTTCTGCAACCGTTGGAGATTAAAAAAAATTCAAGTAATTAAATGGACTTTTTCATGTAAACATCAGAGGTGCTTTTATTTTTTTGATATATGTTAAACTCTGAAAGTTCAGGGTCATTTTGAAATAATATTGCCTTTTAGGGGATACTGTGTATCTCGAGAACATCTTATGATATTTTCAAGATGAAAACTGCCTTGGAGAGATATTTTTACGTTACATTGGCGTGCACTTAAATTTCTCCAAGCTATCATATTCCAGTTATGACCAAACTTATGATTTTTTAAATGGGACACCCTATATTTTATTTCATTATTAAATTGCATATTTTTTCTTATTAAAATTCGGTTTGCGCGATTCAGAGGGTTAAGATTATCAAGTTAAGATTATCAAGTATCATCCAAAATATACAAAATTTCGATCTTGATTTTCCGTCTCTTATGATCAACAATGGCGTTACCTCCTTCTTTTCTTATTTTCATCTAATAATAATTTAAATGTTTCACAAGTGGAAATATAAAAAAAAATTATTTTCTGGGATAAAGGAGATTCACTGACTTCTGTCAATATCACATTTGTCCAAGCAACTTTGATGCTGGGTCTTCAAAGTATAAGATTCAAATTTCAATCATCAAAACATATTTTAAGATACCTAATTTTATATTATATATTATTTAAATCAGAGAAAATTATGTAATTCATTGGTGAAATAAAAGATAGGGTATCCGGTTGAAAAAACTATATATATTTGAGTTATAACTCGAAAACGTAAAAATTTTTCATTTTTTCATGTATGCCAATGATTTCCACGTCAAAATATCTTTCAGAGACAGTTTTCACTTCGAAAGTATCATAAGAATGATGAAATGACCCTGTAATTTTCAAAGTTCAACATATATCAAAAAACTTGAAGGACCTTTGAATTTTTCATGAAAAAATAGCTCTTCTGACTATATACCTGCAACAGTTGCAAAAATATCCTTAGGGGACAGCGAATTTGGGATGCACTGTACATTTTACAACATGATTTTTGTATAACTCATTACAGGGTGATCGATTATAAATGCCCCTCCCCTATTTTTAACTATTTTGTGCCACCCTGTAAAAAAGATCCATACATAAGTATAATAAGTAGGTATATATATAATAAGTATAGTGATCTTATCACCTATTTTCTTATTTCAAATAGGAACCTTATTTTTTATCTGATCTTTTCATTCTCCTGAAAATTTTGAATCTCCTTCATCGTAAGCAGTATCTGTTACACATACCTAATTGAATTGATTTATTTGGGAATTACAATGAATTTGGTTCATTGAGTCTATTTTCAACTCGATTGCGAGAGATTGTGACATTCACTTTGACACATTGGCATCTGTTATTAGCAGATATATATTAAGGTTGAATTAAGTCTTTAAGGTGTTTATTTATGTATAATTATTTTTGCCGCTTAGCGATTGTTTTCTTCATTTTTTTTTGTTCGTTGTTTCCATGCCATTGTAATTTTTAATTTTTTTTTAGTTTACAATATTGGTTGAATTCTCATTTGCATATTTCTAGTCTCGATATAATATTGTTCAATTTTGTTTTTCTTCCTTTTCGTTATTAGCAATGTTGCTTGGTTTCTTTCATTACGCTAGGTTAAGTTATTTTCTGTAACTGGGTATTTACCTGTTGAAGTAAATAACTTATTATTATTACTTATTATTAATTCCTGAAATGAATCTGACTCATATGAACTACAATTGACGGTTTCTGAAATACATGTGACTAAGACTAAACTGAATTTTAAATGACCTCTTCTGAAAATAAAGTAACTAATCTGAATTACATTTGATGTTTTCTGAATTGAAAATTTGACTTATCTGGAATAAAAGCGATTGTTTCTGAATTTCAATTGATTATTCCCTAATAATTACAACTGGAAATGTTACAGTGGAGTGCGAGTGCAAATTTTTATGTCCTCTACAATCTCTCCGAATGATCTTGAGCTACTATAATTCTACCAATGAAATTCGCTGTAATAGAAAATTTAATTGAGTGAATTTTATGGAAACAGAGCAATATCAGGAAAAGAGAGATGAGTTTTCTCAGATAGGTAATTCATGTTATTTCATGCAACCAAAGTGATATTCTTCATAAACACTGTTCTTTCTATTCCTATAGGAAAAGAAACAAATCGGTTCTCTTCCTTTCGTCCTCTTTTCAGTTCTTGCGGAACTTCTGCGTATTTCACATTAGAAACGAAGGAAAATTACTGTCAATTTCAATTGCGATCTTTGCGATTTCCTCGCGTGGCACAAAAAGTGCATAGAGTGGAGTTGAATATTCATGCAAGAACATTGAAAACATAAGTGAACTCAATTGAAGCGTACATCGCACTTTCTAATCATTCGACCATTTATTGTAAACAACCAAATTTTTTGGATTTATGAGAAAATGAGTCTACCCTAATTACTATCCGCTTCCTACGACATGTTCCATGAAGTACTTGCTGTTAGAGCGTCTCATCATTTTTTTATAGAAATGAAAAAGAACCTTGCAGTGGCGCTACAGCAATGAAGGTTACATAGTATAACGTGCGTTCAGAAAGATTCGTCGTCAAGTAGGCTATGGAATTTGAATGTCGATATTTCATGTCTAAACGTAATTCTTAGCTTCTGCTGTACTAAATTTCAGGTGAACTGTCAAGTTAGAAGTTACCATTTTGGATTGTTGTTGAATTAAAATTATCAGGAAATTATGAAGATGGTTTTTATGGACGTGTAAATAGCATTTAGTGTTGGATCCTACTTCAAAATTGGGTAGCAAATAGAAGGAGAGGAGAGGAAATATTCTTTAACGTTCCAGCGACATTCCCAATGTATATTCCAATTTTGCTGAAAGAATACATCTTTCTACTGTTTTGCGATTTTTGAGGGAATAGGTAGGTTCAATGAAAAAAAAAGTAGTGGTCGACCAAAGAAGAAAACCTCAGAGTTATTCAGCAATAATGAAAATATGATGACAGAAGACAGAAGCTCCAAGAAACCCAGAATTTTGAATGAAAGACATCAGTTTTTTTTTCATAAAGATTGACATGATATCAAAAAATTGAAAGATTGATTACCTGTCCTTGTAGCATCCAAAAAAATTTAAGTTCGGTATGCATCAGTCAATGGCAAAATGTCGGACCTATTTTCTCTCATGGAACTTTAACAGTAGAAGGAGAAAGCATCATGCATTTTTATAGCTGAATTGAATTTTGATAGATTGTCCAATATTTATTTTCATGTAATTCAGTAGTTTAGTTTAATCATGGATTTTCAGTAACAACCAAATCAATTCAATATTTATAGAGAATTAATAAACATATTGAGATTCTTACTGTGCATTATTCATATTACTGCAATAGGTAGAACCTTTTTACCGAAAAAAAAACATAATACCACATTCAAGATTAATGTACGTATGAAAATAGAGGAAATCGGTTAAAATTTTTACAAAGAATTTTTCTAACCGCCTCAGATTATTTGGATTCTTGTGATCTGACTCAATGGAAGAAATGCTTCTCGCACTTTGGGCGAAATTAACTTTTTCTTAAAAGTCCCTTTCCACTTTCCTTACAAAATAACGATGTCTAGGTTAATGTCATCATTGTTTACATTTTAGGAAGATGAAACAATTCAAGAAAAGACCTACGTTCGGACACCGAACATCAATGTTTGAAATTCTATAGCCTATTTGACGACGAATTTTTCTGAACGCACATTATTTCACCCACATGATGAGATGGAGTCAGAGATATATAAAATATTTCAATATTCGAGAGATGGACTCCTTAATATTTAGGGTAAAATATCACTTATTTCGAATTTAAAATAACTGTTTGGCTTTTTAGAAAGAACCTAAATTAAGCTTCAATACGTGTCCCCACATTTACAATAATTTTTTCATGAATTTAGAATTTGAACAAAGTTGAATTTTTTCACATAAACAGTTTGTTAACTCCGTTGGTTTCTATAAGATGTTCCACCAAGTGTTGTTCATCAGTGCATTTTTTCACCGTACTGATGATGAAAAACGTGTCTACGGTTAATATAAATAGGAATGAGATATCTTATGATTGAATATGAAACGTGAAAGTATTCGTGAAAAATTATTCAGATAGTCGTAAGGAACAGATTCCGAATCATAACGCCATTATTTGTCAATTTATAGCAATAGTTGATTCTTCTCTTCATCAAATGGTCTCTTGACTAGATGTCTTCAGCATAAACCATATACTTTAATTTTCCTCATGAGGAAAAATCTATTGGCCTTAGATCTGAAGATCGAGGAAGCCATGAAATAGGTGCTCCTCGACATATCTATCGATCAGCATACCGAGTGAAATAATGAGGATAATGAATTAAAAATTGTCCAAATTCCTGCAATAATTATTTTAATGAAATATTTTACCTTTTATTGTTGTTGAATGAATATTTTCATATATTAGCTCATTATCATCATATTTCACACCTTCCCTGAGTTTTTCAAGAAAATTCTGACATTTAATATTATTCCACGAAATATCTCATTCTTGTTCCTGTGAATGAATCAAATTTTTCAAACTTTGTCCTAATTCAAAAATCCATAAAAAGAATTGAAGATGTGACAATTTTGAGTGGTTGTACAACGTATTGAAGCTTATTTAAGGTACTTTCTAAGAGCGAAACAGTTATTTGAAATTCAAAATACAAAGTGATATTTTTACCCTGAACACTTTGAATGAGGATTAATGAGTCCGACCCTGGAATATTGAAATAATTGATGTCTCTCTGACTCGACCTCAACATGTGTCAATACCTTTCCAAGTTTCAATTCATTCCGTGGATAAGTTTTGCATTGATGACAGTCTCAGTATTTCCATGAATTTCGAAAAACACTCTGTAGCTTTCTGGGAAAAGCCAGAAATTTATTTTCTTCATTTAGTCGTGCGTACTCAGCTAGACATAGTCTATCTCTGATAAGAGTATGTACAGTTACACCCGGGACACCCTGTAGAAAAAGTTGAACCCATCGTATTCAAGTCAAAACAAAAATGGAAAATTATTCCGAAAGGGATAACGACGAAATCGAATAATTTAACGAATTTTTAATTTTACCATGGGTGGATTGGTTATGAATTCGATCAAAAGCGCAAAAGTCAGTGGTCTCTTCATTTCCTCCAGTTCATTTTTCGCCCAGGTTCTTCGGTATGTTTTTATAAATATTATTGAGATCTCTCTCGCATATTCAATTTCGATCTCCGCCACTGTGCTCCATTATACTTTCCAGAAACCAAGCACAGGAAACAGTGGCCTGATGTTCGATTTCTAATGAAAGATTTCATGTTTGATAACAATTATGGATCGATATTTTTGCGGATTGCAGAAAATGTGGTATCTCCATACTATGGTTGTATTGTAAATTGAAAATTATAGCCCTACTTTGATCGAGTGGATGGGTTAATTGTATTTTGATTGTACGCAAGTGTTGCTCTCTATAATGAATGACATGAAATATGGACACGCTATCTTATTACTGAAATGGATAGCGAATTTTTGAACGAAATCATGCGTTTCATTATAGAGTAGAGAAAGGGGAAATTGATGGTATTATGGTTGTGCATGGAAATGAGAAGAGAGTGAGAACTCACCCCATCCAGTATGGGAAGACGGGGCATGTACCATGAAATATCTGCCTCTGGATTTCTCAAAATAATTACTATTTTTATGGGGGTAATCATAAAGTAAAGATGTTTTCTCCGGGGGTAATGGTATAATGTGGTCTTTTCTTTTCTATTGGCAGTTCACGATATGGTCCCGCTTTCGGTTGTATCAGTCCTAAACTCCCCACCTACTTATAATAGGTACTGCATTTGATGAGTTAAAAACCCAATGTTTATTACTCGATGAAGTTTGAAGCTATGATGAATCAAAACTCATCTTACTCCACAATTTTGAATAAAAGCTTGTTGATATAAGGGATTCATAAAGGTCCATAGAGGCATTCAGTGGCTTTTGGCATGAACCAGATATTATATTTCTATAATATTCTACCAAACTATATGTTCTATAATTTCCATTAAAATAACAAATAACAACTAGCTTCTTCAAAATACGGCATTTCATATACCATGTCTGATTTTAAAAAGCAAATTTCACCAAAAATGCTTTTGAGTTTAAATGTTCTGTATTAATGTTTACCTCAAAATTATATGTTCATAAAATTTGTCAGACACATAAAGCCCTATACATTTGGAGTTTTTTTCATGCTTTACTCAAATGTCGAATGAAATATAAGATGTTTTATTCAAAAAAAGGTGACTTTACTCCCTTTATATAAATTAATAATATAATATAATTATATTGTAATATTAAATTACGAATAATGATTTATTCAGAATGATATTAATTTGACGAGGTTTTATGCAACTCTTATAGTTTCTCATATCCCGTATAGGGTCATTTTCTGAAGAACACCCTGTACAAAAAGTACTGCTCATCAATGATTCACTTTGATGAATTTTTACTGAGAATTTTTTGTGATTATCTTTTTGAGGTATGTATTTAGCAGCTTAGTAGATGGGTTTTGAGGTCCGGTCTATACTCTGTAAATTGTGAATTTTTCCAATTTAGAAAGATTTCTAGTCAGGAACTTAGGTGAAAATTGGTAAAAGTTAATTGCAGTTTTCATTTGAAGTGGCAAATAGTGAAATTTTCTGAAAGTTTGGTTTGTTTCAATGCTCTACCTATTCTGTTCTCCTATAAATAGTCCTACATTCTGTTTATTATTTTCTAGACACAGGGTGTAACAAATTTTTTGATTTCTTCTTATTAGAAGTTGGACTGAATTTCCGTTTTCTACATGCTTCAGTAATACAACAGCAAATACGCATAATTTACCATGTGATTCAGAGATGTATAAGCTTTTTTTTGCGGAAATTAACCTTTTCCATTTATGATATGTCAGAGAACCCTTTGTTCGAAATATTCTCCTTGATAGGTTATTTTGACGATAAAGTATTGAACATTATAAATTTCTCATATATAGAACAACTACATGACGTAATTTTTCAAAGGGTTCCTTTGAACTAATTCGAATTAAGTTGGGTTTATTTTTCAGAAAAGTAGTAACACCAGAATAGGTTCTTTAGTCCGCGAAATATTCAAGAAAGAGAAGATCCTGACCATGTTTCGGTATTATTTGATCTCGTTAGTGAAACGCGAGGTGTTTCTCTGACAAGGTCAAATAATACCAAAACTATGGTCAGCATCTACCCTTCTTAAATGGAATATTCTTTTTGTTCATGCTCCCAGTGATGGTGGTTGGCTAGTTCGATTCAAATCGTTACATTTTGATTCTTATGTTATGTATCTGAATTAATTTTGATCAAAATGAAAGGACTCTGAAATTGGTTATGAAAGAGTGAATATGAATTCATCCGATACTATAACATATCGTTCAGATATGAATTGAAGCATTACTGATTTATAATTTTTTCTCGAATTCAAGAAGCTGGATTGATTCCATAGGGCTGAAAATGTTAACTAACAGCCACGTAAATGACAATAGTTTTTAGGAAAATTTCATACCTGAAGAAACAGATTTCACCTAGCTGTTCTAATTTTGAATACAGAAATAAGAAATCGGTATTTTACAAGAACATTAGTTGAAAGCAAGGAAATAGTACAGAAGATCTGAGAGGAACCTTCTGTATCGAGAGTTCTGCCATAAACGAAAATATTATCGCCACACTAGATATATTTTAGTGATCTCCGATCAATTACTCCCTGTGATATTGCTTTCTACTCGTAATTCAAGAAGAATGAAAAAATTTGATGTTCGTCCATAAAATGAGGCTGGAAGTTATCCTGAAATGGTTATATTTTTAAGCGCAAGTACGTCATAAAACGTTGATGGTAATGATATTAAAATGTATATACAAAATAGGTAGAGAATTTTGATACAATAATTACTAGTTAAGATCTACAGGGTGGGCAAAATTGGTGATACTTTTTCAACTTTACGAGATAAAGGAAGATGTGTGGCACAATACAGTCGTAATTTGTCGAGAAACTAATAATGCCATCAACTGCATTACTCTATCTTCTTTTGTTTTCGAGATATAGGTCGAAATTAAAATTTCAACTTTGGTCATTATCTCCATTTCTGTTTAAGCTAGGATGTTGAAATGAAAACATTATACAGACACTTTTTTGATAGCAATCCAGTGGCGCACTACGATTTTTTTCAACAGGTACATTTGCTGTGCTATAACATAAAGATGCATTTTTTCTTATGAAAACAATAGTTTGAAATGACTTAGAAAGACTGAGGGTGATGTATAATATATTTCTGAAACGGTAAAAGAATATCGATTCTTTCTAAGTCAGTTTAAACTACTCTTTTCATGAGAAAATCACAACTTTATGTTATAGCTCAGCAAATAAACCTGTAGGAAAAAATCATAGAACGCCACTGCATGGATTGCTATAAAAAAAGTGTCTGTATTTTGTCTTCATTTCAACATCCTAGCACAAACAGAAACGGAGATATGACCAAAGTTGAAACCGCCCAAATTTAAATTTAAGCCTATAACTCAAAAACAAAAGAAAATAGAGGAATAAAGTTGATGGCATCATTAGTTTCTCGAAAAAAGACGATATGAATGGTGAATTCATTTTTCTCTATCTCGTTGGGTTAAAAAGTTGTAGTTCAGGTATCACCAATTTTGCCCACCCTGTACACTTCGTTTTAGCAAAAATCTACATAATCTAGTTGAACTTCTGATATAAATACTCATGGAATATGTTTAAATTTTAACACTTTAAATAATAAGTTTGATTCCACAAAGAAGTACATTTCTGGATATCCCTTCAAGAAATGAAATTCCTTATACAACATCCAAATTTCCCATTGGATTTCAATGAAAGAATAATTTCCAGTCTTCTCTAATAAATGAAAATTCTCCGAGGAATAATCTATTAGGTAGTAAAATGAATACCTTGTGTTCTTGTATCTTACAAAATTTTTGAAGCTCCGAAGAAATATAGGAGCACATAGATTTCTTCTCAGAAATTAATAGAAGCTGAAAAAATATTTCCCCCACCTAGTGCTTTTTGTCGAATAGCAAAATCCGCAAAATAGTAAAAAAAATTGATGCTTCTCAATTACTTCCGCAGAATCATCTGTTTCTTATCTATTCAACATCTTCTATATTATTACTTATTCACCTCTTCAAATAGCATGGTCTGCTGATTTTCAGCTGGAAGTATTGACCTTAGATTCAGCGTTCATTGGGGAAATATAAAGCTATGTGGTGCAAATAGTTGAGAAAGAACAGGTCAGATTTGAAATGATATTCTCACATTAAAATGTATAAAATTTATAATGTAAGTACCTAATTAAAGAAGGGTAATGGATCTGAAAAACAAATTTTGCGGTTTTTTTTATTTCAGATTTACTTACTCTGTTAGATATTTGTTGTCGATTGGTCCGATAAACGTACTAACGAAAATAGTAAAAATAATAGTTTTGCACTGTTTTTTTCTATTCAGTTCAGTGTGTTTCAGCTTTAGACGATAATTCCTAACGAATGAACATCAATAAACTAATGTTTCAGTCTCTTCATTGCGAAATTAAATGCACAAATTACCTAGTGATTTATACTACTTGATCAAAAAAACAAACATACATAGTATATGTTTTTAATTTCAGCCGAAGGAAGGTTAAGTAGGAGCAACTAACTTACATAAAGAGTAGAACAAAATTTTCCAATATGTCTATTTAGTTGAAAAAGGCTGGAACTGGTAAATTTAAATTTTAAATTACTTCCAATGCAAAATTGAGTTCATCTAGACGTTTCTACGAGGTTTTGAGGGTAGGGTTTTATTGAGTCTTTATTTCTTCATGCATTTTCAGGTGAATGACATAGGTACCTACACTTTAGGGGTGTTTTGGTATGACTATGAACTGTTATCGAAAACACCTTTTTTTGTAAGTTATTAATTGATGAGAGATGGAAGAAAGCATCATTCATATGTGTCGATTTATTTTCGTTTTCATGATTTCATTCAAGATAATTATCTTAGGGTAGATAGTAATTGATTATTTAATAAACCAACTACTTCCCTAAGAAGAAGGCATGCTTTCTATAACTTTTTAAAATCATCAAGTGATCAGTTTTGTCAATGATCTCAAAAAATAATATTCAAATTCCAATTTAATGACTTCAACCCTTACTTCCCTATAGTAAGAAAAAGGGTTGACGATAAAAACCCATCAATTACCAAACAGACAGCGTCAAAAAGTTTATATTCATTTCTCGTTTCATTTTCTGATATTATACTCATAGAGGTTGCCTATCTATTCGGCAGTCTCTTTTTTCTCTTGTCTCTGATTATACTATACTGACTACTACCTTTGAGTATTCATACTCAGGGCTACTACAAAATACATACAATAACATACAGAACACTATAGCCATCCGCAACACTTCAAACACGCCTGAGTGATGAAGTTTGCAACACACAATACATTATTCATTCTATCTATGGCAGACAATAATATTCATTCTCATATGATGTCTGGCAACACTCAATACACGATTTCTATATTACGTGTTGTCAGTGCTCTAAAATGTTTCTTGAAAGTTACACGACGAAGAAGGCACGAGGAACGAGACAGCAAAGCTTCTCTTTAATTTTTCGAATAACTCTATGAAGTTTTCACACTCAATGCAACAAATAAATTTTTATACAAAACCGATTAATATTTCATTCAGGATTGATTAATAGAAAATGATATCTAACAACCTGTGCATTCGCCAATTTGAAGCCATAATCCATGATCCATTTTCCAAGGAAATGCCTGAAAACGATTGAGTTCGTGTCTCCGTCGACTATAAGATTTTTTGGAAAACAATCGATAAACCGATGGAGTTTGGGAATCTATCAGAAAAATTTTTCCTTTCAAGTTTCACGAAGTTCAAAGGAATTGAACTTCTGTATTTTGATATTTTCGACTACAGGCCTACCTGTGTGATATGCATCTTTCGTCAAAAATAACCAAACGGAACTGGCGAAACCAAAATTTCACGTAATGGATAGTTACAGAAGCAGATCCAGATCCGTTTATTAACCATACGCACTTGTATTGGCTTGCCTCTCATTTGCGTCTTTATATTGAAGAAAAACTGTTTAAAATATATCAATGTTTCTATTCGTTGACTTTCATTTTCAATGACTGTAACTAACAATAGAATAAACCAAACAAAACATCAAGAGAAATTTATAAGATATCCAACACTATAGCTATCCTTCTAAAAATAATGGATTTTTTTCCTATTATACCTAGTGATGCCCACGAGAGTCTCGTCTCGTCTCTTCTCGTTTTCGAGACGAGACTCGAGTTTCGTACGAGAGTCTCGCAGTGATCTCGTAGTCTCGAGAATATTTTGCACGATAGTAGAATTAGAGGAATATTGCTTCCGAATTTTGGAACTCTGGAATCATTTCTTCGTATCCAAATCACATTTTTCTATTTTTCCCATATGCACAAGATTTCAAAGGAACGAAAAAATAAGTTGTTTTGAACCAAAATTTGAACAAAATGAAGGAGGGCAGAAATTCTTCATTCTACTGCAATAAACATGCCAAGACAAACTAGGTAAAAACATTGATGGTATGTTTACGTAAAACATGAGCCAGTGCTCTTTAATAAATTTTATAAATTTTCCATTTATTTAGTTGTGGCCTGAACAAATAATAATACGATTTAACCAATAGGAATTGTTCGATTATCTTATTGAACAATTTGAAGAACCAAAATCTATATATTCGAATAGAAAACCCGTTCCTATTACAACAGACGGTAACTGAGTGCTATGAGTGAAGACAAAAGGATCGAGGGACGCATGTTGGAATTAATTAATTGTCATAAGTTGGAGTGTCAGAAAAGCCTATCTGTTTTTGAACATTCTGTAATTGGTGTTCCAATCTAATAAAATAAAGATTATCTATTCAATTTGATTACTCGATACAGGGATCTTGTGCTTCGTGGTCTTGAAGAAATTGGTGGAATAAGACGTATTGAAGATTTCCTAGGGACCGTTATTCTCATAATTTTGGAGGAAACATTTTTAGTTGACACTCAATGATAACATACATATTGATGCATAACTATTGGAACGTACACATAGACTGCCTTCCCTTTCTATCTATGCATGAAATACGGTCAAAAAAAGTGACAGAGGGAAACGCACGTCGGGCATGCAGTTGTCTTTTTCTAGAAATTTGATTGGACCAACTCACCTCTATGTGAACAAAAAAGAAACAGGTAAATGCCCGACGATAATTTCTCTCTTTCTATAAAAAAGCCAATTTCATGCTGACATTGCTCAGCCCATGTCTCTATGTCTATGAACATACACTAATGATAAAAACATATATAGCGATAGGACCGAATAAGGCTTGTCGGTTGACAAAGTTTTTCGATGTGGGGGAAAACATAGTGTAAGTAAAAGTTGAACAACAATAGATCATAATGTCAGAACAAAAATATTTCACCTGAAGAAATAACATTTTGCCCACAGCAACTTTTTTCTGACATAAGAAAGCATACTTTTCATGAATTAAAAAGTAGTTGAATTTCCCCTTGAGATAATGGAGACAACGAAGTTTTTACTCACGTTCTGGTAAAAAACGTGTAAAATAAGGTATCGTGTTGATACAATACATATCACAAATATTCTGAGCAGATGATTATTACATCCTTCCAATCTTATCTCTAGAAAGTTTCGTCAAAAAGCTACCATTTTCTTTCAACATCTGTACTCATTCATGTGGCGACAACTATAACAAAATTTGAAGTAATACAAAAAATGAGATTACTTTCTTAAAGCTATACCCCTGTGTCGATTTTGATGGCAATGAGAGATAATCCCCTTGATAATGATTCGGCCCTTTGATAATGCGGAAAAAAATCGTTACTCGGGAACTGTGAGAACTGGAAGAAAATGGATGACACATTTACGAGCTCTTTTTCACAGGAACAAAGAAAAAAGTTTGGAGAAATTTTCGATATCGACAAAATCTAATTTTTTGCTAATAACTCAAAATCAAAGATTTATAGAAGGCTATGGTTTTCACCATTCTTTGTTTCTCTGAAAATTTTTTTAAATATATCCCTTCCTGTACCTCTCATCGTTTCTGTGTTCATTATGGAAATTGTATAGATAATAAAATTGTATACAACTTTTGTCTGAAGCAATTCAACATTCTCTTAACCGTTTTCGAGTTTGAAGGCGATAAGGGTAAGGAGCTCACCAACACATGCGATAGGCCAACAAGGTCGATGTAGAAACCCAGACTAATGTACAGTGTGGGCAAATTTCGATGTTTTAGCACTACAGCTTTTAAACCAGAGGAGATAGACAAAATCTGATACCCCATTCTCGTTCTCTTTTTCTGAGAAACTAACAATAGTAGTAGTCAGTTTTGGCCTCTTTCTTTTGTTTTCGAGTTATAAGCAAAAATTGGAAAAATGGCGATATCGAAATAAATTTATATCTCCGCTAATACTGATGATAGAGCTCTGAAATTAAAACATTATACAGGCATTTTTTTACTTAGAATCCAGTGGCGTGCTCGCCTTTTTAGCAGGAGTTTCAATTACGAAGCTATGACCCAAAGTTATGTTTTTTTAAATGGGAACACTAGATTTCTGTGCAATTTTTTGAAAGTGAATGCAGACAAACCGCAATATGTTAAAATTCTAAAAAAATATATTTCGATATATTTGAGTTATAAGGATTTCAATGACATATATTTTGAAATTTAGGAAAAACCCCATTCTCCCTACATACAGGTCTAATTTTTAGTAGAGGTACTCTACAGGGTCCAAAGTATCTCCCCTTATATTAATCTGACACGCTCGAGTAAATCCCAAAAATCCCCCTTGGGCTACCCAGCTATTACTATAAGTCAGAAAACTAAAGAAATAAAAAAACATTCCCAAATCATCATTATCAACTGCAATTATTTCAGTTCGACTGATTAATTTACGTCTCGTAAAGCCCTCGATGGCGTCAAAACAGCTTGTGATGGTGTTCCCTCTATGATGCTACATCAAATATAGAATCAACAAATTTACAAACATGGTTAGCGAATATCATTGAGATGGAAGATGAAATTCACAAAATGTAGAGACAATTTGAATAGAACACATTACGAACATCATGTTAGACACGGTGACGGTATAGCTACACAAAAATAATACTCCTACAAGGTTCATTATAATACCTCCCAAAAAACTTATCAGATAATTTAACAAGTCCAATAGATAACTCATTAAACGCTTTCAACCTTCGAACCTTCAAAATGAAATTGCAAATCTCTTGATATATAAGCGAAATGATAACACTCTCATTTTTAAGAAAAAGTGACCAAAAATTAAGTCACTCAGTTATACTTTTCAGGCTAATGGTTCAATTATCTATGGAGAAAATTAATGCAAAACGTTCAAGGGAAACCAGTGCGATAAGTGCAATTGAATATGGCTGACTAATCAGGCTAACTATATTCACTTTCGCAAAGGGAAATACCATCAGCCCAATAATGATCATCTTCCGCTTTGGCAATAATTTTCGTAGAGTGTTGTCGCCTACTAGAAATTTCAAGTGAAATGTTATTAGTTAGTTCAATTACCGTTCATTTATTCGTACCAATTATAAAATAATCTTAAGATAAACTTATCCAGAACGTATTTCTAAGAGAAAGTTTGCCCAATCAAATGTTTTCATTTCCATACTATTCACTGTTCGTCATTTTCAAATTTCGAACACCTAAAAATCATTTCAATCCAAAAGTAACTTGGTATGAAGAATTCAATGATTAGAATCACTTCATCAGAAGAAGAAAACAAGCATGAGCATGCTTTTCCTCACCTGTAATCAGCACTACTGAATCCATCGTCTTTTTGGCACTGGGAACAGCTGCAAACAGAAAATTGGGATCCGTATTCTGTCGTCACCTCGCTCAGTTCGCTCTTTCTGGACCTGGAAGTTGTCCTGCTCTTCGTCCATCTATCCGAGGAAGTCATGACTTCCCAAGTCCTGTAGAGATATAGCCAGACCCGATTTTTCATAGTTTCGTCTTCTATTCCTGACGAAGTCAGGTTGCTGCTAGCTCTGATTCCCATCCTTCAATATATGCACCACTGCAATTTATATTAACATTCAATTTTTCTTTCGGAGTGTCGAAACACACATGTAGCAATCACAATCAATAAATAAACATTGGAGTGGACATGAAAAATGTTTATTTCAATTAATTAAGGAGATCCAATAAATAAGAAGGATAAACATATTTTTACGTATTTTCTTCAAAGAAGGATGGAAATTATTTGAGTTGCGATGTTGGTATTTTGTTTTGCTGAATGGGAAAAATTTTGTTTTTTATTCTTCTGAGGACGTGTATGAATTGAGGGGAAGGAACAGTAAAGAGATAAAATATGATAAGAAAATTGATTTGTTCAAATAAATCAAAAAGTAGCTATCAAAATTGTTTTCATTAATATGCAAACGTGCATTTTGAAAATTTTCCTCCTCAAGCTGTTAGTTATAGTCACGGTGATATTACTAGTTTTAGTGCAAGTATTTTCATGATGTCATGAATTGATAACAAACGGCTCATAAAGAATTTTTATTTGTAGATATTTTGGTTGCGTACTTGAGTGCTTGATAATAAAACACAAGCAGTTTGTACCTACTATTTTATTATTATCATTTGGTAGCACCACTAAAAACTAAAAAAGTAAACAAAGAGAGAGGTGATTAACAATTTGGGACTCTTGCATGCCAGCCGGCAAACATGCATTCATTGCATCATCGAAGTAAACTAGGAGATGATTCCCATACATAAAGGTCCTGTAACGTTCCTCTACCAACTGAAGAACAGATGAATCATCACTTGGAAGACCCAACCTGGTCGAAAGATCCTCCCGGTCAAAAGATTTGGAATACTTAGTATTAATTTCAGTATTGAAGGAATTTCTAACGACGAGAGTGATCCTTCACCAAAACCAACAAAAGATTTTTGACGCAGAGATTATACTCTTCATAGTGCAATTGGAGAAAAAGTTATATACTTATGATTAATTATTTTTATCAGCATTAGTTATCAGCATCAGCAGGTCTTCGAATCAGGTTTATGAAGGCTGCATTACTATTTACTTTTTCTTCGATTTCGTTTTCTACTCTGGTTTTTTGTTTCAGATATGTAATTTCGAGATAGATAGAGGATCATAAAATTCTGACGTCAATGGAGAGGAAGCTCTTCAGTATTAAAAGCTTATTCCGTAAAAAAATTTGTCATCACTACAGTACAGGGTGGGCAAAATTCATTGTTCATGTTCAAGTTCATTAACATATCATCAATGAAAATGAACTGCCACTGGACCGAACTAGTTTTTGAGCATTTTTATTGGAATAACAATTAGAGATACGACTTATATTCTATACTCTTAATGAGGAAAAAATATGGGACAAGAATTAAAAAAAATAACATAGAGTTTATATTTAAAAAAATGAAAAGTATCACTATATCACTGCCGTGGCGAACTGAAAAACTCTTTGACTACCGCAGTACATTCTACATGAAAAAGTGTCTGCAGAATGTAAAATTTGTTTTTCGATATCACTGATACTTTACGCAATAGAGGCACCAGTACGAAGAGCCGAAAAAGAAGATTTCATTTATAACTTGAAAACAAAAGAAGATGAGAGATGGGGTTTTGGCCATTAACAATTTTTTTTTAAATCGAGGTCGGAAACGTTTCATCCATTTTTCCCTAGCTCTTACGCTTACAGAGCTGTTCAATCCCATCGAATTTTGCCCACCCTGTACTCACGGGGAGACAGGGTTTTTTGCTGCGGTTTTTCCCTAAACTTTTGTATCATACGCCGTTTGTGGTACCCCATTACACTAATCTTTGTTAATCGTTATACATATTACATATTCATTGTTTTATACCTAAAAATGTATTGATGAATATACAGTGTATCGTACGAATATTTTAACAGTAGATTCTTGAGGTCAAAAGAAACACTTATTCCTTTTACCATTTTTGCCAAATCGGCTCGCTTTAAAAGATACAGGCTACCTTACAGACGGTTTTATCGAATGGGATGAATTTCAGAATTCAGATTTTCATATAGCACCATTACCTACCATAAGAATACCAGAGATTGAACTCTTGAAACTAAGTTGTACGCTATAAAATGAATATTTGAACGTTTTGTGAAATTAAAGTATTTTCCATATTTTCTCGTATAATGCTCCGTTTTCGAGTAATTTGATGTTCAAAAATTGACAGTATCTGTTAAATTTAAAGAAATGGGTTCTTTGGCTGAATACAACTCTGTTTAAAAGATCCACAGATGTGTAGTGTCACAGATGAAGCTAGTCATTCTATAGGTTTTTTGTTTTTCCAGGGGTGGCACGGCTCATTATGAAAACTATAATGGCTATATCTTTCTATCAGGGCTGAATCGGAAAAAATTTGTATTAGAAGAAGTGTTTTTTTCACCTCAAGAATCTATACTCTTAAAAAATTTGTATATTTTATTGTATAATATTTGTACGAGTCAAAGACTTACCCTGTATATACCGACATAATATAAGTAGTCATCGAAAGCAAAAACAGAAAAAACAACTTACCAAGTTGAAAGTAAAGAAATTTTTGACTAACACTTCGTTCAGAAAAGAAGTTCGGAAAAGAAACTTACTGATATTCGGTCAGCCTTTATTCAAATGGGGAAATGCCATCGAAAAACACAAAGAGGAATTTTATGGTCCCAATATACTCATCAATAATGTGCGATAAATGGGAAACCCCTAATGTGTTTTAATTTCATTATGCCTCAGCCTCACCCTAATGTCTTGAAAGATTATTATACCAATTGACTTTGTCCAACGTTGAATATAAGTAGGTAAGTTTAACGATTGAAGCGTTGGTTCATCCAAATTCGTTTCCGAATAGAGTAGAACTTTTGAAGAATAACTAATATTTCAAAAATAATTGTCGAAGGGAACACAGAATGGATAATCCGAATGTTAAGGATGATGATCGCTGTTTTCAAAGAAGTATTTTGAAATTTTTTTATGCATTTGTATTATCCTTGTTATGAATGTGATGGTTGATTGAAAAAGGGGGACATACTATTCCTAAAAAAAAAACTCCGTGATTTTCTACTTCGGTCTCATCTCAACAAAGATGGAAAATATTTTGATCAAAGTATCAGAGTGTCAGTACAAAGACGAGATGAAGAATAGTTTGAATTTTGTTAAAATGGATGAAATTTGTTTATAACATTCCATAGGATCATATTCTCAACAGCACAGGTTAGTTAGTCAAAATCAAATTCATATTTGATCTATCGGATGTTATTTGTCCTAACCAACGTGTAAAATGCTCTGAAATTATTGAATTGAATACTAACTACTCAAATAAACTCGATGAACTGATTTCTATCGTAATTCAAAATTCTCATTCAATATTATATGCAGTCGAATAAATCTTCAATGGATTCTACATTGAAAGCATCGATTTGTATTCATGTATATGTTACGGCTAAAGATAGGTGTGAGCATAAACTTAAGATTAGCCGGCTAAACTTAGGTTTATATTCGAGGATCGGCTAAAGTTCGATAAAATATTCATCTGCGTCAGGGCATTTCATCTTTAGCCGGCTAATGTGCACATTACCCAAAACGGAACAGCTAAAAATGTTTTCGATGGACACGCGGAGAGGTGATGGATCATGAATGGTCGGATGGGAGAGAACGAACGCACACGGCCACTAATTTGTTTAAATTTTTAGAATTCAATTAGGCAAAAGAGCATCGAATGTATTGGGGTTGTATTACATAACGCCCATGGGTTTTCAATTTAACATTTAACCAGTTATTTTTATCTGTTTAGGAGATTAATGCTCTTCAAATCAAGCTCAATTTGTGAAAAACCATAATATGACCCCACAAGGAAATGAGATATAAGACATAGAAAATTCTTCCTGTTAACAAAAGTATATTTTCCCTACCATTCAATAATTGGGTTTATGGAAAAATTACGAAATAGGAACTATATTTCTAAAGTTGCAATTCCTTTCGAACCAATTCTTTCTCTAGCTGATTTTGTTAAAAATTTCTTCTCGAGTCATTGAACATACGGGTTCCAAAATTCGCCACCCTTGATGAATCATCCTGTGGATACAAGTGCATTCATCGTAAAGCTTATCAGCCAAATAGTCCGGTTAACTACAAACAAGATTGGGTACTTATACCCAATATACTATGTACTTATATTTTTCTAGAATTTGACCTTTGGTATTTTGATGAAGAAGTTCGCGGCATCATTGTCGTCTTCATTCCCTCCTTTTGCTCATTCAATTCCCCTCAAATTATGAATAATAACAAGATGAAAAATAATCATTAACACTACAGTTTTCCCTCACACTGAAAATATCAATTCTCGAATTTTGTCATCAAGCGTTTAGATTTTTAGATTCGTCAATAAGAATTCGTTGAAACACAGTTGAAACAAATATATATTTATTCTCCAATTTCTCAACTGCTTAACAGAATGCTTTTCTGCTATTAAAATATGGAAATTCATACAAAAAATGCATTGCATTAATAGTTTGATTATACTCGTATCACTATTTCTTTACATTTTTTTATAATTGCCGAAAATTTGCACCCCTCAAGCCTTGTACATTTTAAGCCGATGGGATGTGATTACACTTAAGTTTAGCCGGCTAAAGATAGAAGAAACTAACATTAGCCAATACCCGAAGCTAAACCTAAGTTTAGCCGGCTAATCTTAAGTTTATGTTCACACCTATCTTTAGCCGTAACATATACATCAATTTCAGAATGTAATAACAACCATTATCTCACCATTATTTGTAATGAAGTAACCTAGAAATTCACCGCATCTGTTCTTATTAAATGGATATCCAGTCATTGATGCATGGAAATAAACTGCTTCAGAAGAAATAGAACACTGATGGTGTCCGAATTTCGAGATTTTAATCGACAATGTAGAAAAACCGTCTCATCCATAAATTCATAATTTTGAGTAATGTTGAATTGATGTGGCCGATACTCGATGAAAATCCATAATTGGACTTCAAACAGATTATATTATGATTTTCACAAAATGAGTTTTGGAACATCGACACGCGTTTCGCTAACACAAAAGCATCTTGCTTGTATATTTTTGTTTCGGTTGCCAAATATTTCAGTTTACTTTCATCCACCTGAAGATGATATTATGATAGCGAAACAAGTGTCGTGGTTTGAAAACTCATTTTGTGAAAATCGTATAATCTGTTTCAAGTTCATTAATAATTTTGAAGAATAATATACACATTTTGTCTCTGAAATCTGAATAATCCTCCTGAGTTCACAACAAGCAGTATTCCATTTCGTCGAAAGAATTCAAAGTTGAGAATGAACGATTGTTTTGTCTATTGATTGCATGAAACTGCAGCAATAAAATTCAATTCAGGAATATAAAACAGTACGTGGAAAACACCGAAACTGATACATTCTCAACAGTTACGATCACTAATGAAATCATACACCTTCGGTATACTCACTTTACAATGATTGTTTTCTGGTAAATGAATTGGCCACATCGAATATGAAACCTGAAGAGAATTTTCACACATTACTCGAACATTCACTAATATAGGTCAGTTGTTGTATGGCTTCTTTCTCTTGAGATGCTTCAGATTATGCATCAGGTCAAAAAGAGCATTGAACCTTTTGTTCCGCATGCATTGATTGGTCGCAAATCTACAATTAGTTAAGTCATTAGCGGAAATGAGTAAGATCTGCCACTTCTAATGGATTGTTTTATCACTTTCCTGGTTGTCACATGGAAGGATTCGAAGTTTGTTTCACATTGAGGAAGATATACTTAACGCAGTTCTGCCTGAGTTTTTCAATACTTTTTTATTCATTCGAAAAATATGATCCTTCGAACTATTTCTGTTTCATTCAATAAGAAGTACGCGTACTGGAATGTTTTAAAATTATCCGCAATTTAAAAAATTTGTTCTGCTGATAGTATATTATTTCGTAAGTAGAAGTGTCACTTTTCAAGGCGAGTCTGTAATTTCATGTAATTCGATTCTTCCACGTATGTTTTTTTTTCCAAATTTTTTAAAATTCATAATAATTTGTATATCGGCTTTTGGATTGGATTGGGAAATGTGGCTAGTTACGGTTGTTATTAAAAGATGTGGAAACATAGCAGCACATTTCCCTTTGGTGGATAAGAAGTATAACATCTCGATGATCAATATAGAGAGTTTTCGCTGAGGTGCACCTCACACCTTTATGAAAGTAAGTAGTTATCCGTTTGATGGTCTTATCCAGGTGCCCGTATTTGCTCTCAGCTCTGGAGCAGTGTTAAATAATATCCATATCGCTATCCCTATACATTATTAACTATAATTAACACTATCATTAAAACCACGTACCTAATTCACTCGTAAAATCTAGGCGATTTAATTTGACATCAGCAAATGATAGTTATTGTCACGGACACATGTGTTTTCTTCAATTTCTCTATTCATAAAATTGAGTCAATCGCCTCTCTATCGAGGATTGTTAGTGACGAACAGCTCTACAAAATGAGTTTGCGGACGAAAAGTGAATGCGGACGAAAAGTACGATAAATATCATGTTTTGTTTAGTTCGACGAAAAAATCTTTTACCATTGAATTCTATTTCAGAAATGGACAGAAAATGAAACGCTGCTGGAAATATTTCATTGATTGAATGTTTTGGCGACTACAGGATCAAGTATCCCCATTGTTGCTAGAGATTTTTAATCTTTACAGAGTACTGTTTGGCGATGTGTTAGACTTTTCCTTGAAAGAGGTTGTGTTCTCCCCTAAAAAATTGGAGTTTGATGTGCTGTTAGTTAGAGCAAATTGTATGGGACCTGGGACCTATTTTCTTATGGAACTTTAACAGCAGAACTTTATGACTGTGAAAAGCATTTGGAGGGCATTTCAAGCCACTTTTCTAACTACAGAAAACTCTCATACCTGAAACTCATTGTAATAAAAATCATGTAATTCAGTTTTTCAATTTAGTTATGGATTCTCATCAGTATTAGTTTTCATAAGTATTAATCACATCAATTTAATATTTAAAGAGAATTAAACATACCTACTGCAATTCTTTCTACTACAATTACAATGTTTTCACATTCTTGAAAGTTCAAAAAACATGCTTCATTCGAGATTCATGTTTTTTAATTTGAAAATTATCTCATCTTTGAATAATATTTCCAATCGCCTCAAATTTTTGGCATTCTTGTAATCAAAATCAATGAAAGGAATTCTCTTTTCACGTTGAAAGAATTCATTAATGCTGTATATGCTAGTAGCCTGTTCTGACAAAGTGTCTTCTATAAATATCATTCAAAGTTACGATATATGGTTTAATTTTGGGCAAATAGATTGGTTCAAGTAATAAAAACGTTCAGTCACAAAAATCGAGATTCAAAAATCCATAGGCTACTTGATGACGAATTTTTTGAAAGAAAGTTATGAGTTTCGAATATACTTCAGTATATGCCCATGAATGCAGAAAAAAGTTGTAAGTTATGCGGAAGTATGTCCCACTTATGGGATCTACTAATAAAACTGTGAGTGTTTTTCTAAACTGAATAGGATTTTTTGGTAGAGAGTATTGTCTTCAATTAAGAATATAAAGTTTTGTTAATTTCCGTGACTTATATTATGATAAATTCATGAATTTTGTATGATATATCATGAAGTATGAGCAGGTTCTCTTCATTGAAACATTTTGAAATACTATCTTAAGGTCATCAAACCATTTATGAATGAATGTATGGAAAAAGTGTTATACATAAAAAAATTTGTTATACTCTGTTTTTCAATAACAACGACAAATTTCACAGTCTGTTGAAGAGCAGCCCATCATACCGTTCACCATGATAAAAGTATGGTATCTAAAATAACTTCCTATCAACTAGGTCTTATCTTGAGACCCATATTCAATGAATTATTCAAACTGAAATAATTGACATGATATTGCCCCACTTAACCACTGGTAGAAACGATAAAAATATATTATAATTTCAGTGGATATATGTACACGGAATATTTTTCGTCGATCCTATAATATGTATCGCATTTTTCAATGTAGGTGCCCGTAATATTGAAAACTATTTGAATTTTTTCAAAAATATCTGAATGAAAGATTTGATGGAAACGCTTCATTCCAACGTTATGCAGTTGGAGTTACTGTCTTTGAATAATCTCAGTAAATCAAAGACGTTGTCGTTAAAGAAATATCTAACAACTGATTCGAAAAAGAAGGATGGAAAAATTCAGGGAGCTCAAAAATGGATTGTCAAGATGTATTCGCTCTTCATTATTTTGTCGAAGAAAAAAAATAAATTGAAGGAAATAAGGGAAGATGCAAATTTGCAGCTGAACCTTGGGGTGGAATTTCATGTTTCGTTTTTGATGAGTCTTTAGGAAACATCCTGTATGAAAAGCAAAAAAAGAAATTTGTAGGTTAGCCTTCTTTCATTCAATAATTGTTCAAGGATTCCGAAATCATCTCGAAATATGAAAAAACATAATCGGAACGATTTCTGTAGATTCCTACAGAAAGTATGATAATAAATACGTTTGTTCAATGAAAAATAAAATCATACCGGATAGCATGAAAATTTCCTGACCATTTCGATAATTCTCGATAGTTTATCTGCACCGACAGTGCATGAAGCACTGAATCTCAATAAAAATTGATTGGAATTCCTGAAAAACCATCGAATTATTCGCGCTTTCACGTTCGAATAGAAAATTTGGACTAGTGATTCAATTTATAAAATTTCTCTTTCCTCATCTTTGCGACCGATTGTTTCACAATGACGTATAAATGAATAAATAACAATCTTCGTCATGAGGAATTGACATTGTCCAAAAAAATCAACTATGTAGTTAGATGCCAATGAATGAATGAGTGAATCAGCTGTTGTAAGAATTCGCGGAAGAAAATAGAAGCAATTCAATTCAGTCTTATGCTACTTCTTTCTATGACATAATTAATTAGACGTAATTGGAAGTTTTATTCAACTGTTTCACCCATTGGATAAGGAGACGTTGAATTATTAACCATAACAGGACTCAGTTGTATCTTTCTTCGGCAAAACGAACTAATGACACATAACCTAGTAGGTTATGAAGGAAGTGATTTGATTTTCAGCGAGATTGCAAAAATTTATGAAAAAATTAAGAATTATTGTGAAAAACGGAAGAACCAGATAGGTTTAAGCAAGCTGAGAAAAAGTGAAAGAACGATATCGAATTCATATTTATAACGTAAAATACAGCTCCACTGGCCACTGAAATCATCTTTCAACTGATTAAAAATTCCAGGTCTGTATTAGAGAAACAGAACTTTTCGCAAGCTGGATGGAGGAATTTCGAAATTTGATCAGAGTATTCCTGGAAAGCACATTCAACGAATCAAAATTTTTGTTGAAAGTTCAATTCAATGGTGAAATTCTAATTACTTTTCAAAATCTCATGCTCAATTTGTAGGAATAATTCGATCTTCTAATAAATGAGTAAATATCACCCGTTAGCCTTCTTGGCGGAATGTGAGGCCCAATCAATCGATTATTATTAACTCAACACCATAAATTGATTAAAGATAGTTTTCACTATCTGGTTACCTCAATGAATATTTTATAATGATGGTTTGTCAACTTGAGGAAAACATACTCATAATCCATATTTTTCTGAAAAATACTCGAAATAATTTGTTGGAATATTATTGCATCTAGTATTCATTTCGAAGAGTCCAGATATGTCCAGTTCAAATATGAGTCTATTGTTTAATGAGAGTGTATTTTAGGTTTCAATTATCAATGGGGGATTCTGTATTTCTTAATAAACTTTTTAGGGTTTTTACTCCCAATCTCTGAAACAAAACCAATTAAAAATGAAATAAACGATTTGCTCCTGACAAATTAGTGCAAGAATTTACGCAGGAGCAAATCGTTTATTTATTATTTTATTTATTATTATTATGCATTCTTATTTTATTATTAATGAAATAAACGATTTGCTCCTGACAAATTAGTGCAAGAATTTACGCAGGAGCAAATCGTTTATTTCATTTTTACTTGATTTTGTTTCAGAGATTGGGAGTGAAAACACTAAAAAGTTTATTAAGAATTGTACAGGGAAGTTCGAAAGTTATAAGCCATTGAAATATTGGTGAATACACAAATCGGTTTAGTAGTTGATGAGACCTCTTATATACAGGGTGAGTCTTTGACTCGTACAAATATTTTAACAGTAGATTGTTGACGTGCAAATAAACACTTTTCTATAAAAAAATTTCTGATTCAGCCCTGATGAAAATATATAGCCATTTTAAATTTTCATAATAAGCTGTGAAGCCCTGAAAAAACAAAATTATCGTCAGTATAATCAGCTAAATCTGTGACATCTGTGGATCTTTTAAACTGAGTTGTATTCATCCCAAGTATCCATTTTTTCAAATTTCTCTTTTAATTTTTGAACATCAAATTACTCGAGAACGTCGCATTTTACGAGAAAATATGAAGAATACTTTTAAATTATCTAACATTCAAATGTTCATCAAAAAGTTACAAGTGCTGTGTTCTTTGAATTTTTGGTATTTTTTGGTACGCAATGGTCATAGTGAGAAAACTGAAAGACGTGGGTGATATCTGGTGATCGAATAAAGTTCATCGAACAAATGAAAAACTATATTCCGAAATTTATTTAATTCGATAGAACCGTTTGTGAGAAAGACGTAAAAACAATTTTTTTATGAGTTTTCAATAGCTTTTATATTTTAAACCGACCTGATTCGAAAAAAGGGTAAAAGAAAAAAGTGTTTCTTTCGCCCTCAAGAATCTACTGCTTACATATTTGTACGAGTCAAAGACTCACCCTTTATACTATATGGGTTTGTTGGATTCGTCTAGGCTAGCTCTAACCCTGGTTAAAGCATGTTCATAGTGAAATATCCATTATAAGTTTATTTGATCACTAATGTAGTCATGATCCAGGATAATTTCAAATTAAAAGACGATTTGTACTCTCTAGATTCTTTATTTCAACGCCACTCGACTAGTTTCACCTGCTAGGCAGTTTCAGAAGTTTTTTGCACTGAAGTATTCACATTGAACACCTAATCCGAAAACGACAACCACAAACAAGAAAATGACCGAGAAGAGCACTTCCACAAGCAGTGCACAAGTCTCAAGAAGCTAACGAATTTTCGGGATTATGTTCTCCTTTATAAGTCGTTAATTTTTTCAATTCCACAATACATAATTCATGCCCAATAAGTATGTCACATTTACCTCTATAGAATTTTCCTTAGATATGTCTAACATATCATTTGTCTTTCTTATTCATTCCTAAAACTGTTTCTTTAAGAATATTATAAACCTAATATGTCCTGATAGGTATAAATTCTTCGAAAAAGAAGATACCACTACTGAATCGAAATAGTGAAAAGATCATCACAAAACTTGCTTTCTCGAACATGAAGTTTATTTGCATAAGCAATCATTTTGAACTGCATTCAGGAAGTTTCATTCTTATAATTCATGCTTTAACTCACATAGGTAACCGTCAAATATTGCAATCATACAGATTAATATTCCTATTGCAAAGATTACGATTGCGATGTTAAACTAGGAATATTGCCAGTCTTATGAATATTTCGAATAATGTGGGTTTGAAACCGATTCATAGCTACCGTTTGTAACTTGGAAATCGTGCAAAATGATATACTGTAGGTATGAAATTGAAAAGTTTGCTTCAAATACCAACTATATAGAAATTTCTGAAGAAAGTTTAACTGAATTGTTTCTATGTAACAATATATTGGCAAAAATCGAAATTAAATCTTAGTTTCGCTCTTATCAGTACCGTATAACTACTAACGATGACAATAGATGAATGATTTCGATTGAAATTTATTCTGGGAGGATTCTGCATTTAATGAAACTTTTTAAGGTTTTCACTTCCAATCTCTGTATTTTGTTGGATCAAACTAATAATTTGGCCAAATGTTCGGTAGGAATAGATCATATTTGGATTACTTTACTGAACAGGGAACCCGGTAATTTCAAAATTAAATGTATCAACGTTTCTATGCAGTCTCTGTTTCTATGTATTCACAATTAATATCGAATAAAAAGCAACGAAATTCAGAAGATTATGAAGGAGTCTGATATAGACTCCGAAACGTTACTATAATTATAATTTCAAAGTTCTTTTTTCAGTTCATTGTCAGACAACAATTTCTTCTACTCGATTTGCTCCTGACAAATTAGTATAAGAATTCATGCAGGGGCAAATCTTTTATTTCAATTTTTTTAATTGATCTTGTTCCAGAGATTGGGAGTGAAAACCCTAAAAAGTTTCAGGAAACAATCATTCATTCATTCATTCATTCATTGATGTACTAAACTTCCAACCCTTGTTTATATGCGTTGAATAATGTCGTCTTCAAAATGGAATAATAGTTACTTATACAACAAGTGAGTTGTCGAAGAAATTAAACCTACTAGCCCTTCGGGCTCGTGAATTATACGTTCTTCTCATGGATAAACATTCATAACTCACGTGTTATATACAGAATTTTATTCCATGCTGATTAGGTTTCAAATCATTACACTTGTCAGAGAATTATCTTATTCCTGAAATGTCATAAAAGGTATCGCTTCGATTGATTGTTGTTAGGGCATCCATAGCAACAAGAGCAAAATGACCTTTATTCACTTATGCTCATGTTATTTTATTTGACCAGTGAATTAAAAAAGATTTATTTCACTAAATGGATAAACGTCAACTTACCCTTATTTCTATGAGTTGAATAATGTCGTCTTCACAGTTAAAATTAAGGGTGCAGCTCGAAAAATGAACAGAAAAAATTCAGTTTCATTAGTTTAATATACTTAAAATTTCATAACCTCTTTTTCATTTACCAAAATGAAAAATCACCGAGAATTGAAGTAAGCTTTAAACATTTCATCCTAATTTCCTTCTTCTTTAGGATACGTCGTTTCTATTGAATATTTCGAGATCTAGAAATATCTCTATTCTCTTACCATCAAATCCTGCATGAAAAAATCAATAAAGCACCACACAAAAACAAAAAAACTTCACATCAAACAACCCGCCGCGCTCGGCACTTCTTTGAACGCAACTGTCCGTCAGCCACACTATCGTCCATACGCAAGGTCGCCTAAAGTTCTAATAACATAGTTATCGTATCAACCGAAGAAAACACGCTGGATTCCGGCGACGCTTCTGCAATACGCGAGTCTAGGTCTTCTGAAAGGTAGGAAACACTTCCACGGGTCAGCCAACTTTTATCGGTCAGTGAGGAGGACCAGATCGGATTATATAATGACACGCCGCTTGTTACAGAGCGGACAGATCACATTGCACGGTTTCTTGTGTATCAATAAAGTATTCGCTTCCTACACACCTATTTGTTTAACGATTGTTATGTATGTGATAGGAGGTAAGGAAATTGTTGATAGGCTCGGTGTTATGGACTTGTTAAACAGGTGCAATACTGCGCTATAATACGTTACCTTTCATACACATGCGAGCGCTGTGTGGATATGTTACAAATTTTCAGTCACTCGGACGTTGGAGAGTTACACTTGAAACAAGGCAGTTCTATTTTGCTGCAGCACCAGTTCTTTCAAACATGGCACTTCCTTCCTCATATATATTTATTCATTTATTTTTCAAATAGGATGTCAACAGGCATACAGTCCACGATGACCTAGATAATAATCGTAAAGATTAAAATGGATTTTGCGGCTGAAACTTACAGCTACACTTACTTAAATTGAGAGGGATACTGTAGTTGTCACGGTGTAAATCGTTGGTCTAAGCCTACAACAATGCGCCAAAATATCTTTCATCGTTTGCAAAATTGAAAAATTCATAGAACTTGAAACAAGACTTAATATCATTTATATAAATAAATAAGAAGAGAGGTCCAAGGAGAGGACCCTGAGAGAAAGATGGTGAAAATAATCCATTATCAGTGGCAATCTGTGACCTATTGTTGAGATATGAGGACAACCATCTCAGCAAGTCCCCATGCACACCAATCGTCGACAATTTTTTCATCAGGATATTATGATTTACTTTCGTCCACAAGTCTCGGAAGAAATTTCATTCCTTCTTGATTTCACTTGATGTATTGTATTGTAATCAATATGTAATTATAAAATTTGAAGGATCAATCAAAACCGAATGAAGAAAGAAGTAACGAAAGAATTTACTCGAAGATTGGGAAGGATAATGAAAACTGGTCTGAACAGTAAGAACCTGATCAAAGCGATCAATACTTACGCTTGCCCAGCACTGAGCTACTCCTTCGATCATCTCTTTTTCATCATCACTTGGATCACCCCCGATTTAGTAGCCCTACAATGAAAAATAATGCCGACAAAGCATAATAAACATCACCCTAAAAGCGCAATAGAACGAATATCTTGGGGGTCGAGAAATAATTGATTTGTGCAAACGTATGTCCCAGAAAATTTAAGGTCTTCGAGAAAATTTCTTTGACAAAGCTGCTTCATCCGAACTTCATCGAGTAGTTTGTGATGCTGATAATTCTACTTCGTTAAAGTTGCAGGATCACTTAGAAATCGTCTCAACTTTGCAGAAAGCAAAATACAGAAACTTGCAAACCTTTGCATGAAAGACACCAGAACTAGGTCAAGCATGATTACGTCAACATGGGGGCGAAGTAGTGGTTGACTTTCGGAAGCTTGTTTCCTGAAACATTATCATTGCCATCCAGGATCAAATGGTTCCTAATATAAGTAAATACTTATATATTATCGCCAAGGATGACTAATGGCAGACGATAGCTGACGTTATGACTGTGCGACATTTTAAACCATCCAGCACATCATCAGAAGTTCACAGGCACAGAGTTGCCAAGATTTGACACCAAGAATTGGTAATAAAATATCAACTTCTAAGATCAACAAAGGTTCCATATTAAAATAAGCATTCAGATTCTATATATGGAAAAAAGATGGATCTGGCCTCATATTGCTGCAAAAGGAGGAGACCATTATTTATCCATGTGGCGATTGCAAATAACAACAGAAAATGTTCTGGACTATCATTTGAAAAACTTGAAAGAAAGGTACACAATGTAAAGATACTGCCCATGGTATTGAGACCGGTAGTGAAATCAGTCTAAAAGTACCTACTCTTATTGTACCCCACCTTATTTTTTTCCTAACTTTCCTCACCATGTGAGACTATGTGGGCTTCAAACACCTCTGATGAATGAAATGAAATTTTTCTACTGTTTTCTTGATTAGTTTCTGTATTGAAATTAATGATTGTAGTCTAGTGGCTTCCACACTCCTCTCCAGAGGAGCATACACTTTATCTCAGGTACATAAGATATTCAAAGTTCTGTTGGAGCCCTTTCCCGGTTTTCAGGCTCATGGTGGTGGTCGTGTCTTGTTTTCTCCTCGTCTCCTTGGTGTCGGTTGGATTCCTGATCTCCTGCCACTTCTTGTAGAAGTGGGAGTTGTTCTTTTCTATGTTTTCCTATTTCCATCCCATGTAGGTACTTCCATATTGTTCTCGCCATCTCTAGCAGTATAACTTTCTGCAAGACTATAGATATTTTCGCCCAATTCAAGTTTCTTCGATTACTGTAGACACTGTGGTAATTTATCAGGCCTGTAGATGAAATGACAATAGACATATCTTTCAACTTTTGTCTCCTGGTTTGTTCCTCGAGATCTCTCTCTTTCGAAATCTTCTTAATGTAAAATTTTAAGATACATGAAAGGAGAGTGTGGCTTTATCAACGAACAAAATGGATGTGGACGAGATTATTGAAAGCCTCATAACTGTTGAAACTCCTTAGCGATCGTTTCGGATTTTTTTCGGCCCAAACAAAAATTAAAGATGTTTGAGCAGAATAATAACTCTGTGGTTCCTAGATCAGTTGAAGAATCGTCAAGACCGAACGGTTGCACCGAGGTCGATGAAATTTTGAGATACATTTCGAGAAAAGTTGCTCTTTCAGAAAATTGATCACATTAGTAGATCTACGATGATTTTTCTGGAAGAAATGCGTATCGAAAGTTGTCCATCGAAAACTCCCGAAAAGATGGGGTCAGTCACGACTGAATGGTTGCCCCGAGGTCAATGAAATTTCAAGATTTGTTTCTTTTCGTAATGTACCCATATTACATTTAGATCTATGGTGATTTTTCCGAGGGATATCTGTGTCGAAATTGGCCTTCGAAAAAATTCCAAAAAGATGGGATCAGTTGAGAATTAGCCTAGTTCGGTTTACCAGTAGAAGAAATTTTCTTATAGGATATTTATCACATTTAGAACTACGATAATTTTTCTGGCAGATACGCGTGTCGAAAAGTCGAAAGTTGACCTTCGAAAAGTTCCCGAAAAGATGAGGTCAGTTAAAAAATTTACAAGACCGAACGGTCTCACCGAGCTCCATGGAATTTCGAGATTTGTTTCTAGAGTAGTTGTTCTTTCGGAATATTTATCACATTTAGATCTAAGATTACTTTGTTGGGAGATACGCGTGTCGAAAGTTGTCCTTCGAAAAATCTCGAAAAAGATGTGGTCAGTTAAAAATTCGTCAAGACCTAACGGTTGCAGCGAGATCGATGAAATTTGATTTATTACCAGAAAAATTAATACAGGGTGGTCATTTGAAAACGAAACAGACGAGATTACAGACGAAATAAATTTTTTCGATAGAAATGCTCGGACAGGTCGATTTCTGTTTCGAGGGGGACAACTTAAGATGTAGGTTACGGACGCATAGCGCTTCAACCCTTGCTACTACAACCCTCACCCCCAATTTTTGAATAGGGAAGATGGGGTGAGTGATACCTCATTTGAAAGGTATTTTTATACTGATTTCAGCACAGTAATTGTTTTTTCATTTTATGCATTAGTTCTCGAAATATTGTTAACTAAGTATTTGAAAATGAAGTGGTGTTTTCATGGCACTTGTAGTGTTTTTTTGTGAAAAATCGACATTTTGAGCTTCAAAACATACTTCCTATTAACATGTTTATCTAAATGTCGTTGATTGAAGAATTCTGCGGTTCTATTCGCACATTGATTGTTTGCAAAAAAAGTGAATTTATTTCCACCCGCTCTGCAATTGAATAAACCATGTCGAACAATGAATTAGAACACATACAAGTCTCGATTCAAAACTAAGAATAATTCACATGTCAAAGAACCAGTAAGTCAACTTAATGATCTGTTCGTAATGAATAAAAAATTATCGATTCTCATTTTTTTGGAAAAGATATGAATTCAATAATCAACAAAATGAAAACATTATTGAAGGCAACTGAGAAAACACTTCATAATTAATTCGGAAATCGTTTCACGAATTGGGACTGGCATATTTCTGTGTCATCATTAATGATTTGATTTTCTTACCTGGTAATCTCATTAGAGATATGTACGTATTTGGACATTTTGGAGATTTCTATCGATCAAGTGTTACCGCATGTTATTGGAAATACTGCAAATTATATCGAAGATAATTTAGATTGAGTTTCAGCAAAATTGAGCTCCTTCGCAATACGCTTTGTTTGTTCGACATCTTGATTAAAGATTTCTATGTCAGTGGATTGGAGGAAGGAAGCCACAGTCATGGTTGTTTTGAAGCTCAAAATGTCGATTTTTCACAAAAAAACACTACAAGTGCCATGAAAACACCACTTCATTTTCAAATACTTAGTTAAGAATATTTCGAGAACTAATGCATAAAATGAAAAAACAATTACTGTGCTGAAATCAGTATAAAAATACCTTTCAAATGAGGTATCACTCACCCCATCTTCACCATTCAAAAATTGGGGGTGAGGGTTGCAGTAGCAAGGGTTGAAGCGCTATGCGTCCGTAACCTACATCTTAAGTTGTCCCCCTCGAAACAGAAATCGACCTGTCCGAGCATTTCTATCGAAAAAATTTATTTCGTCTGTAATCTCGTCTGTTTCGTTTTCAAATGGCCACCCTGTATTTTAGAATATATAGTATTACGTTCAGATCTCAGATGGTTTTTCTGGGAGAAGTTGGCCGTCGAAAAACCCCGAAAAATATTAGTTCGGTTAAAAATTTGACAAGATCGAGAAAGAAATATGGAAGGTTTCATAAAACTTTGATTGTTCGATCAACTATTTGACAGTCACTCGATTTCTTGAACGAAATCACTAAAACCTTTGCATTTCTGAATATATTGAAGAAGTAGCAATTGAAAATAATTGCATGGACGTATGAACATCATTATTTGATGCGAAAAGGATATTCTGAATGATCATGACTGAATTATCGATTGAAAACTAATTGACGTCTATTCGTCAATCAAGCGTTGATTCCCCGATCAAGCTTTATGTAACCCGAGGATAGTTTCTCTGATATAGAAAAATGATTTTATTTAACCTTTCAAATAAGAATAAATTTCAAAGAAGGTTTCTTTCAAACATATATTTATATCAACAAACACCTCATAGAATTTCAAATATAAAATTATGGCCCCCCTAAAATTACTCCTGGAACCGCTACTGATGCAAATTTGAGCGTCAACTCTTATTTTTTTCCAACATTCTAGACCTTCCTTTCTGAGTAGTTCAAGTCGTATTTTCGTGAACTCATCCCAGGAAATCATTCTAAGACGAACCACATAGGAATCAAATAAATGAAAAAATAGGCGAAGGAGAATATTACTCTTATGGATTTTATTGAAATAGTGTACTAGCACCACCATAATTATAACGAAATAGCTGCACTTATGCGAATTTGATGGTGAATTGAATCAGAAATTTTATTTTCACGGCCACTTATTATACGATTTATATGAAGAAATTATGGTTCTAGTCCCCCAAGTAATGTTCACCGGCCAGTTCCTGAAGCCGCTTATCTAATGACCATAAAACGGAATATAGATTTTTGGACAGTTACTCTAGACTATCGTTTTTTACCCATTCGGTAAACATCTGGCTTATGTTTGAAACTCTGGTTTTTAATATTAAATTCGAATTCCAGTTACATAATCGGACGAAACGCGTAGAATAAATTTTGATTAATTAGAAAATATTTATCTAATGGTCAGTGTAGTATAATCCTGCTAGTGATATGTGATATAAGCAGAAACTGTTCGGATAAATTCGGACTCGTTGCCTCATCATGAGAGATAATATATTTGTTGATCTTCGCATAACTCAGGAGCTTTCTTCTTCGACTCTGAGAATCTTACTTATTGAATATTAATTTATTGTGGAAAATTAAACCTCCCAAGATGAAGTCTTCATTGAAATGCAGAATGATAATCATTTTCTTCGGAATCAAAATAATTTTGTCGTGAAATAGCTTTCGAATTGGAAAGTTCCCGAAGTGAATCCATATATTTCTTTTTGGCATTTTATAATAACTGATTTATTTTCTTCGATTCTTCAAACGCATGTTGCTATGCCGGATATCCTAACAAAAACATAGCATAATTTATAACTACAGACGCAGCTGATTTCCTTGATATATATATTCTTTTGAAAAAGAGTGTTACAAACTTTTACAATCTGAAGAACAATGAAGCGGGTGTAAAGAAATGGCAACAAGAGACAGATCCTGAAAACCTGTTCCTCGTTCCAGATCTCAGTGTAAGCAGAGGAAAAATGTCAACGGGGTACCATACATATCTTCGTATGATACTTAAAAAAAACAGAGATAAAAACCTCAGAAAAAACTCTCTGTTTGCCCGTACAAGTGTAATGATGATGTATTTGTGTAAAGAATAAGCTGAAATTATTATATTGAAGGACATCTTTTTCATAGCACAAAATCCAAACATTTTCTCCGCTTCTTTCTCCTATGATGGTCGACGAAGAATAATCTGAAAACAAAAAAGAAAGAACAAAACGAGAAGGGTATTTAATTTTTATTTCTCATTAAATAATTTTGAAATTTGTAACCCATCTCAAAAAAGAATCGGTCACCGAATGAATACCTTCGAAAACACCCTGAAAATGATATATTCTACAACTCTTCACCAAGTGGTCTATAGTTTCTTCTTCTGCGCCACACTCACATCTTGGACTATCAACAGCATTCCACCTAAAGAGCATACGAATATGAGGTGGTACGATGTTTGACAGAACGGGTAACCAATGCAGAGGTGTAGATTTGATAGTCCCAGTAACAATCCTCATAGAATCATTGAGTAGGGTATCGATTTCATTGACGTGAGCACTGTGGAACCAAACAGAGGAATGTGTTCTGACAAGAATTCGATTGGTTCTGTTTCATTTTCTCATCGAGTTACCACCTCAATTTTCCTTCGCTTGTCCTTGATATAATTATTACATTGTAGTTTCCGTGAAACCTACTCCGTCAGCACGATTCTTAAGAGTTGACGAAAAACAGGCCTCTCTTCGTCGTCCCATATCCCGGTACCCCATATATCCATTCCGTTTTTCGTGCTCCGCAGCATAACATCGGGTTAATTAACACAAGATACGTGTATTTTTAAAAAAAGAATGCCCAAACGAAACCGTTCTTCTCCTGTGCGTGGAAGGAAATATAGTGAAATAAAAAGAATAACAAAAATAAAAAAACAATTACGCGAGATGCAGAATCCATTGGTGCAAAATTTTGAGTGATGATTTCAGTGATTCAGTGGCTAGTTTTGAACTGAAGACGAATTATCAATTATCAGGTAGGCTCTGTTTCTGCCTTTACCTAGATACACTAATTTACTTCTGTGTCTCACAAAATGAACCGATAATCATTGTATTTCACGTTTAACGAGGAAGAAGAACGATGATTAGAAATAACCATTGGTTATATAAAATGGAATTATGTATACAAAAAAAAAAAAAAATCATATTCCTATGATGGTTAAATTGTCCGATTTTTTTCACAAGTTATGAACGATTATTCTCAAGTTATAACTTTCACTACTTTGTAAAAAGATCACCTGTCGCTCAAACAAACAGGGGAAACGGTCGTTATCCCCTGAGAGAGCCCCTCAAAGGAAAATTGTTCGATTTTCTGGGCTCTCTCCTTGAGCATTTTACCATTTTCGAATTGCATTCGGTCGAATCAATTCTCGACAGGTTGCGATGTGGTCACCTTCTTGATTGTTAGCATTGAGTGTTATTATTGATCAATGTTATTAATTAAAAAAGGGTAAATTCTAGGTAGGTTCAAATCCGCCACATTACGCTTAGATCTTTCCTACTGCTTATGATAAGGGTAACGGTCGTTGTCCCTTGAGACAGCTTATAAAAAGGAAAATTGTTCGATTTTCTGGGCTGTCTCAGAAAGCAGTTATTTGATGATATGCCGGTCGGATATCTCAAATAGAATTCGTTCGAATTCATTCTTAAAAGAAAGGAAACAAAGTATTGAAATAATAACAGTAATGGTAATAATCACAATCGTTTTCTACTTGAGTGGACAATAATCTCAGAATTCATATTCTCTTTTTCAACTGAAATATCAACTGGAAGCTTATTCAGTTTATTTTATTCTGTATATCAATTCTATTACACAGGCCACTCGTGGAATATTAGTTGGAAGGCCTGTTGGTGTTTCCAATACTAATTAAAATGAAAGCATTTCTTAACTCGAAATGAATAAAATCCCTCATAGGGTTTCCTATAGTGGATATTCCAAAGTCTGCGGCTCTCACAATCAGTATCAACTCAAGTTTATGAAGCTGTCAACGCTCCTTGAGATTGTTTATGTTATCGAGAGCCGAGTCAGAGTTTGTCTCTGGCTGAGTTGTAATTCAATGGCCCTATTCGAATATTTCACGGATTCGAATTAGAATATTGGTTGAAGTCAGTTTTTAATTTTGGAGATAATCTTGAACAGGAACTCAACTTAATATCTTAGAGCCTGAAATGAATATTGTCGAAGAAAATTCGACTGCTTTAGATAGTGATCTTCCAGAACAGAATTCCAGTGTATTGAGTCTCAAGCCAAATATTGACAGTATCGATGGTGAACCAATTCATGATGAAATTGTCATTCGTTGGAATTCCTAATTGTTGAAGGGTTTAACGAAAGACCAGCAAAACGATCTTCATAAAACTTACAAAATTCCTGTAAATTGTAAAGCTCTGCTCCCTCCACAGGTTAATAGTAAAATCAAAGCTTTATTACCTAAATCCGCACTGGAAGATGATAAATATATGGCCAACTTACAACAGCAGCAGGCTCACGGCCTATCAGCCTTAGGCGCCGTCCTACAAAACATGCTTCCTAACTCAGAACAATCGAAGTGTGTTAAGATTTTAGCAGACGCTTGTCAATTATTTAGCAACGTTCATCATAACATATCAGCTCACCGAAAATATGAAATAATCCCACATTTGAGTTCCGATTGTAAAAAGGTCGCGAGAAGTATGGAGGTGAATGAATTCTTTTCAAAAAAAAAAACTTTCGCAGAAGCGGTTTAACCGGAGCAGTCTTTAAAGAAGGCCAGTGCTGTCTTCAAAAATAAGAAATCTTGGCAACAGCCGTATTCACAACCTGGACCTTCAGGTTCACAGACTCCCAAGAATTATTTAAAAGAACACCGTCCAATTTACAAGGGACGGAAAAGGGAGAGGGGGGGCAAAAAAGGAGAAGAATTCGTTAGATCATCGCCCCAGATACAGGAACACAGCCAAGAAATTTTACAAACTATATTAAGTCCCACGTCAGAGGTAAGCCGCTACGCCGGAAGACTTTCCAGTTTTATTAAAACTTGGAGTACTATTACACATGACCATTCAGTATTGGGATAGGTTAGGGGTGTATCTATTCCCTTCAATTCGAAACCTCGACAGATATTCGAACCTTCAGTAAAAATCATTCAGGAGCAAATGAATGATTATAGGCAATCGGTAGACGATTTGATTAAAATAGGCGCTATAGAAAAATGTCTTCCGACAGCGGGGCAGTTCATATCTTCTTATTTTTTTATAACAAAATCGAATGGTAAAAACAGATTTATATTGAATCTCAAGAATCTTAATACTTTCATTGAATGTCCTCATTTTAAATTGGAGGATTATAGAACTGTTTTGAAACTTTTGAGTGAAGAAAACCAAATGGTAAAAACAGATTTATATTGAATCTCAAGAATCTTAATACTTTCATTGAATCTCTTCATTTTAAATTGGAGGATTAAAGAACTGTTTTGAAACTTGTGAGTAAAAATTGTCTCCTATCAAATATAGATCTTAAAAGATCCCTATTTTCTTGGGCCCATAAAGCAAAACTCAAGAAATATCTGAGGTTCTGATTCAATAATATATTGTAACAGTTCAATAGTTTACCTTCTTGTGCCCATAAAGCAAAAAGCAAGAAATATCTGAGGTTCTGATTCAATAATGTATTGTAACAGTTCAATAGTTTACCTTTTGACCTGAACATAGCCCCTTATAAATTTACTAAACTGCTGAAACCAGTAGCCAAGGAACTTAAGACTTTCTGGTATTGTGACAGTTTTTTATTTGGATGATATTCTTATAGTTGCTAGAAATGAGGAAGAATGTTCTTGCAATATACAGTTAGCACTTGGACTTCTTCAAAATTTGGGTTTCATAATAAACCGGGAAAAAGGTACATTGAAACCTAAACAATGTATTAAATGTCTGGGTTTCATTTACGATACCCTGAATATGCGCATGTCATACCCAGAAGATAAAATAATCGTCATTCAAAAACTGATGGAAACGAACAAAAATCATGACTTGAATGACTTTGCTATGATGATAGGCAAATTTGTAGCTTCTTGCCTCGCCACATCTTACGTGTGCATTCATATAAAACCGTTTGAGAGATTAAAATACCAGTCATTGTTAGGGGACAGCCTAAATTATCAAAAGAAAATTACTCTACCAAATTCCCTGAAGACTGAATTGCATTGGTGGTAAAAAAAAGGTCGGCTTATGACAGAATATAAAACCTAAGCCTTTCTCTGTTGAAATATTTTCAGACGCTTCACAGACAGGTTGAGGAACCTTTTGTGAGGGTTTAAAATGTCACGGATTCTGGGACAACGAGGAATCTATAATTCATATAAATTTTCTAGAAATCAAGGGCGCATTTTATGCCCTGAAATCCTTTGCCAAAGTCCAAACTGATATTCGTATTTGAGAATAGACAATCAGACTGCTATTTCCTGCATTAACCGAGGCGGAAGTATCAAATATTCATATTTAAATTCTATCACTAGAGAATTGTGGTAATGATGTGAGGAGAGGCATATTTCAGTATACGCTAGTTATATTTCTTCAAAAGCGAATACAGATGCTGATGCTGAATCGAGATCGTCATCAATAGACATAGAGTATGAATTGAATGAAAAAGCATTCGCAAAAATTAAATTAAAACTTGGAAACCCAGAAATAGATCTATTCGCCACGAGAATAAACAAGAAGTGTGGAAAATTCATTCATGGTTCCTGAGTATGCCATCGATGTCATGATCGCATCTTTAATAAAAAGCACTATGAAGTAGTATTCAGCATGTTTCAAAAGTACTGGGGTTTTTGCCTTAGTAAAGGACAAGATCCATTTGTGTATAAATTACAAACTTACTTAGAATTTTTATCAGAACACTCAAACCATATTAATTCATATAGATCAGCATTAAATTTAATAATTGGTCCTTTAGAAACCGGTGATCAGAAAATAATAACAAGATTTTTGAAAGGTATTGCAAATGTTCTTCCACCAAGACCTAAATATTTTTTCACGTGGAACCCTAATCCCTGATCCGGTCCTGGAACACTTAGAGTGATTATACCCTTCAGAAAATCTAACTATAGAATTGCTACTAAGGCAACTTGTCACACTTATGGCTTTGACTTCAGCTAGTAGGGTACAAATACTCTCACTAACAAAACTTGAGAACATCAATATTAAACCAGACAAAATTGAGATAAAAATGCCCGAAAGAATAAAAACGACTGCCCCAGGTAGATATCAACCATTATTAATTTTTCCAGTTTTTAATAATATTCCGAAACTGTGTGTAGCCTCCACTATTGTGGCATATATAAATCAAACACAGTTGTGTCGCAAAAATGTGAAGAGTCTCATATTGATCTTGAGAAAACATATTCACTTTGTATCTTCACAGACCATAAAACACTGGATCAAAAAGACATTGTATGGTGCAGGAATAGATACCTACATCAGTCTACTCTGCCCATATCATAAGGCATGCATCCACATCAGCCGCATTTAGGGCTGGTGTAAATATCGAACAAATTCGAAATACAGCAAGTTGGACACCGACTTCAAAAACTTTTTTTTTTTCAAATTATACAATAGACCCTTGAAAGAACCTAACGATAATTTTGCTAGGGCAATTATGAACCTGGACAAATAATTTTTTTTTTGTAATTTCAGGTTACTCGATAGAAATACTTCACCTTTTATTATTCTGTCTCAACTAAACACGATTTCTGGGACTGTTACTTTAATTCCAGATTGTGATGATTCACTCTGTATGAATTTATAGACTGAATATATTTTATTCGAAAAATCCCCTATTTTTGCTCTGAACATCTACAATGTAATAATTATATCAAGGACAAGCGAAGGAAAATTAATAAATTAATCGACTTACCTGAAGGAAGATTAATTGTAATTTTCCGAGCTTGTCCGTAGATATAATTATTACCCACCCTCCCAGATTATAGGTTTCGTTAGATACTACCTAAATCTAGCTCCCTGATGTAAGGTGATTTTTCGAGAGTCGCACTTTCACGGAATGGATATATGGGGTACCGGGATATGGGACGACGAAGAGAGGCCTGTTTTTCGTCAACTCTTAAGAATCGTGCTGACGGAGTAGGTTTCACGGAAACTACAATGTAATAATTATATCTACGGACAAGCTCGGAAAATTACAATTAATCTTCCTTCAGGTAAGTCGATTAATTTATTAATTTTCTCCGAATATGTTTAGCATGTAACTTTACATTTTGATGGCTGAAAGTTTGTGATAACCAGCTCTGGAGGCAATCTGAGTTATTAATGCCAGTTTGCCAAGTCTTACTGATTCCTATATATCTTCAGAAAGATGGCGAGAAGGATGGTCTTTATAATTAAAATAGAGTAAATGCTACAAATCTCTCGAATTTTTTCACAGGGTGTTAAGAAACTGTACTATAAATACATGGTTTATTTTACCCTGTACAAATAAGCTATCAATATTTTTGGAAAACTTTTGTGGCTAAATAATTTTCATATTTAGGGTTACTACTATTTGTCTGAATAATGAAATTTAACTGTTTTATAGTTACTTTAATGACATATTTCAATATCAGACATGTAGAAATAAGTAAGTAAAGTTCATTTATTGTTTGTGCAGCTTCAAAGCGTCTGGTAAGAGTTTTGGCCCATGGAAAGTGTCTGTCACTTATAATATAACTTCAGAATAATATTCTTTAAAACATATATAAAAATCAGCCATATGAAAATAAGTTGAGTAACACTTATTTTTAGTTAACTTTGCCTCCTGGTACTGCCCAGGTGTCACTAGGCAAGCTCCACAAGTTCGCAGGAATTCAAAGCGCAAGAGACTCTACCGAGATCCTAAAGTTTAATTTCATCTGTGTGAAAATAAGTTATGTTTGGTCTCTATGGGATCTTACTCTACAATTGATTAGTGGTGGAATGAACATCCAAATGTGCTGAAAAATGCAGCCATGATTCTGACTCGTATATTATATCACAAGAATATATCCAATACAATTTTCTTAGTCCCAGTTTCATAATCAAACCTAAAGTCCCTTTAATTTTAAAGCTTCCTTTAACCCTACTAAAAATGACAGTAAAGGAAGCTTTAAGCTTAAAGTGTCTTTAAATTGGATTATGAAACTGGACAATAATATTTTTGTCTCAGTGGTGATCCAATCAGTACCTACTAATAATGTGATAGAAATAGATATCGATATAAGTTTCATTTATACAAATATATGGAGAGTCCGGGAGAGTTGAACCCCTTTCCACTCTGAAGCCACTTAAGTTGTATCTGTAAATGGTAGCAACCTATTTTTTTAGATAGATAATAGTAGAGTGATTGTGAGATAAACTTTTTGAGTACAGCATTTTTTTTATGAACTGAAAATTGGCTCATGTCTCCCTTACCCATGGGAGAGTTGAACAGGGGGGCGAGAGAGACTTGACCATAAGTTTGTTTATCAGGAAATTTCCGATGATCAACGATTGTCCATGTCAAGGTTTTCATCGTCAGATTTATCAGCGTATGAAAAACATATTTTCTATTTCAAAGTCACCCTCACTCACTTCCGAGATGTTTTTTCCATTTTTGAACCCTTGTATATTTTTTTTATATTTATTTCCATTATTCCATTCTATTTATTTTTTTGAAGCAAACTATTATCGAAGCTCAGTGCTGGAAAATTGGATCACTGATTATGTCTCCCGATCATAGCATGGGTCAAGTCTCCCGCAGTCCCTTTTGGTCTATTCATCAGATGTTTTATTGAAAATTTTACAACTACGAGTATTATTAAAAATGCACATCGTTTGTTAAACAAAGTTAATCAATAAAAGCTATGAAAGTCAATAACACCACGCACCTATTAAACTTTTCAGACAGTATAACAAACAGAAATTATTCAACGCGCTATAGTCCGTTCTACGTAAAAGTCTCACAGCGGGTTTCATAAAACTCTTACTGCCCGATCAACAATTTGACAGTCACTGGATTTCAAAAACGAACTCACTAAAACTTTTTCATTCCTATATATATTGAACAAGAAGCAATTTAGAATCATTGAATAGATGTATATAGATCATAATTTGATTCGAGAATTGAATTCCGAATTCTTATGGCTGAATTATTGATTGAAAACAAATTGACGTTTATCTGTCAATCAAGCGTTGATTCCCCGATCGAGCTTTATGAAACCGGGGGTCAGTAATTATGTATTTTATCACAATGTCGAAATACTTCGAAAAATATGTCAAGTCAAAAATAGGTGAGGAATTAGTGACGTTTATACAAACTGATTGAAATCATACCAAATATAGTTTTTTGCATGAAAAATACAGGAGATCAGTTTTTGAATATATTTATTTTTGCTATGAGAGAAAATTGAACTATTGACACATAATATACAGAACCTTGAGGAAAGTTAATGTTCGCTATCTTCTTTGGTCTTCTGAAGGCTGAAGACGTTACATCAGTTGTAGAATCTAAGAAAATCAACCCGAAGATTAAATGCATTTGATGCAGTGGTAGGGAATAGGTATCTCTCGAAAGAATGAACGGATTCATATTCATATTATCCTGATTCTCCATAGGAGTGTCAAATTCTCCAACAAAGATCTTCTTGCATCAATGGGAGTAAAAATAATTAATGGGAAGTTTCAAGGAAAAAGGAACTCCACCTTTGAACAAAAAGTTCAAATAATACATAATACTTTGATATAATAATAATAATTATATATACTTTGATATAATAATAATAATTATATATTTAATGATCCCTTTAGACATTTACAATGTGCAGGACAAGTCAAATGAAAAATAGAAAAATTAATTTTCTGGAACTTATTCCACGATGACTATCATCGAAAATCCTATAGTAACTTTTCTCATTCGTTCACCCTAAAATAAAATTCTCAAATGCCACCACTTTTTTGGGTCTCCCAATGAAAGAAAATTCAAATTCTTTGTCATTCCCTTCATTCACAGTCTTCCAGATTGTGGAACCTTTCAGCTAAAATAGAAGTCGTTCAGATTCAGATGAAACGCAATATAAATTCACGTACATTGAATATGTTCGCTACAGTCTGATATATTGTAGATATTAGAATATCAGGTTACCTACTCTGAATGAGCAGACCAGAATTTTAAATAGCTCTTCCTGAAGCCCTGTCTTCTCTCTTTTTCAATCACTTTCGGCATTTTTGTAATATTAATTGATATTAGTTGTGGCAGGGGCGTTATGACATTAACGACATTTCATGAGTGCCAACCTTACTCCGTTCTAGTTACTAAGATGTTTTAAGACATCTTACTAGTAACAAAAACTTGAAAATTATTTCATGGCCAACCGAGTGCTGAAATAAAAGTGAATGGAGTATAGATATATTTTAGAATGGTTACCAATGGTTACCAATCGTCAGTAAGTGAAACGATGGGTTTATTGAAAATGGCCATTATTCGTTTTCAGTTATCTGCACAACTATACTATTAGAATGCATAAAAGGAATTAGCTAATGTCACAATGAAACTTAAATTCCATATAAATTTACACTTCCCATGTACCTATATAAATCCTTTCTTCAGGCGATATTTGAAGCTTTTAATTCATGAAATAATGGTTGTGTCATTAATGAGTAGTGTCCAACAGGCCGTTAATTCTGAAAACTACAAGTTCTTCGCATACTAAAATAAATACAATCTAAACAATTCTCTTCATTATTATCATTCACGTTATTTCCTCTTGCATTCAGGAGCCATATAAATCCATTTGTGACTGTTAGATGACCAAACTGGTAACCCAGAGACGTAGATTGTTCCATCTACCACTTTTGCAACATCTAGCGGATAAAAACTTGCGTGTTGAATTCTTGGGCCGGTCAAGAATTACGTTTTTCTGTGAAACAGAGTCTTCGTTAAAGCAAATCCAACATAGGCCATTTAACCGGTATTTCTGCGTAAGCGTAGAAGTTCAGTAGGTTAGAATCCTTTCAATCCCATCGATATAATGGTGCACGATAAATTTTCATGAAGGTTCTGTTCTGTTTTTTATTTATGCCGTTTTAAACAAGTAAGAGTCATTAATAAAGATTTAAGAATTTCCCTAAATTGTTCCTTATCCAGACGATACAGAGTGTATACAGAAAGGCGTACATAAAATTTTACCTTTATGTCCCTAAATTTTTTTCTATTTGTTCAAACTATTTCCTCATTATCCTTCGTTATAGATACAAGCTGAGTCTTTGAGTTGTACAGATATTTTAACAGTTAAGGTCAAAAGAAACCATTTTGTCCTTCGCCATTTTTTCCGAATTGACTCGGTTTGAAACATACAGCCAGTTGAAAAACTATAAAAAAATTTTATTTTTAGTTTTATTTTGCACAAACAGTTTTATCGAAATGAACTGCGGAATATAGTTTTTAATTTATTTGATAAATCTATTTTGAACAAAAGATATCCCCACGTATTGCAGTTTCCTCATTATGACTCTTACGTACCGACCATAAAAATACCAAAAATTCAAAGAACCCAACTCTGATGAATAATATTTGAACTTTTTATGAAATAAAAGTTTTCTTTGTATTATATTTTCTCGTCTAATGCGCAAATGTTCGATTAATTTGATGTACAAAAATAAAAAATACGAGTATCTGTGAAATTTGAAAAATTGGGTACTTTGACCAAATGCAGCTCTTTTCAAAAGATCCACAAATGTGACGTGTCACAGATTCAGCTAGTTATTCTGAAGGTATTTTATTTTTCCAAGGGTGGCATAAATAGCAACAAATAAATAAATATAATTAGCTACGGTAAAATTACTGTAGATAATTTTTATTTCAATTATAAATATAAATTGGTCAGATTCAAAACAACGCAGTGGAGAATTGAGATTTAATTAATTTCAGTTACAGAAAACCAAGAGTTTCAGTTTTACAAGAACCTTGTCTGCTCCGATTAGAAATTAGAAGAAGTATTCAATATTCAAATCCATGAACAAAGTGATTAATAAATACTTCAAATTTAATGTCATTTGCATTAAGAGTTTGTTAACAAGCTATGTCCTCATGAAATCAGAAGATTATTTCGTACATGTATTGAATATATACAGGGTGATCAAAAACAGACGACAAATCCAGGAACAGGAGATACTGCAGTACAAGGTATATCCTCATGATATCAGAAAATCATTTCTTACAAGTATCACATATATACAGCGGATTCAAAACAGAAGACAAATCCAGGAACAGGAGATACTACAATAAGAAGGTAGGTACTACATGAAAGTAAGTTTACGTTTACGTCAAAAAATGATCGTTGAGCGCTGTTGACCAGCACGTGGGCGTTTTTATTACTGGATGAGAATTATTAGAATATAGCTGGACACAGATGAAGAAAAAGCAGAAAAATTTTCCAGGCATTTTAACAGCTCATTTCAATATGATAAAAACTTCGACAAACAACATGAAAAAAGTATTAACGATTGGTACAACAAATATTTCAATAATCCACGAACATCATCAAGAAATAAAAACATTATAATTGATGAGGAAGTCTACTATGATATTTTACACAAGAGCAAGAACAGTGCTCCAGGAGCTGACAATATTCCATGGAGCGTTCTGGAAATGCTACAAAACGAAGTTCATAACGAAATAATCAAAATATATGAAAACTGCCTAAATACTAGATTATTCCCTAATATTTGGAAAGTAGGCACTATAATAACCATACCGAAACATGACATCATCAAAATCCATATACACCAGTGGAGTTGATTCGTGTGAGATGAATTCGACATGGGGACGTTTCAAACTTTTCCGTCATTTCAGAGGATGATCTTAGGAACGCTACGAAAAGGCTGAAACAAAAAAAAACTAATGGTTCCGATAATATTCCGTCCTACATCTACAAAGGCTGTATTGACTTTCTAATAGATCCACTGCTTCACATATTTAATTCATCACTTTCAGAGAATACTTTTCCTGACCTTCTCAAGTCATCTATAATAACTCCCGTCCATAAAAAAGGACAAACAAATGTCATTGAAATCTAACGGCCAATTAGCATTTTGAATGCCCTATCCAAACTATTTGAAATAATAATATATAATGATTTAATTAAAAACTCCAATATTGAATTCAATAAGTCCCAACATGGTTTTGTTCAAGGGAAATCAACCATAAGTAATCTTTGCTCTTTTACCGAGCTTGCAGTGGAAGCAATAGAAAAAGGTTTCCAACTTGACACGGTATATACCGACTGTGAAAAAGCTTTTGATAGAGTCAATCACAGACTTCTAATCAATAAACTTGCTATGAATGACTTTTCGAGGGATGCGTGTACTTTTATTGGATCCTATTTGCATCAAAGAATACAAGTTGTGAAAGTTGGGGATGAGTTTTCACAAAATATAATACATAGTTCTGGTGTTCCTCAGGGTAGTATACTGTGGCCATTGCTGTTTCTGATATTTGTTTATGACCTTCCTGCCTGTTTGCGATTCTCATTGGCATTGTTGTTCGCGGATGATTTCAAGTTGTCTAGGAGGATCTTGAGCCTACTTTATTGCTCTCTATTGCAGGAGGACTTGAATAGGGTGGAACAATGGTTCAAGATTAATAAAATGTCTCTCAACATAAGGAAGTGTCATGTTGTCACCTACACTCGAAAATCCAACCCAATATATTTCAGTTATGAAATTAATTCGGAAATCATTGAACGCAAGTCAGAAATTAAGGATTTGGGTATAATCTTTCAAAATAATCTGAAATTTAACACCCATTTTGAATTCATCACTAACAAAGCTTACAAGATACTAGGTTTAGTTCTTAGAAATAGCAAAGATTTTGATTGTAATACGACTATTCTACTATATAAAACTCTTGTGAGACCACACCTTGATTATGCTTCAGTGGTATGGATGCCATTAACCATAACTCATGTTGACATGATTGAAAAAGTTCAAAAAAGATTTCTTCGATACTTATACCTGAAAAAATACAATGAGTATCCTTTCATGAAGTCATATATTTCAATGTTGGAATACTGCAATATGTGCACATCGATAAACAGACGCAAGTGCAACGCAGTTCTTTTCATTTTTAAGATTTTAAATAATTTAACATTTCAAGACTGTAATTTTGTTGATCTTGTCAAATTTAAAGTACCTAATTTATATCTGAGGCTTAGAAATAGGGAAACTTTTCATGTAACGCCAAGTAGTTCATCTCCCATTAATAAAATGATGCTTATATGCAATGAGTTGATTGAAAAATTTGACTTGGATTTGTTCAATACTAGTTTGGGAAATGTGAGAAGATTGTTCTCCTAGGTTAAGTAGTTAATAGTGTTTTTGTGTTTGTTCTGAATATGTAATTTCCTTCTTGGGTGTATGTGTATAAATAAATAAATAAATAAAAGGTACAAAACTATGGGCCAATAACACTGCTCCTTGTGATGGGTAAACTGCTGGAGAAGATCATAAAAGTAGACTTGAAGAATAACTGGAAAATGTCATACTTAAACATCAATTTGGATTTCGGTCCAAAAAAATCAACTACTCTGCCAATTACCATATTTATATCTAACACACAAAACGCTCAACTAAATCGGAAGAAAACAGCTGCGATTTGCCTAGACATCAACAAAGTATTTGACAGCATTTGGCACAGAGGACTACTGTTTAAAATTATACCAACTCGACACTCCTCATTATCTTATAAAAATAGTCAAAGAATTCTTGGAAGAAAGAAAACTGACAGTTAAGATAAATGAGACGACCTCTTCCTGGTTCCCCCCAGAGCAGGGCACACCACAGGGTTCACCACTGTCCCCGTTCCTCTATAACATATACTGCAGCGACATACTATATAATGCACCAAGCCAATGACAGTATACCTTCTACAGTATGCTGAGGAGACAATAGTTATTTCACACGAAAAAACAGAACAAAAATGCCTAAAAGGCCTACAACTCTACACAAACAGTCTAGTTTCTTGGTTTCACAAATGGCGACGTCAACCTAACCGAAGCAAATCAAAACTGATAATATTCAATCATAAGATACGTCCAAATTCACAAACAATCCAGATTGAAAACAATATCATATCACCATCTCCATCAATAAATTACCTCGGCATACAAGTAGACAACAAGGCCAATATGAAATTGAATTCTAACATCGCCAAAAAAAAAAAAACAATAGCAAGAGCTGAACATTTCAGATGCCTCACATATAACGACCAAGGAATACATAAGTCTGGAAAATTCCATCAAAATCTACAAAACCATCTATAGACCAATTTCAGAATATGGACATCGATTATATACAAACGTTGCGGACTCGGTACTGAGAAATATAGAAGTAAGAGAAAGATCAGCACTAAGAATCATAACTCGACTGAGACACCCACTTAATAAACTCAACAAATCATCAAATGAACTCTTATATGAAAAAGCCAACATACAGCCAATCAAGGACAGACTAGAGAAAGTGAATAGAAGATTTGCACAAAGATTGAAAAAAATAGAGGATGTCGAAATCATATGTTCCACAAGGACCCCCCGGTAACTAACCCACCTAGAAAATTTCCAACTCTAAGTGTGATGGACAGACTATCTGAGCTGCAGTGAAAAAACCACGTAGAAATAGAATGAATTTTTTTTTGTATTCATATAAATCACTAGGCTGAAGGACTTCGGTCGATGGCCATTAAAGAACAGTTATTATTATTATTATTATAGCTGGTATAGGGTGAAGTTCTAACTAGGTACAGCCATTAAAAAAATAAAATAGGAACTTATATCCAAAGAAATTTTGAATTTTCGCCGAGTTATGTGCTACTTGATATTCGTCAAATTTAATATTTCTTTTGTTTTTTTTGTGTATGTAGTAAAGTGCATCATTTATGATGTACCGGGTGGCCACCCTAGTCGCATCGCTCATTTCGAGGGAGTAAATAAAGATATTTTGAAAATCTTTTCTTGTGGTGTGTCAAGGGTGTTCGAAAGCACAATTTAAAATTATTGTCACATATACAGGCTGTTCGCCAACAAAGATATAGACCAAAGTAACATTTATATAAATTTAACCACCTATATCTGACCTCAAAGATGGAATGGCAAGCACAAATTATGATTTATAGCTTTAGAAGCACCCTTTACGAGATAATGGCGAAAAATTGAAAATTATTTCATTTCAAATAGTAATTAATGAAGAAACTAGTTTCGCCATCGATACAGACAGTATTTTTTCGAGTAGACAACGTGGCTACCCCTACACAAAAAAAATTTCAACTCTGGAATATGCAGAGTGATCATGATTAATTCTCAAACATCAATTACAAATAATCTCCAAAAACTGCTGAGAAACTATAGGGTTAAGGTGTAGGAAAACCTTATGAAGATAGTTTCGAAATTAATTTTTACGTTCAAGGAGATATAGAAATACCGGATGTGCCATTTGAAATAAGAAAGTTTTCGACGATTATTTGTATACTTCATTCAACTTTATTTTAGCAGTCGGTTGGCCATGGAAATTCGACACATTTCACTCTGTATAGTACGAAAATGTGGGGTTATGAAGCTTGTCAAAACATTTTTGGGTTTTGAATCAACGCTATGTTGCCCGTTCTACGTAAAAGTTTCTGTTATTACGTATTTTATCACAATGTCGAATCTCTTCGGAAAATATGTGACGAACATAATTGAAGTTTATACAAACTGATTGAAGGCATACCAAATCCAGTTATTTGCATGGAAAATACAAGAGATCAGTATAATATCATAATATGCACTCGCTTGAGGACAGTTAATGTTCGTTATCTTCTTTGGCTTACATCATTTGTAGATTTAAAAAATATTAACCCGAAGATGAAATGCATATGATGCAGTGGTTGGGAATGGGATGTTGGGGGGTTCCCGAAGGAATTAACAAGAATGTTAAGTTCTTCAACAGAAATCATCTTGCATCAATATAAGTAAAAGCAGTTGAAGGAAGTTTCGAGTTAAGATGCAACTTTACCGTTGAACAAAAATTTCACTTGAATAAACAAGTAACAGGGCAACTTGCGCGTATTTGTGGCTATTCATCTCAATACAATGATGTTTTTATAATAATTAGGTATTTATTAGTACCTTAAGACATTTACATTGTATAGGACAAGTCAAATGAAAAATAGAAAAATCCATTTTAGGGAACTTATTCTCCGATGACATTTATCAAAAATCCTGTAGTAAACTTTTCGCATTAATTCACTCAAAAATAAAATTCTCAAATGCCACCACTTTTTTGGGTCTTCCAATAGAAGGAAATTCTTTGTCATACTCTTCATTCACAATCTTTCTGATTGTGGAAATATTCAGCTGAAATATAAGTCTTTTAGATTCAGATGAAACATTATATGAATTCTCTTACATTGAATATGTTCGCTATCGTCTGACGTATTGTGGATTTTAGAATATCAGGGTATAACTATTTGAATGAGCGGACCTGAATTCTAAATAGCACTTCCTGAAACCCTGTCTCTTCTTTCAATTACTTTCGGCATTTTCGAATTTTCGTAATAAAAATTGATATTAGTTGTGGCAACGGCGTCATGACATTAACGACATTTCATGAGTGCCAACCTAACTTCGTTCTAGTTACAAAAACTTGAGAAAATTATTTCATGGCCAACCGACTGCTAAAATAAATTTGAATGAAGTATAGTTGAAGTTTGAAAATTAATTACGATCACTCTGTATATTCCAGAGTTGAAATTTTTTTATGTGTAGGAGTAGCCAACTTGTCTTCTCGATAAAATACTATCTGTATCGCTGGCGTAACTAGTTTCTTCATTAATTACTTTAAAAAAAAACTCCATATTTTCAATTTTTCGCCATTATCTCGTGTAAGAGGTGCTTCTAAGGTATAAAGTGATCTGAAGAAATTCATCATAATTTGAACTTGCCATTACATTTTTGAGGTCAAATACAGGGTGTTCAATTTAAAAAAGTGTAACTTTGGTCTATATCTTTGTTTCCGAACACCCTGTATATATGACAATAATTTTAAATTGTTTTTTCGAACACCCTACACACACCACAAGGAAATATTTTCAAAATATCTTTATTTATTCCCTCAAAATGAGCGCCGCGTCTGGGGTGGACCACAATTAAGTGAAATTAACCTTTCTTATATCAAACTCATGCGGGTCGCCATGAGAATTAAACGAATTTTTATTTTTTTTCGTTAGTTAGTTTTTTATTTATTTACATATACATATCTAATTCTACAAGTATCGTAAAATGTACAACGGATTCGAATCAGAAATATAAGAAGTCAATGCGCTAAACATATAAATACAGTAAAAAATTAAATATCTCCTTACAAACTAAACACATGACGAATTTCTGGAATTTTGTACTTCTTCATACAAAACATCCCGTTTCCATACATCTGTTTCCTAGCCTGTACTGAGAAAAATATACAATAAAGAGCCAAAATCACAATAGATCAGGTATTCATCTCCAAGCAATTGCCCGCGCTGAATAAACATTTTTCAAGATAGAGAATCGCTTGAATGAGCCTCATAATATCCTCACATAATTTGTTTCAAAAAAAAAAAAAATTCAACATGCTCGCAAAGAACAAATAGATATAAATAACGTAGTCAATATGACGAATTATTCAGATAAGTTATCCAATTTTTCCTCCCAGTACAACACTCTCATGCAGTATTCCAGACAAAGATGCTTATCTTCTCCTGTCGGTTGGTGGCTTTTGGGTGTGTTGCGAACAACTAGCTACGTTTTCTGGCCAATCACAAACGTTTTGATCGGGGTTGAACACAAGATTGGATGGACATGGCATGTGATGTTTTCTTTCCCCTTCGCACATGAAATAGTGGGTGCAGTCGGCCAAATCTGGATGATAACTTATGTGGCCATCTTCCTCTTCACATGTGACCTCGTTCGCTAAAAAAAAATTGTCACGATTATGTACTTGAAAGAAATGAAAATGGTGTTTATGCCATTTTTACTGTTTTCAATAATGAAGCTTTCCAGCAGCTGGTAATTTTATTGTTGAATTATCATAACTTTTTTTCCATTAGAATCAGGATATCTAAATATGTTCGACCTCTAAGCAATCGAGGGTTTTATCTTATAATTGCAAGAAAGGATACTACAATAGTGTCAAGAGGTCAAAATCGTTAGTTCATTGCAGGCAAGTATCCATAAAAGTAAATCATTGGTTAAGGATGAAAAATTCATACAATGGCTGATAAAACCAATGCAATAACTTGGTGTGAGCTAGTCGTTACGTTCTTCACCGATTGACAACTTGATCGTTGGTACGGATACTTGTTTTGCTTGCAGTTTACGAGAATCGCTGAAAAACGGTGAAGATAACATACTTCTTGTTTCCGAAGTTAACATAAGATCACACATATAGGTATTTTATACAGGATGATTCATAACTATTGGGACATAGGCTAAGGGCAGATTGTTTGGACCAAAATATGGCGATAGGACCAAATATTCCTCAATAAAATATTGCAGTGGAAAAAGATAGAGGGCGTTAAAGTTTAATTTTTTTTTCCGTTTTTTGCTAATAATTTCACTGTATATTTTTTCATCCGTTTTCAAGAGAAACACAATTGAACAGTTCAGAGCATCGGAAGAGGATTTGAAGAAACGATTTATTTATTTTATTTTTTTATTTCGAGGATAAAGCATATTTAAAAACAATATGAGATAAAAAAAATAAACTCAAATTAAATGTTCTACGTGGCCTCCTCCGACTTCTATGCCTTTTCTAATTCTTTTAATAAAGGACTTTCGAACTTCGAAGAAAATATAATTCTGTCCCCTAATAAAAAATTCAACTTTAACGCCCTCTATATTTTTCCACAGCAATATTTTATTGAGGTATATTTGGTCCTATGGCCATATTTTGGTCCAAACAAATTTGCTCTTAGCCTATGTCCCAATATCACCCTGTATATGCAGGGTGTATAAACGGACAACTGCAGATTTCTAATGAATTGCAATTTAAACTTGAAAACCTAGTTGTGAAATCTTTTTGAAATTAATATTTTTTGAAATTAATAAACTTGTTAATTATGACTACTCATTTCTCCAATTACAAGAAATTTACAATGCGTTAGCAAATTGTTTTTGATAATAAAATGCCAGTTTTATCGAAAACGTTTCACATCAGCGCTTAGAATTTGCTCCTGCAAATGCCGATTGGTCTAGTGGTGTGAAAGTTGGGGGGGTAAAACTTTTGTGGAAATTCAATGTCTCCGCCACTGGCAGGTCTAATGAAACCGAGTAAAATCCAAAAAAATTGCAATTATTAGTGGAAATGTGTGTACAAAACCTCAATTCTGTAGTTCAAACGGTTCCTGAGATATTAACACAAAAATGAAAAAAAATATAAATTTTTGATACCCTGTATCTCGGAAACGAAGACCGGGAGGAGAAAAGGGAAGAGAAAAAAAATGTTATTTTTTCATGAGTTATAGTTTTTCAAGAGCCTGTATCTTTGAAGGCCGATTGGGAAAATATGGTAAAGCAAAAAAAGTTTTTCTTTGGACGTCAAGAATCTACTGTTAAAAAATTAGTATGTGTCAAAGACTCACCCTGTATATATTTTTTGCAATATATATTCTTTGAGATGAATATATAGAATTAATTCACCGTAAAAAATAAAATTTAGGTACCTACTATGGTTTCTTTTTTCTGTCTTGCCCTATAGGAGGTAGTGTGGAAAGTACTTGAATTTGTATTTAAATGGCAACCAATCTTTTTGTGCCAGCAAAGGCTTGAACTCTCTGGGTATATGATGAATATATAAACTCTTTTTTTCATTATAGATTTAGAGGACGGATGAAATTTTTATATTTGTGAAAATAAAGTACATACATTTTTTCATTTCATTATTTTTTATGTATTATATGAGAGCAATGACATACATAGGAGTAATTAATGTTTTTGAATTGTCGTCGAAAATATGCCATTTTCGTACGTTGGTGATAGATGAATCATCCGAAAAAATTACAATTACAAAAATAAAAACGTGTATTTGATTTTTTCTCTATTCAGTGAATTGAATGTTCAAATTCACCATTACTGACTTCACCAACCTAAAAGAAATATTTTCAGCTGACGTTATTGTCATACTTTCCAGAGGTGTAGGTAATTCTAACTTATTATTATTGTAATAATATTTTCGAAAACATCAATCACTCCTAAAGTGTGTGCCGTTCAACTCGAAACACATATGAAAAAGTGAAAATTCGAATTCAATAAGTGTAGCCATTTTATCATCACTATAATGAAGAAAGGGTTCATGAATGAATCCCCATCAAGAAATCCATTACTGGCACAAAAAGTGGGGGCAGTCATTAAAAAAAAACAACTACCCCTGCACCACTCATAGAGGGTGAAAGACAAACTCCTGTACATGTAGTATAATAATGTAGTACATGTAGTATAATAATACTAAATACATGTAAATTTGCGTTATTTGTAATGAAAATTGACCGATTATTTTCACAAAATATTCTTCACTATATTTCATTTAAGGTATTTCGGTCATTTTCGTGGATGTTTCGAAAAGAGTTTTATTTTATATTCTACTCACGATCTTTTGTCGTATATTGCCCTGAGCTGACAGAGGTTTCATAGGGCCCCTCAAACTCTAGTTTCACTTTGTAGTCTTCCAACTCCTGCCTCATGGCATTTATAAGTGGATATTTTCCACTTCCACAAGACCCTCTGAAATCATCCATATCTACAGACCATATCATTATTCCACCAAATCCTTCTTCCTTCAACCATGCCATCTGAAAATGTTGAACTTATATTCAGTAATACGTTCAGGATAAACTTGATTGGATATAAATTAAGCTCACTAAATTTCCTAGTGCATTCATAATAATCTCTTTATGTTTACCTTAGTCTTAAGACTTCTCTCGTCATCGAATCCAACCCATTGATTTCCCCTGTATGCGAAGGGCACTTGCTGCTCATTGTCCCAAACCAGTGTTGTGTTGTCCTCTTGAAGAAAATCGCAAATTTCGTAGTAGCTCATAAAACCTGCTTCTGCAGTATATTTTCCGGGAGTTCCACCGCCACTCGCTGGTGCTCCAATATCGAATTGAGTGACATTGACCAATTCGAAGCTTCTACCATATGTTGGCATTCCTATCATGAGTTTCTCCTTGGGGGCTCCCTGTTTCACCCATTCCCTCGCAGAATAATCCTATAATATGATGGTATATTCAGAAGGTCTGATGCACAATATTTGGGCTCTAATTACTAAGTGGTTATAATTTCAATGTTGAATTTTTGAACTTTCTTATTCTAATTCTCCGCTCTTGATATTGTAGTCGAACCATACGTAGAGCATTCTAAGAATTGCTATGGGGACAAAGCTAGGTAGCTTCCGCATACTTAAGCTTTTTTGTAGGCAAAATCAAGAAGAAATCATATGGACATAGTAAAATCCTTTTACTATGGATGATATGTGTAATATGAGCAAGTGCGATGTTTTCATGAGAAGGCCTGAAGTAACCCAATTTGACTGAAGCATTTACTAAAGCTTAACGAATAACTAAAACGGTACCAAGCTATAATAAGTGAAAGCCCATAAATTATGCAACTGATTGTAGTATAAGCTTCAACCTATTCCAAATTCCATTTCAAATCAGTGTTGTAGAAGAATGCAAGGAGAAATACATCGTTTAGTTTGCGATGTGTAATTTCTTGAAACTAGCTTTATTGATTTTTGTTTGGTTAGCGCTTTTTCTCACACATGTGCAGCTAAGTATATTGGAATCATAATCTTTTCGAAAGATTTTACAGCGTTCCTGATTTTTATCGATTATAGGGGACTACGGGAGACTTGCTCAGGAGAGACTTGAACCAACTCAAATATTTCAATTCAAATTTCGCGTTACCAGTAAATAGGTTGGGACATACTCGTAACAAGGCACAACTAGTGGCAGCTCCATTTTGGCCGCCATCAGAACAGTTCGTAAGTGAGAGGGTTAAACGTGATTTTTTTATTAGGATGTAAGAAATTGAAAAATTTTTGTTCGTTACACTGTCTGAAAAGTTTACTAGGTGCGTGGTTTTATTTAGTTTTATTGCTGTCATTGATTAATATTCTTTTTCAAACAATGAGCTTTTTTAATAATAGTTGTAAAAGTTTCAAGAAAGCATCCGTGGATTTGACTAGAAGAGAGTGTGGGAGACTGGACCCATGCTATGGTCGGGAGACATAATCCAGTGGTCCAAGTTTCCCGCACTCAGCTTAGATAATAGGTTGCTTCAAAAAAAGAAAATTCAGTAATAGAAATAGATATAAAAAAATATACAAATGTTTAAGAAAGGGAAAAACATCTCGGAAATAAGTGAGAGGAACTCTGAAATAGAAACAGCTTTAATACGCTGATACATCTGATGATGAAAACCTTGACGTAGACAATCGTTGCTCATTGGAAATTGATTTTTTTTCAATGTTTTTCCTGATGAACAAACTTAATTCTCGCCCCCTGCTCAACTCTGATATGGGTTGGGGAGACAGGAGCCAATTTTCGGTTCGTAAAAAAAGAATTGCTGTACTCAAAATACTCATGTCACCATCTCTCTACTATTATTCGTCGTTAACTATTTGAGCAAGATATCTTCACGCAAAAAATGTGTTGCTACCATTTACAGATACAACTTAAGTGGCTTCAGAGTGAAAAAGGATTCAACTCTTCCGGACTCCTCTACATAGAAAACGAAGGAGAAAATTTCAATCCCGACCTCTGAATTCCACTTCAAATTGAAAAACAAAAAAAAAACAGAAAAAAAGAAATACTTCAACGTTTGAACTTAAAAAAGTGCCAATAAAAACCATCAGCCCAAAATACGTAATAGATTATAGTTCGATGTTATTGATATTGAGTTGCAGCAGGATCAGTTTATTCGACAAACACATGAAAGTGTGTACAATACATTCAGTTAGATAGGGATATTTTCCGAAATTGTAGGAATAATTGCCATCCTGAACAAAAACTCTAACGATGAGAAGATACCACTAAATAACACAATTCAGTATGGAAAAGCTGACGTTCACTTTGCTTCTCAAAGTTTTAGTTGATTGTGGTACAAGGCTGAAAATCTTAACCAACTAGAACTATGGAAATTACTCGAAAGTTTCGAAAGGTAGGTACTTGAATTCGGAAAACTTCCAACCGGTCATGGATATAAAATATGATGCGGATGACAAAACCTTAGGAGAAACAGGATCCATTAGATCAGGCTCATTGTGCTGGATATCAACATATAAAATATAAGTAAAATAAAAATAGAAAAGAAGAGGTTCGTTTTATCTAATATAGATTCTTCTGTTACCACAGGGATTTCATAAATAAAGTTCTTCTGTTTTCTATTTTGATTTTCAATTTTAACTTCATTGAGATAAGCTCCGATTATGCCTTTAGTCTTAAAGATTGCGCTGACATTGTAATGGAGAAGATGAGGATGAAAATATTGAAAACATCGCAAAAATTTTTAAGAAATACAGCTTACCAGAGAAAGTACTTTATAAAGCCAGAAAAACAAGGTTGAAGCAAATTAAACCACAAACTACGAGTATTTATTGATATCTAGTTAGCCTAGACCGGTTCCATGCATAAAGAAAATATTGCGTTACCATAACAAAGAACAATAACTTATTAGAAGTGTCAGTGTGAAGTTTGAGGTCGAAAAAGTAAACCTTAGTTATGCAATAAATTATAAGAAAGAAGATCCATAGAAATTGTGAACATCGAAAAACTGGAGTATCGAGCCATCACCAAGTACCCGTATTTAAAAGGGTTAAGAGGTAAGCAGATTTACGAAGATATGTTTAATACCCTTGGTGATCAATGTCCTTCACATGCAACCGTGAAAAATTGGACTGCAAGCTTCAAAAGAGTTTAATTTTCCATTGAAGATGATGACCGATCGGGAAGGCCAGTTTCTGTGTCAGTCCTCGAAAATATCGATGCAGTTCATGACATGATCTTATCAGACCGTCGAATTCGGCTTAAGCAGATACCTGAAGCACTGAATTTTTCATACAAACGCCTTCATCATATAGTTCACGTCAATTTGGACATGAGAAAAATTGCTGCAAAATGGATTCCCAAATGATTGAATGTTGACCAAAAGCGTGCAAGGGTAGAAGCATTCGATGTGTGCTCAGTTTGAAAACGATTTACACTTCTTAAACCGAATTGTTGTTATGGATGAGACTTGGGTACATTTCTACGATCCAGAAACAAAGCAACTTTCGAGGGAATGGCGACACTCTGGTTTTCCAAGACCTAAGAGGTTTTGAGTCCAAAAATCTGCTGGAAAAGTTCTTGCTTCAGTTCTTTGGGATTGCCATGGAGTAGTCATGATTGATTTTTTGGATAAGGATAGAATAATAATCGGATATTACTATTCGACATTACTGACCACTATACGGGAAAAAATTAAAGAGAAAAGACGCTGAAAGCTATCCAAAGGTGTTTTGTTTTTGCAGGACAACGCCCGTGCACACAAAATACAAATCTCATGTTGCCATGCAACAAACTCGTGATTTAGGTTTTGAATTCCTGGAACACCCCCCTTATTCACCAAATTTGGCTCCATCCTACTATCATCTCTTTCCTCAACTGAAAAAAAATTGGAAGGTCGTAAATTTTCTTCCAACGAGGGGGTAATAAAAGCTGTGGAGGTCTGGTTTTGTAGAGCATGAAGAAAAATTTTTTTTTAAAGGTCTAGGGAGGTTGCAGGTTCACTGTAATACATATATAGAATTGAGAGGAGAATATGTTGAGTAATAAAATATTTTGACATTGAAATTTAGTTTGGTTCTATACAAGGATAAGAATTTTTCGATATATCCTCGTAATACGACTCAATTTTAAATTCCAGAAACCATGTTATTCTATTTGTCAGAAGGTTATGGAAAGAAATCAAACAAATTCGCAGCAAAAAAATGGGCAGAATTCAAGATTTAATCAAATAAAACCTTACAAAAGTTGATCCTGAAAATTGAAAAGAACAGTATTCATGAAATACTTATACCTGATTAACCGAACGTCTCCTCCAAAAAAGGATAAAAAAACTGACAAATCCAGACTCATCCAAAATGCTTGGGACGAAAACCATAGGATTTAATTGTAAGAAGAAGCTACCATAATATTGAAGGAAGATAGATAAAAAACTGAAGAAAAGCAGCCTTGATGGACTTAACTTAGTGCACCATCTGGGAACGTCTCCACTACAAAGAACACATTTGAAAGAGATGGCCTGAAACCGTAGTTTGAGTATCCCGCATTCACTATAGTACAAGACCAAGACAGAATGAAGATATAATACTGGTGTTTCCTAACTATAGAAATGAAGCATCATTTGGAGGATCGCTCCATTAGCAAATTGAGTTTTCTTGTGAATAAGTATACTACTGATTGTGACCAAGAGAGTTGTAATGTTTTATTTACTTTATTGCTTTTAGAAATGCTAATCTTTTGTTCGAAAAAATCTCCGTTTCATTTGCAAATTGAGGGTCGATTCACATAATCTAGAAGAGAAGCATTTTTTTGCTGCTTTCATGGGAGATCATTGAGGAATAAACTATAAGTTAGGTAAACATCAGGCAATCAACTTACAACAGTCAATTTCTTTTGATATCCAGTTGCGCTCTCTAAAGGAAACAGGGGTGAGTTATGTCCAACTGTCCTTTCCCACTGCCCATGGAAATCGTAGGTCATGACGTTGATGAAGTCCAAATATTTAGAAATTTCGGGAACGTCATATCCTGCAGCTATGGCTTCGAAAGATGCTGGCACTGCCGCCGTTAGGAGAAGTCTCGGCTGTCCGCTAGTCTTGGCTTCACCTTCGAAAGCAACCCTCAGCTCCTTGAGCAGATTCAGGTAAGCTGCCCGATCGTCAGCTCCTCGTGGATATTCCCAATCAACGTCCAGACCATTAAACTGGTAGTCTCTGAGGAATTCTATGGCATCGTACACGAACTGGTTCATTCTGAAGACGTTTCCGGTGAGTTCTTTGAAGGGTGTTGATCCGAAAGCCCATCCTCCGATGGCTAGTAGAATCTGTAAAAAATTGAGTGATCTGTTTTAGCACAAGAAGCTTTTTATGATATAAAGGGTGAATCTTTTAACAGTAGATTCTTAAGGTCGAAAGAAACGCTTTTTTTCTATAACATTTTTTCTGATTCGGCCCTGATAAAAAGATATAGCCATTTAAAATTCTCATAATGAGATTTGCCATCCCTGGAAAAACATAATCACCTTCAGAATAACTAGCTAAATCTGTGAAACTACACATCTGTGTAGTGATCTTTAAAACAGAGTTGTATTCAGCCAAATTACCAAATTTTTCAAATTTAACAGATAGTAGGTACTTTTAAATATTTCAACATCGAAGTATCCGAAAACGGCGCGTTATACGAGAAAATATGAAAATATTTCACAAAACGTTCGAGTATTCATTACATGGCGTCCAACTTAGTTCCAAGAGTTGCGTTCTTTGAATTTTTGGTATTTGTACGGTACGTAATGGTCATAATGAGAAAACTGGAATATGTGGGTGATATCTTGTGTTCGAAGAAGATTCATAAAATCAATGAAAAACTCTATTCATTTCATTCGAAAAAACCGTTTTTGAGATATAACTAGAAATAACATTTTTTTATGGTTTTTCAATTGCCTGTATCTTTTAAACAAAACCGATTCGGAAAAAATGGTGAAAGAAAAAAGTGTCTCTTTTGACCTCAAAAATGTACCTACTGTTGAAATATTTGTACGAGTCAAATACCAACCCTATATACAGGGTGTTTTCCAATGTGGGGCTTTTTTTGACAGAAGATAGAATTCATCAAAAAAAGTCGTTTAACCAGAAATTGCCTACATAAAATATCCAAATGGCTGAGATACAACCCTTAGAATTTCGATACAATGGGCAAGTTTCCTAAAACTCCAAAATCTAATTTAAAATTCTTTATGGAAACCCTTTTCCATTAGTTATCCAACACGTAAAAGATTCGCTTCCAAATTAAGATATTTCAGAAATATACCCTTCGAAACTTCGAGTATGTAAAGGCTTGTGACGTAGAATGCCTTCACTAAAGTCTAGTAATTTTTGTTAATTAGACAACAGTGGGACTGATCAAGAAGATATAGAATTCTATATCCACACATTACAAAAAATTGTTTCTGTAATCTGTGTCTATATATTCTTAAAAACCATAGACATAGAGACATGGACTGTGCCTTCCCTTTATATCTATGCATGAAATACGGTCAAAAAAAGTGACAGAGAGAAAAACACGTCGGGAATGCAGTTGTCTTTTTCTAGAATTTTGATTGGTCTACACTCACCTCTATGTGAACAAAAAAGAGAAAGGTATGTCCCGACGAGCTTTTCTCTCTTTCTAATAAATAGCCAATTTCATGCTGGCATTGCTCAGTCCATGTCTCTATGTCTATGTTAAAAACGATGACATTTTGTGTCATTGTTTGATATTTCTATGCACTGTTTGTGTTCCTTGTCAAATGTGATCACCAAACTTGATATTTATTAAGTCTATGATGATCATAAAACTTTCATAACCTTTATTGATTCGACGGGCGTTGCCGGATTGTGAAAATGACGTAGAATGTTCATAAGAGAGCACTTCTGAAATCAGAATTTTCGTAAGCGAAAACAGATAAAACGCAATATGTTAAAATTCTAAAAAAATATATTTCGATATATTTGAGTTATAAGGATTTCAATGACATATATTTTGAAATTTAGGAAAATACCCCATTTCATTGAATTTCAAGTACAGGACTGTGGAAGGTGACTCCGGCATCGCAAGAACGAAACAAAACATAAACATATATGGCTGGACAATGAATGGTTCAGTACCAAGTTCATCGGATTAGATGCATCAGATCACTTTTGAGAGAATCATAATTGTTGTGTCGTGCAATTTAGGGTGAAAAAAATGTAGAAAATCGAGGCAGTTTCTTGAAAGTGCTTACATAAGCACTAACATTAGAACTAACATTAGATATGTTGAAAAAGTGCTATGACGTTTTTTCCCATTTTGACGACGATTGATGGCATGTTCAAACAAGAAGATTGTGATGCCCATTGTGAAAAAATTCGAGAATAATTTAGACGAATTTTATTGGTGGGATTTTGAAGTATTATTCTATTTTTTATTCTTGTTTCCTAAAAGTCTCTTCTGTCAGTTGGTATCGAAATAAGCCATTTCATAAAATCGTGTATGTTACTAAAAAATAACGAAAACAATTCGGAAATCCTAAGTTTCCATTTTCATCTCCACGTAAATATCGAACGAGCCAAAATATCCTAAACGAAACCACATGATCGAATCAGGAGATTCACTGCTTTGCGATAATTCAGCTAACAAACGGTATAATGTCGTATTAGAATCTATTTCAGTAATCATTCAAAATTTTTTTTCACTTTGTCATTTTGAAGGTAGGTGATTTTTGGAAAAACGCGTAATATTTACTAGTTGTAGCTTCTGTTGAAAAAAAGCCTCACCTTCAAATACACCCTACTCTATTTGGTCATGATTTGCAAATTTCATGTTTACTGTGGCGAATGGAAAATGTTGACCTTAGAAACAATAAAACATTTTTGAGTGTATGAGTTTTGACCAAATTGGGGGATATTTGCTTGCTAAGAATTGTACTGGTACTTACTAGTCGTTTTCGCACGTAAAAAGATTTTTCAACAATTTGCGGTAAATTTTTCTTCTACTTTTTGCATTTGGTTTCTTGAATAGGGTAAATTACAGAGTAGATACCGATAACGATATCGAGAGCGTTGTCAGGGTTCTTTATTTCAAGAATTTCTCAGTAACCTTGGCTATCTGAGACGATGTTACGTTACTTGCTCTTATGCTGAATTAACCCTCGTCATTACGTTCATTATACATACAGGGTATTTATATTCCGACTTCAAAATGAAAATAAGAAAATCGCTCGAACCTATCAATTTCTGATTGAGGGGGAACAACTTTTCAGCTTTTTTCATCCCCGTTACTTCAACCCCCTAACGAGGGTCATCTGCTTTATTCGACGAAGGACATCCTGGAAAAAATGATGTATCTATGTGCTGCTTACATTTTTCAACTAGTTGCCAAATTTGACGCTACTGATTCAGTCGGGAACAAAAAGAGGCTACTTGAAAGAGACGAAGCGAGAGACGCGGCTATCTTAGTTCATATAGCAATGGATCCGACCTTTAGTACTAGAAAATTGTCCGATGTATCTGGTGTTTCATGCACAACAATCGTGATGTTTTTGTGGAATATCGGTAGGTATTTTTTTACGACCGGTAATCTGACTGTCCAAATTTATCTAGATCTATAAGAGAACGCTATCCAGAACTCGTGCAAGTATTGGAGAATGCAGTAGGGCTTCATTTTCTAACAAGATGGCGAAGCACCTCATTTCGTTCAACAGCTGTGTCTTTTCTGAGAAGAAAATTTTCCTCACGCCTGGATTAGTCGAAGAAGGGGATATATTGAGTGGACACCTGATCTGGCTTCTATGGCTCCACTGGATTTTTTTCTATGGGTTCACCTGAAATCCAAGATTTACTCTACCCAGCCTTAGTCACTTGATGATTTGTGAACTCGGATCATTAATGAATTCACCAGAAATATTGAGTAATTTATGTGAACGTTTTCAGCAAAACTTATATTACTGCATGAAAGTAAGTGGTGCCCATTTCCAGCATTCATAAAGTAATCGCAAAAGCAAGTACTCTTTCACTATTTCACCTACCATTTCATTATTGATGGAAATTTTGAAGCGAAATTTCAGGATCAGATAGTACTCAATTTCAGTAAGATCTTCAACATGAGGTATCGCCACACCCCTCATCCCTATTCAAAATGAAGTGGTTGTGCTAACCCCAGTTAGGTGGTTGCAGTTACGGGGACGCAAAGATGGGAAAAGTTGTTCCCCCTCGAATCAGAAATTGAGTGATTTTCCACATAAAGCGGTAAAATCGTTAAGTTTTCGTTGGACAACACTCTATAATCACTTGCTTTCAGATAACTGTTTTTAAGATCGGAAAGTGCTCTGCAACTCCTTGTTATCATTTTAGCCGATCCACTTCAAAACAGATTCTTTATTCCTTACTTTCAAATCTGGATTCTTGTCCCTCAATGCAATCACCCTCTCGTACATTTCTGGATCCTTGTCGCTAGATTCCGTCAGCTTATGATCTTTCAGAGTAGCAAATGCGTACACAACGTGGGTGCAAAGGCTGGGGTTTATATCTTCGGGAGTGAATTTTCCGGCACTGGGGCGTTTTTGAGACCAACTGGTCATATAGCAGAAGACCTGTGGTTTTCGAACTGAAAAATAAAGAATAAGATAAAAATTAATTCAGAACATAATTTGTTGATTTCCGTGCTACGTTATAGTAATGCTTACTTTTCTTGTTAATGGCTGATTTTCCTGATGATTTCTTTCCTGGTTTCCTTATTCTCTTGATGACCTCTGAGGGATTGATTTTAATAGGAGCAGGTTTTTCTACAACTTCTTCTTCCTCTTCCTCATCTTCAATGCCTCCGGCAACCTTAGCCCAATCGATGTCTTTGGTATCTTTTCCTCTGGATATACCTCTGAGCTCTTCCCTGGAAAAAGAATGGGATTCGGTAAAACTCTTCAACGTTCTCGGCAAAATATTGTTACAATCACTCACCTCATAGCACCGATCAGTGGATATTTGACCTCTCCACCACACACTGTACCAGAGAAGTCATCCATGTCTACCGTCCACACCATGGCTCCACCAAAACCACTTTCCTTAATCCAGTTCATCTTGATTCTGATGGATTTCTCATCATCGAATCCTATCCATTGATCCCCATAGACTGCATATGGCACTTTCATTTCCTCATCGAACACGTAACTGGCACCATTCTGAAGGAGTTCGCAAATCTGAAATAAATAATTGAGTAATCACTCTTCACAATTAAGGGAGGTCTTATCTCGACCAATGAAATAGGAGGCTACACTCACTTCATAATAGGCCAAAAATCCAGACTCCTTGGTATAGGTTCCTTCCTTACCACCTCCGGTGCTTGGAGCGTGAACCTTATACTTGGCTGTGTTGGCAAGAGTGAAGGATCTTCCATAAGTGGGCATACCTATGACCATCTTCTCCTTGGGAGCACCAAGTTTAACCCACAAGTTTGCTGCATGTTCAACGTTGAGTTGTTTCTGATATTGGCTGTCAGAACTGGGTGAATAGAGAGGGGCATTGTGACCTATAAGTTTTTTTATAGAGAATAAGGTTAGATTCATATACAGAATTGGAGGCATTTTAATACGAATCGAGATGATATGTATGTCCGTACAAATTTCAGATGAAAGTCTTCTTTACCTGTTTCCCTTTCCCATTTTCCATGGAAATCATAAGCCATGAGATTGATGAAATCCAAATAAGATGCAACAGCTGGAACGTCATAGCCTGCTTTGATGTTATCGGGTCCTACAGGTACAGCCGCCGAAAGAAGAAGACGTGGCTTCTTGATTTCTTGAGCTTCTGCGTCGAAGGCTTCGCGGAGTTCTGTGAAAATATTCAATTCATGATGATCAGTTGTTTCCAAATAGCTTTTTCGAAAGTTATCTTTATTTGTTTCAGTTTCAACCTCAACTAAAAATTACTGATAAATGAATAAATCTATAGGTATATGATTACACTGTATATGAACACCAGAGTGTTCATATACAGTACACATACATATACAGACTTTCTTCAGAAAGAAAGTCTAAACGATATTGATGGAACAAAGATCAGAACAAAATAGTGGAGTGTTGGGTTGTTGATTTGATGAAAACAGATCTCTATGGAAACTGTTGTGATGACGTTTAACCAGATGATTGGTGATTATTGGCAGCATTTGCAGATGGAAATTCAAAATGCTTCGACATGTTCGTGAGTTTCAACTCCTAATAAATGACAGCAAGAAGTTTATCACTGACATTAAGGAGAAGATTGTTAACAACATTCTTTTGGGTCTAGTCAGGATGACTTTTGTGATAAATTAGCCAATTTGGAAATAGCAAGTCCGCCTACAACACACGATAACGCCATTTGTCCACAAGTAAAGTAGACTCTGAGATTAGCGAATAAGGTGAAACCAGAGAACGGGTAAGAAAGATTTCAGTGAAAAAATGAGAAGAGCACAACGGGCAAGAAGATCTCAGAATCCCTTGAGTAACGCAGTGTGATGTGATTTGATATCCTTATCTGAACTTTCTTCTTAAGCCCGTTTGCAACAGCCGAGAATTCTCTAGAAAATTTACTCGAGATTTCATGCGCCGTGAATTCTTTACCGTTGCATACGCACTTTCGGTAGCATTCATTCATTCAATCATTGCTGTATCCCGTTACCGGGAATAAATCTACAAAAAGAAGAAAAAAAAGAAAAAAAAAAAATTGCGAACAGACTTGTAATTAGGGCTAGTTACGACTGTGTGCCTTCCTGTGACTGAAGAGACCCAACCGTGACCTACAGATCCTTCCACACTCAGGGCAAGGATAGTCACCAACCAGATCTGGCCGCCGCTGTATCCTTCTCGATTCTCCATTATAACTGTGTACTAAAGACCTCCACTGTGACCTGTCTGACGCTAGTTGTTCCCAGTTATGATTGGCATTAACTAATTTTAGGGATTGATGTAGTGTATCCTTAAACCGCTTATACTGGCCTCCTGGTTTCCGGGCTCCCTCAGTGAATTCGCCGTATAGAGCTATTTTGGGGAGTCTTGTGTCTTGCATCCTCAGAATGTGACCACTCCATCTGAGTCGGGCCCTCGTTACTTGAGTCTCAATTGTTGTACAACTCGCGCGCTGCAAGACTTCTGCATTCGAAACTTTGTGGAACCATCTGATGTGCATTATCTGTCTTAGATGACGTTGTTGCGTTTGTTCAAGCTGTTTAATATGTCGCCTGTAGGGCGTCCAGCTTTTGCTTCCGTAAAGAAGCGTTGGAAGGACCACTGCTTTGTAGACAGCTGTCTTGGTCTCCAGATTGAGGTAGCATACAAAATAATCTCTGCCATTTTCTTGCGAGAATTTTGTAGAGAATTCTCCAGAGAATTCTCGGCTGTTGCAAACGGGCTTTAAACACTAGTATTCATTTTCAGACATAAAAACCATATATATTGTTCACGCACAAGTCTATAATTTTGCTAGTCCGGATATGTTTTTCAAATTTGATGAAAATTTCAAGGAAGCCAGTCGTAAAAAGTGAAAAATCTGTAAAATTTGAAATAATTCCACCTATAAGTTCAAGATTTATTGCAGGGAATGTTCAATGATCCCCTGTATAACGGTGTCAAAAAGAGATTTAGAATTTTTATATTGAATTAATTCTTTGTGGTTACGAAAAAAAAAATCATAATGTTCACGTACAGGGTGATCCAATGTTCACGAAAATAGGAAAAGTATAAAATTTTCCCTGTACGGATCTGATTTATTCAATTTCAGAAATATTGAAAAAAGGCGATAGTAAAGGGTGACGAAACTTCAAGATTTGAAATAATTCGGTCAATTAGTTCAAGAGTTATTGAACAGAACCGTGAAATTTCACCCATAAGATGAGCATCACCCTGTATATCCCAAATGAAGGCACTCAGGCGATTAGAACCTCTTGATCCAGCATCATGCCATTAATTCATGGTATCCAGGAAATAAAAATTTCAAAGAGCAACCCTTCTAATAATAAATCTCGAAATTTCATCGATCTCGTTCAGTAATGTCGGTCGAAAGAGGTTTTAGAAGTTAGAGGTAGATGGTAGACGTGGAAAAAATGGAGATGCACTCGCCAAGATAAGAAACAAGAAAATATTGGACTGTCTTCATAATCATTTCCAGATAAAACTTTCGTATTCTTCACATCGAGCACTGAGCAGAACAAAAATTTAAGTTCATCGAACGTCTTCAATAGGAAACTAATACCGACTTACACTGAATACCTAGTCAATAACTAGTTTCGTATTTCTTCTTCCTATTTTTCTTTTCGTCTGTATTATTCGAAACAATTAGCGGTAACGAATTAGTGTTTTTTCAAGCGATAACTTATTTCCTACTTTCTAATCGCCCATTCAATAATAATAAGCGACTTCAATTATCCTTGCCATATAGAATTCAACACCTACTCTTTAGTTCTAACGCAGCAAAAATTTCGTTTCCGAGAAAGCGATGGTGGAAATGTTTTCCTAATTGAACACAAAACCAAACAATGATTCGAAGCCGCCTTCTATTTTACATAAGAGATATATCCTCGATAAAAAATATACCTAGTTACCAAAATATATTCATTTATTTCTCCATAACAGAACATGAAATCAAAGTCTTTCAGGAGTATCACTAGAAACATGGGATATCTATGTCTATGTATGCAAATACATCGTAAATTTCATTACACATGGTTGAATGGGTGCAATTCTTCAATAAAATTGAATGACTATATCATCTTCTTCCTTAACCGACTTAACTCTCAACTTCATTGATGCTTCGAACTTTTCATTAGGATAAAGTCTAACTGGTACATATTTATGACCGACCTCAAGAATCAACATTTTGTCCCATTCATCTTCACTGAAATCTTCCCTACTCTTAGCTTTTTCTTCCCCAGGACTATGCAAAATAGTATCAGGCAGATTGTTTTTAGTCAGGAACAAATCTCTCTCGACCATTACGTTTGTTACTTTTATGTTATCTTTAGTGTCAACGAAAATTCTGAAGTAGTCACCCTCAATCTTCACCACCTCATCAGTCGAAGGCTGTAAATATTCTTCAGTTATTCTGTCTATGTACTTAGAGTCCTTCAGACCAACCACACGACATTTTTTCAAATCAGGTACTCTGATGTGATTCGAGAAGAGAAAATGAAAATAAAAGGAATATGGGCTCAAGTTGATAATCTGGAAATACATATGGAGCTCCCTTTCAAGGAGTGTTATAGTGTACAGGATCCTGTAAACGAAATTCCATATGTTATTGGAGACTTGCCCTTGCTCCAGTTCAAGAACAACTTGGATGTCACCTGTTGGTAATTTCATGGGCCCTCTGAATATCTTCCACGTCATTAAATTCGCGAAACCATCTGCTGGGCCTAGAGGCCAGTATCTGTAGTGAGGAAATATCAACATAATGCCTCCATTTATGGCTTTGAGATTGTCGTATATGGTTCTTCTGCTGGCGAAGAGTTGCTCAACGCCAAAGACAACCCAAGAAGTAACGTTGGCACCGAATAAACTGATGGTACATTGGACATTGTCGCCTCTATCTAGGTAAACACAATCTAAGGTTTCGGCATTCATTTCTGTTTATGGAAATTATTGATTTTCATGTTGAAATTTATGTCACCACTGACAGTGAAAGATACACTCAACAAAGAGAACACCTATGGTCTTCCATAGGGTGGGATGATGAATAGCACAATGTTTTTGCTATGTCAATTCATTGGTTCATAGTAATCATTATTCAATCCCATTGTTATCAATGTTATTTTGGACAATGATCGAAGCAATTTTCAAATTACCCTTTAGATTTTCAAAATCTTTAATGGCGATCTCTATTTTCTAAAATACCAGTGTTTCAATACATGGCATATGAAGAAATGCACTGGTGTTTCAAGATGACATGATATATAACGATCTTCCAATAATTTCTGGATCACGATGCAACGAAGATGGTTATTTAGCATAATACACAGCTGACCTTTATCGTGATAATAACTCAAGAAGATATTTCCATATTTCGTAAATTGTAGGGGAATGCTGGGTACGTGTCATCATACTGCTCAAGTAGTGCAACTATCGCACATATTTCGGGTAATGAATGCGATCAATTTCGGTTGTGTAACGTGCATTTTCTCTCTTTGAAAGTATTATGCTAGTTTTGATGGACACGATTATGAGTTATCGCGAGTGTACTATGATCCCTGCAATTCTGTTTTTTTTTTATTTGCAGCACTGACGAACTATTGGTATCGAGGAGCAAATTGTTATTTTTCTAACAAGTGTGGAAAGTGATACTTTTTGTTGCACGATTCTGGAAAAGAACTACTTCCCAAACGTCAATGCGTGTGTGAAGCAATACTTTCGAAACGCTAGTAGAAAAAAAAAATTCGTGCGAACAAAACAATTGAAAAGTCCCGAGTATTTATTTTTTAATCCTCGGTATTGTATATTATTTGTTTCCTTAAAGAGGAGAAATGTCACTGCTCACTGCGAGCCTATAATTGAAGGCGAGCCATGAAAAACAACATCTCCACCAAACAAATATGCTTTTTTTCAAACAGTCTAGAATTTGTCATAATCTGTAATTAACTTTTGGATTAGATTTATTTTTACAGTCGTTATAATTGAAAAATTTTTGAAAAATATAGATAGTTTTACGGTTGTCATATTTTACATACAACACTGTTTCCCCCATCGGAGAAAAAACAAAAATTCTCGATGATTCTGTCTGTCCAAATATGACGTTATTATTGACAGAAAAAGAATAATTCTCGAATTAAAAATATATTTCGGGTTGGATAATAGTTATTTTCCTATCAAGTGCGGGCAGACACTTTCCGCAAGAGTGTTGACTCGCTTGATACGATTTCAAAGGAGCTTGCAAGGGGTATGAATCGAAGAACGGAAACCCTTAGCATATGTGTGCTTATTGATTATGTCTACATATGATATTTTCGGGAGATTGTTGAAGTTTTGGGTGGAATTTTCTGTCGTAGAGACCCCCCATAAATTTCGTTTTTTTATGTGAAACGCATTAAATTCTACCATTCTACCATATTTTTTCTACAAGCGCTTGAAATATCAATTGCACGATACAGATCATATGTCATTTGATTAATTCATATATAATGACAGACGTAATGTCATTACTATGAGTTTCTCATCGTTGACGTTCTGTGCATAGAAACATGATAGAATTTAATTTACTCTATAATATTTGCGTGCGGAAAAAACACCTGCCAATACATTCCTGCACGCAAATATGTGCGGGAAAGAAATAGCAGGCGTTTTTCCCGCACCTTTCGGAAAAGTGACTCTTTACAACTTGGAATGCGTGCGGGAAAAGGGTTGAACGCGCACGCTTGTAGAAAAAGATTTTTTTCTTTCGAAAAAAAATTATTTTCCTAGCAGGAGAGAATATATTTTGGAGCTAAAAAAAGCATGAAACTGCCGTTATCCGACCGATGCGAAGCATAGAGTTCGGGCAACAGTTGAGTGCGGGAAAGACACTTTCCGCAAGAGTTACTACAAGCGCTTGAAACATATACCTACTTTGACTCGAACAAATATTTTAACATGAGATTCTTGAGGTTAAAGGAAACATTTTTGCCTTGTAATTTTTTTCTAATCAGCTCGGTTTAAAAGATACACGCTGTTGAAAAACTTCAAAAAAATTATTTTTATTTATTAGTTTTATCTCACAAACGTGAGAAACATTTCGAATGGAATGAATTTCGAAATTTAGGTTTTTATTCATTTGATGAATCTTTCTGGAGCACAAGACAAGATATCACGCACTTCTTCCAGTTTTCTCTTTATGACCATTACGACACGTTCCATACAATACCAAAACTTCAAAAAACCAAAATCTTGAAACTAAGTTGGACGCTATCTGATGAATATTTGAGCGTTTTGTAAAATAAAAGTATTCTTCACATTATCTCGTATAATGCACCGTTTTCGAGTAATTTGATGTCAAAAAAATGAAAAAGTATCTGTGAAATTTCAAAAATTGGTTACTTTGGCTGAATGTAATTCAGTTTGAAAGATCCACAGATGTGTAGTGTCACAGATTTAGCTATAGTTTCTGTGAAGGTAATTTTGTTTGTCCAGTGGTGGCACAAATCATTATGAAAAATTAACTTAACTTAAAATGGCTTTTTATCAGGGCCAAATCGGATAAAATGGGGTAGGAAAAAAAGTTTTTTTTTTACCTTAAAAATCTTCTGTTAAAATGTTGGTACATATAACTATGCGTCCATTTTACGAAGCAGATCAAATTTAATTTGATTTTTTTATATGCAATGATACATGTAATTCTGCATGTCGCTACCATGGTTATTATCGAGGTTATTATTATATGTAAAATGATAGAATTCAATTTATCCTATATTATTTCAGTGCGGGAAAAACCTCTGCCTCTTCCCTCACCGTTTAGGAAATGGATTCTTTGTGACTTGAAATGCGCGCGGAATAAGGGTCGAATGCACATGCTTTTAGAAAGATTAATTTTCAGTTCCAAATTTCCTGAATTTCGAAAAAAGTTGACAGTTCTAGGTTAGATGTTTTTCCAATAATTTTTTCTTTGAAATTGAGAACTATTACTTTTTGTTTGTTTGGAACAATATCTCTCGTGGTCGTTTTGGATTAAAAAATTATTTATCGAGTACGCGCTAAAATTATTTCTCGACCCCTAAAAGAAATATTGTTAGGAGGAGTATTGGCTTTCTGATCCAAGGAAAAATGTTTCACGTGCACAAATTTTCAAAGAATGGAAAAATGGTACCTGCATTGTTTACCGGATAAGAAAAGCCTAATATTCCTTGACGCTTATGGTCCGACATAACTAGTTTTCACAGTACAAAATATTCAACAAAATAACCCTACTACCCCACATGTTGTCCAAAATGTTTCTCATAGTTCTAATAATGTTCCTCCAATTTTCATTAATTGTATCTACTAACTATCGACTAAGTGTAAATACCTACATAAAACAAATTGATTTTAAAATGTATTCTCATCGATATTTTCAAAATATAAATTAATTCCTTATAATCGACTGTTCTCACAGTAGTTATATTATATTAGGTATATTATATATATTTTCTTAAATATAATATATATTTCCTAACAGTTGAGAAATCTTTACTTTTTCTTTAAGAAATTTTGTCTGGAATGTCGAAGTTTCCTAGCGATTTGCGGAAAAATTATTTGTCTTAAGCGAACAAATATAATCATTTTAGGTGGAGAAAATTTTTTTCGAGAATGGAAAAAAAGTTTTTAGACCGCTAATTTTCTGAACTCGAAGAAAGAAAATTTTTTTGGGTCACGGAATAAATATCTTCTGAAGACAAGGTGCGCCCGAAATACAAACATATCGACCACGAGGACAAACTATCTGTCAAAAAAATATTTCCTGAACAGAAAAGGTTTGACACTGAGAAAAATATTCAAAGAACAAAAAATTTTTCTCCAAGCACGAAGAAAGATTATTGCTCCACCCCATAGAACCCAGAAAGAGGATTAATTTTGAATCGTAAAAAACAATATTTTCTGGCTGGAGAAAAAATATTTTTTCAGTGAACAGTACAATTTCAAGCGCCATAGCTCAAATGAATTTTCAGGAATGACAGTTCAGACCTTCTAGTAAAACCGAAATGATAAAAAATTTATCTGGCGTCATCGAATTCGACAAGTCTAGGTCCAGCCAAAATATTTCCTCCGAATTCTATATAATTCGGAAAAACTTATTATTTTACAGTTTTCTCACCTTTCAACAGTAAAACGTAGTTCTTTTTGTCTTCGCCTCCTTTCGGATACTCCCAGTCGAGATCCAATCCATCGAAACCCCTGTCTCGCAAGAATGGAATGGCACTGAAAATGAAGGTTTGTCTAGCGTATCTCGTCTTAGACATATCCTTGAATTTTTGTGTTCCAAATGACCAACCACCTAGAAAAAGACATCGTTGTTATTATTTCACGTTTTCTCGGTACCTTTCAGGAATTCTAACATGACAAATTGAGTAATGGTCTATTGTTTGTTTTGTAAGACATTATGAGTACTTCATAACGATAATAATTGGTGTGGCAACGAGACCACTCGTAATAAGCGATGCTCAATCATTTTAATGATCGTTTTATAGGAGATCTGTTCAATTTCGTTTTGAAGAACAAGTGTCTCATTTTTTATCGTTCATCAATTTAAATTTGACATCGAAATATGCTAGTTCATTGTAGAAAAATAAAAAAAAATTGTAACGGCATACAAACGATAATAATTGATTTCTGTGTGCTGTTAAAAAAATTCATATTTATTATCAGACATCGAACTATTTTCTATATTACAATATTTAGATTGCTTCATCAAAGCCTCTAGAAACATAAAGTGAAAAAGACAAGAAATTCCTCAGTTTACCTTTAATGTCAAAAAGTATTTAAGAGTTCAGCGAGGTAATTATCTATTTTTTTTTAATCATTTATCGAAACATTGTTGATTTATTTCAAGACATCATCCTAGTAGTTGGGGAGCCCAAGAGGGAAATTCGAGATTTACTCGAGCGTGTCAGATATAAGGAGAGATACTTTGGACCCTGTAGAATACGTCTACCAAAAATTAGGAGGAATTGTCTAGGACACCCTGTCAGAATAGTAAAAAAAAAACGATCATTTTTACATACTCACACAACGTCACGTGTACATTCTCGAGCGCGTTGGCTCTTTTTCAACAAGGGATATAGAGGCTGGAGTACCCCAACGGTCAGTACTTGGGCCACTTCTGTACAACATATACATTCACGATATTCCGAAGAACCCAAGAACCATGCTAATATATGCTGATGACACAGGCATAGCAACTCGACACCACAACCCAGAAGTAATAGAACGAGTTCTACAAGAAATGATTGACGAAACAAATGACTGGTGCATAAAGTGGAAAATCAAGCTCAATGGACAAAAGAGCCAAGCAATATAACTAATTACTACAGCAGAGAAGACTGCGACCCACAACGAATCTAGAAGTTGACGGGGAAGAAAACGATTGGAAAAATGAAGCCAAATATTTAGGAATAACGCTTGACAAAGGACTTACTTGGAAAAGTCATATCAAACAAGCAATCGACAAAACGAAAGCAGCTATGAATAGACTCCACCCTCTGATAGGAAGAAGAAGCCACATGTCGAAAGAGGCAAAATTGAAGATAATTAAAGCCGTTGCTAGGCCTCAACTGACATATGGATCAGTTGCCTGGGGTTTCACGACAAGGAGCCATATCAAAAGAATTCAGGCCACTGAAAACAAGCTGCTACGATGTGCAATAGATGCACCTTGGTTTGTCCGAAATAGACAGATTTATAGGGACCAGAAATGGGAAACCATAACGGAATTCATGATTAGAAAAGCAGAGAAATTATTCGAAACAGCGAAAAACCATCCTAATCAAGAACTCAGGAGACTAGTAGACTACGACCCAGAGGAAGACAAAAAGAGAATGCGAATTTACCGAAGGAGACAAAGAGATCAATTAGAAAAAGATTAAAATAAGAACAGAAACTTATTGAGAAATCCAATGAAGTGTTATCCAATGAAGGATAAACACATCAATTCCAGCACGATAGTGTGCGAGAAGAAAACCAACTAAGAGATGAACGGTTTATAGGCAAATGCCCGGAAGCAGTTAAGGGCAGATATTCTTCCTGCTACACAAAAAAAAAATAACTTCTTTTCTCAATTTGAAGCTAATCATTAAAGAGTAACGGAAAAAATAAAGGTAATCTGACAGTTTCAGTTTTTTTGAATTATGCCCTCCCTTGGGCTTCAAATTTGTTTCGCATTCATTATTATAGTAGTAGAGCTCAACATTTTGTACACATGTTTTCCGAAGCAATTTTTTCTGCGTTTGAACGTTTTTGAGATATATGGCGATGAATGTACAAAAAATTGGTGATACCTGAACTACAACTTCTTCATTACAACGAGATAGAGGAAAATAATGCATTACGGTCATCTTTTTTCGAGAAACTTATAATGCCATCAACTGCATTCCTTTATCTTCTTTATTTTCAAGTTATAGATTAAAATTAAAATTTCAACTTTGGTCATTATCTCCGTTTCTGTTTGAGCTAGGATGTTAAAATGAAAGCGTTATGATTTCTTAATAGCAATCCAGTGAAGTACTATGATTTTTTCCTACAGGTTAATTTGCCGAGCTATAACATAAAGTTGTGTTTTTCTTATGAAAACAGTAGTTTGAAATGACTTAAAAGAATCGCCATTTTTTTACCGTTTCAGAAATACATCATACATCGCCCTCAGTCTTTCTAAGTCATTTTAATCTACTGTTTTCATAAGGAAAAATATATCTTCTTGTTATAGCTCAGCAAATATACCAGTTAGAAAAAAATCATAGTAGGCCACTGGATTGCTATAAAAGAAGTGTTTCTATAATGTTTTCATTTCAACATCCTAGCTTAAACAGAAACGGAGATAATGGCCAAAGTTGAAATTTCAATTTTGACCTATAACTCGAAAACAAAAGAAGATAGAGGAATGCAGTTGATGGCATTATTATTTTCTCGAAAAAAGACGACCATAATGTGCCATATATTTTCCTCTATCTCGTTGAGTTGAAAAAGTTGTAATTCCGTTATCACCAATTTGGCCCACCCTGACATTGGCTAGCTAAGCTCTTCGCCCTTATCACCCTCTGGATCGAAAACGGAAAAAACTATGTAAAATTTTTTCAGACAGAAGTTGTATAAAATTTAATAATCTACAACTTTCAGAATGAACACAGAAACGATTAGAGATACAGGAAGAGAGATATTTAAAAAAAATGCATCGTGATCATCTTCAAACTGTCAGATTAAAAAAACTCCCACTGATCAGGAGTAAAGGGGTGGAGGGCATAAGAATTTTAGAAAGTCATAGGTGGGACATGGCACAAAAAGATTGAGAAACCCTAATCTACCACTTTAAACGAGTTTTTCACACGGAAGGAAGAGCAGCTTCGACCGTATAAAATTGGCCGTGGAGGAATAAACATAGGATAGTTGTAGTCCTTACTCACCAATAGCCAGTAGAGTCTTCAGCTTGGGATTTGCCTTTTTCAATTTATTGATCCTCTCGTAAAGTCCGGTCTTCCCATCCTTGGTTTCATCGTTGCTCTCGAATGATGACAGCTTACCCTTTTTCAACCAGCCGAAGGCAAAAATGATGTGAGTGCACAAGTCGGGCAGGATGTCCTCTGGGGTGAATTTTCCAATTTTAGTTCTATACTGGGACCAATTCGTGTAATAGCACACGATCTTGTAATCTTCCTTGGTTCTTTTGCCGGACTCCGCAGGGGCAAGATCATTGTCGGAAGTCTTTTTGTGATTCGGCCTGGACCTCAGTTTAAACCTGTTGACACTGGACGAGACCTCTTGATCTTTGGATATCGATACGCTAGTTTTTATTTTGTTGCTGGGCCTTCGTAGTCTTCTTCGTGTAGCTGAAAATTTGAAAACTGAGGTAGAGGCGGATGAAAAGGCATAGCTAAGAATGATTTCGAATGACTCAGGCAACAAATGTTATTGTTGGTTAAACTTGAACATCGACTACTCTCAAATTAAAGAATGCAACTTCTGATACTAAGAAATAATAAGTTGAACCTTTTCGAAAACCTATTATATCTACTACAGTAGGATAATAAGGTCTGTTAGTCTTTTGCATCCATATATAATAAAAATAGGCTTATCATACTTGGTTACTCAGACCAACAATTAATTATTTTGCATAAGTTATGTTTAACTCTCAAGGATAATATCATATTTCCATATGCAACAGCCTTCATGACCCTCTTGAGTTTAATATTCAACGATGACACTCAAAATCAAAAAGCAAACAGCTGACTTGCTCACGATATCACATTTTGTATTTGATATCACTCTTTTACCACGGCAAGGTTTAACGCGTCATGGCCGCTTTGAGGCGCCATCTATGAATTATTGCCATCCACGATAACTGTGATTTTGAACGCCAGCGTCCAATTTCCGTTACTTAGGCCCTATTACTCGCACCTACCTTAGTCCTTTTTTTGCCATAATATGAATAATTATGTACACACAAAATTATTTTAAAAAATAATGAAATAATATATCTCATCTATTCTCAACAAGCATTTGAAAATCTTTTCAGTTTTTTATTGATGCATTTCGATTTAAGAATTAAGTTCCGAAATTTGGGGTATTAGAATTTCATTGCTGTTTTTCTATTGTTTTTTGTGTGAAATATAATTTTTTTGTTCTGGAGCCTCAATAACAATTTGTGGTTTCTTATCTGCCAATTTCTAAGAATTCACAATTTGAGGTAAAAACTTTTTTCTACACTTTTCATTGAGAGAGCATTCGATGTAGAATGGAGAACAAATATTGGGTTTAAGAATCTATGAAGTTAACGACATATTTTGAGATATATAGATATATGCTTATTTTCGAGTAAGTACTATCTTTGAGTATTCAAATACTCAAGGGTGGTATATAGTTTTGTCGTGTTGATGATTGATGATTTGGTCCGTGAAGGATTTTGTTCAATTAGAGTACACAAAGAAAAAGTTTTGATGTGGATAGTGTCATGAAACTTACCTCTTTCTGTATTTCCTAATTCGATGATGACTAAAATTAAAACGCATATAAAAAATATAGTCCGAAGCTTACAACAGGGCCGTGGTATCTGAAACAAATAGAAATAGATGTCAGTCATGAATTCAATAATAAAACAATCTTTCAATGACATAATAAAACATAAAATTTTGGTTCAGTAAACATTGTTATAATTTGACATGTTGACATTTATATCAATGCATGTTATTCATCTGAATTGATTAAATTATAATTTTCCTTCATTAGTTGTTTCATTATTCACTTTATACAACTTGTTACTAAATAACTTTCATAAGCCGATTTGGTGTGTTTTAAAAGGCAGTCATTTCCATTTTTCGACATGTCATTCAGAATTTTATGTTCATCATTGGCGTGCGTATGGGTAATGATCTTAATCTGTTAAAAGGTCAAAATGTTACGCCGCTGAGATATTTCAAACACAAAATAATTTTTGTTTCATTGTTCATTTTGTTGCATTTTGGTTTCTATGCAAAAAAAAAATTAAGGTCTACCTTTTTTTTCATGTCTTCAAAACCCTATTAAGAACGATCTAATATGTGAAGGTTAAATTAGAACAATAACAAAAAATGAGGTTAATAAATAAATAGATGCAAAGATAGCTGTAGCTTTTCACAAGAATTCAAAAATGATAAATAAAAATATGTTAGTTTATTTTTCAGAAAATTTTCGGAAAAATAATCATTTCCGATATATAGCAAGTAGTAATTATTTCTTCAGGTAGAAACAGCCTGTGAAGTTTATTACACTTACTAACAAAAACTTGTTTCCAGAGTGGTTTGTTATTTGTTGTTATTTGTTGAGGTATAATTCTACTAATTCGGAAAAACTAAGATCATTAGGATAATATCTTAAAAATAGAAGATAAGTAGATATCTACTTTTTATTTGTTAGATATAGAGCATTTCATTGAATAAGCAAGACTTACACTTGCAACGAATCTCTGAAATTAAAGTACCTATTGTGATATGTGATAAGCATAATATATTTATTATACTTAGATATATCCACTTTAAAATTTGCGGAAAATATTCAAAACAATCAACAGTCATATTGACCCTCCAATAACATTTCGATCCATCAAAATTGGTCGCGGAAATATCATACAAATGGTAAGACTGTCCAGGAGATTTTAACGATACGCTAAGAGCGAAAATTAGCTATTGTTAATTTCAATTGAGACTTTTAGGTGACAAACTTTTAAAACATCAACTTACTGCTACTAATGAAAATCCGAATCACTGAATTGGTTGACTGATTCCAATTCGTAATATTTTCGTGTGACGCAATGTTGAGCTGAATTAATATGGAAAACCTTCAACTGAAAATTCAGCTATGTAAGATATCCTAAACTGTTAGCGACAAATTGTACATGTCTTGAATTATTAGTGTGTTCAAAGGTGTAATTACGCCAAGGACTAACGTTCTCAGAATAAGTGAAAGTATCTTTATTTACTTATTTGTAATAACGGAGCTCGTGGTCATATTCACAAAACCAGTGGCGGAGGAGTCGCCTCAGGGGCCCAGGGCCTTACAGAAATATCGACCCCTTGTCTGCTAAAAGTGTATGCACTGTGGCTCAGTTTATTCGTGAAATATTATTAGGATCAAATTAGTTTGTGTTCGTGAGTTCTAGCGCCTTTTATTGAGTATCCTGGACCTTACGAATTGAAATATAAATACCTACATGTAGGGGAGAGTGGGGTAATTGGGAACGGCGGGTAATTGGGAACGGCGGGTAATTGGGAACAGCTAGATAAAAAATACTTCCTCATGTGCGACACTGTCTTCAACATTTTCAACGGATGCATCTGGCGATTCTCAGGGCTTACTCAAAAGTTGCGGCGATAAGTTGCATATTTCCTGTTACAGTGAGTCAATGAATGGATTCCGCATTTCAACTATAATTTTTTCGTGTGTTAATAATAATTGTAACTATCTTATTTTGAAGTTTAGAGGTGCCATATTTTGTTGATTCCATACTGGTACTATGTTTTTTCAAAACCTACGTGATTTGAAGTTGAAAGAAAATGGGTAAGTGAATGCCAGCCATTTTTAATTCTTTTGATAACTTGGGGTAATTAGGAACGATGTCAGGTGGGTAATTGGGAACGTTCCTTGTGTTCCCAATTACTTCTGTGCTGCTCTGGTTGATAGTTAACAAATATATTAACGTTGAAATGTGTTCTATCTAGATGCCAAGGAAATTATAGAAAAAAGACTGAAACGAAATATAAAATTGAATATCCCTGCTGTGTGTTCGAAGATTTAAGAAACGAAAAGCTCACATCAGGCTAAGCTTGAACTAAATACTCTGTTCCGAAAATTGAAACAAAATGAATTCAAGATATTATCAAGTTCACTAATGAAAAATCAACACGAAGGAAAGCAAAGAAGGCAAATACCTACAGAGAAATGTTAAGAAAGAAAAAATTTAACATAAAGAACCTAAAACCAACATAAAAAGGGTACAAGAAGGCACGCCAAAAGCAAAGAACTGAGAAATTCAACCCAGGTCACACAGAAGAAGAATTTTTCTGCATAATTTGCTATGTAAGGTATGAAGCCCCACCAATGGAGGATTGGATCATATGAGATACCTGTAAACTAGGGGCACATGAAAAATGTACTGCAAGAGAAACAAGACGTGGATACTTGTGTGATATGTGCCACTTCTAATTATTTTTATTTGCTCCAGGACTGTTCACAATTACCCCATACGGTGTCGGGTAAATAGAAACGATAGTATTTTTTGATTTCGTTGATATTTTTTAGGAAACGTTGATTTTTTATAGTTTTTTGCTTCCGATTAGTACATAAATGAGCAAAGTTCATTTTTCAGTGGAACTTTAATACTTTTAGTGATTTTTTGTATAATTTTTCAGCGTTTGAAATTAAGTGTTCCCAATTCCCCCACTTTCCCCTATACTTAGTATATTTGTAGTAATTCATTCACCTTTTAGAAATATAATTTGCCATTGGAAATATACCTGACGCTGTGGTATTTGGTAGTTAGTATTTCATATACTTTTGGCTATATATTATACATAATAGATAGTTATACTTTATTTGATACTTGTTTACATATATCAACAAAAGGTGTAGATCGTATCACAATGAATACATTTTCACATAAAAACGATGAGATGGTGGTTTCAATAATGAAAATTGTATTTCAAACAAACATAATTCATTCAACATTCACTTGAAATTCATGCAGTAAAATTTGACACATAATTAAAAAATTGGACCTTAAAACAATGCTTGTTCTGATCATGTTATTTCGCTCCATATTCAATTCATAGAACAAAGATTACCTACAAAGTTGACTTATGATAAAACAAACATGCTTGAGAGTTTGAATTATATCGATATTTGTTTGAACAGGTTTTGCTCTACGTTTTTCGAAAAAAAAACTTAAATTTTCATCTCAAGGTAGCTCTGAACCAATTGCCAATCAACGAAGAGTCTGACAACGTTAATTTGAATGCATCAATTTGATATGTCATTGATATTATTAACATAGGTGATTATCATAATAGAAATATCTTGAAATGCAAATTGTGGACTCTTGTAACTGAAAATTTATTCATGAATCTGTGGTTTTCTTTGGTCAATTCTTCTATGACGCTAAAGTGGGAAATTTGTCTTCAAGCCAAGAAGGACCAGGCCTAGGGCGGCCAGATATTAGCGGCGGCAAACCATGACAAAAATTCCCTGATAATAAAAAAACAATTAAGAGTACCCCAACCTACAGTGATTGATATCTGTTTAAATAAATTCAACATTCTACATGGCTAAATGCCTAGAGTGGCCAAAACTGCCACTGGGAATTGTACTCTAGAGAGCCCTTCGTAGTGAAAAAAAAATGTTCTCGTGAAAAGTAGATATCAGATATTTGGAAGTTAGTTATGGAAATATGGGCTCTAGAACACGCTGAATATATCTACCTTCCTTTAGGTTTTCATCGTTGAAATGGCATTTTGCAAAAATTGCAAACTTCAATGTACATACAATATCTCTTGTTATATTTCTCCGATCCAATTGAGATCTTCGGTCCTGTAATCAACGTTGTGTCCTTGAATAGATATTGCATAGAAGTTGTTTTATAGATTCGAGAAAACCAAATAATTTATGATGCGATATAGTATTGCACTCCAGAGTGCCCTTAAAAATGGAGAAATTAAATAAATTTTCTCGTAAACAGTATCAGATATTTGAACATTTGGTATGGAAATATGGGTTTTCGAACACGCTGAATCTATTGCGAGCAATTCCGAAAGCTTCCTTCGTTTAGATTTTCGTCGATGAAATTTCATTTTTTTTAATTGCAAATTTCAATCTGGGATAAGTCCTGTTATATTCCTCCGATCCAATTGAGATCCCCGGTTCTATAATCAGCGTTGCCGAGGCTCACACCCTAGCACAAAAACTGGATTTCGAAAATCGAGATTTTTTTTTTAAACAAAAATGAGCAAGGCGTTGGTTAGACCACCCTAAAATGACATATTTGCTCTTGTGTTTTAAAATCAGGGTGTCCTAGGATATGGAGTGAGAAGAGTTTGTCTTAAATTCGAGAAAACCAAAAAATTTATGATGCGATAGAGAATTGCACTCGAGAGAACCCTTCAAATCGAACTCGACAGTGAAAAATGGAATACCAAAAATATATTTTCATGTAAACAGTTTCAGATATTCGAGAGTTTGGTATGGAAATATAGGTTTTCGAACACGCTGAATCTGTTGCAAGCAATTCCGAAAGCCTATCTCCCTTCGTTCAAGTGTTCATCGTTGAAAGGGCAGTTTTCAAAAATTGGAAATTTCAAACTGCGATATGTGTTGTTATATTCCTCCGATCCAATTAGAGCTCGATTTCGAAAATATCAAATTTCTGGTCAAAAATGAGCAAGGGGTTTGGCTCCCTAAAATGACATATTTATGGATTCAGTTCGGTCATCTGCTGAACGAGAATGGATTTAGAGTGCTATATTTTTTTTTGGTAGAGACCAAAATTCGCCTCTTGTACCTAAATTTTCATAAAACACTCCGAAAAGTTCCTTGGGACACTGTGAAATCTAGAAGCCTCTGGATCTCAGCAACAATATGCTACAACTCCTTGCTGGATTCCTAACAGGGCATTGTCGCGTCAAGAAGCATCTGATGAGAATGGTTGAGCAGAAACTAACGAGGGCAGATTCTGTGGAGAGGAGAATGAAATTCCTCGCCATTTCTAGCGAACGCAAAAATCCCTTCAGGGGGGAAACTTCAAGGAGTGAGGAGGTATTAACCTTAAAGCTATTCCAGATACTGTATTTCATCAAAACTCTGGAGCTGGACTCACAAGCTGTAGACTACATATCGTCAAAAACAGCTCTGATGGGAGGCAAGACAGATCTTAAGGTCGTAGTGCAACGAAACCTCCTTCAATCTAGAACATCTGCCTAATGAGCTAGCAGGACTCCTTGATGAATTTAATTAGAGTACATGTGGACTTTCTAACAGCCTCTTCTGGAGTGGGCTTGGATAGAACTCCTCAACAATTCGACAGTGACAGTGGCAAGCTGACAAGTCAGCATGTTGCTTCTCTCACGGTACCAATTCTTTGGAGTTAAAATTTCAATGCACAGCAATAAATAGCAAGATTTTTCATTGTAGCTCAAATTGTTATTGTCCAGAAATTCCAGATTATTACTGCACACGCTTTTAATATTTGTTGTGAGTTTCATTATTTTTTAGAAGAATTCTGAACAGGATTTTATAGGAAATTTTTTATCGATATGACAGCACATCAATGCATGCAAAAAGGACAGAACTAGACTTCGTGAAATCATTGGTTTTTCATCTGCCTTATTAGCCTGATCAGCTGACTCTATATTAGGTCCATTTTCGCCCAATATTGATTCTGTTGATAATTCTGCCAAATATTCATTTACAATTTCAACTTTTCGTTAAGAAGTGTTATTTCTTGTTTGCATGATTCCATCGAACCCATTCGTATTTTCCAGAATCGAAAGAGAAAGCTTTCAATTCATTGAGGAATGACTTCAAAATATCCACTCCTATTGACAATATAGAGCCATTGCATGGACTCTAATTTGGCTTATGACTCATAAAGGTAAACACAACCATTCTTCGACAAAGCCACGGAGGTTATAATATGTAAGTAATCGTTGTCCTCAAATGGATAAAAAACATTCGGCTGGATTCAATCTGAAGTGAAGGCCAAAATTGATTTTAAATATGGAAGACGACCATTAATATTCATGAGGAAGATGAACGGCATACAATCAGTGCTCCATGAACTCGCCAATTATTCAAGATAATCACCTGATGCTGTATGAAAATCTCAATATGATTCAGTCTTTTGAACGAAACCGCTTGAGCTATTAGTTATTAATTTTTATTTTCCGCAGTGCAATATCGAACCATCAAGCTGAAAGCGCTCTCTTTATACTTCATTTCACCTCTCATGCATAATAATCGGTAGGTACATTAACATCAATATATGAAGTATTCTCACATAATCAACCACTTTCTTGAGTGCATCGAGAAATCTCCTATCAACAGACGAATGGGATTTTTATGGTATGGACAATATTGACTTTGATCTTCAGATTTCATATCCGATATTGGAAAGTTGATTGGTCCAAAAGTAATTGCGAATGTGATGGGAACAGCATTTATTAATAAATAATTGAACTGAATTATGTATGATTCATTTCAACCACGAAACTTGTGGTACTAAATTCTTTAATGATTTTGATCGTATATACGATTAACGGCGATTTCTTATACAGGGTGTTTTCAAAGACTGGGCTTTTTTCTGACAGAAGGTAGAAGTCATCAAAATCAGTCATTTCATCAAAAATTGTTAAGTATACAAGATGGCTGAGCTACAACCTCTAGAATTCCGACAAAATTAAATGTCATAAGGGGTTGCTGTGGAAGGTCACTCTGGCATCGAAAAATCGGAACAAAACATAAACATATGACTGGATAACGAATAAATGAATGGTTCAATCTTCCAAGTCTATCTGATTAGTGGCATCAGGTCATCATCATCAGCATCAGCATCAGATTCAGGGTGAAAAAAGAATACAATATTGAGACATTTTATTGAAAGTTCTTATGTTGACAAAGTGCTATTATTGTTACACAATTTTTTTCACTCAATAAATAGTTATTATTATTATTTATTATTTACGATGATTGTTGGAAGGTTCGAACAAGAAGAAGATTGTGATGACCAGTGTGAAAAAATTTGTGAATAATTTAGATGAATTTCATGGGTAGGATCTCGAACTAATATTATACTTGGTCCTCAATACTTTTTTGTCAGTTGGTATCTAAATGATGTCTATGAGTTTCGATATTTATTACTAGAAGAGCTGCTCTTTCAGAGTATGTATCATATTTGAATCTACGAAGATTTCTCTGGGATATACGCTTGTCGAAAATTGACCTCGGAAAATTTTCCAAAAAGATGGGTTTAGTTAAAGAATCGTCGATACCGAATGATTGCGCACCAAGCTCCAAGATGAAATTCCCAGATTTATTACTAGAAGAGTTCTTCCTTCATAATATTCATCACATTTGGATCTACGATGATTTTTCTGAAAGATGTCAAAATTGGTCCATCGAAAATCTCGAAAAAGGTGGGATATGGGATGAGTTAAAAATTCGTCAAGACCTAACAATGGCTGCACCGAGAACTTCCGAGATTTATCACAAGAGGAGTTGCTTTTTTAGTATTATACACGGTGACAATTCAGAAACTTGCCAGGAGAATTATGTCGAGACTAGGGTGTTTTCAGAGAAAATGCCGGAACATGTCAATTTTTATTCGGAGGGGGACATATTTTGAGCAGAATTGTAAGCCGAAATTTCCTCAACCCTTGGTGTAGGGTCTATATCACCCCTAAATTCTTAATAGGGAATAGGAGGTGAGATTTACCTCAATTGAAAGATAACTTGACTCTCTACATGAATACTAGATATGGTTTGCAAATTTTTATTGATTCCTCGAAATAGTTACAGGAGGTGACAATTTGAAAACTTGCCAGGCCAATTATGTCTCGACAAGGATATTTTCAGAGAAACAGCCGGCCAATTTTTAAGGGGAGGGGGGAAGAATTTTGTGCAAAATTATAAGCGTAAATCTCCTCAAACCTATGTGTAGGGGCTATCACTTCTAAATTTTTAATAGGGAATAGAGGATGAGCTATACCTCAATTGGAAGACAATATGTCCCTCTACGTATTACTTGTATTATGAGGGACATATTGTCTTTCAATTGAGGTACAGCTCACCCTCTATTTCCATTTAAGAATTTAGAAGTGACAACCCCTACACCTAAGATTTGGGAGATTTTGGCTTACAATTCTGCTAGAAACATGTCCCCCTCCGAATAAAAATTGACCTGTTCCGGCATTTTCTCTGACATTCTTGTCGAGACATAATTGGCCTGGCAAGTTTTCATATTGTCAGCCCCTACTTCAAGGACTCAATAAAAATTTGTAAAACATAGTATTCATGTAGAGAGTCAAGTGATATTTCAATTGAGGTATAGCTCACTCCCTATTCTCTATTGAGAAAATAGGGGTGATAGCTCCTACACCTAGGGTTGAGGACATTTTATGCTTAGAATTCTGCTCAAAATATGTCCCCCTACGAATAGGAATTGATCTGTTCCGGCATTTTCTCTGAGATCATTCTTGTCGTGGCATAATTCAACTGGCAAGTTTCCAAATTGTCACCCTGTATGTATTACATTTATATCTACCATGGATTTGCTGGAGATACGCGTGTCGAAAATTAACCTTGTTGCTGTCTGAGAACTTGAGAAAAATGTTTTCAAATATCGTAAATTCATTTAATTTCCCCTTTCAAATAAGAATATGTTTCAAAGTAGTTCTCTTTGAAACACATAACTCATATTACAATTATAAAGATGAACTTACTTCATATCAACGAACACCTAACAGAATTTCAAATATAAAATCATACCCTCCTTTTCAAAACCACCTCTGGAACCGCCATTGTACACAATGAGTTCTCCTTCAACGTAGATGCAATCTTTTTTACTTCATATATACCTTTTATATTCAGAGAAACATTAAAATCCGTTTTTTCGAAAGAACGCATGTTTTGATTAATTAAGTTTTTCCACCACCAAATTCATATTGTGGTTTTTATTCTTCCTTATCTCTCCTTGAGTAGAAAACAATTTTCATAACGACTCATCAATTTTTCAAGTGAAACCCATGCATCTGTTTTTCTGTATAAGTATAAAATATAAGTTATCTATCTTTTATGTGTTGATTGAATGCGTGGGAATAATCAAACGGTGAAATTCAATGTTGCATCCTTTCTCCAAATACATACACTGTTATTGCAAGAATATTCTATTTTTACCGTCATTTCGAAAATTCAAGTGAAAGTGGATACTCCGATAATAATTAGTCAATGAACCCGTAGTCCGTTGCTGAAGTATGAATATTCTGTTGAATTAATTATCGCCGGATAGTTTTGGGTTACGAAAAATGAGAATCGAGTATGGTATATGGTTAAGATTAATTGAGTTGATCTTATAATTGAAGACTAGGAGAAATTAATGTATTAAATCTTTCAATTACGAATACATTTTTTGAATTCCAATTTCGAAACCTCATCTAATTCATATTTCCCAGTATCTTTGTCTTATGTTCTGAAGATATTCCAGTATTTTTTTGATTTTGGTTATTTCTATTCTACAACATTTGTTCAAATGGTTATCTTCTGTATTAAAAATAATAAATTAGGTAAGTCACCATAACATTCAGTCAGTCATATTTTGACTGACTGAAGAAGCTTCACTTCTTCTCCGACGATAGAAAAAATTGCTGTGTCAACGATGAATTTTTTTCCGTCCTCCTTATGACATAATATACTGTTCAACAATTGTAGGGTAGAAAGAAGAAGGATAGGAAACGCCCTCATATTACTAGTGCTAAGAAACGACTACATTTTGTCCTGCGTTCATCACATTTGACCATGAGATGGCGCTGAAAAGTACTGTTTAATAACAGTTTTCTCTTTCATAATTGAAGGGCGCGAAATTCGAATTCTATTCCTTATATTGAATTTCAATATCGACTTTGTTGAGACTAGAAAACAAACATCCTGAGCGACCAAAAAACTTGGGTTTTTTTGTGATCAGGATGTTAATTTTCATTTGAACATTGTTTGGAATCAATTGATATCAATAAAATACGCTGTCAGATGTGCTAGATTTTCATTATAAATTCATAAAAAATTCACAAAAACAAAAAATTTTGGACAACAAATAGAGCTTTGAATAGGACACAAAAGTAAATGGTGACCTCTTATACGTCGAAGTTGTTATTTATGTGCAATACATTGTTAGTTGAATTTGTCCAATTTGTATCAGAAATTAATATGAACCAATATTGAATATACATACAATCATAGCAGACACACTTCAGTTCTTCACATAGTAGTTACAGAATTTTCAGTACTACAATTGAAAAAAAACCTTACCCAGGTATACAAAACCTGCTCTATGTTAGCTCATCGGTATAGATTCTTTATCCTCTTCATCCTCTTTATCCAAAACACTCACAGCAGGTTATATAAGACTTTGACTGTCACTCGATTCCCAAAACGAAATCAATAAAACTTTTGCATTTCTGAATATATTGAAGGAGTAGCAATTGGGAATCATTGAATGAACGTTTTAAGGTCATAATTTCACGTAAATGGTCCATTCATGCAAGGGATGCTTCCTGCATACAATAATTTACGTGGTTGAACAGTTCTAAATTGACTTGCAGTAAAAGGTACACTACACATGGTGTAATATTCGATCAAGTCATTCTCTTTATGCCCTGAAAATTGTATCCTCTTTGAAGCACTGAAAATAAAAATCAATGAATGACCGAGTCACATGTTACATTATGTTACGAGTTCTATTACTTTCATTTCCATTTCCCTTAGTAAAGTAAAATCTTAGTTTTGAAAAATCCCTTTAATTTGATCCATAGTTTTTCACCATGCAATAATTTTCGACCGATATTTTAAGGTTTTCACCAAGAAATTAGACAAAAAAATTTGAAAATCAACAACTAGAAGGAGCTAGATAAACAAAAGTCGGTACGAGAATCAAAACCTCTTTGATCGAAATGGTCATCTGAAATTCTACAAAATTTGAAGTTTCTGATTTCAAATTTGTATTTTAAAAGTCTTCAGATCTACTTAGATGTAGTTTTCGGACTTGCGTGTTAGCCAGAAAGTTAGTTGTAACCAGAAAAATTTGATTTTAACCTTAAAAGTCGAATTCATTCACTTTTCCGAGATATATCTACTGAATATTTCTAGCAATATGTGGTACCCATTGCTTGTTGGGATTATTCTTCCATTCGAAGTACACCACAACATGTCTCCAACCGGATTGTTAACTTCATCGACGGACATTCCAAAATTCAAGAAAAATCAAATTATGTGATTCAGAATCTGGAGGACGAATCCAGACAACTTCCGCCACTTTAAGTTGTCTTGACATTCTAAAAGCTGCCTCACATCGATTTTTTTCGGTTCTCAACATTCAGATGTCTAACCGATTTCCTGCTACAGATATGTCTTCGAACAAAGGTGCTAAATAATAGCTTGCTTGCAGTTTATAGAGGCCACACCTGACCTCTGGCTATATGTCGACCAGCAAAGTGGTTCACCTTCTTTCGAGTTGTTCAACGAAAGGGAGAGTGACATTATGTGCGAATAAAATGTAACGTATATTATTGGTATTTTATTATTGGTTCAGTGGTTCAGTTCAACTACGTCATTTGAGGAGAATTCGAAAAATATGTTCCTTATGTGACTGTTTGAAATTGGAATCAAATCAAATTAGTGGAGGAAATTAAGGGACCAAAATTTAGTGACGGGTTATAACTGGAAGAAAAATTCGAAGAAAAGAAATTGAAGCTTTAATTTTTGGATAGGATATTCCAAATTTTTAGGCATCAGTGATTTTGAGTAATCAAGATAACCAATGAATATGGTAGAGGAAATTTTGTGGTGGTTTTATTTTGAATAAGACACACTTTACATTGCATTGACAATAATGATTCATTGCTTGGTTTTGCAAGAAAACTCGAAAGCCTTTTTTCTGTTACTCGCAAATTCATGTAAAGAAAAAGAAATATGTATTTATTTTTAATGGTTGAACCTTGTAGGAAGTTAATTCGAGGTTTTTAAATCCATCGATAATTATCGATATCTCTACAACCAGTGGTTGCACTGAGAATGGAAGATGGATTTAAAAACCTCGAATTAAAATTTTGTTTTTGATTATAATCAAAAACAAAATTTACTTTGCAAGACATTATAACTCAGGGAGAATAGTCTATGCATCAAGGTCGAACAGTAATTCAAGCTGAATTAACACATCATCTGTCTCATACAGAGGTTGAGCCAAAACAAATTTTCCAATTCCATAAACCAGAAAAAAATGATTTTTTTGTTGATGGTACCTACCTATTGCTAAGATAACTCGAAAACCAATGAAGTTCAAGTATTTGGAAGTTCAGATCTAAAAATTATAGACACTTGAAGATACCTACAACTTGCTTGCTTTGAACTTTCTATGTGTCTATATTCCTTCAGGTTACCGATTGTTGTAAAAATCTTAAAAATTTTTTGGTTCTATAATTTCCTACCCTAACGTATAAAAATTCTATTTGAATTATGAAAAAGGGGGAAGTTGATTATGATCTGGTTATAATGTACAAGATGTTCGCCAGAAAAAGACGTTGCCAAAATGTGGCAACATTGCTTTCGACCTCTCAGAAATTATCTGTTTATAGAAAGGCCTCAAAGATAGATATTCTTAATTTTTTTTGGCAAAAACTCCAAATCCATAGCTAGAAAGATAACGTACTTATAGTAATACGAATATAGGACCATTTTTTCTGAAAATTATCAATTAATACGAAACGGACAATCCGAGAATCATAAAGCTTTTGATTTTTTCTTCTCGAGCTCTATTCAACTGTCGAATGGAAGAGGGTGTTCCATTTAAAAAAAAAGCTTTGTACTTTGTATTGCTACTCTGTGAGAAAATGAGTTAGTCGTATGTTATTAATGAATTATTGAAGAAAGATTTATTCAAAACAAATTTTACTCAAAAATTTTCTCGGTATATTCTATAGTTTCGCATATAAGGTGAACGGTCTTTTTCTGAAGGACACCCTATACCTATTATGGTCGTTGAGAAGTAGTCAGGATTAGACAGTATTGATCGAAATATTCGGAAAGGAATTTGTTCCAAAAATTTATATATTAGCGATGCAGACCTGTTGGTTTGCGGTTTTTTGATACCTGTATCCAGAGCGTGAGAGATCCGACTGACCAGCCTCATTATTCCTTTCGTTTTTTGCAATATATGACCAATTTTAAATATTTTCGAGTAGGTCAATAGGTTAATGGTCTTCAGGTAAACAATGCATTCGAGAGAATTTCTCCGCGACGTTGTTTGAATACTATACTGGGTGCATTATCAAACTCGAATCAGATTATAACCCACATTCGACGAAATGTATATCTAGGTCTTAACACTTTCATTTGTACTTCCTGACCAATATATATACTTTCATGTTTGAAACGATCGCAATAGATCAATAAAAGGAGAATTTTGCATATACCAGTGTCCCAGTTATAATTGTGCACCCTCAAACGATCCAGAATTTGTGAAACACTCAGACAGCTCGATTTTTGACGGCAGGGGGACATTATCTGGGATAACAAGCTTGTTTCTACTAGCAACCCCCTGGAGAGGGTTACAACCCCTTCAGGAATTTGAATAGGGAAAATGGGTAGGTAGTTTTGTAGCACAAATGTATGCATGGATTCAAATTTGTATGAACCTGCAATTTGTGTTCTTATCAAGTGAATATTTCAAAGTTACAGGGTGTTTTTTATGGAATGATGGTACCGATAAAACTAAATGAAACAGCGAAATTTGAAAATTTATGGTAAATTTTTAATAATACTGTTTGTTGAAAATATCCATGCATTCATTTGTGCTAGAGAACTACCCACCTTTCCTATTCAAATTCCTGATGGGGTTTCAACCTCTCCAGGAAGTTTGCTAGTAGAAACAAGATCATTTCCCCTCTGTCATCAAAAATCGACCTGACTGAGTGTTTTCGAGAATTCTGATTCGTTGTTGAGGGTGGACACTCTTGAATGAGATACCCTGTATGTACCAGGTTTAAATCACTCTGTAAACAATCAGACCTTCGGCCAAAACATCCATTTTTGATTCCATTAAAATATGTTGATAACCGGTGAATCGACTAATGGTAACCAATAGAGATTTGGCAGTAAATCTGGATTGCATAAGTTGAAAGTTGAAAAAATATTCACCACAAAATTTCTGTGTTTAATCTATTCTACGAGGATATATTGAAAAATTCTTAGCCTACTATAGAACCAAACAAAATTTCAATGTCAAATATCTTATTACTCAACATATTCTTCTCACTCTTCTCACTTCTACATTTATTACAGCAAACCTACAACGTCTCTAGACCTTTCAAAAAAATGTTTCTTCTTGCTCTGCAAAACAGACCTCCAAAGCTCTTATTACCTCCTCGTTTGAAGAAAATTTACGACCGTTTAAACTAATTTTTTCAGTTGAGGAAAGTGATGATAGTCGGATGGAGCCAAATCTGGTGAATAAGGGGGTGTTCTAGTAATTAAAATCCTAAATCACAAATTTTTTGCATGGCAACATGAGATTTATGTTCAGGAGCGTTGTCCTGCCTAAACACCTTCGGATAGCTTTCCGCGTGTTTTCTCTTTAATTGTTTTCCGTAAAGTGGTCAGTAATGTTGAATAGTGATACCCTTATCCAAAAAATCAATCATGATTACTCCATGGGAATCCCTAAAACTTAAGTTGAAAACTGAAGAACTTTTTAAGCAGATTTTTGGACACGAAACTTCTTGAGTTCTAGAGAACCAGAGTGTCACCATTCCATCGATTGTTGCTTTATTTCTGAATCGTAGAAATTTACCCATGTCTCATCCATAGTAACAATTCGGTTAAGGAGTCTACATCGTTTTCAAATCAAGCACAGATCGAACGCGATACTTCTACCCTTGCACGCTTTTGATCAGCATTCAAACATTTGAGTATTCTTTTCGCAGCAATTTTTCTCATGTCCAAATTGATGTGAACTATATGATGAACGCGTTCGTATGAAATATTCAGTGCTTCAGATATCCGTTTTAACCCAATTCGACGGTCTGATAAAATCATGTCATGAACTGCAGCGATATTTTCGGGGACTGCCACAGAAACTGCTCTTCCCGATCGATCATCATCTTCAATGGAAAATTTACCTCTTTTGAGGCTTGCAGTCCAATTTTTCACGGTCGTATACGAAGGACATTGATCACCAAGGATATTAAGCATAGCTTCGCAAATCTGCTTACCTCTTAAACCTTTTAAATACAGGTACTTGATGATAGCTCGATACTCCAATTTTTCGATTTTCACCATTTCGGTGGACATTTTCTTTATTTTAATTTATTGCGTAACTCTGGTTTACTTTTTCGACCTCAAACTTCACACCGACACTTCTAATGAGTTATTGTTTTTTGCTATATGGTGACGCAATATTTTTTTTTATGCATGGAAGTGATCTAGGCTAACTAGATATCGATACATCCTCGTATTGCTTACATTTTTATATCATTCATGTAATAGAAATAATATTCCTCAACAGAATGATTTCAAATGATCAGGAATTTTTTGTCCAAAAATATTCTATGAACATATTTATGTTTGATCTAGAGCTAAGCGGACATCAAAAGGATGAGGAGAATTGTGACACACTGAATATCTCTCAAGTTACCATGTATAGATATATCCTCTTATCCTATTGAGCTGGAATACGTGTCAGCATAGTCGAAAGTTTGTTCAGATTAATTGCACTACGTTGCATACTGAGTTAGTCACGATCACGAACAATAACAGTACCTTTGATTACTCATCTGAAATTAATTACTAATGCGATCAATGAACCCTTGTTCGAGTGCGAAGCTTTTCACTTATGAGCATTCAAGAAAATTCAATAATTTAATCCACTGTGAATCGAGAATGAATACTACTCAAAATAAAGCGAATAAACAGAAGTTAAAATCTGGCTAAAATGGAATGAATATTTTGGATCACCCTTATCATCGAAGAATGAACATGAAGAAGAATGAAGAATATTTTCCATTTTGAATTTCGAGCTATCTATCCCAATTTCATTTACTATTTGAATCCTGGGTATTTCGACCAGCCATCGTTAGCAAATATTCTTTCAACATTCACATCCTCCAGGTGTGCATTTCCCAATGAAGATTTCAACCGACATTGTGACATTTCGAATTCATGTCCCATCAATCTTCAGTGGAGTAGAATATAAAATAACGTTGGCGTTACAGTAAGAATTGCGGTTTCGAAATGGTACAGCAAGATGTCCAAGGGACCATATTTGTTCGAAAATAAGTCGTAAAAAACCGTGTTCTTCTTTTATATATAAAAGCTTTCATCGGAACTAATTTTATTGTTGGAGGTTTTTTATGTGGCAATTTTTTATTGGTGTTCCGTTTCTGGCAGGGAGTTCAAGGATCCTGCAAAATTCATTATAGAAAGGTTGAATTTCAAATCCTGTAAAGTGTACTAAACCGAATATGAAAGAGTAAAAGATAATTGATGTGAATAAGAATAATTTAAAATGTGCCGCGTCTGGATATTTTGGTGAACATTATGTTCGAAGCTTTTTCAGTGTTGGAAACATTCTCAAGAAAACAAGTTTCCCTTATACATGATATAGGAAATCAAAAAAGCTAATTTCAATTGATTCTACACTCAAATATATTGCAGAATGTTATACAGGGCTCAGCCTGTAGCACCCCGAAGCAAAGACTCATCTTTGCTTCGTACAAATATTCGGAATATAGTTTTTCATTTATTTAATGAATTTTTTTTGAACACAGTATATAACCCACGTCTTCAAGTTTTCTTATTATGACCATTACGTACCAGAAAAATACCGAAAATTCAAAGAACCCAACTCTTGAAACTAAGTTGCACGCTATTTGATGAATATTTGAACGTTTTGTGAAATAAAAGTATTCTTTACATTTTCTTGTATAATGGGCCGTTTTCTGGTAATTTGATGTTCAAAAATACAAAATTATCTGTGAAATTTGAAAAATGGGGTACTTTTCTGAATAACACTCTTTTCAAAATATCCACAGATGTGTAATGTAGGGTGGCACATCATATATGAAAACTTGAATCCGAATCGGAAAAATGGTATAAAAAAAGTGTTTTTTTGACCTCGAGAATCTACTGTCCAGTACATCTCGTAAAATATTGGTGGTAGACAAATTTATAAATGTTCAGAATATCAGAATTATCCTGAAATAAAAATCTGTCCGTTTTCGAGGAAATCGGCATTCTATGAATTTATAGAATATCGCTCCCACTTCTCGAATATTTTTTTATTGCTATGTCTACAAATTGAGGCTTATTTGAGTATCTTTCATGTTGAAGTTCAAAATGTTCAAGATTTGAATCTCAACAATTTTGACTCATTTTAGATTCTGATCAAACGCTTATTTTCCCTTATAGTTTTTTTTAACAATAATGTTAAAACTGTCAACAAAAAAATGGATAAAAGCATCTGAAATTTCAACCCAATATTGCGAAAAATTTACCTTTGTATTAATTTTTGTATATCTGTATAGTTCTATTAGTCAAAATTCGAAGACACGGCACTCAAAAATCGCAGATATTATTGAGATTTTAGAGAATTTTCAAAAAATGTCCAGAGTCATTATCTGATCTACTAAAAGTCTGAATATTCTATAGGATTTAGTAAACACCCCGTATAAAACAAAAACAATTTCTGCTTTCCCAAAAAACAGACAGAATAATCCTTAATGAAGCAATATTTTCATTTGGACCTTCAATGAATTGAATTTCTTCCAGACTAAATAATTGTTCCATTCAACTCCAATCATAACTCTTTCAAATATTCCTTAATTAGGCCAATTTCGTATTTCTTTATTTCTTTCGAGTAACTAAGAAAAACCCTACTTAATAACATGTCAAATTTTCGCTGGATTCTCCAAAATGAAGTACCTAATCATTTTCAAAACTGTATAAATTTTGAACGTCCCTTCAAATTTATGAAAGTTTCTTCTTCCCAAAAGAAATTTTTCATTTTTCATCTCTAGTAGTAGGAGGGATGGATAAAAATCAGTTCAGGTTGGACATAATTCGTTCAGTAGAAGAACAAGAAAGAAGAGATTATAAAGAGAAAACCCCTCAAAATTTTCTGAATTGAAAGAGGAAAGGAGAATTTTGTCCTTGAACGAATTAACAAAAGGGTCAACTTGAGATTCACAATTCTTTTTAATATAGAATACTCGTTCAAATACAAAACTTCTCAGAAGTTGAAAGGATTTCTTAATAGAATTCGAAAAGATTCTCATTGTTATCCACACGCCCAGTTAAATTTTGTCCACAGTCACAAAAAGCTTCAATGGCAAGTTCTCAATATTGGTCATATGTACTCGTATAATATTGTTCGTGAATTGCACACCAATTTGTAGATAGGTAAAAAAAATTTTCATTCAACCTTTGAAGGGTATATCTTCCTCAGTCTCAGTATTACCCAAAGGATACTATAGAATTTTGCACGAATAAAATTTTGTTGAAATTTTATTCCCTAATTTCGGGCCAACCTGTACACATAGAGACTAAAATGCGAAAGTTCCAACCAAGCATATAGAGCCGAGAGTGTTCTGCAAAATCTGTCTGTATCCGATATCAATGCACCCTGACTTCACTGGTCAATCTTGAGAGAAAATTTCTGGTTCTCTCTGAATCTGAAACAATCTTTTTTCCTGAAAAAGTTTATCTGAAAATATCACATTGTCTTTCATCGTTAAAAAAGATCAGATGAATATAATGCTCAATAATTATTCAAAGATTTCCTCATTTTTTGTTTCCTTTTCTCTTGAACTTCGCACACCTGGAACTGCCAATTCTTTCACCTGAAGAATATCATAGGAGTCGAAATCGATTCCAGTTCGAAATTATTAGATTTCTTCCTGCCGTGGAAACATTACCGACACGAAGATTTAAGGTCTAGTTGAGTCATATTTGAAAGGACGCTTCAATGTTTATCGCCAATACTATAACGAGACAGGAATCATTGTTTTATAAACCGTTAATCTCAGGCAATAAGCAGTATTCACTTTCGTTTGCAAAGTTCGCGTTTATGTCGGTCGCTGATTTTTTCCACCTATGTTTCGACGAGGAGAAAGTTTGTTGTGTTTCGATTAGAACTGATAGGGAATCGTGATTTTCACGAACATAACTCGAAATAATTATGTATTCAACTCGCTGTGCGAATTCCAAATTGATTCTTCCATGAAATACCGAAGAAGAATTGGTTAGTCCAAAAAATATATAATAGTCCATCAAATTTTTTATTTATTCACAGTTTTGTGATGTTCAAAACTGAAAATGTTCACATTCAATTCCTTTCATGTACTTTTATATCTATCACAGGACAAATAATCTGGTTGAAATTCGATCGATTTATTCATACCCCTGTTCTTTCCCCATATTTGATTTCAAACAAATTAATTAAAATGAGGACACTGACAAATAATAAGTTTATTAATGAAAAACTACACTTAAAAATAAGATTCAAAGAAAATGGAAAAACACATTAAGCTGGACACATTCTAAAATTGATATACACTGCGCAAAAAAATTAACGCACATTCTGAAAATCTCAATTTTAATGAAAGTTAACTCTACATTGACTTCATAACTTATTTTTTATATTCTCTCGGGAAGGTTTTGAACGAAACAAGACACATTAAATGAAAGAAAAATTCAGGATTTCACCGAATCTTATGTGAAAGAAGAGAAATGAACAATTTTCAAAATACTGAAATGCTGATAAGTGATTTGATACTTGGTATTTCCACCCCTTGCGTTAATTACTGCTCGGCAACGACGGTTCATACTCAAAATGAGTGATCTTGAAATGTTCTGATCTAATCCTTCCCAGATTTCTCCGAGTTGGATTCCTAAGTCATTAAGAGTAGCTGGATGATTTTCTGAACTTCTCAGCCTTCTATTGAGGTTGTCCCAATCCTGCTCAATCGGATTGAGATCTGGACTTCTTGCTGGCCATTCCATTCGGGAGACTTCAACCTCTTCAAGGTACTCCTGAACGATGCACGCACGATGGGGTCTGACATTATCGTCCATAAAAATGAAATTTTCACGAATGTATGGGGCAAATGGCACTACATGCTCTTCAAGAATGTTCCTTATATACTTATCAGCATTCATAGCTCCATTATCAACGACCACTAGGTCAGTGCGAGCAGTCAAAGATACCATAATCGATTCTCCCCCGAAACCAGTAGTATTCAGGAAATTGCACTGAGCATATCTTTCATGTGGACGTCTGTATACAAGGGAACGTCGATCACAATGGTAGAGGCAGAATCTAGACTCATCTGTGAAGAGAACTCTTTCCCAATCGGCCTCTTCCCAATGGATATGCTCTCTCGCAAAATCCAAACGGGCCCTTCGATGGGCTGGGATAAGAGCTGGGCTCTTGCCGCGACACGAGGCCTTAAATCATATTCTCTGAGGCGATTTCTTATCGTCTGAGTGCTAATTTGCACCTCATGAGTTTGCTCAAGCTGAATTTGAAGGAGGCGAGCGGTTGCAAACCGTTGTCTCAACGAAGAAACTCTCAAGTAACGTTCTTGAATGGCAGTTGTTACCCGTGGTCTACCCTGTCCTGGTCTTCGGACATTCATACCTGTCTCCCTGAATCGCTGCAACATTCTGGACACACACCAAACCTTTCTGCAATTCTTGTGTATGTCCACTCCTCTTCTCGCAAAACTACCGCTTGGGCACATTCCTCTTGGGTCAAATTATGTGTTTCGCGTTGCATAGCGATCGAGTGTAGAAAATCAAACGAAATAAAAACTATTGATCACTAGAATTGATCGAGACCAACTGATTTTAGAATGGAGCCAATACATTCAAAATCTGATAATATCATCTTTTTTTATTCCTGCTGGGAAAAAACATCTGTATTGAAGAAAACCGTTGAAAGTGGATAACATATATGCATGCATAATTCTGATAAAAATAATTATCATTGAGAACACCTTCAGTTGTAGAATAAATTTGAGATTTCCATAATGTGCGTTAATTTTTTTGCGCAGTGTATATCCCATTTCCGAACAAGGACCATAAAAATGGTTTGGATTTTCTGGCGGAGATTAATTAGATTAATAACATGTACTCTTGCTAATATACCGGGTGGCCCACCCCAGACGTGGCGCTCATTTTGAGGGAGTAAAGATATTTTGAAAATCTTTTCCTGTGGTGTGTGGAGGGTGTTCAAAAGCAAAATTTAAAATTATTGTACTATATGCAGGGTTTTTGAAAACAAAGATATAGACCAAAATTACACTTTTTTGAACACCCTGTATTTGGCCTCAAAAATCGAATATCCAGCTCAACTTATGATAAGTTCCTTCAGATCAATTTATACCTCAGAAGCAACCTTTACGAGATAATGGCGAAAAATTTTAAAATATGGAGTTTTATTAAATAGCAATTGATGAAGAAACTAGTTATGCCAGCGATACAGACGGTATTTTTTCGAGTAGACAAGTTGGCTACTCCTGTACATAAAAAAAATTTCAACTCTGGAATATACAGAGTGGGCAAAATTCGTTGTCTACTGAGGGGATCTCCAGAACTGTAAGAGCATTCCCGAACTCTTTTTCGGAGAAACAAAGAATGGTTGAAACCGTAGCCTCCTACGACTCTTCGCTTCTGAGTTATTAGCAAAAAATGAGATTTTGACGATTTCGAAAAGTTCTCAAAACTTTTTTTGTCTTTGAAGTTACAGATCTGGAACTTGAACCTTCTCAGCCACTTTTATACGTAGAATCTACTGATAAAAGTTTTTTTCCAATTCAAAAATAACAAATTCAATAAAAGTTTGCATTTAAAAAAAGTTTCCCTAATGATTCGAAATGCAAAAATATTTTGAGCTCGTCAGTGGATTCTACGTATGCGAAAGTTCCCAAAAAAGTTCAAGTTTCAGATCAGTCAATTCGAAGACAAAAAAGTTATGAGAACTTTTCGAAATCATAAAATTCTTATTTTTTGCTAATAACTCAAAAACGAAGAATCGTAGGAGGCTACGGTTTTCACCATTCTTTGTTTCTCTGAAAAAGATTTCGGAAATGTGTCGTCCGTTTTCTTCTAGCTCTCATAATTCTCGAGATACCCTCAGTCGACTACGAATTATGCCCACCCCGTACGGAGTGATTATAATGTCGTAAATTTTTTATATGTCGTTAAACGTAAAAATTAAATTCGAAACTATCTTCAATAGGTTTCTACATCTAAACCTGATAGTTTCTCAGCAGTTTTCGACGATTATTTGTAGTTGATGTTTGAAAATTGATTATGATCACTCTGTATATTCCAGAGTTGATAGTTTTTTATGTGTAGGAATAGACAAATTGTCTACTCGAAAAAACAATGTTTGTATCGCTGGCGTAACTAGTTTCTTCATTAGTTGCAATTCAAAAAAACTCCATATTTTCAATTTTTCGCCATTATCTCCTAAAGGGTGCTTCTGAGGTATAAAGTCATCTGAAGAAACTCATTATGATTTGAACTTGCCAAACCATTTTTGAGGACAAATACAGAGTGTTAAATTTAAAAAAGTGTAACTTTGTTCTATATCTTTGTTTTCGAACACCCTGTATATATGACAATAATTTTAAATTGTGCTTTTGAACACCCTTCATTCACCACAAGAAAAGATTTTCAAAATAACTTCATTCACTCAATAAAAATGAGCTCCGCGTCTGGGGTGGGCCACCCGGTATAAATTGAGCTCAACTTCAGTTATCTGAAGAATTCTCTCAATCGAGCGCAAGTAGATCATTAGATATGTTTCTGACGTATCTGGCCTGTGAAGGTAACTCATTTGCAAGAATTCCTCCCAGTTTCTAGGCGCTAACAAATAGTCAATGTGAATTGAATTGACCAAAGCGTTGAGAGAACGGTGTGTTGATATCTCAACCATGACGGAAAGCATAACAGCATTCCAATGCTCAACAGACAGTAAAACATGACACACTTCATCCGATTTGTGCAGTGGACAATTTAACATCTTATAAATCTGCTTTTACAAAATTGGAAATATTATGTGGATTCTAATGTTCAATAAGGAATTTTATTACATGGATCTAAATCCTGACAACTGACAAACACAATGAAATTGATGAAATATTGCCCCAATTGTACAAGAATGTATTGGTATCTGCACCTTTGCTGAAAAAATGATGAAGCACTCTAGCAATTAACAATAAATTATTTGAATTGTAAAGATATGTATCATTCCAAAAATTTACTCTGTACTCTGTACTTACTTTTGTACTGTGAAATATAAAAGGATCTTGTTGAAAATCTGATACATCACTACAATGGGTTCCTTATGTTACAGAACCCTACATCAGCCTCTGGAAACACCAAAGGAGACAATAGGCCTCACATAAACTGACTAGAGTTCATTAGGTACCTGTATGGTCACTCGACAATCAAAGAAAACGAATGGGAAATACCCTTGTCAGAAAAGGCTCACGAACGTTACTTAATGCCCCAAAACTTTTCTGTGGCATAAACTGATGCATGTATGAAAAAACGAGAAATATGAAGCTGAAAGAGAAACTCTATGCTGGAATTTTCTAGGAACGTATCGCTCTGAGAAGGACCTTCGGAAACTGCAAGATATTAGGAGTATTTGGATCCCATTAAAAATAAGTTACATTTCTTCACTAGCTTTCTAACAGGACCCTGTCGCCCAAGGAAACATCTGATGAAAATGGTTTTGGCAGAAATTGGCCCTAGCTACTATGTGGGGAGTAGGAGAAAACCCCAGTAGAATGCCTTGCCCTTGCAAGCCAACACAAAATATTTTGTAGTATTTTGTATGATTGGATCTCCTCGAAACCTTTCCAGATAATGGAGTGCATAAGAACTCTGGAACTGGAAGGCTAGCTCTACACATTCCTTCCAAACTAGGACACTATTCCCCTGTTTGAAGCCCCTAATCTCTCAGAGACTCTTTTTTTTTCTTGTGAAAATGCCCACTGATTGCTTTCTTGTAAGTTTTGATTGTGGGTGTCGAATTTTCTGAAGATATTTCTGGTGGGGTATTTTTTCTAGCATCTAATTTCCAGGAAGTAATTTGTCTACCAAATAAGGATTGTGATAGGAAACTCAGGAGCTGTAGTGAATGTCAACCTCAATCTTCTAGTGGCTCTGTAATTCTATAATATATTCAAAAAGAATTTGGTGCTCAGTGAGGTCCCTCACTTTTACTTATCACATCAATAATTACCCACCGGCATTTACCAGTTACCTATCAGTACCGCTTTATACAATACCGAACTCAGTGTGACGAAATATACATTCTACGGCCGATGTAAATGTGGCAATGTGGGTTGCTAATCTTACATAATAGCCGAGAACTCAATGACCGCAGTAGCAGCTCTACAAATTTTTGCGGCATGAACCACTGGACCTGGATACGTCAATTCGAACAATGATCAAAGTAGCACAGTCTTGTCAGAGGAAGATTTATGGCGAAGATGTGGGATTTTGCATCTGCCGCATGCTGGAGAAGTTAACTGGCGTTGATCTGTCGACACCGACACAAATAACTGGAGCAATAGAACACTTTCGACATGAAATGGAGATCTAGATGATATATGCGTAACCCAGAGGAGATCCTTCTTCGAGATCGTGATTAAGGCAAGTATTATTCAATCTTTGTCGTTTATTTCTACATAATATTCAAACTAATAAATTGAAGTGAGGTCTGCAGCTTGTCTCGCACCTTTAATGATTTTTTCATGCTTGCTACTCCAGAAATAAGAACGTTTTGATTTATCCCAAAAGTGGGACTAAATAATCACGAATACTTGGTCAATATCGATTTTGTCTGAACAACACTGTAAGTTCCAGACTTGCAATTTACAGGGTTAATGGTTGTATTCTACTTTTCATCTGTAAGTAACACATCTGTAGTGTACGATCGATCTGTCTGTGTCCCATTGACAGATTACAAAATAATGCAATTCTGGAAATGTTCCTGTAACTATCTTGTAAACAGTGTTACGTTTGAACCACTTATCGTAAATAGTTACGGATTCCTGTAAGCTACAGATCACTAAAAACGTCTAGAATTGCAATTTTCCTGTTAGCTTATGAAAAGTTACAGGTTGGCTTACAGATGAAAGCAGAATACCACCATAAGATTAATATTCTTTAAATGATTCATTGTAGGAAATCAAGCACATGAAAGACAAGATCGTAGTTTGGTAGAGATAATGAATATATGATTGCTCCAGCAATCCACTCATTCCTTTCTAACCAGCATTGAAAAATACGCTAAGAAAATTGCTTTCCATATTGTTATTCCTTAAAAAAACGAAACCCGATGTCAGCTCTCAGAATAACTCCCGGATTGAATTCAATTTTTCAAGAACTATGTTGAATTATACTTCAGGAATCGAGACAAGTTTGAAGCAATTTTGAAAATGATGCGTAGGCATTACAACCAAGTTCACAATTGAATACTCAAATGAAGAGAAAATATCCCAAATAAATTCAAACGCAATCTGCCAGAAATGATATTAGCTTTTCTGCTCGTGAATTAAGTGAATTTATTGATCAATAATGAAGTCCCTTCTTTAGTTATGAAATGACTTTTATTCAACCCTACCTTCCCAACCTTTTTAACACTGACATTGATAACATTTTCCGACTTCAAATACACTCCTGGACAAAAAAAGCCAGACAGAAAATATTTTCACCAAATTCGTTTTGAAATAACTTCTTAAAGTGTGCATCGATTTTGATCACTTTATTGTCTTTTTGTAGCCTATTTCATTTAGTTGATCCCCTAATGTCGAGTTCTCGGGAATTTGAATTGAATTTGATGATAAGCAGGGAAGAACTGAAAGTTCCAATTTCATCTAAATATCTGAACACCCTGTGGGGGTGATTAGTGACGCTATGATGAATATTCAAATGAGTTTTGGAAGCCTGATCTTCTCTTAATAATTTCCTGTTCAATTCATGTCAATAGAGCCTTCCTGAAAGGAAATACGATTTTTCAAAGGGAACTATGCAATTTATAACATCTATTAAGACATTAGGAACAATTACTACTTTCTGATCAAGGAACAAGGTTATCCTGTTGCGTAGCAACGTTATGATGAACACTTCATGTTATTCATCTTTTCAGTTACAGTTCACTGAAATTTAGCATTGCATTTAGATTTTTTTCATTATGCGTTCAGAAGAAATTGCGCCAGCAGTTGCCCATATGTCGAGAATCGTAACAGATTATCCCGATGAGATAGACGAACATCCATATATTAGACTGTCCTCCACGTAGCCCCGATCTAAACCCAATTGAGCATGTGTGGGACACGTTATGGAGTCCTATTCGCAACCGTCTACTGGAAACCATCTTTCAGAACAGCTCTTCTTGAAGAATGGGAAAACGTTCCTCAACAGTCAATTACCAATTGTATTGGAAGCTTACCCTGCCGCTTGGAAGCAATGACGTGGAGGCAATACTCAATATTGGAATATAAGAATATATTTATTTTTCATAATTTTATCTGTATATTCTTGATGTGCTATCGTTAATGATTTAAATTGCATCGTATTTCCTTCCAGGAAAGAGCTATTGGCTTGTATTAAACAAGAAAATCTTGAGAAAAGATCAGGCTTCAAAAACTAATTCATCATCCACACTATTAGCTCCACAGGGTCTTCAGAATTTCAGAGGAAATTACAACTTTCAGTTTTACCCTGTATACCATCACATTCAATTGAAATTCCAGCAGACTCGACATCAGGTGATAAAGAAGATGATATACGCTACAAATAAACACAGAAATTATGAAAATGGATGCAAACTTTGAAAAGTTATTTCAAAACGAATTCTGTCAACATTTTGTTTGTCTGGTTTTTATTTTCTCCTGGAGTGTAGTTCTGGCCGCAATAACATGCTTTTGTTCAATTTTCAGGTAAATTCAAGGAAAACTCTACATCTAGTCTTGGAGAAATCTGTAAGGGTTGCAACTTATTTTTATGCAGATATAATAACCGTTAATTTCGAAGATCACATCATTTATAGAAGGATAATTGAAGGGATATTCATAAAAAATCAAGGCTTACAGTAACTCTGATCAGTCATGAAGGCTGCAAATATCATCAGAAAATCTGTAATAGCATCATCTCCATCACTTGGTTAAGACAAATGGAACTCGCATCCAAATGAAAGATATAAGCAATTAATTTCTGCAGATAATGGTCATCAGCAAATGCCAAATCCCAGAAGTAGCAGGTGTGTGGAATACAAGATTGGATGAACTGCGTAACTGCATTCAGTTATGTAATTTGTTTCCTTGAGCGCTGTCATAACTTCTCAGGTTGTGCGGAAAATATTTATAAGATTGCACATATTTTTACAATCGTTAACATTCGCTTTGAGACAGTTCAATGGAATCTTCAACATGCATTATTCGCTGAAAATATATCTTCCTGTGAAATTTTCCTTTCGTTCCATAGAATGGAAATAGTGGAATTTGTAGGCAACAGAATCCATTCCGGTATATAAGATATAAGCATTGGTTGAATGAAATTTTTAATGTTCTACTACTGTCACTCTTCTCTTTTCCATATAATGGTTGAATATCACAATTGCAATTAAATTTTGCAAGCAATCGAAGTGCAAATGAATGAAACACGTACATAATCGCTAATTGATAAAAATAATCGGCATAATATAATAGGATTTCATAACAACATTAGTGGTCAATGCACGATTCTAAATGTCGAAAGAACAGATTTGTTCGGTTTGGAACGATAATTTATGCTCACAAACCCATAATGAATGTCGTCCACTTCACCTTCTCTAATCATATCGTGAAGAAATTTCATTTTGAACTTGAACAATGAAAAAGTTTCACAAGCAAGAGATAATCACTTACATTCGTAATGCGTTTTTGAGGTCATAGTTATTTGTTTACGAATTTTAATTTGAGAAGGCCAGTGCATCAGAAACCTTAGTGATGATCTACTACTTGGAAACCATCACCTCAATCCGAAAGGAAATTCAGATGAGGTTGGGTTTAATAGAGTGAGCAGAGATTTCACTATCAACTTTATGTACCTAGGTACTTCCGAGTTTGGAGACTGTCTCACCCATTTCGTAATATTATCAGAGGACTAAATTATCTTAACTTCTCTTTGAAGTTTTCAAATAATGATTGAAATAGGAGAGTGATAGTATGTTCATCCTCATTTCGAATTTGTAGTACGGCGCACTTAGTAAAAAAATTGCCCCACATTCAAAGTGAATGGGTCGCTCCATCTCCTAATTATTCTACACAGTCCATGTACTATTGGGTAAAAAGTGAGCATTTTGAGCGTCGGATTTGGAAGGGAAGGTGGAAGTTGATAATTCAGTAGTTTTTTCACTTTTCTTCAAATACCTACCTCAAAAAGTATGTGGTTCACCAATACTAGTGTTATGAATAAAAAACAATCTTCATGATGTTGCACTCAGAAACATTGAAGGATAATAAGAAAGAATGATCACGCCTAAAGGCAACGAATATAATAATAAGGATAAATTCAGATGCATATCACCCGACGATATGAATATCAACAAGTGTTATGATCTGAATTGAACTAGCCAATTTGCCATCGTCAAGGCCACAAATGGAGTACGCTCCACCGAATAAAAGCAGTTGCTGACCATGGTTTCGGCCTCATTTGGCCTCATCAGAGCAACATAGCATTTTTCTACGGTGGAGAACGTTTGGAATTGATGGAACTTTATTCAATATTGGCATGTTCTACTGGGTACTATACATTTACCCAGAGCGCCACCCAATATGAAACGGTGTTCGATTCAATCCCCTCCAGATAGAAACCAAGACGAAGACAATAGCATATGTCCCATATTTTCCCTAATTCAGTACGCCGATTCGCTTTGCGAACAACAGACGTATGACTAATTGAGAAGTCTGGGAACGCGTCCAGATCACGGCAGAAATGATTTCAGCGCTACAATAATTAAGAATGATCACGCCTGAAGGCAATGAATATAATAATAAGGATAAATTCATATGCATACCACCCGACGATATGAATATCAACAAGTGTTATGATCTGAATTGAACTAGCCAATTTGCCATCGTTATGTTGCTCTGATGAGGCCAAATGAGGCCGAAACCATGGTCCGCATCTGCTTTTCTTCGGTGGAGCGTTCTCCATTTGGGGCCTTGACGATGGCAAATTGGCTAGTTCAATTCAGATTATAACACTTGTTGATATTCATATCGTCGGGTGATATGCATCTGAATTTATCCTTATTATTGAAGTATACTGTTTTGTGTTTCATAAAAGCAAATTGGTATTTTAGTGGCCTGTGATATGTTATAAAAAATTTCCTTGCCATTCGAAGGCGTTTCTAAGTTTGTTTCATATAGAAAACTATGCAATCGGTGGATAATTATAAATATCCTTCTGAAATGAACCTGCAGTATGGACAAAACCCCACGAAACATTCTCTAGGCAATGCTACACTGAGAAGCTCATAAGGTGATGGTGGGTTTCTGCAGAGTTACTAAGAATCATGAACTTCTACCAACTAAATAAGCCCCGAATATTAAATCTCTCTAATCTGAGCGTCCAACATGCATGCCCAAACAGATATTTCATTCAAGGTCCCAGTTCAGCCGTTCTCTGCACTGAGCCAGTTGATCACTTGGCAAGGGCAGTTACAGTGAAGGAGCCATGGGGGCCAATTACCTCCCTAAAAAATTCGTCAAGACCAAACGGTGGCAATAAGCTCGATGAAATTTCGAGTTTTATGAAGAGAAAAGTTGTTCTTTTAGAATGTGTATCACAATTAGACCTACGATGATCTGGGAGATAAACTTGTCGAAAGATGACCTTCGAAAAATTCCCAAAAAGATGGGGTCAGCTCAGAATTTGTCGAGACCAAACAGTTACACCGAGGTCGATGAAGTTTCGAGATTTATTACAGAAAGAGTTGGTCTTTCAAAATTTGTGTTACATTAAGGTATTCGATGATTTTTCTGGGAGATACGCATGTCAAAATTTCCGAAAAGATTGGGTAATTAGAATCTCCTCCAAAAATCACTCACGCCATTGTCACTGGCAAACTGAGTTTGAGTATCTACATTACAAACATGAGTCCATAACTAACTGTAGCAGAAAGAATTATAGCCACCAGATTCAGAAGAGAGCATTCAACAGAGCAACAATTATTAAGGCTCACAGTATACATTACAGAGAGATTCCAACATAAACAAGCTACGGGTCTTGTTTTATTAAACGTCGCCAGAGCATTCGACAAAGTCTGGCATGAAGGATTAATACATATTATAAGATGAGATGTGCTAGATATTCGATCAAAATATGCAAGTTTATCAGGAATTATCTCAAAAATAAAATATTTCACGTGAAAGTGGAAGGAGAATGCTCCACAACAAGAGATATAGAGGCTGGAATACCCCAAGAGTCAGTACTTGAGCCACTTCTGTACAACATATACATTCACGATATTCCGAAGAATCCAAGAATCATGCTAACGTTATATGCTGACGACACAGGCATAGCAACTCGACACCGCAACCCAGAAATGATAGAAGAAGTTCTACAAGAAACGATTGACGACTTGGAAAAGTCATATCAAACAAGCAATGGACAAAACGAAAGCAGTGATGAATAGGCTCTACCCACTGAAAGGAAGAAGGCCTCAACTGACTTATGGATCAGTTGCCTGGGGTTTCGCGGCAAAGAGCCATATCAAAAGAATTCAGACCACTGAAAACAAGCTGCTTCGATGTACAATAATAGATGCGCCTTGGTTTGTCAGGAATAGACAGATTTATAGGGACCTAAAATGGGAAACCATAACAAAATTCATGAACATAAAAGCTGAGAAATTATTCGAAACAGCGAAAAACCATCCGAATCAAGAACTCAGGAGACTAGTGGACCACGACCCAGAGGAAGACAAAAGGAGAATGCGAATTTACCGAAGGAGACCAAGAGATCAATTAAAAAGAGATTAAAATAAGAACAGAAACTTATTGAAAAAATCCAATAAAGTGTCATCCAATAGAGGATAAACCCATAAATCCCAACACGATAGTGTGCGAGAAGAAAACCGACTAAGAGATGTACGGTTTATAGGCAAATGCCCGGAACCAATATTCAAGAAGCAGTTAAGGGTCCATAACTGATTTACAAATACATATATCGATTCTTAGATTTTTTTTTTGATGAATTAATTACTACTGGGTGTGCTGCTTTCTAAGTCACTATGGCTCAGTGTATTTATGTACATTTTTACATCGCATACTGTTACAATTCGTTTTTAAGAGATCGATCTTAATTTCTACATTTGTATTAGACTGTCATCAATATGGAGTTGCATATATGTCCAAATTATCCATCAGGATAATCTCAAGAAATCCATACACACCTAGATTCGAAAGCAACAAGGAAAAGCCAAGTCATGTTGCGTTATCAAACAACCGTTTATTAGCGTCATTCACCAGAATGAGAAACAATGAATGGACAAGGAAACTAGAAAAGGCAGGGCGAGGCCGGTTGCACTCTACTTTGTTAAAAGAATATTCGCCAAGTTACGTAAATTATTTCTCTTTTCACGGTATTACGATGAGGTTAGCCCAATACATATAAGGAGGGAAACTAGGATATCCATCATCCCAAATGAGATAATATTCATACACCAGAGGAAGTTGGTAAATTGCTTCAAATTAAATTTTTAAAAACAGTATGTCGACTATGTTCTTTCAATACGACTGAAAATATAGTCAAAAGTGAAAAAGAACTCTAAATCTATCAGCTAGGGTCTCTAAACACTGTGTATGTCAGATATACATACATCTTGAAAGATTTAGGCAGTGAAATATAAATGAATTGTCTGGAAGATACAAAAAAGTTGTAGCTTCCCAGAGAAGAGCCAGCAGAGCTTTTAGCGACGTACATGTTGAGGACTCGCTTATGTTGCTTAACTTCAAGAAAAAATATTCTTTCAGTATTTCCAAGAATGAAGATTTGATAAGATTGGCCACTGGTACTTATTTGTAACATGACGCTTTTCGAATGAAATTTTAAAAAATTTCAATTATTTTAAAGTCTGCGTTATAGTATGCACCAATCCTTGACCTCCCAACTCGGTCATTAAATAGTTTATGAAAAGCTAAAACTGACTTCAGATGCATAGATACCATAGGGTGCATAGATCATTTATAAAGATGCATGTCTGATCACTTCATTTGAAATCAAACAAATGTTTCGGAAGATAGTAAAAAAATCAGCAGGTTAACCTGTTGGAAAAACATTCTATTACATTTTAATGAAAATATTTAAACTTCATTTGTATTGGGCATATATTAGTGAACCGAAGTAGATAAAAAGCAACTTCCGTAATAATTATCAGGATATGACACAATGAAACTAAATCAAAAAAATTAATCATATGTCATTGTCGTCCTTGTTCTATTCATGTATCGAAAACTTGTTGATTGACCAACGTCTATTATTGCGAAATTAATTTCAATAACACCTCCTAATATAAAGAATAAAATAAAATTTATTGAGTTGATCTTTTTAATATCCTATAAAAACGAGAATCATTAATTAGATATAGATAAAAGTCTGTAATTACATAATCGGAAATATGGTTTCATCAGGCAACACCGTATTAGTTATGTCGTAAGTTGAACTTCCGAAAAAGATACGAATACCGATTGAGTATATATGTTCTTGAACTACAAAGAAGGATAAATCTCAAATATTTTCTTATTCCCCTGAAAGAGGAGTAGTAAGTACTAGAAAAAACGTATACCTTATATACAAAAATATAGAATTTTTAAAAGAAATATCCAATAGAAATTGCTCTGCATAAATTTTATAGAAAACAATATAGCTTAACTACTTATTTTCATACAGAGTAGCAATAGAAGGTTTGGTAAGGTTAGTTTTTCGAATGGATCACCCTTTATTCCAATCGACATTTCAGAAGACTCATTCAAATATATTTTATGGGTCACATCGCCAGTTTCAGATGTATTGGATACAGTAAAAATGGCAGTAATATTTTTTGGTTCTTAAACTTTAAATCATACCGAAAAATTCTAACTTTAACACAAGAATACAATGATTTTATTGGCCCTAAGCAGTGTTATCCAATTTTTCAGTGGAAGGGTACCTAATGCTGGACCATTCATTTCCAAGCAGTATTTAAAATTTTGCTGAAAACTCAAGCCTTCTGGCGTGATTTGACGGCCTTCATCCAGTTACTAAGGCTGGGTAGCGTAAATCTTGGATTTCAGGTGACTCCATAGAAAAAAGTCCAGTAGAGCCAGATCAGGTGATCTGTGTGGCCACTCAATATTTCGATTTCTCCTCCGACCAATCCAGGCGTGAGGAAAATTTTCATATAAGAACTGACGCAAGTTGAACAAAATGATCGTTTGATGGTCTCCTGCATTTTCCAATACTTATTAATACGAGGGAGGGATAAATAGCGTTCTCCTATAGATTTGAATAAATTGATCCCGTGAGATTATTGAGTATAAAAAAAGGACCGTTTATGGGATTCCCATAAACACCCGCTCAAAAATTCAATTTTGGGGAACCTGAGTATGCATTTCACGAAATAATCTTGGATTTTCATCTGACCAATACCTGCAGTGATGACGGTTTACAATGCCCTGAAGGTAAGATATGAACACTCGTCCGAAAAACAGATATGGAAAATGTACGTTTGATTACCGTTAATCGTTTCACTGACCCCTTCACAGAACTGGAGTCGGTGATCAGGATGATCCTCATTCAGTTCCTGAACCAATCGTATCTTATAAGGATCGTATTTTATAAGGATGGAATTTATTTTGTTCAAGGATTCTCATTATTGTTCTGAGTGAAACACCAGATACATCGGACAATTCCCTAGTTCTAAAGGTAGGATCCATTGCTACATGACCTAGGACAGCCACGTCCCTCGCTTCGTCTATTTCATGCACCCTCTTTTTGTTTCCGACTGAAACAGTAGCGTCAAATTAAGCAACCAGTTTTTTCACATTGTCGTTCATTGAATAAGCCGCTGTTGTTCACGCAGAGTCGGTATTTCTACAAAATTATGCTACCATTTCCATTATTTCTTCTACGGAATACGTGTCCGGTACGAATAATATTCTCGAGATAAATTCCACATTGGCTCTCAACAAGAGATATAGAAGCTGGAGTACCCCAAGGGTCAGTACTTGGGCCACTTCTGTACAACATATACATTCACGATATTCCGAAGAATCCAAGAACCAAGCTAACGTTATATGCTGATGACACAGGCATAGCAACTCGACTCCGCAACCCAGAAGTTATAGAACGAGTTCTACAAGAAACGATTGACGACACAAATGACTGGTGCATAAATTGGAAAATCAAGCTCAATGGACAAAAGAGCCAAGCAATATTACTACAGAAGAGAAGACTGTGACCCACAACGAATCGAAAAAATCGATTGGAAAAATGAAGCATATTATTTAGGAATAACGCTTGACAAAGGACTTACTTGGAAAAGTCATATCAAACAAGCAATCGACAAAACGAAAGCAGCGATGAATAGACTCTACCCTCTGATAGTAAGAAGAAGTCATATGTCGAAAGAGACAAAATTGAAGATTATTGAAGTCGTTGCTAGGCCTCAACTGACTCATAGATCAGTTGCCTGGAGTTTCGCGGCAAAGAGCCATATCAAAAGAATTCAGACCACTGAAAACAAGCTGCTACGATGTGCAATAGATGCACCTTGGTTTGTCCGGAATAGACAGATTTATAGGGACCTAAAATGGGAACTCAAAACGGAATTCATGAACAGAAAAGCAGAGAAATTATTCGAAACAGCTAAAAAACCATCCGGATCAAGAACTCAGGAGACTAGTTGACTACGACCCAGAAGAAGACAAAAAGAGAATACGAATTTACCAAAGGAGACCAAGAGATCAATTAAAGAGAGATTGAAATAAGAACAGAAACTTATTGAAAAATCCAATAAAGTGTTATCTAATAGGGGATAAACACATAAATTCCAGCACGATAGTGTACAAGAAGAAAACCGTGAAAGGTTTATAGGCAAATGCCCGGAACCAATATTCAAGAAGCAGTTAAGGGTTTTTAGTGGGTCTCGAGCTCAGGAGAGTGAGAATCCCCAGACTTGTTCTCCCTCAGGAGAGGGTGGCTCGTCTGACTGCAGATTTTCCCCCTGCTACAAAAAAAATGGCTCTTTCACAATTTTCGCTGTTTTTTCATTATCGATGGGTATTTTGGAGCGAAATTATAGGGTGAGATAGTACTCGATACTGTCATACTATCTTCAGAGTAAATTGTCGCAACTTCCTTCATCCCTATAAAACATAAAGGTGTTGTGCTCACCCTTGTTAGAGGGTTGAAGTTACGGGAATGAAAAAAGCGGAAAAGTTGTTCCAACTCGAATCAGAAATTTGACTTGGCCGATCGTTAATCGACAGTTTTATTTCAAAGTCGGAAAATCGAGGTGTTTAATTTTCGTTGGACCACCCCTTATTGTTAAATTTAACATTTGAGTAGCTTTCTCATAATTACATCTTTTTTTATCTCTACTCAAATGTCAATTGAAATATGAGGTGATGCATTTAAAAAATCGGTTACTTTGTATTACCATACAGTATGAAAATGGGTTAGCAATATCGTATTACTGAAAACTGATTTATCCAGAACAATTTCCATTTTACAATGACAATCTAGATGCTCAGAGGTGAAGCAGATGGGACACACGGTAGATTATTCTTGGCTTTCCCCAATATTTTCGTGGTAGCAACATGTTTCGATGAGAATCAACTTCTTTCCTTCAGAATCTGAAACTTTGCGTTGAATCCAATTTTGTTTTAATGTGGCAAATACTTGAAGAAAATCCATAGTTAAGCTGGGAACTGAGTGACATAATACGTTTAACTTCACCCACCTGAAAATGCTTTTATGCGAAACACGTAAAGTGCTTGAATAACTCATTCTAGTAACAATAATGTATTTGAGTTTCTAGTTGGAATTTTATTTCTATACGTTACTATAGAGGTAGAGCGGATAATAGGAATCCTTTCCGTGTTTAAAAAATGCCGAAAATTTCTGGTTCCCTGGTAGTTTCACTACCTAACCCAAATGTTCGTTCTACCAAAACACTGAGAATTATAAATATTTTCGGAACTGAACGTTGTTGAATTCTTCGCTGTGCACCGACAACGATTTATGCAATAAGACTAACATTAGTAACATTACATATACCGTCATTTCGACGGTCATTTCTAGTGACCGAAAGAGAGGAAGTATAAATAATGAAATGAGCGTAAGACGGAAGTAAAAGCTTTGAATGTATAATCGTATACTCCGAGGTATCGACCCAAAAAATGAATAATTCCTTGGCCAAACATATGCTTCATGATAATGTAATCGAGAAGCTTATATTATGTATGACTAGAAAACTTTGTTATGGTCCATTCTCGAATAAATTCAACCAGTTTCTCTTTTTTCTAATCAGTATAGATTTACGCATTTATTTCTACAATTGCCCTCTGAATTGAACACTAGAAAAAACTTAGCCTCCATAACCTGCTCATAAGTATTGGCGATCTGTTTTTTATGATTTTAAACTACACGAAAAACTGAACTAACCAATATCAGCAGAGGGATGACTTCATTTCTTCACCAACACAAGAAAAAAGGCTTCAACCTCGCTACAGGTGATAACCTGCTGCTGAATTCATAATGTTTCTTATAATACTGTATAGCTGTCAAGGCTCAAGGCGACTTACTTTCAATTAATTGCCACAAGATCTGCAAATCATAACGAATAGTTTCAGTCGCTTTTATGCATATTTGAATATTGATGACCTCTCTTCGAAGGAAGCTAGAGATATAGATAGTTTTTTTGTTCAACTGCAAGGTAAAAATCTGATTCGAACTTTGAATTTGAGTATCAGTTTAATGTTCAAGTAAAGCAACATAACAATTTGAATACACAATTAAATTCATACAATAATGACAGATGACATGTTGGCCATTGCATGACGTCCCTAATATTTCTCAGATAATTTGAATTGTACTCGAAGATGAATATTTCATGAACTTGTAGAGAAAAGAATACAGAGAATATAAAATCCCTTTCGCAACGAAAAGTGGAAAATTGAAGATGATAATTGGAGTTGAAAAATGGTTATTCTATTATGAAATAAATCCATATATCATGTCAGTGAATTTATCATCTCTTCATTACCTTCAATATTGACTACTTATCGAGTTCATTCATGATATAAAACATTGATATCTTTGAAATAAGTCAGAATTCATAATAAAAGGTTACCTATTCCTATTAGTATGAGTTGTATGCATACAGTTTCGAAATTTCCTAGGTAATGAATACATTAGGAAATCTTTCAACCTCAACATCATGCTAATGTTAAATTTTTCACCATGGCCTCTGGTTGCCAAAGTTATTCTTGAATAAAACTTTTCAGTGTCATATATTGAAATGCAGGCCTATGCAAATTTTGAAGTCCATTTATTTATATCATTTTAGGTTTATTCAGAGGAAATTAAGATTATTTCATTTCTATCGTCATAAAATTTGTTACAGCTACCTCAATTCTCAATATTTTTATCAACAAATTACGATAAATATGATACTTTCATACTCCATAGTGTCCTCCAGTATAAAATTGATTAATGATAAAATCCAATATTCACGAAATAATCAAATCTAATTAAACATATTTTTCATTGAAATTATTATGCAGGTGGAATCTTTGACTTGTACAAATATTTCAACAGTAGTTTCTTGACATAAAAAACAACACTTTTTTCCCTCACCATTTTTTCCGAATCGGCTCGGTTCAAAAGATACAAGCTGTTGAAAAACCATAAAAAGATTTATTTTTAGTTCTATCTCACAAACGGTTTTAACGATTTTAAAAATTGGGTACCTTTGCTGAATGCAACTCTGGTTAAGAGATCCACAGATGTGTAGATTTTCCGTAATTTTGTTTCTCCAGGGGTGGCATAGCTCATTATGGTCGAATCCAGTAATTTCATAAAAAAAATGTTTCTTTTGACCACAAGGATCTACTGTTAAAATATTCGTACGAGTCAAAGGCTCACTCTGTACGTATTTCTTTTTCATTAATTGAATAACAGAGAGCATTTGCACCGCATTATATAGTTTCATTGAATAATAATTGTAGCGAATGATTTTGCAAATGAGTTTCGCAAATATGCTTTACATATTTCACTGCCTTGGAAAATAAACTTCGAAACAATCCCTTCTCTGGGTGAATAAAAAATTTATTATTCGTAACATGCATATTGAATTGTAATTCACAAACTTTCTCTACATATATCATTCACTCGACAGACCTACTCAGAATTGAATGATTTTTTCTGATGCATTCTATTGAAACATAATATGATTCAGAACTTTCAGCACTATAAAATTCCCATTTGAAAGGCAACATTCTCAGGGCAAGTTCCTACATATCGAATCGCTATCTTTTTACAACAACGTTCTCACAGGTATCGAGAATCGATTTTGAATAAGATATTGAGTGCGTCGATGTAATGGAGACTTGAAAGTAGGTATAACATTCGTTACGCTACAGATTCATTGCCATGCAGCTTTTTGTTTGCTGTATATTGATATTTGTAATTGATCGGAGTAGGTCTTTTTTAAGAAGATCCACAGAATCGTCCAATTACTTCAATAATTCAAATTTGATAAAATTTCAGTGAAAATGAGCTTATTAGACGTGCTATTTATCAATTATGGGTTAGTATTCCCTTTCGGTTTCAGGATTCCAATTCCCTAAGTGGCATAAAGTCTTGTAGATCGTCTATAGGTAGGTATATGTTGGCCTGAAGTATTGTGCCCCAAGTAACTCGCAATTCTAGATGTGAAGCTTGAATCATCTGCATAGAATACTGTGAGTTCCCTGTATTACACTAAGTATATGAACAATAGTCGGAAGAAGTGGATATTATAGAGGTGCAACATTTTTCGTGCAAATCGGAAGGATCTAAGAATAGGGGCATGTAGTACCCTGCTGTAAAAAGGGGTATTTCTGCTACGAAGATTCGAAAGAGTGGTTTTGATAAGTGAACACTATAACCATATAAAAGTGTCTTTGAATTTTTAGATCCTCAAGAAACCTTGAGTGTTTCCTGTATTTCAGTCATTCTGAATAAGACACTGTCATCCAGTTCTTGAACTCATCAACAAGGGCAGATAAACGTTTCATATAAACCAATAATTTTCTTAATTCTCGTACATTCACAAAAATCATGTTGGTAGACCGAATTACCTGAACATTCGGAGGTGAGATAATGAGTAAATGACAAGATAAAAATAAATTTGATCCTCATCCGAACTACTGTCTGAACTGAAGTGTTAGCCAAAGGTGAAGGTCGTCAAGTCAGCAGATTTTATTTTGGTTTATGTTGATACTTTTAAGCTACCATTTTCGAGAATCGATTCTCGTTCTTGTTCAGACGAAACAAACATACTCAAGTTGTGTAGCATTGAAGCATAAGTAGACTTACAAAAACACAGAGCTGGACAAAATACACAGTTCGCTTTAATCGAAATATAAACTCGAGAACTATAGCAGCTAGATGAAAACAAACGATACATTCTCAAGCTCTTTTTTCTTTAGTGATTTAAATCTGAAAACAGAACTGGCGTATCATTTCTAAATTTTGGTTTATGAACAAAAATTGAGAAACAGTCACTTTGGTAACGCCTACCTACTATTGTCTTATTATTCAATAGTGAAACAGAAAGCAGAAAGAAGTTTATATTTTTGTCTCGTGGAATATTTAGGCAAATACATTTTTGAAATCAGCAAAAAATTTGCAGCAAGATAAAAGAACTTGAAAATGGCTGGATCTAAAAATTTTATAAAATCATTCGAGTTACTCATATAAATTGCCGCTAGAATGTCATAATGATTTTCGAGTAGTAGTTGAAACCTTAGAACATAGATACATGGAATGGAAAATAAACATTCCAAAGACTGGAAGTGAGATAGTTGCTCAGTGCCGCCAATCACAATTGAGATAGTTGATTCATACATCATTGTCATATCAATTTTTAGTACGAATAGATAGGAAGTATGTAAATTTTTCAATATAACGCCACTGCCTTAGTGTTGCGCTAGACAGAGAAACATCGAATGTGTGTACTACAAACAATTCATTTTTAGCACTGAATGTCCATTCTATGTAACTATGTTCTAAGGTTGAAACAAGTGAGTAATTCAGCATTAGGTATTAAAAATGGCAATTTCTCAATTTTTGTTTATAACTCAAAATCTAGAAATGATAGGCCGATTATGTTTTCAGGTTTGAATTACTTAGTCAGGAAAAAAAAGGCTGAAGAATGTGTTATCCATTTTCTTCTAGCTGCTATTGTCCACGAAATCCCTTCAGTAGACAAAGAATTTTGAACCTCCTGTATAAATATTATACAAAAAAAGAATTTTGACTATTTCCATTCAAAATTCAAATACAAATCACAAAACAATGTCCAGAGCTAATAAAATCACAGAGAGAATAGTATAGGTACCTAATAAATACACAGGAACCTCGTGAAGAAATATTTGACAATCCAACGTACCTATACTACACATGCAGTGTAACTATGAAAACTATATTCAGAGTAAATTAAATACTAGTTTTAACTGGACCGGGATTGTTTTTTGAAAAATATTGGGAAAAAACTCCTTCTTCGTGAAGCCAAGCATAGGAATTTTCATTATGCAGATAGGCATGAATTTGAAGAAGCGCGCAATATAGCTTTCTGACTCACGGCAGTGATGATGCTGAAAGCAGCATGCAAATCTGCTTCTTCACTTCGAAAAGGAAATGCTAAATATTCCGCTCAACTTTTATAGATGAGAAAATCTATTTATCTGTATAGAGTAAGATATGTTGCTGAATGATACCGACATGTGAAGATTTATATCTCAGTAATATCAGGCATAGCTCCAGGCAGCAACCTCAAAAAAGATGGATATGCAAGTCCAGGAAAGCTCTAGGAAAGCGTTTTACAGTTATTACGCTTTCCCAGCTCACAAGTCAAGAGCTTTAACTCTTCCCAGGTTTTCTTATATAGCAGCAGTATCACCTTAGGTAGACATCTACCGTAAGTACCCTCGAATTAAATACTTTGCCATCGGAATCGATCGCACACAGAAGGGAAAAACTCATATTCCACCCATTTCCAGAATATTTTTAATATTCATCAAGCGATATTCATTAGCCCTGATAATACCCTACGAAAAATAATTCGAAACTCTGTGCGCCCTGAAGATTAAAAAAAAAACATGCAATTCTGCGAAGATTTGAACAAAAATACCACTCACCATTTTGTCTTATATTTTGCCAACGGTTGCCAATCAAATAATAGTAGTTTCACTGTCACAAAAGAACCAATTAATTCGAACAATTAGCACACACTACACGATAACTATCAGATCGATTCCTAAGTTCAATTACATTCGCTGCACGAGCGCTGTAATTCGAATATGCGGTCTATGCTTCGCCACAGAGCTTTGCTTTGCATTGACTGACGAAGTCACAGATTCGAGACCCTGGTATCAATTTCGTTCTACTAAGGTCCCTCTACCTACTTTTCTTGTACGTCTTCGTCCAACACCAGTGAAAGTGCGTATTCCATCTCCGTCTGTCTTGTGCATATAGCACACTCGATTCGAAAGTTTATAGTTTGATAGCAATAAGTTGCTGGTAACTAGTCCCCTGGTTGATACCCACTTCTTGGTTTATCTTTAACTGTCTTGAAGGACTTCATCTACTTCTGGCTACCTTTCGCTTCCTCATTTAGTATTGTATCGGTTTATTGCTCGATATCGTTAATTGTAGATTATCAAGGATATTTTTTGGATCGAATTCAAAGTAGCACTATTGCAGTCACAATAGAATTTCTGACAAATTGTCGATTATGGTGAAACTCAACAACAAACAGAGTAGAGAAAAAAGCAGTCCTCAATTGAATGAATGCAATTTTCATTCTACATTTCAAAGATATATTCCTAATGAATTAATCAGGTAATGAACCAAGATGTTATCCATCACCACATACTATAGTTACACAGTAACCACGCTAGTAAACCTATAATTCTACCTTTTCTTGTATATCAACCTTTTGGGGCTGATTCACAGTTCACACAGTTCATACCTGGTCGTTTTAGGGGGCGAAAGTGGCAACTGCATATTAATCGGTCCTTCGTGATAAAATTAAAGGGTAGTTTTCGGTAATTATTTTTTGGAACATAACTTCGATACAAAATACCTTAAATAGTTAAGCTGAATTTCAAAGCGCATTTGGGAAATTTACTTCTGAAGTTGAAAAATAGGAATAATATCCTTCATAAACTAGTTCGTACTTCATGGGATGCTGAAAATGCAACTACTCTTCGAAGGCAGCCGTAGCTTTTTTTCTACTGAATAATAATAATAATAAAATTTTTTATTTTTTAGGTTAAATATACAAGGCATATGAACAAAAGAAAATGTCAAATATAATCGTTCATTCAAAGAACTCTGAAATGGAATAACATTTCTTATCCAGGAGTAATGATTTAACCCTGTTTTTGAAGACAAAAACATTCGCAGCACTCTGTATTTCATCGGGTAATGCAATAAATCTTGCATCCCATAAATTGCAAATTTTTCTGGTAATACACAGTACTATGTTTTCTAGGAGCTGACAAACATTTGCCTCTAGTGTTATAAACATGACTCTTATCGGCTATAAATAAAGATCTATTGTTATACACATAAACGCAAATTTCAAAAATGTATGTATATTCTTGTTAATGTGAGTATTCCCAAATCTTTGAAAGCTAATGTACATGATTCACAAAAAGGAATCCCAGTACAGCAAGTATTCTAATTGCATGCTTCTGTAAAAGGAATATTCTTTTAACGTCAGTTGAACATCCCCAATTCAACAAAGCATATCTCAAGTGACAATGAATACTAGCAAAATAAATTGTTCTCAATATTGCATTACTGCAATAGTTTTTCATGAATTTGAGTGAAAAATAACTGCTACGTAGTTTCCCACACAAAAATTCTATATGCTCAATCCATCGACATCTAGCATCCACAACAATACCCAGAAGTCTTGTTTGTTCAGCAAAAGGAATTTCACAATCCGCAGTTCGAATTGCGTCACATCTCACCCTCGGTTCTCTCAGCGAAAAATGAACCGCATGAGTTGTGGAGATATTAATCAGCAAACCATTTTTCCTCGACCATTCAGAAATATCGATGCAAATATTAGCAACATCAATTCTGGTTTGCTTCATATCAGCACCATAAGCAAGAATATTGGTATCATCGGCACAACATATCACTTGACATAACGGTAATCTTTTCCGGACCAACCCAGGAAGATCATTACATAGATAGATTACATATAATTTTGGGCCTACAATCGACCCCTGAGGGACTCCCACACTAATCGAACAGTACTCAGTACTCCGCCAATTTTCACAACCTGATATTGTCACCCCGTTTGGGTAAATAGTGCTCATGTGCAAAACAATGATGAACAGCAAAATCTTTCTATGAGAATTATAACTGGAACTATTAGATCCTCTCCTCAATGGTTACAAGTCTTTCAAGCATTGTAACAGCCCCATATTCGTAGACAGAGTGCAGTTATGAATTTTTGGTATAAATTTCACTCCTTGCCTGACTCATTTCCTTATCTCCAATTACCTATGTTCTATATTCAACAAAATAGGATTCCCAAACTGAAGTAGCGTAAACCCTTATGGTCCAACTCTCTCCTTTATGGTAGTATTCTGCTTTCATATGTAAGCCTATCTGTAACTTTTCATAAGCTTACAGGAAAATTGCAATTCTGGTAGTAACACTGTAAAGAAGATAGTTACAGGAACATTTCTAGAATTGCATTATTTTAGAATCTGTCAATTGGACACTGACATATTGATCGTACGCTACAGATTTGTAACTTACAGATCAAAAGCAGAATACAACCATTATGGTTGTATTCTGCTTTTCATTCGTAAGCTATGAATCTGTAGCGTACGATCGATCTGTAAGTTTCAGATTGACAGATTCGTAAAAAATGCAATTCTGGAAATGTTTCTGTCACTATCTCATTGACAGTGTCACTTTTGAACTACTTATCGTAAATAGTTACGGATTCCTGTAATCTACAGACCACTGAAAACCGTCCAGATTTGCAATTTTCCAATAAGCTTATGAAAAGTTTCAGATTGGCTTACAGATGAAAGAAGAATATCACCATTCGTTCGAAAATAAGGGACAACTATATTTGACTTTTCCAAAGGAATACGAGCTCTATTTTCAACCAAAAGATCCCTCGATAGAGTTCCTAGTTCTGATCATCCCAGGAAGATATGTTGTATTCTGATGGTATAAGAAATAGTATGCTTTTACGATGGAAGTCAGTTGAGATCCCTAATTATGAATGCGGGGAAGCAGAATAATCCATAAATCATCTGGTTAATCATTGTCCCATTTATATATTTCACGTTGGCTTTGTGGCTATTCGTGCAGTTTCCGAGTCTTTCTTCAAATGGGTTGTGAATTTTAGGCCAATCTGACATATAGTGATCAATTTTATAATTTCGCATTTCTCTGCTTTTGTTTTGTTTCTGTTTTTTTTTCATTTCAAATAAAATTTTCTGATAACTTGGATAAGACTCCCTGGATTTTTTTCTCCGAGAAAATGATCAATTTTTGCAGTGCGAGATGACCTTCAATATCCAATATTTAAGCCTGTTTTGTAAACAGTTTCATCTCTTGCAATCCGCTACACTCACAAGGAGAAAGGGTTTTTTACTGGCCTCTTCCTAAGCAAAATGGTATGGTACCTCGTTAAGCTAACCTATGCTAAAACTGTATCTCATACACATGCTAAAATTTTGTTCGATATCAAAAATTGTAATGCTGGAGTATTTCTGAACTTCATAAGGATGACATTACGTTTCGCTCTGCCTTTCTGAACACACAAAGAAACAATTTCTTGAAAGCCAAGGTTTTTCCGTGTAATTTTCATGAAATCGTTCACGGATTGGTAAGATTTTTTAGTTTCTACTTATTTGTTCTTCGAACAAATGTTATGGATACGTGGAAAATTGAATCATCTCATGAAGCCTCTATTATTTAGTCTACATATTTACATACTTCTGATCTTGCTCCCTGTTTCGAGGAAATCTAGGGAGTTACAGCACAAAAAACCGTTACTCAACTTAAACCACTATTTTCATCTCCAGGAGGTGACATTCAAATTGGCGACAATGATCATTCGAAAATTTTCACGAATGCAATATTTTCTTTGAGCTTTGAGCTGAAAAAACTTGAAAACGTCAGTATATACAGAGTGAGTTCTTACTCACTCGCACAAAATTCAAAACTTTTGTATTTACTATTATGTAGAGAAATGCTCGCTTAGATCAATTTCTATTTCAATGCCCAGTTTCACCAAGCTCGATGAAAAGATCAACATAGATGTGTTTTCAATAAATTTTTCATCAATGAGCATTCTTAATATCATTCTCCTATCAAATTATGATCCACATATTCGTTAATTCAAAGAAAGTAGATTGCTTCCACTTCAGTATATTAAGAAATGAAAAAGCTTCAGGTATTACTTCTGGTAATCGAGTGCTTGTCGAATTGTTGATCGGCAATGAATCGTTTGTAAAATTCACCGTACATTACGCAAATTTTCATGTATAATTATTAAGGAGCTTTTCATGCACCATGCAGGTGGAAGCTAGATGAGTTTTTTTAAATGACAAATCTAACGTATTGTGCCAAAAATGGATTTGGTCATTTTCATGACCTTTTGTTCCTGAGGATTATTGGGTTATTTTTATCCTCTTTCTTTTGTTGTAAGTATAAAATGCTTTAGTTTATTGTATTATTAGGTATTTCTCCTATTTTTATTTATGTACTTCAAAAATGTATGTCATGGACCTTGAAATATATAAAAATTCGAATGCAATAAATTCAATTTTAATAAAACCCATCAATGACCTATCCATTTGTTGCAAAAAAGTTAGGGTTGGCATTACTTAAATCCTCAATTATGTATTAAAAGCTCAAAAATTTCTCTTCTACTTGTTATTCCCTTTGTATTATGATACACATTCTCGAATATTTTTTAAGTTGAAACTTTTATTCCAATAGAAAATTTCAAAATATGTATTTTGAGGAATATACTTGTAGTATCCTTGAAATTTCAAGAACTCCTAATTTTTTTGCAATCAGTATTCTACCATCATCCTCTCATCGAACGAGATACTTTGTGGATAAGCGACTTTTATTTGTGATTATAATTTGACTCCACCGATTGCCAGTGCGGAATACTCAATTCAGTTGGATATACAACGATCGTATTATTTTTATGTGCCAATTATAAGTGTAATGAAATTCCTTTTTCACCGAACCAATTGCATATATTTTGTGAAGCTTTCTCCGATTTAGGAAGGAAATATTGATTGTTGATTTACCACATCTGAAGCTGGAGCAATTAAGAATTCCATACAATCTATGTGACACCTTATTCTTTTCCACTGATTTTTTTAATCCTTCAAATTGAGTAAAGTCAATCAGGACTTAGAGTCATTTTGGAAACATGACTTTTCTGCGAATTGTTCAAATCATTTGTTCAAGAAACTATAGGTATGAATATGCTTTCAATATCATCCATGCATGAAGGCTATTCCTTTAAGAGAGGCTTATATTTTTAAGGTTAAGATTTGGACCCATTCGAGGAAAACAATTATATTCTTAAACGAATTCTATTTCTTTTGCTAGCGGCCTTCCCTCTTGGGCTCCCCAACTATTAAGACTCTGACCCTTTTTCGAAAAGAAAGCGGAACGCCCTTGCTTTCTTTTCGAATTCAAATTATGTTTGGTATTCCAATTCCTTTGAGTGACAATTTCTTTTCATGATTTTATATCGTCCGACACATGGTTCTTGCTTAATGAAATGAATAAAGTTCCACTTGATCGTAAAATCCTTTAAATGGCATTTGTATGAAAATGGCATTTTGTTTTCAAGCAATTGAGTTTATCTGATATTGATTGACGTTTGGGTTAAGAGAAAGTAAAGGATATAAATTTGGAAACTATACAAAAAACTTTCAAATACAAAAAATATCCTTCAATTCATCAATGACCTTCAGGACATTTCTTCCAATGAATTTTTTTGAGTCCGGAAATAAAGCCCTTAAATATTTTCAGAGGTCTTCGAGTACCACCTTCTATTTGTACACAATTTCTTTAAATATTCTCATTTTTCTACCCAAAGTGCAAAAAGAAATGAACGACATTATGAAGATCAAAGAATCCTTCAGAATATATGATTTGTGGGTGAACCAAACTATCCTATCAGAAATCTTATTGGGAGATATGGTGACTGAGAAAAGATCCAAAAACTTATGCAACTACTAGTAAATATTGAGTCTCTGAAGGCTTCGAAAAAAATAAGTCTCTTGACTTACTATGAAGGAATACCCACCTGTGAAGATAAATATTTCATTTTTTTTTAAATTATCATGGCTCTCATAAGATTAGAAAAAGGTGCACTTTTCCTGATGTGCAACAAGCTTGCGCTGTAATTGAGAATCTATAAAAAATAATGTGAATTTATATTACTCGAACGGAATAAAACCCACATGTTTTCAATTGAAACTGTTGACTTTCTCGACCATACATTTCTTTACCAGTGACAATAAGAAAACATCGCTAATATCCTGCGTGAATCACGCTAGCTAAAAGCTTTCACACGCGATAGGAAATGTGAAATAATTGGATCGCTCTTCTTTTGTTCATATCTGGGAAAGTTGGTGAAGATTTTCATATTCATGTGTTGGGGGCGTCTCATTCCCAACGTTAAATAGACGAGATTTTCCTGAAAGGAACTTCAGATATGTACTTATTCTCATCGGAGCAAGTGCGAGAATGTGAGAAGCCAAAAACTGAAGGAGAAAAAACGTGGGAGTAAGTGGGAGTATGTGGACGAAAATATCCCAGAACTATTAAGTACAATAATTATTCTTTCGTGCACGGGACTGCCGTTTTCGAATGCGGAAAAAACACTTGTTAGCAACCAAATATCTTTCTTAGGAGATATGTCCTACAATTTTGAGATGACTCTAAATTCAATAGATTACAGTTCAATTCAGATTAATTGCAATAGATTACAGTTTTCCAACTTTGGTAATATCACATCAGTAATTCAAAGCCTCTAATTCTTAGAGATTAGGTACGAATTAGCAAACTTCGAACAAGAACGTGAATGAAGAACAATAGGAGAAATGGCGTCTCTAAAACAACACTTACTATCTACTTTGAAGAATTTTCTCATCATTAAATTAAACAAGATATTCATTCGTATTTTGTAGTGGACACATGGTCAATAAAAGGATCCTTTTGTTAACTATGCTGTTAAGTCAATGTGATATATGCACAAGTATGGTACCTAATTTTTCAATCGATAAATGTCGGCAATACCTGGTGTTATCATGTTTCGTTTAACCGAAGTTACACAGGCTATAAACAAAGTTTATGATGGGTTAAAAAAACCATAGGAGGCAATAAGGGTCTCAAATGAACTCATATCTATCTAATTGGTGTCAACGAGCATGAAAGATTTCTTATATGCTTGGTGCAGTGACTGCAGTGCATGGGAGACTCTGACAGACATATTCTCCATTCACTTCTATTTTAGCATTCGGTTTGCCATGAAATAATTTACTCAAGTTTTTGTAACTAGAACGGTGTAAAGTTGGCACACATGAAATGTCGTTAATGCCCTAAAGCCATTGATACAGGAAGTGCTATTTAGAATTCAGGTCCGCTTATTCAAATAGTAGGTAACCCTGATATTATAATATTTACAACAAAGATTTTAGAGTAGAAAGATAGGAAACGAAGCGACTAAAGTGATGTGAGCGCCATCTGTGTTTCAAATGTGTTTTTAGGACCCTAAAACTGGTTAAAATATTAATTTTAGGGCCATTCGCGGAAACATTTGTGAGACTTCAGATGGTCATTTTGATTGAATAGGTTTTGAATGTTTTGGTTCTTGGACAGCCTTTTGTTTATCTGGCTCGTTCTAAGTTAATGAATATTGAAATTTTTATCTAATTTCTTGGGGAAAACCTCTAAATATCGTTCGCAAATTATTGCATGGTGAAGGACTGTAAACCGACTAAAATGGATTTTCCGAAATTAAGTTTTTTACTTCACTGAGGAAAATGGAAATGTAACATGTGACTCGGTCATTCATTGATTTATATTTTCAGGGCTCCGAAATTGATAAAATCTTCATGGCGTAAAGAAAATGACTTCAGCAAACACTACTGACTACACCATGTACAGTGAACATTTTACTATTGAGGACTGTTCATCCACGTAAATTGTTGAATGCAAGTATCCCTTGCGTGAAGGGCCTATTTAGGGGAATTTATTACTTTTATACGTCCATTCAAAGATTCTCAATAGCTTCTCCTTCAATATCTTCAAAAATGCAAAGATTTTATTGATTCCAATTTAGGAATCGATTGACTGTCAAATTTTTGTTTGGAAAGTCGAAGTTTTATGAAACCTACTGTGGGCTTTTTGTTCATTCATTAATCAATTCGTCTATTGTGTCATAAAGAGACCATACCATAAGGGCTGCATAAAAAAACACACTGACGGGTTAACATACCGCTGTGAGGTTTTTTTAATTGTGGTTCTGAAAATTCTTTGAATAATATGTAAGTAACTGAAATGTGTATGGCTATGATGGTATATTGAATATTAATTTCTGATATAAATTGTTCAAATTCAACTAAGTTTATTAATTCAAAACAACGCATTGCACAGAAATAATACCTTTTACGTATGGCAGATCACCATATTCTCTTGTGTCTTAGTCAAAGCCTTATTCGTTTTTCATAATTTTTTATAAATTTCAAATAAAAATATAGCACATCCAACAGCGTATTTCATTGATAACAATTGATTCCAAACAATGTTCAGATGAAAACATCCTGGTCAAAAAACAAAACCATACTTTTTTGATTTGTCGCTCAGGATGTTTGTTTTCTGGTCTCAACAAAATTGTTGAAGTAGTTGGAGTAGAATTCGAATTTCGCGCCCTTCAATTATGAAACAGAAAACTGTTAATAAACAGTTTTTCTGTATTGACAATACGGTTTTAGCGCCATCTCATTGTCAAATGTGTTTTCACTAGTCAAAATATAGTCTTTCTTCAATTTCCTTTAATTATTTTGTCTTCCATTGGTTCGAAAAGATTTTTCGTTGGTGAATTCAACATTAACATTTAACATTTAACTCTTATCCTATTCCCTATATACCTCTGCATCAGATGCATTTCATTTTCGAGTTGATCTTATTGAAATCTAAAACGTCTTCAACCTTTAGCCAACGAAGATAACCATTAACCAACATTAACTATCCTCAAAAGCTACTGCATATTATGTGTCAATAATTCAATTTTCTTGCATGGCACAAATAACTATACCTATATTTAAAAACTGATCTCTTGTATTTTCCATGCAAATAACTAGATTTGATATGCGTTCGATCAGTTTGTATAAATGTTAATTATGTTCATCACATATACTTTATATTTTCCAGAGTGATTCGACATTGTGATAAAATACGTAAATACTCAAACTTTTTCGTAGAACGGACAACATAGCACTGAGTTAATTCCCAAAAATGTTTTGACAAAAGCGTCATAACCCCACACTTTCGTACTATACAGAGTGGAATGTGTCAAATTTCCATGGCCTAACCAGTGCTAAAATGAGAGTGAAGGAGTATAGTGATGGGCATCAAATCTTGTATTATTATTGAATATCTTTTGAATTAAAACGCTTCCATACAATTTCGTGAATTCCAATCAAAAAATGAGTCAATATCATTATATCATATCCCGCGAGAAATTCAGAAAGTCATTCGGAATTCGAGAGACCACACAAAATAAAGGGTAAAATTTTTTTCAACTGCGAACGTGAAGCATCTGGAAAGTTCGCGAATTGCATGACCCGCCAGAGCAGGTTTTTAGGAATATTATGCGGAATGGAAATCCAGCTCGTTCTTCGACAGCCAGATTCCCAAAACCAGTATCAACCTAATGTCAGTTGATCCACTTTGTCGAAAGAGTTGCATTTGTATCGCGCATAAGAGATAAAAAAAAATTTCAAGGTCGAGCAAGATTTTCAAGTAGGAGCTATTTTCTCGAAATACAGCGGATAGACGAATGATAATTGGAAATGGCGCACCTTGAAAGAAGCGGAATAGAATTCTTTCGAACGATATAATTCATAGATTATGAATGTGGAGCACAATGTTTATGTGCACATGAGTCGGATAAGGTTGCTGTCAATTTGTGATTCTATGGAACGGCCGCTACAAATAATGCTCGAAACTGAAAGTAACGTAAATTCAAATTCATAACTGAAGGGGCCACATATAGTCCATTCCCTTTTATAAAAGCAATTGGTTGGTCTTGGAAATTCGACAAGACCCACAATGTATAGAACGTAAATGTGAGGCTATGAGGGTTGTCGAAAAATTTTCGGCAACCGTATCTTGTCCCTTCTACATGAATTTACTGCGGAAAAAAAGTAAACACGAAGATGTAGGATGAACAGAGTTAACGTTTCTACAGGGTGAGGCTTTGACTCGTACAAATATACTAACTGACAAAAAAACTGCAACACCCAGAAGGAACTGTTTAAATTTTAAATTTTCGTGAAGGTTTTTTCAAATAAACATTTTTTGTTACTTAAATATTGTGGTAATTTTTTGCAAATTTTTTAAATTTTACAACAAACATGCTTGAAAGTCGATGTTGAGTTGTTGTTAAAATGCCCAGAGCACGTGTACGCGGAATTTATCGCCAGCTAAGTGGATTTGAAAGAGGTCGAATTATTGGTCGGGTTGTCGTTTCGAGAAATCGTACGAACAGAAATCCAACTACTGTTATGAGATGTTGTCAAGCGGGGTTTGATAATGCCCAAAATCAAAGAAGACCGGACGTCAAAGGGGCACAAATGAAGTTCAAGATCGGCATCTAAGACTTATGGCCATCCTATAACTGCCCGAACAGTTTACCGCCATATAAGGTCTTTTGGACTGCAGCATTTTTTGCAGAGAACGACAACATTGGAATGAGGAATTCTCCTTGGTGCACATGATGGCCTGGCCGAAGAAGGGTAAGACGACGTCGAGGAGAAAGACGTGAACCTCATAATAATCAGATCAATAAAGCGTGTTTTACTGATCTACCCCTGATTATTATTTTCTCAACGCGCTTATGGAGAATTTCATCTATAAAAAAAAACGGGAACCTCATTTTAATGTTGAGCGTCATGTACACCGGAGAGTAGGCTTTATGGTATGGGGTGCTATAGCACATGCAAGTAGGTCACCTTTAGCCTTTATTCGAGGTAACATGACAGCGCTGCGTTACCTTCAAGAAAAAGTGGAGCCATATGTTCTCCCTTACCTTAAACGGCTCGAGAATCCAATATTTCAGCAAGATAATGCTCGACTTCATGTTGCCAGAATTAGTTTAAACTTTTTTGAAGCGACCCATGTGAATCTTTTGCCATGGCCGCGCAGATCCCTCGATATTTCGCCCATAGAGCATGTTTGGGACATCATGGGTAGAAGGCTTGAAAATTTACCCCAGTCCCAACGGCTTTTTGGCGGCATAGGTAGCTTGGGATAGTATCCCTCAAGATGAACAAATTTAATAAATTAAAAAACCTTCGTTTTTTTGTCCAAATTTCAATATTGTCTATGTTTTACCAAAAAAAAAATTTTTTTTAATTCAAACAGCTTCTTCGGGGTGTTGCAGTTTCTTTGTCACTTAGTATATTTCAACAGTAGATTCGTGCGATCAGAAGAAACACTTTTTTCCATTATTTTTTCCGAATCGGCTCGGTTTTAAAGATGCAGGCTGTTTAAAAACTATAAAAAAATGTTATTTTTCGTTCTACCTCACAACGGTTTCATCGAATGAAATGAATTTCGGAATAGAGTTTTTCATTTACTTGATGAATTTTTTTCGAACACAAGGTATCACCTACCTCTTCCAGATTTCACATTATGATCATTACGTACCATAAAAATACCAAAAATTCAAAGAACCCATATTTTGAAACTAAGGTGGACGCTATCTACTGATATATCTAACGTTTTGTAAAATAAAAGTATTCTTCATATTTTATCGTATATGGCGCCGTTTTCGAGGAATTTGATGTTAAAAATAAAAAATATGTGTGGAATTAGAAAAATTGGGTACTTCAACCGAATGCAACTCTTTTCAAAATATCCTCAGATGTGTAGTGTCATAGCTTTAGCAAGTTATTCTGAAGGTAATTTTGATTTTCCAGGGATAGCACAGCTCATTATGAGAATTAAAATTATCAGGACCGTATCGGGAAAAATGACATAGGAAAAAAGTTTTTCTTTTGACCTCAAGAATCTACTGTTAAAATACTTGTACTAGTCAAAGGCTCACCCTGTATAAACTGATGAAGTATTTCCGCATCTATTTATTTGCATGGAAAGTACAAAAGATTAGTGTTTGAATATATTTATTTTTGTCATGAAATAAAATTGAATTTGGGAAACAAAATATGCAGATGCTTGACAAAGGTTGATATTGGTTATCAACTTGAAATTGGAAGTTGAAGACGTTACGACATAAGTTTTGATAAATCCAATTTTCATCTATGAACCCATCTCTGATATTTTCATCCAAAAATTCATGTTGTGAGAATTTTCGAAAAAAGTAATTTCGGCGATGATGACATGTTTTCGTTCCCATAAAATGTTGCGTTCGTTCGCCCTTTTGTGTTGGTTTTAAAATTTTGTAGCCAAAATTCTTATAAGTTTTATGCTACTATTAACAAAGTTTCAATCCAACTAAATCGAGGTAGATTCTGAAAAGAATTCAGACACCTTTATTGAAAAATCTTCGTTCGACTACTGCAGTTCAATTTTTATTTCAAATTAGGCAAGTTTTCATGCATAACTGAGGAGTTTGTGATGCACCCTTTTTTTGAAAGACAAACCTCACTTTTTGTGCTGAAAAAGGGAACACTTGTTGCTGGGTATTATTCAATCATTGTTTTTTCTCCTTCATGCTTAAGTAATACCTCAAGAATCTCCATTCAAAAACGGCATTCACTAGTTCCTAATTTACGCTTTCAATTTCTTACGTGAAGCCTTGATTTTTTTTTAATTGAAGTTAAAGGACGTCTTGATGTCACCCCGTCTCTTTTTTTTCCAATTAAGTTGTTTTTTTATGGGAAAAAAATTTGAACTTTAGTGTCAATAAAACTTGTTTTCACAATCATTTTTCGACGGTTTTTCGACATATTTCGATAAAAATAACGACGGGGTGACATCGGCCATTCAATTATTTATATAATGCAAAGATTTCCATAACGATATATGCCAAAATTACGCTGAAATTCAGGAATAACTGAAAATTATTCAATTTTCCTTACCTCACGGCTGGTAATTTCTACTTTTCAATTGACTCAGTACGTAATTCAGGTTATTGCTCATAGATGTGACACATTTTTATATTTGGGGTAGCATCCGTAAAGCAACCGATGTCGATCGTCTTGATCTCGAATCGTATGTACTGCTTCCCCTTAAGCAAATTATGTGAGAGAATTATCATGAAACGGAAATATTTTGTTTTCACACTCAAGAAATAAATGATAATTTATGAAACGAGAAAAATAATTTTAAACGTAGTAGATTGTATGTGAGTATTGCAAAAGCTGATCCGATATTATTGAATAACTTGCCCACTGCAACAAGAACAGTTAGTCGAGGAAAACTGGACCACCTTATGTAATTTCATATGTGATGTCGTTATGTATGCTTGATAATATTCACCGTTAAAATGTTGCACCATTCAATATCCTACGAAAACCGTTCAAAATAATTAAGAATGTAATAGTTCAGTAGATGGATAACAACCCGGTTAAGGAAATTTTCACAATAAATTATTATAAAAGATATTTCCCTAACATATAACACAGAATGAATAAATGAATTTAGAATCCAAATTTTCTCTGATCCATTAGTGATAATTTTAATCTTCCGATACTTTTTAAGAGAAAAGTACCATGGTTTTCTTTGATTTTCATTTTTCACTTTATAATTCCTGATTGGTCTTTGTAAGTCTCTCCTTGAAATGAACTCCTCAAGAGCAACTATCTATCAGTGGCGGTTCCAGATATGGGGGGTCATATTTGAAATTCTGTAAGGTGTTTGTTGGAATCCCTACACTGGAACCACCCTTGCATATGTTTGGGTCTCTCAATAGAAGGAACCTCTTTGTCAGCCACAATCTTCATGATTGTGCTCACAATCATCATGATTATGTGCATGTAGCTAAAATATGAGTCGCTCAGATTCTTATGAAACATGATAGATTTACTCACATCGAATATTTTCTATATAGCGTCTCATGAGTCGTCGATTTAAAATATCATTGATATTCTTTTTTATAATAATAATAGTCTTTATTTTTCAGTATAATCACACTAGAAAAAAGTCAGAAAAAATACAATAATTGCACAGTATATAACAATCGACAATTTTACAATTACAACAAAAATTAATTCAATTCAACAAAAATATCACACAATTCAATCTTACTCCATTATAGTTAGAAAAACTAAAGGAAATCTTTCCGTGGCCAACCGATTGGTGGTGCTCTTTAGGTCAATGAACTATATTCCAAAAATCATTATTGGTCAAAATTGTCAAAATTAGATTTAATCAATTCGAAATTCCGTTTAGGTATAGTGCTTTGAGCGTTATCTGTTTGTCAAATGTGTTTTCAAGACCCTAAATCTGGTTTAAATATTAATTTGAGAGCCACTTGCAGAAATATATGAAATTTTATGAGATTACAGATGGCCATGAAATGATTGTCTTGATTCTCGTACCGCTATTTGTTTATCCAGCACGTTCTAGCTGCTGCATGATTATTGAATTTTTGATTTGGAGGTCTATTCATTGATTCTCAATTGCTACCCCTTCAATATATTCAGAAATGCAGGGGTTTTATCGCGAGTGTTTTATTCATTCATTATCAATCAATTTGTATATTGTGTCAAAAAGAGACCATACCAGAAAGAAATCATAAAAAAAGCATAAAGAAACTATTATACTGGCGGGCTAACACACAGTCTTTGTATACCTCTGTAAGGATTTCTAAGTGTGGTTCTGAAAATTCTATAAATTAATATTGTAACGTTTTCTTCACTTGATTAAAACGTCCAACTTATTGAAATTATTTATTTACACTTAATACACTTATAACTCACAAACTATCACACTACTATTTATTTCCACTCTTGTTTATTTCCACAAGTCGCTTGCACGGTAACTGTACTTGTACTTCACTTCCCTACCTGCTCCTCCGCTGGGCTTATATAGGCGCCGGAAACATTCAGGTAGATTCGCGGTTATTCTGGAAGCTCTCGACCGCTCTGGTTCTCGAAAGGTCCGACCGCAAGGGCCGGACTGGTTACACTGTCCCCTCCTTAAGCCTGTTCTGTCCCAGAACAGATTTAGTGAATTCCTCCGAGGACCGTGGCGAAACTTGCACTCATCACCATTCCTACAGTAGCCATTCTGATGGAAGTAGCACTCCACAGTTTTTCCAGGCTCCCTGGCCTGCTTTGGGTTGAAACTGCACACCAGGATCCGTATACCAGTCCCCTGAAATACCACCTCCAGCATGCTTCGCACAACTCGCCAATTCAGCTGGTCCAATCCACAACCGAGCTTGGGAACAGCTAATTTCCTAACTTCAAAGCGTTGAAGGTCTTCTTTCAAGCTATGCAGTGCAGTCCATAGATTTTGATAGGTTGGCTTCTGATAGGAATGTTGCTTTGTGACTAAGTAATAAATGAACCGACCTTCAGCCTTCAATTTCAAAACTTTTCCGATTCTTGGCTGCTGTCGCAATAGTTGTTCCTGACGTCCAAATTTATTTCTGAATACTCTGGCTATTCCTTTGCTCATACGAAGGTCCTCCGCTACGCAATGAGCGAGAGAGTATTCCTCAGACACGGTAAAGAGATCTTGATGTACTTCTTGTGTAACGCCGAACCGTGCAACGCGTGTCTCACCATAACAATCCATAAACTTCTGGTAATCGCTGCTTCCTTGCGTCGGGGCTTCCACAAGACGTACCTCTTCTTTGTCCTGCGCGTACGGGGCTAATCGGTTGAAATGGACAACCTTTGGTTTTCCTCTGGGGAGCTTCCTTATCCGGTAAACTACATCATTTATCCTCTTGATTATTTCATACGGTCCCTCCCACTGTCTCTGCAGCTTTGGTGAAAAACCTTTCTTCCTTTGTGGATTATGTAGCCACACCAGATCCCCAGTGGTGAATCCACCTTCAATAGCCTTGATGTCGTAGCGCATTTTCATTCGGTCACTTGCTTGCTGCATTTGATTGCGCACCTTGCCATGAATGTAATCCAGCTTGTTCCTTAATTTACTAACGTAGTCCTCCCCAGCTACGTCTTCTCCAGGCTTACATCCAAACTCTAAGTCGCAAGGCAGTCTTATTTCTCGGCCGAACATTATACTGGCTGGAGTTTCCTTGGTAGATTCTTGAACCGAAGATCTATATGCCATGGTGAATAGATGTAAATATTCATCCCAATCCCGCTGGTGATCAGAAACTACTTTGGCTAGATGTTTTCCCATGGTCCGATTCATTCGTTCGACCATGCCGTCTGATTGTGGATGAAGAGGTGTAGTCCTTGTTTTGTGAATTCCCAATTTGCTGCATACTTCTTGGAATAACTTCGATTCAAAATTTCGGCCTTGATCACAATGCAGCTCCAGAGGTATTCCAAATCTGCAGAAGAATTCTCTGACCAATTTATCAGCTACCGTACTTGCCTCTTGATTAGGAATACCGTAGGCTTCCACCCATTTCGTGAAATAGTCCATCGCTACCAAAATGTACTTGTTTCCATGGTCTGTTTCGGGAAAGGGGCCAGCGATGTCGATAGCTACTCGTTCCATGGGGGATCCGACGTTATATTGCCTCATTGGTGCTTTTCCTTTACCATAAGGTCCGTTAGCAGCAGCACAAACCTTGCATCTTCTACACCAATCTTTAACGTCCCTTTTACAATTTAGCCAATAAAATCGCTGCCTGACTTTTTCCAACGTCTTGGTTATCCCGAAATGTCCACCTGAAGTTCTATTATGTAGTCTGGTCAGAATGTCTGTCACACGGCTCTTTGGCACAATCAACTGAAGTCTCTGCTCAGTTCCATCTTCATTTTCCCAACAACGTTTCAGAAGACCTCCATCAATCTTCAATGTTTCCCATTGTGCCCAATACGACTTTACATTCTGGCTCAGTCTGGATACTTCTTCCCAAGTAGGTCGTCTACCGCTCTTCTTCCAACTCAGGATTACTTTCAAGTCGTTATCTTCCTCTTGTGCTCTTTGAATTTCTTCAGGTAGCCAGTCGTCTTCGATTACGGTGGTCCGCCTTAAATCGATCTTTTCTTCCAGGCGCGAACAATGGCTGGAATTCTGGGGACACTCAATGGTTTTGGTCGAACCATTGTCTACCACAGCGACTCCTTTTATTTTCCCAGCTGTAGCCCTTTCAAATTCTGGAAGATTTTGCTTGAAATGCCTTCTCTTGTTGCAGTTCCAGCACACAGCATCCTTTTTCCTAGCAAGCAATATTCTGCGGACTTTTTCTCTGACAATCTCCTCAACAGATCGATTTGTTTCTTGCTCTTGTCTTACACGAAGGTGTCCCCTATGCGACGCTTGCTTCGCTGCTTCGATTTCCAAAGCCTGGGCTAAGGCATCATCTACGGTTCTAGGGCGTGCTAGTCTCAGGGCTTGTTGTATTTCACAATCCTTTATCCCATCCACGAATGTCTGGATTGATAGCTGTTCCAGGAAGCTATCTGGAGCAGATGGATAAGCCAGCCTGACTAATCTCGCCACATCAGCTTCAAACTCCTGGAGATTTTCCCCTGTTTTCTGCACTCGGTTCTTTATTTGTGCATGGTAAACTTGTTGTAGATGAGCATCACCATATCTCATCTGAAGTTTCGATGTAAGAACTTCGTAACAGGCTTGTTGGCTCTCCGGAATCGTTTGCAGAATGTTGAGTGCCTCTCCTCGTAGAGCTATTATTAATGCCGTGGCTTTTTCGTTATCGTTCCAATTGTTCACCAGGGCAGCAGCTTCAAACTGTCTTTGATATGTCGACCAGGGTATTTTTCCATCAAAAGTTGGAGGCTTGATCTTCATTCTACTACCTTCGCCGTCATTTTCCGCTTTCGCTGTGCTGTAGGGTGTTGAAGCCAGAATATCTGTTCTGTTTGACATTCTTTTCAAGGAATCTATGAACTTGGAATGATGTTCAATTATTCCTGCCATTTCTTCAAACTTTCCGTTAACCTTGTCAAACTTTTCATCAACTTCGTCAAATTTTCTACTCACTATATCGAATCTCTCGTCCACTTTATCGAATTTTTCATTTATGGTTTCCAGTTTCTCATCCAATTTGTCTGTGAGTTGACTCACCACATCATTACAATTCTCCCTAATCTGGTCCATTTTCTCATTCAATTTCTCATCAATTTTCTCATTTAATCTTCTGGAATTTTCTTCCATTTGTTCATTCAACTTACATGAGTTCTCGTCCATTTTCTCATTCAATTTTCGAGAATTTTCTTCCATTTTCTCATTCAACTTACAAGAGTTCTCGTCCATTTTCTCATTCAGTTTTCGAGAATTTTCTTCCATTCTTTCGTTCATCTTACTCAAAAAGTCCATTACCGCTTGAGTCTCCATTGCGTTCTGTAATCTTGTGGTCACTGGCATGAACAAATAACCGAAAATATTTATTTAATTCGAGCGATGTTTCACCCCACACCTGACACCAATGTAACGTTTTCTTCACTTGATTAAAACGTCCAACTTATTGAAATTATTTATTTACACTTAATACACTTATAACTCACAAACTATCACACTACTATTTATTTCCACTCTTGTTTATTTCCACAAGTCGCTTGCACGGTAACTGTACTTGTACTTCACTTCCCTACCTGCTCCTCCGCTGGGCTTATATAGGCGCCGGAAACATTCAGGTAGATTCGCGGTTATTCTGGAAGCTCTCGACCGCTCTGGTTCTCGAAAGGTCCGACCGCAAGGGCCGGACTGGTTACAATATGTAAAGAACTGAAATATTCATGCCATATGATGGTACATATATTGAATATTGGTTCATAGTAATTTCTGATGTACATTGTACAAATTCAACAGAGTTTATTAATTCAAAACGTTTTGCACAAAAATAGCACCTTTAAAACCTCGTTTAAAACGTATAGCAGATCACTGTATACTTTTGTGTACTAGTCAAAGCTTATTTGTTTTCCAAAATTTGGAATTTTTGTGAATTTTCATAAATTGCAAATAAAACTATAGTTCATCCAACAGCATAATGCATTGATATCAATTGATTTCAAACAATTTTCAGATGAAAACTAACATCCTGATCACGAAACAAAACTATACTTTTGTTTTGTCGCTCAGGATGTTCGTGTTCTGGTCTCAACAAAGTAGATAATGAAATTCAATACAATGAACAGAAGTCGAATTTCGCGCACCTCAATTAAAAAACAGAAAACTATTATTAAACTTTTTTCTGTATTTACAGAACGTTTTCAGCGCCATCTCATTGTCAAACGTTTTTTCACTGACCAAAATATAGTCGATATTTAACATTAGATATAAGGCCGTTTCCTATCTTTCTACTCTATAATCTTTGGTTTAAATATTATAGTTTACGTAGAATTGGTCAGGAGACTGTTAATTTATCAACATAAAAGGTCACAACATAAAGAAATGATTTATGTAGTTATTCCCCATTGCAACCTTTCAATATTCAAACTCTTGAATGTTCAACATCTTGCTCAGTGACCTGGAGGGTCTTTGGAACAAGTCTAGTCTTCGAAGGGGTGATTCCTCTATTCTTCAAATGATTGGACCTACTCAACAGCACCCTTGGAGAATTATCTCTCATAGATGAAGCGGAGTTAATCACAGTTTGGTGAAATTGGCCTAAGGTTGCTAGTGAAGAAGGTAAATTGAATATACTCATTTAAACACTACATGGGAACAAATCTGCCGCAGTTCTAAAATACTCAATCATTTTTTATTGTATGTTTTAGTTGGACACCAAGTACTTATTCAGTGTCTGGATTATTGGAAATTCATCTGGTTCTAGATTTGTTTCAAAAGGAATGAGCATCGTGATAACGAACAAACGATTATTTTTTCTTGATCCCTATCGCTGAAGAAATGAAATATTCCCTATTGTCTTCATAAAATCTGATCGAAACAATTAGGCATAAATTGTGCAGAAAAATAAATAAAAGATATTCGCAGACCCCATTCCAGTAAAACTGTGTCAATGTTACCGGTGATTTCTCATTGTTTCATCTCGAATTAATGTATCCTTCGCAGCGAAAAAGTGTCTAACTGCATGATTTCACGATATGTCTTTTTTATCGACTATCCTAATTGGGTCTTGTTCCGATTCCATCTAAAGATGATTGTCTTAGTCATTAGAACCTAATCTGAGAGGATTCGATCTATTCGTTTTCGCATGCAAATAATATGTGTGTTGATGTTCTCAACGTTAAATTAGAAAATCCAAGGAGAAGGTCGTTTGGAAGAAATCCGGAAAAAATATACCTACATTGCGGTTGAGGAAGAGGAAACACGTATGTAGGCTTTTTTCAACCATGTATGTAGGTACCTATAGGTTATGATGATTTCTCTCGGATGAAAATGGTCCTATATTACCATTCACCCTATAAGGTTTTGAGTGAACTTGCAACAATTTTCACATGTTTATTTACGACGTACACAATGGATTTTTCAATATACGAGTATATTTTCAATGATCAGTTGAGTCTGTTTCAGGAAAAATATAACAAACATACAACAAAATGAATAACTTTAATCAGCTACATAAAATATTCAAGATGGCGGATCTACAATCCCCTCAAGTCTAAAGCAATCCCATGAAAAATGTGCTGAGTTCAGTCAATTGATCGAAACCTGTGCAAGACTTGTCACAGATATTTTTGACCGAAGGCATTTGCTGAAAGGACCTTGCTACTAGTCTAAGAGCTAGAAACATTTACGAGCAAGAAGTTTAGGAAGACTGATTTTTTAAAATATGATCCCTTAGATTCACTCGAACACAAAACGACACCTCTGCCAGCTGGGCAGTTTCTTTATAGGTAAAAAAGATGAAATTGCACTCAGATTTATTCTTGTTGCATTTACTTCGGAACACAATTGGGAATATAAATTTTTGTTGGCAGACTTTTTGGCCGTTGATAAATGCCTGACGCTATTTTTGATGATAAAAATAGCGAAATTTCAAACCATTTCAAGAAGGCTGAAATTTTGATATTATATTATTCAGATATTCGACAGTACCTATAACATGAAATTGGCAGATATTAATTCGGTTGCTAAAAGAAGCCTTCAAAGTTTCAAAATACTACGTTATCGGAAAGGGCATATGCGAAGTGAAAAACTCAAGAAACCATTTCAGAGTGGCTGAAATTTTGATATTATATTACGTAGATATTCAAGATTGGAACATGAAGTTGGAAGACATACATTTGGTTGTCAAAAAAAAGCTACGTTATCGGACAGAGGGCACAGATCGCAAAAAAGCCGAGAAACTATTTCAGGAATGCTGAAATTTCAACATTCAAGCCAGTAAGTCAACCTGAAATGATTTCTTAACTGTTTTGCTATCATTCACTTCACAAGTGTCAGTGGCCGATAACATAGTATTTTGAAAGTTTGAGGTCGTCTGCCTTTTTTTAGCAACCGAATGGATGTCCGCCAATTTCATGTTTTACTGTTGAATTGAAATGGTTCCAAATTTCACTATATTTTTCCATCAAAAATGGCGGCTGCCAGGCTTTTAGACGCGGCTAAAACGTCTGCCCAAAAAAATTAATAGTCTCAATTGTGAGAAAAATAGTTGGTTACCTATAAATGAGCTATAAAAGATTTCAACGTCGTAGAAATCGTTTAGTACATGAACAGCATAATCTTCCCCAATTAAAGTTCGATTTGTTTTTTTCACTAAACTGCTATACAAGAGGGATATCGTGTTCAATCGTTTTCAAAAGTATGTAATCTTCGAGAAAATCGGTGTAAAATCATTTAAAACTCAATAACAACTTGAATCGATCCAATAAAAATCAGTATGAGACATTTCGTCAATCTGGTCACCTTTTTCCTGAAGTTTGATTCTTTGCATATGCTTCATGAATGTCCTTATTTTCAAATGAAGTCAGTTTATCAAAGGCTTCGATTTGACAAGAGTTTTCTGAAAATGCCAAGACGTAAATTAACAAACGCTGAGGCTAATAGGGCTATCGGAATGCTACAGAGTCGCCTAACTCAGGTTGTTGTAGCAGAAAGGCTCCAAGTCAGCCAAAGTGTGATACCACGACTTTGAAATAGGTTCCGGGAGACAGGTTTCGTGTTGGGAAGACCAAGGCTTGGTAGGCGACGAAAAACAACACCTGCTCAGAATAGTTTCATCACCGTTTCGGTCAGAAGATACCCTACATCTACGTGTAGAATGCTACGGAATACTCTTCAAAATGCAGATGGGGTCCAAGTGCCAACCATCAGACGACGTTTGAGAGAGGTGAATCTAGGTTCTAGACGTCCATTAAGAGGAGTTCCATGAACACGTCAAAGACTGGAATGGGCAAGGCAACATATCAATTGGAACCTGGAACGATCAATGGCGTAGTGTCCTTTTCACTGATGAATCCAGATATGGACGATTTTCAGATTCTCGAAGAATAAGTAATCGTCGTTATCTCCAAGAAGTCCATCCATTCCGAGGGGGTAGTGTTTTGGTATGGGCCGGGATATGTTTCAACGGGCGCACAGATCTACACATTTGTCCTGGGAATATGACCGCCTTACCTTATAGGGAGCATGGCATTGACAATGTTGTGCCAAATTTTCATGCTGCTATTGGTGAAACTTTTCAATTTCTAGACGATAACGCTAGACCGCACCGTGCAGCCATAGTTGAGAATGCGCACGAGGAGCTTGGTATTCCACATTTACCAATACCTCCGCACTCACCAGATTTGAATTGCATAGAACATGCATGGGCTATGCTCCAAAGAAGATTAGATAATCATCAACCTACCCCAGAATCTCTAAATGATCTGAGAGAGCTTCTGCCCCGTTTATGGAACCAAATTCCTCAAGAAATGTTCAACAACCTCGTGTGTAGTATGCAAAGAAGATGTCAAGCTGTTATTGATGCCCGTGGAGGCCATACATTGTATTGATAGTCTTAAAATGCTTGAATTCTCTGGGAATAAAATTTCGTTTTTTTTACTCGATTTTTCTTAATCACCCTGTCTGTAAACAGGATAAAATTAATTTGCAACTTGAAATCATATTAATATGAATTTTCATTACAAAAATCTTATTTTAACTATATTTTTTTGCAATTTAAGTCAATATCCCTAACTCATGTGCAGCAGTTTATTTTCAATGAAAGCTTGGTTTCAGTTTTTTTATTTGTATTACTTCATCAGATGTGAAGTGATGAAATTCTTAGAAGTACCAAAGCTTCTTCAAATTAGCCCCTAGGTAATATTACACCTAATAATACTCAATTACACCTAATAATACATGTTACTTTCATCTTGCCTTGAAATCAGTTCATATTTTAGCAGAAAATGGTCGTATACCTACAAAATTCTGTATTGCTCACATTAATTATTGAGTGCATATTGCAGTATGGCTTGTGTATTTCTCTTTCTTATCCTTTCAGAGATTTTACGTATTGTGAAGTGTGAATCCGGATGCAAATAAATCTACTTCATCTACGCAGCATATGAAATTACTTCCGAGAGGTCCTAGAATAGCAAGTCATCGAGCAAACATTTGTCCGAATTAGAGCGTGACCAGTCTCGGATAATGAAATGTTGAAACGTTTTTAATTGCATTATCAGTTAACAGATTCAGAATTGATCAAATCGAAGAATCCCCAGAAGAAATAGATCACGCAACTCAAAGAAAAAATGTTTTCTGAATCCTAATATAAGTTTGATTACTCTCCTAATGATATTATTGATCATGATAATTATATGAAACTTGGAAATATGCAATTTACACAACAGGTCGATAATAGTATTTCAAATAGTACTTTTTTGTAAGATAATGTTATACACTCTGTTCCAAATTTGAGATATGTGGTTATCGATAATTTTTATGATCATTTTCAAAGGGTAGGATCAAGTTACACATGCGTACCAAATATAAACCTTTTTTTCATGTCGTTGAAAACATATGTAAGAAGCAGCTTATGAATGTGGTTGTAGTAATATAGGTAATATGGTAAAAATGTGGGGAGAACAGTATTAATGCTATCATTTGTTCAAAGTTTTCGTGGTCTTGATGTGTGTATCCTTTCCTGCAATTGAGAAATTGTTGTAGTCGTCTTTTAGGCATTACTTGTGCTGTGAATTTTCTGATGATATCTGATGATAGCAGTCATTATTTTAAAACGGTCCTTGAACGTACATACATAAACAGAAGAAATTAAAAATGGGTTTGTAAAATTATACCGGGTGATCTATAACTATTGAGACATAGGCTAAGGGCAAATTGTTCGGACCAAAATATGGCGATAGGACCAAATATACCTCAATAAAATATTGCTGTGGAAAAAGATAGAGGGCGTTAAAGTTGAATTTTTCAAAAGGGGACAGAATAATATTTTCTTCGATGTTCGAAAGTTCTTTATTAAAAGAATTAGAAAAGGCATAGAAGTCGGAGGAGGCCACTTAGAACATTTAATTTAAGTTTATTCTTTTTATGTTACATTGTTTTTAATTATGCTTTATCGTCGAAATAAATAAATAAAATAAATAAATCGTTACTTCAAATCCCCTTCCGATGCTCTGAAATGTTCAATTGTGTTTTTCTTAAAAAAGGATAATAAAAATATACAGTGAAATTATTAGCAAAAAACAAAAAAAAAATTCAACCTTATCGTTCTCTATCTTTTTCCACAGCAATATTTTATTGAGGTCCTATCGCCATATTTTGGTCCAAACAATCTGCCCTTAGCCTATGTCCCAATAGTTATGAATCACTCTGTATATACTGAAATACGAATTTTTCAAAAAAAATCATAAGAGCTTCGAATACACTCTTTGAGTCCATGAAGAACTTTTTGTAAATAAATTCAAAAAATCCGCTATTCATTGCCACGTTTCCGACTTCATTCCTCCTTATAAGCATTAATAAGGGGAATTATTATATTCAAAGGTGGAGAATTTGATGAGAAATTCGTCAAACTTTCCGTTTCTGGTATTTTCCTTTAGGCTCAAAATTTCCGAATGTTTTCAGGAATCTATAAGTAGGAAATGTAAGTGACTCAATCTGGGTTTCAGCGAGAATTCTACCCAAACCCATAGATTATAAGAATTCTCATATGATTCATTTTGTCTTTAAATCACTACTTATACCGATAGGTACCTAAAAAAATCGAAGTGGATGTATAAGGTAAGTCAGTTCCTTTCACCGGAAGATAACCGCGCCTATAAGCCTAATAAGTCAACAATTCATTTTCAATGTTGAATTATTTTGACTCTCAACCACAAATCGATGAGTATCCAGTAGCGGATCCAGGAGTGATTTGGGGTGGAACGGATAATTTTGTATTTAAAATTCTGTGAGATGTTCGTTGATATAAAATAGATATTTCTTTATAATTCTAGTATAAACTATATGTTTGAAAAAAAACCACTCTGCAACTAATTTTTATTCGAAAGTAAACTTTCGACACGCAGAAAAATCATCATAGACCAAAATGTGACACATATTCTGAAAAAAACATCTCTTCTAATGATAAATCTCTAAATTTCATCGAGCTCGGTGCAAACGTTCGGACTTGACGAATTTATAACTGACCTCATATTTTTCGGGATTTTTGAAAGGGCAACTTTCTTTTCTTCCAGAAAAATCATCCTAGATCTTAATGTGATAAATATTCTAAAAGAGCAACTTTTCTAGTAGAAAATCTCGAAATTTCATCGATCTCTTTATAGTGACGGTTCCAGAAGTGATGTTCGGGTGGGGGCATAATTCTATATTTGAAATCATTTTTCGATATTCGAAAAAATATTTCTCTCAAGTTCTCAAAGCGGGACCATAGCCTCTATGGTGCACCTACTGAAACCGCGTTTGTGAGTTTTTCTTCTGTCTGAGCTTTCGGTGAAACTACACTATTCAACACAATGGATTTCATGGAAAAATGGAGGTTCGATTGAAGGAGTTGTGGGGAGAAGTATGCCTCTTTCTCAAATCTCTTCTTTAAGGTTTTTCTCATCCACATATTCTTTCCACATCTGGAACATAAGAATACTGAAAATTTCTGAATTTCAAGTGTATGATATAGGCTGCGGAACGTAACATTGGAGTATTCATTCATTACGAGCCATAATTCTTCCTGCAGAAAGATTTTCAAGGCATGCTATAAGACACTAATATTAGAATATCGTCTCTGGTGTAGATATGAGAGAAGATAAACAGTTACATCGCAATCAAAGATTATAGAGTAGAAAGATAAAAAACGCCCTCATATCTCTAGTACCAAAAACCAACTACATTTTGGCCAGTGAAAACACGCTTGACAATGAGATGGCGCTGAAAACGCACTGTCAATACAGAAAAACATTTTAATAACAGTTTTCTGTTTTTTAATTGAGGGGCGCGGAATTCGAATTTTATTCCTTGTATTAGATTTCAATATCGATTTCGTTTCGATCAGAAAACAGAAACATCCTGAGCGACAAAACAAAAGTATGGTTTTGTTTTGTGATCAGGATGTTAGTTTTCATCTAAATATTGTTTGTAATCAATTGATATCAATGAAAAACGCTGTTGGATGTGCGATATTTTTATTTGCAATTTATGAAAAAAATTACAAAAATTTATATTATGGGCAATAGATGAAGATTTGATCAGGACACTAAAGTATATGGCGATCTGCTATATGTCGAAGGTGTTATTCCTGTGCAATAGTTTGTTTTGAATTAATAAACTTAGTTGAATTTGTAAAATATACAGGCTGGGCAAAATTGGTGATACCTGAACTACAACTTTTTAACCCAACGAGATAGAGAAAAATGACAATCATGTCGTCTTTTTTCGAGAAACTCATAATGCCATCAACTGCATTCCTCTATATTCTTTTGTTTTCGAGTTATAGGACAAAATGAAAATTTGGGCGATTTCAACTTTGGTCATTATCTCCGTTCCTGTTTGAGCTAGGATGTTGAAATGAAAACATTATACAGACACTTTTTTGATAGCAATCCAGTGGCGTACTATGATTTTTTCCAACAGGTATATTTGCCGAGCTACAACATAAAGTTTTGTTTTTTCTTATGCAAACAGTCGTTTAAAATGACCTAGAGAGAATCGCCATTTTTTTTTTCCGTTTCAGAAATATATCATATATCACCCTCAGTCTTTCTAAGTCATTTAAATCTGATGTTTTCATAAGAAAAAACACATCTTCATGTGTAGCTCAACAAATATACCTGTTGGAAAAAATCATAGTACGCCACTGGATTGCTGGCAAAATAGTGTCTGTTTAATGTTTTCATTTCAACATCCTAGCACAAACAGAAACGGAGATAATGACAAAAGTTGAAATTTAAATTTTGCCCTATAACTCAAAAACAAAAGAAGATAGAGGAATGCATTTTATGACATTATAAGCTTCTCGAAAAAGGACGAACATAATGTGCCATGCATTTTCCTCTATGTCGTTGGTTTGAAAAAGTTGTATTTCAGGTATCACCAATTTTGCCTACCCTGTAGATATATCAGAAATTAATATGAACCAAAATTCAATATACCATCATAGTATACACATTCCAGTTACTTACATATGTAGGTATTATTTATAGAATTTTCAGAACCACACTTAAAAAAAAACCTCACAGAGATATACAAGACCTGTATGTCAGTATAGTTTCTTGGTGCATTTTTTATTATTTCCTTATGATATGGTCTCTTTATGACACAATATACAAATTGATTAATGAATGAACAAAACACTCATAAAACTTTGACTTTCCAAACAACAATTTGAAAGTCACTCGGTTCCCAAATGGAAAGCAATAAAACCTCTGCATTTCTGAATATATTGAAAGAGTAGTAATTGAGAATCATTGAATGCAAGGGATGCTTTCTGTATACAACAATTACGTGGATGAACAGTTTTCAATTGACCCCCAGTAAAATGTTCACTGCACATGGTGTAGTCAGTAGTATTTGCTGAAGTCATTGTCTTCATGCCCTGAGAATTTTATCCACTTCGCAGCACTGAAAATTAGAATCAATGAATGACCGATTCACATGTTACGAGTTTTGATACTTTAGCTTCCATTTTCTTAGTTGGGTGAAAAACATAATTTCGGAAAATCCATTTTATTATTTGATCCATAGTTCTTCACCACTCAATAATTTTCGAAAAATATTTTGATGTTTTCACCAAGAAATGGGACAAAAAAATTCAATAATCAGCAACTACAACGAGCTAGATAAAGACAAAGCTGTACGAGAATCAAAACATTCAAAACCTCTTTGATAAAAATGGACGTCTGAAATTTTACAAAATATCATATGTTTCTGCAAATGGCATTCAAATTGATATTTAAACCAGTCCTAGCGTATTAAAAACACGCTTGACACACAGATGGCGCTCAAATCGTTTTGGTCGGCTCGTTTTCCACCTTCATACTCTATAATTTTTGATTGCAATCATTCAACTAGGCTTTGCATTTTTTGAAAACATCTATTTATAGGAATTTGTTCATTATATGGTCTTCAAGCATCATATAATGCCAAAAAGAAATTCAGAATAAAGCAGATAGTTGAATGATATTTCATTCCTGGCGAAAGAAAAAATAATCGAAACCAGCCCCAGTTAATGACTAATTTCATTCATAACACAGATAAACGGCGGTGAAAAAGTTGCCACCCAAGGCGCTTCAGCATGCACCGACTGTCAAATTTAGGCGCTAAAACAGGTGTATTCTCGATGGTTCCAACTTGAATGGACCACAGCGTAGGAATTTCAGGTGCACGCAACACTTTCACCAAGCTTTCACTGTGCAGAATGCCATTAGGCGTATTACAATCATCCAGTACTTGGCAAAAACGGCTTACCAATTTCCGATGTTGACAGTAATATAATTTATAATTTTTGGTAGTTCGTATTTCGTATCGAAATTGGATGTTAATTGGGGATTAGTGAGTTAAAGGGGCCGACAAGGAAGCCGACCAGTTGAGGATTAGGAAAAACCTCATCTGGTTTTTGATTGATGTCGATTACGATTGATTTGTTGCGCTTTCTCCGAGTTTATTTCGGTTAAGTGAGTGAAGTAAGTTATTCAAAACAAATTACGTCGTGGTTCACTATGGGCCACTCGATATAACCAGGGGTCTGTAAAAAAATGCGAAGGACTTGGGCAGATGATTCCTCGATAAAAATAAGCAGGGGTAGTTCCTATAAATTTTTTTCGAAATCGGCGTCCCTTCCAAGATACAGCTTTTGGAAGGCGATGACGAGTGGACATGTTTTAATTTTTTTTACGAGTTTTGAAAGACACTGAGTCATAAAACTACACATAATATGAAGCAATAAATAGATGTTATACGCACAATTTTTTTGGATCTCATAACTTCATTACTAAAGTAATGAAGGGATTGTTATTTTCAACCCCTATAGGGCGGTAATATTCCTTCAAAAATTGTTTTAGTAGGATAGTTTTTCGAAAAATAAAATTCTCCTATGGTTTCCCATTCAATTCTGGAGAATAAAAGTCTCTTGCAAAATTTCGATACTTTTCTCAGATTAAATGAAAGCTTACAAGCAGTTCTGGTCAGTTTTTATTCCATTTCATCGTATAAGTGTTCCATAGAATGAAATATCATAAGATATTGTCTGTCTATGAGAGAGATCGAAAAAAATTGTGTGAGTAATATCTACTTAGTGCTTCATATTATGAGTATAGTTTTATGACTCAGTGTTTTTTAGAACCAGTAAAAAAAATTCAAAACTGTCAACTCGTCATCACCTTCCAAAGGCTGTATCTTGGAAGGGAGGTAGATTTCGAAAAACAATTATAGGAACTACCCCTGCTTATTTTCATCGAGGAATCATCTCCCTTCGAATTTGTTTAGAGACACCCTGTAGAAATGATAAGGGATAGGTTTTTCTTTGAAAGAGGGTGAGCACAATAGGAGCAATTTTTTGTTCGTTATCTGCAAATTTTAAACAGCTTTATTATTTTCGTTAATTATAAAAATAGGTGCAGGTCCATCTAGTTACAAACCAGGGCTGTGCCAAGCACTAAAGAATATAGTGCCTCGGACACATTTTTCCTATAGTATCTTCATCGAAAAGCTCTTATATTCAAGATGAGTCATCGAGTAATGAACAGCAGATGAGAAAAATATTGAAAATATATTTGAAAGGATGAGATATTTATCAAACTCCTCAGTTTTAGAATAACAGTTCGTATATAATAATGATTTCAGCAAAAGCATTATGAATTTTGGGAAGAAGGTATGGGGAACAATAGTAAAATATACAGGGTGTCCCAAAACTAGTGAATCAAAGGTCACACCACGATAGAGTAGACCCAATATTATCGAATGACCCCAACATTAGTTCAACGAAAATGTACCGTTTCCAAAATAATCAGAATTTTATTAAAACACCCAAAGTTGCCAATTTTCGAACTATTTTTCTCACAGGGCCAGTTTCTGAAAAAGTATATCGATTTTAAATTATATTGAACTAAGATTGTTTTATCTCCCCCAATTGAAATTATTTCAAGTAGTCAATCGATAACCTAAGTAAATTAAAACAATTGTTTTTTCTACATGATTTTTATTACTCAGAATAAACCCCCTCTATAGGGTTGATAATATGGGAGAAAAACGCAATCCTTAATCACAAATTGGTCTTGTGATTAGAAAAAATCGTTCGAAAATCAGCAACTTTAGGCTAGATTTTTTCAGAAACGGTACATTTTCGCTCAACTAATGTTGGTGTCATTCGATAGTATTTGATCTACTCTATCGTGGTGTGACGTTTGACTCATTAGTTTTGGGACACGCTGTATAAAAGTTGAATAAAGGAAAATTGTATTTCAATTTGGGAGATGAAAAAAATAAATTAAACGATGATGAAACCTCAATTACAAAAGAAATGTCCGTAAATTTTCATACAAAACCGTTGTAAACGACGCGTATTTTTTGAGCCATAAAATAATCTTCATCTTTAGTCGAAAGTCTTTATTTTTTGTGTGAAACTGATCCTATATAAACAGGTACTTTTCGAAACCCAATATATTTTTTCAAGGGTATATCCCTTGAGTAATTTTAAGGGAAAAAGTTTTTCTGAATATAGGTCCGCAAACGCTTAGTTTCGCATGTCTTTTTTCAGAATGTGGTGTTGCATTTCCAGCAGGGCGCTTAAGTAGGTAAAAATTGGTATCGTGGTACTGGAACGATGCATTTTCCACCGAGAGTGAGAATTACCGAAAACACCTCTGGAACTAGAAATAATTTTTTTTTATATCCCAAATTTTTATGATTATTCAATAATTGTGAAGCCAATAAATATGTAGTTCAACACCAGTAGGTACACAGAATGATTTCGCTTGTGGCTACATAAGGTTTGATCACATTCTATTCTAATTTGGCTAATCATCACTAAAATTTTACTTATACTTTTCGGAATTTCTACAACACAAAGTATTGTTTTCACCCTTTATTTGATATTATTCTACTCTTAGAATAAATGAGACAAACAGAACATGCCCATCAACTGCTATATATCAAATGACTCCAAGAGCGAATTGTAATGGAAATCTCAACAGATACAACATATTTTCAGAATGAGTGAAATTAAAAATTGACTTTTAATTGTACCATTAAGTAATTAACCCCCCAATGAATGTACGGAAATCCGAAATTTAACACGAAATAAGGGTGTAAAAGAAAATTAAACAAATGATGCATCAAAAACCTGTAGCGCCATCTGTGATTGTATACCCGAAGATTTCAATAGACTCTTTAATGTTAGCTTCTAATTAATATTGCTCCTTCATTATATCAAACTAAGATGGCGTAGGACAATATAAATGATGGATTTGAATTTGCTTTTTATCAGTATTTGGCAAACACTATTTTGGATACATCACTCAAAAGATTTCTATGAATTCTAACTAATCAACAATAACTGAGTAAGAAAATTAATGTTTCATATTTATCGGCGATCCAAAAGAGACTTATTTTTTGAGTTTTCATCTATCAATCCATTCGTTTTTTCATTCAATGGGGTACTATCCAGATACTGTAGATATCGTACCTCGAATTTAAATAAATATTCGAGTGTGTTCAATTGATTTATCATATCTAGATAAAAATGGCAACTAAGCCACACAAGCACGGTAATATATTATGGTAAGTCGAAAACCTTGTCCTCATTAGTCAGTTCGAATAGTCACATAGAATACATGTATGTAACAGTCAAGATTCTATATCGACATAAGTTTCATCAAGATTCTTTATGCAGTATATTTCAAATGGGAAAATAATATTTGAAACGGCATGCCAATATTGGAATATTGCCAATTTTTTATTCATTTCATTAGGTAATTTTCAAAACATAAGTTAAGCAGTACAATTAACAAAAAAAAAATTCAGCTCTTTCACAGCAGGTTTGGAATTTTTCTGGTAGGTACTTGAATCATATTTCTTGATGCTACAAAACAACTGCAACTAAAACTTTCACCAAGCAAATGAAACCTCTTAATCATAATAAAATGTTTATGATTTTGTTCTCTTTCATTTCATTTTTCTTCCCTGCCAACCCTTGCAATACTATCTCAAAATCTGGAGTTGAATTTCATATCAATATTGTTGATTATTTTATAATTGCTCTTATAAATTTGCAGTCAAACGTACCTACGACAGCAAATGAAACTCGAAAAAGACATATTGTAACCTACAATTCAATGAATGACATGAATAGTATTATAACTGCATAATAATGGGAATAAATATTTTCTTAGAGTTTCTTTTAGAACTGCTTCGTGCTTAGAAAACTAAAAGTATGCATGTTTAATTATATCCTTCAACTGAATGTGAAACAATAATATCATATTCAATATTAGGTACATGAAACAACAGAGTATTCAGACCATTATACCTGTTCTAGTAGGTCGCTGATTTGGATTCTAGATAGAATTTAGAATTATGGGTTGTCCAATAAAAACCTCAATAGGTTCTTAATTGCCAATGGCCCTTGGTAAAGCTCATGTTCGTACATGTTCGTAAGAGACTAAAAATATAATACGTCTACCATTTTTGTTATTATCGTCATCTAAAATTCCAAAAAACTGAGTTATTTTTATGAAGTCCTAAGTTCTTGTAAGTAAATAATATTTCTCAAAATATTTGTTTTTGTTATTTGCCCAGAAACTTTGCCACCGCTAGCTTTGGCCTGAGTTGTCTAGTATGGCTAAGTAAGTAGGAAATTAAGAAACAATCAAGATAATATTTTCCTTAGAAGAATTATATAAGAAGAGCATTGAAGTATGTACTGTCGTACTCATTTTCAAATGCTAATTAAAGATATTACTCTTAATCAAATACGATGTTTAAAACCTTATTTTCAATCACCTTTTAATTATGAAATCCATACAAATAATTCGTTACTCTACACCGATATTTATACGATTTCTTCGGAGATAAATATTGACACATTAGTGGTATCTTCAAATATTACGTTGGTTTAAGGTTATATCGATTGTGTTAAATAATCGCGGCAGGTTTATGAAAAAACTTTACATAAACCTATATTTAGTTTTCAAGAATTTTATTCGACTGTTCAAAAAACTGGAGAGCATTTAGTGAAAAGTTATTCGTACATGCCGTTTATTGAAATTTGTTCTAAGTTTATTGTCGCTCTATATCAAATTACATTGGCTAAAACAGATATCTTACAGAAAAATTGAAGCTTTGTTTATTGCTTCAATTTGCTTTCCTACAACACGTCATTTTTTCACGTTTACGTTACCTACCAATAAATGACAATTCAGTAATGCATTAGAAGCAGGAATATTTTACTACAACACCGACATTCCTTGTATTCTAAATATGCAATTCAAAAATTGAGAATTTGCATAAAAACATCAGTCGTTGGAGGAACTTTACTTGAATAAATGAATTTCCTCATTCGATGAAAAATCAAAGGTGAAATTTCCTTCTCGCAATACCGAACGGATACTAGTAATCAGTTTCCTTCGATAAATTCGAATGGATTTATCGAAACATTTCCTAACTGCACGCGAAAATTATTCACGAAAATTCAACGAAGAAATATAAAACATTGGCTACAGCCTGCAGTCGCCACTGTGAGTAGTTCGTTTATCTTATCAATATCAATATTACTTTCTATGTCAGGTGTGTTGGCATTACCTGCTATATACTTTTAAATAAAATATATTCCACTTAGTTTGTACACAGCGCGACTAGTCTCAGTTACCTAATAGAGGATAGAGTTAATATTCTCCAGGTACAGTTGTCGGTCTTGTTTGAAGCTCTACTAGTGCGATATTGGAGTTATTTGAGGTGATATCCTACGTTTGTGTCGGTGAGTTGGGTATTTTAGTGCATATTGAATTTAAGAAGGAACATTCTGGAAATCATTCTGAGTACTGAATTTCTAACATCGAGCAATTCTTGATTTATTGGTTTCAATTTAGAAGCACCCATTCTTTGGTTATGTCTTAAATAGTTGATATAACTTGAACTCTAGAAATGGTTCAGATATACAGGGTGTTCCTTAATTGAACGTACAAACGAAAAGGGGAGATTCCTTAAGTGAGTTTAAGAAAAAAAAGTCCCATAAACATGGGGTCGCAAACGTTTCGTTTTCGAGATACAGAGTGTTGAAGTTTGAATTTTTTTCAAGTTTTTTTCTCATAGTATCTACACTTCACAAGATATTCAACTGAAATTTGGCATAGATATTACATTTTAGAGTGAGAACTCTATTGTTCTCACCACGGGACATGGCATTTTCGGTAGAAGATCTACAGGGTGATATTTTTTCTGCCACCTGTTCTTCTGCAGAACTTTTTTTTGGTGAGCAACTGTTAATTTGAAAAAATGTAAATAGAAGCTTTGTTCTTTTACTAAACTTTTCGGTCTCTTGTAGTTTTGTCGTATCTACCAACGATTTCGATAAAAAAAATTTTGAACGATTCTCTCGAAATTCTCATAACTATGATAGGAAGGCCAGTTTGTAATCTGTGGTGAATGAATACTCCGGGAGTGTTTGAAAGAGTTCGATCGTCTATGAGACGAAGAACAGAAGCTTGTATAAGAGTTGGGGGAGGACATTTTCAACATTTGCTGTAGTTCAGTCCTTTGCGGTTACTTAGTTTTCTTGTTATGATTTTTTTTTTTTAGTTTTACGTTTCTTGTTGTAATACATTTTTTGTGTTGATTATACGAGTTTATCGAATCTTTATGAATCATCGCTACAGATCAGGAAAATTTCCATAAAAACTGACACTGAGTTCATTCACCACAGCTTACAAACTGGCCTTCCTATTATAGTTACGAGAATTTCGAGAGAATCGTTCAAAATTTGTTTTCTCGAAATCGTTGTATACCCTGTATACGACAAAACTACAAGAGATCGAAAAGTTTAGTATAAGAACAAAGCTTCTTTTTACATTTTTTCAAATCAACAGTGGCTCACCAAAAAAAATTTCTGCAGAAGAACAGGTGGCAGTGTTCCAGAAAAAATATCACCCTGTAGATCTTCTATCGAAATTGCCATGTCACGTGATGGGAACTCTAAAATGTAATATCTATGCCAAATTTCAGTTGAATATCTTGTGAAGTGTCGATACTATGAGAAAAAAACTTGAAAAAAATTCAAACTTCAACACTCTGTATCTCGAAAACGAAACGTTTGCGACCCCATGTTTATGGGACTTTTTTTTCTTAAACTCACTTAAGGAATTTCCCCTTTTAGTTTGTACGTTCAATTTAGGAACACCCTGTACATACTCAGAATTTCTGTGAAATATGTAGAAATATTTTTTATTCAATGTTGTCCATTTTCACAGGTTTCTTTATATTGTCTGACCTCGTTCAGTTTCCATTCATTTTTATATAAAAAATTACCCCGATGAAATACGACACTATCCTTACCCAAGAATTTTTGAACGGAATAATTTGATGAGAAAAAAGAATTCCTCAATGAATACCTACATACTTCCTCTAAAGCCTACGCGTTCAAATTGTCTACTTCAAAAATGTTGTAATGATAATATGTAGATCTTCCTAACGTTTCCTCGAAAAAATTAAACTTATCTAAATAAACTATTGACCAATAATCTATTTCAATTATTTCCGAAAACTGGAGCAAGTATACTTTACATGACTCTCCCTTTATAAAAATGCGATGCTATAAAAAATGCAATCAAACGAAAAATATACCTCTTTATTTATTTGTGCCATCTTGTTTTCACGAAGACATCTCCGATTTTGTTTTTTGGGTGACCAGATAGCTTGGACATCTCCACAATATCATCAAAAATAAGATTAATTAATTATGACTCTATAATCGCAGTGGGTATTAAAATATTATCACTCTAGAGACTTTTCGATAATTTTCAGGGTTTTGTACACGGACGATTAATTTAATTTCACAAAGCAGTGAGAATCAATAATGAGAATGGCATACCAGGATGTCTGAGAGCATAATGTCGAATAATAATTCAAAGCCCTCTACGATGTTTTCATGTTTAATGAACACCCTGTATTCCGGAGTGATTTAAATATTCGGGAACTCTCGGGTATTCGAGGTTTCTATGGACAAAATTTTCTGAGGTATTTATCTCATTTCATCTTTCATCTCAAATATTTAACTCGTAAACAGATATAAAAGAGATGAAATGTTCACACTCAAGGTAAATTCGAAGAGATTGACATAATGGTTGTTAATACTGAATTGTTGAGTATTATTCAACATGGATACATGGTACATGGATATCGCAGAACTTTCAAGTCTACACTTAATCGTTCACTAGATAATAATTGAAATGGAAAATAAAGCATTTCATCTTCATAGAAATCTCAGTCTAAGACTGTATCTCACATCTCACCAGGTTATTACTCCAGACATTTCTTTTATTCATAAAGTGCCGGAACGTTAAAGCCGTCATGAATGAAAAAAGCAATCCCTCTCCATATGTTCATTTCTGCAGTTCGAGAGTCTACTCCCTATCTATAAAGGGTGAGTCTTAGGCTGGAAACGCACCGGATGCAACATTTTGTTGCGAGACGTTGCGCATCATTTTGTCTCGCAACAAAATGTTGCAAGCTAAAATCTAACTATCTTTCGCTAGCAACATTTCGGTTGCAACACATTTTTCCTAGTGTATTTCTGAAGTTTGAGAGGATCACACGTATTTCGACTTTCGTTTTTTCGAGGTGAATTAATTTGTATACGTATAGAAAATGGACCCGAATATCCTTATATGGCAATTTCTTCAATTACTGGAACCTGAAAAGTAGATTTGGATACATCCTTTAAACAAAAAAAGAAACATACTGGGATTCATTGGAGAGCTCAGGAATGATCCAGAGAAATTTTGTAACTATTGCCGAATGAACATCGAAACTTTCGACCATCTTTTGAGTTTAATCAAAGAAAAAATTCGCAAGCAAAATACGAATTATTATTATTATTCATATTATAATTATTATTCATTATTATTATTATTTCGAGAGTTTGGAGGTCATGAAGACTATTGAGAAATGTCCTATAGTATATAACATTACTAGCAAGGTAAGAGAGTTTTACCTCCTTGAGCCAGTAGAACCCGTTACCTTGCGTGTATTGTTTTATATTTTATTTGTTTCTCATTTGTAAAGGTTAGATACATTCCAAAAAAATCTCAATAATTTGTCGCAAATGTCGTAAGCTATGGAAGCGTTGCTATGAACATGTCTGTTTATTTTTCTTTACATTTGTTTTGGCGAAAGCGAAAATGAAGCAAAATGGTCTATGCTGAAAAGCTGCTTGCGAATGAAAGAAAATGACCCTGTTCGCAGGTTTTTTTTCCTTAAAAAATTAATTGAAAAATATGACGTTTAGTTGTCATTTGCAGATTTCAAAAGGTAATAGCGTTTCTGAAACGAAAAAATGAGCGTTATACGCCAAAAAAGGCCAGGGTTTTAAGTAAAGAAGAGGCTGAACAATTTCTTTCACATGCTCCTGATGACCAGTGGTTGCTGGCGAAAATTGTAACAATATTTGGGATTTTTGGATGTTGTCGATGTGACGAAATTCTCTCCTTAAACATGAATGAAGTAGAAGATATGGGAAAATACGTTATTGTGACATTGCGGCAAACGAAAAATTTAACGACAAGAAGATTCACCATATCCGATGATGGCTGCAGTGCTGCATCATCTGTATTCTGTATAACATTTTCTGCATGTTATACAGAAAATATGTAAATCTTCGGCCTCCTGGAACAGAAAGCACCGAAATTGCGATGAGTTATGTCGATGATTCGGTCAACAAAAAAATCGAAATGTCTAGCAAATTATTTGGTAGTAAGGAGAACAAATGTTCTGCAGTCCTCGAGTTCAGCAGTTTCTGAGTCAACAGATGGTTCATCATCAAAAATCTGTGTTACTGGAAATAACAATTGTACCATCATTTTCAACATAATGACGATAAAACAAAATTTTCTAATTTAAATAATACTACTGACTTGTAAAAATTTTGCAAGTTAACTGTCAGTATAACAAGTTAGTGACTTGATAAAATAAACTTTCTCGATTAATATTGTGTTTTTGTAAACTGACGTTTACAAATGAGAAACAAATAAAAACATTAACTGCACTGAATAGTACAGTTATAAATTTTCTTGCATTGGTGACACAATGAGATACAGTATGCCTCATAATGTAAAAGTAAAGAGTGACCTAAATCAACTATTGACTAAAGTATTGTTTGTATTATTTCTACTCATCATCTGGACAACAGAACTTCGATCAATAGATCAAACCTCTAGTATGTTGCAAGGTGAATGTTGCAACCTCTTCGGCAGGGCTGCTTCGCCTTTTTGTTGCGAAACGTCTCGCAACGTTGCAAGCAGTGACTTTCTTTCCATTTCATTCTGAAGGGAACGAGAAGCTTGCAACATCTTGAAACAAAATGTTGCATTCGATCAGTTCGAACCTTCGGTAGAGCACCTACTAAATTTGATGCGAAACACCTCGCAACATCTCGCAACGTCTCGCAACGTTTCGAACCCGTGTTGCAAGCGGTGCGTGCCGTCCCATTTGATTCTGAAGAAAATGCGGAGCTTGCAACACCTCGCAACATCCCGCAACGTCTCGCAACAAAATGTTGCATCCGGTGCGTTTCCAGCCTTAGACTCGTACAAATATTTTAGCAGTAGATTCTTGAGGTCAAAAGCAAATATTTACACAGGTTCCATTTTTTTCCATTTGGCCCTGATAAAAAGATAAGTTTTCATAATGAGCTGTGCCACCGCTGGAAAAACAAAATTACCTTCAGAATGACTAGCTAAATCTGTGACACTACACATCTGTGGATCTTTTAAAAAGAGTTGCATTCGGTCGAAGTACCGGTAGATTCGGGGACAGTCCTATAACTTGGGACAATTACCCCCCTTGCAAATTTCTTTGTTTCTTACCAATTAGTGAAGGGAAAAACTTATAAGATTGTGTAATGTCTTTTCGGTTAGTTTAACAATTAATTCCTGTTGAGTTTGCCGTGACCAGAGCGTTTGAATTGACAGTTAAAACCATAGAGATATTGAGAAAAAAGGTTTTTAACCATTTTCTATTATTTATATTGATACAAATCATATGATGTTATATATTTGGGAAATCAGTAAAAATTAAGCTTTCAAAAAATTGTCCAGAAATCTATTGTTCCTATTTAAAAAACATAACTTTGGGTCATAGCTTCGTAATTAAAAATCCTGCTAAAAAGGCAAGCACGCCACTGGATTTTACTGTCTGTGCCTGTATAATGTTTTAATTTCAGAGCTCTATCATCAATATTAGCGGAGATATAAATTTATTTCAAATCGCCATTTTTCTAATTTTCGCTTATAACTCGAAAGCAAAAGAAGGTGGCCACAAATGACTACTACTCTTGTTAGTTTCTCAGAAAAAGAGAACGAGAATGGGGTATCAGATTTCGTCTATCTCCTCTGGTTTAAAAGTTATTGTAGTGCTAAAACATCGAAATTTGCCCACCCTGTACATGCGTTTCACTATTTGCATGCTTTATTTTTTTTTCTGAATACGTGGGATATTGTGATATCAGATATGTGATGAGACAAAGTTGTTTACAAATCAAACGGCAACACGGATCTCATTCATTTATTTTGTTATTTCATAGGGTGCCGATTAAGAAAAACTTGTAGGGAAAAAAGTGTTTCTTTTGACCTCAAGAATCTTCTGTTGAAATATTTCTACTAGTCGAAGACTCACCCTGTATAGAGAGTTGAGTGTATTGTTTCTACGATGTTTGGAAGAAATCTTCTGGGAAAACCTGTCGCCCTACTCATTGCAGTTTTCTGTTCGGAACTAGGATTGCTGACGAGTGGCGCTCCAGCGGATTTCAACGCAACTAAAAAACGACGCTTGCGTGAAGAGCGACGCTCCAACCGCGCCCGATGGACGCCAGTACGCTTGCAGCCATGGACAAAGACGCTCTGAAGAAGCAGATCGAAAATATGAAGTATCAAGCTTCTATGGAACGCTGGCCATTATCCAAATCTATAGCCGCGTGAGTAAAACTTTTCGTATATTGATAATAAGTGCGCTCTTTAAATTTTATTGACGATTTTACGCGATTTTTTTGTGGATATTTTGAAAGAATAACCTCATTCTGGTGTACACAAATGACTAATGGGAAGGTCTGTTGATATCATTGACAGTTCGCAATAATTGTTTGGGGTTTAACTCGTTTCGATAATTTCTGGGCAGAAGTTGTTGATTTTCTATTATTTGAATTAATCGAATATGAAAGTTTTCGAAAGTACACTCATAATATACGGTCAATTATTTTGAAAAATATGTTGCCCTATTCAGATATGCTTTCTCAAAAAAATTTCGTATATCATGCAATCATTTCTTTTTTGTATACAAGGATAATATGAATTCGACTGAGTTCATTGTTAATGCTAATATAGAAAAAAAATAGTCATTTTTTGGTCATTATATTGTGCTAATACCAAAATATTATGAAACTATAGTTGAAATTACAGGTCCTTCAAATTTAGAAATGATCAATTATAAGATTTTGGTTAAATCCTTTTCAGCATATTATGATATATTTCCTATTGTTTTTTTTTTCAGATATTTCTTATACGAGAAAAATAATTCTCAAACTTGAACCGCCCATCTAAACATGATGTTCAAAATCTTGATTTTGGAAACTATTCATGATCATGATGATAGTATGATATCATAATAAAAAAAAAATTTCGATCCTGGAATTTTCAGTTTTGAACTGAATCGAAAAATTTCGAATATTGGGAAGAAGTTTGTACCACATTCTCTACAATACATAATATAATTTTGCAGGGTGAATAAATTAGAGAACTTTTTGTTGATGGGTTGAAAAAATCTACTAAACTGAAAATAACTTGTTTGCATTATCACAGATATAGCTTCAGGAATTTAGTGCCTTCAAGATTTTGAAATAGGGATCACAAAAATAATGAAAAAATGACTTCTTCATAAATCATTCCGATCAAACCTTGGACCTACTCGCAATATGAACTCATTATTCATTCTACCATTGAGTATTCAACTCAATGGTTCTATACACAGGACTGTCCCAAAACTAGTGAATCTAACGTCACATCACGATAGAGTAGACTAAATACTATCAAATGACACAAACATTAATTAAGCGAAAATGTACCATTTCCAAAAAAATCTAACCTAAATTTGCCGATTTTCGAACAATTCTTTTCAATCAAGGCCAATTTGTGATGAAGGATAGCGTTTTTCACCCATATTCATCCTAGATTATCCTTATCCTTGTTATTTGTATTATTCTGAGTAATGAAAATGATGTAAAAAAAAAATTTTATTTACATTTACTGAGGTTTTCGATGTACTACTAGAATAATTTTAATTGAGGTCGATAATACAATAATCTAAGATTAATATGAGCTAAAATCGCTATCTTTCATCACAAACTGGCCCTGTGATTGAAAAAAATAGTTCTAAAATCGGCAATTTTGGGTATTTTCATAAAATTCGAATTATTTTGGAAACAGTACATTTTCGTTGAACTAATGTTGGTATCATTCGGCAATATTTGTTCTAGTCTATCGTGGTGTAATGTTTGATTCACTAGTTTTCAGGCACCCTGTATATACAGTCTGATTCACGTCACCTAGCATATAAAACGATTTCAGTGAACCGAGCCTATGGATCACAAATTCAACAGAAGAAGTAGTTATTCCTTAACCCTTTACTGCACGATATATATTGAATAAGTGAAAAAAAAATTTTTTTTTGAAATATATGGTTTTATTAAGGGTTCAAAATTAATTATAATATTTTTTTATCATCAAAAAGTACCTATTTAAATTTTTTTTTTCAAAAACCATATATGGTTTCATATGCATTGAAGCTTCAAACCTCTTGGACATAATATGGTTTCGTATGCACACAAAGCCAAATGATAAGTGATATCAAAAGCTTAATATATTTGACGAAAATTAAGTATCGAAGAATGTTATACAAATGTATTGATGAAACTTTATCAAACAATTCCTCTTGTCATTATAACATAAAAATACCTTATATTTGGGACATTTAGTATAAGTTTCCATTGAACAAACTTTACAAATTTGACGATTTTTATGTCACTTTGGCAAGTGTCCAATATTGTCAGTCCTCACAGAGGTCAAGGGTAGGTCCTGATGCTTTTCTCATTTTCTTCCTCTGAGTTGCTGTCCTAGGGCTTGAACAAACTGATGGACTTCCATGGCGGCTCGTTGATGGTCATAGACATATAGACATGGAGTGTGCCTTCCCTTTCTATCTATGCATGAAATACGGTCAAAAAAACTGACAGAGAGAAACTGAACATCAGGCATGCAGTTGTCTTTTTCCAGAATTTTGATTGGTCCACACTCCCCTCTATGTAAAAAAAAAGAGACAGGTAAATGCCCGACGATCATTTCTCTCTTTCTATAAAGAAGCCAATTTCATGATGACATTGCTCATTTTTTTTTTTTTTTTTTTTTTGGTGTAGCAGGGGGAAAATCTGCAAACAGACGAACACACCCTCTGCTGAGGGGGAACAGTGTGGGGATTCTCACTCTCTGAGCTCGAGACCCACTAAAAACCCTTAACTGCTTCTTCATAGGTTCCGGGCATTTTGCCTATTAACCAGTTGACTCTTATGGTTTCTGGACTCTCACACGATCATAGTCGTGTTGATAGTTGTATGCTGCCTATAGCTTTTATAGGTTAAGCTCTTCTTTGGTTACATTTAAATCCTTAACTGATCTCTCGGTCTTCGGTGGTAGGTTCTTGACCTTCTAGCTTCTTCTGTTGGATCGTAGTCGACTAATCTTCGTAGTTCCTCATTTGGATGTTGTTTGGCTTTGTCGAATATCCTTTCCGCCTTTCTCTTCATAAATTCTGTAACTGGTTTCCATTCCAAGTCCTTGTAGATTTGTTTGTTCCTAACAAACCAGGGTACGTCCATCGCCATTCTAAGGAGTTTATTCTCAGTGGCCTGTATTCTCTTGATGTGGGTCTTGGCTGCGAAGCCCCATGCCGCCGATCCATATGTGAGTTGTGGTCGCGCAATAGTTTTAATCATCGTCAACTTGATGTTCTTATTCATATGACTTCTTCTGCCTATGAGTGGATAAAGTTTACTCATTGCGGCTTTTGTTTTATCAACAGCACATTTGATGTGGTTTTTCCATGTAAGTCCTCTGTCAAGCGTCACTCCTAGGTATGTTGCTTCATTTTTCCATTCAACCTCTTGTCCATCAACTTCAAGGTTTTCTTCCATCCTCAATCTTCTCTTTTGCAGTAATATTGCTTGAGTCTTTCTTCCATTGATTTGGATTTTCCATTTGATGCACCATTTGAGTAATTCATCTATGGCTTCCTGCAGTCTCCGGTGTATGATCTCTGGGCGTCGATGTCTGAAAGCTATTCCTGTGTCATCTGCGTACAAGGTGAGCATATTCCTAGCATTCTTCGGGATATCATAAACGTATATTACGTAAAGCAGAGGTCCAAGTACCGATCCTTGAGGCACTCCCGCTTCCAATTGTCTGGTTTGAGAGGTTGCTCCATCTATCTTCACATAAAAGTTTCTATTCCTCAGATAATTCCTTATAATCTTGCATAGCTTGGTCGAATATCCTGCTCTTTTCATCTTGTAGATTAGGCCTTCGTGCCATACTCTATCAAAAGCTCTCTCGATATCCATCAGAACTAATCCTGTGGCCTGTTTGGTCTGCATTCCTTCGGTGACGTATTCTATGAGCCGTAGTAATTGGAGTTCAGTCGAGTGTTCTCGTCGAAATCCAAATTGTTCGGGTGGGATTATCTTCAACATTTCTGTTTCCTCATTCAGCCTTTTGGCGATAACCCTCTCGACGACTTTTCCTAGTGCTGATAGTAGGCTGATCGGTCTATAATTTTGAGGAAGACATTGCTCAGTCCATGTCTCTATGTCTATGTTGATGGTGAACTGGTCACTGAATTAGCCAATGGACGACCTCGTTTACGAGGAAGAGCCTTTTGCTTTGCGCAGGTGTTCCGAAACGGCTTGTTTGAAGGCGAACAGAGATAAATAAGAGTTTTTTTTTTTGCCACAAAATCCACGCAGGGTCTACTTCACCACTAAAAAAGAAAAAGACAGCCTAGCATGAAGAAAACGTGAAGCAAATTGAAGAAAAACCATATTCGCGTGCGTAATATATAATCATGCTTGTGTGCATACGAAACCACATATGTCTAAGCGAAGAAGCGAAGAATGCATACGAATCCAGTTATGGTTCCGAAACAATTGTGGTTGAAAATGGGTGAAATTTGAAAGAAAGTGAAAATCTAGTATAGTACATACGAACTAGAGGTTATGACAGAAAACAAAACATTTTTTGTTGCTTTAAAAACTCATCTTTTCATTTTTATTTTTTTTTGCAAAGTTGAGAATCGCACCTGCATGTTAACATTTACTCACAATGTCTGGAAAAGTGAGATTATATCCAAGTGGCATGTGATCATGGACAAAATCGATGTGTTTTATTATTGCTAATGATATAACCAATACACTCCGTTAGGATCCATACGTTAATTTTTCATTTTTTTAGAATGAATAAACTGTGAACATGTCAAACCATTTATGGTTTCGTATGCGGTAAAGGGTTAATTCGATACTGATATGTTTTGACCAGACGCTGTTGTGACTTTTCTCTTATTGGAAAAATAGCAATCTGCATTTAAGTATATGTAAGGTGAAGATTCCCAGCAATCCTCTGACACATTCTTTCGATATTTACCCATGCACTTGTACGGTTTTTGTGATGGGAATGATCCAAATTTATTATATAATGACCATACTTGAATTGGTTTGGCCGATACTTAATGAAGATCCATGATCAAACTAGAAACTCAAGAAACTGAAAAACTTGATTTGCACTGGAATGAGTTATTTTACCCCTACAGATATTGCTTCACCTACATGAAGATTCATTCGGATAAAAATCGTGTAATTCAGTTTCTAGTTTTCAATTCAATAATTTGAAGGGGAGCTAACTTTTCATACACATCATTGAAGACTGATTTATTCAGTTCAACTATCATATCGCAATTTTTTGTTGTAACTCCTTCAGTTCCTCCTGTAAGTTAAGGGTATTTTTCTAGAAAAAACTTTGTACACTGGACCTGCTCGTGAAAAGATGTAAGTCTCTCGCTACAATACATAATGTCATTATCCTTTCACCTGAAATTATTTTATAAGTATGCCAAAATCATAATAATATGGATGTATTGATGTCATACAAGTAAATAAATCTGGTAGTTAGGGTGTCTACGATGCTAAATCGGGATTGACGCCCGAGTCATGGAGAAGTAGTGGATCTTGAAGATTAGATGGTAGAAGGAGAAAAAGGTTCTATTATATATGCATGATAGATGCCAGATGTACATACTCGAGCGTGTCAGATTTAGATAGTGTAAATGGCCTACGTGTCTCATATCAGAGACACTGACAAATCTGACAGTTTTCGTGGTGGGGCTGGCTGTACGGAAGAATTGAGATTGACAAAATATTTTTTTCGAGCGTGTTAGATTTTTAGAGGATTTGTTAATTGGACCCGAAGGAAGCTACTTTTCAAGAGACTGACAATTCGGGCGTGACGTAAGGTCACAGCGGTCCTTTGAAAATGCACAGAAAACGTTACTTGTACATACTCGAGCGTGTCAGATTTTCATACAGATGGTTAATCTTGGTGTTGCAGACGTGTTGACCCATTAATCTGAAACTAATCAGGGGGTGTTTTCTTAATCTGACAGTTCGAAGATGATAACAATCTAATTTTTTTTTAATATCTTCCTTCCTGTACCTCTAGTCGTTTCCGTATTCATTATGAAAATTGATAATAAAGTTCTCTACAACTTTTGTCTGTAGCAATTTTACATACTCTTAACAGTTTTCGAGCTAGAGGGTGATGAGGGCGAGGAGCTCAGCCATACATGCGAAAGGGCAAGATCAATGTAGAATCCCTTTGAACGTAGAAAAAATTGCATCGGACGAAATTTGTAGAAAACGTTATGCTCTACAGCTTTTTTTTAGGATTGCGAAAACGATTTGAAGCTCAGGAGAGGAGATAATTAAAAAAAAAACTTATTTTGTGACTTTTATGACCAATTTTTATTATTTCAGCTTGATGAATTTGTCAGATTATATTATTCCTATTATTCTTGAATCATTACCTTCAAAATAAGAAAAAAAGCCACCTCGGTCGAGAATATTGTTACATGTGACTTTTTTTTGTGGCGCCCTCCAACACATTTTCGTCACGCTCAAATTGTCAGGTTAAGAGAATAATATAGGTATACTTTTCAACATGTAATTAACCACATATATCTTAAGCTGACACGCTCGAGTATGTACAATGATCGTTTTATTTTTACTATTCTGGCAGGCTGTCCTAGACAATTCCCCCTATATACATATCTAATTTTTGGTAGAGGTACTGTATAAGGTCCAAGGTATCTCCCCTTAGATCTAAAACGCTCGAGAGAATCCCGAATTTGCCTCATGACATGATTTAGACATGAGGCTTTAAGTATGTTAATCTGGAAAGTCTATTGAAAATCAGAAATTAGGAATTATAGAGTTGTGCCAAGCTCACTCGAAAATGGAGAGAACCGAATACGTATCGAGAAAAAATATGTATAAAGAAACAATATCGATTTGTTTGGAATTTGAATATTTTGAAAACAACGACCTTGATTTCTGAGATCACAGCTTCTTTGCGATTGAATAATATTTGAAACTCGTACTAGGTAGGTACGAATTTTATACCAGGCCGTGAGTTCACTATAGTCACTCAGGTCGTTTGAGTTTCTATAATGAATTATTTCCACTGTATGCAGTTTAACTATAATATTCAAGTTTTCTGCAATTACCTAGTCATTAAAAATAAGCAATATTTTTTTTCTCCAAAGCTCTCAGCGATCATTCATCAATGGTTGATTATATTCTTCATGGCCTTTCATGTTCTTATACCATGAAAGACACTAAAAACGAAGTATATCCGGAAAACTATTCAGTTGCAGTCGCCCCGAATAGATTATGGCCTTCAGAAAATTCATTTAGTTTTATCGCACAGGTTTTAATGCGAAATCAATACACTTTGGGTGCCGGCAACATATTGGTCCTAAAAAATAACATAAAATTCTTATCGAAAAGTGTTCATAATACATGTACTTTATTCGATTCATGTGAAATGAGCCTTTCAAATTGCGTAATGTTGAAAATATTTCTTCCTAACGTGTATGGCAACTAGCCAGAGGCATCTATCCACAATTGAAGTTTAATACATCTGCAAACATGTCGCTGGCAGAGGGCTGGTATTGATTTCAGTCGAACAAATTAGGGCTGAAAAGTGACTCCATCCCCGGCAAAGTTCCCAGAAGAAATATCAATTTGTGTCATCCAAGATTTCATCCGTTTTCTGCCATATTCACGTTAGTAGGTCTGGTTTAGGCGTTTAGGAGTGTTATCCTCTATATCGGTAATGAATTATTTTATCAAGAAACATCAATATCAATTCTGAATTTTTGTGCCAGAGATGGATAAACTTTTGTTGCTGAAGATAATTTGGGCATTGAAGGGAAATTCTCATCAACTTAATTCAAATTTTCATGAATTTTGAGGTCTAGGACATACACTTTAGGAGTGTAGTGCTATCGTATAGTAGTAATTGAATAAGAACTACGATTGCAAAAATATCGAGAAAAATACAGGGTGGTCCAGATCCTAACCAAGAAATTTTAACCACGTATTCTACATCAAAAATAAGCCCTAGTTTGTCCTATAAACATATGTCGAGAAATGTTTCCTCTCCGAGATACGGGGTATTAAAATTATAGAAAAAATAATGTTTTTCATTGATAACTTTCACACTGATTGAAATATTTTTATGAAATTTGGAACATAGGTTTTGAGCGTCAAGGAGCACTTTTTGTATAATATCATTTCTGTTCTATTCTACCAGTGGCGTCCGTACTGCAGCGAGACTGAATATTTTCGTATAAAAAATGATACGCCACTGGTTTTTCCGACAATAAAAATTACTATTTGAATCCTTATTTAATTTGGAGCAAATTCGGTATCTTGACTTTTTGCTGAACGAGGCACCGTTTCCGGCTAAAAAAATAAAACATATTCTCATGCATGAAGAAATCGCCAAAAAATATAGCAATAAAAAGCTTACTACGGTCTTATTATTATTATGTAGCTACCGTATCAAATTTTGGCGATTTCTTCATGCATGAGAATGTGTTTTATTTTTTTAACCGGAAACGGTGCCACGTATAGCAAAAAGTCGAGAGACCGAATTTGCTCCAAATTAAAGAAGGGTTTGAATAGTAATTTTCATTGTCGGAAAAACCAGTGGCGTATCATTTTTTTATCTGAAAATATTCAGTCTCGATGTAGAATACGTGGTTAAAATTTCTTGGTTACGATCTGGACCAGCCTGTAGATATACTTATATTTCTGCAATCATGACATATTATTGCTACTTTCAATCGCCACAATAGACTCATTTTCGACCACACTTTGAAAAGATCAACTACTCCTGATGTGTACAGGGTGGGCAAAATTGTTGATACCTGAATAACAACTTTTTCAACCCAACGAGATAGAGGCAAATACATGGCACATTACGGTCGTCTTTTTTCGAGAAACTAAATAATGCCATCAACTGCACTAATCTATCTTCTTTTGTTTTCGAGTTATACGTCAAAATTGAAATTTCAACTTTGGTCATTATCTCCGTTTCTGTTTAAGCTAGAATGTTGAAATGAAAACATTATACAGACACTTTTTTCATAGCAATCCAGTGGCGTACTATGATTTTTTCCAACAGGTATATTTGCTGAGCTATAACATAAAGACGTATTTTTTCTTAAGAAAACAGTAGTTTAAAATAACTTAGAAAGACTGAGAATGATGTATAATATATTTCTGAAACAATAAAAAAATGTCGATTTTTTCCAAGTCATTTCAAATTACTGTTTTTATAAGAAAAAACACAACTTTATGTTATAGCTCAGCAAATAAACCTGTAGGAAAAAAGCATAGTACGTCACTAGATTGCTATCCAAAAAGTGTCTGTATTGTGACTTCATTTCACCATCCTAGCACAAACAGAAACGGAGATAATGACCAAAGTTGAAATCGCTCAAATTTAAATTTTGGCCTATAACTCAAAAACAAAAGAAGATAGAGGAATGCAGTTGATGGCATTATTAGTTACTCGAAAAAACACGAAATAAATTGTACATTCATTTTTCTCTATCTCATTGGCTGCAAAAGTTGTAGTTCAGGTATCACCAATTTTGCCCACCCTGTATGTCCTGGACGTCATAGGTAATAATGAATAAAACCTCACCAATGGCCAAATCATCCTTAGCACTAAAAGGTATTTCCATCACTTTTGTAGATTTCAAAAAGACTAACCAAATCATAAAATATTAATTTAATTTATTCTTAAATTCACAATAATAAATTTAATAGTAAACAACGATCAAAAAAATTCGTCGTCTAGTAGGCTATATGGAATTTTGAAGGTTGATGTTATGTCACTGAAAGTGTGTCTTTTCTTCAATTAATTTTTCTTCCCAAAATGTAAACATGAACAATCATGACATTATCGTATATGCGTAATTTTCTATTTTCATATACTTTTTTGTCAAAAACCATTTCTTCTTCGAGTTCTTCTTTGAAGTTTGAAGAAAATGCTATATGAGAGGATTCGAAATGTGTGGCATATAATTGACGAAAGAAAAAACAGTTTCTAATGGTTTTTATTGCACAGAAATGTTGTCATTATACAGGCTGTTCCAAATTAAGTCGGTATCAATGCCAACTCCGTTATTATTCATGCCACAAATTCTGTTAAATGGGCCAACTAGTAGCACTATCCTCTCGATGCCGAATGCAAACCAAAAATTAAGAGTCGCGTTTTCAAAATATTTCACAAAATGTGGAAATATTTAGTTCATTCACTAGTACAAAAAATTTCTTTGGTTAGGCGAATAAAACCTTATGATTGTCCAAACACCTAAAAATACTGTCGTTCGTATAAGTACCAAAATTGAGTGTTTGGGCAATCTATGAGATTTTATTCTCCAAAACAAAGAAATTTGTTGTATAGTGAATAAAATAAATATTTCCACATAAGCCAATCATGTTCCACTTTAGTAAAAAAGTTGATATGAGCTTGTTGTTGAGAATGTTATTACGAATCGAAATGAAATATTTTGAAAACGTTACTGTCAATTCGTTTTTTGTTTTCGGTATCGAGAAGGCCATCAAAAATGCTACTAGTTTGCCCATTTAGCCGAATTCGTAGCATCAATAATAACTGAGTTGGCAATGGTGCCGACTTAATTTGGAACACCCTGTATAGAGAACGCTCAAATCGATATTTCATAAGATGCGTCTCCAATTTTTGGGTTTGAAAATTTATTGTAACAAAAAAATCAATATTCAACCTTCGTATATCCTTCTTTTTATTACCGAATCATTAGTCTGATCTTAAAAAAACTCTATCCACAACAACATAGGGTTCGATCTTTCACGCCTTCACATTTTTTTGAATCGTTTTATTAGCAGAAGGGATAGCAGAAATATTTTCCAATCCTATGTTCAAATTCAATTAAGATTCGTATTTTATTCACAACTCTTCGAGCTATTTCAGAAACATCATGGAAGCAAAATTCAAAAAAATTCCTCAGATAATACAATACAAAATTTTCTGTATGTACGTCTGAACGAAACCATGAATTTGTCCCTGATAATAGAAATATATACTCGTATTTTACCTCCACTCTAAATTATATCCATTTTCCTTTAGAATAACTAACATTATTGAGTATTAACCCCCCTGGGGGTCGAATACTCATAGCGAACATCGAAGTATTCATAATAATCAACACTACGTGCCCTGCTCTCTTTCATTTTCAACCCTCTAAAATCTATAACATTCTTTTGTTTTATTCTGATGTACATAGCTTGGGGTTGAATAATTCACTGTGTACTCCACAGAGCTGCCGTATAGCCTGCAGTTATTCACAAACATGTCTCATCTAAGTCCATTCACTGATTGGAATCCTGTTGTACGCATACAAAAGACGATATTTTATCCCTTGAAACTCCGTATAAATCCCTTCTGCGCTGAATTGGCTTGGAGCTGTTTTATGTATACGTATTTTCCACTCTTGAAAAACGTCCTGCCCGATGCTAACAGCTAACTCAGCATTACTCGCAACAAAAACAAAATATAGGGTGAGATCATGAATTTGTGTGAAAAATAAATAATACGGATTGAAATCCAGATTCATGCCCCAGAGTCAAGAGAATTTCACTGAATGGCACGATTTTCATTTGGGATGGAGTTTTTACCACAAACAAAATAAATGTCAAGAATCAATACAAATTATTGCATTATGCCTTTAGGTATTTGAAACTATTTCCCTTGTTATTCTGGCACTTTTAAAACGCCGATTTCGACGAGATTCATAAATTACGGTATAGCATATGGTTTTTAAAAAAATTTTCAAGTTGAGTCGCTATCAAAATAAGCAATTATATACAGAGTGCTCCATTTAAAACAATAAAATTTCAACTTTTTAGGCGACCCTGTTTATTTAAGCTACAACATGTAGATTTTCAACGACTCTACAAAGTTTATACAGGGTGTACCAAGTTCGAAGGCCTATAAGACGTTTCTGGAGAACTGGACCTATTTGAAATCTGAAAATTTGGATTCTGATATTGTTCGACATTATCTACTGAGCTAAAATATTCTTGAAGCGTGAGCACTTTCAGTACAAGGAATGGAAATAAATTTTTCAAAAATTGTTTTCTATTTTTTCGTTTCTGATATGATAGAGTATACAATTTTGAATATATTTCTGTTCAACTCGTTGCATTCGTCCAAATGGTTTTCATAATATTGAGAAAAAACTGAAAAAAAATAAAGATGCGCATTCAGAATTATGTTCGATATTCCTATTCTAAATATCTTAAGCACAAACCGTTTTCACATTTTTGTCGAAGAATGTGGGAATATTGTACATTTTCTGAATTTCGAAAAACTACCCACAGGGTATTCCAAATGTTGTGTCAAAAATTTGGATAAAGATTTGCCCATAACTTTCGTTTTTCAAATTAGAACCCTAATTTTTCATGATTGCGTTGGATTCTGCAAAGAAAAATAATGATCATGATTTAACATGTTAATGCTCCTAAAATGAAGAATTTCGGAGTTATTTAAGATAAGGTAGATAATTAGATAAGGTATATAATGTCGAACAATATCATAATCCAAATTTTCAGATTTCAAATAGGTCCAGTTCTCCAGAAAGGTCTAATAGGCCCTCGAACTTGGTACACATTTTTGATAACCCATGTATATTTTGAAATAATCGACTGTTCTAATGATTTTTTCAAACACTGTATATTGAAAAATTATATTCGATTCCCATTATCATTAACATATAGAAGATATTCATGCAATATTTGAATAAGGTTCATACACATAAGATTATTGTCGTTTGTTGCGGAAATAGCGGTTAGATAAGATTAAAATAAATCTGGAACTTTTCTTCTCACTTGAAGTAAACAGCTTCGTGGGAATGATTTTATAAAATTGGAAGATTTCAATAGGATAGCTCTAAGCTCTAATGCAAAATAGTAAGAGAAGCACTGACTTAAGGTCAGAAACACTTATGCTTTTGTTAAAATCCATAACCAGCAGTCAGCATCTAATTTGTAATTAGTTTTTGAATAAATTTAAAAACTAAAACTAACCTGTACAGGTACTGTACAGGGTGGGCAAATTTCGATGTTTTAGCACTACAGTTTTTAAAGCAGAGCTCTATCATCAGTATTAGCAGAGAAATAAATTTATTTCGATATCGCCATTTTTCCAGTTTTTGCTTATAACTCGAAAACAAAAGGAAGTGGCCAAAAATTACTACTATTATTGTGAGTATCTCAGAAAAAGAGAATAAGAATGGGCTGGTTTAAAAGCTTAGTGCTAAAACTAATTTGCCCACCCTGTACAGGAGCAAAATTCGTTGTCCACTGAGGGGATCTCGGTAACTATAAGAGCTAGAAGAAAACGGATGACTAATTTCCGAGCTCTTTTCAGAGAAACAAAGAATGGTGAAAACCGTAGCCTTCTACGATTCTTCGTAGAAGATGATTTTATTGTTATTATATCATTACTTGTGTAGGTACGAGTATTTATGTTAGGTCTGCGCTAAAATAATACCTACTGATTTTGAAAAAGTGGAATTGAAATTCTAATCGAATTTTTTTTACAGTATGCGGGAATACGTGGAAGAGAACGAGAAAAACGACCCCCTCATCCATGCACCTGACAAAAAGAACAACCCCTGGGCAGAAAAAGGAAAATGCACCATTATGTAGAATTTCATCCAGATCCTTATAAGTTTCATCATTCTGAGTTTACCGATATTTCTCGTACTTTGTTCAAATGTGAAAAACTTGAAAATTGAAGACGTTTCATCTATGATTCGTTCGTTGAAGATATTTCATTTAGACGTTAAAAATATCGAATTATGAACAGATACGATATTATCACAAACTCCATATTCCAAATCTCTCGTTGTTAAAATAAGTATGTTAATCAACATCAGTTGAGAATTCGTTAAGATTGAAATTGGATTTTTTAAATTGTCAATTGTAGTTTCGAAACAATACAAACAGGACTTTGAACAAGGGTTTGAAAAAAACTAGGTTAATATAAATATGTCGAGTTTTTATATGAACTAAAATAAGTCAAGTGTTGAAATATTCTTTGTTGTTTAATTTTCATAATTTATTGTCAGTTCTAGTCAGATGTCGAATAGTTAGGTTTAAATTGATCTTGAAATTATGGGAATATGTGAGTTCGAAAAAAATTTCGACATTATCGAAAAATGAGCAACTTCCGACCACCATCAAATATCGATATCAACATCATGTTGAAATAAATTTTCGAATTTGCGTATTTTATCATAAGACAAAGAAACTTCTATGATGTCGAAAATTTACTTTATAAGATGCTCTTCCAGTGCAACAAAAACACGTTCCTTGAACATCAAGAAAATTCGGTGAATGTACACCGAAGTTGTACAGGTATATTCTTAGGACTTCTACGTATAACTTTGACTCAGTAAGAGAGATAGATGACTGTGGTAAAAAAAACGATTTGGACTCAACATTTATCTTCCAGAAATAATACAAAATGCTTCGACATTTAAGAATATGGCTTTCTAATTCTTCCCGAATATTTATATTAGTCGGAGTAAAATGAATATCTCAATAAAGACAAATAAATCGATTAAAACTATTTCAATAATCTTCACTGAGGTACTTACTTACTGTAATGAGTATTTTAATCAATCTATATCTATTGAAAATACCTACGTAGACTTTTGTGTAAGTGAAATAACGATAATCACATACTTACTTAAGATTTAGGTTAGATTTTAGATTCCTATGAAAATAACTTGGCCGATCAAAGTCATTTTCGATAATCATATACCATACCTGAAGTGTAATTCAATATGACCATGCTGTTCGACCATCACATTAATTCTTAATATTTACGTAGATTATATGAGTATTGTATCCATATTATTTATAATTAAATATACTTTATCCATTGTGGTAATCTATTAATATATACTTACTGAAGAAATTATTCTGAATTTGAGTGGGATCCTTTTAAATTGAACAAGGTATATAAATTACCTAATTGAATTTTGAAACTTTCAATGTTAATATTTCAAATGATTGGAGAGGTGGAGAACATAATGTAGTTCGCTCTATTAGACTTTTCTTGAGAATTAACTAGAATTAACCAACGAAACTTAGTTGAGGACTTTAAACCTCTGGAGTCTAGAAATTTCCATTAAGGACTACCTATACTATCAATATTTGAGTTAAGTAACATTTTAAACTTTCTTGATAGTTTTGCAATCTCAATCTCAAGTCTATTTTTCTCTCCCAATTCATTTCAAGCGATAAATTTTGTTTTGAGCGAATTCTATTTCTATTTCTCCCTACAGTTCACTAATGTTGAAGTGTTAGAGAAAGGGTTACACCTCTCGATACTGATTTAGATACATATTTTGAGTAAAAAATAAAAACTATGCGCCCCAACGCGGATCTTTGAGTTACCCCATAATTCACCAAGTGTACTATAGAGGTATAGTTTTGAATTGAAGAATTTGAAATCTTATACCGGAAGTTTCGTTAATATTTTGCATACAAATTATATTATTAAGGATACTAATCTCTTGAGTTATATGGAATCTGAAAGGTCTGAAATGTTTCTTTTCTGAGATACAGGGCATTAAATGCTCTCAAAGTAAATAACAAATTAAAAGAGTTCCGCAATCCAAAAGAAGAAGCATGGACTCTTGTTTATTAGCTGGAGATAGCCATTTTCAACAATTCTTGTTATTTGAAAAGCTTTTTGGTGTAATGAAATTCATTTTTCGATTGCTAGACTCTAGGATTGTTCTGAATAAAGAACGTTTTTCAAAATTTTTACGAGCATGACAGATTTTCGGAGGATATGTTAATTGGACCCAAGAAAACCTACTTTTCAAGAGACAATTCAGACGTGACGCAAGATTACAGTGGTTCTTTGAAAATGCATAAAAAAATCGTAACTTGTGCATACTCGACCGCATCAGATTTTCATACAGATGGTTAATCTTGGTGTTGACTCATTTATCTGAAACTAATCAGGGTGGCTTTAATCTTACAGTTTGAAGATGATAAGAAGCTTTTTTTTTAATATCTCCCTTTCTGTAATTTCAATCGTTTCTATATTCATTATTGAAGAAAATTCTATACAACTTTTCTCTCTCTGAAGCAATTTTGAATACTCCTAACCGTTTTCGAGTTAGAGCTAGGGTGATGAGGGCGAGTAGCTTAGCCACACATGCGAAAGGACAAGACGAATATGGAAACCCAGTCTAATGTACAGGGTGGGCAAATTTCGATGTTTTAGCACTACAGCTTTTAAACCAGAGGAGATAGACAAAATCTGATACCCTATTCTCGTTCTCTTTTTCAGAGAAACTAACAAGAATACTAGTCATTTTTGGCCACCTTCTTTTGTTTTCGAGTTATAAGCGAAAATTGGAAAAATTACGATTTCGAAATAACTTTATATCTCCACTAATACTGATGGTACAACTCTGAAATCAAAACATTATACAGGCTCTTTTTTAAGTAGAATCCAGTGGCGTGCTCGCCTTTTTAGCAGGATTTTTAATTACGAAGCTATGACCCAAAGTTATGTTTTTTTAAATGGGAACACTAGATTTCTGTGCAATTTTTTGAAAGCTCAACTTTTACTGATTCCAAAAATATATAACATCATATGGTTTGTATCAATACAAATAATAGAAAATGGTCAAAAACCTTTTTTCTCCATATTTCTATGGTTTCAACTTTTGACGAGCACAGAAAAATTGAGCTTTCTATAACAAAAGCAGTATCTTTCCGGTAATGTCATTCTTTCTATGATTTTAAACAATTTTCTCAGAATTTGAATCTTGGAGAAAGTGAATTAGAAGCATAGAAATAAAAAAAATAATAGAAGGAGACTGTGATAATTATAAGATGCTACATTTTTCTATTCTCATGAAAAGTGAAAACCATAGAAATATGGAGAAAAAAGGTTTTTGACCATTTTCTATTATTTATATCGATACAAACCATATGATGTTATATATTTTTGAAATCAGTAAAAATTAAGCTTTCAAAAAATTGCACAGAAATCTAGTGTTCCCATTTAAAAAAACATAACTTTGGGTCATAGCTTCATAATTAAGAATCCTACTAAAAAGGTAAGCACGCCACTGAATTCTACTTAAAAAAGTGCCTGTATAATGTTTTGATTTCAGAGCTCTATCATCAGTATTAGCGGAGATAAAATTTATTTCGAAATCGCCATTATTCCAATTTTCGCTTATAACTCGAAAACAAAAGAAGGTGGCCAAAAGTGACTACTACTCTTGTTAGTTTCTCAGAAAAAGAGAACTAGAATGGGGCATCAGATTTTGTCTATCTCCACTGGTTTAAAAGTAGTGCTAAAACATCGAAATTTGCCCACCCTGTACATTCATCCCCATATACAGAGTGACGATTAAAAACTTGCCTGGCCAATTATGTCGCGACAATGTTTTCAGAGAAAATGCCGTGAAAGGTCCATTTTTATTCGAAGGGGGACATATTCTGAGCAGAATTGTAAGCTGAAATCTCCTCAACCCTAAGTGTAGGGGCTAGGGGCTATCACCCCTAAATTGTCAATGGTGAGTAGGGGGTGAGATTCACCTCAATGGAAAGAGCATTTGTACCTCTCCATGAATATTATGGTTTGCAAATTTTGCTCTACAACTTTTATAATGAATGCCGAAATGATTTGAAGCCCAGGAGAGGAGATAATTCAAAAAAACTATTTTTGTGACCTTTATTATTATTATTTATTAAATAAAAAAAATGCCACCTCGCCCGAGAATGTACAAGTTTGGTGCCGTACCACACATTTCGTCACGCTTAAATTGTCAGATTAAGACAATATATACTTTTCAACATGTAATTAACCACATATATCTTAATCTGATACGCTCAGGTATGTACAATAATTGTTTTTTTTTTTACAATTCTGACAGGGTGTCCTAGACCATTTCCCCTATATGCAGCTCTAATTTTTGTTAGAGACACTACAAGGTCCAAGGTCTCCCTTACATTAATCTGACACGCTCGTAAATCCCAAATTGCCCCCTTGGGCTCCTCAACTATTTGAAGGGTAGATACAGGGGAAAACCTCTTCAGTCGGTTTTTTTTTTCAGGAAACGGAATAATAGTGCCATCTAGTGGTTTCTCAATATACTTACTTCTCAAATAGTCTATAATCTTTTCTACAAAGTCTCGCTATGATAGGCGGTTCCAGAAAAAGATTCCGTCCGCATTGTGTGGTATGGGAAAACTATAGGAGCTAATAATGGTGAGTTTTTACACAGCTACTAAGAAGTAATACCTAAGAGAGAGTGAAAGAGACCAATCTGATAGGCAGATGGCGTGCACATGTTTGCCATCAGCCCTTCTGCCCTTGTGATTGGCCAGCCTTGGTATTAGTTCTTAGTAACTCTGCATAAACTCACCATAACTTGGCGCTCTTAGCGTCCAACTTTGCAAGCCAGTTATAGATCTTATTTATCGTTTTGTGTTGTTTATCGTAAATTAAACATAATGGAATGAAAAGCAGATTATATATGTTAATAAACATGAGCATCCACGAAATGTAAAACATTCGAACGTGTTTTGATCAAAATGACCTTTTTTGACTGACGGGTTTTCCCCTACTCCCTTCATATTTATTCAGGTTTTGTTTCCATGTCTATATCCTTCAGGTACGATGAAGGTGAAATATTTTTTGGGAACCTTAATATTTCTATGGGTTTCCTTATTTGGTAATTAGAAAATGATAAATAACTGTACATTTATATTCAAAATTGAACATTTGAAGGGATCCCTAAGAACAATTGAAGGGAGCTCCCTTACCTATTATCATTGAGTATTAAATACTCAATGCTATTATGGAATAAAATCATTTCCTTTCATACAAACACCACCAATTTCTGTATGATCAGGAATTGAAAATAATGATTTTCTCATTTCAAATTCTCAACGCCATAAATTCGTTACGCCAGGCGTGAAAACGAAATCACGGCTTGAACACATAATAAGCTTTTGTAATGAGCTTTTTGTGAACCTGCGGTCTCTCGATTGTACCTGTAACGGTAAATGCCGAAATATACAGTAAGCGATGCTTCCATAACGTGGGCCTTACGCTAAGAAATAACTGGCTCATATTCGTGAACCCTGGACGGGATACCAACCGGACACGGTACGGTGAGATCCGGAGTTTAGTGAGTCAACGTGAGCATGGTTTGACCTAAGGGTATCCACACACGTCCGCTTGTTCCCGGAGTTTCGTTCGGCCAAATATGGTAGCCAAGGGGATTGACGAAGAAATCATTGTGTAGCTGATATGTTTTTCAAATTCGCTTCAATCTTATCTCCCCATGAACTGTATGGCGAATTTAATGTTAAAATTGAATCAGTTGAAATTATATTGTTTTAACACATTGACGGACAGTACCTATTTGGCAGCTGCTTGTGATATGACGCGCATGTATACTGATTTAATAGGGTACAAAATTGGAGTGATATACATCAAAATATTGGTAGTGATTTAGAGGATGTGAATATGGAAAAAGAAACAACAGATGGCTTTAGACGTCACTGTCATAACATGAACAATTTTCTTCGTTTTTTTATGACATGAACGTCCAAAGACGTTCTCATTTTTTCAACAGAAAAAGTAGAATTTCTCTTCATTAGATTTGGTAATAAAGTTATAATGAAAGTTTAACATTGAAACTACGTAATTTTCGAGCGTAACACTCTTACATTTGAACAAATACTGAACACGCTGGATGGCTGTGTCTTGACTGAATACTCGGTATGGCGAAGCGAATGATTCCGAACAAGTTCGTCATCTTTCGGGTTCACAAAACTCAAAATGTGTGAACGATGTGACGCTTTTTCATAATATCACGCTTTTCCAACGTCCAGGAACGTCATGTCGAGGTTAGACGAGTTTATAGGAAGACGTCTATAGACGTCTGAAAACTGTGCCGTCACATCATGCACAGTGACTTGAACGTCTATAGACGTCGTTGTCCGTCAATGTGTTAATCGCCTGATTTGTGAGATCCTAACTCAATTTCACCTAATATTGGATGCCATATTGTCTTCTTCGTGTCCTTCGACTGAATTGAAATAATTGGTTTGTGGCTTGAGGACTGGGCAAATCGAACAACTCCTTTTTGAATTGTCAATTCAAAAAAAAATTCAAAATTCTTGCAATTCAAAAAAAAAAATATGATTGATTTGCCCAGTCTTCAAGCCACAAACCAATTATTCTAATTTTTTTTTTTGGTTTAGTAGGGGGGGGGGAAATCTGCAAATCAGACGAACCACCCTCTCCTGAGGGGGAACAAGTGTGGGGATTCTCACTCTTCTGAGCTCGAGACCCACTAAAAACCCTTAACTGCTTCTTGAATATTGGTTTCGGGCATTTTCCTATAAACCGTTCATCTCTCAGTCGGTTTTCTTCTCGCACACTATCTTGCTGGGATTTATGTGTTTATCCTCTATTGGATAACACTTTATTGGATTCTTCAATAAGTATCTGTTCTTATTTTAATCTCTTTTTAATTGATCTCTTGGTCTCCTTCGGTAAATTCGCATTCTCCTTTTGTCTTCCTCTGGGTCATAGTCCACTAGTCTCCTGAGTTCTTGATTCGGATGATTTTTCGCTGTTTCGAATAATTTCTCTGCTTTTCTGTTCATGAATTCCGTTATGGTTTCCCATTTAAGGTCTCTATAAATCTGTCTATTCCTGACAAACCAAGGTGCATCTATTGCACATCGTAGCAGCTTGTTTTCAGTGGTCGTTTGTCGATTGCTTGTTTGATATGGCTTTTCCAAGTGAGTCCTTTGTCAAGCGCTATTCCCAAATATTTGGCTTCATTTTTCCAGTCGATTTCTTCGCCGTCAACTTCTAGATTTGTTGTGGGTTGCAGTCTTCTCTTCTGAAGTAATATTGCTTGGCTCTTTTGTCCATTGAGCTCGATTTTCCACTTTATGCACCAGTCATTTGTTTCGTCAATCTTATCTTGTAGAACTTGTTCTATTACTTCTGGGTTGCGGTGTCGAGTTGCTATGCTTGTGTCGTCAGCATATAACGTTAGCATGGTTCTTGGATTCTTCGGAATATCGTGAATGTATATGTTGTACAACAGAAGTGGCCAAGTACTGACCCTTGGGGTACTCCAGCCTCTATATCTCTTGTTGTGGAGCATTCTCCTTCCACTTTCACGTAAAATCTTCAATTTTTGAGATAATTTCTGATCAACTTCCATATTTTGATCGAATATCCAGCAAATATCATCTTATATATTAAGCCTTCATGCCATACTCTGTCGAATGCTCTGGCAAAGTCTAATAAAACAAGACCCGTAGCTTGTTTATTTTGGAATCCCTCTGTTTCTTATTCTAATATAGGATGCTTTTTTATCAATGGAGTCAAACTGGGAGCAAGGTTAATTCTTTTCAATTACCCGGTATACTATTATTCTGATAAGTTAGAACTATTAGGGGAGACTGGGGAGGGTTGATACGTTTTTTGGAATTTTTATTCTGGAAACTGAATTATATGAAGAAGCAGGACTTTTCTTATATTATATAATTCTTCAATTAATCGTTCAACAAAATAAATATAGAAGACGCAAAACATAAACATCTTATTCTGTACAGAACGTTGAACACAAAAACATGCAAACTGTCTCAAGCCTCCCCACATATGGGAGGATTGATACGATGTACTGGGAGAGTAATCGAGAGGATTATTCAGCTCAGTAGGTAGGTCAGCAATGATACTGGCTTGCTTTGGTCCCATAGGTGTAGAAAAATCAGGAAATTGTCAGTTAGTCACTTCCACACAAGAAAAATCGGCCTCGTTAAATACATGGGGATTGTACGGTTTTTAAAAATCCCTTTGATATGTTGGATGGTGAAGACGCCTTCATGTAGGCCTATCCAACTAGCTACGGAATATTTTTTGAAGATGATACATGTATCAGGCCTCCCCACGACAAATGTCTCAAACCTCCCTGAAAGCAATTTTTAAAGTGATTTATGTTTTCATCTTATACCCATATATTTTGAAAAGCGAATAAAACTGTAAATTGAGTAGTTTTATGCATATTTCCCAGTGAAATGTTTGTTTATGCCGAAGAATTAATGCATGATCATAAAACCCTTAGGTAACTTGAGTAAAAACTTACAATTTCTCACCTCGAAACACTCTTCGTTGAATATTTCACAAACAAACTACTGTTAGCCTTACAGATTAACGTCACGCAATGCCCTCTGCCAAAGAATAGTGTTCACTAGTATAATACTTTTGAAAACGGCTACAGATCGCGGATATAAGCCTGTATCAAGCCTCCCCATGTATCAATGCTCCCTAGTCTCCCCTACTTGTATCTTATCATTTTTTTGATATGGTTAATTAAAAGCTAAGTCGCTACAATAGAAGATCTTCATGAATCCCCTTCACCAGAACATAACTGGAATCTGGAAAAGAAGCTTCTTATAAATAAGAAGAATTTTTTTATTTTCCTCAATTATAAGGATTATGAAAACAAATCTAATTTTAGGGCCCGGTTGTTGAGTTCAAGATTGAGCAAGGATTTAAGTTGGTCCTAGATTAACTTCACATAATTGAACGGAAATGTCAAAATTAATCTAGGATTAATTTTAATCCCGAACTGAGCAACCGGGTTTAGGTTGCTCTACAGGGTGGGCAAAATTCGTTGTCCACTGAGGGGATCTTGAGAGCTATAAGAGCTAGAAAAAAACGGATAAGTTCTTTCACAGAGAAACTAAGAATGGTAAAAATCGTAGCCTCTTATGTCTCTTAGTTTTTGAGTTATTGGCAAAAAATGTGATTATTATTTTACAAAAGTTCTCTTCTTCTTTGTCTTTAAAGTTAAAAATCTGAAACTTAAACCTTTTTATGTACCTTTATACGTGGAATCTACCGACAACAGATTTTTTTTCAATTCAAAAATAACAAATTTAATAAACGTTTGCATTTAAAAAAACGAAAGTTCGCCTAATGATTCGAAATGAAGAATGTAGAAGGTTCAAGTTTCAGATCTGCAACAAAAAAGTTGAGGAAACTTTACGAAATCTGAATATTCAAAAACGAACAATCGTAGTAGACTACGGTTTTACGATTTTTTGTTTCTCTTAAAAGTTCCTGGAAAATGTGTCATCCGTTTTCTTCTAGCTCTAGTTCGCGAGATCCCCCCAGTAGACAACGAATTTTGGTCATCCTGTACAGAATTAGAGATTATTGAATTGAATTGAATTTATGAATTTTGAAACGTTGGAAGAAATAAATATAATATTTCATTCGAGGGAGAAGTGACTTCTCATGGCTTTAATCACACTAAACAAAGTCGACCTCAACAGGTTACAGTCGATCTAAACAAAAAAATTACATCTATGTATTAATCTCCGAACGAAAAGTCGACTATTTTTGAAAGCAAGCACTTTTCGTCCGCATATACTTCTCGTCCGCAAACTCTTTTCGTCCGACTGTTCGTCATTAAGATACTTACAAATACTAGATCGAGGGGCGACTGAATCAATTTTGTTAATACAGGATTTGATAAAAAAAAAGGGCTTGTGATAATAACTGTCATTTGCAGTTATCGAATAAATTCTTCACGAAATCGGCTGAATTTTACCAGTGAAATAGGTAAATGGTTTGAATGGTGGTATGCAATGAAATCAGGGATGGATGGTGATAGCGATTGAATATCAGTAATTGAATTGGCAATTATGGAGACCTAGATGGGGCAATCAAACGGGTAAATACTTACTTTCATAAAAAATTTAGCGACAAAAAATGAAATATGCGCCTAGTGAAAAAAACTGTCTATATTGTCTCGCCTGCTTGCTAGCCTCGGCTGTCAGTTTTCAGGCTCGACTGAAATAGACAAGTTTTCGTCCTTTTTGAGCGCAAACTCGGCTATTTTCAGAGGCAGGCTCGACTATAATCCTTGGTACATAAATTACTATTATAGACTTATGAGGAATATGGTTGAGGGCCTAGACAGTTCGATGAAAAAAATTATTATAAGATATTACTGATATCTTATCTAGTCCTTTTTGGAACTATTATCTCTGCCTATATTTTTTGAAACATGAAGGATCATATGGTTGATAGATTGATTTTATTCTCATCATCTTAAAATATGAATGTAATAAAGAAGGTTTTGTTAAGTTTTCATTTTGCATATTGAATAGAAGTTTTACAATACAATCGGTGATTGCAAGTTATTTTTTCGAAAAGTTTTCAATAGAGCAATCTATTCCTTTTGAAATTATCCTGTTCAAAAATCATCATGGTTGTTCTTTCAATTGACAAAAGAGCACTATCCAATGTCTGTTCGTCAAAATTGACCTGTGCAATGAAAATTATATGTTCAATCTGATAGATTTCCGTTTGAAATTATCTTGTTTTACAAGAATTACTTTTTTTCAGAGTTTGAGGAAAAATTTTGTGATTGGGAATTATTTTTTTTAGGATAAGAAACACAACCAAACTGAACCAGAGCTAGCACAACTTGAACTTACCTTACCCAGCTTAAACTTAACTACCTCAACCTAAACCAAAACAGTTTTTCGAATGACAGAGATTTCTAAGGTATTATATAAACAAAGAGTTGCAATTTCAAGAGTTGGGTTCTTTCTCGGGTTCTTTAAATTTTTGGTATTTTAATGGTACCCACATAATGGTAATAATTAGAAAATGGTAGATGAGAGAGTTAATATCTTGTGTTCGAAAACAATCAAATAGAGGAAAAACTATATTCCGAAATTCATTTCATTCGATAAAAAGAAATACAATAGGTATCTATATGTTAAAATGTAGAAGATAATTAAACATATTCCCAGACATATTCTTCTTCTTTGACTCTGCTTGATGTATTGGCGAGAATACGAACTCATGGATTGTTTGGACCATTCATGAAGATATACAGTGCGACAGCAAGGATGGCTCCATTTCAGCTCTCCTGATAGGGCTTTTTATATACAATTTGGTCCATCTGAATTAAATTTCCTCTAATTCTAAACGAAAGCAATTGAACCAATTTGAAACTATAACGGGCCAAGGATTGGGCCATGGGGTACTCCACAGCCGAAAGTTGTACGAAAAGAGTACCTACAGTGCATTTAACTCTGTGAAGGATATGACAAATGACGAATCTTTCTGTGTATGCCCAGCTTAACACTTAAAGGGGGCACCAGTTCACTCAGTCAGTGTGTCGTTCGTTCCACTGGATGATGATCATTTCTTCTATCCCTTGCCATTCGCAGCTGACAGTACTGACAAGGCGCGAAGAAGTGTAGTGGGTACGATCAGCTGTGAATGCCAGAATAGAGATTCCATATGCTTCTTCAGAGTGCTATGTTGTTAAGTTTCGTTTGAGGAGGAATAGGATCCGATCAATGTAAGTCACTCTAATAAGTTTTTGTACATTTTTTCAACCTTATAATCAAAGCAGGGTAGAGTGGATATTTTCTACTTGATATTATGTATTAATATTGCATCACTTACTTTTCCGATGCAAATTTTCGAATTGAATCTGTTCGGTCATTTGATGATAAATAGCTAGCGGCTATTTCTTCATTCAAGTTCAAAAAATGAAGAAAATATTGGATTTAAGTACCCCTCGGTTGGATTTTGAACTTTAAATTAATTTGGCTCTGATGAAAAACTTGATTGCCCTGTAGAAATTTCATGGGCGAAAAATAGTCAAGTTTTTTTTCTGGAACACCTACATCTCGGATATTAAATATTAACTTGATTCTTCTGAACATATTCAAGAGAAAATGTTCAGACTTTTCATTTTATAGATGAGAAGAAGTTAGTATAGGTAATAGGATGTATTTGGGAAAATAATCCTAAAATCTTAGCCTTTGAATTCTGATTCTGATCAAGGTGGAAATTTGCCCTTCGTTACCTTTAGTTTCAGCAAAACCTGAGAGTGATTGTAAGGAGAACTCCTAAAGAAAGGTAGATATTCCCTCGCTGAATTAAATAATAGTCTCATACCGAGTCTTATGCAGAATTAGTCAGCAGTCCTCTGAAATAATTTTATTTATACAGGGTATCCCACCGGGAGTGACCATTAGAAGTTTATGGAGAAATGATTATGCGATCTCTTCCAAATTTTGTATGAAGAAATCCGTCAGTTAGAACTTCATTTCTTAAATAATTTGGAATTCCAATGACTTCCCGTTGTACCGGAAATAGCACCAAATTTTTTATTTCAAATGAAACACCCTGTATAATGACATTTTCGGATGGATCTTCAAAATCCCCATTCATTCTATTATATGCATCTTAAATAATTTTCCTACAGCCAACTGGTGCCGTTTTTGAGGTATTCACTGTTTTTTGAAAAAAAAACATGAATGGAGGCTTGCAGAAGACTTAGGACTTCTGCATAAAATCGCAACTCAAAATCTCAGATCTGTTTGTTGAACTTTGAAAAGATATTCAATATCGTTATGTAGAGAACATTACTTTTTTATATACAGGAAGATGAGATTCTCAAAGCTGGCCAAAAAGCTAATTTTTTCACTTACCTACATATCAATTTGTAAGGAAAAATAAGTGGACTCTTCCATTTTCGTGATATTCGGGAATAACTGTTAGCTGGGAAGCTAGAAGCATATAAGGTATTGAATGTGATCATTCAGTATTAAATTAAATAGTTTAATACTCAATGATATGATCTATGTTCGCCCATTCATAAGAATCTCTGTGACCATAGTTCAAAATATTTATCCTGGCCATAGACATAGAGACATGGACTGAGGAATACCAGCATGAAATTTGCTATTTTATAGAAAGAGAGAAATGATCGTCGGGCCAATACCTGTCTCTTTTCTGTTGACATAGAGGGGGTGCGGACCAATCAAAATTCTAGAAAAAGATAACTAGCAGGCCGGATGTTCAGTTTCTATCTGTCATTTTTTTTATCGTATTTTATGCATCGATAGAAAGGGAACTGTTCTACTTATCTTCACTGCGAATGTATATAATTTTGAAGATTACAGTAAACCAACTAACATACCTGTTTTCAATAAACAATGATAAATAAACTTAGGTACAATTTTTTTTGATCAGTGATTTCTTTTGAATTTCATTGATTTCGTCATTTATTATGAATGAATAAAGTAGATAACATAGTCCCCTTTATAGTATGACTTGTATTTTATTGCATGCAGAGAACTCATATTAATTAACCGCGTTCGGAATTGCGATCGGATCCATCTGACGCACGTTCGATAATTACATCTGGATGTAGGGGAGGTAAATCTGTTGCGTTCGACATTTGACGTCTGAAAGTATCCGGATGAAATCTTTTTGCTCGGCCCCGAGAGACGGAGGAAAAATATGAATCGATTATTATTAGGTTAGGTATTACTGGGGGTTAATACTCAAAGATATAAGCAAGTTTGCTGTTATGTATTTTGTATTTGTGTCTGGAATGTCGCTTCAAATTGAACTGCGGGATAAAAAGCAGCAGAAAACATACAGAATCTGAGTAAATGATGAGGAATATAATGAGATAATCGGAAAAGGAAGTAACTATGATAATAGATGATTTTGAAGAAATGTTGTAATTTTCCATTTTGGTTGAAATATGATTTTTCACATACCTATCTTTCGAAAAAATTAAATTTTCTTTTTTATTTCGAATTGAAATTTAATGAAACAATCATGGACTAATAGTTTAAAATGAATAACAGCAACATAAGTTACCGATATTAATCTTCAAAATGATTTATCTTTATTCCAAACTATCCTGGGAAAATCGTTCAAAATGTGGTTTGCAGTTGTAAACAATACCAAAAAAACGGCCAATTTATCAGTTGTCAATTTTTAATCTAGATCGTTGGATTATTTCAGATTTGTCAGATAAATCTGTAGTCACATGACAAAGAATCTCTCTGATCTGTGATCAACGCGTTCAATATAGATTTGAAGAAACGTATTTGAAAAATCATCAGAAAAACTGCGATGACGCATAACCTTAAATAAAATGAAGGCTGTTCATTTCAAATCGACGCTTAAATCCCCACCATCTATGGAATATCAGGATATAGAGAACTCTTAAAAGACTCCACTTATTTTTTCCTACAGATTGATATGTAAGTGAAAAAAAAAAAGTGTTCCCATTTGAAAAAATCGATTTCTTTTTTTTTTGTATTCCAACTTTGAGACTTTCATTTGATCTTCCTGTATATCAAAAAGCAATGCTCTCTATATAACATGTAGAATATCTTTTCCATAATTAAGGATGAAATCCTCAGTCTTCTAAAAGCCTCCATTTGTGATTCTTTTTTAAAAAAAGTGTGAATAACTCGAAAACTGCTCAAGATGGCTATAGGGAAATGTACATAAAATGAATGTGGAATTTAAAGATACATCCGAAAATGTCATAATATATAAAGCGTTCAATTTGAAATGGAACAAATTTGGTACCATTTCCGGTGCAACGGGAAGTCATTGATATTTGAAAAAATTCCAGAAATTAAGTTCTAACTGACTTATATCTTCATAAAAAATTTGGAAGAGATGGTATTATAATTTCTCTATAAACTTCTAATGGGCACTCCCGGTGGGACACTCTGTATAATTGTTAGAATCAATACATATCTATTCACAGAGTAATATGTCTTTTTTTTTTTTTTTCTCATTCCTGAGATTATCCCATGAACCATATCCCAGCTCCATGTCAACTTCCTGGCCAATCAAGGCATTCCTTATTACATGCATGCAGGAGAAAAGAACCAATGGTCTTTGGTGGAAGTCACATTCCAAAATCATGTTATCAATATCTCATAAACATTAAGCATCATTCAAGGTGTATAAAAGAGTGAAACCGAAAATTTCCGTTTCTGAATTTATTTTTTCAATAAAATAATATATCTGTTAATTATCATTCGGAATTCGAATATCCTTTATGATGCCCTCATATTGGACCTAATTATAAGAGTCAAGACATCAACATCCGCCACCATAGAGAGACACTTCAATATTGGAAATAATGAAACTTGAAATGCTTGATTTTAACAGTAAGAATACTCTCTGCGGGGCTCACGATTAACCACCACCAAGGGACGAGAGCTGGCCAAATTGTTGCATGAAAAAAACTAATCCTTCTTGTCTACTGGAAGTCCTACATACTGGCCCAGTGATCCGAATAAAACCCCTGATCTACTAGATTTTTTTATAACAAATGGAATAGCTTCATCATATATGGATGTATGTTCAAGCTATGACCTATCATCAGATCATACTCCAGTAATAGCGTCACTGAGCACTTTGATAATCAATAAAAAGTCTCCACCAAAACTACATAATCGAAAAACCAACTAGGTTGAATACCGCAAATTAATTCATGAGCGGGTCTCTCTTTCCTTGAGACTGAAGGAAAAAAAAAGAAATCGAAGAAGCACTTGATTCATTTACAACTATTCTTAAGGATGCAGCCATCCAAAGTACTCCAAGAAGTTGCAATGACAACAAACCAGAACCAATACCATTAGAAATTCAAAAGCTCATTGCTGAAAAACGCAAAATAAGATCTAGATGGCAAAACACACATGCTCCTGCAGACAAAACAGCATTCAATAATATAAGCAATAAACTTAAAAATAGGCTAAGAGAATTGAAGGAAGAATCATTCAATATATATATCACCGGATTGAACCGATACGACAACTCAATATGGAGACCTATAAAATCCAAGGTAAAGCCAACAGAACAAAATGTCCCAGTGAAAAACTCAACTGAAACCAATGCTAGATGGGCTATAAGCGAAAAAGAAAAGGCGAAATTGTTTGCACATTACCTGACAGAGGTATTCAAACCAAATGACCAGGTCATTGCTGAAATTGTTGAGGAAAATATTTCTAACATCCCTACAGAAACTCAAAATATGAAGTTCTTAACACCTAAAGAAGTATACAAAGAAATCACTCATCTGAACCTTAAAAAGGCACCAGGTATTGATGGAATAACTGCAAAGATGATCAAAGAACTGCCTAGAAAAGGGATCGTCATGGTAACCTACATCTTTAATGCTATATTGAGACTCGGGCACTGGCCCAGATCACTGAAAACAGCAGAAGTACTCATGATACTGAAACCGGGCAAGAATCCACACGAAGTGACATCATATCGACCCATAAGCGTTCTGCCAATAATCTCGAAAATATTGGAAAGATTATTACTTCAGAGAATAAACGCCGAAATTCCCATAGATCATTGGATTCCTTCACATCAATTCGGATTCAGACAAGGTCACTCAACTGTCCAACAAACGCATCGAATAACGCAAACCATAAACCAAGCGTTTGAAAAGAAGCTATACTGTACTTCAGTCTTTCTGGATGTGAGTCAAGCGTTCGATAAAGTATGGCATTCAGGACTCCTATTCAAAATAAGAAATATTCTTCCTCTAAAATTCTTCAATATACTGAATTCATACCTTACAAACAGACAGTTTAGAACTAGAGTAGGGCATGAAGTATCAGATTATTGTCCCATTCAAGCTGGAGTCCCACAAGGAAGCGTGCTGGGCCCGTTCCTTTACCTACTTTATACCTCGGATCTACCAATAACAGCTCACACTACAACAGGAACATTTGCTGATGACACAACAATAATGGAAGCACATGAAGACCCAGCAACAGCGACTAAACTAGTACAAGAACACCTAGACAAATTACAAATCTGGATGAAAAAGTGGAAAATAAAAATAAATGAAACCAAATCACAACAAGTAGACTTTACACTGAGAAAGCAACATTGTCCTCCAATCAAATTGAACAACATAATAATTCCACAAGCTACATCAGCAAAATACCTAGGCTTTCATCTAGACACTAGACTAACCTGGAGGGAACATATTATCAAAAAAAGAAAACAAATTGACCTGAAAGTCAGGGAAATTAATTGGCTCATCGGAAGAAAATCCAAGTTACCACTTACAAACAAAATATTGTTATATAAAACTATCATCACCCCAATATGGACATACGGGATAGAAATCTGGGGATGCGCAAGCAAATCCAGCATAGCTCTGATCCAAAGAACGCAATCGAAAATACTTCGCATGATGGCCAACGCCCCATGGTATGTGTCCAACCAGACTTTACATGAAGACCTAAATATACCATACGTTGAAGAAGTCATCAAGCATAGAAGCAAACATCACCACGCAAGAATGGAAAACCACTCAAATATTTTACTCCAACCCTTACTGGCAAACACCTTATCAAGAAGATTGAAGAGACATTGGCCAGCTGATTTAATGGAATACTGAGATTCTCTCACTGGAGATAATCTCCCCGCTCTATTCAAGTCACTTGACTACTTGTTAACACATTAACTTATAGAATATTATTCTGATTGTTAATAATTATTGAGATTAATAAAAAAAAATGCTTGATAATAATAAATTTGTCTTTTTTCTCACTTTTTGTGTACAAAAAAATTCTGGCTCATACATTGTAAAATTAATCATTGGTAAATCAAGTATGAAGGTTCACTTAACTAATTTTGGAAATAACCATTAATTACAAATGCACCTCAAGAGTTTTAGGAATATTTATAATAAAATAATAGCAATTATCTCTTTGAATTTTTTTACTAACTCTTGAATGGGGAGATATTACATACATATATTATAATTGAGACCAAGACTAACTAGTACTTGACTGATTTCTAATTTCAACTGAAAAACTAGAGCACATTCATCTTAACAATATTCCTTTCACTGAATTATAATATCTGAAGGAGAAGCGTTACTCTTGCATATAATGAGTCTTCAGTGTCTACTTCATTATGGTTAAATATTTAATATGATCCGGTTCAACCATCCAATTTGAAACATGAAATATTCACAGACACGTTCTTCGTTTCCAACTGTAATTTTTCTATGCAAAAGCGACGATTTCAATAGAAGGGTATCTCAGAATATGAAGATTCCAGTGATGGAATAATTCCATGTGGTCGTTGAAGAAAATTATAATTATATTTTACTGATATAAATCAACACAAAGCAATTCCACCACTCAAATGGCTAGGTACTTCAAGGATTCTGCAACATGTTAATTAAATTTTCGAATATTCAGGGTGTTTCTTAAGTATTGCGGACAAATTTAGGATACTGTTCTTCGAATTACTAGCCGTGGGTATCATAAAACTTTCATTGCCCGATCAACGACATGACAGTCACTCGATTTCCAAAACAAAATCACTGAGACCTTTGCATTTCTGAATATTTTGAAGGAGAATCAATTGAGAATCATTGAATGGACGTATTTAGATCATAACTCGATGCAATAATGATATTCTGAATGGTCATGACTAAAAAATTGATTAAAAACAAATTGACGTTTATTCGTCAATCAAGCGTTGATTCCCCGATCAAGCTATGTGAAACCGCGGGCTAGTGTCGGGTTTTCAGGCCTCTGTCCGAAAATGCACTGGCATTGATTTCATACTTCTGAAGAAAAAATAGTTCACCAGTGCCTCTTTTTTTAATTTCATTCATTTGTTCACTTCCTCCTGGAGCCATGCTCAAAAACAAAAAATTACCAAGGTATTCATGTCCGTAGGACTGAGGGGATAACGGATAAATATAGTTTTGAGAAAAAATATACTCCATTGGTAATAAATAAGTCATTTTCTTGCAGATCTCCAGAAATGCCTGAAAATTGTAGATCCTGCACCTTACGAGATGCCAACAATAACAACATATATTCTTCTTCTTATAAAAGCAGTTTGAACGACCACAGAAGTTCCCCAGGAAATCGTCAGAGGAATATCCAGGTTAGCGCAAAAATTCTTTTTGGAACGGTGCAAGCCATCAACAAGTTGAGAAATGACGAAAAATCATCCAGAGAGAATAAGCGGGTCTAGGTATGTGAATTTGGCGGAAAATAGACAATTTATCACTGCTCTAAGATTTCCGATAATTTATAACATAAACTCCATTCACTTTTATACCTAAAAGCAGTCCGCTAACCATGGTATTTTGACACATTCCACATTGTATAGTCACTTGAGAAAATTATTCCATGGCCAAACGACTGCTTTTATGAAAATGACTGCAGTTCAATTATTTTATACTGAAATGCTTATATGAGTTGAATTAGATGAAAAAAATTATTGCGATGCATTTGAACCCTTTGCTAGTATTCACCTTATATATTTGAGAAACTCTTTTACAATAGATGCAGAACCCGATATTTAAGAAATTTGGGAATAAATCTCCAAATAAATGATGTGTTAATAAATTAGCTTCGATTCAAAGTATGTATTTCTAAATGTTTTTTTATTCTATTTTTTTCTCCTTGTCTTCGATTTGATTTTATAATATCTTCAATTTTCCAGAATACACTTCGGAGTTAATGAAACAACTGGTGGTTAGATGGAGTATAGACTTGAAAAGACCAAATATTTCTAGGCCCATTCAATAAAAAATTCCAGGTAGCTAATCGCCTCCCTAGAATTCCCAAATTTGATTTCCCCCACTTGGATGGCAGCTTGTTGATAGAATTTGAAGAAAGAATATTTTTAAAACAAATTGTGCGATAATTTCACCATTCGATATTAAAAAAATGTTCATTATTTCCATCTATCGTTTATTTAATTTATTTTTATGTATTATAATAGTATGTCTATTTGTCGGATTGACCTATAGTCTTCCATAATAATAATTTTTATATAATTATTGACGTAATTAAATTATTTTTCTTATCTTCTATCTCTATTTTCGTTATGCAAAACTTTGTTGAAAGAAAATGAAAAATTTAAATTAATGGTACAAAAACAAAGGAACTACTGCTATACATTAACATGAAGAAAAATGCCAGATGATAAAGATTTCAAAAACACCTAATATTTGTCTAGAAAGTTTGAAGTACACACATATTATAATAAAAAAATTGATGCCTCGATTAATAATCGATTATTTTTGAAATGCAAGTCCAAGTTGAGGCATCCATGCATATTGATGTAGTGGGAGGCTCATGTAATAGCAATTTTATTCATATATTTCCTGCATTGTGTAAGTTTTGCGTTTTTCAAATATCCTATGTATTTCCGTAGATATAGTGAAAACAAAGGCAAATGATGTTTTGGAAGTTAGGGATCTCTAGAGGGTTCAGGGTTGTAAAGGTTTAAGGGGCCTTAAAATGATCCTCGAAACCTGGCAGAAGTTTTATTATGAAACTGTTGTCTTTTATTTGAGGCATTATTAGTCAAAATTTCATTGATCCTTCTGATTTATAACATGCTTTGAGGTTATGTAATAGAATACGTTCTGAAAAAAATTAACATTGACAATTTTAATCGCATCCACCAATTTGTGATGAGAAATGAGAATTACAGTTTCAATAAGAAAATGCTGCCAGAAAAATTTTGTCTGCTTCGAGAAATTTCTTATTGATTTTTTCTAGTCAGTATAATTCCTTTGAATTAATTATGCACTGATATCTTTCAAACGAAACATTTTGACTTGAAAAGCTCTCGAAATATTTTTTTGAGTAGTGGTTAGTTGTGCTTTGGGTATTACAGAAAGTATGTGCTACATAATGATGATTATAACCTTAAAAATAAATAATGAACTAAAATACCTTTATGACAAATCGAACAAAATCGTGGATAGAAAATTTGAGTGCATATACTTTCCTAAATCACAGATATACATTGGAAATTTTAGTGATACAACAAATGTTTTTGTTTGAAATTGTTATGTTCTCATTATTCATTTATATAATAATTTATTGTATTTGATAGGAGAATCATTGTATGAAATAAAATTATCATTGATATTGTTTTTTATTTATTCTTTTACTTGAACAAGAAAGAATTTGGACTGACAAAGTTGACACACAGTATATTTAATGGCAAATTCAACGTGTACACGTACCTTGATTGCAATGTTAACGGTTTAGAAGATATTAGGATTCTTATGACAAAAATGGTGGAAACGAAAGGAAAGGCTACACTCAGTACACTCTTCCGAATATTTTTGCTGGAAAAGTTTTTTCAGAATAATCTCGACTATATCAAGTTCTGCCATTATGTAGTATTACAACATTATATATGTGGTGTTTTGACCGAAAGTGTACAAGGTGTTTATGAGAAGATCCAACCCAAATTTTGAAATCATTTCAGAGTCGATTCAACGTGGAGAAGGGGGAATCTACAGATGTTCCGATCAATAATTACAAATATCATGAATTTTACATAATCCCAATAAACAATTTGTAAGGTACAATTCATGTAATCTCATAATTATTAATCGAAACATCACAGACTAGTCAACTAATCGAAATTGTAGTTTGCCCTTCTTTCAAGTTTGATGACTTTGGAGGTTTCAAACTAAGATATAGGTTTCAGTCAGGTAACCATTTCCTTTTTCACCTGGAATATACTCAAATAATAAAAAATGTAGGTTTGTAGTTTTGATAAATTCGATTTGTCCAAATTGATAATCCTCACATAAACACACTGTCAATTTTAATTTTCTGTTCAAACAGCAATAATACTGCATAATGGCTGAATTGAAAATGGGTAATCAAATTTTCAAAATTGTGATCAGTTCTGTATGAACCTCAGATAGGACAGCCACCGTGGTAGACCTCGTATATTCTGAACATTCTTCCTGACTTGTACCATTGAGTATTAAATCCAATGTTTAAATACTCAATGCCTGTACCGCATTTACATTTTACATTCAATTCCTTCCTATTCTCAGTCAGATACTCGACAATATAAATATGACTATGAAAATGAGAAATTTTTTCCTTAACGGTGTATTTTGGCACAAGATGTGAGGAAAATGAGATATATATATACAGGTTGTTCATAAATAGGAGGTACAAACAAAAGAGGAAATTCCTTGAGTAATTTCAAGAAAAAAGTCTCATAAACATGTGACTGCAATCGATTCGTTTTCGAGATAGAAAGGTTGTTGAAGTTGAATTTTTTTCAAATTTTTCTCTTATAGTATCTACACTTCACGAGATATTCAAGTGAATTTTGGCATAAATATTAACATTGATTGTTCACACCATGTGACATGCCAATTTCTACAGCAAATCTACAGGGTGATATTTTTTCTGAAACACTGTCCCTTGTTTTCCTCTAGAACTGTTTTTGCTGAGCTATTCAAACTTTAACATCCTGTATCTCGAAAACGAAACTTTTGAGATCCAATATTTATGATACTTTTTTTTAATGAAACTACCAAAGGGTACTCCCTTCTCAAATTTAGTAACACCCTGTATATACTAATGAAAAAGTATAGAAAAGAAGCAGCCAGGATAAATACAGCAAAAATAACCTTCGAACTGGAAATTCAGCTGTATAAAATGTAACAAAAATTGAAACAATTAAGGCTAGATGGTTAGTTTATCAGCATGTGTGAACAGATAAAATAATATTCTTAAAATTAACTGTACTCGAAGGACATTTAGAGAAAGCAAAAATGTTTGAATTTCAACTCAAATCGAATCAATTTATAAACTAGCGGAAACGATGAGAAATCTTGAAAATGTAGGTATAAAAATATTGGCGAATATTGTACTCTGATGCTCTGATGAAAGAGGAATGTAAAAATTTGGCGAATGGGTTGAAAATTCATTTGAGCAGTATTGTCAACTATTCTTTTGATGATTCATATGAATCATCCACCGAGGACTATTTCATCATTTTTGCAGTTGCATTTTCCCAAGGTTTATTCAACAAAAGGAAATAAAATAATCAATGATTGACATTATGTATTATCTATCCCACCCATTACATGTGATTAATGGTAGTTTTTGAAGAAACAAATGGTTCAAAACCATTAAGAAAATACGAGGAGCGAAATTTATGGCCATATGCACCGTTTCATTGAACGAAATTAATTCCTTAAAGATCTTTTTTTTTCAGAGAGAGCTTGAACGTCGTTTAGAGCTTAAACTTCGTCTAATCAAACGGTGCATACGACCATTACTCACAAATAATTGAACATCAGAAACCTTTCGTTTCCAAAGAGAATGGGAGTAAAGAAAAGAAGTAAATAACAATCAAAACAGGATGCACTTATATTTTTCATTCGTTTCGACCTACGCCCATTATTCAAATCGATGCAGTTGTAGTATTCTTCATTATTGTTTGCTATGCTTTCATTGAGGAGATATTTAAGGTCAATTTCACGAAATCAAGGACAAATTGAGCGAGAAAAGAACCGCGATGAAAGTCAGTTGACCTGATAGGTAGTAAATGATATTATTTCTACTTATACTGGAGAGAAAGCATGAAACTAGCCTATTGATTCAGCGAGGAAATTTTTTCTGTTTTTATAAAACTGGGAAGTATCTAACCAGTTGTCACCGAAGAGAGATTGTATTGAGTGCTTGTAATTTTTGTCTCATAACTACATCTTAAAGCTTTTTCTTAAACTGAAGTTCGCGAAACCTCAAGATCATAACATCTTATTTCTCAAATGTTGCTAGGTAGCACAACAATTTCAGAATTTCATTTATGTTCCAATATACCAATGCCTAGGCATTGTATAGAATGCCAGAATTATTCAGATTGCCGGTAGCATACGAGGATGTATTGATATCTAGTTAGCCTAGACCAGTTCCATGCATAAAAAAATATTGCGTTACCATAGTAACTAAGAATAACTCATTAGAAGTGTCATCATGAAGTCTGAGGTCAAAAAAGTAAACCAGGCAATAATTTAATAGATTAAGATGTCCACCGGCATTGTGAAAATCAAAAAATTGGAGTATCGAGCCATCATCAAGTACCGTACCTGTATTTAAAAGGGTTAAGAGGTAAGCAGATTTACGAAGATATACTTAATACCCTTGGTGGTCCTCCGTATGCTACCCTGAAAAATTGGACTGCAAGCTTGAAAAAAGGTGAATTTTTCATTGAAGATGATGACCGATCGGAAGGCCGGTTTCTGTATTAGTCCCCGAAAATATCGATGCAGTTGAAAATCGATGTGGACTTCTTAAACCGAATTGTTACTATGGTTGAGACTTGGGTACATTTATACGATCCAGAAACAAAGCAACAATCGATGGAATGGCGACACTCTGGTTCTCCAACCTAAGAAGTTTCATGTCCCAAAATCTGCTGGAAATGTTCTTGCTTCAGTTTTTTGGGATTGCCATGGAGTAATTATGATTGATTTTTTGTGTAAGGGTAGAACAATAACCGGAGATTACTATTCGACATTGCTGACCACTCTACGGGAAAGAATTAAAGAGAAAAGCACACAAATCTCATGTTGCCATGCAAAAAATTCGTGATTTAGGGTTTGAATTACTAGAACACCCCCCTTATTCACCAGATTTGGCTCCATCCGACTATCATCTCTGTACTCAACTGAAAAATAGTTTAAAAGGTCGTAAATTTTCTTCCAACGAGGAGGTAATAGAAGAAACTTTTTTTTTAAACGTCTAGAGACGTTGCAGGTTCGCTATAATAAATGTATACAATTAAGAGGAGAATATGTTGAGTAATGAATTATTTTGACATTGAAATTTTGTTTGGTTCTATAATAGGCTAGGCTAAGAATTTTTCAATATATTCTCGTATTCATCTAAGGATCATAATGGAGAAGCTCATAAAGAAGAGCTACAATAGCGATTTAGAAATCTAAAGATTGTGTCTGAATTATTAAAAAAATACTTACTATAGGCAGGTATTACAAAATTGAAAATAATTCTGTAGAAGCAAAGATGTTGAACCATACGGAATACTTCCTCCATCATTGAATTTTGCAAACAATTCTTGAAAAGCCTTACGCTGAACACTGAAATTCAATGAATACAGAGAAAGTTCAGCCATACTTAAAAATTCACATATTCATCTCATTCAATGAACAAATTTGAAAGTATTCATTAAAATTAGTACTCGACAAGTTGAAAAAAATGGTAATGGAGATGCTGGGATATGAATTATCAGGAAATTAAGTCAGTTTACAAAGTTTCTTATGCCTCAATTGTTCATTGTAGGCAGTTGTATGGGAAGTATAGAACAAGTTGTGAAATTCCCTTCAACGCATTCAGAAATTTCGAATGAAAAAAATATATTGTCTAGAGTCTAGAAGTTTTTCTTACCATAGTTAAGATTGTTCAATTGTCCAAACTGTGTGGGGTTAAAAACTTGTTTTGCATTGGATACCAAAACCAAATGAAGCATTTGAAGCATGCAATGAAGCAGAGCATCATTTTCGATTTGTGTTTTTTCAAAAGATGAAACTCGTAGGTATTTATACGATCCACAATCGAAAGACATATATATCTTTAGAGTGTAGAAATTCTGGTTCTTTTAGGCCTAAAATATTCTGTGTTCAGGCATATGATGCACATTTTTTTGCGACAGTTTTTGGGTTTATTACCATGGAGTGATCATGATTCATTTTCTGGATAAGGGTTGAAACAACAACCCAAAATTATTTATTCGACAAATCTCACCTCTATACTCTCTAAAGGGTGTTCCAAATTCGATGTCTAGTCTAGTGAAGGAATCTCGGAAACTCGAAGAGCTAGAGCCAAATTGATAAAACTTTCCGAGCTCTTCCTCAGAGAAACAAAGAATGGTGAAAATCGTAGCCATCTACGATTCTTTGTTTTTGAGTTTTCAGCAAAAAATGAGATTTCCACGATTTCAAAAAGTTCCCATATTTTTTAGACTTGGAAGTTGCAAATGTGAAACTTGAATTCTGTATAGGCACTTTTTTAAGTATAATCTACTGCCAAGTGGTGTTTTTCCAATTCAAAAATAACAAATTCGATAATAGTTTGTATTTAAAATAACAGAAATTTGCCTAATAATTCGAAATTTAGAATGAGAAACCAATTTTTGAGCACGTCATGAATTCTGCGTGAAAAACTGGTTCAATTTCCAGATCTGTAACTTCAAAAACAAAAAAATTATGAGAACTTTTCGAACTCGGCAAAATCTCATTTTTCACTAATAACTCAATGAGGAAAGATCGTAGGAAGCTATGGTTTTCACCATTCTTTGTTTCTCTGAAAAAGAGCTAGGAAATGTGTCATCGGTTTTTCCCTAGATATTATATAGCTTCCGAGATCCCCACTCTTTGGCAGCGAATTTGGGACACCCTATACACCAGGAGTATTCTGTTTTTTCGGGATATTGCCAACTCTATTATTCACATGACCTATCACCGTCAGACTATAATTTCTTCCCTTGAACGCAAAACAGGTTAAAAATATAGTAACTGTTATCCCAACAAAGAGATGATAAAATCTGTGAACAAAACAAAACCAGAATTTATTTTTTGGAGTTTACAAGAGTTGCAGTAGTCGTTGTAATAGATATGCACAATGAATTCTACTAAATAGGCTACGAATTTTTCAAGACTCTTCCGAAAAAGGCACTAAAAACCCTGTTGTATCATTCCATCTATCTTTTCATCTCATCTAGTTTCATATGAAAATTTCATATTCAAGTAATCACATCCCACTGATTACCTCGGAAGGCTTCAAATAGATGTTCGTGACTCCTATCGTTAATCTTCTGGACGGCTAATCAAGCCGATGATTGGGATTATGAGATTCACACTCAAAAACTGGTCCCTTTGCAGAAAAAATATCGCCTTGGGTCACAAACCTAACTGTACCAACAGTTTGAACTTGCCATGGGAATTCTCTCATTCCGAATGTGTTTTGTAGCAGTGTGTTGAGTTGGTACATTTAAATAAGAGTACTTTAAAGTGAACCCTAGTTATTTATTTCATATTTCTGATGGCCAGGTGAGTTATATCAATTTAGAAGTATGTTTTTATTTGAGCTCAGGAACTATACTTCAAAAATTAAGTACAAGGTCTCGAATGTCTTGTACGGCAGAGTTGTTCTTTTGAAAAATAAAAGAGTGAAATGAACACCTTGGGAAATTGTTCTTTTGTGTTTTTCATATAAGTTTCCTAATATGTTTTGAAGCATTGTGTTTCGTTGCAACATTTGAAGTATTTTGAAGTGACGTTTGGAGGGACAAGGCTTCAGAACAATTTCCTTTGAAAGGTACACTCGATTTCAAGCGTCATCTCCTGAAATCTTCCCCATCAAATTTAACACAACCCATATAAACTTATATCTAACTCACAGAGTGAAATGTGAGGAAATATACCATCAAGTAATGCACTATTATTTGAGAGATAATTTATATTCCGTCAACGGTCACTTATTTTCAGTTGCATTTTGCCCTTTCTCTTATCGTGATTGATGCTTGAAATATGTAATTGCTAAATACAGTTTCTGTCATTAAAAGCATCCAATTCGAAAGCATAATATCATCTATTAATACCATTATGAGCCATTACTGGACATTTTCATGTAGAATGAGTATCATTATTGAATTTTATACATAAATCTACGCTCGATCATACATTGCAACAATTCTATGTGTTTTATTGAAAACAGCTTCCGACGTTGAAAGAATTCTTTCAGGAACAGTAATATTCATTCAATTAACTAGAGAGCGTTTAAATATTATTCGAGAAATAATTATTGTTGTTGATTTTAAATGTGATTTATGGGTTATGGTACGGTTGATATAATCACAATTTTCGGTTACTGTATTCATTTATTCTGATTCTATACGAAATTACTGATGCACTTGAAAGAAATCTAGGTAAATCTTGTATAGAATAGTGGAAAAACAGTGGTGGTAATCACAGAGAACTTGATTTAGGGGGTTTTTGTTTTGCTATGCATTTTGTTTGATTGTCAATGGAATACAAATTGAATTAAACCCCCATCAGCTTTAAAGTTAAAGAGATTGATGATTGGAGTTATCAAAAATACTCAACTAATAATTTGAAATTGTAAAGAAATCGAAAAAATTGTTCAGCATAATTTAAATTTTTAATATTTTTTTCCAATCCAGCATGTTCAGCATTTTTTCCAACATTTCGGTGGGGTTCCCCTTCTTCGCTATATAAATTTATATTCTTGGTATACGAATTGTATTTCTTTGGAAGAAATTATTGTATACCTTCTTAAACCAAAAGATTCCTGTGTAGATGATGGCTGCAGTTGTTGGCGAAACGTCAGATGAAGTATACCTACTTCTTGTGAAACTCTTCAGTGTTTTCACTTCCAGTATCTAAAACAAAATTAATTGAAATAATTGATTTGCTCCTGCGTAAATTCTTGCACTAATTTGTCAGGAAACCGTCAAGTAAATCCAAATTTGAAAATGAGAAAAATCAGTTTTAAATTCAACATAAGAACTATTTTTAAAACACTAAATGATTTAAGATCCATACTAACAAAAACTAAACCATTGAATGAGAAACAAAAATCAAAAAATTGTATATACAACATTTCCTGCATTTGTGGTCAAACTTACATAGGTGAAACATTAAAATTAGAGAAACTAATAGATCACATGCAGATTGCAGATGTACAGGAGACCACATAATGGATAATTGGAAAAACACTGAAATTTTAATGACGAATCATTATAAGCGAAAAATTAAAGATTCCATATGTGTATTTTATTGGATCAAAATGATAATTTGACCAAATATTCAATAGAATAGATCGCATTTGGATTTACTTACTGAGGAAAGAACTGACATTAGGTAATTTCTAAATTAAATGAATCAACGTCTCTGTGTATTGAATAATGTCAATTGAGAAACTACAATTCTGAAGATTTTTTGAGAATTCGTCTGATGAAGGAGTCTTATATAGGTTCCGAGACGTTACGAATTTATCATTTCAAAGTTCTATTGTTCGTTCATTGTCAGCCAACAATTTTTTTTATCGGATTTGCTCCTGATGAACTAATGCAAGAATTTACGCAGGAGCAAATCAATTACTTCAATTCTTTAATTGATTTTGTTCCAGAAACTGGAAGTGAAAACCCTAAAGAGTTTCAGAAGATACAGAGTCCTCCCAAATTGAATTTCCATCGATATCTGAAATATACTTACCGAACCCCCCAAACTCGAAAGTGTTAAGGCACATTTTCGAATATTAATCAGCTGTGAAGCCATCACTTTTTCTGTAAATGTAATTAGTCAAAAAATTGGTTTTTACATAATAACCTCTTGTTATCTAGTTTAATTCTGAATTGAAGTGAAACGTCTTTTTGAAGAGAATTTCACCTAACAAATTTTGACATTTTTGGTGTTAAGACATTTTCATTCCAATAATTGGAAATTGGAAATGTGGCCTAAAAGTATTAGAACATATCACAACAATAAAAAAATTCGGATACAAATGTCCAAATATTTATTAGGTTTCTATTCATTTATTTATTATAGATGAATAATATAATGAATTACATAATATACTGGGTGAGTATTAGAGTCGTAAAAATATTTTAAGAGTATATATTTCAGGTAAAAAGAAACACAGAGGTTTGCCACCCCTGGAAAAACAAAATGACCTTCAGAATAACTAGCTAAATCTGAACTGAAATCAGACATTACACATCTGTGGATCTTTTAAGCAGAGTTGTATTAATCCAAACTACACAATTTCTCAATTTAAACAAAGACTTTTGAATTTTTGAACATCGAATTACTCGAAAACGGTGCATTATACGAAAAAATATAAGGACTACTTTTATATTACAAAAAATATTCATTAGATATCGTCCAACTTGGTTTCAAGAATTGGGTTCTTTGAATTTTTGCTAATTTTATGCTACGTAATGGTCATTTTTCACAAATGAAAAACTACATTCCGAAAATCAATTCATTCGATAAAACCGTTTGTGGGATAAAACTAAAAATATTATTTTTCATGGTTTTTCATCAACCTGTATCTTTTAAACCGGGCCGATTCGGACAAAATGGAAAAAAAATTGTTTCTTTGATGTCTGTTAAAATATTTGTACGAGTCAAAGACTCACCCTGTATAGTTTTCGGTCAAAGATCTATTTCGTCTTTAACGGTTTCTTTTTCATTAATTTTTTTCCAGAAAGCTTTTTCTCAACTACTTCACGAACTACTGGATATCAACACTGGCAATTGCATCATCATTTCCTTCAGCAATAACTAGCAATACCATAAATGCCTTCGCCACAAGTACCAACAATTTCTCAAACGAAACCTTACCGACTGATAAGGAATCAACCTTCGTGAACCAAATACATACCTCGTTAGAAATCAACAACACCGTCACAAATCATAACGAAAGCATTTCGAAAGACCATGCTCAAAAAATCAGGAATGGTAAACAATTTTTCATCGGAAACATCCGAGAGCAGAATTTTCCGGAGAAACTTTCACAAAACGGGCGTTGGAAGGAAGAAGATCATTCGCTGGATGGTCCAAGGCAAAGAGAAATCGATGATGCTGCGGATATGGGCTTGAATAGCATGAAAGAATTGCTAGAGGTCAAAGAACCATTGTGGTATAGACTAGGTGAGGTGAATTGATTAAACGATCTAATGATTTCAGCGAAATGCGCTGAAATCATTGCAGAAACGATTGCATCTACTCGTTCTTTTACCATTTATTTTATTCGAGATTGAAGTCCCTCAGAGCGACAAATTCGGTAAAATTACTTTGTATGATTTCGAAAATGTTTTTTGTTTTCATGCAACAAAAAGCTTCATATTTCAAAAGGATTGCATATTTAACAGCTTTCTTTACGAAATATAAATTTCGTCCAACCCAAACGGAGATCGATGAAATTTCTAGATATATTATCAGAAGTGTTGCCCTTCGAGAACTCGATTTTATTACTTACTTGTATTACAACAATGAAGATATACATACACTGCGCAAAAAAATTAACGCTCATTCTGAAAATCTCAATTTTAATGAAAGTTAACTCTACATTGACTTTATAACTTTTTTTTTATGTTCTCTCGGGAAGGTTTTGAACGAAACAAGACACATTAAATAGAAGAAAAATTCAGGATTTCACCGAATCTTATGTGAAAAAAGAGAAATGAACAATTTTCAAAATACTGAAAAGCTGATAAGTGATTTAATACCTGGTATTTCCACCCCTTGCGTTAATTACAACTCGGCGGCAACGACGGTTCATACTCAAAATGAGTGATCTTAAAATGTTCTGATCTAATCCTTCTCAGATTTCGCCGAGTTGGATTCCTAAGTCATTAAGAGTAGCTGGATGATTTTCTGAACTTCTCAGCCTTCTATTGAGGTTGCCCCAAATCTGCTCAATCGGATTAAGATCTGGACTTCTTGCTGGCCATTCTATTCGAGAGACTTCAACCTCTTCGAGGTACTCCTGAACGATGCGCGCACGATGGGGTCTGGCATTATCGTCCATAAAAATGAAATTTTCACCAATATATGGGGCAAATGGCACTACATGCTCTTCAAGAATGTTCCTTATATACTTATCAGCATTCATAGCTCCATTATCAATGACCACTAGGTATGTGCGAGCAGTCAAAGATATTCCACCCCATACCATAATCGATCCTCCCACGAAACCAGTAGTATTCAGGAAATTGCACTGAGCATATCTTTCATGTGGACGTCTGTATACAAGGGAACGTCGATCACAATGGTAAAGGCAGAATCTAGACTCATCTGTGAAGAGAACTCTTTCCCAATCGGCCTCTTCCCAATGGATATGCTCTCTCGCAAAATCCAAACGCGTCCTTCGATGGGCTGGGTAAGAGCTGGGCCTCTTGCCGCGACACGAGGCCTTAAATCATATTCTCTGAGGCGATTTCTTATTGCCTGAGTGCTAATTTGCACCTCATGAGTTTGCTCAAGCTGAATTTGAAGGAGGCGAGCGGTTGCAAACCGTTGTCTCAACGAAGAAACTCTCAAGTAACGTTCTTGAATGGCAGTTGTCACACGTGGTCTACCCTGTCCTGGTCTTCGGACATTCATACCTTTCATACCTTATTGATCACTAGAATTGATCGAGAACAACTGATTTTAGAATGGAGCCAATACATTCAAAATCTGATAATATCATCTTTTTCTATTCCTGCTGGGAAAAAACATCTGTATTGAAGAAAACCGTTGGAAGTGGATAACATATGCATGCATAATTCTGCTGACAAAAATAATTATCATTGAGAACACCTTCAGTTGTAGAATAAATTTGAGATTTCCATAATGTGCACTAATTCTTTTGCGCAGTGTATTTTATGTCAACAATCAGCTTACAGAACAAATATAAAATCATTCCTAGAATAGTCACTGATTTCTATAGCGAAGCTTTCGTCATTAAAGATATAAAATTTCAGGGCTCACCCTGGATAGGAATGATCCGTCGACTCATGTTGCAAACTTTGGAAAACCCAATCGAAAGGCCTTGGGATTATCCCGTTTCGGTTTTGCAGCGCAAGAAGCCACTAGGAGGATTTCTTCAACGTGAGTTTTTCTTAACCTTCAAAAAAAAACATCTTCCAAATGGTTACTCATTCCTTCAATAATCCTTTTACTAGTTGATTACCAAATACAAAAAATGATAAATGCATTTTTCATTTTTCCTATCTTAGAATTTTTTGTTTTCCCATAAAATTTACATGAACGTCATGAACTGTAACTATAAAAACGTTATAGGCACTAACATATGATGGTTTTCAAAAATACGCAATTCAAGGTCGAAAACTTTCATGCCCAAGTCCAAATAAATAGACCCATTTTATTCTACGGGATCCGAACGAAACATATCATGTTGAGCAATACATATTTCCATTGCAAGGAATATTCAACGTTTTAATTAGAGGGCAATTTAAAACATTCAGTGTTTAATCAAAATCTGTGAATGTTTGAAAATGGATAATTATTCAATAAGTGTTGGTAAACATTTAACATTTTTATCTTCGGACATAAGCGTAAGTCAATCACTGTAGGTAGGTGCATAAGAATAAAACGCGTAACTATTTTAATTCTTCTTACATAATTGAGGATAAAAAGCCATGATCTAAGAGGAAATGCAGTAGATTGGTGCATTTGTCGATGGAAAGTAAAGAATAAGTAGGTATCATCACAGTATAGGTATTGCATAAGTACAACCTGGATACATGCATATGGTAACACCTATCTAGAAATTCCATTCATTTCAATACCCAGGATTCCCATACAATAATTAAGATTACTTCGATTAACTCTGTACGCTCATTAAGAAGTCTATTTAATAATACAGAGAAAAAATTATGATAAGATGAGTATCCATCTCGGTATCCATTGAATATTCACGAATTTTCATAATCCTTCAATTCCAGAAATGTTAAATATATTCGAAATTACTTGGTCCTTTGCTAATTAATGGCTTGGACAACTGGCCCACAACCTTCAATGTTTCATAAGTTTTTTTCAATTTTAATAAATATTCCTACCTATACTTCATTCACTTTTATTTTAGCAGTCGGTTGGCCATGGAAATTTGACACATCCCACTCTGTATAGTACGAATATGTGGGGTTATGGTTATGACGCTTGTCAAAACATTTTTGGGTTTTAAATCAACGCTATGTTGCTAGTTCTACGTAAAAGTTTCTGTTATTACGTATTTTATCATGCCGAATCTCTTCGGAAAATATGTGACGAACATAATTGAAGTTTATACAAACTGATTGAAGGCATACCAAAGTTAGTTATTTGCATGGAAAATACAAGTGATCAGTATAGTATCATAATATGCACTAGCTTGAGGAGAATTAATGTTCGTTATCTTCTTTGGCTAAAGTTTGAATACGTTACATCAGTTGTAGATTTCAGAAATATTAACCCGAAGATGAAATGCATATGTTGCAGTGGTTGGGAATGAGTATCTCCCAAAGGAATCAACAGATAATTACAAGAATGTTAAATTCTTCAACAAAAATCATCTTGCATCAATATAAGTAAAAGGAATTGAAGGAAATTTCAATCAAACCTTCGAACAAAAATTTCACATGAATAAACGATTAGCAGGACAACTGGCGCGTATATTTGTGGTTGTTCATCTTAATGCATTGATATAATAATAATAATTTGGTATTTATTAGTACCTAAAGACATTTACAATGTACAGGACAAGTCAAATGAAAAATAGAAAAATCAATTTTCGGGAACTTATTTTACTATGACATTCATCGAAAATCCTGTAGTACCTATACTTTTCGTATTAATTCACTCAAACATAAAATTCTCATTCTCTTTTTTGGGTCCCCCCAACAGAAGGAAATTCTTTGTCATCCTCTTCATTCACAATCTTCCCGATTTTGGAATTATTCAGCTGAAATATAAGTCGTTTAGATTCAGATGAAGCATTACATAAATTCTCCTACATTGAATATGTTCGCTACCGTCTGACGTATTGTGGATTTCAGAATATCAGGGTATAACTATTCGAATGAGCGGACCTGAACTCTAAATAGCACTTTCTGAAACCCTGTTTCTTTTTTCAATCACTTTCGGCATTTTCGTAATATTAGTTGATATAAGTTGTGGCAACGGCGCTATGACATTAACGACATTTTATGAGTGCCAACCTTACTCCGTTCTTGTTACAAAAACTTGAGAAAATTATTTCATGGCCAACCGACTGCTGAAATAAATGTGAATAGAGTAAAACTAAATTACCTATATTTTTAACCTGTCTAACTAGGACAAATCTATTTACTAGGATCCAATTGTATATCCCAGATAACATTGCTCAGAAAGATAAACTTTAAAACTTATAAATTTTCCCCAATAATAATATTTTCGTTGAAAAAACTTTTGTGTATTGAACAAGTTTTTCGTTCCCTGAGATTTTTCGCATCGGCATGCAATGGTGAGGCCTTCCTACTGATATTCTGGAGTTTCCTGATACAAATTTTGAATAGTTCCAGTAAATCATGGATTCTGATGAAAAAAAAAACAAATAAGTGGCGCTAACATCAGGCGACGGTATTTTTCGTTGAAGAATATCTACGTGATCGTTTTTACAAAAATTTCTGCGAAATAAGAAAAAAATTCAGAACAAAGGTTATCCATTCTTGAAAAAAATTAGTTTGACAGAAGAAAATAGGAGATATTTCAGTCCTGATGAGAGTTCTGAATAGTACTCCGAGTTCCACAAAATATATCAAATGAGTTTCACAAAAAAAAAAAAACAAAACTATAACAATATTTCCTATGTTGGCAAAACTTGATCTCTTCATAAAATTTTTAGGGTTTTCACTCCCAATCTCTGAAACAAAATCAATTAAAAATGAAATCAACGATTTGCTCCTGCGTAAATTCTTGCACTAATTTGTCAAGAGCAAATTAACTAGAAAAAATTGTTGCCTGACAATGAACTCAAAATAAATAACGTTGAAATTATAATTCTGTAACGTTTCGGAGTCTATATCAGACTCCTTCATCAGACGAAAAATCCATTTTTTAGAAAATCTTCTGAGTTGTGGTTTTTGTTTTTTCGTCTGATGAAGGAGTCTGATATAGACTCCGAAACGTTACAGAATTATAATTTCAACGTTATTTATTTTGAGTTCATTGTCAGGCAACAATATTTTCTAGTTAATTTGCTCCTGACAAATTAGTGCAAGAATTTACGCAGGAGCAAATCGTTGATTTCATTTTTAATTGATTTTGTTTCAGAGATTGGGAGTGAAAACCCTAAAAAGTTTATGAAGAGATGCAGAATCCTCCCAGAATATATTTCAATCGATATCAAAACTTGATCTGTTCTGATGAGAGTTCTGAGTAGCTCCCGATGAGTTCTACAAAATGTGTCAAATAATTTTTATCGCAGAAACAAAACTTATCAGCATTATAAAAGTCAGAAATTTGAAAATAAATATTTCCTATGTTGGCAAAACTTGATCTCAGAAGACTTCTGATAAGAGTTCTTAGTAGCGCTCGATGAGTTTTGATTGATTGCAGAAGAGTTGACTTCATATGCTGGAGATGCTTCATTATAGCTGGCTATGATTCTTTGAAATCTTGTCTTTCAATCCATGTAAAGCTGTTATTGGTATGTGCAAAGGTTTTTTAATTATATATAAATAACATAGTCTCTACAGGTATCATTTTTTGTCGATATGACAAATATTTCGAAAACTATTGAAGTAAAATATGTGAAAAGTATACGAGAGCATGTAGGAACTGTAGGAAGTATACTGGAGAATTGAAAACACTACTGAATATACTGTGTCCCATTTGAAAAATTAAAGTCAACCTCCATTCCTCTTTTGTGAGACACCCGATATATTCGAAAATATTTTTAGGTTGTGCTATTCTTGGAGTGATTCAAGGTTGCATCAAAAAATTTCGCTCGACCGTTACGCTTATATCGTCCGCTGCGGCACTAGTGGGACACCCTGTATAATTCGGTTCTGCCGACCTACAGAACTGCTCTTTCGCTTTCAATGGCCCACTCTGTATGAAAATAACTTGGTATAGGCAAGTAAATTCACCAATCGGAATGAATCTATATATTTTTTTTTTTTATAGTCGGATGCTGAATATCCTCTCGAGAAATCCTACATCCATTTTTTCCTCCTCTCAGTGCTGCATTACCATTTTCCATATTTCCATTCGTAGTTTCCGAATGAAAATTAATTGACTCTCTAGCAATAACGAGCCGCGTAGTGGCCGGTTAGAAAGTCCGATCGTTTATTTCGAATTTCTCTCTGGTTTTATGGTAAAAGAGCAAGCTGCGTTTGGAGGTCAGTGCGACGTTTTTTGTCCTTTCAAACCGTCAAGAGAGAAAACTTCTGTTTGCGGAGAAATGTTTTCCATTTGGAGATTACGAATCTAGTAATCCTTTTATGCAGTCGATAAAATACTATTGATGGATGGAAACGTAGATTCACGCCAAATCAATTCGTTTCCTTCATAAGAAGGAAGAATTTTTATAACTGAACCCGAAAAGGGTAAACAGGTTGTCTCACGAATGATTTTACAGGATTTCAGTGCAGATTTAGGACATTTTGTTGAGTCTGAATCCATGTTGGAAATATCTCCTAACTATATATTCCTTCAAGAGATAATATGTTATACAAAACAAAAAGAAGGAGTACTGTGTGTACAGTGATATTGATAGTTATCACAATGTAGAGTTAATAAAAGTCTTATAAGTTTCTATCTATTTACAATCATAATATTTCTTATTTGGGCTGAAAAAAATTATGTTGCTGACTTGTTATTCCGCAGCGCATTATTTTATTTTCATCGCTTTATAATTATACAGAGTGACTCAGTATTCCATCAATAACTTTCACACGCCGAATTTGGATCTTTGAGATGGAAAAAACGCTCGGACGGGTCAAAAAATGAATTCCCTTATCACTACCCCTCTAGCCGCTACCACTTAGAGCAAATATTTTTGAATAGTGATGATAGGTCGAGTAGCTTTGTTGAAAAGGCCGATTCAATTATCTGAATCAGCGTATTTTTTTTTTCTTCTATCGCTTAACTATTAAACAGGATTAATTGATTTTTTGACCCGTCCGAGCATTTTTTCCATCTCAAAGATCCAAATTCGGCGTGTGAAAGTTATTGATGAAATACTGAATCACTCTGTATAATAATAAAGCGATGAAAATAAAAGACACTCATGTAGGAAATTTAATTGCCTTTCCAACAAGGTGCTGCTCGACCCCTTTTCCCTATTCAAAATTGAGAGCTGTTAGGGGTTGCGGCTAGAGGGGTAGTGATATCAAACTCATTTGAACACTCTTATTTGTCCCCCTATCAACAAAATTTGACTTGTCTGAGCGTTTTTTCGTTATTCCATCCCAAAGCTCAAAATTCGGGTTGGAAAGTTATGGATGGCCCAGCCTGTATATATCTACAACGGGCTGATTTTTCGAATCAACGTATGGAAAACGTTCGAGCAACTATGGATTATACAGGGTTAGTCTTTGATACAAATATTCTATCAGTAGATTCTTGAGGTCAAAAGAAACCATTTTTTCTTATACCATCTTCTTCGATGTGGCCCTGATAAAAATATATAACCATTTTAATTTTAATAATGAGCTGTGTCGGCCCTAGAAAAACAAAATTTCTCTTCCAGAATAACCAGCTGAATCTGTGACACTACATATCTGTACATCTTCCAAATGAAGTTGTATGCAGCTCAAATTTTTGAAATTTCACATATACTTTTTAATTTGTGAACATCAAATTACTCGAAAACGGCGCATTATACGAGAAACTATGAAGAATACTTTCATTTCACAAAACGTTCAGATATTCATTAAATAGCATTCAACATAGGGTCAAGACTTGAATTCTTTGAATTTTTGATATTTTTATGGTAATGGTCATAATGAGAGAAATGGAAGACGTGGGTGATATCTTGTATTTGAAAAAGATTCGTCGAATAAATGAAAAACTATATTCCGATATTCAATTCATTCGATAAAACCGTTTGTGAGATAATAATTTTTCATGGTCTTTTATGGTTTATCAAACCAAGATAAACCATGGTTTATCTTCTAAACCGAGGCGATTCCGAAAAAATGGTAAAGAAAAAAAGTGTTTCATTTGACTTCAACTGTTAAAATATTTGTACGAGTGGAAGATTCACCCTGTACAAAAAAAATGTATCAAGAGCATTAACGTTTATACAGGGTCTGTAAACAAATGCAAAGGACTTAGGGAGATGATTCCTCGATGAAAAAAAGCAGGGATAGTTCCTATAAATGTTTTTCGAGATCGACCTCCCTTCCAAGATACAGCCTTTGGAAGGCGATGACGAATTTACAGTTTTTAATTTTTTTACGGGTTCTAAAAAACACTGAGTCATAGAACTATACATAATATGATGCACTAAGTAGATGTTACTCACACAATTTTTAAGATCTCTTAACTTTATTGAAAGGGGTTGAAAATAACAACCCCTTATGATTTTCCTTCGAAAATTGTTTTCGTGGGATAAATTTTCGAAAAATAAAATTCTCCTCTGGTTTCCCATTCAATTCTGGAGAAAAAAAAGGCTCTAACAAAATTTCCATACATTCGATACTTTTCTCGGAATAAATAAAAACTTACAATCAGTTCGGATCACTGTTCATTTCATTTCATCGTATAAGTGTTCCACAGAATGACTACATCCCGCTAAAATACATGTTGTTATTTTTGACCCCTAATAATAATGTTATGAGATCTAAAAAAAATTGTGTGTGTAACATCTACTTAGTGCTTTATATTATGTATGGTTTTATGACTCAGTATTTTTGAGAACCCGTAAAAAAAATTAAAAACTGACAATTCGTCATCGCCTTCCAAAGGCTGTATCTTGGAAGGGAGGTCGATTTCGAAAAAAATTTATAGGATCTACCCCTCCTCATTTTCATCGAGGAATCATTTCCCTAAGTCCTTCGCAGTTGTTTATAGGCACCCTGTATATTTATAACGCTCGAGTTCTTAAGGCCAGCACAACCGTAAACGAAGATGTTATTTTCATTTCCATTCACATAAAATGATTCTGTGAAATGAATAAGTATAATTTCGTTGACAGTTTACTGAGTACAATGGCTTAAATAACACGAAGCATGCATATTTTGGATTTTGGCACTTATTGGTATCCGAGAGCTCGATAAGGAACTAATTTCATGCTGCAAACGAAACAAGTTCCACGAGAATAAAATAGAAACTTCACAGAGAGAAATCTTCCCATCAAGTATTTCCTCCTCGCTGAGAAACCTCAAAAAAAATCCTTAAAATTTCACAGAGTTCCTGTCTTTGATGGAGCATCTTTAAGAGATCTAATCACACATGAAATTCCTCATATATTTAGCAGTTTGACCGTGAAAGTGGTCGCGTTTAAGCTGTCTTTTCACCCACACCACAAGAAAATAGAAAGTGACATTGACACTTGGTGTGAACAACTCCATACTTCTCTCATTCGAAACTCTTCCTCGGATTTTTAAAATTGGCACCAGCTTCTGCCGGTTTCTTCAGGTGGGGAAGGAAAGTGGTATCTTAAATGAATGGTCGAGCAGGAGTGCAAAGTCAGTATAATCAATACGCGCTACCTAGAGCAGTGACTTGAGTAGTATATAGTGAAGCGGATCTGTTGTGGAAACGAACGAGGTTAGTAGGAAATCCCGATTAGATTCACTTTCATTCGTAAGCGCATAAAATACCGACAGAAAACCGAATTTACTAGTGTGAATTCATACAAAATTTTTTTGGTGAATTATGAAATCTATCAAACACTTACTCGAGCAAAGCATTCCAAATTATATGAATAAAAGAAGAAGATTATCAGGATCATAATACATGGACTTTATCAATGTTTATAACATCGCAGTTGTCTTGGAAGTCCTTTGTGCCAAAGAGGAAAGTTCTTCTTTGTTTATGCTGCTCCCCAATTACTTACTTAGGCGTGCTAAGCTGAATATCTTTGAAATCCAAAATTCACCCTCAGTGCTCTTTATGGGGACATTGCAGTAGATGTGATTGAAACGCACCCAGAAAAAAAAATTTGAAAGTTCTTCTCTAAATTGCCATGAGAGTAATAGATGTTTTGGGGGAGTATTCCTTGAAAAATATTTGCTACACTTCAGTTATATTAAACTCGAATAAAATAGTATACAGAAGCGTCTCAAAAAAAATAATTCAAAGAAGATCATCAAAATCGGAATACAGCTTGATATAATAATAATAAATAATAAAAATTAAATCATATGATACCTAATGAATAAATATGATCAATGTTATAAATATATCTTCTGCTAGAAACTATTTTCCATAAAAATTCACTGAAATATTACGAGACCTCATCCTTTTTTCTGAAGATTCTTTTGGGAAGGTGAAGAATCTGAAGAAAAGTAAATACAACAAAAGTAGAGGTGTTCATAATAGAGTACAAGGTGGATCGAATTTAATCTGCCAGGTACAATAAATAGAATTAAATCAAAATGAGAGTATTCTCTTTGATATTATTTTGGATAATTCCAATGGATCTCCATCATTATCGATTAACTGTCTTATTCATCCCTGAAGAGAAGAGTGAGCCGTTGCTAGGTATTTCTAAACTTAAGAAGAAATAACTTCTGATTAAGTTCTGATTAAGATCTGAGTATTCCAGGTGGATTATCAAAATCGTAATAACAGCTAAATACATTAGTGAATTTCGAAAATTATAATATATCTTTCATCTCAGGATATTATTATATGAAAATATTTGAATGAAATTTTTCGCTTTCATGAGGTATACCCGAGGTTTTGAATTGAGCTAATAGGGTGAAATCAGTCTGGAAAAAAATGATGAACTAGAGAATCCTTGATCGCGGAAAAGCGACTCTGCCCATTCGAGCACCCTTATATATTAGATATTTATAATTGGTGCTTCTTTCTCTCATAAACATTTTCGTATGTCAAGCAATATGGTACTGGTGAAAAATAGCAATAAGAAATGGTAGTTCCCATATAAGTATATCTTTATATTATTTATATTCTCCTGTCAAATTTCTCATTTTGTCATATAGAAATCTTCAGAGAAAATTGGCGAAAATACAATGTATATAATTTTAAAAGCAATAAAATAGTACAACTATAACGTGGGTTCATTATCAAAATGCTTTTTGCTATTATCATATAGATAGTGAAAACTATACCTAACACTTATACGCAATTTACTGCCCAGAATAGCTACCTATATCAAGAATATAGAAAATAATATCATAAAATTGAAAGTTCTCTACCAAGCAATAGGAGAAATTGTTTCATATTTCAGTTCCCTTACTTTAGGAAACAAAAAATCTCGAGTGGTTTTTGCGGGTAACTAGATTTTCCGAGCAAGGTTTAACTTCTTCTGAAATTCTTTTGGGTTTTCATCCCCAGTGATCAGACAAAATCAATCAGACTCCTTCATCAGACGAATTCCCAAAAATCTTCAGAATTGTAGTTTGTTAATTGACATTTGTCAACACACAGAGACGTTGATTCATTTAATTATGAAATTATTAGATGACAATTCTTCCTTCAGTAGATTAATCCAAATATGATTTATTCCTATTGAACAATTGGCCAAATTATTATTTTGATCCAACAAAACACACGTGGACTCTTTAATTTTTGTTTATAATGATACGGTTCTGTCACTAAAATTTTAGTGTTATTTCAAAATCCATTATGTGGTTTCCTGTATTAATTAGAACAGACATGATCTGCAATCTATGTGATCTTTCAATTTCTCTATTTTTAATGTAATTTTTATGATCGCGCTTTCTTATTTCTAGGGGCTTAGACGTGTTTCAACAGTATAAATTTTACCGCAAATATAGGGAATGTTGTGAACACAATTTTTTGATATTTGTTTTTCATTCAATGGTTTAGTTTTGTTTTTGAAAACAGTTCTTATGTTCAATTTGGAACAGATTCATCTCAACATAAGAAATGACGTTCCAAATTTATTGAACGTCATTCCTTGAAGTGTTCTTGAATATGCAGGGTCCCCCCAGATCAAATTTCAATCGATACCTAAGGTTTAACTCTTCTTGTCCACAGATGAGATGAATTTTGGCAGGCCTATTCAATAGACAGAACTCGATCAGTATTTTTAATAAACTTTCTAAAAAAAGCCGAATAAACTATCAACTTCAGAATATAACTCAACCGACCACTCTCTCTTCGAATAATTGCCGGAGAGCAAGATACAGCTTCTCGCGTCTTCCAGTATGATAACAATTTTGTTGACCATCCCTATACTCTCACTTCTATATGCATTCTTCAGCAGTACAATGTACCTAATGCTTTAAAAAGTAAACCTAAAGGTTCCAATTGGGGTCAATACCAGTTTAATAACTCTCGCTTTCGTTCCTCCTCATTAATTGATGATTTACCTCAAGTTTTCGGAGAAAGTGTTTGTATTTCTAATGTTCTCATATATGAAAATATGTAAGAGATTCAATTAATTCACTTAAGTATCTGGAAGTCGACTAATTCTTCCGTCAATTATCTCCGATACACCAATTTTAATTTGCGATACTCTTAGTTTTATCATTAGTTATATTCCTTACTGTGATGAAAACCTAATGTTCATCAAGTCTAGATTAATGAAGGATGTAATGAATATTGTTCGCATTACTTAATTACAAACTACTTCCTATTTTTCGCTTCACTGAAATATCTTCAAATGGAATCCTAAAGGAGAAAGCTCCATTGATACTAATTCAATGTGTGATTTCAAGGAAATATAGAAATGAATATTCCAGCACAAAAAAAGCGACATGACGTTATGGTCTATGTGAAATCCACATATACTCCATTCACTTTTATTTTAGCACTCGGTTGGCCATGGAAATTTGACACATTTTACTCTGTATAGTACGAAAATGTGGGGTTATGGCGCTTGTCAAAACATTTTTGGGTATTAAATTAACGCTATGCTGCCCGTTCTACATAAAAGTTTCTGTTATTACGTATTTTATCACAATGTCGAATCTCTTCGAAAAATATGTGACGAACATAATTGAAGTTTATACAAACTGATTGAAGGCATACCAAATCCAATTATCTGTATGGAAAATACAAGAGATCAGTATAATATCATAATATGCACTAGCTTGAGGAGAGATAATGTTCATTATCTTCGTAGGCTAAAGTTTGAATACGTTACAACAGTTGTAGATTTCAGAAATAATAACCCGAAGATGAAATGCGAAGGAATTAACAGATAATTACAAGAATATTGAATTCTTCAGAAAAAATCATCTTGCATCAATATAAGTAAAAGGAATTATACGAAGTTTCAAGTCAAGATGAACTTCACATGAAGAAACAATTAACAGGACAACTGGCGCGTATTTGTGGCTCATCTCAATACATTGATACAATTATAATAATTAGATATTTATTGGTACCTTAAGACATTTACAATGTATAGGACAAGTCAGATGAAAAATAGAAATATCAATTTTTGGGAACTTATTCTACGATGACATTCATCGAAAATCCTGTAGTAAACTTTTCGCATTAATTTTCTCAAACATAAAATTCTCAAATACCACCACTTTTTTGGGTCTCCCAATAGAAGGAAATTCTTCGTCAACCCCTTCATTCACAATCTTTCTGATTATGGAAATATTCAGCCGAATAAGTCGTTTAGATTCAGATGAAACATAATATAAATTCTGTTACATTGAATACCGTCTGACGTATTGTGGATTTTAAAATATCAGGTTATATATTTATATGAGCGGACCTGAATTCCAAATAGCACTTCCTGAAACCTTGTCTCTTTTTTCAATCACTTACGGCATTTTTGTAATATTAATTGATATTAGTTGTGGCAACGGCGTTATAACATTAACGATATTTCATGAGTACCAACCTTACTCCGTTCTAGTTACAAAAACTTGACAAAATTATTTCATGGCCCACCGACTGCTAAAATAAATATGAATGGAGTATAGTTCTACAGCGCACTAGATGAAACAATTATTATTCGATAGGAGAATTAATGGTTTTTAATTCAAATTAATACCCTACATATTTTCATTAGTAATCAGTTCCACTCTGAAAATTTTTTGAATTTATCGACTTTCAGACTCACTTAAGAACTGAATATGACATTCATTTGAATTTATTAGTTCGAATGGCGATAGGAGCAGCCGAAGATCTTTCATTCCTGGCTCTGATAATGATAATTTCAACTTCGGGAAAGAGATCTTCGATTTTTGATTGGTCGCTTTCTTAGTTTTCCAGAAAATGTAAAAAATGCTGTATTCAGACAAGCGCTCCAGTCTAGACTCCTCCAAGAAGACTGTCCCCTCAGAGGAAGACCAAGATGTCCCCCGTCCACCAAATTCTTCCGCACCCCTGATGGTACCTGCAACAATGCAGCTCACCCATGGTGGGGAGCTTCCTTACTACCAATGGAGAGATTTCTTCTCCCTAGATATGACGATGGTAAGTGGCCCATCTGTGCATCTAATTTCACAAAGTTTCTGACAATGAAGAGAAGTAAGAAGTTGCACTTCAGCAGAAGGGTCAGCTTCCTTAGAGAAGAGAATGAATCTCCCACTCTATTTCTAATAATGGCTATTGATATTTCAGAAATATCATGGAACTGATAACTTTTATTCATCCAAACAGCTGATGATCATTGAGTTCAGTAATTTTTTTTTTAGGAATCCAAGAAGTACGAAGATCAAAGTCTGGAAACAAACTGCCATCAGCAAGAGACATCAGTGTAAATATTCATAGGGATAAGAATGTGGAGCTTCCGACAGTGACACTTATGTTCATGCAATGGGGACAATTTATTGACCACGATGTAGTGTCGACTGTGAAAACTAGAAGCTTCAATGGGTCCATTCCAAGGTGCTGTGACAGATCAGGCCAGAGTCCGTTGCCATCAGAAATTCTGGTGAGTAAACCTATATCGATGAATTTCATCTCTCTCTCAAAAAAGAAGAAGGAATTTTTTTCTTTTTTGTTGAATATTTTGATCCAAATATTCTTGACTGTTAACTTGGCGCTGATGCTTATTCATTCACTTGGTGTTTCTCTTTGTTTTTGTGTTTGCTGAGAAAAAATTGCAGAAACAGAGATATAATAAGTAGTCATAAGTGACTAGACAACTAGTAGAATCTCAGTAGAAACACTGGAACATATTTAATGTTTAATGTTTAATGAAAGAACCAAGGATGCATTTTGGATGAAAATTAAATCCAACTAAATAGTCAATCTCCTTACACCTACGAGGATACATTAAAAAAATTCTTAGCTCTACTATAGACAATATTTGTACGAGTCAAAGACTTACCCTGTATAATCTCACGTTTTCCATACGTTGATTCGAAAAATCAGTCCGATGTAGATACGAGGATATACTGAAAAATTCTTAGCCTACTATAAAACCAAACAAAATTTCAATGTCAAAATATTTTATTACTCAACATATTCTCCTCTTAATTGGATACATTGATTACAGCGAACCTGCAACGTCTCTAGACCTTTCAAAAAAAATATTTCTTCTTGCTCTGCAAACCAGACCTCCACAGCTTTTATTACCTCCTCGTTGGAAGAAAATTTAAGACCTTATTTAAATTTTTTTTCAGTTGAAGGAAGAGATGATAGTCAGATGAAGTCAAATCTGGTGAATAAGGGGAGTGTTCTAGTAATTCAAACCCTAAATCACGAATTTTTGGGATGGCAACATGAGATTTGTATGCAGGGGCGTTGTCCTGCAAAAACAAATTGACGTGAACTATATGATGAACGTGTTCGTATGAAATATTCAGTGCTTCAGATATCCGTTTCAACCCAATTCGACGGTCTGATAAAAGCATGTCATGAACTGCCTTCCCGATTGATCATCATCTTCAATGGAAAACCAAGGGTATCAAGCATATCTTCGTAAATCTGCTTACCTCTTAACCGTTTTATTCAAAAGGTCATCATCAAGTACCTGTAAATACAGGTGACTCCAATTTTTCGATTTCCACAATTTCGGTGGACATCTTCTTTCTTTTAAATTATTGCGTAACTCTGGTTTACTTTTTTGACCTCAAACTCCACACTGACACTTCTAATGAGTTATTGTTCGTTGCTATTGTAACGCAATATTTTTTTATGCATGGAACTGGTCTAGGCTGACTAGATATCAATACATCCTCGTATTTATACTCCTTATGAATTATATTATATTGATGAAAATCATTGGATTGACTTCATTTTTCAGCATCCTTCATGTTTACCTATTGAGGTGTCAAGAGATGATTGGCTCTTAGGCAGATTTGGTGTGGGATGCCTAGAGTTTACGAGGAGTGCACCAGCTACAAGAATTGACTGCGATTTAGGATGGAGGGAACAAATGAACCAAGTTACTTCTTATCTCGACGCGTCTACTATTTACGGATCAGATTTGGAAACTACAGATGCCATTAGAACATTCAGAAATGGTGAGTTTTCGCTTTATAATACACATTTTTCACTGGTTGATATGATGAGACCAAAGGTCCATGAAATGAAACTTGGTCAGAATTGGTGTTGATTTGAATACCATGATTCTCAGCAGGTTTGTTGAATGAAATTGTAAAATGTTAATAATAAAAATAATAATAATAATTCACTGTGTGTAGGCTGTAGTGGAGTATTGAAAGAAATTCACTTTGTGAATACATCTGCAGATCTGTAGTCTGTTCTTTTTTTTGTTTCTTTCCATCAAAAAAATTTCACCACATATTGTAGGTACATCTGTAGATCTGTAGCCTTTGTTGTTTTTGTCACTTTCTTTCTAAATTATTCCACCACATTATGTACACTCCATATGGATCTTATTGACCTCATCAGTGTAAGTTTCCTTCAGTTTCTCCTTCTTGAATTCTTTCTTATATGTAAATATAGACGACAAGCTGAACTCCAAAACGTTGCTTTTTGTAGGAAAGCTACAATATGGACGTCCCCTTGGAAACGGTCCTCTAAACCCTCCCGATCCCCCAGGAGGTGAGCTCTGCAGATCGGGAGCTCTCTCTACAGAGTGTTTGGAAGGCGGTGATGGCAGATTTGGCGAACAATCAGGCCTCGTGGCTTTACATACGGTTTGGGTTAGGTATCACAACAAATTGGCAACTACATTGGGAAAAATGAACAAACATTGGAATGATGAAAGGATATTTCAAGAGACTAGAAAAATAGTTGGAGCACTGATACAACATATAACTTTCAGGGAATTTCTTCCGATTGTCGTGGGTGAGATATGATCATTTTTATGTAGAGTAAGAAAAGTTCATTTCAACATTAGTTGACCTAAAATTTTATCTATGGGGGAATGCACTTTATTATTATTTTTCATTCATTCTTATCCCTAGAATATAGGTACCGATTTGATTTTTTCAGTGGTACTCAGTCACAATAGCTGATGGTTAATTTCATTCAGTGAATGTTTTTTGTTTAATCTATTTCTGATTCAGAACTCTGCATTTCTGACAGTTATCTAATAAATAATTAATTTGCCTGATCTGATAAATCCAAGATAAGTCCAAATACGCCAAAAATTTGTTTATCCAAGAATTCTATATCAATTCAGAAGGATGGCATTTGAGCTACCTCTTTTGTTGTTAAACAAACAGAATAAAGTAGTTTGAATAATTTGAATATGGAGAAAAAATCTATGAGATGAAGTGTGGGATGACATACAAACCAAACACTTCAGGCTCCACCATAGACTTATAATACATGGACTCACTATCACGTGACTTTTCAGTAGATCGAGAGGTTGGCTGCATTAAAGAGAGAAGAGCTTATGCGTTCTAATCGAATAAGAAAGAGATGAACTGATTCCGTGTGGGCAATGTCAAAATCATATGATGGATATAAACGCAGACGTTGCCCACAAGGTGTTCATACGTTGAGTATTATTCACATTATATTTATTCTTGAATGAAACTATATTTTCCATTTCGAAGGAATGTTAAGGAATTCCTGTTTGCCTTCTTGGAAGCTTGTTGAACATTCATTATGGAAAATTTTTACAATTTTCGCAGATTTTCCCACAAGGTGTTGATACGTTGATTATTATTCTCATTACATCTATTTTTGACTAAAACTCACATATTTTTTGACATAATTGATTTCGAAGGAATGCTATGGAAATCCTGTGTGTCTTCTCGGAAGCTTGTTTAAAATTTATTGAAGAAAATTTTCGCATAAACTTGTGTTCTCTAACCTTTTGACAGCTTGCCCACAAACTCTCCATCTTATTCAAACTACCGACTTCTCTCTCACAGGCGGAGTCCATGTTATTTTAAGTCTATGGGCTCCACGCAGCTCCACACAAACGAAACCTGCCTAACATTTTTTGTTAGAGTTTGCCCAGCGAGAGTAATTCTTTGAACAATAATACGAAAATCAAAAAAACGTTCATTTTTAGCGCCTTGTAAACACGTTTTTGACACAACGAAGTACTTTAAACACCACCAGCTTTCACATTTCTGGAACAAAGTATTCATTCCACAAGAAAACTTCACTACGAACAACTGTTTCGCTCAACAGAATCTGATATCGTAGAAAACTTTTATATTCCTTTTTTATGGTATGAGCAGATCTGCAGCAATTGGATATATTAAGATGATATTTTCAGCAGATATCACTCACAGTACTATCCACCAAGAAGAAAAAACATCACACATCACAGTTCCCAAAAAGTTTAAGTGAGAGAGGGACTTTTTTGTTTCACAAAACTATAATTCATCGATCCTTTGAAAATCCATCAATCATGATATAGTACTGCTAATTATTATTCCTAAATGAAACTAGTTATTGAAGGCAAATGTATAAAGGTTACCATTCCAATTCTAGGTCCAGAAGTAATGGATTCCTTCGAGCTCAATTTGAATCGTAAAGGATTTTACAACGGATACGATGAAAGGGTGAATCCCTCAATAGCCAATTCTTTTGGAACTGCAGCTTTTCGTTTCGGCCATAGCTTAGTGCAGAACTCTTATGTAAGATTCGATGGACAGCACCGACCACTATTCAACAGTGAGTAATGAGTTTTTTTTATTATGATTGGCTCAATATACCTCAGTGATCAATCCTATGAGTTTTGACACTCATATTCATGAAGTTGTCAATTGAACAGCTTGGGGATGTGCACCTGAAAATCAGGCAGCAGCTGGTATTACATATTTCCTATCCCATGATAATATTGGTAATACAAATCAGTTTGGACCATTTTTATGCTATTTCAGAGCAAAAAGAATGATCAGATCACTCAAAATATTCTCCGTCTATGTCTACTACTTTTTTCAACTGCTTGTTGAGTCCGCTCAGATGATGCTGCAAGGGGCCTTTGCTTTGGACGTGGTCGTGGAGTAATGCCAATTTTTTGTCTTCGAATTTTTTGAATGTACATAGAAAGGTTTGTCTTCAACGTTGAAGACACCATTCTTGAAACCTCAAATGCTTTCCCTACATGATTTATCAGATAGATCATTGTCACCATAGATTTCCACAAGCAATCGATCTAACATATCCAACAGAGTAAAAAATAAGGTGTTTGAATTAATTTCCAAGCTTTATGAACTGAACTTTAAGGACTAATGATATGTTATCTCTCTTAAATCACCAAAATCTGATGATACTATGAGACATTAATAGCACTCAAAACCACTTTTTGAAACGACAGAGCTAATATATGAGAGCAGTTTTCAAGTCTGATCTGAGCCTTGTAGAGTAAAAACTTTTACTCTGCGAATATTCGCCTTATTGTCCACATGCTCCTTTCAATAGACCATACATGCCAAAAGTCGTTTTATTCTTTACTTGGTATTGTGTGCGATCAGGGAAACTCATTTGATAGTGGACTGTTAGGAGGGCACGCAGTGGCTCTTCAGCATGGTGGAGGATGGTAATGCATTCTTTTTCCATAGAAGGGTCAGAGAGTGCGCCAACTTTTGCTTTGATGAACCCTAGGGAGTTATTGTTCCAGAAAGAAATATATGGTTCACACCAAACACGCTTCTTGGGCCTGAAGGTCCCACTTTGGCTCCATGATGTCACTGTTGGGGGATTGAGAGACCTCATTCCAACCATTCCATATCGCTGGGAAAGCACTATTTAATAGTACAGACTGAACAGTATGCATGCTGTTTCCTCTCTACACGCTAGAAGATATTCGCAGAGGATAATCCGGAAAACACATCTAGGTATATTGTGATAGAGCACAGAAATCCTTTTCTGGGGAAAAAATCGAACCTAATTCAATAGGAGAATGCAGGAATGGTTTGCTTGAGTAAGTAACGTATCGAAAGTTATTTGGTGTCCGGTACAGGCAGACTGCAGAGGTTCCTAGAAGGCATTGGCTAAGAGGAGCAATTTTCAGAATGGAACACGGAAAGTGGCTTTTCATTGAGAGACCTTCCACTGAGGCTGAGGTCAGAAAACTCTTGGTCTTGACATCAAACAACTGACTGAGTATGGTTGTATCTAGTACTACTGGTGCATGGGCACTTATGAAATTGTTGAACATAATCTGTTCACCTCTAGTAACATTACTGAGTTTAGGACGACGCTCGTAGAAAACGCAAAATGATCACTATTCCTAGGGAAATAGACTACTCTCTGTCAATTCCTGAACAATGGGCCACAAAAGCCTCATTTCAAAAGTCAAAACAACACGTCATAACAACAAACCAATCAGTATCATGCCAGTATCCGTCCCTCACACATATTCTCCTTTGTTGCAGATGTAAGTTTACACCAGGAGCAGGAAAATCCAGAGAATATATGGAGTCTAGGTTCGATCGATCGGCTACTTCTTGGATTTGTAAATCAGCCATCTCAAAGAAGGGATGAATTCATATGTGAAGAACTGACAACAAACCTATTTCGCTCACCAAATTCACCGTTTGGTGTGGATCTAGCTGCCATCAACATCCAAAGAGGAAGGGACCACGGTATACCGCCCTACACGTCATGGCGTAAACCTTGTGGACTTTCCGAAATAAAAGACTGGACCGATTTGCAGAATGTCCTCAGTATTGACACAGCGCTTAGGCTTAGGTCTCTATACGACCACGTAGACGACGTAGATTTGTTTACTGCTGGCCTTGCTGAGAAACCTGTACGCGGAGGTATCGTCGGACCTACCTTCGCATGCATCATAGCTCAACAGTTCTCCAATCTGCGAAAAGGGGACAAATTCTGGTACGAGAATCCCGGTTTTCACTCTTCCTTCACCGTCGACCAACTCCACCAGATTCGCAGGATAACACTTTCAGAAATCTTATGTCAAACAATGGGAGAATTTGAAACAGTCCAACCCTTCGTTTTCCTATCATCGGATAGCTTCAGAAACGTGAGGACGTCCTGTGGTAGTCCACTCATGAACAAGTTCGACCTTGAACCGTGGACAGAAGACCTTGAACCGATACACGACTCGAATGACAACGACAATACGGACCGATTAGACGACAATGAACTTCAACGCAACAGGGACATAAAAGATTTGTTCGATTTCGGGGAAGAGTTCAGGAAACAACGGGAGGTTTGGGAGGCAAGGAAACGGAAGAGGGTTACCACAACCAAGAGACCAACTACGAAAAGACGAACTGCGACCAAACCGACTGTCAGACCAGACTTGAAGATACCAATATCGAACGTGACAGTCCATTCTATGCCTGTTCAGAAATATAACGGTTATTACGAGAATTTTGATGAAATGCCAAGTCCGGAATTCTCTCAATACCAAGCTCAACGTTACACCACAAAGAAATATTACCCGATACGTGACAAAAATGACTATACGTACCTCTTTGGGAGGGTATCCTCAACCACGCCTATTCCTAGAACACCCCCTCCTAGAAAAAGTCAAACTCCTCTTGAAGTCAACATAAAAATACAGTATTACCCGCCTAACCCAACTAAACCACCAAAACGAAAACAGCAAACCGTATACGCTAGGCCGCAAAATAGTAATGGGTATGGTAATGGTTACAGCAACGGTAACATACAAAGACACTCTACTAAAAGACCTTCTCAAGCTCAACAAAGACCATACTCTCTGAATCTTCCTGACGATGACGATTTTCCTATTAACAGACCGAACAGAAAACCAAGTCAAAGTATAGGATACAGTTTAAACGGACAAACCTACGTACTACAACCTATTAAATTGCAAAGCAGACCTCATAACTCCGCTGAAGAAAACGACTACCTAACTGACGGGCAAACTGAGACTTTAGTGGGATATTATTACAAAAAACCTTCAATCGAACAGGTTGAGGCCACCTCCCGCAGACCTTCAATTGACGTTGACTTTTACAGCTTCGACGAGAATGACTCTTACGAAACAGATGACGAAGTAAAATACGATGAAGATGACAATAATTATTACGATAGCTCAGTGGCGACTGACAATGAACAGACAGACGTCGATGACAGGTACAAGGACGATATCGATAGACATTACAAAACTAAACAAACTGACAAACACCCTGACCAAGAAGGAAATGGTCCTTATTCAATTGCTTACATTGAAAGACTAAACACGAATGATCACGATGACAGACTGGACTTCAGATCAAGACTTGTATACAAGAAACGTTTTCGAAAACCTACCAGGGAGAGTGATAGTGATTCTGAAGGGGAAAATTCCCAATCCTCGAAAGATCAGGATGAAGACATTGAAGTGGAAGGTCGTGAAGAAAAAACTCTGGATGAAGCTGGTGCTTACACGAGTAGGACAAAAGTGGATGGCTTAGAATATGAAAAGATAAGATTAGTCAATATCGATTTGGTAAAGGAAAAGAACTCATTCAAAACGAGGTCATTGAAGCAAGAGGGGTAAGTAATCCCATTTAGCAATACATACTTATAATGAACACTCCAAATCGCTCTAAATATCCTCAGAAAACCATTCAACATTTCGAACTTTCTTTCAGTTTGACGAGATGGAAACCTTACAACAAGAGTGCATCCCACGAAGAGTACGACCTCGTTATGCCTGATTTGAATCAGAATATGCACATATCTGATGAAACACCTAAAAGATTTCTGGTGGAGAGAAATCATGGGAACTCTTGAATATTGTTTTTCGGAATGAATAGTTACATGAAAATTCAACGTGCAATATTTTTGTTTCTTCTCTTTTCGCTATTAGTTTTTCCACTTGACACTTTAATTTTTCCTTGAAACTATTCTTCTAATTCGAAATAATATATCAGGGCTTCTTTTTACATTTTAACTACTTCTAAAAACTACCAACGATACCAATGTAAAGGACAAAAACACTGAATTTACTATAAGGAAACGAAATCATGTTACTAACATGACATCAAATGAAAGAAAGGTAGACGTACAGAGATTGACATTCCGAATGCACTACAAAATATGTCAGGTTAATAACATAATTGCACACTATTATAATAGATAAATTATCGCAGCACTAATCGACTTGACAAAACTGACCAACTAATTGATCGTAAAATATACTTACAGTTTCAGAGTGATTCATATGTGGTTGACTATTGACTATAGATGATTGACTGCAGACAGAAGATAAAAGACGCTAGCCAGCAGACGATTTTCCGATGGCGAAACTGACTACGCACGATACACGGTAGACAATTGTCCATCATGACATGCGTACTAATAAAACAGAATAAATCATATAATAAGCATACGGAATCCTGGTGACAATATTCTTTCAAGAATGATAAAGATTGACAAAATACCTACTTGACATTTTGACAATGTTTGAAAAAACGGACCATTAATGATAGATGATAGACGATAGACGCTCTACGATTGACGATAGACGTTCAACGACTTACGATAGACGATTATATTCATTGGATGATAGATAATACTTGTTCGACGATTGACTGTAGACTATTGACGGTAGACGATGGACGATAGACAATAAATAATTGACGATAAACGATTGAATGACAAAATTTCATTCAATTATATAAAATATATTTTTCGGAAAGAACTATTATTTGAATGACTGTTTTTAAAACAAAGTAGACATTTCTATTCGTTACACATCAACATTCGCAGTTCACTATTCTTCAGTAAAATATTCGTAAAATGAACTTTACATTTGGAAATGATCATCGTAACAAATTGAGCATTATCTTTGGGAAGACTACAATAAAATCAAGTTACACAAGAGTACATACCTACATTATGATTTACATACTGACAACATAAATTTTGACAAGACTTCCATGGGCCTTCCCCATTTGGATATAATAAAACGAGTAAAAAACTTTTTTTTTCCATAATAAATCAGGTCAGGGACCCAATAATCATTTAATCGATTTTGGCGAGAACTTCTTGCCTATGACAAATAATACTACGAAGTGAAAACTACAAATCAAAATAAAGACAACCATTGGAGCAATGTTATAATAATTCACAAATGTTGATCTGCTGGACCATTTTTTGGAATAAACACTCACTGAGAAGACTTCATTTTGACTTACAAGACCTACTATACCTACCGGTTATAACACGACTTATTTATATATTACTTTAAAAACAAACAGATATCCTTCCTTTCACGTTTATAGTACCTATACTAACTTCAGATACAAGAATCTCTTCAAGCAACTTACTTACGAATCTTCATTACGATATGACAAAGTTTTTTCTTTTTTTCATCTCCACTCACTACAAACAGACAAAAACTACAATAAAGATACAACTGCCCTTTCACAAGACCTTAAAATGTTGAATATATTTTTATAGTCTTGTTCTCTAATATTTATTTTTCTTTTCTTACTATTTTCTTCTATTCTGAAAATATTCTCTCCTCAAGATTAACAAAGAAACGCGATGTGGAAATGAGTAAATTTTAGAAACAATTTATATTTCATGTAATCATTCATGCCGTTTCAGCAACGTTTGCTGTTGTTCTGTTCAGTTCTGCCATTTGGATAATTTATTTATATATTACTTAATTATTGTAGGTATTTTTGGAATAAAGCTTCTATTGAAAGATTTTTTATGGAATTTTATTGCGAAACGGAAAATGGTGATATGTCAGTTAGCTATGGATCTCGTTTTCGATGATGTCAAAGATATCCAGTAAAACTGAAATTAATGAGTTTTTGAGAGAAGTGTATCTGTTTTTCATTATTTCAGATCATTTTCCCTCGAAAAATGTGAAATTAAAACAAATAAAATAAAGATTAGCATCCTTGTTTGTAGCAAATGTGGCACTTTATTAAAATATCTAAAATTCTTTGAAAAATCTCTTGCTATTGCAGTTGTCTGACCAAAGACTGTTACAAACAAGTAATTCAAAACTGAATAGAAACAATATTTACCTGATGATATAGAAATGGATGTGAAAGTAGGGGAATCAATCATATATATAAAATTTTTTTGGAAATATAGCACATATTTTAGTTATAAATTAGAACGAAAGTGCTTTTCAAATTTTTTTACAAATAGGATATGAGTACATGAGTATATGTTCAAGTAATGAATCCGATTAATGTTGGTTCGATGAATACTAAATAATTTACTTGTTAGAACAAAAAAAAAGGTGAGTTCAGAAACTGCTACGTAAACTCTTCAGGAATGTAGGTAGTTTCCAAGAATAATTAAAATTAGATTTATTATATTCAAATGAATTGGAATCATGCTGAACACGTGTATTAATTGCTCTAATAACCCCGTAAAAATAACGTTCTCTGATATTGATATCTTAACCAACAATAGACATAATGAGACTAGCTCTCAGCTCGATGAACTGTGTTTTTCCTCTGACACAACTGTGTTATTTCCTTCATGAATAAAAGTTTATTTCTTATAATTATTCAATTATTATGGTATTAGTGTATTAATTTTTCAAAAATCAGCTGTACACCTATATTTTTCAAGAGGAATGACGAAACAATGTTAATAATTGTTCACTCATTCACTTATCCGTCCTCCTTCACTATGATAGATTTATTTAATCAACAACATGACGTCAGCGATAGGAAAAAACATCGTTGCCAGAATGTCGGAATAATTCTTTTACTGCTCAATTTATTTTAAAGCGAAATATTTATGTCTAATAAAATGAATAAAATTTTCAGAAGAAAAACCTATTGAAAATTTATAGAAGGTATATATTTTTCAAGATCTTGATTTTTCCAGACTCGTGGAATTTCAGGTGGGCTAAAAGGCTTTCTTAAATTAATTTTTTATTATTCAAATCATTAAAAAAAAAAGAATATACAAACTTATCGATCAAAAATCATCATCGCTGTTGGTTTGAAGTGCCGCCTTACTCGCAGTCAATATTCTTGAAGGCGCTTTCTTTTCCTTAGCTGAAATCTCGAACGCTAAAGACTCATCTTCGGAATTCATCAACTCCGGCTCATCTTTATCTAAGAAAAGGTCGTCAGATTCAGAATCGCTGCTCAGGTCAAGCGATGAAGCACTTCTGGATCTTGGTGGTTGCATTTCGCCAAAAGCTCTGGGCTTCTCGTTCCTGCTACGACCTGAAAAACACGAGTTATCTTTGGCAGATCCCATTGCATGTTGATTGCATGTTGGATAGAAATATCCAAACTTCTTTCCCAAGCAACTGCCAATAGGAAGTTTGATTGCTTCAATCTGAGGAGAAGCTAACAAAAAGTACTCGTCGCTAACAAAAAGTATACGTCGAAGTAAATGGTAGCATAGGAGCTAGGGAAAAATTTATGGAACATTCCCGACCTCGATTTTCAAAAGATGGATAATGGCCAAAACCGCAGCCCTCTATCTTCTTTTGTTTTCAAGTTATAAGTGAAAACCCATCTTTCGGCTCTTTGAAATGGTGCCTCTATTTCGTAGAGTTTCAGTGTTATGTAAGAACAAAAGTTACATTCTACAGACAATTTTTCATCCAGAATGCAGTGGCGATGTTGTCTCATTTAAGCGACAAATTTTTGTTTATATTAATTGATAACTTCATCATTACTTTATACCAGCAGCGGTTACTACTTCATAATTTTCAAATCAAAATATTCCGAAAACGGTAAATACCGACACAGTTTTACCAAGAGTAGGTTCTTTTTTGGTGTCAAATTGAATGATGTTCAGATTCACTTGAAATTTTGATCAGAATGAGTTTCCTTCGACAATCGGAATGATGGTGTGTGGCTATTGTTCGATTCAGATGGTAAGATTTGTTGATATTTATATCGGCGGAAGCTATGCATCTGCATTTATACAGTATCTCGTCAATCTTAAATAGTGGCCTTTCACCCTCCTGGGAAGCCACTGGCTGATTATTCAGAATACACTACTATTCCTGTAGACCATTTTTCATATCAAATGATTTGCTGACTGCTCCATTAATTTTTATTTTTAGAGCAGTTTTACATTTCAGAAATTTCTTAAGTGACCCACATCAAACTGTATCATCTAGTCATAATTATGAAACAAGACATGGTCACTTAATAAGGTCGTCTGCCACAGGAGCTCTACATTCGAGAAGTCTCCTAATTGCACTGCAGTAAAATTTTTCAACAAATTACCCAGGAAAATTAGAGATCTGTCAGTAAACAAATTCAAGTATGAAATAAGAAAATTTTTGTCTTCGAGAGCCTTTTATTCTGTGCAAAAATTCTTGGATGGTAATTATCAAAAAAATGATTTCGAGTGACTTGCTACCTCTTACTTTTAATTTGTTGTTTTGTTTATATATTTACGTTTTTGATTGTTATATGTGCCATCGTTTTTTTTTTGTATACACTGACTCTTACTGCATGTTCAGTATGAATAAATCTTATCTTATCTTATCTTCTTCAAAACAACAACACAAAATTCAAAGAAACAACATTCACTTACCTCCAGTTCCAGCTCGGGGCCTCTCTTGTTTCATGCGGAACTTCTCCCCTTGTTCGAACTCTTCATCATCAAATTCATGATTTGGATCGATCTTATCATCGAAAGGAATGGTCTCTATTCTCGGCGAAGACAACATCAGCTGCTTCTCATAATGGGCCCTTTCAACTTCGGAGAAAAGTTTCTCGAGATGGTTCAAACACCTCAACTTGGTTGAATATTGGCGGAAAAGTTCTTCTAATTCCTTTTCTAATGCGGTGAATTCGTCCAAGAAAGCTGGACTGGAAGTAGGTATATCTCTTTAAGGTGGGGTATTTTTCTGGCAAATTAAGGTAGTAAATAGGGTCTTAACTATCCTGGATTTGTATCACTGTTTTATATAGTCGTCATATAAACGGAATTTACAAAACTTGAAACAAAACGCAATGGAATTTATATATATTAGCAACAATAGCGGTACTAGGTGAGATCTCTGAGGAAATCCAGAACTTGGCACATAGATACTTACTCATAAGATCTGTGTCCCCGAACAGTCACAAATGGAGATCTATTCCTAATATATGACTCAACCCACCTCAGGAGGCTGCCAGACACACCAAACCCAGCAAGACGAGAAAGAAGAATGTTATGACTAATGTAAGTGTACGTTAATGGGAATTAGGAAGGTAAAAAAATCAGCAAATCTTAGCTAATGCCAACGTTTCGCAACATATATTGTCGCTTCTTCAGGGCTAATAAATACAGAATATCGTGAATAAATACGAAAAACGACAACACACACAGAAGAACACAAGTCAACATGAATATAATAAAATAGACAATTGCAGAGTCACGATCCGCACTGAGACACACTTCCCAAAGCCAAATTATGCTTTCAAAAAATAGATGGTACAAGAAGAGACAGCAAACAGTGATACATTGAAAAACTTATTGTATTGTAGCGCGTTCGACATCACTTCAACCGTCCAATGAAATTTGTCAACTGAAAGAGACAGAATTTAAATGCACATACACAGTGCCACCCACATATGTCCCACTATCAGATAACAGATCGAACCCCTTATCGTTTTCTGGTTTTGAAAACTTCCAAAACGTTCTCATATATGGAACTCAAATTCTGAGTGTCCACTCTATTATTAACTGTCTCGTTCAGCCTTATAAATATCATTTTGCTTATATTGCGCTTTAACCAGTTATCCACAAAATCCAAAATATTGAAACTGTCGAAATCAAACTAATTCCTAATTCCCATTAACGTACACTTACATGATGTTAAGAGGAAGTGAGCTTCTAAGTTATGACTGTGACTAATTTTGTCAAAAGCCTTGCTGAAGTCGGCGTATAGTGCAATCAACCTGAACCCGCTCACTCAGTCAACCATGAATATACTACGTAAAGAGGAACATGTTCGTTTCAAGAGATCTGCCTGAAAGGAAACCATGCTGCTCTAAAATAATTCAATGTTCGACCAAGTTAGGAATTTGGGTAAAACCGAATTTCTCAAGAACTTACGGTAATAATGATAATTTACTTATAGGTCCATAATTCCTGATTTGAACGTATGGACCACGTTTCAAAATTATGATTACAGCGGTTTCCTTCCATTTCTGAGGAAAGATACCTTTACGAAGAGAGTAGAAAGAGTTACGGGAACACCGAGAGTATCTACACAATAGCCACAATTCACTATAAAAATAAGCGGAATATTATCTGGACCAGCTCCAATCTTAACATCAATCTTCTCCAAACTGGCTTGACGAAATTGTGCGGGAGAGCGCCAAACTTTCAAAAAAAAAGTCACGTGTACATTCTTTTTTCTAATTTTGAAGCTAATGATTCAAGAATAATGGAAAAATATAATCTGACACTTTCAGCAAGCCGAAAAAATAAGAATTGGCCGTAGAGGTCAAAAAAAAATTTTTTTTTTAATCATCTCCTTTCCTGGGCTTCAAATTGTTTTTGCATTCATTATAAAAGTTGTAGAGGATAACATTTTCTACAAATTTTGTTCGAGGCAATTTCTCCTACATTCGAACGTTTTTGAGATATATGGCGATGAATGTACATTTGACTGGGTTTCTACTTTGACCTTGGCCTTTTGCATGTATGGCTAAGCTCCTCGCCCTTAGCCCCTTTAACTCGAAAACGGTTAATAGTATGTAAAATTACTTCAGGCAAAAGTTGTATAGAATTTTATTATCTACAACTTTTATAATGAATACAGAAACGATTAGGGGTACAGGAAGGGAGATATTTCGAAAAGTTACATTGTTATCATCTTCAAACTATCAGATTAAGAACCCCCCCTGATTAGTGTCAGATTAATGGGTCAACACGTTTGCAACACCGAGATTAACCTGTATGAAAATCTGACGCGCTCGAGTATGTACAGGGGGGGCAAAATTGGTGACACCTGAACTACAACTTTGTCAACCCAACATGATAGAGGAAAATGCATGGCACATTACAGTCGTTTTTTCGAGGAAATAATAATGCCATCAACCACCAAGGTATCTTCCCTTATATTAATCTGACACGCCCGAGTAAATCCCGAATTTCCATCTTGGCAAGAATAACATTCTTAATTTCTCCTGGGTTCCCGGTCATTCAGGAATTAAGTCATATTCAAAGGCCAATTCACTTGCCACAGAGTGTAAACTCCTTTAATTTTCTGTGGTATAAAAATATATACCTGCAAGAAAGAGTTCCAAGAAGAAACAAACAGAAAATGAATAAGTACTCTGGAAGTAATCTTTCCAAACTGAACACTCCAAGAAGTTCCTTGGGAACTACAACACTGCGAGATCTCAAAACTATCTGGATCTTAGCAAGAATATACTACACTTTAAGAACTGGTTGAAGAAAATGAAGAAGAAATGGATGAATTACCAGCGGCTGCTGAAATAGACAAACCAACATCGCCAAATGAAACCAGGGAAATAATTAGAAGTTTGAAGAAGAGGAAAGCTCCCGGAAGCGATCAAATCACGAATTTTATGTTAAAGAAATTACTTAGAAAACGTAGGTATAACTGCTCTAACAAATATCGCGAATGGAATTATGAGGACAGAACACTACTCGGAAAGTAGATGTATACTACTAAAGGCGCGTATACATCTGAGCAAAATAGCCGAATGAGCGCGCCGCAACGAATGAGCGTTTATGCGGACAATTTTTCTTTCCGACGCACGAACAGCATGAGCATGTGTTCGGAGCCGCTCCAACGGATGTGTCAGTTCAGTGCTCACGAACTGGAAACTTAGAAAAAAGGAATCATTCTATGTATTCTATGTTCTAAGGATGGAAAACTTGGGTGTTGCTAGTGCCTCTTTCATAATTCTAAATGCTAAAGAAGAAGGGACGACGGCGTACTAGATGGTCTTCACAATTATATCTACAAAGAAGTCGAGACCGTAGACTCAACAGCACTTTTTATTGCACGACATTCAAAGTGAGGGCGACAAAATTGAGCGGTTTTCATACTATTTTATTGAATTCAAACACACGTTTCTTGCGAGAAATCCATATTCAAATGTGCGCGTTCGGTTCGAGCCAAAGATGTCAACTAAACCCGTCCACACTGAGCACGAATTTTCTTTGATGGACCGACAAATTGTGGATCGGCTCCGCGCAACATGAGCGCGTCGGTGCGATGGGTTTTGTCCGTCCACATCTGAATGCTCATTCGGCGCGATGTGCTCATTCGGCTGTTTTGCTCAGATGTGTACGCGGCTTAAGATGAGATGTAATAGATATTCGATCAAAATATGCGAAGTTAATCAGGAATAATCTCAAAAATAGAAGATTCCACGTGAAAGTGGAAGGAGAATGCTGCACAGCAAGAGATATAGAGGCTGGAGTACCCCAAGGGTCAGTACTTGGGCCACTTCTGTACAACATATACATTCACGATATTCCGAAGAATCCAAGAACCTAGCCAACGTTATATGCTGACGACACAGGCATAGCAACTCGACACCGCAACACAGAAGTAATAGAACGAGTTCTACAAGAAACGATTGACGAAACAAATGACTGGTGCAAAAAGTGGAAATCAAGCTCAATGGGCAAAAGAGCCAAGCAATATTACTACAGAAGAGAAGACTGCGATTCACAACGAATCTAGAAGTTGACGGCGACGAAATCGATTGGAAAAATGAAGCCAAATATTTAGGAATAACGCTTGACAAAGGAATTACTTGAAAAAGTCATATCAAACAAGCAATCGACAAAACGAAAGCAGCGATGAATACACTTTACCCTCTAATAGGAAGAAGAAGCCGCATGTCGAAAGAGACAAAATTGAACATTATTAAAGCCGTTGCTAGGCCTCAACTGACTTATAGATCAGTTGCCTGGGGTTTCGCGGCAAAGAGCCACGATGCTGCTACGATGTGCAATAGATAGACCTTGGTTTGTCAGGAATAGACAGATTTATAGGGACCTAAAATGGGAAACCATAACGGAATTCATGAACAAAAAAGCAGAGAACTTATTCGAAACAGCGAGAAACCATCCGAATCAAGAACTCAGGAGACAAGTGGACTACGACCCAGAGGAAGACAAAACGAGAATGCGAATTTACCGAAGGAGACTAAGAGATAAATTAAAAAGAGATTAAAATAAGAACAGAAACTTTTTGAAAAATCCAATAAAGAATTATCCAATAGAGGATAAACACATAAATCCCAGCACGATAGTGTGCGAGAAGAAAACCGACTAAGAGATTAACGGTTTATAGGCAAATGCCCGGAACCAATATTCAAGAAGCAGTTAAGGGTTTTTAGTAGGTCTCGAGCTCAGAAGAGTGAGAATTTCCGCACTTGTTCCCCTCCTTCCTTGGAGAGGATGGTTCGTCTGATTTTCCCCCTGCTACACCAAAAAAACAATACTACACTTCCTCACGGGACTCCCTAGAAGGTATTGTCGCTCAGGAAAAACCTAATGAGAATGAGTCTAGTAGAAGGAGAAGCAGGAGGCTGAATCTCCAGAATGCCTGGTGACACAGTGCCTCACCAGGCAACTCAAAATATACTTTGGACCAAAACTTGCAAGATCGAGTAGGTAACCTTCTTGAAGCCATTTCCTATACTGGTGTTGATTGGAAATCTGGAACTGACCGGCGAGTTGTAGACAACACAGCGGCAAAAACAGCTCTGATGGAGGCACGATAAAATTAAAGTTACTTAAGGATGCAGTTCAAAGTAATAGATCTAACTCACCGGACTTTCTTCAAGGTTTGTAACCTCTTTTCATATCTATCGATTTCCACTTTTCTCCTTTCAATTTTCGAGTCCAGATTTGATTCTGTTGCCGAAATATTATTTATTAATTCTGTAGTTTCTTTGATGTCTCCGTTTATCATTTCGATTGCTTTCTTTATTCCACCTTCTACTTCTGTTATTTCAAACTGCCTTGATATACTCTTCTGTCTGTGCACCTAAAGAAAACAACATATATGCTGTTATTACCAAGACGATGTATACTTCTTTCGTTCCGACAATATTGTGATTTTTTAGAAAAATGTAGGTACATAGTGATGATATTTATTTGTTACTCATGAAGCAGTCCACGAATTTATGCGAAATTAAATAATGATAATTTTTAAATTCCTATGAATTTTGATTCATATCATTATGAACAAGAAAAAAACGAAACTATTCGATGAAGGTGTTTTATATAATGCATATACACCACTGGTTTCATATGTTTACAAGAAGAAATATTATTATTTCTTCGGCCAATGATATGATAATATGAATTATCTCCTATAAGTAGTACTCAACTATAAAGATTCCAGATTCCTAAAACTTACCCTCAAATCTACCTCCTTACCAAGCAATTCAAATAGAGAAGCGCCTGTAGTTGTGATTTCTGACGCTAGCTGGCGTGAAAGTTTCAGTTCTCCAACCTACAAATTATCGAAATGAAAAAAACTCATTTCCATCAAGTAAGGTAGGGGAATAATTTAAAATTCAAATAACTCGCTTTATCTGTTATGTCGAATTCCCTCATGTCTATGTTGTCCCTATTGAAATTGTCGTCCTTATCGTCAATCTTAACATTCAATGCGTCGTATAACAGCGATGTTATTTTCAGAAGCTCTTTCACTGCATACCCGTCCGCTTGATATAATCTCTTCGTGTTTAGTTTTATATTAGCCTTCATCGCCTGAAATTTAAATCCAACCAAAATTAACTATACTGTCAATAGCAAAATATTTTCCAAGTGCCATTTGGAAAAATGGTTACTTCTATAGGATCTGCAAGGAAAAAAATTACTCGCCATGAACTGAGCCACATTCCTAATCAACTGAACCCTCTCATCTTCAGTACTGATCTGAAGTGGAATATTAACATCAGAATCGAAACGTTTCACCAACCAGACCAGCAACTCAGCTACGAGTGGAAAATTGGCCTTTCGGAAACTTTCAACAGAAATCAGGCTGTGAAAACCCAAGGCTCTGTTCATCTCCAAAAAGTCTGAAACGACAAAAACAATATAATGATATTCGTAATTTTCGAAGGTTCGAAATTGAAGTGTTTTTTTTTAAACAACACAACAATTTTCTAAAATTGTACCTCTGAGTACTCTAGTACTTAGTTGGGGAAGTAGCAACAAAACAACAAGTAAGGGAAATGATACCTATAATTCTAATACAAGACAATAGTAAAACAAAAATTAAAATATAAAATCCGATGCTTATAACAAGACAACCACAACATAATAAATTTATATTTCTTCATTTAAAATGGGGAAACCCTTTGAATCTCTTCTATCCTTGAAATCTTAACGATATTTCTCTATGGGAATACAATACCTGATTGAATTAATTTCCTATTCAGAATAATAATTTGTATGCACGTTGGACCAAATGAAAAGCAATAAACGTAATGAATTAAATTAGAAGTGAAGGAATGTTATCGAGAATCAAATAATTCCAAATTTCCACGAATAAATGAAAAAAAGAAAAATAGGTCTTTCACTAATTATATGAATTTCAACACGTTTATTAATTGATAAACAACAAGAATTCTCAGTCCTAAACAGAACAGAAACAGAAAACGTATTTTTATTTATTGGTGAATCCTCATTCTGATCAATTTTATGGATTTCTAGAAATATGGAAAAGCAATAAATGTAACCCTATTTATTTTCAAGGGTGATTCCAAACCTCTTCCATCTTTATATTAAAAAAATAAACAAGTTAAGAAGGTATTTAAATATTAACAGACGGTTGAATAAAAACTCACTTCGAATATCTCTGTATGACATATTTCCAAGAGTTAATTACAATACAGACAAGAAACTTATTAAATACTGTCACTCTAAACATAAGCAGAATGTTTGCATTTGGTTGCTAAGCAACGCCTGAAGAGTATAGCTACCCTCTTTCGGCGGATGGGTGTAACATTCGATCGGAACTGACTAGATTATAAAAAATTCATTCAATTTCAAAAATTTGGGGGGTACAAAAAAATTGAGTGCAACACATAAAGTTCATATCGGCGGTAGTTACTTATTTATACAGTGTGTTTCCTAATTGAATGTCAATACTTATGGGGATGATTTTTGGGCCCATTCTAAGAAAAAAACTTTATATGAACAAATGTCCTAAACGTCTTACCTTTTGAGATACTGGGTGCTAAAATTTTCAAAAATAAATCATTTATTATCAATATCAACAATACCACTTTAAATATTTTAATGGAATTTGTCATATATGTATACTATGAATCAAGAGGCATTTTTTAATGTATCACTTTTCTCTCAATTTCCACCAGTGGCTTTCGTACGTAATTTAACCTACCTATTTTGGCAGACATTGATGGAACGCCACAGATTTTTCCTGAAAAATTATTTTTGAAATTCCCAATTATTTCTTACCAAAGTTGATCACTTGACTTTTTCAATCCTATTCAGGGTTTCCGCTTAATGAAATAAAAACCGTTTCTCTACATGATCATAACAATATCCTTAATACATACATATATATGACAATATCACCCTGCAGAGACATACATAGATTTTATTTTTGAGATAAAACCCGTTCGTTTGACTAAAAAAATGCAATCAATCGATTCGATCAAATTTGCTCATAGTTGAATACAGTCAGTGGCGTGCCGCTGACTGTCTAAATAATACAACGCTGTATCTCAAACGGTAAGACGTTTAGGACATATGTTCATATGAAGTTTTTTCTTGAAATGGGCCCAAAAATTACCCCATAAATATTGACATTCAATTAGGAAACACTCGAGGGAATAGGCCAATTTTTATTTTAAATAACTTTTTATGTTTGACTGAGGAGCAGGGCACACGCCATCTATGATGATTGAAGCTATCGTTTCGAATTTTCGCCAGTTGCGATGAATATAGCCTAAAATTGAAGATGATTTAATTTTTTCAACTGTTAAGCAACATATACTTTTTTACGTAGGGTCTTTTTGATGAAAAATGAAACGTGTCAAGAACACCTTTCTGTAACTGTGATTTTAATTTCTAATAATGAATCTATTACCACCCTATGAAAAAAATTGATTGAAGACACAATAAATCTTCGAAGTGCTACGCAACCCTCATTGAAATATACAATCTCCAAAGTGTATATTATTGATCTTAGAATATATAAGCACGATAAATTTCGAATTGAATAAGTTTAACTATTGCATCTCCATAATAAAGAGAGACATGTAAAAACATCAATAAAAAATCATCACCAGCAACAAAAGGGCTATCCATTTCTGGCACAAAAAGGTATGGTTGCTATTTAAAACACTCCACTGCTCGTAACAATTGGTCGACAAACTAATCAAATGTACATGAAAGGTTTCAATTTGAAGGAAAAATTGACCTGTTCTAGCATTTTCCTGCTAAATAGTCACTACCAAAGATATGAATTTCGTAAGTTACTTTTACATTCCCCCTCTGAATATTCCGGATATCAGTTCTGAAATAATGATTGGTATTGAACATTGTTCCTCATTTCATTACAAAATTTCGAACCTTTTAGATAAGTGGATTTTAGTTTCCATCTGAAGGAATCATGAAAATTTGGATTCAGATATCTAATCTACAGGGTGAGTCCTTGACGCGAACAAATATTTTAACAGTAGTTTCTTGAGATAAAAAAATAGTTTTTTTCTATACCATTTTTTACGATTCGGCCATGATAAAAATATATAGGCCATTTTAAGTTTTCATAATGAGCTGTGCCACCCCTGGAAGAACAAAATTACCTTCATAATAACTGGCTAAATATGTGACACCACACATCTGTGGATCTTTAAAAAAAGAGACGCATTCGGTCAAAGTACCCAAGTTTTCGAATTTCACAGAGTTTTTATTTTCGAATATCAATTTAGGTACTCGAAAACGTCGCATTACACGAAAATATAAAGAATACTTTTATTTTACAAAACGTTCAAATATTATATTGTTTCAAAAGTTTGATTCTTTGAATTTTTGGTATTTTTATGGAACGTAATGTTCATAAAGAGAAAACTTGAAGACGTGGTTCCTGTGGGTGATATCTTTTGTTCGAAAAAGATTCATCTCATACATAAATGAAAACTATATTCCGAAATTTATTTCATTCGATAAAACCTTTTATGAGATCAAATTACATGTATTTTTTAAATTTAAACTGACCCGATTCGAAAAAAATGGCATAAAAAAGGGTTTTTTTTTGACCTGAAGAATCTATTGTTAAAAGTCAAAGACTTGCCTTGTATAGTGAGTATTGAAAAAGAAGGCATAGCTAACGAAGGCAAATTTTGTTTTTGTTATTGTTTTGTTTTAAACTGGAAACTTTATTGTTTCCACACCCCTACTGAAAGGATTGATATTACCTTATCTTTGGATCTCGTTTAGCGTCCATAAAAATGCTATATTCTTCTTTATCAGTTACCATTCTAGATGTAGGCAACAACAAACCGTATTTCTGTACTTCAATAAAGATCAATAATTTTGCAGATAATTCAAAAGTTAAAGGTGAAAAATATACCCTTCCAACCAGAAATTTTGGACACAAATTTCATGCTACAGCTCTGGCCTCTATGAGAATTCCTGCTTGTGACTGGTCATAACCAGTCACACCAGGGATGGCATATTTCAATTCTCAGTATACCCTGCATAAATTCTGAAAAATTAGTACTGTGACAGTTTGTCTTGATTTTGCACCTTGAAATATTTCATCTGATAAGTTGAAATCCAGTTGTATTGAAGGCCAAGTTAGATTCATTGTCAGCTCATAAAATTTTTAATTAAATGTATAGATCCTTATTGTTCCTGCTTAGTAGATTTTCCTCCTCAGTCGTAGTCATGCAGCAATGAATCTTCTGTGATGTTAAGTCTAGCACAAAACATTTAAATTTCTCCACATGCCAGAAATGAATCAGGCGTTGTTGAAACCAAAATGAAATATTTACTTGGAATATTCTGGTTACAATTTTTTTTCTCGTGAAGCTCGTTCAACTATGAACAAAACGCATTACCTCCAATTTTGTGGATAAGTTGCTAAAATAATAACATAAAATGAATATGGATTTCATACCCAATAAATTTCTGCTGATTGGATTTTTTATGGGATCATTATTCACACTCTGTCAATTATTTTATCACACTATTTCGTTGAAACGCTGTAGAATGTACAATGAGTGTTTAATTCGAGTAAGAATTTATATTGTTGTCGAAATTTGAAAGATCCAAAATGAAAACAATTTTTCATGAAATGTATATCATACTCTTGAGTTTTGTTCTGCATCAAGTAAGCTGTTCTTCCATTGATAGTACCATAGTGAAATATGCTCAGTCAACTATGCCATATGGAAATTCGATAATGACCAATGGAGCACATCAACTTATGGATATATCAGTGAATGATAATTCAAGAATTAGGAAAACCTCAACAATTCCACTGAGCAGAAGAAAACGTAATGTAGGAAGTTTATGTCAAATATTTGTTCAGAAGTGTCATCAAATGAATGCACCCAAGATTCGATCACCAAATCTCCTTGGAAAACTGATGCAAGTAAGGCCTAATACATTATGTGGAAGAGTTTCCCTTGGTGTTCTTCCAGCAGTTGGATGTCAACGGCAGCCACAATTTTGGGGTCTCGGAGGAGCAAAGTCGATACATCAAGATACAGGTCGTTTATTTAACAGATTTTTATACCCACCAACACAACCATCCATACAATTCATTCCTTTTCCTCATTCAAATGGTTACCCTCACTTGCATCCCGATAATCAAATAGTTTATGGAGGAAGAGAAACCTTCAATCGATTTCCATTTCAAGAGAACTCCGTTGCACCTAATAGTCAAAATTATTATACAAGGTTTTGGAACATCCCAAGTACGATTACAGGTAATCATAGATTACCAGATATCAATATTTACCCTCCGTCTGCTCCCATTAAACTGCCCAATTATCCGAATATTTATGGTTATACTTATTATTGTAGAGAAAAAGATAATACTTTGAGAGTCATGAAAAACACTATCAGCATAAAAATTACATTCTTACAAAAATTCTTATATAATCTTCCGCAACCTATTGATCCAGAGAGAATCAAAAGTTGCTCTGAATATCAGAATAAGATACCTCCACAACCCTCCCCTCCAAAATTGCCCGGAGGTCAGAATGATCGTGAATTTCCACCCCAGCCACCTATACCGGGAAATAACCAGAATTCCTTCGGAAAAGTTCCTGATCAACTTGAGTTACCGCCGCAACCTCCACTTCCAATTTCAGTGGATGACAAAAAAGAAAAATATGAAAATATTTACAAGATCCCTCCTCAACGTGAGTTACCGCCGCAACCCCCACTTCCAATTTCAGTGGGTGACGAAAAAGAAAAATATGAAAATATTTACGAGATCCCTCCTCAACGTGTGTTACCGCCGCAACCCCCACTTCCAATTTCAGTGGGTGACGAAAAAGAAAAATATGAAAATATTTACGAGATCCCTCCTCAACGTGAGTTACCGCCGCAACCCCCACTTCCAATTTCAGTGGGTGACGAAAAAGAAAAATATGAAAATATTTACGAGATCCCTCCTCAACGTGAGTTACCGCCGCAACCCCCACTTCCAATATCAGTGGGAGGCAAAAAAGAATATTATGAAAGTAGTACCGTGAACCCTCCCCAACATGAATTACCGCCACAACCCCCACTTCCAATCTCAGTGGGAGACAAAAAAGAAAAATGCGAAAATAGTTGCTTGAACCCTCCTCAACATGAATTACCGCCACAACCCCCACTTCCAATCTCAGTGGGAGACAAAAAAGAAAAATGTGAAAATAGTTGCTTGAACCCTCCTCAACATGAATTACCGCCACAACCCCCACTTCCAATATCAGTGGGAGGCAAAAAAGAATATTATGAAAGTAGTACCGTGAACCCTCCCCAACATGAGTTACCGCCACAACCCCAAGTTACAATATCAGAGGGAGACAAAAAAGAAAAATATGAAAGTAGTTGCTTGAACCCTCCTCAACATGAATTACCGCCACAACCCCCACTTCCAATCTCAGTGGGAGACAAAAAAGAAAAATGTGAAAATAGTTGCTTGAACCCTCCTCAACATGAATTACCGCCACAACCCCCACTTTCAATGTCAGTGGGAGACAAAAAAGAAAAATATGAAAGTAGTCACGTGAACCCTCCCCAATATGAGTTACCGCCACAACCCCAAATCCCAACGTCAGTGGGAGACAAAAAAGAATATTATGAAAGTAGTACCGTGAATCCTCCCCAACATGAGTTACCGCCACAACCCCAAGTTACAATATTCGGGGGAGACAAAAAAGAAAAATATGAAAGTAGTTACTTGAACCCTCCTCAACATGAATTATCGCCACAACCCCCACTTTCAATGTCAGTGGGAGACAAAAAAGATAAATATGAAAGTAGTCACGTGAACCCTCCCCAATATGAGTTACCGCTACAACCCCAAATCCCGACGTCAGTGGGAGACAAAAAAGAATATTATGAAAGTAGTACCGTGAACCCTCCCCAACATGAGTTACCGCCACAACCCCAAGTTATAATAGCAGTGGGAGACAAAAAAGAAGAATATGAAAGTATTAACATGATTCCTTCGCAACCTTTTGTGTTGGGGTCACATGATTCAGGAATTAATAAAACAGAAACCAATCGTCGAGATGATTGCAACGGAAGTTATGATAACGAAGCTCATTGTCCACCACCAGTTATATCCCCATCTTATAATAAAAAGAAGGAAAATGTAACAAACCTCCCACAACCCTCAATTCCTGACTCGAAAATTGATTCAAATCAAATGCAGGTGGAAGATATTCCTCAACATGTTCCACCTTTGGAACATGGGAACAATAATAACAGATATGACTCAAAAGTTCCACAACCTCCTCTACCACTTGAACCAGGTATTCGAAATCAAAAGGAACACCCATCCGTACCTCAATGGCCTCTACCATCAATTAATAATAATCTTCCCGAAGCAACTCAGATTCCTCCCCAACCATCTATCGAAAATAAGCAAGACGCTATAAAACCAACAACATCATATCATAACACGCCTGCCCCCCAACTATCTAAACCAGTCCTGCCAACAGAAATTGATACTGAATTATTCGATGGTGGATTGTCTGCATCTTCTATTCAGAAGGAAAATTGGTTGCCCACAAATTCTATTTTGCCCACAATTCCATACCCAGACCAAAGTTCTCAAGTTACTATCCCAGAATTGCAAATAGAACCAGATGGGAGTAATATAGGTCAAAATCATAAGGAACTTCCACCTCAACCTCAAATGCCTAGCCCATCAATCAATAATAATCGGCTCGAAGCACCTGGAATTCCTCCCCAACCACCTATCACAAATAAACAAGACATTCCAACATCAACAACATATTATGGCACGCCTGCCCCCCAGCTATCTAATCAAGTCCCAGCATTTGATCCTAAATTATTCGATGGTGGATTGTCTCCATCTTTCATCCAGGGGAATAATGGACTGCCGACCAACTCCATGTTTTCCACAACTCAAATACCTCCATCCAAAATAACTACTTCAAAACCTCCATTTCCGATTTCAGAGCACAAATATTATGGAAACGGAGTTCAAAATGTCGGAATTCCACCCAAACATACAAAATTTCCAAATAGTGGAAAAGTTCCTTCGCAACCAGTAATTTCGTTTTCGAAAGACACAGAGTTCGATAATGAAGTTCAGATGGAAAGGATGCCCCCACCACCCCCTACAAGAAAATTCTCGATATCGCCTCCTACATATCCTTCAAAATCCGCTGATGAAGTAGTTCCAAGTATTCTTCCCCATAGCAACAGTCCCTCAGAACTGTCACCCTCAGTTTCAAATGAGATACAGTTCGATAATTCAGTCCAGATGGGAGAGGTGTCACCACCTCCAATTTTCCACAATCCTTCATCGCAATTGAAAATTGATGAAATCGTTCCCAGGGCTTCAGAAATCCCAAATAACGTCGAAATACTTTCAGAACCGACACTTCCGGTTTCAGAAGAAATGCAATTCGATAATCATGAAATCAAGATGGGTGAGATTCCATCCCCTGCACCTCTTCTGAATGACATGAATGATGAAGATGTTCCTAAAATTCCTCCACCACCTCCTCTGAAAAATTTTCCAAAAACAAAAAAAATTCCAAAAAACTCTGAATTAGTTCAAGACTTAAAGATGAAGGAAATCTCGCCTCCTACATATCTTTCAAAATCCGCTGATGAAGTAGTTCCAAGTATTCTTCCCCATAGCAACAGGCCCCCAGAACTGTCACCCTCAGTTTCAAATGAGATACAGTTCGATAATTCAGTTCAGATAGGAGAGGTGTCACCACCTCCAATTTTCCACAATCCTTCATCGCAATTGGAAATTGATGACAACGTTCCCAGGGCTTCAAAAATCCCAAATAACGTCGAAATACTTTCAGAACCGACACTTCCGGTTTCAGAAGAAATGCAATTCGATAATCATGAAATCAAGATGGGTGAGATTCCATCCCCTGCACCTCTTCCAAATGACATGAATGATGAAGATGTTCCTAAAATTCCCCCACCACCTCCTCTGAAAAATTTTCCAAGAACAAAAAAAATTTCAAAAAACTCTGAATTAGTTCAAGACTTAAAGATGAAGGAAATCTCGCCTCCTGCATATGTTTCAAAATCCACTGATGAGGAAGTTCCCAGTGTTCTTTACGATAGCAATAGGCTCCCAAAACGGACACACTCAGAGTCAAAAGATATAGAATTCGATAATAATAAAATCGAGATGGATAAGATCCCACCTCCTCCACCTCTTTTAGATCTCATGAAGAATAAAAATGTTCCAAAAATTCCCCACAATATCGAAGTACCATCACAAGGTGAACTTTCACTATCCAAAGAAACAGAGTTCAATAATTAAGTTAAAATTGCAAAAATTACCCATAACTAATTTCCCTCACAACCTACAATTCCAGTCTCAAAATAGATAGAATTAGAGTATGATATCCAGAGGAAAAAATGCTTTCTCTTTCGGTGAATGAAAGAAACACTAGATGAATGTCCTAACTCAAAATTTCTAAATGACGCAAATTCTTCCCAATCATGAAATGCCGTTTCATCAACTAAATGGTAGATTCCCTGAAAGCATTTCAAGGTCCAAAAGAATCCGAAATTTTCTGAGATGAAATGCTGATGGGAAATTTCAAGAAACTATAAAATCTTTCCGGCCAAAAAAATTGTTTCGCAACAACTCCCTAAGAAACTAAATTATGTTAGCAACAATTTATAGTTCCGAGAGCAAAATAGGGGAACCTAAGAAAAGAGTTCTCCATCCCCATACATAGGTAGTGGCTGGGGGTTGAAATATTTTATTGTAATTTTTGTTTCTCTTCAGTTCAAAAATAGGGAAAATATAGTTTCAATTATTTTTATATAAATTCTGATCATTTATTTTGTAATGTACTCAATAAGTAATTTCGAACTGATGAAATGAAGCCTCCAAAGAATGTGAAGAATCCGATAAATTGATTGTATTTAGGTATGTCCACATATTTTTATTTAGTGTCTTTGTTTTTGTGTATACTTTATATTTCAATCATGTTTTGATCAATGAATTGCTAAGCTGATGTTATCCTGTAGAAACTAAGGCATTTGTAAATAGTTTTGAAAACATTAAAAATCGACAAAAATTATGCAGAAAATTATTCATTGATACTTGGTACTTATATCGCTATACCATTAGATGTATCAAATCAAAGAACTTATTCAGGGTCTTATAAATTATTATAACATTTCAATGGGCTTCAAATCATGCAGCTATACAGTGCAATCTAAGTTACTCACAGACAGTTTTTCTTTTGTAAATATGTTCGATAAATTCGATTAGTATTTCAAATTGGGATCTTTATGTTTTTGAATGGCGAGGTACACATGCAAATATAAAATTCTCAATCTTTGTTAAAAAAAAAAATATCTGAAAAACATGAGCAACACGAAAATGAAGGAATCTGATTCAAAACAATGAAAAAATTCGGACAGTTTTGAAAATGAACGTCAGGAGGAATTTGTTTACAATACAGGGTGTCCGCGCCATGGGGCTAATTCTATTGCATGACTTTACAAAAAAGAGTTTCAAATAAAACTTTCCTCTTTTAAGGTAGAGCATCTCCTAATATTATTAAGAACTATACAAAGTGTTCCGTTTCTTCTGCACAGCTATCAACTTCGTTATTTTAAATGAAACACCCCATGTATTTTTACATTTTTGAATTCCTTGTTGAATTTGAATATGAGTTTGATGACACAACTATGTCTGAATTCTCAACGTTTTTCTAAAAATTTTACTTTTTGTTAATATTTTGATAGTTTGAGGTACTTACATGAAGGACTATAGCTCCGTCCCTATTCTATGTAATTGATTCAAATTTGGACTGTGTCTAGTAAATAAATGGTGCACTAAAAATTTTGTTTATGAATAACCATGTTATATACAGGGTCCACGAAAACGTAGATCCATCATCAAAACAGAATTTCATCAAAATCTTCATTTTTTTAAATGGCAACCAATATTTTTTTCTGTTCATTATTTAAACATTTTTTATTCGCTCTTAGTTATTTCAAATAATGAACAGAAATATACAGGGTCCACGAAAACATAGACCCATTATCAAAACAGAATTTCATCAGAATCTTAATTATTTCAAATGGCAACCCAAATTTTTTTTCTGTTCATCATTCAAACATTTTTTATTATGGGTTGCCATTTGAAAAAATATAATGGATCTACGTTTTCGTGGACCCTGTATATAATATGGTTATTCACAAAAAAAATTTTTAGTGTACCATTTATTTACTAGACACAGTCCAAATTTGAATCAATTACAAAGAATAGGGACGGAGCTATAGTCCTTTATGTAAGTACCTCAAACTTTCATTCGAATTCAACAAGGAATTCGAAAATGTAAAAATATATAGGATGTTCCAGTTGAAATAACGAAGTTGATAGCTTTGCAGAAGAAACGAAACACTTTGTATAGTTTTAAATAATTTAAGGAGATGCCCTACTTGAAACGAGAAAAGTTTTATTTTAAATTCTTCTCTGTGAAGTTAATATAATTACAGTAATCGACCACTGCCCCATGGCGCGGACGCTCCTGTATATGGTTTCTCACAAAACGATAAACTAATAAATACTCTAACTAATCTTCGCTCCACACGTTTCTCTGCCTACTTGTATTTACTAATTTTTTTTTGTCCGAAGTGAAGAACAAATAATATCTCTTGACATTCCATTTAATAATTGCTAATAGATTCGTTCATGTTCAAATTAAGTAATTTTTTTTAATATCTTTTCAACGACAAGGAATAAGAGTTTGATATTTGGTACGCATGGGTGAGTTAATATGAGTATTTTTCGAGAATAGTAATAAAAAATTGGAAATGACATAATGACTTAAAAAAAAATTGTCGATGACGTCATATCTCAAACTTGGAAAAGCTGTATGAAATTTTCTCAGATCAAAAAGTGCGAAATCCAAAAAATATTCAACTGACCGAGCATATTCATAAATGATTTAAGGAATTTATTCCAAGTTTGATACTCGCACTGTATACTAACGAATATAATGGAATTTGGATACCACTCATTCTGATTAGTGTGTGGTCAATTTTCATTGGAACCTAGTGAACTTTTGTTACGGTAAAAAAAATTAGAATTTTTTTCACAGTTGATATAATATTAATTTCATAATGACACATTAGATTTTATTTTCAAGATTTCAAGTCAAACTATCCCTCAACTCCTATCTTCAACTAACTCATAAACTATCGTATCAGTAAGTACCCACATATTATAAAACAAAGTCTTCAGCCGCGTTTGCTTTTCTGATCGCGAAAAACTCAAAAAATACGGATATTTATGCTGTTTTCACTTTTCACCAATGAAAGTGGTGAATGGTGTTTCGTATAGAACTCGAAAAGCTTTAAAAAAAATATGTCATAAATATTTCTAACTCTGGATATCTAGATCTTCATACACAGTGATCAACCTACGTTTGGGATGCATATTTTACATTTATCCAACCAATGACAATAAAATCTTACACGTAATTCAGAATCATCAGGAAATTCCTAAAATGAGATGAAGGACTTGCTAATGGAAAAAAAATTAGAAGTAGTTGTTAACCCGGTTCCGTTTTAATTTACTCGATCAATGGAGAGAATTAATCAGAGAAATCGTTGGGTGGAACGTTGAACATTTTTTATTATTGTTATTGTGCTAATTCAAACATCCATGAACGTGACATTGACTTTGGAGAGGCTGGATGGTTTTTTTAGAGCTCTTCATCTTCCTGTTCTTGAACGCGGCTCAGTCCTTTGTATTCGGTCTGAAAAATGTCCAAGAGTTACAAAATGAAAACGAAGATAAGGGGAAGTACCTACCTTATACATTCGCTTGTTTTTGAAATCATTGAACTAGAGAAATATGACATCTTTTATTGATGATGTCATTGAATTTTTTAACGAAATATGATGAAAATTCAGAAAATCGTCGAAAGCCAATTATGAAATCAACTGTTATAGAAACTGAAGTTCAATGTATCCTACGTTAATAAAAAAAATAACAATAACAAATAACAAAATGCGCATTTATTTGAAAAAAATTTAGTGTTTATTGTCTATTCTACTTCTCAAATGCATTCGGTTGGACTTGGAAATTTGACATATTCCACGATCCTCAAATCAAATGTGAGGATAGGACGATTGTCAAAACTTTTTTTGGTTCTTAATCAATGCTTCGTTGTCGTTCCACATGAAGTTCTTAATGAATACGTAATTCTTACAATGTGAATTCATTTCAGAAAATAACTCAATTCGAAAATATGGTATAACCATAATTAACGTTTATATATTAAGGGTAAAATGAAATGATTATTTCTGCAACAGGTAACTTAAAATATAAACGATGAAACCCGACAATCTATTGTTAATATCCTTTTTTTCAGTAAATGAAATTGAATGTTTTCTCCTTCAAAACATAGCTGCAACTATCTATCTAAATTTCGTTTTTCAAATGGAAAATATACTGTGTGTGGGGTAGTAGCGGATCCAGAAATGATTTTGGGGAGAGAGCATAATTTCATATTTGAAATTCTGTAGATGTTTGTTGATATAAAATAGGTAGGTATATCATTATAATTATAACATAAACTATATGTTTGAATGAAAACTACTTCAAAACATATTCTTATTTGAGGAAATAAATAAAATCAATTTTCGATATTCGTATGAATATTTCTCTCAAGGTCTCGAAAAGCAACTTCGGTGCCACCGTTCGGTCTTGACGATTTTTCAACTGACCTAACCATATTGGGATTTTTCGAAGGACACAAGCATCTCTCAGAAAAATCATCGTAGATCTAAATGTGGTACCTACATTTTGTGAAAGAGCAGCTCTTCTAATTCTAGTAATATCTTGAGGTATTGAGGTCAAATTTCGACACGAGTATCTCCTAGAAAAATCATTGTACCTAAATCTTAATGATATACATATTTTGAAAGAGCAACACTTCAAATAATAAATCCAAAAATTTCATCAACCTCTTTTTAACTACCCCATTTTTCCAGGAAATCTCCCAGAATAATCATCGTAGATCTAAAAGTGATACACATTTTAAAAGAGCAACTCTTCTACTCAAAAATATACAAGTGAATTGTTCTTGAAAGAATCATCTTGGTCTACCTTTCTACCTAATTGTAGTTATGTCTGAAGATTGTTTCATATATGTATATGTGTTTATTTTATTTATAAAATTTCCATGAATTTTATTCTAAGACATAATAAGCATAAAAGGTTTGGTGCATTGCAGATACAGCAATATCCACCTTTCTGTTCACTTCATTATTAAAAATGATAATGATAATTTGATTGCTGATTTGTTTATGGTTTGTCAAAAATCAAAATGAAAGAACGTACTGACGTCTTAATAGATTAATCAAAGGCCCATAACGATGTTTGCCCTAGGGCCTATGAATGGCCTTAGATGGTCCTGATTGATCGGAATGAAAATGGGATGATTCATAGGAAAGACTACGTACCCGTTTATTGATAAAAGACGACATAATTATTCAAATGGAAATAATCAAACACGAACCGCAACGTCACAAGTATTATGCCTCATCATCGAGATGATTAAAAAGAAAAGTCCCCCGAATGACAAGCAAATACCTTGTACCCTCAAACACCATTTGTGACTTTTTTCTTGGTTGCTTAGTGAAGGGGAAGGCCATATTGGAAATGCTTTAGCTATCGTCATTCTTCACCACATAGTATACAGGGTGTCCTACCGGGATTGGCCATTAGAAGTAGAGAAATAGTAATTCGATCTCTTCCAAATTTTGTATGAAGATATAAGTTAGTTAGAACTTCATTCCAGAAATATCTTCAAATACCAATGACTTCCCTTTGTACCGGAAATGGCACCAAATTTCTCATTTCGATTGGAACACTCTTTATATTATGACATTTTCGGATGTACCTTCAAAATCCACATTCATTTTATGTACATTTCCTTATAGCCATCTTCAGTTGTTTTCAAGTTATTGACTGTTTTTTGAAAAAAAAATCACAAATGGAGGCTTGTAGAAGACTGGGGATTTCATAAAAGCGCAACGCGCTTTGTTACCGAAAAGATATTCTACGTCGTTAAATAAAGAGAACAATACTTTTTGATATACAGTCATTCATTCATTCATTGCTGTATCTCGTTACCGAGAATGAATCTACAACAAGAGTCAAAAACAAAACTATAGGTGCGATCAAGCTTTTTTTTTAGGGCTACTTGCGACTGTGTGCCCCCCCCGTGACTGAAGAGACCCAACCGTGACCTAAAGATCCTTCCACACTCCACACTTAGATAACGTTGTTGCGTTTGTTCAAGCTGTTTAATATGTCGCCCTGCAGTAGGGCGTCCAGCTCTCGCTTCCGTAAAGAAGCGTTGGGAGGACCACTGCTTTGTAAACAGCTGTCTTCAGATTAAGGTCGTGATTTTGAAACACTTTGTCCTTTAGCTTCCAGAATGCCCGAGATGCTGAATTGGTACGGTTGTGTATTTCCGCGTCCAAGTTGGTCCTAGTATTTATGAAGCTCCCAAGTATTTGAACTGCTCGACCTGTTCTAGAGTTTCATCCTTCAGGCTGATATCTGTTTGAAGGCTTTCTGGTGGACTTACCAGAATTTTGGTTTTGTCAATATTGAGACTAAGGCCTAAAGTTTCGTATATGTGTTTATATTATGTGTCCAACATTATCTGTAGATCCTCTGAGTTGCTAGCGATAAGTGCGCAGTCGTCTGCATATTGAAGTTCCGTGATAAAGTTTGTACGGGTGTTTGCTCTGAGACGTTTCAGGTTAAACAGGCCTCCATCAAATCTGAATCTTATTCCAACAGCTCTTACATGCATACTCATGTAAGCAATTATCGTGACAGCTATGGGAAAAATATTGAACAGTAAAGGCGCTAACAAGCAGCCTTGTTTTATTCCTTTTATTCCAGAGTTGGTTAAGAAATGGTCGGTTGTAGAACCATTATGCTTTATTCTAGCGTTGTTGTTGGTATGGTGATATACAGGAAGATCAAAGTTGAAATACAAAAGGAGGCCAAAAATCGATTTTTTTCGAATGGAAACACAATTTTTTTTACCCACATATCGATTTGTAAGGAAAAAATAAGTTTAATGGAGTGTTCTAAGGGTGCCTCATATCCGAAATGTTGAATTTTTGGCATTTTTGTATTTCAATTTTGAGACTCTCATTTGATCTTCCTGTATCTCAGGAAGGAGCCTACGGCTCGTCCAAGAATTTTGTCAATTCGTTCAAAAAAACCCTATTTTCTGGACTTGACACGTGAATTACTATTTCTTATGGTTTTTCAACAGCCTGTATCTTTTAAACCGAACTGATTCCGAAAAAAGGCGAAGAAAATAGAGGATTTCTTTTGACCTTAAGAATCTACTGTTGAAATATTTGTACGAGTCATTAACTCAGCCTGTATAGTATTTCGTTCCATACTTCAATAACAGAAAACGTATTTTTTCGACAGATAGTGTTGGAACTGATGTTTCCTCAGTCTATAGTTCCCTAGCTATCAGATATGGGTGTACCTTTTCGAATTGAGGGCCAAATCTACTTCTTATATTAACAACTTTTATTTCAATATATGTATTTGACAACTATGACAAGTTCTTCTCAAAAAAACAAAAACATTACACACTGACAACTCGACGATCAACATATATTCGAAAAACAAAGTAGGGGGATTCTTAATTCCAACACACTCCCACCTTGTGTCATTCATACATCGAAGTAATGACACAATCAATGTCCAAATCTTTCAGGAACTTTTACAGGTCTTCCTGATCTCGTTCTAACTACCGGATCTCTAGTTAACGATCTTTTTGATAACTGTTCCTCTTCATTACTATCAAAATTCTGACTAGGCCATTGGGAAATTGGATCACACAACCATTTTGGACCCTCCCACCATCTTCCATCAGCTAGTGATTTAGCAGAACATCCTTGTGATGGAAGATCTGCAGGATTCATATCACCAGGAACATGGTACCAGTCTATAGGTTTAGAAAAACGTTTTATTTCTTCAACACGGTTCCAGATGAATGGTTTCCAATTTTCTTTCCTTTTGATCCAAGATAAAACAGTTGAGGAGTCTGACCAAAAAAATGCTTGAAGGTTGATTTCATAGTTTGTCTGGAAATTTCGAAATATTCTCACTCCAATTGTTGCAGCCAAAAGTTCGAGACGTGGTATGGTTAATTTTTTAATAGGTGCTACTCTAGATTTTCCTTCGATTAATCTCAAAACCACTTGACCATCACCAGTTTCTGTTCTGAGAAAAATACAAGCTGCATAGGCATCTGCACTTGCATCACAGAAAACATGTACAGATTGAGTGGTCAATATAGTGGAATCTAAAGATATCCACCGAGGAATCTTAACGGATGTCAAATAGGGTAGTTCTTGTAACCACTTCAGGAATAATTCTTGAACTACTTCATCAACTTCCAAATCCCATCCCAATTTCGTAGACCAAGTCCTTTGGAGCAAAATTTTTGGGATCAGTGTCACTGGACATGAGAAACCAATTGGATCAAACAGTTTGTGTGCTGCAGATAATATAGTTCGTTTAGTTATCAGTCCTACATCCATTTTATCAAACCATTCTAGAGAAAGTTCTAAGGTGTCCAATTTACGATTCCAGATGAGTCCAAGGATGTTACTTTTTGCTTCGACTTCGACATTTTCTGGCAAAGAATGCTCCCACCCTCTCAACTCGAACTTTCCATCAGCCAGAATTTTAGTTGACTGTTCAATAAATTGGTTGAGAGCTTCTTCGTTTTGTACACTTATAAGAATATTGTCAACGTAAAATGACTTCAATAATTTCGAAATAACTTCGGGACTATAGGAGTTTTCTTCATGAATTGATTCTCTTAGAGTTTCCTGCAGATGAAATTCGAGGACTGCTCCCAATAGAAAAGGACTGCAAGTTACTCCAAATACGACACGGGCATGTCTATAAATTTTTATTTTTCCGTTTTTATCATACCAAAGAAACTTCAGAAAGTTTCTATCGTTTTCTTGTAATCCAATCTGAAGAAATGCCTTTCTTATATCAGCTGTGATTCCTATCTTATCCAAGCGGAAACGTAGAATCATAGATGGAATTAATTCAATGAGGTTGATTCCTTTCTCAAGGCACTGATTCAAAGATGGTTGATTCTTTGCTCCTGACGAAGCATCAGAAACTGGACGTACAGGTGTTGTGGTACTACTGGGCTTATATACTGGATGATGAGGTAAAAAATGACCAGACTGAGATGATGTTTCAAGAGGTTCATTTTCTGACGAACATTCTATAACTCCTTCAGCTAACCAATTGTCGAAGACGCTATCGTAGACGTTATAGAAATTATCCTTTTTCAACTTTTTCACAGTGTGAAGGAGTCTTTTATAGGATAAATCGAAGTTGGATGATAAAGGGGGATGACCTTCAATCCAAGGCATACACACTTCATATCGCCTGTCATCTCTTCGTTTAACTGTTGTTAGAAAATGTTCCATAACAAGTTTTTCTTGTTCCCGTTGTGATTCAGAATTTTCAGGAGCTTGAATACCAAGGACATCTAGGTTCCATAAGTCACATATGGACACATTTTTCGAAAACATTGAAGTTACAAGAAGGGATGTCTTAGATGAGTATTCTGATTTCAGTTTTCCCATGAGTGTCCAACCTAGTAATGTATGAACCGCTACAAGTCCACAATCCAAATATTGTTTACGTCTGGAAAAAAGTTTTCCGGCTATGTCGGCACCAACCAAAACATCAATTGGCCCATCTGTAGTATCAGTAATTTCTTCTCCCATTTGTTTCAGTTCATCCAGCCAAGGTCCCTTTTTCACTGAGCTTATGTGGTTGCAAATCAATGGTTGATCCAAAACTTCGAAGTTGCAACAGTAGTCTTCAGTAAGACTTTGAAGAGAAATTCTGAAGCATCTATGACTCACAGATTCAGTTTGTGTTCCTCCAAAAAGTGAATGTACTAGCTGTTCTTCTCGAACTGGAGGGTACCCCATCTCTTCGGCAATTTTTCTTGTAATATATGACTTGTGGGATCCAGTATCGATCAAGAGTCTTACTCCGCGACATTCTTTGTCCCTCCTCAGTTCTACTACTATGGTTTGCAAAAAAATTTCGGGAAAAGTGTGGTTGGACAGACTGTGTTCATCAATTTTTAAGTTTGGCTGTTTCAAATTCCTATCATTAGAACTCGATGATGACTCGACATCGTTTTTGGGACACATAATAACACAATGTCTACCTTGACATCTGTGGCATTTTTCTCGAGAGCGGCATCTTCGAGCTATATGACCAAATTTGGTGCATAGGTGGCAACAAGCATTTTCTGACAATTTCTGTTTCCTTTCTGCAAAACTGAGTTTCAACACTTCCTTACATTGATCAGTTGAATGTGAATTTTTGCAAAACACACATCGTGGAACTCCTTTGTTGTACAATTCAGAAGCAGTGGGTACATTAGAACTAGTACGTATGCTCCTATCTTCAGGCTTTCGTCTGTCTTTGAAACTGGACACCGCGAGATGAATTCTGTCTTCGTTCATCACTTCTTCTCTCAGAAAATTCATGAGAGCATCAAGACGCTTCTTCAAACTGCACTCTGATGAATAGAACTGACTTCTATGCCATGCTCGTATTAAATCTTCTCCTAGGCATGATTCAACCAAAGGGTATAGCATCGCAGCGCAGGTATCTGATTTTACAAACAGACTTTCTAATGCTCTCAATTGTGATTCAATTTTGTCAAAAAATGTTGATAGTTTATTTTTGGTATTCAGATTCATCAAAACTACCTTGAGAAGTTCTCGGACATAAACTTCTATTAACAAATCTTCTCTTCCAAATCTTTGTTTCAAACTATCCACTGCTTTAACATAGTTACCTTTAGAAGCAGGGTAACTTTCCACAATTTGTCTAGCTCGAGAGCCTGGTGTGGTAGCTTGAACTAAATATTGTAGTTTATCCTCCTCTTCTATATCAGAATCTTCATCAATTCTGCTGAATTGATTCCAAAATCCAAGCCAATCTTTCGTTTCAGCACCAAACTGTCTGAATTGAAGTTTGGGAATCTTCAATTTGCTTCTGGATTCTGATTTCTTGGAGACACTGCTTTGACATATTAACTTATCGAAACTACATTTTATCTTGTGATATTGAGAACTCATCGTATTCATCAATTCCACTTCTGCATTCATATTCGCTTCTTCTTCTCCTGCATCCAACATTATATCAATCATGAGTTGATTCAGCTCAGATACTTGAAGCATTATTTCATCCAAGACTTTGATGCTACTCTGTATTTCTAGGATATCGCATTTTTCTTTGGAGAAATCTTCTTTCAACTTATCATAGATCCTTATAAAAGCTGTTCTTTGTAGAGCTAAGGCTTTCTTGGTTTTTTCCATACCTGTAATAGAGGGTCCTGTCACGGTCGCCATATGTTGGAACTGATGTTTCCTCAGTCTATAGTTCCCTAGCTATCAGATATGGGTGTACCTTTTCGAATTGAGGGCCAAATCTACTTCTTATATTAACAACTTTTATTTCAATATATGTATTTGACAACTATGACAAGTTCTTCTCAAAAAAACAAAAACATTACACACTGACAACTCGACGATCAACATATATTCGAAAAACAAAGTAGGGGGATTCTTAATTCCAACAGATAGTATTCTGAAGTATGAGATAACTATAAGCTCTTCCGCTTGTTCAATTAATAAATATCTAATAACTCAGGAAATAAAGCTTTATCAATTTCCAGAGCTATTAAAATATTTGAGATCTGATTTACACACTGTTGCCGAGAGCATGTCTGTCCACGAAAAGTATATTTTTATTCAGCGTTTTATCACATGTTGATGACTACTCGAGATGAAGTTCAACAGAACGTTGTCCGAATGATGATGGTATTGATGAAGACTCATTAATGCGGACTATGATTCGGAGACCACAAAGTGATTTTTTAAATACATAATTTCACGTGATTGTTGCTCATCACAGATCATCACGTTGTTTTCTCGTAGATTCGGATAACCCAGAGAATTTCTTTGGTCTACAGATTTATTGTTCTCTTAATGTGCATATAATTTGGTTAGGTCACGAGAAAAAAATTAATGGGTTTTTTGGAACTATTACTTTTAATCGTAATATTATATCTGGTATATGATTATTATGGATTGAGTAGTGAGCAAGAGAAGATTGCTGTTCGTCGTCGAAGCAATAAATGAGGTCCTCTGGTCGTCTGAATATACCTATAATAATTTTCAAGAGAATAATGACATCAACAGAAAAATATTATATAATTTTTTCCCAACTACGGTCGCTGTCATCGAGACCTAGATTTTCCGTAAAAATTGCATTATTATACACGGTGACAATTTAAAAACTTGCCAGGCCAATTATGTCGCGACAAGAATGTTTTCAGAGAAAATTCTGGAGCAGGTCAATTCTTAGCCGGAGGAGGACATATTTTGAGCAGAATTGTAAGCCAAAATCTCCTCAACTCTAGGTGTAGGGGATATCACCCGTAAATTCTTAATAGGGAATAGGGGGTGAGGTTTACCTCAATTGTCCCTCTACATGAGTAGGGGAGACCGGGGATGGTTGTCGATAGGGGTAGGTTGACTAACTCTCAAAAACTCGTCCGACGCAATAGACTTGAGCCAACCAGTGAGGCACAAAAGTGCACAGAACACACCCATCTTGACTTACTTTATGCAAAAGTGCGTCACCTCCTGCTGCTTGGTCCCCGGGAACGCGGCATCGCGCACGCAAAAAGTTTCAGAGAAAGAACTCAATATTGAAAAACCACACACGTAGGTAATTATTTTGGTCCTAGTGATATTTGTAATAATGCCTATTTATTTGTGGTTATTGATCGTCAAAGCAGTTATATCGAATGTTTGATTCATGTTCTTTCTTTTATGGGCCTGTTCCGATATTGCTGGTTTTACTGGCCAGCAATCGAATAACAATAGAACTCGAACGACTGGGCCAATAGGCATCGTCTCTGAAATACTGACAGTACTGTTCAGGAATATCGGAACAGACGGTATGTATAATTCCATTTGATTTCCTCACACTTTTGAGGTTTGGTTTTGGCAAGTGGTTACTTTAAAGTTTGTTCGGGGCTGGTAGACTTATGTACGACATAATAGTTAAATTTTATGCAAATTTCCTTCGTTTTGTTCTGAATACTTAATAACTACTTTGTTTACCTTGTTTTTTCTTCAGGTAGGTCCTACTCAAATTGCGTTATTTTCAAACGTCGGATTGTTCATTTTCATTTGACGTTTATTTTGTTCAATGAAAGTGACAGAAAATTGCCTATTGATTTCAGTAAAAAGAAATTAGCAATGCACCAATCTTTTTGTGTCTTTCATCCTATTTCCTCATAGATTTGGCCCTTATAATTTCATAGGTCAACTTACACCAGTTAATTACCCCATGCATGGGGTAGGTTGACTAGTTTTTCCAATTATACAAGAACTGACCTGCCCTCTATACCATAATGAATAACGTGCTTTCTGTCGCTTTTTTCCAAAGCTTTATAGTCAATCTATAAACTGAACCCGTTTTTAAATTAATATACTCTAAAGGGATTAAAATAGGGGCCTTTTAGCTAAAAGTTGGTCAACTATTCCCGGTCTCCCTTACTATGGTTTGCAAATTTTATTGATTCCTTGAAGTAGTTACAGGAGGTGACAATATGAAAACTTGCCTGGCCAATTATGTCTTGACAAGGATGTTTTCAAAGAAAAAGCCGGAACAGGTGAATTTTTAAAGGGAGGGGGACATATTTTGAGTAAACTTGTAACCCGAAATCTCCTCAAACCTAGGTGTAGGGGCTATCATCCCTAAATTCTTTATAGGGAATAGAGGGTGAGCTAAACCTCAATTGGAAGACAATATGTCCCTCTACATGATACTATTGTCTTCCAATTGAGATATAGCTCACCCTATATTCCCTATTGAGAATTTAGGGGTGACAACCCCTACACCTAAGATTGAGTAGATTTTGGCTTACAATTCTGCTAGAAACATCCCCCAACGTCCCCCTCCGAATAATAATTGACCTGTTACGGCATTTTCTCTGAAAACAAATTTGTCCCGACATAATTGGCCTGGCAAGTTCTCAAATTGTCAGCCTCAAGGACTCAATGAAAATTTGCAAACCATGGTATTCATGTAGAGGGTCAAGTGATCTTTCAATTGTGGTATAGCTCACCCCCTATTCCCTATTGAGAATTTAGGGGTGACAACCTAGGGTTGAGGAGATTTCGGCTTACATTTCTACTCAAAATATGTCCCCCTACGAATAGAAATTGACCTGTTCCGGAATTTTCTCTGAAATCATCATTGTCGTGACATATTTGGACTGGCAAGTTCTTAAATTGTCACCCTGTATAAATGAAAATGAATCATTCGTTGAGGGTGCTCAAATTAAATAAAAATTTGACTCCGAGTTTTCAATTGAGATGTCATCAACATGGATATATTCCGAAAAAATTGGGAAATGTTATAATTTATTATAGGGGTCCCTTTCGGTCCAGCAGTCATTTCATCAGAAATTCACTAACTGAAGAAAGGATGAAGAAAAATTTAATGCAGTGGCGTAGTCAAAGATAGTTTTCAGTCCACCACCGTGATTAGTGATAATTTTAATTTTTTTAAATATAAACCCTATGTTATTTTTATTATACATATTTCAGCTCCATATTCACGTGTTTTCATTTTTTCTCCCGATAAAAATACTCAAAAAGTAGTTTTGTTAAGTTGGCAGGTCATTTTCAATAATGCTATGATAATTAACTTTATGCTTCTATATTGGGTCTGTTTATTAAATGTCTCCACAGACAGGCTTTGCCTTTAGTGGATTTCTATAGGTATCTTATTCAGATATTAATATTGTAACAACTGCCTGTAAAGGAAATCACACCCTTCGCCACTTGTTTTGCAGGCAAGACTCCAAATGAAGGAATTTTTTCAAACTGTTTTTTGGATAGTACTCCTGATAAATAGATGATAGCTGTAGATGCGCTATAAAATTTAAATTATTATTTTTGGGGCGCGTGAATAGTTTTTCGTAAAAAAAAGATCTAACTCAAATTTTCTGTTTTGCTTATTGTTTTCCTTAGTTCAACCCAGCGTGGTGTTAAAAATAATATGGTAACCTCAGTGCCAAAGCAAGAGAAAACATGCCTGTTTCACTGGAATTCTGAAATGGTATAACTCACTCTATTTCCAGCATTAAATACAAAATAAATTTCTATTACAATGAGTCAAGGCAGAGTTTGATGTAAGCCTTTTTCTTTAATTTTTGGCAACTGAAATGAGACTTGCAAGCAGAATAAAGCAATTATTCGTAAGAAGTTGTAAAGCATCTAGTAGAGCTCCTGATGCCCACTTTGAACACTTTTTGTAAAACTCGATTCAATTAAACGATATTTAATTTTTTTTTTCTCTCGTATTCTTTCATTACTAAGCCCAATAGTTATAAAGTTAATAGTTTTTGAGCGAATTTCAAGTAACGAAGTGAATTTTAGCACTTTTGTAATTAAGAAAAAAAGGTAATAATTAATTCCTACTACATTGAGTCAAGACATTTGTTACAAAAATGCAGAAATTTAATTCATAACTTGAAATTAATTTGAAAATATTGATTTCACAACGTTGGGGTTGAATAATAAAAGAAAACGAGACAAAATAACAATTTTAAAATATCGTTTCATTGAATAAAGTTTCACAAATGATGTTTAAATTGGCTACCATGAGTTCTGATACATACTCTATAGTCTACACTTTCTAATGAATCATAGCTTTATTGCATATCAACAATTTTAAAACGAGTATCGTTTCATTGAATTAAATTTCACAAAAGATGCTCTAAGAGGCCACCATGAGCTTCAGTACTCTATACCTTCTTATAGATGATCGCTTTATTTTGCTTGCATTTCCCATTTAAAGCCCGTTTGCAACAACCGATCATTCTCTAGAAAATTCAGTCGAGATTTCATGCACCGTGAATTCTTTACCGTTACATACTCACTTTCGGTAGAATTCTCTGTTAAGTTGCATACAAAATAATCTCTGCCGTTTTCTAACCAAAATTTGATAGAGAATTCTGGGCTGTTACAAACGGGCTTTAGCTGCTAAAAATTTTAGAAACAGTGTTTACATTAAACTTGGCCTCAACTGATTGCAGTAGGAATTTATTTTGTATTAAATGCTGAAAATACAGAGAGTTATACCATTTCGGAATCTCAATGAAACGGGCATGTTTTTTCTTGCATTGGCTCTCAGGTAACCATATTATTTTTCACAACAGGCTAGGTTGAACTTATGAAAAAAAAAATAAGCAAAAAGGAAAAGTTGAATTAGATCTTTTTTCAGGAAGAACTATTCATGTACCTCAAAAATAATGAATTACATTCTCTATCCAGGAATACTATTCAAAATACAGTTTGAAAAAATTCCTTCATGTGAAGTCTTGCCTGCAAAACGAGTGGCGAAGAGAGTAATTCTCTTGAATTTTCGAAAATCTCCAATATCTCGAAAACCAAGGCACTTTTACTTAACGTAAAATATATTTTTCTGAACCGCCATAGAGTCCTCTACCCGCAGGCTCCATATTATTCATTCATTACGCCACACCCTGTATATTCCGAATCATGTGAGACTGGAATATGTAAAAATAAGATAGGGTTTATATAAAAAAAAATGAAAGTTATAATGCACTACATCTCTGAAGTGGGGTACTGAAAAAAATCTTTGACTGCCACTGCATGCTACAATTTTGCCCACCCTGTACATTGTGTCAGTTTTGATATACAGCCATCATTGAAATTATCTGGTGACGTGGGGTAAATGAGTTTTTTCCAGATTTTTTCACGCAGCTAGACAGTTTGTCACTGACATGACATGATTTCAATTGAATAGCTGTGTGGTTTTTGCGGATAATGTTTTATGTAGGTACTTTCATTGTGGATGGACTTTTGAAGATTTTTATTGAATCATGTGAATTTCCTCAAAACCGCTTCAATTATTACTAGGAATTTTTGTAACAAAGATATAAGAATAGATTTGTATAACCTTCAATATTTGATCTCTAGATGCTGAATGATAATTATTTGTCAAATATATTGGAAGAATAATGGAAGATTTACGATTTAACAATCTGAATATGATAGAAATATATGGTAATTCTTGAAAGAAGATTCATTCAATAAGATTTTGTCCATGTAGTGTTTCATGTATTAAAAAAAAACTTATTTTGGAGAAATTAGCGTTATTTTATTCATCATCTGAACTCTGACATTCAGCATCAATTGCTCATTTCTTGATTGATTGTTGATAATAATAGTAGGAAACCAAGTTTTTACAATGGGATTATCATAAAATTATAAATATATGATCACATTTATCAGGTTAGTTTCCACTACCTATAGCTTCAAATGGTCCTTTCATAAAACCTTTTACCGTAATGAAAGAAAAGGAAGTACTTAACAGAGTCGTCACAAATAGAACTGTCCTTTTATTTTTTCAATATATGCTTGTAGACGTTTGGAATAGGAAGTTTCAAATTATTCAAAGGATTAATATTGCAAACCACAAACATCTTAACCGCAAAGCGGGCCGAATTCATAATCTGTTGTTTATTCATATTGCTTAATTGTGCAATAATTGAACTCAATCGTTAAATGAATTGAGAGAAAAACCGTCAGATAACAATTCTCATTCTGTAAAATATGAAGAGAGTAACATTTTTCATAAACTTAACGGAAAAGCATTCTGAAACATTTTAGATTACACAGACATCTCTAACCTTAATTTGTAGTCCTATATCCTATATGCGTATGACAGGAAGAGATGTTTAGATTATTGAGTTGAAATGCCATTCATGTTTTTGAAAAATATTTTCCTCATCAGGAAAGTAAGTGAACCCTTGAGAGCAATATGTTAATGATTATCTAGGAGATCCGTATTGCCATTGATTTATGTAGGTACATTAAAACCTGAAACATCCAATACAAGTCTTAATTATTCAAAGTGTGAATGGGATAAACTTTAGATTAGTTTGTCTAGACATGTAGTCAATTACCTCGAATATTATTTTGTTATAATGCCTCAAAAGGAATCGATCAGGGTTTTGCATCTGCAAAAACACTCGTTAGAATTTTCCATAGCCATGTGGGCTACATTTTATGATTTCATCCATAAAAAGACATTCTTGGAGAGACATACTTACTAAAACGACAATGATTATATGTTGATTCCATTGCTAATTTCTTCACATGTACAAAATTATGAAAGTCGAATAGTTTAAGAATTATTATATTTATCAAATATATCGTAATAATTGTGTATTGGTAGTTATATTGCCGAAACAATTTATGGACAATAATTTTTTGTCGCTGAGCTTATCGGTTTTTGGAATTCAGAGGTAGGTTTTCCTTAGAGGCCTAGATGGTTTTAGATCCGCAAAAATTGGCATTATTCGAGGATGTATTGATATTTAGTTAGCCTAGACCAGTTCCATGATTAAAAATAATATTGCGTTACCATAGCAAATAACGATAACTCATTAGAAGTGTCGGTGTGAAGTTTGAGGTCAAAAAAGTAAACCAGAGTTACGCAATAAATTAAAAGAAAGAAAATGTCCACCGAAATTGTGAAAATCGAAAAATTGTACCTGTATTTAAAAGGGTTAAGGGGTAAACAGATTTACGAAGATATGCTTAATACCCTTGGTGATCAATGTCCTTCGTTTGCGACAGTGAAACATTGGACTGCAAGCTTCAAAAGAGGTAAATTTTCCATTGAAGATTATGAACGATCGAGAAGGCCAGTTTCTGTGTCAGTCCCCGAAAATATCGATGCAGTTCATGACATGATTTGATCAGACCGTCTAATTGGGCTAAAAAAGGATATCTGAACACCCCAAATGTTCGAATGTTGGCCAAAAGCGTGCAAGGGTAGAATCATAGCGTTCGATCTGTGCTCGATTTGAAAACGATGTAGACTTCTTGAACCGAATTGTTACTATGGATGAGACTTGGGTACATTTCTATGATCACGATCCAGAAACAAAGCAACAATCGATGGAATGGCGACACTCTGGTTCTCCAAGACCTAAGAAGTTTCGTGTCCAAAAGTCTGCCTGAAAAATTCTTGCTTCAGTTTGTTGGGATTGCCATGGAGTAATCACGATTGATTTTTTTGGAGAAGGGTAGAACAATCACCGGAGATTACTATTCGACATTACTGATCACTCTACGGGAAAAAATTAAAGAGAAAAGACACGAAAAGCTATCCAAAGTTGTTTTATTTTTGCAGGACAACACAAAAATCTTATGTTGCCTTGCAAACAATTCGTGATTTAGGGTTTGAATTACTAGAACACCCTTCTTATTCACCAGATTTGGCTCCATCTGACTCAACTCTTTCCTCAACTAAAAAAAGTTTAAAAGATCGTAAGTTCTCTTCCAACGAGGAGGAAATGGAAGCTGTGGAGGTCTGGTTTGCAGAGCAAGAAGAAATTTTTTTTTGAAAAGTCTAGAGACGTTGCAGGTTCGCTGTAATGAATGTATCCAATTAAGAGGAGAATATGTTGAGTAATAAAATATTTTGACATTGAAATTTTGTTTGGTTCTATAGTAAGCTAAGAATTTTTCAATCTACCTTCGTATAAATTAAATCAACGCAAATGCAAACGATGTCTGTAGAAGGACACCATTTTTGGTTATTGGGAAATTTATAACATTTCTTACACCATCAAACTCTTTTTCCCACTGTTTTTTGTGGTTGAATATTTTCAATATTTCTTAATGTAGGATATCATCTTGTTGATGATAATGACTAATAAATGAAAAAAAATAATAGATGAATAATATAGAAATTTAACCACACATCAATATTCTTCTCATCCATTTTTCCCCATATTTCTATGGATTTTTTCATCAAACGTTCAGATTGATTATTTTACCCTCCTTGTGAAGCCAATCGAATCGAAATAAGAAATTATATACTGCTCCTCCGATAGTCCTGCAAAACAAATATCACCATACAACGTGTGCTATAGAAGAAATGCATATTAATAATAATAACTGAAGGTACTAGATATGAAAATAATGAATATTGCTGCCCCACGAGTGAACATTGCAATGAAAATATTCTAAGTGTTTTCAACTGTTTTATTGACACTTGTTAAATATACTTCAACTAAAAAATTCATCAAAATAACACCAGGTAGGCCAGTTGGGGTCGTTCCCTGTTCCCTGTGTTTAAAGCCGAATAATCTGAAACTTGCACCTTCTCAATTGCAATAGGATCCTCAATATTCCACGGTGAGAATTAATTAGTCGATACCTCATATTCAAAGAATCCAGGCCAAGATCACGATCCAAGCGACTAAATGCCGACTACTGTACGTCATAATCAGGCTTATCTTTTCCTGAATTTTTGAAAATCACGACGTTCCATGTTCGAATTCTAACGAGCAAATTGAACTTTCTGTTGCTATAAAATCGGGGACATGCACTATCGAATATTTCTCAATTAACGACATGCATCAAAATATGCATGGTGAAATAACGTTTCTCGGACTGTTCTATTTATTGAAATTCATCATCTTCACAACCTGAACTCAAATCTCAACGGATTTTTGGGTGAGATTTACTCGAATCCCATACAGTATCTTGAGTTCTGATTGCACACAATCGGCTTCCACTAATGGATTTGAATACATTTTTGAAGTGAACTTATCAGGTCTATTTACTTTACTCTAAATAATAACCACTTGAGTAGAAACGATTCCTAGCTCAGTAAAAGAGCACTTTTTGACCAGGAGAAGGGAGTATTTTTGAGCAACAGAAGTTTTCGCATATGGAATATGCTACCACCAGCAAACACTGAAATCCAGCCACTGTACAAAAACTGTACAGCGTGGCAGTACTTAAATGCAGAGTTGGTAATGCAGTAACCAATAACTGTACCCAAAATGGACCGTATATGTCCCGCTGAACTATACAGTTAATGTATAGTTGCAGTACTCACGTGCAAATAATGTACAGCAAGCTGCATTTAAATGCAGCAGTCACTGTGTAAAGACTGAATGCAATAGTCACTGTGCAAAAACTGTAGGCAAGCTGCCGCATCGCTGACCAGAGATATAGTAAACGACCCTAGTATGAATAGCTATAAAATGAACCTATGGGACTCCTGGATAAGATGATCCAATGTGACCTGTGTTTGTGACTGGTTCCTTGTGGTGAATTGATTTTTCTTTGAAAGTTTTTGTATTTTAGGTTCTCTTTATGACTATTATCTTTCTTCACATATAGATAACTTGTTTTAGTTCTGTTAGTAATATATATTAATCCTTAATTCTTATATTATAAATATTACTAATGATTGAATTCTACGCAACTGTAAACCGATTTTGGTATCATTGTCCCTCATCAGTTCAGTGTAGCGATGAATAATTCCAACCGAATGATGTAGTCTTAAACGTAATCGAGGTGACGTCTTGAGAAATTTTCATCACGCATCCCCATCTGTCCGGCAAAGACTGAACCTTCAACTACTACCTGCAGTCATCGAATGTACAACAATTCGTCAAGCGATCACAGGTGAGTCAAGAGGGTTCTTTCACAAGACCACATTCTGCCGGGAAATACACTGAAAATTGAATACGCAGTACTCCAGTGCTAACCATGCACGTCGGAAATATCCCCGTTCATGACTAGCTCGCATTATAGATAGTTCCTCGGAATTGTTGTTTCCTGTTTTCCGGTTTTCGACTTTCCCGGTTGGCGCTTAGAGTTCTGCGTTCTCTATTTTCACTGTACTTCGTGTGGCGATAGGGCATCGTGATGAGAATTTCTCCAAACGTATATAAAGGGCTACACCATACTGATGAAACACAATGATCCCGAAACCTGTCTACATTTCATTTGGATGTTTCGACTTCTTGACAAGCTCGCATTATTGGAACGACAATTCTTCGGAATTGTTGTTTCCAGTTCGATACCTACGTTTTCTGAGCTACTCATTCGGATCATCTCTTGTACTACGACCGATCGACCAGCCTACCTACCGATGCTGACGAAACATAATTATAATCACACTAAAAGTTAAATAGAATGAGCAGATCTGTCACGACAAATTGGGGGTCGAAGAGTTTTTGGTTTGTCCAACTGTATGTGTCAGGAAAGTGCAGTATAGTCTGGTTTGCTAAAGCAGGGTAGACGAGAACGAGGAAAATACTCGACAACGTACAAGAGCTTGCCTGTGCGTGCATCAATGGAGCTATAAGAACGTGCCCAACTAGAGCACTTGAGGTCATCACAGATCTCATTCCTCTACATCTAGTAAAATATAGGGTTGCATATAAGGCCATTCTCAGAATATCTGTGGAAGGTACAGGTAAAGAGAGAACCAAATAAGTCAGAGAGCCTGGTCCGCTCTAAACAACTACATCTCGTGAGCGAACCTACCTAGTGATGTTATGATTAAAAAAGTAAACATTGAGAAGAACGCTACCAAGAATTTAAACGTTAATACCTTTAAATGGTATACTGATGGTTCAAAAACCACGACAAGGGCTGGAGCTGGAATATACGTGGCAAGCACCAAATGTACACTGTCGTTAGGCTCCTGCTCGAGTGATTTTCCTGCAGAAATACTTGCAATCGAAAAATGCGTGGACGCAAACCTGGGAAGAAAGTATCAAGGATGTGACATAGTGATCCATTCTGATAGTCAAAGCACTGAACTCCTATGTCATCGACTCAAAGCTGTCATGGGATTGCCGAAGGAAACTCATTGAAATAGGCAAGAACAACGAAAGGTCTCCTCATTCTTTATTCCAGGTCACCCTGGATACAAAAAAAAAACGAGGAAGCCAACACACTCACCAGAAATGGAGAACAAACGCCACTTACTGGCCCAGAGTCTTCCAGTGGAATAGGAAAATGCACCTATAGGAAAGTGTTTCTGGAAAAGGAAGAAACCAAAAGAAAAACACTTTGGAGTAATATTCCAGGAATGGATTATTCCAAGAAATTCCGAAGGAATTTCAGGACCGGAAGATCCAAGAAGTATTTAGATCTGAGCTTCCTTACAGGACACGAGCATATTATTAAAATGGGGTTATTAGAAATTGACGAGTGTAGATTATGTGGGGAAGAGGAGGAAAGTACTGCTCACCTGGTTACAGAATGCCTCGGTATTGCAAGCCTGAGCTGAGAACAGCTCTGATGAGGGGCGCAATAGACCTTAAGGTCGCAGTGACATGTAACGCCCTCATCAAACTATAACTAATTGTTGGTTTGTCCAACGAAGGACGAGAATATTTCCTGAACAAAGCTGCTTCATCGAAGCTGTGAAGCTGATAGTTCTACTTCGCTTAAGTTGAATGTGGAAACCTTCGAACAGACTTCAGAGAGCAAAATACATAAACTGTTTGCTGGTTGGCAAACCTCTGCATGGAAGGCACCAGAACGAGGTCAATCATGATTACGTCATCATATCTGCGTCGAACTATACTGGTTGACTTCCGGAAGGTTAGTTGAAAATCAAAATAAAACTTCAACAAAATATTTCAATAATTTTACAAAAATTTTTCCGCTTCATAAGGTTATTACAAAAATGATATTCCTTCAACATCAAATGTATAGGCAAATGGGTCGATTCAATAAGCAGGTAAAAGTCTGGATTGGGTTAGGACACGCCATATTTAAAGTGCGAAAATGCGTATCTTCCTCCAATGTACCAAAATACTCGATAAATTACCATTGATTAAACATCGAAAGAACCAATTTTGAAAGTTATTCGAATCTATTTTTAAAACTACAATGCTAAAATTCTTAGTATCAATTGAACTTCTCGGCAGTTTTTAAGTAATTCACATGATACGATAAATATGTATCTGCAAAAGTCAATCCACACCGAAAGTTCATAATTATAACGTTCTCCGCAAAAACCACACAGCCATTCGAATGAAATCATGTGAAATACAAATTGACGAGGTGAGTGAAAAATACTGGAAAATTTTCTTATTCATTCCACGTCTGTGAATTATTTGAGTGGTGATTGAATACTCACACACAATGTATTTGGTCAACATGCAAGAATCATAATAATGTCAAAAATTGAGTTTTTTAATTGGCATTTTTGTGCCAGAAATTGATAGAAGTCTTCTGTTGATGAGGATTATTTGATCATTGAAGGAGCTTTAACCAACCTTTTTTTACTATAGGCATGAAAGTGTTCAACTTATTGAATTAGAATTTTTTTTAATGAACTAATCGGCAAATGAAGTGGGACATGATGAATTGCATAAGTTTGACAAGCTTCAACTTCAATATTTCTTTGGTGGTGTTGGATTTTCAGCCAAGATCCAAAGCATTATCCTTCGTCTGTACGCCACTTAAACAGAGTATTCCTTATTTAATCTCTTCTTCCTGTAAAAGGTGATAATATCTGTTATTGATCTATATTTCAGATAATTTATCGCTCACTTCCTAACAAAAAGGCATATTTCCGATCATTCTTCAAAAATAGAGGGACAGAAATGAATTTGACTGAGCCTATAGCCTAATCACTTGGGACTATTTTCTGCCTAAAGTTATTTGAGAATTAGCAACTGACCAAAGATTATACACTGCGCAAAAAAAATAACGCACATTATGGAAATCTCAAATTTATTCTACAACTGAAGGTGTTCTCAATGATAATTATTTTTATCAGAATTATGCATGCATATGTTATCCACTTTCAACGGTTTTCTTCAATACAGATGTTTTTTCCCAGCAGGAATAAAAAAAAATGATATTATCAGATTTTGAATGTATTGGCTCCATTCTAAAATCAGTTGTTCTCGATCAATTCTAGTGATCAATAGAGTTTTTCTTTCTTTTGATTTTCTACTCGATCGATCGCTATGAAACGCGAAACACGCAATTTGACCCAAGAGGAATGTGCCCAAGCGGTAGTTTTGCGAGAAGAAGGGTGGACATACACAAGAATTGCAGAAAGGTTTAGAGTTTCCCATACAAGTGTGTCCAGAATGTTGCAGTGATTCAGGAAGACAGGTATGAATGTCCGAAGACCAGGACAGGGTTGACCACGGGTAACAACTGCCATTCAAGAACGTTACTTGAGAGTTTCTTCGTTAAGACAACGGTTTGCAACCGGTCGCCTCCTTTAAATTCAGCTTGGGCAAACTCATGAGGTGCGAATTAGCACTCAGACAATAAGAAATCACCTCAGAGAATATGATTTAAAGCCTCGTGTCGATTGGGAAAGAGTTCTCTTCACAGAGGAGTCTAGATTCTGCCTCTACCATTGTGATCGACGTTCCCTTGTATACAGACGTCCACATGAAAGATATGCTCAGTGCAATTTCCTGAATACTACTGGTTTCGAGGGAGGATCGATTATGGTATAGGGTGGAATATCTTTGACTGCTCGCAGAGACCTAGTGGTCGTTGATAATGGAGCTATGAATGCTGATAAGTATATAAGGAACATTCTTGAAGAGCATGTAGTGCCATTTGCCTCATACATGGGTGAAAATTTCATTTTTATGGACGATAATGCCAGACCCCATCGTGCGCGCATCGTTCAGGAGTACCTTGAAGAGGTTGAAGTCTCTCGAATGGAATGGCCAGCAAGAAGTCCAGATCTCAATCCGATTGAGCAGGTTTGGGACAACCTCAATAGAAGGCTGAGAAGTTCAGAAAATCATCCAGCTACTCTTAATGACTTAGGAATCCAACTCGGAGAAATCTGGGAAGGATTAGATCAGAACATTTTAAGATCAATCATTTTGAGTATGAACCGTCGTTGCCGAGCTGTAATTAACGCAGGGGGTGGAAATACCAAGTACTAAATCACTTATCAGCATTTCGGTATTTTGAAAATTGTTCATTTCTCTTCTTTCACATAAGATTCGGTGAAATCCTGAATTTTTCTTCCATTTAATGTGTCTTGTTTCGTTGGGTCGATTCAATAAGCAGGTAAAAGTCTGGATTGGGTTAGGACACGCCATATTTAAAGTGCGAAAATGCGTATCTTCCTCCAATGTACCAAAATACTCGATAAATTACCATTGATTAAACATCGAAAGAACCAATTTTGAAAGTTATTCGAATCTATTTTTAAAACTACAATGCTAAAATTCTTAGTATCAATTGAACTTCTCGGCAGTTTTTAAGTAATTCACATGATACGATAAATATGTATCTGCAAAAGTCAATCCACACCGAAAGTTCATAATTATAACGTTCTCCGCAAAAACCACACAGCCATTCGAATGAAATCATGTGAAATACAAATTGACGAGGTGAGTGAAAAATACTGGAAAATTTTCTTATTCATTCCACGTCTGTGAATTATTTGAGTGGTGATTGAATACTCACACACAATGTATTTGGTCAACATGCAAGAATCATAATAATGTCAAAAATTGAGTTTTTTAATTGGCATTTTTGTGCCAGAAATTGATAGAAGTCTTCTGTTGATGAGGATTATTTGATCATTGAAGGAGCTTTAACCAACCTTTTTTTACTATAGGCATGAAAGTGTTCAACTTATTGAATTAGAATTTTTTTTAATGAACTAATCGGCAAATGAAGTGGGACATGATGAATTGCATAAGTTTGACAAGCTCCAACTTCAATATTTCTTTGGTGGTGTTGGATTTTCAGCCAAGATCCAAAGCATTATCCTTCGTCTGTACGCCACTTAAACAGAGTATTCCTTATTTAATCTCTTCTTCCTGTAAAAGGTGATAATATCTGTTATTGATCTATATTTCAGATAATTTATCGCTCACTTCCTAACAAAAAGGCATATTTCCGATCATTCTTCAAAAATAGAGGGACAGAAATGAATTTGACTGAGCCTATAGCCTAATCACTTGGGACTATTTTCTGCCTAAAGTTATTTGAGAATTAGCAACTGACCAAAGATTATACACTGCGCAAAAAAAATAACGCACATTATGGAAATCTCAAATTTATTCTACAACTGAAGGTGTTCTCAATGATAATTATTTTTATCAGAATTATGCATGCATATGTTATCCACTTTCAACGGTTTTCTTCAATACAGATGTTTTTTCCCAGCAGGAATAAAAAAAAATGATATTATCAGATTTTGAATGTATTGGCTCCATTCTAAAATCAGTTGTTCTCGATCAATTCTAGTGATCAATAGAGTTTTTCTTTCTTTTGATTTTCTACTCGATCGATCGCTATGAAACGCGAAACACGCAATTTGACCCAAGAGGAATGTGCCCAAGCGGTAGTTTTGCGAGAAGAAGGGTGGACATACACAAGAATTGCAGAAAGGTTTAGAGTTTCCCATACAAGTGTGTCCAGAATGTTGCAGTGATTCAGGAAGACAGGTATGAATGTCCGAAGACCAGGACAGGGTTGACCACGGGTAACAACTGCCATTCAAGAACGTTACTTGAGAGTTTCTTCGTTAAGACAACGGTTTGCAACCGGTCGCCTCCTTTAAATTCAGCTTGGGCAAACTCATGAGGTGCGAATTAGCACTCAGACAATAAGAAATCACCTCAGAGAATATGATTTAAAGCCTCGTGTCGATTGGGAAAGAGTTCTCTTCACAGAGGAGTCTAGATTCTGCCTCTACCATTGTGATCGACGTTCCCTTGTATACAGACGTCCACATGAAAGATATGCTCAGTGCAATTTCCTGAATACTACTGGTTTCGAGGGAGGATCGATTATGGTATAGGGTGGAATATCTTTGACTGCTCGCAGAGACCTAGTGGTCGTTGATAATGGAGCTATGAATGCTGATAAGTATATAAGGAACATTCTTGAAGAGCATGTAGTGCCATTTGCCTCATACATGGGTGAAAATTTCATTTTTATGGACGATAATGCCAGACCCCATCGTGCGCGCATCGTTCAGGAGTACCTTGAAGAGGTTGAAGTCTCTCGAATGGAATGGCCAGCAAGAAGTCCAGATCTCAATCCGATTGAGCAGGTTTGGGACAACCTCAATAGAAGGCTGAGAAGTTCAGAAAATCATCCAGCTACTCTTAATGACTTAGGAATCCAACTCGGAGAAATCTGGGAAGGATTAGATCAGAACATTTTAAGATCAATCATTTTGAGTATGAACCGTCGTTGCCGAGCTGTAATTAACGCAGGGGGTGGAAATACCAAGTACTAAATCACTTATCAGCATTTCGGTATTTTGAAAATTGTTCATTTCTCTTCTTTCACATAAGATTCGGTGAAATCCTGAATTTTTCTTCCATTTAATGTGTCTTGTTTCGTTCAAAACCTTCCAGAGAGAACATAAAAATAAGTTATAAAGTCAATGTAGAGTTAACTTTCATTAAAATTGAGATTTTCAGAATGTGCGTTAATTTTTTTGCGCAGTGTAGAAGATATAGAGGAGAAAGTTAAAAAACGCCCCCATTTCTCTAGAACTAAAAACTGATTACTTTTTGGCCGCCTGTGTTTGCCACATTTGACAATGAGATGGCGCAGCATACGTACTGTCAATACAGAAAAACTGTTTAGTAACAGTTTTGTGTTCCATAATTGACGGGCGCTAAATTCGAATTCTATTCCTTGTATTGAATTTCAATATTGACGTTGTTGAGCCCAGAAAAAAAAAACAAAAGTATGGTTTTGTTCTGTGATCAGAATGTTAATTTTCATCTGAACATTGTTTAGAATAAATTGATATCTCATGAAATGAGCTGTGAGATGTGCCATATTTTTATTTGACAAATTAGACAAAAAAATTGATAAAGGGCAACTAGAAGAAGCTAGATAAACAAAAAGCGGAACTAGAATCAAAACATTCAAAACAATCAATGGCCATCTGGAATCTCAGAACATTTCATATGTTTCTGCAAATATGTAGTGCTCAAATTAATATTCTAGGGTTTCACATATTCGAAACACTGATGGCGTTCACATCAGTTTAGTCGCTTCGTTTCCCATCTTTCTAGTCATTATTGACTAACATTATGGATAACTCTGTAAGGTCCCTATTCTGATTGAAAATACATCTTCTGGCTGGAAGTTGCGTTCGCCTTGGATGTAAGAATCTTTAGAATTTAGACCTTTGGACCTTCTGAACCACAAGCATGGAAATTTTCATAGTGAACAACATTCCCCCGGTGAAAATGGGTGTTTTCGATGAGTTTCCCCATATTCATGATTATGTGGTGAAGTATTTCTGAATAATTCCAGACGTGATTCAAGTCCGGATAGCATTTATCTGCATGTCCACGCAATATCAGGGTTATTCCAGGCAAAACGTATCATAATTCTATCAACTTTTAGTTGACTCATATCTATAAATTTTTGTGGAAGTCAAAGTTTTCAAAACTTGAGGCTTTGTTGCACCGTAAAGAATATTTGTTTTCTAGGGACGATGTATTACTCTAAAAAATCCTCTCAGAAAGTGAAAAGAGTTACTCCAGTTGTTTATTATAAACATAGGAAAATATTTACTTGTTAAATTTAGATCACTTTTGATCATAATTTTGTTTCCTTAGCATTATTTCCTTAACTTTCGAAGCTACTTCTTCAAATTATTCTAAGCAGATTGTTGTTTGAGGAACGCATCATTTCGATAGTTTTTCAATCTGAGTATAGTCGTGCGTCATGTAGGTATATTTTTTCAATATCAAAGAAGCAGTTCGCAGTTCTATAAAAATGAAACGCGACAGGAAAATTCTCTTGAGTAAATTATTTTGTCAGAAAACTTTTTTATGATTTGTTGATAAATGGATTTTTTGTATATGTGTGAATTTCTTGATTCTTCTACCACTTCTTTTCAGGAAGGTTAAACGATTTACTCAATTAAGTTAATCAGTTGTTTGGTGAAGGTAATACCTTCACCCACCTAAAGACACCATTGTGATAGCCAAACAAGTTAATGAAAGTGATGAAAAAGTCATGTAATTCAGTCTCTATAGTTTGATTCGGAATTCCTGAACAGTGTTCAGGTTTTTCTGCTAGACGATCTAATATGTTTATAGGTTCGAAAAATGGTGTATTATTGTGCAAACCGCTGCGTCTCGCTGGTCGCGAAATAACCCATGAAAGTTGGTATCGCTCTAAGCCCTTGAGGCAGATCGGAAAAGACCAAAAAAGCACGGGAAAATTCAGATTTTCGACACAAATGTCAGTATGGCAAAAAGTGACGTTAGCACCTATCAAGAACAGGGGTGGGTAGCACCGATTTCACTTTTGGACATCGGTTTTCATTAAATTAATTTTTGTTTTGTTTTTTGGACCAAAGCGGCCTGAATAGTTGAAGCTCCTTGCCTACTGGTATTCATATAAACCTCTATGGGAGTGGTAACACGAGGTTTCATTCTTATTGAATTTTTGAGCTTCAAAAAATAATGTCGTCAGTTTCTGAAAATTCGACTACTTCTCCGAGATTACAAGTTGAATTTAATCAATTTCCTCCTTGGTCTTGATATCTAATATATAAAATTCTCGTGTCACAGTTTTCGTTGCCATACCCCTCCGAAACGGCTTGACCGATTTTGATGAAATTTTTTGTGCTTATCCGGTATCTATGAGAATCGGCCAACATCTATTTTTCATCCCCCTAAATGTTAGGGGTAGTCCACCCCTAAATTTTTTTTTTATTTTTTAGACAAAATTTTGAATTTCTATTTTTTTATGATACAACTAGAAATTACTAGGAAATTATTTATATGGCAAAACAACGTTTGCCGGGTCAGTTAGTTGTAACTATATTTTGGTTAGATGATAGATGATTTCATCTAACATGTATTTTATACGGGATGTCCCAAAACTAGTGAATCAAACGTCACGCCAAATACTATTGAATGACACCAACATTAGTTCAGCGAAAATGTACCGTTTCCAAAATAATTAGAATATTATAAAAATGCTGATTTTAAAACTATTTTTTTCCATCACCAGTTTATGATTAAGGAGTGCGATTTTAGCTCATAACTATAAATGATAGATTATTGTATTATCACCCCTAACTAGAATTATTCTGAGTAGCTAGTCAACTGAAAACCTCAGTAAATGTGAATTGAAATTTTTTAATTTACATAATTTTTGTTGCTCAAAATAAACCCTCTAGTTTAGAAACATCAAAAAAAAATTTTTTTATTTTGAGTAATTATGTAGGAAAAAATTGTATTTATTTGCATTTACTGAGGTTCTCGATTAAGTACTCAGCATTATTAAAATTAGGTAATATCTGAAATAATCTAGGATTAATATGGGTAAAAAACGCTATCCTTAGTCACAAATTGGCTAGTAGATTAAAAAAAATAGTCCGGAAATCGGCAATCTTAGGTTTTTTCAAAAAATTCTATTTATTTTGAAAACGGTATACTTTCTCTGAGCTAATGGTGGTGCATTCAATGGTATTTGGTCTTCTTTATCGTTGTGTGTCGTTTGATTCACTAGTTTTGGGACATCCTGTATTTTCTCAATGAAATTCAGGTAAAATCCTTCTGGTTTATAATATATTTTGCATTAAACACAGTGGTAAAAAATGACGTACAAAATCCATATATTCGGTATATACTGTTTTTGTAAGAAAACGCTAGTCAATTTCTGTTTAAATAACGTAACTCTTCATGTACCTATATTTGAGGATTTTCTCATGTATCCTCTAAGAGTGTTGGCATGTAGTTGAGTTTTCTAGGTGAATATCAACCCCATTTTTTTGTACATGGAATCAATAGACCTATTGTCGCTGAGGATGATTTGATTACCCATAGGGTTTTTATCGATCTTTTATATAATAGGGATGAAAGTGTTAAACTTACTGAATTAGAATTTACACTTCCTTTAAGTAGGTATTTTAAAATCACCTCTACACATTAGAAGTTATTGATGTTTTTGAAGTGTTGTCGAAAACATGCCTCTCTCGTAGAAGAGTTTTAGATAAAATAGAAATCAAAATCAAAATCATTACAAAAATAGATAAAATATTAATTGATAATTCTATAATTTATTTATTTCATTATATCGGATTTATTTTATCTCAGTACATAATTTTGTGAATATTCTTTTTATACACTTTTCTATTTGTGTGAAGTTGTAAAACATCAAAAGTGAGAATGCATGTGCCTTCATAATTTGTCGATTGGCGGCTAATGACCAACATACGAAGCCGCATATTGAAACCTAACTAACGGTCAGTTTCATAATTGAACCTTATGTCGCTTTAATTTTAAAGCTTCTTTTAACCGTACTAAAAATGATACTAACGTCAAGTTTCATAATCAAATTTGAAGTCACTTTAAGCTTAAAGCTTCCTTTACTGTCATTTTTAGTAGGGTTAAAGGAAGCTTCAAAATTAAAGGGACTTTAGGTTTGATTATGAAACCGGCCGTTAGTTTCATAATCAAATTTGAAGTCACTTTAAGCTTAAAGTTTCCTTTACTGTCATTTTGACGGCCGATTTCATAATCAAACCTAAAGTCCCTTCAATTTTAAAGCTTCCTTTAACCTACTGACGTCCAGTTTCATAATAGAATCAAAAGTCACTTTAAGCTTAAAGCTTCCTTTACTGTCATTTTTAGTAGGGTTAAAGGAGGCTTTAAAATTAAAGAGACTTTAGGTTTGATTATGAAACCGACCGTTATAATGACAGTAAAGGAAGCTTTAAGCTTAAAGTGACTTTAAATTTGATTATGAAACTGGACGTTAGTAGGGTTAAAGGAAGCTTTAAAATTAAAGTGACTTTAGGTTTGATTATGAAACCGGCCGTAATTCGATTATGAAACTGGACGTTACTATTAATTAATTTGTGATACTATATCTTGATAGTTCTGGAGGAATTTGAAATCAAAATTAAAATTATTACAAAATAGATACACACTCAATAGATTTGTTCCCTCATCAATTACAATACCTGTACGAAAAAAGGATTCTCGAAAGCAGCAGAAACATCTTTCCTGGGTATATCATTGATATACGAATAAAACTAAATACAATAAGAATCAGATTTTAGTGAGCTTAACCATTTCATCCTCACGATGAGAAAAGGGTTGATAAAAAGCTTCCTTACAGACTGAATCATCCTTAACAACAAAAAGTTTTTTTGTGGCACGAAAAGTTAGGGTTACCATAAAAAAAAATTATTCTTCATCATTGGTATAGGCGGTATGATGAACTCCTCAATTACGTAATTTGAGGTATCAATTCACCTAGTCTAGTTTTTTCTACACAATAGTAAATATTTGAAGATATGAATTTCGTGCATCACTTTCAACTCTGTATAAATGGAAAATTAGAAATTATTGTAACCTCAATCATAAGGCATGTTTCAAATGAGAAAAATGATGAGAGAGCGTGGTCAAAACGGTATTGCTATCTATTATTATTGACTATTTGGGCTTGAATTCTCAAAGGTATTACAAAGAATCCCAAGTATCCTTTATATTGGTTGAATGAAAAATTTTCAAGAATTCGTAATGTGAAAACAGACTCAAAGTAAACTCGGAACTTTCTTAGCAACTTCTACAACCCTTCTGGAAATTATCACATTTACAACTTGCTTCTTTCAAAGTTATAAAAGAACAAACCTAACCAAAATTTGATTACCCTTTGAAAACTTGTTTGCGACGAGAAATATCTCAATTGAAAATATTTTTTTATTACTAGAATAAATTCATACACTGCGGTTCTCATAGGGTAGTTAGATTCGAAAAAAAAAGTCGAATATCTGATACCGATGAATTCGAACAATTCAACTCTCCCATATACCCGAGCTCATACGCCTCTATTCCGCAACACTTTCTTCTGCAATTTCTTCCATTGGCCTCTATTTTGTCTTCGTCCAACGCTCGTGCAGAAATAGCGAAGTTGAATTAAAAAACCAGCCTATCAAGAAATCACGTGCCGAGAATCGAATCCCATTACCACCTTGCACTCCTATTTGGTACCAATCGGTGCAGGTATTTGGCATGTCAATAGTTCAGCAGTTCAGTTCACTCTCGATCACCTGTTAGGAAGGTACTACCTACTAGGAAGTATCAATTGGTGTTAGATTTCTCCCCATTACGCGGACAGTGTGAAAAGTGAGGCAAGTTCGTGAATACACTCGATGTTTGTGGTAAGCACCACCTCACATTAATATTTTTATTTGGATTTTGAAGTGATTTCATATAGGTACTGAGTTTTTTCAATGGGTATTGTTTATAAACAATGATCGCGAAATAAAATCCGCGGACTGGTAGTGACGCAGAGGCTGGTATCTCACCGATAATATAGAACTATTTCGTTACCTAAAATTATGTCACACTTATTGCGTTTGCAATAATCGGTTCAATTTGGACGGTTATTAGAGCAGAGAAATATTTCTTGCTAAAATTTCACCTGTCAGTCATACTGGTTCAGAGTGCTCAGGGCATAATAGAAAACGATTATATGTCTTACTTCTTGATGATTTTCAAGAAAATAATCCAAGGGATGAGGGTCTTCGGTTAAATGGAATGAAAAATAGGTTTAATAATATAATTTTCCCCCTACTTAGAGCCACCCTCATTGGTAGTCTGTTTCCTTCTAACAGAACAAAATGAAACAGTTTTCCTGAATGATCCATCAACAAATTCAATTTTTTTTAATGCTTCTTCGCTTCCTACGCTGCTCTACGCTGAATTCGAACTGCAAATATTTCCAATTTTTCCTTTATAGTTTGAGGAATTTTTTCAATATTTAATTCACTTATTCACTCTAGCTAAGGGTAGTGGAATGTCTATTTATTTTGTAGGATATTCCAAAATGTAAAAATCATAGGCGAATTGTTACCTCATTTCAGAAAAAAAAACGTAAAAAATCTACGTTAGTAATTGGGCCGACTAACTATACCGGGTGACTCTTTGACTCGAACAAATATTTCAACAGTAGATTCTTGAGGTCAAAAGAAACACTTTTTTCTCATACCATTTTTTCCGATTTTGCCCTGATAATAATAATAATAATATAATAATAATAAATTTATTCATCCTGTAAGACATTATACATGCATAGGACAAGTCAAAATATGTAATGATTGAACATTTACAATCTGTCGGAAAAGTACCTATATGAAAAGATATAGTCATTTTAAGTTTTCATAATGATCTTTGACACCCCTGGGAAAACAAAATTATTTTCAGAATAACTAACTAAATCTGTGACACTACACATCTGTGGATCTTTCAAACAGAGTTTTATTCAGCCAAATTACTCAATTTTTCAAGGTAAAATGGAGAAAACTTTTATTTTACAAATATATATATTCACTCGAATATTCATTACATAACGTCCACCTTAGTTTCAAGGGTTGAGTTCTTTGAATTTTTGGTATTTTAATGGTACGTAATGGTCTTAATTAGAAAACTGAAAGACGTGGGTGAAATCTTGTGTTCGAAAAAGATCGATCAAATAAATGAAAAATTATTTTCCGAAATTCATTCATTCGATAAAACCGTGTGTGACATGGTTTTTCAACAGCCTGTATCTTTCAAACCGATACGGAAAAAATGGTACAGTAGAAAAGTGTTTTTTTTACCTAAAGAACCTATTGTTAAAATATTTGTACGAGACAAAGACTCAACTTGTATATTCGTATATAAGTAGGTACCAAATTTAAACTCTTTCCACCCAATCACACGTACAGAGAGTCATACGCTCTGATAATGTTAGGAAAATTCCATTATCTTATCAGATGACCGGAAACATAGAAATGACAAAATGCATCGATTTGTTCTCAAAATATATTTTGTTTTGATTTAGATAATATTTATGTCATCTCTTCTTCGGCATTTATTGCATGAATGGCAATTTTTTGAATCAGTATAATGTGTTCTTCCTCAACTTGGAAATATCTGAATAAATTTCAATATTTACATTCAGATATTGGAAATGACTAATGAATAACCATATCAAGAGAAACAATACGATCTAATTTTTTTTCCTGACGTTTTCTAATTCGGTCTATATAAAAAGAAATAGCCCTTTTGAATTTGTATAATGAGCTGTGCCAACCCTAGTTGAAAAATCCCTTCAGAATAACAAGGTTAATCTAAAAAACTTCAGACAACTCATATTTTCTATTAAAGTTGCTCGTATAAACATTATATTATCAAACCTCTTTTCATGGAATCATTAATGCACTCTCCTAGAAAATGAAAATGTATAAAATGGTAATGTTACAAATATCTCAGTTCAGTATTAGCGATAATGAGTTCATCTATTAAATTCAAGACTGAACCGTAAATGAGAATCATGTGGAATTTCAATTTGCCAAGGTAAATTATCAATTACTCTAATACCTTCTCTCCTCTATTTGGTCTTCATATTTGCCCCTTCTTCAATCTTCACTGAAAATATGTATAGGTATTGTGTATTGTGAAATAATTAGTAAACAGGAATAACAGGATTGAATTTTACCACAAATTCTCAATGAATGAGTTGAACTCAGGTTCGAAATAAATGACAACTCATTTGTCACAATTCTTGCTCAAAACTCGAGAATACAATTAGTAACATATAAAAAAAGACTAGAAACAAGCGCTAAAAACTAAATATTCATTTCGAAGAACCTGTGAATTCGTTTAAATTCCAGAGATGTATTATTCTCTTCAAATCCATCATCATTCACTATTAAGATTGAAACAACATTTGAATTTACCCTGCACACAGAACTCTTGCCAACAGAAGAGAAAATTTAAGTGTTCTGTTTTCAGTTACGATTTATAGGACCAAAACATTCCATTAATTTTTACATGATTGCTAAAATCAATCTGCATATTTGTATCTCAATTATTTCCTCAGAAATAAATTATTCCATTCACACAATTCATCACAGCAATTTACTTCGATTTACTCGAGACGGCGAATTTATATTCTTCACGTAGTCAACTCATGGCGATGCGATACATCCATTTATTCAAAGATATTGTAGATTGATACTGGAGAAATGAGCTTTCTAATTTTTTTCTACCGATGTCAACCTACTTTCAATGAAAAAATGTTAGTTTTGGAATTAATCGTAATGACATCATAAGATATCCGATCAGGCTGCATGGAAATCCAGATGTCCGAACTTGTAGTAGGTTGATGATAATTATGATATAAGATTGGATGATTTGAGATTTTAATTATACGTTCCATGATGAGAACAAGTAAATTTCGTGTTCAGAAAGCCCATGTTGATGGCATAGTCACATTGAAAGAATAATAGATATGGTTGAATAAAATAGAAAAATGTATTCAAGTAATATTTAAAGCTACTAGCATTCTTTTAACGAAGATTTCATGAGTCATGCTTCGCACACAAAAAAATACTTAATTCAATATTGGTTCCTGTTTTAAGCCTTCAAAATTGGTTGATCGAAGCCAAAGAGTATGATGAAAAAAAAATGGCATTCACCTATCCACAGAAATTATCTATGCGAAAAGGATCGAACACATGATATAATCATAATAATAACTCAGTTACTTATTTGCAAATTGAGAAAATTTTAGGAATCGAATATATGTATTATGTACCTAAGTGTGCAGATAGGTACTCTGAAAAATCTGCCCTGAACTGTTTCTATGATTGTCTCTTGTCATTGGAGCAGCCATAACTAAATCAAATTTTTCGAATTGATGATTTCCCATCCTATCAAGGATCACTAAAATATTCTATAATAATTCATTCGTTATACTATTGAGGGTAGCCGGCCAGACACGTGCCTAAGCTTCTAAAACAAAAAAATTCCCAAATTTGCAATTATTAACAAAAAGACTATTGCTGATACATCTGATCTCATTAGAAGATAGCGGAATTCTCTCATTAGTATTCAATAGCTCTAAATTACAATCCGACGAAGCATTTCATTAAATTCATGGGAAGGTAAGCTAATCATTATATTGTGACGCATATAGTCGACTTCTCCCTGACTACGTCCTGTCAATAATGCTGAAATATAACCTAAACAGAATATAAAGGGTGCGAATCGTTCAGAAATAGGCTGGGAGTCAGGGTAGATAAAGGTGCTTTAACTAATATGTATCTTATTGGTCTATCTTTCTTGGTTACCGATATACAGAATGTTATTTTAATGTTCCCCATTTTTCAACAATTAATCATAACTTTTGAACCACCCTAGACGATTTTATGATACATTGTATATTCTTTGTCCACGTAGATTCGATAGAAATAAGAAAAAAGTATATTTCCTGGTTCGGTCTCGAAAAAATTTATGAGCAGGCAACACCCTGTATATTGATATTTCCAAATTGCCGAAAAACGGAAAAAAGTGAGTAAGTCTGGAAAAGTATTTGGTTTTTCCGCATAGAAGTTTTCACTTTTTAACTAGGGTCAAATCTAGATGAAATTGAAAAACAATTGAATTGGCTTCCCCAAATTGTACTTTTCCAGATTTAGTCCATAAAATCATCAACTCTTTTTCATTATCCTAATCTCTGGATCACAATCTCACTGAAAAACGAGAGGACATGTCCGTTAGTGGAAAAATTTATTATCAACAATAGGTACCCGAATTCCAAACACCCTATACATATGTGCGTATCATAATATATGTTTCTTGCATGATATTAAAAAAAATGGGGAAATACAAATTATGTTCTCTCCGATGAAAGCATAACTTTAACTTACACTGAAATGAATTTGGACAAATCGATGTTTTGAAGGTTACACAAATTGAAACAGAAAATCAAAACACTAGAATTTTTTCAGGTGAAGTATTTTTCTTTTCCTGATACTCCTGATGCATTTTGATAAAAAAATAATAAGGTAGGTCAGTCTGTACGTATTGATTAATTCGATTAAAACTAATAGGTACACTTCATGTTAACAATTACAACAATTAGGGATATCAAACATTGAGTGTATTATTTACTAAATCAAACAAAACCTACAAACTGCTTCAGTTTATTACTATCATCAAAAATACATGAGAAGAGTTCAGAAATGTTCTGGGTGAAAAAATGTTCAGATATTTAACTTTTTAACTTTCATACTTATGTGGGAAATGTTATTTTTGTCCAAAATTTAATTCTGCATTTTTCAAAATGGGTAGTTCTCCTCATTTTGATATTTTTTCAACAACATGTGGCACAATATGATAATTAATTTATGTGTATAAAAAGTGTTTGAAAAGTACCTAGTCGTTGATAAATTTGTTCCTCATGCATCCTCGTTTTTTAATAAGGTTAAGATCCAGAAAATGGAAAACAAGAACTAATTGGTGATATTAGCTGTAAAAGTATCATTTTGGAAAGACAATTTTTCTGAATTTTATACCATTTTTCGATATACTCCGATTCGACTCAAGCTAGCCATTGAAAAAGTTGTATGCGAAAAACCTAGTTATTGATTTGAAGGCCGGTTATAAACTCTGCAAAATGTATAACAGAAAATTAACATTAACACACCAATTTCAATAAAACAATGAAGATGTAAATGCTTCGATGGAATAAAGAGACATAAAAAACAATCCCTTCAACCAAATACGAAAACCTCAGTAATGACTACTCTTTTTTCTACTTGAAAACTGAATTGAGTAAAGATGAAACATTAACCATTTAATTTTATCTGACCTCATTGTTACAATTGTAACCAGAAGATTGTCATGTACCTTCATAATTTACTGCAGACTATCAAATGAAAGATTTCAATACTTTGAAAATGAAAACAATCCAGAAACATATCGAATGTATATTAATTCAGGAAACCCTGTTTTTCTTCGCAATTGTGGTCACCTTTCATTTTATGGTTTCCTTATCGAATTCTTCCTCTTTACTCTAGAATTATCCTTGAATGGCACTAAAATGTTCCTTTTACATCGACTCTGCGAAATGTAAATCATGACATGAATCTTCATGAAAGGACTGACTGCACTGATATGTCATATGTTTCTGTTTTGTTGTTTTCAAGTTGAATAACAGTATTGGTTTGATGGAACATAACCCATCAGTTCATGCTGCGAATCTGGTGATACATTTGTGATTCATTTCAAAACCCCAGGAAAAACTACAGCCACTAAGGTGAGTCTTTACGTGGAATTTTTCCTTCAGCTGATAGCTGCGAGGATTTATTTTTTTCTTGATATAATTCACTGAATACTTAAGAATTTTCCAAAGCATAAAAGGTCCAAGATATGTATTGCATAATTTCAATGTGAATCCTTGAAATGAAAAGGCATTATGATACTTAAACTTTTATAACCATTGCAGTTATCTGTCAGATGCCGAAATATCGCATAAAAGTGGACTTATTGCCAAAGTTCCGATACTTGGTGATTAAATGCCGACATATTGCTGAAGGTGTAACCTTGATTCTCTGTAAAATGATTATTGCCGATTGATTATTTCATCATTGATGTAAACTGGATTCAAGAAAGTCCAAATTGCGTTTATTGACCATTGTCTGAGAAGAATGAAAATGTTTCTGTTGAAGACAGGATCCTACGTCAATCTATAATAGTTTGATCATCTTTACGCTTTACGCTGACACCTCCTTTTCATAGTATTAGAGAATTATCAGGGATCACGAGAAAAGTATCAAAGGAAATGTCTGTTTCGGTGAACTTAATTTTGAATAGAAATTTACTGCACTAATTAGAGGTAGACGTACCTCTTCTGTTATGATTCCGTTTGATCGTTGGAGTTTAAAGTAAAAACATTCCTAAGAACTTGCTTAGCTGTAACAGCATACCTACACCCCAGCATGCACCCAGCGTGCTAATTAAAGGTGATGTCAAACTGCAACATTTCAAAAATAAATCTTCTAATAGATATATTTGTTACGGCTAAAGATAGGTGTGAACATAAACTTAAGATTAGCCGGCTAAACTTAGGTTTAGCTTCGGGTATTTGCTAATGTTAGTTTCTTCTATCTTTAACCGGCTAAACTTAAGTGTAACCACATCCCATCGGCTAAAAATGTAAAAGGCTTGAGGGGCGTAAATTTTCGGCAATTAAAAGAATGTAAAGAAATAGTAATACGAGTATAATCAAACTATTAATGCAATGCATTTTTTGTATGAATTTCACATATTTTAATAGCAGAAAAGCATTCTGTTAAGCAGTTGAGAAATTGGAGAATGAACATATATTTGTTTCAACTGTCTCTCAATGAATTCTCATTGACGAATCTAAAAATCTAAACGCTTGATGACAAAATTCGAGACATGCTATTTTGAGTGTGAGGGAAAACTGTAGTGTTAATTATTATTTTTCATCTTGTTATTATTCATAATTTGAGGGTAATTGAATGAGCAGAAGGAGATAATGAAGACAAGAATGATGCCGCGAACTTCTTTATCAAAATACCAAAGATTTTCTAGGAAAATATAAGTAGAAGTACCCAATCTTGTTTGTAATTAACCGGACTATTTGGTTCAAAGATTATAGAGTTAACTGTATATAATCTTTGATTTGGCTGATAAGCTTTACGATTAATGCACTTGTATCCCCCGGGATGATTCATCAAGGGTGGCGACAGGCCATATTTTGGAACCCGTATATTCAATGACTCGGGAAGAAATTTTTAACAAAATCAGCTAGAGAAAGTGTTTTCAACTATGTTCATGTTCATAGTTTTTTTTTTGTTTTTTTTTTGCGAAAGAATTGGTTGGAAAGAAATTGCAACGTTAGAAACTATAGTTCCTATTTCGTAATTTTTCCATAAACCCAATTATTGAATGGTAGGGAAAATATACTTTTGTTTACGGAAAAAATTTTCTATGTCCAATATCTCATTTTCTTGAGGGTTCATATTATGGTTTTTCACAAATTAGGCTCGGTTTGAAGAGCATTAATCTCCTAAACAGATAAAAATAACTCGTTAAATGTTGAATTGAAAACCCATGGGCGTTATGTAATACAACCCCAATACATTCGATGCTCTTTTACTTATTTCAATTCTAAGAATTTAAACAAAAAAGTGGCCGTGTGCGTTCATCCTCTCCCATCCGACCATTCTTGAGACATCAACTCTCCGCATGTCCATCGAATACATTTTTAGCCGTTCCGTTTTGGGTAATGTGCACATTAGCCGGCTAAAGATGAAATGCCCTGACGCAGATGAATATTTTATCGAACTTTAGCCGATCCTCGAATATAAACCTAAGTTTAGCCGGCTAATCTTAAGTTTATGCTCACACCTATCTTTAGCCGTAACATATTCATTAGTATCTAACGCTGCTTCATAATCTTCACAGTGGCACATATACTTCATTCACTTTTATTTTAGCAGTCGGTTGACCATGGAAATTTGACATATTTCACTCTGTATAGTACGAAAATGTGGGGTTATGAAGCTTGTCAAAACATTTTTGGGTTTTAAATCAACGCTATGTTGCCCGTTCTACGTAAAAGTTTCTGTTATTACGTATTTAATCACAATGTCGAATCTCTTCGGGAAATATGTGACGAACATAATTGAAGTTTATACAAACTGATTGGAGGCATAACAAATCCAGTTATTTGCATGGAAAATACAAGAGATCAGTGTAATATCATGATATGCACTATCTTTAGGAGAGTTAATATTCGTTGTTTTCTTTGGCTAAAGTTTGAATACGTTACATCAGTTGTAGATTTCAAAAATATAAACCCGAAGATGAAATGCATACGATGCAGTGGTTGGGAATGGGTATCTCCCGAAGGAATTAACAGATAATTACAAGAATGTTAAATTCTTCAACAAAAATCATCTTGCATCAATATGAGTAAATGGAATTAAAGGAAACTCCAAGTCAAGAGGAACTTCAGCTTTGAAAAATAATTTCACATGAATAAACAATTAACAGTACAACTGGCGCGTATTTGTGGCTGTTCATCTTAATATATTGATATAATAATAATAATTAGATATTTATTGGTACCTTAAGACATTCACAATGTATAGGCAAGTCAAATGAAAAATAGAAAAATCAATTTTCGGGAACTTATTCTACGATGACATTCATCGAAAATCCTGTAGTAAACTTTTGCATTAATTCTCTCAAACATAAAATTCTCAAATGAGACCTCTTTTTTGGGTCTCCCAATAGAAGGACATTTTTTGTCATCCTCTTCATCCACAATCTTTCTGATTGTGGAAATATTCAGCTGAAATATAAGTTGTTTAGATTCAGATGAAACATTATATAAATTATGTACTCCATTTGGGGCCTTGACGATGGCAAATTGGCTAGCTCAATTCAGATCGTAACACTTGTCGATATTCATATCGTCGGGTGGTATGCATCTGAATTTATCCTTATTATTTTATTCATTGCCGTTAGGCGTTATCATTCTTCATTATTATATAAATTCTCTTACATTGAATATGTTCGCTACCGTCTGACGTATTGTGGATTTTAGAATATCAGGGTATAACTATTTGAATGAGCGGACCTGAATTCTAAATAACACTTCCTGAAACCCTGTCTCTTTTTTCAATCATTTTCGGCATTTTCGTAATAAAAATTGATATTAGTTGTGGCAACGGCGTTATGACATTAATGACATTTCATGAGTGCCAACCTTACTCAGTTCTAGTTACAAAAGCTTGAGAAAATTATTTTTATTCATTTGATTAAATCTTCAACACAAAATGTCACCCAAATCTTTTAGTTTTACCATTATTACCATAACACACCATAAGAATACCAAAAAAGCAAAGAACTCAACTCTTAAAACTGAGTTGGGTGTTATCTAATGAATATTTGAACGTTTTGTAAAATAAAAGTATTCTTTATATTTTCTCGTATAATGCGCTGTTTTCGAGTAATTTGATGTTCAGTCTGTGAAATTTGAAAATTAGGTACTTTGGCTGATTACAACTCTGTTTAAAAGATCCACGGAAGTATAGTGTCACAGATTGAGCTTGTTATTCTGAAGGTAATTTTGTTTTTCCAGAGGTGGCACGGCTAATTATGAAAACTTAAAACGGCTACATCTTTTTATCTGGGCCGAATTAAAAAAAAAGGAAGCCTATGAAAAAAGTGTTCCTTTTGGCCTCAAGAATCTTCTTTTAAAATATTTGTACGAGTCAAAGACTCACCCTGTGTAATTCCAGATGATGTAGATTCGGCATAATTCACAACTAAATCTATTAGGAATCTGAGAGCTGGTGGGTTTTTGTGGCGTTTCTTAAAATCTAACAAGAGGGTGAGTGTGCGTTTCAGATCTTACTTCTTAGGGAGATTGTATAAACACACCATGAATCGCTGTTCTGCATCCAGTATGCTAATGATGGAAACCATCGATCTCAAATAACAACCATACTTTCACAGTCATATTCTGATCAATATAAAAAGTGCATATCATTTTCTTGCGTTTTCTTAGTTCCATTGAAGGTCAAAGTTCGGTTTCGATTACTATTCTCGATTCCGATAAGTGCATTGCTTACATTTTTGAATTTCTCATCTAGATTAAGTTTCTTTTTTAATCCTCCTATCAATCACAGCAACTGTTAAATTCACGTTAGGTTATTGTTATGAAACAATGAGTTCGATAATGTATGTAAACAAACTGCCAATATATATGGGTGGATTTTGCATTGATTGAAGTTTTGTGTATGCCTTTAAAAAGTAATGTTGACAATATATATGACCATTGGAATGAAAATTTTCGAAAACAATTATTCATTGTTTGGCTACGTTAATGCTCAGTCTTCTAGAATTTGTGGCTGTATTCAAATCTCCATAATGTACCCACCTACCTCATTTTTTCCTTTTGAATACTAACCTTTGATAATCAATAATAAAATTCGCTTTCAAACTCAATAGTCAGTATCTATTTTAAATCCTATAGCTCTTGCAAAAAGGTTTCGACGTCCTTAATTGAACGAAAAAGATGTTAATTTTAGAAGGAAGAGTTTTATGGTACATTACACGGGTATTAGGGAAGTGTGTGTAGTACTAAGACCTCTTTCAACTTTTAGTGGATATCATCTAATTAAGTCTTTTTGTATCAATCATCATTCATGCCAGCTCTCTTCATGACGAAGGATCTTCTGGTAAATTTCCATTGATATTTACTTGTCCGTTTTTGTAGATGAATACAAAAAATTTTGGTTCTTTTTATTCCTTTTATTTTATTTATTGATTGACTAATTTTATGATTGAGTCTAATTTGCAAAAAAAAATGTTAAATACAGCAGATTTCGGCAAATCACTTCAAAAAATCAATTCCTCAACCGAGTGGACACATATTCAGTCCATATGGATCGAAAATAAGTGAACGAAAAAAATTGAACATCAAGACCATCATCTACAAATAGATCAACTTTCGGAAGTTATTCTTTCATTGTGTAACTATGCAATGTTTCTATGAGATATCGAAAACATAAGAACAAAAAATTTAACTCCTCGAAATCATCACTGTTCATATTCATGAACATGTAAACTCGGACAAGTTTTCACGAAAATCCACCTTACCTACCCACGGTTTTTCACGAGAACTATTTGAGATAGATATTTATCAAATTTGGTATAACTACCTGACGAAAACTCTACTAGGTCGACTGGTTTTAATAATAGAAAATATAGAGAGACGACGATGCATGACAAGAATCCTATTCCCAATCCTGAAATCAAACTTCTTTATCATGACCCTACATATTCTTCAGAACCAATAACATCAGATTTCCTTGTTATATAGGTTTAAATTTTATGTGTAGTAGATGTAGAAGAATAGTTTTTTTAGATATCTTTACTGCAAGAGATGAATTGTGCTTCTCATTCTAAGTTATAATTATACCAATTGAAGAATATGGGTACTTATTTGCTTTACTCTATTTGAGACCTTGAAACATGAAGTTTCCTGAGGAGTTGTAAAAAATCCACGTTATCGAAAAACTCATTTGGCCTTCTTGTTTTTCAGGCAAAACATTTTCCATTGTTGATGATAACAATAAATTTGTGATATCCTATAAAAAACATATTGCAATCTATTCACCGAATAAAAAAAGTTTCAATTAGAAACTCAACGCGTTATCGGAAATGTGTGCGATAGTACAAACATGCGTCCACGAATTAATTAAACGAATGGTATTGATCATTGGAGTATTTTTCTACAGACATGGTAGTCCCCAAAAAAACAAATTGGTATCATGCCTTCTTCTGATGCAGAGAAGGACTATTTTCGACAATTCATAAACAGAATACAAAACGAAATTTGAAATAATCGAATCTTTATCGGATCAGGGCATTATTCGTTGAGGTATCATCAAAAGTTGTTGGCACATCTAATTGACGCTCATTCATGCACTTCCCATTGAGTAATTGATGATAGCATCACAAGTAGTAATTCACTATCTACAACTAGCACCACCTCTTTAATTATGGAATTTTTTCTTTTTCATTGAGAGTTTCAAGGATGGAAAAATTGCACCAGAAAACGTTTAACAGAAGTTTCATATTTCATCCTTTTTCAAATGGAGTAATAGATTATGGGTAACGAAAACAAAAATGAATTAAATGTATTCTTATTGGGAAGTTATGACATTGAGTATTAACAGGGTTGAATACTCAATGGTTATGACTGTAATTTCAATAATTTCATATTATCATCTGCAGAGAATAATATTTAATAGTGATGCTCTCCCTTTGAAGATACTGATAGTTATCAGATTAGAATCAGGAACGCCAAGGATTGAACATAGTTATTCAGTCTTAAATGAGTGAATACATTCTTAATATTCCAACCTTAATCAATTAGGGATTTTTTTGCTTCCTGATTATATTTCTTCAATTCAAATCTGGCCTAGCATATATGAATACGTATAAATTATATGGAGACTCAACTATGGAACAAATTAATTACCATTTGGATAATCTAATCTGGTGAGAAATTAGCTGGCAATGCCATCCTTACTTAACTACCTGGTAAGGATGTACAGGGTGGGCAAAATTCGATGAGATTGAATGACAGCTCTGTAACTTTAGGAAAAAATGGATGGCACATTCTCAACCTCCATTTTCAAATAAACTGTCAATGGACACAACCTCATCCCTCTATCCTCTGTATCCAAGGGAAAACTAATTTTTCGGCTCTTTGAATTGGTGCCTCTAGTTCGTACAGTTCCAGTTATATCGAAAAAGAAATGTATAAACGTATCACGTTTTTGAGCAGAATTCAGTGGCTTAATCAGTTTCGTTGGAACTTGCATGAAGAATCGCTATGTAAAATTTGGACAGAAATTACTAGGAAGTAAATAAAAAGTTCTGTACAAAACTCATATCTCTGCTATTTACTACTTTTTTACAAAATGCTTGAACAAGTCAAATTTTATTTTGCACTATACAACTTTTTATGTATAATTTTGAAATGTATGCGTTACTCTTAAGCAGTCCGTATAAATTCTATATACGACGACACTACTGTTTCTTATAGACTTCATTTGTTGGTTATTCAAGTGCACATACAGAGTTCATACCAAAACAGCTTCTTATAAAATCCGACAAGAGAAAGCGTCTTTCCAAATGAAACGTGGGAGGTGCAAACTTTGGTCAGATCGAGAAAGCTTTTCTCAATATGGTTCCACGATGATGAAGCCTATCGTTGAAAAAGGAACGGAATTGGAAAATCATCGTAGGTTTACTCATGTCCAATGACTTCAGTGATACACCCAACTGGAATTATTTCTTCAACGGTTTTTTGCCCACAGATTGGTTTCATTTGAAGCATACTACGAAAACTACGTCGGCGTTTCTCCATCCATCTCTGATTATTCCTTTCGAAAATGAAATTTCTGATGAAATTTATAACTGAGTAGTTTTCACCTAAAGAAAAAGGTCCACAAAGAAAAAAGAATTTGAGAATAACCTAAATATCGAATAAAATTAGAATTTATATTGAAGAAAGTTGGAGGGGAAATGAAATGAAATATATATAAAGAACAGAATATAATATAGTGTGTATCGATCCATTCAGACACGATACAGAGTGAGTCTTTGACTTGTACAAATATTTCAACAGTAGATTCTTCAGGTCAAAAGAAACACTTTTCTTCACAACCATTTGTTTAGAATCGGCTCGGTGCTCGGTTTAAAAGATATAGGATGACGAAAAACTATAAAAAAAGTTATTTTAGTTTTATCTCACAATCGTATTAATCGAATGAAATGAATTTCGGAATATAGTTTTTTATTCATTTGATGAATCTTTTTCGAACCCAAGATACCACCACGTCTTACAATTTTGACCAATACGTAGCATAAAAATAACAAAAATTCGAAGAACCCAACTCTTGATCCTAAGTTGGACGCTATCTAATGAATATTTGAACGTTTTGTAAAATAAAAGTATTCCTCAAATTTTTTCGCATAATGAACTGTTTTCGAGTAATTTGATGTTCAAAAATTAAAAAGAATCTGTGAAATCTAAAAAATTGGTTACTTTGGTTGCATCCATCTCTGTTTAAAAGATCAACAGATGTATAGTGTCACAGATTTAGCGAGTTATTCTGAAGGTAATTTTGTTTTTCCAGTATTGGCACAGCTCATTATGGAAACTTAAAATGGCTATATCAGGGCCAAATCGAAAAAACGGTATAGGAAAAAAGTGTTTTTCTCGATGTCCAGAATCGACTGTTAAAATATTTGTACCAGTCAGAGACTCACCCTGTATAGGTATAGGACAAGTCAGAATAATACTTGCATCTACAAAGAGTGGACGAAAAAAAAACGAATCATCATAATAGATATTCATTGACGCTAGAATAACATTTGGTTAAAAGTAAAGATTTTATTACAGAGGTCAGACAAATTGAATGACTTAAATGAATCAGGATGACTTCAGAATAATACTCTCATATCTAGCTGATGTTTCTCAATCTGACAGTTTGAAGATATGATAACAAGGCATTTTTCTAAAATATCTCCCTTCCTGTACCTCTGTACCTCTAATCGTCTCTGTATTCATTATGAAAGTTGTATATAATAAAATTTTATACAACTTTTGCCTGAAGTAATTTTACATACTATTAACCGTATTCGAGTTAGAGGGGCTAAGGGCGAGGAGCTTAGCTACACATGCGAAAGGCCAAGGTCAATGTAGAAACCCAGTCTAATGTACATTCACCTTAATTTATCTCAAAAACATTCAAACGTAAATAAAATTGCTTCGGACAAAATTTGCAGAAAATGTTATGCTCTACAACTTTTTTAATGAATGCGAAAACAATTTGAAGCCCAGGAGAGGAGATAATTCAAAAAAACTGATTTTTGTAACCTTCATGGCCAATTTTCATTGTTTCGGCTTGCTGAAACTGTCAGATTATATTTTTTCCGTTATTCTGGAATCATTAGCTTCAAAATAAGAAAAAAAGGTGCCGCGCAGAAGAATGTACACGTGACTTTTTTGCAAGTTTGGCGCCCTCCCACACATTTTCGTCACGCTTAAATTGTCAGATTAAGAGAATGTATACTTTTCAACATGTAATTAACCACATACAGGGTGTGGCGTAATGAATGGATAATATGAAGCCTGAGGATAGAAGACTCTATAGCGGTTCAGAAAAATATATTTTACGTGTAGTAAAAGTGCCTTGGTTTTCGAGATATTGGAGCTTTTCGAAAATTCAAGAGAATTACACCCTTCGCCACTCGTTTTGCAGGCAAGACTTCAAATAAAGGAATTTTTTCAAACTGTTTTTTGGATAGTATTCCTGGATAGATGATCTATCGAATGTAATTCATTATTTTTGAGGCGCATGAATAGTTCTTCATGAAAAAAAAATCTAACTCAACTTTTCCGTTTTGCTTATTTTTTTTTTTCAAGTTCAACCTAGCGCGGTGTAAAAAATAATATGGTTACCTGAGAGCCAATGCAAGAAAAAACATGCCCTTTTCATTGAGATTCCGAAATGGTATAACTCTCTGTATTTTCAGCATTTAATACAAAATTTCCTATTGCAATCAGTTGAGGCCTAGTTTAATGTAAACACTGTTTCTGAAATTTTTAGCAGCTGAAATGAGAAATGCGAGGAGAATAAAACAATCATGTATAAGAAGGTATAGAGCATGTACTCTCATGATGGCCTCTTAGAGCATCTTTTTATGAAATTCGATTCAATGAAACGATACTCATTTCAAAATTGTTGATATGCTATAAAGCTATGATTCATTAGAAAGTGTAGACTATAGAGCATGTATCAGAACTCATGGTGGCCAATTTAAACATCATTTGTGAAACGATATTTTAAAATTGTTATTTTTCTCGTTTTTTTTATTATTGAATCCCAACGTTGTGAAATCAATATTTTCAAGTTATGAATCAAATTTCAGCGTTTTTGTAACAAAGGTCTTGACTTAATGTAATAGAAATTAATTTGTAGCTCTTTTTCTTAATTGCAAAAGTGCTAAAATTCACTTCGTTACTTGAAATTCGCTTTAAAACTATTAACGTTATAGCTATAGGGCTTAATGATGAAAGATTACGAGAGAAAAAAAAACAATTTTTAAATATCGTGTACTAATTGAATCGAGTTTTACAAAATGTCTTCAAAGTGAGCATCAGGAGCTCTACTAGATGCTTTACAACTTCTTATGAATAATTGCTCTATTCTGCTTGCAAGTCTCATTTCAGTTAGGTACTAAAAATTAAAGAAAAAGGCTTACATCAAACTTTGACTTGATTCATTGTAATAGAAATTTATTTTGTATTTAATGCTGAAAATAGAGTTAGTTATACCATTTCAGAATCTCAGTGAAACAGGCATGTTTCCTCTTGCTTTGGCACTCAGGTAACCATATTATATTTTACACCACGCTGGGTTGAACTTGGGAAAAAAAAATAAGCAAAACAGAAAATTTAAGTTAGATCTTTTTTTATGAAAAATTATTCATGGGTCCCAAAAATAATAATTTACATTCGATAGAGCATCTACCCAAGAATACTGTCCAAAAAACAGTCTGAAAAAATTCCTTCATTTGAAGTCTTGCCTGCAAAACGAGTGGCGGAGGGTGTGATTTTCTTAAATTTTCGAAAATCTCCAATATCTCGAAAAGCAAGGGACTTTTACTAAACATGAAATATATTTTTCTGAACCGCCATAAGGTCCGCTACCCGCAGGCACCATATTATCCATTCATTACGCCACACACTCTATATCTTGATCGTTTTTTTTTTCTATTCTGACAGGTTGTCCTGGACAATTCTCCCTATGTAGAGGTCAAATTTTTGGTATAGGTACTCTACAGGGTCCACGGGCGTAGCCAGGGGGGGGGTTTTGGGGGTTCAAACCCCCCCCCCGAAATAATATAGGTACATAATATCAGTTTCAAAGAGTCTCAATTTTTATGTCCCAATCAGAAAATTTATGTCACAATCAGAAAAATTTCTTGTCAAAACCCCCCCCGAAATTCAACCCTGGCTACGCCTATGACAGGGTCCCATTATATTTGATCCCCAATTTACTTCTTCGGCTTCACACCTATACGTCAGTAGTACCTGGTACCTACATAGAATTCACCATTGGTCGTGTGACAGTATGATCAGATGGCTGATATATTCGTGCATGATATCATGCAATATGAGGATCGATTCATTCTTTTCTGACCTCGCTTAAACAATTATCGGCAATCACTTCGATCGAGTATTGAAATAAAACAGGATTCGGACGGTTCGTTGAACTTCGTGAATATGTTTATGGAAAGAATTGCTCGAATAAAGATGAAATAGATGTTGCAATTGCGCTGTACGCGGATCGAATATGTATTAAAATGTATTAAACCTATTTATCGGTTGTGATCTCTATCACGAATAGTGGGTTTCCAAAGAGCATTGTGAAAAATTGAAAATTTTTGTAATGATACGCTTTCGCAGTTCATAGTTGGTTGGGCAAATATTGATGAAGATCGATTTGATGTTGATAGTTTGAAAGTTCCCTGAGAGTTTTTTCAATAAAGCATGATGAGTTTTATGAAGTTGATTGAAAAAGGATTAATTTTTGTAATTTCCAACCGAAAATGATCTCAAACGAAAATAAAGAGCTAAAAACATTATGTATGTACCTACAAGGCAGAATTGAAACACAGGTGCGAAGTTCCTATACAAAGTCTTCGGCAAAACTTTTGTGCGGATAGAACGAGGATATATTGAAAAATTCTTAGCCTACTATAAAACTAAACAAAATTTCAATGTCAAAATATTTTGTAACTGAACATATTCTCCTCAGTTGGATATATTTATTACAGCGAACCTGCAACGTCTCGAGACCTTTCAAAAAAATATTTCTTCTTGCTCTGCAAACCAGACCTCCACAGCTTTTATTACCTCCTCGTTGGAAGAAAATTTACGACCTTTCAAACTTTTTTTTTCAGTTGGGGAAAGTTGGGGATGGAGCCCAATCTGGTGAATAAGAGGGGTGTTCTAGTAATTCAAACCTAAGCCACGAATTTTTTGCATGGCAACATGAGATTTGTGTCCAGGGGCGTTGTCCTGCAAAAACCAAACTCCCTTGTATAGCTTTCCGTGTCTTTTCTCTTTAATTTTTTCCCGTAGTGTGTCAAATAGTAATCTCCGGTTATTGTTCTACCCTTCTTCAAAAAATCAATCATGATTACTCCATGGCAATCTCGAAGAACTGAAGCAAGAACTTTTCCAGCAGATATTTGGACACGGAACTTCTTAGGTATTGGAGAACCAGAGTGTCGCCATTCCATCGATTGTTGCTTTGTTTCTGGATCGTAGAAATATACCCAAGTCTAATCCATAGTAACAATTCGGTTTAAGAAGTCTACATCGTTTTCAAATCGAGCACAGATCGAACGAAAATATACCCAAGTCTAATCCATAGTAACAATTCGGTTTAAGAAGTCTACATCGTTTTCAAATCGAGCACAGATCGAACGAAAATATACCCAAGTCTAATCCATAGTAACAATTCGGTTTAAGAAGTCTACATCGTTTTCAAATCGAGCACAGATCGAACTCGATGCCTTTACCCTTGCACGCTTTTGGTCAACATTCAAACATTTGGGGATCCATTTTGCAGCAATTTTTCTCATGTCCAAATTGGCGTGAACTATATGATGAGCGCAATCGTTTGAAATAATCAGTGCTTCAGATATCCGTTTTAGGCCAATTCGACGGTCTGATAATATTATGTCATGAACTGCATCGATATTTTCGGGAACTGACACATAAACTGGCCTTCCCGATCGGTCATCATCTTCAATGGAAAATTTACCTCTTTCGAAGCTCGCAATCCAATTTTCACGGTCGCATACGAAGGACATTAATCACCAAGGGTATTAAGCATATCTTCGTAAATCTGCTTATCCTTAACCCTTTTAAATACAGGTACTTGATGATGGCTCGATAATCCAATTTTTCGATTTTCACAATTTCGGTGGACGTCTTCTTTCTTTTAATTCATTCCGTAACTGTGGTTTACTTTGTTGACCTCAAACTTCACACTGACACTTCTAATGAGTTATTGTTCGTTGCTATTGTAACGCAATTTTTGTTTTATGCATGGAACTGGTCTAGGCGAACTAGATATCAATACATCCTCGTAACACAGCAAATGAATAAGACTCTGTATCCCAGAAATTGTTCACCAGAAAACATTTTTGCGCTCCTGAAAAACAGTGCTTCATTATATCTTTGTATGAAGAATTCCAGCGAAAATGGAAACAAATCATATAAAAACATGTCCGACTTTATGTAATCAACCTTATTCTAAATGGAATCTGAACATTTTTGGAGTTGTGAAATAGGTGTTTATAGTTTTGTCCCAATGTGAGCAAGAATTCCTTCCTCATTCTCAGTTTTTCCGTATTCCTGTTGATTTAACGAGCTCTGACATTATTTTCAGTATATGCCACAAATGTTCGATATAGCATCTTTTTAATTCCTATGCTAATATTCCCTTAAAGCTCAGGTAAACATCACTAATGAAGCTATTTTAGGGAACTCTATTCAATTTGCCCATTGCTCAAAACTTAAGTATTTAAATTTAAATAAAGTATGTAGTTAAATTTTAAAAATATAAATGAATAGTTCCGAAGAGGTGATTCTTAGTCCAAAATAGTGTGGGTCTTTCATATTAAGTTCAATAGTAGATAAAATATGAATAAGGAAAAAGTTTCTCGAGGAAACAAATTTCAGGATTAGCACATTTTTTGACAAGGAATCACCTTGGCAACTATTTATTCACCCCTTGTATATACCTACCGTAAACCATGAGAATAAATTTGGTCACTTGAAGAAGAAGACTAGTTTTGTCCATTCTTCTCGTATACCCTGAGTTTTGGCGTCATGGTAAACAGTTGTATCAAACATGTACGTTTATAATATTCCTAAATCAATAAGCCAGAGGCGACAGCAAGAGTCACGTGCTTATCTGAAAGTTCACGTTGTTCTGAATGAGATAATCTGTACCAAGACGTGATGTATACATTCCATTAATGTCATTCCATCCGCTTGTCTAATGGTATCATAAAACATTAATGACAGATGACCTTACTCAAAGGAATTGTTCATCAGAAAAAAAAAAGATGTTTGCAATTAATTGCCAGAGCTAAACTCCTAACGGGATGTGGCGATCTTATGATAAAATGATTTTATCCTCCTCTTGTACCATTGTTGTCTGGAGCTCTGCTTATCCTAATGGAAATTTTGACTCTAAATCGAGCTGTAAAAAAACTAATTGAAATACATGATAGAATATACAAGGTGTTTACTTTGTAATACGTTACTACAGAGAATGGATCATAGGATTGTTTTGAAATTTTTTGTACTAGGGTTTACGCTTCTGATCTGTCAGAAGCAAGGAAAGATAGGATACATTTTTAAGTGGCCATTTCGTGATGCTGATGGTATGATGGTAAACCCTTTATATGGTAGAAGCATGTAAAGTTCCTAGTGGGACACCCTGTATACACGTTGAGTCAGATCGAAGTCACATTCTTACCTAACCAAGCCTAATCTAACCTACGCTTCCCTATCCCTTTTTTTTCTACGGACGTTATTGATGATTTTGATCGATTATTCTTCATCGAATTGACTAATCCATCAATTTTATTGATGATCTGTAGTATATCCTACATATTCGTAAAGTAACAACGAGTTGATAGCTTATTCGTGTTTCGGCAAGATTTACGGAGGGCTTAATGCTTAGTAATCCCCAGAAGTACTCGCGAGTACTAAAGTGATAGGAAGCTCTTTAGAGATTACTCAGCACTAAGTCTTTCGATAAAGTGTCCGAATTACTATAAGCACTATGCACTGGTTTTAAAAAGTGCTTTCACAAGCACTAAGCACAATGATTTGGCACAGATCTGAAATAAAGTCAAATTTCTTTCAAAGCAAGGGTTTTCAAATTACCTTGCTTGTTTTATCTAATAAACACAATTCCTTGTATGAATGAGTCAAACACCTTCAGTCTAGTTTTCAATGATTTTAGAATCTATATTAACGTGGAAGTAATCATACGGTAGCAACAGAAGTCGTAAGTAAGCTGAAAAGAAAAGAAAGTTGACTTTATTTTCGAAACCATGATGCCTTCTTCTCTTAATTATATATTAATGATTCTTTCCATTTGTTACAGTTAAAACCCATTTTTAGTTAAAAGTTATTTCATCTAAGTTAAAGCTAAATACCCTTGTTGTAACTAGAATTCATTGTTCAATATAAGCATTGAGTATTGGGTTTAATACTCAATGATATAAGCAAACTTCAAGTAGAACTAGTAACTAGTTCTTACTTCAACCCTTGGAAACCAAGTAGGTTATTTTTTTTCAATATTTCTTTATTGAAAAATCTTAGTCCCTGATTTATGTCATTAATATTAGTAGAATATGATAATTTTTCAATGAAGAAACATTGTTGAGGAGCTTCAACATAAAGCGGTTATGCCTTGTCAACATCATTGATTCGTTATCAAAGTAAAGAAACCAAGAAAACAAGAAACAATGGACAAGCATAAAATTAAAACAAGGCTGGGGTAAAATTATATAATGGCATTTTGAGTTACAGAAGTTGCCATTTTTATAAATATAAAGACACCTTTTAGATGGTATACCATGTTCAAACCTTGGTCCAAAAAAAAACAGTTTATTCTAGTCTTGATCAGACAAAAGTTTCAACAAATATTTGTTTTCGAGCAGCAGTGAATTCTAGTTTTGATAATGGTAGAGAAAACGCGTTGTTTCACTTCTTTTACTTAGGTCTCTCCAACCAATCATTTATATTTCAAACGCATTTCTCGAATATTCATCCGAAATATTCTGATATTTACCACGTTGTTCCCTGTTTTTCAGAAGAAACACGTGAACTCCATCATCAATTCTTTATTTCAATAAAAATTCACTACCATTGAAAGAAATTATTGTATCAAGGTCAGAAAGTCTTTTAGCTTCAATTAACGATTAAATGAAACATAGAGATGCAGATTTTATGAACCATTCTACTCTTACGTAAGAGAATACAACTTAAGACTTCTCATATCAGGCGTTCCTTTGAAGAGGAGATGAAATTCCTTCTTAATCTTTCATCAGAAATCAGTGAGCGAAGAGCAACTTATTCAGAATTAAAAGGAGTTAAAGTACGAAAAACTTGCATGTGCCCCAATTTCCAAGACCTCAAAAAAATATATTAAAACGAGTAAAAAGATCCATTGATATAAGAATCCACAAATATTGCAAATCGAATTAGACAACCAACCAACACATTACTAACATTAAAATGATGATCTTCTTTTCATTTCATTTTGGATTACTTACTTCGAGTGATGGTGGTCAGATAGTTCGATTTGAATCGTAACATTTATTTATTACACAGTGTGAGTCTTTGACTCGTACGAATATAGATTCTTGAGGTCAAAAGAAAATCCTTTTTTTTTCTAAAAAGATGTAGCCATTTTAAGTTTTCATAATGAGTGTGCCACCCCTGGAAAAACAAATTTACCTTCAGAATAACTAGCTGAATCTGTGACATTACACATCTGTGGAGCTTTTTAACAGGTTGTTGTATTCAGCCAAAGTACCCAATATTTCAAATTTCACAGATACTTTTCAATATTTTATCATCAAATTACTCGAAAACGGCGCATTAACGAGAAAATATAAAGAATACTTTTATTTTACAAAACGTTACCATATTCATTAGATAGCGTCCAACTTAGTTCAACGAGTTGGGTTCTTTGAATTTTTTGTATTTTTAGTACAAAATGATCATAATAAGAAAACTGAAAGGCGTGGGTGATATATTGTATTCGAAAAAGATTAATCGAATGAAGGAAAAACTCTGTTCTGAAATTCAATTCATTCAATAAAACCATTCTTATAGTTTTTCAACAGCCTGTATCTTATGAACCGAACTGATTCGGAACAAAAAGGTTTCTTTTGACCTCAAGAATCTACTGTTAAAATATGCACCAGTAAAAACTCGCCCTGTAGGTATGTCCGCATTAGTTTGGATTATTATTCACACGCCACAATATATAAACGCTCTCCATAATTCATAATCATGTTTTCACTTTTCCTAATGACAGACAAGTTGAAACACAAAAAATTAAAAGTTGTGCATTTAAGATATCGATTGAAATTTATTTTGGGAGGATTTTGCATCTCTTCATAATTTACGCAGGAGCAAATCGTTGATTTCATTTTTAATTGATTTTGTTTCAGAGATTGGGAGTGAAAACCCTAAAAAGTTTGTGCATTTAAATTTAAAAAAAAGCTGTTGAATCCATCCTATTCGCCGTGAATTTTGATAATTACATTTATTTTCGTTAGATTTTGGACACTTAAATTCAATTTAGATTTGTAGCTAACGTCACCTAAGTAAATCTTGAAAAAAATTTAAAAGATGTGCAGAAAGAGTAGAAAGACAGACCACCGAATGTTTTCATTATAATTGTTCTATCGGATAAACACACTCCTAAAAATTAATTCTTTGTGAAGAATTTCAAACAGAATTAATTTTATGGGATAATGTAGAAACAACAATTCAGCTTCCACCATTTTGTAGCGAAAATTATTTTTTCTGCTTATAGCTATAATCCTTCAAAATTGAAAAACATTAAGCCGATCTTAATAAGTTAATGATATGAATGAGAAAATGATACCAGCATTCTACACAAATGGTACTCTGCAAACTATAAGCGCTCGTCAAATCTCAAATTCAGCTTGACATAGATCAGCTTATGCCATATATTAAGCTGGACCAAAGATTAAGAATGAAGTAAAATCCCAGGCATTCCAACCTTCGTCAAAATATTTACTATATTATTTCAATATTGACTCTGTCTTCCTGGATGCATTAAATTAATAACAACTTAGGGCATATATTACAAAAGCTGATGAAATGGTCGACTTATTTTCATATTTCAGGAAGTTCAAACATGAATAATACACAATCAGTTTATCAAACGAACATCAATTAAAAGAGACAAGTTATTAACATATTGTTTAATTCAACTTGCAGTCACTTTTTTTATGTATGAATGTTGAAACGGTTTTGAATGCTTATAATTCGACGTGTATAAAAATTAGAGACAATTATTATTCATTATGTATGTTTATTAATTGATGTTTTTTTCTGTAATACATGAGAATTGCAAAAATGGTTAACTTTCTCGTTTTTCATTGCCGATTCTACTGGGGTTAGTTTTTTATAAAAAGTATGTCCAGACATCCCAATTTCCAATGCCAAACTTCACATTATAAGCCATAAAATATATTGTTATCTACGAGCAATTTCAGAAAAAAATGTCTTTGCTGTCTTGAGATTTCCACATTCTACATCACCCTTCAGGACAATGGTGAATCCAACTTTAGAGTAGAATGAGTAGATACATGTTGTGACATTCGTTAGAGAGTGTTTATTTCTATGGACGTTGGGGAGATTTACTAAGACGGAACCCCTCCAGCAGAGGTTATGCATGAGGCCTGCTCTGGTTCTTCCCTTGCTTAAGGATAACAAAAGTTTTTTATTAACCTATAAGTAATTGAACATAAAAGACTTAGAATATACCTAATCCTAATCTGATAATAGATACTGATTAGTAAAAGTAATAAACTAATTATATATACTCCATTCATTTTTATTTTAGCACTCGGTTGGCCATGGAAATTTGACACATTTCACTCTGTATAGTACGAAAATGTGGGGTTATGAAGCTTGTCAAAACATTTTTGGGTTTTAAATCAACGCTATTTTGCCCGTTCTACGTGAAAGTTTCTGTTATCTGTATCTGTATTTTATCACAATGTCGAATCTCTTCGGAAAATATGTGACGAACATAATTGAAGTTTATACAAACTGATTGTAGGCATACCAAAACCAGTTATTTGCATGGAAAATACAAGAGATCGGTATAATATCATAATATGCACTAGCTTGAGGAGAGTTAATGTTCGTTATCTTCTTTGGCTAAAGTTTGAATACGTTACATCAGTTGTAGATTTCAAAAATATTAACCCGAAAATGAAATGCATATGATGCAGTGGTTAGGAATGGGTATCTCCCGAAGGAACAGATAATTACAAGGATGTTAAATTCTTCAACAAAAATCATCTTGCATCAATATGAGTAAAAAGAATTGAAGAAGTTTCAAGTCAAGATGAACTTCACCTTTGAACAAAAATTTCACATGAATAAACAATCAACAGGACAACTGGCGCGTATTTGTGACTGTTCATCTTAATACATTGATATAATAATAATAATTAGGTATTTATTGGTACCTTAAGACATTTACAATGTATAGGACAGGTCAAATGAAAAGTAGAAAAATCAATTTTCGGGAACTCATTCTACGGTGACATTCATCGAAAATCCTGTAGTAAACTTTTCGCATTAATTCACTCAAACATAAAAATCTCACATGCCACCACTTCTTTGCGTCTCCCAATAGAAGGAAATTCTTTTTCATCCTCTTCATTCACAATCTTTCTGATTGTGGAAATATTCAGCTGAAATATAAGTCGTTTAGATTCAGATGAAACATTATATAAATTCTCTAACTTTGAATATGTTCGCTAAGGTCTGACGTATTGAGGATTTTAGAATATCAGGGTATAACTATTTGAATGAGTAGACCTGATTTCTAAATAGCACTTCCTGAAACCATGTCTCTTTTTTCAATCACATTCGGCATTTTCGTAATAAAAATTGATATTAGTTGTTGTAACGTCGGTATAACATTAACGACATTTCATGAGTGCCAACCTTACTCCGTTCTAGTTACAAAAACTTGAGAAAATTATTTCAAGGCCAACCGACTGCTAAAATAAATGTGAATGGAGTATACCCTACAGTTTAACGAAATGTAATCGGGTTAATGTTTAATATCGATTATTTGATAAGACACACATAAAGATTTTCGATGAACCACATGAATCTTTATCTTTATAGATTATGCTATAATAATAAGGAAAGAGCTTACGAACTGAAACCCTGTTATTGACCTTGTATGTTTTGATTACTCCATTTGATAAGGCATGCACGATCTCTTAAAAACAACAATGAGATTGATGCTACTATAATAGCACAGAAATTAGCGAAAAAAGCTGTGATTACCATCCACAGTGGGCAATTTCCTCAGAGTGACCTGGAAAGGCACATGATATGACCATATACAAAAAGAATTTTCCAAAATCGTGTGAGAAATAATTATAACCCATATTAACCTGATTGTTGAATTTCCCGATGTTGATTCCAGTTAGACGACAAAAATCTCACGGTCATTGTTTATTGTTACTTATATAATTTAAAGAGCTGATGTAAGGATCTATTGTTACTGCTTATCAATCGCTTAATTTCTAATGTGGCAGAAAAAATTATCAGTAGCACGAATATTCATTTTTTTCTGTTTTTTCGATAGGAATCCATCACGAATTTTGAGTTGTCATGAACTTATTACTTACGAAATGTGACAGCATGAAGTTGGTAAAATAGTATAAACTATCTTTATTGTTCTAACGCCCAGAACGCGTGAATTTCTAGTGGAATCGTGAAGTAGAGAAGTTACCTCAAATTATTTATCGCTCTTTTGTGGTAATTGTTTCATCCAATATTGAGAAACGAAATATGTCAAGATTCGAAATGTCATGTATACAGGGTGAGTCTTTGACTCGTACAATTTAAACAGTAGATTCTTGAGGTCACAAGAAACACTTTCTTCATTTACCATTTTTTCCGAATCAGCTCGGTTCAAAAGATACAGGTTGTTGAAAAACCATAAAAAAAATTATTATTTTTATTTCTATCTCACAAACGGTTTTATCAAATGAAATGAATTTCGGAATATGGTTTTCCATTTATTCGATTAATCTTTTTCGAATACAAGATATCATCCACGTCTTCCAGTTTTCTCATTATGACCATTACGTACGTAATTCAAAGAACCCAACTCTCGAATCTAAGTTGGACGCCATCTAATGAATATTTGAACGTTTTGTGAAATAAAGGTAATCCACATATTTCCTCGTGTAATTCGCCGTTTTCGAGTAATTTGATGGTCAATAATGAAAAATACCTGTGAAATTCGAGTCACTGGGTACTTTGACCGTATGCAATTATTCTTAAAAGATCCACAAATCACAGATGTGTAGTGTCACCATTGAGTATTAAACTCATATTCAATACTCAATGGTGTCACAGATTAAGATAGTTATTCTGAAGGTAAATTAGTTCTTCCATGGGTGGCACAGCTCATTATGAAAACTTAAAATGGCTATATGTTTTACCAGGGTCAAATCGGAAAAAATTATATAGGAAAAAAGTGTTTCTTTTGACCTCAAGAAGCTTCTGTTAAAATATTTGTACGAGTCAAAGACTCACCCTGTATATGTATTATCAATTTTCAACCCAAAAAATGAAGCAATCAGGGATAAGGGCTGAAAACATTCTTTGTTTGCTAATCGATTTTTGTACCAACTTGATGTTTTTCATTGGTTTTTATTTCCAAGGTGAGTCTTTGACTTGTACAAATATTTTAATAGTAGATTCTTGAGGTCAAAAGAAATACTTTTTTTCTATACAATTTTTCGGATTCGGCGCTGATAAAAAGATATTGCCATTTTGAGTTTGTTTGAAAAACCAAATTACCTTCAGAATAACTAGCTAAATCTGTGACACTACACACCTGTGCATTCTTCAAACAGAGTCGTATTCAGCCAAACTACCACATTCTCCAAATTTCACATATACCTACTTTTTAATTTTTGAACATCAAATTACTCGAAAACGGTGCATTATACGAGAAAATATGAGGAATACTTTTATTTCACAAAACGTTCAAATATTCATTAGATAACGACCAACTTAGTTTCAAGAGTTGGGTTCTTTGAATTTTTGGTATATTTTTGGTACGTAATCGTCATAATGGGAAAACTGGAAGACGTTAGTGACATCTTGTGTTTCAAAAAGATTCATCAAATAAATGGAAAACCTTATTCTAAATTTCATTACTTTTGATGAAACCGTTTGTGAGATAGAACTAAAAATAGCATTTTTTCATGGTTTTTCAACAGCCTGTATCTTTCAAACGGAGCAGATTCGTAAAAAAATGGTAAAGGATAATAGTGTAATTGTTGACCTCAAGAATCTACTGCTACAATATTTGTACGAGTCAAAGAATCACCCTGTATATCGGTTAAAGCATTTTCTTCAGCATTACAGACATTGGCTTGTTGATTTTTATTGAGGTACAAAATAGGTGTATATATTTTTGATATCTTAAACGGATTTACCTGAATCGTCAGATTTTGTTGGTAGTTTCCAGGTAATTTTCCTATTCAACCATTTATTTCACGAATGAGACCAAGACATAAACATATTAGAAGTGTGAAATTCTTCTTTGCGTGCAGAATTACCTGGGATCGTGACACCTATTGAACATTCATATCCTCTCACATCACGGCTACCTGTTATGCCTATCATAAATTGTTTATTAGTATCGTGACAACAGTTTTAATTGCCCAACTCTCACCAAAGATTTGATAATGAAACAAATCAGTTCTCCCTCAAATTCCTCAGCGCTCACTACTTGAATTCCGAAAAAGTAAGAGGGTTGTTCAATAGTGATTTCTTTGGGGTAAGATGATTGAATATTTGAACATTGGAAGATGACATAAGTTGAATGTTGAAAAATCCGATGATGAAATGGTTGATAGTGTGAACCGCTTTTTTAAATAATTAGGTTTATCGATTTCATACTACTTTTATTTATCTCTGTACAATTGGGATCCAAACGGGGTGAACTCCATATAAGGTATCCACTAATTAATAAAAAGAAAATTACTTAACTACCACTACCTGCCCTCGCCTATCTAAGAAATATTTTGCGCAATATCGCAATATGTATAAAGGCGTTGTTTATGAACTATTAACACACAAAATTAGGACAAGCCATACCGTTAAGCCAAGTCAGTAATCCAATCGGAAGAAAAGTGAGAGATTGCATGAGGGCAATCCATTTGTTTGGTTTATGCAGATCTGCATAGGACTAAGAGCTTTGAAATGAATCAATCAATTGGCAAAAAGAGTTCACTTTATCGCTGATCACCGCATAAATACTTAAAGTAAGTTTATGCAGAGTTACTAAGAACTTATACCTCTGAGGAAGGAACCAATCTAGTTGGCATGCAATCTGCCCCTGAGATTGGTTCTTTACTTAGGTATTAGTTCTTAGTAACTCTGCATTAACTCACCATTCTTTTCATGAGTCTTAGTTCTTAGGAATTTAAAACCAAGGCAATAAATTCTGCTTTGTGAAATAACTCATGTATTCTGTAGCCCCTGCTACATGCCTATTTCTCTCCCCATGACTATTTCTCTCAAATATGGGATTAGCCTTTGATGTGATGAATATTATTCGAACATGAAATTCTACCCAAATCTTACAAGTTAGTGGAATGCTTAAGAATGAATATTTGACTATTTTAGAAAATAACACTCACCGGAAAAATAATCGATCCACTCAATAAATCTATGTAGTTCATTAATTCATAAATGTATTATTTTGAGTCCGATTTGATTGAATTTTTTTATTCTAGGTAAAATTATATGAAATCTATCGCAAAATATGAATTTCAAAAAAAAATTGGTGTAGGTACCTACGTCATTTCACAATGGGTAAAACGAAATCTGATTCCTTACTTTATCTTTAAAACCACCTGTGTATTCTAGTTGCATTTTCCCATATGAAACGTCGTTTTCGAATTATTCGTTATTAAAAAAAAAACTGTGGATTTCAAACAATTGTGTCCTTTGGCTGAATGCATCTCTGTTGGAAATACCATGTCATAGATGCAGGATACAGCTTGTTATTCTGAAGAAAATTTTGTTCTTCTAGAGATGGCACAGTTCATTATAAAAACTTAAAATAGCTATACATTTCTTCATCTAATCCTAATCTGAAGAAATGGTAAAGGAAAAAAGTGTTTCTTTTGAAATCATGAATATGCTGTTGAAATAAATTTACAATTCAAAGACTCAACTTGTCTATGGCATGCCACAATCATATGACATTGTCACATATGATTTGGCGGCAATTCAAATCATACACAGTCATGAAAATTCCCCTAAATCAAATCATTGTTAGGACATCTTTTGGATTTTTCTATTGAGCCATTGAAATGTACTACAGTCTGGTAGGAAGTCAATTTTTAAATGAGTATAATTTCAAATTTATTTTTATGTCATATAAGATCAAGCTCCTCTTCTACTTTTCTAGAAAAAACATGTTGAAAATCCATTTCAAACAATAATGCTTGAAAGACTGTAATTATTGTTCCAGGTGAGACCACATCAGAACCACACGAGAGAAAACTAACTGTCGGGCGGCAATCTTAAGAAAATCGGCGTTTTTCCACAAGCTCCTTCATCGAATGAAATGTCATTAACATCACAAGACCTTGGTTGATGCATGATACTTGACATTGAACGCTAAAATCTATTGTCACGGTGTATAGGCATCTAGTTGTGGATACCTCTTGAAATGAACCATCTTCCCTAGTTGCAGTGACTTTGTGATTTGGCCAGAACTTTTCGAGATGACGAAATTCAAAATGAATTCCGATTCTAACAATGGCAGTCAGGTAACATTGACAAGTTACATGATAGGTGGCACAGACAATGGCGAAATTAACCATGGGTATGACTCTACCAATGATTTGACGAAAGACCAGAATATATGCATAGGATGTCAGAAAAAAAGTGAGTATTGTAATCCAGAGAAATTTTATGATCTTTGAAAGGATACATTCTATTGTTCAGATTTTTATTTATCAGTAATGAAAATATGCACTCATAGGGGAAGAACATCATGAACGAAAAATATTATAAATATTAATGTGCCTGATTGATATATTTAATAGAGAATAATAATCAGGTCGATTCTGTTTGGAAATAGTAATATGGTTATAGAAAAGATATTGCTATCACAGAAAAGTTTGAAAAACTCGTATTCTAATTGACCATTTTGAGCAATATGATCTGTCAATTTTTAGAAGATCTTGTTATTTCAGTTTGCTACCATAGCCATATTGTTATAAATTAGGAAGATAGCAATATGACCATAACAGCAATACGCAAACAGAATAGGCCCGATTATCTATGACAACATAACAAGGTATCAATCAGAATGAAAATAAAAGTATAAGGCTTAGTAATGATAATAAAAATAATAATGATAGAAAACTACAGGGGCTGTGATATAATATGTAGAAAAACAGGTTCTTTTTGGGTTCGCTTTTTAAGAGAGAATTCGGTGGAGTGGTTAAACTTTTCTTTTAGTCTACCACTTCATTAGTGCCATTCATTTTTCTCTCTTTCGGTTATAGAGCTGTCATTCAATCCCATCGAGTTTTTTATATTCTTTACTCTATGGAACCAGATATTCTTTTCTGAAAATATCCTCCTTCAACTTTATTTCGTTTTTATTTGTCGAGAAAAATCGAAATTTGATATGCATTTTCTAGCTTTCATGAAATAAAATCTAATCGGATAAACAGAAAATAAATCAGCAACAAAAGTCTTTTTTTTTTTCAGACAGCTTTATGCACAAGTCTCTTTCATTATTACAAAGTAGCATTGGTTTCATAAACTTAACAGTAGCAACTCTTTGTAAGGGATTTCTTTCGTTGGTCAGACCTATGTCAAAATAGCCAAAATCTAATGAACAAAAAATCACGGTTATTCATACCTTTTCTTCTACCAGGTTTTTGAGAAAATGAAGCAACTCGATAATTTCAATTGCCTACTTCAAACAATGTACTGAGAACGTGGCCGGATTAACCCAAGGGCAAAAAAAACAATTGCCCTGGACGAATTCGGTATTGGTGGCGAATTCATTGTTAGTAACAATATCTTAATACGGAAATCACTAAAATCGAGAAAACCGATTCCAAATAATAGAAACATAATGAAAAATGTGAAAAAAGTTTATTTATTTTTTTAATTGAATATTCTTGAATTTTTCATTATTTCAAGGCGCGTCGTACTCACTGAAAAACGGTTCGTGCAACGTCAATGAAAATCCCATAAAATTTCATTACTTTCGTCGTCGGTTTGTCAGTGTGGACGTATTGCGAACTGAACACCTGCGTCGTTCGGAGCGATCCGATAGTTGTCAGTTTTAAACGCAGGTCCAAAAGAAATATCACTTGCAAAGATTATAGAGTACTCTACTCTACTCTATAATCTTCGATCACTTGGTCTGTAGACGAGTATTTTGGATGTTCGTTAGTGAGTACGACTGACGAACAAGTTGAAATGATCCAGTAGGAAAGTGCAGGGCGGAACGAGGGAGTTTGATTAAATTATTTTGGGAACAACGAGTCATATAGTATACCACAAGATTCAATGAAAAACATTTTAAATTTGATGATTGGGATGAAATAGGAAGAGCTGCAAAAATGTTGAGAATACGTATTTACATTCCGTAATCTCGAATGCTGAAAAAAAGAGGAAAAATTTAATTTTTCCGTTATTATATCGAATAAAAAACATCGTCGCGATTGTTTTCAAAAATTCAGTCTCGTGAAACACATTCTTAATATTGGTTTACTCTTAATTTTTGACTCGGCGGTACTTAGTTCATATATGTATAAGTTGTTTTCAATTCACCCCTTTTTCCAACTACCTGTCTGTATTCCTTCATAATTTTTGCTGGCTGTTACTTTTCGATGAAAAAAATTTCATATCTTGTGCCCCGGGCGCCAAGTGGTCTTAATTCGGCCCTGACTGAGAACTTATTCATTGCAAAAAAATTTATTTATATTTCAGTTATGAGGATATATAATTTCCAGGATTTCATATAGATAATATTTTCATCGTTCAAAAGAAGATTATCAAATCAATCATCAATTTCATAGCTCGTTATTTCGTATCATTTGTGATGAGTGCATGCTTCATTATCTGACATGAAACTGCATGTTGCATCATGAATACCATTCAGTAATAGCTAAGGGATAATAGGATATAATGTTAGTATGTTACAGTTCATCATTACAATTCTTTAGAAATGAAACCTATCATGAAGTAATATCTTGTAAATAGGGTTCAATCATTCACAAATCTTAATCTGGTTAGAATAGCCTGATTATCATAACCTTTTCATTACGAAAGCAAGAGCACTCAGAGGAAGAGAACTAGTTATTCCATTCAGGAGAAAAAATTGTCACTCTCTCAGCACTTTATTTTATCTAATGTCTATTCTATTATTTCTCGAAGATTTACGATGATAAAAATTTCTAGTGAGTGTTTTAAAAAAAACACTTTCAGCAACTTCTATCATCCCTATCTACAAATTGTTGATAGGTTTTTGAAATTTTCTTTCACCTACTAGCAACTAACTACTTTCGTTATGGAGTTTTGAAGGAATTTATTTTTGTTTTCTGTAAAACATCTATAGAACATTGATTACCTCAATCGAAGTAAGGACGATAAGAAAATATTATGTACGTGTATGACATAAAGAATCGAGTTCAATTGTATGAACCTAGTACCTATAAAGCTCGTTTTATGATATCGTTAACATATTAGAAATGGATGGAAATGCAAAGGTGTAATCAATTCTCTATTATACCTACAAATTCACTGTTCATCTGAATACTATACCGAAAAAATCAAGTAGGTACACAATGATGATAATGTAAATCTTAATATCACCACTGTTCGTTTTTCGATTGAGTAGGAAAATAAAGGTAATGTATTCTTTTCAATAGGAACACTAAAGCTTTATGGAAAATAACATGAAAATGTCAGCACGTGATGAAACAATGATTCAATTTCAATATCGCTAATTCTGGTAAACTGATCAAACCGTAATGAAGGAGGAAACACGTTCCATATTTTGGAATAATCCATATTTATCTCAACATTCATTAATTCAAATGAGTTCCAGTGTTTTCTGAGGAGTTGTAAGAATCGAGCCATAAATATCAAGCAGTTTATTCGAGAATGCAGAATATAACTGAATAATCATCTTAATATCGAATACAATTGGGCGATGCTTGATATTCATCATTAGTATAATTTATTATTCAATAAATTATACTAATAAAGACTCTAAATTACATGATTTTGAAGAGTTGTACTGCAGTAATCACTTCCAACTCGTTTTTTACAAACCTATAGATGCTCTTGTAGTAGCGAAACATGAGTTCTATTTTTTTTAAATCTGTGTAGTAAATTTGAAAAAACCTGACATATTGCTAGGAGCCTTTGTGCGTTTGTTCAAATTCATAACCTGGTCACCCAGCAATCGAACTCGTGAAATGATGCTAATAGTTGGGGAGCCGACGTTGCTAAATTGGGATTTACTCGAGCGTCGTGAAGACCTAGTGGATTTTGAAGATTAGATGGTAGAAAGAAAAAAAGGTTCTATGAAGTATGCACTTTCAGCGGTGGGGATATTGTCTGCAGGTTTTCAAAGATGTAAAAAAAAATCGTCAGGTGTACATACTCGATCGTGTCAGATTGAATATTGTATATGTCCTACGTGTCTCTGATAATAAATTCATGTTAATCTGACAGTTTGTGTGGTGGGGCTGGCCGTATGGATGAGTTGAAAATGGTAAAAAAAATTTTTTTCGAGCGTGTCTGTTTTTTAGAGGATACGTCGATAGGGCCCACAGGAAGCTGCTTTTCAAGGGACTGATAACTCGGACGTTACACAAGGTCACAGCGGTCCTTTGAAAATGCAAAATATTATTAATCTGGGGGGATTTCTTAATCTGACAGTTTGAAGATGATAAAAAGGCATTTTTTTTAAGTATCTCCCTTCCTGTACCTCTAATCGTTTCTGTGTTTATTATGAAAGTTTTTGACAATAAAATTCTATACAACTTTTGTCTGAAGCAATTTTACACAAACTTAACCGTTTTTGAGTTAGAGGGCAATAAGGGCGAGGAGCTTAGCTTAACACATGCGAGAGGCCAAGATCAATGTAGAAACTCAGTCTAATGTATATTCATCGCCATATATCTCGAAAACGTTTGAACGTAGAAAAAATTGCTTCGGACAAAATTTGAAAAAAATAATTAAATATGCACAACAACTTTTATATTGAATGCCAACATATTTGAAGCCCAGGAGAGGAGATAATTCGAGAAAACGGATATTTTTGACCTTTATAGCCAATTTTTATTGTTTTGGCTTGCTGAAACTGTGAGATCATACTTTTTTCGTTATCTTGAATCATTAGCTTCAATATAAGAAAAAAGTCGCCGCGCTCGTGAATGTATACGTGACTTTTTTTGCGCCCTCCCACGCATTTTCGTCACGCTTATTGACAGATTATGAGGATATATACTTTTCAACATGTAGTTAACCACATAAATCTCAATCTGGCACGCTCGAGTAGGTATGTATAATGATCGTTTTTTTACTATTCTGACATTCTGTCCTAGACATTTCCACCTATAGACAGGTATAATTTTTTGTAGAGGTACTCAACAGGGTCCAAGGTATCTCTCCTTATATTAATCTGACACGCTCGAGTAAATCCCGAATTTCCCTCTTGGGCTCCCCAACTATAGGTTCTCAGGCAACAAAGTTATTTTACAATATTTGCAAATATCTATACAGATCCAATCAAGTCTAAAACGATTACTCAGCTCTTAAATAAGGCCTCAAACATTTTGAAGTTTGTTAAGAAATTTGAACGTGATAGTTATAAGTTGATAGTTCAAAAAGAGGTTACAGCACAATGCCACCTCAAAGTCAATCAGAACCGTTCTCACAGTTGCTCTTACTGCAGCTCGCCAAACAGTGCCAGAGTTCTAATAAACTCCTTTCTTGAAAGGGCTTCAAGGATAGCTACGTCCTTACTCCTCCTACTATTTCCTCGTCCGAAGCATTCTTTTTTCGGATTGCAATGGACACTCTTTCTCTTCAACGAGATCACCTGGAGTTTCCTCCTCCTCCCCCACAAAATCTACATTCGTCAGTTTCTGATGAACCCTTGCATTTCAAAAATTTTTTGAAATGATACATCTTCGAAAGATTTCGCCAAAGAATTTTTCTTTCGGTTTCCTCCATCCCCATAAGCTTTTTGTCATAGGTTGTACATTTTCCAGTAAGTGGAGTATGTTCTTTTTTTCTGGCAAGTGTATTGGCTTATTCGTTGCCTTTGATTCTTGAGTAGCCAGGAACTCAAACTAGAGAGACCATATTATTCCTGCCTATTATTAGTTCATTACAAGTGTGGAACTTTTCACGAAAGTTGCAAAAGGTTCAGAAAAGATTCTCGAAGACACTGCATTCCAAATATCTTTCAATCATCGAAGTTCGGGTGAAATACAACCTGATACTTGACAAGCAATACCCCAACAATCATCCACAGAACTTCTTACTTATTTTGTTACACTAGATATCGCTAATACCTTCGTCAGGTGTGGCATGCCCAAAGTGGATCTGAAACTACTTTTCAGCACGAAGTAAACAGATTGCATTTAATGGACACTCTTCTCATTCAACAGAATGAATGCTACTGAGCTAGTCACACTCTTCTTCTTCTTCTGATTCACATCAATGACTTTATGTAGGCAACGAACAACCCCATCCACTAATTTGCTTTACCAAATGCTAGTGACAGACCGGTCTCCATTTCCGATCTAAACATCAAGTGACCTCAAAAGCATAACCGAGTGAGCTTTCAGGAACTGGCTTATTGAACAAAATTAACACAGATCTGCTGACCATATCAGTGAATGATATTGAGTAGACACTAGGTAGGATTTGTTGGACACAATATTTCTGGGGACCTTCTCGGGCATATAAACGTGGTGAAATTGGCAATTGCTTCTGAAAAGAAGCAGGGATTTTGTTCAGAACTCGCCCAATATTTTTCACCCTCCAACTCGGAAATATTTCACAATGTCCTAATACGACTGGGATTAGAATACTGCTTCCATGTTTGAGTTGCTGCAGGCTTCAGCGCCTACTTCGCTCGCACTGGTCAGATGAACTATTCGTCTGACAGCTGAACTCAATTCCACCAAATATTTAGTTCTTCTATCGCATCGGTTGTGGCCGCCACTGTTGTATGGTTACCTTCATGGCCAATGTGGTACAAGGAACTCCACAACTAAGTCTCAGTTTTGATTGGATTGGATCTGTATTTTTTCAAGTATTGAAAAAAAAATTATTACTCCAAAACCATCGAGAGAATTTAGTTATCGATTAATTCAAGTGGGGCATTTGAACCCTCAAACTTTGATCTAGTTCTTTTGCTTTGAAAGTTATGCAAATTGTTTAAAATCGGCTTGCCGGACCAATATGTTAAAATCAATGCACCAACCCTCATTCAGTTATGTATTTTACTTTCAGACAACAACGCTCTCTTCAACCTTCCAGACAGTAACTATCTTAGGAATAGGACGAAACCAACAATGAAGGAACGACTATTGGATAAAGTGAAAAAAGGGTGCACGCGGAAAGTCTTATACAAACGTATTCCTATTCTCTCTTGGCTTCCATCGTACAATTTAGACTATGCCATATGTGATTTGGTCGCTGGCGTGACAGTCGGTCTCACAGTTATACCACAAGCTATTGCCTACGCTAATATTGCCGGATTGCCTCCACAAATTGGTAAGATCTTCGTATAGCAAATTTATTTCCATGGCGAATTTTATATATTTATACTATATACTGAGGGACATAGAAGAAAACAGAATACCAAGTACCTATGAAATCATTGAAACAATTTTTTGTGTATATGTACTAGTCTTTCAATAGGGAGCCAAAAAATCGAACTGATTGTCTTCAAACTGAGCCAACGTTATTCTGGGCTAGTTTATAGTTTGTAATTTGGTAAGAGGGCTACATTCTACTGCGATCTTGAGGTCTATTGTGCCCCCATCAGATGTTCTCAAACTGCTACATCTACAGGGCGCCCCCCACCTCCAAAGATCCAATGAGCCCCAGTATCTGAGAGGGCTGCAAGGAAACTAAGTCGTCAATCCGCCTATTATTTTCTCGTCCAAGATATTCCTTGCGCAGGCTTGCAATGGAGTTTCCGCTTTTAAACAGAATTTACACTCGTCAGTTTCTAGTGAGTCCAGCTTCCTAAGACACCCATGTCCGGAAGCGTAACTTATTCTTACTCAGATCCAAATACAATGAGTATTTGGATCTTGCCGTTTCAAAATTTCAAATGAACTTTTTAGAATGATTTGCATTCCTGGAAGATTCCTCCAGAGATTTCCATTTTGGTTTCTTCCTTCTCCATAAGCTCTTTCTTATAGGTGCTCAGAAAGGTTTTGGGCCAGTAAGTGGCGTTTAAACTTTCTTTCTGGCGAGTATATTGGTCTCTTCGTTTTCTTTAAGTGGGTTAGATGGTTAGATAGCGTCCTAATATTACAAAGAACATGTCGTCCCTCTTGGATTTAACGCATGGTGGTCATGTTGCCAAGAAAGATGACCACTTACAGCCCAAAGTGTGAGACAGTGTTCCTTTGATACGTTATCTACTTCTAGCTCTCCATGTATACGGCCTTCCAAATATATTCCTGGAAATTTTCTCTGATAAATTCATCAATACTGGGTGTTCTGTCTTCTATCTTACTTGGTACAATTGGTCCCCCATCTCTGTTGCGCTGAGCGAGTGATTTGAGTCAATCTATTATGTTTTTTTTTTTTTCAGGGTTATATTCCTCATTTTTAGGATGTTTCTTCTACACCATATTCGGAAGTTGTAAGGACTCTGCAGTTGGACCAACTGCTATCAGTGCCCTATTAACCAGAGAGAACATACATGGTTTAGGTCCTGCAGGAGCAACCATTTTTTGTTTCCTCAATGGTTGCGTTGTTTTCCTCATGGGAGTTTTTCAATGCGGTAAGAAAAATACGAATATGAGAAATTATCTGAATCGCTTGAAATCGACTTTGATATTTCCACGTAATTAGCACATCGGCATAACGCCTGGTACAATTAGTACATAATTGATTATCAAAAACGGTCAAGTACTTCGAACAAAACATTTTGTTGACTATGATCGTCCGAGGAATTTCAATACTGAATACGTTTTGTTTCAGGCTTCCTCATAGACTTCGTTTCTGGTCCAGTATCTGTAGGTTTCACATCGGCAGCTGCAATTATTATCGCCACAACACAAATGAAGGACATATTGGGTTTGCCATATCCAGGAGGAGACTTTGTTATCATTTGGGAACAAATCATTCAGCATATATCAGAGACAAGGTTCAATGACGCTGCCCTCGGTATAGGAACTATATTAGTTCTTCTCCTTCTAAGGGTGAGTACTCCAACGTTAATGTTAATGCAACAAAATCATATTTGATGTTAGACGCAAAATATCCACGATCGTTACGTTCTGAATCGAACTAGCTAAACACCATATTTTTATTCTACGAAACGTAGAAAGGCCAAGGAATACTTTTATTTTCAATCCCGTCGTATAAGTCAAGATCTTGGTAGGGATTTTGGCTATACTCCGAATTCAAATCGATCGTCATTTCTTCGAGGTTATGAGCACAACACAGGCGAAAAATTGAGCAATGTCAAATTTTCGATTACATCGATCGGACAAAATATAGAAAAGAATCCTCAGGAAATTTGTTGTCCAAAGGCGTTCTGACAAATAATGAGAAGTGACTTGTACTTAGTATGATGATTAAATTCTCTGAAAATGCAAATAGACCAAGAATATAAAAACCATGTTCTTTATCGTTAGTGATTTTCATGTTATTGAACCAATCCTACTCAATCCTACCAAAAACTGTGCTAGAACTCCGTTTTACCATGATATTGATTTTTCAAATTAACGTTGGTGTTATAAGCGATTGAAAAGAAAGAAAAAATTTGCGAAAATTTCGGAAAATCCCACACAACACCATCCCACAACAGAGCAGCATACATGGTGAGTCTTCGACTCGTAGAAATATTTATAAAATAAGCAATAGATTCTCGAGGTTAAAAGAAACATGTTTTTTATACTATTTCTTCAGATTCGGCCCTGATAAAAAGATATACCCTTTTTTAGTTTTGATAATTAGCTGTGCCCCCTGGAAAAACAAAATAATCTTCAGAATAACTAGCTAACTCTGTGACACTACACATCTGTGGATCTTTTGAAAAAAGTTGCTTCCGGTGAAATTACCCAATTTTTCAAATTTCACAGGTACATTTCAATTTTTTTATATCAAATTACTCGAAAACGGAGCATTATTCGAGGAAATATGAAGAATATTTTCACATTACAAAAGTCCAGCTTAGTTTCAAAGTTGGGTTCTTTGAATTTTTGGTATTTTTATGGTACCTTATGGTCATAATGAGAAAACTGAAAAACGTGGAGATATCTTGTGTTCGAAAAAGATTAATCAAAAAAATGAAAAAATATATCCTGAAATTCATTTCCTTTGATAAAACTGTTTGTGAGATAGAACTAAACATAACATTTTTTATGGTTTTTCAACAGCCTGTATCGTTTAAACCGAGCCGATTCGGAAAAAGTGGTGAAGAAAAATATTGTTTCTTTTGACCTCAAGAATCTACTGTGGAAATATGTGTATGAGTCAAAGACTCAACCTGTATATGTACAGGGTGGGCAAAATTTGTTGTCTACTGAGGGATCTCGAGAACTATAAGAGCTAGAAGAAAACGGATGACGCATTTCACAGAAACCAAGATTCTTGGCTTTTGAGTTACTAGCAAAAAGTGAGATTTTGACGATTTCGAAATGTTCTCATAACTTTTTTGTTTTTGAAGTTATTGATCTGAAACTTGAACCTTTTTTACGTAGAAACCACCGATAAGCTCAAAATATTTCTTCATTTCGAATCATTAAGCGAACTTTCGCTTTTTTAAATAAAAACTTATTGTACTGAATTTATTATTTTTGAATTGGAAAAAATCTTTCGTCAGCAGATTCCACGTATCAGAGTGCCTGAGAAGGTTCAAGTTTCAGATCTGTAACTTCAAAGACAAAAAAGTTATGAGAACTTTTCGAAATCGTCAAAATCTCATTTTTTGCTAATAACTCAAAAACGAAGAATCGTAGGAGGCTACGGTTTTCTCCATTCTTTGTTTCTCTGAAAAGGAGCTAGAGAATTTGTCATTCGTTGTATTCTAGCTCTCATGTTCTCGAGATTCCCTCAGTAGACAACGACAATAGGTATATTTGCTGAGCTATAACACAAAGATGTGTTTTTTCTTATGAAAACAGTAGTTTGAAATGACTTAGAAAGACTGAAGGCGATGTATGATATATTTCTGAAACGGGAAAAAATGGCGATTCTTTCTAAGTCATTTTAAATTACCGTTTTCATACAAAAACACAACTTTCCCAGGTGACCATATCTCATAACAGTTATGAAGCAGAAATGTATTCCACGCTCCTTGTTTTATAACAGATATATCACACTAAGAGTACAAATACAGAGCGCTTATGTAGCAGCTATGCTCCTATGTCCGCCACAAACAAGGAACACATCTCCTTTCTGAAAGGAGCATAAATAGTTCAAAAATGGATCATGCAAATATTTGTTTCATGGGAGATCTATATATATTACGTTCATGTGCTATGTTTATTATGTTTCATTTGTTATTGAAAATGCTTTCAAAAAAAGCATTAAAAATTATGGGAATTAATATAAACTATTGCAATATTGAACTCGTATTTTGATTTTTCAAATAGTGTGTATTTATCGATCATTTTTGAAAATAAAATTGATTATTGTTCTCCAAGAAAAATTAGGGCATGTCTTTCTGGTCTTTGCACTTTCCTGCATTCCATAAAAAGAATAATCAACAGTTCATTAATGCAGGAAAGTGCAAAGACCAGAAAGACATGCCCTAATTTTTCTTGGAGAACAATAATCAATTTTATTTTCAAAAATGATCGATGAATACACACTATTTGAAAAATCAAAATGCGAGTTCAATATTGCAATAGTTTATATTAATTTCCATAATTTTTCATGCTTGAAAAGAATACTATATGCATATTTCATATCTTTTTGAAGAAAATTTTTAATATAAGTATATGATTTATTCATTTATTTCTACGTATGAGGTACATGCAACACCTGAGGAAATAACTTATATCGAAATTTACACCAAACAGAGGACATTATTTATTCAAATATAATTTTTATATGCTGGATATAATAAAAACATAGCCTATTATGTGTTATAGGACTGCTATGAAAATACGAGAAATGATTTATTGACCTACAGTTCGATATCCATATCACTTTAATTCTTTTCAGTAATTCACCATTTCACTGAAAAATCACTATGATACACAAACGTTCAATATCTGCACATTAACTTTGAGTAATCCACTATTCAACTGACAAAACGTCTAAATGATAATAAATATATATCGAAACGACAGCAGTATCAATAGCATTTCTCACAATCCTCCATATTTGTTTACGTTTTACAGCGCCCTCGACGGTAGTTAAAACGCTTATGGTGTCATGCTATGTTCATGATCTCAAAATGATACATGGCAAATAAAGAACAATATTACAAATATGTTACGTGGATATCAGGGAGCGGGAACATGAAATTTACAAAATGTGGATATAATTTCGATACAGCACAGGTACATCTCAAATATCGCATCAGACACGTAATGGTTACAGAAAAATAACACATAACAAAGTTCCCCATTCGATCTCCCAAGAAAACATAACATATATGTTACTGGTCACTTGGGTTATGTTATAGCTCAGCAAAAAAACCCGTTGGAAAAAAACATGTTACGCCACTGGATTGCTATCAAAAAAGTGCATCCATATTGTTTTTATTTCAACATCCTAGCACAAACAGAAATGGATATAATGACCACAGTTAAAATCGCCCAAATTTCAATTTTGGCCTTTAACTCGAAAACAAAAGAAGAAAGTGGAATGCAGTTGATGACGTTATGAGTTTCTCGAAAAAAGACGAACGTTATGTGTCATTCATTTTCCTCTATCTCGTTGGGTTAAAAAGTTGTGGTTCAGATATCACCAATTTTACCCACCCTGTACATTAACTGAGTTCTCTCGTGAATTATATTACTTCAATTTCCCAAAATTGATTTCGGAAGTTATAGGTTATAATCCCGACTTGTAAGTCGAGATTGAAAATAAAATAATTCCTCGGCCCGACTTCGTAGTATTCCTATATGGAATCCGCCTTAATAATTAATAATGATCAAGGATTTTATTTATGTCTACTATTTTTTATCATCATCGGGCTCCATCATAATCAGGCCCTCGCTACTTGAGTCTCAATTGTTTTACAACTCGCGCGCTGCAAGACTTATGTATAGCCTGTAGGGCATCCAGCTTTCGCTTCCGTAAAGAAGCGTCGGAAGGACCACTGCTTTGTAAACAGCTGTCTTGATCTGAAGATTGAGGTTGTGATTTTGAAATATCTGTTCTTAAGCTTCCAGAATGCCCGTGATGCCGAATTGACGGTTGTGTATTTCCGTGTCCAGGTTAGCCCTAGTATTTATGGAGCTTCCCAAGTATTTGAACTGCTCTACCTGTTCTGGAGTTCCATCCTCCAGGCTGATATCTGTTTCAAGGCTTTCTGAATATTGATTCTAAGGCCTAAAACTTCGTATATATGTTCATAGGTGTCTAACATTGTCTGTATATCCTCTGAGCTGCTAGCGATAAGTGCGCAGTCGTCTGCATATTGAAGTTCCGTGATAAACTTTGTACAGGTTTTTGTTCTGAGGCGCTTCTGGTTAAACAGGCCTCCATCCAATCTGAATCTTAATCCAACGCCTTTTACAGGCATACTCATGGCATCAATTATCGAAACAACTATGGCAAAAATATTGAACAGTAAAGGCACTAACACGCAGCCTTGTTTCATTCCAGAGAAATGGTCGGTTTTAGAGCCTAGAGCCAGTATGCTGTATTCTAGCGGTGTTGTTGGTTTGGAGGCTTCTACAGAGTGCAAAGAATCTTTCGGGTACTACAAGGCGTCCCATGATTTTCCATTGCGCTTTCCGATTCACCGAGTCGAAGGCCTTACTTAAATCGATATGGGCTGTATAGATTCTTGATTGTTCACGGCTCTTCTCTTGCAGTTGTCGCAGTGTAAAAATTAGGTCCACTGTACCTTGATTGGGTCGAAAGCCGCACTGCGATTCAGGTAATAGCTCTTCTAAGAGTGAAATCAGACGATTAGCCATAATCTTCGAGAGAATTTTACCCGCCAAACTAAGCAACGATATGCCCCTGTAATTGTTGCAATTTGACGAATCGCCTCTGTTTTCATAGAGGTTGATAACTAAAGCGTCTCTGAAGTCTTGTGGCACATCTCCTTGTTCCCAGATCTTGCGGAATAGTGTTAGGTGACTATTAACTGAAGACGATGTCTTCATCCAGGGCTTTAAATATCTCCGCTGGAACGCCGTCTAGACCAGGTGACATTTTTTATCGCTCTTGCTTTCGGCACCCCCCATAATGATGTTCAGGTAGTTCGATTCAGATCGTAACATTTGCGGATTTTCATATTAGCAAGTCTTACTGGTATACCTATGCATCTGAATATCATTGTATAATATTATATTATTTGAATAAATATGAATTCCACCTCAATAACGAATTATCATCAACTTTTATTGATGTCTATAAATTGTTCGATGAATATTAAAGATCTATTATTTTCAGAGTATAAAGAATATTAGGTTTGGATCAGGTGATGACGAAAAAGAACCCGTAAAAGCTTTCTTGAACAAATCTTTATGGCTCATTTCAACTGCAAGGAATATAATAGTTGTATGTGTCACAGCAGCAATAGCCTACCTGTTCGAAATCCATGGATCTCAGCCGTTCAGATTGACTGGTAAATTATAATAATTATATCAATGCAAAATTTTCTTTTTCTATTTGTTCATTTGTACAGAGCGGGTCTTTCAATTGGAATAGATGCAGTACCTTCAAAGACGATTTTTTTATTTCAAATATGCTCGGACAAGTCGATTAGCATTTCAAATTTTTTTATGTATGAAAGATATGACGTTATCGGTAGTTTTTTCGAATGGAAATCTCAATCATTTTCTGACTATTCTTATGGAGTATATTAAGTTACACATTCGTATCAAATATCAACGTCATATTCCTTGTCGTTAACAACAATATCAACATTAGTTCAAAAATATAAGGATTTTGCTACGACTCATTCATACAGTTTGAAAATGGAATTGTCTTTGATAAACTGATTTTATCCCAATCTAGAGACTCGCAGTCTATGTAAAAAATGTTTTGAGTGACTTCAGAATCAAGCACCCAAAAATAGATGGCATCTGTTCCTTTTGGTATTCTTCCTGGCTTTTTCAAGCCATATTAGAGTGACTTCAGATAGACTATTATATGGCCTCTACTTTCTGCATGTAATATGTATACATGGACCAATGTTTCAATTTTTTCTTCACAGGATACGTTAAGCCGGGCCTACCTGATATTGTGCCACCCGAATTCGAAATCAATATGGGTAACACTACTCGTAGCTTTATGGAAGTTACTTCCACCATAGGGACAGGCCTTCTGGTGATTCCTCTGCTATGCATCTTGGAAAATGTTGCTCTAGCCAAAGTCTTCGGTAAGCATTGTTTGATTATGTCTGGAAGCCCTTCTCTTCGAATTTCCAGAATTAATAATACTCGATTCACCGTTCGTATTACCTCTCCTTTTGAGTCTACCAGCAAATATGAGAGGTGAAACGTGCTAGAATTGAAGGTCCACCAATGGTTTTAACCATTTGGGAATATCTTAACACTTATCATATAAACTATATCTCTTTTAGCTGATGGAAAAGCTATTGACGCCACTCAAGAGATGTTTGCTTTGGGCATCTGCAATATAGCCTCCTCATTTGTTCAGTCTATGCCAGTATCTGGAGCACTCTCGAGAGGTGCAGTCAATAATGCCTCAGGTGTTAGAACAACCTGCGGTGGAATTTACACGGCAATCATCGTAATGCTCTCTCTGAAATTCCTGACGCCATGCTTCTCCTATATACCAAAAGCTTCCCTAGCAGGTATCATTGTTGCTGCAGTAGTCTTCATGGTTGAAATTCAAGTGGTGAAACCTATGTGGCGGACCAAAAGTAAGTAAATTATGTGTATTCAATTATTCAGCAAATATAGGTAAGGATAGTTGCGTTTTATAAGGAAAAATAGCATACTACAATATTAGATACAGAATCTTGTTTGCATTTCTCAAAATAGAAGAGAAGTAAATAATGAATACAGTGTCGTGATCGACGTGTTTCATGAATATTGCGAACAAATTCAGGATATTGAGGATTTTATACCACGGGACTTTCTCGCCACCCGTATAAGGCGTAAAGGGGGATAGACTACCAGAATGTGGGATGTTGCCAGAACATTTGAACGATGAGTAGAAGTTATGAATATTACGAAAGTTTCCACTTTCGTCGAAAACATGGGAGTCTTTTTTCAATTTCAGCAGGATACGAATTGTAGCCAATGGGGGGACTTTCCGATAAATTTTTTCATGTAGAAATTCATAGAAGAGATTATTTCACCTCGGAAAGTCAATGACATGAATGAATATTTGTTCTTCAATAAAAAGAATTTTTATTTTTATTTTTTTCATTTTGACGAATGAAAACGTTTCTGACTTTCTGAGATGACGAACTGATTGAATTGAATTATAATGAAAACCCCATATAAATTAGTTGTTTCTGGCGTAATATATTCATTTTCTAAAGCGAAGAGAGAGTGGTCAGTTCAGAAAGCTGAACAGAGACTTTCACGTAGATAATAGAATGGACAACATAGCGCTGATTTAAAACCCAAAAATGTTTTGACAACCGTCATAACCTCACATTTTCTCACTATACAGAGTGAAATCTGTGAAATTTCCATGGCCAACCGAGTACTAAAATGAAAGTGAATGGAGTATATCTATAACAGATTTTGAATATCAATTGAAATTCAAATTGGGAGGACTCTGCATCTTCTGAAACTCTATAGGGTTTTCACTCCCAGTCTCTGAAACAAAATCAGTTAAAAAAATTAAATAATTGATCAGACTTCTTCATCCGAAACGTTACGAAGTATGGTTATCATTTTAATGTTCCATTTTTCGTTCATTATCAGGCAACAATTTTTTCTACCTGATTTTCTCCCGACCAAAATTAGTGCAAGAATTTACGCAAGAGCAAATCAATTATTTCAATTGAATTTGTTTCAGAGAATAGTAGTGAGAACCCTAAAGTTTCAGTAGAATTTGAATCCTATAATATTTTGTTTTTGCCTTCCTAAAGTAATCACGTTTAATTTTTCAGAAACAGATCTCATACCAGCAACAGCAACATTTTTGGGATGCCTTCTTCTTCGTCTTGAAGTTGGTATTATTTTAGGAATTGCCATCAACATCATGTTTCTTCTGTATCAATCTGCCCGACCTTCTGTTCGTGTTGAAAAATCAACGGTGAGTCCAAAAATATAAACATTCAATCGACTATATTAAATCTTCAGAAGCTGGGAGAGGCTCCTATATATGAATGATTGAATTTCTTTTATCCACCTAGCTCACTTCTTGAAGTAATGAGTTATCGAATGATTTTTGCCATTGAATTTATTTCAACTTTCTCTTTTTTCAAGACCCCTTCTGGATGCGATTATCTTCTCATAACTCCTGATAGAAGCTTAGCATTCCCATCAGTAGAATACGTAAGGAACACTGTGTCCAAAGCTGGTATAAAACAAGGATCTAGCTCAATTCCAGTCGTTGTGGATGCCAGACATATTCAAGCTGCTGACTATACAGCCGCAAATGTAAATATGTTTATTATTTTTACCTATTTATATGTAGATAAAATTTATGATTGCGATTTATCGTATAGAATATTATTTACAGTTTAAAATTTGCATACAAATTCATTGCGGTCGTTTTCCAGGGTATAAAATCTCTCATAGACGACTTCTATCAGAGAAATCAGGCCATAATATTCTTCAACCTGAAGCCCAGAGTATCAAGTATTTTCCAAGGTGTGGGGCCGAAACAATTCATCCACTGTAATACGTATCAAGAATTGAACCAACTTTTGCAGAAACATTGCAAAGATACTAAATGCAAAATCAAAATGATTGATGCTCATGAAATTATAGATTTCAGTATGTGATAGTATATATTTATAGATAAATTAGTAGATTTCATTTACAAATGTGATAATAAATAGATAATTGATATAAATTTTGTATTTTATGTTACTATTTTCTCCTGTGGAGTGTGGAAATAATATTCTCTCCTGTAAGCAGAAATGTAATAATTGAAATCCTCTCTTCCGATCGTATTCAAATCATTACAAAAGTATTGGAAATAGACAGGGGATATCGAATAATCCTAGAAATTATATTAAATTAGTGGGATGAATTCAAAAAATGCCTGATGTCTGATGATTGAATTGTGTGATGCAGGATCAGGTCTCTGATACTATCCAAATTATGTTGAAAATAAAATAGACTTCTTCTACAAGATATAAGATATATCATATATTTGGGGCATACAAACAGAATAAATTGATACAGGGATCTCATAATAAAAAACACATGCGAATTATTACAAATCGAATGAAATGGTGATCTCGTTACTCAAGGTGTGCTATTGTAGGACTTCTCATCTACATTTTTGAATCTGAGTGTTCTTCTAGCACAGTTTTTCCTCTCATTATCCACGATTCCTCTGTAAGAGAACAGACTTTTTACTATTCTTCTTTGAATTGTTCGTGATTTGACCATCGAAGCACATTATACAGTGTGTTGATTTGAGATTTTGACCATTATTCGGTAGACGAAAATGACGAAATATAACCTGAGCTCCAAAGCTCGAAAGCGGACGAACGACAACTCTATCGAATGTGCCAATTAGAACATATACCATTACTTTTATTTTAGCACTGGGTTGGCCATGGAAATTTGACACATTTCACTCTGTATAGTACGAAAATGTGGGGTTATGACGCTTGTCAAAACATTTTTGGGTACTGTTGAAAAGCGTTCGGATGAATCACTTGGCACTGACGTCCACGCCGATTGCAAACTATCTGAATCTCTATCACATTTACGTTTCGAGCTTCGGCGTGTACGAGGAGTAAGCCCTTTTTAAATGAATAAATAGATACATTGTACTAACTTAGAGCTCATCATATTCCTCAAATGATCCAATCTCTTTCGAACCAAAGGGTGATTTCTGGGGTGGTGTTTCATTTGACATATTGGAGATCGCAGGTGATAAGATTGAATGCAGACTTTCAATACTTCAGTTAGAATGTCCAAGGCGCGGTCCATGTCATCTGTGAATAACTGCAAAAATCACAACGAATTCAGAAAAGAGAATACCACATCTGATGTTTCTCTTATGTATGAAAAGTGCAAAACTATCCACAACTTGTGGAGAGAATAGATGAAGCAGCGAGAAGATTGAAAAAGTTGAAAGTAACTGAAGAAATTAGAAAGAGGGCTCGTGCTTGTATTAGGAATGGTGGAGGTAATTTCAAACATAATTTATGAATACATTTTCTAATAAAATTTCGAGTTTAATTGCAATTGAAAAAAACTTAATTCATTACTTTTCTTTCTTTGCTTTTATACCCCTTCAAATCAGAATTTGCTGAAACGAAACTATAGTGCTTGCATTTTAACGAAAACTTTTTTAGGAAATAAAGAAGGAATTAAGCAAGTTTTCAAAATAATTTTTTTATACATAATTTTTGGAATTTGAAAGTTGCAGGCAAATTGATATTGGAAATTGATTTTTTTTTCTTCATAAAACTTTTAAATCATACTAATTCTTTTTCAACATCTAATACAGGATCGTTTTGCTTTTTTCATACGTATCATATCTCTTTCTGATGAAAATAATCCAAAATTATAATCAAACTTGGACAATGTAGATAAAATTAACGAAAAATGAAGTAAGGTGAGCAATGCGCTACTCGGCATTGTCCCTATGTTACTGGACTGTCCCAAGTCACCCCCTTTGGGTATTGTTCAGAATACCGACATGTTCGATTTTTGAGTGGGATTGAAAATAGAAACTCGGGATGTCTATCAGTCTATCCATATGTTCTTAATACTGAAAAAAAGATACGATTTAAAAAAAATGAAAAGGAGTTCTGGGACTCGCCATCGAACGTAGTCTTAGAGTTATGCACAAAACTTTTTTTTTGGGTTCTACCTTCTATCAAAGAAAAAACATTTGATTCAAAATGATACAATTTCTTGAAGGAAACATTTACTAATATTTTTGATCAAACATGAATTGTTTTAGGGATTTTTCCATCACTCACCACTTGTGCAAATAGGCCAGGGTTAGCCCAGTGCATTTCCAAGTACGCTTTTCTACTTGCCATTACATCGTTGAACAACTTATGTAGATTAGAAATTTCTTTCAGAACAACAGACGAGTCACCTGTTAAAGTAACCAATGAAAAATCAAAATTTGAAACGAGCCATCCAAATCCAAAGCAGTTTGTTTCAGATCCAAATCACCTTTCAAGAAATCTCCACTAGCAACGTCGTTCATATATTCATCTTCATCTGCGAATTTTCCGTTGTGAAGTAAATAATCTTGCACGATCTGGTTAATTCCAAGGTTCTTCATGGCTTCCTTCTGTTTATCGCTCAAATCTTTGAAGCAGAAAATCTTTTCGTCGGTTTCATGCCCCATCATCATGAACCAATACTGTTGATTTTATCATATTATCACATAATGAAATATGATGTCATAAACAAGGTGAGTCTTTGACTTGTACAGGGTGGGCAAATTTCGATGTTGTAGCACTACAGCTTTTAAACCAGTGGAGATAGACAAAATCTGATACCCCATTCTCGTTCTCTTTTTCTGAGAAACTAACAAGAGTAGTAGTCATTTCTGTCCACCTTCGTTTGTTTTCGAGTTATAAGCGAAAATTGGAAAAATGGCGATTTTGAAATAAATTTATATCTCCGCTAATACTGATGATAGAGCTCTGAAATTAAAACATTATACAGGCACTTTTTTAAGTAGAATCCAGTGGCGTGCTTGCCTTTTTAGCAGGATTTTTGATTACGAAGCTATGACCCAAAGTTATGTTTTTTTAAATGGGAACACTAGATCTCTGTGCAATTTTTTGAAAGCTTCATTTTTACTGATTTCAAAAATATATAACATCATAAAATTTGTATCAATATAAATAAATAGAAAATGGTCAAAAACTTTTTTTCTCAATATTTCTGTTTCAACTTTTGACGAGCACAGAAAAATAGAGCTTCCTATATAAAGAGCAGTCTCCTTCAGGCAATGTCATTCTTTCTATGCTTTTTACCAATTTTCACAAAATTTGAATCTTGGAAAAATTGAGTAAGAAGCATAGAAATGGAAGGACTAATAGAAGGAGACTGTGGTAATAATAAGATGCTATATTTTTCTATTCTCATCAAAAGTTGAAACCATAGAAATATTGAGAAAAAAGGTTTTTGACTATTTTTATTTGTTATATTGATGCAAATCATATGATGTTATATATTTTTGAAATCAGTAAAAATTAAGCTTTCAAAAAATTGCACAGAAATCTAGTGTTTCCATTTAAAAAAACATAACTTTGGGTCATAGCTTCGTAATTAAAAATCCTGCTAAAAAGGCAAGCATGCCACTGGATTCTACTTAAAAAAGTGCCTGTATAATGTTTTAATTTCAGAGCTCTATCATCAGTATAAGCGGAGATATAAATTTATTTCGATATCGCCATTTTTCCAATTTTCGCTTATAACTCGGAAACAAAAGAAGGTGGCCAAAAATGACTACTACTCTTGTTAGTTTCTCAGAAAAAAAAACGAGAATGGGGTATCAGATTTTGTCTATCTCCTCTGGTTCAAAAGCTGTAGTGCTAAAACATCGAAATTTGCCCACCCTGTACACTGAAGAGATCTTAAGAACTATAGCAGCTAGAAGAAAACGGATGACACATTCTTCTCTTCTGAAAACAGATCCAGCCTAACGGTCATAGATTTTGAGTTATGAACGAAAATTGAGAAATTGTCATTTTCAATGAAGCTGAACTCGCTTATTTTAACGTATTTTAACGTATTCGAAATCCGTCGTTACATTCTACAGGCACCTTTTTATGAGCAATTCGAATATGATATTAATGAATTTTTTGATCCAGTCATTTTCGAGATACGACAGGAATTCCTGATTTTTCAAATGTAAACTATAGCTGAAAGTTCTTTCATCTTGCTGCAATTTTTTTGCTGATTTCAAAAATGTGTCATATGTTGCTATTCACATGAATGTTACACGAGAAAAAAATTCAATACTTTTTTTTGCTTTTCGATTCTCTGTTGAATTATAAGTAGGTTGGCTTACCACAGCAACCGTTGAATATGCATTATATTTTGTGAACCTGAGCCTCTATGATTAGAATCACGGATTGCTGAATAAATATTTCGTTGAATACTTTGCCATCGTTTGTTCTCGCGATGTTTGGCATGCTTATCTTACGATGGTTATCGAACACAACTTTACCAGAAATACCTATTTGTCATCATATTACTTTTGCAAAAAATATAATTATAGATAGCTATCGTATTTTATCTATATTACTGACTATTTAAGTTTCTTTCATAAACGATAATTGAATAAATTTTCTTTCTTCTTTCTTTCGTGTGATTATTATCACACGAAAGTCTTTTACTCTCTTTCAAAGGATATCGATCTCGATATCGACATATAAAAGAAATAATGATTCGACAGTCGGTGATTCCTATCGCAGAAGGTTGAGTTCACATAGGATTATGTGGAGAACCATAACATTTTCAACGTTCGCTATAGTTACGCCAGCCTACTGAAAATTCAACTGTGAATCGAAAAGCGGGAAAAAGTATTGAATTTTTTTTCTTACATTATTTTCATGTGAATAGCGACATATGATACATTTTTTAAATCAGCAAAAAATTGCAGAAAGATGAAAGAACTTTCAACTATAGTTTACATTTGAAAAATCAGAAATACCAGTCGTATCTCGAAAATGACTGGATCAAACAATTTATTAATATCATATTCGAATTCCTGTAAAATGTAACAACGGAATTCGAATACGAGTTCAATTAAGCGAGTTATTCAGCTTCATTGATTCCTCAATATTCGTTCATAACTCAAAATCTATTAACGTTAGGCTGGATCTGTTTTCAGTTTTGGATTAGTCAAGAAAAAAGAGCTCGAGAATGTGTCGTCCGTTTTCTTCAAGCTGCTATAGTTCTCGAGATCCTTTCAGTAGACAACGAATTTTGCCTACCCTGTATATATAACAGAAGATTCCTCTTCGAAAGAAACACTTTTTCCCTTTACCACTCGGATCAGTTGAAAAGAAAAATCAGGCTCTTGAAAATCCATAAAAAAATGTAATTTCCATTTTTATCCCAAGAACGATTTTATCGAATAGAATGATTTTTGGAATATAGTTTGTCATTGATGTTATGAATCTTCTTTGATTGTAAAATTTCACTTACATCCTTCAATTTCTTCATCAAGTCCATTACATAATATAAAAATACCATAAATTTAAAGAACCTAACTATTGAAAATAAATTGAATGCTCAATATTGTTATATCGTTTTGAGGTATTCATTGACACACGTTTAGTGGAAGACTGGTTTATTGAACATATTCAATTTATCAAAAATGCGCCGGTACATTCTGTACAACAAACATATTATACACATGTACAGTTACACCAAAAGTAAAATCAAAGATTGAACACAACTTCATAACATCTCCCTTTTTCTAATAGTTTTAAAACTTAAATCTATCTGGTTTCTTTATGATTCTACCATACATTGTTCTATCGGGTACTTTGTATAACGAATTATCAGAAATTGAATCTTTAAATGTTTCATTAGTAGAAATTTGAGCATCATCTCCATTTTCATGAGAAGAAATATTTTCATTTTCAGAGGAGCTTGGTAATGTTTCAATAAACCTACGATTTCTAGTAACAGAAGAACCATCAGATTTCTGCAAAATATATGACCTTTCTCTTGGTTTATCTATAACTTTACCAAACTGCCAATTTGTTTTGAGTTTATCCTGATATCTAACATTTTCATTGACTTCAATTGGTTTCAGAACTTTACATTTTTTATCATAATTCAGTTTTTGTTTCTTTTGATTAAGTTCTATTCTATTATCGAATTTTTTGAATTTTATACATTTAGGCTTAAGATAGTTTTCAGTAGTAGGTAATACATCTCTTAAATTCCGTGACATCAACAATTGTGCTGGTGAAAAACCACACTCTAAAGTACTATTTCTATACATAAGCAAAACTAAGTTTAAATCTTGTTTTTCCTCTAAAGCTTTGTACAACATTTTTTTTACAGTTTGTTTTTGTCTCTCCACCATTCCATTTGACTGAGGGTAATTGGGGCTAGAAGTTATATGTGAGAAATCATATATCTTAGCAAAACTCTTAAATTCAAGAGAATTGAATTGAGGGCCATTGTCTGAAATTAATATTGCCGGAATACCTAATCTACTAAAAATTGACTTTAGATGTTTAATAACAGTTGTTGAATATGCGTTTTTTTCTAAAAATATCAATTCAACCCATTTTGTATAATAATCAGTTACAAGTAAATACATAGTATGTCCTAAATATAATATGTCACATCCTATTTTGTACCAAGGTATTTTTGGTATTTCATGGTTTGTTAAGGGCTGTCTTTGTTGAGATACTCGGTATGTTAAACAAATTCTACAATTAAGAATAGTATCTTCTATTTGTTTACACATGCCTGGCCAATAAAAACAATTTTTTGCTCGACTCTTACATTTCTGGATACCGAAATGTCCTAAATGAATTTTCTGTATAATATCTCTCCTCAATTTATTAGGAATAATTAACTGCTGTCCTTTGAATAATAAGCCATTAGTTTCTATAATTTCAGCTCTAAATTTAAAATAAGGTTTTATTTCTGAAGGAACACTAGAAATTTTTGAAGGCCATCCGTCTCTGATCATATTTTTTAATATTAATAACTCAGAATCCTTCGATGTTGCTTCGATCAACGCTTTAAATTTTTTATCTGTCATTGAAAAATTCATATTAATTGCACAAACTTCTAAATCATCGTCACTATTGTTTTCCACACAAGTATTCAAAAATGCCCTAGACAATGCATCAGCAATATAAAGATCTTTACCGGGTTTGAAAACTATTTCGAAATCGTATTTCTGCAATTGAATCATTATTTTCTGAAGTCTCGAGGGACATAATGTGAGAGGTTTCTTAAAAACACCTAGCAAAGGCTTATGATCACTTTCCACAACAAATTTACGACCGAAAAGATATTCATTGAATCTTTCACATCCGAACAGAATAGCATAAAGCTCTTTTTCGATTTGAGCCCATCTTTTTTGTGTTTCTGTGAGTGCCCTAGAAGCATATGCACAAGGAAGATTATTTTGCAAAATACAAGCACCAACACCATCTTTCGAGGCATCCACAGAAACAACTACAGGTTTATTCACATCATAAAATTGCAATACTGGAGCATTAATCAACAAATTTTTCAATTCATTGAATGATCTCATGTGCTGCTCGTTCCACTCAAAAATCACATCTTTTTTCAATAATTCACGAAGGGGATAATTCTTATTTGACAAGTTAGGGATGAAACGACCAACATAGGTTATCATTCCTAAAAATCTATGTACATCATTCTTATTTTGTGGAACAGGAAAATTTTTAATTGCCAAAATTTTATTCTCGTCTGGAAAAAATCCACTACTGGCAATTTTATGTCCTAGAAATTTGATTTCACTCAAACCAAATCTACATTTTTCTTTATTGAAAGTTATATTATTTTTCCTCGCTATTTCGAAAATTTTATTCAAACGTATGTCATGTTCTTCCTGTGTACGCCCCCACACTATTATATCATCCACGTATAAATCTACACCCTCTATGTCAAAAATATTTTTGAATCGCTTATGAAAAACCTCAGGAGCTGAGCGAATTCCATAAGGAAGTCTCAAGAAACAGTATCTCCCGAATGGGGTTGAGAACGTACACAATTTCGAACTTTCTTCGTCCAATTGTATTTGCCAAAATCCAGAATTTGCGTCTAATGTGCTGAAAATACATGCACCATTCATTTTTGGAATTATTTGATCAATTGTCGGCAACGGAAAATATTCCCTTTTTATTGCCCGATTTAAATCGGCTGGATCCAAGCAAATACGTAATGAACCATCCTTTTTCCTCACTACTACTATTGAATTTACCCAATCTGTGGGTTCTTCCACTTTTCTTATAATATTCTTTTTTTCCAAGTCAATTAAAGTTTCTCTGAATTTATTAAGTATCGGAATAGGTATTCTCCTGGGAGGATGTACTATAGGAGTTACATTCTCATTTAATTTGATGTGATATTGTTGTTTAAGACATCCTAATCCCGCAAAGAGATCTGAGTTTTCATTAATAATTTTCCTGTAATATTCTTGATTGTTTATTTCAGTATTATCATTTAAAGTATCCACTCGTTTCAACAAATTCAAATCAATACATGTATTCAAGCCGAGAAGACACGGAAAATCTTCCTCAACCACAAAAAATTCTAATTTATGACTGTTTTCTTTATACTGACAATTCAAGAAACATTTTCCTAAGATTTTTAAGTTATCATTTGTATATGATTTTAGAATTTTATCACTTTTCAATATTAAATCAGAAGGAAAATTAATTAGTTTCAATATTTTCATTGATATCAAGTTCGCTTGTGCTCCGCTATCCAGTTTGAATTTTACAATTTCATCATTTATTTTTAGCAAAACGTACCAAGAACTATCATTTTCATTGACATCTATATTCCCTATAAATAAGCAATCCTCATTTTCGTTTTGGTTATTTTCACTTAAATTCACTGTATTTACATTTCTTTGTTGGCACATTTTTGAGTAATGATTTAATTTTCCGCACAAATTGCACTTTTTTCCGAACGCAGGGCACTGGTTTTTTCCGTGTACTCCGCCACATCGATAACAAATTCCATTATTTTTGCTGAGTCTGCGTCCACTACCAGAAGAATTATTTTGTTCTCTTGCTTTTTGACTTTGTCCTTCATTAGGGTTGGTGTATTTTCCTGGCCGCTTATTGAATTGATGATGTTTTTTTGCTTTTCTTACAGATTGTACTTCCAAAGATAACGACGAGCTGGACTCTTGAGTGATGACACTGGCCTGTTGTTTAGAGTTTTCAATCGTCACACAAAATTTTATTGCTCCATCTAAATCTATCTGATCATCCTGTAGTAACTTTTCACGAAGAGTTTGATTTTGTAATCCACAAGTGAAAATATCTTTTATTAGGCTATCCTTCAAATCACCGAAGTCACAGGAACGTGCCTTGTTTTTCAGATCAGTTGCATATTGTTCGATTTTTTCATTCGTCAATTGTTTCCTTGTGAAAAACCGGTATCGTTCGAATGATAAGTTCTTCTTTGGCAAGAAATGACATTCAAACTTGTTCAAGATGGTTTTTATTTTATTTTTTTCATCTTCTTCATCAAAGGTGAAAGTATTGTAAATTACGAAACCTTCCTCGCCTATATAATGCAGTAATTGTGCGATTTGAATCTTCTCGTCCTTTTTGCCTACTTCGGTGGCAACCAAGTAATTTTCGAACTTCTGTCTCCATATTTTCCAATTCTCTGAAATATTTCCGGAGAAGTCCATTGGGGGTAAACCTCTATAATCACCCATTTTGATTATTTCACTGATATTCACAATTTTACACCGACTGCGCCATGTTATATCGTTTTGAGGTATTCATTGACACACGTTTAGTGGAAGACTGGTTTATTGAACATATTCAATTTATCAAAAATGCGCCGGTACATTCTGTACAACAAACATATTATACACATGTACAGTTACACCAAAAGTAAAATCAAAGATTGAACACAACTTCATAACAAATATTTATACATTTTAAAAAATTCAGTATATTGAGTAGTTTTCAAATGATTTGATATTCAAAATAGAAAATATCTGTGAAATTCGAAAGATTTCCTGCTGAATAATTCAGGGATATAGTTGTCAGTGATATTCTAAACAATAGGGGATGAAGCATAGACATAGACATTATTATCGGGGTAATAAGTCTATGGGATGAAGTGCTCATCAAGCCAAAAAAGTAAATATGAATGTTTTCATTCCCAAGAAATCTATTCATTATTCACCCTATATAACCGTGCAAGGGAAAGTTTTTGGATTTGGTTTTATAAGTTGCGTTGATTTTTGATGGTCATAAAAATAGAAAAATCTTATAGTGTCGATGTACAAAATGATCTGATATTGAGGCATATAGAAAAACTAAGAAAATTTCTACTCCGGTCTTGATTTTTTAAATTGCAAAAATATTGCACGAACACGAACCAAAAGGGTTTTACAACCGCAGAATTTAAAATCAGTCTCTTGATCTGACTTTACCTAAATGAAATGTAAGAAGATCATTACCTCAGCCTCTCTCCTTGTAGAATCGGCTTCCTCATTCGTTGGTGATAGAATATCCGATAAATCCTCACAAGTACCATCTATCAGCTTTCGTAATGTCATACCGCTATAAGTTAAATTCATTGTTCATTGTTCATTGTTTGATTTTCAAAGTCTAATATTAACTGTTAATATTACCATGATCTCATTCTCGTGCAAAAATTTAAGTGGTGGGTGAATAGAGCAGTTATGATTTACAACAGTTTATTCATTCATTTATTTACTAATGAAAGGATATAAAGAAGGAAAAATCCCATAAAAAGTATTCACTAATAAAGTAAAAATGTGTGGACCTAAATCATAATATAATAATACATTTTTAGAACAAGTAAAAAAAGAACAGTTTAACCGACTGAAATTCACAACAACAAAAGTCTTCTAAGTGCTCTTTTGTTTTGATAATACTATCAACGAACAAATCAAAATCAATTGGACAATTATCAACCGTTGCCATAGCCCTATACAGGGTGGGCCATCCATAACCTTCCACCCCGAATTTTGAGAATTTTGAGGGATGGAATAACGAAAAGACGCTCAAACAGGTCAAATTTTGTTGAAAAGGGGACAAATAAGGGTGTTCAAATGAGTTTGATATCACTACCCCTCTAGCCGCTCCCTTAACGGCTCTCATTTTTGAATAGGGAAAAGGTATCGAGCACCATCTTGTTGGGGAGGCAATTCAATTTCCTGCAGGAGTTTATTTTTTTTTCATCGCTTTATTATTATACAGAGTGATTCAGTATTCCCTTAATAACTTTCACTTTCACACGCCGAATTTGGATCTTTGAGATGGAAAAAACGCTCCGACGGGTCAAAGAAAGAGCAATTATTTTTGCTTTGTTGAATTACCTTTTCAAAAAATTTACTCGATCTATTATCTCTATTCAAAAATAATTGCTCTAGGTGGTAGCGGCTAGAGGGGTAGTGATATCGAATTCATTTTTTGACCCGTCCGAGCGTTTTTTCCATCTCAAAGATGCAAATTCGGCGTGTGAAAGTTATTGATGGAATACTGAGTCACACTGTATAATAATAAAGCGATGAAAAAAAATACACTCATGCAGGAAATTGAATTGCCTTTTCAACAAGGTGCTCGACCCCTTTTCCCTATTCAAAAATGAGAGCTGTTAGGGGTTTCAACTAGAGGGCTAGTGATATCAAACTCATTTGAACACCCTTCTTTATCGACCTTTCAACAAAATTTGACCTGTCCGAGCGTTTCTTCGTTATTCCATCCCAAACCTCAAAATTTGGGGTGGAAAGTTATGAAGGGCACACCCTGTATAATTTCCAAACAATTATGCAGGTACTCGACCAAAATAGTTTAATTCGTTTCCACAGATCTTCCTTCAACAAAATCATGTTGTTCATTAATAATTTAATCTTCCACTACATACACTAACCGACAACCGTGAAAAAACAAATGATTATTTATTACAACTGTTTTGCCTCAATTTTTGAAAACAAGGATGATGCAGGTCACGATGCCACCTCCGCACCTTCCACAACTCAGGAAAAATACCTATTCTCAATGATTTATTAATCATTAATTTCAAATGTATTCTAAGAGAGAAGAACTCTGCAGTATTAGAAGAAAAAGTAATATAACATGTCAGGGCCATGCAATATTTTCATAGCCTTTTCTACTTCAGATTCAGAGAACTGAATATGGGCTGAATATATAGCCGTCTATGAAGTATGTAGACAGTGTAGACAGTGCACTATTAACATAATGTCAAGATTCATAACATCTTTTAACGTTACCTAGATGATACCTTTGAGTATTACTCAATTAATACTCAAGGATGATACCAATAAGTAGACGGAAAAAAGATTACTTACCTCTCGTCCGTTTTTTCTTGTTTTGTTATTAGGTATATGACAGTGTATTAGATAAAGCTTCATGTTAAGTTGGATAGTTCGTGCAAAAAAGGTCTTCACATGCAGAGATTCAGAAGAACCAATCAGAATGTCAATAGAAATTGACGAATTTCAAGACTTGTATCAGCTTAATCGTTCGGATATGCGTTATCTGAGATATTCTTCTCAAAAAAAAACGAGTGTGGAAACAGGGTAAAGTTTATACTCTCAACCCTGACCAGTACCGACTTACTTCCCCCTGGGGCCCGATTCTCGAATGTGTAGGAATGCGATCCCATAGGAAAAAATGACATTTCCCATGGAATTTTCAATTTCTGTATTCTCGAACTAAAGTATGGGAAATTATTCCTTTACATTTCATAGGAACTGCTTCCAATTTTTTTTTCTATGGGAATGAGCTTTTTCCACTGGGAAAATCAATAATATTTGACGTTACAGGGTCGTTTGACGTTTATGTTTTCATTTCAACAGTTTCGCGAATCAATATTTTTCGGAATTTAAGATTTGGAACATATTCATTCATTCAATCTTCTAAAATGTGCCTGGCTGGTCGTCATCAACACATGATACGAGCTGCGTTGCAAACTCCGCAACGATAACTGATCATCATAACAATCACCAAACACTTTCGAAATATTTTCTTCACAACAGAAAATATTCAAAGACTCTTTCAACTCAGGGAGCTCCAAAATGTGACGTGAGGAAAAGTTATCATCTCACCGTAACGACCATTTCGGAATTATTTCCTCTGAATTTGGATGTTACAGTTTTATATCGAACATATCCTTTTCATCACATTTTATGATTATTTCACCCCTTAACCTGAAATATTTTTTTATGTTCGAGAACAAAACAAACAGTAGAGAGAGAAAATTCAGCATATATTATCATTGTAAACCAAATTATTATACAACAATTGAGGAACAGGAAGACTATGTAACAATAAAACAAGAATCTGAATAATAAATGATTAAACTCAACAAGAAATAACATTTCATCAAACTAATCTGAAAACTTAATGCTGACTTAATAATATATGTACATATATAATTATTTAGTACATGCCTTTTCGCCAATGGCCTAAGTCTCTCAAGTCCTCAGACGCCTTCATTATTTCAATGAGAAGTTTTATCTACTCCTTACTGATACTGGCCCCTCTTCGATCTTTTTTATTTCCGTTTCTATCCCTTTTTCTTAGCTGTCTTATGTATTATGAACAAGAAGTAATGAAAATATATCAAAACACATTGAACACAATATCATGAAGTTTTCATTCATTGAGTTCAATGACAAAATAACATAACCTCAGAACTACATACCACAGAATATGTTACATATTACCAACATAATTTACATCTTTCTCATTGGTGTATTCGTTAAAGGACAAGATACTATCATCGACAAACCTCACTCTGTCAATCATCTAGGAAAAACTATTCCATCGAATTCAAGAATAGGTATCACGTCAAATTATGATTTCCTATGGGAACTGAAAGCATGGGATCAAGTTTCTATAGGATCTAATTCCTACACATTCGAGAATCGGGCCCCAGGTAAAAATAAAATCTGCGTTGACAACAACTTACCCAGTTATCGTAATATCTGGATTGTCGATTTTTCCATCGAAACTCTCACTCTTCACGTCCCTGAATAGATCACCCAACATTTTTTTAACACCCCTAACTACGTGACGATGGGTATATTTCTTCATTCGGATAAGACCTTCATAAGCTTTTGTGCGAGATACGCCCACTTCCAGAATACCCGTTTGACTGAAAAGATAGTTAGAAAGGGAGGTTTCAAAAAAATGAATTCAATCTTCTAATTGATTTAGGATTTTTTCTGGTTCGGGAACTAAAACTAAAAAAAATCTAAAAAAAAATTATTTCTTGAATTTTTAAAACGTGAATACTCACAGCGAGTGGCAGTAATACTTTCGTAGTAAATATTTCCTGTGCATTTCTTCGGATTTTGGTATTGTTAAAACCAGAGTTGGCCTGAGCCCTCTAGCCCTCAGCAGTAAGGCACCATTCAAATCAGTATGCAAAATCAAAACAGACTTTTTCGATGTTACCTTACTCATTTCAGATTGAGCTGTAGAATCGATAAGATCAATTATATTTATATTTCATCATGGAAAAATATCTGTTTGAACGTACTTTCGTGTGTTAATTGAAAGAATTAATGATTTATTGACCGATAAGTGTTGAAATAATTGGTTTAAATCTTTCAATGAGAATTATTACTGGAACTATTAGATCTTCAGATATCGATTGAAATTTATTCTGGGAGGATTCTGCATTTCTTCATAAACTTTTTAGGGTTTTCACTCCCAATCTCTGAAACAAAATCAATTAAAAATGAAATCAACAATTTTTTCTAGTTAATTTGCTCCTGACAAATTAGTGCAAGAATTTACGCAGGAGCAAATCGTTGATTTCAATTTTAATTGATTTTGTTTCAGAGATTGGGAGTGAAAACCCTAAAAAGTTTATTAGATCTTCACCTATTCAATGGTTTCCCGTTCTTTCAAACATTTTTCCGCCCCATATTCGTAGATAGAGTGCAGTTAGTAAGTTCTTGAAATGAATTTCACTCCTTTCTTGACTCATTTCAAATTCTATCCTTTATTCCGCAAAATACGACTCCAAGTCCATGAAAATATGGTGTATTCTGAATCTTATAAGAACAGGTCACAGACGTTGCAATAGTATGCTTTTCCGATGGAATTTAGTTGAAAGCCCGGGGAAACAGAAGAACCCATAAATAATCTGGTTAATCATTGTCCCATTTATAAATTTCAAGATGTTTTCGAGGCTATTCACGCAGTTTCCAAATCTTTTTTGAATTGGGATGTGAACTTTATAGGTCAATCTGACATAAAAACATATTATCGCACGTTGATCTGCTTTTGTTTTTTTTATTTCCGATAAAATTTTCTGGTAACTTGGAGAAGACTCCCTGGATGTTCTTTTTCTCAAGGATCAATTTTTGCAGTTCGAGATGCCCTTCAATATGGAATATTTCAGCTTGTTTTGTAAACAGTTTCATCTCTTTTAATCCACTACACTCACGGGGAGAAAGTGTTTTATGCTGGGGTTTTTCCAAACTCCTGTATCATAAGCGAAGTTTTATGGTACGCCGTTGATGTTAAAAATTGTAATGATCTTTATCGAAAGAATATATACAGGCTGTTGCATCACAGACGAGTCACCCCGTATATTTCTTATCCCACAGTGATTGGAAAAATTTCCCGAAACATGTCTAATAATTTTGTTTGGGGAAAATCTTTTGACGTATATTTGAGACTTGAACGATCAACCTTTGAATACTTTATTTGAAAGGTCTTGGAAGCCTCTTTACAACGGTGTATGAAAAACTTAATTTTGGCGTTTTCGCCAAAAATCAATTTTTCAGCTCAAATGAGCCACCTTGAATATTTTTATAATGAAGGAATTCTGGGAGATCACCTAATTGGACCTCCTGGTTTATTCCTGGTAATTTAGATGGCGAAATTTATCTTGAGATGTTGGAAAATGCGATTGATTCGTTAATAACAGAAAAATTAGAACACTATCCTCCTCGTTGTAAAGAGGCTTCCAAAACCTTTCAAATGAAGTATCACTCTACTTTTCGCCCCTTCTAGGGGTTGCTCGTTCAAGTCTCAACTATACGCTATACGTCAAAATATACGAATCTACGAACAGTAGATTCTTGAGGTCGAAAAAAACTCATTCCTTTACCATTTTTTCCGATTCGGCCCTGATAAAAAGATATTGCAATTTTAAGTTTTCATAATGAGCTATGCCACTCCTGGGGAAAAAATTTTTCTTCAGAAGCTAAATCTGTGACACTACACATCTGTGGATCTTTTAAACAGAGTTGCATTCAGCCAAAGTACCCAATTTTCCGAATATCACAGATATTTTTTATTTTTGAACATCAACTTACTCGAAAACAGCACATTATACATGAAAATTTTTTTCTAATAAAATTTTTACTAATTTTTACTAATAAAAGGTATTATTATTATTATTATTAAAATATGAACAATACTTTCATTTTACACAACCTTCAAATATTGATCAAAAGTGTTCATCTTATTGTCAAGAGTTCGGTTCTTTGAATTTTTGGTATTTTTATAAACAATAAATCAAATAAATAAAAAACATTATTCCGAAATTCATGTCATTCGATAAAACTTTTGTGAGAAATAACATTTCGATTGAAATTTATTCTGGGAGGATTCTGCATTTCCTGAAACTTTTTAGGGTTTTCACTCCCAATCTCTGAAACAAAATGAATTAAAAAATGAAATAAACGATTTGTTCTGGCGTAAATTCTTGCACTAATTTGTTAGGAGTAAATCAACTAGAAAAAATTGTTGCCTGACAATGAACTGAAAATAAAAAACATTGAAATTATAACTTCAACGGTCTTTATTTTCAGTTCATTGTCGGGCAACAATTTTTTCTAGTTGATTTGCTCCTGACAAATTAGTGCAAGAATTTACGCAGGAGCAAATCGTTTATTTTATTTTTTAATTGATTTTGTTTCAGAGATTAGAAGTGAAAAGCCTAAAAAGTTTCAAGAAATAACATTATTTTATGGTTTTTTAACAGCCTGTATATTGTAAACCGAATTGAATCGGAAAAAATAGTATGGGAAAAAGTGTTTCTTTTGAACCCAAGAATCTTCTGTTGAAATATTTGTTCGAGTCAAAGACTCACCCTGTATATAAAAGTCAAAAAACATAACAACCAAAACAATGTGATGCGTATTGCTCTATTCGGAGTACTATTGATTAATCTATTATTTCACAAAATTGCTTTCGACTTTGGGGAATGGTACCTCTACACCATCTTGAAAGTTTTTTATAGTTGTTATTCTATGATTTATTCTGATTAGTTCTATCTTCTGTCAGATGAAAAGATGTCCTAAATACAGGAAAAAACATCAAATCGGCGTAGATCCAAAAATGGATTATTGCAGGCGTTTTTGTGCAACAACAAAAAATACATAGGCATGATAAATGGAAATTTTTCGCACTATCCTTACAAACATAAGAAGAGCTAGCTGAGTAGTGTAGATGGTGTGATTGTGTAGAATGTAGAGTGTAGCTTATCGCAAGTACTTATAGGTAAAAGTCTTATTTACGCACCAAACCCATAAAGATGACCAAAGTATTCCGATGTTGTATAAAATAAACCTCTCCTCATCATATCCTTAAAAGTTTCGTAGGTAACAAAATGATATTGTTCACCATCAATCTCCCCTTCTGATCTTGGCCTTGTTGTATGGTTGACACCTCTAGATACGTACCTGTCAAAGATATTTGAATGATCTATTAGGAAAATTACTGGCCAGAATATAATAAGAAATAAGTTCCTGAAAAAAAGATGTTATGCTCACTGCGGAAATATCTCGCAACAAAGATCGACTAGTAGTCCCTTAAGACAAGATGGCGGTCCCACAAGGACGATCATCGGCCTTGGGGGGTCAGAATAGGGTATAACCGACTTCGATATGTTGGGAAAGTTGAAACTATTCAAGAGTATGTGCTGCGTGCCAGGCTTGACGAACTCGTATATGGACATCTCGAATTTCTTCCTGCTCAACACTTTCACCTCAGCGTTTATCTCCTCATCGTCGAGGATGAAGAGGCTCTTGCAATAATTGACAGTTGTGTCGAAGTATCTGTTGTGGTACCTGATGGGATTTTCTCTCATATCCAATTCGTAAAGTCGATTTAAATCCTTCAGATAGACAAGTTCAACCACGTCCTCTGTAAACCATGGAGCAATTATTCATTGATCATTTTTATCCCTTGGATCTTACTCTACCTATTCTATTATCAGAAATATCTAGCATTTGTAGATATCTGGCTCCCTCAACAATTTGCAATGAATTGATTATATTCCTGGCTAGACTCATTTTTTTGAGTCTGCTCATCGTCTTGAAACCAACGTCTGGGCCAATTTCGAATTTACTTATGATGTTATTGTACAAAGACAAACATTGTACCCTGTCCAAATGGCTCAATCCTTCAAGGGTACTTATCCAATTGTAAGATAAGTTCAATCCTCTCAGATGCCTGAAGAAGAAAATATGAGTTACAAGTTTTTCTCAGTGTTGAAAAAAGAAATCTCAATTTCTTATGTTTTCTTAACAATGTGTATGAGAATTATACTAACTGACAAAGAAACTGCATTACCCAGAAGGAGCTAATTAAATTAAATTTTTTTTTGGTAAAACATAGATAGTATATCAAGGAGTAAATGATTAAAATTCGGAGAAAAAAGAACGAAGGGTTAACCATTTTTTAAATTTGCTAATAATTTGTTTGTCCACTGCGCTTATCTTATACTTTTCCCAACACGTTTTGGCACTGATGCAAGAGGATGGTCAATTTCTTCTTGAGGGAGACTATCCCAAACTACCTGTACATCATATCTAAGAGCCGCCAAAGTCCGTGGGGGCTGGGGTAACTTTCCAAGCCTTCTACCCATGATGTCCCAAACATGCTCTATGGACGAAAGATCGGGGAATCTGGGCAGCTATGGCGAAAGATTCATATTGTTCGCTTCAAAAAAGTTGAAACAAACTCTGGCAAAATGAGGTCGAGCATTATCTTGCTGAAATATTGGATTCTCTAGCCGGTTAAGGTAAGGGAGAACATATGGCTCCACTTTTTTTAAGGTAACGTAGAGCTGTCATGTTACCTCGAATAAAGACTAAAGGTGACCTATATCCATGTACAATAGCACCCTATAGCATAACTCCTACTGTCCGGTGTGCATGACGCTCAATATCAAAATGAGGTTCACGTCTTTCTCCTCGACGCCGTCTAACCCTTCTTCGGCCATCATGTGCATCCAAGGAGATTCGAGATTCATCAGAAAAGACGACCTGATGCAATTCCACATTCCAATGTTGTTGTTCTCTGCACCACTGTAATATTTGGCGTCGATGCTCAACCGTAAGAGGTAACACAAGATCGGGTTTATAATGCTGCAGTCCCAAAGAACTCATACGGCGGTAAATCGTTCGGACAGTTACAGGATGGCCTTGTTCTCCTAACCACTCATCAGCCAAAGATCGAGTTGTCGCAAATTGGTCTGTAATGGCCATAAGTCTTAGGCTTAGTACACATGAGGGCGTTAGACGCCGCGTTGAGGGCGCATTTGTAGCTTTTACTTCGACCGTCGCGTTTGCAGCGCGCTTCGAGTTACTAGACTGGGCATTGGAGCGTACACATGTATAGTCCAGTCAAGAATGATTGACATCTCAAGTGGCTATGGAAAATCAAATTTAAGTTGGTAATAGTCCCAGAGTTAAGATTTTTTGTTGCGGAATTCAGGTTGGTATTGTGATTAAACATTGATCTATAGACCTATTATATGAGAATATATGCACTGACCAACAATAATCTGAATTTTGTACTGTTGTTTATGTTCTCAATTTAATCGCACAGATCGAAAACATGATTGCTTCAATTTCGGGAGCAGATTAATAGGCTCTGAATTTGATTATTTCTTCTTTTCAAATATTTTTCTAGGTTATATTTATATATTCAAGTTCTGTGATTGAAACTACAGAAAGTATTGAAGATCTTTTGTGATCAGATATTAAGCTGCGTCTGGACTTTCAATGCTTACTGGGATGTCAATCATTTTTGAATGGACTATACGCGCGCTCAACGCGGCGTCTAACGCTCTCATGTGTACATAGCCTAAGACGCCGATCTTGAACTTCATTTGTGCCCCTTCGACGTCCGGTGCTTACTCTTCTTCGATTTTGAGCATTATCAAACCACGCATCTCATTACAGTGGTTGGATTATGTTCGTACGGTTAGCGATTTCTCGAAAGGACAACCCCGCCTTCCGTGGACTAATAATTCGACCTCTTTCAAATTAACTTAGCTTAGCTAGCGATAAATTCCGCGCAGACGTGCTTCGGGCATTTTGGATTTCCTCGAATAACTGGTTTGTTGTAAAATTTAAAAAATTTGCAAAAACGACTACAATATTTAAGTAACAAAAAATGTTTATATGAAAAAACCTTCCAATTTTTTTCTCCAAATTTCAATCAATTATTTCTTGCTGTACTATCTATGTCTTATCGGAAAAAATTTTAAATTTAAACAGCTCCTTCTGGGTGTTGGAGTTTCTTTCTCAGTTAGTATATTTTCCTGATAGTATTGATGCTAGATTAACGAAAGTGGAATGTTTTAAATCTATGAATATTCCTTACTTCAACTTACAGAGACCAGAAATGACCTCGATTTCGTTATGGGACAAATCCAGCACGATGAGAGACCAGAAGTCTGATAAGTCTCTTATAGTTCTTATTTCATTCGATGAGAGATTGGCGTACATCAGGTTGAAAGGAGCCTTGAAATCCAACACTTCCGTCAACATATTGGAAGATGCGTCCAGGTACATCAGGAAGGGCATCTCACCCAAAGCTTCTAATGTCGTTAGGCGATTCTTCGATAGGTCCAAATACTGAATGTAGTGGTATTTCTTCAGAGCAGATATTACATAAATACCCTAGAAATTTTGTCACAAGAAGATGAAGCAAAAATTGAATTTTGAATGATCAGAGCTCAGCTGCCGTATTCTTAACATCTAAACCTAAACAATAACTGAAATTTCATCTCTATGCAATATGGAATATGGAACAAAGTATATGAAGAGAATTCTGAAATGAGCAAGAGTACAATGTATTTCCATACTTTTGTATTTTTCCAAGTAGAATAGAAATAGCCTAAAGGCAAGAGGCAATGGATAACCATATGAGGAGTCAGAAGATGGAACTTAAACATCTCTCATGCCTACTTGTTTTTGAGATACTGATGGGTATTGCCTGAAAACCATAGAATATTCAAACTCCTATAATTTTCTATACTATTAAATATATTTGAATATTTTGCAACTTATTGTCTTTGCGATACTCAGAATAATCCAGAATAAAATCAAGAAAAACAGGATTGTACTAGATCATAAGGTCCTTGGTAACAAATATCACTCTGTACAGGGAGGGCAAAATTGGTGATACCTGCTACAACTTATTGACCTAATGAGATAGAGGAAAATGTAGTCTTTTTTTCGAGAAACTAATAATTCGATCAACTTCATTCCTCTATGTTCTTTTGTTTTCAAGTTTGTTATGGTAATATTTTCCCGATTGTTTTCTGGTCTATGCCTTATCGCTTGTTGGGCGTCGTCGTTATTTTAGATTTTAACGCAGGGACTCTGTTGCGCATTTTGGAGAGCTGCACCTGTCCGATCGGATTTTTCTTGATCATTTTTGGATCAGATAGATTGATTGACTGCTACTTTGAGACGAAGAAATTCTCGAGATTGTGGAAACCATTATATAAATATATCGTTGTCGGTAAATCCGGATAATTGTTGGTTTCGCAATCAGAATAAATTTGCTTCGATTGTTGTTATTCTCAATCGAAATAAGTCACGCTTTGTTGCGGATGAGTTCGAGATCGAAAGGTAAGATTTTTATCGTTTCACAATGGCGTCTGCTCTCTCCGATATGCCACCTAAATTAATTATTTATAGCTCAGGGAGTTGTGCTGATAGTATAATTTTGTGCTGGACATTCATCCAATCCCGAAATTTCCACGATGTGGAGGAGCCCCTGCAAAGGACGTCGTCTCAACCACCACCGCCACTACAAGGGTGAAAACCTGCACTTTACCTGTACAGATAGATAGGAAATAACCAAGAAAAGTGTATTGTCGACAGAGGAAATTGTAATACAGTTTTAATTAGTACCATCTTGTTTTTCATGTAATGAGTGCATCGAATAAGTACTGGAGAATCACAAGGAAAAAAAAAGAAGAATCGAACAGTTCGACTTTGAGTCGTAACAAGTTATAGGCCAAAATTGAAATTTCAACTTTGGTCATTATTTCCTTTTCATTTTGTGCTAGGATGTTGAAATGAAAACATTATACAGACACTTTTTTTAAAACAATCCAGTGGCGTACTATGATTTTTTCCAATAGGTTTATTTGTTGAGCTATAACATAAAATTGTGTTTTTTCTTATATGAAGACAGTAGTTTGAAATGACTTAAAAAGTAAGGGGGCGATGTATGTGATATATTTCTTAAACGGGAAAAAATGGCGATTCTTTTTAAGTCATTTCAAAATACTATTTTCATTCGAAAAACACAACTTTATGTTATCACTCAGCAAATAAACCTGTTGGAAAAAATCATAGTACGCCACTGGATTGCTATCAAAGGAGTGTCTGAAATCGCCCAAGTTTCAATTTTGGCCTATAACTCGAAAACAAAAGAAGACAAAGGAATGCAGTTTTATGACATTATTAGTTTCTCGAAAAAAGACAAACGTAATGTGCCATTCATATTTCTCTATCTCGTTGGGTTAAACAGTTGTAGTTCAGATATCACCAATTTTGCTCACCCTGTATATAAATAGTTATTTCTTTTTCGTAAAGAGAAGAAGAGATGCGATAAAGATGAATAATCAATTCGAATAACACAAATTTTTTTCTGTTGAGTAGATTCGTCTGAAAAACAAAATAATCCCTATAATCCACGAAATAATCTACTGACTTCAATGATTTTGAAAACTATGATTATGAATAAGGTGCTAAAAAGACTTTCCATGTGGAAGATCGTTTTTTATGAGTCTTTGTCCTGATGATCAGTTATCAAAAACTTCACTCTGTATATGATTCACCTTTTTCTCATTAACATATTTGTGAAGAGGCCCTATTTTTTAGTGATGACGAATACGTTTCGGAAGTTCCATCTCTGGATTCTTCAGTAAATTAATAATATCAATCAAACAATTTGAATATGAATTCAACTTCCAACAAATAAAAAAAATAATGAGTCATTAAATTTTATAAAGCTGCTTGAAATGTCCTCCACCCACGTCTATGCAATTTTAAGCTCTTTTCGATAAATTTCGAACCGATTTTCGTTACATTTGAGGGTTTTTCCGAACATCAGCACATCCTTTCATCAGCCCTCCTGATAGACTAAACTAATCAACTAACTCCATAAAAAGTAGTTGATACAAACATTTCATGGCCAACCAAGTACTAAAATAAATGTGAATGGAGTATATGTACGTTAGTTATGTCAATATCTCATAATCTGTGATGTCAAAGAAATATTTGAGTATTAAGAGGGGTCTAAGTACACCGTTTTAGTGGTCAGGGAGAACATGACTAACGGTCGAGCCCAAGCGTCGACAAAAGACGCTAACGAGAAGAAGAAGAAATTTCTCGAAAAGTCTCGCCATTGCCTACAATTCGTATCCTGGTGAAATTGAAACAAGACCAGAGACTCTTTCCCTTTCTCTATGAACAAGACGTTCGTTAAGTGCTGCCACCTTTTCGATGAAAGTGGAAACTATTGTAATATTCGTAACTTCTCCTTATCGTTCATGTATTCTGGCAGTACCCCATATTCTGGTAGTCTTTTCCCCTTTACGCCTTATACGGATGGCGAGAAAGTCTCGTGATATAAACGCCTCTTAATGAGCGCTTCCACAATACATATGTATAATTTGGTCTGAAAATGGTTTCCAAAATCACCATTAAAATAAACTATAGCGGCTAGAGCAAATCTGTTTGTGGCATATTGGATTTCTTAAAAAAGGAGCCCTTGCCTCTACCTCTACTCATAACCGAATTACACCGCAAAACGTACAAAAATGGTACACTTTTCGCATTCCAATTTCCAATCGAATAAGTCCCGAAAATGATGTGATTACCTACCTTGTTGGCCAAAATGCATTTACACAATACATATTCTTCCGTTTCTGGGGCTCTGTCCAGGTAACTGGAACAAGCCGCTATTACCCGATCACTCAGTATACCGTCCTCTTCATCCTCTGTCAATTCGAGGTTATTGTAAGAGACCAGCTTCACCGTAGGTCTTTCACCATCATCCCATGCAGAATACTCATAGGCATGACTACCCCAACTCCCTAATGAATAAATATGGTGGCTAAAATATTAAGCAATGCCATGACCTTATTTTATTTAAAATACCGACCAATTTCTCGAGATCCAACTCCTAAGAAATGTATTGAAGTCTGTATATTTTATAAGATATTAATCTCCTTGGATATAAGTTGGAATTCAAAATAAAATTATTCCGGATTTCTACGATTTTTTTCAGACTGAAAGTTCTCATTTGGCCAAAGAGATTTCTTGACGGTTGAAGGCAACGTTCATCATACCTACCAGCCAAATGAACGTTAGTCCAATGAAGGTCCCTATTGAAATTGGGAACCCCATAAAATTTATCCGCCAATCTATCGTACAAAGCGTGACTAGCGTCTTCGCTAATACAAGACGAGATGTTCTGACTCTGGCTAAGAACGTCGGATTCGAACAGGGAAGATGTCTTCAGATAGTTTATTTTCGACAAATCATGACTGACTCGACTAAAGGTTGAAACATTTCCGTCTTCTTTCTTGAGGCCACCCTTTATTCTACTCAGGGTTTGCGTTAAGGTTTTCGATACTTTTGGCTCTTTGGAATACTCGGTTGACATTTTGGTTAGTACGTTTTTGACAAGTACGTCAAAACTTCAACGATAACCAACATTTGCAATAACGAACCTTTTGAATCGGGCTGTCTAGTCTTCCTGCTAGAAATTGGTGAATTTCTACTGATTTAAATTTGGCACGAAAATCTGGTACAAAAATATGGTAATTTGAGCGAAAATGCATTGAAAAGTTTTTTTGTAGAGTCAATATTTTTTCAGTTATTTGCGATTGAAACCTAAAAGAGCCACGTGTTTTAGCGGGTTCTTACGAATAACTCAAAAACCTCAGGCCTTATCAAAAAACTTGTTATTAACAAAATTGTAGCTCATTAAAAAACAAAACAAACTATAGTAGGCGAGGTAGCGTACTATTTTTTTAGTTATTTGATACCGCATGAAATTCATTTTGGGTGTAGATTGATGATCCATCACGTCATATTTTATTTTTGCTAATCGAAAGACTTATAGATAATATGATGTATTCTATCAAATGAAAACTGAAATTAACATTCAATAATGTATATTCAATTGATTAAATTCATTAAGATTCAAAATTCACTTCGTTATGAGATGAATAGGATGTTAAATATCAACACGAGAGAAGAAATTATTGTCACTATTGAGGAAAAAAATCCTCAGCAACCTAGATGGTGCGATGCAATTTAGCCAATGGAATTAATGAATCTTACACAGATCTTACGCAGATATCGAGGAAATCATTAAATTCATTTTATAGGGTGATTTCGCGAAGTTTTAAGAACTGTCCAAATTTATGTGATACGGTCCTGCAAATCGAATGATACTTGATTGCAGTTTTCTGGAACCTCATAGAAGCTATCTTCATTTCAAATTTCGGAAAAATCGGTGACTCCGTTCAGGAGATAGAGCGCTTTCAATTTTCATTCAAATTTGAAAAAACACCCTGTAAATCAGAATCTAGATCTCTTAGATACTACCATTGAGTATTAAACCCCCCTAGAGGTACAACGCGGTTCAACAAAATGAAGCCGAAATTATGGGCCGTAAAGTGGCGGTACATAGCAGCTAAAAACGGAACTACAAACTGGGTTTAATACTTAATGATCCTACATATGAGGGTTTTTCGTGATCCTCTAGGATCTTCACATTAAAATGTTTCCCATATTACACGGGACACGCTGTATATTCTGCACACACATTCTGCAATTATTATTTTCTTAACCTGCCCAATATTTCACTTTCGAAACTTTTAGAAGTCTTTGAAAGCTCCTTTATAAGATTCTGATCAACTTATAATACTGAAAGCCTTTTTTTCCTTTCCTGAAAAAAGCAGCAATCGATATTTTATCGTAAAACCTTGTAATTCAGTTTTTTTTTAACAATTCAACTGTAAATTATTATCCGCTAAATGATTCTGTAGGTAAAGACCGTCAGTTCATTTTCAGTATCAATTATAATACCCTCCATTGCACTTATGTTTAGGACGCTGACTTACGGTCTCTCCACCGTTGAAGATGCAGCTGACAATGGTTTTCATTTGTTTTGAGGTATAAAGAGTCAGTTCTGTGAAATTCATGCGGTATCAAATGACTTTTTTTTCTTAAAGGCGGCTGACGTTTAATCTACTATCTATATGCATTTGACGGTTATTTTCCCATTCAGAATGATCCGAACAATCATATTACAGATTTTGGTGCGGTATCAAATAACTTGAAAAATTTTCTTTTTCGGCAACTTTAAACAAGTCGTCACCAATAGCTCCACCATTGGCGCGGCGACTGACGTTCACTTCCTTGATACTTGAACATCAATCTACCCCCAAAATGAATTTCATGCGGTATCAAATCACTAAAAAAAATAGAACGATACCTCCCCTACTACTAGTTTCTCACGAACTTTCTGAATGCAATATGAACCGGGATATGACTCATTTCTGTTGACTATGATTTCGCAAACTATATACTGAATTTTAAAGGTTCAACATCAAAAAGCAGTAAACTTATGATACCTTTTTTGAAGCATTTGAAAAGAGCTTTCAAATGAGTTTTTTTAGCAATGTATTGTGCAAATATTGACAGAGCTATGACATTCTGCACTTTAATATCGTTATATTTTTCAGAGTAAAATTTTTTTTACGATAACCCCAACATTACCACTAGAATCAAAAATAGAAGTAATCCTTTTAAACTTCCTAGCACTCGAGTACTGCCAAAGTTTTCCAGGAGTTTGGACCGTCTTTGACGTCTGGTTCGGAAGAAAAGAAATCAAGTGGGAAGTACTTTTTGGAATTTTCCAAAAAATTTAATTATTATTCAAATTACTCAAAAACTAAAACATATTCGAGAACAGAGCAGGTATTTTCAATTTACTATGAAACAGTTTTATTCTGTTCTATGCGGCATCAAAAATTACTGAGTTATGAATCTTTGAACTTGACATGTAAATCAGGCGGTGGTAAGATGTCTAAAACACTGGTGTGTGCACTTGTCACTTTTTGCAAGCATCAACATTTCAGAAAATCGGGGATATGGGATCAGTTTCGTGGCGGCGCCACCATGTCATTTGCTTCGTTTTATCCTTGTTCTATCAAAGGAAGTCCAAGATACTCTCTCGTTTTATTTTGTTTTGCGTTGATATCGAATATCGATCAACGAGTGCAAAATATGAACTGGCCCATTTTGTCAGCTGTTATAAGGAATATTTGTGATTTACAGTTCAATTTTCGTTGTAAAAACAAATTTGTCAACATTTCAACACTACCGAATAAGGGTTCAAAGGAGTATTTACTGTTCTTCTTCAAGATAATTTCCGTTTGACAACTTGAATTCGTGAGGGGGGTAATTCAATATGATTTCAATAAAACACAATTGATTGGTCAAATATCCAATATATTCAGTTGATAGAAAGGTAATTTTCACTATATCTATTCAGGAAGAATATTTGAAGAACAAACTCGAATAGATTTATCAATTTCTGATTCTCAATACATGCTCACAATTCACATTACGTATTTCCAATACAGTTTCTTTGAAATATTGCTGAAGTTGCCATAAAACTTAGCTTTATCCTTCCCGAATGTTCGTTCATCTGATTTTTTCTGCCTCAAATTCCAACAACACCGAATTATTAGCTGTAGTTCTTGATTGTCCATACAGAAACCTGAACTTACTGAACGACATGTTGAATAAATGAATGTTCTACACCCCTTTCTCGAAACTAATACATTTCCACACACCAATAATCGCTTATAAATACAACATATTCGTTAGTCGTAGGAAAGTATTCAAATTATTTTCAAATATCAATTGACAATGCTCTGTCAAATTCTAAACAGCGCTACCTACAGTGGGAAAAACGAAACTGGTCCAATATCCCCACGAAATTAAAAACAATATCGAATCAGTGAATACACCAGAGTTTTAGACATCTTAGGCGGTGGCAACTCATTCAGATAATTTTGGACCACGAGTTGCAAGCGTACGCTGTTAGAGCGCTAGTGTCGCTTTCCTTGGCAACACAGAAATACCCAATTAGCAACCACGCAATCGGCAAATCATTAACCATAAAATTCGAAATGAAACAAACTTTGACGTTTGTCAGTACTCTTTTCGAGATTATACGGCCTAACAGAGTTTTTCTAGTAAATCAAGATATTTATCGGAATTATCGGAAGTGAATTGACTGATTTAGTTTCGTAAAGAAAGATAAATATTCTTTGGAAATACTTCATTTAAAAGGGATGAATTGTGGAATAATATCGAGCGATGATATTGGTGATCCATTGTACCTAGACCTAGACGCAAATTCCTCTTATTTAACAGATTCTTTCTTGAAGTAAACCTGGGTTATAATGTTGAGGTAGCATATACTAACTTTGTGAAGGAGGTAGAAGATGTTTAATCTTGATAGGTGAAGTTTAAGTGGAAGTTTTAAAGTTTCTATTTAAAATATTTCAATTCCATGTTATGATATAGGTATTCCTCATACTGAAATCTCAAGAGACATAAATATGTTTCAGCTCATGGAACAAGTTCTACAGATGAAAAAAAGCATTCATTTGGAAGTATGAAAATTATGAAATTGTATTTCTAAATCGTCAATTGAACTTAGCAGAAAACTCTCGCAAAGAAAAATCTTTTTTTCGGAATCAATATTTCTATTCAGAAACCCAGACAATAATCCCAATATAACTTCTCCAAATAATAATTATAATATGTACTTTGTTGGACAACGTGAGATAAGAGAAAACATAAGAAACAAAACTTGTTTTGACTTGCAATACTAGCATGAGCCATTTTTTCACCCCTGCAAAATAACTCGAGGTGCTGTTTCAAATTGACGGGCACGCATTGAAGGATGGCCGAATCAGAGAAATAATGAAAAATTCGAGAAAAATTTTAAGTTGAATAGAGAGAATAAAAGAAGAAAAACCTTCCTGTTCCTAATTTCATTACTTTTTCTGAGTACCATCAGGAAAAGAAATACAAGAAATCATAAAAGTTTATTTTCATCCTTTATTTTCCTATAAAACTCAAAATTTTTCTCGAATTTTTCATTATTTCTCTGATTCGGCGCTCTTTCAATGCGTCCTCGTCGATTTGAATCTCCCGCCTGCTGCTAGTAAGGTCCAGACGGGAGGAAGCGGAAGCCGCACGGGCAAAAAGAACGTAGTTTCACAATACGCTGTTGCAGCGCTAGTGTCGCAGACAAAAAACACGGTCAAGAAGATTAGCACGGGAGTTACCATTCTCTTGATGTTTATGTTCTGTGATGTAAATCCTGTTTGCAACTGCCGAAAATTCTCTAGAGAATTTACTCGTAAATTCATGTTCCGTGAATTTTCTGCAATTTTTACATACGTACTTTCGGTAGAATTCACTGTTCAGTTGCATACAAAATAATATATGTCGTTTTCTTGCCAAAATTTGGAATAGAATTCTTCAGAGAATTCTCGGCTGTTACAAACGGGCTTTACAGTAAAAGTTCGCTTTTCCCATCCATTTAAAGATAATAATTTTGAAAGTGAAGGGCTTTGAAAATTTATCATTCACGGGAGCTCATAGCTATAAAAATTCTCTAGAAAATGGTCTAAACACTGATTGCATACCTCAAAAATTTACCGAGTTATCGTCAAAAAAAATAAAAAAAATTGTTCTAGTTATTTTCGAAATATCGTTGTTCATTTTGATATATAATGAATCTTCTCCGAAACAAAATTCCACCCACGTCTTCCAGTTTCTTCATTGCCATAAAAATACCAGAAATTCTATGAACCCAACTTTAAAATTAAGTTGAACTCTGAAAAATATAAATACATATGTACCTCGATATGTACATATACAGGGTGTTTAATGAAACGTTGGCCATAGCCTAATTGTTAATGCAGGTCATCCAGGCCTTCCAGAAAAGTTGTTTTGTATCCTAAGCCTATTAGTTTCGGAGATACGGTGTGATTCATGAACATTAGCCTAAATTTGCGATAGCCATAACTCTGGACTGCAAGGTCCGATTTCGATCAAATTTTATGGGTTTGTTCACATCAGAATGTTCTCTCAAACGGCTCATGATATATCAATATTTTCAGGACAGTAGGTACTCAGAATATCATGATTTTTCTTTCAAGCCTCAAAATCTATATTTTTTACATTTTACAGAAATTTCGTTATCGCCATGAAAAACTACATAATTTATTCTAAGAAATTCAATTTTCACTTTGCATGGCACACTTGTCACAAGGGATGAGAAATCGGACGAATTCTAATTTTGATATCATTTTTTCGAAATGAGGTCCTCTAATATTTATTGTCCTTTGCCGACATCCTGAATTAATTCAAATTCTATAGTTGTGAACTCCTCCATTAGTGTGATCATCGTTCACAAGGAAGGAAAACAAACTAAACTATAACTATTATAATTTATTGGCGATCGATTTCGGCTAAATTGCCATCATCAAGCCAGCTGAAATACCAACAAACATACAAATAGACAATCAAAAAACAAGTAGTTAATTTAGTTACATTTTTTGGTGTTAACATGAGTATATTTCTATAAAAAATTAATTCTTACCGTCGAATTATGAAATACCATCAATCATATACATTTCCAGAAGTCAAAACAGATAAAAAATAGTATGATTCCAAGTGATTAAAACTTATCTATATATAATATTTCATACTACAATACTAACGAGCAAGTCAGCGGAAAGAGTCAAAACGAATAAAAGACAAAAGGGGGAAGTCAACAAGGTTGTCACAAAAGTCAAACCGGGTAGGATCTACCCGGTGGTGTTTCAACTGCCACAGTTTTTGAGGTGAATTCTCACTTATTTTGAAGTATTCCTTTTCTTATTGAAAATTTAGTGTTTGCATGTTTGAGACCAATGCTGTCATATTTCAGAAATATAATATTTTCCTCAACTTTCACCCTTTAAAATTTGAATGAAACGGTGTTGTAAAGTTTCCGGAATGCTGGACTTGAAATATGGTCTGTTTAACAAACTCTATTGAACAATACACAAAAGATCCGTAACTGAATAGCTTTTCGTTGCTCAGGTACAAACCTTTAAAATTTCGAAGCCCATTCTGTAACGAGTAGCAGTTAACAATTTCTATGAAATCCCATAAACCTTATTGGTGTATTATGGGCGAAAAAGATGAAGAAAAGGACAGAAATAAGAATCGATGGAATTCTCACCACCCAAACGGTATGAGATGAGTTTACAATGTGAGTTTCATTATAGAGTAGGTACTACAAGACTAAATTTGGTGGCGCTTCCAAAATGTTGTTCCTAAGTATCGAAATCTTTTTTTTCAAGTTTCTCATTGTTGTGATTTTTCTCAATGTGGTGAGTTTTTATTCAACGCTAAAAACATATAGCTTCGAGACATAATACACTCATTTAATTTTTTACTTCCTAGATATTATATTTTATGTGAAATATTCAAAAAGATGGGGTCCGTTAAATATTCGTCAAGACCGAAGTCGATGAAATGTTGAAATTCATTACTAGAAGAGTTGCTCTTTTACAATATCACATTTAGATCTACGACGATTTTCAATCAAGACCGAACGGTTGCAACGAGCTCTATGAAATTTCGAGGTTTATTACTGGAAGAGTTGCTCGCTGAGAACTTAAGAGATATTTTTTTCGAATTTAATTATAATATTTTTTTTAATTTAATTTCCCTCTTCGAATAAGAATAAGTTTCAAAGTTGTTTTTTTCTCAAACATATAGCTTATTTTACAATTATTGAAATATACCCATTTTATATAAAAAAAACACAGAATTTCAAATATAATATTATGCTTTCACCCCAACATCATCCCTGGAACCGCCACTGACTCTCTTCTGCTTCTGATAGTTTTGATAGAAACCCCCACACCTGTAGCTTGCAAAAGTTGCCTTTCAAGCTTTGGATGAGATGCTGTGGGATTTCTTCTTGCTAATTGAACTACAAAGCGATCTTGACTTTCTGTATCGATTGAAATTTATTCTGGGAGGATTCTGTATTTCTTAATAAACTTTTTAGTGTTTTCACATTTTTAATTGATTTTGTTTCAGAGATTGGGAGTGAAAACCCGTTTATTAAGAAATTGACTTTCTGTAATTTATTTTCCACGACTTCTCCTATGTCCATTCTTTATGATTCCTAATTCCAGAAACCTTGAATAGTTACCTTTCAATAACAACCTCTCAAGTTATTTGTTAATCTACCTGTCATTGTTATCGAATATTTTTCATATCACTACTGGGTGATTCCATATGAGTTTGGTTGTGTGTATACACAACGGTAGTTCTCAAAATAAGAGAGATAGACCTACATATGCATACAGGGTGTTTTCAAAGGTGAGACTTTACTTCACAGAAGGTAGAAGTCATCAAACTAAGTCTTTTTACCAAAAATCGTCTATCTAAAATATTCAAGATGGCTGAGCTACAACCCCTAGTTCGACAAAATTTCATCAAATTTTAAGTACAGTACTCTGTTCCGGCATTGGAAAAACGAAACAAAACATAAACATATGGCTTGACAATAAATGATTATGTACTTCCGAGTTCTTATTATTAGTTGCATCAGGTCACTTGGAAGAATTGTTGTATCGTACAATTTAGGGTGAAAAATATGCAGAAAATTGAGAGTGTTTATTGAAAGTGCTTATATTGACGAAGTGCTATTATTGTTACCCTATTTAATCTTTAATCCCATTTTTACGACGATTGTTGGAGGGTTCGAACAAGAAGAAGATTGTGACGCTCATTGTGGAAAAATCTGTGAATAATTAAGACGAGTTTTATTGGTGAGATTTTGAACTAATATTCTTTTTTTTACACTTGTATCCTTGGGTGAATCAACTTTTAAATTTCCACATGATGAAATTGTGCATTTTTTTTCTTATTGTCCACATTTGAATACTTTATTCAAACGATAATTTTCTACTCTTCACGATTTTGTATACCTACTTACAGCAGAGCTGTATCTTCAAGAAATCAGTGAAGTCTACTAAAAAAACAGCCTGGCCTATCCCCTGGACCACTATTCAAATATTCAAAATTATTTTTAAACCTACTATACATCAATTATTGTTGAAACAATTATATATTACTCACATTCCCCAAATAGTCTTTTTTGTCATCTTTATATATGGCATATATGTCATGAAATTTCACAATATTTTCCATAATCGGAACATGTTAATTGGATGGCAAAATAGTTAGAGTCATGGAAGAACATTCCTCCTGCTACATTATGTCATATTATATTGTGTAATTGAATATTCAAAAAATTATGAACTCTTCTTGAATTTGAAGGGAAAGAAACTATTATAAAATGTATTTTTAATTTAGGGACAACAAAGTTGTTCTCTGGTTGTCCAATGGAAATATTACAACCAACAATCTTAAAGAAGGTACTAAATGAACCAAATTCAAAATAAAGTAGGTATCAGTAGCAGTAGCAGCAATTCAATGATACGGCACACCGGACAATGAAAACGATTTCAACGTTCTTAATAATAAACAATCTTACAAAAGTCTTAAGACAAGATGTCAACTGTTGAAATTAGGGTGTCAATCATTTGAATGTTCATATTTCCCAAGTAAAAATCTTATCACATCGTTTTTACTGAAGGGACAACAAAAATTCCTACGGATAACCACTTTGGTTGTCCGAGGGACTTATCTAAAATTTTAAACCGTATAATGAATATTAAAGATTTTTGGGTTTTATTTAACCCTTACGGTGAAATATATATAAAATATTATAAGGTACAATATAATTTATTCATTCATTCATGACTAATTTATGGTTGTCAGGTGGACCTAGATTATTGAAAGGACAAAATTAAAACGCAAGAAATTCATAAACCCATAAACCGTTTAATGCAAATATAAGAACTCGGTACATTTTATCGATTTTACTTATCCATGCAAATTATGCAGTCTATAGATATCAATTTTGCAAGTATTTTTTTCGTGATACAAAGTTTCATGCTGCACCGTTGCGTTGCACAGGAACAATCTGTCATCTGTCCTACTATTGAAAACCAACTTTGGGTCTTTCGGACAACTATTAAAGAATAGATTAACATAGTAAATAAAATAAAATATTTGGTGATAAAATCATCTTTAAATACACCCTGTATATTCGAGGTCAGGAGAGACAGAGCTAGCTTAAAATATAAAAATATACAAGGTGCCACATTTGAACAAATGAAGTTGCATTTAATATGTTGTCCATCCTGTATATATTACTCTTTGTGAAATCCGTATAACTTTTGTGGAAAACATTTTTTGTATTTCTATTTGTAACAAAGATAAAGGGGATTGTATATTATATAATAGTAAAAAATACATTTCGAAAGCAATCTTCATTGAAGTTATAAAATACCAATACCCTGTTAGGTAATCACGTTCAATTATCAATCTTTCACAAGAATTCATACTTTTCAATTTAAATTAATCAATAATGGCTTTTTTCAATTCATATTCCACTGATTCAAGTGATCAAAAAAACAGCAATATTTTTGGGACCCTATCCTTCTACCGGACATCTCCCTTAACCGGACAAAAAATCTGGTCCCATGGGTGTCCACTTATAGGAGCTTTCTCTGTATTGCCAACTTATTCCTAATAATTTTCTTCACAGAAAACCTTACTTCGTATCGAAAGGCAAGAGAGGAGAAAACAAAACCAGAATTGGATAGACTCAACTTTCAAAGCAGCAATCTTTGCTGGTAATGTGCGAGCAATGAGAGAATTACTTGAAATGGGAGCTAATATGAAGTGGACGGATAGAATGGGCTTCAATTATATTCACCAAGTAGTATTTACTGGACATTACACAATGATAAAATATCTGGTGGAGTTCGGCGTTGATATAAAGCATCAAGCCCGGTTTCGGTGGTTCCAGCCAATTCATTTTTGTAGTGTTTTCCCAAACAAAGAAAAAGGCTTGAAAGAACTATTGAAATATGGTGCTCAACTAGATGCCGTTGACTACTTGGGATATACCCTGCTTCATTTTTTGGTGAAGAAGTGGCCTCATCGTGACCTGCGTTATATTCAAAAACTTCTGGATTACGGGTTCGATCCAAACGCTACGAGCAAAGGAGGAATCAGCTGTCTCCAAATTATAGCAGCTTCTGACTTGTGCACTCCAAAACAAGTGTTGTCCCTGGCGAGGATGTTCATCAAAAGAGGTGTTGATATCAACAATGTGACCACACATAACCAGCAAACATCTCTACATATGGCTTGCAGTACAGAAAAAACGTCTTTGGTCGATCTTTTACTTCGCGAAGGTGCTATAGACACAAGGTGCAAAATTGGCAGTACGGCTTTCGGACAATTATTTAATGGGAATTATCCGAAGATGGACATTATTGTTATCTTTATTAAGCATTTTGCACTCAAAAAACGCCGTGGAGAAACTGTTGAAGCCACTGTTTCTAATGAAATCGCTCATAATGTATATCTTCAAAAAATATATCGTAAATACGAAGAAGATTTGAACCGTCTCCAATCCATAAAAATAGTCGAATCTCACAGGGTTACACTACATGATGTACTGTGCTGCAAGATAAGCGAGGTTGTCGAGTACCTGAGTAGTGCTAGTGTTAGAGATAATATTTTCCCTCTAAAAGTTTCCACGTTTTTCTCGAGAGAAATTCGACATAGATACAGGAAGACAATGGAAATTATAGAATTTGAAGAGGAGTCCTGTAGAGTGATTCACGAAATTTCCCATGGCAAACTACCTTATTCGTGCCTCAGACAGATATCGAAATATCTGTCTGAAAGAGATGTGAAAGAATTGCCCGCATTTTTGAGGAACGATAATCTCAATCGAAAGATGTGACAAATTCGTTTTTGAGGCTACAATGTCTATATTTTTTGTTTTCAACCTTTGTACATATTACTGTTCTGTAATTAAATAAATTATTTTGATACACCTTATCTTTTTATTATTGGCAGAAACCGCACCTCATCATAGGGAGGGGAGGAGTGGAAAGTTTTCAAATAATATTAAGTTTTACTGTTAATAAGTATAAAAGGTTTCACAGTTTTGCTACTTGGGCCGAAGTGTTTCACCGTTGAAGATTTTTCTGCTTAGATTATGATGATATATGTGCAGCATAAAAAATGAAAAAACCACTTCAATTATTATTATTTTAAATTTTTGCCCAATCTTTTCAATGAAATTCAGTTCGATATTTTGAAATCCAATAAAAAACGGTTCAAACAAGAATCTGCACTAAAAAATATATATGTACATACATATTTTCATTTGAAAAAAATACAAGTTGCCTTGAAACAACCTCAAAGTCGAGGTCAAGATTAAAAAAATAGGTTCATTTTCTCTTTACCTTGGTAGATAACAACTTTTATTTGATTTTTTTACTTACATAGTTTTTGAGATAATTTATTGTCTCGAGTGCCGCACACTGTATAATAATAGTGATGTTCATTCAATCAAAGGAAATATAATGCCATACTATGATACAATACTCATTTTTAACTTCAAGCCAAAGCTGATAAAACATCAATGAATACTTCTTTTCCGGAAGGAACTTCTTTGGCAAGCCTCTGAAATTGTCTTGAATGGAAAAATATAAATACATTATTGATCAACTATTTTTTTTTTATTTTCACCTGTTGCCAATGCAATAACGGGTTTACTCCCAGATAACTCAATATTAATATTAAAATGCAAAAATTACACCATCAACTGATATGTCATCAAAAATTTTATAAATGCTTGTTTTATATTTTTGATATTTTTATTATATACATATGTTTTGTAATTTATGTCTTCTTTTTTTCTACTGGACAACTTTTCAGAATATGGTAATAAAATGAAAAATCTTTATTACTCAATAAACTATTAGACCGGACACCGGACTCATGCAGAGAAAGATACATATTGAGTAATAAGTATGGGCATAGTGAGCATACTTATACTTCAACTTGAAAAATTTCATCAATACAATTTTTTCTCAACTTTTCCCTCTCAAATTTGAATGAAAGTGGATGCTAGAGTTGCCTGAAGAATGGCGGTATGACGTATGAAATTTAAAATATGGACTTATATTAGTGATCTGTGAAATGGACTCTTTCAAAATAAAATATCCCCAACTGAATGGCTTCGGCTTATGAAGGTACGCTTATTCAGGTAGGTATAATTCAAAATTTCGCAACCCACTCTAGAATGAGTCATATTTCCATTCCATGAAATCCAATGAGTCGTACCCTGCATTATCCTGGTATTATATGAATGAAAAAGTTAAAGAAGAAGAAGAAGCTATGGAATTCTCACCACTCAAACGAAATGAGTATTTAAGTTGTCTCTGCGATTTAAAAGTTTCATCAGTCAGAAAGATACTCGGCTAAGTATAAGACTTAAGTTAGTGGTGCTTCCAAAATGTTCTCAAGTGTTGAATTCTTTTATCTCGAGTTTTTGGTTGTTTTGGTTTGTGTCAATGTGGTAAGTCGAAATAATTTTGTTTCAACATCAAATTCTAATATAACTAGAAAAATATGATAAAATAATATATTTCCATAACATACAAAATGATATGATATATATTCAGTTGTGTAGTAACTATGCATATAATATCTAATATCTTATATTTAGTTTCTTCTCACAGAAGGTGATTCAGCTAATATAATTCGTTTATTCAAAAATTTCCCTTTCTGTAAAAGAAATAAAATTTTCATTTATTGCACAGACAATTCTGGGAAATATTAAGAAGTCATATTTTTCGAGAAATCGTTCAAATGTAGCCAAGTGTCAGTAAACGATTCACCTATTTTATATTTTCTTATTGTATAGGGTGATTTCGATTATCAATCCACCCCCTTGCTTCTTTGTAACCCGGTATAGAAAAAAGTTTCATACAAAATTAGCTTAATTCATAAAACGAATCTTGAAAAATATTAATTTTCATATACCTTCAGAACCAGATTGCCTGCGGCTCTTTGCACTTTCTCATTTCTAGTGGATTTTATCCTTTTGAGAATTCTAAATCTTCCTTATTTGATATACCTCATACCCAGGAACCCAGGTTGGACGCAAAGATACTGGCATGAGAAAAAGCAAAAATAATTAATAATAATGCTAAATATACATCGAGGGAATATCAAAGGCTTAACAACCTACAATAAATTCCGATATGAACTTGAAATCCTTATAAATAAAAATTCAGTCATATTCTGAGTTGTCATCGCATCAATTGAAAATATGGCTGGACTGATTCCTTAAAGGTTTTTACTTACAAGATAAGAATAATGGTTTGCATGTCTGTTGAAAATCCAACATCGCCAGAATAGGTAATGTCGAAGTTTATGGGCAAACGATTTTTTTGCTGTCGAACCTCTTTTGCTGCTTTAGTGTGTTTGGTGGCGTCCAGAGCAAACATTTTTTTAAACATTAATTCACTCTGCATGATGAACTTATTGTTCAAAAATTATCGCTTTTCATTTTAGATTATTTCATTCTTTATTTAATTTTTTTTTGTTGCGTTAACCAAACTCAACTGAAGGTATATTCGCTAAAATACTATACAGTCATTACACTTCTCGACCTCTTGCATAAATATTTGACTTCAATATTCCAATCGCTTTAGCAAACCGATATGTGAGTCTAGCACGTTTGCTGCATCAATTGATTTCAATGCCATTACATTATTTATATGCATTCCCCAATAATTCGTAATAATTTTATTTACAGAAGGTCTTTTTCAACATTGCAGAAGAAAAAAGAAAAAAAAGAGAAAAGGATAGAATCAACGCAGCTTTCAAAGCTTCAATTTCTGCTAGACAATTACACACAATGTTGAAGTTACTAGATGAGGGGGCGGATGTGAAATTGAAAGATCCTGTAGGCAATAGTTGTCTTCACTACGCAGTGGTATGTGGAAATTACGAGTCAATAAGACACCTGGTAATGTACGGCGCTGATTTAGAGCAAGAAAACATTCGTAACGGGTACAAACCAATTCATTTGTGTCTGTCAGAAAACAAAGAAAAATGCTTGGAAGAACTATTAAAGCATGGTGCTCAAGTAAATGCGGTAGACTCTTCGAAAAATACACTGTTGCATTTGGTGCTGAAGTTCACGCCTAAAGACCTGGATTTTATTGAAAAACTCCTGAATTACGGATTTGATCCCAATATCACAAATATAACGGGAAACAACTGCCTCCACATTATAGCAGCCTCTCGCTCATGTACTGCAACAGAGTCCCTGCTTCTGGCAAAGAAATTCATAAAAAAAGGCGTTGATATCGACCATGTTAATAATGCTACCGGTGAAACGCCTTTACAAATGGCTTCCCGTACAGGAAAAATCCATTTGGTCGATCTTCTACTTCGTGAAGGGGCAGCTATGGATGTGAGGAGCCACTTGGGATTCACTGCTTTCGAACGATTGTTTTTTGGGAATCGTCCAAAGATAGACATTGTTGCCATCTTCATTAAACACATAGCCCTTAAAAAACATCGTGGGGAGACTGTCCAAGACAGTGTTTCTCAGAAAATAGCATCAGATGCAATCCTTCGAGCAATATACCGTAGTTACGACGAAGATTTGAACCGTCTGAAATCCATTGAAATAGTTGAAACGCACTGGGTTACATTGCATCATATACTGTGCCGCAAGAAAAGTGACGTCATCAATTACCTGCGTAGCACTAGTGTCAGAGATAACATTCTCTCACAAGAGGTTTCCACCATTTACCGGAAAGAAATTTGGCACAAAGTTTCGGAGTTGGTAAAAATCGTCATTTTTCAAGAGGTGTCCTGTAGAGTTGTGGATGAAGTTTTAGATGGTAGGCTGCCCTATTTATGCGTGGAACAAATATCAAAATATTTGTCCGAAAATGAAGTGAAAGAATTGTATTCATTATTATTGAAGAGCGAAAATATTGATTGAAGGATGGTGAGAAACTAAAATGATCTGAATATGGGAGTCAAAAAGCAATGCGAGTTTACAGACACTTTCATCCAAGCGGAAATGAGAGGCATAAAAGCCCTTGAACTCGAACATCTATCAGCAGAAAACAATTTGGAAGCCACATATATGTACAAAGTTTTTTTGGAGATCGATTCCGAAACATATGTGGAACCGATGAAAGAATGAAAGGTAATGTCAATTGGAAGATGGTACAGGTAAACTGAGGCTGAAATATCCATATTTTCTATTTTGAACTGTTGTACCTGCATACTATCATTATGTAAATAAATTGATCAATTTGATTCATATCATATTTTTATTGACAAATTGTCGAATCACACCTCCCTAAGAAAAAGTGATATATCACGAATCTCTATTCAAAAACGGCATTCACTATATCTTTTCAAGTTCAAATTGACGCTAATCAGAATAAAATTTGGCATTAGTCAAAATCAACATTGACAACATCAATTCAAACTAGCATTAATCAGAAGCAAATTGGCAATAATCAATTTCAATCTGGCATCAGTCAATTGGAAATTGACAATAAACAAAATCAAATTGGAAATTCTGAATTTGAATTCTCCATTGGAATAATATACCGGGTGTCCCAGAGCTTTTAGGCCAGCAGATATCTCAGTTACCTGCGGAAAAAAAAATTGAAAAAAATACTTGTCGTAGGAGACCATACGCTCTTTCATGCAGCATAGCAAAATCCACCCCCTGACAAACAACCCCTGAGAAACAACCCCTAACTTTTGTTTTTCAAATGGCACCCCCATGTTTGTTTGGCTTCAACTGACAGTTCTTTTTAATTCTCAATCAATGATATATCATAATATGTAGTTGTAAAGATAGTCACTCGATAAAATTGAATTCGTTAGTGGGTACTGTTAATTGGACTGATCGAATTAGTCCACATTGTAGAGACAAGAAAAAGTGGATGTTGAAAAAAAAGAGTCAATAAAATGTTAGAACTTTCTGTGCTTTGTTTTATTCCTACGGTATCTGGATGACAAATTGGTATCAGTCGTGATATTACAGCTGAGCGTATAAATTCGTATTTCATTTGTATTTTTATTTTCCATAATTCTGCATGCCATTCTAGCTACCATGATACATCATTGAATAAGAAATGAAAAAAACTGTAAGTTGAAGCACAACAAACATGGGGGTGCCATTTGAAAAACAAAAGTTAGGGGTGGTTTCTCGGGGGTTGTTTGTCAGGGGGTGGATTTTGCTATGCTGCATGAAAGAGCGTATGGTCTCCTACGACAAGTATTTTTTTCAATTTTTTTTTCCGCAGGTAACTGAGATATTTGCTGGCCTAAAAGCTCTGGGACACCCGGTATATATTGAATAAAAAAAATTTATTGAATGATATACACAGTAAATAACGTAATTAATTAAAACTATTCGGGAAAAACTAATTTTCTCGAAAAATTATATCCGATGCAGAAGGAATGATATGATAGCGATGAATTTTGCTCAATTGACCATCGTTACCTTGCATGCCAACATTGTTATGAACGATTTTCTCTATTCTCTGCAAATTCTGTACAAAAACGGAAGATAACCATAATGATACGTGTTTTCTCAATGAGTTATCATAAAAAGAGACGATTTCAGACCCTCATTCTGTTTCACAATGACGGCTCGTCCGGGTATGCAGGGTCGGCCGGGCCGACCCAAAAATAATCGAGAAATGGAAAATAATTATAATTATTTTATTCTTCAAAACTTATTCCAAATGGTTAATTTCGATATTAAATTCTCGATTAATTCCCTAGTAATACGTACGACAACTTATTTCGATCAACGTGACGCCCCTGTCGCCCTGAGTTAGTTTATTTCGAAGTTCTCTTTCCTTACGATAAACACGCTACACGCTAGGTCGGCCAGCCGGCAGTAGCCTAGCGAAACCCTTCAAGTTATTAGCTTTGTTTTGGTTCGCACTTGAGGCGGTTCCGAATCGGTTCAAAGTAGTGGAGCAGCAATGGAATGGGAAGCTACACGCATGCTACGCGCGAGCTTACGCTGAATAAATAAATGTGCGACTGTTTTGAACCGTTCTGGAACCGTCCTAAAAGCGAACCAAAACAGGCCTATTGTACTATACAGCACCTACGTCGCACGCAGTTATCACCAAGTTGAACATCGTATTACGTCGCTGCTAGATACATACACGGTCGGCCAACACGAGTTGGGCCTACCTTGCTATGGTTTGGTCGTTTAGTTGTCATATTTCTAGATTTCCTCATTGTCTATTCTAAAATATTATATTATCAAATGAATAGTTAATCATTAAATATTATGTCTATTTTAGAAAAGAGCGTATTCGGACCTTTTAAGACGTTTTAGTCAATGAAAATATAATATATCCCTAATTATAGTTAGATTTTTTTATTATTAAATGAATAGTTAATTTTTGAAAAAGGGTATTCCGACCGTATAAGAGTAGCTTAGTGATTTTTTGACCATAAAAATTCGTAATTCCTAGTGAATTTATAAGGACACGGTGATTTCGAAGCTTCTTGAATACGCGTAGGCCGGCTGGCCGAGCCTCGGAGTGGGGATATAAGAATCGCATCCGCATCGCTGTTCCCATAATATGAATTGAATTAGGTCAGTGTCGTAGAATAAGAGAAAGGGGTGCACGTGTTTATCAGTTTTCTTCGATTCATTTCGTAAATTTTGACAATCTGAGTGGATTCTAAATTTCTTTAATTGTTGAATAATTTGAGTAGTAGCAAATCGAAACAAACTTTGCATCCTGTCACAAGATCATGTGACAGTAGAAGGAAGAATGGTAAAATAAAGAAAGGAAAAATTAGTACATTTTCACTTAAAATCAAAATTGTAGATGTGTTTCAGTGAACTTAAAATTTTGATTCGTATTGACGTTTTGTGTTGTTATAAATTTGTTATCGGTATTTACAGAGAGACACCGAAGAAGAATAAAACTGTTATTCAAAAGCTGGGCAAAAACAAAGAAGTATAGTACATTCTTTCTCCAAAAACAAGCCTTTATATCGCATTGAAAACGAAACTTTTATACACTGTTGTATAAAAATAAATCAGACTATATCTACAGGATGGGGCATAAGTCTGGAATAAAATTAATATTTCTTCAATATCAATCAACCACTCAAAATGAAGACACTGAAACCCACCAATTGCCTTTCAATTACCTTCTTCTTCTATCAATGAGTAGTTTCTCAACCAATAACTTAATATCAAGATGCTGAAAAACATGTCATTTCTGATTGCATTTATTTTTGGGAAATAAAATTGAATATTTTTTTCCATCCCTTAGCCGCAACCCTATCCAACTTATCTTCAGAAACTTAATCGACAGATTAGATTATGGTGGGATTCCGCGTTTTCATTTTCAGTTATTGGTTGAAAAAATAGATATTAATTTAATTTCAGGATATTCCCCTGTATATCCTGGGTCTGGCCGACCCACACCTTATGGGCACGAGCCGTCACTGCTGTTTCAGAATCAACGTTTATTACTGTTCACTGTTACACTGTTGTTTGGATATTATTTATATCATTTCGCAAACTACATACATATATGCAAAGATTTGAGAGCCTCCGAATACACTTATAGATAAATATAAGGGCAGATACCCTGAACCTTGTAGAGTACCTCTACCAAAAATTAGACCTGTATATTGTCTCGTACAGCCTGTCAGAATATTAAAAAAAATGGTCATTGTACATACTCGAGCGTGTCAGATTTAGATTAATTACATGTGGAAAACTATATATTTTCTTAATCTGACAATTTAAGCTTGACGAAAATGTGTGGGAGGGCGCCAAACTTGCGAAGAAAAGCCACGTGTACATTTTCTTATTTTGAAGCATATTATTCAAGAATAACGGAAAAAATATAGTCTGGCAGTTTCAGCAAGCCGAAACAATAAAAATTGGCAATAAAGGTCACAAACAAAAATCAGGTTTTTTGAATTATCCCCTCTCCTGGGCTTCAAATTGTTTTCGCATTCATTATAAAAGTTGTAAAGCATAACAGTTTCTACAAATTTTGTCCGAAGCAATTTCTTCTTCGTTTGAACGTTTTCAAGATATATGGCGATGAATGTACATTAGACTGGGTTTTTACGTTGACCTTGGCCTTTTGCATGTGCGGCTAAGCTCCTCGCCCTTATCGCCCTCTAACTCGAAAACTGTTAGAAGTATGTGAAATTGCTTCAGACAAAATTTTAATAGAATTTTATTATCTATCACTTTCATTCATATGAATACAGAAACGATTAGAGGTACAGGAAGGGAGATATTTCGTTTCGTGGACATATTTCCACAGGCTTAGGGCTGAAATTTCTTCAATAAATAAACAAAATGGGTCAATATTATAAGTAACATGAATTTATCATCAGAGACACGTAGAACATATACCATGACTAACCTATAACCCCTTTGGGTCATGTCTATGGCATATATACAGTATCTTAAGCTGACACGCTTGAGTATGTGTACAGGGTGGCAAATTTCGATGTTTTAGCACTACCTACAGTTTTTAAACCAGAGGAGATACACAAAATCTGATACCCCATTCTCGTTCTCTTTTTCTGAGAAACTAACAATAGAAGTAGTCATTCTTGGCCACTTTCTTTTGTTTTCTAGTTATAAGCCAAAATTGGAAAAATGGCGATATCGAAATAAATTTATATCTTCGCTAATACTGATGATAGAGCTCCGAAATTGAAACATTATACGGGCACTTTTTTGAGTAGAATCCAGTGGCGTGCTTGCCTTTTCAGCAGGAATTTAATTACGAAGCTATGACCCAAAGTTATGTTTTTTAAATACATACATCTGGAACACCAGATTTCGGTGTAATTTTTTGAAAGCTCAATTTTTACTGATTTCAAAAATATATAACATTGGGCCTGTTCCGATATTGCTGCTAGTACTGACCCGCAATCGAATAACAATAGAACTCGAACGACTGGGCCAATAGGCATCGTTTCTGAAATACTGACAGTACTGTTCAGGAATATCGGAACAGACGGATCATATGGTTTGTATCAATATAAACAATAGAAAATGGTCAAAAACCTTTTTTTCTCAATATTTCTATGGTTTCAACTTTTGACGAGCACAGAAAAATAGGAGCTTCCCATAACAAGAGCAGTCTCCTTCCGTCAATGTCATTCTTTCTATGCTTTTTACCAATTTTCACAAAATTTGAATCTTGGAGAAATTGAGTAAGGAGCATAGAAATGAAAGGACTAATAGAAGAAAACTGTGATAATCATAAGATGCTGCATTTTTCTATTCACATCGATAGTTGAAACCATAGAAATATTGAGAAAAAAGGTTTTTGACCATTTTTTTATTATTTATATTAATATAAACCATATGATGTTATATATTTTTGAAATCAGTAAAAATTAAGTTTTCAAAAAATTGCACAGAAATCTGGTGTTCCCATTTAAAAAAACATAACTTTGGGTCATAGCTTCGTAATTGAACATTTTGCTAAAAAGGCAAGAACGCCACTGGATTCTACTTAAAAAATGCCTGTATAATGTTTCAATTTCAGAGCTATATCATCAGTATTAGCGGAGATATAAATTTATTTCGAAATCGCCATTTTTCCAATTTTCGCTTATAACTCGAAAACAAAAGAAGGTGGCCAAAAATGACTACTACTCTTGTTAGTTTCTCAGAAAAAGAGAACGAGAATGGGGTATCAGATTTTGTCTATCTCCACTGGTTTAAAAGCTGTAGTGCTAAAACATCGAAATTTGCCCACCCTGTACATTTGACTATTTTTTTTACTTTTTTGAGAACATGCAGACGCTTTCCCCACCGCTAAAAGTGCATACCTACTAGAACCTTTTTTTCTTTCTACCATCTAATCTTCAAAATCTACTAGGTCTCCACGACGCTCGCGGCTCGAGTAAATCCCGATTTAGCATCGTCAGCTCCCTAACTATTAACTATACCTAACATATTTTCGAAGTGTTTCAACCAAACAAAAATTTTTGAACGAAAAAGACAGAGAAAAGGAGCTGGAAAGGTATATTAATCAGTGTGATTCAGCTCCATTCGAACTTTGATGTTCATCGCTTTTCACAGTTGCAATTTTATGTTTATTGATAAATGCCAGTTTGAACTTGATTATTGCCAATTTGCTTCTGATTAACGCCAGTTTGAAATTGATGTTGCCAATTTGATTTTGACTAATCTCATTTTGATTCTTATTAGCGCCAATTTGAACTTAGAAAAAGGATAGTCCTTAATTTACGCTATCAATTTTGTGCTTAGAGCCTTGATATTTTTTTTAATTGAAATTAGAGGACGTCTTGATGTCACCCCGTCTCTTTTTTCCAATTTAGTTGGTTTTTTATGAACTATTGAACTCTAGTGTCTATAAAACTTGTTTTCACAATAATTTGATATTATCATTATATAAATTATATATATATATATATATATATAATTTATTATATTATCGATATATAAATAGCGGCGGGGTAACAATTGTTCATATATTGCAAACATTTCTATATAGTGATATATACCAAAATTACGCTGCCTAAAAACATACATATTTCATTATTTTAACAATAATGAGTTTTTAAACAACGATACATACGTTTCGCTATCACAATAGCATCTTCAGGTGGGTGAAGTAAACAGAAATATTTGGTACCGAACGAGGAGATATATAAGCATAAGCAAGCATTTAATTTTACACTGGAGCAGTAATGATAGTTTTCAGAACATTCTAGGAATATTCTAGGATTTCACGCACTAACAGCTGTGAAACGCGGGATTTGTCATATTTGCTGAGGTTCTAAAAGAACTTTTAAAGCGGGTTTCATAAAACTTTGATTGTCCGATCAACGATTTGACAGTTACTCGATTTCTCAAACGAAATCACTGAAACCTTTTCATTTCTGAATATTTTGAAAAAGTAGCAATTGAAAATAATTGAATGGACGTACAAACATCTCCATTTGATGCAAGAGTGATATTCTGAATGATCTTGGCTGAATTATCGGTTGAAAGCAAATTGACGTCTATTCGTCAGTCAAGCGTTGATTCCCCGATCAAGCTTTATGAAACCCGGGGTTAGAGTTCAATGTGATAGGCAAAGATAAGTATAGAGTTTGGTGATAGGGAGGGCGTGAAGCGTCAAACAACCCCTGTAGAACTGAAAAACCACTAAAGGGTGAAATTAACCCAGTTCTCCCCTGTGTAAAGAAAACAAGACTAGGCTCAAACGGAAGCTACTGTCAACGCAGATTTTTTTTCCATAAATCAATATTCTGAAGAAATCACGATAAAAATATAAAAACACAAAAATATAGAACACAAAAGTCACTAATTAGGGCTGAAGTTCAACCCGTTACCCGATACGTAAAAAAACAAATCTAGGCTCAATCCATAGATATTGTCTGTGCAGATTTTTTCCACAGATTTATTTCCTGATGGCATCATGAGGATTACTCTAAAGAACCAAAGAACTCCTGCAGTGGGGTTTTCACACCATTATACCCTATGTAGGTAAACAAAACCTTAGGTTAATCTATGAACAAGACCATGCTTAATCGTTTGTTTATGAAGAGTTTCCTCTCATTAGGTGTAATATGGTTTTTATTACATGTCGACCTTATTTCAATTTGCCATATTGTTTTCAATCCATCCCTTTGTTAAAAATTTCGATACATGTGTATTTTGCCAGTACTATTAATATTGAATCAAAATTGCATCATTATTGATTCTGAATATTTACCACTGTTCTGTGATGTATAGAGTCATTGGAATCGATTACTAATTTGGTAAAAATATCCTTGATGAAGGCCTATGGTAGTTTGTCATTTTCCGAAATTTATACTGGCAAACATTACCGGCCATCTTCATGCAAGTACAATTTCTGATAAATCACTGAATCTTTCTTTATATTTTGCTGTATAAAAACTCTCAGCTCAAAGGCATAGAACTTTCAGTTCATAGCACTAACGAGAAATAAAGAAAATATACATTATTAGGATATTACAATAAGATACAATAACAAAGATGAAACAATTTGTTGAAGAATTCAATTCATGATTTGCCTGTTGTTTTAAATATTGCACCAATCAGATTTTTATTCCTCTTGATGATACAAGTCCTACTATCATTTTCAAAGCTAATTATTGGGTTCTCGTTGTGAGGTTCTAATTTTGCTGCAACCATTGCAATAGCTGCAATAACCCCAGAACTATCAACAGAAGCCTTCCCCTTAGCTGTAAAAAAAGAGGATATTATTTGAAGATATACTTTTCAGTTTACATTGAAATAAATACCCACCTCCCAATCCAAGGCCATGATCATCAGAAAATACACATCCATAGACTCCTGGCTGAGATAAGCTTTAAAAAAGAATGTGGAATTAAGCTTTCGTTCGCAATATTTCCGCAATATTACTTAAATTTAACCAAATTGTCTTTTGCGACACAGATAAGGTACACATTACGGAGACCGCGTAAAAATATTCCATTATTTCTTACATGAGGATATTATGTCAATGGAACTAGTTAACTTACGTTTCATCCATTACTCTATCTAATGAATTTTCCATTATAATTTAAAGAATTGGGAAATTACAGTATTACACTAACAAAAATCGAATTGAATAATTGACAAACATCCGATTGGTGACATTAATGTCATAATATCGATTGACAAACAGCTGATTGGTGATTGCATTGAACTCTATGGGAACATAGAGTTCAATGGATGATTGATGTCGGTTCTGTCAGAAATCACAGAACATATTGAAATTTCGAAATTCATCGATAATTATTCAGAAACCATGCTTTTTTCCAAACAGTCAAATAACAGAGTTTATTTTTACTCATCGCAGTTTTTCTCTCAACTGAAATCATCATTTCAGTTATTCTCTCAGCTGGAATTATAATTAATATTTTGATATTCTATGGTTAAATGAATTAACCTTATTCGGCTTAAAAAATTTAAACAAATAAATGTTTCCCATGAAATCAAAAAAACTTTATAGATAGATTTATCAACACGTACTGAAGTATGTATTTTTCATTATTCATGACAGTCATCAAAAAGAAATGACAAAAATATAATCAAAATGTGGTATGCCGCCCTGATTAGGTTTATTAGAAGAAGAATTATACTGGGAATCATTCTAGCAGTGTCTTTTATTTATTGTGTTCTAAGTTACACGGGAAAGGTATAAGAAGTGAGTAAACTCATATGACACATAAGTTACTTTTTTTTCCCCAAGGGAGAATTTTTGAGTAGTACTGATGAGGATGTACTTGCTAAAAGGACTCAACCGTTTGTATGGAGAACATTACAAGAGCATAATACCACTGAAGATGATATGTCTTGTAGAAATTCTGTTCAAGGGATGGCGCTGATTGTCGATGATAGAGGTGAAACTAATAAAAATTAGGGATTTCAATTGAGCATTATTCTGATTTTAGGCTTTATTTGCCCTAGACAGGAACTTTTAGCAAATGGTTGTTGCAACGATGAAATGCCATCGGCTACTCAATACTCTTGTGAAACTTGCAAGCCTAATAACTGCTGTGAAATATATGAATACTGCATTTCCTGTTGTTTAGATCCAGATAAAGTATATAAATGCATTTCATTGTCAATTTCAATCACAGCTGTGTAATTTCGTTTTCAGAGAGATTTACTTGAAGTTCTCCTTGAGAAAGCAGCTGAAGAGAACAATGTTATCTACGCATCAGTATCTGATCATTTTGAGTTGTGCCTTGCCAAGTGCCGAACAAGCTCAAAAAGTGTGCAGCATGAGAATTCCTATAAAGATCCAGTCAGCAAATTCTGTTTTGGAGGACATTCTCCTGGATATGATGTTGAAGGGCAATAATGTGAACTAAATAAATTTTTAATTTCATTTCTTTGTAGGTCGGGGACCAGAATGCAATGTTACAACTTTTAATCAATTATGAAAAGGAACTGATTTAAGAAAAATCTATTAGAAACATACTGTGAACCTGTCGTTGCTTATGTTTGTTATTTTATCAATTTTTTATTTTTATACATAATTTACCTGAAATATATTATTAAGATCATATTGAATAAATAGTTAATGTTAGGAGAAAATTCATTCTAGTCATAGTTTTGGTAAAAGCTTACTTTCGTTCCCACCTCCCATTTTATCGTCAGTTTTTTTTTTGGATGAAGTATATGAAAAATCAATAAATACCTACATGTCTCAACTTCGGGAGACTTGTATCAGAGACAACAGGTTGTCTCTGCTTGTAGTCTCGAATTAATTGAAATCGATGTCAAAAATCTAAGGTGGGCGCTAAATTGAACAGAGGTTAAAAAAGGCCTAAATAAAAGGAAGGAGGTTTTTTGCCAGTTCCTCTTTGTTATTTGATTTCTCAAGAAGATACCTCCAAAAAGGAAATCTTTGATACCTTCTTGGTTCTTCTCAGAGACCCTTTCTCTATGGTTCTTCTACCTTGTGCCTCTATGACATTATTAACCTAACCTCTACCTTCTTAAGTCATGAAATGAAGTTTATTTGTCAGAATTTATACAGATAGTTGTCAATTTTGAAAATAGTGTGTTAAAAAAGCTGGAAAGTGTTTATTTGTGCAATATAAAAAGTGTGGTCTCTAGAAGACCCCATTCAGAATGGCGTCAGGGGCAATTGAAATTCCTCTCAGAGATACTGATGAAGTTATCGAACTACATGCAGATCAGCTTCCTGATGGAGAAGAAGTACTGGGAATTCTAAGGCAAGAAAACTCACAGCTTTCAATATGGGTGAATTTAGCCCTGGAATATTATAAGCAAAGAAAAATTGCTGATTTCATAAAAATATTGGAAACTTCTCGAGTGGAAGCTAATGTCGAATACAGGGATTATGAAAAGGATCAAATGCGAGCTCTGGATATGCTTGCTGCTTATTATGTACAAGAAGCAAATCGTGAAAAAAATAAAGACAGGAAAAGGGAATTCTTCACCAAAGCCACCTTGTTATATACAACAGCTGATAAAATTATTATGTATGATCAAAACCATCTACTTGGACGTGCATACTTTTGCTTGTTGGAAGGAGATAAAATGGAACAAGCTGATGCTCAATTTAATTTTGTTCTCAATCAGTCACCAAACAATATCCCTTCTCTGCTTGGAAAAGCATGTATAGCATATAACAAAAAAGATTTCAGAGCTGCATTAGCATTTTACAAGAAAGCATTAAGAACAAATCCTAATTGTCCAGCTGTTGTGCGTTTAGGTATGGGACATTGTTTCATGAAACTTGGAAATCAAGACAAAGCTAGGTTAGCATTTGATAGAGCACTTCAATTAGATAATCAGTGTGTGGGTGCTTTAGTCGGATTAGCAATTCTGAAACTCAATCAACAACAACCTGAATCTATTAGATCAGGTGTTCAGATGTTATCTAAAGCTTATACAATTGATTCTTCGAATCCAATGGTATTGAACCATTTGGCAAATCACTTTTTTTTCAAAAAGGATTACAATAAGGTTCAGCACTTAGCGCTACATGCTTTTCATAACACTGAGAATGAAGCCATGAGGGCTGAAAGTTGTTATCAACTAGCGAGAGCTTTCCATGTGCAAGGAGATTATGATCAAGCCTTCCAATATTATTACCAAGCGACCCAATTTGCACCTGCTGCATTTGTATTACCACATTTTGGTCTTGGTCAGATGTATATATACAGGGGTGATACAGAAAATGCAGCTCAATGTTTTGAAAAGGTGCTTAAAGCTCAACCTGGAAATTATGAAACAATGAAAATTCTAGGATCTATTTATGCTAATTCATCATCTCAGTCAAAACGAGATATTGCTAAACATCATTTGAAAAAAGTTACTGAACAATTCCCTGATGATATTGAAGCGTGGATAGAACTTGCTCAAATATTAGAGCAATCAGATTTACAAGGTTCGTTGAATGCGTATGGAACAGCTGTACAAATCCTGAAGAAAGATGTTCAAGCAGAAATTCCAACTGAAATATTGAATAATGTTGGTGCGCTTCACTATCGTCTGAGCAACCTAGAAGAAGCCAAGAAGAATTTGGAAGAGGCTCTTGTAAGAGCAAAAACAGAAGCAGAACATGATCCCCAATATTACAATTCGATATCTGTAACTATAACCTATAATTTAGCGAGACTCAATGAAGCCTTGTTTCTGTTTGATAAATCCGAAAAATTATATAAAGATATTCTCAAAGAACATCCAAATTATGTCGATTGCTACTTAAGACTTGGCTGCATGGCAAGAGATAAAGGTCATATTTATGAAGCATCTGATTGGCTTAAGGAAGCACTGAGAATCAATCAAGAACATCCTGATGCTTGGTCCCTCTTGGCCAATCTACATTTAGCTAAGGCAGAATGCCTGCCAGGACAGAAGAAATACGAGAGAATTTTGAAGAATCCTGCAACTTCTCAAGATTCATATTCTCTTATCGCTTTAGGTAATGTTTATTTACAAACAGTCCATCAATCGTCTAAAGATAAGGAAAGGGAAAAACGACATCAGGAAAAAGCTTTAGCTTTGTTCAAACAGGTCTTAAAACTTGACCCCAAAAATATATGGGCCTCTAATGGAATTGGATGTGTATTGGCACATAAACATGCAGTAAACGAGGCTAGAGATATATTTGCCCAGGTGAGAGAGGCCACAGCAGATTTTTGTGATGTGTGGCTCAATATAGCCCACATATATGTTGAGCAGAAACAGTATGTGTCTGCTATACAGATGTACGAAAATTGTCTTAGAAAATTTTTCAAATATAATAATGTTGAAGTGCTTCAATATTTAGCTAGAGCGTATTTTAAGGCGTCAAAATTGAAGGAAGCTAAAATGGTGTTACTGAAAGCTAGACGGGTGGCTCCTCATGATACAATACTTCTCTATAACATTGCTCTGGTTTTACAAAAATTAGCAACAGTTATACTGAGGGATGAGAAGTCTACGCTACAAATTGTATTACAAGCTGTACATGAATTAGGACTGTCTATGAAATACTTCACATATCTTGCAGAAGCTAAAGATCAGAAGATAAATGTTAATATGGCATTAATGGAAGCAAGACAATGTAAAGATCTGTTGTCTCAAGCACAGCACCATGTTGCTCGTGCCAGGAGGGCAGATGAAGAAGACAGAATGCTTAGACGTAAACAAGAAGATGAACGAAGTGCTTTCAAACTTAAACAGTTGGAAGAGCAGAAGAAAATTGAGGAAGAACGGAGACTTACCAAGGAGCAGTTACTGCAAAAACGTCAAGAATACAAGGAGAAAACAAAGAATGCTCTTCTGTTCATGGAAATGCCCAGTGAGAAAACCAAAAAAGGAAAAGGTAGAAGTCGAGAAATTGCAAGTGATTCTGGTAGCGAAGCTGAACCTCTGGATGGTGAACCAGCCCCCAAGAAAGCCAAGAAAGATAAGCCAAGAAAACGAGCCCGCAGCTCTGACAGGGGCGAAAAGAAACCTAGAAAATCGGGCGGGGGCCGTGGAGGAAGAAGGAAAAAAGACGGTTCAGGCTCTGAAAGTGATAGACCGAAGGCAAAGAGAATCAAGAAGAAGCTGGAACCTAAGAAGAAAACCAAAGATGATGGTCTTAGTGGTAAACAGAAGTTACGAATTGTTTCCAAAGCAACTATATCGAGCAGTGATGATGAAAGTGACGGTGGGGCAAGATCAAGATCTAATTCGAGAAGTAAATCACGTTCGAGATCAAGGTCACAGTCGAGAAGTCGATCAAGAAGCCGGTCCGGTTCTAGGAGTCCTTCAAGGTCAAGGAGTAGGTCACGATCCAATTCTGGAAGCAGGTCACGTTCAAGAAGTGGATCCAAATCAAGGTCGCCATCAAGGAGCCGATCAAGGTCAAGAAGTGGTTCGAAATCAAGAAGTCCATCAAGATCTAGAAGTAGATCAAGATCTAAAAGCAAATCAAGATCCAAAAGCCGATCAAGGTCTAGAAGCAAATCAGGCTCTAGGAGCAGATCAGCATCGAGAAGTAGATCAAGATCCAAAAGCAGGTCAAGATCGCGTTCTAGAAGTAAATCTAGATCTAAGAGCAGGTCGAAGTCAAGAAGTAAATCAAGGTCTAAGAGTAGGTCCAACTCCAGAAGTAAATCTAGATCTAAAAGCAGAAGTAAGTCAAGATCCAGAAGCAGAAGTAAATCAAGATCCAAAAGCAGAAGTAAATCAAGAAGTAGATCCAAATCTAGAAGTAAATCCAGATCTAGAAGTAGGTCAAAGTCCAAAAGCAGATCAAGGTCTCATTCTAGAAGTAGGTCCAAGTCCAAAAGTGGATCTCGATCAAGATCAAGAAGTTGAAACAGATGTAATGACTTATTTCAAAGAATCTTTTATTTTAGAAATGGAAGTAGTGATAAAATTATTTTCAGTTTTTAAACAATTGACCCAGAAAATGAATGAAATTGTTGGAATTATTCTCAATTTCTTGGTGTGTTTGTTCAATTATATCATAACATTGAGAATTGAATTAAAATCTCTATATTGACCACATTATTTATTTTGTACCAACCTATTTTGTTTTTGAGTGATCCATTTCATTTTCCTCTATTAAATATTCACTTGGACAATAAATGGTATATTTTGGATAAATAGAATGTTACATAAAAATTATTACATTTCCTGATATTAATAATAATAGGTTATAAATATCGATTATAGGCATGGTCTATTATTATAGAACCTTGATGACACAACTCCAATCAATTTATCAAATTTTCTTATAATTTACTGAATTTTATAATAACTGATCCGTAGACAAATTCAACAAATCAAATTTCAATAAATGGTGTAGGTAACTAACAAACTTGCGACTTTCTTTTATAGAGGGTGTTTCATTGGTGAATGATCATACAGTAACCTGAGCTAGAGCTACCCTAGGCGAGTCCAAAAAACCCAGATATGATATGTCTAATTAATTCCATAACCGAGATACAGGGTGCTTCATGTATTCACCTAAAATTCCAATTTCTCATAACTTTTGAACCAATCAGTATAGTCGATTGATTTTGGAATATATAATCGATTTCAAGCGAATAGACAGTAATAACCGCGGTTATTGCTGCAATAACCAAAAGCACTTGAATGCAGTTAGTTATTGTTGGTTATTACCAATGATGACCAGGTTATTCGCTTGAAATCGATTTTTGATTCACTTGCATGGAAAGTATATACAAGAGATCTCTTGTATATCGCTGAGATCAGTACTAAAAGTGCTAAAGTATATCTATTTTTGGTAGGAAAGAATATTATTGACACATAACATGCAGATTTTTATTGACTTATTGAGAAGAGTTCTGAGTTCAGTGTTGATGTTGGTTATCCTCTTAGACTAATACTGAAAAGACTTTACATCAATTGTATTATTTTTATGTAATAATATTAAAAATCCATTCATCTGAAAACTATTTTATTACACATAACGTCCATTTACTCCATTACAATAATTAGCCGGTGACTAGACTACTGTCAAGTGGCGCGCATGAGCCGCTTGGCGTCAACGGACCATAGAGAAACATATTCTTCTTCTTATCTACTATATTATACATCCTTCCCCTTTAAAGTTTTTTTTATATTCTTTTACAAATTTAATTTGTTTACAGGTTTTATTGTTCGCCCTGACCTTGTTACATTCAACAATAATGAAACATATCTTGGCTGTTCTACCATCTACATTGCATTCCAAGGTAATCTCACCAATAGGTTTTATGGTAAAATTACCACTACCATATGCAACCAGAGTTACATTGGTCTTTTTCAAATGTTTCTTATAATCAAGTCCATTCAAAAAGTGAATAGGTAAAACACTCACTTCTGCTCCGGTATCTAACTTGAATTCTATTGTCTTGCCCTGCACATTTATGCTTTTTAGCCACATTGATTCACCAACTGATTTTTCCATTTTGATCACAACACCGATTTGCTTTGAAACCGCGCTCACAAAAAACTGGTCTCCCTCGCTTTCAGAACCTTCTTCCTGGGCCACCTCATGTACATTTTTCTTCTTGTCATCCCGTGCTTCCTTGTTTCCTTTGGATTGGCAGACTGTCGCGAAGTGATGAAGTCGCTGACATTTTTTACATTTCTTTCCATAAGCTGGACATTTACCTTTCATATGGTTAGTGCCACAGTACTTGCACGTGAAGTTAGACTCTTTTTTGCCATATTTATTTTTTCTTTTCAGTTCATTCACTGAGACTTCACTTTGCAAAGCTTTGGACTGAGTCTTACTTACTTCGTAGGCTCTACAATGGTTTATGGCCATCTCCAATGTTAAATCAGATACTCTGAGTAGTTTCTCCTGAGTGTCTTTACTGAATATACCCATGACAATTCTGTCTCTTACCATGTCATCCTTGTCCTTATATCCAGTGGACTTAACAGCTTTTCGAAGTTCAGTCAAAAATGAGTCAATTTTTTCTAAATTTGGATGTCCTGATGAATTGATTTGTGACAATGTTCCCTTCGGCAGCTTATCGATGAAAGAATTTGCTAAAGAATGGAATTTTGAGATTTTGTTGAGAAGTCCTCAATACCCACAGTCAAACGGTTTAGCTGAAAAAGGTGTAGGCATAGCAAAAAACTTGTTGAAAAAATCCCTTGAGGAGGGAAAGGATATATTTGGAGCATTGCTTCAGTATCGTAATACGCCCCTAAAGCATATTAATTATTCACCGGCCCAACTTTTAATGAGTCGGTCTTGTAAGACTAAGGTGCCTATTTCAGCTGAACTGTTGAAGCCTACACTTTGCACCAATGTTTCAGATAGGCTTGAACACAGGTCACTTCAAAATGAGTTGTACTTTAATAAAAATACAAGACCTTTGCCAGATCTTAAGGAAGGGCAAAATGTTACTGTTTATAATCATGTCAAAAAATACTGGCAGCCTGGCCAAATTGTGAGGGAGCATCAAAGTCCTCGGTCTTTTGTAGTCAAGACAGAGAAAGGAGAGATTATTAGAAGAAATAGAATAGATTTAAGAAAATCACAAAATGATTTCGAACTTGTAAATGATCAGGAATTGTTGGAATCTGGAGAGGCTTCTTCCCCAACATTTACAAACAATTCCGAAAGTAGTTATAAGCCCAGCCCAGAACCCGCAAACCCCACACCTGACACCATGTATTATTTTTATGTAATAATATTAAAAATCCATTCATCTGAAAACTATTTTATTACACATAACGTCCATTTACTCCATTACAATAATTAGCCGGTGACTAGACTACTGTCAAGTGGCGCGCATGAGCCGCTTGGCGTCAACGGACCATAGAGAAACATATTCTTCTTCTTATCTACTATATTATAATACATCAATTTATCTAGTAACACGAATCTGATCTTTTATATTGTGACAATTTTCGCAAGAAAGTTATCCTGGCTAGAATGCTAAATTTTTAGACAATAATATCCTCAACTACCCCTATATTTTCCGGCTCTCCCAATAGAGGATATACTTTCTCATCTTCTTCTCTCACTACATCTTAATTCCTGATAATGGTGGAAACATAAACTTCCGATTACAGAATATCAGGGTTAATCTTAAAAAAATATTAGAATAAGCAGATTTCAATCAGAGATATCTCTGATCAGAGATATATCTCTGATTTCAATTCAAAATAGCACTTTTTGTCTAGCACTTTTGGCATTTTTGCAGCGCAAATAATAGGAGTTGATATACTTATATAAATGGATGGATTAGGTAAATTAGGTTACGTCGTTTTGACCCTAAGCAAGGAGATATCTCCTTGACCCTAAGGACATTTCAAGTGTACCAACCTTATTACTCCATTCTATTTACAAAAAATTGTGAAAATTATTCCATGGCCAACCGACTGCTTTTATGAAAGTGAATGGAGTAGGGTAACGGCACCGATTGTGGCCATGGTACCAGTTGTGGCCACTCGAAATCATTTTCTGGACTGAAACGTATTCTATTTGATTTAGCCAATAAAATTTGCCTTCTATTCCCTTCTTGATTATTCCTTGACCAATTGGCGAGCTCGTTTTTCAAAAGAGATGGCGAAATTCGTTGCTTCCTCTGTTTAGTTCTTGAAAAGACGCTGTACCAGGTGGACGCTTATAAGTGCGATTAAGAAACACATGGTAAGTCTCCACTGATTTTTTTCAGTTATACTTTTGCTTTACTTGTAGAAAATATTTTATGTTACTGAATGCATTATATTCTTCCCTATTTCAAATAAAAAATTGAAAATTTTCCATTCTAATTATATGATATTGTGCTGGCCACAACTGGGTCACGAAAAAGTCCGATTCGCGACTTGTAGCCACTTGGTGGCCAGAAGTGGAGCGTGAAAACCCAGTTGTGGTCACCAGTTAATAAAGGATAGATTATACTTTTATGTTATTGAACAGATAAAGATGCAACACTCAATTTAATTTTCCATTTTTCAGGAACAATGTCATCCAAAAAGTTATTTCAGTACTACAGAGCAGGGGTTGAGCAAGTGTGCTGACATTTTTTCAATAGGAATATTCGTAATTGTTCGTTATGACAACATTTTGTATCATGCAAAAATATTTACGTCCAGTTTCATAATCAAATTTAAAGACACTTTAAGCTTAAAGCTTCCTTTACGTCCAGTTTCATAATCGAATTTACGGCCGGTTTCATAATCAAACCTGAAGTCCCTTTAATTTTAAAGCTTCCTTTAAACCCTATTAAAAATGACACTAAAGAAAGCTTTAAGCTTAAAATGACTTTTAATTTGATTATGAAACTGGACGTTAACGTCAATTTAAGCTTAAAGCTTCCTTTACTGTCATTTTTAGTAGGGTTAAAGGAAGCTTCAAAATTAAAGTGACTTTAAGTTTGATTATAAAACCGGCCTTAAATATCAGTGATCACCAATACTATTGCTGTGCAATGTCTAGAAGTGGAAAAAACTGGAAAAGGTCCGAACCTCCAGACCTTCTGTGGTATGAGAAAGAAGACTTATTCTCGAAAATTAAAGAACCAAAGGCTGCTAACACTCGCGGAGCATGTTTTGTTCAAGAAACGAAACTTTTCGAGAAACATTAATATTTTTGCCTTTATTCGATGACTTTTTCATTTTTGTATAAGGGGAATCATTATTTTATAGTATTTATATCTATATTTCCATGAATTTCGAATATATTTTTTGTTATTTATGTGAATGTTTGTTCAATTTCGTGTGAGTGAGTATTCAAAGTGTGCCAGTTTAACCACACCTGTGACTGGCCACAACTGAAACAATGTGTGGCCACAACTGGTGGAAAACGTGGCCACAACTGGATAAATTGCACTCGCTCTCCTTTTCATTTTTTAATTATTTAATTCGCCGCCAAAATATATTTTGCTTGGCAACTCTCTAAGCACAATATTCATGAGGAGTGTTTTCAAATTTTTAATTGTAAAGCGATGCTTATATAAGGGTACGATCATGATTTGAAGTTGGAAAATGTCTTAAAGTGGCCACAACCGGTGCTATTACCCTATACCATCATGCAGGAGAGGAACTTTGAGAAAAACACAATTAGTAACATATCAAAGGGTGTGTATATATTTTGATCTTAACATCATACACAACAATGCAAATGGACGGAAGAAATTCGAGCATTCATGTTACAATTTACAAGAATTGGTTCAATAAAAAAATTACAATATAAGCAGTATACAATACCTTTTCAAAATTACTCTATATCTAATACCTTTAGTCACACAGTGTTATACAAAGAAGGCACAAACCACTCTGTGTATAATTTTTGTAAGTTTAATGGGCGGACTCAACTTCTAAAATGGAATAAGATAAAAAAATTTCCCAATAAGTGATTTGGTTCTCTCAGTTCCAATAATAAGACTTCGGAGTCTAAGCACAATGGTAGAAATCAGTTAATAATACTTCAATTCCAAAATGTGTCTGAAAATTATCATCACAATAATTATTATTGCTATTTATATTTTATTCTAATTAAACATTTCATTCCAGCAACTTTTGATTTTAGTGATAAAAATTGATCAAAAACAATAGGTAAGTTATTGGAGTAGTTGCATGATAGTAGCTCTAAATATTTTCGTGTAATCATATCAAAGATATTTAAAATTGTCATGCCTCTAATAATATGTAAACAATAAACAGAAATATTTACTCGAAATACAAAATGATTATTAAATTCTTGAAATTGAAATTTTCCCAATACTTACACGATATAAGTACTGTGTAATTCATATAGAACATTAAAAAAATTTCAAAAATCTCAAAATGCAGCATATTTAGAAAGTAGAGAAATAGAGTTGTACCATATATTCTTTCAAAAATAATCAAGAATTATCACGAAATGAAAGGATCAGCTCAAAGGATGGTACTGAAACGAAAAGTTCACTGCATGATATATCCAATATTTGAAAAAGTTTCCACTTTTTCCAATTTTTTGTCATATTCCAACGAAAAAAATATGATATCCGCCGCTCTACATGCTATTCCATATATTTTCCAAATACTCAATTTGTTCAGGAAATTTTCCACTTGAACTGCTCAAAATTATTACCGTTATCATCAAGAAAAGTGGTAAAGAACCTCCTCGTCATTTTGAGCACCACAAGTGATTAGGTATACCTCTTTGATTACACACACAAGTAGTTGATGTATTGTAAATATATAACAATTTGGTCTAAAATTTAACAGGCACTGAAAGGTTTGTGACTTTTGTCACTTTTGATACAAGAGAAGAATTGCGACTCTTTTTCTTTTATCAGTAGAATGTATATATTACATCAGAAATTGTTTCAATTTCATTTAGTTTAAAATTCTCCAGTTTATTTTTTCGATGTTTTCATCTTCAGCTCAATCAAATTTAACTTGTTGTATTCGAACAATTTCCTTCAATGTTAAGATGAAGATAGGTACACAAAGAGATTTGCAAAGAGTTTATTTATTAATTATTACACGTTTATACAGGGTGTCCGTAAACAAATGCGAAGGACTCAGGAAGGATATTCTTCGATGAAAATAAGCAGAGGTAGTTCCTATAATTTTTTTTCGAAATCGACCTCCCTTTCAAGATACAGCCTTTGGAAGTCGATGGCAAGTTGACAGTTTTTAATTTTTCTTTACGAGTTCTGAAAAACACTGAGTCATAAAACTATACATAATATGAAGCACTAAGTAGATGTTACTCACACAATTTTTTTAGATGTCATAACTTTATTATTAGGGGTGGAAAATAACAACCCCTCATGATTTTATTCCTTCAAAAATTGTTTTCGTGGGATAGATTTTCGAAAAATGAAATTATTTTATTTTTCCCCATTCAATTCTGGAGAAGGAAGGCGATGAGGAGTTGACAGTTTTTAATTTTTTTACGGGTTCTGGAAACACTAAGTCATAAAAGTATACATAATATGAAGCACTAAGTAGATGTTACTCACTCTCATAACTTTAATATTAGGGGTTGAAAATAAAAATCTCTCATGATTTTCCTTCAAAAATTGTTTTCGTGGGATAGATTTTCGAAAAATGAAATTCTCTCATGGTTTCCCATTCAATTCTAGAGAAAAAAATCTCTTGCAAAATTTCGTTTCAGTCGATACTTTTCTCGGAATGAATAAAAACTTATACAAGCAGTTCTGATCACTGTTCATTCCATTTCATCGTATGAGTGTGACTACTTCAGCTAAAATATATGTTGTTATTGTCAATCTAATAATAGAGTTATCTGATCTAAAAATATTGTGTCAGTAACATCTACTTTGTGCTTCATATAATGTATAGTTTTATGACTCAGTGTTCTTTAGAACCCGTAAAAAAATTAAAAATTGTGAACTCGTCATTGCCTTCCAAAGGCGAAAAAAAAATTATAAGAAATACCCCCGCTTATTTTCAAGAGGATTCATCTCACTAAGTTCTACGCATTTGTTTGCAGACACCCTATATAATGGCTCATTTCAGTTTATTTCTAAGACTTATTTGAGAACGGATGGAAGAGAAAGTTCTTTCGGCTCTTCAATTGAATCTCCATTTTGACATAATAACCTGAAAGATTATCAAGTAGAAGATGCAGGTTTTTTTTAATTTTTTAAACGCATATATATTTTTGCATGAAAAGTTGTTGAGACGAGAAAGAGGAGAATTCTTCGATGAAATATGATAGGATAATCTATATTCTATAGTCTATACTCTATAGGATATCTTATATTCTCGAAAATAAGAGTCCGACAGGAAAGTGTATACTGCAAACTGCAATTGCCAGTTTGAAATGGCAATTATGAAGTTCAAATTTAGGTTTAATTTCTAGTTCAAACTGGACCATTATGTACAAATATGTGTAATTCCCAGTTCAGTCTGTGAATTATGCCAGTGTGAACTGGAAATTGTACCTACTTTCTATACAGGGTGTTACTGAATAAGTGCGACAAACTTCAGGAGGTGATTCAGCCTGAAAAAATAATGGCATTGTGGCCATTGTGCTTTAAAACTTTTGTCCGCAAATGCTTCGTTTTCCTAGATTCGGGGTGTTAAAGTTTCATTTAATTTTCCTAGTTGGATAGGACGAGGCATAGACGTTCACCTGATCCACTAGATTTCTCGATCTGGGGTGAAAAATTTTGTCCGCAAATGCTGACATGCAATTAAGAATGTTACGTTCATCATCGGCGGAAGTACGGGTAATAATCTCAATTTTTTGAAGAAAAAATTGTACGCCACTGAGATATTTCAAGCTGGCAATCATTTTTTAATTTTTCGTTCCATGCGTAACAAAATACCTTTCATCCCTTTTTTCGTATGGGGCGCCGTTTTTATGCAAAAGAATGAATCATCTTAACGCGTATTTTGTGGTTACGTGTATGGTCCGTATATACACATTTTGGTAACCGACAGTTACCAGAGCGGTTACTCTGGTGACAGATATTGAACCGAATTGTCAGGAATTTGACATATACGGACCACCCACTTACTAACCAGAAGAAACAAAAGTGTATATACGGACCACAGTCTAAATTAACACATTTTGTAGTAGCGACGCTAGTAGGCTACTGCATGTCACCATGCTTAAATACGATTTTTTCAATGAAAGGTCAAATTAGCGTTTCTTCATATCTCGACCGGTTTCAGAGCAATACATAAATAGTCAGTTTTTGAGTGAAACTTAAACACTCCACATCTCGGAAAACGAAGCATTTTTTGCGGGCAAAATTTATATAGCAGAATGTCATTATTTTTGCATGCGCGCAGAATCACCTCCTGAAGTTTATTGCACTTAGGCCTGCCGCAGACATGCAACTTTTCAGTTTCGCGATAGTTGCGCAACAGTTTGATTGCAAGCGGTTCGAGGGCGCACACATACGCAATCGCTTAGTTTGTGTCGAGGCTGAAACTATTCGATCGCAAAACTTTTCAGTTGCATGTCTGCGCGGCCCCATATAAATGCATTGTACTCACTTCTGCAACTAAACTGTTGCAAAACTAAAAATTGCATGTCTGCGGCAGGCCTTATTCACCAAACCCCTGTATTATTGTACATTTGAACTGATGCCAATTAGGTTTAATTACCAGTTCAAACTGACAATTATGTAAAATTGACAGTTCAAACTGGATAAATGCCATGAAACTGATGCTTCCCAAATGAACAATTTTTTTTAAATGATCTATCCAGTATAATTTTTCTTCAGAATCTCCTTGCATATCGTTTTCTTTCTTCTTGAATACAATCATGTTTGATTGATCTTTTATCTTTAAACAAGACTTGAACATATTCAATTTGGCATTCATTTTATTTGACAACACACAACAAGTTGAATTTCATTGCTTTTTTGTAGCCCTTGAAGTGAATTTTTCGACTTCGACCGTAGACACAGAAAACTCACCGGACTTTTACAAATATTTACAAAGAATCTAACAGTGAATCCAGCAGTTCCAGCTGGCACTCCTCCCAACCGTTGATGTTCATCAGGAGTCCAGATAGTACGTCCTCTGGAGCAGGCTGATGCACAGGTTCGGCGATGACGCTCTCGTTCGGCATAGAAGCAGGTACGAATCCTCTTGTGCTCTGTTCGCACTTGAGCGTCGACGGTTTATCCTCCACCTTCTTCGTTTTCACTGGACATTCCTCCTCCGAATTTTCCACGTCCGTCTCTCCGCATATCGAAATGTTGGACAGGATGTTGTGTTTCCTCTCGCCCGTGCTCTGGTACGGCCGATATCTCTTCGTCTTATTCACCGGTTTAGGCGCGTTTTGGTGCCTGTTCCGCGGCGCGCGCACGGTCAGACTCGATCTGCGTTTGGCCCTTCTGGACTCCTCGAGGCGCTCCAGGTCCAGCTTCCAGAAGCCCCCTTTGCCCGGCTCGTCCTTCGATCTGGCTACTTTCATGAAACACTTGTTCAGCGAGAGGTTGTGCCTTATTGAGTTCTGGAAAGAAAAATTTTCGCCATATGAAAAAGATGCCGTAGATTTGTTTCGTTTTATGGCACCTTCGTTGTGTATATAGGGTCAGTCGAAAATGCTTTCCGAACTTTCTGGGGGTGACAGTACATTGAAAAATAAGTAGATATATGTATACAGTAGATCAAAACCAAGAAATTTTAACCACGCATTCTGCATTAAAAATAAGCCCTAGTTTGTCATGTAAACATATGTCGAGAAATGTTTCCTCTCCGAGATACGGGGTGTTAAAATTAAAGAAAAAAAAATTTTTTTAATAATAACTTTCACACTGCTTGAAATATTTTTATGAAATTTGAGACATAGATTTTGGGCGTCAAGGAGCACTTTTTGCATACTATAATTTTTTTCTATTCTTCCAGTGGCGTCCGTACTGCAGCGGGACTGAATATTTTCAGATAAAAAAATAATACGCCACTGGTTTTTCCGACAATAAAAATTACTATTTGAATCCTTATTTAATTTGCAGCAAATCGGTTTCTTGACTTTTTGCTGTAGGAGGCACCGTTTTCGGTTAAAAAAATAAAACACATTCTCATGCATGAAGTAATCGCCAAAATTTGATATAGCAATAAAAAGCTTACTACTGGTTTGTAGCAATTTTCTAAGATTAGATAAATTCAACACACACCCAACTCCTATTTTGAGAGTGGTGTGGCCTATTTTTTTTTTCATTTACTCGTGTCGTTCACAAAAATAGTCTTATTATTATTATGTTCCTACCATATCAAATTTTGGCGATTTCTTCATGCATGAGAATGTGTTTTATTTTTTTAACCGGAAACGGTGCCTCGTACAGCAAAAAGTCAAGAGACCGAATTTGCTCCAAATTAAATAAGCATTTAAATAGTAATTTTTATTGTCGGAAAAACCAGTCGCGTATTATTTTTTTATCTGAAAATATTCAGTCTCACTGCAGTACGGACGCCACTGGTAGAAAATAAAAGAAATGATATTATGCAAATAGTGCTCCTTGACGCTCAAAACCTATGTCTCAAATTTCATAAAAATATTTCGAGCAGTGTGAAAGTTATTAATAAAAAACATTTTTTGTTCAATAATTTTAACACCCCTTATCTCGGAGAGGAAACATTTCTCGATATATGTTTATATGACAAACTAGTGTTTATTTTTGATGTAAAATACGTGGTTAAAATTTCTTGGTTACGATCTGGACCACCCTTTATAGTTTGATAAATAAACTCATATAGCCAAAATTCATATTATATGTTGATAAAATGATATTATTACTGCGATTTTCAACTGGGATTTTAAGAAATGACAGTTTATATTCGTTCTCTGAACTAACTGATATGCTTTTTATGCTTGGCGAGTACTGAAATGCAAATGCTGCTGAAAGACGTTATGCAGAGATGTTTCCCGCTCGACGCGTTCCAAATTCGAGAACAATTTGAAGATTGTACTGCGTGAAACAGGATGTAAAACAAAAAATAGAAATGGTTGCTGATCAAGAAGTGCGAGAACTGTAAATGTTGAAGAAGAAGTATTAAATACTGTGGAACAGAATCCGGAAAAAGGTAAGTACTATAGGCATTCAGCAAGACGAATAAACACAACACAAGCGAATGTTGCCAGGATACTCATCAAAGAGCAACAGCTACACCCTTATCATTATTTGCAGGTTCAAGAACTGTTACCGCGTGACAATGAAATAAAGGTGAGATTTTGCGAAGAGTTACTGGAAGGAACTCGAAGATATCCTGACTTTTTGAACAAAATATTGTTCACAGACGAAGCAACATTTATTAGGAACGGTGTTTTCAATTCGGACAACCTCATTGCTGGGAGGACGAAAATCCACACGTTGTTAAAGTTACGCTTTTTCGATATAATTTCAAAGTAAACGTCTGAGCTGCGACTTTAGGAAACAAATTCGCTGAATACTACATGTTTCCCGGGTCTCTAGATGGTACAATTAATGTACCTCAACTTCTTGGAAAATGAGTTATATATACGATATTAGAAGACATCTCCCTTAACATACGTCCAGAAATCTGCTGTATGCATGATGGAGCACCACCTCATTATGTAAGAGTTGTACGTGAATGGCTGAATGATAATTTTCCTAATAGGTGGATAGGACGAGGCATATACGCTCCTATATCATGCCCCGCTCGTTTACCTGACCTCAAGCCACTAGATTTCTCGATCCGGGGTTTTATGAAATCTAGGATTTATGCAACTGAAAAAAAATTGCCTCCTACGATTCTTCATTTTTGAGTAATTAGCAAAAACTGAGATTTTGACGATTTCGAAAATTTCTCATAACTTTTTTGTCTTAGGAATTACCGATCTGAAAATTGAACTTTCTACAGGCTTTTTTTTTACATAGCTTAATTTTTATTAAAGGCAAACTTTTATTGCATTTGTTATTTTCGAATTGGAAAAAATCTTTTGTCGGTTGACACTACGCATAAAAGTGCCTAGGAAGGTTAAAGTTCCATTTCTGTAACTTCAAAGACAAAAAAATTTGATATTTTTGAATTGGAAAAAAATCTTTTGTCAGTAGATTCTACGTGTGAAATTGTCTAAGAAGGTTCAAGTTTCAGATCTGTAACTTCAAAAACAAAAAAGTTATGAGAACTTTTCGGAATCGTCAAAAACGCAAGTTTACCTAGTTCATAACTCGAAATCTGAAAATGATAGGACGATTCCGTTTTCAGATTTGGATTAGTCATGAAAAAAGACATCGAGAATGTGCCATCTGTTTTCTTCTAGCTGCTATGGTTCTCGAGATCCCCTCAGTAGAAAACAATTTTCCCCACCCTGTATATGTCCAACTCTTGAAACTGAGTTGGACGCATATATCCATGGAATATTTGAACGTTTTGTAAAATAAAAGTATTTTTCATATTTCCTCGTATAATGCGCCATTTTCGAGTAATTGGATGTTCAAAAATTGAAAAGTATCTCTGAAATTAGAAAAATTGGATACTTTGGCTGAATACAACTCTGTCTAAAATATCCACAGATGTGTAATGTCACAGACTTAGCTAGTTATTCTGAAGGTAATTTTGTTTTTCCAGATTGGCATAGCTCATTATGAAAATTTAAAATGGCTATGTCTTTTTATCAGGCCGAATCGGAAAAAATGATATAGGAAAAAAGTGTTTCTTTTGACCTCAAGAATCTCCTGTTAAAATATTTTTACGAATCAAACATTCACCCTGTATACATATCTACCTATGATCAATCATTCGGTTATTGGGTAGGTTACTCACCTGCCAACTAGGGTGTGCTTTCCTATAGTACAAAAAATTTTCTCTTATCCACTGATATATTGCCGACAGCGTCATCTTGTTCCCATTCTTTCCCATTGCCATACATATAAGCGTAGCGTAACTGAAAGGAGGTTTCTTATCTCCATTCTTCTTATAATAATTTATATTAATAGTTAAATCTTCTTGACTAGAATTGTTCTTTTTCTTTGGTTTGGGGGATACAGGGGGTGTGGGTAGGTTAGGAACCGACATAATGTTCGTGATGTTGTGGAGCCAGTTCAGACTTGTGAGATCTGTTTCAGGTGGGTCATCGTTCTCGCTCTTAGGACTCAGCATGACCGTGTTGACGTGGTCGGTGTTGTTCACCTGTATTTCTGAATGTTCCACCTCGAATTCGGATGGTACTGTTTTTCCATCCACGACGTGTTCTTCGAACATCACCTGAAAAAATAGTAAGTATACTTACTAGCTTGCCGTACAGTGGCTGCTGCATTTGAAGTGCAGCCTGCTGAACAGTTTTTGCACATTAACTACTGGATTTACTTTACAATATAGCGTGCTGTACTGTTTTTTTTGCACAGTGACTGCTGTATTCGAAGTGCAGCTTGGCGTTCAGTTTTTACACAGTAACTGCCGCATTTAAGGTGCAGCTTGCTGTACAGTTTTTGCACAGTCACTACTGCATTTGAAGTGCAGCTTGCTGTACAGTTTTTGCACATGACTGCTGCATTTGAAGTGAAGCTTGCTCTACAGTGATTGCAATACCATCGATATATTTATTTGAAGTGCAGCAACGATGCACTAGTGGCTGTATGTCGAAGAAGGTCAAACGCAGTTTGTACTGTACAGTTCAGCAAGACATATACGGTCCGTTTTGGAACAGTTACTGCATTACTATCGCTGCATTCAAATGAGACGACGCTGTACAGTTTTTGTACAGTGGCTGGATTTCAGTGTTTGCTGGGATGTATTGTGGATCTAGTGTGTGGGCGAGGCATTTATATGCCATTCTCATGGACATCTGATGACGAGGCTCTGCTTTTGTTGCCTAGTATGCCATAAGGCATGTAGAAATGTAAAAAAGAAACGGTCGTAAAATCTGATCCTTCTCTCTCGCAAATTTTGAACTGCATTTCTTTCTGGTCGGGTAAGTTTTCACTTTTCAGCACTTCATAATCTTCGGATTTTTTTGTATTAGTTTTATTTATTAGTGTGATTTCTTTCGTAAAGATTATCACAGCCACCCGAATCCGAGATGTCAATAATTCTTAAATGGAGTATGACTTATTTGTGAAAAACCTAAACCGTTTCAGATATCAGTAAATACCTTGTGACTTGTGAACATTAATGGTCTCAATGGAGTCGAAAAATAAAATCGAGGTTTCAGAACACGAGGACAATATTTTTTTGATAACGTAGGATAATATGACCATAATTTGAATTACTGATGAAAATTTATTAGTAGGTATCTACAGATTAATATATGGAACTGAACAGAACTGGTATGTTGGTCGGACCAGCCAAACTCAGCACCGCAACAAAAGCAGTCTACTGTAGCACACAGACAAACTCAGAGAGATAAATTTCTCCTTTTCTTCACATCATACTCAGAAAGGAGATGATGTCAGAGGGGAAGTGATTCTTGAGTTCCTCTAGATTGAGCCTTTGAGAGCCAAAGACTCCAAGTCTGACACTGTCTGCCGCCGGGCAGTCACAAAGTTATGTGCTCAACCGTTTTGTTCTCCTCTTGCCAGAGTCTGCAAAGTGGTTCATTAACGATACTATGTTTGTGTAAGTGAGTTCTGAGCCTGCGATATCCCATGAAAAACGCCTTTATAGATCTGAGATTGGTTCTAGACAATCCTAGCCATCGACTGGTGTTTGGACTGGAAGGTACTGAAATAGCCCTGTGCGAGTGACGCAGTCCAGGACGGTTGCGTGAGTATTCCATCTATTGTTACGTTCCCTGATTAAGAAATTAGAGATTCCTATAGTTGGTTCTGGGCCAATAAGGGCTGTAGTTGCGCCATCTCTGGCTAGAGCATTCGATAATATTCGTTGCCTCTGAAGACTGAGGGTCTAGGTACCCAAATAAGTTGCAGTCTTTTGTGACTTTGCATCCGAGTAGCTGTGCTGATTTGCATGTGTCAGCTGCGAGAGATTCGATAGCAGCTTGACTATACGCTAGGATTTTTATTGACCTACCCGTCCAACACATGTCAAGCAGATGGTTGGCACATAGGTCAATGGCGAAGATTTCTGACTGAAATGCTGTCGCCGACCTGCCCAGACTAACAATGACTTCTTCTGTCAGTGTTCCACGACTTTAGACTCCGGCTACATCAGAGCCCTGTTTGCTTCTGGAGCTATCAGTAAACCAACAAGATCCTTGTAAATAGAATTCCTTGTGACGGAGCTATTCGTCTCTGCTTGGAATCAGAGAACTGAAGGTTCCGCCCATGCTGGTTCTTGTTATTATCTGATCAGTTATCATGCCCATCACTTCGTCCGCCTCCAGTTGGGCTACGAGCCGATTGGGCACGAAAATGAGTCTTACCTCTCCCTGGACAAGAATGTGAATGGGATGGAGGTCTAATAGCATCTCCATGGATACGGTTCGAGTAGAGCAGAAAGCGCCTGATCATCATGAGGCATGCCGTTCCCTGGAGTTTTGAAAGTTTGTTTGGTTTGGCAATACCCAGATATTTGGCTTCCTCCACAAGTGGAATAGACTTGAGGTGGAGAATATGAGGAGAAATTTGACATTTTCTCCTCCAAGTGAAGGGCACAAACAAGGTTTTGGAAGGGTTAACACCTAACTGACTCCTAGCCCGGACAAAGATTACAGTGTCTCTACTCTATAATCTCTCTAGAATCTTTGGCCGTGGGTTTCCTTACCCTATCCCCTAATGACCTAATTTCTGGGGCTTCACGCACTGACAGTAGCAAACAATCTTTCTCTCAGATGTGCCACACCATCTTATACTGTCACGAGCCACCCCTGTCAACTGAGTCAACATATGTAGGTATCCCCAGAGATGAACACTCGTTCATGGTTCTTGGAAGTACTGATAAATCAGTTCTGCCATCGAAACAAACTTCACCCCAAACCATATAATTGTGCCACGGCGACAAGTATGGACTTCTTTATCAGAGGTTGTTTCCTCTTATGAATATACGTGTCCGCAGTCGTACTCGTCGTCAGAAAAAGACCATATCCGCATAGCCATTTAACACTCCAGTGATCCGGGGTAACCCACTGTAATATTGGACTCTTGTGTTCGAAAGTGATTGGGCCTTGGCACGTGGTCTACCACTTCTGGTTCTGGCTTTTGCTGTGTTTGCATCGTTATCGGATAAAACTACTCTTGGCATAATGAAAATATGAATTTCAATTGCGAAAAACCATTTGATTTTATTGAAAACGAAAATGAAAATTAAATATGCATTTCTGACAAACCTTACAAATGATTAATCTTTATAGAAACTTACTTCACCAGAGGAGTTAGATGTTAATAAAATTGCAAAAAAAAATTATTTTTTTATACAGAAAATGCATCTTCGGAAATAATCAAGATCCTCAACTTTTGACGAGCAGTTTATTTCTTCTGATTATACTTACTTCCGTGGGGAAACTAGGGCCACTGAAAATATTCTCCTGGTTCATTTCGATGAAATTCGAGTTGTCAGGTCTCATTTGCATCTGCAAAACTTGATCGTCCACTATATACTCCGCATTCACTATCCCGTTCTCCGTTTGATAGTGAATTTGCAATATCTGATTCTCCGGTATAGTCATGACATCACTGCTGTTGATCTCCACGCAATTTTGAACGTCAGGCGGCAGGTATTCTATATTTTGAGCATCTAAAATAGGCATATTTTGTAGGGTTTCCAGCGTCCTTTCTTCGGACATGCGAACCCCATCGTTATTGTGGCAATCGCCTTCTAAATCGTAAAATAAATTCTTATCTATAGTTATTAAATCTCTGTTCGATATCTCTACACTCATTTTGGACGGGTAATCTGAATTTATATCACAATTCGTTTCTGATTCCATTTTTTATACTTTGCATTTTGAGCATTTCACTGAGCACAATCGTACGGGTTCATGGAGCAATTTTCACATCTCTTCTTCATCAGGATTCATCTGAAACAGAGAAGGATAGCGTAAATTGTAAGGTTCGTAAATTGTAAGGTTCTGGAAACAGGAGGTTTCTTGTTTTCCATTCGAGAATATACAATCACGAATTTTCGTAAGCATATTGAAAAGCCGAAACGTCAGCTTGACATAATACGCCAATATGAACGCCCAATATGAAAAACAGTACGATAAATCGATAACAGCTGTCAGGGGGTCAAGGGTATATAAGTACTTGGTAATTGTAGTTTAGGTTTTTCAGAAAGAATTGACCAGAAGAAAATATAAGAGGGGACACTATTATAGAAATTGAATATAGATTACAAAACTTACATAACTTTTTGGTTTACACAAATATCTTTTTACGAATGTTTCGGGTGAGTGTATCCTATTAAAACGTAAAAGAACTAGACAATTATTTGTGTAAATGAAATAAATGGTTTTATTTTTATTTTTTTTCGAAAGAAGACGAATTTCACGGAAAAGGGGAATTTCAAATGTAAAAATTTTTGGCTAGAAGACAGAAGAGCTAGAGCAAAACGGGGGAAAATAGAAAAGTGGAAACCGTAGCCTCTTATATTATACCTACTTCGTTTTTGAGTTATTAGCAACAATTGGGATTTTTGAAAGTTCCCATCCTTTTTTTTTTGGAGTTACAGAAATGAAACTTGGATCTTTTTCAGACACTTTTTACGAAGAATCCACTGACAATCTGAAAAAAACATTCCCTTGGATTTTGGGGCAACGTTTTGTTTTTTAAAAATGTAGGTAAACAATTGAATTATATTGAATTTGACATCTTTGACTCGAAAAATAATCGCAGATTTCAAAATTATACAGGGTGTTTCCCAATTAGACGTGAATCTTGGAGGAGGTCTTATAGTATCACTCATTAGCTGCCGTTTGAGTTATATTTATTGATAATCAAAAACCAACAGTTTCCGAGATTTTTGAGTTCTTGTGTTTTTCAAAAAGTGTCTCACCTCATTTTCGTCAATTTTTTCTACGTTGGCCAAGTTTGATGATTTGGTATATGAAGAAAAGAATAATCAATTTCTAATTTCAATTTGCCTGCAACTTTCGAATTCATTATTTTAAAAACTTGCCAAATTGCTTCTTCATTCCCTAAAACAGTTTTCGTTAAAATGTAGTCACTAGTTTCGTTTCAGCTTTTTTCATACGTTTCACATCTTTTTCATACGTATCATATCTTTTTCTGATGAAAATAATCCAAAATTATAATCAGACTTGGTCAACGTAGCAAAAATTAACGAAAAATGAAGTAAGATGAGAAATTTTTTGAAAAATTTGAAGAACTCTAATAATTTGGAAATTGTTGATTTTTGGTTATCAATAAATATGGCTCAAACGACAGCAAATGAGTGATACTAACACCTCCTTCAACGTTCACGTCTAATTAGGAAACACCCTGTATATAGATATGTACACTGTTTTCTTCTGGACGTCGCTGAAAAGTGAATTACTATGTTGATTGATCGAATTTTTGGCATATTTTCAAAAGCATAATTTAAAATTATTGTCATATATACAGGGTGTTCGAAAACAAAGATATAGACCAATGTTACACTTTTTTGAATGTAACACCCTATATTTGACCTCAAAAATGGAATGGGAAGCTCAAAATGATGAGTTTCTTCAGATCACTTCACACCTTAGTGGCACCCTTTACGAGATAAGGGCGATATATTGAAAATATGGAGTTTTTTAAATAGCAATTAATGAAGAAACTACTCCTACTCAACTCTGGGATATACAGAGTGATCATAATTAATTCTCAAACTTCAGCTATAAATAATCGTCAAAAACTGATGAAAAACTATAAGGTTTAGGTGTAGGAATACCTTAGTTTCGAAATTAATTTTTACGTTCAACGAGATATACCTAAAAATACCGGTTGTGCCATTTGAAGTAAGAAAGTTCTTGATGATTATCTCTAGTTGATGTTTGAGAATTAATTATGATCGCTCTGTATATTTCAGAGTTGAATTTTTCTTTATGTATAGGAGTAGCCAACTGGTCTACTCGAAAAAATACTGTCTCATTAATTGCTATTTAAAAAAACTCCATATTTTCAATTTTTCGCTATTATCTCGTAAAGGGTGCTTTTAAGGTATAAAGAGATCTGAAGAAACACATCATAATTTGAACTTGCCATTCCATTTTTGAGGTCAAATACATTTGAAAAAGTGTAACTTTGGTCTGTATCTTTGATTTCGAACATCCTGTATATATGACAATAATTACAAATTGTGCTTTTGAACACCGTACACACACTAGAAGAAAAAATTTTCAAAATATCTTTATTTACTCCCGGTATATATATTCTCTGTTATTTTTTTACCTTGCAAAAAAACATAAATTATTGAGTTAAGTAATTAATCGAATTTTTGGCACTTTTTCATCACATCCCCTTTATTTCCACCAACAACAATAAGGCAAGCATATAATATGATACATAGAAAGGTAGGTATGGAATCCTTGGAATCCACAGAATAAGTTGTCCAACCCACCACTGCTTTTCCCGAAAATAGGTGGAATATCCCCTCATTACTCGTGGGCATGAGAAAATTCCACGTAAATCATTGAAGCACTGAATGGAATTGGTTGTCATTCAACATTCTTTTTCACTTGAGTGACAATCCTTCGGAAACAGATAACTAGTTGCTTCGTTTGTCATTTTTTTAACGATTGAAATATCAATTCGCGGAAATATTTCTCTATCTATATAATACTCGGAACCCAAATAAAATTTGTCACTTTGGTCGATCCACTTTCAATACGTACGTCATGTTTTATTCTACTTCTTCTAGATTATTTTCCTGCATAACTCAACAATTTTTTTATTGGATGAGATATTTGGATTGTCATCATTTTGTTTTATACAGGGTATCACAGAATTAAAGGATAATCCTAAAACATCTCATATCGTTTGGTATGTTTCTAATTCAGTTGTAAATACTCTCGGATGGTATGAAAATAATTGTTCACGGTTATAATACAATAATATAAGCGTGAAATTTTACACAGGAAGTCAGGTAAACATGAAATTCGGCGATTTCGGAAAAACTAATTTAATATTTGAAATGTTGTAAGGTTTTTTTGAAACAGGTTTATCTTCATAATTGTAATATAAGCTATATCTTTATTTGAAAGAAAACTATTTTGAAACTTATTCTTATTTGAAGAATAATTTTTCGATTATTGAAAGAATATTTCTCTCCAGTTGTCAAAGAGCAACTTTTCTAGTAATAGAGTTCAAAATTTCATCAAGTTCGATGCGACTGTTCGGTCTTGACAGATTTTCAACTGACCATTGATCACTGACCCATCTTTTTGGAAATTTTCGAAAGTCCTCTTTCGACACGCGTATCTCCCAGAAAAATCATCGTAGATCCAATATGATACATATTCTAAAAGAGCAACTCTTCTTGTAATAATAAATCTCGAAATTTCATAGAGCTCGTTGTGGCGGTTGCAGGAGTGATGTTTGCCTGGGGCATAACTTTTTTTTAAAATTCTGTAAGGTGTTTGTTGATATTAAATATCAATCAATCTTTATAATTGTAATATATGCCATATGCTCGAAAGAAAACTACTTTGAAACTCATTCATACTTGAAGAGGGAAATAAAATCATTTTTCGATATTCGAAAAAATATTCCTCTCATGTTCTCAAAGGAGGGAGGGGGCATGGCCCTTATGCCCCCTCTCCCACTGGAAGGGCCCTCGGCGAAACCTCAAAATATCACAAAATGAACTATTCGTCACATTTCATTAGAAAATTTGGAGTTGAGATTTTTTCCCGAAATAATGACAAGACCTATGCTGTGTTTCTGTGCATATTCATTGGTATATATTCCATAAAGAATATTTTACCAGGAAAAAACTGATATACATATTTGATTTGCAAGTACATATATATACAGAAAAGTAACGTGGTATTGAAAAATCATCATTTTGGACATTTTTTCATAGCACCCAATAACTTTCGTATGAGGTTTTTAAGGATAATAATCTATTTATTCTAGGATATCCTTGATATACTAGAAAAAAAAAACAATGAGACATTCAAATGCCCAATAGAATAGAAGAGTCTTACTATACTTAATCGTTCTGAAAATTTTCACTGGTCAGCTAAATGTGTCGCATCTTCGTGTTGAAAATTCTTCGCAAATTCAAGCCTCAATTTACCTTTTGACAAAGTATCCATAAAATCGCAGCGTGCACGCAAACACTCTGAATTCCACAGGGATCCATAGTCTACTAGATTCAGATCTGGAAATTGGAAGTGGAAGGAAGACAACCGCGTAGTTGTCGATGTTTCGGGAATTTCCCTAATAACAGGATATGTCGTCGAGGTTATCATTAATATTTATCCGATGAAATAGGCTCATGCCTTTCTTCGGTGTCCAAGGTCCATAGACATGTGATTGTGACGAAAACGTAAAAGCTTTACTCGTAATTCTACTTGCGGAAAAAAGAAACATAAACATAGTAGCTACAGGGTGAGCCTTTTACTCGTACACATGTTTTAACAGTAGATTATTGAGGTTAAAAGAAATACTTTTTTCCTATACTATTTTTTCCGATTCATCCATTTTAAGTTTTCACGATGTGCTATGCCACCCCTGGAGAAACAAAATCCCCTTCAGAATAACAAGTAATATCTATGGATTTTTGAATCAGAGTTGTATTCAGCCAAAGTATCATCATTCCGAAGCATCACAGATATTTTTTATTTTTGAACAACAAATTACTCGAAAACGGCGTATTACACGAAAAAATATGAAGAATAGGCACTATTTTACAAAACGTTCGAATATTCATTAGATAGCTTACAACTTAGTTCCAAGAGTTGGATTCTTTGAATTTTTATGGTACTTACGTAATAGTCATAATGAGAAAATCTTCCTCAGAAATTATAGAAGAAGCTTTAGATATATCATTTAGTCTCATGATAATAGTTCTGCTATAAATTCGATCAAGCTTGTTAGATGAGTTTGGATTTGTAGATTTCTCCATGATGATATACCTACTTAGTTTTTGCTGTAATCGATTGAAATTTAATCTGGGAGAACTCTGTATCTTCTGAAACTTTTTTCAGAAGATAGTTTTTGCTGCTCTTTCATTCGTTTTGATTTGTAAAGAGCTCTTAGGTTGGTTCTTCAGCATTCGTATGATATTTCATGTGTTGAACACTAAAATGTCTAGACCCTAAAAAGGAAAGCTATCACAGTGTTGTTTCATGTGTTACCGTAAAAGCAAAGAAATCTGCAAGGGGAGTAACTGTCCCAAGTTACAGGACTGCCCCAAGTCACCCGAATCAACCGGTATGTAATAAATAAATTTAATTCTGCACTATGTGGTGAGTTTGAGATTGGTGTGAGCTTGCATTTGTATCTGTATTTGTATGATTTTCCTTGTAATTTATAAATAGTGTTCACTAGTTCGAACACCCGTTTATTCCAGTATTTCATAAATAAATGAAAAAAAAATAAATAAAATCTGGTATCTCAAATAGACAATCACAAAAATAAATGAAAATGAGGTTTTTTCATCTTTCATCCTAACTACTCTATGAAAAAGGCATGTTTTCATTAACACTTCAAAAACAGTTGTCAGAAATCGATTTCTACTTTGAGGAAAAAGAAATACGAAAAGAATTTCGATATTTCAGATATTAATTTTCAACAAAACTTGATGTGCTGAAGTGTGAAGTGAAAAAAAAAATCATGAAGTTATTATGAAAAAAGTGCTTAGGTCAGTATAGATTCTTATAGGGATAAATTATACAAATCAATATACATAAATTAAGTAAATAAACTAACCCTTATTATCCGTGTAATATTATAATATTTGTAATCAAACATAAATTGATCTTGAAATCATTTGAAGAATTTCTGAATGTGTATTTTTAAATGAAATATGATAATATAAAGATTATAAAGGTTTCGATTCATTTTAGCTTAGTACCTACATAGTAAATGTAGAAAATATTTTTGGTTGCAGAATGGCGAAGGCGTAGGTTATTTCTTTCAATGAAATTGACTTCCACTCCATAACAGGACAATTCCAAAGTGTTCATCAATTTGTTTTAGTGCTGGTTGATGTTTTTTACATTATTGAGCTTTCATGATTTTCAGGATAGGCAGTACAAAAATTACCTGCAATGACATGGAAGTATTCCATCTGTTCAGAAATTTGTTCCTTTCCTTTTTTCTTTCACCACGGATCGGCTCAGTTTAAAAGATACAGGGTGTTGAAAAACCATAAAAATTTTATTTTTATTTCTACCTTACAAACGGTTTTATCGAATGAAATTAATTTCGGAATAGGTATAGTTTTTAATTTATTTGATGGAGCTTTCTCGAACACAAGATACCACCCACGTCTTCCAGTTTTCTCATTATGACCACTAGATTAGGTATACTAAAAATGACAAAGATTCAAAGAACCCAACTCTTGAAACTAAGGTAGACGCTATCTAATGAATATTTGAACGTTTTGTAAAATAAAAATATTCTAGATATTTTCTCGTATAATGCGCCGTTTTCGAGTAATTCGATGTTTAATATTGATAAGTATCTGTGAAATTTGAAAAACTGGGTGTTTGGCTGAATAAAACTCTGTTTAAATGATACACAGAAAGTAATTCTGATTTTCCAGGGGTGGCACAGCTCATTATTGAAACTTGAAATGGCTATATCTTTTTATCAGGGCCGAATCAGAAAAAATGGTATAGGAAAAAAGTGCTTCTTTTGACCCCAAGCATCTACTGTTAACATTTATACGAGTCAAAGAGTCGCCCTGTGAAAATGTGGTTACACTGATAATTTGTCTCACCCAAACTCTTCTCGAAAGGAGGCGTTGTAATTTTGATATTATGTTGATTTATAAAATTAGTAATCATTTTTTTGGGGTGTTTCGTTTTCGTTAGTTTGTAGCCATTTTTGGTGTCTAGAAAATCATTTTTGCTTATTGATTTTTTCACAGAATTTCTGTCAAGTTAAATATACAGTTTATTGTATTATATATGTAAAATCAGTAAAATGACAAGTTTATTGTTCAATAAATAAATAAATAGTAATAGATACTACTGTAGGTCCCAGAAATAATTCTCTAATTCTTTTTGAAGATGTTTATCAAATTCAAAACAAAAGGTATATAAGGTCAATGAATTATAGAAGCAGATAAGCATTGCAATAGAGCACAGAATATCAATCAACTTCCCTTTGAAATATTTAAATGGGCAAAAATTTGTGGTTTTCCGTTAGTTGATGCATAATGCTATGCTATAGTAGATGTCCTGGGCCCATAAGCGAGCGGATATATGGCCAATTTTCATTCATGTGTTACATTAGGGTATCTCCTAGTTTTTTTAGTTTATTTTTTGCATTCGCTGTCTTTTCTTCATTTTCACATTCCCCAATATGTCTGGCAACATCGTCGGGCAATTTATTCGACCGGCCTGACGTCATCAGTGACCACCGCGACTATGGCAGATCAATAATTTTCCAGGATCGCGGGAGGTAATGTCTCGTCATACCGAACGTAGCTCCATCTCAAATGCTAATCTTTTCACTATCAAAAGAGGGTCGGTGAGGGAAACGATAGAAGGGTACTTAAATATTTATCGTTTCCAAGTTACGATTTGACAGGTGTGGGGTCCCTGAGTGATTCATTGAAATGCCATGCGATTATCAGATAACATGATGTTCTCCTAACTATCCGCATGCAGTGAACAGACCTGCGGCTTTTTTTTTCGAAAAATTTGACGATGATCTTCATTCCTCTATCCATGACGTGGTTTAATGAACTGCTGGTCTCTTTCACTACGTTGAAAAACTTTCAATACCTGTATGAACCAAGAATTTGCCCTACCCTACCCCAACATGAGTTTTCAATAGATACATATGCTGGTCGACTGACATATCATTTCAATCATCTTTTCAATGTGAGTTTGAACATGCTATTAATAGAATTATAGAAATAAATTATTGACCAATAATTTATGTTATCTATCATTAAAAGGGATTTGTTTCCCGCAAAATCTTATTAGAGATTTGAAGCTGAAATCCGCCAGTTGATTTTTAAATACCCCATCTTCTGTCAACGAACCCCTTAGTCGCAACCCCATATCCCTATCGTGGGTACACCGATTGGGCTCGTTGGAAAGCTCAAGAAATATGGGTTTTTGTTTTTAATTTTATTTAGTTTGTCAACCAACAACAAATTAGGACACTGAAACTTAACTGAGTTTCAATTATTTTTTGGCAATAAAATCGAATATTTTTCGTCAAGCCGTTAGTCGCAACCCTATTCAACTTTCGTTTTTCAAATGGAAACATTTACCACGTGTGGGCTCGTTGGAATGCTAACACAAAAGGAATATTTTTAATTTTGTCAATATGGGAAGAACCATGAAAGTCTTTTGAAAAAAAATATAAAATACTTAGTTTCTCAAACAAAACCTTAAAATATAGTACCTAAGCTAAATATCGAAGATATGAATTTTGTGCGTTACTTTTCACTCATTTTATATACAGGGTGTTTCCTAATTGAATGTCAATATTTATAGGGGTGATTTTTGGGCCCATTTTAAGACAAAAACTTTATATGAACATATGTCCTAAACGTCTTACCTTTTGAGATACAGGGTGGTAATGTTTTCAAAAATAAATTATTTATTATTAATATCTACAATACCACTTCAGATATTTTAAGGGAATGCATGCACTATGAATCAAGAGGCATTTTTTAATGTGTCACTTTTTTTTAAATTTCCACCAGTGGCGTTCGTACGTTATTCGACCTACCTATTTCGGCAGACATTGTTGGAACGCCACAGATTTTTCCTGAAATGAAAATTGTTTTTGAAATTCCCAATCATTTCGTACCAAAGTTGATCACTTGATTTTTTCAATCCGATAGATGGTTTTCGCTTATAAAAATGAAAAACGTTTCTCTGCATTGAAATAAATTACATTATGTATGTAAGTAAGAAGGAATTGTTACTTATCGTAGTGGGCTGTGGCCAAGAATTTGATATTTCTGTTGTCAGGGTGGTTGCATTATTAACAGTTCATCAGTCTTCAAATTCAGTTCTTCGGGTGTTATTCATTTTTGAAAACTTTACCATCCTATGTATCTCAAAAGGTAAGATGTTTAGGACATATGTTCATATGAAGTTTTTTTCTTAAAATGGGCCCATAAATCACCCACATAAATATTGACCTTCAATTAGGCAACACCCTGTATAGTTCGAAACCCTTTTTTTCAGGAAATAGAAATTATCTTCTTGCTTCTGAATTTTTCCACTACATAGCTGCTCGGGAAAACGTTCGCAGTTTCTATTTTCTACCATCATGGTAGAAAGGAGCCCCCCCGGAAGTTTTTGGATTTTGTCCTATGAAGAAGATGTCCTTCAATATAATAATTTCAGCTCATTCTTCACACAAATTCATTATCATTACACTTAAACGGTCAAACAAAGAGTTTTTTCTGAGGTTTTTATCTCTGTTTTCATGTATCATACGAAGATATGTATGGTCCCCGTTGACAATTTGGCTCTGCTTACACTGAGATCTGGAACGAGGAACAGGTTTTAGGATCTGTCTCTTGTTGCCATTTCTTTACACCCGCTTCATTGTTTTCCATACCATATGTACTCCAACTCACTGATGAAAAATGCCATAATTCCAATTAAGTTTTTTCCATACTTCCTTCCATTTTTCACTATTCAACCTCAATATTGTTACATAAATCCTATCTGATGATTTCAGTCTACTCCATTGAACTTTAAAAGAAGTTCTTTCAGAGTTCAATGGTCTACTCAGCTCAGGGGATGCATTTGAAGATGGAAGCATAAAACCAATTTGTGACACAGTTCGCTCTGGTTGCATGTAAATGGGGTACATTTTTTTTCTATTTACTATAGGTTACTATCAACCTAGCACGAAAGCGTAAATGTGCGTCTACAGTGTATTTCTTGATTTGTTATTTAGTTTCATTTCGGTTAGTATTATGAAAGTTAAGGTTAACAATATTTTCAGTAAGAAATATATGACACGTCTGGACTGTCTACAGTGTCATGGGTCTACTTTTATTTATACTTTTTATTAATGATTTACCAGAATACCTAAAATCAGTATTGGTGCTTATTTTTGCAGATGATATTTCTGTTGCCATTACTGCCGCGAATGTTGCTAAACTTGTCAATGCCTGTAAATGTCTTATTCAGAGTTTCATCGATTGGCGCCAGGAAAATGCATTTGTATTGAATTTTGTGAAAACTGAATGTATTCACTACTGTAACGAAAACATTGGGCATGACACTTTGGGCATCACCTATTTTGATACTGCAATAAAATATGTGGAACATGGAATATATATAAAGTATTTAGGTACCTATATACATTGACGAATATCTTAAGTGGAGCCATCACAAAGACATACTGAGTTAGAAATTGAATAAATCCTATTATAACGAGTTAAAAATTGTGTTTCAACTGGATGTTTGCCCAATTTATACTATTGCTTGGTTTACAGCCATATATCGTACAATATTTTACTGTGGGGTAATTCCACTTATGTAAACAGAATCTTTGTTGCTCAAAAGAGCACAAAGAATTGCCCGAATATTTTAAAACTTTGAATAATTTTGTCTGTTCTAACAGGAAAACTAAATCTCTGTTAGTGGGAAAGCGGTAATAGTCTGAATGAATATTTGAAGGATATTTTGTGACTTAATATTAATTTTGTTCTCTTCTTGGGTTTTTCAGATTTGAACATAATGTGTATTTTTTTTTACTTGTCTCATACATTTCGGATGTCTTAGAAGATGAATAAAGATTATTATTATTATTATCATATCATATAAATTTCTACCAGCAAACGGATGTAGACTTTATCTTCGATAAAGTTGTCTAAATCAGAATTAAATCAATTCGTTTAAGCATGTTGTTTATTCCTTTCATGAATTTCAAATTCACTTTCTATCGTATATGAATGAACAATGTATGACCGATTAATGATAGAGGGGTGAAAAACCCCAGTCACCCCCAGCGTCCTGTCACGTATGGTACGGCTTGACAGGTGAGAGGAAGCAAGGTAGTAGCCCGTGAAATAGCATTCTAGTGTTGACCATGTGAACCTAGTCAAGCAAAGAACATCACCTGTCCTTTTACTTATTGTCCACCCACGTAAAGGATCTAGATATCTCGTCATCAATTTGATCCACTTTGGGTTGAGTTTATAATGTTTATTGTTGTATTTTATATGACGCTAAGTAAGGAATCTTGAAAGAAGTTTTATGACTATACCATACCTCAAGATAAGAAAACTTCGTGATACTTTTTAGTGAAATAGTAACAAGAAATATGGTCAGATGCAAGGTGCATCATTGTAAATGCCTCTAAAATTTCATAAATATCTTCCTTTTAGTCTTATAGATATTTACCTGATCCTGATGGATGTTGATTCTTTAATCACCGTCAGTTATTTCCAAATACACTGCGCAAAAAAATTAACGCACATTCTGAAAATCTCAATTTTAATGAAAGTTAACTCTACATTGACTTTATAACTTATTTTTTATGTTCTCTCGGAAAGGTTTTGAACGAAACAAGACACATTAAATGGAAGAAAAATTCAGGATTTCACCGAATCTCATGTGAAAGAAGAGAAATGAACAATTTTCAAAATACTGAAATGCTGATAAGTGATTTAATACTTGGTATTTCCACCCCTTGCGTTGATCTCAGCTCGGCAACGACGGTTCATATTCAAAATGAGTGATCTTAAAATGTTCTGATCTTATCCTTCCCAGATTTCTCCGAGTTGGATTCCTGAGTCATTAAGAGTAGCTGGATGATTTTTCTGAACTTCTCAGCCTTCTATTGAGGTTGTCCCAAACCTGCTCAATCGGATTGAGATCTGGACTTCTTGCTGACCATTCCATTCGAGAGACTTCAACCTCTTCAAGGTACTCCTGAACGATACGCGCACGATGGGGTCTGGCATTATCGTCCATAAAAATGAAATTTTCACCAATGTATGGGGCAAATGGCACTACATGCTCTTCAAGAATGTTCCTTATATACTTATCAGCATTCATAGCTCCATTATCAACGACCACTAGGTCTGTGCGAGCAGTCAAAGATATTCCACCCCATACCAAAATCGATCCTCCCCCAAAACCAGTAGTATTCAGGAAATTGCACTGAGCATATCTTTCATGTGGACGTCTGTATACAAGGGAACGTCGATCACAATGGTAGAGGCAGAATCTAAACTCATCTGTGAAGAGAACTCTTTCCCAATCGGCCTCTTCCCAATGGATATGCTCTCTCGCAAAATCCAAACGCGCCCTTCGATGGGCTGGGGTAAGAGCTGGGCCTCTTGCCGCGATACGAGGCCTTAAATCATATTCTCTGAGGCGATTTCTTATTGTCTGAGTGCTAATTTGCACCTCATGAGTTTGCTCAAGCTGAATTTGAAGGAGGCGAGCGGTTGCAAACCGTTGTCTCAACGAAGAAACTCTCAAGTAACGTTCTTGAATGGTAGTTGTTACCCGTGGTCTACCCTGTCCTGGTCTTCGGACATTCATACCTGTCTCCCTGAATCGCTGCAACATTCTGGACACACTTGTATGGGAAACTCCAAACCTTTCTGCAATTCTTGTGTATGTCCACCCTTCTTCTCGCAAAACTACCGCTTGGGCACATTCCTCTTGGGTCAAATTGCGTGTTTCGCGTTGCATAGCGATCGAGTGTAGAAAATCAAACGAAAGAAAAACTATTGATCACTAGAATTGATCGAGAACAACTGATTTTAGCATGGAGCCAATACATTCAAAATTTTTTTTATTCCTGCTGGGAAAAAACATCTGTATTGAAGAAAACCGTTGAAAGTGGATAACATATGCATGCATAATTCTGATTAAAATAATTATCATTGAGAACACCTTCAGTTGTAGAATAAATTTGAGATTTCCATAATGTGCGTTAATTTTTTTGCGCAGTGTATGTTGAATCTGTTTTGAAAATCACCAAGAATCTGGATATATGTATTGAATTATTAGAAAAAGCATATTTCCATTCAATGAAAACTCCGAAAATAAAAGACACATTAACAAGTAATGAAGAAATATAAATGAACAACTGTACGTAATGTGTCGAATCTCTCAATACCTACCAATCTTTTTGCACTGTACAGGTAATGCATTTCATCGATTAAAATGTTAGGACATTGTTTGGTTAGTGCACGTGAGGGAAAGTTTATTTTGTGGCCCTTGCCTTCCACGAGGGCTACTGAATATTTGATTCTTGATAGACGGGCAAACATTTTCTTTCAGGTAAGGACTAATGATGGAAACTAGCGGGTTGTTTGGTATAGGGCGATGTTGATAAAATACGAGAACATCAAATCAGCTCTTGAGAGCCAACAAAATGTTAGCTACACACAAGGGGGAAATGTTGATTGAAAAGATCTATTAATGAAACGTCATTAGTGTTACTAGAATAATCAAACACTCCGCCGCCAGCCGTGAAAAAATCTCACAATAATAATAACATACATTCCTATGATATAATTTATTTGTTACTCATTTGCAGAAAAAGGAAAGATTTAGTGTTTAATTTATAAAGGCTGCACCCTAAATTCCCTCCAGAAGAACATTCTGCAATGGGCTATTTTACTAAATTTCAAAATAAATGTAATTGCAATCCTTATAATTCAAATATATCGAAATATATTTTTTTCAAATTTTAACATATTGCATTTTGTCTGTATTCACTTATGGAAATTCTTATTTCGCGTTCTCTCTTATGAACATTCTACGTCATTTTCACAATCCGGCAACGCCCATCGAGTCAATCATGGTCATGAAAGTTTTCTGATCACCATAGACTTAATAAATATATATATAGACATATAAACGTGGACTGAGCAATGCTAGCATGAAATTGGCTATTTTATAGAAAGAGAGAAATCATCGTCGGGCCATTACCTGTCTCCTTTGTTTTCACATAGAGGTGAGTGCGGACCAATCAAAAATCTAGAAAAAGACAACTAGCATGCCCGATTTTCAGTTTCTCTCTGTCACTTTTTTTGACTGCATTTCCTGATTAGATAGAAAGGGAAGGCACAGTCCATATCTCTATGATCTCTATGTTCTCTCTATGTCTATGATAAATATCAAGTTTGGAGTTCACATTTGACAAGAAAAACAAACAATGACGCAAAATGTCGCTGGTTTTAAGGAGACACAGATTACAGAAACAATTTTTGGATCTGTGGACATAAAATTCTATATCTTCTCGATCGGTCCTTCTGTTGTCGAATTAACAAAAATTACTAGACTTTAGTGAATAAGGTATTCTATGTGAGAAGCTTTTACATATTCGTATGTTTACTAAGTTTCGAAGGGTGTATTTCTGCAATTTCTGAATTTTGAGGCGAATCTTTCACGTGTTATATAACTAAAGCCTGTTTGCAACAGCCGAGAATTCTCTGGAGAATTCTCTACCAAATGTTGATGAGAAAACGGCAGAGATTATTTTGTACGCAACTGAACATTACAGTAACGGTACATAATTCACGGCGCATCATAGAGAAAGGGAAAGAGTCTCTTGTCTCTGCGGCGCATGAAATCTCGAGTAAATTTTCTAGAGAATTCTCGGCTGTTGCAAATGGGCTTAATGGAAAAGGGTTTCCATAAATAATCTTATATCCGATTTTGGAGTTTCAGGAAACTTGTCCAGACCTACCAGATTATTCAGGGGTTTGTATAGGGTTTTTCAACAACAACTTCATTTTATAAATCAAAATAAAACAATAAATTCAGATGACCATTGTCATCTGAAAATTTCCATCATTATTCAAATTTTTATTTCATTCAGAAAAGGAAGGTTTGGCAATTATGAATGGAAAATGATATCTTATAAATGTCCACCACGACCACGGTTACAGATGTCGATTCTTTCATCAAAGTTTTTAGTCTCTTTTCAACGAAATGGTGGGTCCATTTCGTTAATAACTTCACGAATTTTGAGTTTTAAGGCTGCAATCGATTCGATTGGCTCCTTATAAACTCTGTCTTTAACATAACCCGATAAAAAATAATCCAGCGGTGTTTAATGGCATGAGCTAAAACGAGCTAGCCCATTAACGGCTGAATTTCGTGAAATTATGCTATCAGGAAATTTGGTTTGCAATAAATCCATTGTTTCGGTAGATGTGTGACTTGTGGCACCGTTTTGTTGAAACCGCATATTTGAAGATATCCATATCTTCAACAATAGGCCAAAATTTAGTTGTTAGCATCTCTCGATTTTGTTGACCGATCTGTAAAACTTTTACAGATCCACAATTTTCATAGTGAATTTTATTATTTTGAAACGATTTGAAACAATTGCCCAAGTTTCTACTATAGATATGCCAAAAACTAAATGTCGAAACTTTCATGTACTTCCGGTGGGGCCATAGTGGAAAACAAAGTTCTTGTTAAAAAACCCCTTACTTTTTACGATCATAGTCCAAATCGAATTGATCGTGATCCTTTTATAACCTCGCCTCTAAGTAGCCGTTTAATGCCCAAATTTCATATTTCTTTAACCAGTCATATCTGAGGAAATTTCCGTTAGAAAATTATAATGTGAATATCAGTTCCGATCAGAACTAGATGCCGCAGATAATGGTCACATTCATTTTCATATTAATCAATTCCATGTCAGTCAAAAACCCTATTAACATTTTTTGGATTTGTTTAAAAATGTTAAAATTGGTTATCGTGTGTTATCCTAGGAAGTTAGATGTAATGCCGTAACGGACTTTTCAATAAAACTTTTGGAGGTGTACAAAATTGTAATCGATCATTTTCTTCTTCGTCTATCTCTTACCCAGCGTCGTCCATAAAAGCCTGAATTAAACAGCTTCCTGCACGACTTATTTAGAAGAACTTGATATCTTCAATATACAGGGGGTTTCTAAATTAGAGGTAAAAACGGAAAGAGGAGATTCCTTGAGTAATTTTAAGAAAAACAGTCTCATATATCAAATGTTTTTCTCTTATAGTATCTACACATCACAAAATATTCAATACAGAAGTTTAATTTGATGTGTCAAATCTAACAATAAATTCATTCTCTATAGCTTATCTACTAAGTGAATTTTTATGACAATTTGGTTTTTTCTGAGAATTTCGAGAGAATCGTTCAAAAATTTGTTCTCAAAATCGGTAGCAAATACGACAAAACTACAAGACACAATAATATTCAGTATAACAACAAATCTTCTTTTTACATTTTTTCAAATTAACATTGGCTCACCAAAAAACAGTTCTAGCAGGGGAAAATGGGGGACAGTGTTATAGAAAAAAAATCACCCTGTAGGTTTGCTATCGAAATTGGCATGTTACATGGTGTAAATTCTCGATTGTAATACCTATCTATGCCAAATTTCAGTTCAATATATTTTGAAGTGTGAGAAAAACTTCTTCCTTAACACCCTGTATCTCGAAAACGAATCTCCCTTTTTCGTTTGTACCTCCAATTTAAGAACTCCCTGTATAGGGAGGGTTTTTTTCAACAGAAGGTAGAACTGGTCAAAATGAAGCGTTTCAACAAAAATCCCCTATACAAAACTTTCAAAATTGCAAAGTTGAAAAAAAAATTCAAAACTGAAATAGGTCCTAATACGACCCTAGACCGTTTGTTAGCTGAATTATGGCAAAGCAGTGGGAAAAAATGTATCTCCTGATTCGACCATGTGGTTTATTCGTTTAGGATATTGGCTCGTTCGATATCTACGTGGTAATGAAAATGGAAACTTAGGATTTCCGAATTGTTCTCATTATTTTTTAGTAACTTACACGATTTTATGAAATGGCTCATTTCGACACCCACTGACAGAAGAGACAAGTGTAAAACATAGAATAATACTTCAAAATCTCACCAACAAAATTCGTCCAAATTATTCACGAATTTTTTCACAATACCATCACAATCTTCTTGTTCGAACTATCCAACAATCGTCGTAAAAATGGGATGAAATGGGGAAACATTATACCACTTTTTCAACATAACTAACATAAGCACTTCCAAGAAACTGCCTCGATTCTCTACATTTTTTTTCACCCTAAATTGCACGATACAACAATTATGATTCTCTCAAAAGTGACCTGATGCATATAATCCGATGAACTTGGTGCTGAACCATTCATTGTCCAGCCATATGTTCATGTTTTGTTTCGTTTTTGCGATGTCACCTTCCACAGTCCCGTACTTGGAATTCAAAATCTGGGGGTTGTATCTCAGCCATCCTGGATATTTTATATAGCCAATTTATAGCCGACTTATTTTGTTGAGTTCTACCTCCTGTCAAAAAAAAAGTCTCCCCTTTGAAAACATATACAGGATACAGGATATAAATTCCCATCAAACTCGGATATCTGGTTCCGGAGTTATATAAAGACAAACATACAGATCGAGAAACAAACTGACTTTCACATTCATAATATTGGTAAGGATTTTTGAAAAATGGAATTAAATGATTTCAATTTTATAGCAAAAATTTGTACGTGATTTATATCAGTGAAAAATTAACCTTTATGTATTATTTTTTTCTCATAGAAAATGAGGTATTTTATATTTCAGAAAAATATATACACAGAAACCGTGAAAATCTTCGTAAATGAAGAGATTTCATTTACTTTTCATTCAACAAAAAATTCGACTAAATTCAAACTTCGAACGTGAGGGTTGTTGTATGGATGGTTTGAAAATTACTATTTGAAAAATTATAGGGGTTTAATGATTCTATTATATATTACAAAATATTTTCAAGCTGTGGAAGCTGCTCTGTTTCCAATTGGAATCAAGGTTTATTTGCCCCATATATTGCAAGGAGATTCAACTTTTTGATTTCAATAAACGTTTTTTGAATTAAATCGTCGATCGCAACATAATCAAACTGATTTTGCCATGATTTTCACTAAGGAAATTCATCAACTCGTGAAAAATTCGGAAGTTTTCTCAGGTGTTGAGAAACATTCATAGAAAACTAAATCAAGAAGAATCATTCTAGATTTTTCTCGATATTACTTCGTACTTTCCATCGAAAAAAGATCCTACCTTGACTAGAGTACACTTTCCATCCCTCACTGCCACAAAAATTCCACTGAAATGCACTATATTCAACCAACAAAGATCATCGGAACACAAGCGAACTAAATGAAATGTGCGAGTTCATAGAAAAATCTATGAGCAAACATTTCGTTCGAATAACTGCAGATGCTTTCCAGGAACAGCATAGAAATAAAATGAAAAATTAGGTTTCGTGAATACCGCGCATTAAGTGGCGCCAAGCGGAAACAGGCGCACAATACCGAAGAGAAGGGGTGGACGCAAGGAGGGATGAAAAAATGTCGCGATAAAAAAATTCGGATTTCAATTATTTCCCTTGATTGGGAGTTTTAGTCATCGTCACGGCGTAATATTGTGTAATCTAATGGAGTATTGATTCTACAGTGGAATTTTCGTGAGTGCATGGGGTGATCAATACTAATAATCACGATATCTGCATCAGGAAAATATTTCTGGAATTCAACACATTAATTCAATAATTTTGATCTTACTGACTACTTCAGGGGTGGTTAGGTTAGGTTAAGTTATCTAGGCTACAATTTTGTGTAACACAAAGTGAGAGAGATATCAAAAAACAAGGTTATTATCTTTTTGCTCAAAGGACCAAACCCGCAGATTTTGTTTGGAAAATAGCTTTCGATTAAGAGTACTAAATTTTATTGGTTATTCATTTATGACTATATCTTTTCAAATTCAAATTGGCGCTAATCAAAATCAAAATGACGTTAGTCAAAATCAAATTGACAATACCAATTTCAAACTGGCATTAATCAATTTCAAATTGGCATTTATCAATTACAAATTGACAATAAACAAAATCAAATTAACAATTCTGAATTCTTCATTGGAATAAAATGTATTAATGAAAAAATTTTATTGAATGATATACACAGTAGACAACGTCATAATTAATTAAAACTATTCGAGAATAACGAATTTTCTCAAAAAATTTATATCTTGCATATCGAATGCAGAAAAAATGAATCTTTGGATATGAGCGATGAATTTCGCACAACTAACAACCGTTGCCTTGCCAATATTATTTTTAACGATATTCTCTAATTTCTGGAAATTCTGGATTCTACCATTTCGTTTCATTTACAGAACAGAGATGGAAGATCGTTTGTTTTTAATGAGTTATCATGAAAAGAGACGATTTCAGATTCCCATTATGTTTTAGAATCAACGTTTATAACTGTTCGCTGTTCTTTGGATACATGTTATTGTTAACTATTTTATTTCGCAGAGAGATTTGAGAGACTCCGAATACATGCTTAGTAATACTTTTCGAGATGTTGCCATCAGAAAAACTCATAATTTTTGAACGAAAAAGACAGAGAAAAAGAGCTGTGTTGATCTGTGTGATCAACTGATTCAGTTCCATTCGAACGTTGATGTTCGATTTTTACAATTGCAGTTTTATTATGTTTAATATCAATTGGAATTGAGAAATGCCAATTTGAACTTGATTGATGCCAATTTGCTTCTGATCAATGCCAGTTTGATATTGATATTGTCCATTTGATTTTGACTATAACGTCATTTTAATTTTGAATGCCAATTTGAACATGAAAAGCTATAGTATTGGCACCGCCCTATTTGTGAAGGTGCTTGAAAAGACTGTTGTACAGGTATTTAGATTATTTACTAGTTGAAAAAGTTTCGGAACATATTCAGTTGAATCCAGGTTTATAAAATTTCCTGAAAGTAATTTATACCATATTGGAAAATTTTTCATTCTTTCAAATATCCTGAATGAAAGTAATCTTCACAGTATCTCATATTAGTAATAATAATGAGATTTATTCTTTGAAATCTAAAAGGTTGTTACAATTTTAATATCTGTATAATAAACCTAAGGAAATCCACTAGATAAGGCAAAGGCTGTGTCATTTAATAACCTGACACAAAATTCAGGAGCATAAAGTTCATTATCATATTATCATTGTATAAAGACTTTATACAATGATATTAATGATATTATCAATGAAATGACCCGCCAACTAGACCGAACTAGTTTTTGAGTTTTTTATTGGAACAACAATCAGAGACACGACGTGTGTTATACAGGGTTTTTCCTAATTGAATGTCAATATTTATGGGGATGATTTTTGCGCCCATTGTAAGAAAAAAACTTCATATGTCCTAAACGTCTTACCTTTTGAGATACAGTTTTCAAAAATAAATTAGACGCGAAGAACTGAATTTAAAAACTGATGAACTGTTAAACGAAATAATGACAATAACAAAAGTATCAAATGTTTGGCCACAGCTCACTACGATAAGTAACAATTCTTTCTTACTTACATACATAATGTAATTTATTTCAATGCAGAGAAACGTTTTTTATTTTATAAGCGAAAACCGTGCAACTGATTGAAAAAATCAAGTGATCAGCTTTGGTAAGAAATGATTGGGAATTTCAAAAATAATTTTTATGTCAGGAAAAATCTGTGGCGTACCATCAAAGTCTGCCAAAATAGGTAGGTCAAATTACGTACGAACGCCACTGGTGGAAATTTAAAAAAAAACTGATACATTACAAATAAAATGCCTCTTGATTCATAGAACATATGTATGACAAGTTTCATTAAAATATCTGAAGTGGTATTGTAGATATTAATAATAAATGATTTATTTCTGAAAACATCTCAAAGGTAAGACGTTTAGGACATATGTTCATATGAAGTTTTTTTCTTAAAATGGGCCCAAAAATCACCCCTATAAATATTGACATTCTATTAGGAAACACCGTGTATATTCTGAATTACGAAAAAATATGGGATTGGATTATGTAAAAATAACACAGGGTTTATATTGAAAAAAAAATTAATCACTAAAGTGGCGGACTGAAAAAAACTGACTACGCCACTGCATTCTACATGAAAAAGTATATGCAGAATGTAACATTTGTTTTTTGATATCACTGATACTTCACGAAATAGAGGCACCAGTACGAAGAGCCGAAAAATGAGTTTTCACTTATAATTTCGAAACAAAAGAAGGTGAAGGGATGGGGTTTTGGCCATTATCTAACAATCTTTTGAAAATCGGAATGTACATAATATCTCATAACCTGAGCTTGAATGTGTGAATGTGAATTGTTCCACTCAATAAACAAATATAATATTCAAAAAAATACCAATCAATGGAACTGAACTATAGTAGGTAACTAACTAGTGGTAGAGTACTGATATACAAAATTTCGAGGGGATCGTAAAACTATTATATAATTTCATTTCAGAAACGTTATTTTGAACCTAAAAACATTAACTTCAAAAATGTTAGCTCCGTTATAATTTTTTTTATACCCCACTGTCCAAAATTTTCAATGCTAGAAATGGTGAAATAAAAGAATATTCATTGATTGTTCGAATGCCTTTTAACTTTCTTGTACATGTACATATCGTGTAAGTACATGTCGGGACACTGGCCATCAATTTTTTTCAACCGCATAACAGCAAATTACCCTCATGTGGAACAATAAAGAATCGAATGCCAGGTGCTAGATTATGGTTTTGTCCAGGTGTATAATGATAATGTTATGTAATTACCAATTGCTCACTTGTTCTTCCTTATTCACCCCTATGCTTTACTCGGTCAAGCGTAAAAAATAAAACGGCGCAATTCCAATGTACCCGATTACGAGAAGATCTATGCCATAGGTACCTACCTACTCGTCGTTGAAAAAATCCAATCGATCGTTTTGGCAGAGATGAGTATTATGTAAGAACAGGAAAAAAAAATAACTAATGACTTATCTTCATAACAATTTTGGTGAGAGAACACAAAAAAAACATAGAAGAATAGGTAATAATAATATTTCAAAAATATTTTTCTGAGATTAAAGTCGAAATTTAATAACTGTCTAAAAAAATGTGAAATTGAAAAAAAAATTTTTTCGCATTACGTGAGATTCTTTCTTTATTTATTTGATATCGAAACATTCAAATTTAACCAAGGAGATATATCTCCTTGAATTTAACCGACGAATAGTAAATATATCACAGAACACTTAATATACTAAATTTTTGTAATGTAATGTATATGTTACGGCTAAAGATAGGTGTGAACATAAACTTAAGATTAGCCGGCTTAACTTAGGTTTAGCTTCGGTTATTTGCTAATGTTAGTTTATTCTATCTTTAGCCGGCTAAACTTAGGGGCGCAAATTTTCGGCAATTAAAAGAATGTAAAGAAATAGTAATACGAGTATAATCAAATTATTAATGCTATGCATTTTTTGTATGAATTTCACATATTTTAATAGCAGAAAAGCATTATGTTAAGCAGTTGAGAAATTGGAGAATGAACATATATTTGTTTCAACTGTGTCTCAACGAATTAGGGATGACGCTTGATGACAAAATTCGAGACATGCTATTTTGAGTGTGAGAGAAAACTGTAGTGTGGATTATTTTTCATCTTGTTATTATTCATAATATGAGGGGAATTGAATGAGCAAAAGGAAAGAATGAAGACAAGAATGATGCAGCGAACTTCTTCATCAAAATACCAAAGGTCAAATTCTAAAAAAATATAAGTATATAGAAGTACCCAATCTTGTTTGTAGTTAACCGGATTATTTGGCTGATAGCCTGATAAGCTTTACGATGAATGCACTTGTATCCCCCGGGATGATTCATCAAGGGTGGCGACAGACCGTATTTTGGAACCCGTATGTTCAATGACTCGGGAAGACATTTTTAACAAAATCAGCTATAGAAAGTGTTTTCAACTATGTTCATGTTCATAGTTTTTTTTTGTTCTTTTTTGCGAAAAAATTGGTTGGAAAGAAATTGCAACGTTAGAATCTATAGTTCCTATTTCGTAATTTTTCCATAAACCCAATTATTGAATGGTAGGGAGAATATACTTTTGTTTACAGAAAAAAATTTCTATGTCTAATATTTCATTTCCTTTGTGGGGTCATATTATGGTTTTTCACAAATTAGGCTCGATTTGAAGAGCATTAATCTCCTAAACAGATGAAAATAACTCGTTAAATTGAAAACCCATGGGCGTTATTTAATACGACCCCTATACATTCGATGCTCTTTTGCATATTTCAATTCTTAAAATTTAAACAAAAAAGTGGCCGTGTGCGTTCGTCCTCTCCCATCCGACCTTTCATGACACATCACTTCTCCGCGTGTCCATCGAATACATTTTTAGCCCTTCCGTTTTGGGTAATGTGCACATTAGCCGGCTAAAGATGAAATGCCCTGACGCAGATGAATATTTTATCAAAGAGGATTTGATTTTATCGAACTTTAGCCGATCCTCGAATATAAACCTAAGTTTAGCCGGCTAAACTTAAGTTTATGCTCACACCTATCTTAAGCCGTAACATATACATAGTAAAAACATATTTCATTTCCACGTATAATGATGGGTTTACGCAGCTTTCCCAAGAACCTAAGAATGAAAAAATAAATGGCGGATGGCGTACAGTGACTTCATACCCTCTATATATATGGGGGTTATACCCCCTATATAGGGGGTATAAAGTCACTGGCGATCACGTGAACGCCATCTGCCTGTTAGCCAAAGTTACCGCTACCAGAAAATGACAAAACCGTTGATTGAAGTATACTTCATTCAACTTTATTTTAGCAGTCGGTTGGCCATGGAAATTTGACACATTTCACTCTGTATAGTACGAAAATGTGGGGTTATGAAGCTTGTCAAAACATTTTTGGGTTTTAAATCAACGCTTTGTTGCCCGTTCTACGTAAAAGTTTCTGTTATCACGTATTTTATCACAATGTCGAATCTCTTCGGAAAATATGTGACGAACATAATTGAAGTTTATACAAACTGATTGAAGGCATACCAAATCCAGTTATTTGCATGGAAAATACAAGAGAATAGTATAATATCATATGCACTAGCTTGAGGAGAGTTAATGTTCGTTATCTTCTTTGGCTTACATCATTTGTAGATTTCAAAAATATTAACCCGAAGATGAAATGCGTATGATGCAGTGGTTGGGAATGGGTATATCACGAAGGAATTAACAGATAATTACAAGAATGTTAAATTCTTCAACCAAAATCATCTTGTAAAAGGAGTTGAAGGAAATTTCAAGTTAAGGTGCAACTGTGCAACTTCACCGTTGAACAAAAATTTCACATGAATAAACAAGTAACAGGGCAACTTGCGCGTATTTGTGGCTATTCATCTTAATACATTGATATAATAATAATTAGGTATTTATTGGTACCTTAAGACATTTACATTGAATAGGACAAGTCAAATGAAAAATAGAAAAATCCATTTTAGGGAACTTATTCTCCGATGACATTTATCGAAAATCCTGTAGTAAACTTTTCGCATTAATTCACTCAAACATAAAATTCCCAAATGCCACCACTTTTTTGGGTCTCCCAATAGAAGGAAATTCTTTGTCATACTCCTCATTCACAATCTTTCTGATTGTGGAAATATTCAGCTGAAATATATGTCTTTTAGATTAAGATAAAACATATAAATTCTCATACATTGAATATGTTCGCTATCGTCTGACGTATTGTGGATTTTAGAATATCAGGGTATAACTATTTGAATGAGCGGACCTGAATTCTAAATAGCACTTCCTGAAACCCTGTCTCTTTTTTCAATCACTTTCGGCATTTTCGAATTTTCGTAATAAAAATTGATATTAGTTGTGGCAACGGCGTTATGACTAAGATGTCTAAAACTCTGGTGTATTCACTGATTCGATATTGTTTTTAATTTCGTGGGGATATCGGACCAGTTTCGTTTTTCCCACTGTAGGTAGCGCTGTTTAGAATTTGACAGAGCGTTGTCAATTGATATTTGAAAATAATTTGAATACTTTCCTACGACTAACGAATATGTTGTATTTATAAGCGACTATGGGTGTGTGAAAAAGTATTAATTTCGAGAAAGGGGTGTAGAACATTCATTCGTTCAGTAAGTTTAGGTTTCTGTATGAACAATCAAGAACTTCAGCTAATAATTCGGTGTTGTTGGAATTTGAGGCAGAAAAAATCAGATGAACGAACATTCGGGAAGGATATAGCTAAGTTTTATGGCAACTTCAGCGATATTTCAGAGAAACTGTATTGGAAATACGTAATGTGTGGATTGTGGACATGTATTGAGAATCAGAAATTGATAAATCTATTCGAGTTTGTTCTTCAAATATTCTTCCTGAATAGATATAGTGAAAATTACCTTTCCATCAACTGAATATATTGGATATTTGACCAATCAATTGTGTTTTATTATAATCATATTGAATTACCCCCCCTCACGAATTCAAGTTGTCAAGCGGAAATTATCTTGAAGAAGAACAGTAAATACTCCTTTGAACCCTTATTCGGTAGTGTTGTAATGTTGACAAATTTGTTTTTGCAACGAAAATTGAACTGTAAATCACAAATATTCCTTAACAGCTGTCAAAATGGGCCAGTTCATATTTTGCACTCGTTGATCGATATTCGATATCAACGCAAAACAAAATAAAACGAGAGAGTATCTTGGACTTCCTTTGATAGAACAAGGATAAAACGAAGCAAATGACATGGTGGCGCCGCCACGAAACTGATCCCATATCCCCGATTTTCTGAAATGTTGATGCTTGCAAAAAGTGACAAGTGCACACACCAGTATTTTAGACATCTTAGTTATGACATTAACGACATTTCATGAGTGCCAACCTAACTTCGTTCTAGTTATAAAAACTTGAGAAAATTATTTCATGGCCAACCGACTGCTAAAATAAATTTGAATGAAGTATATGTATGTGTACTAAAATCAATCAAATCAACGATAAAAAATGAAACTTTGTAAGGCAGATTTTCAGATTCCTCGGTACGCGAAAGCCATGTGATAGCCAAGTGCCAAAAAGAAGCGTTAGTCTTCAGTTTGTCTATGGGCGTCTATGAGCGAGACAAGATAACCATAACCTTAAAAAAATTACTAACCTAACCAATCAAAATATTTATTTTTATTATTATTTATATTAATCTTTGATTAAATGGATTGGCAATTGGACCTAGATCCCTCATCGAATTCTAGAGTTCACATGCGATTATATAAAAATGTGAAAAATGTTGAGGAAATAAGTAAAAAGTTGTTTGAAGGAAAGTTGAACTGCTGTGTAATCAAGCCACATCTTATAGTCGACCCATTTCAAGTAGCAGTGGCGGCTAATAAAGCGGTTGTTGCAGAAAACTTAACAACCAAAACTATTTTCACGGAAATCTTGTTCAACTTATCCATATCGAAAAACATAACGGCCAGTTTGAAAACGTTTGGAATCAATGACACTGATAAAGACTTACTTGTGGTGTCGATAAGTGAATTAGATGAAGTGAAAGATACTGTAGATTTTATAAATGGTGATGAAATTAGTGTGAAAGATATTAATAAACTAACTGATGTGAATATTGTGAAAAAAACTTATAAGATTACAGATGAAGAATTTAAAAATAATGATTTGTTGGATTCTATAATCAGCAGAATTGCTATAAAATAAATATTTTGTTGTTTTGGTAATCATTATATACCTCTTCTTCATACTTTCTTGAGAAATTTTTGCTTATATTCTATCTAGTCATTTCAGCAAACTGCAACGGGTCAAAGAAAACACTTTTTAAAAATAAATATATAATTATTCCTAGTATATTAATAGATATTCAATATTCAGTTCAAAAATAAAATCTCTAGTCACTAAGATATATTAATTAGGGGCTTATTCAATAACGATTTGGAAATGCCCCTTAGAGTGTTTGTATTATTTGTTTTGGACTTGTTGCTTTTATTTCTCATGCCTAATGGAACAAGGCTCATGCAGTCTTGTCTTATTTTCAGTTTATTATAGAAATCTAATACATCTGGGTTTGCCCACACCTGGGTCGCTCGAAAATCTAAAACCCTCAACGTTTTTAGACTCTGAGCCCTACTCAGAGCAACATATGCTTGTCCAGCTTCGAACACTCTTCCCAAGGACATTTCTACACAGTCCAAAGTGAGTCCCTGTGATTTATGTATCGAAAATGCCCATGCGAGTCTGAGCGGAACTTGCTTTCTAGCTGCAACGCCAGATGTAGTTTTAACACTCCATCGTTCGGGTACGGCTAGATATAATTCCCTTCTAAATTTTATCAAAGGATAATCATCCTTGAATTCCTTAACCACCCCTCTGGCCCCATTCACTAGCCCTTTGGAGATATTTATGTTTTTTAGGAGCATCACCTGGAAGGAAATAGTATTACTGTCATTTAGTTCAACTCCAAGTATTTAAAAATAACTAACTAATTTCCTTGTTTGTCTCCTTAGGAGAGTGGAAACTATTGAGTTCGCACTTATAAGTTTGAAATGTATTCTTATATTTTATCGATAAAACTAGCAACTAGTCCTTGGTTATCTTATTTGTTTCTGATAAGTAGTTTGATGCAAATCTGAAAACCTCCAATGGTTTCATCACATAGCCATTTTGTAGATTAGAATATAGAACAACATAAATATGCTGGGTACTCACTTGTGCTCCAATTTTCAATTCTAATCTCCTAGGTACAGTTGTCTGATTGTCAAGAGTCTTACCCATTGCAGGGTTACTATCGAGGGCGTCAAAAACTTTTACATCTCCAGGCAAAGCATTCAATTTAGACTCGTTGATCAGATCAGCATCTTGTGTATGTGAACAAAGTCTTGTTGCCAAAATTCCGTCTTGCTCAATACTCTGTGTTGCCGTAGACACCAATACTTTTTCTGACTCTGCTGAGACTTTTCCAATTCTCACTTCGTTCAAGATATCTATAAACTCTTGCTCTTCCTGCCTATGTACCTTCTTGAGTTCAAAAGTGTTATGAATACATGTCTTCCAAGCTTTACTCATGAAGCAAAAATTTATCTTCTTCTTTTCGTTTGCTTTGGATACAGGGGGGAGTTGAAAAAAATCACCACATAAGATAAGCTGAATTCCACCAAAAGGCTTGTCGCTTTTGCGAATTTTTCTAGCTACTGTTTCCACTTTCTGAAAAAGAGAATAAATGTATTTTCATTCATTCCGTTTCAGCAGAAACTGTTATCTACCTACCTCAAAATATTCAGCGTCAATCATAGATACCTCATCAATTATCAAATGTTTGCATTTCTTCCATAATATTGAAGAAGCACTTTTTGTTGCCATTTCAATACACTTATCAACGGAAGAAGTGCCTAATCCTATACCAGCAAATTGATGCAATGTAATGCCCCCTATATGACAAGCGGCTACCCCTGTAGATGCTGTAGCAACAGTTACATCCGCAGGTAGAGCGCCAATAATTTTTCGCAACAAATAACTTTTACCAGTACCTGCACTACCTGTGAAGAAAATATTTTGACCAGACAGACATGCTTCTAGAACTTCTTTCTGCTCTAAATCTAATGGATTATTTTGAATTGGAGATGAGGAAGTATAGAGCCTTTTGGCAGATGCTGGCTTTGAATTTGAGGAGTCACTCAATTTACGTTTGCGTCTAAAAAAAATGGGATACATATGAAACTAAAAAAAAAATTGTCAAAACTATACATACATTGGTGAAGGTGTTGTTGTTGAAGACTTTCCAGTGGCTAGTTTCTGAGCTCTGTACAATTCACTTTCAGTGACGGGACTTATTTCTTCAAACTGTCGAGATTTAGAAGATAAGAGCTGTGTTCTGAGAGAGGAACTTTTTTCGTTTTTAGCGACATTTCCAGTCATTTTTACGAACATTGTCCTCAAAAAATTAACTAGCTGTGAAGGAGGAGCATTTGTCAAATAGACAGAGCATGCAATTTCTAAAAATTTGATAGTTGCTTTGCCCTCTTTCATAAAATTTTTATGGACTGATAACCTTTCAAGAAGGAGTTTAATAGGTGCTGCTTTGTCATATCTAATTTCGACAAATATCTGCCGGCTGTCGTTTCTAATAAGACGAAGTGTAGCATTTTTACACTGCACTTTTTTGTTGACTATGCCTATGGCATTAGTCCACTCAATTCTAATACTGCAAGTCAGAGATGTATCTTCGTGGTCCATGATTGGAAAAATAATTTGTAAGTTGTAAGAAGAACTGGAACTAACCCAACTAATTTTCAAACTTTTCTCCTAACGACTCATGAGTAAACAGTAAACCACAGAACACGAACAGAATGGTAATGGTGAGAGCATTGAACTTTGAACTAAAGAAAGTTAGTTCAATGGGCATTGAACTAAAGAAAGAAATGGAAGGGACTCTCGGGTCAGCAAAAGTGAGGCCGACTGAAATAGACAATTGGATGTATATCTTTCTCTCTCTATACTTGCGCAAGGAGAGATAACCTATTAAAGTTTGAATTTAAATTTTTGACGTTTCGTTTTTCTGATTTGAATCGTATTTTTTATCAAATCAGGACGTTTTCTGAGTTGATTATTCGATCATAGATAACCTTTATGCGATGTAAATTATATTTTCATAGTTGTGTAGAAGGAATTTAATAATTTTTTTGCCAAATACCTGCAACAATGAGATGGGGATATCTGAAATTTTGGACTCGTGTTTCTCGAACTGTGATGATTGGAATCATATTTTTCATCAATTCAAGACGTTTTCTGAGTTAATTTTGCGATGTTGATCATATTTTTCAGAGCAGTGCAGACGGAATTTAATAAGTCTTTTTTTGTGTGAAAATAACAGAAATTTGTTCATTTTAACTAGATTAGTATATTGTGAAAGAATATAATCATGTGAAATTCATCAAGGTTCTAATCTACATGTTGAACATACATATTTTCCTTTTACTATACTGAATTTTAAATTAATTAAGGAGCGTTGTCCAAAAAAAAACAAGTGTCAATTCTTTCTATATTTTTATTATAAACAATATATATAATAGTTTACATATACAGTAATAGTCTACAATGAAAAAGAAAATTATTGATTTCAAATAATTCAAATTCACTCGAAAACTTACATGCGCTCTGCTTCTCATCGGATTAGATTAGATTAGATGGATCTTCGTTTGCAATCAATATTACAAATGGTGTCGACAGTAATAAACAAATATAAAATATCACAGTGGTAACAACATGCATACAAACACAATAAAAATAAAAAACAATCCTCATCACATATTCTTTCTCGGTAAGAACTCTTCTATAGAATATATAGTTTCATTTAAAAGCAACCTTTTCACTTCTCTCTTAAAGTTCATCAAGGACTTGTCATGAAACTTAGAAGGAATTTTATTATATAGTTTGGGGCCCCAGAAGTCCATGCCCTGGTGTATGCGCTTCAGATGGTGCACTGGCATCTGCAAGGAGTCTTTATTTCTTGTTTCATTTGCATGATTTATAGAATTGGTCGGAAAGTTTTTCCACTTCTGATGAACATAACACAGTGAGTTGTATATATGAAGAGTGATGGAACTGTAAGTATTCCATGATCCTTGAATGTCTTGGGATATTATTGAATACACTTGGTACAGCATCAAGTTTCAATATTTTTATGTATAACTTGGATTATGAAGGTAATCTTCACATATTCTACTATACTTTGAGGTATACCAATTTTCCCTTCCTACAGCAGTAATCCAAAGTTCCAAAATATCTGGGCGTTTAAAAGGAAACCTAAAATAAAGTAATATATAATGCTTTTGAAGTCGCAAAAAGGGATCTCATAATGAAAATATTTAAAATAGACCTACCTGTGGAAACTCTTTGGCTCATTTTTGTTCGGCTCATTGGAGCATCCTTTAGCAACTTGTTACAACAATGGTTGTAAGTTGTCTGAAATTTACCAATTTTGCGTTACTGCAAACAGTACTGATGTTGATGGGGACAACAATGATTTGAGAAACACAAAAACCTATAAAATACACTTTCTCTACAACTTTATACCACAAATTCACAAACAACTTCAATTCTGAAGATTACTTACTCAGAGGACAGTTAAAATCGAAAGAGGTCTTTTCAGACAGTTTCAACCCTTTTAATTCCTTCGGGTGGCCAGGTAAAGGTAATCTGTCCCTTCACTAGATCCATATTTCTCAGAAACCCCAAAATCCAGATACTTAAAGGTTTTCGAGTGGGATTCGGAGATTCCCCGATTTATTTGAGTTTTTTCAAGTTTCAAGCGAATATTAATCGTGAGTTTTAGCATTCTGAACACTTTTAGATCTCGTTTCCAATTGAACACAACAGAAATCATCCCAAAAACTAATTTAAACTGAGTAATCAACAAAACCGTCAGCTGATTGATGTAAACAAAACATCTAAAAGAGAGAGAAGGGATACCCACCAATAGTCTTTCTCACTCCCACACTTTTGGACACACTTTCGGCCGATTTGCTGAACTGCGGGTCCCTTCCATTTCTTTCTTTAGTTCAATGTCAATGGGTGAGAGCACAGAACACTAATATAGGTGAGAGTGAGAGTGACACTCTTTGGTGACACAAAACAAAACCATCACCGACATCGAGACAAGAAGAAGCTATTACTCTTTGGTTTTCACATAGATCATAGACCAAATAAAATAATTAATTAGGTCTATGGTGTAAATAACCTATGGGTTTTCACATGTTCTGTGGTTTTTTATTTTCAAAGAGAAATTTTGGCTATTTTACTCTGTTATCTATTATTATTTTGAAGTAGATTACAACTGTTGGTATTTATAAAAATGGGTAAAAAAAGTTTCAAGGAGTTGGGGCTATCAACATTGATAATAAAGACTTTGTCTATGATGGGTAAGTTGAGTTATATGAGGTATCAGTTCAGTCACTGGACCTTTTAACGATTGAATAAATCGGTAGTATAATATGTATTTTATAATTTCCAGGCATACAAAATCCAACTGATATTCAGACAAACTGTATTCCTGCAATACTTAATGGAAATGATTGTGTGGGTGCAGCTAAAACAGGAAGTGGAAAAACTCTTGCATTTGCACTACCAATAATAGAAAAATTATATGAAGATCCTTTTAAAATTTTCGCACTGATTCTAACCCCAACAAGAGAATTAGCATATCAAATATCAGATCAATTTTCTATTTTTTCTGCAAATAATGTCCTTAATCTTAAACATATTACAATTGTTGGTGGAATGGATATGATTACTCAAGCTCAGCAAATAGCTAATAGTCATATAGTTGTAGCAACACCTGGGAGATTAGCAGACTTGATAGAGACTTGTATGACATTCAATTTTCATTGCTTGAAATTCTTGGTTTTGGATGAAGCTGATAGACTACTCGGTGGTCAGTTTGATGGTCAAATCAAAACAATATTTTCAGTGTTGCCGAAAACAAGACAAAATCTCTTTTTTTCTGCAACTATCACAGATACTCTGGCAACAATAAAAAATTTCACTAAAAATGAAACTTTAATGTATGAGGCACCTGCAGAAATAGCAACTGTAGAAGATCTTGAGCAGTATTATGTTCTTTGTTCAAATTACGTTAAAGATGCATATTTAGTACAAACTGTTCGAAGTTTTAGGGAAAAAGATGAAAAAGGAAATATTATGATATTCACAAGTACATGCAGGTAAATAAAAATTGTTTTCCAAATTTTACATTCATGACTTGTTCTGTAGGGATATATTTTACATTCATTCACTTGTTTTAGGAATTGCCAAATTCTATCAATGATGCTTAATGATGTTGGTTTTGAGAATGTAGCGCTTCATGGCATGATGAAACAGAAGATGCGTCTAGCAGCATTAGTGAAGTTCAAGTTAAACTCCATCAAAATACTTATAGCAACAGATGTTGCCAGCAGAGGTCTTGATATTCCAACTGTACAGTTGGTTATAAATCATACACTCCCAAAAGAATGTAAAGAATATATTCATCGTGTTGGTAGAACTGCTAGAGCAGGCAGAAAGGGCAAAGCCATCACTTTAGTGACACCAAACGATTTACCACAATTGTTGGAAATTGAGAAGCACATCAACACAAAATTGGAAGAGTACAAAGTGAATGGTTAGTAAGAAAACAAATTCAAATACTTTGTCACATGACACAGCTAAACACGACCTGACATGATAAAGAACCAGGCTGTTGACAGCTGACAGGTCAGGTAGTGTGTAGGGTTACGTTCACAAACTTAAGCTACATTCACAATCAATTCACGGGCCGAAGTGCACTTCGGCACGGAAGCTTAGCAGATGGCGTTCTCCGTTACCATTCACAATGAAATTCAAGACAAAATTTCTTGCAAGTTGCAAACTATCACTTCGGCAAGGAATTTCGTGCCGGCTATAGATGATGCTGATGCTTATGTTTTGATCAGTTACATTTTTGATTAATTTGAGTATTTGGTTTCAAGATTATCGCGAATGGTAAATTTCGTGCCGAAGTGCACTTCGGCCCGCGAATTGATTGTGAATGCAGCTTTACTCTGAGCCTGAGCAAGCTCTGAGTAAGCTTTGATTACTCGAAGCGTTCACAAACGTACTTCTAGTTGCTCAGGGTATGCTCTCTGAGCATGGCCATACTCATACTCTACTCTTAGAGTAAGTTAATGAACGCAACCTAGCAGCTTTAATAAAGCTCTCTGCAAATTCTACTGTATTTTTTCTTTTTGTAGATAAGGAGGTGGGAATAATATTCACTCAAATATCTGTTTCAAAGAGTGAGGCACACATAAACTTAGATGAAAACAATTTCGATGAAAGAAGAAGAATCAATCTTAGGAAAAAATGGATTTTGGAAGGATTAGATCCTGATGAAGAAGAGGCCAAATTATTGAAAAAAAAAAAGAAGAATGTGAAAAAGTTGAATACAAAACATAAAATAAATAAAAGGAAAGAATCTGAATTGGGAAATAAAAATGATCAAAAGTAAAACTTTCTCTTTCTAATAATTCAGTACTTTCCTGTGAGTATAGGTATTTTATATTCTTTGGTACTTCTTATTTGAACTTTTCATTTCAGTCAAAATTTAATAAATTCATGATGGGCAACACATGTAGTCATTAGAGTGTTATTATTGAAACCCCAAAAAAAAGGGAGTGAAACATAAAATATATCTTATGAGGGAATTATACCACATAGCATTTCAGATGCGTTTGAAGGGAATGTTTTTTCGATTCCCTTCACACAATATAAAATGGAATATCATGTAAATATATAGTTGATGTTGCTAGAATGTGCAAATTTTTACTGTTTGAAAAGATAATCATGAGGTATTCTACACGCAATAAACAAAAAGAGAATGGAGAATTTAAATTTCGAAGATTCTTTCTACTGGTTTTACTTTTCATTTTTATTTCATTATTTTTTGTGGAAAATTCTTGAAATGAATGAGGTATCGGTGCAAAACCAATTTATTTTTTTTTCCATAAAAATGTGGAAAATGGTTTTGTTTTTCTTTTCTGAATAAAATATAAAAAAATGTTATTTGAACGTGAAAGGGGTGTAATTAATGTTAGTGTGAAATTTGATAATGATAAAGGCAAAGATTATAGATAGATAATCTTTCGATAACGGGAGTTAGGTTAACCTAACCCCCTAATCTTTGGTTATGACATTGAACTCTTCCCATAGAGTTCAATGGGTTATGAAGATATCTGTGATGGAAGTCCAAAGATTATATATAGTACTCTATAATCTTTGATGGAAGTCCTTTACCTCCATAAGGAGAAAGCTTTTTTTCCAAAGATTATAGAATACTCTATAATATTTGTTTTTTCGGTTGACCCATGTATCATGTATTTATCATAGACTCTATGTTATATGATACCAGAGACAAAAAAAGTTTGTCTCTGATGATACTGTGATCAGTACAAAGATTTTCCTCTTTGTCTATGTGTCACATAAAAATTGGTCTATGGTGTCACTCACAGAACACTAATACATAGAGAAAGGGAAAGAGTCTCTGCCATTGAACTCTATGGGTTCCCATAGAGTTCAATGGTCTCTGCACTAATATAAGTGTCACTTGTCACTTCAGATTTGTTATTGTAGGTTAAATCAAAGATTAACCTCTTTGGTCAATAAATTATCTTTCATAAATTTTTCTGAAGATGCTACACGAAAATAAAAGAAAAGCTGCGGACCAGAACGCTCTGGTTCCAGCAGCTAAGAAGGCCAGAAATGAAGTCGCTAATGTTAACAAGAACAAAAGCGTATTACAGGCTGTAAGAGCCCTAAATTATTATTATATCGCATTATAATCCAGTTGTTCCATGTTATTATAAATCAGTGTTACAGGCCCCAGCAAGAACTTCCAATCTATTTGCTCCAATAATGTTATTGGAAGGACATGAAGGCGAAATATTCACAATCAAATTTCATCCTGACGGACAGTATTTGGCATCCTCTGGTTTTGATAGAAAAATTTGTTAGTTTGTTGGACTTCATTTCATAGAGCTGTATTTATATTTTGAAATTTGCAGTGCTATGGAGTGTTTATGGAGAATGTGAAAATATCTCCGTTATGACAGGTCATACTGGAGCAGTAATGGATCTTCGATTTTCTAGGGATGGTTCGAATATTTTCACAGCTAGCACAGATCACACTCTTGGACTTTGGGATGTACCTACAGCTCAAAGAATAAAGAAGTACAAAGGGCATACTAATTTTGTCAACTGTTTGGATGGTATAAAAGTTACATATTTTATTAAAATTTAACTATAATATTAAAATTGACTAAAAATTTTTGATTTATATCATGATCCTTTTGATTTCAGTTGCCAGGAGGGGTCCCCATTTAATTGTTTCTGGTAGTGATGATAACACAGTAAAGATTTGGGATATTAGAAAAAAGCAAAGTATAACTAGTTTGAGCTCTTCATATCAAGTTACAGCAGTTTCTCTCAATGATACATCAGAACAAGTTTTCAGTGGAGGAATCGATAATGATATTAAAGTTTGGGATTTGAGGAAAGATGAAGTATTGTATACTTTGAAAGGACACACTGACACAATCACTGGGCTATCGTTAAGTCCTGATGGATCATATTTATTATCCAATTCAATGGATAACAGTCTTAGAATATGGGATATAAGGCCATTTGCTCCTGTTGAGAGATGTGTGAAAGTATTCTCAGGTTTGTTTTCTTTATACCCAATTGCACCAACTTGTTATTCTAAGCTTTTCTCATTTTAATCACTACTCATAGACTAATAATAAAATTATTATTACATTTATTATTAATTTATACTTTTCCTATATTTTCTAAGCAATAGGCAAAATATGAAATCACACAATCTTGTCATCTAAACTGAAATATTTTTAGGTCATCAACACAATTTTGAGAAGAATCTGTTAAAGTGTTCATGGTCAAAAGATGGTAATAAAGTATCTGCAGGGTCGGCTGATCGATTTGTGTATATTTGGGATACAACAACGAGAAGAGTTCTTTACAAACTTCCAGGACATAATGGAAGTGTGAATGATGTAGATTTCCATCCAGATGAACCAATAATTGTTTCAGGAAGTAGTGATAAGCAAATTTACTTGGGAGAAATTGACTAGTGACTCTTCGCTAGAATTTGTGAATTCAAAAAATGATAGGTTTCATTACATAAATTATAAATATAATTTATATATCTAATTGTTTATTCTCAACTACAACAGATTAACAGTGATGTTGAAGCCAAACAAAAGAAATAAATATTTTATAACTCTAATATTTTATTATTTGGGGATCTAACCTAACTATTTACAAAATAATATAATTTGTGAAATTTTTATTAGTGAAATAACGTGACATATTTGAAAAATTATTGTTTCAAATTATTTTGTGGATCAGATAAGTTGTACATCACCATTCTTCACCAAATTACTCACACTATTGTAAGAAATTATCATTTGCGAGTCCTTATTGACATACACTGTTTCATCTTCATTGCCTTCATCAATGATAATGCTCTCAATATTAGCTTTAGATTTCGAAAAAACAAAACTATGTAAATTTGGCTGAATAACTTGGTTTCTCCATTCCGTTGGTATTGTTGGATGAATGTTCATTTGGTTATCAAAATGTTTATCCACAATTCCTTTGTAACCTTCGGCAAAACTCAATTCAGCCTCAGTTAAGTAACATTCTTCACCTCTTTCTATTCTTGCATTTTCCTCTTTCAAAACTTTTTCAACATACATTTCAATTTTTTCTAGTCTTATTCTCAAGTAACTACAAACAAGAAATTTCAAACGGTCTACTTCAAGTTGATGAATTCCTTTTTTGATATCCTTATCACTTGCATTAATTAAATTTTCTTCCATTGCTGTCAATTGCCCCAGAAGCAATTCAACGAATTCAATTTTATTTGGTAGAACTTCTGGAGCAAATTTTTCATTTAGCCAAGCCTCTTCCATAACTTGTATCAAGGCGGCAGGGCTAAGAACTAACTCATTTTCTTCATCTTCTTGGGAATCCAACAAATTCTGAAGATCTTGATCCACCTCCATGATTTCTAGTTGATGTTGTTTTTTAATGCTTTTGGTTTTGAATTCGCGGTATTTCTGAAGGAAGTTGTAGTTTGTAGGTTATATGCATAGACCATAGAAATTTTAACTAATTTTTATTCACAGAACACTAATAACTAATAATAAAAGCCATATTTTGGCGATTGTATCTTAGGTCTTAATCGATGTCTTAAAACCGTCTTAAAGCGTGACATCATTAATTTTGTTGTCGCAAAAATAGAATATCGCTGATGATATCGCGGTAAAAAATGACTGAACCAATGCTCTCTCTACCCAGATATACCATACCACGACTCAGCGGCCTCAGCGCAGGTGTTCAAACATATATCTATTGTAATATGGAAACGGGCCCACTCTCGAGGCATTGCTTACCGCGTTAAAACCCTTGAGTCAAAGATTATAGACTTACTAACTCTATAATCTTTGCCCTTGAGTATTAACCCAAAGGTTAAAACTCAATATTGAGCGCTCATGTAGGCCACTCACATGGCCCTTTTTCGGGACTTTTGGGTAGCCAGCATCTAAAATGCCTAGAAAAGTCCCCATGTGTGGCAACTTTCGGCTTCCCCGACAGCTCAGGAGTCTCAGTCTCAGGACTTTTTAACTGGAGCGCTCGATCTCAAGTGGTCAAAGTTTTTCGTATTAGTACCGACAGTCGATGCCCGAACTTTAAAGAAGTTGGAAATCCTGAGCAGCGTCGCTGTTACTGAATTTCTAAAGAGTTTCATCGAAAAATAAACGTAGAAAATTTCGAACTCATTAGTAAAATAGCATCCAAAAATAAAACGGTTGATATGGCCATGAAAAAATTCAATGAAACATAATTATGACACACCCTAACTTATTTTATTTTATTCATGTTTAAAAAATGTCTCCACTGTTCAACCAACATCAGTTAGCCGAAAAAAAATTAGAAGTGATGGTTCATCATGCGGCGCAAAACATATTCAAGCTAAGTAGTTGTTGATCTCGATTACAACTTATTTGAACGGAAAAGTGTTGATCGGGTACGTAGTCAATTGTTACAATTTTAGCTCTTTACTAGCTGACCCGGCAAACGTTGTTTTGCCATATAAATAATTTCCATGTTGTATCATAAAAAAATAGAAATTAAAAATTTTGTCTGAAAAATAAAAAAAATTTTAGGGGTGGACTACCCCTAACATTTAGGGGGATGAAAAATAGATGTTGGCCGATTCTCATAGCTGACCCGGCAAACGTTGTTTTGCCATATAAATAATTTCCTAATGATTAAATTACTAAAATGGCTATTAAAAAATAAGGGTTGATCGTAGAAGGGTGAAAATTGAGGATTGTATGTATTTTTGTATGTTGTATCATAAAAAAATAGAAATTAAAAATTTTGTCCAAAAAATACAAAAAAAATTTTAGGGGTGGACTACCCCTAACATTTAGGGGGATGAAAAATAGATGTTGGACGATTCTCATAGATACCGGATAAGCACAAAAAATTTCATCAAAATCGGTCAAGCCGTTTCAGAGGAGTATGGTAACGAAAACTATGACACACGAGAATTTTATATATTAGATTGTCTCAGCCAAGCTTTCGGATAATCACATTAGGGCTAAACAATGTGAGACTTCAATATTAATAAAAATAATAACACTATAATCTCCCTATATACCGGGTGGCTCACACCAGACGCGGTGCTCATTTTGAGGGAGTAAATAGAGATATTTTGAAAATCTTTTCTTGTGGTGTGTGTAGGGTGTTCAAAAGCACAATTTGAAGTTATTGTCATATCTACAGGGTATTCTAAAACTAAAACAAAGATATAGACCAAAGTTACACTTTTTTAAATGTAACACCCTATTGTATTTGACCTCAAAAATGAAATGGCAAAATTATATGAGTTTCTTCAAACCACCTTATACCTTAGAAGCATCATTTACGAGTATTTTTGAATAGCAATTAATGAAGAAACTAGTTACGCCAGCGATACAGACAGAATTTTGTCGAGTAGACAAGTTGGCTACTCCTACATATAAAAAAAATTTCAACTCTGGTGTGGGATATGCAGAGTGATCATCAACTACACTACAAATAATCGTCGGAAACTTTCTTATTTCAAATGGCACACCCGGTATTTCTATATCTCGTTGAACGTAAAAATTAATTTCGAAACTATCTCCATAAAAATTTCCTACATCTAAATCTGGTACTTTCTGTGTAATTTTCGATTTTTAACTCAAAACTAGTGAACCATTTTCGCAGTTATCTCGTAAATGGTCCTTCTAAGGTATGAAGTGATCTAAAGAAACTCATCATAATTTGAGCTTGCCATTTCATTTTTGAGGTGAAATACAGGGTGTTACTTTAAAAATAGTGTAACTTTGGTCTATATCTTTGTTTTCGAATACCCTGTATATATGAAAATTGTGCTTTTCAACACCCTACTCACATCACAAAAAATATTTTCAAAACATCTTTATTTATACCCCCTTAAAATGAGCGCCTCGTCTGGGGTAGGCCACCCGGTATATACAGGGTGTTTCCTAATTGAATACTTATGGGGGTGATTTTTGGGCCCATTTTAAGAAAAAAACTTTATATGAACATATATCCTAACGTCTAACCTTTTGAGATACATGGTAGTAAGGTTTTCAAAAATAAATCATTTTATTATCAATATCTACAATACCACTTCAGATATTTTAATGAAACCTGTCATACATGTATACTATGAATCAAGAGGCATTTTTTAATGTATCACTTTTTTCTTTATTTCCACCAGTGGCGTTCGTACGTTATTTGACCTACCAGTTTTGGCAGACATTGATGGTACGCCACAGATTTTTCCTGAAATAAAAATTATTTTTGAAATTCCCAATCATTTCTTACCAAAGTTGATCACTTGACTTTTTTCAATCTGATTCACGGTTTCCGCTTAAAAAAATAGAAACCGTTTCTCTGCATGATCATAAAAATATCTTTAATACATACATAGTATGACAATATCACCATGCAGAGCCATACGTAGATGCATTTTTTTTAGATGAAACCCGTGCGTTGGACTAAGAAAATTCAAAACATCAAATTTTCTCATAGTTGAATACATCAGTGTAAAAAACTATTAGAATATTTTATTCATCTCCCTATTTTTACTCTATCCATCAATTTCCGTGACCGGCTTTTTTGAACTGATATTTCCTGCGGAGTAGAAATCCCCAAATATTCGGAATAGAAAAGAAACGTTGTATGGAATCTGGAATCAAGGATTATAGGTATAAGTATAAACCATAACCATAATCTATAATCCTTGGTATGTCCATCCCTCGAGAGATGGACTGACTGAGCTATATGCAAGGATCCTTGCATATAGCTCATTATTCGCTTCGGCATCCTATTCGAAATAAGGGAAAAAATTTACAGAGTGCCAAAGATTAACACGTTGAGCGCCACAGCGGTCCGTAGGGACCGCTGATAGTCTTACTTGTAGGACCACGGCGGTCCGTAGGGACCGCTGTTTTGGAATTTACGACTACTCTTTAGTAGTATTTTTTTTCGAATTTTTATTCGAAAAAAATTGAACAGGTGTTGTTATGGTTATAATAAGGAGATTGGACTCGACAAATTTCACCTGTACCGCATTTGCTGTGCGTTTCTATTTTTCTGGGGACCAGAGCGGTCCCGTGGGCCCACTCATCAATATTCTTGATATCAGGCGATATTGCACTTTTAGGGAAAATCTGAGCAAAGGGATTATCTATATGATATAAGAGCAAATCAAAATATCGACACAAAAAATTTGGCCCCACAAGAAAATATATCGATATTTGGATGGCGCTCAACGTGTTAATCTTTGCAGCCTGCAGCATTGATATCAGACATACGGTATTGACCGTGGTGACGGTATTAGAGAGTTGAAGTGCGCACAGAACGTTAGCCTGAACGTAAACGTTAACGTGACAAATAACGTCAAATATAACGTTTACGTCAAAGATTATAGAGTATCTCTATATCTCTATAATCTTTGGTTTACGTGTTGTAATGAAATTTGAGTTGAAGTGCTGCCATCATGAAACGTCAGACGTTAAACATAACCTATCAATTTGGATTTTGATTTTATTTTGCTGGAACTCTCTTTTACCTAATATCTATAATATTGAGCCTCGACAGCTGGAATAATATTTGAAATATTGATGTTCTAATGATTATATGCATAACAAAGAGAATTTTCAGCTTGGAAGTATTTTATTATCAATGAAATGTTCAAGTGTTAGAGACATGAGAATTGCAGTGTAGTTTCAGCCATTTCCTTATGTACTGAATGTAATCTGATAACAGTAATTTAATAATTCATAACTTTCAAATCACATTTCCTATAATTTTCGTTCATTATGAGAAAATACACAGGAAATGTAAACAATGACAGTTTGAGGTTATCGAGAATTGCATTTAACAATCAAAATTCGGCCATTCGCAAGTCATCGGTGCTACTCGTTTAACGTTCGGTTAACGTACGTCGATGTTTAAGGTATACGTGGGAGACCGCTAGTTTACGTAGGCCGTAAAGCTGACGCTAACGTTAACGTTAAAAACGGACGAATGAGCATGCGTAGATGTCAATTATAACGTTAACGTTTACGTTCATGGCTGCACTTCAACTCTCTATTGACAATTTAAGCGTGACGGAAATGTGTACGAGTGCGCCAAACATTCACAAAAAAACGTTACGAGTACATTATCGAGCGCAGTGGCTTTTTTTCTTAATTTGAAGCTAACTATTCAAGAATAACGGAAAAATATAATCTGACAGTTTCATCAAGACGAAACAATAAAAATTTGCCATAAAGGTCACAAAAACCAGTTTTTTCGAATTATCTCCTCTCCTGGGCTTCAAAATGTTTTAGCATTCATCATAAAATTTGTAGAGCATAACATTTTCTGAATATTTTGTCCTAAGCAATTTTTTCTACGTTTGTTTTTGAGATATATGGCTATGAATGTACATTAGACTGGGTTTCTAAATTGACCTTGGCCAAGAGTATGTAAAATTGCTTCAGACAAAAGTTGTATACAATTTTATTACCTACAACTTTCATAGTAAATACAGAAACGATTAGAGGTACAGTATGTGAGATATTTCAAAAATGCCTTGTTATCACCTTCAAACTGTCAGATTAAGAAAATCCCCCCTGATTAGTGTCAGATTAATGGGTCAACACGTCTGTAACACCGAGATTAGCCATCTGTATGAAACTCTCGAGTATGTACACAGAAAATAGAAATTAAGAAGAAAAAAAATTACAGAAAAAGTTAAAAATAATTAAAATACAAATACACTTCAGTGAACTTCAGCTCCAAATATGAATGTATCAATTGTATCAATTTTGAATGCTGATTAATATATGCTCTGAATTTGAATATTTATTCTTTTCAAAAACTTTTCTAGGTTATATTTATACAGGGTGTTTCCTAATTGAATGTCAATATTTATGGGGGTGAATTTTGAGCCCATTTTAGAAAAAAAACTTCATATGAACAAATGTCCTAAACGTCTTACCTTTTGAGATACAAGGTGGTATTATATATGACTGTATTCAACTATGAGCAAATTTGATCCCTTGAACTTTTTTAGTCCGACGCACGGGTTTCATCTTAAAAAATAAAATCTACGAATGTCTCTGCATGGTGATATTGTCATAGGTATGTAGGATATTGTTATGATCATGAAGAGAAACGGTTTTTATTTTTTTAAGCGGAAACCGTGAATCGGATTGAAAAAACTCAAGTGATCAACTTTGGTAAGAAATGATTGGGAATTTCAAATATAATATTTATTTCAGGAAAAATCTGTGGCGTATCATCAATGTTTGTCAAAATAGGTAGGTCAAATTACGTACGAACGCCACTGGTGGAAATTGTGAAAAAAGTGATACATTAAAAAATGCCTCCTGATTCATAGTATACATGTATGATAAATTTCATTAAAATATTTGAAGTGGTATTGTAGATATTGATAATAAATGATTTATTTTTGAAAATTTTACCACCCTGTATCTCAAAAGGTAAGACGTTTAGGACATATGTTCATATGAAATTTTTTTCTTGAAGTGGGCCCAAAAATCACCCCCATAAATATTGACACTCAATTAGAAAACATCCTGTATGATTGAAACTGATTGATATCACGTCAAATTATGAATCTGTAGAAATTGTAGAATGTTCGATTTAACCGAGACACTTAAGACTTTGATCTACCTAATGAAATCACATAATAGCTACTTGTTTTATTATGAGATTATGAGATGTTAGTATAATTTGTGAAAAATTTAACCTTGATTCCTTTGCAGGTCAAGGAGATGGAAATTACTAGATAATATTATTGTCATTTTCCAAAACATGAACTTGATTTCATTATTTGTTTTATTGTCCCTGTAAAATACTGCAGATATTATCTATGGCTGACAAGATTGAAAAGAATTAAATCATTAATGAGTGCTCTGGAGGAGTATGATTGAAGAATAATATTATTCGTTGCTATAGATAATAAGGATGATTCAACAAATATTATTGAAAAAAGTGATTTACCCTTTAATTGATTTTTGTAATATACATAGTATCTGACTATCAAATCTGCTATCAGTGCTACCTCGTAAATTTCGTTATGTAATAAGTAGCTGATCTCACTACATATTTAGGTATATCTTGAATTACCTAGGTATTTTTTTTCTTGAGTTATTCAGAATGAGAACTACTTCGATTGAAAACTCGAGATGAATGATTAAATAATCCTGCAACCTGTATTAGGTACGGATTTCTGTTCGAAAATATCCAAATTTGAACACAGTCAGGGTGCGAAGCATTCTTCACCTTTATGATAACTATAAATGTGTAATGATTGAATGAAAAATCGCATTCGTTCAATTCGTCCCTTCAAAAATTATTGGCATCTTGGGTGGCTATGGAAAATCAAAAATGGAGGGTCCCTTCCAGGTTGTGATATATTGCGAATGAACAGTGAATTCATAATAATTTGATTGAAACTACAAAAATTATTGGAGATCTTTTATGACTATAGATATTAAGCTGCGTCTGGATGTCAATAATTCTGGAATGGACTGTAGAATGAATATCAATAATTCACATTATTTAGTCACGTTTTAAAGAAAATGGTAGACATATAATATATTTTTTTGAAATCTTCAATTTTCCAATAAAAAATGACAAAATCAATATAATATTTCACGTTTGAGAAAACGAAACTTTGCCTCATAATTCGAAATATATATAAGAGATAAATTCTTTTGAAGATTTTCAGTGGGTTTGATTCTTCGTAAAAATATGACAAAATTTCTAAAAGAGGTTCAATTTCCATTTTGTAACTTCAAAGACAAAAAAGTTATGAGAACTTTTCAAAATCGTCAAAATCTCAATTTTTGCTAATTACTCAAAAACGAAGGATCGTAGGATGCTACATGCTACGGTTTTCACGATTGTTTGTTTCTCTGAATAAAAGCTCGAAAAGTTGCTCTAGCTCTTCTAGTTTCCGAGATCTTCTCACTGAACATTGAAATTGGACACTCTGTACACGCTGAAGTATGAGGAGCCTGGGCGCCGAAGAATCGATATATACTTTTGTTTTTTATTCGGTAGTGGAAATAGTAGGTAAGTTAAAATATTGATTGAACTTTGAAATTTAACTCGCATGTTATAATGAATGCAGTTGTGTAGAAAAAGCAACAACTATAAAAAAAATGTTTTCCGATTCGGCCCTGATTAAAAGATATAGACATTTTAAGTTTTCATAATGAGTTGTAACACCCCTGAAAAAACAAAATTACCTTCAGAATAACTAGCTAAATCTGTGTCACTGCACATCTGTGCACCTTTAACATATTAATTTCAAACATCAAATTACTAGAAACCAGCGCATTTATACTAGAAAATATGAAGAATACCTTTAATTTACAAAACGTCCAAATATTCATCAAATATTTTTATTATTATATTATTTGTTTCAAGATGTGGGTTCTTTGAATTTTTGATATTTTTATGGGACGTAATGGTCATAATTAGAAAACTGGTAGACGTGGGTGATATCTTGTGTTCGAAGAAGATTCATCGAAAGAATGAAAAACTATATTCCGAAATTCATTTCTTCAGATAAAACCGTTTGAGAGATAAAACTCAGAATATTTTGTTATGGTTTTTCAACAGCCTGTATCTTTTAAATCGATCCGATTCGGAAAAAATTGTATACAAAAAAGAGATTCTTTTGACCCCAAGAATACACTGTGAAAATATTTGTATGAGTTGTTCTATCTATCCATATAGATTCTAATGTTGTTTATTTATAATACTTACAACTCCAAAAAACCAACAGAACCAGGAAATTTTCAGCCAAACCCAACAAGCCTCAACAGCTTAATAGTGAAATTCTACAACTTTATCTTGTTCGAGATACGGACTTTTTTTTGAGATGGGAGAGTAAACTAATTATTATTATCAATGTGATTCGATTCAAAGCTCATTCACACAGTCTGTTAATTACTTAATTGTAATCAAGGATTCCACTCCGATCGCGGATATCATATATATTGAAAAATATTATTATTGCCTCATTTATTAGTAGTCGTTGTATAGGAAGTTTGTCTAGAAGTATTAAGAAAGTGTTCTTATTTTTCACAGAATATGGATGTGAAAGATACAAGTGAGGCGAAAATGTCCAGCTTCTCAAGTGAGTGTACCGAGTTCTGTTCGGAGTGTTAAGTTAAAGGATATGTTTTACTAGTAAGAAGTCGATATTACTTGATAAATAATAATTTTCATCTCAAATTGATTGAGTGATGTATTTTTTGAATATGTACTTTGGTAACCAAAAATTAATGCTGTATTTCAATGAATGCAAGACTACCGAGGATTTTTGTTGATTGTTGCAAGTTTTGGGTATTTTTGGAATACTCCATCAGGTATTCAAGTGTGTTCCCCTCATGTCGCATATGTATCTTGATGAATCCGTTTTTATGATAAATTAGGTGAGCAAGATCGGTGATCCAACGAGACTTTCTTAAAGTGTCCAAAATTAAACTCGAAGTATATACAGGGCGAGTCTTTAACTAGTACAAATATTTTAACAGTAGATTCTTGAGGTCAAAAGAAAAACTTTTTTTCGAATCAGCTCGGTTTAAAACTTACAGGCTGTTGAAAAACAATGAAATAGTTATTTTCAGTTCTATCTCTCATTTTATCGAATGAAATGAATTTCGGAATATTGTTTTTCATTTATTTGATAAAAAATTTTCGATCAGAAGATATCAACCACGTTTCCCAGTTTTCTCATTGTGACCATTACTTACCATAATATACCAAAAAATCAAAGAACCCATCTCTTGAAACTAAGTTGGATGGTATCTAATGAATATTTAAACGTTTTGTAAAATGAAAGTATTCTTCATGTTTTCTCGTAAAATCTGCCGTTTTCGAGTAAAATCAAATATTAAAAATTGGGTACTTTCACTGAATACAACTCTGTTTAAAAGATCCACAGATGTGTATAGATAGTGTCACAGATTTAGCTAGTTATTCTGAAGGCACATAATTTTGTTTTTCCCAAGGTGACACAACTCATTATAAAAACTAAAAATGACTAGGTATATCTTTTTATCAGGGTCGAATCGGACAAAATAGTATGGGGAAAATGTGCTTTTTTTACCTCAAGAATCTATTGTTAGAATATTTGTACGAGTCGAAGAGTCACCCTGCATAAAACTTTCCATATTTGAACTCTTAGTTCTATGAGGTTAGTTCTTAAATCTTGCTCAGCCATGAACTGATCGTATGAATTGGGGGTTTAAACCCCAATTCCTTCAAGGTAACATTTCGAAGAGGAAAATTCTCTTTTTGCATAAGCGTGAGAAATGAGCAGTTTTCTCAAATATCAATGAACTCATTATCATGAATAAAAATGATTGGTATACTAATCAATAAGCTCCAAAAAAAAACAAAAATTCAAATGAAAGGAAAGATAGAAAAGAACTAAGCCATATTTCAAAATAGACATGAAATGGGGATCTTCTTCTGTTACCAAATGGAATTTTATTGTAGTAGAATAGAATGAAAAAATAATTTATTTTTATAGGTTTTCATAGAATACATCTAGGGGCAATTGTAAATAGATAAATTAATTATTTGAATAATAAGTTTGGCGGTGAGAAATCTATCAGTACTATTATGTAGTTAAAAACATCATTAGGAAAAAACTTCACTCACGAAACTTACGTGTATATATTGATATCTAGTTAGCCTAGACCAATTCCATGCATAAAAAAAATATTGCGTTACAATAGCAACGAACAATGACTCATTAGAAGTGTCAGTCTGAAGTTTGAGGTCAAAAAAGTAAACCAGAGTTACGCAATAACTTAAAAGAACGAAGATGTCCACCGAAATTGTGAAAAATTGGAGTATCGAGCAATCATCAAGTACCTGTATTTAAAAGGGTTAAGAGGTAAGCAGATTTACGAAGATATGCTTAATATCCTTGGTGCGATCAATGTCCTTCGTATGCGATCGTGAAAATTGGACTGCAAGCTTCAAAAGAGGTAAATTTTCCATTGAAGATGATGACCGATCGGGAATAACAGTTTCTGTGTCAGTACCCGAAAACATCGATGCAGTTCATGATTTTATCACACCGTCGAATTGTGCTAAAATGGATATCTGAAGCACTGAATATTTTATACGAACGCGTTCATTATATAGTTCACGTCAATTTGGACATGAGAAAAATTGCTGCAAAATGGATCCCCAAATGTTTGAATGTTGACCAAAAGCGTGTGCATCGTGTTCGATCTGTGCTAGATTTGAGAACGATGCAGACTTCTTAAACCGAATCTATGGATAGGACTTGGTTACATTTCTAGGATCCAAAAACAAAGCAACAATCGATGGAATGACGACACTCTAGTTCTCCAAGGCCTAGAAAGTTTCGTGTCCAAAAATCTGCTGGAAACGTTTTTTGGGATTGCCATGAAGTAATCATGATTGACTTTCTGGATAAGGCTAGAACAATAACCGGAGATTACTGACCAATCTACGGGAAAAAATTAAAGAGAAAAGACGCGTAAAGCTATCCAAAGGTGTTTAGTTTTTGCAGGACAACGCCCCTTTACACACATCTCATGTTGCCATGCAAAAAATTCGTGTTTAGGGTTTTAATTACTACAACACTCCCGTAATTCACCAGATTTGGCTCCATCATCTATTTCCTCAACTGAAAAAAGTTTAAAAGGTCGTAAATTTTCTTCCAACGAGGAGGCTATAAAAGCTGTGGAGGTCTGGTTTGCAGAGCAAGAAAAAAAATTTTTTTTTGGAAGGTCTAGAGACGTTGCAAGTTCGCTGTAATAAATGTATCCAATTAAGAGGAGAATATGTTGAGTAATAAAATATTTTGACATTCAAATTTTGTTTGGTTAGTAGGCTAAGAATTTCTCAATATATCCTCGTATTTTACGAAAACAGTAAAGCACTGAGTGAAGTCATTAGATTTTGCACACTTGTTCAAATCCATTGCCAAAGTGGGCACTTATCCAGGTACTGAACTCGTACAACACTTCTTGGTTTATAGAAAAAAAATTGAATAAATTATTGTCATAGTTCTTTTAATGTTTATGGAATGTGCTCCTCTGATTATTTCTTGAATTCTGGGATACCTTTCATCAGCATATAAGGAGGCACATATAGTTTCTGTTATCTTGTGATAAATGGAGTCGAGAAAACATATAGATACTTGTGTGGAAATTCTTTCTTCTCGTGTCTGCATCGTAAAACTTATTTCTTATATATATCTTGGTATACCAGCAAATACAGTAGAAAGTGCATGACCTTGTCTCAAAAGGATTTTTGTCATTCATCGACTTGGCATATTATTGATCATTTATTAAACTTGTTCCTCAGCTGGTACTTCTAGGACTGAATATAAGGCTAATATCACTTCCAAACAAATTCCATTTATGAGTAGTGGAGCATACCGTGCAGTTATTAATATTTCAACGATATAGTTTTTTGATTCAAAGTTCCTACAATTCCCTTTCTGTTCTTCATATCAGATCGACTTCCTTCACTTTACTCATACGTCAGGTTTGTTAATCGGATATGAAATTTACGTTCAAGAAAGGATTATAAATATAAGTACAGTGACGATAAACATAAATCTGATCACATTGAGAGACCGCTTATGGAATGAAGAAGCACCTAAGGTAACTTATTGAGAATTTATAAGACACTTACACCTCTTGAATTAATAGCATTGGTTCAAGGCAGTCTTGGAATTCGTCAATGAAAATCCTCAGATGTCTTGTTTTGTTACTTCAAATGTTGGTGCTTCACATCATAAAATACACTCCTGGACAAAAAAAAAACCGGACAGAAAAAATTTATAAATAATAAAAATAATTTTCATCGATTTGGATCATTTTGTTGTCTATTTGTAGCTTTTTTTATCTAGTTTATCCCGTGATGTCTTGTCTGCAGGAATTTTAATTGAATTTGATTGTATACAGGGTGGAAATGAAAGTTGCAATTTCCTCTAAATTTTTGAAACAGCCTGTGGAGGTAATTAGTGACGCAATGATGGGTTTTTAAATGAGTTTTCGAAGTCTGATCTTCTCTTAACGTTTTCCTGTTTAATTCACGTCGATGGATTCTTCCATTAAGGAAATACGATTATTCAAAGAGAATTATGCAATTTATGACATTAGGACATAACAATATCTGCTTTTTGATCAAGAAACACGGTTATCCTGTTGCGTAGCACAGTTATGATTATTGAAGTAGATTTGAGACCTTTATTATTAGATTATTCAGTTGATTGACAGAAAAAAGGTCAGGTTTATAGAACAAAATCCACTCCTTAAAACAATGCCGACTAGTTTCGATTTTATTCAAAAATTATCCTCAGGGCGTACACAACAAAAGAAAAGGGGGACATTACTTATGATTATTGTTTATGTAATTCGTCTTGTCAGTTATAGTTCACCGGAATTTAGCATTGTGATTTTTCTCATTATGCGGTCAAAGGAAATTGCGCAAGCATCAGTTGCTCATATGGCGAGAAATGCGAGAATTGTAACAGATTATCTCGATGAGATGAACATTCATCGATCAGACTGGCCTCCACGTAGCCCCTATCTAAATCCAATTGAGCATTTGTGGGACATTTTAGGGAGGCTCAACCGGAAACCATTCCAGCTCTCAGAACAGCTCTTCTTGAAGAATGGGAAAACACTTCACAACAGGCAATTGCCCATTGTATTAGAAGCATAAGAATGTGTTTTTTTTTCATAACTTTATCCGTTTTTTCTCAATGTGTTATCGTTAATGGCATAAATTGCATAGTTTCGTATTTTATACCAGGGAAGACCTATTGATGTGTATCAAACAAGAAAATGTTAAGAGAAGATCAGGCTTCAAAATCTCATTCAAAGGCGCATCATTGCGTCACTAACACATCCACAGGGTGTTCAGAAATTTTGAGGAAATGGCAACTTTCAGTTCTACCTCTATACCAACGAATTCAATTGAAATTCCTGCAGACTCGACATCAGGTGATAAACTAGATGGAATAGGCTACAAGTAGACAACAAAATGATCAAAATCGATGCACACCTTGAAAATTTGTTTCAAAATGAATTCGGTGGACATTCTGTTTGTCCGGTTTTTCTTTTGTCCAGGAGACTATGGAACTTCGAAAGCTGTATCAATGCTTGCCAATCTTTTTGAGGGTGTCTCCTATCTTTTGCAATTATAAGGGAACAGCACCAATACTTTTTTGACGGCCTTCTCGTTCCCATAGAATGTCTATATACTCAATTACATTTCTATCAGTTCTCTAGTTTTTAAGAAAAAAAAATAAAAATTCTTTTCAAGTGTCATCTTCAGGAAGCTTTATGAGCAGGGGGAAAAATTATATGAAAAATTCACCCAACTTCTTGACAAGGAATCACCCTCTATATAAAATTAAACCGCCAATGTCACTGCTCCGAGGATTTTACCGAAATATGATGAAAAACCGACAAAAAACTATCATAAATTCAAGTTTTATAATTTTTCTTAATCGAAGAAAAAATTTAATTGAAAAACACAAGGCACAATGACATAAAAACGCTCTTTAATTTTCAATTTGAAACGAGTCAAGTATATTGTGAAAAATCACAAGAGAAAATATGAATCAGTGAAATCATCGGTTTTTCAATGAAGTTCCAAAAGGATGGATAGATTTCTAAATTTCTGATAGGAATTACTTCGTTGAAGTTCAGTGATACGTACTACACGTGGATCCGGCTCACAAGGATTTCCACGATGTCTCTCAACAGATTCAACAAACCTTCATTTCTGGGAAAGCCTTTATTTAATTTTTTTATCACGATCAGAACATGCGATAAAATGTGATTCTTCGGGAATTACGATCGATATACCACAACAGATTTATTCAAAACCGAAATAATGAATCTCTTTCTTGGTAGTTGGGTTACGTGATTTCTTAGGGTGGTGACATGAATTAAAAATGTATACGTACGATATTGGAAGTCGCTCGCGTTGTTTTCCTGATAAGTTATGAATATTCGTTTTCTTTTTATGGTTTACCATTCGAAGATTATCACTTTATTGACGTAGTTTGCTTGGAAATTTGATTCAACACCAAGAAGAGGTGAGAATTTTCTGCCCATCTGCGGACAATAATGTTCAGCCCGTAGACTTATACATATTAAATTTTATTAAGTATTGAGTTCAACCAATAAAACGTAGCAATTGATTTATATTTCTTTACGATGGATCCACAGGTTTAAACAAAGGTGTTTTTTTAATTCAGAGAAACTGCAAATGGCATCTTGCTCAATGGTATGAGTGGCATATACAGGGTGTCCCACGGTGGATGACATTTAATACGCTTATAAGTAATCACAGTTTTGTGATGAAAATTTGCATGTTGAGGTTTCCGACTATGAACTTTCTTCCTAGAATATTTTCAAATCTACTCAGCTTCCGATTATATCAGAAACAGCCTATTACTTTCTTATTTCAAATCACATACCCAGTATATCTTTGCATCGTTTGATAGCTAATTTAAAAACAATTTCAACAGTACGATCATTTGCGGGTAAAATGTCAACGGTTTAGGAGTTATTGAGGTTTAAAAAAAATGGTGAAAAGCGAATATATCTGCTGAGGTTTTTTTTTTCTAAAAAATTTTAGCTCTTTTTGATTTCAAGGAAAAACACAAACTATGGAAAAACAGCAATTTCGAAACACTTGATTAGTCTGTGACTTCGGAAACCACAGATAGAAGCTATAAAATTCGATGTTCCATTTAAAAATTTCCATATTACATGAATTGTTCATGAATTTCGAACAATCCCAAAAAACAATTTGATAGGCACCTACAAAATTAATTAAATCAGATATCTAACTACGGCACAGCATACTGGGTGTGTCATTTGAATAAAGAAAGTAGTAAGCTGTTTCAGATAAAATCGGGAGCTGCTCAGGTGTGAGAATATTTCAGGCAGAGTTTGTCTCTGTTTTAGGGAGAGAGTTCATGGTCAAAAATCAAAACATGCAAATTTTCATAACAAAATTAGGATTAGATCTCTATGAGCGTCTAAAAGGCAATCCTCCGTGGGACACTCTGTATACACTAGGGCGAGACAAGAAAATCGAAAAACATTTCTTTTTCGGTATTCCAGGAAATCAGCAACAAGACAGGAAGATCAGATGAGGTGCAGTTACGCCATTTTCGACTGCGTTTTTTCAATCCTATATTCTAAAATAAAGTGCGTTCAAAAAAAAAAGGTCGTCAAGTAGGCTATGGAGTTTTGAACATCGATATTTCGTGTCTAAACGTAATTTTTAGATTTTGCTGTACTATTTTCCAGGCAAACTGTCAAGTTAGAAGTTTAGCATTTTGGATTGTTGTTGAATTAAAATTATCAGGAAATTATAAAGATAATTTTTACGGGCATGTAAAAAGCATTTATTATTGAAACTTACTTCAAACTTGGGGAGAGAATAGAAGGAGAGTGGAAATATTCTTTAATGTTCCAGCGACATTCCCAAAATGTATATCCCAATGTTGCTGAAAGAATCATTCTTTCAAATGTTTCGCGATGCGTTGACGGAACAGGTATGTTCAAGAAAAAAAAAGTAGTGGTCGACCAAAGAAAAAAACCTCAGAGTTATTCAGCAATAATGAAAATATGATGACAGAAGACAGAAGCTCTATACGAACCTCTGTTCGGTATTTATCTCAAGTGGCTGGAGTATCTGTTGGCATATTTTATGCCAAACGATTTCGAATGAATGAAAACGGTTTGTTTTCATAAATATTGACATGTTATCAGAAAAATGAAAAGATTGATTACCTATCTTTGTAGCATCCAAAAAAAATTGGAGATCGGTATGTATCAGTCAATGGCAAAATCTGATACCTATTTTCCTTTATAACTTCATAACAGTAGAACGTTATGAATAAGGAGAAAGCATGATGCCTTTTTATAGCTAAATTGAATTTATTTTGATAAATTGTTCACCATTTATTTTCATGTAATTCAGTTCTTCAGTTTAAGTCATGGATTTTCAGTAACGACCAAATCAATTCAATATTTATAGAGAATTAATAAACATATCGAGGATTCTCACTGTGCTTTATTCATATTACTCAAATAGGTAGAACCTTTTTACAAAAAAAAAAAACATAAACCACGGTTCGTTCAAGATTCATGTGTCCTACGTATGAAAATAGTGGACATCGGTTAAAATTTGAATCAAGAATTTTACTAACCGCCTCAAATTGTTTGCATTCTTGAGATCTCACTCAATGCGAAGAAATGCTTTTCGCACTTTGGGCGAAATTAACTTTTCCTAAAAAGTGCCTTTCCACTTTCCATGCAAAATTAGGATGTATAGGTTAATGTTATCATTGTTTACATTTTGGGAAAATGAAGTAATTCAAGAAAAGACCTACATTCAGACACCGAATATCAAGGTTTAAAATTCCATAGCCAACTTGACGACGAATTTTTTTGAACACATGTTACATACCTACACTGTTATCACTAGAAAAATGATAATGAACTAGGAGGCTCGAGGCCGATGAGGAAGTGAAAATGTTTTGAATTGACTCCTTTATCACATTTTCCAATGGAATGGAACAACAATTCATCATCTCATCTACTCATTTAGTTGTGTTTCGCTCAAAAATATGATAAAACTGCGAATTTGGAACAGAGGCCAGTAATTGGTGTTTCAACCGAAATAATTACCAAATTAGTTAAATATGCGAATGCATAAAATCTACCTCGCGAATGAGCAGGTAGATTATTTTGCTTCAGAAATCGCCAAACGTTGAGTGTGTTAGCTTGTTTTCTTCACTTTATTTACTGGCACAAAATGAACTTTTTCATAATATTCCTTGTTATCTGTGTGTTTGTTCGAGGTTGAAGTGTGTTTTGTGTTTTAATTTTCACGTCTCTTCTAGCAGTAGCAAGCATGCACGAACTTATTCCTGGTAAATGAAAAATCATCTCTGTAACGTATGCTGTCATATACATACGTACATATAAGGTGCTTTTTGATTAGTCGTTGGTTCATACAGTGTTACTAAGAACTAATACCTAAGGAAGGGACCAATCTAATTGGAAGATGGCGTTCACTTGTTTGCCACCTGCCCATTGTATTGATCCCCTTCTTAGTGGTGTCTTCTTAGTTCTTAGTAACTCTGCATAAACTCACATTAGACTTGCACGCAGTCTATTGGATGCGAATCATGTCACAGTTTTCATTATTACTTGGTATAACGGCTGAGTTAATATGTATATAATGAAACAGTGGCGGTTCCAGGAGTAATTTGAGGGGGAGGCATAATTTTATATTTGGAATTATTCAATAAGGTGTTTGTTGATATGAAATACGTCTTAATTAATTATTGTAATATCTATGTGTTTGAAAGAAAACTACTTTGAAAGTTATTCTTATTTGAAAATGTAAATAAAATCATTTTTCGATATTCGAACAAAAACTTCACTCAAGTTCTCAAAGAGTAACTATTCTAGTAATAAATCTAGACATTTCATCATGTTTAGTGCAATCGTTCGGTCTTGTTGAATTTTTAAGCGACCCAATATTTTGGGAATTTTTGAAGGTCAACTTTTGACACTCGTATCTCCCAGAAATATCACCGTAGGTTTGAATGTGATACTCATTTTAAAGAAGCAACTCTTCTAGTGAGAAATTTCGGAATTTCAACGAGCAGCAGTTCGGCCTTGACGAATTTTTAACTGGCCCCATCTTTTTTGGAGGTCAACTTTCGACACGCTCATCTCCCTCAAGAATCATCGTAAATCTAAAAAGTATACATGTTACCGGCAATGTGTATAATTCAGGCATTCTATACAATGCCTAGGCAATGTATAGAATGCCCGTGTCTTCTAGGCAATGTATGAAATAGTACGAATGCGTTTGACCATTTCATACTTTGCCTAGGCATTGTATACAATTCCTAGGTATTCTATAGAATGCTTGCTGATCTGCCTTGAATGTCTGAAATTAAATTATTCAGGTGTGAATTCATTATCTTATCAGATTGGGTATGTACAGGGTGGGCACAATTCGTTGTCTACTGAGGGGATCCCGAGAACTAGGTATAAGAGCTAGAAGAAAACGGATGGCACATTTCCTAGCTCTTTTTCAGAGAAACAAAGAATGATGGAATCGTAGCCTCCTACGTCCTCATTTTCGAGTTAAAATTATAAAATGAGATTTTGACGATTTCGAAAAGTTCTCATAACTTTTTTGTCTTTGAACTTACAGTTCTGAAATTTGAACCCATTAAGCACTTTTATACGTAGAATCTACTGGCAAAAGATTTCCAATTCATAAATAACAAATTCAATAAAAGTTTGCGTTTACAAAAACAAAAGTTCGCCTACTGCTTCGAAATGAAATAGTATTCTGAGCCCGTCTTTTGATTCTACCTAAAAAAGTGCCTGTAGTAGGTTCAAGTTTCAGATCTGTAACTTCAAAAACAAAAAAGTTAGGAGAACTTTTCGAAATCGTCAAAATCTCATTCTTGCTAATAACTAAAAAACGAAGAATCGTAGATAGCTAGGGTTTTTACCATTCTTTGTTTCTTTGAAAAAGAGCTCGGTTCTCGAGATCCTCTGAGAAGACAACGAATATTCCCCACCCTGTTCTATGTATTATGTTTCGTAATATGTATTTGATATTATTTTATGATTGTAACTTTTTTTTCATTTCCTCTTTTGATAGAGGTTTGAATAGATAGAGAGATATTTGAGAAGCCATTCTGAACAAAAATGACTAAGTTTTCAGATCCTAGATGATATGTTTAATATTTTCTACATAGGCATTGTATAGAATGCCGGATTATACACATTGCCAGGAATATACATATTCCAAACGAACAACTCTTCTAGTTTGTAGTAATAAATCTCGAAATTTCATCGAGCTCAGTGAAACCTTTAGGTCTTGACGAATTTTTAACTGACCCCCATCTTTTTGAGAATATTTCGAAGATCAACTTTCGACACGCGTATACCCACCAAAAAAATAATCGTGGATCTAAATGTGATGCATATTCTAAAAGAACAACTTACTTACTTTCAGAGCAGTGGTGATTCCCTGAATGAATGATTCTAGGAGTGATTTTGGGATGGAGGCATAATTTTGAAAGTATTTGAAATTCTATAAGGTGTTTGTTGATATAAAATAAATAGGTATATTTTTATAATTGTAATATACGCTATATGTTTGAAAGAAAACTACTTTGAAACTTTTTATTATTCTGTTGTGTATTATCGACTGTTTCTTGTAAGGTTTACTTCAAGGTTAACGAGTTGTACTGAAGTCAAGCTAGGTCAGGGTTTATGTTCTCTTTTTTTATTGATATCTTAAGTTTTCACCTCGTCTGTGAGGCTTCTTCAGAGGTTCAATGTGAGATTCACCCTTCGAGCTCCATACATAATGTAGTGAAGTAAATAAATCCACATACACTTTTAAATTTTTTTACCACGTCGTGTCAACGAAGAACAGAAACAAAAATACACAATTTTACAAACTTTCAAATCTCGTGGCGGACGATAATCGAAATTTTTTTCTTCACCTTTTATTATGAAAAGACAAATTTCGGATATCGTCAACCATGAGATTTGAGATTTTGTAAATTGTGTATTCTTCACGAAAGCCTAGGATATCAATAAAGAGCACATAAACCCTGACCTAGCTTGACTTCAGTACAATCTGATAACCTTGCAGTAGTATACCTGACTGAATTTTCAATATAACTTAGGCTTGAGAGAGGATGAATGTGATAAACCATAATTTCATACCACGTAAACTAATGTAATTTTTGACTTTTCTATTGCAGAAATGGGAGCTAGACATGTCCAGATATTTTTGTTGTTTGCAGCTGGATTTATAGGATATGGAATGAGGGCTAGTATGTCGGTAGGCATAGTGGCTATGATAAGCGAAAAACCTCCTGATGAAAGTATACCTGTAAGTGGACTACAATTTTTTAACTCCATCAAGTATATTTTGAATCGAAAAATGAATTTTTTTAGACGAGTTTAGTTTGATTATCCTACTTGTTGACTAGATACTTGTCAGCTTACTGCCAAAACCAGATAAGTAACATTTAACATTTTGTTACTTTTGTGCATTGAAAGTTTCTCTTTAGAATGAAACAACTAAATGAATGGAAACCAAGTGATAAAATAACAAAAATTGTAGATCTGCGTGAACATAATTATGCAGGACATTTATATAACGATTTTTTTTACGACAATGCAGTCAACATCTAAATGGTTAAAAATGTACCTACTTATCTTGTTTTGGCAGTGAACCGATGTACATACAACCTTTATTGGGCCAGATCCATGGCTAGATGACCAAAAACTTATTCATGAATGAATTATGCCCAATATTTGATTTTCAGACTTATCCAGAACTGAAAGATGACAAGGATACCATTCTATCTTCCTTCTTCTGGGGTTACGTGGTATTCCAGATAGGCGCAGGGCAAATAGCTGAAAAATATGGGCCGAAATATTTCCTCATGGCTTCCCTCGCGATTGCTTCGTGCTTCAGCGCATTAATCCCATACATGGTTGCGCAATATGGGTCTACAGGACTCATGGTAAACAGGGTCATACAGGGTTTATGTCAGGGATTCCTTTTTCCTTCTACGCATTGCGTGTTGAGCAAATGGACGCCACTGGCAGAGAGGTCCAGGATCGCAGGATTCGTGTATACTGGTGAGACTTTGAAAACTTGGTGAAAAATAAGAAATAGACAATGAAAAGATGGCATTTTTTGTTAATTACTGCAACTGCGCCATCTACAGCTCGTACTCCAGCTACAGAGTTCCAACGAACTCCAGTATCTGAGAGGGCTAAGTCCTCGTTTCTCCTATAATTTTCTCGTCCAAGACGAACCTTGCGCAGGCTTGAAGTGGCAAGACATTCTGTAACGAGGTGAACAGGAGGATTCCTCACAGAATCTACACTAGTCCATTCTCTTCATAATGCTTCCTAATGCGACAATGTCTTTTGAGGGTGCCAGTGAGGAGGCGTAACTTATTCTTCTTCTTCTTCAAGTGCCATATCCGCGGCAGATATCGGCAACCATCATACTTATCTTGATTTTGGAGACAGCTGCTCTAAAAAGATGTTTTGAGCTGCATCCAAACCACTCTCTCAGATTTCTCAGCCATGAGATTCGTCTTCTTCCTACGCCTCTTTTGCCTTCTATTTTCCCCTGCATTATTAATCGTAGAATATTGTACTTCTCGCCTCGCATTATGTGTCCCAGATATTGCAACTTTCTCTCCTTGATGGTACGTTCAACTTCTTTTCCTTTACCGATTCTTCTTAGCACCTCGATGTTGGTGATACGATCCGTCTACGAAACTCTCAGAATTCTTCGGTAGGTCCACATCTCGAAAGAGTTAAGACGTCTCATTGCATCTGCATTTAGCGTCCATGCTTCCACCCTATAATAAAGCACACTGTGTATGTAGCATTTTGTCAATCGCAGTTTGAGATGCAATGTCAGATCTTTGCTACACAGGACTTTTTTCATTCTTATAAAGTTGGAATGAGTTTCTTCGATTCTGGTTTTTATTTCTGCGGTATAGTCATTGCTTTCTGTAATAAGTGTTCCTAAGTAAGTGTATCTTTTCACTCTTTCGACCTGCTGACTACCAACCAGCAGTATTTCGTTTGTGTCATTGTTCTTGCAGATTTTCATAAACTTGTTTTTTTTATATTAAGAGTAGGTCCGTACTTCCCGCTACATCTTGATATCTTGTTCATAACTTTTTCTAAATCTTCCAGACAGTCCGCTATTATTACGGTATCGTCAGAGCATATCTGATGTTGTTGATCAAGACTCCATTCACCTTTATACCAGCGGTCTCATTTTCCAAGGCTTCTAGTATAATTCGCTCCGAGTAAGCATTAAATAACAAGGGCGATAGTATGCAAACTCGCCTGACTCCTCTCTTTATTTCCATTTCTTCAGATCTTTCCTGTCCATTTTTTACTGTGGCCGGTTGGTTGTAATACAGATTTGAAATTAATCTTACATCTTGTTTGTCCAGGTTTTTATTCTTAAGAAGGTCTAAGTTGGTCGTGTTTTACCTTATCGAAAGCTTTATTATAGTCTATGAAGCAGATATAGAGGTCACGATTAACATCCAGGCATCTCTGAGTCAACACATTAAAAGAAAACAATGCCTCTCTTGTGCCAACCCCATTTCGAAAGCCGAATTGACTCTCACAATATCCAGTTCTAGTTTGGAATGTATTCTGGTATGTATAGGTAATTTTAAGGAGAATTTTTAATGTATGTGACATTAAGCTTATGGTTCGGTAGTCGCTGCATTCACTGGCATTAACTTCTTTCGGTAGACATATGAGTATTGATGTTAACATTTCCTTTGGTATAATTCCTGTATTGTAAATTGTGTTAAATAAATTCACCAAAATATCTATGTTTTTGTCGTTAATTAATTTAAGCAACTTACTTGGTATCTCGCCTGGGCCTGCAGATTTCTTATTTTTCATGGATTTGAGTGCATGTTCAACCTCGGACTTAGTTATTTCAGGTCCTACGTCTCCATCTTGATGTTCTGTAGGGGTATTTTCCATTCTCTGACCATAAAATAATTCCTCTATGTATTCCTTCTATCGGTTTAATTTTTGTTCAGTCTCCATTATGATATTTCCTTCTTTGTCTAGGAGTATATTTAAAGTATTTCTTTTAATAATTCCCGCCAGCTCCTTGACCTTCTTGTGTAGATTGAAATATTCTATCTCCTTATACTTTTCAGAAAAGTATGTTTCTTTTGCTTCTCTTATTTTTCGCCTTATTTGGATTTGCAGCTGCTTGTATCGAGTGTTGTTATTTGACTTGCATCTTCTTCTTTCATCCATTAATTCCAAGATTTTATCTGTCATCCAATCTTCTTTCTTATGTTTGCTCGTTGTAAGTTCTTTTTTACATGGTTCTATAAGTGCTGTTCTAAGGAACTGCCATTATTGTTCTGCGCTTTCCTTATTTTGCTGAGATTTGGTGGTGGCTTTTTCTTGTTAACTTATTCTTACTGAACTCCAAATACTTCTTGGATCGTACAGTTTCAAAATCTCGAAGGAACTTTTTGGGATTATCCATTGCTGAAAGATTCCTCCAGAGCTTTCTTCTTTTTGGTTTCATCCTGCACTAGAAAATTTTCTTTTGGGTGCATTTTCCTATACCAGAAAAAGGTTTCGGGCAAGTAAGTGGAGTTTGTGCTCCCTTTCTGGAGTGTGCGTTAGCCTCTTCGTTTCCTTTAATTCCAGAGTGACCAGGAACACACACTGAAGACACCTTGTCTGACCTGAAGATGATACTTCGTTAGAAATCATATGCTACGAGAAAAAGGCAACACGATGAGTGGAAGACATTATTATTCCAAGAATTGATATGAGCAACGAAAATATTTGAATTTATGAGCTCCTGAAAAATCACCGCAAGTCAAATGATCAATTACTATTCATTTCAGCTGGACCTCTAGGAACTAGTGTCTCCATGATTGTGACCGGTTTCATATCTGACACCTCTTTCGGCTGGCCTTACGTCTTCTATCTTTACGGATGCTGCGGCCTTCTGTGGGTCCTCATCTACACTTATTGCGGTTGTAATAAGCCATCTGAACACAAGACTATTTCCATTGAAGAAAGGAATTACATCGAGGAAAACACAATGGCAGTTACAGACGAAAAAGTAAAAACAAACTATATATGGATAAGAATTTTGAGAATGACAAAATTTGTTTAAGGTTCGTTTAAAAACTCCTTGGACTTCCATATTGAGTTCGTTACCGTTTTGGGCCATATTAGTGTCACATGTGGGTAACAACTGGGGATTTTGGACTCTGCTGACGGAAATTCCATCGTTTATGTCTTCCGTACTCAAGTATGATATAAAAAGTGTGAGTTTGATCACTATATTGAGACTGTATGGAACATAATGAAATCTAATCTCCAGAATAGCGAACTTTCTGCTTTGCCATATTTGGGCTACTGCATTCTTGGACTTGTTCTGAGCCCCGCGTCGGATCTTGTGATAGGAAAGAAGATTCTGAGTCTGGGTGGCAGCAGAAAGCTTTTTAATTGCGTTGGTAAGCATATTTATTTTGATTTCGTTTCGTTGCAGGAATCAAGTTGGGTCCTTCGTTTTCTAGGTTTGATACTGCCAGCCATTTCCTTGATTGCATTAGGTTACCTTCCAACAGGACATGAGACTATTGCTGTTATTCTTCTTGTGTTGGCTGTTTCCACGAACGCTGGAGTTCTTGTTGGGTTCAATGTGAACCACATAGATATATCACCAAACTTTGCTGGAACACTGATGGGACTGACAAATTGTGCTGCTAATTTTGGCTCGTTCATTGGACCATTACTGGTGAAATACATTGTGACAGATCCAGTAAGTAGATAATTCCAGTACATTTTCAAATCACCTCCCTCTTAATTCACACCTAAAGCTCTGGAATTGAAAAACAGGGTGAATTAATAATACAGGGTGTTCCTAAATTGGCAGTACAAACGAAAAGAAGAGATTCCTTTAGTATATATATATTCTTTTGAATGTCAGCAATACATTTTTAGTTATCAAACAATATAGCATATGTATGAGTTTTAGCAAAGGTTAGTGTAACGGGGTACCATACAATTTAGAGTATGATACAAGAGCTTAGGGAAAAACCTCAGTAAAAAAACCCTGTCTCCCCGTGAGAAGTGTAGTGATGACAAATTTGTTTACAGAATAAGCTTTAAATACTGAAGGGCTTCCTTTCCATTGACATAAAAATTTCTTTATCCTCTTTCCATTTCGACATAATATCTGAAACAAAGAAAAAGAGTCTCATAAACATGGGACTGCAAACGGTTCGTTTTCAAGATAAAGGGTGTTGAAGTTAAAATTTTTTATCTACACTTTACAAGATATTCAACACGAATTTGGCATAAATATTATAAATTGATAGTTCACACTATGTTACATGCCAATTTTGATAGCAAATGTACAGGGTGATAATTTTTCTGGAACAATGTTTTAAGAACTTTTTTTGGCGAGCCACTTTTGATTTGAAAAATATTATAATTGTTGTTATACTAAACCTTATGGTCTCTTGAAGTTTTGTCGTATCTGCTACCTATTTCGAGAACAAATTTTGAACGATTCTCTCGAAATCTTCAGAAAAATTCAAATTGTCATAAAAATTCAGTTAGTAAGCTGGTGGTGAATAAATTCAGTGTTAGTTTTGACACATTGACAAATTGAACTCGGTATTTCTAATAATGAATGTGTTTTCATAACTTGTTTTGATACCAATAAAAAATTCAAACATCCTGTATCTCGAAAACGAAACTTTAGCGATCCCATATTTATGGGACTTTTTTCTTAAAATTACTTAAGGAATCTCCCCTTCAACACCCAGTATACCTTTTTTCACCATATTAATTACTTGGACTTTTGAAATTTGAAAGATAAGAGAAAAATGAAATGATTTGAAGATATGATCAATGTAAACTCTTGTAAACAAGTTCACATATCTATGTGGACAAAATTGAAGTAAAATTCCCAGAAGATTGCGACATAGATCAAATAATCGAAATTTGATATAACAAACCTGGTTTTTCATCTCGATGATACTTTGTAAGTAGCTTGTAATTGGGATTGTAGTAAAAGGGAAATAGTTCCTGTTCCCTGCAGACGGTTGAAGATGAAGTTCTTAAGGCGAAAATTTTCGATTTATAGACGAAAATTTGATTAATCTAGATGTTTATAGAGGTTAACGAACAACTGGTGCCAAATTCGAAAATTTCGAAGATTTATTTTTCATGATCATGCATATACAGGGCGAGTCTTTCACTCCGTACAAATATTTCAGCAGTAGATTATTGAGGTCAAAAGAAACACTATTTTCGTATACCATTTTTTCCGATTCTGCCCTGATAAAAATAAATTACAATTTTAAAGTACAATTTTAAGTTTTCATAAGGAGCTGTGTCACCCATGAAAAACAAAATTATCTTCAGAATAACTAGCTCAATCTGTGACACTACACATTTGTGGATCTTTTGAACAGAGTTGTATTCGGCAGAGTACCCAATTTTTCAATGTTACCAGATTCTTTTTAATTATTTAACATCAAATTACTCGAAAATGGCGCATTATACGAGAAAATATGAATATTTACTTCTATTTTACAAAACGTTCAAGTATTCATTAGATATCGTCCAACTTAGTTTCAAGAGTTGGGTTCTTTGAATTTTTGGTATTTTCATGGTACGTAATGGTCACTGGAAGACGTGGGTGAAATTCTGTGTTCGAAAGAGATTCAACAAAATGAAAAACTATACTCCGAAATTCATTTCATTCGACGAAACCGTAAGTGACATAAAAATAAACTTTTTGTCTTTATTATGGTTCTTTAAATAGCCTGTATCTTTCAAACCGAGCCGATTCGGAAATAATGGTAAAGAAAAAAGTTTTGACCTCAAGAATCTAGTGTTGAAATATTTGTACGAGTCAAAGATTCACCCTGTATATTTCTGAGGATAAATTTTACGAAAATCAGATGACCGTTATAATACAGGTGGTGTTATCGAAGGGTTGTAAAATTATCAAAATATATTATGGGAGTTATCTAACTCTCGAATAGCTTTGTTTAATATTTTGAGGACTTACTTGTAAGTAACAAGTATTCAATGTTTTTCAGGAAGATGAATTTTTATGGAGGATTGTTTTTATGATATCAGCAGGACTGTATATAGCTAGTGCCATATTCTTTGTTATATTCGGATCAGGGGAAAGGCAAGACTGGAATGAACCAAAGAATGAGGTCGGAGGTAAATATTCCATTCACTGTCGAAGCTTTCAATATGTGAAAATATGAATGTGAATGTGAATGTGAAATTTTTTTCTAACCTAATGATTTTTGCAGCCGCGAATAATGGAATAGAACTGATCAAACCAAAATTAGGAGCTTGATGTTCAGCATTTTGTTCATTGTTATTGTTTCATATTGAAATGATATCCAACTTATCTGTGATAATTGTAATAAACGAATTAAACGATCGTTTTTTTTCATTTATATCACCTTTTCTATACCACTCCCGATTTTTATTCTCGTCTACCGGCGTTTAAAACGTAACAAATGGTTACCTACGTAAAACATTTCTCTGAATAATTTAGACAAGTGGAAAAGCTACATGAATATAAGTATAAGGTGAAAAATAGTTTCTTAACTAAACAAAGTCATAGTAGTCATATTCGACACTAATTAGGCCATGGATTAGCGAGAAAAAAAATTTCATAAATATATAATAATATTCACTCAATATTAATTTTTTTTTGTTTTTTCAGAAGCAAAAGTTAAACGTTTTTTTATTCTGTTACGCTCAATGAGTTTGTATTGAGGAATCCAAAAATCTAAACTTCCTTTTTCGTCGGCTAATAATAATGCCATGGGTAGGTAATCATCAGATATTGCCGAAGTAGTTATAACAGCGGTACAGCGGATTTCATAGAACTTTGATTGTCCGATCAACGATTTCTAAAACGAAATCACTGGAACATTTTCATTTCTGAATATATTGAAGAAGTAGCAATTGAGAATAATTGAATGGACGTATGAACATCATAATTTGATGCGAGAATGATTTTTTGAATTATCGATTAAAAACAAATTGACGTCTATTACCGCGGGTTTCATGAAGTTTGATCGGGGAATCAACGCTTGATTGACGAATAGACGTCAATTTGTTTTCAATCGATAATTCAGTCATGATCATTCAGAATATTCTTCTCGCATCAGAGTATTATGTTCATAAGTCCATTCAATTAGTCTCAATTACTACTTCTTCAATATATTCAGAAATGAATAGGTTTCAATGATTTCGTTCCAGAAATCGAGTGTCAGTCAATTAATCGTTGATTCCCCGATCAAGCTTTATGAAACAGATATTTGGAATTCAAATGTAGATTGCAGCGACACGGTGATGACAGTTCGCAGTAAAAAGTTAATGCAGTCATTGTCATTTTTGAAGGGGATTTTGAGATTTTCTTCAAATAAATCCTTTTTTCTCAGTTTATGGTTGTTTTTTCCCAATTCTGAATATTGGTCGTCAAAACTGGATTCAAGTGTGTTAATTATTATCAATTTTAGGTCAATGAATGTCATGAAATATTAGTATTTATGAAAAAAATTTCGACTATGTTCTGAATCAGCTGATAGAAGAGAGCATTATTTTTTGAATCCAAACTTCTTTTGGCTCTTTACACAATCATAATTGAAGGAAATTGATTATATGGAAAGCCACAACTAGGATATCTTGCCTTCTCCATTATATAAAATGGCTAAAATTGCAACATTGATGCTAAGAAAACTTGTCCGGGTTGAACAAGAAATAGAAATGATTTTCTAAATGAATTGAATGAACTTACTAGGTGGAAAAAGTCCTCTCTGGGGGAAACAGATTTGTTTTATGTGTATATCCTTTCATTTTGAGGTTATAGGTATATCCAGGTGAGTTAATTCACCTTCTATTCTTCGTAACCAATTTGAAATGTACAAAACCTTTGGCGTGCTATAAGGACGAGATACATATGTCCTTAAATATTAACTAAAAGTTCATTTCATCTTGGAAAATAGTAAAAACTGACATCTTCACAAGAAAGTCGTTATCGAAGATTTGCTCAGAGGATGCAAATTATGAAAACTTCACTAAAACTTTCCTCAGGGTCACGAGATAGATTAAAATATTTTCAACAGATTAAGATATATTTTTTATGAAAACTCTTGTTGAAACACCAAAATATTCTTCGTTCTTCGATGTAAACAAACAAAAGTGCATTAACTTTTTATTTACAAAAATTGACACGAAGGGGCGTATCGCTTGTTTGGAATTCCAAATTTTTTCTGCTTTTCTGAACAGAAAAATTAATATTGAAAAAAGAGGATAGAGGAGGTACCTATTCATACTAATATTATTCAGGAATTTATTGAATTTCAGGTTTTAACATTCTTCCTAGCATAGGTTTGATTGACGATTCAAGAAAGTAATTTCAAAATTGAACGTTGAAAAGTGTTGAAATTTTTGTTTTGTTTTTTTTTTTAATTAAAAAAGGCTTTTTCGCTTTTACATAGATAGCCATGTAAAATGTGAGAGACAATCAAAAACACTAAAATCGGAATCTTGAAAAAATAAATTGGAAAAGAGATGCCTATGATGAATTACAGGCATAAATCACTTGATATCTTGATGAAATGTAAAAAAGTTGTACTTATAAATCTAATCTCAGTCTGAGTATGACTTTGAGAAGGGGGTTCTCATTTTTATGACCAAGTCTATAAATAATTCAAATTTTCCTTATATCCTAAATGTCTTCATTAGGCATACCTGGAATTCGACGTATTTTTTGACATCGGAAATGAAAATAGCTTCGATGTAATTCAATGTGAACTCGAAAATACTATCAATGTCAAGCCATCTGACGGTCCGAAATTAATCTTCTGATTTTGACATAGTATTGCAAAAATTTGCAGGAAAAAATTTGATTTATGAGAAATTTTAATATTCTTTATTTAATCTTGATTCCACTAGTTTTTGTTACAAAACAATATAATTTTGATACGAAAAAAATCATAAATGCTATAAAAGAATTAAATTGTTAAGTTTTGTTAGAGCTAATTGTAGAAGTATATATATAGTAAGTATTCAGGAAATACAGGCAACCATATTTCGAAAAACAAGAAAAAATTTTTTTTTAATTAACCGAATGTGACTTAAATATTGGATATCCTGAGATCCAATAGAATTCCAAATCCAATCTGCACAAAAAAGAACGCCATTCTCCTTTTTCAAATCAGGAAGATAAATTGAACAATGATGTTTTGCGATATCTCGGGTTCTTTTAGCGTACAACATCAATGTGTTCTTTTTTATGATATCATAGGAATGTGGAATGTTCAAATACCGAACAGGTGATTCAAAAGGATTCGCGATCATACCGATATATTATTTGGGTCTGCCAAGCATAAAATTTTCTCAAAAAATTACAGCATCGTTATTGTTTATCGGTAATTATAGAGGAATGCAAAATATCATGAATAATCCTGGTAAATTCAACAATCTGTTGGGAGTAAATGGAAATAATTATATCATCATTGTAAAAATTTTCTAATTATCCACACGAAATACTTTGCAGATATCTTCGAAGTTAGTCATATCATTATGTTTGTCGGATTGTTGGTGTGGTCATTAAAATTTTGAAGACTATCATATTGTCTATCAAGATTAGGTCTGCTTGTTTTCATAGCAGATTAGTTTCGGGAGAACACAATCTTTTCGTTTATGTATGACTGTACAATTGCCAGAAAAATATTGAACACACGTCGCCAACCTTCTTACTCCTTAATTTTTCTTCATCTTTCGAGTTAGAAAAACGTTTTTTGACTTTATTTTGAGCTGTTTCCATTACTAAGAATTTTCCAAATTTAAAGTGTATGGTGTAGTTACAAAAGAATGATAATCCGGCAAAAGTTATATGTTATTTACTCACTTCCAACAAACTTATAACAAAAACGATCACAGATAACCTATAAGATATCCGGGTCTTGCCTAACATTTTGGAGAATTAACGAAGAACACAACGGCACAGAAAATTGATTATTATTGCTGAAACCTGAAACACTACCATGATTGTGCCTGAATGAAAGACTTACCGAGGCTGAGTACAGTACAGAGATTATTCTCCGAATATTTCATAAATAATATTTTAACGACCTCGTTGAAGATTCCATTAAGGCCGAGTATTTTTCCATGAAAGATTCTAATCTATTTTGTCTCTCAAAGAAGCATAAATCCTTTATTTTCAACCAAACCGTCTATAAAATTCCATCAGTCTCCCAGTTACTGCGTAAACTATGTAAACAATCACCTACAATTATCAGTGATGACATATAATATTGAGCGTGAAATTCGTTCTTTGAGAGTATATCTTCAGTTTTATCTTATTTTATTTTTGAGCCAGTTGGGAACAGGTCCGAACTCAAACAAGACGACGGCTAGTTTAGTGAAAAAAATATTTCGTGAACAAATATCGAGATGGTTAGTCCAGGTGATACCGAATATTTGTTAGGACACAGTGATACCAAACATAGGAATTACAACAGTATAACCATCCATAGAAGTGAATATGCTCGAAGTTCTAACGTTTTATCGTCTCAACAAGAGGCTGCCCTCAGACCCAAAGGTAAATAGATATTGAATCATTTTCATCTTTATCGGAAACAGACATTGGTGAGATAACACCAATTGTGTGCCACAATTTGTTTTCATGGATTGTTCGTCGAGCCAAGGTTAAAATAAATGTAGATATGATTTTTTTCAGAAGTTGATGGATTGTATGTAGGTAGTTTATTTTTCCACATAGTCAGTTAAGTTTTGACACTGTTTGATTAATTAAAAGGTTCATAAATGTAGTACACAAATAGATCTTAACTCCAAACTTTCATGTTATGAGCTTTGTCATTTTCTGGTTCATGGAAAATAAACTTCAATATTATGATATTCGAATTCTTATTTCTACTAAACCTGAACCAATGTAATGTGCGTTCAAAAAAATTCGTCGTCAAGTAGGCTATGAAATATTAAACGTTGATATTCGGTGTCTGAATGTAGGTCTTTTCTTGAATTACTTCATCTTCCCAAAATGTAAACAATGATGATATTAACCTATACATCGTATGGAAAATACATTTGTATGGAAAGTGGAAAGGCACTGCCAAGGAAAAGTTAATTTCGCCCAAAGAGCTAAAAACATTTCTTCCAATGGAAGTCAGATCAGAAGAATCCAAACAATCTGAGGCGGTTAGAAAAATTCTTGGTAAAAATTTTAACCGATGTCCACTATTTTCATACGTTAGAGACATGAATCTTGAACGAATCGTGGTATTATGTTTTATTTGTTTCTCATTTGTAAACGTCAGTTTCCAAAAATACAATATTAATCAAGAAAGTTTATTTTATCAAGTCACTAACTTGTAAAACTGACAGTTAACTTGCAAAATTTTTACGAATTAGTAGTATTATTTACATTAGAAAATTTTGTTTTATCGTCATATATCATCGGTTATGGTGAATCTTCTTGTTGTTAAATTTTTTGTTTGCCGCAATGTCACAATAACGTATTTTCCCATATCTTCTACATCATTCATGTTTAAGGAGAGAATTTCGTCACATCGACAACATCCAAAAATCCCAAATATTGTTACAATTTTCGCCAGCAATCACTGGTCATCAGGAGCATGTAAAAGAAATTATTCAGCCTCTTCTTTTCTTAATATCTTGGCTTTTTTTGGCGTATGACGCTCATTTTTTCGTTTCAGAAACGCTATTACCTTTTGAAATCTGCAAATGACAACTAAAGGTCATATTTTTCAATAAACAAATAATAAACATAACAAACCTGCGAACAGGGGCATTTTCTTTTATTTCCAAGCAGCTTTTCAGCATAGACCATTTTTCCCATAAAGTATTAGGGCTGAATCTAGCTGATAGTTGATTCAAGTAGACCAACAAAACATCTTCAGTTACCCCAATCACACTATTTTTGTTTTGCCACTTTTTGAAGTCGTCGTATTTTCGCTCGTACCTTGAAGCTGAATTTGCAGGTAATAAACTTGAAGCTACACTGCTGGCTGCCTCAATAATTTCTTTTGGTACATTCATTTTCGTTTCGCCAAAACAAATGTAAAGAAAAATAAACAGACATGTTCATGGCAACGCTTCCATAGCTTACGACATTTGCGACAAATTAATGAGATTTTTTTGGAATTTATCTAACCTTTTTACAAATGAGAAACAAATCTATATTAATAAAAGAGGATCTATGGTTTACTTCAAAATGCTTTATTGTTCAAACGATCGCACCAAATTGGACAATTCTTTTTTTGTTGTGTTTATTATTGTTAGGGCAAGGTTTACATAACAAAATATTCCCAAAAAAAAATGTACAGAACAGAAAAAAAGGCATTCCTTTTTCTTACGACCAATCGAGCAATCATAGAGTACTTATAGGTTTTCGACACATTTTTGTTTATGGAATATCATCCACATTGTCACACAATCACGATGAGTTAGTTATTATTATCTACCCTAGAAATAATTTAAATGGCAAAACTAGGTTTGCCGGGTCAGCTAGTAAAATATAAAACAATACACGCAAGGTAACGGGTTTTACTGGCTCAAGGAGGTAACTGACTCGCCTGCGGCTCGTCAGTTACAATACCTTGCTAGTAATGTTATATACTATTTTTTTTTTGTAAAAAGGTTCTACCTATTTCAGTAATATGAATAAAGCGCAGTGAGAATCTCAATATGTTTATATTAATTCTTCATAAATATCGAATTGATTTGGTCGTTCCTGAACATCCACGATTCCATGACTAAACTAAAGAACTGAATTATATGAAAATAAATATAGGACAATTTATCAAAATTCAATTCAGCTATGAAAAAGCAATGATGCTTTCTCCGTATTCATAACGTTCAACTGTTGAAATTCCGTAAAAGAAAAAAGGTCATTTTGTCATTGTTCGATGCAAACCGAACTCCAATTTTTTTTTGATGCTACAAGGATAGGTAATTAATTAATTTGCTGTTAACATGTCAATCTTTATCAAAACAAACTGATGTCTTTCATTCAAAATCGTGTGGCATAAAATATGCCTACAGATACTACAGCCACTTGAGATAAAACCCCAACAGATGTTCGTGGAGCTTCTGTCTTTAATCTCTATTTTAATTATTGCTCTGAGGTTTTCTTCTTTGATAGACCACTACTTTTTTTTGCTTGAACATACCTGTTCCATCAACGCATCGCAAAACAGATTTTAGAAAGATTGATTCTTTCAGCAACATTGGGATATACATTGGGAATGTCGTTGGAATATTAAAGAATATTTCCACTATCCTTCTATTTTCTCCCCAATTTTGACGTAGGATTCAATAATAAATGATTTTTACACGCCCGTAAAAACCATCTTTATAATTTCCTGATGATTTTAATTCAACAACAATCCAAAATGACAACTTCTAACTTGACAGTTAAACTGAAAAATAGTACAGCAAAAGCTAAGAATTACGTTTAGACACGAAATATCGTTCAAAATTCGATAGCCCACTTGACGACAAATTTTTTTGAACGCACGTTAATAGGAATTATTTAATTCTTAATTTCGTATCACCATTGAGTATTATTGAACTGATGTTGTTACTCAATGTCAATATTCATACGTCCTTATTTAATACTTCCATATGGATATGATTTGTATATTTTCTATTCCTTAATTTAGTATCTTCAATTGAATCGCGACTGAACCTAAAAGCTGAAAAATATCTTTATTTCATGTTTATTTCTTTATTATTTTCAATTTATTATTATTATCATATTTTCACCAACAGATTCGACAGAAGTTTTTCTGTCATAATATACTGACATAGAATTCATCATCAACGTAAATTATTGTTTTCATACGCGAAAACAATATTTTAAAATTTTCTCAACTTGAAAATCATCGGTAAAGTACAGAAAAACTCAAAAAAAAATAAATGAAATTCAGTTGAATCATTTTCAAGTTATGGCGTGACCAAGGTACATTGGTTTTCCTTTTTATGCATGAAATATGTGTTTTTCCTCAGTTCCAAACTTGAGTTGATCGACGCCGACGCCCGAATATTGAGGAATCTACGTATCTAGAAAAAAATAAACCACGAAAATTTCTGTTAGCTCAAAGTTGAAGTTTTGTCTTGCTCAAATAATAACTAAATGATGTCGGTTGAATTCTTCGTGGGTGTAAGAAATTATAAAATAAGCATTCATCATTTGCGGACGAACACAAAATTGGTACATGTACAGTAGGTACTATTTTAGTAGGTATTATCTGGAAGACCAAAAATTTCGAATAGGATAATTGTTATTATTTCTTCTTTTTTTAAACATTTACACGCATCAAAATTTACCTTTATGGTTTTGTTTTACATTTATCATTATATATTTTTACCTCGACTCTCCCCCTATAGTTAAATAAATAAATGAAAAAAATAATAATCAGTTTGATATATCCTTTCTTCAGTAATGTTGAATGAATGAGATATATGCTATAAAATTTCCATGAATAAAAAATATACCTAATTCTCCCATTAGCAGAGTAGGTACCTACTTTGTTTGAATAAGAATAAAAGGTGAATGAATCGACATCACCTGAATTAGCAATAGGTCAAGATGACCATCGCAAGATCCTTCAACGTTGCTGTTTTCGGATCCTATATTCGTTGTAGCAATGAGAATTATGGCATAGGATTGCATTCTAAGTTCGTAACTTGACACACGAACTCATCCTTATCAGGAAGATCAACAAACTTCTGGTATTGACCTTACCTTCAACACAAAAATTCTACCGAAATACAACATCCAGCTCACATGTCTTCACCAGGAAGCAAAAGACACGCACTTCCTCATTATCATTGCGATCGAAATGCATGATAGCAGATATGTACCTATATCTGTTAGGGCTAAAGATAGGTGTGAGCATAAACTTAAGATTTGCCTGCTAAACTTAGGTTATACCAGAAATTCAAAGCACCCTACTCTTGAAACTAAGTTGGACGATATTATAATGAATATTTGAACGTTTTGTAAAATGAAAGTATTCTCCATATTTTCCCTTGTAAAGCGCCATTTTCGAGTAATTTGATGTTCAAAAATTAAAAAGGATTTGTGAAATTTGGAAAATTGGGTAATTTGGCTGCCATGCAACTCCGTTTAAAATATCTATTATTATTATTATTATAGAGATGCGTAGTGTCACAGATTTAGCTGTACTCCATTCACTTTTATTTTAGTACTCGGTTGGCCATGGAACTTTGACGCACATTTCACTCTGTATAGTACCATACCAAAATGTGGGGTTATGCCGCTTGTCAAAACATTTTTGGGTTTTAAATAAACGCTATGTTGCCCGTTCTACGTAAAAGTTTCTGTTATTACGTATTTTATCACAATGTCGAATCTCTTCGAAAAATATGTGACGAACATAATTGAAGTTTTTACAAACTGATTGAAGGCATACCAAATCCAGTTATTTGCATGGAAAATACAAGAGATCAGTATAATGTCATAATATGCACTAGCTTGAGGAGAGTTAATGTTCGTTATGTTCTTTGGCTAAAGTTTGAATACGTTACATCAGTTGCAGATTTCAAAAAGATTAACCCGAAGAGGAAATGCATATGTTGCAGTGGTTGGGAATGGGTATCTGGCATCTCCCGAAGGAATTAACAAATAACTACAAGAATGTTAAATTCTTCAACAAAAATCATCTTGCATCAATATAAGTAAAAGAAATTAAAGGAAGTTTCAATCAAGATGAACTTCACCTTTGAACAAAAAGTTCACATGAATAAACAATTAGCAGGACAACTGGCGCGTATCAATTGCATCAATTTAAGTAAAAGGCGTATTTGTGGCTGTTCATCTTAATGCATTGATATAATAATAATAATTAGGTATTTATTGGTACCTTAAGACATTTGAAATGTATAGGACAAGTCAAATGAAACTTATTCTACGATGACATTCATCGAAAATCCTGTAGTAAACTTTTCGCATTTTCACCTAAACATAAAATTCTCAAATGCCACCACTTTTTTGGCTCTCCCAATAGAAGGAAATTCTTTGTCGTCCTCTTTATTCACAATTTTTCTGATTGTGGGAATATTCAGCTGAAATATAAGTCGTTTAGATTCAGATGAAACATTTTATATAAATTCTCTATTTTCTTACATTGAATTTTAGAATATCAGGGTATAACTATTTGAATGAGCGCACCTGAATTCTAAATAGCACTTTCTGAAACCCTGTCTCTTTTTTCAATCACTTTCGGCATTTTCGTAATATTAATTGATATAAGTTGTGGCAACGGCGTTATGGCATTAACGACATTTCATGAGTGCCAACCTTACTACGTTTTAGTTACAACTTGAGAAAATTATTTCATGGCCAACCGACTGCTAAAATAAATGTGAATGCAGTATAGTTATTCTGACAGTAATTTCGTTTTTCCAGGGGTGGCATAGCTGATTCTGAAAACTTAAAATGGCTATATCTTTTTATCAGGTCCCAATCCAATCGGACAAAATGGTATAGGAAAAAGTGTTTCTTATGACCTCAAGAATCTACAGTTAAAATTTTTGTACGAGTCAAAGATTCACACTGTGTTTATTCAGAATTTGGCTCTTGGTATTTTATATGAAGAAGTCTTCTTCTGCTCATTTAATTCCCTTGTCGAATTATGAATAATAACAGGATAAAAGGTAACCATTGATAGTACAGTTTTCCCTGTGTTCCTCTAAAGTTTTGTCATCAGGTGTTTAGATTTTTGGATTCGCTAATAAGAATTCGTTGAGACACAGTAGAAACAAAATTATGCTCATTCTCGATTTCTCAACTTGTCAATAGAATTTTTTTCTGCTATTAAAAATATGTTAAATTCATACAAAAAAGCATGGTGTTAATAGTTCCATTCTTTTTATGAGTATTTTCCTAAATGCCCCTAATGCCTTGCCAATACTTTTCTTCTCTTTCATCAACTTCTACATTTTCATCTGATGGGCTGTGGTAGCACTTGTTTAGCCAGCTAAACTAAACACGAATTATTTGACAAATAAATAATATACTTAATAGAATAGTAAATACCTATGAAAGCACCAGAAAGCTAAATAAATTAATGGTAAGATGATATTTATAAAAATAACCTTTTATATTTATACTCGTATTCATGAATTGTCATAAGCTCACAGACTGATCAATTAACATTTTAATATCATAAAACATTATTTTTCCCAATTTTAATATTCCTTCAAACCACATGATAATTTACCAAGCGTAGAATTTTTTCTAGGGCATTTCTTATATTCCATTTGGTCATCAAGTACGTCCACTGAACGATATAATTTATTGTTTTCATCGACTTTTATCAGACACCTGCTTTATTCAGACTAACCATTATCACGATTCCAAATAATCAGATATTCAATCGTTACAAGGCTCAAAAAGTGCAATTTATTATTTATCACTTGAAATTGATCCGATGAATGACATATTGTATGAGATTTTTTTTCACAATTGAGTAAAAAATGAATAGATCTTGAACCATGGGAAGCGATCAATATTGATTTTTATTATCACCGGATTGAAATTTTTCAGTGATTCACAATGACCGAAGACAGTATAGCTCAAGATCATCCTCTATAAGTATATATTGTATTAGAATTCGTCATAATTATTTTAAGAGCATGGGTAAAATGCCATCACATTTATATCAGTGACTTATTATTCTTTCTGCCCTTGCACCTACATCTAAGATAAGATAATTAATACACAGGGTTTCTGAATCAATAATCCCAACCTTTATAGGTTATCCCGAAATTAATGAATAAAAATTGTTCGCAGACTCTCGAGAGGAAATTAGGAACCTATGTATATTTTAGACATTTGCTGGAGTTACGGCCCTTAAAAATAGTTTTTTTCGTTTTATCTCAGATTCCGGTTACACGAAAATCACACAGGTACACAGTTTTACCATATGGAAATTATGGGATAATGCGATAATGCTACCTATTTTGGCGATGGATACCCTTTTTACTGGGACACAATGTCTTTGGACCGCTAGACATAAGGCGTTATTTATTACCATTATTTGCAAAGATTATAGAGTATAGAGTACCTAACTCTATAATCTTTGATTATTTGAATTCTTTGAAAAGTTTTAAACCGTTAGAAAGCCCATTAAGTTCAGAAATTTTCTTGTTTCTCGAAATTTTTCCATGAAACGCAAGGTTTTTAAGAAATATAAAAAAATTTGATCCATTACATTTCGAAATTCGTATGAAATTTTTGTTAATTGCTGCCATTTTTATTTTTTTCAGATAAAATCAAAAATAGCGTTTTTTCAACCCTATCCCCTTGCTAGGGCGATGGAGAGAGATTTTCATATTTGATATTACGAGCACACCAAACATTTTCCTAATTTTTTCAAGGAAAGCAATATTTATTCTGGAATTTATTCGTTAATTTATAATTAAATGATTATTGTATCTTCAAATGTTCAGTGAAAATATTTCGGTGACGATCATACAACTAGAGAATAAAAACTTCCCTAAAGAAAATGTTTGAAAAATGAAAAAAATTATTAAAAATTCTAGAAAGTTTTTTTATTGTGCTACTTTCGGAATTAAAAAAAATTACGGTAACATACAGGCTAACACATTAATTCAAAAATTATTGTTTCTTGGTAAATAAGGTTTTTGACCATAATCGTGAACGCTGTTCTTTATCTAATATTTTTAATTTTTTAAATATAAATTATAGATCTCCTTTGAATCATAGATCTCATTCACTGTTATATTTCTAACAATCGAAGGATTAGAATTATTTTATTCAATTTTCAACGGCGACAAACTCATATTCCTAAAAAAATTACTAGAATAAAAAAAAATCATTACTTGCTCTTCTAGTTGAATGACAATGGGTTTCATCACACTAAAATTTCTGACGGTACTCAATTGTGTTAATTCACTATGAAAGCTCGTGAATAATGTGAATTGATTAAATTTAAATTATAACAAACTGCTAATGACGTGATTATTGAATTGCGAGTAACATTGATGGTTTTGGGATTTCCAATCTGTTTCCATTCATAAAATCTAATTGTTTACATAGTGGACACCGAGAATATTTCTAGTGTGTTAAATTTCAATTAAGTATGTGACTGAATGGAATGGATTGGGTTGTGATTATTTTTATTTAATGACCGTGTTAATGTTCAGTGTTGCAGATTTTTTTCTGCTTATTCCCAATCATGCAATTTTCCAATTTTCGTGAATGCATAGTTAGGAAAAAATTAAGAGGGGGATTCCTTATCAAAAGTAGTGAGGGTCTTTGATATAGTTTTTTATTCGAGCAGCTTTTGCTTGAGGACAATTCCCTAAAAATGGCAATTTATAGTTTTACTTAGAAACACGAAAACTGGCAGTAATGAAATAGAGAAATAGATGGGAACAAGAAGACACTTAAATAAAGTATTGTTGTTCCCCTATAATGTCAGTATTAGCCGTCCACTAGTTGAATTTAATTGCGTTTTCTGTGCCATTGCTTGGGAGCTGCTTAAAAAAAATTATATGAAAGTCTCACAATATTTTTTTCGTAATGATTCACTTATACCATGTATATGCCTTCTAGTAGTTTCTGTGAGAACACGTGTGGCATGACATTATGAGTTGAGTAAACTGCAAAATTATGACGAATTTCATTTAATTCATTTTTCAAATCATTTTTCAGTAGTATACAGGGTTAATCTTTGACTCATGCAAATATTTTAACAGTAGATTCTCGAAGTAAAAAGAAACTTTTTTTTTCGAATTGGCTCGGTTTGAAAGATACAGGCTGTGGAAAAACCATAAAAAAATTATTTTTATCTCACAAACGGTTTTATCAAATGAAATGAATTTCGGAATATAGTTTTTCATTTATTTAATGAATCTTCTCCGAATACAAGATATCACCCACGTCTTCCAGTTTTCTCATTAGGACCATTACGTACCATAAAAATACCAAAAATTCAATGAACCTAACTCTTGAAACTGAGTTAGACCTTTGAGTATTAAATCCATGGATTAAATACTCTATGGTTAGACGCTACCTAATGAATGTTTGAACGTTTTATAAAATAAAATATTCTTCGTCTTCGAGTAATTTGATGTTCAAAAATTAAAAAGTATCTGTGATATTTGAAAAATTGGGAACTTTGGCTGAATACAACTCTGTTCAAAAGATCCACAGATGTGTAGGGTCACAGATTAAAGCTAGTTATTCTGATGCTCATCATGAAAATTTGAAATGGCTATATCTTTTTATCAGGGCCGAATCGGAAAAAATAGAATAGAAAAAAAAGTGTGTCTTTTGACCCCAAGAATCTACTGTTAAAATATTTGTACGAGACAAAAACCCGAAATATGTTGTTAATAAAAATCAAGAATGAAACATTATGAAATTTGAATTGCAACAAATCTGGAATGGTATCTCGTTGCAAAATACACTGACAGTGATATTCGATGAAGCTTCGTCTGGATTTCTGTGTGCAAATGAGAAAAAACAAAAAAAACAACTAAAATTCTTAATTTAAGAAAAAAGTTCAACAGCAAATAAGTGGAATAAAGTACAAACATTTCTTAATCAGCTTGTTAGGGGGTCTACTAAGAACGATTTTCCTGGTTTGGTGTTACCGATACCTCTCATGAATGAAATCTAAAAATATTTCGATAAATATTTTTACGGATTATTTTAAATCAGGTATTTTTGAGACATGTGTCAGCAAACATTTTTGAAAAGAATAAGAATTCATTCAGATGCATACCACCCGCCGATATGAATATTAACAAGAGTTACGATCTGAATTGAACTAGCCAATTTGCCATCGTCAGGACAACTAAATGGAGAACATTCCACCGAAGAAGAGCAGATGCTGACCATGGCTAGTTCAATTCAGATCGTGAATCTTGTTGATATTTATATGGGAGGGTGGTATGCACCTGAATTAATTCTTATTATTGTATTCATTGCTTCCCTGTTAAAACGTGATCATTCCTTCATTATTTTTAAGAATTTTTTCGGATTGGTACTTTACATTTTGTACGAAGTATTTCTTGCTTTTTTGAAAGATTCATTCACACTAATTTGAGTTCCAAGGTTTATTATAATTAAACAGTAAAATGTGTTTTTTTAGTTCTTATTTATATTTTTTTATTCATCAGTTGACTTGATTTCATTTCAGAGTTTGGGGGTGACACTTTCATAGTTTGCGGCGTGCCGGCAAAACCGCCAGAGATTTTTTAGGGTTTCAATTTTGTCTCAAATGAGCAAGTAAGTTCGTAGAAATAATGAATTTCTGTTTGGCATTTTGCGTTTATAGACTGCGACTGCTAAAATGATTACGAATTCGAATTCGAGGTTCATTAGTGGGAACATTCTCCACAGAAACATATCTCCGGTAAATATCGCTAAAGGTTACTTTACACTATCAGTTACGGTTATATGTTCGATTGAATACCTAATAGAAACTCGGTGAACTCAACCTTCAAAAGTACGCTGAGCGCCAGCGATCGTGAATTGTTTTTGTTCAAGGAAGTACAGAGTGGTTGAACCAATAAAAATCGTGTCAATATAGTGGAGTGCAAGTATTCACTCCCCCCAAAGTAGACGTTGATATTATCTTCGGGACAATCTGATATAATACTGTCAGTATCAAATAACAATTCTTCAGTCCGCGGATTTTTGTGTTCGGATATGTGGTACGACTTCTGAAGGAAAATTATTAACTTTGTCAAGGTGTTGTCGTTGACTGACTACTGGATTATTGACTTTCGCTTCAACAATGGTTCACAAACAAATCTTCACCATCACGAAGAAAGATGTTGAATCTCACAAGAAAGAAGATGACTTAAAACCCGATGGTATATTCATTTATTACATTTCTTTTATTTTTTTCCTAATTTTTTTATTTCTATTTTGAATCTTTTCTTATTTTGAAATGAGAGAACATGGCAATGATGATTCAAATATATCGGTCTCGTTATAATAACCTAATATAAAACAGCAATATTCAGTTACATTATTTCACCGATCCGATCAGATGAAAAGAAACAATATCTTAACCACAAATCTCAATTTCTGACTATTTCGATATCAACCCTCCTGATTTCTGCCTATCACTGAAAATCCCTATATTTTTTTTTTCTTCCTTCCCAATCATAATTATTTAAAATATTTATTGAATCGGAAATTGTTTGTTTATTATTTTTATAGATGAATATAAACATAAATATTGACGCGTCCAAATAAACTCTTCTCGATTCATATTTACAAATAATTATTTGGTGAATTTCAAGTTTCGCCATAAATTTCTTCTTTCAGATTCAAACATTCGAAATCTAGTTTAGAAAAAGTGGCTTTTGCATTTGAAATTGTTTTTCAAGTACCTACTACTATTTTTATTAAACACAAGACATATAATTATTTTCTACAAATCGATCATTACAAATTACTTCTTTTAAATATTTATGGATGAATCGATTGAACTTATTGAAATTGAATTTCCACTTACAAAATTCATATACCTATTCGGTATTTAGTATTTTGAACAAAAGATCTCGAAAGGATCTATTTTAATTCCAAATTACACTTTTTATGTACAATTGAGGAGTTTCTTATGCATTCTCTAATAGGGGTGGATGGTAGTTGAGCTTTTTAAATGGCTAACCTAACTTTTGGTACCAGAATTTTCATTTTTACTTATTTTGAGGTTAAACCTTCCCTCTGCTTTATGTTTTAAAGTGTTTATGTTTTGAAGTGTTCAAAAACATCGATAATGATCGATTTAGCTAAAGTGTAGGTCATTGACATATATAAAAAATGAAATTTGAATTCAATAAGTTCATCAATTTCATAATATCTATATTAATAAATGGTTGCTTAAAAAACCCTATCCCTATCCATTTTCTTAAGGGGATTGTTGATCAAATGACACACATAATAATAAAAAGGTCTGAAGTATGTCCATCTATGTGTTTTTACAGTTTGATTGAAAACAAAAACCAATAAATTCATCTGAGTGAATCGTATACCAATAATTCATTTCGATATCAGAGTATTCCAGCAAACTGACATATCCAAAATACAAGTTTTCTATTACGATCAATCAAAGTACAGGGTGGGCAAAATTCGTTGTCTACTGAGGGGATCTCGAGAACTATAGCAGCTAGAAGAAAACGGATGACACATTCTCAACCTCCTTTTTCGTGACTAATCCAAATCTGAAAACAGAAATCATTTTTAGATTTCGAGTTATAAACAAAAATTGAAATTTCGATGATTCCGAAAAGTTCTCATAACTTTTTTGTTTTTGAAGTTACAGATCTGAAACTTAAACCTCCTTAGGCAGTTTCTTACGTAGAATCTACTGACAAAACATTTTTTTCCAATTCAAAAATATCAAATTCAATAAAAGTTAGCATTTAAAAAAATAAAAGTTCACCTAATGATTCGAAATGAAAAAAATATTTTGAGCTTATCAGTGGATTTTACGTGAAAAAGTCATTTAGAAGGTTCAAGTTTCAGATCTGTAACTTCAAAGATAAAAAAGTTATGAGAACTTTTCGAAATTGTCAAACTCAAAAACGAAGTATTGTAGGAGGCTGCGGTTTTCACCATTCTTTGTTTCTCCGAAAATGAGCTCGGAAATGTGTCATCCGTTTTCTTCTAGCTGCTATAGTTCTTGAGATCCTCTCAGAAGACAACGAATTTTGCCCATCCTGTATATCAGAACACATGTACGATCATCTGAGAGGACCTTCGAAATAATGTAATATCCGACCCAAATTTTCAATTCAAAATTTACAAAAGGTAGCTTTTGACGACAGGGGGTGATTAAAGGTAGTGCAATTACTACACAGGACCCCTTCAGACAAAATTATCGAGTCCATACAGTTTTGGGAAAAGCAATTTTTTGACTTGTTCTCAACTAGTTGGGATACCCTCTTTGATTACATTGAATTTATTGTAATTGATGTTCTTGTGTTAGATAGACAGTTATAATCCTTTGTAACAAGATGAAAATCCACCTACTTTTTCATAAAAGAGGGTAGTAACTTTTTGTATGATACATAATGAAACACATGAAGATTTTACGAAGTAGGTCATACTCGATGAAGTAATCACTAAGAAAAAAACGGAAAAAATTGATCGAAGCGAACAGGTATTTTATTAAATTACTGACAAAGATGATACTGGTGGATTATTAAAGTATTAACAATTTGCATTCGATTGAAGTCTCAACAAGGAGCACCGTTAAGTTCTTTACAGTCAGGAAATTGTTATACACCTTTATGAACGCTACAATTACACAGGAAAATTACTTTTTATTATATTCGTGCATCATAATTTCAGGAAGATTATATCAACCTCTTTACGTGGTGGTTAAAATTTTGGTCAAGCTCATTTAAATTTCGTACGGTTTATATACCTACCCGCCGAAACCTGAAAAGTTCATGGTGATTATTGTATGGTTCAGAGTGAATTAGTCCACTCGAGAGTCGAGATGTAATCTGCCTTTAAGAAAATCAGGTGGGTGATTTTTGAGTTATCTGCAACGTTTCCAATGATCTATTTCATATTCATCGGAGATGAATTCCTGGGATTACCTGATATCTCATAACGAAAAGTAATCACTATTATCATTTTCAGATCAAGAAATATTTTTCAGGCAATTCTGTGAAAATATTTTAATTGGGAACATAAAGGATAAAGGAATTCTGTAGATACATAAGATGTTTTAATTACATTGGTTTTCAGATTCGTGACTCAACTAATTTTACAGGAAACTAATTAAAAAAATATATGGTCATCACAATATTTTTTCATTCGAAAAAGTTTTATATCAAAGTAAATTCAACTTTTGCCATGGGATTATGGAAAAAGTGTATCATAAGGTGTAGGATAATTCAATAAAACAACATCAGACAGCGATGAGGTGAACATAAAACCAAAGTATTCATTTTGTCCCCCATATTACCAATAAATCTATGGCAATTTTAGATTGGATCAAAGCTGTTCAAATATAAAGAAGATTTTTCTTGAAAGAAACTAGAGAAATCGAATAACAACATTATTTTCCCAATGATGATTTTCATCACTACACAGCTAAAATTATGTAATTAAATTTTCTAAACATGGATTTTCATGAAGTATCACGTCAGTTCAATTTTCCTTATAAAAACTTACCTTGATTTATAGCAATGATTTTTAGAACTTTTGTACCTTCTCCAATTTGTCTCTTTTTCTTTTTTCTCTTGGTTTAGTTGGTAGAACATCAAGCAGAAATTGTTGCACCATCAGGTGTTTTTGATGTTTCGTACGAGAATTTCTCAGAAAATACATAATAATATATGTTGATGCAGTTGAATTCATGATATTCAAAACAGTATCACCAAAATATGATTTTTCTTTGTAGGAGTTGAGCTTAATTATTGAGAAATGGAGAGTTTGTGTAACGGTATATTACAGTTTAAGTATTCGATTTGAATCTGCGAGTGTCAATGGTGCAGTTAAAAGAAATCCAATTTTTAACACGTGGAAGTCTGAGATTTGTAGATCATTCGGATTATTAATTAGAAATATTCTGAGGACATTTTTCTAGAGTGGAAGCTCAAGAAGAAAACGTAAACGATTCTATGTGCAAAGTATAAATTTCCAGCTGTGACGAAATGCCCTTGGCTAAATTGTGTTTTTTATTCGAAATTAAGTAATAGAAACAATCGAATCATATCGAGTTAATCTTTAATCAATTCCTGTATGTTCTAGAATAATAAGAGCCTCATAAAATTATTGCAAATCGCGAATGACCGATAAATCAGTAAACGTGTAGAACTCTTGAACTCGACGACTTGATATTTTTTATATCTCGATCTCGATACCTATTTCAGCTGTAGTAAAGCATAAGCCTGGAGAGAAATTTGTTCTTAAATCGAAACAGAGCTGAAAATTCGAAAGAGATTAACAATCAATTATACAAGAACATCACGTAATATTTTAATAATTATTATAATAGCCGTCTCAAAAAACAATCAAGTGCGTGTCTCTAAAATGAAATAAATTCAGTATATTATGGACAGTTTTTTTGCTGTAAATATACTGGGATAGGTCGATTACCATTTCAAATGGCGCTTTTTTTAATGTAAAAAAATGCTATACAGCTTGTTCGTATTTAAGATATTTCGCCAGCGCGATAATTTTTTTAAATGTCGATTTGATTTTTTTATGGCTTTTCTTATTAGTTGGGGAGCCCAAGAGGAAAATTCTAGAGTTACTCGAGTGTCCTATTATAAGGGGAGATACTTTGGACTCTGTAGAGTACCTCTACCAAAAATTAGACCTGTATATAGGGGAAATTGTCTAGGACAGCCTGTCAGAATGGTAAAAAAAACGATCATTGTACATACTCGAGCGCGTCAGATTAAGATATATGTCGTTAATTGCATGTTGAAAAGTATATATTCTCTTAATCTGAAAATTTAAGCATGACGATAGGTTTGTTCGTAGAGTGGTTTGCAACGGTTGTGAACTGTACAGAGCAAGCGCAATTCCATTTTAGGGTAGCGAAAATCCAATTACGCTTGCTCTGTACAGTTCACAACCGTTGTGAACCACTCTACGAACAATCCTGATAATCTGTGGGTGGGCGCCAAAGTTGCAAAAAAACGTCACGTGTACATTTTCGAGCGCGGTGGATTTTTCTCTTAATTTGAAGCTAATTATTCAAGAATAACGGAAAAAATAAAATCTGGCCGTTTCAGCAAGCCGAAACAATAAAAATTGACCATAAAGGTCACAAAAATCAGTTTTTTTGAATTATCTCCTTTCTTGGGCTTCAAATTGTTTTCGCATTCATTATAAAAATTGTAGAGCATAACATTTTCTACAAATTTTGTCCGAAGCAATTTTGTCTACATTTGAACGTATTTGAGATATATGGCGATGAATGCACATTAGACTGGGTTTCTACCTTGACCTTGGCCTTTACCATGTGTGGCTAAGCTCCTCGCTCTTATCACCCTCTAGCTTGAAAACGGTTGAGGGTATGAAAAATTGCTTCAGACAAAAGTTGTATAGAATTTTATTATCTACAACTTTCATAATGAATACAGAAACGATTAGAGGTACAGGAAGGAAGATATTTGATAAAAATGCCGTCTTATCATCTTCAAACTGTCAGATTGAAAAAAAATTGTCAGTTTCTCGAAAAGAAGCTTCCTTTTGGTCCAATTAACATATCGTCTCAAAATCTGACCCGCTCGAAAAAAAATTTTTTCACCATTTTCAACTCGTTCGGCCAGCCCCGCCACGCAAACTGTCAGATTAACATGAATTTATTATCAGAGACACAGGACATACTCAGTATCTTAATCTGACACGCTCGAGTATGTACACCTGACGATTTTTTTTTACACCTACAGACGCTTTCCCCTCCGCTGAAAGTGCATACATCAAAAAACCTTTTTTTTTTCTTTCTACCTTCTAATCTTCAAAATCCACGACGCTCGAGTAAATTCCGATTTAGCATCGTCGGCTCCCCAACTATAAAGGGAATATCAAGTAACACCTTTGTACCGAATATCAAATTCTTATTCCTTGTCGTTAAGGAAATATATTCCACAAACATCTTTTAATTCGAAAATGCTGGAATGTGATTCAACTGAATGAAATATTTCTGGCAGTTTGAAAAAGGAATGCCAAGAGGTATTATTAGTTCGTCATGAGCATGGAGGTGAAGAAAAGTTTTCCAACCTCCATGTTCATGAGGTAGTGTTAACCTTGGTATACTGAACCTCATCGGAAGCAGGGCCGGATTAAGACCACTTGGCGCCCGGGGCACAAGATATTTTTTCGCCCCCCCCCCCCATTTCAAAAATGATCGTTTAATAAAAAAGGAACAGAGATATTTTCATAAAGAAGTTTTTTCATCGTAAAGTGAAATTTTTTATATGTTTTATTTTCGTCAGCAATCAGAACATAGGGGAAAGGTGTACGAGTTGATCCCTTTGGGTAAGATGATCCCTTTCGATTACAGACTCATGAAAAATGCCATCTGGTTGAATTCTTTGCCATAACGTAGCCTCTACCACACTTCTACTTTAGTCAATTTTTTAGTACAGTGCAATCGAACAGTCGATATTCACAGAGAAAAATATGAATTGTGACCGCTTAATCTAAGATTAGGTTAACTTTAAGATTATGCTACTTTCGTTGTGAATGGTGGATAACAATGATTTTTATATTTGTTGCTTCCTTATATGCTTATTTTCGATTTTTTTCTCGACTTGAAGACAATGACGTTCGTATAGGTTATAATAGCTAATGCTGAATGAAAAAGTTGAACTTGGGGCAAGATGATCCCCAACTTGTGTACAAGATGATCCCTGGGGATCATCTTACACGTTAATTTTTTTACATACTGTTCTGGGGTCTAATAATCGTCAGAAGGATATACCCATAAATTTTTACAGGATTTTTCAGTTAGGATGTATGCCACGTAAATATAAATATTAATAAATAAATAAAGAAAAATCATTCGAGGCGGATGGTTCAAAGAATCAATGTCAAGTGCTATTGATGCTATTAAAAATGGAATGGCAATTAAAAGAGCGAGTATAGGGAATTTTCAGTGTCGCTAATTTCATTGAAATGAAGGACTAGAGAAATTGAGAAAATAGCTCGTGGTGCAGTGAAATATCTGGGAGTGAAAAAAAATGTTTCCACTAATGAACAAGAAACCGAGCTCGTGAAAAATATGAAGGACATGAAGCTTAGAATGTATATATGGATCAATAAGAAGAGAAATTTCGTACTCTATTTTGTTATTTCAGAAAATTTTGAATATTTTAATGGATCTCAAATTAGGTTTTTTCGGTGGTGCATAGAAACCAACACTTACATGTTCGTTTCAAATTTTTGTGATATTACACCTTATATGTTGATTTTTAGTTGTTTATTCTCTTGATAATTTATAATGTTTTATGCCCAATAAAATTATTTCACAATCTCCACAGATATTCGTTTTACATACTTCATTCTTGAAAATATGGGAGCTAATTGAGAGAATGGGGTCAATATGATCGCTGAGATCATCTTAACCATACCAGAGGGATCATCTTAAACATCAGGGTGTACAAGATGATCCTTTTGCAACGTTTTGGAAAATCGAGAATATTTCAAAAAACCTTTTGTGACCGACTATTTCGAGTAGGACAATAGAAAGATGGATACTTCTAAGAGGAGTAGACGTTTTCATTTTTATGCTACCCGAAGAAACTAAGGAATTACGTAAATTCTTGCTTAAGGGGATCGTCTTGCGCACCTTTCCCCTACATGAGCAAATTTATTAACGTTTAAAAAAAAAATAGTCCTCTTCATTCAGAAAATCTTCTAGTTATTCAGTAAGTCAGCTGGTCAGAGTCTTCTCAATGTTCTGACTGGTTGTCTGAAAGAAGTGGTTGCAGAAGCATATTTGTATGCTCTTCCAATCTTGTGTTATGTTTATGTTTGGTGCTTTTGTTGTTTATGACTTACGTTCGATTTGCTCGCACATCCCCAAATTTCTATTCCATAGGACCGTATTGGTGCGATAATAGTTTTGTACAAAAAAATCATATTTAGTAATTCTAGTTTTGATCTTCTTCTCAAAAGCCGATATATTTCTCTAATTCTGAGATCTATTTGTTTTTTCTTCTTGATGTGCTCTTTCGGTTTTTTTAACGGCTGTATTATCAGCAAAAGTTCCAATAGTTCTGTTTGTACATGTTGGCAGATCAGTACAAACCGTATGTATCTATTATTTGGAATCAGTTTTCTCGATTTCGGTGATTTCCGTATTTAGATACTGTTACTAACAATGAATTCGCCCCCAATACTGAATTCGCCCTGGGCAATTGCCCTTTTTGCCCTGGGGTTAATCCGGCCCTGATCGGAAGAAATTGGTATCTGTTGGATCAATATTGGATTCCGGAAAGTTCCGATTTTCTATGGTTTAGTTATTAACCTAAGAAACGTTTAATCAACGTGTTTATTGAGAATCATTAAAATAAACCAACTATCTATCAATGGGTGTTCTTATTTAACACAATCTAGTTTATGTTCTTGATACCATGATGATTTTCTTCATCATGAAGAACTTGATAACATATTATTATTTCTCATTTTTCTTTGGCTAACATTGCAAAAGCATAGTTCGTATTTGCATTTGCAGGGTGCTTAATCTCCCGCTCTTGTTTCCAGAATGGTATGGTACCAGGCACACCCAATGTCTCCTGCTTTTCTTTCTCCTCGCCATTGGATATGCTATGAGAGTGAACTTATCTGTAGGAATAGTAGCGATGACAGATAAAACTGCTAGCAGTAATCCAGATGTACCGGTAAGTAAAAAACTCTTCTTCTTCGGAACTAACTGTATATCTCAAATGGTTGATGATGACAGTTGGTTATTTGCGATTTTTGGCGAAAAAAAACCATAAGTAGTGCGATTTTCTGGAGTTTTTTCATGATTTTTCATTTAAATGTGAGTTTATTAATGATTCGAATAGACTTTCAGACTTTTTGAAGAGGAAAGATAAAATATTGAAAAAACCACATGGATATTACTGTTTCTCAGGGTAGAAATTTAAAAGGGTACCTTTTCAAAAGTTTGATTATATTTTGTTCATTTCATGTTTTTGCAAATAAATTTTCAATCTTTACATCTTGAATAATTCTAAGACGATAAAAAACAATTCAAAGAATTTGTTAATTGACCTTTTTAATCAAGAGAAACAACGAAATATATAAGTGGAAAAAGACATATAACAAATTTTTTTCTGATTTAACTGGAAGCGTTACGAAACTGGAAATAATTTTTGTTATGTGTATTTTAAAATACAAAATCGTTCCGACCAATAGGTCACCTAACCTGAAATAACCGTTGCAAAGTGAATTTTGCTCAAGAAAATCATCCTCTGATATGACCTAATTAATGGTGAGTAAAACGCAACCATGTCTACATCTGATGAATCAGAACCCAGGGATTTTCATAGTATCAACTTCCGGTAATATACATATGTTCAATAAAGAGAACCGAAGTAAGAAGTTGATTTCATTGACAGTTGCTTAAATAGCCTATTTATCCCGATCAGGAAGATGTGGGAACATAAATGTATTAAAATTCATTACTATTCAAAAATCGTAGGTAAAAAGCACTTATATTTATTTCACATTCCAAACTTGAATATCCGGTAGGTACCAATGAGTGAATCGTTTTAGAACGTTGACACTGCACGCTGTTTATCAGAGTTCAACGAAGGTAATCGCTAAAATTGTCCTTAAATCATGACAAGGTGATTTTTCTAATGCGGTTGAATTTTCATTCATGTCACAGAGGAAACGACGGTTTTCTGATAGAAGTGGCTACTATTTTCGATTGAAAAAAATATGCAGAATTAATATTGGAGTTTTTAGAATTCCCCTACACTTCAACGCAAAAATATGAGGAATTCAAAATATCGTATTATGGATAAGGAAATGAATTCATGTGCAGGTTTTAAAATTCTTTCGCAAAGCATTGAATATTAACCCACATTTTTGAATTCTCAAAACTCATAGGTATATGATGGAATTGACTGTAATTAGCGCATAAGTTAAAATTATTATTGATTTTATACGGTGGTCCGAAACTTGTGTAACACGATAGCTCACTGCTTTTTGAAATGAGAATAACCAATTTTTACATCATATTCTGAATCTACATGGAATTCTTATTTCGAAATACTTACCCCACTTGTTATAATTTATATATTTTTGACACAGGCCACGTTTTTCGATGAATTTTATTGCTTTGACTAGAGATCAAACCTTAAAAACCGTTTGAGATTTTCAAGTCTTCTGCAGTTTATCAGATCTTTCTACAGTTGCTTCGAAAGACACAGCGATTATTCGAAAATGAACTTCATAAAATTTCAATAACTCCAAGTTCTCAAATGACATTCCCTGAACTTTTTTGTCTGCATGTTGGATACCCTATAAGTGAGGGGATCTTTTCGGCCAAATATGAATTTCAAAAACTAAAAGTTTAACTACCTACCAAAGAAATAACCTCTAACTAAATTTCTCAAAATGTGATTGTGAAAACTATGCTATATTCCAAGATTTTGTTCCTATTGATTAAACAGTTGAATATTCATTTCCTGCAAGAGAGGTTAGGTTTTTATCTAGAGAGGGCATCTTTTGATTGCGAACTCTTGGGTAGGTAAACCATCATCGCCTCAAGCGGGTTGGCACACCCTAAGCGAAAAAACACACCAGTCTGAAAGTTTTGAGCTTCTATTTATGAATATGATAGAAAAAACTGTTTGATGTTTGTTTTGCTGTGAGTTTCGAAATTCGAATTCTTCCATTTCCTGGAATCATCTTTCAGTATATTTCAAAATAGCCCACCAAAGGAAATAGTGATGAAGTAAGAAACTCATGAAAATTTTTGAATACTAAGTAACTAGAATCGCATTTTTATGATTGAAGTAGCCAGTTGAAGGTCGTAAACTGGCTCTCCCACGAGAATAAATCCCCCAAAATATTAATGAGGATGTATTATTACAAATCTTTCATCTGCATTAAATGCTTCGTCGGACTTATTTTCATTTCTTCAATGAACTAACGCTTTCCTAGATCTTCCCCATCAGGCGCATCATGAAGTATGTCGGATAACGTTGCAAGGTTCTCTCTAAACCTTGCAATACGATCGACCTTCCGCTATGATAAATGATTTCCGAAGTAGAATAAACCCTTATATGGTGTAAGTAATACGAACTTGCCAACAGATAGCGGTTGCCTTATCACTTTCAACTTATGCAACAAACTTTCATCGTATCAGATGAAACTTGACTTGGACGAGTTTGATTGATCTAGAGATATAATGGTTTCACTTTGATTTTGAGATTAGTAAAGTCCATTCTTGTACGAAGAAAGTTATACTTATCTATTGGTTGCTTGCAGAATACTAATGGGTAAAGTGTTGGAGTTTTGTATACTAGTTGTTGTGATAACACTTCTATAAGCTCAGGAATCTGTAAGAAAAATCATCCATAATAGTTAAAGGAGACAAAATTTCCACAGAGATTAATTATTTCCGCAATCTATTTCCCTGAATGAAAATAAATTGAAAAATGAATCTTATTACTCGAAAAACTTCTTCTTTGGAAAGAAGAAGATCATAGTACAGCATCTCCTGGTCTTTGGATATCAGTGATATTTTTTTGAAAATTTCAAATTCACGCCCATCTGCTAGATCTAATCTGAAATACGCTAACAGAAAGCTGAATACTTTCTGATCTTTTCGAAATAGTGGGTGCAACTGTTTACTGTGTTTGATGTACAGGGTGGGCAAAATTCGTTGTCTACTGAAGGGATCTCAAGAACTATAAGAGCTAGAAGAAAATGGATGAGACATTCCTCTTTTTCAGAGAAACAAAGAATGGTGAAAACTGTAGCCTTCACGGTTCTTCATTTTTGAGTTATTAGCAAAAATGAGATTTTGACTATTTCGAGAAGTTTTTATAACTTTTTTCTCTTTGAAGGTACAGATCCGAAACTTGAATCTTCTTATTAGGCAATTTTATACGTAGAATCTACTGACAAAGGATTTCTTCCAATTCAAAAATAACAAATTCAATAAATATTTAAATTTGAAAAAACAAAGTTCTCTTAATGATTCGAAATGAAAAAATACTTTGAACTCGTCAGTGGATTCTACGTAAAAAAAAGCCTGTAGAAGGTTCAAGTTTCAGATCTGTAAGTTCAAGAACAAAAAGTTATGAGAACATTTCGAAATCGTCAAAATCCCTTTTTTTGCTAATAGCTCAAAAACGGAGAATCGTAGGGGGCTACGAGTTTCACCATTCTTTGTTTCTCTAAAAAAGGAAATGTGTCATCCGTTTTCTTCTAGCTCTTATAGTTCTCGAGATCCCCTCAGTAGACAACGAATTTTGCTCACTCTATACAATATATGGGATATTAGATAGATCAGGGCCGGGTTTAGCACCACTGGCGTCCTGAGAAATAATTTTGTCGGCACCTTATTATTTTTTCTGAAACATGTGATATGAGCATCATCAAGAAATAAGTACCTATATTGTGAATGCAAATCATGAACAGTCTGATTAAACAGGTACATATTGTGAAAAACTTCTACCTCATATTGTGGTCGAGTCTCATCAATCAATAATTTTCGAAAAAAATCCATTTCTACCTTCAGAAAAATTTCCTTCCATTTGTCAAAAAACATATTCGGGCTTGTGAGATTTACCTACGTGAATATAATCAAAACATGGGCTTTCCTAAACATTCTAGGATAACATCCCATTGTTCATTGAAATATTGATAAGAAAAAATATTCACTTTCAATCTGAAGATTATCCATCAATCAATTGTGAACACAAACGGATAAAAATTTTCTTACTAATCCTTATTTTCCACTAATTTAAGCTTGCATATATACCCACTACATGTTTGTAATCAAATAACCGGTGGGTTATGCATTTTTTAATGACTCACATTGTTAAATTTATGTTGATTAGATTACTGAAATTCTCTAGGATATTAGCAATACACTAGCTTGGTTTTTTATCGTAATTGAAGGCCAGATTTAGAAGTACAATACGGTGGCGTTCTCATTATTGATATACTTGATAGAAATTGGAAACACTAGAGATCGATCTCTAGAATATAAACAACGGCTGATTTAATAATCGAACAATCAAAGCGTGAACTGAATAAAGAATTGTAGCGCGAAAGAATCCAATAAAAACACAAGGAACTATCGAAAACTCATTATAGGTGATGAAGGTTAGAATTCAACTCCTGAGTTTATCCGGTCACTTGATATTTTCACTTGGACTGGAACATTAATTCTCTTCCTGGCATGAAATAAAACCCAGACCTACGATAAAAGTTAGTTGAAAACAGTTTTTCGTAGTTACGATCTACTCCAAAATTCTGAATGATCGCTACATACGAGGATGTATTGACATCTTGTTAGCCTAGACCAGTTCCATGCAAAAAAAAAATATTGCGTTACCATAGCAACGAACAATAACTCATTAGAAGTGTCAGTCTGAAGTTTGGGGTCAAAAAAGTAAACCAGAGTTACGCAATAAATTAAAAGAAAGAAGATGTCCACCGAAATTGTGAAAATCGAAAAAATGGAGTATCGAGCCATCATCAAGTACCTATATTTAAAAGGGTTAAGAGGTAAGCAGATTTACGAAGATATGCTTAATACACTTGGTGATCAATGTCCTTCGTATGCGACCGTGAAAATTTTGACTGCAAGCTTTAAAAGAGGTAAATATTCCATTGAAGGTGATTACCGATCGGGAAGGCCAGTTTCTGTGACAGTCCCCGAAAATATCGATGCAGTTCATGACATAATTTTATCAGACCGTCGAATTGGGCTAAAACGGATATCTGAAACACTGAATATTTTATACGAACGCGTTCATCATGTAGTTCACGTCAATTTGGACATGAGAAAAATTGCTGCAAAATGGATCTCCAAATGTTTGAATGTTGACCAAAAGCGTGCAAGGGTGGAAGCATCGCGTTCAACCTGTGCTCGATTTGAAAACGATGTAGACTTCTTAAACCAATTGTTACTATGGAGGAGACTTGGGTACATTTCTACTATCCAGAAACAAATCGATGGAATGACGACACTCTGGTTCTCCAAGACCTAAGAAGTTTCCTGTCCAAAAATCTGCTGGAAAGGTTCTTGCTTCAGTTTTTTGGGATTGATATTTTGGATAAGGGTAGAACAATAACCGGAGATTACTATTCGACATTACTGACCGCTACTCCTACGAGAAAAAATTAAAGAGAAAAGAAGCGGAAATCTATCCAAAGATGTTTTGTTTTTGCAGGACAACGCCCCTGCACACAAATCTCATGTTGACATGCAAAAAATTCGTGATTTAGAGTTTGAATTACTAGAACACTTCCCTTATTCTCTAGATTTGGCTCCATCCGACTATCATCTCTTTCCTCAACTGAAAAAAAGTTTAAAAGGTCGTAAATTTTCTTCCAAGGAGGAGGTTATAAAAGCTGTGGAGGTCTGGTTTGCAGAGAAAGAAAAAACATTTTTTTTAAAGAACTAGAGACGTTGCAGGACTGCAGGTTCGCTGTAATAAATGTATCCAATTTAGAGAAGAATATAAAATATTTTGACATTGAAATTTTGTTTGGTTCTATAGTAGGCTAAGAATTTTTCAATATATCCTCGTATATTCAGGGGGTGATTGTAGATGTCAAAATATGATGTACATCCCGTATCAACTTAGGTCCTAAAATGCATCTAACGGGCACTAAAGTCTTTTCAACAAGACCTCCAAGATTACTTCTGATTTTTGAGTAAGTGATCTAATTGGAATTTCTATAAAAAAATAGACACCTCATCCATTTTTGTATACAAAAAGCGTAATGCAGCATCATTCTCGAGAAAAAGCGATTTTGTGATAATATATGTATTCTAACTGATGAACCACTTGCTCATCTCAAAGGACATAACAAGCGCCTGTCACCTTGACATTCGTTATTAATATTCAATAGTCATATTGACTTCTTCCACAGATAACCTAACTTCTACCGTAATTAATAGTAATAAAAAATTATTGAAAGTATTAAAAAAATTATTTCATATAAAAAGAATACTCCAAAAAAAGATGAAAGATTGATACTCGAACATAATTTTAATAAACGAGTTTAACTGCAAATTTTGACTGTTTTTTCATCACCAGACGATTCAGTTTATCCAAAAACCTTAATGCATTGAATTTTATTTTAATCAGCCAAATTTTGACAAAGCTATCGCCAATTGATTGGATTTTGGAGGTAATGCTGAAGATGCACTAGAGAACATGGAATGCATTCAACGACTTAAGTTGGTTGATACGAAGTTTTCTTCATTTTTGACCTCTAGAATCACCCACTGAAGTATACGATCGTTATACATCCGAGCACCCTGTTTGTTATAGACAAACTATATTTCAAATTTTGCTTTCAAACTGTAGCAATAACAATTTGATCATTTTTGTTTCAGACATATGACTGGAACGACAAAAGCATTGTCCTATCCTCGTTCTTCTGGGGATACGTGGTGCTTCAAGTTCTGGCAGGTTATTGTGCAACACAGTACGGTGCGAAATGGTTCCTGACTGGAGCTATGATGGTTAATTCCTTGGCATGTATGGGCATACCATTCATGGCAGCAGAGTTTGGATCGAAAGGGGTCATGGCATGTCGAGTTTTACAAGGACTGAGTCAAGGCTTTTTCTTTCCCTCCGTTCATGGTCTCCTTGGACAATGGGTGCCTACAGGCGAAAGATCGCAGCTAGGAACTTTTGTCTATAGTGGTAAGCATTTAGATTTTTTCAATAGAAGTACCTATAGTTTTGAAAGGATATGCCTTCATGTCACCTAAAGCGTGCCTTACGAATTTCATTTTCGAGACATCTTGCATAAGGAAATTAAGGATCTAAACTAACTCGGAACCTTTCCTTTGGACATCAACGTTCGGAGGACTGCGGTATATAGGCAAACGAATCATGAGAGATAAACGTCTAACAGTCTAATAATAATGTCAGTTCTTAGGCAGAGCCAACAATATACGTGGAGAGTTCGAGTATTGTAACTTATGTCTGTTTTAAAATCGAGTTTAGGAGTTTGTAATTTTAAGTTTTTCGTTCAGAAATAATTAACGCTTCGTGATGAGGTATACAGGATGGAAACTAAATCGAACATTCGTTTGTAAAGTCACGGCGCAGAATATAAACCGAGTGCAGTGTAGAACCAAAGAGTATACTCTTTGGTAGAACGTAGAACCTAGAACCAGTTATTTGTGCGAGTTGGTTCGTGTGAGATTTTTTTCAAGTATCATCAAACGTATTGAGCGTCTTACGTCAAAAATGTAGAAAGCTCTGTTGTTATTATATTTCTTCGCTGAATGAGTCGAGAGAAGACATACCCAAGGCATGATTAGGTATACCTAGTCCAGATTCCCGATTGTGGAAATATTCAACTAAAATATAGGTCGTTTAAATTCACATGAAACATAATATAAACTTACATTGAATATTTCATTCGATACCGTCCTATACAGGGTGTTCTACAAGCTCTATGACAAACTTTAAAGATGGTACCTGTGTTCTGTGTTTATTCTGAACATTTTTCTTCCTATGAACATATATCCGATTCCTTTTTGTTAAGAAATTGTCAAAAAATTATATTATTATGTTCAAATCATAATAATAAATGGAAATTTTGAGACCATAAAATTTGTTCAAAATGTCCACCTTCGGATTGAAGGTGCAAGCTTCACATCGACGAACTAAATAATTAAAGATGCCGTTACTCGGCGGATCAGTTTTGGACGAGACAGAGCCTCTGGTATTGGGTCGTTTAGTATTTGCTTTCCTGCATCTTGAATTTTATCAAGTAATTGATAATGAGATTGGATTCCAACATGATAAACAAGCTGCTTCATATCCCCATAAATAAAAAGCTAAGGGATTTAGATCAGGCGAACGAGGTGGCCATTGTATTGGTCCTCTTGCCATTTATTCGGCAAGGGTTCATTCAGCCTCTCCGTGGTGGTGCACGATCTTGCTGATACCACATATTTTCAACAATGTTGAGCTCTAAGTCTTCAATAATGTCAAAAAAGTTGTGCTTCAAAAATTTTTCATACAAATCTGCATTTAAATGATCATTTATAACATGTAATGGCATCAAATCATAGTTGGAAATCCCTCCCAAAACGTTTACACTGAAACGTGGCTGAAATCGTCTTTGTCAGTGGCATATGACTTCTGCAGTGCCCATACATGTTCATTATGCTTATTCTTGATAACGTCCTCAGTGAAACAAGCCTCGTTAGGCTACATGACAAGCGAAATAAATCTATTATTTTGGGCATGTTGTTGAAGTAACTACCTACAAAATTCTAAAGCTTGAACATTTTGTCTTTGAAATGGATGCAACACTTCTCCTTTCAAGACACGCCATACGAAATTTGGTGATACTTAAATGAAGGTTAGTAGCTATAAGCCGAACACTAATCGAAGGGTTACCAAGGACATCATCTCATTTTCTACATTCACTTCTGTTAGCCGAATGGCTTTCTTTGGAGCAGGATTGCCTGTTTCTCGAAGTCATCGGAATGATGCACAAAATACAGTGTGAGCAGGTTGATGTCTATTAGGATATTTTCTTCGGTATTCTCGAGCTGCTCTTCTGAAGTTTGCATTAGAATATTTACTCATTCAAATACAATTTCTGCATATTCCCGAGTCGTAAAAGAATGAATAGTTATTCAAAACGTACACCAAATATCTAATGAATAATTAAAATAACGTCAATTATCATATTATGATATCAACCGATATTTTCTGTCGGCCTACTTAATCAAAACATGAAAATAAATGTTCATAGGAAAATAAATGTTCAGAATATGGAGGGTAGGTACCCTCCTTAGTTCAGAATAATCACAGCTACCATCTGGCGTATGGTCCGTATATACACATTTGGTAACCGAAAGTTACCAGAGCGGTTACTCTGGTGACAGATATTGAACCGAATTGTCAGGAATTCGACATATACGGACCACCCACTGACTAACCAGAAGAAACCAAAGTGTATATACGGACCACAGCCCTGTTAAAGTTTGTCATAGAGCTTGTAGAACACCTTGTATATTGTAGATTTTAGAATATCGGGGTTATTATTTGAATGAGCGGCATTCAATTCTAAATAACACTTCCTGATACTTACTCTGTCTTCTTTCTTTTTCAATCACTTTCTGCATTTTGTAATATAAATTTATATTATCTAATTGTGGTAACGTCGTTATGACATTAACGACATTTCCTGTGTGCCAACCTTACTCCGTTCTAGTTACAAAAACAAGAAAATTATTTCATGGCCAACCGAGTGCTTTTATAAAAGTGAATGGAGTAGTTATACATTCACATGACAGAATTTGGACCATCATGTAGAACTTGCTATTGTTAGCCTATCCTACAAAAATCAGTCTGTCACAGGCAGAGGATATCTTGCTGATTAAAAATTGAATGGAATAATTTTTAGCGAATACACGACCTATTTTTCTTTTTATGTTTTTTGTCCAGTAGATGAAAAAAAAGGGATGTGGTTTCAGACTGTGTTATTCTTCTCAAAAATTTGTTTTTATGGTTTTAGCAGATACCTCTTTTTTTTGCAGGTGCTCCATTTGGAACCATAGTGGCTTTACCTCTCACTGGTTTGATCTCGGCTAGTGAATTGGGATGGCCCGTGAGTTTCTACTTGTTCGGAATCGTAGGGATGATTTGGACTGTTTGGTGGTGTTTTGCCGGCTACGACAATCCATCGAAACATCCTACAATATCAGAGCAAGAGAGGTACTACGTTGAATCGTCCCTAGGCCACCTTAAGAAGAAAATAGTAAGTTAATTACTGCTAGATCCCTTCATAAATTAATATATGAATTTCTAGTTACCCACTCCCTGGAAGGCCATTTTTACTTCACTACCGATGTGGGCAATTGTGGTGGCAAACTTTGGTCAAAATTGGGGATATGCTACGCTGTTAACAGAAATACCGAATTATTTACACGAAGTCATGGGATATAACGTGAAATCTGTAAGTACAAATTTTGAAAATATCGAAATCTTACTTGGTAGATTTGTCTTTCTGCAAATACAATTGCGTTTTGAATACTTCTGAAATAGAGCACAAGCTTTCTTATGTTACCTAATTCTTAAAGTGCCATCCACATGAATAGAGCATAAGTTTTGAAAAGAGAAGCAAGCCAATACAAGGTGGATCTTTGACTGGTACAAATATTTTAACAGTAGATTCTTGAGGTCAAAAGAAACACTTTTTTCCTATACCATTCTTCACGATTCGGCCCTGATAAAAAGATGTAGCCATTTTGAGTTTTCATAATGAGCTGTGCCACCCCTGGAAAAACAAAATTACCTTCGGAATAATTAGCTTAATCTGTGATACTACACATATGTGGATCTCTTGAACAGAGTTGTATTCAATTAAAATTTTTCAAATTTCACAGATATACGTTTTAATTTTTGAACATGAAAATTATTCTAAAACGTCGCATTATACGAAAAATATGAAGAGTACTTTTATTTTACGAAACGTTCAAATATTCACTAGATATAAAGCGTAAAATTTAGTTTCAAGAGTTGGGTTTTTTGAATTTTTGGTATTTTCGTGGTACATTATGGTCATAATGAAACAACTGGAAGACGTGGGTGATGTCTTGTGTTCGAAAAAGATTAATCAAATAAATGAACAACTATATTCCGAAATTCATTTCATTCGATAAAACCAACTAAAAATAACATTTTTTTATGCAGATATATTTTGGGAAATCTCGGTCCAAGGAGCAAACACAAACAACTTATTCTTTCACGACGTTTCGGCACTTTATTGTGCCTTCTTCAGTCTAAAATGAAAATTTTTATAATCAGTGACAAAGATAAATATGAGCTACAATCATAACAATATTAATTTGAACTACTAAAATATCAATCATATATATTACAATCTTCGAAACAGGTAACAAAGAGATCGAATTTAAAACACCGAAAAAACACAATATAACCATCAAAGCGGATCAAGCAAGACGACTATATATATAACAAGACAGATAAAGGCAAAAAGAGAAAAAAGGAAATTTACTCACTGTCAGAATATTAAAAATTTCAATTATTTCCTTCTACAAAAAATCGTCTTCAAGATGTAAAACCAAAGTTCTCCTGTTTTGGTTTTCCATCTTGAATGACGATTATCTGTATCTGCATGTTGGTAGTATTCAAAATTTTAAAGCACTAATAAGTAGAAAAAATTACAGTATATATATATATATATGTATTCAATAGAATACATTGAAGTTGGATACTTTTTGACAGATAAATGCTCATAAGTCAAATCACAGACCCCCTTTGACCCATATTTTTGTAAATGTCTTTTCAAGCTCTATTGAAATATCTAATAATATATAGGGTCGACATATATACATACATACATCTTTCGTACCCTCCTTATTCTAATATTGACAAGAATTAGTGATTAGTGGGCTGGGTGGAATAAAACGATCGGCCAATTGAAAATAATTGTCGTTTTATTCCCACCCAGCCCTACAAACTACAAATTTTTGTCAATATTATAATATATTGGGTGTTCTATTCAACAAAACATAACTTTTTGCCACCACCCTGTACATAATTGATTTTCTTTTTAAAATTTATCAAAAAAATTAAGTTCGAAAGAGCATGAACAACTTTTATATGAATTTTTTTTTAGCTATTTTACTTTCACAGATAAGAGGATAGGGAATTTTAAACGGGCCACCCTGTAAAAAGTACACTGACAGTGCAAAAATAGTTAATTCTCCGATGAAAATGAAATTTTGACTTCATCCTTCATCTGCTGAACTATTGTCTGACTCACCTTCTTGATATAGAAAAGTTTATTCAGAAACAATAATAATGATCAGCTCTCCAAGCTGGAGTTCATTAAGCTCAATTTACGAGAGATTTCTCCTCTGATAAAGTTGAATTCTGGCAACATTGTTATTCTGATAATTTATGACACTATGCAAATCTTAACGAGTCGAAAATTTGCATGGAACATGGAAGATCTTTCTGAAAATCTCAACGGCACAGGTCAGCACAAATGTAGAACAACTATATAAAAAAAATTAACAAAAAAACACGAAAGTGCTGGGCAAACTTTTTCCCAAAATATTATTTTTCGAGAAACCAGAGAAATTTTCGTCAAAATTTCAACGGCATAAACAAAAGTGCTGGGCTAACTTTTTCGTTCATTTTCAATTTTCCGGGAAATGAGAGAAAATGTCGCAAAAATTCGAACGGCACAACTCAGAGTACTTATACACAATCGATTTCAGCCATAAAAACCCATTTTTTCTGAGGGTGCTGGGCTGGCCCCTTTCCATATAGATTTTGTGAAATATCTTGAGAATCCTTTTTTACAAAAATCGAAAAGTACTGGGCCAACTTCACGCACAATGAATCTTCCATCAATAAGTTTTTATGTTTTTTTTATTAATCAGAGATTTTTCGCATTTACAGGAATAGACCGATGAATGTACCTATGTGTCTTGCACATATAGCTCTTGCATCCCTACATAATTTTTAAGATCAACATTGTTGACATAGTTCGTCTTCATTAAGGATTTTGAATTTCTCTTTCACAGAATAGTATGTTGTCTGCAGCACCATACCTTTGCTACTGGATTATCAGCATGTGTATCGGCCCACTTTCCGACGTCCTCATAAATCGCAAAATTGTTACCAGAGGAACATCGAGAAAAATTTTCAATTCTATAGGTAACATTCATCGAAAACTAACATGAAGGACATATTATATAAATACTTTTTCAGGTATTGTGGGCCCGGCTATTGCCCTCACGTTACTGAGTTATCTACCAGACGATGAAGACTTCCTTTCAGTAATGGTATTGATATTTGCTGTGGGAATAAACGGATCTGTTTCATCCGGGTTCCAAGTGAACCACATCGATATTTCACCAAATTTCTCTGGAATATTGATGGGAATCACGAATGGATCGTCGAACATATTTTCAATTATTGCCCCGTTGGCTGTGCAAGTTATCGTGACAGACGAGGTAAGATTTCAATCCATTTCATATTTATTGTTCATTTGCCCCATATTTATTACTATCAATCGAAAACGCAAGGTATATTATACCCAAACGCAGCTTTATCATTCACCGAGCCTTGGATTCGGTCACAGAATACACTGATTTACATTATGATCCATTTTTTCATTTTTACATTTGTAAATCAATGAACTCAATTAATTATTTATTGAGTTACCCCCGGTTTCACAAAGCTTTATCGGGAATCAACGCTTTTGATTTACGGATAAACGTCAATTTGTTTTCAATCGATAATTCAGAATCAAAGATTATTACCTATTTACCGGGTGTCCCAGAGCTTTTAGGCCAGCAGATATCTCAGTTACCTGCGGAAAAAAAAAATTGAAAAAAATACTTGTCGTAGGAGACCATACGCTCTTTCATGCAGCATAGCAAAATCCACCCCCTGACAAACAACCCCTGAGAAACAACCCCTAACTTTTGGTTTTAAAATGGCACCCCCATGTTTGTTTGGCTTCAACTGACAGCTCTTTTTAATTCTCAATCAATGATATATCATAATATGTAGTTGTAAAGATAGTCACTCGATAAAATTGAATTCGTTAGTGGGTACTGTTAATTGGACTGATCGAATTAGTCCACATTGTAGAGACAAGAAAAAGTGGATGTGGACTTGAAGCATGTGTGGCAAGTGCTGGCCAACATTTTGAACATTTTCTTTAGTATAATGTTGCAGTAACAATACAGCTGAGCGTATAAATTCGTATTTCATTTGTATTTTTATTTTCCATAATTCTGCATGCCATTCTAGCTACTATGATACATCATGGAATGAGAAATGAAAAAAACTGTAAGTTGAAGCACAACAAACATAGGGGTGCCATTTGAAAAACAAAAGTTAGGGGTGGTTTCTCGGGGGTTGTTTGTCAGGGGGTGGATTTTGCTATGCTGCATGAAAGAGCGTTTGGTCTCCTACGACAAGTATTTTTTTCAATTTTTTTTTCCGCAGGTAACTGAGATATTTGCTGGCCTAAAAGCTCTGGGACACCCGGTATATATAACTCTATCATCTTTGTTCAGAATATCATTCTAGCATCAAATTATGATTCGTATACATCCATTCAATGATTCTCTATTGCTACTTTTTCAGTAGTATATTCAGAAATGAAAAGGTTTCATTGATTTCGTTTTGGAAATCGAGTGACTGTCAAGTCGTTGATCGCGCAATCAAAGTTAGGTGAAACCGGGGGTTAATGTTGTAAATGACTGTTCACTTTTCACTTAAGTTTTCTCGCGTTTAGCGTCACTATGGAGTTAGGTGGATGATAACGCCGTCATATTGAACATTTTATAGAGGGGATTTTTGGGGAAATGATTCATTATGATGAGTTCCGCCTACTAGAAACTAGTATACCTACTATGGTTCTACCTCCTGTAAACACATACTCAACTTGAAAAAACTCACCGTATATAAATTTTTTTGGGACTTATGTTTCGAAATTGGGTTATTAACTAGTATTAAGTTTCGATAATCTTTTTTGCAGTCTGATAAATCCTTGTGGCGGATAGTGTTCCTGATAGCTTCCATAATTTATGTGTTGTCCGCCATATTCTTCAACATGTTCGCGTCTGGAGAAATTCAACAGTGGAACTATGAGCAACCCGAAAATGACAAAATGAGAAAATTGAGCCACATGGACAATAATGAAAAATATGGGAAATCAACATATACGCAATCGGTCACAGAAGAGAAAGTTTGAGAATGATATTCATTCTGCCCTTCAACAGGACTCGTTTTTATCGGAAAACAATCGTTTTTAATGTATAATTTTATGTATGAACGTGTAAATTATTGTTTAGACTATTGTTTAATTGAAAGAATGTTCGCTATATGTACGAGGTACATTAGGTTAGTTTACATAATTTATTAAATATTGTTAATTGTTATTTTATCTGTGATAAAGTGATGTGAATATTATCAAGCTGTGGTTTTAGCTGTAGCATGATACTTTCATTTCAATAAAAGATATTCACAAAATTATATTTTTTTGCTTTATTTCATTATTTTAATCAAAATTATGAATAGGTGGATAAATCAATTTTGCAAAGTCAATACCCAATATCAGTAGATTCAACACATAAAATAAACTCAAGCAAAATGTGATATTGAGGTTTTATTCAATTTTTTGTACAAATAATGGTTTCTTAGAAAACATTGATAAAAGGGACAACACATATATGCAACCAAAACATCCTATCAATAGAGAAACTATTGACACTAAAGGATAATGATCCAGGTCTCCAACAGGAACTTGAACCTCGTCAATGTTGAATAGCTGAAATAAAACAAATAACATTTGTTAACCAGAAATAATGTTAACCAATGAGAAAATTGAGCGCTATTGGCCTAATCTAAACCACCTTTTTTCTAAAAGGGAAAGACTTCTTAATTTGGTTAACATCAACATAAACTATTATCTTCAGAGTGGTTCAAGGCCCAAGGGGAGGATTTACCTACTTGGTATATGAACTAAGACATTTTTTATCTCAAATAGGCTCCATCTTTCTGTATATCATCAACAATAACCCCTACAAGCTTAAGCGATAAAGTACTCACTGCTTTGTAGGTTAAATTCATCCACCTACATTTCTTCAGACTATTCAAGCCACAAGGTGCTAGTACCGATTTTCTACTACAAAACTTTTTCAGTTTTTGGGAACACCTAGCTAATAAATTGGGTTTAGGTAATGTAACTTTCGCATAGCCACCCGATATTTGGGCTCTTTGATATCTCAAATGGAATGGTAAAACAATAGGAACTTTGGTGTAATCATCAGTCTCAATGAATATGTTGACAGTGTGATTTGAGGCCTCATGTTCAATCTGTTCAACATCGACAAATCCATCAATCACAGCCTTAAGCTGAAATTGATGCTTTGAGTTTGAGCTATCTTAAGTTAATCATACGTACAATACCCATTCGCTGTAGATCAGATAATTGATCAGGATTGACAAATGCCCCCTGAGGCATATCTATTTGAACTATAAAACTACATTTGTACTCTGAAATGACATCCCTCACAGGCTTAGTAATTTCTAGTAACCATTTAAATTCTCTAAAATTGAGAAGACGTACATTAAGATATGAAGTATTACAACTAGCATAATATAGGACATTCGCTGAGAAGATGCATCATCTCAAAGCTTAGTTCCACTTTTAATAATATCTTTGTAAATCTCAATGTGCCTACCTATGAAAGCCTGTATTGTCAATAGTTTGAGTCAGAAGGACATCAAACGATAAGCAATCTGTATCACTTGCGATCAATTGTCCTATAGTTTTGAATAAAAGAACTATAAATATGGAATGTTTGATGTTCATCGTCTCTAACTCCTATCTTTCATCCTGAAAATATCATAATAATATCATTCATACAGATTTGATTTATTACAAATTTGAGGTTAGTTGATAATAACCTAAAAGAAGACCACTAATCATCACTTGTCATCACAGAATAAAGCGAAATATAAATTGATACGTTCTCTTTAAGTTTTTTGGACTCAATATCAGCGCGGTCGTTATTAAACTGTACTTAGTAACACTTAAGAAGTTAATGTGGAAAGTGGAAAACTCGAGGTATCAATTATTGCTTAATAGACATAAAAACTAACGCATAAAATAATTGGGAACATCTGATGGAAATTATTTTCGAATATGATCTATATAAACAATTTTATCAACAATTTATGCGCCATCACCTCATTTCGATTTCAGCCGAATAAAAGATAACAAGCACAATGCTCATCAAGTAGTAGTTTAAATTGTGAAATAATTATTATTCGAGTTATTTCCTATCATTAAAAGGTATGCCAGTTATTATATAGTTCACTTGATCTGAATTCTATTTTACATGCATGATATACTTACTGCGCTTATCCCATGTTGTCCAACTTCTTGTATAACAATAATAAAAGAAGTAAAACAACAAAACATAAGAAACTATCGATCTTATGAGGTCCTCTAGAAATGGTATAGAAGAAATAACAGAATGTATGTATTTAACTTTCATTTTGAATGTTCGAAATAAAATTTAATAAAGGCTGAACATAATTGTTAGGACTAGTCTCTACTAGAAGTAGAAACACACAAACAAAGATCAAGGTGGATGACAAAAGAATATCCTGCTTATTATCTCCAGGGTGGACGCAGGCGCAGCCATAGCCCCTTGTTAAGTAGGTACCTACTAGGATTAACTTTAGTCATAGTTGGACTATGTACTGGTCTCTTTTTTGAAGGACCCTTGAACAGACGGCGTGACCATTTTACTCAAGATAATAAATATTATTTGTAAAAAATGGGAAGTATCATCTGTTATTAAAGTGCTTATTATAATGTGATGAATCATCCATAATCATACTACAGATAGGCTTCTTTTTCAAACCTAAGATAGATACAACAATGGCGCGAACAACAATACGAAATAAAATTCTGAATACATTACGAAAAAATTTCGAATGAAGTAAAAACAAAAAATTAGAGATATTTCTCGTAACATTTCCAATTCAATGAAATATTATAGTATAGGTACAAATATTTGTGAAGATTAGTAATAAGAATAATAATTGCTTATAATTATTTATTGATTTGAACTAATTTCAACCTATAATATTTCTCATAATCACAAGGTGATGGAAAACTAATTTTTCTGGTTATGTCAAATAGTTTCTTCAATACTTTTTGTTGAGGACAAATTAAAGAATAATAAAAATATTCATAGAAATAATCAGCAACTTTCGTTTCTGAGCTTCACTTGTATATATTTATTCTATGATTTTTTAATTCTATCTCCCTAGTGCAACATATCTAACTCTTATTGTTTTCAAAATACTAAAGGAAATTTTTCCTTACTTTGATAACAATATACCCACTAGAAAAATAAAAATGCCGAAAACCATGCATTAACTGCATCTCAAAAAAGTCTCTGGAAGTGGGCAATTTTGGTTGTTTAGTGCATTAATCGTGCAACTGATACCAACGATAGAATATTTCCTTCCGTTTGAAAATTAGTGAAATAAACGAATGAAATGATAAGAAATTATAACTAATAACAATTATAGGTATACCTAATGATATTATAGTAAGAGATAAAAACGCTTTAAAATGAACTGGTCGTGAAATATCTACAATCTACAACAAAAAGTTGTTTCCTCGTTACATTTAATTTTAGCAACAACAAGGCATTTACTCACTTTTTGAAATTGCGAAATATATCTATAAGTATGATTCATTGCCGAAATCAAATCATCACTCGTAATACTTCTTGAATGAGATGCTCGCTGATGTTCGTAAGTCCAAAGTTGGAAAACAACCGATGTTTTTTCGTAAAATAATCTCACTGTAGATAAGAAACAAAGTCCAAAACAAAAAGTACTACAAATCGAGACATTCAGAAAAATATATACACAAGCTGTTGGATAATTTTGTCAGTTTCCGAACTTAGAAATCTGTTTTTCGGAATTTCACATCGAAATCAACATTCGGGTATTCGGGAAAAGTTGAAATGGATCCAGCCTCCGAATTTCAATGTTGACCGCGTGCAAAGTTCAAGGCTTCCATCAAAATCAAGTTCAGATAAAGATAAGTAGAAGTATATCCTGATGTGTTCGCATTATAAATAAATGATTTCCATACGTACTTGTACCTACTCATGTTTTTAGTACATGAAACCATCGGATTTTTATTACAACAGCGCAAATCTACCTCTCCCTCAACCTCATTTTACCATTTCGTTCGGTACAATTCGTCAACTTCAACTTCTAAGTCAAAGTCAACAACCAATTAAACTGAATCAAGGTTCCAATTGGTTTTTTCCTTACAAACTTGGTGATGAAGGCAAAAAAAAATATTGATCTTGCTTCTGAACAGGTTATTCGTACGAAATACGATCATAATTACTATGGGAGGAAGAGGATACTCCATTTGTATACATTTCGGTTTTAACTACAGTCGGGGTCGGAATTTTTGTGTTCATAATGAGTATCCGTTATGAAATCTAATGAATTTCAGATTTAGAAAGACAATTCATTTGAGTATTGACGATAAATTATACGTGAGGTGTTATTATTGCTATGTGTTGGACTGGAAGACTTTGACACGGCGAAAACGTAAGTTGTTATATTTTCTGAGAAAAATACTGAAAATTACTGCAAAATTTTCACCTTCTTCATCATATCCTGTTGTTCAATATACTGTCGAACATAAAAGTTATTTGACATGAAGAATGTGATGAGAAACTTTCGATCTCACTTCTGAAAAAGGGATATATGTACCTACTGTACAGGGTGGGCAAAATTCGTGATACCTGAACTACAACTTTTCAACCCAACGAAAAAGAGCAAAATGAATGTGCCATTCATCGTCTTCTTTCGAGAAACTAATAATGCCATCAACTGCATTTCTCTATCTTTTTTTGTTTTCGAGTTAAAGGCCAAAATTGAAATTTGGGCGATTTAAACTTTGGTCATTATCTCCGTTCCTGTTTGTGCTAGGAGGTTGAAATAAAAACATTACAGAGACACTTTTTTGATAGAAATCCAGTGGCGTACTATGATTTTTTCCAACAGGTATATTTGCTGAGGTATAACATAAAGTTGTATTTTTTCTCATGAAAACAGTCGTTTAAAATGACCTAGAAAGAAACGCAATTTTTTTCCGTTTCAGTAATATATCATACATCATACATCGCTTTCAGATTCGTTCAGATATTATGAAAAATATAGTTTGTATGTGAATTTTAAATGATTGAGTATTAAGTAGGCTGAATCACAGAATAACATGTCTCTACGCATGGTTTAATTATTATTTTGCGTTTGAATACTTGATTCAATCCTCCATGGTTTGATCTCTATCTATAATTCAGCGCACTTAATACTCTTCATTTTAAATTTAACATAGATACAAACTGTATTTTTCATAATATCTGAACGAATATTAAATAAATAATGATAAAAAATCATAGTAAGCCACTGGATTGCTATAAAAAAGTGTCTGTATAATGTTTTCATTTCAACATCCTAGCACAAACAGGAACGGAGATAATGACAAAAGTTGAAATCGCCCAAATTTGAATTTTGGCTTACAACTCGAAAACATAAGAAGATTTTGTCTTAAAAAGACAAAATGAATGGTGCAAATGGTAAAAAAGGTATAGTTCAGGTATCACCAATTGTGCCCACCCTGTACACATATGAATAAAAACCGAATTCAATTCAACTAATTTCATTAGTACAATCAGAATTTAAAATTCCGATTTTGAAGTCGGAATTTGCCGAAAAATATTTTTAGAATATTATGTGGCACTTCTACACCTTCGTAGTAATTTGCAGGTTTAAAAAAATTTAATTTAAACATTATTCTCTTAGACATAATAATAGGTAATATATGGATACATTACCTTACCTATTGATTGTGTAGTAATATATCCATTTCTTCATCTAACTTTCATCCAAAAATGTGAAGAAAGCATTGCCAATACTTATTATTAAACAACATTTAAAGCCTTCAATAACAATGTCTTATCATATCGATAACGGCATTATTTTATGAATCAAATTTTATCCGTCACAACTATACATCCATATTCTTCACGTTTGATGTATTTTCCAGTAATTGTAAACAATTAATAGGCCAGTTTTCTGGCTTTTTTCGGATGCTATTGCGTGGAAAAAATAATCAAAATTGACGACCATTTCTAACATCTCTCCTATAAAATTTCTAATGGACCTGAATATTTCCCATAACCTATAAGAAATGTGTAAAATCTGTTTTTTCCCTAAAAATTTTATGTTCTCGAAAATAGTTCCTCTTCAAGAATGAAAAGGAGTCGGTAGGTAGCTAGTAGTACCTATTTATTTTGTTCTGATTAAAAGATCTGATGGTACAAATCAGTTCCGCTTCTGTATACTTATTTATGAGGTTTTGATAATATAGCTAATGTGGGAAAATTCATTATCTGCCATTTAAATTTGGTTTCAATACTTTTTTGAATTATTCAGTTTCTGGATTCTAATGAATGGAATTTGCTATTCATAATTTTCAAGGGAAACGTTCATATTAAAAATCTTCTCTGTCCAATAGTGGTATCTCGACATTATCTAGAAGTTCTAGAAGTAAAAACTGTGAGTAAAATGAAGCGATTATTTCAATTTTTCAATTCAATTTAACTTTATTCATCATAAAGAAAATGTACATTTGGAAAAAAAAAAATTCACAAAATTGGGTTACAGAACCTGCAGTCTAAGCAAGCTTGTATACTGCCAAGTTCTGCATTTGGTCAATTTATTATAGTGGGATCAACAAAAGTTATTCAAATGCCGAAATATTCATGTGGTATGTCATTTTACTGTTTACCAAACTGCCTTATTCCATTTTTTCACTGTTGAGTAGAGGTAATTGCATACGATATTGAAAATTGTATTATTGCGTGATTGGCTTTTGAAGAAAAGAATATCTAGAGGTTTTCAAATTTGTAATGTGAAAAACCGACCATTGGCAAATTTTTTTTCCGACAAAAAACTTTATGCCTCTATAATATCCTCTTCCTCTTGAATATAGAAAGAAGACTTTTTCCTTCGATCGAACCATACAAAATTGAAGAAATACCCTAACCTGTGCCTCATATAACTGATTATTGAGAAAAAGTGAAAACTACCAATATTGGTCAACTCATTTGCGATAATTTTTATATTCACAGAAAAGCATGGAAGTTTACAAGAACTTCTTTCCTGATGTATCCAAAGATTTGCCTCGAAAGTCTGTGAAAGGCTTGTCACAAATCGGATCGAGTTTTGGGATAAAATATCCGACAAACAGGGACCACCCCCTTCATAGTGGTGACATTTGGTTGGCAGGCAAAAGGGCGGATGAGGGAGCAGAAGGCCTGTGGAGGATACACGACGAGTTGTACGACCTCACAGATTTCATCGACCAACATCCTGGCGGCAAAGAATGGCTGAGGATGACGAAGGTGAAGATTTCTTTATTAGGTATTTGAAAAATGCTGAAAATGTGGTATCCAAGGGGGTATCAGGGGATCATTGAAACTTTCATTATTTCGCGTGATTCACAATTATTTTGTTGAATCATTAAAGTGTATGTTAGATTCTTGTAACACTATACCTGGTCCACGACTTTGTGTTTCAAATTAATACTTCATGAAACAATAGAAATTCGATTGTCACTTAAATTAGGGTTCAGGTAAAGATTATAGAGTAGAAAGATAGGAAACGCCCTTATATCGCTAGTACTAAAAACCGACTACATTTTGGCCAGTGAAAACACATTTGACAATGAGATGGCGCTGAAAACGTATTATCAATGCAGAAAAACTGTTTAATAACAGTTTTCTGCTTTATAATTGAGGGGCGCGAAATTCGAATTATATTCCTTGTATTGAATTTCAATACTGACATTGTTGAGACAAGAAAACAAACATCATGAGCGACAAAACAAAAGGATGGTTTTGTTTTGTGACCAGGATGTTAGTTTTCATCTGAACATTGTTTGGAATCGATTGGTATCAATGAAATACGCGGTTGGATGTGATAAATTTTTATTTGAAATCAATAAAAATGTACAAAAATTTGAAATTAGGGTCAAGGAATAGACCTTTGACTAGGATACAAGAGTATATGGTTATCTGCTATAGGTACGTCAAAGGTGTTTTTTCTGTTAAAACGTTTTGAATTAATAAACTTAAACTTAGTTGAATTTGTACAATTCATATCATAAATTGATATGAACCAATATTCAATTTACCGTCATAGGATACACATTTCCGTTACTTACATAATAGCTGTATTCGGGTTCGGCTTTCGGACAGTCCGAGAATGGTTCTAGAACTGCGCAGAGAATTTTATACTAGGGCGCAACACTTTTGCGCAGTTTTAGAACAATTCTCGGACCGTACAAAAGTCGAACCCGAATACAGCCATTATTTACAACATTTTCAGAACCACAATTGAAAAAAACCTCACAGAGGTATTAAGCTGCATTCACAATCAATTCGCGGGCCGAAGTGCACTTCGGCACGAAATTTACCATTCGCAATAATCTTGGAACCAAATACTCAAATGAATCAAAAATGTAACTTATCAAAACATAAGCATCAGCATCATCCATAGCCGGCACGAAATTCCTTGCCGAAGTGATAGTTTGCAACTTGCAAGAAATTTTGTCTTGAATTTCATTGTGAATGGTAACAGAGAACGCCATCTTCTAAGCTTCCGTGCCGAAGTGCACTTCGGCCCGTGAATTGACTGTTATACAAGAACGTATTCAAGCCCGTCAGTATAATTTCTCCATTCTTTTTTATGATTTCTTCATGGTATGGTCTCTTTATGACACACTATACAAATGGATTAATGAATGAACAAAACTCTCACAGAAGGTTTCATAAAACTTTGACTTTTAATTTCCCCTAAATGAGCCCTTCATGCAAGGGGTGCTTCCTGCATACAACAATTTACGTGGATGAACAGTTCTCAATCGACTTGCAGTAAAATGTTCATTGCACATGGTGTAGTCAGTAGTGCTTGCAGGCCTTTACACCCTGAAAATTTAATCCACATCGTAGCACCGAAAATAAAAATCAATGAAAGACCGGGTCACATGTTACCAGTTTTAATATTTACATTCCCATTTTCCTTAGTAAAGTTCGTTTTATTTGATCCACAGTTTTTCACCATACAATAATTTTCGAACGATATTCTGAAGTTTTCGCCAAGAAATTAGACAAAAATTTCAATAATCAGCAACTAGAACGGGCTTGAAAAACAAAAGGCGATACGAGGTTGTCTATGTATACGAGAACCATATAAATATACAACGAGAACGAAAATATTCAAAATCTGTTTGATCAAAATGGCCATCTGACTCTGACATCTCGCAAAATTTCATATGTCCCTCGAATTAAAATTTTAACCAGTCTAAGGGCCTCAAAAACACATTTGAAACACAGATGGCGCTCACATCACTTTAGTCGCTTTGTTTCCTATATCTTTCTACTCTATAATCTTTGGGTTCAGGTTCATAAATCAGTTATTTATGAATTATCAGTATTACAAAATGATGAGAATATAGGCAGTGCTTATAAAAGTACTAAATGTAACAATGATCAAGATAATAGCATGAAGCAAAGATTATAGAGTAGAAAGATAGGAAACGAAGCGACTAGAGTGATGTGAGCGCCATCTGTGTTTCAAATGTGTTTTTAAGACTGGTTAAAATTTTAATTCGAGAGACATATGAAATTTTGCGAGATGTCAGAGTCATATGTCCATTTTGATCAAAGCGGTTTTGAATGTTTTGATTCTCGTATCCATAGACAACCTCGTATCGCCTTTTGTTTTTCGAGCTCGTTCTAGTTGCTGATTATTGAAATTGTTTTCTAATTTCTTGGCGAAAACCTCAGAATATCGTTCGAAAATTATTGTATGGTGAAGAAAATGGGAATGTAAGTATTAACTGGTAACCATGTGACTCGGTCATTCATTGATTTTTATTTTCAGTGCTACGAACTGGATACAATTTGAAGGGCGTAAAGGCGTTGCAAACACTACTGACTACACCATGTGCAATGAACATTTTACTGCAAGTCGATCGAGAACTGTTTATCCACGTGAATTGTTGTATGCAGGAAGCATCCCTTAATGAAGGGCTCATTTAGGGGAAATTATGACTTTTACACGTCCATTCAAAGATTATCAATTGCCTTCAATATATTCAGAAATGCAAAAGTTTTATGGATTTCGTTTTGGGAATCGGTTGACTGTCAAATTGTTGTTTGGAAAGTCAAAGTTTTATGAAACCTCCTGTGACTGTTCATTCGTCAATCAATTTGTATATTGTGTCATAAAGAGACCATACCATGAAGAAATCATGAAAAAGCATGAAGAAATTATACTGACGGGCTTGAATACAAGGCTTGTATACCTCTGTAAGGTTTTTTTCAATTGTGGTTCTGAAAATTTTGTAAATAATATGTAACTAACGGAAATATGTATCCTATGACGGTAAATTGAATATTGGTTCATATCTATTTCTGATATAAATTGTAAAAATTCAACTCAGTTTATTAATTCGAAACTTTTTCACAGAAAAAACACCTTTCACGTAACTATAGCAGATAACCATGTACTCTTGTATCCTAGTCAAAGCTCTATTCGTTATTCATTCATGAATTTTTGTAAATTCATTATAGATTGCAAATAAAAATTTATCACATCCAACAGCGTATTTCATTGATACCAATCGATTCCAAACAATGTTCAGATGAAAACTAACATCCTGGTCACAAAACAAAACCATCCTTTCGTTTTGTCGCTCAGGATGTTTGTTTTCTGGTCTCAACAAGGTCAATATTGAAATTGAATACAAGGAATAGAATTCGAATTTCGCGCCCCTCAATTATAAAAGAGAAAACTGTTATTAAACAGTTTTTCTGTATTGATAATACGTTTTCAGCGCCATCTCATTGTCAAATGTGTTTTCACTGGCCAAAATGTAGTCGGTTTTTAGTACTAGCGATATGAGGGCGTTTCCTATCTTTCTACTCTATAATCTTTGGCATGAAGGTAAAGGTTCCTATATTTCCATGGATAATAGATATATTATGATCACTTTTCTGTTAATTCGACGTCGAAAAACAAGTTCATATTAATTCAATTGTTTTACTATCTATGGTTAACGTATTTTGGGATTATTTCATCAACTAATACTTAATAATTTTTTGAAATTTATGCTTATGGCTCCAGTAGATGTTGAATGAATATCGCAGGATATTAAAAAAAAACGATGAAAGTTTCAATTGACTGCACTTGTAAACTTCCAGAGTAATTGCCTTGTTTATATTCAGATGCGGATCTCAAACAATCATCATTAATTTTAATGAGATCCAGATATGTGCAAAAAATGATCCTATAAAATCCAACTACGATATGTTTTTTCAGGGTACTGACATCACGGAAGCTTTCGAAACTTATCACATTCAGGAGACAGCTCAAAAAATCCTTCCGAAATACTTCGAGAGAAAAGCGAAAAGTGCTAGGAATTATCCTTTTACATTTCACGAAAACGGATTTTATAAGACGCTGAAAAAGAGGATACGTCAGGAGGTTGGCAAAATTCCCTCAAAATTCGCCAAACAATCCGAAATTATTGCAGATTCCTTATTCCTTTCGTATGTATTAACAGCTTGGTTAGCGACTTATAGCTTCAGTTTTTTGCTAGGATCTTTGTCAGGTGTTCTGTTGAGCTATACGTCTATAGCTGCTCATAATTTTTTTCACCAGAGGGATAACTTCAGGATGTATTATTTCGATTTCACCATGATGTCTTCCAGGTGAGTGTCTAATGTGGGAAAATTTAAGTAGCTTGTTCCAAAGTTCCAAGGAAGAGGTTTTTGATGATTCATTTTGAATGGTTCTATAACTTCTGTCAAAAAAACACTAATCTTTGGAAATTAAAAATAGGTTCTGAATAAAATAACTATATCAATTCTAATTTAAGGGAATGGAGAATTAGTCACGCCATCAGCCATCATCTGTACACAAACACTATATCCGACATGGAGATATCTTCAATAGAACCCTTTTTCCATTGGTTACCATATAAGAAGCACCCCTTATTGAAATATTTGTCTTGGTTCTATGGACCCATAGTGTATGTTTTCCTCTTTCTTGTATCATGGGTAAAAACGTAAGTATCTTTTGTTTTAATTCGATATTTATTTCAATCTTCAAGTTTTTTTTTTCCAGCCTCATCTCGAACATTTCAATGAATGGAGAAGTGCCATGGACAACGTTTCTGCCATTTTCAATTTTAGTGATGCAATACTTGGGCACTGACCAGAGTTTGTCCCGTTGTATTTTAATGTTTGCCTGGATAATTACAAGTGCGAGTTTTCATTTTGGAATAGTAGGCGTAAATGCTGGTCATCATCATCCGATGTTATTTCACGATGGAGACGCATCTAGGTAAATTACCATTGTTACTCGCTATTTGCTACGTATGTAAAATAGCGGCTCCAGGAATGATTTGGGGGGGGGGGGATAATTTTATGTCAACTTTCGACACGCGTCTTATCTGACGAAGTACTATTATGAGCTACTCAATTTTCCATATCGATACAGTTAAAATTTTCTCAGTGATTCACAGTGGCGGCGCAACAAAATATATATTTGAATATACAGGGTCAGGGGTCAGTCTTTGACTCGTACAAATATTTCAACAGTAGATTAATTCTTGAGGTCAACAGCAACACTTTTTTCTCATACTATTTTTTCCGATTCGGCCCTGATAAAAAGATATAGCCATTTTGAGTTTTCATAATATGAGCTGTGTCCCCCCCTGAAAAAACAAAATAACCTTCAGAATAACTAGCTAAAAATCTGTGACACTACACATCTGTGGATTTTAAACGGAGTTTTGTTCAGCCAAAGTAGGTACCCAATTTTTCAAATTTCACAGCCTACTTTTCAATTTTTGAGCAAATTACTGGAAAACGGCGCATTATACGAAAAAATATGCAGAATACAAATATTCATTAGATATAGCGATCAACTTAGTTTCCAGAGTTGGGATCTTTGAATTTTTATGGGTCGTTAAGATCATAATTGAATTTTGAATTTTTGAAGTATATATGTTTTCGAATTGACGGTGTTTATCCAAACAGGGGTACTGCACATGCAAATCTTTTAAGTAGATTTGAAGTTAATTCTCTAGAGCGACGGCGTACTTATTTAGGTATTCTGTTCCTGATGAAGATTTTATCCTCGGTAATTGATTGTCCCTACTTGCTTGCCCTTATAAATTTTCATGTTCCTAGACTACCCGTGCGAAATATGACCACATTTTACCTACCTTTTCCACGTTCTAATGTACTTCTTTTTTCGCCTCTGTATAGAATGTGTAGTGATTACATGTCCCATCAGGACATTATTGATATATTTCATTGCAATCCATCTGATGTAAAAAGGGCCATTTTTGGTTAAATTTATTTTTTTTTTTTATCGCGAGTGTGAGCTTTTTTCTCCAATGGAGTTTTTTTCAGCTCATGCTCTGCTTTGGGTATTATAAAGGTGCTTATTGTTTGTTTAGCTTAGTCACAAATTGTACACGAAGTTAAATTATCGTATCATTTTTTATTGTAAATTTCTCCCATTCTATAATTGGCCTAGGCTGTGGAATGGTGTATTACTTAAATAATGTGAAATTTGGAAGACACGTGGGTGATATATATCTTGTGTTCGAAAATGATTCATCAAATAAATGAAATAAGACTATAGAAATCAATTCATATTCGATAAAACCGTTTGTGAACTAAAATAACAAGGAAGGTTTAGCAGTCACAAGAGACACACATCAGTTATTTACAATTTATTCAGCAGCAAAGTTTCGGGAATTCTATTCCCCTTCCTCAGGGCGCTCAGGCTGAAAAATATAGGTACACATCAATTACTTATACGAAGCAGGAGACCAAAACTGCTGTTCTTCAGTTGTTCGAGGAGCGCTACAGGACCCTTATATTGGGGAATCATCTCCCATAGATATACCAGTGGTTACTCAGTAGAAAATTGAAAAAACGAAAAAAAAATTAAAAAAACTTCTGACATTGTAAAATTGTTAACGACAAAGAATCGCAAAACAATCAGGTTCATTGAACATCGCATATTCCAATCAGATTAAATAAATAAAATAGTTTTTAATAGCATACCACTTTCCATCTTGTGTTTTCCTGTTTTATATTCGAATGGATGAACCTGCAGACCGGTACGTCAGCCTATTTATTTTCACCGCACGATTTTTGAATTATTCAAATGAAAAAAATCATCCTTTTGCTTTATTCACAAGGTGAGCTGGTGTGATTTCTATTTCGGTTGTAGATTTCATGATTTGTTGTTATTATACAATGTGTAGAAGTATTATACCTATTGTGTTGTTCGGTTAAAATTTTGTTTTGGTCACATGTTTCGTATAATTACTTTATGTGTGTTTTTTAGCCTGAGGAAGGGCATATATAGAATTCCCGAAACTTTGCTGCTGAATAAATTGTAAACAACTTGTAATGATGATTCATTTTTCACGCAAAAATGCACCCTCATTTTAGAGAAATTCTGCCGTTTTAAATAATTTTTATTTAATTTTAATTTTTGAAAGGGAATTTTAGTTTTCAATTCAGGATTCCGACATCGGTCGAAACTGTTAACATTCCGCACCGTTTTTATGCCTTTTTTCAGTTCTGAAAAACGATGTCAGATTGTGAAAAACCTCCTGAATTGAGAGACAATCGAGTTTTTTTCTGCTGCTGCATGAGGCCCTCAAATAGCCCCTCGAGTTAGAGGGGACGTCGTAAATTGATATTGGATGTGAATAATGATGATGTCTACGTTGTACGTCCAACCATATTGAATAATATCCTTAAAATTTCAGACCGAAGGAAGAGATGGACTTCGGCGTCTTCCAAATGGACGCAGTTTCAGACAGAAGGGAAATAAACCGCTCTCCTTTTCTTGTTATAACTCACTTCGGAGATCATGCCCTTCACCATTTATTCCCAACCATAGATCACGGAAAACTCAAGTTTCTTTATCCCACTTTTATAAAAACATGTGAAGAGTTTGGAGTGGAATGGCGATGTAGTTCGCAGCTAGAGATGGTCAAAGGGCAATATCTTCAATTAACTCGCGATGTTAACGAATCCCAACCAAAGAGATTGAAGAAAATCGAAGTAGTGGACTGAATTTTGTTTGAACTTCTTCATCTCAACAATGTATACATGCGAACCTATTTATTGAGTAAATTGTTAAGTTTCAAATCAGGAATTTATGAATTTTTTCCTTCCAACTACCAGAACACTAAAATAAGTATAAGCCGATCTCACCTCCATTCCACAGGAGTATGCACACATAATTTTTTTTCCTAGCGACCCTCTCTACGGAGATACGGCCTCCTCATAGACTAATAAAGGATTAGTCTATGGGTGTCCTAAATGGACGCCACTGGATATCCATTTTACTAGAATAAATTTTGAACTACTTAATATAATTTAATGGAAATTTGATATACATAAGTAGTATGAGGACCTCTGAAAATACTGCATTTAAATTTTAATTAGTTTGTTTTAGTTTACCAGGGGTGGACTAGGTTGTTAAAGGTGTCTTCCTGGGCCAAAACTGCGTTGTTAAAGAATCTTTGTAATTTTGTCGGATTCAATAACATAAACTTAAACTTTCTGTTTCTTGAACAACTTTCGCATTGTGTTCTGTGTTTCGCATCAAACTTCATTGCATATAAGAAAAATTGAAATTCATGTTTTATTTTAATAGAAATAAAAGATTACTTTTTTATTATTTTTTGTTTTTCGGGAATGGTGCATTTTATCGACATTTAAAAAGAGTACCTTTTATTTGTTTGATGTTCAAGGTATTCAAATTTATTTTTTTCAACTCCTTATCAAATAGAGGGTGTAAAAAATGTAAGCATTAAAATGTAGGTACAACCCAAGGAGATCTCCTTGGTACAACCTAAGTCCGCCCCTGGGAAACTAAACAAGCTAAAAATTTGTGGGCAGTATTTTAAGAGTTCATTATTACTACTGTTTAACATATCAAATTTTCATTAAATTATATTAAGTTGTTTAAAATTTATTCCAGTAGGGAGGGCCGCTAGCCCTCCTACTACGCTAGCCATCTTTTTTTTTCTAGCTAGAAAAAAAAGATGGGAACTTATTTTTTTAATTTTTATCCGAATCCGGGAGATTTCCCGTACATCCTGTATACAATATTCCCCAAAGATCGATTCTTTGGGATATCAGATAAAATGTATATATATCATATGTTATCTTTTATGCAACACAATTATGAAGTATAAATCGTCTAAATGTTTATACTTTTTGAGCAAAGACAATAATTCATTAAAAATACTGATTGTCAAGTGACCTGAAATTTATTCGAAAAGTAGGTTGTCGGAATACAGATGCACAGTATAGAAGTATAGGTAGACACCAACTGGTGTCTATAGACAAAGAGTATCAATAATCAAAGTTGATACTCTTTGCTATAGATGCAGCATGCAGCTAATCATTAGGGATTTGTAAGAGGTTTCCCACCCACGACCATCATATTAAAAGGAAATAATAACCAATACATTATTTGCGATGCGGGGTTGGTATGTATATTTTTGAAAAATTGGTGATCATATCAACTAAGCTATGGAGGGTACCCTCCCTAAACTAAGCACTAAACAGTTTCACTAGTAAGTCGAAAAGGATGTCTGGTTAAACAGATAAATATTCAAGTCAAATGTTGCTAATATAGTAAAATGAAACCAATATTGCAGAAATGACTAAAACAATAAATAATTGGTCATATGGACCAAATTTTCATCGAAAATGTGTTCGTACAAATATACATGCAGCTTTTCATCAGTGATTCATAGCAGTTACCCATGACCACCATATTATAGGGTATACTTTATTTGCGATATGAGATTCTCGAAAGATTTGGTGAAGATTGTGAAAAATGCGAAATAATCCCCAACCACTTATATCAACTAAGCATTAAAACAAGTTCATTAAGTCAAATTAGATGTGGAAGCCTGGTTTGCACAATAAACTTCCAGCTCACATGATATAATAACAGTGTTATTATAATGTGCAAGTCACACACAATACTTTCATCATTTCTGTAATGCTCATTCATATTTCCTTATTTTATCTTTTGGATATTTAAAGGGGTCTACTAGTCTGGGTTCCATATATGTAATATACATTAGGATTAGGTATTCAATGATTTTTTGTGAGCAAAAGATTTTACAAAAAGTGGTTATATGATCAGAATTCAAGTTGAACAAAAAAATTACTTTCCATACTTAGATTGTCTTAAATTCCTGAAATGATATGTGAAGAAACTTGAGGGATGAATAATCAGTTAATCAGTTGAGGCACTCTGTTTCACAAATTTGGAAATGAAAAAACCATTTATACTTTTGGAGAATCTCTTTAATCATATGTTCAGTTAGATACACTTTTATTTTTCTTTGTAGCCTTCTTCTCAGCAGCAGTTGCTTCTTCATGTAGACGCCTTTTTTTACGTAATAGCCAGATTTCCTTCTTCCTTTTACGTTTTCCTTCCATCATGCTCTTATATAGACGTTTATGCTTATTTTTGACCATTTTCTCACGTAAACGATACTCCTGCCTTGCTTCTCTACTCTGTTTCAGAGGATCCTCTTTGTATAATTGACCAGGTGTGACTGATAACTTCCTCTGTAAAAAAGAATTACAATTAGTCACGTATGATATATGCACTTATGGATATTGATAAGAGAGGGATTCAACTAACCTTCTTGGGAGCACTTCCTTCTTGCTGATCTTCAGTTTCTGACTCGGCTTTATCATCTACATTAGATTCATCTTTGTTTACAATTTCCTCTTCCTCTTCTTCTGAACTGCTTTCTACTTCTTGGTTATCTTTGTTGTGTAATTTTTCCCATAGCGAAGGGTCATTTAAAGCTCTTTCTTCTTGTGGTATGTAAACATCAGTGTAACCTTCATTAGTAAATGGTGATAAATGGGGCGGCAGTGTTTCACCCATAAAGTATTGGTTCACTGGCATTAATTGACGTCTGTTTATACTGTCAAAAACCCATTGAGGTTGCACATAATATCTTGAAATGTACTGTTTATCCATGGAAGGCCTATCAACAATTTGATGGGTGATAGATTCATCATTCTCATCGAATGTAGCACCAACAAAAAGTAATTTATCCCAGGACACCTCACCCCCGAAACATCTGATCATAAAAACTAATGGCTCTCTAGGAACTTCTCTATTCACAAAAATTTTCAAGCCCTTGAATAATGTTTTCAAGTTCTTCAAACTTTCAGCTTCCTTCTTAATTTCCATCATCTTTTCTGGATCATCCTCGTTTGAGAAATCATCTATCTCCACTTCTTCTTCCACAACTTCACTAGATATTTTAGCGATGCTACAGTTTAGAGCAGCAATTCTTTCAGCAACGAAAACATCTTCATCTACAAGCTGCTTTTCAACATTGTTTGGGGCAACAGAGGGAAATTTAGGTGGATAATGTAAATTCAAAGTGTGATATAACCTGAAGTTAACAAAGCCTAACATGACTGTATAAAATTCAACAAATATGGACATTAGTTTGAAGTCCACATCAGTACGATTTTGAGGTTCAAAAGAGAAATGATGAGGAACAATCCATGTTACCTTCTGTCCTTTGATTTCAGCCTGGAAATAATATCCCTTAATAGATACAAACACTTTCCTCAAGGCCTTAGCTTCAATCACATAGTGCATAAATTCAGTTGTTAATCTTTGGCACAACTGAGACTGATCTCTAGGTATATGTGGCATCGAAGGGAATGTACTGAATAAAAAGCATAATGTCAAGCAATCATCAAGATCTCTCAGAGCATCAATGAATGTCGGATATCTTTCTTTGACAATATGGTCCAACTTCAATGTGGGATAGTTATTGTTGAATTTATGGATCTTCTCATAATCTTTCAATGCCCTAGCTTTAGCAATTTTTCGACTATTTGTTTTGATGTCTCTTAATTTCCATACTATTGGTTCATGTAGTAAAAATTGTATATCTTTAAGGCTATACAGAGTCTTTACACCTGTGTCCCCCTTTTGCGCTTTCTTACGATTCCTGGGTTCTCTTGGGTATATACCTTTCAAAATACAAAGTCTTCGGAATTCTCTCAGGGACACTTGTAGTTTACGTAATGCTGCCCTTCTGGTTATGTATTTTGAAGCCTCTCCAGTAGAATACTGAAACAATGTGCGATTAGTAAGCATACATAACAAAGTCAAATCAATTAATACAAAGTTAGTGAATAATAATAATTGCTGTAAAATAAAATTACCTTTTTAACTTTTTTGGATACCATTTTGATGGTAAATGATTGCCCTTCTGGGCCACAAATCACGTGTGAGTAAAATTTGTTTAGGTTAAGTTTATCGCGCTTATGTCAAAAGTCAAAATATTGGTTATAATCATAAATCATAGAATGGCAGCTCCACAGATTACAGAGTAGGGCAGTTCTTTTTGTCAATAAAGTAATCTTCTTCTTTTATCCATTCTCTGAGCTGAAAGAAAAATAAAAAATTAATCAGTTAAATTACTCTAGGTACTAATATAAGTGTTGTACCCTTCTTCTAAAAAAAGTTTCTCCTTTCAAAATGTTTTTGAATATTGAAACGCGAAAATTGCCAATTTTATAATTTTGAGAGTGGTTCTTGGTTTAAATAGATTCTTCTGGTACAAGTTTTATTCAGTCTACTTTATAATGAATAAATAAAATAATAATAATAATAAAACTTGTGCTGTACTAACTTCGTTCAATAGCGACGTGTAGCAGGAGGATATCAGTAAAACAAATAATAAAATTAATTCTTAAAAATTTTTGTTTACTTAATATTGGAAGTGGTTCCAATAAAAATATTAATATAAAATTAATATGTTAATAAATAAGTATTCACGACTTCATTTTTTAAATTAGGCAGTAAAAAAAACCATTTCAAAAGTTCAAAATAGCCTAAAGAATCGTGTGAAAATGTTCTTTTGAAGAATTCTGAAAATGTTCCAATGGATACATACTGATAGACAGAATCTTGGCATGAACCTTAAAACAGTTTATCATCGATAAATGGAATCTAAATAATTTCATTATTTTCCATTCGTATGCTGATAACAATTGTTATTGATTCATTGATGTTGCACAAATTCAGATTGCTTGTAAACAGTGATCAGTTATTAGGTTCTGTTTTTCACGCACAGTATTGTGATTGAAAATGGCGCCAAGGGATGATTCCCTGTATTACGAAAAGAGGGGAAAAAAGTTGGTGTCAACTGTAGGTTTGAACTATTTCAATAAAAGGGAACACTTGTTGCTTTCTGGTGACGAATGGTTGGAGGGAAAAAGGAATGATGATGACCTTGCAGGTCTTTGGAGGATACACGATAGAGTTTACGATTTGGATAGTTTCATCAAGAAACATCCAGGAGGACCAGAATGGATTGCAATGACCAAGGTATTTTTTATCATTTTATCGAAGTATTATAAATTTTCCAAATCTTATTGTTTGGATTCTGTGGAGGTATTCTCTCTTTTTCACTATCACCTATTGGTTATGACGTTGCTATAAGTATATAGTATGATTTATTAAAAGAGAAATAATAATGTGGAATACGCCGACATTTCCTTTTTTCTTAGTTGATTTATGTTATTCAGATATTACTTTTATCTGCGTTTTTTGTCATTTTTGTTCCCCCAAATAAATGATGATTAGGCACCGATATTAGAAGGAACAGTGCATTAATAAAGTAAGAGTCCCCTGAATCAAGCTTATTTTTTTAACATAAGTGTTCCTATAGTTTAAAATCATGATATAAAAATAAAATAAATAATATAATACATGTAATATTCAATTTGATAAATGAAGAACTTAATTATCATCAATCAATGTTATTATGAAGGGTTACGAAAGTTTGACAGAACTGTCAATTATTTCAAAATATCAAAAAATTTCTTGAATAAAGGTTAAAAATTTAGGTATACCTATATGTCGTGATAAATTGTGTATTATCATTTATTTTGATTATATTTTTGATTGTTACCAACATTCTTCAGTTTCTCAGATATCATGAAATGTTTTCAGTTGCTAAACACAAAATAAATTTCAAGAAACAAAACGTATATAGGTACCTATAAGAAATCATGGCAAACGGCCAATTTTCCAAGAAGTATCTGAAATGTCCCTCATTTGCTATTCCTCAATGATACAAACTCGGATACAAATTATCGTAAAAATGTTTCTTGTTACTTTTGAAGCGCCGCTTTCTTTACAACATTCGTATGAGAAATTTTTCGATAACCCTTGTATATTTTGAAATAATCGAACTTCTGGTAAATTTTCCTAACTGCCTATACAGGGTGTTTTCAAAGGTGAAGCTTTTTGTTGACATGAGGTAAAACTCATCAAAATAATAAGTCGTTTAACCAAAAATTGTCCATACAAAAAATCCAAGATGGCTTAGATAAATCCCCTAGAAGTTCGACAAAATTTCATTGAATTTCAAGTACGGGACTGTGGAAGGTGACTCCGGCATCGCAAAAACATATGGCGGGACAAGGAATGAGGAATGGTTCAGTACCAAGTTCATCGGATTAGATGCATCAGGTCACTTTTGAGAGAATCATAATTGTTGTATCGTGCAATTTAGGGTGAAAAAAAATGTAGAAAATCGAGGCAGTTTCTTGAAAGTGCTTATGTTAGTTATGTTGAAAAAGTGCTATGATGTTTCCCCATTTCTTCTCATTTTTACGACGATTGTTTTGGAATGTTGGAACAACAATTATTCGTGAATAATTTAGACGAGTTTTATTGGTGAGATTTTGAAGTATTATTCTATTTTTTACACTTGTGTCCTAAGTCTCTTCTGTCAGTTGGTATCAAAATGAGCCATTTCATAAAATCGTGAAGTTACTAAATTAGAAAACAATTCGTCAATCTTAAGTTTCCATTTTCATTACCACGTAAATATGGAACGAGCCAATATCCTAAACCAAACCACATGGTCGAATCAGGAGATAAGTTTTTTACCACTGCTTCGCGATAATTCATCTAACAAACGGTCTAGGGTCGCATTAGGATATACTTCAGTAATCATTGAAATTTTTTTCAACTTTGTCATTTTGAAAGTTTTGTATAGGTGATTTTTGGTGAAACGTTTCATTTTGACCAGTTCTACCTTTTGTTGAAAAAAAAGCCTCACCTTTAAATACACCCTGTATATGCTAATTGAAAAACTTTCCCAAGCATCGGGACTTGGGAGAATGAGGTTTTAACTGATAAAAATTTCTTTACCAATAAAGGAAATTAAGCAGTCGACTATAGTTTCACAGTTTTAATTAAAATTTCGTCGACATGCATGTTTCGGGTTTCATCGCATTTATCAAAAGAGTGATAAGCGAGGAATCAATTTCGAAAAAAATAAAAAAATTTATTATTGTAGTGTTGATTTTATGATTATCTCTAAATCATGTTACTTCTCAGTACATGAACATTTTTCATCCACACCCAAAAAAGTTACCTTGAGACTTGAGTGAAGATCTGTGCGTAGATACTTAAATCTATTGCACAAAGAGATTTTGGGGTGTGTAACTTAGAAGGGGTAGGCCAACCCATATAGAACTATAAAGATTCAAGGTAATACACCATATTTGAATCGATGTTGCCGATACTTGATGAAAATCTAAATTTGGGCTGAAAACAGTCATATGGTTTTCATTGTTGTTTCTGTTGCTTATTTATTTACTTATTTGCTATAACATAAGCAGCACATGGCAAACAACAAAGAGCATGAACACAAGTCAATTCAAGAGTTCACTTATTTTTCTCTTAAACTGGCTAAGGTTGTAATAACAACCATAGTCTCTGTTTACAACTGAAAAAATCTAAATTTTAACCAACTTTGTTAACAAAAATGGGACATCTGACCATATTAGTGTTTTTTTTATAATTTGTACTCGATCTTGAACAGCAAGCAAATTTGTATGTCTTGTTCTCCTTGCGGATATATTAAGTTTAACAAGAGATGAAAGTTCAGGTGAATAAACATCACCATTGACTAACTTGAAGAAGAAAAAAAGATCATGCATGAGTCCCCTAGATTCCAAAGAAGACAGGTTCAAACTGAGAGGTAATAAATGATAGTCTCTCATTTCCCTATTAATACCACGTTTGAAGGCTATAAAATGCACGACATACGTGTTTCAGTATCACATTAACATCTTCAGGTGGGTGAAGGTGAACCATACTTTGAGCTATCAATTCATCTCTATTTTTTGGTAGTTAGAAGTTAGGTCCAGAAATTTCTTCCTGGTAATGTTGCTTTCATTGAGTATACTTCGAAGAATTAATTCCATTCTAGGGTACCGATATCACAGAAGCATTCGAAGCCCATCATATAAAAGGAGTAGCAGAACAACTACTTTCTAGATATTTCGTCAAAGAAGCTGCAACACCAAGAAAAAGCCCTTTCAAATTCGATGACAAGGGTTTCTACAGAACCTTGAAGAGAAGAATAGCTAACGAACTTCCATATATCCCAAAATATGTTGCCCAACAGTCCAAATTACTCGCTGACATTATCGTATCAACATATCTGATCTTGTTCATCGTAGCAGCTTACTATGAGAATTATTATATTGGCGTTCTCGCTGGATATTTTCTGACGCTCACTGTCAACATAAGCCACAATTTTATCCACCAGAGGAACAACTTCAGAATGTACTATATGGATTTATCCATGATGTCATCAAGGTAATCTTTCGAATGTGTCGGTTTGAAGATGATTAACAGAATTTGTATTGCAGGGAATTCAGAATAAGTCATGCCTTAAGCCACCATTTATTCCCCAACACTATCCATGATCTGGAGATCAGCATGTATGAACCAGTCATCTATTTGATGCCGCAGACTAAATCGCCTGTAGAAAAATACGTGTCATGGCTATATGCTCTTCTATTGTTTCCAATACTTTCGTTCAAGGCCTACATATTCCCGTAATTATTGAAATATATCTAGATTTTCGAAATTATTGAACGCATTCAATATTACAGGTTGATATTACAGAGAAAAATTGACATTCACACAGTTTTACCCTGGGTACCAGTTTTTACCACCTTACTTATTACTAGACAAGATTATTGGATTGTTCTTAAGATGTTTGTGTGGATAATCACGTGGAGTAGTTTTATTTTCCAATTAATTGGTAAAACTGCTGCTCACCATCATCCAGATATTTTCCATGACGGGGATACAGCAAGGTTGGTATTAGTAATTGTTTGAAATGGTGATTGTCTCAAAAACGAACAAGATTACAATTTTTTTCGCAGACCTTCCGAGGAATTGGATTTTGGTGTTCATCAATTGGATGCTGTGGGTGACAGACCAAATATGCGAGGATCGCTTATATTGGTGCTCACAAACTTTGGCGATCATGCACTTCACCATCTTTTTCCAACGTTAGATCATAGCGTTCTCGATTACCTATATCCGATATTTCTACAGACCTGCCTGGATTTTGGAGTGGAATGGAAACTGTTCACATCAGGCGAACTCCTGAAGGGTGCTGCTCAGCAATTGATGAGGGAACCGAATAAAACAGTGCCTCAACCCTTGAAGAGAAGAGTTTTAGAAGGAGAATGATACCTAAGCGGTATATTGCATTTTATTATTACCTATTACCTACTATGTGTAGATTTTTAGAAGTAACTTTTGTATTGAATAAAAAATTATTGATATCTGTACAGCACTGTTTTATTCTGTAAATCCTTTTTAGAATACGGGATGGTTAATTTGTTACAAGGAAGAAAATTCAACAATCTGGTATTTTAGATATTCTGGAATGTCGCTGAATAACTCCTTCATCTTACGGTATGTTTAATTCCTCCGTTAGGGTAATGTAATAATAATAATGTAATAATGTGGAAAATCCTATCGGGGGTTGCACTACCCAGGGCCTCCGCCAGACATTTCGCCGCCCCGGCAAAATAAAATTTCGCCTCCCCTGCAAAATGATATTTTGCCACCTTGCTGGGACTATATTGAGTTTATGTACAGCATTCTTAATGGAATATTGTACAGCATGTTCAAAATGTAGATATTCAGAGATGAGTCTTTTTTATAAATTGATATGCCGTAGTAAATGTTGAATCTAAAAAAAAGATAAGAAAAAAAGGAATAACTACGCCGGCGCCGGTATCATACAGTAAAGTATATAAAGTGAAACGTTTGAAAAATACTGATATACAACGTACCTTCAATATGATTCAATTCGAAAGTCTATACTCCACAGATAAAGAGAAAATCTACAACAGTCTCAATTCGTATAAACATCATATACCTATATATTATTGAAAAGTGTTTATATAGGTACTCTTGCTTCTCAAGTATTTTAAATCCCTCCCAGTAATCAACATTCGAATTCGAATTGGCAAACAGAATATAAAAATTATTTCTGAATTATCCTCGAAGCTGTCTCAAAAACTATACAGTCCGTAACGTTTATCAGAGAGACCGACTGGCTATAGAGCCATAACTCAAAAAAGAGGACAGTGAGTGGCCTCTGCGGTGGAGATATTTACAGGCTGACTTTGATAGTTATTTGAGTAGAATGCGGCATCTTTGATCGTTTTCTGTCCGGCGGTATTCTCCTTGTTTCTCGTTGCATTTTTATTCGGTACTTTGAGAAGAATAGATATATGTGAATTGTTTGGCGACCAAGCGCAAAAAGCCGCCTTTTCGATTACACTCTAAATATTAATGATGTTCATTTTTTGATTTTGAAGAAAAAAAACTTGATGTGAAAAAATTTGTATCGTTTTATCAACTGATTTGCCGCCCCCAGAATGTGTCGCCCCGGCAGGGTGCCCGGTTTGCCGGTCCTGACGGCGGCTCTGGCACTACCCTTTGATTTTGAATAGAGATGAGGGGTGTTGCGATACCTCATGTTGAAGATCTTATCGTGTACTATCTTCTCCTGAAATTTCCCTTCAAAATTGCCATCGATATCAAAATGACAGGTAAAATATAGTTTAAGAGTGGGTTCCTACTAACTTTTGTGATTAGTTTATTAAATTCTGGAAATGGGCACCATTCACTTACATGCAATTTTATAAGTTTTGCTAATTTCTGGTGTAATTTGACGAAAAACAGATATCGAACAAACAAAGGGTGTCCGCGCCATGGGGCAGCGGTCGATTACTATAATTCTTCTAACTTTACCAAAAAGAGTTTGAAATAAAACTTTCCTTTTTTTTGAGTAGAGCATCTTCTGAAATTATTTAGAACTATACAAAGTGTTTCGTTTCTTCCGAACAGCTATCAACTTCGATATTTTAAATGGAAGACCCTATATATTTTTACATTTTTAAATTTCTTGTTAAATTTGAATATAAATTTGGCAACACAATTATGTCTGAATTTCTTCATAAACTTTTTAGGGTTTTCACTCCCAATCTCTGAAACAAAATCAATTAAAAATGAAATCAACGATTTGCTCCTGCAGAATCCTCCCAAAATAAATTTCAATCGATATGTCTGAATTCTCAACGGTTTTCGAGAAATTTGACTTTTTATTAATATTTTGACAGTTTGAGGTACTTACATAAAGGACTATAGCTCCGTTGCTATTCTATGTAATTGATTCAAATTTGGACTGTGTCTAGTCAATAAATAAAACACTAAAAATTTCCTTTGTATGTAACCACATTATATACTGGGTCCACGAAAACGTAGATCCATTATCAAAACAGAAATTCATCAAAATCTTCATTTTTTTTTAAATGGCAACCAATTTTTTTTCTGTTCATTATTTAAAACAACTAAAAGCGAACAGAAAATGTAAAATAGTGAATAGTGAAATAATATCGAGGATAATTAATTAACATGGAAACATAGGGTAAATAACAAATTTTCTTCAATAACTCGAAAACTATTGACTTTAGAAGAATTGTGTCCATAACATTTTTTGTTCGCTTTTAGTTTTTTTAATTAATGAGTTTGTTTTGATAATGGATCTACTTTTCCGTGGAACCTGTATGGTTTCTTACAACAGGGTGTATCTGAAGGTGAGGTTTTTTTTAACAGAAAATGAACCGTTTCACCAAAAATCACCTATACAAAACTTTCAAAATGACAAAGTTGAGAAAAAATTGATAATGATTACTGAAATAGATCTTCTACGACCTTTGATCATTTGTTATCTGAATTATCGCGAAGCAAGGGAAAAACTTATTTCGTGATGATGGAAAATTAGCATTGCCGAATTCTTCTCCTCATTTAGTAACTTATAGGATTTTATGAGAGGGCTCCTTTCGATACCAACTGACAGAAAAATACTTAGGACTAAGTATGAAAAAATAGAAAATTATTTCAAATACTCATCAATAAAACTGGTCTAAATTATTCACAAATTGTTTCACCATGGTCATCACCATAACAATCTTCTTCTTGTTCAAACCCTTCAACAATCGTCTCAAAAATGGAGTGGAATGGGGTAACAATAATAGCACTTTGTCAAGATAAGTAGTTTCAATAAACAGTGACCTGATGCAACTTATCAGATAGACTCGGATGTACTGAACCATTGTCCAGCCATATGTTTATGTTTTGTTTCCTTTTCCTTTTTTTTTCGATGCCGAAAACACCTTTCACAGTTCTGTACTTGAATTGTTATGAAATTTGGCTGAACTTCTAGAGGTTGTAGCTCAGTCATCTTTTATATAGACATTTTTTGGTGAAATGACTTATTTTGATGACTTCTACCTTCTGTAAAAGAAGGTAGAAAACACATTATTCCATTTATTATTTTTCACGAGGCGAGATCAAAAGGAACCTGGAAATAAGGTGGTAATTCATTTATTCATGAATAATTTCAAATGTTAACGATTTTTGATTTTTTTCTAGTTCAGAACTCATTGTAAACAAAGTTTGGTATAAGTGTTATTTTCATTTCAGAGTTGAATTGAATACCAATGTTTGAGTGAATCTTTTTATTTCTCCAAAAATTTGCGAAAGAATGGAAAGAATGTGAGAAATAAGGAGAAAAACTAGTAGGAATGAAAACAGAAAAATCATATATTTTTCCATTGTGGAAACTGCAGAGTATAAACTTTAGGGTCTAAGCATGTGTTGACGTGTTCTGGAATAAAAAAGAAATAGGTACCATTCTCCTTCTTTCCCATGCTACCTGGATTTCTTGGCACCATACCATTGCATTATTGGGATGTGTTAAAATTCCCGTCTCATCATCTGAATAAATATATGCTCAAAAAACCTCAGGCTAGGCTATTTTGCGCTTTACGGCAGCTTATATTATATTGAAAACAAGTAGCAGGTATAAAATTTAGATAGCCCCCATATTTATTGAAGTAAGAATAAGGTGTTACTGAGAAAAACACAGTTGTACCAATATAGTTTATATTATTTTACATAAATAATTAACAATTAACATTAAAATAAATACAGAGTGTAAAAGAATGATGACGGAAGGATGACATAATAACACTCGTAAAATAAATACAGAAACAATATAATCTTTTATTGGTGCCTTAATCCATACAATTCACACATATACAATACATGTTGAACGAACCTACGATTTAAATTTACGTTCTTTGGTACGCAAAACACGGAGAACGAATAGGGCTTATATAGGTGGAAATACGTGTCTCATTTTTCCCATTTTCTCCTTGTCTCGTACACATTCGTAACGTCTTCGGAATTTTTCAAAAACAAAGAAAAAATAAAAAAAGAATGTTGGTGAACTGAAAAATTTACGCGTGAGATGTTCAGCGGAAAGTCCTTAATTACTTAACACAGTGCTTAAGTTTAAAAATCTTCATTTGCAAGGTCGAACCTTGGTGGGAAGGTTCCAAAACCATCCATGGCGGGGCGTTGGCGAGGCTGTAAAGAAAAATTGGTAAGTATCTAATATATCCGACAGAGAGCTTGGTAATTTCTAAGCATGAATCGATTTTTCTGGTTTCGATTATGAATGGAGGATTTGATGAGGTTCGAAATAAAACCAGGAAATTCGGATGTAACTACAGAATACATGAGTGGTAAAAACAAAAGCAGACTTTTGGACAACTTTTTGGTGAATTTCATCACTGTTCCCTTGCATTGCGGACAAATAGTTCAAGACACAAAAGCAACATTGTGGGCGAATAAAAAAGAAATGGAATGTACACAGGGGGGACGAGGATTGTAAACTTCGAAAATCCTCACTTACTTCGTAAGCCAGTTACTCCAACGCAATCGGCAAACGTGGTTTTTGTTGGGGCTACAAGAAATTAGTATAAAAAATGAGAGATCATAGAAGGAATGATATGAACTGAGTATTTTCGTGTGAGCTGAGGGTGAAGATGAGGGCATACAGTGTTATCTGTCTGGAAGTGAAATTTGAACGATATGAAATTGAGGAAATAAATAAAAATTGAGAACTTACTGCGGGGCTGGCTCCTCTGGGAACTGATGGGGCACGTCCCTTCGCCCTGAATTTGGAAATAGCCTGTTCGGCAAGGTCAGCACGTTCTTCAGCTTCTTCCAGTTCTTGTTGGGCCTTACGGAATTTGGCCAAGTTGAGGGCGGCGATTTCTTCCGCTTCTTCGATCTGCCTCTTGTAGGTCTTGATCTTCTGTTGGAGTTTGTCTACCAAGTCTTGCATACGTTCGTGGTTCTTGCGGTCTTCTTCAGCCTGGAAGCTCAACTCCTTAATACGTCTCTCAGACTTCCTGAGGTTCTTCTGGGCGTCAGCGTGTCTCCTCTGTTCACCGTCCAATTCATTCTCTAATTCCCTAACACGTTGTTCTAATTTCTGGATGGCCTTCTTTCCTCCCTTAAGGGCGTTGGCCTCAGCCTCGTCCAGACGGACTTGGAGGTCCTTGATTTGTGTTTCGAGAGCCTTACGGAGTTTCTCTTGTGTTTGAGCGTGGTCTTGTTCAGCTCTGAGTTCATCAGCTAGACGGGCAGCATCAACCATAGCCTTCTTGGCTTTTTCTTCTGAGTTTTTGGCTTCGTTAAGGAGTTCATCAAGGTCTGAGTGGAGGGTTTGGAGTTCGCTTTCGAGTTTCCTCTTGGCGGCAGACAAGGATGAGTTTTGAGCAGAGAGGTCGTTGAGTTGTTCGTGGGCATCTCCCAATTCTTGTTCGGCTTGGCGTCTGGCACGGTCAGCTTGTTCCAAGAGGGTGCGAGATTCTTCAAGTTCGTTTTGAAGAGCGTTAGCGCGACGTTCAGAGATTCCAAGTTGTTCACGAGCTTCATCACGTGCACGTTGTTCTTCTTCGAGGGCAGTCTGGGTATCCTTGAGTTGTTGTTGGTAGCGTTTGATGGTCTTTTGGGCCTCAGCGTTAGCCTAAATCAGAAAAACCGTATAAACATCGAACGTAAAAGTTGTTAATTACAGTTCTTACCTTGTTGGCGTGGTCCAATGCGATTTCAAGTTCGTTGATGTCAGCTTCCAACTTCTTCTTCATGCGAAGAGCCTCAGCTTTACCCTTGGCTTCGGCCTCGAGGGAGGCTTGCATGGAGTCGAGAGCGCGTTGGTGATTCTTGCGGGTGTTTTCGAACTCCTCTTCTTTTTCTTGGATACGGCGGTCGATTTCTTGACGTACTTGGGAGAGTTCCAATTGAGCGCGGAGTACCTTGTTCTCTTCTTGTTCGAGAGCAGCTTCAGCTTCTTCGAGGGCGGCTTGTAATTCGTCTTTCTCGGCTTCCAAACGTTTCCTGGCCTTTTCGATTTCATGGATGTTACGTCCACCTTCGCCGATTTGGTCGAGGAGATCCTTGACTTCATCAGCCAGGTTCTTGTTCTCACGTCTGACGGCTTCCAATTGTTCTTGTCCTTCTTCGTAAGCTCCCTTGAGTCTGAACAATTCGGTGGAGTAGTTCCTGCATTCCTTCTGGCTGGCGTCGAGTTCAGCGGCGAGGTCGTCAACCTTGAGTTTCCATTCTCCAATGATTTTGTCGAATGCCTTCTGTTTCTTCTCAGCGGCGTTAGCGATTGCGTTGGCACGGTCGACTTCGAGTTGAAGATCTTCGACTTCAGTGGCCAACCTCTGCTTGGTCTTTTCGAGAGCAACCACTTTCTGGTTGAGCGATTCGATGGTTTCTTCAGCTTCAGCCAGACGAGCTTGCAGTTTCCTCTTGGCCTCCTCGAGTTCCTCAGAACGGGCAATACCTTCAGATTCGTATTTCTGTCTCCACAATTGAGCTTCAGCGTTGGCTTTGCTGAGTTGACGTTGGATGTCAGCCTTAGCTTCAGCTTCTTCCTCGACTTGTTCGCGGATGTTATCCAAGTCGTGTTCGAGATTGCGGAATTTACCGAGAAGGGTGGCGCGTTCACGTCCTTCTTCGTCAGCTAACCTCTTGGTGTCTTCCAATTGAGTGGTGAGTGATACCTTGATCTTGCTGAGTTGGGAAACTTGAGATTCGGCCTCTTCCAATTGTCTGAGCAAGTCGGAGTTCTCAATAGACAATTTCTTCTTAGCGGCATCGAAGTCATTGAGTGTGCGGTTGGTTTCATCAAGTTTAGCCTGAACGTCGTTGAGTTGTTGAGTGAGTTGTTTCGATACCTTTTCGACAGCAGCCTGAAGAATGGATAAATCAGAAAAACATTCAAATTTTCTTGGAAAAACACAATGAATTCAACAGTAAGTATTAGAAGAGAAGAATATTAGAGTTCACACATTTGTAGCATTTAGTCTCCATAGAGCTGAAATAATTATGGGTATATCTGAAAGCGTAAGCGGCTAGAGCGACTCCCAACAATTCTTGTGTACCTTTTCGTTAGCCAAGTGGTCCACAGATGCACGTAAGTCGTTGAGTTCGCCGAAGTATTGAGCCTTCTCTTTTTCAGCCCTAAGGAATTAATAAAAAACAGAATAACACATGTACAATTTAAAACAGACACAAGGGTGGAATGGTGGGATACATGAACGAACAAAATTAAAGGTGACGACAATCAAAAGTACCTTGTCTCGACCGACTTGTTCAACAGCTGATCTAGTTTGTTGAAGTTCGGTATATATGTTGGCACGATCTCTTTCCGCCCTAAATTACACAAAATTTGAATTTAAGTTTAAGATCAAATTAAAAAGGGTCCTTTGTGAATGTTTACGTGTCCATATTGTGAATGAGGAAAGAGAAATATGTATTTTGATGTTGAATAGGTAATTGATACTCACTTCGCCTTGAGTTTGTTGAGCTGGTCGATTTGTTCACCCATTTCGGAAACAGCATCGTTGTGCTTCTTGCGAAGGTTGGCAAGAGTGCTTTCGTGTTGGATGTTGGATTCCTCGAGGTCCCTGCGGAGTTTGGCAAGTTCAGCTTCGCGTTTCTTGTTGAGTTCGATTTGGGCAGAAGTGGCACCACCAGCTTCTTCCAAACGTTCACCAAGTTCTTCCAATTCCCTGGCCAAATCAGCACGTTGTTTCTCAGCCTTGGCGCGAGCTTGACGTTCTGCCTCGACTTCCTCTTCCAATTCTTCGATGCGAGATTGGAGTTCCTTGATTTGTTTTTGGAGTTTTCCAACAACGGATTGTTCGTCCTCCAATTTGGCAGTGAGAGATGAGATCTCCTTGTCTTTGCGCTGGATGGTTTGCTCCAACTCCTTCTTGTTACGTTCCAAGTCAGCGACGGCTTCTTGGGTGAGTTTCAAGTCACCCTCAACCTTCCTCTTGGATTTCTCAACATCGCCACGAAGTTTCTTCTCCCTTTCGAGAGAGTCTTCGAGCTCGTCCAAGGTCTGTTCCAACTTAGCCTTAACTTTGTTGAGGTGGTTGACTTTGTCCTCTGCGGCTTGGAGTTCCTCAGATATTTTCTGGTTGTTTTCGCCAGAAAGTTTCTTTTCTTTGTTGAGCTTGTTGATGAGTTCGTCTTGGTGTGCGATCTCATCGTTCAAGTTCCTGATTTGGTGTTCCTTGGTGGCTTTGTCTTGTTCAGCCTTCTGGAGGTTGAGCTCCAAGTCCTCGATGTCTTTCTTGTAACCGCCAATTTCTTGTTCCAACTTCTTTTTCTGTTGGTTGAGCTGGTTGCGGGCATCCTCTTCTTGGCTCAAACGGTCTTGGGTTTCCTAAAACAGGAGGAGACTTATGCATGGTTGTCGAGTGAGTTTGTGAAATGAGGAAATTTTGGATGAGGTTCGGTGAGGATAATTCAGAATCTCGTAATCTTCTGCTGTTCCGCGTTTGATTCGACTTCGGATAAACATCATTAAAGAACACCTCGGATTGGCGAAAGGCCAGGTTGATCACCTATATGAATACGCTGATTTGTGAAAGTATATTTCTGTGAGTCAACACTTATTTTTAGTATATCAAATTAAGATTGAATCATTTCATTCATTTTCCAACAAAAAAAGGTATTTCGAGAGTTGCTTTTGCTTCGACGCGAATAGAAACAAACAAAGGATGTACTTTAATATACACAAACTAGCTTAAAATAGCGCTCAATAGATTCTTTGATATTTATCCATAAATTCGATTCTCATCGGTTTAATCATGAAATATGTGGTGTTAACACAAACTTTGGTTGCTTTTAAAATCTACATTGTTCGACAAACAATCACTGATCTCGTAATAATATCTAGCGTTCAAATTAAATAAACATTTTGGATATTTTTAGGCAGAAATTCGGTGAAACTGGATAATTTTAATTATTGCCTTCTTATTCCTCTGAATTCTAGAGATTTCCAACAAAATTTTCATATTGGATTGAAATAGTTATTTATTCGCTACGTATCAATTGTTTATTATTTTTCAGAAACAGCTTTTCAAGTTACGGATAATTCGTTGCTGAACAAATTTGGATGTGGATTCATTTTATTTAATGAAAGTTTCAGCTTCAAAATTCTCATAGCAAACATACTGAAGGATTCCTCAATGATCATTAAATTTGTTGCTTGCGAATGAGAGAGTTCGAAGGTAGCAATGAAATTTTGAAACCTACCTGGAGTTGAGCTTCCAAGTCGTTCTTCTGGGCTTGCAATTTGTTGGCCCTCTCCTGGGTCTCAGAAAGGGATCCCTTCTCTCCTTCCAAAGAGTTCAAGAGTTCGGTTTTTTCGGCCAAGAGCTTGGCGTAAAGGGCCTCGAGTTCCTTCTTGGCTTTGGATTCGCGTTCGTATGCTTCCTCAGCCTTCTTTGCCTTCTCTTCGAGTTTCTGCAAGATTTCGTTTCGATCAGATAGTTTCCTCTGGATGTCGTTCATTGGTTTTTCGTTTTCTGTTTCAGATGTGGTAGTCATCGCGATGTATAAAGTAGCGTTTCGTTTCGTGAAGTCGTATAAGTGGCACAAGACCCGCAAGAATTAAGAAGTGCCCGCGGCGTATGAAGACCAAGACGCAACTGGTAACCCATCTACCTACTCCCCTCTTTCAAATTTCTGGATACCTATAAATTAATCTGCGTAGGTTTGGAAACCCGATTTGATGAAAGATGATAGAAGTATGCGATACTTCATAAACTAATGATGAGTTTAGGGAGGGGTAGTTATATTTAGACACCTGATGTAGGACGCAGCACAGGTGAGTTTTTATTTTTGGGCTTTCAACCAGATTCTTAAATCCGAACATTGATTACAAAATCGGAGAATGTAATACGAATTCTGACGTACGTTGATTGGTGTATAAGTTCGTTATATGAAGCCAACTTTGGGATCGTATCAGATGTCAAGAGCCACCAAGAAATACGAAGTAGGAACTCAGGTAGACTTGGGATGAAGTTATCGGAGTCATAAACACTAAAAATGTGTACCAAATTGATTTAGATTGGTATTTACGAAATATAGGGACTCTAGAAATAGAAAGTCAAGAATAAAATTGAAGTTGATTAATAGCATGTGTGGGTGAAACATGGCGATTCAGGTGTTTGACGAATCAAACATTTTTTAGAATTTTATTTCGGGAAGATGTCAGATAGAATTTCATAAATTGATAATTTTGGAAGGTGCGTATATGAATCAGGCTGATGTAGGGAAAATGACTCACATGACTTCGAGAAGTCTTGAGTCATAGGAGAGAATTGGTAAGCAGTCGAATTTAGTTGCACTACTTCTTCCAAAACCTTTGCTCTACCATATTTATGTAGAAGCATGTTCTTACAACTCAGATTTTCTTGATATAAGCTGTAGAAACGGGGAATATAAATGTGGAGATACACTAGAACTCTGAATATCTTCCTGAGATACTAGAGCAAAAAGTTCACTTAGCACAGTAAGCAATAAGAACTTCTTCTTTATGTTTGAAGCGGTAAATTTTGATTTCTGAATCAATCGCAGTATCAAAGGAATAGAATGGGGGCTTATTACCCACAATTTCGGATTTGAAAAAAATAAGAGCATTCGAGATTTCAACCAGTGTCCAGAAGTCAAATTTCGATAGTCCTAAGTTGTCAAGTACCGAATAATCTCAAGATATTTACCGCAATCTCGTCCTCAATGCGGGTGACGTTGAGGAGTGGTCTGACCTTCTGCCAGAGTTTGTACCATGGCCATGTACGCAATTTGAGGTATTTGCGCAAGTTCCTCTGGCAAACTTGGAGAGCCAAACGTTGCTCTTGTAGTTTCTTGAATTCTTTCCTGGACAAGTAACCACGTGCCCAAGATTGCATCCAGGTAACGATCTTTCCAAGACGTTCGTCACGAAGTTCTTCCATCTGACCCAACACTCCAGCACGGAAGAATACCTAATTATTTTTTTCCAAATTAAAGATTGCCCCTTCCGTAATTATCGAAGTATCACGTTGGAAATTCTGATGAGATTAACTAAATTGTGTTCAATAGTCAATATATACATTTCCAACGTAATACTTTGTTCATAAGCATATTGCAACGAGTTCAAAAGCAGCTACAACCACTGAAACTGTTAGGAATTTTCGAAAACAAATTTTTCTTATTAAAATATCTGATAAAAAGTTTTTCTTCATCGACCTTATTGACTATTTCTTGTTTTTGAAAATTTGTTTTCGAACAATATTTCACTCAATTTACCAGCTGGTATTCAAGAGCATTTGAGCAAAGTTTTTCTGTAAGAAATACCTTCGTCTTTCCAAGACGATACTGCTCCTTATCAAGGTTGATAGCTTCCAAAATTAATGTGGTTGCTTTTTCAGCAGCAACTCCATCTTTAACCACACTTGCTGCCAGAATTTTGTATCTGTTTCCAGCAAGTGAAGAAGCAAAACATGAAAAACACAAAGGGATAAAACAAACACAAAATACACAAAAACAGAGAGGTGAAGGTACATAACAGAGAGAAAGGTAACAAACAGGTAACATCAAAACATAAATCAGCTTCGCCAGTCTCTTGGGCGAAGTAGTGGTGAAAAACAAAAACACAAATGTCATGGGGACATGCCTTGGTGTGTCCTAGACGGTAATTTTCGGGGTCAAGACCTGTGGCATCCAAAATATGGGCGGCACACTTTTTAGGGTCAGCTTCCTTAGTGACAGCAGCTGGGTTCAAGATTTTATAACTACAGGTAAAACAGGTAACAACAATTAACACGGACTCTTCGGAATGGTTGATTTAGTGTAAAGAGGGTCATGTTATGATGGTATGTGTCAAGGGGGTTTAGTGGACTGTTCACTTTTAAGACATGATTTCTATAAACAATATTTCATTGGGTATCTAATTAACATGGAGATCTACGAGAACCAGACGCAACAAATCAATAAGTAAATACGACAAAAGACATTTTTGGACGTTTATACAGGGGTGTGACCCTTGCCTTAGTGTGTCCAATTCTGTAACTGTCACCATCAAGCCCAATTTCTTCAAGACATTTTCTGGCAGATTCCTTAGGATCCTTCTCTTTTGCCATAGTAGCAGGGGCTAATATCATGTAGCTGTATGAAAATAAAATAAATTCGAACTGTTCAATCTTCGAACTCAAAGCAAATAGTTGACAATATTTTGGATGATGAGGGTTCAAACTCTAGGAAAATTTAAAACTTTTATCGTTTGAAATTTTGATTTTATAACCAAAAATCATGTGTTGATGTCTCGGCAAAGTGTTTCAGTGTTTTTGAATTGTGAATCTCCTTTGAATTTCGTACTTACCGGAGTTTGAAGTCAGGGTAGACCATCCTGTTGGGGAAACCTTTCCTACAGATACGGATACCTTCAAGTACACCGTTACAGGTCAACTGGTGCATAACCAAGTGTGAGTCGATAACTCCTGGCTGTTTCATTTCGTTGGGAATGATACAACGTACGAAATGAGGTTGGGTGGATCTCAAGGTGGTCATCAAGTTGTTAAGTTGTTCCTGTGGTTAAAAGAGTATCAGTGATCTGCAGCGATTTTTATTTTATTGTTCGTAAATTCAACATGGAATTATTGTAGTTGTGTAAGTTGATGAGAATTAATGTAAGAAAAAAATACCTAATACGAGTTTCACTACAGGCAACAACGCTGGTTGATTTTTCATAAGGAAAACTGAAGTAACAATAGATAACTACCTATTGCTGGAATTTTGTGAAAAAACATAAATATGTTCTTATTGAAGAATAAAAATGAAATATCAACCTTTCATTACTGCTATAGTGTTAAGAGTTATCGATAAAACAAGGCATACACATTAAAGATTAGTTCTTGAAGCGGTCGGCTTGGTTTAGTTCATATTACTTCCAAGCAATCCAACTAAGTATACCAGTTTCAAGTAGTTAATTATTGATGATTGTACAAGTGGTAACTATTGCCAACATAGACTGAAAAAACTCACAACTCCATACTAGGAAACTCTTTACATAAAAAATGATGGAAAATCTCTAGTGTATCGTAGAGATATTCGGTGAAATGGTGTGGATGTGGAAATCATGGTCTTCAACATGAGTTGGAGCAATCTTTGCACGTATTCAGATTGCTATGGTTTCTTTTTGTGTTTGTTTATGTGGAAAAAACAACAAGGTGATTGAATGATTTTCAGAAATTAACTATACCTTGTAAGCGGAGGATACAGTAGCAAAACCACCTCCCTTTTTACCACGTCCACCTGTTACATCATAAATCATTAGAAATCACAACAAAAACTAAATTTTATACCGGAAAAGGGCATCACCCCGTAAATTCCAGGTACATCCGTGTTTATCGAAATGGTAGATACTTTGCTGCATAGAGTGCATTATTATATACCTATTTTAAATTATCGGAAATAGCATGAGTCGCTATATACAGTGCTTGCATATATACAGCTCTTGCATGAAGCAAGCTGTAAAAGGTTAGACCTGCTTAGCTATACTGGGTAAAAGTTCTATTCGTACCCTGTATAAACTGGATACAGTCTGGAAAGCAGAACCTTTGGGCCTCTTGGCTCCTAAATTGGTATAATAAATTAGTATTTACATTTATTCATTATGAAACTGAAGACTTCCATTTGGTATTTCTTGATCACTTACGATCAGAACACTACCATAATTGCTTATAGTCTTCAGTTCACCTAATAATGTTGATGGATGTATAAAATGTCGAAAAACTTCTACAGAGGATATCTTCTGAAACCTGTGAAGATGGGAAACATATATTTTTTATACCTTTAGCATCAGCTGCAGAACCAGATTGACCTGGGTGATCAGCAAAGATCTCTACCAGCAATTTGTTAGTACCCTTCTTGTAAAGGTCGACAACGGTGTCGTTCAAGGGGTCCTTGTTCTTTTCCAACCAACCGGTGATGTTGTATGGTACCTGTAATGAAGAACGTCATTACTATAGTGACAGAAAATATAAAAGTTTGTTTATGTGCTCGAAGAAATACTTACATTACCAGCATAATGTCCAATGGCAAAGTGAGCGGCTTGCTGGCCAGGCTTTGGTGGTTTAGGTTTCAAGAAGTTGGGGGATTTACCCAAGTGGTTGGTGTTCAGTTTCTCCTCAAAGGTCTTGTCAGTAGCTTTGGGGAACATAGATTCTTCCTCAAGGATGGAGAGGATACCCATGGGCTAGATTTGAAAAAATAGTTAGAAAAACTTCAATAAACATCTCCAAGAAATTCCCTTCAAAACCTCACGTAATTTCTTCTATTCTCATTTTACTAATTAAGGCAGAAAGTCAGTTGGGAATTTCCTGGATAAATATTAATTAATCATTAGATATTCAAGTGAACTGTGCATAAACTATGATTTCTAATGGTGCAGCAACACTAGGTGCGTTTGTTGTCTATAGTAGCGACAATAATACGAGTGCTCGCTAAATTTCCAGTGAAATTGTTTCTCCTCCTCCTAGAGAACCTTCAGTACCTTCTCAATTAAATCAATGCAAGGTTGAAGATCTAAACCGAAATCTATAAAGTCCCAATTTATCCTCTCCCTCTCATATTCTTCCTGTTCAAGGATGAACATGTGATGATTGTAGAATTGTTGCATTTTTTCGTTTGAGTAGTTTATACACAGTTGATTGAAGCCATTGAACTACAAAAAAGCAGTATTATTGTTATTTGGTTTACATGGAATTTACAAGAATATTCCTTGATTTGGCGAAGCGTAAGAAGAGCTGAAAAAACATTTAACATATAATGAGGATTGTCCTGGTTAGGTAACTGCGAGCAGATCTGTTTTGGCTGGTACCAGAAGCCAAGTTACCTTTTCGATAAGTTCAATACAGGCTAACAAATCCATGCCAAAATCAATGAAAGCCCATTCAATTCCTTCACGTTGGTATTCTTCTTGTTCGAGAACGAACATGTGGTGGTTAAAGAATTGTTGCAATTTTTCATTGGTGAAGTTGATGCAAAGTTGTTCAAATCCATTGAACTGTGGGTTGGGAACAAAAGACAGACACATAAGACATAAACACACAGCAATTCCTTATATTGTCCAGTGGGGGAACTGCTTCTACTACATAAATACATTTTTCACAAACACGTGGGTAAACGCAAACAAAAAACATGTCGAATCATATCACAGGAAACGACATAATTTTTCGTTCACATCAGGTGGACAAGACACAATGGAGACAGACACATACAATAATAAAATACGTCAGAGTTTCTTGTACTCTATCCGCTGAACACAACAAAATAGCGAACACTGATAACTGCGCCATACTCGGGGGCTAGTTAACCCCCATTTACCTTCTCGATCAGTTCGATACAAGCCAACAGGTCCATTCCAAAATCGATGAAGACCCAATCAATACCCTCTTTCTTATATTCTTCTTGTTCAAGTACGAACATGTGATGGTTAAAGAATTGTTGCAATTTCTCGTTGGTAAAGTTAATGCAAAGTTGTTCGAAACCGTTGTACTACACATACAAAAACAAAACATTGAATGACATTATAAAAGGAATTGTTTGATGGTGTTAAAGGTGGTGTAAAAGGGAGTAAAAGACCTAGAGTAATGAGCGAGCAAGCAGCCGAAGTACCTTTTCGATCAGTTCAATGCAAGCAAGCAAATCCATTCCGAAGTCAATGAATTCCCAATGGATTCCTTCTCTGGTATATTCTTCTTGTTCTAACACGAACATGTGATGGTTGAAAAATTGCTGAAGCTTCTCGTTAGTGAAATTAATGCAGAGCTGCTCAAAGCCGTTAAACTAGTAAAGAATATAAATGAAAAAATAAATAAGTGGAAAGAAGATTGTGTATATTTCAGCTAAACGAAACAAAATAAAATAAAAACAAATTATTAAGAAGCATAGGGATGGCAGGATTGGACTTTTCAGTATAAAAAGTGATATTCTTATAAGTGGCTATTTTACGAATTGTTTGTGTCATTTTACCCATTTTTTCTTTGTCAGAACTATGATTAAGAATGTGTTGTTTATGTAGTAGAAGTGATAGTGGAATGAAGAGTGATCTGAAGTGAAATATGTCAGATAACAATTGTTTATACAACAAGTGAGTTAAATGAATGAATAAACATTTATAACTCACGTGTTGTATGTAAAATTTTATTCCATTTTGATTAAGATTCAAATGATAAAACTTTCCAGAGAATCTTATTTATGAATGATATGAAAGATATAGCTTCGATTCATTGTTGCTAGAACGCTAGGGCATTATCCAATCCATAGCAACAAGAGCAAGATGATGTTTCTGTCATTTCATTTAATTTGTAATTTAAAAAATTTTATTTCACTGAATAGATAATCGTCAACCTACCCTTGTTGCTTTGGGTTGAATAAGGTCGTATTTAAACATCAAAATGGAATACTTCTTGATGACTCATAATTTGTTCATGATGGACATTGTATGATTGAATGGTTTGATGTTCGTCAACTTACATCGAAGATTTCGAAACCTGCAATATCAAGTACACCAATGAAGTGCTGTCTCTTTTGTTTGGTGTCAAGGGTCTCGTTACACTTCTTGACCAAGAACTTGAAGAGCCTGTCAAACATGGCCTTCGACATGGCACCAACGGAGTAGGATACTTGGTTGACATTACGACCTTGTGTGACGAATTCGTTACCGACTTTGATCCTTGGTTTGCACAAGGCTTGGTACAAGCCATTGTGGTCGATACCCAAAAGCTTGGCAACACGTTCTCCTTCCTACAAGAATCGAGAAGAATGTTACAGTCTGGTTGTTTTTTGCTTGCCATTTTTTTAATTTTCATACCTCTGTACCATCAGGTTCAGCCTGTTCCTCACGACCCCTCTGCTTGAATTTCATACAACCCATGTGCATGACAGCAGCAGTGATCTTGTAAATGTTGTCTTTTTCTTCTTGAGTGAAACCAAGTACATCGAAAGCTTGCTGTTGAATTGAATTCAGAATAAGTAAAAATGCGTTTTAATTTTTATTTCACAGGTCCAGAATGGAGGTTTTTAGGGGCAAACTTAATAGGGTAAAACCTGGATATTCATGATAGTAAGCTCACAAAAACCTCCATACTGGTAACCCCGAAATAAGCCATATCAATGTTTGAAAGTAGGATCAAAACTTTGATATGACCAGGAAGAGTTATATACAAGATGACTCAATTTATATACAGATGGAAACACTTACCACACTCATTAGTTCCAACATAAAGCTAAAAATTTGGAGGCATTAATGAAACTTTTTGACATTTTGATTATTCAACAGGATATACAAGGACTCACTAATAGAATTAGAAATTGTCATAGGGGATACATGAAAGAGGATGATACGGATTTACTCACATCCGTCAAACCCAATTCCTCTGCATCATCTACTCCAGGAATTTGTACTTTTCCCTGGGCGACGAAATGGTAGTCGTGTACATCATTACTAAGCAGGCATTGCTCTACTCAGATGAAATGCAAAAAATAAATAAATAAATAAAAATGAAATGGGTATCTACAATGTGATTGCTCTAATCAGATGAAAAAAATATATAAATAAAATGAAAAACTTAGGTGAACCATATGCATGGATATCTACAGTGAAAATTGATGTGTATTTCTGTTGTAGGGAAACACATACAAGGGTATGTTATGGGTGTTGATGCAAAAATTTCTTGATGCGAGGATTACCGATATCATCAAAATTGTCAAAAAGTATGCTTTTTTTCAGGGAGCTCAGGACGCCTAGATATTAAGATGATTGCTCCCTGAATTCAGGGTTTGTGATTGCTTACGTCAGTGACTTCAGCCTCTTCTGTGTCATTTACGCCTGGTATCCTTGTCTTTCCCTGATTTATGAAGGGGTACTCAGATATACGATTGCTTAAAATGCATTTTTCTACGAAAGAATAAAAATGTTACACATCTTCTTATCTAGGCATTCTTGGCTGTCCTAGAACGTTAGTGCTACAGTAACTACAGAACAACAAAACACTTCAACATACACAATAAAGAATAGTAGTCTTAAGAGGATAGAGTTTGTGGTAAATTCATTAAGAAAGATGCATGATGACAAAGAGGCGAGTTTATTCCTTTTAGTTCTGCTGTTTTTTTTAACCATCTAGGTACATGGTTATTGCTGTGTTGTTTCCGAATAACATGCTTTTAAATAATAAAAGCATCGTTTTCAGTTTTCATGTCTTCATGTGTAACTGGAAAAGATGCTCTGCAAGTTAAAATGAACTTAGTAACACCTATGTTTTATGCGATAGGCGTTGCACATCGAAGACTTACATCAGTGATGGTACATTCTTCGCCATCATCTACATTTGGAATAGTAGTTTTACCTTGTGCGACGAAGTGGTAATCGTTGACATTATTGGACAACAGACACATATCTGTTCGTTTAACAAAAAAACACAGGTAAATAGCAAAACCGGGTCTTGGGGTGGCTCTTAAAGACTACTTATGAGGAACAATGGTACTAACGTGGGAATCAAAGACATACACATAAAACAACTTCAAACAGAGGACCTTCAAACTCAATTCCCTGCTATATATTGGACTGAGTAAAGTGGGTGTTCACTTCCAAATAATCGAAAACAAATACAACAAATAATACAATCATCTACAAGAAACTCTCCAAAGCTCAGAGGATTTTGGCACCCTGCTATGTTTTCGCAAGGTTACACATCATCCGGAACATAATTTCAAAGCGATTTTCTTAATTATTTGCACCAATAGCTACTGAAAGATCAATCGAAGAGAAAAATTTCTTTGTCGAATTTTGCGTGGCTTACATCTGTCAATTGACATTCTTCACCGTCATCAACGTTGGGAATTGTGGTTTTACCCTGTGCGATGAAATGGTAATCCATGATGTTGTTGGAGAGAAGACACATGTCTAAAGTCATTAACAGATAATATCAGAATTTTTGTTACATTTATGGAGTTGGGAAAGGGTTCTCTGCTGAGTTACTTGTTGTTTTGATCTGTGGTAATGCGAAGTTATGTGTATACGTAATGATTTTCCTCACGGTCGGGATTCTGACCATTGGTTAACATTCCATCAAGGTTTGATACACCTAAAATCATCTATGGGTCTTTGGAAAGGATCTGAACTTGAACTTCACCCTAATGAAACTTTCCAATGGTCAGAATTCTCGGTGTTTCAGATGAGATTCACCAAAATATGGTTTTCTGTTGGGTGTGAATAAATGGAAGGAAGTTTACCTTTAAGTCCAGGAACAGCACCAGACATCATCTGGTAGAAGATGTGGTAGGATCTCTCGAGAGATTGTTGGGAGATGACACGAGCCTTCTCAAGCAGATCTTCAAAGAAAAATCAGTAAACAGATATGAACCAATTGTATAATGATGAAAACTTACAAGTTTCAATATCAGCACCAGCCAGTTTACCAGTAGGACCGAAATGGATACGGATGAATTTACCCTAAACCGGAATAAAACCATGAATCATCATCGAATGACGACTAAATTGAATTATGAGAGACCGATGAATATTTGATGATACTTACGAAACGTGAAGAGTTGTCATTACGCACGGTCTTAGCGTTACCGAAGGCTTCAAGCACAGGGTTAGTTTGTACGACTTGATCTTCCAAGGTACCCTTCTTCTTTTCTTCTTCAGATGGCTTCTTGGAGGAAGCACCGACCGTTGCGAAGTAGGCAATTACCTTTTTCGTGTTTTCTGTTTTACCAGCACCAGACTCACCACTGAGGAAGGATAAATTGATTAGTCCATTAAATTACGAACAGTAACGAAGCCATTACGACTTCATTGTTCAATTTGAATAAAACTTAGAAGATGAAATACTTACGTAATCAACATAGATTGATTTTCATGGTCTGTGGAAGAAAAATTTGATCATTAGATATTGAAACCTTAATTTTTATTCGAGTCAAACTTACTGGTCAACATGTTCACGTAAGCACCATCAGAAATGGCAAAGATGTGGGGTGGTACTTCATTACGCCTCTTACCACGGTACAACTTGGCACAACGGTTGGTGTACACAGGGAAACGCTTGTAAGGGTTAATAGCAACGCAGAAAAGTCCTGAGTAGGTCTAGAAATGACGAAAAAATTTGATAATTTCTAAATAACATTCTCATATCCAACCTAATAAAAACACAAAAAAAACACAAAACTGCAGTTTCGCCTGGTCCTTGAGACGTTCTGCAACACAGAAAAACAAAATGGACATTCATAGGGGAAACAGGAAGCATACACGGTATTCAAATGAAATGTTGAGGATTGAGAAATTTTCATTTTTTGCAACAACAAAAAACATGAATGAATTTGGATGATTTCTCGATCCTCCTCATCCTACAAAGATAAATCGCACTCAACACAATCTAAATGTCGTAGAAGAAAACAGACTATGGGACAACACATCGATGGAAATCAAACAACAAAATCCACAGGGTCAAAGATCCATCAGGCAAACGGGTATTCAGATCCAATACTCAGTCTGGTCCAGCAGGGTTCAGAGTATTGTGAAGGAAAAACAGACCACTAGAAGCACCTAAAGAAGCGCTAAGATGAAGAGTAGGGTGAGATTGGAGAACATGCTTCTACATAGATCTTTCTAGTGGTCAATTCAGGTCCAATCGGTGACGTCACAGGGTACAAAACAATTCTCTCCCCTTCGTCGACTTACATAGATAAGTTTAGCGTAATATCTTTGCTTCAAATTGTGTAAAACTGAAGCATCGTTGAGGTATGTCAAGTTAGACATATCCTCGGCTTTTTCGTACTTAGGTGGGTTGACTTGGGTTACTTGATCCTTCTTGAAGTCCTTGGTCTGTTCGAAAAGATAAGGGTGATTAATAAGAGTGAAGAAAGGTACTTACGTAGATGAGTTTAGCATAGTATCTCTGCTTCAAGTTATGCAAGACTGAAGCATCGTTCAAATATGTCAAATCGGCCATATCTTCAACTTTTTCGTATTTCGGCGGGTTCACTTGGTGAACGTTTTCCTTTTTGAAATTCTTTTCCTACTCTCAGAAAACATATGTTAGTTTGTGTAAATAATCATAGATGAAAGGTATATAACTATACAATTTTCGACTGCTGTTAACCTCTAGTACTGAAGTTTATATCTCAAAGATATATCGATTAGTTTTTTCAGGGCGTAAGTTTTTTTCTACTCTAACATCAAGATTTGATTCAGTGATGATATTTTTCAGGATTTCAGGTTATTACCACCTAGCATGTTTGAATTATGTTCATATAACTTTCAAGTAGCTTTATAGAATACAGAGAATCGGTGCCCAAATGGAAAATTATATTCTTCTGATAAAACATGAATCTTTAGTAATGATCTTTAGTTTTTTATAGTAAAGGAGACCAGACACCGTACAATACAATTAATCAACTTCCTCGTATTCATATAATTCGTAAATTGTAATTTCCGACTCATTAAGGTCGACATGATAATGCCCAATGCTTAGGTTGAAAAGTATATAAATTTTAATATTAAGGGGACTTTATAGCACGGGACTTTCTCGCCATCAGAAGGTGGAGTGCTGCTAGAACAATTGAACGAATATTAGAAGGTCTTTTTTCAATTTCACCAGGATACGAATTGTAGCCAATGGCGAGACTTTTCGATAAATTTTTTCACGTGGAAATTCGTAGAAGAGATAATTTCACTTCGGAAAGTTAATAACAGGAATCAATATTTATTCTTAAAAAAATTTTTTTTTTATTTTTTTGTCCTTTTGACGAATAAAAAAGTTTCTGACTTTCCGAGATGACGAACTAATCGAATTGAATTATAATGAAAACTCCATATAAATTAGTGGATATTCATTTTCTCTTTTTGATTTGACCACTTAAACGGTGTAGACCCCTCTTAACTCTAAATAAAAATCTTGGAAATAAAAATCAAATAAACATAGCTGATTTGCAATCTGAATTTGTTATTTACAAGTTTGGTATATTTAATGCTTTGAAAACTTCAGTGTCTGGTTTCCAGGGATGGCATAGCTCATTATGAACACCTTGAATGGCTATATTTATCTACATCGGAAAAAATGGTAATGAAAAAGAGTGTTTTAATATAATAACCTCAATAATCTAATGTTGAAATATCTGTAAAAGTAGAAGAATCATCCTGTATAGAACGTGTTAGAACTGATAATTCTTCTTCTTTTCTTATTTGTATTACATGAATCTTCCTTTATATGGTATAAATAACAGTTTTTACTTGAATGATGAAAACTTTTGAGTGCCCCAGAATGATTTATTACAATTCATTATAATTTATTTTCGAAATGTTTATATAGACATGCGAATTCTTCGACATTACCTCTCCTCCAGGGACTGATACAGTGACCAGGTCTCCTTTGGTTCCCTTGATTTCTCCAAGGACGAAACCTTCCTTTTCGTCCGGTACCCAGCATGATTTCTTGGCATCGTAGGGCTTGGTTTGGTCGATACGTTTCTGTTCGAGGGACACGAACAAGTATGGGGTTGGATCTTCGTCTTCCTGACCTGCTGGTGGCTTAGGCATCTTGACAACGGACTTAGAGGGGCTTCGAGACACGTAAATACAGCCCTAGAGCCTTTCTAGAAAAAAGAATTTATGAAACGGTTTGTCGCATATAGGATTTGCTGGTTTTGTACGAGGTGAGATCCAAAAGTCATATGAAGAGTGGATTCTGAGCAGTATATCTACCAAAGGGAATATGCTCTTGATATTTTTTCTCAACTTTTAGCTTATTATTTGGGAAAATTATGCACTAAATATCACAATGCATAGTACCTTCAATTAAGTGAAAGAAAATTCCTCAGTGTTTAATTGCATTCAAGATATTTTCATAAGAGCATTATTACTCAAATTTCAAAGATTTCTAAACTATGCACCGATAATAATCAAATTACACGGAGGATACAAGCAAATTGAATTTATGAAATCAATTTGATGTGCCATGATTGAAGCTGGCATGTTCTATAGTTTCTAAGGTCCAAACCAGGAATTCATTCGTGGAAAAAACAGTGGCAAAAAAACTAGCGAAAGTTACCTAGTTTTCCTTTTTTTAATATATGTAGGTCCATCGAGACCATTGACTGATCAAGGAATTATATAAGTACTACTAATACTGATCACTGATATTAGAAAGAAAGTCATTTCTCTTTCATTACTTTCGGATCTTTCCCCAGCATAGATTTTGAAAACCAAGCATCAAGATTATATCCAAATAGCTTCGTATATTCACGATGTTAATATTGTTCTCATACAAAAACATTCAGACTAATCTATGCGTAAGCAAAAGGGATTAATGAAATTTTTTTCGTATCTTCCAAAACCAGATTTGCTGAAACTCATGGTTGAAAAGGGATAATTCAAATCAGAAAGGTACTTTGGCTTCATCGATAGATTAAATAAGAAAGCTAACATGCCGAAAATCATTAAAATCTAACACTTAATGAGATTCATTGGGATTTCTGGGCCAAACTGCGGCAACTCTATATATATATTTCTGTATTTTATACACACTTGCCCCACTAAAATTTGTTTTGGCTGGTAGATTGCGAAATAAAGAATTTGTGTGTTTTTCCACGAGGTCCCAAAATATATATATAGCTCAATCAGATTTGATCCCGAACTAAGAGATGTTTTTTCTGAAGAGAGAAATAAAATTATACTCTGGAATCCGAAGTAATTTGGATATAGTTTATGGGCACCTGAGTTAAAAAAAAATTAAAATCTTCTGAAGAAATTATTCGAATGTTTCAATTAGTTTGGAATGCAGGGGACAGCTTTTGAGTACTTCATATAACTTTTACAAGCAAGAAGGATTTGGATCTGACAAGAGTTCTTCGAAAGTATTTGAACTTTTCTATTCATTGAAATTATTTTTGTATTTTTTCGAAATACGAAAATCCCTTCACTGCCCAAATGTTTTTGTTCAATAGGTCTAATTATTTTCCGGAAGATGAAAACTTTAAATATCCGTTCCGTTTTCAAATTACGTCACTGTGCTTCCTGAATGATGGAAAATATTGACGAAGAAGGAAAACCAAGGGTTCCTAGGCTCTCATTCTATCGTAGTCAGTATAGATTCAATCTAAATATAACCCAAGAATTTGTGGCAAACTAAATCGAGAAACAGAACACAACTTGAAGTCGTTAGAAGAATGACTGAGTAGGGCGCGCTGCCAACTATTTTTCGGCATTGTTGAACCAATTGCTTTGCATCACAATCGTAGTCGTGTAAAACAATAATTATTACATAATAAGCTAGTATCCTTAAGGTGGCCTTCGATACACCCGTATTTGACTCGTGTGGGTAAGCAACTTCAAGGTTGTTTGAGCCCTTGAATGAAAAGCTGAGTGATCAGTTACATCATGAAACTTGATTTGTTGAAATCGAAAATAAAAACAAAAAATCCTCAGTGGTAATCCAGGAGGTTCATTTATGGACACTTAAGTCCGATGAGCTTCTTAATTTGTAAATCAGTCGATGATTTCTTTAAGATCACTGTCTTATGATTCTAGAAAAATGTTTTTGGAAGATACGTTTGAATGACAAAGTTCTTTTTCTTTATAGAATTTAAAAATAGCTCAGATGTTGATTTCGGAAATTATTGAGGTAGCATGTGAGTTATCCGTTTTGACGCACGTAGTCATAAATTGAGTTGATGATAGATGATTAAGTCATACTAGCTAAAGTCTTTTTGAAAATTTAAATTGAAATTAGAAACACGAAACAAAATGAAAAATAACGCTGAATGTCTTCTTAGAAAATTAATGTTGTAACAACAAGTGAAATTATGTCATATCCAATTTCACCTATACAGGTCGTCCTAAAAAAGACACAACACTTGCACAAGAGTGACAAACGAAAGCTAGTATGACATGTGGGGGTGAGTGTGTGAAAGCCTTATTAACTCCACGCAATATGGATGGCACAAATCACTTCAGAGCCACTCTTAACACAGTCCATTAAATATCCATAAAAGCGCGTGATGTGGATGCACAGAATTAGAAAAAATTCAATCACAGAGCTGAGATCGTCGCACACTTCACACTTACGTTCGCAAGGCGTTCTGAACGAGAGCAGTGACGTACCAACAAATATAAACGAATGCAACCTTATCCCAGGATGTAAGGAGGCTCTGGATTGGTGGATAATATTATCCAATGGCTGAGGCTGTTACATTTCCGTCAGTCTACCTTTTTAGGATGGGGAACTGGGATGCTGAGGAAAATTCGAATTTTCTGAGTGAGCAGTATGACCGTGCAGGGATTGGAGTGGGGCCCTTAATACCCAGAGAGGGGGAGAGAAAGAGCGTTCACCTAATGCCTCATTTTTGAGCTGGACTTCAGGGGGCTTTGATAACGCCATCAACTGATGAGTTATTGGACACCATGGCGTTTATGAGTGATGTTTTGACACATTGAGTGCGGGTACACCGTGGTTGTTTATCAATAATTTCACGACTGACAGGTATATTGATGGTTGATATTACTACAAGCAATTATGGTCGTTAATACGTTGAAGTGGAGATGAGCAAAACTATATTTTGATTATATGTTTTCAGGGGTTCGTTGTGGGTATGTGAATGGTCTACTTGAATTATTCCGAAGGGTCAAACATAAATTCTTTGCAAAAATAGTATCTATCGTGCTTTTTATTGGAGAGTGCTACATGGAAAAAATTGAGTGTAGTGTCATTAAAGGTTGAGAAAAAATCATGCAAAGTGGAGCATTGTGTTTTCACTTGAAAAATTTGAAGATACCATAACAGTGAATGTCGAGAATGCCGAATATTCTTATTTCGATAATGATCGCACATATAGCTAAAAGTCTAGTTCAGAACATTTTGGAGATTATCAATTTCAATAATATCCCATTCCATAAACATAATATAACGAAAAAATGTGGAAAAGAATTAATCAAATAGAACAAACCTGCAGGAAAAATTGAAAATTATGCAAAAAATCTTATATTGTCTAAAAATGGGAATGCTTCTATATATTTGCTTCAAATATTGGGAAAACTTTAAAGACCCATTACCATCGAGTGGTACCCTAAGAGTTTTCAGTTCCTAGTTCTTTAGTTTCCTCTCCACGAAGATCGTCAGAATTGAAATTAAGCATGAATTCTTCATTCCTAATATGACGGGTTACATTGCAGTCATTGCACTATGATGATGAATATGATCTTAATGTTTATTATGCCACCGCCGTCATTAAAGACGGCTGTGATTGTAGTATGACCAAGAGGATCTTTGGTATGACTTTTATTACATCATCTACAGCTCGTCTTCCAGTTTATAAGATGGCATCAAGGAGGCAACATCCCCTCTAACCAAAGTACCGCTCTGGCGGATGCCGCAGTGATCTATGGGGCAGTAATTGTCACAGGTTGAGAAGTCAATGGATATTGCTAATTGCTATTGAAATTGAAACAAAAATTATTTCAAGAGGGCGCTGATATCATTTTTTTCTGAGAATAGGGGACCAAATAAATTTGGGAACCACTGGACAATCTGAATTCTCATTAAGTCCTTCCTAAGGTGACAGTGAGCAGATATAGTATATTCAGATACCCTTTAGATCTCACTGTATAAAAGTCCCGATGGATCTTTTTCGAATGATCCAGCCCTGAAACACTCCACCACAGTGTTTTCCCTTCAGTTTCTTCCTCCTTTTCAGTTTCTTCCTCCTTTTCAGTATTCCTAACTAGTGCATTTTTCTATTCTGAGAAAGGTGGGCCTCAATTTCATCAATTCACCTTTAATTTGTTAATTTCCATTTGTTGGAAATGGATAACTTTCGTTGATTTCCAATTTTATTGTTGACATTGTTTCAGAACAAGGTCGTTTGTGATATAATTCAATTTAATAATTTGCAAGCCGCTGGCATTTCGAATAGTGAGTAAACTGGCGATGTGAGTAACCAAAATCAAAGGAAAAAATGGGTTCTTGGAATAAGGCCAAATGCGAAGATGAACTGGTCCAAACTTAATGAAATTACGTATCTTAGGACGCTCATTGAACATTTGATTGATACTCAATTATTTCTCGACAGTGACAAATCTACCTACAGAAAATATTGGAGGAATCAACAAGAATTATCAAAAATTGTGTAGAATTATATTGAAGAAAAATAGAACCGTGAATCACACAGATGGCTGATAGTTGAAATGTTTTTGTTCGATTGTAGGAAGAGCTGGAGGTTAATAATTGTCATTTAGCAAAAATGAAGATGCCCCATTGAGGCAATTGTGTATAATGAGCTTCCTCAGCTTCAACAGCTGCCTCGTCATCATATCAGAGAGTGGGTGAACTGAAGGTCTAGTCACATTTGTGTAGTCAAGGGGTATTATTATTATATTTATACCGGGTGTCCCACCCCAGACGCGGCGCTCAATTTGAGAGAGTAAATAAAGAAAGGAGGGTGTTCAAAAGCCCATCATAATTTGAGCTTGCCATTCCATTTTTGAAGTCAAATACAGAGTGTTACATTTGAAAAAGTGTAACTTTGGTCTATATCTTTGTTTTCGAAGACCCTGTATATATGACAATAATTTTAAATTGTGGTTTGGGACATCCTACACACACCACAAGAAAATATACTCAAAATATCTTCATTTACTCCCTAAAAATGAGCGCCGCGTCTGTGGTGGGCCACCTGGTATATTTATATATTTTGTTATTGCTCTTTTTACAATTTATCTTGACTTCAATTTTGTTTTTGACATTCAATGTATCTGGTGGTGAATATCATTTCATTATCATTATATCATGATCTTAGTTTCTACAGAGAATTTAGTATCAATCAACAAGAATTATCAAAAATTGTTATAATGAAAAACCCTATAAGTATTCAATAGCTGCCTTGTCATCAGACTATCAAAGAGTTCGTAAAGTGAAGGAACCCTTTTATGAGAACGCAATTTACGATTTTGTTATTTTATATATTTATGTTTTTTATTTGCATTTTTAACAATCTATCTTTGTCTTTGACTCATCATGTATCTGATGGTTAATAAAAATGAAAATGAAATCGAAAATGAATCTTTTCTGAATATAACTGTGATGCAATACATATATGAAAATTCCTCAATTCTCAATCTCGCTGAAGATATCATCACAAACATTTGTAATAAATGAAAATGGGGAAGAATAACAATTGTAGATTTTCTCAGAGTATCGGTTGTTTGGGAAGGAATGAATCTGAAGTTTGTTAGTCAATAATTTATTATTCAATTAAATAATTCTATTGGAAAATTAACCAACACATAAATTTTTCGGAGGATATACTTTGATTCCTTCCGCACATTTCTTGTTTATTAGGTCATTCTTCAATTTCCAATGGAACTAGGGAGGGGTTAGAAATGACCACTTCTGTACAGGGTGCCAGAAAAACACAAACGAGGAAAATCAATCCTACGAATGAATTCCAATTCTGGATGTAAGAAATGAAAAGTCACCTGAAAGAACAAATAATCCCTCAATCAAAACAAACGCTCTTGAAAATAAAAAATTAATCCGTAAATTTCCACTCACTTATCTAGGGCTAGGAAATAGATTGTATTTCGAAGGCAGTTCCTTTTCCGGATATAGATTCATACCTATAAAGTATAAAGTTTTATCCCAGTTCTCATATTAGCTGTTAAATGGTGTTTTTTGGGGGTTGCCTCTTTGCCTTACTGCACTAATGGCAGCAAATTTGAATTGAGCGTTAATTTAGGGACACGCTTTACTTTAGTGGTAGGACGGTAGGAGTATGTGGGATCATACTCCGATTAACACATAAGTACACATAAGTATACCTCAGTTGCATCTGTAATTGAAACGTGACTCTGATGTATTTCACCTGCTGCTTAATCGTTCAATTCATCAAATTAATTTATGTACCAAATCATATCAGGTCTTACGAGAAGCTAATATACACTAGACGTCCAATTAATCGTCCTAGAGATATAAGCAATTTACCACATTCAATTCTTAAATTTAGATATACCCAAGTAAATCTAGATTATTTTCTATTTGGAATTGTTCCATATCAATTTTAGTCTCCACTGTGAAGATAAAATCTGGCCGATGTCCAGAGCAACTCCAATTAAAACTGATACTCTAGAATTCTTTCTATTGTCAATGTTGATGTGATTGCGGGGTTTGCTTGAAAATAGGTCAACTTCGAATTATTCTTTGTTTTGAGCCTGGCAGGACCAAGTATGGAGTGAAATCCTTTCTTAAATTTAAAATAACATGGATTCACTTTTATGGAACTAGAATGATACAAAATGAATCATAAATAATTCGGACATGTATGTACTAGGTATGTCATTATTCATTAAATTTGGATTGATGAAATAAATTCTCATCCCTCGTGTCTGATTCCAACATAAATTTTTCAGCATGACCTGGAGTTCATTATTGAAGCAAGCAAATATTGAACCGTTTCGGTTTCTTTTTAGCAGAAGGGGCAGACGCGTGCAAGCATCTTCAAGGTCCTTTGGCTAATGTTCATCTGGCATTGTCTCCAAAAAAATTTTAGAACTGTTGGTACTTTACATGTCTAGATAAATGAATTAATCAATTTTGATTCATCATGCCTTCCAACTAACCGCATGATGTACTTGATATACAGGGCTGTCCCAGGATTAATGGAAATAAATTTGGATATAGGTTTAGAACCTTGAAATAAGACGAAAAGTTTCCATGGAGGTATGTCTGGAAATGCTTCGTTGAGGAGTTACGTTGCTTTAAAGATGAAGACTTGTGTATGGATTTATTCAATATTTTCTAAGTATGAATAAGATGAACAAATGAAATTTTGAAGAGGTATTTTTCGAATAGAGATGCACCTAAAACTAATTTTCTCACTCATCCCTGATAGCTAGAGAGGGGTGAAATCGATAACCCTTTTTGATTTTCTACTTTAATACCTTTTCACAGGCCTCGAATATAATCTTCTGAAACTTTTCAGGGTTTTCACTCCCAATCTCTGGAACAAAATCAATTAAAAAATTGAAATAATAACAAGGCGTTATGTAACGTAACGTTTCAGTCTCTATATCAGGCTCTTTCATCAGACGTAGGTCAATTTCTGAAAATCTCTTGAATTGTATCTAGGTTATCATCTATGATTGTAGCCAATCTCATATCTCTAGTACTAGAAACAGACTACATTTTGGCCTGTGAAAACACACTTAACAATGAGATGGCGCTCAAAGCATACTTTCAATACAGAAATACTCTCTGATAACAATTTTCTGTTTTATAATTAAGGGGCGCGAAATTCGAATTCTATTCCTTGTATTGAATTTTAATATCGACTTTGTTTAGAAAAGAAAACGAACATCCTCAGCGACAAAACAAAAGTATGGTTTTGTTTTGTGATCAGGATGTTAGTTTTCATCCGAAGATTGTTCGGAATCAATTAATATCAATGAAAAAGCTGTTGGATGTACTGTATTTTTATTTGTAACTTAAAAAATTGGACAACAAATAAAGCTTTGACTAGGACAGGACACAAAAGTATATGGTGATCTGCTATACGTCGAAGGTGTTATTTCTGTGCAATAGGTTGTTTTGAATTATAAACTTAGTTGAATTTGTACAGTACAATATACATTATCAGAAATTAATATGAAACAATATTCAATATACCATCATAACATCTTTATACTCCATAATCCTTTGATTGTAGCTTTATTTATTTGACATTAATTGTTAATACACAAGAACAGAGACTGCATATAAACGTTGATTCATTTAATTTTGAAATTACCGGATGACAGTTCTTTCTTCAGTAAATTAATCTAAATATGATCTATTCCTGTTGAACAATTGGCTAAATTATTATTTTGATCCAACAAAATACACGTGGAGTCTTAAATCTTTCGTTTATAATGATCCGGTTATGTCATTAAAATTTTAGTGTTATTCCAATCCATCACGTGGTCTCCTGTATTAGAACAAACATGATCTGTGCTGCGACCTGTGATCTATTAATTTCTCTATTTTTAATATTATTTTTATGTTCGTGTTTTCTTATTTCTAGAACTCTAGATGTTTAACCTGTATAAGCTTTAGCACAAATACTGGGAATGTTGTATATACAATTTTTTATTTAAAATTTTATTAAAAATGATAGTATTTCCGTAAAAAATAAAATATGTCGTCCTTTGATCTGTTTTTGAACAACCTACCAAAAACTGCCATGATCTTGTCTAGTTGCTTATAGGATCGAGCTCTTGCAATTCCGAATGTCAGTTGGATCAACAGCATGGTATTAACGATTTGCTTCGTTGTGTGTACCTACTTGATTTTTGCACAAATTATGCCAAAAAATTTTCAAATGAGGAATTTGGCAATATGATGTTCAAAAGCAGACCTAAGAATCAATTTTATTCAATCAAGTTTCCAGAAAAAAATCGTCATTTCAATACATATTTCTTGATGAGCCTGAATGAAAAGTGAAAAATTTATGCGTTATGATTTCTTAGTCTGCATATCATAAATATTTCTCTCTAGATATTCTCCTGTAGATTGTGTATGCACAAACCTAAATCAAAGTCAGTTTTTGTTCTTCTTTTAAGTATTATCCTTATGAAGTGATCTTGTATAAAATGCAAACGAAAACCTGATAATATAATTTTTAAATTCAAGAACTGTTCTATCATGAAGGAAATAAAGAAAGTGCTCTCTAAATTAATGATTGCATTTTAATTGTGGATATTATTTATTACTAATATTCAATATTGGTTTGATATGCAATAATTAAATCCACATTCAAAAAAGGTCTCCAAATTTTTTTGAATATGTAACAAAAATAATTCAGATTTCAAATTGCATTATGATATGAATGTTTCTACTTCCTATTGATTATGCAACGATTACACAAATATCACATTTTCCAGAGATAATATGGAACAAACATTGGCAAGCCATATTTGGATCTATACCTAAAGAAAATGTGTTTTAATGTTTTATTTAGATGATAAAGCGCGGAACACAATTCTGTTTTGGGTTGACCTGGATTAAAACTTTTCTCTGATGGGAAAGTAATTGAGAACTAGAAATGCTCTCTTCATGTTTCAAGTTGCATATTTCTTCCTAAGAAAAAATCAGTTTTCATCTGAATTTTTTCTCTCTACCTATTCAGAAGTCAGCATCTTTCTTCACCAAGACGCGCTCGTTTCAGATTGAGAATAGAAACCGCTGCAATTGTATTTATAGACGAATCAGAGCTCGGTCGTTAAAAATATCGTCAACAAGAAAAAACAAGTGATCGTAACTCTGTTTCGGTGGTCAGATCGCATTTTTGACAGGTTATTGGAGCGTAAGGCGTTGCCAGAAACTTTTTCACTCCGGAGCTCAACGATGTTTTTTCCCGTTCGATTTTCGGGATACGAAAAGGAAAGACGAGTTCAACAATTCTCGAGCCCGATCGTAATGTTTTCGTTGGCATGAATAATATTAAAGAATTCGAGGTAATTATTCGGTTCTTGATTTTTAACGGCAGAGTTTACGTCAATATTGCGGGTATTTCATGCCAGGACTAGATCCGATTGAAAGTTATCGGTTACAGATCATAAATCGTTTGAATGCTGCATCCTTGATATAAACGTGAGAATTTAATGCCCTGATCGTAGAATTTCTATTGAAAGAAAAATATTTTTAACAGTCAAACAGTCATGCTGTGTCCCAGATCATGTCCCTCTGTCATAAAAAATTGACCTGTATGAGTGTTTTCACAAATTCTGATTTGTTGTTGAGTTATTGCATGAGGGTGGACACTTTTGAAAGAGACACCCTTTCTATTCAATTTGGACTAAAAAGAGGTATTTTGCTTCCCAGGGTACCTAGATAATAAAGTTTGTAATGGGTGGGACAATTTCGAGAGAAAGGATAGGCTTAGGCAGGTTTAGATACTAGGATTGGTATATACCCCCCACCCTTCCTCGCCTAAAAATATCCTGTTTACACCAATCAGGGGAATTTAGTACCATCACAGCCGTCTATAGAGTGGGTATTTTAGAAGGATGTGGCCCTTGTACTGCATCGTTCCTCAAAAGGTACTTAATATCGCCTAACACCCAGGTGTAAGAAAGAAGGTGGAGGCAAAGAATGTGAGGGTTCATTCACAATGATCCTAATTCGATGGCAATTTCAACGTAAATTTGACGAATTGGTATGGTGTGCAAGTGACCAAATACGAAACATAATTTTTACGTTTATGTGCATCGTAGCCCAATCATAACCATTAAATAAGTATACAGGTTGAGTCTTTGACTCGTACAAATATTTTATTAGTATACTCTTGAGGTCAAAAGAAAATTTTTTTTCTTTACCATTTTTTCCGAATCGGCTCGGTAAAAGATACAGGCTGTTGAAAAACCATAAAAAATTTTATTTTTAGTTCTCAAGAACGGTTTTATCGAATATAGTTATTGATTTATTTGATGAATCTTTTTCAAACACAAGAAATCACCCAAGTCTTCCAGTTTTCTCATTATGACCATTACGTACAGTAAAAATACCAAAAATTCAAATAACCCAACTCTTGAAACCAAGTTGGACGCTATCTAATGAATATTTGAACGTTTTGAAAAATAAAAGTATTCTTCATATTTTTCGTATACTTAATGCGCCGTTTTCAACTAATTTGATGTTCAAAAATTAAAAATTGATTTGTGAAATTTGACAAATTTGGTAGTTTGGCTGAATACAACTCTGTTTGAAAGATCCACAGACTTGTAGTGTCATAGATTTAAATAGTTGTTTTGACGGTAATTTTGTTTTTCCAGAGGTTACACAGCTCATTATGAAAACTTACTTAAAATGGCTATTGTATCTTTTTATCAGGATCGAATCGGAAAAAATTGTATAAAAAAGTGTTTCTTTTGACTTCAAAAATCTAGTGTTAAAATATTTGTACGAGTCAAAGGCTCACCCTGTATATCCCTCAAGATAGTCCGGAAATTCCCTATTGGCTCTGAATAAGGTTGTTCTGATGATATCAAATAAAATTGAAACCATTGTCAGCATCTGTTCTTCCCCAATGAAACGATCTATCTTTCAGCATCCTGAACTATGGTGGTGAGCTAGTTCGATTTAGATCATTCCATTTGGGAATACTTCTATCGGCAAAATCTAGTGATATTTTTGGAGTATTTTTGAAGCTGAACAGTCATTTTGATTTCTACCAAGTTTTTCATTAGCCAAAATTTTCATAAGTGAGAGAAATCTTTTAAACTTGAAGTTTGAAAGAAAACCTATAATTATTTGTTTAATCATGTTGTTAAAAAGTTAAAATCAACATACCTATCCCTTCCTTTGTATATGCCATTTCCATAATAATAAAAGAAATATAAAAATATTAAAAATATTTCAATGAATTAGAGTAGATCTCAATCGTTGTTGTTGTTGAAACATAAAATAATTTTGGACAGTTGATAATTTTTTGTTGCATTCGAAGCTTATGAATAAAAGGTTTACGTTACGTCTTACGTTAATTGTTAAAGGCCTCTAAAAAAATTTCTCAATGTAAATGGTTAAGAATGAGAAAAGGGAGATAAAAATAGGAAATATCGTCATGCCAAGCAATTCTTCAACCTCTTAAATCTAAAATTGAATCTCAAGTATCATTTCATTGTTACAGTACTTCATTTCAGAGATTACGAATGCATAGAAGAGAAGATGCTGAAGGGAAATGTAGCAAGATCAGGGTTTTCCTCATCCAAAATTCATTTTGAAAAGATTCAATCTGGAACAACATTTCACGAAACTTTATATGAGGAGAAACGTATTGTTTTCAAGACGATTGGGCCATATACAGGGTGATTCATAACTATTGGGACATAGGCTAAGGCAGATTGTTTGGACCAAAATATAGCTATAGCACCAAATATATCTACCTCAATGAAATATTGCTGTGGAAAAAAAATAGAGGGCGTTAAAGTTGATTTTTTTTTCGTTTTTTGCTAATAATTTCATGGAGACTATCCATGCCCTGAGTGTGGAAGGATCTGCAGGTCACGGTTGGGTCTCTTTAGTCACAGGAGGGCACACAGTCGCAACTAGCACTAAGAAGTTACAAGTCTGTTCGAATTTTTTTTTTTTTCCTTCTTCTTTTTGTAGATTTATTCCCGGTAACGGGATACAGCAATGAATGAATATTTTTTCATCATTTTTTTAAGAAAAACACAATTGAACAGTTCAGAGCATCAGGGATTTGAAGTAACGATTTATTTATTTTATTTATTTATTTCGACGATAAAGCATAATTAAAAACAATGTAACATAAAAAGAATAAACTTAAATTAAATGTTCTACGTGGCCTTCTCTGACTTCTATGCCTTTTGTAATTCTTTTAATAAAGGAATTTCGAACTTCGAAGAAAATATTATTCTGTCCCCTTATAAAAAATTCTTTAACTTCAGCGCCCTCTATCTTTTTCCACAGCCATATTTTATTGAGGTTTATTTGGTCCTATCGCCATATTTTGGTCCAAACAATCTGCCCTTAGCCTATGTCCCAATAGTTATGAATCACCCTGTTAAAATGATAAAAATTACACTGTTTTTTTTTATTTCAACATTCTCAACTACAGTAAATGAAAGATCCCCACGAGACCATTATTAGGTACTTCTCCATTTCCTTGCCCCGGCAAATAACGCACTGCATCCTATTGTATTACAATGCTATCGAGCATTTCAGGCCGATAAAAGAATTTTCACGTTACTATTTCTGGACGGGCCAAACTTCAGACAGTTATCGAAAATGTAAACATGACTAATGCGAACTTATTTTAGGATGGCTTCTTCTGGTGGGAGTGCGGGCAGGGTTACTCAGGATTGAAACATCTGAATGGCATCATCGAAGAATAAATTGTGTAAAAATCTTTAGGTGGACGCACGACCGGAAAAATAAAGATGCCGATTTTCTTAGGAGCGAATTCCATGCATTCCACTATTGAATCAATATAATTTCTTGTTTCCGTTAAAAGGTTAAAATTAAACAACCAAAAGGTTCGCGCCAAATACACTCCTGGATAAAAAAAAAACCGAAGAAAAATTTTTCACCAAATTCATTTTAAAATATCTTTTCCATCGACCTCTTAATAAAAGCACTGTTTAACGTACACCAAAATTAGCTGTTAATGAATCCTTTTATTGGTTAATTTCCTATTAATGCATTATTGTCATGGGTAATCGAACATAGAAGTATTCAGCAAGTTCCCAAATAATTATTTTATTTGTATGCCGCATTGATTTTTGTAGTACCTAGCCTAGCGGGTGAATTAAGGAGAGATGGATTGTGGAGGTTGCAGGAAAATTATGATGATTAGAGAGTAATCAATATATCTATGTACTACAACTCCAGCTGCACACATTATTTAACAGATATTACCTATAGGGAACGATATCAATGTGATTTACTCAAAATGTCACAACTCGAATATGCCCTCTATGGACTATTCGAATTGTTCGATTGGCCGCATAAATATCAACATTCCGATATGAACAGAATTTATTAAGTGTCAAATTTGACTAGGTATCGATAGAAAATTTTTGCAATCAAGAATTCACATTCAATTCAAAATGTGGTCGACGGAAAAATCTTGTGATCAACTCGTTTATTAATTGAGCGATTAATGATCTCGAACCTTAAAATATCTCAATCATTAATCGCTTTATCTTTTGAACCACTTTATATATATATATATATCACGGATTCTTTACAGCTGTCGCCGTTTCTCCGTCCCCAACTTCCATCTTTTCCTGTCGTGACATGTATCCTCCTCCAGATCTCTGGCCGACATCGCCTCTTCCACATCGTCCCTCCAACTTCTCCGTGGTCTTCCCCTCTTCCTTCGTTCCGGTGGTACCCATTCTAAAATCTTTCGGGGCCATCTGTCGTCTAGCATTCTCTTTACATGTCCAAACCAAACCAATTGCCTTCTTTCAATCTCTTCCGCTATTGACCGACCCATATCCATTTCTGCTCTTATAATTTCATTCCTAACCACTTTAACGATTTCCAAAATAAAGCCTATTCTAGAATCATCTCTTCTTCTTTATGGAAACTGTATTCACAAAAAAATCTAAATTTAAGTTTTCACAGAATTCATTGATTTTCTCTGGAATTCTTTCCATCATACATTTTATAGTGTTCTCAGTCACTTTCTGGGATGCTGTCTTCCACTTTTGTTTGAATTCCGCTAAAGTTTTGGTTGCTTTCTTAGTCTGCTTAATTCTCTTTTTACGAGAGCCCAATATATTTCAATTGGCCTGATTTTTGGGCAAGTTGGTGGATTCGCCTCTTTGGGGACAAAAACCACCCGATTAGCTGGGTACCATTTCTTGGTGGCCTTACTGTAGTGGCATGAAGCTAAATCTAGCCAGAAGATTGTTGACACATCGGCTCACGTAAAAATGGTAAAAGTCGCTTCTTCAAGCATTCCTCGATGTATATGCTCGAGTCAACAGAGCCTTGGCCAACGATAAATTTGCTCCTTTTCCCACAAGTGCAAATTGCTTGCCAAACCAGGAATTTTTTAGGAAACTTAGCTTGTTTCTTCACGCGAAATTGTTTGTCAACATTCCCACGACAGTCTGCAGTATAAAATTCCTGACCAGGAAGCTGCGAGAAATCGTCCAACACGTAGGTTTCGTCGTCCACCACGCAACAGGAAACATTATGTAAGAAATCTTTTTTAATTTTTTTGCTCTTGATTTTGCTTCCTGTCTGGCACTTTCTGTCCTTTGTATCTTCTTAGCCCACTACTCGACTTGATTTTCTGAACGGTTGACTGCGAACAACCCACAATTTGGCCACTTTCCGTCCTGAGAGGTTAGGATTCTTCTGATAGAGACTGATGGCTTTCTTCACACTTTTCGGGCTACGAAACCCCTTTTTCCTCTAGGTTCCTTCCTTGCGGTTGATTGTAAGGTCTTCCTTGAAGCGTTTAACAACTCTCGAAAAAGTTTCTGGACGAGTCTTGCGATTTTTTTGAAGCTCCAATTTTGATTAGTGTGAAAAAGTTTCACTATAAATTCTCGTGCTTCCACTTCGCTTAGCATTTTGCGACAGAATTTAAGTGAATCTATCTAAGTAAATGTTCCACTTGTTTCTGACGTTCATTACAAAGTTTTCTATGATCAGCAATTTTGATTATTTCAATTGGTTTAAAAGATATAGGGGTTTTTGTGATTCACGTTCAGTCCTTAGAATATAAGAATGTGTTTATTTTTCATAATTTTATCTCTATATATTCTTGATGTGTTAGAGTTAGGGGAAGTGTGCCTATGATGGCATCCTGCCTATGATGGCACACTATGGAAAAGTCTGTTATTATCAAGTGATTAAGCTTCTGCTCGCTAAGGATGTCGCCAGATGGCATTATTGGAAGGTATACGTAGTTACACATGAATAATACGTACCTTTTAGTGTTTTTTACGGCAGTTTATTTTTTCAGGTAAGTTTTGATGTATGAAAATTGTTTCATTTATTTTCGAATTATTCAGATGCTTCCAAACTTTGTTTAAAAAATATTTTTACTTCCCTCTAAAAACCCTGTAACAATGCTGTAGGTATAAAACTTCGAGTTCATGTGGTACTGCAAGTACCTCATTCGATTTGTTGAAAGATATATGACATTTATGCATATGATGGCATAGTCAAAGTGTTCCTAAGATAACATAGGGTGGCATCATATTCTTTGTTCTTGAATTAACAGCTATGGCAACAAGAAGTAAGAGACAACTTTGGAAAGATGAAGATATGGAGGCAGTGCTAAATGCTGTGAAACAAATGTGATGGGTTGAAAGCTCACAGCTAAAATTTTCAACATGCCATTGACAACTTTGAGAGGAAAGTTATAATAATAAGGGACCTGCAAAAGATGATCTAGGTGGACGAAGGCCTACTTTCACGAATCAGGTGGAAACCAAACTGGTTGAAGACCAATTTAATATTTTATTATATTTTATTTTATTTCCAGATATATGCCATCATAGGACACATGCGCTTATATGATGGCACCCAAAACCAAATCTTTGAAAATATTTTCATTCATTTCCTTTCAGTTTAATGTTGAAAATATGCGAAAAAATGTATACTACATGTGAGTAACAGCAAATATGTATGTGTAGTCGATTATCCAAAGAAAAATTTTTTCACTAAGATATTTTGATAATTCGTTAAGGGTGCCGACATGGGCACACTTCCCCATATCGTTAATGGTATAAATTGCATAATTTCGTATTTTCCTATCAAGAAAGACCTATTAATATCACGTGTATTAAACAAGAAAATGTTAAGAGAAGATCAGGCTTCAAAAACTCATTTAAGGGAGTATCATTGCGTCACTAATTACCTCCAAAGGGTGTTCAGAAATGAGGAGGAAATTGAAACTTTCTGCTCTACCTTGTATACCATCAAATTCAATTGAAATTCCTGCAGACTCGACATCAGGTGATAAACTAGATGGAATAGGCTACAAATAGACAATAAAATGATCAAAATCGATGCACACCTTGAAAAGTAATTTTGAAATGAATTCGGTGAACATTTTTTCTGTCCGGTGTTTTTTTATTAATTTTTCGATCAATAAGGATTCAAGGGAGTTTCATAAAATAAAACTACAAATTCTGCGTCAATATTTCTGATTTTGACAATTCCTCAAAACTACTTCACCATTTGGCCGGTTTCTGTAGGCAAGAAGGTACTCCAGAAGTCTTCCCACCATTCGCAGATCCCTCAACGAAGCAATGCGCTCCTCTTCCCTTATCTTCTGCCTTCTCTTACGAAATATGAGTCTCAGGAACATCTCGATCACCTCGATCAGTCCTATGACGGACAGGCCAAGGAACAAGCCAAGAGATCCACCAAGATCAGCAATGAAGGCACTCCAATCGTAGCTCACCACTTGCACAACCGTGGTAACAATGTTCGAGGTATAGCTGAGGTAGAGAAGCGAGAAAGGTGATGTATTGGCTGTTTTTCTTTGCATTACTTTGGGAAGGTACAGATAAAGATGGCAGGGTTTCGAGCAGATGCAATCTTCAGAAAATTCCTTTCTTTTGCTGAAAATATTTTTTTTGTCAGTTGAATAGTACTCTCTCAGTTTCTACAATTGCAGAAAAAAATACGTAAAATTTTGGAATTGGTCGAATTTATTCCATGATTGTCTACATAAAACTGAGCAGCAGATGCAATAAGAAACAGTTATCGACTGTATAGGTTTTAGTCAAAAATAGTTATCGGGGAAAATTTTTAAAACTCTCTTTAACTCATTCTAGCTTTCGCTAACTCTTTTATTAGCTTCTTCCGGAATGTAAGTTGAGGTTATACAAGTTAAGCCATCTCCATTTTATTTCAGAAGAAATCTTTACCATCAACCAAGAACCACAGTGGTTTTATGTTTTAACCTTGATATTGTTTATAATGTGCCAGATGATGAATGTATTCTTAACGTCTGAAAAGAAAAGATTTCTAAAATTTTTTTTATTGACAATTTGTAAATCTATTGATGGTAATCGCATTTGTAATTTGATTATTGTATATAGTATTGTATAGGTATAATTTTTGTGAAGAAATTGCCATTGATGGTAAAGATTTCTTCTGAATTAAATAGAGATGGCTAAGCTTGTATAACCTCAATTTAAATATTCTTGAAGACGCTAATAAAAAAGTTGGCGAAAGCAAGAATGAAATGAAGCGAGTTTTTGACTATAACTTCAACAATAATTTTGGTATTGTTAGATTTCCACCTGGAGATGGCAAGGATTATCCTTATTGGGCTGTTTTCTACTGGTGCAGCCGTTTTTTTTTTAAATCACTTCTTCTTATGCTGGGTGTGTGTAAAAACTTGAGGAAAGTAGAAGGCTTTACAAATAAGTTTGTCATCATGCTTGACGGATTGTTAGGTCAACACAACACCTCCGGACCTCTCTGCCACTTCTCTTTTCTTGCTATGGAAATATCGCCATTTTATTGAATTTCCTTTTTTTCTTCAATATTCTAGCTACAACCTTGACGTTTCTTCACCGACCTTGGTTTTTTCTCCAGTGCTGTGAAGCACCGTTTATTGTGGCGCCGGGTATTCTTTCCAATCTCTTTTAATTCTGCAGGGTGTGAATATACGGAAGCGAAAATTTTTTGATTTTCAGCTATTAATTTAATATTGGGGACCTGGCAAAGTTTCATTTCATGTTGGGTAGATTGCTAGGTCACTACCCCGGGATGTCTTCGACATATTCTCAATATATTGCTTTGCTCTGGAAATACCGCCATTTCATGAAATTCCGTGTTTCCACTATACAGGGTGTTCCAAATTAAATCGGCTTCACAGCGAACTCAGTTATTATTGATGCTACGGATTCGGTTAAATGGGCAAACTAGTAGCCTTTTGAATGGCCTTCTCGATGCCGAAAACATACCGAAAATTGACAGTCGCGATTTCAAAATATTTCATAAGCTGATATTTTTTTTAAATGGAACACCCTATAGTTTATCATTTCGATTCGTAATAAACATTTTCAACAACAAAGCTCATATCTCCTTTTTTCCTAAAGTTGAAAATGAGCGACTTATGTAAAAATATTCATCTCATTCACTAAAACAAAAAAATTCTTTGTTTGTCGAATAAAACCTCACCCAATTTTGACACTTGATGACAATTTTTGTACTAGTGCATCATAGACATAGAGACATGGACTGAGCAATGTCAGCATGAAATTGGCTTTTTTTATAGAAAGAGAGAAATGATGGTCGGGCATTTACCTTCTCTTTTTTGTTCACATAGAGGTGAGTGTGGACCAATCAATATTCTAGAAAGAGACAACTGCATTCCCGACGTGCGTTTCTCTGTGTCAATTTTTTTGACCGTATTTTATGCATAGATATGAAGGGAAGGCACAATCCATGTCTATATGTCTATGTAGTGAATGAAATGAATATTTCCACATAAGTCGCTCATTTTCAACTTGACGAAGATAGGTGATATGAGCTTTGTTGTTGAGAATTATATTATATAACGCGACCATCAATTTTCTGTTTGTTTTCTGCATCGAGAAGGCCATTAAAAATGCTACTAGTTTGCCCTTTTTACCAAATTCGTAGGATCAATAATAACGGAGTTGGCAATGGTGCCGACTCAATTTGGAACAGCCCGTATAAAAGGTGACATTTTGACCCGTACAAACATTTTAACAGTAAATTTTTGAGGTCAAAAGAAACACTTCTTTCCCTTACCATTTTTCTCGAGGCGGCACAGTTCAAAAGGTACAGGCTGTTGAAAAACCATAAAAACAATTATTTTTAGTTCCATCTCACAAATGGTTTGAATCGAATAAAATATTTGGAATATTTTGGAATATAGTTTTTCATTTGTTTGATGAATCTGCATGTTTCGAACACAAGATATCACCCACAAGTCCCAGTTTTCTCCTATTGAAGATTAGGTACCATAAAAATACCCAAAATTCAAAGAACCCAACCCTTGTAACTAACTTGGACGCTATCTAATGAATATTTCAACGTTTTGTAAAATAAAAGTATTATATATTTTATATTTTCTTTATAATGCGCCGTTTTCGAGTAATGTTATATTCAATTAAAAAGTATCTGTGAAATTTGAAAAATTGGTTAGTTTGGGTGAATACAACTCTTTTTAAAAGATACACAAATGTGTAGAGTCACATATTTAGCTAGTTACTCTGAAGGTAATTTTTTTTCCAGGAGTGGCATAGCTCATTAGGGAAACTTAAAATGGTAATATCTTTTTTTCAGGAAAAAAGTGTAAAAAGTGTTTCTGTTGGTCTCAAGAATCTACCGTTAAAAAATTTGTACGAGTCATAAACTCACTCTGTATATGTTTTCACAATTAATTTTTATAATTGCGTTGCTTTTTCTACGCCATAGATTAATATTAAATTAATCTATGTTCTCTACGCAACTACATTCATTATTATAACTTCAACTTGCGTTAAATTTCAAAGTTTAATCAATATTCCAACTTACTATTTCCAATAATTCCAAATAAAAAACAAAAGCAAAGATCGATTCTTCGGCGCCCAGGCTCCCCAATCTCCTCATAATTCATCAATGTATAGGGTGTACCAAAATCGCTGTCCAGTGAGGGGATCTCGGAAACCAGAAGAGCTATATAGAGCAGAACAGATGACAGGAGCTTTTTTCAGAGAAACAAAGAATGGTGTCTCTGTATGAGAGACACTTGACGATAATCATGCACTAATTATGCTCTATGAGGCCAAGCTATATCGCCCACAAATGCGTAATATGCACCCCATATTTTACCTCTGAAACTTCTAACAAAACTGTAGCACATTTTATTTAAAATAAGGTTGAATATTATGCAAGTCAATGCAATGCTACTGATCATTTTAATTATTTATAAGATATTCTTGATGCAGTTTGGACATTACCTGCTATATTGTTCTATAAAAAAGGAAGTTCTTAAGAAAAACAGAATTTCATTGAATGGTGGCATTTCCATAGCAACGAAATTTATCGTGAAAATGACGAAAGGGTCCAGGGGTATTCTCCTAACAATACACAATCCATCCAATACAATGGAAACCTTTGTGAGGCGATCCCTTTTTTGAATTCTTAGGCAAAAAATGGAAATTTTCTCTATTTTTTCCCTATATTCTCACCCTGTACAACAAAAAAAGCTTGAAAAAGTAAATATTCTGCTCTAGTTACGTAAAGACTATCTAAGGATCGTGCTTCATACCCCTGGTGAAAACTCCAAAATCGGCGAAGAAAGGTTGAAGTTACATCTAAAATTAAAACAATTGCAATTTGCAACACAAAATTTATACAAAATGTATCAAAGACGTCCCCCAGCTTGTGATCTTATAATTCACCCACCATCGAAAAAAACGTTGTGAGGCCCTTTACTGTTCTAAACTTCTTCACCAAAAATCGGAAATTTTTGGATTGAAAATTAAAAAAAAAACTGCACTCGTGACACACAGATGAAAAATAATAATTTGCGACACGGGATGATAATCCAATTTTATCCAAATTATGGCTAGTCAAATTCAGACAATTTTTCAGGTTCCCTTCTCCATTTGCTGCTTTATGATTCCTTCATTGTCACTTTTAGTAGGACTGAAGGAAGCGTTGAAATTAAAAGGACTTTAAGTTTAATTATATGAAACTGGCTCTTAGTTTAAATTTCGCTCCTATTCACTAAAAACCATCATTGAATAATTTGTCGATGTTTTCTTTCATGTTATATGTATTATGGAGCTCTAATAGTCAACAACGAAAATATGTAAAATTGCGTATTTCTTTCTGGTGCTCCCAAAATACCTCTTGCCAAATCAATTCACCTATTGAGCATATTATTCATTTCATCAATAATCTCAGAGTTATTGCAGGATGGGTAAATCAACCTGCCCTTCATCCAAGGTAACGAACATGAGTACTCTCTCATCAGCTTATCGTGCATGCATTCTTCCAAACACTGAAATCAAAATTGACAGATAAGTCTGCGTTGAAAGGTTGACCCACATACTCGAGATTGGCTGTAATTCCTGATAGACACACATGGTTCATCGGTATGATCTACCATGTGGAATTCCTTCACTTCTATATTTAAATAGATTGACTCTCCAGGTTCGATGAAAATGAATTGCGAGTAGGTTTCCATCTGCTCCGATTGATCTGTTGAAGAAATCAGATTGTAAGGTGAACTACCTATACACGAACGGTTTTTTCAATCGCAAAATCCACCGATTTTTGTAGAGTGAGACCAATATTATAGACAGAAGAAAAGAGTGTTTAGGGTTCTCTTTTCAGCTGAACAATGAAATGAAATCCTGAAAAAGATTCTTCATTTTGAACCGATTTTCTGATCCCTTGAGGAAACCTTATCCAAGAACTGTTCATGTATAGCTAGCTGAATAAAAGTTGGGTACCCGAACATGGGATCCATTATATTAACACAAGTTCTGACGATGAAATTACCTGTGATAAATTCTGATGTATCATGTATGAAAACATTATATCCTTCGGAAAAATCTTGAGCAAATACATAGTCCTTCGAATTTTTGTTCAAATTTCTCGTAACTGCGTAACTTCCCAAGTAGAACACCATACCACCTTCCAGGGAAAATTTAGAAGACACGTTTGTTGTACTGAAGGTGTGGCAGTTCCCCAATTTCAGATACAAATCAGAAGTTACGTTCATATCTGAAAAAAGTAGATAGGTAAACGATTCTTCGGAGAATTCCATGAACAATTTCTCACTTTTACTCCCAACGATTGAGTTGTATCCGTAAAATTGCAGAGTTTCATCGACAGAGTAAGTGGAGGCATTCATGAAATCATCTAAAGTATATTCATCGAATTTGAATTTAGAGAAGGCTCCTTTGTTACTCAATTCAGTTCTTCTTCTCATTCCATATTTCTGAAGAAATAAAATTAAACCATTCTGAACCATCAATAAAAAAAATATACTACTTCAGCAATATCTGAGTTAGTGATAAGGAAATATAAAGGGGGACAACACAAAAAATTAGGGTTGACATCTAACTTCCACCCCTCGTAGAGGGTGCATGACGAACAATGAGAAGTTGCGTAAACTTTATAAATAAAAATGGACTCCTATTTTGTGATGTCATGGCTTGACGTAAAAACTGCTGAACCGATTTTATCCATTTGATTTTGAAGATTAGACGGTAGAAAGAAAAAAAAGTTCTATGAAGTACGCACTTTCAGCGGTAGGGAAAGCGTTGCAGGTTCTCAAAGATGTAAAAAAAAATCGTCAGGTGTACATACTCGGGCGTATCAGATTAAAAAATTGTATATGCCCTACGTGTCTCTGATAATGAATTCACGCTTATCTGATAGTTTGCGCGGTGGGGCTGGCCGTACGGAAGAGTTGGAAATGGTAAAAAAAAAATTTCCTCGAACGTGTCAGATTTTTGGAGGATATGTTAATTGGACCGAAAGGAAGCTACTTTTCAAGGGACTGACAATTTCGACGTGACGCAAGGTCATAGCGGTCCTTTGAAAATGTAAAAAAAAATTCGTTACTTATAAATACTCTAGCGTGTCAGATTTTCATACAGATGGTTAATCTTGGTATTGTATACGTGTTGATCCATGAATCTGACATTAATCAGGGGGGGTTTTCTTAATCTGACACTTTGAAGATTAAATACAAATACATTTTTTGTCGAATATCTCCTTGCCTGTATCTCTAATCGTTTTTGTATCCATTATGAAAGTTGTAGATAATAAAATTCTATACAACTTCCCTCTGAAGCAATTTTGCCTACTCTTAACCGTTTTCGAGTTAGATGGCGATAAGGGCGAGGAGCTTAGCCACACATACGAAAGGCCAAGGTCAATGTAGAAACCCAGTCTAATGTACATTCATCGCCACATATCTCAAAAAGGTTTGAACGTAGAAAAAATTGCTTGTGACGAAATTTGTAGGAAATGTTATGCTCTACAACTTTTATAATGAATGCGGAAAAGATTTGAAGCCCAGGGGAGGAGATGATTCAAAGAAACTTTTTCTTGTGACCTTTATAGCAAATTTCTATTGTTTCTGATTGCTGAAACTGTCAGATTATATTTTTTCCGTTATTCTTGAATCATTAGCTTCAAAATAAAAAAAACGCCAACGCGCTCGAGAATGTAAACGTGACATTTTTTTTTGCAACTTTGGCGCCATCCCCCTCATTTTTATCACGCTTTAATTGTCAGATTGAGAGAATATAATTTTTTCCACTTGTAATTAACCACATATATCTAACACGCTCGAGTATGTACAATGATCGATTTTTTTACTATTTTGTCAGGCTGTCCTAGACAATTCCCCCTATATACAGGTCTAATTTTTGGTATAGGTACTCTACAGGTTCCAAGGTATCTCTCCTTGTATTAATCTGACACGCTCGAGTGAATCCCGAATTTCCCTCTTCGGCTCCCCAACTATTATACTATGTAGAAGGTTATAGAGGAAAAAATCTGGAAAAGTTGCCTGGGCAGCTGGGAAAACCAAGAAAACAGAACGAAATTTAAATTTCGAGCTCAAGTGTATGCTGGGTAGTCTACCCAAGTCATTAACACTTCCTGGCACTTGACAGTTAACAATTGAATGTAATGAAGAACACTCTATATCAATATTGATTTAACGTTCTCAGATGCACTTTCTTTCATAAAATAAAATAAAAGTTCAAAATAATTTTTTTTTACTTTTCTTAGTCTTATAACTTAATATTTTATCTCTCATTTTACTTCCAATTACTTAATATACGTATATTATTTCTCATTATGGCAGGACAACGTCTGCGGGATTGGGTAGTTTGAAATAAAAATAGACCTGCGTAGCTTTTCACACACAAGGCGCCTATAAAAAAATTAAAAATCAAGAGACGGAATTCCGAAAATACAAAACCCGGGCAAGACAATCACACACTAGAACCACTAAAACCTACCAACAAACATATTTCCAAATGAAAGTCATTAAAGCGCTATTATTATGAATCAATCAGCTGATTCCATAATTTTCTTCGTTATAAACAGTAAAAAATATTTTCAATAATAATTGCTCGACGTCTCTTTCATATTGTACGTAATTCTGAAAAAGTTGCAAAACAAGGTTATACATTTATGGAATAAAAAAAATGCTTTTTTGTTTTGTTATTGCGGTGCCATCTTGAGGTTAGCAAAAAGACACTGGCGTAAAAATTGAAGTTTCTAGTTTCTACGTACCCACAATAACAATCGAAAAATCAGTTCTGCACCATAATTACGAAATTAAAAGAAAAATTATTTGCAATCATCACTATTTTACATTATTCAGAAAAGGTAAAAAAGCGTTGCCCAATTTTTTGGGATAACAAAAAATATTCGAGAAGTATTCGACGCATATACACACAGGGTGTCCCAAAACTAGTGAATCAAACGTCACACCACGATAGAGTAGACCAAATACTATTGAATGGCACCAAAATTAGTTCAGCGAAAATGTACCGTTTCCAAAATAATCAGAATTTTATGAAAATATCTAAAGTTGCCGATTTTCGAACTATTTTTTTCAATCACAGGGTTAGTTTATGATAAAGGATAGCGATTTTAAATCATATTAATCCTAGATTATTGTTTTATCACACCTTATTAAAATTATTCCAAGTAGTTAATCGAAAACCCAAATAGATGTAAATTAAAACAAGTGTTTTTTCTACATAATTTGTATTACTCAGAATAAAACCCCTCTATAGGGGTGATAATATGGGCGAAAAACGCTGTCCTTAATCACACATTGGCCCTGTGATTAGAAAAAGAGACCGAAAATCAGCAATTTCAGGTAAGGATTTTTTGGAAACGATTCATTATCGCTCAACTAATGTTGGTGTCATTCGATAGTATTTGATCTACTCTATCGTAGTGGGACGTTTGATTCACTAGTTTTGGGACACCCTGTATATATATATTGATTATGTCTTTCATAAATGTATTCGAACCATTTATTAATTATTACATAGTAGTTGAATAATATATTACACCGAGATCAAGATCAAATGATAATAAAAAAAGAATTACAATCTTTATTTTATTTTATACTCACAAGGAAAAGTTGCGTCTTATATGCAGGTTTTCTACAAATAGTTATTGCTGGATATTTCATTGTTTCATTGAGTTTGAGCATGTTTAACGTTGTTACTGGTGGATGGACCAATTTTCTTATACAAATTTCGAGCTGTAATACATTATAAAATAAATATTCCATTATACCTACTGATCGATACCATTTGAAAGTCGAAACACTAGGTACTGAAAAAGTTCTACACTGACAGTTATTCGAAAGTCCTGCAATCTTCCCTTCAACTATCATACCTCATAAATAGTAACACAAACACAGGTAACCAGTATGATCAACCTAATGAACTGCTTTGGATCTGTGAAGCAAGTATTGAAATCCACAAAAACCATTTTTCACTTCCAACATACATCGATAATTGAATTGAAATTTAGCTAGCGCGCCAGAAAATGCATCATTTCACTGGCTAATAAACAAGGGAGATAAAAGCTTATTGATTTACTTTGAGAGTTTTATTATATCCGATATTTATAAGCGAATGTTTGTTACAACACCTTTTATGATCTATATATCAAATAAATAAATGTTCTTCACTATAAAAGTTGAAAAAATGAATAATATCACATATCACAAATAACTCTAAACCATGACATATTGATATGGAATGAATATTCTATACTAGTAACATTTGGTGATATAAAAGTACAAAACCTGTATACTGAAAAAGTGGAATAAACTTACGGTGGACATTGGAAGAATGTTTTATACTAGAAACCAATCGATTTTCATATAAAATGAGCTATAATACTTGTACAACAATTTTACAATTACATTTGTGGCTATATTACACTTAAAGCTAAATTATTTACAATAAATAACCAAATAATATACTACACCCCAATCGATAACACTAGGGTTATAAATAACAATATAAGGGACATATGGAAAGTTGACGAAGAACCTGGGAGGTCATTTTGTGTTGTAGTTTCAACGTTTTTCTCAACGGCATTTGGTTTGAACCTATCCATAACGATAGATCTTTCAGTTTCGCAAACTGATCCTTTGATGGCCTCTGAAACTGGTGCTGTGAGGATTCTGAAATTGACATCAAGAGGATCCAACTTTCTGTACATAAATGTTGGTAGTCTATCCGAAAGAACCCACAAGTTATCGTTCTGGTCCACCTTAACATCGTTAGGGAAGACCATCGTGACATCATTTTGGTATATCCTTCCTTGATATTCCTTGGTGTATGGCTTGGTTGTACTCCAACAATCGATGGCATTCAAGTTGATCAAACCGTAGAAGAGAACACCAGTTTTCGAGTGGTAGAATGAAGCGGTGCTCTGCCCTCTTGGTCCTCTACTACCTAGGTTTGTGAAGTTGTGGTAACTGTTCCTTGCTAATTCTGGATCACGAAGGATCTCGGTGCTCACGGAAAATTCATTTAGACTGACCAGAGGGTGGAAGTAGAGGGTACTAAATCCGTTATCGTTTGGTGGCGTGAGAGCTAGACCAAAAATGGCATCATTCCAGTTCAAAGCAATACCAGATACGTTCAAATCCCCAGCCGAAGGATCGATACTGAAGTAGTTATGGGTTATCTTCCAAGAGGTGTTGTTTTTCCAGGAGTAAACAATCAGGGCTCCTTTACCAAGATCACCAATGTAAGCGAAAGAATCTTCGCAATTAACCACTTCAACAACTATGTTTGCAAGAAAGCTGTCTTCTTTCAGTTGGTCCTTAGGAATCACGTACTGTCTGATCAGAGAGTCATTCTTGAGGTTGTAGACGGTTATCCTTGGTGGTGCCAGGATTTTGGTGTCTCCCAGAAGGTCTGCGTTTCCTGTGTCCAGTACCCAGAGTCTGTCGCATTGATCCGCCTTTATTCTGAAGGGTGAAACTATTTCCGGGACGGAATTACCTCTGATGTTGTGGGCTGGCCAGTTTGGATAGGGGCGCAATTTAGGTGATCTTCTGGAATCTGAAGAAGTGAGAAAAAATTAGTTCTAATTCAGGTGTGTAAAACTGTCTAAAATTCAAGGCTTATAGAAGGAAAAAATAGTTATTTATGTACTAAGGATATAATTTCTCTAATACGTTGGTGCATATAAACTTTTATGTCATACTTGTTTGTTTTTGCATAAACATCAGCAAATATGAAAATTCAATTTCATTTTATTTCATTATGATATATTAAATTCATATAGGGGAAGTGTGCCTATGGAAAAATCTATTATTATCAAGTGAATAAGCTTATGTTCGCTAGGGTTGTTCGCTAGATGGCATTATTATTGGAAGGTATACATAGTAACACATGAATACGTGTCTTTTAGTGTTTTTTTTATGGCAGTTTATTCTTTCAGGTACCGTAGATTCGGGTGACTTGGGACGATTTTGAAATTCAACTTGTCATATTTCAAAAACGGTGACCTATTTTCATCTGAAACAGAGGTTCGAATATGCTTAATGATTCAGACTATTGATTAGGATATGTACCATGCTTCAGAATTCGGATATAGATTTAAAAAAAAATAAAATATACTTGTCCCAAGTCACCCATCGAGTTGGGAGACTTGGGACACAAGTTAAAATCCATTGATTTCTCAACTGTCAAATGAAATAGAGGTGACTTGGAACGGTGTATAGTTTTCAAAAATTAGAATTTGTGATTATATAGTTGAAATTCGGTAAGGAAATTAAATGATAAACCTCTATTACAGCTAAAGTAAATATATTGCAACTCAAATATAAAAAAACTAAACAAAAAAAGGGAACTTTGATTCCTTTCATTCTTTGGTGATTTCTTTGGGGAAATAACGTAAATAATATGATCCTGCGAAAAATCGGCATATTTACTGCTGCCAATGCGCCGCTTGTAGGTATCTATTCGGCATTGTCCCAAGTCACACTATGAAACAACAACATAAATGAAGGAGATCCGTGTTGCCGTTTGATTTGTAAACAACCTTGTTTCATGACCAAACTGGTTAAAGACCAATTTAATAATCACTTTTATTTTATTTTCAGTTATATGACATCATAGGACACATATGCGCTTATGATGGCATACAAGACCTAATTTTTGAAAATGCTTTCATTCATTTCCTTTCAGATTAATGCTGAAAATATGCGAAAAAACTTATACTACATGTGAGTAACACCAAATATGTACCTATAGTCGATGTTACCCAAAGAAACATTTTTTCACCAAGATATTTTGATAATTCGTTAAGGGTGCCAAGATGGCACACTTTCCATACTACTCTGCTCACTGATGAATGTTTATCATATTGCTTTTGACATCAACATTGATGTGCCGTCAAAACGTATCATGTCATTTCGAAAAAACTGATAACTAATTTATCGAACTTCCTTCCAAATTAATGATGACATGCAAAATTGAAAAGAGAAAATTCAACTGTTGCAGATGAGGATAGCAGAATTAAAATAACAACTTTGGAAAACCAGTTTTTAATTATTCAATGACAAGGGAACGGGAGTCGGACGATGATAAATAGGTTTACCTACTTCCCATATCTCCTAAATTTTTTACATTGAAAACGATACGAAACCTGATGTTAATTTTCCAGTTTATGAAATGTACGTTCTGGTCAGTGTACATTATTTCATACCGATAGATTAATCACAAAATATCGTGAGTTAATTCCTTATTTGTCAAGGATTATGATCAACTGAATTTTTTTCCGATCACTAAAGTGGAGGAATGTGATAACAAACGTATTATATACTGAATTCTTGAACGGATTGACTTCTCAATGAAAGGTTGAACGGAATATAAAAATGGGAAACAATCTTTAATTGAAGGCAAATGATCAAGTTTCTGCGAAGGTAACTTGATTTTGTTATTGAAATTTCTTTACAAATTTCGAAATTTCAAATGATACAAGAATAGTGAAAATCTCTGTTCTGCTAGTGCTTGAAAGTCAAAATTTAGAAGTCTAGTGAAATTATATTCAGGGTGTTTCTCGAGTAAACGGACAAAGGAAAACCGTGAATATATATGCCTTAGGTAGTATGCTTCCGATAAACATGAGGTTTTCCCAAATTTCTTGCATTTTCGTTTGGCTGTAACTCCTGAAATTCCCGATCGATTCGACTCAAAATTTATATTTACGTTAAAGTTGTTAGATTCAATGGAATAGAACATTAAAATTCGACAAAAATCAGGACCGGATTCAGTGAGGCTTTTGTCAATTTCAAACTTATGAAAACCAGTCTGTATGTAGTTTTCCATCATAATTTCAACATTTAAGTTATGTGAATGTATGATTGTCTCGAAATAAATGAATCATTGGATTGCCCCACCTGTGGATCATGTTTTATGAATTTTTGTTTTGTGGTCAGACTACTCTAAGGAATAGACCACTTCATGAAAATGGATTTAGAAATTTTTAATTGCAGTTTTTCATTCAACAAATATTCTGTTGAATGAATTCAACAATTATACCATATTCGATCGTTCAAAATTGTCATTCACAATGATAAAATGTTAAATACATAAATATGGAAGGAAAAACTACACTATCTTGAAACTTATAAATGAAACTTGATCTTCAGAATTTCGTCGCAAGCAGCATTTATTCGATCTAATAAATGTTCCATTGTCAAGATATCCGTTTCATAGAACTTGGTCTTCAAATAACCCCAAAGAAAGAAATTGAGGGGTGACAGATAAGGGGATCAAAGCACACCAATGTTGGGGTCCCCCCTTCCAATCCATCCGTTTGCATATTCTCTATTAGTAAAATTGTGGGGCATCCTAAAAATTACTTAAATTGATAAAGGGACCTGAAATACTGATTCTGTGCATGAATATGCATGATCAATGTTTCAATAACAAAGAGCACTAAGACCATAATCTCCATACATCCAATAATGGCAATAATAAAAAATTCAAAGAAACATACATCATATTCGAATTTTCAGTTATTACCCCCACTAAAAGGGTGAATGAGGTCAAAATGAATCCTGAAAAGTACTTGACGTTCAAGTTTTATATAAAAGTCGGTTCATTGTGAAGATATCAAGTTATAATTTTTTTTTTCATGATAACGTAGTTTTTATTTCTACCTTTGTTCATTATCAATAATAAAGATTATAATCACTGTGAATGACTCTTCTGAATAACCAGATATGCTATAAATATCAAAAACAAAACAAAATATCAGTTGAACATTTCCAAATCCATTTTTATAGGGCTTTTTCAAGAGGTGTTCGACCACAAAAAAATTATTCATTGAAAATAATCCAAGGATGGGGCATACCACCGGTGCATTGAATTTGAGAGAATCGTCCATGCAGATAACTAAAATATTGAAATTATGATGAAAAACTACATACAGGGTCTTTTTCATGAGTTTGAATTTAAATATAGACTCAATGAGTCCGGTCCAGAGTTTTGTCCAATTTTAATGTTTAACAACAACGTCGTTGAAAAATATCAATAGTTATAGCCAAACGAAAATTCGAGAAATTTTAGACAATCCCCTGGAGTACCCAATGACCATATGCACCGTTTCATTTAACGAGAATAATTCCTTAAACATCCTTTTTTTCCTTAGAGATTCTATGCTTGAACGCCGTTTTAAAGCTACGTTCAATCGAACGGTGCATACGGCACATGAGATGTTTTTGAACTCAGCTCCATGACGTTTATTCACGGTTTTCATTGGTCCGTTTACTCGTGAAACACCCTGTGGATTTCACACAAGTATAGTTCATTTATTAATCATTTTCAATAAAATTACTCCTGCAATTGATAGATATTCTTTCATCACAACAATTCATCGAATTATCATATATCATTTCCACAAACGTGAAGAAGAAAAATCGAATGATATTCATAATCAGTCGAAGATGTTTCAAAAATATTTCTCGAGATACATACAAAATTGAAAGAGTAAAATAAACTACTTCAATTTTGAAACGCCATATATTGGTCAACATAAAATATAAGAATTATGTGAAAAATATGAAAGAATGCAGCATCGATATTCTAACCGTGGAAAATAAACGGATGAAAAGAATGTGTGCAAGATTCTGATTTACCTGTTATATCTACGTATGCCAAGGACGCAGCCACCCCCGATTTCCATCTTGGCACAGTGATGAATAATTTATTTTCATACACTTCCAAGCCCAACGGTAGATTGTTTTCTTGTATGAAATCCTCATGCTCCACGGCAAATTTCTTGTGATTTTCCGAAGGGAATTCGAAGTCCAGTTGATTCCACTGGAACTTCACGTCCAGATCTGCGGAAGCTTGAAGGCACATAAGGCCAAGTAAAACCAAGAAAGGCCCCATTGTGGGTCTGAAAAAAAAAAATCAAAAACCCGCTTAGTTTTCTTTCACAACATGAAAATCCTCGAAAATTTTACCCTTTGGTATCTTGATTGTACGCCACTGAAAATATTTAGTATTTTCGATTTTATAGTTCTCGTATGATTTTGGGTGAGATCAAGTAAGAATGACTCTGTGTGTGTAGAATATGCGACGTTTCTTGATTCACTTGTGCAAATAATGAAAATAAGAATAGTATCCCAGCTATATAAATATAATAAAAGTGTTGAATTTCCATGTGAAGATTTATGTTGTTTGTCTGTCGGAATATTAGCCATGAATAAAAACTCGAGATAGATTCTGAGTATACCTGACGAAATATAAAATATTCGGGTATTGTTGAGCAATCCGGATGACTCAAAAATAATGGTGTATGAATCACCGTTAATCGTAAAGACAAGTGTATTAGACGGAACTGATATAAATGAATTTAACCTAGAATAAAAGCACTTCCTGCTTGTTGCAGTCCAAGAGAGACAATACAAATATCGATTACGTTTGAAATTCAATACGAAACCCTTTGAACAACAGCCTTCCTTTCAAATACTTCCTTCGTTTCAGCAGGTGTGCAACATTTCCTACTCTATTCATGCAAGGTTGAACTGTGAGCAAAATTAATTTCGAATTTCGGTTCGATATTGTTCGCATAAAATAATGGAGCACCTGTTAGAAATCTTTTTAACGTTTTGAAAAGATGAAAATGCTGTGTGCTCATTTAAGGTGCGGCAAAAATGGAGGAGGCGATTTCTAGTGCAAAAACATTAATATTTCGCGTATGCCTCCTTTCTCAGATATGCAGTGTCAAAACAGGGAATTTTTCTAATTTTTTCGTTGATAAAATTGGGGGAAAGAGATATTCCGTTAACGTTTTCGAATTAAAAATATTTCATTATTTCGAACAAATAAAATGGAATCATCTGCCTACTATTACCGCCACTTAAAGACACCCTATTTTCTGGCAAGATGAAAATTGACAGCTGAAAAACAGGCGTGTTTATCAGAAAAGATCCTTTTAGTCTAATATTCTAAAGATGACCTTTCTAAGGATCAGAAAGAGTGGAAAGCACAGACGCAATTTCAAACATTTTTGTGTAGGCTATCATGAGAAAAGTTACCACTTTTGACACACGTATCTCAGAACAGGTGCGCATATTTGACCCCATATTCTTTAGGATGAATAAATGTTTGAGTAAGCACTCTGTATACTCCATTCACTTTTGTTTTAGCACTCGGTTGGCCATGGGAATTTGGCACATTTCACTCTGTATAGTACGAAAATGTGGGGTTATGACGCTTGTCAAAAAATTTTTGGGTTTTAAATCAACGCTATGTTGCCCGTTCTAATAAAAGTTTCTGTTATTATGTATTTTATCACAATGTCGAATCTCTTCGGAAAATATGTGACGAACATAATTGAAGTTTATACAAACTGATTCAATTGAATTGAATTGAATTGAATTGATTGAAGGCATATACCAAAAAAGTTATTTGCATGGAAAATGCAAGAGATCAGTATAATATCATAATATGCACTAGCTTGAGGGGAGGTAATGTTCGTTATCTTCTTTGGCTAAAGTTTGAATACGTTACATCAGTTGTAGATTTCAAAAAGATCAACCCGAAGATGAAATGCATATGATGCAGTGGTTGGGAATGGGTACCTCTCGAAGGAATTAACAAATAATTATAAAAATGTTTAATTCTTCAACAAAAATTATCTTGCATCAATGGAAGTAAAAGAAATCGAAGGAAATTTCAAGTCAAGATGAACTTCACCTTTGAACAAAAATTTCACATGAATAAACAATTAACAGCACACCTGGCTCGTAGTTGTGGCAGTTCATCTTAATACATTGGTATAATAATAATTAGGTTATTATTGGTACCTTAAGACATTGACAATGTATAGGACAAGTCAAATGAAAAATAGAAAAATCAATTTTCGGGAACTTATTCTACGATGACATTCATCGAAAATAAAAGGAAATTCTTTGTCATCCTCTTCATTCACAATCTTTCTGATTGTGGAAATATTCAGCTGAAATATAAGTCGTTAAGGTTAAGATGAAACATTATATAAATTCTTTTACATTGAATATGTTCGCTTACCGTCTGACGTATTGTGGATTTTAAAATATCAGGGTATAACTATTTGAATGAGCGGGACCTGAATTCCAAATAGCACTTCCTGAAACCCTGTCTCTTTTTTTCAATCACTTTCGGCATTTTCGTAATAAAAATTGATATAAGTTGTGGCAACGGCGTTACGATATTACATGAGTGCCAACTGTACTCCGTTCTAGTTACAAAAACTTGGGAAAATTATTTCATGGCCAACCGACTGCTAAAATAACTGTGAATGGAGTATATCCTAAAATGCACCCCTGGGATTTAGAGCCCTTTGACATATAACCTATAATTCTAGATTTCTGGAATTTAGGGACCATTCAGTCAAAATTTCGCAAAGTTAACTAAAACTCCGTAGGTAGTCGTGAAAAATAAAATGAATTCTCACTACACGTTGGAAGAATTCATTTTCCAGAAAAAAATTGATTTATGATGTGATTGATACCCTTTAACTATTTTTTGTTATCACTGAACCATTTGGCTTATCGAAAACAGATTTCGAAAATTTGGACTAAATATACAAGAAAATACAGTTTCTGGGAGTCATGATGAAAGGACATTTTTCCTATATTTTGAAAAATATTTCCTTTTTCCGGACCACCTGTATTTTCTGAGACTCGATAAAAAAAAATAAGAAAAATCTCACTTCACTTCAATTGACATTATTTGGAACTAATTCGTAGATTCTGAACAATCAATGTTCGTTTTATTGCAACGTATTACTTTATGAAACCCGCAGCTCAAATTTTATGGCATTGTTTTTATGATCATCCAACACCAGAAGAGAATGACTCGACTTTCTCTTGCATGGGAACTTGACAATTTTTATAGAATACACTAGACCCCTCGTCATGTCTTATGATGTAAATTGTAGACTATTATTATTATACTAGTAATTGGTTTGATGAACTTGCTAAACAAGATGCCAATTAAATGAACGGTCAACAAAATCTTCGTGATCGCAAGTGTGTACATTTGTTTGTTTGTCTTCCAGCCTAGATTACGTCATTTCGAATTCCTGAATGGTCAAGACTATCTAGATTCTAGGCAATCTCGTATAGGTCGAAATATTTTATAATCAGAAAGAAGACAGTCAACTTTCTTCTCGAGACGTCCTCAAGTAGATATGCTAAAAAGCAAATTGACGTTTTCTGTTAGAAAGTTATGCTTTGTTTGAATTAAATCATTCTTGGTTTTCTTTTATATACAGGGTGTCTCAAGATGTTCCATACAGCCTATATCTCGACTCTTGGACGAGGTATAAAGTTCAAACAAGAGGTATTTTGAATGGCGTCAAAAAATTTACCAGAATCCGTCGTTAAAATTTTGTTTTTTATTACCAGCCCTAAAAAAACTACCCACAGCTTTTTTTTTAAATACCCTTATATTTTTTTTAACTTTAAACGATTCCCCACTGAAGAAAAAAATATGTTGAAATTATTTTAAGTATATTCAACCCTTGAAAATAATAATTATGAATTCTGGCACATCCCCCATTTTTGCGATTTATGGTGAATTATTTTTGGTGTCCCAAGATTGCATACAGTCAATATCTCGGCTCTCAGAGTGGGTAGAAAGTTCAAAGAAAAAGTATTCCACATTGCATCAAAAACTCTACCAGAATTCGTCGTTATAATTTGGTTTCTAATTACCACCCCTTGAAATCCACCATCGTATTTTTTTGAATTGCACCCTTATATTTTTTTCACTCTAAACTAAAATAAAAATTTAAATTGTCCTCTTATATTCTGTTAAAACAATAATTAAATTAAATAAGGTTAACTAATTTTTCTTTTATTGCGGAATTGTTTAGAGTGAACAAAATATAACGGTACAATTTAAATTTTTCTTTTACTAGGGAATCATTTAGAGTGAAAAAATTATAAGGGTGAAAAAACCTGGGGGCGGTGTTTTAGGGGTGGTAATTAGAAACAAAATTGTAACGACGGATTCGTGTAGAGTTTTTGATGCCATTTAAAATATTCTTTATTTGAACTTTCTACCCTGTCTGAGAGCCGAGATATTGACTGTATGGAACATTTTGGGACACCCCTTATATTCACGATCCAACACATACCGAATGTACGTAAACGTATACTTCATTCAACTTTATTTTAGCAGTCGGTTGGCCATGGAAATTTGACACATTTCACTCTGTATAGTACGAAAATGTGGGGTTATGAAGCTTGTCAAAACATTTTTGGGTTTTAAATCAACGCTATGTTGCCCGTTCTACGTAAAAGTTTCTGTAATTACGTATTTTATCACAATGTCGAATCTGTTCGGAAAATATCTGACGAACATAATTGAAGTTTATACAAACTGATTGAAGGCATACCAAATCCAGTTATTTGCATGGAAAATACAAGAGACCAGTATAATATCATAATATGCACTAGCTTGAGGAGAGTTAATGTTCGTTATCTTCTTTGGCTTACATCACTTGTAGATTTCAAAAATATTAACCCGAAGATGAAATGCATATGATGCAGTGGTTGGCAATGGGTATCTCCCGAAGGAATTAACAGATAATTACAAGAATGTTAAATTCTTCAACAAAAATCATCTTGCATCAATATAAGTAAAAGGAATTGAAGGAAGTTTCAAGTTAAGATGAACTTCACCTTTGAACAAAAATTTCACATGAATAAACAAGTAACAGGGCAACTTGCGCGTATTTGTGGCTATTCATCTTAATACATTGATGTAATTATAATATTTAGGTATTTATTAGTACCTTAAGACATTTACATTGTATGGGACAAGTCAAATGAAAAATAGAAAAATCCATTTTAGGGAACTTATTCTCCGATGACATTTATCGAAAATCCTGTAGTAAACTTTTCGCATTAATTCACTCAAACATAAAATTCTGAAATGCCACCACTTTTTTGGGTCTCCCAATAGAAGGAAATTCTTTGTCATCCTCTTCATTCACAATCTTTCTGATTGTGGAAATATTCAGCTGAAATATAAGTCGTTTAGATTCAGATGAAACATCATATAAATTCTCTTACATTGAATATGTTCGCTACCGTCTGACGTATTGTGGATTTTAGAATATCAGGGTATAACTATGTGGAGGAGCGGACCTGAATTCTAAATAGCACTTCCTGAAACCCTGTCTCTTTTTTCAATCACTTTCGGCATTTTCGTAATAAAAATTGATTTAGTTGTGGCAACGGCGTTATGACATTAACGACATTTCATGAGTGCCAACCCAACTTCGTTCTAGTTACAAAAACTTGAGAAAATTATTTCATGGCCAACCGACTGCTAAAATAAATTTGAATGAAGTATATACGTTGTAGTTGTAATTCTATAACGTTGATGATTGCTCGATATACTTAAATGCCTCAGGACATCGTATTTCCAATTACCTTCCAAGGGTAATGATAAAAAATAATGGCTTCACATATTTTCAACTTATCTACTCAACTATCGCTAGTCATGTTCAACCAGTGTGAAAAAATCATCAGTGTCTATATCCATTGCAACTACATACATGTATCTGAAAGGCATTTATGTCACAGTTTATCAATTTTTCCATAAATCATGTCCACAATGACTAAGTTCATCCTTAAAATGGAGAATCAAACGTATACGAAACAAGGTTAACCACACACCATATCCTGTTGATCGGAATTTTGATTCAGTTCATATTGCCAACATATCATCAACATCATTAACAAACTCTGTTAGAAAATATCGTTATTTTAGGATTGTATGGACTAGACTCTCCCATCAACAAAAATGGCTTTATAATTCCAGTTTATACAGAGTTAGACTTTTGCATGACCATTCTACCGAGTGATCCCGAATTGGAGCTATCTGACATCTACAATAATTGTAGAGAAGAAACCAAAAATCAAAATATATAATTATAGTATATAGATAAGTTACCTACAATAATTATAACTATCAACTCGAATCTTGATATTTGGTTTCTTCTCTGCCAAATTTTTCCAATTCAAAACCCTTCTCGTCATAGGACGATAACAAACATATTCATTGATACCTAGTTTATCATTAACAGTGTGAATATTCCAGAAGTTTCTGATTTGCGTCATCTCCAGCTCTACTGGCAATTATTGAAGGATAACCTTCGAATATCCGACACCATTTCTTTTAACTCGAATAGAACAAGTCATAATTTCCAAATTTCCCCACAGACGACATGTCCCAATTGAACAGATCACTCGGTCAAACAAAATTAACTCCAACCAGTCTGTCACCGGCACCGACATTTAAAATCGGGCTATGAATAAGTTTTGTTTTAGCAAAATTGGTCAAGGCGGCGTTGGTGACGAATGTAAGTAGTTGTAGTAGGTACTTGGAGAGGCTGATGCTGGGGCAAGATAACCCATTGGTCGTAGGATGCGGGCAGAGCTTTAACTCTTTGACAAATGTAATTTTAATTCATTTAATGTCGTTGTTTACATTTTGACGTACAAGCCAATTGGGATTTTCTAGAAGATGTTCGTTAGAATACAATCGACAATTTTTCTCAGTATTATGTTATTGAAATATTATTCAATGGTTTCTGAGTTTTGAAGCGAGTCCTTCACATTATGCATACAGAATCAGCTTGATTGTGGGAGAATTATACTTATTGTTGTAGGCTTGCTGTATGAAAGAATATATAACTGATGTTACGTAATTAAGAACTGAAATGAAGAAACAAACAAAAACTCTTTGAAGAGTGATGTCTGCAATTGATTTTTAACACATTTCTGTCACTTTAAGATATTAGAGTTTCAGATTTTTCATGGATTTCTTTCATCGCAACCATGCTACAGGTCTCTTTGCGAGTTAAGCCAGGTTTATGCTGTTTGGTAACTTATCCCCTAACTCTTGAAGTTTTCTGCTTATTGGATGTGAAACTCCAGCGTTTAGAATTTGAACAGGACATAAACTAGCCTTGATTTCAAAATTTTTTATGATTCTCGACTAGCCAGGAACCAGTCCTAAACTAAAGTCTGCCTATGCCCTAATCCCTAAAATGGTTTCTAGACAGTCGAAAAATTTCATATTTCAAAGCTAAACCATTTCCAGGTGTAATTAAGAAGTGCTCAACTCATCAAATCATCGCTTGATTGGTCAAGTTTATTTCAGAGCCCAGTTGTATCTATAGTTCAAGTCCAAGCTGAGTTCAGGTTTGAACTCTGAAAAAATCCTACAATTTTGTACTGTCGAGCTAGGTGTACAACTCAGATAAGTCAATTTAATTTCAGATTAATTTCCGAAAACGTCAATAATTGTAAAGGTAATATCAATAGTTATTAGGAAAAAAAAAATAATATCAATATCCATATCCTCTGAATCACAAATGACGATGATCTGAATTATTACAACTGATGGTTTCTGAAATAAATCTGACGAATCTGAATTACAATTAACGGTAGCTGAAATAAATGTGACTAAACTGAATTTTAAATCACCATTTCTTATTTGAATTTCAGTTGATCATTTTTGAATTACACATGGAAAGAGTGTAGTTTTTGGTGGCATGTAACTTCAACATTTATACGGGTGTTGTGGTTCTGTGTTTGAGGTAATTTCCTAATTACTTTTAATTCAAATTTATAAATGTTGTCTTTTTGTTCTACCTTAAGAGTTTGATTGATTCCTGAATCTCAACTTGATTTTGCTCCTACTTTTGGAATAATTGAATAAATTTCTTATTATTTATTCTTTTTTCTTTACCTGGACAGGATGCAACCTGAACAAATTTTGAGTACATATGAGGTAGAGCGAAAGAAATGCTAGATTTCCATTTGATAGAAGAGTTATTACTTTTGGGGAGTCGACAGAAATTAAAGATGTTTTCTTAAAATATATAAAGTAAAGAAGAAATGGAAAATTTTTGAATTGAATGTTATGTACACTTTTCTGTTCGGGCTCAATGTGTAGATGGTTCTGCCGCCTTGCAAATAATGAAGGAATTTAAAAAAAAAATGCATATTTTTAACGCTCTACAACAAAGGTCATTTTTCGATAAATTAACTCAGTCGAAAGATATTCAAGGTTAAAGTTCGATTTACCCCTAATTTAGCCGTTTTCTTTATAAGACTCTCAAATTTATAAGTTTGCAGGTTTCAAAAGAAAGTTAACTCAGAGTAAAAAAAATATTCCAATTGAACGATTGATGCTAGTTTTCGAAAACCAGTATTTTCAAAAGAGTTAACTGTCATTAATTATTCGTATCAAGTACCCCGTCTATCTTCACTATATAACAAATATATAATGGTTAACAGTCTTCAGAGGTCTAATTTATATTTTGTAAAATTTTTTCTAAAAACATGAATAATATTTTGGCGAATCATTCAGAAAAAGAGCTAAATTGGCGGTAAATTAAACTTTGACATAGAATAACTTTCGAGTGAGTTCAGTCATCGAAAAATGACTTGAGAGTTTTTGTACATGTACAAAAAAGATCTCAAGTCATTAAAGAATTTAACGCTGCAGCGTTAAATTCTCTACAAAATATAGAAAGGATATTGCAATGTAATTTATCGTTCATTACCTAATTATGAAAATCAGTGTGTTATTCTCATGGAAAATCGAAAAGTGCGATGCGGGCAATCTAAACATTAATATTGAGGGCTCATATTTTCAGAGGCCTATTTTGGCATTCAAACAAAACTTTTGAGGGGTTCCGAGCAAAAATAATTTTATTTTAAACGCCTTAATACCTACAATTTAAATCATTATTTTTACGAAGATTTTCAAAATTGTGATTGTTTATTTCGAATTCAGGATCTATCGTTTCGGGGTAATTCTGATGAAAACAAAACTGTCAGAATAAAATATATCATCTGAATTACTAGATAAAAAATATGAGACGAAGGTGAAATATCAAAGTAATATCGTAATAATTGAATAGAGGAGAATCGAATAAAATTTGATCCTATTAATTAAAACTCCTACGCAAAATCTCTCCTGCATGTTTATGGCCAATCGATCGGATTGTTTGTTTTATTTGTAGTAATATTTTGTTTGTTTCACCACACTAGATTATCGATTGCAAAAATGCATCATAAACAGTTTTTCCTGAGAATATAACGCTGCAACACCAACAACACGTGATAATCTTTGGCATGACTGAGGGGAATTTCCCGGTAGATTTTCCACGTCTTAGGTCTTGGTTATAGGGGTGAGGGAGAAAAATACCCATTTCCATGTTGATAATCGCTAACTGTTTGATCAATAATCCAAAATGGGCACGTTATTGTGAGGAAACGTTTTAATTTGGAATGTTGAAACCTATTAAAAAGTCATCATAACTGTTAGTTACGATATCTCTAGAGGAAACGTTGATGGAGCCAGGTAGTGCCTTCTGCGTGCATGATAAATGTCGAAAATCGTAACAGACGTTTATATTATACTATGAACCAGTAATTGTGCTGGTAATGCCTTAAAAGTTCGAAATAAACTGATGCCTATGTGTTTGAAGAAAATGTTTCTGACGAGTTGGAAAACACAAATTAGAACTCAATGCTGCTAATTCACTTTTTTAGTATATTTACAATAGTTATTCATATTGAGGGGCACAAATCCAAAAACACATTCAAAGAGAACACACTGAATATCATCGATGAAGTCTACACTTCATCTTCCCTGCTAACCCTTCGTGTTGATGATGATTCACAACATGAGGGTTCCAAAGAGAAGCAGAACAATTAAGGGGGAAGCCCTGTGTCAATCAGACTCCTTTTTCCCATGCACGAACCGCACACAAGAATAGCAGGAAATTTGACCCGAGAGACGTAGATTCGTAGATAGATCTGAATATCTTATTTTTTATCATCTGATCCGAAGTAAGGACGCATCGAAAGGAACATTTAAATTAAACAAGGAGGACTGAATATGTTCAAACTCTGGATATTATCTAAAATCATCTATAAAAACGTTGAATTTCAATATTAAATCAGTGAATATCGCGATGAAATGGGAAATAAAAATTGAGACGCAGAATAGAGTGTTCCTAAATTGGTCAATTTTAAGAATTGAAGTGCTCTAAACTTGGGACCGAAAGCGCTTCATTCTCCAAACAGGGGATGTCAAGAAGATACAGCAGATTGCTAGAAGATATAGAAGATTGCTATATATCTTCTTGGAGGGTGTTGAAAGTTTGAATTCTTTCTCAAGTTTTGTTTCTCATAGCCTCAGAACTCCACAAGATATTCGTCTAAAATTTGGCTCAGATATGAGTGATATGACAAGGGTTACAATTATGGCTCATGAACATTTCGGTTTCGAATTTACAGGGTGATATTTTTACTCTCACTTATTCTGACAGAACTTTTTCTGGTGGACCGCTGTCTGGTTTGAAAAATTGTGAAAAGAAGCTTTGTTTCTGTACTAAACTTCTTGGTCTCTTATAGTTTTGTCACATCTGCTACCAATTCCTGAATTTCGAGAAAAATTTACACAATTCTCTAGAAATTCTGAAAAAGTTTAAATATTGGGTATCTTTTCTTCGTAGAAATAAGCACAAACAAATCGAATTCCTCTTAAACGATCCTTATAGCTCAGAACTACGATTTTGAAGGTTGGGGGATGAGGAAAACACCCAAAAAACATATTTTCCATACCTTTTATCAGGGGCAAATAAGCAAGAAGTATTTCTTTGTCCGAACACATAATTCTTTATGAAGAAACATTGGGTCAAAGATACAGCCCAAATCGCAGAAGGGTTGTATATTTAACCATTAACTTCATGACTTTCGCTGAATCATTTTCCTGGTATTGAGAGTTTGAACTTCGATTTGCTTATACAGGGGGTTCATTTATCAATGAACATACAGCAACTTGAGCTAGAGCTACCCTAGGCGAGTTCAAAACACCCATATATGGTAGATCTAATCAATTCCATATCCGAGATACAAAGTGCTTCATGTATTCACCTAAAATTACAATTTCTCATCACTTTTGAACCAATCAGTAAAGTCGGTTGATATTTGGAATATATGATTCACTTGTACGGGTCGGTAGATTCACATTTAAATTTTCAAAAAATGTCAGGTCCGTAACTGAAAAATATGGGACATCTTCCAAGCTGCCATTCCATACCCTGTGTATCAAAATTTTTGGATTTGATGGAGTTATTTGAGAAGAGCAGAAAATTTTCAATGAGATTCAGTAGATTTCATTGTCCTGCCCGACATTTTGCTCAAAGGAAACTCCAGGGAATGAGAAGTGAGAAATTTTTTCTTTGCTTATTTTGGTTACAAATCGTTCTAAGACCTGTGTAAGTTATTATATCAACCGACTATACTGGTTGTTTCAAAAGTTATGAGAAATTCAAATTTTATGGAATTGATTGGACCTATCTAATATGGTAGTTTTGGACTCGCCTAGGGTAGCTCTAGCTCAGGTTACCGTATGTTCATTTGCCAATGAAACACCCTGTATATGAAGAATCTGGAGTATCTGATGAAAAGTTTATACTCTCCATTCCCAAAAGAGTAGGTAATCTACATTGGTATACTTTTATACTTTCCACAAGAAAATAAAGTTCGTTAAAGATCTTCAGGAAATTTTGATGACTTCATGCACTAAATATGTGGCCGCTTGCCTCCGAAGGAAAAAACAATTCACAACTCTCAAGAAAAATTAACGGATCTAATTCAATTAGTCGCGAAACATTATTAATCCAAATTGAAGATGACAAGAATGAAACTTACCGAAAAAATTAATGGTAAAATCCACAACCACCAACCGCGCTCAAATTCAAACTGCTCACTGTGTTCACTATCACTTGATCTGCCTCACGAAACTACTGAACTGTGTTACTCCAGAGCACATGACAAACGCCGATTCAGGTGCGACCCAACCTTCGCTATTCTTGCTCAACACTTGCGGGAACAGTGAAAGTACTGGATATTACTGACTGATGAACGAAAGAGCTTTATTCTTTATTGTTAAAGGTAATTCCGCCAATTTTAACGTACAACTCGGTCTGGGAGGCAGCTGTCGAGTAAATCGGTTGGGGTTGTAGACAACGGTAGGGCGCAGATCAAATGGGGTCGTGATTTTCTACTGGCCCTTCGAGACTGATAAACCAGATTGAATTGATGTATATAGAGTGATGACGCGATAGTGCATGGGGGCAGAGTGATTTGTTGGAGATTAAATGGTTGGACATTGGTACCCTCTCTACTGTTCTAAAAGAATGACATTCTCCCTGTAATCAAAGAGATGCAGTTTAGGAAACCGAATAGAGGTCTTAGAACCACAATTACACTTTGATTTCACACAATCAGAGTGCATTCATTCATCAAAATTTTAGAAAAGCAACAAAATTGCGAAAAGATCTGTAGAAAAATTGAAACATCGTAGAGTAGTCGAGTTTGAAATAGTCAATACCGAATATTCCGTGTTTGGTGGACCATCAGCAGAAGAACAGAAGCTTTGTTTTGTAGGGGAGCATTAACAAAACATTCGGTGTGATTGATGAGTTCTGTTGTTGGGATTAGTAATTGCATTTTCCGTTGTAACTTACTGATTTCGTCTGTTGTTACGATTAGGCCAAAATCAATACATTATAGTATTGATACTCTTTGATTAGGCACACTAGCAGAACCTACTATTTCTCCAACAACTGGAGAGAAAAATTTTTTCACTAGGACAAGAAAAATAATTCAAAATTTCAAAGTTGTTCTGCTATAGCTTTATATGTTTTGTGATGATTATCAAAGGTAATTCGAGATTCGAGGATTTGTCTTCTTATCAGATGGCAATATAGCTCTGAATTATCATGATCTCCTTTACCAAGTGAACTAGTTACAAATGTCAGAATTCAGAAGTGGGCAACATCATTATTCATTCATGTCAATTTTGACATCAGGTAACAAATGGAATCGCGTTTTGAGCCAAAGCCATCTTAAGTACGACACAGAATATATTTTATTTTACGATTAGACAGTGGCGCATGGCGGTCCCAGGAGTGATTTTGAAGGGGTGGCATTACATTTGAAATTCTGTAAGGCGTTTGCTGATATGAAACAACTGATAATTTATTAGGACATGCCCCCCCCCTCCAAACAGGAACCGCCCTTGTGATTACGATAGTGTCAACGATGAAGACTATCATAGTGACAATCACAGATTACAGATTACCACCTTTTGTAATCTGTTGTGGTGACAATGTCGGATCGAGACGCTGTAGATATACGAGGATGTATTGATATCTAGTTAGGCTAGACCAGTTCTATGCATAAAAAAAAATATTGCGTTACCATAGCAACGAACAATAACTCATAAGAAGTATCAGTGAGACGTTAGAGGTCAAAAAAGTAAACCAGAGTTACGCAATAAATTAAAAGAAAGAAGAAGTCCACCGAAATTGTGAATGAAAATCGAAAAATTGAAGTATCGAGCCATCATCAAGTACCTGTAAGTATTTAAAAGGGTTAAGAGGTAAGCAGACTAAGCGAAGATATCCTTTATACCCTTGGTGACCAATGTCCTTCGTATGCGACCGTGAAAAATTGGACTGCCAGCTTCAAAAGAGGTAAATTTTCCATTGAAGATGGTGAACGATTGGGAAGGCCAGTCTCTGTGTCAGGTGTCAGTCCCCGAAAATATCGATGCAGTTCATGACATGATTTTATCAGACCGTCGAATTGGGCTAAAACGGATATCTGAAGCACTGAATATTTCATACGAACGAATTTGGACAGAGAAAAATTGCTGCAAAATGGATCCCCAAATGTTTGAATGTTGACCAAAAGCGTGTGCAAGGGTAGAAGCGTTCGATCTGTGCTCGATTTGAAAACGATGTAGACTTCTTAAACCGAATTGTTAGTATGGATAGAACTTGGGTACATTTCTACGATCCAGAAAGAGAGCAACAACCGATGGAATGGCGACACTCTGGTTCTCCAAGACATAAGAAGTTTCGTGTCAAAAAATCTGCTGGAAAAGTTCTTGCTTCAGTTTTTTGGTATTGCCATGGAGTAATCATGATTGATTTTTTGGATAAGGGTAGAACAATAACCGGAGATTACTATTCGACATTATTGACCACTCTACGGGAAAATATTAAAGAGAAAGGGCGCGGAAGGCTATCCAAAGGTGTTTTGTTTTTGCAGGACAACGCCCCTGCACACAAATCTCATGTTGCCATGCAAAAAATTCGTGATTTATGGTTTGAATTACTAAAACACCCCTTCATTCACCAAATTTGGCTCAATCCGAATATCATCTCTTTCCTCAACTGAAAAAAAGTTTGAAAGTTCGTAAATTTTCTTCCAATGAGGAGGTAATATGAGCTGTGGAGGACTGGTGTGCAGAGCAAGAAGAAACATTTTTTTTGAAAGGTCTAGAGACGTTGCAAGTTCACTGTTATAAATGTATCCAATTAAGAGGAGAATATGTTGAGTAATAAAATAATTTGATATTGACATTTTGTTTGGTTCTATGGTAGGCTAAGAATTTTCCAATATATCCTCGTATCTTTATACGTTACTCTCATAGTCACTAGCACAGTCTCAGCATAATAATCCCAGTATAATTATTTGATAAACTTTGACATCACTGTCTAGAGAAATTATCAGAACAAGCCTGTAGACTACATTGAAACCTGACTCTATAAATATTGTCAATAATAGTCCTCATCGATTTCTTTTCTATTGGTTCATTGTAGTTGGTCTCGACAAGGGTGATTTGTTTTAGGGTCCTTTTTGTACCGAAGTTGACCTTCTATGACCTATGAAGACAAAAATCAAGATTTTTAGTATGACTATTCCATCATATTCTGAGTTTGCCCAAATGTGGGTTGAAACTGATCTGTGAGTGAGAGCTGAAGCGTGCCATATTTTCTTTGTGAACATTGCGATACTTCAAAGTAAAGCATAATGTGAAAGATATTTCACAGTTGGGTTAAAATTCCTTCGACTAATGACAGTGAAGTTGACACATCTGGAAACTGGAAATTCCTAGATTTTGCTGATTCACGCCGAATACTTGAATATGAGATAATTATTTCATACTGCTTCTCGGGAATCTCCAACTCATTCACTGATTAATTTTATAGTGACTGTCACTGATCGATCTGAATCAATTAATATCATTTTTAATTTTCAATAGTTCCATATGGAAATTATTGTTGACCTTATCTCCTGAGTTTATTGTTTAGCAATTCGATATAAATTACCCGACTGTATGATACGATTATTTTATCGCCATAGAATGAAAAAAAAAATTGAAAACAAGCAGAAAAGAAAAGATCTCCTAGAACACATTATTTCCTTCTCAATATACAGGCCAATACAGGGTGCACTTGAAGGTGATGAGGCTTTTTTTCAACAGAAGGTAGAACTGGCCAAAATGAAGCGTTTCACAAAAATTCACCTAAACAAAATCGTACTTCGAAGAATTTATTCTATTTCCCTTTACCTCATTATTTCGAATAATGAAGCTTTTGGAATTGTAGACGAAAAAATATTCTCTTCAAATTTTTACTGCTACTTACATTCAGATTTCGAATAGTTGAAGTCAAAAAGTTGCAATATTTTTGGGAAAAGTGAATAAAGGTGAACCTTTGTGTGAAATTGGTTCGTAAAGGAAACATGAATCCATATATCGGTATATCTGCGGCTTGAATCAGTGGCGTAGCTTGCCTTAGAGGGGCCCTGTATCAAAATGTGTTGAGGGGCCCTAAGGAAGGGTGAAGTAAAAATAAAAGTAGCAAAAAATGTTCGATTATCATCGAAATGATTATATGTACTTATAATTAAAAGTTCTAACTCATACTTGAGGCTGGGAGCGAAATAATACACAAACAAATAACATACAAACAATATAAAATAATATACAAACAACATAAAATGATAAACAAACGAATAATAAACAAAAAATACCAAAAATTAAAGAAACGCTTTTCTAGCATTTATTTCAGCAAATCTAGTTATCAAATCAGCCATAGCTGAAGACGATTTCAGTTTTTAAGTTGTTCCCCCTCTATTGACCATAACGACATGTCTGACAGCCGTTCCTGTCCCATAGAAGTCCTCAGATAATTTTTTATGAGTTTTAATTTTGAAAAACTCCTTTCAGCAATTGCAGTTGTAACCGGAAGGGTCTAAAATAAAAGGCATGCGGTAATATGGTCCGGAAAACTAGATGCAAGGCTATTGAACTTTGTCAGGACTAATTCTAAAAGTTCTTTGATGGCACGAATTTTCTGAATTTCAGATTTTAAGTATTCGTATCTATCTGAATGATCGATTCGGTGTAATAAACGGGATTTTGAAATGAATCTTTGAATGAGTCTTAGCAGTTATTCTCAAAAATGCTATTGTAAAACCTGTAAGAGGTTTTGGATAACGTTTTAAGGAATTTTTTGCTTACAGACATTCGGGGGCCCCTAAAGTCTGGGGGCCCGTATCACTGATACCGCTGATACCGCGGTAGCTACGCCCCTGGCTTGAATATTGAATTTGAGCATTTACTTTTACGTAAACTCAAAAACCTGCTTCCAGTTGTACCTCTACATATTTCAATTCGAGCAATTAGAAAGAGTTGAGAATCGAGTTCAGATTGAAAGATTAGTTTTTAAGGTCCAAATCAATCTTCGAATTTCTTTCCTGATACATAGATCGTTTCAATAAAGAATACAGATAAACGTACTTGAAAGTTCGTTATAACTTGTAGTACATCATCCGGATTTCTTCGTGTAAATATCCCAAGGATCGTACCTACATGATACCATCTCTTACTATCGTATATGAACGTGAATACTAATGTGTTGAATGAGTCATTTATTCCATTGAAATTTCATGTTGTCACTGATGAAACTCAGGGATAACGCTAATTTTATTTGCCAATATTTTCGCTTTCTGCTCATTCTATATGAGGTAAATGAAGTTCCTTGAGAGGTTACTTTTAAGAGGAAAAAGAAGTGAAGCAAATTTTTAGATTGCTAGCTTTTATTACTTGACTTTGATTATTTGTACATTCATCGATCATAGTTATGATAATTGGCTCCTATATTCACGAACTCTCGTTGATTCATCTTGTATCCTAGCTCTATTTGTAATGGGGGATGAATTCCGAGAAACCATAGGTGCCTATTTTTCTAACATTTCCGTGAAAAACATGATTGCCATATCTCTGAAAAAGTTTTTATTATCTTTATTAAATCAAAATTACGCTTTTATTCTGAATTTTATTATATTCAAGTGTCTATATATACAGGGTGAGTCTTTGACTCGTACAATTATTTTAACAGGGGATTCTTGAGGTCAAAAGAAAGACTTATTACCTATACCATTTTTTTTGATTCGGCATATCAGTGGATCTTTTAAACAGAGTTGCATTCAGCCAAAGTACCCAATTTTCCGAATATCACAGAAAGAGATTTTTTATTTTTGAACATCAAATTACCTACTCGAAAATACGAAGAATACTTTTATTTTACAAAACGTTCAAGTATTCATTGCAGAGTACCAGAGTGTCCAACTTAGATTCAAGAGTTGGGTTCTTTGAATTTTTGTTCACTTGTTCTACTTTTGAAATATTTGTAGGAGTCAAAGACTCAACCTGTATATCATTATTTATATTACTATATTTTTGTATTATATAATTATAAACTGAAATGCACATAGATATTATCAAACGTCATTCAGATGGGCAGTAAACAAGTTGCAGAGCGGACGAGCACAGCTAGTACATATACCGGGTGGCCCACCCCAGACTTGTTTTGAGGGAGTAAATAAAGATATTTTGAAACTTTTGTCTTGTGGTGTGTGTAGGGTGTGCAAAAGCACAATTTAAAATTATTGTCATTTATACAGGGTGTTCGAAAACAAAAAAAAGTTACACACTTGACTCGTACGAATATTTCAACAGTAAATTCTCGAGGTTAAAGAAACACTATTTTACCATACCATTTCTTCCGAATCGACTCGGTTTAAAAGATACAGAAAAACCATGAAAAATTTTTATTTTTAGTTCTATCTTCATCGAACGAAATGAATTCTGGAATATAGTTTTTCATTTATTTAATGAATCTTTTTCGAACACAAGATATCACCCACGTCTTCCAGTTTTCTCATTATGACCATTATACTTACCATAAAACTAACAAAAATTCAAAGAACCCAACTCTTGAAACTGAATTGAATGCTATCTGATGAATATTTGAACGTTTTTCAAAATCAAAGTATTCTTCATATTTTGTCGAATAAAACTCCGTTTTTGAGTAACTTGATGTTCAAAAATTAAAAAGTATCTGTAAAAGTTGAAAAACTGGGTACTTTTGGCTGAATACAACTCTGATTGAAAGATCCACAGGTATATAGTGTCGTTATTGGTTATGGTTATGGTCATTCTGATTCTGAAGGTTATTTTGTTTTTCCAGGGGTGGCACAGCTCATTTAGAAAATTTCAAGTTTTTCTTTTAATTTCAAGAATCTACTATTAAAATATTTGTACGAGTCAAAGACTCGCCCTGTATAAGTGGTATTGTCGTATAGAAAACAGAACACAATGAATTTATTACCACATATTTTTTGTATAAATGTGTTTTAATAAAGAGTAATAATACTAATGTGTGGGGCATACTCCTAATAAAATGGTCGATTTCCTCTTGAGGTGTCTCATATCTCAATCAACCTGTACTTAATATCAAAATGCCGCTAGCATAGACCAATATAGTTTATCTGTGTTAGCTAGTCTGTGGATGATAACACATGAAACTTGGTGTTCTGTTTTCTATGTCTCTCAGTATATAACTTTTTACTCATACTTACAATCAACCGGATCCAAATAAATCGACTGCTCAGAGCAGAAGGAATCCATTTCTTCTTCATCGTTATGGATCGAACTTGTTATAACGATTTCATCTGCTTTCTCCTCGTTTCGCAACGAAGCTGCGTTGAATTCTTCCTCTACTTGAGTCGACGTAGATCTGGATAGAGCTCCTCGTTCCTCACCGTTTACCACAGCCCCTGCCAGAACATCATCTTCCATATTCGAAGAACTAGCATCCATCCTCTCTCCGCCAACTTGAATGGATTCATCGTTAACTTGAACGGAATCTACGAAATTTTCTCTCTGATCCTCCTGACCGCTCAATGATTCTACTTGGTTCCTGATCTCCTTCTCTACTGATTTCAGTTCGAAGAACTTCTTCAAAAGGTTTACGCTCTGAAGATTGGTGTAGTCTTGAAGAATCCCGTTATTCTTGTTTGGGATAACTGAATCAATTTCTTCCTTATCTTGGAATTGTTCCTTCCTCATTCTCACGGAAGAAATGATATCTTCAGGTGAATTTAGTGTGACAACGGTTCCACCTAAAGAAACAGGTCTTCGACGATCTCTCTGTTGGTACCCATCAGTCCAGCGTTTTGCATATTCACTGGTGCCAATTAATGTGGGTTTTTCCCGAGCGTCCGAAACCTCTGACGTACTTCTCTGGAATGTTTTTGTAGGAGCATAATCATCTGATGTACCTCTCAATGTTGTGTCGAAACCAATAGAGTTCACAGGACGCCTGGTACCACCTGCACCAATAATGAAATCAGCCGATCTCTTGAAAGAACCAGGGGATAACAAAATATCCTTACTTTTGAAGGGTTCTAAGCTATCAGCTTGAGAATTCGTATGACGCGAAGATGAAATATTCTCAACTGCTTCAGCTCTTTTATTCCATATGAAAGGCTTGTAAGTGAAATCTCCGAATCCCTGTCGCATGCTGTCAGATGAACTCGGCAGTCTATCACTGAGTTCTTTAAAACGATCTCGTATATCATATGCAAGTTCTCTCTTCCTGTACATGATTGTGTTACTGCTCTTAGTATCAACATCTAGAAGGATCGACATAATGTCGATCAGTTCCTCTTGAAGGGACATATGGACATCCTTCGAATAAGCCCTGTAATCCCGTAGTTTGAGAGACAGAGATGTCAATCTCTTATCCAGGTTATACAACGTATCATTATCGTTTGCACTGTTCGATTTGAATTTTCTCTCGGTGTAGGATAGTCCAGCGAATGACTTGGACATAGGTTTATTCAAACGTTGAGCGTTTTCATTTCTACAGTTTTCCTCGAACAGATCGATGATAGCGCGAACGTTGTTGACTTTGGGCAAGTCCTCCATCTTTTGAAGTTGATCCTGCAATTCAGAATTGACCGGGTGAGCCAAATGTAAACGTTCCTGCAACCGTGGTAAATAATCATTTCGTTAAGTATAAAGTTTTTTTAATAGGTAGTTTCACTTTATCCTCAACAAGAAAATAAGATCGGCCTTCTCTTTGTCTTGAAAACTGTTTTCACCAAATCTCAAAACCAACCTTACTCCTCCAAAGATGCGCAAATTTGCAGCCGAAAATCTTTCTCCTGAAAATTTGTAGTGTTTGTTGAAAAAAACATTGTTTCGATCTTTGTGGTCTGAATCCAATTGTTTTCAAGAACTGAGATATACTGGCGTATTCTTAATTATTTTTTAAACTTTTTGTAGTACAATCGAATAAAGCGGGTGTTAGACACGAATTCCGTTCGTTAAAATATTTTTGGGGAGGACACGAAATTCACGTTTGCATGTCGGATTTTTCCAGAACCATTTACATTATTTTTTAAATGAAAATTTTTGGAATTTATCACAGTAGATTATGAAATACTTTTGAAAAAATATGCAATTCACATCCTCTCAACAAATTCTGTTTATTAGTTTCTCACTTCTACTTTATGAATATTGGTTTGCAAAATAATAATTTTCTGTTACTTTATGCAAAAAATTAATTAGTAAAAATTTTTTTCAAACCTACCTTTCATGTGTAAATGCTTTCGGTAGTTCAATCATCCGTTAGAATTCAAAATATCCCCAAAAATTTATATTTATCTTTTCAAAAATAAACAGTGTACCTAGCTCTCAACGCATCAGTACTTATATAAGTACTGATTTTATTTGTCAATTAAAAATATTTTTAATTGACAAATAAAATGACATATATCATGGAATTCGTTGAGGGTAAAATGTACTGTGGTCCGAATGTTTTCGAGAAATCGAAACACCTGAGAATATTTTTGATGGCTTCAGAAAATGAAATATGCATTCATATTATCATTCATTATTTTTCTATCACATGAATTATTTCTTCGAATGGCATTTTAATCACTATTTTCTATTTTTTTAAGAAAATCCTTTTCCCTTCGCGACTATAGCAACTTTTTAAATGAGTAACCAGAATTGACTAATTCGAGGAATAACAATTAAATGTTCTATCCTCTGATTCATTTTGGATGGAGATCTTTCTTGTTGCTTGTTGCATTTGAGTCCAAGCAACATATAATATTTATACCAAAACTGATTATGTACTTACCACAATTTTGCTCTAAGTATCACACCAATAAAAGCAACCAGCCAAGTTCTCTTTTCACTAAATTGAATTTGCAGTAATTCAATTGTTCTCCACTATGATCGAATTTATCATTAGATAAAACAAGTCGAGTGGTTTATTTATAATTATGGTTCAATTTTTGAATGAAGACTTAAAATTCGATAATAGTCGATTTCTAATGCAAAATAATGCCTTTTCATGTACGTTCTAAGCAGAAAAATACCTACACAAAAAAATTCGCGTAAGATTCTCTTTGTTTATTCATTTTTATGAGATTCAGTGAAGAGAATCAATGAATAGAATAGCAAGTAGAACTTATATTTCAATTGTAACATAATTTTTTACAGTACTTTTTTCTTAATATTTTGTTGGGCCAACAAATTTCTTCTCATTTCAACGTGCCCAGTCTGGCTTCTACCTATCTATGCCTATGAGCATTGCAATGAACCAGAGACAGGGAGGTTGTCCGATATGAACATATGGGGGTGCTATATGGCGACTGATGTCATTTACAGACGGAATCTAAAATGCTTTATCTTCCGTTAAAAATACATGTTGCCTTTAAGAATATGAATCGAAAGGTACTTCTCCAGAATTAATGATAGGAGTTGGAGTAAAATGTTCAAAGTAACTCTTTTTTGAAATAATTAGATATCAAAGCGAGAATCAACGTCTCACAATATGTATATTCGCTGTATCTTGGTTAATGCTCGAGATAAATATTTTATATATTCTGGGACTTTTTTCTTTCCAGTAATTGTTGACTATGTTACTATTTGTTTGTGTTTGTATTAGTAAATCCTTTTCAGGGGAACCAAGGGAAGGTGGATCTACCCGCATTTTGTTTTCGTAGATCTTCTGATCCACTTCGGAGTCAGATATACTTTTAATTCAATCCATTCAAGTTCTTTTTTTTTATTTAACAGATGAATATTTCCCAACCGGCTCTTAAGATTACATGAATGATAACGATAATATAGAGCAAAGAAAAAAATTAAAAAACATAAAACTTCCAAATAAATCTTTATTTGTACAAACAGATATTTAATACATTCTGAATTTCTACTTACATATATAGCAATGAGAACAAGGGAACAAATGACCAAACATACAACGATTCAATTACATGATAAAAAAAAAAAGTTTGGACACCTGTTCCAACAGGATGGTATCGTTCAATCCTGTGATTGGATTGGTATATACACCAAAACAATCGCCTGTTTTAAGCCACATGATTCGACTGGCAGGGGACTGAAGACCCAACAGCATGGGAATTTTTACATTTTGACTTGACAAGTTTGCTGTGACAGGAAAAATCACCTGTCTTAATCTTACGTCATTAAATAAAAATGAAAATAATTAGTCAAAAAGTAGAACTATTCAGGTTGTAATGAAATATTAAGAACATATTTTTCTTTCATTTTCGATTGCATGGTATACCAGTAGAGGAAAAATCGTCATCCCTTTAATGATGTAAGACAAGACAGGGGGTTTGTTCAGTCCAACAGTGCATCATTCACTGTGACGGATATCACCTGCCCTAATAATTAACCCAAGTGATCCGATAATTTCCCTTTATATATTTACTGGCATCAAGAGTCATTACCATGCACTTTTCAATACACAGGGTGTTTCACCATAAACTGGACAAATATATCCTTCCTGTAGATGAGATTGAAAGAAACATTTTTACCTTATGATATATACATTTCGAAGCATAAGCGATATAACATATATTTATTATGTATCTCAAAATGTAAGCAACATACAAGTTGTTTAAAATAATTTATCAATATCTAGCTTATGTTTCAAAACGGGGTACATATGATGAGGAAACTACGTTTCTCCTGATTTTCCTGATCTCAACTACACGTTTATATATATTTGTTCCGTTTATGGTGAAACACGCTGTATGAAAGCAGGAAACACGTGTAAACCATACACCAGTGGGAGAATAGAGAGAAAAAAATTATTTTAGGTTTCCAGAAAAAAATTCAAAGTATTGACATGTAATTGGTTATGAAAAAGTTTTGAATCGTTACTATCATATTGGTGGTTTTGCAGTTAGTTATAATTTCAATAGTCTAAATAGACCTACCTTTCTATCAGAAATACAATAACGAAGATATTATGGGCAGCCCATTGGAAAGTATCAATAATATACACTTATTCCAAGAAGAGCTTGCTTACCTTCCGATATCCATAAATATTGAAAAATGTACAAACCTGAGTAAAATGACCAAATGAAGAATTGTACAATACATTATTAGCCTATCTATTATTTGAAAGTTTGGAGGGAAAGAGCATCAATTGAATGTTTTTAGAAATATGTCTATACTTATCTTTCCTATGACTTAATTTGAATATTATCGATTATGTCAAAATGCAATCAATAAACGAAGCTCAACCTCCGAAAAAATTATGGAGTAGAATATAAATTTACAAGATAACGTCAGTTGAGCGACCAGATATTGATCACAATTCGACTAAAAAATTTTCAGATTCTTTGCAATTACGTCTCTTAAAAAAAAATTAAATAAAAAAAAAGAACACTAACCTGAGAAATGCAGGTTTTCGGTACTCTTTTTTCTGATATAAAGAAAAATAACTGTACATACCATTTCAGCTGGTATTTAAGTGTTAAAAAACCTGTCAAAATAAAACTATGTCATTACCAGGAAAGGAAAACTAGAACAATTTAAAGAACAAAAAATGTCTTAGGATAAATAATTTAGAAAAATTTTTAAGCTTATTGAATTGAAGATTCATTATCGGAAAACAATCAATAGGATTTCATTAGACTTGCGGTTGATACACCAGGTATATTGGGGATCATCTGAACCTTGGCTGCATTAGCACAGGACCAGCAGGAAACATCGGAGTACCATAAACTAATCCTGGTGGCATACCCATCATACCTAAGACAAAATGAAAGAAATAATTACAAACATCAATCACAAAATGAAATGTTTTTTTCTTTTAGTTGAATATTGTCACTTTTTCCATTTTCTCTTTGCGTTTTTCTTAAAATTACTGAAGATGAAAAGAATAAAAATTGAACAAAAACTAACATAAAATACTTACCTGAAAAACATAAATAAACAAAGGAGTAAAAATTTCGTATCTTTAAGCCTAGCATGAGACACACAGCTAATTTTAAGTTCTACATAAAATCACACATTACTCAAGTGTTCATTTTTCATCATCTAAATCAAACTAGTGTTTGTCTAGATCAAAACTACCAGTTTTCCACCCAGCTAAAAAATTTAACATAATATACTTCACAAGCAACGAATTATTGAATGTTGAAGATGAAAATCTGGCAATTTTGGAAAGTGATTCTAAGGAGAGACAGAACGGTTTCAAATAAACTCATCAATTGAATAAATGACAATATTCAAGTTAGGAGTCTTATGTATGCTCAGAAATCTTTATCGAATAAGGTGAATTTGTGGTCAGAAATTATAAACAAAAAACGGAACTTATGTTCAGTCAAAAAAACGATGCAATTAAATGACAGTAAAACCACTGGCAATGGCAAAACTAAGCGAGTGACAGATATATTTAATGCAAACATGCCAACACATATGCGTGAATAGTACCTGGGCTCTTGCCGTTTTTTGGAACGCAGTGTGTCCCTCTTCAATAATTGTGTGTAGATGTCATTTTATCATCACCATCGAGTTCAAAAACACATAATTTATCCACTTTATATAAAATTTTCTTCTACGTGCCATCCAAATCACAACGTCATCATAAGCATACCCAAATGTTCTTCACAGAAAAAATGTAGGACTTTAAAATCCGCACCAAGCGCTGGGCGCGCATACATGTTCATATTTTATTCGATCAAGATTCGATGGCTTTGAATGGACGTTGCGAATTGGAGGCCTGAGAATAACAAACATTCTGCTTAATTCATATATTTGAAGAACACACAACTATTATCTAATAAATAGTGGTCTTATTATTCACAAGATCGAAATATAAAACTACCAAAAATAAAATATTGAATGGGATCAATTTAAAAATGGTAAGATTGACAAATGACACATCTGGGTTCTGATTTGATACAAACTATCTACTACCTTCTAAAAAGGATCAGATTATCATCATCATTTTTCAGTCCCAGGATCAAAATTAAGAAAATTTTTTAAGGAACTTACTGCGAAATTAGCTAACTGCGGATGGATTTTTTACTGTGACTCCAAGTCGCATGGAAACACAATTTCGGTACACTTTTATACATCAGGTGCATTGATGGATTTTCTAGAGCGGTTAATCATTTAATCAATAGTACACCAGCACTATCTGAAGGGATGCTATGTTCATTACCTTTGATTGAAATATGGCTGTTCTAATAAACATACTCGAAAATTATGAATTTTACAATCAATTGATAAATTCTACAATTTATCAGCTCAAAGAGAACAAAGATCACTTAGTACAATCTAATGCCAACAAGTATTGAAAACGATAAAAAGAAACTGCAAAAACATAATTTACTTCTTGAAATTTTTAATTGAAAAGAAAAAAACTGACCATGCCTCAAATTGATACCTTGCACCAGACATATAAAAATGGTAAAATTCATACGTCAAATCCATCAATTTATTTCAGCTCTAGAAAAGTGATGAGATATATCGGTTCAACGTCCAGAAGGTGAACAAACCAGTGGATAAAGCTACCACAGCAGATAAATTTCTTTAAATATGGCACAACACTGCTCTCTCGAAATTTTTCATCGTCTCTCGTATTATATATCATCATGTCGTCTTTCACCAAATGTCAATGAGTAGGTTAAACCGTTGATTATGATGATAAGGCCATCACCGTTGTTTACGTACCTGGAGGCATGCTGAGGGGGGGAGGCCTGACCAAGTGTCCCCCTATCAGCGTGGGCGGCCCGTGCAACATGTGAGGTCTCATGGGGGACATGATGGGACCGCCAGGTATCATACCGATGGGAGGTCCTGACACCCTTACAGGCTGACCAAACCTTTGCATCATCGCTGCTTGATGGTTCATTGCGTCAATGTGCTTGGCCTGTTGTACGGCAGCCTGCTGTGCAGCCGAAACTGCTATGGCCAACTGAAATGAAAGTGATGAATACATAAATTATAACAGCTTGAAATTTTTGCGATTGGTGGATCTCAACAAAGTATGTCACTACCGAAGAGATGTATCTAGCAATCAAAAAACATCAACTTATATGGTAGATCTACTGCAGAACTAAATCATTTATATAGATTATTATAGATGAAATTATCATTCAAATTACATTCAAGGCCGAATCAAAAAATCAACATAAATAGATCAAAAACTCTGATTACTCACATTAGTGGCTGCAGCACTTGATGTAGGTACATGTTGCTCTTCAGGTTTTGGTGCTGTGACCTTTGTGTATTTCAATCGTTTAGCTCTGATTTCTTCTAATGAAATATCTTCTGCTGGATGAATAATTTTACTGCTAGTTCCTGTGTTCGTAATAAGAGTAACCTTATCACTATTGGGAGTTGAAGATCCAGCTGCTTGGTTAGTGGTAGGAGGTGCGCTAATTGTGGCCCCTGTAAAAGATGAAGCTGAAGGTGGTGGACCACCAGAAAGAAATTAGATAAAAACAGAACTAAAAAGGCAGACAGAGTCCATGGTTACAACATAGATTTAACCTTGGGTCATGGACTGTCTAAAAATAAAAGTATAAAAAAGAATCAGTTTCACTTACCTTGTGTTATCGGTTTGAAATCAGCTCCAACAACAGCACCACCAGGTGATGAAGTAGGAACTGCACTAGGGAATAGAGGTTTTGCAGGTCCTGGCTGCCCTTGCATCATCATATGATGGGGGGGCATCATTGGCATTCTGTAATAATAAAGCTCATTTCCTGATGACATTCTGTATCAGCAAAGGAGAGCAGAAATTTTACTTAAAAGAGAATTGAGAAAAAGGTAAATCTAAAGAAATTTCTTATTCTGCCGTTGTAACTTGTTCTAGCAATTCTGATACAGTTAAGTGATAATAGTTCAATTTCAACAGAAGCAAATGAGGAATTTGAGTTTGTTCAGTTTTTCAGAAATCACTCATATTTTCATCAATACTTTTTATTTTTTTGCTCAGCTTTGAACAAATGTAGATTGCAGCGACATGGTGATGACAGTTTAAAGTAAAAAGTTAATGCAGTCATTGTAATTTTTTTAGGGGATTTTGAGATTTTCGTCAAATGAATCTTTTTTTCTCAGTTTATAGTCCTTTTTTCTCAATTTTGAAGATTGGTTGTAGAAACTGGATTCAAGTGTGTAAATCAGGGGTGCTCAAACTGTCGATCGCGTGTGTTTTTTGAGTTGATTCTCATCTACAGGGTGAGTCTTTGAATCATACAAATATTTCAACAGTAGATTCTTCAGGACCAAATAAACACTTTTTTCCTATACCATTTTTTCCGATTCGGCTCGGTTCAAGAGATACAGGCTGTTGAATAACCACAAAAAAATGTTATTTTTAGTTCTATCTCACAAACGGTTTTATCGAATGAAATGAATTTTAAAATATAGGTTTTCATTCATTTGATAAATCTTTTTCGAACACAAGATGTCACCCACGTCTTCCATTTTTCTCATTATAAGCATTTCGTTGCCAATACCAAAAATTCAAGAACCCAGCTCTTGAAACTAAGTTGGACGCCATCTAATGAATATTTGAACGTTTTGTATAATAACAGTATTCTTCATATTTTCTCGTATAATGCGCCGTTTTCGTGCAATTCCAAAATTAAAAATTATCTCTGAAATTTGAAAATTGGGTAGTTTTGCTGAATAGAACTCTGTTCAAAAGATCCACAGATGTGTACTGGCACAGATTTAGCTAGTTATTCTGAAGGTTATATATTAATTTTGATTTTTCAGAGGTGGCACAGCTCATTATAAAAACAAAAAATAGCTAGCCACATCTTTTTATCAGGAATGAATCGAAAAAAATGGTATAGGAAAAAATGTTTCTTTGGACCTCAAGAATGTACCATTAAATTATTTGTGCGAGTCAGACTCATTCTGTATAAATAACTTCCACTACATTACATATAGTTGCAGTTTATCAAAGTCGATCGATCGGAGTCTGATAATATTGAAGCAGATCGCAGGCGGTTCAAGTCTGAGCGCCCCTGGTGTAAATTATTAACAATTATAGGTCAATAACTATCATGAAGTATGTAGTATGTTTTTATGAAAAAAATTAATAAAACCTTTTTTTCTCAGTTTATAGTAGTTTTTTCCCGATTTTGAAGATTGGTTGTTGATTGATCGGTTGTGTTAATTATTAATAATAATAATAATAATGGGTATTTATTTCCAGAATTGTACATAAGTGACAAAATGGAAACAGGTCAAAATTCTCTACAAAAGATATTAACTACATTGTACCAATACAATATATCTATCTACTACAAAACTCCAAGAACTCGATTACAGAATAGGGTTCACATTGAGCTAACACTAAAAATAATTCTTTCTTGAAGAGTTTAATTTCCTTTATATCTCTAATTTTTCTTGGTAAGTGATTAAACAATTTCATACTCATATAGAAGCTATTACGTTCAGTGATTGACAGTTTGTGAATAGGTAGTAAATACTCAATGATTCTCCTGGTAGCATTTACATTTCCATATTTCTCAAAAAAGGAATTGTTCTTGAATAAAAACAATAAGAGTCTATATACATATAGGCTAGGCACAGTTAATATATTATGTCTCTTGAATACACCTCTACACGATTCCCTATATTTCATCCCAAACATTATTCTTATAGCTAGTTTCTGGGTGATAAACACACGTTCAGCTTGGGTGCTTCCTCCCCAGAGTATAATTCCATATGATACAACTTATTGAAAATTTGTAAAATATACTATCTTCAATGTTTCCATATCGATTCTGTTTCTAATAGCTTTCAACGTATAAAATGATTGTGTGAAGCTTTTTTGTTACTGATTCGCAGTGCAACCTCCAGCCAAGATTTTTCTCAATAACTACACCCAATAATCTCGTACATGAGTCTATCTGAACTTCTCTACTATCAAAATTAATAGTCTCAGGGAACGATAAATTTGAGCGATTAGTCGATACATTAGAAGGTTAGTTTTGTTTCTATTGAGAAGCAAACCATTATCTAGGCACCATTTTTCAATCCGTGTCATTGATCTTTTCAAGTTATTCACAACATCCTCAATGTTCCTACCTGATATTAAAACATTAGTGTCATCAGCATATAGGTATGTTTCTATGAGCTCCTCTATAGGTGCCATGTGCTCAGTAGTTGTGTCCTGTGGTTGCGATGTCTCAGTTAAGATGTCAATATGTGGAGGAAGTTCACTTTGAGGGCAGAAAATCTCATAGAAAGCCTCGGGCAGGTCGTCAATATAGACTACGAATAGAATAGGTCCCACTATAGTACCTTGAGGTACTCCTTTAAGTATGGTCCTTTCAGATGACAGAATTCTTGTACCTTCGTGGTGTAAAAAAGTTATTTGTTTTCTGTTGGTGAGGTAACTTCTAAAAAGTCTCAGAGGTATTCCCCTTATACCATATCTTTCCAGCTTTCTCAACAGCAATTTGTGATCCACGGAGTCGAAAGCCTTCGAAAAATCGACAAAAAGCCCAGCGGGACATTGACCTTCTTCAAGGATAGAAGTTATTTTCCACAGGAATTCGAATAAAGCTGTTTCAGTGCTTTTGGCCTCAGTGAAACCATGTTGAGTCTTTGATAAAACATTGAATTTCTTAAGGAACTTTACGAGGCGGTTTGAAAGAACTTTTTCGAAAATCTTTGCGAATGAGGTGATTAAACTAATTGGTCTGTAGTTAATAAAATCGTTTAAATCACCTTTTTTGTGGCATGGTCTTACGAGTCTTCTTTAGGGAATCTGGGAAAATACCTGATTTGAACACATGGTTCAATATGTAACAGAGAGGTTTTATCATTAGGGAAATGTGGCGTTTAATGACATTTATTGGGACTCCGTCATATCCACTGGAAGGTTTATTTTTCATTGATCTGATCACATCTAGTAATTCAGGCTCCTGAACTTCAAAAAGGTAGAATGAGTTGGATAATTTAGCTTTAACATTGCCATAAGTACCATCAGCAACAGAATTTGGAGATGTGGTGACGGGTGGCGTTATGAAGAAATCGTTGAAAAGGTCTGCTAACTGGGACATTTTGGCACCACTGTCATGGTGATGAATTTTAGGTCATTAGTATTAGTATTTATGTTTATGAAAAAAATTCCGACTATGTTCTGAATCAGTTGATAAAAGAGAGCAATATTTTTTTAATCTGAACTTCTTGCCTCTATATACCATCATAATAGAAGGAAATTGAAAGTCCTCTATGGGCAAAACATGTTTGTTTTTTGTATAAATTCTTCATTTTAAGGTTTTATATCCAGGTTAGTTAATTCACCTTCTATTTTTCATAACCAATTCGAAATATACAAAAACTTTACCATGCCTTAAGAACCAGATACATATATCCTTGAAGAATGACTAAACGTTCATTTCATCGTGAAAAATAGTAAAAACTGACATCTTCACAAGACAGTCGTAATTGAAAATTTGCTCAAAGGAATCACATTATGAAAACTTCACTAAGCTTTTCAAATTGTCCCATATGGATTAAGATATTTTCAACAGATTAAAACATATTTTTTCATGAAAACTCTTATTGAAACACCAAAATATTCTCCGTTCCTCGATGTAAACAAACAAAAGTGCATTAACTTTTTATTTTCAAAAATTGACACCAGGGGGCGTATCCCTTGTTTGGAATTCCCAATACAAGAGATTTTCCCAATAAAAACATTTGTAATTGCCATATTTTGAGTTCAGCTGTCAGCTATTTCAGCTTCAAACTTGGAACATTTCTATGTTTCAAGGCTTCAAAGTTATTTATTCTGTGACTCTCTACAAAGAGTGAGGTTAACATAAACAAACTTGAGTCAAATACATTATTTTCAATCTTTAATACTGATTTAGTATATTCATTCACTGCTATGAGTTATAGCTGCATGAATTAATGTTATACTTAAGTTTCTGAGATTGTGAGGAATTAATCTGAATATTTCTATGAGAAATTGATAAGAACTCGGAAACAACGGGGCAAAATAAGGAATCCATAGAGAGAATTGAGTTAAAATCAAACTTACCCTGGATGGATGAACGGTGGACCCATTGGCATCATGGGCATACCTGGAGGCATTCCAGGTGGTGGCATCATACCAGGAGGCATCATTCCGGGTGGATGAGGCCCTGGAGCATTACCTAATGCATGCTCTTGTTTAAGTTTTTTGTTTGGTGTTGGTTCATCATCAGAACCGGAATCATTTCCTCCTTGTCGTTGCTTCTCATGTTCTTTCAAATCTGCTGGTGGTATTCCTGCAAAAAATTAGACTTCATATAGTAACACCCATTTACAACAAATAATAGCGACACTAAAGTACAAAAACTTTATATTTTTATACTTTACCTTCCATTCCGTATATCTCTATTTCTATATTTGAGCGAAGTGGTAATGAATTCGGTACTTTATCAATTGTCTCTTTGTGAACTTGCATACAATGAATGGATAAACCAGGTCCTGTATATAACTTCTTATGGCATATGTGACACTTGAAATGTTTTGCTTTCTGATGCTGTATCAAGATTTTTTCGTCTTCGAATTCTCGATTACAATACCTAGATCTAGTTGAGGATAATTCGAACTGAACAAATATTAAAAATAGAATGCTTCGTTGATAAAAATAACCCACCTCACGCATTTTGAATAGAGAAGAGAGGCCACTATTTATTGAAAGGTTCAAGAAATGTAATATATAGCCAATAATCAAAAGGATACCAACACCAGGGCTTAGACATCTTCTTCTTTTTGCGACCCATTTTTGGATAATCTAAAATTCAGTTCAACTTCTATTTACAAAATATCACAGTGTATCACTAAATTAAATAGATTGGAAATATTTCACTTCTTAAAACTGCGCCTAAAGTTACTTCTAAATATAAAATGGCGACAACAAATTCAACTCGAGGGCAACATCGACGAGGAAAGAAATATTTGGCAGACTTGCGTGATGCTACTGGACAGATGACCTACTTCCCTAACTAAAGAACTCTAAACCACTGAAATAGGCATTTTGAAGTTTCGCTTTTCATTCAGTAGGTGGCCCTACTGTGATTGACTCATAGACATAGAGACATGGACTGTGCCTTCCCTTTATATCTATGCATGAAATACGGTCAAAAAAAGTGACAGAGAGAAAAACACGTCGGGAAGGCAGTTGTCTTTTTCTAGAATTTTGATTGGTCTACACTCACCTCTATGTGAACAAAAAAGAGAAAGGTATATCCCGACGAGCTTTTCTCTCTTTCTAATAAATAGCCAATTTCATGCTGGCATTGCTCAGTCCATGTCTCTATGTCTATGGATTGACTTGATATTTATATTCTGTGGATTGACTAAACCATGGACTAAACTACAGTGACTTTATTTGATAAAGTCACTTCTCAAAAATATAAAACAAATTATCTATTTATTTCTGCAAGGAGTAATAGTAATGTTACTTCATTCTTATATGATATAACAACATAAAAAAATTCTTTCAATCTATAAACTTAGAAAAACATTGATTTCCCGCAGAAGTTATACTACCATAAAAAGTATAAGAAATTTCATAACTTAAAATTTCTGTTTTTGGCCCAGTTTTCAGTGACCGACTGCGATTGAATTTACTGTTTCGGACTTTAGTAAATAATGAAATTTCAATAGTTTTAATTCAATCAACCCTTCATCATTATGACCATCATTATTACGTCGAACCGGTACAGTCTTCACTCTTCGGTACAATTTTGCATTATATTGAATTGATGTAGCCGATACTTGATGAAAATCCATATTTGAACTTAAAACAGATTATACGATTTTCTTAAATGAGTTTTATTCAAGCCACGACTCGTGTTTCATCGCTCTCACAATATATGTATCATCTTCAAGTGGAAAATGCCACGTGGCCAAAAAGCTGGTTTCAGCTTCATTCAAATATTGAATTGATGTGGCCTATACTTGATGGAAACCCATAATTGAACTTAAAACAGATCAAACGATTTTCACAAAATGAGTTTTTAAACCACGACCCGTGTTTCGCTACCACAATAACATCTGCAGGTGGGAAATATCAGGTGGCCAAAAAACTGGTTTCAGCTTTCTTCAAATTTTGAATTGATGTGGCCAATACTTGGTGAAAATTCATAATCCAAGAAAGTTGAAACCAGCTCTTTGGCCACCTGAAATTGTTGTTACATCTCTCCGTTGGCGTTCGTCGCATAGAACATAGAAAGAAACAAGTAAGCCAGGAGATTCACCTTGTAGGTAGGTAGGGACCAAAGACGGAATTCAAATTTTTTTTTTATAAGTAACTGTCTATCGGTGCCTTGTTTTTGTATACTTTTTTCTATTTAAATAAAAACAGTTCATTTATTGATCATGATGTTTTACAAATTGACAATTGTTCCATTGTATAAATTGATTTATAAGGATTTCCAAAAACGCCGACCCTTATTAGATGCAATTACCTTAGACATGTCAAATGTCAATGACCATGTCAAAGCTTGATACTTTATTGCTTCGTCCCACAGGTCATGTGAAACTTGTGATTCAATTGATGTTCGAATGTTTTCCCTCAATGGCAAATGGAAAAATGAATTTGAGAAATGTCCAAAATTCCCCTTTCTCCTTTTTCTTATGCATTTTTCGGGTATTTGGGGGTCGTTTAGGTGAGCAACTTTTTGCACCTTTCGGTGTTCAGTCCCATCCGTTTAGTAATATACGAGGATATATTGATATCTAGTTAGCCTAGACCAGTTTCATGCATGAAAAAAATATTGCGTTACCATAGCAACGAACAATAACTTATTAGAAGTGTCAGTGTGAAGTTTGAGGTCAAAAAAGTAAACCAGAGTTACGCAATAAATTAAAAGAAAGAAGATGTCCAGCGAAATTGTAAAAATCGAAAAATTGAAGTATCGAGCCATCATCAAGTACCTGTATTTAAAGGGGTTAATAGGTAAGAAGATTTACGAAGATATGCTTAATACCCTTGGTGATCAATGTCCTTCGTATGCGACCGTGAAAAATTGGACTGCAAGCTTCAAAAGAGGTAAATTTTCCATTGAAGATGATGACCGATCGGGAAGGCCAGTTTCTGTGTCAGTCCCTAAATATCGATGCACTTTACGAAACGGATATCTGAAGCACTTAATAATTCATACAAACGCGTTCATTATATAGTTCACGTCAATTTTGAGAAAAATTGTTGCAAAATGGATCCCCAAATGTTTGAATGTTGACCAAAAGATAAGACTTGGGTACATTTTAACGATCCAGAAAAAAAGCAACAGTCGATGGAAATGCGACACTCTGGTTCTCCAAGACCTAAGAAGTTTCGTGTACAAAAATCTGCTGGAAAAGTTTTTGCTTCAGTTTTTTGGGATTGCCATGGAGTACCTAATCATGATTGATTTTTTGGATAAGGATAGATCAATAACCGGAGATCACTATTTGACATTACTGACCACTCTGCGGAAAAAAATTAAAGAGAAAAGAAGCGAAAAGCTATCCAAATCCAAATGTGTTTTGTTTTTGCAGGACAACGCCAGTTACATATTAGAATCCTCCTATCTTCATATAAAAGACCCATGGTTCATCTTGGGATATCATATTACACTGATACTAGGAATTATCCTATGAGTAGGGGAATAGTAGGTTACATGTAATATTAATTACCATAGTTAAGGCATTATTGTATTGAATGTCGAGACTTTAACATTGTCCACTTCAACAATAGTCAATAAAGCTTTTTTAAAAATCAAAGTTATTAATTCAGAAACATAAGTGGCGCAGTCGGTAGGATACCCAAAACATTTTTTTTGACAAACATCGCAAAGAAAATTGTGTTCGTTTCAACGATTAGTTGGGTATTCTGAAATTTTCATCGAACCTTGGCCCCAAAATCGACCAAGTTCAACCCAGTGGTACAACACCAGCGAGCAGAAGTCAACATCGCGGAAGCTCATAGTTAGGACAACCAATCATCAGCATTCAGGAGGAGAAATTATAGTTAGGTACGGAGTTTCTAGAACGAAACTGCCTGCTATAATCGCTGTATCCCCTGAAGCAGAAGAAAAAGAAGAAAGAAGAAATCTTTATGAAGCCAATAGCGTAAGTTTCACATCCTTTTTCCACAATCCAATCACTTTATAGTTTTATGCTCATTTTTTTAATTTTTTTTCTCATCATTTGAATACTTGATTTTTTCTCGTGATTCTATTGTGATATACAAGTTGATATTCATATGAACAATATTAGGGATCGTAGTCCTTTAAGAAGAGAAAACAGAGAACAAATAATGGCAGTTCCCCAAATTCAAAAACATCACATTGATTGCATTCCAGAATATGACGGAAATCCAGCAACTTTGGCTATTTTTATTCAATCCAGCGAGTATTTGATTAATAATTTTTCCGATCAAAATAACATTGCAAACCCACAAAATGAATTTCTGCTTCGAGCCATCATTGGCAAGTTAACCGGAAGAGCACTTAATTTAGTAGGTAGTAGAGGAAATCTGAGAAACTGGCTATCAATTAAGAACTTACTGTTGCAATTTTTCTCAGATCAGCGAGATGAAAATTGTCTAGTTGGAGATTTGATGCATTTGAGACAAGGAAAATTCGAAAATCCGGTCAACTTTGGTCACAGATGTCAAGATCTGTTAAGTTTACTTCTCAACAAAATTCAATTAACGGAAGTAGATCCGAATATTATCGAATTAAAGAGAACTTTGTTTGAAAATCAGGCACTTAATGCTTTTCTTAGGGGCCTTCATTCTAATTTGCCTATAAGATTGAGAAATCCACAAACCTTAGAACAGGCTATTTCATTTACAATTGAAGAACAGAATTTTGCGTATGCTAGACGGAATTTAACAAACACTTATTCTCCAAGTCCTCAATTAAAACCTTCTTTTCCGATTAAACAAAATATTGCACGCCCCCTGTATCAGAATTTAAGTCCTATTCATCAAACACCATTACCACAAGTTCGCCAAAATTTAATTAATTCAAGTCAAAATAATCCAAGAAGCATTCAGTTTAGGAATGTGACACCAAACCGTTCACAACCGGTCCCTATGGACACATCGTCAGCAAATACAAGACGCACGGAAAGACCGCAAAGTCGAATTCAACCCAATCGGATAAATCAAAGAAATTTCATTTCTGAAGAACTCTTTCAGCATGATATCGATGAAAGTATTAATCAGTACGATGCAAACGATCCATACTACGATGATTATTCTAACATGTCCAATTACGGTTCAAGCGATCAATATGAAGTTACGCCGCAGTTCTGTAACAATAATCAATACTCTGATTTACCTGATGAAAATTTTCAGTCTCTATCAACCCACCAGGATCAAACCTAATCAACATTACAAATATTAATAACTCTGCTCTACCCTTCATAAAAATCCCAAAAGTCGGTTTGAAATTTATGATTGATACTGGAAGCTCAAAAACCCTAATCAGCCCCCGAACTGTTGAAAAATTCTATCAAAAATTTATCAGATATTCTCCATTCAAAATAAAAACAGCTCACAAAATTACATATCATGAATACGTTGCGCATATACCACTCCCAAAAATTTTCAAAACTAAAGAATACTTCGATTTCCACATTTTTGAGTTTAATGAAGAGTACGACGGATTAATTGGAATGGATTTACTAACCCATTTAGGTGCTAATATCGATCTTAAAAAAAATGTGCTCTACACAAAAAATGGACCTATTCCTTTATATTTCAAAAATAACTCTTACTCATACGCCCTACCACCTAGATCTCAAAAAGTTATAAAAGTACCCATAAATTCAATCGAAGTCAATCAAGGTATTGTAGAGTATGTGAAATTGAAGGAAGGTATCGAAATTCCACAATGTTTAATTAAAATAGAAAATAACGAAGCTTACCTGACAATAACGAATAGTAATGAGACGGAAGAACAAATTACGATAAATCCACTCGAAATCATCGAAATTAATGAATCCGATATTACACCGATCACAACAGCCCAAAATGACGCAAAAACTGATAATCTCTTGAAAGAAAACATGAAAAATCTTCGCTTAGAACACCTGAATAAAGAAGAAAAAGAAGCCATTCGAAAATTATGCTTTGAATATAGGGACGTTTTTCACTGCAAAAAGTTACCCTTAAGTTTCACGAATGTAGTCAAACATGAAATAAGAACTTCGGACGAAACACCAATTTTCCAAAAAGCATATAGAATGCCAGAAACACAAAAGAGAGAAGTTGAAAGACAAGTTGAAGAACTTTTGAAAAACGACATTATTCAACCGTCCAGTAGTCCATGGAGCAGCCCAGTCATCGTAGTTCCAAAAAAAATTGACGCATCTGGAGAACAGAAATATCGGTTATGTGTAGACTATAGATTACTTAATAAAAAGAGCATTGACGATCAATATCCACTCCCAAATATCACGGAAGTATTGGACAAGCTAGGAAATTGCAAATATTTTTCCACACTCGATCTAGCATCAGGTTACCATCAGATCGAAATGCATCCTAGAGATATACCTAAGACAGCATTTTCCACAGAAAGAGGACATTATGAATATAAAAGACTACCTTTTGGACTGAAAAACGCACCAAGAACATTTGAAAGAATAATGGACAACATTTTACGAGGCATTATGAATGAAGCGTGTGTAGTTTATTTGGATGATATAGTTATATTTTCAACATCACTTCAAGAACATCTAGAAAAACTGCGTAAGGTTTTCGATCGCCTTAGAGCAGCAAACTTAAAAATCCAAATGGACAAATCCGAGTTTTTAAAAAAAGAGGTTCAATTCTTGGGACACATTATAACATCAGAAGGTCTTAAACCAAACCCACTAAAAATTGATTCAATCTTACGATACCCAATTCCCAAAACACCAACAGAACTGAAAGGATTTCTCGGACTCACGGGATATTACCGTAAGTTCATAAAAGACTACGCAAAGATAACAAAACCGATGACTGTTTGTCTAAAAAAAGGAAAAAAAATCACTCACTCGGAAGATTTCATACAATCATTCAACAAATGTAAAGAAATATTAACTAATCCCCCCGTTTTGCAATATCCTGATTTCAGTAAAAATTTCATAGTCACTACAGATGCATCAAACGTCGCCATTGGAGCTATTTTATCGCAAGGACCCATTGGTTCTGATAGACCAATATGCTACGCATCAAGAACCCTTAATCAATCTGAAGAACGCTACAGCACCATCGAAAAAGAACTTTTAGCAGTAGTTTGGGCAGTGAAGTACTTTAGACCATACCTATATGGAAGGAAGTTTACAATTTGTACTGATCATCGACCTCTAATTTGGTTAGACAAACTCAAGGAACCAAATTCAAAATTACAAAGATGGAAAATTCGACTAGAAGAGTATGACTACCAACTTGCATACAAAAAAGGATCTATAAACAAGAATGCTGACGCATTATCAAGAATACAATTGAATACTACAGACACTGAATCTCTAATAAATAACGTAGACGAAGACGAAATCGAAAGGCTATTGGAAGACGCTTCATCAGTCGAGATGTCAGAATCAGAATTAGATGAAATCCTAAAAAACCTAGATACGGTGGAAGAGGGACATGAAGAAAATTCAGAAAGTAATGAAGACACAATGCACTCTACAAATACGGACACGGAAAACTCATCACCGATAAAAATATCAAACGACATCATTGACTCGAAACCAAATCAATATTTTATTCAGGAAGTGTATAATAACCCGAAAGCCGTGAGAAAAGAATCCATGGGAAACATAAAAAAATTTTACGTGCAAATCAGCACTTCGAACAACGAAGACGAGATCATTAAATTCTTAAAAGAATATACTGCAGATAAGAAGAGATATTATTTCCACTTCGAATCCGAGAACATGTTTGAAACATTCAGCAACGTTGTAAACAAGCTATTCAACAGAAACGGACCAGAGATAATATACTGCACTGAAAGGAGAGAAGTAATCCAAGATGACGAACTTATCAACCAAGCGATTAAATTCCAACACGAGGGAAAAACAAATCATAGAGGTATAAACGAGACCCTGAGACAACTTCAGCGAAAATATTATTTTCCATCCATGAAAGAATACGTTTCGAACTATATAGCGAACTGCGAAATTTGCAAAAAAAATAAATACGAGAGAAACCCTCCAAAAATCGATATGATGTTAACAGATACCCCATTCAGGCCTTTTGAAAAAATACATCTAGATATTTATACCTTGGAAGGTACGAAATTTCTAACTATTGTTGACGCATTCACGAAATTAGGTCAAGCTATAGAACTGAAATCCAAAAATGCTGTAGATATATTTCATGCCCTATTAAATTACTTTTCTTTTTACGGAACACCGCAACTTATAAGCTCAGATCAAGGAATGGAATTTTTCGGACATATTATAAAAGAACTTCTAGAAACACATAAAATAAACACTCATTTCACAACAGCACATCATCCAGATTCTGACGGAATAATTGAGAGATTTCATTCAACAATAGCAGAACACTGCAGAATTCTAAGGTCACAATCCAAAGACGCCATAGGAATCATTATGAAATATGCTATAATAGGTTATAACAACTCGATTCATTCCACAACCAAACTAACCCCAATCGAACTCACATTCGGCCATACAAAACTGAAAGACCCCCTAGATATCTTGTATGATAAACAAATGTATAGTGACTATTTACAAAAACATAAGGAAAAACTAGCTTTAGTTTATGATAAAATCAACGAAAATATAATTACTCATAAAAATAGGATTGTCAAAAAAATTAACGAAAATACAAAAAACCCTTTCAAAGTTGGTCAAACAGTCTACGAAAAAAGCTATAAATATGCACGAAACAAAAGCGGACCTAAATTCAGCGGACCATTTACCATTACAAAAATATTACCAGGTAATAAAGCGCTTATTCAAAAAATTGAAGGTAACAAATCGAAACAAAACATTGGTCGGACAGTTCATTTGAAAAATCTAAGACAACCTATTGTTACAGGCTCATCACCCTCGCAACAATCTGCGGGTCCATCATCGTAGAATGTACGGAAGTAAAAATAACCCAAATAACAGATAATCCCGGCATGTTACCCCTGAAAAAGGGATCATCTCAAAATATTGTAAACTATTGGACACTTATTCAAATCTTCGATTTATCCAACATTACGGTGGAATTCAATAAATTAATATCTAGCTATCAAAATATGAACACATCATTTCACAGTTCAACACACGGCAAAAGCTATTTACATGAAATCTCTAATCACAAATATATCTTAGATTATAAAATCAGTGAAACTCGTAAGAAACTCAGGCAATTAATAACAATCCCGAAAATTAGAGGAAGGAGAGGTTTGATAAATGGATTAGGTTCCGTATGGAAATCAATAACAGGAAATCTAGATCAAAGTGACGCTGACAAATATGATAAAGCAATTCAAAATTTGAAAGACTCGCAGCAGAACTTGATTGAAGTGGCAAATTCTCAAATCAGTTTAACAGAAAATTCAATAAATATCTTCAATAATTCTATGAGCAAGTTGCAACATAATCAAGCACTCTTGGAGAATAAAATCAGCCAAATAAATTTCTGGATGAACTCATCAGCCATGGATTCATGGGATGATTTCAATTTTATTGTTCTAAACTCAGTTTTCACACACATTACTCTAGCAATAGACATCATAAGTCAAATATTGAGCGATATAGAAATAGCTATTTCTTTTGCCCAAACAGGAACTCTTCATTCATCTATAATCTCACATGAAGAATTGAAAAAAGAACTATTCAATATTCAAGCAAAAATTCAAAATAATCAATTACCCTTCACCATTGAAGACGAAAACATCATTCAGTATTATGTTTGTATTAAAGTCAAAGGATTCATAAGTAAAAATCAAGTAAGATTCATTCTTGAAATTCCTCTTACGGAAATTAATAATTACAATTATTTCGAGCTATTTCCATTGCCAATTCTGAAAAATAACTCTTATCAAATTATCATCCCCCACACAAAATTCCTTTCCTTATGTGAAACAAAATACGCTCTATTCAACCGACCATGCAAAGAAGTTTTTCCCGCCAATTTCCTATGCGAGGAAAATACAAAACCCATATCATCAAGCAACCCCTGTGAAGTCGAACTACTGAGTGTCACCAAAAACTACACGAGCTGCAGCCCAAAAGTTACCAATCTAAGGGGATCAAATGTCCATCAACTAGCCGTTGATTATTGGATGGTCATCACAACTGAGGAGAAGATTGCCAGAGTGAAGTGCGCAGACAGTGCCGAAAAAATAGTGTTGTGCGGAACATACATTATTTTCGTTCCTCACGGCTGTGAAGTGAATGTGGACAAAGAAATTCTAAAAAACTGGAAGCATAGCCCCTCTAGAATGAACATTGTCCACTTACCGAACATAAAAATTCAAGAAATATCTGAATCAAAGACTCTTGAAAAAATTGATCAAGTTCCTTTAGAATTGGACGATATCGAACTTGATAACATAAGAAATATTGGACTACAAATAGAACATTCAAAGAAACAAATTCTTTCAATGAAAAGTCCAATCATCCACTATGATAATTTGAGTCTTTACACATTGATAATATATGTAATCATAGTTTTTATAATTTTATGGTCTATAGTTAGTAAGTTTAATATAAGAAAAGAGGAAACCGCTTACACTAGGAAAAATAAAAATAATCCATTGGAGGATATTGAGCTCAAAAATTAGAATTTTCAAAATCCCCAATTTTCTCACTTAAGCGCGGAGGAGTTACATATTAGAATCCTCCTATCTTCATATAAAAGACCCATGGTTCATCTTGGGATATCATATTACACTGATACTAGGAATTATCCTATGAGTAGGGGAATAGTAGGTTACATGTAATATTAATTACCATAGTTAAGGCATTATTGTATTGAATGTCGAGACTTTAACATTGTCCACTTCAACAATAGTCAATAAAGCTTTTTTAAAAATCAAAGTTATTAATTCAGAAACATAAGTCGCCCCTGCACACAAAACAAATCTCATGTTGCCATGCAAAAAATTCGTGATTTAGGGTTTGAATTACTAGAACACTCCCTTTATTCAGCAGATTTGGCTCAATCCGACAATCATCTCTTTCCTCAACTGAAAAAAAGTTTAAAAGGTCGTAAATTTTCTTCGAACGAGCAGGTTATAAAAGCTGTGGAGGTCTGGTTTGCAGAGCAAGAAGAAATAAAACATTTTTTTGAAAGGTCTAGAGACGTTGCAGGTTCGCTGTAATAAATATATCCAATTAAGAGGAGAATATGTTGAGTAATAAAATATTTTGACATTGAAATTTTGTTTGGGTCTATAGTAGGCTAAAAATTTTTCAATATATCCTCGTATGTAGAAGGGTAGTTTGTGAAAATGACTTGAAATGAGTGCGGGAAAAGTGTTGAACGCGCACGCTTGTAGAAAATAATTATTTTCCTTACAAGTGCGGAAAATGATACGGTTTTTCCCGCAAGTAAATGTTAGAGTAAATTATATTCTGTCATGTCTTTATGCACCATGCACCGAATAAACGATGAGGTTACCATGGTAACGACAGAATAACGTCTTTCAAGGCATATAAATGATATAAATTAATCAAATTTGATCTGTTTCGTAAAATGGATATTGAATATATTAATATATTTCAAGCGCTTATCAAAAAAATGTTGTTCCTAACTCTTACGGAAATCATCACTTTCCACACTTCTTAGGAAAATAACTATTACTTGGTTCCATACTAAATTACAACGTTGACAACTTGGTTTTCATCGGTGGGAAAATTGACACACATATAGATTTTTGACACTTTATCTCTACAAAACTGGTAATGTTTGTCATAAGATATTCACAGATTTCAGGCGGTTAATAATATTACAATAATTATTTCGAAATTCTTCTTTGTACTTAAAAATAACGTAATCGAGAAATCTTTGACTAGAAATGTATTTCTCACACTCTGGTAATATCACAATGGAACAATTCTTCTTGTAGTGGTTCAGCTGAACCTTGTTGCTCGTCATAAAATAAGTTCTGCCCACTCCCGGTCTCAGAGTGTCCAAGGTGTAATGGTTGAAAACTGTCAAGCTATTTCGCGAAGAAATGAAACTCTTTCCAGACTCCTCTTTGCCGCTTAATTTACTTCGCGATGCGTATCTGAAGAAAAAAACTGGTTCATTTTCTGTTTTATTATTGGGTTCTCGGAAATAATATGCGTTTCGGACGCTGAAAGATGCAAAACGATCCTTCAGGGCTCCCGATATGGTATCAAATAAATCCTTCCAATTATTTTCTTGTTTGGGCACAATTATCTCATCGATATCCAGTGGTATAACGTAGTCAGAGTTGAGGTTTTTGTAGAAGCAATCGTTGTATGCCGCAACCTCGTATTTCCTTCTCTGCCAAACCATCTCTGCATCCATTTCACTACCATCAGGGTAGATAGATCCTTCTATTGGTTCAAAGTAAAAAACTTCGATTTTTTTGCCGTTTGTTTGCAACCACTCCAAAATACCCTTAGTCCTATCGTTCACCAAATGATAATAAATGTTGATCTTTTGGGCTCCTAAAATTTCGTTTATTTGAATCCATTGCAGGAGACCCTCGCTTATGTCTTCGTTGAAAACCAAAGGTTTAACGCAAATCGTAAAGTTCAATCTCCTACTGGTGTCATTATAAGCTTCAATGGCGAAATTACTGTGAGGAGTTCCACAAGGTTCTGTACTCAATGATACGAATTTGGGTTTGAACACGTTCGGCACTCGGCAAGATAGCAGTACTGGCTCAAAATATGAATGTACATCGTTTTTGTTCCATTCTTCAGACCATATTGTAGTTATCACAGCTTTGGTAAAATGGTTGGTATTGTTTCTACTTCGAATTTGACAATAGATCTTATTGGCAGGAATACCTGAAACAAAACATTATTATAATGATAACATACAACAGAAATATTTCAAAAAACTAATGATCTTTAAACATATTTTGCATGAAAAAACACAGAAATATATCCACTAACAGAACTGGATATTTCATCATGAAGATAGAATCAGGGCTGTATTTTTTATTCTCCCCTAGCCCTTTGCCATTTATAATTTGCCGCCCTTTAGAATGTACTGAATAATTGAAGAAAATTAGCAAATTGTATATTTGTTTCATTGGGTAAATTCAACAGAAGTTAATTGATATAATGAATTGCTACAAAAGTTATACGAACTCTTTTACGTAATTCAAAATTAACTGCAATTGAAATTTCAACAAAACATTCTAATAATTTGAATGCAATAATGAAAGTATGACAACTTAGGGAGGTTGCTGATGTGATGGTGTTGAAAAGAAGAAATTCTCATTACGTCAATAAGTCATTTTCAAACAAAATTCAACAGATGAGAAGGATTTTTGTTTTCGAATCATCAACTGGGTGGCTTCTGTTACAAGAAGGGTTAACCTATAGTCGAGATTACATTGCAAAATGAAAGCAACAAGTTTGCAGAGAATATTCGACGAAAAACTAACGCGATTTTCAATTATCTTGGATCTAAATGTCTGCTCCCTGCAATGCAGTCAGTACAAACCATAATACATACGATGCAACGAAATTTTGCTATCAATAAATTTCAAACTAATTGGTTTTTGTCCTTAGGGTGACTACAATGGAACGATACAAACGATCAGTTTGTTTGTAGGTTACGATTTATATGCGATTGATCGATTACGAAGAAGGACTTCTTTCAACAGTAAATCGTGCTAATTTTTCTGATTTCAAACAAGTGAACATAACTCTTGTTTATAGCATTCGACTTTAATGGTTGATTGTGCTCGTTTATTTATTGGTTATTCATTTTAGATTGCTATATGAAAAAAGATTCATCGGTGGAATGGTCAGTGGTGGACTGTGGACTTTAACTTAAACACAATGTAACTGCCATCAGTGGCGGTTTCAGGGCTGCTTTTGGGGCAGCATAACTTTATATTTGAAATTCTGTAAGGTGTTTCTTGATATAAAAATAGTAATATCTTTATAATTGTAATATAAGCTATATGTTTGGAAGAAAACTACTTAGAAACTTTTTCTTATGTAAAGGGGGAAACAAAATAATTTTTCGATATACGAAAAAAGAGCAACTCTTCTAGTAATAAATCTCAAAATTTCATCGAGCTTGGTGCAAAAGTTCGGTCTTGACGGATTTTAACTGACCCCTCCTTTTTGGGGAATTTTCCAAGGACAACTTTCGACACGAGTATCTCCCAGAAAAAACATTGTAGCTCCAAATGTGATACTTAATTGGTCCAAAGAAGTAGACGGATCATGTTTCTGATTTACCTCAGTCTATCGTGAATTTTTGAGAACGTTACAAGTAAAGATTGTAGAGTATAAACATAGGAAACAAAGCGACTAAAGTGATGTGAGCGCCATCTGTGTTTCAAAAGTGTTTTTAAGGCCCTAAAACTGGTTAAAATTTATGATTATTGGAATTTTTGTCTAATTTCTTTGTGAAGACCTTTAAATATCGTTCGAAAATTATTGTATGGTGAAGAACAGTGGATCAAACGAAGAGAAAAATGGGAATGTAAGTATTAAAACTGGTAACAAGTGAAGGTTTTCAATTTCAGTGCTACGAAGTGGATAAAATTTTCAGGGCATAAAGGCCTGGAAACACCACTGCCTACACCATGTGCAATGAACATTTTACTGCAAATCAATTGAGAACTGTTCATCCACGTAAATTGTATGCAGGAAGCATCCCTTGCATGAAGGGCCTATTTAGGGAAAATAAAAATGACTCTTATACGTCCATTCAAAGATTCTCAATTGCTTCCCCTTCAATATATGTTTTGTTCATTCATTAATCAATTTGTACAGTGTGTCATGTGTCATAAAGAGACCATATCATAAAGAAATTATAAAGAAACTATACTGACGGGCTAACATACATGTCTTGTATACCTCTCTAAGATTTTTTTAATTGTGGTTCCGAAAATTCTGTAAATAATAGGTATTTGAGTAACTGAAATGTGTAGGTATGCTATAATGTTAGATATATTGAATATTGGTTCATATTGATTTCTGATACAAATTGTACAAATTCCACTAAGTTTATAATATCTAAAAAACGTATTGCGCAGAAATGACCTCTTCGACGTATAGCAGATAACAAGAGTTGTCCTAGTCAAAGCTCTATTCGTTGTCCATAATTTCAAATTTTTGAAAATGTTTATAAATAGCAAATAAAAATATAGCACATCCGACAGAGTATTTCATTGACATCAATAGATTCCAGAAAATGCTCAGATGAAAACTAACACAAAATAAAACCATACTTTTGTTTTGTCGCTCAGGATGTTTGTTTTTTGGTCTCAACAAAGTCGATGTTGAAATCCAATACAAGGAATACATTTAGAATTTCGCGCCTTTCAATTATAAAACAGCAAACTGTTATCAAACAGTTTTTCTGTATTGACAGAACGTTTTCAGCGCCATCTCATTGTCGAATGTGTTTTCACTGGCCAAAATGAGAAATGCTCAGAAGCACCCTTTACAAGATAATGGCGAAAAATCGAAAATATGGAGTTTTTTTAAATAGCAATTAATGAAGAAACTAATTACGCCAGCGATACAGACAGAATTTTTTCGAGTAGAAGAGTTGGCTACTCCTACATATAAAAGAAAATTTCAATTCCGGAATATACAGAGTGATCATAATTTAATTAATTCTCAAACATCAACTACAAATAATCGTCGAAAACTTTCTTATTTCAAATGGCGTACCCGGTATTTCTATATTTCGTTGAACGTAAAAATTAATTTCGAAACTATCTGAAAAAATTTCCTATATCTAAACCTGATAGTTTCTGAGCAATTTTCGATTTTTAATTTAAAACTAGTAGGTAAACCATTTTCGCCACTATCTCGTAAATGGTCCTTCTAAGGTATAAAGTGATCTGAAGAAAATCATCATAATTTGAGCTTGCCATTCCATTTTTGAGGTCAAATATACATAGTGTTACATTTAAAAAAGTATAATTTTGGTCGATATCTTGACCCTGTATATATGATAATAATTTTAAATTTTGCTTTTGAACACCCTGCACACACCACAAGAAAAGATTTTCAAAATATCTTTATTCACTCGCTCAAAATGAGCGCCGCGACTGGGGTGAGCCACCCGGTATATATTACCTACTGCATGGAAATGAATGGTGCACATTCCTAGCATTTAATAAAGTAATCACTTGTTTTTTCGTTATCGATGAAAATTTTGGAGCGAAATTTCAGGATCAGATGGTAGTATCTTCAATATTCTTTGTCAAAATCAAGGAATTATGCTCACCCCCGGTGGTTTCAGTTGCGGGAAACAGGGATGCAAAGAGCGGAAAAGTTGTTCCCCTTCGAATCAGAAATTCAGGGGTCCGAGTGATTCCACATTTTCAAGGTGTTATGTTTTCATTGGACCACACTGTAAATAGCGCCTGCCATAACCGTACTCAGTCTACCCTGCCTAGATGCTGTTGCCCTATCATGTTTCAGGAATATTCAGCCTTGATCGTATTCGATTTTCTTTCTAGATATCGAAAATACCTTCTCGAAGTGATTAACGAGATAATATATATAAAATGAGTATTAAAAAGTAATGGATCAATTTACATGATAATATCGTAATTAATGGAAGTGCCTATTGTAGGCACCTCTGCTATCTCTTCTTGATAATTACGCCAGTTCTAAAAGTACTGGGTTTGGGTTCTTTCCACAGTACCTATAATATTATCTTAATATATAATATACAGGGTGTTTCCAAATTTGACGTGAGGAGGAGTTGGAGGAGGTGTTAGTATCACTCATTTGCTGTCGTTTGAGCCATATTTATTGTTACTTAACAAAAAATCAACAGTTTCCGAGATATTTGAGTTCTTGTGCTTTTCAAACTAACCTCACTTCATTTTTCGTAAATTTTTTCTACGTCGACCAAGTTTGATTATAATTTTGGATTATTTTCATCAGAAAAAGAGATGATACGTATGAAAAAAGCAAAACTATCATCATATCATACTAATTCTTTTTCAACATCTAATACAGGATAGTTTTGCTTTTTTTCATACGTATCATATCTTTTTCTGATGAAAATAATCCAAAATTATAATCGAACTTTGTATACTGCATTTACATTTATTTTAGCAGTCGGTTGGCCATGAAATAATTTTCTTAAGTTTTTGTAACTAGAACGGAGTAGGGTTGGCACTCATGAAACGTCGTTAATGTCATAACGCCGTTGCCACAACTAATATCAATTTTCATCACGAAAATGCCGAAAGTGATTGAAAAAAGAGACAGGGTTTCAGGAAGTGCTATTTAGAATTCAGGTCCGCTCATTCAAATAGTTATACCCTGATATTCTGAAATCCACAATACGTCAGACGGTAGCGAACATATTCAATTTAAGAGAATTTATATAATGTTTCATCTGAATCTAAACGACTTATATTTCAGCTGAATACTTCCACAATCAGAAAGAATGTGAATGAAGAGGATGACAAAGAATTTCCTTCTATTGGGAGACCCATAAAAGTGGTGGCATTTGAGAATTTTATGTTTGAGTGAATTAATGCGAAAAGTTTACTACAGGATATTCGATGAATGTCATCGTAGAATAAGTTCCCAAAAATTAATTTTTCTATTTTTCATTTGACTTGTCCTATACATTGTAAACGTCTTAAGGTACCAATAAATACCCAATTATTATTATTATATCAATGATAAACAGCCACAAATACGCACCAGTTGTCCTGTTGATTATTTATATTCATGTGAAATTTTTGTTCAAAGGTGGAAGTTCATCTTGATTTGAAACTTCCTTTAATTCCTTTCACTTATATTGAAGCAAAATGATTTTTGTTGAAGAATTTAACATTCTTATAATTATCTGTTAATTCCTTCGGGAGATACCCATTCCCAACCACTGCATCATATGCATTCCATCTTCGGGTTAATATTTTTGAAATCTACTACTGATGTAACGTATTCAAACTTCAGCCAAAGAAGATAACCAAAATTATCAAGCTAGTGCATATTATGATATTATACTGATCTCTTGTATTTTCCATGCAAATAACTGGATTTCGTATGCCTCCAATCAGTTTGTATAAACTTCAATTATGTTCGTCACATATTTTCCGAAGAGATTCGACATTGTGATAAAATACGCAATAGCAGAAACTTTTACGTAGAACGGGCAACATAGCGTTGATTTAAAACCCAAAAATGTTTTGACAAGCGTCATAACCCCACATTTTCGTACTATACAGAGTGAAATGTGTCAAATTTCCATGGCCAACCGACTGCTTAAATAAAAGTGAATGGAGAATAGAAAACATTGACGAAAAATGAAGTAAATAAGTTGAGAAATTTTTTGCAAAACACAAGAACTCAAATATCTCGGAAACTGTTGATTTTTGGTTATCAATAAATATGGCTCAAACGACAGCAAATGAGTGATACTAACACCTCCTCCAAGGTTCACGTCTAATTTGTAAACACCCTGTATATATTCTCTTGAGAACGTTCAGAAATATTCAATGAAATAGAAGGTATCTTCAAAACTCGATTGAATTTATGTACTCGATACAAAATAGTAAGTTAAATTTTCATCATTGATGATTTGAGTATTCTGTGGATTGAAAATGGTGTCGTACCTATAAACAAATCATATATACATTCCTCTTACTTCATCCAACATGTAATCAGCATAAATGCAGATTTTAAATTTTCATCATTGATGATTTGAGTATTCTGTGGATTGAAAAAAGGGTGTTGTACCTACAAACAAATCATATATACATTCCTTTTACTTCATCCAACATATAATCACCATAAATGCAGATTTTTTCGTAGGCGATAACAGTTACTCACACCTATTCGAGAAGAAAAAATTTCCTCACACCTGATCACCCAGATAACATGAACAGTTCGGTCTTTGTTCATAGCCGTTGACCTATAACTGGCATAATCTCAGTTCTTGACTATCAGGAAGTGTACTTTTGCGGTTTTTCCACGCTCATTTGTCTAAAGATATGCATGTTTAATATGCAAATAAGGATTTTATGCTTGAATTGTGCTAGCGGAGAGAATGAATCCTATGATAGGAATTTAATCACACAGCGTTCTGCGAATTGCAAGTGTTGAAATGTTAGGAGGAAGGAAATAATAGAAGAACCTACAATCCTTGATATGAACTCAGAATCTGTTTGCCATCTTCTATAATATAGTAATAGTTGGGGAGCCGACGATGCTAAATCGGGAATTTCTCGAGCGTCGTGAAGACCTAGTGGATTTTGTGGATTAGATGGTAGAAATAAAGAAAGGTCCTATGAAGTATGCACTTTCAGCGGTGGAGAAAGCTTCTGCAGGTATCTAATCAAAGATGTAAAAAAAATCGTGAGGTTTACATACTCGAGCGTGTCAGATTAAGATGCTGTATATGCCCTGCGTGTCTTTGATAATAAATTTATGTTAATCTGGCAGTTTGCGTGGTGGGTCTGGCCGTACAGAAGAGTTGAAGATGGCAAAACAAAATTTTTTTTCGAAGGAAGCTGCATTTCAAGAGACTGACAATTCGGACGTGACGCAAGGTCACAGCGGTCCTTTGAATATGCAAAAAAAAATCGTTACTTGTACATACTCGAGAGTGTGGGATTTTCATACACATGGTTAACCTCGGTGGTGCAGATGTGTTGATCCATAAATCTGACCCTAATCCTGTGGGGTTTTCTTAATCTGACAGTTTGAAGATAATAACAAGGCATTTTTTTTTGAATATCTCCCTTCCTGTACCTATAATCGTTTCTGTATTCATTATGAAAGTCATAGATAATAAAATTCTATACAACTTTTGTCAGAGGCAATTTTGCCAGCGGCATTACACTAGCAGGGCACCTCAAAGAATTTTTACGATTTTTATGCCCCCGTTTTGCTTTCATTTTGCTCCGTTTTGCTCACCACTCAGTTTATTTTGCTCACCTATATACTTACAATGAGCTATAGACAATTCAAAGTGCCCTGCTGGTGTAATATTACACCAGCAGGGCACCTCAACGGATCTTTCCAATATTGGTATCATTCGAAAGCTCTCGTTTTGCTCCGTTTTGCTCACCAGTCCGTTCGTTTTGCTCATTTATACTTTACGAGTTTATGGAGAAGAAAAAAATTTTTTTTCTTACCCTAGTTTGTGGAATATCTGCATTTTTCTCTCGTTTTGCTCTTTTCAAATCTGCAATTAGTTTTTCTCTACCATTTACCGTTACCGAGATATAGATAATCTACAGTGCCCTGCTGGTGTAATATCACACTAGCAGGGCACCTCAACGGATCTTTTCGATATTGATTTCGATCGAAAGCCCTCGTTTTGCTCCGTTTTGCCCACCAGTCCGTTCGTTTTGCTCATTTATACTTTACGAGTTTTTGGAGGAGAAAAAAATTTTTTCTCACCCTAACTTGTGGGATATACGATATACGTGTTTTGCTCTCCTTTTGCTCTTTCTATAATAATAATAATCATTAATAACTTCACCATAACCGACCATTACTGTTTACCAGCATCGGTTATCACTTCATAAATTTTAAATCAAAATATTCCAAAACGGTTCACAATATCGAGTTTCACCAAGAGTTCCATTTAGGTGTGAAATTGAATGATGCTTAAGTTCACTTGAAATCATAAACGACTAGGTACTAGAAGTCCACTTGTTCTTTTAAAGAAAGGATGGTCTGATAGCACCAGTCAGAAGTTCCAGAGTGAAGCAAAGCTTCCTTGTTGTTTTTCATTTGAAGGTCATAATATATATCAGCTGATAATTGTAGTAGGTACATAAAATTCACTGGCTCTTGCCGGAGCCAGTTGGATGGGAAAATTGTCGATCGACCACCGGATTCTGAAAAAGTGGTCCAGACTGATATCGAAAATAAAGATTCACATTAATTTCGACTGTTAAGTCCAGTTTTGGCAGTTTTTGACAAGAACGAAAAAAACAACTTATCTTTGAAGTGCTTTCCTTCCAACCAACAAAGCTCTGTGATTTGCCCAATTCCTTAAGAACAGAACCAAAACAAATCCTCTTTCTAAGAGGTGTTGTTGCATATCAAGAAGAGTACTCAATAGCCATTGGATACTTTGTTGGGTACTTCCTTAGATCCCCTATATAGTGTGTTATTACATAAGGAGGGCTCTTTTAATTATCTATATCTCGGTAATGATGAGAGGTAGAGAAAAACGAATTGCAGATTTGGAAAGAGCAAAACGAGTGCAGAACTTAGATATCCCACAAGCTAGGGTAAGAAAAAAAAATTTTCTCCTCCAAAAACTCGTAACGTATAAATGAGCAAAACGAACGGACTGGTGTGCAAAACGGAGCAAAACGAGAGCCTTCGAATGATACCAATATTGGAAAGATCCGTTGAGGTGCCCTGCAGCAGGGCACTTTGAATTGTCTATAGCTCATTGTATATAGATGAGCAAAATAAACTGAGTAGTGAGCAAAACGGAGTAAAATGAGAGCAAAACGAGGGCATAAAAATCGTAAAATTTCTTTGAGGTGCCCTGCTAGTGTAATGCCGCTGGCAAAATTGCCTCTGACAAAAGTTGTATAGAATTTTATTATCTATGACTTTCATAATGAATACAGAAACGATTATAGGTACAGGAAGGAAGATATTAAAAAAAATGCCTTGTTATCTTTGCGGTGCCCTGCCAGTGTAATGCCGCTAATTTAGCCTACTCTTAACCGTTTTCGAGTTAGAGGGCGTGAAGGGCGAGGAGGTTAGCCACACATGCGAAAGGCCAATGTCAATGTAGAAACCCAGTCCAATGTACATGTGCATACTCGAGCTTGTCAGATTTTCATACAGATGGTTAACCTCGGTAGTGCAGACGTGTTGATCGGTTGATCCATTAATGTGACCCTAATCCTGTGGTGTTTTCTTAATCTGACAGTTTGAAGGTTTTTGTTCGCGTAAATACCTTTGCGAGTCCCTTGTGCTGTCTATTTTGAATTATGGCTTGATACTGTTCTATCCTTGCTTGAACTCCACAACTAAGTACCGACTTCAGAAAGTTCAAAATGCATGTTGTAGATTCATATGAGGATTTCACGGGAACGAGGACAAATCAAAATGTTGACAAAACTTTATTCAAAAGTCGACGTTTCGTCTGTATTTTCAGACTTCATCAGGACTGTAAAGGAGACATAAAGTAAAATCAGACTAGAACAGAAATATCACAGATTCAGCAGACTTACCCTGAATAAATATTGTGAAAGTTATAATAGATGTATGAGTTGAAGATTCATATTCAGTTTGAGCAAGTTTTCCAGGATCTCTAGTAAAATAAAGGAAAAAAACTCGATGGCTTGTACAGATTGCAGCTTGCTGTTTCAATTAAAAAAATGTTGACTTCGTCAAACCCTCCATATTTGCGTGATAAGCTTATCATTCGAGGAGATGTTCATTATGTGTCTGTAAGACATAGGAATAGGCTTATGCTGCCCCGATGTAGATCAGCCATGTTTCAGCGATCCTTCACGTTTTGTGCTGTCAGTATATATAATAGCTTTAAGTACCTATTCGATAGTTACTCTATGAATGGTGTTAGGAAACATGTGAGAAGACACTTGCTACTTTCTCAGAATAGTTAGGATTATTGTTTTTGTAGTATAGTATAGTTGTAGTTTTTGTAGAAAATATTTTTTTTCATCTTGTTTTGTTATGTTATATCATTATTTGTTTTCGATAAAAAATTATTGTAAGAGGTTAAGTAGAATAGCTATAGGCTAAACTTCGCCTCATGATTTTATTCATAGAGTACAAAATAAAGACCCTTTATTATTATTATTATTATAACAAGGCATTTTTTTCAAATATCCCCCTTCCTGTTCCTCTAATCGTTTTTGTATTCATAATGAAAGTCGCAGATAATAAAATTCTAATCAACTATTGCAGAAGCAATTTTGCCTACTTAATTTTCGAGATAGAGGGCGATGAGGGCGAGGAGCTTAGCTACACATACGAAAGGCCAAGGTCAATGTAGAAACCCAGACCAATGTACCTACATTAATCGCCATCGTATATCGAAAACTTTCAAAGGTACAAAAATTTGCTTAGGACAAACTTTGTAGAAAATGTTATGCTCCACAACATTTATAATGAAGATGAAAATAATTTGCAGATAATTTAAAAAGAAACTGATTTTTGTGACCTTTATGGCCAATTTTTATTGTTTCAGCTTGATGAAACTGCCAGATTATATTTTTTCCGAGAATGCACACGTGACTTTTTTGCAAGTTTGGCCCCCTCCCACACATTTTCGTCACGCTTAAATTGTCAGATTAAGAGAATGTATACTTTTAAACATTTAATTAACCACATATATCTTAATCTGACACGCTCGAGTGTGTATAATGATCTTTTTTATTACTATTCTGACAGGCTATCCTAGATAATTCCCCCTATATATGTACAGGTCTAATTTTTGGTAGAGGTACTCTACAGGGTCCAAGGTATCTTCCCTTATATTAATCTGACACGCTCGAGTAAATCCCGAATTTCCCCCTTGGGCTCCCCAACTATAATCAGGGTGTCCGGAATCAATTTCAGGTCCTACAAACGACTTCTGAGAAGTGAAAATGTTCGTAGACTTCAGAAATAAAGTTGATAGAAAGTGTAATTTCCTGTAGTAGGTATGTGAGTAATTTATGACAAACTCATAATTATGATTTCAACTTCCCTTGGCTATAAATAAAGATAATGAATATGATGTTCCTCTCCAGAAAGAAACAGATTCATGGGAGCTCATAATGGTGTATTTCGTTACTTTGTAGCAGTTCATTAAGCTGTTGGATGCTGGAGCAAATAGTAAAGTTGTAATAAACATTTAGAGCTGATAAACACAAAACTGAAAATAATGAAATGAATACTATACGTCTTCTTTTTTCCGATACTTATGGTTTACATTGTGAGTTATTGTTTATAGTTACTCAATAGCCTAAGGTCGATATGAATCAAACTCCTACAGTGATACTGTTAACTATAAACTACTCTATCTATAGGAAATAATATCTACCTCGTGCTATATACCGCGGGTGGTATTTTATTACCTAGGCAAGATGCAAGATCATAATCTAATAGATTTACGTCTCTTGACCTTTTAACCCTCATTTAATTTCTGTAATTACGTGGGAATATACCAAATAATCTCCTGATTAAGTTGCGGTGATGAGAATATTTGCTGGTTTTCATGTTGGTGTCTTTGAATGGGCATTGTTAAGTCAATCAAGACTTAAAAACTATTTGTTACTGTTGATTTGGACGAAATAGTGTTTTTTCTAGACGTTAAAACAATTTGTTAACAAGGCATTTCAATCTGTGTTTACAGACACTTTGAAGGATGGTTTTAAGATTAAAAGAAGATAAAGGTAATGTCCGGAAATTGTGAAACAATGTAGAGTCCTTTTCGATGCTTAAGGACTGAGTTTATCGTTACCCGGGCAGGATATTTCATTTTTTAGCTGAACATGAGATTTGATATTGAGAAGTAGAGACAAAATTCTCAACTTTCCTACCTATACAGGGTGAGTCTTTGACTCGTACAAATATTTTAACAGTAGATTCTTGAGATCAAAAGAAACGCTTTTCCCCTTTACCATTTTTTCCGAATCGGCTTGGTTTAAAAGATACAGGCTGTTGAAAAACTATAAATCTCAAAAACAGTTTCATCGAATGAAATAAATTATAGAATATAGTTTTTCATTCATCTTTTTCGAACTAAACATATCACCCACGACTTCCAGTTTTCTCATTATGACCATTAAGTACCATAAAAATTCAAAGAGCCCAACTCTTGAAACTATAAGTTGAACGCTATCTAATGAATATTTGAACGTTTTGTCAAATAAAAGTATTCTTCATATTTTATCGCATATCTAATGCGCCGTTTTCTAGTAATTTGATGTTCAACAATTAGAAAGTATCTGTGAAATTTGAAAAATTGGGTACTTTGGCTGAATACAATTCTGTTTAAAAATCCACAGATGTGCAGTGTCACACATTTAGCTAGTTATTCTGAAGAGACTAACATATTTGTGTGAGTCAAGAACTCACTCTGTATAGATATAAACTTAGAATCTAAACAAGTGGGACAGCTAAAAAGTTCCATAAGTTTGACTCAGCTATAGTCTATACTCTCGAGATTACTTTGGTTATGATGGTTTTTCATTCCGAGATATGAAGTACCATCCTTTGTAAGTGTACCACTGACGCAGGCTATTTTTTTCAATCCATTCTTGTTGTACAGGGGGAGAATGTGAGGTAACCACATTTTTGGCGAAGAATTTTGGAATAGTAGAGAGCCTTACAAAGTTTTTTTTTTCATTCTGGCTGGATTGCTAGACGCCACTTTTTGGATACAATACAAATATCGCAATTTCATGAGATCACTCTCTTTCTTTGAAATTACCATCCTTAGTCTTAACAACTGGTACAGGGTATTTTTTCAAGCTCTTGTTGTAAAAGGTGTGAATATTGGAAAGTGAAAAATTTCTCTTTTTCGGCTAAGAATTCAGAAATAGTAAGGGTTTTACAAAGTTTTCCTTTATGTTAGGTGAACATTTAGATCAATACTAGATCCTGAGATATCAACCCTATTAGAGAAAGCTGAAGTTTTTCTTAAGGTTATACAGAAACTTTCTGTTCTGGTGAAATCTTATATATATAATATATAAATGCAGAGAAAATGCATATTTCAACTAGACTCCTATTTGAAAGCAATGAAACTCATAACATTCAGGTTACTACTTTCAAAGTATTTAACATTCAACAGAACTGCCAAAAATTTCAAATGAAATTAAGATTTTCTTTTTTTATATCACATATATTCCCTGCACGCTACTTATGTTGATCATTTTTTCATTAAAAGGTATTCATTGATCATAGACATGGAGAATGGACTGAGCAATACCCGCATGACAGTGTCTACTTTGTAGAAATAAGAGACAAAGCTATAAAACGGCCAATATTCAGTGAACTTTAAAAGACCTTTTCCTTTAGAGTTCACCGCCAATACTTGTCTCTTCTCAGTGGACATAGATCTGAGGGTGGACCAATCAAAAGACAACTACTGGTCTTTTTAACATTTTTCTGCCATATAATCTGCACAGCTGAATAGGGAATGCTCAATTCATTCTCTATGTAATTGATGCAGTTTGCACTTAATCTGCTATTGTTTTTCAAAGGCAGATGAATTCCACGAGAAAAACAAATTTTCATAATATAGCGGTAGGTATTTCCATAGAAACACAAGGTATCGGGAAAATGACGAACACAAAAATAAAAACTTTGTAAGACCCTACTTTTAAATTCTCAGAAAAAAATCGGAAATTTTTCCTTCCCTTTATTCACACCCTGTATAACAAGAAGAGCCGTAGTCCCCTAAATTTCATTATTTCACAGTATTTTTATGTGTTTCATGAAATGAAATACATATTGAGAATCCAAGATAAATTTTTCTAATTAAAATCCATTCTCAAAATTGCCACACCCAGAAAACGTGGAATAACTTAGAAGCAAATTGGCTGGATGTGTAGCAATAATGAGAATAATTTATGATTTACGTCTCTTGGGAGCCAATTAGTGAGTCTTAACATAACATTAACAACTCATTTCAACAATATAAATAAATATGCAAAAATCGGTAGGTAGTATAGAAATGAACGCAGTCCATAAATCCATCGCGTTCTTCCAACCTGCGATGAAAATCTCATATGGAATTGATGGTGCCCCCAGGCCACGTTTAATATGGTTATTGAGTTTCATCCGAGTTTTCGAGATTTTCAATCTTTCTTGATAACAATCGTTGCTAAATGGCAATTTCGCGGCCGTTGCATGTTTCATTCGGAAGGCAAAATACATGAATTAAAGAGCGATAAGATGAAGATGAAGGCTGAACTACCAGAATAAATCTATCTTTCCCATCTATAGGGTATCAATCAATGAATATTAAATATTTTCGATTACATGGTATGCACAACAAGCAAACACTTATACAAGATTGCGATAAGGCATGAAGTCGACAAAATATCTTTGAAACGAAAAGGACCATATATTTATGAGTAAGTGCAATGACCAATAACGCATCTGATGCCTATACATATTTGTTACTAATTACTTCCTGTTTCACCAGAAATGAATGAATGGAAGACCGTGCATACTTTTGCTGATTTAAAATGACGTTGTTATTTCGAATTCGTATATTGCTGACATTCAAAAGAATATATAAGTATATAGTGGAATTATAATCTGGATATATGAGAAATGAATCACTTCACTGTATTCAATAGATTCTTAGTTTGGAGTCAATCAATGGGACTTATTAAGCGTTACTATTTATTGAAACTAACTTATTCCTAGCTTTTTTCACTCTCGTGTCCTAATAAGGGACTAAAAATTAGTACTAAATTACAGATAAGTACTTAAAATGTATGAAATCATTGAATTTTACTCACGTTACTCAGATTAACTACTACTCATGCATCCCTGTTTGTATAGCAAGCCATAATAATAAGGCCAGAAAGTCAAAATTATAAGGAATTTTATCTACTTTATAGAACAGATATTAAAATATATAAACTACCAACAAATAAACTAACAGAAATCAAAAAGTCAAATTTATGTCCGTTAGTTTATTTATTGGAAGTAGAAAAATTTTGATGATGTTGACCTTATGGCCATATTATTATGGCTTGTTATATAAACAGGGATGCCTAAGTAGTAGCATTTAGTATTAAACTATACAGTGTGTACATAGAATTAAATATGGAATAAATCATTTCCTCGCACTGGTATTAAAAAAAAATGCTGGAACAAGTCGGTCTACTTTTTAAGAGGGGCACCTTTTAGGCATATTACCTTGCCTCTAGCTTCACCCCCTGAGCAGGGGTGAGTGCCACCCCTAGTTTTTGTAATGGAAAGGGGGTCGAGTAATACCTCATTTTAAAGGTTTTTTGCTCCAGATTACAGCCCTAGAGTTTGAAGTTGGAGAACGATCGCCATACTAAAACTGTGTCTCCAAAAACGGGGAACATAGGAGTCGCTGCGATCGCTACGTTTATCGATAAGGGGTGGGGATTTAAGCGTCAATTTGAAATGAACAACCTTCATTTTATTTTAGATTATGTGTCATCGTAGTTTTTTCTGATGATTTTTCAAATACGTTTCTTCAAATCTATAATAAATATTAATTTTCTGATTTATATGCAATGAAATACAATTCACATTATCTTTATAATGTCCCCTTTGGGACTAAGTAATCAGCTTTATTCATCCATAATAAATGACGAAATCAATGAAATTCAAAAGAAATCACTGATCAAAAAAATGATACCTACATAATGTTCATCATTGTTTATTGAATACAGGATATGTTAGTTGGCTTAATGTAATCTTCAAAATTATAAACATTCGCAGTGAGGAATAGAACATATCACGACAACAAAAGTTAGCAATCTCAGATTTATCACTTATTAGAGTAGATTCTGTTTCCAATACTCAACTGAGGACTGTTATAGACCATATATTATGTTATGCCAACAAAATTCTTCAAGAATATCCACTTCTGAACCATGTAGTTTTATTGGTTGATATTCTTATTCAGAAAAGTCCACTCCTCACGAGGGATGACAATTTCGATTTCGTTTATAATGAATCCATCATCTTTTTTGATATCTCCATCGCAAAAGTGCTCTTGACACACGATGATTCTTGAGGTAATGTTTTTTACAATTTTCTGCACTCGGAAATTGTATCTCTTCTCCTTTTCTTCCCGATGCCAAAACACTCTTACACTAGCGCAAGCTTCAACATTTCACCATGGTCATATGTTGCTCTTTTATCAAAAATCGAAAATAATGATATTATTCTAAACATCTCTCACCGCCAGAAGACAGTTCACTAGTTTAAATCAACATTTCGTCATCCCGTGATCGCCAGCTACCCTATTGGTACATATTTTAGCGGACAAAAAGGGTATGGTTCCAAAGCAGCGATCGTTTTCCTTCTCTCGACTCTCCTATAACTAACCTATAAGGGAAAAATGGCACACCCAAAATGCGAAAATTCTTCATCTTTCTTTTTTTCCAATAACACTTCGTTAGTTATTATTTGTAGCACAAAAATTTTTGTTTATACCTCAAAAATTGTGGTAGAAAAACACCGCATTCGGCTGGATGCTAACTTCACAGGCACTGACTGTTAGATTTTCCGTGAAAAATTAATAAAAGACATTTGGAGAGTCTATGGTTATAGGTATAGCACCCTTAAAGTGCAAAATTAGAACGTACGCCAATATATTTCGGAAAATTCTGAATTATTTAATTGCTCCCGTAAAATACTTCATCCGTAACTGCATATGTGTGACACAAATTTCTGTAATTTTGAGCTAGCACCCAGCAGAATGCACACAGCGTTTCTATCCCAACGAAAATTCTGGTGTTACAAATAGTTACTTACCAACGACTTACTAACGAATAAAAAAATTCTTCATTTTCGAAAGAGCAAGTGCTAACTTCGCATGTTGAGGGTCTCATTTTCCCATTATATGATAGTAGGTTACAAACAAAAATTTTTGTTTGTAACTAACGAAAAGTGAAGTTACCACCTAGCGGAATGCGTTTTTTTTACCACTATCTTTGAGGTGCAAACGAAAATTCTGTTACAAATAGTTACAAACGAGTTAATAACGAATGAAAAAAAAAATACTATTCATTGTCGAAAAAGTGGGTGCTAACTGCACGGACACCTTTTTGAAGACCATATTTCACATTCTTAACCAAATAATCTTATGATTCCTAAGTTTTTACATTGTTTTTTTTACAAAAAAAGAATCATTGTCTTCAAATTTGCATATTTTGTTTCATATATTTGAAATATTTGAATATACCAAATCATATTCCTATATTAATTTCTGTATACAAAGTTCATCGTGTTTTAACTTCTAAAAAACTGTATAGTCAACGTATATAAAAAAGAAGTCAATTTTCATTGAGGAGAAGAATTCTTCAATGGAATATACATGCAAAATATCTTTCAGTACGTATAATTTTATTATATATTATGCGAGAAAATATAAACCAATAACCTATTTATTCATTGAAGTACCTACGAAGTGGTACATTACATTTTTCTATACAGTGCACAATTTTAGAAGAAAATTGGAAGCGCTAATAATCTGCTTTCATTTATCTCATTTAATGCATCGTCATATACATAAGTTGCAGGTACCTAATAATTAGTATCATTTGGGAAACTAAATTGTACAAGTCATTTCAAACCTGTAACACACCAAAGCAATGAGTACATGAACCTTTTTATATACAAGCTTCCGGTCGATAATTTAACTTCATTCCCTGCGAAATAATTTTCATAATTGGGAGATCTCTCTAGATAACAGACAGATATTGAAATTATTCGATGATATCATCGTTTAGTTGAAGAACTTCAACAGGTTCAGCAACAGGAGTAATGATTAAAAATCGAAGTTAATTTCGAGTAAGGAACTTTTTTCATCTCATCACCTATCCTGTAGTTTTTTAATCATTTTTTTCATGAGATCGTCAACAACTCATTTAACAGTTCAAATAGAAACCTTATCGAATTGACAAGGAAGTTATGAAAAAAAAATGTGGAAAATGATTGCAATGATGAGCAATTAAAAAACAAATACGTACGAATTAAAATTTTTTCTGTGATTTGAAATGACTAATATTTCATATATTATTGTACGATCGAATTTGTGTACCTAATGGTGAAGGAGGAAAGGTTCTGTTTATGTACTTTGATCTTGTGACTGTTTGCTGCGCTTCAAACAAATACAAGCAATCACCCTATGTACTTTTGCCATTATAAGTGAAAATCAATCAATATCATCGAAAAATATGCAGAAAAAAGTCAAATCAACAAAAATTTTCAAAACCAAGATCACTCATTTTTTCAAGCAATTTCTGCGATAATGAAGAAATTTACCCGTCCAAAATTCAGATGCTTGAGTCCCAGCTGTATTCGATTTTATGAGTCTTCTTGGGCTAGCACGTAAAATATCCTCTTTTTAAAGCTGCTTTATTTTTACGGTCGCATAAAAACTGCACCGTTTTAATGACTTTCAATGTCTTCTGCGAAAATGATGAATGTGAGAAACCACAAAGGAGAACGATTAATTTTACGAGCTCATTTGGCAGGTATCCTGGAAGTCCAGGATCGATTTTTTTTTAAACACAAAATCATGAACTTGAGCGTTTCCATAAAAGGAGACTATGGTTATTACTTATTATTATCGACTTTATGGTCATGAGTGCTGTGTGTGGGCTGGCGATGGTGCCGAATTGCTCGGGGTATCCCGAAACTTACTACATATACAGGGTGTTTCACGGTGGATGGCCTATTACACGTTTATAAAGAACTAATCAGAATTTTGTGCTGAGAATTCGCATATTGGGGTTTTCGACTGTGAACTTTTTCTCTGAAATTTTTAGACTTTCAGACTGGAACCTCGGGTTATACCTTATACCGGAAACAGCCTTCTACAATCTTATTTCCAGTGTACATCCCTGTATGTTAGATATCTTAGGATAGTGATTTCAATATCAAACACAAGTCAACGATTTATGAGATATTGGGATTCTTATGAAAAAATGGGGCAAAAGGAAAGTGGCACGTTTTTAAAAATTTCTGTTGGTGACGTTTTTTTCGAAAAAATCTTCAACATTTTCAATTCTGCATTATTTAGTATTATATCACTTTTTGCTGTTTGGATCGAAAATATACAGGTTATTTATGGGAAGATCATCAAATTGGACACAACGAATTCATCAAAACTCAAGATCTTCAAATTACAACCTATATTTTTTATTATTTCAGTAAATTTCACGTAAAAGCAAGAGGAGGATTTTCAGAGTTACCAATAAGGAAAACAGCAAATTTGATGAGCCGGATTACTTTGTAACATCAGGAAAAAAGAGGAGGAAACAGATCTCTCACTTTGCACCACTTAGACTGGTAATGTGTGGTAAATGCTGAGGGCAGTACTGCAGTACAGGGTGGGCAAAATTCGATGGGATTGAATGGCAGCTATGTAACCGTAAGAGGCAAGAGCTAGGGACAAATGAATGGCACGTTTCCTACCCCGATTTTCAAAAGATTGTTAATCGCCAAAACCGAATCCTTCTATCTTGTTTTGTTTTCAAGTTATAAGTGAAAACTAATTTTTCGGATCTTCGTACTGGTGTTTTTATTTCGTAAAGTATCATTGATATCGAAAAACAAATGTTACATTCTATAGATACTTTTTCATGTAGAATGCAGTGGCGTAGCTAAAGATTTTTTCAATCCGCCACTTCAGTGATATAGTAATAACTTTAATTTTCTTAAAATAAATATGAATCCTTAGTTATTTTTACATATTCCAGTCCCATATTTCTTTCTGATTCAGAATATATAACATACGTCCGACGTCGTGTCTCTGATTGTTCTTTCAATGAAAAAACTCAAAAACTAGTTCGGTCTAGTTCGCAGGTCATTTCATTGATAATATGATAATGAACTTTATGCTCCTAAATTGTGTTAGGTTATTAGATGACACAAGCTTTACCTTTAGTGGATTAGTTTTATTATTCAGATATTAAAATTGTAACAACCTTGTAGATTTCAAAGAATAAACCTCATTATTATAACTAATATGAGAGACTGTGAAGATAACTTTCATTCCTGATATTTGAAAGGATGAAAAATTTTTCAATATGGAATGAATGACTTTCAGGAAATTTTATAAACCTGGATTCAACTGAATATGTTCCGAAACCTTGTCAACTAGTAGACAATCTAAATACCAGTAGCACAGCCTTTTTAAACAACTTCACAAATAAGGCTGTGCCACTACTAGTAGAGGCGAGAGTAGAGGTTAATTGGTAAATATGAAGTAGTCATGGAAATTCTCAAAATTTCCTCCTTTCCCGAGCATCTTCTCGAATATCCGGAATGAAAGTGATCTCCAAAATCTCTCATAACCTGACACAACATAAAAGCATAACGTTCATTATCATATTATCAATGAAAATGACCTGCCAACTTGACCGAACTAGTTTTTGAGTTTTTTTATTAGAATAACAATTAGAGATACGACTTCTATCATATATTTTGAATAAGAAAAATATATGGGACTGGAATTCGTAAAAATAACATAGAGTTTATTTTAAGAAAAATGAAAGTTACCACTATATCATTGGAGTGTCGGACTGAAAAAAATCTTTGACTACGCCACTGCATTAAACATGAAAAAGTGTCTGAATGTAGCATTTGTTTTTCGATATCACCGATAATTTACCAAATAAAGGCACCACGAAGAGCCGAAAAATGAGTTTTCACTTATAACTTGCAAACAAAAGAAGACAAAGGGATGCGGTTTTGGCCATTAACAATCTTTTGAAAATCGAGGTCGGAAACGTGCTATCCATTTTTCCCTAGCTCTTACAGTTACAGAGCTGTTATTCAATCTCATCGAATTTTGACCATCCTGTACATAAATGTGGAAATACCGATCACAAATTATTTGAATATAAGATTACCAATGTTGTTTTACAGTTATCAATGAAGATATTCCTTCCCTCTATGTATATGAATTTGGAAAACCATATATTGGTAAATTTATTTAACAAATTTTTCAAACCGCTGATACTTAAAGTGTGCAGGACAAATTCCTTAATTATAGAAGAAAAATTGGGCAAGAAAAAATTGACAAATGCGAGCATAATTGTAGAAAATATTGAATACGGAGGATATTCATTGTACTGCTTTTTATTCACACTGTATAACTTTGAATTATTTCAGGGAACTCAAAATATGAAAACTATACTCTATTCACTTTTATTTTAGCACTCGGTTGGCCATGGAAATTTGACACATTTCACTCTGTATAGTACGAAAATGACGCTTGTCAAAACATTTTTGGGTATTATATCAACGCTATGTTGCCCGTTCTACGTAAAAGTTTCTGTTAATACGTATTTTATCACAATGTCGAATTTCTTCGGAAAATATGTGACGAACATAATTGAAGTTTTTACAAACTGATTGAAGGCATACCAAATCCAGTTATTTGCATGGAAAATACAAGAGATCAGTATAATATCATAATATGATTGAGGGGAGTTAATGTTCGATATCTTCTTTGGCTAAAGTTTGAATACGTTACATCAGTTGTAGATTTCAAAAATATTACCCCGAAGATGAAATGCATATGATGCAGTGGTTGGGAATGGGTATCCCGAAGGAATTTACAGATAATTACAAGAATGTTAAATTCTTCAACAAAAATCATCATGCATCAATATAAGTAAAAGGAATTAAAGGAAGTTTCAATCAAGATGAACTTCACTATTAAACAAAAATTTCACATGAATAAACAATTAGCAGGAAAACTGGCCCGTATTTGTAGCTCTTCATCTTAATGCATTGATATAATAATAATTAGGGATTTATTGTTACCTTAAGACATTTACAATGTATAGGACAAGTCAAATGAAAAATAGAAAAATTAATTTTCGGGAACTTATTCTACGATGACATTCATCGAAAATCCTGTAGTAAACTTTTCGCATTAATTCACTCAAACATAAAATTCTCAAATGCAACCACTTTTTTGGGTCTCCCAATAGAAGGAAATTCTTTGTCATCCTCTTCATTCACAATCTTTCTGATTGTGGAAATATTCAGCTGAAATATAAGTCGTTTAGATTCAGATCAAACATTATATAGATTCTCTTATGCCGCCCACAGACTTCGTTCTTTTTCATCCGTTCGAATCGCAGCGATTCGAACCGTCGTTCCAAAAACGCCAAAAACCGATGTGTGTGGTGAAAAACCGACGATTCGCAACGACGGTTTTTCACCACACACATCGGTTTTTGGCGTTTTAGGAACGACGGTTCGAATCGCGGCGATTCGAACGGATGGAAAAGAACGAAGTCTGTGGGCGGCATTACATTGAATATGTTCGCTACCGTCTGACGTATTGTGGATTTTAGAATATAAGGGTATAACTATTTGAATGAGCGGACCTGAATTCTAAAAAGCACTGCCTGAAACCCTGTCTCTTTTTTCAATCATTTTCGGTATTTTCGTAATAAAAATTGATATTAGTTGTGGCAACGACGTTATGATATTAACGACATTTCATGAATGCCAACCTTACTCCGTTCTAGTTACAAAAACTTGAGAAAATTATTTCATGGCCAACCGACTGCTAAAATTAATGTGAATGGGGTATATGCACATGATTACAAAATCCCGTCAAAATTTTCCAGAGAAAATGATAATGGTTTTCACACAGATTGAAAATAATGAAATGAAGGCAAGAATGGGAGCCTTGGTTTTTTCACAATCATTCTCGCCAATATCCTTGAGTACCTACAAGTAGATCTATAATCAATGCCTTTATGTAACGACCTGAATAATTGTCTCGCAGTATGATATGTCTGCGAGATTGCAATGAAAAGGTAGAGGTGATTTCGTATCTCTGCATTCTCAATTGGGGCCGTTTAAACTCGGCGAATTTGATGTACGATGTTTTAATGATCGGTTGTGCAGCCAATTAAGAGCGATTCACGGGTTGCTGTACATGTAGATTGCTAATGGGATTTTTATGGAACAAAAAACAAACATTACTGAATATTTCTGGCCTGATGGGTGGAGCACCTGCATAGCCTAACACCAATTTCATGCACCTTGGAACAACGATGCCAGAAATACAGAAGCAATTTGAAAAATGAGAGGGCATGGTCTTGGAGTCATAGAATTTCAAACAGTATATTTAATAGCAAAATGGCGCCAAAACGAAGACAACAAGAGTAATGGTACTTTCAATATTAATTTAATAAATTCTACATTTGAGGGGCTCAGAACTGAAGTGAACCAAGTCCATTCAGCCTAGTTTTGAGATGAATGGCCAGCATATGCTTACATTCTAATCTTTCAAAATCTAAAGAAGTCACTTTTGAATTAATTGGAGATAAACAACTTCTAAGCCATTCATCTCAAACCTAGGCTGAATGGACTAGGTTCACTTCAGCTCTGAACCCCTCATTTCATGACGCCAACAACTCTTTTGGTGGTGGCTGAGGGTGCGTTTGTGAAGGCATTTGTTTTAATGAGCGCACAGCTCTGATTATCCTCATTAACGCAACTGTCAAAGATTATAGAGTAGAAAGATGGAAAACGAAGCGACTGAAGTGATGCGAGCGCCATCTGTGTTTCAAATGTGTTGTTTAGACGCTAAGACTGGTTAAAATATTAATTTGACGGCCATTTGCAGAAGAAAATTAAATTTTGTAAGATTTCAGATGGCCATTTCGATCAAATAGGTTTTGAATGTTCTGATTTTCGTACCGCTATTTGTTTATCTAGCTCCTTCTAGTTGCTGATTATTGATTTTTTTGTATAATTTCTTTGTGAAAACCCTAAAATATCGTTTGAAAATTTATGAATGGTGAAGAACTGTGAAAATAATAAAATGGATTTTCCGAAATATAATAATATATAGGTTTTTACTTTACTAAGGAAAATGGAAATGTAAGTATTAAAACCGGTATCATGTGACTCGGTCATTCATTGATCTTTATTTTCAGTGCTGCGAAGGGGAAAAATTTTTCAGGGCTTAAAGACCTTCAAACACTACTGACTACACCATGTGCAGGGAACATTTTACTGCTCAATTGAGGACTGTTCATCCACTGTTCATCCATTGTATGCAGGAAGCACCTTATCAATTAATGACTTTTATACGTCCATTCAAAGATTCTCAATGGCTACTCCTTTAATTTATTCAGAAATACAAAGGTTTTATTTATTATTACTCGATTTGGGAATCGAGTGGCTGTTTGATTGTTGTTCGTAAAGGCAAAGTTTTATGAAACCTGCTGTGAGTGTTTTGTTCATTCATTAGTCAATTTGTATATTTTGTCATAAAAAGACCATATCATAAAGGAATCATAAAAAAAGCATTAAGGATCTATACTGACGGGCCAACATCAGGTCTTGTATACCTCTATATAAGGTTTTTTTTACCACTCTTAATATTCCATATTTCTTAGTAAAGTTAAAAACCTAATTTCGGATATTTCATTTTATTTGATCCACATATATTCACCTTCCAATAATTTTCGAACGATATTTACAGGTTTTCACCGAGAAATTAGACAAAAAATTCAATAAAGAGCAACTAGAACGAGCTAGATAAACAAAAAGAGGTACGAGAATCAAAACATTCAAAACCTATTTGATTAAAATGGCCATCTGAATTCTTACAAAATTTCATGTGCAAATGGCCCTTAAATTAATATTTCAACTAGTCTTAGGGTCTTAGAAACACATTTGACACACAGATGGCGCGTACATCACTTTAGTCGCTTCGTTTCCCATCTCTCTACTCTATAATCTTTGATTATAGGCTAAGACCACTCACGCTTCCTTACATTGAAAAGAATACATTGAAAATGATCTTTCATATCTCATATTGATATTATGTATGTATGTTTTCGAATTTCAGTTATCAACTAGAAAGAAGAAAAAAGAGAAAATGAGATGAAAATGATGGAGAAGGAAAAAAATCAGAAGAAGAAGATATTCGGAGAACAATGTCGGTTGCTGCTTACGGGTAAACATTCCCCCGCATCAAAAATTTCATATCAGAGAATAATTCCTAAGGAGACGAATGTCAACATTATCACCAAGAATTTCAATGGTGTCAAACACTGATCTATATCAGGCAACATCATTAACCGATCATTAGAAATAAGCGGTAGCCACCTGATATAAAGTTCCACTTGCATTCCGCGGATAGAACAGTGTTGTTTCCATAATTGAAGATCTATATAGGCTGAGAGTACCTCATCGCCCAAATCGAGAATGTTAATAACATCCCGACCAATGTCATTAACAACGCTAAGGTTCGGAAGAATTCCCGCAACGACAATTAAGCTAAATAGGCACGAGATCAGAAACCGAAACGTTCGAGACATTCAAGTACTGAAATCGTTCCATTTGTTTATCGGCAATAACTGGTGCTGTAATTAACTGCCTAATTTACTTCTACGCTTTAATTGGTCGAAAAACCGATGGGTATTCCGATCAAATTAATAGGGTACCATGAAAGGTGAATGAATCATTTGTCAAAGATGTCGGTAGCCGCCTTTCCTCCATTGCTCCTGTTTCGAAAAGAACGTTATTACATTGTTTAGGATGCAGAGTGTTTTCAAATATGAGTATCATTATATGTTTATTCATCATTCATTGCTGCATCCCGCTACCGTGAAAAAATCTACAAAAAGACATAAAAAAATGAACAGACTTTCTTAGGGCTAATTTCGACTGTGTGCCCTCCTGTGACTGAAGAGACCCAACCGTGACTTACAGATCCTTCCACACTCCGGGCATGGATAGTCACCAACCAGATCTGGCCGCCGCTGTATTCTTCTCGAGGTACGGTGGACCTAATTTTAACAGTGCGACAGCTGCAAGAGAAGGCCCGTGAACAACAATCAAGGATCTATACAGCCTACATCGATCTAAGTAAGGCCTTCGACTCGGTTAATCGGAGAGCGCTATGGAAAATCATGGGACGCCTTGGAGTAACCGAAAAATTCTTAGCAGTGTGTAAAAGCTTTCATACCAACAACACCGCTAGAATACAGCATAATGGCTCTACAACCGACCATTTTTCAACCAACTCTGGAATAAAACAAGGCTGCTTGTCTACTATTCAATATTTCCGCCATAGCTGTCTCGATAATTGCTGACATGAGTATGCCTGTAAGCGGTGTTGGAATAAGATTCAGATTTGATGGGGGCCTATTCAACCTGAAGCGCCTCAGAGCAAAAACCCGTTCAAAGGTTATCACGGAACTTCAATATGCAGACGACTGCGCACTTATCGCTAGCAGCCCAGAGGATCTACAGATAATGCTGGACACCTATAAACATATATACGAAGCTTTAGGCCTCAATATCGACAAAACCAAAATCCTGGTAAGTCCGCCAGAAAGCCTTCAAACACATATCAGCCTGGAGAATGAAACTCTAGAACAGGTCGAGCAGTTCAAATACTTGGGAAGCTTCATAAATATTAGGGCTAACCTAGACACGGAAATACACAACCGTATCAATTCGGCATCTCGGACATTCTGGAAGCTAAAGATCAGAGTGTTTCAAAATCACGACCCCAATCAGACCAAGAAAGCTGTTTACAAAGCAGTCGTCCTCCCCACGCTTCTTTACGGAAGCGAAAGCTGGATGCCCTACAAGCGACATATTAAACAGCTTGAACAAACGCAACAACGTCATCTAAGACATAATGCACATCAGATGGTTCCACAAAGTTTCGAATGCAGAAGTCTTGCAACGCGTGAGTTGTACATCAATTGAGACTCAAGTAACGAGGGCCCGACTCAGATGGAGCGGCCATATTCTGAGGATGTAAGACACAAGACTCCCCAAAATAGCTCTGGTATGGCGAATTGACAGAGGAAGCCCGGAAACCAGCAGGCCAGTATAAGGGGTTTAAGGATACATTACATCAATCCCTAAAATCAGTTAATGCCAATCATAACTGGGAACAATAACTTGCGTTAGACAGGTCACAGTGGAGGTCTATGGTGCACAGTTCTCGAGAATTGTTGGTTCTCTTCAGTCATAGGACGGCACACAGTCGCAATTGGCCCTAAGAAATTGTGAGTCTGTTCTTTTTGTAGATTTATTCCCGGTAATGGGATACAGCAATGAATGAATGAGTGACATATGATATATTTTTGAAATTAGCAAAAAATTTGCAGCAAGATGGAAGAACTTTTAGCTATAATAATTTTACCATTCTTCCCTTCTACAAAGCATCGTGTAGATATGTAGAGTAGTGAGATCTGTGATGACCTCAAGTGCTCTTCTAGTTAGCACGTTCTCATAGCTCCAGTGATGCACGCACAGGCAAGCCTTTGTACCTTGTACAGTATTTTTCTAGTGCTCGTCTGCCCTGCTTTAGCAAATCAGACTACTGCCCCATACAAAGGCAATTATCAGTCTGACAATCATGACGTACATCCATCGCAATATTTTTAGGGTTACATCCCCAAGTCTAACCGGACTGATTTCTGCACGCCATCAGAGCTTATTCTACAGAAGTCTAGGGTTATTCCCAGATATTTGACTTCCAAATTCCATTCTACCCAGCCAAAGGGATGGATTTTATAGCCGGAATGTTTTTGAACAGTGTATTCATTCAGGACTATCTATCTGAATAATAAGTGTTGTCTTTTGAAAAACCTGGCTTTCCGTGAAATAGTTGGGGAGCCGACGATGCTAAATCGGGATTTACTCGAGCGTCGTGGAGATCTAGTGGGTTTTGAAGATTAGATGGTAGAAAGAAAAAAGGTTCTGTGATGTAGGTATGCACTTTCAGCGGTGTGGAAAGCGTCTGCAGGTTCTCAAAGATGTAAAAAAATCGTGTGTAATCGAGGTGTACATACTCGAGCGTGTCAGATTAAGATACTGTATATGCCCTACGTGTCTTTGATAATGAATTCATGCTTATCTGACAGTTTGCGCGGTAGGAGTGATAGGACTGGCCGTACGGAAGAGTTGAAAATGGTAAAAAAAAATCCAGCGTGTCAGATTTTTGGAGGATATGTTAATAGGACCCAAAGGAAGCTACTTTTCAAGGATGTGACAGTTTGGACGTGATGCAAGATCACAGCGGTCCATTGAAAATTTGAAAAAAAAATATTACTTGTACATACTCGAACGTGCCAGATTTTCATACAGATAGTTAATCTCGGTGTTGTAGACTTGTTGACCCTTCAATCTGACTCTAATCAGGGGGAGTTTTCTTAATTTGACACTTTGAAGATGATGAAAATGCTTTTTTTCGAATATTCCCCTGCAAGTAACTCTAATCGTTTTTGTATTCATTATGAAAAATGTAGATAATAAAATTCTACACAACTTTTGTCTGAAGCAATTTTACATACTCTGAACCGTTCTCGAGTTAGACGGCGATAAGGGCTAGGAGCTTAGCCACACATGCGAAAATGCAAAGATAAATGTAGAATCCCAGTCTAATCTACATTCATCCAATTGTCAAAATGGCAAGGTGTTTCTATGATGACAATTTTGAAATTAGTATCTCACTGAACCTTAGAATGTACTATTTTCCAACTAGTGAATTTTCTCTTCATAAACTTTTTAGGGTTTTCACTCCCAATCTCTGAAACAAAATCAATTAAAAATGAAATCAACGATTTGCTCCTGACAAATTAGTGCAAGAATTTACGCACTAATTTGTCAGGAGCAAATCGTTGATTTCATTTTCAATTGATTTTGTTTCAGAGATTGGGAGTGAAAACCCTAAAAAGTTTATGAAGAGATGCAAAATCCTCCCAAAATAAATTGATATCTAGTGAATTTTCGCTTCACCATGTATCGCTAAACACCTCGCATTAATCGCCATATATCTCAAAAACTTTTGAACGTAGAAAAAATTGCTTAGGACAAAATTTGTAGAAAATGTTATGCTCTACAACTTCTATATTGAATGCGAAGAAGATTTGAAGCCCAGGGGAGGAGATAATTTAAAAAAACTGATTTTTGTGATCTTTATGGCCAATTTTTATTGTTTCAGCTTGCTAAAACTGTCCTATTTTATTTTTTCCGTTATTCTTGAATCATTAGCTTCAAAATAAGGAAAAACACCACCGCGCTCGAGAATGTACACGTGACGTTTTTTGCAACTTTGGCGCCCTCCCACACATTTTCGACACGCCTAAATTGTCAGATTAAGAGAACATATACTTTTCAACATGTAATTAACCACATACATCTTAATCTGTCACGCTCGAGTATGTACAATGATCGGTTTTTTTTACTATTCCTAGACAATTCCCTCTATCTACAGGTTTAATTTTTGGTAAAGGTACTCTACAGGTTCCAAGGTATGTCCACTTATACTAATCTGACACGCTCGAGTAAATCCCGAATTTCCCTCTTCGGCTCCCCAACTAAACGGGAGGTAAACAGTGCAGGACGTAGGAGGATTGGGACATTGTATTGAAAGATTTGAAAGTGCTCGTAACTCTCTCTTATTTGACTTAAAACTGGAGAAAAATTCGCACGCATCGTCACGCCACGTTTATCGATATGTAGTCGTTCCTCTCAACAAATTCTCATAACCATAAAACCATCTACTCGTGACAAATAATTTGTGGTACATTAAATCCCATATCTACAATTTATCACTTCCCCAGTTTCATTGCTCATTGATGCTGAAAACATTACCGACATGAATTTATTCCAGCAAAACCATAAATTGTTTCGGACGAGTCACTGGGAAATCGCAAAAAAAGGAGTTCCCCGAGCAAGGTTACAATCTGGCAAGGCCTTAATTGCTTTCCTCTGCATATAGGAAATTTGCATCGCAGATCACCGGATCGAGATTTATGGACGGTTTGGTTAATTAAATTTCTTTTGCCAATATCGTCCGGTCAATTGAAAGCCTCACTCTATTTACTGAAATGAGGGGTATTTATGTGCTGGTGCTGTACCTGCTCATTCTGTTACGGCTATATCTGCATCTAGTGGCGATGATAATTTTTCAACAATTATTTCTTGACATATGATTCCAATTATTCACAAGTGTAAGTGGTAGTTGTCAAAAAAAAAAACTGATTGTACAACAAAATGCGTACTTTTATAGGTACGTAAATTTTATACATTATTTTACAATTATCCTATAATTGTTTTCGTGAATGAATTATTTATTTGTTTCTCATTTGTAAACATCAGTTTCCAAAAACACAATATTAACCAAGAAAGTTTATTTTATCAAGTCACTAACTTGTAAAACTGACAGTTAACATGCAAAATTTTTACAAGTTAGTAATATTATTTACTTTAGAAAATTTTGTTTTAACCTCATATATGTTGAAAATCATGGTACAATTGTTATTTCCAGTAACACAGATTTTTGATGATGGAAGAGTTGATACTGATGATGATGAACCATCTGTTGACTCAGAAACTGCTGAACTCGAGGACTGCAGAACATTTGTACTCTCCTTACTATCAAATAATTTGCTAGAAATTTCGATTTTTTTGTTGACCGAATCATCGACATAACTCATCGCAATTTCGGTGCTCTTCCACCCTCCTGCACACTTTAGTGCTAAAATATCTCCACCCGAATCTGCAACCATAGTGGCTCCAGTTTGCGGATAGAGTGGCCGGTGTATAACTCTGGGTCTTTTAAACCTAAATATTTCGCTATTTGCTTTGGGACACCACCAATAGTGTGCTGGCCTGCATTAAGGGAGATGCACTTTCCATGTCGGTGTGTCAAAAGGAATTTTAGGCTTTCTGTTCCAGGAGGCCGAAGATTTACATATTTTCTATATAACATATGCAGGGCTTGAAGCTGCAGCCATCATCGGTTATGGTGAATCTTCTTGTTGTTAAATTTTTTGTTTGCCGCTTTGTCACAATAACGTATTTTCCCATATCTTCTACATCATTCATGTTTAAGGAGAGAATTTCGTCATATCGACAACATCCAAAAATCCCAAATAAATTTTCGCCAGCAACCACTGGTCATCAGGAGCATGTAAAAGAAATTGTTCAGCCTCTTCTTTACTTAATACCTTGGCCTTTTTTGGCGTATAACGCTCATTTTTTCGTTTCAGAAACTCTATTACCTTTTGAAATCTGCAAATGACAACTAAACGTCATATTTTTCAATAAATTTTTTAAGGAAAACAAACATGCGAACAGGGGCATTTTCTTTCATTTCCAAGCAGCTTTTCAGCATAGACCATTTTGCCCATAAAGTATTAGGGCTGAATCTAGCTGATAGTTGATTCAAGTAGACCAACAAAACATCTTCAGTTACCCCAATCACACTATTTTTGTTTTGCCACTTTTTGAAGTCGTCGTATTCTCGCTCGTACCTTGAAGCTGATTTTGCAGGTAATAAACTTGAAGCTACACTGCTGGCTGCCTCAATAATTTCTTTTGGTACATTCATTTTCGCTTTCGCCAAAACAAATGTACAGAAAAATAAACAGACATGTTCATGGCAACGCTTCCATAGCTTACGACATTTGCGACAAATTATTGAGATTTTTTTGGAATTTATCTAACCTTTTTACAAATGAGAAACAAATAAAATATAAAACAATACACGCAAGGTAACGGGTTTTACTGGCTCAAGGAGGTAACTGACTCGCCTGCGGCTCGTCAGTTATATCCTCCATTCGCCAGTAAAAACCATCTTACCTTGCTAGTAATGTTATATACTATTCTTTGACAACTTATTATTCTGATCTGAGAAACTTCAATTTAAGCACTCGGTTGGCCATAAAAAAAATTTCTCAACTCAAGTTTTTGTAACTATACTCCATTCACTTTTATTTTAGCACTCCATTAGCGGCATTAGCCATGGAAATTTGTCACATTTCACTCTGTATAGTACGAAAATGTGGGGTTATGACGCTTGTCAAAACATTTTTGGATTTTAAATCAACGCTATGTTGCCCGTTCTACGTAAAAGTTTCTGTTATTACTTATTTTATCACAATGTCGAATCTCTTCGGAAAATATGTGACGAACATAATTGAAATTTAATATAATAAACTACTTGTACTTAATGGATTCTTTTTATTTAATATCTACTCTACATGTTTCGCCTTGTTAGGGCATCTTCAGGAGTTTTGTCAAACATACAGATTTCAAGTATTATATACATATAGTCATCGTCTCTTCCACTTTACAACATCAAGAGGGTTGAATAAAAATTTTTTTGGTTTTATTTTTAATTTCAATAGATTCTTCTCTTCACTATAATATTCGTATCGTAGGACGCTGTCGATACGAATATTATAGTGAAGAGAAGAATCTATTGAAATTAAAAAATAAAACCAAAAAAATTTTTATTCAACCCTCTTGATGTTGTAAAGTGGAAGAGACGATGACTATATGTATATAATACTTGAAATCTGTATGTTTGACAAAACTCCTGAAGATGCCCTAACAAGGCGAAACATGTAGAGTAGATATTAAATAAAAAGAATCCATTAAGTACAAGTAGTTTATTATATTAAATTAGAAAAATGGATTATGGCCGTCTAGTGAGTAACTTGTTATAATTGAAATTTATACAAACTGATTGAAGGCATACCAAATCCAGTTATTTGCATGGAAAATACAAGAGATCAGTATAATATCATAATATGCACTAGCTTGAGGAGATAACGAACATTAACATGTTCGTTATCTTCTTTGGCTGAAGTTTGAATACGTTACATGTTACATCAGTTGTAGATTTCAAAAATATTAACCCGAAGATGAAATGCATATGATGCAGTAGTTGGGGATGGTTATTTCTCGAAGGAATTACCAGATATTTACAAGAATGTTAAATTCTACAACAAAAATCGTCTTGCATTAATATAAGTAAAAGGAATTAAAGTAAGTTTTAAGTCAAGATGAACTTTGTTATGAAGTTGTGTTCAATCTTTGATTTTACTTTTGGTGTAACTGTACATGTGTATAATATGTTTGTTGTACAGAATGTACCGGCGCATTTTTGATAAATTGAATATGTTCAATAAACCAGTCTTCCACTAAACGTGTGTCAATGAATACCTCAAAACGATATAACATGGCGCAGTCGGTGTAAAATTGTGAATATCAGTGAAATAATCAAAATGGGTGATTATAGAGGTTTACCCCCAATGGACTTCTCCGGAAATATTTCAGAGAATTGGAAAATATGGAGACAGAAGTTCGAAAATTACTTGGTTGCCACCGAAGTAGGCAAAAAGGACGAGAAGATTCAAATCGCACAATTACTGCATTATATAGGCGAGGAAGGTTTCGTAATTTACAATACTTTCACCTTTGATGACGAAGATGAAAAAAATAAAATAAAAACCATCCTGAACAAGTTTGAATGTCATTTCTTGCCAAAGAAGAACTTATCATTCGAACGATACCGGTTTTTCACAAGGAAACAATTGACGAATGAAAAAATCGAACAATATGCAACTGATCTGAAAAACAAGGCACGTTCCTGTGACTTCGGTGATTTGAAGGATAGCCTAATAAAAGATATTTTCACTTGTGGATTACAAAATCAAACTCTTCGTGAAAAGTTACTACAGGATGATCAGATAGATTTAGATGGAGCAATAAAATTTTGTGTGACGATTGAAAACTCTAAACAACAGGCCAGTGTCATCACTCAAGAGTCCAGCTCGTCGTTATCTTTGGAAGTACAATCTGTAAGAAAAGCAAAAAAACATCATCAATTCAATAAGCGGCCAGGAAAATACACCAACCCTAATGAAGGACAAAGTCAAAAAGCAAGAGAACAAAATAATTCTTCTGGTAGTGGACGCAGACTCAGCAAAAATAATGGAATTTGTTATCGATGTGGCGGAGTACATGGAAAAAACCAGTGCCCTGCGTTCGGAAAAAAGTGCAATTTGTGCGGAAAATTAAATCATTACTCAAAAATGTGCCAACAAAGAAATGTAAATACAGTGAATTTAAGTGAAAATAACCCAAACGAAAATGAGGATTGCTTATTTATAGGGAATATCGATGTCAATGAAAATGATAGTTCTTGGTATGTCTTGCTAAAAATAAATGATGAAATTGTAAAATTCAAACTGGATAGCGGAGCACAAGCGAACTTGATATCAATGAAAATATTGAAACTAATTAATTTTCCTTCTGATTTAATATTGAAAAGTGATAAAATTCTAAAATCATATACAAATGATAACTTAAAAATCTTAGGAAAATGTTTCTTGAATTGTCAGTATAAAGAAAACAGTCATAAATTAGAAAATTTTGTGGTTGAGGAAGATTTTCCGTGTCTTCTCGGCTTGAATACATGTATTGATTTGAATTTGTTGAAACGAGTGGATACTTTAAATGATAATACTGAAATAAACAATCAAGAATATTACAGGAAAATTATTAATGAAAATTCAGATCTCTTTGCGGGATTAGGATGTCTTAAACAACAATATCACATCAAATTAAATGAGAATGTAACTCCTATAGTACATCCTCCCAGGAGAATACCTATTCCGATACTTAATAAATTCAGAGAAACTTTAATTGACTTGAAAAAAAAGAATATTATAAGAAAAGTGGAAGAACCCACAGATTGGGTAAATTCAATAGTAGTAGTGAGAAAAAAGGATGGTTCATTACGTATTTGCTTGGATCCAGCCGATTTAAATCGGGCAATAAAAAGGGAATATTTTCCGTTGCCGACAATTGATCAAATAATTCCAAAAATGAATGGTGCATGTATTTTCAGCACATTAGACGCAAATTCTGGATTTTGGCAAATACAATTGGACGAAGAAAGTTCGAAATTGTGTACGTTCTCAACCCCATTCGGGAGATACTGTTTCTTGAGACTTCCTTATGGAATTCGCTCAGCTCCTGAGGTTTTTCATAAGCGATTCAAAAATATTTTTGACATAGAGGGTGTAGATTTATACGTGGATGATATAATAGTGTGGGGGCGTACACAGGAAGAACATGACATACGTTTGAATAAAATTTTCGAAATAGCGAGGAAAAATAATATAACTTTCAATAAAGAAAAATGTAGATTTGGTTTGAGTGAAATCAAATTTCTAGGACATAAAATTACCAGTAGTGGATTTTTTCCAGACGAGAATAAAATTTTGGCAATTAAAAATTTTCCTGTTCCACAAAATAAGAATGATGTACATAGATTTTTAGGAATGATAACCTATGTTGGTCGTTTCATCCCTAACTTGTCAAATAAGAATTATCCCCTTCGTGAATTATTGAAAAAAGATGTGATTTTTGAGTGGAACGAGCAGCACATGAGATCATTCGATGAATTGAAAAATTTGTTGATTAATGCTCCAGTATTGCAATTTTATGATGTGAATAAACCTGTAGTTGTTTCTGTGGATGCCTCGAAAGATGGTGTTGGTGCTTGTATTTTGCAAAATAATCTTCCTTGTGCATATGCTTCTAGGGCACTCACAGAAACACAAAAAAGATGGGCTCAAATCGAAAAAGAGCTTTATGCTATTCTGTTCGGATGTGAAAGATTCAATGAATATCTTTTCGGTCGTAAATTTGTTGTGGAAAGTGATCATAAGCCTTTGCTAGGTGTTTTTAAGAAACCTCTCACATTATGTCCCTCGAGACTTCAGAAAATAATGATTCAATTGCAGAAATACGATTTCGAAATAGTTTTCAAACCCGGTAAAGATCTTTATATTGCTGATGCATTGTCTAGGGCATTTTTGAATACTTGTGTGGAAAACAATAGTGACGATGATTTAGAAGTTTGTGCAATTAATATGAATTTTTCAATGACAGATAAAAAATTTAAAGAGTTGATCGAAGCAACATCGAAGGATTCTGAGTTATTAATATTAAAAAATATGATCAGAGACGGATGGCCTTCAAAAATTTCTAGTGTTCCTTCAGAAATAAAACCTTATTTTAAATTTAGAGCTGAAATTATAGAAACTAATGGCTTATTATTCAAAGGACAGCAGTTAATTATTCCTAATAAATTGAGGAGAGATATTATACAGAAAATTCATTTAGGACATTTCGGTATCCAGAAATGTAAGAGTCGAGCAAAAAATTGTTTTTATTGGCCAGGCATGTGTAAACAAATAGAAGATACTATTCTTAATTGTAGAATTTGTTTAACATACCGAGTATCTCAACAAAGACAGCCCTTAACAAACCATGAAATACCAAAAATACCTTGGTACAAAATAGGATGTGACATATTATATTTAGGACATACTATGTATTTACTTGTAACTGATTATTATACAAAATGGGTTGAATTGATATTTTTAGAAAAAAACGCATATTCAACAACTGTTATTAAACATCTAAAGTCAATTTTTAGTAGATTAGGTATTCCGGCAATATTAATTTCAGACAATGGCCCTCAATTCAATTCTCTTGAATTTAAGAATTTTGCTAAGATATATGATTTCTCACATATAACTTCTAGCCCCAATTACCCTCAGTCAAATGGAATGGTGGAGAGACAAAAACAAACTGTAAAAAAAATGTTGTACAAAGCTTTAGAGGAAAAACAAGATTTAAACTTAGTTTTGCTTATGTATAGAAATAGTACTTTAGAGTGTGGTTTTTCACCAGCACAATTATTGATGTCACGGAATTTAAGAGATGTATTACCTACTACTGAAAACTATCTTAAGCCTAAATGTATAAAATTCAAAAAATTCGATAATAGAATAGAACTTAATCAAAAGAAACAAAAACCGAATTATGATAAAAAATGTAAAGTTCTGAAACCAATTGAAGTCAATGAAAATGTTAGATATCAGGATAAACTCAAAACAAATTGGCAGTTTGGTAAAGTTATAGATAAACCAAGAGAAAGGTCATATATTTTGCAGAAATCTGATGGTTCTTCTGTTACTAGAAATCGTAGGTTTATTGAAACATTACCAAGCTCCTCTGAAAATGAAAATATTTCTTCTCATGAAAATGGAGATGATGCTCAAATTTCTCCTAATGAAACATTTAAAGATTCGATTTCTGATAATTCGTTATACAAAGTACCCGATAGAACAATGTATGGTAGAGTCATAAAGAAACCAGATAGATTTAAGTTTTGAAACTATTAGAAAAAGGGAGATGTTATGAAGTTGTGTTCAATCTTTGATTTTACTTTTGGTGTAACTGTACATGTGTATAATATGTTTGTTGTACAGAATGTACCGGCGCATTTTTGATAAATTGAATATGTTCAATAAACCAGTCTTCCACTAAACGTGTGTCAATGAATACCTCAAAACGATATAACAAACTTTACCTTTGAACAAAAATTTCACTTGAATAAACAATAAACAGGACAACTGGCGCGTATTTGTTGCTGTTCATCTTAATACATTGAGATAATAATAATAATTGGGTATTTATTGGTACCTTTAGACATTTACAATGTATAGGACAAGTCAAATGAAAAATAGAAAAATCAATTTTCAGGAACTTATTCTACGATGATCCTGTAGTAAACTTTTCGCATTAATTCACTCACACATAAAATTCTCAAATGCCACCACTTTTTTGGGTCTCCCAATAGAGGGAAATTCTTTGTCATCCTCTTCATTCACAATCTTTCTGATTGTGGAAATATTCAGCTGAAATATTTAGATTAAGATGAAACATTATATAAACATTGAATATGTTCGCTACCGTCTGACGTATTGCGGATTTTAGAATATCAGGGTATAACTATTTGAATGAGCGGACCTGAATTCTAAATAGCACTTCCTGAAACCCTGTCTTCTCTTTTTTTCAATCACTTTCGGCATTTTCGTAATAAAAATTGATATTAGTTGTGACAACTGCGTTCTGACATTAACGACATTTCATTAGTGCCAAACTTACTCCGTTAGTTACAAAAACTTGAGAAAATTATTTCATGGCCAACCGAGTGCTAAAATAAATGTGAATGAAGTATAGAAAGGAGTAACGTTGGCACTCATGGAAATTTCGTAACGCCGTTGGCACAACTAATATCAATTGATATTATAAAAATGCTGCAAGTGATTGAAAAAGAGAGAAGACGGGATTTCAGGAAGTGCTATTTGGAGGTTCACTCATTCAAATAGTAGGTAACTCTTCTTTTATCTATAGTATATTAGACGGTAGCGAACATATTCAATGTAAGTGAATTTATATAATGTTTCATCTGAATCTGAACGACTTATGTTTTAGCTGAATGTTTCCACAATACGAATGATTGTGAATGAAGAGGATGACAAAGAATTTTCTTCTATTGGGAGGCATTTGAGAATTTTATTTCAGGGTGAACGAATTCGAAAAGTTACTACAGACTACAGGCTTTTCGATGAATGTCATCGTAAAAAAAGTTCCAGAAATGTATTTCTCTATTTCTAATTTGACTTGTTCTCTACATTTTGGTAATTCTTAAGGGATCAATTTATTATTATATCAAAGTATTGACAATAAGCAGCCATAAATACGAGCCAGTTGTCCTGTTAATTGTTAATTTATGTGAAATTTTTGTTTGTTGTCTAAAATTAAATATATTTAAGAACCGATCTCTTGTATTTTCCATGCAAATAACGAGATTGAATGATTGCCTCCAATCAGTTTGTTTAAACGTCAATTAGGTATGTTCGTTACATATTTTCGACTTCATATTTTCCGAAGTGATTCGATATTGTGATGAAATACGTAACTACTGAGACTTTTACGTTGAACACACAACATAACGCTGATGTAAAACCCAAAAATGTTTTGACAAACGTCAAACCCTACATTTTCATACTATTCCGAGTAGAATGTATCAAATTTCCAACCGAGTGTAAAAATAAAAGTGAATGGAGCATATATACTTATTTCCAAAGAAGATTGATTTTTCTGAATAGAAAACACAAATTGATTCAACATTCTCAACTTTGGACGAGCGGTTTAACATTGAAAAATGACTAGCAGAGATCAATATTGAAACGAAGTGTTGAAGTTGTTACTTCACTCGCAAGCGTACCAATTTTCTTATCTCCAATCGCTATTTCGTAGAGTAGATCCTCTCAATAGTATCTTTACGAATCGAGTATGCTCATATGCATAAACATCCTGAAACTTGTTTCAGTCAATCTTTAAGGTATGCATACATTGAGAACTCAATAAATTCACTGACAAGTCGTGGAATAAATCGAAAATGTGCTTAGCGCAGCGACTGGAACAGCTCCTTATTGAGTGTTTTCAATATCAGAATTCAGACTGCTGAAACATGTAGCTACAAAGTGAAAACGAATCTTTTCACCATGGAACGTTACTGATGAATGTGGAAAGTACAAAAGAATAAATTGTTGGAAAAAATTCAGAATGTGTTCGAAAGCAGAAATTCTTTATTCCACTACAAAAATATTTCCATTTGGTGAAACAGAATGAGGAAGGTGAACCTTCCATGATATGTTGACGTGAAACATTCTGAGGAGTTTCGATGTATTCCATAATTCCATTCATTCATACAATCGCCTCAAGAAAAACTGAAAACCTAGTAAATGAAACGGACTTTGGTTTAAGTGAATAAAAATCTGATTCAACCTGTTTTTGCCGTGAAAATTGGTGAAATGGCATGGCTGAATGGTTAGAAGTTTATTGACAATACATCTTGTAAAACAATCCACAACCTTATGCTTATTCATTTAAATTGGATTTACTCAAGCGTCGTGGATTTGAAGATTAGACGGTAGAAAAAAAAATCTATAATGTATGCACTTTTAGCGGTGGTAAAAGCTAAATAAAAAATTGTCAGGTGTACAGACTGAAGCGTGTCAGATTAAGATACTGTACAGGGTGGGCAAAATTCGTTGTCTAGTGAGAGGATCTCGAGAACTATAGCAGCTAGAAGAAAACGGATCACACATTTACGAGCTCATTTTCGGAGAAAACCTCCTACGATACTTCATAACTTTTTTGTCTTTGAAGTTACAAATCTTCAACAGGCACTTTTTTACGTAGAATCCAATGATGAGCTCAAAATATTTTTTCATTTCGAATCATTAGGTGAACTTTCATTTTTTTAAATGGCTAACTTTTATTGAATTTGTTATTTTTGAATTGGAAAAAAATCTTTTGTCAGCAGATTATAAGTATGAAAGTGCCTCTTTCAAGTTTCAGATTTGTAACTTCGAAGACAAAAAAGTTATGAGGACTTTTCGGAATCGTCAAAATCTCATTTTTTTTTTAACTCTAAATCTAAAAATGATAGGCCGATTCTTATGAAACGAGAGAATGTGTTATCCGTTTTCTTCTAGCTGCTATAGTTCTCTAGATCTCCTCAGTAGACAACGAACCACCCTGTATATGCCCTAAGTGTCTCTTATTATAAATTCATTTTAATTTGACAGTTTACGTGGTGGGTCTGGCCGTACGGAAATGTTGAATAAGATAAAAAAAAATTTCGACCCGAAGGAAACTACTTTTCAAGGGACTGACAATTTGGACGTGACTCAAGGTCACAGCGCGTTGTGACCTTGAGCGGTCCTTTGAAAATGAAAACAAAAATCGTTACGGGTACATACTCGAGAGTGTCAGATTTTCATACAGATGGTTAATCTCGGTGTTGCAGACGTGTTGACCCATTAATCTGACACTAATCAGGAGGAGGTTTTATTAATCTGACAGTTTGAAGATGATAACAAGGCATTTTTTCAAATATCTTTCCTCCTGTACCTTTGATATCCAATAGTTTTTTTAGTCATTATAAAAGTTGTAGATAATAAAATTCTTTACAACTTTCGTGTGAAGCAATTTTACTTACTCATTACCGTTTTCGATAAAGGGTGATAAGGGCGAGGAGCTTAGCCACACATGCGAAGAGCCAAGGTCAATGTAGAAACCCAGTCTAATGTACATTCATCGCCATATATCTCAAAAACGTTCAAACGTAGAAAAAATTGGTCAATTTGTATTGTTTCGGCTTGCTGAAAATGTAAGATTATATATTTTCCGTTATTCTTGAATCGTTATAGCTTAAACAGGGTGGCCATTTGAAAACGACAGGGTGGATTGAGCTCCTTCGCAATTCGCTTTGTTTGTTCGACATCTTGATTAAAGATTTCTATGCCAGTGGATTGGAGGAAGGAAGCCACAGTCATGGTTGTTTTGAAGCTCAAAATGTCGATTTTTCACAAAAAAACACTACAAGTGCCATGAAAACACCACTTCATTTTCAAATACTTAGTTAAGAATATTTCGAGAACTAATGCATAAAATGAAAAAACAATTACTGTGCTGAAATCAGTATAAAAATACCTTTCAAATGAGGTATCACTCACTCCATCTTCCCTATTCAAAAATTGGGGGTGAGGGTAGTAGTAGCAAGGGTTGAAGCGCTATGCGTCCGTAACCTACATCTTAAGTTGTCCCCCTCGAAACAGAAATCGACCTGTCCGAGCATTTCTATCGAAAAAATTTATTTCGTCTGTTATCTCGTCTGTTTCGTTTTCAAATGGCCATACTGAATATAAGAGAATGTTCACTTTTTTTTCATATTTTGCGCCCTTCCACAGATATCTCCCCTCATATCTGACAAGCTCGAGTAAATCCCTAATTTCATTTTTGGGCTCACCAACTATTATAATGATTATATGATTTTTGTTCGTTTCTCCTACATAACCCTTCCACAAAGAAGAAAATTCAACAATTCTCGGATCATCATCCGAAGCAGAAATGTTTCAGAATGCTTTTGTAATACTATCTATACTCATTTCGAATGGTTATATTTCCTGCATAGTCATTTCCTTAGTGCTAGGAGAATGAATGGTGTTCCGAGTAAATTGAATATCTAAATGTCGAGTAATCGAGTCACTCAATCTGTACGTTCTATTTCGTCGAGAGCTGAAATTAATACCCATTCAAGATTTATGGTCATTTAAAAGCATGATTTTTTCTCGTGTTCTTATTCCTTTGAGGATAACTGTTTCTACAACTTCAATTCATTTATCCTGTTCTGTTTCACCCGAAGATATAATTATTTCATCGACCGTTCTATGGAATTGACAGTTAACTTTTCACACTGAACATAAATAGTAGGTTCTCTCAAATATTTTTTTTTATAAATCAAAATCTTTTTTTTAAGAGTATCGAGTCCAATTTTGAAAAATTATACCCAATATAAAATTTTCACAGTTTACGTTTCAGCCAAGTAGATTTCAAGATACTATCGAAAAATTCATTCGTATATAACGTGCGTTCAAAAAAATTCGTCGTCAAGTAGGCTATGGAATTTCGAACGTCGATATTTCTTGCCTAAACGTACTATTTTCCAGTTTAACAGTCAAGTTAGAAGTTATCATTTTGGATTGTTGTTGAATTAAAATTATCACGCAATTATAAAGATGGCTTTAACGGAAGTGTAAAAAGCATTTATTATTGAATCCTACTTCAAAATTGGGAGAAAATTGAAGGAGAGTGGAAATATTCTTTAATGTTCCAGCGACATTCAAAATGTATATCCCAATGTTGCTGAAAGAATCAATCTTTCGAAAGTACTATTTCGCGATGCGTTGACGGAACAGGTATGTTCAAACAAAAAAAAGTAGTGGTCGATCAAAGAAGAAAACCTCAGAGTTATTCAGCAATAATAAAAATATGAGACAGAACGCACATTAATCTCGAACCTTAATTCCCACAAAAATACTTTCGATATCATTGAGTATTCAATAGAATATTCACTGGTAATATTTAGTTTTTCTCTATTGACTTCAGTTAGACCTGTTGCTCATTTGTCAAATTAATATTGAAGTCTTAATTGTAAAAATATTGTGCGAGAGAGTTGAGAACCAATAGTTTGACCCATATATTATACCTACTGCTTTTGTGCTTTTCATGAAATTCTCTTAATTTATTTGTCCGCAACTCCAGAGTCTCTTTCATCTCATTGGAGTCTTACATTATTACATGTAATTTTAAACTTTGAAAGAATGAAAATTATAGCATGAAAGTTTTAACAATAGTCGATTGGGGATATTTTTGTAATTTTGTATAAATTCATCACAATATCAAAAAAAAACTATTCTGCTTCAACTCTTTTCCTGTGAATTTTATGGATTCCCGAATATATATTCTTATAAGTTATTTAATATCTATGACACCACACCATACTCCACGAAAGAGGTTATGAAAATATTTGCACATTGCAGAAGATATGCTTGTCGCACCGTGGGACGCGAAATACAAGAATTAATGAAACATTTTCTACATATCCAACTCCATATTACAGAAGGGGGCTTGGGGAGAACGAATATCATAAAGTTATCATATTGGGATGCTACAAGGTATATGTTCCCATTAAAGTATCAGCGTGAAGGAGAAACTATCCTACAGAGATGGATAAGTTACAAAGTATCACTATTAACTTGTAAAGGAAAAACATACTCGAATGCCGCTCACGAAAAGAGATACCGTCATAATTTTCTTTGCTACTTTCGATAAAATTCTCGAAGCTTATTTCAGAGAGCTCGGCATCAGATATAATAAGCAAAATTATGGGCAGATGTTCCGTCATAACACAGATTGTTTAACAAATACCTTCGTGAAAACAACAACTAATGAAATGGTTGGAAAATGCAAACTATGTAAGCATTGACATGCCGCTTCTTGTTACTAGACATATTTTCCGCATTTTGTCTTACCTCGAGCATCAAAGAATTGACTGAAACCTGTTTAATTTTCGGAAGCATGCCAGCAATTTTCCCATGTACTCTCTGTTTAACTACGTCTCGTTATTTGTCTTAGGGGCACGTTATAGATATAAAATTCAGAGTTATAAAATGACACCTTTAATTCAATTCCCGAAACCAACAAAATTACGATTTTTTCTGAGGTTTTCTGTGGAAATAATTAGATGAATGTCCCATAAATCAAACCAAATCAAATCAAATCTTTTCAAGTCTGAGTATTAGAAGGCTATATTACTTTTATCTATATTATAATGCAGATAATTATCATCATTATCATCATAATATACAGGAAGTTTCCTGATTGAATGTAAATATTTATGGGGATGGTTTTTCGGCCCATTTTAAGAAAAAAACTTTATATGTCCAAAACGTCTTACCTTTTGAGACACAGGTGGTAAAGTTTTCGAAAAAAAATTATTTATTATTAATATCTCCAATACCACTTCAGATATTTCAGTGAAATTTATCATACATGTACTATGAATCAAGAGGCATTTTTTAATGTAACCTTTTTTTTCTACCAGTGGCGTTCGTACGTAATTTGAAATACTAATTTTGACAGACATAAATGGTACGCCACAGATTTTTCCTGAAATAAAAATTATTTTTGAAATTTCCAAATCATTTCTTACCAAAGTTGATCACTCGACTTTTTTCAATCCGATTCAAGGTTTCCGCTTAAAAAGATGAAAACCTGATCATAACAATATCGTTAATACATACATATGAAAATATCACCATGCAGAGACATACGTAGATTTTATTTTTTCAGATAAAACCCCTGCGTCGGACTAAACAAATTCAAGAGATCTTTGATCATAATTGAATACAGTCAGTGGTATTGTAGATATTAATAATAAATGATTTATTTTTGAAAACTTTACTACCCTGTATCTCAAAAGGTGAGAGGTTCAGGATATATGTTCAAATAAAGTTTTTTCTTAAAATGGGCCCAAAAATCAAGCCCACAAATATTGACATTCAATTTGGAAACACCCTGTATATACATATATGATAATTGGTTTTGGGATTCGTTTCCATCATTTTGGATGATTTTTTTAACGTATTATTATTATTGCGAATAAATATTTGAAACAAGACGTTTCTGATATAAGAAGAATGACTCGAAGAGAGTATTTAATTCAATTAATCTATCAGAAGTTGAAATTCGAGATCATTTTTTACTTCCAACAGTTGGATTTCATAAATAATTTATTCATTTTTGTAGTTTTGTTTTGGAATTGAAACAAAATGTTTCATCATGAAAATCTGCGTGAGTCTGAAATTTGACAACGTTTGATGTTCATCCCTACACTTCAAGTTTATATTGCTAATCTTTTACAAGATTTCAATAGCTCTTAACTAAATTTCTTGAACAAAAATACCCCTGAAAATTGATGAAAGAATATTTTGCCTCCAGCAGGCATTTTTGTTTGAATTTTTTGTAGGCCAGCATTTTATACACATTCCTTTTGCTTCAGCTTTTGAGATAGAAAACTCAAGAAAAGTTTCAATGAAAAACCTTGAAGAAATATCAGAGATTGTTAGATCAAAGGGATAAGGAGAATTCTAGATGGACATCAGAACTTGTATAAGATATTTGAAAGAAAGTAAATTGTTTGCTTCAGTTTAACAGAGTGAGTAAAAAGTAGGGCACAAAATTCCTACCATCGCTATTTTCTATTTAAATACACAAGCATTTTCGATCCATCTAAATTTTGCAACACCTTTCGCAACGAAATATCAATTTATACTTAAGTATTGAACAAAATTTTTAGGATATAAACGAATTATTTTACACAAAAATAAATATTATTCCAATAAAAAAAATTATTCCAATCGAAAGCGTATGCAACTTCTGAATTACATTAGGAATAATTATTCTCTCTATTATTCAATAGAAATATTTGGTATTCGAAGGGTTAATTTCTGAGAGAATCCTAAGAAAACCCACCTTTAGTCATTCCGATAATCCTGATAAAATTGTAGGGACTTAGCCTGGTGTCAAAATGCACGGACAACACGTACAAGCCGGTTCCACCCACCTTAGTCCACAAACCACCCCTTTCCTCAAAATTCTTTGGGAACCGGAAATCATCACCACAAGAAAACTCCTCACTTTCATTCTCAATTCGCTTGAGCAAAGAATACGCCACGATGTTTTTCACGTTATAATAATCGTTTCCCGGCACTTTCCGCGGATATTTAAATGTCACCTTTTCGGCCCAGTTATCCTTTTCATTCTGGCGGTATAGGATGTTGACCGTGTGTATGAAGTAGCACAGCAGGATGAGGCAGAATCCGAAGAAGATGGTCAGGTATCGAAAGATGCGTAGCATCACCATTCGTGTCCCTTTTGCAGATTGGTGGAGGCATTTATTTGGAGGACGTTTGCTCTCAGATCTGCAGCGAAAGGTGTAGTTGGTTGAAATGATTACTGGCGCTCGAGGAACTAGGTAATATACCTTGGTACGTTCCGTTTACGCACAACGAGTTGGTAGTGGTGGGTTTTTGCTTACTTATCTCTTATAATGAAACGCAAGTAGTATTTCTGCAACGATCCCTCTCGTTACTGAGTTGTATTCACCGATTTTATTGATAGGGGTATATTTTTAATTATTGTTGCATCAAAATTCGATCTAAATTAATACGATTCCGTCATATTTTAATGAAAGAATTTTTTTTATGTCCCATAAGGGTATTCGTTTCGGAGATATAGGGTGATTTAAGAAAAAATGCTAAATCTATAAACTCCCATATCTTCGTTAATATGGCTAAATTTTGGCTGATATTTCACAAGCTTTTTCCTATAGGCATTCACTTTTAGAATAGAAAAAAAATAGAAGAAATGGTAGACCCGTATTCAAAAATTTCAATTTACTTGTCAGGTGAGAAATTTCACACGTATATAAGACAAAATAAATTTAAATGGAAATTTGAGAAGAGCGGGAAAAACTGATGAAAGATCTGTTTTTTGTTTGAATGACAAAAATTTTCTATTGTTTCAATAATAGGTTGAATTCAGAATATTATAATATTCTATATTCAAATCATGAAAAATTATATTCCTGATAAAACAAACACTGAATTCGAGGAGCTAGAATGAGCCTGGCTTCATATATTCCTTCAAATCTCGAAATCCATTTTTATAAATTAATTGTTTGATATCATGAAAAATTTCATATGTTCTTTTTGAGTCTAAAAAGAACATTGTTTCATTCAACATATGAAATTGACTTACTTTAATTGCTCCCAGAACTGCTGTTCATTCTACTAAACTGAAAAATGTGGAACAATAATCCACCTGGTATGTTTCCAACAAAATTTACTCTTCATCAAATTAATGTAAACTTTATAAGGACAAATTTTTTTTTAACAGTTTAAAAAATTACAGATACAGGTAGAAAAGTTTATTTATTTTTATTTTCTATATCACAAACGGTTTTATCGAATGAAATTAATCTCGGAATATGGTTTTTCATTTATTTGATTAATCTTTTTCGAAGATATCACTCGCGTCTTCCAGTTTTCTTATTATGACCACTACGTACCATAAAAATACCAAAATTTAAAGAACCCAACTATTGAAACTAAGTGGGACGCCATTTAATGAATATTTGAACTTTTTGTAATATAAAAGTATTCTTCATATTTTCTCGTATAATGCATCGTTTTCGAGTAATTTGTTGTTCAAAAATTGAAAAGTACCTATCTGTGAAATTTGAAAAATTGGGTACTTTGTTTAAAAGATCCACAGATGTCAATGTCTAGTGTCACAGATTTAGCTAGTTATTCTGAGTTTGTGTTTATGTAAGGGTGGCACAGATCATCATGAAAACTTAAAGTAGCTACATCTTTTTATCAGGGACAAATCGGAAAAAATTTAAAGAAAAAAATTGATTCCTTTGACCTTAAGAATCTACTGTTAAAATATTTTTACTCACTCAGAATGAGAAACCAAATTCTACACATCCTGAACATTCTAAAGTCGAAAGGAGACTTTAAGTAATTATTTCCACTAATTCCGCACTTGCTCCCGGGAACGTAACATTGGGCAAGTTTCTTAAAACTCCAAAATCGAATTTAAGATTATTTATGGAAACCCTTTTCCATTAGTTATCCAACACCTGAAAGATTCGCTTCAAAATTCAGAAATTTCAGAAATACACCCTTAGAAACTTAGTAAACATTCGAATATGTGAAAGCTTGTGAAGAATGTCTTTACTAAAGTCTAGTAATTTTTGTTAATTCGACAACAGTGGAACCGATCAAGAAGACATTCACAGATTGCATAAAATTGTTTCTGTAATCCGTGTCTATACCTTCTTAAAACCGATGACATTTTGTGTCATCGTTTGTTTTTCTTGTTAAATGTGATCACAAAACTTGCTATTTATTACGTCTATGTTGATCAGAAAACTTTCATGACCGTTATTGACTCGATGGGCGTTGCCGGATTGTGAAAATGACATAGAATGTTCATAAGAGAGGACTTCTGAAATCAGAATTTTCGAAACCGAATACATACAAAATGCAATATTTTAAAATTCGAAAAAATATATTTCGATATATTTGAGGTATAAAGATTTGAATAACATATATTTAGAAATTTAGGAAAATACCCCATTCTTATTTGACAGAAAATTTTGGAAGGGTCTGGAAAATTTCTATTTGTCACCTGAAAATTGTCTTTTCATGAACAAACATTTCTGGAGAATGGCAAATTATCATTAATTTTTTATGTTGATTCATATCTCCAAATATTCGAATATCATTGACGATACGTTAGAATGTGCGAATTCAGAAAAACTAAAATATACATAAAACTCCCTGAAACTTCAATGTAAAAGAATCTAACTGGATATCCCAAGTTTACATCCATTGAATTCCACAAAACATATGTTTTAGTTTTTATCTATGCAAATGAACTAGAAGTTATTTCAATTGAACCTGTTAAATTAAGAAGAATTCAAAACTTCCATGGTAAGTAGGTACCGTTTGGTCTGCAGTACTCTCCTGATTAATTCATCTCAAAACCTTTCGACCTATTTTATGGTGTCCAAAACGAGTGAACCAATATTACATCATTCACGCAAACTGAACACCTGGAATTAAACCACTAATAACCTCTCTCAACGAGGATTTCACGAAATTTGTTAGATAAAAATCGTATAATCTGGTCGTGAATCATGCCATGAACATGAAATAAACACGAAACTAATAGATTTCGTGATACTTTAACATGAATCGTGAAGTGATCGGGAAAATTGAACACACGATAAAGATTTATCTTCACTCGTCTGGAAAATTCCAAACACGGTTTCTGCACAAAACTGTAGTTATCATATCGTGAACTTGTAAGCACAGAAGGATTGTGAAGAATTTTTAGGAAACCTTTTTACTTGTTTATGAGGATTCAAAATTTACCGAGAACTTTGATTTGATAAAAAAAAAGTAATTACGAAAGAAACACCATAACTATAATATAGAATAATACTGCCCCACAAAAAGCAACTGCGTGAACGACATCTGCCAATTAGATTGCTACCTTTCTTAGGTATTAGTTTTTAGTAAGGCAGTTCATTTCTCCCGAAGTGTGTAAGGGACAAGGACCTTTGGCAGTCTGAATGGAATACGTGTACTATTTTCAACAAAGAATCATTTTACATTTTTCTGCTCTTGTTTTCTCTTTATTTCAGATAAAGGTTTGTGGTATCTTGGAGAAGACTTACTGGATTTTTTTTTCCAAGAATGGATCAATTTTTGCATTGCGAGATACCCTTCAATATAAATTATTTCAGCTTATTTCGTAACAATTTCGTTTCTTACAATCCATACTATACTCAGTACACTCACGGGGAGAAAGGATTTTTTTACTGGGGTTTTCCTCTAAGCTCTTGTATCATAGACCAAATTGTATGGTACCCCGTTTACGCTAACCTCTGCTTAAACTGTATTTCATACACATGCTAATTATTGTTTGCTGTTAAAAATTTTAATGCTCTGTATTAAAAGAATACGCAGGGTCAGTGTTTGACTCGTACAAATATTTTAACAGTAGATTCTTGAGGTTAAAAGAAAAACTTTTTTCCCTTACCATTTTTTTCGAATCGTCTCGGTTTGAAAGATACAGGCTGTTGAAAAACCATAAAAAAGATGTTATTTTTAGTTCTATCTCACAAACGGCTTTATCCAATTAAATGAATTTCGGAGTAGGTATAGTTTTTCATTTATTTGATGAATCTTTTTCGAACACAAGGTATAACCCACGTCTTTCAGTTTTCTCAGGATGAACATTACGTATCATAAAAATACCAAAAATTCAAAGAACCCAACACTCGAAACCAAAAGTTGAACGCTATCTAATGAAAATTTGAGCGTTTTGTAAAATAAGAGTGGTTTTCACATTTTCTCGTATAATGCGCCAGTTTCGAGTAATTTGATGTCTCTGTTTAAAAGATCCACAGATTGTCTTAGATTGAGCTTGTTATTCTGAAGGGAATGGCTATATATTTTTATCAGGTCCGAATCAGAAAAAATTGTATAGAAAAAAGTGTTTCTTTTGATATCGATTGAAATTCAATTTGGAACGATTCTGCATTTTCTGAAATTTTTAGGGTTTTCACACCCAATCTCTGGAACGAAATCAATTAAAATAAACGATCTGCTCCTGCGTAAATTCTTGCACTAATTGGTCAGGAGCAAATTAAGTATAAAAAATTGTTGCCTGACAATGAACTGAAAAGAAGAACTTTGAAATTATAATTATATACAGGGTGTTTCCTAATTGAATGTCAATATTTATGGGGGTACAGAAGAAGTAAAGAATTTTTTTGATCATATTAACAGCAAAGAACCTACAATAAAATTCACAAAATGGAATTAGAGCAGGATAATAAAATTTCATTCTTAGTTGTTTCAATAAAAAAAATTCCAAATTATTTTGAAACGAGCGTATACGAAAAAAGACACGTACTAATAGATATTTGAATTTGTATTCCAGTCACCAAATAAGTGTCAAAAGAGGTATTAATAAAACACTTCATGATAGAGCTAATTTGATTTCATTTACACCCGAAATTAGAAATAATGAAGGCGTTTTTTCCTTGTTTTGTGCATTATATTTATGGTTTCATCCATAGACTAATAATTTATTTATTATTAGACTATGGTTTCATCACAGAACACAATAGTAGTTGAAGCGATCTGTGATGAAACCGTGGTCTAATAATAAAAAAATGATTAGTCCTATATATGTATATGAAACCTTAAATATAATGCACGAAACACGAAAAAAACGCCTGAATAATCTCAAAACTCCCCTTGAAAATTCAATATAGATTTTCTTCCATATCACTTGGGTTTGAATGCCGGGGACATTCCAAGAATTGTAAAATGATGAAAGCTACCAAAAGGCACAAATACAATTATAAAAAATACGTTTCCATTGAAAGAGTTTTTTCTATTATCCACAAGGTTGGCAAACGTTTCTGAACTCGTCTATTGAGAAACTACAATATAAAACATTTTTTGAGAATTCGTCTGATGAAAGAGTATGATATAGATAGACTCCGAAAAGTTACGAAGTTTTACCGTAAAAATTCATTCAATAAAATAACGTCTGCTGGGTCATCTGCTTCTATATGAAATTCTAAGAAATTTCATCGAAATTCCAATAAACGAAATCAAAACTCTCCAGAAATGTATTCAGAGATGCAACCGACGATTGTCTAAGAGACCACAAATGGATGTTGTCACCAGCCTTTCTGTCGTATTAAAGAGTGCAGAACGGGACACCATTACGTCACTCCTTCTCGCATAAATTCCGTATTGATGTTCGATGTCATATCCTACCTTACACCCATCAACTGGTATACCTACATGTATTTGCATTCGGCTTTATAGGTTTCTGTTACCTTAAAAGTATACGAGTACTGTTGGTTGTCCATTTGATCTATAGCTACTAGGCGTGGGAGTGCGGCCGTCGGAGATGGTTGATTAAATTTTTTGTCTACGACTCCGGCACGGAATATTCATGAGGGGACTGGATTTACATCGATGCACACGTTTTTGTGCACGCTTGTAACCTAGTTAGTGTAATCTAGCTGGTAACTAGATTATACGCGAGGTCAGAAGATTAATGGTGAGCTTTCGAAAGTGGAATCTTCGAATACCCATTCTTGTTTTTATTGAAAGATTGTCTTCATCGATTAATCACAGAAAATTGGTGAGAATGTTTCCAAGCAGTTAAATTGAAGCTCGCACTTATTTAAATTTCTCTACAAAACTCTCGTCACTCTGTTGTCTTCAAATAATATTGTTCAAGAATTTTCTGGAGAGGAGTATAAATATCGGGCATAAATCATATTTATTTTCTCCAGGCCATTTCAATAGTCACAATATCATTATTGTCGTGTCACTAAGGTCATGCAATTCCAGACTGTCGGTAAATACTTGGAAATTTACAATGATACTGAAGAAACTGATTCCCATTAGGATGAAGTCTTTACCACAGCACTAGTTGCGCTATCACAATAGCTTCTTTTGGAGGGCAAACCTAGAAGATGTTCACCGAAATTGTGAAAATCGAAAAATTGGAGTATCGAGCCATCATCAAGTACCTGTAAAGGGGTTAATAGGCAAGCAGATTTACGAAGATATGCTTAATACCCTTGGTGATCAATGTACTTCGTATGCGACCGTGAAAAATTGGGCTGCAAGCTTCAAAAGAGATAAATTTTCCACTGAAGATGATGACCGATCGGGAAGACCAGTTTCTGTGTCAGTCCCCGAAAATATCAATGCAGTTCATGACATGATTTTATCAAACCCTAGAATTGGGCTAAAACAGATATCTGAAGTACTGAATATTTCATACGAACCCGCTCATCATATAGTTCACGACAATTTGGACATGAGAAAAATTGCTACAAAATGGATCCTCAAATGTTTGAATGTTGACCAAAAGCGTGCAAGGGTAGAAGCGTCGCGTTCGATCTGTGCTCGATTTGAAAACGATGTAGACTTCATAAACCGAATTGTTACTTTAGGTGAGACTTGGGTACATTTCTTCGATTCAGAAACAGAGCAACAACACTCTGGTTCTCCAAGATCTAAGAAGTTTCGTGTCCAAAAATCTGCTGTAAAAGTTCTTGCTTCAGTTTTTTGGGATTGCCATGAAGATATCATGATTGATTTTTTGGATAAGGGTAGAACAATAACAAGAAATTACTATTCGACATTACTGACCACTCTAAGACGGCAAAAATTAAAGAGAAAAGACGCGGAAAGCTATCCAAAAGTGTTTTGTTTTTGCAGGATAACGCCCCTGCACACAAATCTCATATTGCCATGCAAAAACTTCGGGATTTAGGGTTTGAATTACTAGAACACACCACCTTATTCACCAGATTTGGCTCCACCCGACTATCATCCCTTTCCTCAACTGAAAAAAAGTTTAAAAGATCATAAATTTAAGTTCAACGCCTTAGGCTTTTGTCTCTATGATCGAGAAGCGAATATCTTGAACTACTTATTCAGGGTGTCCCGGATAAGATGGGAAACATTTAAATGTGAGATAGAGAACACCTTGATGATTACGAAACCTCCATATGTACTATCTAGGAATTCTAGATTCTGATTTACCGGGTGTTTTTCAGACTTGAATTGAACGGAATCACCGATTAATCCGAAATTTGGAATGAATATAGCTTCCATGAGGATTCAGAAAACTGCTATCAAATATCATTCGATTTGCACATAACTTTGGATAGTTCTTAAAAGTTGGCGAAATCAACCTGTACAATGAATTCCATTATTTCCTCGATATCTGCGTTAACTGTAGGATTCATTCGTTCAATTCGGTAAATAATATTGCATGGCACCATCCAGGTTGTCGAGGACTGATTTTTTTTCTGATAGTGACAATAACTTTTTCTCTCGTGTCGATATTTAACATCCTATTCATCTCATACCGAAATGAATTTTGAATCTTTATGAATTTAATCAATTAAATATATATTATTGAATGTTAATTTCAGTTTCAATTTGATCGAATACATCAGTTTTGTGAAGGGTAACTCAAGAACAATTATTCATCTTTGAAACATTTGATTAGCAAGAATAAACTATAAAGTGATGGATGAGAAAGAGGTAAAATGAAACAAAAACTAAACGGCTCTCATTGTCTGTTCGAAATGAAGGCCTTCCAATATAGAAGAGCTGAGAAATGTCTTCAGATGGAAGGCCTTCATTACTTTTTGTTTTATTTTACCTATTTCTTATTCATCATTTCATAGTTTATTCTTGTTAATTAAATGACTCAAAAATAAATAATTGTTGAAGACCCATCGTTGAGTTACGCTTCAGAAAATTGATGTATTCGATCAAATGAAAACTGAAATTGACATTCAATGATGTATATCGTCACGAGAGAAAAAGTTATTGTCACTTTCAAGAAAAAAACTCAGTCCTCGGCAACCTGGGTGTTGCCATGCAATATTATTTCGCAAATTGAATAAATGAATCTTGCAGTTTACGCAGCTATCGAAGAAATCATTCATTGTAAAGGGTGATTTCGCGAACTTTCAAGAACTGTCCAAATTTATATGATACGGACATGCAAATCGAACTTTATTTGATTGCAGTTTTCTGGAACCTCATGGAAGCTATCCTCATTCCAAATTTCGGATAAATCGGCGATTCCGTTCAGGAGATAGAGTGGTTTCAATTTCCATTCAAATTTGAAAGAAATTCTGTGAATCAGAATCTAAAAATCCTAGGTACTATACTCCATTCACATTTATTTTAGCAGTCGGTTGGCCATGAAATAATTTTCTCAAGTTTTTGTAACTAGTACGGAGTAAGGTTGGCACTCATGAAATGTCGTTAATGTCATAACGCCGTTGCCACAACTAATATCAATTTTTATTACGAAAATGCCGAAAGAGATTGAAAAAAAGAAAAGACAGGGTTTCAGGAAGCGCTATTTAGAATTCAGGTCCGCTCATTCAAATAGTTATATCCTGATATTCTAAAATCCACAATACGTCAGACGGTAGCGAACATATTCAATGTAAGAGAATAGAGAATTTATATAATGTTTCATCTGAATCTAAACGACTTATATTTCAGCTGAATATTTCTACAATCAGAAAGATTGTGAATGAAGAGAATGACAAAGAATTTCCTTCTATTGGGAGACCCAAAAAGTGGTGGCATTTGAGAATTTTATGTTTGAGTGAATGCGAAAAGTTTACTACAGGATTTTCGATGAATTCCATCGTAGAATAAGTTCCCGAAAATTGATTTTTCTATTTTTCATTTGACTTGTCCTATACATTGTAAATGTCTTAAGGTACCAATAAATACCTAATTATTATTATTATATCAATGCATTAAGATGAACAGCCACAAATACGAGCCAGTTGTCCTGCTAATTGTTTGTTCATGTGAAGTTCATCTTGATTAAAACTTCCTTCAATTCCTTTTACTAATATTGATGCATGATGATTTTTGTTGAAGAATTTAACATTCTTGTACTTATTTGTTAATTCCTTCGGAGATACCCATTCCCAACAACTGCAACATATGCATTTCATCTTCGGGTTAATATTTTTAAAATCTACAACTGATGTAACGTATTCAAACTTTAGTCAAAGAAGATAACGAACATTAACTCTCCTCAAGGTAGTGCATATATTATGATATTATACCGATCTCTTGTATTTTCCATGTGAATAACTAGATTTGGTATGCCTTCAATCAGTTTGTATAAACTATGTTCGTCACATATTTCCCGAACAGATTCGACTTTGTGATAAAATACGTAATAACAGAAACTTTTACGTAGAACGGGCAACATAGCGTTGATTTAAAACCCAAAAATGTTTTGACAAGCGTCATAACCCCACATTTTCGTACTATACAGAGTGAAATGTGTCAAATTTCCATGGCCAACCGAGTGCTAAAATAAAAGTGAATGGAGTATACAGATGGGGCTTTTTAGTGCTCCTCTTGGTGTTCTTTATCTCACATTGAAGTGTTCCCCATCATCTGCGCAACACCCTGTATAATCATAAAATATGACTGAAATAACATCCGAACATACCTAAAAAGCAATACCTTCCAGTAAATTCCAAACAGTTTTACTACACTTAAACAGCTTCGTAATGGAAACTGTTGACATCTTCATCATCAATTATGCAAAGCAATTTCCATTCGAGCAAAAATCTCGAGGTACTGTTTCCAGTAAATTAAAGTCGATTGTAGAACTGCAATTTCCTATCCCCTTTTAAGATTGTACAGTTAATAAGCTTACTTTCTTCTCAACCGACCGAAGTTCCTCAATCAAGTTCAGTTATTGTCTTCGAGTACCGTTCGTTCCAATAGAATTTTTCTGTTTTGAGAGGTAACTTGATGGAAATATGGAAATTAGCTTGGTCTTCAAGATCTCTGTAAATATACCGCAGGAATATAAATATTATGTTAGGTGAGCGTGAAATATGGGAATGTTGAATTTGTCCCGGAAGAAGGAAGAACAGTATTTATTTAATTTTTTCTCACGCTCTATTTATGTACTAATAATGTGGACCAAATTTGTGAAGAATCTAGTGATTCATACCTGAATGCCATGTTTAGTAAGTAACTATATTCTTTCCGTTTCATCGTTGTTTTTTAAATTTATGTTTCAACTCAACTTTTATAATCTCCTTACTTAACCCAACTTAACCCACTACTATATAGTCCATTCAAGAATGATTGACATCCTAGTAGGTCTTGAAAGTCCAGGCGCAGCTTAACATCTGGTCATATAAGATCTTTGAAAATTTCTATACTTTCAATCACAGAACTGGAATATATGAATATAATCTAGAAAAGTATATGAAAATACGAAATATTCAAATTTGCAGCATATTGATCAGCATTCAAAATTGACACAATTATGTTTCCAATTTGTACGATTAAATTAAGAACATAAACATCTGTACAAAATTCAAATTACCGTCGGTAAGTGCATAGATTCACATATAATAGGTCTAGAGATCAATGTTTATTCACAATACCAACCTGAATTCCGCAACACAAAATCTCAACTTTTGGCTATTACCAACTTAAATTCGATTTTCCATAGCCACCCGAGATGTCAATCATTCTTGAATGGACTATACTACTAAAAGGTGACATAAATTCACTCCGTTCCCCACCAATCTCTTCTACGCATTCTACTTTTCTGTCTTTTACCCTAAACTGCTCTACTCAACTTCACTCGAATTTACTCTACTAACTGATGTAAGTACTTAAATCTTTGAGTATTCAACCCTCACAATGCTCAAATTTACTTCTTTTGTTGTTTGAAACCTTCAGTGGCGAGAGTTCCTTTCTCAACAGTCAAATTCCAGTGAAATTCAGTTTGGCCGTATTATACATTTATCCGTTACAGACATACACACGGACAAAAACTTCTAAAAGTATTGATTAGGTTTCGATAACGTGCAAATAAAACAAGAAACTCAAAAAAAATCATAGATTCGAAATTTACATACCGAGTCGCTCCAATTGTATTCAGAAGTATATACAGGGTGAGTCTTTGACTTGTACAGGGTGTCCCAAATTCGATTTTCACTGAGGGGATCTTGGAAACTAAAAGAGCTAGAGCAAAACCGATGACAAGTTTCCTAGCTCTTTATCGGAGAAACAAAGAATGGTGAAAACCGTAGCCTCCTACGATCCTTCGTTTTTGAGTTATTAGCAAAAATTGAGGTTTTGATAATTTCGAAAAGTTCTCATAATTTTTTCGACTTTGAAGTTACAGATCTGGAACTTGAACCTTTTCAGGCACTTTTATACGTAAAATCCACTGACGAGCTCAAAAAATTTCGAATCATTAGGCTTTGTTTTTCTAAATGAAAAATTTTATTGAATTTGTTTTTTTGAATATAGGAAAAAAATCTTTTGTCAGTGGATACTACGCATGAAATTGCCTTAGTAGGTTCAAGTTTCATATCTGTAACTCAAAGACAAAAAATGTATGAGAACTTTTCGAAATCGTCAAAATCTCTTTTGCTTATAACTCAAAAACGAAGAATCGTAGGAGGCTACGCTTTTCACCTTTCTTTGTTTCTCTGAAAAAGTGGTTTTATTGATTTGACTCTACGTAAGTCATGAATTCAGAAAATCCTAAATTACTCATAAATTATTTATTTTAAGAGCTGGACATATTAGGACACTATCATTATTTTTCTTCGCAGAATTCATAGCAACATACAATATTTCCACATTCTTCGACTTCAAAAATGTGAAAACGGTTTGAGCTTTAACCTTAAGGCCTGTTTGCACCAATGCCCCTTAAAACGAGTACTTAATTAAATGTCGCTTGAAGTTAATGGACGCTTAATTTTATTCCCAGTTGCACGACTGGCTTAACAAAATCTTAAGTAAGGGGCACCTAAGTTTTTACCTATATCTAGTGATATTTCTGTTATTTATTTTGGTGCAACTTCATCCTAGTCCGATAAAACCATTTTATTGGTTGGCCGGTTGCCGATGATCGTTGTCATTTCATTAACCTAACTTCATTGTCGTGTCAGTTAGTTTCAAGTAAATTATTATATTATTATCAAAGAATGACAACTTTTTGTTGTTGAATTAGCATTATTATTGATAATAATATGGATTGTCAAATAAAAGGTACCTCAGTTTATATAGGTACAACACTTCCTTTGTGAGGTCTTGTGTGAATTTTATATGTTATATTTATGTGTTTTATTAATGTTGAACAGGAACGTGAAGAAAATGTCCTTATTGTCCTTGTTAGTAAGAATACGGTGAATGATTGCCAAGCAGGTGGTGGTAATCTACAAAGAGCACTCAACTTCTCAACATATGATGAGAGTTTGTTGCTAACTATAGTATGATTTGTGACACAAAATTGAAAATAAAAAATTTTATGGCATTACAATAAAGGCAAAAAAAAAGGCTTGGTATTCAGTAATGAATTCATTCAATTTTCAAAATCCATCAAAAAAAGTTCTGCAGCCATTTCAACAAATTATTATAGGTTAGAATCCCGCCCTCAAATATTTAAGTGGTCATTACAGAAGCACTTAAATTTAAGGTAAGTTTTACCCTTTTAAATGTCAGTAAAACGTTGGTGCAACGTAATTTAAGTTAAGGGTTCATTTTGAGGGACATTTGACACTAAGTGCGTTTGGTGAAAACGGGTATAAGATATTTAGAATAGGAATAACAAACATAATACTGAATACGCATATCTCCCTTTTTTTCAGTTTTTTTCGATATCTTTAAAACTATTTGAATGAATACAATAGTTTTAACAGAAATGTATTCAGTATTGAATACTCATTCATATCAGAAACGACAAAAAAACTTTTTTGAACAAATATATTTTCACTCCTTGTATAACCCGAAGTGCTCAAGCTCCAAAAATATTTTAGCTCAGTAGAGAATTTCGAAAAATATCATAATCCCAGTTTACAGATTTCTTAATTGGTACTCGAACTTAGGACACCCTATAGAGTATATAGAAATTACTGATTCCCCAAATATTCCATAATACATTTCACTGAACTTCCAGAGAAAACATAATTATCAAACAAGAAAAGAAGTTTTAAAAAGAAAACTTTTCCTTATGAAGAGATAATTGAACAGCCAAAACGATAATAACAATTTATTACCGTTCAACAGATAGCACTGAAATGCAATTACGCGCCATTCATCATAACACACCGATTGAAACTTCAGAAAATAGAGGCGGACGAGGCGGTAGAGTTCCTACTTCTTTGTTATCTGAACGCTCTGACTCGTCTCAAATTGTACTGGATAATAAATTTAATTAGCATGTGTGCCATCTTGACTCTATATATTTATACCGCAAATTGGAGAAAATTACCGCACTTGGGTACGAATTGTAAAAAACCGTCTTGTTTGGTGTTGATAATCCGTAATTGTTAAAAGTTTCTATACAATTTCAATAAGTTCTTTTGATTTATTATAAAATTGCTTCATGGTTGAGATGGGAAAATTGATACATAGTTCATTCGGCACTACCGATATTCAGTTGGTGTAGTCGTAGAGTGTTTTCGACAAGAAATGTTGGTTGACTGAGAATTAGAAACAGATGTCAGGATACAAAAAGGCCATATGAGCTATCCTGCTCAAAATCAGCACCAAACAGAAACTCTTTGTGGATAGAGTGTAATGGGTGGTGCAGCTCGTAGATAAAACCCACACCCTACACCACACAGCCATAACACCCGAATGTGTAATAAAATTTGGACCTGGTGTAGTAGGTAAATTGTAATAAAGGCAATTGTAGTACCTATGCTTCTGGTTTTGGCAGGGTGTTTTGGCTGATGTAGGTTTAAATCCGTATATTTTTTTTACCAGTTGCTATCCGAGAAAGTGTTTCATATACCCATAAATATGTCATACTAAGAAATGATCAGAGAACATAGCTCTTGTTCACCAGAAAAACACAATGAGGCTGCAGTGTTGTGAGAACAAAATCCTATCTTCTTATAATTCTCAATATACCGATGTACCTTTCCAATATCAAGTAATTGACGAAATAACCGATCAGAAAGTGACCTCCTCAGTTTGTGGACAAGGAGCATTGGGCGATTTGGAGGAACGACAACAATTGCTCTGGACATATCCAAAGCCTTTGATCGTGCATGGCAGCAGGCTTATCTGAAAAGGCAGGTTTTCAAAGGTGTAATAAAAAATCGTCAGGAGTATATACTCGAGCTTATCAGATTAAGATACTGTATATGCCCTACGTGTCTCTGATAATAAATTCATGTTAATCTGACAGTTTGCGTGGTGGGGCAGGCCGTACGGAAGAATTGAAAATGGTAAAAAAATATTTTATAGCGTGTCAGATTTTTAGAGGATATGCTAATTGGACCCAAACGAAGCTACTTTACAAGAGACTGACAATTCGGACGTAACGCAAGATCACAGCGGTCTTTTGAAATTGCAAAAAAAAATTCGTTACCTACTTGTACAGTGCATTCCATTTTGCGTGAGACAGCCAGGTTTTTCGATTGTTATTCAAGAAAGAGCCTTTCGGCTTTCACGTTCCTGTCCTACTTCTCTGTGAAACTCAAGTTGGCCCAATCAGATTTTGCATAACTTTTTCCGTTTATGAGATACAGGGCGATTTTGGAAATTGATACTTTTCGGACCCCTCCTTTATCTCCGAAGTTATTAGAAATACAACTGAGCTGAAAACTACGTCTGATACAGAATCCAATGGCGTACTCAATTTTTTGTCGGGGTATGGTTTTGAAGATATGACATAAACTTATATTTTCTTCAATAGATAACCCTCTATTTTATTACTTCGTTGAATTAGTTATTTTTTTTTCCTTCGAAATGATGTATATTACCATATAGGTAGGATCTTCAGAAATGCTAAAAAACATTTAAACATCACATAATGATGATTTTGTGTTAATGGCCCATGAATTTCCCAAGTTTCAGTGAGAGGATTATTCCTTTTGATTATTTAAAGTAGAAGGTCATGGATGATACAAACATTCTTGTTGTTGTTATGGCTAACTTTCATTTGGGAGCATTGTTTTATGAAGTAGGCATTGGAGAGAAAAAAACAAATCTGATCTAGCTGTCATCTCTATGAATTATTATTGTGTTTCAGACACAACAGAAAGGCTCACTGACAAAAAATCATTATTATGTGATTTTTTAGTGTTTTTCAGCATTCCTGAACCTCCTACCTCTTCGGTATTCTACATCATTTTGAAGGGAAAAAAAAATAACGAATACAAAGACGTTATAAAATACAGGGAAATCTTCAATAACATACCCCGAAAAAAAAATTGATTACGCCACTGGACTCTACGCAGAATTCTGTATCAGACGTAGTTTTTAGCTCAGCATTATTTCTAATAACTTCGGAGTTAAAGGAGGTGTCCGAAAAGTATCAATTTCCAAAATCGCCCTGTATCTCATATACGGAAACAGTTATGCAAAATCTGATAAGGCCAACTTGAGTTTCACAAAAAAATAGGACAGGAACATGAAAACCGCAAGGCTCTATTTTAAATAACAAGCAAGAAACCTGGCTGTCTCACCCAAAATGTGATGCACTGTACAGGGTGGGCAAAATTGGTGATACCTGAACTACAACTTTTTCAACCCAACGAGATAGAAGAAAATGTGTGGCACATTACGGTCGTCGTTTTTGAGTTACAGATCAAAATTAAAATTTCAACTCTGGTCATTATCTCCGTTTCTGTTTGAGCTTGGATGTTGAAATGAAAACATTTTACAGCCACTTTTTTATAGCAATCCAGTGACGTACTATGATTTTTTTCAATATTTGCTGAGCTATAACATAAGGTTGTGTTCTTTCTTATGAAAACAGTAGTTTAAAATGACACAGAAAGACTGAGGGCGATATATGATATATTTCTGTAACGGTTAAAAAACGGCGATTCTTTTCAAGTCATTTTAAACTACAGTTTTCATAAAAAAACACAACTTTATGTTAAAGCTCAGCAAATAAACCTGTAGGAAGAAATCATAGTACGCCACTGGATTGCTATCAAAAAGGTGTCTGTATAATGTTTTCATTTCAAATTCAAATTTTGGCCTATAACTGAAAAACAAAAGAGGATAGAGGAATGCAGTTGATGGCATTATTAGTTTCTCGAAAAAAGACAACATGAATGGCAAATTCATTTTCCTCTATCTCGTTGGGTTAAAAAGTTGTAGTTCAGGTATCACTAATTTTGCCCATCCTGTACATACTTGTATCGGGTTTTTCACCATAATTTTACCCCCCCTTTAACTTTGTTACTAAAAGAGTTACAAAAAATTTTTTTATACAAAAGTCTCACGAAATTGACTGATGTTTTTTAAAATGTTTTCACAAAATGAAATATATACAGAGTGGGCAACATATTGATTGCAACTTAATTTTTTTAAATGGCACACTCTGCATATTTCTGTATATTTGGCTAGCTCGTTTTCCACTGATTTCAAATATATAACATATGTAGAGTCTATCTCTTTTATTCAGAGTACCACAGATTTTCAAATTCTAAAAACTATCTGGCAAGCTCAGTAATCAGTTCTCAAGTGGTAGGCGTGCGGAAAGTGTAGGGCTTTTTCATCACGATTTTGGAAAAGTACTACTTTCCAAACGTCAATGCGTGTGGAAAGTAATACTTTTGAAACGCTAGTAGGAAAAAGGGCATTTCGAATTATCGCAGCCTTCCACTTGAAAACTGATTACTGAGCTTGACAGGTGGTTTTTAGAATTTGAAACTCTGTGGTATTCAGAATAAAAGAGATAGACCGTACATATATGTTATATATTCGAAAACGAGCTAGCCAAAAATAGAGAAATATATAGGGTGTGCCATTTGAAAAATTTAAGTTGCAATCAGTATGTTGCCCACTCTGTATATATTTCATTTTATGGAAACATTTTAAAAAACATCAGTCAATTTCGTGAAAATTTTGTATAAAACATTTTTTTGTACCTCTTGCACTTAAAGAGGGGGTCAAATTATGGTGAAGAACCTGGTACATAGATTTTCATACAGATGGTTAATCTCGGTGTTTCAGACGTGTTAAGCCATTAATCTGACACTATTCAGATGGGGTTTTCTTAATCTGACTGTTTGAAGATGATGAAACAAGGCTTTTTTTTAAATATCTCCCTTCCTGTATCTGTAATCGTTTTTATATTCATTATGAAAGTTGTAGATAATAAAATTTTATAAAACTTTCGACCAAAGCAATTTTACATACCCTTAACCTTTTTTGAGTTAGAGGGCGATAAAAACGAGGAGCTTAGCCACATGTGAAAGGCCAAGATCAATGTAAAAACTCAGTCTAATATACATTCATCGTCATATATCTCAAAAACGTTTAGATTAACATAATATATACTATTCAACATGTAATTAACCACATATATCTTAATCTGACAAGCTCGAGTATATACAATGATCGTTTTTTTTTACTATTCTGACAGGCCGTCCTAGACAATTCCCCCTATATACAGGTCCGATTTTCATTAGAGGTACTCTACAGGGTACAAGGTACCTTCATATTAATCTGACACGCTCGCTCGAGTAAATCCCGAATTTCCCTCTCAGGCTCCCCAACTACTGCCCCTTTGCGTTCAGGTCACCAACTATAGATGACATTTCAGTTGTTTCCTAAAAACCTCATATTCCTGGAAAAATCTCAACCACTGTTTTGCAGACAAACTCACATTTGGCGTTAAAACAAAGATCCACCTTTTTGCATTAGGAAATACACAATGAGCGCTGCATTATTTATACCAGTTCGGGCATACGTGTAGACACGCTGAAAATTATTCTTGCTACCCTTTTATGGATAGAGAAACACATACTGCGAATCTGGGGCATGTTGAAAAAGTTCGCACGTCCTGTATATATTTGAATTCTTGTTACTCGAGAATTCTGGTTTTTTTACTCCAACTAAATTCACACCCAATCTAACATTGAACTTTTTAAGGCCTCGTCGTCTTTCCTTATTGGTAATTTGTACGAACAAAGTTGGTCAGATCTTTTTACACGCATGTTTTTCGCATGAGACTGAAGTATTCTTCTTTTTCTTTTTCCTAATAAATGAATTAGCGGGTAAATTTATTTCCTTCCTTTATTAATTAATTTCTATTTCGGTTTAATTTGAATCCTAGGAAAAGTATAATAAAGAAATTCATCATAAAAAAACTACTACTAATGATTATCGTGATTATAAGATATTGAGTTTCTGCAAGCCTTCGCAAGATTCTGCAAACGTATTCATCGAGTGTATAGTTGTCAGATATTGTATTTCATTATTTGTCAACGGTTCCCCTATTAAATGAAACAAAAATCCATTTATCGGTTAGAAAGTATTGAATACTAAATATTAACAAAAAAATTTTGCGTTCGATATTTCTAATCCCCCACTCAGCACCTCAACGCTGTGATTATTTTTATATCGTTGCAGAAATTTAACTTGGAGGACCTCCCACTGAATTATCCATTATACCACATTTTTGATACCTTATTTTATGTGTGTTTCAACGTTGAAGGCTCTGATAATAAATTGTATTTAGGATATATTACGTGGTCGATAAATTCTAATTAAATATTAATATTTATTTATCAGTGAAGGCTAGTGACTTTTTGATTAGAAGTGAACCAGGGGGTCTGATTGATATTCTGTACCACTACTCACTCTTATTTTTGGGTCAAAAAAAAAATTACTAGAGGGAGCAGTGTGTATAACTTTTACTCCAACTTTTATACTCAATCAATCCGAATTAAATCGAAGCGTTCATTTCAATAATATTCCTATCCGAAGTGATCATTTGCAAGGACATAAAGTTAATTTCTCCAATATTCAAATTGAGATATAAATCTTGTCAGATTTTTCGATTATCGTTGAAGATTTTACAACCAGTAGTCATTAGTCACCGTTGCTGTTGAACGGTTTTTCGGATGTAATTTAATAACACGACTTTTAACACCCGAAAAAATTAACATCAGATTATAAATAATGATCGGATCTTCTATGACTTCTGGGGATCATAAACACATCATATTAAGTATTATTTTGTTGAATTGATGTAGCTGATAGTTGTTGAAAATAAAATCAATAATTAAATTACAGGAAGCGAATAACATGATTTCGACTCGGAAGAAATTTTTGTTACTCTGAGTGTTTGTGCTACTAAAACATGTGTACCTACTGATAAGAAACTCATCCTAGTAGTTGGGGAGCCGACGATGCAAAATGGGGATTTACTCGAGGGTCGTGGAGACCTAGTGGATTTTAAAGATTAGATGGTAGAAAGAAAAAAAGTTTCTATGATGTATGCACTTTCAGCGGTGGGAAAGGGTCTGCAGGTTTTCAAAGATGTAAAAAAAATTCGTCTGGCAAAGTTAGAAAATGTGTTTCAGTCACCAAAGGCCTTATCAACCCTGATAACCTATATACATGTTAATCTAACAGTTTGTGTGGTGGGGATGGTCGTACGGAAGAGCTGAAAATGGTAAAAAAAAATTTCTCGAGCGTGTCAGATTTTTAAAGCATATGTTTATTGGATCCAAAGGAAGCTACTTTTCGAGGGACTGCCGCAAGGTTACAGAGGTCCTTCGAAAACGCAAAAAAAAATCGTTACTCGTACATACTCGAGCGTGTCAGATTTTCATACAGATGTTTAATCTTACACTAATCGGGGGTGGTTTTCTTAATCTGTTAGTTTGAAGATGATAACAAGGCATTCTTTTAATAATTCCCTTTCTGTACCTCTAATGGCCATATGCACCGTTTCATTAAACGAGATTAATTCCTTAAACATCCTTTTTTCCATAGAGATTCTATGCTTAAACGTTTTAGAGCTTAAGCTTCGTTAAATCAAACGGTGCATACGGCCATAATAGTTTTTGTATTCATTATGTCGTAGATAATAAAATTCTATACAACTTTTGGTTGTAGCAAATTTGTCTACACTTAACCGTTTTCGAGTTATAGGGCGATAAGGGCGAGGAGCTTAGCCACACATGATACATGCGAAAGGTCAAGGTCAATGTAGAAACCCAGTTTAATATGAATTCATCGCCATACCTATATATCTCAAAAACTTTCAAACGTAAAAAAGATTGCTTCGGAAAAAATTTGTAGTTATGCTCTACAACTTTAATAATGAATGCGAAAACAATTTGAAGCTCAGGAGAGGAGAAAATTTAAAAACAAAATGATTTTTGTGACCTTAATGGCCAATTTTTATTGTTTCGGCTTGCTGAAACTGTCAGATTATATTTTTTCCGTTATTCTTGAAACATAAGCTTCAATATTAGAAAAAAGCCACCGCGCTCGAGAATGTACACGTGACTTTTTTTTGCAAGTTTGGTGTCCATCCACACATTTTCGTCCCGCTTAAATTGTCAGATTAAAAGAATATATACTTTTCAACATGTAATCAACCACCTATATAACAATCTGACACGCTCGAGTACCTATACTCCATTCACATTTATTTTAGCAGTCGATTGGCCATGAAATAATTTTCTCAAGTTTTTGAAACTAGAACGGAGTGAGGTTGGCACCCATGAAATGTCGTTAATGTCATAACGCCGTTGCCACAACTAATATCAATTTTTATTACGAAAATGCCGAAAGTGATTGAAAAAAGAGACAGGGTTTCAGGCAGTGCTATTTAGAATTCAGGTCCGCTCATTCAAATAGTTATATCCTGATATTCTAAAATCCACAATACGTAAGACGAACATATTCAACGTAAGAGAATGTATATAAAGTTTCATCGGAATCTAAACGACTTATATTTCAGCAATCAGAAAGATTGTGAATGAAGAGGATGACAAAGAATTTCCTTTCATTGGGAGACCCAAAAAAGTGGTGGCATTTGAGAATTTTATGTTTGAGTGAATTAATGCGAAAAGTTTACTACAGTATTTTCGATTAATGTCATCGTAGAATAAGTTCCCGAAAATTGATAATCTATTTTTCATTTGACTTGTCCTATACATTGTAAATGTCTCGAGGTACCAATAAAAACCTAATTATTATTTTTATATCAATATATTAGGATGAACAGCCACAAATACGCGCCTGTTGTCCTGTTAAGTGTTTATTCATGTGAAATTTTTGTTCAAAGGTGAAGTTCATCTTGACTTGAAACTTCCAATTCCTTTTACTTATATTGATGCAAAATGATTTTCGATGAGTAATTTAACATACTTGTAATTATCTGTTAATTCCTTCGGGAGATACCCATTCCCAACCACTGCATCATATGCATTTCATCTTCGAGTTAATATTTTTGAAATCTAGAACTGACATCACGTATTCAAACTTTAGCCAAAGAAGATAACGAACATTAACTCTCCTAGTGCATATCATATAATATTATACTGATCTCTTATATTTTCTATGCAGATAGCCTTCAATCAGTTTGTATAAACTTCAATTATGTTCTTCACATTTTTTTGGAAGAGATTCGACATATATGTGATAAAATACGTAATAACAGAAACTTTTTCGTAGTACTGGCAACATAGTAATATACAGAGTGAAAATGTGTCAAATTTCCATGGCCAACCGAATGCTAAAATAAAATTGAATAGAATATACAATGATCGTTTTTTTTACTATTCAGACAGTCTGTTCTAGACAAGTCCCCCTATATACAACAGGCCTAATTTTTGGTAGAGGTACTCTAGAGGGTTCAAGGTATCTCCCCTAATATAAGTCTGATATGCTCGAGTAAATCCAACTATAGTGAAAACCATGAAATTCAGTGTTTTTTGCAAATTGGCATGCATCGAAATTTCGTAATGCCTTCTCTGTACACCTCCTGAACATGGAGTACACGACATATACGAGATCTGTAAATCATGAGAACACAAATTGTATCAACAAATGTCAAAACATAAGTCAGCTTAAAATATCCGTACAGAGTTAGTTTGAAAAACTTTCCAAAATGATAACCACAAAGAAGGTACGTGCAGGTCGAGCGAGAGATCGTATTGACAGAATTGCCAGAGATTACAGGCCAATAGACAATCATGACTGTGCCTTACCAATAGCAGAAGATTATCTGTCGATGTACTTGAGCGAAGGATATTTTGTCCTCATGAGGAGAAGGTTGAAGCAACAGTTTCTCATATCGGAAAAACTGACAAAAACTAAGCTGGTGTTCAGGTCTTCGTTGAGGATTGGAATGGAGAAGCAGAGACATCTTCGGCATTATTATTGGACAATACATCCGTTTAGCAATTTCAGGTGAGGAGCATGAATAAGATGATTTTTCTGCTTAGTAGAATTTGATCCAGGCAATGTTAAGTACCTATACCATATGATTTGGAGATGTGGTCATTATTTTCTTCATATAAATATGAGAATATACGAGGATATATTGAAAAATTCTTAGCCTACTATAGAACCAAACAAAATTTCAATACCGAAATATTTTATTACTCAACATGTTCTCCTCTTGATTGGATACATTCATTACAGCGAACCTGCAACGTCCCTAGACCTTTCAGAAAAATGTGTCTTCTTGCTCTGCAAACCAGACCTCCACAGCTTTTATCACCTCCTCTTTGGAAGAAAATTTACGATCTTTTAAACTTTTTTTTTAATTGAGGAAACAGATGATAGTCGAATGGTGCCAAATCTGGTGAATAAGGGAGGTGTTCTAGTAATTCAAACCCTAAGGCCTGCCGCAGACATGCAACTTTTCAGTTTTGCAACTGTTTAGTTGCAGAAGAGAGTACAATGCATTTATATGGGGCCCCGCACACATGCAACTAAAAAGTTGCAGCGATTGCCTTTGTGTGCGCCCTCGAACCGCTTGCAATCAAACTGTTGCGCAACTGAAAAGTTGCATGTCTGCGGCAGGCCTAAATCACGCATGGCAACATGAGATTTGTGTGCAGGGGCGTTGCCAGAAAAAACATAGATAAAACATGGATAGCAACATGGATTGTTGCTTTGTTTCTTGATCGTAGAAATGTACCCAAGTCTCATCCATAGTAACAATTCGGTTTAAGAAATCTACATCGTTTTCAAATCGATCACAAATCGAACGCGATGGTTCTACCCTTTCACAACATTCAAACATTTGGGGATCCATTTTGCAGCAAGTTTTCTCATGTCCAAATTGAACCATATGATGAACGCGTTCGTATGAAATATTCAGTGCTTCAGATATCCGTTTTAGCCCAATCCGACGGTCTGATAAAATCATGTCATGAACTGCATCGATATTTTCGGGGACTGACACAGAAACTGGCCTTCCCGATCGGTCATCATCTTCATTGGAAAATTTACCACTTTTGAAGCTTGCAGTCCAATTTTTCACGGTCGTATACGAAGGACATTGATCACCAAGGATATTAATCATATGTTCGTGAATCTGTTTACCTCTCAACCCTTTTAAATTTAGGACTTGACGATGGCTCTATACTCCAATTTTTCAATTTTCACAATTTCAGTGGACATCTTCTTTCTTTCAATTTATTCCGTAACTCTGGTTTACTTTTTTGACCTTGAACTTGACACTGACACTTCTAATGAGTTATTGTTCGTTGTGCTATGGTAACGCAATCTTTTTTCATGCATGGAACTGGTCTAGGCTAACTAGATATCAATACATCCTCGTATGAAATTCAAAAGTCAGTTGCTTCATCGTATGAATTACTAAGATCAAGTCGTATCTGAATCAACCCTCAAGACCTGTGAATGGGTGAAAAGATGATAATGACTTTTCATCTACTCGTTTTAGGTTTAAACACACTCAAATTTCGAAGTTGTACCTGAAAAAGCATTTCCTCAATGATGCCTTTGTTCCAGATTTTACTGGGAAATTTTTATGGGCTTCATTTTTTTAACTACAATGAGTTATATGCCGTTGTATGGTATCAATGTCCTGAATCCTCTAACGTCAAGTTGGAGCAACACATACTACCATGTGTTGAATGCTGTGTGCATCGTAGATATGATAATCACCTGCTTCACTGGTTATCATGACAAGAATACGGAGACAGTGGTTTTGAACTTGAAGCAAGTATTCAAGTAGGTATAAATTTTTCAGATTCAAGAAAAAGTGTGAAACAATAAACAAAGTAAATTTCCCCTAAAACAGAAGCTTGTATGCTTGTACGTAGGTATTTGTCAATACAAATAACAGAATTTTTACTGGGTATGTCGTTTCAAATTTTTTTGCTGGCTCATTCATTGAATTTGCATGAAATGAATCATTTCAGGCATTACCTATTTGGATATCTCGTTTTTGATTTCATTGCTTCCATGCCCATAACCCATATCATTCTCTTTGCTGGAAAGGAATACAATCAATGGTATTGTACGATCAATAGATACGTGAGAGTGGTCAGACTTTTCACTGCTATCAAATACATGGATAACTTGATGGATGTGAGTATTCGTTTTTTCCTGTCTTTTTTCCAAATATAATGACGTATCGCTTGCACACATTAAGACCACAATGGTAAAAACCAAACAATGCTTAAAAAATCACATCTTCAATCGCCAAGATATAGTGGAATTTGTATAGGAACCAAAATGGCACCTCATTGTATATAGAGTGTTCCTAAATTGAAGGTACAAAGGGGACCTCAAACTATTCGATTTCGAGATACAGGGTGTTAAAGTTAAAAATTTTTGCAAGTTTTTCTCCGTATAGCATTTGCACTTCGCGAGATATTCATTGGAAATTTCGATTGAATATTATAAATGATAGTTAAAATCATGTGACATGCCAATTTCGACAGTAAATCTACAGGGTGATATTTTGGGGACAACTCAAGGGGAAGGTCTTCTATTAAATAATTTTATCACGGCAAATAGTAGCTGTGGGACAGTTTTATCATCTATGTAAATAGTACTAATAGTGTATGTAGTTTGTTGTTTTTGACAGTATTTTTCAAGTTCCTGGTACTCAAGACTCACGAGACTGAAATGAGAATATGCCAAGATTACTTTTTCCGTGAGTTGTTTTCATTTTGAGCTTTTGGTTGAAGAAATATTAATTGAATACCAAACTTTAGCCCAACCATGCATAATGTGGAGAAGATTGAACTCACTAAGTGATCAGGCTTGAAGTAATATAACAAAATACTATCTGTCATTCTGTCAATGTGAAAGATATGCTTGGATTATAAAATATTAGAGTCTAACAGTTCACCATATAGGTGTTATAATAATTAACAACTGCTCAGAGAATGATTAATAAACATCTTGGATATCTTAGGCGGACTATATCATATATTAATTGAATGAATTCATTCTTGACAGAACAAAATGTCGATCTTATCTAGAACTCCAGCTGAAAAATTAAACTCTAATGGGAAACCATTAATCTTTGCTATTAGAATGACAACTACAAGTAACTCTTCAAAATATGGTTCACGATGAAATAATCTAGTCTGAGACAGGTTACAATTCTATGAATTAAATTCGCAATTCACCTATGGCTTGGTCAGAATCGATTTTTTCATTGTTGGGGTCATTCCCCTTCTAGTGTCGATACACTTCCCCAAATCATTCATATGCCTCTGTGAAATATGAAGATTATTATTTTTGTGAATTTTTGTATTTTGTAAATCTGTGTGATCCAATGAACAGAGAACCCACGATTCATCAGATATAAGGCAAGAATAACTTTTTAAACTGGCTTATCGGCAATATATGTAGTTGGGGAGCCGAAGAGGGAAATTCAGGATTTACTCAACCTCAATATAAGGGGTCATAAATTGGACCCTGTAGGAGTACCTCTACCAAAAATTAGACCTGCATATAGGGGAAATTGTCTAGGACAGCCTGTCAGAATAGTAAAAAAAAACGATCATTGTACATACTCGAGCGTGTCAAATTAAGATATATGTGGTTAATTACATGTTTAAAAGTATATATTCTCTTAATCTGACAATTTAAGCTTGACGAAAATGTGTGGGAGGTCGCCAAAGTTGCAGAAAAAAAACGTCACATATACATTCTCGAGCGCGGTGGCGTTTTTTCTTATTTTGAAGCTAATAATTCAAGAATAACGGAAAAAAAATAAACTGACAGTTTAAGCAAGCCGAAACAATAAAAATTGGCCATAAAGGTCACAAAAATCAGTTTTTTTGAATTATCTCCTCCCCTGGGCTCAAAATCTTTTTCGCATTCATTATAAAAGTTATAGAGCATAACATTTTCTACAAATTTAGTCCTAAGCAATTTTTCTACTTTCAAACGTTTTTGAGATATATGGCGATTAATGCGAGGTGTTTAGCGATACATGCTGAAGCGAAAATTCACTCGTTGGAAAATAGTACATTCTAAGGTTCAGTCAGAGACAACACTAAAATTTTCGTGACTAATTTCGAAATTGTCATCATAGAAATACCTTGTCATTTTGACAATTGGATGAATGTAGATTAGACTGGGATTCTACATTGACCCTTAGAACATAGATACAAGGAATGGAAAATAAACATTCCAAAGACTGGAGTGAGATAGTTGCTTAGTGTCGCCAATCACAATTGAGACAGTTGACTCGGACACAGGCCGACTTGTGCCCGGCACAAGAGCGGCACGCCTAGGGGGGCGGCAAATCCAGTGAAATTGAAATTTTTTTTGGGGGGGGACAAACAACGTGGTAAGCGAGGGGGGAGGAAAAAGGGGGGGGGCGGTTGTTGTCCAACTCCAACTGCTTTAAAATTTTGCCAACTGTCATAGAAACATAGAAATTTTGCCATATGCGATCGAAACTTTGTCAACTGCTTTGAAATTTCTCCAACTCCGTTGAACATTGGGGGCGGCAAGGTCTCCCCATCCCCCTTAGAGAGACTTTTTCTCTGAAGGATCGGGAGGACAGGCGGCCAACATCGATAATTTCCGTATATCCACGGAATTCAGTGAATTCACTGCAGTGTTTCTTTCAGGTATATTTCCGGGAGGGGCACTGCCACCCCCCGAGGTTCCACAGGTGCCCCCCCTCCCCTCGGCGAAATACTGAGAGCGCCTAGATCCAGTTATGGCGTAAAACTTCAAGATCGAGAAATTCACATAATCCGATAAATTGCCCCCCCGGAACTTCGAATTGCGTCCTCGGGAAAAATTTTCTGAAAGAAACATCGATTCAGAAAGTTCCTACGGCATCTCTGATTTTGTATGGACTAGGATTTTGGGGAGTATTTAGGGGGGGGGGGGTACCTCAATATGTATTCGCATTTTGCTGACTGATATATAAATGTGCTCCTCTGGAAAATACTATTTATCGAATTTTTACGAAAAATAAATAAATTGCTGAAATGCTACCTTTCTCCTACCTTGATGTTATTTTGTATGTAATGTAAATTTACAGCTTCTGTCATGAATTCCAAATCTGTTTTCAATATTAATGGTAGAAGCTGTAAATTTACAATGAAGGTGAAAACAACGAAAAGTATATATATAGGTACAGTACGCCTGTAAAATCAAAATTCCCGCCATTCAATATCTACTTCCACAACCAAATATGGCGGCATATAAATGACATTTGGTGTTGCCTCAGATTACTTAGGACATTTCACTTCTTGTATATTAGTGTTCTGTGCGTAGGTAGCACTGAATGTCCATTCCATGTATCTATGTTCCAAGCATTGACCTTGCCATTTCGCATGTGTCTCTCTAACTCGAGAACCGTTAAAAATATGTAAAATTGCTTCAGACAAAAGTTGTGTAGAATTTTATTATCTCAAACTTTTATAATGAATACAAAAACGTTTAGAGGTACAGGCAAGGGAATATTCGAAAAAAAGCATTTTTATCAAAGTGTCCGATTAAAAAAACCCCCCCTGATTAGTGTCAGGTTAATGGGTCAACACGTTTACAACACCGAGATTAACCATCTGTATGAAAATTTGACACACTCGAGTATGTACAAGTAACAATTCTTTTTTACATCTTCAAAGGACTGCTGTGACCTTCCGTCACGTCCAAATTGTCAGTCCTTTGAAAAGGCAGCTTCCTTTGAGTCCAATTAACATATCCTCCAAAAATCTGACACACTGGAAATTTTTTTTTACCATTTTCAACTCTTCCGTACGGCCAGTCCCACCGCGCAAACTGTCAGATAAGCATGAATTCATTATCAGAGACACGTGGGGAATATACAGTATCTTAATCTGACACGCTCGAGTATGTGCACCTTTCCCCACGATTTTGCATCGTCGGCTCCCCAACTAATATACTTGCCAGAAAGAATTCCGGAAGGATACATAACGGCCTAGAACCTCAGCAATAATTTCCCAAAAACCCTTCACAACTTTCAGTTTTCGTTTCCAAGGAGAGCTGATTTTATCTGCTTGGAACTCAACTTTCCCAATTCCAGCTCCAATTTTGTAATTAGTTTTGTATCGATATCGAGTGAAATATCATTTTAGAGTTCTGTGAAATATGCTGATGTTTTTTGTTCGAGGGCATTTTAGGAAAACCAGAAATAAAATTATTAGGAATATGATATTATTGTCTGGTTATTTCTCCAGATGATTTTGTTATTTTTCATCACAAGAGAATGTTTTATTGAAGTTTTTATGCAGCTATAGACCTGCCTATTTTATTCTCTCTATACTGGTTGTTGCAAGTGTTTACTTGAGTTTCACCAATTTTTATCGATATAAATTCATTAAAATATTATCCTTTACTACAGATAATCAAGCTCAAGAATCATAAGAGGATACTTCTCAACCGACTGATAGTTTTCGCGATCATGGTAGAATATGCAACCTACTTTGCCTTCCTTAGCAACATATGGATAGTGAACCGTCTGCAGTTGTGGACCATCAACTATAAGATTTTCATGAAAATGATCTACTGTACATTGAGAACATTATTCCTCATAAAACCTCATCATTACGGCCTGCAGACTACCAGGATCTTCATCATATTCCACCAGCTTATTCTTTTGCATTGCGGTAATTTACTTAACGCCTTTCTTTTGGGTAAGTATTGGAACTCACTCCAGATTCGTAAATCACACAAGTGAATGTACAAAAGAGTTCGCTTGAAGAGACATTTCATCTGTCATACAAAACAAGAAAATTTTAATTAAAAGTGTGCAGGTAGGTACAATGATGCATAACAGATAGGACGCCATATTTGGTGGTACAACTGCACTTTCTGTTTCACCAGAACATTGACTTGTACATAGAAAGTGAAAATATTCTGAAAAAAGAGGGAATTTATCTCGTTACAGTTGAAGAATAGGTAAATATATTCATTTTTTAGATTATGAGAACAAAAACGATTACACTTGTTAGATGAATTCTTGTATCTATACAGAATGAATCTCGTACAAAAATTTTAAGAGTAGTTTTTTTCCGATTCGGCTCATTTTAAGTTTTCATAATGAGCTGAGCCTGTGTAAAAACAAAATAATCTTCAGAATAACTAGCCAAATCTAAAAATGACATTTTTTCAACAGCCTGTATCTTTTAAACCGAGCGGATTCGGAAAAAAAGATAAATGAAAGCAGTGTTTATTTTGATCTCAAGAATCTGCTGTTAAAATATTTGTACGAGTCAAAGACTCACCCTGTATAATGTAGAATGAAGGAAATGGTCAGTAGAAGTGAGTAACTAATGCCAAACTGATTGAGATATTAAGAATGGTTCATTTTGGTGGAAAAGATTCGTTATACGTCATTGTGCTTGCCTTCAAAGTTGCATAATTATTTTTTTTCTGTTTTTGAGGTATTTTCTGGATGGAAAATGGACACTCTGGTGTCCATTTGAAAACGAAACAGAGCCATTTACGGGCGAATTAGCCTCATTCGTGAAATCGAATGATTTTTGTTTGGAGGGGGGCACATTTTGACGCATAATTGTGAAATAGCCATCCCCTCAACAGGCCGGCTCCCACCCTCAAAGTTTGAATAAGGAAGATAGATTGTGCAACCTACCTCATATATGAAAACTCATGATGTCAGCTTCCTATTTTTGCACTTTTTTCGAAAATCGGATCGAATTTGACTAATTACTGGATGTTCATTATATTATATGAGAATATTTTCGGATTCGTGATAAGACATGAATGTTTTCTTAAAATTTTGATTATTTTTTCATTTTAAAACTATGCATGGGATATTAGAAATCATTTTTTATAAGTTAAAAGAGATGGCCATCTCTCTCGAATTTTCAATAGGGCAAAAATTGGCCATGTGATACTTCACATCAGCTCATTATAAAAAGTAGAAGTGATGAGCTTTTAATCCAAATTAAAAATTCGAGAGGGGTAGCCACCCCGCTTAGAGGGTGGCTGTTTCACTTCTAGAAGTCAATTTTTAAGAATCCATAAATTTGAAATCAAAAAATAATCACAACTTTAAAAAAATATAGATATCTTATCACCAATCTGAAAATAGGCTTATGTAGCTAAATATAATGAACATCCATCAATTAATCAAATTAGAGCTTGTACTAACAGTAAATACTTCTTATTGATTACTCAGTTAAATTAGTGTTCAAGATGCTGTTAGAATCTAAAACATTTTTTACCAAAATAGAATATCTGCACTATTTTCTTCGTTGAGCAATTTCTTCGATTCTGTTTTGAACTTAGAAAGGAGCGTTTCTCGAATATTTCAGATTTAAAGCGAAACATATCCGGACAATGTCTAATCTAATATTTTCTCCTGTATTCTTCGTCAGCTATGATGTTGAGGGTATACAACCGTACGAGTATGGTCTTGAGGAAGCATGAACATTTGGCTAGACAGGTGAAGGAATACGCCAAATTCAAAGAGCTTCCAGACTCCATGGACAAGATTCTTTTACAATTTGTCGATTTCAAATTTGGTAGAAGGATCTACGACGAAGATCTCATTTTGGGGACCCTCACACCTCACATGAAAGACGTACGTTGTAGCCAATATAGACTCACGCCCATGCTCTTATAAAGGAGATATGTATACAGTATATTGGACTGAAAAAGTCTGAGAAAAAAATATTAATATTTCTGCAACCAATAACTCAATGGAAACGCTGAAACCCGTCCTTTTATTTTAAATTACTCTCATTTCCTGGCAATAAAATACAACCCCTTAGACGCTACCATATTCAAGTTCCAATGAAAAAGTTTCAAACGAAAGTTACTACTTCTTATGAAGAGTCTGCACTAAAAAATACACATTTCCATTGAAACATTCCAGTTGACCTTGAAATAACCTTGAAGTCCAGATCAAGGACGAAACGAAACCTAACAACTTTTATGTGAAACATTTTTCTCTAAAGTACATAGTTTCTGAAATACTTCACTGTCTCATTTTGAATGCCGCACCCTGTAAATGAAATAACATATACACTTTGAAAGTGATTGAAAACTAATGAAACACAAGAATTAAACACTCGACATAAAGAAAATTTTAGTTTTCTGATATAGTTATTAATTTATGTATCAAGGACGAAAAACTGTTCATTACCATCGAGCTTGCAAAATGGCAGCCAAGGCATAGCTGAGGCTAACAAGCAGGCGAGACAATATAGACAGTTTTTTGCCGAGATGCGCTTTTATAAAGTAAGTGCTCACTTGTGTTGTGTAAATACATGCTGGCTGTAGTTGCCAATTCTCTCATCTCCGGAAGAGTATTACTCATTCTTGATTATAATAAATACTAATATTCGAACCACGTTCTTAATTCACTCATAGCAGATTTCGTTAAGAATCAATTCGACAAGTGCAAATGATGAGAGTTATTATTACAGGCACTTATGTTTTCATCAAATCCTGGCTCTCGAAATTGATTAAATTGCCACTCTCGCAGTGGAGAACAGAGCGAACGAAAAGTGTTTAGGAACGAAAAGTGAATGCGGACGAAAAGTACTTACCCTCAAAAGTAGTCAAAATGTTATGTTTGTTTAGGTCGACGATAAAAGAAATTATGGAATTAAATTGAAATTAATGATATTTCAGGAACTATTCTTCTTATACAGTCAGAAATTGGTCGAGAATGTGGAACTTTTCAAAGATATGCCCACCTCGGCCATCAAGAGGATCGCGGTAAGGTTGAAGCCGGAAATACTCCTTCCTAACGACGTAATTATACAGGCTGGCTACGAGGGCTCCAGCATGTACTTCATAATAGCGGGCATCGTTGCCGTTTATACCATAAACGGAAAAGAGGCAAGACATGGAATCTGCGTAATATAATGGTAAAAAAAAAATTTCGAATTTGTAATCGTAGGTGTGTCATCTAACAGACGGTGCGAATTTTGGAGAGATAGCCCTCTTGATGAACGAGACAAGGACAGCGAGCATCGTCGCAGCTGATTTCTGCGAACTGTTCAAATTGAACAGGAAGGATTTTCAGGAAGCCATTGAGCCGTTTCCGGAGTTGAAAGAGAGGATGGTTCAGATCGCTAGGGAGCGATATACAACAATTTTGTCGTTTCCGAGTAATGAGAATGAAGAAGTTTGAAAGTTCAACAGTATAAGTAGAGCTTGGCTTGAGTTTTTTTTTGTATGAATTAAGGTCATTTCATAAAATAAAGTGTTTGCAGTTTTCATTATTGTAATCAAAACACAGAGTGGGCCGGCTGTTCTGTAGGTCGGTTGAACCGAATTATACAGGGTGTAGTTTAAGGTGAGGCTTTTTTTAAACAGATGGTAGAACTGGTCAAAATGAAGCGTTTCGCCAAAATTCACTTTGGAAAATAGTTATAATTATTTTATTCTTCAAAACTTATTTCAAATGATCAATTTCGATATTAAAATCTCGATTAATTCCCTAGTAATACGTACTACAACTTATTTCGATCAACGTGACGCCCCAGTCGCCCTGAATTAGCTTAGTTCTCTTTCCTTACGCTAAACACGCTAGGTCGGCCAGCCGCACTAGCCTAGTGAATCGCTTCAAGTTATGGTACTATACTGCACCTACGTCGCACGCAGTTATCCCCAAGTTGAACTGTACAATACATCGTATTACGTCTCTGCTAGATACATACACGGTCGGCCAGCACGAGTTGGGCCTACCTTGCTATGGTTTGGGCGTGTAGTTTTCATATTTCTAGATTTTCTCATTGTCTATTCCAAGATATTATATTCAAACTCAAATGAGTAGTTTATCATTAAATATTATGTCTATTTTAGAAAAAAGCGTATTCGCACCTTTTAAGAGTAGTTTAGCCAATGAAAATATAATATATCCCTAATTATAGTCAGATTTTTCTATTATTAAATGAATAGTTAATTTTTGAAAAAGGGTATTCGTACCGTATAAGAGTAGTGATTTTTTGACCATAAAAATTCGTAATTCCTAGTGAAGGGCACGGTGATTTCGAAGCTTCTTGAATACGCATAAGATCGGCCGGCCGACCCTCGGAGAGGGGATTTAAGAATCGCATCCGCATCGCTGTTTCCATTATGATGAATTGAATTAGGTCAGTGTCGTAAAATAGGAGAAAGGGGTGCACGTGTTTATCAGTTTTCTTCGATTCATTTCGTAAATTTTGATAATCTGAGTGGATTCTAAATTTCTTTAATTGTTGAATAATTGGAGTAGTAGCAAATCGAAACAAACTTTGCATCATGTCACAAGATCATGTGACAGTAGAAGGAAGAATGGTGAAATAAAGAAAGGAAAAATTAGTACATTATCACTCAAAATCAAAATTGTAGATGTGTTTCAGTGAACTAAAAATTTTGATTCGTATTGACGTTGATGTTTTGCGTTTTAATAAATTTGTTATCGGTATTTACAGAAAGACCCCGAAGAAGAATAAAACTATTATTCAAAAGCTTGGCAAAAACAAAGAATCTCTTCACAAACCTTTTAGGGCTTTCACTCCCAATCTCTGAAACAAAATCAATTAAAAATGAAATCAACGATTTGCTCCTGCGTGAATTCTTGCACTAATTTGTCAGGAGCAAATTAACTAGAAAAAATTGTTGCCTGACAATGAACTCAAAATAAATAACGTTGAAACTATAATTCTTCGTAACGTTTTGGAGTCTATATCAGACTCCTTCATCAGACGAAAAAATCTACTTTTGAAAATCTTCTGGAATTGTCGCTTTTTGTCTGACATTAATTGTCAACACACAGAAACAGAGACTGCACAGAAACGTTGATTCATTTAATTTTGAAATTACCGGATGACAGTTCCTTCTTTAATAAATTGATCCAAATATGATCTATTCCTACCGAACAATTTGCCAAATTATTATCCTGATCTAATAGAATACACGTAGACTCTTTAATTTTTCGTTTATAATGGTCTGGTTCTGTCATTAAAATTTTTGTGTTGTCCCAATCCATCATGTGGTCTCCCGTATTAGAACAAATGTGATCTGCGATTTGCGATCGATTAATTTCTCTATTTTTAATATTATTTTTATGTTCGCGTTTTCTTATTTCTAGAGGTCTGGACGTTTCACCTGTATAAGTTTTACCACAAATACAGGGTATGTTGTGAATACAATTTTTTGATTTTTGTTTTTCGTTCAAAGGTTTAGTTTTTGGTAATATAGATCTTAAATCATTTTGCGTTTTAAAAACAGTTCGTATGTTGAACTTCGAACCGATTCTTCTTATTTTTTCTGAAAGGCCATTAACATAAGGAATTACATTCAACAAATTTGGTTGTTCTTGACGGTTTGTTGGTTGTTCCTGATCATTATTACGATTTTGGTTAGTCATTTTTCTCTCTAAATTTAATATTGTTTTTTCAATAAAATCTTTTGGGTATTGATTATCCCTAAGAAAATGTTTAATGAAGTCAACTTCATTATTTCTAATTTCGGGTGTAGATGAAATTAAATTAGCTCTATCATAAAGTGTTTTAATGATACCTCTTTTGACACTTACTTGGTGATTGGAATAAAAATTTAAATATCTATTAGTATGTGTCTTTTTTCGGTATACGCTCGTTTCAAAATAATTCGGAAACTTTTTTATTGAAACATCTAGGAATGAAATTTTGTTATCCTGCTCTAATTCCATTGTAAATTTTATTGGCCTTTCAGAAAAAATAAGAAGAATCGGTTCAAAGTTCAACATACGAACTGTTTTTAAAACGCAAAATGATTTAAGATCTATATTAACAAAAACTAAACCTTTGAACGAAAAACAAAAATCAAAAAATTGTATTTACAACATACCCTGTATTTGTGGTAAAACTTATACAGGTGAAACGTCCAGACCTCTAGAAATAAGAAAACGCGAACATAAAAATAATATTAAAAATAGAGAAATTAATCGATCGCAAATCGCAGATCACATTTGTTCTAATACGGGAGACCACATGATGGATTGGGACAACACAAAAATTTTAATGACAGAACCAGACCATTATAAACGAAAAATTAAAGAGTCTACGTGTATTCTATTAGATCAGGATAATAATTTGGCAAATTGTTCGGTAGGAATAGATCATATTTGGATCAATTTATTAAAGAAGGAACTGTCATCCGGTAATTTCAAAATTAAATGAATCAATGTTTCTGTGCAGTCTCTGTTTCTGTGTGTTGACAATTAATGTCAGACAAAAAGCGACAATTCCAGAAGATTTTCAAAAGTAGATTTTTTCGTCTGATGAAGGAGTCTGATATAGACTCCGAAACGTTACGAAGAATTATAGTTTCAACGTTATGTATTTTGAGTTCATTGTCAGGCAACAATTTTTTCTAGTTAATTTGCTCCTGACAAATTAGTGCAAGAATTCACGCAGGAGCAAATCGTTGATTTCATTTTTAATTGATTTTGTTTCAGAGATTGGGAGTGAAAGCCCTAAAAGGTTTGTGAAGAGATGCAAAATCCTCCCAAAATAAATTTCAATCGATAACCAAAAACAAAGAAGTGTAGTACATTCTTTCTCCAAAAAACAAGCCTTTATATCGGATTGAAAACGAAACTTTTATACACTGTTGTATAAAGAAAATCAGATTATATATACAGGGTGGGGCATAAGTATGGAATAAAATTAATGTTTCTTCAATATTAATCAACCACTCAAAATGAAGACGCTGAACAAAATTCCGAGTCAATCGCTTGACAGGAGAAGACGTGCTACAGTGCTCCTAGTGCTATAAAAGAGAAAGCGGACGAGAAAGTCACAGTGCCGTAAAAGTGAAAGCGGAGGTGAAAGTGCCCACTAACAAAGCTACGGAATATTTGATTCCGTCTGTGGAGTTGTGTAGGTTCTATATTTGTTATCGGAATTTTAATTCGTTGAAATTTTCAAAGTTGGTGTTCATCCTAAGTGTCCAGAGGATTTTTTCTCGTTGGTACTGCAGAAAACATCAGGTGAGCTTATTTTTCGTATCTTTCTTTCTGATTTTTCTCATAGCGTAGAGAATTTTTGATGAGTCGTTTTGTTTTTATGCATGAGATACATTTTTCTTTTTTGTCTTGAAAAATTTTTATTTCCAATTTCTTTGAGTAGCAAAGTAATTATTAATTAGATTCTTAAATGTCTGACCATTCGGACTGCGATTCCGTAATGGAAGAAGACGCTCCAGAAATCGCTAATGTCGTGTCCGAACACGATATTTTGAGACAGGAGAACGCAAGTTTGAAAGCGAGGGTGAATGAGTTAGATAGATGCGTATCTAGCTTAGTTGCTGAGATTAAAAATCTCAGGGAGAGGCTCGAGTTGCAGGAGGGAAATAAGGAAAGTTACTCCAAAGCACTCAAGAAGAACATTATTTTGAAAAATGTCCAAGAAGTGAACTTACCGGTTCAAAAACAGAAGATGGAGGTGGTCAAAACCCCTCAAACCAAAATTTCCCCACCCGCCAAAAGAGTGAGAAAGGATAGCTCCTCGTCAAATGAAGATACAAACAAGAAAAGAGTCTTGGAAACCCCAGACCAAGAGAAAACCACTCCAGTGGAGAGAAAAGAAAAAATCCCCCCTGTCACCCTGAGAGGTACGTCCGAATGGACTTCAATTTCGAACGCGTTAATGCGAAACGGTATTAAATACCAAAGAGCGACGACATAGTAAAGGACGGTATAAGAATCGTCCCACAAAGCGCCGATGATCATAGAAGGATGACGGACTTCCTTCATAAAATAAATAGGGAGTTTTACACTCTTCAACGGGAGGAAGAAAAGAAAATATACGCGGTAGTGAGATACCTACCGCTGGATGCAGATATCCCGACGATCCTTGACGACCTCAAGGATCAAGGGATCGTCGATGCTGAGGTCATAAGGATGACCTCAAATAAAACAAAACAGCCGATGCCCTTATTGCTGGTTAAAACCCAGAATAAGGATATCTTCGAGGTGAAAAGGCTCTACAACATGAACTGTGTTGTTGAACCTAAGAGAAGGACGATTGGGCCTGGACAATGTTACCGCTGTCAGCGATATGGACATGCCCAAAGTAAGTGCACTTTTCCATGGAGGTGCGTGAAATGCTCCGGTAATCACAGCTCCAAGGAGTGTACGCTTACCAGGGAGAACGAGGAGCGAAATGCCTCTTGTGTTCTCTGCGGAGAGCAAGGACATCCAGCCAGCTACAAGGGATGTAGCGAATGGAAATTGGTCACTAAAAAGACCAAGAGATCGCCAAGATCGAACCAGACCAGCTCGAGGCCAACACAAAATACACCGAGGCCATCCCAAAACTCTTCGGAAGTGAAGAAACCCCAGGAAACTGCAACCAAAGTGGTCAAAGACACGGAGAATCCAGAGAAAAAGAAGGAAAAGTCAAAAACCGTCAAAAAAGCCGAAACCAGGAAAGGAATTTCTGGAATCACTGAGGAACTAGATAAGTTCACGAAAAACCTCCTCAGCACGATGATGCACAATCTGGAGAAAGAGATTGAGAAGAAGATGCAGCAAATTATTAAGAATATTTAATGGCTGATACGACGATAAAGAACAATCTCATAATTGTCTCTTGGAACGTCGAAGGATTGAGAGCCCGCAGATCAGAATTCGAAGAACTGATTGAAGAGAAGAGACCGGATGTCATAGCTCTCCAAGAAACAAGACTTAACGCCAACGTTCGGATAGCATTTCCCAATTACGATATCTACAGAAATGATAGACCTAACAGCACAGGTGGCGTTGCTATACTGGCTAGAAAGAATATGGATCACCATTTCGACCAAATATTCAATGGACAAGAAGTAGAAGCAATATCGATTATTGTGAATACTAATCGAGGACAAGTGAAGATTATTTCAACTTATAAATCACCGGATAAGGACATGCTGGAAGAGGATCTAAAAATGCTACTAGAAGGAAGACACCCTAAAATCATAATTGGTGATCTTAACTGCAAATCGCAGGAATGGAATAGTAGAGTGGAAAATACCAACGGGAGAAGACTGAAGATTTATGCTGAAAAACTTGATGCAGTTGTAATAGGACCTGATATACCGACCTACATACCAAGAGTAAATGGACTACCTGATGTACTGGACATTGTCGTAATGAAAGACATCACTGAAGAAATCAGCATTGATACAATAGAAGACGGAACTTCAGACCACAATCCCATAGAATTCATAGTGGGACATGGCCCAAGAAACGAAGAAGAGACACAAACCAAGGATCGCATAGACTGGGAGAAATATAAGAATTTACTTCAGGAGAAAATCACGGAAATTCCCCAAATAAACACCCGGGATGAATTAGATGAAGCAGTTGAAAAATTGGAAAATCAAATAAAAGAAGCCTATGAAGAAAGCACCAAGAGAATAAGGAAACCAATTCCGAAACATTCACACGGAGATACGCCAAGGGATATAAAGGAACTTATAAAAAAGAACAGAAGACTCAGAAAAATCTACAGAACAACAAAAAGAGAAGAAGACAAGAAGAAACTGAATAAGCATAGCCAGATATTGAAAAATGCTTTAACAGAACTGCGTAATAGCAGATGGCACCAGAGATTAAGGGAACTGAATACAATAGATCACTCGGCTTGGAAAATGCAAAAACGCTTACGACGAGAACGGACAGTTATACCTCCACTGCATGGAGCAAACGGAATGGTATATACGAGACTTGAGAAAGCCGAAGCACTGGCCGACTCAATTGAGAGAGAAGCCAGAATAAATTACAGAAATGATGATGACAATGAAGATCTAGAAGAAGAAGTGGAGGCAAACGAAGAACTGATGATGGAACCACCGGAAACCGAAACCATTCCAAAACCGGCTTCACCAACAGAAATCAAAGAGATCATAATGAAATTGAAAAACAGGAAAGCGCCGGGAGAAGATAAGATAACGAATTATATGTTGAAGAAATTGCCTAGAAAAGGAATAGCAGCCTTGACGAATATAACAAACGGAGTGATGAGGACCGAATACTACCCAAAGAGATGGAAAACTGCAGAAATGATAGTTTTCAACAAGCCTGGAAAGGAACGGAAATTTCCTCAAAATTATAGACCAATCAGCCTACTATCAGCACTAGGAAAAATCGTCGAGAGGGTTATCGCTAAAAGGCTGAATGAGGAAACAGAAATGTTGAAGATAATTCCACCTGAACAATTTGGATTTCGACGAGAACATTCGACTGAACTCCAATTACTACGGCTCATAGAATACGTCACCGAAGGAATGCAGACCAAACAGGCCACAGGATTAGTTCTGATGGATATCGAGAGAGCTTTTGATAGAGTATGGCACGAAGGCCTAATCTACAAGATGAAAAAAGCAGGATATTCGACCAAGCTGTGCAAGATTATAAGGAACTATCTGAGGAATAGAAACTTTTATGTGAAAATAGATGGAGCAACCTCTCAAACCAGACAATTAGAAGCGGGAGTGCCTCAAGGATCGGTACTTGGACCTCTGCTTTACGTAATATACGTCTATGATATCCCGAAGAATGCTAGAAATATGCTCACCTTGTACGCAGATGACACAGGAATAGCGTTCAGACATCGACGCCCAGAGATCATACACCGGAGACTGCAGGAAGCCATAGATGAATTACTCAAATGGTGCATCAAATGGAAAATACAAATCAATGGAAGAAAGACTCAAGCAATATTACTGCAAAAGAGAAGATTGGGGATGGAAGAAAACCTTGAAGTTGATGGAGAAGAGATTGAATGGAAAAATGAAGCAACATACCTAGGAGTGACGCTTGACAGAGGACTTACATGGAAAAACCACATCAAATGTGCAGTTGATAAAACAAAAGCCGCAATGAGTAAACTTTATCCACTCATAGGCAGAAGAAGTCATATGAATAAGAACATCAAGTTGACGATGATTAAAACAATTGCGCGACCACAACTCACATATGGTTCGGCGGCATGGGGCTTCGCAGCCAAGACCCACATCAAGAAAATACAGGCCACTGAGAATAAACTCCTTAGAATGGCGATGGACGTACCCTGGTTTGTTAGGAACAAACAAATCTACAAGGACTTGGAATGGGAACCAGTTACAGAATTTATGAAGAGAAAGGCGGAAAGGATATTCGACAAAGCCAAACAACATCCAAATGAGGAACTACGAAGATTAGTCGACTACGATCCAACGGAAGAAGCTAGAAGGTCAAGAACCTACCACCGAAGACCCAGAGATCAGTTAAGGATTTAAATGTAACCAAAGAAGAGCTTAACCTATAAAAGCTATAGGCAGCATACAAATATCAACACGACTACGATCGTGTGAGAGTCCAGAAACCATAAGAGTCAACTGGTTAATAGGCAAAATGCCCGGAACCTATGAAGAAGCAGTTAAGGGTTTTTAGTGGGTCTCGAGCTCAGAGAGTGAGAATCCCCACACTGTTCCCCCTTAGGAGAGGGTGTGTTCGTCTGTTTGCAGATTTTCCCCCTGATGCTACACCAAAAAAAAAAAAAAAGACGCTGAAACCCACCAATTGCTTTTCAATTACCTTCTTCTTCTCAACCAATAACTCAACATCAAGATGCTGAAAAACATGTCGATTGAGTCCTGATTGCACTTATTTTTGGAACATAAAATTGAATATTTTTTTCCACCCCTTAGCCGCAACCCCATCCAATTTATCTTCGGAAACTCAATCGACAAAAAATATATCAATATTTAATTTTAGAAAAACAAAGATTATGGTGGGATTCCGCGTTTTCATTTCCAGTTATTGGTTGAAAAAATAGATATTAATTTTATTCCAGGATATTCCTCTGTATATCCTGGGTCTGGCCGACCCACACCATAAGGTGTGGGTCGGCCATAAGGGCACAAGCCGTCACTGCAAAGCAATGGGAAAAAACCAAAGATTTGGTTTCGTTTAGGATATTGGCTCATTCGATATTTACGTAGGAATGAAAATTGAAACTTGGGATTGCCGAATGTTTCTCATTATTTAGTGGCATGAACGATGTTATGAACTTTCGATACTAACTGACAGAAAAATACTTAGGACCAAGTGTAGAATTCGTCTGAATTAATCACAAATTTTTTGCACAAGGGTCATCACAATCTTCTTCTTGTTCGAACCCTCCAACAATCGTCGTAAAAATGGGATGAATTGGGGTAACAATAATAGCACTTTGACAACATAAGCTCAATTTTATTCACTGTTTTCACCCCAAATCCCACGTTACAACAATTTCTTTGAAGTGACCTGATGAACCTAATCAGATAGACTCGGGTATATTTAATCATTCATTGTCCAGCCATATATTTTTGTTTTTTTTTTCTTCAACATTCCCGAACTTGGAATTTAATTAAAAATTGTCTCTAGTAGTTGTAGCTCAGCCATCTTGAATAGGTATTTTATACAGAAAATTTTTTGTGAACTGAATAATTTTGAAGACTAGCTTCTGTCAAAAAAAGCCTCACCTTTGAAAACATCCTGTTTAGAAACGTTCGGACACGACGATTCTAGGACAACTTCTAAGATCAAAATCGAAACCCTTATGCCTGAATGAATCGCATTTTATTCTAATCGAGTTTCATTAATCGGGATTAGTTAAACTAGAAATATTTCCGACCACCTTGCATTTTGGAGGATATTTTTGTGTTATTCATATTACAACTGATACTTACTGATCAATCTGTCAATTCATTACAATATGTAGTTACATAAGTTCCATTCAAACGTAAATTTGGGTTATTTTTCTGAGAAGGTGGTATTCCTCAGAAATTCATCTCAAAATGGACTGGCAGTGGCGAATTAGGCAAGTTTCAAACGAAATCCTGTCGACAAGATGTCACTTGGTAAATTTTAAAGTGGAGAAATACAAACTTACGAGGACGTATTACCATAGCAACGAACGATAACTCATAAGATGTGTCAGTGTGAAGTTTGAGGGCAAAAAAGTCAGAGAGTTACGCAATAAATTAAAAGAAAGAAGATGTCCACCGAAATTGTGAAAATCGAAGAATTGGATTATCGAGCCATCATCAAATACCTGTATATAAAAGAGTTAAGAGGTAAGCAAATTTACGACGACATGATTAATACCCTTGGTGATCAATGTATTTGTATGCGACCCTGAAAAATTGGACTGCAAAAGTAAATTTTCCATTGAAGATGATGACCGATCGGGAAGGCATGATTTTATCAGACCGTCGAATTGGGATAAAACGGATATTTGAAGCAGCGAATATTTCATACGAACGCGTTCATCATACATCATATAGGTCACGTCACTTTGGACATGAGAAAAATTGCTGCAAAATGTTTGAATGTTGACGTACAAGGGTAGAAGTATCGCGTTCGATCTGTGCTCGATTTGAAAACGATGTAGACTTCTTAAACCTAATTGTTACTATGGATGAGATATGGGTACATTTCTACGATCCAGAAACAAAGCAACAATTGATGGAATGGTGACACTGTGTTTCCCCAAGACCTAAGAAGGTTCGTGTCCAAAAATCTGCTGAAAAAGTTCTTGCTTCAGTATTTTGGGAATGCCATGGAGTAATCATGATTGATTCCTTGGATAAGGGTAGAACAATAACCGGAGATTACTATTCGACATTACTGACAGTGGTCAGTAGAGTACTACGGGAAAAAATTAAAGACAAAAGACGCGGAAAGCTATCCAAAGGTGTTTTTCTTTGCAGGACAAAGCTCCTGCACACAAATCTCATGTTGCCATGCAAAAAACTCGTGATTTAGGGTTTGAATTACTAGAACACCCTTATTCATTAGATTTGGCTCCATCCGACTATCATCTCTTTCCTCAACTGAAATAGCTACTTATGTAACAAGTACATAAATTAGGTCTTTATGGACGAACCCAATAACTTAGGCAAGTCCATAAAGTCTAATTATATACGAGTTGCATACAAAGCTTTATGTTCGACTGCAATGCAGAAATTTTATTTTCTGAGATGGCTTATTACTGAAAAACATTAAGTGTGCTTTTGATTTTCTTACCTTTATAACCAGCGACCTTAGCAACCTTGGTAAACACAGTTGTTTTAACTTCCTTAATTTTGTGACAAACATCATAATAATCCAAAAAAATGGATAGTGCTGGAGAAGAAAGCGTAGAAAATTAGCCGTAAGCGCCAAAGAATCTCTCTGACCCACTAAATCTAAAAGTGCTAGTGAAAATATGTATGCGGCCTATAACGAGTAGTTTAAAACGAACAAAATTTTAAAATCGACAGAAGACAGTATTCTGTTTTACTTACAATAGTGAATTGAAAGCTCACAAAAGTTCTTCGCTATGGACTACATAAATGAATCGGAAAGTACTAAAACACCAGAATATTGGGCCAGGAAGTAGTTGATGCTAGCATCAAGAGTATTGCAGATCGAAAACTGTGCTTCCACTTCGAGCTCGACTTCCTCAGGCATGCATTTTTATAATAACAACAATGTGTTCTTAAAGCACACTAATGCTTAGAATAGTAATTCATTATCTTGTTTCTAGGTCGGAGTTCAATTCTTCTTCCTTGAATAAAGTGTTGTTTGCATCTAGTATATTTACTTGACAGAATGATAGTGACAGTTGAGTCCAATAAAGTGGTGTCCAATAAAGTGGTGTCCAATAAAGTGGTGTCCAATAAAGTGGTGTCCAATAAAGTGGTGTCCAATAAAGTAGTCAATTAGGGATACTAAACGAATTCATGAATAAAGTGTTTATGATGCAGTCGAACATAAATAATTTTTTATGGTTTTTCAACAGCCTGTACGTCTTAAACCGAGCCGATTCGTAAAAAATGGCAAGGGAAAAAAGTGTTTCTTTTGACTTCAAGAATCTGCTGTTAAAATATTTGTTGAGTGAAAGACTCACTCTGTATATGTAATTCTGAGACTGTTTTTATCAGGAAAATTCAGAGGGCTATATATCTGTGAAAGTGGGGGACCAACTGGTATAAATGAATAATAATAATAATCTGTAACCAAATTTTCTTGCATCTCTTTCTGGACACCTGCATAGCCTGTTGCACTTACCTTATCTTTAGCACAACATTTCCCAATTGACTAATGAGTTGATTACCAACAGAAAAACATTCACCATCAACATTGATTGGTATCCTCATCCACTGCCAGTTCACTGTAATTCTCAGTAATTTGTCTCAGCTAAATCTGGCTCATTACCAAGTATTTTACCGATATCGTGTAAGTTACTTCCTCGTAGGCCAAGAATACCGTCTCAATTGTCGTGTTTGCCATATTGCGTTCGTTATTCGGTAATTAAAAACTACCAGGTACAGCTACTTTGAAATTGACGGATATACCTCCAGTCGGCCATATGTTACCCATTGACAAACGACCGTGGTCGATGTAAAAGGCGTTCGAAGTGGTTGGCGACTTGAATTAAAAGAAATAGGCTATATTTTCCTCCTTGAACGATAGTCCCGTAATTAACACCGCTTCCTCTTTACGCTCAGAAACGACAAACCGCAATTTGCCGTAAAAAATAATCATTAAACGTCCGTAAAACGAGAGTAGACAGTTATAAGTAGGTAATTTGCGATAAAACACGGGAAACTTGTTGAAGGTGACACATGAATCGAGGGCAAGAAGTATTTTTCTCGACGAAATAAATACTGTTATTTGTCAGGGACGAAATGAAAAAAGATGGCTTTATGGGCTTTTGTCTTGGATGCACTGATTTGTTTATAATTACGTGTTTTCGAAACGGAAAAGGGTCCATTTGTACCGCTTCGTGGTTCATCATCCAGAAACTAATATAATGACGAAGAAATGTCTTTATACCTCTCAAATTACCCGCTTGAGTTGTGTACGCAATTTTTAATACCAGACGGTGAATTTTATGGGAATGGAAAGTATTGGAATCTTCATTTTATATTATTTTGTTGACTAGACATTCATCCGGTACCTACATCCCATTTTAGACGCCTTATCTTGCAGAACAGTGTTGAATTTACTCGTCAACTCCGCACAACCAAGAAGTTGAATGAAACCATTGAGTATTAAATTCAGTATACAGGGTGTTTTCAAGGTGATGCTTATTTGAAAGAAGGTAGAAGTCATCAAAACAAGTCATTTCACTAAAAAATGTCGATATAAAATATTCAATATGGCTGAACTACAACCCCGGAATTTCAACGAAATTTCATTGGATTTCAAGTACGATATACTGGAGAAACGAAGCAAAACATAAGCATAATATGGCTTGACAATGAATGGTTCATCCGAATCTATCTGATTAGTTGCATCAAATCAATTGAAAAAAATGTTTAAATGGGATTTGGGGTGAAAAGAAATTTGAAACAGTTTGTTGAGAGTACTCATGTTGACAAGTGTCTATTATTGCAACCCCACTTCACCCCATTTTTAAGACGATTTAAGGAGGATTCGAACAAGAATAAGAAGATTGGAATAACTATTATGATAGAATTTGTGAATAACTTAGACAAATTTTATTGGTGGGATTTTGAACTAACATTCTATTTCTTGAAACTTGTGCCCTAAATCTTTTTCTGTCAGTTATCATCAAAATAAGCCATTTCATAAAATCCTTTAAGTTACTAAATAATGAGAAAAATTCGCATTCCTAAGTTTCCATTTTCATTCCTATGTAAAAGTCGAACGGGCCAATATCCTAAAGGAAACCACATGGTTGAGTCAGTCATCACGAGATAAGTTTTTTCTATTGCTCTGCGATAATTCAGATAACAAATGATCTAGGGTCATGTTAGGATCTATTCGAATAGGTAAACCTTTTTTTTTCAACTTTGTCATTTTGAAAGTTTTGTATAGGTAATTTTTGGTGAAACGCTTTGTTTTGATCACTTTTACCTTCTGTTAAAACAAAAAAAACTCACCTTTAACTACACCCTGTATACTCAAGGACAAAATTTCCCGATTGTAATATGAAAGTTTGTTGTTTGGCAATTTCGCGAATTTTTGTATTGTTGATTTTGGAAAAAATGCCATGAGTGAAATTGACGAAAAGCAACTTGAATATAACAAGTGAGACATTTTACCTGCTCAGGTAAATTTCATCATCATTCATGAACCAAGAGAAATGATGGAAACTCTCGCCAGGCCGTCAACATTTTTACGTTTCTTGTTTAGTTCTATCGCAATCGGAAATTGAAGGAATTGATATCATGGTCCTACATTTGTTTGCTGTATGTTTCATATAAAAATTACAAGATACTATCCAGTAATGCCATTTATATCGGGAAATGTTCAAGAAACAATCAAATTTTCCTTTGAGTTTTTATGTACATATAATTATATCTTACTAGGTAGAACTCATCAAAATAAGTTATATCACCAAAAATTGTCTATATAAAATATTCAAGCTGGCTAAACTACAACCCCTAGAATTTCGGCAAAATTTCATTAAATTTCAAGTACGGGACTGTGGAACGTGACTCCGGCATCGGAAAAACGAAGCAAAGCATAAGCATATGGCTGGACAATGAATGGTTCCTACATGATCCTGTAGAGATTTTTATCGAACAGAAGCTTCCAACAATTTTCTGAAAGTTTTTTGGTAGATTGATAGATAGAATGACCATGGAGATGATTTTGATATCTAACAATCTTCTAATTTGTTCTTCAAAATCTCTGATGTATTTGAATATTCTGCGTGCCTGTTTAGTAGCTTGATATTTGAAGCTCAAGTCAGTGTTGTCAATGAGTAGTGCTCTTGTAGAGTAAGTTGGGAAGAATAGAGTTTGTAGCGATCAAACAACAGCATGAAATATACCTAATTATTATTACTCAGAAGTTTCGCAAACTCCTCAGGATTTTAACCAATTTGCAATGGTAGAGCATGTCTTGAACGGAACCAAAACAAGCTTAAAATAAAGGGTTACATGGAGGACAATCTATACACCACAAAATCACCTAGCGGTTGTGCAACAAGTTCACATAAACGATTTAATTTATAGAAAAATACTTTAAACTCTTAGTAGACCATAAAACTCTCCTCATTGACATTCGTACATTTAACATTCCCTTCTCCCACGTAGAAAGTAAACTTTTTCTTCTTTTATCCCCCATGACATCTCGACATCTGAATGTTAAATTCTGCAAATTATGCAGAAAGACCACGAGTACACAGATACCGATCTACAAACCAGCCTGTTTTATGTTACTGCTTCAAGTAAAATAATACTTAGCATACTGTATCCATTTATACGTGAATATTATAATTCTTCTTGCATGCAGCACAGAAACAACAGCAGAATGTGGTACTGGAAAATTGATCCTTGGTATTATTGAACGCTTATCCCTAAAGTAGAAACGTGCAAGATAAATTAGGAGCTTTGAGATGAGTTATCGAATTCGAAACCAAGCCCGTATATATACCGTATACCCACATGAAAGATATAGATATAAGCCGTTTTTTCAGTGAGTCCAAAGGCGGTAATGTATAATCTTTAGCGAATTATATTACTCTGTGTCCTATGAGTTGTCAACTAATGGAAATATTTCGTTTGATTTTGAAGTTTATATTGCGACAGTAATAATAGTTATACTCCATTCGCGTTTATTTTAGCACTCGGTTGGCCATGAAATAATTTTCTCAAGTTTTTGTAACTAGAATGGAGTAAGGTTGGCACTCATGAAATGTCGTTAATGTCATAACGCCGTTGCCACAACTTATATCAATTTCTATTACGAAAATGCCGAACATAGATTAAGGTGATAATTCTAATCTTTGATGCCGAAAGTGATTGAAAAAACAGAAGACAGGGTTTCAGGAAGTGCTATTTAGAATTCAGGTCCGCTCATTCGAATACTTATACCCTGATATTATAAAATCCACAATACGACAGAAGGTAACGAACATATTCAATGTAAGGGAATTTATATAATGTCTGAATCTAAACGATTTATATTTCAGCTGAATATTTCCACAATTAGAAAGATTGTGAATGAAGAGGATTTCAAAGAATTTCCCTCTATTGGGAGACCCAAAAAAGTAGTAGCATTTGAGAATGTTTGGGTGAATTAGTGCGAAAAGTTACTACAGGATTTTCGATGAATGTCATCGTAGAATAAGATCTCGAAAATTGATTTTTCTATTTTTCATTCGACTTATCCTATACATTGTAAATGTCTTAAGGTACCAATAAATACATAATCATTATTGATTATAATCTAATATAAATCAAAGTATTAAGATAAACAGCCAAAAATATGAGCCAGTTGTCCTGGTTGTTAATTGTTTATTAGTGTGAAATTTTTGTTCAAAGGTGAAGTTCCTCTTGACTTGAAATTTTCTTCAATTATTTTTACTTCCATTGATGCAAGATAATTTTTGTTGAAGAATTTAACATCTACAACTGTTGTAACGTATTCAAACTTTAGCCAAAAAAGATAACCAACATTAACTCTCCTTAATTCTAGTGCATATTATGATATTATACGGATCTCTTGTATGTTTCATGCAAATAACTGGATTTGGTATGCCTTCAATCAGTTTGTATAAACTTCAATTATGTTCGTCGCATATTTTTCGACTTCATATTTTCCGGAGTGTTTCGACATTGTGGTGAAATAAGTAATTACCGTGTCTTTTACGTAGAACGGATGCGCTGATTTAAAACCCAAAAAATGTTCTGACAAGCGTCATAACCCCACATTTTCGTACTATACAGAGTGAAATGTGTCAAATTTCCATAGCAAACCGAGTGCTAAAAGAAAAGTGAATGGAGTATACTTATGTACCAAGAACGAAAAACTGTTATGTCTATTATACGTGCGTTATTAAAAATTCGTCGTCTAGTAGCCTATGAAATTTTAAACGTTGATATTCAGTGTCTGAACGTAGGACTTTTCTTGAATTACTCCATCTTCCCACAATGATGACATTAACCTATACATCGAAATTTTGTATGGAATGTGGAAAGGCACTTTTAAGGAAAAGTAAATTTCGCCCAAAGTGAGAAGAGCATTTCTTCGATTGAGTCAGATCACAAGAATCTAAACAATCTGAGGCGGTTTGAAAAATTCTTCGTAAAAATTTTAACCGATGTCTATTTTCATACGTAAGAGACATGAATCTTGAACGGATCGTGGTATTAGGTGTTTTTTTTTTTTTCGTAAAAAGGTTCTACCTATTTCATTAATATGAATAGAGCACAGTAAGAATCTCATAATGTTTATTAATTCTCTATAAATATTGAATTGATTTGGTCGTTACTGAAAATCCATGACTAAAACTAAAGAAGTGAATCACATGAAAATAAATATTGGACAATTTATCAAAATTCAATTTAGCTACAAAAAGGCATGATGCTTTCTCCTTATTCATAACGTTCGTTAAAGTTCCATCTATTTTCTCCCCAATTTTGAAGTAGGATTCAATAATAAATGCTTTTGACACGTCTGTAAAAATCATTTTTATAATTTCCTGATAATGTTAATTCAACAATAATCCAAAATGCTAACTTCTAACTTGAAAGTTCACCTGGAAAATAGTACAGCGAGAGCTAAGAATAACGTTTAAATACAAAAAATCGGCGTTCAAAATTGCATAGCCTACTTGACGACGAATATTTTTGAACGCACGTTAGTAGAGCCTGTAAATTGCAAGCAGGCGAGACAATATAGCCAGTTTTTGCCGAGGTTCATTTTATATTTTTTCGTCGACTTAACATATATGTATTGAAGTAAGTAGTTGACCGTTTGATGGCCCAATCTAGGTCGCCGTATTTGCAAATTCTCCCAGCTCTGAAGTAGTGTTATTGATATCCATATCTCTATTACCATTCTTGATTCTAATGAACACTAACATTCAAACCATTCTGCATTTCCTGAAACTTTTTAGGGTTTTCACTCCTAATCTCTGGAACAAAATCAATTAAAAAATTGAAATAAACGATTTGCTCCTGCGTGAATTCTTGCACTAATTTGTCAGGAGCAAATCAACTAGAAAAAATTGTTGCCTGACAATGAACTGAAAATAAAGAAATAATAATTTGTCAAATTGTTCGGTGGGAATAGATCATATTTGGATTAATTTACTGAAGAAGGAACCGTCATCCGGTAATTTCAAAATTAAATGAATCAACGTTTCTATGCAGTCCCTGTTTCTATGTATTGGAAATTAATGTCAAACAAAAGATACAATTCAGAAGGTTTTCGAAAATTGATTTTCGTCTGATGAAGGAGTCTGTTATAGACTCCGAAACGTTACAATATAAAATTATAATTTCTACGTTCTATATTTTCAGGTCATTGTCAGGCAACAATTTTTTCTAGTTGATTTGGTCCTGACAAATTAGTGCAACAATTTACGCAGGAGCAAATCGTTTATTTCAATTTTTTAATTGATTTTGTTCCAGAGATTGGGTGTGAAAACTCTAGAAAGTTTCAGGAAATGCTGATTAAGGCTTTGGCCTCCAAGAGAATATTGATAAATTAGTGCCTGTGGTATGTTGTTGACAGCAAGGAGATATAGTCTATATCTATATCTCCTTGGTTGACAGTTCCTTTTGTAGGTTGGTTGTTCTCTGTTCTGTGACTTATTCTAGAATATTCTAATTCTGATGGTGCTTGATTTTGATGTGCATGGATGTTGTTGATTTTATAATTGATGACTTATGGTAGCTTTTGATGTATGTTCGAAACCTGTTGAAGACACTCTTTATAAAGAGGTAAATTGTACCGTACTGTTTTGTATGTTATTGTCATTTTTAGTGTTTTTTAGGCCTGATGAAGTAGATGAAAATCTACGGAATGTAAACAAATATATTTTAAGAGTTCTTCGGTGTTTTTCCATGTTCCCACTAAGAAAAATCCCCTTTTTGGTTCAACCGTGGAGGACACAATAACCAACTTAATTTAAAGACTGATCTCTCGTACTTCCCATGAAAATAACTACATAAGGAATCCCTTCAACCAGTTTATATAAACCTTAGATATGTTCATCACATATTTTTGAATTAATTTATTTTTTGAGGAAAATACGTAATTATATTAATACTAGTACTTTTATGTAGAACGTACAACATAGTGCTGATTTCTTCATTTTCTTCTTCCTTTAACTATGTCCACATCTGCTTAGGCCATTCAGACATATCTCCAGATTAACCGAATGAGCCTGCTGTTAGGCAGAGCTTGGTAATTCCAATACTCAATCGAATAGCGCTGATTTGAAACCAAAAAATGTTTTGACAAGCGTCATAACTCCACATTTTCCAACTATACATAGTGGAATGTGTCAAATTTCCATGGCCAACCGAGTGCTCAAATAAAAGTGAATGGAGTATATATTTTTTTTGCATCTGAGCCAACGGCATTGTCCAGATGCATTTCGGAATCATCAGTCTCTTGTCGTTTAACTCTCACCTCGTTTAAACCTGTAATTAGGTGACAGATTTCCGGAGTTCTCACACTTTACTCATGGCGTGTGAACCCATGGAACTCTTTTTATCCTTAAGTACTCTTCGAATGAGCTTCTCGCCCTTTTAAAAAAACATGTCAAATGCTCAACTCACAATTTCCTTGGAAACATCACAGCAATATTATACAACACAGATCGGTGAACACCGACCGCAAAGTATACCTAGTTTCCATCGAGTGAGAAGAAAACTTAATCGATTACACCAAATTGCGCTTCAAAAAAATACGAACTCAAGCCTTGTTTTAGACGCCTATTTATATGCATGAATAAATAATTCATCTGGAATTATTATTTCCAGTAGAAGTCTTCGTGATTGGCGGTTCCATACCGAAATAGATTAAGCCTGGACATTAAATAACACTTAGAGGAACTAATAGACTTATCTTATTGGTCAGGGTGTCGATAATGATAGACACCATTCGATTAGCATTTTGAGATGTTAATCATGCAGAAAATTAGACCACCTGCGAGATGCCGACCTTTGACTTGAAGGAACTGAGTGGAATTATCATTCGAATAGGTCGCTGGTTAAGATCCGGCCCGAAGGACCAAATGTTGTAGGATTGAATTAAAGTGGACTGTTATATAAATTTTCAAAGATCTTAAAGCCTTCAAATCCTACCCTTTCCGTTGCACTGATCTGGTCTCTCTTGAGTGGTTCTTGGTTGAAGTGGTGCACAAGTCGGTTTCTAACCAAAAGGCTCTCGGCTTTGATGTTCCGGTTTGCAGAAATTGTGGAAATTCTTGTTGGTTGTAGAGAATGCGTGAAAATTGATGAAAGTCGTGTGGAAATTATTGATACGTCTTGCTTATGCGTAGATGTCAATTGACTGGTCGTTTTTAATTGCGTTGATCCATGTGTGCGTCGAAGACGTAAAAGATAGATTTGGTACGGAGGAAATACGGAAAATGATTGGTCAATCATGACTGATATTAATTGAAATGAAATGAAAAATGAAGTTTGTGAACCAAATAACAAATATAAAACAAAAAGAAAATGCGGTTTGGAATTAGATCCTGGTGGTTTTGATTTTTCTTTATTGTTTGCTGAAATTATCAAGCAATAATAGTTAATTTATTTCTTCGAATTTCATCAAATGTGAACACAGGGTGAGCCTTTGACTCGTACAAATATTTCAACAGTAGATTCTTGAGGTCAAAATAAACACTTTTTTCCTATACCATTTTTTCCGATTCGGCCCTGATAAAAAGATATAGCTATTTTTAAGTTTTCATTATGATCTGTGCCACCCCTAGAAAAACAAAATTACCTTCAGAATAACAAGCGAAATCTGTGATACTACACATCTGTGGACGTTTTAGACAGAGTAGTATTCAGCCAAAATATTCCATTTCTCAAATTTTACAGATACTTCTTAATTTTTGAACATCGAAATACTCGAAAATTGCGCATTATACGAGAAAATATGAGGAATTGGGAGTTGGGTTCTTTGAATTTTTGGTACATAAAGTTCATAATGAGAAAACTGGAAAACGTGAGTGATATCTTGTGCTAGAAAAAGATTTAGCAAATAAATGAAAAACTATATTTCGAAATTCATTTCATTCGATAATACGGAGCCGATTCGAAAAAAATAGTTAGGGAATAAAGTGTTTCTTTGATCTCAAAAATCTACCATTAAAATTTGTACGATTCAAGACTCACCAAGTATATTCATTGTAGGTTTCCGAATCCTTTGAGTTGGAAGTTACATTTGTTTCACTGATCACTCTGCCAATCGTAGGTTAGCTATCATTTCGTTCAATTGTGAAAGCAACATAGACATAGAGACATGGACTGAGCAATGTCAGCATGAAATTGGCTTTTTTTATAGAAAGAGAGAAATGATCGTCGGGAATTTACCTGTCTCTTTTTTGTTCACATAGAGGTGAGTGTAGACCAATCAAAATTCTAGAAAGAGACAACTGCATTCCCGACGTGCGTTTCTCTCTGTCACTTTTTTTGACCGTATTTCATGCATAGATAGAAAGGGAAGGCACAGTCCATGTCTATATGTCTATGGAAAGCAAGTACCAAATGACAAGTAAATAGAAACTAGAAGTTAATGTTTTTCAGGATATGACGACTAGGTACCTAAACATTACGTAAATTACTACAAATTCTTTAATCGAATATTTCTACGAAGTTTAATTCAAAAATTATTCTGTCTTTACTGGACTACATATAGAAGCTTTGGGGTTAATTTAAAATTAGAGTTTTCAGTAGGAGCTATGTCTGCTAAGGGTAGTTATTTTGAGAAGGAAACGGAGATGCTTTAAGTTGTCATATACAGGATGATTTCAAAGGTGAGACTTCATTTTTAACCGGTTTTTGAACTCAGCGAAAAAATTAAAAAATCATAAAGTTATAGATATCCTTGGCTTTGACCGTGTGTTTTTCTATTATGAAAAGGCCTCCTGAGTGTAACATAATAATATGTCAATTCATCTCCGATGAATAATCCTCTCCTTCGATCTTTGGGAATAAAAATAATTGACAAATTTACATATTCTTGCATTAAGTGATATCCTTGAAATTTGAAATGTATTTTGATGAATTTTACCCCTTGACGGAAAAATACTTACCTTTACTGACAGCTGTGAGAAATTGATAACATCCAAGTTTGAAAATGTAGGAAATCTTCACCCAAAATCCATGATGGTAGAAAGAATGGCCTGATAAGCATACCTACCATAGATCCAAACATTCAAGGAGTAAATTGCCGAAATTTTTTTCTCACATAGTGGGGATCTTCTGTTGACCAAATGTAAGTGTTATAAAAATTGTTCAATCCATTTTTCCTGAATGTGGCTTCATAGGTGGACATATTTGATGTTGTTAGATTTGAATTATTCAAGATCCACTGAAAAAAAATTCTTCTTGAAGCATACTTTAGTGTGACCCTAGCTATGGATCTTGTATTTGTTGCTCGTTCATTCAAAGAAACCAAACTTAGAAAACTGAGCTGGACGTCATCTAATGAATATTTGAACGTTTTGCAAAATAAAAGTATTCTTCATATTTTCTCCTATAATGCGCCGTTTTCGAGTAATTGTTAAAGAGTATCTGTGAAATTTAAAAATTTTTATACTTTGGCTGAATAAAACTCTGGTTAAAAGATCAACAGATATGTAGGGTCATAGATTCAGCTAGTTATTCTGAAGGTAATTTTCTTTCTTCAGGAGTGCTCATTATGAAAACTTAAAATGGCTATATCTTTTCATCGGGTCCGACTCAAAAAAAATGGTATAAAAAAAGTGTTTCTTTCACAACAAGAATCTACTGTTGAAAAATTTGTACGAGTCAAAGACTCGCCCTGTAGATGCTTTTGGTAAAATGATTAATTTTGATGCGTACCTAAGATTCCTCCTGTCACAAAAATATACTCACCTCTGAAAACACCCTGTATAGGTAAACTTTTGATACTTGTCGTATGAAAAACTTTACGAGCAAACAGTGTACTGCCTTTATCCTGTTACTTTTAACAAGCGCATCTTCTTTTCTCATCGAAATTCAGCACACCGTCTGCGATTTCAATAAATCGAAAAAAATTCATGTATTCACGGCGAAACGAGGAGACCTAAAAATCCCTCTCCTGTATGTGTTCGCCTAAAATGGCACTTTATTCTTTCTTGTTTATCAGATGATGGGGAAAGTACCAGCTTACGATCTGTTCGAAGGTAAAAGAAGGCCAGCGTATGTGGGGCAATAAATTCGGTGCAGAAGTAAAGTCGGTTCACAGAGTCTGTTACATTTCAAATTCAATCGTAAATACAGTAGCGTAGATGGCCGATGCTGGTTTAGAGATAATGCTGTAATTTACATTCCGTAATTTATATCTGGGATACAAGGATTGTCTGCAAAGAGGCTAAGCTTAAGGCAATTTTAAAAATTCAATAGGTTGTTCACTGAAAATCAACATACTCAACGTATTATAAATAATTGACATAAGTGTTCTTGTAGGATTAATAGAATAGATTCTATAAAATGTTTCGCATTCGAAGAGGATCAAAGAACAATCATTAGCTACTTATAGTAAGTTTAGATTACTCCACTCTACTTGAGACCTTTCAAAATATGTACCTATTATAAAAAATTATAAGGGTCAATGTAGGACAAAAAACCCAACAATTCGTTTCAATCATGGAAAAAGAATTCATGAATTCTCTATGGGAATAAATCAGGTCATTTTTTCATTGTTTTTCTTACACTTTTGAGTTGTTCAATTTTTCCTTATTTTAATCCACTATTGCTGAAATGTAGCAGTAAATGAGAAATTTTTGTATATTTTGTGCATAATTTACTGTTGTACCCAACACAGAGCCCAACCCAAGTAAATTCCTAAATGATAGCCTAACTTAGTAATTCAAAAACTATTTGCAGCAAATGAAGTGAAGTGATGCCAGAATAAATCAAAATGGAAAATAAAATATGAAAGAAGCAAAATTATCTAATACGAAATAGAACTTTGATTTTGCTGTTTCATTAATTATGAATTTATTTATTCATTTTGAAATCCATATCGCGCATGATCTCGTATCAGTTGTTTCGAAGTTTATCCCATGAATAAAAGGAAAACATTCAATTTATACCAGAATTTGAATATTTTATTGAAATTTCTATTATCACAGGACTATATTGTCTATTTTTATTTTCTTTCAATTCTCTCAAACTATCCATAAAATTTATTATTCTTTTTGTTCAATATTACCTTTTTCAAATTGGTTGATTGCTTGATGAAATTATGTTAATTCATATTTCTCGTAAAAATAAAAATATAAAAAATTAAAGGACATATGACTCGGTATATGATGACACCTCGGAGAATAAATGTCTGGTTACGAAAATGTTGACGCTTTTTATTACAGCCGAAAATGTTGCATTTTCAAAAGAAAGATCTCATAATTTGTCGAATATACTATTCACAATATGCAAAAGTTTTTGACAATGATGTGACGCTCATTACGCAAATCTTATTAAAACCAATAAAAACCAGAGGATTTTGCAAATTTTTGGTATTACAGGGTATCTCGGGAACAATCAGGCATCTTAAGGCTTTCTGAAACTACCTTGCAGGTACGTCAATTACAATTTTATGGTGGATTGATTTTAATTCCTCTTTCAATGCTGTATATCAGCCGTTTAATGGAGGATTGAAAATTTAATGGGTAATTCAGTTATAATGGGCGTTTGTTTTCGAAGTCTTCATTTTGGAAAAATAGCAATCATTCATTCTAGTTTATTTAGATTGATATTTATTTTTTACTTATCATATTCATCTTCGAAACCTTCTTCTACAAAATGCGTATGGGCTTTATATTTTATTGAATATCCATATATCCAATCCTGAGTGGGCTAGAGTACCTAATATGTCTTGTATAGAATCAAGAAAATTCCACAATCATACTTCAACAAAATTGAGAATAACATAACATCGAGTCAAATGTGCATATGTCGCAGACGGATACTAAAATCCGTCAGTTTGCAAACAGACTAGACAATTTGTAAACTGGCGAACGTTTTCTAAAACGATTTCAAAAAACAAGTCGTTTTACAATCGGTCTGAAATTTTCAGTCAGTTTGTAAACCGGCTCACAACATATCAGACGGATTGTAATAATATCTTCATCCTTTTAAGTTTAAGTGTTTCGCCTGAATCTTATTCAGTTTTTTAAATGGACCTTGCTGATAGAAGTAATAGTTATTGAATTCAATATAAGAAATATGTTGCATTCCTTCCCATAACTTTTGACTTTTGTTGTCTTTCGATAATAAAATATTGAAAACTAAATGTGGTTATACTTTTTCCTTCATTGTCCCTGGGTCTAGGATAATAAAGTTCAGCTGGTAATGCCAATATATAACAGTTTTTCACCAGTCACCTCAAGACACGAAACGTTTGAGGTTAAGATTGATTTAATGATTTGACAATCCGTCCGATTTGTGGTTCGCAGTTTAAAAACTGACTGAAAATTTCAAGCCGATTGTAAAAAGATCTGTATTTCAATAGCGTTTTAAAGAACGTTCGTCAGTTTACAAACTGACTAGTCATTTCACAAAATGACGGATTTTAGTAGCCGTCTGGACCGTCTGTGAGCATTGAACTAAACTTTCTTTAGTTCAATGTCTGTGAGACGTATACTCCATTCACTTTTATAAACGCACTCGGTTGGCCCTGAAAATTTGACACATTCCACGCTGTATAGTACGAAAATGTGAAGATATGACGCTTGTCAAAATATTTTTGGGTTTTTTTTTAATCAGCGCTGAATTGTCCGTTCTACGTAAAAGTCCCAGTAATTACGTATTTGTCGCAATGTGTCAGAAACTAAATGAATTCGAAAATCTATGATGAACATAATGAAAGTTTTTACAAACCGATTGAAAGGATTACCTATATCTTGTTTTTTGCATGGAAAAGACGAGAGATCAGTTTTTAAATATATTTATTTTTGAGATGGAAGAAAATTAAATTATTGACACATAATATACCGTTGCTTGAGAAGGGTTAATGTTGGTTAAAAGTCCCAAAGATGAAATGCATCTGTTGCAGTGGTAGATACTGGTTTCCTGTGCATGATATTCCACATTGATTACCTTGAAAATGGACACAGAACGTCAATACTGTAGTGTCCAATTTTTCAAATTTGCCCTTGCATCTTTTCTAAAAGTAAAGTCCTCAAGTGTAACCACTTTTTTGGCTATCTACCTATCCCATTAAAAGGAAATTCTTTGTCATCCTCTTCATTCACTATCTATCTTATTCTGGAAACATTCAGCTAAATATAAGTCGCTTAGATCAAGATGAACCATAATACCTATAAATTTACTTACATTGAATACATGTATCTTCGCTACCGTCTGATATATTTTACTATGTATTTCGAATATCAGGGTTACTATTTGAAGGGGCGACCCTCAATTCTAAATAGCACTGATATATTCTCCGTATTCTATCTTTTTCAATCACTTTCAGCATTTTTGTAATATCAATTTATTAGCTGTGGCAACGTCCTGTAGACATTAACGACATTTCATGAGTGCCAATCTTACTCCCTTCTAGTTACAAAAATATAAGAAAATTATTTCAAGGCCAACCGAGTTCTTTTATAAAAGTTAATGGAGTAGGTATATGTTTACTGATTTTTTTATCTCCCAAACCCAAATTTGAAATTTGTTTTCAGCGCTTCTAGTAAATAATGACCAGTTCAGCCTTCACCTTTCCATAAATACGCCACTGATATATTTTCATCATTAAAGTCGCTGCTCTGCATCCGAGATCTGAGGAAGATCCGAATGGGGACCACACACAAATAATTAATTCATGCATTGTTCGAAGAAACGCACTGATACGCGGGTATATGAATAAAATGGCCGACCCAGCAGGGAGTGAATTGCGAAAAGAATTGTTGAGTTGATGTGGCTGCGGCTGGTTATTTATTTTTAACGAGGGAAAAATTTAACGGTGCCTTTGTTGGCGGTTTAAGAACAGAGCTAGGAGCGATTATGCATAATAAATATACACAACCGCATAATGCAGAAAATGAAGCAATTAAAATTAGGGAAGGGCGTTACTTGTTAGCTATTTGGTTGGAATAAAAATTTTTAAGTATTATTTTCTCTGGCTGTAACGCATCAATTTTGTTTTCCAAAATGGAAAAAATCATTTTACAAATAGACCTTATCATAGTGTAGATCTGATAAATACAAAATCTACTCAATGGCAAAAACGTGCTAAATAAAAAATAATTTCTGGCAAGATGACATTGAACAACAGATAAATTGAATGAAATAATTGTATTGATAAAAAATATGATAAGAAATTTCACTTTCTTTATATTATACAATGTGATTCATTGGTAAATGAGCGGAAGCAAAGGGTAGATAGAGGACACGGAGATGAGTCAGAATAACCTATCCTCAAAGGGTCTATCTCCCTTTATAATCAAGATACAGAGTGTTTGATCGATCTTATCAATTTCTTCATCTCCACTCACCCATCCCTCACCTTCACCCACCCTATACACATACAGGGTGACTTTTTGACCCGTTCAAATTGAACGATCTATCGCAGGAATTTGGACTCAGTAAATAAATCAATTATGATTTTGCCAACGTTTCGGAACCTTTCTCAAGGCTAAAAAGAGGCATTTATTAACCATACAAAAAAATATAACATTGAATACTATATCTCATCATACAGTTAATAAAACATAATAGGTATATAATTAAAATATTTGGGCGAAGTCAAAAATAAATAAATGGTCCCGACGTATGGCAGTCAACAAATTAAAAACAATGAACGCGAATCGCAATGAAATATTGTGTTTTGGTATCAGGGCCGCCGTCAGGACCGGCAAACCGGGCACCCTGCCGGGGCGGCAAATTCAGGGGGCGGCAAATCAGTTGATAAAACGATACCAATTTTTTCACGACGTGAATACTACAGAGACTCGTACAAATATTTATTTCAACAGTAGATTCTTTAGTTCAAAAGAAACACTTTTTTTATACCATTTTTTCCGATTCGGCCCTGATAAAAAGTTTTAGCCATTTTGAGTTTTCCTAATGAGCTGTGTCATCCCTTGAAAAATAAAATTACCTTCAGAATGACTAGCTAAATATGTGATTCATTCATTCATTGCTGTATCTCGTTACCGAGAATAACCTACAAAAAGATGGACAAAAAAAATTGGTGCTATCAAACCCTAATTTCCTTGCGACGTTGCGACTGTGTGCTCTCTTGTCACTGAAGAGACCCAGCCGCGATCTACAGATCCTTACACACTCCGGGCATGGATAGTCACCAACCAGATCTGGCCACCGCTGTATTCTTCTCGAGTCTCCATTATAACTGTGGACCGAAGACCTCCACTGTGATCTATCTAACGCTAGTTGTTCCCAATTATGATTGGCATCAACTGATTTTAGGAATGGATGCAGTATATCCTTAAACCGCTTATCCTGGCTCCCTCTGTGAATTCGCCATACAGAGTTATTTTGGGGAGTCTTGCATCCTCAGAATGTGGCCGCTCCATCTGCGTCGGGCTCTCGTTACTTGAGTCTCAATTGTTGTACAACTCGCGCGCTGCAAGACTTCTGCATTTGAAACTTCGTGAAACCATCTGATGTGCGTTATTTGTCCTAGATGACGTTGTTGCGTTTGTTCGAGCTGTTTAATATGTCTCCTGTAGGGTGTCCAGCTTTCGCTTCCGTAAAGAAGCGTTGGAAGGACCACTGCTTTGTAAACAGCGATCTTGGTCTTCAGATTGAGGTCAATGAGGTCGTGATTTAAAAATACTCTGTCCTTTAGCTTCCAGAATGCCCGTGATGCCGAATTGATACGGTTGTGTATTTCCGTGTCCAGGTTAGCCCTATTATTTATGAAGCTTCCCAAGTATTTGAACGGCTCGACCTGTTCTATAGTTTCATCCTCCAGGCTGATATCTTTTTGAACGCTTTCTGGCGGACTAATCAGGATTTTGGTTTTGTCAATATTGAGTCTAAGACCCAATGCTTCGTATATTATGTTTATAGGTGTCCAACATCATCTGCATATCCTCTGAGCTGCTAGCGATAAGTGCGCAGTCGTCTGCATATTGAATACAAAAGTATTCCTCATATTTTCTCGTATAATGCGCAGTTTTCGAGTAGGTTGATATTAAAAAATTAAAAAGTAGGTATCTGTGCAATTTGAAATATTGGGTATTTTGGCTGAATACAACTCTGTTTAAAAGATCCACAGATGTATTTGTGTCACAGATTTAGCTAGTCATTCTGAAGGTAGTTTTTCCAGGAGTGGCACAGATCATTATGAAAACTTAATGGCTACATCTTTTTATTAAGGCCGAATCGGAAAAAATGGTATAAGAAAAAAGTGTTTCTTTTGATAATCTATCGTTAAAATATTTGTACGACTCGAAGACTCACCCTTTATATTGCAAAAATTTTCATGCTGATTATACAGGGTGAGTCGGGAGAAACGGACCAAACTCCAGGTGTGTTTTATACACGTAAAAATAATAATTTCAAAAAACCCATATGTTCTTATACGATTCTCATTTGTTTTCAAGATATAGCGTAATTAAAATGTTTTAAATTTGGACGAAGAGTTTCCAGGAGTACTGATTGGTCGCGGTGGTCCAATTAGTTGGCCTCCAAGATCTTCAGACCTCACAACACTCGACTATTGTTTGTGGGGCTGGCTTAAAAATGAAGTGTACAAAGTGAAAGTCGACACCCGAGAGTCCCTAGTTCGACGTATTAGAAATGCGGCAGTGCTTTTCGAATAAAGACATTAATCACTTGAAAAAGCAACAAGAGCCCTTCGCAGACGAAGTAGAATATGTTTAGAGGTTAATGGGGGTATTTTTGAACTTTTGTTGAGACAGCGCTATGATTGAAACCATGTTAATGTAGGAAATTTTGTTTGTTTGTAATTACGATTTTGAAAACTAATGAAAATCGTATAAGAACATATGGGTTTTTTGAAATTATTTTTACGTGCATAATACACACCTGGAGTCTGGTCCGTTCCTCCAGACTCACCCTGTATTAATGCCAAAATTACTCTGAAATTCAGGAATAACTGAAAAGAAGTCAATATTCCTAATATTACCTCTCGCGTGGTATTTTTTTCTTTTGAACTGACTCAGTTCGTCATTCAGGCTATTTCTCCAAGATGTGGCACATTTCCGTCTTTGGGATAGCATCCGTAAAGCAACAAATGTCGAATCGTATGTAATACTTCCCCTTAACTAGAGATAGCTTGAATACAGTTTAAGGTAACTCTATGATTGTTTTAATCCCGAATGGTCTTCAAGTCTTCTACAGTAAGTCTTGTGTACAGTTTTTCAGGTCATGCTACCGTTGGTCAGAAAAACACCTTGAACTGTGGTTTTCCGAAAATTCAGTGTATGCCATCTGAAAAAATAGCGGTGTCTTTTGGACTGCCTGTAGAGTGATCCGAAAAACTGGACTAGATTTGAAAAATCTTCGACAATTCAATAAAAAATCGAGCACTCATCTGGAACGGTTTTCCAGATATTATCTCTAGTTAAACCCATCCACAACCATGGAATTGGTCGGAAAAACAACAAAACAATAAATCAACCTCATCCCGCATATATCTATTGAATAAACTTGAAAGGGATCCACTAAGAAAAATTCCTCAATGTTCAAGTCCTATTGAAGATATGCCGTATAGAATCTTCTGATTCTCCCCATATTCACACAAATCCATGGCTTTCTTGTGGTTTCGATTCGAGCAATTGCATTTTGAACGGGTTTACTTGATGATGTGGGAGAATGACCGAAATCCAAAATCGAAGAAAGCAATAGTGGACATCTAAAGGTAGGTGAAGACGTAAGAATTTACCTGAATATCAGTCGATTTTTATCGTAATTGCCAAATTATTGACTCACGGAAATCGAAGTTCAGAATGAAATGTTTTAACAGTAGATACTTGAGGTCAAAAGAAACACTTCTTCCCTATACCATTTATTTTCGGATTCTGCCCTGATAAGAAGATATTAGCCATTTTAAGTTTTCATAATGAGCTGTGCCTCAGAATAAGTAGCTAAATCTGTGACGCTACACATCTCTGGATCTTTTAAACAGAGTTGTATTGAGCCAAAGTACCCAATTTTTCAAATTTCACATAAACTTTTTAATTTTTCAACATCAAATTACTCGAAAACGAATACTGTATTCAACAAACCGTTCAAATATTCATTATATAGCGTCCAACATAGTTTTAAGAGTTGAGTTCTTTGAATTTTTCGTATTTTTATGGTATGGATATCTTGTGTTCGAAAAAAATTCATCAAATAAATGAAAAATTATATTTTGAAATTCATATCATTCGATGAAACGGGTTTTGAGATTCTTATGGGTTTTCAACAGCTTGTATCTTTCAATCTAAGCCGATACGAAAAAAATGGTAAAGGAAAAAAGTGATTTTTTCCTCAAGAATGTACGAGTCAAAGACTCACCCTGTATGTATACAGGGGGAGTTATTTTTAGTTCTATCTCAGAAACGGTTTTATCGAATGAAATGAAATTCGGAATATAGTTTTTCATTTATTTGATTAATCTTCTTCGAACACAAGATAACCTCAACCCAGAAGTAATAGAACGAGTTCTACAAGAAACGATTGACGAAACAAATGACTATTGCATAAAGTGGAAAATCAAGCTCAATGGACAAAAGAGCTGAGCATTATTACTACAGAAGAGAAGACTGCGACCCAGAACGAATCTAGAAGTTGACGGCGAAGAATTCGACTGAAAAAATGAAGTCAAATATTTAGGAATAACGCTTGACAAAGGACTTACTTGGAAAAGTCAAATCAAACAAGCAATCGACAGAACGAAGGCAGCGATGAAAAGACTCTACTCTCTAATAGGAAGAAGAAGCCACATGTCGAAAGAGACAAAATTGAAGATAATCAAAGCCGTTGCTAGGCCTCAGCTGACTTATGGATCAGTTGCCTGGGGTTTCGCGGCAAAGAGCCATATCAAGAGAATTCAGGCCACTGAAAACAAGCTGCTAGGATGTACAATAGATGCACCTTGGTTTGTCAGGAATAGACAGATTTATAGCAGAGACTCTGTTTATAGGGACCTGAAATGGGAAACCATAACGAAATTCATGAACAGAAAAGCAGAGAAATTATTCGAAACAGCGAAAAACCATCCTAATCAAGAACTCAGGAGACTAGTGGACTACGACCCAGAGGAAGACAAAAATGAGAATGCGAATTTACCGAAGGAGACCAAGAGATCAATTACAAAGAGATTAAAATAAGAACAGAAACTTATTGAAAAATCCAATAAAGTGTTATCCAATAGAGGATAAACACATAAATCCCAGCACGATAGTGTGCGAAAAGAAAACCGACTAAGAAATGAACGGTTTATAGGCAAATGCCCGGAACCAATATTCAAGAAGCAGTTGAGGGTTTTTAGTGGATCGCGAGCTTAGGACAGTGAGAATTCCCACACTTGTTCCCCCTCGTTCCCTGGTTCGTCTGACTTGCAGATTTTCCCCCTGCTACAAAAAAAAAGCATAAGATATCACCCAGTTTTTTCATTATGACCATTACGTACCATAAAAATACCAAAAATTAAAAGATCTCAATTCATGAAACTAAGTAGGACGTTATATAATGAATATTTGAACGTTTTGTAAAATAAAAGTATTCTTTTCATTTTCTAGTATAATACCTACGCCGTTTTTCGAGTGATTTGATGTTCAAAAATTAAAAAGTATCTGTAAAATTTGAAAAATTGAGTACACTGGCTAAATACAACTAACAGATTTTAAACATAAAAAATGCACAGATGTGTAGTGTCACATATTCAGCTAATTTTTCTGAAGGTAATTTTGTTTTTCCAGGGGCACAGCTCATTAGGAAAACTTAAAATAGCTGTATATTTTTATCAGGGCCGAATCGGAAAAAATGGTATAAGAAAAAAGTGATTTTTTCACCCCAAGAATCTACTGTTAAATTATTTGTACGAGTCAAAAACTCAGCCTGTATAATATGATATGATTAATAAATAAGATTTCTATTTATTTCAGTAGGTGGCGATTTCTGATAGAAATTCACCCACACAAAATTGTAGATTTAACCAAAATTTTAACGTGTTAAAGTGATTGAATATCTATTGCTTCTATGATTCTGGAAACGTTTGATCCTTGCGTGGCATCTGGCAGATTTGTCTGATAGTGTTTGAAAATACTTCAATCAGTCCGTACCCTTAGCAAGGCTTATAGTTCCCAGTTTGCGAAATTGATACGTCATGTAGTTGACCACTAACAACTTGCTTACACCATCTTCAGGAACGATATATTTCATTTGAATGGCATTTGAGCGGCAGATAATTCCGCACTGTTGGCGTCTGAAAAAATTCCGATTTCTCAGTTGACGGTAATGAATATCCCGAGGTTTGTAGAACGGCGAAAAAACAGCGATTGTTATGGTGTTGCTCGGGTACCCATAAAGAAACAACACATCTTTTCTTTGGACGAGCATTTTACACTGAGAATGGGTCTTATCTGTGGAACAATTCTTTTGAAAAAAGTTGTAGATGTGGCTGGTTTCACTGAAAGAATCAGAGATCAATCTCTGTTGTATCCTACGAAGAATGACCAAGATCTTAGGGGAAGTTAAACCTTATGAAACTCTATTCACTAATTTTTTATTTACTCTTGCAATTTTTCACATACAAACTTGCAATTTTTTCCAATTTTAATTGAAACGCGTTTAGATGTGACTGCGCTTTGTTTTTTCAAATAGGAAAATATGTTTAGATTCTACGAAAGAGTAGAATAGCTACCCAATATTCGAAAAATATTTTTTGCTGAATTTCAACTTCAAAGCCGGAATTTCACTAAATTCGCAATTTAAACTCGGAATTGAGTAAACTCTCATTTATTCTTTTTTTTTTTGAGTATTTGCTTTTTTGTTTAGGTACTTCAATACAACAAAATAAAAATTTCAAAAAAATCAGGTCCGGATTGCATGAGGCTATCTTTCAATTCAAGGTAGAGACATACATAGGTATATGGTTTTTCATTTTATACAGGGTGTTTCATTGGTGAATGGACATACGGTAACCTGACCTAGAGCTACCCTAGGCGAGTCCCAAAGAGGACTAATCAATTCCATAAACGGTATATAGGGTGCTTCATGTACTCACCTAAAGGTTGAATTTCTCATAACTTTTGAACCAACTAGTATAGTCGGTTGATATTTGGAATATATGATTATTCACATACACAAAAACAGATTGTCTTAGAACGATTTGTAACCAAAATAAGCAAAGAAAACATTTCTCACTTCACTTTCCCTGAAGTTTCCTTTGAGCAAAATGACGTGCGGGGTAATGAAATCTACTGAATCTCATTGAAAATTTTCTGCTCTTTTCGAATAAATATCTCCATCAAATCCAAAAATTTTAATATACAGGGTGATGAATCCCAGCATGGAAGATGTCTTATATTTTTCAATTACGGACCTGAAATTTTTTGGAAATTTAAATGTGAATCTATCGACCTGTGCAAGTGAATCATATATTCCAAATATCAACCGACTATACTGGTTGGTTCAAAAGTAATGAGAAATTGAAATTTTAGGTGAATACATGAAGCACCCTATATCTCGGTTATGGAATTAATTAGACCTATCATATATGGGTTTTTTGGACTCGCCTAGGGTAGATCTAGCCCAGGTTACTGTATGTTTATTTACCAATGAAACACCCTGTACTTTCGTTATTATATGAATTATTGCTTCGAAATTTTTGACTCATTGTTTCCTTTAATGCCGTTTATGTTCAATGAATTATTATTTTGGGTTGAACAATTTTCTAGGACACTCAAACAGAAATAACTGAATTTTAAATTCTGTTTAGAACTTTTTCTTCATTAAATGTATCTGGTTGGTGAAATTGGAAATTATACCACATTCTGTCTTTAAAAATCATTACTTTTCATAAAAAAAACAGTTATACTTATAGAGGGTGATTCCGGAGGAAATTTTCGAAACAAGATGTGGTTTGTGGCCTTAATTGGGATGGGAGTCTACAGAGTGATTTGTCCGATTCGACTGATTTTTCTTCTATTCATAACTTTGGTATGGCTTGATCAATTTTAATGAAATTTTCAGTGTAGAACAATATGATTGTGTACTTTGCATAATTCCAACACTTTCTTGAAAATACAGATTGGAAATTGTGTTAATTCCAGAATAAATTTGCAGGTTGAAAAAACACCCTCTGTACATTCAGTTTTCCGAAACAAGAGTTCGCTATCTGTTTCAGATTTTACCATAATATGACATTACTGAGGTGTTTTTATTTTTCTTGGCACACCTCCAGTTTTCCTAGAAAAAATTTCTTAAGAAGAACAATATCGAAATTTCGCTCCGAAGCAGTAGGTACGAATATTCTGAACTATATAGTAAAGCTGTATCGTCCAATGATGCGCAGCAGCGCAGCTCTTCCTGAGTTCTAAGATAGTTTTCCCAAATTCGAAATTTATGTTTAATAGCTCATATCTTGATGTATAAAAAGATGTAATTCAAAAAATACGCACATAAACCAAAAAAATCTTCATAAATGAAAACAAATAGTACTGAAAAAAAAAATACAATACATATGGAAGGCAAAACTAAGGCTAATAACCCAGCGACAAAATTGTAATGGTTGGGACAGACCTTATGGCAACAGTTCTTGAACCTTCTGGTAGTGGTATGGGTGGAATTTTTCTTTCTTCAAAGTCTTGCACACTTTGCTTTGCGAAATTCCTAATTCTGTACAAATTTGACGAGTACTAAGAGATGGTTCCTCCTCCACCCGTCCAACTACCTTACTAGGATATTGCCCATGTTCTTTAGAATAATGAAACACTTGTTCAAAAGTACCTTCATTTGGTTAACGTCGATTGGAAAATCGTCTTTGGAATTTCATTTTGTCTCCATTTCCATTTCCGTTACAAAAACCGTAACAAAAATCACATCTTTAAGGCAATTCAACTGAACAGTCAGATTTGAAATTTTGCATTGTACACATATTGTTAAAAAATAGACTGTAACCGTGTCAATGACCTTTGCAGTGGAGACAATTAACCTAAATGAATAAATAAAAGTCACATCTGCATATTCCGCATGAGTAAAGGTTTGTGACATGTTGAAATACACATCTTGTGACAGATTTTTCATTCTGTTGTTCCCTGTGATGGTACCATGGATCTTAACCAATTTGATTTAAATTAGACCGAAATTATGATATTATTTTTCTTCAGAAGTTTTTTCTAAGAAAACCTAGAAAACCTAAGGTGTGGTGGAATCTGAAACAAGTAGCGAATGATTGAAAACGGATTGTACAGGGTGTTTTCTCAACCAGCAAAATTAATTGAAATTAACACAATTCCCACCCTGTATTTTTGAAAATAGTTGGATTTATTGAAAGTACACAATCCCATTGTTCTACACTGGCAATTTCATCAAAATTGATCAAGCCATACCGAAGTTATGAATAAAAGAAAAATCGGTTGAATCGGACAAATAACCCTGTAGACTCTCAATAAAGGCTCCCAACCATAAAACAAACATTTTTTCGAAACTGTCTTGACTATACCTTTTCAAGTTCAAATTGGCGCTAATCATCAGTTTTCAACTGACTCCATCTTTTTGGAAAATTTTCAATTTCCGACACGCGTTTCTCCCAGAAAAAACATGGAAGATCTGAATGTGATAAATATTCTGAAAGAGCAACTCTTCAAGTAATAAATCTCCATTAAGCTCGGAGCAACCGTTCAGTTTTGACGTATTTTTATATGACCCCATCTTTTTCAGGATTTTTCGAAGGACAACTTTCGACAAGCGTTTCTCCCAGACAAATAATCGTAGATCAAAATATGATAAATATTCTGAAAGAGCAACTCTTCTAGTAATAAATCTCGAAATTTCATCGAGCTCGTTGCAGTGGCGATTCCAGGAATGATATTGGGGTGGCGGTATAATTTTATAGGTAAGTATTTGAAAATCTAATGTGTTTCTTAATTTAAAATTTAAAATAAATAGGTATACCCTATTCACTCTTATAAAAGCACTCGGTGGGCCATGAAATAATTTTCTTAAGTTTTTGTAACCAGAACGGAGTAAGATAACTGCATATCACGTGTCAATAATTTAATTTTCTGCCGTAGCAAGAATAATTACATATATTCAGTGTCTTGGCACTGCAGTCTGACTCTGAGTTGCTGAGGACAGTATATTTTTCTAATTTTCATTCGGTCATGTCCTATGGAATTTTGGCATGGGGTAATGGTTCGGATGTTTGGAAAATCTTTTTGGTCCAGAAAAAGGCTATCAGAGCTATGCTTGGTCTAACAGCGAGGACATCTTGTCGAGGACATTTTAAGAGTCAAGGTATACTCACAACTGCTGGGACATACATTTTTAGATGCTTAATTTTTTTGAAAAGCAATTATAATCTATTCAGGGAGTATGAGAACGGCAATAGAACAAGGCGCATTCATCCGTTTCTCTTTCCCAAGTGTTCGCTCACTTTGACACAAAAGAATGTGGAATATATGTGCCTAAAACTATTTGATAAACTTCCGAGGAATTATCAAATTCTCGATGCTAATAAGTTTAAGACTAGAATCAAGAAATTGTTGATAGAATTGGAACCGTACGATGTGAAGGAGTACCTAAATCATAAATTTCAAATCTGAGCGTTTTATATTTGTTCAGTTGCTTCTTATATTGACGTATTTTCTTTTCAATATTGTTTGATTATGGAAATAAATATTATTATTATTATTATTATTATTATTATTCAAAAACTGATCCTTTTCATGCAAATATAGAGATTAGGAACCCCCTCAATCAGTTTGTATGAACGTTTACTATGTTCATCACAGATGAATTCATCATTTATTTTCTGAAGTAAATTCACAACGCAAGAAACCCATAATTACTGAGACTCTTACGTAGAACGGACAAAATAGCACCACTGGTTTTGAAACCCAAAAATGTTTTGACAAGCGTCATAACCTCACATTTCCATACTGTACAGTGCGGAATGTGTCAAATTTCCCTGGCCAACCGAGTGCTTTATAAAATATTCATTTTTTTATAATGGACTATATATCTACATAATTGAATGCTATATGTTTGAGAGAAATCTACTTTGATCCTTATTCTTATTTGAAGAGGGAAATGAAATCATTTTTCGATATTTGAAAAAATATTTCTCTCAAGTTCTCAAAGAGAAGGGGCATAGCCCCCATGATCGCCCTTGTGTCTTTCTATGGGTAACTTAGTCACATGTTCAAATTAACTTCCATCACTTTCAACACATCAACATCTTGATGATGATAGTCATAGTAATAAATTCGGCGTCCCAGTTAAAGCTAGGTAAGCACAGAATATCATTTCTCAAAATTCCATTGCCTATTACTATACGACTGATATTCTCAAAAGCTAGTTAGTACCTATATTTGATGAGAACGATAAAAGAATAGAAGAGCCACTTGGGTAATCCTTCAAAAAGGAAGTAAGATGGATTATTCCTCTGATTCGATGAAGAGAAATAAAGAAGTTAAATTCTCGCATCAGTTGAAGAAATACCTACTATACCTCAAGTGAATAATGGCGTTTAAACTGATGTTAAACCAACGATATACCAGGAGTCATTCAGCAAGTCTATATCTGGCTTCGGCATTTATCTTTTGTAGTTTATGAAATTTGAAGAATCGTCATCCTGCATACTCAATCAGGTCGGCTTCCTGGAAATGGCTCCGAGAAAATTTCAAAAACTCCAGTCATCCAGTAGCTCCAACGATCAGACAGTATGTTTACTGGGAATCGATACTTTTGATGAAAAAAATGAGGATGTGTAGAAGAATGACGATAGGAACTTTATTTCGTTTTCGCCTCGCTTGAATACAAACAGTGTTGTTCGATAAAGAATGGCGTGCTAAAAAGTTTTCTGGGAATTTCATTACATGATTTGGAACAATGCGAACCTCGCATTGACTATTGAATGATAAATTTAATGAATGTGGTTTCACGAGCCACCCCACATTCACAGATAATTCGTGGAATACAAATAGCTAGTTTTTCATATCTTTATCGGACCCTGCAAGATGTGTTATTTCTTCGCATCCTCATTCTACACACTGTATATATTGATGCTCATCGCATTTTTCGAATTTACCAAACGGGGTACTTATTGAGGCAAACGGAAAGAGACTACGCCGGGACGGGAATAGGAAAACCACTCAGGTTAACAAGGCAAATTATGTTTTCGTTCCTCAAAATTGCTAACAAGCTAGAAATGGTTCCAAACGACGGAGGACATCCCAAATATCAATTAAGTGAAATTTGAGACAATATTATATTTATTTACTTGCGAAGTCAATATCATTTGTATTCAATGATATATCTTTTTTTCTACTTATTGAATGATTCAAGGAATATGTCCGTATTCAGGTGCTTCAGCAAAAATTACTCATTCTCTCTAATCGATTTCACATTTAAGGTTTTGACTTTAAGGGCTTATTCATATGGAATCAAAGAGACAGAGTAGTCTCATTCTAATATAAAGGGTTACTGGGAAAGTCGTACTGAATATTGAAGGACGTTATTATTCAGGTAATTTATGACAGATTTGGTTCTATAATATGGTGTCCGAAACTCATCAGTTATGGAGATATTGAGTTTTGAAATTTAAAAAAAAATCCTTTATTTTTGGCTTTTTTATCGATATTTTTTCGGATTGGAGCTCCTAGGGGCCGTTTTTTTTATGTATCCAGTTAGAGGTCATGTCAATTAATAAAAACGATCATCAGAAACTGAACCTACCACTAACTGGACCTACCACTAGCAATTTCTTAATAAACTTTTTAGGGTTTTCACTCCCAATCTCTGAAACAAAATCAATTAAAAATGAAATCGATGATTTGCTCCTGCGTAAATTCTTGCACTAATTTGTCAGGAAATTAACTAGAAAAAAATTGTTGCCTGACAATGAACTGAAAATGAATAAAGTTGAAATTATAATTTTATGTGGTAACGTTTCGGAGTCTATATCAGACTCCTTCATCAGACGAAAAATCTATTTTTGAAAATCTTCTGAATTGTGGCTTTTGTTTGACATCAATTGTCAATACATAAAAATAGAGACTGCAGAGAAACGTTGATTCATTTAATTTTGAAATTACCGGATGACAGCTCCTTCTTTAGTAAATTGATCCAAATATGATCTATTCCTACCGAACAATTTGCCAAATTATTATCTTGATCTAATAGAATACACGTAGACTCTTTGATCTTTCGTTTGTAATGGTCTGGCTCCGTCATTAAAATTTTTTTTTTTTGCTCCTGACAAATTAGTGCAAGAATTTACGCAGGAGCAAATCATCGATTTCATTTTTAATTGATTTTGTAAAAAGTTTATTAAGAAATGCAGAATCCTCCCAGAATAAATTTTAATCGATACCACTAGCAAGTTTAAGCTAGGAAAACGAACATGCAGGTTAGTGATCCTGTCAAATCAGGTTAATACCGATAATGCCTTCTTTCAGTGCCTACTTACTAGAAACTTGCAACATTATTATGAAACATCCAATTAATCAGAGAAATGAATCATGTTCGAGGAAAGCAATATATGATCATACATATACTCCATTCACATTTATTTTAGCACTCGGTTGGCCATGAAATAATTTTCTCAAGTTTTTGTGACTAGGACAGAGTCAGGTTGGCACTCGTGATATGTCTTTAATATAATAACACCGTTGCCACAACTTATATCAATTAATATCACGAAAATGCCGAATGTGATTGAAAAAGAGAGAAGACAGGGTTTCAGGAATAGAATAGAATAGAATAGAAGTATTATTTAGAGTTCAGGTCCGCTCATTCAAATAGTAGGTAACCCTGATATTCTAATAACTACAATATATCAGACGGTAGCGAACATATTCATTGTAAGTGAATTTATATAATGTTTCATCTGAATCTAAACGACTTATTTTTTAGCTAAATGTTTCCACAATCAGAAATATTGTGAATGAAGAAAATGACAAAAAATTTCCTTCTATTGGGAGACCCAAAAAAGTTTATTTTATTTTAGGGTGAACGAATGCGAAAAGTAACTACAGGATTTTCGATGAATGTCATCGTAGAATAAGTTCCAGAAAATTAATTTTTCAATTTTTCATTTGAATTGTCCTATACATAGTAAATTTCTTGAGGGATCAATAATGTATATAATTATCATTATTATATCAAAGTATTAAAAACAAACAGCCATAAATACGAGTCAGTTATCCTGCTAACTGTTAATTCTTGTGAAATTTTGTATTCTACATGCAAATAACTATACTTCATTCAAATATATTTTAGCAGTCGGTTGGCCATGAAATAATTTTCTCAAGTTTTTGTAACTAGAACGAAGTTAGGTTGGCACTCATGAAATGTCGTTAATGTCATAACGCCGTTGCCACATCTAATATCAATTTTTATTACGAAAATTCGAAAATGCTGAAAGTGATTGAAAAAAGAGACAGGGTTTCAGGAAGTGCTATTTAGAATTCATTCAAATAGTTATACCCTGATATTCTAAAATCCACAATACGTCAGACGATAGCGAACATATTCAATGTAAGAAAATTTATATAATGTTTCATCTGAATCTAAAAGACTTATATTTCAGCTGAATATTTCCACAATCAGAAAGATTGTGAATGAAGAGTATGACAAAGAATTTCCTTTTATTGGGAGACCCACAAAAAGTGGTGGCATTTGGGAATTTTATGTTTGAATGCGGAAAGTTTACTACAGGATTTTCGATAAGCGTCATCGTAGAATAGGTTTCCGAAAATTGATTTTTCTATTCTTCATTTGACTTGTCCTATACAATGTAAATGTCTTAAGGTACTAATAAATACCTAATTATTATAATTACATCAATGTATTAAGATGAATAGCCACAAATACGCGCAAGTTGCCCTGTTACTTGTTTATTCATGTGAAATTTTTTTCAACGGTGAAGTTGCATCTTAACTTGAAACTTGCTTCAACTCCTTTTACTTATATTGATGCAAGATGATTTTTGTTGAAGAATTTAGCATTCTTGTAATTATCTGTTAATTCCTTCGGGAGATACCCATTCCCAACCACTGCATCATATGCATTTAATCTTCGGGTTAATATTTTTGAAATCCACAAATGATGTAAGCCAAAGAAGATAACGAACATTAACTCTCCTCAAGCTAGTGCATATTATGATATTATACTGATCTCTTGTATTTTCCATGCAAATAACTGGATTTGGTATGTCGTCAATCAGTTTGTATAAACTTCAATTATGTTCGTCACATATTTTCCGAAGAGATTCGACATTGTGATAAAATAGGTAATAACAGAAACTTTTACGTAGAACGGGCAACATAGCGTTGATTTGAAACCCAAAAATGTTTTGACAAGCTTCTTAACCCCACATTTTCGTACTATACAGAGTGAAATGTGTCAAATTTCCATGGCCAACCGACTGCTAAAATAAAGTTGAATGAAGTATAGATTTGGTATGGCTTCAATCAGTTTGTATTGTATAAACGTCAATTATGTTCGTCACATATTTTCGATTTCATATTCTCCGAAGTGATTCGACTTGTGATAAAATACGTAATTATTCAGACTTTTACATAGAACGGACAACATAGCACTGATTTAAAACCCAAAAATATTTTGACAAACGTCATAACCCCACATTTTCGTACTATACACAGTGGAATGTGTCAAAATTCCATGGCCAACCGAGTGCTGAAATAAAAGTGAATGGAGTATAGAATTTGACATTTTGACAATACAATCTACAATATTTCATTCTATGACTAAAACTGTTAGTGCCCATTCACAATGAACTTATGCTGTCATTCGAACGCAATGTCAACGTAAAATGCATAGTTGAAATATAGGGTTTTACATGAAAGTGTTCACAATGCGAAACATAATTTTTTCGTCTACGGGCCTCACTCAACCTCTTTCTTTTGTAATCGTGACCTGCTCAGGACTCTCCTCTATATTTGTATTTCGTATAAACAAAGCATCTCATTTTTCTTCCAGTAGATGCTATCAGATAGTTTTGATACATTCTGTCAGGACAGTCCTTCACGAAATAACGAATAGCGTCATGATCAATTATTATAACGGTTAATTAAATTGTATATCGTGAATTATAGCGGGATGAAATTATTATAAGATCGAATATCCGCCTGTGCAGATCAGTATCTTGCGAGTTCTCGAGTTTTGATCTCATGGCGATGACAGGTCAAATGGATTGGCAAATCAGAAGGCACAAATAAACAAAAGGATTCTATTCACACTAGGTTATTTGATACTACTTGAAAAATTCGATAGGCTATAAATACGATACTACTACTTGTTGGGAGGTTATCGAACTAGACAATGTTACTGATAGAGCTGACACCATATATGTGACTTGTGTTCACAGCCACACCCTAATACAGAGTCTTTATTTTTGATTGTAACATCGCAGTGTGCTTTGAATGAGTATTATTCTTTGGCGCTTGGGTCTAGACCCTCGAATAAATACATAGTCAATTATCCTAATTATTGCTTGAGATTAGGTCAATCTTTTGTTTCCGAAACCGTAAAAATTATTGAAATTGCCAAACTCACAATAATTTATCTCCTGTAGTTTGTTTTGTTTAATGGCAAATTTTCATAGAAACGCGGAATTTCAAATCTGAATGAACCATTTAATTTGTAGGTATTTCAGAAAATGTGGATTCAACTGAGAACAGAATCATATGATATTCACTAGCATAAATTGTTTAACCAGACATGTGTTCCGCTATTAAGCGGCTACAACAGTTCAATAAAAGTGAAAAGTTCAGTTCAATATCAGTTTCATCTAATCAAGTAGTAAATTTTTTTTATGAAGTTTCAACAAATTGATCTGAAGACTTACAGATTCCTTAACATAAAAAAGCAGACAACAAATGGATGGAATACCTACATATAAATGAAAAAATTGTTCTACGGAATTTTACGCCAATGACAATTTGTAAAGGATCTATTTGGTGATAATATTCGGTTTATTTCAGTGAATAACATTGAACTCTAAAATAACTCCTTTAGAGTTCAATGGTGAATAATTTCGTTGCCCGTCAAGATTGAAATTTATGATGTTCACAATATCATGGTCTGGTTATCCAAGTGATGATTCTTTAGATGCAACTCTAAAAGGGAATTATGTCGCATAGATATAAGGGAAAAAATCTAGCACTCTGGAAGCTCATTGGCAAATAATATTTATTAATCCAATCTATTGATTAAATAGGGTTGGACATGATCGATGGTGCTTGCTCGGACAGCAGGACGTATGACGTCATTAAAAATTTGATTTTTAAGTAAGAACTACTGCTCTATCTATCTAAAATATTTATTTTCAGTGCTGCGATGTCACCACTTGTATAGAGAAGTGGCACTTTGATGATTCACAGAAGAACACGTGCTTATTATTGCAACTTCCGATTGGCTTGGACGCTTCTTTCCTAGTTATAAACTAGACACCTATGAACATATACAGGGTGTGGCATAATGAATGGATAATATGGTGCCTGCGGGTAAAGGACCTTATGGCGGTTCGGAAAAATATATTTCATGTAAAAATCCCATGGTTTTCGAGATATTGGAGATTTTCGAAAATTCAAGAAAATCACACCCTTCGCCACTCGTTTTGCAGTCAAGACTCCAAATGAAGGAATTTTTTCAAACTGTTTTTCGGATAGTATTCCTGGATAGATGCGCTATAGAATTCAAATTATTATTTTTGGGGCGCATGAATAGTTTTTCATAAACAAAAGATCTAACTCAAATTTTCTGTTTTGCTTATTTTTTTTAGAGCTCCTGATGCCCGCTTTGAACACTTTTTGTAAAACTCGATTCAATTAAACGATATTTAAAATTTTTTTTCTCTCGTATTCTTTCATTATTAAGCCCTATTGTTATAAAATTAATAGTTTTTGAGCGAATTTCAAGTAACGAAGTGAATTTTAGTACTTTTGTAATTAAGAAATAAAGGTAATAAATAATTCCTATTACATTGAGTCAACCCTTTGTTTCAAAAATGTTGAAATTTAATTCATAACTTGAAATTAATTCGAAAATATTGATTTCTCAACGGTGGGGTTCAATAATGAAAGAAAACGAGACAAAATAACAATTTTAAAATATCGTTTCATTGAATGAAGTTTCACAAATGATGTTTAAAGTGGCCACCATGAGTTCTGATACATGCTCTATAGTCTACACTTTCTAATGAATCATAGATTTATTGCATATCAACAATTTTAAAATGAGTATCGTTTCATTGAATTAAATTTCACTAAGGCTCTAAGAGGCCACCATGAGCTTCAGTACATGCTCTAAACCTTGTTATGGATTATTGGATTATTTTGCTTGCATTTCTCATTTTATTGCTAAACATTTTAGAAACAGTGTTTACATTAAACTAGGCCTCAACTGATTGCAATAGGAATTTATTTTGTATTAAATGCTGAAAATACAGAAAGTTATACCATTTCGGAATCTCAATGAAACGGGCATGTTTTTTATTGCATTGGCTCTCAGGCTATTATATTATTTTTTACACCACGCTAAGTTGAACTTATGAAAAAGAATAAACAAAACGGAAAAGTTGAGTTAGATCTTTTTTTCATGAGGAACTATTCATGCGCCTCAAAAATAATGAATTACATTCGATAGATCGTCTATTCAGAAATACTATACAAAATACAGTTTGAAAAACTCCTTCATTTGAAGTCTTGCCTGCAAAACGAGTGGCGAAGACTGCGAAGAGTGTAATTCTCTTGAATTTTCGAAAATCTACAATATCTCGAGAACCAAGGCACTATTACTAAACGTAAAATATATTTTTCTGAACCAGAGTCCTCTACCTGTAGGCTCCATAATATCCATTCATTACGCCACACCCTGTATACGATGCTTTAGGCCTCAGACTCAATATTAACAAAACCAAAATCCTGTTAAGTCCGCCAAAAAACCTTCAAATAGATATCAGCCTGGAGGATGAAACTCTAGAATACATATATGTAGGTCGTGCAGTTCAAATATAATACTTGGGAAGCTTCATAAATACTAGGGCTAACCTGGACACAAAAATACACAACCGTATCAATTAAGCATCACGGGCATTCTGTAAGCTATGGGACAGAGTGTTTCAAAATCACGACCAAGACAGCCGTTTACTAAGCAGTGGTTTCCCCTACAGAAGCGAATGCTGGACTCCCTACAGGCGACACATTAAACAGCTTGAGCAAACGCAACAACGTCATCTGAAACAAATAATGCACATCAGTGTTTCAAATGCAGAAGTGTTGCAGCGCGCAAGTTGTATAAGAATTGAGACTGAAGTAACGAGGGCCCGACTCAGATGGAGGGGCCACATTCTGAGGATGCAAGACACAAGACTCCCCAAAATAGCACAGTACGGCGAATTCACAGAGGGAGCTCGGAAACCAGGAGGACAGTATAAGAGGTTCAAAGATTGATGCAGTAAATCAATCCTAAAATCAGTTAATGCCAATCATAACTGGGAACAACTAGCGTTAGACAGATCACAGTGGAGGTCTTTGGTTCACAGCTGTAATGGAGAGTCGAGAAGAATACAGCGGCGGCTAGATCTGGTTGGTGCCTATCCATGCCCAGAGTGTGGAAGGATCTGTAGGACCACAGATTACAGAGAATCTGTAATAATGAGGATAAATTCAGATGCATACTACCCGCTGATATGAATATCAACAAGTGTTACGATCTGAATTGAACTAGCCAATTTGCCATCGTCAAGGCCCCAAATGGAGTACACTCCACCGAAGAAAAGCAGATGCTGACCATGGTTTCGGCCTCATTTGGCCTCATCAGAGCAACATAGCATTTTTCTACGGTGGAGAACGTTTGGATATATTACCCTATTACCCAGTAGAACATGCCAATCTATATTAATAAAAGAGGATCTATGGTTTACTTCAAAATGCTTTATTGTTCAAACGATCGCACCAAATTGGACAATTCTTTTTTTGTTGTGTTTATTATTGTTAGGTCAAGGTTTATATAACAAAATATTCCAAAAAAAAATTGTACAGAATAGAAAAAAAGGCACTCCTTTTTCTTACGACCAATCGAGCAATCACGATGAGTTAGTTATTATTATCTACCCTAGAAATAATTTAAATGGCAAAACTAGGTTTGCCGGGTCAGCTAGTATTGAATAAAGTTCCATCAATTCCAAACGTTCTCCACCGTAAAAAAAATGCTATGTTGCTCTGATGAGGCCAAATGAGGCCGAAACTATGGTCAGCATCTGCTTTTCTTCGGCGGAGCGTACTCCATTTGGGTCCTTGACGATGGCAAATTGGCTAGTTCAATTCAGATCGTAACACTTGTTGATATTCATATCAGCGGGTAGTATGCATCTGAATTTATAGTCATTATTGTATTCATTGCCTCCCCGTTTAGGCGTGATCGTTCTTTATTAGAATCTGTAATCTGTGCTGTAGGACACGGTTGGGTCTATTCAATCACAGGTGGGCACACAGTCACAAGTAGCAATAGAAATTATAAGTTTGATGGCACCGATGGTCTTTTTGTAGATTTATTCTCGGTAACGAGATTCAGCAATGATTGAATGAATGAGTGGCTATGGATTCAAATTGAATGTAAGTACTAAAAACGTCTATAGAAGCGTACCTCGCAGATTCTTTTCAAATCGGTTACGAAAAGTAAAACGTTTCGAAACGTCAGCCTGTATTTTTTTAACTGAGCCGATTCTGAAAAAATGTTACGAGATAAAAGTGTTTCTTTTAACCTTAAGAATCTACTGTTAAAATATTTGTATGAGTCAGACCCACCCCATATATAAAAATAAAAAAAAATGTGTAGCATCACTCGATTTCTCAATAGAGATATTATCGGGAATGTTTAATGATATGTGTATGGAAGACTTTTCTGAAGCACAGTCTATGGTAATGCTCCAGGTACCAAAGTAGGCAAGGTATATGAGCAAACAGGCGTACTAGGAGGCCTAGGATCTGAGTATTCTAGTGAAATAGGGGAATTTGACTTCATATGAATCATCCTTGAAGCAGAACCTTTATGTTTCGACACATCTTCAACTTTTTTCTCAGAGGAGCTAACCATCTTGGCACCTTTGTCCGCAGGTCCTTTAGATATAGGATACCTTGACTTGGTGGTTTGATTTTAAAATTTCACTCTCTATCAAACCTATGACATTCATATTAATCAGTGTTTTGATCCTACGGTTGTTTGTGGTGGTTGACTGAGAGCTATCATGTGTTTTGTAACGCTTGGCCGTAAACTTGGGAGAGTTCTAGGCCTGTTGAGAGATGGAGGAATGTTTGAAAGAGATATTTTGGGGAATTTGTAATTAACTGCTTATTGAACGAGATGACTTTCGGTCTCATGGAGACATGAATGGTGCGATCGTTTATTATAATTGAATTTATTGATAAATAAGAAATATTAATAGTAAACATATAAGTATGGATTGTAAACTGCATTGCAGCTCCGACCATGCTTAGGACACTTTTGTGTTTTGTTTATTCATCGCAACGTTCATTGTACCCAACACTGACCCACTTAATTCAATTTGTATTGTTCTAGGTATGTTTCTCAATACAATGAAAAGACAATTTAATGAATGAATAGAGATTCCCCTCTTGGACTTAACAGGCAAATTATGCGATGTGAGTTCATCGAGGACTCTTGTCATACAATACGTTAAATCAAGAGCTCTTAATACTCTACTAGAAGTTTAACTTTTTAATTTCAGAGGGGTGACCATCCGGGGAAGTAATACATAGGTACGATTCGAAATTAAGACGATCGACATTGCTTGCTTATTTACGGATGCTACCCCAAATACGGAAATGTGTCTGAGCAATATCCTGAATTACGAACTGAGTCAGTTGAAAAGTAGGAATTACCACCCGTAAGTGAGGAAAACTGAATAATTTTCAGTTATTCCTGAAATGTAGTGCAATTTTGGCATATATCACTATGAAAATTTTGGCAATATATACCTACAGGGTGTTCTCAAAAGTGAGGCTTTTTTTTGACAGGTAATAGAACTCCTCAAAATAAGTCATGGTGCCAAAAAATATTTTATATAAAATATTCACCAGGGCTGTGTATTTCGAAACCAAAGTTACTCTGAAATCTGAGAACTTCCCGCTTCGGATCTGCATGCCTACCCAAGATTCGATTTCGGTAGTGCTTCGGATGCAATACTACTGTGCTACAGAATGTGACTGCCGCTTGGTAATTGCATATGGGTAGTCACATTCTGCAGCCACTGTATATATCCAACGCACTACCGGAAACCATACCTTTATGCGTAGGCTTATGACGACGAAAGGTCAGTATACTAGAAACTATCAGAGTCAGCGTATGATTTTCGTGAATTTTCGGAGTGTCGCAAAGTAGTTGAGTTCCTTTGCGGCGTGCAGATTGTGAAGAAGACGATTTCCGTTAAGAAATCAACCAACTTCTCGGATGTGGATAAACTTGGTGCAGAGATGTATGGATACTGGACGTTTGCACGAATCCCGGGGAGCAAATGTTGGCAGGCCTGTATCATCATAAATGGCAGAAATCGAGAATTCTTGACATAGTTGAGGACAACCGACAACAAGTACTAGATCCATAGCCAGGGTCGTCGGAGTGAGCCACAGTAGAGTTTGGAAGACACTAAGACAAGAGCAATTGTACCCCAACCATTTCCAGAAAGTTCAAACATTTCAATCAGAAGATCATCCTCGAAGAAAATAATTCTGCCTGTGGCTTTTATATCACCAATATCTAACAACATCCATTGTGTTTACTGAAGAAGTCACTTTCATATGGAATGGAGTAAACAATTTCCACAATTGTGTGGTCTACAGAAAATCCTCACGCTATCAGAAGAAGATTTTCAGTAAAGGTTTTCCTTGAATGTCTGCATCGGACTCCTGTATGGAATGCTTATTAGGCCATTTTTTTTCTACAACCACGAATGTCAGGTGAAGACTTTTTCTCCAGAACGATTTGCCAGGATTACTAGAAGATGTTCCTCTCAATATTCGGCAGAGAATGTGGTTGTTACAGGATGGAGCACCACCCCACTTCTGAAGAAACGTTCGAAATTATTTAAATAATGTGTTCCCGAATAGGCGAATAGAACGTGGTGGATCCATTTCTTGGCCTGCACGCTCTTCGGATCTCAACCCCTGTGATTTCTTTCTTTTGGGGTTATTCGAAAACATTAGTGTACAGGAAGGTTAGGTGGATAGTGTGGACTAACTAAGACAACGCATTGAAAATGCTTGTGAAATTTCATAAGCATATATAATTATTCGTGGGCAAACGGATGTCATAGTTGCTGCGCTTCATGTAACCATTCGTTATTACGCTGGGCAAGACTTTGTGCCCATCAAACGATTGGTGATAACTTCGAACAATTTTTTTGAAGAATTCGAAGCAATTTCAACGGTGAGTTTATGAATTGCCTCATTATTTTTCTCATACGGCCTTTCCGTGGAAGTATTTTTCCTTTGCTTAGTTTAAACTTTCATAATTGATGCCCAAGGCTTTTTTTATTAAATATTTTATATGAGCAACTGCCGGCGAAAGGATCTCTTTCAATGAATTCTACCACACTACCACCTGTCAAAAGAAAAGTCTCACCTTAAAAAACACCCTGTATAAAGGATTGAATAGCCGATGTCACCCCGACTCTATTTTTAATCGAAGTATGTTGAAAAACTGTCCAAAATGATTGTGAAGTTTCATAAACACTAGGGTTGAGTTTTTCTTCTCATGAAGAAACAACTAAATTGGAAAAAGGTGCGATGACATCAAGACGTCCTTTTACTTCAATTAAAAAAAGTCAAGACTTTACGTAAAAAATTTAAAGCGTAAATTGAGAACTAGTGATTATCATTTTTGAATGGAGATTCTTGAGGTTTTACGGAAGTAAATTTTTGGTTCACTGAGATACTGGTAGTCGCCGCCCTCTTAAGATTCCTCTTAGTGAACCAAAAATGTAACAGTAAGTCGAAGGGAGTACTAAAAAATATCGCAATTGAATGCGCTTCTTGGAAAATTTTCAAGGATGTACTAAGTATTTTACATTGTGGACATTAACATCAACTTATTGTCAAGTTCAAGAATCCGCAACTCCATTTCCTTAGTAGTTGCATGTAACATTATATTGAGATGTTCCGATGAAGGAAACATAGCCCGAAGTATGCAGACGCAATAACAATGTCTCAGTCGACGTCCCCAACATTGAGGTGAACCCTAATTGGAATTAAGTCTCGAGACTTAACACAAAGATATTTGATATTTTTCTTTCTAGTCATGAATCAGGTTTGACCCGTTACATGGCAAACCGTTGTTTTGGCCTTTTTTGTTGATCCAGGATCAGGACAATGCCTAATTGCAATCTCGCAATGAATCTTGCAATCACTGCTAAAAAACTCTTCGCGTGATGCAGATCAACCTGCGCTAACCGGGTGAAGATGAAGGATTGTTTTATGGGATGTTTGCGCCCTCCTTCATCTCCACCGGTCCGTCCTCGAATTCCATATGAGAGATTACGTCTACTGAATTCGAGCAGGTCTCTTGACCCAGAATCAGACCCCATCCATCAGATAACTCTGCTCAGTCCCACGTGGCGCAGACGATGTCTCAGCCTCCCCAGGATATAATGACTTTATACACCACAGTCTGCTTCGACAGGAAGTGCGGGTGGATCAGAAATCCAAGCAACTGCAAGAAGCCGAGGAGCGGCCCGAAAACCTGGAAAGGTCTCCAACAGAGCTTAATCCTTTTGATATCTGAGATATCTGGGATAAGTGAATGTTCCTCTGGGGAGGAGTGTGAAAGCCGCAAGCGTGAAGTCATAGTCATACATCAAGAAGCTGAAGATCATGAAGCAGAGCAAAAATTTAAAAGTGACGAGATGATCTCACTTTCAGGCAGAGATCTGATAGTAAAATCCTCCGAGGTAACTTGAACAAGTTTAGGGAAGTTCCATAATGTATTTTGAATTCTTAAAATTTAATAAAATTTTTATAAATTGTATTGTTTCAGATTGTTTTTTCTTACACTACGGTTATTATATTGTTTTCTTTCGGATTGGATGTTCAATGTAATTTTGTGAATGTTGTCCTTGTTTTTTGAACATTCAACCCTGGACTGGGGTACTTTTTGTTTGGTCTACTAGTCATATTTGATAGTCGAGCAATGAATGATATCATGGAAAAAATTGATATTAATGAGTTGAAGACTGATGCTTTAGATGAAAGTGACCTTATCGGGAAGCACCCGAAGAGTAGCCAGGTTTTGAGTTTATTACATGTACATGAATGTGAGAAGTATCGGCAAGAACCATTTTTTTTTTAAGTTTAACGTTGATGTAATCGTCTTGACCGAAACATGGAATACAGGGTCTTTCACGAGGAACCTCACCCATATTTATACGGGAAACCACTGAACGTATTTTCATGAAATTCAGCACTTATAAGTATTTCACGATGCTGATGAAATCTAAAATATTTTCAAGGCATGAGCACCTCCGGTTTTTCCGGAAATGACGTCAACTTTCGTTTTTCAAATTAGAACACCATTTTTTTATTGCAGAAATAGATTGCTTAGAAAATTTCAAGTTATTTTGATGTAACATTTTTCAGTTCTGGTTGAAAAATTCTCTCTGAGCGGGAAAATTCGAAAAAAAAATCGAAAATAGAGCTCCGCTGAAACAAGAATAACTTCGAGGTTTTTGGATGGAAAATTTTCATTTTTGGGATTTTTCAAGATGTAAGATTGATGTATCCACTTTAAAAATCGAAATCGCGATTCATGATACAGGGGGTGAAAAAATCGCTTTCAAAGTTAGGGATGACAAAATCGTGAAAAATCAATTTTTTCAAATTAGAACCCCATTTTTTTATGGCAGATATTGAATCTACGTTAAAAAATGATGTGAGTGTATGCATCACACCCTTGCCCTAAAGTGGATATTTTCTGAGTTATTCACAAAAAACTGTTTTTCGTCTTGAATTTTCAGCTATTTCTTTTCCCCTCACGCCAAAAAGATAAAATTTTCAGGAACTGTTACTTAAACCATGTTTTAGATTTTACTACCCTAATATGCAAGAGAAAAAAGTTACAGGTTGTTCCTAAATAGATGGCGAATTTTGATTCGAATTAGTATCGGAAACCTCTTTATTTCAACTAATTGGCCATCGGTTTTCTCTCCAGTGATAAATAAATAATTCCTTATGAACCATATGCAAAAACTTACCATGTTTCACATTCTCTCGACGATGTAGTCGTCGATGAGGATTCAGTTTATGACTTTGCCAATATGCTTGCACATCTTATCACGTTGATTGTTGTCGATGTTGAAGATAACCTTAATTATCCATTCATACTACTGACTAAATTAGAAACGTTTTCCATTTTTGGAATAGAGCTTTGATCTCTCAGGTGAGTCTCTCCATTCTGTTCATTCCTAAGTCAATACAGTTTGATACATTGTGGTCAACTTTTATTTGTGTATTTTTTTGATTGATGATTGACTGTCAACTTGATCCTTTTGTATTTTTTGTATTATTGTGATATCGTTGTTGTGTTTGAAATTGTTTTTTCATTAATTGTAGCCTGAGAAAGGTGAGAAATAAACCACCGAAACGTCGCCATAGAGATCTAGGTTTTTATTGTTCCTTCAACCGATATCAACATTCTTAAAATTCCTCTTTATTCAGTAGCATTTTGTGTTTACTATTAATTTGGTGATAATTCGTATTAAGTTATAAAATCGATCACTATGCCTAATTTTACCAATGAAGATTATTTAAATCTCATTCTACTTCATGGAGAATGTAATAAAGTTGTAGATAGAACGATTCGACCGTTCATTGAGAGGTTTCCTGACCGACCCAGACCAACGAGAGATACCATTAACAGAACCATGACAAACTTGAGAAATGTCGGATCTTTCGTTAAGAAAACTATACACAGAGAAAAAAGTGTAGTAGAAGATGAGAACAACGAAATTACAGTTCTTGCATATTTTCGTGTGAATCCTCAAAATTCTCTCAAAGATGCCGAGATTGATCTGGGATTATCTCAATCGAGTGTTTGGAGAATATTAAAAAAACATAAAATGCACCCATATAAATTCAATAGGGTACAGCATTTGAAGGAAACTGATTTCGTCAGGAGAACAGAGTTTTGCGAAGCTATGATGATTCGATTTCAAGAGAATGAAAACTTTTTGGACTGTATAATTTGGACAGATGAATCTAAATTCACAAAGAATGGTTCTTTCAATAGGCATAACAGTCATTATTGGGATGAAGAGAACAACCACCACTTCAGACAATGGAACTTTCAAGAGACCTGGAGTTTCAATGTTTTTTGCGCCATCAAAAATAATGCAATTCTCGATGTTCACATTTATGATGGGACTTTAACTGGTAAGATAGAACACTACACATGTTTGCATTATTTAAAGAATGTTCTCCCTTAGGAGATAGATATTCTGACATATTGACTCAAATAATTGAGCCGCTAGTACAGAACCATAATGACTTATGGTATCAACAAGATGGCACGCCTCCACACAATTCACTCAATGTGTCAAATATCCTCTACAGGCTATTTGAAAATCGATGGTTGGCGAACAATGGTCCACATCTTTGGCCACCACGTTCTCCCGATTTAACTCCTTTAGACTATTATGTTTGGGGTAGGATAAAAAATATTGTCTACTCAACTCCCCTGACTAATAAAGAGGACTGCATAGAACGAGTCAGAAATGCGTTCAGGTTTGTTTAGATTTTTAGATTCATAGTTTTGAAACTCAATTTGGTTTTTAAACACTTTTGCAGATCTATTCCTCCCGATGAAATAAGAGAAGCAACGCACGAAGCATTCCTGAGACGTATAAATAAATGTCTAGAAATTAACGGTCAAAACTTTGAGCATCTTCTCTAGTTATAACTGCGAGAGTTTGCCATGGTTCTCCTAATAGTAACTTGAAGTCGGTTTCAAGAAGGGGTGAAAAATCTACAGCATGGTTCAAATAACAGTTCCTGAAAATTTCATTTCACTCTGTATAGTACGAAAATGTGGGGTTATGACGCTTGTCAGAACATTTTTTGGTTTCAAATCAACGCTTTGTTGCCCGTTCTACGTAAAAGCGTCTGTTATTACGTATTTTATCACAATGTCGAATCTCTGCGGAGAATATGAGACGAACATAATTGAAGTTTATAGAAACCGATTGAAGACATACCAAATCCAGTTATTTGCATGGAAAATACAAGAGATCAGTATAGGTAATATCATAATATGCACTAGCTTGAGGAGAGTCAATGTTCGTTATCTTCTTCGGCTAAGGTTTGAATATACATTACATCAGTTCTAGATTTCAAAAATATTAACCCTAAATTGAAATGCATATGATGCAGTGGTTTGGAATGGGTAGATATCTCCCGAAGGAATTAACAGATAATTACAAGAATGTTGAATTCTCCAACAAAAATCGTCTTGCATCAATATAGGTGAAAGAAATTGAAGGAAGTTTCAAGTCAAGATGGACTTCACCTTTAAACTTTATTTCACATGAATAAACAATTAACAGGACAACTGGCGCATATTTGTGGCTGTTCATCTTAATACATTGATATACTAATAATAATTAGGTATTTATTGGCACCTTGAGACATTTACAATGTATAGGACAAGTCAAATGAATATGGAAAAATCAATTTTCGGGAACTTATTCTACGATGACATTCATCGAAAATCCTGCAGTAACTTTTCGCATTTGTTCGTCTAAAATAAAATGCCATCACTTTTTAGGGTCTCCCAATAGAAGGAAATTCTTTGTCATTCTCTTCATTCACAATCTTTCTGATTGTGGAAATATTCAGCTGAAATATAAGTCATTCAGATGAAACATTATATAAATTCTTTTACATTGAATATGTTCGCTACTGTCTGACGTATTGTGAATATTGAATATCAGGGTATAACTATTTGAATGAGCGGATCTGAATTCTGAGTAGCACTTCCTGAAACCCTGTCTCTTTTTTTCAATCACTTTCGGCATTTCCGTATTGAAAATTGATATTAGTTGTGGCAACGGCGTTATGACATTAACGACATTTCATGAGTGCCAACCTTACTCCGTTCTAGTTACAAAAACTTGAGAGAATTATTTCATGGCCAACCAACTGCTAAAATAAATATGAATGGAGTATAATAATTGTACCCTCGCAATGAACCTTGCAATCACAGCTAAAAAAACTCTTCGCGTGATGCAGATCAACCTGCGCTAACCGGGTGAAGATGAAGGATTGTTTTATGGGATGTTTGCGCACTCCTTCATCTCCACCGGTCCACCTACTCTAGAATCGGACCCCATCCACCAGATAACTCTGCTCAGTCCCACGTGGCGCAGTGCGGGTGTATCAGGAATCCAACCGACTGCAAGAAGCCGAGGGGCGGTCCGAACCTAACCACCACCACGACCCCGAAAACCTGGAAAGGTCTCCAACAGAGCTCAATCCTTTTGATATCTGGGATAAGTGAATGTTCCTCTGGACCGTAGTGTGCAAGCCGCTAAAGTCATAATCATACATCAAAAAGCTGGAGATCATGAAGCAGAGCAAAAAACTGACGAAAATTTCTATAAGAGATGATCTCACTTTCAGGCAGATATCTGTCGGTAAAATCCTCAGAGGATACTTGAACAAGTTTAGGGAAGAGCCATCGGACAAACTTTATGTTAGGAGGAATACACTGTTTGTGAATGGAAAATTCCTTACAATTGAATAACATTATTCCATTTACTTCCAAATAAAGTTGGTCAAAAAAAAACCCTCAAAGGTTAGAAGCTTAGGAAAACCTTAGTTTTTGAGATCGCAATCCAAAACTGGGGGTCAACCATAGCATGTGGTAGAACTGTGTATGGGTTGGTGGCTTTGGATTGCTTTCTGCCAATCGTTCCATAATTTTTGAATTATCTCAGAGTTAAAATTTAATGAAATTTATATCAATTGTATTGTTTCAGATTATTTTTTCCTACACTACGTTTATTATATCGTTTCCTTTCGGGTTGGATATTCGATGTGATTTTGTGAATGTTGTCCTTGTTTTTTGAACATTCAACCCTGGACTGGGGTACTTTTTGTTTGGTCTACTAGTCATATTTGATGGTCGAGCAATGAATGATATCATGGAAAAAATTGATATTAATGAGTTGAAGACTGATACTTTAGATGAAAGTGACCTTATTGGGAAGCACCCGAACAGTAGCCAGGTTTTGAGTTTATTACATATACATGAATGTGAGAAGTATCGGCAAGAACCATTTTTTTTTTTGAGTTTAACGTTGATGTAATCGTCTTAACCGAAACTATGGAATATAGATGATGTGCGTCAGTTTACCATTCCGGATTATGTTGTCTATTATAATGAATCACATATAAATCAAAATGATGATGTTGTTATGTATATAAGATCTAATAAATCTCACAGTGTTGAATTGAGGATAGTAGATGCTGACCATGGTCAGCATCTACTCTTTGTAGACGAAATGAAAATTCTGGTAATACTTCGAGCGATGGTAGTTTGTTAGTTCGATTTAGATCGTAACATTCTTTGATTTAATTATCTGCGGATGTTATGCATCTGAATTAATTTGTTTAATATTTCATAAAAACTACATCATTTTCGTCAGAAGGAGTATTCCCTATTACAATATTTCGTAATATATCTAGCTTTACACCTATTTTTGTAATGGACAAAAATTGCAAACATCAAGTCCGAGGCTGGAGATTTTCAGGTTGGTCCCCTGGTTTGGTTTTACAACCCGAAAACGTTATCATTGGCTATCGCCAAAGCTGCAAAATTCTTGGAAAGATCCCTGAAGAGGATAGACGACCTTGTCCACCGAATTCACTAGCCACCAGAAGGGAAGTCAAAAGTCGTCCACTTCAACAATTTGACCCCTTACGCTGGAAATCACGATCTACCGAAGGAGGGGATGGCTTTTCAGAAGTTTATGTTCCTGTAGCAGAAAATTCTACATGCGGGTACTAGATAGCAGCCAAGAGACCTTAGTATGCCTGCTCATTACACACAAATCTTCAAATGTCCAGACTGTCCAGAGGCATTGCTAGAGAGTTCTCCAAGAAATTCGGTCAACTCCAAACACCAAGGGTCAGGAAAATGTTTTTTCCCTTATTAACAAGAAGCGTTTCAGAGGGGATGTGCAGGTTATTCCTGTAGTACCAAATTCACAGCCTTTAGAAAATATGGACCAAATGAATAAGGTAATAATAGGTAATTTGCAATCGTCTGAGTGTCCTCTATTCACAGTTAAGCTATGCAAATTCAACTATGGAACACTATACTATACTATAGAACTGTTAAGCCAGTTTTGTGTAAAACATACAATATCATCATCGTCATCACAATTCAGAGTAATCTTGGAAACATTGGATTTTAAATCGCGTACATCTTAATACAGGAGAGAAGAGCCATCACATATGAATATTATTCTTGAAAGCTCCAAAAACTGATATGAAATATTTATTTCAAATCCTTTTCAGTTGATACTCAAAACTTTGGCCTTACCTTCCTACATTCCTGAGCCTAGATGAGCTAATACTTGTGTATTTTGGACAATTCCTTCTAGTCGTAGAGCTGTCAGCGTCGCCGCCAGGTAATCAACTACCTGAACTTGCAAGTGCGTGCTGACTCATTTGTACATGTCAGCACAGGATCAGTACTAAATCATATTTTATTAGCCTAGGAGCCATTATAGAACTATTGCCGGTTTTTGCGATCATCTCTTGGACTATTCGTTTTTTTCAATAGATAATATTTTGTTATATCCTAGGTTATATCCCATTTATAAACAACTGGTTGGAACCATCAACTATGAGATAGGTAAGGCCGGTCCAAACTACTCGTGCTCGTAGGATGGCTATGCTCGTCGAACCGCTCGAGGTATGTGGACTACAACAATGAAGCGGTTCCTTGCGAGTCAAAGCCAGGTTGTCTATGGTCAAACTGAGATAACGAGGACACAAATGGTAGAACGAACACGACAGCGAGAAAGATGAGCAATCTGCAATACCAGCCTACTAGACAAACCCAAGAAGTGCGAGCACAAGCATGAGTACTGTGGACTGATCTTTAAAGATAACAATCAGATAAATTCCCGTTTATTCCTGGAACATCCTAAGAATTGATCTCCCTGTAATTTCCGACTGCAAAAACTTTACAATGATTGGTAAGAAGAGTTTACATCAGGATATACAGGACAATCAATATATTCGGAAATCTTCCGCAAGAGAAAATTATCATTTTGTTTCTCTGGTACATCGAGAAAGTCAACCCGTCATGAGAATATGTCCGAATATCAAGAAGTGAAAATGAATCAGCGTTCAGTACCTAATTGCCAAATTTCATGCTACTGAATTGTTCCATTACATGAGATACTCAATATATCTGTGAAAATATTGGTTTAACTGTTTATTTAGCGAAAACAATGTAATAATTTCTAATAAGTAACTCTATAATGCCCTCATCGTCATCTTCATTTGTCATCTCTCTTTTTCGACAGGGTTTTCTATGACAGAAGAGTTGTCACAGAACTTTTTTTTTCGGAACAAAACTGTTCTTCCTATACAGGAGACAAAGTCGGGACCCAAAACAAATACCTATCGAATTCCTCTTACAGATCCACTTCTTCAATGCTGTTTCGATCTTAACACGTTGACTGCGTTATGTATTTTTCAAGATTCGTTTACCGTGCGGTATCGGTCCCCGGAGACCGATAGGTATCTAAAATATTTTTCAATGCCATATTGTGTTAGATTCCTCGAACGTTACCTTGATTCGAAAAGTCTTACCTTACTATATAAATTTTAAGTTTTGAGCGTTCTGAAAGTTATGGAGTTAGCACATTAGGAAATATTGGATCTCACTTCAATCGCACCAGAAAAGAGATTCGTATCGGTCCCCGGGGACCGATATCGCAGTCAACGTGTTAATCAATTCTTTAATTTGAAAAATGTTGGACCGTCAAACAGTTTTGCTGCCAAAATATTACAGAAGTAGCTTTTAACAATTGTCAAATTGCTTATTACTATTCAATCTGGAAATACGATGCCTCAATGATTTAATATCACGGTGATCTCGTTCTCATTATACTTTTTTGCATTGTGCTTTACAACATTACAACCAAAGATTATAGAGAAGGAAGATGGGAAACGAAGCGACTACACTTGCGTGAGCGCCGCCTGGTGGTTCCGTTGTGTATTAAAATACTAAGACTGGTTAAAATATTTATTCAAGGGCCATTTGGCATTTCATGGAGAGATTTCAACATGGCCGTTTTGTTTACGTTTACTCTATAATCTTTGAGTAAAACAAAGTAAATATTCAGGTTCGATGGGATTATTTTTCAACCCTCTAATGTAAGTTCTCTGATGAAAAAAGTGAATATACGATATACTTCAACTTAGCTACTATCATCTTTGAAGCATATCATTTCCATATATAACTAAGGGGTTTTTGAATTATGGGAATTATAAAATTATAAACAGAATGCTTCAGTTTTTATCCTGAACCAATACAATTAGTAAAATGAATTTTTTGTGTGTGAACACTTTCGCTGAGGTCTACAAAATTTACAACATGAAAGAAGTGCGAAATATTCAACCGAGAACCATTTACTATAGGTATTTTTCGGGATAATTTCCTTCAGTTTTCAGCCAGTTTCAGAAAATGCTTCTACATTCTGGTACTCAGACAGAAAATCGTACGAGGTATCAAGCCTTGATGATGCTCATTCAAGAGCTAGAAAGATTTCCGATTGCTTAATTTTACCTATGTGCATAGAAAAAGCAGACTGTTTTTCGTTTACATGACCCAACAGAAGACTTAAATTTTTCGAATAGTTCACCCTGATGCGGATTTACTATCATAGAATATTCCCTTTTCGATTCCAACCCGTTTTCGAGAGTTATACTGGATTGATCTCTTCATTTTGCTTAGACGCATTCATGGGAGATAGCATGGAAACTTATTTCCAAATTAATGATCCAGTATATGGCACAACCCTTTTATTATTCATTAAAATTTCATCTGCTTTATAAACTATACAGGGTGAGTCAAAAAAGGGTAACTAGCTTTCTGGGGGTGATAGTACATTGAAAAATAAGTATAGTTTGATAAATGAACTCATGGCCCGAAATGCATATTAAGGGAGACATATCCTTCCAAAGTTGATAAAATTAAAAAAAATTCCTTCGCATAACTTCCAAACGGTGAATGCCACCAGATTGAAATTTCGTGTATAAAGGTATGTTGTTAAAATACATTTTTTTATTACACTTCTACATTTTTGATATTGTTATATCGTGTTTTTAGAGGGTGGGTCATCATTTTTTTGGGACAACTTCTTTGGTTGTATTCGTTTTGATGCAAAATGTAAAAGCATTTGATGGAGCGAAGGAAATTACATTCATGTAATACATAAAAGTACCTATTTCAATAAGTACTTTTATCCAAATACAAAAGATTGAACCGTTTTCATATATGAATTTTTGTAGTCACATGATGACAGCAGATTCATTCATCGCGATATTCATCGAAATTAGCAGGTCATGAACAATATTATGTTCTTAATTTTATGATGATATAACCTTCCTGTGCCGTTGATAAACAATAACTACAACAATAATCTTGCAACGAGTCTTGCGATGAATGAATCTGCTGACACCATGTGACCACAAAAAAAATAGTATCTCGAAAATGGTTCAATTTTTGAATTTGGGTATGAGTACCTCTTTGGTGTAATTTTCTTCACTCCATCGAATGCTTCAGTTTTTCTCACCAAAACGAATACAATGAAAGAAGTTGTCACAAAAACCATGACTCAACCTCTAACAGCACCCTTTATAACAATATCAGAAATGTAGCAGTGTAATAAAAAAATGTATTTCAGCAACATACATTCATGCACGAAATTTCAATCTGGTGGCATTCACCATTTAGAAGTTATGCGGAGAAAAATTTTCAATTTTCAACTTTGCAAGGGCCACGAGGGTGGTCAAAATTGATGATACCTGAATTACAACTTTTTCAACCCAACGAGATAGAGGAAAATCCATGGCACATTACGGTCGTCTTTTTTCGAGAAACTAATAATGCCATCAACTGCATTCCTCTATCTTTTGTTAAAGGTCAAAATTAAAATTTAAACTTTGGCCATTATCTCCATTTCTGTTGAAACTAGGAAGTTGAAATTGAAATATTATAGAGACACTTTTTGGATAGCCATCCAGTGGCGTACTATGATTTTTTCCAACAGGTATATTCATTTTGCTGAGCTATAACATAAATATGTGTTTTTTCTTGTGAAAACAGAAGTTTAAAATTACTTAGAAAGACTGAGGGCGATGTTTGAAATATTTCTGAAACGGTAAAAAAATGACGATTCTTTCATTTCAAACTACTGTTTTCATAAGGAAAACACATCTTTATGTCATAGCTCAGCAAATATACCTGTTGGAAAAAATCATAGTACGCTACTGGATTGCTATCAAAAAAGTGTCTGTGAAATGTTTTCATTTCAATATCCTAGCACAAACAGAAACGGAAATAATGACCAAAGTTAGAATCGCTCAAATTTAAATTTTGGCCTATAACTCAAAAACAAAAGAAGATAGAGGAATGCAGTTGATTGCATTATTAGTTTCTCGAAAAAAGTCGACATGAATGGCACATTCCTCTATCTCATTGGGTTAAAAAGTTGTAGTTCAGGTGTATCACCAATTTTGCCCACCCTGTACTATCACAACCAGAGAGGTCGGTAGGTACACATTTTTGACTCACCCTCTATATCTTGTACACCAAATAACAGCGGATTGTCCGAAATTAATTATTTTCTGTCGAATCCTAATGATTCAACAAACTTCGAAATAAGGGGAACAATGACATCGAACACATAAACAAACCAATGTAGTCGAGCAATGACTTAGTTCATTCAAAATATATAAACAATTTTTCAAAATCAAGGGCAAACCTCGGACAATTGAACGAATATGCATGCTGCAATTTAAAACAACGTCGATCTAGCCAATATAAAATCTCTGCAGAACTAGAAGTCACGCATTCCCATTTTTAGTTCTGTGGATTCAAAAAGTGAGTACCTCATTGATAGTTTTCACAGATAAGATAACTCAACATATCTTTTATCTATTGCAGATCAAGAATGGGAGTCTACAGTGTTATTCTCCTGGCCGCAGGTCTTTTCGTGGGTGCACTGGCCATAGATTGCAACAAGAACCTCTTACCCGATTTGAGCTACAAACTCAGTGGAACTGAATTAGCTTTTCCCTGCAAAAGTACAGAAAACATATACAAACAGACTGGCAGATATATACCGAAAAACGTAATCGCTACCAGATTGCAAGTTTACCAGGAAAACGCAATTGTAGCACTACCAAGATATAAACATGGTGTGCCATACACCTTGGCCAAGTTCTCTCTGAAATCTAAAGGATGCAAAGCAATTCTGGAGCCTTTCCCCTGTTGGTCCATTCAAGAAGAAGGTAACTGTGAAGCCCTGCAGAACGTGATCGATATTGTTCTGGACCCTAACGATATTCTGTGGGTGTTGGACTTGGGTATCTGTAACACTTTGGAACAACCAATTCGTCGTTGTCCACCTAAGATTGTTGCCATCAACGCTGCGACAGGAATCGTTGTCAAAGTTGTAGATTTGAGTCCTTTCATATTACCCGAAAGCAGACCTCAATATATTTTGGTGGACTATGCCCCTGACGGTACAGCTTTCGTGTATGTTTCCGATGCTGGAACTGGTTCAATCCTTGTATACAATGTATCACTAGCTAAAGTCTTCAGGGTAGTTCTTCCTCCTGCTGCCATTCCTCAGAACAAGGATGTCCTCTACATCGCTCTTGCAAGGAAATCATGCGGAAGTGTAATTTACCTCACGTATTTGTCCTCCCCTAAACTCTTCTCCATCAGGTGTGACCTTATCTACACTGGACAAGCTAACGGATGTGTTGTGGAAGCCGGTGTGAACCCACCAGGCACAAAACTCGTTATGTTGGGTACTGACAACGGTGCTGCAATCTTCTTCAGGTACAAGGGCGAATCTGATATATTCATCTGGAACTCCGAAACTGCCTTCAAACCTGAAAACTTCCTCCTTGTTCAAAAGGGTGGCGACTGCAGATTGGCAACACAAGTCGTGCCTGGTTACAAGAGATTGATGTGGGCCTTGGAAAGTAATTTCTACGATTATATCTCGAACACTGTTGGATGTTTGGGAGCTTCTATGGTTGTTCAACCTCTCATCAAGACTTGTGAATGAACATTAAGTTCTGACGCTGTTAAACTGTGATTTCTTCTTTTTATTAAAAATCTGATAAATGAAATGGCTGTCTTTTTTTTGAGTAAATAATTTGCAATTCTTCAAGCTATCAACCAGAGCTGTGACGAGTACTGGAAAAAAGTGCTTCGAGCACTAAGCACCAACAAAAGAGGCTTGCGATTACTAAGCACTTTATAAATATGATTTTTCGAGCACTTTTCGAAAACTTTCGTGAGCCAGATAATTTGAGATAAAAACTGCATTCAATTGAAAAAACTCAGTTACATATGGAAAAATAAGGATTTCATCAATGAAGATATGAATTCTATAGCCATATCAGAATATTTTTGTTCGAACAAATGCTTTCATTTTCCTCAAAAATAGTAAAGTATTGAAAATTTGAGCGAACAGGAAAATAATAATATTATAATATTACCCACATACAAGTATCTAGGCATAAAACAGGCAAGAAAAATCAATCAGACCCAGATGAAGAAAGAATTAACGAAGGAGTTCACCCGAAGATTGAGGATAATGAGAACTGGTCTTAACAGCAAGAATCTGATAAAAGCAATCAACACAAAGCGCTGAGTTATTCATTCGGTAACATCTCTTGGACGACCAACGATTTAGCAGCTTTCCAGAGAAAAATAAGGACGATGCTGACTAAACACAATAAATATCACCCCAAAAGCTCAATAGAACGGACAGAGATGCCACGGCATCTTGGGGGTAGAGGAATTGTTGATTTGTCCAACCGTATGTCCCAGGAAATTGAAGGACATGAGTAAGGCTACTTCGTCAGAACTCCATCGAGTAGTTTGTGTTGCTGATAGTTCTACGCCGTTAAAGCTACAACAGGATCATTTGGAAACCGTCGAACACTCTGCAGAAAGTAAAATGCAGAAACTGATTGGCAAACCTTTGCATGGAAGGCACCAGAACGAGGTCAACCATGATTACGTCGACATATCTGCGTCGAACTACTGGTTGTCTTCCGGAAGGTTGTTTCCTGAAACAGAGGGCTTCATGCTCGCCATCCAGGATCAGGTGATTCTAACAAGAAATTACATGAAATATATCGGCAAGGATGCCTCAGTGGCGGACGATAGCTGTCTTTATGGCTGTGCGACACATGGAACTATCCAGCACATCACGGGGGGATGTCAGAAGTTCGCGGGCACGGAGTACAAAAATAGACATGATGCTGTTGCCAAGATTCTTCACCAAGAATTGGCACTATAACACCAACTTCTAAGTTCGAAAAAGGTTCCCTATTACAATTACCATCAGGATTCTGTGTTGGAAAATGAACATCACAAGCTCTACTGGGATCGCACGGTTCTCACAGACCGGAAAATAACCCACAATAGACCAGACCTCATATTGCTCAATAAGGATGAGGACAGAGCACTATTCATCGACGTGGAAATTCCAAATAATAACAATCTTTTAGATAGGCACACTGAAAAAATTTCAAAATACAGAGATCTCGAGGAACAAACCAGAAGACAGTGGAAGCTGAAAGATATCAAGACCATCCCTATTGTCATTTCATCTACAGGCCTGATACCGAAGAATCTACAAGAGAACTTGAGGAAACTTCAGTTGGACGAAAATATCTATAGAGTCATGCAGAAGGCGGTACTGCTCGGAACGGCGAGAACTGTACGCAAGTACATGGGGAATGCAGAGGAACACCGTCTGCTCCGACAGGAAGTGTGGGTGGAGCAGGAATCTAACCTACAGCAGGGAGCCGAGGGGCGACTGGAAAGGGCTCCAACAGAGCCTAATTCTTTTGATATCTGAGATATCTGGAAAAAGGGTTGAATTTTCCTCTGGAGAGGAGTGTGAAAGCTGCAAGGCTAAAGTCATAAGACTCTTCATTGACGATTGAAACTATTTCTTACAGCACAAACGTTCGTAATTTCTCATGAAAAGGGTTTTTGGGCTCTAGATCAGCATGAAAAGAAATGTTTTTGACAAAAAACAGAAGCTTTTGAGCACAATTCCATCTAAGTTGTCAACCATTCAGGTGTAGAACACACCCAACACTTCTTGGATGCGAGAACCATATTTTTGAAATATGAGGCATAATATTCAACAGATTCAAAGACTTATTTTTTATTGAGTCAATGATCAAATGATATAAATAATAAAAATCATCGATATCGGGTATTTGGACAGGACTTTATTCTCCTTATATATTATAAGAGTGGCGGCGTTTCCAATTCTATCGACTTCTTCAGGACTTAAGGGCTACAAGAGAATGCAACAATTAGAGTTATAAAAATGGTCAGCACAACTATCATGAAAAGAAAAGGTTACCTTGTTAATGTGAGAAGATTGACAAATTAAGGTGAGTGACAACTAGGATATTGTCTTGGTATTTGATTGGGTATGAGAAGCAAGAACATTTTGGAATGAGCACACACATGTGAGTGATCGTCTATAATGGTATTAAAAATAGAGGTAACCTTATTTTTTCCTTTTCTATGATTCATGCAAAGAATATTATACTTTTTACATACTTCGTGTCAAGATATGACATGTCAAAAATTGCACAGTTGCATAAACCAACAATTACAGAAATAATTATAAAAAACAATAATTGTGAAAATACAAATACAAATAATCTACACTATAAACAACTCCGTACAAAGCGGCAAAAAGGAAATGGAAAAAACGACAGGATTGATCAATCGGACCGATTCAAGTAGAATGAAATATATGTTACTGAGTCCTTATACATCTTATCTTTAGTTAACGGTTAAGTTTTTTTATGTGTAACATTTCAGCAATATTTCTAGTTTGTTTGTTTCTTTCTGTTACTAGGTTTTTGACTTTGTCAATATCGAACTTATGTCCAGCTTAAAAAAAATTAGAAGAAAGAGCTGTCACTCAGTCAGTCTTTTCAGTGTGTTTCTTTGTGTAGTTAATGTGTTGTCTCACCCGGTCTTTAAGTTCCGTAGATTCGGGTGACTTGTGACGATTGTTGAATTCAATTTGTCATATTTTCAAAACGGTGATCTATTTTTATCTAAAAAAGAGGTTCGAATATGCTTACTAAATCAGACTATTGATTAGGATATATACCATGCTTCATTATTCGGATATAAATTTTGAAAAAAATAAAATATACTTGTCCAAAGTCACCCACCGATTTGGGAGGCATGGGACACAAGTTAAAATGTATTGATTTCTCAGCTCTCAAATTAAATAGGTGACTTGGGACGGTGTATAGTTTTGAAAAATTAGAATTTGTGATTATATAGTTGAAATTCGGTAAGGAAATTAAATGATAAACCAGTATTTCAGCGAAAGTAAATATATTGCAACTCAAATGTAAAAAATAACTAAACAAAACAAGGGAACTTTGATTTCTTTCATTCTTTGGTGATTTCTTTGTGGAAATAATGTAAATAATAATATCCTGTGAAAAATTGGCATATGTATTTCCTGCTGCCAATACTCCGCTTGTATCTATTCGGCATTGTCCCAAGTCACTCTATGAAACAACGAAATAAATGAACGAGATCCGTGTTGCCGTTTTATTTGTGAACAACCTTGTTTCATGACATATCTAATATCCCACGTAACCAGAAAAAAAAATTACACATGCACAAAGCGAAAAACATGTACAGGGTGGGCAAATTTCGATGTTTGAGCACTACAGTTTTTAAACCAGCGGTGCTAGACAAAATCTGATACCCCATTCTCGTTCTCTTTTTCTGAGAAACTAACAATAGTAGTAGTCATTTTTGGCAGCTTTCTTTTGTTTTCGAGTTATAAGCAAAAATTGTAAAAATGGCGATATCGAAATAAATTTATATCTCCGCTAATACTGACGATAGAGCTCTGAAATTGTAACATTATACAGGCACTTTTTTACGTAGAATCCAGTGGCGTACTCGCCTTTTTAGCAGGATTTTTAATTACGAAGCTATGACCCAAAGTTATGTTTCTTTAAATGGGAACACTAGTTTTCTGTGCAATTTTTTGAAAGCTTAAATTTTGCTGATTTCAAAAATATATAACATCATATGGTTTGTATCAATATAAATAATGAAAAATGGTCAAAAACCTTTTTCCTCAATATTTCTATGGTTTCAACTTTTGATGAGCATAGAAAAATATAGCATCGTATGATTACCAGTGAATCCTTCTATAAGTCCTTTCATTATTATGAAAATTTATGAAATATATCTTGATTCAAATTTTGTGAAAATTGGTAAAAAGCATAGAAAGATGACATTGCCGGAAGGAGACTACTTTTGATATAGGAAACTCTATTTTTCTGTGCTCGTCAAAAGTTGAAACCATAGAAATATTGGGAAAAAGTTTTTTTGACCATTTTCTAATATTTATATTGTTACAAACCATATGATGTCATATATTTTTGAAATCAGTAAAAATTAAGCTTTCAAAAAATTGCACAGAAATCTAATGTTCCCATTTAAAAAAACATAACTTTGGGTCATAGCTTCGTAATTAAAAATCCTGCTAAAAAGGCGAGCACGCCACTGGATTCGACGTAAAAAAGTGCCTGTAGAATGTTTCAATTTCAGAGCTCTATCATCAGTATTAGCGGAGATACAAATTTATGTCGATATCGCCATTTTTCCAATTTTTGCTTATAACTCGAAAACAAAAGAAAGTGGCCAAAAATCACTACTACTATTGTAAGTTTCTCAGAAAAAGAGAACGAGAATGGGGTATCAGATTTTGTCTATCTCCTCTGGTTTAAAAGCTGTAGTGCTAAAACAACGAAATTTGCCCACCCTGTACAGGAGACTGCAAAGTTTAGGGCCATGAAAAAACGCGCTTCTACTTCTACTCTCCTGAATTCGTTAATTTTTCCTGTCAATTCAAACGCTCTGGTCACGGCAAACTCAGCAGGAATTAATTGTTAAACTGACCAAAAAGACTCTACACAATTTTATAAGTTTGTCCCTTCACTCATAAATGGTAAGAAACAAAGAAATCTGCGAGGGGGCAATTGTCCCAAGTTACAAGACTGTCCCAAGGTACCCAAATCTACCGGTAATTGTTTAGTCTGACCTATGTAACAACGATTGCATTTTGCAATTATGGCAAGGGATTTTGTAAATAACTTCGTATCAATGTGTAGGTATCAGGTACCTACTTTGTCTTTCAACCTAGTGAAAAAATTCGTTGTAGGATGCGCAATTACATTTACATGTATTTTTTTAAACCTCATTAATGCTGTAGGGTAGCCCAGGAATGTGCAGTAGTTTGTAGTTTGAAATATTTAGAGTATTCTTTTTCTTTGTGTTTAATTGGCTGTCATTATATTGTTGTATTTTTTCATGGTATCAAGTAGGCTGGATAGTTACTATTAATGAGAATCTTTCTGACTGTATTAAAATTCTTTTGGGGAAACTTTTGAGAACTAAGCGTTAATGCTCTATAAACTACATATATGAATTGTTCATTATATGTGATTTTCAATTTTTATTTTACAAATAACAAAATTGGACAGTTACTTGTCTTTAAGACACTCAGTACAAGAAATCCGGCATGGTTTGAAAAAAAATATTTTTATGGGAATTCAAACACAGTACATTTCATTTTCGCCACGGTAAACACATGATGTATATAAAACGTTTCAATAGAACCATAAATATTGAATGATATGATCATCAGAGTATATTTGTTAATTGAGGATTTCTACCACTGCGTCGAAGAATTCCTCTCCCCTGTAGGTTTTCAAGTGATTCCTATTTATTTGATATATTTATTATTTCAGTTCTGTTATTTTTTTGTTTAATTATTTTTTCCGTGATTTTTCCTACCCATTGTTTCAATGTGACATAAGATCAATAAATATGATTAAGTATAATTATTATTCTGATATCCAATAATGGGTATATTTTTTCACAAGTTTTTGACAGTTAAGTTTTGTAACGAGTGTCATTTTGAGACATCGTTACCAAGGGATTTGAACGGATTCAAAGGAAAAAAAAAATTAAAATGAAGATGTTTGTAATGAAAATATATTTATCACAGACAATATTCTATAGCTGTTACTGATTACAAGCAACCAGTCATCAAGCTAATTTTTTGGTTGGCTCCACATCCTACAGTGTTCTCTACATAATCAGGGAAGTTACTTTCCAAGACACGCATCCTTTCTCTTTTGACATCAGCTATAGCTTGAGTGGATAAAAAGCAGTTATCGGATTTGTAAACCAAGACGAAACTCACAGGAAGGAACGGGGTATTGGTGTCCCATCTGTAGATTTCAGGTTGACCTTCGTATCTGAAGAATATTGCGGATCCCAAATCAGTTCCCAAAAATACTAATCTATTTGGTTTCAAACCAACATCTTGAATTTTTCCTGAAGCACATCCTGCTCTCAAGTAGTCCGTACGAATGGAGAAAACTCTGGGTGATGAAAGATAGGAGAAGATGATAAAGTTATTTCCACATCCCTTTTGAACCAGGGCTATGTATAAGACGTCTCTACGTCCAGTGCCAACGACAGCTTTAGGAAGCACAACTCTGTATCCTCTATTTCCAGCTACATCGAATACCAACAAAGATCTAGTGGCAGCATCACTGATGTATACATAAGGTCTACCATCCGGAGCATATTCAACAGCCAAGTATTGCAATCTGGAAGCTTGCGCTACTAAACCAGATAAATCCAGTACTTTAACTTGTCTGTTTGTTTTCAAATTGAAAGCTACAACTTTTGGAGGGCACTTGCGAACAGGGCATGATAAAGTATTGACGACACCAACATCCAAAACCCACAAAATGTCATTGGGGTCGACGAAAATGTCAACGATGGACTGCAGAGCACCACAGTTTCCTTCTTCTTGAGTGGACCAGCAAGGATAGGGTGAGATTATGGCTTCACAAGTTCTTTGCTTCAGAGAAACTCTGCCCAATGTGACTGGGGTGCCAGGTTTGTACCTTGGGAATGCGAGGATAACATCATCCTTGTAGATTTGGGCCCTGGTGGCTATAACATTCTTGCCTATGAAACGACCTGAAGCTTGGTACAGGGCTTTGGTGGAAGGAGTTGGCCATTCGAAGGAACCTCCTGTCCATTCAAGCGGACGTTGGATCTCCTTATCGCAAGTTGCTTCTACATAAATGGCAAGAGTGAGGAACAGTAGTGCCACTTTATGTATCATTTTAGTTCTAGAAGAAAAAAATATCTTTTATTGAAAATATTTCTGCTATTCTCAATTATGAAAATAAGATCAATTATTTCGTCCGAAATCTGCTAGAATTTACGAGTGAATTTAGAACATGGTTTGAATATTACTATTCATAATTATCTAGAATGTAAAGTGATACCGATATGCAGGGGAATTGACAGATATAAATATAAATGAACGTTCTAGACTTAGTAAATTACGATTTCCATGATAAATAAGGGGCCAGACCTACCTTTTTCGTTGGAAACGAATGAACAAAATGATACGTTCCAGAAGGAAAAATTACTTTATATATTGATAGTGATGGTCACGATGCACGTGTTTTTTACCTGTTATGTTTACGTACCAATACGTTTCTATTCGAATTGTTTATGTGATTCAGTTTGCTTAGAAAGAACTACTTCGTGAAAGAAATCGGTTTTAGGGGTCAATGAATGAATGTACCGAACACGTACAAAGTCAACTCATTCAATCCCAACTATCCCAGCAAAAATACTTGTTTGTTATAATCGATTGAACTTTCGTTAAAAAAATTTTTTCAGGATTCCCATTTGGATTTTCTTTTTGATTTGATTTTCATCATGTGATGAAACATACTTCCGTGATATAGGATGTGCCGTTGAAAAAAGTGACACACTTCAATAATGAATTGAGTTCCGAATATTCTTGGTCTTACAGGTTACAGTAGACACATGATGTGTATGAAAATCTTCAACGGAAACTTACATGTGGAATCCTATCAAAAAGTGTTCCAGAACCTCTTAGAGAGAGAGAGGTTCTGAATGGAAAAATGAAGAGTCATTTCATACATTCATCATTCATAGATTATCAAAAGTCACAAATTCGCATATCACCAGGAGTCTCCAAGTTCTTGAAAATTTCAAGATCTTGTCTTGATTTCAAGACGAGAGGTAATTTCAAGAGAAGAAATTTTATGTCAATACCAAGATTGAAAAGAAAACTTGTCCGCAATTATTAAATTTTCATCGATAAATCATTGGAAAATTACCACGCCTCACGCCCGCAATGAGAATTTTTTGGCACACCGAGATTCTTATCTTAAAGCAAATTTAATGCCGTTTCCAGATATGTGGTCAAATTTGATGGGACGACAAGAATAACTTAAGTATAATTGATTTTATGGAAAAACTTGAATTATTTCGTTAAATCAAGAAATGTTAAATTGACGGTCAATATATAATTTTTCCTAAAAGCACCTCTATAGGTTTCCCTGTACCCTAAACGTAATATTGTACGCAATGGAAGTAGATATTTCAGTGTATAACGAGTCTTCAAAAAAAAAAAAACAACGGTTCCGAAACGTCGACAGAGTTATTCATTCATTCATTGCTGTATCGCGTTACCGAGAATAAATCTACAAAAAAGACTCAAAAACGCCCTCCCGTGACTGAAGAGACCCCAACCGTGACCTACAGATCCTTCCACACTCCGGGCATGGATAGTCTCACCAACGAGATCTGGCCGCCGCTGTATTCTTCTGGAGGCTCCATTATAACTCTGGACCACAGACCTAAACTGAAGTCTGTCTAACGCTGGTTGTTCCCAGTTATGATTGGCATTAACTAATTCAAGGGATTGATACCCTTATCCAAAAATCAATCATGATTACTCCATGGCAATCGCAAAAAACTGAGGCAAGAACTGTTCCAGCAGATTTTTGGACACAAAACTTCTTTGGTCTTGGAGAACCAGAGTGTCGCCATTCCATCGATTGTTGCTTTGTTTCTGGATCGTAGAAATGTACCCAAGTCTCATCCATAGTAACAATTCGGTTTAAGAAATGTACATCGTTTTCAAATCGAGCACAAATCGAACGCGATGCTTCTACCCTTGAACGCTTTTGGTCATCATTCAAAAATTTAGGGATCCATTTTGCAGCAATTTTTCTCATGTTCAAATTGACGTGAACTTTATGATGAACGCGTTCGTATGAAATATTCAGTGCTTCAGATATCCGTTTTAGCCCAATTCGACGGTCTGATAAAATCATGTCATGAACTGCATCGATATTTTCGGGGACTGACACAGAAACTGTCCTTTCCGATCGGTCATCATCTCCAATGAAAAATTTACCTCTTTTGAAGCTTGCAGTGCAATTTTTCACGGTCGCATACGAAGGACATTGATCACCAAGGGTATTAATCATGTCTTCGTAAATTTGCTTACCTCTTAACCCTTTTAAATACAGGTACTTGATGATAGCTCGATATCCACAATTTCGGTGGCCATCTTCTTTCTTTTAATTTATTGCGTAACTCTGGTTTACTTTTTTGACCTCAAACTTCACACTGACGCTTCTAATGAGTTATTGTTCGTTGCTATGGTAACGCAATATTTTTTTATGCATGGAACTGGTCTAGGCTACCTAGATATCAATACATCCTCGTATATCCTCAAACCGCCTATTCTGGCCTCCTGGTTTCCGACCTCCCTGTGTAAATTCGCCATACAGAGCTATTTTGGGGAGTCTTGTGTCTGGCATCCTCAGATTGTGGCCGCTCCATCTGAGACGGGCCCTCGTTACTTGAGTCTTAATTGTAATACAACTCGCGCGCTGGAAGACTTCTGCATTTGAAACTTTGTGGAACCATCGGAAGTGCATTATTTGTCTTAGATGACAACAGCTGTTTTATATGTCGCCTGTAGTTCGTCCAGTTTTCGATTCCGTAAAGAAGCGTTGAGACGACCACTGCTTTGTAAACAGCTGTCTTGGTCTTCAGATCGAGGTGGTGATTTTGAAACACTCTGACCTTTAGCTTCCAGAATGCGCGGGATGCCGAATTGATGCGATTGTGTTTTTCCGTGTCCAGGTTAGCCCTAGTATTATGAAGCCAATTATTTGAACTGCTCGAACTGTTCTAGAGTTTCATCCTCCAGGCTGATATCTGTGAGAAGGCTTTCTGGTGGTCTTACCAGCAGTTTGGTTTTGTCAATATTGAGTCTAAGGCCTAAAGCTTCGTATATATATATACTTCGTATATATATATATACTGCTGCTCTTGACTTCATGGAATGTGTGCACGAATGTATGGATAGAAACCTACTTGTTGCTGGTTTATTTTTTGATTTGTCTTGTGCCTTTGACACGCTTTCTTTTGAATTTATTCTTACTAAATGTTATAACCTGGGTTTCAGGGGAATATTTCTTGATTGGCTGCGTAGTTATCTAAATCAAAGGCATATGCGCGTGAAAGTGGGTTCAACGTATTCGGAAATGTTTGATGTGGATTGTGGGGTTCCTCAGGGCTCCGTTCTGGGACCACTCCTGTTTTTATTGTTCATAAATGACTTACCTCTTCACATTGCTCTTTTTTTGTTGGTTCTCTTTGCAGACGACACTTCGGTTGTGGTTTCAGCACGGAGTAGGGAGGAGCTTCGCTATGCGTGTGAAGCTATTATAGAGCAGTTCACTTGTTGGTGCCGGGCTAACAGAGTTGTTGTAAATGTGAACAAGACAGTTTGCATGTGTTTTGGTTCAAGGGGCATTCCTGATGATACGTTAGAGTTACGTTATTCCAATTTCGTGATTACTTCTTCTGACCATTGTAAATTCTTGGGTATATACATGGATAAAAGAATGAGCTGGTCCACGCATATTGATATGCTCTGCAAAAAGCTGAACTCTTCATTCTTTGCCATAAATAGAGTAAGGGATTCCCTGCCCCTCAGTTCACTAATTCAAGTCTATTATAGCCTTGCCTATAGTCAACTTTCCTATAATATCCTAGTCTGGGGTAACTGTGTAGATTTCAACAGAGCTTTTGTTGCCCAGAAACGAATTATACGTCGAATTTTCAATCTTAGTACTCGTACATCATGTCGACCTACACTCATTGCTCACGGTTTGTTATCATTGCCATGCATTTATATATTAAAATGTTTGGTTTATGCCAAGGAAAATATTGATAAATGGTCCAAATTATCCGATAACCATAAATATCAGACAAGAAATCAGGACATCCTGCTTGTGCCGAAGCATAGGACACGAAGGTTTGAGAACTCTCCCTCCTATCAGTGTATTAAAATGTATAACTGTTTACCAAAAACTATAAAGTCCCTTAATTATGTACATTTCAAAAAGAAAATTAAAAATATATTGTTAAGTAAATGTTATTATTCTGTAAATGAATTTTATCAAGATTGCCCCCAAATTGTTAATGAGGGCTAAATTGTTATGTATAATGACTTGTCTCATACACCGTGGTGTCTTAGGGGATTAATAAACTATTATTATTATTATTATTATTATTATTATTATAGGTGTCCAATATTATCTGTAGATCCTCTGAGCTGCTAGCGATAAGTGCGCAGTCGTCTGCATATTGAGGTTCCGTTATAAACTTTGTACGGGTTTTTTCTCTGAGGTGCTTCAGGTTAAACAGGCCTTCATCAAATCTTAATCTCATTCCAACACCTCTTACAGGGATACTCATGTCAGCAATTATCGAGACAGCTATGGCGAAAATATTGTGTGAAAATTTTGTCCACCGTACCTCGATTTGGTCGAAAGCCGCACTGGGATTCAGATAATAGCTTTTCTAAGAGTGGAATCAGACGATTAGGCATAATCTTCGAGAGAATTTAGCGGCCACACTAAGCAACGATATGCCCCTGTTATTGTTGCAATTCGACGTATCGCCTTTGTTCTTATAGAGGTTGATAACTAAAGCGTCTCTGAAGTCTTGTGGCAATTGTTCCCAGATCTTGCGGAATAGTGTTAGGAGACTATTGACAATGTCTTCATGCAGGGCTTTGAATATCTCCGCTGGAACGCCGGCGCCGTCTAGACCAGCAATGGTACCACGATCGATCGACAATCTATCCAAAACTTATCGATGTCGAATTCGATGAGGCGTTGTCGGCAATCTAATTACACCCGACAGTTTTTGTGTTAACAAGATGTTCATACAGAGGATACTAATCATCTTTGGTACAAATTTTCAACTATTCGACTTGAAGATAAGGCAGGAAAAAAGGGGAAAAACGGGATTATTGTCGAGTCGTGCGCTTGTCGTGAGCTTGTGGTACGTGGGCTGGTGACTCATGATTTTTCATATTTTTCATAGCACTTATGATTTCCTACATTGGGATTTCGCCATCAAGCGATGTCATCGGACTATTCGCGAAGAGCCAGTCTGAAATGGATTAATCCGAGTCGTTATTTTAATTCAAGACCTGAGAGTAATGCTCCTTCCATCTTTCAAGAATTTTAGTTGGGATAACTCAATGAGCATCTCTTATAGGAAAGTTAGCTTTTCTGCTTGGACCATAAACACGTTATCGGCATAAGCTTGTATTTCCCTAGCTTTATCTCTCCACCAGCTATCCTTGAGTTTTCTTATTCCTTGAAGGACCTCGCGTTTTATGTTTATGAGACTGTTTTGGGCAACAACATCGCCAGGCTTGTTAATTGCTCTTTTCATCGCTTCGTGTTTTTCCTCCAAAAGAGGTGCGATATGAGTTTCGCTGTAGGCGAACCAGTCTGGGGATTTTCGGGAGCGTTCTGTGCCTAGTATTTCTTTGGCTGTATTTGAAAGAGATGATTTGAAGCGAGGCTAATGGGGAATTCTCCTCAATTTGGGTTATCACAGTATATGCAAGTTTAAACTGAATAATTTTGAGTTTCGTTCATGAATTTTTCAAATGCACTGCGGAAACTATTCGAAATCATTCTTCAAATATGAGGTTTTAAAATTTAAATCACTTCGTTTCCAGTTTACGATTTGGCAACAGCGCCTACTAGAAAATAAAAAGAACAATGTCTTGTTTATAAAATAACAGATGTTGATTTACAGCCATCATAAGTCGCGTACTCACTGGCGAGCCTCAATAGCAACCGACCATAAAAATCCCATAAAATTGTACGACCTCCCTTGTTCGTCGCAGCCATCTTTGTTTATCTCATCAAGATAGTGTATTTGTTGTCCTTTATTATCAAGGCATATTTCAGTCGATGTTGCCAACTTGTGCAATAAAAACGAAACGCTTTAAATTTTAAATACCCATTTCTATACTTCATTTTTAATACTTAAAATAATTTTTTTTTGAAACGGTTGAAATGGTTATTTCAAAATATGACGTTTCAAAGATATTTCATAAAAAATACATCGTTTTCGTCAGAAGGAGTATTCCCTAATAGGGAATACTGGAAATGTTTTTGAGGTTTAGAATGACAAAATATTTTTTTTGACAATCGAATTTTTATTTTTTCACAATGACATGATAATTTCGATTCATTTCAACTACAAGCTTAGATGTTTTCCAAATTCTTTGGACCATTATGATTAATGTTTATATCAAAAACGCAATTATTATATACTATGGCAGGTTGATTGGAAGTTGCTTGTTCTTGATTTAGAGATTCTTGGATTGTCTTTGTAGAAATTGAAGCAGACCTCATTGCGACAATTATATCCTGATGATGGCCCGAATCAATTTGCAGATATGGTTTTATGGAGTGACTGCTACCATGCCCTGTTCTTTTAATTAATTGCTGTTCTCTAATTCCCCTTTTGGCTAAAGTTGAAACAGCAGTGGCACTCGCAGAATGATTTGTTAACTTGATCTTGTTGACATCGATTCCAATCACTGATGCCGCCGATTTGAACCAGGAAGATATTGTATTTTGTCCAACCGGGCTGTTCTTGTACCATTCTTTGGAATTGAGGTGCTTCCAGTTTGGATGTGGAGTCGGAAAATTAACGATTCGTTTTGATGAGTAAAGGCGGAAACACATTATTAACACGCGACGCGAGCTGACGCGTAAATTGTACCGCGTGTCGTCGCATCGGGTGTTCATAGTATGATTGTGGTCTATAGAAAACAATACATTTGATTCAACTCAACACGCATCACGTTTCATCGGGTCGCGTCGCGTTTTAATAATGTGTTCCCGCCTTTAGTCTCGCTTGCTTCTTAGTTTTTCGAACAGTCTTACTGGGCATAATTGACTGTATTCGGTACTAGCCACTTACTGTCGGCCATTCTATTTGAACCGACTTGGGTGGTCTTGGAGAAAACCGGGTTATACTCAATGCGTCCTATTGGTTCCCCTTGATTGTGTTTCCTCCACAAAATATTCTATTGTTGCTGCCGCTCCTTCATTTCCCCTCTAGGCCAATTCATGAGCAGCAATGTGAAAGAATTTTTTTCGCAATCCTTCTGGAGTGTTTTCGTCCCGAAGTTCAATAATTTTTTTTAGTAGGGTTAAAGGAAGATTTAAAATTAAAGCAACTTTAGGTTTGATTATGAAACCGGCCGTAAAAATGACAGTAAAGGAAGCTTTAAGCTTAAAGTGACGTTAAATTCGATTATGAAACTGGACGTTAGAGTTTCACTGAGTTGCCATGGTAACTAATCAAGTCGACAAAACCTTCTATGTTTCGCAAGTACTTGATGAGGACGAAAATTGATGTTGTTGGAAATAAACAAATTTGGTGTAGAATGTTCTTACCGAATACCACACGAGGTCCTTCTACAAGCGGCATCGGCACTGTGAAGAGGAATATAACGAAGGAAGGAAGAGAAGAGTTAGGAATAGTTTCTCCAGAAATGTTAAGACCATATCCTACTGCATCTTTGAGAAAAGAATCTAGAACTCGTGGCCGAAAAAAAAAGGAAAATGTTTTATCATTACAGAGACACCTGAGAAAGATGAGCTAATGAAAGCGGAAGAAGAAAGAAAAAATAAAAGTAAGAAGAAAGGTGCCAAGGCTAAAATAGTTACGACCGCTAAAAAGAAACATCTAGTGACTCTGATACGGAAGGAATCGTCTCTCTCCATGATGAATCTCCACCTCCACGGGATCTTAAAGAATATTTTAGTCAACTAGAACAAGAACTTGATCCTTCAAATGTCGAAGAGAAGAAATATTCCGAAGAAGATAATTCTACATGCGTAGCTTGTGAATTTATTCAGTGCCGTTTGTGTAATCAGTGGGCCCACAAATCTTGTGATATAATTGGAAACTTAAATTTTTATTCTCTTTTATTTTACCTGTTTTCATGTTTCTGTACCATTGTCCACTTCATGGGAATAACTTTCCATAGCAAGGGAAACATCCCATGAAATGAACATTGTCTATAATAAACTGAGACCGTCATATTATGACGGTACAATTTGAACTTTTTTGCTTTGAAATTATTTACACCAAAAATAATTAAATTATCCGTGTCAAGTGAACCCTTCCCTACTAGTGAAAATACACCGATTCGACTTTTCATGAGTAAAAAGAAGGTATCGATGATCATTCATAGGAATAATAATGTTAATGTATATGATAACAGAAGTGCCGCCATCTCTTTCATTGGAATTAGTCAGTTCCTTTACTATTGCAATTAATCTGGGTTCGAACTCCGTAGGTATGTCCTGATTTGGTTGTGATTATTATGGTTGATCAATTAAAAATAATATTAGGGCATCACCCGCTGCAAGTGTCATCTTTGCTTTGTCAAGCCAAACCACTCAAGATCCGAATCCATCCCAACCCTTCTGAGCAGGGGCAAGTGTTCTCCTCACTATAATTTTTATGATCGTTCTGGTATTTCAACAAGAGAATGTTACACAATGACTCTCAATGTCGTCGTTATAATCCGGTGGTGTTAGATTATCTTTGATGGCAGCTGTTGTAGAAGGGTTTTGTAGTTTGGAGATTTGAAGACGCTCTCTTAGGAACTTTGGCTTGCGTTGGTATTTTTGGAGCATTGAGATCTTCATTCTCGAAATTAACAGCCAATGATCAGTCCCGCATTCCAGATCTGCTCTGGGTTTAGTGACCAACCTTGAGATCTTTTCTTCTCACGATTACATAGTCAAGAGTATGCCAATGCCCTGAGCGCGGGTGGCGCCATGTCCCCCTTGTTAGGTGTTCGTTAAACACAGATTGTGTTCTCCACAAGAGCCAGCAGACGTTCTCTGTTCGAATTGATGCTGTCTGTGCCGTGTTTCCCTATTATTCCCGGCCACAGTTCTGAGTCTTGGCATCTACTCACTCTGGAATTGAAGTCTCCAAGCAGAATAATTCGTTCCCGTTTCTGGGTTTTACTTAATGTAGCAACAGGGTTTCTTAGAAAGTGTCCTTTAAGTTGTCAGAGGTGTTCAAAGTGGGTGCGTATACTGCAATGATGTTCACAAACGTTCTGACGTTTCCTGCTGCAAAAGCTATGTGCTTTTCATTGGTGGTTGTACGATGATTCACTCGCTCAGGCACCGTCCCCCGGAGATCCGAATGGAAGAGTATTTTACCTCCGGATACAAATTTTGTCCTGTTCGACTGATCCATCTTTTTGTAGGAGCTGCGTTAGAAGGTGTTTAAAAGCTTCACTGGTAACGCTGTCAGTGCAACTTTGGTTAAGGTTGCGACTAGATTATCTTGTGGCACAGTTATCCTGAGACGACAAGGTCTAAGATGTAACTCAAGCAACGCAGAGAGCCATTTCCTCCTCAAGTCAATGTTTGACTGGGTAATTGTGGGAAACAGAGTTATACCGCTCATGTTCGATTGGCATCTAATACAGCTTGGTTTACATGCATTCATTCATTGCTGTATCCCGTTGCCGGGAATGAATCTACAAAAAGACCAAAAAAAGAAAAAGAAAGAAAAAAAGAAAAAAAAAAGTGCGAACAGACTCATAATTTTTCAGGCCTAATTGCGACTGTGTGCTCTCCTGTGACTGTAGAGACTCAACCGTAACCTATCTGTATCCTTCTCAAGTTTCCATTATAACTGAGTACCAAAAACCTCCACTGTGACCTGTCTAACGCTAGTTGTTCCCAGTTATGATTGGCATTAACTGATTTTAGGGATTGATGTAGTGTATCCTTAAACCGCTTATACTGGCCTCCTGGTTTCCGAGCTCCCTCAGTGAATTCGCCATATAGAGCTATTTTGGGGAGTCTTGTGTCCTGCATCCTCAGAATGTGGCCGCTCCTTCCAATGACGGCTCGTCCGGGTATGCAGGGTCGGCCGGGCCGACCCAAAAATAATCGAGAAATGGAAAATAATTATAATTATTTTATTCTTCAAAACTTATTCCAAATGATTAATTTCGATATTAAATTCTCGATTAATTCCCTAGTAATACGTACGACAACTTATTTCGATCAACGTGACGCCCCTGTCGCCCTGAGTTAGTTTATTTCGAAGTTCTCTTTCCTTACGATAAACACGCTACACGCTAGGTCGGCCAGCCGGCAGTAGCCTAGCGAAACGCTTCAAGTTATGGTACTATACAGCACCTACGTCGCACGCAGTTATCACCAAGTTGAACATCGTATTACGTCGCTGCTAGATACATACACGGTCGGCCAGCACGAGTTGGGCCTACCTTGCTATGGTTTGGTCGTTTGGTTGTCATATTTCTAGATTTCCTCATTGTCTATTCTGAGATATTATATTATCAAATGAATAGTTAATCATTAAATATTATGTCTATTTTAGAAAAGAGCGTATTCGCACCTTTTAAGAGCAGTTTTAGTCAATGAAAATATAATATATCCCTAATTATAGTTAGATTTTTTTATTATTAAATGAATAGTTAATTTTTGAAAAAGGGTATTCCGACCGTATAAGAGTAGTTTAGTGATTTTTTGACCATAAAAATTCGTAATTCCTAGTGAATTTATAAGGGCACGGTGATTTCGAAGCTTCTTGAATACGCGTAGGCCGGCCGGCCGAGCCTCGGAGTGGGGATATAAGAATCGCTTCCGCATCGCTGTTCCCATATTATGAATTGAATTAGGTCAGTGTCGTAGAATAAGAAAAAGGGGTGCACGTGTTTATCAGTTTTCTTCGATTCATTTCGTAAATTTTGACAATCTGAGTGGATTCTAAATTTCTTTAATTGTTGAATAATTGGAGTAGTAGCAAATCGAAACAAACTTTGCATCCTGTCACAGATCATGTGACAGTAGAAGGAAGAATGGTGAAATAAAGAAAGGAAAAATTAGTACATTTTCACTTAAAATCAAAATTGTAGATGTGTTTCAGTGAACTTAAAATTTTGATTCGTATTGACGTTTTGTGTTGTAATAAATTTGTTATCGGTATTTACAGAGAGACACCGAAGAAGAATAAAAACTATTATTCAAAAGCTGGGCAAAAACAAAGAAGTATAGTACATTCTTTCTCCAAAAACAAGCCTTTATATCGCATTGAAAACGAAACTTTTATACACTGTTGTATAAAAATAAATCAGACTATATCTACAGGATGGGGCATAAGTCTGGAATAAAATTAATATTTCTTCAATATTAATCAACCACTCAAAATGAAGACACTGAAACCCACCAATTGCTTTTCAATTACCTTCTTCTTCTATCAATGAGTAGTTTCTCAACCAATAACTTAACATCAAGATGCTGAAAAACATGTCATTTCTGATTGCATTTATTTTTGGGAAATAAAATTGAATATTTTTTTCCATCCCTTAGCCGCAACCCTATCCAACTTATCTTCAGAAACTTAATCGACAAAAAATATATCAATATTTAATTTTAGAAAAACAGAGATTATGGTGGGATTCCGCGTTTTCATTTTCAGTTATTGGTTGAAAAAATAGATATTAATTTTATTTCAGGATATTCCCCTGTATATCCTGGGTCTGGCCGACCCACATCTTATGGGCACGAGCCGTCACTGGCTCCTTCTGAGTCGGGCCCTCGTTACTTGAGTCTCAACTGTTGTACAATTCGAGGGTTGCAAGACTTCTGCATTCGAAACTTTGTGGAACCATCTGATGTGCATTATCTGTCTTAGATGACGTTTTTGCGTTTGTTCAAGCTGTTTAATATGTCGCCTGTAGGGCGTCCAGCTTTCGCTTCCGTAAAGAAGCGTTGGGAGGACCACTGCTTTGTAAACAGCTGTCTTGGTCTTCAGATTGAGGTCGTGATTTTGAAACACTCTGTCCTTTAGCTTCCAGAATTCCCGTGATGCCGAATTGATACGGTTTTGAATTTCCGTGTCTAGATTAGCCCTAGTATTTATGAAGCTTCCCAAGTATTTAAACTGCTCGACCTGTTCTAGAGTTTCATTCTCCAGGCTGATATCTGTTTGAAGGCTTTCTGGCGGACTTACCAGGATTTTGGTTTTGTCGATATTGAGTCTAAGGCCTAAAGCTTTGTATATATGTTTATAGGTGTCCAACATTATCTGTAGATCCTCTGAGCTCATAGCGATAAGTGAACATACGTCTGCATATTGAAGTTCCGTGATAAACTTGGTACGGGTTTTTGCTCTGAGGCGCTTCAGGTTAAACAGGCCTCCATCGAATCTGAATCTTATCCCAACACTTCTTACGGGCATACTACATGCATCAGCCACTTAACAAAAATGTATGTAGTTCTCTGGGGTTCCGTAGGGGGATCTTTCGAATTTTTGTTTGTCAAAAAAAAATTGTACGACTTTTATTTAAACTTTGGCCCCGTGACTCATGTCGTCCGACTTTCAGACAGTTTGGTATCCTTCCCCTTCCATGCATCTACATTTTCAATTGACAATTGCGTTATTTATGTCCACCTCGACCTCGACTGAGTAAATATAAAAGTTGTTCTGATCAACACGGCATACACATATTATAGCCTAAGGTGACCAGACATCCGTCAATCGTCCAAGAAGTCGGAAAACGTCGGTAAAATCTTAAATTTAATTCAGTATTTTTAGACACTAGATAATCTCATAGTGGACGTCTCGGCGTTCAATAAGTACAGCGGCAATTTGTACGCTTTAGTCCTCTCAAGAATATTTGATATGGATAATAAAGAAAGAAAGTGCAACTTTGCGGGAGATCTTTCAAAAAAATTTCCATTCCTCAAAAAAACAAAACTCGATTCTGTCCAATGTACGAAATGTTTGAATCAATTCAGCATTGCATTTGGTAAAAGAAAATATATTGTACGGCATGTTGCAAGTGACAAACATAAAAAATGATTAATGCAGCAGCTTCTTCCTTCCTGACCAAATATTTGAGACATTCAAATTTTGAGGATGAAGATGCCTCTCTAGCAACGCCTGAAGCCCTGCTCTAATTCCACAATGTAATGCACAACCATTGTATTAATATTATTTCCGTTTTCATTTTATGATGAAATTTTATTATTTCTCTATTTTCAATAAATCATATTTTTTCTTAATAACACCATAGGAAACTGATTTACTGTGAGCATATATAGAGTGAGTCTTTGACTCATAAAAATATCTCAACTGTAGATTCTTGAGGTCCAAAGGAATACTTTCTTCCTTAATCATTTTTTTTTGTATCGGCTCGGTTTGAAAGATACAGGTTGTTAAAACTGATGTGAAAAAATGTTATTCTCTCACAAACGGTTCCATCAAATAGAATAAATTTTGGAATATAGTTTTTCATTCATTTCATTAATCTTTTTCGAACACAAGATATCACCCACGTCTTCCAATTTTCTCATTATGACCATTACGTACCATAGAAATACTAAAACTTCAAAGAACCCAACACTTGAAATTAAGTTGGACGCGCTATCTAATGAATATTTGAACGTTTCCTAAAATAAAAGTATTCTTCATATTTTCTCGTATAATGCGCTGTTTTCGAGTAATTGGACGTTCAAAAATAAAAAATATCTGTGAAATTCGAAAAATTGGGTACTCTGACCGAATGCCATTTTTTTAAGAGATTCACAGATGTGTAGTGTCACAGATTTAGCTAGTTATTCTGAAGGTAATTTTGTTTTTCCAGGGTTGGCATAGCTCATTATGAAAACTTACTCGCTACATATTTTTATTAAGGCCGAATCGGAAAAAATGGTAAAGAAAAAAAGTGTTTCTTTTGACCTCAAGGATCTAATGTTAGAATATTTTTACTATTCAAAGATTCACTCTGTATAAATAAATATACAGGGTATAAAAAATCGTTTATATGAAATATTCACCAGGTTTCAGTATTTCGAAACCAAAGTTTTACTCTTAAAGCTGAGAAATTCTCGCTCCGGATCTGCATGCCTACTCAAGGTATGGTTTCGGTAGTGCTTCGGATGCAATGCTACAGTGCTGCAGAACGTGACTGCAGCTTGGTGAATGCATATGGGTAGTCACATTCTGCAGCCACTGCATGCATGTAGGCTTGTGCCGGCGAAAGGTCTGTAGGTATACTAAATAGATACCATCACAGTCAGCGTATGATTTTTGTGAATTTTCGGAGTGTCGCAAAGTAGTTGAAAAATGCCTCACGTTTACTCAAACAATGAACTTGTTGACATGATTTTAATTTATGGTGAATCCAAGCAGAGTGCCAGTGCGGCGTGGAGGTTTTATAGGAGACGATTTCCGTTAAGAAATCACCCTACTCCTCGAATGTTCATAAACTTGGTGCAGAGATGTAGGGATACTGGATGTTTGCACGAATCCCGAGGAGCAAATCATGGCAGGTCTGTAACATCGCAAATGGCAGAAATCGAGGAGCAGATTCTGGACATTGTTGAGGAAACAACCGACAACATGTACTAGATACATAGCCAGGGTCGTCGGAGTGAGCCACAGTAGAGTTGGGAAGACACTAAGACAAGAACAATTGTACCCCTACCATTTCCAGAAAATTCAAGCACTCCAACCAGAAGACCATCATCGAAGAAAAGAATTCTACCTGTGGCTTTTCAATAACCAATATCTAACAACATCCATTCTGTTTACTGACGAAGCCACTTTCACAAGAAATGGAGCAAAAAATTTCCACAATACCCATGTATGGTCTAGAGAAAATCCTCCTGATATCAGAAGAACAGATTTTCAGCAAAGGTTTTCCTTGAATGTCTGGATCGGACATTCTTCCTTTCCTGTGTAGAATGCTTATTGGGTAATTTTTTCTACCACCACGAATGTCAGATGAAGACTTCTCCATTTTCTCCAGAACAATTTGCCAGGATTACTAGAAGATTTTCCTCCCAATATTCGGCAGAGAATGTGGTTTTCACTGGATGGAGCACCAATCCACTTTCGAAAAAACGTTCGAAATTATTTAAATAATGTGTTCCCGAATAGGTGGATAGTACGTGGTGGATCTATTTCTTGGCCTCCACGCTCCTCGGATCTCAACTCATGTGATTTCTTCCTTTGAGGTCATTTGAAAACATTAGTGTACAGTGACGGTGAGGTGGATAGTGCAGACGAACTAAGACAACGCATTGAAAATGCTTGTGAAATTATTCGTGGGCAAACTGATGTGATGGTTGCTGCGTGTAACACCATTCGCTATTACGCAGGGCAAGACTTTGTGTCCATCAAACGAATGGTGATACTTCGAAAAATTTTCTGTGGAGAATTCGGAGAGTTTATGAACTGCCTTATTTTTTTTCTTATACGGCCTTTTCATTGAGGCATTTTTTCTATACTTAGCTTGAACTTTCATAATTATACCTTTCAGAAAAAATCACCTTATTAAATTTGAAATATAGAATATACAAATTTGCTGTAAATTCTTGTACCGAGAAGAGATCGCAAAGAAGCCGAGCATAGATTAACTTAAAATATAGATGGATCACTCTGACAAGTGGCGCCACCTATTGTTATGGTACACTAATCACAAAAAATTATTCTAAGTTTGATCGTTAGATGTCACTGCATTTTGAGCTTTCGATCGTTATCACTCGTGAATGACATCTCGGTCATTCGGCGATCTCCGCCGAATATTCAAACGGCTAATCAAGATATCTATAGACCGACAGACTTAAATGTATTTTTGATTATCTTTCAATCTACGAATTGACATAATTTTCTAATAAATTATTCAATAGGCGAAGCGAAATGTCTGCAAGAGTGAAGTCGTGTTGTGTTGTTGGGTGCAAAAATCGTGATGCAAGAAGGTAATTAAGCTATATTACATTGAATTCAAAAGATCTTAAAACCTTTATTTAGTTCATAGGATGTTCGCTACTTCCCCAAAGTACAATTAAACATCGCCCTACAATACTCTAGAGGAGGCAGGGTTTTCTCTTTGAGGTTTCTTCTCTGAGCTCTTGTATCATACGCCGATTTGTATGGTACCTCATTACATCAACCTCTACTGAAACTTTTTCATGTCATACATGTGCTTTATTGTTTGATTTTCAAAAATGTATTGCTGATATTCAATAGAATATGCGTATATTATGTATAAATATTGAATTGTTTTTGTGATTAGGAATTATATGGTAGTTTATGACAAATGTTTTTGTATAATGAATAAGTTTTGTAATTAAAATAAAGTGAATTTAAAAGCTAATTTCAATTATAAAATGAATCTGTGTTTGAAGAACAATGCAATAAATTTTTCAATTTTTTTTTTTCGATTCTACGGAGAAAATCCAGATAGAGATTCGTATTATTAGTTATCTCACTGCAATTTCTTAATGAGCAATTTATTCTAATCTTCACTCAGAAATTTTCAAATATATTCTGCCTTGATCATTACAAGAAAATTAAAAATGGGCGTTAAAGATTCCCTTTTTATTTGGTTTCGTTGAAAATTAGTACATGTATCGTAAAAACAGATGACGCTGAAGTTTGTTTTTCGAGTGGTCCATCTATTCTCTGTTCATTTAATCTATGAAGTCGAGCACTTATTTATTTGGTGAAAACATTCCGACTGAATCCATATGGCAACGTGATTCATCACAGGTGATATAATATCTCAACAGACAGAAACTACAATCCAGAGTCGTATTTAAGATATTGATGCCCAAGTCTTTTGAATGTTTGTTATATTGAATATTTTATATGAGCAACTGCCGGTGAAATGATCTCTTTTAATGAGTTCTATCACCTGTCAAAAAAATGCCTCACCTCAAAAAACACCCTTTATCCTTTATACACATTAATTGCTGTATCCCGTTACCGGGAATTAATCTACGAAAAGACATAAAAAAAGAACAGACTTATAATTTATTGGGGCTAATTTCGACTGTGTGCCCTCCTGTGACTGAAGAGACCCAACCGTGACCTACAGATCCTTCCACACTCCGGGCATGGATAGTCACCAACCAGATCTGGCCGCCGCTGATTTCTTATCGAGTCGGCCAGAGACGAGACTCTATGGAGTCGGCCTTATAACTGTGCACCATAGATCTCCACTGTGACCTGTCTAACGATAGTTGTTCCCAGTTAAGATTGGCATTAATTGATTTTAGGGATTGACGTAGTTTATCCTTAAACCGCTTATACTGGCCTCCTGGTTTCCGGGCTCCCTCTGCCAATTCACCATACAGAGCTATTTTGGGCAGTCTTGTGTCTTGTCTCCTCAGAATGTGGCCGCTCCATCTGAGTCGGGCCCTCGTTACTTGAGTCTCAATTGTAGTACAACTCGCGCGTTGCAAGACTTCTGCATTCGAAACTTTGTGGAACCATCTGATGTGCATTATTCTCCTTACACCACATTACACAACATTCACCAGGTCCGTCATCATTGAACTGGGAATAATCTGGTCAGCCTATTTATAGCCTTTCCAAGACATCGAACAGCTAAGTACGTAAGGGACAACGGCTAATTGGAGATAGAGTACCTCAAAGTGAATGAGAATTTGGGTTTCAAATGTTCCATAAGGCCCCTAAGGGTACTCGTTTCGGGGATATAGGGTGATTTATGAAAAAATGCTAAATCTATAAACACCCATATCTTCGTTTATATGGTAAAATTTTGGGTGATATTTCAAAAGCTTGTTCCTATAGGTCTTCACCGTCACAACAAGAAAAAAAATTTCAAAATAGCAGGCCCGTATTCAAAAATTTACTTGTCAGGTGAGAAATATCACACGGTATATGAGATGAAATATAATAAATCCGAATAGAAATTTCAGAAGAGCGGAAAAAACTGATGAGAGATCTGTGTTTTGTTTCAATGGCACAAATTTTCTATTGTTTTTATGATATGTTGGGATCAGAATATTACAATATTTTTATATTCACAAAATAAAAAATGATATTCCTGATAGAACGAACACTGAATTCGAGGCGCTAGAATGAGCCAGGCTTCAAATATTCCTTCAAATCTCGAAATCCATTTTTATCAATTAATCGTTTGATATCATAAGAAATTTCATATGTTGGATGAAACAATATTTTTTTTTAAGTCTAACCCCCTCAGAAACTGTGTCCTTATAAAGTTCACATTATTTTGATGAAGAGTAAATTTTGTTTTAAACATACCAGGTGGATACTTGTTCAACATTTAGTAAAATGAACAGGAGTTCTGGGAGTAACTAAAGTGAGTCAAACTTATCTTAGGAACGATGTGCAGGGCGTGGCGAACACAGCTCTGTTAGGGGGCACAATAGACCTTGAGGGCGCCGTGAGATGTAACCCCTTCGTAACTGTCAACTATCTTTGACTCGAATTTAGTGTTTTTGTTTTATCAGGAATATTACTTTTCATGATTGGAATATAAAGATATTGTAATATTCTGATTTCAACATATCATGAAAACAAAAAATTTGTGCCATTCAAAGAAAAAACAGATCTATCATCAGTTTTTTCGCTCTTCTCAAATTTCTATTTGAATTTATTTTATGTCATATACCGTGTGATATTTCTCACGTGATAATAAAATTGAAATTTTTGAATGCTGCCTGCAATTTTTTTTATTATTTTTTCTTGTGCTGGCGGAGAATGCCTATAGGAACAAGCTTGTGAAGTATCAGCCAACATTTTACCATATTAGCGAAGATAGGGGAGTTTATAGATTTAGCATTTTTTCATAAATCACCCTATATCTCCGAAACGAATACCCTTACGGAAAATTTGAAACCCAAATTCTCATTCAGTTTGAGGTCCTCTATCTCCACATTGTCCCTTACCAGTCACCCTGTATATGGGTATGGGTATCAAGCTATACAACCATCTGCCCAGTAGATTTAGATCAATAAATGGAGGGTTTTTCAAGAGAGAAGTCAAGTCCCTATTACTCAATTGGTGTATAGCCTCGAAGAATTTCTCTCTAATAACCTTTGTTGATTTTTATTAGAGATAATTATCTTTTAATATTTAGGTGCACATCAATTGCTTTCCTTTTTTTCTACGACTTGTTCTATACAATTATAAATTTTATAATTAAATAAAAATATAATTTAAATGAATCTGAGGATTAATAAACTATACTATAAATCCGTACTATCTGTGGTCACGTGACTCCAATATCCGTCAGCTCTCGGATCTTATTGCCGAACGCGGTAACTCTTAGGTTTCATAGACTAATGTTATTTATAATTCTCCTTCATTGAACTCTATGGGTTCTCATAGAGTTCAATGTTCTCCTTGCACTTTATCTATGCTTTTTGATTTAACCTCTTTAATTTAACCTCGAAAGTCGAACGTCTTGAACTTTCGTGCTAATGAAATGTTTATATTTAATAATGTATCATTAGATTGATGAATCTTTACCAAACTTGCTTTTTTGATCTTTGATGAGATCTACTGAAAGACAACATTACGAAAGATAATTGATTCTCTGGAATAATAGATGAAAGGTGGATAATGGTCAGTCTAAAGAAGTGCCGTGACAACATATTGTTCAATTCTGGAAAAAAACTTATTATTTTCAACGGGGACAATATCAAAACAGTGAATTTACCAGAACCCGCACACAATTTGGATAAACGAGGAGAAAAAAATGTCAAAGATATTAATGATTTCAACATATCGTGTTTTTCTGTTTCAAGAGACCATAAATTTATTGCTATATCCTTTGAGAATAAAGAGGTAATGATAATGAATGAATATTTTGAGCTCTTAAGAAAATTTGTGGTAGCTAGGACAACCAGTGCTATGAGCTTTACCTCTTCAAATTCATTAATAGTGGCCGATAAAACTGGTGATGTTTTCTTGTACGATTTAAAAGAGGATGCAATGACGCCAGTACTTATGCTTGGACATTTGAGTGTTGTTTTGGATGTAGCTTTGACAGATTGTGAAAAATATGTTATAACTTGTGATAGGGATGAAAAAATCAGAGTCTCCAAGTTTCCTAATTCATACAATATTCAAAGTTTTTGTCTTGGACATGAAAAATTTGTATTGTCTGTAAAGGTTCTGCAAAATAAATTAATTTCAGCATCAGGAGATGGCATGGTGAGGTTTTGGAATTATTTAGATGGTAAACAACTTGCTGTTTTGAATACTAATGATTATATCAATGACCACATCATTAACCAGTTCAAAGATGAAATGAATTCACAAGATGTAGAAGTATTTGCCTTACCTATAACTGATATGCAATGTTTTTCTACAGAAAATTACATTTATATAGGTATATCTTTATTTGGGTACCAGAAGCTATTATTGTTTTCTTTGAATCCTGTAAGTTTGAAGGTGAATTTCTGTAAACATGTTTATATTGGAGAGTCATTCTCTTTCTATTTAGATGATAATTTATTGTTTTTGACAAAAACTAACATATTGTGTCTGAAGTTGGAGAATGATAATTATAAAGGAGAAGTTCAAAATCTTATAGATATTGATGATGTACATGACTTGCATCTGAAAAGTGCATTTGATATAGGTCTCTTTTATAAAAAGAAATTCGATAATGTTGAGGAATATATTGAAAGAAAAAAAGCTCGTTTGAAATTAAAATGATAGACAGAATTTTGTATTATTTTCTTATCCCAAAATTATCGAATTTAAACTTGAAGCCTGTCATGAGTGGTCACCTTGTTAGATTAAAAAATTGCAAAATAAATTAAAAAACCGCTCCAAACCCAATTATTGCCAAAATTCGTTTTCCAGAAAAATGGCCAATGATCTCAACTGAATCGAAAAATTAAATTGAGCATAGCTCAATGCATTCCATGGACACATGTCTTTAATAGATCTACGGTCTATGATGCATAAATAACATTTTTCCGCAACCGGACACTTTTTCTTCGAGAAAGTAGCATTTTTTCAGCCTAGTCCGGAAAGTACGTACTTCCCGGACTAGCCCGGGAATAATCACGTCGTTGTTGTCATTGTAGATACCTATGACAATCTTGTTAAGAATGATTTTGATAAATGCAGTTGATCATTACCATAGCAACGAAATAACGGCTGACAGTTCATATGGAATTATAGTTGTCAAAAGTTTGCATATTTTTAGATCGCAATTCGCAATAAAATATGGAAAGCGGCAGCGATTTGTACAGGGTTGCTGAAAAAATATTGTACGCATCACTCCTGAAAATAGTTTTTTGGGACTTCCAGACTTCCTGGACCCGCCTACGGCTCGTCCTAAAATTTTGTGTATTCGTCTAAAAAAACCCTATTTTCCGTATTTTTCTTCTAAATTAATATTTTGTATTTCTGTTCCAAGGATTATTTTGAACGCAAATTACATTTATGATCTAGATCTAGAGTATGAAGGCTAAAAAATACTCTCCATAATGTAGATGACGAGACGCGAAAAGATTCTTTTTTGGTAATAATAAAATGAAAATTCATAAATTGACAATAAATTTCCCTTATTCCCTTATAATCTATATGGTCAATTTAAATCTTTAGTTAATCCTTTGAGTATAGAGTATTTTTTATTCTATGAGTTTAATCGATTTTTATTTGTTTGTATTGTTTCTACATATTGAAAATATCAAGTATGTACTGGATGTTTTCATTGTTGATGTATATTCATAGATAACATATATGTGTTTATCAACAATGTCTGATGGAACTTTTCTTGTCTCGATTTCTGGTCAATTGGAATACATCGACACTTTTGCAGAAGCTGGAAGTGATTGGTACTGTAAGTACGAATTTGTCACGGGTCCTGACTGGCAGTTAATCAATGGTATTGAAGCTGGACTTTCTCAGATTTGTAGCGTGAATAGTAATGGAGGAAAGGTTGTGCTAAATTTACCAATTGAATTTATGGTAAAATCAACTAATATCTACGGGTGTAAGTACCTTTTCTTTTAAAAAATTTATTTTATTTTTGATGACGTAGTCTGTATGTGCTAAATACATTATACTACAAAGTACACAGTTCCTTGGTCTTGGTCATTCTCTGTACTCAGTTTTGCTAGCTTGTTCCAGAGACAAGAGAAAAGAGAGACTGCCGAATAGATAGGCAACACGGGGGACACGTTTTTAGAATTAGGTTAAGAATTTTTGGAATCCCGTCGGAAATGGCGCTAGTGTTTGGTGGCCAGTTCAAGAACTAGTGGATGTGGATGAAAGAAATCTGTAATCTATGACAGAACTCAAGTCAGCTGATTTCCGTCATTCCGTCTGAGTTTGTTTTATTGTTTTGTTTAATGCAAAAAGTTAGAGTATTTCATGAGTATTTCGAGATTTTTGTTTATTCCCCGAAAAAGAAATTGTTTGCTTTCGAACACATGGTGAGTTTTTGTATATATTTCTATTTCTATAATCAATTAAAATTATGTATTGCTTGATTTTACAAAATTGCGAAATGTTATTCATTTTTTGGATACCAAAATATAGAATATTTTTTCAGATCCCATGCCCAGAAGAAACAAGAAAGACTCAAATGGCTTTCAAGTCTGGATGGCTTTAAACAATAAATGCCACACAAAAGTTGTAGGGACCAGGGATTCAAGTTTTTGAGAACTAGAAGTCTCAATCTAGGGGATCCTCCAGGAAATATGTTTGCTGCTTTTCGAACTGTTATTATTACATCATATAAAACTGCAATAATTTGATATTTGACCATTTCTAAATCTAACAAGAGTTATGAAAATGATGAGAATGGAATATTGTACCGCCATTTGGACATATTGCATCGATAACCCCTAAGTTGAAATTATTTTTAAAGTCGCATGTAACATTTTTCTGGTTTACATATGAAGAACATGTGGACTCGGTTGTTCATGATTAATTGGATTATGGTATGTATTTCTCTAATAATTGTAAAAAAGTATTACGATAATATACAATATGATATAACCACATAGAAATAAAGCCTGAATCCATCAAATTCAGTTATTCATGTATATCAAAGTTCAGTTTTTGTGTTTAGTTTGGCCCATATTATTTATCCATTCAACCCTTTAAAAGATCAGTTCCTTTATATAATGTATCCTGTACAATATTGTAATTATAATTGTTATTGTCAAATATTTCTATTATATATTCATTTCGGTTAAATTTCTGTATAATTCTTTCTATACAAATGTAATTTTCTAATATTTTCCTGAATATATATTTATTTCAGTTGATTTTCTATTTTATTACACTATTTCATGATTCGTCTAAAAATCTATAATTACCAAGTTCGAAAAATACACTCCATCGACTCTCTCTACTCTTATCGTTCTTTTAATCGAATCTTTCCCACTAAACTCGATAAAAAGAACAATAGGAGTAGAGAGAGGCGACGGAGTGTATTTTTCGAACTTGGTAAATATTATTTCAAAAACGAGGCCGTTATTTGAATTTCCCGCGCAAATTTTTTCGGATTAGTTTCTCCAGTAGCCAAGGGGGGCGCCACAAAACGTGTCGCCCATGAATAACACTGAATTGACTACTCTCCTCTTTCCCTTTCTCTATGGCTTGTTCCATAGAGTCTCTGGCTTGTTCCTTGTTCCTAGAAACGAATACAAATTCGTTCGTTTTGCACGACAGAGCACACCGCTCGTGGTCAACGGCTGCGTTTTATTTGCAATCCTGAGAGTTCAAGGACTACACCTTACACTTATACATTGAACTAAAGAAAGAAGTTCAATGCACTTATATTGGTGTTCTGTGGACTACACTACACAACTTATATTAGTGTTCTGTGCACTACACTACTACTACTACTACACATAGAGGGTCTTGTCTCTGCTACTACATTCTTTGACACTACACAACTACATTATATAATGTACACAAATATTTGTGTTCATGCAGTGGCACTACACTACACGCCGTCCTGCAAAACTCTACCCTCTATATGCAACACGAACGAAGTAACATTGTTAGTAGAGAGAATCATTGAACTGTCAAATTTTTTCTCTCGCAAAAGTATGGAGGGTACCCTCCATACACAGTTAAGCTAAGTTTTCACAATAAGCCTGTTTTGGTTCGATTTTACGATGGTTCCAGATCTGTTCAAAACAGTGTAGCAAATTTATTTATTCAGGATGAGGTCGTGCGTAGCTTTCCACAACATTGATTGCTTTGAAACAATTCTGAACATTCGGCATACTTTTAAACCTTTTTAGAATGCAAAAAAAATTTGACATTTCTCTTAAGCAGCCACCAGCCCACCATCGCAGTCCTTCGTGGTTGAAATTAGAGGGAAAATGAACAATAATATTTGCTTCTGGTTCAAAGACGGCGTATGGGATATTTTTTTTAAATTTAGTCTGCAGTTACGATAGTGTTGTTTGCTATTTTGCTAAATGTTTCGTACACCGCTTGCAAACGGTACCTGCAACACCTTTGACTATTCAATGTATGTTAAGACTCGATGTTACTACATAATATACTTTCGTTTAATTTTCAGGGCCTCAAGTAGTATTCAGTGTTTACAAAAATGTGACACTCGGAGGCTATGGACGATGTCATATTCCTTTGACTCCTGGTGTTCATTCTCTGAACATTGCCTTGTCCAAGCCATTAACATCGACTTTTTTTGGATCTATAGCTTCATTTTTTGGATATCAACCTGAATTGATACAACCTGAGATGCTTGCTACTACAGCAGGAAATCATTGTGAGTAGAGTAGAATGATGGTCTGAACTTTGAATTGATATTGAGATCGAGCTTTTCATTCAGTTCATTTATCAATCGCCAGCACTGGAGATTAGACTTCCCAACATACACTTGCGCGCTAAATTTAAATTTCGTCTAGTTTTCTTGATTTTCCTAGTTTTCCGGGCGAATTTTCTGAACTTTCCTTCCGTTAAACTTCAAACAAAGTATGAGGAAGATTTCAAATAAAAAATGAATAAAATCGGTTGAGTCGTTTTTACGTCAAGCCATGACTTCACAAAACAGTGCTCAATTTTTAATCATAAATAAGATTTCGCCTCTGAAACTTTTCTCTTCTCACAATATATACATCGCATTTTCGAGATATTCTGATTTTAAGATGAAAATCAGGAGAATCTTAATTGCAGATCGAACCTTAGACTTCTTCATGGAAATTTACAGGTAAAATGGCCAAAATTGCGTTAGAACCGGTCTTTCCTATCTACTCAATTTACAGGCATTTCTGACGAGTTCTGGGAAAGAGCTAAGAGGGAAATTTCTTCGTAGAAAATGCTCGAATTTTTTTGCGATTTTCTCACCCAAATTCGAAATAACTTAATGTTTTTTTTAAATATGCATATTCCGATTTTCTCAATTTCAGTACTACGGATGACTGCCACAGGTCAAGTGAAAGCAACAATCAATATCATAACACAAGGTTTCACAAGTTTAGGATATGATGCTGGACAGGCTCGATGAGTACGAATTATTTCTATAGAATTTGCAAATAAATGTGTGTTTGAAATAGATTTTCTTTCTGTATCAGTTTGTTCTTCCAGAATATGGATTGGAAATGAGGGTTGTTCCTCTGCAGATACAGCGTCTAATGTTGGTGACTAGATTTTTATAAAGTGTTAACTTTGTAATTTCTAGTTATAATTATGTATGCAGAAAATCTACAAATGAATAAATTGATGAATAAGAGAACCAAACACATTAGTCTCTAAAAATAACTGAAACTTTCATTTCCCTTGATATGTGTCATTAGCAGAAGAAAGCAAATTTATGACAGCCTCTTTGATCCAAAGTGTCCACTAAAGTTTTCTAGAGAACCAAATGAGATTTTTTTTCTAAAAATTTGTGGATCATAATGAATGAATGCCCTGAGATCTATCAAACTCAAGTATTTGGGACTCGGATAGGATTGCAGGTTGAGCCAAACTTTAATTTCAGGAGGGACATCCTATGTTGTATTAAGTTTTTTAATTCTCCACAGAATTTAAACGGATTATTTGAACTCCCCCATACCAAAACTTCAAAACTCTAGAGATATCAATTCTAACCTAAAATCAGACACAGACTTACAATCAAAACTGTTTAATTCGTGAGAAACTATCGTTGATACTCGTTAATTTAAAAACCGAATAAGAGAAATTAAATATTAATGACTCTAGACAACTTCTGAACACGGTTCAAAAGCAAATCGCCTTGCTTAACAACAGCATTGAATTGTGCATTTTTCAAGTCAGGTCTGTTAGTTTCCACTATTCCACCCACTCTGTCAATCTTACAATGAAGTCTATCGGCAGCAATAAACGTAGATAACTCCCTGCAAAATATAAAAAAATAATTCATCATCTAACACAAGATTTTACAATTACTTACTGGTCAATAAACGCAACAGATACTCCAAATGCTTCAGCCATGTACTGTAGAGTCAAGGATCTGTAGGACTCCAATAACTGTGTGTATGCAAGAATTCTCATTTCTCTGACATAAAAACGATAATGAGCATTCATAAAGTAGTCAAGTCGGAGAACCTCTTCAACCCTCGCTACAAAAATCATATATAAGTACAAATAGGAGAAATGTTTGGATGTTAACATACCTAAATTGGTGAAGAACTCGGAGTATTGACAATTGTACAGAGAAAACAGATATTCTTTAACAAAAGGTTCAGAATGTAACACTTCCAAGATTTCAGAGCCTTTGATTACCTAGAATTGATCAAGTCTTGATATGAACTCATATTTGTCAATATCAGATCAGAAAGTTAGAATATAAATATTTACCTTATCTCTCAATTGATTCCTTGGCAAACTTATGATAGAGGTATACACAGCATACCTCACGAACTGCTTATAATCCATAAGTTCATAGGAAGTGAATGTGCTGACAGTGTCCAGGAAAAGTGTAGCTGCAGTTTTGAAATCCCTAACTGCCATACAATAAGCACCTTGGTACACTTTCAATCTGTTTCTCCTATCCCAATCGCCACCTTCTTCAATCAACCTAAAATTTTTCAGATCAACACTGAGAAAATTTCCGAATTACCTGCTACTCATACGTTTTTGCTTGATCTATATTCCTGGTGATTAATTCATGATCCATAAAAAACAGTCCAAGACGTATCAGGTGGAATATTATGTCAAGTCTTTGACCTAGAGATACGGTCTTATCATATGTTTTTCGGAAAGCTGATACAGCATTTTCCTTGTCACCAATACGACTAAAATATTCCGCTTTCTTGAGGTAAGCCTCTCTTACCTCCATCTCACCTAGATTTTTTTCAGCGTCTTCAATTGCTTCATCCAATTTCTTAATTTGTTCAGCATTCTTTGTTTTCATCGTGGTCAATAACTTAGCATCTTTTTTCCAATTGGAATCTTTACAGATAAATTCATAAAAAGGAGCCATATCTGGGAAGCACATACACTCATTAGATCGATCCTTATTCTCAGCACAACGATTTCTTACCATTTTCCTGTATAGCTTTCAAAAGTTCAGTCTTGACATTTTCTATTTCTTTGTAATCGGGTATTGTGAGGAGAAATTTGTATCTAGCCAGGTCTAAGTCAGGGTTCTTTTCCAACCCTTGATCTTCCAAGTTTTCGATAGGCATTTTGACTGTGTTTGTTCTTAAATTTCAAAGTAAAAACGAGAATACCTTCTAATGTTCGAATGACTTGACAAACTTGATAAGTCTATGGTCGTCATTGATCACGAAAACAGAAAACATCGAATCGAGTTTAAGTTATGTTTTGTGAATGTTGCTGTGTTCCAGAATGTTTTCTGGTGTTTAGAACTACCGCATATACATATATTAGTAGTTCTTATGTTATGGGGCAAAAGTAAAAAATGTGCTTGTCAGTCAGAGCGACAACCGGACCGGACAACGGTTGTTCAATATTCAATCATTCATCCTATTGCCCTATTAAAAAATTCAGCAACATTAGAGGTGAACGTTGCCAGATCTACTTAAAATGCGGAAGTTTGATGATGCCTGCTGAAATGTCTTGAAAGCAGTTTGCAATAGGAAATACTCCTTCTGACGAAAATGATTAATTTTTTATGAAATATCTTTGAAACAACACATTTTGAAATAACCATTTCAACCGTTTTCCAAAAAAATTATTTTAAGCACTTAAAAATGAAAAATAAAAATAGGTATTTAAAGTTTAAAGCATTTTATGAGAATTGCTCAAGCTGGCAACATCGACTGAAATATGCCTTGATAATAAAGGACAACAAATGTATTATCTTGATCAAAGATTATAGAGTAGAGTAGAGTAGAGTACTCTATAATGTTTGATGAGATAGACAAAGATGGGGCTGTCTATGAAGTCTGTGACGAACGATGAAGGTCGTAAAATTTTATGGGATTTTTATGGCCGGTTGCAGTTGAAGCTCACCAGTAAGTAGGCGCCTGTAGATCAACAGCTGTTATTTTATAAACAAGCTGATGGGACATTGCTCTTTTCATTGTCTTGTAAGCGCTGTTGCCAGATCGCAAACTCCGCACAAAGCGATTTAAATTTTAAAACCCCATATTTGAAGGATGATTTTGAATAATTTCCGTGGTGAATTTGAAAAAATCATGAATGAAACTCATAATTATGCAGTTTAAACTTGCATATGCAGTGATAACCCATAGAAAAATGAGTTTTTCTCGGAACTAGAGTTGCCACGTTATGGAAAATACAGAGGTTTTAAGATTTTTTAACTTATGAAATATTCAAGAGTGGTTCACTATTTTTAACGTAGTTACTTTTTCAAATTCACAGGCCTTTGGAATTGTCTAACAGAACAGAGTTCTGAGGTGGATAATAAGTAATTTCAATAAACCACAGTTTTTGATGTTTTATTCGTTTATTCTGGACATCTGAAAAGGATTCTTAAAAATATTTCGTTATAGGTTCTAAATTGATCCCTCTATTTGATGCATGAGTTCGAAGCGAAACAAAATAACAGGCTCTATGGCTATTTACACATTGGACACAAATACAACATTGTTGAATATAAATTTATAATTGAAAAATATTGAAAATGTGGCATCAATACATTATCAGCTTTCACGATTTCACTTCAGTGCATAAATTTTTTGAAGGACGTAAGCAAAATTTGACATTAGGTTTATATTATTTTTTGGTTCAAGTAGTAGATTTGGGTTGGTTTTAGGCCGTAATCTATACTTATGGTTTTTATTGGTTGTGAATGAGTTTATAGATTCTCCAACACGATCAAATTGGACTTATTACGTGTCAACGGGGTCTATCAGGAATGATGAATGATGAATTTGCAGTTTTTTTCTGAGAACATCAGTTCTCAATGATCGTTTCCTTCATAGAGTTTCATGAAGAAATATCGACGTCATATATCTTATCATAATAGTTTTTGCTTTGTGCTCATCACGAAACAGTCATTCTCAGTTCTGGTATAATTTAAAAATAGGTAATTATGAAGAAAAGTTATTTGAAACACAGACTGAACAGTTGACAGGTAAGTGCCTATTCACAATAATGAACGTAAGACGTAAAGCTGAATAAACGCAATGTTGTCGCAATTTGTGAAGTGTTCACAATGCAAACATTGCAAACGTAACTTGAACGTAACATCTCCTTATGAACTGTCAAAAATTTTTAGGATAAGTAAAAATTCAGTCTTTTCACTTTCAGATAGTGTTATTCATCGAATAAATCTGTCATTGAAACTCGTCAATAAAATTTTATTTGTCATAGATCGAATGTCGGTACGTCATTATTGGTTGAATTTTTAAGATTCTGAATGTATGGTTATTTTTTGTGTGATTTTCACGGAATATTTGCTTTCTAGTTGGAATTATAACAATTTCTACAATGGGGTCTCTTATTTTACATTAATCAGTGAAAAGTAGTATACGGTGTTTTCACAGAATTGTTATTCGTCAAATAACTTCATCTGAAAGCACCGAAATAAGGTATCCTTCAGATAGGAAATTATTCGACAGATACTTATTGACAGTGAATAAAATTTATTCGAAGGTGAAAGTACCGGGCCTTAATCGAATAACAGTCAACTGTTCTTTCAAATATTTGATTTATCACTATAGTCGATTTCAAGCGAGTAACCCGTCGTTGGTTATCATTTTACTATTTTACACCATTTTTATTCAAGTGCTTTTGGTCATTGTTGGTTATAATCACATGACGTCATGAACTAACCCTTCAAGGTCTCAGTTTTTACCGCAGATGACCGCAGGTTACCATCAGTAATTCTAAAAGAAGTCTTTTAGAGTTCACTGATTACCTTACTCGAGAGCTTCTGGTTATTGAAGTGAGGTTAGAAGTTGTTAAGGGCTACAAGGGCTACCAAGGGCAAAACCCCTAATAACCACAGTAATTACCGGTTATTCGCTTGAAATCACTTGATATTGCCCTTATCCCTCTATGGGCCGAATTTTTGTTTTCAATCCAGAAAAATTTGGGGAAACGAAAATCAGCTATTACAAATCTATATGCGAATGAAAAGGGTTTCCGTTTAAACAAAAGTTTCGTTTTAGTAGCGTTTGAGTTACGGATGAGTTACGACGTTACGACGCTCGTAAACGAAAAAATTATTATGTTTCGCATTGTGAACACTTCACGTAAGACCCTTTATTTCAACTTTGCGTTTTACGTTGAAATTGCGTTCGAATGGCGGCTAAAGTTCATTCTTAATGGGCACTAACAGTTTTATTCATAGAATGAAAGATTGTATTGTCAAATTCTATGTATGATCTTGTATCGCTTTCCTCGAATATGATTCAATTCTGTAGTTGAGTGGATGTTTCAAAATAATATTGCAAATAGGTACTGAAAGAAGGCATTATCGGTATTAACCTCAGATCAATAAATGTTTTTTATTGATCTGAGGTATTAACCATAGACAAAGAGAAATGGACTGGGAAATACTAGCATGAAATTTTCTATTTTATAGAAAGAGAGAAATGATCGCTGGGCCAATACCGGTCTACCTGTCTCTTTTCTGTTGACATAGAGGAGAGTGCGGACCAATCAAAATTCTAGAACTGCTAGAACATAGACCTAGAGACTATATGTCTATGTCTATGTCTATGTGCTAGAACAACTAGCAGGACCGATGTCACATAATTTTATACTATATTTATAGTTCTATGCCCGATGTTCAGTTTATCTCTTTCCATAGATGTCTCTGTCTCTTTCACAATTAGACCGTATTTCAAGATAGAAAGGGAAAGCACAGTCCATGTCTCTATGTCTATGGCATTAACTTGACTGATTTAACACGATCACCAACTTGCAAGTTCGTTTTCCTAGCTTAAACTTGGACAACAAACGAACCTGCAGGTTAGGGATGATGTCAACCTGAGTAAGTTTCCGAAAATGACTTAACAAATCAGTGAAAAACACATTTTTATCTGAATTCTAGACAGTTCAGGGTTATTAGTCTCTAAAGGTATCAATAGCAACAAGACTACAAGACATTTTCCTTCGATTATAGTTATTTCCATTTCAGATCCATGACAGAGGAAATATTCAAGTGTCTTGTAGAATATAGGCACATCTAAGAAAAGGCAGGTTGATATGGATATTCCTAGGGGAATTAAAAAGTGCTTCGGCTCTACAGTAGATCGTAAGTTATATCGTACAAACACTTAATATAGTACTAATTGACATATCATTCAGTTTCAAATCGAGTTTATCAAAATTCAGTTTGTGCAATCAATGAAAGTCAAAAATACAGTGACTTTAACAAGACAGTGGCAACAATAGGTAATACTTCTTCTGACGAAAATGATGTATTTTTATGAAATATCTTTGAAACGTCACATTTTGAAATAACCATTTCAACCATTTCCCAAAAGAAATTATTTTAAGCACTTAATAATGAAAAATAAAAATGGGTATTTAAAATTTAAAGCGTTTCATGTGGATTGCACAAGTTGGCAACATCGACTGAAATATGCCTTGATAATAAAGGACAACAAATACATTATCTTGATGAGATAGACAAAGATTTTATGGCCGGTTGCAGTTGAAGCTCGCCAGTAAGTAGCATAGGTAAGTAGGCGCCTATAGATCAACAGCTGTTATTTTATAAACAAGCTGATCGGACATTGTTCTTTTCATTGTCTTGTATGCGCTGTTACCAAATCGTAAACTCCGCACAAAGCGATTTGAATTTTAAAACCCCGTATTTGAAGGATGATTTTGAATAGTTTCCGCGATGAATTTGTAAAAATCATGAATGAAACTCATAATTATTCAGTTTAAACCTGCATACGCAGTGATAACCCAAATTGAGGAGAATTCCCCATTGTGGTCTCGTTTTCCATCATTATTGCGATAACATGGGCAACATGGCGGATTTGGTCACGTGACGTGACCCAATCCGCATTCCGGACAGTTAACTCTTGAAGAAGTTCTTTTAGAGTTCACTGATTCCGGATTACAGATCACAGCATTGTAATTTGGGCTTCTAAGCCGCCATATTCTTGCAAAATTTCCAATTGTCGCCACTGTCTAGTTTAGATCACTGTAGTCAAAAATACAGTGACTATATATATATACTACTACTATATATATATGCTATATATACTATATATACTATATATACTATATATATTTATATAGTGACTGTAGTCGAAAATTCTTTACTACGCCATCTATGGATTGTTTTATAAATGCAAAATGATTATTTCTATTGGTTCATCAATTCCCCAAGAGTTTTATCGTTTTTCTCAACTTTTTCGCTTTTTTCAGGAAATCTACGTTTTTTACAGTCAGGTTTCGAAAACAAATGTATTTCATCATCTCTCTGTACAGAAATGAGATACTATACGGTTGTTAATATAACAATAATTCAGTCTGATAGGACCAACGATTTGAATGATTTCCCTTCGAAAATACCAGTATTAAAAGAACTACTCTTAGATCTATATCGAGGTTTCTCTATGTTCACATCACAAAGTCTCGTCGATGTCCAAACGACACTCGCGATGAACATCCTTATCGTCCATTATACTGTTCTGTTTGTGCAGTCGACAGAAATTTGTATGATCTTCAACGATCTGGTCCGCGTTCGTTTGCTCTTCTTCTTCCAGTTCGTCATCCTCTTCTGCCTCGAAGAATGCCTCATCGGGCAGAATCTGATGTCACAGATTTATCGAGTCTCCATTCGTTGAACCCTCTAGAGGCCAGTCGCTGTCTGTGGTCGACTCGTGCGAGGATGTGTTCGATGATTCGTTTTCCACCTGCACGAACATGGGATTATTTAATTTTAGACAATTGAGGCTTACATAGAACTTTATTACGGATTTTGTGGAACATACCTCTACGGTGGTGTGCACAGAGTTCAGGTGTGCCGGTTTGAGTGTTGGTCAGGCCACTGTCATCACCAGAGAGTCTGGGTCGGGCGACCAGCAGTTGTCCGACAGCCAGCATCCTATGACGACAGTTACCAGGCCTATGAATAGTGCCAGCATTATGTAGACTTCCGCTTTGCCTGCAAAATTGGAAGATTCAGGGATTATAAATTATAATGGGCTACTTGTGAGAATTATTAATCATGGAAGCGTATAACAGGGATCAGTCTTAATTGGTTTTCAACGTATACTCAAATGATGAGCTTATTATGGATAGTGTAGACTGTAGACCTTTCTCAGAAGTCAGTGTCAATAATTGTAAAAAGAAACCTTGTTAAGTAAGCCTGTATAGCGGCTTATTACGTCTATTGTGCTTTTCAACTACCGTTCACTAGAACTGCCACACTAATTGTAACTAGCTTAGGGTAGAACTTAGAACATAGATACATGGAATGGACAATAAACATTTCGAAGACTGGAGTGAGATAGTTGCTTAGTGTCGCCAATCACAATTGAGACAATTGACTCGGGCATCATTGTCATATCAATCTTCAACGCAAAAAGATAGGAAAGTATATTAATTTATCCATGTAACGCCATTGACTTAGTGTCACGCTACACCTCTTTGGCTAAGCAGATAAACATCGTGTATGTGTGTAGTGTGTACTACAAAACATTCATTTGTAGCACTGAATGTCTATTCCATGTATCTATGTTCTAAGGACTAGAACTCATAGATGTATAATACTAATATTGGTATTATAGGTCCATGGTAGAACTACAACGCAGTTTGAATAAAGATTAATTAATAATTGATTTGAACCTATCGATTACTTTATCAAGGAGGAGTTAATCTTTGTATATATCGACCAACGACAAACCGAAATGGATCTCTAAAAGAGGCAAATGTTCTATTTCATGTTCTATTTTACAAATTACAAGTGAGAATATGAATCTTCTATCCTATAAGTCATTCGGTGAAATATCATAACGTTTACAGCTACTCGCGTGGCCTATAAAATCCCGCCATCTCATCGCCGTGAACTTTTTCAATTAACCCCGTACACATGAAATTTACAACGCCCAAAACTTCGGCAAACATTAAACAACGCTCGGGAGCTTTTTGCATATCGCGCTCCAGTTTTCATGTTGTGTACGTTTATAAATAAAGCATTCCGCGAACGAAAATTGAATGCTTAACTGTTGTAAACTCAACAAATCCTTCGTTATTACTCCTAAATTAACGAGGACCTTAATCGTAGAGTTTGTACCAGTATTCGTCCATATCGGTCTGTAAACTGGAAATTTTTGAATGAAGCAAATCTAGGTTATCACTTTTCCGTGATGAAACCTACCTGAAACAAGTTTCTACCAGCCAGTCTACAGAACAAAAAATCCACCACAGTTCTAAGTTAGTAATCATAACCATCTAAGGTAAGTGATCTTTGGACAATATTAGATGGTATAGATAGGTAGGTATTATAATTTTTCATAACTATGGTGGACATAACAAACATGGCGTCCTGTAAAAGTTGGAGGCACAGAAAACTAATTACAGGGCCATAACCACAGAACACTAATACCACATTCGGTGCAGTTTTTCATAGAAAATAGTTCAAATTGTTCTTCGGCATACTACGCTGAAAAGTGTTACTGTGATAAAATACAGTAAAGTAAATATATCTGATACGACTTGGATTTAACCGACTGGAAGAACTGTAAGGGTATCAAGAAGAAGGTGTTCCCCTGTTCTCGAATAACCCCACTAGGAAACGACTTCATTCATAACGAATTCAACAAGTTGGATGTCGATGGCGGTAATTCATTTTTATGGGCTCAAGTTATGGCCTAAACGTGGACGTGGGCGCCTTAACGGCCGTTCCAAATCTACGAAAAACACGGTATAATATCGGTGAAATTCAATAAAAGAGCTTCGATTTAGTTTTTCTCCTCACATTCGCGGTATGGCCCATCATCTCTTATTGAAAAGGTCGAAGTTTTATGGTCTCCGTAGATTTCTAGATTTCTCTATGGTTGATCATGATTACGGGGTGATAGCAGAGACTCTGGTGATAGTATGGAGTTGTTACCGTGGAATGAGTTGCTGCTACATCCTAATTTTCATCCTCGAGGATCCATTCTGTGAGCACATTAATGATCTCGCCTTAACAGGGAGGCAAGAATTAATTCAGATGCATACTACCCGCTTATATGAATAAAAATATTGAATTTAGCCACATCTATAGACGGCTGTGATTGAGCTAACCAATTTGCCATCGCCAGGTCCACTAGATGGAGAACGTTCCACCGAAAAAAAGCAAAAAATGCTGACCATGGGTTCGGTCTCATTTGACCTTGTCAGAGAAGCACAGCTTCTCTTCGATGGAAAAACATTTTGAATTGATGGACTTTTATTGCATACTGGCTGACGCTATTGGGTATTATCAAATGTGAAAACTACTCATATTTTTTTTTGCCCTGAGGTTTTTTCTACTTCTATAAGTTTGTCATGATTATGTCGGAGTTTGTATTTATACATGAATAAAAGAATTTTCAGTCTTGAAACAGATCCAAACATTCCAAACGTAGGATCAAAACGTCGACTATTCAAAAAGGACTACTCTGTTATCTGTGAAAAAGGATTAGTTTGATTCGCCCAGTCCTCAAGCCACTAACCAATTATTCTATAGTCCATTCAAGAATGATTGACATCTCGGTTGGCTGTGGAAAATCGAATTTAAGTTGGTGATAGCCCATAAGTTAAGATTTTGTGTTGCAGAATTATGGTTGGTATTGTTAATGAACAGTGATCTATAGACCTTTTTTATGTGAATCTATGCACTGACCGAAGATAATTTGCATTTTGTACACTGCATCCCATTTTGGGTGAGACAGCCGGGTTTCTCGTCGGTTATTCAAGATAGAGCCTTACGGTTTTCACGTTCCTGTCCTACTTTTTTGTGAAACCCAAGTTGGCCTAATCAGATTTTGCATAACTGTTTCCGTTTATGAGATACAGGGCAATTTTGGAAATTGATACTTTTCGGACATTTCCTTTATCTCCGAAGTTATTAGAAATAATGCTTTAATGCTGAGCTAAAAACTACGTCTGATACAGAATTCTGCGTAGAATCCAGGGACGTACTCAATTTTTTTTCGAAGTATGATTTTGAAGATACGACACAAACCTATATTTTTTTCAATGCAACACCCTGAATTTTATTACTTCGTTGAATTCTTTATTTTTTTCCCTTCAAAATTATGTATAATATTATACAGGTATGATGTTCAGAAATGCTAAAAAACACTAAAACATCACATAATGATGATTTTCTGTTAGTGGGCCATGAATTTCCCAAGTTTCAAGCTGAGAATTATTACTTTTCATTATTAAAAGTAATAGGTCATGGTTGATAAAAACATCCTTTTTGTTATTATGGCTATTATGCATTTGGCAGCATTGTTTTATCAAGTAGGCATTGGAGAGAAAAAAACAAACCTGATCATCGCTATGAATTATTATTGTCTATCAGAGACAACAGTCCCGAAGAACTTCATGCATCAACAGAGGCAGCTTTCCAGGATTTACAAAACCGCCCTTATTTAATATTAAATGCACTCAGCCGTATATTGAAAAGGTTTGTCAATTATATTATGTATTAGGGAAAATGGACAGCACTTTGAACAGTTTAATTAGTAAGATATTATGTAATGGTGAAAATTTGTATCAATGATAAATAAATATTTTATTGGGTATTCCTTCTATATCTAATTTGTATTATAATTTCATCTAGGTAGGTACCTACATTTTGTTTCTCGTGTTAGTGATGAGTGTATTATCTTTGTTCGTTTGCTATCCTATAAGTAAAAATCACAAATGAAAATTATCCAAATGATTCATCTTTTATATGGGACATCCATGGCCCACTAACAAAAATCATCATTATGTGATGTTTTAGTGTTTTTTAGCATTTGTCAACATCATACCCATATAATACTATACGTCATTTTGAAGGGAAAAAATAACAAATTCAACGAAGTGATAAAATACAGGGTGTTCCATTGAAAAAAATATAGGTTCGTGTCGTATCTTCAAAATCATACCTCAAAAAAATATTGAGTACGCCCCTGGATTTTACGCAGAATTCTTTATCAGACGTAGTGTTTAGCTCAGCATTATTTCTAATAACTTCGGAGATAAAGGAAGGGTCCGAAAGTCTCAATTTCCAAAATCGCCCTATATATATATATATTCTTTTGAATGTCAGCAATACATTTTTAGTTATCAAACAATATAGCATATGTATGAGTTTTAGCCAAGGTTAGTGTAACGGGGTACCGTACAATTTAGAGTATGATACAAGAGCTTAGGGAAAAACCTCAGTAAAAAAACCCTGTCTCCCCGTGAGAAGTGTAGTGATGATAAATTTGTTTACAGAATAAGCTTTAAATACTGAAGGGCTTCCTTTCCATTGACATAAAAGTTTCTTTATCCTCTTTCCATTTCGAAATAATATCTGAAACAAATAAACAGAGCCCTGTATCTCATAAACGGAAACAGTTATGCAAAATCTGATTAGGACAACTTAAGTTCCACAGAAAAGTGGGACAGGAACGTAAAAACCTCTATCTTAAATAGCAGCCTGAAACCTGGCTGTCTCACCCAAAATGGGATGCACAAAGATTATAGAGTAGTCTATAAACTAGTCTATAATCTTTGGGGATGCACTGTACTGTGTTCATGTTCTTAATTTAATCCAACAAATTTTAAATACCTATAATTATTGTGTCAACTTTGAATGCTTGTTCACTCTGAATTTGAATATTTCCTTCTTTTAAATACTTTTCTAGGTTGGTTTTATATATTCTAGTTCTGTGTTTGAAACTGCAGAAATTATTGAAGATGTTTTATGACCAGAAATTAAGCTGCATCTGGACTTTCAAGACCCACTGGGATGTCAATCTTTCTTGGACTATAATTTCAAAGTACAATTGTATTGCTTTGACATATGAGATCAGAGTAATATCCTAAGGTGAAAACTCGTTTGCTTCATTATTGTAGAAACTGAAGAAATGGCAGATGTAGAGCTGATTTCGAGAGGGCATATTTTGCAACGGATCCGGGAGTGATATGCCAGGGGTATTTCTCACGGCTGAAATCTCCCAAAATCACTACAGACTGCTGTTCTGTTTTTTGCTCGTTCTCCGTTTCAATCCCTTATTAGGTTATGTCAGCGTGAACTCTCGATTTATAGCTTTATCGATCTTGGCAGTGACGTGTCATAACTGAATATTAAGGTTGAAAAATGAGCAATGTAATCTGATTAAGTAGCTCTTCAATCATTAAAAGTTCCAAATTACTCCGCGCTGCTCATTTAATAACTGTGAAGCGAGATATGAAAATGAAGGTAGAAGGGACTCTGCACGTTCAATGAGTATTATTTTTTTCATAAAAAAATTTAATCCAACGACGTGGTCCCCCTAAGTCGTATGTAGACCCTGTCTTTATGATTACGCAAGGAAATAATTAGGAAATCTGAAATTCTATGATTCTGGAGTAGTTATTTAGCGCCATAGAGAAAGGCGTCTTCTTGTCTTGTCTTGTCTTCTTGTCTCTGTTTAGGGCCAACAGTTTTGCCACTGATTATCTTTTCGGCTTATTCTGGTATAATGGTTAGAAGACACGCATGATTATGTGTTCAGTTTATGTTATAAAAATATCTTGAAAAATTAATAATATTTATCTTACATGAAGGTAGCTTCAAATAGAGATTGATTAAACGTTCATAAATATTTAAACAAAATCTTTACAAATGCCGAAGAAAGAGTATGTTTCGAAATATAAAATTTTGAGGATAGGTTTTTGACTAAAAATGTTGCTACAATCCGATTTAGCGTAGGCCCCGGAGGGATTCGAACCCTCGATCTCCTGTTTACTAGACAGGCGCTTTAACCAACTAAGCCACGGCGCCGTTGCAAAATTAAGAATTATATTAGTATGTCTTCCTTGGTGATGCTGATTGAATAAGGGAACTTGTAAAATTTCGATGATTTATATGAGTTAAAGTACTTATCTATTTATAGACTGAACGTTCGACAACATTGACCTAAGAAATGTTTTTTTCCGATTTCCAAACGTTATCATTCAGAGAATCCTGCTTTACACGTGAGATCAATGCGGTGTAGAAAGTAAAATATTTAGGTGTTTGTTGGGAGTTGGGATCCTCATCTAAGATCTAAGATGGAATAAATCAGGTTGACATTGTTCTGGTCCAGGTTGACATTGTTCATCTGCTTGTGGAATATTGGGATGGAATTGGGCTGTTCTAAAAACTCACTTGAAAAAACTAGAGGTGGCACAAAAATGGTTGATTGATTGGGATAATTTTTCGAAATCCTTGTTTATTTTCGACTGAACGCTTATTCGCCGAAAGTAGACCGGCGAAAACTAATTTTCTTGGCTCGCAAGGGAAAGAAGTTGTCAGTAAGCTCCAATTAACATTAGAAATAGAGGAAATTGGATTATTTTTCCGCGAACAACAGAAACAATTGGTCAGAGATCACATACCTACCTTGCCCCCTTTATTTACAATAAAATTCCAACAACAATAAAAAATTCTGCAACTCTTAATGAATTCAAGAGGAAAATCAAAAATTGGTTGAAAATTATGTCGGCATTTTTTCATGTTTACATGATGTGCCTGCTCGCAAAAATTTTTTCCTGTCTGGATTTGTTTCTCTTTGAGTTTCTCTTTATGTTTTTGAGTCAATGAATCAATAACTTCCCACACAAGGCAGGTCGTTGGTCCAGTGGCTTGCCAATGGATGTGCCTTCGGAACATGCTTTTTTTTGACGTTTTGGAGAATGAAGGAACTCCTGTTAGTTTAATTAGTATTTTATGTTGTATCACAGGTTGTGAGAAAGTTTGTATGTGGGTCAAATAAACATTATAATTATTATTCGAGACCGTTCACTCTGAATTCTATAGTCAAACTAATAATAATCATTTTCTAGTTCAGCTTAAAAATGAATATTCTATCTTTAAACATATGAATTTGTTTCCCATCTAGATTTATTAGCTGAATGAAATCTCGTTTATGCGAAAATAAGTGTTGTTTTTCTCGTTCTTCACTGATTTTTTTCATTTCCATAATTGCCTGTGTTATGTAAAATGATTCTGCTCAATATTTCTGACGAATGACGAGTGCATCCAAAATATGGAGGAACAAATCTATTAATACATTCAAAATTTTCTGTGATTTCTCAGTCTTTGTGACTGCTCATGGAGAAATTATATCATTATCCGATACCTTGATACGCCAATGGTCGTGTTCCAGATGAAGGTGCCACCTTTGTTAGCAAGACAGATTCCTGCGGACATACAGCAAATTTTCCCGTTACCTTTTTGATTTACGACATCCCGGGCACCCTGTCCGGAAAAATGACATACTATGACGTCCAAAACGTCAAGAAAAAAGATGAACGATGACCGGCTTATGTAAATACAGGTAATGGGACCAGGGTGTCCGTTGTGGGGACGTGACGAGAAAGGGAAAAATCCTGGACTGGCGTTAATCATTCGGAAGGATTGGAAGGGTAAGGTATTTTGGAATAGAAAAAAAATGTGTTTTGTGACTCTGTGGGTTTTCCTATTTTGAAGGACACTAGACGAATTTCTGGTCATTAATATATGATGAATTTTTGTTTAAAAGTATCAAGGAATCGTTTATATTCTCTTCGAGAATTATTGATATTTCGGATAATCAAAATTATGTTAGTAATACACAATGAGATTTTGATTTGCTGCATATAGGTAGGTACCTAAATCTATAGGCAATGACCAGAGATATTTTGAATTTTGTATTGTAGTTTATGTTCTGGGTTTAATGGACGAGTTAAGAAACGTTTGCCAACCTTGTAAATATTCGCCTACATTCTTACCTTACAATGGAAACTTATTTTTTTTTTCAATTACATTTGAGGGGTTCAGAGCTGAAGTGAACCAAGTCCATGCAGCTTAGTTTTGGGATGAATGGCTTAGAAGTTGTTTATCACCAATTAATTCAAAAGTGACTTCTTTAGATTTTAAAAGGTTACAATGAAAGCATATGCTTACATAAGAATAGTAAATAAAGAAGTCACTTTTGAATTAATTAGTGATAAACAACTTCTGAGCCATTCGTCTCAAAACTAGGCTGCATGGACTTGGTTCACTTCAGCTCATTTGTGCTTTTCAGTTGCTGTAAGTATTTTACAATCCTTGGAATGTCGCAAGTTTTCAAATCTAAATTCGATTTACTCGAGCGTTGTGGTGATCTAGTGGAAAAATGAAAAAGAGGTTCTATGATGTATGCACTTTCAGCGGTGGGGAAAGCGTCTGCAGGTTCTCAAAGATGTAAAAAAATCGACAGGTGTACAGGGCGGGCAAAATTGGTGATACCTGAACTACAACTTTTTCAATCCAACGAGATAGAGGAGAATGCATGGCACATTACGAGCGTCATTTTTCGTGAAACTAATAATGCCATATACCAACTGCATTCCTTTATCTTATTTTGTTTTCGAGTTATAGCCCAAAATTTAAATTTTAACTTTGATCATTATCTCCGTTTCTATTTATGCTAGGATGTTGAAATGAAAACATTATACGGAAACTTTTTTATAGCAATCCAATGGCGTACTATGATTTTTTCCAACAGGTTGATTAGCTGAGCTATAACATAAAGTTGTGTTTTCCGTATGGAAACAGTTGTTGAAAATGACATAGAAAGACTGAGGGCGATGTATGATATATTTGTGAAACGGAAAAAAATGGGGATTCTTTTCAAGTCATTTTAAACTTAAACTACTGAAAAAACACAACTTCATGCTATTGCTCAGCAAATAAACCTGTTGGAAAAAATCATAGTACGCCACTGGATTACTATCAAAAAAGTGTCTCTATAATGGTTTTATTCCAACATCCTAGCACAAAACGAAACGTAGATAATGACGAAAGTTGAAATCGACAAAATTTCAATCTTGGCCTATAACTCAAAAACAAAGGAAGATAGTGGATGCAAGATGCAGTTGATGGTATTATAAGTTTCCGAAAAAAGACCAACATGAGGTGCCATTCATTTTCCCCTATCTCGTTGAATTAAAAAGTTGTCGTTCAGGTATCACCAATTTTGCCCACCCTGTACATACTCGAGCGTGTCAGATTAAGATTCTGTATATGCCCTACGTGTCTCTGATAATAAATTCATGTTAATCTGACAGTTTGCGTGGTGGGGCTAGGTTTACGGAAGAGTTGAAAATGGTAAAAAAAAATTTTTTCGAGCTTGTCACATTTTTAGAGGATATGCTAATTGGACCCAAAGGAAGCTACTTTTCAAGGGACTGACACAAGGTCACAGCGGTCCTTTGAGAATACAACAAAAATCGTTACAATAACCAATTGGGCTTTCTTAATCTGACAGTTTGAGGATGATAACAAGGCATTTTTTTTTAATATCTCCTCTTCTGTACCTCTAATTCTTCCTGTATTCATTATGAAAGTTGTAGAAAATAAAATTCTATAAAAATTTTGTCTTAAAAAATTTTACATATTCTTAACCGTTGTCGAGTTAGAGGACGATAAGGGCGACGAGCTTAGCCATGTGCGAAAAGCCAAGGTCAATTCATCGCCATATTATATCTCTAAATTGCTTCGGACAAAATTTGTAGAAAATGTTATGCCCTACAACTTCCATAATGAATGCGAAGAGGAGATAATTCGAAAAAACTTATTTTTGTGACTTTTATGGCCAATTATTATTGTTTCGGCTTGATAGATTATAGTTTTTCAGTTAATCTTGAATATTGAAAAAAAAAGCCACCGCGCTCGAGAGTCGAGAATGTACAGGGTGGCAAAATTGGTGATACCTGAATTACAACTTTTTCAACCCAACGAGATAGAGGAAAATGCATGGCACATCACGGTCGTCTTTTTTGGAGCAACTAATAATGCCATTATCTGCATTACTCTGTCTTCTTTTGTTTTCGAGTACATAATAGGACAAAATTAAAATTTCAACTTTGGTCATTATCTCTGTTTCTGTTTGAGCTAGGATGTTTAAATAACACATTATACAGACACTTTTTTGATAGCAATCCAGTGGCGTACTATGATTTTATCCAACAGGTATATTTGCTGAGCTATAACATAAAGATGTATTTTTTCTTATGAAAACAGTAGTTAAAAATGACTTAGGAAGACGGAGGGTGATGTATAATATATTTCTGAAACGGTAAAAAAATGGCGATTCTTTCTAAGTCATTTTAAAATACTGTTTTCATAAGAAAAAACACAACTTTATGTTATAGCTCAGCAAATATACCTGTTGGAAAAAATCCTAGTACGCCACTGGATTGCAATAAAAAAAGTGTCTGTTGTCTTCATTTCAATATCCTAGCACGAACAGAAACGGAGATAATGACCAAAGTTGAAATCGCCCAAATTTAAATTGGCCTATAACTCAAAAACACAAGAAGATAGAAGAATGCAGTTGATGGCATTATAAGTTTCTCGAAAAAAAGACGACATGAATGGTACATTGATTTTTCTCTACCTCGTTGGGTTGAAAAGTTGTAGTTCAGGTATCACCAATTTTGCTCACCCTGTACACGACACGTTTTTTCTTTCAAGTTTGGCGCCCTCCCATACATTTTCGTTACGCTTGAATTGTCAGATTAAGAGAATAATATCCTTTTTAACATGTAATTAACCACATATATCTTAATCTGACACACTCGAGTATGTACAATGATCGTTTTTTCTACTATTCTGTCCTAGACAATTCCCCCCGAGTAAATCCCGAATTTCCCTCTTAGGCTCCTCAACTACAAGTGATGAAAATCAATGAAAATTATATTGTATTTTCAAGGTAAGTTCTGACATTATTCAGGCTATGGCTTCAGGCTCATTTTTAGTCTATGGATATAAAACCATTAATATAATGCACGAAACTCGACTAAAACGCCTGAATATTGTCAAAACTTAACTCGAAAATGCAATATAAATTTTCTTTCATATCAATTAGATTTAGGATTTGGATTTGAGAGCTGCATATAATTTGAAAAAAAATACGTTTTCATTGTATGAGTGTAGTCGAATATTTACAAGGTTGGCAAACGTTTCTGAACTCGTCCATTGAACAAATTCAGGAATTAATTGTATCGATTTCGAATGCTGATTCATTTACTTAGTCGTACTTTAGGTCGTACATGTAGATTTCTATGATGATGAAACTGCAGAAAATAATTGTTATCTTTTGTGACCAGACATTAAGCTCTTAAGCTGCGTGTGAACTTTAAAGGCTTCCTTCGTAATCAACAATTCTTTAATCCGGAATATTCGAAAATCAACGAATATCTGATTAAAAATCGACAAGTTTTTCTTATGAAATTTCCAATACGCAATCATTTCAAGCATTCAAGTCGTAGGTATCCCCAAGACAGTCTTCCAACGACAACATATTCTGTTTTTTCTTGTGGTTCGATCGTCCTTTATCCACCTTTTCACCTATTTCTTCGGCACGTCGTAGGAAAGACAATAGTTTCATGGAAGCCCGAATGATTTCCTGTGGGATTAACCCAATATATCCCGGGAAATCTTCCTGACATCCGGAAGTGCATCCAATCCATCGATGTTGCCGTAACTGTTGTTGCCAACGTGGAATACCGTCACACCGCTTTTAAACTTTTCATGTTGTCGATTGATTATTTCTGTAAGTGATTCCACGGACTCGAGAGCGTATAAAAAATTTAAAGTCAGGGTAAAATTGAATGAATTCATATTTTGTTGCATATAGATTCCACAAAACGAACAACAAATTATTATATTTTTGAGGGATATAATCAAACCCTTAAAGTTTTCTCATAATTAATCTTGGAGAATAATAAAGCTATGTATACTGCAGAAGACATATCGAAGAATAATGTGATCTGTAATCTGCGGTGGACAAGCAGTAAGCATATTCTAGTCTAGTATTTTCTAACGACAAAAAAACATTAATAATTTCTGTTGTTTTAATCATAGAAGAAAAATATACAAAGAATGTCCCGAATCTAGTGAATCAAACGTCATACCACGATGAAGTAGACCAAATACGAGGATGTATTTATATCTAGTTAGCCTAGAACAGTTCCATGCATAAAAAAAATGCGTTACCATAGCAACGAACAATAACTCATTAGAAGTGTCAATGTGAAGTTTGAGGTCGAAAAAGTAAACCAGAGTTACGCAATAAATCAGAAGAAAGAAGATAAAGAATTGTGAAAATCGAAAAATTGGAGTATCGAGTATCATCAAGTACCTGTATTTAAAAGGGTTAAGAGGTAAGCAGATTTACGAAGATATGCTCAATACCCTTGGTGATCAATGTCCTTCGTATGCGACCGTGAAAAATTAGACTGCAAGCATCAAAAGAGGTAAATTTTTCATTGAAGATGATCACCGATCGGGAAGGCCAGTTTCTGTGCCAGTCCCCGAAAATATCGATGCAGTTCATGACATGATTTTATCAGACCGTCGAATTGGGCTAAAACGGATATCTGAAGCACTGAATATTTCTTACGAACGCCTTCATCATATAATTCACGTCAATTTGGACATGAGAAAAATTTCTGCAAAATGGATCTCCAAATGTTTGAATGTTGACCAAAAGCGTGCAAGTGTAGTAGCATCGCGTTCGATCTGTGCTCGATTTGAAAACGATATAGACTTCTTAAACCGAATTGTTACTATGGATGAGATTTGGGTACATTTCTACGATCCAGAAACAAAGCAACAATCGATGGAATGGCGACACTCTGGTTCTCCAAGACCTAAGAAGTTTCGTGTCCAAAAATCTGCTGGAAAAGTTCTTGCTTCAGTTTTTTGGGATTGCCTTGAAGTAATCATGATTGGATAAATGGTTAAGCATAGAACAATAACCGGAGATTAGTATTCGACATTACTGACCACTGTACGGGAAAAAATTAAAGAGAAAAGACGCGGAAAGCTATCCAAAGGTGTTTTGTTTTTGTAGGACAACGCCCCTGCACACAAATCTCATGTTGCCATGCAAAAAATTCGTGATTAGGGTTTGAATTACTAGAACACCCCCCTTATTCACCAGATTTGGCCCTATCCGACAATCATCTCTTTCCTCAACTGAAAAAAAATTTAAAAGGTCGTACCTAAATTTTCTTCCAACGAGGAGGTAATTGAAAAGGTCTAGAGACGTAATAAATGTATCCAATTAAGAGGAAAATATATTTAGTAAGAAAATATTTTGACATTGAAATTTTGTAGTAAGCTAAGAATTTTTCAATATATCCCCGTACTATCGAATGACACCAACATTAGTTCAGACAAAATGTACCGTTTCCAAAAATAACCTTACCTAAAATTTCCTATTTCAGGTATTTTTTTAATCACAGGGCCAATTTGTGAAAGGATAGCGTTTTTTGCTCATATTAATCCTAGATTATTGTATTATTCCCCACCCCTATAGACTATAGAGAGGGTTTATTCTGAGTAATAAAAATTATGTCGAAAAAAAGCATTTTAATTCACATTCACTGAGTTTTACGATCAACTACTTAGATTGATTTTAATTATAGGAGTGATAATTTGAGCTAAAATCGCTATCCTTAATCACAAACTGGCCCTGTGATTGAAAAAATCTTATTGAAAATCGGAAATTTTAAGTTTTTTCATAAAATTCTAATTATTTTGAAAACGGTATATTAAACTAATGTTGGTGTCTACTCTATCGTGGTCTGATGTATGATTTAATACTTTTGGTACATCCTGTATATGAATTTAACCTAGAAAAGTATTTGTTTAAAGAAATTTCTTTCGAAAATGTGAAAAACAGTTTGAAATTCATAATATAATCGGTCAGTGCATAGACTTGTATTTAATCGGACTACTGTATACACAGATAATAGAATCATATCCATGGACATAGAGACTCTATGTCTATGTGTATATATAACGTGCGTTCAAAAAAATTCGTCGTCAAGTAGGCTATGAAATTTTGAAGGCTGATGTTCGGTGGCTGAACGTATGTCTTTCCTTGAATTATTCATCTTCCCAAAATGTAAACAATGATGACATTAACCCATATATCGTAATTTTGTACGGAAAGGTACTTTTTAGAAAAAGTTACCTGTAAATTTCACCCAACGTTCGAAAAGCATTTCTTTCATTGAGTAAGATGACAAGAATCCAAACAATCTGGAGCGGTTAGAAAAATTCTTCGTAAAAATTTTAACCGTCTATTTTTATACTTAAGAGACATGAATCTTGAATTGATCGTGGTATTGTTTTTTTTGTAAGAAGGTTCTAGATACTTCAGTCATATGAATAAATCACAGTAAGAATCTCAATAATATGTTTATTAATTCTCTATAAATATTGAATTACATGAAAATAGCTATTGGACAATTTATTGAAATTCAATTCAGCTATAAAAAGGCATGATGCTTTCTCCTTCATAACGTTCTGCTATTTAAGTTCCATAAAAGAAAGTAGGTCCACATTTTGCCTTTGACTGATGCATACTGAACTCCAATTTTTCTTGGATGCTACAAGGTTAGGTAATCACAACCTTTTCAGTTTTCTGATAACATGTCAATCTTTATGGAAACAAATGGATATCTTTTTTTCAAAATCGGGTGGCATATGCCAACGGATACTCCAGCCTCCAGCCACTTGAGATAAAACCTGAACAGAGGTTTGTCGAGCTTCTGTCACCATGTTTTCATTATTGCTGAACTCTGGAGTTTTCTTCTTTGGTCGACCACTTCCTTTTTTGTTTGAACATACCTGTTTCGTCAACACGTCGCAAAACAATTCATACTTAATAATCTACAGCAACATTGGCTTCTATGAAGTCGCCGGAACAGAATATTTCCATTCTCCTTCAATTTTCTTCCCAATTTTGAAGTAGGATTCAATAGTAAAAGCCTTTCACACCTCCGTAAAAACCTCCTTTGAAATTTGCTGATAATTTTAATTCAACAACAATCCAAAATGCTAAAATTACAGTTCACCTGGAAAATAGTATAGCACGAGCTGAGAATTACGTTTAGACACGGAATATCGACGTTCAAAATTCCATAGCCTACTTGACGACGAATTTGTTTGAACGCACGTTATATCATTTGAGAAAACCACAGAAGAACGTCGACGAAATCTAATCTTGTCAATCTCTGATCAAGAGGTATGTTTCAAAACTGGCCAAATAAACAGAACATAGAGCAGTGAAATAAAATTGATTTCCTCCTATCCCAACCATTGTTGCTCCGTGTAATTACCCTCGATCGCCATTAAGTGCTCTACGTGTTTCTACCAATTAAAGCCCCAGCGTACCCAAAACAACCCCTATAACTGAGGACATAATCTCATCAGTATTTAGCATTCCGTCCGTTCTTCCACGAATAGTGCGAAACACAGAAAAACGAAGGGTTCTCACATTCCACCACCACCGCGGTGGAAAATACCTGGCATTTCCCGCGACGCGTTCTGCTGGAACGACGGCCTCCAGACGCCGACGCCGCATTCAACAGGTCCCCTACGAGAATTTTAGTTCGGGCATCGACCCAGAAAACTAGTCGGGATATCGGCAGAGTCGGTCGCCCGGAAATATGTATCGTTTTCTATGAACATGTCGTCATGTGACTATACTCCATTCAAATTTATTTTAGCAGTCGGTTGGCCATGAAATAATTTTCTCAAGTTTTTGTAACTAGAATGGAGTTAGGTTGGCACTCATGAAATGTCGTTAATGTCATAACGCCGTTGCCACAACTCAATTTTTATTTCGAAAATGCCGAAAGTGATTGAAAAAAAAAAGACAGGGTTTCAGGAAGTGCTATTTAGAATTCACGTCCGCTCATTCAAATAGTTATACCCTGATATTCTAAAATCCACAATATGTCAGACGGTAGCGAACATATTCAATGTAAGAGAATTTATATAATGTTTCATCTGAATCTAAACAACTTATATTTCAGCTGATTATTTCAACAATCAGAAAGATTGTGAATGTAGAGGATGACAAAGAATTTCCTTCTATTGAGAGACCCAGAAAAGTGGTGGCATTTGAGAATTTTATGTTTGAGTGAATTAATGCGAAAAGTTTACTACAGGATTTTCGATGAATGTCATCGTAGAATAAGTTCCCGAAAATTGATTTTTCTATTTTCATTTGATTTGTCCTATACATTGTAAATGTCTTAAAGTACCAATAAATACCTAATTATTATTATTATATCAATGTATTAAGATGAACAGCCACAAATATGCGCCAGTTGTCCTGTTAATTGCTTATTCATGTGAAATTTTTGTTCAAAGGTGAAGTTCATCTTGACTTGAAACTTCCTTTAATTCCTTTCACTTTTATTGATGCAAGATGATTTTTGTTGAAGAATTTAACATTCTTGTAATTATCTGTTAATTCCTTCGGGAGATACCCATTCCCAAACACTACATCATATGCATTTCATCTTCGGGTTAATATTTTTGAAATCTATTATACAACTGATGTAACGTATTCAAACTTAAGCCAAAGAAGATAACGAACTCTCCTCAAGCTAGTACATATTATGATATTATACTGATCTCTTGTATTTTCCATGCAAATAACTGTATTTGGTATGCCTTCAATCAGTTTGTTCAAACTTCAATTATGTTCGTCACATATTTTCCGAAGAGTTTCGACATTGTGATAAAATACGGAATAACAGAAACTTACGTAGAACGGGCAACATAGCGTTAATTTAAAACCCAAAAATGTTTTGATAGGCTTTATAACCCCACATTTTCGTACTATACAGAGTGAAATGTGTCAAATTTCCATGACCAACCATGAGTGCTACAATAAAAGTGAACGGAGTATAGGAATTGTTGGTTGCTTTTGCGAGATGTAATTTTACAAAAAATTATTTGGTAATTTTCGTTACCATCTAGAACTACCAAGATTGTTCCAATTCTTCAACATCCTTTATTCTTAAATCTTAGATATTCTATGATTGAACGTGGTTTAAGAATTTAACCATGAAGAGAAGAGAGAAGGAGAACGATCGCTGCTTTGAGACCAAAGATTATTTGTCCAATAGTTTTTTAGTAATAGATAGTTCATGTTTTTGCCAATAGCCGCGTTGGCGATCATGGGAGAACGAAATTTTGATTTAAACTAGTTGTAGTTGGCTCAGTGAACTGTCTTCCTGGTGAAATATGATAAGAGAAAGAGAACAACATAATATAACCATGGTGAAATGTTGAAGTGTGAGCTAGTGTAATAGTTGTTTGGCATCGGAAAAAAAAGGAGAAGAGATAAAATTTCAGAGTGTATTTTTGAGAGAAAATTGGAAAAAAACCTTACCTCAAGAATCGACTCCGAATCAATTTGAGTGTCAAAGCACTTTTGCGATGAAGATACCAAAAAAGATAATAGATTCATTATAAACCAAATCGAAATTGTCATCCCCCGTGAGAAGTAGACTCTTCTGAATAAAAATATCTGACCAATAAAACTACATGGTTCAGAAGCGGATATTCTTGAAGAATTTTGTTGGCATAACATAATATATGGTTTATAACGGTTCTCAGCTGAGTGTTGGAAACATAATCTACTGTAATAAATAGTCCTATGGACGTCCATAGGACGTCCTCTTCGGACATTACGGACATCCATGGGACGTCCATTTCTGGTACAATGGACGTTCTATGGACATCCGAGGGACGTACAAATGTCACAACTTTGAACCGAATTCGGACGTCCATCGCGGACGTCCAATGGATATCCCGTTGGGACCATCATTAGCTATCTCAACGGTACAAAAATTTACCACGACGTTGGCTATCCTATCTATTAGAATTTTAATGTCCTAGAACCCAATGGGTCGTATACATAAAGAAGGGTATTTGCTTTTACTCTAATGCTGTCCTGGTCAGTTGCTTATAAAATGTATAAGTTCGTTTCAATAAACTGAAGTAAAAGCATTTACTATTTCTTTATGCATATGGTCCAATGTCTTACACTCAGACGCAGATGGTATTTTCTGTGTTGTTCTCATTTCCACCCATACTTACTAGAAAGTTTTTATACTTTGCCTGGATTCGAACTCGCGAGTACGTGGGGACATCGCATTACTGAGCTTCGCTGCAACCGTCCTAGCTACCGAGACTAGACGATATACCTACTTGTAGGAACATATTCATTATATTGTTAACTGATTTATGGAATAGTAGTCGATTAATACAGAAATACCATATAATGAAAACTAAAAGTCTTAAAACTCAAACATAGATTATTTAATAATACTAATTACTCAAGTATTTAGTCTTCGTTCATCATAACGTTATACATAATATAATATTCATAAGATATTTATATACTACAAAGCGGAAAAATGGAGTTTAGTGAAAAATAATATTAAATTTTGGTGTTCATTGCTATACATGTATGTATTATTTGGTCCATATACGTACTCCTAGTGAATATCCGGTATGGACATTCAAAAGATGTCCCTACCGGATATCCACTAGGTATCCGTGATGGACGTTATACGGACCATGTAATGTGTATATGGAATTTGGTCCATATTACGTCCATTACGGACTCCTAGTGAATATCCAGTATGGACATTCAAAAGATGTCCCTACCGGATATCCAATAGGTGTCCGTCATGGACGTTATACGAACCATGTAATATATACATGATATTTGGTCCATATTACGTCCATTACAGACTCCTAGTGAATATCCGGTGAGGACATTCAAAAGATGTCCCTACCGGATATCCAATAGGTGTCCGTCATGGACGTTATACGGACCATGTAATATATACATGTTATTTGGTCCATATTACGTCCATTATGGACTCCTAGTGAATATCCGGTGAGGACATTCAAAAGATGTCCCTACCGGATATCCACTAGGTGCACGTGATGGACGTTATACGGACCATGTAATATATATGTATAAGTTATATGGTCCGTACTATGTCCATCACGGACACCTAATGGATATCCAGTAAGGACATATTTTTGACATTGCCTGTATTAAGTCGGTCTGGGACTATTTTGGAACTATATGATACGGACATATGTCATATAGTCCGTATTATGTCCATCACGGTCATCCAATGGATATCCGATACGGACATTGTACATCAATTGGACTAACAATGGATATCCATCTTGGACGTCCTAAAACTGTCCGGAAACGGACGTCCAAAGGACATTCAAATCAAGTCCATGGACGTTCCGACGTTAAATGGACATGAATTGTACGTCCCATGGACGTTGTGTGCTATTAGGGATATCCTGCTTTCAATAAATAATGATAAACATATGTACGTAAAATTTTTCGTTCAGTGATTTCTTTTGAATTTCATTCATTATTATGAATGAATAAATCTGATAACTTATTCCCCTTAATAATATGAATTGTATCTTATTGCATATAAATCACAAAATTCATATTTATTATAGATTCGAAGAAACGTGTTTGAAAATGCATCAGAAAAAACTATCGTTACACATAACCTAAAATGAAATGAAGGCAGTTCATTTCAAATTGACACTTATTGATTCTTTTAGCGATCGCAGCGACTCCTATTTTCCCCGTTTTTGGAGAAACATTTTTACTACGGCGATCGTTCTCCTTCTCTCTAACAAATGTTCACTTTTTCATGAGCTTTTTTCGGATATTTGGACGCTGTTTCTGAAACATCGATGTATCGTTTTCAGTCCTAATTATAATGAAAGAAAAAGCCGTATATTACTCACCCAGCTGTTTTCGTATTCCGTTTCCCATCTTGCTCCGCCAGAGGCTGTGAATGAGGGTAGGGTCTGCCCTCCTCCATTCTCTCCATCCTGACAGGGTCCTTCTGATGCCTCCCACACCTCCACCCCCAACGGGGAATAATATAGTACCTGGTATTGGAGTGCTTACGGAACCTGCTTGAGGCTGACCGTGCTGACTTATTTGAGGGGCCGGTAATCCTTCCACTGCATCAAGAATTCATAGTTTTAGAGAAATATTAATGCGTCCAGAGGAATTGGAAAGTAATCTTGGACGTGATCAGTTTTGAATTCAAGAAAGGATTCGGTATACAAAATTCAGTATTATCAAATCAAATGATATACTCAAATATTAAGAGGTGAAATGCATTGGAGGGTTAATTGCGAGCGCCGTAGGCACGAGCTAGGAAAAAAGGAATTAACTCATAAAATGGAGTTATTTTGGGTGGGAATGAAATGACGCCCGAAAGGCTTCACTGGATAATTATATCTTTTTTCCCGGAACTCATCAGAAATACATGAAAAATGCCTAAGCAAAAGGTGGAATTATTGACATTTCTATAAATTCATAGAGGGAAAACCATAGAACGTAATACATTCATCAGAACCTGGAACATAGGGTGAGTCTTTGACTCGTACAAATGTTTTAACAGTAGATTCTTGAAGTAAAAAAAACTCTTTTTTTCTTAACCATTTTCTCCAAATCGGCTTGGTTCAAAAGATACAAGCTGTTAAAAAACCAACCATAAATTTTTTTTTATTTTCAGTTCTTTTTATCTCACAAACGGTTTTATCGATTGAAATGAAAGTATTCTTCATATTTTCTCGTATAATGCGCCGTTTTCGAGTAATTTGTTCAAAAATTAATAAGTATGCGGGCAGTCCGGGAGAGTTTAACTCCTTTTTACTCTGAAGCCGCTTGAGTTGTATCTGTAAATGGTAGCAACTCAAATTTGCGTGAAGATATCATGCCCGAATAGGTAACGACAGATAATAGTAGAGTGATGGTCAAATGAACATTTTGGGTACAGCAATTCTTTTTTTAGGAACCGAAAATACGCTCATGTCTTCCTAACCCATGGTAGAGTTGAACAGGGGTAGACAGAGACTTGACCATAAGTTTGTTTATCTGGAAAAACATTGAAAGGAAACAATTTCCAATGACCATCGGTTGTCTATGTCAAAGTTTTCATCATCAGATGTATCAGCGTATGAAATACATATTTTCTATTTCAGAGTCACTCTCACATATTTCCGAGATGTTTTTCACTTTTTTGAACCTTTGTATATTTTTTATATTTATTTCTATAATTCAATTTTTTTATTTTCAAGGCAAACTATTATCTAAGCTCAGTGAGGAAAACTTGGACCACTGATTATGTCTCCCGACCATAGTATCATGGGTCAAGTCTCCCGCACTCTCTTTTAGTCTATTCAACAGATGTTTTCTTGAAACGATATTAATCAATGAAAGCAATAAAAACACCACGCACCTATCAAGCTTTTCTGACAGTGTAACAAACCAAAATTATTCAGTTTCATACTTCCTAACAACAAAATCACGTTCAACCCTCTCACTCCCGAACTGTTCTAATGGCGCCACCAAGTACACCACCAAGTAGTGCCTTATTACGAGTGTGTCACAAGCTATTTACGATACCGGTAGTGCGAAATTTGAATTGAAATATTTGAGGTGTGCAAATCCCTCCTACCTGGGCAAATCTCCCGGACTCCCCCTATCTGTGAAATTTGAAAAATTGGGTACTTTGGCTGAATACAATTGTTTAAAAGATCCACAGATGTGTAGTGTCACAGATTTAGCTAGATTTTGTTTTTCCAGGGGTGGTACAGCTGATTACGAAAATTCAAAATGGCTTTATCTTTTTATCAGGGCCGAATCGGAAAAAATGGTATGGGAAAAAAGTGTTTCTTTTGACCTCAAGAATCTACTGTTAAAATATTTGTACGAGTCAAAGACTCACCCTGTATATCTATGTTCCAAGCATCAAAATGATAACTATCATTCAATGTGAATGGTAATGGGTTTTTATCTTTCAGATTTCTGAAAGTATGGTCACATATATGTGACCTCATCGTGAATTAGAATATATTCTAATTCACGCCCGAGGTCGGTCGAAGGTCGAATCAGTTTCGTTTGATCGTTATCGTTGGTTGAGTTATACGGTATTGATGAGCAGAACCCGTCTATAGCTGCCCTACTCTACTTTTTGATTGAAGGTCGGTTTCTGCCAGTCAAATACAAGTCAAAAACAAGTATCGGTCCAAGGAACAGGAAAATCCACACACTATTCTTTCAGTAACGTTTCGGCTCCTTTATTGGGCCTTCTTCAGGCGTCAGAATAATGATAATTCAAAAACTTTCATAGATGAAAGTTGTCAAAAATTATACACTAAGATTTCACCAAGGGGTAATGTATAAATCGATGTATTCATCTGTATTCCTCATCATTCAGATGAATACATCGATGTACAGGATGGACAATAATCGTTGTGGGGACCTCGAGAACTATAGCAGCTAGAAGAAAACGGATGACTCATTCTCGAGCTGTCTTTGCGTGACTAATCCAAATCTGAAAACAGAATCGGCCTATCATTTTTAGATTTCGAGTTATAAATAAAAATCGAGATTTTGACGATTTCGAAAACATCTCATAACTTTTTTGTCTTTGAAATTACAGATCTGGAACTTGAACCTTCTTAAGGACATAGAATCTACCGACAAAAATTTTTTTTTCAAATCAAAAATATCAAATTCAATAAAAGTTTGCATTTAAAAAAAAGAAAGTTCACCTGATGATTCGAAATGAAAAAATATTTTGAGCTAGATTCTACATTCTTCGTTAAAAAGTGTCTGTAGCAGGTTCAAGTTTCAGATTTGTAACTTCAAAGACAAAAAAGTTATGAGAACTTTACAAAATTGTCAAACTCAAAAACGAAGTATCGTTGGAGGCTGCGGTTTTCACCATTCTTTGTTTCTCTGAAAATGAGCTAGGAAATGTGTCATCCGTTTTCTTCTAGCTGCTATAGTTCTCGGGATCCTCTCAGTAGACAACGAATTGACCCTTCTTCTCCTTGATGAAATCTTAGGCCCGGTTGTTCAATTAGTGATTTAAGTTAATCCTGGATTAACGTGACAGATTTGAACGGAAATGTCAAAATTAATCCAGGATTGACTAATAACGAATTGAACAACCGGGCCTTAGAGTATAATTTTTGACAACTGTATTCATCTGTATTCATCATCATTCAGATGAATACATCGATGTATACATTTCCCCTTGGTGAAATCTTAGTGTATAATTTTTGACAACTTTCATCTATGAAAGTTTTTGAACAATCATTATTAAAGATAAATTCAGATGCATACCACCCGCTAATATGAATATCAACAAGTGTTACGATCTGAATTGAACTAGCTAATTTGCCATCGTCAGGGCCCCAAATGGAGTGAGCTCCATCGCTGAACATGGTTTCGGTCTCATTTGACCTCATCAGTGCAACATAGCGTTTGGAATTGATGGACCCTTATTCAACACTGGCACGCGCTACTGAGTACTATCCAGTAACACAGCGACTACTGAGTACTGTACAGTTACCCAGAGCGCCAACCAGTATGAAACGGTGTCCGATTCAATCCCCTCCAGATAGAAACCCAGACGAAGACAATAGCAAAGATTAGGATCTTTGTAAAATAGCATATGTCCCATATTTTCTATAATTCAGTACGCCGATTCGCTTTGCGAACAACTGACGTGTGATGAATTGAGAAGTTTGGGAACACGTTCAGATCACGGCAGAAATGATGCCAGCGGTACAATAATAATAAAGATAGATCACGCCTAAACGGCGTGATTTTCTCCATCGAAGATTAAAGATATGATGAGGTCAAATGAGACCGAAACCATGGTCAGCATCTGCTCTTCTTCGATGGGGCGTATTCCATTTGAGGCCTTGACGATGGCAAATTGGCTAGTTCAATTAAGATCGTAACACTTGTTGATATTCATATCAGTGGGTGGTATTCATCTGAATTTATCCTTATTATTGTGTTCATTGCCTCACCGTTTAGGCGTGATCATTCTTTATTACTATCATTATTCTGACGCCTGAAAAGGCCCAATAAAGGAGCCGAAAGGTTGCTAAAAAAATAGTGTGTGGATTTTCTTGTTCCTTGGACCGATACTTGTATTTTACTTAATTATTCTGGAACGATAATTGTTGTACTTGGTAGTCCTTCATAATCTTTCATAGCCATAACGGCTTTAAATGGACCTTATTTATTCTTAACGAAAGCTCGTCTTTCTAACCTGAAGTTCGTATAGATCGTGAACTGGACTTCCACATCAAAAATTTCCTCGAACCTCACACACGTGTTTCGTTATGACAATAGCATCTTCAGGTCGCCGAGTAGTTAAAACCCCCGCCCCCGCGCCTACCGGAGATCTCCGTTTTCATAATCCGCATTCCATCATCCCATCCAATCTGAAAGAATGGGGCGAATTTCTTCGAGCGAAAACGGCGGAAAGAAAGGCGAGCCGTGTTTTCCGGTCGGCGGAAAAGCGGCAGCTCGCATCGCGGCATTCAGGACGGCACAAAAGGGTTACGGAAACATGACCCGACAGCCTGTTTTTCCAGTCATTTGAAACGTACGACGTACGCAATCCAATATTTATGCCCTTTCCGGGTGGTTTTGCCGGAGTTGTTGGATCGGGAAACGGGGGCACATCCGGAATACAATACGATAAGATGGGCCGGCTGGACCGAATGTGTGTCCTTTTATCGGGAACGAAACGTCTCCTGAGGGGGTGGAATTGGCCAAGTAGGAATCGACAGGAAGAAATGAGAAGAATAGGATTGAACCATTTGAAAGCCTGATTGAGATTTATTGCTGACGTTTCGTGGAAGATTCGAGTTGAGATTGACAGGTCTTAACATCAATTCTTGTCAGAACGACAGATGAGGTTCGATGGTTCTCTATAATATTTGTTCGAATTATTGCACGCAAAAACTTTTCGGTTAACCTCGAAATTATCAACTACCGTTCATTATGATGAATAATGATATTTGTTACACAGCTATATGTATATTTGACCCGAGCAACATTCAGTTTTGATAGTTGGTGAAATTTCCACCATTTTGAATATGGCGGCTGCAATATACAGAATAGAAATATACGAAACACATTCATATCTCTAGTACTAAAAAACAAAGATTATAGAGTAAAAAGATTTGAAACGCCCTCATATCTCTAGTACTAAAAACCGACTATATTTTGATCAGTCAAAACACATTTGACAATGAGATGGCTCTGAAAACGTACTGTCAATATAGAAAACCTGTTTAGTAACAGTTTTCTGTTTTATAATAGAGGGGCGCGAAATTGTAATTCTATTCCTTGTTTTGAATTTCAATATCGACTTTGTTGAGACCATAAAACAAACATCCTGTACATCAAAACAAAAGTATGGTTTTGTTTTGTGATCAGAATGTTAGTTTTCATCTGAACATTGTATCAATTGATATCAATGAAACACGCTGTCGGATGTGCTATATTTTTATTTGCAATTTATAGAAAATTCACAAAAATTGTTAAATTTAAATTTAAAAAAAATTTAAATTAATTTCAGAACCTCAACTAAAAAAAAACTTGAGGTATACAAGAGCTGTATATTAGCCCTTCGGTGGAGTTTCTTTATGATTTCTTTATGATATGGTCTCTTTATGACACAATATACGAATTGAATAATGAACGAACGAAACACTTACAGCAGGTTTCATAGAACTTTGACTTTCCAAACAAAAATTTGACACTTCCTCGATACCCAAAAGGAAATCAATAAAACCTTTGCATTTCTGAATATATTGAAGGAGCAGCAATTGAGAATCTTTGAATGGACGTATAAACGTCATAATTTGTCCTAAATTGGCCCTTCTTGCAAGGTATGCTTCCTGCATACAACAATTGACGTTGATGAACAGGTCTCAATCGACTTGCAGTGAAATGTCCATTGCACATGGTGTAGTCAGTAGTGTTTGCAGGTCTTTACGACCTGAAAATTTTATCCACTTCGTAGCGCTGAAAATAAAAGTCAATGAATGACCGAATCACATGTTACCAGTTTTAATACTTACAGTCCCATTTTCCTTAATAAAATTCGTTTTATTTGATCCACAGTTCTTCACCATTCAATAATTTTCGAACGATATTTTGAGGTTTTCGCCAAGAAATTAGACAAAAATTTCAATAATCAGCAAATAGAACGAGCTTAATAAACAAAAGGCGATACGAGAATTAAAACATTCAAAACTTCTTTGATCAAAATGGCCATCTGACATCTCACAAAATTTTATTTGTCCCTCGAATTAATATTTTTACCAGTCTTAGGGCCTTAAAAACACATTTGAAACACAGATAGCGCTCACATCACTTTAGTCGCTTCGTTTCCTATCTTTCTACTCTATAATCTTTGCTAAAAACCGTCTACATTTTGGCCAGTGAAAACACATTTGACAATGAGATGGCGCTGACAACGTACTGTCAATACGGAAAAACTGTTTAATAACAGTTTTCCGTTTTATAATGAAGGGGCGCGAAATTCGAATTCTATTTCTTGTATTGATTTTCAATGTCGACTTTGTTGAGACCAGAAAACAAACATCCTGGCCGACAACATAAAAATATGGTTTTATTTTGTACCAGGATGTTAGTTTTCAACTGAACATTGTTCGGAATCTGTCGTATTTGTGCTTTATTTTTATTTCCAATTATTTTATAAAAAATTTTGAATTATGGACAACGAATAGAGCTTTGACTAGGGGATATAAGAGTGTATGTGATCTGCTATACGTCAAAGGTGTTATTTCTGTGCGATACTTTGTTTTGAATTGATGAACTTGTTGAATTTGTACAATTTATATATATATATATATATATATATATAATAGGAGTAATTTTAAGGGTTTAACGACTCTTTTGTGGAATAGAAATACTCTTTTTTCTCAACCAAGCTTTCGCAATTATTTTTATTGCTTCTTCAGGGTTTCTACAATATAAAATACAAAGATCAATTTAATATAAAAACATTTCTCTTTTAAAATTACCGAAAGTGAGGTTAAACGTTTCACTGACTTCAACAACGCATAACATACTTCGACTACAAGTAGTACAGACAGAACTTATTTTTCGTTTTTTCGTCATGTATATCTAGTTTTTATTCAGTCAATTTCAATTTATTTGTCCAAATTTCTTTTATAACTCTCACTCTATTACGTCGCATTTAACATTTGTAAATTTCAATGTCATGATCACAGAATACACAAACCACAATTTCTTGTCAATCAGTTCTTCTTCATCATCCAACGTCTGCTTCCCGGCTCCTGTTCAGTCTCATTTCCAGTAAATAGCTGTACATATTGCTCAAATTATTAGTGTCGCTTTTTTTATTCATTGTATTTCCATTTTTTCTTATTTTTATCATCTCATGTATTAGTCGTTTTTGATAATTATTTTCCGTTTTCAAAATTTTTACATTTTCGATATCGGCTTTGTGATTTAGATTTTGGGCATGTATTGCCAGAGCACATCTATCTTTTCCAGTTCTTATGTCTGACTTATGTAAAGATAATCTACTTTTCATCCACTGCGAAGTCTGACCGATATACACCTTGTCACAATCCAGGCAACCTATCTGATATATCACATTGCTCTTCACCATCATTGGAATCGGATCCTTTAGTCTACTATACAATCGTCCAACTGTTTTTCGATTATAAGCTGCTATTTGGACATTTTCATCTTTGAAAATATTGTTAACTTTCTTTGTTAAATCCTTTATGTTTGGTAAGGATGCAAATTTCATATCTGCTTTTTGCTCTTGTTGTTCATTTACGTTTATTGTCGTATTTGATGCATATAAAAGTTTTTTTATCATGCCAGGTGGATACGAGTTCTGTACCAATATTTCATATAACTGCCTCAATCCTTTCTTTTCGAATGTGCTATGACAGATTTTACTTACTCTATTTTTCATTTGTTTTATGAAATTTATTTTTATGTTTATGTTATGGTCTGAAAAATAGTTTATTAATTTATTTGCACATGTGTTCTTTCTGTACCAATCCAGTTTTATCAAATTTCCATCTCTGTGTACCTTTGTGTCCAGGAAGGGTACGCCACACTCTATGTCCTCTTCTTCAACTGTAAATTTCAATTTTGTATGATATTCGTTGAAACATTTTAGTGTTTCATCAACTTTGTCGCCCGGCAGTACCATTAAAATATCATCCACAAATTTTTTTAATATTGGAATAATGAACCTTAATTTCAATAACGATTGAATCACTAAATCGTCCATCACATATTGTGCTATTATAGGACTTAGTTCCGATCCCATCGCACAACCGACTATCTGAGAATAGAATTTCCCTCTGAACGTACAATAGTTTTTGTCCAGGAGAAAGGACATTATCTCAAAGAAAGTATCTTCATCCATCGATGTGTGCTGCTTTATATCCTCCCATTTATTCTTCAGAACACCAACAATCAAATTTTTTTCTAAAGATCCAAACAGATTAACCACATCAAAAGACACTATTTTGTAATTATCCGGTAATATGTAATTATTAATCTGATCTGAAAACTGGAAACTATCTTTTATGTAAAAATCATTATCTGTATTGTAGGCTGCCTTTAAAATAGACGCCATAAACCGTGAAAGAGATATATATAATCATTATCCCAAATTACCTTTCGGTGTATGGGTTACATTGGGTATATGTAATTCAATTTTTTCAATTATTATCTGAGTAAACACTCTTAATGACAATTTATATCAGAAATTAATATGAACCAATATTCATTATACCATCATAGCATACACATTTCTTCAGTTCTTCACATATTATTCATTACAGAATTTTCAGAACCACAATTAAAAAAAAACCTTGCAGAGGTATACAAGACCTATATGTTAGCTCGTCAGTATACTTTCTCTATGCGTTTTCATGATTTCTTTATGGTATGGTCTCTTTATGATGCAATATACAGGGTGTCTGTAAACAAATGCGAAGGACTTGATGATTCCTCGATGAAAATAGGCAGGCGTAGATCCTATAAATTTTTTTCGAAATCGACCTTCCTTCCAAGATACAGCCTTTGGAAGGCGATGACGAGTTGACAGTTTTTAATTTTTTTACGGGTTCCAAAAAACACTGAGTCCTACAACTATACAGGGTGATTCATAACTATTGGGACATAGGCTAAGGGCAGATTGTTTGGACCAAAATATGGCGATAGGACCAAATATACCTCAATAAAATATTGCTGTGAAAAAAGATAGAGGGCGTTAAAGTTGAATTTTTTTTCGTTTTTTGCTAATAATTTCACTGTATATTTTTTCATCCGTTTTTAAGAAAAACACAATTGAACAGTTCATAGCATCGGAAGAGAATTTGAAGTAACGATTTATTTATTTATTTCGACGATAAAGCATAATTAAAAACAATGTAACATTAAAAGAATAAACTTAAATTAAATGTTCTACGTGGCCTCCTCCGACTTCTATGCCTTTTCTAATTCTTTTAATAAAGGACTTTCGAACTTCGAAGAAGATATTGTTCTCTCCCCTTATAAAACATTCAACTTTAACGCCCTCTATCTTTTTCCACAGAAATATTTTATTGAGTCCTTGAGTTTTATTTGGTCCTATCGCCATATTTTGGTCCAAACAATCTGCCCTTAGCCTATATGTCCCAATAGTTATGAATCACCCTTTAATTTATTATCATAGACAGACAGTATCTCAGGATATTTTATTCTATTTTACTTTTACGATGAAATGGATCAGAACTGCTTGAAAGCTTTCATTTATTCTGAGAAAAGTATCGACTGCTTCAAAATTTTCCAAGAGACTTTTTTTCTCCAGAATTGAATGGGAAACTATAAAAGAATCTTATTAATCTAATTTTTCGAAAATCTATCCTACGAAAACGATTTTTGAAGGAAAATCATAAGGGGTTGTAATTTTCAACTCCTAATAAAAAAGATATGAGATTTAAAAAATTGTGTGAATAAAATCTACTTAGTGCTCCAAATCATGTATGGTTTTATGACTCAGCGATTTTTAGAACCCGTAAAAAAAATTAAAAACTGTCAATTCGTCATCGCCTTCGAGAGGCTGTATCTTGGAAGGGAGGTCGATTTCGCAAAAAGTTTATAGGAACTACCCCTGCTTGTTTTCATCGAGAAATCATCTCCCTAAGTCATTTGTTTATAGACACCCTGTACAAATTGATTAATGAATGAACAAAACACTCACACCGGTTCCATAAAACTTTGCTACATCACTCGATTTCCAAATCGAAATCAATAAAACCTTGAAGGAGTAGCAATTGAGAATCTTTTAATGGACGTATAAAAGTCATAGATTTCCCTAAATGGGCCCTTCATGCAAGGGATGATTCCTGCATACAACAATTTACGTGGATGAACAGTTCCCAATCGACTTGCAGTAAAATGTTCACTGCACATGGTGTAGTCAGTGCATGTTTGCAGGCCTTTACGCCCTGAAAATTTTATCCACTTCGGAGCACTGAAAATAAAAATCAATGAATGACCGAAGCACATGTTACCAGTTTCAATACTTATATTTACATTTTCCTTAGTAATGTGATGTGAAAAACTTATAATAATTTCCGAGAATCCATTTTATTCAATCCACAGTTTTTCACCCTGCAATAATTTTCGAACGATATTATTTAGAGGTTTTCACCAAGAAATTAGTCAAAAAAAAAAAATCAAATTCAATAATCAGCAACTATAACCAGCTAGATAAAAAAAAAGGTGGTATATACGAAAATCAAAAAATTCAAAACCACTTTGATCAAAATGACAATCTGAAAGATGACAAAATTTCATGTTTCTGTAAATGGCCGTCGAATTAATATTCTAACCAGCCTTAGGGTCTTAGAAACACATTTGAATGACAGATGGCGCTCACATCACTTCAGTCGCTTTGTGTCCCATCTTTCTACTCTATAATTTTTGCTTTTATCTTTTCTTGAAACCGTTCAATTTAAATTTGCTTTCTCGCGTTTTTGTATCAACAGCATTTTTTTTTCTTACCTAAAACAAACAACGCAGCTAGTAGAAGGGGTATCAATAGCCAGCAATCCATAATTTTCATAACATCTATCGTGTTGATTTCACCCCTTCTGAATGGATCACATCTGAACAATGCCCGTTAAAGGACCCGTTTCTTCGTCCTGTTCGCCATTGTTCCTCGGATATCTGAAAGGAAGAAAGCATTCAGGTGTGAAATATCCCTCTCGTCAAGGTGCATTGTGTTGAAAATGAATTTTAATTTTTTCCAGGCGGAAAAGGATTCGGCGAAAAACGATAATGACCACGTGCTCGTTCGTTCCACAATGAAGGGCAAACAAAAACACGATTCATTAATATAATCTTCATCCTTATCTTGTCCGTGTTTTGCACCAGCAAATTACAGGTTTTGTTCAACTGAGACATGGAAAATTTTTTTGTGTTTAGTTCCCCGAGATATTCTGAAGCTGTAGTTTGGACATATAAATACAAAAAATGCGAAAGCTCCTAATGTTCTTACTAAAATTCCAGTATTCGTCAATTTGTAGAATTTTACTAATTGTTCAGTAGTTTTTATGCATTGGCCGTGTATTTCGATGTTTTTCATCATGTCATCATTAAAAGAATTAGCAGCGCTCAATTTTTCTTAAGTATACTTGTCTAGTACAGGGTGTCCGAGTTGAAGTGTCCCTATACCTTATTGTGGAAACTAAAGTAGCTAGAAGAAAAAGTTAAATACAAAACTTGTTTATAAACTATTGAAATTTTGTTTTTTATAATTCCACCTCAATATAGGGTGCTCCGTTTTTTCCCTGTTGCTATCAACTTTATTTTAAATGTAACATCCTCTATATTATTGCATTTTTGAATTCCTTGTCAAATATTAAGGTAACTTTGGTTTGACAACCATGGTCCTATATTGCAACGATTCTGAGATATTCGAGTTTTTCTGGTTCATAATGTAGAGCAGGTTAAAATGAGCAAAAAATGTAGGTATTTAAACTTTTTCTGTAATGTGAATAGTTTCCGAAATATGGTCGAATATCTCAGAATCTATATAGGACCATGGTTGTCAAAACAAAGTTACCTCAAAACTTGACAAGGAATTCAAAAATGCAATAATATACAGGGTGTTTCATTTAAAATAAGATACCGACAGGGAAAAAACGGACCACCCTGTATTAAGGTGGGTTATAAAAAAAAAGTTCAATGGACAAGTTGTGTATTCAACTTTTTCTTCTAGCTCTAGCTCCTTTAGTTTCCACAATAAGCACACTTTAACTCGGACACCCTGTACTTGGAGTTTGCGAGCCAAAAAAGGAGCGCTGGAGCGTAGAAAAAAAAATGTCTACGTCACTTTATGGCTAAGATTCGAAAATCACCGAAAATTGCCCATACCCGAAAAATGCAAAAAGCCTTAGTCAGCGAAAAATAGTAGTAGATAATAAAAATAGAAGCGTGTGCTTCGAATTTTCTCGGATATAGTGCACAAATTTTCAACGTAAAAGTTTTTCAGAACTTGGATTCCTGAGAGTGGTTTGAAGTGACTTTTAATGATGAATTATCAAAATAATTCAATCCATAATTATTTTAAAATTACTTAGTAATAATTTATAACTTTGGTTTTTCTTTTAATAGCTGCTGTCCATTTCAGTTCGTATTTTGGAGTTACTCTCTCGTCATTTCCAGAAAAACTCAAGGCCCTGTATGTACATAAAAATTGATAATGCTTGGATATTGTTATTGAATGTTTCAGTGAAAGAATTGAGATGAAGATGAATTAGGTCGATTTCATTTCATGTTTTCAGAATAAAAAAAAACAAAACAACCATAAATACAAAATTAAAGTATACATAAAGTGCTCAAAATGTCTTCCATTTTTTATCCAAACATTACATTGCTCGTTTCCGAACTGCTTTCCGAATTACATTCACAATGTTCTTAATTTTCTGGCTACCTACTAGTGATTTCATGTTACCCCAGACAAAATAATTCTCGGGATTTAAATCAGGGTACCTTTATTTGATTTGCATTTATGTGAATTTTTTTATTCTGAAAACATGTACATAATTGTTTTAACAAAAATTAAATCGACATTGAATAACAATGTCCAAGCAATATCAATTTCGATAATCAGTTATGTACATACAGAGGGCCTTAATTTTTTCTGGAAATTACGAGAAAGTAACTTATAACTGAAATCGATTTAATAGTTTTGATAATTCATTAAAAGTCACTTCAAACAACTCTCAGGAATCCAAGTTCAAAAAATCACTTATACGATGAAAATTTGTGCAGTAAAACTGTAAGCGCAAAAGTTTAAAGCAAACGCCTCAGTTTAGTTTTTTGTGATCTTTTCAGATATTGAAACAGATTTTCAAAATTCCGATTAACAGGGTGTCGTTTCGAGGATTCAAACGATTCATGATTTTTTGTTAACCCGGACCTGGATTGTCCTTGCGGTTATACTTTTGAGCTTTGAATAAGAAACACGTTTGCCAAATATGAAGAAAATATACCTGGTGGTTCGTCTGATATAGTCTAAGGAAGAAACGATCAAAATTCGTTAAGGGGAAGTAATACCTCCATTCAAAAACGGCATTCACTAGTTCCTAATTTACTCTTTCTATTTCTTACGTGAAGCCTTGATTTTTTTTTAATTGTCTTGATGTCACCCCGTCTCTTATTGTCCAATTTAGTTGTTTTTTTATGAGAAAAAAAACTTGAACTTTAGTGTCAATAAAACTTGTTTTCACAATAATTTTCCGATGGTTTTTCGACATACATATTTCAATAAAAATAACGACGTGGTGACATCGGCGATTCAATTCTTTATATATTGCAAAGATTTTCATAGCGATATATGCCAAAATTACGCTGATAATAAGAAGATCTCATCAAAATCCGCATATCTTAACGCACGATCACTTGGACAACGTTATCTTTGGAATTTAGGCATCTAATTAAAAAAAAAATGAAATAGCCTTAAATATCCAACTCTTTGCTCCAAGCACTTCGAACATCTTCTCGAAAACATTATTCGACACAGTTATAAAATATCGCGCCTATAGTCTTGAGCGTCTTGTGAAAAGAAAAAGAGAAAAGTAAAGTTGATTACGATCTAGATTATGTATTCATTTCTCGATCTTCTGTATGCAAATTTGAGCAAGAATATCTTGTTTACTCAGCTTGAAGATTGGGAATGATATGAAATGAACAAAAAATTAGTTGAAACTTCTCCAATATCTGCCAGTGCATGGACAAAGGCCCATCCATCCTGGAAAGTACACCGCCTACATATTTCCGAAGGACCGAAAGATCCTCCTACATCGACTCGGTGGAAGAGCGCAATCAATCATCTTTCCACAAAGCCCGTATACGGCAAGACAAAGTGGTGAAAGGAGACAGCAATTGTCGTCTCCATCAAAAAATTACTACGCTGAGAGATAATGGCATGGATTTGAGAACACTCGTGGAATGATTAATAGGATAATTCCTTTCTGTGATTTTTATCATCGTATACAATAGAAATCAGATTCACTCTTCGAGTAAGAAGAAGAAGGACTAAGTTGCCTTGAAGGGTAAAATATACTGGGAATGGAGGAGATAAGGAAGCACCAAGGTGTTTTTTCGTAGAGCCGTTATCCAGTTTGCAGAGGGCCAAAAATTTGTCACGTGTTCTAACCTCTTGAAGAAAGATTCCTGTTCCTTATTGGTGGCATAGATAGTGTTAAATAATGTTAATTTTCATAATTTTCATATATTGACAAATCGCAAATGGGTCGCCTAGCTATATCAGGGGCCAATGGTGTTAAATAATTTTAACTTTCATAAACTTTTTTGATAATCTACTACCCTCATTTGTTATTTATGAAAATCCAGCATAAGTCGACACTATATTACACGAGGAATCAGGAAAACATGGGTTGCCCAATTTCCCCTTGGTACTCCTATGAGGTTGCCAGGTAAAAACAGGTAGACAACCGTCATTTATATCTAATTGGCCTTTTTTAAAATTAAGGTTAAATTTAGGTTGCCTGCTCAAAAGTGAGGCACATCCGTAGTTGCTTAGATTTTATATGTACATTGATAGATCGCAAATTGGTTGCCTTGTTTCCCCTGGGTACTCCTATGAGGTTGCCGGGTGTTCCAAAAACATATGGAACAAAGGAAACCAAAGATAAATTTATGAAAAAGGTTAGAGGCATCGACTCAAATTTGATCACGCGATGCTGGATTTCACCGAAACAATAGTTATTTATGCAACCAGTTAGGAAAAGCAGTGTTTCACACAATATTTTTTTCTAATTTTGGATAGGAAGTTGCTATGAATTCAAATTAAAAGTGCCAAATACGTCTTTGAAAGCTTCTCTCTGAGATTCCGTTGAAATTATTTCATTTTTCACTCCGCTACTATGAAAGCAAGTATCGTTTCATCATCAGAAATATTTCACTTTTGCGTCACTGGTAGCGAAAAGTAGAACGTTTTAAAACGTCAATGAGTTTTAAATAGTGTCACTTTATATGTCAATATTAGAAAAAAATAGGATTTATTCTAATGTCCTTAGATTCAATAAAAAGGGTGGGGGTAATTCTTTTAATTAGAAAAAAATTTTGAGTACAATTTTTGTTAACGCAATGTGGCTTCATGCTTCACGCAACTGTTCAGTCAGATCAGTGTTGCGTCAAACTTAACTCGGAAGAATGCTGTTGGATTTTGGATGACTATTTGAAGCCAACATGTTTCGTAGGGGATGCAACACCCTTAGAAGTCCAGGATATACTCGATAACTTGAAAACTAAGGAAAACGAGGAAGATATTGATTTTGAGGTGGATACTTCTGATGATTCCATGCTTAAGTATCGTTGCATTATAGTATTGATAAATAAATGTGTGAATGGAAAAAATTTGAAATTATTGTTAATATTCAATCTGTTTTGATTTAAGCATTCAATCAATGAAGCACCCTCCAAAGATCGGAAAAATCGTCTTTCTGAACTCTCTGTCGCTCTCCCTGAAAGCGTTTAAACCCTAACATATCATATAAAATCTAGGCAACCCTGGATGTGCGCCACTTTTAACCAGGCAACCTAATACTGTGAGATTAGAGATAAAGTAGGTAAGCTTTCATTAAAAAAAAAGCCAATCAAATAACTGATGAGGGTATATAAATGACGATTGTCTACCTGTTTGTACCTGGCAACCTCATAGGAATACCAAGGGGAAATTAGGCAACCCATGTTTTCCTGATTCCTCGTGCAATATTCTGTCGACTTATGGTATATTTTCAAAAGTAACAAAGGAGGGTAGTATATCAAAAAAAGTTTATGAAAGTTAACCTTATTTAACACCATTGGCCCCTGATGTAGCTAGGCAACCCATTTGCGATTTATCAATGTACATATGAAAATTATGAAAGTCAACATTATTTAACACTATCTATGCCATTGTTTACAACTATTGGCCCCTGATGGCCCTTATGTAGCTATAGGCAACCCATTTGCGATCTATCAATGTACATATTGTCTAACTTATAACGTTTGTCATCATCAATTAACAGATGAGGGTATATATATATTTCTTATATAGTATCTTAGATACTACGACTTCGAAAATCCTATTTTGAGCTCTCTCCTCCCGTCCCCACACAACCACTTCAAAAACACCCCAAGCTTCAGCTGGAAACTAATAGAATTTACCTAACCCCTAAAACTACAACCGCGCCTCAACGCCTGCACCTCATTAGCGAACTAAATTAATCACCGACGGCTTAAAATCAACCATCTACCCTCTTTTTCGTACAATTAACGAGATTATCCCAGCAATTAACAATTTAAGGTAGAAATTCGGGAACCAAAGCGTTCTTGGTTCGTTCGTTATCGCGCAAAGTGTTCTAGAGCGGGACTCGAATTGGCGAGGACTCGGCGGCTGATGTTAAATGGCTTCATTTCTCTTCTGACCATAAGGAATTTGGAGGAGGGGAGAAAGAGCTATCGTAAGGTCTGCGAATTAACTCTTCACGGTGGGTTATTCCGATCCTGTTTCGAATGAAAGTGTCTAATTGAATTGGCGAATGGTGGTAAGGTGAGAATTGAGGGCGCCATTCTGATTCGACAAATTTGTGAAGAGGACATTTCACATTTCTTAAGAGATTTTTGGATAGGTGTAATTTTATGACTGCTTAACTGACATGCACTTGTCTAATACTTGGGGAGTCGATGATGCTGAATCGGGATTTACTCGAGCGTCGTGGAGACCTAGTGGATTTTGAAGATTATATGATAGAAAGAAAAAAAAAGTTCTATCAAGTAGGCACTTGACCAGCGATCGGGAAAGCGTCTGCAGGTTCTCAAAGATGTAAAAAAAATCGTCAAGTGTACATTCTCGAGCGTGTCATATTAAGATAAGGCCCTACGTGTCTGTGATAGTAAATTCATGTTAATCTGTTACTTTGCGTGGTAGGGCTGGCCGTACGGAAGAGTTGAAAATGGTAAAAAAAAAATTTCGAGCGTGTCAGGTTTTTACAGTTTATGTTAATTGGATCCAAAGGAACCTACTTTTTACGGGACTGACAATTCGGACGTGACACAAGGCGGTCCTTTGAAAATGCGAAAAAATCGTTACTTGTACATACTAGAGCATGTCAGATTTTCATGCAGATGGTTAATCTCGGTGTTGCAGACGTGTTGGCCTATTAATCTGACACTAATTAGGGGGGGTTTTCTTAATCTGACAGTTTGAAATTGCTAACAAGTAATTTTTTTGAAATATCTCCCTTCCTGTACCTCTAATCGTTTCTTTCTTCATTGTAAGAGTTGTAGATAATAAAATTCTATGAAACTTTTGTCTGAAGCAATTTTACATACTTCTAACCGTTTTCGAGTTAGACGGCGATAAGGTCGAGGAGCTCAGCCACACATGCGAAAGACCAAGGTCAATGTAGAAACCCAGTCTAATGTACATTCATCGCCATATATCTCGAAACGTTCAAACGTAGAAAAAAATGCTTCGGCCAAAATTTGTAGAAAATGTTATGCCCTACAACTTTCATAATGAATGCGAAGAGGAGATAATTCGAAAAAACTGATTTTTGTGACTTTTATGGCCAATTATTATTGTTTCGGCTTGATGAAACTGTCAGATTATATTATTTCCGTTATTCTTCAATCATAAGCTTCAAAATAAGAAAAAAAGCCACTGCGCTGGTGAATTTATATGTGACTTTTTTTAAGTTTGGCACCCTCACACACATTTTCGTAAGGCTTAAATTGTCAGATTAAGAAAATATATACTTTTCAACGTGTAATTAACCACATATATCTTAATCTGACACGCTCGAATCTGTATAATGATCGTTTTATTTTTACTTTTCTGTACGGCTGTATTAGACAATTCCCTCTATATACAGGTCTGATTCTTGGTAGAGGTACTCTACAGGGTCCAAGGTATCACCCCTTATATTAATCTGACACGCTCGAGTAAATCCGGAATTTTCCTCTTTGGCTCCCCAACTGTAATACTTGGAGTTCGCGAACCGAGAAAGGAGCACAGACAATGAATTTTCACGTCACTTCATCGCTTAAATTAAAAAAACCACCAAGTATCAATTACCAATACCCAGAAATGCAGAATACTTTAGTCGGCATATTCAGCCAATTTTCTTTTCCAAAAAAAGATTAAGAAATATTTACTTTTTCTGATATAGAAAAGAAGTCTTTCAGCTGAAAATATTCTTTTCTCGACCAAAATTTGCTTTAATGCATCTTAAATTTACTCATTGCCTCAGGCAATAACTGTGTGTATAAATGTAAGGGTATCCACTTTTAATTGTTCTATTATATATATTTTATTTTTATACAGAGAATTACAATCTTTAACAGCAAACAATATTTATGAGATACAGTTTTAGCAGAGGTTAGCGTAAACGGGTACCATACAATTTGGTCTATGATAAAACAGCTTGGGGAAAGAAATTAAATTGTTCACGAAATAAGCTGAAATATTTCATATTGAAAGGCATCTCGCACTGCAAAAATTTATCCTTTCTTCAACAAAAAGGGAAATCCAGAAAGTCTTCTCCAAGATACCAGAAACTTTTATCTGAAATAGAGAGAAAACAAAAGCAGAAAAAGTAAAAATAATAAAATAAAATGCAATATGTCAGATTCACCTAAAATTGACAACCCAATTCAAAAAAGATTCGGAAACTGCATGTATAGCCCTAAAACCATCCTGAAATTAAAAAATCGGACAATAATTAACCAGATGATTTATGGTTTCTTCTGGTTCCTCGCATTCACAACTAGGGCTTTCAACTGAATTCCACCTGAAAATCATATTTTCCTGGGAATATCAAAACCAGGAACCTTATTCGAGGCATCAGTAACTAATTCTTTGCTAAAAATAGTGCACGTATTCCATTCAGACTGCCAAAGGTCTTTGTCCCTTATATTTGAATTAAGAAAAGAGTTGGACCACAAAGGTTTACGCAACTTCAGTCTTGTAATCGTAGTTTCTCGAATGTATTTAGAATAGAATTGGAAACGAGTCGAAATAGGAATTCATAACCGCAGTCTGTCTACTAATATGAGGAGGTACAATGTTTGAAATAACTGGTAACCATTGAATGAGTGAAGATCTAAGTGTTCCAGTTATAGTTCTCATGTAAAGATTCAGCTGTGCATCAATTTTTTGCAGATGAGCACTAATAGCCCAAACGGGGCAACAATATTCAGCATCCGAAAAAACCAAAGCTAGGGCTGCCGTACGAAGAGTAGCTGCATCAACAACCTTATCAAAGCACTTACTGCCGAAAGCATAGTGACATTGAACTTATCATTCAGAGGCGTGAGTAGTTAATAGGAATAAAGTACATATATCTTAAAACAGTATGACTTGGCCTTCAATAAGTAGGGCTTCATAACCAGTAATTTGAATACTTCTTCCAAAATCGAAATTTGCTCTAATGGATCTTCTCATAGCTGACTTGATACAATCTCATTTGAGGCTGCCCACTGAGATGTTATCTACCATCTACCTAATTATAGTTTTACTATTGATTAAATTTCATCATACTTACTGACAACAAGCCATTCATTAGACTGAACCTTTCGCATATTCAGAGGCGTCAGTATTTAATATAAAAATCTGGATATCTAATACAGGATATAGTAAGCAATAAGTAGGGTTTCATAACCAGCAATTTGAATGCTTCTTACAAAATCTAATTTTAATGGATGATTTTTCCGAGAATTGGATAATTTTCGTAGGGTGAGTGCTTATTATATGTGAACGAATGTCTGACAAGCAATAGAGGGCTACCAGAGCTATAGTACATAATTAACGATATAGTGATGTGTGAATTTGCACTTTTGGAGACACCAGTATTTCATTCCGAAATTTGCTAGTGGAACCACCAGTGAGGTCTGTAACTCAGCCAGATCCGGGTGATCCGATCCAATGAGTACCTACTAAGAAAAAATTCAGTGCCACAACCACAACTGCCGAAAGAATGGCGGACGCTGCGTTCGATTGAACGCCCGTATAATACAATCAGAAGGGCTGTATCGAGGCCAATACAGACCAGTGCGCCACCTGTCGTCAGTTAGGCGAGTACTAAGCTAGAGCGAAAGCCGCACGGCAAACGATACGCAGTGAGTTGCGACTATGCACACCACCTCAGAAATAGGTGCCAACGTAGAACCTTTCTTCCTTCTGGCCGAACGTATTACCATACTCATTCGCATTCCAAACGCAAACATGCCGAAACCGTCGTCGCCTAGACTGACGAGTCCCAGAGTCCCCCGTCGATATTACCATTACGTCCTCGTTGTGCCCTCGAAGCGGGGTAAACTCACCTCACCTGAATTCCTACGCTCGTCAGAGTTGCATCACGCGAAACTTCATATTTTATTCAGGACATCCTCTTCTTAAAATTGTTTACCCTGTTTCTAGACGCAAACTGCCGTCATTCGTCTACATGACGAGCGCTTCGTCTTGCCACTTTTTGAAGTACGGCGTCTGAGCTGAAGCCGCTACGTGAGGGAAGTTTAAGGGCACTGTTTGAGGTTAACCCATAATTCGGATTGGGGATGGTTGGAAATCTGTGGCGATTATCACCCTCATCTCTCGATTTCAGAAGAATCTAATTACGGAATTTCAACGAGAAAAGGAGGTCATAATTGGTCAGAATGTGTTAGGTAAAGTCATTTTTTCGGTTTGTAGGTCAAATGATCTTCAGTTCATATGGTTTGCAAATAATCCGTAGTTCGAATGGGTCGTAGCTCAAATTTCACAATTTGACCGATGATGGTTAGCATCTACTATAAGAGAGGAACTCCTCTTTGCTACTGTCCTTTGATGGAATAGTGCAACCAGTTGGGAAGAGCATTATTTTTTGTAATGAGCTTATTTCGGCGCAACGAGAGAAGCAAGTTGCTCAACGCGAAATACGAAAAATAGTGTTTCCTAACGTGTTTCACAAAATATTTTTTCTAACTTTGAATAGTAGTTGGGGAGCGTCGTGAAGATCTAGAGGATTGTGAAGATTAGATGGCAGAAAAAAATGGTTCCATGATGTATGCACTTTCAGCGGTGGGGAAAGCGCCTACAAGTATTCAAAGATATAAAAAAAAATTGTCAGGTGTACATACTCGAGCGTGTCAAATTGAGATACTGTATATGCCCTACGTGTCTCTGATAATAAACTCATGTTAATCTGATAGTTTGCGTGGTGGGGCTGGCCGTACGGAAGAGTACGGCGAAAAAACATTTTTTCGTGTCTTTAAAGGATATGTTAATTGGACCCAAAGGAAGCTACTTTTCAAGAGACTAAAAACAATCGTTACTTGTACATTGTACATACTCGAGCGTGTCAGATTTCCATACAGATGTTCAATCTTGGAGTTGCAGACGTATTGACCCATTAATCTGACACTATTCAGAGGAGATTTTCTTAATCTGCATTTCTTCTAAATATCTCCTTTCCTGTACCTCTAATCGTTTCTGTATGGATTATGAAAGCTGTAGATAATAAAATTCTATAGGTACAACTTTTGTCTGAGGCAATTTTTCATACCCTTAACCGTTTTCGAGCTAGAGGGTGATAAGGGCGAGGAGCTTAGCCACACATGCGAAAGGCCAAGGACAATGTAGAAACCCAGTCTAATGTACATTCATCGCCATATATCTCAAAAACGTTCAAAAGTAGAACAAATAGCTTCGAACAAATATCTAGAAAATGTTATGCTTCACAACTTTTAAAATGAATGCAAAATCAATTTGAAGCCCAGAAGAAGAGATGATTAAAAAAAAACTGATTTTTGTGGCCTTTATGGCCAATTTTTATTGTTTTGGCTTGCTGAAACTGTTAGATTATATTTTTTTCAGTTATTCTTGAATCATAAGCTTTAAATTAAGAATGCTCGAGCGCTCGAGAATGTACATGTGACCTTTTTTTTTACAAGTTTAGCGCCCTCCCACATATTTTCGTCACGCTTGAATTGTCAGATTAATAGAATATATACTTTTCAACATGTAAATATAATAACCAAAGTGAAATATGCTGGCAAAAACATATAGCTAGAATATGCCACTCTATCGTAGCCCCCTGAACTTGATATCTAAATGCATATACTCCATCTGAAATATGCATGAAAGTATGTAGTATAAGGGGGAACATGAGAGAAATAATATGGGAGAGAAGTTACCCCAGCGGTATCACTTTACCGCGTTAAATTTTCAAGAAGGCCAAGAGTCGGAGATGAAGAGAATACGTGATACCCATCCTCATCTGTGGAATTTGCCTGATTGAAGTTGTTAGTCTCGATTATATAGGTTAGGCGCCCAGGTAATCTGAAGTTCCCCTTTCTCGCCGGGGTAATATCATTCAATTCGTCTTATATTCGTTCGGTGGTTCGTGAGCTGCCCGGTTGGCAGCAGTGGGTCTCGACTGACAGCCGGGCATAGAAATTAATCTTCCTCCTGATCTAACCTAAAATTAGCCGCGAAAAACGGAATCCCGCTAATGAAGACGCATCCGGGAAAAATGTTTATCCCGGAGTTAATGGAGGAGGCCCCAAATTGAGAATTACGGCCCCGATATCTTCGTCGATTCATTAAAGCCGCGTTCCGGTTGAATTATAACCTCAATTTGAATGTCCCAATTTCGGAGCAGACCGTTGAAATATGGCGCGGGGGCGCGTTCCATACTTCGTGATGAGGGGCATGAATCATCGACATTATTCATTAGGGATGGCCCTGTAATTCTTGGGAGATATCCAGTCGTGATTTCAATCAGGGCTGGTACTCGCGCAACGTAAGATGTGGAAATATCCGACTTTTGTCTGTTCGAATTTGTCGGTCGGAGATTGGGGGAAAGGTGGAGAAACTCATTCGGAACGTGATCCCCACTTCTGTTTTCGCATGAGATTTCTATAAGCCACAGATTTTTTCCATTTCCCCCTGGTTAATGTTCCTGAAAATTGCGAGCCCGATGTTCGTTTCCGCCCTTATAATGACAGGGATTTTACGATTGCTTTTGCTTATTAATGTTTTCTCATCTTCTGATCCCTGCTTTGGTTCTAAATCTTGGGGAGTGGTTCTATGTTCTCTCGCGTTGCATTCTATGGTGTAAGATACCTACTGATCATAGAAGAATTCTTTTTCCTTCGAGCACTTATATTGGTAACATTGTGAATTTGACAGCCTGCCTTCGATTATTTTAAAAATTGTATAACTTTACGATAACTTCAACGAAGGAACGTGAATATATCAAGATGGGTTAGAAGATTCCTCCTTCTGATCAGCCGTTGTTTTCATTGCTTTCAATAACAGTATATCACATTAAATTGATATAGGATGAATCGAATGCAATTTTATGGCGGAACATAAAACCCTTGTCACGGTATAGATAGAGTACTTTAATCGCTTAGAAACTCGCTATTACATACGTATAAATCAAGTTTATGAACCTTCATTGAATCCTGTCGATACAGAGGTTCATGCTGCGACTATTACTATATAGTCGGTGAAATTTCCGTATCAGTTCGATTGATTATTCATATTTAAAACTTGTGGTACATAACTGGAAAATATAATTTGGATTTTGATAGAAACGGTTCTATGCTTGAAACCATTGCACCAATAGGTTTTGACATCGAAGTTACCTCAACAACGTCATCAAATGTCAGTAACATAAACCTTTCTAGTATTTCTCGATTTAAAAGAGTTTTATGAGGAATTTACTCTAATATGGACTCTCGCAACTTGACAAAATATTTTCATTATTTATGCAGAGATTACAGGTAACAATGAATATTGGAAGCAGTTGGAAAAGAAGAAGAAGAAGAAGAAGATAACTTTATTGGAACATATCCAAATGGCCAACGACCTAGGTGATTTCGAAAACTTCTGGTTAGAAATGTCTGTTTTCTTCAAATATATAGATACATATTTCAATACAATTATTAATTTTTCCTTCATTTGACTGTACTTTTGTGATTCCTCGCTCTATGGTTTTATTTGTACTACACATATGAAGACAAGTCTCCTCTCCGTACACGTGATGCTTGTGTACCTGAAATCTCCATAACATAGTATACAGGGTGTTCTCAAAGGAGAGGCTTTTTTTTGACAGGTTATAGAGCTCCTCAAAATAAGTCATGGTACCAAAAATCGTTTATATAAAATAATCACCAGGTCTGAGTATTTCGAAACCAAAGTTACTCGAAAATCTGAGAAATTCTCGCTCCGGATCTGCATGCCTTCACAAGGTATGGTTTCGGTAGTGCTTCGGATGCAATGCTGCAGTGCTACAGAATGTGACTGCAGCTGGGTAATTGCATATGGGTAGTCACATTCTGCAGCCACTGCATGCATCCGACGCACTACCGAAACAATACCTTTATGCCTAGTGTAATGAACGTATATTTTTCTGACAAAAATACACCCTCATTTTAGTATAACCTTTTAGTTTAATTTTTAAGTAATTTTATTTTGAATTAATTTTAGAGAGAAATATTTTCAGTTTCCAATTCAGGATTCCGATATCGTTCGGAATTGTAAACATTCCGCACCGTTTTCATTCCGTTTTCAGTTCTGAAAAACGATGTCGCACCGTATAAAACATCGAGAATTGGAAGATAACCGTGTTTTCAGTTCCAAAATGGTCGTCACGGCGTGATGGGTTCTTTCCCACACGTCCCATTTTGGAGCTCCAATAATTAGAAAAATTTGAAAATAATATTTTACATCAACGACTAAGATAAAACTAGAAAGTAATTTGATGTAAATTTTGTGTATGGTTATGTGATAGTGCTGCTAATCTGTGATTATTGATCACCGCGTGACTTTTTAAAGACTATTTTTGGGGATTGGTCCTAGCAAGCCTCCTGCAGTTCCTCGGGACCCCAAAAATACAACGATCAAGATCTGAACTGAACTGTTTTTGGGTACATAGTCTAGAGTGCTGAGCCCAGATTACCGTCATCCTGGTTTAGAGGGGCTGCTAGCCGGGGTGATGTGATCACCAAGAAATAGAAAGAAAGAAATAACCGTGTTTTTTGTTCGCTAGCACAGATAAGTCGAAATTAAGACGTCTTCATCGACGCAAATTTTACCGAATTTCGACAGTCGGAGCACATCTGATTTCCGCACCCCCTCTGTGGGTATAAAATTATAAAATCACATGTTCCCCCGCAGGTCCCTTCACTTACGATTAATTGCCTTACCTAAGACTATAGTGCCGTCCGCCGTAGTAGATTAGCTTTCTGTCGTTGAATTTTTTTAGAAGATTTCTTTTGAGTTTCGTTTTCACCGTTCAGAATATAAATTTTTTTCTTCACGGTATTGGGTTTTTTGTTTTCTGGGAATTTACGAGTGCAAGTGGCCAACCGAAACCAAAGATAAGACGACGCTCCCACATTTTTTTTCTCTTTTATATCATTGGAACTTCCTCCCTTCATCCCTTACTCCCTAGTTCAAGTTCCACTCCTACTGCCGAAGCACCTCGCTGGCGTGGATACTCAGGGGCTGCGGAAAGCACTTTGGAGTGGCGAAAAATTTCCTCCATCCCTTACCCCCGGGTTAAGTTCCACCCCTACTGCTGGAGCACCTCGCTGGCGTGGATACTCAGGGGGTGCGGAAAGCACTTTGGAGTGGCTAACCCTCTTTCCTCCCTCGTTTGTCCGACGCTCACCACTGCTGTTATCGAAGAACCCCGCTGGCGTGGATACTCAGGGGGTGAAGAACGCATCTAGGGGTGAGCTGTCGGGAATCTGTGCCGTCTTGTTTCATCCCGCAACCTAGCTGAAGTCCGATACCTGTCCGTTAAGTGTGCGTCTTAGGTTCTGGCACAGAACAGACCCATCCATCTTGACTTACTTTATGGGTTCTGGCTGGCGAACACGTCCGTAAACCCCGTATAACGTTTGAGATCGGATCCTGTTTCATTCCGTCCGTTTTGCCCCGTAAATTCACTGATCTCAAGTCTTTCACTGTACGAATTTTCTAATAGTGCCATTTGTGTTTCCTTGTACGAGTCGACAAATATTATAATTTGTCTACGTTGATTTTGACTTTCACTGGTTGTCGCCAGCCCAGACACCGAGGAACCTTGTCTTCGGCTAGTAGCTACCAGGGTAGGTTTGCTATTTTCCCTTAAAGAATAGCTGGCGCTCGAGTACACCGAGAAAAAGCCGTTACACTAGGCTTGTGCCGGCGAAAGATGTATATTATTATATATTTTATGATGAATCCAAACAGAGTGCCAGTGCGGCGTGGAGGTTGTACAGATGACTTCTCTTAAGAAATCACCCAAATCCTTGGATGTTCGTAAACTTGGTGCAGATATGTGAGGATACTTGACGTTTGCAGGAATACCGGAGAGCGAATGTTAGCGGGCCTGTAACATCGCAAATGGCAGAAATTGAGGATCAGATTCTGGACATAGTTGAGGAACAACCGACAACAAGTACTAGATCCGTAGCAAGGATCGTCGGAGTGAGCCACAGTAGAGTTTGGAAGACACTAAGACAAGAGCAATTGTGCCCCCACCATTTCCAGAAAGTTCAAGCACTGCAACCGGAAGACCATCCTCAAAGAAAGAATTCTGCCTGTGGCTCTCAAATCACCAATATCTAACAACATCCATTCTGTTCACCACTTCGACGAGAAATGGAGTAAACAATTTCCACAATACCCATGTATGGTCTACAGAAAATCCTCACGCTATCCGAAGAACAGATTTTCAGCAAAGGTTTTCCTTGAATGTCTGGATCGGACTCCTGTGTGGAATGCTTATTGGCCTTTTTTTTCTACTACCACGAATGTCAGGTGAAGACTTTTTCCAGAACAATTTGCCAGGATTACTTGGAGATGTTCCTCTCAATATTCGGCAGAGAATGTTGTTGTTACTGCTTGGAGCACCACCCCACTTTCGAAAAAGCGTTCGAAATTATTCAAATAATTGTTCCCGAATAGGTGGATAGGACGTGGTGGATCCATTTCTTGGCCTGCACGCTCTCCGAATCTCAACCCCTGTGATTTCTTCTTCCTTTGGGGTCATTTGAAAACATTAGTGTACAGCGACGGTGAGGTGGATAGTGTGGACGAACTAAGACAACGCATTGAAAATGCTTGTTAAATTTTTCGTGGACAAACTGATGTGATAGTTGCTGCATGCAACCATTCGTTATTACGCTGGGCAAGACTTTGTGCCCATCAAACGAATGGTGATCACTGCGAACAATTTCTGTGAAGAATTTTAATCGGTCAGTTTATGAACTGCCTTATTTTTTTTCTTATACGGCCTTTCCATTTAGGTATTTTTCCTATGCTTATTTGAACTTTTATATTGTACCTTTCAGAAAAAATCACCTAATAAATTTTGAAAACGAATATACTTTGCTATATATAGCGAAGTATATTCAAGAATATATTCTTGTGCCGAGAAGAAAGCCGAGCACTTTACTCATTTGGTGAAAACATTCTGACTGAATCCTTATGGCATCTTGATTCTTCACAGAAAATATATTTTAACAGACTGATACTACGATCCAGAGTCGCATTAGGATATTGATGCCCAAGGCTTTTGAATGTTTTTTTTTATATTAAATAGTTTATATGAGCAACTGTCGGCGAAATGATCTCTTTTAATGACTTCTACCACCTGTCAAAAAAAAAGCCTCACCTTAAAAAACACCCTGTATAAGTATGTTTGTCGAATCGGTTACTCTCCTCTAAGTAGTTCACACCGATACTATCATCATTATTCAAACGTCAAGTAACCATGGAATCGGAACGTGTTCATTACCACGTTATATCTTTCCCCTTCGCGATCGCTAGACCATAGAACAGGTTGTTTATCAGCAGTCGAATTAAATGCGAATTGCGAAGTACCAACCGTGAGAAATCTATTGCATTCGATTCTATACGAGCCGTCTGGGCATCGATAAGAACCTCCATCCTCAATGTCCCTGTCCCGCTGTTATGCCATCTAAACACGACGTGAACTGAGAAGCGGGCATTCGTTGAAAGGGACATAAAAATTCAATTATCCACTCGACCCACTCCGAATGGACTGCGAACAAAATTGGATGGAGTAGCACAAAATAGGCACTCCATTATTATATTTAAATCATTCCATCGTAAGGAAGGGTATTCCGTCCAAATTAATCTTTATATAGGAGTCTTGAGCAGGATGTGATGCGGACGAGAGTTTTTCATCAATTCTGATGATTTTCCTCCTCAGGATACGTCTGACGTACTTCTGAAATTTGGGTACTAGACCACTTTTTTGTTTTTCTACGAACGGGATAAGCAGGTAGGTTATTTTGCTTCGAGATCGTACAAGTTATTTGCGAGAATTGAATGCTTCAAAGTTACGTTTCTGGTTTGAATACCTAGCTATCGCGTTTGTTAATTTCGCCACCAGGTGACTCAAATGTGACACTGAATCGCCAAAAGTTTGACAATCGACCACCATAGGCGGAAATAAACTTTTTTGTGGCGGGGCACCCCTTAGGGAGGTCTGAGGTGACCGCCCTCGAGGTAAAGATGTTGGGTGGAGAAGATGTGCGAAAATTCTAGAAATGGCTAAAAACAACGAAAGAGCTCCAGAATAACTGTTTTTTACTGTTGTTTTCCTATATCTCTTTTTTTCTGAGAGGGGTACCGTGGACATCTAGGGGGGCACGCCCCCCCCCCTTCCCCCCCATTTCCGCCAATGTCGACCACTGCAAAACTATAGCTTTGGAATAATGTTCTATCTGGATCTGGAAATAGATGAAACGAATTTGCGCCTATTATGCATATCACTAAGACTGGAGAATAGAGAGAAGGAGAACGATCGTCGTACTAAAAATGTGTCTCCAAAAAAACAGGGAAAATAGGAGTCGCTGCGATCGCATGGTTGATTTATAAGGGGGGGATTTAAGCATCAATTTGAAATGAACAGCCTTCATTTCATTTTAGGTTATGTGCCATCGTAGTTTTTCTGATGATTTTTCAAATACGTTTCTTCAAATCAATATTAAATATGAGTTCTCTGAATTATATGCAATAAATATTATCAGCTTTATTCATTCATAATAAATGACGAAATCAATGAAATTAAAAAAAAATCACTGATCAAAAAAATTCTACCTACGTTTGTTTATCATTGTTTATTGAAAATAGGTATGTATGTTAGTTGGTTTACTTTAATCTTCAAAATTATATACATTCCTAGTGAGGAGTAGAACATATCAAGACAACAAAAGGTAGCAATCTCAGATTTATCATTTATAAGAGTAGATTCTGTTTCCAACACTCAGCTGAGAACCGTCATAAGCCATATATTATGTTATGCCAACAAAAATCTTCAAGAATATCCACAACTTAACCATGTAGTTCCATTTTGTTAGATATTCTTATTCAGAAGAGTCCACTTCTCACGAGGGATGACAATTTCGATTTCGTTTATAATGAATCAAAAATCCCTCAAAAATGCACTCTGAAATTTTATCTCTTCTCCATTTATTTCCGATGCCCAAACACTCTTACACTAGCGCACGCTTCAACGTTTCACCATGGTCATATGTTTTTCTCTTATCAAAAATCGAATATTCTAATCATCTGTCACTAGGAAGACAATTCACTCAGCCAACTTCAACTAATTCAAATAAAAATTTCGCCATCCCGTGATCGCCAGCTCGGCGCAGAAACATGAACTACCTATTCTTCTTCTTCTTCAAGTGCCATATACGCGGCGGATGTCGGCAACCATCATAGCTATCTTGACTTTGGAGACAGCTGCTCTAAAGAGATGTTTTGAGCTGCATCCAAACCACTCTCTCAGATTTCTCAGCCATGAGATTCGTCTTCTTCCTACGCCTCTTTTACCTTCTATTTTCCCCTGCAAATAGTGGTCTCAAAGCAGCGATCGTTCTCCTTCTCTCTACTCCCCATATCACTAAGTATGGAGAGTACAAAGAAGGAGAACGATCGCTGCTTTGAGACCATAGATTTTTTGTCCCCTAAAATATGTACCAATAGGGTAGTTCATGCTTTTGCTAACAGGCGCGCTGGCCATCACGGGATGGCGAAATTTTGATTTAAACTAATTGTAGTTGGCTGAGTGAATTGTCTTCCTGGTGACAGATGATTAGAATATTAATGTTTTCAATTTTTGATATGAGAACAACCATGGTGAAATGTTGAAGAATGCGCTAGTGTAAGAGTGTTTTGGCATCGAAAAGAAAGGAGAATAAAATTTCCGAGTGCATTTTTGAGAGAAGATTGGAAAAAACCTTACCTCGAGAATCGACTTGGAATCAATTTGGGTGTCAAGAGCACTTTTGCGATGAAGATATCAAAAAGACAATGGATTCATTATGAACGAAATCGAAATTGTCATCCCTCTTGAGAAGTGGACTCTTCTGAATAAGAATTTTTAACCAATAAAACTACATGGTTCAGAAGTAGATAGCCTGGAAGAATTTTTCATATATCGTTTATAACGGTTCTTAGCAGAGTATTGGAAACAGAATCTACTCTAATACCTAAGTTTTAAATCTGAGATTGCTACCTTTCTTTGTCTTGATGTGTTCTACTCCTCACTGCGAATTTATATAATTATGAAGATTACAGTAAACCAACTAACATACCTGTTTTCAATGAACAATGATAAACAAGCGTAGAGAAAATTTTTTTGATCAGTGATTTTTTTTTAATTTCATTGATTTCGTCATTTATTATGAATGAATAAAGCTGATAACATAGCCCCCTTCATAATATGACTTGTATTTTATTGCATATAATTCAGAGAACTCATATTTAATATTGATTTGAAGAAACGTATTTGAAAAATCATCAGAAAAACTACGATGGCATATAACCTAAAATAAAATGAAGGCTGTTCATTTCAAATTGATGCTTAAATCCCCACCCCTTATAAATCAACCATGCGATCGCAGTGACCCCTATTTTCCCTGTTTTTGGAGACACATTTTTAGTACGACGATCGTTCTCCTTCTCTCTACTCTCCATATCACTGAGTTTCGAAAGCGCAGTCATAGTGTAAAGCCACATAGAAAAGTGGCAAAGTACTTATTACCTATAGTTTCTGTGATCTTTTTACTATAATCGATTTCAAGCGAATAATTTGGCCATCATTGGTAATTACCAACAATAACCAACAATGACCAACTGCATTCAAGCGCTTTTGGTCATAATTGGTTATAATATCGTGACGTCATGAACTAGCCCTTCAACGTCATCATTTTGTACCGCAGATAACCATACTCGAGAGCAGGGTTAAACTTCTGGTTATTGAAGTGAGATTAGAAGTTGTGAAGGGACATAACCAAGGGCAAAAACAGCAATAACCGCGGTTATTACGGGTTATTCGCTTAAAATCGATTTATATCTCGCTGGAACGTCCTGTACATTCAGCAGGACCGATCCCCAATCAACTAAAATCGTCCTCAAAAACGTGAAACATCCCGCAATTCCATCCGATATCAATCCAATTACAACCTCAGCTACGTCCCGCAATTGAAACATCAGCCGACGTTGGAAAAATCCCAGGAGAAAACCTTCGGAAACGGTAAAAACAAACCGAAAGTGTCCGGGAAAAACGCCTGGAAGGTTTATCGGACTTGAGATCCGCGGTTTCGAACGCTGGTAATAACGACGAACGTCCGGACGCTTTATCGGCGTTTTTTCATGCTCCTTTCATTTCGCAATGGCCGATACGGCCACAAAATTGTTACTTTTCTGTTCGAAATCCGCATAGATAGGTCGGCGCTATCTGGAGATATTTTATTGTCCCAAGAGACCAGAGAAACGAGTTTTGATAAACGCTTTTGTACCAAATTTGTTATGCTTCGATATCACCACAAGATGTCAAATGCATGACTTTGATTTTGTGGGAAATATTCAAGCAGATAACGAAGACAGTTTTCTACAGACGGTAAAGAAGTGTTCTTTTTTAACGTGGTATAAAAGTGAATCTGACTACTACTGCCTATACTCCATTCACATTTATTTTAGCAGTCGGTTGGCCATGAAATAATTTTCTCAAGTTTTTGTAACTAGAACGGAGTAAGGTTGGCATTCATGAAATGTCGTTTGCCATAACGCCGTTGCCACAACTACTATCAATTTTTACTACGAAAATGCCGAAAGTGATTGAAGAAAGAGACAGGGTTTCAGGAAGTGAAGTTATACCCTGATATTCTAAAATCCACAATACGTCAGACGGTAGCGAACATATTCACAATGTAAGAGAGTTTATATAATGTTTCATCTGAATGACTTTTTAGCTGAATATTTCCACAATCAGAAAGATTGTGAATGAAGAGGATGACAAAGAATTTCCTTCTTTTGGGAGACCCAAAAAGGTGGTGGCATTTGAGAATTTTATGTTTGAGTGAATTAATGCCAAAAGTTTACTACATGATTTTTGATGAATGTCATCGTATAATAAGTTCCCGAAAATTAATTTTTCTATTTTTTTCACTTGACTTGTCCAATACATTGTAAATGTCTTAAGGTACCAATAAATACCTAATTATTATTATTATATCAATGTATTAAGATGAACAGCCACAAATACGCGCCAGTTGTCCTGTTAATTGTTTATTCATGTAAAATTTTTGTTCAAAGATGAAGTTCATCTTGACTTGAAACTTTTACTTATATTGATGCAAGATGATTTTTGTTGAAGAATTTAACATTCTTGTAATTATCTGTTAATTCCTTCGGGAGATACCCATTCCCAACCACTGCATCATATGCATTTCATCTTCGGGTTAATATTTTTCAAATCTACAACTGATGTAACGTATTCAAACTTTAGCCAAAGAAGATAACGAACAATAACTCTCCTCAAGCTAGTGCATATTATGATATTGTACTGATCTCTTGTATTTTCCCTGCAAATAACTGGATTTGGTATGCCTTCAATCGGTTTGTGTAAACTTCAATTATGTTCGTCACTTATTTTCCGAAGAGATTCGACATTGTGATAAAATACGTAATAACAGAAATTTTTACGTAGAACGGGCAACATAGCGTTGATTTAAAACCCATGAATGTTTTGACAAGCGTCATCAAATTTCCATGGCCAACCGAGTGCTAAAATAAAAGTGAATGAAGTAAAGTTCATATATCGACTATTTTTTCACTGACTTGTCCCATTCGCAAGGACGGAAGTGAAGTTGGCACCAATTACAGAGCGTTGTAAGTTACATAGATTTGACCCAAAGGGTGAAGAGTAATATCTTTGGCCTCGGTATTCATCAATTTAATTTATCGAAAATGTAGATCTCCTAGATTCACTGAAAATATGTAGGTTATTACATATTATATATTGATAGTTGGGGGGCCCACGAGGGAAATTCGGGAGTTACTCGAGCGTGTCAGATTAATAGGTATAAGGGGAGATACCTTGCACCCTGTAGAGTATCTCTACTAAAAATTGGACCCGTAGATAGGGGAAATTGTCTAGGCCAGCCTGTCAGAATAGTAAAAAAACAAACGATCATTTTACATACTCGAGCGTGTCAGATTAAGATATATGTGGTTAATTACATGTTGAAAAGTATATATTTTCTTAATCTGACAATGTACAATAACAATGCATCCCATTTCGGGTGAGACAGCCAGGTTTATTGCTTGTTATTTGAAATAAAGCCTTGCGGTTTTCACTTTCTTGTCCTATTTTTTTTTTGTGAAACTCAAGTTGGCCTAATTGGATTTTGCATAACTGTTTCCGTTTATGAGATACAGGACGATTTTGGAAATTGATACTTTTCGGACCCCTCTTCTTCTCCGAAGTTATAAGAAATAATGCTGAGCTAAAAACTACGTCTGATACATAATTCTGCGTAGAATCCAGTGGCGTAAACAATTTTTTTTTTTGGGTACAGTTTTGAAGATACGACACAAACCTATATTTTTCTCAATGGAACACCCTGTATTTAATTACTTCGTTAAATTTGTTATTTTGTTCCCTTCAAAATGATGTATAATCTATATAGGTAGGATGTTCAGAAATGCTAAAAACACTAAAATATCACATAATGATAATTTTGTGTTAGTGGGCCATGGATTTTCCATATAAAAGAAGAATCAATTGAATAATTTTCATTTGTTATTTTTATTTATAGGGGAGTAAGCGAACAAAGATAATACACTCCTCACTAACACGAAAAACAAAACGTAGGTACCTACCTAATAGCAACAAATAAATAATACGAAAAATCATCACACAAATTAGATACAGAAGAAATTCCCAATAAAATATTCATCATGGATACAAATTTTCACCATTGCATAAATCTTACTAATTAAACTGTCCAAATTGCTGTCCATTTTCCCTAATACATAATTGACAAACCTTTTCAATACGCCTGAGTGCATTTCATATTTCAAAAGGGCGGTTTTGTAAATCCTGGAAAGCTGCCTCTGTTGATGCACGAAGTTCTTCGGGAGTGTTGTTCTGAAACACAATAATAATTCATAGCGATGACAGCTAGATCAGATTTGTTTTTTCTCTCCAATGCCTACTTGATAAAACAATACTCTCAAATGCATAATAGCCATAATAACAACAAGGATGTTTGTACAATCCATGACCTATTATTTTTAATAATAAAAAATGAAAAGTAAGAGTTCTCTCATTGAAACTTGGGAAATTCATGACCCACTAACAAAAAATCATCCTTATGTAATGTTTTATTGTTTTTCAGCATTTCTGAACATCCTACCTATTCATTATCATACATCATTTTGAAGGAAAAAAAAATTAACGAAGTAATAAAATACAGAGTGTTCCATTGAAAAAAATATTGGTTTGTGTCGTATCTTCAAAACTCTACCCCGAAAAATAAAATTGAGTAAGCAACTGGATTCCACACAGAATTCTGTATCAGACGTAGTTTTTAGCACAGCATTATTTTTAATAACTTCGGAGATAAAGGAGGGGTCCGAAAAGTATCAATTTCCAAAATCGCCCTGTATCTCAACGGAAAGAGTTATGCAAAATCTGATTAGGCCAACTTGAGTTCCACAAAAAAGTATTACAGGAACGTGAAAACCGCAAGGCTCTATCTTAAATAACAATCAAGAAACCTGGCTGTCTCACACAAAATGGGATACACTGTACATTAGACTGGGTTTCTACCTTGACCTTGTCCTTTCGCATGTGTAGTTAAGCTCCTCGCCCTTATCGCCCCCTTACTCGAAAACGGTTAAGAGTATGTAAAATCGTTTTATAGAATTTTATTATCTACAACTTTCTTACTTTCATAATGAATAAAGAAACGAGTGGGAGATATTTAAAAAAATGCCTTTTTATCATTTGCGAACTGTCAGATTAAGAATAGTGTCAGATTAATGGGTCAAGACGTCTGCAAGACCGAGATTAAACATCTTTATGAAAATCTGACATGCTCAAGTATGTACAGGTAATGATTGTTTTTTTCATTTTCAAAGTACCGCTGTGACCTTGCGTCACGTTAGAATTGTTAGTCTCTTGAAAAGTAGCTTCCTTTGGGTCCAATTAACATATCCTCTAAAAATCTGACACGCTCGAACAACATTTTTTTTCCATTTTCAACTTTTCGTACGGCCAGACCCACCACGCTAACTGTCAGATTAACATTAGCATTAACATCAGAGAAATGTAGGGCATATACAGTATCTTAATCTGATACGCTCAAGTATGTATACCTGATGATTTTTTTTACATCTTTGAGAACCTGCAGACGCTTTCCCCACCGCTGAGAGTGCATACATCATAGAACTTTTTTTTCTTTCTAGCATCTAATCTTCAAAATCCACGACGCTCCAGTAAACCCCGATTCAGCATCGTCGGCTCCCCAACTATGAGTTGTTGGACGAAGGAAAGGATTCATAGAGATATTTCTCTACCTAGATTTACAAGACCTGGCTAGTATTGTTCTCGACAGAAAAAAATTCTCATACACAAAACTCCTAACCATTTTAAACCCCTTCAAATTCCCAGACTTCGTCGCCACTTATGTAGCGAAACTTCGAACTGAGGACATTCCTGTCATCTGTGAAAAAGCCTTCCTTTCTTAACTATTATAGTCGCCTATATTCTCGTGTTGGAGATCCAACGCGATGTACTTGAATGTAGTTCGAGTGGCAGATAGAGAGAGCTGTAACACTGAACATCCAGTTACGGGTAAACAATGAATTGTTAACTCTGCATTATCAGAGCCATTGATTCTGCAGTAAACAACCCCCTGGTACACATTAGTGACATCGATTCGAGTGCTCAATCCAATCGAGAGAGATGAGAACGATATGGAGTAGGAATTTAGCAGAAGGACGACGTAGGATTATGTTTGATGGCAGGAGATCAAGGGGGAGGGGGTGGAGTAGGATGGATTGTTCCAGGAAGTGGAGACGTTCTCTGATTTTTCAATTAAGACGTATCTGGACTTCCTAGATCAAGCGTAATATGAACAAATTCCAATTTTGTTTCTTCGAGAAAATGTCACAATTGAAGCAGACCCAATAATTTTTCCATTCAGACTTCAATAACAACTCCAAATCTATTCAAATCAATTCAAATAGCTGTGAAATTTAGATATTCGTTGAGTTCCTAATGATGTTGAATTAACATTCAAATTTTTGACACGTTCCATAAACTTATGGAAAATCTACTTACCGATAAGCGTTCTTGAAAAGCGTCATTACCATATCAATGAGACCATTCCAACGGCATGAATGTGAATGGCGGAAGAATCCTTTAAAATGCGATTTTCCCTTAAGCGGGCAGACAAACAGTTCATCTAGTTGACAATGATTGAAGGACCGGGTATAATGAATTTCCGTTGTTTTTTCCATTCTCTGCTCGTCTTCCTCTCTTTCGTATACCTCGATGAGACTGAGGTAAGCTATTTATTTACGGAATTGTTGGAATTTTACATCCGAATTTTATTCTTATTTTGTCTTCATTGTCTTAGATTGTACAGGTTTCTTACAATGAAATTTTTTATTATATCTCAGGGTAAGCTCTTGGTCAATGATAATAGCTGGAAAAATTGTGTTGGCAAATCGTTTTATCCAATATCCATAACAAATTTCAATAATGTACCATTTGAAAAGACCGAAAGAGTTTTTGAGTTCAATGGAACTATAACTACACCTGTTCTCGTAAGTTTTCCATGATTTCAAGGATTTTCACTTCTTCTAAATCCTCATTCAATCCTTAGGCAACGTTAGAAGTTTCATTCTGTTCACTAAAAGATCATCCCGATGCTTGTTCACAAGAAACCGTCGATAAATATCTATTGACGTGCTCTCAGATTATAGCAGAAAATCAGCCTTGGACCGATTTTTTTGCATCTTTCGAGCCAGTACTGGATTGCCCTCTTGAACCCGTGAGTAGAGCATGAACAAGATTATTACATTGACGATCAACGGTCGACGATTTTTTTTGTACTTTTCGAAAAACCTTTTTTCAGGGAGTTTATAGATCTAATGCGCCAGCCATTGACGTTTGGAAAATACATGAAAATTCTTTGAAAGAAGTACGTCCAGGCATATATCAAGTCCACTTCAGTGTTATACATAGATATGGTACATTGCTGTGTTGGGATATAGAGTACGAAGTTAAACAACCATTTGGTTTACAAAAGCTTTTGTCTAATATAATAAAAATATATTAAGGGAATAGACTAATCAATTTCTGAATTCCAGAACTGAAAGTGAATTGTAATGTGGGTGGTTCATCATGAACCACCTGTTTGTTGTTTCTTAATTTAGATGTCGTCCCAGTGTTCACTTTGTAATTTGATAAACATATTTGAACTCTTTTTATTCAATGCGTTTTTGCTACGGGTGATTGTAGAAGGATAGGTCCTTATATGTCAGAAATTTGTTACTATTTTAGTATAGTAGCTTGAATATAAGTGTTGTTCATTTATAATTTATGACCCTATGTGACTAATGTATATTTTTCGTAGCTTTTCAACTTGAAAAAGAGACTGTGTTGAAAAGTCTCGAAACTATAGTCGTCTTTGACGACTTATTAAGATCGTGAGACAAATAACTGTTTCTCTTCGTTCATGAATTATATGATTTCATTTTCACCAACATGAGTTATTTCACTCCAACCAAGTGTTTCTCTATTATACAGGGTGTTCTACAAGCTCTATGACAAACTTCGAGAGAAGGTAGCTGTGCTTCTTTTGAACATTTTTTTCCCATGAACGTAGGTCCGATTCGTTTTCGTTTAGGAGTTACAAGCATTTGAAATTTTTTTTTCATGTTTTGATTAAGTAGGCCGACAGAAAATATCGGTTTTTTAATTACTCATTCGTCACTTGTTCCACTCAGGATGGTATCAACAATAACCATAAATGAACATGTATGGGCACTGCAGAATCCGTATACCTACCATTAAACAAAGACGATTTCAGCAACGTTTCAGTGTAAACGTTTGGGATGGGATTTTTGAAAACCATTTGATGGCAACACATGTGATAAGTGATTGGTTGAATGAAGATTTGTATGAAAATTTTTTGGGGCACAACCTTTTTGACTTTATTGATGACTTAGAGCTCAACATTGTTGGAAATATGTGGTATCAGCACGATGGTGAACTACCACATAGAGGGAGACAAAAAGTCAGCTGGCTGAATTAATGGATAGGTCAAGGAGGACCAATACAATGGCCATCGCGTTCGCCTGTTTTAAATCCCTTAGATTTTTATTTATGGGGACGTAAAAAGCAGATTGTTTATCATGTTGAAATTCAATTTCATCAACAATTACTTGATAGAATTCAAAATGCAGCAAACAAAATACGAAACGACCCAAATCTGATCCGCCGAGTAACGGCATCGTTAGTTCGTCAATGTGAAGCTTGCAGTCAATCCGAAGGTGGACATTTTAAACAATTTTTATAGTCTCAAAATTTCCATTTGTAATTATGATTTGAACATAAAAATATGATTTTTCAAATGCTTGTATCTTCTAAACAAAAACGAATCGGATATATGTTCATAGGAAAAAAAATGTTCAGAATAATCACAGCTACCATCTGTCAAAGTTTGTCATAGAACTTGTAGAACACCATGTAGTAGCATCTTCAGGTAGATGAAGGCAATTTACCTTCACCTTGCATTACTTCGATTTAGTTCTGGTGACTTTAAAAATCACAGATGGTCAGTAAGTTCAACAAACGAAAGTTATGGACATTTTATAAGGAGGATGAATAAGCCGGCCCCTAATAATTTATTGAGATCATTGATTTTTTTTCAACTGATGAATTTATTTGATCAAAAATAAGTATTGAAGAATATCAAGTAAATTACCAGTTTTTCTTAACCCTCAGCAACTTGATTTCAAACACTAACGTCCCAATTTTTGTGTATAACAACCCACAGCACTTGATAGTTCATTTATTGCGGATCTACAGCCAATCTGCCGCAAGAATTCAATTAGGTCCCACTTGATGGCGTAGTTACAAGTTACGATAGGACCTACGTACTTATTAACTCGGGAATCTCGTTAAAAACGGGATGATCCAGGTCGATATCTAGGACAAATTGTCTACTGGGCGAGTAGAAATTGAGAAGCGTTTTTGTTCGTTTGGAACACACTTTATGGCTTCTGGTGGTGAAATTCCAAAAATAATTTCGTGCACAGCTAAGAGTATAGAGTAGAAATATGGGAAACGAGGCGACTAAAGCGATTTGAGCGCCATCTGTGTGTCAAGCGTGTTTTTAAGACGCCAGGACTGGTTAAAATATTAATTTAATTTTTGTCTTATTTCTTGGTGAAAACACCAAAATATTGTTCGAAAATTATTGAATGGTGAAGAACTGTGGATCAAATAATAAAATGGATTTTCCGAAATTAAGTTTCTCCTCAACTAAGGAAAATGGAAGCGTGAGTATTGAAACTCGTAACATGTGAATCGGTCATTCATTGATTCTAATTTTCAGTGCTCCGAAGTGGATAAAATTCTCAGGGCTTTAAGACAATGACTTCAGCAAACACTACTGACTACACCATGTGAATATTTTACTGCAGGTCAATTGAGAACTGTTCATCCACGTAAATTGTTGTATGCAGAAAATATCCCTTGTATGAACGGCCTATTGAGGGGAAATTGTGAATTTTATAGGTCCATTCAATGATTCTCAATTGCTGTTCTTTCAATATATTCAGAAATGCAGAGGTTTTATTGATTTCCATTTGAGAACCGAGTGACTGTTAAATTGTTGTTCGGAAAGTCAAAGTTTTATGAAACCTGCTGTGAGTTTTTTGTTCATTCATTAATCAATTTGCATATTGTGTCATAAAGAGACCATATCATAAGGAAATTATAGAAAAAGCACCAAGAAACTATACTAACATACAGGTCTTGTATATCTCTGTAAGGTTTTTTTTCAAGAGTGGTTCTGAAAATTCTATAAATAATACCTACTTATGTAAGTAACTGGAATGCGTATGCTATGATGGTATATTGAATATTGGTTCATATTAATTTCTGATATATGTATATTTTAAAAATTCAACTTAGTTTATTAGTTCAAAACAACCTATTGCACAGAAATTACACCTTCGACGTATAGTAGATCACCATATATTTTAGAGTCCTAGTCAAAGCTTCATTTATTGCCCATTATTTCAATTTTTGTAAATTTTTTATAAATTGCAAATAAAAATATAGCACATCCAACAGCGTTTTTCATTGATATCAATTGATTACAAACAATGTTTAGATAAAAACTAATATCCTGATAACAAAACCATATTTTTGTGTTTGTCGCCCAGGATGTTTGTTTTCTGATCGAAACAAAGTCGATATTGAAATTTAATGCGAGGAATAGAATTCGAATTGCGCTCCCATCAATTAGAAAACAGAAAACTGTTATTAATTATGTAGTTTTTCTGTATTGATAGTACGTTTTCAGCGCCATCTCATTGTCAAGCGTGTTTTCACTGGCCAAAATGTAGTCGGTTTTTAATACTAGAGATATGACTGATATGAGAGCGTTTTCTATCTTTCTACTCTATAATCTTTGTTGCACAGAATCATTCGAGGATATTTTCAATTATATTGTTCACCTGCAAGATTCACTCTCAGACCTCAGGGAATGAACAGACCATGTCAAATTTCTGCTTTCCTTACACATAAAAAATGACCCTTTCAACCAAATTTGGAACTTTAAAACCCTCTCCAACACTTCCTACTAATCTATCAAGATTTATGTATATCGTTGTATACTGAGATATATGTACAACATGAATCAAATTATCATCTGTACGCTCCCCCATAAACATATGACCTCCCTTTATAACCCCCATTTTACATCCCAGATCCACCGCTAACTGTCAGTAGTGATAGATGTTGCCCCCAGTGGTCGGGCAAGAGGTCGTAAAATCATTTCTAAGGTTTCATATACGAAACGGGCGAGAGGTGATAATTCAAGTCCGGAAATGGGAGGAAGGGAGAGTTAGGATATACTGCCGGAGTTGTTTCATATTTTTCGGCGGATTCCAGATTAGAAAATGCAAGTATTTATTGGGAAAAGTTGCTGCCAAGGGCTCGCTTGGTGGTCCAGGACAAATTGCTACAAGTTCTGGTGAGTGAAAAACAATTATTCGAACTACTTTGCGGATGATTAGTGGCTCCAGATGGGAGGGAAGTTTGTCCCTAATCTATTAGGCTGTTGCATATGATCACAGAGTTTGTACCAATCCTATGTTCGGAGTTCAGTCGTAAAACTTCCATAAACGTCATTGGGTAGAATTCGATCACAAAAGGAAGATTAACGTTACCTAGTTTCTGTATGTTGGTAATAATGACGGTTACAAGAGAAGCGAACCGTTTCTGGCTCAATGTACATTTATTAAGAAAAAGGAAACAAGGGCGGTTCCAGTGGGGGGAGCATAGGGAGGCCACTATAAGAAGTTTTTTTTTCAAATATAAGGCATACATGACAAATATAGAGACAATTATGCTTATTTATATTATTACATTATATCAACAAACAAACACAATTTCAGATATAAAATTATGCCATGCCCCACCCCAACATCACTCCTATAGAACCGCCACTGCGACGAGCTAGATGAAATTTCACTTGAACCATCGAAACAATCGAAAAATTTCCAGAAATATGATGTCGATTAATAAAATCGTCGGGACCGAATAAAACGGTTGCATCGGAGTTAGATGCAATTTTGAGATTTGTCACTAGAAAAAATGATCTTCTAGAGTACGTATCACATTTGGATCAACGATAATTTTTCTGGGAGATGAGCATGTCAAAATTTGACAATCGAGAATTACCCGAAAAGATGAGGTCAGGTAAATAAACGTCAAGAACGACCGGTCGGTCGCACCGAGCTCGATGAAATTTCGAGATTTATTACTAGAAGAGTTGCTCTTTGAGAACCTGAGAGAAATATGTTTTCGAATATCGACAAATGATTTTATTTACCTCTTCAAATAAGTACATAGTTTTCTTTCAAACATATAGCTTATATTACAATTATGAATATACAGGGTGTTCTACAAGCTCTATGACAAACTTTGACAGAGGGTAGCTTTGCTTCTTTTGAAAATTTTTTTTCCTTTGAACGTATGTCCGATTCGTTTTCGTTTAGGAGTCACAAGCATTTGAAAAAAATTTTTTTCATGTTTTGATTAAGTATGCCGACAGAATATATCGGTTTTTTAATTATTCATTTGACACTTGTTTCACTAAGCATGGTATCAAAAATAACCATAATGAACAAGTATGGGCACTGCAGAATCCATATATCATTAGAAAAAAAAACGATTTCAGCAACGTATTAGTGTAAACGTTTGCGGTGGGATTTTTAAAAATGATTCGATGACAATATCTACATGTCATAAGTAATCGTTTGAATGCAGATTTGTGTAAAAAATTTTTGGGGCACAAACTTTTTGACTTTATTGATGACTCAGGGCTCAACTTTTTTTGAACTATGTGCTATCAGCACGATGGTGCACTACCAAATAGAGGGAGACAAGTAGTCAGTTGACTAAATAAATGGATAGGTCAGGGAGGACCAATACATGGCCACCTTGTTCGCCTGATCTAAATCCCTTAGATTTTTATTTATGGGTACTTACATAAGAAGCATGTTGAAATCCAATCTCATCAACAATTACTGATAGAATTCAAGATGAAGCGAACCAAATACGCAACGACCCAAACCTGATCCGCCGACTGACTGCATCTTTAGATCTTCAATGTGCAGCTTGCATTCAAGCCGAAGGTGGACATTTTGAATAATTTTTATAGTCTCAAAACTTCCATTTATTATTATGTTATGAACATAAAAATATTCAAATTCATATTCAAATGCTTGTATCTTCTAAACAAAAGCGAATCGGATATATTATTATTATTATTAAACCAGGTTACGCAGAGTTGAGGTACATTTATAACCTATAAATAGAAAAAAAAAAGTTCAGATTAAGCACAGCTACGATCTGTCAAAGTTTGTCATAGAGCTTGTAGAACGCCCTGTATACATATTTTATATCAACAAACATTTTACGGAATTTCAAATATAAACTATACCCTTCCCCCTCCAAAATTATTCCTGGAACGCCACTGTAAGAAACGTTGCATCAACGTTGAGTACGAAACTAGTGTTCAACAAACCCGTTATTACAATCACCAATAAGAAACGTTTCTTCATAAACTTTTTAGGGTTTTCACTCCCAATCTCTGAAACAAAATCAATTAAAAATGAAATCAACGATTTGCTCCTGCGTAAATTCTTGCACTAATTTGTCAGGAGCAAATTAACTAGAAAAAATTGTTGCCTGACAATGAACTCAAAATAAATAACGTTGAAATTATAATTCTTTGTAACGTTTCGGAGTCTATATCAGACTCCTTCATCAGACGAAAAAATCTACTTTTGAAAATCTTCTGAATTGTCGCTTTTTGTCTGACATTAATTGTCAACACACAGAAACAGAGACTGCACAGAAACGTTGATTCATTTAATTTTGAAATTACCGGATGACAGTTCCTTCTTTAGCAAATTGATCCAAATACGATCCACTCCTACCGAACAATTTGCCAAATTATTATCTTGATCTAATAGAATACACGTAGACTCTTTAATTTTTCGTTTAAAATGGTCTGGTTCTGTCATTAAAATTTTAGTGTTGTCCCAATCCATCATGTGGTCTCCCGTATTAGAACAAATGTGATCTGCGATTTGTGATCGATTAATTTCTCTATTTTCAATATTATTTTTATGTTCGCGTTTTCTTATTTCTAGAGGTCTGGACGTTTCACCTGTATAAGTTTTACCACAAATACAGGGTATGTTGTAAATACAATTTTTTGATTTTTGTTTTTCGTTCGAAGGTTTAGTTTTTGTTAATATAGATCTTAAATCATTTTGCGTTTTAAAAACAGTTCGTATGTTGAACTTCGAACCGTTTCCTTATCAATCTTGCTCAGCGAATATTCAATAAGAATTAGTTATATTACATCATCTTGGAATACAAAACTATGCAATAATCCCTTACAGCAACCAACTAAAAGAAACGTTTTTTTTATCGTTCTTATTCAACCAATACTCAATAAGATGTAGGAAAATTTGCATCAGCGTTGAATACAAAAATATTTAACAACCATTACTAGATCAACCAACAAGAAACGTTCTCTTACCGTATCTCCTCAACGTCTATTAGTAACGTTTGAAATTTGTAGCAAAATCGATTCAAATAAACGAACATTCATCATAGATTCAACAGATAATGTAGACCAAAGGTTATAGAGTAGAAAGATAGGAAACGAAGCGACTAAAGTGATGTGAGCGCCTTCTGTGATTCAAAAGTGTTTTTAAGGCCCTAAGACTGCTTGAAATATTAATTCGAGGGACATTTGCAGAAACATGAAATTTTGTGGGATTTCAGATGATCAAAGAGGTTTTGAATGATTTGATTCTCGTACCGCCTTTTGTTTATCAAACTCGTTCTAGTTGCTGATTATAGAAATTATTTATATCTTATTTCCTGGTGAAAACCTCAATATATCGTTCTAAAATTATTATATGGTGAAGAACTGTGCATCAAATTAAAAGAAAAGTGGGAATGTGAGTATTCAAACTGGTAACAAGTGACTCGGTCATTCATTGGTTTTTATTTTCAGTGCTACTACGAAGTGGATAAAATTTTCAAAGCATAAAGTCCAGCAAACACTACTGACTACACCATGTGCAATGAACATTTTACTGCAAGTCAATTGAGAACTGTTCATCCATGTAAATTGTTGTAAGCAGGAAGCATCCTTTGCATGAAGGGCCTATTCAGGAAAAAAATTATGACTTTTATAGGTCCATTCAGAGATTCTCTGATTCTCAATTGCTACACCTTCAATATATTCAGAAATGCAAAGATTTTATTGATTTAGTTTTGGGCATCGACTGACTGTCAAATTGTTGTTTGAAAAGTCAAAGTTTTATGAAACCTGATATGGGTGTTTTGTTCATTCATTAAGGGGTTACATGGGTATCGTAGGTTCAAAAAATCGTTTTTTTTTTGGCTCATTACTTTCTACAACATGCCAAGAATATTGTCCTAAATTTTCAAGTCGATCCGAATAATAGTTTTGGAGATACAGCCTTTGGAAGGTGTGCGCTCCAAGTCCCTTTTATTGTTACTCAAAACTTTAAACGCGTTTTTCTCGGAACCATGATTTCAAAGTCAGTTGTCAAATGTTCTCGAAAACTACACAACCGATCTTGATGAAATTTTACACAGGTATTCGAGATACAATTTACTCGTGCTTGGACGAAGGATTTTTTTTTTCAATTACAACTATTTAAAAAAAAACAAAATGTCAAGCAAATTTTACCGACATTTTCATTTTTTTGGAAAAATGTCTGCCAAAATTCCAATTTTTACTTTTTTTTTTCTCTCCTTCGTACAAGCACGAGTTTATGGTCTTACTAAACCACTTATTTTTGTTTTTTCATTTTAAATGATTATGTCAGGAGTTATGCTGACAACGCGGAGGCACCTTTTTCCGAGGGGTCACCGGAAATGTCGTCACAATGGAGGAGTTTAAATTTATTTATTTTGAAAATTTCAGAAATTATTCTTTAAATATGTATCTATAAGACAGAAAAGAGTTTGAATTAAATAAATAATTTTTTACATAGAAAAAAAAAATTGAAAATAGGCCTTTTTTTACCCGACGAAACCCATGTAACCCCTTAATCAGTTTGTATATTGTGTCATAAAGAGACCATATCATAAAGAAATTATAAAGAAACTATACTGACGGGCTAACATACAGGTCTTCTGTTATACCTCTGTGAGGTTGTTTCAATTGTGATTCCGAAAATTCTGTAAATAATATGTGAGTAACTGAAATGTGTATGCTATGATAGTATATTGAATATTGGTTCATATTAATTTCTGATATAAATTGTACAAATTCCACTTAGTTTATAATATCAAAAAAACGTATTGCGCGGAAATAACATCTTTGACGTTTAGCAGATCACAAGAGTTGTCCTAATCAAAGCTATTTTCGTTGTCCATAATTTCAAATTCTTGTAAATGTTTATAAATTGCAAATAAAAATATAGCACATCTGACAGAGTATTTCATTGAAATCAATTGATTCCAAGCAATGTTCAGATGAAAACTAACAACAAGTCACAAAACAAAACCATACTTTTGTTTTTTCGCTCAGGATGTTTGTTTCCTGGTCTCGACAAAGTCGATATTGAAATCCAATACAAGAAATAGAATTCGAATTTCGTGCCCCTGAATTATAAAACAGAAAACTGTTATTAAACCGTTTTTCTGTATTGACAGTTACAGTGACTCTAACGAGACAGTGGCAACATCTGTGGTCTCATTTTTCATCGTTTTAGCAAGAATATGGCGGATTTGGTAACGTGACGTAACGTGAGCCCATCCGCATTCCGAATTAGAGATCATAGCATTGAAATCTGAGCTTCTAAGCCGCCATATTCTTGCTTAATTTTCAATTTTCGCCACTGTATCGTTAGAGTCACTGCATTGACAGTACGTTTTCAGCGCCATCTCATTGTCAAATGTGTTTTCACTGACCAAAATGTAGTCGGTTTTTAGTACTAGAGATATGAGGGCGTTTCCTATCTTTCTACTCTGTAATCTTTGATGTCAACGTTACCACAATTCTGACATTCAACGTATAACTCGGCTGTCATTTCAGAATCTACTTCATCGTTCAATTGCATCGTTATATTTCCGAAGAAGTTTTGTTGCAAAAAGAATCGTTAAAACGCGTAAGAAACCTAGAATAAAATTGAATAGGTAACGTAAGTATAAATCTAGAATGAAACTATTTCCTCCAGTCATTTCGCCGTTTTATCAACGATAAATAATAGTAGTTACCTGTGAAATGCCTATCTGTATTTATTGGGTACTAATTCTGCCTAACCTAACCTAATCTGATGAACGAACTAAGTGACAGACCATAGCAAGGAGATTTTACAGGAATTTTTTTTTCATATAGCAGAAACCGATTTTTTGGCCAAAACGTTCAAAATAACGCTTTCCCGACAACCATCGAAGTAGTACATTCAACATCATCGGCTCCAACCGCATCGATTGGTTAAAATGCGAAAATAATCCCTTCCAGTTCAACTTGTCACAAGCATTCATCCACTCAATTATTTCGGGTCTGAACAGTTTTAATTAAGCCTAATAACATCGCGTATATCTGGCCGACGAATTTGCGGTGAGCTTTCAGCATAAATCATCCCTGTATCTGGTGCAGGTACACGGGGATAATGAACCTTTGCTAATGGTAGGGAAGGTAGGAAGCAACAGGATATTGAAGCGAAGGCAGACGCCGAATATGTGTCGGATGGATCGATAACTTGATTTTGAAGGGCGGAATGGAGCACCGTATGTTTTTTGTGAAGTTGGAACCTTGTGACACGCATCAAGATTAAAGTGTATCATCTTTATCCAATTTAGGTGGCTGTTGTTGTTTTTTAATTAGGTCCACTCGAAGGAAGGGTCAATTATTCTCAGTGCTCAGCAAAGCCTTGACAGAAGTATGAAGTGCTACAGAACAGTATGATTTTGATGAAGTGGTTTTGAAAATGCTTTTCCATTTATGCCAGATGACAACGTCAGATTAGCCCAAAATGTCTTGGAAAGTAAAGAGTTTCATACTAGCGTACTTGTTCCTCATACTTAATTTCCAGTGAAATTTTATGGCATCTAGATGTTGTAACGATACTTGATTGTTTTATATAAAAAGCAAGCCTCGTTTTAAATGTCGTTTCCCTGAATTTTCCAGTTGAAGCAATGCAACACCGTCTGATGGAGATTTCAGTTTTAATATAGATATTCCGTTTCATTTTGGAAATATTTTTCAGATCCTGAAAAATAAAATTCAAATTTCGTAAAATTGAAATTTTCATCAGTAATAAGCCGTAAGAATCCAAAACAAAGAAAAAATGTCTTTCTGCATTCGGCGTTGTTTTTCCGTCCACAAAACACACCGAACTCGGCATAAAACAACGTGGATTGCAGATAACGACAGTTTCTTTACCGATAAAGAAATAACCGCCACCGAGAATATTTCTTCTGGGGAGAATTTTCTAGAATACCGAATTTTTTGGATCACATGACCGTCCACATGTGGGAAAGTTGATAAATAGGGCCGCACCACCAGACGAACGGCATTCATTATTCATTATTCGGCAGTGATTCTTTATTGGCAATTCATATATTCTTTATTCGGCATTCGTCATTCATTATTCGGCAGTTATTCATTATCTTGTTTGGATTTCGCTATTAATTTTTCTAAATTCGAAGATCCTGTGATCTGTTTTTTTCCCTTTTCTTTTATTGGTGGTATGACCGTACCGGAACAAACCGTAAGTCTTTTCTTGATACCGCATATTCGTTATTCAAAGTTGCATTCTTTTATTTGTTTAATTGTGTTAATCCTTATTGTTAATCCCCCTGTTTAACGCAGACTTCTGTCGTCTGGCTCTCTGGTGAACCAAGACCAACCGACGGAAGTCTCGAAGTCGTTCCGCTGGTAATGCTTGGCGTGTACACTCAAGGTTCCCACGGAAAGATCACAGTAGCCTATCCCGTCCTATCCCTTTTGTGTTCCGTTTAGTTTTCCCGTTTACCGCAGACTTCTGTCGCCTGGCTCTCTGGTGACGGAAACCAATCAGCAGAGGTCTCGAAGTCTTTCTGCTGGTAATGCTTGGCGGGTACAACCAAGGTTGCCACGGAGAGACCACGATAAACTACCCCGTTATCCTGTAAATTGTTGCATTGTGTTCCACCCGAATCAAACCCGTTTATTGAATAGTTTCAATTCTGATTGTCCTGTACTCTGAAAATCATTGAAAGTGCTCGGGATCAAACCCATCGCTAAATTAACCGATTACGGGGACTTGGATTTTTCTGGAACAACCGGTAACTGTGAATTTTGTGTAAACCCCGTACATCCCTCATTGTCTCAGAAGGAATCAAAGTGACCGCCATTGATTTCTTTCTTTCTTCAATACCTGATATTTTGACTGAATAAAATTAATTTGAATATTGTTTAATTAATTAATTTCACTGTGTTGAGTTTGAATTGCTGATCACCGTGACAGATAAATTGTTGCATTTCTGTTTTCCTCATTCATCAGCTGTATATATTTCTTGACTTGGAAATTATTGTATGGTTCACTGGAATTTAGATTATTGTAATAAATTCTGTTTCAAAGTACTCGTTATCGTAACCACCTTAGATAACCCCGAACTCTGTCTCCGACTAGTAGGTACCTGGGTTCGCTATTTCTGCCTTTTTGAAAGAATAGCTGGCACTCGAGATTAAACCCTTCTGAAAACTAAGCCCGTTACAATGTTTGAGAGATTTACATATCTGATATGAGGGAAGAAAATGTCCTTCATGTGAAGTTGGAGAACGAAATAACCTTGAAATGGCATAAATCGAATAAGAGACTCCCGATAATAACCTGTGAATAGTTGTTAGATCCAAAAAACTAATCAGATCATTACTGGCATTAGCACAAAACATTAAATCTTTCAGTTATTGTAAAAGCACCCCAGGTTAATTTGATGATTTGCCATAAAATATGTTGACATGAATTGTTGTGCAATAATATTTTCATTATTATTTGGGTGGCACCACTACTTATGTACGAGAATGAACCAAAATAAGTTAGAGCAGAGACAACCAAGATTATAGAGTAGAAAGAGAGGAAACGAAGCGATTAAATTGATGTGAGCGCCATCTGTGTTACAAAAGTGTTTTTAAGGCCGTAAAACTGGTTGAAATATTAATTCGAGGGACATTTGCAGAAATATATGAAGTTTTGTGAGATTTCCGATGGCCATTTTGATCAAAGAGGTTTCGAATGATTCTCGTACCGCCTTTTGGTTATCAAACTCGTGCTAGTAGGTGATTATTGAAAATTTTGTCTAATTTCTTGGTGAAAACCTCAAATTATCGTTCGAAATTTATTGTATGGTGAAGAACTGTGGATCAAATAAAAAAAAATGGAAATGTAAGTATTAAAACTGGTTACAAGTGACTCGGTCATTCATTGGTTTTTATTTTCAGTGCAACGAAGTGGATAAAATTTTCAGGACATAAAGGCCTGCAAACACTACTGCCTACACCATGTGCAATGAACATTACTGCAAGTCGATTGAGAACTGTTCATCCGCGTAAATTGTTGTATGTAGGAAGCATTCCTTGCATGAAGGGCCTATTTAGGGGAAATAATGACTTTTATACGTACATTCAAAAATTCTCAATTGCTACTACTTCAATATATTCAGAAATGCAAAGGTTTTATGGATTTCGTTTTGGGCATCGAGTGACTGTCAAATTGTTTGGAAAGTCAAAGTTTTATGAAACCTGCTGTGAGTGTTTTGTTCATTCATTTATCAATTTGTATATTGTGCCATAAAGAAATTATAAAGAAACTATACTGACGGGCTAACATACAGGTCTTGTATTGAACATCTGTAAGGTTTTAATTGTGATTCCGAAAATTCTGTAAATAATTGTAATGTGAGTAACTGAAATGTGTAATCTATGATTTTATATTGAATATTGGTTCATATTGATTTCTGATACAAAAAACCTTTACCAGACCTTTAGCAGATCACAAGAGTTGTCGTAGTCAAAGCTCTATATTCGTTGTCCATAATTTCAAATTCTTGTAAATGTTTAAAAACTGCAAATAAAAATATAGCACATCTGACAGAGTATTTCATTGATTTCAATTGATTCCAAACAGTGTTCAGATTAAAACTAACATCCTAGTCACAAAAAAAAACCATACTTTTGTTTTGTCGCTCAGGATGTTTGTTTTCTGGTCTCAACAAAGTAGATATTGAAATCCAATACAAGGAATAGAATTCGAATTTCGCGCACTTCAAATATAAAACAGTGTTATCAAACAGTTTTTCTGTATGGACAGTACGTTTTCAGTGCCATCTCATTGTCAAATGTGTTTTCACTGGCCAAAATATTGTCGGTTTTTAGTACTAGAAATATTGGGCCGTTTCCTATCTTTCTTACCCTATAATCTTTGGTACTGAGTTTAGTTTTAATAACGACTTTCAAAACATACTTATCAAAATACAGATTCAGTTGATCAATTAATTATTAAAACTCATCTGCGAATATCTCCAAGATCCTAGAATATAACGTAAAAATCATCAATGCTTTCTTCTATCTGGGAAATTTCGAATAACTTTGGATGTGTTCACACCGCTGGACTATACTGGGAGTGTGTTTGTCGTCCGTTGAACTCCAGTGAAGTTTCCTTCGCGACACTCGCTCTATCATTTGGAGCATCATCGTAAAACTATCCCGTTGATCCGGCTGACAATAAATTCAACAGGATTTCTAGGGTCCGGAACATGATTTACAACAAGCAAGAACTCCTACGGCTTGCTGGCCCGATAGCCAGAGAGTAGCTTTTCCCGCATTTGTATATCGCACCTCTAACATATTTACGAGCTGGTTTCGGCACCTGCGGGAACGAAAATCTGGTGATTTACGGCTGGAATAGATGGGGGGTGAGTTTGTCCGCTTTGCGTAGACAAACAGGGCTCTTGGAAAACTCGGCCCGAATTGTTTGCTTTCTTCGGTCGATAGAAGAGGCAGAACAAGAGTTCATTTCTGTAAGAGTATGTGGATGGGAGATGGACATCACTGTACATATACTCTACAAGTATCCAAAACTGGCGAACGAGTCCTCTATTCGCATCATGTGACATCCAAGGATCAAAGGACATTGTAAGATTCATCAATCCCCGATTGAGGAAAGTCTTTGAAGGTAAGATTCAAATGTTCACGATTCTGGAAGGCTTAATCCTAGGCAGTCCACCATAATCTACCTATTATAAAATCTATGGGGACCATTTTTCCCCTTCAACATAAGAACTACACAATGGTTCCTGTTAAAAATTGACCGTGCCCTCTCCAACCATGCTCCTGTCTACGCTCCCGATTAGCCTCGGATGGCCACGTATAGTACCTCAATTCTACGGTGCGCTAATTGACCGAAGCAGCAGCTCCACTCTCAGAGTTTTCCGAAGCGGAAAACTACACATTTTCTTATCATTTTCTTTGTTCACTTAATTGAATCAACAATCAACGTCTCGTTGCGCTACTTAGATTGTTGTAAAACTTCTAAACTGTTCACCTCACCAAAGTAATTTTCTTTCAAGTCTTCTCAGTCAATTCTGGTGATTATTTGTTCAACTCAATAGGTAATGTACTCGTAGTCTTCACTAAATTATTAATTTAAACATTTTCATGTTCTTTTCATTCTTATGAAATGAGTCAACTTACAAGATTATTTCAGCATCTTCAAATGGATTTAAAATCCTTACTAGTACTGCTCAATTGATATGTTCATACGAGACCACTCGATTAAATGCCTTATCCGGAATATGAATTTCATGATATTTTATAATTTACATAGATTTTCAGACCTCTCCAGATTTTCTCACATGGAAATGGGTATGTAGCACCAGAATTGAACCATCTCATGTCTTTCTGATCGATAATGAATACTGATTTATTGTTTTCTCATGATCATCTCTCTTATTTGATTCAGTTTCATTTCATTTCCCAAGTCAACTCTTGTTAACCTTCAACTTACATATGATTGATTACTGTTGTCGACTTTCAGATCAATGAATCCTCATGTTCTCCAGGGTGGACCCTGGAATTAGTAGTTTTCCTTCAGAACACGACGTGATCTTCTCAAATATGGTTCAACGGTCAGTAGTAAGCCATGATACTGGTTGACAGTCTCTCGTCCTGGTTCCACCCTGGAAGGTCTGCTCTGGTAATCGTATAATCTCTCAATGGGTATGATCTCCTCATTATACTTTGAATTTTAATAAATATATGCTCATATTCATTCATATTGCTCGACATACAGATAGATCTCAAGCCTTCTGCTCTTCTCGAAACCAACGATTAGTGGTTGCCCTCATTAGTACTCTCATTTTGTACCTCTCATAGTTTGTCAATTGTATTTTCTATTTTTTTTCTTATGGACGTTGTAATCGTGCTTACTTGTGAGTAAGCTTGACTTGTGCGTCTCTGCAAATGTTGTATTCATTGATGAATTTTGCACTCTTCAAGACCAACGTTATTTATATTAATTATAATTATTCTCACTCTGCTCATATTTTAATTATAATTATCACTCGACTCAAATTTAATGTTTTGATGTTTGAGTGTTCTATGTCTATGTATTACACAAGTTAGCCAGTTTGTTGATATTATTTGCTCTGTTCCTTCCAATGTATAACTGTACTTGAACAGCATACAGAATCTCATCTTTTTCATCACACAGCCACTGCTTATATTCAACTTGAGAGGCTTTGAAAACAGGCAATCCATGGCATGCCCAATAGTTCTTTGGTCGCCATCGGATTGAATGTGATAGCAAACCAGTCGTTAAAGTTAAGCTTGACCCTAACTTACCTCTGACTTCAAGTCACAACACCAAAGATAAATTAATTACCATTGACACAGCTCTGTACAGCGAGTTCTTCGCAGAGCGTGGGACTGCGAATTCTGTGTTCTTGTATGCCATTTGTGACAATCTGTTTCTGCTGACAATCTGAGTCATGCGTCAGCAATCCTGATAAGATAAACGGAATTTTGCCTTGTTTCATTTCCTTAGCTTCTGGTTTTTTGAGGACAAATTCGCCCGAAACCATGGTCAGCATTTACTGTTCTTTGATGAGACCCGATTATTCGGGTTAACCAATGGTATGGGGTCCTTTTTAAAATATCCAAATCCGAAATCTCTACAAATCAAAGTTATGATCGTCATCCGTTGATTCGTCATCGAATTACATAATGCAGTATTCATTTGATTACGATGTGTTAATCGCCTAGTTAGTTTTCGCGGTGTACGGACGTTTTCCGATATATTCGGGAAATTGTAAGATTTTGTTGAAATTTCGGATTTAGTCATTGAAAAAATCTATTGTTTGAATATACAGTATTCTTTGAAATATCCAAATCCGAAATCTCTACAAATCAACGTTATAATCGTCATCCGTTGATTCGTCATCGAATTACATAATGCATTATTGATTCCATCGCGTTGTGTTAATAGCCTGGTCAGTTTTGATTTAGAATTCGCAGTGTACGGACGTTTTCCGATATATTCGGAAAATTGTGAGATTTTGTTGAAATTTCGGATTTAGTTGATGAAAAAATCTATTGTCTTGAAATACAGTCTTTTTAAAAAAATTCCAATCCGGAATCTCTACAAATCAACGATATAATCGTCATCCGTTGATTCGTCATCGAAATACATAATGCATTATTCATTTGATTACGATGTGTTAATCGCCTAGTCAGTTTTGATTTAGAATTCGCGGTGTACGGACGTTTTCCGATATATTCGAGAAACTGTAAGATTTTGTTGAAATTTCGGATTTAGTCAATGGAAAAATCTATTGTTTGAATATACAGTATTCTTTGGAATATCCAAATCCGAAATCTCTACAAATCAACGTTATAATTGTCATCCGTTGATTCGTCATCGAATTACATAATGCATTATTCATTCGATCGCGTTGTGTTAATCGCCTGGTCAGTTTTGATTTAGAATTCGCGGTGTACGGACGTTTTCCGATATATTCGGGAAATTGTAAGATTTTGTTGAAATTTCGGATTTAGTCAATGAAAAAATCTATTGTTTTTTTTTATTTCGAATTAACGTGTCTCGACATCGAGATCATTCACACGAGGTACAGTACACATTAACTTATTCTAAATATAAATCTAGGTATTCGGAGCTTAAAGAACTAATATTTGAGAATTCATATATTATTGTGAAGTTGACATTTTTTGAGAAATTTAAGAGCTAATTCAATTTGTTTTTGTGAATTGAGGATATTTCCAAGATTCTCTCTCAGCCCAAGTCGTCGTCGGTCATCTCCGTAATATTGGCAGATACATAGTAAGTGTTCAACAGTTATCTATTGTTTGAAAATACAGTCTTTTTAAAAAAATTCAAATCCGGAATCTCTATAAATCAACGTTATAATCGTCATCCGTTGATTCGTCATCGAATTAGATAATGCATTTATTGTTTGAAAATACACTCTTTTTTAAAATATCCAAATCCGAAATCTCTACAAATCAACGTTGATTCGTCATCGAATTACATAATGCATTTTTCATTCGATCGTGTTGTGTAACTCGACCAGTCAGTTTTGATTTAGAATTCGCGGAGTACAAGCGTTTTTCAATATATTCGGGAAATTGTAGGATTTTGTTGAAATTTCGGATTTAGCTAATGAAAAAATCTATTGTTACAAAATACAGTATTCTTTAAAATATCCAAATCCGAAATCTCTACAAATCAACGTTATAATCTTCATTCGTTGATTCGTCATCGAATAACATAATGCATTATTCATTTGATTACGATGTATTAATCGCCCGGTCAGTTTTGATTTAGAATTCGCGGAGTACGGACGTTTTTCGATATATTCGGGAAATTGTAAGATTTTGTTGAAATTTCGGATTTAGTCAATGAAAAAATCTATTGTTTGAAAATACAGTCTTTTTTAAAATATCCAAATCCGAAATCTCTACAAATCAAAGTTATAATCGTCATCCGTTGATTCGTCATCGAATTACATAATGCATTATTCATTTGATTACGATGTGTTAATCGCCTAGTTAGTTTTGATTTAGAATTCGCGGAGTACGGACGTTTTCCGACATATTCGGGAAATTGTGAGATTTTGTTGAAATTTCGGATTTAGTATTGCTTGAAAATACAGTATTCTTTGAAATATCCAAATCCGAAATCTCTACAAATCAAAGTTATAATCGTCATCCGTTGATTCGTCATCGAATTATATAATGCATTATTCATTTGATTACGATGTATTAATCGCCCGGTCAGTTTTGATTTAGAATTCGCGGAGTACGGACGTTTTCCGATATATTCGGGAAATTGTAAGATTTTGTTGGAATTTCGGATTTAGTCAATGAAAAAATCTATTGTTTGAAAATACAATCTTTTTTGAAATAACCAAATCCGAAATCTCTACAAATCAAAGTTATAATCGTAATTCGTTGATTCGTCATCGAATAACATAATGCATTATTCATTTGATTACGATGTATTAATCGCCCGGTCAGTTTTGATTCAGAATTCGCGGAGTACGGACGTTTTCCGATATATTCCGGAAATTGTAAGATTTTGTTGAAATTTCGGATTTAGTCAATGAAAAAATCTATTGTTTGAAAATACAGTCTTTTTTAAAATATCCAAATCCGAAATCTCTACAAATCAAAGTTATAATCGTCATCCGTTGATTCGTCATCGAATTACATAATGCATTATTCATTTGATTACGATGTGTTTATCGCCTAGTTAGTTTTGATTTAGAATTCGCGGAGTACAGACGTTTCCGACATATTCGGGAAATTGTGAAATTTTGTTGAAATTTCGGATTTAGTCGATGAAAAAATCTATTGTTTGAAAATACAGTATTCTTTAAAATATCCAAATCCGAAATCTTTACAAATCAAAGTTATAAACGTCATCCGTTGATTCGTCATCGAATTACATAATGCGTTATTGTTTCGATCGCGTTGTGTTAATCGCCTGGTCAGTTTTGATTTAGAATTCGCGGAGTACGGACGTTTTCCGACATATTCGGGAAATTGTAAGATTATGTTGAAATTTCTGATCAAGTAAATGGCAAAATCTATTGTTTGAAAATACAGTCTTTTTTGAAATATCCAAATCCGAAATCTCTACAAATCAACGTTATAATCGTCATCCGTTGATTCGTCATCGAATTACATAAAGCATTATTCGTTTGATTACGATGTGTTAATCGCCTAGTCAGTTTTGATTTAGAATTCGCAGTGTACGGACGTTTTCCGATATATTCGGGAAATTGTAAGATTTTGTTGAAATTTCGGATTTAGTCAATGAAAAAACCTATGGTTTGAATATACAGTATTCTTTGAAATATCCACATCCGAAATCTCTACAAATCAACGTTATAATCGTCATCCCTTGATTCGTCATCGAATTACATGATGCATTATTGATTCCATCGCGTTGTGTTAATCGCCTGGTCAGTTTTGATTCAGAATTCGCGGAGTACGGACGTTTTCCGACATATTCGGGAAATTGTAAGATTATGTTGAAATTTCTTATCAAGTAAATGACAAAATCTATTGTTTGAAAATACAGTCTTTTTTGAAATATCCAAATCCGAAATCTCTACAAATCAACGTTATAATCGTCATCCGTTGATTCGTCATCGAATTACATAATGCATTATTCATTCGATCGCGTTGTGTTAATCGCCTGGTCAGTTTTGATTTAGAATTCGCAGTGTACGGACGTTTTCCGATATATTCGGAAAATAGTAAGATTTTGTTGAAATTTCGGATTTAGTTAATGAAAAAATCTATTGTCTTGAAATACAGTCTTTTTAAAAAAATCCAAATCCGACATCTCTACAAATCAACGTTATAATCGTTATCCGTTGATTCGTCACCGAAGTACATAATGCATTATTCATTTGATTACGATGTGTTAAGCGCCTGGTTAGTTTTGATTTAGAATTCGCGGTGTACATACGTTTTCCGATATATTCGGGAAATTGTAAGATTTTGTTGAAATTTCGGATTTAGTTAATGAAAAAATCTTTTGTTCGAAAATACACTATTCTTTAAAATATCCAAATCAGAAATCTCTACAAATCAACTTTATAATCGTCATCCGTCGATTCGTCATCGAATTACATGATGCATTATTCATTTGATTTCGATGTATTCATCGCCCGGTCAGTTTTGATTTAGAATTCGCGGAGTACGGACGTTTTCCGATATATTCGGGAAATTGTGAGATTTTGTTGAAATTTCGGATTTAGTCAAGAACAAAATGTATTGTTTGAAAAAACAGTCTTTTTAAAAAAATCCAAATCCGAAATCTCTACAAATCAACGATATAATCGTCATCCGTTGATTCGTCATCGAATTACATAATGCATTATTCATTTGATTACGATGTGTTAGGCGCCTGAATAGTTTTGATTATATTCAAGATTATATTCAAGAAGTACAAAGTTCTCACTGTTCCGTGCTGCTACATGCTTGAGTGTCTTCTCCACGTACATTTGGGGAAGGAGGAACTCCCCAGGCACTCGAGTGTATATGATCACAACACCCGAAATAGAAATAAAATTCTGACTCCCATCCACCGCATAACGAGAACACAAAATATGTACGTTTTTAATGGTATAAAGATGTACAATAGACTTCCTGATCACGTGATTTCCCTTCGTGGAGTAGCCTTCAAAAAGGTTGTGAAGAGTCTGCTTCTAGAAGGCGCCTTTTATTCCATTGATGAATTTATGAATCACCAGTTCTAGTTCTCGATAGATTCGTATTTTAATGTATGTGAATAATTTACTTATGTGTGTATGATTATGTTGTTATCGTGCCTATACAGTTAAGATATTTTATATTATATAGATTTTTATTGACTCACCCTGTAAATTTTTGAGGGAAATAAAAGAGTATGAGAGTATGAGTATGAGTATGATTTAGAATTCGCGGTGTACGGACGTTTTCCGATATATTCGGGAAATTGTAAGATTTTGTTGAAATTTCGGATTTAGTTGATGAAAAAATCTATTGTTTGAAAATACACTATTCTTTAAAATATCCAAATCCGAAATCTCTACAAATCAACTTTATAATCGTCATCAGTCGATTCGTCATCGAATTACATGATGCATTATTGATTCGATCGCTGTGTGTTAATCGCCCGGTCAGTTTTGATTTAGAATTCGCGGAGTACGGACGTTTTCCGATATATTCGGGAAGTTGTAAGATTTTGTTGAAATTTCGGATTTAGTCAAGAACAAAATGTATTGTTTGAAAAAACAGTCTTTTTAAAAAAATCCAAATCCGAAATCTCTACAAATCAACGATATAATCGTCATCCGTTGATTCGTCATCGAATTACATAATGCATTATTCATTTGATTACGATGTGTTAAGCGCCTGGTTAGTTTTGATTTAGAATTCGCGGTGTACATACGTTTTCCGATATATTCGGGAAATTGTAAGATTTTGTTGAAATTTCGGATTTAGTTATTGAAAAAATCTATTGTTTGAAAATACACTATTCTTTAAAATATCCAAATCCGAAATCTCTATAAATCAACTTTATAATCGTCATCCGTCGATTCGTCATCGAATTACATGATGCATTATTGATTCGATCGCTTTGTGTTAATCGACGGGTCAGTTTTGATTTAGAATTCGCGGAGTATGGACGTTTTCCGATATATTCGGGAAATTGTAAGATTTTGTTGAAATTTCGGATTTAGTCAATGACAAAATGTATTGTTTGAAAAAACAGTCTGTTTAAAAAAATCCAAATCCAAAACCTCTACAAATCAACGATATAATCGTCATCCGTTGATTCGTCATCGAATTACATAATGCATTATTCATTTGATTACGATGTGTTAAGCGCCTGGTAAGTTTTGATTCAGAATTCGCGGTGTACGGACGTTTTCCGATATATTCGGGAAATTGTAAGATTTTGTTGAAATTTCGGATTTAGTTAATGAAAAAATCTATTGTTTGAAAATACACTATTCTTTAAAATATCCAAATCCGAAATCGTCATCCGTCGATTCGTCATCGAATTACATGATGCATTATTGATTCGATCGCTGTGTGTTAATCGCCTGGTCAGTTTTGATTTAGAATTCGCGAAGTACGGACGTTTTCCGATATATTCGGGAAATTGTAAGATTTTGTTGAAATTTCGGATTTAATCAATGACAAAATGTATTGTTTGAAAAAACAGTCTTTTTAAAAAAATCCAAATCCGAAATCTCTACAAATCAACGATATATTCGTCATCCGTTGATTCGTCATCGAATTACATAATGCATTATTCATTTGATTACGATGTGTTAAGCGCCTGGTTAGTTTTGATTTAGAATTCGCGGTGTACGGACGTTTTCCGATATATTCGGGAAATTGTAAGATTTTGTTGAAATTTCGGATTTAGTTAATGAAAAAATCCATTGTTTGAAAATACACTATTCTTTAAAATATCCACATCCGAAATCTTTACAAATCAACTTTATAATCGTCATCCGTTGATTCGTCATCGAACTACATGATGCATTATTGATTCGATCGCTGTGTGTTAATCGCCTGGTCAGTTTTGATTTAGAATTCGCGGAGTACGGACGTTTTCCGATATATTCGGGAAATTGTAAGATTCTGTTGAAATTTCGGATTTAGTCAATGAAAAAATCTATTGTTTGAAAATACAGTCTTTTTTAAAATATCCAAATCCGAAATCTCTACAAATCAAAGTTATAATCGTCATCCGTTGATTCGTCATCGAATTACATAATGCATTATTCATTTGATTACGATGTGTTAAGCGCCTGGTTAGTTTTGATTTAGAATTCGAGGTGTACGGACGTTTTCAGATATATTCGGGAAATTGTAAGATTTTGTTGAAATTTCGGATTTAGTCAATGACAAAATGTATTGTTTGAAAAAACAGTCTTTTTAAAAAAATCCAAATCCGAAATCTCCACAAATCAACGATATAATCGTCATCCGTTGATTCGTCATCGAATTACATAATGCATTATTCATTTGATTACGATGTGTTAAGCGCCTAGTAAGTTTTGATTCAGAATTCGCGGTGTATGGACGTTTTCCGATATATTCGGGAAATTGTAAGATTTTGTTGAAATTTCGGATTTAGTTAATGAAAAAATCTATTGTTTGAAAATACACTATTCTTTAAAATATCCAAATCCGAAATCTATACAAATCAACTTTATAATCGTCATCCGTCGATTCGTCATCGAATTACATGATGCATTATTGATTCGATCGCTGTGTGTTAATCGCCCGGTCAGTTTTGATTTAGAATTCGCGAAGTACGGACGTTTTCCGATATATTCGGGAAATTATAAGATTTTGTTGAAATTTCGGATTTAGTCAATGACAAAATGTATTGTTTGAAAAAACAGTCTTTTTAAAAAAATCCAAATCCGAAATCTCTACAAATCAACGATATAATCGTCATCCGTTGATTCGTCATCGAATTACATAATGCATTATTCATTTGATTATTACGATGTGTTAAGCGCCTGGTAAGTTTTGATTCAGAATTCGCGGTGTACGAACGTTTTCCGATATATTCGGGAAATTGTAAGATTTTGTTGAAATTTCGGATTTAGTTAATGAAAAAATCTTTTGTTCGAAAATACACTATTCTTTAAAATATCCAAATCCGAAATCTCTACAAATCAACTTTATAATCGTCATCCGTCGATTCGTCATCGAATTACATGATGCATTATTGATTCGATCGCTGTGTGTTAATCGCCCGGTCAGTTTTGATTTAGAATTCGCGAAGTACGGACGTTTTCCGATATATTCGGGAAATTATAAGATTTTGTTGAAATTTCGGATTTAGTCAATGACAAAATGTATTGTTTGAAAAAACAGTCTTTTTAAAAAAATCCAAATCCGAAATCTCTACAAATCAACGATATAATCGTCATCCGTTGATTCGTCATCGAATTACATAATGCATTATTCATTTGATTATTACGATGTGTTAAGCGCCTGGTAAGTTTTGATTCAGAATTCGCGGTGTACGAACGTTTTCCGATATATTCGGGAAATTGTAAGATTTTGTTGAAATTTCGGATTTAGTTAATGAAAAAATCTTTTGTTCGAAAATACACTATTCTTTAAAATATCCAAATCCGAAATCTCTACAAATCAACGATATAATCGTCATCCGTTGATTCGTCATCGAATTACATAATGCATTATTCATTTGATTACGATGTGTTAAGCGCCTAGTAAGTTTTGATTCAGAATTCGCGGTGTATGGACGTTTTCCGATATATTCGGGAAATTGTAAGATTTTGTTGAAATTTCGGATTTAGTTAATGAAAAAATCTATTGTTTGAAAATACACTATTCTTTAAAATATCCAAATCCGAAATCTATACAAATCAACTTTATAATCGTCATCCGTCGATTCGTCATCGAATTACATGATGCATTATTGATTCGATCGCTGTGTGTTAATCGCCCGGTCAGTTTTGATTTAGAATTCGCGAAGTACGGACGTTTTCCGATATATTCGGGAAATTATAAGATTTTGTTGAAATTTCGGATTTAGTCAATGACAAAATGTATTGTTTGAAAAAACAGTCTTTTTAAAAAAATCCAAATCCGAAATCTCTACAAATCAACGATATAATCGTCATCCGTTGATTCGTCATCGAATTACATAATGCATTATTCATTTGATTATTACGATGTGTTAAGCGCCTGGTAAGTTTTGATTCAGAATTCGCGGTGTACGGACGTTTTCCGATATATTCGGGAAATTGTAAGATTTTGTTGAAATTTCGGATTTAGTTAATGACAAAATGTATCGTTTGAAAAAACAGTCTTTTTAAAAAAATCCAAATCCGAAATCTCTACAAATCGACGATATAATCGTCATCCGTTGATTCGTCATCGAATTACATAATGCATTATTCATTTGATTACGATGTGTTAAGCGCCTGGTTAGTTTTGATTTAGAATTCGCGGTGTACGGACGTTTTCCGATATATTCGGGAAATTGTAAGATTTTGTTGAAATTTCGGATTTAGCTAATGAAAAAATCTATTGTTTGAAAATACACTATTCTTTAATATATCCAAATCCGAAATCTCTACAAATCAACGATATAATCGTCATCCGTTGATTCGTCATCGAATTACATAATGCATTATTCATTTGATTACGATGTGTTAAGCGCCTGGTTAGTTTTGATTTAGAATTTGCGGTGTACGGACGTTTTCCGATATATTCGGGAAATTGTATTATAAGATTTTGTTGAAATTTCGGATTTAGTTAATGAAAAAATCTATTGTTTGAAAATACACTATTCTTTAAAATATCCAAATCCGAAATCTCTACAAATCAACTTTATATTCGTCTTCCGTCGATTCGTCATCGAATTACATGATGCATTATTGATTCGAATTCTGTGTGTTAATCGCCCGGTCAGTTTTGATTTAGAATTCGCGGAGTACGGACGTTTTCCGATATATTCGGGAAATTGTAAGATTTTGTTGAAATTTCGGATTTGGTCAATGACAAAATGAATTGTTTGAAAAAACAGTCTTTTTAAAAAAATCCAAATCCGAAATCTCTACAAATCAACGATATATTCGTCATCCGTTGATTCGTCATCGAATTACATAATGCATTATTCATTTGATTACGATGTGTTAAGCGCCTGGTTAGTTTTGATTTAGAATTCGCGGTGTACGGACGTTTTCCGATATATTCGGGAAATTGTAAGATTTTGTTGAAATTTCGGATTTAGCCTATGAAAATATCTATTGTTTGAAAATACACTATTCTTTAAAATATCCAAATCCGAAATCTCTACAAATCAACTTTATAATCGTCATCCGTTGATTCGTCATCGTATGTAATTACATAATGCATTATTGACTCGATCGCGTTGTGTTAATCGCCTGGTCAGTTTTGATTTAGAATTCGCGGAGTACGGACGTTTTTCGATATATTCGGGAAATTGTAAGATTTTGTTGAAATTTCGGATTTAGTTAATGAAAAAATCCATTGTTTGAAAATACACTATTCTTTAAAATATCCACATCCGAAATTTTTACAAATCAACTTTATAATCGTCATCCGTTGATTCGTCATCGAATTACATAATGCATTATTGATTCGATCGCGTTTTGTTAATCGCCTGGTCAGTTTTGATTTAGAATTCGCGGAGTACGGACGTTTTGATATATTCCGGAAATTGTGAGATTTTGTTGAAATTTCGGATTTAGTTAATGAAAAAATCTATTGTTTGAATATACACTATTCTTTAAAATATCCACATCCGAAATCTCTACAAATCAACTTTTTAATCGTCATCCGTTGATTCGTCATCGAATTACACGATGCATTACTGATTCGATCGCGTTGTGTTAATCGCCTGGTCAGTTTTGATTTAGAATTCGCGGAGTACGGACGTTTTGATATATTCCGGAAATTGTGAGATTTTGTTGAAATTTCGGATTTAGTTAATGAAAAAATCTATTGTTTGAATATACACTATTCTTTGAAATATCCAAATCCGAAATCTTTACAAATCAACTTTATAATCGTCATCCGTTGATTCGTCATCGTATGTAATTACATAATGCATTATTGATTCGATCGCGTTGTGTTAATCGCCTGGTCAGTTTTGATTAAGAATTCGCGGAGTACGGACGTTTTGATATATTCCGGAAATTGTGAGATTTTGTTGAAATTTTGGATTTAGTTAATGAAAAAATCTATTGTTTGAAAATACACTATTCTTTAAAATATCCAAATCCGAAATCTCTACAAATCAACGATATAATCGTCATCCGTTGATTCGTCATCGAATTACATAATGCATTATTCATTTGATTACGATGTGTTAAGCGCCTGGTAAGTTTTGATTCAGAATTCGCGGTGTACGGACGTTTTCCGATATATTCGGGAAATTGTAAGATTTTGTTGGAATTTCGGATTTAGTTAATGAAAAAATCTATTGTTTGAAAATACACTATTCTTTAAAATATCCAAATCCGAAATCGTCATCCGTCGATTCGTCATCGAATTACATGATGCATTATTGATTCGATCGCTGTGTGTTAATCGCCCGGTCAGTTTTGATTTAGAATTCGCGAAGTACGGACGTTTTCCGATATATTCGGGAAATTGTAAGATTTTGTTGAAATTTCGGATTTAGTCAATGACAAAATGTATTGTTTGAAAAAACAGTCTTTTTAAAAAAATCCAAATCCGAAATCTCTACAAATCAACGATATATTCGTCATCCGTTGATTCGTCATCGAATTACATAATGCATTATTCATTTGATTACGATGTGTTAAGCGCCTGGTTTGTTTTGATTTAGAATTCGCGGTGTACGGACGTTTTCCGATATATTCGGGAAATTGTAAGATTTTGTTGAAATTTCGGATTTAGTTAATGAAAAATCCATTGTTTGAAAAAACACTATTCTTTAAAATATCCACATCCGAAATCTTTACAAATCAACTTTATAATCGTCATCCGTTGATTCGTCATCGAACTACATGATGCATTATTGATTCGATCGCTTTGTGTTAATCGACGGGTCAGTTTTGATTTAGAATTCGCGGAGTACGGACGTTTTCCGATATATTCGGGAAATTGTAAGATTTTGTTGAAATTTCGGATTTAGTCAATGACAAAATGTATTGTTTGAAAAAACAGTCTGTTTAAAATAACCAAATCCGAAATCTCTACAAATCAAAGTTATAATCGTCATCCGTTGATTCGTCATCGAATTACATAATGCATTATTCATTTGATTACGATGTGTTAAGCGCCTGGTTAGTTTTGATTTAGAATTCGCGGTGTACGGACGTTTTCAGATATATTCGGGAAATTGTAAGATTTTGTTGAAATTTCGGATTTAGTCAATGACAAAATGTATTGTTTGAAAAAACAGTCTTTTTAAAAAAATCCAAATCCGAAATCTCTACAAATCAACGATATAATCGTCATCCGTTGATTCGTCATCGAATTACATAATGCATTATTCATTTGATTACGATGTGTTAAGCGCCTGGTAAGTTTTGATCCAGAATTCGCGGTGTATGGACGTTTTCCGATATATTCGGGAAATTGTAAGATTTTGTTGAAATTTCGGATTTAGTTAATGAAAAAATCTATTGTTTGAAAATACACTATTCTTTAAAATATCCAAATCCGAAATCTATACAAATCAACTTTATAATCGTCATCCGTCGATTCGTCATCGAATTACATGATGCATTATTGATTCGATCGCTGTGTGTTAATCGCCCGGTCAGTTTTGATTTAGAATTCGCGAAGTACGGACGTTTTCCGATATATTCGGGAAATTGTAAGATTTTGTTGAAATTTCGGATTTAGTCAATGACAAAATGTATTGTTTGAAAAGACAGTCTTTTTAAAAAAATCCAAATCCGAAATCTCTACAAATCAACGATATAATCGTCATCCGTTGATTCGTCATCGAATTACATAATGCATTATTCATTTGATTATTACGATGTGTTAAGCGCCTGGTAAGTTTTGATTCAGAATTCGCGGTGTACGAACGTTTTCCGATATATTCGGGAAATTGTAAGATTTTGTTGAAATTTCGGATTTAGTTAATGAAAAAATCTATTGTTTGAAAATACACTATTCTTTAAAATATCCAAATCCGAAATCTCTACAAATCAACTTTATAATCGTCATCCGTCGATTCGTCATCGAATTACATGATGCATTATTGATTCGATCGCTGTGTGTTAATCGCCCGGTCAGTTTTGATTTAGAATTCGCGGAGTACGGACGTTTTCCGATATATTCGGGAAATTGTAAGATTTTGTTGAAATTTCGGATTTAGTTAATGACAAAATGTATCGTTTGAAAAAACAGTCTTTTTAAAAAAATCCAAATCCGAAATCTCTACAAATCGACGATATAATCGTCATCCGTTGATTCGTCATCGAATTACATAATGCATTATTCATTTGATTACGATGTGTTAAGCGCCTGGTTAGTTTTGATTTAGAATTCGCGGTGTACGGACGTTTTCCGATATATTCGGGAAATTGTAAGATTTTGTTGAAATTTCGGATTTAGCTAATGAAAAAATCTATTGTTTGAAAATACACTATTCTTTAAAATATCCAAATCCGAAATCTCTACAAATCAACTTTATAATCGTCATCCGTTGATTCGTCATCGTATGTAATTACATAATGCATTATTGACTCGATCGCGTTGTGTTAATCGCCTGGTCAGTTTTGATTTAGAATTCGCGGAGTACGGACGTTTTCCGATATATTCGGGAAATTGTAAGATTTTGTTGAAATTTCGGATTTAGTTAATGAAAAAATCCATTGTTTGAAAATACACTATTCTTTAAAATATCCACATCCGAAATTTTTACAAATCAACTTTATAATCGTCATCCGTTGATTCGTCATCGAATTACATAATGCATTATTGATTCGATCGCGTTTTGTTAATCGCCTGGTCAGTTTTGATTTAGAATTCGCGGAGTACGGACGTTTTGATATATTCCGGAAATTGTGAGATTTTGTTGAAATTTCGGATTTAGTTAATGAAAAAATCTATTGTTTGAAAATACACTATTCTTTAAAATATCCAAATCCGAAATCTATACAAATCAACTTTATAATCGTCATCCGTCGATTCGTCATCGAATTACATGATGCATTATTGATTCGATCGCTGTGTGTTAATCGCCCGGTCAGTTTTGATTTAGAATTCGCGAAGTACGGACGTTTTCCGATATATTCGGGAAATTGTAAGATTTTGTTGAAATTTCGGATTTAGTCAATGACAAAATGTATTGTTTGAAAAGACAGTCTTTTTAAAAAAATCCAAATCCGAAATCTCTACAAATCAACGATATAATCGTCATCCGTTGATTCGTCATCGAATTACATAATGCATTATTCATTTGATTATTACGATGTGTTAAGCGCCTGGTAAGTTTTGATTCAGAATTCGCGGTGTACGAACGTTTTCCGATATATTCGGGAAATTGTAAGATTTTGTTGAAATTTCGGATTTAGTTAATGAAAAAATCTATTGTTTGAAAATACACTATTCTTTAAAATATCCAAATCCGAAATCTCTACAAATCAACTTTATATTCGTCTTCCGTCGAATCGTCATCGAATTACATGATGCATTATTGATTCGAATTCTGTGTGTTAATCGCCCGGTCAGTTTTGATTTAGAATTCGCGGAGTACGGACGTTTTCCGATATATTCGGGAAATTGTAAGATTTTGTTGAAATTTCGGATTTGGTCAATGACAAAATTAATTGTTTGAAAAAACAGTCTTTTTAAAAAAATCCAAATCCGAAATCTCTACAAATCAACGATATATTCGTCATCCGTTGATTCGTCATCGAATTACATTATGCATTATTCATTTGATTACGATGTGTTAAGCGCCTGGTTAGTTTTGATTTAGAATTCGCGGTGTACGGACGTTTTCCGATATATTCGGGAAATTGTAAGATTTTGTTGAAATTTCGGATTTAGCTTATGAAAATATCTATTGTTTGAAAATACACTATTCTTCAAAATATCCAAATCCGAAATCTCTACAAATCAACTTTATAATCGTCATCCGTTGATTCGTCATCGTATGTAATTACATAATGCATTATTGACTCGATCGCGTTGTGTTAATCGCCTGGTCAGTTTTGATTTAGAATTCGCGGAGTACGGACGTTTTCCGATATATTCGGGAAATTGTAAGATTTTGTTGAAATTTCGGATTTAGTTAATGAAAAAATCCATTGTTTGAAAATACACTATTCTTTAAAATATCCACATCCGAAATTTTTACAAATCAACTTTATAATCGTCATCCGTTGATTCGTCATCGAATTACATAATGCATTATTGATTCGATCGCGTTTTGTTAATCGCCTGGTCAGTTTTGATTTAGAATTCGCGGAGTACGGACGTTTTGATATATTCCGGAAATTGTGAGATTTTGTTGAAATTTCGGATTTAGTTAATGAAAAAATCTATTGTTTGAATATACACTATTCTTTAAAATATCCACATCCGAAATCTCTACAAATCAACTTTTTAATCGTCATCCGTTGATTCGTCATCGAATTACACGATGCATTACTGATTCGATCGCGTTGTGTTAATCGCCTGGTCAGTTTTGATTTAGAATTCGCGGAGTACGGACGTTTTGATATATTCCGGAAATTGTGAGATTTTGTTGAAATTTCGGATTTAGTTAATGAAAAAATCTATTGTTTGAATATACACTATTCTTTAAAATATCCAAATCCGAAATCTTTACAAATCAACTTTATAATCGTCATCCGTTGATTCGTCATCGTATGTAATTACATAATGCATTATTGATTCGATCGCGTTGTGTTAATCGCCTGGTCAGTTTTGATTAAGAATTCGCGGAGTACGGACGTTTTGATATATTCCGGAAATTGTGAGATTTTGTTGAAATTTCGGATTTAGTTAATGAAAAAATCTATTGTTTGAATATACACTATTCTTTAAAATATCCAAATCCGAAATCTCTACAAATCAACTTTATAATCGTCATCCGTTGATTCGTCATCGTATGTAATTACATAATGCATTATTGATTCGATCGCGTTGTGTTAATCGCCTGGTCAGTTTTGATTTAGAATTCGCGGTGTACGGACGTTTTCCGATATATTCGGGAAATTGTAAGATTTTGTTGAAATTTCGGATTTAGTTAATGAAAAAATCTATTGTTTGAAAATACACTATTCTTTAAAATATCCAAATCCGAAATCTCTACAAATCAACTTTATAATCGTCATCCGTCGATTCGTCATCGAATTACATGATGCATTATTGATTCGATCGCTGTGTGTTAATCGCCCGGTCAGTTTTGATTTAGAATTCGCGGAGTACGGACGTTTTCCGATATATTCGGGAAGTTGTAAGATTTTGTTGAAATTTCGGATTTAGTCAAGAACAAAATGTATTGTTTGAAAAAACAGTCTTTTTAAAAAAATCCAAATCCGAAATCTCTACAAATCAACGATATAATCGTCATCCGTTGATTCGTCATCGAATTACATAATGCATTATTCATTTGATTACGATGTGTTAAGCGCCTGGTTAGTTTTGATTTAGAATTCGCGGTGTACATACGTTTTCCGATATATTCAGGAAATTGTAAGATTTTGTTGAAATTTCGGATTTAGTTATTGAAAAAATCTATTGTTTGAAAATACACTATTCTTTAAAATATCCAAATCCGAAATCTCTACAAATCAACTTTATAATCGTCATCCGTCGATTCGTCATCGAATTACATGATGCATTATTGATTCGATCGCTTTGTGTTAATCGACGGGTCAGTTTTGATTTAGAATTCGCGGAGTATGGACGTTTTCCGATATATTCGGGAAATTGTAAGATTTTGTTGAAATTTCGGATTTAGTCAATGACAAAATGTATTGTTTGAAAAAACAGTCTGTTCAAAAAAATCCAAATCCAAAACCTCTACAAATCAACGATATAATCGTCATCCGTTGATTCGTCATCGAATTACATAATGCATTATTCATTTGATTACGATGTGTTAAGCGCCTGGTAAGTTTTGATTCAGAATTCGCGGTGTACGGACGTTTTCCGATATATTCGGGAAATTGTAAGATTTTGTTGAAATTTCGGATTTAGTTAATGAAAAAATCTATTGTTTGAAAATACACTATTCTTTAAAATATCCAAATCCGAAATCTCTACAAATCAACATTATAATCGTCTTCCGTCGATTCGTCATCGAATTACATGATGCATTATTGATTCGAATTCTGTGTGTTAATCGCCCGGTCAGTTTTGATTTAGAATTCGCGGTGTACGGACGTTTTCAGATATATTCGGGAAATTGTAAGATTTTGTTGAAATTTCGGATTAAGTCAATGACAAAATGTATTGTTTGAAAAAACAGTCTTTTTAAAAAAATCCAAATCCGAAATCTCTACAAATCAACGATATAATCGTCATCCGTTGATTCGTCATCGAATTACATAATGCATTATTCATTTGAATACGATGTGTTAAGCGCCTGGTAAGTTTTGATTCTGAATTCGCGGTGTAAGGACGTTTTCCGATATATTCGGGAAATTGTAAGATTTTGTTGAAATTTCGGATTTAGTTAATGACAAAATGTATCGTTTGAAAAAACAGTCTTTTTAAAAAAATCCAAATCCGAAATCTCTACAAATCGACGATATAATCGTCATCCGTTGATTCGTCATCGAATTACATAATGCATTATTCATTTGATTACGATGTGTTAAGCGCCTGGTTAGTTTTGATTTAGAATTCGCGGTGTACGGACGTTTTCCGATATATTCGGGAAATTGTAAGATTTTGTTGAAATTTCGGATTTAGCTAATGAAAAAATCTATTGTTTGAAAATACACTATTCTTTAAAATATCCAAATCCGAAATCTCTACAAATCAACTTTATAATCGTCATCCGTTGATTCGTCATCGTATGTAATTACATAATGCATTATTGACTCGATCGCGTTGTGTTAATCGCCTGGTCAGTTTTGATTTAGAATTCGCGGAGTACGGACGTTTTCCGATATATTCGGGAAATTGTAAGATTTTGTTGAAATTTCGGATTTAGTTAATGAAAAAATCCATTGTTTGAAAATACACTATTCTTTAAAATATCCACATCCGAAATTTTTACAAATCAACTTTATAATCGTCATCCGTTGATTCGTCATCGAATTACATAATGCATTATTGATTCGATCGCGTTTTGTTAATCGCCTGGTCAGTTTTGATTTAGAATTCGCGGAGTACGGACGTTTTGATATATTCCGGAAATTGTGGGATTTTGTTGAAATTTCGGATTTAGTTAATGAAAAAATCTATTGTTTGAAAATACACTATTCTTTAAAATATCCAAATCCGAAATCTATACAAATCAACTTTATAATCGTCATCCGTCGATTCGTCATCGAATTACATGATGCATTATTGATTCGATCGCTGTGTGTTAATCGCCCGGTCAGTTTTGATTTAGAATTCGCGAAGTACGGACGTTTTCCGATATATTCGGGAAATTGTAAGATTTTGTTGAAATTTCGGATTTAGTCAATGACAAAATGTATTGTTTGAAAAGACAGTCTTTTTAAAAAAATCCAAATCCGAAATCTCTACAAATCAACGATATAATCGTCATCCGTTGATTCGTCATCGAATTACATAATGCATTATTCATTTGATTATTACGATGTGTTAAGCGCCTGGTAAGTTTTGATTCAGAATTCGCGGTGTACGAACGTTTTCCGATATATTCGGGAAATTGTAAGATTTTGTTGAAATTTCGGATTTAGTTAATGAAAAAATCTATTGTTTGAAAATACACTATTCTTTAAAATATCCAAATCCGAAATCTCTACAAATCAACTTTATATTCGTCTTCCGTCGAATCGTCATCGAATTACATGATGCATTATTGATTCGAATTCTGTGTGTTAATCGCCCGGTCAGTTTTGATTTAGAATTCGCGGAGTACGGACGTTTTCCGATATATTCGGGAAATTGTAAGATTTTGTTGAAATTTCGGATTTGGTCAATGACAAAATTAATTGTTTGAAAAAACAGTCTTTTTAAAAAAATCCAAATCCGAAATCTCTACAAATCAACGATATATTCGTCATCCGTTGATTCGTCATCGAATTATATTATGCATTATTCATTTGATTACGATGTGTTAAGCGCCTGGTTAGTTTTGATTTAGAATTCGCGGTGTACGGACGTTTTCCGATATATTCGGGAAATTGTAAGATTTTGTTGAAATTTCGGATTTAGCTCATGAAAATATCTATTGTTTGAAAATACACTATTCTTCAAAATATCCAAATCCGAAATCTCTACAAATCAACTTTATAATCGTCATCCGTTGATTCGTCATCGTATGTAATTACATAATGCATTATTGACTCGATCGCGTTGTGTTAATCGCCTGGTCAGTTTTGATTTAGAATTCGCGGAGTACGGACGTTTTCCGATATATTCGGGAAATTGTAAGATTTTGTTGAAATTTCGGATTTAGTTAATGAAAAAATCCATTGTTTGAAAATACACTATTCTTTAAAATATCCACATCCGAAATTTTTACAAATCAACTTTATAATCGTCATCCGTTGATTCGTCATCGAATTACATAATGCATTATTGATTCGATCGCGTTTTGTTAATCGCCTGGTCAGTTTTGATTTAGAATTCGCGGAGTACGGACGTTTTGATATATTCCGGAAATTGTGAGATTTTGTTGAAATTTCGGATTTAGTTAATGAAAAAATCTATTGTTTGAATATACACTATTCTTTAAAATATCCACATCCGAAATCTCTACAAATCAACTTTTTAATCGTCATCCGTTGATTCGTCATCGAATTACACGATGCATTACTGATTCGATCGCGTTGTGTTAATCGCCTGGTCAGTTTTGATTTAGAATTCGCGGAGTACGGACGTTTTGATATATTCCGGAAATTGTGAGATTTTGTTGAAATTTCGGATTTAGTTAATGAAAAAATCTATTGTTTGAATATACACTATTCTTTAAAATATCCAAATCCGAAATCTTTACAAATCAACTTTATAATCGTCATCCGTTGATTCGTCATCGTATGTAATTACATAATGCATTATTGATTCGATCGCGTTGTGTTAATCGCCTGGTCAGTTTTGATTAAGAATTCGCGGAGTACGGACGTTTTGATATATTCCGGAAATTGTGAGATTTTGTTGAAATTTCGGATTTAGTTAATGAAAAAATCTATTGTTTGAATATACACTATTCTTTAAAATATCCAAATCCGAAATCTCTACAAATCAACTTTATAATCGTCATCCGTTGATTCGTCATCGTATGTAATTACATAATGCATTATTGATTCGATCGCGTTGTGTTAATCGCCTGGTCAGTTTTGATTTAGAATTCGCGGTGTACGGACGTTTTCCGATATATTCGGGAAATTGTAAGATTTTGTTGAAATTTCGGATTTAGTTAATGAAAAAATCTATTGTTCGAAAATACACTATTCTTTAAAATATCCAAATCCGAAATCTCTACAAATCAACTTTATAATCGTCATCCGTCGATTCGTCATCGAATTACATGATGCATTATTGATTCGATCGCTGTGTGTTAATCGCCCGGTCAGTTTTGATTTAGAATTCGCGGAGTACGGACGTTTTCCGATATATTCGGGAAGTTGTAAGATTTTGTTGAAATTTCGGATTTAGTCAAGAACAAAATGTATTGTTTGAAAAAACAGTCTTTTTAAAAAAATCCAAATCCGAAATCTCTACAAATCAACGATATAATCGTCATCCGTTGATTCGTCATCGAATTACATAATGCATTATTCATTTGATTACGATGTGTTAAGCGCCTGGTTAGTTTTGATTTAGAATTCGCGGTGTACATACGTTTTCCGATATATTCAGGAAATTGTAAGATTTTGTTGAAATTTCGGATTTAGTTATTGAAAAAATCTATTGTTTGAAAATACACTATTCTTTAAAATATCCAAATCCGAAATCTCTACAAATCAACTTTATAATCGTCATCCGTCGATTCGTCATCGAATTACATGATGCATTATTGATTCGATCGCTTTGTGTTAATCGACGGGTCAGTTTTGATTTAGAATTCGCGGAGTATGGACGTTTTCCGATATATTCGGGAAATTGTAAGATTTTGTTGAAATTTCGGATTTAGTCAATGACAAAATGTATTGTTTGAAAAAACAGTCTGTTCAAAAAAATCCAAATCCAAAACCTCTACAAATCAACGATATAATCGTCATCCGTTGATTCGTCATCGAATTACATAATGCATTATTCATTTGATTACGATGTGTTAAGCGCCTGGTAAGTTTTGATTCAGAATTCGCGGTGTACGGACGTTTTCCGATATATTCGGGAAATTGTAAGATTTAGTTGAAATTTCGGATTTAGTTAATGAAAAAATCTATTGTTTGAAAATACACTATTCTTTAAAATATCCAAATCCGAAATCTCTACAAATCAACATTATAATCGTCTTCCGTCGATTCGTCATCGAATTACATGATGCATTATTGATTCGAATTCTGTGTGTTAATCGCCCGGTCAGTTTTGATTTAGAATTCGCGGTGTACGGACGTTTTCAGATATATTCGGGAAATTGTAAGATTTTGTTGAAATTTCGGATTAAGTCAATGACAAAATGTATTGTTTGAAAAAACAGTCTTTTTAAAAAAATCCAAATCCGAAATCTCTACAAATCAACGATATAATCGTCATCCGTTGATTCGTCATCGAATTACATAATGCATTATTCATTTGAATACGATGTGTTAAGCGCCTGGTAAGTTTTGATTCTGAATTCGCGGTGTAAGGACGTTTTCCGATATATTCGGGAAATTGTAAGATTTTGTTGAAATTTCGGATTTAGTTAATGAAAAAATCTATTGTTTGAAAATACACTATTCTTTAAAATATCCAAATCCGAAATCGTCATCCGTCGATTCGTCATCGAATTACATGATGCATTATTGATTCGATCGCTGTGTGTTAATCGCCCGGTCAGTTTTGACTTAGAATTCGCGAAGTACGGACGTTTTCCGATATATTCGGGAAATTGTAAGATTTTGTTGAAATTTCGGATTTAGTCAATGACAAAATGTATTGTTTGAAAAAACAGTCTTTTTAAAAAAATCCAAATCCGAAATCTCTACAAATCAACGATATATTCGTCATCCGTTGATTCGTCATCGAATTACATAATGCATTATTCATTTGATTACGATGTGTTAAGCGCCTGGTTAGTTTTGATTTAGAATTCGCGGTGTACGGACGTTTTCCGATATATTCGGGAAATTGTAAGATTTTGTTGAAATTTCGGATTTAGTTAATGAAAAAATCCATTGTTTGAAAATACACTATTCTTTAAAATATCCACATCCGAAATCTTTACAAATCAACTTTATAATCGTCATCCGTTGATTCGTCATCGAACTACATGATGCATTATTGATTCGATCGCTGTGTGTTAATCGCCTGGTCAGTTTTGATTTAGAATTCGCGGAGTACGGACGTTTTCCGATATATTCGGGAAATTGTAAGATTCTGTTGAAATTTCGGATTTAGTCAATGAAAAAATCTATTGTTTGAAAATACAGTCTTTTTTAAAATATCCAAATCCGAAATCTCTACAAATCAAAGTTATAATCGTCATCCGTTGATTCGTCATCGAATTACATAATGCATTATTGATTCGATCGCTGTGTGTTAATCGCCCGGTCAGTTTTGATTTAGAATTCGCGAAGTACGGACGTTTTCCGATATATTCGGGAAATTGTAAGATTTTGTTGAAATTTCGGATTTAGCTAATGAAAAAATCTATTGTTTGAAAATACACTATTCTTTAAAATATCCAAATCCGAAATCTCTACAAATCAACGATATAATCGTCATCCGTTGGTTCGTCATCGAATTACATAATGCATTATTCATTTGATTACGATTTGTTAAGCGCCTGGTTAGTTTTGATTTAGAATTCGCGGTGTACGGACGTTTTCCGATATATTCGGGAAATTGTAAGATTTTGTTGAAATTTCGGATTTAGCTAATGAAAAAATCTATTGTTTGAAAATACACTATTCTTTAAAATATCCAAATCCGAAATCTCTACAAATCAACGATATAATCGTCATCCGTTGGTTCGTCATCGAATTACATAATTACATAATTCATTTGATTACGATGTGTTAAGCGCCTGGTTAGTTTTGATTTAGAATTTGCGGTGTACGGACGTTTTCCGATATATTCGGGAAATTGTATTATAAGATTTTGTTGAAATTTCGGATTTAGTTAATGAAAAAATCTATTGTTTGAAAATACACTATTCTTTAAAATATCCAAATCCGAAATCTCTACAAATCAACTTTATATTCGTCTTCCGTCGATTCGTCATCGAATTACATGATGCATTATTGATTCGAATTCTGTGTGTTAATCGCCCGGTCAGTTTTGATTTAGAATTCGCGGTGTACGGACGTTTTCAGATATATTCGGGAAATTGTAAGATTTTGTTGAAATTTCGGATTAAGTCAATGACAAAATGTATTGTTTGAAAAAACAGTCTTTTTAAAAAAATCCAAATCCGAAATCTCTACAAATCAACGATATAATCGTCATCCGTTGATTCGTCATCGAATTACATAATGCATTATTCATTTGATTACGATGTGTTAAGCGCCTGGTTAGTTTTGATTTAGAATTCGCGGTGTACGGACGTTTTCAGATATATTCGGGAAATTGTAAGATTTTGTTGAAATTTCGGATTTAGTCAATGACAAAATGTATTGTTTGAAAAAACAGTCTTTTTAAAAAAATCCAAATCCGAAATCTCTACAAATCAACGATATAATCGTCATCCGTTGATTCGTCATCGAATTACATAATGCATTATTCATTTGATTACGATGTGTTAAGCGCCTGGTAAGTTTTGATTCAGAATTCGCGGTGTATGGACGTTTTCCGATATATTCGGGAAATTGTAAGATTTCGTTGAAATTTCGGATTTAGTTAATGAAAAAATCTATTGTTTGAAAATACACTATTCTTTAAAATATACAAATCCGAAATCTATACAAATCAACTTTATAATCGTCATCCGTCGATTCGTCATCGAATTACATGATGCATTATTGATTCGATCGCTGTGTGTTAATCGCCCGGTCAGTTTTGATTTAGAATTCGCGAAGTACGGACGTTTTCCGATATATTCGGGAAATTGTAAGATTTTGTTGAAATTTCGGATTTAGTCAATGACAAAATGTATTGTTTGAAAAAACAGTCTTTTTAAAAAAATCCAAATCCGAAATCTCTACAAATCAACGATATAATCGTCATCCGTTGATTCGTCATCGAATTACATAATGCATTATTCATTTGATTATTACGATGTGTTAAGCGCCTGGTAAGTTTTGACTCAGAATTCGCGGTGTACGAACGTTTTCCGATATATTCGGGAAATTGTAAGATTTTGTTGAAATTTCGGATTTAGTTAATGAAAAAATCTTTTGTTCGAAAATACACTATTCTTTAAAATATCCAAATCCGAAATCTCTACAAATCAACTTTATAATCGTCATCCGTCGATTCGTCATCGAATTACATGATGCATTATTGATTCGATCGCTGTGTGTTAATCGCCCGGTCAGTTTTGATTTAGAATTCGCGGAGTACGGACGTTTTCCGATATATTCGGGAAATTGTAAGATTTTGTTGAAATTTCGGATTTAGTTAATGACAAAATGTATCGTTTGAAAAAACAGTCTTTTTAAAAAAATCCAAATCCGAAATCTCTACAAATCGACGATATAATCGTCATCCGTTGATTCGTCATCGAATTACATAATGCATTATTCATTTGATTACGATTTGTTAAGCGCCTGGTTAGTTTTGATTTAGAATTCGCGGTGTACGGACGTTTTCCGATATATTCGGGAAATTGTAAGATTTTGTTGAAATTTCGGATTTAGCTAATGAAAAAATCTATTGTTTGAAAATACACTATTCTTTAAAATATCCAAATCCGAAATCTCTACAAATCAACGATATAATCGTCATCCGTTGGTTCGTCATCGAATTACATAATGCATTATTCATTTGATTACGATGTGTTAAGCGCCTGGTTAGTTTTGATTTAGAATTTGCGGTGTACGGACGTTTTCCGATATATTCGGGAAATTGTATTATAAGATTTTGTTGAAATTTCGGATTTAGTTAATGAAAAAATCTATTGTTTGAAAATACACTATTCTTTAAAATATCCAAATCCGAAATCTCTACAAATCAACTTTATATTCGTCTTCCGTCGAATCGTCATCGAATTACATGATGCATTATTGATTCGAATTCTGTGTGTTAATCGCCCGGTCAGTTTTGATTTAGAATTCGCGGAGTACGGACGTTTTCCGATATATTCGGGAAATTGTAAGATTTTGTTGAAATTTCGGATTTGGTCAATGACAAAATTAATTGTTTGAAAAAACAGTGTTTTTAAAAAAATCCAAATCCGAAATCTCTACAAATCAACGATATATTCGTCATCCGTTGATTCGTCATCGAATTACATAATGCATTATTCATTTGATTACGATGTGTTAAGCGCCTGGTTAGTTTTGATTTAGAATTCGCGGTGTACGGACGTTTTCCGATATATTCGGGAAATTGTAAGATTTTGTTGAAATTTCGGATTTAGCTTATGAAAATATCTATTGTTTGAAAATACACTATTCTTTAAAATATCCAAATCCGAAATCTCTACAAATCAACTTTATAATCGTCATCTGTTGATTCGTCATCGTATGTAATTACATAATGCATTATTGACTCGATCGCGTTGTGTTAATCGCCTGGTCAGTTTTGATTTAGAATTCGCGGAGTACGGACGTTTTCCGATATATTCGGGAAATTGTAAGATTTTGTTGAAATTTCGGATTTAGTTGATGAAAAAATCCATTGTTTGAATATACACTATTCTTTAAAATATCCACATCCGAAATTTTTACAAATCAACTTTATAATCGTCATCCGTTGATTCGTCATCGAATTACATAATGCATTATTGATTCGATCGCGTTGTGTTAATCGCCTGGTCAGTTTTGATTTAGAATTCGCGGTGTACGGACGTTTTGATATATTCCGGAAATTGTGAGATTTTGTTGAAATTTCGGATTTAGTTAATGAAAAAATCTATTGTTTGAATATACACTATTCTTTAAAATATCCACATCCGAAATCTCTACAAATCAACTTTTTAATCGTCATCCGTTGATTCGTCATCGAATTACACGATGCATTACTGATTCGATCGCGTTGTGTTAATCGCCTGGTCAGTTTTGATTTAGAATTCGCGGAGTACGGACGTTTTGATATATTCCGGAAATTGTGAGATTTTGTTGAAATTTCGGATTTAGTTAATGAAAAAATCTTTTGTTTGAATATACACTATTCTTTAAAATATCCAAATCCGAAATCTTTACAAATCAACTTTATAATCGTCATCCGTTGATTCGTCATCGTATGTAATTACATAATGCATTATTGATTCGATCGCGTTGTGTTAATCGCCTGGTCAGTTTTGATTAAGAATTCGCGGAGTACGGACGTTTTGATATATTCCGGAAATTGTGAGATTTTGTTGAAATTTCGGATTTAGTTAATGAAAAAATCTATTGTTTGAATATACACTATTCTTTAAAATATCCAAATCCGAAATCTCTACAAATCAACTTTATAATCGTCATCCGTTGATTCGTCATCGTATGTAATTACATAATGCATTATTGATTCGATCGCGTTGTGTTAATCGCCTGGTCAGTTTTGATTTAGAATTCGCGGTGTACGGACGTTTTCCGATATATTCGGGAAATTGTAAGATTTTGTTGAAATTTCGGATTTAGCTAATGAAAAAATCTATTGTTTGAAAATACACTATTCTTTAAAATATCCAAATCCGAAATCTCTACAAATCAACTTTATAATCGTCATCCGTTGATTCGTCATCGTATGTAATTACATAATGCATTATTGATTCGATCGCGTTGTGTTAATCGCCTGGTCAGTTTTGATTTAGAATTCGCGGAGTACGGACGTTTTCCGATATATTCGGGAAATTGTAAGATTTTGTTGAAATTTCGGATTTAGTTAATGAAAAAATCCATTGTTTGAAAATACATTATTCTTTAAAATATCCACATCCGAAATCTCTACAAATCAACTTTATAATCGTCATCCGTTGATTCGTCATCGAATTACATAATGCATTAGTGATTCGATCGCGTTGTGTTAATAACCTGGTCAGTTTTGATTTAGAATTCGCGGTGTACGGACGTTTTCCGATATATTCGGGAAATTGTAAGATTTTGTTGAAATTTCGGATTTAGTTAATGAAAAAATCTATTGTTTGAAAATACAGTATTCTTTAAAATATCCAAATCCGAAATCTCTACAAATCAACGTTATAATCGTCATCCGTTGATTCGTCATCGAATTACACGATGCATTAATGATTTGATCGCTGTGTGTTAATCGCCCGGTCAGTTTTGATTTAGAATTCGCGGAGTACGGACGTTTTCCGATATATTCGGGAAATTGTGGGATTTTGTTGAAATTTCGGATTTAGTTAATGAAAAAATCTAGTTTTCCGACATATTCGGGAAATTGTAAGATTATGTTGAAATTTCTGATTAAGTAAATGACAAAATCTATTGTTTGAAAATACAGTCTTTTTTAAAATATCCATATCCGAAATCTCTACAAATCAACGTTATAATCGTCATCCGTTGATTCGTCATCGAAATACATAATGCATTATTGTTTCGATCGCGTTGTGTTAATCGCCTGGTCAGTTTTGATTCAGAATTCGCGGAGTACGGACGTTTTCCGACATATTCGGGAAATTGTAAGATTATGTTGAAATTTCGGATTCAGTCAATGAAAAAATCTATTGTTTGAAAATACAGTATTCTTTAAAATATCCAAATCCGAAATCTCTACAAATCAACGTTATAATCGTCATCCGTTGATTCGTCATCGAATTACATAATGCATTATTCATTCGATCGCGTTGTGTTAAACGCCTGGTCAGTTTTGATTTAGAATTCGTGGAGTACGGACGTTTTCCGACATATTCGGGAAATTGTGAGATTTTGTTGAAATTGCGGATTTAGCCAATGAAAAAATCTATTGCTTGAAAATACAGTATTCTTTGAAATATCCAAATCCGAAATCTCTACAAATCAACGTTATAAACGTCATCCGTTGATTCGTCATCGAATTACATAATGCGTTATTGTTTCGATCGCGTTGTGTTAATCGCCTGAGGGTATCGAGGATCGGGGCGATGTCGAGTTCGGTGAATTTTTCAAGAGAATAATATCCTTAGTATGCGACTAAAATACTATACCTCATCCACTATTGTAAAAAGATTATTTCCACAATATCAATGATATCTGACATTTCATTATTGTTGTATAGCAAAATAACAATGTTCAGAGCCTCTGCCTGTAGTTTGGACCATGAAGTTTGATAGACCAGTGAATAACGACTCATTAATCACGAATTATTTATGAATGTCATAATGCTCAATCATGCATAAAATACAGAATATTGAGTTCTTCCTTTCTGTTAAAATCAATATTATAAATCATACGAAACGACTACGAACATGTTGGAAAATGGGTCGATTCCCTTAAAACATTCATATTTCACTACGAAATTTCCACTTTATACTGCGATGAATAAAGAAGAAATTTGTTCGTGATGCTTCTCGTTATTCTGCTCCCAGAAAGCATGATATATTTGTCCATATTTTCGGGAATTTTTTTCACAATCATAAATAAGGATTCGTGCTGTGTTCTAATAACCAGGGCAAACGGCCTAAAACGTTCAACCCCTCTTCGGGCGCCATTATGAAAATGGGATGTATAAATCAAGTTCAGTTGCCAGAGGGGTCGCACTTAGTAAATTCGAAAGATTAAGATGTTAGATGGGCCTTGTTTTCGTATTCCAACAACATTACTTTGTAGATTTTCTGCTCGAAGTCATACCATCGGTTGATTGTTGTTGGAATGGTACGAGAACCCGCTGCACAATTACTACGTATTGAGTCAAACACACATTTTTACATACGTTTATGGATAGGAGAATACGCTGATAATACCGCAGCCTGTCAAAAGGGGCCGCACGTAATTTGTATTAAATTAATGTTGACCAGTATTCCGAAAAAAATTTCGTTGACTTTGTTTTGAAATAAGATATCATCCACATCATAACAATGCATGTAAAGAATACTAAAATACTCCGGTGCCGTTGCACACTTGGCCGCAACTCCCTCGTAGCCAGGTGTAAACAGGTAATATTTTGATCTATTTATACGTTCATGACGTACACGATTGTGTGTGATAGCTATAATAATTTTTTTTCGAATATGATGATATATGGCTGCCTCTGAAAAAATAGCTGCAAATTAGGTCTGCCATCTGTTGAAAACGCGAGATATCCGCTCCTTCCAACGCTTGCGCGTGTATGCAAAATATATGGCAAGGCTAAGCCAACTCTGGTGTTGGCCAGGGTTAACAATTTCTATCTGGCTTGAATGCTTTGTGGTAGGTATCCCTTATTAAGGAAGTTCGTAATTTTTGTTTTTTTTTTGTGAAGTATGTCTTGTCGTCATGCATGGTTAATACTGCAGTGAATTTAATATTATCTCTTATTGTCAATTATTTTTGTTTTTTTTAAGCAAAAAAATGACTGAAAACTGGAGCAATGACTCCATTATAGGGTTCCTTAATCTATATGAAAAGTACCCCATTATTTGGGATCCACAAAACGTCAGTCATAAAAAAAATGGATTCCGATGCATGAGCTGCTGTATCCAATGAAATGTCCGTTACATATACTACTGAAGCTTTAAAGGAGCACGCTTATTCAACGTTCGCCTTCTCACTTGCCTCGAAAAGATTGGTAAGATAAGCATGTCGTGTGTATAGTCGTCGGTGCACGAATATTGAGAATATGCCAACGTTTTCACAAACGTTCGTCAAAAGCTGAGCGCTTACCATGCCAGCTGTAGCAGCTATGTGAAGCTGGCACCCCCAAATGCAAATTTTGAAACAGAAATTTCAGGGTCGTTTGTCCATCGTAGGTCCATGTTTGTCCACCCATTTTTTTCATTTGTCCAGGCACCGTTTTAGAGATATCGGAAAAGAACTTATCTCGGTTCATTTTCTGAGCAGCACCCCCAAATCGCAAAAACTTAGTTTGGATGGTACAGATCGTTTGTCCAACGTAAGTCCACGTTTGTCCACCAAATTTTTTCATTTGTCCACCCACAGAACCATAGAAATCAATCTTCGAAAATTTTGGAAAGTGTGAAGTTGGCACCCCCAAATGAAAATTTTTGAACCAAACTTTCAGGATCGTTTGTCCACCTTTATTTCAATTAGTCCAGGCACCGTTTGAGAGATATGGAAAAAGAAGTTGTTTCGGTGCAACATTTACATTTACTCCAAAATTATAATTAAGTGAGGAATAGTATGGAAAAAACTTAAAGAAATAAGAGATTTATTTTATAATGAAAAATTATGTATTGATCAAGTGAAAATGAAAAAAGCGTATTTATGAAGTAAGCATTTTTGTAAAGTTATATTTTCTCACAAAATAAAATACTACCCATACCATATTTGAAAAATAGTGTTTATGAGATATTATGAATTAGAGAAGAATATTTTCGTGACTCCAAAATATCAGCTTCTTCGAAATCAGTATCTTGAATTGTGATTGTTTTAAAAAATCCTTCCTATGTTTCAATATGCATTTATTTTGACTCATTAAAACTTGACGTTTTTATTTGAATCTATAAGATGCATTGCGCCCGACGAAGGGTTAATACATAAATAATATCAAAAGCGTTGTGTACAACGAGATCCAACATGTGGTTATAATATAAGAATAATTCAGCTGCATTGTTGAGAACCCTAACTTTCTCTTGATTTATCACTGATATCTAGCGTTGTTAAGATATAAAAGAAAATTCGAAATTCGATTTTGATATTCTAACATTTTTCTTCGGTATTAAAACATCAACTTTAGAATATGTCGAATGAGGCCGAAAATCTTAAAAATTAAAAAGAATTATAACTAGATATTTGATTTCTGATTCTGAACGATAGACGGAAGTTTTTGCTTCATTCACTTCTATAGGTCTTGAAACAAGTACAACAATCAATAAATAAATTTCATATAATATTATAATTATACTTCCAAAGGCAAATAATCGGAAAGAATTACTCGGTAGATGAACTAGAATATGCGTTATAATCATTAGATTTAAATAATCCGCTTTTAAAAAATGTTGTCAACGACGAGACCACGAGACTTTTACGAGACTCTCGAACGAGACTCGAGACAAGACGAGACTAGAAGCCTACGAGACTAGACTTCGTATTTTATCGGCGAGACGAGACGAGACTACAGTAAAGTCTCGTCTCGTTCGTCTCGTAGGCATCACTAAATGACATGTAGAGATGTAGACACATAGAGCGAAGAGTACTGTATTTGGATTCAGTCTTCATGAAATCTATTACGGTTTTTTGAGGCAAATCGGCCCATAAAGGTGGAACTTTCGGTCTACTAGTATTTCTCAAACGAGTTATGCAATCACTAGCCAGTCTGTTGGAGGAATCATTTTCATCTGGCGCTTGTTTACAAGATAAGTGATTAGGAATTTTTGTCCATTTACAAATCGCTTATCCGCAGAAAACAAATCTTCACAGACAAATCAAACTTTATTCATCACTAAAAAATCAAGATCTCCTGACATCTAAGATTTTAAGTTCAATTTCACAACAAGCCAATATTTCCTCTTCATTCCTCATGAGGGCACTGGCCTTCCAGACTCCTTGAGGGACTGGAAAGAACCTGAGTGCATGGTTTTCATTCACAGTATTCTCCGTCACATATTCGCCCTATGGAAAAAGAAAAATGGATAGGGTAAACTACATATGTGGACTATATCACATTATTCTTCCTGCATAAGGTACACCAAGCACATATTTCTCGAATGTTTAGATTTGTACACCTAAATTAACTTCTACCATACCTACTGAGGGTTTATTTGTATTTGGTTAAGAAATTCTGGAGCAGGTCTAAATAAAATTTTCGTCAACATAGGATAGGTGCCTATTAATGAACATAATGAACTTTTTGATTCACAACGAAATGATCGTGTTGTGGATGCCTTTTAATGAAGTTATCTATATTTTCATTTTTATAATTTCAGAAAAATACAAATTAACTTAATTATTGTCCTCAAAATCGTATGGTATCTTCCAAGTCTAAGTTTTCTAAGTGAGGGGTGTCCCGAGAAACTTTATGCAGGAAGAATCATGTAAATTTGTATGAAATTGTAACCTACTTCACTCAAAAAGTTGTTCAATACTTACAGGCTTTATCGGACAAGCCACCGGAGGACTAAAACCTTCTATAAACGGTGTCCAAACTTGTCCCTTCTCATTCATTCTTTCGCAAACCCTGGTTACCTTGAAATCCTTCACGACATATTCGCAAGTATCTGGTGCACCCGATACGTCGCATTTGATCATGTTGGCAATGATCTTGAAAATAATGATCACTGAATAAATCAGATGTCGAAATTTTTTCTCTCAATATTTTACCATAATCTGAATCACAAACAGGAAGTAAAAAGGTTTAAACTCACTTCAATGTTTCCCTTTATCTCTTTTTTGATTTCGAACTTTTTCTCTGACGTCCTGTTATTCTTGGCGTAATTATGTTGTTTGAAATAGGTCAGGGTGATCGGCAAATCTTTATGTTCCGGGCAGTTAACGAATTTATTATAATGAAGAACCTTCTTTCCCTTCAAAAAGAAAAGTATTCAGTTCAGAATTCATCTTATATCATATTATCTCACCTCTGAGGAAACCAAAAACGATAGAACAATTATCAAAATAAACTTCGACATCGTTTTTTACTCATAGGAATTTGAATGGGGTTTGTTAACGAAAATGATCATGTAAATAATTTTATAACGACTTGTTGGAATAATTCGAATAATTAAGATCTGTATCTACCAGTTCGTTCTCATTCGATGTAATTTATGAGGATATAATATTCAAAAATGATCTGTAATCATTATGAACCGATTTCGTGACTGATAAATTCAAAAAACCAATTAGGTATTGGATGAAATAATTAGTGTTTGTTACTCCATATCTACTTTCAGGTACTCGATTGTCTTGAAGATCCATTAACACGTGTAATCAAGTTATATTCCTGGATTATCTACTGGATTCTTGTACAGACCCGAAATCGATAACGGAATGATCACTTATCTCAAAATATCCATTATCTACTACATCGTGACGACCCATCCAAAATCCACTTTCGTGCTTCATCCAGGATTCATAAAGAGGAAATCTGCCGGCTAATGACTGCCATAGATCATGTACATGCCCCGGATTTAATGGTTTCCATGCTTGAATTATGAAGGATGATGAATCATCCGGCTGCATCAGTTCCGAATATATACACAATCCCGCGAAATCCATAGGTTTCTGACAGTTCGCCTGGAAGATAACTCCAGAACCAACTCACAAATGGTCCAAGTTTGGAAAGTTTAGCGAAAGTAATAATTCATGACTCCTCAGGTGCAGTGATATTCCGAAAAAAAAACTTCTGTTTCTAACTTTCAGCTTCCGATGCCTTGAATGAAAACGCGCTCTGTATACAGGCTGTAAATTCGAAATGTACTTATTTTCTATGGTCGACATCTGACATTGACGTCTGACATTGACATCTGACATCTGACATTTCTTTTCGATGGCGTCTAGACTTCTGAGCGATTATTTTGAAACTAGAGCGGCTTGCATTCCGATGGTTTATCCCAAAACACGTAACAAATTTTGCAGCAAAAGTACTTCAACTCGGCCAATAAAGCGACCCAGCCTGCCGGTTTCCGCTCTGATCGCCCTTAAATTTTCATGGCGATTGTTTTCCGAACCTTGCACATCGAGTAAATCGACTAAATCATTTATTTTTCAAATTTCAATTCGGCACTTCGGGTTCGCTAACGTTGGGATCTGGCGATTCCATAAATCCCTCCTTTTTTATCGTCCGACTCCGGAAAAAGGCCGCTCAGTTTCTCAGTTTTACGAGCCGGAGTCACGTGTCGCGGCGGGAATAAAAGTTTGCCGGGAAATTTGCATGGACGTACATCCCTCTTGGATGTTTCGCCGCTGGGAGAGCGGCGTGACGCTTTGGAATTTGTTACGGATGATCCAGGTCGATTAAGAGCTTTCGGTTCTGGAGTGAGATGTTTCAGATAAACATCGCAGTGTGTCTTCATGTAAATCGCGGTGATTTAGAGTTTCAGGATGGAGCACGAACAAGTTTCAACGAGTAGTCGAATAACCAAGTTAATTGATGTTCTAATGATTCTCCAATAACTCAATAACTTCAAGTAATTCCATCCATTATATGGATTATATAGATGTACGAGGATATATTGAAAAATTCTTAGCCTACTAAAGAACCAAACAAAATTTCAATGTCAAAATGTTTTATTACTAAACATATTCTCCTCTTGAATGGATACATTTATTACAACGAACCTGCAACGTCTCTAGACTTTTAAAAAAAATGTTTCTTCTTGCTCTGCAAACCAGACCTCCATAGCTTTTATAACCTCCTCTTTGGAAGAAAATTTACGACCTTTCAAACTTTTTTTCAGTTTAGGAACGAGATGATAGAGATGATGGAGCAAAATCTGGTGAATAAGGGCGGTGTTTTAGTAATTCAAACCCTAAATCACGAATTTTTTGCATGGCAACATGAGATTTGTGTGCAGGGGCGTTGTCCTGCAAAAACAAAACACCTTTGGATAGCTTTCCGCGTCTTTTCTCTTTAATTTTTTCCCGTACACTGGTCAGTGATGTCGAATAATCTCCGGTTATTGTTCTACCCTTATACAAGAAATCAAGTATGATTACTCCATGGCAGTCCCAAAGAACTGAAGCAAGAACTTTTCCAGCAGATTTTTGGACACGAAACTTCTTAGATCTTGGAGCACCAGAGTGTCGCCATTCCATCGATTGTTGCTTTGTTTCTGGATCGTAGAAATGTACCCAAATCTCATCCATAGTAACAATTCGGTTTAAGAAGTCTACATCGTTTTCAAATCGAGCACAGATCGAACGCGATGCTTCTACCTTTGCACGCTTTTGGTCAACATTCAAACGCTTGGGGATCCATTTTGCAGCAATTTTTCTCATGTCCAAATTGACGTGAACTATATGATGAACGCGTTCGTATAAAATATTCAGTGCTTCAGATATCCGTTTTAGCTCAATTCGACGGTCTGACAAAATCATGTCATGAACTGCATCGATATTTTCGGGGATTGACACAGAAACTGACCTTCACGATCGGTCATCATCTTCAATGGAAAATTGACCTCTTTTGAAGCTTTCAGTCCAATTTTTCACGGTCGCATACGAAGGACATTGATCACCAAGGGTATTAGTATTAAGCATATCTTCGTAAATCTGCTCACCTCTTAACCCTTTCAAATACAGATACTTGATGATGGCTGGATACTCCAATTTTTCTGTTTTCACAGTGTTGGTCGACATCTTCTTTCCTTTAATTTATTGCGTAACTCTGGTTTACTTTTTTTACCTCAAACTTCACACTGAAACTTCTAATGAGTTATTGTCCGTTGCTATGGTAACGCAATTTTTTGTGTGCATGGAACTGGTCTAGGCTAACTAGATATCAATACATCCTCCTTAGTATTGTTGGTTCAATACACAGGGTGGGCAGGATGTCGATTCAGGAACTGCATGAATCATCTGCCGGCCAATGACGAATACGAGACGCCACTGGACTGCACATCGTGTACAATCAAGAACTTCTGTTAATCTTATTTTCAAGAACTGAAGAATTGTAGAACGATTTGACGAAAAGAGTAAACAAAAAACCGAAGACCAGATCTGTCGACTTTGCATTGTCGCCCCAACAAATCCAACCTTAAAGCCTTAAATCAACGATGGAATTTCGAAGGCATCCCGATGAATTGTACAAGTGAACCTTCGAGATCGGTTCGAGAGCTCTCGCTCAACGTTCGAAACCTTAGAATTCATAAAGTAACAAAACCCTCTTCGGACGTGAAAGCTTCATTACTTCTCTCATTCCAATACGGCAAATCTGAATACAAAGGGTATATTATCCCCGCCGTATTCGGAATAATCTGGAGATCTTCGACTTAATTCAAATTGACGGCCCTCTATGGAACTCTCGGTTTTTAATCGGAAGAAGATGCACTCTGATACGAGTGAGGGGCAGTCTGGGATGTTTCTAGATCGCTGTAAATCACGCGCGTATTCAATTTGATTAAAACTGAGTGTACGGAAACTCATGAAATAACAAATCAGTGTAGGAGACGTTTCTCAGAATGGGGAATTCTCCTCAATTTGGGTTATCACTGCAAATGCAAGTTTAAACTGAATAATTATGAGTTTCATTCATGAATTTTTCATATACACCGAGGAAACTATTCAAAATCCTTCTTCAAATATGGGGTTTTAAAATTTAAATCGCTTGGTTTCGAGTTTACGATTTGGCAACAGCGCCTACTAGACAATGAAAAGAACAATGTCCGATCAGCTTGTTTATAAAATAACAGCTGGTGATTTACAGGCGCGTACTTCCTGGCGAGCCTTAACTGCAACCTGCCATAAAAATCCCATAAAATTTTACGACCTTCCTCGTTCTTCGCAGACTTCATAGACAGCCATCTTTGTCTATCTCATCAAGATAATGTATTTGTTGTCCTTTATTATAAAGGCATATTTCAGTCGATGTTGCCAACTTGTGCAATCGAAATGAAACGCTTTGAATTTTAAATACCCATTTTTTTTTTCATTTTTAAGTGCGTTAAATTATTTTTTTTTTGGGAAACGGTTGAAATGGTTATTTCAAAATATGACTTTTCAAAGATATTTCATGAAAAATACATCATTTTCGTCAGAAGGAGTGTTCCCTATTATTCAAAACAATAATAGCACTAATCAATATAACTATCGGTCATTTGAACTATTGGTCACTGTGACTAATTTCATTTCCGATCATCTGAACTTTCCCTGTTTTTCAAGTATATCTCCTCTAGAAAGTATGATTTGTAAATTTTAAGCTGTTTCGTTCGAAGAGGCAATTCCAGTTCACTCCTTTCTTTATTGGATTAATAACCGTATTTCAATCTTAATATCTTTGTTGGGAAATAAAATTTTTCACCATATTCGAGACTAAAATTTCCAATAATCTTTAAATTCGCAAAGTTATGGAGCGCTCCATGTAGGAAATTAGGAATTTCAGATTATGTTTTCTTCCAGCTGCCACGCACCGTCTCGTAAAAACTTCGGCTGGATAAGATTAATAAGCTACGGCCATATTAAAATTTGATGTTTTCCAGTGGCGTCACATTCTCACGATGGTAATTTCAAAGAACAGGAAAGTTCAAATTTAGATCTTTTTTCTTCTTCGATTAGAAAATTAGACAAGAAGCACAAAATCTTAATTGTCAATAAACTCAAATATATATTTTTTGAAATATATACTTTTTTGAATTTATCGACAAAGATGTATTACTAAAAAATTAAAATATAATGGCGTTTACCAAGTTCCTCTTCTTCATAGAACAACACACCAATCCATATTCTGCATCTTTCTCCTGTGATAACGTGCATTCAAAAATATTCATCGTCAAGCAGGCTATGGAATTTTATACGTGTACAGCGTGCGCTGTACTATTTTCCAGGTAAACTGTCAATTTAGCATTTTGAATTGTTGTTGAATTAAAATTATCAGCAAATTATCAAAGATTATAGGGTTAACTCTATAATATTTGCAAATTATAAAGATCTTTTTTCTTCTTCGATTAGAAAATTAGACAAGAAGCACAAAATCTTAATTGTCAATAAACTCAAATATATATTTTTTGAAATATATACTTTTTTGAATTTATCGACAAAGATGTATTACTAAAAATTAAAATATAATGGCGTTTACCAAGTTCCTCTTCTTCATAGAACAACACACCAATCCATATTCTCCATCTTTCTCCTGTGATAACGTGCATTCAAAAATATTCATCGTCAAGCAGGCTATGGAATTTTATACGTGTACAGCTTGTGCTGTACTATTTTCCAGGTAAACTGTCAATTTAGCATTTTGAATTGTTGTTGAATTAAAATTATCAGCAAATTATCAAAAATTATAGGGTTAACTCTATAATATTTGCAAATTATAAAGATGGTTTTCGTGTGAAAAGCTTTCACAAATGAATGCTACTTCGAAATTGGGGAGAAAATAGTTCCAATATGTTGATGATTATTATCAATTATCCATAGTACTGTTTTGCGATGTGTTGACGAAACAGGTATGTTCAAACAAAAAAGGAAGTGATCAACCAGAAAAGAAATTTCCAGTGTTGACAGAAGCTCCACAAACCTCTGTTCGGGTTTTATCTCAAGTGGCTGGAGTATCCGTTGGCATATGCCACATGATTTTGAAAAAAAGACATCCATTTGTTTCCATAAAGGTTGACATGTTATCAGAAAATTGAAAAGTTTGTGATTACCTACCCTCGTAGCATCCAAAAAAAATTGGAGTTCGGTATGCATCAGTCAAAGGCAAAATGTGGAACCTATTTTCTTTTATGGAACGTGCGAAAAGCATTTCTTTCATTGAGTAAGATGACAGATGAAGAAATGCTTTTCGCACGTTGGATGAAATTTGCAAGAAACCTTTTCTAAAGAGTGTCTTTCCACTTTCTGTACAAAATCACGATATATAGGTCAATGTCATCATTGTTTACATTTTGGGAAGATGAAGTATTTCAAGGAAAGATATACGTTCAGCCACCGAACATCAACCAATTTCATAGTCTACTTGACGACAAATTTTTTTGAACGTACGTCATATAGATTCATCATGGCATACCACCTACTCGTGTGACAAGAATATATACATAGACAAGAAGCATTCACCTTAAAAAAATCGCACCGTTGCCAACATAACATGGTCTAATTCATTGATTCATCCAGAATTTCCTCAGAAAGCGTCCTGAAATTGTCAGAGAACACAAAGAGATCTCCTGCCAGACCATAGATCAAATATCCCCAACAGCAGAAATACAAAGCTTCGATTGCTGTTCGAAACCGCAGCAGATATAACTCGTTATCCGTGTTATGAATCATAGAAACTTCAATCAGCCGAGCCCAGTAACCAGAGAACAAATTGCGAGGACCATTAAAAATTTAGGGTCGAACGCGTAAGCGAGTACAATCGCTCGCTCTGTGGTTATTTCGCCAGTGACGCTCCAGGATACTGGCCGTAAAACTCAAGATGAGGCCGTCATAAAAAGATTTGTAGAGGGTTGGTTCCTAATCGGAAGTAAAGCCTGCCGTATCGGGGTTTTAAAAGGTTACAATATGGCTTTATTGTGTCGGTTTTATCGACCGATTACGTAGATTAATTGGGGGAAATAGAGGTTGATTTGGAAGGTGGTTGAATAACTGTAGTTTATATTAAACTAGCTTAAACCCGCGGCTTCGCTCCAGCTCAATATTTTGATGAAACATAATGGATACTACATACGAGGATGTATGGATATCTGGTTAGCCTAGACCTGTTCCATGTATAAAAAAAATATTGCGTTACCATAGCAACGAACAATAACTCATTAGAAGTGTCGGTGTGAAGTTTGAGGTCAAAAAAGTAAACCAGAGTTACGCAATAAATTGAAAGAAAGAAAATGTCCACCGAAATTATGAAAATTGGAGTATCAAGCCATCATCAAGTACCTGTCTTTAAAAGGGTTAAGAGGTAAGCAGATTTCAAAGATATGCTTAATACCCTTGGTGATCAATGTCCTTCGTATACGACCGTGGAAAATTGGACTGCAAGCTTCAAAAGAGGTAAATTTTCCATTGATGATGATGACCGATCGGGAAGGCCAGGTTCTGATCTCAGTACCCGAAAATATCGATGCAGTTCATGACATGCTTTTATCAGACCGTCAAATTGGGCTAAAACGGATATCTGGAGCACTGAATATTTTATATGAACGCGTTCATCATATAGTTCACGACAATTCGGACATAAGAAAAATTGCTGCAAAATGGATCCCCAAATGTTTGAATGTTGAGCAAAAGCGTGGAAGGGTAGAAGCATCGCGTTCGATCTGTGCTCAATTTGAAAACGTAGGCTTCTTAAGCCGAATTGTTACTATGGATGAGACTTGTTTACATTTCTACGATCCAGAAGCCAAGCAACAATCGATCGAATGGCGACACTGGTTCTCCAAAACCTAAGAAGTTTCGTTTCCAAAAATCTGCTGGAAGTAATCATGATTGATTTTTTGGATAATGGTAGAACTATAACCGGAGATTACTATTCGATATTACTGACTAGTCTACGGGAAAAAATTAAACAGAAAAGACGCGGAAAGCTATCCAAAGGTGTTTTGTTTTCGCAGGACAACACCCCTGCGCACAAATCTCATGTTGCTATGCAAAAAATTCGTGATTTAGGGTTTGAATTACTAGAACACCCCCTTATTCACTAGATTTGGCTCCATCCGACTATCATCTCTTTCCTCAACTGAAAAAAAGTTTAAAAGGTCATAAAGTTTCTTCCAACGGGGAGGTAATAATAGCTGTGCAGGCAGAGCAAGAAGAAACATTTATTTTGAAAGGTCTAGAGACGTTGAAAGTTCGCTGTAATAAATGTATCCAATTAACAGGAGAATATGTTGAGTAATAAAATATTTTAACATTGAAATTTTGTTTGGTTCTATTGTAGGCTAAGAATTTTTCAATATATCCTCGTTATATTTCGTCGCCAATACATGATTCTATAAACGATCATGAATGGATCGTGCCCCTCCTTTCACTGTGGTAGATCTAATTTCTTGCCTGAATTTGGAATTCTTCAACCTGCCCTATCTCAAACGAATTCGAATAAGTACATATTGATATTCTCAGCGAAGGAAGCATGCTGTATAGTTATTCCGCAGTACAAATATAAAATTTATCGTAACTGATTCTTGTCCGCGTTCCCATTCGGTCGCTTCGGCTTGAATGGAGCAGTCATTTGCTGGAAGATTTCCCATTTCCGTCGAAAAGTGGACGTTTGATTTATCGATTCTGTCGTGTCAAAGATGAAATGTCTGGGGTCCATTTGGCAAGAAGATCCATCGGGATTTTAAGCGATTTGTGATGTTCATCTAAGATGAGGGACTGAAAAGTAAATAAATTGGTTCGTTTTTGAAAACTAGTGAGCCACTAAAGGCCAAGCCTCCGTTCGCAAAGACTTAGAAATTGTTAAAAAAAAATTTTAATACTGATCAATTCCGAATTTGCCTAAAAAATTCGGATTTAGAGGCGTTAAAAATTGACAGGCTATTTTTTGGATAAAATGGGGGTGCGGGATGTGAGTACCCGAGAGTGAAGCTGCTTCCCTCTTCTTTCGGAGAAACAGAGCCGATATACCCGAAAAATAAGAAAGAAAAATTTAAAAATTTTGAAATTCCTGACAGATACGGTTTCTGATCAAAGAAATCAGATTGAGATTTATAGGGTACTTTTTAACGGCAGGAATTTGGTACAGATTACAAAAAGCGGAGAATTATCGATTATACTCATAGAGCGAAATGTACTGTTTTTGTCCTTGGTACTTATCGGAATATACTTATTTTGTGATCCCCGAAGGGGAGAGGTATGTAAGGAAAATCAGCTGATCTATTCGACCAAACCACTGTGTTTCGCCCGGCAGGAAATATTTTTAATGATTTCCAAATTTGTTATTTTCAGCATACAATCCCAGGTATAGCCAGGTATAGTGTAATAATGAATGGGGTATTTTCTTGAATTTAAAAATATTTGTCATTGAAATCCTTATAACTCAAGTATATCGAAATATATTCTTTTGAATTTTAACATATTGCGTTTTGTCTGTATTCACTTACGAAAATTCTGATTTCAGAAGTGCTCTCTTATGAACATTCTTCGTCATTTTCACAATCCGGCAACGACCGTCGAATCAATAAAGGTCATGAAAGTTTTATGATCATCATAGACTTAATAAAGATCAAACAAACAGTGCATAGAAATATCAAACAGTGACACAAAATGTCATCGTTTTTAATAATGTATAGACACAGATTACAGAAACAATTTTTTGTAATGTGTGAATATAGAATTCTATATCTTCTTGATATAGTCTAATAATTAACGAAAATTACTAGACTTTAGTAAAGTCATTCTACGTCACAAGCTTTTACATATTCGAATATTCAATAAGTTTCGAAGGGTATATTTCTGAAATTTCTTGATTTTGAAGCGTATCTTTTACGTGTTGAATAACTAATGGAAAAGGGTTTCCATAAATAATTTTTAATTCGATTTTAGAGTTTTAGGAAACCTGCCCATTGGTTGTAACTCATACTCTCGAATTCAACTATCGCGTAATCATTCGAACACATCAGACGATAGTATTATATCAGTTTCAAGATATAACATCTATAAAATCTTTCAAAGATTGACAATTAAATGTTAACCATATTTGTTAAGCGTGCATATATTATAATTGTTCATCACTCATTTCCTTCTAACTCAATTTCTATTAGAATTTCTCAATATATTGGATGGTAGAAATGTATATCATTCAATTTATCAGCACTACTGATACAATCTTATGATTGTGTTTCCGTATGGAAACACAACTTTTTTTTGTTAAAAGTTTGCAGGTATCCTTAAATTATTTTTTCCATAATTATAAGTCAGTGGTATTATCGGAAGTGGAAAAAATCACCCCAATATACCCAAAAAATTTTCCATTCCTTGATGTAGCATGCTACATCACACTCGCTCATTCACTGTGCGCGAATTTTCGGGCCGCTGTGTCGATTTTCCACGCCAACGCTTAATGGAAAAGTTGCATGATTATATGCTCGGATAATATCAGGCCAGTCCGATAGCGGAGCCCTAATATCCGGGTTATATTTGGCGTCGTTTCACCAATTTCTGTGGGCGAGTATTTTCACGGTCAAAAGACACGCGGAAATGATCTTTTTAGCACGTTCCATACCTTGCCTGGTTGTTGATTGTCGAAAGATTTCGTACTGTAACATAATTTCACAATTAACTTAATCGGCATCGTATCAGGCGTGGTTTTTCTAATCTGTTCAAGAAAATCATCCACTCATTAAGTTTTTTACCTTCTACTGATGTGATCATCTGCTGGCTCAGAATCTCAGAAAAAGAGAACTGGGGTGAAAAGTCTGCTTTATGCCCAAGCGAAATTTCAACCTGCAAGTCGTAAATAATGGATAATCGCGTAGAAAGTCACGTTCATTCAAGACCTAGATATACATTCAACATTGTTATTGTCGCTTGGAGCAGGTTGTTTCTAAAGGAGTCTTGACGTAAGCTTCAACAAGTTGAAACTTTTCTGTTTACGAGGGAATGCGAAGTTCCTCCTTTTCTGGAAATCGAGTTTATTTTTATTTACCTAAGTAGAAAGTTAGGATAGCTCGAAAAGTTTTAGGAAGTTGGTAAATAACGGTAGACGGTCTTTACATCCTACAACTTTTAGACGTTGACGTTTTATGGGTATCAGACGGATTGACCGATCTGAACCTCAGATAGGGATTTCCTATAAAACTGCGTTGATTCCACAATGGAAGAAACGGAATGCTCTCCAGAATTATCCTTTCAACTATCGAATATTCCAAAAATGATTGATATTCGTTCACTTCGTTTTGAAATAAAATATCATCCACATCATAGCAATGCCTGTAAAGAATACTAGAATAAATAGCTGTCGTTGCACACTCGGCCGCAACTACCTCGCAGCCAGGTATAAGCTGGTAAAATTTCGATGTATTTCTACGTTTATGACGTACACGAATGTTTTGGATGTCAAATAAAAGCTAATTTTTTTTCGAATATGATGATATATGGCTGCCTGTGAAAAAATAGCCAGCTTGTTAGGTCTGCCATCTGTTAAAAACGTGAGATACCCGAAGTAAAGTAAGAGAGAGTTAGGCTCATTTCACACCATCATGTTTTTACCGTCGGGTTTTTATCCGATGTGCCGAGTTACACTGATATAATGGGATCTTTCATACGTGTTCCGGTTTAGTTTCGGAACGCCGCGAGATTCGAGAGCTCGATATGTCCACCGTACGGATAAAACCCGATGAATAATTTTTCATCCGGTTGTTTTTCGGTAAAAACTCGACGGTAAAAACTCGTGGTGTGAAAGGAGTTTTACTGTTCTCAACAGTGCATCTGAATTATTATCTTATTATAACCAAATGTTCGAGCTCGTTGTACAGAACGCTTTTGATATCATTTATGTATTAACCCTTCTTCGGTCGCTATACGAATATTGAAAATTCGGGCGCAATGCATCTAATAGATTCTAATAAGAACGTCGTGTTTTAATAGGTCCAAATAAATTAATATTAAAACATGAGAAGAATTTTTTTAAACGATGATAATGCTCGCAAAAGTTCATTCCGAAGGCGTTAACACTGGACGATTTATCATGTTCAACAGGATGTATGCGGCAAAAAAGAATAATGAAAAATGCATTAAAAAAATCAAAGGGTTTGATTCAACCCACATTTTACCGTGTTGGAAGTCAAAAACAAAAGATGCTACGGACCATTTTCGTCAATTCGATGTGGCTCAATGCTACTAAGTACGACATACGACTGCACAGAACAGACCCATACCTGACCCATACTTGACTTACTTTATGTACGACTGTTTGAAGTTTAGTGCGGAAAATAAGTCGTTCCTACTATTGTTTGAGCCCAGGGCCGGATTAAGACCAGTTGGTGCCCGGGGCACAAGATATTTTTTCGCGCCCCCCCCATATTATAAAAATTATCATTTAATGAAAAAGTAATAGAGATTTTCATAATGAAGTTTTTTTCATCGAAAAGTAACAACCAGCAAAAATTATGAAGAAATACGGACATATGATACAGTTAGTTGGAAAGAAAGGTGAATTGAAAACAACTTGTATATGAACTAGGTATCGCTGAGTCAAAAATTGAGAGTAAACCAATGTTAAGAATGCATTAGACAGTTCAATATTCGCAAAAAAATCCTACAGAATTCAAATTTTTTCATACAGCAGTTTTTTTTGTGTTTCACGAGACTGAATTTTTGAAAACAATCGCAATTTTATTTTTTATTCGCTATAATATCGGAAAAATTTTCCTCTACTTTTCAGCATTTGAGATTACGGAATAAAAATACGTATTCTCAAAATTTCTGTAGTTCTTTCTATCTCCTCCCAAGCATAAAATATAAAATGTTTTTTATTAAATTTTCCTTTGTGTTAAACTATATGACTCGTTGTTCCCAAAATGATTCTATCAAACTCCGTCGTTCTGCCCTGCAGTTTCCTACTTGGTCATTTCAACTTGTTGGTCACTCGTATTCACTAACGAACATCCAAACTACTCGTCCACAGACTAAGCCTGCGTTTAAAGGTTTAAAACTGACAACTATCGGATCGCTCCGAACGACGCAGGTGTTCAGTTCGCAATACGTCACAAACCGACGACGGAAGTCATACAATTTTATGGGATTTTCATTGACGTTGCACGAACCGTTTTTCAGTGAGTATCATATTCAATTAAAAAAAACGTTTCTCACTTTTTTCAGACAAAAAAGTAGTAATTTATGAAAAAACAACATATTTTCAAAATACATATTAATATTTATCACAAAATAATCCCTGCAATCTGGAAAGCGTGGAATGGTGGTCGAAATTCACTTGGGGGTATCAAAATTTTTATAGAATTTAAATTTAAATTGAATTTAGCTTTGTGCCTTTGTGCTTGTTCCACTTGGTCTGAGCACTCTTATTTCATTCACTTTAATCTTTGCACAATGAACACCCTCCAATGAAATGAATAGATCGACAGTAGGTACTGTCGATTTACGTCATATATGACGTAAATCGACAGTACCTACTGTCGATACAACAAACAGAAGAACAGAAACAATAGAATAAAATCACATGCCCGGCTTTGCGGCATTCACAGAAGTCTATTTCCATATTCCATACCGCAACAATCCGTTTTCGATGCGTGCGCTTTCTATTCACCCTGTAACGCTGACTAGTCACAATATTCCTGAGTGAATAGAATGCGCGATAGCTGTGGCATCGAAGAGGCGGTGGGTAAATAGGCAACGGTTCGTTTTGAAAGTACATGGAAAGTATATGACGACTGTTATCGATCGAAACCGTATGTTTCTAGTATTTGGAATCGGTTTTCTGGATTTCAGTGATATCTGTATTTAAATCCTGTTACTAACAATTAATTCGCCCCTTATACTGAATTCGCCCAGGGCAATTGCCCTTTTTGCCCTGGGATTAATCCGGCCCTGTTTGAGCCGCCGGCTATCGATGCATGCGCAATGGCTTTAAATACTCACACGGCTGGTATCCACCTTCCTGATCTAATAGACGGACAGGCAGAGCCAAAAAAAGTCTCTGAATTTAATAAGCCTGGTTTTTTCTCAGGTGATTACAATCATAATATACAATAAAATGCTGCGGTCAGTCAAGTGGATGTTAGAACATGTACCTCAGGTACGCGGTTAAACATGTCGTGATCACCGACATAATAAAATAAATTTCTTAAGGCTGAAACCTTATAAACTTTTGTGTTTTAGTATGTAAATCAAAATTATGATAGTCAGTCAACGTCCAATCGGGACACAGCTAGTCAGTCAGCTTTAATGCGGGTAGATAGAAGTTGGGACTAATCATCAGAGGATGATTAATGTCAGTGGAATGCATCAAAAATTGGGAAATTCTGTTTGCAATGCTCTTCCTGGACTGCATGCTTTGACTGGATGTGATTTCAACCCAGCTTTTCACAAGAAAGGTAAAAAAAAACTCTGCAGATAATGAAGCAAAGCGAAGATTTTCAAAAAACATTCGCTGATCTTCGACTTGCAGATAGAAGCAACCAGAATAATATGTTCAATAAGGTTCAAGAATTTGTTTGCCATTTATACGGCTTGAAAAAAATAAAATCAATTGACGAGGGAAGATTCGTTTTATTTTCAAAGACGTATAAATGTCTTAACACCACAAACGATTATTTTAAAATTGAAATAGGGAATGTAGATAGGTCGAGTATGCCACCATTCCAATCAGAATTGATGCAACAGTTCTTAAGAGCGAGCTTCATTACAAATATCTGGTAAGTCAGCTTTAATGTGCGTAGCGTCGTTTATAAGGGTGCAATTCGTTCATTGAACGTGAAATTTTTTTATAACTACCACTGACCATATTATTGATAAATAAAATCGTCAGTCGGTCATTCCGTAGAACAACGCCCATTAGTCAGTGGATAAGAAATTAAATTCTGATTGGCATGGTGGCATACTCGACCCATCTGCAATCCTCATTTTAATTTTAATATAATCGCTTGTGGTGCTAAGACATTTATATGTCTTTGAAAATAAAACGAATCTTCCCTCGTTAATTGATTTTATTTTTTTCAAGCCGCATAAATGGCAAACAAATTCTTGAACCTTATTGAACATATTATTCTGGTTGCTTCCATCTTCAAGTCGAAGATCAGCGAATGTTTTTTGAAAATCTTCGCTTTGCTTCATTACCTGCAGAGGTTTTTTTTTGTGAAAAGCTGGGTCAAAATCACATCCAGTCAAAGCATGAAGTCCAGGAAGAGCATTGCAAACAGAATTTCCCAATTTTTGATGCATTCTACTGACATTAATCATCTTCTGATGATTTCTCCCAACTTCTATCTACCCGCATTAGAGCTGACTGACCAGCTGTGTCCCGATTAAATTAAAAGTTTATTAAGTTTCAGCCTTAAGAAATTGATTTTCTTGAGGTGATCACATGTTTGATCGCGCACCTGAGGCACATGTTCTAACATCCACTTGACTGACCACAGCATTTTATTGTATATTATGATTGCAATCACCTGAGAAAAAACCAGGCTTAATAAATTCAGAGACTTTTTTTGGCTCTGCCTCTTGGACTATAACAAGTGGCGTGGCGAGCCATCTCTTTCACTTTATTTCGGATATCTCGCGTTTTTAACAGATGGAAGACTTAACTTGCGGCTATTTTTTCACAATCAGCCTTATATCATCATATTCGAAAAAAAAATAGCTTCAATTCGATATCAAAAACATCCGTGTACGTCATGAACGTAGAAATACATTGAATTGTAAAATGCTTACCTGGCTGCGAGGTAGTTGCGGCCGAGTGTGCAACGACAGCTATTTATTCTAGTATTCTTTACACGCATTGTTATGATGTGGATGATATTTTATTTCAAAACGAAGTGAACGAAATTTCTCTTGGAATATTGATTAACATTAATTTAGTTAAAATTACTTGCGGCCACTTTTGACAGGCTACGGTATTATCAGTATATTTCCCTATCCATAAACGTATGTAAAAATATGTGTTCGACTCTAGACAGATTGATTCTGCAGCGGGATCTCGTACTATTAGCTTAATGGGGTACCCTAACGATTTGTCAAAAGCAGCTGACTGTTCCGTTGCCGTGGGGCACACAAAGCATTTTATTGAACCGGTGTGTGTGATCTAACATCGGGAACTAAATTTGTTCCAAAAACATGCACAAAACACAATAAAACACCACTGAAACTCGACCTTTTGTGCATGGGAATCAATGGAGGAAAAGCTTATGTGCCCCACGGCAACGAACGCTAAGCTGATTTTGACAAATCATTGGAGTACCCAATTATCAGAGATCTGACTAATGAAGTCAATCAAAGAAGAAGATACATTTTTTGTGCTCAACTTCTTCTATAATATCCTATAGCTTTCGATTGATACAAACTGTCCAATTCAAATTTTGTTGAAATTTGATAATATTTTTTCAGAAAACGTTGTTCATATCAAGAATTGCGCCAAATTTTATGTTATTGACATGTCTACATATTTTCAATTTTAGAATAATGTAGTAATATGAGAATCACGTTTGGACGCAAAACATAAACTTTCAAAATTCCAGCTCCCTATGCACATTCACGGTTTCTCGTTGATTTTAAAAACGTATAATCGAGTAGATTTGTTCGGGATCGCGAATGTTTAGGAGAATGGGTTAAATCGACGGAAAATTACCAGATTGGCTTTGCGATGCTCGGCGAAAGGAAGAAAATGAAAGGCACAATTGTTTACAATAGGGCTTTCAACGTGGAAATTGCGGAGACCTCGGTTTATTTCTATAGTCGGAATAATAGACGCTTTCATGGTTAATTAGATGATAGTCTGCTGAGATATGCGAACGTTCGAAGTGGGGTGGTTAATCGATGAATTTCCAACATGAAAAATAGGTTTCCTATTCAATAAAAAAAAAACTTTCAGTTTTTTCCCTTGATCCTGTCAAACAACCACCGTAGCAAATAATCACCTAGGAAGTTCATCTTAAAAAGCCATTGTGCTACTTTATCATAAGCTTTAGCTAAATATGTATTTGTTCAATCCCCTGCGTCATGCCAGTTGCCAAAACAACCAAACGAAAGTCGAATAATTAGACCGTGCCTAGATAAAAATCTCGTCTATGGGGCCTTTAGGAAAACAAGAGAAAAAAGCTTGAGAAAAACGAGATTTTTGACGTTTGCCAAACACAAATCCACGATCACAGAATAAACTCCAGTCTGATGTTCCTTACAACTAAGGTTAACGTCAGTTGAGGTTAGCTGGTTAGCACTGATCACACTGGGTGCGTTCACAAACTTACTCTGAGTTAGCTCTGATTACCCGAAGCGTTCACAGACGTACTTTCAGTTCCTCAGAGTATGCTCTCTGAGCATGACCATACTCATACTCTACTCTCGGAGTAAGTTTATGAACGCACCCACTGGAGGGTGGTAGTAGCGATTCTTCGATTGATTCGACTCATTCTTTGTGTTCTGTGTCATAGAGCGAAAAATAGTGTCTCAATTATGGTGGGTTGACTACCCAAAGTACCTTCCATGAAAAACTCGAACTGGATTTCTTCATGTCATATAATTTGTAACGAACGAACGAACATAGTGTCGTTTGGTTCGATGCTTCCCCATTTAATAAGAATCTCCTCACAACCAGGTGCAGTAACTCTTTCGCAATATTGTTTTCTATGTCAACAACCCCAAGGACCTGTTGAGTCGGCTGAAACTTCTGCGGGGCTTCTCAACCGGGCCTGGAAAGTTTAATTCGCGAAAATTATGCGGATGGAGGAGCAGATTAAGACCTGTCTACGAGTTTTCGCTCAGCTCCGGAAAGGAACCCACGCCTCGGGGATTTTTCATTTTTCGGCGGCAGCCATTTTTAATTGGAAAAAGTTGGACGATTACGCGAAAGTTTTCGATCGAACGCGACCGATTTGTCCGGAAAGGGATTAATAATTTGATTAGATCGCGGCGTTTGAATTGGTTTGATTCGGCCTCGGATCTCATCGGAAAGTTTTGTCATATTAGGTTGGCAGCATTTTGATGTTATGGGGGTCACGTTCTGTTGGGACCACTGTATAGGGAAGATTTCTTTCTGATTGTATTTTGCTATTCAGCGCCATTTTGATATCATAAAACCACAGAAGGAGGTATCGATTGAAATTTATCCTTGGATGATTCTGCATTTCTTAATAAATTTTTTAGGCAACAATTTTTTCTAGTTGATTTGCTCCTGACAAATTAGTGCAAGAATACACGCAGGATCAAACCGTTTATTTCATTTTTAATTAATTTTGTTTCAGAGATTGGGAGTGAAAACCCTAAAAAGTTTATTAAGAAACACAGAAGAAGGTGTTTTGAGTCCTTGCTTGATACATAGACATAGAGAAATGGACTGAGCATTAGATTTCCATCTGTGCACAAAATGAGGCCAGAAAAAGTGACGGGGGCAACTTAACATCGGGCCAGATAGTTGTTTTCTTCTAGAATTTTGATTGGTTACGTCATAACCTATAGATTCACTTCTTGACGATCATTTTTTATCGATTTCTTTCTTTCTATAAAATAGCCAATTTCATGCTCAGTCCATTTCTTAATGTCTATGGCTTGAGAGAAAATCTGACAGAAAAAAATATTTCAGCTCTGTTTTGTTGAACTTGAAAGTAGATCACTAGCTGTAAATATTTTTTCAGAAAAGCAGTCCACGTACATCTTATGTATTCCGGTTAACTTTCAATTCTCCTCCGGTCCTACATGCCCCCATTCCTACCTGATTTATATTTCATAAGACGCCCCAGTTATGTGCCGAAATGCAATGCCAGCAAGAGCTTATTTGTCTTCAACGTGATAATGGAAGTTTTAATGAAATTTGTTGATCGCTTTTAAGCCAGACATCGTCGTGCACAACGAATCCAACGAAGACTTATTCTGTATTTCTCGAACTCGAAAACTCCATCCGTGGAACGAAGTTATTGTTTGTTTCGTTTTTAGGTTGTCCACTTCGGTAACTTCAGAACTCTTTCGATTGGCGACATTTGTTCGTTTTTCTATGGCCTGGAGATTATTTCAGTCTTCTCCGAATTGAGGTTAGAAGTTGATGCCGGGAGAATTTAATGAAATATTTTTTGTCTCTTGTCATTAATTAAGCGTTGTGTTTTACCGCTATCATATTCATCCACCCACATCTCTAAAATGTGTATTCATTCATTTATGTGTACCTATTCATTTATTCTGTATAATTCTGTGTGTTCAAATATAAACTCTTTTCGATGATCATTCTCCCTATGACATATATTAGTGTTCTGTACTCATTGAACTCAAGAAAGTCTTGTTCAGTTCAGTGTCAGTGCTATGACATTCAAAAGTGCTACCAACTGTTTCGAAAATGTATTCAATTACTTTAGGCCATCCGCTGAACAAATTTTCTGGAAGTTCTCGGTTGACACACGAAATAGTGGTTATTTGAACAGGTAACACGTTCTCATTGTTCTCAAGTGTTGGAGGATATGTTGAAAGTACATACTCATGTGGTGTGACAGGGCGTTCATTTCCATCCGAATTAATTTAATCTAGTTTAGACAAGTACATTTCTATGCTGCGGAAGGCTGTTGGAATTGAAATGGAGTAAAGAGGGTCGTTAACATATGTCCTAGATTTTAGGAATGCTGAAAAATCAACTCTCAACAGGGATCTTTGGTGGTGTTCTATGTATAAACTGATATATTGAAAATTCTTCTACTTGACGTTCTGTGACGACTCCTGAACATATTCTATGAATGTAGAAGTCAGAGACCTATTGTTGTCTCTGGTAGAAGTTATACAGCACAGAACACTAATATCATAGACTTATAATACATATAATACATACATATATAATATGTTATTTATAAGTCTATGACTAATATTTATACAGTGTGTAGATAACAACATATCTATAAGGCAGAAGAAGAAATATCACAGAGTTGCCAAGATTGAAAAAAACTCTTTCTCCTGGAATTAATTTGTTTTTTCACTATGCAATTCAGCTGCCGATGTTTTTTTATAAATTACCAGAACGTTATTTTTATCCCAGAACCCACTTAAGGCCAGGGCATTAATTGACTTCGTTCTATAGGCATGTGTGTGGAGAAATATTTTCTTTAAATTGCGACGATGTTCCACTCTTGGAATGACTCCCTCTCACGTTGGTTAGTAATAAAGGAGAACCCGAACTTACTCTTCAGACCCTTTGAAGCGTTTGTGTATCATGAAAATTAGTGAACGTAACTTAAACAGCTTTCTCCCTTTCAGTCGAATGCAGACTGGGAATGTTATGGGATGCAATGTTGCAAATTACATCACAGAAATTAATTAAAACCATTGAATTCGCCCGTATGTCTGAAAACATAGAACAGAATAAACTGACTGAACACAGAATGGAAAACCATAACTGTTTTCCGAGCGTTTTTTGGTAGATCCGCCATATTTGCAATAAATCGATTCCGAAATCGAATAAATGATTCTGGCGGAATATCATTTGGGCAACGAATCCGTCAGTTTATCGCCGTACAACATCGAAATCTCATTTTCTCTTGTCACCGTCCGATGTTTTCATCGCATACGTTTCGAATTTCATTTTCATGGCACTCCTGCGAACAGCATCCTGAATTATTCAATGGGATATTGAAATGAAGCCTCGATTCGTTTTCCGAGCGTACAGCACCGCTTTACCTACCGCGAAACCGCATTTCTTTTTCATTACTTTGTTTTTTAATGACTGCGTTCTCGACCACAGAGAAAACTTCAATCACGATCAAAATCATCAATGATTCTCCCTGGTCAAATTAGTGTCGTTTAATTGACAGGCAGTAGTACCTGCAACCAGGGGGGTGAAACTCCCTCTTCTATGGTCAAATCTACAACCAAATATGGCCGACATGAATTTCCGGTTGAAGTGACAGTCAAAAAACATTGAACTTCTTTAGTTCAATGTCAAAAAAAAACAAATTAACCTAATTCTTTTTGGTTGACAACCTGTTGACGTTTCGAAAATCATATTTTTAATATTAACATTTCATTATTTAACTGAAAAATTACTTCAATACCACATAACGAGGCGGATTATTTAGGAGATTCAAGGAGATGTAACTTACGAACGACCGAATGTTGAATATTATTTTCATCTATTCTGATACTTGTGATTAGTTAGGTTGAGCTATTTTTGATCTCTGAATTTCTTATCATTCCAATTCTACATCTTCATTCCCTTTTTTTTTCAGATATGATTTCAATTTCGAGATGTACAAGAGAACAAGAAAATTTATCACAATGAAAGAGCCGGCCCGATAATTTAAATGGCTCATTATGTGAATAAATTCAATATAACTAAACTTATATAGGGACAGATTTTTGCTGAGGTTTTTATCTTGGTTGTTTTGTATCATACATATATGTGGATGTTACTTGAGTTCCTCCGCTTATACTGAGATTTTATATGGGGAACAGGTTTTACGATCAACAACTCTATTTCTTCTCAAATACCATATTGTTTGATATATTTCATCCTAAATATGTATTTGCATTTGGCTGACTGATATATAAATGTGCTCCTCTGGAAAATACTGTTTATAGAACTTTTACAAAAAATAAATAAATTGCTGAAATTCTAACTTTCTCCTACCTTGATCTTATTTTTTATGTAATGTAAATATAGAGCTTCTATCATGAATTCCCAATCTGTTTTCAATATTAATGGTAGAAGCTGTAAATTTACAATGAAGTGAAAACAACGAAAAGTATGTATATAGGTATTGTACGCCTGTAAATTTAAAATTCCCGCCATTCAATATCTACTTCCACAACCAACTATGGCGGCTATAAATGACATTTGGTGTTGCCACAGATCACTTAGGACTTTTCACTTCTTGTATATTAGTGTTCTGTGCCTGCAACGCCTTGCAAAATCATTGAACTAAAGAACTTTCTTTAGTTCAATGTGCAAAATAAACGATAGGCGCTTTTTTGTGGCAGCTAGAGTACCCCGAATATGGCTCTTATGGGCGTATATATGAATTTACAGCGACAGTTAACGAATAACCTAATTCTCAGTTCCAAAATGGAGGTTACGGCGTGATTAATATGCCTAAAAACATGTACGCGCACTCGTCGATTTTTGAGACATTAGACATTAGACCAAATCGAAAATAAGAGATTTGTTTCGTGGCGGCGCCACCATATTCTGATATTCTATCCTTGTTCTAACAAAGAAAGTCTAACGATATTCTCTCGTTTTATTTCGTTGTGCGTTGATATCGATCACAGATTACAGTTAATCTGTGATCCCGATCGATCAATGAATCCAAAAATATGAACTGTACTATTTTATCAAATGTCAGCTGTTAACGATTATATTATTTGAGATTTACAATTAAATTTTCATTGTGAGAACGAATCTGCAGATATCGAAAGATTCGAAGGAGTACTTATACTCCATTCACTTTTATTTTAGCACTCATGGTTGGTCATGGAAACTTGACACATTTACTCTGTAAAAAAATGTGGAGTTATGACGCTTGTCAAAACATTTTTGGGTTTTAAATCAGCGCTATGTTGCCCGTTCTAAGCAAAAGTCTCAGTAATTATGTATTTTATCACACTGTGATTGGTCATAATCAATTAACGGAAGATTAAAGAGTCCACGTGTATTTTGTTGGATCAAAATAATAATTTGCCCAATTGTTCGGGAGGAATAGATCATGTTTGGATTAATTTGCTGAAGAGGGAACTGTCTTTCGGTAATTTCAAAATTCCATGAATCAACGTTTCTATGCAGTCTCTGTTTCTAGGAATATTGACAATTAATGTCAAATAAAAGCTATAAAGGCGGAAACACATTCTTGAAACGCGACGCGACCCGATGAAACGTGATGCGTGTTGAGTCGAATCAAATGTATTATTTTCTATAGACCAGAATCATACTAAGAACACCCGACGCGAAGCCACGCGCGTACAAATTACGCGTCAGCTCGCGTCGCGTGTTAATAATGTGTTTCCGCCATAATTCAGAAGATTTTCGGAAACTGATATAGACTCTGAGACTTCGAAACTATATATAATTGTAATTTCAAAGTTCTTTTTTTATCAGTTAATTGTCAGGCAACAATTTTTCCTAATTGATTTGCTCCTAACAAATTAGTGCAAGAATTAACGCAGGAGCAAATCGTTTATTTAAATTTTTTTATTGATTTTGTTCTAGAGATTGGAAGTGAAAAGCCTAAAAAGTTTCATCCTCACTTTGTATTTGCATTTTGCTGCATTTATATAATTATCTAAATGTGATTTTCTGCATAATACTACTTGTTGAATGAAAAAAATGAATTACTGAAGTGCTAACTTTCTCTTATTATGACGTAATTTTTAATGAAATGTAAATTTACAGCTTACATAATAAATTCCAATTCTGTATACAATGTTCATGATAGAAGCTGTAAATTTACATTGAAGGTGAATACAACCAAAAGTATGTAGGTATAGTAGCCTAAACGCCTCTAAATTCAAAATTCCCGCCGTTCATATACTTCCCCAACCAAATACGGCGGATATATGTTGCTATGGGGCCATAGGTGTTGCTATGCTACACTCTAAAGTCGCGTACTCACTGGCGAGCTGGCGAGCAGCAACAGCACAGTATAGACACTGGTGTCTATACTGTTAGCAACAGCATTCGCCATAAAAATCCCATAAACTTACTACCTTCCTCGTTCGTCGCAGTAACCGAAGCGATCTGAGACTTGTCGGTCTTCGCCACTCTTAGGCCTGTCGCAGACATGCAACTTTTCAGTTTCGCGATAGTTGCGCAACAGTTTGATTACAAGCGGTTCGAGTGCGCACACATACTTAATCGTTTAGTTTGTGTCGATGCTGAAACTATTCTATCGCTAAACTTTTCAGTTGCTTGTCTGCACGGCCCCATATAAATGCATTGCACTCACATCTGCAACTAAACAGTTGCAAAACTAAAAATTGCATGTCTTCGTAGTCGTGGACTAAAGATCAGAATCCAAAGATTCGTATGATAATATACAAAGTAAATTAAATTCACTAAGACAATAAACAAAGAGAACATACATCCAACACTTCAAAAACTATAAGCTTTTAAGGTTATGAACCCAATAACAACAACAGCCATGAGGGTATAGACATATATAGAGACAATGACTGAGAATTCCCTTTCCATCTGTGCCTGATATACTGTCAAAAAAAGTGACAGGAGAAACTGAACCTCAGGCAGTGAACTCTAAATAACTTTTAGAGTCAGCTTGTTGCATTTTTCTAGATTTTTTATTGGTCCACACTCACGTTTCTATCAACAGAAAAGAGACAGGTATTGGCCTGACGATCATTTCTCTCTTTCTATAAAATAGCCATTATCATGCTGGTATTGCTCAGTCCATGTCTCGTCTATGACAACAGCCATAGTATTGTTCCGTAACTGCTCACCCTAGCGCTGCGATCTAATTTTGCAACGCATATGGAAAAGTTTGCCTTAGTTTATAGAAGGAGTACATTTCTGTATTAAAATTAATATAAGAAGAGGTTATTTAAATCGTTCTATTGAATTATTGAACCTGTTAGGAAACATTTTTTTTCAAATCTGGGTAAATTAGTTTCTTAAAAATTGCAGTCAGAGTTTATCGTGTAAACTTACAGTGTTACCAACCCCAACAAAGTTCAGAAGCCGCCTAATGAATCCCAATTGAAGTCAGTCGGTTTGACCCTCTACCAGCTTGTTAGGGGAAATGGAGATGGCTGATAAGAAGTTAGCGCAGGAATAACCAGGCATAAATAACATCTCTAGCTGCTCAGGAGCGCAAATTTCGAGATATGTGAATTATCAATTATAGAAGTTGTACGATATATTAATTACTGAATTATGAGGTCCAACTCATAAGGAGAGGGACCAGAAATAATGATGAAATTGACAGCATGTGTAACAGATGGTGGAATATCTATCCAATATTTGTCACCTATGGTTGCGAAAATCTCTTTAGACCAGACTCATGGGATAGAAAAAAGAAAACATGAACTCAAAAAAGATAAACTTCACAGAAATGATGGATTTTCAAGAGTTTTTACCCGAGTTCTCGTTAGCACCTATATATTTTTGTTTATCAGTCGAACTATTTCGATGATGATCGGAAATAATAATCCATCGTCTTGATGGATTCTTGTTGAAATTCAATATGATAATCATGTTGTACGTAAAAACGCTACCCATATAAGTTTTGCTTCAATCGGTCAGTTTCCAAAAATCAGATTTATATACTCCAATCACATTTATTTTAGCAGTCGGTTAGCCATGAAATAATTTTCTCAAGTTTTTGTAACTAGAACGGAGTAAGGTTGGCATTCATGAAATGTCGTTAATGTCATAACGCCGTTGCCACAACTAATATACATTTTTATTACGAAAATGCCGAAAGTGATTGAAAAAAGAGAGACTGTGCTATTTAAAATTCAGGTCCACTCATTCAAATAGAATTTATACCCTGGTATTCTAAAATCCACAATACGTTAGACGGTAGCGAACATATTCGATGTAAGAGAATTTATATAATGTTTCATCTAAATCTAAACGACTTATATTTCAGCTGAATATTTCCACAATGAGAAAGATTGTGAATGAAGAGGATGACAAAGAATTTCCTTCTATTGGGAGACCCAAAAATGTGGTGGCATTTGAGAATTTTATGTTTGAGTGAATTAATGCGAAAAGTTTACTACAGGATTTTCGATTAATGTCATCGTAGAATAAGCTCCCGAAAATTGATTTTTCAATTTTTCATTTGACTTGTCCTTTACATTGTAAACGTCTTAAGGTACCAATAAATACCTAATTATTATTATTATATCAATGTATTAAGATGAACAGCCACAAATACGCGCCAGTTGTCCTGTTAATTGTTTATTCATGTGAAATTTTTGTTCAAAGGTGAAGTTCATCTTGACTTGAAACTTCCTTCAATTCCTTTTACTTATATTGATGCAAGATGATTTTTGTTAAAGAATTTAACATTCTTGTAATTATCTGTTAATTCCTTCGCGAGATACCCATTTCCAACCACTGCATCATTTGAATTTCATCTTCGGGTTAATATTTTTTTATTTTTGAAATCTACAACTGATGTAACGTATTCAAACTTTAGCCAAAGAAGATAACGAACATTCAGCTAATGCATATTATAATATTATAGTGATATCTTGTATTTTCCATGCAAATAACTGGATGTGGTATGCCTTCAATCAGTTTGTATAAACTTCAATTATATTCGTCACATATTTTCCGAAGACATTCGACAATCGACATTGTGATAAAATACGTAATAACAGAAACTTTTACGTAGAACGGGCAACATAGCGTTGATTTAAAACCCAAAAATGTTTTGACAAGCGTCATTACCCCACATTTTCGTACTATACAGAGTGAAATGTGTCAAATTTCCATGGCCAACCGAGTGCTAAAATAAAAGCGAATGGAGTATAGATATGAAATAAAAAATAAATCAAAGGTGAAAAAAGATGTCATGAGGTTGTCAAAATATGTTTCTTAGTGATAAAAGCAATGATATTATTTTAAAGTTAAGGAGAACGTCGATTATAGATCTCATTAAACTTTTTGTACTAAAAGAGCTAATGCAAGGCTTTTTCTTCTTAAAAGTATGATCATCTTCAAAAGGGTTTGGATTCGAGCATATAAAAACTCGAATATTAATACCATTAGATGTAAATTATATTTTTAATTATACATATCTTGACAAATTGTCAAAAAAAGTGTCAGAAGTTTTTTTAATTTCTTTCTCGTTTTTTCAATTTTCTACTGAATGACCACTGGTATATCTATGGGAGATGATTCCCAAAACATAGGGATCCTGTGGCATTCCTCGAACAACTGAAGATTAGAAGAATCATCACTTGGAAGACTAGACCTGGTCAATAGACCCTCCCAGTCAAAAGCATTATTTGGCTATTATTAGTTTGAGTACTGAAGGCATTTCTAAGGACGAGGGTGATCCTCCACCAAGACCAGCAGAAGATTTTTGATGCAGAGATCATATTCCTCCCAGTGCAATTGAAGGACAAGTTATATACCTATGATTATTAATTTTTCTCTTCATTCATCATCAAGTCTTTGAATAAGTTTTGATGAAAGCTTTATTATTCATTTTTTTTCTCGTTTTCTGGTCTGTTTCTTTGTTTCAGATATTATTTCGAAATGGAAAGAGGATGAAGAAATTTTTATATCAATGGAAAAGAAGTCCTTCAGTATTAAAAGCTTATTCTGTAAACAAATTTGTCATCACTACAACACTACTCACGGGGAGACAGGGTTTTTTACTGAGGTTTTTCCCTAAGCTCTTGTATCATACTCCAAATTGTATGGTACCCCGTTACACTAACCTTTGCTTAAACTCATACACATTGTATATTGTTTGATAACCAAAAATGTATTGCTTACATTCAAAAGAATATATATAATTATATATTCAATTATCTGCGGATGTTATGCATCTGAATTAATTCGTTTATTAACACCATTGCTGTTTTAGGTTCCACAATAAACTTTAATGTATTGCAAAATATTATTTTTATATTTTTCTATTATATTCTGTTTTTTTTTGACACCATGTCGTATATATTATAATTGGCACATATAAAAAAAATCTTCGATACCAACCCAAATTTAAAAAAAGATTTTTTCAATACTAGCAATCCCGATCGAAACACTCAACTTACTGGATGGTCCCGAAAGAAAGGCACCCCTTGATATCCTTCCAAGGCACCCGCGAGCCCCAAGAACGTATCGCGTAAAGTTCACAGGGTCGTCCCAGGCAATAAACACGAGTTTTCGAGTAGAGTCCCGATTCAGGCGAGGGTCCCTTTATCCCGACGAGGCAGAGAGCACTGGCCTGCTAGGCCGGGACCGTCGACGATAGCGCATGGGCCTCCCGTCTGGTGAATCCTGGATGCCGTGAATTCACTCCTCACCTGCGGAATGCGAACGTATGAAAAAATGAGCGTTGGGTAGCGTGTGGGAGACGTTTGGGGGCACACGGGATTGACTCGACGCTGTGGATGGACACTGCCGATTTACCCTTGTATTTTTCTCCGATTCACTGGAGAACATCAACCGAACTTTTATGGAATCACCCGGTGTTCAAGAGGAACGTTTGTTCATAAAAATAATCACAAGGAACTGACAAGCGTCCCCGACCGACGTTGTCCTGTCATAAAACATAGAATTTAAAGAATTTTGAGCCAAAGATGCCAAAGCGGCAAATGTGCGCAGTTTTGCCTTTGAAGCCAAACCCTGTTTCAAATGTTGAAGCTAGGAAAATTAAAACATATTCATAAGATAGAGAATTTTCTAATCTATAAAAAAACATCAAAAAGCAAACAAACAAAAACGTTTTTTTCCGCAAAAAAAATACTGAATAGTGAAAGCGGAATGCGTTCACATTCCCCGTATTGAGGGTAAGCGTGTGCGCACCCTAACGGGGTAAGTGAACGCGGTGCTTAGTGAACCACACAATCAAAACAACTTACAAAATAATGTCATTAAAATGTTACAATATTAGAGAAATGCTGTTTATTGTAAATACAGAAGCGCCTTTTTACAAGCAGTGTTCCTAGTGAACACAACACTTTATACATTCCTCTGTTGGTAGCTCTTCCAATTTGTCTGAACAAATAGGACAATATTGATCGAGACTTCTTTGAACCCTTTGGCGTTCACCATATTGATAGTGAATAGAAAAAAAGAGAGCCTTATTTTTGGTGAAAACTTTATTTGGAGACTGCAAAAGCAACGTCCGCTCGACCGGTTTCGGTGAATCAAATCACCATCCTCAGGAGTCAAGTAGAAAGATAGGAAACTACATTTTGGCCAGTGAAAACACATTTGACAATGAGATGGCGCTGAAAACGTATTATCAATACAGAAAAACTGTTTAATAACAGTTTTCTGTTTTATAATTGAGGGGCGCGAAATTCGAATTCTATTCCTTGTATTGAATTTCAATATTGACCTTGTTGAGAAAAGGAAATAAACATCCTGAGCGATAAAACAAAAGAATGGTTTTGTTTTATGACCAGGATGTTAGTTTTCATCTGAACATTGTTTGGAATCAATTGGTATGAATGAAATACGCTGTTGAATGTGATAAATTTTTATTTGCAATCTATAAAAAATTTACAAAAATTTGAAATTATGGACAACGAATAGAGCTTTGACTAGGATACAAGAGTACATGGTTATCTGCTATAGGTACGTCAAAGGTGTTTCTTCTGTGAAAACGTTTTGAATTAATAAACTGAGTTGAATTTGTACAATTTATATCAGAAATTGATATGAACCAATATTCAATTCACCATCATAGGAAACACATTTCCGTTACTTACATATTATTCACAAAATTTTCAGAACCACAATTGAAAAAACCTCACAGAGTTATACAAGACCTGTATTCAAGCCCGACAGTATAATTTCTTCATGATTTTTTATGATTTCTTCATGGTATGGTCTCTTTATGACACAATATACAAATTGATTGACGAATGAACAAAACACTCATAGAAGGTTTCATAAAACTTTAACTTTCCAAACAACAATTTGACAGTCACCCGATTTGCCGATTCCCAAATCGAAATCCATAAAACTTTTGCATTTCTGAATATATTGAAGGAAATTGGGAATCTTTGAAAGGACGTATAAAAGCAATTTCCCTGGATGAACAGTTCTCAATCGACTTGCAGTAAAATGTTCATTGCACATGGCGTAGTCAGAAGTATTTGCTGGCCTTTACGCCCTGAAAATTTTATGGTTTTCGCCAAGAAATTAGACAAAATTTCAATAATCAGCAACTAGAACGGGCTTGAAAAAACAAAAGGCGATGCGAGGTTGTCTATGGATACGAGAATCAAAACATTCAAAACCTGTTTGATCAAAATGGCCATATGACTATGACCTCTCGCAAAATTTCATATGTCCCTCGAATCAAAATTTTAACCAGTCTTAGGGCCTTAAAAACACATTTGAATCACAGATGGCGCTCACAGCACTTTAGTCGCTTCGTTTCCCGTTTCCTATCTTTCTACTCTATAATCTTTGATTGAACTGTGGCAATCTATGCAAGATTTATCCATGAACAGTCTAAGAATTTCGATCTTCGTCTCATCTCATCCGTATTAATATTGAAGCGTGTGCATTCTCGTTCAAAAATAGTGATCCATTGATTTGCGTTGTTATTTTCACTATTGAACCTCTCAATAACAAACTTTTCTTCTATGTGCTTGAGATTTTGCTGTCCATTTGATTTCACATTTTCCTCTAGTCTGTCCAAAATTTGTTCAAAATTGCTCATTTCTTTTCTTGGAGCACCAACACTTTCAGCCTCATTTTGTTCTTCCAAATATTGATCTCCAAATTGCAAATTACCTTCATCTACATAAATTTTTGTGAGCTCTTCCGTCATTGCTATCCAAACTATTCTAACTTGGTATCTTTTTTTCAAACTGTTTTTTGTGTAACTCCTCCGGAATCGCATACACTTTATTTTCCGTCGTGGCCACTGATGTTATATATGCAGTATTCATTGGACTTTCCGCCATTTGCATTTGATGCCAATAAAGTAAATTCGAAGAGTAGTTTTTCCATTTCACTCGAACTTAACTAAAATTGTCGTTTTATAATGTGGAATTTCTTTTCGGAACGACAAAATAAACTCAAAGTCATTGCTCTGTAATCAAAGATTTATTTTTTATAAATGCATCTTAAATATGAACATATTCATACCTGTAATCAAAGAAATTGACGTTTATTCCTTGGTTTGTCGATTGCCTTATACAATAATTATTGAAATTCAATACATTTCTCAAATACTTCGAAAATAATTAAATTGACAAATCTATGTGACGTTTTCATCATAAAATAGTCACTATTCATTAAAAATACTCTGAAGAAATACTAGATATTTCTTTACTTATCAAGCAGCAAGCAGCGAGAAGAAATCCAACGTTTGAAAATAATTTCTTCTATGGAAAGAAATGAGCGCAAAGAAATAGAAAATGATCTTATAACAAAATTCATCAACTAGATATTCAAGACAGGGTAAGAATTCTCCCTCAGGGTCATTTGAAACCTATTACACAACAGAAAATTTCAAAAAAACGAAGAAGGCAATATAAATGCTCAAACTGCGCCTTAATATAACATGCCCTCTGCTTACGTTTCTTGGAGTAACTCAACTCGAAATGTATTCCAGGATCGGGGGAGCGCAAAAAACCCCCACATAGTCACGAGATCATTTATCAACCCCCAAACTGCACTTTTTCCATCTTCTGTATTTTTACCTGTGCGCTGTGCGATACGTTCCATCCATCATCATCCAGTCCTGTTTATCCGCCTGTTTTACACCAACAACGTGGACAAATGTGGCGTTAGATTATCTGCAATTTATGGGGGGTGCTGTCAGGGATGCGATTCAACCGGAAATGTGATGGACAATTTGCGGAAACGGATTAATCGCGACTGTCAAATGTTCAGTTCCAGAACAAAGCGCCGTTTCATCCGATTGTGAAACACTTATTTTACCACACAACAGTTAGCTACACTGTGAATGAGGTTTATGAGGTTAACTGTAATCTAAATATTCTAAATGCTACTAATCAGTTTGAGTGGCTGGGAGTGATACTTTTTTTGTTTCTTAAAGTAGGTCAAACGAACAAACCAGTGTCCCCAACATTTATAAACGCAGACAGGTGAGGTTATGAGACCAGAGTGAAAAAAATAAAATAAAAATTTATTATTCAGTTCAATAGACTTTTTCCACTAACTTCTTCCGCAATCACTTTATTCTCTTGGCTAATAGGAAAGTAAAATATCGATTGTTTCTTGATCAGTTCATCTGCTTCCTTCACAGATTCTGGGGGTATCTGGTGCAAAGTTTCAGGTAAAAAGAAACTAGCGAAAAATCCAAGGCATGAGAAGACAGCGAGAATAACATATGGAAATCCTTTTCCGTAGTCACTTGCCTAAAATTATTCCATGAAAAAAAGTCATGAATATTTTGAAACCAACTTACCAGATAGACTACAAATGGACAAGCCAAAGAAGCTAAACATCCAACAGTGTAGTTCAGGGAAGCTCCAGTTTGTCTCAAAGCTGTAGGGTACATTTCAATAGTGCCAACATTCATCGAGTACTGTATCAATCCCAAAAACATCTTCAGAATGAACAGTATAGCCGACACAGTGGTTTCAGAGTTTTTCTCTGAAAAAATGATGTTATACAAACGGATCGAAATTTCTCCAATTTACTATCTAACCTGTAACGAAATAAGTCATGGCAATGTTCATTACCAGGGCGACGAGAAAACTGAAAACTCTCGACCATTTTCTTCCAACTCTATCGCAAAGGTACTTGCCAAAAAGTTGACCAGGTATCTCACCTAAAGCTTGCCAAAAATAATTCATGAAAGGATTGCCGTCCAAATTGTTTAGGTTCAGGTAGAGCAAGACATAAATGATCATGTGCGAAGACCTGCGAAGAAAGATAAAGAACTCACTTTATGGTTTCAATTAAAGAGCATGAAATAGATACCCTTGAATCAGTAGGAATATGGTAACTCTAGCCAATCTGGGCGTGGAAAAGAGACTCATGATACCGTACGTCTTTTCCACTTCTGGTTCAACAGATTTCAGCAATTTGAACATTCCTTGAGGAATCTTCCTTCCGTTAGTTTTTGCGATTTTCGCCATTTCTTTGATGCACCTGTCTGTCTTACCCCGATTCAGCAGCCATCTTGGAGATTCTACCATGAACCTTGTAAAAAAAATCACCTAAGATTCTGCGGTCTTTGCTAGAAAGTTGGAAGTTTTCAAGATAGAATAGTTTCCTCATAACTTACGAGTAGAAAAAAAGATACGCTATTAAAGGAGCTGTGATGATCATTGAAAATGGAATCCAGTCAGGTACAGCCCAAAACACCAAAGGCATTATACCGTAACCTATGGAATAAAACATCTGATTCACTATGGCAATGGTGGAAGTCTTCTCAGGCTCAGATATCTCCATCAGTAGCACCTCCGGAGCTTGGTATACAGAATTAGATGGTAGATTCCCGACCAGAAAAAGGACCATTAAAAGCCAATAGTCAGAAGTATACAGGTCCAGTATTCTACCAATCAGCACGCTCACCGTAGAAACAAGGAATATCGGCCTTCTGCCGTACCTGAAACGAATAAGTTACATCGTTTTTAAACTTCACGTTCAGACTCACATATCGCCCAGCTGACCAAAAACGAAGGAACCTAGAACGTCTCCGATGGTGAGAAATGTGAAAGCATCAGTGACGTAACTCGATTTTTCACACACCCAGTTGTTCTGGGTCGTGAGGGTACTTTTGAACCACTTCGTGTCGTATTCCCACCCATACTGGCAACCTAGAATTGAAAAAATTTTTAATTTCAAGAGAACAAAAAATAAAATGAAACATTGTCGATTTGCTTTCTATCAAACACAGATATTCAGAAATACGTATATTATTATATGTACTATTATTTATCGTTGAAAAAATGAAAAAATGTTTAGGTTCGCTTTCACTTTCACCCGAGTTCCTCACTAACGTTACCTCCTCACGTTTTTTCTACGTTTCTTACAAGTAGCAAAATTTCTCCTATCAACCAAAATTCAACGGAAATATAACGTTGCTATGTCGTTCCAAAATGGCCTTGATAAGAAACGTATTCTGAAGGTTGAAGTTGATTCTGAAACTACCAAAGTTATACTTTTAATTTCATAATTTAGTTGGGTAACATATACCTACTACTTGGGGAGCCGACGATGCTAAATCGGGATTCACTAGAGCGTCGTGGAGACCTAGGGGATTTTGAAGATTAGATAGTAAAAAAAAAATTTCTATAATGTATGCACTTCCAGCGGTTTAGAAAGCGTCTGCAGGTTTTCAGAGATATAAAGAAAAACGTCAGGTGTACATTGTTGCCACCCTGTATACAAGGGCCCCATTGTTAACATATTTTTGCTCAAGTCAGCATTTTCCAAAACAATATATAAGTAGCAGCATGACGCTCTCAGTTCAGTTCAGATCGTACCGTTGAGATTGATTCTTCATTCATATCGCATAGTTTAAATTAATTTTCGTATCTATTGATCTATTTCTGTATCTTGTGCCTTCCAAATAAATTAATTAAAATAACAGTGCGTTATCCTTCGTAAAGTGACAATCTATCAATCTAATAGTGTTCATAAAGGTTTTACGGAGCTTTACCTCAATAAAGCTGCCCTGGTGACAGCGACCCTGCTTTCTGTTAGTTTTTTAAAAACTAAGTTCGTTCCGAAAGGAATACAACACAAAAATTGGTGACAGAGCGGTGGGATACCTAAAAGAGAGCCAGCAGAATACCTCAAGGAAAGCCAACAGGACATCTGAAAAAAGAGCCTACAAGGACCTGCAGGATATCTACTGGAGTGCAGTCGCCGTGTTTCTTCAGTTTAGTGCAGTGCAGTGATTGTGCAGTGTCACTCGAGAAGAAGATCACATCTTGACCGCCTCTCTATGAGCACAGCTCTTAATAGGAAAAGACCCCAAGCTATAAGCCAAAGCTGCTTCCCTCTTCTGTAACTGGATCTCAAGATTCACCGGACTAGCGGAGTCTACGCAGAAGAATCCACCTGTGTAACTGGATCCTAAGATTCACCTGACTACTGGAGTCTACGCACGGGTTCAAATTCCTAATTCCCTCGAGAAAAACGTAAGTCAATTTTCTGTTTATCAACCATCATTTATATAATCGTTCTCAAGTGAAATCAATTTCCTTAAATCCTTCATCATGTCAAATCCTGAAATTAAGAATATTCCTCAAAATGACGATCTCTCTGACGACGAAAGTTCTTCAAATAATCTCCCAATAACAGTTCTCTTTAAGTTTATCAAACCCTTCGATGGAAATCGATCTGAACTCAATACCTTCATTCAAAACACAAATTCTGCTTTTTCACTTGCTTCGCCTGATCAAATCGATAGTTTATTACTCTATGTTGTATCACAACTCTCAGCTAGTGTCGTTAATGAATTAGAATTATCGGATATAACTTCTTGGACTCAATTGAAAATTCGTTTGAAACAATTTTATGGCCAAACGAAACATTTAGTTCAAACGCACGAAGAACTTGAAACCATTCGACAAACGCCATATGAAAATATAACTGATTTCTTTAAACGTCTGGAAAAAGTGAAAAACGAATGCATTCAAGCTGAAATCTTGAGTTGTTCTCATCCTGACGAACTTCCGGGATTGAAAAAATCAATTCAACAAACTGCTCTTCGACGGTTCATCATTCATTCCAAAGCAGAAATAAGTCAAATGCTTCGAGCTAGAAATATAGGTGATTTGAATGAAGCTTATTCTATTGCTCTTCAAGAGGAAAAAATTATAAATTATACTAAATCTAAATCTAATTCTATGAATCGTATTACCAATCAAAGAAATTCTTATTCAAATAATCACAGAACCTCTTTTCAAAATAATCAAAGGAATGGCACAACTCCTAATTTTCTAAATCATAACTATAAACGTAATTATAATATGAATAATAGACCTCCTAATCCTTCGAATGAAAGATATAATTTCGTAAAGAATAATTCAAACGTTAATAATCATGCCTCAACTTCTAGACAAAATAGTCCTCCTAATTATACCTTAAATCCAAACGCTCAATCTTACAAGTTTTGTAATTATTGTAAAAAATCAGGTCATATAATATCAGAATGTAGGAAACGAGAATTCAACAATTCTAAAGTCAATCATTTAAACGGGGAAAGTTCGGACCTGAAGAATGCCCAGGATTCCGACGAAATCATTCAGAAGGCATTCAATTAAATTCAAAAATAAACAGTTCTCATAATAAGTCTAATATTCCTCATGATAAATTAAAATTTCTAACATTCAAAATCCCAAATTCTCCTAAAGAATATGTAACTCTTTTAATTGATACAGGAGCGGCCTGTTCCATTATAAAACATGATGCACTTATTCCTAGCCAAACTCATCTTGATAAAAATGATATTGTTTTATTGAATGGAATAAATCCCAATATGCCTATCAATACAATTGGAACAACGGAAATATCTTTGTCAATATCGTCCATAAATATTGTTCATAAATTCAATGTTATAAACGCTGCAAAAATACAGACTCATTTCGACGGGTTGCTTGGTAACGATTTCTTCCAAGAACAAAAAGCTATTCTTAATTATGCAGACAATGTTGCAATTATAAACGGACACCGTATTCGTTTCAACAATGAAATTAAAGAAGATAAAATAATCATTCCTCCTCGCTGCGAAGTTATTGCTGAAGTCGATATTGTTGGCAATTTGAGACAGGGACTCATTGAGAAATTAACAATATGTGATAACGTTCTTATACCCAATACTCTTGTTACAAATGATAATTCAAAAGCTCGTATTCCAATTCTCAACCTGAACTCTAAAGAAGTCACAATAGACAGACCCGTATTGGAAATAATTGAATTCTTACCGGAAAAATCTATAAATTTAAATCTTTCAACTAACTATAATCAGAATCACTCAAAAAAAGAAGCATTTCAAAGAAATAAAATTCTTGAAGAAAATCTTCGATTGAATCATTTAAATGAGGAAGAAAAAGCATCCATTATAAAAATTTGTCATAAATATTCAAGCTTATTTTATCTACCAGGCGATTCCTTAACTTCAACACCAACATTAAAACATGAAATTCCAACATCATCTAACATTCCAATCTCTTCTAAAATTTATCGATTACCTAAAATTCATGAAAAAGAAGCTAATGAACAGATTCAGAAAATGCTCGATCAAGATATCATAAGACCTTCTAATTCTCCGTGGAATTCACCAATTTGGATTGTTCCTAAGAAAAAAGATGCATCAGGACAACAAAAATGGCGATTAGTTTGTGATTTTAGAAAACTTAATGAAATAACGGTCGGTGATAGTTATCCACTTCCTAATATTGAGAGCATATTAGATCAATTAGGAAATGCAATCTATTTTTCAACTTTAGATCTCGCATCAGGGTTTTATCAGGTCGAGTTAGAAGAAAAAGATAAATTTAAAACGGCTATAGCTACTCCATCAGGACTATACGAATTCAACAGAATGCCTATGGGACTCAAAAACAGTCCGAGTCGTTTAGCAAGACTTATGAAAATTGTACTATCCGGGCTCCAAGGTGCTAAATGTTTTTGTTATATTGATGATATAGTGGTTCATGGTTCTTCATTAGAAGATCATAATTCGATGCTAGAAGATGTTTTCCGTCAATTACAAATTCACAATCTTCAATTACAGCCGGATAAATGCGAATTTTTATGTCGAGAAATAACGTATCTAGGTCATCATGTATCAGAGGAAGGTGTTAAACCCGATCCAAACAAAATCGAAGTTATTAAAAATATTTCAGTTCCCAAAAATCCTAAACAATTAAAATCGTTTCTAGGTCTTATTGGTTATTATCGGAAATTCATTGAAAACTTTTCCGCTATCGCTAAGCCATTACATAACTTACTGAAGAAAAATCAAAAATTCGAATGGACAGAAGATTGTCAGAAGTCTTTTGAGAAATTTAAAGACATCCTTACAAAAGAACCAATTCTCAAATTTCCTAATTTTTCAGAAACATTTATATTAACTACTGACGCTTCAAACGATGCTATTGCTGCGGTACTTTCTCAAGGACCTATTGGAAAAGATTTACCCATCAGTTATTATTCTAAGACTCTAACAAAATCTGAAAGAAATTATTCCACGACAGAAAAGGAATTATTAGCTATCGTTGAATCTTGTAAACATTACAGACCATACCTTTATGGGCAAAAATTCATTATTTGCACAGATCATAAACCTTTAGTTTGGTTGAAAAATTGTAAAGAACCTTCAAGTCGCTTATTGAGATGGAGATTGAAATTAATGGACTATGATTATGAAATAGTGTATAAGAAAGGAAAGTTGAATCAGAATGCAGATGCTCTAAGTCGTTTAATTCAAGACAATAATAATGAAATCTCATATAATGACTTCATGAATAAATACGAATCCAAAAGCATACAGAATTCTTCCAATATTCAAGAAAAGCTAGGCGATCTTTTCGAAACGCCACCTAATCATTCTCTAGTACATTGTGTATCTCAGGATTTTAAAATGGGTAAAGGAATAGCATTAATATTCAAAACTAGATTTGGACAAGTAGATGAGTTGAAATCTCAAAATAAAACGGTAGGACAAGTGGCTTATATTAGTGATCAAAACCGAAGAATTTATTACCTCATAACCAAAGCTCTCTCTTTCCAAAAACCTACTTATCAAACAGTTTTCAAAGCTCTAATGAATCTCAAAATTTTATGTCAACAAAATAATGAATCACATTTAGCTTTCCCTCGTATCAGTTGTGGTTTAGACAATCTTTATTGGCCAAAAATATTTGATATGATTAAATACATTTTTCACGATTCGTCGATCAGTATAACGATATATAATTTACCTGATGAACACAGTAAAAATTTTGTTTATTCTATAGATGACGAAGACCTTACGTTTGAAAACTTCAAAGGCTTTCATCAAAGAGAAGTTAAAATTCCTAAACCTAAGGTTGTTAATACGCCAATTTCCAATATAAAAACATTTATAATTCCAATGTCATGCGACTACTCAATTTCGAACAAATTTCTTGATTTTATAAAAACTCATTTTACAGATCTTCCAGAAAATCCTAAGGTTACTGATATAATAGCAAAGAAGTTAACTCATCAATTTATTTTTGTTCTCTTTCTGAAAGAATATAATGATCAATCTGTAACATACGAAGATTTATTCGCAACTTTCGTTAATCTTAGACTAATGCTCAATTTTAACAACATAAAAAAGTTCACGATTCCAAATATAGCTCTTTTTAAAAATAATTCAATAATCCGAGAAGATACCTTTTTCAGTCTCTTATATTTTCTATTTCGTGACTTTGAATATGAAATTTTATGCGACGAACGAATTAATGTAAGTGATGAAAACTTAATAAAGGAAATTTTATTCGAAAATCATGATTCACCATTAGCTGGACACCAAGGATTTGAACGCACATACGAAAAGATAAAGAAATTCTATTTTTGGAATAATATGAAAGATCACATTCGGAAATATATAAGGAGATGCAAAATATGTCAAAAATCTAAAACTGATTTCAAACATAATAAAAGTCCTATGATCATTACAACTACCTCAACCAAATTCTGTGAACAAATTGCCTTAGATATAGTTGGTCCTCTACCTATGACGAAGAATAACAATCGCTTTATATTAACCATTCAAGACGACTTAACGAAATTCATTCAAGCTTACGCTCTCAACATACATGATGCTGTAACGGTAGCAATACACTTTCTTAAATTCTGTACACAATTCGGATTTCCAAACAATATTCTCACAGATCAAGGCGTAGAATTCACATCGAAAATATTCAAAGAAATAAATAAATTAATGTCGATCAAACATAAGCAATCATCTCCATATCATCCTCAAACGCAAGGATCCTTGGAAAGAACACATCTAACTCTTAAAGATTATTTCAAATGCTATGTAAATAAAGACTCTAATAACTGGGATGAATTCCTCAACTTTGCAACGTTTAGTTATAATACCTCAATACATAAATCTACTCAAAAAACCCCATATGAATTAGTCTTTGGACAAAGGGCTCGAATTCCGTCACAAATAAATAATCCGAAAAATCTCAATAATTATTCAGAACTAGCTACTGATATCACAAATAAATTGAAAATACTAAGAGAAACTGCTCGTGATAATCTTCTAAAGTCTAAAAATAAATCCAAGGAATATTATGATAAAACTCACAATAGAACGTATCAATTCAATGAAGGCGATCTTGTACTTCTTTATGACTCACAGTCAAAAGCGAAAAATAAGAAACTAGCTCCAAATTACAAAGGACCTTATAAAATAGAACAGATACATAATAATCAGACAGCAACATTGAGAATTAGTCCTTCGAAACTAAAAACTTATCATTTTAATAAATTAAAACCTTATGTTGCAGATAATGACGAAAATAATTGTTCTCCTCCAGTTATTCACTTTCCAAGTCCTTCTTCAAGCACATCAATATGAAATCAATCCTATCAAATCATCCTCCGGTTTACTATATCATAATCTTGGTAAGGCACAAATATCAAACGAAAAATATATAATTCTTACATATCATAACTTAACTCATTTCAAATATCAAGTCGTACAAATATTAGGTTTCTACTCGAACTCTATTAATCTATGTGATATCGCAATGGCAGAGCATCTTTCTAATGACTGTAAAAATCAATTAAGTTACGTGAAAACCAAAGTTACAATAATTGAGGAAATTTATAAAATTATATCTCATCAAATTAATATGCCAAGAAAGAAACGTGGCTTATTTAACGGCGTCGGGACGGCTATTAAATGGTTAACTGGTAACCCTGATTCAGAAGACGCTCAATTTTATTCAGATGCAATAAATCAAATAATAAATAACGAAAAACAAACTGATGTTCTTATGCAGCAACAAGTATCAATTCTTTCATCTACTATTTCTAATTTCAATAATTCATTTTATAAAATGAACGAAAACATAGGAATCTTAAATAAGAACTTAAAAGAATTTAATCAGTTCTCGAAGGATCTTAATAATATTCAACAGGCGTATGAAATAGAATCTCAAATTTCAAATCATCTTATACTGCTCATTGAAATGACTGATGAACTCCTATTCAATTTGCAAAATTACGTGAATGATGTTTCACTTATACAGCATAGAATAATAAATTATAGAATTTTGCCTCCAGAAGCACTTTATCGAGAACTTCTGAAAATCTCTACTAATATTTCTCTTCCTATTCCTTTGAGTATCGAAAACGTTTATTACTACTATAAAATCATGAACTTGAAATCTTTCATAAAAAATAGCTTACTAACAATTGCATTCGAAATACCTATTTCTTCCTCACAAGACCTCGATCTTTATCAACTATTTTCTTTACCACACCCTCATTCTGAAGATAATAGTTTATTCTCTTATATCGAGCCATCCAAACCCTTCCTACTGATTTCACCTATGAGAACAAATTATTTGTTGGCTGATAAATTGGAAAATTGTTTTGAATACCATCCGAGAGAGTGGATTTGCAATCAGATGCCAACCATGAAGAAAATCGACTCTTCCTGTGAAGTACAACTGCTAATGAAAATCGTCAACAAGATTCCCGACTCCTGCATGAAAAGAAATATCATAGCCGATGCTGAAATCTGGCACAAGACCGACGTTAATGAATGGCTGTTCTCCCTATCCAATCCAACTCGAATCTCTATCATCTGTGGTGAAGAATCCCTAAAGCAAGAAATCATCGAAAAGATGGGTATTCTAAAGCTCAACTCACACTGCAAGGCATTTACTGATCGTACAAGTCTAGAAACCAGCGCAGTACTAGCTTCCCTAAACTCAAGTTATGAAATTCCATCTTCAAGTATAATACAGGACGATTGCTGCCAGAAATTGAAGAGAAATCTCACTGTCCACGCAATTCATATGGAACCAATAAAATTAACAAGTGTCAACCTCCACGAACTCAAGTATGCTCAACACAAGCTAGCAGAATTCGATGAACAACTCCAACAACAACTGAATAGGCCTTTCATCATCCAACACTCTTCGTGGGTAACAACAGCCCTATCAATTACATGTGGTACCATTTTGCTCATTGTCCTCTACAATTTTATGAAATGGTGTGGATGTTTCCAAATTCTCCGAAGAATCTTCTGTTGTACCAAAGAGCCTAGAGCCATTGAAGCAGGTCCATGTTTCCAGATCTTCAACCAATGTCACAAAAGACCAATACAGCAACCAGTTCAAGTCTACTACGATGCAGAACTCCAACGTCTTAATTACCCAGGTTCCTCTGAGACAGAAATCCGAGTATCGAGACCAGAAGACGCCTCCAGCAGCGGGTCTCAAACACAGAGAAGAACAAACAAGACATTAAAAATTAATCCTCATTAATTGTTACAATTTTACATATATCTTATATATCTTACTCCTTTATATTTTTTCTAATATCTCGTTCAATTTGAAATGTCTTAATTTCTTGATAATTCTATGCTCTCATTTTTGCACTAATTGAGTGTCCATAATTTATTGATTTTAATCTTGATATCACTGAATAATTTAATTAGAATATATCTTTACATTTTAATACCTCATGTAACGTGTCATACTGCTTCAGAATTCTTATTTTAAAGATTTTTGCTTTTCTTGCACATCAAAAATCTTCTTTTAGGGGGGAGATGTTGCCACCCTGTATACAAGGGCCCCATTGTTAACATATTTTTGCTCAAGTCAGCATTTTCCAAAACAATATATAAGTAGCAGCATGACGCTCTCAGTTCAGTTCAGATCGTACCGTTGAGATTGATTCTTCATTCATATCGCATAGTTTAAATTAATTTTCGTATCTATTGATCTATTTCTGTATCTTGTGCCTTCCAAATAAATTAATTAAAATAACAGTGCGTTATCCTTCGTAAAGTGACAATCTATCAATCTAATAGTGTTCATAAAGGTTTTACGGAGCTTTACCTCAATAAAGCTGCCCTGGTGACAGCGACCCTGCTTTCTGTTAGTTTTTTAAAAACTAAGTTCGTTCCGAAAGGAATACAACAACATACTCAAACGTGTCAGATTGAGATACTGTATATGCCCTACGTGCCTCTGATAATAAATTCATGTTGATCTGACAGTTTGCGTGGTTTGAAATGGTAAATAAATTTTTTTTTCGAGCGTGTCAGATTTTTAGAGGATATGTTGATTGGACCCAAAGGAGGCTACTTTTCAAGAAACTGACAATTCGGATGTGACTCAAGGTCAAAGCGGTCTTTTGAATATGCAGAAAAAATCGTTACTTGCACATTCTCGAGCTTGTCAGATTTTCATACAGATGGTTAGTCTCGGTGTTGCAAACGTGTTGACCCATGAATCTGACACTAACCAGAGAGGGTTTTCTTAATCTGACACTTTGAAGATGATAAAAAGGCATTTTCTTAGATTATTTCCCTTCCTGTACCTACCCCTTATCGTTTCTATATTCATTATGAGAGTTTTAGAGAATAAAATTGTTACAACTTTTGTCTGAAGCAATTTTAATTACTCTTAACTGTTTTCCAGTTAGAGGGAGATGAGGGCGAGGAGCTTAGTCATACAAACGAAAGGCCATGGTCAACGTAGAAGCCCAGTCTAATGTACATTCATCGCCGTATATCTCAAAAACGTTCAAACTTAGAAAGAATTGCTTCGGACCGAGTTTGTAGAAAATGTTGAGCTCTACAACTTTTATAATGAATGCGAAAACAATTTGAAGCCCAAGAGAGGGGATAATTTGAAAGAACTGATTTTTTTAACCTTTATGGCTAACTTTTATTATTTCGGCTTGCGGAAACGGTCAGATTATTATTTTTCCGTTATTCTTGAATCAACAGCTTCAAAATACGAAAAAAAGCCACGGCGCTCGAGAATGTACACGTGACGTTTGTTTTTTGCAAGTTTGCGCGTTTGGCATTTGCGTCACGCTCAAATTGTCAGATTAAGAGAATATATACTTTTCAACATGTAATTAACCACATATATCTGACACGCTCGTGTATGTACTATGATCGGTTTTTTTTACTTTTCTGACAGGCTGTCCTAGAAAAACTCTTCAGGGTCCAATGGATCTCCCCTTATATTAATCTGACACGCTCGAGTAAACCCCAAATTTCTCTCTTGGGCTCCCCAACTATATATCATCTGTTGAATGTACGATGATTATTCGTATATTTGAATCGATTTTGCTAACAATTTTGGACATTACAAATATACGTTGAGAGGATACGATAAGAAAACGTTTCATATTGGTGGTTGTTGAATAGTTTCGTATTCAACGTTTATGTAACTTTTACTACTTTTCATTGAGTATTCATTGCCGAGATACGATAAGATTACTTTTCATATTAGTGTTAAGAGTAACGGGTTGTGAATAGTTTTGTATTTAACGTTTCTTTCTCCTTATTATCAACGTTGTGGAACAAGTTTTGAATTGATGGCTCGGTAACTTGTTGAATCATGTACGTTGATTATAGATGATATCAACGTATGGTTGAATTCAGGTTTCGAAATACACGTTACATGAATCAACAACTTACTAACTTATAATTCACATGTATGTATGTCTTTATTGGGTTCTATATTTTTCTGGTCTATTAATTGCAAGAATAAACCTTTCAAATCGATGACATTATATCTGATTAGTTGAGTTTTGAGATATTCTGAAATTCTGAAATGATTATTTGCCGGGTGGAGGTACAGGTACACAATTCATTATTTTTCGTAATGAGCGTTATTCTGCCTAACGAGAGAAGCGAAATACGAAAAATAGTGTTTCACACAATATTTTTTCTGACTTTGAATAGGATGTTGCTATGAATTCAAATCCCAAAAAAGTCTTCAGAAGCTTCTCTCGGAGATTCCTTTAAAATCATCTAGTGACGGAAATTATTCAATATTTCACTCCCTTACTATGAAAGCAAGTATCGTTTTATCATCAGTTGCGAAATATTTCAATTTGCGTAACTGGTTCCGAAAAGTATAATATATAACATTACTAGCAAGGTAAGAGGGTTTTTACTGGCGAATGGAGGATATAACTGACGAGCCGCAGGCGAGTCAGTTACCTCCTTGAGCCAGTAAAACCCGTTACCTTGCGTGTATTGTTTTATATTTTATTTGTTTCTCATTTGTAAAAAGGTTAGATAAATTCCAAAAAAATCTCAATAATTTGTCGCAAATGTCGTAAGCTATGGAAGCGTTGCCATGAACATGTCTGTTTATCAACCCCTTCCAACTTATATAGGCAGAAATGCAACCGCTTTAGTTCGCCCTTCAGTCGGTGCGATTACTTTGGGGCGCTAGAGTCGAGTCGTGTTACTATAGAAATCAAAAATAATATCTTTGATAGAAATCCTACATAGATTTTCAATCTATGAAATACTGTTCTGATATTTCTATGCTGTTTATTTATCTTTACATTTGTTTTGGCGAAAGCGAAAATGAATGTACCAAAAGAAATTATTGAGGCAGCCAGCAGTGTAGCTTCAAGTTTATTACCTGCAAAATCAGCTTCAAGGTGCGAGCGAGAATACGACGACTTCAAAAAGTGGCAAAACAAAAATAGTGTGATTGGGGTAACTGAAGATGTTTTGTTGGTCTACTTGAATCAACTATCAGCTAGATTGAGCCCTAATACTTTATGGGCAAAATGGTCTATGCTGAAAAGCTGCTAGGAAATGAAAGAAAATGCCCCAGTTCGCAGGTTTGTTTTCCTTAAACAATTCATTGAAAAATATGACGTTTAGTTGTCATTTGCAAATTTCAAAAGGTAATAGTGTTTCTGAAACGAAAAAATGAGCGTTATACGCCAAAAAAGGCCAAGGTGTTAAGTAAAGAAGAGGCTGAACAATTTCTTTTACATGCTCCTGATGACCAGTGGTTGCTGGCGAAAATTGTAACAATATTTGGGATTTTTGGATGTCGTCGATGTGACGAAATTCTCTCCTTAAACATGAAGGCTCGACTACACTTTAGCGGAAGTCGATTTTTTGTACAGGACGGGTCCTATCTTATGTATTTTGACGAGACTAGTTCAATAAAAGTTGTTTCAACGTTAGTAAACCATTGGTTCAAAAGTTACGCCATTTTGAAGTTCCAATGTTAAGTGTATTCTATTTGCTGCTTTGACTTCAGGAGGAGTCCTATCTTATGAAATTTGACGAGGCGAGTTCAATAAATGTGGCATCAACATTAGGAAACCATTTGTTCAAAAGTTACGCCACCTTGAATTTTCAATCTTGAGTATTCTGGGTAATGTTCATTATACTCTAATTTTATGTTTGTCACTTGTATGCATAGAATGAAAAATATTAGATGACAGAACTATTTTTCAGGGAAATTAACGTCAGATTTCTGTGGCACCGTCATATTCACACGATGGAAGATTCAAATGAAATTAGATACTTTTATTCATTTTAATACAATTCTTCATTCTCATAATTGTTTGTTTATTTTAGGTTAGTTTGGGTTAGGCTACGTTAGGCTAGCATAGTTTAGCCGTGATATGTAAGAGCAAAAAACCAATTATTTCATTATGAAATGATTTGGTGAAGTTGTCGTTTTTTTAGGGTTAAGTTTATAGCAATTTATACGAGTGCGGAGGCTCGTGTCGTAAATTGCATTTTGTAACCACCATTCTTAAGCTATCACTTCTTAGCGTCATAGACTGTATATTTAAATAGATTATATTTATTAGAAAACATTATACAGTAAACGTTCATTATCAAATGATCGGCATCTCAATTCTCGGAGAATTTACTAGGTACCTTAGAACTCTTATACAAGGTAAAGTTGAGGAACAAACCTAATGAATAGGGAAAGCACTGTAAAAACAGTATGTATTACGATTGTGCTATAAAGTCAAGTCCTGATATTTCACATGAAAATTCAACTTGCATGAACTATATCAACCAATATGATTTTTTTTCGTTCCAAATCTGTCCAAAAATATATCAATGGACATAGATTAATCTATGTCAATGGATAACATGGATTCGAGTTAGTCTCTGCACTTTGATTCATGCCAAAATTTATTCAGAAGTTGGTACACAATTTGGAATGAAAAGAGCAAATTCAATTCAATTATAAAGTAGTCATGATTATTTTCGTTCATGAAAAAGTGAAAAGAATTGTACTGTAGTGTTTTATCGAAAAAGTAATGTGAATGCAGTGATAGGAATTGGTTGATCATTGAGCTTCGGATTCGTCGTCTACTATGTGAGTGAAGAATTTTCAACCGTATGACCAGTTGTGAAATATAATAGACCATAATTACAAGGCACCAAATAACTGAATTGTAAGTTTTTAAAATCATACGATGCGGTTCACATAAGGTCCTTTCGTTTGCACAAAAGTGTAGCACTTTTCTACACTCGATTTTAGTATTCGTTTGCTGATTGAATTTACACCAGTGTAGAGGAGATGTAGTTTATCTACATCTCCTTTTGACTATGTGTACATAAACAACACTTCCTCTACACTGGTGTAAATCAAATCGAGTGTAAAAAAGTGCTACACTTTTTATGCAAACGAAAGGACCCATTATTTTGTCAAATGTCATTCAGATCAGACTTAACATTGAACCTTCAAAGTGGCGTAACTTTTGAGCCACTGGTTTCCTAAAGTTGAAACCGCTTTTTTTGAACTCAGTTCGTCGAAATATACACAACAAAATCAAAAAATTACAAAAAATCGACTTCCGCTAAAGTGTAGGCGGAATGATGTAGCAGATATGGGAAAATACATTATTGTGACATTGCGGCAAACAAAAAATTTAACAACAAGAAGATTCACCATAACCGATGATGGCTGCAGCTTCAAGCCCTGCATGTTATACAGAAAATATGTAAATCTTCGGCCTCCTGGAACAGAAAGCCTAAGTTTTTTTTTGACATACCGACATGGAAAGTGCATTTCCCTTAATGCTGGCCAGCACACTATTGGTGGTGCCCTAAGGCAAATAGCGAAATATTTAGGTTTAAAAAGCCCAGAGTTATACACCGGCCACTCTTTTCGCAGAGCTGGAGCCACTATAGTTGCGGATTCGGGTGGAGATATTTTAGCACTAAAGCGTGCAGGAGGATGGAAGAGCACCGAAATTGCGATGAGTTATGTCCATGATTCGGTCAACAAAAAAATCGAAATATCTAGCAAATTATTTGGTAATAAGGAGAGTACAAATATTCTGCAGTCCTCAAGTTCAGCAGTTTCTGAGTCAACAGATGGTTCATCATCATCAGTATCAACTCTTTCATCATCAAAAATCTGTGTTACTGGAAATAACAATTGTACCATGATTTTCAACATATATGACGATAAAACAAAATTTTCTAATGTAAATACATAATACTACTAACTTGTAAAAATTCTGCAAGTTAACTGTCAGTTTTACAAGTTACTGACTTGATAAAATAAACTTTCTTGATTAATATTGTGTTTTTGGAAACTGACGTTTACAAATGGGAAAAAAAAATTCTACACACCAAAATACAATTCGAGAAAAAGTAAAGGCAATTTCAACATCTAGAGTAACTCACCAATGATTTCTTTGGAACTATCTATCGAGAACATTTCACACTTGCTGAATTCCTTGTTACCCAGGGAATCATTTTTCCTGAAAAAATCTCATATTTTTAGGCATTCATATAAACAGAACGAGTATTTCATTTGCACACAAATTTTTTCGTCCATTTATTCATTGGCGAAGTTATGGATAGATGTTCGAACGTTTCTTCCATAAACAATAACGACACAACAACAACAACAACAACATAAAACTTGTGTTGAAATTTCATTCTAACATCCCATGTTCTGACAAATTTTGTTCAGAAGCATGAATAAATTCGTCTTCAAGTAAGCTATGAAATTTCGACGACTGTGTCTATGAACGTATGCTTAGCTTAGCATATAGATCTCAGATTGAAAATATTTAAAACATATTATGAACAACATTAACCTGTATCATAATTTTTGAGTTATAAGAACAAAAATATATCTACGTTCTTACAAAATATATAAGTTACGTATTGCTAAGTTTTAATGAAATTTTCAATGTAATCTTGCCTTCGGCGAATTTTATTTTGATACAAATTTCCTGTTGACACAAAGCCTCTACGATCAAGTCACTAACTATCATGAGAGAACTCACCAAGGTATAGTCAACAATTTCCATTCTTCCACAGAATAATTTGAAGTTCTACCAGGTACTCTGCACCAGTGATCAGGCACAGCCAAAGATATATTAATGCTATAATATATAGCAGTCACTAGAGCGGGATAAATGCAATTGAAGAGTACGTTAAATTTTTTCTGGTACCTTCCCTCATTACCCACCTTCTCCAAGAAATAATCAAAATCGTGTTTACCATTTTCTATAGGCATCACAAACAAGTATTCGACCAATTTAAATCGGTCCAGTTCTTTCAAAAATGTTTTAAATGTATCGATTATTCATAACTATAATAAAATATATTTTGGAGGATATTAATTTTCCTCAGATGGATCACTATTCATTTTGTCTATTTTGAATATTCTTGACATCATTTCCTAACTTGTTTATAAGATGGATGATGCAAAACCAATTTGTTTTAATAATCCCAAAACAAATCAAATATATTCGCTCATGAGCCACTGTAGCCCTTTACTTTCTCAAGACTTTAATGTCATTGAAAAAAATGTTTACTCTCTTATCTCGTCACGAGGTAAATCTTTTCACTAGCAACTGTCACTATGTAGAAGATGCTGCGTCTGAATTGCGACTATGGGCATCGATGGTGATTCCTAGTGATTTCAAAGCTAAAGCTATCTCCGTATTGTTATCTCAGCATTTGTCCAATTTGTGTACTTATCAAATACAATGAAAATATGGTAGGAACAATGAAGTACTCCAGGTAGTGTGAGTTTCCTTCATTCGTGGAATTTTTTCATTAATGTGGAAGGATTTGGTTATTTGTACATAGGGATTCAGATTAGATTCCTCCTTTCGAAGTTGAAATTCATCAATATTGTTCATTTAGAAAAATGACCACTTTCCTGGGTTCAAGGAAAAATTTTTGATTCGGGCCTTCGTATATTTTTCTTCAATGCTCTGAAACCCCAAGAATATTCAGGAAGCGTTTAAGATATTCTGGAGTTTAAATTTTTTCAAAAATTCCTTATTTTTCTTCAAATTGGTAGTTTCCAGGAATAACTTGTCCCCAAAATAATCCCAAAAACTTTTGCTGAATTATCTTTCGAGTGAAAGCGAAATTTTGTAGTTTGGAAAAAAAATAAGCGAGAATCAATTGAAAATCTATATTAGGAGTGCTGAATGCACAGTTATCTTTGTAAACACTATTTATTTCGTCTATGGAAAAGTTTTATCTTTATAAAGACTCCCAAGTACGACACCAAAGTTTACTCAGTACTTCAGTTATCTTCAGAAAAGATTCGAAATATTGTCCTGAATATACAGGGTATTCTGAAAGAATTTCAATGGTGGAAAACTGATGGGATAAAGCCATAAATTATTGTCCTTCGAATTCTGGCTCTTTCTCATCGATTTTTTACCAGTGAAATGTACAAAGTGAATAATCGAAAATGTGGAGCAATCTTTCTACCTAGCGAAGGTCAAATAGCGTCAAACTTATTTGTATATAAATAAGGCTCACACTCTACACCCTGTATGGCCACTTGAAAAATCATCAGTTCCGAGGATTTCGAAATTGGAACAAATAAATCGTTCAAAACACGTACATAAAAAGCGGATTAATAAATCGGGCAATAAAAGATGTTGGTAAATAGCGAAAAACAGAGTGGCAATAAATTCGCAACCATCTTTGAAATAACAGATTATAAAAAGCGAAATTATTGCCTCTACTGCCTAATTCGAGCAGTCATGATGCTTAGACGAATCTTGGTCAGCCTAGCACCAATCCTTTTGGCTTTCGTTTTCTTGGTCTTTGCCCAAGAGGAGGAAGCCGCCCCAGAACCCGAAGGTGAGGCAGATCCGGCAGCTGGGGGTGATGGAGGGGGAGGCGAAGGCGAAGGCGGAGGTGGAGGCGGAGGTGGAGGCGGAGGCGGAAATGAGAGCGATTCTAATGGAGACGGTAAGTCAAAATGGCTGAAAATATCGATTTACCCCTATTTTCTCCGTTTTGTTTTTCGTGTCACTTTTTTAATACGTCGAAATAGAATCCATATATCCTTGGATCGTTCTCCTTATCTCTAGTCTCCAGAAACGGCACAGAATTGCACCAAAGAGGAATCTTTGATTGCATAGATCTCAAATGCACAGAATATGAAAACGGTCTATGATTACTCAGCATCTATGATGAACTCGTTATAGAAGGCGCACCATGACGGCTGTTTTAAAAAGTATTCGAAGCTAGTAAACATTTCGTATTTGATCATTTAGCTGCTATAATGTGACCAAATTAAAAGATATACTATATGATAAAACATCGACGATGAAATTCTTGCCTTTTATAGATATCGCCTCACTTATTTTCCGTTTTTAGGACACTTTTCTATCACGGAAATCTTCTTATCGCCATATTATTTTAGAAGCTCTCCATAGATACCAAAAATCGGACTGCATAAAGAAGTTATTTATTCGAAAGTGAAAAAAATTGCCTCGAAATTAGCTTATTTTCAATAAATAATACCGTTTATCTGCTGAAAAACATTTGTCCTAGAACAGATTTCTATGAAATAATTCGAGAATTGCAACGCTTTTTTGCATATACGCAAATTTATTTCCATGTTATGACTGACATCTCCTTTTAGGGCATTACAAGTCATGTTTTTGTGGTGTCGAAAAGTGAATATTCATCTACCTATCATTGATGATTATGAAAGTGAATCAATTCACAATTCTGACACCCGGACAATATGAAGATTTTGATCATAATTGCCAAAGCGGGTTTGTGAAATGTCCAATTCGAACCTTAGAACATAGATACATACATGGAACGGAAAATAAACATTCCAAAGACTGGAGTGAGTTAGATTTTGTTTTTCCGACGTTGGAAATGGGGGATAAGTGACATTTTTCCCACTGTAGGTAGCGCTATTTAAAAATTGACAGTTGTCAATTGATATTTGAAAATAATTTGAATACATTATTCCTACGAATTGCGAAAGTGCTGTATTTATAAGCGATTATTGGTGTGTGAAAATGTATTAGTTTCGAGAATTCATTTATTCAACATGTCGTTCAGTCTTCTGTATGGACCATAAAGAACTTCAGCAAAGAATTCGGTGTCGTTGGACTATCATCCTTTGTTGTTGGAATTTGAAGTAGAACCAAATTCGGGACGGATACCAGCTAAGAGTTTTATGGCAACCTTAGCGATATTTAGTCAAAGGAACTGTATTGAAAATACGTTATGTGAATTGTGAGCATGAATTATTAAGAAACAGAAATACATGAATCTATTCCAGTTTCCGTCGACTGAATATATTGGAGATTTCGCCAATCAAATGTGTTTTATTGAAATCATATCGCTCCTTTATGAATACAATTTGTCAAACAGAAATTATTTTCGAGAATAGTAAGTACTCCTGCGAATCCTTCAATAGTGTTGAAATATCTGCAGATTCGTTTCTACAACGAAAATTTTAGTGTAAATCTCAGATATTCGTTAACAGATTTGACCAAATAATACGGTTAATATTTTTTTCCGCCGACCTCTTAATAATAGTACTGTTTAACGCACACGAAATTAGCTGTTAATAAACCCTTTTATTGATTAATTTCCTATTAATGCATTATCGTCATGGGTAATCGAACATAGAAGTATTCAGCAGCTTCCCAAATAATTATTTCATTTTTATGTAGCATTGATTTTCGTAGTACCTTGCGGGTGAATTGAGAAGAGATGAATTGTGGAGGTTGCAGAAAAATTATGATGGTTAGAGAGTAATCAATATATCTATTTACTACAACTCCAGCTTCCACCAGCTCCACACTTTCTTCAACAGATATAATAGGGACTGATATCAATGTGATTTACTCAAAATGTCACAACTCGAAAATTCCCTCTATGGACTTCTCGAATTGTTCGATCGGCCGCATAAATATCAACATTTCGATATGAGCATAGAAAATTTAAAAGGTGTCAAATTTGACTAGGTATCGATAGAAAATTTTTTCAATCAAGATTTCACATTAAATTCGAAATGTTGTCGACGGAAAAATCTTGTAATCAACTCGTTTATTAATTGAGCGATTAATGATCTCGAACATTAACGTGCTCGCTTCGCTCACACGTTAAAATATCTCAATCATTAATCGCTTTTATTAAAAACCTTGTTGATTAAATAACTATACTTCATTCAAATTTATTTTAGCAGTCGGTTGGCCATGAAATAATTTTCTCAAGTTTTTGTAACTAGAACGAAGTTAGGTTGGCACTCATGAAATGTCGTTAATGTCATAACGCCGTTGCCACAACTAATATCAATTTTTATAACGAAAATGCCGAAAGTGATTGAAAAAAGAGACAGGGTTTCAGGAAGTGCTATTTAGAATTCAGGTCCGCTCATTCAAATAGTTATACCCTGATATATTCTAAAATCCACAATACGTCAGGCGGTAGCGAACATATTCAAGGTAAGAGAATTTATATAATGTTTCATCTGAATCTAAACGACTTATATTTCAGCTGAATATTTCCACAATCAGAAAGATTGTGAATATGTGAATGAAGAGTATGACAAAGAATTTTCTTCTATTGGGAGACCCAAAAAAGTGGTGGCATTTCAGAATTTTATGTTTGAGTGAATTAATGCGAAAAGTTAACTACAGGATTTTCGATAAATGTCATCGGAGAATGATTTCCCTAAAATGGATTTTTCTGTTTTTCATTTGACTTATCCTATACAATGTAAATGTCTTAAGGTACTAATAAATAACTAAATATTATAATTACATCAATATTTTAAGATGAATAGCCACAAATACGCGCAAGTTGCCCTGTTACTGTTTATTCATGTGAAATTTTTGTTCAACGGTGAAGTTGCATCTTAACTTGAAACTTCCTTCAACTCCTTTTACTTATATTGATGCAAGATGATTTTTATTGAAAAATTTAACATTCTTGTAATTATCTGTTAATTCCTTCGGGAGATACCCATTGCCAACCACTGCATCATATGTATTTCACTTCGGGTTAATATTTTTGAAATCTACAAATGATGTAAGCCAAAAAAGATAACGAACATTAACTCTCCTCAAGCTAGTGCATATTATGATATTATACTGATCTCTTGTATTTTCCATGCAAATAACTGGATTTGGTATTCCTTCAATCAGTTTGTATAAACTTCAATTATGTTCGTCAGATATTTTCCGAAGAGATTCGGCATTGTGATAAAATACGTAATAACAGAAACTTTCACGTATAATGGGCAACATAGCGTTGATTTAAAACCCAAAAATGTTTTGACAAGCTTCATAACCCCACATTTTCGTACTATACAGAGTGAAATGTGTCAAATTTCCATGGCCAACCGACTGCTAAAATAAAGTTGAATGAAGTATATTTGATTCGTTAATCGGGATCACAGATTACTGTGATCTTTGATAGATAACAACGCAGAACAAAATAAAACGAGAGTGTATCATTACACTTTCGTTGATAGAACAAGGATAGAACATGGTGGCGCCGCCACGAAACAAATCTCTTATTTTCGATTTGGTATACGTATAAGATGTCATTGCATTCAAAAATTGACGAGTGCGTGCACCGTGTTTTTAGACATCATTCTAGTTCTACTCGCTCTGTACCGGTGTTAACTGGCCGAACGTAGTCTTAGTAGCACTGAATGTCCATTCCATGTATCTATGTTCTAAGATTAGAAATAATCCCTACAATTATGTGGTGCCACACTCGTTAGGGGAACAGAACAATGGGGTTTCTATTCAAAGAGGAGTTAGATTAAACGGATATGTATTAAACGAACATTTTTCAATTCGCTACCGTTTAAAGCACTCCAAGAAATAACAAATGCGATGCTTATGTTCCTGTTTTATGAAAGGATAATATCCGACTCTCATCACTTATCGTACTTTCTGTGGTTAGGAATTGTATCAATTTTTTTTTTCAGAAATGTGGCTGAAATGGAATGACACGGGAATGTCTGAAAATGGTGAGTAATCTCCGAATTTTCAGCCATATCACATTAGTGATAATGATGGTTCGATGAATTATTGAGAGCATTAATTCATCATTATCGATTCGCTCAATATCATGTTAAATTATACTTATTTTAGTTATCAGGTTAAGAAAGCTAACTAACAAAAACTTTATCTTTCTTCGAACAAAATAATTTCAGATACCTCATGGTTAGTAAAATATTGTCCCAGAGACTTAACCCCTGCTTTTGAGAAGTTTTGTCAGATGCACTGCTGGTGGAATGGCTGGCAGGGTGGTTTTTGTACTGACGATGATATCTGCATATGTCAATGGGAAGGTCTTATGTTGGATCCGGAAATTACTGGAGTTAAATCAGTATCTATACCACCAGGGGCAGGAGGCGCTGCTGATGGAAATAACACAGAAGCCGAACCTGGAAGTGGAGGTGAAGGAGATCCTACTGAACCAACTGAAACTGAAGCTGAAGATCCAGGAACGGATGAGTGATCACTAAGCCGTTAATGTGTGCCAGTGAGTACCACAAAAATCTGAATTTCGATGTTCAATTCAAGTAAGATGCTCTACCTAAGAAAACTAAAATTATCCAGAAATAAGTAGTGGCTAAGTAATGAAAAATGAAATTGTGATATGATAGATTCGATTTGTAATCAAACATGACTATTTGCTACTCAAGTCATATCAAAGGTTATAAATTCCATCATGTAACCAAAGAGTAACAAAGAGTTGTTAATCTTTGATGTAACCATAACATCGGCTTGTTCAAAATTACACATACCAGCTTTGTACTTTTGCCACTGTAAAGCTAAAATCTACATATGAAAAATTCCCAAAAAGAAAACGCACTAAATCTATGGTCGGCGCTGTGATTTTGTTCTATATCTCTGGTTTTGAGTTCGTTCATAGAGTTCAATGGTTTTTGCCACACATAGACATATAGACATGGACTGTGCCCAAGAAGATATATCTATCTCATCTCCTTGGACTGTGCCTTCCCTTTATATCTATGTATGAAATACGGTCAAAAAAGTGACATAAAGAGAAGCACGTCGGGCATGCAGTTGTCTTTTTCTAGAATTTACCTCTATGCGAACACAAAAGAGACAGGTAAATGCCCGACGATCATTTCTCTCTTTCTATAAAAAATACATTTTCATGCTGACATTGCTCAGTCCATGTCTCTATGTCTATGTTGCCACAGAGCACTAATATAAATATGCTATGGAGAGTAGAGAGAAGAAAAACGATCGCCGTACTAAAAATGTGTCTCCAAAACGAGGAACGTAGGGTAGGAGTCGCTGCGATCGCTACGTTTATCGATAAGAGGTGGGGATTTAAGCGTCAATGGAGGACTTCCCTACATGTTTGCCAACCTACAAAAAGGTCTAAAAGGTCTACCATCAGGGAATGATTGCTTTGTAACGAAACCTACTTCATTCTTTCCGCAATAATCAAATATATTTATGAAATTCTATCGAGCTTTCTAGAATTTACTGTTAAAAAGAAAAAAAGATTTTCATAACCTCGATTGCTGATTGGTTGAAATTTATGTTGGTATTATTACTTCTTGTGACAATTGACATGTTTCGTTGGCAAATGTCAAGAAGAAAAAAGTAATCTGTTAGGTTATGGGCAAAGTTTTGGTTATGTGCACAATCTTTGCTTGAACGCATTCTTGTTTTCTTGTATTTTGTAAGCTATACAGCAGACAATATTAATATTATATATATCAGTAAAAATGACATTTGCCAATGAAATATGTCGATTGTCACAAGAAGTAGTGATACCAACATAAATTTCAACCAATCAGCAATCGAGGTTATGAAAATCTTTTTTTCTTAACAGTAAACTCTAGAAAGCTCGATAGAATTTCATAAATATATTTTATCATTGCGGAAAGAATGAAGTAGGTTTCGTTAGAAAGCAATCATTCCCTGATGGTAGACCTTTTAGACCTTTTTCTAGGTTGGCAAACATGTAGGGAAGTCCTCCATTTGAAATGAGCAACCTTCATTTTATTTAGGGTTATTTGTCATCGTAGTATTTTCTGATGATTTTTCAAATAACTTTCTTCCAATATATAATAAATATGAATTTTCTGATTTATATGCAATGAAGTACAATTCACATTATAAAGGGGGCTAAGTTATCAGCTTTATTAATGCATAATAAATGACGAAATTGATGAAATTCAAGAGAAATCACTGATAAAAAAAAAAATGATACCTACATAATATGTTCAAAATTGTTTATTGAAAACAGGAATTGTTAGTTGGTTTAATGTAATCTTCAAAATTATATACATATCAAGACAACAAAAGGTAGTTATCTCAAATTTATCACTCATTAGAGTAGATTCTGTTTCTAATATTCAGCTGAGAACCGTTATAAATCATATATTATGTTATGCTAACAAAATTCTTCAAGAATATCCACTTCTGAAACATGTAGTTTTATTGGTTAGATACTCTTCTTCAGAAGAGTCCACTTGTCACGAGGGATGACAATTTCGATTTCGTTTATTATGAATCCATCATCTTTTTGATATCTTCATCCCAAAAGTGCTCTTGACACAAAAATTTATTCCGAGTCGATTCTCGAGCTAAGGTTTTTTTCAATTTTCTCTGAAAAATGCACTCGGAAATTTGATTCTCCTTTTCTTTCCGATGCCAAAACACTCTTACACTAGCGCACATATCAACATTTCACCATGGTCATATGAAGGGTACCTACAGGGAAAAAACCATTGATGTCAATTTTTGTCCGAAAATGAGTTAGACACACCATTCGATTCAGAATGAAAAGTAGTATATTAATAATTTTAATAATGTTAATTTCGAGAACAATAGTATTTAATTTGTCATATTTCAAATAATATGAACGGATTTCGAAGTTGGAAAGGAAGGAAAATTGACATCGATGGTTGTTTCCCTGTACCCTTCATATGTTGTTCTCTTATCAAAAATCGAAAATAATAATATTTTTCTAATCATCTGTCACCAGAAGAGAGACAGTTCACCATTACACTAGCGCACATTTTAACATTTCACCATGGTCATATTATATTGTTCTCTTATGGCCATATGCACCGTTTCATTAAACGAGATTAATTCCTTAAACATCCTTTTTTTCCATAGAGATTCTATGCTTAAACGTCTTTTTAAAAATTAAGATTCGTTCGATCAAACGGTGCATACGGCCATTAAATCTCTTATTATATGTCACCTGAAAGACAGTTCACTCAGCCAACTTCAACTAGTTTAAATCAAAATTTCGCCATCCCGTGATTGCCAGCGCGCCTATTGGCAAAAACATGAACTACCCTATTGGTCTCCAAGCAGCGATCGTTCTCCTTCTCTCTACTCTCCATTTTTTTGCAAAGAGGAACTTGAATCTGTGGTTTTTGTTTGACATGATGACATGTGTCGTCTGTCATAAAAATATAATCCAATATTTTATTTGAGTCTTGAGAAACAACAATATTTGGATATATTCTTCAAATTTCGATCAGCTAATGTTTTCAGTACTATAATATATGGTTACAAAAATCAGAACTATGAAGAATTGAAAGTAAAACGTCACAATGATTATTCAGGAACCAGTGCAAGCGTCAATTTGGCATTGTTTGAACAATTATGACTACAAGGATGCTATTTTTCTAGCTGAAAGACTTCACGCAGAAATAGATAACAATGAAACCTTATATCTCTTAGCTACAAGCTACTACAGGAATGGTGAGAAGGATAAAACGTTTTACACGCTAAAAAGCAAATCGAATCTCTCATCCCAGTGCAGATATTTACTTGGATTGTGTGCTTTTGATCTTGAGAAGTATGCTGAGGCAGAGGCTGTACTAAAGGACAATATTAAAGGTACAAACTTGAACGACTTGACAGCTGAATATGGAGATCAAGCATCATTTGTGCATCTATTACTTGGAAAAATAGCTAATAAAACTGAGAGAAAAAATAACGCTATAGAATCATGGTGTAAAGCATTAGAAGTCAATCCTTTTTTATGGTCAAGTTTTGAGGAATTATGTAAGTTAGGTCATAACCCAAACCCACAGAAAGTTTTCCAACTAGAAAACTTGCCAAATTTATCTATGTGCCATGGACATAACTTGAATAATATAGAGAGTGCTATCATAAATGAAAATTTATTGGACAAACAGGATGAAACTCCACAGGAAGTTATAGGGTATATTATCAAAACACCCCAACAATTATTCAATAAATTCAACATGATGAATTCAAATTCACTCACAACACCAGAGGAGAGTAGTCCCTTATCAAACCCACTTGGTATATCGGGTTTTGCCCCCATTTTGCCAACCACAAAGCATAAAGGGAGCCGATTCAAACGAGAAAACTCCAGTCCGATGAGTCCGAGTTTTGGATTCCTCATGGATTCTAGTCCAGAATCTAACACCCCTAAACTTTCCTCTCACCTAATGTTAATGGAAGCAAACACTTATAATCAATCTTTTCCAAAGAGACTAAAATCGCAGGACAATCTGATAGCTAGGAAGGAATCTATTCTGCAGAATTCAAAACAGTGCATCTCTGTCACCAACACAAAGACCCCGACAATGCAAACTTACCAAAATGTACGAAGGAGCTCGAGGCTTTTCACTAACAGTTACTCAGTTAAGGAGAATAACACATCCCCAAATCAGAACAAATTTGTGACACCGAAATCACCAACAAAAAAAACCAAACAGAGGATACCGAAATTCAACATGAACAAGAATAATTTTCATGAGATTAACACAAGGAATTTGAATAAGACTGACAAAAAAGAGAAAAGTGAGACAATTACTTCAGAAAGTAAAAACGATGTGTCTCAAAGATCCAAGCAAACTATCGAAGAGCCCCATGAAAATAAGACTGAACAGTGCACGCAAAAAGGTACACTAATACAGAAACAGAGTGCGGAAGGTTTAATGTTACTCTTGAGAACTATCGGGAAAGCATTCTCTGAACTGAAACTGTTTCAAAGTAGGGAAGCGATCGAGACTTTTTCTTCACTGCCGAATAATCAATTGAACACGATTTGGGTGCAGTGTCAGCTAGGTGTTGCTCATTTTGAACTTTCAGAATATGAGGAAGCAATCAAATATTTCAGTAAGGTACATATAAAGCATCCTTACCAGCTGGAATTCATGGATATTTACTCCACATCACTATGGCATTTGCAGAAAGAAGCGCATCTATCTGCTTTGGCGCAAGATCTGATTCGTACAGAGCAGTATTCACCTATAACATGGTGTGCAGCTGGTAATTGCATGTCATTGCATAAAGAACATGATTCTGCTATTAAATTTTTCCAAAGGGCAGTGCAGTGTGATCCTAACTACTTCTATGCTCACACATTGCTTGGCCATGAGTATATAACTACGGAAGAGCTTGATAAGGCTATGAGCTGTTTCAGGAATTCTGTGAGATTAAATCCTAGACATTATAACGCTTGGTTTGGTATGGGAACCATTTACTCTAAACAAGAACGGTTTAACCTAGCTGAAATGAATTTTGCTAAAGCCCTACAAATAAACCCTACAAGTTCGATCATTCTTTGCCATTTGGGTATAATACAACATGCAATGAAGAACAATGAGAAAGCCTTAAGTACATTCGACCTAGCCATACACAACGACCCAAAGAGCCCTTTGTGCAGGTTCCACCGTGGATCAGTATACTTTGCAATGGGCAGACATGCAGAAGCCCTAAAGGAACTCGAAGAGTTGCAACAGATGGTACCCAAGGAATCAATGGTTTATTACCTAATTGGGAAAATTCATAAGAAATTAGGAAATACCGATCTTGCCTTGATGTATTTCAGCTGGGCAACTGATCTAGACCCTAAGGGTGCCTTTAACCAAATGAAAGCTGCCTTTGATCCGCCAATAGGAGGTAGAAGTGATCCAGGAGATTCGAGCAATTCACCCAACGTCTATCAATCTGAAAGTCCTTTTGCTCCACAAGGGGAGCGACCTAGCTTTGTTAGTCTCCTTGAGGAAGATAGTGAAGATAGTTTTTGAGTATATGATTTCATTGATAACCTTGTGGGATGATAGCATGCTTGTACATACAATCAAAATATTTCTTTTTTATTCTATATATATATATAGACAATGAATTCTATTGAATAAGTGATCAAAATTATTTAGATGTTTTTTTTTATTGTTTGCGGTGTAGTTATGTTAATTAAACTATGACTAAAAGTAGGTGTTTTATCCAAGTGCAAATTTACAACACAATATAAATATATATCCAATTGATTAAACAGATTATGTACAGTTCTGTCATGAGTCTACCTCATAAAAAGATTTAGTATTTTTTTCGAATAATCTCTAGTTTAAATGTATTTTTAATTTATTTTATCTTACAGTTTGGGCCAGTGATGTTTGTATTCGATATTTTGACTTGGCATTGGACTGGTATTGATAACAAATCTACCCATATTTCTTCTAAAATATAATCAAAAACTAAGTTCCACTATATTATTCATATCATTTTTTTATTGAATTGCCAAATTTCGTTTGTTTAATGTTTCAATATTGTATGAATGTTTTATCAATATATTCGTGATTTTCGCAAAGCAATTGATCACTTTCTTTTTGTATTAATGAAATGACAGTATTATCGAAAAATGAAAAGGGGTAAACCAAATAATAATCGTATTTTGAATCTTGTTTGTATTTCACGATTCACCTGCCACCTGTAGTTATGGACCAACTAGCAACCACAGATTACATAACAGCAGTAAGATAGGAGTCGCTGCGATCGCCTGGTGTATGGTTAATTTGAAATGAACTGCCTTTTATTTTAAATTATGTCAGTAGATTTTCAATTACGTTTCTTCAAATCTATAACGAATATGAATTTCCTGATTTATATGCAATAAAATATACAATTCACTTCATAAAAAGAAATAAGTTATCAGCTTTTTTCATTTATAATAAATTATTCAAAATGAATCACTGATGAGAAAAATTGTAACTACGCATGTTTATCCAAAGATTCCTCTTTGGTTTATCATTTTTTATTGAAAATAGAATATAGATATAATAGATAATAATAATAATTGGTTTAATGTAATCTTCAAATTTATTTACATTCGCAGTGAGGAACTTAAAGACAACAAAAATGTAGCAATCTCAGATTTACCACTTATTAGAGTAGATTCTGCTTCCAATATTCAGCTGAGAACCGTTATAGACCATATTTTATGTTATGCCAACAAAACTATTCAGAAATGTCCACTTCTGAACCATGTAGTTTTATTGATCAGATATTTTTATTCAGAAGAGTCCACTTCTCACGAGGGATGACAATTTCGATAATAATCAATCTGTTTTGATATTTTCATCACAAATTTATTCGGAGTCGATTTTTGAGGTAAGATTTTTTTCCAATTTTATCTCAAATATGTCCTCTACAATTTTATATCTTCTCCTTTTCTTTTCGATGCCAAACCACTCTTACCCTAGCGCACGCTTCAACATTTCACCATGTTCTCTCATCAAAAATTGAAAATAATACTCTAATCCAAATCAAAGAGGAGGTTCCTCTTTGTCCAAAGATTATAGATACTCTATAATCTTTGACTCTAATCGTCTGTTACCAGGAAGACAGTTCACTCAGCCAACTTCAAATAGTTAGAAACAAAATTTCGTTCCCCCGTGATCAAGAACATTAAGTACATATTGGTAGATATTTTAGGGGACAAATAATCTGGTCTGAAAGCAGCGATCGTTCTCCTTCTCTTATGGAGGGTACCCTCCATACCTTCTCTCCATAGCTACAATAATTCGCCCAAAGATAATAGTGTACTACCATGCTCTGGTACTACTCTATAATCTTTGAATTTACCGTTTGCATAAAAAAAAAACATTTATTTCCGTGTAGCGACACTAACACATCTATTGGATAAAAAATGAATCGACTACCGGACAAAAATCTGTGGTCTGCAAGAAGAAGTTCTTCTTTTCTCTACTCTCGATCATAGACTATGAACAATATCATCTATGACTGACGTTAACCCAAAGAGGTTAACCTATATCATTGAGGACATTGAGGTGCGATTTTTCTCTAGATTATTACTGAAATTTTCTTATTGAAAAATATGCAGTCTGTGAGATTTTGTTTGCATCAATGCGTCAGACGAAGTCCATCTCTCAGGTATATCATCTCAATCTTCCAACTTCTTTTCTATATAACTCGTAACATTCAATTATAGTACAGCTTCCCTGAGAACTGAGCAGAAATACTCCACAGCACCCGGAACCGCAAGTGCGTCACCAATAGAAAATTTAACTATACCGCCACCTTCAAACGCAGATAAACCAGCATCAGAAAAAATTGAGAAGCTATTCAACGATATCTCAAAATTAAACCTTTTAGAAGTTTGTGAATTGAGTGACCTCTTGAAAAAACGATTGAACCTCTCAGATATAAGCGCTGTTCAAGTGGCGGGTCCTGCAGCAGCTTCTGTTGATGAGGAGGATGTAGTTCCTATAAAGGCCAAATCTAGTTTCACTATAAAATTGATGAAATTTGAGGAGAAACAAAAAGTGGCTCTAATCAAAGAAATCAAGGGTATTATGGAAGGAATGAATTTGGTGCAAGCTAAAAAGTTTGTTGAATCTGCACCAGCAGTCGTGAAGGCTGATATTGCTAAGGATGAAGCAGATAAATTGAAAGAAGCAATAGAGAAAGTGGGCGGTGTTGTAGCAGTAGAATAAATAGTTTTATGAGCAGTAATAAATTTAGTTAAATATGAAAACTACATTTTTCATTTTCCGATGTTAAATCGTAGTTGTATAGAAGTTTTATATAAGGCCTTAGCAACTTCAAAGCTCAGCAGATCCACTATTGTTTTTGAAAAAATTGCTACTTTTGGATATGGACATGGAATTTCATATATTTAAATTATTTTCTTAACCTTTAATAGGTCCGTTGTAGTCGAATTGACTACTGCAAATATAGATGTACTCCTAATTTGATGATTAAAATGCCGATCAGATGTTCGTTCTTGTTCGGAATTCGAAAGTTTTCTACTGAGAACAAATATACTTATTTGTTAATTTTTCAGAGTAAGTCACATTTATTGTATACGTATATTCAGCATCCTATGAAAATTAAATTGAAATTTCAAATAATTATTCTAATTTGGCCACTTTCGAAAAAGGGTAGTTATAATGACTACACTGGACCATTCATGACGCAAAATGTTATCGGACCGGTTTAAGGATCCCCACAGAGTGTGAGATACACTACGTCGTTCCCGTTCCCGCAGTACCGCGTTGGTGTCGAGAGTCCTTAAGAATTTCTCTTATTCCTTAAGTAGACTCGAGAAGCGTCGGCCAGATGTGGTTGGTGACTATCCCAGATCCAGATCAATTTATTGATCTGAGCAAAGATTATAGAGCTCGAAGTGTGGAAGGATCTGTGGGGTCACGGTTGGGTCTCTTCAGTCACAGGAGGACACACAGTCGCAAGTAGCCCTAAGAAATTATAAGTTTGATCGCACCGATAGTTTTGTTTTTCAGTCTTTTTGTAGATTTATTCTCGGTAAAGGGATACAGCAATGAATGAAAAGGATTCTCCACACCAGCACGGGAACGACGCAGTCTATGCGGGAAGTTTTTCTCGCACCAAAGCGGTGAAGTAAGCAGAAACGTGACGATTTTTGTGTGTTTTCCTCGAAAAAAATCGATTGAAATGGATTTCTCATCCGATGAAGAATAGAGACTTGAAGTGCAGCCATGAACGTAAACGTTAACGTTATAATTGACATCTACGCATGCTCATTCGTCCGTTTTTAACGTTAACGTTAGCGTCAGCTTTACGGCCTACGTAAACTAGCGGTCTCCCACGTATACCTTAAACATCGACGTACGTTAACCGAACGTTAAACGAGTAGCACCGATGACTTGCGAATGGCCGAATTTTGATTGTTGAATGCAATTCTCGATAACCTCAAACTGTCATTGTTTACATTTCCTGTGTATTTTCTCATAATGAACGAAAATTATAGGAAATCAGCAGTGATTTGAAAGTTATCAAAAGGATTAAGTTAAATTACTGTGTTATCAGATTACATTCAGTACATAAGGAAATGGCTGAAACTACATTGCTGATGTCTCTAACACTTGAACACTTCATTGATAATAAAATACTTCCAAGCTGAAAATTCTCTTTATTAGGCATATAAATCATTAGAACATCAATATTCCAAATGTTATTCCAACTGTCGGAGCTCAATATTAGATAAAAGAGAGTTCACGCGAAACGAAAGCAAAATCAAATTGATAGGTTATGTTTAACGTCTGACGTTTCATGATGACAGCACTTCAACTCAAATTTCATTACAACACGTAAACGTTATATCTGACGTTATTTCTCACGTTAACGTTTACGTTCAGGCTAACGTTCTGTGCGCACTTCAACTCTCTAATATCTTTGATACGGACCACACGCTAGATAGCTCACTCGAAAAACAAGCCTCAGCGCCATATGTTTTTACGGTACAGGTACTAATTTGAAAAAAAATAAATTGAAAAGAATGCTATAGCGCATATTTCAAATTTTCTTGTCAACTTCAACTAGTTTAAATTAAAATTACCTCAGTGAAATGTGTCAAATTTCCATGGCCAACCGACTGCTAAAATAAAAGTGAATGAAGTATATTTTAGGCACTGAACTAAAGTTGAACTTTAGTTCAATGATTTTAGGGGACAAAAAATCTATGGTCTCAAACCAGCGATCGTTCTTCTCTCTACTCCATTGAACTCTATGGGAATTCCCATAGAGTTCAATCAAAGAGGAGGTTCCTCTTTGGTTCAATCAAAGAGGAACAAGAGATTTCACTCCTCAAATTTAGTTCCCGAGTCTATGTCGATGGTGGGGCGACCTTCGCAATGCTTTGCCCCGGACCAATTTCCCACTTGTCTTTTAGTTGCGAGGGAGCCAATCAGATCGCAGGAATTTCGAATGGCCAATCAGATTGAAGATTCAGTCGAACAGAATCAGCTGGTCTCGTGTTTTGATTGTCGAATTGAAAGCAAATAATCCTTGGTTAAAAGTGTTTTCGTAATCCAATTTTTTCATTAGAATAAAGAATAAGTCATCCTTTTATGAATAATATCGATAAATAGGCCACTCCAACCCGCTGTCAGATAGATATCAAAATAGAATTGTGGAGGATTAACAGGTGTTGTGTACATAAATCATATAATTAGGAATATTATTGTAATTTTAGTTAATATACGTACATTGAATAAGCATTAAATTCTTCGAGTGAGGAATTTCACTTGTAATAACGTTTTTTTTGTCGTCCACAATTTTTGTGAGGTTAGAAGGTTGGAATGGCTTCGATTCGTAAGAGTTTCAATCATTTTCCTCATAATTCAACAGACAATCATATTGACCAAAGATTATAGAGTAGAAAGATGGGAAACGAGGCGACTAAAGCGATTTGAGCGCCATCTGTGTGTCACGCGTGTTTTTAAGACGCTAGGACTGGTTAAAATATTAATTTGAGTGCCATTTGCAGAAATATATGAAATTTTTCAAGATTTCAGACGTCAATTTTGATCGAAGAGGTTTTGAATGTTTTGATTCTCATTCCGCTTTTTGTTTATCTGGCTCGTTCTAGTTGCTGATTTTTGAATTTTTTTGTCTTATTTATTGGTGAAAACATCAAAATATTGTTCGAAAATTATTGAATCGTAAAGAACGGTGGATCAAATAATAAAATGTATTTTACGTGATTAAGTTTTTCATTCAACTAAGGAAAATGGAAGCGTAAGTATTGAAAGTCGTAACATGTGAATCGGTCATTCATTGATTCTAATTTTCAGTGCTCCGGAGTGGATAAAATTCTCAGAGCTTGAAGACAATTAATTCAGCAAACACTACTTACTACACCATGTGCAATGAACATTTTACTGTAGGTCAATTGAGAACTGTTCATCGACGTAAATTGTTGTATGCAGAAAGCATCCCTTGCATGAACGGCCTATTAGGGAAATGATGATCTTTATAGGTCCATTCAATGATTCTCAATTGCTACTCTTTCAATATATTCAGAAATGCAGAGGTTTTATTGATTTCCATTTGGGAACCGAGTGACTGTCAAATTGTTGTTTAGAAAGTCAAAGTTTTATGAAACCTGCCTTGAGTGATTTTTTCATTCATTAATCAATTTGTATATTGTGTCATGAAGAGACCATATCATAAGGAAATCATAAAAAAAGCACCAAGAAACTATACTGACATACAGCTCTTGCATATGTCTGTAAGATTTTTTTTAAGTGTTGTTCTGAAAATTCTGTAAGTAACTGGAATATGTATGCTATGATGGTATGTTGAATATTGGTTCATATTAATTTCTGATATATGTATGTATATTTTACAAATTCAACTAAGTTCATTAATTCAGAACAACCTATTGTACAGAAACAACACCTTCGACCTATAGCAGATCACCATATACTTTAGTGTCCTAGTTAAAGCTTCATTTACTGTCCACTATTTCAATTTTTGTAAATTGCAAATAAACATATAGCACATCCAACAGCGTTTTTCGTTGCTATCAATTGATTCCAAACAATGTTTAGATGAAAATGTACATCCTGATCACAAAGCAAAACCATACTTTTGTTTTGTCGCTTAGGATGTTTGTTTTCTGATAGAAACAAAGTCAATATTGGAGTGCAATACGAGAAATAGAATTCGAATTCGAATTTCGCGCCCCTCAATTAAAAAACAGAAAACTGTTATCAAATAGTTTTCCTGTTTTGACAGTGCGTTTTTAGCGCCATCTCATTGTCACGCGTGTTTTCACTGGCCAAAATGTAGTCGGTTTTTAGTACTAGCGATATGAGGGCGTTTCCTATCTTTCTACTCTATAATCTTTGATATTGACAATATCAATGTTTCTAGAGGATAGTTCGTGATAATTTAAAATTCAGAAAATAATAATCTGTTCCGTCTGCTAGGTTTAGGTTATGTTTGAATATTTCGAATTTGACATAAGGGACTCCGCCCATTTCTGTTCAAGGTCTAGGCATAGACCTAATAAAATTATGTATGTATGTGTCATTGAACTCTATGGGAACTGGAATGGCTTCGTAGGTAGCAAAATTCGTCGGAAATTGTGACCGAGAGAGAGGGAAGAAGTAGAGCAACCTTTCTCTCTCTAACGTGTTTTTGTTTACACTATTATAACCTAAATTTAAATGTCATTTTCGTAGATAAATTTTAAATTACATTGTTTAATGTCTTTTTGTCAGTATTTTAGTAAAAATCATGGTGAAAAATTGTTTAGAAGCCATATACTTCCGATTTACATTCCTAAGAAACTCGAAAAATGTCTATATATCCAGTCAAGTTAGCTGTTGAACAGAATTTCTTGTGCTTTTTCAAAGCTTAAATATAGTTTTTTGGTGAGTGTTTTTTAAGTCTATGTGTTTCCCAGAGTGACCAAAGTGGTTTTTGCAGTACCAAAAAACATTTTGAATAAGAAGAATTTCATAACAACAATGGTCCAGTATTGTGTTGGAAACGGATGCCATAATGCAGGGGACATAAATATAATATAATATTTTTTCTGTGAAGTGTTGGTATCACATAAACCAATCCATCCTGAACAGTTTTACAGAAGTGAGAATCCACAAAAAGAGAGAAGCAGTAAATAATTAGGAATTATGCCTTATGTTTTTCATTTTTTTAGGTTCCCTCTCCGAAAACCTTTTACTTTACAATTTTGGACCAAAGCTACAGGAAGGAAAAATTGGTATCCGTAGAAATACATTTGCAGAAAAAAATTTGCAGTCCCCCACAGGAAACATTTCTTGGCAGTTTGTCAAGGAATTAGAAAAAGTTCAAATGGAGGAAGGTCTAAGGTTGGCTAATTCCCCCTCATCTCAGCATATCAATTATAAAAATAGAATTATGAATGTCAGATTAGCTACTCAAACAATGAGTAATGGGGTAGCAGATGCTATGGAATTTCTTAATAACAAATGTAAGAACTTACAATTCGAAGATAGTGCCGCTACCGTTGAATTCATTAGAAAAATTGATTAATATGATGATTAATATTGAGTGTTTGACATTCTTAATTCTAGAAATCTGTTCCGGAGAGGGTTTAAAGCTCCAATTAGATCTTTTTCCCTGAGGTATGTTGAGGAAATTTTTAGTGAAACTATAGAATATTTAGAATCATTGGAAATTGATGATACCAACATTCTTTTTCACTATCGAAAGACAATCGCTTTAGGATTTATTTCGACCATGAAGAGTGCACTAGGGCTAGTGTAGAATGTTCCATCAATCAAAGTTAATGAATGATGAACTTCATGGGGATCCTCTACTATTCGTCAGAAAATGACTAAATTAATTTTATTTAATAATTGTTAAGCAAATGTAACATTTTTGTCCCAATTATGTTAAATAAAAATATTTCAGCAATTTTGTTCTTTACTTTTTGATATGATTCCTTTTATATATTGAACTATTTGGAATATTTAAAATCTCTCGCACTGACACCAGAGACGACTGTCTCTGCTCCAGAGACAACTCTGTCTTTGCTGACACTGCTTTTCATATGATTCCAAAGCTTTATCCGAGGCTTTTCAGAAGATCATTTCCTATATTCTTGCCTCAAGATTATAATTAATATTTATATTCAAATTACTCTAAAGCTTCTATTTTATTAATTCATCAAGGCTGCAAGGGTGATTATTAAAAATTTCGTTCCCGAAATTCAGGAAATTATGATTAACATCATAAATCACTAAAAAAAGTGCAAAATTTTTAGAAATTTCGATTAGAATGACAAACTAATGATTAATTATTTTTAGTACGAACCGACTCGTTGAAAGATTTGAACAATTTGGGAAATAGAGAAAGAAGTGAATTTTTCCAATCAGTATCAAACCTTCAAATATTTTCAGTTCGAATAGTTCATTCTTTCATTCCAGCACATTGAAATGTTTACGTTGCTAATGGCAACGGCGTGCGAGAGAGAAAGGTTGCTCTACTTCTTCCCTTTCACTCTTCCTCATTTTGCCTGTATCGCGATGCCATTCCAGTTCCCATAGAGTTCAATGGTATGTGTGTATTATTAGGTCTATGGGTCTAGGTAACACGCAGCGTCATAATAGTAGAGTGAAATCTCTTGTTCCTCTTTGGTTCAATGCTCTACTCTCCATATTTAGGTTAGAAAAACGTTATGTTGTTTTTTTGAGCTAATAATAATTAAATAATTAAGCAAAAATGGTAAATGTTATGAAAGGAATTTTAGTCACCTGGTACGTCAGTATGTTATTAAATTCTGTCAATATATACTAATTGAAAATATTTTTAGTGACGGTGCTATGAAACAATTTTTGCTTCATCTTGATGATACCCTCAAACTGGGAAGAAAGTTTATCATTCAGGATTTGGATGAAAACCATCTTTTTATCTCGGCCGATATACTTGATGTTCTACAAGCGAAAATAGATGATCTAATGGATCAAATAAGTTTCCCATTAGCTGAAAAAGGACAATAAAACTAGTGATCTTGTGTGTAATTTGAGACTGAAACAGTTTAGTGAACACTCCTTCCGGAACTCTTCTTATCAGTACAAATATCTGATCTTTGACTCTAGATTTATTTCATCTGGCCTTGAGCTCATTTTTCTAATTCATTTTCAAGTTAATGGGCATCCAGTTGTCGAAATGTATTTCAACATAGTGAAACGTGGGTTTTCAACCTCAAAAGTGCAACATGTTATCAAGAATGTCACAGTTATAGGCGGTGGGCTTATGGGAAATGGAATAGCACAGGTTAAAATTACAGAAAAAGCATTGTCATTCTGAAATAAAGGGCCTTTTTTTATTCATCTGACGTAACTTTAGATCTCTGAATTTTTCAATCATGTGAAAGTGCATGAATTTTCATGATGTTATCTGCATGGGTGCCTATACTGATAATATATAAAATATTTCATCAAAGAACATCCTTTATCAACTAAGATGATTAAATAACTCCTAATTCACCATCATTATTATTCATTGAAATATCTTTGTAGCGAATTCATGAAATTCTATTATTTTGAACAAAAGGTAGCAGCCCAGGCAGGTAACAACGTAATACTCGTAGACATCGATGAAAAAGCTCTCAACAAAGCTTTCGAAGTTATAAAAACAAACACAGGCCGAGTAGCCAAGAGGCGTTTCAAGGGAGATCAAAATCAAATGAAACCCTTCGTGGAACAAACACTAGGTAGGATAAAATCTTCCACTGATGTAGAATCGGCCGTGAAAGATGCAGATTTGGTCGTAGAAGCTATTGTTGAAAACACCAAGATCAAACAGAAACTTTTCAAAAACTTAGACTGCGCTGCTCCGGAGAAAGCGATTTTCGCGACCAATACAAGCTCGTTGAGCGTTACTGAAATCGCTTCTGTAAGTTTAACTGTTTCCTGATGACTTCTATTGGATTTTAAATGATGTACCTTTAATTTTAAGTTGACCAAAAGGAAGCATAGATTTGGGGGTATGCACTTTTTCAATCCGGTACCGGTGATGGAGTTGATCGAGGTTGTTAAAACTGAAGATACGTCGGAGGAAACCTTCAAAGAGTTGTGGAATTGGGGGACTTCTCTTGGAAAAACATGCATCAAATGCAAAGACACCCCTGGATTCGTTGTTAATAGGTTGTTGCTCCCGTATCTCAATGAGGCTATCCATATGGTAGAAAGAGGTAAGATATCGATATCAGAGTTGACTCCAAAGCCATCGCATGCAACTGAAAAAATAATAGAGTTAAAAGACAATTTCAAAAATAGGATAATTATTAACAATGTTATTAACGTCAGAGAAAATAAACGTGCATAGAAAAAGTTCTAAAATTGTCATAGAAATATACAGGTTGGAAATAAATTTTGGACACATTCATAGCACAAAAACTGATACTGATTACTTTAACGATTTTTCAAAATCAGCTGACCGTTCGTTGCCTTGGGGCACACAAACCATTTTATTGAACCGGTGTGTGTAAGGAGATCTAGCGTCGGGAAATTTTTTCCAAAAATTTGCACAAAACACCACTCACTCTACCGAAACAGCATGGGAATCAATGCAGGGAAAAGCTTGTGTGCTTCACGGCAACGAACGGTCTGATTTTGACAATTCGTTAGAGTATCCTATTTCTACGCAATTTGGAAAAACCATCTTGTCTGTATTCAAACCCAAAAGGTCCAAAAAAACAGTCTTAGTTTTTGAATAAAGAAAGGCAGAAAATAACCGTGTGCTTGATAGGCGATGCATCTGTTGAAGACATAGACATTGCAATGAAGCTAGGAGCAGGATATCCCATGGGGCCCTTTCAACTTGCTGATTACTCGGGTCACGATACCGCTTTAGCAGTTCTGGAAGACTGGCATAGAAGATTTCCAGATAATCCTACATTCAAACCAACCGACACGATGATTCGAATGTGCGAAGAAGGTAAATTTGGAGTGAAAAGTGGAGAAGGATTTTACAAATACAATTAAATAAAAATTTAACAACAAATATAATGTTTATTTTTCTTTTAATAATTGGGTAAGATGCGAAAGTTCTAAGCAAAGGAAAGTTTTGGTCATGGAGGTAAAGGTTTTCCTACCTCCTTGGTTTTGGTAAGGTGAGCACTTTTCATCTTTCTTTTAATAGAAAAGACGGGATACGGACCTGAGAAATTAACGATGGCCCAAAAAATGTTATTGCGCAAGACCACTTAACAAGGGACTTCGACCTTTAGAATTAAAACACAGCTGCAGTTTGGACTAGTTTGGAGTGTTTTGGTTTCATTTTATCTCAGTATAAATTCCTTCGTTAACCGAAATATTCTAGCGTAACTTTTAAAAATGTCCGTAAATATAATTAAAAGGGGTTTAGCCACTTCGTCTGTGAAAAATGCGATCAAAAACATTACGGTAATTGGTGGTGGACTTATGGGCTCCGGTATAGCACAGGTAAGTAAGATTGAAAATATCCGAATCTTAAAATCTAAAGTATATAAATAAATACGTTGATGTTTAATCCATTTTCATTCATAAAAAATCAATCAAGTAACCCAAAAATGTTTTTCTGAAAGACGTGATAGTCGTGTTATTACCAAAGATTAACCTCTTTGCTATGACATCGACAAACCACAGACATTTACCGCGTTTCAGAGATATATCTCTGCTGCGTTTGGATCCGAGAGCTGATTATGACGTGACAACAGATTATACCAAAGATATTAGACATACATACATTATTATATGTGTAATATCTTTGGATTATACGAATTTATCTGAAATAAATGAACAGTACAGAGCGTAGAGCGACTGGGGTTCTGTGCTATGTTGTTTATTTGTTATTCGTCCTTGTGTCCAATAAGAAAAACTTGCTCAATGGGCAATAAAGGAAGTCTGGGGTACTATCTTCAATCCTGAATAATTCTCACCTCATCGTTGAGATGACCCAATATTTTGAATTATTTTATTTATCAAAATACATTTTATTTATATATTAAAACTAACCACACAGATAATGGAAAGTAGTGCTCAGTTCATAGGTATTTACAAATTACAAGACGATCTTAAAAACTTCAAGTCCAGAGCGAAAAGATCGTCATCCCAGTGTTCAGATTTTCTTTGCCTAACGGTCCACATGTATTTTCCCATCAACAGAGCACTAATTCCCATCTATCTGGATGTCATAAACGAACGATTTCAGAGCAATCCGACCAGTCCGAGGTTATTGCCGAAATCGCTAATTAGTATTAGTTTTCTGTGATTGCTCCTATCTGGACATTAGAACATAAAAACAAAGAGTTGATACTCTGATAGAAACATGGAATGGACATTCCAAATATCCAAAATATCTTTGGGACATTCAGTGCTACAAATGTAGCAAAATTTTGTACAAAGACAGAGAGTCTATATGCTATGGTTTTGTAGTACAGACATTCGATGTTTCTCTGTCTAGCGCGACACTAAGGCAGTGGCGTTACATTGAAAAATGTACATACTTCGTATCTACACGTACTGAAAATTGATGCGACAATGATATCTGAGTCAACTGTGATTGGCGACACTAAGCAACTATCTCATTCCAGTCTTTGGAATTTTTATTTTCCCTTTCATATATCTACGTTCTAAGATCTGAACCACCAAAAATAGAGAAAAAGAAAATGAAATGATCTTCACCAAATTAATTGAAAACCACAAAGGGTAGGTTGAACTAAGTGCATTTTTTGTAGGTAGCAGCTCAAGCGGGTAACAGCGTAACGGTTCTAGAAGTGAACGCTGATCTGCTTAAGAAATTGGAAAGCGGAATAGCGAAGAACCTAGAACGCGTAGCTAAAAAGATCCACAAGGATAATCCAGATGAAGTTAAGAACTTTGTAGAGCAGACAAGAGCTAGAGTGAAGGGTACCACGGACTTGAAAGCAGCCGTTACAGATTCCGATTTGGTCGTTGAAGCGATCGTTGAAAATATGAAGGTCAAACACGAACTGTTCAAGAGCTTAGACAAGGAGGCCCCTCAAAAAACCATCTTCGCTTCTAACACTAGCTCTTTGAGCATAACTGAAATAGCCTCGGTAAGATATCAAACCATAAAAATATAATCAAATTGTAACAACTTTAGTGGTAGAAAAGTTGGGAATACACACAGAATACTAATATAATCATAGTTTAGTAATCTATGAATATAATACACCACAGAAAGTATTATAATACCAAGTAAGCATTTTTTAAATATTTGAAAAAATTCAGGTAACAAATCGTAAAGATAGATTTGGAGGTCTCCATTTTTTCAACCCAGTACCAATGATGAAGCTGTTGGAAGTTGTTAGAACTGAAGATACGTCTGAAGAAACTTTCAAAGCCATCTGGAATTGGGGGGTGGCCATTGGTAAGACATGCATCAACTGCAAAGATACCCCTGGATTTGTAGTCAACAGATTGCTGGTACCTTATCTTGGGGAAGCCATGAAAATGTTAGAAAGAGGTGAGAAATTTAATCTACATTGAAGTTACTAGAGTTAACAGTTGATAACTTTTAGGAGACGCTTCAGCAAAAGACATCGATATAGCAATGAAACTGGGTGCAGGATACCCAATGGGCCCCTTTGAACTGGCAGATTATGTAGGACATGATACAACTAAACACATCTTAGACGGATGGCATGAGAAATATCCAGAAAATCCATCATTCAAAACTCCTGAAATACTGAACAAACTGGTTAAAGAAGGGAAATTAGGAAGAAAAACAGGTGAAGGTTTCTACAAGTACAATCAATAATATACATAAAACAAATAATTGTTATCAATATATATATATATATTTATAAACATATCAATCATATTTTGTAGCAATTTTTAAAATAAATTGTAAATTTTTATTTCTATACAATCGCCCACCATAAGTCACAGAATATAAAGATGTTCTATGGTTAGATGTTTCTATGAAATAAGTATGGAGAGTAGAGGGAAGGAGAACGATCGCTGCTTTGAGACCAAAGATTTCTTGTCCCCTAAAATATGTACCAATAGGGTAGTTCATGCTTTTGCCAACAGGTGCGCTGGCGAAATTTTGCTTTAAGCTAATTGTAGTTGGCTGAGTGAATTGTCTTCCTGGTGACATATGATTAGAATATTATTGTTTTCAATTTTTGATAAGAGAACAACCATGGTGAAATGTTGAAGAGTGCGCTAGATTGTTTCGGCATCGGAAAGAAAAGGACAATAAAATTTCCAAGTGCATATTTGAGAGAAAATTGGAAAAAACCTTACCTCGAGAATCGACTCGGAATCAATTTGTGTGTCAAGAGCACTTTTGCGATGAAGATATCAAAAAGATGATGGATTCATTATGAAATAAATCGAAATTGTCATCCCTCGTGAGAAGTGGACTCTTCTGAATAAGAATATCTAACCAATAAAACTACATGGTTCAGAAGTAGATATTTTTGAAGAATTTTGTTGGCATAACATAATATATCGTTTATAACGGTTCTCAGCTGAGTATTGGAAACAGAATCTACTCTAATACCTCAGTTTTAAATCTGAGATTGCTACTACCTTTTGTTGTCTTGATGTGTACTACTCCTCACTGCGAATTTAAGATTACAGTGAACCAACTAACATACCTGTTTTCAGTAAACAATGATAAACAAACGTAGGTAAAATTTTTTTGATCAGGGATTTCTTTTGAATTTCATTGATTTCGTCATTTATTATGAATGAATAAAGCTCATATCATAGTGCCCTTTATAATATGACTTGTATTTTATTGCATATAATTCAGAGAACTCATATTTAAAATAGATTTGAAGAAAGGAATTTAAGAAATCATCAGAAAAACCACGATGACACATAACCTAAAATAAAATGAAGGCTGTTCATTTAAAATTGACGCTAAAATCCCTACCCCCTATCGATGAACGTAGCGATCGCAGCGACTCCTAGCCTACGTTCCCCGTTTTCAGGGACACATTTTTAGTACGGCGATCGTTCTCCTTCTCTCCATAGAAATAAGCATGGAGGTACCTCCATGGAAATAAGAATAATAATAACCCCAATTTCAAATGTGGGTAAGGGTACTCTGATTTATCAATATCAGCTGACCGTTCGATGTTTGTTGCCGTGGGGCACACAAAGCATTTTATTGAACTGGTGTGTGTTGAAGTTTATAGGTACAGTTCACAACTACAATACGAACAGGCCTTATAATTTTTGTACTGTCGCAGCTGATGAGAAAATGCCTGCTTTTTGTTGTGTAGTCTAGTGTGGCAGTAGAGATGAAAGGGGCGATATCAAATTTTTCAGAATATCCACTGTTCGGAATTTTAAGAAAAGAACTCGAATAAACGAACTGTCCATGATTAGGAGATCTAACGTCGGAAAAGAAATTTTTTACAAAAAATGCATAAAACTCAATAAACCACCACGGCAACGAACGGTTAGCTGATTTTGACAAATTGTTAGAGTACCCTATAAGGCCGTTGCCATAGAAAAAGGACTGAGCAATACCTGCATGAAAGCCTGCTGTGTAAAAAGAAAGGGAGTTATGAAGCGTTCAATACTTATTTCTTTTCTATGGACATAGACGTGACTGACGTGAGTGGACCAATAAAAATTTTAGAGAATGAAGAGGCCACATGTTCGGTGCTCTATTTCACATTTTTCTGCCATTTTTACTGAAAAGCAGAATAGGGAATGCTCAGTCCATTCTCTATATCAATGGGTAAGGCATAGACTTAGAGATATGAACTGAGCAATACCATCATGAAATTGGCTATAGAAAGAGAGAAATGAATGAAATGATTGTCAGGCCAATATCTGACCTGTGTAGACCAAGCAAAATTCTAGAAAGGGACAACTAGCTGACCTGATGTTCAGTTCAGTTTCCTCTTGTCACTTTTTTGACTGTATTTCATGCCAGTGGCGGCTCGTGGTCATGAGAGCTGAGGAGGCTAATAGTTTTCGAAGAGTGTTGGAACAAACTCTTATCAGTCAATAAAGTATACTTCTTCGACATGATGAAAAGTTGTCAGTTCTAAGATTAATTTTGAATGCAAGAGGGATGCTATATGCTCCTTTTACTTGTTATGCCTTTCGATAGATCGCGGTAAATTTTTCAATTCGGAAAACCCCGTTTTGAACCATGAAGTATATTCTGTTTGATGAGAAAAAAGTAAATATGGCCAGCAAAATAATTTTTCCCGTTTGATCGATCCAGTTAACCAATCACATTTATCGTACCAAACAACACCGAAACTTCTATTCTGACGCTTTCGGTAGACTTTAGTGTAATTAAATTTGGTGGAGGTCTTGTAAAAGTTTTAACAACGTGTACAGTTAATTCTCAATATTCAATTCCATTTTATTTTTTGATCCGCATCAGTACTTACCCCTAACGCCCTAACAAAACAACCTATCTCAACAAGAATATATCACAAATTTCCCGAAGTTCCAGTTCTCCACATTCAAATTAAAAATTGAAATCATAACAACTACCGCCGGACAACGCCCTACCGTCGGAGATCAAGCGAATATAGTCGAAGACGGCACGAAAGAATCAATGGAGAACAGGGGAGCTGAGCCTCCTCTGGTACATTTTACGGGCGAATATGGTACAGTAAGTCAGCTGAATTCTTGTTCGGCTAGTATGCGAGTCCAGAGAACGTATGCGTGAGTTACACTATCAACGGAGGCAGCAGTCCCAACAGCCTCCGTCCGAATAGGCAGTACTAGGAAATATTCACATTCGACGCGGCGCACGCGTACGCAGCCGGTGGATTGTATGATTGTTATGCTGGATTTTTATGAGCGGAGGACCGAAAAATGAAATAATTTTTATCTGAATATCTAGTTCAGGTGTTCGGAAAATTTATATAGAAATTACTTTCTGAAAATGAGGACATGCCCGAAGTGAATGTATTTTAGCTCTAAGCTTTATGAGGAGGCTTAGCCTCCCTTGCCTTGACGAGCCGCCCTTGTTTCATGCACAGATGGAAAAGGAATGCTCAGTCCATGTGTCTATGTCTATCAGGTAAGGTAACCTTGTAATAATAGTATGGCTATTTTCTGGTATAATTATTTGTGTTCTGTGGTTTAATGCAGGAAAACAATCAACAAATCCATTAGTGATACTTTTAACACTGGGTGGTACTAAACCAGAAGTAATCGATGCTGTTTATCATTTAAATGAATGCAGATGATCATTGTAGTCAGTATAAAAAATACATCAGTTTAATATTCATTGATCCATTACCTTATCTATCTGGCCTAAAGAATCAAAATATCTCTTCTTTCTCAATGGATCCAATTCAATTAACTTGTGAATCATACATTCAGGATCATCTCTCTTTTCCTTTTTCATTCCACTCAATGTTTCATTCACCCAAAATTTGGCCATTAAAACCCATTTACAACCAGGTTCAAGTTCTTCCAGTTCCTTCAAAGATCTTAACACTTGTTCCCGTTTCTCCTTAAGTATCTCCCTATGGTTTAAAATCCAACGAAAATAAAACCAGGCACTTGAATCATAAGGGTCAGTGAACACAGCGTTTTGTACTAAATTCAGTTCTTCATCTAGACTATTAACATCAAGTATTCTTAGAGTACTTCTGTAATGCCAAGATGAATAGTTTGAAAAATTTGCATTCAAACGTTCAGTAGAGAATTCTAATTCTTTTTCCAAGTTAAGACCTGTTTTGTTGAGGATGAGCCTTCTATAGTCCCAGCAATGGAAGTTTCTATCATCAACAATCAAATATTTTGAACACAATTGGAATTCTTTTTCCCAGTTTGGTTCTGGGTGGTTTTCTAGAACCCAATATCGATGGTGCCAAGAACTATAACATTTAGGGCTACTCAGAATGCATTGCTCAGTAAAGTCAAGCTCTTTTTCAAGAAATTCGACAATTTCCTTGTTACTTCCTTCTTTACACCTCTTGATTTCCATTAATATAACTTCTTTACGATAATTCCATAATGTATAAATATGTGAATTAGCTAAAAGTATTTGTGAGGATACGGAAAAAGCTTCCTCATTAAAGGAGTCCTTCTTTCTAGTGGCTAACACAAAAGCCATTCCCTTTTTGTAAGCTGCTAATTTTTTTTGATTTTCTTTCTCTTTAAGTAGTTTTTGCTCTTCAGTTGTCCTCACTTTGAGTCTGCCGTGCATTATTAATATTATTATTTTTAATTGATAATAGACTAGTATTTGATTAAACTAATATATATTCTGTATGTTCTTCAATAAAAAATGGAATGCACAGTTGCCAGAAACTGTCTCTTTGACAGCTGGTTGAAGCAAAGTTTGGTTGAAGTTGACAGTTTCAGAATGAGAAGATTGAGAAGTAGTGGCCATTGAACTTTCTTTAGTTCAATGCACAGATTACAGAGTAATCAATGGTTCAATGGTAGTGGCAAGAGTTGTTACTCTTTGGTAGTGGCAACGTCTACTCTGTAATCTGTGGGCAACGTCTACTCTGTAATCTGTGGTCGGTACTATGGAGAGTAGAGAGAAGGAGAACGATCGCTGCTTTGAGACCACAGATTTTTTGTCCCCTAAAATATGTACCAATAGTAGTAGTTCATGCTTTTGCCAACAGGCGCGCTGGCCATCACGAGAGTGCAAAATTTTGTTTACACAAATCAAATTGTAGTTGGCTCGTTGGCTGAGTGAACTGTTTCCCTGGTGACAGATGATAGGAATATTATTATTTTCCATTTTTGATAAGAGAACAACATATGACCATGGTGAAATGTTGAAGCGTGCGCTAGTATAAGAGTGTTTTGGCATCGGAAAGAAAAGGAGAAGAGATAAAATTTCCGAGAGCAATTTTGAGAGAAAATCGAAAAAAACCTTATTTCAAGAATCGACTCCGAATCAATTTGTGTGTCAGGAGCACTTTTGCGATGAAGATATCAAAAAGATGATGGATTCATTATAGACGAAATCGAAATTGTCATCCCTCGTGAGAAGTTGACTCTTCTGAATAAGAATATTTAACCAATAAAACTACATGGTTCAGAAGTAAATATTCTTGAAGAATTTTGTTGGCATAACATAATATATGGTTTATATCGGTTCTCAGATTGGCAAAAGAATCTACTCTAATACCTAAGTGATAAATCTGAGACTGCTACCTTTTGTTGTCTTGATGTGTACTGCTCCTCACTACGGATTTATATCATTTTGAAGATTAGTAAACCAACTAACATAGCTGCTTTCAATAAACAATGATAAACAAAAGTAGGTACAATTTTTTTGATCAGTGATTTCTTTTGAATTTCATTGATTTCGACTTGCATTTTATTGCATATAATTCAGAGAACTCATATTCAATATAGATTTGAAGAAAGGTATTTGAAAAATCATCAGAAAAACCACGATGACACATAACCTTAAATAAAATGAAGGCTGTTCATTTCAAATTGACGCTTGAATCCCCACTCCTGATCGATACCCGTTGTAATCGCAGCGACACCTATTTTCCCCGTTTTTGGAGACACATTTTTAGTACGGCGATCGTTCTCCTTCTCTCTACTCTCCATAGTCGGTACGGTTATGACATGGACCATAGTATGTAGACCATAGTATGTTATGAGCATTTAGCTCCTCTCATCTTTGGGAACTCCATTGAACCAAAGATATTACACCAGAGATATAGAAGGGGGGAGATTGAGCTTCAAGCTGCGCGAACTGGCTAAAATTGAAGGCCGCCATTTGTCAGGAAATATATACAGCACCGCCTAAAAGTGATAGCATGTGGCAAGAGTTATATACAGGGGCACGTAAAATTCAGCATTTGAATGTTATGATTTCGTTGATAACAGTACTTGAAATTATGAGATTTCGGTCAATTCGTTTCTTATTTCTTCAGTACAATACAAAATGAATACCAAAAATGTCAACTAAGGAAAAAATTTTTTGTTTTGTGTATTCTGGTGAATATAATGAGATGTACAAATATTGAACATATCATCTAAACTGTAGCAATGAATCCTTTTGAATTATATTCAAGCGTTTGTAACTAACGAGAAAGGGAGCGATAAATTTTAATTTAATTGTCTTTTCTATCCATATTGTAATAGAGTAGGAGACCTATGTTTGACTTTATCTGAAAGTTTTTCGAATTTTTTCTCCCAGTTTAAGAACCTAACTCAATTTCAAAATTTTTTGAATCATTGAAATACTTCTATGTTGATTCTGGTTGGGAGCCAATCAGTGGAAAAAATAGTTTCCTAACAACAAACAAAAACATGAAACGAAATATCAAAATAGGTAACGTTTTCAAAATAAAATCCATGATTTCGAAGATTCTAGCAATTTGGTCTTATGGGGTAGTCTGATATATATAGACTTCGAAGCGTCACCAATATTTGGTTTGTTCCAGAATCGCTTCTTTTCACTACTGTTCCCTAATTACGATCAGAGGAAAGTAACTTGAAAAATTGCTCGCCCACTTTCCTTCGAGATGCAATTCTGGAATTCTGCTATTAAGTTTTAATTTTTATTTTCTGCTTCTGAGGAAACATGATTTTGTCTATCTGAAGGACACTAAATTTTTTGCACAAAGTGGATAATTTGATATGATATTTTTTATTGGAAGTAAGACATGATATGATGAAAGCTAACAAGTCGGTACATTTTTCAGTAGCTACTGGCATTAAATATATAAAAGAAAAAAAACATTTTTCTATTCATTTTATTTATACAATATTGTATATCCAGTATCGATTGCTGCATAAAATCAAGTGATGAAGTCTTCTAATTGCAGAACCTTGAATTTTTCAGTATAAACTTTTTTCAGATTGAATATTCTAATTTTAAAATGAGAGATCTGGCAATATTTTTCACTAAAAGAAAGCCATGATGTCTGCCAATCACTGAAGAATATAAAAAAATGTTCTTTCAAGGAAGGAACAAATCATCAACTCGATCATAAAATTTTTGGGACTGAATTGTTGCAAATGCATCGAGAAAATTTTCATCTCTTGGAACTCTATTTTTAGTTGAAATCATCAAATTCCTGATTGACATATCGTTATAATTCCATATGATGGTACACGAAGTCCCCCTGAAACAAACATAAAATAAAATCATCTCAGTTTCATATTAAATTATCTCATCTTACCTTGATTTTTGAAGAATATTACAATTCCCTCAAGACTGGAACTTTAAGGGTCACAGTATCATTCTCTACATTTTTTAAATATCTTTTCATCAATGTGGCACTGAATCAAAAGATTTCTCCCAATAATGGGCAGCATTTTCAGAAATACGTTGATCTTGTCTCAAAAAGTCCATCACTTCTTTAATGTGTTGTATTTTATTTTTTAGAGACTTAATTGTATAATTTCCTTCTATATGATGCTTGGAGTTTTTCCAATTCGCTGAGTCTTTTCATAAATTTTGAAGGAGAAATACTGAAACAAGTTTAAAAAATTTGTAAATCTATCAAAGATATTCAAAAATTGATATAATTGGGAACTTACCTATAATTGTGAAGTAAGCCATCGTAAATATCCTGCTATTCAGCGAAAAAAGCTAATAAAACCATACGAATCCGCTAAATATCACCAAAAATACGTTGATATTTGTTATTATTGTTTACATTCGTTTGACTTGACAGCAGGCAATGGCAGCTAAATGACAAGAATATTCACTAAATTGTTAAACCGTGCTCATAATACCGTGCTATGACCTGACAAATGGCGGACCCACTTTTGTCCCATGAAAATAGGATGCGCAGTGGTCGAAGCTCAATCTCCCCCCTTCTATATCTCTGTATTACACACACTTTGCATTGAACTCTCTATGTTTTGTGCATGTTTTTGAAAAAAATGTTCTTCCCGACGTTAGAAAAGTGATAAGACTTTCTCAGAAATGCCTCTTTATAGTGATAATAAAAAGCTTTATATCAAGGAGATATAGGATCTCCTTGCTTTGTATGCCCCACGGTAACGAACAGTCAGCTGATTTTGACAAATCGTTTGAGTACCCCATTTTTGGTTGTTTGACGTTTGATTCCCTAGTTTTGGGACATTCTGTATACACAAATCAAATCTTTCCTGTTTCTTCCGCATGAAAATGAACTAAACCTACAGATTAAAACCACTGGTTTGAATTAAAAATGTTATCTTTTCCTTCCATTAAGAATACTCGAAACTTCTAGCAAAAGTTTTTCCATCTGTGATTTCGGTAGAAATGTCAAATCTTTGAATTGAAGGTTATCTATATGAATATTTCAATAATGTTTATTTTCTTTTCCCACTACTCATGTATGTTTCTAAACTTCAATATTCACAATAATTTCAATTCAAAATTTCAGTGCGAAAAGTTTCATCAAGTGTCAACTCAAAAGTGCCATATTGACTTTTCTTCAATATCTACAAGAGGCACAACTAGAATTTTTGGTAATACGTGAGTTTCTTGGCTCCAATCCGCATATTATTTCGTCTGAAAGATAATTTTTTCTAGGTATGAATGATCAGAATTCCTCTCATACCTGTAGTCCAAGGTAGTGAAATTCTGTCTTATTTTATATCAGCTTATTCTAAAGAAATCATTATTGGAACACTCCAAGATGTCGGTAGATAATCCAGAAGTGTCTGAAGAAGATATCGAAATTTTCGATATAGTTATCAACAGCTTCACAGGCAGTAGGTACGAAATCAAGGTGACATCTGTTGATACTGTTCAAAATATCAAAGAAACATTGGATAAAGCTTGGAATATACCAGAATCAGAAAGTATACTAATTTTTAATGAACAAGAGTTGAAAGACCAAGAGGTCCTTAGTGATATTGGCATCCAAAATGGTTCTAGCCTTTATTTGGTGTTGAAGATGGCTGGAGGGCCTATAAGCATTGGGGGGAAAATATACAGTGCAGGTGTGAAGAATTTGAAGGATGCAGTTGAGCGAACAAAGTAAGATCCCAATGGTTCATTTCTTCTATATGTGGAAATGAAAATATTTGTTGAATTACAATGAATGCCGAAATACTCTTTCGTTAATATTATTTATTGCATAAAATGTTGAAAATATTAGTTGGTTTCAGGAAGACCCTAGGCAAGAAGTACTCAGCAGGATGTAGAGTTCTTGTGCTACTCTACAAAGATCAAGAAGGTAATCATAATATCATGAAGGTTTTTGATGAGAATGAGAGTGACAAAGTGACGCCTGAAGATGAAATTGAGGATCCTTTTAAATGCCAAAGACACTTGACTCCCACTTCCAAGTCTGCATGGAAGCAGGACATGCATTCCCAGCAAGTTTCCAAAGAAGATCTAGATATCCTGGAATCATTGCATGAGGAGATGAGGATGAAATTGAAAGTCACAGAAGTTAGGAAACAGATGAAAGAAGCAGCTGAGCGGAGGAAGTTGAGAAAACTACTTAGAGACATCAAAATGAATAAAAAATTATTCAAGGATGAAAATTCATCATGCGAAGGAAGCTCTTATATAAAATTGGTGGATAATCCATGCTTAAAAGGAAACAAAGAGTACTCTGATTTCATGAAATACTACAATGATAAGTGGTGTCATGCCCCTGATAAGAGTTATGAGCAGCTCAACTCAAGAATTGATCAAACTAAAAGATACCAGTCGCTTATGGCTGTCCAGAATGAACAACAATCTTTGAGGGTTAGTCTTCACATCCTGTAGCTACCCTCTATATTTATAACACTTTTTTGTACTCAAATTTGTTTTTCTCAATTCTAGTTCATACTTTTATTCTTTCACTCCTTTTTGTAGTTTTAGTTTTTAATTTGCTTCCATTCATTGTAAATTTGGCAAATTGACAACAAAATATTTTTCAATGAAAAATTAGCATTTATTTCAGGAAGGAAACGTTAACAGGAGTCACTATATCCTCATGAAAAGACCCCTACAGGACTCGAGGACCAAACTTTCTGGAGAGTACGAGCACAATAAACGTGATGAGGATAAAAGTCTAGCTTCCACATTGGGAGAATCGAACTTTGCGGTAGACGAGATATTGCAACAGTCTTTGAACGATGTTTCTACTAATCCTACGTCGTCCACCCTCAGCGACTATGGGTCTTACGTGTCTAAACCTAGCCTAGAAGCTGGCAATAGACGTAGGTTGACCGCTAGGCCAAATCACCGTAGCGCCATGTTCCAAGCTGAAAAACCCGCGTTCTTGGGCACGAGAGAAATATGCAGAGAACCTACCAAGATTTTGGGCCGCTCCTCGCCCTCGTCGCCAATTTGGCAACAAACTTCAACATCTTTGAGCGCTTCGCCTTACGATGCGGGTTATCGGCGAATGACGTCGGTGGAGGATGAAGGTCTAGTGACGGATCTGGACGATCCAGAAGTGCCTGAAAGAACCAGGCACGTCAGGGAGTTGCCTCCTGTCGTGGTGGAGAGGAGGAATAAGTGCGCTGTTTGTAACAGAAGGCTGAACATCGTGAATAGATTCGATTGTAGGTAAGTGTCATATTTACACAGACACAAGTGCTAAAGATGATTTTTTCCATATTCGCGTTATGTCAGTTTCCCTCACGGTCGAAATCAGTTGTTGTGACCCCTCAAAACAATCTATGTCGAGTTGTCATACTGACAAATTGTTTTCTCCATATAAGGTACTAAGATGTCTAAAACACCGTTGTGTTCTTGTCACTTTTTGCAAGCATCAACATTTCAGCAAATCGGGGATATGGGATCAGTTTCGTGGCGGCGCCACCATGTCATTTGCTTCGTTCTATCCTTGTTCTACCAAAGGAAGTCTAATGATACTCTCTCTTTTTATTTTGTTTTGCACTGATATCGAATTCAGAATATGAACTGGTAATCAAATATTTGTGATTTATAGTTCAATTTTCGTTGTAAAAACAAACCTGTCAATATTTCAACACTTTCGTTTAGAAGGAGTATTCACTATTCTTCTTCAAGATAATTTCTGTTTGACAAATTGTATTCATGAGGAGCGTAATTCGTAATTCAATATGATTTCAATGAAACACAGTTGATTGGTCAAATATCAGTTGACGGAAACAGAATTTTCACTATACTCATGGAGAATATTTGAAGAACAGACTCGAATAGTTTCATGTATTTCTGTTTCTTAATATGTGCTGATAACTCACATTACGTCTTTTCAATACAGTTCCTTTGATCAAATATCGCTGAAGTTGCCATAAAACACTTAGCTGTATCTGTCCCCAATGTTCGTTCATCTGATTTGATTCTGCCTCAAATTCCAACAACACCGAATTCTTAGCTGTAGTTCTTGACCTTGAACTGTACGACATGTTGAATAAATGAATGTTCTACACCCTTTCCTGAAACCATTGAACTCTAAAAGAACTGGAATGGCATCTCGATGCAGACAAACTGAGGAAGACTGAAAGGGAAGATGTAGAGCAATCTATCTCTCTCTGCGCTCTGTCAATTGGCTCATAACGATGTAAATAAAAACAACCTGGGGCATTCAAGTGAGACGACTGCTGCGTCCGACGTCTGATGCGGTTATTCGATTGGTTGCCGAACCATTAGAAAGAGATGGGTTGCTCTACCCGTCTGTTCCGATATTCCTGAACAGTTCTGTCAGTAATTCACATTGAACTCTATGGGAACTGGAATGGCATCGCGATACAGGCAAAATGAGGAAGAGTGAAAGGGAAGAAGTAGAGCAACCTTTCTCTCTCGCACGCCGTTGCTATTAGCAACGTAAACATTTCAATTAGTGTTTATCTATGATTTCAATGTGCGGGAATGAAAGAATGAACTATTCGAACTGAAAATATTTGAAGGTTTGATACTGATTGGAAAAATCCACTTCTTTCTCTATTTCCCAAATTGTTCAAATCTTTCAACGAGTCGGTTCGTACTAAAAATAATTAATATTAGTTTGTCATTCTAATCGAAATTTCTAAAAATTTTGCACTTTTTTTAGTGATTTATGAAGTTAATCATAATTTCCTGAATTTCGGGAACGAAATTCTTAATAATCACCCTTGCAGCCTTGATGAATTAATAAAATAGAAGCTTTAGAGTAATTTGAATATAAATATTAATTATAATCTTGAGGCAAGAATATAGGAAATGATCTTCTGAAAAGCCTCGGATAAAGCTTTGGAATCATATGAAAAGCAGTGTCAGCTAAGACAGAGTTGTCTCTGGAGCAGAGACAGTCGTCTCTGGTGTCAGTGCGAGAGATTTTAAATATTCCAAATAATTCAATATATAAAAGGAATCATATCAAAAAGTAAAGAACAAAATTGCTGAAATATTTTTATTTAACATAATTGGGACAAAAATGTTACATTTGCTTAACAATTATTAAATAAAATTAATTTAGTCATTTTCTGACGAATAGTAGAGGATCCCCATGAAGTTCATCATTCATTAACTTTGATTGATGGAACATTCTACACTAGCCCTAGTGCACTCTTCATGGTTGAAATAAATCCTAAAGCGAATGTCTTTCGATAGTGAAAAAGAATGTTGGTATCATCAATTTCCAATGATTCTAAATATTCTATAGTTTCACTGAAAATTTCCTCAACATACCTCAGGGAAAAAGATCTAATTGGAGCTTTAAACCCTCTCCGGAACAGATTTCTATAATTAAGAATGTCAAACACTCTATCAATTTTTCTAATGAATTCAACGGTAGCGGCACTATCTTCGAATTGTAAGTTCTTACATTTGTTATTAAGAAATTCCATAGCATCTGCTACCCCATTACTCATTGTTTGAGTAGCTAATCTGACATTCATAATTCTATTTTTATAATTGATATGCTGAGATGAGAGGGAATTAGCCAACCTTAGACCTTCCTCCATTTGAACTTTTTCTAATTCCTTGACAAACTGCCAAGAAATGTTTCCTGTGGGGGACTGCAAATTTTTTTCTGCAAATGTATTTCTACGGATACCAATTTTTCCTTCCTGTAGCTTTGGTCCAAAGTTGTAAAGTAAAAGGTTTTCGGAGAGGGAACCTAAAAAAATGAAAAACATAAGGCATAATTCCTAATTATTTACTGCTTCTCTCTTTTTGTGGATTCTCACTTCTGTAAAACTGTTCAGGATGGATTGGTTTATGAGATACCAACACTTCACAGAAAAAATATTATATTATATTTATGTCCCCTGCATTATGGCATCCGTTTCCAACACAATACTGGACCATTGTTGTTATGAAATTCTTCTTATTCAAAATGTTTTTTGTTACTGCAAAAACCACTTTGGTCACTCTGGGAAACACATAGACTTAAAAAACACTCACCAAAAAACTATATTTAAGCTTTGAAAAAGCACAAGAAATTCTGTTCAACAGCTAACTTGACTTGATATATAGACATTTTTCGAGTTTCTTAGGAATGTAAATCGGAAGTATATGGCTTCTAAACAATTTTTCACCATGATTTTTACTAAAATACTGACAAAAAGACATTAAACAATGTAATTTAAAATTTATCTACGAAAATGACATTTAAATTCAGGTTATAAGAGTGTAAACAAAAACACGCTAGAGAGAGAAAGGTTGCTCTACTTCTTCCCTCTCTCTCGGTCACAATTTCCGACGAATTTTGCTACCTACGAAGCCATTCCAGTTCCCATAGAGTTCAATGGTAATTCAGAGACGATGCCTATTGGCCCAGTCGTTCGAGTTCTATTGTTATTCAATTGCGGGCCAGTAAAACCAGCAATATCGGAACATGCCCTACATCTTCCGTCTCAGTTGGACACACTTTTCGTCATATTTCAGTACCTAAGGCCTTTCCAGTTCATTTAGAGTTCAATGCCTGAAACTAATATATTTTCACACTCCAATAATCGCTTATAAATACAACATATTCGTAAGTCGTAGGAAAGTATTCATATTATTTTCAAATATCAATTGACAATGCTGTGAAAATTCTCAGACAGCGCTACCTACAGAAGGAAAAATGAAACTGATCCGATATCCCCGACAAAAATTAAACAAAATCGAATCAGTGACTGATTCGATTGACTGATTCGATTTTGTTTCATCTCATTGGGCGTATGGTCCGTATATACACATCTGGTAACCGAGAGTTACCAGAGCGGTTAGTACGGTTACTCTGGTGACAGATAGTTGCACCGAAGTGTCAGGAATTCGATATATACGGACTGCCTACTCACTAAACAAAAGAAACCAAAGTGTATATACGGACCACAACCAGGGTACTTAACCGATTTGTCAGAGTCAGCTGACCGTCAAATGTGAAAGTAGAGGTGAGAGGGACGATGTAAAGTTTTTAAGAATAACCGCTGTTCGAAATTTTAAGAATAAAACTCGATCAAACGAACTATTCATGATTAGGAGATCTAACGTCGGGAAACTTTTTTTTCCAAAAACATGTAAACACAATAAAACACCACTCAAACTCGACCGAAACAGCATGGAATCAATGGAGGGAAAAGCTTGTGTTCCACGGCAAAGAATCTGATTTTGACAAATCGTTAGAGTACCTAAGAGGCCCTTTTAGAGTTCAATGCCTATTATTTATAGTGGCAGCTGTCAAAATGTCAGTTTCGAAAACTGACGTTCTTTCGTCTGTGAAATTCCAAGGCGTTTCGAATTATGCCACAAAGCAAATGCTGATCATTATGTCTAATTTTGATCCTTTCAGGTGTGGTAAAATATATTGCCCCCAACACAGGTATGCCGAATCGCATAACTGCAATTTTGATTACAGGGAGAAAGGAAGAGAAACAATAACTAAACAAAATCCACGGATAGTAGGTGAAAAAATTAAAAAAATATGAATTCCATAGAAGTTCAGTTGAACATCCTGCAATTTTATTTTACAATACGCTTATTATCCACCAATATACAATTGTTTCGTTATTCTGTGGATTATTTGGATTTTTAACATACTTTGTAGACTGCAGTTGATTTTACATTCACAATTTTTTGATAGCTATGATAATTTTGGTCAATACTGATCTCGCGATCGCAGCAACTCGCAAAATAAGTTAATGTAAAAATGTAATGTATAAAATTTTAGTGATATGAAATCTGTGTAACCTAGGTATATGTTAGTGACTGAATTATGGTTCTGTGATACCTACCTTGAATGGCTGTGAAATGATTCATTGTTAAAGAAAAAATGATTTGGAAATCTAGAAGAAACCTTTATTTTTGGAATACCTCAGCATAAAAAAAAACTCAAAAAACAACTCTTGGAGAATTCGCAATCAAGATGGCAGCCACTGATCGCATATGATATACATTTACACATACGTTTTTGGGCTCAGTAATTCTCAATTCAATTTTCAGGCGAAACGGCTTTTATAAACATACCAGATGAATCAGCTGTCATTTTTCTTATTTTTCGGAGAAATTGCCAAAGCTACACTTGAAATAGACTTGTTTATCGGAAAATGAACATTAGGAAGAAAAGTAAGGTTAGGAGAGAATGATTCGGGTGATTCTTGAGCTTTTCCAGGACCATCTTGGAAAATCCAAAGACTCCAGGTCTGACCCTGTCTGCCGCCGGGCAGTCTGCAGAGCGGTTTATTGACGATGCTGTGTTTTTTAAAATGGGCTCTGAGTCTACAATGTCCTGTGAAAACTGCCATTATAGATCTCTGATTCTAGAAAATCGTAGCCAACGACTGGTGTATGGGCTTGGAGGCACTGAAATAGCCCTGTGCAAGTGACGCTGTCCAGGACGGTTGCGCTCTATTCCAGGACCTTTTGCCTTATACAGCTGTTGTTACGTTCCCTGGGAATTGAAAATTCCTATACTTGGTTCCGGGAAAATAAGCGCTGATGTTGCGCCTTCTCTGGCTAGAGCATACGATACTTCGTTGCCTCTAAGGCCCGAGTCTGTTTAAGCTTCCACATTTGCAGTTTGGATCTGCATTCAAATACCTGTACCGAATTGCATTTGTCTGCTGCAAGAGATTTAATGGCAGCTTGACTATCCGTTAGGATTTTAATTGACCTACCCGTCCAACCCATATCAAGCAAATGATTGGCGCATAGATCAATGGCGAAGATTTTCGCCTGAAATGCTGTCGCCGACTTTCCCAGACTAGCACTGAGTTAAGTCAGCCGTCTACGACTGTAGACTCCGGCTCCAGATCCGTGACTGGTTCTGGAGCCATCAGTAAACCAGCAAGGTACTTGCAGATAGAATTCCTTGTGACGAGACGATAGGGCACGAGAATGAGTTTGTCAGGCTTATTTACGGTAAGATGGTAGAGCGTGTGAGTTGCTAGTCTTGCCTCTCCCTGCACATGAATGTGAAGAGGAGGGAGGCCTAATAGCATCTGCATGGACACAGTTGGAGTGGAGCGGAATGTCCCCGAAATCATAAGGCATGCTCTGGAGTTTCGAAAGTTCGTTTTGGGTTTGAGCGCGTTCTGTGCAGGACCACCAAGCGATACAGCCGTAGGTGATCAATGGTCCAATCACCATTACGTACAGCCAGCGGAGCTGCTTCGGCGATATCCCCCATGTTTTTCCACAAATCCTTTGGACAGGCCCATAGGGAGTGCCTGGCTATGTGGATGACTTTCTCCACATGGGAGTTTCAGTAGAGCTTCTTATCCAGGATAATACCTAGATATTTGGCTTCCTCCACAAGTGAATAGTCTTGCCGTAGAGAATTGGAGGAGAAATGTGGGATTCGGGTGAAGGTTGAAAGAATAATTTCTTGTTGAATCTCAAAAACACATTTATCTCCTTGAACATCAAGTTTTAATACGAAAAATTTACATTCCAAAAAAAAAGAAAGTAGCGAAAATAATTTCAAAAAATACGCACACACAGCCATTAATACTCATTCACTGTCAACTAAAAATTCCTCTAATACTTTAACTAGATTCTCGATACCCTGCAGATAATTTCTATCCAAATCACAATTTTTGGCGGGATAGACGTGAGCGAAGTCTATCATCTTCACAGTTACCCAAAGCTCGGACTTGTGCTCGCAGCTGAGGTCCTCCAATATGTCCGTGTACGATTTCTTACGGTTTTGGACGTCTTTGTCGTAATTGTTCTGGAAGGAATGTGTTCTTTTGAGATTGTGGAAGGACTGCTGCCACACGTTGTTGCTCTTTCTACGGAACGGTAACAGGTCGAAGCAGTTCCTTTTGCGCGAGGTAGGCGTCAAGATTGGCCCTTCCTTGGTCAGCTGGCCGCTGAATCCTGGAAAACCGATTACCAGTGTGAATATGTTCTATACAGGGTGGCCATTTGTAAACGAAACAGACGAGATTACAGACGAAATAAATTTTTTCGATAGAAATGCTCGGACAGGTCGATTTCTGTTTCGAGGGGGACAACTTAAGATGTAGGTTACGGACGCATAGCGCTTCAACCCTTGCTACTACAACCCTCACCCCCAATTTTTGAATAGGGAAGATGGGGTGAGTGATACCTCATTTGAAAAGTATTTTTATACTGATTTCAGCACAGTAATTGTTTTTTCATTTTATGCATTAGTTCTCGAAATATTCTTAACTAAGTATTTGAAAATGAAGTGGGACCTGTCCGAGCATTTCTATCGAAAAAATTTATTTCGTCTGTAATCTCGTCTGTTTCGTTTTCAAATGGCCACCCTGTATATGTAGTTATCAGTATACTAAAATAGTTTGCAGACCATTTTTAGTTATTGTTCTATGACCGACGCCCGAAGGGAGTCGCCGAAAGAATTAAGCGGAAGCGGGCTCGCGTAGATGAAGAAACGCGCTTTCCGAGAAGCACCGGGTGTGAACGAAAAAATTTCCGAAAAAAGGTCGATTTCGGAGAGATCGCGAGAAAGGACGCGCAGGGTTTTGAATAGAACTTGGACTCAACGCCCAAACAATCTAGAAGAAATTTCCCATTTGGTGTTCTATATCTTATTCTCCCAAACTATAATAATACGTGAGAAAAATCGAGAGACATTTCACAAAATTGAATTACTTTCTATCGATGATCAGAGAAAATTTGGTGGTGAACTTTGACAATCAGTATCGGTTCGTGATTTATAGGTTAACGTCAATTTTAACGGAAGTATCTTGGAAGCGATCACAGAACGGGGTGCTTTTAATCGGACCGACTCATATAATAACGTTTTTGGCCTAGATATTGCTATAAGGGCGAATCAGCGTGTAAAAATGAATCTACCCAAAAGGTAGATCTATGAGCTTACTATATAGATATAGATAAGAATCGGTCCGTGAAGGTGGAAACTACCTACAAGACATTAAGACTATTACTAACAAAAAAAGGGCCATAGAATGGTCGAAAACTTAAAAAATTGCCCATAATTTCTGGCCTGTTATTTTACCTCGGCTACAGGTCAACTTTTAGACTACCCCAGTCGCAAATGAGCCGTAGACAGGATTACATTGAAAGCCAGAAGATATCATGATATTGAGAGAGGTAACGAGGTTAACAGCGACCATCTGCTTACCTGTAGGGATCTTGTCGGTGAAATTGTTGAGCACTGCCAAGCTCAGCGGCCTGTACAGGCTGTGCGACCTGGTCAGCTTAAGCGCCGGCTTGAGAGGCTCCTCTAGATTATGTTTAAGGCATTCTTTCAGTCTTTTGGAGTCGTAGGCGATCAGTATGGACGAGGAGTAGAGCTGGAAACGCCTCTGCGTCCTAGCCCATTTCTGAATACGCCACAATGGTGCCAGAATTTGCATCAGCAGGCTCCGGCAGAACCGCGTCTCGCCGTTCAAGAAGATTTTTAGTGCTATAAGAAAAAAACGGAGATAAACGGTGGGTAATCCCAGTATGAATCGTTGATCGATGAAGCTCTAGTGACTCACCACATTCGGCAAAGCCGAGGAGCGTTATGTAACTCGTATACAATAGATTCAATCAGGTTTTAAGCTTTTGGTTAGAAGTGCATTTCAATCCGTCGTAGAAAACGTAAAGAAAGACTATAAAAATTTATGGCAAATTTGAATTATGGTTTTAACCATCAATGAGTCAAATCAGAGATTACCAATATCGAATACAGCGTGAAGTTTCAGATTTGATGAAGAAAATGCGGAGTTGTAAGGTTAGGTAGGGAAAGTCACCGGTGACACAGAACTGTAACAGATCGCCATATCATAACCATATTTTCGCGATTAAGACGCGTGAAGCGTCTTTAACACGTTGAGCGCCACAGCGGTCCGTAGGGACCGCTGATAGTCTTACTTGTAGGACCACGGCGGTCCGTAGGGACCGCTGTTTTGGAATTTACGACTACTCTTCAGTAGTATTTTTTTTCGTATTTTTATTCGAAAAAAATTAAACAGGTGTTGTTATGGTTATAATAAGGAGATTGGACTCGACAAATTTCACCTGTACCGCATTTGCTGTGCGTTTCTATTTTTCTGGGGACCAGAGCGGTCCCGTGGGCCCGCTCATCAATATTCTTGATATCAGGCGATATTGCACTTTTAGCGAGAATCTGAGCAAAGGGATTATCTATATGATATAAGAGCAAATCAAAATATCGACACAGAAAATTTGGCCCCACAAGAAAATATATCGATATTTGGATGGCGCTCAACGTGTTAAGCGGTGCTATTCGAGCGAAAAAGTCATGACGTCAGTCTTTAAGACGCTTTAAGCGGAACCTGGCGGTCTGTGGAGAGCGCCTGTGTCATAGAGTCATCTTGTCTCTGGCCTGTGTCGTCTTAAGCACAGAACTTCTTAAGCGGAAAGAGGTAATATAAAGAAGAAGGGAGAATATGTTGTTTATATCGAATTTGATTTGAATTCCTACTAGGGAAGAGTGCTTTTATTGCCAATAATGCAGTTTCTGCATTATCATTTAGAATAAATAAATATTTTTCAAATAATAGCCAAAGAACAGAAAATGAAAAATTCACAATTCGATTTGCTGTCTAATGACAACGACAGATGACTCAACCATCAGCGATATTCTATTTTTGCGACAACAAAATTAATGACGTCACGCTTAAAGACGCTTTAAGACATCGATTAAGACGCTTAATCGCCAAAATATGGCTCATAAAAAAAATTACATAGACAAAATACAACCAGAGTTCTAAAAAATTCACAGCCGACGTTGTCTTTTTGAAATTTCAATACAAAACGCCATATGTTTTCGATACCATAGTCTACATGATGAAGAATATCTGAATCTACGTTACGATTTTGGTTTCCCGAAACTGGTGAAGACTATACAGAAAATCGAGTGCCCCTGGTTATTTTATAGTCCACTAATTTAATGAGACTTACAAAAGATTCTCTCAATTAAGGATTGTAACTTAATTAGAAGAGTGTAAAACGTCAACGACCAACGACCATAAAAATACTTAGTATCTTGCGGGACAGGTGGTGGGGAAATAGATGATAACGATGGGTCAGTCCCAATTTTTGTTATTATTTTTTGGCATGGTCTAGAGTATACATGTCGCGTTTACATCATGTAACATTGATCATCGCGTAGTGATGCGTGTGTGTGTGTGTGCAAGGGCATTCGATGATTACCTTCGTTTACATTTGTCATTACCTTCTGATATGGTTTCCTTGTTGAGATTCTTCCCGTAGTCCTTGTTGAACTTGACCAGTTCGTTGTTGCTGATTTTGTGCACCTGAAATCCGGGAATACAGAAGCCTAGTTCCCTTTTGCACTCCGTGAATTTCGACTGAAACAGGAGACATCCTGTTCAACAAATGAAAACAATTCGCAGAACGCATAAGCGACAATTCTATGACCATTCATTATTAAAACTACACTGAGAATAATCTATGATCGTTTTACATCCCGAGCTTCTTATACGGAATATTCCCAAATAGTCATCTCACCTCCTCTTTGGCTATCTTCTCGTAACTAGCTTCAGGATCCCAGGTCCTCCTGCCGATCTTGATGTCCATTATACAGGGCTCGTCAAAATCGGCCGTCAGATCTTCCAGAACAATGCACTTAATCGGTTCCCCGTTAGTCATTACCTCCCTGGTACCGTAGTACTTTGGTATCAACTCTTTGAGGTCAGCCAGATCTCTGTCTTCCGAATTAGCCACCGTTTCATAAAAATGTATCTCTCGCTCTCCGCAAGCCGATTTTCGGTTGTTGATCGGCTTCAGGATGGTGTTCTCGTGTTTAAGCATTCCTGAAACGATTTGGTTTAGTCGGAATGGCAAAACTGATTTTTCAATTTTATGAAAATAGGGAGAAAAATTTGCCATAGAAGCGAAAAGCAAGAACCCTTTGCATTCGTGAAATGTCAAACAATTTAATTTCCATAATTTATAAATTCTGCTCTTGACGAAATTCTTTATTACATGCCGGTTCACAATACCCAATTTCTGCTTTATATTCCGGGAGGGAACGTTAAATTCGGCACTGCTTAGGTTTTATCTTATGTACATATAAATTAAGTTATCAACCTTGGAATATCAACGACCTTTTCTATCGACACGAGGTAAAATAAAAAAGTAACGACTTCTGTTAATTTCTGAGTCATTAGTCTATTACACCTCGAATCACAAAACTAACAAGTGATTCTTATAGTCGCTAAATTATTCTAAATAAGGTCGGCGGGCGAAAATTGGTTGACAAACGATGGTTATTTCCAGAGATCACAGAAGTGTACGTCGTTTTCGAATTTCTCATCTCACAAATTGAAAGAAATTTTTCCTTTGTTGATATTCGTATTTGAAAAAGTAATTGATGAATTAAATATGATGTCCTTGAAATTGGAATAAATTTTTCGAATGATTTTTTTTCCTCTGAATAACCTTATGCAGAATGCTTCCCTCACTCTCTAGGCAGATAATACGCCTACTATTCGTTTGAATTATGAACGCATATTTTATAGTTGCATTCTACATAGAAAAGAATCAATATGTGGGCGAAATCGACCTCCTAAATCTATTCGATAATTATTAATCGTTCTACCGTCATTTTCTCCTATCCAATTCAGTGCAGATAACTTTTTTTTAACCTACCTATAGTGTTCGGAGACCACGAGTGTCCCGCCACTTGATTACCAAACACCTCCATATCTTCCGGTATAGCCGGTGGACTGAGTCTCGCCTGCGGTGAATGGACCGGCTTAGCCCCGTTGCAAGACACTGACAACATACTGATAGCACTACACAATTTCTCCTTTTTCACTGGGTCGGATAAATACTCAGATTTTCCCATAATTCACTAATTTCTTGTTGAATTGCCTCACGAAATTTCACGCCAAACTGAAAAGAACAGAGTGAAAATTAGAGGCATTCGATGCCATTATAATAGAAAAACTTTTTCACAGTTCTAAGAAAATTTATCACGACGTATTTCTATGTTACGCGAGTCTTCTGTAGAGAAAAACGCATCGAAGTTTTACACGTTTCCATAGAGTCTGAGATAAACACGGTATAGCAAATACGAAATGCACAGAAGAGTTACGCGATCATCGAGTCTAGACCGCACACAGACACCACATGTCCAATTGCCGTAAGGATATCCTCACTACTATCTATGTCATGTTGGTACGCACTGCGTTCCAAAAATAAATCAAAATTTTCGCTTTTAAGACAAGCGATGGCGTCGAATCGAGTCGGACACGTAGACCTTGTCGGTTCTTGCCAATTTTTAACGCGTTTGTTTTCCATAAACAAATGGGTTACATTACAAGAGGCACGTCAGAATCTAACGGAATTTCTGGATGATCCAGCTGTCAATAAACAGCTCGAACAGCGGAGGTATCCTAAAATAATTGAGAGTAAACACATCCTAGGGATCGTTGACCATTGTATTTATTTTGCGTCCTTGGTTGATAATCTTAAATACTACGATTTATATTCAAATCAAAAGGTGGCTAGACCAGTGTATTCGACTACTGTATTGTATCGATTTTGGACCTTGGAGTTCGAAATTCAAATGGCATTTTCATCATCAACCGAACGATCTTCGATAACAGGTAGAAACAACTTCATCAAACTAAACAGGATTCGGGGGTAAGGCAAGATGAGTCATGTTCGAAAAATTTCGCTACCTATTCGAAAATATATATAGTTACAATTTCAAAAGTTTTTCAATTCTGAAAAAATTCGACACCACAACCGAAGTGAGATTATATGAGAGAAAAAGAAATCAGTCTCAGTTAGAATGGTCTATTCTAATTTTTCTTGTTACTTTTCACGTTTTTGATCAAACATTCAAGCGAAAATAACTTTTGATCATAGAGGAACCAAATAAATCATTAGTTTACGTTTTTTACAAATGCCGTTAGCGTCATTTATAAGTCATGCTAAGGTCATCTGCAGTGGTACCACGATCGATCGACAATCTATCGACAACTTATCGGTGTCGAATTCGATGAGGCGTTGTCGGCAATCGACAGTTTTCGTGTTAACAAGATGTTCATACAGAGAATACTGATCATCTTTGGTACAAATTTTAACCTACTCGACTTAAAGATAAAGCAGGACAAAAAGGGAAAAACGGGATTATTGTCGAGTCGTGCACTTGTCGTGAGCTTGTGATACGTGGGCTGAACTAAAGTTCTGGAGTTCCAAAATGGTAGTTACGGGGAGATGAGTACTTTTCCTCGCGTCCTGGTTTGGAACTCCCAAATTCCATTATTTAATAAAATATTGATATAATACAACGTCCAGTTCTGAAATTATAGTTGTATTGTTTTCTGCATTGAGCATGTGTTTTTTTCATGCAAACAGGAATAAGCTAGTCATTCTTGGGGATTGGCTTGTACAAGATTCCTGCACTTCTTCGGGAGTCGGAACCCCAAGAATAAACGTACAGGTTCTATTACTTGAAATTGGGTGCATAGCCTACCTGGCTGGCCCAGATTAGTCGTTCTCGACTGGTGGGAGTGCTAGTTGAGGGTTGCTCGATTAACTAGAGAAGGAAGGAACTGAAGATTTCAAGATGGCTGTAGTCTCCAAGCTCTTCCAGAACTGTTGCACGTTCCATCTTATATGAAAATCGACTTACTTGTGTTTTATTAGGTACATAGAGTCCAATAAACATTTGTATCGTAACAAGGCTCTGCAAAATATCAACTTTTCTACCAGATCTTTGACATTGGAAAAGTAAAATACTCAACACAATGGCGATTTTAGCGTTTCAGGTCGCTATCTATGGAAAAGGGGGATCGGTCTAGAAGGCGGATGATATCATATCGTATAAACAAGCGACTAACGTCATCCGGGAAAATTTTAATACGTCCGCAGAGAACATCGATCATGATTAATGGATTACCAACGGCAGCTTTCAGCATATTAGGACGTTTCGTCGAAAACGCACAAACAGAGGTGTGGTTTCAAGGAAAAACCCCGACAACCTTGGCCGATGAAAAAAAAAACGGAAGATAAGCTAGTTTCATTTCGCTCGATGTGTGGAAAACATGCATTTAATTCGATTCCAAATAATAATGGCGAAACTACAGGCACGGCCTGATTATTCGATTTCTGTTTAGTTTAATTCGCGGCTGACGAGACACAGCGGTTTGGTAAAGTAGGTCACTTTCAGAACCCTCATAATCAGCTCATTTTACCCTCTTGTCTCTCGAGCTCGATGCTTACGAAAATATAACGAAATTAGTAGTACGAGATAACGACAGGTATGATCTACCTTTACGGGCCAATTCGCCTAAAAAAAAAACATATCAAGATGAATTTCATAAATGCCGTGGCCAAAAACGGTCCGATTAATATAAACACCCCGCTCTTTAATCACTTTCAACTTAACTTCCGTCAACACCATAGACATAGAGATTGGACTGAGCATTCCCTATTCGGCTCTACAGTAAAAACGGCCAGTTGTTGTCTTTTTCTAGAATTTTGATTACTCCACACTTATGTCTATGTCCATAGAAAAGATATTTTAAATATTGGAAGCATCATATCACAGCTTCGTCTCTTCCTACGGAGCAATTTCACGCGGGTACTGCCATTGACATCTCTGGTCATCGATGTTTATCAGGGAAGAAATTAATTTAGAGGGAAGCGAAAAATTTTTTTCGCCATTTTACAGGTATTTTTGGGTCGTTTTAGAGGTAGTTGGGGGCCCGACGATGCTAAATCGGCATTTACTCCAGTGTCGTGGAGACCTAGTGGATTTCGAAGATTGGATGGTAGAAAAAAAAGGTTCTATGGTGTATGTACTTTCAGCGGTGGATAAAGCGTCTGAAGGTTTTCAAAGATGTAAAAAAATTCGTCAGGTGTACGAGCGTGTCAGATTAAGATACTATATATGCCCTACATTTCTCTGATACTGAATTCATGTCAATCTGACAGTTTGCGTGGTAGGGCTGGCCGTACGGAAGAATTTACTCCAGTGTCGTGGAGACCTAGTGGATTTCGAAGATTGGATGGTAGAAAAAAAAGGTTCTATGGTGTATGTACTTTCAGCGGTGGATAAAGCGTCTGAAGGTTTTCAAAGATGTAAAAAAATTCGTCAGGTGTACGAGCGTGTCAGATTAAGATACTATATATGCCCTACATTTCTCTGATACTGAATTCATGTCAATCTGACAGTTTGCGTGGTAGGGCTGGCCGTACGGAAGAATTGAAAATGGTAAGAAAAATTTCGTTTCGAGCGTGTCAGATATGTTAATTGGGCCCAAAGGACTTTTCGAGAGACTGATAATTCGAACGTAACGCAAGGTCACAGATTTTCATACAGATGGTTAATCCGTTCTGGACAATATTAATGTGCCACGCTCGAGTAAATTCCGAATTTCCTTCTTGGCTTGGGCTTCCCAAGTAAGGGGTAAAAGTTTCATCTAGGCATAGTGTCACGAAGAACTGCCAATACGTAATCCGCAACCGGTTCGTTGGGGTATCTAAAAATCCTGATAATCTAATGGATTATCCACTTTAGTCCATAACGTGTCTCGTATGACTTTCACGTCGCATTGCGCGTTACATTGCGTGCCAGTTGATAATTTTTGCATAGTTCATTTCGTTGACTTCCGACACGAACTGTTTACGAGCAGCCCGAAATTTCTTTTACTTTTCCATATCAGCTAAGTATAACATATCGTCTCAGATATGATTATACCTCAATTTCCCGATATACCGTATCGGCGATGCGTGCAGTCGAGCCGGCGAATCATTCTCGATGAATCATAAAAAGAACGGGTACAATCCGGATCCCATCGAAAAATCTCCGACGCCAAAGCGACATTTTAGAGCAGGAAGACCATAGGCGTAAGTAATTAAAAGTAATTATAACGCATTTAGGTCGAGCAGAACCGGATCGCGCGGGTTCTATCGCAATTAACATGCCAGTCTGAATGGTAATCGTCGAACGAGGTTGTCCGAAAAGCGAACTACATGCGTGCAAGGGAACGCGACCACTATCTAATGAGCCTTTTCCCTTTTCAAGGAATTTTTCCCAATTCGAATATTCAACGTGATCCAATTTGTGCTTCCCACGTGGGCAGCCTTGAAAATCACAAGAACGCGCACGCGCAATAAGTCGAACGTTTACGAAATTGATCGCTTGACCGTCGCCGACGCGTGCATAATTTATCGACTTCGTACATAGCCCGGATTCAAAAGACACTCGAAGAAAATATTTATTAATTCACAAAACTTCAAAATGGAGGGTCAATGGTCGATTTTAACCACCTCTCTTCTACGGCAACTTCATTATGGTTCATCTGTGCTCAGGGTCTTCTTTAATTATTTCTCTGTTCTTCCACTCAGAGCATGCAACTTCATTTTCCTTAACAACTTCTAGATGCAGCTATTCTTCCTTTATGGCCAGGAAAAAAGTTTTCCCTCATGAAAATACAATATTAATTACGATAATAATCAGGTAATGTCTTCTTTGCACATCAAAGTGAATATGTGAAAAGTTATAATCTTTCCCACCTAAAAACAGAATTATATTTTGGAGTTGAGAAAGGAAGAACATTGCGATAAATGAAAGACATTCTTATTGGCCCCTCTTAATGTAACCAAATAACATGTCCAGATACATTCTAACCCAATAAAACAATATAATATATTCACAATCGATTCGAATTAGGAACAATGTCAAATATGCCAAACAAGATCCTCATACATATATCGCTGTCAACAAGTTCAACCAACATACGTCAATTCATTGGCCATAGAAATTATAACGATAACAATCGGCCGTGCCTAGCTAATTTTCACCAGATCAATTAATTCCTAACATCGAGTCAAACGACGCTCCGGAAAACGTTTTTTCCAGACAATTTAGCAGACGAAATCTTGGCAGCTAGCCTCACCTGCCGAATCCGCCATCTATTTCTAAACCACGACCTCGGGTATCACCTTTTCATTGTTTTTCCAGGAAGGCCCCATAGCATAGGCATTTGCGTCAAAGCAACGAATAAACCGATTTTCCGGTACCCTTGAGTTATTTTCATACCGTTTCTTCGAAACAACATCCTTGGATGTATCCTAACGTCATTCTAAACATAGGGAAAGACGTTTGTTGTTTATTCTACGCTACGAGACGCACAGAAGTGGGTCATAGAAGAGTAAACGGGAAGTGCGATCGGAGATGAATGAAAACGTCAACGGATAGCAGGTCCCATAGTCGATGGCTGTGATTTCTCCGACATACCTCGTACATATAATCATTCACGATATTTTGGCAAGGGACACTTTTGGATTTGCCAAATGGAACGGCGTACCGAATAAATCATTGAGGAATTTCGTATTGTGGGATATGAATGACGTTCTCGTCTTCTAGAAAAGTCAGTAATACTGAAAATTTTAAACGTTTCGAGTAAAAACCAGTGTCGTTTGGAATGATTCATAATAATTATATAATGCGAACGTTTTGTCCGCCATAATTAAAATTGGCCATTATTACGTATTGTGGATTTCCAACCACCATTATTTCCTAATGTTCGTCCGGATAATGCGACAACCATTCTTTTTACGATTTTGAACGTAAGTTTGTAGGGAATTTGGAACAAAAATCGAATTTGGCAACGGTCCTCCTAGCTATAAATTTCAAGCATAGTTCCACTAACTACAGGGTGTCCCAAAACTAGTGAATCAAACGTCACACGATAGAGTAGATCAAATACTATCGAATGACACCAACATTAGTTAAGCGAAAATGTACCGTTTCTGAAAAAACCTAACCTGAAGCTGCCGATTTTCGAACTATTTTTTCAATCACAAGGCCAATTTGTGATTAAGGATAGCGTTTTTCTCCCATATTATCACCCCTATAGAGAGGGTTTATTCTGTGTAATAAAAATCATGTAGAGAAAACAATTGTTTTAATTTACATTTACTTAGGTTATCGATCAACTACTTAAAATAATTTCAATTAGGGGAGATAAAACAATAATCTTAGTTCAATATAATTTAAAATCGATATCCTTTTTCACAAACTGGCCCTGTGATTAAGAAAAATAGTTCGAAAATCGGCAACTTTAGGTATTTTAATAAAATTCTGATTATTTTGGAAACGGTACATTTTGGTTGAACTAATGTTGGTGTCATTCGATAATACATATTTGGTCTACTCTATGTGACGTGACGTTTGATTCACTAGATTTGGGACACCCCGACCTGTATATACAGGTCAACCTAGTTTTTTTGCCAGAGGTCTAATGAAATTCACCCTGTATGTCATTCAAGGTCGAACACCGACAATTCTGGCAACCGCGAGAGAGGAGAAAGCGAAACATTTCCGAAAACAAAACTCACCGATAAAATTTTTCAACGTCGACATGTTTACAAACTTTCATCTTATCGCAATCGTAACCGAAGTCGCTTCTCCCGCACCTCACTAAACGCTTTTTAGCACTGACCCGTCTGCGTTTTCCTTCGACAATTTAATATTAATCTGGTTAACCTAGGAAAATTTTATCCGGTTAGATAGACTGGTGTTAATTGCACATGGCGGAGCAGGTGATAAAAGGTATTTACCGAAGATATAACTATCAATAAGGTTGATATTGAAATTTTTCCATGCAAGTGGATGAAACAATATAAAATATACACAGGTTAATTAATTAATATTCATGAATTCTTTAATATAAATCATAAAAAACGGTCCCACGAGAGCACCCGACAACACGACTTGAAAATTCCCATTTCCAATAACTCAGTGACAAATCATAGAAAACAAGGAAAAGGAATCTGTGTCTAGTCTACCCGAACCTAACCTATCAAAGGACTATGGAAATTATCAGATAAGCTAAATCAAGGAGATATAGCAATATATTGCTATATTTTCTTGAGCTAACTTGAGGAATTCCAGAACAAGGTCACTCAGAACAAATGTCACGCAACAAATTATTGTATTCTCCTGACAAAGGAATAAAGAAAAGAGGCGAATGACTCCAAATAATAAACTCCAGACATAAATCATATTGTATGTGCACTATGAATGTATTATTTCCACATGAATGGTTTCGTTTTTCTATAAATCCCAAGGTAGTCTGGGCATCGAACGCCACACAAAAAAAAACGAAGAATACCTGGTGAGGTGGAGTACCTATGCAGGTATTAATCCCATCTAAGGTCTAGTTGCCTTCATCTTTTCTTCCATCAATTCTTTCCGAGCCGCTTTGATAGAGGAACAATGACCATGTTCAAAAATTTATACGATACTCTTTGATCCGCTTCGAATAGTTTCATATTGGAACATTCTGCAACGAGATTTCAAGAAAATTTCCTTGCTGTTTGCAGATATTGATCATACATCGAAGTTTTCAACGTAGATATCCTTGCTCGTGTTTCCTGTCCTGATCAAAATAAACCCTCCAAGGCGATCTTACGAATTACTCAAGTGAAGAACATTAATTATCTTCGTTTAAACATGCTTTTTAGTTCAACAGATTACTGATTACATTTCTCATGGCTTCTTAAAATCTTTTTGACATTTCAAAGCCACAGATGAAGTATGTAATCTGTGGTTCTTGTAAAAAAGTATTATGAATGCCCTTAAGTAGTTGCTAGACCAGATCCTCAATCATCTGCTCTCCACCAGATACATTCCTAAAAAATCTCTATTCATTTTTCAGAGACTTGATTCAACGAATTGCATAACATATTATGCTTGCTACTACAATTTCCAGGATCGCATCCGATGCGTTATGAAGAATACGAGTTGCCAATCGTAGAGTTAAAGATTTTGAATATTTGATTGCAAATGTACCACAGGAACGATAAACAACTCTTCTGAGAATAGACATTGTTGTTGTTTCGAGAAACCTCTCAAAAACAAATTTGTTTTCATAAAATTCTATGGACCTTTTGAACCTACATAAAAAATAAATCTCCACCTGTGATCTTTGGAGCATTAATACTACATATATGTATATGTATTGAGAAAGCCGACATTGGTACCCCTGTGAGGATGGCAACATCATTCGCATTTCGAGAACAAGGATCATGAAGGATCAAACCAGGAAAGTATAATTTCTGATTTATTAACGTTATGAAACCTCACGTCCTGTTTCTAAATTTAAATGAAGCTGGTAGTTCACGAAAGATAATGAAAATTGAAACGGCCTGACGTCGATGCATTTGAATTTCCAAAATTCCGAAATATTTCCAAGAATAACCCGTCGTCATCATTTTAATCAACGATCGATTCGTTTGTTGCGAAGTCTGCGAACAAGGCCTCGAAAACATGTTTCGTCATAGACAAATTAGGTATTACCATAGAAATTATAACTATTTAAATTCGATGACACGAATCACAGAAAAACTTTGACTTATCTTCATCGATTGATCATAGAATTGGACACATGTCGTCTCGGTATAGGATTATCGGAAAATGTTGTAGGAAATGTTTTCAAAAACGTGATGAGGGGAGGTCCACGATGTTCCACTAATATCCGGCTCGCTTCCACAATACGTGCTCGACTTATCGAGGATTTGAACTTACGAGGAGACGGCACGTGTCGCTATCATAATTCAGCAGTTATTTCAAGTACCGCAAGGATGAATCATAGAAATAAAGATATTGTAATTATATTTTATCTTGCATTATAGAATGTCCGGGCGTTGAATATATTAGATAACGAAATAATCGTGTCTTGTGCAACGGCGAAGGAATTACCGAGTTGCTTACTTCATTGATAATTTTTTATGCATCAGTCGATTTGATTCGTATTCAATTTGCAATTTAGAAATCGCTCGCCTAGGATGGGAACCCGATTTTGACTCACGTTTCATAGAAAATACTGATGTCATTTTTCTCGAGAATTATCACAGAATCGATAATAACAAATGGAATAATCTTCGGTTCCAAAAATAATAAATTACTGAAATTGGTGTGGATACCTAATATGATAAAAATAGGAAAAATTGATAGAAAATATTATATTATAATCAGCAATTGTTTTTTTAATTTCTTTCTCGTTTCTTCCTGTTTTTGAATGAATAGCCACTGTTATATCTATGGGACATGATTCCCCAACATAAGGGTCCTGTAGTGTTCCTCAAACAACTGAAGAACGGAAGAATCATCACTTGGAATACCCTTCCGGTCAAAAGCAAGATATGGAATATTATTAATTTCAGTACTGAAGGGATTTCTTACGACGAGAGTGATAATCCACAAATTCAGCAGAAGATTTTTGACGGACAGAGATGGAGAACAAGTTATGTATACATAGTTCATTCAAGAATGATTGACATCTCGGGTGGCTATGGAAAATCGAATTCAAGTTTGTAATAGCTCATAAGTTCAGTTTTTGTGTTGCAGAATTCAGGTTGGTATTATGAATAAACAGTGCTCTATAAACCTATTTTATGTGAATCTATGCGCTGACCAGAGAAAATTTGAATTTTGTACAGGTGTTTATGTTCTTAATTTAATCGCAGAAATTGGAAACATAATTGTATCACTTTTGAATGCTGATTAATATGCTCTGAATGTTAATATCTCTTCTTTTCAAATACTTTTCTAGGTTATATTTATATATTCCAGTTCTGTGATAAAAATTACAGAAAAGATTTTTTGTGACCAGCTGCGTCTGAACTTTCAAGGCCTACTCCTACTGGGATGTCAATCATTCTTGAATCGACTATACCTATGTGTTCTGTGATACCTATGAATAAATATTTTTTCTTTAGTAGTTATCTTCACATCTTCGAATCAATTTGATGAAGGCTGTATTATTCACTTTTTTTTCGTTTTCTGCTCTGGTTTTCGTTTCAGATATAATTTCTGAATGTATAGAGGAAAGAAATTTTTATGTCAATGGAAAAGAAGCCCTTCAGTATTAAAAGCCTATTCTGTAAACAAATTTGTCATCACTACACTACTCACTGGGAAATAGGGTTTTTTACTGAGGTTTTTCCATTAAGTTCTTGTATCATACACCGACTTGTATGGTACCTCCTTACACTATCCTCTGTTAAAACTCAAACATATTGTTTGAAAACTAAAAATGTATTGCTGACATCCAAAAATATTCAAGACCCCTAAATTCTAGTGTTTGTATTACAAGCAATCCACAATAGCAGTAATATATTGTAAGAATATGTATATTAAAAAAATATCTTACAATTCCATTGTTTCCGAGATTGTTTCAACTGTAATAAACTCATGGAATTCTTGATGAGTATTCAATTCTTTGACAATTCATCATCATATATCTAGTTGAATTCACTTAAAAGCAACATAATTTCATCCTTCAACCATATCCTTTAGGCAAAGATGATTTAATATTTGACAGGTTCTGAACTTACGCATGAATGAGAGCTTAGGACTTTCAGAATAATTAATCAGCTGAAATATCACCCATTTATAAATATAAACTTGCTCAAAAAGCATTGAAATACGAACCAGTCAAGAACAAAGAAGCTGATTGCCATTGACATATTACGAAACCCATTTCTTAAGAAATGATGAAATAAACTGCCAACCAAAGCACCTAACGCCTTACTAACAGGATGCAAACATGTATCTACACAACATAAAAAATAACAGTTGTTTAAACAATCGCATTTGCAAACTGGTTTAAAGGAAGCTGAATCAACTAATGAGATGGACAAAAAGGTCCACTGTGTGTATTGTTGAAATTATGTTTTTAGGTGTTCTACTTTTTTTCGAGCGACCGTTAATTATTCTTAAAATAAACTAATGTCACAGACCAACTATGGACTTTTAGAAAGTTGAGTAGTATAGTTCTAAACGGAAGAGTTTCACTTTTTTATAGCTCTAATTGTAATCGAACAAAGGAACCGCGTTACTCAACACAATAGAGTAAAAAATATTCTTCAATTAAGGCGCTCAATATCTAAAAATAGCTTAAGACCTTCTACATAGTTAATAATATTGAAGTTAAAATAGAAAAGTCGCTCAGTTGATTCTAATCAAATAAATACTTGATGTGAAACAATACAATCAATTAAACACAACAAACCAGAAGGTCTGGGATCCGTATACGAAATATAAACTTATGATTCACTATACCTAAGAATTTAGATTATGATTGAAAACCAAATCAAAATTCTTACCTAAAAAACCGCTTTTATATCTACTCCACTTCAAAACATATTTTGGCCACTTTTTCTTTGTTGTAAAACAGGCAATTCAGAGCTATCATTTTCCTAACAATTATCTCACTAAAACACATTCAACCGCACTGCTTCAAGGTGAAATTTTCAGTGAAGAATTGAATGAGTTCTTCACTTTTCCCTATCGCTGAACGCGCTAAGGGGAATGTCAAATCAACATTGCAAATTTTTTGATCCTCAACCACAGATTACAGAGTAGAATAGATCTGACACTCACGTTCTACGATGCAAAATACAGTTTATCCCGCCCTCAGCGCCCCCATGCGGCTGCCACCCAACTAACCGGGAGAAATGTCGGTATAACTGGAAACTGCAATCGCATGGCGCGAAATTTAAATTAGCCCATTCACTGGTATTTTAGACGTCGATAGTATAATATGGATTATTAGGGCGAATTTTAAGGAGAAATAAAACTTGTCATGAAAAATATACATATATTGATACACCCAGCACAGGAAAAAAAAATATGGAAATACATAAGCTATAATTATGGCAATGAATATATGAGCAGAGGTAAAATGTCAATAGGGTCACATATCTTCGTAAGACAATAATTATAATAAACAGTAATAATATTAATAAAGAATGATCACGCCTAAACAGGGAGGCAATGAATAAAATAATGAGGATAAATTCAGATGCATACCACCTGACGATATGAATATCAACAAGCTGGCTAGCTCAATTCAGATCGTAACACTTGTCGATATTCATATCGTCGGGTGGTATGCATCTGAATTTATCCTCATCAGTAATAATATTGTTCATAGGAAATGAGGTTGAAATTATTATATGTTCAGAAATCTTCAACATCATCCAAAAAGGACACAATGTTTGTTGGGAGTCGGCAATAGAAATCAAAAACAGCATGCCAAAGCTTAGAATGCATGAATAATTCGGAAAAGAAAAAATTAGTTGCCCAAAGACCTATGTGGATTTTATATTTTCCTGCAGGAAAGATTTCAAAGTCTCTAAACAACGACTCCCTGTTTTATCTTCCTCACAGTTAGATCACCAGGAATGCACCGACATGAAATTATTAATAACTAAAGTTTTGAATGATGAAATAAAGTGTTCAACATTTGGGTTAGTATTCCTAACTCCATGTGCTCTAATGTACCCAAAAAAGTTTACTAAACAATCTTGATTGAAAGCCCCAGTGAGAATATATTTAAAGTGATAATCATTGAACAGTTTTTGAGTAAGGTAAAGGAATGCGTTCAATGTTGTCACTATATTCTTCAAAGTGGGCACCACAATGGATCTTTTCTTTCGAGGGCAATAAAATGAAATACTGTTGAAAATTTGTATCGCCTGCTCCCAAACAACATTGTGTTCTGTTTGAATACTAACCGTCTTCTTTAAGAGTTTCGCAGTGGATGTCCAAGCTCTGGATACATTCAACGAATCAAATAACTCATCCAAGAATAGTTATAACGTCAGCAGTGTCGATAGCCTCTCTGTGAAGCTGAAGCGGATGCTTGATTTCTAAAAAGGAAAATAGTAAATTTTGGTATTATTATGTTTCAAAAAATACTTACCCCATTGAGAAATGAGCTTCATCATTGACCCCACGGAGTGGCTTAATAACTGACTACACAGTTTGACTTTCATTTCCATTAACACAATTTTTAAAGGGTTTGGTTGGATTGGTTTAAGTATAAACGATTAATGTTATAATTACGTGGTTCTTTGAATCAAATATTTCTTACAAGAAAATTGATTTCCTGATAAAACTTTCGAGTTCAATAAATGGGTATTTTTAATTTACTCTCGTATAAGATCTCGTTTGTAAACAAGAATTTGCATTAAAGCATATTGACATTGACACTGTTGGCGTTCACAAATCCAATATGTCAGAATACAGTAATCTGTGGAGAATATGATATATATTTTCGTATGCAGTGCCACATAGCGATTGATTGCATAACTAAAAACCGTATTTGGGGTGGGGGTAAGGAAGTGTCAAGCCCCTGTCCTCAACTCAACCAGCAGCCAAAGAATAACCTCTTTGCAGCAGCCCAGTTGAAATATCACAGAGTTTCGATCTTCTTTTTCCTTACATATTCTTCTCGACAATAATTCTTTTTTAAAATGAATCAATGCTCACGAAGATAACAGATCATACATTGTCAGTCGACTTATTAGTCAATAAGAGGTGGACTGTAATTTGGAGGATATTGAAATGGATATTATTTTTTTTTTGAGTAAATCCAGAGTAATCTGCACATGCGTGTTAGACCAGTTCAGAAACGTTTGCCAACGTTGTGAATATTCCACTAAACGCTTACTTTTTTAACCATAAGTTGTTCACTCAACTGAGGAAAATGGAAGCGTAAATATTAAAACTCTTAACATGTGAATCGGTCATTCATTGATTCTAATTTTCAGTGCTCCAAAGTGGATAAAATTCTCAGGGCTTGAAGACAATTACTTCAGCAACCTCTACTAACTACACCATGTGCAGTGAACATTTTACTGCAGGACAATTGAGAACTGTTCATCCACGTGAATTCAATCAATCTATTCCACTCTTTCAATATTTTCAGAAATGCAGAGGTTTTATTGATTTTCATTTGGGAACCGAGTGACTGTCAAATTATTGTTTAGAAAGTCAAAGTTTTATGAAACCTGCTGTGAGTGTTTTGTTCATTCATTAATCAAATATATTGTGTCATAAAGAGACCATATCATAATCATAAAACAACACCAAGAAACTATACTGACATACAGGTCTTGTATGTGTCTGTAAGATTTTTTATTAAGTGTGGTTCTGAAAATTCTATAAATAATACCTAACCTACATTTGTAAGTAACTGGAATATGTACCTATGCTATGATGGTATAATATTGGTTCATTAATTTCTGATATATGTATATTTTACGAATTCAACTGAGTTCATTAATTCAGAAATAACACCTACGACATATAGCAGATCACCATATACTTCAGTGTCCTAGTCAAAGCTTCATTTATTGCCCATAATTTCAATTTTGTGAATTTTTTATGAATTGCAAATAAAAATATAGCACATCCAACAGCGTTTTTCATTGATATCAATTGATTCCAAACTACGTTTAGATGAAAACTAACATCCTGATCACAAATCAAAACCATACTTTTGTTTTGTCGCACAGGATGTTTGTTTTCTGATAGAAATAAAGTCGATATTCAAATTTTATACAGGGAATAGAATTCGAATTTCGCGCCCCTCCATAAAAAAAACAGAAAACTGTTATTAAAAAGGTTTTCTGTATTGACAGTGCGTTTTTAGCGCCATCTCATTGTTAAGCGTGTTTTCACTGGCCAAAATCTAGTCGGTTTTTAGTACTAGAGATATGAGATACTGGTCCAGAAATTGGAAAAGGGCAAAATTTGTTGCAAGCTGCAAACCTACTTATATTAGAGAACGATCGCCGTACTAAAAATGTGTCCCCGAAAACGGGGAACGTGGGCTAGGAGTCGCTGCGATCGCTACGTTTATCGATAAGGGGTGGGGATTTTAGCGTCAATTTTAAATTTTAAATGAACAGCCTTCATTTTATTTTAGGTTATGTGTCATCTTGGTTTTTCTCAAGGAGATATAGGTCTCCTTGATTTTTCGATGATTTTTCAGCATTTCATATGTACCATGCGCACATACATTCCGTACTGTCCACGAATATAGGAGCCGTATCAGTACCATACAGTGTCATTCTAGAAGTCTGTTCACTCACATCATTCATGTAACCAAATCCAACGAATATAGATATAAGGTTATTCAGTGTTTTTTATTCAACTCAGGCTCTGGACCGTATATACACTTTGGTTTCTTCTGGTAATGCTTCTGGTTAGTAAGTGGGCGGTCCGTATATGTCGAATTCCTGACAATTCGGTTCAATATCTGTCACCAGAGTAACCGCTCTGGTAACTTTCGGTTACCAAATGTGTATATACGGACCATACACTCAATTCACAAGTAGATCGAGTGAAAAATATCACAAGATCGAACAGACACCTTTCTTCAAATCTATATTGAATATGAATTCTCTGAATTATATGCAATAAAATACAAGTCATATTATAAAGGGGACTTTGTTATCAGCTTTATTCATAATAAATGACGAAATCAATGAAATTCAAAAGAAATCAATTTATTTATTAGCGTACGTCGGCGTTATACGCTTCTTCCATATCTCTCTAATATTTCTATCATCTGTCACCAGGAAAACAGTTCACTCAGCCAACTTCAACTACAAAATTTTGCCATCCCGTGATGGCCAGCGTGCCTGTTGGCAAAAACATGAACTACCATATTGGTACATTTTTAGGGGATAAAAAGTCTCAAAGCAGCGATCGTTCTCCTTCTCTCTACTCTCCATATTTACAGCAAAGTGTAACTTTTTGTTCACAGCACAGCCTTCTAAAGGACTCGGCTGTGTTTACAGTGACTCTATCAAACATTTGGTATAGTCACTGTACTCACATTTACAGTGACTCTATCTCGTTAGAGTCACTGTACTTACATTACGTTTACAACGCCATCTCATTGTCTAATGTATTTTAACCAGAGTAATATCTCTGGTTTTAACTAACCAAAATGTAGTTGGTTTTAAGTACTAGAGATATGAGATACTAGAGATACTGGTCCAGAAATTGGAAAAGGGCAAAATTTGTTGCAAGCTGCAAACCTGCTTATATTAGTGTTCTGTGCTGCAAACGGCAGGGAATTCCGAGCTGGCTATGGATGATGCTAACAAAGAGTAACTGTTGTTACTCTTTGATGCTAATGCTTATGTTTTGATCAGTTACATGTTTAATTCATTTGAGTATTTTGTCCGAAGTTTATTGCAAATGGTAAATTTCGTGCCGTGCACTTCGGCCCGCGAATTGATTGTAGCTTCAGGGCCTGTTCCGGGATGGACTTAACTGTAAGTACAGAATAGATTTTGCAATTAAATTTGAGTGCCACTTTAATCCCTCAAATGAGGGATTAAAAGTATCTTTTCCCAAAGTGCATAAAAGTGTTTATTTGAGAAATTTTTGTTTGACAATGAATCTCAGTGGAAAATATCTTGAAACTATGGAACTACCCTCCATACTTGAAACATAAGATGTCTAAAGCTACATTCACAATCAATTCACGGGCCGAAGTGCACTTCGGCACGGAAGCTTAGCAGATGGCGTTCTCCGTTACCATTCACAATGAAATTCAAGACAAAATTTCTTGCAAGTTGCAAACTATCACTTCGGCAAGGAATTTCGTGCCGGCTATAGATGATGCTGATGCTTATGTTTTGATCAGTTACATTTTTGATTCATTTGAGTATTTGGTTCCAAGATTATTGCGAATAGTGAATTTCGTGCCGAAGTGCACTTCGGCCCGCGAATTGATTGTGAATGCAGCTTAAAACAGTTTTAGACATCTTATTGAAACATGATTGAAACGCTACTGATCCATAAAAAAAATGCATCACCGAAGGTCAAAGTGACAAAACGAGTATTTGATGTTCTGTGTGAGTAATTCTGCATATCCTACGTGTTCTATGATCGTTGCGATGAGAAAATTTAAATTTCAAATGGCCTGCTTGCTTTCTGACCATAGACAAAGGTTGTTTCTGACAATCCGAATCGTCTTCGCACATTCTGAGAAAATAAAAAATATGCTGATATATAAACAAAAGATTCGTATATACTTATAATTAATCATTCCATAATGTTCAAACCTATCGAATTCACAGTGCAAGAAATTACAACGTGCGTGCGTCTTTATGCACCTCGCAGATAAAATTGACAACTACAATTATTATTGAATGAGTTAGAATGGTGTAACCACTGTAACCTAAACCAAAGATCTTTGCCTAAACATTTACTACCACATTTCATTAAAAGTGAAATCTAGGAAGGATGTCTGAAGGCCGACTTTCTTCAGTTGTAAGGTAGACATCCTCGGACGTTGTTGCATTCATGGAGAGAAAGTTTAGGTTCATCTCTTGAAAGCAGTGAATCTGGTTTGACCTATCTAATCCAGTATTTGGTTCAACTCATTCTTTGTGGAAGATTAAGATATGGAGATTGAAAGGGAAAGAAACTTTCAATTTATTGTAAGAAATCTGTTTGCTGGGGGTAAGTGAAAAGTGGAAATTTTTAAATTGTATTGATGACTCAGATTAATTCATTGATCTTATGTTTATATTTCCTCAATCATTCAAGCTTCAGAAATATAATAATTCAAATTTTTGTAACTTTTCATCCCTAAATTCAATTAAAGATAATGTTTCCTCATATCACAGAAAATAAAACTTTCTAATTAATACTTATTCAACATTGATAATTGATGTATGAGCATGACCTATTGTGAAATATTTATCGCTTTATAGTTATTATTGCAGTAACCCATAAATAATTTATTGAATTTCTATGTTTTCAACTTCAACATTCCATTATCATCTTAACTAAAAATAATTCTGGTATTATTTTATGTTTGTTTTTTAATGTTTAATGATGACATTATTTTTGAGAAAAATGCAATAATATTAAACACCAAGTAATTATTCCCTGTTGACCATTCAAATATTGTGATATATGTCTTTCCAATTACTTTAAACTGTGTTTCAAAACACAAAAATCTGAACAATGGAATAAATGTATTGTTTCAAATAATAGACTGAATAACTGAGTAAATAAGGAGTGAAAGAATTAGAGCATGAAAATTAAAAATGAAGAAGTAACTGGTTTTTCAGAAACAATTTTGGAATGGTACAATTTGAATTGTATATTACTTTTAATTGTTCATTCATTTTACCTAGAAAAAAAGTTGATTTGGCTTGAGATATCAACATAATTTCAATTTTATCAACTTGTATCTTTTTCAATTCACAGGCATTGCTGGCATGGTGTCAAAGACAACTGTGGCTCCTTTAGATAGAGTAAAGATTTTAATGCAAGCACACAGTAAACACCATACGTCCCATGGGGTAATAAGCGGAATCAGACATATCATTACATCAGAGTCTTTAATAGCACTCTACAAAGGCAATGGTGCACAAATGGTTAGGATTTTTCCTTATGCTGCAACCCAATTCACTTCTTTCGAAATCTACAAGAGGCATCTGGCTGGAATCATCGAATCTAAGTCGCATATAGACAAATTTTTAGCAGGTGCTGCTGCAGGATTAACAGCTGTAACCTTGACATATCCTTTAGACACAATTAGGGCAAGATTGGCATTTCAAGTTAGTATATTTTCTTGTCAAAGATATTCAAGCATGATGAGTATTTCATATGTTCAATATTCATTTTTTGTATAGATCAAGGGTGAACATGTCTATAACGGGATTACACATGCGGCTGTTACCATATTCAAGGAAGAAGGGGGTACCAGGGCATTATATCGTGGTTTTGTACCCACTTTGATGGGTATGGTTCCTTATGCCGGTTTGTCTTTCTATTGCTTCGAATATTTCAAATATGGATGCATGAAATACTTGCCCTGGCTCACCTGCAACCCTTGTCAGAAGAACACAGGAGGCTTAGTGCTCTCTGTACCTGCTAAATTGATATGTGGCGGTAAAGTATTCATAGTATTATACTCAACTCTGTATCTTTTAAAATAATAATAGTAATAGTCCATCTAATCAAAGATATCATAATTTTTATGAAATTTCAGGTTTGGCCGGGGCTGTAGCCCAAAGTGTGAGTTACCCGTTGGACGTTACCAGAAGAAGAATGCAACTGGCCATGTTGAATCCCCAAACAGAGAAGTTTGGACAGAGCATGTTTTTGACTTTGAAATTGATCTACCAGAATAATGGAATAGTGAACGGTTTATATCGAGGAATGTCTATAAATTACATGCGAGCGATCCCTATGGTCGCTGTATCCTTCTCGACTTACGAACTGTGTAAGCAGGTGCTCAATTTAGATACAGGTTTGAAAATTTAAAGAAAAATGTGTACCAAAGGCGAATTCAAGTAGATGGGGAGAATTTGGTTTTCGAATACATATCTTTGTATATAAAGAAAGGGCAGGGTTGGGACAAATAGTTCGTGAAAAGTGTAAATAGTGTTGTAGATTTTCTGCAAATTGCATGTAGTATTTATTGTATTTTAAGAATTTCAACCCAGTGCAATATATTCTGAAAAGATTGTTTTTGTGTATGCTTTTATTTTTTTATAGGTTTTCAGATTTGTTTTGTCATTATGTTTATTGATTGATATGTAATAAAACGATAGTGAACTCGAAAACATTCCAAATTGATATATGATACTTTCATTTGTTTTCAAAAACAAACATATCCTCAAGTATATTTATTCCTTGTATGTTATTTATTTATTTTTATTAAAGGTTGTTGATTTTTAATATATGTTATATAAACGCCATCTATTTTCTTTTATCATTCAAACGATATAAACATGAGGAGATCACAAGAAAAAGGAATCTGGACTTCAGAGAGCTGGTCCTGAATGGCCAGTCTCTGAAGTTCTCCAGTGAGTGTAAATATCTAGGTGTCATCCTGGACAGCCAACTCAAAGGAGAAAACATATAGATAAGACTTTGCAGAGACACGGCGGCCATGTGGGCTTGCAAAAGAGTCTTTGGAAAGACTTGGGTCATGAAACCGATAATGGTACTTTGGCTATACACAGTGGTGGTACGCCCTCTATTGTCACCTATGCGTCTCTAACATGGTGGACAAAAACCGAGGAGATCACCACATGCAGCCGGCTCAGAAACTGCAAAGGCTGGCCTGCGTTGGTGTTTAGCGAGATATGCACACAGCTCCTACAGCAGCGCTTGAGGCCATGCCCCATACCCTATACTTAAATGTGAGGAAATGTAGCCTGCTAAAAGCAATAAGAATATTCCTTAACGGGAACCTCCTACCCGGAAACTGATGAGGGTATTGAATCAACTGGACTCAAACCTCTTGGCAAAACCATCGGATGTTATCATTTTCGATTTCGAAACGCCCTTTGAAACGGTCATAGCTGACCGTCCTAATGCAATAAGTTTCGTAAATCGTTTCGACAAAAAGTCATCCACGTGGTTTACATGGATCAAAATCAGAAAGGGGCACCGGCATTAGCATATAGGGACCTAAATTGAGGATCTCCAAAGCCCTGGGAGGTGAACCCTCTATTTTACAGACCGAGACACTGGCTGCTTACACATGCGCTCAGGAGTATCTTAAAATGAACCTCGAAGGTGCGCATATTTATATCACCACGTACAGCCAGGCCACGCTGCGGTTCTTAGAACCTGAGCCTTTTTGTAGGCTTGGAAAGTACCAATACAAGGCAGCGGTCCAACAATGGGAGTTGAACAACAGATTAACCCTCTGGAGAAACACTCCTGGACTTTCTCAGTCAAAGAAATTCGTGATGATTTCACTAAGCTACACCAGAAAACTGCTAAAGCTGTCACTAACTGAGCTTCAGGTGATGGTGGGACTGCTGATGGGGCACTGTCGGTACAAATATTATTTGCACCGTATGAGTAAATCAGCAGATGAGATTTGTAGGCTCTGTGTATCAGAAACAGAAGAACACATGATATGCAAGTGTCCAGAGCTGGCGGACCTAAGAACCACTCATATGGAGAAACCAGTTCTGGATACCCCCGAGGTAACGGCTAACGCCCCTAAGGATGTTGTCAGTTTTATCAACACCATTGACAACCTCTTTGGGATCCTATAAATGAGTAGGGTAGAGAACAAAAGATCTACATGGTCGCAGTTCCCGAAAGGCTAATAGTGCCAAAAAGACCCCGGTTCAAATAATAATAATAATAACATGAAGAGATGAAAAGTTTAATCAAAAATAAGGCAATAACAAAATAAGCATAATACTATCGAATCCAAAGCAAAAATAGCATCCTCATTTCTTAAAAATAGATTTGAACTTTTTAAAAAACCCTTTTCTGTCAGCGTTTTCTTCAAATTTCTTTGGAGGATTTTCCGCCTTCACATCCGAGGAAACAGAATTACTTGAAATAATATGAGAATCATCAAGACTAATATTTTTCCCCTTCTCCTTAGAGGTATTCTCATTCAAATAATCAGTTTCAATATGAAACAGTTTATCTTCACCCACTGGCGGAATTTGTTGGGCGAAGACACTAAATTCCTATTTGTTTCTGATGTTTTTCTCATCAGATGTCTGAGATTCGCTTTTGTCCTTTTCAGAAACTGATTTTTTTCTTGCAGTAAATGGCCGTTCATCTTTCAGGAATTTACTTCGTACTAAATCTGGGTGTCCCTCTTGTATCATGAGGGTTTCCCAGTTTTCCAGGTCTTCCTTGTATTTTATCATGAGTTCTTCATTCTTCTTAACATATGACATTTTCACAGATTCATCTAAAAGATGCCAGGTTCCTTTCAATTCCTTCATCATTTCATTAATTTTCCGCCCCTGTATGTTTGATTGTTCTATTAAGTACAGAAGGAATGGACCTGGGGGTTTTTTAGGTTTTTTCATATCCTTAAGTTTCTAAAATATGAAAATCAAACCAATTATTATACAAACATGAGTTACAATTCAATAATATCGCAGGTTAGTCACCAACCTTCCTCAACCTCCTCTTTTTGGTACTCTGTGTTTTTTCTCGATTCAATAACTTTAAGTATTCTTTCTGTTCATCTGTTAATTTCATTGAATAATCTAAGTGTTTTTTGGCATAACTTTCCATTTCTGCCTTATATTCATTATCGTATCTTTCTTTGATAGTTGGATGAATATTTTTCCAATCTTGCGCACATTGTTTGACTATTTCTGTCAGCTTCAATTGAGGCTGTTCTTTGAGCAGAACAGGTTTATGTTCCTGAACAAATCTAAAGAACGAGGTCATGGGTTTTTTTGGTTTTTCGGGTAATTCAATGGCATCCTTCGTTTTAACCCCTGCTAAGGGAATATAAAAATAGTTGTGTAGAGTGAATAATCTGAAAGTGGATGTAGTAACTTTTTGGAATATGAAATTTCAAAAACCATTTATGTACCTTCCTGCGTTGAACACTTTGGATATAAAATTAGTGGAAATCATTATATATACTCATCAATTTGGTAGAAATTCAAATTATTCAAGAATAATTTTATGGCTGATAAAAAATTGGTAGGGTTATGTCAAGTCAAAGTCATAGATCATTGTCTTTTTCTTCTTCGTTACGTCAAATTTTTACGACTCTGCAACTTGGACAACATACAAAAAAGACCTTTTTTGTGTGCATTACCGCGTTCGGCAATTACCTCTGACCTCTCGGATTGCTCTGAATCGTTCGTTTACGGTATCCAGATGCAGGATAAACGATAAACGAACAAAGGATTCTTTTGTTACATTCGATCTGTTGTCACGTGACTAAAATATTCGTCCGCTCTCGGATGCCGAACGCGGTATATGGTTGACAACAGTGAACTAATAACTACTAACTAATAACTAATAATAATGGGTTATTAGTTCACTGTATGGAGGGTCTCTACCCTCCATAGTTCACAGAACAGACCCATACTTGACTTACTTTCATAGACTTATAAATAACATAAGTCTATGCTTACTTTATGCCATAGTTCCAGTGCATAGTTCACTGGTTGACAATCAATCATAGAAAAAATATTCAAGGTTAGGCAAAGATTATAACCATTGAACTCTATGGGAACTGTTCCCATAGAGTTCAATGATTATAACTAACTCATAGACTTATAATACATGTTATTTATAAGTCTATGAACTAACTCTATAATCTTTGAGGTTAGGTATAAGTCAGATAAGTTATGTACTCTATCTACGGTTATGTAAACAAATAACAAATGGTTACAGTCCAAAAGTCCAAAGGTTACTTAATTTCACTGTGTGCAGCTTAGCTGTTAGCTTTTACAGTTCCTTCGGTATAACGATAAGACTTGAAAATGCCTTTAAAAGGCATCAAAGTCCTCGAATTAGCGGGCCTAGCACCCGCCCCTTTCTGTGGAATGATTCTTTCGGACTTCGGGGCTTCAGTTTTGAGGGTTGATAGGGTATTTCACATTCATCCCTCAGAGATTCACCCGCCACATTCATCATATAATTTCAGATCTCATCCAACACAGATTTAGACTGTCTTGGGCATGGCAAGCAATCGATAGCTTTGAATTTGAAGGATCAGAAGGGAATTGAGATATTTCGTAAACTCTGCAGTTCGTCTGATGTACTTTTAGAACCTTTCAGAAAGGGTGTGATGGAATCGCTAGGGTTGGGTCCTTCAGTTCTGATGGAGCTCAACCCTAAATTGATATACGCTAGACTAACTGGTTTTGGTCAGTCGGGTCCGTACAGTAACAAAGCAGGTCATGATATAAACTTCTTGGCGATGTCGGGCTTGTTATCGTTGTTTGGTCGTAAAAATGAGAAACCGACATTTCCTGTCAATACTGTATCTGATTTTGGTGGAGGGGGACTGATGTGTGCTTTGGGAATTTTGTTGGCTCTCATAGAGAGAGGACAATCTGGAAAAGGACAAATCGTCGATAATAACATGGTCAACGGTACTGCCTATCTTGGAAGTTGGTTGTATAGGTCGCAAAATTTGCCGATTTGGGGTCAAAAGAGAGGAGAAAATGTACTGGACAGTGGATACCACTTTTACGAAGTATATGAAACTAAAGATGGAAAATATTTATCAGTAGGATCACTCGAACCACAGTTCTACCACGACCTATTGAAGGGCTTAGGTTTGAGTTCAGATGATGCCCCACAATACGATACAAACATGAAGGAGGTTTTTTCAAACATATTCAAAGAGAAAGATCTGAAAGAATGGTTGAAAATTTTCGAAAATTTGGACGCATGCGTCGCTCCAGTCCTGTCTATTGTGGAAGCTCCTTTACATCCACACAACATCGAACAGGAGGCTTTCTACGAATTGGAAGGAAAATTCCATCCTTCACCTGCCCCTAAACTGAGTAGAACTCCTGGTTCTGCTAAAAATAAAAAAGTACCAGAAATAGGGGAACATACTCAAAGTATCCTCAGAAGTTTGAACTATTCTGATGAACAGATCTCTGAATTAGAAAGAAATGGTTGTGTTGGGATATATCGGCCAAGCAAACTTTGATGAATTCCCTCAATCTGCTTCAACAGTGACTGGTCTCAAATTATACAATTAAAGAAAAAAGGGGATAATTCAAAGTGAACTTGATGGATTATTTCTAGAATATTGTACAAGGGTTGTGAGGATAATGGGAATAGGATTAGAATTTTATCTGAAAAATGAGACTGTATGAAAACCCTAAGAAAAAAATTATGCACATTTTGGTTTTTTGACCAATGAAAATATTTATTTTGAATAATAATATAAATTGAATTGAATGAGATAATTAGTTATTTAACCTCGTTTTTTCTGAGTTCATTATTTTAAAACATTTTTCATTATACTTCCCTTACTGTACGCAAAAAAATGTATCTCGCGTAAAATCCTGCTACAGAATCAAGTGGGTTTCAGACATCGAACAATTTCTTGAGCCTCATTGAAATTCGAAACGTCTTGTACATTTATTACATAGCTCAAAAATTTAAATACGAATAATGAAGTAACTATACTTCGAGAAACATAAAAGGTAAACCGTATTTGATGAACTCTCAAATGACGAAGCAGAAAATTAAAAAGATAATTAAAATACTGGTGAAGAAATAGCCGATAATTTGCACTTTCATAAAGGAACAATATAAACATTATCGTACGGTTATCGCAAGCGAAATATCCTGCCAAATAGATTAAAATAAAGACGGAAAGGTAAAGGATACGCGAAATTGTTAGGTAACTCTTCAGTTTACAGCTGTGTCGAAGAAAAATTCTTTCCTAATTTAGTGAATGTTCTCTTCCAACGATTGTTTTATTGCGAAGCGCAAAAGTAGCTGGACGTATTCATAAATTACATAAGATAATTATAGAAATAAAATTGGATACGAATTTGAAGTGATAAATTCAGTAGCTGGTAAGTGTATTTATTTTTCGGACTTATTTTTTCGAATGAATAGATGTTTTCGATGCTAAAATATTCGGTTCCCCATTTTAACCTGAATAATTTGTTCAAAACAGGCGTGTACCCTTTAAAATATTTTATGTCGTCACAATCAAAAATTATAGAGTTAGGTAATTCTATAATCTTTGGTCACAATATTATCATCACAGAACACTAAGGAAAGATTATTTGTTATTATACAGGATGGCCTATAGGTACCATAGATAAACTAATCTAAATTGTCTAGGGCCTATACAGAACGGCGTGAAATCATCAATTCATCATCATGTATGACTGTTGCTCAGCGCGTAGAGTGTAGAAATGATGGCACTTTCACCCATTCATTGTATGATAACAAATACAAACAATTCGCTTTCGATATTATATTATCTATCAGTGCCAAAATTTGCCAACGATGAGACCTAAGCTATCAGCAATATCTTATATCGTGCCGTTTCAAGTCGAAGATCATACACCTATTATGGTTAGTTGACCTGAACTGGCCAGGTGCATCATCCACTTTCTACCTTGTACCACTTCTACTTCGAGTACTTCGTACTAGATCTAGACGGCCGAAATCATTGTGCAGCGAGGGGTATGTAAGAAAAACCTTTATACATAATTATAATATCAGATAGTATATATCTAACACCCAACGTTTGAAAATTAGCACGGATCTGTACAAAAGAAACATTTGAAGTGACTGCATCACTTGGCTCTCACGTTAGAGGTGCCTCAAATCCTACATCGAATGAGAATAACAAAGACATAGTTTCATTCTCGATGTTCATTAATAAAATTTATTTGAAATGGCAATTATAATCTAAAACTTCTTTATATCCTGACTTTTTTTTCCTAAAAAATTGTTCCTTTGATCACAAAAAAATAAAATAATATTCGAATTTCCGCCACATAGAATCAAAGTTAGATAAAATGCGTTAAAAAGGCAACTACTTTAGAAAGTATGACATTCAGTTTAATTTTTCCAGTGTTTTCTTCATATCACAATAGGAAATGAATAATAATTGTAATAAATAATAATAAACATTTGATATTAAATATAAAGTTGATTATTTTGCCGTAAGGGCTGTAACTTGGAAGGGAACGGAAGTTTTGAACAAAAATAAGTGAAAGAGCCCCCGAATTTTGGTTGATCACCCTTCAAAATTCTTCGCATCAATTCAGTAACAACCAGTACATATACCGCGGGTGGCCCACCCCAGACGCGGCGCTCATTTTGAGGGAGTAAATGAAGATATTTTGGAAATGGCACACCCAGTATTTCTATAACTCGTTGAACGTAAAAATTAATTTTGAAACTATCTTCATAAGGTTTTTCCTACTCCTAAACCTGATAGTTTCTCAGCAGTTTTTGACGATTTTATTTGTAGTTGATGTTTGAGAATTAATTATATGATCACTGTATATTCCAGAGTTGAAATTTTTTTTATATTTAGGAGTAGCCAACTTGTCTACTCGAAAAAAAGTCTGTATCGCTGGAGAAACTATAGTTTCTTCATTAATTGCTATTTAAAACAAAACTCCATATTTTCAATTTTTCGCCATTATCTCGTGAGGGGTGTTTCTAAGGTATAAAGTGATCTGAAGAAACTCATCATAATTTGAGCTTGCCATTCCATTTTTGATGTCAAATACAGGATGTTACATTTAAAAAAGTTTAACTTTGATTTATATATTTGTTTTCGAACACCCTGTAGATATGACAATAATTTCAAATTGTGCTTTTGAACACCCTACACACACCACAAGAAATGATTTTCAGAATATCTTCATTTACTCCCTCAAAATGAGCACCGCGTCTGGGGTGGGCCACCCGGTATGATCCTTCTTGGAGTCATTTCAATATCGTCAATTTTCATATTCTCGGAGGAAAAATCCTTGAAATTAATTCAATCTTACATAATGACATTATAATGCCACAATAATTAACTATTGAGACGTATTCTTGTTCCAATAATTTGTCCTTGACCAAACGCTATGCCAAATTAATTTTTTTTTATTTGAAATTTTGCAGCACATAAAATATAGTGACAAATTTCGGTTTACGTGAATGAAGTAGGTACCTATTGTACACTTTTATTAATTTTTTATCTTTATTACTTGATTCTTCATAAACATTGTTCAATATATTTTTCATGAGATGTTGAATCACGAAGGATTTTTTACGGATAATATTGATTCTCTTATAGAATTTCTCATCGGTATTCAAAATTTGATCATTCATTTTATTTTAATTCCTCAATAAAAGCGACTTTATAATTTTCGAACTTTTTTGACAAGATCATTAAACGCAATAACTCATGAACTAGGGAACATATTTTCAATTATCTCATGAATTATCGGGTTAAGGATTTCTCAAGTGACCTTGAGAAATACAGACTAATATTTTTTTTTTATGTATTAGATATTCGAGAATTTTAAGAGCTGCAACCAACTTCAAAAAAAGATTATGTTTTTCGAGGTCTCATATACTGATTAAACTAAGCATGAAAATTTGCACATATAAATATACCCGATAATATCGACTACAAGTACTAGAAAGAGCAGAGATTGGAATAAACCATATCTCCTTTTGAAAAATTGAGATATTCGAAATAGGCCATAAGCCAGTGAATTATTGCATAAATAATATGATTAAGGGCACTTAAAAAATTCATATTAGGTAGAGATTTATAATAATATCTAGCTTGCCCGTTTCTACTTAATGAATGATTTAGTTATTTCTCTTCCGTCACAACATTTCTTGTTTTGGTTTCTCTTTTCGTTTTTTTTTCAGATTTTTAATTCCATGTAGGTTTGTATATATTTTTTCTTTTTCCAGAGATGAGTTTTCAATACTTATCATAGTATTAGCGATTACCCATCTAAAACCCTTATGCAATTATATCATATCCATTTTTTTCAGCAAAGACAGAAAATACGAATCCAAACTTCCAATAATTGTGGGAAAAAGATGAAAATTGCTCAATTAATGCCCATTTAGAGGAGACCCGACGTAAATATGCCAGCTTCAATAATTGGTTCCAATCGTAATCATGGACGCAAACTACTGACTGATGAATTTGCTGAAATATTCGAATCACCCAATTAAGCTCGGCGTTCAAACAACGCTAAACTATTGAGGATATGATTTCGCCGAAACACATATGCGTTGAACAGGCTGACCACTCAACATTAACCCTTTTTTTAATCGCTCAAAAAGAGACGGCTGTGATTTCTTCTGGTGAATAAGGAAATAAAGTGAAAATCGATTTAATGGGAGGATTTGGAGAAGATTCTAAAGTTGATGAGAAAATCGACGAGTTTGTGCATGTGCTTCACGCCATTAACGAGGGAGTGCAAGTGGATAATGAGCCGAAATGGAGACACAAATTTTGGCAGATATTCCCTTCTGTTTGTGGTGAGTAAATTTTTTGAGAACTTCTTCCTAATTCTGTTGCTATTTTTGCTTATAAAATATTCGTATTCAGCATCCCTCTTAGCGATACCTTTCGGTATAATGTTAGGATGGCCATCAACGGCTTACCCTTACTTGCTTCAAGAAGCTTCTGTGATACCAATCTCATTGAGCCAAAGTGCCATGATAGCTGGATTCTTCATGCTTGGGATAACGACAGCTACACCGTTTTCGTCTAAGTATCACATAGGGCCGAAATATGGAATATGGATCGGTAAGTATTAAAGCTGATGAAGAAAATAATAAACTGCTCGACAAGAGTTAGGGATTTCGTATTCAATCGTTTTTAAAAGTATGCAATCTTCGTGAAAATCGCTGTAAAATCATTTAAAACTCAATAACAACTTGAATCGATCCAATAAAAATCAGTATGAGACATTTCGTCAATCTGGTCGCCTTTTTTTTTGGTTCTTTGCATATGCTTCATGGATGTTCTTATTTTGAAATGAAGTCAGTTTATCAACGGCTTCGATTTGAAACGAGTTTTCTGAAAATGGCCAAGACGTAAATTAACAAACGCTGAGGCTAATAGGGCTATCGGAATGCTACAGGGTCGCCTAAGGGTACGTTCATACCGAAGATGCCTGGATGAGCGCGGTGGAGGTCGCGGTCGCGGTCGAGGTTTACATCGATGCCTGGCTGTACATGTCAAAGATGCTTTCCTTTCAGTCAAAGCTTTCAGCTTTTTAGTATTATTTGAGGTTTTAGAAGAGGCTGACGTAATCCGGAAGTTTTTTCATTGAATATTTAATAATGTACAGAAGCAACAGTAGTGATGATAGTGATTGCATGTCTGCAGGAGAAAAGTGGTGGATGATATGTAATTCTTCAAATCGCAGGTTTAGTGCCCATCCTATAAACCAAAGAAGACAATACCTGGGGGAATACCATCACTTGTTTAAAGAGCTTCGAAATCATTCTGGCAGATTTCATGCCTATATGAGAATGAGTCTAGATTCATTCCAGTATATATATGACAACATAAAAATGAAAATTGAACGTTGCAATTATAATAACTATCATACGAACCCGATTTTAGCTGAAGAAAAACTAGTAGTGACAATAAGGTAAGTGAAAATATATTTTTAATTAACATTTTTGATTAACATTATTAATTATTGCAATTTAGTTTAAATTAAACGTGTATAGTTATTCGAAGATTCTAAATCTGCTGAGGTCTGATCCGTGGGTATGGAGGAGGGTAATTCATACGGCAGGAAAGACTGCGTATTCCAGTGTGGTTCACACCGAGAAAGACCAGATTGGGTATGTGGGGCGTGTTCTATCTGAGTTGTAGTATGGGCCTGATTCGAAGGATAGAGTATTCCAAATAAATGGTTCTGCATATCCATCCGGAATTTTAATTTATCTCGAGGAGCCAATTTTTTCACGTAAGGGAGAAGGGAATTGAAAAAGCCTATATCTTCATCATTGGGGTCCCGGGATATTTTATTCGTCCGTAAGGCTAGTTTTTCTTTTTCAATATCAACTAGCTGTCTCCCAATTTCTATTTGTGGCGTTAGTCGCCGTTTATAACCTGTTCGAGATATAGAGTATTTTGAACCTGAAGAAGCCTGATTTACAGGTGCAACCACATCTTGATGTGATTCTGAACTAGGACTCATCACATTTGTCTGTTCAGCGTCACTATTAGATTCCTCCACATTTGAATACTCTGAATCCTGTGTTTCGTGCATTAAATTTGTAGATGAGTGACGAGGCGTGAACTGATCGCGCAGAAAATGTAATTTTTCAAAATAAGGCCACTGGCAAACAATTTCATTTTCCGCCCCATCTCCTGACCGACCCTGAATTTTCTTTATTTGTTTCCCATATTCTTGTCTTATATTTTTCCAATATTTTCGTGCTTCTGCTTCTGTAACAAGAAACAATATTGAAAGTCGGTGTTTTCACGACAACAAAAAATATCATAATTAGATGGAGCATTAATTTATGAGAGTGCAAAAAATATTAATTATACTCGCTTCGTAAAGTTTTTTATTGTTTAAACTTATTTTTTGTTACAGATATCTTGCAACAGGATGCAGTTTCAGATCATTGGCCTTCTCGTTTAGGATGGGAATCTCGACAGTGGGAAAAATTATTAAGGAAGTATGCGCAGCTCTATGGGAAGTGTTCCAGCCACTTCACATGAAACAACCCACAACGGCTGACTTTTTACGGATATCTGAAGAATATGAAAGACTTTGGGATTTTCCAAACTGCATTGGATCGTTAGATGGCAAACACGTTCGAATAAAGTGTCCTTCTCACTCAGGTTCCATGTTTTTCAACTACAAACATTACTTCTCCATAGTTTTACAAGGGCTAGTTGATGACCACTATAGATTTATTTCTATTGACGTCGGTGGCTACGGGAAGCAGAGTGACGGAGGAACATTCCAGGCTTCAAAACTTTCCAAATTGTTAGAAAAAAACAAATTAGGAATCCCAGAGGAAAAAAAAATACCTCATTCTAACCATAAACTACCTCATGTTTTTATTGCCGATGAAGCTTATCCCCTAAAAGAAAACTTAATGAAACCCTATTCCGGACAAATGTTGAACCCCTCACAAGAAAATTTCAATAGGCGATTATCTCGCGCTCGAAAATGTGTTGAGTGTGCATTTGGAATATTATTTGCGAAATGGAGAATTTTGAGTTGTGTAATTGAAACACACGAAGATACTGCGGATAGTATTATTAAAGCAATCTGTATACTACATAACATCATTATTGATAAAGAGTCATATCTTATGAATATTTCAGATTATCCACCAATCCCAGAAAGGTGTAATTTACAAAGGTCTAGATCGCATAATGCTTCAACTAACAGAGCAAAAATAATTCGGCAAAAATTTACCGAGTATTTTGACGTCAATCCTTTAAATTCACATTAATAATATGTAAGCATGATAATAATACATAACACTGTACAGAGTTTGAAAATGATTTGAATATTATAAAAAATGTTATAGTTACATAAAATATTCTATGTTATTCAATATACTTACCTGTCACTTTAAATGTTGCTGCTATTTTCTTCCACTCCCTTGCCAGAACATGCCTGTTGTGATGTTGTTTATGTCGCTTATCCCATATAGCAGGAATACTAAAGACCAAATCTATTAGTTCATCCTTATTCATTGTAACTGAAGACAAATAACGTAACTGAAGACAAATCGAAATAACCGAAATGAACCAAACGGCTGACAAACGAACTGAAAAATAAATACGTTACCCTGGTGAATGTCACGTGATTTGAAGAGCGCCAATAAGCGTGCAATGTACCTCGCGGCAATAGCTCGATCGCCATATAAAATCAAATTATTTTGTTCTGCGATCGACATCGCTGTAAACCGCGATGATAAGCGGCGAGGGTGAACGGGTGAAACATCCTTGGTATGTACGGTCCCATTAGAATATGAAGGTTTGTTTCGACATCGATGTAAAGATCGCGACCGCGACCTCCACCGCGCTCATCCAGGCATCTCTCATCCAGATATATGGATGAGCGATCGACATCGCTGTAAACCGCGATGATAAGCGGCGAGGGTGAACGGGTGAAACATCCTTGGTATGTACGGTCTCATTAGAATATGACGGTTTGTTTTGACATCGATGTAAAAATCGCGACCGCGACCTCCACCGCGCTCATCCAGGCATCTTCGGTATGAACGTACCCTAACTCAGGTTGTTGTAGCGGAAAGGTTCCAAGTCAGCCGAAGTGTGATATCTCGACTTTGGAATAGGTTCAGGGAGACAGGTTCCGTGTTGGAAAGACCAAGGCTTGGTGGGCGACGAAAAACAACACCTGCTCAGGATCGTTTCATCACCGTTTCGGCGAGAAGAAACCCTACATCTATGTATAGAATGCTTCGGAATACTCTTCAAAATGCAGATGGGGTCCAAGTTTCCATCGAAACCATCAGACGATGTTTGAGAGAGGTGAATCTAGGTTCTAGACGTCCATTAAGAGGAGTTCCACGTGACCATAAGCGTCAAAGACTGGAATGGGCAAGGCAACATATCAATTGGAACGATCAATGGCGTAGTGTCCTGATGAATCCAGATATGGACGATTTTCAGATTCTCGAAGAATAAGGGTATGGACAATCCCACGCATACCCCGTAATCGTCGCTATGTCCAAGAAGTCCATCCATTCCGAGGGTTTAGTGTTATGGTATGGGCCGGGATATGTTTCAACCGGCGCACAGATCTACACATTTGTCCTGGGAATATGACCGCCTTACACTATAGGGAGCATGTCATTGACAATGGTGTGCCAAATTTTCACGCTGCTATTGGTGAAGCAGCCATGGTTGAGAATGCGCGCGAGGAGCTTGGTATTCCACATTTACCAATATCTCCGCACTCACCAGATTTGAATTGCATAGAACATGCATGGGATATATGCTCCGAAGAAGATTAGACAATCATCAACCTACCCCAGAATCCTCAAATGATCTGAGAGAGCTTCTGCCCCGTTTATGGAACCAAATTCCTCAAGAAATGTTCAACAACCTCGTGTGTAGTATGCAAAGAAGATGTCAAGCTATTTATTGATGCCCGTGGAGGCCATATATTGTACTGATAGTCCTAAAATGCTTGAATTCTCTGGGAATAAAATTTCGTTATTTTACTCGATTTTTCTTAACCACCCTGTATGCGCTGCAGACCTACAGGCTAAAATTAATTTGCAATTTGAAATCATATTAATATGAATTTTCATCACAAAAATCTTATTTAAACTATTTTTTGCAATTTGAGTCAATATCCCTAACTCATGTGGAGCAGTTTATTTCGAAAACAAAAATATTATATAGGAAGAGTTCTATCGTGTCACGTTATGGGAGAAATTCTGCTCCACAATTTGGCAACGTCAATTTTCATAAATAGCTCGGGCCCTCTTTGTAAGGGCCGCCGTCTACAGTTATCACCATAACAACCAATGACGGCTCGTCCGGGTATGCAGGGTCGGCCGGGCCGACCCAAAAATAATCGAGAAATTGAAAATAATTACAATTATTTTATTCTTCAAAACTTATTCCAAATGATTAATTTCGATATTAAATTCTCGATTAATTCCCTAGTAATACGTACGACAACTTATTTCGATCAACGTGACGCCCCTGTCGCCCTGAGTTAGTTCTCTTTCCTTACGATAAACACGCTACACGCTAGGTCGGCCAGCCGGCAGTAGCCTAGCGAAACGCTTCAAGTTATTGTACTATACAGCACCTACGTCGCACGCAGTTATCACCAAGTTGAACATCGTATTACGTCGCTGCTAGATACATACACGGTCGGCCAGCACGAGTTGGGCCTACCTTGCTATGGTTTGGTCGTTTAGTTGTCATATTTCTAGATTTCCTCTTTATCTATTGTAAGATATTATATTATCAAATGAATAGTTAATCATTAAATATTATGTCTATTTTAGAAAAGAGCGTATTCGCACCTTTTAAGAGTAGTTTTAGTCAATGATAATATAATAATATATCCCTAATTATAGTTAGATTTTTTTATTATTAAATGAATAGTTAAGTTTTGAAAAAGGGTATTCCGACCGTATAAGAGTAGTTTAGTGATTTTTCGACCATAAAAATTCGTAATTCCTAGTGAATTTATAAGGGCACGCTGATTTCGATATTTCGAAGCTTCTTGAATACGCGTAGGCCGGCCGGCCGAGCCTCGGAGTGGGGATATAAGAATCGCATCCGCATCGCTGTTCCCATATTATGAATTGAATTAGGTCAGTGTCGTAGAATAAGAGAAAGGGGTGCACGTGTTTATCAGTTTTCTTCGATTCATTTCGTAAATTTTGACAATCTGAGTGGGTTCTAAATTTCTTTAATTGTTTAATAATTGGAGTAGTAGCAAATCGAAACAAACTTTGCATCCTGTCACAAGATCATGTGACAGTAGAAGGAAGAATGGTGAAATAAAGAAAGGAAAAATTAGTTCATTTTCACTTAAAATCAAAATTGTAGATGTGTTTCAGTGAACTTAAAATTTTGATTCGTATTGACGTTTTGTGTTGTAATAAATTTGTTATCGGTATTTACAGAGAGACACCGAAGAAGAATAAAACTATTATTCAAAAGCTGGGCAAAAACAGAGAAGTATAGTACATTCTTTCTCCAAAAACAAGCCTTTATATCGCATTGAAAACGAAACTTTTATACACTGTTGTATAAAAATAAATCAGACTATATTTACAGGATGGGGCATAAGTCTGGAATAAAATTAATATTTCTTCAATATTAATCAACCACACAAAATGAAGACACTGAAACCCACCAATTGCTTTTCAATAACCTTCTTCTTCTATCAATGAGTAGTTTCTCAACCAATAACTTAACATCAAGATGCTGAAAAACATGTCATTTCTGATTGCATTTATTTTTGGGAAATAAAATTGAATATTTTTTTCCATCCCTTAGCCGCAACCCTATCCAACTTATCTTCAGAAACTTAATCGACAAAAAATATATCAATATTTAATTTTAGAAAAACAGAGATTATGGTGGGATTCCGCGTTTTCATTTTCAGTTATTGGTTGAACAAATAGATATTAATTTTATTTCAGGATATTCCCCTGTATATCCTGGGTCTGGCCGACCCACATCTTATGGGCACGAGCCGTCACTGATAACAACGTAGTCCCGCGTTGCCAATCGATGTACGAGAACAACAAAACGGAAATATTGATATTTTTCTCCTTTTGGTTGAGTTTCAAGTTGGTTATCAGTGGATTTTGTCAACATTAAGGTTGTTACCATAAGAGACACTTCGCCAAAGTCGCATTTTAGAACAAACTACCTGTTCCATTCTAATAGGCTACGGCCAAAGATATTTCACACATCTTTGGCTACGGCCGCTAAGGGTCTTGGTGGCAATATTTGTGTTCTGTGGTGGCTAACGAAAGCATTCCTAAAAGCGTTGCCAATGCCAATCGAGGTGTCTTTACGTGAAAGTTCGATATTTTAATCAGTCCACGGGTACAGTAATCGATATCTAAATAATTATGTGTTTTTCAGGTATGGCGTTCTTCATCCTCAGCTGGATCTTGATGTATCATTCGTCTAACGTCTTTTGGCTGCTGAGCAGCAGGTACACAGCAGGGCTTGGAGGTGGTTACGGTTTCGGCCAAGTCAAAGCTTACATCAAAGATATGTGCGAACCAAAACTTAGCGCGGTTTTGATCAAACAACTTAATTTCTACGGGTTCTTCGGCATCATAGCAGCCTTCACAATCAACATATTCTTAGACTTCAGGGGATTCTCCCTGATGGCTCTCATAATTTCGGCGATCATTCTGTTCATCACTCTATTCCTTCCCAGTTCACCTAAAGACTTCATCAGAGCAAACAGGATAGACGACGCTCTAATACTCCTCAATTACCTCAGAGGAAAAAAAGATCACACCCAAGAAATCAAGAATATACATCAGGGTCTCTCTCAAAAAGAAGCTGAATTTCTTATACCGATAATGAGGGACAGAATTTTACGCAACAAGCTCATAAAGCTTGTTTCGATGGTTTTCCTGCAGCAATTTTCAGGCGCGCCAACATCCTTAGTTTACTGTCAAATTATATTTTCAGAATCTGGCTGCCCCACTCCGGAGTACTGTGCGGTAATTTATGCTATAATTTTTTTTACTTCAAACGTGTATGGCGCTTTTTACTTATCGAGTTTGAACAAAAAGTGTACCTTGATTTTATCGAGTCTTAGTAGCGCGGCCATGCTGGCGATACAAATTTTAGTTTTGTATTTCGAAGTCAGCGATAGATGGCCTTATGTTTCGCTTTTCGTGATGATATTCTTCATCACTTTTTACTGTTTAGGGGTGGGTACTGTACCGAGTACTTACATCTCAGAGTGGTTCCCTGCCAAGTACCAACAGGGAATTTCCAATATTTTCACTATGGAATTTTATATGTGCGCACTGGTAGCCACAAAAACGTTTCAAGTATTCATGTCTTCGAATCCACTCTACGTAGGTTTTTTTCTATTCATTACGGCCGACCTTTTTTTGCTTATATTTGTCATGATATTCCTAGAAAACGATTGTGATACTAGAAAAAAATATCTGAGATCCAATGGCTCTAACTTTTTGAATGCCAAAGATGGAAAACCTCATCCTGTTTAGTGACTTAATTTTAATTCCATCGAATTATCTGAAATATGGTTCGATTTCAATGAAATTATTTTATTTTTAGAATTGCGCTGCTGGCGGCGTTCTTTAATATCTTATTGAATTACCTCAATTTTCATTGGCCGATTACTTAAAATGAAAGTGAGAAGCATAAAGTTCTTACTCCTGTTTTTTCGGAAATTCATTTTGAACAATTTTCATTACTGTTTACAGTGTTTACTTAGAATATACATAATGCAGAAGTAAAGAAAAATTCCAACACAAGTGTAAAATTCTTGAAGAATTTTGTTTCAGGAATAAATAATTGTGGATTATTGCTCTAATGAAGAAATCATTTATGATTTTTTCAGTTAAATCTGTATCTTTAAAATACCCTTTGTTAAGAGTTATAAAAAATAAAAATATTTTTTCATCGGCTTCTTCCCATTGATCCCTTATGAAATTTCCAAAAAAATTACTTTTGTATTTTCATTGGAGAAGACCCCAGAATGGGGGTCAAACTTGTGTGTAATTTTTCACATAAGAGAGACTTTACGATATAAAAACAACTTTATTTATAAAATAGATTATGAACCTGAGCAAATATTCTTACTGTGAATTTGTTACATATTTCATATAATCAACACTTATATATTCATTACAGTAACATTGGTATTATATTTGTACTTAATTATATTTTGGTACAATACACTTCTTCTGGTTAGTGTACGGAGGGAATATATCACAGGTTCAATCATGCATAACAGCACTTATTTTTACATTCATAAAATGAAGAGCACCATCCATCAATATTTAACTGATGCCAGCTCATTTAGATTGAAAAATTGTTAAATCATAAAGATCCAGTAGAACCTGACTATTAGATTGAAATTATCAATCCGACTTTTGAATAGAATAGAATTATTTTGAGCATAGGGACCTTCATCACTATTAATTTTCAAATTTCACAACCCTCTCATGGCATATGGAAGTAGATGCCTATGCACAATTAATTTCTGATTATACAACCTTGATTCCATGATAGTATCACCAATTACTATGATTGTTAACGGGGTATAAAAATCTAAGTACCAAAATTGAACTTACAATAAAATAATGGTAGCAAATCGAGGAATGATCAATGTTGAAAGGACTTGGTTACTGTTTACCCTTACTAGCTTCTAGCAAACATTCCCTAACCAATATTCTTGCGTTTACGATGGTTCTTTTGAGCCTTTCGGCAGAACTTCTACTTCCAGCATAGGTTGGTCGGACTTCTCTTCCCATTTCTTCAAGTACGGTCAGAAGTTCGGTATATTTCGATTGACCTGGTATTGAAGTCTCCTGTTTACTTTGAGGCAAAGGAGTCGGAGGTTTAACAATATTCATAGGAATTGCAGTAACTGTTACATCACTCAATTTTGATTCAACAGCTTGAATGTCCACTGTTTCCATCTCGATAATTTATTAAATAATAAAATTAGAATAGTTCACGTAAATCACAAGGGATTTCAGAACTTAGAAATATTGCAACTGGAAATCAAAATTCAACACAAAAAGAGTTAGGTTACTAACACAGAACATAATAATAACAGAACGCATAGAAGCCATAGATTGTCTATGATAGAAGCATTGAACTCCCATAGAGTTCAATGCATAGAAGTGTCTATGCGAGAAAGAAGATTTAATCTTTGCTATGTGTCTGAACCACAATCTAAAATTTAAACGCCGCCTAGTAGCCAAATCCCTAAACTAAGATGTGAGTATCGAGTTTTACTTGTTTGAGTTTAATATTTCAATATATTTTCATTACATATTTTTGTTCTAGTGAATTTTCTGTTGTAGGACAGTAGGACGATTAATGAAGGCAATACTCATTTCCATAATTTTTAGTGCCGAGAAGTATCAGATTAAATTTCTGACATAACTGAAGTTGTGCATACTTTACTGAAAAGTGATCAATATTAAATTTGTCGAGAATTTGAAATTTTGCTATCTGTTAATGAAATTAGAACTGTAGAATCAGTGTTCAGGCTTCTTGTTTTGTTGGTTGCAATTGCTGAAAAGTAATTTCTCTATTGGTATATTGAAATATATAATATTTTTTCATCAAAATAAATATCTTAAATATAATATTTACAGATAGAAGAAATTTAACGGACATAACTCTCTGAGAAATATTAACCGTAGAAACGTGTTTTGGGCTTTTGGCCCTCATGAGTAGTCAGTACCGTAAAATGGGGTTACTTTGAACGGTTTTTTGTTTTGAATCTATATATCTCCAGTAAGGCAGTGAATGAAAAATTCCAAAAAAATATATGTTACGGGCGTCAGTTCGTCCTTTCTAATGACAAAAAAATGAGATCTCAAAACGATCAATAACATTTTTTTTTTAATTAATTTGTGGCTGTTCAAAGTAACCCCGCAGTCGGGGTTACTTTGAAAGCATATAATGAAACCATGCAATTTCAATGTAACTCCACAGATAAGGTTTCTTTGAACACTTCAAAACTAGAAACTTCTTGTTTTCGAAAGAAAAAAAAATTTATTCAACAGAAATACACAATTTACATAAAACGAGGACGCTTCACGCAAAGAATTCTGTTTTGATTTTATTTCACTTAGAGCTTTCTCTAAGGCTTCTGGTGTAAAGTTGGCTTATTTTCTTGCTCCAATTGTTCTTTTATAAGAGCGGACCATTTTCAGCAAGATAATAATAGAGCTGGGGCTTCATTGATCACGTGCTAGGGCTTCATTGAACACGGTTCAAAGTAACCCCGAAAACGATGTCTAACCTCATTGTTGTAATAAAAAATTCATACAAAAAAAGTAAGTTGAAATATTTCAAATTGTTTCAATATAGCTCTGCTATGAAAATGTATTGTTGTAGCAAATATATTTTGTGAACATTTAGTGTGAATACTTACGGCTGCAGCAACAGAAGTTTGCACACCTTTTCGAACGTTACTTTTTTAGATTAGAAATGAAATGCCGAGATTGCCTACTTCATAGAAATAAGTTTCATACCAGTGTTGACATACCATTCTTAAATGTGTGACGAATTGAGTGGTGAAAACTAGATGTCGCTAAACCTAATGATTATTTGAGTCAATATAACGAAATTTATTTTTTGTTCAAAGTAGCCACGTGGTTCAAAGTAACCCCGTTTTACGGTACTGTGAGAAAGTACACAGATGGACAAGTCTCTACTAAGATGTCTAAAATGTTTTTAGACATCTTAGTTTCTACCCTCCATGGCGCCCTCATCGCCAATCGGTACAGTGACTTTATATACCATATATATGGTGTATAAAGTCACTGTACCAATCGGTAGTTGGATTCATTGAACTCAAGAAAGAACTTTTTGGATTCGCCAAAGTTGAAATTAATTTTTCTTTTTTCCGCTAGGTGACTTGTCTATGTGATCATAGAATAATATTTTAACTCTCCATCTACCATACTAGGACCGACTCGAGAAAGAAAACTTTGATTCTGTGATGCTATCAAACGAATGACAGATGTGTTAACCAACAAAATAGTCAGCCATATTGAAATTCGAAGTAAAAAATGGAAAACTGAGGTGTCATCATTTGTTGAGGTTGTTATTCTAATTATTTATTGTAAATTCATTACAAATTATTGAAAAGAATATTGTTAATCTTTGGTGTTGTTCGTGGGTTCATTTCGTGAGGTGATTCTGTGGAAGTGTTAAGTGTATCATTTGGGTGGATTTATTATTCGTCAAAATTGGTGAGTAGTCATGAATAACACTAATATCTTGTTATTCGTTCAGGTAAAGCTTTCATTTGGATTCAAAAATATGTTTGTTCTATTTTGTGTCCATTTATCTCCTCTTTACTATCATAAATTGAGCTGTTTAGCTACTGAAGCTGCGTTAAACTACTTACTGTCAGACAGCTTTGAAGTATGTTTGCATGCTGACCTATTGATTAATTTATTTTTAATTTTAAATGATGTGAAGTTTGCCGTAATTCTTATTCATCAGTCCACATTAACAACCAAGCTCGCAACCAAGTTTCGTATTCAAAAGTGACAGATCCTAGTGTTTGTTTCCAGTTTGAACCTTGTCAACAAAGTTGATGCTTATTTGCTTAAGGTGAAACTTCGTCGAGGACCGATAAAACAATATTCGAACGTAATGAGATCATCTGATCATCATATCGAATAGGATTTGGAAATATGCCTGAAACACTAAAATTTGGAGGTATCAAAGAGCCAAATAGAGTTCGAAGGTTCTCTCTGTAAAAAATTGATTCAAGGTTTTCTTGGTATTATTTGCAACCTAATGGTTATCGTTAATGTAGGAACACATTGTTTTTTGATGAACTTCACGATCTTACTCAAAATAATCATTAGTTAACAAGATAGTCCATATGAATGCACTTCTTATGTTTCCTCATGAAATAGTTATTTATATTGAAATTGCTCAGGTATTTAATGACTAAAAACCTTTGAACAGCGTCAAGTGATGGAAGAAATGAGGAATTGATGCTCTTCTCGCAGTAGCACATTGAACTGAGAAAATAGGGACTCTTAACCATTAAAATAATGATAACAAGGAATGAATAAGATCAGCAACTTAGTATTTATTCAAATCAATCAATATTCTCTTTCTTGAATTGCCTTCCAAAGGCCGTACATTAAAATCCTTATTTTGAAAATAATTACTCTTGCCTCTCTTTTTTTTGGTTGATACCAGTTCTACATCAAAATAGTTGAAAATCATTTTATAAGTACCTACTCGATTTGTTTTTCTGTAAATATCGTATCGAAGTAACTTCCATGTTCCATTTACGCGTGAATATGTTGTGAAAACTTACAGGAAAATCCAAAGATGTCTCGTGTATTAGTTCATGATCTGTTGTTGAAATCTGAACAATGTATAGATCTGTCACTTCTGAATCACGCCAAGATTGCTTAAAATCGAGCATCCAAGACGTATCGATTGTATTTGTTATTCAATTTGCGGGAAATCTTACAAATCCATTCACTAGAACCTTAAGTCGCATGTATCTAACCAGAATTGTGAAATTAAACTATTTTAACTGTGTTATTTTCGCAGCTTCAGTTTTCTGGAATCGACCTAGGTACATTCAAAGTAAGTATGATCACCAAACATTTTTCCATAATGTGGGGGTTGGATCACCAATTACTGGTGAGGAAACAATTGGGTCGATTTTTACAGCTTGCACGCGCTGAATTACTAATTCGCTTGAAGGTATTTGCTCATCACAAGTTTTTAAGTTTGTAGTCTCTATGTACTATATGTAGTATATAGTATTTATAGTATTCGAGGTCACTGGAAGTGCTAATGCAACTGTTACTTTCATATGGAAAAAGGTTTAACGTCAGAAGAACAAACGTCCAAGTTACTTTTGGATAGACTACAGTATAATCATTATTTAATTCACACTTATAGAGTATGAGTAATGAAGTAATCGATTTTCTTTGACAAAAGATATTCGATTTTACAATGGATAAAATTCAAACAATTAATAATGGGAAGGTGCGATTTCTTCCGTCATTCAAGAAATTATCAATTGATATTATTATTTTGATAAGATAAAGGAGCGAAACACTGCCGAACAATTAAAGAATGATAAATACCGAGATATTTGCGTTGAACTGAGTGACTTTCAAGATGGATTGAGACTTCTATCGTAATCAAAACATCCACACTTCCTAAAGGTATTTAGGAAAAACCAGACCAGTATAAACATATAATCAATAAGCCACATTGAGTATCGTTGCCAATGAGTTATGAACAAGATCTGTTGTTTCGGCCTAAGGAACTAAAATTATGTACAGGCTGGGCATAATTCGTTGTTTACTGAGAGGATCTCGAGAACTATAGCAGCTAGAAGAAAACGGATGACACATTTCCGAGTTCTTTTTCGGAGAAACAAAGAATGGTGAAAACCGCAGCCTCCTACGATACTTCGTTATTGAGTTTGACAATTTCGTTCTCATAACTTTTTTGTCTTTGAAGTTACAGATCTGAATCTTGAACCTTCTACAGGCACTTTTTTAAATAGAATCCACTGATGAGCTCAAAATATTTTTTCATTTCGAATCATTAGGTGAACTTTAATTTTTTTAGATACAAACTTTTATTGAATTTGTTATTTTTGAATTGGAAAAAAATCTTTTGTCAGTAGATTCTACGTATGAAAGTGCCTAAGAAGGTTCAAGATTCAGATCTGTAACTTCAAAGACAAAAAAGTTATGAGAACTTTTCGGAATCGTCAAAATCTCAATTTTTGTTTATAACTCGAAATCTAAAAATGATAGGCCGATTCTGTTTTCAGATTTGAATTAGTCATGAAAAAAGAGCTCGAGAATATGCCATCCATTTTCTTTTAGCTGCTATAGTTCTCGAGATCCGCTTAGTAGAATTTTGCCCACCCTGTACACCCTATTCTTTCAGCGACTTTTCGGCTCCTTTATTTGGCCTTCTTCGGGACTGAAGGAGCCTAAACGTTGCCCGAAGAAGACTGTACATACGAGTAATTCTGTTCCTTGGGCCGAAACTAGAAATTTTGTCGATAGAATCATTCGTCTCCGACCAGGCACTCTCAATACAGATTTCCTAAACTAAATCCGGATATTTTTCAGATGAGACGAGGTTCGCACGACATGCAGGTCAATGTTGCCGGCCTCAGGCGTAATTTGAAAAATTTCGCTCACAATTACTCGGATGCGCAGAAGAAGGTGCGCGAGGCCACGTCCAACGACCCGTGGGGGCCCAGTAGCACCCTGATGGCCGAAATAGCCGACCTGACCTACAACGTGGTCGCATTCACCGAGATAATGCAGATGGTCTGGAAACGGCTGAACGATCACGGCAGAAACTGGAGACACGTTTACAAGGCTCTGGTACTGTTGGAATATCTGATCAAGACGGGATCGGAAAAGGTTGGACAGCAATGCAAAGAGAACATATTCGCCATTCAGACGCTGAGGGACTTTCAGTATCTCGAGGAAGGTAAGAGGAATGCAATGCAGATTGGCAACAGTTGATCTAGTCATAGATATATTATAGATAGGGGAGTCATAAAAGTTGTTGCTTGTGCATAGTGTAACGTTTCAGCTATAAATTAGAAACCTGTGCACTTTTCTTTCCGAGAAACAACGCGGAAAAACGAAAAAAATGCAATCAAAAGTTGGGTATTTATTCTAAAATCCCTGACGACCCTGACAGATATCGATGAACATAAAAAATTACAGATTGACGCCACAAGGCGAATGTGCCAGAATGCTGAACACTGAGAAGGGTGAAGAGAAATGTACGCAGATATCTACCTTTGAGTAGCCATGTAGGAGAAAGCTTAGGTCTTTGAACTCCAGGTGTCGCATCGATTTATTTAATACTTCGATGCCACTGCTGGCTTTCAACAAAAGGTCCTTCACTTCATGAGTTGAGTTATGTGATACTGACGAGCTCAAACAAGAGCGAAACCGGTTTATCGGTACTCACAATCGATATCCACGTTCTCCATGGTATACTGAAAGTGTAGATTTTTGCCAGCCCGAGTTATGAAATAGAAAATTAATGTTCAAAAAAATATCACTTAAAAAATAATAATAGTTGAATAAATGAAGGGAAATACTATTAACTACAATAGTTGAATAGTTTATAGTTTGGTAAGGGGGTTAGATTTCACTGCGACCTTAAGGTCTATTGTGCCCCCACACAGAGCTGTTTTCACAAGCGCCCTCTAAAGCTCGCCCTTCAGCTCCAGAGTTCCAATGAACTCCAGTACCAGTTTCCTCCTTTTCCCTACAGAATCTAAATTCGTCAGTTTCTGATACCCCTTTCTCATCTTATGCTTTCTAAGGCTACAATGTCCTGTGAGGAAGCCGGTGAGGAGACAGTAACTTATTTTTACTCAGACCCAAATACTTCTTACATCTTGCAGTTTTAAAATCCTGTAGGAATTTTTTTGGAATGATCCATTCCTGGAAGATTCCTCCAGAGTGCTTCTCTTTTGTTTTCTTCCTTCACCAGAAACTCTTCCTTATAGGTCCATTTTCCTTTATCACAGAAAGGCTCTTGGCCAGTAAGTGACGTTTGTGTAAGTGTTTGGCTTTGCGTTTCCTTTGATTGTAGAGAGAAATGGAACCCAGACTAAAGAGACCTTGTTGTTCTTACCTATTTCATTGAGTTTCCTTCGGCACTTCCATGACCGCTTTGGAATAAAACCGTAATTACTCTACTCATTGCAAAAAACAACCTATAAAATGTGTTTTATATCGCCGTTTCCCCGATTATATGGCCTCCGGAGATTAATTGGCAACATATCATACAGTCTCATGGGTTTGACTGACTGACTTATTCTTCCAGGCAAAGATCAGGGGCAAAATGTCAGGGAGAAAGCGAAGCAACTGGTGAACCTGCTGAAAGACGACGAAAAATTGAAAAACGAAAGGGCCAGAGCTCTGAAAGCCAAAGAACGATTCGCGCAGAGCGCAAGCGCCTTCGGTAGCGACACAGGGATAGATACACCAACGAGTCCTAGATTTCCGGCGTTTAGAGGCGATTGGAGTGGCAGTCGCGATGCGGGTAAGACAAATTGAAATTTCTATTTGAATAGATACTGCCAACATTCACTGTAACATCGATTCATGTTCGAACGAGATTTGCGGGAATCAGCCATTTGTAGAGTAGAGGAGCATACTTCACCGGCTTCTCTATAGAGGGATAGAACTCATAGTTAATCTAAGATGGACTTCAATAGAAGTTGTCAACTCAAAAGTTTTGGAAGTAGTCCTCTAAGATTGGGAAATTTCGTAACATGTAACATGTTGAGGTTTGCCTTATTTATTTCCATTCTTAAAATGCTCCTTGGGACAATCTAGTTAAAAATATCGATTTTTGTGAATATCATGTCTGATTGGATGAAAATTATGTTGGATCTCCTGATTTCATTTCAAATCACGAAATCACTTCATATTTTCTAAGCATATAATCTATGAACACCAAGAATTATATGATCTATGAACACATGTAAGAGAACATAGAATTAACTACAGAAACTTCAGCTGACCAAAACTATAGTCCATTCAAGAATGATTGACATCTCGGGTGGCTATGGAAAATCGAATTTAAGTTGGTAATAGCCCATAAGTTCAGATTTTGTGTTACAGAATTCAGGTTGGTATTGTGAATAAACAGCGATCCACAGACTAATTATTATGAATCTATGCACTGACCGAAGGTAATTTGAGTTTTGTAGAGCTGTTTACATTCTTGATTCAATCCAACAAATTGGAGAGATAATTATATCAATTTTGATTGCTGATGAATATGCTCTCAATTTGAATATTTCTTCTTTTCAAATACTCTTCTAGGTTATAACGTGCGTTCAAAAAAATTCGTTGTCAAGTAGGCTATAGAATTTTGAACGTCGATATACCGAACATCAGCCTTCAAAATTTCATAGCCTACTTGACGACGAATTTTTTTGAACGCACGTTATTTAAATATTCCACTCTGTGATTGAAACTACAGAAATTATTGAAGATCTTTTATGACCAGATTCAAGCTGCGTCTGGCCTTTCAAGTCCTACTGGGATGTCAATCATTCTTGAATGACCTATAATTTCAAATGTCAAGATACATTGACGTGAAATCAGGAGTACCAACAAAAACATCAGCCATTAAAACGTGTTCTTTAAAAAATAACCTTATTTGGAACCAGTTAACCTGCGCATTTCACTGATATTTATAAAGAGTGCTATCTTCAACATTACAAATTCGTTGTGAAATTTCCCTTCCATTTCCTCTATCGATTTTATATGGGGCCCATCTAGCCAAATCTGTTTCAGTGGATCTACCCAGAGAAATCGAGAACGCGAGGCCGCAAACTGCCGGCGAGGAAGAGCTGCAGTTGCAGTTGGCTCTGGCCATGTCCAGGGAGGAGGCGGAGCAGGAGGAACAAAAGAGAAAATCCGACGACGTCCGGTTGCAACTTGCCCTCAGTCAAAGTCAACAAGATTTCAAGTGAGTTTTACCTCGAAAAGTCTTCGATATCAACAAAAAACAAATCCTTTCGTTTACAGAAACCAAGAAAAGAAGCAAGGACACATGGTCGACTTATTAGACGTGAATTTGGGGGATGCAACGGGGGTTCAATTGGATCCGTGGGGTATGCCAGCCCAGGATAAGACACAGGTGGGTTTTACTCATTTTGTAACCTATCATTTGGGTTGTGGTTCAATTCTGAACTAACTAGTAGACTTTTACGTGGTGTTTTCAAAGGTGGATCTTTATTTTCGAAAGTAGAAATCGTCGAAATAAATCATTTCGCCAGAAACGCCTTTGTGAAATATTCAAGATGGTGGTGTCATCATCCCCTCTATAAATTCAAGCACGGGACTGTAAGGGCAGATAAAACAGATGACTGAACCGTCATTTTTCAGTTGGTGCATTCAAGACTATCGAAATGATTGTATGGGATCTTTTGGAAAACTTTATGAATTTTCAGTTTTAATTGACACTAGCGTCTTGATCCCTTTTCTTTAGTCATACTCTTAATGAAACCTTATTCGGTCATCGTCAGATTGAGTTTCTCGCCCTTCCACCTTTAAAAATACCCTGTAAAGGTCAACTACGGTTCAATCGAAGAGTCAGGGATTTCGTTGATCCACGTCTAACATTCTAAAATTTTCACGATCCATTTCAGCAGTCCTCTACGTGGCACGATCATACCTCACCAAACCACGTGGGAAACGCAGCCTCCGCCGATCCATGGACTCCCGCGATCGGCCAGGCTGCTAAAACGGAATCCTGGGTCGTGCCCTCGTCCGCCAACATATTGGATTCCACGCTTCCGCCAAGGCCTAAAGAATCGGAGACGAAGAACGACCCGTGGTCTCCGGCTAGTCAGAGTTCCTCGACCGATCTCGACGATTTCGATCTGATCATGAACAGGAACAGGTCGCCGCAGACGGTTCAATCTAACGGTAATTTGGAATTGATACGAACATGATTTCACTAGGATGGGTTATTTGACCTACTCCTCCTGAAGATGCTATTGAAATAGCGAAACGCGAATAAATGAGTCGTCCTAGTCCATATCATGTACAATGGGGAATTCTACTCCAGACGAAAATATAATGAAATATTCCAGATTTTTCACAGGATATAGGAAACTTGCATGGTCAAAAACTAAACCCAACTAATGCCCATAGTTTTTGACCATCCACGTTTCCTATATCCTGTGAAAAATCTTGAATTATGATCTCAGGAAATGAAATACCAGAGAATAATGAAATATCTTCAAAATTTCCTCTTTCAACCTTTTCCTAGAAGACCTGGTTAAAGTGCTCGAAAAAGGAGAATAATTTGAACAACTTGGCAACGGCGCCTCAAAAACTTGAGTTCTTTTCATTAATATGAACTGGCCCTAAGACGTAGACTATTGAATGCAGAATGATCTTTTTTGGGTACTTGCAACTGTCAAAGAATGAGGTTATGTCTGGTTTACCTTTCAACAGCTGGTGAGAGAAGCCATCTTGGTTTATCTAATAAATGTAACTAAACTGTTGTCCCTTATTATTACATAACATCGACTACAGGTAACAAAGAACCGCAGATTGGCTATGTTGATTAGATAAACGAAGATGGCTTCTTGAATATCGCCAGCTGTTATATGGTAAACAAGGCATCACCTAATTCTTTGACAGTTGTGAGTACCCAGAGTCGTTCCATCTTGTTCAGGATTTTATCCTCCCCTTCTTAGGGCCAGTTCAAAGCAATGGTTCATTAATCAATATAACTAACCTGTTGTCCTTCATTATCCACATAACCTGTAGTCGATGTAAGGTACATAATAAAGGACAATACTTATTATCTACATAACATCAACTACAGATTATGTGGATAATGAAGTAAAATAGGTTAAAGAGTAGATTGATAAAACAAGAGCGTTTCTTGAAAATCAACAGTTGTTATATAGGGTATTCTAACGATTTGTCAAAATCAGCTCACCGTTCGTTGCCGTGGGGCACACAAAGCTTTTTATTATCACTAAAGAGGCATTTCTGAAATATTTATAGTTTAATCACACTAATTAAACGGAAGAACATTTTTTCCAAAAAGATGCGCAAAACACGATACTCGACCAAAACAGCATGCAAATCAATGGAGGGAAAAGTTTGTGTGCCCCACGACAACGAACGCTTAGCTGATTTTGACAAATCGTTAGTTAGAGTGCTCTATTGTAAACGAGACATAACCTCATTATTTGACAATTGTAAGTGCCTAAAGTCGCGGGAGTCAATCCTAACTGTCTTAGGGCCAGTTCAATGAAGCTAGTTAAGGGGCGCTGTTGCCAATTTGTGCGCGGGAAACGAAGCTGTTCAAAACCCCATTTTTGAAAAATTAACTTGGACAGTTTCTTCAGCAATATTGAAAAATATGAATAAAGCTCTCAATATCAAAATTCAAATCTGCATCTGCGGTAATAACCCAAATCGGGGGGAATTTCCCATTATGTTTCTAGTTCGCGTAATTTTCTGCGAATTCAATACATTTCTTTACCAATTAATTTTTCAGTTACAGTCAGCAATAACAATGGGGATCCGTTCGAACTGAGCCTTCTGGGTGACAGTTTACCCGAGACGCAAACCGCTGGGTCAGCCACCGGTGTGACCAAAAAAACACCTCAGTCTTTCCTGGGCGAAAATTCTTCATTGGTTAATCTGGACAATCTGGTGATGAGTACGTTTTTATTACTATTCAAAAATTACAGATTCGACTAATATTAACTATTTTTCAAGGTAAAACAGCGAATCCACAAGGAGCGAACCCTTTTCAGGACCAACCACCCAGGCCGGTCTTCAACACCACCCCAGTCAAACCTTCGATGAACGAAATCAAGCAAGCTTCATTTGCACCGTTCACTGCACCAGCACCTGTCGTTTTTCCCTCACCTGGCCAGTACGCATTAGGACCTAGTTTGGGTAAGTTAAAAGAACTCTCAAGATCTGAGGGATATTAATCAATTTCCCCATTTTTAGGCAATGGTTTTGGGCCTAACTATCTGACTGTCAATCAAACTGTACAGGACCCTTGGACCCCTGTGCAAAGTACAACAAATAGTCAGTCCCCTTGGACGAAAGCTAACGAACCAGCGAATCCATTTTTATCTTAACATTGGAAATTCGATGTTTTGAAGTATTTCATTACTCAAGTAAGTGATATGTTTCGGAAACAATTTTTAACCACCTTTATTTTCTGTAACCACACACCAGATGTATCATAATTCATTCAGACGTGTACTACAGTAGTCAGATGAGCGTTTTGAAGCGGGAAAGTGTACCTGGTTAAAAAAAAAAATAAATAAAAAATTATTGAAGCATACTGAATTGGGAGTTTATAAAATAGTCTGTCATCATTCTTCAGGTTACATCGCTATGAAGACGGCGAAAAGACAACAAAAGGACTAAGGTGATTATGAAAATAATAGTTTGATAATAATAAAAATTTTCATCATAAATTGAAGTGATATAAATCTATGAAAAATGATTGGTACGAAACCGTAACTTCAACTTGATCATTCACCATTTCACATTCATTTCAGTCGAGTAATTGTTGTTGATACAATAATTTTGAATACGGCAGTTCCTTTGAAAGAGAATTCTTATCTGAAATTCTTGGTTGGCAATACAATTGAACTTTTTTTTATCTAGCCATTTGTCAATTGTCGAGCATTTGTGAAGGTTCATTATTAATTGAAGAAACTATTTATATATTTTTCTACATGTAATTTAGGACTTATATAGGAAGTTTAAATTGTATTTTCTAATAAAGTCCAAAAAAATTGTAAAATGATTTTACATAATAATATGTATATAATATTATGATTGTATAATTATATTGAGATATTTATCTGTTTTACTAAAACATCAATGAAATTATATGAAATTTGATTTTTTTCCGAAATAGTCGAGATTTATCTCAATTGTTTTTATTCATAATGAAATAATAAATTTCATTTTTATAGACTTCTTATATACAAGGTGATTTTGTAAATTACGGTGGGGAAAATACTATTGGTGCTATGATCACTTCTGACCTTACCAGCAGCTATTTTTTTTTTCTTCTATTGATGAAGCAATAAAGTCCTAAGATTCTTTCCTCAACATCTTCAGCACCGACTGAATAGCATTTAAAATTCGATTCACATTCAAATGAATTAATAGCTGCTTTCAACCTTAAAAAGATAATAACTGTTATGCCAAAAAACCTTAAAATTTTCCTGATAATTATTTTTTAAATATCTTCCAAGGCTTGCTTTATGGAATTTTAACGACACTTTCTCAATGTTTCATTCCTTTGCCAGCAGAATCATTGAATTTTTATTTCAAAGTTGTGAAAAGCATTTTTAATTTTAGTATTTGTGGCAGGCTTTCAGTTCTGTTTTTAGAAAGCGTATGAAATATTAAGTGATTATTGAAACCCCAAAAAAAATGAATTAATATTGTGGAAGTTTTATATTTATGAATTATATTGGACCTTGATATTGAGGAAGTTGAAAATCCTCGCTTAACGATCAGTATGTTGAAAGTACGAAATGGTTGATGCATTTTTATATTGTACATATGTACATATTGACATTTTGTGGATGAAAGTTGAATTTTTGGAATTAACTCATGAATAAAATGATAGCTAGACAAATTTTCATATAAATTATATGTAATTTATTTCATACTAAAATACGTCTTTTGCATTATTGTATAGAATGTTATAAGTTTAAATATCATTCATTGAATTATTGTCTATTGAATTTTTATCATTGTTATTATTTATGCTTTTTGCAATATATTATTTAGTAATTTGAAATCTTGTTTTATTAGTCTTCCTTCACCTTAAACTGAAAACATAATAACTTTTATTGACGGTAATTATTTAACACGTTGACTGTCCCATGCATCACATATGATTCATAAAGATTTTCGCCAGGAGTCCATGAGTCGTATGTGATTCATTGATTCATTTAACGTTCAAGATAAATATGGTTACTTTTCATGAACGCTGCAGTGTGGTCGGTTCATATGGGCTGAACCTCTTGTAGAAATATGTATTGATAACCTCAATCATAATTAATCATACATGATTCAAGAAATATCAGCATCAAGCCTTGCATTGGACTTGAAAATTTTGAACATGAACAGTTCCTTAAATGGCTGCAGAATTAATTTTTTCATAGAATATATATTTTATCACACAAAAGCAACCCTTATCTTGGGATAAATGTGTTGGACGTGGGGGGTAAAAAAAAAATTAGAATGGGGACAGTCAACGTGTTAACTTGACCATCAAAGTGATTTCAGAAATTGAGAACTTATCTTGATATCTGGGTAATGGGTGGTAGTAAAGGAAATGGAAAATAATTCAAAAGCATTTCCATATTCATTCCAAAAGTTATTTATACAACACTCTATAATCTTTCAAATTTTATTCATCATACAGTTTTCAAGGTATTGGCATATTGAAATTCCGGACTATTTTCATATTCACACATATCCAATGCTATGATACAACTTTCTTTCACAACCCTTTTATCATCATTCAGATACTTATTCAATATATTGGTACATTCTTCTGTTGCTATTGATCCTAGCGCTTCAGCACATTCATGCCTAACCATTTCATTTTCTCTGTCATCCTCAAGAGAATGTTTCAAATATTCAATACTACATTCCTTTTGCATCTGACCTAGGACAAAAGCTATTTCATGCTTGAAAAGTGCACTTCCATAATTAAGAGCTTCTCCCAAAGCTGCTATTGCTTTTTCTGACCCAATGTTACGTAGGGCAAACATGGCTCTATATCTGTTGAATAGAGTGGCCTTATTGTCCATCAATATTTCTTTCAATTCACTGATATTTGTACTCAAAGCTGGTGGTGCTGGATCAACTGAATTATACAGGCTTTGAGATAGATTTTTGGTTTCATCCCCTGAATTTTTAAGCCATTTGATTCTCTCCAAAGCTAATTCACATGTTTCTGCAACTTCAACAACTTTATCATGTTTGTATTCCTCAAGATATTCTAAGGCTTCTTCTGATCCTATTGCACCCAAAGCTTCAGCTATAATTATCAAGTTTATGAGCTTTCCAGTATGTTATTGCACGAGTTTGCTTACCAGCTTCATGTCTGACCATGGGTTCCTGATTTTCATCTTTTAAAACAGATATCAATGTACCAATGGCCTTCTCATCTTGCATTTGCCCTAAGCAATATGCTAGCTCATGTTTAAGCAAAACTGATGGATCATTGAAGCATTTGCTGATGAGTTCTATCGCAATAGGTCCTCCTATATTTCTGAGTGTAAACAGAGCTCGAAATCTTTCTTTGAGGGGTCTTTTGTCGTTACTCAGTACTTCCCCAATTGCTTTAATTTGATCTTCACTTACAGGCAACATTTTTAACTGATTGAAATCAAAAATTCATAGACAAATTGCAAAAATCCAAAAATTGCAGTCAACAGCAGTAGAGCATAGAGATCAGAGGTTGTCTCTGATAGAGATAAATCAGTATGAAATTCTGTGGACAAAATGTAACCAAAGATTTCCTCTTTGGGGTATGGTCCGTATTATTATCATTGAACTAAACTTTCTTTAGTTCAATGATTATTATGGATGTATGGAGGGTACCCCTCCCTCCATATATGCAGGGTACAGATAGTGTTCTGTGGTTTGTGGTAGAGACCTCCTTCCATTTTCCATAGTCCGATCATAGACAATAGACATAGAAACATGGACTGAGCAATGCCAGCATGAAATTGGCTATTTTATAGAAAGAGAGAAATGATCGTCGGGCTGATACCTGTCTCTTTTCTGTTCACATAGAGGTGAGTACGGACCAATCAAAATTCTAGAAAAAGACAACTAACATGCCCGATGTTCAGATTCTCTCTGTCACTTTGTTTGACCGTATTTCATGCATAGATAGAAAGGGAAGGCACAAGCTGAACACATGGTATGCAAGTGTCCAGAGCTGGCGGACCTAAGAACCACTCATATGGGGAAACCGGTCCTATATACTCACGAGGTAACGGCTATGGCCCCTAAGGATGTTATCAGCAGAGACAGGTTGTCTCTGTTATCAGTTTTTTCAACACCATTGACGATCTCCTTGGGTTCCTATGAATGAGTAGGGTGGAGAACAAAAGATCATACATGGTCATAGTTTCCGGAAGGCTAATAATTAATAGTGCCACAACGACCCCGGTTCAAATAATAATAAGGAAGGCACAGTCCATGTCTCTATGTCTATGAAAAAACACAAGCAAGGCTGTGGTCCGTATATACAGTTTGGTTTCTTCTGCTCAGTAAGTAGGCGGTCCGTATATGCAGAGATATAGAAGGAAAATTTGCAAATTGGCTAGCTCATTCAGATCGTAACACCTGTCGATATTCATAACGGCGGGAGGTATGCATCTGAATTAATTCTTTTTATTTCTACAAATATTTGTTCGGAAGGAAATTTTTACTAAGGACGAACCATCCTGCTTTGAAATGGCTGAGTTATAAAAACTCAGAAGGACTAGTGGCTAGGTGGATTGAGAGGCTTCAAGAGTATGACTTCGACACCGAACACAGAGCGGGGACTAGCCAGACGGGTTATCAAGAAGACCTTGTCCCGAGAATTGCAGCCATTGCTCGCGCCTGGAAGAAGAGATCGATTTAAGGCGGACCACCGTAATCGAAAACGATTGACTACCTGAAGAAATTTAAAGAGCACAAAAGAGGAAGATAACGAATTGAAAGTAAACCTAAGTTGGAAGAAGATCGATAGACGACCTACATGGGAAGAAGTATACAGACTGAGACAGAATATAAAGTCGTATTGGGCACAATGGGAAACGTTGAAGATTGATGGGGGTCTTCTGAAATTTTATTGGAAAATGAAAAAGGATCTGAGCAGACTACATAATGGAGCTTTAGGGCGATATTTCGGGATAACTAAGACGTTGGAAAAATTCAGTCAGCGATTTTATTGGCTAAATTGTAAGAAAGACGAAAGATAGGTGTAGAAGATGCAAGGTTTGTGCTGCTGCTAACGGATCTTATATGGTAAAGGAAAAGCACTAATGAAGCAATATAACGTCGAATCCCCCATGGGACGCCGGCCCCTTTCCTGGTCAAAGAATTGTTCTGCAGATTTGGAATACCTCTAGAGCTGATCAAGGCCGAAATTTTGAGTCGACGTTTTTCCAAGAAGTAAGCAAAGAATTGGGAATTCACAAAACAAGGACTACACCTCTTCATCCACAATCAGACGGCATGGTCGAACGAATGAATCGGACCATGGTAGTTTCTAGCCAAAGTAGTTTCTGATTACAGTGGGACTGGGATGAATATTTACATCTATTCACCATGGCAAATAGATGATATGATAGATAGATGATATGATAGATGATAGAATAGATTCATAATAGGTTATTATGAACATGGAGTAGAGTTGAGATAAAATCTATAAACTCAATAAAATTACAACATATGAGAAAAAAGAAAAAATGAATTGTCACAGTCGTTAAGCACAGCACAAAGAACTGTCACTGGGCGTTGCTAGCGAGCCACCTGTCCAAAGAATTCTTAAACGCGTTTACCGAAGGAGCGTTAACCACGTCGGTTGGTAGTACGTTCCAAGAGCCGAAAATCCTGTTGGTTAAGAAGTGTTCTCTACTGGCAGACTTGAACTTTTCTTTCGCCAATTTTAAATTGTGTCCTCTTAAATGAGTGATAGGATTGAGAGTGAAGAGAACCGATAGATCCACATCAAACAGATGATGTAAAGCCCTATAGGATATAATTAAGTCTCCTCTTAAGCGTCGAGCTTCGAAAGTTGGCAGGCCCATCAAACCCAGTCTTTCTTCATAACTAGGTCTTATTACACCGTAAGGCATCCTTGTGGCCCTTCGCTGGACTGATTCGAGGAGGTTCTTATCACGGGATAGGACTGGTGCCCACACTGGTCCAGCGTATTCAAGAATAGGACGCACATAAGTGGAATATAGAAAGCTGCTGGTCTGAGGATCACAGCGTCCAAAGGTCTTCTGGACCATGTACAGCATTCTTTTGGCCTTGTTGGTAACAGCCACAACATGTTCAGACCAAGACAAGTCCTCGGTCATAGTAACTCCGAGATCACAGTGGGAAGAAACCGGTTGAATAATATCTTGATTTAAATGGTAGATTCGTTTTGGATTATTCATACCCATGTGGAACACTTTACATTTTTCTATGTTCAGAGGAATCATCCAAGCACTGCACCATCTCAGAATAGAGTCGAGGTTATCCTGCAAATGGTGCGCCCCGGTTAACGGGTTACCGTAAATTTTTGCGTCGTCGGCAAACAAGGAGCAAGTCGACTTCAGCCCAGTAGGGAGGTCTGATGTGAACAGTAGGAAGAGGAGTGGGCCCAGAACAGAACCCTGCGGAACTCCACTAACCACATCCCTTCCAGAGGACAGAGAATCTCCGACACGAACTCGAAATGTTCTGCCGGAGAGAAAAGCTCTGATCCACAGGAGCAGATCACCACAAATTCCAAGATTCTCGAGTTTGAGGAGCAAACGTTTGTGGGGCACCCGATCGAAGGCCTTAGAAAAATCCAAGTAAAGGATGTCTACAGGAACCTGACTATCCAGCATCGTACTCCAATCGTTAACACACGACAATAGATTGGTGATCACGGAACGGCCCGGCAGAAATCCATGCTGATTATCAGGGATAATACGGTTAGAGAGGGCGAAATGAAGAATCTTTTCATGAATTATTTTCTCGCAGATTTTAGAAATTATAGGGATAAGACTAATTGGTCTGTAATTGTTCGGGTCGTGCTTGTCACCTTTTTTGAAAACCGGAGTAACCAGAGCCTCCTTCCAGCATCCCGGCAACGAGTGCGTGGCGAACGATCGCTCAAAAATCATGGACAGCGGGAGAGATAATGATGTAGCGCAATGTTTGAGCAATCGAGCAGAAATCCCATCGCCTCCAGGTGCACTTGCAATATCCAGTGAGGACAAATGCTTTTCAACAAGTTCGGGAGGAAACTCGACCGAAGAGAGCTGACTTTGAGTGCCGGCAAAATTTGTCCTAGGAAGGTTGTCATGTTCCTTGATGAAGCTAGCTGCAAAAGTTTCAGATAAAGACTCTGCAGACTCGGCAGCACTTTTGCTCACGCAGCCTTGTCGATTCCTAACCATCGGGATGGTCACCTTAGTGTTGAGATTGGACCTGATTTACCTGAAGAACTTTTTGCGGTCCCTCGAAGACGCCAGGTTAGACTCAAAACTTGATTTTGCACCTTCCAGCAAAACTTTGATTCTATTGGAATAGATTCTATGTGCCACGTAATCTTCGTCCCTACGGCTGCGCAAATAGTGCTGCCACATGGATTTCTTATTGCGCAGCATCCTCAGCATGCGTTTGTTGATCCACGGTTTGGATGGAATTGTAGTCAGAGAGCGATAGGAAGTGCAGGACTCACACTCAACCGAAAGCCTATCAACGAAGGAAGACCACATAATTTCAACATCCATGCTCGAATGAAGAATTGACTCCCAGTCAACATTCTCCAAATTGGCGTTGAGTTGTTCGTAATCAATGACTTTCACACGCTTAGTTACTTTCTTTGGCTCAGTGATGTTGAGTTGGATCTTGCAAGAAAGAGTGACATGGTCTGACCTTCCAAAAGGTGGCAAAACTTCATGGTAAGCAACAAGATTTGGATCATTTACCAGAATAAGGTCCAGCAAGGACGGGGTCTGACCGCTCCTGAATCGAGTAGCTTCACTTACTAGCTGCAAAAGATTATTCTCTCTGATAGTGTCGACGTATAAACCCGAAGGAGAGTTATAGTCCCTGCTACTGGACAAGGGCCATCGAACATCCGGCATGTTGAAATCACCGACAACAAATAGGTTCTTCTTTTTATTGGTTAGATCCTTTAAAAGGCTACACAACTGAGAATCACTTGGGCTGGGTCGAGGCCTATAAACACACAAAATCGTCAAAACCTCCCTTTTATTATGTGAAACGTTCAACACGATGTTGTCAATACCGGGTAGATGAACAGATCTTCGGCTCAAGAATATACCAAGGAAACTCCATCCAGTATAATGTTAGGCCGAGAAGTAAGGCTGCCTTGCGACCTGGAGTTTGGATGTAAGCCTGGAGAAGACGTAGCTGGGGAGGATTACGTTAGTAAATAGATAGTTGAAGTGCGCACAGAACGTTAGCCTGAACGTAAACGTTAACGTGACAAATAACGTCAAATATAACGTTTACGTGTTGTAATGAACTATAAGTTCGAAAAATACACTCCATCGCCTCTCTCTACTCCTATCGTTCTTTTAATCGAATCTTTCCCACTAAACTCGATAAAAAGAACAATAGGAGTAGAGAGAGGCGACGGAGTGTATTTTTCGAACTTAGTAGAAATTTGAGTTGAAGTGCTGCCATCATGAAACGTCAGACGTTAAACATAACCTATCAATTTGGATTTTGATTTCATTTTGCTGGAACTCTCTTTTATCTAATATCTAATATTGAGCCTCGACAGCTGGAATAATATTTGAAATATTGATGTTCTAATGATTATATGCATAATAAAGAGTATTTTCAACTTGAAAGTATTTTATTATCAATGAAATGTTTAAGTGTTAGAGAAAAGAGAATCGCAGTTGAGTTTCAGCCATTTCCTTACTGAATGTAATCTGATAACGAAGTTTTATAACTGAATCCTTTTGATAACTATAAAATCAATGCTGATTTCCTATAACTTTCATTCATTATGAGAAAATACATGGGAAATGTAAACAATGACCGTTTGAGATTATTGAGAATTGCATTCAACAGTCAAAATTCGGCCATTCGCAGGTCATCGGTACTACTCGTTTAACGTTCGGTTAACGTACGTCGATGTTTAAGGTATACGTGGGAGACCGCTAGTTTACGTAGGCCGTAAAGCTGACGCTAACGTTAACGTTAAAAACTGACGAATGAGCATGCGTAGATGTCAATTATAACGTTAACGTTTACGTTCATGGCAGCACTTCAACTCCCTAATTATGAAACAAGCTGGATTACATTCATGACAAGGTGCGCAATCAAATCTGCGCTAATCAACCGATTAGCTCTGTACGCGCAGGACGAAGAAGAAGTACGTCTTGTGGAAGTCCCGATGCAAGGTAGCAGCGATTACCAGAAGTTTATGGATTGCTATGGTGGGACACGCGTTGCGCGGTTCGGCGTAATGAGCAAAGGAATAGCAAGAGTATTCAGAAATAAATTTGGATGTCCGAAAGAGGTATTGCGACAGCAGCCAAGAATTGGAAAAGCTTTGAAATTGGAGGCTGAAGGTAGGTTCATTTATTATCTAGTCACCAAGCAACATTGCCATCAGAAGCCAACTTATCAGAATCTATAGACGACACTGCATAGCTTGAAAGAAGACCCTCAACGCTTTAGAGTTAGAGAATTAGCTGTTCCCAAGCTCGGTTGTGGACTGGATCAGCTGAATTGTCGGGTTGTGCGAAGCATGCTGGAGTGGAGGTGGTATTTCAGATGACTGGTATACGGATCTTAGTATGCAATTTTAACCCGAAGCAAACCAAAGAGCCTAGCAAAACTGTGGAGTGCTACTTCCATCAGAAAGGCTACTGTAGGAATGCGGTGATGAACTGATGATTGCAGGTTTCGCCACGGTCCTCGGAAAAACTCACGGAATCTGTTCTGGGGCAGAACAGTCTTAAGGAGGGGACAGTTTAACCAGTCCGGCTCTGGAGGCCGCTCCTTTCTAGAAGGGCCGCGAAAGCGCGAGAAATTGACCATTTTCTATTCGCGCATCCAATTACCGTTGAGGGCGCTGCGAAATGTATATAAACTTTGACGTTTGTCAGTACTCTTTTCGAGATTTGTACGGCCTAACAGAGTTTTTCTAGTAAATCAAGATATTTATCTAAATTATCGGAAGTGAATTGATTGATTTAGTTTCGTAAAGAAAGATCAAACATTCTTTGGAAATACTTCATTTGAAAGGGATGAATTGTGGAATAAAATCGAGCGATCATATTGGTGATCCAATTCCTATTATTTCACAGATTCTTTCTTAAAGTAAACCTAGGTAAAAATGTTGAGGTAGCATATACTGAGTTTGTGAAGGAGGTAGAAAATAAACATCTTGATAAGTAAACTTTTATGTGGAAGTTTTAAAGTTTTTTTTTTAAATATTTCAATTCCATGTTATGATATAGAGGTATTCCTGATACTGAAATATCAAGAGACATAAATATGATTAAGCTCATGGAAAAAGTTCTACAGATGAGAAAAAGCATTCATTTGGAAGTATGAAAAGTATGAAATTGGATTTAGCAGAAAACTCTCGCAAAGAAAAATCGTTTAACCTAACTCCTGCCAGTTGAAAGCACTATGGTATAAATACCTTTTCCAATATTTTTTCTGAATCAATATTTCTATTCAGAAACCCAGACAATAATCCCAATATAACCTCTCCAAAGAATGATTATGATGTGTCTAATTATCGACCAGTTTCTATTCTGAGCCATTTCGGAAAATTGTTCGAGGCAATTATAACCGACTTTCTATTTAGGTCGTTGAAATCCACGATATGTGTTCGACAGCATGGTTTCTTTAAGGGTAGATCGGTCCTAACGAATTTATCACCCTACATTAATTTTGTATCTCAACATCTGGATCGGAGTACTCAGGTGGATGCCGTTTACACGGATTTTTCCAAGGCTTTCGACAAGGTTCATCACGCGACTCTTCTGAAGGTTTTGTCCGAGTACGGTGTGGGGGGTAATCTGTTAACGTGGATTGGGTCTTATTTGTCTGATCGGTGTCAGTATGTAATTGTAGGCGACGCTCATTCTCCTCTTCGTGTCATAACGTCTGGAGTACCTCAGGGTTCACACTTGGGACCGGTTCTCTTTTTGTTGTACATAAATGATATTTTCAAGTGTTTTAAGCATGTATTGTTCGAACTTTATGCGGATGACCTTAAAATGTACCTGGCGGTGGAGAGTGTGGAGGACGCGCGGAAGTTTCAGGACGATCTTGACAGACTATCTAATTTCTGTGACAATCGCTACCTATCTCTCAATGCTAAAAAGTGTAAACATATTATATTCACCAGGAATTTCAGCGTTCTGAGGAGTCCACTCTCGCTGAACGGTTTGATTATCGAGGAAGTAAATACCATTAAGGACCTCGGAATTTTGCTCGACTCGAAGCTTTCATTTCAGCATCATATAGATGATGTTGTTTCCAGGGGTTTTAGAATGCTCGGGTTTATTTTGAGGATTTCACGGCCGTTCAGCAACTCTGAGACCTTGAAAACTCTCTTTTTTTCGTTGGTGCGCAGTATCCTTGAATACGCCACACCGATTTGGACTCCTTTTTACCATAAATATATTGATCGGATAGAGAGAGTCCAAAGAAAGTTCACTAAGACCTTGTATTATAGATTTGGCGGTCGTCAGGTTGAGTGCCCTTACGGCGCTAGACTCAGATTATATAAGATGATAAGCCTGGAGCATAGGAGAATAATTTTTGACCAAACTTTATTGTACCGAATTGTAAATGGCCACTTCGATTTTCCACTGATCAGCGAAATCTTATTCAATGTCTCTGTTTTTTCTGGTCGTCGCAGAAACCTCTTTTTTCTACCTAGAGCACGTACATCTTTGTTTTACCAATCGGTTTTTTTGAGGTTGATGCGATTTTATAACTGGCACCTTCAGAGCGTTGATATATTCAGTACATCATTGTTCGTTTTTAGGAGGAAATTGTATGAATATTTATGTAGGAATTATTGAGTGTAATTTTGCTTTTTTTTCCTTTTGTCGAGATTTTGTAAATATGTAGTTGTTAGGATTAAGTTCAATGTGGATTGTTAGAATTAAGTTCACATAATTTTTCTAATGTACCTATTATTTGGTGAATCCCTGTAATTGGGTTCTCCTGTTGGGATTCCTGATTGATGAAATAAATAAATAAATAAATAAATAAATAAATACTTTGTTGGACAACGTGAGATAAGAGAAAACATAAGAAACAAAACTTGTTTTGACTTTGCAGTACTGACAAAGTAGTTTCGGAATTCAGTCGGCAGAGGGCGTCTAGATTTTTGGATTCGCCAATCATCTATATTGATACAAACCATATGATGTTATATATTTTTGAAATCAGTAAAAATTGAGCTTTCAAAAAATTGCACAGAAATCTAGTGTTCCCATTTAAAAAAAAAACATAACTTTGGGTCATAGCTTCGTAATTAAAAATCCTGATAAAAAGGCAAGCACGCCACTGGATTCTACTTAAAAAAGTGCCTGTATAATGTTCTAATTTCAGAGCTCTATCATCAATATTAGCGGACATATAAATTTATTTCGAAATCGCCATTTTTCCAATTTTCGCTTATAACTCGAAAACAAAAGAAGGTGGCCAAAAATGACTACTACTTTTATTAGATTCTCAGAAAAAGAGAACGAGAATCCCCATTCTCCCATAGGGCTGATACCCCTATCAGATTTTGTCTATCTCCACTGGTTTAGAAGCTGTAGTGCTAAAACATCGAAATTTGCCCACCCTGTACAGTACAGTTCACAGTGCAAACGGCGAGTGGAAATAAATACAAGTGGAAGTAATAGTAGTTACTATAACACTCATTACTAACTATATCACTAGTGATATAGTTAGTAACTATGTATCACTATATAACTATATCACTAGTGATATAGTTAGTAATGAGTGTAAGTATTAGTGTAAAATAAATAATCTTAATCAGTCGGACCTTCTAAAAGCGAAGAAAACGTTACATACATAATATGATATAATGATACATCGATGTCTACCGGCTGGAAATCATCATTTCCGCCATTTCGAAACACATCTGAAGTAGGTACAAGAATTCACTCGGATTATTTCTTCCAATTTTAGAAAACTCGAAATTATATCATTCCTACCATACTCACGTCTAGTCTGCCTCAGAAATATTTCAGGGAGAAAAAAACCAAACACCACTTCACACTTTTAGCAAAGAGGAATTTTTGCTTTCGGAGAAACTGAAATTGATGTAGAAAATAGCCATTCTTCTGAAAATTTTAAAACTTTCTAGTTACCTTTGGAGACGACAGATGATATTCCAGCCCACAGTTGATAACAAAATAACAGAAAAGTTTCTGTTCGATTTACGAAAAAATCGGAGATATCTGAAGCTCCGGAAAAACTTCATCTTCTATGATATGAAAGGGTCTTTCCAGTCATTAGCTGGGGCGTCAAGCAAACTGTTGTTACCGGATATAATAAACGATCTACAGAAAACAACCGAGGAAAATCTGGCTATGCTGCAGATTGACCAAGGCGCGAGGCCAGAAACTCTTTGGTCGACGCTACGTGACGCAGTCTATGAGTCCAGTAAAACTGTTTTAGGCACAACCCAGGCACGAACATAAAGCCATTGAACTAACTAAACTTTAGTTCAATGCATAAAGCACAGCCGTCTATAGAGAGTCCTTAAAGACGGATGTGCATAAAGTAAGTCAAGTCAATGGATGTGTTCTGTGGGCACGAAAGACCTGATTGGTTCAGTGAAAATAGCAAACTATGGAGGGTAGGTCTCTACCCTCCATATAGCAAACAAATCGAAAATATTCTTGACAAAAACATAATGCCTTTCATTCACTACAGAACAACCCAAACGACGCAAATGCAAAAATGTACAAAAAGAAATAAGATTAATTAAAAACGCCTGGTGGACTAAAGCGAAACAAATCCAGGCATTTGCCGATCAAAACGACCAGCGAAACTTCTTTAATGCAGTGAAGGAAAGTTACGGTATTTCGAGAAGAAAAGTTTGCGCAATCAAAGATGCTAACGGCTTACTCCTGACTGAAGACTCTGACATCAGAGCCAGATGCCACTTTCCTAAACATGGAAAGCATGGTAGATAATGATGTCTTAAATAGAATTCCTCAATATATGCCCAATCAATTATTGGACCAGGAAATTTCCGCCGAAGAAATCAGGGTAGCAATGAACTCTTTAAAGAATCACAAAGCCCCCGGAAACGATAACATTCCAGCAGAAGTTTACGAAGCACTCGGCGAAGTAGCGATAGAACATCTGAAGCTTGCATTTAACCTGATCTGGAAAACTGAATCAGTCCCACAAGACTTCAGAGATGCAAAAATCGTAAATGTGTTTAAAAATAAGGGGAGCGCTTCTGATTTCGGAAATTACAGGGGCATCTCGCTTCTTTCAACAGGCGGTAAAATTCTGGCGAGAATAATGGCCTCAAGACTTAAGAAACATGTCGAGATGATTATACCCGAATCCCAGAACGGATTTCGGGGAACAACCAAATATCTGTTATATATATTATATATAATAGATATATGGGAACAACCGACCACATATTCACTCTGAGGCAACTTCAGGAGAAAGTCAAGGAATAGCATAGCCAATTATACGTAGCATTTGTAGACCTGACCAAAGCCTTTGACTCGGTGAACAGAGAGGCTTTGTGGAGTATCATGGAGCGGTTGGGCGTCCCCAGAAAATTTGTGAATGTCTGCAGAAGCTTCCACCAGAATAACATGGCCAGTGTTCTTTACAATGGTAAAACCACAGACGCCTTCCAGACTTATACTGGCATTCGACAGGGCTGTGTCTTAGCACCTCTTTTGTTTAACATCTTTTTGGTATCCCCATCCATGATTGTAGACAGTAAATTACTTTCGAGGGGCTTGGAAATTCAATACCGCTTCGAAGGTGGACTGTTCAACCTAAAAAGGCTGAGAGCGAGAACGAGAACGAAAGTCCTTACCGACCTTCAGTATGCAGATGACTGCGGCCTTACCTCAGACTGCGCTGACAGCCTGCAAAAAGTTTTGGAGACTTTCGACTGGGCATATAATGCGCTGGGGCTGAAAATCAACATTGCTAAAACTAAGATTATGTGCACCCCACAAAATGCTGAAAGGATCAGCATCGAAGACGAAGATTTGGAATATTTTAATTATCTTGGAAGCGTAGTAAGCAACAAAGCCACCATCGACGACGAAATCAGATATAGAGTAGGTTCGGCATCGAGAGCTTTTTGGGGCCTAAGAGAAAGAGTATTTGACAATCTCGACCTGTCAATCAGAACCAAAGCGGCAGTTTACCGAGCTGTGGTAGTCAAAGATATTACACATAATAGGTGTGTAATATCTTTAGTGGTAGTCCCGACCATGACATATGCGTGCGCAACGTACAGGCGATATCTGAAAACATTAAATCAACTGCAACAAAGGCACCTGAGGCAGATAGCGCACATCAAATGGTTTCATAAAATCTCCAATAAAGCTGTTCTCGAAAGAATTAACAGCCAGAGCATTGATGTTTTAGTTGGCAGAGCGCAACTCAGATGGGCTGGGCACGTTCAGCGTATGCCCGAAAAAAGACTTCCCAAATGCGTCTTGTACGGAGAGCTGGTGTGCGGGCAGAGAAGTGTAGGCGGGCAGCTAAAGATATATAAAGACTCTCTTCATGAGAAACTTAAACTCTTAAATGTACAGAACGACTGCGAGGCTCTGGCAGAGGATAGATCGCAATGGAGACGTGTTGTGAATAGCTACAGAGCGGAATTGGACAGACGTCGAAATCCATCAGCGCAAGGAAATTTTGAATGTCCTGAATGTGGCAGAGTGATCACCTCGAGAATAGGTCTTTTCATTTATCGAAGGACCCACCGAAGATAGGATTTGTGTGGGAGTTTCAACTCTGTCTATCATGTAATGTCAAGGAGATATAGGATCCTAGATCCTATGTCTCCTCGGGCTGTTCATTTAAAATTGACGCTAAAATCCCCACCCCTTATCGATAAACGTAGCGATCGCAGCGACTCCTAGCCTATGGTCCCCGTTTTCGGGGACACATTTTTAGTACGCCGATCGTTCTCCTTTACTCTACTCTCCATACATCAAGCCTCGGGGTTTCGCTAGAGATATACAAAGATTATAGAGTTAACTCTATAATCTTTGGAGATATAGAATAGAATATAGGGATGTGTAGTTCGTTCAATTTCGAGGAACCAGATCGATCTAGATCCATTGCTGAGAAGACCCGGTTCAAAAGACCCGTTCAATTGACCCATTGGTTCTTTTAGATAGTTGGGTTTTGGGTTGTGATCCAAACATTGCGCATGGTTCGAATTCGGATCCGTAGTCCCGTCTCGATCAGTTCACTGTTCTGTTAGGAATTTCACTTCAGTTTAGTTAAGTTGAATTAAATTTTGATAGAATGGAATATGGATGCTTCTTTAGTTGCAAACAGCTGTGTTTTGTGGGCCATAATATTGTGTTTTGTGGGCCATAATATTTTTGATCGGCTGAAAATAGTTAGTTGAGGTCAAATTCGTGAGAGAACCGAGAGAAATATTGACCCCAGTGTGGAAAAAATTCAAAAACCAAAAGTCTTTCGAAAGGAAATGGATATCGGACGATTCAAATTTTGAAATGGAGACGTCAATCATTGATTTTACAGGTTCGAAATTCGTGAGATCTAGTCTCATTAATTTCGTCAAAAACTGAAATTTTTGAAATCAAGATTATGTTATTGCTGCGAATCCAAATATTTTCGTCAAATTAATCTGAAAAAAAGTTGTAGGATGGACCAATCACTTAAAATTTACTTTCATCAATATAGCCATAATAACAGAAATATAAACTTGTAATTTCCACTAGTCCTAGTTCCTAAATCTATCATACTTTCTTCAACAAGGAGCCGTTGATTCACTTGCGAAATGCAAGTAAAATAAGTTCATTTTATTACGACTACCATCTGTTTCTTCAGGGTCAGTCTGAAACCCGTCTAACTATTCGGGTACCTGGGTAATGAAGAGATGGAATTATGAATCATTCTTTCGATCCCAGATCTTCCGATCTCCAGATCCCATATCGATTTTGTGGGTCGCATGGAGCCGTTTGGCTCATTCGACCCAGTTGAACGAACGGGTCATTTTTCGGGTAAAGAACTGAACGAACCATTGGTTCTAACGAACCGGGTCTTTTGATTCGTTCGTTCGTGAACGACACATCCCTAATAGAATAGGCGCTTTCTTTTTGGTGCTTCATGCACCGGTACAGCTCCGGGCTTCTCGCCCCTGAGCTGTTCCAAATAAAACGGTTATTAGTGCGCCAACTGCGCGCAGCGAGTTGGATGATCAGCTGTTGAGCAAAATGACAAGAGACAAGTCTGGATTCGCGGTTCTTTGGATTATTTGTTTTCAGTTTGACGTTAAAGTCGTTGATTATTAATAAGTTTCACTATTTTTTCGAAATCTATTGCCATATATTTGGTTGAAAAACTTGATTTACCGGGTAAACATTACCCTTTCTTTGCTATGGAGAGTAAAAATATACGAAATACTGGATATGTCTGTAGATATAAAACTTGAAAAAATTAATAACAATGATTTCATCTCTTAAAGCTTAGTTAATAATCCTCTTTGGTAAAAGTAGGTAAAGAGTGTTCTGATTTTACGAAAATTGCATTCAAGTACGTGAAATATCAACTTATTTGAAAAGAAATGCTACACTTTCACTGATGGGCGCTACTAAACTGAAGCTTGTCGTTTATTCATTTGATCGATCTCTAAAAATTATGCATTCATGAAAAAAATGATTAGTTCACTCTTCAAACCTGAAAGAACGAATCCTATCTTCATTCAAAATCATTCAGTTCTAATTCCATCTAACATTGATTCTTTATTCATTTACTCAATAAAAAAACTAACTGACAGCTTCAATTGACGAAAAAATCAATCTTAGGTGGTCCATAAGGTGTATTACAGCCTTTTCATAGTATTAATCCACAAATTTCAACAATACACGACTTCTAATATTTGTTGACAGATGTAAACATAACCAAAAAGTTTGTTTACGGGCTTCAAGCCCTCGACGTGCACCAGCATTTCGGTTGGTGCAAGAGGGGGCAGGGGAAGGGAACGCGAGCTGCTCCGGTGCTTCACGCCCCAATCAAAAAGAACGCGTCGGTGCTCGAGTGAGATGCACCGGAGCTGCCCAGGAGCTGCTCAAACGGTCAAAAAGAAAGCGTAAAATATATCTCTATCAATCTCTGGGTTTCGCGCACCTGACTGAAAAGCAGCTGAAATTCCAAATTGTCAATTGTCAAAAAGGAGGTCAGTTGTCAGATTTTCGCATTTCTGCTGGTAATTGTTTTCATTCAGAGCCAATACTCAATTCAAAAACTGTATTGTAACTTTTTCAACCTTAGTCAAAATGCCAGATCACTTAGGAGATGATATGAGAAAAGTGAAAGCTTCCGAAAAAGAACCGGAAGAGAAAGAAATCAAGTGTAAGAAAAACATCCAATTCGAATTTTCTGTTTTTACCCTTTATTTTTTGTAGCTCTGGACGAAGGAGATATTTTACTTCTCAAAACTTATGTGAGTTCAGTCAACTTATTATTTTGATGATTTCAATAACTTTTCTTTTTCGTGTAATTTAGGGCCAAGGACAATACACTAAAACTATCAAGACTGTGGAAGAAGACATCCAAACCATCATCAAACGTGTGAATGAACTGACAGGTATAAAGGAATCAGACACTGGACTTGCTCCACCAGCTCTTTGGGATTTGGCTGCAGATAAACAGACACTACAAAATGAGCAACCGTTGCAGGTAGCAAGATGTACCAAGATCATCAATGCAGACACTGATGATCCAAAGTACATCATCAATGTTAAACAGTTTGCTAAATTTGTGGTTGATCTTGCTGATTCCGTAGCACCAACAGATATTGAAGAAGGGATGAGAGTTGGGTAAGCAAATATTCTTGGAAGTTCACCTGATATTTTTAACCTTACACATTTCCAGAGTTGACCGTAATAAATATCAAATTCATATACCTCTACCTCCAAAGATTGATCCAACTGTCACAATGATGCAGGTAGAAGAAAAACCAGATGTTACTTACAGTGATGTTGGAGGCTGCAAAGAACAAATTGAAAAGTTGAGAGAAGTGGTTGAGACCCCTCTCTTACATGTAAGTTGAAAAATGATATTAGATTTTTTTTAACTGAATATTGAAGTTCGACTCTTTCAGCCAGAGAAATTTGTGAAATTGGGGATTGAACCTCCAAAGGGAGTTTTGCTGTTTGGCCCCCCAGGAACTGGAAAAACCCTGTGTGCTCGAGCCGTGGCAAATCGTACAGATGCTTGTTTCATCAGAGTAATAGGGTCTGAATTGGTACAGAAATACGTTGGTGAAGGTGCTCGTATGGTTAGGGAGCTATTTGAGATGGCTAGATCTAAAAAAGCCTGCTTGATTTTCTTTGATGAAATTGATGCTATTGGAGGCGCACGTTTCGATGATGGAGCAGGTGGTGATAATGAGGTAAAGGCTGCTTTCATGTTAAAGTTGAATGAATGTGTATTTACAAGTGGAATGTACAAAATTTATATTCTGTGGCTTTAACCTGAATTTTCTTTGGTTACATCAAGGTTCAACGTACTATGTTAGAACTGATCAACCAGTTGGATGGATTTGACCCTCGTGGTAACATAAAGGTCTTGATGGCAACCAATCGACCAGATACCTTAGATCCTGCTCTAATGAGACCTGGAAGGTTGGATAGGAAAGTAGAGTTTGGTCTTCCAGATTTGGAAGGAAGATCTCATATTTTCAAGATTCATGCTAGGTGTGTATTATTCTCAGGTTTTTATAATAGTCTGATCCAAATTGTATGTTAATCTTTGTTCAATTTTTTTTTTTTTTATAGATCAATGTCTGTTGAGAGGGACATTCGTTTCGAACTCTTAGCTAGGTTATGTCCAAATTCTACAGGCGCTGAAATTAGGAGTGTTTGTACTGAGGCTGGAATGTTCGCCATCAGAGCCAGAAGGAAGGTGGCAACGGAAAAAGATTTTCTAGAGGCGGTAAATAAGGTTATTAAATCGTATGCCAAGTTTTCGGCAACTCCAAGATACATGACCTACAACTAATATTTCTGAATTTTTCTGTATTCAATTGAAGCGATTATTAAATGATTTGTAATTTATGCCTGGTTTCTTTTTTTGCTAATATTTATTGTCAAATATACATTTATGACAACTTTGGACATTTCAATTTTGATATATAGCAATATCTCTATGTTCAGAGCCTCTGTCTGTGACATAGACATATAGCCATATTTTCGCGATTAAGACGCGTAAAGCGTCTTTAAGCGGTGCTATTCGAGCGAATAAGTCATGACGTCAGTCTTTAAGACGCTTTAAGCGGAACCTGGCGGTCTGTGGAGAGCGCCTGTGTCATAGAGTCATCTTGTCTCTGGCCTGTGCAGAGATATATCTATATCTCTGGGCCTGTGTCGTCTTAAGCGGAAAGAGGTTATATAAAGAAGAAGGGAGAATATGTTGTTTATATCGAATTTGATTTGAATTCCTACTAGGGAAGAGTGCTTTTATTGCCAATAATGCAGTTTCTGCATTATCATTTAGAATAAATAAATATTTTTCAAATAATAGCCAAAGAACAGAAATTGAAAAATTCACAATTCGATTCGCTGTCAAATATCAACGACAGATGACTCAACCATCAGCGATATTCTATTTTTGCGACAACAAAATTAATGACGTCACGCTTAAAGACGCTTTAAGACATCGATTAAGACGCTTAATCGCCAAAATATGGCTATAGACTCAGAGACATAGAGACTTTCTCTATGCATGGACTGTGCCTCATGGACCTATAATACCATTAGTTAGTATTATACATCTATGCTGTGCCTTCCCTTTCTATCTATGCATGAAATACGGTCAAAAAAAGTGACAGAGAGAAACGCACGTCGGGAATGCAGTTGTCTCTTTCTAGAATATTGATTGGTCCACACTCACCTCTATGTGAACAAAAAAGAGAAGGTGAATGCCCGACGATCATTTGTCTCTTTCTATAAAAAAAGCCAATTTCATGCTGACATTGCTCAGCCCATGTCTCCAAAGATATTACACACATGTAATATCTTTGCATGTCTCTATGTCTATGGTCTGTGAGTATGATCCATAGGCTTATAAGTCTATGCTATGATCATATACAGGGTGCTTCATGAGACGTTTGCCATAGCCTAATGGTGAATGCAGGTCTTTCAGAAAACTTGCTTGTTTTGTATCCTAAGGCTATTAGTTTCGGAGATTTGCGATAGCCATAACTCTGGACTGTAAGTTCCGATTTTGATCAAATTTCATGGGTTTGTTCACTTTAGAATGTTCTTACAAACGGCTCATGAAATATCAATATTTTCAGGGCAGTACTAAGAATATCATGATTTTTCATTCAAGCCCCAAAATCTATATTTTTTACATCCCTTACAGAAATTTCGTTATTGCCATGAAAAACTACATAATTTATTCTAAGGAATTCAATTTTCACTTTGCATGGCACATTTGTCACAAGGGAATAGGAACCGGAAGAATTCAAATTTTATGTCATTTCTTCGAAATGCGGTCCTGTTTTTATTCCTTCGGTGATGTCCTTTGCCGAGATTCTGAATTATTTTAAATTCTGTACAATTCTTCTTCATTTTAAACCCTCAGCACAAACTGAATGTTCGCAAAATCGAGCTGTGAATTCTTTTGAAATTACATATTGAATTCAGATACAAATGATGTGAACCAACTTGGAAAATGTAATCCGTAAGTGTATTTGCTTCGTAACACACATAAGTATTAAAATTTATTCTTCAACAATGAAAATGTACTATCAAGAGATATTCGAAATGGATTTCTTCCATCTCATTTCCTAGAGCTTAAAATCAGATTATTTGTTGCCCTTCTTATCATATCGGGACTTTGTTTAATTTCTGCACAGGCTCCTATCCTGTTCTCTCCCTTCTATCTCCAAGGTTGCGTTCACAAACTTACTCAGAGCAAGCTCTGAGTAAGCTCTGATTACCCGAAGCGTTCACAAACGTACTTTTAGTTCCTCAGAGTATGCTCTCTCTCTGAGCATGACCATACTCATACTCTACTCTCGGAGTAAGTTTATGAACACACCCCTAGAGGGTTTACATCATAAAATCAGGACCGCATTTCGAAAAAACGACATAAAATATGAATTCGTCCGGTTTCTATTCCTTTGTAACAAAAGTGTGCCATGCAAAGTAAATACTGAATTCCTTAGAATAAATTATGTAGTTTTTCATGGCAATAACGAAATTTCTGTAAGAGATGTAAAAAATATAGATTTTGGGGCTTGAATGAATAATCATGATATTCTGAATACTGCCCTGAAAATATTGATATTTCATGAACCGTTTGGAAGTGTTTTCTGAAATAAATAAAGGAATGAATATTGATGATGAATGAAAATTACAATTTTCAACTTCAAACAATAATTATAGCATATGTGTATGAGATGCAGTTTTAGCAGAGGTTGGCGTAACGGGGTACCATACAATTTTGCGTTTGATACAATATAGCTTAGGGAAAGCCCCAGTTGAAACCCTTTTACCCTGTGAATGAAGTGGATTGTAAGAGATTAAACTGAGTACAAAATGAGCTGAAAATTTGAAGGGCATCCAGGGACTCTTCTCCAAGTTACCAGAAAATTTTTATCTGAATTCAAAAAAACAGATATGAGATATGTGAAAATGTGAGATAATAAAATTGATTTCTATATGTCAGATTGACCTAAAATTCACAACCCATAGATTTAACAGATGGAGCATAAGCTATTTCCCAGACTGTTCATTTTTCTCGAAATTCCCACTCCAACAAACCCCCAATGAAATTAATTTTTGCTTGTATTCCCCTCCTAATCGCGTTTAAATTTTTAAGACGGCTTGTGCTTTTGTAATTGTCAAAATATTATTTCAATCGTTTACGTTGGTTTACGTCATAATATTTTGGAAAATATGCCACGATGTGCCGTGAAAGACTGTTTTTACTATAAAAGTGCAATTTGTGCACGAGACAGGAAAGCGATTCACTTATTCCGGTAAGTTTTTGATATTTTATTCGTGTTTAAGTACATCATATCCTGAAATTAGGGGAGGGAGTCAGGGGACTCCAGGGCCGAATTCTTTTTGAATGCTTTCTAATGATTTATACATTGAAATGTTGGGATTATATATCAAGCGTTGAAATAATTGTTTTGAATTTTAGTTTTCCCAAAAATGAGATAAGACGAGAGCAGTGGAGAGTTGCACTGGCTCTTGAAAAGACAGAAATATATACTTACTCTACTATTTGCAATTTGCACTTTAGTAAAGCGGCATATGATTTGGAGAATCGCCTTTTTCTGTTAATTTGAAAAAAGATGCCGTTCCGAGTGAGGTAAGATATTTTACCACTTTTAAAGACTTCGCTTTCTTGTCTAGATGTCAATTTGTTTGTAATCTTGTTAGCGATCTTTCATGAACCTCTTGAAATTTGGCAGATTAGCTAATTTTTATAATATATCATGCCTTTTTGTATAAACCTCCATAGATTCCAAGATGAACAAAAAAACGAGATTCTGAATGCTTTAACAATCTTATATTTCTATAGAATGTTAGCACATACTGTGCTAGACCTCTCAGCAGTACTGGGGTTTGTGAAGAAATTGTGAACAATATCGATCTGCCACCAGAAATGAATTGCAGTTCAGAATTCGAAGGAGTGAAAACACCTTATAGTACGAGGAGAAAACAAGTAAGATACATAGCTATACAGGGTCCAAAAAAAGTATCGCCAAACGCTACGCATTGCGTAGCCCTCATAAGAATGTACCGTGTAATGAATTTGAATAATTTACTTCCAATCTACTAACTCGTTAAATTATCTTCAGCATGTCCAATGGCATAGTAATCAGATAATCAACGTTTTTGCTCAAAATTTAAAATTATTTTCTGTATAACTTCAAACGTTGTCTATTTTACGCCCTTGCTAACGAATCGCATTTTGTCATCACCCATTCGATCGGCTTTGAACTCACATGCACCTCCTCTGTTATAAAGCTTCTTATTTTTTTCAAGTTAAATTCCATTTGAAATTTTGTTGCAGAAACGAAGCAGCAGAGAAAAGAAATTAAAAAAGCAGCTGATGAAAGCCAGAAAGACAATAAAGCGAGACTCAGAGTGAGCCGAGAATATTTCAAAAAAAGAGTTGCCACCCTACAAGCTGTCATCAATTCCTTAAAATTAAAAATTCAAGATGAAAGTTTGGAGATGCTAAGGCAAATAGGACCCAATGAAGAATTTCTTCAAAGACAGTTGGATGAAACAGGGAAATACGGCAATGAACTCAAACAATTCGCCCTCACTCTTCATTACTACTCGGTTAAAGCCTACAATTTTGTAAGAAGAACTTTTAATTCTGCTCTTCCCCAACCGAAAACGCTTGCGAGGTGGTATAAAAATTTGAATGGGGAGGCAGGTTTCACATCAGAAATATTTGACTTGCTAAAACTAAAAGTTCGAAACACCTCTTATAAATTGATTTGCAATATAACTATAGACGAAATGGCGATCCGTCAGCAAATTCAGTGGGATGGAAAAAAAACTCATGGCCATGTAGACTTTGGAATTGAAAGTCAAAACGATTACAATGCTGTTGCTAAGGAGGCATATGTTTTCATGCTTGTATGCATAAACCAATCCTGGAAGCTTCCTTTAGGGTATTTTTTGATCGATAGTTTAACGGGTATACAAAAGCAAAATTTAATTGTTCAGTGTCTTAATTTCATACATGAAACGGGTATATTCGTTACATCGGTAACATTTGATGGAGCAGCAAATAATGTAACGATGGCAAAAGGATTAGGTTGTGATTTGGCTACTAATAATATGAAATCTACATTTATTGATCCTACTTCACGGCGAGAAATAGCGGTATTCTTTGATCCCTGTCACATGATCAAATTAATACGAAATACTTTAGGGGATAAAAAAAAATTTAATAGATGAAAATGGTGAGAAGATTAAGTGGGAGTATATTTTAAAATTAAATGAACTTCAGGAGAAGGAAGGTGTTCATTTGAGCAATAAATTAAGAAAATCACATGTGTTGTATAAAAATCAAAAGATGAAGGTTCGATTGGCAACACAACTATTAAGTGGCTCTGTAGCACATGCGTTAGAATTCTTGAATGAAACCTTAAAGATCGAAGAATTCAAAGGTTCTGCAGCTACCGTTAAATTAATCAGAATAATAAATAATTTGTTCGATATTCTCAATTCAAGAAATATGCATCAGAAATATTATAAATAGCCTTTGAATGCAAGAAATTATGAGTACATTGAAAATACTTTAACAGAAACCTCATATTATTTGTAATCGTTGAAATTAGCAGATAACAAACCTCTCATCGAAAGTAGAAGAAGGATGGGCATTCTTGGATTTTTATTTTGTATCGAAAGTTTGAAACATTTGTACAAACAATTGGTTGTAACAAATTTATTAGTGTATATTCCAACATATAAACTGAGCCAAGATCATGTGGAATTATTTTTCGGCTTGATTAGATCTATGGGGGGTTATAACAATACTCCTACGTCTATTCAGTTCAAATCTGCCTATAAAAAAATGATGCTCCACCTAGAATTGAGGGATTCTTTTATGGGTAATTGTATACCATTAGAAATGATTTCGGTTATGCAACCATATGAAGTAATTAATAAATCATGTGGCAGGGAAAGGATCGCTGAAGAAGAGGACGAAAATGTATCACAACACGTTTACAACTTTTCGCAAAATTTTTGTACAAGTTTGTCTGAATACAAAGAAGCAGTAATTATATATATATCCGGATTTGTTGTATATAAAATCATGCGACGTTTAAAATGTGAAGAGTGCATTGGGGGTCTTGTAGGTGATAGGGCTGATTATTTAATCTCATTTATTTACCAAAAAGAAAGACAAAATTCTTTAACCTATCCCTCCGAGGATGTAATTCTGATATGTAGAGCTGCAGAAAAACATTTACAGCATACGCTAAGCAGAAATGTTCCTACAAATATTGGTACATTACTAACACAAGTGTTACAAAACTTTTTTAATCATCAAAATCTGTTTGAAAAACTTGAGGATCATTTCAAGGAACAGACTGCCTTAGATTCCCATTTTACCAATTTAATCAAATTAGTTGCTTCTACATATATCGATCTGAGAATTCACCATCATAATAAGAACTTGTTTGATAAAAGTCATAGCAAGAGAAATTTTTATAACAAGCTTACATTATTTTCTGGTTTTTAGTATATAGTTATTAGTGTATTATTTAGGTAGTGATTAGTAAGTAGTCATTTATATATGTATAGTGAAAACAATTTTGAATCTGTTTGTAGGCTAGATATATGTTTAAGGCCCGGTACTTTCACCTTCGAATAAATTTTATTCAACGAATAATGACGTACCGACATTCGATCTATGACGAATAAACTCTTCTAATTAAGTTTAAATGACAGATTTATTCGATGAATAACACTATCTGAAAGTGAAAAGACTGCATTTTTACTAATCTCGCGAATAAGACTTAATGAATGCGAATAAATTTATTTATTCGCACGTGAAAGTACCGGGCCTTAATCGACAATAATAACTATAAGATTGTACCATTGTTGATGAAATAAATTGTTTTTCCATCAAGTGTTTTTGTATTATCAGGTACCCTATAATTAGTGGGTACAAGATAGGTACTTCAAAATCCTTTCCTTGAAACATATTTTATTTTCATTCGATATGAAATTATTGGTGACTAATTGAAATATTCACAATGTCCCGTCTCTAATGCTTAATCCGCCCCTGTCCACTTCCCCCACCCAATAAATCCAAATTGATATTTATGGCAGGATTTCGTGAACGCTTTTTTCCACAGATGCTCTATCTCCTGTTTCATTTATCTATGTCACAACCCAATTCAAAAAAGAATTCGGAAACTGCTTAAATCATTCTGAAATTCATAAATGGGACAATGATTAAACAGATGATTTATGGTTTCTTCTCGTTCTCCACATTCACAACTAGGGCTGTGGTCCGTATATACACTTTGGTTACTTTAAGATGTCTAAAACTTTGTTTTAGACATCTTAGGTTACTTCTGGTTAGTAAGTGGGCGGTCGAATTCCTGACAATTTGGTTCAATATCAGTCACCAGCATAGAGAATTCCTTTGTCTATGGTCACCAGAGTAACCGCTCTGATAGTTTGTCTATGCTGGTAACTTTCGGTTACCAAATGTGTATATATACGGTCAAAGAGTTCCTCTTTGATACGGATTACCAAAGATTGCTAATACAGAGATATTCTATTCTATATCTCTGCTCTAATATACGGACCATACGCTAGGACTATACTACATACGCTAGGACTCTTTGGCTGGCTAGGACTCTCAACTGCATTCCATCGGAAAAGCATAGTATTGCAACGTTCGTGACCTGTTCTTATACGATTCAAAACACACCATATTATCCTGTGAATATCCTATATATGCAGGATATTATTCCTAGTTTTCAACTTCAGATGCAAATTTTCCAAATACGCTTTGAAATTCACCGAGGAAACTAGCTTAACTCCTTGATATTTTGGATTGAAGTTATGTTCCAAAAAGGAATTACCGAAAACCACGCTCAATATTCTATATTTTTGATGATTATTGAAATGGAAACACGAAACATCGGTTTTATTTGGGTTAGTAGTACGCAAACGCCACTCGCCATTCCTCAAAAATAAGGTTCATTCATCATTACTCATCGGCGTATATAAATTTCTCAGAAGAAGTAGTAGGAATATCAAACTGATAAAAATTGAAACGAAGATGATCCTTGTGCAAGATCATCATTCGAAGTTTTGAAATTACTACAATTATCATCAACAAAAACAAGAAACCTTCTATCTGACAGCATGTTTTTTAGTAAGCGAACCATCTTTTCACACTTCAGATGTGTATGAAGTTTGAAAATCAAACCATACTGTCATAGGCTGCAGAAAAATCCACAAATGATGTTCCTGTTTTTAGTTTATCACTGAAATCTGCTTCAATGAACGTGGTTAGGCTCAGAAACTTATAACAACAATTTCTATTTTTCTTGAAACCCCTTTACAATTTTGGAAGCGTCTTCTAGAGTCGATTCAATCCTCTCTAAAATTCTGAAAGGAACACTCAATAAACTAATGGGTCGATAACTACTATGATCAGAAGAATTCTTTCCAGTTTTAAAATTCCTATGACTTTCGCCTTTCGGAACTCTGGGGCGGAAAATTTTCAGAATTCAGAATGTTATTAGAAAACGATAACAACCAAGATAAGGGAGGCCTTTTGCCTAAATGCTTGATTAACTCAGGATAAATTTCCTCGAATTTTCAACCAAATTAGAAACATCAATCAGTCGGCGAGCAATGAGTTTAGTAGCATACATTAATTGTCTCCAGATGCCAAATCATATCGACCAATCAGAGTGCAGCGCATCTCCCGCCAAAACATTTCTCTGGTCTGGCCAACTTTTCCCCCGACCGGGTTATTCTCGAACTCTGTAATCTGTGTTCTCGAACTCGAACGAACTTCTTCATGTAATCGTACTATTAGATCCTCTTAATTTTGATGATACTCTGTTATCTGTGAATGTAATAAGTTCGAAATTTTGCATTGCAATTTGTTCTTTCATTAAATTTCGAAAACGGCGATTATTATCGCTTATACAGATTGTGAAAGAAGGAATTAATTAATCATTGCTTTTTGACTATATTAAAATATTTGAACGAGTTTCTGATATTTGCCTTTCAGCCGGTGGTAATATCTATATCAGTTTATCAGCTTTAAAAAGCAGTTTTTATTGCTACGTTTGAATGATCAATATGGATCAAGAAAGGTAAAGTTTATTCATATGGTTCATTCCGATCTGAGTTACAGAATAGGGGTGATTTGATTGTTGTCATCAGCTTGCTATTTTTGTAGTAAACAACTTCTTTGTCACATATGTGGCAAAAGGTTATCCAGTGTGTCTACATTCAACCGCCATATAAAACAGGTGCACCTGCAAGAGCCACTTACAGGAAAGGACACGAAGAATATTAAATGTCCACTTTGTGAGGATAAACTTAAATTATCATTTGGAAGCCATGACCAGTTAGTGGATCATATAGAAAAAATTCATTTTTTGACTATTATACGATCAACTCTTTATTTTGGAAACAAAGAGGAATTTGAAGCTTGGAGAGCAGTTGACAATAGAAATATAGATTATGCCTTTCAAAGAGGACAAAAGATCAAAGATGATGAGTACATATACTATAATTGCAATAGGAGTAATACAAGAGGTGAGTATATTTAAGCTGTCTATCTAAGTAACTCAATTATTCAATTACTTCTATTCAGGATATGACAGTAAAAGTAACCAAAGATGTTCAAAAGCAGGAGGAAGCATTAAAATATCAGGATTATGTCCATCTAGAATTTGTGCTAAAATAACTAATTCTGGTAACACTTTTAATAATATAGTTTTTGTACTAGTGTTGATTCATTCTATTTAAGGAGTAACAGTGAACTATATTGAAACACATGCTGGCCATGATGATGAACTCCGAGCCAAACATTTATCGAAGGATCAACAGGAAATGCTCGCTGAAAAATTATGTGCTGGTGTTACAAAAGAGAGAATACTTGAGGATGCGAGAATATTAGAGGAAGGGAAGCTCACCAGAATGAATTTATTAACAAGAGGGTATCTTGCATACATTATACGTAAATTCAATATAAATAAACAGCGTGATACAGATGACATGACAGCAACAGCCCTGAAAGTTGGAGAAATGAATAGTCAAGAAGAAAATACTGTTTTTTTGTTCAAACAGATAGGTAATATTTTTTCACTGATTATTTGTATTTTCCTGATATTTAAACTTTGTTAGGCGAAAATTACCCTGAGCTGAGAAACGAGGATTTTGCTTTAGCCTTCATGAATAAAATTATGGAAAAAAAGCTAAGAAAATACAGCAAAATCATTTGCATTGACGGCACCCATGGAACAAATATCAGGAATTGGGAACTCACCACAGTTTTAGTCAAGGATGAAAATAATATGGGATTCCCAGTAGCATTCTTGATAAGTAATCGTATGGATCAAACGATCCAGAAAATATTTTTCAGGTCATTGAAAGCAAGACTTCAAGAGTCCCTAAGATGCAAATACATTATGACAGATGATGACATAAAATATTTTAATGCTTGGTGCGAAGCAATGGATGATGTTGAAAAGCCAAGACGCTTACTCTGCACTTGGCATGTCATCAAAAACTGGAATATTCAAGGCAGGAATAAATTGAAGAAACCAGATAATAAGAAAGAAATGAAATTAAGAATGAGAAATATCTTGAAAGAGACCAGTATTTCAAAATTTCTAGAATTGAAAGATGAATATTTTAAATATCTTGAAGAAGAAAATGAACTGGATTTCTTGAAATACTTACAGAAGTAAATTACCATATAGTCAGTATGGTCAAAATCATTTCATTATTTTATTTTCAGTCATTATTTCCAGTGCAATGAGAGAATTATGATGTGGGCCCACTGCCACAGAATAAATGTAGGAATAAATACTAATATGGCTATTGAGAGCCTGCATAAAGTAATTAAATATAATAAAATGAAGGGACATCAAAATTTACGGTACAATTTAACATATATAAACTACTCTTTTCACTTCACAACCTATCAATTCCAGAATCGAGAAGTTATTAGACTTATTAGAAGACCTTGTTAATGAAAAAATGTGGAAAAGAGTCATCGAATCTGAAAGGCCAAATGTTAATTCCTACCAATCGAGAGTTAATAGAGAGGCTCACATAAAGGCAGAAAAAGAAGTTCTGGAGAAAGTTGTCTGTCTAGATTCTGGTGAGTTTAAGGTTTTCTCAAGTAAGGTGAGGGACCAATTTTATATAGTTGATTATAATGAATTGTGTGATGATGATTGTAGAACTATTTACTGTGATAAATGTAGAATCTGCATTCATAAATACCAATGTACTTGTCCAGAATACACAGTAAAAACTGCATTATGTAAACACATACATGCAGTTGCTTTGATCGAAAAGAGAAGCGATTCTTTTCCAGGTCCAGGTATTGCTGAAAATTATCCACCTATTGATGAACCATCAACAAGTGGAGTACAGAAGAGGACAGAAATCAAAGAATTCCTAGATGAGACAATACAGAACCAAAATACTGTTCTTACTCTAGATCCAAGCAAAAAACGAGAGGTAAACTAGGAATATTTGGTGATGGGAATAGCTTTGCATAGGATTTTAATTGTAGATTGTAATGAAGGAGATTTTTATGAAATTGGAATCATTAGATGATGAAGATTTTGATAATATTGTGGAAAATATCAACAAGCAATATGACACACTACAAAAGAATAAAGATCAGAGAGGGAAAAAAAGGAAAATTGAAAAACAATTATATTACCCCACTAAAAAGTAGAATCTCTGAACATATTGAAAATGTAAATATGGTTTGATCATTTTTCGAATAATATATGTTTAACATAGCATAGTTTTTCAGGAAAGTGGTGATGGAGTGCTGTTTTGCTTTAGGAAAATTTATTATTACTTTTCGCTTATTTCTGTTGAATTTATGTAATGTATATTTTAAGCCTTGTAGTTTTTTTATATGTCCTTGGTGGTGGGAGGTGATGGGGCAATATTAAATTTTTCCACTAACAAAGGGTTTTATCAGTAGTTACATTTAGAATATGTTGAGTCTTATTTTTTTCGAACTGACAAGTTGCTACCTCTTGTATGACTATATATGTTGGGAAAAAAACAAAGATAATTGATATTTTTCTTTTATTTTGTCCAAATAGAATGTCTGTTATCCTATTTCTGTATTTTTTATATGCTGTTTAGGTGTGGAGGGAGATGCAATAGTATTTCAATTTTAAGCTCAATAAATTTCTTTATCAGTAGTTGCTGTATGCTTTGATAGTTTTGATTATTTAAAAATGCTATAGGCTCCGTAACTTCCTAACAATTATATTATAATTATACTAATAAGTGTCTATTTTTTGAGAATACATCCTTTGTACTTTTCTTGCAGAAATAAACTTGAATTGATTTTACCCTTGTCTTTATTTTTTTCAAAAGTCACAAAATTATTCTCAATTACTCTTCAAATCATTCATAGGAGTGCTTGTCCTCCTATTTCTTTCTAATAACTTGGTGACTCTCACAAAGCATTTCATGATTTGTCTGTAAATGAACTCTACCTTGAATCATTATAGATTTATAGGGGACACTCATTTTGCTTTTAGTTAATACAACTGAAATTTGATACGCAACCTTCAATATACAGAGGCATTGATAAACGATAAATTCAAAACATCACTCGACAAATTGAATAGTTGGTCAATTTCTACATCAATTTCAAACTCGTCCAATTTTGGATTCGTTTTCAAATCCATCGCCCCAGTTATATCTATTAGTGTCGGTAAAATCATACCTGAAAGTATAAATTGATTTCAATGCAAATATGGGAATTCGGGATTCATTAGGAGATTTCAGAAAAGTAGGGAGGTTTACAGCTTTTGAAATCGGGAATGGCAGCCTTCAATCACCCCAACCTAACAAACATTCTTGACTTGACGTCCATTTAGCGAAATTGAAATCTAAACGAATCAACAACAGTCAACTGCACGCAGTTACGCAGATCCATATTGATCATTAAAACGTAGAAATAAAAATTGCTTTCTAGAACTGATAAACTACTATAGAGATTACCACAAGCTGAAAGGCAAACATTAGAAACTCGTTCAAATATTTTTATAGTCAACAAGCAATGATTAATTAATTACCTTCTTTGACAATCTGTATATAAGCGATAATAATCGCTGTTTTCGTAATTTAATGAAATAACGAACAGAAATGCGAAATTTCGAACTTGTAGGTAATACATTCGAAGGTAACTCAGTATCATCAAGAGGATCTTTGGTAACATTACATGAAGAAGTTCGTTCGAGTATAACGCGGTCCCGGGAAAAGTTGGCCAGAGAGAAGATAAAGTTTTGGCGGGAGATGCGCTGCACTCTGATTGGTCGATATGATTTGGCATCCTGGAGACAATTAATGTATGCTTCAATTTCCTGGCCATTGGGGTGAAGTACCAACCAGGCGCGTCTCCAGGTGGCGGATAGGAGGGGTCCTTCTGCTAATGATTACAAATGAAGCTGAGGACTGTGGGACTATAAGTTGGCTCGTAGTCTTAAAAACACTACTGGTAGCCTTCCAAAATCCCACCGCGGACCAACTTCTCCTGCCCAGCTGTAGTGTCGTGGCTAAGGGCCTGCACAGGATTAACGGCGCCAACTTTACCGGACAGTCAAGGACTGGCGGCAGTTGACAAACCATGCAAACTTGTTTGCGGGGGATCTTGCCTTAATTGGCCGGATCGAGAGGAGACAACCTCATCAAAAACCCCCTAGTTCAAGGTGGAACATCCTATGCCGAAGAACTTCCTCTTTGAGTAGCTCATTGGGTTAAGATGAGTTCCTAATAGGCGAACTCCGGACACCTGCCGCCCTCCGGTTTCAATATGGCTTACCAGGGTAAGGGAGCACTGCCCTGGTGGACATTTATTTCTTCCCTTCTCGTGGGACCGCTTATGGATACCAAAGAACAAACAAACTCACCAAAACCAGTCGAGACGGGGATCAATCCTATCTCGACAACCGAAACCTCGAAAGAGGAATGTGCAGAAATCGGGGTGAAACCTGATTCTGCCATTACAAACCCAACCCTAGGCGCGGAGGAGAAATCCGGAACCGCACAAGGGGAGGGTATCCCCGAGGCTGCAATCGCTGTAGTCGCTAAGGAGGTTGAGAAGATGAATCTTACCTCCAAACGCAGGCGAATGGCGGGAGCAGCCAAAAGGCACCTGAAACGGCTACTGAAATCAGGTGCCGACTACAAGTCGGCACTTGCGACAGTACTCCGTGAGGACGCCTAAAAGGCAGCAGCAAAGGAGAGGGAACCAAACCTCCCAACGCCTGCTGCCAAAACTCCGAAGAGGTTGCGCTCTGATGGCAGTACTCCTAGTGCCAGTGCGAAAAAGCACTGTCCTGGGGGAACGGTCAGCAAGGGGGTGACCTACAAGGAGATGGTGGAAGGGATCAAGGTCGGCATTGTCGACAGGGACCCTGAAGCCAATTTGTCAGCTGAGCAGCTGGACCTGCTCCAGGGCGCCATCCTGAGGCATACCCTCAGGAAGGAGGAAAAGGGAGCGGGAATCCGCTTCTTGAGCTGCACTCATAAGCCGGGTTGGCTCATGATTAGATGCGCGGACGAGGCTACTGTCTCATGGCTTGAAAACTGCTTGTTGCAGATCAAGCCGTGGGATGGGGCCAACCTCCGCATCGTTCAGGGAACGGAGCTGCCAAAGCCCTACGTATGCGTAGCATACATCCCTGATCCTCCACTAGGAGATCGACCCTCACAGGATGAGGTGCTGACAGGTCTGAGTGTGATGAACCCAGACCTGGAAGCAGAGAGCTGGGCGGTGTTACACCACCAGGTTTCAGGGCCGGGCCGGACATGGACCTTCTCTGTAGATGAGAGCTCCATGTCTAGGCTCAAAGCCCTGAACATGATGCCCTACTATGGTTTCGGGAGGGTTACCTTCCGGGCCAAAGAAAAGGGCATGGGTGCCGACAAAGAGTCGGACACCCAAACAAAGAAAGAGGAAGGAGGGGCCAATCCCTCCACCTCCGTTGGCACATCCAAAGGTGAGCTCGCTGAGGGAGAGAGGTCTAACTCTGCTCCCTCGACAAGCAAAGCGCCGCAGGCGTCCCTTCCCACCGGGGCTCTTCCCAAGGCTGGTAAAACGGCCAGGAAGGGGCCGGCGGTGGGAAGAAAGAAGTAAGCCGCAACATCTAGTGATGGCGCGGCTCTTCAAATGCCTGCAGGCTAATGTGCAACATTCCAAGGCTGGATCCTACCTCCTTGGAAAACGAATCCTGGACGAGAGGATAGATATCGCCCTCATCCAGAGGAACCTTGGGTTACTTCCCGAGGCCGAATCAACGGCCTCAGTAACCTTCCTGGCAAGGTAATATCACTTGGATCTGGGGAATCACCCAGGTCCTGTATCTTTGTCAGGAACACTATTGACATTTTTGTACTTACAGGATTCTGTTCCAGAGATGTAACATCCATCCTGGTAAAACTTCCCATGGAAACGGGCACTAAAGAACTGGTCATCTGTTCTGCCTACTTCCCTGGTGATACCATGTTCCCCCCGCCAAATGAAGTGCGAAAATTAGTTGCCTTCTGCAGGGGGAAAAACCTTCAACTCCTCGTTGCTTGCGATGCCAACTCCCATCACACTACGTGGGGTAGCACGGACATCAACGAAAGAGGTGAGCACTTATTTGACTTCATTCTAGAAGAAGCGCTTTTTGTATTGAATCGGGGCTCTGTTCCAACCTTTGTTACGAAAAATCGGGCTGAGGTATTGGACATCACGCTCTGCTCGCAATACCTGAGCACTAAAATCACTGACTGGAGGGTTTCTGACACGCCCTCTGGCTCAGACCATAGAAATATTCAATTTAACATTGAATTAGGCGGTAAACCCATTCAGGAATATCGCAATCCCAGATTAACCGACTGGGATGGTTATAAACTATCCCTGCAACGGAATCTGAGATCCATCAACGTAAACGTTAACAATCATGAAGACCTAGAGAGGCTGGCCAACTCAATGGAGGACTTCCCTACATGTTTGCCAACCTAGAAAAAGGTCTAAAAGGTCTACCATCAGGGAATGATTGCTTTCTAACGAAACCTACTTCATTCTTTCCGCAATGATCAAATATATTTATGAAATTCTTTCGAGCTTTCTAGAGTTTACTGTTAAAAAGAAAAAAAGATTTTCATAACCTCGATTGCTGATTGGTTGAAATTTATGTTGGTATTACTACTTCTTGTGACAATTGACATGTTTCGTTGGCAAATGTCAAGAAGAAAAAAGTAATCTGTTAGGTTATGGGCAAAGTTTTGGTTATGTGCACAATCTTTGCTTGAACGCATTCTTGTTTTCTTGTATTTTGTAAGCTATACAGCAGACAATATTAATATTATATATATCAGTAAAAATGACATTTGCCAATGAAATATGTCGATTGTCACAAGAAGTAGTGATACCAACATAAATTTCAACCAATCAGCAATCGAGGTTATGAAAATCTTTTTTTCTTTTTAACAGTAAACTCTAGAAAGCTCGATAGAATTTCATAAATATATTTGATCATTGCGGAAAGAATGAAGTAGGTTTCGTTAGAAAGCAATCATTCCCTGATGGTAGACCTTTTAGACCTTTTTCTAGGTTGGCAAACATGTAGGGAAGTCCTCCCATTGAACTAAAGAAAGAAATGGAAGGGACCCGCAGTTCAGCAAATCGGTCGAAAGTGTGTCCAAAAGTGTGGGAGAGAGAAAGACTATTGGTGGGTATCCCTTCTCTCTCTTTTAGATGTTTTGTTTACATCAATCAGCTGACGGTTTTGTTGATTATTCAGTTTAAATTAGTTTTTGGGATGATTTCGGTTGTGTTCAATTGGAAAGAGATCTAAAAGTGTTCAGAATGCTAAAACTCACGATTAATATTCGCTTGAAACTTGAAAAAACTCAAATAAATCGGGGAATCTCCGAATCCCACTCGAAAACCTTTAAGTATCTGGATTTTCGGTTTCTGAGAAATATGGATCTAGTGAAGGGACAGATTACCTTTACCTGGCCACCCGAGGGAACTAAAAGGGTTGAAACTGTCTGAAAAGACCTCTTTCGATATTAACTGGACAGTTAAAAAAAAATCAAAGTAAGTAATCTTCAGAATTGAAGTTGTTTGTAAATTTGTGGTATAAAGTTTTAGAGAAAGTATTTTATAGGTTTTTGTGTTTCTCAAATCATTGTTGTCCCCATCAATATCAGTACTGTTTGCAGTTACGCAAAATTGGTAAATTTCAGACTCTTGTTACAACGATGGTTGTAACAAGTTGCTAAAGGATGCTCCAATGAGCCGAACAAAAATGAGCCAAAGAGTTTCCACAGGTAGGTCTATTTTAAATATTTTCATTATGAGATCCCTTTTTGCGACTTCTAAAGCATTATATGTTACTTTATTTTAGGTTTCCTTTTAAACGCCCAGATATTTTGGAACTTTGGATTACTGCTGTAGGAAGGGAAAATTGGTATCCCTCAAAGTATAGTAGAATATGTGAAGATTACCTTCATAATCCAAGTTATACAAGAAAAATATTGAAACTTGATGCTGTACCAAGTGTATTCAATAATATCCCAAGACATTCAAGGATCATGGAATACTTACAGTTCCATCACTCTTCATATACAACTCACTGTGTTATGTGCATCAGAACTGGAAGAACTTTCCGACCAATTCTATAAATCATGCATATGAAACAAGAAATAAAGACTCCTTGCAGATTCCAGTGCACCATCTGAAGCGCATACACCAGGGCATGGACTTCTGCGGCCCCAAACTATATAATGAATTTCCTTCTGAGTTTCATGACAAGTCCTAGATGAACTCTAGGAGAGAAGTGAAAAGGTTGCTTTTAAATGAAACTATATATTCTATAGAAGTTCTTATCGAGAAAGAATATGTGATGAGATTTGTTTTTTATTTTTATTGTGTTTGTATGCATGTTGTTACCACTGTGATATTTTATATTTGTTTATTACTGTCGGCACCATTTGTAATATTAATTGCAAACGAAGATCCCTAATCTAATCCGATGAGAAGCAGAGCACATGTAAGTTTTCGAGTGAATTTAAATTATTTGAAATCAATAATTTTCTTTTTCATTGTAGACTATTACTGAAGATATATGTAAACTATTTTATATATTGTATATAATAAAAATATAGAAAGAATTGACACTTGTTTTTTTTTGGACAACGCTCCTTAATTAACTTAAAATTCAGTATAGTAGAAGGAAAATATGTATGTTCAACATGTAGATTAAAACCTTGATGAATTTCACATGATTACATTCTTTCATAATATACTAATCTAGTTAAAATGAACAAATTTTTGTTCTTTTCATACAAAAAAAGACTTATTAAATTCCGTCTACACTGCTCTGAAAAATATGATCAACGTCGCAAAATTAACTCAGAAAACGTCTTGAATTGATGAAAAATATGATTCCAATCATCACAGTTCGAGAAACGGGTCAAAAATTTCAGATATCCCCATCTCATTGTTGCAGGTGTTTGGCAAAAAAATTATTAAATTCCTTCTACAATACTATGAAAAATATAATTCACATCGCATAGAGGTTATCTATGATCGCATAATCAACTCAGAAAACGTCCTGATTTGATAAAAAATACGATTCAAATCAGAAAAACGAAACGTCAAAAATTTAAATTCAAACTTTAATAGGTTATCTCTCCTTGCGCAAGTATAGAGAGAGAAAGATATACATCCAATTGTCTATTTCAGTCGGCCTCACTTTTGCTGACCCGAGAGTCCCTTCCATTTCTTTCTTTAGTTCAATGAGTCCTCCATTGGCCAAGCTATAGTCTCGGCATATCATGAAAACTGTCCACTAAGAAAGAAATCCGACAATAGGAAAGTATCTTGGTGGAACTCTAAATTAGAGAAACTTCGTAAAGAGGTTCGGAAAAAATTTAACCGAGCAAAATCAGCAGGTGAGTGGGAAGTGTATCGTCAAATCCTCACCTTGTACAACAAGGAAGTAAGGAAGGCCAAAAGGGAGTCTTGAGAAAACTTCTGCAGCAGCATCGAAGATGCTGCAAGCGGGACAAGACTCCATAAAATTCTCTCCAGAGAGCCGTCTTTGACGCTGGGATCTGTTAAAAGATCAGATGGCACCTATACGGCCTCTGGGGCGGAAACCCTTAAGATCATGGCTGACACACACTTTCCGGATCACGTGCTGATTGATTCCGCATCTGCGGAAGAAGGTAACTTCACCAGTCGCCTCAAGCGACCCAGCAAGGAATGCTGGAAATTTGTCAAGAAACTTGTCACTGCGAGCGCGGTGAGAAGGGCAGTTTTATCCTTTCTCCCATACAAAGCGCCAGGTGACGATGAAATATTTCCAGCTCTACTTCAGCACGGACTGGAATTCTTAATGTCTTACCTCATTAGGCTCTTCAGATCCAGCTTGGCATGGAATTTTATACCATCCAACTGGAGGAAGGTCAAAGTCGTTTATATTCCCAAGGCGGGAAAAACAGACTCACAGCCTAAATCATTCCGACCGATCAGTTTAATTTCGTTCGTGATGAAAACTCTTGAAAAGATACTAGACGAGCACGTCAGAGGGGTGATTCTACGGAATCATCCCCTGAGTGCTCATCAGTATGCCTACCAGAAAGGCAAATCCACAGATCTTGCCCTCAATAATCTTGTCGGCAGGACAATGAATCTCTCAACTCCAGGGAGATTGCAGTGGCTGCCTTTCTGGACATTGAGGGAGCCTTTAATGCTGCCCTTACTGAATCTCTAGTGAGGGCTGCCAAGGTTAGAGGTGTCCCTCCTACCATATCGAATTGGATCAGCACAATGCTGAGCTCCAGAAACATCATAACCACGCTTTGTGGCGAAGCACTTAGATTCAAAGCAGGCAGAGGTTGTCCGCAAGGAGGTGTACTATCACCCCTTCTCTGGTCACTTCTGGTTGATGATCTAATTGCAATTATCAGCTCGCTTGACGTATATGTTCAGGCTTACGCTGACGACATAGTTGTTTTACTGGAGGGCAATGACGATGCAACCATCTCAGATGCTCTTCAGGAAACACTAACAGTAATTCAGGGTTGGTGTGATGGGGAACAGTTAGGGGTGAACCCCTCCAAGACCCTGATTGTCCCCTTTACCAGGAGAAGGAAATTTCAAATCTTTCCTCCAACTCTCTACGGTAAGACCATTCCACTCGTAGAGGAAGCCAAATATCTAGGCATTACCCTGGATAGGAAGCTTCTATGGAACTCCCATGTGGAAAAAGTCGTCCACAAAGCCAGGCACTCCCTATGGGCCTGCCAAAGGATCTGTGGAAGGACATGGGGGATAGCGCCGAAGCAGCTCCGCTGGCTATACGTCACGGTGATCAGACCATTGATCACCTATGGCTGTGTCGCCTGGTGGTCCTGCACTGAACGCGTTCTAACCCAAAACAAACTTACCAAACTCCAAAGAACGGCTTGCCTCATGATTTCGGGGGCATTCCGCTCTACTCCAACTTCGTCCATGGAGATGCTATTAGACCTCCCTCCCCTTCACATTTTTGTCCAGGGAGAGGCAAGACTAGCAACCCACAGGCTCCACCACCTCACCGTGAACGAGCCTGACAAACTCACTTTCGTGCCCAGTCGTCTGTCGGCCCAACTGGAGGCTGACGAGGTGATGGGCATGAGAACTGATCAAATAATCACAAGAACCAGCACCGAGGGAACATTCGTTTCTGTGATTCCAAGCAGAGACGAATGGCTCCATCACAAGGATTTCTATTAACAAGGACCTTGCTGGTTTACTGATGGCTCCAGAACCAGTCAGGGATCTGGAGCCGGAGTCTACAGCCGTAGACCGCTGACCAAACTCAGTGCTAGTCTGGGAAAGTCGGCGACAGCTTTTCAGGCAGAAATCTTCGCCATTGATCTGTGCGCAGGCCATTTACTTGACAGTGGCTGGGCGGGCAGATCGATAAAAATCCTTACGGATAGTCAAGCTGCGATCAAATCTCTCGCGGCTGACAAATGCAACTCGGCACAGGTATTTGAGTGCAGATCTAAACTCACCAAATTGGGAAGTTTAAACAGACTGCAACTGATTTGGATACCTGGACACTCTGGCCTCAGTGGCAACGATGTATCGGATGCTCTGGCCAGAGAAGGCGCGACATCAACGCTTATTGGCCCGGAACCCAGTATAGGAATTCCCAATTCCTTAATCAGGGACCGAAACAACAGCTGGATAAGGCAAAAGGTCCTGGAGCACTGGCGCAACCGTCCTGGATTGCGTCACTCGCATAGGGCTATTTCAGTGCCTCCCAGCCCATACACCAGTCGCTGGCTAGAATTTTCTAGAACTAATCTGAGATCCATAATAGCGGTTTTTACAGGACACTGCAGACTCAGAGCCCACCTCAAAAAACTCAAGATCGTCAACGACCCACTCTGCAGACTCTGCTTAGAGGAAGACGAAACAATTGAGCATATCCTCTGTGACTGCCCGGCGGCAGACAGGGTCAGACTCGGAGTTTTCGGCTCTCCGAAGATGATCCTAGAGGAACTCAAGAATCACTCCCCCTCCGACATCATCTCCTTTTTGGGTAGGATGGGACTAGAGGGAGAGATTTAGCTCTTTGAGCATGCTTGTGTGCTACAATAGACCGTTGGTCGCGGTGGCAGGTTTGGGTTAGTCCGTCCAACACACCCAGCAATCAGTAATCAGTAATCAGTAGTATCAATTTTGGAAGATGATATCGCTAGAGGAGTAGCCTCCACTAATCCATTTCTCCTTACTACTGGTATTTTTTTGATAATCGTTACACAAAATTTGGGTTTCATCTTACCAACAAGGAATGTATTCTTGATGGAAACCTCTCGGAATGAACTTTTTAGCTGCATCTTTCACTAAACCTACAAATATGGAATGAATATTATAAGAGGGACGAAACCATCTTATGTCGCCTTCTCAGTGTGCCTTCTGGAAATTCCAACGTGGTTTATTCAGACAGGAAGCAGAAGAGTAACATTATCTAAACTTAATAACATGGGCCTATGTTACCTACATGGAAAATCACCTAGGATTTTATGACTCACTGAAAGAGGTTAAGAAGTATTCTCACAGGAAACGAGTCATAGATCCGGATTGTAGCCGCTATTTCACCTCACAGAGTGAAATGAGGGTTTGTCTTTATTACTGAAAATCAAATAGCGATCAATGTCTTCCATCCAATCAGTTAAAGCTATACCATTTCTATCCTTAACTTTAAAGCCCCACATAACATCATGTGAATTGAAATGGCCACAGTAAATTGAAGGGTGAGAAACATTTATATTGAAATTTCTAGGCCAGAAATTATTTGGAGGCTTATAAATGTTAATCATGGAAATGTCACAAAATTTGAAGGCAATCTCCCCTTTCTCAATTCACTCAACGCTTGGAGAAAGATCACCAGAGCATCATACTCTTCTGCTAATTTCGACTTTTTCTTCGAAATGCCTTCAATCAAAATCCAGAATACAAAATTTTTTGCTCATTGGCCAGGAGGGTATATTCTATCAGGTTCGGCCATCCAAGCGATGATTTTCCAGAGCTTCAGATGTACGAAGACCACTACAGGATTCTGAAGTAGGGAAATTCTCTCCCATAGACAAACCAGTTTGATTCAAGCAAAAAAATTCGCAATTTGAATTTTCGCGGCTGAATTAAAAAATGTCAAAATGACAATAAAAACAAATTTAATGAATGATAAAATATTTATATATCATACCGATTGAATGAGTTACAAATAAAACTTGCAAGAATTATAATACAGGGTGATCAATTCAGATATATCGTAGATGCTTATTCTTACATAAAACAACAAAATTAATCCTCTAATGTTACATTTTTGAATAGATATGACATGGATTCTTTGTTATGTATTCTCCTTATGGCTTCTGATAATAATATAGAAATATCAACAGTTTTGATCTTATGACACTGCATCTTCTGCAATTCATGGGGCACAGTATTTGTTACCACAACCTGAAGAAAAAATTCATTTTCACAATTGAGACAAAACTAAAATTGAGGCTTTTTTCTTTCTTTTAAAAATTCTTGGCGATGAAAGTAATTAATGTATGAATATGAAAATATTACCTCATCGATTGGTGAATCTTCAATGAGTCTGGGAGCATCAGAAGATAGAAGTCCATGTGTGGCCATCACGTAAATTTTGTAGGCTCCACGTTCTTTCAGCACTTCAGCTGCGGCAACGAACGATTGAACATCGTCAATCATATCATCCTGTAAAAATATTATTGAGGTCCATTCAAATGACCACGAGAAAACTAGAGGTTAAGTAATTAAAATCGACTAGTTAGAACTAAAAAAAATCTCCTTTAAATTATACCTTTAGAACTATCTATAACCATCATGCAATCTTTAAGTTTCATTTCCAAGAAAAAAAGGAATAAATCAACAGATTTATTCTAAAAAAACATAGAAAGATGCGACACGACACTGGTCATTTTCAATCGCGAATGCCCAGTCGAATGTTACGCTCATGCCTATGACGTTCTCGAGCTATCTTCACGTTCTTTAGAAAGCATCATCGGCGGCGTTAATCGTTTAACGTGAATAACGTGAACTTAGCCAAACCCCGTAAATTCTATGGTTTCTTCTGATGACTTGTGAAATTTATCGAGAATATTGTTTTCCAACATGTCAAACAAATATAAATTTTCTAGATTGATAAATACTAATACATAGGAAAAAATAAAGTACTAAATAAAAACAAAACTAAGATCTTTCACAATACATATTAAGCTCAAACAATAAAAACATTTAAAATTTGTTTATAAAATTTTAGTAGTACATAATTCAATATCATCAAAAATTCATATTCAATTCTATTTCAATAAATTTAACACTCACCACCATGATTGCAATTCTACCCCCGACATCACCGACCACATTTATAGGCGGTTTCTCTTTGGCGATGTGTATCGGGACGCCAACACCAGCGTCCATGGTACGAGATCTTGGTAATGTCGGGGGAGAATATCTGCCATCGATCTCGTCTGATTCCGACTCCTTTTGTTCTCCGTGGATAACAGCGATCCCAAGACGCAGACGTTCAGCGTAAGAAGTAGCCTTTTTAGCCGAACCTGGGTTTCGTGCTACAATCACTGAATTTCGATAGTCTGGAATCTGAAGAATATATCATAATCACCCAAACTTGCTTTTATTCCCCATAAGAATTAAATGAATGGATTAAATGGGAAGAGTAACTTACACACTCTTGTATATACTGAAGCAAAAATGGACTAGCCCTTAGGTTGTCCACTGGACAGTCAAAAAATCCCTGTATCTCTTTCTGGTGCAAATCCATCGTTATCAGATGAGTAAGCCCAGACTTGCACATCATCTGAGCAAGCAGTTTTGTTACAATACATCCCCTTTTACGCATTTTACACTGTTTACTATAGGGTAAGTAAGGGATCACACCAACAACCGATTTTGCTGAAGATGTTTTACATGCATAAGCCATTATTAGTAACTCCATAATATTGTTGTTGACATCTCTGAAAGATGAATATGATGGCCTCATGAATATCTCTCAACAAACATACATAACTATGTTAAATGTGAAAATTCAGTCTCTTCTTATTTAACAAAATACAGATGTAGGTTAATCGAGAAGTTTGAATGAGTTAAAGCCGTTTTATTTATTTCTGGTGACTTATTGAGCACACCAAAAGAATTATTCATCTTTCTAACAAAGAAAGGCAATGAATTCGATTGATTTTCCCGGTAACAACATGAACCACATGCTAAATATCCTTTCTTTTCAACCTTTTTAATACATAATACATTAAATTTCGTAATATTCTTACTTGGTTCCTGTTTGTATGATATAAATATCTTTTCCTCTTATTGAATCGCCAATTTGTACCATGGTTTCCCGATTTTGCTTATGATAAACAGCACAACCTCCTGTTTTCACACCCAGACGGTTGGCTATCAAATTAGCCAGTTCTGGATGAGAATTTCCAGCAACTAGGACGACGTCAGAAGTTTTAGGAGCATCCATATTCTTAGCCTTGGGTAGCCGGAAACTTCCAAAACTTAAAAAATTAATACATTTTTTCAGTTTGTTTACACAGGGAGAAGTCAACGTCGCCGCAATCAATTTATGAGATGGTAGCACTTTTTCACTCACCTGTTGTTATTCAATAACATCAAATGGTGTTATCTATCGGTTTGAATAAATTACCGATGATTCTCCTCTATTTATTCTTGAAGTACTCCATAGATAATTGAAAAAACGAAAATGATGTTGATTTTTTGTCGCTTGAAATTGCTGACCATAGAATACGCATTGTTGTGAAAACTCGTAAGGTTTTCCGTGACTCAGGGTCGAATTTCGCGATTCGGGAAATACCCTTAGGACACAAACTCTTTATTTTTTCTGATTAACCCTGATTAATGGATACATTGGGAAGATAATGATAATGTGAACTTTACTATAGAATCACTCGTTTTTATGCTTCTGAAATTTATCAGAACTACGAAATTTTAGCAATAAATGGCTAACCAATGTCAAATTAGCTCTATCTGCTCTATAGTTGAACGGCTTTCAAAAACAATGAAAAGGATTTTCATTCAGTGAAATTTGAAATTTCACTTTCATTCATTACTTCCGAAAGTACCTGAGTTTTGCAGTGATACTTCTCTGCTAAATTTCTTATAAACAATTTTCAGGTATTTTCTGGAAGTTATTCTTGAGATTAATATGAAAGTCTTACGAGAAATGAAAATAGGTTTATAAGTTCACTTTTTTTTCTTTCTTCAACTCAATTAATTATCAATTCATTATTCGTTTTCCCCATTTGATACTCGAAGAAAATTCGAATGACGCGCCATTTGTGATTTCCGCAGTTCATCTGAAATCTGAAATTTTGGGGGTTGCCTGAATAACCCTTTGGGAAAACGATTTTCATATGATTAGTGTTTTTCTGACCATAGACAAGATATACAAAGCGAATTCTTACATTATTATCGTGATTAAAAGCTTATTAATTGACTTCTAACAACATTTTAGAGAAATTTTATATTCAAATCTGTCATCAGTGTCATTTCACTCATGCTATTATTGCCATACGCCATTAGTTTCCGGTGGTATACACGCGTATTTGCAACAGCTCTAGAACTTTTTTATTTTTGTGAAGTGAATATCGAACTGATTTTTAGTTAAATTTACCGCAAGATGTCGAATAACGCAGCTCCAGAGAGTTGGGAATCGCAGGCAGATTCCATATCACCTAATAACTCTCCTAGTCAAGATGCAGATGTGACTCCAAAGTTTTCCACGTTGAACGTGAATGCAGTAGAATTTGTGCCTTCGTTTGCTTTTTCTAAATCGCCAGCTGAAAAACAGGATGAATCTCCTTCATCTAATGCCTCCGAAGCTTCCCCAGAACACCTTATCCTTAATGGTACGTGTGTATATCATTTTGGAATGCCGATATTTAAGGTTATATAAAATCTGGACATTTTTGCATTTCTCATTTGAATATTATATCTGAGAAAAACTTATATCAGTAGATGTACTGGAAAACCCGAGCTGTCTCTGTTTTCGAGAATTCTTAATTGTATTTCTTGGAGTGAAAAAGTGGAAAGTTGACATTTTATTTAAGAGAATTATTTAATTTCCTACTGTATATACATATTTTCAGTTACACAGAAAATGTTATCTGATATAGAAGTCCAAAACTGTATCAACTGGACTTCTTACTAGATTAAACTGGTTTGCATGGTCATCTGTCATCTGATGCTAGCACAGTTATCTCTTTGATTCAAAGGAATTTCTTTTTGAATCTGGCGATTTGTTTATTTTGCGATGTTTTAATAGTAATTATAAAACATTGAAGCACTTTTACTATTACACTCTTGTTATTTAGATCTAAAATTTCAACTTTCAAATGAGGTTATTGTCCTCTTAAGTAGAACAGTTTTAGAATTACCAAAAAAGCAGATGAAAATGAAGGGTAAATGAATAGAGGTTCTGAATTATAATCATTTCAGAAATCCATGATGATATAGGGACAAGTTCTAAATTAACAGTTGTACTCAAACTTTTGCGAACAATATGTTTCTCTTCTGCATTGAGTTATATGAATGTACAATATCTTGACCACTAAAACACGATTCAGATCTTTGTTATAGTATTATTGCTATTTTCTTATATTCTTTGTAAAAGTTGCGAAATCATGCAAGCCAAAAAATGCAGGATACTTTTGGCCTTGAACGATGAGAATGCTGAAAAACTCTATTTTAGGAACAAATGTGGAATCCAGCGAACAGGTGGAAGTTAAGAATCCACCAATCATTCCACCCGCTGATGGAGATGCATCTCCTGGAGATGGTGGAACCTGGGAAGACGTTGCAGAAGATGATCCTATCATCACTCCAGATGGAGATGAGGAAGAGCCATCTTCAGAGGAGGCACCAATAAAGGTAATAAATTTCGCTTGAAAACAGACATCATCACTATGATGCATATGTTTAATTTCAGATTCCTAAGAAAAAAATCATCAAGCAAGAAGTTGTAGGAGAGAAGAAAGAACACGTAAATGTGGTGTTCATTGGACATGTCGATGCTGGAAAATCGACAATCGGTGGGCAAATCATGGCCTTGACTGGAATGGTTGATAAAAGAACATTGGAGAAATATGAACGAGAAGCAAGAGAAAAGAGTAGGGAGTCTTGGTACTTATCATGGGCATTGGACACAAATCAGGAAGGTCAGTGGTTGAAGTGTGTTTGTTCTCTCAGCATTGCTATGTTGCCGAATCATACAACCCTTATTTCTTACATCTGGATCATTACAGACTGTTTTACTTTCCAGAAAGAGACAAGGGCAAAACTGTTGAGGTAGGTAGAGCCTTCTTTGAGACTGACAAGAAGCATTTCACCATATTGGACGCCCCTGGTCATAAAAGTTTCGTACCTAACATGATTGGCGGTGCAGCTCAGGCAGACCTGGCGGTTCTAGTCATATCGGCCAGAAAGGGCGAATTCGAAACTGGTTTCGACAGGGGGGGACAGACCAGAGAACACGCAATGTTAGCAAAAACGGCCGGCGTTAAGTATTTAGTAGTATTGGTTAATAAAATGGACGATCCTACTGTCAACTGGGACGAAACAAGATACAACGAATGCAGGGACAAGATACTCCCCTACTTGAGAAAATTAGGTTTTAATCACAATAAAGACTTGTTCTTTTTGCCTTGCTCAGGTCAGACAGGACAAGGGTTGAAGGAACAGACTGACGAGAAATTGTGCCCGTGGTATAGGTGAGAAATACAGTTTTCTACTTTGAGAATTTGACAGTTTGAATCAAAGATTATAGAGTAGAAAGATAGGAAACGCCCTCATATGGCTAGTACTAAAAACCGACTACATTTTGGCCAGTGACAACACATTTGACAATGAGATGGCGCTGAAAACGTATTATCAATACAGAACAACTGTTTAATAACAGTTTTCTGTTTTATAATTGAGGGGCGCGAAATTCGAATTCTATTCCTTGTATTAAATTTCAATATTGACCTTGCTGAGACCAGAAAACAAACATCCTGAGTGACAAAACAAACGGATTGTTTTGTGACCAGGATGTTAGTTTTCATCTGAACATTGTTTGGAATCGATTGGTATCAATGAGATACGCTGTTGGATGTGATAAATTTTTATTGGCAATCTATAAAAAATTTACAAAAATTTGAAATTATGGACAACAAATAGAGCTTTGACTAGGATACAAGAGTACATGGTTATCTGCTATAGGTACATCAAAGGTGTTTTTCCTGTGAAAACGTTTTGAATTAATAAACTGAATTTGTACTTATTAGAAATTGATATGAATCAATATTCAATTTACCGTCATAGGATACACATTTCTGTTACTTACATATTATTCACAACATTTTCAGAACCACAATTGTAAAAACCTTGCAGAGGTATACAAGACCTGTATTCAAGCCCGTCAGTATAATTTCTTCATGCTTCCTTATGATTTCTTCATGTTATATTCTCTTTATGACAGAATATATAAATTGATTGACGAATGAACAAAACATTCACAGAAGATTTCATAAAACTTTGACTTTCCAAACAATTTGACAGTCGCCCGATTCCCAAATCGAAATCCATAAAACTTTTGCATTTCTGAATATATTGAAGGCAATTGAGAATCTTCGAATGGATGTATAAAAGTCATAATTTCCCCTAAACAAGCCCTTCATGTAAGGGATGCTTCCTGCATACAACAATTTACGTGGATGAACAGTTTTCAATCGACTTGCAGTAAAATGTTCATTGCACATGGTGTAGTTGGTAGTGTTTGCAGGCCTTTACGCCCTGAAAATTGTATCCACTTCATAGCACTGAAAATAAAAATCAATGAATGACCGAGTCACATGTTACCAGTTTTAATACTTACATTCCCATTTTCCTTAGTAAAATTCGTTTTATTTGATCCACTGTTCTTCACCATACAATAATTTTCGAACGAATGGTTTTTGCCAAGAAATTAGACAAAAATTTCAATAATCAGCAACTAGAACGGGCTTGAAAAACAAAAGGCGATACGAGGTTGTGTATGGATACGAGAATCAAAACATTCAAAACCTGTTTGCTCAAAACGGCCATATGACTCTGACATCTCGCAAAATTTCATATGTCCCTCGAATTAAAATTTCAGCCAGTCTTAGGTCCTTAAAAACACATTTGAAACACAGATGGCGCTCACATCACTTTAGTCGCTTCGTTTCCTATCTTACTACTCTATAATCTTTGGTTTGAATGTTAAATATGAAAAGTCATTGCCTACTTCATAGTGGAATTTCTCCTCTGTTTTTTTATTGTGGGGCTGAGATTTGATGTGTTGGTTCTAGGGGCCCCGCTTTTATTCCATTCATCGATAGTTTGCCCTCGCTCAACAGAAAAAATGATGGTCCCTTCATCATGCCAATTGTAGATAAATATAAGGATATGGGAACGGTTCTAATGGGAAAAGTCGAATCTGGTGAATGTAGAAAAGGACAAAGTATGGTCATCATGCCAAACAGGGTGAGTTTCATCGTGCTACAAGATGAAACGACCATTTATCGAATTACTTTCAGACGCCTGTCACTGTTGATATGTTGCTTTCGGACGATGACGAGGTAAACAGGGTGGTGCCCGGCGAAAATGTGAAGATCAAAGTGAAAGGAGTGGAAGAAGAAGATGTTAGTCCCGGCTTTGTTCTGTGCGACGCTATCAATCCGATACATACCGGAAGGGTGTTTGATGCTCAATTGGTTATACTTGAACACAAATCGATCATTTGTGCAGGTTATAGTGCTGTCATGCATATTCACTGTGCTGCAGAGGAAGTCACCGTCAAAGTAAGTGAAAATCACTTATAGTTGAAGTAGGTACTTATATTCTTGTAATGTTATATGTTTTGTACTAGCAGGCCAGGAGATCCATCTTTTCAGGTCAATTTGCCTTTAAAAATCATAATGAAATGAATTTCACAGATACTGAAGCCAAAAACACTACTTTTTGCTCTATGAGTCTATTAGGTACTACCCACCCCTTTCCAACCAGAATTTTGTCAAACTGACCGTTTAATTAACGTCAAAAATCTCAATTTTCTCTTGCCGTTTTCTATATGGTTCCAAGGTTTAAAGTATTACTTAGCAAATTCAGATTTTACGATTTTCGTTGATTTTCTTTCGCGGCCTGCGAGACGTAGCGGTTTTAAAAAACATAGCGATTTCCTAAACATCTGATGAAACGGCTGATTTTCCCCTCCAAGTGCTTTTGAATTAGCAGTCCAGGAAAACCATCTTTTTAGGACGAACTGTTTTGAAAAAACAATAAACTAAATTTGATCAATACCGAAGTCAAAATAATAGTCTTCACTATCGATGGCTTGAATCTGTACTACCCTGTCTGTGATCGGTGCTAACCTCACTTTTATCAGACAACTGACATATTTGTTTACATTTACGTTTGGTAAACGTAAAAAATCTCCAATTTCTGAAGTTTTTTTTCTTAGTTCCTATCTGGCTCCCTAGACAAGAGAATTTGCTGGGTACGCTCTGTTTATTCGTCTTTTGTTTGGCATTTTTCGCGACCCTCGATATATAGCGGTCCGCTCACAGAAAGTGATTATACCCAACCCACCAAATTAGCTGACTTTTTCTGTATTATCTCTTCCACTCGGTCATTTAATAAGAAGCTTTTTCATAGCTTTATTCTTCTATTTTTTCAGGCCTTAATATGTTTGGTAGATAAAAAAACAGGTGAAAAGAGTAAAACTAGGCCGAGATTTGTCAAACAAGACCAAGTAGCTATCATGAGAATAGAGTGTGCCGGTGTTATTTGCTTAGAACCTTTCAAATCAATGCCTCAGATGGGTAGATTCACTCTAAGAGATGAAAGTAAGTAAATTATAATCAACTTGTTTAAGACTTCCATTCCTTATACTGTAGCATTCATTAACAATTTTACCTCTATTCCAGATAAAACAATTGCCATTGGCAAAGTCCTAAAACTCGTGGAATAAGAACTTTTCATAGTATAGTTTGTAAAGATATTGAAAACTGACAGAATGTCATCGATGCGAGGTTAAATGTCAAAGCTGGACATTACACAATAATGCTATAATTTAAACAGTTCCGTGTTGTCCACCTTTTTCATAACCTGTTGAAACGGTTGGTGCTGCCATCTTGTAGCTGATGTTAATATAACGAATTGTTGTCTATTATATATTAGCTTTTTAGTACATAATTATGTTCATCATTACTTATATGGTGTATTGGTTCATTTTAGATTAATTACATTTTTCTTTTTTGTATATTTTGATTTGAGTTATTTATTTTGAATCATTCGCAATTGTGAAATTGTGCGATGTTGACATCAATGTTATTGATAATCAATATTTTATTGAAAGAGCATATTTTCAAATTTCTAGTTTTATACTTTCTGAACAAATAAAAGGATATTTCGACGAATATCGATTCGCTTGATGAGCGTGAAAAATGTTTAGCTTTTTAATCAATTTAAGGTTGCCTTTGGATTTGATTGAATAAGTTTTTTGTTCAGAAATTATATGACAAATTTTTTTTTTTATGCTTACATTTGAAGAAAATCAGATTCAAGTCACACATGTAATGAAAAATATTTGGGAAATTGGGAGGTGAATCACTTTATTGTAAATCATTGATTTCACCGCAGTTCCTAAGGGGAGAAAATAGTGTGAAAACTTTCATAAAAAATTTGAAGGTAATATGAATGCAGCGATATGTTTTGAAACTCGATACAAATATAAGGGGTGCTGACTTACCCAGTACATTTTTCTTATTATTGTTTCATTATTTTCAGTTTTCTCATCGATTCTTTTTATGTTCATCAGCGGTTTGATGAGATTTATTATTTCATATCTGGATTACAATGTTGTAATATAAAAGTGGAATAAAATATTCTTGGTAAGGATCAATTAACAATATTGTGGATGATCCTGTTGATCTTTCTCTACTCACATGTGAAGATAGTTTTTCATGAAACTTGATATGTAAATGAATAATTACATAATTTGTGGTCATGTAACTATTTTCTTTCATGTCTTTATTTTAATCTACCCTTCACTGTAACTGTAACCTATCTTCACTGTTGAAGTAGAGATTTTATGATGTACGGTATTTTTTAACTTATTCGTTCACCTAGAGAGAGCGACAATAAAACTAATAGATTCTTTCACAGTGACTTGACCAATCATGATGTGTATATTACCACACTTGATTCGTCTTTTTCAGAAATTATTTCGAGTTATTCATCCAATTACTAAACTATTTTCTTTTCACAGGCGTTTTGACTGGAAATGACCCTATATTTCAATATGCCTTCAAAACATAGAATTCTTTACTAATTAACTTTTTTTTACATTGACAAAATGAAGCTAAAGTAGGTTTCTTATGTGTGTGACGATTGCATAATTTTGTTTTTTATTCATAAATTTTTTTACTTAATTCGGCCTATTCATGAACTTGTTTTGAATACAGTTCGCTCCTTCCTGAATTAAAAAAATTTTCAATTGAAATTCCCCTTGGAGATATACCCCATATTTATTTTTTTTTTGTTAGGTGGAAAGATGAATCAGGAATCAAATTTTTCGTTTCAGTTTTACAAATATCTTCAATTGGAGTTCCAATTATTCAAAATTTAGGTTTTGTTTGTGCGGATCGAAATTCTCTGAAAATATTTAATATACACATAGGCTTTTCTATAATTCTTAAGGAAAATGCTACATTAAATTTCACCGATTTCCTTTATATATTGGTGACAGAAAATATGGACATCTCATCCCATTGCATACAGAGTGTATGTTACATAAATATTGCTGAAATTTTAATAAAAGTAATTTTTAAATATTTTGTTTCCGTTTTTCCTTCTGAACAATATTTAAATACTGACCCACAACTATTCGGCAATGGTTTTGTGTTTTTTTTTAGAGTAGCAACAGTTTAAGATTTATAGAGAAATTTATTGAAAATCTACGATATTTCTTTGAATGTTATCATTGTACTTGTTATCAAAGGGGCGGATCTGGATCAACATTGAGGATATATGTATTGCTCAATCTTCTACCAAGGTCATAAGTACCAAAAAAAATGTAACCTCCCAAACTAATCCAGGCTACCCTCGGACCAAATCCAGCAAATATCCTAAAATGGAAAATAATGGTGCAATAACAAATTTTATTTTCTCTTATTTTTTTCATAGATGACTTTCGTACCCTTTGAATCCCTTTTCTCTGAGAACAGTCATAAACACATTACTTATGTCTAGAGATTTTTTTCCTTCCAATTTTTTAGTTTCCAACATTATTCTTGTTTTCACAACATCTAGAGGCGTTGTAGCTGCTGCTGCTATACCACCTTCAAATAAATAAATAAACAGAATTGTGATTGATAATGAGTTATTTATTGATAAATTTTCATTAAAGGAGAATGCACTCACCTGCCAAGGAGCCACATAAGGCTACTTCATGAGGTTCAAGTGGAATGTTATTCTTTATAATTTTTCGATAGCTCATTTTGAAATATTCTAGCAGTGGGAACTGTATGAAAGAAAAAGGTATTTCCCTATAAACCATTGATCTGAAACCTTGATAGAAACCCTGAAATCCATCAGTGAAATGACAGAACTCTTAAGGCTGAACTCTGTCGGATTTTTCCTCCGAACTGATGTCAATACTCGCGCTTGACAATACATTTACTCACCATAAATCCATCACGTTTATAGGTTTTGATAACTATATGTAGTGAGGTATGTTTTTTATTAGTAGCAGTTTGTCGTCTCTGCTTGACTACTTCCATTGGTACACGGAGAATACAAGCTACCTTGAAGAAAATGATACAGAACCAAGAAATATTTTACATAACAGAAACTTACCACCTCTCCTGCAGATGCTGCAAACATATGTAAGAGAGGTCTGGTGTTATTGGATACATAAGGATCACAATAATATTTGATACTTTCATAGGTTAGGAAGAAAAGAGCCCCTAGAAGCAGTGATCAATATTTTTCTTACAAGTGGGAAAGTAAAACATTGCTTTTGAAGTTAGTACTACTCAATGAAAATTTACCTTGAGGAACACTACCAATCATTTGCGGACCAACCCCCTTGTAAACATTACGGAAGCCCCCAGCTTTAATAAAACCTTGAGGAGACTGAAGTCGAGTTTTTAGTGTATCCAAAGGAAATAAACTCATATCAACAACAAATCCAGCAAAACCTCCCGCCTTAAACATATTGAGGCAACCATTATTGAAAAAAAAAATTAGTATACCAGGGAACTGACCACAAAAGAAGAGACGTATACTTGTTTAACCTCATTTTTTCTTTTGGTTTTAGATTCCATATCGCTTCAAATATTTTAAAATATAATGAACATTAATATTGGCAGAAAGTACACATAACCTCAAGAGGTGGAGCACCTCGTGAGGATCAACTAAAATAACATATGGTTGACCACATAATCTCTCAAATAGAAGATAAAATATTATCTATTCATAATCATTACGAATAAGTAAATTCTCATTAGACTCTTCCGGATGTTTACATCGGAAGATAAATGCAGGTTAGGAGGTCAAAGCCAGAGACAAGAGCACCCAGTGTTGCCAATGGTAATTTATGGAAAAATCCGAAATATCTGACAAAAAATCCGAAAAAATCCGATGCTTTCGTAACTTAATCCAAAAAAAATCCGCTCGTTCATCGAGCAATTAAATAATTAAGAAAACAGATAAACAATTTTCTATTCTCAATATTCCAATCATTTTTTCAATGTGAAAAATCTTCACTAGCCTTTTTGAGCTGCGAATATGCTGCCCTCTAGTGGTAGCTGAATTTTGTTCCAGGTCTAGAATACCGAATACGTTATTTATTTCATTACCTAAACATAAACAAATACTTTTCCAAAAATCCCCATCGATCCCGCTTGTACAGTTTTTTTATTTGAGGTCAAAGCTCGCACATTTTCGTAAACCTCAAGAAACTTTGCAGATCATACAATTCTTCACAAAAAAAATATTCTAGAAAGTCGTATTTCGTATTTTATTTATTTACACGCACACATTTTCGCTGGTTTCTCCACTTCCCAATAGGAATATTCCACGATATATTTCGACCAATAAATCATAACGGGACATCTAGTGGACGAAGCCTCTACTATTGATTTGAATTATTCAATCGTCTAGGGGCAAGAGCCTCAATAATTGATTTGAATAATTCAATTCCTTCAGAAATTCTTTGAAACTGTATAACATAAAAAAAAATCCGAAAATATCCGAAATATTTTTAAATCCGAAAAAAATCCGCAAGAGCTAAAAAAATCCGCAATTCGGATAAAAATCCGCCGATTGGCAACACTGAGAGCACCTTTCTCCCTTTCTCCCTTTCTCTATGGTCAAAGCAAAGAGACCAAAGAGCAGAGACAAGAGCCCTCTATGCCAAAGAGTTGATAATTTTTGGTCATAGAGATCTGTTTTCAATACAAAGAGTACAAGGAGTACAAGTTACTCTCTGGTCAATATTTCTAATGAATTTTTCACCTACTCTACTTTTCCTCGTAGCTTATCTTATGTGTTTAGTTGTTACAACAAAGCGTATGGTCCGTATATACACATTTGGTAACCGAAAGTTACCAGAGCGGCAGTGGCGGATCCAGCTCTCGAGAAAGGGGGGGTCACGGTCAGGTGGATTCAGAGATATAGAAGGGGGGAGATTGAGCTTCGAGCTGCGCGAACTGGCTAAAATTGAAGGCCGCCATTTGTCAGGAAATATATACAGCACCGCCTAAAAGTGATAGCATGTGGCAAGAGTTATATACAGGGGCACGTAAAATTCAGAATTTGAATGTTATGATTTCGTTGATAACAGTACTTGAAATTATGAGATTTCGGTCAATTCGTTTCTTATTTCTTCAGTACAATACAAAATGAATACCAAAAATTTCAACGAAGGAAAAAATTATTTGTTTTGTGTATTCTGGTGAATATAATGAGATGTGCAAATATTGAACATATCATCTAAATTCTAAACTGTACCAACATAGAGAAAGGGAAAGGGGTCTCTGTGTACCAATGAATCCTTTTGAATTATATTCAAGCGTTTGTAACCAACGATGAAGGGAGCGATAAATTTTAATTTAATTGTCTTTTCTATTCATATTGTAATAAAGTAGGTACCTATGTTTGACTTTATCTGAAAGTTTTTCGAATTTTTTCTCCCAGTTTGAAAACCTAACTCAATTTCAACATTTTTTAAATCATTGAAATATATATTTCTATGTTGATTCTGGTTGGGAGCCAGTGGGAAAAATAGTTTCCTAACAACAAATAAAAACATGAAACGAAATATTAAAATAGGTAACGTTTTCAAAATAAAATCCATGATTTCGAAGATTCTAGTAATTTGGTCTTATGGGGTAGTCTGATATATATAGACTTCGAAGCGTCACCAATATTTGGTTTGTTCCAGAATCGTTTTTCACTACTATTCCCTAATTACGATCAGAGGAAAGTAACCTGAAAAATTGCCCGTTCCTTCGAGATGCAATTCTGGAACTCTATTAAGTTTTAATTTTATTTTCTGTTTCTAAGGAAACACGATTTTGTCTATCTGAAGGACACTAGATTTTTTGCACAAAGTGGATAATTTCATCTGATATTTTTTATTGGAAGTAAGACATGATATGATGAAAGCTAACAAGGTCGATAAATTTTTCAGTAGCTACTGGCATTAAATATATAAAAAAAAAAAAACATTTTTCTATTAATTTTATTTATACAATATTGTATATCCAGTATCGATTCCTGCATAAAATCAAGTGATGAAGTCTTCTAATTGAAGAACCTTGAATTTTTCAGTATAAACTTTTTACAGATTGAATATTCTAATTTTAAAATGAGATCTGGCAATATTTTTCATTAAAAGAAAGCCATGATGTCTGCCAATCACTGAAGAATATGAAAAATGTTCTTTCAAGGAAGGGAACAAATCATCAACTCGATCATAAAATTTTTGGAACTGAATTGTTGCAAATGCTTCAAGAAAATTTTCATCTCTTGGAACTCTATTTTTAGTTGAAATCATCAAATTCCTGATTGACATATCGTTATAATTCCATATGATGGTACATGAAGTCCCCCTGAAACAAACATAAAATAAAATCATCTCAGTTTCATATCAAATTATCTCATCTTACCTTGATTTTTGAAGAATATTACAATTCCCTCAAGACTGGAACTTTTAGGGTCACAGTATCATTCTCTACATTTTTTAAATATCTCTCCATCAATGTGGCACTGAATCAAAAGATTTCTCCCAATGATGGGCAGCATTTTCAGAAATACGTTGATCTTGTCTAAAAAAGTCCATCATTTTTTTCATGTGTTGTATTTTATTTTTTAGAGACTTAATTGTATAATTTCCTTCTATATGATGCTTGGAGTTTTTTCAATTCGATGAGTCTTTTCATCAATTTTGAAGGAGAAATACTGAAACAAGTTTAAAAAATTTGTAAATCTATCAAAGATATTCAAAAAATGATATAATTGGGAACTTACCTATAATTGTGAAGTAAGCCATCGTAAATATCCTGCTATTCAGCAAAAAAAGCTAATAAAACCACACGAATCCGCTAAATATCACCAAAAATACGTTGATATTTGTTATTATTGTTTACATTCGTTTGACTTGACAGCAGGCAATGGCAGCTAAATGACAAGAATATTCACTAAATTGTTAAACCGTGATCATAATACCGTGCTATGACCTGACAAATGGCGGACCCACTTTTGTCCCATGAAAATAGGATGCGCAGTGGTCGAAGCTCAATCTCCCCCCTTCTATATCTCTGGGTGGATTACATACCCGCCAATTGATTTTTTAGAGACAAACCAGCACCCCCAAGAGGAATAGTTCTTCAAACACCTAAATTAGTCAATACTAATCAGTGAATTGGAACTTAGCTTGAAATGGACAAATTATTCTTCCAAAATTAAGATATTTTTCATTATTGGAACTAATTACCCTTCAATATTCACTTAATTATGATGAGCAACTAAAAAAAAACAAAAAACAGAATAAATGTTTACGAACACTCAAATTCAATTCAATTTTCTCAATTGAAACATTTTTTTATAAAACACAAGATTTGAGGGTTCGTCCAGTCCAGGGGGGGGGTCATGACCCCCCCCCCCCCCTTCTGGATCCGCGCTTGCAGTGCGGTTACTCTGGTGACTGATATTGAACCAAATTGTCAGGAATTCGACATATACGGACCGCCCGACCGCCCACTTACTAACCAGACCAGAAGTAACCAAAGTGTATATACGGACCACAGCCCAAGCGTATGGTCCGTATATACACTTTGGTTTCCTCTGGTTAGTAAGTAGGCGGTCCGTATATGTTGAATTCCTGACAATTCGGTTCAATATCTGTCACAAGAGTAACCGCTCTGATAACTTTCGGTTACCAATTGTCATTGAACTCTATGGGAACATAGAGTTCCCATAGAGTTCAATGCCAATTGTGTATATACGGACCATACACTTGGTAACCAAAAGTTACCAGAGCGATCACTCTGGTGACAGATATTGAACCGAATTGTCAGGAATTCAACTATTCAACACAAAGATTATAGAGCAGAAAGATAGGAAACGAAGCGACTAGAGTGATGTGAGCGCCATCTGTGTTTCAAATGTGTTTTTAAGGCCCTAAGACTGGTTAAAATTTCAATTCGAGGGACATATGAAATTTTGCGAGATGTCAGAGTCATATGGCCATTTTGATCAAACAGGTTTTGAATGTTTTGATTCTCGTATCCATAGACAACCTCGTATCGCCATTTGTTTTTCAAGCCCGTTCTAGTTGCTGATTATTGAAATTTGTGTCTAATTTCTTGGCGAAAACCTCAGAATATCGTTCGAAAATTATTGTATGGTGAAGAACTGTGGATCAAATAAAACGAATTTTACTAAGGAAAATGGGAATGTAAGTATTAAAACTGGTAACATGTGACTCGGTCATTCATTGATTTTTATTTTAAGTGCTACGAAGTGGATAAAATTTTCAGGGCGTAGAGGCCTGCAGACACTACTGCAAGTCGATTGAGAACTGTTCATCCACGTAAATTGTTGTTGTATGCAGGAAGCATCCCTTGCATGAAGGGTCCATTTAGGGGAAATTATGACTTTTATACGTCCACGTCGGCGAATCGGGTGACTGTCAAATTGTCGTTTGGAAAGTCGAAGTTTTATAAAACCTTCTGTGAGTGTTTTGTTCATTCGTCAATCAATTTGTATATTGTGCCATAAAGAGACCATACCATGAAGAAATCATAAAAAAGCATGAAGAAATTATACTAACGGGCTTGAATACAGGTCTTGTATACCTCTGTTAGGTTTTTTTCAATTGTGGTTCTGAAAATTTTGTGAATAATATGTAAGTAACGGAAATGTGTATCCTATGACGGTAAATTGAATATTGGTTCATATCAATTTCTGATATAAATTGTACAAATTCAACTCAGTTTATTAATTCAAAACGTTTTCACAGAAAAAACACCTTTGACGTACCTAACCATGTACTCTTGTATCCTAGTCAGAGCTCTATTCGTTGTCCATAATTTCAAATTTTTGTAAATTTTTTATAGATTGCAAATAAAAATTTATCACATCCAACAGCGTATTTCATTGATACCAATCGATTCCAAACAATGTTCAGATGAAAACTAACATCCTGGTCACAAAACAAAACTATCCTCTTGTTTTGTCGCTCAGGATGTTTGTTTTCCGATCTCAACAAGGTCAATATTGAAATTTAATACGAGGAATAGAATTCGAATTTCGCGCCCCTTTATAATTATAAAACAGAAAACTGTTATTAAACAGTTTTTCTGTATTGATAATACGTCTTCAGCGCCATCTTCTTGTCAAATGTGTTTTCACTGGCCAAAATGTAGTCGGTTTTTAGTACTAGCGATATGAGGGCGTTTCCTATCTTTCTACTCTATAATCTTTGATTCAACATATACGGACCGCCCACTAACTAACCAGAAGAAACCAAAGTGTATATACGGACCACAGCCCAGCGTTTTAAAAGTACGAGATGATATTTCCTGATTTTATTCTTTTTCTCCAGAATCATTGCAGCTTCAATTATGAATTCACAAACAATATATTGTGAAAATTTGAATTACTTGTCTGGGGGCTTTAAACAAAAAGTTCCTCTTTGCTTTAAAGGTACATTCCACAACTATTTTGTACCAAGAGTCATTATTTTTGCTTCTGTAGTAAATAAATGAGATCCATCTTGTGCTCTCTGCTCATGAAACTTCGTAGAAAAATTTGAATTTGAATAATTTCGCGCTTGTTTTACTAGCACGCAGAGATATATCTATATCTCTGATCAAGTCATGGAGTAAGCTCTGATTACTCGAAGCGTTCACAAACATACTTTTAGTTCCTCAGAATATGCTCTCTGAGCATGGCCATACTCATACTCTAATCTCGGGGTAAGTTTGTGAACGCAACCAAATAGAACTCGAACGTCTGGGCTATGGAGGTTCCATAGTCTGGGCCAATAGACATCATAAAGTAAGTCAATGGGTGTGTTCTGTGATAGACATCGTCTCTGGGAATACTGACTTGGGCTGTGGTCCGTATATACACTTTGGTTACTTCTGGTTAGTAAGTGGGCGGTCCGTACATGTCGAATTCCTGACAATTCGGTTCAATATCAGTCACCAGAGTAACCGCTCTGGTAACTTTCGGTTACCAAATGTGTATATACCATTGACCTATAAAACACATGGACGGCGCGTCCATGAGTTTCAATAGCCACGAGTGCGGCCAACATAAGCAGGGCCGGATTAAGACCACTTGGCGCCCGGGGCACAAGATATTTTTTCGCCCCCCCTCCATATTATAAAAATGATCATTTAATGAAAAAGTAATAGAGATATTTTCATAATGAAGTTTTTTTCATCGAAAAGTAACAACCATCAAAAATTATGAAGAAATACGTAGTTAGTTGGAAAGAAAGGTGAATTGAAAACAACTTGTATATGAACTAGGTATCGCTGAGTCAAAAATTAAGAGTTAACCAATGTTAAGAATGCATTAGGATTAGACAGTTCAATATTCGCAAAATATCCTACAGAATTCAAATTTTTTTCATACAGCCGTTTTTTTGTGTTTCACACGAGACTGAATTTTTGAAAACAATGGCAATTTTATTTTTTATTCGCTATAATATCGGAAAAATTAAATTTTCCTCTACTTTTCAGCATTTGAGATTACGGAATGAAAATACGTATTCTCAAAATTTCTGCAGTTCTTTCTATCTCCTCCCAAGCATAAAATTCAAAATGTTTTTTATTAAATTTTCGTTTGTGTTAAACTATATGACTCGTTGTTCCCAAAATGAACTCCCTCGTTCTGCCCTGCAATTTCCTACTTGGTCATTTCAACTTGTTCGTCACTCGTATTCACTAACGAACATCCAAAGTACTCGTCCACAGACTAAGCCTGCGTTTAAAGGTTTAAAACTGACAACTATCGGATCGCTCCGAACGACGCAGTTGTTCAGTTCGCAATTCACAAACCGACGACGGAAGTCATAAAATTTTATGGGATTTTCATTGACGCTTCACGAACCGCTTTTCAGTGAGTATGATATTCAATTAAAAAAAAACGTTTCTCACCTTTTTCAGACAAAAAAGTAGTTAGTTATGAAAAAACAACATATTTTCAAAATACATAATAATATGTATCACAAAATAAATCCCTGCAATCTGGAAAGCGTGGAATGGACGTCGAAATTGACTTGGGGGTATCAAAATTTTTATAGAATTCAAATTTAAATTGAATTGAGCTTTGCGCCTTTGTGCTTGTTCCACTTGGTCTGAGCACTCTTATTTCATTCACTTTTATCTGTGCACAATGAACACCCTCCAATGAAATGAATATATTATGACGTAAATCGACAGTACTATTAGAAATATAAAAACAGAAACAATAAAATAAAATCACATGACAGGCTTTGCGGCATTCACAGAAGTGTCTATTTCCATATTCCATACCGCAACAATTCGTTTTCGATGCGTGCGCTTTCTATTCACCCTATAACGCTGACTAGTCACAATATTCCTGAGTGAATAGAATGCGCGATAGCTGTGGCATCGAAGTGGCGGTGGGTGAATAGGCAACGGTTCGTTTTGAAATTTGAAAGTACATGGAAAGTACCTATATGACGACTGTTATCGATCGAAACCGTATGTTTCTAGTATTTGGAATCGGTTTTCTGGAATTCAGTGATTTCCGTATTTAGATCCTGTTACTAACAATTAATTCGCCCCCAATACTGAATTCGCCCAGGGCAATTGCCCTTTTTGCCCTGGGGTTAATCCGACCCTGAACATAAGATGGAGCTAGTATGGACAAGAAAACGTTCCTTAGAACGCCTTAGCGCTAAGCGCATACGATTTATTTCGATTTTTTTTTAAATAGGGAAAATTAGAAATGAAATTTGCTTAGAAATATTTCGATAATTGATTATAAACATAATTCTTTTAATCTAGGTATTAATTTCCGAGCTATATTTGTATATTGGCGCCCGTTAGAGATAAAAACAAGTACCTATAATCGAATAAAAAAAATTGAACGAATATAAGTATCATTTAGATTGCGTTTAATGATCCAATTAGAACTAAAGAGCACAATTTTTGCTTTCGGCAACTATTCCTCGGAAAATACAACAGATAAGTTCATGAAAAGTTTGCGAATAAATTGATTTGAATAAAAACAATTGAGCACATTTTAAGCCAACACAATATTCTGATTTCTTGTTGGTTCAATATCGGAAAAAATATTTCATTGATCAATATTGATCGAAAGGTTGAAAGATAGACATTACAATTAGCATACTAAGTAATTTTTCAACTGAGGATAATTTTTAGGAAGCATATTTATATTTTGTCCCAATGGAAAAGCTCGCATTCTTGGCATTTATTTTCTCTTCTAATCTCAAGTACTTCTTGAGTATTATTTTATCTAGATGAGAGAAGAATTGACATACATTTATTGAAATGAATAATTCAACTATGATATAATAAATCGATTAATACATTCGAAGTTGCTTTAACTGTGAAATTTCACTTTATCTGTCTTTTCAACTCATTTCGTACTGTTAATTGCACTCTACGAGGACACCATTATTACTTTCATAATAGAAAAAGGATACGACATTCAAAGTTGATCTAAAATTGATGAGAAAATTCAGAAAATTTCGATAAATACAAAGTGCAAACGAATGTTTTGCCCATACTAGCTCTATCTTATTTCGGCCGCACCCCCTCTCTCTCTACGCCGTGTCCATGTGTTTAATATGTCTATGGTATATACGGACCATACGCGACAGTACTTTTCTGGAATATCGGAACTACCCCATAGACGTATAATCTAGGCTGTGGTCCATATATACCGAGCGTATGGTCCGTATATACACATTTGGTAACCGAAAGTTACCAGAGCGGTTACTCTGGTGATAGATATTGAACCGAATTGTCAGGAATTCGATATATACGGACCGCCCACTTACTAACCAGAAGGAACCAAAGTGTATATACGGACCACAGCCCGAGATACACTTTGGTTTCTTCTGGTTAGTAAGTATATGCAGAATTCCGGACAATTCGGTTCAATATTCAATATCTGTCACCAGAGTAACCGCTCTGGTAACTTTCGGTTAACAAATGTGTATATACGGACCATACGCCTAGTGATATTTTAGCGAGATGCCATTTAATAATAAACGGTAACTCTAAAGTAAAAACTCTATGTTTCAATGAAGAAGCAAGTGACGACATTGATCCGTAAAATGGTAACTGCCACTGTAATCGAAGTCGGATATAGGAAACTCTACCGATTTGTCAAAATCAGCTGAGCGTTCGTTGCCGTGGGGCACACAGGGCCGCCGCCAGACTTTTTGCCGCCCCGGTAAAATAGATACAATTTCGCCGCCCCCGCAAAATAATATTGATTATGTAAATTAAATCATCATTAAATAAGAACTCCTGAAGGCAGGGAAACACGACTGCTCAGTAAGACCGTTTTGGGCTGCAACATCGCCAGGCTTGTTAATTGCTGTTTTCATTGCTTTGTGTTTTGCTTTCAAAAGGGGCGCGATATGAGTCGTATTCGGGTTCGGCTTTCTGACAGTCCGAGAATTGTTCTAGGACTGCGCAAAACTCTTGCGCCCTAGTATTAAATCCTCTGCGCAGTTCTAGAACCATCCTCGGACCGTCCAAAAGCCGAACCCGAATACAGCTATGAGTTTCGCTGTCGACGAACCAGTCTGGGGATTTTCGGGAGCGTTCTGTGCCCAGTATTTCTTTGGCTGTATTTGAAAGAGGTGATTCGAAGCGGAGCCAATGACACTCAATGTCGTCGTTATAATCCGGTGGTGTTAGACTATCTTTGATGGCAGCTGTGAATCTTTCTGATGTAGTAGTGTTTTGTAGTTTGGAGATTTGAAGGCGCTCTCTTTGAAAATTTGGCTTGCGTTGGGAGCATTGAGATTTTCATTTTAGAAATTACCAGCCTATGATCAGTCAAGCATTCCAGATCTGCTCGGAGTTTAGTGATCAACACCTCTTTGTACTTTGTGATCTTTTCTTCTCACGAATACATAGTCGAGGAGTATGCCAATGCCCTGAGCGCGGGTGGCGCCAGGTCCCCCTTGAATTCGGTCTCGTAATAAAATAGGTGTTCGTTATACACAGATTGTGTTCTGCACAAAGAGCCAGCAGACGTTCTCCGTTCGAATTGATGCTGTCTGTGCCGTGTTTCCCTATTATTCCTGGCCATAGTTCTGAGTCTTGACATCTATATACCCAATCTGGCGTTGAAGTCTCCAAGGAGAATAATTCGTTTCGGTTTTGGTATTTTATTCAATGTAGCAACGAGTGTTTCGTAGAAAGTATCCTTTAAGTTGTTAGAGGAGTTCAAAGTGGTTGCGTATACTGCAATGATGTTCACGCACAGGGTCATTTTATACGTTCTGAGATGCCAACTGGATTTTCGGTTAGTTTGGCGGCCAGGTCGTTTCTAATGGCGAAGCCTACGCCATGTTGTGTGATTTCGCCTTCCGGCAAGCCCTTCCAGAAAAAAGTATACCCTGGTTCCAAAGATATTACACATGTGTGTAATATCTTTGCCTGGTTCTAATAAGCTACCTTCGTCCGAAAATCGTGTCTCGCTTAAGGCAACTATTGCAATGGATGTTCGTTGCAGTTCCTTATCGATTAGGGCGGTATGTCTCTAGGGTCAGCCGGCCTTGGGGTTGTCTAGCAAGTTTCTGACGTTCCATACTGCATTTTTTTTTTTTTTTTTTGGTGTAGCAAAACAGACGAACACACCCTCTGTTGAGGGGGAACAGTGTGGGGATTCTCACTCTCTGAGCTCGAGACCCACTAAAAACCCTTAACTGCTTCTTCATAGGTTCTGGGCATTTTGCCTATTAACCAGTTGACTCTTATGGTTTCTGGACTCTCACACGATCATAGTCGTGTTGATAGTTGTATGCTGCCTATAGCTTTTATAGGTTAAGCTCTTCTTTGGTTACATTTAAATCCTTAACTGATCTCTCGGTCTTCGGTGGTAGGTTCTTGACCTTCTATCTTCTTCCGTTGGATCGTAGTCGACTAATCTTCGTAGTTCCTCATTTGGATGTTGTTTGGCTTTGTCGAATATCCTTTCCGCTTTTCTCTTCATAAATTCTGTAACTGGTTCCCATTCCAAGTCCTTGTAGATTTGTTTGTTCCTAACAAACCAGGGTACGTCCATCGCCATTCTAAGGAGTTTATTCTCAGTGGCCTGTATTCTCTTGATGTGGGTCTTGGCTGCGAAGCCCCATGCCGCCGATCCATATGTGAGTTGTGGTCGCGCAATAGTTTTAATCATCGTCAACTTGATGTTCTTATTCATATGACTTCTTCTGCCTATGAGTGGATAAAGTTTACTCATTGCGGCTTTTGTTTTATCAACAGCACATTTGATGTGGTTTTTTCATGTAAGTCCTCTGTCAAGCGTCACTCCTAGGTATGTTGCTTCATTTTTCCATTCAACCTCTTCTCCATCAACTTCAAGGTTTTCTTCCATCGTCAATCTTCTCTTTTGCAGTAATATTGCTTGAGTCTTTCTTCCATTGATTTGGATTTTCCATTTGATGCACCATTTGAGTAATTCATCTATGGCTTCCTGCAGTCTCCGGTGTATGATCTCTGGGCGTCGATGTCTGAACGCTATTCCTGTGTCATCTGCGTACAAGGTGAGCATATTTCTAGCATTCTTCGGGATATCATAAACATATATTACGTAAAGCAGAGGTCCAAGTACCGATCCTTGGGACACTCCCGCTTCCAATTGTCTGGTTTGAGAGGTTGCTCCATCTATCTTCACATAAAAGTTTCTATTCCTCAGATAGTTCCTTATAATCTTGCATAGCTTGGTTGAATATCCTGCTTTTTTCATCTTGTAGATTAGGCCTTCGTGCCATACTCTATCAAAAGCTCTCTCGATATCCATCAGAACTAATCCTGTGGCCTGTTTGGTCTGCATTCCTTCGGTGACGTATTCTATGAGCCGTAGTAATTGGAGTTCAGTCGAGTGTTCTCGTCGAAATCCAAATTGTTCGGGTGGAATTATCTTCAACATTTCTGTTTCCTCATTCAGCCTTTTGGCGATAACCCTCTCGACGACTTTTCCTAGTGCTGATAGTAGGCTGATTGGTCTATAATTTTGAGGAAATTTCCGTTCCTCTCCAGGCTTGTTGAAAACTATCATTTCTGCAGTTTTCCATCTCTTTGGGTAGTATTCGGTCCTCATCACTCCGTTTGTTATATTCGTCAAGGCTGCTATTCCTTTTCTAGGCAATTTCTTCAACATATAATTCGTTATTCTATCTTCTCCCGGTGCTTTCCGGTTTTTCAGTTTCATTATGATCTCTTTGATTTCTGTTGGTGAAGCCGGTTTTGGAATGATTTCGGTTTCCGGTGGTTCCATCATCAGTTCTTCGTTTGCCTCCACTTCTTCTTCTAGATCTTCATTGTCATCATCATTTCTGTAATTTATTCTGGCTTCTCTCTCAATTGAGTCGGCAAGTGCTTCGGCTTTTTCAAGTCTCGTATATACCATTCCGTTTGCTCCATGCAGTGGAGGTATAACTGTCTGTTCTCGTCGTAAGCGTTTTTGCATTTTCCAAGCCGAGTGATCTATTGTATTCAGTTCCCTTAATCTCTGGTGCCATCTGTTATTACGCAGTTCTGTTAAAGCATTTTTCAATATCTGACTATGCTTATTCAGTTTCTTCTTGTCTTCTTCTCTTTTTGTTGTTCTGTAGATTTTTCTGAGTCTTCTGTTCTTTTTTATAAGTTCCTTTATATCCTTTGGCGTATCTCCATGTGAATGTTTCGGAATTGGTTTCCTTATTCTCTTGGTGCTTTCTTCATAGGCTTCTTTTATTTGATTTTCCAATTTTTCAACTGCTTCATCTAATTCATCCCGGGTGTTTATTTGGGGAATATACTGCAAAAGCTGTGTGCTTTTCATTTATAGTTGTACGCATAGAGAAAGGTCAGTTCCCCTCTCCCGGATATTCGAATGGGAGGGTATTTTACCTCCGGATACAAATTTTGTTCTGTTGGACTGATCCATCTTTTTGTAGGAGCTGCGTTAGAAGGTGCTCAAATAAATAAAGCTGCATTATAATAATAATAATAATAATAATAATTTTATTCATTCTTTAGGACAGGTTACATCTGTATAGAACACGTCAGAAATGAAAACAAAATGAAAAATTAAGAAAAATAGATTAATACCCTAGTAACAAAGAGAAGTAAATGAAAAAAAAATCCATAAACCTCAAACAATAGAAAAATTCAAAAATTCACCAACACTATAAAAACAATTCACAATCAATAACTCCTTTATTTCTCTCTTGAATTCTCTGTACTCCAAAACTTTTAACTTCTCTGGAAGATGATTAAAAAGCTTGATACCACAGTACATGGGTGAGTGCTCAAATTTAGTTGTTCTATGTTTTGGAATACAGAGAATATCCTTATGCCTGGTATTGTAACAATGAAAATCAGAGCATTTCTTCAGTGAACCAATGTTTCTTTTAATATATAGTAAACATTCAAGTAAAAAAATACAGGGAAAACTCAACAATCTGCTCCCAACAAAGTAGGGTCTACAGGACTCCATAGGTGAAAGATTGAATATGAGTCGAATGATCTTCTTCTGTGCGATAAATACACGATAACTTGTAGACGACTCGCCCCATAATACTACGTTATAACTCAGATGAGAGAAGACAAGTGAGTAACAAATACAAATTAGAGATTCTTTTGGTAGAATCTGCTTGAGACTCCTAATGGCGAAGTATGCACTACCCAATTTCGAACAAACTGAGTCAACATGATTCTTCCAACTCAGAACCCCGTCAACCCACAGTCCGAGGAACTTTACACAATCGGAATTCTTCAACTCACCTGTCGAAAGTTTCAAGCTCAGCTGGCAATTCATATCTCGCGACTGAAAGTACAGGAGATCAGTCTTATTTATATTCAGGATTATAGAATTCCGAAAACACCAATCAGTAAAACAGCGCACTACAAGTTCACACCTAGCGGTGAGTTCAACAAGGCTGGATGCTCGAATTATAAAAGAAGTATCGTCAGCAAACAAGACTATTTCGATATGTGCTAAGATCGATGCATAAACAATAACATAAAGAGGAAGATCATTGATAATAAATATATTTGGAAGATTCTTGCTGGCCTACACGAACGTAGAAGTCTCTGTTTTCCAGAAAAGCTCTAACCCAGTCGAGAAAGACACCCCTAAATCCGAGGCTATACAACTTAGCCAGAATAAAATCGAAATTCAAACAGTCGAATGCTCTCGACTCATCAAAAAAAAGTCCTGCCACATGCGATTCGCCATCCAAGCAGTCGTATACAAAATTGATCAAGTCGCAAGCAGCTGTATTGGTCGACCGGTTGAATCGAAAGCCATGTTGGCTTTCTGTTATCAACGAAAATTTATTTAAGTAATCCAACATTCTATTGAGAATTAGTTTCTCCATGACTTTCGACAGAGTGCTCAAGAGAGATATTGGACGATAATTCGCAATATCGTCAGCAGCATTCTTCTTGTGTACGGGAATAACCTTAGCAGTTTTTAAGACGCTAGGAAACCTGCCTGAAGTGACCGACAAGTTAATCAGATGGGCGAGATGCTCAGAGATATAAGGTGAGAGAACCCTCAAAACCCTAACGGAAATCATGTCATACCCAGAGCTATTTTTATTTTTCAGGCCATTGATAACGGCATGGACCTCCTCGGTAACTACCGGAAAGAAAAAGAAGTTTCTATCCGATAGCGGCTCAGTTGTACAGGAGCTCGATAGCCCGTTCCGGAAATGCTGGTTTAAACTCGCAAAACAAATGTTGGAAAAATATTCAGCGAAAATATTAGCCACTTCCAATTCGTCACAATGTATTCTCCCGTCTATATTCAAAGTGATTGAACTACGGTAGCTCTTGTTAGCAGTCTGCCTCCGAACTAGGTTCCATATTGTTTTGACCTTGTTGCTAGAACTATCTATGAGATTTTTATGGAAACTGAACTTGGCCAGGTTCAACATTTTCTTGCACTCCCTTTTCTTTGTGATGTAGAGTTCTCTGGTCCTGTCAGATTTCAACTGTTGTGAAAGCCAATGAGAATTTTTCAATTCGCGATTTGCTGTCCTTATTTCCTCAGTTATCCACTGAGTTTTCCGGTCATTCGGAAGTTTTTTATGTTTGATGGGGCAAGCGGAGTCAAGCAGAATCTTCAGAATACTGGAAAACTGCATAAAAGCGTCTTCAAAATTAGTTTCCCTATATATGTCCTCAAATGAAGTAGAGGAGGCTGTAGTGGCAAGATTCAGAAGATTCTCTTCGGAAAAAATCCGAAATGCTCGATAATCACAAGTAGTGGGGATCTTCCTTGTGTTTGTAATAAAGGAGACAATTATTGCTTTGTGATCACCAATATCAGTATCAACAACCTTAGCAGTCAGAAGTTCTTTATCAACGTTAGTTAAAATATAATCAATTTTGGAAGATGACGTCTTGCCATGAATATTGGTGAAAATTCTTGTGGCGTCTGAAGAAGTTGTACTAAGGCCAAACTCTAACAGAAGGCAATCCAAATAACCATGGGATTCGAAGTAATTAATATTAAGATCTCCACAAACGAAAATTGACTTCGATCCTGAGCAAGAGCACAAGTGAACATTTTGCTGAACAATTCAATGTCACCTGACGGAGGCCTGTAGACACTTAACACACAAATGCTATAAGACATATGTTTCAAATTTATTGCACAAAATTCGCAGTGCATTTCTAGTGAGAATTTCTGAATCTGAGAAATATTCTTGAATTGATGCGTATTCTTAACGTAAATTGCTGTACCCCCGCATAGTCTTGTTGGACGGCAATATGGTTACGGCAATTGGTTACGCTGTGTTCAACTTTGGTTGCAGCAATTGGCGAATCCAAAAATCTAGACGCCCTCTGCCGACTGAATTCCGAAACTACTTTGTCAGTACTGCAAAGTCAAAACAAGTTTTGTTTCTTATGTTTTCTCTTATCTCACGTTGTCCAACAAAGTATTATAATAATTATTTAGAGAGGTTATATTGGGATTATTGTCTGGGTTTCTGCATAGAAATATTGATTCAGAAAAAATAGTGGAAAAGGTATTTATACCAGAGTGCTTTCAACTGGCAGGAGTTAGGTTAAACGATTTTTCTTTGCGAGAGTTTTCTGCTAAATCCAATTTCATACTTTTCATACTTCCAAATGAATGCTTTTTCTCATCTGTAGAACTTGCTCCATGAGCTTGATCATATTTATGTCTCTTGATATTTCAGTATCAGGAATACCTCTATATCATAACATGGAATTGAAATATTTTAAAAAGAAATTTTAAAACTTCCACATAAAGGTTTACTTATCAAGATGTTTATTTTCTACCTCCTTCACAAACTCAGTATATGCTATCTCAACATTAATACCTAGGCGTTTATGCGTTATCACTTTTCATTAATACCTAGGTTTACTTCAAGAAAGAATCTGTGAAATAATAGGAATTGGATCACCAATATGATCGCTCGATTTTATTCCACAATTCATCCCTTTCAAATGAAGTATTTCCAAAGAATGTTTGATCTTTCTTTATGAAACTAAATCAATCAATTCACTTCCGATAATTTAGATAAATATCTTGATTTACTAGAAAAACTCTGTTAGGCCGTACGAATCTCGAAAAGAGTACTGACAAACGTCAAAGTTTATTTACATTTCGCAGCGCCCTCAACGGTAATTGGATTCGCGATATCGGAACTGGCCCTAGAGGTGGAAAACAGAGCTCATGTTCGGAAAGTTACTGGCCATAGAGAAAGGGAAAGAGAAGAGTAGTCAATTCAGTGTTATTCTTCTTTTTCTTGTCTCTGTTACTGGCGGTCTTTGTTTCGCCTAAAGATTTTAATCATAAAATACGGTGGTTGAATTATTGACAGCCTGGGCCAGAGAGTGCTGTCTCTGGCCAGTGAAGTTAGTTTCATGTCGGAGGCTATATAAATATCGATTAATTAAAAAACTTTATTATATACACAAAAAATTGAATTTGTTCGAAGAGTAATCATGGGGCATTACACCTCAACTGTACGATTTGCATATTTGTTTATAGATTATACAGAAAATTACAAAATGCATATATAAAAACAGATATACAAATTTAGTTTCAATGTATTATATTCAGATATTCAAATATAGAGGCTAAAATATTATAAATATTAACTTAAAAAAATATGTACATCGCACGCGCTCCCTTATCCTAAACCAGTTATTATTAATATAAAATTTGAGTAACAAAATATATACATTTGAAATATGGCCAAAAATTCAGTTGGTATGCCTGAGCTCATCGAAGAAGGTTCTCTCGATATGATCATAGAGGTAGCTTCTTCTTTCCTCTCATGATATATGAGGGCGACATCGCAGGAAACAAGTTTCTTAGGGTCGTGGTCAAAGAGATTCGAATCCAGAGATATCGCTTCCCTGAAAAATTTTAATAATCAAAATATCACAAAAATCACCAATTTCCAGATAGAGATGTTTCAGACAATTATCACACATTTCGTTCTTATTTGTTGTGTTTTTTTTAAGAGCCCTCTTTATGTCTATGAATTCTACTTTTCTACTTGGGGTGAGTTCCGACATCCTGTTGTGTTACACCCGCATTTGAATTAACAATAGAACCGGAACGACCAGGAAGTACTTTTCAGGAATATCAGAACTACCCCTTGGACTTTTGGCTAAGTATGGCACTCACCCTTTCTGGTTTGTACAAGTGTGTGTGGGGCAAAAGGAATGTTGATCCTAGATCCCGTTCTGCAACTTCCTATGACGAAGAAGCACAATAATATCTCTTCAAAATCTAAAGTAAAAAAAAATCTACTTACGTCATGGTGATGAGAGTGGGAGTTCGAATTCAAGGAGGCTTTGGTATCGTAATCATACTTGAGTGACTTCATTGGCGGGGGAATTGTTGTTTCATCGTAAGACCGCGTTTCAGACATAGTCCTAAAAATTTAAATTCTTCGATACAGGAAAAAACATCATTCACAGACTTACGTCATTCTTTGTTCCATATCCATCCAATTCGCCACAGGGTCGAGATCGTCATCTCTGAAAAAAAAAGAAGTTGCATTCGATATCCTAATAACGAAAAATAAATCATTGAGGGCTAACATATTCAGCAGATCGCGGCATAATTTTCGAAGAAAAAGGGAGAAATTCGATGCAATGCAACGCGTCATCCTCAGGAAATAATAACCCAATCAAATATTTCCCAAAAACACATTTGCCTCTCACCCTATGAATCTATCTTTCGGAATATCAAGGGTAAATATGTAAAAATGTCAAGAGGTTCGGGTCGGGAGTTATCGACCATAAAAACAATATCTACAGTGTTGCATGTCAAATAAATGTCTCGCCAAGATGGTTTTTGAATCTTTCAAATAATAGCCGAAGAAATGTCATTATTCAAGATGACAGCAGAAGAAATAAGAAATGTCATTATACTTGTCAAAACTTACTCGATGTTTCTCAAAGTGTTGGTCTGCGATCGGGTCTCAGCGCAAGACAACAAATCTGCGCTTATTTTCTGGATCAGAGTGGCGTTTTCACTTCTATCAGCTTCTGTACCGCAGGTCGTACCCAGTGTGCCCATATTGTTGATCACTGTGGCGGAAACTTCAAATCCAGCGGATACCAAAGCTCCAGAGGTCTTTCGGGACATCGGTTCGTCATCGATGTAAGACTCACTTACCTGGCTGCTGTATTTCCTCTTGGCTTCAGCCTGAAAATTCAGAAATGAAATGTGAAGAGATGTATGGCAAAACGGTTTGTCTCTATCGGCATTAAAAGAAGCATTTCCAGTCCTCTCACCTTCTGTGGTGACGGTCCTGCATCTAAGTAACTCAGCAGTTTCGATTCGCTGTTCTGAGGTTTGTTAATCGTCGACTTGGAAGCGTCGAACATGGTGTAGCTACTCATATTGGGTGCTGGAGGCGCTGAGTGGTGATACTTGGCCCTTGGAATCATCACCGTCAAGGACCTATCCTTCTGCTCGTTAGATATGCGAGAGTGCTTGTTATTCATGTCAATTCTCCTTGGTGGCGGAGGTTTTCTCAAAGCATTCTTCGGTTTCTTCGATTTTTGCTGGAACACAATTCGATTAGTCAAGTGCGGAACAAGTTTAGAATGAAATCGTTAGTAGTCATTCGACTTCACGTCAAGGGCGAATCTGTTGCTCTTTCTCTAGAACATCAAAACTAGCATTTTGTTCACTCACTTTGGTGACATAAGGTAAACTGTTGGTCTCTGATCTGCTATCCTCTGAACTACTATCCCTTATCATGGCCCTCCGATCCAAGGTACTTCTATTCGAGGAATGCGGCACTCTCTGCGGGAAGAAGCTCAAACCAGTATTCATTTTTGGCGTTGGTTTCTTCCTACAGCAGGTCACTATGCAACAGATCAACAGCAGAACGAAGAGGATCAAGCCCAAACAAATGAGACCTATGAGGAGCACTGAAAGAATAGGTTCATCAGTTGAAAGCTATGAACATCGTTCGGACTGAAGTAGTTTTTCTATATTTTGCGCTAAATCACCTACCTTTCAAATTGATGTAGCAAGTTTCACCGCTGTACCACTGGAAACACTCGCAAATGACCTGGTCGTCTCCCCTTGAATAGCAAGTTCCATGATAGTTGCACCTCTCGCATCCCACCAGTTCGGCGGAACAGATCCTTCCGGGATAGATTACGTTTTCCGAAAGATCTGAATAGCCTTCTTTGCAGCTGCAGGTGTATGTTCCCTTCAGATTGAAACATTGGGAATTTTCCGAGCAGTCGTGGAATTTGGGACTTTGGCATTCATCGAAATCTGTGGCTTTAAGGCTCTGCTGACTAGTCCTGGAGGCGAACAGGTCCGTTCCTCCAAGGCTGTAGTTGTTGCTGCGCAGGTATTTCTTGAAGACCTCTTCTAATCTCTTCTCGTCAGTGTTGTCTGAAAGCTGGAAGAAGAAAAGATTGTATATAGTAGAAAGATATCAGCTTGAATCCCATCTCGAAATGAGGCAACTGCTGTGTAGACCAAAGATATTTGAAATATTAAGATGTAGTTCAAGGAATTCACGGGTATTCATCGTCAGGTAGAAATAAAAGCCTGAAAATGCCACATGTGTGACTATTGCTGACCCCAGGACAACATTTGGTAATATGGTGCCTGAGTGGTGAAAAAAATCAGATACTTCAAAGGATTTAGATTTCGAACACAAACCTGGAGAGAGAAATTGTTGACCACGCCAGTTTTTCCTGGTTTGAACGATTTGAGATGAACCCCGTGGTAAATATCTCTGAGATCTGACTGCATCACCATTCTGTCCAAAGCTTCGTGTGTTGCAGCAGCCAATCTCATATACTCGGAGCTATTCGATTTGTCCAAATATTCATTGTAAATTAATTTCTTCTTCCCTTGACGATCGAGTTCAATTTCCAAGGAATAAGTGTAAGTTGCTGAAAGAACCAATCAATATTAATACCAACGTCTTCAGAAGAATTTATGATATTAAGGATACTTACGATTACAAGGTCTATCCAGAAACATTCTAGCGAAACCTGGACGACAAACGCATCTCATCAAACCATTGGTCTTCTGGCACAACTCATTCCTTGAAGCTTTACATTCAGGTTCGCACCTGTCTGTCACCAAAGGAGTGTCTGTATCGATGCTTGGTGGATTGGCAGATAACACTCCAGCGAGCAATACGTCGTTCAATTTGTTTGTGTTCAACATTTCGTCTCTACTTTGGATCTCCTCATTTGGCGGCATTTTGAGAATGGTACCATGCTTCTTGTCAGTCAACACCACGAAGATGGTATCGTTATCTTCCATAGATGACTGAGATTCATTTGACGTAATAGGAGGATCAGTATCAGTGATGATGAACTCCTCCAAACTTTCGTCAGAAGTGGCTGTTGGCGTAACTATATGTCCGATTATGGTTTCTGTTGGTTGGATTTGAATGGAGGGATAGGGTTGGCCATATACATCCGGAGGATACAGACTACCATGCTGAACTGTGGTGGTGATTGTTTCTACCACACTTGTGGGTTTGAGTAAAGTATGGAATTCGGTTACTGTATCTACTATAGTAGATTTTTCAGTTTTGGTTACCAGGAGTGTGGTAGTTACTGGTGGCAAACCAGGTGTCTTCAACACTGTTGTTTTGGTGATGGTTACCGTCAAGGTATGAGTATGTGTGATGAATTTTGTTGGTACTATTTTCAAACTGGTTTTGTCAATTTTGGATGGTGAAATTACTTTGGTTCTTGAAACTTCGTTTAGTATTATTCTATCTTCACTAGCTATAGCTGGAACTGACACTTCCTTTTTTTCCGAACCGAAACCTGCGACTTCTTCATTGAAATAGATGTTATTATGGCCCAAAGTCGACGTATTATGTTGGTAAACACCAGAAGCGAGCACCCCTTCCCTTGAATCTGATCCGTTTTCCTCGATGTATCTGTTTGGTTGAGACGTAGAGGATGTGAACTTTATAGGTGTTGTGTTTCTGGTCGTTGTAAACTGTGTGGTAGTTTCACTAGATTTCGTATCATTGAAGAAATTTTGTACCGGTCGCCGGTTTTCTTTGGTGATTGGCCTATAAGTCGTTCCTATTGTGGTTTTTAGCGTTCTTCTTGGAAGATAAGGTCTTCTAGTTCTTATCTTAACTGCTGGTCTCATAGTGGTGGTTGGTATACGTTGAATCTGCTTGATGGGATCCTGGAGACTGTTAACTTGAGAAGGAATTACAGGTCTCGATGTTGGAATCTTCAATTTCATCTTCAACAAAGGCTTGTATGTTGTTATCGGTGGGGGACTCATCCCTATTATCTCCCGATCAGTAGAGGTAACTGGTGGAGGTTTCATATCTACGGTTGGAAGAGGAACAGATGCTGTATTGAAGACAGGCATTCTCTGTATATTGGAATCGCCACCCTCCATCACAACTTCTATCGGTTTTGAGGTGGGTGCGTCATGGAGGAATGAATTCTGGGTTGGAGATAAAGGTGGTGGTTTCAAAATTTCCATATTTGATTGTTCTTTCTTTTGTTTCACATGCTCCCTTTCGTTGGAAGCAGAGTAGTCACTGCTTGGAATTCTTTGTGCCTCTTGCTGAAAAATCGGCGTTTTTACGTTGGTTTTTTCGTCGATTATGTAATGTGCTGGTGTTCCGTTGAAAGGTTTTTCTGTCTGGGTCGATTTCACGTCTTCCATCACCAGGAGAGTTTTTTCGGTTTGATCCTTTTCGTGATCGATAGGCAGAGATGTAACGATAGGTCTGTTATTCCTTGAGGGACCCTTGGTTGAGCTTTCCCTTCTTTTTTCTGACGTTTGAGGTTTGTAATAGGGTTTATTCGGATGATTATGATTAGAACTATATGGTTTGTTTGTATGGGAAAGTGATGTGGGATTTTGGTGATTATTTTGATAGGAAATATCTGAACCACTGTTTGGTTTGTTTTGATGGGAAATATCAGAATTGCTATTTGGTCTATTCTGATAAGAATGACTTGAACCACTGTTTTGTGAATTTTGATAAGCGATATTTGGTTTGTTTTGATAGGAAAGATCTGAACCACTGTGCGGTTTATTTTGATAGGAAATATCTGAATCACCATATGGTTTATTTTGATAAGATATATCTAAACCGCTGTTTGGTTTGTTTTGATAGGAAAGATCTGATCCACCATGTGGTTTATTTTGATAAGAAATACTTGAACCACGATTTGGTTTGTTTTGATAGGAATCATCGGAATCAGCGTATGGCTTATTTTGGTAGGAATGACTTGAACCATCGTGTGGTTTGTTTTCATATGAAAGATCTGAGGCACCATATGGTTTATGATAAGAATGATCTGATATTGTCTCCAAGATCATTGGATTATTTCTCACTATTTCATCCTTCAGTAAATTCTTTATAGAACTTTGATTGAAACTATTATCCTTATAATCAGTGAAATAATTGAAGTTCACATTCGTTTCGGGCCTCACGAAAGGTCGTGGATCTTCAATAACTGGAGCCTTGAATTCTTGTAATTCATTCTCGTAAGGTAGTTTGAATCTGTTTTTACTACTATCAGTTGTGTGATTCTTTCTAATTGGCGAAGAAGTTGTTTTTTGGCTCGAAATTTCGTGAGGAACTTCTCCAGGTCGCAAGGGGCGGCTGTTTGACTCTTGGATAACTTCACCATCAGCACTGATGACGTCATAGTCCGAACCAAGTAAATCATTGACGTTGGACGATCCGTAATTGTTGAAGTTAGAGTTGTTCCTACGAATAGAATTGCTGTGTGGTATGTATTGCTGTTGGAAGGTTTGTCCTTGCGGCCGAGGTCTATAGCTCGGTGGTTTTTTGGTGTAGATCTTTTGGAACGGAACTGGTTTTGATTGTTTTGGTTTGAGAGTTGGCGGTATCATGTAATCTGCTAAAGTAACACCCTCATAGTTTTGCTGACGGTCGTTCATATTATTTGATATTTGCACTTTTGTTTTTGTTCTGTTTGGTCTCCTTTGGTTGGAGCTCAGCGAATGGTTCATATAGTATATAGCTTGTTGGTGGTCATTGAACGTGTTCTTGTCATTCACTGGAAACTTATTTCGAGTTTCTTGATGATGCTTCTGATCATTCTTCTGCTCATTGTGGGAATATATAGGCTGGAGCATGGTATATTTTTGTGAGTTGTTGTTGACGTTATTAGAAGGATTATGATTACCATCTGCCTTCGTTATCTCATAAGCTATAGGTGGTAATTGCAACTGTAAATCATTTCCATGATTTATGACATGTGCATTGAACTCATTGTCATTTTGGATCATGCCAAAGGATATGGGAGGGACATGAACATTGATTTCTTGGTTATTTGCATTGTAGTATGACCCTTGTGGTTTGGAAGAATGAATATTTTCGATTCTGCTGTTCGGGTTATCGGGTTGCACTTTTATAGCTTGCGTTCCAACAGTGATGACGCCTTTGACTTGTTTTTGATTTGAATTCATGTGGTATCCAGTAGTGTATTGTATGGCATTGTTAACATTTTCGTTAGCAACGTTGTCAGAGCCAGAATGCGGAGAGGGGTCGTCGAAATATTGTCCATATCTGTGTGGTTCAGTGGATCCTCCATAAATCAATGCAGTGGTTCGATTATGCGGAATGTTTACGAAAGCTACTTGACTTGGTTGGATGTTCACCAACAGAGGTTGTCCAGTTGATCTTTCTATAACTTCAGGAAGGACGATTTGCTGTTTTATCACCGAAGCCTGGATGTGGTTTTCTTGGTGATGGGCTGGTGATGGCTGGGTGTAAATTGGCATGTTATCTTTAGTTATTTGCTCGTATTTCTTCTGTATTTCAATTTGAATGCTGGGTTGCCTCGCGTTATCTTTATTTCTCTTGGCGTTGTTGTATTGATGAACAGGGATGTTAACATGGTTATGTGGTCGATTGTAATTATGATGATGATCTTCATTTTGATATAAGGGGATATGCTTATGTTTTTCCCCTCTAGAGTATGGTTTACCGTTGATCGGTGGGGGAGGACCAATATAATCATCCTTGTTTGGGATGCTAGGAGACGAAAATTCTTCGTGGTTCACAGGAATCGGCACACGATTGGCTCTAACGTTTGTAACTGGAGGTGGATTAAGATCTGCTATCTCAGTGACATGTTTCTCGTTCACCGGTATGGGTGGAACTCTTGGAAGTATCCTTCCTGGTTTTCCCACTATAACATCAGAGTTGGCAGTTATCACTTCACCAGGCGAAATGGGTATTCCACCGTTCAGTAAGGGTGTTTCATACGTTGGTTTTTTGAAATTCACTTTGTTGCCTTTACCATCCACTATATTCTGAAGATGATAACTCGCAATGTTCTGACTTTCGGATTCCTCCAAGTCTCCAACAGGGATGTAGATGGGTGACCGATTCTGGTTGTCCTCTGAGTACGATTGGATTTTATTCTTATTGGTTTTAGGAGCTGAACTGACTTCTGTCGTATTTTTCCTTTTTGGTTTCAGATTGGTTTCTATCAGACCGGCCATTGCGTTTATCACGGGAGTCAGAACTTTCAAATTCTCGATGTTGATCGATCCCAAACCTAACAAATCACCATTGTTCGAAACAGACTCGACGATATCTGGTTTGGGAAGTTTTGTTGCTTGCTTCTTTTTCGAATTTTCCGCCTTCTTATTGGGCCTGGAAGGACTCACCGATTTGGTAGGCTTGATGTTCTGAGTTTTCGATTTCTTTATTTTGCTACTGCTCGTGAGTATTTGGGTCTTTTTGATGATCTCCGAACTCGTGGTGGCCTTGTTTTTGATGGAGGTTTGAACGTTAAGGGTGGGCGTTGGTGAAGTGGAAGCGAAGGGATCGTCATCAAAGAAAACTATGGTTGAACCAGTGATCACGTTTGGGTTAGACGTTTCAGAGTTTTTCTCATGAGTCGTTGGCAACTCAGGTTGATTCGTCATTTGTATCGGGAGAACTTTAGTTGGTTCTATCGGTTTTTTAAAAGCTGTAACTTCCAGTCTTTGTCCATCGTTGAGAAGAACCGTTTCTTTGATTTCATCCTTGACGTTCTTCAGTTCCTTCTTCAGCATCTTCCAGTAGTTTTCGTTAAGCTGCTTTGGATGTATCGTTTCAGTGGCTACGTTCTCTACCACTTTAGAATGTGAACTGACCACAGTAGGAGTAGCAGCATTATTCTCCTGTAGCAACGTTGTGAAATAAGTGAATGTTGTCTGATAAGTTTTCGTGGCTATTATGACGACATTGTCAGGAGTCACTTCGTTGTTATCTTGCAGATAAATCTTCTGCGTCGATAGATCTTTTGAAGTTGAAACATTCGTATGAACGATAGTTTTTCCATTCTCTATCAACGTGTTGTAGTAGGTGTAAGTCACGTAGTACGTTTTGACAAGGTCGGTTGTGGAAGAGTCGCCAGCGTCTTCTACATCTAAGGCTACGTACGAAGTCATCACTGACGCAGCTTTGGGTGGTATCGACTCTGTTATTACTATTTGAGTGAGTTTTTCTTCTTTGCTCATGAGTTTCGTTTGCTGGCCATCTTTCACGGTTTTAGTAAGCATGATGGTGCTGTAGTAGGTGTTCGTATCTCTCTGAGGTACAACTTCTTCTGAGGGTTGTATGAGCGATAGGTAATCATCTGGAGCAGTCACGGTGTTTGTTACTGTATGCTTTGAAGTTATAACCAGTGGTTGATCTCCGTCCACCAAGGTGTTTAGATATGTGTACGTTGTGTGGAATACTCCAACCGATAGGCTGGGATACTGTAAAAAGTCAAAGATATTAATGTGGAAGCAACACCGAATGAAGCAGGCGAAATTGATACACAGATATCACGAGTTGCTTTATTTTGTATACTGTGCGATTGCAGTAAACTACAAATCGGAACTACAGAAAGAATAATTCAATTTGAGGATAAAAGAAATTGAAAGTTTTACTGTATCACGGTTGTCAGCGAAGCATCAAGAGAAATAACTGAAAAACGTCGGCTGGGAAGTTCGGGTTATCCAATATTATCTTCCCAAGTTTGGTTCTTACCTGCGTTAATGTTATACCCATAGAAGGAGTAGGATGCACCTTTCCTGTATTCCTCTCCTCTGTGGCTATGTTAGAAACAACTTGTTCATGACTAGAAATTGTTGTAGTTCCGCTCTCCAAGTAGGTTGTGAGATACGTGAAGGTAGTTAGACAAGTTTTGGTTACAAATTTGTTATTTGGATACAATGATGACGTGATGCTCCTTATCTATAAGGAAAAATACAAGATTGGATTGATTGAATGAAACAGTCAGTGGAGGGGGTGGGTCCCAAAAGGAAACGCTTTTGAAACACAGTGTCTGGGTGGCCATATTAATGTGGTACTCATAGAATACTCTATCATCTTTGATAGAAATGTCATTAGCCGTCGAATCAAGTTTGACAATTCGTCATGGCCAAATGTATAATATTTTCCGATTATTCAACTCTTAAAGAATGTCACTAGCAAAGAAAAACGAATGTATTTGCCTACCTTCGAAGCATCGGAAGGCATAAGCATCATCATATATTCACTAAGCGTGCTGGGTTTCAGGGTCACAGCCTTGAAAATTGTGCTGGGAAGAACTCTCTTCACATTTGGTTCACCAGGTATTGTGCTTTTGTCACCAGCAACTATTACTTCGACCCCATTCGACATCACTCTGGTAGCTAGATAATTTCTAGCCTCATCGAAATGATTTTTGTCTCCATTTTTATTTGAGGCTAAAACACAAGTTTTATTTTAGTTTTGAGAATTCAGTCTGGTATTATAGTATTCTATCTTTTTGCATCTGTTCTTTACAGATGTTCAATATTCTGAACAAAGTTGAAGATGATTGAAAAAATAATTACGAGATTTGAATAATTGAAAATTGAATGTTATTAATCCTTCGAATCAATACCCATATTTTCAACGGAAGAAAATTAACTTGAGGCAAAATAACAATAATTTTCTATTCATCAGTGACAGAAAGTATATACAGAACAAATAACTAATAATGTCTTGAGCCTCAATTTCAAGTCAACGATGAAGACAAGGGCTGTCTACAAACCATCAAAATAATATATTTATTGACTGTGATCTAAAAGTAGAACCATCAGAGAAAGTCTGATTCATTCCCTCAGTTTTGAAATCGAGACTCACAGCGGGTTTCATAAAACTTTGATTGTTCGATCAATTATTTGACAGTCACTCGATTTATAAAACGAAATCTCTGAAACCTTTTCATTTCTGAATATATTGAAGAAGTAATAATGGGTAATAATTGAATGGACGTATAAACATCAGAATTTGATGGTAGAATGATATTCTGAATGATCATGACTGAATTATTCATCGAAATCAAATTGACGTCTATTCGTCAATCAAGCGTTGTTTCCCCGATCAAGCTTTATGAAACCAGGGGTCAGACTATGAACCAGAGAAATATATAATACAAAAGAAAATACTCACCATCAAAGTCTATGGGTTGTTGGTAGGAGTCGGTGTTAGAAGATATTTTCATTTCATTCGTAGAAGTAGTAGCGTCGATGTCCAATAGTGTCAGAGTTGTAAGTCTAGTCAAGGATTCGATTGTAGTCGTTGTTTTTATGTGAGGTCTTACTTCGGTTGTACTTATTACAGTCTGTTCGCTTCCACTCACTTTCGTAATCAAGGATTTGTAGGTTCTCAGCCTACTTTGAACTATAGTCTTCGTCTGTAATTCGATCGAGGATAAGATAGTGGTTTTCAGGAGGAAAATTGGAGCTTCAAACGTTTCTGATAGCTCCGGAAAGAATGGTTCATAGTCGGGTACGTGACGGACTGGGTCTCCAGTACGATAGTTATTTTTTTCATTCACCCCGCCTTCTTCTACCTCGTCCTCTTCTACCCTGTCTTCTTCTATCCTGCCTTCTTCAATCCTACCTTCTTCTACCTCATCTTCATCTACCCTGTCTTCTTCTTCGTCCTCTGTTACCCCATCTTCTTCTTCTTCATCTTCTTCTACTCTATCTTCTTCTTCACTGACCGAATCGTAATATTCTTCAGTAGAATCCTCATCGTAATCTTCGGAAGATTCATTATATTCATCATAGTTCTCTGCATCTGATGGATGATCTGTTTGTTCTGGATCTGATAATTCAGTTGAGAAATCATAGTCACTACCTTCCAGATCAGGAGACTCCGTTTTATTAGCAGTTATAATGAAATCTTCTTTTTGGACATTTTGGCTGGCTATAGGATGAAGTTGGTGAGTTGTTGCCACTGTTTCTTGTTCGTATTTGGTGACGGGAGTAGCATTTAAATCATTCGTATTTACGGGAGATTTCAATAACCTCTTTCGAGTAATTATCAATTTTCTTCTAGAACGATTGGTAGATATATCTATAGTTGTTGTTGTTGTTTGTGGTGAGATTTTGTGCTTAATCTTCTTCTTTTTTATCTTCAGTTTTCGTCTTCTTTTGTGCTTGGTTGGATTCGCCGTGCTCGATTGTGTTGTATCTTGTATATTGAAATCGATATTGTTATCATGTATTGGCTTCTTTCTTATCAACTTCTTCTTTACTCTCCCGCGTCTTCCTTCAATCGGTTTATAATTATTAAAACTAGTCAAGTCTCTTTTAGTTCTGCTCTTACTATCTAAATTATTCTCAAACTTAATTTTGTTGCCTTTCAATTTCGAAACGTAATTTTTTGACGATTTTGATGATGATCCGCCCCTTGGGTTGTTCAACGTTTCGACCTTTGGCTTGAGTGGGGCAGCCTCAGAAAGGTCAACTATGCTAAAAAATTACTCAACATGTGTTGATCAGAAGACTGAGAGTTCTTCACCTCGGATTCTTCTGTAAACCTGTTGAGTTTCGTTGGATTTACCACAGATTTGCTCCTACTTGTGTTTATCGAGTATTTGCTCACATCTCCGAGGATACTCTCCAAGCTTTCTGTTTCTGAGCTACTCTCAGTGTTTGTACTCAAGATATCTTTCTTCCCAGGGAGAACATAAGTATCTAAATAATCTTGGGTGCTGACCAGTAAGTCATGAATTATCTTAGAAGGTCTTATTTCTTCACCTGACTCTCTTTTTTGCCTGTCTCTAGGGTCAGAAATTATTGTAGACAAAACCGTGCTAAACTCTCCTGGAGTCTTCCCAGAAACGTATAAAGTAATAACACTAGTTTCTTTGGGGTGTTCTACCGTAGCTATTTTCTTTGGTTTCTTGATGCCCTTCTTCGCTTTAGGTTTAGATTCGACTATGGGAGCCTCTTCCTCATCTTCAACATCTAACGCCAAATTGAATTCTTCTGGTTCATTGAGAGTAGCTTCTGGGAAAAGTTCCAAATTGGGATTTTTTTGGGGTACCAATTGTGGTGCAGGTTGTGCCAACTGCTGCTGAAGAAGTGGCAGCAGCAGAGTGTTCAACTGTGGTGAGTTCACAGGGAAGCCAATAGTAGGAGTGACTACGATAGTGTCGGTTAAAAATTCTGTGGCTGTTATAACATTCACGCTGCTATCTACAATAGTGGTCAATATTTCTTTGCCCCTGAACGTAAGAGGTATCACTGTAGATGTTGTACTTGTTACAGTGGTCACATAAGTAGTGGTTCTTGTTTGGTACTCTGTTGTTGGTGTTTGGGTCAATCCAGGATTTTGTAGTGCCAGTAAAGGATTTTGTGGTTGAAGACCACCGAGTAACAGCTGGGATAAGAGAATGTTAGCAAGCGGTGCTTGAGCTGCCAGAGCTGGCTGAATGGTATTCACCACCTGTTCCACCCCGTAGATAGTACTAGGTACTATATGCGAAAAAGACGTTTTTCTGTTTCTTATATACGTCGGTGTGAATGTGACACTCGTTGTTGGTGTTTCATTGAGTACGAACTGAGTTATAAGAGTAGCCCCATTACCACCAACATTGGTTGATTCACTTACTAAAACAGTCACTTCTTTACCAAGTGGGTTCAAACTGGTAGAGTATTGAGATGGACCAAGTATTTCAGTACTCAATTTAGCCGTTATTATATTTTTGTACTCAGTAATTTTTCCGTTTATTACTGGTATAGTTATTTCTGTAGGTATCTGATGAGTAACAGTAATAGTACCATCAAATGAGGGTAAAACATTATTATCATTGAAGTCTTGCGTTGGGCCTCTTGCTCTACTAGGCGTTCGTCTACTGCTACTTCTCGAATTTGATCTTCCTGAATTTTTCCTGTGGTTAGGTGGTTCAGTCTGGTAACTGTTGTATGAATTTCTAGGTCTAGAACGAGGCGAAGTAGTTGTTGTTCTCGATCTTTGAGTGCTTGGTCTCCTAAAATTACTCTTCTCTTTCTCAGGTCTCAGTGTGAATTGGGTTCGTTGCTGTGGTTTCACTTTGTTAGGAGATATCCCTTTCCGGGAAGATGTGGTAGGAGCTTGAGTGGTAGAAGGGGTTGTTTTTGGTTTTCTGGACCGGGGAGTGAATCTATTATTCTTTGGTTTAGGTTTTGGTAGCTCATAATCTGGATAATCTTCTTCTGGAGCAGCGGTGGTAGATTTTGGAGTGGGTCTTCTGAATCTCGAATACGTATCTCTCTTCGACCTCTTGCCGAATTTGAATGGTCTGATTTTCACACCAGGTACTCCACTACTTTGAGGTGGCTTAGCTGTAACAGACTGCTTCTGAGACCCCTCATAATCATTGTCTTCTTCCTCCTCATTCCCTTCAATCAGTGTTTCATCATCTTCGATTTCTTCCTCTTCTTCTTCTTCATCTGGAGCCTCTGTTGTTGTGGTCGAGGTGGTGAATAGATTCCTTCTTGGGAATAACGCGTTGGGTCTTCCTCTGAACGAGGATGTTCTGGTTGTTTTCGGTTTCAACGTGGTGGTGGTCGTTCTTTTATTGCTTCGGCTCAGGGAATTTGTCCTCGAATTCGCCGAACCTGAAGACCTTCCTCCGTTTATTGGAGGTCTAGATAATGGTGTTCTGAGGAGTTTCAATAGTGGGTTTTGTCTTTTATTCGACTCTGTCGTCGTGCTCACTTCTAAAGTGGTTTCGTTCTCGCTGTCGTCGTTTATTTCTGTGGTAACACTCTTTTCGTTCTCGTTCTCTACAGATTCAGTGGTACCGGCATATACTGAAGATTTGAATAGAGGAGATGTAGCTGTTGGTCGTATCCGAAATCTTGCTGAATTACCAGGTAAACCACTAGATCTCAAAATAGCCCCTGGGGATGAAGACCTAAATCCTCTTCTAGAGCTTGACCCGAAACCTGTTGAGCTGGGTTGTATTCGCGAAGAACTTCTTCTGCCTCCGAAATTCGACGATTTGGACCTCGAAAATTTTCTCGAATTTGATGATGTCGGATTTATCGAAGCAGAATTTCTCCTGTTTCCAAACTTCGCTCTTGAAGCAGGAATAGCTGTTACAGTTGGTGTGAAATCGTTTCTTGTAACAGTCGTGGCTGAGGTGCCCCCTGGAAGACGTCTCTTAGGAGTATAACTCGATTTCGGTCTTTGGACGAAAGGTCTTATTCCAGGAGTGAATGTCTTCTTCTTCGGTTGGAAATTGGGCTTCAATTTAGTGTTGACCAAACTATCTTCGTCTTTATCGTCATCCTCTGGCTTTGGAGTTTCAGAAAGTGAGCCTTCGATCACCACGGAGGATGGCGAGATAGTTACACTCGTAGGTTTGATACCCTCATCTGGTGGTATTGTGGACGTTGGAGATATCGTTTCAGTGGATGAGGGGGTATAATCCCCTTTCAAGAAACTGGAAGTACTTTCGATCACCTGTGCGTATCTACCATCTATAAAAGTACCAATTACTTTCGATTGGTAAAGAGTTGTTGTCCTATTTTGAACTATGGAGCCTTGTACCAATCGTACCAAACCTGTCTTTTTTGCTACAGGTATGTCGGTTTTGAGTTTTTTCTTCTCTTCGTCTACCTCGAGAGAACTAGTGCTCTCGATAACCTGAGCATATAAATTGTCAATGTATGTACCTACAGCTTGGGTGGTGTAGTACAAGGTACTTATTCCTTCCGCGTCTACAATCTGTCCTTTGTTGATACTCACAACACCAGTTGGTTTCAAATTTTCGACCATCGTGGTAGGTTCTATGCTTTCAGTAATTATAGACGAGGTACTTTCCAAAATCTTTGCGTAAAGTCCATCTATGTACGTACCAAACACATCAGTTGATAAAATAGTTGTAGTTCCAGAATTTTCTTCGGTGTTAACAATTGTTGACAAGAGCCCCGTTGGTTTCAGAGTAGAATCTGAAGAAACGCTTGTTTCATTGACTATATCACTAGGGGTGGTTACAGATTCAGACGTGTTTGATATTTGGTTCGATTCGATATCTTCTGTTTTATTCAACAAATTGGTCACCGTTTCTAATCTGCTATTAATGACAGTTTCATCACCTACATAAGATGTTGTATAGTAAGTGTAGGTCGTGTAGACTGTTGTCAATAAATCCTCATCTACACTTGTAGGTTCGATAGGAGATATTGACGAGCTTGCAGGTGTAGTCTCTATAGTTGGGGTAAACTCAATGGTTTTAGTTTCGGATGGCGTTGGAGTTACTATATTAGATATTGTCTCTTCTCTGCTTGTTACTTTAGTAGTTCCTTGTTTATACAAGGTCGTCCAATAAGTGAACGTTGTGAAGTATGTTATGGGCAGACTCAAATCGTCTATACTGAGCGTATGACTTGGTGTTAACGTTTCTGTTACAATATTGGTGACAGTTTCTAAGCGACTCACTACATTGCTACCTGTTGTACCATGATACATTGTAGTGAAATAGGTGAAAGTAGTATAACTTGTTTGCAGGAGTAGAGTTGGTGAAGGAATTATTTCTGATTCATTGTTTGACTCTGAAACGATTTGATCATCTAATATATTCCTTTTGTCAACATTGTTTAACAGACGTCTGCCCCCATTAGATGTTGTACTCTTCACCATGGTAGAAATACTCTCGTTGGAAGAGTGTAGTAGGTTATCTTCTATCGGAACATTTTCGGTTGTTGTTCTCCTAAGGGTGACATACCCATTTTTCAAGGTTTGTTGGACATTTTGCAAACTCGTGACTTCTTCAGGTGTGGAGGTTGCAGTGGTATTCCTATTTATTGTAGTGTCGTACTTCTCTTCGTAATTTTCTTCGTCAATATTTTCCTCCTCTTCATCATCATCATCATCTTCATCAGGCACTTTTGTTGGTGTTATAGCGTTTTCTGTTTTAGTTGCCTCGATAGAAGGAGTCACATAGTTTGTATAGACTTCTGTTCTACTCGAAACCTCTGTTTCATCGTCGACAAAGATCGTAGTGAAGTAAGTGTAGGTCGTGTAGTATGTTTTGATACCAAGAACTTCGTTTTCTAGTGAAGGAGTTGCTCCATTTTCTTCTTTTGGATCTTTTGTGGTCGAGGGAAGATTAGGTTCTAGTTGGGAGGGTGAAATTTCCTCGAAATCTTCGAAAGAGGCTGGTCTAGACTTATAACTAGTATCAACCTCAGAAAAGCTCTCAAACAGACCTGAGACTGCGTCTTCTGAAGACTGACTACCAGGATCGATGGTTGATGTTACAACATTGGTGGTAACAACTACTCTACTAGCTACTGATGAAGTTGACTCTTGGAAATATGTTGTAAGGTAGGTATATGTAGTATATAAGGTCTTGAAGATCAGTTCTATCTCTTCTCCCTCCTCTGTTGTTTCTTCCGTTGTTGTCGGTTCAGATTCTGTTACGTGACGTCTTTCTGTCGTGATTTCTTGAGGAGTTGTCTGAAGTTCTTCAGTAGTGGTAGGTGGCTCTGTTTCATCTTCCACTGTTGTTTGATGTTCTGTGGTTTCAGTATATTCAGTTATTGGATCCGTTGTCTCTTCTTCTTGTTCTGTAGTTGTAACAGAAATTGATGGGTCAATGTTCTCATTCGCTATTTTCGTTGGCGAAATTTCACTTTTGGAACATGGGGTTGTTTGTAATTGCACCTCAAAAGTAACAACTTCATTTGATTTGATAGAGGTTGAGGTACTCTCAGCATCGGGTATGAAGAAGGTTGTCAAATATGTTAAAGTTTTATAAATGGTTGAGGGGAATATTTTACTTCCTCCTGTACAATTCTCTCTTTCTTCATCCACTGGTCTCCTATCATCCAATACAAAGTTCTCTTCATCTGATTCACCATCACCTTGGCTTTCCTGTTCAGTAGTTGTGGCTTCTTCTTTTTCTGTTTGGTCATCATTGATTGTAACTGGCCTTTCAGATATTATTTCTTGCTGATTTTCTGTTGTTGTTTCTGAATTTTGTTTTGGTGTGGAATCAGGAATTGTTACTGTTTCACTTGTTGGCGAAGTTGCTGTTTCACTGGCAGTATTTTGAATGGGTAAATCATCGTTGAAGAATATTGTGGTTGCACCCCCTGAAGGCTTATATTCTTGAATGTCTTCCTTGCTGTCGAAAAATATTGTAGTATCGGTATTTAAAGGTTCTGTTGCTTTTTTCTCTTGAGCTTGGAGGGAAGCGAAAATTTTTGCTATATCTTCATGTGATGGGGTAGAAAGCATTGGTGTTTGGCTCTCAGATGGTTCAATTACACTTGGGGATAAAAGTATCGTTTCACTAGATTCAACAGTATCAGTTTGTTGTTCGTGTGCTAGAACTGAGGATTTAGCTTCCATGTCCAAATACTCCTCGAAGTTCTGACTCTTTCCATACTTCTGCCTGTTATTCTTGTCTACAACCATGGAGGAAATACGACTTTTGGATTCTTCATCAGATTCTGTTGGCGATGGAGTAGTGATTTCCTCTGCTGCTGGGGTAGTTGTCAATTCTTTAATCGCTACATCATTCTCAATCTCAGGTGTTGGCCGCGAAGAACTAACTTCGTCTACTTCTGGAGTTGAACTCAACGTAGTTGTTCCAATGTTTGGTTGAATAGTAGTTGAAGTATCAATAAGCGGGGTAACACTCTTGATATCAAAAACAGGTCGTAGTACATTTGCTGTGGGTGCAATGGTCGGTTCCACAGTTACTTTGGTCACTGATTTTTGGGAGAGTTTAGGTATTTCGGAAGTATGTGGTGTGAAAACGATCACAGTATCACCAACAGTTGTGGTGAAGTCAGCAAACCCTGTGTAAGTGGTAGTTTTCAACACTTTCGGACTAGGTTTCAGAAGCCCGGCCAAGAAGAGATTCTTCGCTCTCCTATCGTTCGGAGATCTGAATTTATTTTTCTCCGTTTTGGAGTCGAACTCTGGGAGATCTCCAAGATACGAGAAACCGCTTGGGGAAAATTCATTACGAACTGTGAACGTTGGGAGGTTGTCCCATTGTCTCACTTTGGAAGGATTGTAATTGAGGTTTTCATCTTCTCTGTGCAGTATCAGGTTTTCTCTTTCATCCTTATTCTGAGAGTTTATCTTGAAGACTCTGATTTTTTCTGGGTAGACCAACTTTTGGTTGTCGTTCGATGGAGATTTCACCCTTATGTTGTTAGATGATGCCTCTTTTAGGGTTTCCTTGTTAGCTTCGCTGATTAGGGAATGGGTATTTTTCTGAATGGAGTCACTGTAAACGTTAGATCCAGGATCTGTAGTTGCAAAAACAGCGTGCACCTCAACGTTGTTGGGGGAAATATAGTCGGTGTTTCTGATGAAATGGTCGTTACCGAACCTATTCTGATGGATACTGATTTTTTTGGTGTTCAGCTCGTGCTGTTTACCATCACCGTCATATATAACTCGGGATGTTTTAGTCAGTAGATGGGCGTAAAGTCTGCCATCGTCTAGGGTGGTACCGACCACTTGCGTTGCGTATTCAGTCGTTACACCCTCTTGTACAAACGTCCGTGCAGTAGAAGTTATCAGTCCTACATCGGGCTTTACGTTGAGGAATCGACCATATGGAGAGCGCCCATGATTGTCCACCAATAAGACAGTGGTTACATCTATAGGTCGAAACAATAGAATATTTTACATCGGAAAAAATAGTATGATACAGGGGAATTCAGTGGATATCCAGATGTGGAATGTTTTTAAATTACGCATTCAAAAATTAATAAGATGAAATGGTTAAAGTTAAAAGGACATTTCAAATGTAAGTTATGTACGCAACACATTTCAGATCAAATAAGTCGAAAGCAGGTGTATGACTCTTTGGCTTATCTGTATCATGATAAATCTGTATCATTTTATGTGTGGATTTCGTGACGCAGGCTAATAGCAAAGAGCTAATAGTGATCACAGATTACAGAGTAATCTGTGATAGGGATTAGACCTGTACCCAGAGTATGTTGATCTAGTAGGTTGTCTACACAGATTACAGAGTGGTTGTCTATGATGTTGATGACCGAATTCGGTCTGCGTGCGATCTCTTATACCCTCCTGCAGTCTCTCGGCGAATAGTTGTACTTTCGTTGACTGCAGGTCACGTGGTATTGTTTGGGAGTCATGGATGGGTGTTGGATTCTGCAGAGTAAGTGAGGCTTGGTTCTGTCCTGGTTTGAAAGGTGGCGCGTCGTGATGAGGATTGAAAAATATCCCTCATGGCGGGCCCCCTTTCTCGCCATCCTCTGGTTGAGATGTGTTACACTGCACTGTACTGATGAGGGACAATAATTCCGAAACCAGCCTACAGTTTGTGTATATATGTTTCAGCCTCTCTGGGAATTCCTTCGCTGATTCATGGCTTGCACGCATTAATGGAATTATAAACGCTATTATACAAAGTAAATGAATAGTTGCGAAAAAATTTGAGGACTGATTCCTTGTCAAAAAATATTGTGGGTCTTTCATATATTTTTTTAGCAGCCCCTGCCTAAGCAGGGCTGTAATTATCTTCGAACTTGAATTTATCTATCAGGCGGATATCATGCTGACATATTACAGAGGAACACCACCAAAATTTTTTTTGCCTTCTCACTCGCATAGTGTCTGCACAATTTAATTTCTGTCAGTTGCCATCTTTAGAGGATTGTATCGAGACTGGGGCTGCTAAAAAAACAATTGTCTATGAAAGACCCCCACTTTGTTCTAATAAGGATTCTCTACTTAACTTATTTTCTCAACTAGTCATTCACACCCTGCATGTATAAGGAATAATTTCTGTAATGAATGAAAACATTTTCTGTACAAAGTATAAGATACGTGAAAGAAAAAAGTGATTATGTAGGTCCTTAGTCCTTTTATTTATCGAGCTCATAAAATGAATTCTAATTTTCTCCTTTTCTGAGAAGCAAGTCTATTTAACACTGCATCATAATCTATTTCGCGTTCTCGGTGGAGAAGAAGAATGCCTATCAACCTTTCTTGACTCATCTGAAGACGCATAGAATCAGAGCAATTAGCCTCAAAGCTAATCTTAAGGATTTGTTTGGTGCAAGGAAACAGGGGCAATTGAAAATGTATGTTGAATTGTATCAATTAAAAATGATTGTGAAAGAAATATGCTTAAAAATTTGTAGGTAAGTTATTTCCTGTAGGGGGGGGGGGGGGAATTACCCCCACTATCCCCCTGGGGCGTTACAACTGAGTGACGCCATTGGATCCATTCTTGAAAGATTACACAAGTGTGTTTTTCTTTCAGTTTCTTCCTTCTGACCATAATCATTTTTATGGATGGGACATTTGCTACAGATAACCTAAGAGGTCATTAGCTTTCGACCTATATAGTAGTACAACGATGAATCTTGATGTCCACTGAATTGTTGATTAGTATATTTCTATGGTAATTGTTAGTTTTACTGAAGACATTTCACCACTTTTCCCACTTTTATTGTACATTAACAGGAATGAAATAATTTCGTCGTTTTGGAATCTCGACTTATGATTAATGTTTTGGAATTGTTTCACCCTTCTTATGGTAATTTGTAATGGATCAATCTTTGTTTAGAGATCAAGATTTCGGATGAATAGAATTTCGAGAAAATCTCTCGAAAATAGGGATATAGGTAAATTTTCCATAAGGGTGTCGAAATTCTGCTGATATTTTGAAAAATACTGATTAGTTCAAGAAATCGTTTTTGGGGATTAAATCAATTGATTCAGGTTGAAATATCATAAATTTTTTGGAATTACAGTGTGGAAGTTAAAGAGAGACTTTTGGCAATTCAAGACGATATACCCATCCGAATAATATTTACAAAAAAAGAATCCCAAGAACGGAATGAAAGCAATTGACAATGTACATAAGTATATTCCTAACATACCTTCGCGTTTCTGTTGTCTTCTAGGCGTCGTATTTATTTTGTCCAGCCCTGAAACACAAAACGAAAATTTTGAGGTAATTTTTATATTGTAAGAGAAGAAGAAAGTACCACGTTTAGACCTGTGTCTAAACGAATCGAAGCTCTTGAGTATTCTTGACGAAAGTCTCGTCAGAAGGTAAATATTCTATGCTGAACGTAGAGCCATAGACCTATAAAACACATGGACGCGCCCTTTCAGTAAGTTTCAATAGCCACGAGTGCGGCCAACATGAGATGGAGCTAGTATGGGCAAGATGGTATTAATTTCCGAGCTATATTTGTATATTTGCGCCCGTTAGAGATGAAAACAAGTACCTATAATCGAATATAAAAAATTGAACGAATATTAGTATCATTTAGATTGCGTTTAATGATCCAATTAGAACTAAAGAGCACAATTTTTGCTTTCGGCAACTATTCCTCGGAAAATACAACAGATAAGTTCATGAAAAGTTTGTAAATAAATTGATTTGAATAAAAACAATTGAGCACATTTTTAGCCAACACAATATTCTGATTTCTGGTTGGTTCAATATCTGAAAAAATATTTCATTGATCAATATTGATCAAAAGGTTGAAAAATAGACATTACAATCAGCATACTAATTTTCTCTTCTAATCTCAAGTGCTTTTTGAGTATTAGTTTAGCTAGATGAGAAAAGAATTGACATACATTTATTGATTTGAAATGAATAATTCAACTATGATATAATAAATCGATTAATACATTCGAAGTTACTATACCTGTGAAATTTCACTTTATCTGTCTTTTCAACTCATTTCGTACTATCAATTGCACTCTACGAGGACACCATTATTACTTTCATAATAGAAAAAGGATACGACATTCAAAGTTGACCTAAAATTGATGAGAAAATTCTGAAAATTTCGATAAATACAAAGTTCAAACGAATGTTTTGCCCATACTAGCTCTATCTTATTTCGGCCGCACCCCCTCTCTCTCTACGCCGTGTCCATGTGTTTAATATGTCTATGCGTAGAGCTCAGCTGCATTTTGTGATTTTCATTCAGATTCGATCATAGACATAGAGAATGGACTGAGTATTCCCTATTTGGCTCTATCACAGACATAGATACTGATACATGGACTGTGCCATCCTTTTCTATCTATTCATGAAATAAGGTCAAAAAAAGTGACAGAGAGAAACTGAACATCGGGCATGCTAGTTGTCTTTTTCTAGAATTTTGGTTGGTCCGCACTCACCTCTATGTGAACACAAAAGAGACAGGTAATGGCCCGACGATCATTTCTCTCTTTCTATAAAATAGCCAATTTCATGCTGGCATTACTCAGTCCATGTCTATATCTCTATATGTCTATGGGCTCTAGAGTAAAAATGGCATGAAAATGTGAAAAAGACTACCGAACGTGTGGCCAGTTGTTGTCTTTTTCTAGAATTTTGATTGGTCCACACTCAAGTCTATGCCTATAGAAAAGAGCTAAGCACTACATTCAGACATAGAACATTCCAAAGTCCTAACAACAATTTTTTCTTAAATTTCGTCAGAAGATTATTCTATACTTATGCTTAGATTCTACCATAGACTAATCATCCTGATATAATTATATATGTCTATGGATTGTGATTGTACTATAGTATTTTATGGCTATCTTTCAAATTCGATACAAACTGACGAACTGGAGTTGAAAGTATCAATTATTTCTTCAAAAAGTTCATTTTTATTATATTACCGCTGCTTGTCGTGTTACATATTTTCATAGAATATACACGAAGTTATATCTTTAACCTGGAAACCCGATAGAAGCTAAGCATAACCACAGAACAGGACCTTTTTTTAACGTTCGTTATTCATACGGTGATCTCTCGAGAAAGAAGCGACTCAAGAGAGTGACGTACGTCTAAATGGAATTTGTGTTACCGGGTATTTGCGGAGATGGGTGCGTTTACTTTCGATCTGACAGACGAATAAAGGCCCCGAGGTGTTATCAAAGATTCTATGCGGATGCGAAGGAATCAAACGTGAGGACACCATGGAGTAGGTAGGTTCGTGTATCTATTAGCTCAGGACCGGTTTAACCCTACATTACTCGCGTGGTCTACGATTGTAGACCATACCTATTCGAACGAAAAAATGTTGAAATCTGAGACATTGAAGTTTTCTCGATTTCCTCTCAAAGAGAAGCATTATTTTATCACAAAGTTTCAATTATATGAATAACAAGTGGTCAAATAAACGATATCATCATAGATAATCTTTGAAATATATCAACGTAATATTTAAAGTTAAAATAAATAATATGGTCTACACTTGTAGACCACGCGAGTGAATACGATCTAAAAGAGGGCGCGACTAACGCAGGGTTAAGCACCCTCGGAACCGGGAGGACCCGAAAGGAGAAACGATTAATTAGGAGCGAGAAGAGAAAGCGAAGTTTGGTCGATATCCAAATTCAAGTTTCGTTTTTCGCAAGTGGATCAACGATGATGGTCGTTTGAGATGTGAGTGGTCCGTGAATTAACTGGACAAGAAACCAAATAAAAGCGAGAAAAGCATTGACATGAACTCAGAAGCTCTATCAAGGGGTTAGAACCCCCTGAAATGTCATATTTGTTTTCCTCTCTAAGATTCTATTACAATCGTAGGATATTGATATGTAGTACCTACATAGAAATTGTTTCGTGGATTCCAAAAACCAAACAGGATGAGCCTCCACTCGTATAAATATTTTAAATATCGAATAGATGTGGCCGATACTTGATGAAAATCCATAATTGAACTTAAAACGGATTATACGATTTTCACAAAATGAGTTCTTAAACCACGACACGTTTTCCTTTTTACGAAGGCGTAGAAGGGCCACATAATATTTTAAAAATATTTTTCCTTAAATTCCGACTTCAAACTCGGAATTTTATTTAGTTCCGAACTTCTACAGGCTGTTCTACGGCGACGTAGATTTTCTCCTGAATTACAGTTTGCTTTTCTACAAATATTCAAATTCATATAATACTAGGTGTTCCCACATTTATGATGAATGATTATGTACACAGGGTGTACATTATTATTTGAGTTTTCTTCTATGAGAGGTCATAGGTCATAACAATTATAAGACAACCTTTTACAGACATGACATGACATGACATGAATGATTTTTTAGACATGAATGTTTTTTTAGGTATATTCCGGATATTTTATGAAAAAATTTCCTTCTCATATGTAGTCGTGAGGCTATCTCAATGAACAAGAAATCAGTACACCCCGGGGTACACCCGGTGTACTTTGATGTTTCTCACATTCGATTTCCATTATGTATATGGAAAACTAGTTTTTATATGAGATTCTGTATATCGGGAAAGCCGAAGCCGTCATGGAACAGCTTGTCTCGTACGAGGATGTATTGTTATCTAGTTAGCCTAGACCAGTTCCATGCATAAAAAAGTATTGCGTTACCATAGGAACCAACAATAACTCATTAGAAGTGTCAGTGTGAAGTTTAAGATCAAAAAAGTAAACCAGAAAGAAGATGTCCACCGAAGATGTGAAAAATTGGAGTATCGAGCCATCATCAAGTACCTGTATTTAAAAGGGTTAAGAGGTAAGATGATATGTTTAATACCCTTGGTGATTAATGTCCTTCGTATGCGACCGTGAAAAATTGGACTGCAAGCTTTAAAAGAGGTAAATTTTCCATTGAAGATGATGACCGATCGGGAAAGCCAGTTTCTGTGTCAGTCCCCGAAAATATCGATGCAGTTCATGACATGATTTTATCAGACTGTCGAATTGTGCTAAAACGGATATCTGAAGCACTGAATATTTCATACGAACGCAGCGAACGCTTTCATCATATAGTTCACGTAAATTTGGACATGAGAAAAATCACTGCAAAATAGATCCCCAAATGTTTGAATGTTGACCAAAAGCGTGCAAGGGTAGAAGAATCGCGTTCGATCTGTGCTCGATTTGAAAACAATGTAGACTTCTTAAACCGAATTGTTACTATGGATGAGACTTGGGTACATTTCCATGAGCCAGAAACAAAGCAACAATCGATGGAATGGCGTCACTTTGATTCTCCAAGACCTAAGCTTCAGTCTTTTGGGATTGCCATGGAGTAATCATGATTGATTTTTTGGATAAGGGCAGGACAATAACCGGAGATCATTATTCGACATAACTGACCACTCTACGGGAAAAAATTAAAGAGAGAAGACGCGGAAAACTATCCAAAGGTGTTTTGTTTTTGCAGGACAACGCCCCTGCACATAAATCTCATGTTGCCATGCAAAAAATTCGTGATTTAGGGTTTGAATTACTAGAACACCCCCCTTATTCACCAGAATTGGCTCCATCCGACTATCACCTCTTTCCTCAACTGGAAAAAGTTTTAAAGGTCGTACATTTTCTTCCAACGAAGAGGTAATAAAAGCTGTGAAGGTCTGGTTTGCAGAGAAAAGAAACATTTTTTTTAAAGGTCTAGAGACGTTGCAGGTTCGCTGTAATAAATGTATCCAATTAAGAGGAGAATATGTTGAGTAATAAAATATTTTGACATTGAAATTTTGTTTGGTTCTATAGTAGGCTATGAATTTTTCAATATATCCTCGTACGTTATGAAAATGTAGTTTCAATCTGCGATATCCCCTAACATATTTGTCCGATCCAATTGAGACCTTTGGGTGAAACTCACAAAAAACACGAAAGAAGACTCAATTTCTGTTAAAAGTCCATTGAAATATTTCGATTTCTCTCTCAGTTAGGAAATGGCAAACTTACTTTTTTCGGAACCACGTGTTTCATAGGAATGGAACTATATCTCCTCATTTGGCAATGCTCAACGTCCACCAGCCTAGCCATCATTCAGATTTCGTTTTCACTCGTTAAACGTCCTAGATTCAGCAAACCAAACATTTCACGAATGACCTGTGCCTACCTATCATGAGTAGTGGTAGGTACTGTTTGGTCGACCATTTTCTAGATATGGCATATTTCAAACGCAAGGAATTATCCATCATCCTGCGACCATAAAGTACAAACTATCTGATGTCTGATCTGATGAAATCCACACATAATCATAGAAAGTGATGGGAGATGTTATGAAATTCATCTGGTATACGACGGAACAAATCGGAATGATCTTATACATCTGTACTGGGAACATCTGTTCAATTGGTAGCTGTATTATTATAGACTTATAACGGATGATACGGCCATTATGAAAAATTCTTGGTCAAAACATTGTTACTTTCATATACCGTTCAACAATTTATAGAATGTTAACTGGATACAAATAAACATAAATCTTTAATACCATCTGGGGCAGAACCAGCAACGATTGTCAATTTTGCAAACAGATCTTTTCCTATTCGAAGAAATTGTCCAAATTCTTCCTCTAGCCAAATTGCCAACACTAGGGATGTATATAGATTTCTTACAGTGGACGAACATAAAAAAGATCATACAGAGTTCTAGCTTCATCGACCATTCAGTTGTTAGTTTCCTGTGCTCCAGTTGTGCTATTTAAACCAAGAATATATAGCAAATGAGGTGCAATTCAGTTAGAAGCCGATTAGATTAATCTATGCTATGATCATCGACAACATTTGAGAAAGTCTTTTCTCTGACATGTTTTCCATTTTCTCTGATACTTCAGTATGACAACCGTTCTCGAAACCCATTTATCAATAATTTTTTTCATATTGATCTTTCTTAATGTAGGATTTATCATCAATATCATCCTAGCCGTATTTACCCGTTGTAGAGATCCTGGTAATTATTATTCGATGTGATCTTTAAAATCTTTAGGTAATTTTTATGTTTATTTCAGATGAGGATTGGGAATCAAATACAACAGTAACCACTGAGACCTCTTGATATTTTCAGCCTGTGCTGGATAAAACTATTCCCAAATAAAAAATGCATTGTTCTCTTTTTAAACTCAAGAGAATGAAGAACAGATATAGACTATTGACTATTCCTTTCTTAATTTTCATTATAAGTACGTTATAAAAGGATCAAGTTATTTTAACTTCCCTTTTCAAAAGGTGAATCCTGTATATAGGAAATCAAGAAATAATCTGCCTATGTTAGGATTTTCCTAATTGGAAGGAATAACATATCATCAGAATTCCTATTTTCTCATTTCTTCTAAATCTATTGAATACAAGAAAATTTTTGACAAACGTCAGAAAGACTTGCTTCCGGACAAGATAGAGAACAAAAAATCCTCAACTGTAGTGCCCTTCCTAGTAGTATCAAGTTATATAAATAATTCACCAGCCTTCCTGAGGTGTTCCATTCAACCAACCGGTTGTTATTGATGAATTTCTAATCAGGACAAGACAAACTGGTAGTTTAGATAACCCAGTATTAACCAGACAATTTTCTCGATTAAACATAAATATAGATCGAATTAATTGCACCTGGTGACCTCCCTGTGTAATTCATCTTTTTTTAACCTCAAATGAGGCTGTCTTGGAGAGTGATAGTTGCAAATCGAAGTATTGTTTTTTGAATTATTGATACGAAAGGTTAGAGGAGTTTGTAAGTCCTTCCGTATTCTGCGTATAAGTATAGGAAATATGAAATGAATCTTTTTTTTTATGTTTAACATTGGAGCAATAAATATTCAGGGTTCTCAATATCAGCAGTTTCGACATATTTATGATTTTCTCCTTGCAATATTCCTTAATTTAATTAGGTTAAAATACGTCGGTATCGAACCAATTGGACATTAAGTTTTAGTTCATAAATTTGCATGATTATGGTGTACCATTATTTGGAAAACCTTCATCAGCTTCAAAGAGCAATGAAGTTCCACTTGTATAAAAAGTGATTCTGATTTCAAACGATACAGTAGAAGTTCCAGAATTTGTTGGTACTTTTATTACACTGAGGAGCGTTCATGTTTGCAAATGATATAACGAAAGTGCTGTCTATGCTCCACGCAAGATAATCTCCATCTATCTACAAAGTCGGCTTTCTAAAGGTCGAAGTTTCAGACGAATTTCTCAACCTATAATACACATCGTGCTAATCATTTTTGAGCGAGCGAGGTCTTGTTTGTTTATTCGAGAAATTTTAGCTCGATAATGATCCCATAGACGTGTGTAGTGTTAAAAATCTGAAAGTGAGTTGAGAAAGTTGATCTTAGGATTCATAACGAATAGTAGGCTGAGAGATCCACCTTTTCGATCGATCCAGGACGATTCACCTCAAAAAATTGAGCCTTGACAGTCAAAGATTTTACAATCTGTGACTGTCGAGGTACAATAGTACACTCTCTTTGGGCCTGAACGATGTCAACCACCGTGTAATATTATATTATGTTATATTATATTATTATATTCTTTATATTCTGGCGCTCAATTCACTTTAAACTATAGAAATATCAAAGTGACGTTAATCCATAACTCGCAATTTGTAGGAACCAGGGGTTCCATTTTAGGACGTAGTTTGATGGGTTTTTCGTATTTCTACCTCTAGAAAATAACAAATGTGGACACCCCGTATTCCGCCTTTCAACTCAATTTAACTAGAGGAATATGCCGAGACACAATTATATCATGCACATATTTGGATAAATTGACATAAGCGACATGAGGAAATATAAGTATTGCATAACGAAATATTTCCTAGAAAATAATCGAGACCTTCATTCAACACCAATGGAAATATGGAAAGTTAACGTGGAATTTCACGCTTTTGCGATACAGCATCAGCAGACGAAGACAAAACACCACGATCCAATATAATGACCACTCCCAGCGTTATACACTTTCACCTGCACCTTTCCTAGGCCAGCCGAGTCGATTTGAATTCATCGCGGTAGCCCAGAAGGCGGAAAAGCATGCGAGGTGACTCTGGATGACCTTCGATACAAAGCGACTTAAAACCGCTCGAGTGTCTTTCAAGGTTGCCCTTTGCGTTGTGATTTTTCCTCGGAAGGAATAATTGGTATATATATTCGATAATTCAATATTGTCAATGAAGTATCAGAAGTTTTGAATTTACCTCCTGTGTTCGTTAACTTGGCAACGTTTGGACATTCACACAAAATATCATGTTATTTATTCATATGAAAATGAAAGGTTGAATGGGTCATATTATGACCCATCAACAGTCATCATCAGTGCTAATATGGGTGCTTGCAAGCTGAATTCGTTATAATTGTCGAAAATGAAATAGAAATCAAGAAAAGAATATTCAATATCTATCGTCAACGAAATTGCGGTAACTCATTTACTGTATATATCTACTACTTCGTTCGACAAATGGAATGAAAAAAGTGAGTTCAAGCTTTTTCTGATATTTTCAAGGTTGAAATGGTATATTAAATGCTAAGAATACCAAACATGTCATTTGCTTGAGCTTCTTTGATTCTTTGAATTAACTAAGGGTAGTCTTCAAAGTTAATGATTATTTAAATGATTCGTAGCAGCTTCTTGAAACAAGGTTGCCTTACTTTCATCTAGAAGGTAACCGTTTTCGAGTTATTCTAGTTCAAAGGGGACTTGATCGGGAAATCAACGCTTGATTGATGAATAGACGTCAATTGGTTTTCAATCGATAATTCAGTCATGATCATTCAGAATACTTTTATAGTATCAAATTATGATGTTTATATGCCCATTCAATTATTGCTGCTTCTTCAAAATATTCAGGTCAAATCGTTGATCGGACAATCAAAATTTTATGAAAACCGCTGAAAGTTTTTTAGGCGTATATCTTTAGCACGTTAAACTAAATTGTCTACTTGTGTTTCTAAATAGAGCTGAAAGTGATAAAAAACCAACAATTCTGTAATTATCAAATGACAGCTTTTTTGTTGGAAATATACTCGAATAGGGCGATTAGTATTTTATATTGCGTCCTTTTTGATGTAGGAAAATGTTATAGAGCGTGTCCCAAATTTGAGTAATGGCTGTCCTAATTTTCTTATGACTATTTTTTAAGGATATATCGAGATCCTGAATACCAAATATCAAAATTCTTATTCTCTGTTTTCGAAAAGATCATCAAACATACCTCGACTGATATGGAAATGAAGGAGCCTGATTCAATGAAATAATTCAGGCAGTGCAAGAATTAAATGTCAAGAGGTATACAGGGTGAGTCTTTGTCTCGACAAATATTTTAACAGTAGATTCTTGAAGTCAAAAGAAACACTTTTTTCCCTTACCATTTTTTTCCGAATCGGATCGGTTTAAAAGATATAGGCTGTTGAAAAACCATAAAAATCTCTTACATATTTTTATTTCTATCTCACAAACCATTTTATCGAATGAAATGAATTTCAGAATATACCTAGTTTTTTCATCTTTTTCGAACACAAGATATCACCCACGTCATCCAGTTTTCTCATTATGATTATTACGTACCATAAAAATACCAGAAATCCAAAGAACCCAAATTTTTTAAATTAAGTCGCTATCTAATGAATATTCGAACGTTTTGTAAAATTAAAGTAGGTATTCCCTATATTTTCCCGTATGATGCGCTGTTTGCGAGTAATTTGTTCAAAAATTAAAAAGTATGTGTTAAATTTGAAAAATTGGGTACTTTGGCTGAATACAACACTGTTTAAAAGATCCACAGATATGCAGTGTCACAGGTTAAGCTAGTTATTCTGAAGGTAATTTAGTTTTTCCAGGGGTGGCACAGCTCATTATGAAAACTTAAAATGGATATATCTTTTTACCATAGCCGAATCGGAAAAAATGGTATAGGAAAAAAGTGTTTTTGACCTCAAGAATCTACTGTTGGAGTCAAAGACTCACCCAGTATATTTGTTTATAAAAGTTAAAAACGAATAAGGAAAGTAGCATCGTGTCGAGTGAAGATTAGAGAGGATTTGTTATCCTAATTTCGGAACAACCTGCATAAGTTACTGATCTTATTCGATGTTATACTGTATTTGTTTTCTATTTTTTCCACGATGAATTTCTTATCTTTCCCTATACAGAGTGTTCCACCCTGTATATTTCTCGTCCCTTATTGATTGGAAAAAATTCCCGAAACACGTCGAAAGATTTTTTTGGGGGACATCTTTTTAGCAACCCCCTAAGAGGGGGCGCTTCAATCCCTCAAAATTGAATTGGGGAGAGGGGTTGATTTGAAAGGTTTTGCAAGCCTCTTTACAACGGTGTGAAAAACGTCATTTTGTTCAACCGTTTTTGCCAAAAATCAATTTTTAGCTGAAAAAAAGAGACTTCCAAGACCTTTCAAATGAAGTATCACTCAACCCCTCTTCCCTTTCAATTTTGAGGGGTTGAAGTCCTCCCTCTCAGGGTAGTGATAGTTCAATATATGTCAAAAGATGTCCCCCAAACAAAATCATTCAACGAGTTTCGAAAAATCCACTATGGGATAAGGAATATACGGGTTGGCTCGTCTGAGATGGAACACCCTTTATATGGATTGGAATTGAACAATAACGATCCCCGACATCCTTGAGATCTCCATTGAAAGACACGTAACTCCGTCTTCGAAATCTTACCAAACTATACGAACAATATCACACACATCTTCCTGCGTTTCACACTCATTACGAAATCATATTTAACCTATTCATTAATGCAAAATATCCGGCTTCATTCGGTATCACAATGCAAAATCGGAATGGTATGTAGGTTTTCAGGCAATGAGAAGAATTCACGCTTTAACGGATATAATCATTAGGAGGAAACCATTTAACTGTAAGCTGCCGTTACGACAGAACCAATTTGGACGAAGAGAGGATTCCACTGTCACAGTAGTTGACATTTCTATATGGCCGTCTGTTCTATGGAAACTGTAACCGGTTGACCAGGGTTTCGTAGTATACAGGGTGTAAATGAATAGTTGCGAAAAAATTCAAGGATTCATTCCTTGTCAAAAAATAGTGTGGGTCTTTCATATAATTTTTTCTTTTAAGCAACCCCTACTCAGATACAGCTCCCTAAAGATGGCATCCGAAAAGCACCAACATGTTTTTATTGCCTTCTGATCCTCATATACAGGCTGGGCTTTTTAAAACGAAACAGACGAAATAACGAGCGGAATAAATTTATTTCGAAAAAATGCTCGGACACGTCGATTTACTTTTGAGGTCAAATTCACAACTATATCGCTTCAACCCTTAGTGTTAGAACACCAACCCCTAAATTTTGAATAGGAAAGATAGGGTGAGGGATAACTCATTTGAAAGGCCTTTTTTTATTCCGAATTCAGCGTATTAATTTTTTCCTCATTTATTGCATTCGTTTTCGAGATATTTAATTTTGAATTTCGTACAGTACCAGTCATTCCGCTATCCATGCTATGTGATGTAATGAAACCCAGTTTTCTGAGGAAAATTGGAATTCATTTTAGTGCATTCCTTCCGTTTTTCATTTCCGTCTTTGAAAATATTTTAATTCTCGAATATTCAGTACGTTCATTCCGATAGGCAGAGTAAATGTAAAAAACCGTTTATCTGTGTTTCACGTTGTTTTTCTTACATGCCGCTGAAGATTTCGACGTTTTTCTTATGTTGATATGCGATAAACCGGAGCTGACGACGTTTTTCATTCTTGTCGCATTCTGGAATTTTCAGATTTTTACCGTGAGAGGGGATTTGCCTATAAAAGCAAATTTTCCCCCGCGACGGTCACTTGTGCATGGTGTGCAAGCCCTTGGGGTACTGAAGGGAAAGTCCCGTCAACCCCCCTGTCCGCGTTCCGCGTCATAAGTGTTGAATCCGAAATCTCTTCTTTTCTGTCAGTCATGGCGCGTTATAGCCCTTGGGGCAGAGAATAAGAGATACCGCTCGTAGTCAGTGAAATCCCGTAGTTGCGCTAAAAATAGACCTTTTCTTCGCTATCAGTCATGGTGCGTTATAGCCCTTGGGGTAGCGAATAAAAGTCTCGAACAGATCCGCCCTGGTTGTGTTTCATTTCTGGAGAAATACAACTACATCCCGATACCGTATAGCAAGTCCTTAGTATTCGTTCCGTCAGTTCTGGTTGGCGCATTTTTATTGAACCTTTAATTTTTCACTGCACCCGGTATAAATTTCATAAAGTGCTCGTGACCGGATAGAGTTTCTCGAATGTATGTTCGCTTATAGAATCACTCATATTTCATACCTACACATATATCCCTTGTACATAGTTTCCGAAGATGTGAATAAACTTTTACATAATTCGATTTTGACTTCTTCGTTATCGCTACCACCCTAGATAACAGCGAGCTCTGTCCCCGGCTAGCAGCTACTCTGGTAGGTTTGCTATTCTTCCTATTGAAAAGAATAGCTGGCGCTCGAGATTAGGTTTCTCCGAGTAACCACGTTACAGTGAAATCATCAATTATTTGACTAATTCATTCTGTGGTTACGATGGTAACCGTTAATTGTCAACATTAGACAACGAAAAAATCATTATTGGTAATTACTTTCTTCAACAAATAAGGTGGTTGTCTCGTTTGTTTCGTTTTGAAAAGCCCACCCTGTATTATAGAATGTCTGATCTGTTTCATTTCTGTTAGTTTTCTGGTAAAAATTTCTTTTCAGTTGCCACCTTTAGAGGGCTGTATCTAAGCCAGAGCTAAAAAATTTATTTATATGAAAGACCCACACTACTTTTTGGCAAGTAAGCAGCCCTCAAATTTTTCCACAACTATTCATATGCACCCTGTATACTTTCGTATAAGAAGCAGTAAACATCAATTCAAAAACAACTGCGTTGGCATAATCATCTATATCAAGGAATAGGTAGACCTTTCTCTATGGTGTGTTTTAAAAATCGCATGATCTTTCGATGAAATCATTGAGTGATTCAATTCTGCATTGAATACCTAAGAGATATGAGTAGCCTAGTAATCATGATGAGGTATTCGAACGTAATAATGATAATTCTTCGAAATTATAATATCTCACTGTTTTTCAATTTGTAAGAATCATTTAAAGATCCATATAGCGCCAAAACAAACACTGTTTGTTTTCAATTGGATGAATGGTGCATGGATGCTTGAGTACGCACTCAACCAAAGGAAAGATGGATAACTTCGGCTCATAAATACAGATGGAATCATTACGTCATCACCTAACAAAAGTGAAACTGCATATTCGACTCAAGGGAGATCATTTCTTCAGATATTCGTTTCGCACAGATGTACAGACGTTAAAATGAGAAAACGCTACGAAAACTAGGATCCTTACACAATGACCATCTATTTTTCACAGCTCTAATGCACCAAGCATCATAAAATGACACAAGCACCACCATATTCAACAGATTTGGTCTCTTTAACCTTTGTCATATTTTCTTCTCAAGGCGCGTATACATCTGAGCAAAATAGCCGAATGAGCACGCCGCACCGAATGAGCGTTTATGCGGAAAATTTTTCTTTCCGACGCACGAACAGCATGAGCATGTGTTCGGAGCCGCTCCAACGGATGTGTCAGTTCAGTGCTTACGAACTGGAAACTTAGAAAAAAGGAATCATTCTATGTTCTAAGGGTGGAAAACTTGGGTTGTGCTAGTGCTTCTTTCATAATTCTGTACGAGTTGCTAAAGAAGAAGGGAGGACGGCGTACTAGATGTTCTTCACAATTATATCTACAAAGAAGTCGAGACCGCAGCCTCAACAGCACTTTTTTATTGCACGACATTCAAAGTGAGGGCGACAAAATTGGGCGGTTTTCATACTATTTTATTAAATTCGAACACGTTTCTTGCGAGAAATTCATATTGAAATGTGCGCGTTCGGTTCGAGGAAAAGATGTCAACTAAACCCGTCCACACTGAGCACGAATTTTCTTTGATGGACCGACAAATTGCAGATCGGCTCCGCGCAACATGAGCGCGTTCGGTGCGGTGTGTTTTGTCCGTCCACATCTGAATGCTCATTCGGCGCGATGTGCTCATTCGGCTGTTTTGCTCAGATGTGTACGCGGCTTCATGCAAACCTGTATTGGGATTCCTGTCCTGTGCAGATGATGTCGATACATTTTCTATTGCCTAATACTAATTCCTGAAAATGACGGCATGTGTTACGCCACTCGTACTATGAATATGGACAATCGCAGGAGTCATACGTACTACGTAGGAATAATTCATCGAACAAATCGTTCGATTCATTATGTTGTTGAGATGAAAGGTGTTGGGTAACATCTACTGACTTACCATACAAGATTGTTAATCTACATAGTGTTCAAGGTGGTTTACCTGCAACAAACGAATAAATTAGACTGATTTTTGCAATGCTATGAGTCCGGTTGTTCACTCGACAGAGCAAATATTTTCAGGAATATAATGCACAAAAGTATGAATTTTATTCATTTGGGTTCATGAAACAGGACTTAGTTGGCACTAACGTATTTGTACAGAGTTATTGCAAGTCACAAGCGTAACACAAAAATGTAAGTTATTGGACATCCTGCGTTTTCGTTATTTTATCGATACCTGGAAATGTTCTTTTTAGCGTAAGTGGGGCCAGATAAAGAGCTGCTATAAAAGACTATGGCTGAAAGTGGCAATGACCTTTAGGAAAAATCTTCCTCGGAGATAATTCAAACAAGAAAATACGTTTACTTATCAACTCGAAAAATAAAAAACAAGATAAAGTTCACTCAGATTGTTTTAATGAATGAGAATCGATTCTGACACACATTCGAAAGTAGGTTTATAAACAAAGCATCTTAAAGTTCAATTCCATGATTATTCACATTTATATGCATGAGAATATGTTTGAATGATGGTCTGAAATGAATATCTTCATTCCGTTTTAGATATTCGAGAGTGTTCCAATTCAATATGCGAAAACGCAAATTAATTTCCCACATTTTTTCATCATAATTCACACTTAATTCATTTATTGCGCTGAAGAATGAACCATCGACTGATCATCTTTCAACATATTCATGTCACTATAACATATAATGAATGTGTTTGGTATTTCTATGGTACTGGCGAATGAAGAAGTCATTTAATGTGGCCACAAAAGCATTGTATTTATTGTGACACAGTTTATAGGGCTATTGACATAGAACCCAGATTCTCCATTGTAGCAAGGAGAATTGCTGTAATTCATCAATAATAATTGATAGATCATTTCTACCATATAAAATTTCATCTCATTTATTTTTGCTCACTATTGATAAGCGCTGGCTGTTGCATACGGAGCTCACCGTTTCAGAGGAAGCTTTTGATTTTTTTGTCAGCACGCTACAAGTCGAAATTTTGAAGCTATCGAGGAAAATTTTGGCAGGATTTTTCGCATCCACGGTTTCGAGAAGTCTATTGATTTTCCTATATAACGTGCGTTCAAAAAAATTCGTCGTCAAGTAGGCTATGGAATTTAGTAGGTTGATTTTCTGTGACTGAACGTAATTCTTTCCTTACATCACACTCATCAGTCATCACAGCCAAATGTAAACATTGATGACATTAACCTATTTATCGTAATTTTGTATGAAAAGGCAATTTCTCAGAAAAAATTACTTGCACATTTAATAGTCATTTATTAGCATTTTTTCATTGAATTAGATTACAAGAATCCAAATAATCTGAGGCGATTGGAAAAATTAACCTGAGTTCATAAGTCAAAGACATGAATCTTGAACGAATCGAGTATTATGGTTTTTGTACTTACAATTATGTGAAAAGGTTGTACCTATTACAGTAGGTAATAGAAATAAATCACACTAAGAACCTCAGAATATGTTTATTTCTCAATGAATAAAATATTGAATTGGCGCTGACAGTGAAAATCTATAACCAGAGACAGTCTCTGCCATAACTGAAGAAACTGAATTATAGGATTTTCATTACAATGAGTTTCACGTTTAAGAGTGCTATATAATTAAAGTAGCTGTTGGAAATGTCCTCCTCTTTGCTCCAAACACTTCTCACATCTTCTTTTGAGAGATTCAAAGACATTATTCAATATAAAAGGATCATCGTTAATTAGATGAATTTTTTCAATGATCCTAGTCTTGAGTTCGTCCAGATTAGAAATAGGTGATTGGAAGATAGAATTCTTCAAATGAGGCCATAAGAAGAAATCACATGGTGTAAGATCACACGATCTTGGAGGAAATTCATTTGCAGTATTGAGGCTAATGAGTCGATCCTGAAAAATATTCCTTAGTGTAGCCAATGTTTCTACAGCTGTGTGTGCTCTGGCTCGATCTTGTTGAAAATAACTATATGCCCATTCTTCGAAATTTAATTCAGCTATAAAAGGCATGATAATATCCTCTTTATAGCGTTCTGCTGTTAAAGTTCCGTCAAAGAAAATAGGTCCAACAATTCTTCTCTGACTGATAGCACACCAAACTCCAATTTTCTGAGAATGAAGTGGTGTCTCAATGTAAAAATTTTCCGGTTTTTGACTGCTCCACATTCTCATATTTTGGGAGTTGACATATCCAGAAAGATGAAACCAGGTTATCGATGAATTCGTTTAGAAACCACTGACAGAAGGCCATTCTACGAGGGTAATCAACTTCTTCAATCTTCTGATAACATGTCAATCTATAAGGATACAAATTGATGTCTTCTTTCAAAATTTTGTGACATGTACCAACAGAGACTCCAGCTAGTTGAGATAAAACCCGAACAGAGGTTCGTGGAGCTTCTGTCATCACATTCTCAACATTTTCGATTAACTCGGGTGTTCTCTTCTTTGGTCGACCACTTCCTTTTTTTCTTTGAACGCTACCTGTTTCACGAAAAACGCTCACACATCGCGAAACAGTACTCTGGAAAGATTGGTAATCTACAGCAACGTTGGGATACTCGATCCTGAAGTCGCTGAGACATTTCTCAACAGAATATTTCCACTCGCCTTCTATTTTCTCCCCATTTCTGAAGTAGGATTCAATAATGAATGCTTTTTGTACGTCGGTAAAAACCATCTTTATTATTTGCTGGTAATTTTAATTTAACAACAATCCAAAACGCTAACTTGACAGCTAACCTGTAATAATAATAAAGCACAAGCTAAGAACTACGTTTAGATACGCAATATCGAGGTTTGAAATTCCATAGCCTACTTGACGACGAATTTTTTTGAACGCACGTTAGGTTGGGCAAAATTCGATGGGATTGAATGGCAGCTCTGTAACCGTAAGAGCTAGGGAAAAATGGGTCTCACCTTTACGACCTAGATTTTCAAAAGATGGATAATGGCCAAAACAGCATCCCTCTATCTTCTTTTGTTTTCAAGTTGTAAGTGAAAACACATTTTTTGGCTCTTTGAATTGGTACCTATATTTCGTGAAATTTCAGTGATATCGAAAAACATATGTTACATTCTACTTTTTGTCTAGAATGCGAAGTGAAGTCAAAAGTCAAAGATTTTTTCAGTTCGCCAGTTCAGTGATATTATTGTGGTAACTTTAATTTTTTGAATATAAAAACCCTATGTTATTTTTTCATACTCCAGACCCATATTTTTTCTGATTCAGAATATATAATACAAGTCGCATCTCTCTATAATTGTTCTTTCAATAAAAAAATTCAAAAACTAGTTCGTCAAGTTGGCAGGTCATTTTCATTGATAATATGAATTATTATATAGCATTATGTATTTATGCTTCCATATTGTGTCAGGATATTACATGTGTCTCCACACACAGGTTTTGCCTTTAGTGGATTTCCTCAGGTTTATTATTCGCATATTGATAGTGTTACAACTTACAACCTTGTAGATTTCAAAGAATGAACCTCATTATTATTACTAATATGGGGGACTTTGAAGATACGTTTCATTCCGGATATTTAAAAGGATGAAAATGAAATGTGGAATGCGTCACTTTCGCGAAATTTTATAAATCTGGATTCAACTGACTATATTGCGAAACCTTTTAAACTAGAAGATAATCTAAATACTAGTTTCACAGCCTCTTCAATTACCTTCATAAACAAAGACGGCTGTGCTAGTACTTGTATAGGTTAATATGAAGTAGTCTTGAATCTCGTAATTTAGTCATTTTCCGAGCATCTTCACGAATATCCGGAATGAAGGTGATCTTCAAAGTCTCTCGTAACCTGACACAACATTAAGTTCATTATCACGCATATTATCAATGAAAATGACCTGCCAACTGGACCGAACTATTCTTTGAGTTTTTTTTTATTGGAAGAAAAATTAGAGACACGACGTATATTATATATTCTGAATCAGAAAAAAATTTGGGATTGGAATTGGAATATGTGAAAATGGCATGGGATTTTATATTAAAAAAAAAGAAAGTTATCACTAGGTATATCATTGAACAGGCGGACTGAAAAAAATATCTTTGATTACGCCACTGCATTGGACATGAAAAAGTATTTGTAGAATGTAACATTTGTTTTCTAATATCACTGAAAATTTACGAAATAGAGGCACCAATTCTGAAAAATGAGTTTTCATCTATAACTTAAAAACAAAAGACGAAAGAGGGATGCGTTTTTGGCCATTATCCATCTTTTGAAAATCAAGGTCGGAAATGTGCCCTAGCTATCACAATTACAGAGCTGCCATTCAATCGTATCGAATTTTGGCCACCAGTATATTCGATAAACTGTTTTTGAGTTATTCAAATTTTTCAGACAAATTGTTTTGGGGACGCTACACTTCGCAAATTTGAAGATATCGGTGTGAAATTTTGCACGTCGGTGAACATCTGAAGTATACCAAAGCTCATCAATTTTGGTCAGAATCGATTTATTAGGTATGGTTTTCATGAACTCGGGAAGTGTCATGCCTTTGGCGCTCGTAAATCGTCGATGCCAATGTATTAAATCTACCGATCGTCTGATCCACTTCGAAGATAGATCTACTTCTTTTCTTGTTTGACTAGTTCACCTTACTCTCTTCAGATATTATTGTCATGGATAGGAACCTATAGTTTTCCAGTTGAATTTAACGTTGAAAATCTTTGAATAAATAATTGGGACAGTAAAAATAAAAGTCTTTGTATTGTTCGGGATAGCTCACTGAGTTCAATTTACCTAGAGTTGAAATTTCTTCCCAAAGAATCATCCTTGTGACTTTTTACGAGACTTCATCCCACCAAATACACAAACAACACAAGGTGTAGTTAGAAATGCCACATGAAGGTGAGAGAAAATGAGATAAAGATTCAAGAAGGTATGACTATAGGATTCAAGAAATATTCAAACTGGGGATAAGCAGATAGTATAGCGTATATACCAGGGACCAAAAACAGTTATCTCAGGACCAGGACAATGACGACAGAAAGGGAATGGCTTAAAGACCTTTGAGGAGGTTGTAGCAGGGTGATATCTGACCTTCTTCAAACTTAAATGGCACAGCTACAGTTGAACTCCATATAAAGATAAGGAATTGTATTTAAGTCCAAAACAAATTAGCTATTCCACTACGGAATGGTTGCAATGCAACAGAGGTCATTAGGGAGATGTAGACTTCGAAGAGATCGACAAATAGGGCCCCTTAATATCTTATGAGTTATTATTTAGGAGTGAGATAGTGCTGAATTTTAGGCATATGTAAGACAAGAGGGCATTTCCGAATCAAAACCACTCGTGCTTTAGTCCTATAGAAGGGGGTAGCGAACACCAAAGTAGCGTAGCACTGAACTGGCACATACAGGACAAAGGCGATGCATAAATTTTCAGATATCGCACATCTGAGTGCGTAGATAGAGGAAAGAGAAGATACCGCATTGCTCAGCTACGAAGGAGAGCTCTCTGTGTCCAACATCAACTTAACGTTTTTGTCTACGTTTACCCCAATCCGAATTTATCTTTTTCGGCATATTTGCCACAAATTACACAATTTCCTGGCATGCCGACAACGAAATTCTTGATACTCAAGTCTTAAAACGAACGAAACACTATTACATCGAACACAAATACGATAATTAACATTCAAATATTGGGGTAAACGTAAACAAACATGGAGTAGATGCACAGTAAATGTCAACAAAAACATAGAGATGTTGGACACTTTTCTTGTTGTTTACGTTATCTTCCCCTTCCTCTATCTACGGTGAAGTGTCAATTGCGTGAAATATGTCGTTCTCAGTTCATGTCTGGAAATTATGCATCGTCTTTGTCATGTATGTGTCATGTCAGTGCTACGCTACCCACTAGGACATTATGAGCATAAAGTAAGTCAAGATGGATGTGCTCTGTGATTATGAGTTTGATAAAAAACATAGACCCAAAAGATAGGTTAAGAAGGAAAAACTTTCAAAAAGTTATAAACCTCAACTTCATCTTTCTCAGTCACAGTCTCCCAAGATTCAACTTGGGTCAACACCCAAGCTCTTCTAGGGTATCAAGAACTTTTTCAATTTCAATTCCTCGAAAAGTTTTTGATCACATACTCCCCCCCTCCCTTTAATGACAGCGCGAATTGGACCCAAAGAGTAACTCTGGTTACTCTTTGTCGGACCTTTTCGACCATCACGTCCAACAACTTGTTCACTCGTCACAACAAACTCTCGCCATCGAGATGTGTGTCAGTGGAATACCTAGGGAACATCTCCATCGTGTCCTCCGGCACGGTGTGACCGTAGCCCGGATACTGTCGGCTTGTTTGACCTACTGGAACTCAGCTGGTGAGACCTAACGGTTTCCAAGGCCTTCGAAAAACTAGACGCGATCGTCGGATCTATGGATCTATGGATCATTGAAGATTGAAGGTATGTACGCATCGTGCGTAGATTTTCGATGGTGGAGATGTTGTGGGTGGCAGCAAGGAGGTCGATGAGTATTAATGGTGAGTTTATGCAGAGTTACTGAGAACTTATAACTAAGAAAGGGACCAATATAATTGGCGGATGGCGTGCACGTGTTTAGCATCTGCCAGTGAGATTGGTCCATTTCTTAGCCATTAGTTCTTAGCAACTCTTCATAAACTAATTTTTGGGTACGATGTACAGTGTGTTTCACATAAGCGGGTCACTCAATTTTGTGATTTATTCATGGAGCAAAACTAAAAAGTGAACCATTAGTATAATAGTATTTTTCCAGTCAATCCACATGTGGAAAAATTATTGAAAAAAGGAAAGAAAGGAAATAAATTTTGCAGGCTTTATTGGTTCGTAAAAGTGGAGTAGGAGAGCCACATAATATCTTTAAAGACATGGTTCATTTCCCAAAATGGAGAGGGATTAATGAAAGTTTCTGGTTTCTTGATTTGCAGGGTTGCGAAAAAGTTTAAGTTCCTTTGTCAAAAAATAGAGGGTGGGTCTTTCATATAATTCTTTTTGAGCAGCCTCTACTTAGATAGGGCTCCCTAATATTGACACCTCAAAAGCAATTATTAATTTTTTCTTAGAAGCCAGAAAACTGACAAAACTAAAATTGAGCAGACAATCTAAAGGAGCGAGATGTTAATTAAAAAAAACTGTTGATATACCCCTATAATAGCAAAGGGTATAAAAAGCTACCCTTAAAATTTGCTTCACAATTTATCCTCATTGATATTAAGCCATTGAAAAATTAATTTTTGATGGCTTGATTAATTTAATTTTGAACAAATAATGTATCTCGTAATTTCGTGCTGAAAGTAACGGTTTTCGAGAAAAAAAATATTTATCAAGAGGTACGTAATGTGAGTCCTATTGGCTGTTGATATTCATAACTCATTTGAACCTAACCATGAATTTACCCAATTTTTGGAATCTTCATATGATTTGAAGTGAAAAAATCACAGTTAACATTTCTTACCATTACTAATAGTGATTCAGAGAGATAGCTATAAGCTATAAAAGGGTAAGGTGAAAGCAACCTATTACCTAATGATTAGTATTTCGCACACATCTTTTTTATAAAGCTTTCGGTTTTTCCAACATAATTTTCATCTGTCGTTACTGGAACTGAGACAATTTCATGTATCATCCTAGATTGCTGGTCAACCCATGTATGGTAGACGCCAAATTGGTTGAGAATGTTATGCAAGATGAGAGAATACACCTATGTGTTGAGTTGTACCATGAGTTTCAGAATTCATGTGGCATTTTTCTCATAGTTAAAGGTAGAAAACTCTAGAGATGGTTAGTTATGTAATATGATTCTACATTGAATCGAACCCAACAAATCATTCTTGGAAGCCCAGTTCATTGATTTCTGTTCGGATTCAGATTATTACATGAAGAGCATTGATGGCGTTGGTATGCAGTAGCATCCTTGAAATTATTCAAACTAAAATAAAACATTGAACTAGCAATGAAAAAATGAAATAAACGTACAGGATGTCAACCAGAAAAAGACCCTATACCTTATTAAGCGAAACATAGAAATTAGCTTGAAGCAAAAGTTGTTCTTCAATAATTCAAATAATACAATATAACAAATTCATTTGTATACTGAGTAGCAATACAAAGTTACCTTTTTTAAATGGAATACCCTATATTTAATTCGACATTTGAATAGATCTCACTAAGACAAAATCAAATATATGCAGTTGTATGGGGCTCAGATTTCCTGTTTCGGATTTATTGATTATTTTCAGCAAAACTGGTCTTATATTCAAAATACTGTAAGTAGATTACCATCCTAGCTATCGGATTGCAGTTTTTACCAAAAATTTTAGGAATATCTAACTTTGAGTCCTTCTTATGAACAAATAATTTCTAAGAGCTAAAAAGCAGTGTTGCCACTTTTTGATAATTCACTATTTTTCCTTCTGCTTCGAATGGACACTTTATATAAAATTGATCATCATAAAGCTCTTTAAATGCCGAATCCAACAACATAATATATCAGAGGCATAAAGTTAGGTTTTGTGTTCGTTCGATTATTTTTATATTTTTACAAAAACGCTACAACAATATTGTCTTTTTTTGATGCCGAATGAAATTTCAATAACAATAACAATGTCGTAAAACTACATTTCAATTGTGCAATTATACACTGCGCAAAAAAATTAACGCATATTATGGAAATCTCAAATTTATTCTACAACTGAAGGTGTTCTCAATGATAATTATTTTTATCAGAATTATGCATGCTTATGTTATCCACTTTCAACGGTTTTCTTCAATACAGATGTTTTTTCCCAGCAGGAATAAAAAAAGATGATATTATCAGATTTTGAATGTATTGGCTCCATTCTAAAATCAGTTGTTCTCGATCAATTCTAGTGATCAATAGTTTTTCTTTTGTTTGATTTTCTACACTCGATCGCTCTGCAACGCGAAACACTCAATTTGACCCAAGAGGAATGTGCCCAAGCGGTAGTTTTGCGAGAAGAAGGGTGGACATACACAAGAATTGCAGAAAGGTTTGGAGTTTCCCATACAAGTGTGTCCAGAATGTTGCAGCGATTCAGGGAGACAAGTATGAATGTCCGAAGACCAGGACAGGGTAGACCACGGGTAACAACTGCCATTCAAGAACGTTACTTGAGAGTTTCTTCGTTGAGACAACGGTTTGCAACCGCTCGCCTACTTCAAATTCAGCTTGAGCAAACTCATGAGGTGCAAATTAGCACTCAGACAATAAGAAATCGCCTCAGAGAATATGATTTAAGGCCTCGTGTCGCGGCAAGAGGCCCAGCTCTTACCCCAGCCCATCGAAGGGCGCGTTTGGATTTTGCGAGAGAGCATATCCATTGGGAAGAGGCCGATTGGGAAAGAGTTCTCTTCACAGATGAGTCTAGATTCTGCCTCTACCATTGTGATCGACGTTCCCTTGTATACAGACGTCCACATGAAAGATATGCTCAGTGCAATTTCCTGAATACTACTGGTTTAGGGGGAGGATCGATTATGGTATGGGGTGGAATATCTTTGACTGCTCGCACAGACCTAGTGGTCGTTGATAATGGAGCTATGAATGCTGATAAGTATATAAGGAACAATCTTGAAGAGCAAGTAGTGCCATTTGCCCCATACATTGGTGAAAATTTCATTTCTATGGACGATAATGCCAGACCCCATCGTGCGGGCATCGTTCAGGAGTACCTTGAAGAGGTTGAAGTCTCTCGAATGGAATGGCCAGCAAGAAGTCCAGATCTCAATCCGATTGAGCAGGTTTGGGACAACCTCAATAGAAGGCTGAGAAGTTCAGAAAATCATCCAGCTACTCTTAATGACTTAGGAATCCAACTCGGAGAAATCTGGGCTGCATTCAAATGTAGAATGAAATATATCTATGGTTCCATTTGAAAAAAGGTAACTTTGTATTACCACTCTGTATACAAACGTGTTGGTCGTATGGTATTATTAAATTATTGAGGCTGATTCATTCAGAACAACTTTTGCTCGACAATTTTTTCGGCAGCTCTCATAGTTTGGCTAAGGTATAGGGTTTTTTCTGGCGGACACCCTGTACATGAGTTTCCTTTAATCAAACTTTGATATCACATTGTAATGAAAAAATTCACCCACAGGCGATGTTTTGACCTTATATCTTTTTATATTCAAGCAAAAATTTTGGGAGGTGAAAGTTTAGCTAATCTTTGTAGAAACGAAATTTAATCGATTCATTTTGAGTAGTTATAGATAGAAGTTCTGAAGTAATGATTTATTATTTATTCGTTTTGAAGAGTTTACGTTTCTCATAACGTGAAGTATTGAAATCTTCTGGGTAAAAGATGTTTAATTCTTTTGGTCTTATGTCTTATTCTTATGGATTATTGCTGAAAATTTACAATAAACCAAAACTTCGATGAACGAGGAGGACAAAGTGGGACAGAACTGAATGAATCTCATCAGCGGGTGCCGAAGACCAGGAATCTATAGAATCTCACCATTGTTACTCAACCAACATGCATCCTTTCACTATTCTACAAATTAAGTAGGTACATAATCTATTGTTCCCCAGAAGAATCTGCGGAAGCGCGAAATCCTATCTTATTGTGTCAAAATTGAGAATGCTAGATTTTCATACTTGCACAGATCGACTACACAAGGCTGATTTCGCAACCAGAAACAATCTCAGAGATTAATTGCGGTGTTAATTTGTGAGGCAGAATATGCAGAATGAGCTCCTACACTGAATTCAATATTATACAGGGTGGGTCTTTGACTTGGACAACAATTTCTTCTATTAGATAGCATTTTTTCGACCTAAATAAAAAGATGCAGCCAGGTTTTCATAATGAGCTATGCCATCCCAGGAATCCGGACACTGAAGTTTTACCAAGCATTGAATATACCATTTCAACCTTCGAAATATGCTATGATATTAATATATCGTAGAGACACTTTTTTCATTCCATTTGGATATTCTAATCTCTAAATATTGGATATTCTTTTCTTCATCTGCATTTCATTTTCGATAATACCATTAAAGTGGGTTTAATACTCAATGATAATACTGAAACGAATTCAGCTGGCTAGCATTCATATTGGATCTGTATTCATCTCCAACATGAAATTATTTATTATCGCTGTTTATTTCATTTCGTAGAAAAGTCACCTCATTCAAACATAACCCATTTAACATTTCATTTCATATCATCTTTGAACGTTCTTCTTCTTTGCCAGTTTAACATACTATGATATCAACAAAATTCCATTCAATTCTGAAGCTGAATCTCTGACATTCATATCTGTAATGTGTTATGCTTTGAGGTTGATTTTGTGGATCTTTTAAACAGAGTTGCATTCAGCAAGTAGGTATTCAATTTTTGAATATCAAATTACTCGAAAATTATGAAAATATAAAGAATAATTTTTGTTTCCAAATGGTCGAATATTCATTAATGTGCGTTAAAATTACATTCAAGAGGTGGGTTCGTTGAATTTCTGGTATTTTATTGTATGTAATGGTCATTATTAAGAATCCGGATTATGCAGTTAGAATTTTCTGTTTGGAGAAGATTCATCAAATCACTGAAAATCTATATTCCTAAAATCATTACATTCGATAGAATTGTTTGTGAGATATAACTGAAACTAACATTTTTTATGGGTTTTCAACAGTTATGTGTCTTTCCAACCGAGCCGAATTGGAAAAATGGTAAAGGAAAAAAGTGTTTTTTTTTTGACATTTTTGTTACAAATATACGGGGTGTCCAAAAACTAGTGAATCAAACGTCACACCACGTTAGATTACACCAAATACCTACTATCGAATGACACCAACATTAGTTCAGCTAAAAGGTACCGTTTCCAAAATAATTGGAAATTTATGAAAACATCTAAAATTGTCGATTTTTGAACTATTTTTTTCAATCACTAGGTGATTGAGGATAGCGATTTTAGCTCATAAAAATCAAAAAAAAATTTTCTACATAATTTTTATTATTCAGAATGAACCCTCTCTATTATAGGGGTGCTCATACAATAATCTACGATTAATATGGGCGAAAAAGGCAATCCTTAATCACAAATTGGCTCTGTGATTGAAAGAAAAGTTCAAAAATCGGAAATTATAGGTTAGGTTTTTTTGGAGACGATACATTTTCGCTGAACTAATATTGGCGTCATTCGATAGTATTTGGTCTACTCTATCGTGGTGTGACGTTTGATTCACTAGTTTTGGGACACCCTGTATGTGCTAGTAGAAGAATAAAAATACGCGAAACCACTTAATGGGCGGTTTTCCCTGTGGCGCTTACAAACCCTCTGGATTGAGGCCAGAGCATTTGATCTACCAATCTTCCTACCTACTTCAAAGGTGAATCTATTTTTTATCCTGTTAACAAGCCCAGATCCTGAGGAACATTTAGGCGCTAGTCCAAACGCGCTTTGATTAGCTCAGGAGAGAACGTTAGAATTTGTGTGATATTATTTTAGGAATTGTAAAAAATACAGACGATAATAACTTCAAACTGTTTGTGTCAGAACATTATGGAATCGGTGATAATTTCCTGAATCTCGTTATTATTCAATGCCCGACAAATCACCGAATAATTGCTGAACTGCGATGGTCTCTCAACTGAGGAGTTACAACCCAATGAAGTTGCAGAATTATCTCATCCATATAAATCAGTTATGATGAAACTGGCTTCACAGCTGAAGGAACCATACCTTAGACTATTACAATATTATTGAATATTATAACAGGTCTTTTTCATGGAATACCTATTTGTTGAGAAATCCAATGACACTGAAAATGTGTGTCATTTCGAAAAATTATAGAACCTTGAATTATTTCTTTCGACTAATTTCATGCTCCGATATTTTGTGGAATGGAAACGAATGAGTTGGAATGGGTAAGAAATATTTAATTATTGTTGGTAAAACGAATTTTTTCAAAACGAGATTAGAGAGGAATATGTAAAAATTACCACCATATCACTGAAGTAACAGACTGAAAAAATCTTTGACTACGCCACTGCATTGCACATAAAAAAGTGTTTGTAGAATGTAACATTTGTTTCTCGATATCATTGAAACTTTACGAAATGGAGGCACCAATTCAAAGAACCGAAAAAATTAGTTTTCACTTATAACTAGAAAACAAAAGAGGATAGAGGGATGCGGTTTTGGCCATTATCCATCTTTGAAAATCGTGGTTGGAAACATTTTTATCAGCTCTAGCCCTTACGGTTACAGAGCTACCACTCAATCCCATTGAATTCTGCCAACCCTGTACAGGGTGGGCAAATTTCGATGTTTTAGCACTACAGCTTTTAAACCAGAGCGAAAATTGGAAAAATGGTGATTTCGAAATAAATTTATATCTCCGCTGATACTGATGATAGAGCTCTGAAACTAAAACATTATACAGGCAGTTTTTTAAGTAGAATCCAGTGGCGTGCTTGCCTTTTTAGCAGATTTTTAATTACAAAGCTATGACCCAAACTTATGTTTTTTTGAATGGGAACACTAGATTTCTGTGCAATTTTTTGAAAGCTTCATTTTTGATGATTTCAAAAATATATAAAATTATATGGTTTGTATCAATATAAATAATGGAAAATGGTTTTTTTCTCAATATTTCTATGCTTTCCACTTTTGATGAGAATAGAAAAATGCGGCATCTCATGATTACCACGCTCTCCTTCTATTAGTGCTTTCATTACTACTTCCTACTCAATTTCTCCAAGATTCAAATTTTGTGAAAATTGGTGAAAAGCATAGAAAGAATGACATTGCCGGAAGGAGACTGCTCTAGTTATAGTTCCATTTTTCTGTGCTCGTCAAAATGTGAAACCATAGAAATATTGAGTAAAAAGGTTTTTGACCATTTTCTACTAAGATTTATATTGATACGAACCATATGATGTTATATATGTTTGAAATCAGTAAAAATTAAGCTTTAAAAAAATTTCTCAGAAATCTAGTGTTCCAATTTAAAAACAAAATAATTTTGGGTTATAGCTTCATAATTAAAAATCCTGCTAAAAAGCAAGCACGCCAATGGATTCTATTTGAAAATGTATTTTAATTTCAGAGCTCTATCATCAGTATTAGCAGAGAAATAAATTTGTTTCGAAATCGCAATTTTTCCAATTTTCGCTTATAACTCGAAAACAAAAGAAGGTGGCCAAAAATGACTACTACTCTTGTTAGTTTCTCAGAAAAAGAGAACGAGAATGGGGTATCAGATTTTGTCCATCTCCACTGATTTAAAAGCTGTAGTGCTAAAACATCGAAATTTGCCACCTGTACAGCTGAATCTATCTATATTAATAAAAGAGGATCTATGGTTTACTTCGAAATGCTTTATTGTTCAGACGATGGCACCAAATTGGACAATTCTTTTTTTGTTGTGTTTATTATTGTTAGGGCAAGGTTTATAAACAAAATATTCCCAAAAAAAATTGTACAGAACAGAAAAAAAGGCATTCCTTTTTCTTACGACCAATCGAGCAATCACGATGAGTTAGTCATTATTATCTACCCCAGAAATAATTTAAATGGCAAAACTAGGTTTGCCGGGTCAGCTAGTAGAATATAAAATACTTAGTCCATTTTCTATGCCTACGTCAGCATCTATGTATATCTGTCATTTTTGTTTTGTTTTAAGGATCACAAGCAAACAGTACTGCCAACCAGTATATTTCGGCGCGAAAATCACTGAATATTATACTCGTAGAAAATACTTGATTCTAAATTAAATAAAAGAGGTCCATCGAATCTGACGCCAATATTGGGCAGTGTGGTCCGAACGAACAGTCGAATCGATAATATCCATTATTTCCGTTCGCACCACTATTTCCTTTTCAAAACATTGTGACTATTCCCTGTTATAATATTATTTTATAACTTCCTTCCATCAACATGCTCGTTAATTCGAGAAATTGCATAAAGCAGATGCTACACTAACCATCAGAACAACCGATTCGTGAACATAATTGAAAAATGGTCTTGAGCACCCAATACGGTTCAAAATTAAAAGTTACGGTGTTGGTCACCGAGACGCATGTATTAAGGTTACCGATTTATCAAGACTCGTGATTAGGCAGGCGGACAAGCCTCATATTAGATGGTAATGATATCAGTAATTTAATGTTCCTTCATTGTTTCCTATATTTATAACAGAAGCCTAATCTACAGTTCAGTGACTGACAACTGCACTCTCGAAAAAAAAGCCGTTAGAATACACGGTTTGCAACTGCAATTTTCGATTAATTTGCCGGTATCGTGTGCCGAGCATGTTAATTTGAGAACCGTGGAAAGTATATATCGAGAGATAGCAACATCGGCCAAAATCACTACAAGATCTATCGATAGATTATATTCTTCCGAAGTTCTTGAAATATTGTAACTTTACCCATGCTCAATCGACACTGAAAAAAATACTAGCCCAACGAGGCACTATACTTGAAATCAGATTGTCCACCATCGTACCACCTAAAATTACTTCAGAGAAGGCATATTGTACAGGAGTTCTGGGCTTAATTTTCGTCAGGAAAGCCATAACAGACATTTCCCCAGTTATGCTGTTGAATTCTGTTAGAAAAAGGAGTAGAATTTGTTTACAGAATAATGGAACTCAATTTGAGAACTTTTTATAAGTTACATTAAAATTGATCATAGAAATTCTGTTAGATATTTATTCCAATTGAGTGTAACATGAATTATATGTGTTTATTGAAGTTATAAGTGTTTCAGCTAACAAATGAAATTATATGAACGGAAAGTTTCAATTCGTGTCATAGAGATGGAGATTTATTGGGAGTGGATAATTTTAAGGTCAATAGTTTCATAGAATTCTATCAAATATAAAAATTTTACTAAAATGGTAATTTTGCCTTGAGAACGGAAGTAATATATCGACATATATGTATTTTTGAAAAGCTAATTTTTTTTTTGGATAATATGAGGCCAAAAAAGAAGGCATTCGTATTTAAAATAACGAAGTAGTTTTGTTTTCCACCCCTAGTGCAAGAGATAAAAAAATGTTAAATATGATATTTTCGTAAATAAAGAAGTTACGGCACATTTTCGAAATCGACAAAATATCAGAATTTGGTCATATGTATCTTCAAGACAAATTAAGATATCGTGAAACGGTTTTCAGTTAAGGACTTTTCACGAAAATCGAGCCCAGGACTTCTTTCAACGTTTTTACTTATCTAGTCTAGAAGTACCAGAAACAGCCAAAATCAAGCAATTTGGGATACTCTGTACTCTATACGAAATCTATTAACTTTGCCAATACCACCCATACCTTATCTAATATAACCTACCCTAACCTACCATGAAATGCCATAACCTAACCTAACATAATACTTCACGAAATCACAGAAAGGACATTTGGTGGAAATCCACCAAAAAACACTATGAGATCTATCAAAAAGTTCATTTCACAAGTTCTAGGAATACCTAGGTATATTATAGCATCATCTATTCTAAATCGACATTGAAAAAAAAAACTAACTGACCGAGACTCAAACCTTACACTTGAAACAGACGGTCTACCATCACTCCAATCTCAAATACCTAAAATAGACGCACCTAATGTGTTAATTTGTCAACCTAACCGAGCCCTATACCTTATCTAACGTAACCTACCCTATCCTGCCGTAACATAACCTAACTCACCATTCCTTAGTCCTTACCTAAAACATCACACCCTAACCTACCCTAATATACAATGCCATACCCTAACCGTCCATGCCATAACCTTACTTACAATATCACACCCTAATCTACAATAGCATACCCAGATCCACAATAACAAGCTCCTTACTCATCCTACCATATGCTGCCTTTATCTGTAATATCATACCCTTAACTACCATACCATACAGTAACCGCTATTCTACCCTGAATTGATCTCCACCTAACCTATCAGTTAAATTAACCTGTAAAATATAAGAATATTGCATGACATCTGCCGAATCTCGATCTTCAACACTTCAACATACTTCTCAACATATCTGCCCCGATAGAGACCTATCAAATTAAGCGCAGTCCATAATGAACCCCAATTCCCAATGTTTACATTATTAACTGTTCACTTCGTCCAACAATTAGATGATAATTTCGTCCATAACTCGAGCTCATTTCAATATAACTGTTGTAATATTTGAATAACATATACATACAATAAAACACGCTACTCTTTGTTCGCCCATAACTGTTCAGCATCTCCAGCTCTGGGATTTCTCGTGAGGATGAGATTCAGATGCAAGACGATGACGTCTCCATTCTCATCTATTAATTTGTGGGTAGTATTGTTATCGTGAATTTTTTCCCAGGTAGGAAAGGAGGCTGGTACACGTCGTGAGTAGGTTATAGGTACACGTAATTTTTACTATTATATAAAATAGATCATCGGTCTTTGTTAAGAGGAGGATGATTTGAAAGTAGTGTTGATATAAGGAACTGTTAGTTTTTTGTCTATAACAGCTAGAGAAATGGCTACTCTGTGGTGGTACTCTTGGGTTTTTTTGGGGCTGGTACCACCAAAGAATTAAAAAAATATATTTCCTTCGCATTCTGATGAAATGGGACTGCATGCTATCACAATGAATCCCAGACTGTGTCACCGATAACCTGTGAGCATTTCACGAGAGAAAAATTGCAAAAATTCCTTGATCGATACACAGATATTGCGCAAGTAAGAATGTCGTGATACCTGGCACTGTAAACTTTCTATGGTACCTCTACGCGAAGTTCACAGATAAATTTTGTCGATTGGAATGATTCTTACTTTCACCCATACGTCCTTTCTAAATGATTATAGCTATCTCGTTTTTCCTCCTTGGGTTTGCTTGAACACGACAACTGGGTATGGAACCAACAAAGTTGATAATTGAATACATTATTCATGACCACACTCATTATCCGTGTTATAATACTTGTAGTTAGAATGATTTTATGTAAATGTTGCGGAAAAGATTTTGTTGCTGGTATACTTCGTTATGATTCAACAATTAATGTACCAAATTTCAAATCAGTTCATTAAATTTTTTTCGGATTTTTGAAAATATTATTTTGTTAAACGTTAAATTTCCTACAACGTGAGGTTATGAACTTCCATAGATCTTTTTAGTATGACCCTTTGGTCTCAAGTTGCACCATATTCCAGACTGTCTTGATCGTACTGCCAGCAGTGGTTTATAAGTTTTATGCTACGTAGACTGTTATCTTTTCTGCTCTTAAAAATTATTGGCCCCACTTTGAGAGCCAAGATGTGCTTACATTGGCGGTTGCTACAACAATTGAGTAGGTGTTTCCGAAAAATCAAAAAAAATTATCAAGAAATCCAAAACTATGAAATAATGCCGGAAGATTCGATAGTTTCAACTATTTTGCATTCACAATGTCAACGCTTTTCATTCTCTTCCTAAGATAGATGCAAATTGGAAAAATTGGGACAAAACTGTGACGCATATGATCACACGAACCAGAAATTTTGAATTAACACTATGGAAAACTGATTTATACAACACCTCTTCTTCTCCAAAATTGCTTGAAAGGCTTGATTCAGCTTTTCTGCAAGTTTGCTGAGCAATTTCGTGTCATCTAGAAATCGACTATTCTTACGTAAAACTGACCTTGCCTGATTTATAAACTGCATTCTCGACTCGAACATTTGCAATTGCAAACCTTGACATATATGATAATTCGAAATAATGGCAAAGTACTCAATTTTCTGGAAAATAAGCTTGGAGGAATTCCAATTTCATAATTTCCTCAATTAATTTCCGATAATTTCAATTAGATCATCCTCTTGACGTCGATCGAAATTGCCCAGATTGGATGTCGCATAATTAAAGAAAAAATAATTTGGTTTAAATGGTCGTTACAGAATTTATAGCACCACAAGGCCAAGTCCAGTTTAGAGCTAATGACCACCAATTACGCAACAAAACGATGTGAAATACGGAAATATCTTGAATTCTTCGTTTTACCGCTGATATAATAAACGTTTAAAACTTTCTAATTTCGTTGATAACATGACAAAAAGTGATTATTTGCACAATACGTGGGTCATTTTTTGGTATTCCGCTATGCAGGCACTATTATATATAATAGTGCCTTCATTCAGGATTGCTGTTATAAGAATAAAGTTTGTCAAATTTCCACCAATGATTCTGACACTCAAATATTTCATGAAAAAATATATACTGATTTATCCATTTTTTGTTTATTATTGCTGACAATCTCCTGAATCATTCAAGAAAAGAACCCATAATCTTCACAAAATATGAGTTGTCTGGCAAACGATCAAATAATAACATCCACTAAGGTCTGCTGAATACTTACGTTCTGTAGTATTGTACGAGATTATATTGAAAAATTCTTAGCCTACTATAGAACCAAACAAAATTTCAATGTCAAAATATTTTATTACTCAACATATTCTCCTCTTAATTTGATACATCTATTACAGCCAACCTGCAACGTCTCTAGACCTTTCAAAAAAATGTTTCTTCTTGCTCTGCAAACCAGACGTCCACAGCTTTTATTACCTCCTCGTTGGAAGAAAATTCACCACCTTTTGAACTTTTTTTCAGTGGAGGAAAGAGATGATAATCGGATGGAGTCAAATCTGGTGGATAAGGGAGGTGTTCTAGTAATTCAAACCCTAAATCACGAATTTTTTGCATGGCAACATGAGATTTGTGTGCAGGGGCGTTGTCCTGCAAAAACAAAACACCTTTGGATAGCTTTCCGCGTCTTTTCTCTTTAATTTTTTCCCGTACAGTGGTCAGTAATGTCGAATAGTAATCTCCGGTTATTGTTTTATCCTTATCCAAATTTTAAAAAATCATTATTACTCCATGGCAATCACAAAAAAACTGAAGCAAGAACTTTTCCAGCAGATTTTTGGACACGAAACTTCTTAGGTCTTGGAGAACCAGAGTGTCGCCGTTCCATCGATTGTTGCTTTATTTTTGGATCGTAGAAATGTACCCAAGTCTCATCCATAGTAACAATTCGGTTTAAGAAGTTTACATCGTTTTCAAATCGAGCACAGATCGAACGCGATGCTTCTACCCTTGCATGCTTTTGGTCAACATTCAAACATTCGAGGATCCATTTTGCAGCAATTTTTCCAAATTGACGTGAACTATATGATGAACGCGTTCGTATATGAAATATTCAGTGCTTCAGATATCCGTTTTAGCACAATTCGACGGTCTGATAAAATCATGTCATGAACTGCATCGATATTTTAGGGGACTGACACAGAAACTGGCCTTCCCGATCGGTCATCATCTTCAATAGAAAATTTACCTCCTTTGAAGCTTGCAGTCCAATTTTTCACGGTCGCATACGAAGGACATTGATCATTGATCACCAAGGGTATTGAGAATATCTTCGTAAATCTGCTTACCTCTTAACCCTTTCAAATACCAGGTACCTACTTGATTATGGCTCGATACTCCAATTTTTCGATTTTCACAATTTCTGTGGACACCTTCTTTCTTTTAATTTATTGCGTAACTCTGGTTTACTTCTTTGACCTCAAACATCACACTGACACTACTAATGAGTTATTGTTCGTTGCTTTGGTAACGCAATATTTTTTTATGCATGGAACTGGTCTAGGCTAACTAGATATCGTGTTGAGTTTCAAAAACTTCATCATTGAAATTGCTAAACAAACCATACGATTTCTTGGAAATGATTTGGCGGACTATTAAAATAAATTTCTTCTTTTTTCAAAATACTGGTTGATTAGTTCGTTTTAACAACCAGCAAATTGAATGAATCATTCTAATTGAAGAATAAGATGATTTGCATTGGCAAATCATTTTATTTTCTGGTCATATGGTCATTAATGCATTGTCGATGAGGTGTAATAAAAGATAAGTTATTTTCAAGGCTTGAAGTTCATTTGAATCATTTCCTCATTTAAATTTTGAACATTATTGTCAATCTTCGACTGGCATAAAATTAAAATAAACTTAAATTTGTCCACATTATATCCACGAAGGTTTCATATATACCTCTTTCACATTCTCCGTAGCTATAAATAGCGAAACACATCTAGAAGAATGTCGAGTGTTTATGTAACCATCTGTGATCTAAAGGAACTGAATGAAATTTACAGGTTTTAAAATGATTTTCATACCGAGTGCGCAACATTCCTTTTACCAGAACTTTAATGGGATTATTTCGATTTCGGTCTCAATTGTTTAATTCTTCATTATTCCCTTAGCTTTGTTCTTCCTGTATGCGGTTTTTGGTCACATAATTAATTGGCATTTCGAAACAAACGCAAGTTTCTGATTACCAGGTAGAAAGGGAGATATTATATCAGAGATTCATGACGGAAATCGTGAGATATAGCACAAATTGTGAGAATTTTCGAGGTTAAACATCTGTCTATCAGGTGTCGCATAGATTTGTTTAGTACTTCGATGCAGCTACTGGATTTCAACAAAACGTCCTCTATTACATTTGGTCAGTATCATTAGTTAAGGTATATTATATATAATGCTGATGAGCTCAAAGAAAAACGAAACCGGTCTATCGCTACGCTACTTTGTTGTGTAGAATACTCCTAGTCCGATCGTTTTCCATAAGTATCTACTCCGGCACTGTTGTATCTTATTTGAATGTGAATGAAGTGCAGGTACATATATGCAGGATTTATAAATAGGAATTTCGAGTCTGAAGATGACATTTCCGAAATGAATTTCACCAGCAGGTTTTGTTGTTCCACCAACTTATATTGGACAGTGTTCATGAGGTGAGATCATCAGAATGCATGACTACAATTCAATAAAAGAGAATGTTAAGTTGTTTCGGTGCACTGAACTCTATGTTCAAGTGATTTATTGGTTTATGGTGTACACCTTGGACAAAATGAAAAACTTAATGTAGTATATTTTCAAGTAGAGTCATTCGGGGCAACTGTGCGCACTTTTGCCTTTCAAGCCATACCCTGTTTCAAATGTTGAAGCTAGGAAAATTAAAACATATTCATAAGATAGAGACTTTTCTAATCTATAAGGCTAGAAACGCACCGGATGCAACATTTTGTTGCGAGACGTTGCGGGATGTTGCAAGATGTTGCAAGCTCCGCATTTTCTTCAGAATCAAATGGGACGGCACGCACCGCTTGCAAAACGGGTTCGAAACGTTGCGAGACGTTGCGAGATGTTGCGAGGTGTTTCGCATCAAATTTAGTAGGTGCTCTACCGAAGGTTCGAAATGATCGAATGCAACATTTTGTTTCAAGATTTTGCAAGCTTCTCGTTCCCTTCAGAATGAAATGGGAAGAAAGTCACTGCTTGCAACGTTGCGAGACGTTTCGCAACAAAAAGGCGAAGCAGCCCTGCCGAAGAGGTTGCAACATTCACCTTGCAACATACTAGAGGATTGATCTATCGATCGAAGTTCTGTTGTCCAGATGATGAGTAGAAATAATACAAACTATACTTTAGTCAATAGTTGATTTAGGTCACTTTTGGCTTTTACATTATGAGGCATACTTTATTTCATTGCGTCACCAATGCAAGAAAATTCATACCTGTACTATTCTGTAATTAAAATTTGACTGTTTTCTTCATCGTACGCTACATATTCGTAACTCACAAATGAAAAGCAGAAAACAACCATAATTGAGTTGCAATAGAAATGATTATATCCACAGCAATCATCAAACTCTAGTGCCATTACATATTTGGAGACAAATATTCTATTTTTAAATTCATTTCCAATTTTTCACCCGAAACATAGTCAGACGACACTCGATATTTTTGACAGAGTTCCCCTTTCAAGTTTGAAGCAATCTCCAGTTGCAAGAAATCTGGAATAAAATGAATCAATGAGAAAATAAATCAACAACATGAAAATATAACCCAGTCAAATTCAACCATTAATTGAAATTTTTTTTTACACATTGGAAACAATATAGTTTGGACAATGTGTAATCTTTTATTTTCAAACTACAGCTTTCTGTGATGATTGACTCCTTCAGTACCATTCATACATAAATACAACTTATTTTCAAATGAGAGTTAAATGAATCTTCAAGCGAAATACAGTTAGTAAATGAGGACAATCGATAGATGAAATTCATCCAACTACATTCAAACCCATGGCACTTCTCCGCAAATCTTCAAAGACACCGCCGATGCAGCTGCGCGCGTTTCGAAAACACGAAAGTCGAAATACGTGTGATCCTGTCAAACAGAAATACACTAAGAAAAATTTGTTGCAACCGAAATGTTGCAAGCGAAAGATAGTTAGATTTTAGCTTGCAACATTTTGTTGCGAGACAAAATGATGCGCAACGTCTCGCAACAAAATGTTGCATCCGGTGCGTTTCCAGCCTAAGAAAGCATCAAAAAGCAAACAAACAAAAACGTTACGTTTTCTTTCCGCAAAAAAGAATTTGATAGAGAAAGTCGGAGTGCGTTCACATGTCCCGTATTGCGGGTAAGTGTGCGCACCCTCACGGGGTAAGTGAACGCAGTGCTTAGTGAACCACACAATGAAAACAAATTACAAAATAATGTCATCAAAATGTTACAATATTAGAGAAATGCTGTTTATTGTCAATACAGAAGCGCCTTTTTACAAGCAGTGCATTATTGTTCGTGCCACAATTCTTGGTGAACTCAACACGTGATACATTCCACTGTTGGTGGCTCTTCATATTTTTCTGAACAAATAGGACAATACTGATCGAGTCTTAACCAAGAAAATCAACAATGTCATAATTTATTCCTCATTGAACTAATGCCCATATAATGAATCTATGCGCACACTTACCCGCGCACACTTTTCCCAGTAAGCCAAAATTTGAATTGACGTTCTTATAGAGTTGAGCAGCTGAAAGAACCTAAAATTTTTATTATATATTTAGATTAATATGCCCATGATCGAATAAAATATTGTTTAACACTGAGGGACTCTGAACTTGGACCTGGCAGAATGTGCAGAGATGTTAAAAATTAACAAGAAAACTAGTGAATTTGATTGATTGCAAATAAAAAGTTGAAGAAACGTGGCACGGCGCACTCCTATGAAAAACTAATATGGCGATTCTGCGCCCTTGCTTCACCCAAATGAACCTCTCTTTCATACATTGCATAGTCGAGATATACCCACTGCGCACACTTACCCACTGCGCTCAGTTATCCCGAATGACTACATATCCGAATGTTTTCTAAAAACTTTAGCTTTTATAATGTGGAGTGTCGATAAAATTTTTCTTTGGGTTGTTTTGTTTTCTTTGATTTTCCACAATTAATTATGATAAAAATTGCTATAAATACTTTCATCATATTCCTGTGAAAATAGTGTTTATAATGCTCATCAGTGATTCCATAATGTTAGGCTTCAAATCTTATTCACAAACCTTTGCAACAAATACCTAATCCATCTCCAACAAGTTCACAAAAACTGAACTGCAATAAACTATAAAAAAATTCGTGAAGTAGCTGCGAACAAGCAACACATTCTTGGGTGACATCTTTGTTGAATAATTCTTTGTGACACTCCCAAACCGCTGACTAAATCAATAAAAAAGCGTCACAGGATAGCCGGCAATCAAAGGATCGAATGGTTTTTCAATTTTATAACTCGAAAGCTGTCTAGCAGCACCGGAAAAAATCTGATTTGAATAATTATTCCGATCGAGTCTGATGTAACTTTCATTCAGGGGAAATGTCACGGTCATTGAAAAGATGAAGATTACCTTTTCATTGAAGTATGAAATTCATCAGTTATCCTTTGAATTAATTGTGATATAACGCTTGTGAAAGGTGAAGTAACGAGAATGTAATTAGATTTACCGGGAAACGCGATTTCTCAAGAGTTTCCGCAGGTGCATTTTCACTCAAAATCTTTGGTTTGCACGAATTATTTGTCTTCACGGTTCTGAATTTTGGAGGATTATTCTAGGGCCTGAAAATATTAACCTAAGCTAACCTAATCTCTAGTTAAATCCTCCAGTGTACGAGTGTTGGTATTTATGTATCGAGAATATAAAAAACAAACCATCGAATTTCATCAAAAATATTTTTATTATTTTTCAAAACATTCGCTTAAAAGATTCATACGCTATTGGATGTAATTGAGCCACCCTTCTGAGTACTTGGTACTCTTCTCGAAGGCTTCCACCGCCTCATAGGGCGATGAAAATCTTTGTCCAGTGTTGGAACAAGAAGACACACCATTGGCGACCAAGTTGGGACTGAAGGCAGATTCGTTTTGAAATATTATGATTCAATTATTCGTTCAGAATTGGTTGCTTTCAATTCACAAAAAAGTCTACCAGCAGATGGTTGTCTAATGAGATGAATTAATGGTTTCTTGATTTTCGAGCCACAGTTTCCAAATGTCTGGCATAAACATGCTACTATTTACTTTCAACACTTGTAGACCCGCTAACATGAACTTTGCCAACACTTGTGGACCCTTCAGGAAAAATAACGGTCCTATCGAAGTCAGCTGATCCGAAATTCCCTATAACAACTTTCGTATAGATGATTTCTTTGAAATTATCATAGGTGTTATTGTTGGAAATTCGTACAAAACATTTTTTGCCACAATTTGAATAGTTTTCCATATCCTTAGGTAGAATTTTTCTCCAAATATGTTTGACGACGCCAATTACTCTAGAATTCATGAAAATTCAACAAAAAGCATCGGAATATTCATACGAATATTCAAATTGTATTGCAGTTTCTCGCTTAACCTAACGTTGAAGTCTTCAGCGTAAAAACGCTTTCTTCGGAACTATCAGGGACAATGCGATGAAAATTGATTCAAAATTTAATATTCAAGCTCTTTTCATTCAACCTTCATCGAAAATTCCAATTTTGTATCAAGAGTCCATGAATTTTCCAATGATATAATAATAATCATGATAAAAATTTCTTCACTATCTCTAATAGTTGGGGGTCCACGATGCGCTAAATCGGGATTTACTCGAGCGTCTTGTGGACCTATAGATTTTGAAGATTTGATCGTAGAAAGAAAAAAGGTTCCATCTTGTGTATCAGCGGTGAGGAGAGCGTCTGCAGGTTTTCAAAGATATTCAGGTGTAGATACATAGTCGCGCTTGCCAGAATAAGATACTGTACATATGCCCTAAGTGTCTCTGATAATAAATTCATGAAAATCTGACATTTTGCGTGTTGCGACTGGCCGTACGCAAGAGTTGAAAATGTTTAAAAAAATGTTTTAGAAGCTATCAGATTTTCAGAGGATATGTAAATAGGACCAAAAAGAAGCTACTTCTTAAGGGACTGACAATTTGGACGTGACGCAAGGTCACAGCGGTCCTTTGAAAATGCAAAAAAAATCGTTACTGGTACACACTTGAGCGTGTCGGATTTTCATATAGATGGTTAATCTCGGTGTTGCAGACGAGTTGACCCATTAATCTTACACAAATAAGGGGAAGTGTCTTTAATCTGACAGTTTGAAGATTATAACAATGTATTTTTTTGAAATATCTCCCTTCCTGTGCCTCTAATTGTTTTTGTATTTATCATGGAAGTATAGACAATAAAATTCTATACAACTTTTGTCCGAAGCAATTTTACATACTCTCAACCGTTTTCGTGTTAGGAGGTGATGAGGGCAAGGAGCTTAGCCATACATGCGAAAGGGCAAGGTCAATCTAGAATCCCAGTCTAATGTACATTCGTTGCCCTATAGGTATCCCAAAAACGTTTGAACGTAGAAAAAATTGCTTCGGACGAAAATTGTAAAAAAGGTTATGCTCTACAACTTTCATAATGAATCAGAAAACGATTTAAAGCCCAGGAGGGGAGATAATTCAAAAAAAACTTATTTTTGTAACCTTTATGGCCTTTTTTTTTTCGATTATATATTTTCCTTTATTCTTGAATCATCAGTTTTCAAAAAGCCCTCCCACACATTTTTGTCAAGCTTAAATTGTCAGATTAAGCGAATGTATACCTACTTCTCAACACGTAATTACCATAAATGTCTTTCTAAAATGCTCGAGTATGTACAATAATCGTTTTTTTTTACTATTCTGTCAGGCTATCCTAGACAAATCCCCCCATATATAGGGTGTTTTCGAAGGTGAGGCTTTTTTTTTGACACAAGGTGGAACTCATCAAAATAAGTCGTTTAACCAAAAATTTTCTATAATATCCAAGATAGCTGAGATACAACCCCTAGAAGTTCGACAAAATTTCATTGAATTTCGAGTACGGGACTGTGGAAGCTGACTACGGCATCGCAAAAACGAAACAAAACATAAACATATGGCTGGACAATGAATGGTTCAGTACCAACTACATCCAGTCACTTTTGAGAGAATCATAATTGTTGTATCGTGCAATTTAGGGTGAAAAAAAAAGTAGAAAATCGAGGCAGTTTCTTGAAAGTGCTCATGTTAGTTATGTTGGAAAAGGGCTATGATGTTCCAGTATTTCTTCCCAGTTTTACGACGATTGTTAGAATGTTCGAACCAGAAGATTGTGATGCTCATTGTGAAAAATTGCGTGAATAATTTAGACGAATTTTATTGGTGAGATTTCGAAGTATTATTCTATTTTTTACACTTGTGTCCTATAAGTCTCTTCTGTCAGTTGGTGTCGAAATGAGCCATTTCATAAAATCGTGTAAGTTACTAAAAATAATGAGGACAATTCGGCATTTCAATTTTATTAACACGTAAATATCGAACGAGCCAATATCCTAAACGAAACCACATGATCGAATCAGGACATTTTTCATACTGCTTTGCGATAATGCAGCGGTCTAGGGTCGTATAAGGATCTATTTCAGTGATCATTTTCAATTTTTTATTCAACTTCGTCATTTTGTTGTTTTGTAATAGATGATTTTTGGTGAAACGTTTCATTTTGACCAGTTCTACCTTCTATAGATCTAGTACCTATAGATCCAATTTTTGGTGAAGGTACTCCACAGGGTCCAAGGTATACTGCATTCACATTTATTTTAGCAGTCGGTTGGCCATGAAATAATTTTCTCAAGTTTTTGTAACTAGAACGGAGTAAGGTTGGCACTCATGAAATGTCGTTAATGTCATAACGCCGTTGCCACTACTTATATCAATTAATATTACAAAAATGCCGAAAGTGATTTAAAAAAAAAAAAAGTTTCAGAAAGTGCAATTTAGAATTCAGGGTTGCTCATTCAAATAGTTATACCCTGATATTCTAAAATCCACAATACGTCAGACGGTAGCGAACATATTCAATGTAAGAGAATTTATATAATGTTTCATCTGAATCTAAACGACTTATATTTCAGCTGAATATTTCCACAGTCAGAAAGATTGTGAATGAAGAGTATGACAAAGAATTTCCTTCTATTGGAAAACCCAAAAAAGTGGTGGCATTTGAGCATTTTATGTTTGAGTGAATTAATACGAAAAGTTTACTACAGGATTTTCGATGGATGTCATCGTAGAATGAGTTCCCGAAAATTGATTTTTCTATTTTTCATTTGACTTGTCCTATACATTGTAAATGTCTTAAGGTACCAATAAATACCGAATTATTATTTTTATATCAATGCATTAAGATGAACCGCCACAAATACGCGCCAGTTGTCCTGCTAATTGTTTATTCATGTGAAATTTTTGTTCAAAGGTGAAGTTCATCTTGATTGAAATTTCCTTCAATTCCTTTTACTTATATTGATGCAAGATGATTTTTGTTGAAGAATTTAACATCCTTGTAATTATCTGTTAATTCCATATGCATTTCATCTTCGGGTTAATATTTTTGAAATCTACAACTGATGTAACGTATTCAAAGAAGCCAAAGAAGATAACGAACATTAACTCTCCTCAAGCTAGTGCATATTATGATATTATACTGATCTCTTGTATTTTCCATGCAAATAACTGGATTTGGTATGCCTTCAATCAGTTTGTATAAACTTCAATTATGTTCGTCACATATTTTCCGAAGAGATTCGACATTGTGATAAAGTACGTAATAACAGAAACTTTTACGTGGAACGGGCAACATAGCGTTGATTTAAAACACAAAAATGTTTTGACAAGCGTCATAACCCCACATTTTCGTACTATACAGAGTGAAATGTGCCAAATTTCCATGGCCAACCGACTGCTAAAATAAAAGAGAATGGAGTATATCTACCCTTATATTAATCTGACATGCGCGAGTAAATCCCGGATTACCCTCTTGGGCTTCCCAACCACAGAGCGTTATTAATCATTTATGTAATTAATCAGAAATTTACACAAAAAACCGGAGGAAAATCTCACGATTCGAAACAAACCGAACCGAATCTCCGAGTAAGCGAAGGAATGCATTGTATGTTATTTAATTATTCCACATGCAAATATCTGATAGTCCAACCACGCTCGACTCGAATTACGTGACTTACAAGGCAAACAAACGATGCCGCAGATACTTTTAAGAAGTGAAACTCCAAAGATAAATTATGCAATTAGATTTCGAGGATGGATTCAATCGGTTCACCCTGTTCGTGATTCGCAAACGGAAACTCATCTCAGACAAAAATGCGGTCGATCGCGATTTCGATCGCGTGCGAAATGAATTTTTATATGAGGTGTTATATAGAGTCATTCGGGGCAACTGTGCGCACTTTTGCCTTTCAAGCCATACCCTGTTTCAAATGTTGAAGCTAGGAAAATTAAAACATATTCATAGGATAGAGAATTTTCTAATCTATAAAAAAACATCAAAAAGCCAACAAATCAAAAACGTTTTCTTTCCGCAAAAAGAAATTTAATGGTGAAAGTCGGAGTGCGTTCACATGCCCCGTATTGCGGGTAAGTGTGCGCACCCTCACGGGGTAAGTGAACGCAGTGCTTTGTGAACCACACAATCAAAACAAATTACAAAATAATGTCATCAAAATGTTACAATATTAGAGAAATGCTGTTTATTGTCAATAGAGAAGCGCCTTTTTACAAGCACTGCATTATTGTTCGTGCCACCATTCCTGGTGAACACAACACTTGATACATTCCCCTGTTGGTGGCTCTTCATTTTTTTCCGAACAAATAGGACAATATTGATCGAGTCTTAACCAAGAAAATCAACAATGTCATAATTTATTCCTCACTGAACTAATGCCCATATAATGAATCTATGCGCACACTTACCCGCGCACACTTTCCCCAGTAAGCCAAAATTTGAATTGACGTTCTTATAGAGTTGAGCAGCTAAGAGAACCTAAAATTTTTTATTATATATTCAGATTAATATGCCCATGATCGAATAAAATATTGTTTAACACTGAGGGACTCGGAAGTTGGACCTGGCAGAATTTGCAGAGATGCTGAAAATTAACAAGAAAACTAGTGGATTTGATTGATTGCAAATAAAAAGTTAACGAAACGTCGCACGGCACACTTCTATAAAAAACTAATTTGGGGATTCTGCGTCCTTGCTTCACCCAAATGAACCCCTCTTTCATACATTGCATAGTCGAGATATACGCACTGCGCACACTCACCCACTGCGCTCAGTTACCCCGAATGACTCTATGTCCCTGTCTCGTCCTTTTTCTCTTTCACTTTGAATTTCAGTCCACAGATTACAAAGTAGAATTGATTTCAGTCGGACGAGGTTTTCGCAGCTTTAAGTGGGTGTTCAAGCGAAAAGCCGAGGGGATTGTTATTGTCGGATAGCCCTCGGTTCTGGTTCTTGAACTCAAATGAAACTTTAGAATTAAAAAAAAATTAGGCCATCGAAATTTTCACAGTTTACGTTGTGAGTCGTTTGGATTTCAAGGACAAATTTAAAAAAATGGCCGTCGAATCTGTTCGACATAATCAATAATCCTCCTAGATACCTTATTCTGTACAGGGTCGGCAAAAGTCTTTGTCTACTGAGGGGATCTCGAGAACTATAGGAACTAGAAGAAAACGGAAGACACATTTCCGAGCTCTTTTTCTGAGAAACAAAGAATGGTGAAAACCGTAGCCTCCTACGATTCTTCGTTTTTGAGTTATTGCAGAAAATGAGATTTAACCCCATTTTGTCTTTGGAGTGTTTTTTCACTCTTAGTACAAGAGATAAAAAAGTGTCGTATTCCCTTCAGGCCCGGTACTTTCACCTTCGAATAAATTTTATTCAATGTGAATAACTATCTGTCAAATAATTTCCTATCTGAAGGATACCTTATTTCTGTGCTTTCAGATGAAATTATTTGAGCCATATTTTGGCGATTAAGCGTCTTAATCGATGTCTTAAAGCGTCTTTAAGCGTGACGTCATCAATTTTGTTGTCGCAAAAATAGAATATCGCTGATGGTTGAGTCATCTGTCGTTGTCATTAGACAGCGAATCGAATTGTGAATTTTTCAATTTCTGTTCTATGTCTATTATTTGAAAAATATTTATTTATTCTAAAGGATAATGCAGAAACTGCATTATTGGCAATAAAAGCACTCTTCCCTAGTAGGAATTCAAATCAAATTCGATATAAACAACATATTCTCCCTTCTTCTTTATATTACCTCTTTCCGCTTAAGACGTTCTGTGCTTAAGACGACACAGGCCACAGACAAGATGACTCTATGACACAGGCGCTCTCCACAGACCGCCAGGTTCCGCTAAAAGCGTCTTAAAGACTGACGTCATGACTTATTCGCTCGAATAGCACCGCTTAAAGACGCTTCACGCGTCTTAATCGCGAAAATATGGCTTTGATAAATAACAATTCTATGGAAGCACGCTATACTACTTTTCACTGATTAATGTAAAATAAGACACCGCATTGTAGAAATTGTTATAATTCCAACTAGAAGCAAATATTTCGCGAAAATCACACAAAGAATAACCATACATCAAGAATTTAAAAAAATGAACCAATAATGAGTACCAACATTCGATCTATGACTAATAAACTATTATTATTAAGTTTCAATGACAGATTTATTCGATGAATAACATTATCTGAAAGTGAAAAGACAGCATTTTTACTTATTCTACGAATAAGACATATCTATCGAATAAATTTATTTATTCGCAGGTGAAAGTACCGGTCCTTAATGTTACAAGATACAACCCCAACCCTTATATTTTGAATAGGGAAGGTGGGGTTATTAATACCTCATTTGAAAGCAGTTCCGCTTATTTAATATTTTTTATCCATTCGTTTTCAAATTCGGATATTGTACAGAATTGGTCAATTCGTCAAATATGTTGTTTCAATCAATCAAATTTTCACTAATTTACTCTATGGTTTCGACGATCTACGTTTACTGTCATACACCAGACATCAAGAACATAGATCAAGAAATTACTGTTTGTTTTTTTAATTAACCATTATAGGTGAAAATAGTTCAAAAATAGTTCATTCATTGGCAGAAACAATTGAAACAATTTCTTCATTTTTTATAAATACTCATGTAGTGCGGAAACCGTACAGCAGATTCACCATCGCCAATCTATTGATTTACACTTCGATCATTGAAGGGAAAACCACGGTCGTTTGAAAAATTTTAATTCAAATTTGAATATTTCGAAAACAAATGAATAAAACGGAAAAAAATTTAATATGCTGAACTCAGAATAGAAAGGCCTTTCAAATGAGGTATCACCTACCCCATCTTCCCTATTCGAAATATGGGGGTTGAAGGTTGAAGCGATACGGTTTTGTGTTTGATCTTAGAATGTTGTCTCCCTAGAATCAAGAATTGACGTGTCTTGGCGTTTTCATGAACATAATTCGGTTCTGCCGACCTACAGAGCCGCTGATGGCGCACTCTCTATATAGAAAAATGTTTCCAAAAAGGTGCAGAGAATTTTGAGAATGCCGAATCAAATGAAATCAATATCGGCATCATTATCGAATTGAGCTCTTCAAAAAAATCAGTACGTAAATGGCATTTGAATATCGACCAAAGAATCAAGCTCTCTGCTCTGTTATTACTCATCAGATAATCTAGTCCCACTCCTCAAGGTGAACCATGAACATACCAAGAAAGAATGTCTGTAAAGACAATACGAACTGCTCGCCCATCGTGAAAGTTCACAAATAAACGCGGCAATAACTCACTAAATTCTCCATTTTTCTTATGACCATTAGGAATCGATATCTAATATCCACATCGTTCCGAACGAATTGAAGGAGATTAACTCGTATACCTGGTGAATCCAGTCTCATCGTTTGAAAGTGAGTTGACCTGTTGACATTTGCAAAACAGGTTCAATGGTTGAGTGGCAAGAAAAACCAACACGTCGTTCCGTGTGGAGTTATTATCTCGGATTCATCAAGCATGAAACAGATAGGTTATGCTTTGTTTGGATTCACTTTCTGGCAATGGGAACATGTTTATGTATGGGAACTGACTAGAGGATTTGAGATGCATCGTAACCAAGTATACGTGTTTTTGTGGAAACTCATTCTTGTTGATTTAGTTAGAGTCCTTGGGTGTTAAGCCAGACAAGATTAAATGCCATGATGAAATTTTCCGAGCAAAGTTTAGTGAAGAGCCCATTTCGTTTCTGCATAATGAAATGCGAGAAAATGTTTCGAAACAAAAGCGAATGAAAAACCGTTTTCATAAAAGAAATATTTACTTTTTCATTATCGAGTATAAGCAAGATACCTACTTCCAAATGGAGGGAATGAACAACTTGAACTGGCTATAACGCATCTTATCATTGTTGACTTGATATAGGCTGAGTTGTCTCTGATATAGGCTCATTCGGGCCCATTAGGCCTGCCGCAGACATGCAATTTTTAGTTTTGCAACTGTTTAGTTGCAGAAGTGAGTACAATGCATTTATATTGGGCCGCGCAGACATGCAACTGAAAAGTTGCAGCGATTGCCTATGTGTGCGCCCTCGAACCGCTTGCAATCAAACTGTTGCGCAACTGAATAGTTGCATGTCTATCAAAAATATTCAGATATTGAGATGAATACCAGTATTATTGAAAAAAACAATGGATATTTTGGAAATGATCTGTATAGGTACATTCGAGGATGCATTGATATCTAGTTAGCCTAGACCAGTTCCATGCATACAAAAAAAAATATTGCGTTACCATAGCAACGAACAATAACTTATTAGAAGTGTCTGTGATGTTTATGTTCTGTGGTGTGAAGTTTGAGGTCGAAAGAGTAACCAGAGTTACGCAATAAATAAAAAGAAAGAAGATGTCCACCGAAATTGTGAATTGTGAAAATCGAAAAATTGGAGTATCCAGTCATCATCAAGTACCTGTATTTCAAAGGGTTAAGAGGTAAGCAGATTTACGAAGACATGCTTAATACCCTTGTGATCAATGTCCTTCGTATGCGACCGTGAAAAATTGGACTGCAAGCTTCAAAAGAAGTTAATTTTCCATTGAAGATGATGACTGATCGGAAAGGCCAGTTTCTGTGTCAGTCCCCGAAAATATCGATGCAGTTCATGACATGATTTTATCAGACTGTCGAATTGGGCTAAAACGGATATTAAAGCACTGAATATTTCATATACGAACGCGTTCATCATATAGTTCACGTCAATTTGGGCAAGAGAAAAATTGCTGCAAAATGGATCCACGAATGTTTGAATGTTGACCAAAAGCGTGCAAGGGTAGAAGCATCGCGTTCGATCTGTGCTAGATTTGAAAACGATATAGACTTCTTAAACCGAATTGTTACTATGTATGAGACTTGGGTACATTTCTACGATCCAAAAACAAAGCAACAATCGATGGAACGGCGACACTCTGGTTCTCCAAGACCTAAGAAGTTTCGTGTCCAAAAATCTGCTGGAAAAGTTCTTGCTTCGGTTTTTTGGGATTGCCATGGAGTAATCATGATTTTTTTAAATTTTTAATAAGGGTAGAACAATAACCGGAGATTACTATTCGACATTACTGACCACTCTATGGAAAAATATTAAAGAGAAAAGACTCGGAAAGCTATCCAAAGGTGTTTTGTTTTTGCAGGACAACGCCCCTGCATACAAATCTCATGTTGCCATGCAAACATTTTGTGATTTAGGGTTTGAATTACTGAAACACCCCCCTTATTCTGCTTATTCACCAGATTTGGCTGCATCCGACTATCATCTCTTTCCTCAACTGAAAAAAAGTTTAAAAGGTCGTAAATTTTCTTCCAACAAGGAGGTAACAAAAGCTGTAGAGGTCTGGTTTGCAGAGCAAGAAGAAACATTTGTTTTGAAAGGTCTAGAGACGTTGCAAATGTATCCAATTGAGAGGAGAATATGTTGAGTAATATAATATTTTGACATTGAAGTTTTGTTTGGTTCTATAGTAGGCTAAGAATTTTTCAACATATCCTCGTAAAGTATAATGTTCTACTCGTACCTATATCATATGGATATTATTCACTCTAATGATGGGGCCGTTCACATGGTCGTCATTAGTTCTGAAGCCTGTGCAAACTTCAAATCCATCATTGAATGCATCAATGACAGAATCGAGTACCAGAAATCAGCGAACGAGTGACATGTTCACAATTCTGAAATTTTTTCACGTTTCCTATTCAGAATGGAACTGTATCGGAAACGAGGTTACTGAGCAGTACCATCAGACTTATCGGAAAAAACGTGACAAGTGTGCTTCCGTAGCGCAAGGCTGTCGTCTAACAGTATTTCAATTTCTGTATCGATTGAGCTACTCCGGTACTACCAGAGACTCTGGTACTACCATCGTGCGTCGAGAGCGCCTTGCCGGAGCTGACAAGCTCAATGAGTCATATGATGCGTTCTGTGTTTGATTCAGTCTTGACCCAACCTTATTTCGACCCTTGAATGTGGGTCAGTAGTCGGAATGGGCCGTCTAATCAGATTCTGTGGCATCGATCCTAAGCGATACGTGTAAATTTGTGCCTCTGGTCGGGTAGGTACTTGGTGATATAAGACTTAATTTTTACAATCTAGGCGTTCAGACTCTTCTAATAAGCTTTTCTGGTCAGGAAAACGATATGTTTCAATCGAAAGGAAGTACATTATGTCAAGGGAATACCGGGAATCAATTTTTTCAAAATTCAACTCGTATTTTCGAATAGCATTTCGTGATTTATCGTGTTTTTTGGGGACGATATGACTAATACCTGAGAATTCTTGGGTCTTTGTCCATACCGCTCCTGAGAGCCCGCATAAACCTATAACGCACAGTCCAATATTGTATTTATTTATAAATATCCTTAAAACGGAGTCTCAAAACAGGTAAGAGGATTCAAATATTGATATGTGTAAAGATCACGTTCAATTGACAGAAATTTGTGATTAAAAAAAGATTACTCCATTCACTTTTATTTTAGCACTCGGCTGGCCATGGAAATTTGACACATTCCACTCTGTATAGTACGAAAATTTGGGGTTATGACGCTCGTCAAAACATTTTTTGGTTTAAAATCAGCGCTATGTTGTCCGTTCTACGTAAAAGACTCAGTCCATTATGTATCATCAGTCGAATCACTTCGGAAAATATGTGACGAACATAATTGACGTTTATACAAACTGATTGAAGGCATACCAAATCCAGTTATTTGCATGGAAAATGCAAGAGATCAGTTTTTAAATATATTTAGTTTTGCCATATGGAAGAAAATTGAACTAACACATAATATGCAGTAGCTTGAGGAGAGTTAATGTTGGCTATCTTCTTTGGGCTGAAGGCGTTAAATCTGTTGCAGAATTTAAAAAAATCAACCCGAAGATGGAATGCATCTGATACATTGGTAGGTTATCTCTCGAAAGAAGTTTCAAGGCAAGAGGAACACCTTTAAACGAAAATTTCATATGAATTAACAATCAACAGGACAACTGGCTCGTATTTTATGGCCGTTTATTTTTAATACTTTGATATAATAATAATAATAATTATCAGGGTTACCTACTATTTGAATGAGCGGACCTGTATTCTAAATTTTTTTTTCGATGCTGTTTAATGTCAAGAATGTCAAGATACAGTTTTTACGTGAAATCCGGAGATCACACACAACGTTCAGCCAATGGTTCTCACAAATAATAGCATATTGTATTAAATTGACGAGGCTCAGTTCACGAATGTTTATGAATAAGGTGACTCTAGCAAGATAAAATAGTTGGTAATTAGTACCAAAGCCTCACAAAGTAACCCATATATCGCCTACATCGTGAATAAAATTTAATTTTTTTCAGTGGTTGCAACTAGCACTTGAAATGAAATTTATCCTCGTTACGGGTGAGGTAAAAGTTGCAAACTAGTTTTATTCGAATTTTCACAGTTCAGTTATTCTGCTTGCTGGAACAAAATACCTATTCCGCTTCAAATGAGATAAATATTTTATAATACGACAGTTATCTTGAACAGATTACAACTATGGACGGGATAAATCTATTTTGAACGTGGAAGCTGTTCGAATTGATTGAGAGCAAACTTCTCTGCTTTAGAACTATTCGGACATCAAGAGAATAGCGATGTTTTTGGGGAACATGTTAATCTCAATGTATAATGGGGTTATTTAGCAGCTCATCATAACTTTAAACGTTGTTATTTTGCATTTGAGCATGGTCTGCTGAATACAAACTGACGTAAATATAAATTTTCCTGCTTTCAAATTGGTTTATTACGTATTGAATAAGTAAGAATTTATATATGAATATATGGTCCATTCAAGCGTCCCAATTGACCTTCAAGTCCAGACGCAGCTAGCCACAAAAAATCTCTAATAATTGCTGTAGTTTCAATCACAGAACCAAAATTCATAGAAAAAAAATTGAAGAATAGAAAAAATATAAAATGAAATAGACAAGTATTCGATTTGGGAAAACCTCGAATCATGCGAACAAATTAGTATCAAAATTGATACAATTATTACAAATTACAAATTAGGAACATAATATAAACAACATCCATGGTCAGTATAGACTTATATGTCTATGGGTCAGTGTTTATTCTCAATACTTTATGGCTACTATACCAACCCAAATTCAATTTTCTACGGCCCCAAGAGATGTCAATAATTCTCGAATGGAGTTTTTATGAACATATGCTATTACAAACCTGCTTTCACTGGTAGTTCTCCTAAATAACAGCTAATCGGACTTATTGGTTCTTTCTTAAATTTCATGTCAATAGTTGGATATTCTTATTTTACTCCAGAAATATTATATCGACGACTTTTAACGAGCTTCTTTGATGATCGAGATGCAAGTTTTTATCGACATATTCATTCACCTTTCACTGCGAAGAGTCCGGTTCAAAAGTAGCTTTAACCATTACAGATCGCAAGAATCGACCTAAATGTTCCATCTTAATATCGATGTGAAATTAAAAGGAACTACTTATATTTCATTGCATAAAATTATTCGGTTTCATTCATCTGTGACTACTCTCGACGTTTGGCATTTGGTCAAGCACGAAGAAATCAATTCCAAGGGTTGCAAAAAGAAAAACGATACTTTCACGTGGTATAAATTTGGTGAATTGTCTATAATAGAATTCGCCTATTTATCAAAATTTTATCGAGATACCTATCGGTTTGAAGAGCACATTTTTTTTACTGTTGCCCAAAATTTTGCGGTACCAAATGTTAAAACTCGAGATAGATGCTTATTTACTGAAAATATTTTGCGTAATTTTTTAGTATACTGCCTGAAAATTAGTGGTATTTTAATTATAAGTCTTGATTTACCTACTGACGTCAAAATCAACTGCACAAATCACCGCAGAAAATGATACATCAGCAGTATCGAATCGAATCGCGTGATCTCGGAGGACAATTCAGCGATTGATTAAATACGCGAAATTTTTGAACGTACAATTAATCATATTCATAAATTCTACATAGAAAGCTGAGGAATAAGTGTTCAAAATTATTCTTCTAAGAGGGAATATTAAGAATGTATACAAAAAATGAAACTTATAAAAATATCTAATATGAATGTCGCTTCAATACAAAATGGGTATGAGTTCAATTTGGAGTACCTATATTTTTGTATAGAAATTTTGATGAAAAGCCAGAAATATAAAGTTCACCTATAATAATGATCTGGAGATATGAGGTACACAATATAGGACAAAAAAAAAAGGATTTAAGAATGTATACTGATGTGAAATTTAAAATTTTTTTACAATAAATTGCGTAAAACTCATAAAGTAAAAGTACCATATTGAAGAAAATTGGGGCTATAAATATTTCGAATTTCGTCAATTCCAGCTTCAACAATTTGTTTTTTTTTCAATATTAATACGGACAGTGCAGTTGTCGGACAACAGTCGATTTTAGCATAAAATTTCAACTAAACATCTCTGGTTGTTTTCTATAAAAAGACTTGTCTCAAAATAGGATTGGTTAAAATTTCAGGGTGGTTTTTTTTGTGCATTTCGACCTGAAGATTTTTTATGGGAAATAGTAAACGGAAAAAAATCAATTGTTCGCCAACTGGATAAGAGTGAAGTACCTGTTGATCCTTCGGCTAAAACCAAAAAAATCGCCAGCGACAGCAGCAACCCCTTCGGTTGCAGCATTTCGACAAATATCCAAAGCAACGACACAATCACAGATGTAGAGGTAAAAAAAGTTGGTATTCACACTAAATTCACACCGCCAACATCGGTCGCATTTTCGCGCAACTTTGTACCGCTCAAGACGCTATTAGCATCAACTTCTTTCTTGGCTCAACACTTACAAGACGCTGGCTTGGACAAGACTGAAGTAACTGTCCCTACATTATTACATTCACCTGCTTCTCGATAGCTGCGAGCTAGAAAGCCGACTTAAATTGCATATATTTGGCCATGCCACTAACTCACTTCTTATAGTTCGGAAATTTCGGAAAGTGGGTTAAAAATTTTACAGAGTTTTCGAAGCTGACAAGGGCGCGCCTGATTGGGAGTTCGAAAACCGGTCGTTTTCACGTCGGAATGAATGGTGCGATGTTATTCTCACCCCATCATCGGAATTCGGAGATCAGAACAAAATTTTTCAGCATCAACGGTTTTTGAGTTATATAAAAAATTATTAGAATTTTTTTTTACGAACTTGGGAACTTATTTTGATTCAACCTCTATATGGACTAGATAACTCTGATTTCTGAGCTTAGTAGTCTCACGACGCTCAAACAAAAATTTGTCGGTAGTATTTTGTCGAGATTACTCGAAAACTTAAGAATTTGAAAGCTCACTATAATCAGATTCGAAAACTAAATAGACACTTGAGCTACAGTTTTCTTTCCTCAAATCTGCTGTACGATAATTTTTCTTCAAGTTACAGTTTGTTAAAAATAAGCTGAAGATTCGGAATTTTTAGTCTCTCAATTTGTAAGTTGCTGTAGGTTTATCTTGTTCTTTTTCTTCAGTTCTTCTACTTTTTGAATAAATTTTTTGCTTTATTTTTTTGATTACCTGTTACTCTTCAAGAAAGGCTATAGGCTAGGGAATAGTAGCGTAGAATAGAGTGAAGTGCAGTAATGGAGAGCAGACTAGAGTAGAGAAGTGAAATAAACTGATGTAAAGCAATTCATTTCTATTAAAAAAAAACATTTTTCAAAAACCATAATTTCAATGATGAAATACTGATAACGCCTTAACAGGGAGGCGATGAATACAATAATAAGAATTAATTCAGATGCATACTACCTGCTGATATCAATAATTTTACTCCTCGAAATTTAGACTGGATAGATGACTGTTCATTTAGGAATGAGAAGAGTTTTAAAATATGGAATGTTTTATTTGTATATAACATGATAGAAGACAACAATTCATAAAAAATAACAATGCAAAAGACATCACCAAAACATGAAAAATGTTAGGGACATGGAATAAAATATTCAGGCCTTTTCTTTAGCTTTACCTCTGCCCCTGGTTCCTCCTCTCGTATTTCTTGATCCTCTACCTCCCCTTGAACCTCTACCTCTAGCAGGACGTGAAGTTGCAGCAACTGCTCTAGATGCATCAGCATCATCATCATCATCAATGATTATACTAACGGCATCATCATCACTATCCAATGATTTATTCACCGCCCTCCTGCTTAAGATATTTTTCACCTATACAAGTAAAAGTTCTGAGATAAATTTTGAAGATTGTAATGAAGTAAGACCTTTACAAAAAATGTATATTAGAAACTAGGGTTCGAAAGTGATCTGAGAGGATTTCAGTTAAAAGCAATGTTGAAATCGTTTTTGAATCAATTTCTCTTACCTCTTCATCTTCATCCTGATCTCCCCTCATTTGTCGCAAGTTTTCCAAACAGCTTTCGATTTCATCTTCTTCAGGATCAAGTTCTTTCATTTTCTTCAACGTTTTCTCAAACTGGTGACTGAAAATAATACCAAAAAATAAAAAAAATTAAATAAAAACATGCGTCCTAATTCTCCAATATCTCGTTATTCAATTTGTTTACTCACTCTATTATCTGCAGAGGAGCCTCATTATCATCAGTATCAATATATTTCATTACACCATCTGTTAAACCCTTTGCAGAAAGAACAGTCATTTCATTTTTAACAAAATATTTCAATATGATATCTTCAACCCTACGAATATTTGGCTGCAAAGAAAATCAGGAAAATGAAGATTTTTTTCATCCAACAACTTACTTAAGTTTTGGTTAGGTGAGGTTGACATCCTAACAGTGGAAGATAAATTTTTCATTCAAGAAACTCACATTGAAACGAATATCTTCATCAAGATCCTTATCAAAGAGTGTGGTTTGCCTTTTGGCACCAGATACACTAATAAATTTCAGGATATCTTCAGGATTTGCAACCCTTCCCACAAATTGCTGACTGAATTTGATCGCATTGAAAAGTTGATCTTCATGCTTGTAATGAGCTCTTAATCGGATAAGTGGTAAGATACCTTCTGGGATGCGGTCTTCAAAAGGGAAACAGTAAAGAAAATTTCATGAACAAACAAGAAAATCTACTTACTTAACTGTGCTGCCTTTTCGATCATTTGTTCAACGTGCATACTTATCACCTTTTTACATTTTTCCAATTGATCTTGCATAGGAACTTCAGGAAAATCAAGTAAAAGATCTTCAAATATGAACGGACGAACAGTCCGAAGTTCAATTTCATCAATCTTGAATTGTTTCTTGTGAATCCTCAAGATACCCACTTTCTTGGTTAACGCTTCTCCTGCAGCCAATGATGTTGCAACAGAACTACCTAGATATGAAATTGAGTTCTTAGACCAATCAAATCATTATATTTTTTCCTCGATTTTTTCACTAACCTGGTTGTGTTATAAAAACTTCACCTACTTTTTCAGGCGTTATTCTGCAGTCATGTTCATGTCCCCACATAACTAAATCGATATCTTTGGGAATTGCGTCGGCAGGTATGAAATTTTTAGGGCCTCTTGGGGCTCTATTTTGATGTAATACCAATAAATTGAAGAATTCCTGATTGTTGAAATTATCAGGCTTAGCTATTGAGACCTACCAAAAAATAAAAACCCCTCAGCATCCCAACCTAGATTTCTGTATTTTTTTAGCAATATTTGCTTTCCTACCTTTTTTTCAAGAAAGAGCCTTCCCAACCGCTGGTCTGAAATATGTGATAAACCGTAGAGAGCCAATAAACTTCTTCCTTTTCTCATTAGAATTGGGTTGATTTCAACCCGAGTAAGATCCTGCCATCGACCGAAATAATTCACTAAGCCAGAGGATGCTAAAAGATCCATGGCAGATACATGGTTCCTACCAGTAGGATCATCATGATTGCCATGAATTGAAAAAACAGGGATTCCCACATTTAAGTTAGGATCCTCATAATTAACCTGTTTATTCAAAGTATGATCAAAATTGATTTGTTGATCGGACAATATTTCTATACTGACTGGATTATCCCCTAAGCAATATCTGTAATAATTAATTTGTTTAACTAAAATTTAAAAAAACCAAGGGAAGATCAGCTTACTTTCTGAGCAACCTTATACATTTATTGAAACAAGAAGGACTAGGTTTTGTATCATGAAACAAATCACCCCCTAATAGAATAAAATCAACTTTTGCAGCAATAGCTATTTTCAATATTTCTTCGAATGTATTGAAAGTGTCTTCTCCTGCAGAGAATACCAAGTATCAGAAAAATCTGGTCTAAAAGAAATACTGAGATTACCTCTAATAGAATCATTTTCTTTGTAGCCTAAGTGAATATCGGTAGCTAACATTATTTTGAATTGATCTGTTTCAATGGGTTCATTCTGAGTCATTTCATCATCTTCAAAAGAATCGTTGATTGTATCTTCTTCGCTATCCATAATTAATCACTAATTCAACAAAAATTAAAGAACCGGAAATATCGGTTAAATAACGTGGAACCTATTTTTTTAACACTTGGAATTTTCATCAAAAAATTCTCATTTTGATTGAAGTTCACGTTTATAAAATAACGTTTTGTTTACACTTTTGGGGAAAATTGAAATTTCAAACCTATAACCTATAATTGACATGTGACATTGGCGCCAATTTTCAAATAATCATACATATATTATCTATGATTCTGCAAAATTCCACTCAGTGCAGGCAAAATAATAACTATGGATAGCTAGCGACCTCTGGCAGGTGTACTGAAAGTTCTCTTGATAGGGCACTCATTTTTTTTAAGGATGTTTCGTTGTCACGAATCAAAAAGCAATTTGTCAGTACGGATATATTTAGCATATATCTCAGAATTTTAAATTAAACAATTATTTACAGGAGTAATTCGAAAATGATGTTGTCAATAATACATGATATTCCTTTTTCTAAATTTTTGTGATTCTTCCTCGAAGAACTCAGTTTTTCAATGGAACTTATTTGTTTCTTGGTAACAACTATCCAAGGTTTCCTCAGCTATTCTGGTCAAGCTGTCTGTGTAATTTTGATTGGTATTTGCTGCATCATTGAAGAACAAACTGTTTTGTAGGGACATCGAGAAGGTGTTGATGTCGAAGTTATAACCTTGTGCCACATTTTCTTCTTGAACTGGCTTGTATTCCATATTTCGTTGTTCCATTGGCGGTACATTCATTGGAAAACTATTTGTCGTGAATGTTTGATGGAAAGATTTGCTTGATCCTGGTTGAACCGGTTGAGGGTAGGGGTAGGGTAAATGCGATACTCCACTAGTCGACGGAATATTCAGTTGGCATGTATTTGTGGCTATATTTGCGTATAGAATATTTTGTGGCATCTCTGGAGCAGTTTGGGCGGTAGGTGCTGAAATTATGATGAAAATTAAACACAAAAAAATAAAATATATTATATGTATGAAAATAAATTTATTCAATCGAAGTCACTTGGTGGTGAAATTAACAAACGTGATAGGTAGGCTTTATGCTTCGAGATATTTTTTAACAGTCCCTATTAACCGTCCTACCTAAGCTATCTATCGTGTTTGTAAAGTTTGCCACCAGGTGTCGCTATCGATTTTAATTCCAACCTTACCTGTCTCGCTTCTGATGTTCATAAATGGATTGTAACCTGGAATAAAATATAAAGAAATAATTTAATATTTTATGGTTCATTCGATTCTTATTTTATATACAGGTTGGGACTTTCAGGGAGAAACAAAAGCCACCTTCTAAATCAAAAACTCACCGCAATTTTCGAAGCAACGGGCCAAATCGAGTAGATTGTCTATTTTAGGCTTCTTCCTTTTTCTACCAACTTCATCGGACGGTAGGTACTCAAAAGGTATGGATTCGCTGACAGCGTTATCTGAGGGTCTTCTGAGCTGAACCAAAACCCTCACCGGATTCTCAATTTCTAGGTTATAAAATTTAGGGGCTCTGAAAGAAATGGCCACTTGTCTGTGTATTTGGGACGAGGTGAACATCCCATAGTCCTCCCACACCAAAACTCCGTTTTTTTCTTCGTAGAATCTCACTTGTACATCGTCTTTGGCGACCTGAAAGTGAAAAGGTTGCAGTATTTGAGGGGAGAGATAACGAAATTTAAGGGTTCAGTGGTGATATATGTATCAAATGCTTATTATACAGGTTATTATGAGGGTCTCGAGAACTATAAGAGCAAGCAAACTTGAACCTTCTTAGGCACTTTTATATGTATAATCTACAGACGAAAGACTTTTTCCCAATTCAAAACTAACAAATTCAATGAAAGTTTGCATTTAAAAAAAAACGCGAAAAAAGTTCGCGTAATGATTCGAAATGAAAAAATGTTTTGAGCTCGTCAGCGGATTCTACGTAAAAAAGTGCTTATAGGAGGTTCATGTTTCATATCTGTAACTTCAAGAAAAAATAAGTTATGAGAACTTTTCGAAATCGTCAAAATCTCATTTCTTGCTAATAACACAAAAACGAAGAATCGTAGGAGGCTACGGTTTTCACCATTCTTTGTTTCTCTGAAACAATCCGTTTTCTTCATACGTTTTCTTCTAACTCTCATAGTTCTCGAGATCCCTCATAGTAGTCAACTAGTTTCGAGGAAATTTTCTTCTCTATTTCTTGGAAGATTAAAGTAGGTTCGTGATAACTTTTGGCTTTAAAAAAACGTTTCTCCCTAAATTTGAGCTTTTTCTGGAGATTATTTTTTGGAACAAAGGTTTTTAAAGCGCTTGTCTATCGTTTTTCAATTTTCGAGATCCATCTGCTCTACAAATAATTTGGGACATCCTGTATACAACGAGGACTCACCATGTGAATACGGGGAACAAATAGATTACCTTGCCACAAAGAATGATAATTTCCTGTTGCTCGTCTACTCTAGTAACGCAGTGGGAAATTCTGTAGATGATCAGGTCGGTCTTATTTTTTCTGTCATAAATTGGATCGCTGACGACCGGTGGAATTGGCACGGTGAATTTTCCATTTTCTCCCTCTGTGAAAACCTGAAAGCATAGTCTCACGGCGGTGAAATCGTACACTGACTGATCTGTACTGAAACCAGCTGAAAATAAGATGGAAAAAATTAAAAGATGAAAAGGAAAATTTCTATGCAACTTACTTCTGAAAGGATCTATCTTGAGTGCCTTCCTTTCTTTGAGCGATTCAGCTGCGTCTTTTTTCCTCACGCATTTTATTCCTATGTTGGAAAATTCTACTATATTTGTTCCCTCAGGAACCTTGACTGTACATACTCCCTTTTTGCATCCTTGTTTTCCATCAATATTGAAAGGATGAGGCCTGGGAATCAGTATTAGGTATATTTAAGTTAGTTTCTCAATTTCGATTTAGAATGGTTTAAGATGGACAAAATGGAACTATTAACAGCGTTTGTTGAAATGTACAGGGTGGGCAAATTTCGATGTTTTAGCACTACAGTTTTTAAACCAGAGGAGATACACAAAATCTGATACCCCATTCTCGTTCTCTTTTTCTGAGAAACTAACAATAGTAGTAGTCATTTTTGACCACTTTCTTTTGTTTTCGAGTTATAAGCAAAAATTGGAAAAATGACGATATCGTAATAAATTTATATCTCCACTAATACTGACGATAGAGCTCTGAAATTGAAACATTATACAGGCACTTTTTTACTAGAATCCAGTAGCGTGCTCGCCTTTTTAGCAGGATTTTCAATTACAAAGCTATGACCCAAAGTTATGTTTTTTTAAATGGGAACTCTAGATTTCTGGGCAATTTTTCGAAACCTTAATTTTTACTGATTTCAAAAATATATAACATCATATGGTTTGTATCAATATAAATAATAGAAAATGGCCAAAAACCTTTTTTCACAATATTTCTATGGTTTCAATTTTTGATGAGCATAGAAAAATATAGCATCGTATGATTACCAGTGCCTCCTTCTATAAGTCCTTTCATTATTATGAAAATTCATGGAATATATCTTGATTCAAATTTTGTGAAAATTGGTAAAAAGCATAGAAAGAATGACATTGCCGGAAGGAGACTGCTTTTGGTATAGGAATTCCTATTTTTCTGTGCTCGTCAAAAGTTGAAACCATAGAAATACTGGAAAAAAGTGTTTTTGACCATTTTCTATTATTTATATTGTTACAAACCATATGATGTTATATATTTTTGAAATCAGTAAAAATTAAGCTTTCGAAAAATTGCACAGAAATCTAGTGTTCCCTTTTAAAAAACATAACTTTGGGTCATAGCTTCGTAATTGAAAATCCTGCTATAAAGGCGAGCACGCCACTGGATTCTACGTAAAAAAGTGTCTGCATAATGTTTCAATTTCAGAGCTCCATCATCAGTATTAGCAGAGATATAAATTTATTTCGATATCGCCATTTTTCCACTTTTTGCATATAACTCGAAAACAAAAGAAAGTGGCCAAAGATGACTACTACTATTGTTTGTTTCTCAGAAAAAGAGAACGAGAATGGGGTATCAGATTTTGTGTTTCTCCTCTGGTTTAAAAACTGTAGTGCTAAAACATCGAAATTTTTTTTTGCAGAATCCAACGTTGAACGTTTCGTTATTGAAAATAAGTATCCCATAAACTAAACTATACTATGATATAAGATTTCGAAAGAGAATCTGTTCGTCCATCATACTGGAGCTAAATCAATTAAATTGACGACAAAAATCAGTTGCTATTCGACAAAAACTATCCCAGATTTTAGACTCTATCGAATTATTGATTCAAATCGAGCAACGAAACAAAACAAATGTAAGGCACAATTTTCAATTATTTTGCTTATCCTGCACAAATTGTGACCATGGGGTTTCGAATATTGTTGATATTTTTATCATTTTATCACTTAAGAGGGATCTACACCGTTTTTTTTAATAATTCAATTCAATCAGTTGGTCACCTCGGAAAGTCAGAAATTTTGTATTCTTCAAACAGAAAAAAAAATTTTAATGGAAGAACAAATATTCATTCATGATATTAACTTTCCGAGGTGCAATTATCTCTTCTATGAATTTCCACATGAAAAAATTTCTCTAAAAGTCTGGCCATTGGCTACAATTCGTATCCTGGTGAAATTGAAAAAAAACGTTCGTTAAATGCTGCCATCTTTTTAACGAGTGTAACGAGTGTGGAAACTATTGTAATATCCGTAACTTCTACTTCTACTATCGTTCAAGTGTTCCGGAACACCCCAAATTCTGGTAGTCTTTCCCCCCTTTACGCCTTATACGGATGGCGGGAAAGTCCTGTGGTATAAACTCCTCTTAAAACTTTTATGAATATAACAAATAATATTAATGATTACACGGGATTAATGTCGTTGATTTGAAGATTGGAGCATCAATAATATCAACCTTTAAAATTCCAACGACTTTTGATTTTTCTGCAGCGGAATGACACATCGACAGTTCGTTATTGAAAATAACACGACTCTACAAAAAAATTTTTGTTCTTTGTCCTAACGTTTATACTAGGATTTTCCGGTTAATTATGCACAAAAACGAAAAGAAAATAACTTTTTTTGGTATAAAGTTTGCTTTTGTGATAGTTATGGTATTAATAGTCGTTCTTCATTTTTTTTATTATATAATTTTTAATAATTCAAAAACACCGTCCGATGAGAGTGGTGTGTTTACGTTTACAAGGTGCCGCTAGAGGGCACTCGAGTCATAAACAATGATCAGGTGTTGTTTACTAGCCCAGACAAACTTCAAATATCGTCAAGAAAGTGTTAATATGATGCTGATGCATTTTGTTTTATATGTGGTCAATTTATTATTATTCGTGACGTGAAATACGAATTGAATACATCTCACGTTCTCTCTGAAGCCTATGAAGCATATTTTGACTTTCCTGTTTGAAATCAAGACAAGCCATGGGCTCCACAAGTTGCTTGTTTTTATTGTAAATGCTATCGTTGAATCAGTCTCCTAAACACAGAAGCAAAGTTTTTCATGCCATATATTTTTTTTTCGTCTAATTGGGATCTACACTATCGAAATTTTATGCTTTGCAGTCAAAGTCAAATTTGGTGTTGACCCGTGTAATCATAGGCGTAGCCAGGGTTGAGTTTCGGGGGGGGTTTTGAAATGAAATTTTTCTGATTTTGACATATAAATTGAGACTTTTTGAAACTAATATTATGTAACTATATTATTTCGGGGGGGGTTTGAACCCCCAAAACCCCCCCCCTAGCTACGCCCGTGCGTGTAATCATCCATAAACTGAACAGAAATTTTACCGATTTGAGTTATAATATTTCGAAAACAAATCAGATCTTCCCTATTGAGATGAATACTTATTGTAAAAATTGTAATCGAAATAAACATTAATATTATTATTATTATTATTATTATTATTAAGACTGGGCTTTTTAAAACGAAACAGACGAGACAACCACCTTAATTGTTGAAGAAAGTAATTACCAATAATAATTATTTCGTTGTCTAATGTTGACAATTAATGGTTACCATCGTAACCACAGAATGAATTAGTCAAATAATTGATGATTTCACATAGCATGGTTAGCGGAATGACTGGTACTGTACGAAATTCAAAATTGAATATCTCGAAAACAAATGCATTAAATGAGAAAAAAATTAATACGCTGAATTCAGAATAAAAAGACCTTTCAAATGGGGTATCACTCACCCTATCTTTCCTATTCAAAATTTAGGGGTTGGTGTTCTAACACTAAGGGTTGAAGCGATATATTTGTGAATTTTATCTTGAAAGTTGTCCCCCTCGAAACAAAAATCGATGTGTCCGAGCATTTTTTCGAAATAAATTTATTCCGCCCGTTATCTCGTCTGTTTCGTTTTAAAAAGCCCACCCAGTATATGTACCTTTATCTCGGAAAGTACTAGAGCAGAATCAATTAAATATAATTGAAAACTGTATTGCTATTCGACGAAAACCCTCCAAGGTTTTAGTTTCAATCGAAGTCATTCAAAGATTGGAAACTGAGCAACAAAACGAAGAAAATTTTATGTTAAAAATTTAAAAAATGGGGTTGCATGGTACTCTGTGCCTGAACGTAAGACTTTACTCTAAAGTTTTTGGTAATTTGGCAGATCCGACACAAATTGTCGGCTAATTAATCCCTCAGTGTTTTTTAGAACCCGTAAAAAAATTAAAACCTGTCAACTCGTCATCGCTTTCCAAAGGCTGCATCTTGGAAGGGAGGTCGATTTCGAAAAAAATTTAATAAGAACAACCCCTGCTTATTTTCATCGAGGAATCATCTCCCTAAGTCCTTCGCATTTGTTTACAGACACCCTGTATACTCGGATCAGCGACTTTGACAGGACCGACAATGAACTGAAAATAAAGAACGTTGATTTTTCGTCTGATGAAGGAGTCTGATATAGACTCCGAAACGTTACAATATAAAATTATAATTTCAACGCTCTTTATTTTCAGTTCATTGTCAGGCAACAATTTTTTCTAGTTGATTTGCTCCTGACAAATTAGTGCAAGAATTTACGCAGGAGCAAATCGTTTATTTCATTTTTAATTGATTTTGTTTCAGAGATTGGGAGTGAAAACCCTAAAAAGTTTATTAAGTCTATATTTTTTCGATTTCCTGTGGTTTTCCTAAATTTTTATCAATTTTCTGAGAAAAATGTCCCTCGTTGAATATCATTCATCCCGCCTTGGTGATTCAAAAAGAGGGTTTATCTCAATAAGTGCAGGGATAAATGATAAATCATATTCCTGGAAAAAAATAATTACCTGTACGGCGCGTCCTTTGTTACACAAGAAACAATGACTACTGCTTTTCCTTTGTATCCGATTATTTGAATAGTCGGATAAGTCCTGCGGATCGACGTAGAAGAAATACCTACTAAGGTACTAAAACCTTCACTTTCATAACGAAACCTAGAACGATCTGGGGCAGGCTGCTCTGTTATCTTGACGAAAGGTGTGTAAGTAGGTTCCATCGTAAAATGTTTATCTTCCTCCTATTGTTACGGGAAAATCTGAAAATATTTCTATGCTCTAATGGATGTGATACAGCTTATTCGTTGAATTTTAGGGGAATTACTGAATACCGTTGTAAATCTTATCAATGAATCTCCTTAACGACACCCTTGTAAACAATTTGTCACTTCAGTTTTTGAATGCAAATTAACCTGCAAATGGATATTTGCGGCAATTACTACCTGGTTTTCCTCAGAAACGGGTACGAATTTTACGATTCTGTTGAATAGCTGTCTATAGAATCATTTTTAGAAGGTTCCTAATCGATTTTTAAATATCTCAAACGAACATTCTTGAATGGACCTTTCGTGGAATTAATGTACAGTAAGTAATCAGGAAAATCTACGAAAGGGTCTATCAATATTCAAAATTTCAGTATTTCAGGTACACAGAGGGTGTTCCGGTTAATGTTCTAAAATGTGGTGTCACTTTATCATGAGCCCCAAAAATGATAAATATTTTGTCAAAATTTGAGACGAATGAACGATCACGTTCTGAAATATATTACTATCTGTTTTATCAAACAAGTACCTACTAGAAGGAATACACTCTGAAGTACAGGGTGGGCAAAACTCGTTGTCGACTCTGAGGGGATCTCGAACTATAGCAGCTAGAAAAAATCTCGAACTATAGCAGCTAGAAAAAAACGGATGACACATCCTCGAGCTCTTCATTAATGACTAATCCAAATCTGAAAACAGAATCGGCCTATCATTTTTAGATTTCGAGTTATAAACAAAAATTGAGATTTTTAAGATTCCGAAAAGTTTTCATAACCCTTTTGTCTTTGAAGTTACAGATCTGAAACTTGAACCTTCTTAGGCACTTTCATACGTAGAATCTACTGACAAAAGATTTTTTTCCAACTCAAAAATAACAAATTCAATGAAAGTTTGCATTTAAAAAAATTAAAGTTCACCTAATGATTGGAAATACGAAATGAAAGAATATTTTGAGCTCAGCAGTGGATTCTACATAAAAAAGTGCCTGTAGAAGGTTCAAGTTCCAGATTTGTAACTTCAAAGACAAAAAAGTTATAAGAATTTTACGAAATTGTTTAACTCAAAAACGAAGTATCGTAATAAGAGACTGCGGTTTTCACCATTCTTTGTTTCTCCGAAAATGAGCTAGGAAATGTGTCATCTGTTTTCTTCTAGCTGCTAAAGTTCTCGAAATCCTCTCAGTAGACAACGAATTTTGCCCACCCTGTACAGGGTGCCTAAATTCTCTAAGGAAAAAATTTTAATTTTTCAAACGATTTTATAGGTATAAATATAAATATATCTACTACCTACTATATGCTATATAATGTAAATATAGTAACGCTGTGCATTTATTTCAAAACTAAACCCGTTAAAAAATGAATTACAACACTGGTGGTTCATCCCTATAATTGCAAGGGTTAATCACCCTTAAAACTTGTTTGGCAAGAAATTATTATTTCCTGTGCTTCGAAGATTTGGATGCATGGAGTCTGATTTAAATTCAGACATATTCAATTCAATCTGAATGTGATCAAGAGGAATAAAATAATAAATAAAATCTTCTTTTTGGAGTTAAGCAAAGTGTTTACTTTGCTTCAAACGAAGTATTCATTACCTAATATCCTTAAAAGAAAAAACTTACCTACCTTACAAATCCAATCAATTTTTCATCGACAAAACTTCAATTTGAAATTGTGGTAAATCCTACGATATGGGAGCACTATCACTACAACTTCTCATCCAAAAATAGAGAACAGACTGAATCACAGAACACAAATAAAGTGAATATTCCTTATTTAACCACCAGGTATACACAAATCACAGAATAATATATTCAGGCATAAAGTTGAGCGAAAAAGTATGAGAGAGACCAATACTTCACGCAGCCAATCCACAAAATAGCACCACCGTAGCTCCGCCTTCTCTGACCAATTGAATTCTTCCCCAGTGTGACGTAATATATACAGGGAGATTTACGATGAATAACTAACATTCAGAAGAAGCAATTTGCAATAGTATTTGATTTTTTTTAAATGTAACACCCTATATTTGACCTCAAAAATGGAATGGCAAGCTCAAGTTATGATGAGTTTCTTCAGATTACTTTATAGCTCAGAAGCACCCTTTACGAGATAATGGCGAAACGCGAAACATTGAAAATACGGAGTTTTTTTTATTTATGAAGAAACTAGTTACGCCAGCGGTTCAGACAAGTTAGCTACTTCTACATATAAAAGAAAATTTCAACTCTGGAATATACAGAGTGATTATAATTAATTCTCAAACATCAACTACAAATAATAGTCGAAAACGTTCATATTTCAAATTGCACACCCGGTATTTCTATATCTCGTTGAACGTAAAAATTAATTTCGAAACTATCTTTATAAAATTTTCCTATATCTAAACCTGATAGTTTCTGAGCAATTTTCGATTTTTAATCAAAACTAGTAAACGATTTTCGCCATTATCTCGTAAACGTCCTTCTAAGGTATAAAGTGATCTGAAGAAAATCATCATAATTTGATCTTGCCATTCCATTTTTGAGGTCAAATACAGGGTGTTACATAAAAAAGTGTAACTTTTATCTATATCTTTGTTTTCTAATACCCTGTATTGTATATTAAAATTGCGCTTTTCAACATATCAAAAAAAATATTTTCAAAATATCTTTATTTACTCCCTCAAAATGAGCGCCGCCACGTCTGGGGTTGGCTACCCGGTATAATAAACGTCTTGTCTCTAATTGTTCTTCCAATAAAAAAAAAACTCAAAAACTAGTTCGGTCAAGTTGGCAGGTCATTTTCATTGATAATGAACTATATTGTGTCAGCTTATTGAATGTCTCCACTCAGAGTTTGCCTTGAGTGGATTTTCTTAGGTTTTTTATTCAGATATTAATATTGTAACAACCTTAAAGATTTCAAGGAACAAATCTCATTAAATATGAGACTTTGAAAATCACTCAGAATATGATGGAAAACTTTGGTCTATATCTTTGTTTTCGAAGACCCTGTCCTATATGACAATAATTTTAACTTTTGAACACCCTATACACACACCACAAGAAAAGATTTTCGAAATTTCTTCATTACTCCCGCAAAATAAGCGCCGCGTCTGGGGTGGGCCACCCGGTATATTATGTATCAACAATTCTGAGCAACTGAAGTAATAAAGATATATATTTATCGAAATTGTTTTATATAAATGAACATCATTACATAAAAAATCCATGAAATCAATTTTCACGTATAAGCCTCATTCTTGCTCATATGCAGTTTCGTCCAGGTCATAGGCGGCCTTTTCTTGTTTTTTCGTTTGACGATACAAATATTCCTTAGTCATGCTCATTGCTGAGAACATTTGTCGACTTTTCCTCAAGATTGGATCACTGAGGTACCAACTGTCGCTAGGCCTGAAGACGTTTTCCCAATGGCATTTCCATATCATCCATCGCATATAATAGATGGAATAGCCGATTGATGAATATATGGGCAAATACAGCACCGCGTTCATCATCTGTAAACACAGTTAAATTTTCGCGAAACACCTCTAAGCTTTCATCATAATTCGTCTCGAATTGGGCTATAGAAGCTAGATAGACAGATAGATAAAATATTCTGTGTTCTGTATCGAAACTTTGGACAAGGAATAAATTAATTTATTGGTCTGTGATCTGAACGTAGTGCTTAGCTTGTACCGCCATATGATTCACAGAACTTCGTATACAAAATTAGTCACTAAGAAATTTCGATGGAGATCAGCATATCATAGAAAATCATAAAGTTTGCTAATTTCCTTCGAAATTATGTGTTTGAATTAGTGGAAATATGGGACATATGCTTTTGTCTTCATCTGGGTTTCGATATGGAGGAGATTGAATCGGTTCTCGTTTCATACTTGGTGGCGCTCTGTATTACTCCATAGTCGATAGCACTCAGTAGCGTCTGCCAGTATTGAATAAGAGTCCCGTCAATTCCAAACCATTTTTCCATCGGAGAAGAAGCTATGTTGCCCTGACGTGGTCGAATGAGACCTAAACCATGGTAAGCATCTGCTTTTCTTCAGTGGCGGGGGTATACATCTGAACAGAGACAACCATCAGAGGTTGCCTCTGATCTGAATTAATCTTTATTATTATGTGTTTGGTTATAAGCGATTTTTTCTCAATCCTCTGATGAGCCAACGGCAATACACTCACCAACTGTTTTGCAACGGAAATATCCATCACACGCATTTTCTCGTAGAACTCCCATACGCTCATAATCCACATTACGCATAGTATCGCCGGTGACAGAAATAGCAAGATTTGCCAGTAGAAGGGCAACCGGAAGCCAAGCATGAAATGTAGATCATCTACGACGGTGGTCAGTCCGTAAATGTACAAAATGACACCGGTCTGAATCAAATTCATCAGTAGAATCATCGGCCCTTTGACAACCATCCAAATGAGTTGCTTCTGTATAAAAGTACTGAATGAAGTGAACATCGTGGTGCCGCACAGAAAAGCGACTGCGTAAACTGCGCAACTGATCACCATGAAATAGTTTTCAACTTTAGGGAATCTGTTGAAAATCGTTCTCACGATGACGAAAGTAATCAGCATACACTTCGAGAACACTGAAACAAAGGACCAATCTATGGTTAAGTCATAGAGAAGTAATCACAGAACACTCATACAATAATATGAATTCTTTGGTTCACCCTAAATTTTTCTTTTCTTTTCTCGGAGGATGAGATAAAACTATAATAAACTCTGTTTCTACTCACCTACGAGAAAAACTTGTGAATAAAAAATCCACTGCCATAGCCTTTCCGGCCCATCCAATCTTTGCAGCATTCTAGGAACTTTGGACCAAAATTCGGGTTCTGTATCTCCCATGATTTCTTCAATACTCTGGCTGGAGAAATAGCTGAGGTTTCCACAAAGACTGAAGTAAAGCACACCGTAAAGAGTTGTGACCGTAATATTCACGAGCATCAACATCAGGGCATTCAAATAAGAATGTCCCCTGAACTTATTCTGTGCTCCCAGAGTTCGCAATCCCCCTAATGAAAAAAAATATATGTAAAACAATGAATAAGTGAAAAAATATGTAGGGGAGAGTTCCTTTGAATCGGACGGCCCATGAACCGGACGCTACAGTTTTCTACTACACTCGATGGTAATTTAGCACCCTTTACGTAAATCCCATTTTTGCAACAAGGCGCGAGCCACAGGGTTGGCCATTTTCCAAGAGATATCGATCGATGTTGCAAAAATAGGATTTACGTAAAGGATGCTAAATTACTATCGAGTGTAGTAGAAAACTGTAGCGTCCGGTTCATGGGCCGTCCGATTCAAAGGAACTCTCCCCTACGGGAAGGCGAAAAATAAGGGAGTTCTCACCTCCACCTATACCATTGGAGTTGATGACGTATTCAAAACATATTATCCAAGGGGTCTTGTTCTTGAAAACATTCCAGTCCCAGTAAAAAATATATACGAGGCCACTGCCTGAACCGCGCTGTATGAGTGAACAATATAACAGGATGGTGAATTCGATTGCTGCGAATATGAGTGACCAATACACAACTTTTTCTATGACCATTATACCTTTGAAAGTTATCGCGTACGCAATCAATGTGACCCCCAAACAGTATCCCACACTTTTCCACTGAAACATTCCTTGAAGAAACTGTTAGTTTCCAAACCATTATTGGGTTTTTTGGGGGTCTCGACTTACCGATATCTATGTTTTGAACTACCAACCACCAATATTGATTGTGACTACTTTCCCATAAAGCTTTGTCACATTTGGGTTTCCCATGAAGGTCATAGCAATCCAATCGTTTAGAAACGTTAGTTTCAAGGGTGAAACAATACTCCGTGTTCCAGTCGTTATTGCAGGAGTCCCAACCTGCAGTAAATATTTCAACTTATTCTAAGTATGATCACACAAGATTCGATTTCACACACCTCGACCCAAGCCAATTGTTTTTGGGCAAACGGAAAGCTTTACATGAACTTACCGCTCTGGGTGGAGAAAGAATTAATCATATATCTGGCAAGATAGGCTAGCACGCTCAAATCCTCTACGAGCATCACTAGTAAATATAAAAGACAGAGATATCCCATCCCTTTGAAAACTGGACAAAGGGCCCAAATACGAATAAGTCCTTTTTGACCATATTGGCTCAAGCTCAACTCCAAAATCACCAAGGGTATGCCAAGAGCCGTACTGAATAAAAGATAGGGTCCTAAGAATCCAGCTCCTAATACTTTCATATTGTTGAAGAGGTGCAGAGTATTGCTGAGGCCAAGTACGAATCCTATCAAACCAACCGTATAATAACGATTGGAAGTCCATGTAGTTTGTAGATTAGTGAAGCTCAAGGTACTATCACTCATTTCTTGTCTAATTTGAATCTGTTCCTTCTATATGAATTTAAATTTCAATTATAATAATTGTCAGTTGACTACCTCAACCTTTCTGTGATTTCTCCTCAATTTGAATGAAAGTTATTGGGAATTCAAAACAAGCGATACGCCCTCTGGTGCTAATTTTTATAAATAAAAAGTTAATGCACTTTTGTTTGTTTACATCGAGGAACGGAGTATATTTTGGTGTTTCAATTAGAGTTTTCATGAAAAATATATCTTAATTTGTTGAAAATATCTTCATCTCGTGACAATGGGGAAAGTTTAGAGAAGTTGTCATAATTTGCATCCTTTGAGCAAATCTTCGATTACGAATTTCTTGTGGAGATGTAAGTTTTTACGATTTGCCATGATGAAATGAACTTTTAGTCAATGTTTGGGGTCCAAATTTTAACATATGTATCTCGTCCTTTTATAGCATGGTAAAGTTTTTGTACATTTCAAATTTGTTACGAATAATAGAAAGTGAATTAAATAACCTGGATATATAACCTTTTAGCCATTGTATATAATGGAGAAGGCAAAATATCATAGTTGTGGCTGTCCATATAATCAATTTCCTTCTATTATGATCGTGTAAAGAGCCAAGAAGTTCAGATTTAAAAAATCTTGCTCTCTTTTATCAGCTGATTCAGAACATAGTCGGAATTTTTTTCATATATTCTATTACTTCATGACCTAAAATTGATAATAATTAACACACTTGAATCCATTTGCAACAGCCAATCTTCAAAATTGAGGAAAACCAACTATTAAATGAGAAAAAAGGTTTATTTGACGAAAATATCAAAATCCCCTTCAAAAATGACAATGACTGCATTAACTTTTTATTTCGAACTGTCATTACCATGTCGCATGTCGCTGCAATCTACATTTGAATTGCCAATCATTATAATCCTATTTATGATTATAATTTTGATATCTCTTTTTTGATCATCAACTAATTAATGTAGGTATCAGCAAAATCAGTTGACTTCTGGTAAAATTCGTTACTTGTAGAACAGGTATGTTACATATCATATGTTACATCAAAGATCCTCTTTGGTTACATATCATATAAAACTAAAATTATTTATTTGCTCATTTCATATACTGTCTGTTCCGATATTCCTGAACAGTACTGTCAGTATTTCAGAGACGATGCCTATTGGCCCAGTCGTTCGAGTTCTATTGTTGTTCGATTGCGGGCCAGTAAAACCAGCAATATCGGAACAGGCCCATAATCTCGTTCAATCATTTTTTTATTGCTGATGAAAAAATAGAAGTCCTTGAATATTTCAGATTGGCACCATAAACCAAATATTAATCTAGTTTAATCTAATATTTGCCACAAACTGCTGTGATCGCAGTTTTAATGCCCGTACTCAATAAAGAAGATTTCCTTCTCTTTGGGACAAAGATTAAAGGCATATTTTGGCGATTAAGCGTCAAGCGTCTTACGGCCGGTTTCATAATCAAACCTAAAGCCGCTTTAACTTTAAAGCTTCCTTTAACCCTACTAACGGCCGATTTCATAATCAAACCTAAAGTCGCTTTAATTCTAAAGCTTCCTTTAAAATCCGGTTTCATAATCAAATTTGAAGTCACTTTAAGCTTAAAGTTTCCTTTACTGTCATTTTTAGTAGGGTTAAAGGAAGCTTTAAAGTTAAAGCGGCTTTAGGTTCGATTATGAAACTGGCTGTAACTCTACTAAAAATGACAGTAAAGGAAGCTTTAAGCTTAAAGTGACGTTAAATTCGATTATGAAACTTGACATTAAAATGACAGCAAAGGAAGCTTTAAGCTTAAAGTGACTTTAAATTTGATTATGAAACCGGACGTTAATCGATGTCTTAAAGCGTCTTTAAGCGTGACGTCCGTCATTAATTTTGTTGTCGCAAAAATAGAATATCGCTGATGGTTGAGTAATCTGTCGTCGTCATTAGACAGCGAATAGAATTGTGAATTTTTCAATTTCTTTTCTTTGGCCATTATTTAAAAAATATTTATTCATTCTAAATGATAATGCAGCAACTGCATTATTGGCAGTAAAAGCACTCTTCCCTAGTAGAAATTCAAATCAAATTCGATATAAACAACATATTCTCCCTTCTTCTTTACCTCTTTCCGCTTAAGACGACACAGGCGCTCTCGAGAGACCGCCAGGTTCCGCTTAATGCGTCTTAAAGACTGACGTCATGACTTACTGCCAATTCACAATGATGTTAATGGTTATGGTAATGTTAACGGTGAGCTACAATGTAAACGCTTGAATAATAATAAATAATTGAGCTCCTACGATACTGTTCACATCAATGTTAATGTCAAGCGTAATGTTAATGATAATTATGAATATTTCTTGAATTTATTATTATTTAAGCGTTAACATCGTAGCTCACTTTTAACATTACCATTACCATTAACATCATTGTGAATTGGCAGTTATTCACTCGAATAGCACCGCTCAAAAACGCCTGACGCGTCTCAATCGCGAAAATATGGCTTAACTTCCTCCTTCAGTCAGTGTCAGAGATATCTCTGGTCAGTGTTCTGTGGTTGGGTATTTGAAAAAAAGAAAAAAATTAAAAAAAAAAAGAAAAAGAATCGAAAACTAAATCTCCATGCTTATCTGTGGTTTGCTACAACTGTAGATCCACAGCTCAGTTCTCAGTCTCAGTCATAAAGTAAGTCAAGATAGAGGGGAAACTCAGCTACAAAAACTGGACCCCTTATTTAGTTTGTTGAACCACCGCATGGGGTCGCTTCCATCGCTGATTTTACGTTTGTAAACATTTCCATAAACTCATTCTTTTCGTCTTTGTCTGCAGTGTGAAGTGCATCATGATTACTAAGTGTTTTTTCTGATAATTGAATAAGATGTCGGAAAATAGAAATATTAAAAGCAATAAATTTTGTGTGCCGAACTGTGGTGATAAGACTAGTAGACGTCATCGGTTTCCTGAAGCAGATAATAAACAACCGGAAATTATCAAACTTTGGATGGAAAAAGTTTGTAATCCCTTGTTGACTACTAAAAGTACTGAACAAATACGAAAATCCTATTTTGAGTGAAAGTGTGAATTTATTTTTTACATATATATGGGAATTATTGGTTACATGAATATTAGTGCTTTATGATAAAGGGTTCTCCCAAATTGAATTGAATTGAAAAAATCAGCAAAGTACTGATGAAACGTCGACTAAGTTAAAAAAAAAACAGTGTTTTCCTTCAGTCCTATAACCAATAATTCCCATAGGACATTATAATTATTTCTATTTTATATTTTACATATATGGCCATACACTTTGATGTACATATCGACATTAGAATCATTTCTATTTTATTTTTTTCCTATCAAGTCCATACACTTTGATGTATATATGGACATTAGAATTATTTCTATTTTATTTTGTACTCATAAACCCATACACTTTGATGTATATTATATGGACATTAGAATTATTTCTATTTTATTTTTTACTTATAAACCCATAAACTTTGATGTATATTATATGGACATTAGAATTATTTTTATTTTATTCTTTACATATAAGGCCATACACTGTGATGTATATATGATTTATTTATGAAGAAATATAGTTATATCATTGCCTACATATGTGTTTTTTTTATTCAAGTCATCAAGCTTCTGAGAACATTGGATTTGAAACAACTCGTACTGGAATGGTAATATAGCATCTTGACATGCTATATTAACTCATTCCAGTACGTTGTTTCAATCCCGAACTTCAAAAATCAAATCAAATGATTTTAAATAGGAAGCATTTCAAATTTTCCCGCTCATTTGTTTCGAATTCCGGCCGCCAGAGGGCGCTTTTATTTCCTCGAACCACCGCATGGGGGCGCTGAAACTTGACCCCACTTCTTAGTAGGGGAGTTTCCCTTCTATATGGGTCTGTTCTGTGGTCTCAGTTGCTTTTGATCTACGATCTCTGCTAGTTGATTAAGTGTCATATGTGTTTTGTGTTTCTCTGTGCTTTGTGAGGAAGAGGTTAAATTTGAAATTTTTGTTGATCTTTGAAAAGTGAACCTTTATTTGCAGTTTTTAATAATTTAATATATTCGTTATGGCATCTCGACCTCAACCTTCGTTAAGAAATCTTACGAAAAAGAATTTCGGGAAACCTGCTGAAGAACAAAATCCGGTAAGTGGTATTCAATATCAGTAAATGAAAATTTTGTACCACATGCTAATATTTCAAACGTGAATTTCGTAAATTAAACCATAAATTAATTTTCAGCTCTTACAAGAATTAGGTGCTCCACACGTAGATAGTTTTAATTTTATGATCGAAAAAGGCTTGGACAAAGCTGTGGAAGATTTGGATCCTAAACAATTTCTTGTCAATAATGATAAATTTAAATTTGTTATTTCTGAAGCCTCTATATCAAAACCTGCTGTTCCGCCTGGAATAATATGTTCGAATAAATCAGTGTATCCCAAGGAATGTAGACAGAGAGCAGGAACTTATAGAGGAAAATTGATGATTAAAGTGGATTGGTGGCTCAATGATACACAACAAGAACCTTTTGTGAAAGATTTAGGTGACATACCAATTATGATCAAGGTAAATTTATTCTTTTTTTTTTAATGTTGAATTTTATCAAATATTTTTTGCAGTCTAAAAAGTGTCATCTACATAATATGACTCCCAAGCAATTAGTCGATGCTGGAGAGCATGAGGATGAGTGGGGCGGATATTTTTTAATCAAGGGACATGAAAAACTGGCCAGAATGCTTCTGATGACAAGAAAGAATTATCCTATCGCCATTGAAAGAAATGGTTGGAAAATGAGAGGAAAATTTTTTTCTTCCCTTGGTATTTCTATAAGATGTGTGAAGGAGGATCATGAGTCAACTGTAAGTTTTTTTTCATCAAACATTAGAGTAGAATAAAATGGAAGGAGATTTTTATCCAAGATTAACAATTTTTTTTTATATTTCAGGTCAATGTTCTTCATTATTTAACTAACGGCTGTGTGAAACTTAATTTTACCCATAACAAGACGCCATTTTTCGTGCCACTTATGCTTATTTTAAAGTGTTTGTGTGATTTCACAGACTATCACATTATGATGAATAAATTAATCCTGGAAGCTCATGAAGATGATATAAAATATCGAGAGTTAGTATTATTTACAGTTCCAATTGAATTACATTTTGAACATTATTGATACTTTTACAATCATTTTCAAGTAATCAGAATGAAATAAAATCAACTCACCAGGATTTCTCTTTCAGCTGCATTTCCAGAATGTTAGTACAACTACATCAACAGGGCCTTCACAAGCATGAAGATTGCAAAGATTATATGGGGAAAATGTTCAGGGTGAAGTACCCCGAATGTCCTCCTTGGTACACGAACTCTGAAGTGACAGATTATATACTCAAAAATAATGTGTTGATACACCTCGATAATAATGAGGATAAATTTAATTTGCTTATTTTCATGACCCAGAAACTGTTCACTTTCGCACAGGACCAGTGCAAAAACGAAGGGGCTGACGCTGTAATGATGCAAGAAGTTCTTTTAGGTGAGTACTTTTGTAAATTTTTTATAATTCATAATATGTTTCAATTTTTTGGGAAATAGGGTAGGTTAAGTTAGGCATCATTGACATATTTATGAACCTTAACATTTAGTTCTTTTGCATTTACTTATGATGTTTCATCTTTAAGGTGGTCATTTGTACCTCAAGGTATTGAAAGAGAAGTTGAAGACTTGGTTAGAAAGAGTGCGACTTAGGCTCGTTAATAAAGCAAGAACAAGCTCTAACAACCCGGTCAGCATAAAAGACGTACTTACAGCTGTAAAATATGCAGGGGTTATACAGAATGATATGGAACACTTTTTGGCCACTGGAAACATAAGTTCTAAAACAGGGTTGGGTTTGATGCAGGACAAAGGGCTTGTTATTGTTGCAGAAAATCTAAACAGAATGAGGTACATGTCCCATTTCAAAGCTGTGCATCGAGGAGCATTCTTCGCAGTGAGTTCTGTAGAAACCAAAGTATATAAAAAATCTTAACACATCTTTTTGCAGGAAATGAGAACAACTGATGTTCGAAAATTGTTGCCTGACGCTTGGGGGTTCATCTGTCCAGTCCACACCCCCGACGGGGCGCCCTGCGGGCTTCTGAACCATCTGAGCGGATCTTGTTTTATTTCAAAGGAACCTGATGCGATGATAGCTAAAAACATGCCTATGGTTTTGGCCGCATATGGAATGAGTTCTCTGGACGATACTAAATCTTGCAACATGAAAAATTGCACTTTTGTTCTACTTGATGGTAGAGTTTTAGGCTTTGTGGAAGATGTTAACGCAGGTAAGAAACATCTTTTTACTTTGTCAATGTAAATCTAATATACGATTTGTTTCTGTAGAGGATTACGTCAACAAAATCAGGTACTTGAAGATAAAGGGTGTAGAGATACCAAACACAACAGAAATCATTCTTGTTCCTAAAAAAAAAACTCCCGGTCAATATCCTGGAATCTTTCTATTTACTGGTTCGTCGAGGATGATGAGGCCTCTACTTCATATTGGTACCAGAGAAATAGAATATGTGGGTACATTTGAGCAGGTCTACCTGGATGTTGCTGTCAGACCTAATGAAATTTATAAAGGTATGTTTGAAACATATTGTTTTTTCTGTAGTACTATCTGAAACGCATTGGGCTGGTCGCGGATCTGCCTATGTCGAGTCACAAAGTAGCAAATTATGCCCAGTTGTCACTTGAATCCCATAAAAAGCCTATTTTCATGCTGATTATTCTTTTTCCAGGTGTCACTACTCATTTAGAGCCAACGAAGACTGATTTTCTTTCCCATTTGGCAAGGTTGATACCTTTACCAGATTGTAACCAATCCCCAAGGAACATGTATCAGTGCCAGATGGGTAAGCAAACAATGGGCACCCCTTGTCATAACTGGCCAGTACAGGCTGAAACTAAACTGTATCGGCTAACGACCCCAGCTTCGCCCCTGTTTAGGCCGTCTCATTATGACGCCTTGAAAATGGATGATTTTGCAATGGGTACAAACGCCATAATTGCAGTAATTAGTTATACGGTAAGTTTGAGGTGGATTGATGGGATAATGCAATCTGAAGATTACATTTGTTTTTAGGGTTACGATATGGAGGATGCTATGATAATAAACAAGGCTTCGCACGACTTTGGATTCGCACATGGGGCAGTGATCAAATCCCAATTCATTAATTTAGATAATCCAAATGACTACTTCTATCGGGATCCTAAGCAGCCGAATTTAGATGATTTTATGGATAGCGACGGATTGCCTTACATAGGAAGAAAAATGAACAACAACGAACCCTTTTATTGTTATTACAGTACCGATAAGTCTAAATACGTAGTGGAAAAATTCACATCGCAGGAGGAGTATGTGGTGGAAAATGTGAGGCAGTGCAGTGATTTCGGAACTAAAACTCCCAGGATAGCTTGCATCACCTTCAGAATATCGGTAAGTCCTAAGTTGTGAATTAGTTTTTCCCTATTTGGATCTTTTCAAGAGGTAATCGATCAAGGTTATGTATAAACTTGCGTTAAATCCAATAAAAGTGCTGCCAACACCGTTGAGTAACAGTTATCTATTCTGTTGTTGCAGAGGAATCCATCTGTGGGTGACAAGTTCGCCAGTAGGGCCGGACAGAAAGGTATTTGTTCCCAGTTGTGGAACCGAGAAGACTTACCTTTCTCCGAGACAGGAATGGTGCCCGATATCATCTTCAATCCGCATGGTTTCCCTTCAAGGATGACAGTGGCTATGATGATCGAAGTACTGGCCGGTAAATCTGCGGCCCTGCACGGATTGGTCCACGACGCCACGCCGTTTGAGTTTTCCGAAGAGGATCCTGCTATCGACTATTTTGGTCGTCTTTTGGAAATAGGTGGGTATTTTGACTAAGTTTTCAAAAGTTGAAAGTGCTCATTTATCAAAGGTCGCCTCTGTTTTTCACAAATTGGGGCGAAAGCTTCGCCGCATCGAGCCGGTTTTCCTGTTTTGCCCTGTCATCACTGAACCGATATTATTCACTTTTTTAACCTTTCTTATACTTCGTGAAAAGTTCTTATGAAAAAGAGTTCGGAAAAGCTGCTTGGGAAACTGGGAAAATCAAAATAAATAAACTAATTAAATTTCGCGCTACTGTAAGCTGGGTATCCTACTCTGCATAGACAAAAGGTTGACGCTTGATAGCCATAGAATTTACCGGGTTTGGCTAACTTCAAGTTGTACTACTAACGCCCATTATGCTTTCGAAAGGACGTGAAGATAGCTTGATAACGGCTCAGACATGATTGTAACATTCGACCAGGCATTCAAGATTGAAAATGACCAATGACCTATCGTTTTTGCATCTTTTTTATTTTTCACCAAATAAAACAAATGCTTTCTTGAGTAACTATGTATGTTCATTATTCATTTTGCAGGAGGTTACAATTATTGCGGTTTGGAGACTTTCTATTCAGGGATAGATGGTAGACCCTTGGAAACCCAGATTTTCACTGGTATTGTGCATTATCAACGTCTAAGACACATGGTCTCTGATAAATTTCAGGTAAGAATACTGTTTGAATCCCCTCGTCATGAGATATGAGTGACAAATTGAAACAAAAATGTCTAATATTTCCGATATTTTTTATAGGTTAGATCGACTGGTCCGATAGATCCGATCACCCGCCAGCCAATCAAAGGTAGAAAGAAGGGGGGTGCTATCAGGTTTGGTGAGATGGAGAGAGATTGTTTGATAGCCCACGGAGCCGCGTTCTTGTTGCAAGACAGGTTGCTTCATAATTCAGATGCTACTATTGTAAGTACTAACTGATGTGAAGTTTAATTATCATTATGACCCAAATAAAAAAAAAAAATTTCATAATCGATATGTTTTTTAGGCTCTAGCATGCAAATCTTGCCAGTCCCTGATAAGTCACATGACTGAAATAACGAGGAGATCCGATAAAAAATATTTGGTGGAAACAAGAGAAATGTGCAGAATTTGCGGATCCAGTGATGATTTGAGAGCTATTGTCATTCCACATATATTCAAGACGTTTCTAATCGAACTAGCTTCCTGCAACATTAACTTGAAAATCACCCTGGACAAGTTCTACAACAGATGAAGAAAAGTGCTATCCGCAGTCTCAATTTGTATATTTTGTTTTTTATGTACATAAGTTTTATAAATAAATTATTATTATTTTAAAAAATTTATATTTCTGATAATATAAAAAAAAGTATGTTACTAATCAACATACCAGAAAAAAAGGATCCTAACTCAAGCTGTCCATTTCAAACATCTTGTTTCTTGATGAATATGCATACATCTTATACTACAGTATTTAATTCCGCACGTTACACAGGTATATTTCGAGAAGAATCCACAAACGTTACAGAACTTCCTCGCAGCAAAATCTGCACTTCTCGCCTCAGCATCTAAGTATGACACTCTTCCAGTCTTTTCAGCTTCAATTCTATCTTCTTCGACCATTTGTTCGAATGTTTTTCTGTATTTGCTTTGATAATAATCTGCTGTACGTTCCCTTTTCTTGGTTCTGGTCGACCTCTGTTCCAAATCATCGTCAAACTTTGGCAACTTTTTACTCATTACGAGGTCTGCGTGCGGGTCTTCTTGGTAGTTATCGCTTTCCAATAGTTCTAGCATTCTTCTGAAACGTCTTCTTCGTGTTGAATCATCTACAATTTTCCGTTTTTCGCATTCTTTTATTCGGCCGGAGCCACGAGTTTGCTTTTGAGCACTCATTACCGATATAAATAAGATATATCAATGGAAAATATAAACAATATTATTTGTTTTATATACGACTTTGCTCATAGATCTTAAAAGTTTAGAGGTTGGAATTTTAAGATTTTGACATTTAACCTAAAAATCATAGATCATATAATAATCACTTTTCCTGATTATTTTTATAATTGTTATCATAATTGAAATAATCTATTAGAATTGTCTAGTGTAAGAGGTACGTTTGATCTAAAGGCTTTCATTTCATTGCTGGGCCAGATACCAAAAAAAGGCATTTCGCATTTCCAGTTAATCTTTGTTACCAGCTACATCCAGAGATATATATCTCTGGCTACATCGCTTCATGACAGACGTCAATTATTCTCCTGTCAACCTGTCATGTCAGCACGATTTCATGAAAAAATTTGACGTAAAGCATTCATAAACACAGGGATAAATAAATTGTTTAAAGGCTACTTTAGCTCGAAATACCAAAAATTATTATTCGTCAAGCTTGAATATCTTTCGAATTTTGAAATTCAAATTACATCATCAAATTTCAACTAGCATGAAACCTACAGAAAAAAGTATTGATACGTTGCAAACAATTCCAAATGGGAATGCTAAGGCTTCATCAACAGTAGAAATAAAGAGGAACAATGGACTTATGAAGTTGTCCAGCTATGTTTTAGCCCTACGTCCATGGTCTCTCAGCGCTAGTCTTATGCCTACCCTATTAGGGTCTACCATTGCCTATAAATATCCTGGTGAAGCAGATTTTAACTATTTCACATTGTTACTCACTGTAATAACTGTGATATCTGTACATGGAGCTGGAAATGTAGTCAATACATATTTTGATTATGTAAAGGGTATTGATAATCGAAAATCTGATGATAGAACACTGGTGGATCACATTCTAACTAAAGATGAGGTGATTGCAATGTGCGTTACTGAGTTGGAACTTATTAAATCATTTCCATATTTTAGGTTGTATCTCTTGGAGCATACTTATATTTTGCGGGTTGTGTAGGCTTTATTCTGCTTGCAGTACTGTCACCCGCTAAAATGGAACATTTAGCCTTGGTTTATTTTGGAGGACTATCCTCTAGTTTCTTATACACTGGTGGTATAGGATTCAAGTACATTGCATTGGGAGATGTTTTGATACTTACAATATTTGGACCCATTTCAGTTTTATTTGCTTTTATGTCCCAAACAGGATATGTAGAATGGTCTACGATGTATTATGCTATCCCTTTAGCCCTGAATACAGAAGCTATTCTTCACAGTAATAATACTAGAGATTCTGAAGCTGATAACAAAGTAGGAATTGTAACTTTGGCTATTATTATTGGTCATACAGCATCACATGTTTTATATGCATTCCTTCTTTTCACCCCATATATAATGTTCATGGTAGCATCTTTAAAATACTCCAAGTGGTTTATGTTACCTCTGGTGACATTGCCGAACGCTTTTAAAATTGAGAAGCAGTTTAGATCGAACAACATGCATAGTGTACCAAAAAAAACTGCCAAATTAAACTTGTTTTTTGGTATATTGTATGTTTTAGCATGTAGTATGGTGACTTCTCTGCCCCACATCACAAAAAGATAATTATATAGGTTACGTAAGATGTAGGAAATTTTTGAACATATCAGGGATATCTTGAAACGAAACATTTTTTTCATTTTTTGCAGTAAATAGTCTAAGGTTTGATGTTATATTCAGGAGTTTTTTTTTAATCCTAGTAAAATCATTTCAAAAACAATGGAAACTTTCGAGAGACAAAGAAAAATTAGTGAAAAAAAAGTGCTTTCTCCATGTCAGTCATAAAAAACTTCAGTGTGGTTTTCCAATGAGGGTATTCATATCATGATGTCATACATGGCAGTTTATTTTGCCATGTAAGAATATAAAAATTCCTATATATTTAAATCGAACCTTACGATCTCTCTATCATGTATTTATTTATTTACATAAGATCAATCGACAGAAAAAAGATAATGGTATGCAGTATCAGCTTGTGGAAAGTGTTTCCACTTTTTTTTGTGATTGCGCAGCTTGTATGAGAGTAATGAATTTAGTACAAATAATTTATAGGTTGTTGATTTTTGTAGAAATGATTATCTTGGAGTAGAGTATACTTAATGAAAGTAAACTAATGTTTATTTTTCATATTCCGTAGTATACGGAACTTTTTTTTAGTATATTTTCGAATTTTATTTCATTAAAGGATTATATTCATCTGTTCATTTGTAATTTTATTTCGTATTTAACACTTATTTATTTTAGTTCTAGTTTTCATTATGTATATTTAGGCATCAATCAATATCCTATTGTATATTTTCCTCCTTTTGAGGTAGCATTTGTATAATCGGTGCTATATTCGTATATGGTCAATGTCAATGTACTTATGTAACAATCTGAGCCAATATACTGATTTTCGACAATAACAATTATATTTGAATAGACAATATATTGTGAATAGATTTGAATAATTTTATATTTTTTAGTGATTAAATTATTAATCAAAACAGTATTTTTCTTATTCAAAATCAATTAGAAACTCACATTTTTATATATTTTTCCTCTTTTTCTTTTCAATAACATGTCTATGTCTATGTACAAAATTGTACTCACCAAAATTAATCGATATTGTTGCGAATTTTATTGTTTTGGAGATAGGTATTGGCAACAAAAAGTAAAAGAGTCTTCAAGTAAAAATTCTATTAGACCACAAATACAATTTAGTTTCATATAAAAAATTCTTGTTCAGACTGAAACTCGACTTTTCCTGGCAAATAATATTGAGTCAACGTAACCAGAAAAAGACAAATTTATCCTTTACCTTAAACCTAAGAATATAATCAATCTCCAAGTTTCTAAATATACAACTAGTCAATCTTTATATACAAAAAGAACGTTGGCAATTCAGATTAGAATTAACTATTCGAAAAGCAAAAATCGTCTATTTCCATTACATCACTATGGCAGTTCTTCCTGTTTCTAAGTTTCCGTAGCAGCACAACTTAAGAATAAAGAGATCCTCTATATCAAAATCAGCCTTTGTTTTAAAGAATGAATTGATATTTACCTTGTCGAAATTAATGAAATATTTGATTCCGAGATATTCAGGCCTACATCAAATATCTACATACATGATTTATTCGCATATAAAAATAATTACAATTCAGATATAACTTAAAGAATTATTAGTTTGAAGACGATCTGGCTTTTTTGGATCTCCAGTTCGTGATCCTTTCTTTCAGGTCCAGAGCTGGAAAAAATAACCAAATGACAGCTGAGGTTTAGTCACGAAAGATGTCAGAATCAAAGTTTTACCCCCGGTTTCATAAAGCTCGATCGGGGAATCAACGCTTGATTGACAGATAAACGTCAATTTGTTTTCAATCAATAATTCAGCCATAAGAATTCGGAATTCAATTCTCGAATCAAATTATGATCTATATACATCTAATCAATGATTCTAAATTGCTTCTTGTTCAATATATGTAGGAATGAAAAAGTTTTAGTGATTTCGTTTTTGAAATCCAGTGACTGTCAAATCGTTGATCGGGCAGTAAGAGTTTTATGAAACCCGCTGTAAGTCTATTAATGACAGTTGTCAAAATCGAAATATAGGTCAACTTACCAGGGACTAACATCTCTTCAGTTAGAGGTTGCCTATTGAAAGGATCCGTATTGCTGTTCAACAGGTGTCTCATGATTACCGCCCTATCCATAACTTGCCCGCTCGGCAAACGAACAGGATCAGTCATCAGGGTGTCCATAAGAGGATCTTTGAATTCTTCCGGGGCGTCCGACATCCAATCATCCGTTTTCTGATTGTTCACCCAGGCTTTATGAGCTTTCTCCGCCAAAGCTTGAAACTGTTCTATTTCCGTTGTCGACTTGATTCCTATCCTCTGCAGCCTTACTACAGCGTCATCGAAAAGCTCTTTTCTGAACGATCTCTGTTGATGACGAGATTCTTCAATTTTAAACCAACTCTATTTTAGGTTATACTCACTTCATCACCGGCAAGGGCTGATGCAAATTTATCACAGTCTAGATGGAGGTAGATGTCAACTAGTTGACTCAGCAGTCTTCTCGGTTCCCAACCGTACTTTTCGGGATTCTTAACCTTTAAATTTTTACATTTTGGACCGCACAACTGTTGCAGGTTGAAGTTGAGCATGGAGGCCAACCTGAAAATCCATATAATGAAGATAGTCGCGAAATAAATAAGTTATTTGAAAGTTGACGTTCCAACACAAAGCGTCAACTGTCAAATTTCCACGGCCTAATCGGCCAACCAACCTGTCAACCAGTTCAGGACGGAGAAAAGGTTCCTTGATATCGATGGTGAGGTAATGGAACATGTCGACAGTTTCCCTGCCCAACGTTAGGTAAGATCTGCACTGTCGTTCGTCCGCTGCAAGTTGCCTGGTCCGGCTCTGTTGTTGTTCCGAGGTCAATTTCGACCATCTGGCTTCATCGTTCATCAGTTCCTGTATCTTATGTACACGTTTCAGGCTCTCCAGTGATTCATCCAACAGAAATGTGGTATCGTTCATCAGCATGTTCACAAATCGTACAAACTGTTTGCCGTTTCTCGATTCGTTTACTAGGGCTTGACGGTGTACTGGCGAGTCCCACATACCTGTAGAAAATTTCGCTAAATGACGTTATGCTTTCGTTATATGGTATACAGAGCAAGAAATCAAGAATTCCTCATTGAATCGAAAATAATGCGATAGATCACAGCTAATCTTTTGAGATGTCACATAATTGAAAGTTTGAACTGACAAAATCAGTTTTAACTATTATGCATCAAATCGACCAATTTAACAGATTTAACCTCACCTTTGATGATCAAGCTGATGTGATACCTGATCGAGAATTTGTCATAAAACTCGGAACTTGAACCGGTGGTTTCGACGTCAGTGTAAAATTTCATGAGTGCACTGGGGAGCGTGTCCTGCGACAGGGGATGGTGCATCAGTCGCGAATGCAAGTTTTCGCAACGCGGATGTATGGAGGGGCTGATTACGAAGACAACCTCGACGATCTTAGCCACCAGATAGGGGTTCTTGATCATGGAAGACTTGCAGATGCACACGAGCAGCCAGGTGATCATCGTGTTCTCCATGTTGTCGGCTACCACTGACGGCATTGACCTACGCGAAAGATGGAGAAAAATAACCTCGAATACTCATTCAACTGACTACTTGTCCCACTTGTACTCCTAATAAAATATCCAGCTACCAATTTACACCTGAAATCGATCACTTACTGTAAGGTGAACAAGAGAAACTCTGCAATATCTTCAATGTACCACTCGGGTAGAGCTGAAAACACAGCACTGCTCTCAGCATCATCCTTGTTCATCAACATCAGAAGATATTCAGCCACAGAAGTGTAGAAAATCAATGTTCTCCTCATTAAACCTTTATCTAGGAGTCCAGCATCAGCACACAGCTTAGAACTGAAAGAATATAATCGTCCAATAAAAGAACCCAAAAATAGAAGCAATATGAGAAAGTTGACATGAACAACTGATCTAACATAAACAGTAAAAAATTTTGTCAATTTCTTGACTATAACCCAATAACGTCAACTCATCAGTTTTGACAGATTGATTATAATATAATTTTTTTTTTATTTCACACGTTTGTGGCTATCCATGATCAGCTCGGGTGTTTCCACCAAGTGCAGAAAGGGAAAAAAATTTGTCTGAAGGCCTTAGTAGCCGTGGCCATACTAAAAGGAAAAATAGAAGAACCCAAAAACGTCAACTTATCAGTTTTGACAGATTGATAACCTAAAAATGTGTTGTCAAGTGCATGACATTCTGATGAACTGATGCGATGTATCATCTACCGAACATTTATTACTCACTTATTCATCTTTTTCAGTTCCAACTTCCACCTCTTTATTAGTATCTTGTTGTGGTGAGCTTGGGGTGTATTCTTCCATTGCGCTTCAGTCGCTACCTTTTCGTCAACTAGTTTCTGCAACTCTCTGATTGACTTCAAGAGTCTCTGGTACTTCTGGAGGGCCGGCAGCAAAGACAAATGATGGCAGTGTAAGGTGAGGAACCAACAGATTGTCGAGAAGTTCGGCGGTTGGAACTTTATCGAGTCCTCTGTGAAACAACACACGAAATTATCGATCGCTTTAGGAAAGTGCTCATGTTAACTCACTTGAGCTTTCCAACCAATTATCTACTTCCTGAGAGGTGAACTTAATCCTGGTCTCGTTCTTGATGTTGACCATGGTCTCCGGATGGAAGGGATATAAGGGATCTATCTTGTCTAGCTTGATCTTGACCGACAGCATCTGAAGTATGGTTTGTAGGTTCACCATGAACCCGTCCCCTGCCAGAGCTCCCTCATTGGCCTGCATCTGAGATCGTTTTTCGTTGCACTTCAGTACGAAAGCGATGTAGTTCAATGTAGGATCCCTGCTTTCCATGTTGGCCAATAGGCAGTGAAAAATCCGGTATAAACTTGTTCTCGTGTTCTCCAATTCGAGCTGAATCGAAAAATACTCAAAGGTTACAGTTTGATACGAAAACGACTGGAGAAGTTTATTGGTTATTTCTTAATCTATAGTCTATTCACTCAATATAAAAGCAGTAGGTTGGCCATGGAATAATTTTCTCAATTTTTATAACTAGAACTCAACCGACTTTAAGGCTTGGTTGTACATTGTACAGGGTGGGGAAAATTGGTGATACCTGAACTACAACTTTTTAACCCAACGAGATAGAGCATTAGAGGAAAATGAATGAAACAATATGTTCGTCCTTTTTCGAGAAACTTATAAGGCCATAAACTGCATTTCACTATCTTCTTTTATTTTAGAGTTATAGGCCAGAATTGAAATTTGGACGATTTCAACTTTGGTCATTATCTCCATTTCTGTTTGTGCTAGGATGTAGACATAAAAATATTATGGAGACACTTTTTTTATAGAAATCCAGTGGCGTAGTATGATTTTTTCCAATAGGTTTATTTGCTGAGTTAAAACTTGCGTTTGTGTTTTTCATATGAAAACAGTAGTTTAAAATGACTTAGAAAAAATCACCTTTTTTTTCCGTTTCAGAAATATATCATACATCGCCCTCAGACTTTCTAAGTCATTTTAAACTACTGTTTTCATAAGAAAAAACACAACTTTATGTTATAGCTGAGCCTGTTGGAAAAAATCATAGTACCTACGCCGCTGGAGTGCTATCAAAAAAGTGTCTGTATAAAGCTTTCATTTCAACATCCTAGCTCAAACAGAAACGGAGATATTGAACTCCGTTTTTAAATTTGGCCTATAACTCGAAAACAAAAGATAAGAGAAATACAGTAGATGGCATTATTAGTTACTCGAAAAATGACGACCATAATGTGCCATACATTTTCCTCTATCTTGTTGGGTGGAAAATGTTCAGGTATCACCAATTTTGTCCACCCTGTACAGTCCAAATTCGAGCCGAGTTCAACATTAAACCTAGTTCAAGCAGTCAAAATTGTACGGAATTGTAAGAGTTCAACTGGGTTCAAACTAAACTCAACACAAACTGTACAACTGGCCCTAAATGTCTCCAGAAGAAAAAATCTGAAGGTGACAGGTCTAGGGAGCGTGGTAGCCATTCAATCGGTTCTCTTCTGCCTATCCATTTCTCTTGGAAATAATCTGTGAGCCATTGCCTCACCAAATTTAAAATCATATCTCTATCCTTATGCTTTCACAAGACCTCATTCACTTTCCTCTAGATGGAGCTGAATCTCATTACTTTCATCCAGTGAGACTGAGAGAATGGCTCACAGATCATTTCCAAGAGAAATTAATTGGTAGAAGAGTGTCAGTTGAATGGCCACCACGCTCCCCAGACTCGACACCTTCAGATTTTTTCTTCTGGGGAAATTTAAAGCCGGTTGTGTCAAATTGTCACACTGTTCATTCAAACACCGAGTTCTTGTACTTTCTATGCAAATAATTACATAAGGAATCATTCAATCAGTTTATTATGTTTTCCACATCTTTATTTATTTTCCGAAATAAATTCACATATTGTGAGGAATACGTAATTACTAAGACCTTTAAGTAAAAACCGACAATATAGTGTTGATTTAAAACCAAAAAATAGTTTGACAAGCGTCATAACCTGCCATTTTCGTACTATAATGTAGAATGTGTCAAATTTTCAAGAACAACCGACTGCTTTCATAAAAGTAGATGGCGTCTAGTTACCTGTAGCGTCTGGTTGACGGATTTGTCCGTTTGCGAATTCCCGGAGAAAAACTTCTCGGCTATCAATGGCTCATCTTCGTCAAATACCGAAACCGACAAGAATGGAGCTAAGAACGAAGTGCAACTAATTTCTCTGCCGGGTATCGGTGTGCATATGTCCGGCATGAACTGGGGCTGCTTCGTTATGAAACTGCAGAAGGGCCTATTGGTGAATCTGAGCTCCGCCAGTTCCAGCAGCGTCTGTATTGGTCCGCGATGCTTATCGTCCACCATGCTGGCGTCTTGCATTACTTCAAACAAACCTAGGGACCAGCCACAAATACAATTCCCGCACTACCAAACATTTCAACACTAACCTTGAAGTATCGGTCCGAATATCACAGACATCATATTTTCATCTGTATGGATGCTTGCCACCAATTCCGAAAGAAAACCGCGGGGCAACGTTTGATCCATCAGAGACTTGAATAACGGCGATTTGACGCCATGCGTTGATTTTTCTTCAATCGGAATGATGATACCCTGGAAATAACGATTAGAACAAAATATCTAAGAAAATAATAAACGAATGCCCACCTGCAGCAACAAACTAGCGTATTGAACCAATTGTGCTCTAAGTTCAGCCAAAACTGCGTTCAGAGGAGGAATACTGGATTTTCTCGGGTGATTTCTCTCTTCGATGCCGACCCTCGAATAAGAGTCCAACAGAAAATTGAGTGCCTTGCCTGTGCGGGTACCATCGTTGCAATAGCTGCCTTGAAGGGGCGTCACCGCGATGGGGCAACTGCTTACAGGGCTTGGAGAAGGACTGGAACAACAACTTCATTATAAAACCTAACTTAACAATTGAATCAATAGACGCAGCAAGAAGTCGAACTTCAATCGTACCTCAAGTTCAAAGTGGGACTAGCAGAGAAAGACTTCATACTGCCGCATTCACCGTTATCAGCGTTAAATTCCATCATGACTTCTTGAAAGGGGTCTTCCCCCTCCCTGATCCTGACTAACACCTCCATGATGGAACTGGAGATCAGTTCAGGCACTCGGGGGTTCTGCGACTGCGCTAACATTTCCGCCGTCTGCGGCAGATACAGTCGTGATTTCACCTCTTGCCTGTAGGTGGCGCCCAGTATCCTTGCCACGGTGTTGTGGAGCTGTTCGTCCGTCATCTCCAGCGAACCCGCTCGCTTCCTTTCCCTTTTGACATCTCCTTCATCGACCTAGAAATTAAGAACAAACGTCCAAACAAACCAAAACACGACACGAACTATACAGTAAGACACCGAACACAACCTAAAAAATGACGCCTAACCTAAAATCAAACTTGAGGACCAACCTATTCTGCAACAAAACACCTAACGTTCAAAATGACATCTAACCTAATCTACAAAATGAGGCCTAACATGGCCTACAAATTAACGACCTAAGCTAATCTACATAATGACACCTAACCTTACCTACAAAATATAGTTTATCTAAACTACTAGGAAATCTAACCAACATAACAATTTGACATCCACCCTACAAAATCACACCATCACATGACACCCAACCTGCAATAGGGTACTCTAGTACCGATTTGTCAAAATCAGCTGACCGTTCGTTGCCGTGGGGCACACAAGCTTTTCCCTCCCTTTTTCCCATGCGGTGACTTTGAGTGGTGTTTTAGTGTGTTTTCAGCAGGTTTTGGAGAAATTTTTGTTTCTGACTTAAGATTAGCTGTGAAATTTATCAAAAACTTTAACACACACCGGTTCGATAAAATGCTTTGCATGCCCCACAGCAACGAACAGTCAGCTGATTTTGATAAATCGTTGTAGTACCCAATGACGCCTATCCTAACCTACAAAATAACTAACCTGAAACATAAGACCTAGCGTAACCTACAACAGGACGCCTTACCTAACCTAGAGCATGAGATATGATTGGAGATCAGATCATCGTACTACTCACTTCCATGTTTTCGAATCCAGAATCGATGTCTGTATTAGCTCCCCCTATTTTATCGCTGGAACCGATACACTCGTCGACTTCCATGTGGGTGGAGCTGGTATCAGAGTCGCTCCTTTGAGGTGGAGGTCTAGATCTCTGCCTAGTAGTGCAAGGAACGTCTATGGGTTTGCTTGGAATTTGAAATACCCCATCGCTTGTTCGCATTCCTTCACTGTTTGACGAGTTTTCTTCGTTCGTCTTTTCTTCCACAGCATGAATATCTGGTAGTTCAAGCATTATAAGATAATAAAGCATAAGGAAAACATTCATTTTTCAATATAGGTATGTTGATTAGAACAATATATGTACATAATATTTATGTGCAACTTTGGTATCTCTCATTCATGTCATGTTTTCAATTTCCATGAAACTACAATAATACTTACCTAGATTATGAGGAATAAAACAAAAATACATGAAAAGGGTTCTTTATCCAGAAAAAAATCTCTAGATGTTGTAGACATATTGTCTGTCTAGTAGACAATGAAAAATATCCATATGAAAACCTAATATCTTACAACATAGATGATTGATTGCAGTCTTGCTAATTAAGTTTCTAACAGAGTGAAACCTAATTTCCATAAACAATTTGCAGCAAAATAATTTCACTAGGAAGAGTTAGACCAAAACCACTAGCATTCAGCAAATCTGTTACAGTTCACATAATATAAATGACACAGCAATCTTCAATTTATACAAATGAAAAATACTGAAGTATGATCAGAATTGAATAACTTTGGTGTTGGCATAAATGAATTTCATCATTGATCTCAGTGAAGCTTTTACTTACCATCAGTAGGTTTTGGCTCATCGAAGGGCTCTACACTAAGGGCTCGTTGTGAGTTTATTGGGGATTGAGAAATAGGTGTTGACTGAGGTGAGGGTGAAGTAGGACATGCCCTTTCCAAAGCAGCTAATCTTGCTATTCGTCTTCTGCGTATCTGAGACAGAAAAAGTGTAAGTCAGTTGACAGAAGACTAATTTTTTCAACACGTACCCAGTTGAAAGTCATACTTTCAGTGAGAATGAATCACAACTATCTAATTATCAAGAAAGTGTCTGGTAACGGAGTGACGGTGGATAAAAAACATCTAGTAGTGAGAACGCCGGAAATAAACAGTTATTTCCATCGTGAGAAAAGGATCCTTTGTTTACTCTAAATTTGGAAGAAACTGTATCGAATTCCGGTAAAACAAAGACCCACTTTACGACAATAATTCATAAATTACAAGGTTGAAAAAAAGGATGAAATAACATTGCCTTATAGCCTTAGTCTACATTTTCACTGAACAATATTGATGTTCTATTGCACCCTTTATTACCAACATATGAATTATTTTGCGAACTCACGAAGAAAAACAGTTTTTGTCGTTTATACAAACTATGAATAATAGTTTTCATACAGCTTCAATGCCAAAAAACATTTAAACATGAAGAACCAACATTAGCTAAATCAGCTGAAGTGTGAACAAGAAAACTTACCTCTTCTTGGCTCAATTCACTCATATTTCTAGATCGAAGACACTTTAAAACTCACACTTTCATGTAAATCAAACAAGATTATTTCTCAAACGTTTTTCTTCAACCCGTACGAACTTTTGGCTTTGTAGGCAGTACGTCAAGAAGGTTGATAAGTTGATTGTTCGAACGTCAGTCACCTCCAAACAGCTGAGATGGAGCACAAACTACAAAGCAAGTGGATGATTCTGCTAAAATTTCAAGAACTTTTGCGCGTCTTATTATGATGAAGTCAAATTTGATTTGATAGGTCTGAACCCTACGATACTTTTGAGCACATCGTTCCGAACAAAACAAATCTAAAATTCTAAAAACAAATCCAGTTTTCCTGTAGGCGATTCAAGTTCAATACTAAGCCACCTGGTGACGAAACTCACAAACGCGATACGTAGGTTAGATATGTTGTGTTGCTAGCATTCACTCACGAACAACCGCTAATAAAAACAAGAAGATAAAGCAAGATTTATATATCTTCTTGAATGAAAATAAATGTACGAACTCAAAGCATCTACCTAACCTTCTAATGACGTTTTTAAATTTCATCAATAGATGTGGATTGGATTCTTATTGAATATTTTCGTTAAACAAACATGTCTAGGTACAAAAATCAGACACCAGGTGGCGTACAACTATTTGAAATTGTTTCATGGTTCGAAGAGGAATTAAGATTGTCTATGGCGTAGACCTACTGATACATGTGTCCATTAGGTCTACGCCATAGACTTAAGACTTAACCACATTGAACCCATAGAGTTCCCATAGAGTTCAATGCTTAACCAAAGTTATTAATCTTTGACTTAACCTAATGGATTGATGGCCTTCGCGTGACTTTCGCGTTCACGGGATTGATTCAATCTATGGAGTAAATCATAATTCAATCCGATAGAGAGGGAAAGTAAAACGGATGTAGGAACTCGTCATAGACTAATAAAGACTCCTTTATTAGTCTATGGAACCCGTAGATAGAGGTCTCTATCTACAGTAGGAACATATCGGTGTTGCCGTTTCCACATATTTATATGAAAATATAATACTGCGCAAAGCTCTATTACAGTGAAATTCATGCAGATTTTCTTGATTACAATCGTGGTAATATATTGAGGAGTTTCACGATTCCATTTCCAAGAGTTTTAGAAATAGAGAGCGTAAAGGATAAATACCTTTCATACTCTGATCTGAAAAAAATGTGAAAATTTGACTGGAAACGGAAAAAAAAGTACGGTAGCTGGCAGCCAAAGATCACAGAGTTAATTCTAACTCTATAATCTTTGATATTAGCTATTATATTAGTATAATAGATATATGCTATGTTATCTGGCAGTATATTGGTGCTCTGTGCTGGCAGCTATGAAGTTTTAAAATGCAACTTTTAGACAGAGTGTTTCTTCCGGAACAACTGGTTTTTCCCGGATGTTGTTACCAATAAATCATAAGCTAATTAATTCGAATCTGTTGATTGTTCTCGGAACCGAACACTAGTGTGACATTAATTTGCCGGATCCATTTACCTTCTGCTATCACATTTCGTCCTCTATTCATTTTCAAAGCAAAGAATAAAGAGCCTGTTTAATCACTGCTCGAGTGCTATGCAATAAATAAAACTGTCAAACTACCTAGGCCGTTGTACCAGGTGCGCCCGAAAACTAGAAATAATTTCCTTGAAAATTGATTAGAAAGGACAAGAGACAAGAGAAAAAAAGACGGAGTTGTTGCAATACTACATCACTATGCTCATTACAACCTCCAATGTTTGATCGACTTCATGTTCTGTTGAATTTCAAGCTGTTTGAATACATGCGTATTAGAGCACGGAGAGTATTCTCCATACTTTGCAGTATTGTGTGATCACAGAGTTCAATCAAAACTACGAAATTATAAATCGAAACTTATATCTAGACTGACCATATATCTAATATTAATAATAATCGATTTCTGAAAGTTAGAAACAGAAGCAGATATTTTATTTTGTTAGGTTTTCTTTGCATTTTCGAAAAATATTCAATTAGATGCTGCAATATATCTCTGGACAATTATTATCTCCTATTATGAGATGCTTTAAATGAATCTACATTCAAATCAATGTTGCAGTCCACTGTTTCGAGCTTACTGGTGCTCTTCATTGCACATATACTCGCTGTAGGGCATAATGATACCCGGGAAACATTGTATATCCACATATCTTTCATTAGTTCTCAAATTAAACCAGAGAAATTGGTCAAAAGACGATTTTCTAATCCTCCCTCGTATAACTTCGCGAATGGTAGTCTGCATTGAAGTGTCCACTTCTTTTTTAAATTCAACACTCTTGCGCTACTAGCGCTAGTTTCCGAAACTGCTTCTCGTAGATGCGACCGTGAAGAGTTGTTAAAGCAAATTGTGGGATTAGTTTATGAATGAATCAAGTGAGAAATGCAATTATCATTTTATTGAGCCCTGTTCTTATTTCGTTAATGTAGAGGTGACATCCGGCGAACGGAGGAAATAGGGATCAGTGAAGGAAAAACGCAAAAATTTCGAAGGTGCGCAAGTTTGAAGTTACCAAAGTTCTGGAAATCTTCAGTCTTGAAGTGGAAAAATCTGACGGTATGGGATGATGATGTTTTTCATTCAAAAATTGGAAGTTTATGTGTCCGCAACATAAAGAATATTGAAAGGATGCTAGTGAAATTATACGTCCAAAACAAAATCATGAATGCGATTTGTTGTTGAGGGAAAACTGTTATCACCTAATGAATGTATCTTTTATAGCATTTTTACTGCTTTTATCCGATATACTCACCTACAAAAGATGCTATTTAAAATGGGCAAAACATCGTTAAATGTTCATCTTGCAATATCAGGTTAAAAAAATTTGAAATCAATATTAGTCAGTGTAAGTTTTGAAAGAACGAATGTTTGAAGAAGCTCTGTGCATAGATTGAAAACACATTGGACTTGGATTTTATAAAAAAAAATTTAGTTAATTAGAGTATTCGCGCAATTTTCCAACTTTTCGTAACTGTCTGAAAGGTCATTTCCACCGAATTTGTAGAAGAATTTTCAAAAACAGAGTTAATGGATGGAAGAAAAAACACTTCAAATGCTTGAAATTCAATTGATTGAGTGAAAAGTGACGTAAAAAAGTAATATCTTCGGTTTATACAATTTTTTCAAGAAAGTCCTTAACTGTTCATGCCAGAAATGGAATGGTATTTCATGGGGTTTTCATCAACGCTTTTCTCTCCTATGGATGAAATGGTTAAACTTTAGGAGGTATTATCGTAAACATAACTTCATCATTAATGACCAAAGTAACCTCAGTCTATCCATTTCTGGCACAAAAAGTTGGGGTTGCCATTCAAGAAACTCAACATTACTTCACTTCTCGGTGAGGGTGCATATGACGAACACCCTGATCATACATGAAAAGTAGAGTAATTTAAAATAAGAATTGACCTGATCGGACATTTTTCTATAAAATAGTAAATACCGAATTCATCAATTCGATACGTAACTGTTTTAATCACTCAGTATAATAAGCAGATTATGGATCATTTCCTCAGTTTGTTATTTTCTCAAAAACTGCGAATATTGAAGAGTTTCATTAAATATTGGAAATTAATAATTGAAACATTCGAAACAAGAGAAGAAATCAGTTCGATGTCTTCTATTCAATTTGCATTATTAGGAGAAAGTGTCAATAGAATGAATTCCTCACAAATTTCCACAGGTAGTATTTTATTATCTTATACCTGGAGAAGATCTAGAAAGAATCATAAGTTCTATTGATGCTGAATAAATCGATTGAAATGTGCTGCAAAAATTAAGCGGTCTCTCTCTTTTAGAGGGTGTATGAGAACTAAATCAAAATAATTTTTCATTTTCAGGTTTTTCTTTTGGTGTCAGGATTTATTTGTAATATTTTGAATACCGAAACCATCTAAACCGTAAAGCCTTTTTTTTTTAATCAGTCGCTAAGACTTTGCATTCCTCATTCAATAAGTTCTCGAAAACCTCTTCAGAAGAGAGCGTTCTTTTCGTTCTCTAGATAGTTTAAAATGTTCGTTATTCATGGACAGAAGGTACTTGAGCAAGGCCGATTTTAATGATTTCGTGTACAACACGTAGAGATCGTTCATTATTTAAACACTCGATTCAATCAGAAGCTCCTCCCATTATATTTATGTAAATGATCATCGTTAATGAAATTCGTTCTCACATTGTGGCACTTTTGAAAAGAATGTACTTAAATGACGTGGAAGGTTTCCAATATTTCACAACCTAGGTACTTAACGTTTGTTCTGACATAATAAATTTATTAGACGTTGATATCTTGATGAAAAGGGTTTCTGCTGGCGAATTGGGAGTTGATTGGTAGACAATCGAAAGATTCGAAAGAAACACTCATAGATCATAGGCATTCAGAATACGTACCAATTAAATATTGCGCTGCTCAAGGAATATGAAGTAATAAATTTGGAATTTCCATTAAAAAACTACTCACTATAAATCATGATTTACTTTTGCAATTTTTTACGTGGGATCCTGATTTTTGCTTTAATTGAAGGTAAAGGACTTCTTGATGTCTAAATTTTAGATGTCGAAGGGATATGCGCTTTGCAATAGATCTTAATTAAGATCTATTGGTTGCTTTTCGGATGCTACCCCAAATACGGCAATGTGCCACATCTTTGAGCAATAGCATTGAGTATGGGTTTAATACTCAATGGCAATAGCTTGAATTACGAAATGATACAGTTGAAAAATTGAAATTACCACGCGAACGCGAGAGGTTATATAAGGAATATTGAATAATTTTCTGTTATTCCTGAATTTCAGCGTTATTTTGGTATATTATATCACTATGAAAATTTTTGCAATATATAAAGAATTGAATCACCGATATCACCCTGCCCCAGGCGCGTACCCAGAAAGGTATGTTGGGGGGGGGTTCAGCTATAATCCACTAAAAGAGGAAAATATAACAAAAACATTTATTTATTTCTTATAACTATAAAAAATTATGAGTAACAAAAAAGAAAAATATTAAATTATGTAAGAATTGACTAGTTTTTCCTTATTAAATGAAATAAAAACATTGATTTCTTGTAAATATAAATCTATAAAAAAAAATATTAAACAGTTTACTAGTTTTTAGTTATTAAGCTCCAAGCGCCTCCAAGGGGCTAGAGCCCCAATAGCCCTCCCCTGCGTACGCGCCTTCCCTGCCCCTATTGTTATCCAAATATATTGAAGAAGCGTCGAAAAATGATTGTGAAAACAAGTTTTATAGACACTAAAGTTCCTCATAAAAAACCAACAAAATGGCAAAAAAAAGAGACGTTCTTCAACTTTAATTAAAAAATTGAAAGCGTAAATTAAGATCTAGTAAATGCCCTTTTGAATAGAAATTCTTGAGGTATTATTTTCCCTTAAGGAGGTGTAGCATAGAGTCATTCGGGGCAACTGTGCGCATTTTTGCCTTTCAAGCCATACCCTGTTTCAAATGTCGAAGCTAGGAAAATTAAAACATATTCATAAGATAGAGAATTTTCTAATCTATAAAATAACATCAAAGAGCAAAAAAACAAAAACGTTTTTTTCCGCAAAAAAAAATTTAATAGTGAAAGTCGGAGTGCGTTCACATGCCCCGTATTGCGGGTAAGTGTGCGCATCCTCACGGGCTAAGTGAACGCAGTGCTAAGTGAACCACACAATCAAAACAAATTACAAAATCTTATCATCAAAATGTTACAATATTAAAGAAATGCTGTTTATTGTCAATACAGAAGCGCTTTTTTACAAGCAGTATTGGATTATTGTTCGTGCCACCATTCCTGGTGAACACAACACTTGATACATCCCCCTGTTGGTATTTATATTTTTCTGAACAAATGGGACAATATTGATCTAGTCTTAACCAAGAAAATCAACAATGTCATAATTTATTCCTCACTGAACTAATGCTCATATAATGAATATATGCGCACACTTAACCGCGCACACTTTCCCCAGTAAGCCAAAATTTGAATTGACGTTCTTATATAGTTGAGCAGGTAAGAGAACCTAAAATTTTTTAATATATATTTAGATTAATATGCGCATCATCGAATAAAATATTGTTTAACACTGTCGGACTCGGAACTTGGACCTGGCAGAATTTTCAGAGATGCTAAGAATTAACAAGAAAACTAGTGAATTTGATTGATTGCAAATAAAAAGTTAACGAAACGTCGGACGGCGCACTCCTATGAAAAACTAATTTGGCGATTCTGCGCCCTTGCTTCACCTAAATGAACTCCTCTTTGCCTCTTTCATACATTGCATATTCGAGATATACGCACTGCGCACTCTCACTCTATGACTCTATTCTTGCTAAGATCCAGATACTTCTTAGATCTCACATTGTTTGAGTTTTCAAAGAATTTTTTGGAGTAAGTAGTGATCGTTCTGAGCGAGCATATTCACAACAAAGGCTGTGTTTGATTTCTTCATTTTATCAGAATCTCGCACTGTATATGGGTGAATCAACTGTTAAATTTTCACATGATGAAATTGTGGATTTTTATTTTTTTTTCCACATTTTTTTCCAACCATAATTTTCTTCTGTTTACGATTCTGTATAGAGCAGAGCTTTTTCTTCAACAAATTAGTGAATCTCACTAAAAAACGGCCAGAATCTGGCCTGTCCCCTGGACCACTATTCAAAAGTTATTTTTTAACCGACTATACATCAACTATTGTTGAAACAATTATATTACTCACATTCCAAAACAATACAGTTCCAGTTTTATCTTTATATGTAGGTATATGGCAGATATATAATGAAATTTCACGATATTTTCCATAATCAGGTCCCCCGGACAACTCTAATTTCACAGAATCGGAACTTGTTAATTGGATTGCGAAATAGTTATAGTAATGGAAGAAAATTCCTCCTGCTACATTGTTCCATATTGTCATTGTCTAATTGAATGTTTAAAAAATTATGAACTCTTCTTGAATTTGAAGAGATAAAAACGATTATAAGTATTTTCAATTTTGGCACAACATAGTTGTTCCATAGTCATATCTCATATCTGGTTGTCCAATGGAAATATTACAACCAACAATCTTAAAGAAGGTACTAATTGTAGCAAATTCAATGAAGTATACTGATACTTTAATGAATTATTGAACTACTGGTACTGACCAGTAGTTTTAATGATACGGCACTCCGGACAATGAAAACAATTTCAACGTTCTTAATAATAAACAACCTTACAAAATAAAAATTTCAAAGCGAAAGTTCCTAAGTCTTAAGACAAGATGTCAACTGTTAGAATTAGGGTGTCAAGCATTAGAATGTTCATATAGTCCGGGAGGCAGGGCCTTTTTTTTCAAGGAATTTCATCCCGGCTGAAATTAATACTGTATGTTGTAGTCACATTGCAAATGACGAAACAGACCGTCAGCTGGTCAAGTAGCGGTGGGTGCGCGCGTGGGAGGCGGCGGAACTTGGGAAAAAATGCAAAATTTCAAGTGATTTCATCCCGACTGAAATTTTTTATATGTGATATTAATGTTAAATAGAAACAAAATAGTGAAGTCAGCCGATAGGCGGACGGTGGAAAATACGTCAGTCGAGCGCATGAAGTGGGGAAAAAAATTTGAAAATTAAGTGATTTCATCCCGAATGAAAACACCTCCATATGATTTCTTACATATATGGAAATATAAAAATGACCGTCAGCTGCGTGTCTAGCGGGGGAAAGACCGTCAGTCAGATCATTGAAAATTCCGCGCGCCGTATATTTTTGCTCTGACTGACGGTCTTTCCCCCGCTAGACACGCAGCTGACGGTCATTTTTATATTTCCATATATGTAAGAAATCATATGGAGGTGTTTTCATTCGGGATGAAATCACTTGATTTTCAAATTTTTTTCCCAAGTTCACGTGCTCGACTGATGTATTTCACACCCTCCGCCGATCGGCTGACTTCACTATTATGTTTCTGATCAATATCAATATTACATATAGAAAATTTCAGCCCTGATAAAATCACTTGAAATTTTGCATTTTTTCCCAAGTTCCGCCGTCTCCCACGCCTTCACCCACCACACTTATTTTACAAGAAGCGCTCGTTGAATTTTTAATAGACGATTGGTTAAATGATCACATGGCATCGTGGATTGGGAATAAAACAGTTTTCGTAAACTATATGGAATGCCACAAATATGAAGTTGAACAACGTAAAATTCAACGATCATCGGATCCATTGTAAACGTGTCCAGGTCACGAAGAAGCAGACACATATATGGTTTTCCATGTCTGTCACTTGAAATCTGATGTTCATGTAACTCCATATGATTTCTTACATATATGGAAATATAAAAATGAGCGTCAGCTGCATGTCTAGCGGGGGAAAGACCGTTAGTCAGAGCAAAAATGTATGAGCGCGTTCATTCATTTATACGGCGCGCGGAATTTTCAGTGGTCTGACTAATGCCTTTTTTCTCATTAGTTAATCAGCCTACGGATATTTTATCATTTATATTTATTGAAACTATGATTTCGATCAATATCAAACGGGTTTGTTACGATTCACCCATGATATTATACATGTAGATAAAGCAGCAACATCATATAACATACTTAATTATAGTATAGTATAGTATATTTATTTCATTTCTACAATTAATTTACATATCACAGATATGTCAAAATAAAATAGAAACATGTCAAAGCAACAACAAAAAAATATATCTCAGGAGCAATTTTTCTTTTTAGAAAATTCTCTAAATTCTTCCAAGTTATAAGGTTCACACTGAAGTATGTAGCTGTAGCTGTGAATCCTTCTCCGAAAAAAGTCAAACTGATCGATGCCTTACAAATTCCTTGGTAAGCCATTAAATAATTTCATCGCTGCATAATGGACATTTTTCTCCCTTGAAGTTGAGGAGTGTATGAGATAAAAGTAGTGTTCAGTTCTTCTTGTGTTATTACCATTCTTACAGTCCTCAAAGTAATACTGGTGCTCAGGCCCGGATCTACGATTTTTTCTGACCGGGGCAAAAATTCATGATGGCGCCCCCCCCCCCCCCCCCCTCTAAGGTTCTTTACAAACATATAATTGCATATTCGTCATCGCGATTTTCAACCCGAGATATTTTTTTCACTAATTCGTGGTCGTTGATTACGAATATGCAATTAGATTTTTCCTAAAATGAGTACTTTAGGAAAAAATTGACTCTTATTTTTTTCCCATTGTTCCATTAAAAGTTATTTTTTCTCAAAGTACTCATCTTACGAAAAATCTAATTGCTTATTCGTAATCTTCGACCACGAATTTGTAGAAAAAATGACTCGGGTTGAAATCGTTCGAAAAATAAAAAAGTTTGTTTTTACAAGAATGTCGTTTGCAACCCTAACTCACCTATCGTTTTTACGAACGAAATTATTCCGAACGAAAATTAATTTTTTCAGGGACATATATATCGACCGGGGTCATTTTACTCATTAATTCGAGGTCGTAGATCACGAATATGCAATTTGATTTTTTGTAGGATCAGTATTTTGAGAAATAAATAACTTTAAGTGCAAAATTTCGAAGAAATTGGTCAACTTTGAGGAGGTCTAGCAGCCAGAAAAAAAGCACTAATCATATGCTGATTTTTTTGTGATAGATTGGTTCTTTGCGAATAGAAAAAACCACAATTCATTCATCTGCCGCTAACAGTTTAGATTTTATAAATTTCTCCGCGAAGTTCCAAATTTTCCGATTTTCCATCGACCATAACTTGAAAACTTAATTCTTAAAAAATATCTGTTTGCATATTCGTGTTCCACGCCCTCGTATTAGTGTACAGTACGAATTTGGTTTTGATCGGAGACCAAAAATATTTTTCAAAAAATCCATACAGTATGGAAAATTTGAAAAATTCTCGATCTCTACGGTTTCCACCAATATTATTGTAGATATTCACTAAATCGAGGGCGTAGATTATGAGTATGCGAACAGAATTTGGCTGAAAGGATTAGTTTTTAAGTTATGGTCCATAAAAAATCGGAAATTTTGGCCCTTAGTTCCAGATGAAATGGGGATGAGTCGGTAATTCCCCAGGCAAAGAAATTACTGGCTCTATGCTTGCGACACATTGTAGACATATCCCATCTTTTAACCTATTTCACCCAAATGTGGCGGTCATTCATAGATGACTGAATAATACATATACAGTTAATTGATCCCTCATTGATTTTGAAGAGTTTTGGCATAGTGATGGTTTATTATGTTTCCATTCTACAGTTTCGATTTTAGCTCTAGGAAATTAATTTTTTCCGAGAAACTAAAAAAAAATTTCAACCTCTGGTTGATTTTGGCGCCCCCTTAAGCTGGCGCCCGGGGCAAGCGCCCCGCTTGCCCCCCCCTAGATCCGGGCCTGCTGGTGCTTGTGGAGACATAGAAGTAGTCTATATAGACTACTTCTAGTTATGGTCTCTACATATAAATGTAGAGACCATAAACTGTCAGAATGTTGTTTTTTCTAAAGTGACCCCGAGACGATTCTCTATGTCCAAATGATAGTACAGATCTTATTGCACATATAGGTCATTCATATTTTTATCAATTCGTTATCAACCTAATCAACATTCAAATAAATCGCTAGGTACAGGTAAATGTGCTTGGCTCCAAAGGTGGACGATGTATGCCGTTCGAAAGAAATGTTGGTTCAGTTCAGCCTTAGAGGGCGGAAATAACAATCCTTCAATTTTTTTTTCCAAGTTAAGTGGATTACAATCATCTCAACTGCCGTTTGCTCTATTGAATGTTAACACATGAGCAGTGTTAATATCATCAAATTCTGTAAATCCATATATTCCACAAACATAGCATTCTAAGTATGTGAACAATTGATCGAGGTTACAATTGGGAATTTGTTAAATGTCACTCACTGCTTGGATGTACGTCGGAGGCTTCCGGAGAATTTCAAACGTTTTTTTTTCCTTCACGGTAAAATGCTGACTTCAAATTGCATCCACTGAAGGCATGAAATCCTGGCAATACAGAGCACAAATTTGGACCCAATGATGCAAACAATTTGGTGACATCAATGAATGTCTGAATATTGCCGGTCCAACATGCATCGAGATTTGGACGTTCTTCTCGATGAAATTCATATTTCCCAACATAATGATCAATATATCTGTATCATAACATCGCATTGTTACATGAACATCAGATTTCAAGTGACAGACATGGAAAACCATCTCTGCTTCTTCGTGACCTGGACACGTTAACAATGGATCCGATGATCGTTGAATTTTACCTTGTTCAACTGCATATTTGTGGCATTCCATATAGTTTACGAAAACTGTTTTATTCCCAATCCACGATGCCATGTGATCATTTAACCAAACGTCTATTAAAAATTCAACGAGCGCTTCTTTGAAAATAAGTGTGGTGGGTGCGGGCGTGGGAGACGGCGGAACTTGGGAAAAAATGCAAAATTTCAAGTGATTTTATCAGGGCTGAAATTTTCTATATGTAATATTGATGTTAATCAGAAACATAATAGTGAAGTCAGCCGATCGACGGAGGGCGTAAAATACGTCAGTCGAGCACGTGAACTTGGGAAAAAATTTTGAAAGTCAAGTGATTTCATCCCGAATGAAAACACCTCCATATGATTTCTTACATATATGGAAATATAAAAATGACCGTCAGCTGCGTGTCTAGCGGGGGAAAGACCGTCAGTCAGAGCAAAAATATACGGCGCGCGGAATTTTCAATGATCTGACTGACGGTCTTTCCCCCGCTAGACACGCAGCTGACGGTCATTTTTATATTTCCATATATGTAAGAAATCATATGGAGGTGTTTTCATTCGGGATGAAATCACTTAATTTTCAAATTTTTTTCCCCACTTCATGCGCTCGACTGACGTATTTTCCACCGTCCGCCTATCGGCTGACTTCACTATTTTGTTTCTATTTAACATTAATATCACATATAAAAAATTTCAGCCGGGATGAAATCACTTGAAATTTTGCATTTTTTCCCAAGTTCCGCCGCCTCCCACGCCCGCACCCACCGATGGTATTGAAGCTGACGGTCGGTTTCATCACTTGCAATGTGACTACAACCTACAGTATTAAATTCAGCCGGGATGAAATTCCTTGAAAAAAAAGCCCCTGCCTCCCGGACTAATAATTCCGAAGTAAAAATCTTATTGAAGGGACAACAAAGTTTCCTACGGATAACGGATAACTACTTCGGTTGTCCAAGGGACTGGTGTGGTCCGAGGGACTCAACTAAAACTTAGCCGTATAATAAATATTAAAAAATTTTTGGTTTTTATTTTACCCTTACGGTAAAATATATACGAAATAGTATATGATATAATGCATTCTAATATGTTAAGTAAATACAAATAATCACGTATTTAAATACTGGCACAATTGTGCCAGTTGCATGTCTGATGGACAGACAATAAAGACAAAATTAAAAGGCAAGAAATTCGTGAACCGTTTGATGCAAATATAAGAACTCGGTATATTTCATCGATTATTCATATTCATATTCATATATTTACCTTCAAATTTACAAGGTCTGTCAAAAATATAAAAGTGACTCTATACAATCTTAAACTGTGTATAAGACACGAATTCACAAACAACATATATATACTACATCTGGCAACTTATTTTGTGTGCTAAAAATTCTTCCATGTTGTAGAATACATTCTCAATCAGGTAATTCTTTATGATTTTCTTGAACCGTTTGATTGGTAGTAATCGGACCTCAGCTGGTAAGTGGTTGATTATACTAATCCATACAGATTATTTAGTCTATACATATCAATTCCGCAAGTATTTTTTTCGTGATACAAAGTTTTATTGCAGCACCGTTTTACAGAGACAATCTTTCCTAATATTGAAAACTTTTGGTCTTTCGGACAACCATTAAAGAAAGGGTAGATAGTAAATGAAATAAAATAGTTTGTCATAAAATGTTAGATAATATCGATGGGAACATAACGGAAAACAAATAAAATTCATAACTTTTATATAAATTCATATTATCAGGGACCCTGAGCGCCTGATGTTGATCACATAAAAGACGATTCACTTACATAATGAAGAAGCTAGCACACTTCATTCATTTGATCATCTCATTATTATCTTTTTCACGTTTATTTCCGTGTACATGTAAAGATTTGCTACAAGTGAATTCCAAAAACAAATTTGCGAATCATTTTTTTCCAGTTTTCAAGGGTAAAAATAAGAATGAACGTCAGAAGATGGTGACTGGAAACTATGTCAAATCCTAGATACTCCCCAAGACCTCAGAAGCTATTCCTCCAGCCCGGTGTTCTTGAAGATGAAGAAGATGGGTTAAGTGTAAGAAGCTTTGCAGTAGGAAATTTGCTCAGTCCTCACCCTTACATAGAAATAACACCAACTGCTGCCCACAATTTATCTAGAATTTCCACACAGACGTCCCTCACCCATATAGCCATCAATAGATTGGATAGTGCGAGGCAGGAAAGGTAATTTTTCAACCAATATCCTCTACATAAACAAATAAACAAACACGTACTCCCACAAATTTAAAAGTAGTCAGCATTTTTTATAAATTTCCCTATCAAGCAATTACAAACATCTTACCTAAATAAATGGAGGATCAGTTCATAATTCTCTCAAAGTATTACCTCAAAATTGAAGTCTAGAAATGAATGGAAACCTTTTTTCTCGTGAGATACATATCGAAGGCAAAATTAAGGAATTTTTTTTTCGAAGAGTGTAGATTTTATTTTGCTCTATATTTGGGTTATTTTTTCGTGAAATAAACAGTTTTATCGATACTGAATAAAACGTTTTTATACGAAAAATATCTCCTTGAGAAAATGGGAAATTACTGTATTGATGAATGGAACTAACTATTCTAACATTTTTTCAGAGTAATATGTCCGTTTTTATTATAAACAGTGAAGTAAGTGAGAATATAAAACAACACTCTATTGGGAAATTATTTTTTTTGCGACCAGATAATCTGTCCCAGTTGTATTCGGAAATTTGTTGAAGTTTGTAACTTTTTTTTCGTTCAGAATGTGCATTTTTTCTATTGTAAGCTGCTTCAGGTGAGTCCTTCGAGTTCCAAATTAGTGTAATGGGCGAAGAATGAAACAATTAGTTCATTTCACTCTAGATATAGAGAGTCCTTAAGTATATAAAGAAGCTGTCAGTATTTGGTGCAGGTAAAACGTTTTCAGGAATGGACCATTTGAAGTTCTGTCCGATCCACAAAAAATTTCTAAATAACTTCACAGGATGAGTCTGTGACACGTGCAAATAACGTGCGTTCAAAAAAATTCGTCTTCAAGTAGGCTATGGAATTTTGAACGTCGATATTTCGTGTCTAAACGTAATTCTTAGCTTTTGCTATACTATTTTCTAGGTGAACTGTCACTTAGAAGTTAGTATTTTGCATTGTTGGTGAAATAAAATTATCAGAGGAAATTATAAAGATGGTTTTTACGGATGTGTAAAAAGCATTTATTATTGAATCCGACTTCAAAATTGGGAAATATACTTTAATGTTCCGGAGACATTCCCAGTGTATATCCCAATGTTGCTGAAAGAATCAATCTTTCGAAAGTACTGTTTTGCGATGCATTGAACAGGTATGTTCAACCTAAAAAAAGTAGTGGTCGACCAAAGAAGCAAACCTCAGAGTATATATTCTTTTGATACAGAGCATTACAATCTTTAACAACAAACAATAATTATAGCATGTGTATGAGATCCAGTTTTAGCAGAGGCTATCGTAAACGGGGTACCATACAAATTGGTGTATGATACAAGAGCTTAGGGAAAAACCTCAGTAAAAAAACCCTTTCTCCCCGTGAGTTATTCTGCAATAATGAAAATATGATGACAGAAGACACAAGCTTTACGAACCTCTCTTCGGGTTTTATCTCAAGTGGCATATTTTATGCCACACGATTTTGAATGAAACATATCAGTTTGTTTTCATAAAGATTAACCAGTAAAAAAACCCTTTCTCCCCGTGAGTTATCCACCAATAATAAAAATATGATGACAAGCTCTACGAACCTCTCTTCGGGTTTTATCTCAAGTGGCATATTTTATGCCACACGATCCTGAATGAAAAATATCGGTTTGTTTTCATAAAGATTAACCACTAAAAAAACCCTTTCTCCCCGTGAGTTATCCAGCAATAATAAAAATATGATGACAGAAGACACAAGCTCTACGAACCTCTCTTCGGGTTTTATCTCAAGTGGCATATTTTATGCCACATGATTTCGAATGAAACATATCAGTTTGTTTTCATGAAGATTAACCAGTAAAAAAACCCTTTCTCCCCGTGAGTTATCCAGCAATAATAAAAATATGATGACAGAAGACACAAGCTCTACGAACCTCTCTTTGGGTTTTATCTCAAGTGGCATATTTTATGCCACACGATTTTGAATCAAACAAATCAGTTTGTTTTCATAAAGATTAACCACTAAAAAAACCCTTTCTCCCCGTGAGTTATCCAGCAATAATAAAAATATGATGAGAAGAAAACACAAGCTCTACGAACCTCTCTTCGGGTTTTATCTCAAGTGGCATATTTTATGCCACACGATTTTGAATGAAACATATCAGTTTGTTTTCATAAAGATTAACCAGTAAAAAAACCCTTCCTCCCCGTGAGTTATCCAGCAATAATAAAAATATGATGACAGAAGACACAAGCTCTACGAACCTCTCTTCGGGTTTTATCTCAAGTGGCATATTTTATGCCACACGATTATGAATGAAAAATATCAGTTTGTTTTCATAAAGATTAACCAGTAAAAAAACCCTTTCTCCCCATGAGTTATCCAGCAATAATAAAAATATGATGACAGAAGACACAAGCTCTACGAACCTCTCTTCGGGTTTTATCTCAAGTGGCATATTTTATGCCACACGATTCTGAATGAAAAATATCAGTTTGTTTTCATAAAGATTAACCAGTAAAAAGACCCTTTCTTCCCGTGAGTTATCCAGCAATAATAAAAATATGATGACAGAAGACACAAGCTCTACGAACCTCTCTTCGGGTTTTATCTCAAGTGGCATATTTTATGCCACACGATTCTGAATGAAACATATGAGTTTGTTTTCATGAAGATTAACCAGTAAAAAAACCCTTTCTCCCCGTGAGTTATCCAGCAATAATAAAAATATGATGACAGAAGACACAAGCTCTACGAACCTCTGTTCGGGTTTTATCTCAAGTGGCATATTTTATGCCACACGATTTTGAATGAAACAAATCAGTTTGTTTTCATAAAGATTAACCAGTAAAAAACCCTTTCTCCCCGTGAATTATCCAGCAATAATAAAAATATGATGACAGAAGACAGAAGCTCTACGAACCTCTCTTCGGGTTTTATCTCAAGTGGCATATTTTATGCCACACGATTCTGAATGAAACATATCAGTTTGTTTTCATAAAGATTAACCTGTTATCAGAAAATTGAAAATATTGATTACCTGTCCTTGTAGCATCTAAAAAAAATTGTAGTTCAGTATGCAGTCAATGGCATAATGTGGGACCTTTTTTCTTTTATGGAACTAACAGTAGATCGTTAATAATGAGAAAGCAACTTGCCATTTTAATACCTAAATTGAATTTTGATAAATTGCCCAATATTTATTTTCATGTAAAATTCAGTTCTTTAGTTTAGTTATGGATTTTCAGTAACGACCAAATTAGTTCAATATTATAGAAAATTTAAACATATTGAGATTCTTACTGTGCTTCATTCATATTACTGAAATAGGTACTTAGAACCTTTTTACAAAAAAAACCATAATACCACGATCTGTTCAAGATGCATGTCTCTTACGTATGAAAATAGTGGACATCGGATAAAATTTTTACCAAGAATTTTTTTAACTGCCTCAAATTGTTTGGATTCTTGTGATCTGACGCAATGGAAGAAATGTTTTTCGCACTTTGGGCGAAATTAACTTTTCCTCAAAAGTGCCTTTCCACTTTCCATACAAAATTACGATATATAGGTCAATGTCATCATTGTTTACATTTTGGGAAGATGAAGCAATTCAAGAAAAGACCTATGTTCAGACACCGAATATCAGCGTTTAAAATTCCATAGCCTACTTGACGACGAAAATTCTTTTGAACGCACGATATTTTAACAGAAGATTCTTGAGGATTAAAGAAACACTACTTCTCTATACTATTTTTTCCGATGCGGCCCTGATAAAAAGATATAGCCATTTTAATTTTTCATAATGAGGTGTGCCACGCCTGGAAAAACAAAATTACCTTCAGAATAAATATAACACTATACACATCTGTGGATCTTTTAAGCAGAGTGTTATTCAGCCAAAGTACACAAGTTTAAAAATTTCACAGATACTTATAATATTGATTTCTGAACATCAAGAGTTGGGTTCTTTGAATTTTTGATACGTACATTTATGGTACGTAATGGTCATAATGAAAAAACTGGAAGAAGTGTGGGTGATACCTTGTGTTCGGAAAAGACTCATCAAATAAATGGAGAAACTATATTCCGAAATTCATTTCATTCGATAAAATCGTTTGTGAGATAGAACTAGAAATAACATTTTTTATGGTTTTTCAATATCCTGTATCTCTTAAATCGAGCGGATTCGGAAAAAAAAATGGTAAAAGAAAAAAGTGTGACCTCAAGAATCTACTGTTAAAATGTATGTAAGAGTCAAAGACTCATCCTGTATATCAACTATATCTCGTGAAGTATTTTACGACCAAACGAAAAAGTTTTCACCATTTTTTTGAGGCACATTTCACAACGTAGGTTACCATTTCGTAACTGACGAAACATCTGAGATAACGATCTCGTAGATCCGTCAGGTGTGAATAAGTATATCAAATTGATAAAAGGTGTTAAAAAGAACACTACGCCGATGTTGCAAATCTCAATTTACACTCGAAAGTAAATTTGTTCTGTTTTGAACGTCACATGATGGTTAAATTCAATCAGCGACATTCTGAGACGGTCCTAGAGTGACGTGAGCCATGAATTTCGATTTGAAAAAGGATGAAAATCAGTTTTTGTTCGAGAGCGGCGGTCTTACGCCCATCTTGACGAGCAAGAATTTGACGCCCACCCTGTTTTATGCGCCCAGCACGCCGACATCGCTATCATCTGGAAGGTAAAGCATATCATCTCTTATTATGCGCAATTGTTTAATGCGATAACTAGGGTTTTCTCTTTCACAACGATAATAATAATAATTCCGAATTGACAGTGTAAATGAGATCAAAAAACACCTCTGTATGATCAGTTCAGTGTGAATCTTTTACAGTTTGTTTTCATTTCATTTTTGAGTCGATATTTTTTGAGTCGATATTTTTTGAAGGCATAGTTCTGAAGATTACGTGGTACATACTCCAAAAACTTTTGAAAAAAATATGTGAGAGTCACGAACCAACTTATCCGGAAAATCTAATTAAGAACCTAATGCAGCCTTATCATTAGTGGCTTTTTCTACCCCTTGGAGTTATATGGTAACACCACCTAATATTACCTTCCCGCTCTCATAGAATGTCTGCTCGATTTTTTTTTGTCAGTTTTCTTTTTTTTAAGAAAAAATTGCTTTCCAGGTGCCTTCTTAGGCACCTATCTCAATCAGGGAATACCCAAAAAAATGTATATAAAGGATCCACACTATTTTTTTTACAAGGAATCACCCCTTAAATTTGTTAGCAACTGTGTTCCATTGTCGAGAAATTATTATGAAATTATTATTAATTTTTTTAAATTTACGCAACTTGGAACTCATTGGGGAAACTTTTTTCTGAATGTATTTTCAGGAGAACATTCCGAAACAACACCAGCAGAAAGCTGAGAAAACGTGCAATCTTCAAAAATGGCGATTGCAACATCATCCAGTCCAGAATTGAGAGTAAGAAGAGGCTAAGGTTCCTCCAGGATCTCTTCACGACCTTAGTGGACGCTCAGTGGAGATGGACCCTCATCGTTTTCTCCATAGCCTTCCTAGGATCCTGGCTTGGTTTTGGATTGATCTGGTGGCTCATCTCCTTCACTCATGGCGATTTGGAAGATGAACACTTACCAGACAGACAGGAGGACTCGAATTGGACACCTTGCGTTACACAAATCTACGATTACACCTCGTGTTTTTTGTTCAGTATTGAAACGCAGCACACAATAGGTTATGGAGGAAGATCGACTACTGAAGAATGCCCTGAAGCCATTTTCATCATGTGCCTTCAAAGTATAGTAGGTGAGGCCACATATCTATTGTTATTCCACAAAGTCACATCCACATTGGAATAACCAAGTTCATCAATACCAAATTATTCTATTTTATTATCCAGGTATGATGATCCAAGCCTTCATGACAGGTATAGTTTTCGCTAAAATGACTAGGCCGAAGCACAGAACTCAGACTCTTCTCTTCTCGAAGAACGCTGTGGTTTGCCAGAGAGATGGCGCCTTATGCCTGATGTTCAGGGTTGGCGACATGAGGAAAAGTCATATCATTGGAGCCAACGTGAGGGCCCAATTGATCAGGCCGAGGAAAACGAAAGAGGGGGAGATTCTGAACCAATTCCAGACTGAGCTATCTATCACCGCTGACGGGTGTGATGGCAACATCTTCTTCATATGGCCCATGACCATCGTACATACCATAGATAGTTCTTCTCCCTTCTATCATTTGTCAGCTAGCGATTTGTTGCAGGAGAAGTTCGAAGTTGTGGTAATGTTAGAGGGTGAGTTTGAAGCAATGAAAAGCGTTGTCAAAATTAAATCTTTGTCATCCCTAGGAACCATAGAGAGTACTGGGCAGTCCACTCAAGCAAGGTCTAGCTATTTGGCTAGCGAGATATTGTGGGGCCACAAATTCGAACCTATTGTTAACTACAACAAAGATAGGCAAGGCTACGAGGTGAACTATTCGATGTTTGACAACACCCAGCCTGTAGACACGCCACTGTGTTCAGGAGCAGAATTGTCCGAGTTTTACAAGTTGAAGGATATCGATATAAGTGAGTTACTTATACAAGGATTGGGGAATAAATATATGGGACCAAGGAAAAATTAGAAAAAACTGTGAACAATAATCTTCAATATCCCCATGGTCTCAAACATTTTCCGTATATACAGGGAGATTCATTTAGGTGGGAGACCAAAATTGATAAAATACCAATATCTTCGTGAAAAATTAATTTGCAATGTGTTATTATCACAGGCACTTATGTTTTTATTAAATCGTGGATTCACGAAATTGAGTCAATCGCTGGTCTCGTACCGTACGAAAAGAGTTAACGGACCTTTATTTCAATCAAAAACTTATTAGAAGAGTGAAAAAAGAAGATTTTATCGGTCGTTTCAGCTTGAAATTGTTTGCCTACACGATTGAAAAAGAATATTAGTGAATTTTTTTTCAGATGGCATGAATGACGACTTACACACAGTGGAAATCACTAAAGATTGAAAAATCGATATGGGATTGGACATTCCAATGTAAGACAAATACGAAAAAAGTAGATGGTAGTGTTTTATTTATTTATATAATTTATTAGACAAACATCTGTAATTATGATATGATAATATGTATATATTGATGAAAATTTTGTCTTATTATTCATGGTCTTATTCGATTGTGATATTTCTTCATTTTTATTCTCGGCTTTTTAGAGATGCGTTTTTATTTATTCGAGAAAACACTGAATTTAGTTATAAATGAATTCCTTGCAGTTTTTCTTTATTTCTGATTCCTTCAAGATCTTTTTTTTTTTAACCTGCCTACCTCAATTTAACTTCCAATACTATCATTGTGTATTGAACACACAACATTTTGGCCAAAGATTATAGAGTTAACTCTATATTATGTTTATTATAAAGTTCACTCTATAATCTTTGATTTTGGCTTCGAACATAGTTCCATAATAATTAGTATTATACATCTATGGCTTCAAACCGTTGAACTGAGTTGTTCCTGGGTTATTCTTTGCTACCCATGAAGCTTTCTGTATTCGTAAAGCTCCGATGCCGAGCACAGTGGTGTATCGATTGGTTGGGTTTCATCGAATTTCGAGTAATTAGCTTCATAACCTTCCCTCTCATTGTTGTAGTAAATGATGGGCTTAAAGGCATGGCCCCATAGAATTTCGTTAGCGACATAGCTAGTACGCGCTTGCGTTGCTTGACCAGTGTTCTCTGTCGTACCTGAAACAGACTGTTACTCATAAAAGAGATTGTTGATTCGAAAACTGACCTTCCAGGCTAACTAAGACTTCGAAATTCCCTTGCAACATATCTCCAGCCGACAAGTAGTAAAATGGAGATCTGTCATCGATAATGTGTACTATAGTCATCGGCCATATGAAGAACAGATTTCCTTGAACGCTATCGGCAGATAGTTCCAACTCTGTGTGATACTGGTTCAGAAACTCCCCTTCTTTCGTCCTTCTTGAAGCCACAACCTGAGCTCTTACGTTGGCATCAATTATGTGGCTTTTTCTCATGTCACCCACTCTGAACATAAAGCACAGTTGGCCATCCCTCTGACAAACTACGGCGTTTTTAGAAAATAGAAGCGTTTGAGCTCTTTGTTTCGGCCTGGTTAGTTTTGCATATACTATGCCGATCATCAGGGCTTGAATCATCATGCCTGTGAGGAGGAATTTTAGTTTCGAAGAGAAAGATTATACCTACGAACTTACCCACCACACTCTGCAAACACATGACTATGATGGCATCTAGACACTCCTCGGTTATGGATCTCCCACCATAACCGGTCGTGATCTGGGTCTCGACGCTAAACAGGAAGGAAGAAGTAAAATTGTAGATCTCTGTGACGCAAGGAGTCCAACCGTTCATCTTCTGTAAGGGAGGCAAGTGGTCAGGTTCTAGATCCCCATGGCTCACGCTTATGATCCACCACACCAAAGCAAATCCTACGAATGATACCAAGAAGCTGACGGCGAAGACCAAAAGGGTCCATCTCCATTTAGCGTCCACCAAAGTGGTGAAAAGGTCCTGGAGGAACTTAAGCCTCTTTTTGCCTGCTATCCTGGATCTTGTGACGTTGCAGGTGCCGTTTTTAAAGATGACCCGTTTGCGAGACTTCTGGAGGAAGGGAGAAGGAAAAGGACGTCTGGAACAGCAAAGAAACGAGCAGAATTAGAAATGAGGGTGAAGAAAATGAAATATGTATCAAAAATTATTATCCAATCGATTCAGGTTTCAAGTTAGTCTGTCTCTACCTACAGAGTTGATATTGTACTATACTGTAGGGAAATATAATAAGTGGTCGGTAAGGGTGGCGACAACGATAAAAAAACACAGAAATCCGTTCAGCAAATCTTTCATGAATAATGTAGTGATGATGAGATGTCACTTGACACACAAGATGAAAATTACAACAAATAACTTTAGAAATGGAACAAAATGAAAGGAATTGAGAAATATTAATACGCACAACAAAAGAAATAATGCTACAAACAGCTATGTCAAAAATAAAGGTAAATGAAACGTATAAATTCACCTGCTAGAATTCTTGGAGTTATTAGACCTTAAACTTGGCTGATGAAATAGTGTGGGAGTCAACTTTTTCGTGGTCAGTATAGGACTGTCTTCAGATTTTTCCACGTCAATCACCCCCGCATTGAAATCCTCGCATAAATCCATTTTTTTGTTCCGAACACAACTACACCCTTCTCGTATGAGGAAAATTCTGTCACAGCGAATTCATATCGCTTATTTCTAAATATTATCGCCGTTTTATTGGTTTATCTTCGAAAGCAATCTTTACGAGATGATTGATCTTGAAATCGGCTGATTAGCCGTTTATCTGATATCGGTTTAGACGTTTAGACATTTCCATTGTTTTGTCTGTAGGTGCAATTGTTTTTTGTTGAGTTGTCTTGACCTAAAAATTATCCTAGAAAGATGAATCATTGGGATTTTGGAGAAATTAAGAGCTAACGTTGCTTCCAATTTTCGATGTCAGGCCATGAATCTCGGGGAAAGTGAACAATTAAAAGGCCACTGATTGAACGAACATACCGCCAGATTGTGGATTCTTATAATCTGCCATTTCTTCATTAGGAAGATTCACTAGTGGATCTTTATCCATGGCAAAGAAAGCTTGCTTTCTGCTGAAATATTTCTCAGTGGGAAAAATTGGCAAATTATAGCACCATCTCATACATACACTGCTCAACCATCGATAGGGATCACGTATAAATATTCTTTATCCGGGTCTTTGTTGAGTTATCTGGAGCATCTGTTAAATATGTGTTACTTAAGGAAAAACTGGGATATTTCTATCATAATGTTTTTTTTTACTTTATCAACCCCAAGGTTAGTGATTTCTATCAGTTATTGAGCAGTATATATTGCTTGGAATTGGTAAATTGCAACTCCTTTAGTCTCTGTCTAAGATTGTTCGATATGACATATGCAATTGAAATTTGAAATGTCAAATGGTTCTTCATTTTTTAGCCAAACTCTTAACTCTTACAATTCATGGAGAAGAGGGACAAGCCTCTTCAACTACTAGTAAAGTTTAAGGGTTAACAAACGATTGAGAGAAAGCCTACGTAATTAATCTTGTAGACTTTATATTGCAGTTGCTGCAATCATTGGATCTGACGATGAAAAAATTTTTTTTTTTAAAGGTCCAGAGACGTTGCAGGTTTGCTATAATGAATGTATCCAATTGAGAGGAGAATATGTTGGGTGATAAAATATTTTGACATTGAAATTTTATTTGGTTCTATTGTAGGCTAAGAATTTTTCAATATATCCTCGTAGATATTCCTGAAATTTCAGTCAAATTCGCCAAAAAAGTTTCGCGTTGCTCTCCAGGAACCAATTTTTTAATGTAGTCTGTAACGGGTTTAGTTCGCAAAAGGGTTTAATCTCGAGCGCCAGCTATTCTTTCATTAGGGAGGAATAGCAAACCCACCCAGGTACCTACTAGTCGGAGACAGAGTTCGGGGATATCTAAGGTGGTAGCGATAACAAGTACTTTAAAACCGAATTTATTACAATAATCTAAATTACAGTGAACCATACAGTGATTTCCAAGTCAAGAAATATATACAGCTGATGACCAGGTTCAAAATGAAACAGGAATAAAATAATTAAATTCTCACGGCGGTCAGTAATTCAAAATCAACACCGTGAAATCAATGAATTAAACAACATTCAAATTAATTATATTCAGTCAAAATATCAGGCATTAAAGAGAGAAAGTAATCAATAGCGGTCACTTTGATTCATTCTGAGACGATAAAGGATGTACGGGGTTTATACAAAATTTACAGTAACCGGGTGTCTCAGAAAGATCCAAGTCTCTGTAATCGGTTAATTTAGAAATGGGTTTGATACCGAGCACTTTCAGTGATTTTCAGTGTACAGGACAATCAGAATTGAAATTCAATAAACGGGACGGGGTTGATGCAGGTGAAACACAATGCAACAATTTACAGGATAACGGGGTAGTTTATCGTGGTCTCCCTGTGACAACCTTGATTGTACACGCCAAGCATTACCAGCAGAAAGACTTCGAGACCTCTGCCGATTGGTTTCAGTCACCAGAGAGCCAGGCGACAGAAGTCTGCGGCAGAGACAAACTGTCTCTGTCTGCGGTAAACGGGCAATCTAAACGGAACACAACAAAGATTATAGAGTTAGCTCTATAATCTTTGGGAACACAACAGGGGTAGGACGGGATAGGTTACTGTGGTCTTTCTGTGGCAACCTTGGGTGTACACGCCAAGCATTACCAGTGGAACGACTTCGAGACTTCTGTCGATTGGTCTTGGTTCACCTGAGAACCAGGCGACAGAAGTCTGTGTTAAACAGGGGGATTAACAAGAAGGATTAACACAATTAAACAAATAAAGGAATGCAACTTTGAATCACGAAGTATGCGGTATCAGGAAAAGACAGTTTGTTCCGGTACGGTCACACCACCACTTAGGGAAAAAAAAAGAAAAAACTCTAATAGGAAGAATATCAAATTAAATTAATCAGAAATAAATCGAATCAAATAAGAATCAATCAATTCGGAATCAGAAATGTACTAACTACTGCCGAAGAATAATGAATAATGAATTAATCGCCGAACAGTGAATAATGGAATCACTAAAGAATACAGAATCATGAATGACGTTCGTCTGGTGGTGCGGCCCTATTTATCAACTTTCCAACATGTGGACGGTCATGTGATCAAAATTGAATCCAAAAATTCGGCATTCCCGAATATTCCCCCCAGAAGAAATATTCTCGGTAGTGGTTATCTCTTTATCGGTAAAAGAAACTGTCGTTATCTGCAATCCACGTTGTTTTATGCTGAATTCGGTGTGTTTTTGTGGACGGAAAAACAACACCGAATGCAGAAAGACACTTTTTCTTTGTTTTGGATTATTGAGGCGGATTACTGAAGGAAACTTCAATTTTACGGAATCCGAAATCAATTTTTCAGGATCTGAAAAATACTTCTAAAATGAAACGGAATAACTATATCAAAACTGAAATCTCCACCAGACGGCGGTGCACTGCCGTTTCAGGGAAACGGACATTCAAAACGAGGCTTGATTTTTAAAAACAATCAAGTATCGTTACAAGCCAATGAGGTTTGGCACCTATCTACAACCACTTCGAAGTTGGCAATGAAGTTATAAGTTAACCAGATTCCAGTTAATCTTCCGGGAAAGCCAAAAACAACCCCACACAAAACACCCCATCTGATCCTGGAAAATCCCTGCATCGATTCATCCGATAGAAATTGTTCCTAGAACACCGGGAAAATACCGGTATATGTAATAGCCACCCCAGATTAACTCAAAATCTCCCGTTGAAGTTTTTGGCAACGATCTACGTTCAGATAAAACAGTCACGCACTTCGACAGATTAATAAAGCGTTCTCTATGCCCACTTTCCATTCTTTAATTAAGGTTCACCTTCCTTTTCATTAGTTCTCTCGGTATCCGCCAAAGCCCGCGTATTTATCGTGATTAATGGACCGCTGTTATTAACATTAGTAAAGCGGCCATTCGACAGGGAGAAAGTGATAAATTGCCGACTGCTGCTGATGGAAAACGACAACCATCCAGAACGAAAGGTATGTTGATCACGTATTAAGGATACAATTGGGGAACGCTTCCGGGGATCCAGGACGCGAACCTGTGACAGGTTCGATTGTATCGATATCCGGGCTAATAGAATGACTGAAAGGTCCTTTAATCATTTCTGGAGATAATGGAGAGCACTTAAACCGCGCGGAGCATGCGGCGCATCCGCCATATTGATGAAATTACGGTGATATTGTGTTTCCTTACACTGTAGACTGTAGCATCTAAATACAGAAACCAGAATAACCCCTGTACAGGGTGGGCAAAATTGGTGATACCTGAACTACAACTTTTTAACCCAACGAGATAGAGAAAAATGAATGTACCATTCATGTCGTCTTTTTTCGAGAAAATAATAATGCCATCAACTGCATACCCCTTCTTTTGTTTTTGAGTTATAGGCCAAAATTAAAATTTGGGCGATTTCAACTTTGGTCATTATCTCTGTTTCTGTTTGTGTTAGGATGTTGAAATGAAGACATTATACAGACACTTTTTTGATAGCAATCCAGAGGCGTACTATGGTTTTTTCCAACAGGTTTATTTGCTGCGCTATAACATAAAGTTATGTTCTTTCTTATGGAAACAGTAGTTTAAAATATCTTAGAAAAAATCGCCATTTTGTAACCGTTTTAGAAATATATCATGCATCGCCCTCAGTGTTTTTGAGTCATTTTAAACTACTGTATTCTTAACACATTGACGGACAACGACGTCTATAGACGTTCAGGTCGCTGTGCATGATGTGACGGCACAGTTTTTAGACGTTTATAGACGTCTTCCTATAAACTCGTCTAACATCGACATGACGTTCCTGGACGTTGGAAAAGCGTGATATTATGAAAAAGCGTCACATAGTTCACACATTTCGAGTTTTGTGAACCCCAAAGATGACGATCTTGATCGAATCATTCGCTTCGCCATACCGAGTATTCAGCCGCGAACCAGCCATTCAGCGTGTTCATTATTTGTTCAAATGTGTTACGCTCGAAAATTACGTAGTTTCCGTGTTAAACTTTCATTATAACTTTATTACCAAATCTAATGAAGAGAGATTCTACTTTTTCTGTTGAAAAAATGAGAACGCCTTTGGACGTCCATGTTATAAAAAAATTAAGAAATATGTTCATGTTATGACACTGACGTCTAAAGCCGTCTGTTGTTTTTTTCCATATTCACATCCTCTAAATCATTTCTAATATTTTGATGTATATCACTCCAATTTTGAACCATATTATATCAGTATACATGCGCGTCATATCTTATAGCTCAGCAAATATACCTGTAGGAAAAAGTCATAGTAGGCCACTGGATTGCTATAAAAAAAGTGCTTGTATAATATCTTCATTTCAATCTGATATCTGAAAACGATAAAAAAAAATTTACAGGTACTTACTGGGTACTTACTGTATTCACTTTTTCAAATCTGTTTTAATAAGAATGGAAACAAACAACTTTGTTGTTTTAAATACAAATGAATTCGTTTGAGAGATATGGAAAAGAAGTTGTTTCGGTGCATTTTCTGAGCAGCACCCCCAAATCGCAAAACCTTATTTTGGATGGTACAGATCGTTTGTCCAACAAAGTCCACGTTTGTCCACCAAATTTTTTCATTTGTCCATAGACAGAACCACAGAAATCCATCTATGCAAATTTTGGAAAGTGTGAAGTTGGCACACCAAATGAAAACTTTTAAACCTAAATTTCAGGATCGGTTGTTCATCGTAAGTCCATGTTTGTCCACCTTTTTTTTTCATTTGTCCAGGCACCGTTTGAGAGATATGGAAAAATGAGTTATTTCGGTGCATTTTCTGAGCAGGTCACCCAAATTGCGAAAACGATGGTAAATATCGTTTGTCCAACGTTTGTCCACTTTTGTCCACCCAATTTTTTTTTATTTTTCCACCCACAGAACCATAGACATCAATCGTAAAAATTTTTTGAAAGTGTTATAATATTAAGTTGCACAAGACAAAATTTTGAACCAAATATTCTGGTTCGTTTACTCTTCGCTAGTTCATTTTTGTACATCAGGAATTTATTTTCATTCCCATCCAGACTCCATTCGCAATTTGGGATGAAAAATTGATTCATCAAAATTCTTCGTTTACTATTCCTGAAATGCTGAAGAATATTTTTCACAGAATGAATCGTTGGTCCATAGCGGATTCACGTTTATCCAATCAAAATTTTCATTGGTCCATAAGCTCATAACAATAACAATATTGAAAACAAATTCATTTAATTCTCTTTTCGACAAGTTGATCATATTATGTCGCGAAGAGAGATTTTAGAGGATAAAACATGTAACCCTAGTAGAGTTGCTCCTTCAAAATTTGTATCACATTTCCATCTACGGTTACTTTTATTGAGAGATAAAGGACTCGAAAACTGACCTTCGAAAAATCCTGAAAAAGCTGGGTTCAGAAAATTCGTCAAGACGGAACGGTTGCGCCGGGATGGATGAAATTGTCACATTTATTACTCGAAGAGTTGCGAGTTGCTCTTTCAGAATTTGGTTCTGCGAGTGGAGAAATAAAAAAAAATTGGGTGGACAAAAGTGGACTAACGTTGGACAAACGATATTTACCATCATTTTCGCAATTTGGGTGACCTGCTCAGAAAATGCACCGAAAAAACTTATTTTTCCATATCTCTCGACAAATGAAAAAAAAAAGGTGGACAAACATGGACCTACGATGGACAAACGATCCTGAAAATTTGGATTGCAAATTTTCATTTGGGGGTGCCCACTTCACACTTTCCAAAATTTGGATAGATGGATTTCTGTGGTTCTGTCTATGGACAAATGAAAAAATTGGGTGGACAAAAGTGGACTTAGGTTGGACAAACGATCTATACCATAAAAAATGCGTCTCTGCAATTTGGTGGTGCTGTTCAGAAAATGCGCCGAAACAACTTTTTTTTCCATATCTCTCAAACGGTGCCTGGACAAATATAATAAAAGGTGGACAAACATGGACCTACGATGGACAAACGATCCTGAAATTTTGGTTCAAAAATTTTCATTTGGGGGTGCCAACTTCATACTTTGCAAAATTTTCAAAGATTGATTTCTATGGTTCTGTGGGTGGACAAATGAAAAACTTTGGTGGACAAACGTGGACTTTCGTTGGACAAACCATCTGTAGCATCCAAAATAAGTTTTTGCGATTTGGGGGTGCTGCTCAGAAACTGAAGCGAAAAAAGTTCTTTTGCTATATCTCTAAAACGGTGCCTGGATAAATGAAAAAAAAGGGTGGACAAATATGGACCTACGATGGACAAACGACCCTGAAATTTTTGTTTCAAAATTCGCATTTGGGGGTGCCAGCTTCACATAGCTTATAGGTATGGCGATATATTCAAGGGAAAATCAACATAAAAGTGAAATAATCAGTAATTCTTGAGTCGCTAATACATTATTCTATGAAGTGGACATACATTCAATACATCATTATGATAATAAAGGTGAATGAGATTAATTTTTTGCTGTAGATTATTTTCAAAAGAAGCTTTGCTATAGATATGGAATCACCAATGTACATCACCTTTCAAATTGGATAGTTGATTTGGGAATCAGTAGATGGGAACGCATAGGCCTATTACCTGGCCAGTAAGATCACCAGACCACAATCCTCTCAAGACTCCAGTCATAAGTATGGCTGATTTAGAGAAGAGAGTCAGGAACGCCATTGTCACTATCAGAGACATTTCTCGTTGATACAGTGAATTCTTTTAGAAAAGATGTTCGAATATTTATGAGTTATATTAGAATTGGTTATAGAAATTCTGCTCGATATTTATTCAAATTCAGTGTAAAATGATTTTTATTGAAGATATACAAGGTGTCCGCGCTATGGGGCAGCGGTCGATTACTCTTATTCTATTAACTTTACAAAAAAGAGTCTGAATTACAACTTTCCTCTTTTTAAGTAGAGCTTCTCCTTAAATTATTTAGACCTATACGAAGTGTTTCGTTTCTTCTGCACAGCTATCAACTTCGTTATTTTAAATATACCTATACATACCCTATACATTTTTAATTTCCTTGTTAAATTTGAATATAAGTTTGATATAACCATAGATTAATAAAACAACTATGTCTGAATTCTCGACGGTTTTCGAGAAATTTGACTTTTTATTAATATTTTGACAGTTTGAGGTACTTACATAAAGGACTATAGCTCCCTCCCGATTCTATGTAATTGATTCAAATTTGGACTGTGTCTAGTCAATAAATGAAACACTAAAAATTTTTTTTTAAATAACCATATTATACACAAGGTCCACGAAAACGTAGATCCATTATCGAAACAGAAATTCTTCAAAATCTTAATTTTTTTTTAAATGGCAACCCATATTTTTTTCTGTTCATTATTTAAAACAACTAACAGCGAACAAAAAATGTTCGAATAATGAACAGAAAAAAAATATGGGTTGCCATTTATAAAAAAATCAAGATTTTGAAGAATTTCTGTTTCGATAAGTGATTTTGCCTTGAGTAAAGGATTCATATATCGACAAATACGAGGTGACTCTTCAACTCGTACGAATATTTTAACAGTAGATTCGTGAGGTCAAAAGAAAATTTTTTTTTCTACACAATTCTTTCCGAATCGGCTTGGTTTAAAATTTACAGGCCGTTGAAAAACCACAAAAAAATATTATTTTTAGTTCACCGTTTCTCACAAACGGTTTTATAGAATGAAATGAATTTTGGAATATGGTTTTCCATTTATTTGATGAATCTTTTTCGAACACAAGATATCACCCACGTCTTCCAGTTTTCTCATTATGACCATTACGTAACATAAAAATACAAAAATTCAAACGTTTTGTAAAATAAGAAAATTCTTCATATTTTGTCGTATAATGCGCCGTTTTCGGGTAATTCGATGTTTAAAAATAAAAAAATATCTGTGAAATTTGAAAAATTCATTACTTTGACCGAATACAACTCTGCTTAAAAGATCCTCAGATGTGTAGTGTCACAGATTTAGCTAGTCATTCTGAAGGTTATTTTGTTTTTCCAGGGGTGGCATCATTATGAAAACTTAAAATGGCTTTATCTTTTTATCAGGGCCGAATCGGAAAAAATGGTGTAGGAAAAAGTCTTCATTTTGACCTCAAGAATTCACAGTTAAATTATTTGTACCCCCTGTATAAATATTTTCGAAGAGCTATTTTTTTATGAGGTGAGATCAAAAAAAGATACCATCCGTATTCAAAATAAAGAAGTTATTTTTGTTCCTCCCTAAGTACAAGACAAAATATCAAGATTTGATTATATTTTCAAGACAAATGAAGCTTGAAGCGGCTTCCACTGATGGTTTTTTCACGAAAATCGAGTACAGGACTCGAGATATCTTGGGAAGACTGAGATTTTTTTGTTTCATTTGATGCATAATTTTTCATAGCAAAACACCCATTGATAAGCTTAGTTGATGAGTAACACACCAATATTCAATATGCTTTCATTGCTGTATCCCGTTACCGGGAATAAATCTACAAAAAGAAGAAGACAAAAAAAAAAAAATTCGAACAGACTTGTAACATCTTAGTTCTAGTTGCGACTGTGTGCCCTCCTATGACTAAAGAGACCCAACCGTGACCTGCAGATCCTTCCACACTCAGGGCATGGATAGTCTCCAACCAGATCTGGCCGCCGCTGTATCCTTCTCGATTCTCCATTATAACTGTGGACCAAAGACCTCCACTGTGACCTGTCTAACGCTAGTTGTTCCCAGTTATGATTAGCATTAACTGATTTTAGGGATTGATGTAGTGTATCCTTAAACCGCTTATACTGGCCTCCTGGTTTCCGAGCTCCCTCAGTGACTTCGCCGTATAGAGCTATTTTGGGGAGTCTTGTGTCTTGCATCCTCAGAATAATCAATATGATTAAAATATCTTCGGATTTATTTACGATCAAAGGATCTTCCTGGTCACGTCGCCAATAGTGCTTCAGGAATTTGCTGTTTTTTAGGAATTCAATTCGCCTATTTATACTAAGCTACCTATCAACGCCTAACGACGCCAGTAGTGACGATTATATTTGATATTGATTGAGACGACGTGGAATTCGAAATTATTCCAAATATTTTCAATCAACCAACTGAAAATGCCTGTGAACCAACAAGTAATATTCTCAGTAATGAATTCACTCACTTTCAGACCTAATCGATCAGACGGCTTCAATCTGAAATGCCGTTTTTCGTCTGAACTTCACAAGAAGCCCAAGCTGGATGCCTCGCAATTTGAGGAATTGCATTCGGTGTCCAATATTTCATTTTGAGGAGGCGAACTGGCCCCCTCATGAATCCAGAATGAGCCCAGGGAAATCTACAGAATTAAATAAGCCGCCTTTTAGCGGACCGCATATTCCGCCGAACCCATAATTCATTCTTCCGACACAGATTAGTCAGTCTTTCTTGGATTCCAACAATCTATCTCTACGTCTAGACGCTTATTTTGAATTTACGTGGAAATGAGGAGTGTTGGTTTAGGTGTGGATGATAGTATCACTCGAGTGTTCCCGTATTATATGAGAACTTTTGATCTGTATCCCAAATACATTTTCTCTTCAACAAAGGTAACTATAAAGTCCATCCATTAGAACAAGAAATTCTAGTAGCCACATTAAATAAACAAGTGGCGGATCCGCCATACTGTTGATTCTACGCAGATAATGTGTTTTCTTATACTGCAGCCGAGAATAACCCCTAAAGTGTAGGATCTCAAAAACCTGAAACATGTTATTCTTGCCAGAGAACATTCGAAATTTTTGGGATCAATAGATTGGATAACATGAAGATATTCAGAACTAGCTTGAAACCGCGGCTTCGCGCGCGTGATATTTCGTTGTAAGCGCTAGTGGAGATATAATAAGAATATTTCAAGAAGGCATATGAGCAGAAAATCAACAAACCTTATTCTAAAAATGAAAAGAAAACTTGAATAGAAAAGTTATAGGAATTAATAATAAACATCAAAAAATTTGTCAGCATGTATATATTTGTATTAATAATAATAATAATAATAATAATTTATTTGACCATCAATAAATACATGGTATGTCAAATCGAAAAGAAGTAAAAAAACAAGCACAAATACATTAAAAAAAACGCATACAATCTATAAAACAAATATAGTTGACACTGAAATAGAAATATTACTCAACAATTTTATCTATTTAGAGCAGTATTGAATAAATTCCTCTACGCTATAGAAACAATTCTCTATGAGGCAGGACTTCAAACCTCGTCTGAATGCCTTGGCGCTCAACCTAGTTAAAGAGCAGGGCAACAAATTATATAAATTAATTCCTGTATGATATGGAGATCGTTCATGGAAAGAGTGAGAGTGCTTAGGAATATGCAACTTATATATATTTCTAGTGGAATATTGATGAAACTCAGATCGTTTCGTCAAATTCTCCTTCAAATCGTGAACATAGACAAGTAAATAATATATATAAATACAAGGAAAAGACAATAAACCATGAGCAATAAGAGCGGGTCTGACGGAAGATCTCGAATCGATGCCAAAGAGCAACCTCAAAATGCGCTTCTGAACAATGAAGACACTCCTCCAGTCCACAGCCGCCCCCCAGACGACAACATTGTACCGTAGCACCGAGAATATGTTCGAAAAGTAATAGGTCAATGCAGCATCAGTGTCAATAAATTTCTTTATATTGTACAGAGTGTAGTAGCATTTATTAAATTTTTTACAAATTTTATTTATCTCGGCAGACCATTTCAAATTACTGTCCAATATAGTGCCGAGAAGGCTGACCTGCGATGATGCCGTTAAAATGCCCCCATTGAGTTTGAGTGATCGCAAAAAAGGCTCCCTATATTGATTATGAAACTCGACCATTGTTGACTTCTCCGAGTTTATGATGAGTTTGTTACGCTCACACCAGTCTATAAATTGAGCAATAACTGTTTGCAATTTTGCTAGTACACGATCACGACACCTATCACTGATCACTATCGTGGTGTCGTCAGCATAAAGGAAAACCCTACCTTCCGTAATAAATTCAGGTAAGTCATTAATCAATATCAAAAACAATAAAGGCCCCAACACACTACCCTGTGGGGTGCCAATAGGTACCGCGAAAACGTCGGACCGCTCACCATCAATAGTCACAATAATCGAGCGATCTTTCAAGAACGATGTCAACCACTGATTCAGGAAATCTCTAACACCCAAATGCTCCATCTTTTTAGACACATAATCTGCATCAAGACAATCAAATGCCCTACGCAGATCGAAGCAGAGCATTATCACAAATTCTCCCCTGTCCATACTTGAGGATATATGTTGCACAATGTCGGCTATCGCCGTGTTTGTCGATCGGTTTGGCCTGAAGCCGTGTTGAGACTCCGATATTTCTTCAACCTATCATACCTCGCGAAATATCTGCTAGAAAACTAATCTGTAAAAGCACTTTCCATCATGAATTAATTAATGCCTCTACACTATAGTGAAATTCCAATTAAAATTGGACATCTGGTTCCGGAATTATGTGAAGACCCTATTAAAAGACCGTTTTAATAGAACTTTCCGAGTCCGAAATTGTACATGATCATTTATTATCTATCTTTATTTTTTATAGTTAACTCAGCGTCTACCATGAAACCTTAAAATCAGCGGCTTCATTCACGACTTGTTTCTAAAAAAATCGATATTTTTCATCTGCTTTTCATCACATATGAATTCAGCGCGAAAATCTACTCTAATAATTTCTCACTACTAATACAGGTCAAAAAATATTAAGCAGTTGACACCAGCGAAATCGAAATCGAAAGCATCTGTATGGAACAGTTTATAAACTTTTGAGCAGAAAAAGAGCGTATGATTTCGACAGAGCGGAAGAACTGGCGCTTATTCTTGAAGACTATGCCTTCAACATGCGAAAAAAGAACTCCGAAGAGTACAAGGAGAATGTTATCAAAGTTCTATAGAACTCTACAGCTAAGCAGTTGCAGGAATATTTTTTCGAAAGGTATAATCGCAATAATCCATTCTCTGACATAGAATTTGTCAACGCAAGAGCTGCAAAAAATGCTAAGCGTCGGAAGCCACAAATAGATCAAACCAAGAGAAAGGCACTATCAGCAGACGAATTGAGGAAGATTGAGCTTTGGGGCGAAAATACTCCGGGAGGATTGCAAAGGAAGATCTCTCACATTGCTGCTCATGAATTGACCTGGGAGAGGAAATGAAGGAGCGGCAGCAACAATAGAATATTTTGTGGAGGAAATTGACAATCAAGGGGAAGCAACAGGATGCATTGAGTATAACCTGGTTTACAACAAGACCTCCCAAGGCGGTTCAAAAAGACCTACAGTAAGTGGCTAGTACCGAATACAGTCAATGAAGAATTATGCCTAGTAAGACTATTCAAAAAACGAAGAAGCAAGCGAGACCAACTCATCAAAACGAATCGTTTATTTTTAACTCCATATCCAAACTGGCAGCACTACAATTCCAAAGGCTAGTACAAGAACAGCCCGGTTGGACAAAATACAATATCTTCCTGGTTCAAATCGGCTGCATCAGAGATTCGAATCGATGTCAACAAGATCAAGATAACAAATCATTCTGCGAGGGCCACTGCTGTTTCAACTGTAGCCAAAACGGGAATTGGAGAACAGCAATTAATTAAAATAACAGGGCATGGTAGCAGTCACTCCATAAAACCATATCTGCAAAGTGATTCGGGCTATCATCAGGATATAATTGACGCAATTGACTTCAACTTCTGCAAAGAGTGCAAAGACAATGCAAGAATCTCAAATCAAGATCAAGCAACTTCCAATCAACCTGCCATAGTATATAATACACCGCGCAAATTGAATTAACGCACATTATGGAAATCTCAAATTTATTCTACAACTGAAGGTGTTCTCAATGATAATTATTTTTATCAGAATTATGCATGCATACGTTATCCACTTTCAACGGTTTTCTTGAATACAGATGTTTTTTCCCAGCAGGAATAAAAAACATAATATTATCAGATTTTGAATGTATTGGCTCTATTCTAAAATCAGTTGTTCTCGATCAATTCTAGTGATCAATAGTTTTTCTTTCGTTTGATTTTCTACACTCGATCGCTGTGCAACGCGAAACAAGCAATTTGACCCAAGAGGAATGTGCCCAAGCGGTAGTTTAGCGAGAAGAAGGGTGGACATACACAAGAATTGCAAAAAGGTTTGGAGTTTCCCATACAAGTGTGTACAGAATGTTGCAGCGATTCAGGGAGACAGGTATGAATGTCCGAAGACCAGGACAGGGTAGATCACGGGTAACAACTGCCATTCAAGAACGTTATTTGAGAGTTTCTTCTTTGAGACAACGGTTTTCAACCGCTCGCCTCCTTCAAATTCAGCTTGAGCAAACTCATGAGGTGCAAATTAGCACTCGGACAATAAGAAATCGCCTCAGAGAATATGATTTAAGGCCTCGTGTCGCGGCAAGAGACCCAGCTCTTACCCCAGCCCATTGAAGGGCGCGTTTGGATTTTGCGAGAGAGCATATCCATTGGGAAGAGGCCGATTGGGAAAGAGTTCTCTTCACAGATGAAAGATATGCTCAGTGCAATTTCCTGAATACTACTGGTTTCGGGGGAGGATCGATTATGGTATGGGGTGGAATATCTTTGACTGCTCGCACAGACCTAGGCATACCAAATCCGGTTATTTGCATGGAAAATACAAGAGATCAGTATTATCATAATATGCACTAGCTTGAGGAGAGTTAATGTTCGTAATCCTCTTTGGCTAAAGGTTGAAAACGTAACATCAGTTGTAGATTTCAAAAATATTAACCCGAAGATGAAATGCATATGATGCAGTGGTTGGGAATGGGTATCTCCCGAAGGAATTCACAGATAATTACAAGAATGTTAAATTCTTGAACAAAAATCATCTTGCATCAATATAAGTAAAAGGAATTAATGTTCCAAGATGAACTTCACCTTTGAACAAAAATTTCACATGAATAAACAATTAACAGGATAACTGGCGCCTATTTGTGGCTGTTTATCTTAATAAATTGATATAATAATAATAATTAGGTATTTATTGGCACCTTAAAACATTTACAATGTATAGGACAACTCAAATGAGAAATAGAAAAATCAATTTTCGGGAACTTATTCTACGAGACATTCATCGAAAATCCTGTAGAAAACTTTTCGCATTAATTCACTCAAACATAAAATTCTCAAATGCCACCACTTTTTTGGGTCTCCCAATAGAAGAAAATTCTTTGTCATCGTCTTCATTCACAATTTCTCTGATTGTGGAAATATTCAGCTGAAATATAAGTCGTTTAGATTCAGATGAATCATTATATAAATTCTCTTACATTGAATATGTTCGCTTCCGTCTGACGTATTGTGGATTTTAGAATATAAGGGTATAACTATTTGAATGAGCTGACCTGAATTCTGAATAGCACTTCCTGAAACCCTGTCTCTTTTTCGTAATAAAAATTGATATTAGTTGTGTCAACGGCGTTATGACATTAACGACATTTCATGAGTGCCAACCCTACTCCGTTCTAGTTACAAAAACTTGAGAAAATCATTTCATGGCCAACCGACTGCTAAAATAAATGTGAATGAAGTATAAGCTCGTTTGGTTCCGAAAATTTCATTCATCTGTCAAATTTGACAGACAACAATGTTCCGACTAATTTTTGATTGTTGTTTTAGCCAATGAGCATACAATTAGGCGATAATTTTGCATTAATGCAAATTATCGATAATTTGCACTTGTGCAAAATTATCAATTATTTATTAAAATAAATGCAGACGTAATTATGAACGTTTATTACTTATTAAAGTAACATGAAAACTGTTGAGCCTAGTTATTGAAATTTTTACAATGAAAAACGCAAGTATTGAAATTTATGATTGAACCAGTCGAAGCTTGTTGTTGGTCAGAAACAACGTTACTTGAAGCAGAAATTGAAACTGAAGAAACACTAAACTCGTTGTTTTCACTGTTTTTCATTTTCCTTATTATTTTCTCGTGAAACTCTTTATCGAGTTGTAAATAAGGTTTTATTGAACTGACATTTCCATGTCCCGTTATTTTCGTTAGCTGGTTTTCGTTTACCCCAACCTTTGCTAGATGGCTTACGGCAGTTGCTCGGTGGGAATGGTTTGTAAATTTGAACTTTTCGCTATCGAGACCTGCTTTTTGGACAGACAGCTTTGTCCATTTTGCGATCTCGTTTCTGCCAACTGGGATATTCTTGAACCATATAATATTATTTTGCCATTCTCGATTCGGTGTAAGAATCAGACGGTTCGTCTTCACGTTAGATCCTCGTTTTGACAAAATTTTTTTGTATAATCTTAAAAAAAAAGCTTTGATAAGAAGAATTAAATAAGAAACTGTTAATTTGACCTACCTAACGGGGCAGATGTCTTCATTAGTAGTGTTTCTGATTAACCATTTACTGTCTGTCAATCTACGGTCTCCTCCTTGGCTGGTTTTTGAAAACACTGGATTATATTCTATTCTATTTGTGCTCGCTCCATCATTGAACTTCTCTTCTTGAAAGAAATCCGTCAAACAGTTGGCTGCCTCACCTCCTCGAAATGCTAGCTCATGAGATATGAGATGAAAAAATTTTTTCTGCAGACCCTCCAGCTTGTTTTCATCGTGAAGCTTCAAAATTTGCAGCAATTCTTTGTAAGTAAAAGCCGATGAGCTTTCTTTTATCTTCTGCGAGTTCATTTGTTGCGCGTAGCATCTCGTGCACCCTTAGCAGCGATGCTGCAAAAATGTATATATATGCTGTGGAGATACATCGTTCAAATTATCCCAAATTAATCCGAATTCTCGTATTCCGATTTATTACATAGACTCGTAGCTGGTCGAATTCGAGTGTTCACGTTTATGAGTAATATTCGATTTGTTTTCGGAATGCATTAGTTTTATCCCTATAAAAGATAACGACAAATCCAATCTGAATGAACAGGAAATTCTAGAATCTACAATGAATAAATTCACCACCTACTGCAGCGAAGCGGGATATATAATGAAAGATAAGTTGATTAGAATAACCGGAAAGGAATACTCAGCAGTGAATATCACAAGATTTACGTCTGTATCATATTCACTGAGAAACAACCTGATGAAAAATTGGCCAGAAAATTGGAGGGACAACAAAAAGATAATGAAAACGGAACCGAGGGTTCATATCCGGAATATGGTCTTGATTTCCGTCAGGGACGATTTGCCTGAGGATATATACTAATGCGGGGACTGACGATTGCTAATAAGGCGAAACGCGGTCAGGTTATCCGAAACGTCGACTGAAATTACTGCGGGGCTTATGATTTTCTGACCCTCGTTCAGGTCAGGAAGCTTAATATATTCGTGAGGATTTGCTTAGAAAAATATGGAATATCTGATTTTTATTAATCAGCATTTATTTGACGAAGACTTTTTTACTGTTGTTTTTATCCATGAGAATCATAACTGGAACTATTAGATCTTCACCTATTCAATGGTTACCAGTTCTTTCAAACATTATACCGCCTCATATTCGTAGACAGACTGCGGTTATGAATTCCTGGAAAAAATTCCAATCCTATCCAGACTCGTTCCCAATTCTATCCTATATTCCCGAAAATACCATTCCAAGACTGAAGTCGCCTAAACCTTTATGGTCCAACTCTTTTCTTAATTCGAATATAAGGACAAAGACCTTTGGCAGTCTGAATGGAATAGGTGCACTATTTTCAACATTAGTAACTGATCCTTCGAATAGAGTTCCTGGTTTTGATCTTCCCAGGAAAATATGGTGTATTCTGAATCGTATAAGAACAGGTCACGGACGTTGCAATAGCATGCTTTTCAGGTGGAATTCAGTTGAAAGCCCTAGTTGTGAATGCGGGGAACCAGAAGAAACCATAAATCATCTAGTTAATCATTGTCCAATTTATAAATTTCAGGATGGTTTTAGAGCTATACATGCAGTTTCCGAATCTTTTTTGAATTGGGTTGTCAATTTTAGGTCAATCTGACATATTGAATCTAATTTTATTATTTTACGTTTTTCTGCTTTTGTTTTCTCTTTATTTCAGATAAAAGTTTCTGGTATCTTGGAGAAGACTTTCTGGATTTTCCTTTTGTTGGAGAAAGAATCAATTTTTGCAGTGCGAGATGCCCTTCAATATGGAATATTTCAGCTTATTTCGTGAACAATTACAATCCACTACATCACGGGGAGAAAGGGTTTTTTTACTGAGGTTTTTCCCTAAGCTCTTGTATCATACACCAATTTGTATGGTACCCCGTTACGCTAACCTCTGCTAAAACTCATACATAGCTCATACACATGCTATAATTATTGTTTGCTTTTCAAGATTGTAATGCTCTATATCAAAAGAATATATATATATATATATATATATATATATATATATATATATATATATATATATATATATATATATATATATATATATATATATATATATATATATATATATATATATATATATATATATATATATATATATATATATATATATATATATATATATATATATATTTATATATATATATATATATATCCTGTATGCTTAATTTTTTTTCATTCAATCTAAATTACTGAATATATATATATATATATATATATATATATACAGGACACAGAATAGAAGGGCCTTTCAAATGAGGTATCACTTACCCCATCTTCCCTATTAAGAATACAGGGGTTGAAGCGATAGGGTTTTGAATTTTATCTCAAAGGATATCCCCCGGAATCAAAAATCGTCGTGGACGGGCGTTTTTATTTATGTATTTAATTCGGTTCTGCCGACCTACAGAGTCGCTGTTTCGCTTTTAATGGCCCACTCTGTAAGAACCTCATCGTTATATATTTTTTTCATTTGTAGCTAAACCAATTCTGTGGATACGCCTAACTTTTTGGAAAATCTATCTTGAAAGGCAACATGAATTTAGTATCCATAACCGATTCATACAAAAAAAAAACAAAAGACGTTCTCGAGTTATCTTCACATCTGTTGGTCTGTTCGAAAGCAAAATCGGTTGTAAAAATTCGAATTTATCGTGAATAGCATTTTCAGGAAATTTCGATAGATTTATAAGGATCACCTGATGAAATTATCATATTAGTATTTGGAAGAATTAGTATACAGGGTGTTTGTAAACAGATGCGAGGGACTGAGGGAGATGATCCCTCGATGAAAATAAGCAGGGGTAGTTCCTATAAATTTTTTTCGAAATCGACCTCCCTTCTAAGATACAGCCTTTGGAAGGCGATGAAGAGTTGACAGTTTTCAATTTTTTTACGGGTTCTAAAAAACACTGAGTCATAAAATTATACATAATATGTAGCACTAAGTAGATGTTACTCACACAATTTTTTCAGATCTCATAACTTTATTATTAGGTGTTGAAAATAACAACCCCTTATGATTTTTCTTCAAAAATTGTTTTCGTGGGATAGATTTTCGAAAAGTAAAATTCCCTTATGATTTCTCATTTCTGGAAAAAAAAGAAACTTGCAAAATTTCGATACAGACGATACTTTTCTCGGAATAAATAAAAACTTACAAGCAGTTATGATCACTGTTCATTCCATTTTATCGTACCTATGTGTTCCATAGAATGACTGCCTCCCGCTAAAATAAACTGCTACACATGAGTTAGGGATATTGACTTAAATTTCAAAAAAATATAGTTGAAATAAGATTTTTGTGACGAAAAGTCATATTGATATGATTTCAAGCTGCAAATTAATTTTAGCCTGTAGGTCTGCAGCGTATACAGGTTGGTTAAGAAAAATCGAGTAAAATAACGAAATTTTATTCCCAGAGAATTCAAGCATTTTAAGACTATCAATACAATGTATGGCCTCCACGGGCATCAATAACAGCTTGACATCTTCGTTGCATACTACACGGTTGTTGAACATTTCTTTGATTAATTTGGTTCCATAAACGGGGAAGAAGCTCTCTCAGATCATTTAAGGATTCTGGGGTAGGTTGATAATTATCTAATCTTCTTTAGAGCATATCCCATGCATGTTCTATGCAATGCAAATCTGGTGAGTGCGGAGGTATTGGTAAATATGGAATACCAAGCTCCTCGCGCGCATTCTCAACTATGGCTGCACGGTGCGGTCTAGCGTTATTGTCTAGAAATTGAAAAGTTTCACCAATAGCAGCGTGAAAATTTGGCACAACATTGTCAATGACATACTCCCTATAGTGTAAGGCGGTCATATTCCCAGAACAAATGTGTAGATCTGTGCGCCCGTTGAAACATATCCTGGCCCATACCATAACACTACCCCCTCGGAATGGATGGACTTCTTGGACATAGCGACGATTACGGGGTATGTGTGGGATTGTCCATACCCTTATTCTTCGAGAATCTGAAAATCGTCCATATCTGGATTCATCAGTGAAAAGGACACTACGCCATTGATCGTTCCAATTGATATGTTGCCTTGTCCATTCCAGTCTTTGACGCTTATGGTCACGTTTTAACGGAACTCTTCTAAATGGACGTCTAGAACCTAGATTCACCTCTCTCAAACATCGTCTGATGGTTTCAATGGAAACTTGGACCCCATCTGCATTTTGAAGAGTATTCCGTAGCATTCGACACGTAGATGAAGGGTTTCTTCTCGCCGAAACAGTGATGAAACGATCCTGAGCAAATGTTGTTTTTCGTCGCCCAACACGGAACCTGTCTCCCTGAATCTATTCCAAAGTTGAAGATTACAAACTTTTAAAAACGATTGAATGCGATATCATTAACTCCTGTGGAGGAGTATACATGCATCAACTCTCTGCCTCATAGACCTTCGTATACTTCTTGTAAGTGTTTATTTATTCCGAGAAAAGTATCGACTGTATCGAAATTTTGCAAGAGACTTTATTCCTTCAGAATTGAATGGGAAACCAAGAGAGAATTTTATTTTTCGAAAATGTATCCCACGAAAACAATTTTGAAAGAAAATTATAAGGGGATGTTATTTTCAACCCCTGATAATAAAGTTATGAGATCTGAAAAAATTGTGTGAGTAACATCTACTTGATGCTTCATATTATGTATAATTTTATGACTCAGGATTTTTTAGAACCCGTAAAAAAATTTAAAACTGTCAACTCGTCATCGCTTTCCAAAGGCTGTATCGTAGAAGGGAGGTCGATTTTGAAAAAAAAAATAGGAAGTACCCCTGTTTATTTTTACCGAGGAATCATCTTCCTTCGCATTTGTTCACAGACACCCTGTATAGAAGAATTAGTATATAGAAGAACTAGTATAGCCAGGAGATCCTGGTCATACCATAGTAAACATACTGAAACGATTTTTTTTATATCGAGTGTACGATAAGTATTCTTATCGATGTGAAATATCCTCCATAATGCGAAACAACCCGCTCTGATCGCTTCCAACCTAAATTTTGTTGAAATTGACGTTAACCATATACTAATGAATAACATAAGTCTATGTCGTTAACCTATATACCAATTTCTAGTGATGCCATCTTTTTTCAATAGGCAGAAACTAATTTTTACTCCTAGTGATTAAGGAGCTGTTACATACTTCAGAAAGTCACACTTAACTTAAATCGACGTCACTGATGTCCTCAGCCGGAATAATGCTTGCTCAACCTAGACAGGCACCCCGTAAACCAGCCTTCAGAGGGTAGTATATGACCTTTCATCCCCTATTGTCGCCCGATGTCTTCCCTTCCTCCCCCATTCCAAAATGCAACCGCAACTCATCCCAGCGTTTGCCGGTTACCGAATTTCACAAAAGGGTCCAATGTTCCCGTTAAATGCAAACTTTTTGCGGGCGCACTCCCCGAATTGCCGTAAACAGTTGCAGTACGACAGACTGGAGCCGGCGATAGAATTATAGCCTTCTGAATCCCGTAGGAAAACCGGGATCGATATGGATTTTACTGCTGCAGCCGGTGGATGGTACTTAAAAACATTGGTTCGACGGAGATTATGTCCCAGCAACTGGGGAATAGTTTTAGTGGTTGCATATATACAGGGTGCTTCAAGTATGCATTTTGAAAAATTGTCAGAACTGATCAAAATAAACCATCAACTACGACGAACAACTAATATTCTAATATCTCTAATACCTCTGCACAAAATATTCACCGTTCTTTGCGTGCGGGAATGGATTAGCAGGGGTTTTTCCCGCACGCAAATATTATAGAGTAAATCAAATTCTATTATATCTCTATGCACCGAACGCCAACGATGAGAAACCCATGGTAACGACATGCAGAATTACGTCTGTCATTATATGACAGACATATCTCAAATGAGATATGATATTTTTCGTGAAATGGATATATTTATATATTTCATGCGCTCGTAAAAAAAATATCGTTCTTAACTCTTGTTCAAAGATTATAGAGTAGAAAGATAGGAAACGAAGCGACTGAATATAGTGACTCTAACGAGACAGTGGCGACAATTGGAAATTTAGCAACAATATGGCGGCTTAGAAGCACAGATTTCAATGCTATGGCTATGATCTCTAATTCGGAATGCGGATTGGCTCACGTCACGTCACGTGACCAAATCCGCCATATTCTTGCTAAAACGATGAAAAACGAGACCACAATTGTCGCCACTGTCTCGTTAGAGTCACTGTACGACTGAAGTCATGTTAGCGCCATCTGTGTTTCAAATGTGTTTATAAGGCCCTTAGACTGGTTAAAATTTTAATTCGAGGGACATGAAATTTTGCGAGATGTCAGATGGTCATTTTGATCAAACAGGTTTTGAATGTTTTGATTCTCGTATCCATAGACAACCTCGTATCGCCTTTTGTTTTTCAAGCCCGTTCTAGTTGCTGATTACTGAAATTTTTGTCTAATTTCTTGGCGAAAACCTCAGAATATCGTTCGAAAATTATTGTAATGTGAAGAACTGTGGATCAAATAAAACGACTTCTACTAAGGTAAATGGGAATGAAGGTATTAAAACTGGTAACATGTGACTCGGTAATTCATTGATTTTCATTTTCAGTGCTACGAAGTGGATGAAATTTTCAGGGCGTAAAGGCCTGCAAACACTACTGACTACAACATGCAATGAACATTTTACTGCAAGTCGATTGAGAACTGTTCATCCACGTAAATTGTTGTGTACAGGAAGCATCCCTTGCATGAAGGGCTCATTTAGGGGAAATTATGACTTTTATATGTCCATTCAAAGATTCTCAATTGCCTTCAATATATTCAGAAATGCGAAAGTTTTATGGATCTCGATTTGGGAATCGGGTGACTGTCAAATTGTTGTTTGGAAAGTCAAAGTTTTATGGAACCTTCTATGAGTGTTTTGTTCATTCATCAATCAATTCGTAAATTGTGTCATAAAGAGACCATACCATGAAGGAATCATACTGACGGGCTTGAATACAGGTCTTGTATACCTCTGTAAGGTTTTTATCAATTGTAGTTCTGAAGATTTTGTAAATAATATGTAAGTAACAAAACAAAACCATTCTTTTGTTTTGTCGCTCAGGATGTTTGTTTTCTGGTCTCAACAATGTCAATATTGAAATTCAATACAAGGAATAGAATTCGAATTCCGCGCCCCTCAATTATAAAACAGAAAACTGTTATTAAACAGTTTTTCTGTATTGATAATACGTTTTCAGCGCCATCTCATTGTCAAATGTGTTTTCACTGGCCAAAATGTAGTCGGATTTTAGTACTAGCGATATGAGGGCGTTTCCTATCTTTCTACTCTATAATCTTTGCTCTTGTTCTTAACACTTGATAGGAAAATAACTATTTTTTCATCGAAACACGAATATTTATTCATGCTCTTAACTTTTCGGGGTGAAATTATCTCTCCTATAAATTTCCACATGAAAAGATTTCTCCTAATGTCTCGCCATTAGCTACAATTCTTTTCCTGGTGAAATTGAAAAAAAAGACGTTCGTTACGTGCTGCTAACTTTTCGATGAAAGTGGAAACTAAAGTAAAATTCGTGACTTCTACTTATCGTTCGAGTGTTCTGGCAACACATCACATTCTGATAGTCTTTTCTCCTTTAGCCCCCCTTTAGTCCTGTGGTATAAACTACTCTTAACTGAAGGACAGTTCTTAATTCTGTACCCAATTTCGTTATAACGATTTTTAACATAATTAGTGATTAATAAATTCGCGAAAATTGAGCAAAGTTAATCTGACATGGATGTTGAATTGCGCTCAGAAGGACAAGTTCCTAAGAATTCTAAATAATAAAAGTCCAATTCAGTGCTGTGAATTGTCAGTTAACATAAAATAGATTTCGATTCGCGCTTTTTAAAAATTTCGATAAAATTGAATCATCATTTAGAATGATGATGAACAAAAATAAAGTTTACATAATCTATTTCGAGGAAAAATTTAATCCATAAGAGCTTCCTTTCTTCATTTTTGGGGAAACCAATTCAATATACATAACCGTCCTCAGGGCCACCGCCAGACATTTTGCCGCCCCGGCAAAATACAATATTGCCGCCCCTGCAAAATGATATTTTGCCACCTTGCGGTGACTATATTGAGTTCAAATACATCAATTTTATTGAATAACGTACAACCAGTTCAAAAATAGATATTGAGAGATAAGTCTTTTCCATCAATTAAATGTGGAATCTAAAAAAACGATAAGAAAAAAAGGAATACTGAAGAGTGAGTTGTATATCTACTAACTATGCCGGCGCCGGTATCATACAGTAAAGTACATAAAGTGAAACGTTTGAAAAATACAGATATAGAACTGACCTTCAATATGATTCAATTTGAAATTCTAAACTCCACAGATAAAGAGATATATGAAAATCTACAACAGTCTCAATTCGTATTTATGTACTATTGTAAAGGGTTGATAGGTGCTCTTGCTTCTCAAGTATTTCAAATTCCTCGCAGAAATGAATATTTCGAATTCAGATTGGCAAGCAGAATATAAGAATGATTTCTGATCTTGGAAGCCGTCCCAAAAATTATACGGTGAGTGACGTTTATCAAAGAGACCGACTGGCTAGAAAGCATTTTCTCAAAAAAGGGACAGTGAGTGGCCGCTGCGGTGGAGATATTTGCAGGCTAACTTATTTGATAATTAGTTATGAGTAGAATGCGGCATCTTTGATCGTTTTCCATCTGGCGGTATTCCCCTTGTTTCTGGTTGTTTTATTCGGTACTTTAAGAACATATGTGAATTGTTTGGCGACCAAGCGCAAAAAAACCGCATTTTCGATTTCACTCTTAAAATGAATAATGTTCGTCTTTTCGATTTTGAAGAAAAAAATTTTTGTGTGAAAAAATTGGTACCGTTTCATCAACTGATTTGTCGCCCCCAGAATGTGCCGCCCCGGCAGGGTGCCCCGTTTGCCGGTCCTGACGGCGGCCCTGAGTCCGTCCTTTTTTGTTGAAATATACAGTCACTTTTACAAGAAGGAACACAGCATTTCTTGATCATGATTGAAGATGCTTTTTTCACGGAAGTTGAAAGACTATGTACTTACATTTAAAGAGGTAATCCAATTCAAAATACACTATAACACTTTTCACAATAGCCCAGTAGGGCTATTGCAGTAGCAAAGTAGCAACGTTGCATTTTTATCGTGAACAAGGCTTCCCTTAAAAATGGCTGTGTATAGATAGTGTATGGATGGGTATTTATTTAAGGCAACTTAAACAGTTTCCGATGCAATGAGTTGATTACGTAGATTTACATAAGTTGCAGATAACCCAAAAAGATCAGATTGTTTTAAATAACATACAGACCGATATTTCAATTTTACTAATAAGCAAAGATATAGATTATGGAATAGGACCAGACTAAAAGCAGGGGGAGCAATAAATTGTAGATCGAAATCCAGATTTTAGGTTTTTTCACCTTAATGATGGGTTCTTTCTATGTGAATGGAATGAAGTGTGATTTGAATGTAGTTCAATACAAATATCAGTACCAAAATATAATATTTTATGTATAAAATGAATCCAACTCTTAGGAACGCAGGGTGTTTTATTGAAAAAATCCTGGCATCTCATAAATCAGTGTAAACTCGGTTACGGGACTTCATTCACCCCTAAAAAACAACTCAAAAGCTGTAAAACAACCTTGGGCGAAACATTGAATTCATTCAGTAAAACTTTCTAGTAAAACTTCGAAACATTAACTACTGCTGTGCAAAGTCTTCGTTTGAATCTCGTTTCCACATTTAACACCTCGATTACTGAATAACAAACACAGTAATCAACTTACCCTTGCATATTGAACAGTTTTCTTAGGATATTCCGAGTGCTTTTGGTGAGAACTCTTTGGGAAGTTGTGAATAGATGGAGTCAGTTATTAGTTTCGACGATGACTAGCTTCGAAATTGAAATAACGGGCTTTGACTTGTCGCCACAAGAAAGGTTGAAATAAATATTTCTGTTTTTAGTAAGATTGAAACAATTGCTGAATATTTGAATATGAATTCAATTTACACTTAATGATCTTTACCTTCTAGTTTTGATGAATTATTGGTGTTCATCACGAACTTACACCAACCTTAGCTTCCTAACCAAACCTACCTATCCTAACCTACTCAACCTAACATATATCGCATATTTTATGTGGTTCCTTGTTGGAATCACCTGATCCTGGATGGCAAGGATAAAACCTTTTCTCCCGGGAAACAACCTTCCGGAAGTCAAATAGTAGTTCGACGCAGATATGTCGACGTAATCATGGTTGACATCGTTTTGGTGCCTTCTATGCAACGGTTTGCCAATCAGTTTATGCATTTTGCTTTCTGCAGAGTGTTCGACGTTTTCCAAGTGGTCCTGCTGCAGCTTCAACGGAAAAGAATTATTATCAGCATCATAGACTACTCGATGAAGTTCTGATGAAGCAGCCTTGTTCAGGAAATATTCTTGAAGTCCTTCAATCTCCTGAGACATCCGGTTGGACAAATCAACAATTCCTCTACCAGAATGTGTCGTGGCAGCTTCGTTCGTTCTATTGAGCTTAAGGGTGATGTTTATGATGTTTTGTCAGCATTGTTTCTATTTTTCTCTGTAGGGCTGCTAAATCGGTGGTGGTCCAAGTGATGATACCGAAGGAGTAGCTCAGTGCTGAACAAGCTTAGTTATTGATTGCTTTGGTCAGGTTCTTGCTGTTTAGACTTGTTCCCATTATCCTTAATCCTCGAGTGATTCTCTTTTCATCTGGGTCTGATAGATCCGTCTACTAGCTGTTTGATCTCTAAATACTTGTATCTCCTTCCTCCAATGCTTCGATTTCCGCACCTTCCTTCAGTTTGAATCTACCGTCTTCTATTTTGCCTCTGGTTCTATTGACAAGACAACATTTTTCCAATCCAAACTTCATTTTTATATCGTCGTAGTATTATTCTTCCGTTCTCAGCATCTGTTGCATTCGTTTTTTAGCAGATGCAAGGAGTTTCAAATTGTCCATGTGAAGTAGATGATTCAGCTTCATCATGGTTCTACTGGCGCTCTTGATGGCAAATCCGTCCGTAGAATTCAATCTATGAGACAAGGGATTCAGGGGCTCAAGGCTATGCAGAACCTTAGGGGGCTGAGCGAGTCTCCTTGGAAAGTTCCATGTCTTATTGGAATAGGATCACTTTTGAAGGGGCTATCTGTAGACTGGTGCGCCAGGTTGTAATGGCGTTTTACAGGAACTTGACAATATTGAGATCTACCTTTTGAATCTTCAAGCTCATCAAGAGCCCTTCGTGGGTTATGGAATCGAAAGCTTTTTTGTATTCTATGTCACTGTATGCAGTGTGAAGATTCTTTCTTTTAGATAACGCTTAATTGGAAATAACTGCATCTATTATTAGTTGTTCTTTGCATCCTCGGTTGTCTTTGGTGCAACCTTTCTGTTGCGTGGCGACGATGTTACTACTTTCACAATGGTTATGAATTCGGTTCGAAATGCACGATGGGATTAATTTATACATCGTTGGAATGTGATGGTCGGTATTTGGTTGGGTCTTCTGTATTCCTTTGGTCTTTAGATAACAGGTACGTTGTGTTATGTGTTAGAAATACTGGCATTATTTCAGGATTTCCACTGAAATCATTTATTGCGGAGGTCAATTTGTCATGCATGATCCAAAGTTTCTTGATCCAGACGTTCTGTAAACCGTCAGGTCCAGGTAGCGTAGTCGCGTAATCCTCTGATAGCTGATTTTACTTCTTCGATTGTGATCATGTCCTGGCGTATGGCCCGTTTAACACATTTGGTAAAAGACAGTTACCAGAGCGGTAGTATCTACTTTTTGGCATCCATGTTGAGACGTAGAATTAGACAACACTGTGTATGAATTTATATGAACTTGAAAAAATGTATATGTATGTATGTATATGTCAAGATGGACTGGAAACTTGCAATGTATAGGGTCTTTAATGTATCTTCTTGAATGTGATGCTTCATTACATTGAAGGTATAAATAATGGTGTTGAGTTTACTGTTCATATTTTCTATTTGTGGGTTCCACTTCATATGAGAGTCTACCCAAAAACCTCACTTGTTCTGATTTGATTTTTTTATAACAATGTTGTTTAGGGTTATATCATTTGGTAGGGCATTTCTGCTTCTATCGGTGTAGAATATGATGAACTCTGTTTTGCCTGTGTTGAGTTTAAGTTTGTTGTCGTTGCAACATTTTTTACTTCTTTCATAATGGTTTCAAAATTGTTTGTTAAAGTTTGGATGTTTTTTGCCTTAGTGACAGTAGATGCATCATCGGCGTATATAGTTGTGTTTAAGTGTACCTTCTGGGTATTTGCCTCCATTTCTTCCGGTAAATCGTTGATATAAACAATAATATAATATGAATTTACGAGACGTCATAACATACGTTGATAATATTCCATATCCAACTTTTCGATGAGTCATTTCTTGAACTCTTGGATGATCTGATCCAGCTTCATTTGTCATTTTATTCCTGATGGCTTCGAAATGCCGCATTCATTACCCCTTTCTTCTTCTTCGCCTGTAGATGGGGCGCATCTCCCCCAGTGTGAATCCAATTTTTTTCGGTCGATGAAAATTCCAACTGGAGACGAATGCAGGTATCAGTGTTTTGTTGCGCTTAACACAATGGCGCGACAGCCAGAGACGGCGTAAATCAGGTAGCGCGAAGCAGAATGACCATGCCAACGATCCAGAATGCCGCGCAATAATTCACCACCCCAATTCACCGACCCACCCCCGCGAGCAGGGTGGAATTATGACGGCCGACTGTGGTAACGGAAGTGGGTAATGTTGCGTGGGATTTGGTTCAGGTGAGATTGATGACGGTTACTATTTTATTTTTTTCTTTTTGGACTGTTTGTTACGGTTTATATTTCATGGCGCGATGTAAGGTGCAAGACATTGCTGTGACTGGGGCTTAAACGTCTTGTTCGTATAATTTATTTTCATATAGTATCTCGCAGACTGTTCAGAACCAGAAGGTGAACTGGTTCTATAATTCTTCAGATTTTGACGCCATACTAAGAATGAAACTTTCTGTATTATTCACCGACAATGTGAACATTGTCGCTGAGCTGAAGCTCAATCGTAGAAAGACACTCACAAACTTAACTCGTAGATGAAGTTCTACAAGATACGATAAGAGCTGAGCGCTGTCACTGACTATATGAAAAGACTGACAATTTTCCGAGTTCAAAGTCGCAATTTAACAAAATTCCAAGTTCGAAGTCAGAATTTAGTAAAATTTTAGGCGCAATTTTATTTACTTCAGAACCGATACAGGCTAGATGCACAGGTTGTTCTACGACGGCATAGATTATTTCTCCATATACAGGGTGTCCCGAAAAATGTGGGAAATTTCTCGGATTCAGATAGAACATAAAAAATGAAGGTGACAAGTTCCCATAATTTTTTTTCCTAGCGGCCCTCCCTACGAAGATACGACCTCCTAAATGACGCAACTCGAAATCCATTTTAGTGGAATAAGTTTCAAACTACTCGATATAATTTGATGAATAATTGATATGATTAATAGTAGTAAGGACCTCTTATTACCGCAGACAAAAAAACTAGACTTCATGTCATTTTTAATAGAAATTAAAAAATTGCTTACTTCTTTCATTATTTTATTTTTTCGAGAAAGGTTCATTTTATCGACACTGAGTACCTTTTCTTCAGCTTAATGTTCAAGGTATCCAAATTTGTGTTTTTTAGCACCTCATTATACAGGGTGTTAAAAATGTAAGCATTGAAATGTACAACCTAGTCCGCCCCTGGTAAACTGAACAAGCTAATTTAAATTTGAGTGCGGTAATTTAAGAGGTCCTCACTACACACTACTATTAATCATATCAAATTTTCATTAAATTATATAATTATATCAAGTAGTTTGAAATGTATTCCGCTAAAATGAATTTCTAGTGGCGTCATTTAGGAGGTCGTATCTTCGTAGGGAGGGCCGCTAGGAAAAAAAATTATGGGAACTTATCATCTTATTTTTTTATGTTCTATGTGATTCCGAGAGATTTTCCACATTTTCCGGGACACCCTTTATGAAGAGGGATTGATGAGAGGTTTTGCCGAGTTTTGCTTTCGTAATACAATGTGTTTCTGAACACTGAACACTGAAATTCATTCATATTGCGTGTTCTTACATTTATGATGAATGTGATTGTTATATATACAGCATGTTCTTTGATATTATTCAACTCTCCTTGCATGATTAAATTATATACAGGGTGGCCATTTGAAAACGAAACAGACAAGATTACAGACGAAATAAATTTTTTCGATAGAAATGCTCGGACAGGTCGATTTCTGTTTCGAGGGGGACAACTTAAGATGTAGGTTACGGACGCATAGCTCTTCAACCCTTGCTACTACAACCCTCATCCCCAATTTTTGAATAGGGAAGATGGGGTGAGTGATACCCCATTTGAAAGGTATTTTTATACTGATTTCAGCACAGTAATTGTTTTTTCATTTTATGCATTAGTTCTCGAAATATTCTTAACTAAGTATTTGAAAATGAAGTGGTGTTTTCATGGCACTTGTAGTGTTTTTTTGTGAAAAATCGACATTTTGAGCTTCGAAACAACCATGACTGTGGCTTCCTTCCTCCAATCCACTGACATAGAAATCTTTAATCAAGATGTGGAACAAACAAAGCGTATTGCGAAGGAGCTCAATCTTGCTGAAACTCAATCTAAATTATCTTGGATATAATTTGCAGTATATCCAATAACATGCGGTAACACTTGATCGATAGAAATCTCCAAAAAGTCCAAATACGTACATATCTCTAATCAGATTACCAGGTAAGAAAATCAAATCATTAATGATGCCACAGAAATATTCCAGTCCCAATTCGTGAAACGATTTCCGACTTAATTATGAAGTGTTTTCTCAGTTGGCTTCAATAATGTTTTCATTTTGTTGATTATTGAATTCATATCTTTTCCAAAAAAATGAGAATCGATAATTTTTTATTTAATACGAACAGATCATTAAGTTGGCTTACTGGTTCTTTGACATGTGAATTATTCTTAGTTTTGAATCGAGACTTGTATGTGTTCTAATTCATTTTTCGACATGGTTCATTCAATTGCAGAGCGGGTGGAAATAATTTTACTATTTTTTCTTGATTAAAGATTTCTATGTCAGTGGATTGGAGGAAGGAAGCCACAGTCATGGTTGTTTTGAACATAGGTACAGGTGTAGGTACATAATGGAAATCGATAAGGAATATTATATACATATGGTTCTTGGATTTTGTTTTCTTCAATGAAGAGGTAATTTCAAACGAGCTTTATAGGGTTCTCACTCTGTAGTCTGAGAAAAACGCAGAAGATATATCCAAGATATCTACATAAAATCCTTACATTGGCGTAGCCGTTCTTTTTTGGCGCCTGGGAGCTCAGTGTTATTTTATGGATACGATTTCAGTACTGGGGTGAGGGGAGTTGTTCCCAACCTGTCCTCTAACTGAGTACGACCATTAATTATAATTATTCAAAAACATGTACCTACATCAAGTTGAATATTTATTGAAAAACAACGTGTTTATTTTGTGAAATCTGAATCTTCTCATGAATATTTCAGCTGATTTGAAAATGAACCAATTTTCATAATAACCATAGAGCAGCCTATGAAGTTTTCTCACCGTTGTAATGACCTCTTCATGTTAGAAGTCTAAAGAAACATTAAAACTCACCAGGTGTTCCATTGAGATAGCCTCACGAGTACATATGAGAAAGAAGTTTTCTCATAAAAAATCCGGAATATACCCAAAAATGGATTCATCACGTTATTTAACACTTATTCAAAGGTTGTCATAACATTGTTATTACCTCTCATAGAAGAAAACTCAAATAATAATGTACACGTACACCCTTTGTACATAATCATCTATTCATCATAAATGTGGGAGCACCTAGTATTATATGAATTTGAATATTTGTAGAAAAGCAAACTGTATTTCAGAAACTGATGCACTTCGTCTTAGAACACTCTGTAGAAGTTCGGAACTAAATAAAATTCCGAAGTGGAATTAAGTTAAATTCCGACTTTGAAGTGGAATTAAGTTAAATTCCTACTTTGAACTCGGAATTTTGTTAAATTCCGACTTTCAACGCGGAATTTTGTTAAATTTCGTTTTTGAACTCGGAATTCAACTAAATTCCGACTTCAAAGTCGGGATTTAGCGAAATAGTTATTTTCCTATCAAGTGCGGAAAGTGATACTTGCCCGCACGAAACTGCCGTTGCCCGAACGATGCGAAGCAGAGTTCGGGTAAGCAGTTGAGTGCGGGCAAGACACTTTACGCAAGAGTTAGGAACAATATTTTTTCTACAAGCGGTTGAAATATATAAATAATATATCCATTTCACGAAACAGATCATATCTCATTTGATTAATTCATATATGCTTGTAGAAAAAATATTTTTTCTACAAGCGTGCGCGTTCAACCTTTTTCCCGCACGCATTCCAAGTTGCAAAGAGTCACTTTCCCGCACGCAAATATTATAGAGTAAATTAAATTCTATCATGTTTCTATGCACAGAACGTCAACGATGAGAAACCAGAGATATAGATAGAGATATAGATATTCTATATCTCTGTGAGAAACCCGTAGTAATGACATGCAGAATTACGTCTGTCATTACATATGAATTAATCAAATGAGATATAATCTGTTTCGTGAAATAGATACATTTATATATTTCAAGCGCTTGTAGAAAAAATAGTGTTCCTAACTCTTGCGGAAAGTGTCTTGCCCGCACTCAACTGCTTACCCGAACTCTGCTTCGCATCGTTCGGGCAACGGCAGTTTCGTGCGGCAAGTATCACTTTCCGCACTTGATAGGAAAATAACTATTAAAAATATTATGTGGTCCTTCTACGCCTTCGTACAAACATAACATTCAAATCATTATTGAAAATGGCTTGACCATAATTCATCCGTAGTGTAATATGATTTCTTGTATAATATTTGTTTCATCAAATTTTTTAGCTTTCCTTTTTTCATAATCTTGAGTCCTTGTAGATTTTTATTGCTTCATGATTTATGCTCAAGTTAGTTTCAAACAGCCTGTGGTAAGGAGTTATCCTTGTTGTTATGGATGCTTGGATTTGATTCCCAAAATAAAATTGTAGGTATTGTACAACAACAATTGCAAGAACTAGTGTTATCCTAGAATTCAGGAAATGATTTAGTTTTTTTCTGTCATAAACTATGCTCGTATATTATGAGGGGTGATTTATAGGGTGTGTTGTTTGCATACTACAAGGGCATCTTTACAATTTTGGTTTTATTTCTGATTTCTCTGGTAGATACTTAGATAGAGGGAGTTTTCGGTGACGAAACTGAGCGTCCCAAAATTCTATGCTTTCCGAGTGCTTCTATATACTTATGGAGAGTAGAGAGAAGGAGAACGATCGACGTACTAAAAATGTGTCCCCGAAAACGGGAAACGTAGGATAGGTGTCGCTGCGATTGCAGCGGGTATCGATAAGGGGTGGGGATTCAAGCGTCAATTTGAAATGAACAGCCTTCATTTTATTTTAGGTTATGTGTCATTGTGGTTTTTCTGATGATTTTTCAAATACCTTTCTTCAAATCTATATCAAATATGAGTTCTCTGAATTATATGCAATAAAATGCAAGTCGAAATCAATGAAATTCAAAAGAAATCACTGATCAAAAAAATTGTACCTACTTTTGTTTATCATTGTTTATTGAAAGCAGCTATGTTAGTTGGTTTACCGTAATTTTCAAAATTATATAAATCCGAAGTGAGGCGTAGTACACATCAAGACAACAAAAGGTAGCAGTCTCAGATTTATCACTTAGGTATTAGAGTAGATTCTGTTGTCAATACTCAGCTGAGAACCGATATAAACCATAAATTATGGTATGCCAACAAAATTCTTCAAGAATATTCTCTTCTGAACCATGTAGTTTTATTGGTTAGATATTCTTATTCAGAAGTGTCAACTTCTCACGAGGGATGACAATTTCGATTTCTTTCATAATGAATCCATCATTTTTTTGATATCTTCATCGCAAAAGTGCTCTTGACACACAAATTGATTCGGAGTCGATTCTTGAGATAAGGTTTTTTCAATTTTCTCTCAAAAATGCTCTCAGAAATTTTATCTCTTCTCCTTTTCTTTCCGATGCCAGAACACTCTCCTACTAGCGCACGCTTCAACATTTCACCATGGTCATATGTTGTTCTCTTATAAAAAATCGAAAATAATAATATTCCTATCATCTGTTACCAGGGAAACAGTTCGCTCAGCCAACGAGCCAACTACAATTTGATTTGTGTAAATCAAAATTTCGCACTCTCGTGATGGCCAGCGCGCCTGTTGGCAAAAGCATGAACTACCCTATTGGTACATATTTTAGGGGACAAAAAAACTGTGGTCTCAAAGCAGCGATCGTTCTCCTTCTCTCTACTCTCCATATATATACTAGAAGAGTTATAGAAAAATGTTCTTTTTTTTAAATAATTAGATATTGAATTCGTTTTCGAGTTCAAGAAAAATTACTATTTCAAATATATTCGTTAAAATTATATTAGTTTTTGTTTGAGATATTTCAAAAATTTCTAGACTTTTTTCAATCATTTTTATAACTTACGCAAAGATTATGGAGTAGAAAGATAGGAAACGAAGCGACTAAAGTGATGTGAGCGCCATCTGTGTTTCAAAAGTGTTTTTAAGGCCATAAGACTTGTTAAAATATTAATTCAAGGACATTTGCAGAAACATATGAAATTTTGTGAGATTTCAGATGGCTATTTTGATTAAAGAGGTTTTGAATGTTTTGATTCTCCTACCGCCTTTTGTTTATCAAACTCGTTTCAGTTTGGGATTATTGAAATTTTTGTCTAATTTCTTGGTGACAACCTCGAAATATCGTTCGAAAATTATTGTAGGCTGAAGAACTGTGTATCAAATATAAAGAAAATGGAAATGTAAGTATTAAAACTGGTAACAAGTGACTCGGTCATTCATTGGTTTTTATTTTCAGTGCTACGAAGTGGATAAAATTTTCAGGGCATAAAGGCCTGCAAACACTACTGACTACATCATGTGCAATGAATATTTTAAGTCAATCGAGAACTGTTCATTCACTGTTGTATGCAGGAAGCATCCCTTGCATGAATCATGAAGGGCCTATTTAGGAGAAATTATGACTTTTATTCGTCCGTTCAAAGATTCAATTGCCACTCCTTCACTTTATTCACAAATGCAAATGTTTTATTGATTTCGTTTTGGGTATCGAGTGACTGTCAAATTGTTGTTTGGAAAGTCAAAGTTTTATGAAACCTGCTGTGAGTGCTTTTTCATTCATTAATCAATTTGTATATTGTATCACAAAGGGACAATATCATGAAGAAATTATATAGAAACTATACTGACAGGCAACCATACAGGTCTTGTATTACACCTCTGTAAGGTTTTTTAATTGTGGTTTCGAAAATTCTGTAAATAATAGGTATGTGAGTAACTGAAATGTCAACGCTATGATGTTATGTATATTGAATATTGCTTCATATTGGTTTCTGATATAAATTGTACAAATTCTACCAAGTTTATAATATCTAAAAAACGTATTGCACAGAAATAACATTTTTGACGTATAGTAGATCACGAGAGTTGTCCCAGTCAATGCTCTATTCGTTGTCCATAATTTCAAATTTTTGTAAATGTTTATAAATTGCAAATAAAAATATAGCTCATCCGACAGAGTATTCCATTGATATAAATTGATTTCAAACAATGTTCAGATTGAAACTAACATCCTAGTCACAAAACAAAACCATACTTATAGAATTCGAATTTCGCGCCCTTCAAATATAAAACAGAAAACTGTTATAAGACAGTTTTTCTGTATTGACAAAATGTTTTCAGCGCCATCTCATTGTCAAATGTGTTTTCACTGTAGTCGGTTTTTAGTACTATAGAGATATGAGGGCGTTTCCTATCTCTCTACTCTATAATCTTTGGACTTACGTTTTTCGGATTGAATAAAGGAAGGAGAGTCCGTTCTTCTGGTGCTTAGGGTTGAAGCCAGTGCATTTTATCTACTTATCTTCTTATCCAATTCAAAGGTAGACCTACTTTTCATTCTTATCGCCAGATCAAAGGTGGATTTATTCGCTTTTCGTTATTCTTGCCTTACATCCTTCAGATGGAAATTTCATAATAGCGTAATACGTTTGATTTCAAGTTTGCTTTCTTGTGGCCCCCATTGTAATATACTAAATCAACTTCCAAAACTCATTCATATTCTATACCGAATATAAGCTTGATTATTTCAATTCCATCCATCGCCAAACCCCGAGATCACGATTTGCAGCATCCACAAAAGGTCCCGTAGACAGGATAACGCATAGTCCTGGCTGTGGAAAAATCGTCTCTGCAGGATATCTCGCCTCACTTCGCAACAGACCGTGGAGGGTTCTATTGCACGACCCGCTGTGAAAAACGAGCGCGCGCGCATCCATCCGTTTCTGCGAGTTTTCCGCACGAAAAATCCTTGAGGAACGTGTAATGTGTCCGTGATCGGGAGAATTTGGAAAAGGAGACAATGTTCTGTGCATTTGGAAGCCTTTGGGGATTCCTATTTTTAACAGGTGGGTGTGGATGATAAAGAGAAGCATGTTAGCTGACTAAGCTTGGAAAAAATGGAAGCAAATTTTTTTTTCACATTTATCAATAGAAAACGCGGAAATTCTCGAGTTGTCCTGGAAGAAGAGATTTCTGTTTGACCAAAAAAATATGACATATTTACAAAAGATAAAAATTCAATGAATATATTAATTAATTAATACATGAAAGCCATAAGAAAAATAAACAAGACAGTTATTAATGAGACTAAAAATGAGAAGCAATAATAATTTGATTAAGGAAATTTAATCGAAACAATACATGTATAGATTTCCATTTTTACGCAAAAGTGAGGAAGTTGGTTCTTTTTCGAAATGTATCTTCTCTTCACGATGAAGAAAGTAAATCATGAACCCAATGACTTCAACATCTGTTATACTGGGTTAGAACTATTTAGAGGGGGACTACAGGGATATCGAAAACCGTTAGAAATACAGGGTAGCTTAAATTACGAAAAAGTAGTTATTCAAATTCAAGGATGAGTGGGTGGGTGTAAACAGTACCCAAATATCTCTGATGGTTCCTGAGATATCTACAAAAAACTGAAAATCAAGATTATCATTTTTTCTTCATAACTCATTTATTTTTGGAGATAACTACACGAAACTATAGATTCGTAAGTGTATTCATAATACTATATAGCGATTATACTGGTGTAGGTACTACTTTTTTGTAATTTAAGCCACCTGCCACCCTTTATTTTTAAAGGTTTTCGATATTCCTATAGTCAGCCTCTAATTAGTATATGAATTCGACTACACTGCATAGTACGAGAAATCAAACCAAGAACTTCCTCTCACATAAATTTCCACCCTTATTCTTTTCCTCCCCCTTCCCCTCCTCCTTGAAAATACCTGCGGAAAAATTCGTTCCTCACGATGTGACAACCAAAAACTTGTCCGGATTTTCCGTGAACGTCAACATCTTTGTTTGCCTTCCGTTTTTTTTCATACAAACTTTGTCCCCCATTCCCGGATCCTTGTAAGCCGATTAGGGGGATTCTCCGAAGCGGTAGGGGTGAGAAAGTGCTCTGAACTTTTAAGGGTGGTTGAGGAGGTGGAGATCCCAGTCGAGTAGGCCGATTTTGCAGTACCACGAGCGAAACATTCGATTAAGAGGTGAGGAGATGTATGACACTACTTTTGACAGGGAAAACGAGTTTGTGCGAGAGCACTTCGAAAGGGAAATTTTGATTGTTGTTGAGAAAGTTAGGGAAAAGTTGGAAAGATCCTTTTTAGGGAGAAGGATGGATTCAGAGTTCAGAAGAGTCAAATCTTGGATTTTTCACTTTTAAAGTCTTGATCCAGATGTGAATAAGTTGGTGTTGTGAATTTGTATTTTCTACATTAACTACCAGAAAATAGTCGGACAACAGTATATCATTCGAAGAGCACATTACGATGGCTAGCATTCAAAGTCAAATTTCAATTCTTGAGTTTTATTCAAGTGAATAATAGCCATAATAAGAAATTTGTAGCAGGAAAGTAAATAGTCAGTTTTTTGATGAGGTATACTCCATTCACTTTTATAGAAGCACTCGGTTGGCAATGCAATAATTTTTTTAAGTTTTTGTAACTAGAAAAGAGGGCACTCATACTTATAATATCGTTAATGTCATAACGACGTTGCCACAACTAATAATGAAAAATAACGAAAGTGATTGAAAGATAGAGAAGACAGAGTATCAGGAAGTGCTATTAAGAATTGAGGGCCGCTCATTCTAATAGTAGGAAACCCTGATATTCAACATGAGTAAATTTATATTACGTTTCATCTGAATTTAAACGACTCATATTTCAGCTGAATGTTTCAACAGAAAGATTGTGAATGAAGAGGATGATAAAGAATTTCCTTCTATTGGGAGACTCAAGAGGAATTTGAGGACTTTATTTTAGGGCGAACGAATGCAAAAAGTTACTACATTGTGAAGGATTATCGATGAATATCATCGTAGAATGCTATCCGGGAAATCCATTTTTCATTTGACTTGTCCTATACATTGTGAATGTATTATTAAAAATATAAATCCATAAATATGAGCCAGTTTTTCTGTCAATTGTTACTTAATGTGAAAATTTAGGTTGAAATTTCCTCTTGCCTTTGAACTCCCTTTAATTAATATGACTAACGTCCAGTTTCATAATCAAATTTAAAGTCACTTTAAGCTTAAAGCTTCCTTTACTGTCATTTTTAGTAGGGTTAAAGGAAGCTTTAAAATTAAAGCGACTTTAGGTTTGATTATGAAACAGGCCGTTAGTGTCATTTTTAGTAGGGTTAAAGGAAGCTTTAAAGTTGAAGCGGCCTAAAGTCACTTTAATTTTTAAGCTTTAAGTGACTTTAAATTTGATTATGACCGGACGATAACCTTGCATAAATATGGCAAGTCTGATATGATAGAGTATTCAATTTTGAATATATGTATTTCTGTTCAAATCGTTGCATTTGTACAAATGGTTTTCATAATATTGAGAAAAAACTGAAAAAAAAAAGATATGTGTAATCACTATTATGTTCGATATTCCGATTCTAAATATCAAGCACAAACCGTTTTCAAATTTTCGCAGTCAAAGAGTATGGAAAAATTGTGAATTTTCTGAATTTTGAAAAACTTGCCACAGGGTGTTCAAAATGCTGTGTCAGAAATGGGGATCAACATTTTCCCATAACTTTCGTTTTTCCAATTTGAACCCTAATTTTTTATGATTGCGAAAAAAATAATGACAGTGTTCTATTATGTGAATGCTCTAAAAATGAATAATTCCTGAGTGATTCAGGATTTTCTGTCGTACGTAGAGTAAAATTAATAAAAACTACGATTCATTTTGTGGAATCGAAAAGTAATTGTAACTGATTATTAGATTTGTCACTTGTGAATTATTGGCAAAATTCATCTTCTATGACCATGGATTATTGATATGAAAAAGATTTTATTCATTTTACTCTACGTACGACATAAATTCAGAAAATCCTAAATAACTCAGAAATTATTCATTTTAGGGGCATTAACACGTTGGAACACTATTATTACTTTTCTTCGCAGAACCCAACACTATCATAAAAAATTAATGTTCTAATTTGAAAAACGAAAGTTATGGGCAAATATTTATTGTCAGTTTTGACACAACATTTGGAACACCCTGTGGCAAGTTTTTTGAAATTCAGAAAATGTACAATATTCCCACATTCTATGACTTCAAAAATGTGAAAAAGGTTTATGCTTAAGATATTCAGAATGGAAATATCGATCATAATACTGAATAAGCATATCTCCTTTTTTTTTTTAGTTTTTCCTCAATATTTTGACAACTCAATTTCGTAAAGAGTTAATTTGACAACAGCAAATGACAGTTATAATCATAGACACTCATGTTTTTGTTCAAACGTGGATCTACGAAAATGACTCAATCACCGCTCTGGAACAGTGCTATAACTGACGACATCGGACAAAATGAGTTCAGAGACGAAAAATGTAAGCGGACGAAAATTAAAAGTACCTTCGACTTTTCGTTCGGAAATGAGTTCGCAAACTGTCATTTTTAACGTCAGCGGCATCGACAAAAAAAAATGATTTTTTTCTTTGGACATCAATTTTACTTCATTTATCTCCTACTTGAAAAAAAAGTAACAAAGCTAAGTTAATACTGTCTTTGATACCTTTGTGGCGGAACGAAGTGCGGCGGGTAAGCTATACTGTATTCACATTTATTTTAGCAGTCGGTTGGCCATGAAATAATTTTCTCAAGTTTTTGTAACTAGAACGGAGTAAGGTTGGCATTCATGAAATGTCGTTAATGTCATAACGCCGCGCCGTTGCTACAACTAATATAAATTTTTATCAAGAAAATGTCGAAAGTGTTTGAAAGAGAGAGAAGACAGGGCTTCAAGAAGTGCTATTTAGAATTCAGGTCCGCACATTCAAATAGTTATACCCTGATATTCTAAAATCCACAATACGTCAGACGGTAGCGAACATATTCAATGTAAGAGAATTCATATAATGTTTCCTCTGAATCTAAACGACTTATATTTAAGCTGAATATTTCCACAATCAGAAAGATTGTGAATGAAGAGGATGACAAAGAATTTCCTTCTATTGGCAGAACCAAAAAGTGGTGGCATTTGAGAATTTTATGTTTGGGTGAATTGATGCGAAACGTTATTACTACAGGATTTTCGATGAATGTCATCGTAGAATAAGTTTCCGAAAATTGATTTTCCAATTTTTCATTTGACTTGTCCTGTCCTATACATTGTAAATGCCTTAAGGTACCAATAAATACCTAATTATTATTATTATATCAATGTATTAAGATGAACAGCCACAAATACTAGCCAGTTGTCCGGTAAATTGTTTATTCATGTGAAATTTTTGTTCAAAGGTGAAGTTCATCTTGACTTTTGTTGAAGAATTTAACACTTTTATAATTATCTGTTGAATTTTTCGAGATATACCCATTCCCAACCATTGCATCATATGCATTTTATCTTCGGGTTAATATTTTTGATATCTACAACTGATGTAACGTATTCAAACTTTAGCCAAAGAAAATAACGAACATTACCTCTCCTCAAGCTTGTGCATATTATGATATTAAACTGAACTCTTGTATTTTCCATGCAAATAATTAGATTTGGTATACCTTTCAATCACTTTGTATAAACTCCAATTACGTTCGTCACATATTTTCCGAAGAGATTCGACATTGTGATAAAATACGAAATAACAGAAACTTTTACGTAGAACGGGCAACATAGCGTTGATTTAAAACCCAAGAATGTTTTGACAAGCGTCGTAACCCCACATTTTCGTACTAAACAGAGTGAAATGTGTCAAATTTCCATGGCCAACCGACTGCTGAAATAAATGTGAATGAAGATTGGAGTTATTATTAAATAGGTTTTGATCAATTGATCCATCAATCGTGGATAAATATACTTTATATGCATAGAGAATAAGTGTCGGGAGAATCAAGCCATCAATAGCATGTAAAGCGATATCCTTTATAAACGATACAGTATGAAAAATGCGAGCTGAAATTCCCAATGCCGAATGTGCATTCCGAACCATTTTATATCGCTGTAGAAAGCAACAATGCGTCTGTTGTCGAAGCCCCTACAACACACACTATACCCCCTCGCTTTCGAAAAAAGGGAACCCCAACAAAAGGGAGCAGGCACGCTTTGACTTTCCACGCGAAAGATCGCTCTTCCTCCCGTTTTAATTTTCGGCATTTTAACGGTGTTATACGATAACGTTTCCAACGAAAAAGTTTTCTCTACTGAACGGGTTGTTTTTGAAATCGGGAATAGGTATAAAGTTTGATCCGAACCGCTGGAATTTCCACTTTTCGTTCAGAGAGAAGTATGGACTGGAAATTTCGGTTTTGCGTTGTTTTCAGGAGGATTTAAACACCAGTTGAATCAATCTGAAAAGAAGGGCGATGGAAATTAGCTCCTAGTCACGACGCCAATAGAGAAATTTATAATATAATAATAATCTTTATTTCTCCTCAATCCATCATACAAAAGGGAATCTATATATACAATTTTTCGATGCGAGCTCAAGTAAGCTCATTTAAGTGCTTGTGTATGAGTTCGCTCGATTAATCCATTAAAAATAAATATAAAGTATTCCTCACCAATAAAACACATCGAGGACTCATTGAAAGTGAAAATTAACAAAATGCACTACAAATAATGAGGTGACTGACTGATCACAATGTATCTAATTAATATTAGACATACTCAAAACAATTGGTGAACAGCATGTCGCCCAAATGTATCGAGCAGCCAGGAATTTGTGAACCTTCTGAGAGAATGGAAGCTCTGCAAGGACCTGAGGCAAGTTACTGGAGAACCGACTGTACAAGGGCGTAGTACAGAGCGTAACGTTGATCTCGAGGCAACAGTTCCCTCGCAATACGTATTTTGTATAAAATTCTCCTCATCTTTTTATGCAACTCCATGGTGTGAATATCGCACCTGAGATGAGAGTCAACATACACACCAAGATATTTTGTGGACATCACACGATCGATCCTATCCTCACCGAAATAAAGGTGATCGTAATCAGGCAGAGGTTGCTGGCTGACCAAGGAAACTGACAGGAAATGTGTCTTCTCCGTGTTCACAGAAATCATGTTTAGGTCGAACCATTTTTTCAGCTTCTTAAATCCGTCTATGGTGATATTATTAACCTCTTCCCATGAACTGTACTCAAAAATAAGAACGTGCCATCAGCAAATGACATAATCCGGTCATTGATGTTCAGGGTGAGTCGTAGATCGTTCATATATACGAAGAATAATATTGGGCCAAGGACTGTTCCCTGAGGGACGCCACTCGTATTGTGTACAGACAGGGTGATCAAATTTAGTTGTCTACTGAAGGGATCTCGAGAACTACCGCAGCTAGAAGAAAACGGATATCACATTCTCGAGCTCTTTTTTCATGACTAATCCAAATCTGAAAACAGAATCGGCCTTTCATTTCAGGATTTCGAGATATAAACAAAAATTGAGATTTTGACGATTCCGAAAAGTTCTCATAACTTTTTTGTCTTTGAAGTTACAGATCTGAAACTTGAACCTTCTTAGGTACTTTCGTACGTAGAATCTACGGACAAAAGATTTTTTTCCAATTCAAAATTAACAAATTCAATAAAAGTTTGCATTTAAAAAAATGAGAGTTCACTTAATGATTCGAAATGAAAAAATATTTTGAGCTCATCAGTTGATTCTACGTGAAAAAGTGCCTGAAGAATGTTCAAGTTTCAGATTCGTAACTTCAAAGACAAAAAATTTATGAGAACTTTACGAAATTGTCAAACTCAAAAAGTACCGTAGCAGGCTGCGGTTCACACTCCGAAAAAAACTCGGAAATGTGTCATCCGTTTTCTTCTAGCTGCTATAGTTCTCGAGATCCTCTCAGTAGACAACGAATTTTGCCCACCCTGTATTGTCCTACATATCATTCGAATTTCACGAACAGGCAATAATGGATTCACTTATATACAAATAAAATCATGGTAATCTGGTGAGATAAGTCCAGTTCTTCTAGACCCCATATTCTTCATTTCAGCAAGCAGAAAATAACTGGGCAAATAACAGCACAAAATATTCAAGGTTAAAATAAGCTCCTCGTCAATACACCAATTTTGAATATTCAGGCAAATATGAATTCCTGGTCACGACACCAATAGTGACATACGAATTTACTATTATTTCCTAATAATAGTAACTCCTGTTACGTATACTGATTCAGATTAGTGTTCGTGAATCAAATTATAAAGAATAATTCGAAATATTGGAAAGAATTCCCAGAGATTGCGGTTCAAGTCAAGTTTGGCTCGGCGCCGTCCAATTCTTATGGATTAACTTTCGACTAACCCAATCCAACTTTGTCCGCCTCCAGATACAGAAACTCAAAACCGTATTAATTCCTTCCATTAATCTCCTTCCCCGCTGAAAAATTCATTGATAGCCGCTCCACAGTTGCCGAGCTATAGATCCCGACCTTTATGAAAAAAATTCGAGGAAAATTTTTAATGAATTCGCTAATGAAAGAGAAATCCTGGCGGTATATACACCTCATTAAAATTATCTCTCCCAGGGGCCATTCTGGATTCATAAGGCAATATTAACTTTTCACTGTGGATCATCTTAATGACGAGGTCATTGGAGTAGAGAAGTGTGGCTTCTAATCAAAATTTTCAATTAGGGAGGAGAAGTGAATAGTGTTCTCAATTAACGATAATTTGTGAGCGTTTTAGGTCTGTTTTTACTCTATTTTCAGTATACCAATTTTTCTAAAACATCATTTTCAACACGCAAAATGCGAGAATAGATGACACAAAAATGGAGCATGGAGCATTAATTTCACGTCGATTCGAAATAACAGAGTGCTGGTTTTATTCCAACAGATCTGTTTTTATCACGTCCAATATCCTTATGATGATGCTAAGGAGGAAGGTACAATGGTTTTTATTCTGAAAAGTATTTCTCTCTCTGCACGATAAAGGATCAGGTAGGTTTCATTGGAATAACCCCATTCCTGATTGATTTTCCGTTAAATTCGAGGAAGAACTATCTAATGGCACGAAAAACAATCCAATCCTTCCCTAGATTCTATTTGTTGAGTGCAACGTTGAACGCAAAGCATAAAAAGATATTCCAGCCAGAAGTGTTTTTTTTTTGTAACACCATAGTGCTCCATGTTTTATTTCTTCCAGATGAGCCTTTGAAATGAAGGACATGGTTTTCGTATTCGGATAAAGACTTTGATTTTATATTAGTTCATGATAACCTTTGAAATGAAAAATTCACCTTTTTTATGAAATTCTCATTGGACTCCTTGTCATGGAGACCTAGTGGATTTTGAAGATTAGATGGTAGAAAGAAAAAATAAGGTTCTATGAAGTATGCACTTTCAGCGGAGGGGAAAGCGTCTGCAGGTTCTCAAAGATGTAAAAAAAATCGTCAGGTGTACACACTCGAGCGTGTCAGATTAAAATACTGTATATATGCCCTACGTGTCTCTGATAATAGATTCATGTTAATCTGGCAGTTTGCGTGGTGGGGCTGGCCGTACGCAAGAGTTCAAAATGGTAAAAAAAAATTTTTTTCGATCGTGTCAGATTTTTAGCTGCTTTTCGAGGAACTCACAATTCGCACTTGACGCAAGGTCAGAGCGGTCCTTTGAAAATGCAAAAAAAAATCGTACTTGTACATACTCGAACGTGTCAGATTTATAATAGGTGGTTTATCTCGGTGTTGCAAACGTGTTGACCCATTAATCTGACACTAATAAGGGGGGTTTTTTAATCTGACGTTTGAAGACGATAATAAAATTCTATACAACTTTTGTCTGAAGCAATTTTGCCTACTCTTAACCCTCTAATACCCAAGTCCGCCTTGAGACTGGTTGCATATAAGTGGATAAAAAATTATTCTGCCCATGTCCCCTTCAGTATAGGTTCATTTTGTGAGTATACAGGTGTTAATGTAAATCAGTTAACTATTTGCGAAAAAAAGATGTAGATTACATAAGCTAATTTGAAACTAGACGGAAATAATTTCAAAAAAGAAAAAAAAACTTGGGCCTTAGAGGGTTAACCGTTTTTGAGTAAGAGGGGGATAAGGGATAGGAATGCGAGGATATACAGGATGTCCGTGTCATGGGGCAGGGGTCGATTACTCCAATTCTATTAACTTTACAAAAAAGAGTTTGAAATAAAACTTTCTACTTTTTAACTAGAGCATCTCCTAAAATTATTTAGAACTATACAGTGTTTCGTTTCTTCTGCACAGCTATCAACTTCGTCATTTTAAATGAAACATCCTACATATTTTTACATTTTTGAATTCCTTGTTGAATTTGAATATAAGTCCGATAACACAACTAGGTATGTCTGAATTCTCAATGGTTTTCGAGAAATTTGACTTTTTATTAATATTTTGACAGTTTGAGGTACTTACATAAAGGACTATATCTCCGTTCCTATTCTATGTAATTGATTCAAATTTGGACTATGTGTAGTCAATAAATGATACACAATTTTTTTTTTGTAAATAACCATATTATATACAGGGTCCACGAAAACGTAGATCTATTATCGAAACAGAAATTCATCAAAATCTTCATTTTTTTAAATCTGTTCATTATTTGAACATTTTGTGTTCGCTTTTAGTTTTTTTACGTAATGAACAGAAAAAAAAAATTAGTGCCATTTAAAAGAATGAAGTTTCTGATGAATTTCTGTTTTGATAATGGATCTACGTTTTCGTAGACCCTGTATATAATATGGTTACTTACAGAGAAAATTTTTAGTTTATCATTTATTGACTAGACACAGTCCAAAATTGAATCAATCACATAGAATAGGGACGTAGCTATAGTCTTTTATGTAAGTACCTCAGAGAGAAAAGAGAGAAAAAGTTTATTTTAATGGCCTAGGTCCTTCAGCCCGGAGTACCTCAAACTGACAAAAATTAATAAAAAGTCAAATTTCTCGAAAACCGTTGAGAATTCAGACATAGTTGTGTCATCAAACTTATATTCAAATTTAACAAGGAACTCAAAAATGTAAAAATATATAGGATGTTTCATTTAAAATAACGCAATTGATAGCTGTGCAGAAGAAACGATACACTTTTCATGGTTTTAAATAATTTTAAGAGATGCTCTAATCTTCAAATTCTTTTTTGTAAAGTTAAATGAATTAGAATAATCGATCGCTGCCCCATGGCGCGGACACCCTGTACACATTCATCGCTTTATAACTCGAAAACGTTCAAACCTAGAAAAAAAATGCTTCAGCTGAAATTTGTAGAAAATGTTACGCTCTACAACTTTTATAATGATAATTCAAAAATCGAAACGAAAGTGAATTGAGGAATGAAAGGTTATGCCGTTAGAAATACTAAAACATACCTCACTTTCTTTTCAGCGTTATTTAAATTAACTATTTTGGAACTGAAGGTCAGGAGAAACTGAGACAACTGAGAATATATTTCTTATCTCCGCAAAAAAATTTCTGGAATTCACCGGAATGGATCGATAGCCTCCTTCGAAAACAAAATTATGTATGCGGAATTTCCTCAATTTTATTTTCCATGGAGGTTGGTCCGTAGTGACAATGCGCTCCCCCAAGATCTGAAAGACTTCCCGGAAACATGTAAATGGGGTCGAATTTTATGGTTATTATACTCCAGACATTCCTCCCGATTGTTCAGCTATTTAGAAAGGCAATAATGCCATTTAGATCTGAGTTTTCTGTGCTTAAACTTCAAGGAAGTGGGCTCCGTGAATTGTGGACCATTAAAGGATAATCTCGAGATGCCTGGGGCTGCAAACAGGGTGGAAATGACAGAGTCGGGGGTGGGAGGGCTCGAGTGTTGCATTAAAGTTTCAATGTATATTCTTGCAACGCATTATCTGCTATTTATGTGAATTTTTGTCTGATTTGTGTGATATCAATGAGAAACAGTGTCCTCCTGAGTTTTATACATAAAAATTCTCTTAGAATTATGTACAGATATCAGTGGAACGTGGTTATTCTACAGATTGAATGGTGCGAAAAGGAGAGGGGATCCGATCTCCAACTTGCTCCGGATTTCATATTCCGTTCGGTAGCCAGAACTAAGACTAATAATAATAGATTTATTTTAATAATTATCGAACAACAAAAGCAATGAAATGAAAATACGTCACAGTTCACATCATATATCCGTTAGTACAACCATTATCAATGTATTCGCCTATATCATATGGCTCCATTTACAAAAGGATTATAAAAGTTTGCTGTTTGAATTTTTTTTTAAATATTGACTGCTTTAATAACAGATGGAAGAGCATTATAAAGTTTCGTGTACATTAATTCAACATTATTTTTTCTAAGAGAATGTCTGACAGATGGATAAAGGTATGGTTGAATATTTCTAATACAACTTTCGCTTTTATATTGACTGAATTAGCTACTATTTTTTCGAACGAAAAAGATACATTTGTACACATAAAGTGCAGTTACTGTTAGAATCCCGGTTTCCTTGAACTTTCCACGACACGATTTCCTATATTTCATCCTCAGCATGCCACGAAGAACCAGTTCCTGAGTTATGAAAACTCTTTCTACATTGGAGCTTGCACCCCAGAAAACAATTCCGTATGATAATTTACAGGGTGACTGGTGACGTAATGGACAACGGCTAAGTGAAGATAGAGGACCTCAAACTGATTGAGAATTTGGGTTTTAAATATTGCAGAAGTGTATTCGTTTCGAAGATATAGGGTGATTTATGAAAAAATGCCGAATATATACTCCCATATCTTCGTTAATATAGTAAAAGTTTGGCTGATATTCCACCAGCTTGTTCCTATAGGCATTCACCGTCAGCACAAAAAAAAAAATAGAAAAAATTGCAGGCCCGTATTAAAAATTTCAATTTACTTGCCAGGTGAGAAATATCACACGGTAATGAGATAAAAAAAATAAATTTAAATAGAAATTTGAAAAGAGCGAAAAAAAATGAGATGAAAAAGATCTGTTTTTTGTTTGAATGGCACAAATTTTCTATTGTTTTTATGATATGTTGAAATCAGAATATTACCGTATTTTTATACTTATTCATATCATGAAAAATAATATTCCTGATAGAACAAATAGGGAATTCGAGGCGCTAGAATGAGCCTGGCTTCAAATCTTGAAATCCATTTTTATCAATTAATCGTTTAATATCATAAAAAATTTCAAAATACAATTTGTTGTGGGGTGATGAAATAGTTGGATACTCAAATACAAAAATAGAAAAAGTCGCAAATATAATTCATGAAAAAATCAAGTAAGCAACTGTTCGAAATGAGAACCGTTCACCTCAATACAATTTTTGGCTCTCTTGAACAAATGAAGTACCGTTTTTTTAATTACAGGAATATTTTTCAATTTCTTCAGTTATTCTGCTCTTCAAATGTTCACGGGTAGTCATTGTTTCCTTATACACTATATCCTTAAAATGACCCCATAGGAAATAACAACTAACGAAGGACTTAGATCGGGTTATCTAGCAGGCCAATTCCTGGAACCTCCCCGACCAATCCACCTCTCAGGAAACTCCCTCTTCAAAATATTCTTCACTTCATTTGCAAAATGAGGAGTAAATAAAGTGAGTCAAACTTATCTTAGGCGAGATGTGCAGGGCGTGGTGAGAACAGCTCTATTAGGGGGCACAATAGACCTTGAGATGTAACCCCTTCCTAACTATCAACTATCAATTATCTTTGAATCGAATTTAGTGTTTTTGTTTTATCAGGAATATTATTTTTTATGATGAGAATATGAAAATATTGTAATATTCTGATTCCATCATATCATGAAAACATTAGAAAATTTGTGCCATTCAAACAAAAAACAGACCATTCATTAGCCTTTTTCGCTTTTCTCAAATTTCTATTTGAATTTATTTTCCTCTCATATACCGTGTGATATTCTTCACCTGACAAGTAAATTGAAATTTTTTCAAGAACCTGCAATTTTTTCTATTCTTTTCTTGTGCTGATGGTGAATGCCAAGGTTGTGAAATATCAGCGAAAAATTTACCAAATTAACGAAGATATGGAAATTTATAGACTCAGCATTATTTCATAAATCACCCTATATATCCGAAACGAATACCATTATGGGACATTTGAAACCCAAATTCTCATTCAGTTTGAGGTCCTCTCTCTCCACTTAGCCGTTGTCCTTTACGTCACCACTCCCCTGTATATTGGAAAGTGGCAAAATAGACCACCTTCAATAGGTATGTTCAGTTCCACATGCATACCGAGGGCACGTAGGAAGAAAGCAGCTGTTGTTAGTTTCTTGTTGAGGTTTTCGATGTGGCTAGCCCATTTCATGTTTTTGTCCTGGTGGACTCCTAAGAATTTTGTAGATGTTGAAATTCCAGCAACAGTGCCTCCAGAAGTGAAATCTGTTGGAGGGGTCCTCTTGATTGATCAGAGCAACTTTCTGCTCTGATCAATCTTTTCTTTAAATATATCCGGTTTTATTAGGATTTAGTATAAGCCTGTTACTACAACACCACTTTTTGTAGATTTATTCCCGGTAACGGGATACAGCAATGGAATGGACTGGCTAACCCTTAATAAGGCATCTCTGGGGTCAGGAGAGTCTATGATAATGTTTGTGTCGTCTGCGTAAAGAAATGGTAGCTGACTTTTCTGGTCAAGTGCTTCAGGAAGATCGTTTATGAACATCACAAATATAAGCGTCCCTAAGATACTTCCCTGCGGTACTCCTCTGGTGATTTTCTCCTCACTGGAAAGTGGAAGCACAGCTGACTCCATTCACCATTATCTCGACTCCCTGCTTGCCATTTGTTAGGTAGTTTTGTATGAGTTTCAGCTGTTCATTTCTGATACCATATCTCTTAAGCTTCCACAAAAGCAGTTTGTGATCAACCAGGTCAAAAGCCTTCTATAGATCAGACATATCCCTAGAGGCATCCTTGCTATCTCAAACCCACGTAAGACTGTTCTTATCAGTTCATATATTATGGCAGTGTCTGTTCCTTTATTCTATAAAAAATCTTGTTGTGCTCTATTGATCAGTTTGAACTTCTTGAGAAAATCTTCAAAGAACGATTAGCAATGATTTTCTCAAGAAATCTTTGAAAATGTGGAAAGAATGTTTATCGGACGGTAATTAACAAAGTCCTCAACCCTGCCTTTTTACTGGATAGGTTTTACCACAGCTTTCACTCATCAGACAATCGGGATGAAACTCAGCCTCAAAAGTTATGGGTTTACAAGTCGTAAGAAAAGGCACAATAGTAGGATGAGGTTCTCGTTCTCCTAAGGGCTTTCGCACCATCAGGTCTACTAGTTCCAGGAGGAGAATGACAGGACGGGATCGGAAGTTAACAGTATGGAGTGACGGCTTACCTCGGCCTTTGAATTCGATAAAGGTTCTTCGCGATTATTCAGAATTTGGTTGCACTGGCTGAACTAGCATTAGGAGTGAGTCGCACTAGTATTCCCATTTTCCAACACTTTCCGCAACACCTCAGGTAAACGGAGATAAACATCTATTGGCGTTAGATATGAATTAAACAAGAATCGAGCAAGAAACCGGGATCAATTAATATCAAATGAACTATTACTATACAGGATGTTTCACAAGCTCTATGACAAACTTTGACACATGGTAGCTGTGCTTATTCTAAACATTTTTTTCCTATGAATATATATCCGATTCGTTTTTGTTTAGAAGATACAAGCATTTGAAAAATCACATTTTTATGTTCAAATCATAATAATTGGGACCATAAAAATTGTTGTCCACATTCGGCTTGAATGCAAGCTTCACATGGATGAACTAAAGATGCCGTTATTCGGCGGATCAGATTTGGGTCGTTCCGTATTTGGTTTGCTGCATCTTGAATTCTATCAAGTAGTTGTTGATGAGATTGGATTTCAACATGATGTACAAGCTCCTTCATATGACCCCATAAATAAAAATCTGAGGGATTTAGATTAGGTGAACGAGATGGCCATTGTATTGGTCCTCCTTGACCTATACATTTATTCGGGAAATGTTCATTCGGACAACTGACTACTTATCTCCGTCTATGTGGTGGTGCACCATTGTGCTGATACCACATATTTTGAGCTCTAAATTATCAATGAAGGCAAAAAGGTTGTGCTCCAAAAAATTTGTATACAAATCTACATTTAACCGATCATTTATAACATGTAAACACTGAAACGTTGCTGACATCGTCTTTGTCTAACGACATATGGATTCTGCAGTGCCCATATATGTTCATTATGGTTATTGTTGATACCATCTTCAGTGAAGCAAGTGTCAAATGAATATCAACCGATATTTTCTGTCGGCCTACTTAATCCAAACATGAAAAAAAAATTTCAAATGCTTGTAACTCCTAAACGAAAACGAATCGGACCTATGTCCATAGGAAAAAAAATGGTCAAAAGAAGCACATCTACCTTCTGTCGAAGTTTGTCATAGAGCTTGTAGAACACCCTGTATAGAGAATCGCACAAGATCAATACAGAATAACGGATTAATACAAAATTACTGCGGAATACTGAATGAATGACGATCAGGGAAAGATCTTTTTTATATGCCAGCCTACTTGCAGGGCGCGAAAAAGGCTTGTCTTCCATGTGCTGAAAAAATTCGCCCTTATGAAAATGTCCTTGCTCTGGCTTATCGGTACTGCCGAACATAAACAGGGATATCTTCAAATTGATGAAGCTTACAAGGTACCTACTGGATCATTTTAAGAACTGAAAAACGGTCTGAAATGTTTTCTTTATGAGGTGAAATTGAAATTAAATCAAAAACGGAAAAACTTGCAGACTCATCTTGAAATGAAAACGGATTTTTTTTGAGAATCAAACTTCATTACAAGGCCTCCAGGTCCGAGACTATTTACCTAGACATGGTCCGATTATTAGACTTCTATTTGGTCCTTTTCTGGGCCGGCGAGCCGCAGCAGTTTGGATAGAGAGAGACTTTTCCGAACGCTTAAAATTAACTCATCTGTTTTTCATATTCACGCGTCATCGAGAAAAAGCTTCTCTCTTCAAACCGAGTGAGAGCGAAAATAAGATAATATCTCCAGCAGTAATATCGCAAACACCCAACCAATTAACCCCTCAAAAAGCACGTCGCTTAGCGTGCACAATGACGGAAGAATTAACCACTTCGTTTTCCACTTTTCGCAGCGGAATTAATGCACTCTGCTCGGCCAATTCGCGCCCCGATAAGGAAATCCGCCGATGAAGAATGCACTTCTGTCGTGAACGAAGGCGCGCCCCCATTCCGTTGGTGTGCACGCACCCCCGCCCGTCGGAAATGATCCTGCAAATGCATTTCCCAGATATTCGCGGCGCTCTTTAATTTAACTTTTCAAACAAACGATAATAAATGGGGAAAATTCATTTACATTCGGCGGAATTCGCAATTAACTATCTGCGGGTTTTGCCCGGCTCTAGTATGCCGTCGAAAACTCGCGAAAGAAGCGCGTTTGGGCCTGGGAATCGGCTAGAGGGGTTGGAAAATTCCAGTTATGGCGTGTTTTTACTGCTCTATATCAGCAATGCGTTGCTCGATAACGCGATATTTACTGTATTTCTGTAGCCATCTATGCCAGATGTATTAACGGGCGTCCTCAGGGCCGGATTAACCATGTGGGGGGCTCCTAGGCAGTTCAATTTTCGGGGCCCCTTTACAATCATCTTAAGAATTTTTCAAGTTGATAAGTATACCATATTTAGTTCCAGGTTGTCACGGATGGAAATATTTGATGAAATATTTATCGAGATATCGCGTGCAGAAATAATTGACCTTTTTCAAAATGCCTACAAGGGATTCCTACTGATTCTGCTGCCATAGTTTGGCTTGTTCTTGACCTACTTGAAGAGAGTTGATTGTCGACTTAATCCGAGTTGGAAGTGGTTGTATGTTTTCTTTTAGATTTGATCCCGCGTGTTTTGTTGTTCGCTTTTTTTCTGTTTTTCCGAACCACTTGGGTATTTTCTCTTGAAGGGTTTCCCCGACATTTCCTTTCTTGAATAAAAGAAAAACAATCTTGAAAGAGAAAAATTACGCAAGAGAAATAATAATAATAATCTCTTCGAGAAAAACATTCACTCTCAGGGACGGCCTTAACCATTGCAATACTCGGGATGGCATATTTGCGAAGCCTTTTCAAAGGCGAAAAACCTTTCCTCAAAAGAAGTGGAAAAGTAGATAAAAATTGCAAAAAATACCACAAATTTTTTGAGAGGCGATAGAATATTCTGACTATAGATTTGATTTCAACTAGCTTCTATTAATCATAGAACTGATGATGAATTTGGGAAATTACAGAGGTTTTTGCACATAAATCATCCCTGATAACGACAAGGAAATCAGTTGTTTGGTAGAGTCATCTTCCGAAATTTTTTAGGGTTTTCACTCCCATCTTCAATTAAAAAATTGAAATAATCGATTTGCTCCTGCGTATATTATTGCACTAATTTCTCAGGAGCAAATAACCAGATGGAAAAAATTGTTGCCTAACGATGAATGAAAAATGGAACTTTATGGTAAAATTAGTAACGAATCTATATCAGACTTCATCAGACGAATTCTTCAAAATCTGTACTAATATAGAAGGAGATATGAAGGAGGCTGAACTCCTTCATCAGACAAATGCTTAAGAATCTTCAGAATTGTAGATTGTCAAAACGTTACGAAGTTTTACCATAAAGTTCAATTTTTCGTTTATTGTGAGGCAACAATTTTTCCATCTGATTTGCTCCTGACAAATTAGTGCAAGAATTTACGCGGAGCAAATAGATTATTTCTATTTCATAATTGATTTTATTTCAGAGACTAGGAGGTAAAGCCTGAAAATAGTCCCACCAAATTGAATTTCAATCGATATTGGCAAGGTCAGTCGATAGATCTGCTGTAGCTTCCTGGGCTACTATTGAATTTATTTGTTTTGCTCATTTTCATCAGAAAAATATCGCGAAGCAGCAAGTTCGAGAAAATCGGGGACCCATTTACTTCTCTTTCGTTTGGCTCGGGGATCCTTTTAGTTCTGGGGTCCCTCCGCACTGCTGGGGCCCCTAGTACGCCACTGATTGCCCACCCTGCAAACCGCTACGTATTGAGTTCAACCTCAACGAAACGGGAATTTCCAGAAAGAATGCGCTAAACCAGGGGTGCTCAGACTTGAATTGCCTGCGATCTACTTCAATATTATCAGACTCTGATCGATCGAGTTTGAGAAACTGCAAGTACCTATATGTGATATATAAAGTTATTTATACAGAGTGAGTCTTTGACTCGTGCAAATATTTTAGCAGTAGATTCTTGAGGTCAAAAGAAACACTTTTCTCCTATACCAGTTTCTTCCGATTCATCCCTGATAAAAGGATATAGCCATTTTAAGTTTTTATAATGAGCTGTGCCACTCCTGGAAAAACGAAATCACCTTCAGCTGAATCTGTGACACTACACATCAGTGGATCTTTTAAACAGAGTTGTATTCAGCCAAAGTACTCAATTTTTTGAATATCACAGATACTTTTTAATTTTTGAACATCAAATTATGTCATTCATTCATTCATTGCTGTATCCCGTTACCAGGAATTAATCTACTAAAAGACATAAAAAAGAACAGACTTATAATTTCTTAGGGCTAATTGCGACTGTGTGCCCTCAGATCCTTCGAAACTCCGGGCATGGATAGTCACCAACCAGATCTGGCCGCCGCTGAATTCTTCTCGAGTCTCCATTATAACTGTGCACCATAGATCTACACTGTACCTGTCTAACGCTAGTTGTTTCCAGTTGTGATTGGCATTAATTGATTTAAGGGATTGATGTAGTGTATCCTAAAACCGCTTATACTGGCCTCCTGGTTTCTGGGCTCACTTTGCCAATTCGCCATACAGAGCTATTTTAGGGAGTATTGTGTCTTGCATCGTCAGAATGTGGCCGCTCCATCTGAGTCGGGCCCTCGTTACTTGAGTCTCAATTGTTGTACAACTCGCGCGTTGCAAGACTTCTGCATTCGAAACTTTGTGGAACCCCCAGAAAGCCTTCAAATACATATCAGCCTGGAGAATGAAACCCTAGAACAGGTCGAGCAGTTCATATACTTGGGAATCTTCATAAATACTAGGGCTAACCTAGACACGGAAATACACAACCGTATCAATTTGGCATCACGGCCATTCTGGAAGCTAAAAGACAGAGTACTTCAAAACCACGACTTCAATCTGAAGACCAAGACAGCTGTTTACAAAGCAGTCGTCCTCCCAACGCTTCTTTACGGAAGCGAAAGCTGGACGCCCTACAGGCGACATATTAAACAGCTTGAACAAACGCAACAACGTCATCTAAGACAGATAATGCACATCAGATGGTTCCACAAAGTTCCGAATTGAATTATGTACCTACTCGAAAACGGCGCATTATACGAAAATGAAATATGAAGAATACCTTTATTTCACAAAACGTTCAATTACTTATTCGACCAGGTATTTTCATGGTACGTTATGGGCATAATGACAAAACTAGAAGACGTGGGTAATATCTTGTGTTCGAAAAAGATTAATCGAATGAATGAAAACACATATTCCGAAATTCATTTTTCGATAAAACCGTTTGTGGGATAGAACTAAAAATAACATTTTTTTATGGTTTTTAAACAGCGTGTATCTTTCAAACCGAGTCGATTCGGAAAAAATTGGTAATGGAAAAAAGTGATTCTTTTGATCTAAAGAATATACTGTTGTAATATCTGTACGAGTCAAACACTCACGCTATAGGTCAGAATCGACTTAGTTTTTATGAGATCGATTCAAAAATCTCACGCGATCGACAGTTTGAGCACCCCTGCGTTAACTGGTCAGTGCAAGATATAACGCGCGATGTTGATTGGATTAGATAAATATCTAGTCCAATCAAAATAAATAAGTAAACAAAATACCTCGACCAACATGCGGTTGGTCGGACAGTCGACGAGTAACTGGACTTTAACTAGGCATTAAGAGGAGTCTATACCGTTTTGGTAGGTAGGTTCAAAAAGAGAAAATGAATATCTTACGTCAGAAGATGGGGTTTTCATTATGATTCAATTAGTTCGTCATCAGAAATTTTTTTATTCGTCAAACGGAAAATTTTTTTTTCTTTTATTGAAGAACAAATATTCATTCATGTTATTAACTTTCCGAGGTGAAATAATCTTTTTTATGAATTTCTACATGAAAAAATTTCTCGAAAAGTATCGCCATTGGCTACAATTTGTATCCTTTTCTACGAAAGTGGAAACTATTGTAATATTCGTTACTTCTACTTATCGTTCAAGTGTTCTGGCAACACCCCACATTCTGGTAGTCTTTCTCCCTCTGCGCCTTATACGGAGAGCGAGAAAGTCCCGTCGTATGAACTCCTTTTAACACTATTTTCCGAACCGGTTTGTTGGAATATTTATTGTGGATTCTATTGATGATAGAATTTTTGATTGTTTGAAAGTGCTGGTGTTTCATCTTTTAGAGGTTACTTATTCGCCAGTCAAAAAGAAAGAAATCAGATTTGAAAACCATGAAATATTCACACAGAGAAACAGTATAATGAACGGAAGAACATGAAGAAGATAGTAGTTCCAGATAGATGCTGAATAAACAAGTATTTACCTCAACATAACTTAGCACTCAATCCACAAAAGAGATACCTTCCACATATCTGCATTTGAAGCGAGTTAGTATAGTTGGTTGAATATTAATGGAGCTTCTTAGATATACAGATGAATTCTCGCAGGGTGGAAGCTTGATCTTTCAACTTTTATGAGTTTGAATTGAGGTAGAACTCCAGAGCACTTTCGGAATTGTCAGTTGAGCAGTAACATATTCGTCAATTACCTTATACTCTTTTGGAATCACTTTAGAGTTCTCTGATCTACGATTCAATTCAACTTGAAACTGAGAAAGATTGATCTGAGGAAATGTGTGAATTAGAAACTCCAACTCGTTCCATGGAAAAAAATGATAGAAAACACACTGCTCAAAAGTTGAAGTGTGTAAGTGTAATTAGCGTACCTATATATCATAATATGTGTATAAATAGGAATAAAAACTATGTGTACTGATGTTTTAAGTCAGGTGAAGTCTTAAAAAAGGTTCTTTCTATTACAAATACATTGAAATCGAGATATACATTATTGCCTCTACTAGTTCTTCATGTTCTCTTGCACTATTCGGCATTATGTTAGTGAGGTTATCGATGAAAGTTTGAGCAATGTTTGGCCGAATGTCCTTCAAGGCATTGGCGACCTATTGTAATGTCTGCGCTGGGTCAGCTAAGCGGTGTAATTGCTCTGAGGTAGCAGACCAAACATGATTAATACAATTTTTGTCTATAGAGAGACAACAGGTCAATCCATTTGGTTGATGCCATACTATGCGGTCGTTGACAATTCTGGCTTAGTGAAGACGAACATTATCGTCGATCAACATTAAATGGTGGCCAGTGGCTGCCATAAAGGGAACACTAATGAGTTTTGCAATCAAATCACGATACCTCACTGCTCTTATAGTTGTGTTAGTGAGGATAAAAGATTTGTGCTCATTAAAGCAAATGCCTCCCCAAATGCACACTGAGCCACCACCGCAAAAAAATGTTGCGTATCTAATGGTCATTATACTGTTGAGCCCGCACTCGCCTCACTTAAGGGTCGACGACACTTCTTGTCTCGAGACGAGACAAGAAATCTTGTTCGAGAAAAAGTCAAGAAATTTAAAACAATGTTATCTTGATGTTTTCTTGACATAATAAATCTTGTCTTAAGTAATTTCAAAATCTTGAAATTTCTCGATTAATCAGTGACACTGTATATGGTGAATCCCCGGCGAACTTTTGATTGCGTTTCGTGCTAATACGACAATCTGGTGATTCCCCGATATTAATTTGTTTTCTGATTAACTCAAAATGACGTTGCGTAGTTGCACTCTTTACCCCGTTAAGTTGACTGAGGTAATAATTACCTAGAAAATATAGAAAGAAGGCATAGAAGATCGTAAGCTCGAAAATACTCGGCTCCCTATGGTACCTTCACACGCCACGTCACACAAGCGCGTATTGGCGCAACTATCATATAATCAGGCAGTGCAATTTGAATAATAACAACGTTTTGGCACAAAAGTTGAAGTTATTTTGAAATATCTTCTTTTTAACATTATCTATAGCTATTGTTTATCGAAACGCCATTGTTAACGAACCCAGCTTTTAACTGAATTGCAACTTCTTTCTATACCTTCCCTTGATTATCACAATGTAGTAGTCTTATTTCACCATAAGCGACATATTTGGCTCAGATTTTTACTCAGAATATTCACTAACAAGAAATATAAGGAAACGTAAGTTTTAGTAAAAATATAAAATGATCAGTGGAAACTAAAGCGCCTTCGACTAATGGCAGTGCGAATGATTAGTCTGACTCTGAAACCATAGCTGCGAAAGCGACACCAAAAGGAAAAAGCAGAAGCATTCACCAATGCAAGATAGTGTTAGAGGTACTAGAACTAGAGGCAATACTGACAGAAAGAAATTCTGTTATTCTTTCGACATTCAGGTGGGCACAAGTACCAACAGCGAAAATAATAAATTAGCCGAAATTAAACCATATTTTCATAAACATAAAAAAGTTTACGCCTGAAAGTAAAAATTGCAGATCTAGATTCCGATTGGAATTTCAACAAGATTATCACATTATTTCAAATTCACATTTTCTAGCAAAAAATCTTTATCACAAATAAACAAGTTTTAGCGTATTCATGAAAAGACAAGATATTTTAAGATTTCTTGTTTTCTTGAGGAGAAATCTTATAGCGTTTTCTATTGGTAAAACTAGTGCTGCACTGGTGCAGTTTTTATGTCCTATTGGTGTTCCGAGTACAAAAAGTCATGTTCTTTTGGAAAACTGGTTCCGCACTATATGCACTCAGTGCGCATTTTTCGACACGAGGTCTGAGAGCTCGTGCCAGTGTTGGTGCAATTCGGTTAGATTCAAAACCAGAGAACACTGACACAATTAATGGTAAAATTTTAAAGTTCAAATTATGTATGTTGAAAATTTGAAAAATATTTTGTTTTGCAACTTTTGTCGTCATGAACAGTGAAGATATTTTTGGTGTTATGAATTTGTTATCTTCATTTGCTGACAGTGAAGATGATCTCTAATATTTAGCTGTTTCATCTAAACAGAAGGACACTCCGAAAATAGAAAAATTTCTTACTGACGTTGTTCACAAGAGGACTGATGCCGAGTAACAAATAGAAAACTTTTGTATTTTAATCATCTGTTCAAAAATAAATGAATTGCAAAAATGAATTAATCTGAAGTCGCGCACTCACTATACTTCATTCAAATTTATTTTAGCAGTCGGTTGGCCATGAAATAATTTTCTCAAGTTTTTGTAACTAGAACGAAGTTAGGTTGGCACTTATGAAATGTGGTTAATGTCATAACGCCGTTGCCACAACTAATATCAATTTTTATTACGAAAATGCCGAAAGTGATTGAAAAAAGAGACAGGATTCCAGGAAGTGCTATTTAGAATTCAGGTCCGCTGATTGAAATAGTCATACCCTGATATTCTAAAATCCACAATACGTCAGACGGTAGCGAACATATTCAATGTAAGAGAATTTATATAATGTTCCATCTGAATCTAAACGACATATATTTCAGCTGGATATTTCCACAATCAGAAAGATTGTGAATAAAGAGGTTGACAAAGAATTTCCTTCTATTGGGAGACCCAAAAAAGTGATGGCATTTGAGAATTTTATGTTTGAGTGAATTAATGCGAAAAGTTTACTTTCGATTTCCGATAAATGTCATCGGAGAATAAGTTCCCTAAAATGGATTTTTCTATTTTCCATTTGATTTGTCCTATACAATGTAAATGTCTTAAGGTACTAATAAATACCTATAATTATTATTATTACATCAATGTATTAAGATGAATGGTCACAAATACGCGCAAGTTGCCCTGTCACTTGTTTATTCATGTGAAATTTTTGTTCAAAGGTGAAGTTCATCTTAACTTGAAACTTCCTTCAATTCCTTTTACTTCCATTGATGCAAGATGATTTTTGTTGAAGAATTTAACATTCTTGTAATTATCTGTTAATTCCTTCGAGAGATACCCATTCCCAACCACTGCATCATATGCATTTCATCTTCGAGTTATTATTTTTAAAATCTACAAATGATGTAAGCCAAAGAAGATAACGAACATTAACTCTCCATAAGCTAGTGCATATTATGATATTATACCGATCTCTTGTATTTTACATGCAAATAACTGGATTTGGTATGCCTTCAATCAGTTTGTATAAACTTCAATTATGTTCGTCACATATTTTCCGAAGAGATTCGACATTGTCATAAAATACGTAATAACAGAAACTTTTACGTAGAACGGGCAACATAGCGTTGATTTAAAACCCAAAAATGTTTCGACAAGCTTCATAACCCCACATTTTCGTACTATACAGACTGAAATGTGTCAAATTTCCATGGCCAACCGACTGCTAAAATAAAAGTGAATGAAGTATAGTTACATGATTTGAAAACATGATCAGGATTATCTTCTTCAACTGCTTCATTTATAGAAATCATTTCTTGATTGATTCTGAAAATGAGTACTAAAACATTTTCCATTTTTTATTTCAAAAAGGGCAAACTGGCCCACAACAAGCAATGCAAAATGACATCGAACCCATAGATTTCTTCTCTATTTATGATCGACCCGTTCAAATTTCGGTTTCGTATGTTCTGTTGGAGCTGCACTAGATCCTCTCCTTGACAGCACGGAAATAATATTCGAGTGCACTCAGTGCAAAACTAGTTTTACCAAAAGAAAACGCTATTAGTTTTCACATAAAATTTCTGGTCTCGTCTTGAAATTCTGAAAATACTTCTTATCTTGAAATTTTAAGAACTTGGCGACTTCTAGCCACATTAACTTTCGCCAATCAGACTCATATAGGCGAAATTTTGTTTTCAATTAAGCCATTAATTGTCAAGAGGACCATATTTTGTATGTGTAATATCCACATGTTTTGTAGAGCAGTACTAAAAACTGTATTGCATACGTAAGTTTTCTCTCGAATATTCACTTGAATTTTTGAGCAGGGTCTGTTCACCAAGGTAGGTTTTGATAATTCTTTTCATATTAGGTGGAATAAAAATCAGTTGAATGAAAATAAAAAATGAGTGATGAAAAAAAGAACATTGTAGAGAATAAAAGTAGAATAAACAAAACTTTGAAGAAAAAAGAAGATAATTGGACGAAGAAATGAAAATGTATTTCGAACCCTCTTAAAGAGCAGAACAATGAAAAAATGTTGTGTGATTGATTCAGACCATAATTCGAAATGTTAGGGTGACCATTATCAAAATGACTGAATTGTAACAAGCCTTCAATATTCAACGGCAGTCCGACGTCTTCCAAAAAATCAAAAAAAACACTGAAAACAGGCCCCACCAGAGACAACCCTGGGCCTCCCCCTCACGTAGCAGACTTAATTTCGTCAAGGCCTAATAACGACGGAAGCAAAAATGACGCCTGGAGGCTATATTCCGTCCAGACAACAGAAACAGCGCGACATCCAACCCCCAAATGTCCACCTGCATCCCACCCTTTAATTTTCGCTCCGCCATGAATTAAGACAAAGGTGAAATTGAATTGTTCCGAATTTTGCCCTCGGGAACGTTCGCGGCCGCGCGCGGAAATTCCGAAAGTTTACCCACCACCGAAAAGGGAACAAAAGGACCGGAGGCATTATGCGAATGTCAACATTTTCCCGATTTGAAGTTATTTAGGGGATGATTTATCGGGGGAGGGGTCGCGGGGCGTTTTTCGCGGAGCCTCGATATTTCGGAAGTATCGGACAAAGGCAAGAAATTGTGGAGCAGCGTTGGGATGAATGTGAATCGCAATGGTTTCTATCAGGACTTGTCGGATAGGAGATTTGCTTGAAAATATTATTTTCCGCCAACCTCTTAATAAAAGTACTGTTTAACGTACACGAAATTAGCTGTTAATAAACCCTTTTATTGATTAATTTCCTATTAATGCATTATTGTCATGGGTAATCGAACATAGAAGTATTCAGCAGCTTCCCAAATAATTATTTCATTTTTATGTAGCATTGATTTTCGTAGTACCTAGCGAGTGAATTGAGAAGAGGTGAATTGTGGAGATTGCAGAAAAATTATGATGGTTAGAGAGTAATCAATATATCTATTTACTACAACTCCAGATTCCACCAGCTCCACACATTCTTTAACAGATATACTTAATAGGGACTGATATCAATGTGATTTACTCAGAATGTCACAACTCGAAAATGCCCTCTGTGGACTTCTCGAATTATTCGATCGGCCGCATAAATATCAACATTCCGATATGAGCATAGAAAATTTATAAGGTGTCAAATTTGACTATACTTCATTCACTTTTATTTTAGCAGTCGGTTGGCCATGGAAATTTGACACATTCCACTCTGTATAGTACGAAAATGAGGGGTTATGAAGCTTGTCAAAACATTTTTGGGTTTTAAATCAACGCTTTGTTGCCCGTTCTACGTAAAAGTTTCTGTTATTACGTATTTTATCACAATGTGGAATCTCTTCGGAAAATATGAAGTTTATACAAACTGATTGAAGGCATACCAAATCCAGTTATTTGTATGGAAAATACAGGAGATCAGTTTAATGTCATAATATGCACTAGCTTGAGGAAAGTTAAAGTTCGTTATCTTCTTTGGCTTACATCATTTGTAGATTTCAAAAATATTAACCCGAAGATGAAATGCATATGATATGCAGTGGTGGGGAATGTGTATCTCCCGAAGGAATTAACAGATAATTACAAGAATGTTAAATTCTTCAACAAAAATCATCTTGCATCAATATAAGTAAAAGTAATTGAAGGAAGTTTCAAGTTAAGATGAACTTCACCTTTGAACAAAAATTTCACATGAATAAACAAGTAACAGGGCAACTTGCGCGTATTTGTGGCTATTCATCTTAATACGTTGATGTAATAATAATAATAATAAGGTATTTATTAGTACCTTAATACATTTACAATGTATAGGACAAGTCAAATGAAAAATAGAAAAATCCGTTTTAGGGAACTTATTCTCCGATGACATTTATCGAAAATCCTGTAGTAAACTTTTCGCATTGATTCACTTTTTTGGGTCTCCCAATAGAAGGAAATTCTTCATTCACAATCTTTCTGATTGTGGAAATATCCAGCTGAAATTTAAGTCGTTTAGATTCAGATGAAACATTATATAAATTCTCTTACATTGAATATGTTCGCTACCGTCTGACGTATTGTGGATTTTAGAATATCAGGGTATAACTATTTGAATGAGCGGACCTGAATTCTAAATAGCACTTCCTGAAACCCTGTCTTTTTTTTCAATCACTTTCGGCATTTTCGTAATAAAAATTGATATTAGTTGTGGCAACGGCGTTATGACATTTACGACATTTAATGAGTGCCAACCTAGCTTCGTTCTAGTTACAAAAACTTGAGAAAATTATTTCATGGCCAACCGACTGCTAAAATAAATTTGAATGAGGACAATGAAGTATAGGTATCGATCATAGACATATTAAACACATGGACACGGCGTAGAGAGAGAGGGGGTGCGGCCGAAATAAGATAGAGCTAGTATGGGCAAAACATTCGTTTGAACTTTGTATTTATCGAAATTTTCAGAATTTTCTCATCAATTTTAGATCAACTTTGAATGTCGTATCCTTTTTCTATTATGAAAGTAATAATGGTGTCCTCGTAGAGTGCAATTAATAGTACAAAATGAGTTGAAAAGACAGATAAAGTGAAATTTCACAGGTAAAGTAACTTCGAATGTATTGATCGATTTATTATATCATAGTTGAATTATTCATTTCAAATCAATAAATGTATGTCAATTCTTTTCTCATCTAGCTAAAATAATACTCAGGAAGCACTTGAGATTAGAAGAGAAAATTAGTATGCTGATTGTAATGTCTATTTTTCAACCTTTTGATCAATATTGATCAATGAAATATTTTTTTCAGATATTGAACAAGAAATCAGAATATTGTGTTGGCTAAAAATGTGCTCGATTGTTTTTATTCAAATCAATTTATTTACAAACTTTTCATGAACTTATCTGTTGTATTTTCCAAGGAATAGTTGCCGAAAGCAAAAATTGTGCTCTTTAGTTCTAATTGGATCATTAAACGCAATCTAAATGATACTAATATTCGTTCAATTTTTTATATTCGATTATAGGTACTTGTTTTTATCTCTAACGGGCGCCAATATACAAATATAGCTCGGAAATTAATACCATCTTGCCCATACTAGCTCCATCTCATGTTGGCCGCACTCGTGGCTATTGAAACTCACTGAAAGGGCACGTCCATGTGTTTTATAGGTCTATGGTATCGATAGAAAATTTTTGCAATCAAGATTTCACATTAAATTCGGTGGTCGACGGAAAAATCTTGTAATCAACTCGTTTATTAATTGAGCGATTAATGATCTCGAACATTATATTATTATATCTCAATCATTAATCGCTTTTATTAATAACCTTGTTGATTAAATAACTATTAAGTACAATAAAATTTATAGTCACAGGTGACAAAAACAGTATTCATTGCTCTATAAGTCGGAGCGATGTTACTCGCCGCGCTCTGTGATCGGCGATAACTTCACTTCTGTCAAACTGACGTCGAAATATAGGGTACTCTCTACAAAATCAGCTGACCGTTCGTTGCCGTGGGGACACAAAACATTTTATTGTGTTAAAGTTTTTGATTTTTATACTTTCGCAACTAATGTGGAAATACCTGTTTTTTGTTGTGTAGTCAAGTGTGGAAGTAGAGGTGGAAGGGAAGATCTAAAGTTTTTTAGAATACCCGCTGTTCGGAATTTCAAGAAAAAACTCGATTGAACAAACTGTCCATGATTAGGATATCTAACGTCGAGAACAAAAGTTTTTCCAAAACACTATGAAACATTCGATCGAAAGCTTGTGTGCCCCAGGGCACATCTGATTTTGACAAATCATTAGAGTACCTACCCTATACATTGTCATCTGTCAGGATGGGTAAATTAATCTTCTCTGATCCTCGGGAGTTTATTCTGTTCTTTCGAAATGCCGCGGAAAATGTAAAATTGGTTATTTCCGAAATGATTTCAATGATCCCCATTGTTTTTTCATGGGACTAGTAAGACAGGAGATCCTCCTTTCCTCTTCGATTCGCCAAAAGTAGTACGCTTTGCTCTACAAGTTGAATCGCGCTCTGTAATCTGTGTTAACCTCATTTTCGTCAAACCAACGTTAACTCATACATCGCATTCCGGCGTCGATTTTCAAAATCCAACAAATTTGGCTGATCAACGATATCTTTCAAAAATTTCAGAAGAGAAAAATGTTCTAGAGAGTGGTAGTGGTCCCCAAAACCCCATTCAATTCGAAGATAGCATAGCTTCAGTGGAGTTTGTCTGACCATTTTTGAATGGACCTTTTAAGAAAGGTCGTTTCTCAGGTTTGCAATACTTTTATTGCCAATTTTTAAAATGTTCACAGGAGATTCTAAACATAATTTTCTCTCTCATGTTCGTAAAATTCTAAAAAAAAATGATTCTGTACTATATGTTCATTTATACAGGGTGTAAATGAAAAGTTTCGAAAAAGGAGTGTTTCCTTATCAAAAAATAATGTTGTTTTTTCATATACAATTTTTTCGGGCAGCCCTTGCTTAAGCACAGCCCCCTAAAGATGGCATCTGAGAATAAATTAAATTTTTTTCAAAAACCAGAAAACTGAATGAAATGAAATTGAACAAATAGTGGCGATAAGGCAACCTGCAAAATGTTGGTGGTGTTCCCCTTTAATAATGTCAGCGTGGTATCAGCCTACTAGGTGAATTTTAGTTGTAAGATGAATCTATATACAGGGTGTATTTGAAGGTGAGGCTTTTTTTTCAACAGAAGGTAGAACTGGTCAAAATTAAAGCATTTCACCAAAAATTAACTATAAAAAACATTCAAAATGACAAAATTGAAAAAAAATTGGAAATAATTAATGAAATAGATCCTAATACGACCCTAGACCGTTTATTAGCTTATCCCCTGATTGGACCATGTGGTTTCGTTGAGGATATTGGCTCGTTCGATATTTACGTGTAATGAAAATGGAAACTTAGATTTGCCGAATTGTTCTTATTATTTTTTAGTAACTTACACGATTTTATGAAATAGCTCATTTGAATACCAACCAACAAAAGAGACTTAGGACACAAGTGTAAAAAATTCAAAATCTCACCAATAAAATTCGTCTGAATTATTCACGAATTTTTTCATAATGGGCATCACAATCTTCTTGTTCGAATATTCCAACAGTTGTCATAAAAATGGGATGAAACGGGGAAACATCATAGAACTTTTTCAACATAACAATCACAAGCACTTTGAAGAAACTGTCTTGATTTTCTACATTTTTGTCACCCTAAATTGCACAGTCCAGTACTTGAAATTCAATGAAATTTTATCGAACTTCTAGAGGTTGTATCTCAGCCATCTTGGATATTTTATATAGACAATTTTTGGTTAAACGCCTTATTTTGTTGAGTTCTACCTTCTGTCAAAAAAAAGCCTCACCCTTGAAAACACCCTGCGGTCTGTATAACATTCACGCTAAGTACCTGTGATGAATTATTTTTATTCTCACAATAGTCACAATTCTCTCAAACCGTCACATTAACCAAGAGACCTTATTTACTATCAAAAATTAATTTTTAAACGGTCAATATAAATAAGGAAAAAAGTTTCTTGCGATAAAAATATTAGGGATGGCTTTTTTTACCCCGTGCAATTATTGGAAAACACAACCAAAAATTTTTCAGATTGCCTTCCTAATCATAAAGAATGTCTGCTCGATTTCATTACTGTCGGTTCTCTTGTTTAAAACAGCAAAAATTGAAAATTGCTTTGCTGGTGCCATCTTAAGGGAGCTGTATCTAAGCAGAGACTGCTCAAGAAAAATTTATACCAAAGACACAAACTATTTTTTGACAAGGAATCACTCCTTTAATTTTTCGCAACTATTTATTTACACCTATAAATCGTGAAACAACCCTCAGAAAGCCATTTTCACGTCGTCTCCCTTACTTCCGCACCCCTAAAACGTCGTATCCGTGTGTATAAACAGCTGCCTTCGCAGCATCTCATCTCCCCCTCAACTCCCAAGCGCGACTAGCCGGCGCCTCTAATAAAATTACAACAATTGTATAACAAAGTTTCCGAAGGAAATGTTTTCCAGTAAACTTCTGCCGTACTGTCTTCGGGCGACCTTTTAGTCTTTCGATATTCCGGCTCAGACGGCTGATACTGGAAAAATGGGCAAGTTGGACGGGAAAAAAGTTGGGGGATGATGAGTTGGAAGAGATAACGAACGGCATAGCTGGATTAGAAAAAATTGGTAGGGACAAGCGGGGGAGCTTGGGCGGAAAAGCCTCGATGTAATGTGACTGCTGGGCTGTGTTTTTTTTTTTTTTCCGAGGAAAAGAATTTCGAATGAAATCAAGCACTTGAAAGTCAGATTTGGATTCCTTGCCTAGATTATTTTTATCGTTAACGAACATTACTTCAGGCACAAATTTATGGGTCAAATGGGGAATGATATTCCAATATTATCATTTCTCAGAAAGTTTGCAGTGGAACCTGTGGAGGTTTGTGGTAAGAGCGTTTTCCGAAGAGCCCGTTAATTCGATAATTAAATGGTCCCATCTATCAGATCCTCTAGTACTTTCCTTCTGTATAAGTTATACGACAAGCCCTCATCAGGAGTTAGGGTTCACCTCTGAGCCCATATGCACGTCTTCTTAAATGTGAGAACTACATAAATGTACAATTTTAATATCTATGTAAATGAGAATGCCAGAAAGCCCTAATGGAGCTCCTTGCTTGCCTATATGCTCGGTAAATAATACAATGGAGCCTGAATGGAGGATTTATTCTCCGCATTGGGAGCGAGATCTCCAAGTATGTACATACTACATAGCGGAGGCTTTTATTTTCCTCGTCATCTTGAACTGTAACCTCGCATCAGTATGCGGCGTTTGAATATCTGTTAGAGTCCATTCATATTCAAATAGAACAAATGAATGGGATGATGGCTTTCGTTATGAGATGCACTTCCGGTTTTCAGTGTAATGGAGCTTATATAAAGTAATGTATCTCCCTAAAGACGAATTCCGATGTTTCCAGTTTGATTAAATAGTTTACCATTTTGTCATGGATTCCTATTGATAATTGATACAAAGGATCTTCTTGGTTTGACTTAAAAGTATTTTGTAGCATTGATTTTTTGCTAAATTATAACTTTTCAATTATTGCCCTCCCACTTTCTTTTACATTGTCACTCCGTGTTGAAGCCCTACATTGGGTGCCAAAATATCCAACGTGTGACATCTACATGCCCAACGAATACTTGCTAATAATCAGTGTCATTTTTGATCTGACGCTCATGATGTATCATGCTATTCGCATGATTGAACGATGGTGCTCAGAGAACGAGCTCTCGGTTAATCCTGGTAAAACGGAGATGGTTTTTTTTAACTAGGAGGAGGGTGCCCCCCAACAAGCAACTAGCTTGTTTGGGATTGGGCTTACTCTATCCGAACAAGTCTGGTATCTCGATGTGACACTGGAACTATTGTAGAACAAACACATTGAGACTCAATCGAGTAAGGCTAATGTAATTTTTTGGTCTACTCGGAGAGTATTTGGTATGAGGCTTCAAACCACACGTTATTCACTAGCTATACACCGTAGTGGTGAGGCCTATCCTTACCCAACGCATCTCTGGTGTGGTGGACTTCCATGGGGAAGAACTGTAGCCGCACCATTATGACTAGAGAAGTCAGAGGAAAGCATGTCTGAGCATTACAGGTGCTCTGAGATCCGCACTTATGGCAGCCATGGAGTGTCTGCTGGGTTTACCTCCTTTACATCTTGTAGTTGTAGTCTGGGTACAGGGACAATGGCGTGATAGTGGACTGTTCAGAGGGCACGCGAGGGCTCTAAAGATGGTGGAGGATGCCAAAGCATCCCTTCTCCATAGAGGGGACCGCGCGGACACCAGCTTCAACTTAGCCGATTGTTCCTGACAGAGACCTATGGTCTATACCAAACAGGCTTCTTGAGCCTGAGGGTCCCACTTGGTTCACCGATGGCTCTGTGATGCCCACAGGGACTGGAGTGGGAATTGTGGGATTTAGTTTTAACCAGTCCATCCCCCTAGGGAAGGATTGTTCCATAGTGCAGGCTGAACTGTATGCTCTTCTGTTCTGCAAACTGGAGAATATCCGCAGAGGTTTTTTGGTAATCACATCTATATTTGTTGGGGCAGTCAGGGAACCCTGAAATTCCTTTGCGGGGAAAGGGTTAACTCACAATTAGTAGAGGAATGCAGGGAGGCTTTGCGAGAGTTGGGCTCTGGTGACGTAGTGAAGTTATCTGGTCTCCGGCACACACGGGACATCCGGGAAACGAGAAGGCACACATACTTGTCGTACATCTGTCAAGAACTTCTCTAATAGATGGCTAGACAGGAAATTTTCTTTTGAATGGAGTACGGGAAGTGATCTCGGGCAGCCGAGGCTTCTCATTGAGAGACCGTCCTATATGCCTGAGGTTAAAAAACTGGAGCAATGAATGGGCATCTGTTTAACAAACACTTAAATAGAATGGGACTGATTTGCTGTTCCCTGTGCCGCTGGTGCAGGAGCACTGATGAAACGGTTGAACATATTGTGTTCATCTGCAGCAACCTTGAAGCGTTAAGGATAACACACCTAGGAAACATATTACATAATCCCCACGAATCCTATGCTGAGAGAGACTCCTCTCTATCGATTTATGGCCTTTGTGTCAGCGTGTTTCATGGTTTGAGTCTCTCCAATAACAAGCGGAGGAACAATGGTTCACCAGGCCTCAGTTCAGCCCGGTGGGCACTGCACCTAGAAGAAGAAGAATAAGAAGAAGAAGATGAAGATATTAGCTTATAATTATCGAATAAACTAACTAAAGTAACATGCGTTCAAAAAAATTGGTCGTCAAGTAAGCTATGGAATTTTGAACGTCTATATTTCGTGACTAAATGTAATTCTTAGGTTTTGCTGTACTATTTTCCAGGTGAATTGTCAAGAGAAGTTAGCATTTGGGATTGTTGTTGAATTAAAATTATCAGGAAATTATGAAAATGGTTTTTACGGATGTGTAAAAAACATTTATTATTGAATCCTACTTCAAAATTGGGGAGAAAATAGAAGGAGAGTGGAAATATTCCTTAATGTTCCAGAGCCATTCCCAATGTTGCTGAAAGAATCAATCTTTCGAAAGTACTGTTTTGTGATGCGTTGACGGAACAGGTGTGGTCAAGCAAAAAAAAGTAGTGGCCGACCAAAGAAGAAAACCTCAGAGTTATTCAGCAATAATGAAAATATGCTGACAAAAGACAGAAGCCTCACAAACCTCTGTTCGGGTTTTATCTCGAGTGGCTGGAGTATCTGTTGGCAAGTTTTAAGCCACACGATTTCGAATGAAAGACATCAGTTTGTTTTCATAAAAATTGACATGTTATCAGAAAGTTCGGTATGCATCAGTCAATGGCAAAATGTGGGACCTATTCTCTTTTGTGGAACTACAACAGTAGAACGTTATGAATAAGGAGAAAGCATCATGCCTTCTTATAGCTAAATTGAATTTTGATAAATTATTTTCATGTAATTCAGTTCTTTAGTTTAGTCATGGATTTTCAGAAATGACCAAATCAATTCAATATTTTTATTTATAGAGAATTAACAAACATATCGAGATTCTTACTGTGCTTTATTTATATTACTAAAATAGGTAGAACCTTTCGACAAAAACAAACATAATATACCACGATCCGTTCAAGATTCATGTCTCTTACGTATGAAAATAGTGGACATCGGTTAAAATTTTCACCAAGAATTTTTCTAACCGCCTCAGATTGTTTGGATTCTTGTGATCTGACTCAATGGAAGAAATGTTTTTCGCACTTTGGGCGAAATTTACTTTTCCTTTTCACTTTCCATACAAAATTACGATGTATAGGTTAATGTCATCATTGTTTACATTTTGGGACACCGTTCAGACACCGAATAAAAACGTTTAAAATTCCCTATATGTGTAGATGGCCTCGCTGCCAAGCACAATAAAAGAAGAAGAAGAAGAAGAAGAATTCCCTATAGTCTACTTGACGACGAATTTTTTTAAACACAGGTTATTTATTTAATCTGAGAAACGGAATACCTAAATTGAAACCTGAAATTTTTATCTCACCGGGTTGCATTGTCTCATTTCGAAGAAATAACTGTTTACATCTATATAGAAGGAAACCTGATCTTCATAAAAAAAAATCAAGTAACATTACACCCCACATCCAAAGGAAAAATTAAACTTGGAATGAAATGAACAAACTAACTAAACTATTTATTTCAGCTAAGAAACAACTTCTTATTCTTCGAATCTCAATCGGTAATTTCTCAAATTCTATTCTATTCTATTCTATTCTTTAATCTTTATTCATCATAACTATAATAATACTAGAATTTGTATTAATTTTAAAATAAATTCGAAATATTACTTTAACTTTAGGGCCTTGATAGTACCTATATCGCTAAATGAATACTTCCCATTTGTAAGGAGTTGTCTGAGTTCTCGAAATCAAATTAAAATATTGAAATCAAACAAGTAGCACTTGGAATCTATTTATTATATATCAACTCATCTTCTTCAACTTCCCAGCGCCACACCTCCTTTCAACTTAATTTCTCAACTGGCGCGGTGCGAAACTTTGAAACAGCAATATATTCCATACCTAACTCATCCGCGAATATTATAATGAGTTATTTTACCAATTTTCACGATTTACGCAGACCCAGGTTGCCGCTTCATCATCGCACAACCGCGGATGCCCGTGTTCATAAGGTTGGCACGCGAAATTTGTTGACTTAATTTTCGAGACGGTAGGCATAACTTAAGGGTGGAACCTCGAGTAGGATCATCTGAATGTGGGGTTGGCGTTGTCTAAAAGGAGGTGAACCGAACAGGGGAAACTTGAAGACTGGGGAAAAGTTTGTGTCGATTAGCTGAGCGGAGAATAGTACAAATTCAGTTTAACACAATGATAATATATACAGTGTTCATAAAGTATGGAATAAATTCATTTTCTCGCACTGGGATTTAAAACAAAAAAAATTCCGGAACATGTCGATCCACTTCTTTAGACGGGCATATTTTAGGCATATCTCTTTTCCTCTAGCTTCACCCCCTGAGCGAGGGTGAGTGCCACCCTTAGTTTTTGTAATGGGAAGGGGTATTATACATTTACCCAGAGCGCCACCCAACGGCTGTATTCGGGTTCGGCTTTCTGACAGTCCGAGAATGGTTCTAGAACTGCGCAAAAATGTTGCGCCCTTGTATCGAATCCTCTGCGCAGTTCTAGAACCATTCTCGGACTGTCCGAAAGTCGAACCTGAATACAGCTAATATGAAACGGTGTCCGATTCATACCCCTCCAGATAGAAACCAAGACGAAGACAATAGCATATGTTCCATATTTTCTCTAATTCAGTACGCCGATTCGCTTTGCGAACAACAGACGTGTGACGAATTGAGAAGTCTGGGAACACGTTCAGATCACGGCAGAAATGATGCCAGCGGTACAATAATAATAGAATGATCACGCTTAAACAGTGAGGCAATGAATACAATAATAAGAAAGCAGATGCTGACCATGGTTTTGGTCTCATTTGACCTCATCAGAGCAACATAGCATTTTTCTCCGATGGAGAACGTTTGGAATTGATCATTCTATTATTATTGTACCCCTGGCATCATTTCTTCCGTGATCTGAATGTGTTCCTAGACTTCTCAATTCGTCACACGTCTGTTGTTCGCAAAGCGAATCGGCGTACTGAATTAGAGAAAATATGGGACATGTGCTATTGTCTTCGTCTTGGTTTCTATCTGGAGGGGATTGAATCGGACACCGTTTCATATTGGGTGGCGCTCTGGGTAAATGTATAGTACCCAGTAGCACGTGCAAATATTGAATAAAGTTCCATCAATTCCAAACGTTCTCCATCGAGGAAAAAAGCTATGTTGCTCTGATGAGGTCAAATGAGACCGAAACCATGGTCAGCATCTGCTTTTCTTCGATGGAGCGTACTCCATTTGGGGCCTTGACGATGGCAAATTGGCTAGTTCAATTCAGATCGTAACACTTGTTGATATTCATATCGGCGGGTGGTATGCATCTGAATTTATCCTTATTATTGTTGTTTATAAAACAAAACCTCAAACAATTGCGGACTTAAACAAACCAGAATTAGAATCGAATGTGCTAAAATCAGTTGCCAAACAATATATAAGTATGGTCCAACAGGAATTTGTCGATCATTTGGGATACTGTCAGGCACAAGAAGTTTCAGTTTGAATATTCAATCAAGTGAAGTAAGTTCTTGTTTATTATTCAAGTAGGCTTCCCATTACATTGTATAGAACAAGTCAAATGAAAAATAGAAAAATCCATTTTAGGGAACTTATTCTCCGATGACATTTATCGAAAATCCTGTAGTAAACTTTTCGCATTAATTCACTCAAAAATAAAATTCTCAAATACCACCACTTTTTTGGGTCTTCCAATAGAAGGAAATTCTTTGTCATACTCTTCATTCACAATCTTTCTGATTGTGGAAATATTCAGCTGAAATATAAGTCGTTTAGATTCAGATGAAACATTATATAAATTCTCTTATACCTTGAATATGTTCGCTATCGTCTGACGTATTGTGGATTTTAGAATATCAGGGTATAACTATTTGAATGAGCGGACCTGAATTCTAAATAGCACTTCCTGAAACCCTGTCCCTTTTTTCAATCACTTTCGGTATTTTCGAATTTTCGTAATAAAAATTGATATTAGTTGTGGCAACGGCGTTATGACATTAACGACATTTCATGAGTGCCAACCTAACTTCGTTCTAGTTACAAAAACTTGAGAAAATTATTTCATGGCCAACCGACTGCTAAAATAAATTTGAATGAAGTATACTAATAAATACCTAATTATTATAATTACATCAATGTATTAAGATGAATAGCCACAAATACGCACAAGTTGCCCTGTTACTGTTTATTCATGTGAAATTTTTGTTCAACGGTGAAGTTGCATCTTAACTTGAAACTTCCTTCAACTCCTTTTACTTATATTGATGCAAGATGATTTTTGTTGAAAAATTTAACATTCTTGTAATTATCTGTTATTTCCTTCGGGAGATACCCATTGCCAACCACTGCATCATATGCATTTCATGTTCGGGTTAATATTTTTGAAATCTACAAATGATGTAAGCCAAAGAAGATAACGAACAGTAACTCTCCTCAAGCTAGTGCATTTTATGATATTATACTGATCTCTTGTATTTTCCATGCAAATAACTGGATTTGGTATGCCTTCAATCAGTTTATATAAACTTCAATTATGTTCCGAAGAGATTCGACATTGTGATAAAAAACGTAATAATAGAAACTTTTACGTAGAACGGGCAACATAGTGTTGATTTAAGACCAAAAAATGTTTTGACAAGCTTCATAACCCCACATTTTCGTACTATACAGAGTGAAATGTGTCGAATTTCCATGGCCAACCGACTGCTAAAATAAAGTTGAATGAAGTATAGTTATAACTCTAGAGTTTGAAGTTGCTACTGCAATTTCTGTTAATATGACAGCTTATAAAAGTAGGAATTTTGACAAGCTATCATGTTAAAGATAACACTAGCAACTTCAAACTCTAGGGCTTTAGTCTGGAGCTAGAGACTCTTGACGAGGTATCACTCGACCCTCCTTCCCTTTACAAAAACCAGGGGTGGCACTCACCCCCGCTCAGGGGGTGAAACTAAAGGCAAGGTAATATGCCTAAAAGGTGCCCGTCTTAAAAAGTATATCGACGTGTTCAGGCTTTTTTTTTTGTTTTAAATCCCAGTGCTAGAAATTGAATTTATTCCATACTTTATGTACACACTGTATGACAGATGTATTTTACATTCTTTTCTAGGTATTGGATCTGGAATTCAACAAAAATATCCAATTGAAAACAGAATTGAACATTTGTGGTACTTCGTCAACTGTATGACCTTCTCTTGAATTTCTCACAGCTACTTAAATTCAAATTGAAACTCTGATTAGCGTTAATCTTCACCGGTTCATTCTGTAGATTAAAAATATTGTGAAAATATCATCTGGTTGTTTCGGCCTCGGTATTAGTCTGATGAATTTCGTTCATTCTGAGCAGAGGAGAGCGTAATCCATTGAATAAATCCACAATCATTTTTCTTCCCGAATAGGAGGCTTTATCTTGAGAAGGTATCGGATAAATTGAATTCTCCCAGAGGAGAGTATGATCTACAAAAATTAATATTTCATGAGATTTTTGAAGCGAGACTACGGATAACTGGGCCTTTATGTATTTCATCATGGCCGATCGAATTCTCGTATCTGAGTGTTTGTAGGAAATTTAGAGTTTTGAAGATTATTGTTTTAGTATTTCATCTTATTTTTCCAACGAGTGAAAGTGTGAGGACATCACCAATTGTGAAAACATTGAATTACGAATATTAGAATATGATTGGCGTTTCCTTCTTTTGGGAACTTTTGTTTTACTGTGATTGGTTCATTAATTAAAATAACGAAAGATGTCCCCTGAAACCTTCTTAACCTATTAGGGCTCAATCCCCAAAGAGACGGCTCCTCAGCGATGCGGATTTCCTAATTGACAAACAGTGCCAGTGTCGTATCCGTCGACGATGCAAATCGACGTAGAAGTTTATAATTAGCCTCCAGGCGATCGCCCCTAACCATCCAGCGATTTAGATGGTAATAATGCAATTGGAGTTCCGGACAGAGCAGCTTTGGATCCTCTCACGTCCCAGCAGATTCGCCAGCAAGCTGAGGACGAGGTCCACAAATCGAAGACGTGTTTTGCATGTCGCTATATCTTTCGCGACGTTTACGAGGGTGATGGGGGGTTTGGGGCTGGCGAAAAACGACCGAGCAGGGGTGTTAACTCGAATTAAACACGCGATTTCCGTTTTACTGTCTGTTCGAGAAGACGCTTAGAGAAAGATTCTGAGTTGAATGGCATGAAAGTGATATATTTTAGAGATGGGCAGGGCACTGCGTAAAAATGTTTCGGTTGAAATATGCACTCTCGAATACTGTCCCAAAAACAGATCACCGTATGAAAATTTTCAATAGAATATAGGTGTATAGGGTATAGGGTGTATAGGGATTTGGGTATTGGCCACTCCGACCCGCTGTCAGATAGACGTCAGAATAAAATTGTGGAGGACAAACAAGTGTTGTGTACGTAAACATAACACATAATTTGGAATATTATTTTAATTTAAGTGAATGAAAGTACATTGAAATAGTGTATTTGTTTTAAATTTGCTGGTGATTTAAATCCTAGTAATTCTTCAGCAGCAACTGTGTTAAATTTACGTTAGTGATGGTAATGAAAGTATTCAATAACTTAGGCAAGTCACATAATATTTTAGCAGGAAGTGTCATTCTCTTGTTGTGTTGTTGGATGTGGGGGCTGAGGAAACAGAGACAGTGTTAGTTTTTTTGGTAATTTCTGTATTTTAGCACAAGGAGCTTCACACACAGACAACTCTGGCTTCACGTCAGAGACAACCTCTCTGTCACTGCTTCACATATAGGTAAATGACTTGACAAGGAGACAACAATAATGTTTAGATGCTATTATAGTATCCAAACATCATAAGTATAAGTATACTAGTTATATTTTTATACTCATTATATTTGTGCTGTTTATTTTCTCAGCTGTTATAATTTATTCCAATTATATTTTTATACTGTTCCTGTTTCATATGTACGAGGATATATTGAAAAATTCTTAGCCTACTATAGAACCAAACGAAATTTCAACGCCAAAATATTTTATTACTCAACTCGCTTGAAGAATATTTTCGTTGTTCCAAGGTACAACAGAGTATTTAAGTTCATGAAGAATTCCAAGAAAATTCAACTGGCAATCCGTAATAGATTACCTATATGAAAAAAAAGCAGATATTAAACTTTTGAGATGATGAATATCATCATCATACGAGGATATATTGAAAAATTCTTATTCTGATATAGAACCAAACAAAATTTCAATGTCAACAAATCTTATGACTCAACATATTCTCCTTTTAATTGAATACATTTATTACAGCGAACCTGCAACGTCTCTAGAACTTTAAAAAAAAATGTTTCTTCTTGCTCTGCAAACCAGACTTCCATAGCTCTTATTACCTGTTCATTGGATGAAAATTCACTACCTTTTTAACTTTTTTTCAGTTGAGGAAAAAGATGATAGTCGGATGAAGCCTGATAAATAAGGGGGGTGTTCTAGTAATTCAAACCATAAATTACGAATTTTTTGCATGGCAACTTGAGATTTGTGTGCAGGGGCGTTGTCCCGCAAAAACAAAACACCTTTGGTTAGCTTTCCGCGTCTTTTCTCTTTAATTTTTTCCCGTAGAGTCGTCAGTAATGTCGAATAGCTTTCTTCGGTAATTGTTCTACCCTCATCCAAAAAATCAATCAAGATTACTCCATGGCAATGCCAAAAAACTGAAGAAAGAACTTTTCCAGCAGATTGGAGGTAATAAAAGCTGTGAAGGTCTGGTTTGCAGAGCAAGAAAAAAATTTTTTTTTTGAAAGGTCTAGAGACGTTGCAGGTAAGCTGTAATAAATGTATCCAATCAAGAGGAGAATATGTTGAGTAATCAAATATTTTGACATTGAAAGTTTGGTTCTATATTAGGCTAAGAATTTTTCAATATATCCTCGTATGATGATGATATTGATCATCTCAAAAGTTTAATATCTGCTTATTTTTCATATAGGTATATTACGGATTGCCAGTTAAATTTTCTTGGAGTTCTTGATGAACTTAAATACAACTCTTTTGTACCTTGGAACAACGAAAATATTCTTCAAGTGAGAAATTTACCTTGTAATGACGCGATTGTTTGTCCCCCACAATTTTTGTGAGGTAAGGAGGTTAGAGTGGCACATAAGGGCACTTCTATAAAAAAGTCAATGACTCAAACAGGATCATTTGCCTAACTGACGTTATGACGATAAGGTTATTCCTTGAATATTTTTACGAGTTTACCGGGAGTTGAGCCATTGGTGTATGCGTTCGGAATATCCGAATTGAAAACCGAAATTTTGAAATCTTATCTTTATTAGAAAAGAATCAAGTGATATTTCACTCCCCCTTCGCCGGAAAAATTACGCATTGGATGAAATGACACTTTTATTTTCATTACAAGGTCCTTAATCATCTCACCGCAGAAAACTGATAAAAATACCTGCCAGCTTTAACTGAACAATACAACCAAATAAAAGTGAAAAAGCTGTCACCATTTTGCAGACATTATAGAACCCGCTTTGAGGCCGCAAGTTTTTGGAATTGAAAGCGGGTCGATTTGCTGAACTCGCTGTCACATTTCCATTAGAATTATTCTGTATTAGTGTCAGGATATATTGCAGTGACAAGCTTTCATTCTATAAAGAAAAGGAATGAAGGACGTAGGTGTAACAAGAAATTCAGGAAATTGGTTCTCGCAGCGAACAACCGAGTGCAAAAGGATCAAAGATTGTCTAACTGTCAATTCACAATGATGTTAATGGTAATGGTAATGTTAAAAGTGAGCTACGATGTTAACGCTTAAATAATAATAAATTCAAGAAATATTTATCATTATCATTAACATTACGCTTGACATTAACATTGATGTGAACAGTATCGTAGAAGCTCTATTATTTATTATTATTTAAGCGTTTACATGTAGTTCACCGTTAACATTACCATAACCATTAACATCATTGTGAATTGGCAGTAAGGCGAATTCCTGTTTGCGAATTCGAAGAAACGATCTTTCAGATGAGCCTACACACATCCCTCAGTATCCTCTTAAGGTGTTAAAAATGTTCAGAAATTATCAGTTTCGCATTCTTCTTCACATAATTTCTACAACGGAGAAATCCTAGAGTCTTTTGAACGTTGTTCAAGAACCAATAACCAAAACGTTCCCCTATCATTTTCTCCCCATGAAACTACGCTGGGACTCCCCAAAAAATGTTCAAGATGTGAGCAGAGATTGAATTTCCGAAACAAAAATCATTCCCTTTCCTATTTCGTCCGAATCAAAGCATTCTAAATCACAATATCGGGGACATTTCCCTCGGAAAATCCGCCACCCCTGTATTCTCCAATGACTTATATCAGCAACGTGTAATTCCGCTAGATTTCTCCCAGATAAATTATAGTGAAGCACTTCCGGGGTGCAACTCCGTCAGATTTATCTCCCCCAAGTTGATTCTGGTGATACAAAGCCTGACCAAGCGGGCAGAAGTACGAAATTGCATTATTTCGAGGGGCAGGAAGTATCTGGGTAGTTCCCATGGCCTCTTTTTAGTTTGAAGCAATGCCAAATTTGCCATTCGCAGGGATAGGGTGGGATTTTCCAAAGCGTATTACATGAGTTATGTTTATGTATGGACGGAATCGGGGCTCGAATAAAACTTCCCTTATTTTCGATAGGAAAATGCGACAAGAGTGTTTCCATCCGACACACTCGATGTTGATGAAGATGATATTATGATAGCGAAACACGTTGAAATTGATGTGTAAGTACGGCGTGAAGCTTAGAAAATAGATATGTTACGGCTAAAGATAGGTGTGAGCATAAACTCAAGATTAGCCGGCTAAACTTAGGTTTATATTCGAGAACTGGCTAATGTTCGATAAGTATTCATCTGCGTCAGGGAATTTCATCTTTATCCGGCTAATGTGCACATTACCCAAAACGAAACGGCTAAAAATATGGACACTCGAAGGGTCTTTTGAAGGGTCGGATGGGAGAAGACAAACGCACGCGTCCACGTTTTTGTTTTAATTTATAGGATTGAAATATGCAAAATAACAGTGGATGCTATTGTATTGAGGTTTTGTTACATAACGCCCATGGCTTTTCAATTTAACATTTAATGAGTTATTTTCATCTGTTTAGGAGATTAATGTTCTTCAAAACGAGCCAAGGCTTTTCAAAATCAGTTCACATACAGAAGTTAGATATACAGTTTTCCACAGAACAATAGGAATGTGGATAGTCAATTGTCCTGTGAAAAATCAGAATACAACCTCACAAGGTAATGAAACAACAATAAACCTCAATACTTTGGCAAAAAAGAACAAAAAAAATATGAACATGAAAATAGTTGAAAACTATCTAGCTAACTTTGTTAGCTAATATTGTTAATATTTCTTCCCAAGTCCTTGAACATACGGATTCCAAAATGCGGCCTGTCGCCACCGTTGATGAATCATCCCGGAGGATTCAAGTGCATTCATCGTAAAGCTTATCAGCCAAATATTCCAGTTAGCTACAAACAAACAAGATTGGGTACTGTCCTTGAGTATTAACCCTTCAATACTCAAAGGTACTGCTACTTATATTTCTCCAGAATTTGACCATTGGTATTTTGATGCATCATTCTCGTCTTCATTCTCTCCTTTTGCTAATTCAATTCCCTTACAAATTATGAATAATACCAAAATGAAAGATAACCATTAACACTACAGTTTTCCCTCACACTCAAATTAGCATGTACGTCTAGAATTTTGTCATCAGGCCTTTAGATTTTTAGATTAGCTAATAAGAATATGTTGAGACACAGTAGAAACAAATATATGTTCATTGTCAATTTCTCAACTGCTTAACAAAATGCTTTCTGTTATTAAGAATATGTGAAATTCATAAAAATGTATTGCATTAATATTTTGATTATATTACTATTTCTTTAAATGTTTTTAATCGCCGAAAATTTGCACCCCACAAGCCTTGACAATACTTTTCTTTTTTTCATATCAGCTTCTACATTTTTAGCCGATGGGCTGTGATTACACCTAAGTTCAGCCTGCTAAAAATAAAAGAAACTAACATTAGCAAATACCCAAAGCTAAACCTAAGTTTAGCCGGCTAATCTTAAGTTTATGTTCACACCTATTTTTAGCCGTAACAGATAGGTACATGGAATGGAAAATAAACATTCCAAAGACTGGAGTGAGATAGTTGCTTAGTGACGCCAATCACAAAATTGAGACAGTTGACTCGGACATCATTGTCACATCAATTTTCAGTACGAATAGATAGGAAGTATGTAAATTTTTCAATATATCGCCACTGTCTTAGTGTCGCGCTAGACAGAGAAACATCGAATGTGTGTACTACAAAATATTCATTTGTAGCACTGAATGTATCTATGTTCTAAGGCGTGAAGTTAGCTGAACTGGACTGAGAAAGAATTTTTTCGATGTCGAGATATCACACTGCTGAATTCACACTGTAGCTCTGAATCTCGCTTGTTTTTGTGTCTGAATCCTCGTCTCCCCCAATGTTTTCGAACTCGAGAACGTAAAAACACGGTTTATTACCAGAGGCTGTCGGTTATGATCTGGAAATACAGGATATGGCCTATAAAACGATTGCGACTAAAATTCGTAGGATGTTGCTAGAAAATAGCCAGCAAGGATATGGAAGAAGTTGATGGTCATTTAGAAATGCGCTTGATGTTGACAAAGTATTGGGACCTGAAAAATATTCAAGTGGCGTCGATAACAAATTTCATATTGCTTAAAATTGATATGGATGATTTGCAAATATGTAATAACATATGAAGGGAAATAAAATACGATTTTGTCCTTTTATGTACTGAGTACTGATAGAGCAAGTTAGGTGTCTAACTACGGTTAACCTGCCTGAAATGGCAACAGTGAACAAGACTGCTTTAGAGCGACAACACTGCTTAATAGGTTTGCTGTGAAGATATATTATCCTTCTTTTTATCTGTAGAAAAAATGTAAAACAATAATTCAGTTGAATTCACTAGAAGGCTGAGATCATTTTTGTATCGAAAGCTCTCCATGAAAGCCAGAAAACTGTAGGAACAATTCGTGGAAATATATCGACAAGGATATTTTTTCTCAGTCATCTCCTGAAATATTGAATATTAATGGGGAAGCCATCCCCCGTGATGGATGAACGAGAAGATGCCATATATATTAGAGAGTTTTCGTTAGGGGGGAGGAGAATCCAAGATGACTGGCTTGGCTTCGACAAATGTGTATGAATATGAATTAGCATGATGAAATATTGCTTGCCTTCTTTATGTGAACGTTGGGAAGTGCTTCGCGGAGATTCAAAAAGGGAAATAAATGTATTTCGCTGAGTGGAAGATCGGCGTGGGGGGCTGAACAAACATTCACCCCAAAGTTTTCTCTTATTCCCAATTACTCTGATAAAAATCGAATTTTCGTGTAAAGGTATACCTAACTAAATTTTGTGGAATTATTTAATATACAGGGTTAGAACTATGTAGAGGCTGACTATAGGAATATCGAAAACCGTTAAAAATGAAGGTGGCTTAAATTACAAAAAAGTAGTTCACCAGTATATTCGCTTTATGGAATTATATGATTAGTCACCGTGTAATTATGTCCAAAAAAAATGAGTTATGAAAAAAAAAATGATAATTTAGATTTTCAGTTTCTTCGAGATATCTCTGGAAACATCAGAGATATTTTGGAACTGTTTACACCAACCCACTCACCCTTCAATAACGCAACTTTTTTGTTATTTAAGCTAATCTGTATTTCTAACGATTTCGATTATCCTGTAGTCCTCTTCTAAATAGTTCAAACATGTATATAAAAGAAACTTAACGGACGTAACCCTCTGAGAAAGATTAACTGCAGACACGTGTTTCGGTCTTTCGGCCCTCATCAGTACGGTGAAAATGTGCAAAGAACAACACTTGGTGGAAAATGACATAAAAATCATCATATACAGTGCGGAAAAGCTAAATCGAATATATTCATTACCTCGGTTGATGTGAATATTCATGAGATATCCTGAAACACGTCGAACTCAAATTTTTACGCATAATTCTTCTACGTAAAAATGCGAAACCCCCTTTGAAAAAAAAGTACAACCTCCAATTTTTTAATCAGGAAGTAAGGACTTGTGATACATTGTTTAAAAGGTCCAGTCATTCTCTACTAAGAAATGTTATCAGAAAGAAAGTTTTATTTGAGGTTAGGATGTTGCCAAGTCGTTCGCGTTGAGCACTTTGAATATCTTCTTAGAAAGACTTCGGGCGATGTATGATATATTTCTGAAACGGTAAAAAAATGGTCATTTTAAAGTACTGTTTTCATAAGAAAAAACAGAACTTTATGTTATAGCTAAGCAAATAAACTTGTAAGAAAAAATCATAGTACGCCATTGGATTGCTATCAAAAAAGTGTCTGTATAATGTTTTCATTTCAACATCTTAGCACAAACAGAAACGGAGATAATGACCAAAGTTGAAATCGCTCAAATTTAAATTTTGGCCTATAACTAAAAAACAGAAAAAGATAGAGGAATGCAGTTGATGGCATTATTGGTTTCTCGAAAAAATACGTCATGAATGGCACATTCATTTTCCTTTATCTCGTTGGGTTAAAAAGTTGTAGTTCAGGTATCACCAATTTTGCCCATTCTGTACAGTCATCAAGATAATGAATTTATTCCATTTTGTCTACGAGTGTATTCTATATCAACCAGAGGTTTGATACATAGAAGTTAACAACTACTTTACGCGAAACACGTGCTGAAACAAAATGTAGACTCTGAAATCAAGAAGATGAATCTGCACAACATCGGGTTGTTGAGATATGGCCCGAACAAAATACCTCAGCTGACACAATAATATGCGTAAAGTTTTCACCAGTTTCTTTGCCTAAAGGAGGGGCTTTTCCAGCACTTTACCCCGTACGACGTTTACAATCCGCTGCTGGACTACAAGGATATCAAAGTGTACTGGGACTTATTGATTACGACTGACCACTGACCATGGAGTGGAACACAACTGATGCTGGTACGGGATAGGCGGAAACATAACGCTATTATTGACTTTGCAGTGCCTTTCGATCAGAAACCGACTAAGAGATGAACGGTTTATAGACAAATGCCCGGAACCAAAAGCAGTTAAGGGTTTTTAGTGGGTCTCGAGCTCAGAAGAGTGAGAAACCCCACACTTATTCCCCCTCAGGAGAGGGTGGTTCGTCTGATTTGCAGATTCTCCCCCTGCTACACCAAAAAAAAAATATCGATCAGAATCAAAATGAAACCAAATATTTAGGAATAACGCTTGACAAAGGACTTACTTGGAAAAGTCATATCAAACAAGGAATCGACAAAACAAAAGCAGCGATGAATAGACTCTACCCTCTGATAGGAAGAAGAAGCCACATATCGAAAGAGACAAAATTGAAGATTATTAAAGCCGTTGCTAGGCCTCAACTGACTTATGGATCAGTTGCCTGGGGTTTCGCGGCAAAGAGCCATATCAAAAGAATTCAGGCTACTGAAAACAAGCTGCTACGATGTGCAATAGATGCACCTTGGCGTGTCAGGAATATACAGATTTAAAGGGTCCTAAAATGGGAAACCATAACGGAATTCATGAACAGAAAAGCCGAGAAATTATTCGAAACAGCGAAAAACCATCCGAATCAAGAACTCAGGAGACTAGTGGACTACGACCCAGAAGAAGACAAAAGGAGAATGCGAATTTACCGAAGGAGACCAAGAGATTAATTAAAAAGAGATTAAAATAAGAACAGAAACTCAGCTCAGGAGAGTTAGAATCCCCATACTTTTTTCCCCTCAGGAGAGGGTGGTTCGTCAGATTTTCCCCCTGATTCACAAAAAAAAAGATCAGAATCGGGCGAAAGCAAATAAAGAAAAAATCGCTAGGTATGAGGCGGTGCGCGACAAATCAAAAACATCTGGAAACTGCAACGGGTTGAAATAAAGCCGCTTATCATCAGCTGCAATGGGCTTATCCATGAGAAAATTGCAGGGAGTCCAACTTCCTACAAACACAATATGTTAGAGGCAGAAAGCTGTTATTCTGGGTGCGTACAGTGAACATCGTATGACAGGTGATCTATGCTTATTGAAGGAAGATTGATGCCTTGGCACTTGTGCCTGGATAATCTAGTGCAACCGCAGAAGTATGGAATATAAAAAAATTTGTTTGAACGTCGCGGCAAACTTCTACTTCTGTTACTATTTGAATTTTTCAAAGAGAAAAAAATATAAAGATAAACAAATGTCAAACGTTTTAAACGGCAGGTGTAACTGTTAACCATTGTAAATCAAATATTAATGAAATTATGGCTATCGACAATTTTATTGTATCAGGTTCGTTGGTTGATCATAAACCCTTGTAAATATGTAAATTATTATAGAATAATGGTTTGTTTATTACTTTTATTAGAGCTATTCACTGCATCAATCAGTGTTCTGTGTCTGATTATAACCTTGAATTTCAACTGCTTTGCAAGTGATTCTGATATAATACATTCTGATGCATTCTTGATATAATCTCAACGAATGAGAATCGAACTAGCCACGCAACGTTATTTGGTGGGTGTCAACGGGAAAACTGAGTTTGGAGTACCTATATGGATTCATGCCACCATCTTTGTTTTAGGAATCACAGAGAGGAAATTGAGTTAGATTGTTTCCTGCTAGGAACGCCGAAGACCTTTCTGTCTGTTGCCCCGTAAATCATTATTGATTTATCATAATATCATGTATCGTTCACATTCAGAATTCCATGTTCTGAAGTAACCATGATGAAGTAAACTGACTGAGAAGATAGTCGAAGTCTTCCATACATAAAAATGGCCAAGAGGCATTAGTACAAATTACTGCTTTCCAGCTTCTTGGAATTCGTCAATATCGTAATAGTCGTTTTCCCATTTGGCCCGTCTGAAGCGATGACACAGCCGAGGACGTTGACACAAACAAGCGCTCACCCCATCATCCCCCAGGAAGAAACTCCCGGATAGGGTCGTCCTCTAGCAGATATTTCTGTACAAACAACGTCGGACCCCTAAACCGTTTGTGAGACTGGCGCCAAACATAAATTATAACCGATGTTATGCGGGCGATATTCACATAAAATCCCCGAAATGCCACCAGGGACGTATCGCCACGGTTTATGGGGTGAACGGGATCGTTAAACGAGGAGATTCAATTTTTGAACCACTTCCGGATCCTTTTTTGTTGCGGCAGTGTCGTCGAATCTATATGATTGTACAGCTGAAAGAAGCAATTAATTTATCGACGATGAGTATATTACCACTAGATGGATGACGTGTTATGTGGCAAAAACTGACGGCATGCTCATTAGAGGTTAACCCGGGTTAGTTTTTTTGGGTTAGGTTTGCTAGGGTTAAGTTTGTCTGGCTTAGATTTCTTGGATGTTTTTTCAAAAGACCTCATTTCAAATTGATAACTATTGAGAAGGTCCTTATTGGTCTGGGTTAAAGAGACTCAATTTAACAAAATGCCGACGCTTCGATTTATTTAAAATCGTCTTCGGGGCTCTACAATAGATGGTACAACATTAAAACGTTATTTGAAGAAGGTGGCATTATAAATCAACAAGAAAAATATCAGAACAATTTGGAAGGAAACACTGTAATGATCTCCAGTTTTCTGAGAAAAATTGTAGTTCATTTTAGTGCATTCCTTTCATTTCACATTTCCGCGAATATTTAATTCTCAAATATTCAGTACATTCATTCCGATAGGCAGAGTGAATGCAAAAAAACGTTTATCTGTGTTGAACGTTGTTTTTCTTGCATGCCGTTGAAGATTTTGACGTTTTTCTGATGTTGATATGCGATAAACCGGAGCTGACGACGTTTTTCACTCTTGTCGCATTCTGGAATTTTCAGATTTTTAACGTGTGGTGGGATTTGCCTATAAGAGCAGATTTTCCCCCGCAACGGCTCTCTTTTACTCTTTTGTTTCTTTTGTCACTGTTACGCTCTGTACTCTCTTTTCTCTGCGATTCGACTCTAATTGTGTGCACGACAAGCCGTTCAGCGAATTTAGAATAAATTTTGTATTACGAAGTTAGTGCTCTTAGGAATTAATTTTTAGTTTTCGTTTGTTTTCCGCGAGTGCCTGAAATAAAGGAGGTAGCTCCCCGTCTTTATCGTTCAGTTTCTTCAAAGAAGTAGATCTAAATCTACTTCTTTGACACTGCTGTATTGTATCGCTTTCTGTTAACTTTTGCCGTACTTAACCCTGTTTCGCGAGTCTGACTTTTCCCTTCGTTATCAGTCATGGTGCGTAAGCCCTTGGGGTAGTGAAGAGAAGGTCCTGTTAACCCCCTTTTCGCGTTCCGCGTCATAAGTGTTGAAATCGAAATCTCTTGTTTTCTATATGTTACGATAGCTCAGAGAATATGAGAAGAAAAGATGAAAAATAGAAAATATAAAGATACGCTGGAAGCACTCGACCTACCTTGTTGGGATGAACACCAGAAAAAATGGGGAGCTCGCACTTCCTGCTATCTTTCGAAGTCCGTTTTGAGAGCACTATCTTTGAAAAGCACTATTTGAGAAAAAGGGAATCTGAATTTAGAAAAATCGACGAAATTCGGTTGTAATTCGCACTGTCTCCGTCCTTCGTCAATCGAGAAGTTATATTAATCTCGCCCATATGTCTCCATATGCGGTCCGAGATTTTCCAGCGTATTTGCCGATGATGAATTGAAATATACACAAATGAATGAATGAAAGAAAAAAAGGATAATTAATTATAGAAACTGACGCGTTGATTCAACGATCGTTTCGAAACAAAAGAAAATATAATATTGAATTTAGAAATTCAATTCACTAAGAGTGTTGCATTAACACTATCAGTCATGGTGCGTAAGCCCTTGGGGTAGCGAATAAAAGTCTCGAATAGATCCGCCCTGGTTGTGTTTCTTTTCATTTCTGGAGAAATACAATTAATTACATCCCGATACCGTATAGCAAGTCATTTAACTTCGCGAGGTCATATTTAGTATCCATTTCGTCAGTTCTGGTTGGCGCATTTTATTGAACAACCTTTGATTTTTCACTGTACCCGGTATGAACTTTATTAAGTGCTCGTGATCGGATTGCCGGATACCAGATAACTTTCACAATGTTACCAGAGCCCACCTCTCGCAGAGCCTCACTGCATTCCTCTACTAAGTGTAAGTTAATCCTTTCCTCAGAAAGGGATTTCAGGGTTCCCTGACTGTCACAACAGATATAGATGTGTTTACCGGAGCACCCTCTCCGGATATTCTCCAGTGTGCTGATTAGAACAGCATACAGTTCAGACTGCACCATGGAACAATCCTTTTCAATTTGGATGGAGAGGTTGAAACGAGGTCCCATAATTCCCACTCCAGTCCCTGTGGGCATCACAGAGCCATCGGTGAACCAAGTGGGACCTTCAGACACAAGAAGCCTGTTTGGTGTAGACCATCGATCTCTGTCAGGAACGATTACCCTGTAGGGTTCGGCAAAGTTGAAGCTGGTGCTCATACGGTGCTCTTTATGGAGAAGAGATGCGTTTGCATCCTCCACCATCTTGAGGGAGCCCTCGCGTGCCCCCTGAACAGTCCTCTTTTGCGCCATTGTCCCTGTTCCCAAACTCTAAGAGCTCTCATTGTCATTGTCAACTCAGTTTTTCCAAGTAAGAGGCAAATCCTCTTCGACGTAGGCAGACATAGTGAAGACAGAAATGATAACATACTAGGCAAGCAGCTAGGCGAACCATCATTGCTGATTACCGTGATTTCATAAGTCGGCTCCTACATTCTACATCATATTAATTCAGGATGTTTCATATAATACTTTGGTCTGATTGAAAATATTGATGGTTAACTCATAATAAAGATTATGATAATTTCGGAGACCCAAATCCACAAGCGAGTCGAGAAAATTCCCTTCTATAGCGTCAATTATCCTCCTGCCATTTTCCCCTGCTCCATGCCGATAAACTCCCTTCAGAAGTCGGTTTCCTAGCCATTCTCTCAGTAAATTGCAGTCGAAAGGCAATACTGGCTCGGCGGTTCAATCTGAAATAAAGCGTCTTCGAGGAAAAAAACCCTCCAGAATGCCATCTCATTCAATACGCAAAATAAGAAAGATCGATTCTCGCTGAAGTCGAAGAGGTCTGAAAGCAAAAATGTGTTCGATGCATCGGGTGTAAGATTGTTTATATCCTATTTCAGGGGGAAAGTGCGCCCCACTATTCAAATTGGACGATGCTGGGGTATTTGGTTTGGCTTTCCGAGCGGTGAGAGGCTGAAAATCGTTTTTCCAGGTTCGACTGAAGATATTTATTTCCTTCTGGAAATTTTACTGAAGCTTTCGTGATATTGAGAATGATATGGCGGCTTTCCGTCCAGTGTATATAAGTAAACCTGAAACCATATCTTTGGAAGTAGGTATTTCTTTAACATTTTCCCGTGTACCAACACCTCCATCTGATGGGAATGGATAGCCTTGATTTAATACTGTAAGGAAATTTTTCAATGCTTCAACTAATATGCTGATATGTATGGAGAGTAGAGAGAAGGAGAACGATCGCCGCTTTGAGACCATAGATTTTTTGTCCCCTAAAATATGTACCAATAGGGTAGCTCATGGTTTTGCTAACAGGCGCGCTGGACATCACGGGATGGCGAAATTTTGATTTAAACTAATTGTAGTTGGCTGAAAGAATTGTCTTTCTGGTGACAGATGATTAGAATATAATTGTTTTCAATTTTTGATAAGAGAACAACCATGGTAAAATGTTGAAGAGTGCGCTAACGTAAGAGTGGTTTGGCATCGGAAAGTGTGCATTTTTGAGAGAAAATTGGAAAAAATCTTACCTCGAGAATCGACTCGGAATCAATTTGTGTGTCAAGAGCACTTTTGCGATGAAGATATCAAAAAGATGATGAATTCATTATGAACGAAATCGAAATTGTCATCCCTCGTGACAAGAGGACTCTTCTGAATAAGAATATCTAACCAATAAAACTACATGGATCAGAAGTAGATATTCTTGAATTTTGTTGGCATAGCATAATATATCGTTTAAAACGGTTCTCAGCTGAGTATTGGAAACAGAATCTACTATAATACCTAAGTTTCAAATCTGAGATTGCCAGTGGCGGATTTACATATTTGCCGCCAGTAGGCTATTCAAATTTTGCCGCCCTTACCATAATTATTTAGTTCAAAATATTAATGACAATTTTTGTGTCAGTGAAAATGTAACTTTGAGATTTGTACACTGTAGTCCTAATAACTACTCATAATTATTGTGACCTAGGGAATCGATGTGTCAATTCCCGACTTCCTAGATCATTTTTATAACGCAAAGATTAAGATGAGATTCCACAAGAAATACAACGTTTTATTTCTGAATGAAATAAAATTTAGTCACAAACTTCTAATGAGGCGAAGTAATGGATATATTAATTGATATTAGTCACACAGTGATATACATTCTGTAAACGTAATCAAATCATTTTTAATTAGGCACACAGTTTAAAATAGAATAGATATATTCTATATCAAACGAAAAGAAGAAATTCATTATCATTAAGTATGGCACACCATATATACATGGTAACATGGTCCATAGGAAGAGTTGCAAAAAATTAAGGGGGTGATTCTTCGTCAGAAATTAGGGTGGACCTTTAATGTAATTTTTTTTCCGAGCTCTCTGCTCAGTTACAGCCCTAAAAGCAGTTTTCAATATTTTTCTTGAGAATCGAGAAACTGACAACAATGAAATCAAGCAGATATTTTATGCGGGGTAGAAAGTTTCGGTGCTGTTCCTCTATTATTGAAAGTGCTAGAAAAAGCCACCCCTAATCATTGTTTTGCAAGAAACTTTTTTCCATATCCATATTTCACAATAAAAGATTGATTTTGGATAGCTCGAAATATTCTTAACAAATAAGGTCTCTAGCAGTTTCTTGGGAAAATTTACGGTTTTTCAGGAAAAAAAGACCGTAAACAAAGTGCATATCGAATATTTCTGCGTTTGTGCACACAATAATTTTAATGAGTATACATATGTGACAAAAATTTCAAGATGATTTTTTGAGAATTGGTTATCCAAAATAAATTTTTTATTATAAGATATGAACATCGAAAAAGTTTCTTGCGAAGCAAGAATCAGGGATGGATTTTACTACCCCTTTCTATTATAGACGAACAGAACCAAAATTTTTTTTAGTGCCCAAATAAAATATCTGCTCGATTGAATACATGATAGTTTATTGATTTTCATAAAAAAATCAAAAGCTGCTTTTCGGACGCCATCTTTAGGAGCCTGTAACTAAGCGGGGCACAAAAAAGAAAAGACCTTCCCTACTTTTTGAATCCCCCCTGAAGTTTTTGCAACTATTCATATTATTATATGTATTATATGGCCACAATCTAACTGACGCTGACAATGAAATACGAACGTAAATCATAAAAGTCTCTTAATTTATTGATTTATACGTTATTAAAATATCTTTCTGCGATGTCGTCATACGAAATTTTGTTCATTAGCTCTGACTCTGTACACAAAAGAGCCAAAGCGTTCAGAATGTCTTGGCTTAATATGTTTCTTAGTTAAATAACTTTTTCAAGCAAAAAACAATTTGTCGCTGGTGTATACAGAGTGGGCAAAATTCGTTGTCTACTGAGGGAATCTCGAAAACTATTATAGCTGGAAAAAAAACGGATGACACATTTTCGAGCTCTTTTCAAGAGAAACAAAGAATGGTGAAAACCGTTTTTGAGTTATTAGCAACAAATGAAATTTTGACGATTTCGAAAAGTTTTCATAACTTTTTTGTCATTGAAGTTACAGGTCTGAAACTTGAACCTTTTTTACGTAGAATCCACTGACATGCACCAAATATTTTTTCATTTCGAAACTTTAGGCGAACTTTTTTTTTTAATGCAAACTTTCATTGAATTTGTTATTTTTGAATTGGAAAAGAGATTCTGTCAGTAGAATCTACGTATAAAAGTGACTAAGAAGTTTCAGATCTGTAACTTCAAACACAAAAAAGTTATGAGAACTTTTCGAAATCGCCAAAATTCAAATTTTTGTTATAACTCAAAATTTAGAAACGATAGGCTGGTTCTGTTTTCAGATTTGGATTAGTTATGAAAAAAGAGCTAGCGAATGTGTCATCCTGTTTCTTTTAGCTGCTATATATGCTATATATACTATGGCTCTTATAGCCATAAATACGAACTTCTGGACAAACATTTCTTGAATTGTGTTCTCGTAGGAACCGAAAAAACACATCCCAACGATTCAGATTCTGGTTTCATCGAAATTTTTCACCCTCACGAAGTTTCAGTATAAAGTCCAATGCTGCCAAAATAAGAGGGAAACAGGAAAATAGTAATGATGCACTACTTGTTCAGTTTTTTTTATATTTAGGAAAAATCAGATGCAGATAGATATTAAAATATCTTTGAAATACTACTATTTCTGTTTTTATAATTAGTACAAACAAAATTGTCCCCAAATTTGCTGCCTCCTGAATTCTGCCGCCCTAGGCTGCAGCCTACTTAGCCTCTATGGTAAATCCGCCACTGGAGATTGCTAACCTTTTGTTTTCTTGATGTGTACTACTCCTCACTGCGAATTTATATAATTTTGAAGATTACAGTAAACCAACTAACATATTTTTTTTCAATAAACAATGATAAACAAACGTAGGCAAAATTTTTTTGATCAGTGATTTCATTTGAATTTCATTGATTTCGTCATTTATTATGAATGAATAAAGCTCATAACATGGTCCCTTTTATAATATGACTTGTATTTTATTGCATATAATTCAGAGAAATCATATTTAATATAGATTTGAAGAAAGGTATTTGAAAAATCATCAGAAAAACCACGATGGCACACAACCTAAAATAAAATGAAGGCTGTTCATTTAAAATTGAAGCTGAAATCCCCACCCCTTATCGATAAACGTAGCGATCGCAGCGACTCCTAGCCTACGTTCCCCGTTTTCGGGGACACATTTTTAGTACGGCGATCGTTCTCCTTCTCTCATATCCAGCTCATATCAGTATATGAGCTGGTTTGAATTTTTTTTTTTTGAAGTTGGAAATGAATGGAAACCCATAGCTATGATCGTTGAAGGAAAATCAAATATGTTTTCCACATTTTTCACCCTCCTTGTCAACAGCATCTTCATTCAGAGTTCATACTCTGTTCGAAAATTTCAGATCATAAAAAATTAAATTTCATCGACAGAAGCGCACGCTCGTTTTAATTTCCTGACGCAATCCCATCAAAATGTACACAGGCACGCTTTTTCACCGTGGGAGTTTCCACAGACTTGGGAGGAATTCTGCTAAGCCCATTTCCATACTCCTAACGGTCCGTTAGAAAACTTGATTACACGTCAGAATGTAAAATGTGCAGTATATCGGTTGGTAAACACGAAAGTCTTCCCTCTTTACGTTATGAAATTCTTATTAAGGGCATTCTGGATGAATTTACATGAAATCCTTGGCACAAATGATTTTGCGTGGAGTTCTTTTGTATTAGATAACATGAGAACTTGAAACGTGTGCTTGAAATAATTTAAGCTATGAGATTTTCTTTTGTTCGAGTATTTATACCCGAGGCAATAACTGGAGGAATGATATTATGAACAGTACAATATTTTTTCAGCCACAGATATTGTGAATTGGTAGGAAAATTTTGATGCAGTTAAAAAACAGAGCAAAAATTATTATGAAAATGGAAGACTGGAAAGAAACGGCACAAAACTCATGGTTTATTCGAAAATGACCAGTGTGTTTCAGGAAATAATGGTATTATAAAATAACAAACGAATTAATTCAGATGCATAACATCTGCAGACAAATGCATAACATTTGCAGATAATTGAATCAACAAATGTTAATATCTGAATCGAACTACCATCGCTCGAAGTATTACCAGAAATTTCATTTCGTGGACATGCTGACCATGGTTTCGGTCTTATTTGACTTCGTCAGAACAACAAAACTCCTTCTTCAACGAAACTAGAATGAATTGCAGGCTGCTGACATGGAATAAAAGGAAAAAGAAAAAAAAAATAATGAAGCCTTCATCAAACTGATTCGAAGACTTGATGATAACTGTGGAAAAAAGGAAAAAATAATTAATCATACCTACATGACTTGTTCTCCAATGCTACTGTGAAGAACATCATCTTTGCGTGAAAAATTCCTTCAGTATTCAGTATTAAAATTAATAATATTCCAAATGTTGCTTTTGACCAGGAGGGCCTTTCGACCAAGTTCGGTCTTCCAAGTGATGATTCTTCTGTTCTTCATAGAATCAGTGGTTATTCATTAGAAAATTCCAAAAACTTCTGACACTTCATTGTTTTTATAAGAAGGTTTTATTTTGTAGACAATTTTTTTTAATGTATTTTTACTGCGAAATGCGGAGACTACCATGATAATGGACCGGTGTCCTTATTATGAAACATTTCAAGAAATTATCGAATAGTAAATTACAGTAGAGAACAGTAATGTAAAATAATAATATTTGAATCATGACATCTGCTTCTCGTTTTTTTTTGTGTAAGAGGGTTTCACTTTGCAGTGAAATTTATTTTACGAATTCATTTTTTACGGACAAATACAGGAACTAACTCATGTGCGCAACTTGTACAATACCATGTGCTCTACCTTGTCAATGCCCAGTGTCTTTATTATGAAACACTTCAAAGAATAATCGTAAAGTGAAATATATTAGAAAACTGTGAAGTGAAGCTGAATAATTGTGATTTGAGTAATGACCGATTTTCGTTTTGTTTGTAGAAAAAGGTTTTGTTCTGTAGTGAAATTCATTTTACGAATTAATTATTCTCTGAAAAATACAGAAATCTCCTCCTTAGCGCAATTTTTACAATATGTGCTATTCTTTGATAACGCTCCGGTACCTTCATTATGAAATAGTGAAAGGAATAATAGAACAGTAAGGGGAAATGTTCCAATTTTTGTCATATAATTGACTTTGTAGTAAAATACATTTAATAATCAGTGAAAAATGCAGAATTCTACAATATGTGCTCTTCCATAATGATGCCCCGATGTCTTGATTATAAATAACCGAATAGTAAATACAGTAGAAAACGGATAAGTAAAATATTTGAATTAGGCCCGGTACTTTCACCTTCGAACAAATTTTATTCATTGTCAATAAGTATCCGTCAAATAATTTCCTATCTGAAGGATACCTTATTTCGGTGCTTTCAGATGAAATTATTTGACGTATGGAGAGTAGAGAGAAGGAGAACGATCGCCGTACTAAAAATGTGTCTCCAAAAACGGGGAAAATAGGTGTCGCTGCGATTACAGCGGGTATCGATAAGGAGTGGGGATTCAAGCGTCAATTTGAAATGAACAGCCTTCATTTTATTTAAGGTTATGTGTCAAATACCTTTCTTCGAATCTATATTGAATATGAGTTCTCTGAATTATAAGTCGAAATCAATGAAATTCAAAAGAAATCACTGATCAAAAAAATTGTACCTACTTTTGTTTATCATTGTTTATTGAAAGCAGCTATGTTAGTTGGTTTACTAATCTTCAAAATTATATAAATCCGTAGTGAGGAGTAGTACACATCAAGACAACAAAAGGTAGCAGTCTCAGATTTATCACTTAGGTATTAGAGTAGATTCTTTTGCCAATACTCAGCTGAGAATCGATATAAACCATATATTATGTTATGCCAACAAAATTCTTCAAGAATATTTACTTCTGAACCATGTAGTTTTATTGGTTAAATATTCTTATTCAGAAGAGTCAACTTCTCACGAAGGATGACAATTTCGATTTCGTTTATAATGAATCCATCATCTTTTTGCTATCTTCATCGCAAAAGTGCTCTTGACACACAAATTGATTGGGAGTTGATTCTTGAGATAAGGTTTCTTCCAATTTTCTCTCAAAAATGCTCTCGGAAATTTTATCCCTTCTCCTTTTCTTTCCGATGCCAAAACACTCTTATACTAGCGCACGCTTCAACATTTCACCATGGTCATATGTTGTTCTCTTATCAAAAATCGAAAATAATAATATTCCTATCATAGACATAGAGACATGGACTGAGCAATGCCAGCATAAAATTGGCTATTTATTAGAAAGAGAGAAAAGCTCGTCGGGACATACCTTTCTCTTTTTTGTTCACATAGAGGTGAGTGTAGACCAATCAAAATTCTAGAAAAAGACAACTGCATTCCCGACGTGTTTTTCTCTCTGTCACTTTTTTTGACCGTATTTCATGCAAAGATATAAAGGGAAGGCACAGTCCATGTCTCTATGTCTATGATTCCTATCATCTGTCACCAGGGAAACAGTTCACTCAGCCAACGAGCCAACTACAATTTGATTTGTGTAAACAAAATTTCGCACTCTCGTGATGGCCAGCGCGACTGTTGGCAAAAACATGAACTACTACTATTGGTACATATTTTAGGGGACAAAAAATCTGTGGTCTCAAAGCAGCGATCGTTCTCCTTCTCTCTACTCTCCATAATTTGACGAATAAAAATTCTATGAAAACACGGTATACTACTTTTCATTGATTAATGCAAAATAAGATACCGCATTGTAGAAATTGTCATAATTCCAACTAGAAAGCAAATATTTCGTGAAAATCACACAAAGAATAACCATATATCAAGAATCTAAAAAATTCTACCAATAATGACGTACCGACATTCGATCTATGACAAATAAACTCTTATTATTAAGTTTCTATGACAGATTTATTCGATGAATAGCACTATCTGAAACTGAAAAGACTGCATTTTTACTTATCCTAAGAATAAGACTTATCTATCGAATAAATTTAGTTATTCGCATTTTTTTTTTTTTTTTTTTTTTTTTTTTTTTTTTTTTTTTTTTTTTTTTTTTGGTGTAGCAGGGGGAAAATCTGCAAACAGACGAACACACCCTCTGCTGAGGGGGAACAGTGTGGGGATTCTCACTCTCTGAGCTCGAGACCCACTAAAAACCCTTAACTGCTTCTTCATAGGTTCCGGGCATTTTGCCTATTAACCAGTTGACTCTTATGGTTTCTGGACTCTCACACGATCATAGTCGTGTTGATAGTTGTTTGCTGCCTATAGCTTTTATAGGTTAAGCTCTTCTTTGGTTACATTTAAATCCTTAACTGATCTCTCGGTCTTCGGTGGTAGGTTCTTGACCTTCTAGCTTCTTCTGTTGGATCGTAGTCAACTAATCTTCGTAGTTCCTCATTTGGATGTTGTTTGGCTTTGTCGAATATCCTTTCCGCCTTTCTCTTCATAAATTCTGTAACTGGTTCCCATTCCAAGTCCTTGTAGATTTGTTTGTTCCTAACAAACCAGGGTACGTCCATCGCCATTCTAAGGAGTTTATTTTCAGTGGCCTGTATTCTCTTGATGTGGGTCTTGGCTGCGAAGCCCCATGCCGCCGATCCATATGTGAGTTGTGGTCGCGCAATAGTTTTAATCATCGTCAACTTGATGTTCTTATTCATATGACTTCTTCTGCCTATGAGTGGATAAAGTTTACTCATTGCGGCTTTTGTTTTATCAACAGCACATTTGATGTGGTTTTTCCATGTAAGTCCTCTGTCAAGCGTCACTCCTAGGTATGTTGCTTCATTTTTCCATTCAACCTCTTGTCCATCAACTTCAAGGTTTTCTTCCATCCTCAATCTTCTCTTTTGCAGTAATATTGCTTGAGTCTTTCTTCCATTGATTTGGATTTTCCATTTGATGCACCATTTGAGTAATTCATCTATGGCTTCCTGCAGTCTCCGGTGTATGATCTCTGGGCGTCGATGTCTGAACGCTATTCCTGTGTCATCTGCGTACAAGGTGAGCATATTCCTAGCATTCTTCGGGATATCATAAACGTATATTACGTAAAGCAGAGGTCCAAGTACCGATCCTTGAGGCACTCCCGCTTCCAATTGTCTGGTTTGAGAGGTTGCTCCATCTATCTTCACATAAAAGTTTCTATTCCTCAGATAGTTCCTTATAATCTTGCATAGCTTGGTCGAATATCCTGCTTTTTTCATCTTGTAGATTAGGCCTTCGTGCCATACTCTATCAAAAGCTCTCTCGATATCCATCAGAACTAATCCTGTGGCCTGTTTTGTCTGCATTCCTTCGGTGACGTATTCTATGAGCCGTAGTAATTGGAGTTCAGTCGAGTGTTCTCGTCGAAATCCAAATTGTTCGGGTGGGATTATCTTCAACATTTCTGTTTCCTCATTCAGCCTTTTGGCGATAACCCTCTCGACGACTTTTCCTAGTGCTGATAGTAGGCTGATTGGTCTATAATTTTGAGGAAATTTCCGTTCCTTTCCAGGCTTGTTGAAAACTATCATTTCTGCAGTTTTCCATCTCTTTGGGTAGTATTCGGTCCTCATCACTCCGTTTGTTATATTCGTCAAGGCTGCTATTCCTTTTCTAGGCAATTTCTTCAACATATAATTCGTTATCCTATCTTCTCCCGGTGCTTTCCGGTTTTTCAGTTTCATTATGATCTCTTTGATTTCTGTTGGTGAAGCCGGTTTTGGAATGATTTCGGTTTCCGGTGGTTCCATCATCAGTTCTTCGTTTGCCTCCACTTCTTCTTCTAGATCTTCATTGTCATCATCATTTCTGTAATTTATTCTGGCTTCTCTCTCAATTGAGTCGGCAAGTGCTTCGGCTTTTTCAAGTCTCGTATATACCATTCCGTTTGCTCCATGCAGTGGAGGTATAACTGTCCGTTCTCGTCGTAAGCGTTTTTGCATTTTCCAAGCCGAGTGATCTATTGTATTCAGTTCCCTTAATCTCTGGTTCCATCTGTTATTACGCAGTTCTGTTAAAGCATTTTTCAATATTTGACTATGCTTATTCAGTTTCTTCTTGTCTTCTTCTCTTTTTGTTGTTCTGTAGATTTTCCTGAGTCTTCTGTTCTTTTTTATAAGTTCCTTTATATCGCTTGGCGTATCTCCGTGTGAATGTTTCGGAATTGGTTTCCTTATTCTCTTGGTGCTTTCTTCATGGGCTTCTTTTATATGATTTTCCAATTTTTCAACTGCTTCATCTAATTCATCCTGGGTGTTTATTTGGGGAATTTCCCTGATTTTCTCCTGCAGTAAATTCTTATATTTCTCCCAGTCTGTGCGATCCTTGGTTTGTGTCTCTTCTTCGTTTCTTGGGCCATGTCCCACTATGAATTCTATGGGATTGTGGTCTGAAGTTCCGTCTTCTATTGTATCAATGCTGATTTCTTCAGTGATGTCTTTCATTACGACAATGTCCAGTACATCGGGTAGTCCATTTACTCTTGGTATGTAGGTCGGTATATCAGGTCCTATCACAACTGCATTAAGTTTTTCAGCATAAATCTTCAGTCTTCTCCCGTTTGTATTTTCCACCCTACTGTTCCATTCCTGCGATTTGCAGTTAAGATCACCAATTATGATTTTCGGGTGTCTTCCTTCTAGTAGCATTTTTAGATCCTCTTCCAGCATGTCCTTATCCGGTGATTTATAAGTTGAAATAATCTTCACTTGCCCTCGATTAGTATTCACAATAATCGATATTGCTTCTACTTCTTGTCCATTGAATATTTGGTCGAAATGGTGATCCATATTCCTTCTAGCCAGTATAGCAACGCCACCTGTGCTGTTAGGTCTATCATTTCTGTAAATATCGTAATTGGGAAATGCTATCCGAACGTTGGGGTTAAGTCTCGTTTCTTGGAGAGCTATGACATCCGGTCTCTTCTCTTCAATCAGTTCTTCGAATTCTGATCTGCGGGCTCTCAATCCTTCGACGTTCCAAGAGACGATTATGAGATTGTTCTTTATCGTCGTGTCAGCCATTAAATATTCTTAATAATTTGCTGCATCTTCTTCTCAATCTCTTTCTCCAGATTCTGCATCATCGTGCTGAGGAGGTTTTTCGTGAACTTATCCAGTTCCTCAGTGATTCCAGAAATTCCTTTTCTGGTTTCGGCTTTTTTGACGGTTTTTGCCTTTTCCGTCTTTTTCTCTGGTTTCTTCGTCTCTTTGACCACTTTGGTTGCAGTTTCCTGGGGTTTCTTCACTTCCGAAGAGTTTTGGGATGGCCTCGGTGTATTTTGTGTTGGCCTCGAGCTGGTCTGGTTCGATCTTGGCGATCTCTTGGTCTTTTTAGTGACCAATTTCCATTCGCTACATCCCTTGTAGCTAGCTGGATGTCCTTGCTCTCCACAGAGAACACAAGAGGCATTTCGCTCCTCGTTCTCCCTGGTAAGCGTACACTCCTTGGAGCTGTGATTACCGGAGCATTTCACGCACCTCCATGGAAAAGTGCACTTACTTTGGGCATGTCCATATCGCTGACAGCGGTAACATTGTCCAGGCCCAATCGTCCTTCTCTTAGGTTCTACAACACAGTTCATGTTGTAGAGCCTTTTCACCTCGAAGATACCCTTATTTTGGGTTTTAACCAGCAATAAGGGCATCGGCTGTTTTGTTTTATTTGAGGTCATCCTTATGACCTCAGCATCGACGATCCCTTGATCCTTGAGGTCGTCAAGGATCGTCGGGATATCTGCATCCAGCGGTAGGTATCTCACTACCGCGTATATTTTCTTTTCTTCCTCCCGTTGAAGAGTGTAAAACTCCCTATTTATTTTATGAAGGAAGTCCGTCATCCTTCTATGATCATCGGCGCTTTGTGGGACGATTCTTATACCGTCCTTTACTGTCGTCGCTCTTTGGTATTTAATACCGTTTCGCATTAACGCGTTCGAAATTGAAGTCCATTCGGACGTACCTCTCAGGGTGACAGGGGGGATTTTTTCTTTTCTCTCCACTGGAGTGGTTTTCTCTTGGTCTGGGATTTCCAAGACTCTTTTCTTGTTTGCATCTTCATTTGACGAGGAGCTATCCTTTCTCACTCTTTTGGCGGGTGGGGAAATTTTGGTTTGAGGGGTTTTGACCACCTCCATCTTCTGTTTTGGAACCGGTAAGTTCACTTCTTGGACATTTTTCAAAATAATGTTCTTCTTGAGTGCTTTGGAGTAACTTTCCTTATTTCCCTCCTGCAACTCGAGCCTCTCCCTGAGATTTTTAATCTCAGCAACTAAGCTAGATACGCATCTATCTAACTCATTCACCCTCGCTTTCAAACTTGCGTTCTCCTCTCTCAAAATATCGTGTTCGGACACGACATTAGCGATTTCTGGCGCGTCTTCTTCCATTACGGAATCGCAGTCCGAATGGTCAGACATTTTAGAATCTAATTAATAATTACTTTGCTACTCAAAGAAATTGGAAATAAAATTTTTCAAGACAAAAGAAAAATGGCTAAGTTATATATTTTCTATACTATGAGAAAAATAAATCGACTCACCAGTGATATCCGTGGAACCAGCGATCTTGGAGGTGATCTGGACTCTACACTGAACACACTGAATTTGAACGAATTTCCGCTCTATAACGCATACACTTATAGAACTTACAAAAAACTTCGGTTTCGTAGACGGAATCAAAAATTCCGTAGCTTCGCTAGTGTCAACTTTCACTTCGACTTTCTCTTTTACAACACGAGAGATGACGTATCGCACTGCATCGCTAGTGTACACTTTCACTTCGACTTTCTCTTTTACAACACGAGAGATGACGTATCGCACTGGTATCATTCAACACATCTACCTGCTTCAACGTCTCGAGGTGACTGTGTTATTCGCATGTGAAAGTACCGGGCCTTAATGTAGTAGAATGTTACTCAGGCATTCGCACCGCCTTTTCCACCACTTAACTATCTTATTGGTTCGACAAGTAGGTAGCATGCTGTTGTCTTCCTTCAATAGAGACAGTCCTTTGAGATTCACATACCAAATTAATGTTAAAATGTTCTTGGCATGATTGTTAACTACGTGGTCATTTGACGTGTCGTGTTGTGTTTGGACTTCAGTAACAACAAACCTTCGGCAACTCTGTAGGAGAAGTCTTGGATTAAACAATTGTGAAAAACGACCTCCAAGTCTTCTCCTAATCTTCTGGAACACCAACATGGTGACAAGAGGCTGTCCTATTCCAGGGTGATTGCACTTAAAAATTCATGTATTCAACTTCAATTAAACCAATTTTGCCCGACAAAGTATTCTCCAAGGCGAATTCTCATTAACTTCAAAAATGTGTTTAATTTCATTAAGTCACTCTGACTATTGAAAACGGAAATTGTGCCCTAGTAATCGAAATCGAAAGATCCAGTTTCCTCAAAATCCAGGACCACAAGTGCCTTTCTTGCATTAACGTTCAAAAGACAGTCTCTAATTCTGTTACATTCCACCCTCAAACGATTACAACCCTTTGTCTTTACCTCTCGGTGGATGTTGAGTAATGAGAGAAGCGATAAATAAACCTATATGACGTCCCTCCACCTCTTGACAAGCCCATAATAGGCACACTCCTGACAACGAAATCCGGCAATATCTCCAGACGGCAGCAACTTATTATGCCGCCTATCAATTTCTGCCTTTGAGACGTCTACATCAATTTGCCGCCGTCAATCGGATGCGCTCGAAACAAACGAAGATAGAGGGGGACAGGATGGTGGCGAAAAGATTACGGAAAAATCGATAGGAATCCCAGAAAACAGAAATATCGTTGAGGCGTGCCAACTTAACGTTGAAATTTCGTATTCCTGTAGGCGGGCGTACGGCATATTATTTATAAGAAAATTCAATTTTGTACCGTCTTGGAGACGCTCGGGGTTAGGGGGCTAGAAGGGGGAAAATTGGGGAGGCTGATGGCCTGGTTAGCGTCTAGCGTATCAATTTTTCCGTCGAACGATGATTCTATACCGAATTGGTTTCTGTTGCTGCCCCTGTTCTCGCGATTTGTCGAGTCATCAGATTCGGATTGTTTGGCAGCTACGACGGATTTGGGGGAAGTTATGGAGGGCTGGCTTGGCGGTGGAAAGGGGTAGTTCATTTGAATGTTGAATAGGCTACTAGGAATTAAGTGAAGATCCAGATAAATCTGCACGATGGAGCTGTACTCAATTTTTGTGTGAGCTGACCATCCCTATAAACGATACTTGGTAAAAACATTGCATTCTACAAGTAACGACACTTTTGTCAATCGTTAAAAGATCTGCGAAATACCGTTAGTGAATACGAGCATAGATCAATAAGATAAGTTGATCTGTGAATCATCCATTGATCTTCAAGGTCAACTGCGTTTTTTTATGGAAAACCTTACACTTCGGATGCCCAAAATGAAAAGAGCGAGAAATTTCAGGTTCATATATGACCTTAAGTCATGCCTCTCTTCTGACCTTGAGGCCCCCACAAGTTGAAATAAAAAGAAAAAGTAACGGATCGGCAGAGAAAATACAGAGCAGTTTTGAGGAAAATATTGCCCAAGGAAGATTCAAGGTTTTTTCTTCTCTATGCCATGATGAATTGGACCTTGGCGCTGACCATGAGATCTTTTTTTCAATGAGAAATCAAATATTCGCTCCTTTCATTTTTGGGGTAAGAACAAAAGGGTCCCATCTGGAAGAGCGCTTTTGACCTGGAAGCGACCTTGATGATCGAGGAAAAAGTTCAAATTGATATCGCATAGTCAACATAATAGCCTGACACTTTGGTATCTAGCATATTCTTCTGAAATGCTCTCCTGGCAGTTTATTCTGCCTCTCTTTTACATTTGCAAAATAAAAGTGACAGACGGATATAACAATCGTCATTTCTGTTACTATCGTGGCGCATCCTAAAAGTTTTCGAAATATTTATCATCATTTGAAATTGTTTGAAACAAAGATTAGTAAAATAATAATTTATTTTCCTGTCAAAGTATATAAATAAACATTGTATTGATGCCGAATAAGTTCTTTTATATCAATAAATCATGAACTTCTACAATTTTTACTGCATCAGGAGAAGGGTTTGAACAGATGAACCTGAGCATTTAAGGGGAAGTAATACCTCTAGAATCTCCATTCAAAAACGGTATTTACTAGTTCTTAGTTTAGTTTACGCTCTCAATTTTCTACGTAAAGCCTTGATTTTTTTTAAATGAAGTTGAAGGACGTCTTAATGTCACCTCGTTTCTTTTTTTTTTCAATTTAGTTGTTTTTTTATGAGAAAAAAGTTCAACTTGAGTGACTATAAAACTTGTCTTCACAATCATTTTTTGACGGTTTTTCAACATATTTCGATAAAAATAGCGGAGAGGTGACATCGGCGATTCAATTCTTCATATATTGCAAAAATTTTCATGGTGATATATACCAAAATTACGCTGAAATTCAGGAATAACTGAAAATTAGTCAATATGCCTAATATTACCTCTCTCGTGGTAATTTCTATTTTTCAGCTGAATCAGTTCGTAATTCAGGCTATTGTACAATGATGTAGCACATTTCTGTATTTGGGGTAGCATCCGTAAAGCAATAAATGCCGATCGTCTTGATTCCGAATCGTATTACTGCCCCTTAAGGCCACTTTTTCTATAATAACATGAAGATAAACATTCTGAGTTATAACTGCAGAAAAGAATTTTGATACAATTTTCAGGATCTGGTGGCTGATTTATTCACGCAGGCTACATATATGATGCCTGAATCAAATTGACAACGCCATCTTTCAGGGGGAATATCATGTCAAGTCAAAAGAAACACATTTTTTCTCAGCCATTTTTTCCGATTCGCTCTGGATAATTTTAAATTTTAATAATGAGCTATGCCATCCCTGGAGAAACAAAATTCCCTTCAGAATAACAAGCTAAATCTATGACACTACACATCTGTGAATATTTTAACCAAATCTGAATTCAGCCAAAGTACCCAATTTTCCGAATATCACAGATACTTTTTATTTTTGAATATCGAATTACTCGAAAGCAGCGTATTATACGATAAAATATGAAGAATACAAAATGGTCAAATATACGTACTTATACAGGGTGTTACTGAATAAGTGCGACAAATTTCAAGAGGTGATTCTGCATGAAAAAATAATGACATTATACTTCATAACTTCTGTCCACAAATGCTTCGTTTTCCGAGATATGGGGTGTTGAAGTTTTACTTAAAAACTGACTCTTTATTTATTGCTCTGAAACCAGTCGAGATATGCGTATGAAATTTAGTGGGTTTTAAGAGGTAGTTATTACGCATTTTCTTCATGCAATTAAAAATTTTATGTTCATCATTGGCGCGCATACTGGTAATGATCTCAATTTTTTTTTAAGAAAAAATTAGTACGCCATTGAGATATTTTGAACTAACAATCATTTTTAAATTCTTCGTTTTATTCGTGACCAAAAATCTCTCCTGCCGTTTATTCGTATGTGGCGTATGTGTGGTTTATTGCGTATGCAAGAAAATAAAACATCTTAGCGGGTATTTTTCATTTCTTTAATACATTATCATAAACTATTTAATACAATAAAATTAGACCATAGCAATAACAGAAAATACTAATATATAAATAGGCGAATTGAGAATTAACATATACAGAGTGGGCCATCCATAACTTTCCACCCCGAATTTTGAGCTTTGGGATGGAATAACGAAAAAACGCTCAGACAGGTCAAATTTTGTTGAAAGGGGGACAAATAAGGGTGATCAAATGAGTTTGATATCACTTCCCCTCTAGCCGCAACCTCTTTGATTTTTGAATAGGGAAAAGGGGTCGAGCAGCACCTTGTTGAAAAGACAATTCAATTTCCTGCAGTGTATTTTTTTTTTCATCGCTTTATTATTATACAGAGTGACTCAGTATTCCATCAATATCTTCCACACGCGGAATTTGTATCTTTGAGATTTAAAAAAAAGCTCGGACGGGTCAAAAAATTAATTCGATATCACTACCCCTCTAGACGCTACCACTTAGAGCAATTATTCTTGAATAGAGATAATAGGTCGAGTAGCTTTGTTGAAAAGGTAATTCAATTACCTGCATGAGCGTATGATTTTTTTTCTTCGATTGCTTAACTATTAAAGAGGAATAGTGATATCGAATTCATTCTTTGACTCGTCCGAGCGTTTTTTCCATCTAAAAGATCCAAATTCGGCGTGTGAAAGTTATTGATGGAATATTGATTCACTCTGTATAATGATAAAGCGATCAAACAAAAAATAAACTCATGCAGGAAATTGAATGGCCTCTCCAACAAGGTGCTGCTCGACCCCTTTTCCCTATTCAAAAATGAGCGCTGTTAGGGGTTGCGGCTAGAGGGGTAAGGATATCAAACTCCTTTGAACACCAAAGCTCGAAATTCGGGGTGGAAAGTTATGGATGGCCCACCCTGTATTTTTTTCTACTGTGTCTCAACGTTATCTTATTAGCGAATCTAAAAATCTAAACGCCTTATGACAAAATTAGAGACGAACATGCTATTTTGAGTGTGAGGGAAAACTGTAGAGTTAATGGTTATCTTTCATCTTGTTATTATTCATAATTTGCAAGGGAATTGAATGAGCAAAAGGAGAGAATGAAGACAAGAATGATGCCGCGAAGTTGTTCATCAAAATATGAAAGGTCCAGTTCTGGGGAGATATAAGTAGCAGTATTCAATCTTGTTTGCAGCTAACCGGACTATTTGGCTGATAAGCTTTACGCTGACTGCACTTGAGTCCTCCGGGATGATTCATCAAGGGTGGCGACAGGCCGTATTTTGAAATCCGTATGTTCAATGACTTGGGAAGAAATTTTTAACAAAATCGGCTAGAAAATTGTTTTCAACCATTTTCATGTTCATAGTTTTTTTTTGTTTTTTTATGCAAAGGTATGGGTTTGAAAGAAATTGCAACATCAGAAACTACCGTTTCTATTTCGTAGAAAATTTTCCATAAGCCCAATTATTGAATGGTAAGGAAAATATACTTTTGTTCACAGAAAAAAATTCTCTATGTCTAATAGATAGATAAATCTTCTTCATTTCAAGTTTTATATAAAACATTACATAAAAGATGAAATGACGTCAAAAATCAGTACTTACAATTTAGTACAAATTGTCAGAACCAAAATAATCTTCAAGACTATAAGGTTCCAGTTCTATCAAAATTCTCTTAATTAAATTCTTAAACTTAAAAACACCTTTGACACACTTAATGTGATGCGGCAATTATTAATAACTCGGATACACATATAGTATGGTCCCTTTTCACTCAGAGTTAACCTATGATATGGATAGAAAAGATCTCTGTTTCTCGTGGAATAGCTATGATTCACATCGTTTTGGAACTTATCTCTATTCTTGAATACAAACAACAGACATTCATAAACGTACAAGGCATATACAGTGATTATATTCATAAGCTCGAATTTGCCTCTACAAGAGTCCCTGAACTTCGTTTTGCACATGGTTCTCATTACTCTTTTTTGCACAACAAATACTGATTCCACACTTGCATTGCTACCCCAAAAAATAAAACCAAATCTGGGAACAGATTCAAAATTTGCAATGTATAAAATTTTTCATGTGATAACATTCATGTATTGATCTACGACCCCGATTCCATAACCAATGCTAGATAATTTCAAACAGACCTTTTCAATGTGTGTGTCCCAATTAAAAAATTCATCTATAGTAACACCCAAGAATTTAGTGCATGTGACAGGTTTTATGTTGCTATTTCCAAGATTAATGTTGCTTGGTGCAGATATTTGACATTGCTTAATACGAAAAAGTATTAAACTAGTTTTTGATTCATTTATTGTTAGCTTATTCATGGTAAACCAATTGTTGGTGTTCATAAAGCAACTTTCTGTTTTTTCAATAATATCCGTTAAATTGGGTCCATAAATCAACATATTGGTGTCATCAACAAAATTTGTGATTGAATCATCCTTCAAAAAGTCATTTATATATATTATAAAAAGTAATGGTCCCACTATGGTTCCTTGTACAATACCTACATCACTGTTACATATATCAGATTTTACATTATTTTCAACAATAACCTGTTGCTGTCTTCCCGAAAGAAATGATCGAATCCATATCTTATATTTCATTTCCTTGTGAGGTCATATTCTGGTTTTTCTCAGGACAACTAACTATCCACGTTCCTATTGTCGTGTGTATAACTGTATATCCAACTTCTGCATGTGAATTGATTTAACAAAGCTTAGGCTCGATTTGAAGAGCATTAATCTCCTAAACAGATGAAAATATCTCATTAAATGTTAAATTGAAAACCCATAGCCGTTATTTAACAAAACCTCAATACAATAGCATTCGATGCTATTTTGCATATTTCAATTTTAAAAATTGGAACACAAACATTGCCGCGTGCTTTCGTCTTCTTCCATCGGACCATTCAAAAGACATCACCCCTCCGCGTGTCTATCGAATACATTTTTAGCAGTTTCGTTTTGAGTAATGTGCACATTAACTGACTAAAGATGAAATTCCCTGACCCAGATGAATACTTTATCGAAATTTAGCCGGTCCTCGAATAAACAAACCTAAGTTTAGCCGGCTAATCTTAAGTTTATGCTCACACCTATCTTTAGCCGTAACATATTCAACACCCAAATGACAACCAAAGTTCTGTTTGATTCTCCAACGTACAATGCAAATTCTGCAATTCTTCGTTGCAAAATCAAACTAGTGCCATCGACCAAAATTTGAGGATAATTTTTTCTTCCTCTTAATTATTGCAGCCAATTTTCTCCAATGTACTGAATTCAATAATTTATCGAATTGTTTCCATCACTTCTTTGCACAACAATTTATGGTTAATAACTCTCTGAAGCTTATCGACATAAGGAAATGCAGGAATAACAACGCCATCACCCATCGCGGCTCCTTCAATAATTCACACACTCATAACCTCCCTTTGGGGGAAAGAGGTAAACAAAAGTCAATTTCTACGGTTGTAAATTTCGTGAATTTGAAGGCAAAGCAAACTCGGCAAGGTAGGAGTGCCCCCGGCCGTATCAATTCGTTATGACCTCGTATGAATGGGCTTGTAGATATAATTTCTCCGATGAAATGAACTCTTTGAAGAATTCATAGGAAACCAAGTAGGGTTATACATCATCTCCCTTGCACTAAAGAGAGTTGTACAACGGAACTAATTGAATTTTATGGCTCTCGTGGTTGTATCCGGCTCTCTCCGAGCTGTTGAACTCGCCGATGTTCAACGTGCACTATTTCATACCTTTCGCGGTCTCTGAAGGAGAATAAGATTTCAAATTATGACGAACACAGTTTCCTCTTAATGGTCCAGAGTTTCGAATTTTTTGTAATGGAGCCTCCGACCTGCTTGAAATTTTTCGAGAACCTTTACACATTAAAACTTAAAAAGTTCTAAATCATAAAAACAACAATATTCATTGTTGGAATGATAATACTGTTTTTCTATATGCACAGATTTTGAGATAGCGAAATGAGGAGATTAGTGACACCGAATTATGTCCATCCTGCACATTCCTGAATAGAAACACCTTTCGACCGACCGTCAATACCTATCATGATAATTATAATGAATGAAAACCTATATTCCTTGACAGCAATCTCAACCACAGATAAGTTTTGAAGACAATTTGTATGAAATCCGAATTAAACCTGAATAATTTTGCAACTATTCTTTGTACATTAATGAAACTTCCTATAGAGGTGGATATACATCATGGTATCATATTTTGAAAAACTCAGGGTGGTCCCAAAGTCACTTATACTTATACAGCTTCATGGAACAGCCTGTATAACGAAACTTGCGTGGTGGGCGGCGTTTGGATATCTGTGGTATCTTGATATTCAGAACCCAAGGCATCATGATGAAATTCTGAAAATTAGAAGAATTATCATCAAAATTTAAAGATTCATTTTTGCGAAGCTGCAATTTTGGAACGCCTTATAGAACAAACCGGATGTAAGACCTTCGTGAAAATCTGATATATTGTTCTTAAGGTTCATATAAATATAATATGTAGAAATGGAGAAAATTCACTGGACCCGCTTTTCCTAAGTAAGTATGCGGGGTCCTTTTTGTTCAAAGGTGAAGTTAATCTTGGCTTGAAACTTTCTTTAATTCCTTTTACTTACATTGATGCAGAATGATTTTTGTTGAAGAATTTAACATTCTTGTAATTATCTGTTAATTCCTTCGGGAGATACCCATTCCTAACCACTGCATTTCATGCATTTCATCTTCGGGTTAATATTTTTGAAATCTACAACTAATGTAACGTATTCAAACTTGAGCTTAAGAAGATAACGAACATTAACTCTCCTCAAGCTAGTGCATATTATGATATTATACTTATCTCTTGTATTTTCCATGCAAATAACTGGATTTGGTATGCCTTCAATCAGTTCGTATAAAATTCAATTATGTTCGTCACATATTTTCCGAAGAGATTCGACATTGTGATAAATTACGTAATAACAGAAACTTTTACGTAGAACGGGCAACATAGCGTTGAATTAAAACCCAAAAATGTTTTGACAAGCATCATAACCCCACATTTTTGTACTATACAGAGTGAAATGTGTCAAAGTTCCATGGCCAACCGACTGCTAAAATAAAAGTGAATGTAGTATAGTAAAATACAGTATACAGTGGAGGCACAGCATTCTTAAACGGCTGTGGTAGAGGATACTCAGGTATATAATGATATGTCAAGATTCAAGTATGTCAATACTTGTTATGTTATGTGTGTTATGGCGTTTTTCTGCTACAGATAATTTGGTTCTAAAGAATTTGAATACACATTTTAGGAATCAATATCGCCCCTGATCTGTATAGTATTCCATACAGAGCATCGAGAGCGGCGATTGAAAGAATTAGTCGTTGATAGTTCGACAAGTGTAGAAACATTTTTGAACATGAATTACCTTCTGAAGTTGTGATAGTGCCAAATATATAAGATTGCAGTAAATTGAACGATTTAATTAACGGAGGCGCTACAAAAAAACCTGGGATGAGAACTCAATACAAACCTAGCAAATCGAGTTCAATTCAAGAGCCTTAGACTAAATAACCAGTGTGACATTATTTATGTGAGGTGAGTAGCTTGCCACCAGCGATCCTGACAATTCATAATCTATGACCGGAGGGAATCATCAGGTATCTTCACACCAGTTATCAATAACATCAGAACACCAATTCCATTATACTTGGAATCAGGGCCACTCCATCAACCTAATGGACGCTACAAGGTCTTATCGATCAAACTCCATCGCAAATTAAAACGTTCAGCTAGCCAGAACAATATCGGTAATGGGAAAGGTGCGAAATCCAGTTGTTATCTGGCTGTCGCCCATGATTTATGCCCTGTAGAATCGGACAATTTTTCTCGTGGACCCGCTTTTTCTTTTTTCGTTTTTCCACCGTTGGATCTAGACTGTTATAAATATTCCTCACACGTGGTCACGGATTTAAGTTATATCGGATGGCTGCAATGCGGTATAATCTAGCCTGTTATCGATATATGTTTGGCGAATGTACTGAAATCCAGGAAATGATAAGCTATGGGCGTTTTCGCGGTTTAGAGGGCAGACTATGTGGTGAAAAGGGTGAAAAAAGATGTTTTTAAACATCTCACATCGGCAAAACGGGTTCGGGGTCGATCTTTCATGATATCTCTGGATTTTCATCAGTTTCGAATTATTTGTAGGTACTATTCCGTGCCTTATATGTTTCTACTCACTAGCTTGGAAGTCTTGAAACACTTTTCTTCACTTCTAGATGTATGTACTGGTACAACCGAAAATTATAACCCTTTTGTCGTATGAAAGGACCAAATTACGAAGGCGTAGACGGTCCGCATAATAAAATATTTTTCGTTAAATTCCGAGTTCAAAGTCGTAATTTATCTAGTTCGGAACTAAATAAAATTCCAAGTTGAAGTCGGAATTTAGTTAAATTTCGTTCGTTTTTCAGTTCCTGAAATACAGTTTGCTTTTCTACAAATGTTCAAATTCAAATACCTTATACTAGGCGTTCCCACATTTATGACGAATGGATGATTATGTACACAGGGTGTAAATTATTATTTGAGTTTTCTTCTATGAGAGGTCATAACAATGATATGACAACCTTTTACATACAGGGTGTTCCATAACGACATGAATCTTTTCTTAGGTATATTCCGGATGTTTTATGCAAAAACTTTTCTCAATGAACAAGAAATCAGTAAACCTGGTGTGTTTTAATGCTTCTTCAGATTTCTCACATGAAGAGGTCATTAAAACGGTGAGAAATTCTCATAGAGGCTGCTCTATGACGAATTGGTTCATTTCCAAATATACTGAGATATTCATGAGAGGATTCAGATTTCACAAAATAAACACGTTGTTCTTTAATCAATATTGAACTTGATGTATTTTATTAAAGAAAATTATCATTAGGTATATGTTGTTGTATAATTATGAATTAATGGTAGTAGACAGGTGAAGGCCAGGTTGGGTACAACTTTCCCCCACCCCAGTACTGAAATAGTAACCATAAAATAACATTGTAAGGATTTTATGTATACATTGATACTTCTACTCATGAGGAAGTCAAAACTACAGAGTGAGAACCATATAAAGCTCGATTGAAATTACCTCTTCGTTGGAGAAAACAGAATCCAAGAACCATGTGTGCATAATATTCCTTAACGCTTTCCATTATGTACCTACACCTGTACCTATGTACCTACATATGGAAAACAAGTTTTTATAAAACATTCTTCATATCGAGAAATGACCGAAGCCGTCATGGAACAGCCTGTATAAGATTTTCATAATACATACATACATAACATATGATTTCATCATGCAAGGAGAGTTGAATAATATCAAAAAACATCCTGTATAAATAACAGTCACATTCATCATAAATGTACAAGCAATTTGAATGAATTTCAGTATTTACAGGAACACGCATTGTATAACGAAAGCAAAAACTCTCATCAATCCCTCTGTATATATGGAGAAATAATCTATGTCGTCGTAGAACACCCTGTGCATCTAGCCTGTATCGGTTTCGAAGTAAATAAAATTCCGACTTTGAACTCGGAATTTTTTTGAATTCCTACTTTGAACTCGGAATTTTGTTGAATTCCGACTTTGAACTCGGAATATAGTTAAATTCCGACTTTGAACTCAGAATAAAGTTAAATTCCCACGGAATTTAACGAAAAATATTTTTTAAATATTAGGTTGTCCTTCTACGCCTTCGTACCAAATTAACTGCACTTCAAAAATTTTAGGATAAATTATATCACATTGAAAAAAAAATACAATGTAGGAATAATTTTAATGTTCTTGGAATTGTATAGGCTGGGAATCATTTGGTTATGGTTATAGGACTAATGAAAAGAAACACTGTACTTTTTAACGAGTCGACAAATTGATTGTACGAACTCATGAATTTTTATGTCCTTTAAGTTCTTTTGACTGTATTATAACTTGGTGTAAGACCATGATATGATTGACACATGCTGTGTAGAAATGTTGAGTGAATAATTCTTTTGCAGTCCTGAAGAAATCAGCAAAGACTGATGAAACGTCGACTTAGTTAAAAAGTACAGGGTCGGCAAATTTTGATGTTTTAGCACTACAGTTTTTAAACCAGAGGAGATACACAAAATCTGATACCCCATTCTCGTTCTCTTTTTCTGAGAAACTAACAATTGTAGTAGTCATTTTTGGCCACTTTCTTTTGTTTTCGAGTTATAAGCAAAAATTGGAAAAATGGCGATATTGAAATAAATTTATATCTCCGCTAATACTGATGATAGAGCTCTGAAATTGAAACATTATACAGGCACTTTTTTACGTAGAATCCAGTGGCGTGTGCGCCTTTTTAGCAGGATTTTTAATTACGACGCTATTACCCAAAGTTATGTTTTTATAAATAGGAACACTAGTTTCCTGTGCAATTTTTTGAAAGCTTAATTCTTACTGATTTAAAAAATATATAACATCATATGGTTTGTATCAATATAAATGATAGAAAATGGTCAAAAACCTTTTTTCTCAATATATCTATAGTTTCAACTTTTGATGAGCACAGAAACATATAGCATCGTATGATTACCACTGTCTCCTTCTATAAGTCTTTTAATTATTATGAAAATTTATTAAACATATCTTGATTCAAATTTTGTGAAAATTGGTGAAAAGCATAGAAAGAATGACATTGCCGGAAGGAGACTGCTTTTGTTATAGGAAACTCTATTTTGCTGTGCTCGTCAAAAGTTGAAACCATAGAAATATTGAGAAAAAAGGTTTTTGACCATTTTCTATTATTTATATTGATACAAACCATATGATATATTTTTGAAATCAGTAAAAATTAAGCTTTCAAGAAATTGCACAGAAAACTAGTGTTCCCATTCAAAAAAACATAACTTTGGGTAATAGCTTCGTAATTAAAAAACCTGCTAAAAAGCCGAGCACGCCACTGGATTCTATGTAAAAAAGTGCCTGTATAATGTTTCAATTTCAGAGCTCTATCATCAGTATTAGCGGAGATATAAATTTATTTCGATATCGCCATTTTTCCAATTTTTGCTTATAACTCGAAAACAAAAGAAAGTGGCCAGAAATCACTACTACTATTGTTAGTTTCTCAGAAAAAGAGAATGAGAATGGGGTTTCAGATTTTGTCTATCTCCTCTGGTTTAAAAGCTGTAGTGCTAAAACATCGAAATTTGCCCACCCTGTACAGTGTTTCTTTTCCATTAGGTACTCCTATAACCAATGATCTCCAGCCTAAAAAATGCAATATTTCAGATAAAGTAAAAATTTTACGAAATGCTGAAAATTTCAAAAATTGTTAGCTCTATCTACTCTCCCTATATCCATAGGTGAAATACCTTCAGATGAAGCAAAATATCCTGATTTATCTCGAGAAAATATTCGCAGAGGTGAATAAATAACCATCAACCTTGTCTCTGCGTCTCCCGACTTCGAATAGAGCCTTGAATCGACCCATTTTTAAACCATACCCCCATCTACCCCAAACCCTTTAAGAACTGCTGACCATAAAATCCTTAACGACATCGACAAATATTCAATAACCCGAAATTGATGAACCACATTCAGGCGAAATAGTGCATTTTTACATAAATTTACATCGCGGAATCGCTCCTGCTACAGTTTTTCGAGTTCCTGTCCCTTTTTTTCACACCGTGGCGGCAGCCAAAATATGGCTCGTAAAATGCAGCACGAAGAGCGAAAAAAGAATGGACGAAAATTCGAATTTAATGGGTCGTTTAAGTGATAATTATCTGTGCTTTTCATATTTTTTTGTCCCGATTATACGTACTGAGGATAATTGGTTTTATATTGGAATATTGCATTACCACGATCAGGATGTATAACGCAAGTTCTTGGAGTTGAAAAAATTGGTAATTGAAATGATGTAGAGCGACATTCTATGAAAATTTTGTAATCAATTATCCCAGCATGACAATTACAGATTAATTTTTTATTGAAGTGGTCACAAAATGACGACAGGAGGATTTTCAAAGATTTTGGCCTAATTCGAAAATACTTACAAGACAGCAGTTTCATAATGGTGGCCATAATACATCAAATTTTATTTAAATTTGGTTTGTTCTAATTGGGGATCTTTGCAATCTTCTTCCAATTTGAATCGAAATTGGAAATGTTTTCGACATCATTGGAAAACTCAAGATTGCTACCACATGGATGAAGAGTTACGTGATTTTGATCCGATTCCTAGGACTGATTTAATTGAATCAATTCATCCAACCAAGTGATTCTTCAATTACATTACCAAATAATTCCGCTGGAATTCTCTCATTGAAAATCTGGAAGGACAATAGAATCGGAAGTGAATGCATTGCAATAAAATTTTTATCGATTCAACTCCGTCTAGACTAGATATTAGGAGTTTGTTTCCGAGATAAAAAGAAAAAATTTCACGGTATCTGTAGAATATATATTACTCCCATATTTCACCGAGAGGTATACCGATCTTAGATATGTGGGATATTTTTTCTCATTCCTGAGTTTGTCCGAGAAGGAAATATCGAGGGTAAGAATAATGTTTTCCATTAGGTGGGATGGGTTTTGCGAGATACTCATTTCAGTGAGTAGCAATTGTTTTTATCATCCATCTCTAGGCAATTCAAACAATGAAGTTTCCTTCCCAATAAAAAAGATTCTCGTATGACTGTAGTCACCAATACGAAACGTGTTCTCCTCTTGCTAGCCCCAACGAATTCTTTTACTCTGAATTGCACGATACAACAATTATGATTCTCTCAAAAGTGACCTGATGGATCTAATCCGATGAACTTGGTACTGAACCATTCATTGTCCAGCCAAATGTTCATGTTTTGTTTCGTTTTTGTGATGCCGGAGTCACCTTCCACAGTCCCGTACTTGAAATTCAATGAACTTCTAGGGGTTGTATCTCACATTTCGAAATCACAATCTCAATCTGAAGACCAAGACAGCTGTTTACAAAGCAGTGGTCCTACCAACGCTTCTTTACGGAAGCGAAAGCTGGACGCCCTACAGGCGACATATTAAACAGCTTGAACAAACGCAACAACGTCATTTAAGACAAATGATGCGCATCAGAGGTTCACAAAGCTTCAGATGCAGAAGTTTTGCAGCGCGCGAGTTGTATAACAATTGAGGATCAAGTAACGAGGGCTCGTCTCAGATGGAGCGGCCATATTCTGAGGATGCAAGACCCAAAATAGCTCTGTATGGCGAATTCACAGAGAGAGCTCGGAAACCAGGAGGTCAGTATAAGCGGTTTAAGGATAAACAGTGCGCGTTAAAATTATGTAACAAATTCATTTTCTCAGAAGAAAAATATTTGGCAACAAAATCCTGAAACAGGTCAATTTCTGTTTCACATTTACCAAATTTTTATGCATTTGTGTTGCACCCTGTGCCACCCCCATCAACCCTCTTAACTTTTTGAATAGGGAAAGTCGGTCATGTGGTACTTTTTTTTCAAGGTCTTTGTATCTTCTTCACAGGCGTGCAGAAATTTTCAAGGAAAAATTTTTTTTTAAATTAGTTAGTTCAAAGAGTTTTTCAGTGTGTGCACTTTGACATGTTTCAGGATTTTGTTGCCAAATATTTTTCTTCGGAGAAAATGTATTTGTTCCATAATTTTGACGCGCACTGTATACACTGCATCAATCCCTAAAATCAGTTAATGCCAATCATAATTGGGAACAATTAGCTTTAGACAGATCACAGAGGAGACCTTTGGTCCACAGTTATAAATGGAGTTGGTCCCTTCAGTCACAAGAGGGCACACAGTCGCCAGTAGCCCTAAGAAATTATAAGTTTAATCCCACCGATAGTTTAGTTTTTGAGTCTTTTTGTAGATTTATTCTCGGTAACGGGATACAGCAATGAAAAAGAATGAATGTATCTCAGCCATCTTGAATATTTTATATAGACAATTTTTGGCCAAACGACTTATTTTGATGAGTTCTACCTTCTGTCAAAAAAAAGCCCTGTATTTGCACACCTTTAATTGATAGGCCACGTTCACGACTGTTCGAAGGGATATAGAGGTGCTGTTTAATCTATAGAACCTTGAAGATCGATTCAATTTGATTTGAACTCGGTTTTTGGTTTTGCTTAGTTTCATTCTGATATTGGCAAAAAAACACTATAGTCAGTGTAAGGAAATAAAGAAGTACTGTGAAGTTGAGAATCAAAGTTATTTCTGAAATATTGGCAAGAATATGAATAGCTTTTCAACGTGATATCTTTATCTCAACGACCTTTCTTTCTGCATGTTGAAAAAGAGGAAAAACGACCTACCGAAGGTATAGTGGGCGAGAAATTTTTTCCACCTATATAACCGATACGTTCGTGACTTTCTCCATATCGGAAAGGGTAGAAAATCATTCGCATAAACGTATTATTCCAGGCGGGAAAGAAAATATATGGTATTATGGCATGTACGAGAATCAATATTTAATCCGTAGCAGAAGTCGGGATAAATCGGTCAGAAAGTTGGGAAATCGTGCAGAGTAAGGTCGAGAAATATGTAGTTTGGATACGGTTTTTCATTTTTGCACATACCCTCCAAATCGACCGGGATATCGCAACCTGGCTAGAATTATTGGTATTCGAAACGCTGCTGGCAAAGTTTTCCGGACGAAATCTCCTATTTTAACGTGAAAAAATCCGAGCAATTCCCCTTGAATGCCTGGGCACCGAGCGAAATCAATAGCACCAAAGCGAAAATTTAATCCTCAAAACTTCTTAACGAAGTTGAATACCTTGATATTCATTCAAATCAGTTTGTTGTGGGACTTACATTCAATTTGTTCCGGAGAGGGAATTTTGTAGGCTCAATATTGAGTAACGCGGATTAAATCTAATCAATTTGCGATCAATGGATAAAAAACTTTGGTGGACTAACGAAACTAAGTCTTTTTCATTTATTTTTTGTTCATTATTTTTGGTAATGGACTTTTGGAAAGCTTATGCAACAAAAAGATGATAAGCCCCTCTAGAATTTTCACTGTTTATGTTTCGAATTACGAAGATTTCCACATAGAAAAATACGCCCGCTGAGGTTCTCATATTTTTCTTGAAAATTCAAATTCGGTTCGAAATCGGATACTACTGGTAGTCCTAGAGCCAATAAATAGTTGATTTTGTTTAATATTGGTGGTTGAAGTAGAGGAATGCTTTACAGTTTCGTATTCAACGTTGATGTAGTGTTGCTTATTTGTTATTTAATATTCGCTGACGCTCAGGAGATACGGTGAGAAAACGTTTCAAATTGGCAGTAAGAGTAACAACTTGCTACTTTGTGTCATATTATCTGAGAATTGAAATACGTGCAACGGCTGACGAACTATGATTCTTTCGGAAAAATATCGTTTCTCGTCGACCTCGACAATCTCAACAAAAAATTACCTCTGACGTACTAATTCCCGATTCTCGAACGAAAAGTTGACTCTTTTTGACTGCATTTTTCGTAAACACTTTTCGTCCGCTCTGTTTGTCGCTTAGCAACAAATACGACAGTGGCGATTATAATCAATTTCGACAGCCAGGATTTGATAAAAATAAGAGTGCCTTTGACAATAACTGTCATTTGCTCTTGTCAAATTAAATCTTTACGAAATCTATTAGATATTACGAGTAAATTGAGAACGTGGTTCGAATATAAGTGTTCATTATAATCAAGAATGGATAGTGACAGAGATATGAATATCAGAAACACTTTTCATCACTCAAGTGAGTATATACTTTGATAAAAGTATGTGGGGTCGACGAAAACATTTAATATGCACCTTTGTACATAAATAACTATTCTCTTATCTATTTTCTATCTTTTTTCTGTTACACTATAAAATTCTGTGTGAGTATACTGAAATACAATTCGAGTACCACTATGATCTGAAAACACACTAAAAAAAAGTAAGAGCTTATGAAGATAAGTCGAATTCTACAACTCATTTAATGTATCATAACAAACTTCAAGGTTGTACACTTATTGATTATACGTTTACCAAGAACTTTAAAGAAATTTTTCTTGTAACGAGTTGTTGAATGACTTCTCAACGTTAATTATAAGAAAGCAACATATGGTTGAACGTCACTCACATACACATGTTACTCTCAGCGGGTTTCATAAAACTTTGATTGTCCGATCAACGAGTTGACAGTCACTCGATTTCTAAAACGAAAGCACTGGAATATTTTCATTTCTGGATATATTGAAGGAGTAGCAATTGAGAATAATTGAAGGGACGTATGAGCATCATAATTTGATGAGATAATGATATTCTGAATGATCATGACTGAATTATCGATTGAAAACAAATTGACGTCTATTCGTCAATCAAGCGTTCATTCCCCGATCAAGCTTTATGAAACCCGGGGTCAGACTTTCAATAGCATACATTTAAGTTCTTTTTTTGTTTTAAGCTGCAGAGCGATTTGCGGAAAAAAAGCAAGTTCTTTATTGAATCTGTTGCCAACAAAACAGCCTCGAAACGGACCTCAATGCATTTTTTCCCATCTGGAACGGTTCGAATATTCGAATTTTGAAATTTATCGACTTAATTCAGATCGGGAAAAACTGACGCAGCTTTCACGAAAACTCGTTTCCTTCGTAAAACAGCTTATGCGTTATTTATCGTCGGACATTTGGCAAGTACGTCGTCCTGTTCTGGCGAAACTGCATCGTGAAACATCGCTACTCCCAAATGCGGATATTAATCTCCCTTCCTGAGCGAGGGAGAGGGAGAACGAGAGCAAAAACGGGTGGGATGTAGTTTTTCGGTCAGAATTGCGAACAGGATAACCAGAACTTCGATTTGCTGACGTTCAAATCGATAGACCATTCAATTAGTCTTAATAATAGGGAATGATATCCATTTGGATACCGAAAACATTGACTTCGGCCTTGTGGTATAGAGCCTGATGAAGAATATCACCTGTGTGATATTCTACTATGTTGAAAAAAGGACTTTTCAGGGCAGGTTTAGTCTAAATGAAAAGTAAAGCTGAGTTCAATGGAGTAGAGTCAGGTAGAGTAGATCCGAGTTAAGTATACTAGAGTAAGTATAATAGAGTAGAGTAGAGAGTAGAACCTAACAAGGCGTTTGTTACATTGGCTCGCTCGTATCAATAATTGCATGATTCGAACGCTCATTCAGTCATTCAACATATGTGTAGTCGTATAGCCTAATGAACAAATTTTGTGAGACTTGTGATATTTTTTATGAAGTTTGATCACTCTGTTAAACAGAGATACCTCAATTATTGTATGAACATTTATTTTTGAGATGTTAATTTTTCCTATTGTGAATTTTTTTGTAACTGGATTTATTAACCTGTAGAAAAATGAAGCTGTTAATACATTAATTTATTTATAGCAGAGGAGATTAGAGAAGAGTAGAGTAGCGTAGAGTTGAATAGGGCAGGTTAGGTTAGATCACGGTACGGTAGGGTAGAGTGGAGTATACTTCATTCACTTTTATAAAAGCACTCGGTTGGCCATGGCAATTTGAAAAACTGTATAGTTCGAAAATGTATCGTATCTGGGAAAGCGAAACATTTGCGGAAAAAGTTATACAGCATAATGTCAATATTTTTGCATGCAGAGTCACTTCCTGAAGTTTGTCGCACTAACTCACTAACACCCTGAATTTATTTTGCTACGGAAGAAAATCGAATTATTGACACATAATGTAGGTACGCAGTTGCTTGAGAAGAGTTAATGTTGGTGTTCTTCTTTACCTAAAGGTCGAAGACATTACATCAGTTGTTGAATTCAAAAACATCAAAACCAAGGATGAAATGCACCTGATGCAGCGGTAAGGAATTAACGGATAATTACAAGAATGTTGCAGGTCTTAAAATAAAGTCTCCAAATGTCACCACTTTTTTGGGTCTCCTAATAGATGGAAATTCTTTGTCTTCTTTTCTACTAATACTTTCGCATTTTATATTCAAACATGAGATTTTCAGTTCTCTTCATGGTGAAAAATTCAATTTTTCGAACTTTATCCAAATTAAGAAATTCATAAAAAATAATTGTTGATATGACAACTTTGAGCGGTACCAAAAATTGAAGCATAATTTAGCTTCTTTCTAAAAAGCGAATCAATTATTTGTAATTCGAAATACAAAGTGTTTTTTTTACCCTGAACACTTTAAATGAAGATTAATGAATCCGGCCCTGGAATAATGGAATAATTGATATCTTTCTAACTCAACCTTAGCATGTGTCAATAACCTCCTAAGTTTCAATAATATCCGTCAATAAGTTTGGATTTTCTGATGGTCTAAGTATTTCCATGAAGTTGGAAAATCACCCTGTAGTTTTCTAGGGAAATCCAGAAATTAATTTTTTATAGTCAATCCGTAATCTGCTAGTCCAACTATCTCTGGTATGAGTATGTACAGTTACTCCCCGGACACCCTGTATAATCTCACAACCGGTGTGAGTACGAGGCATCTAATCAAACAGCAGAAATTGGGAGCCAGAAAAATCCTCGTATTAAAAAAAAGGCCCATTCGATATCAGATGTAATTCTTCGCAAACTACGGTCGCGGGGCGTTTTTCATCCGATTTGTAATCCTGGGGCAGATGAAATAGATGGGCCAGTGATTGATCAGGGTCCGAATTTCATTTTTGCGCAGTTTTTCATCCCGTCCGAAGGGACGAGAGATGGCAGATGCATTTGTCTTCGAACCCGGTTATCCCGATCATCCAGAGGCCGATCGTGGATCGTGACGAGATAATTGAAATTTTTATTGCGTATCTAGTAGTTTATTCGACAGGAAACGTTTTCCGATGGAATCCAACTTTTACGAATGAAAGGGTTGTTTCAAATGATTTAATTTATCCCTGTTATAAATCGGAAATGGAAGAGAGATGGGTGAAGATATACCTACAGCATGTCCCACGGTGCGGTGGCTGGCCTATTAGACGTTTACGGAGAACGGATCATAGGATTGTTCTGAAAATTTGGTTACTAGGGCTAATATATAATACTGAAAAAATAAGGAACATAGAATAGGTAAAAAATAAGAGGTGGTAAAACGCTCTATAAGAGCCCGCAGGGCTCCGAGGGAAGGAGGGCAAAGCCCGAGTTTCTGAGTCCATGAAACGCCCTTTCCATAAAGGTATAAAACGTCGAGATTGGAGCCCGGGAAATCGCTTAAAATAATTTAGGCTGTTTTTGGCGTTTTGGCGATAGGTGCAAAACTGCTTGGAATAGGGGCAATAGGGCGATCGCACGAAGCCGTTTATTGGACCAGGAGGGGCTAATGTTTTGTCACGAAGGACAGAATTAACAGGTGATTATACTCTTGACCACTTTTAAGACCCCCAAATACCCGAAAATTGCGTAAGAAAAATTGGGAAAAATTGGAGTTTTTGACATTTTCCAGTTTCATTTTTCCATTCGCTGTGAATAGAAAACCATCGAACATTAGTTGAATCGAAGTGTCATCTGTGGGACGAAGCACAAGTGTCACCTTTGTGACGAGGCCACGAAGCATAAGTGTCACCTATGTGACGATCGATGATCAGACAAAATTTGAACCACTCATAGAGGTGGATGTTTCACATAGATGGGAACATAGACATAGAGACGTGGACTGTACAATGCCAGCATGAAATTGGCTATTTTGCAGAAAGAGGGAAATGTACGTCGGGCCATTACCTGTCTCTTTTGTGTTCACATAGAGGTGAGTGCGGATCAATCAAAATTCTAAAAAAGGCCACTGCATGCCCGATGTTCAGTTTCATTTCATGCATAGATAGAAAGGGACATAGACATATAGACATGGACTGGACGGTCAAAAAAAGTGACAGAGAGAAACGCACGTCGGGCATGCAGTTGTCTTTTTCTAGAATTTTGATTGGTCCACACTCACCTTTATGTGAACAAAAATTGACAGGTAAATGCTCGACGATCATTTCTCTCTTTCTATAAAAAAGACATTTTCATGCTGACATTGCTCAGTCCATGTCTCTATGTCTATGGAAATGTCTCTATGTCTATGGATGGGAATCATACAGGATGGTTTGTTCTTACTATCGGAGTGATTGCGGATTATTTCGACTCGTGAGCGTTTATCACGTAATGATTTCTCTTCTTCAAAGTTAATATTAAAAAAAAAATTTCCTGGGGGCCCATTCATACATGTCTGTATTTTTCTTCAATTCATACGCATCGAACGATGTATCAAGTTCCCATATGAAAACCCGATGGTGTCGGAAATAAAGTCAAATTTCTATAAAATTAAGTTTTCCACCTTTAAGAATGCTTTACTAATTTTATTTGACAAACACAATAAATTCCTTTTATGCATGAGACGAACACCTTCAGTCGAATTTTTAATGATTTCAGAGTCTCACGAAACGTTGCAGTAATTCTACGCACGCTGAAAATGCCTTTTCACAGAAATTTGAATTTATTTCCGGATCCATGAGGTATTTATATAGGAATATGATACATGTTATGCGTATTTTGAAAGGATGGTGAATTTTGGAGCAGCATGTATATCACAAACCAAGTTTTTTCTACAGGAAACTCATCCTCAGGATCTCAGTGACTTATTTTCAAAATTTCATCTTACAAAAATATGAAATGACTATACTCCATTCACATTTATTTCGCAGTCGGTTGGCCATGAAATAATTTACTCAAGTTTTTGTAACTAGAACGGAGTAGAAGTAGGGTTGGCACTCATGAAATGTCGTTAATGTCATAACGCCGTTGCCACAACTAATATCAATTTTTATTACGAAAATGCCGAAAGTGACAGGGTTTCAGGAAGCGCTATTTAGAATTCATGTCCGCTCATTTGAATAGTTATACCCTGATATTCTAAAATCCACAATACGTCAGGTGGTATCGAACATATTCAATGTGAGAGAATTTATATAATGTTTCATCTGAATCTGGACGGCTTTTATTTCTGCTGAATATTTCCACAAGCAGAAAGATTGTGAATGAAGAGGATGACAAAGAATTTCCTTCTATTGGGAGACCCAAAAGAGTGGTGGCATTTGAGAATTTCATGTTTCAGTGAATTAATGCGAAAAGTTTACTACAGGATTTTCGAAAATTGATTTTTCTTCTTCAGTTGATTGATTTTTTTATTTTTCATTTGACTTGTCCTATACATTGTAAATGTCTTAAGATAAATAGAGACCTAATTATTTTTATATCTTATATCAACGTATTAAGATGAACAGCCACAAATACGCGCCAGTTGTTCTGTTAATAGCTTTTGCATGTGAAATTTTTGTTCGAAGGTGAAGTTCATCTTGACTTGAAACTTCTTTTAAGACCTTTTACTTACATTGATGCAAGATGATTTTTGTTGAAGAATTTAACATTTTTGTAATTATCTGTTGATTCCTTCGGGAGAATTCCCAACCACTGTATCACATGCATTTCATCTTCGGGTTAATATTTTTGAAATCTACAACTGATGTAACGTATTCAAAGTTCAGCCAAAGAAGATAACGAACATTAACTCTCCTAAGCTAGTGCATATTATGATATTATACTGATCTCTTGTATTTTCCATGCAAATAACTGGATTTGGTATGCGTTCAATTAGTTTGTATAAACTTCAATTATGTTCGTCGCATATTTTCCGAGGACATTCGACATTGTGATAAAAAAAGTAATATCAGAAACTTTTACGTAGAACGGGCAACATAGCGTTGATTTAAAACCCAAAAATGTTTTGAAAGACAAACGTCATAACCCCACATTTTCGTACCATACAGAGTGATATGTGTCAAATTTCCATGGCCAACCGAGTGCTAAAAAAAAGTGAATGGAGTATATATTGCATTGCATCCATGTTTTGGGAAAATATCGCAGAAAGTATAAGGAATAGGGATAGGTACTAGAAAAAATAGTAATAAGGTTATAGTAAAACGGGTGTCCAATTTGATATAAAGTTTTTAGTATTTTTTCGTATAAACGGCAACTTCACAACATCGAAAATATTTAGTGAGATAGATCAGAACCATTTTTTCAGTACAATCCATGATCCGTTCTCCATGAACGTCCAATAGGCCACCCACCGTGGGACACCTTGTACTGTATAGGTAACAGGAAACATATTATAACTTGTAAACTAATACAGTTGGTTGCAACAGAACTTTTCATCTTCAACGCTGCCAACGAAATAGTTGAGCGACGATGTTACAATGAAGTTCTTTGGGCATCTAGCTTCAACATTATGAAGATTGTTGATTTCCGTTCCATATCATAATCCATACTATCTTCTTACTCTTTCAGTTATTTACTATTCAAATCCTGATTATTTGAGATGCTGAACAAAGTATCCGGATGTGCCTGTGCGAGATGCTTTTGAATAAACGCCAAAACTGACTGATTTCTCATGAATTTTCAACAGGCGTCTCGGCTCCTGTTTAAGCCCGCTCATTCTCGACTCCAGGAGCTTTCTTAAGACGCCAACAACTTAAATTATTCCTTCGGGGAACAGGACAACCCTTTTCGAGTCTCATCCATATATTTCCGCGAAGCCATAAAGTCAATTTTGCAACAATAAACGTTTCCTCCCACCGAGTTACAGACAATGGCGCCAGTTTTTCAACGCCTAGAACTCGGTATTTCACGAACGGGTCGGTCGCTCGTTTGAAATTCAGATTCCAGGCCTGGCCCATGTATCGCAATTTAAAATGGAAATGAAAAATGCCTTCATTCGACAATCTGGTTGCGCGTCTTTCTTGTCTGCGGTCCCTTTGACGAGATAATAAGATAAAGCGTTTTTTGTTGTGGAGTGTATTCGGAAAATACGGATTTTTTACTAGTTTCTACTTAGATTCAGTTGAATTTTTCACATTTATCCCGCACTGGAACGTTAGCAAAGCAATGGGTCGATGTTTTTACGTGAGGTCTTAATGAAACTTGCTTCAGAAACAGTCACGACTGAAGAGTTTTTGATAAAACTTAGCTACAGCGAATTAGTCTGAAATGGATAGGCACAGGAAAATATACAGGCTGGTCGAACGGGAACTTAACACCTCGATTTTCCGACTTTAAAACGAAAATGTGGAAAATCACCTGGACCTGTCAATTCTGATTAGGAGGAGAACAAATATTACGCTTTTTTCAAACCCAAACTTCAACTCCTTTTTTTGCCGACGAGGTAGCGATACTGCTTTCTCTGCAGCGGGCGGTGCAATGGGCGAATCAAAAAATCTAGACGCCCTCTGCCAACTGAATTACGAAACTACTTTGTCAGTACTGCAAAGTCAAAACAAGTTTTGTTTCTTATGTTTTCCCTTATCTCACGTCGTCCAACAAAGTATTATAATTATTATTTGGAGAAGTTATATTGGGATTATTGTCTAGGTTTCTGAATAGAAATATTGATTCCGAGAAAATATTATAAAAGGTATTGATACCAGTGCTTTCAACTGGCAGGAGTTAGTTTAAACGATTTTTCTGCTAAATTGACGATTAGGAAATACAATTTCATAATTTCCATACTTCCAAATGAATACATTTTCTCATCTGTAAAACTTGTTCTGTGAGCCGATGTATTATTAGATCCTTTCGTTTGCATAAAAAGTGTAGCACTTTTCTACACTCGATTTGAGTATTCGTTTGCTGATTGAATTTACTCCAGTGTAGTGGAGGTGTAGTTTATCTACATCTCCTTTTGTCTATGTGTAGATAAACTACACTTCCTCTACACTGGTGTAAATCAAATCGAGTGTAGAAAAGTGCTACACTTTTTATGCAAACGAAAGGACCTTATGTCTCTTGAGATTTCAGTATGAGGAATACTTATATCAATACATGGAATTGAAATATTTCCCATAGAAACTTTAAAACTTTTACATAAACGCTTTACGTATTAAGATGTTTATCCTTCTTCACAAACTCAGTATATTCTACCTCAACATTATTACCAAGGTTTACTTCACAGAAAGAATCTGTGAAATAACAGGAAATTGTGTCTAGGTGCAGTGGATCACCAATATCATCGCTCGATTTTATTCCACAATTCATCCCCTTCAAAAGTATGTCCAAAGAATGTTGATCTTTCTTTACGAAACTAAATCAATCAATTCACTTCCGATAAATATCTTGATTTACTCGAAAAACTCTGTTAGGCCGTACAAATCTCGAAAAGAGTACTGACAAACGTCAAAGAAAGATATTATAATGAATGTTCGGATTGCTTGGAAGTAATTGAGGCATAGGTATAGCTATAAACCCACTACATAATTCTTTGAATGAAGCCAAACACAAAATTTGTGAGACCCTCCTGAACATTTAATACTATTTTTCATCGCTCAACTCTAAATATCCTCGCCAAAATAACTCTTTTAATAACCCAATTCAAAATTAAGGAAGAACTCAGGGAGCAAGTTGATGTTGAGGAGTTTCAAGCTCAATATGAGGAGGTATTATCTTCTTTTATTCCTATAGATTAATTTTTCCAATCAGATGTACTACAATTCTACAAATTGAAATTTTTTTAGCGTTGAGTTTCAAATTTGCTGCGCATCATTACTAATTTATGTCGGAAATTAGATTATTTTCGGCATATATTTGTGATGATACGCGAGCAAAATTTCAATCTTGAGGTATTAAAATTCAAACCAAATCCGTTGGCAGTTCAGTAGGCATCTGTAATTCTGGTAGCAACGCTGCCAGCGAAAAAGGAAAAATCTCAGTAGATCTCGCTCTATAATGAAACAAATTCGGACAGAGAGTTGCGCATCTATAGGTTATCTATGAGAGTACTGACAAACGTCAAAGTTTATTTACATTTCGCAGCGCCCTCAATGATAATTGGATTCGCGAATACTGCGGATTCATGTGGGGCAAAGATCATAGAGTTACTCTGTTACTCTGTAATCTTTGGTGTGGGGCTCTCACCCACTAAAACTTCCTCCTCAACAACAGCGCGAAGCACTTACGTTACTCTTTGGATCTACGATTCGATTCGAAGGGCCAAGAGAGTCATAGTTGCTTCCAGTTGGTCCTTATTGTTTCCTTTCTATAGCTTGCGGTCTTCTTCTTTGTTTCTCCGCTGCCGTTTCCGTTGTTTTCTGTAACATATTAGTCTTTGTAATGTGGAACGCATCAGTAATAGGAATACAATAGTGGAGTACTAACATTCTCTCATGGACTCTTTGGGTCTGCACCGAGTCCATGAATTCATGAACTCCGTTGCTATTGTTGCTCATTCTTGGTTTTCATTGCTCTCTTCAAAACAAGTCTTGAGATTCCTCGCAATTACTTAAGCCCGTGCACCACGACAAGGTGATGACCATCGCACGGGAAACTTCACTGCCCCTATAGAGGGTGCTCACAGCCCCTTGATGTTGAATAGGGATTAGGGGTGTTGCGATAACTAATTTTGAAGATCGTATCGAATACTATATGACCCTACAATTTTGCTTCAAAATATCCATCGATAATGAAATAACAGCGAAAATAGTGAAAGAGACAGTATGGAATTTATCTCGAGAATATTATTCGTAACCGACACATTTCAAAGTCATTCAGTAGTTATGATAATTTTTTTCCAAAAAAGTATTAATTTTCGTCCAAAAAAGTAGACGGACCATGTTTTCGATTTTCCTTAGTCTATCGTGAATTTTCAAGAATGTTACAAGTGTGTCAAAGCGATTGTAAATTTTGTAGTAGAATTAAAATTGTGTATTCCGTCGAAGAAAGAGTGGAAATGATAAAATTGTTTTTTAGAACTAACGACTCTACACGAGAACAACAGCGTCATTATTCAACGAACCTCATTCTGGAAAATATCTATCCGATGCTTTCGTTGTGCAATTGGTTGCCAAATTTGACGTTACTGGTTCAGTCGGAAACAAAAAGGGGGTGCATGAAACAGACGAAGCGAGGGACGTGGCTGTCTTAGTTCATGTAGCAATGGATCCGCCTTTAGTACTAGGAAATTGACTGATGTATCTCGTGTTTTACGCAGAGAATCATGAGAATCCTTAAACAGCATAAATGCCATCCTTATAAGATACGAGTTGTTCAGGAACTGAATGAGGATGATCGTGATCGCCGACTTCAGTTCTGTGATATGATCAGTGAAATGATTATATAACGGTAATCAAAACTACATGTTCGATATCTGTTTTTCTGACGAGTGTTCATTTTACCTTAACGGCATTGTAAACCGGCATAACTGTCGGTTTTGGTCCGATGAAAATCCAAGATGATTTCATGAGCTTCCCCAAGAATTAAATATTTGGGCGGGTATTTATGGAAATCTCATAATCGGCCCTTCTTTTATCAGGTAATATCACTGGCCAAATTTATTTAGATCTATTGGAGAACGCTACTTATCCAGCCCTCGTGCAAGTATTGGAGAATGCAGAAGACCATCAAACATTTTCCAACAAGATGGCGCACCACCTCATTTCGTTCAGCCGGTGCGTCAGTTTTTAGAAGAAAATTTTCCTTACGCCTGGATTGGAAGAAGGGCCCGAAGAGGGGAAATATTGGAGTGGCCACCCTGATCACCCGATCTGGCTCCAGTCATCTGAAATCCAAGTTTTACGCTACCTTGCCTGATTCACTGGATTATTTTCGAACTCAGATCAATAAGGAATGCCGTCAAATTACACCAGAAATCTTGAGTAATGTACGGCAAAACTTTATCACTGCATGGAAGTGAATGGTGCCCATTTTCACCATTTAATGAACTAATTACAAAAATAAGTAAGTAATCTCCCACTGTTTTACCTGTAATTTCGTTATCAATGGAAATTTTGGAGCGAAATTTCAGGATCAGATAGTACTCTATAAGATCTTCAACATGAGGTATCGCAAAACCCCTCATCCCTATTCAAAATCAAGGGGTAGCGCTCACCCCCGTTAGGGGGTTGCAGTTACGGGATGCAAAGAGTGGAAAAGTTGTTTCTGCTCAAATCAAAAATTGACGGGTTTAAGTGATTTTCCACATTTTCATTTCAAAGCTGAAAATCGGAGTGTTTAATTTTCGTTGGAACACACTGTATGTAATATGTTCAAGAAAATTCACGTGCCAATTCACATGAAATTGACGATGATCGAAAATCATTCTGAAATTGAAAATTAATTGGATTTCCTCTAAAAGTCACGAGTAACGAGAAGAAACCAAAATAACTGGATTGCTCGAGCCAATTGGTCCAAAATATACTGTAACGCCCTTTTCTCGGGTATCTCGAGCGCTCGCTATTCTTTGAAGGGACAAATAGCAAACCTACCCTGGTGACTCCAAGTCGAAGACAAGGTTCGGTGTTAGCTGGGATTATCTGGGATAACCAGTGAAAGTCGAAATCGGAATTAACAATTGTATTCGTTGTCTCGTAGTAGGAAATACAACCGGCACAATTATTACAGTTTTGGTCGAGTGAAAAGCGTAATACAATAGAATAATAGTCCATTTTACAGAACTAAGGTCTTCCTCGCAATCAAGTACAAATTTGCAAAATGGTGGATTCGCGGGATGAAACGGACGGAAAGAGAGAAAAAGGGGATCCGATCTCAAACGTATTGCTACGGAATCGTTCGCCAGCCAGAACCAAAAATATCCTGAACAGATAGGATAATTGGGGCTCAGTTTCAAACTACGGGATAAAGGGGTACACAACGGGTTACCACGCTGGTTTCGGTTTTTGATGTGTTTTCACTCCAGCCAGAAACTTAATCCCAACACGGAGAAGGGAAATAGGATTACAGGTACACAACGGGCTACCACGCTGGTTTCCGCTTCTGACGTGTTTGCACGCCAGCCAGAAACTTCCCCTAACGCAGAGAAAGGAAACAGGGTAAAGGGTGTAAAACGGGTTACCACGTTGGTTTCCGTTTCTGACGTGTTTGCACGCCAGCCAGAAACTTCCCCCAACGCAGAGAAAGGAAAAAGGGTAAAGTGTGTACAACGGGTTGAAACTGAGGTTTCCAAGTAAAACACAGAAGGCTATCTTACCTCTGGACTCGTTAACGGAGTGCTGTGCGGTTGGATCTGGCTTCTGACGGCTAGTCGTCACTCGGCACACTTATCTCGTATATTTGATAGCGCGAACAGAAAAAAAGACAGAACTGTATTTCACGGCAGATAGCAAAAAGAAATCTTTTAGAGTTCACTTATAATAGATTTGACAAAGTATCCTGATTTTATACCGGCCGGGGGGGTGCGGAAACACTTCCAGACTATGTTGGAATCCTGAATTGAAAACCGAAATTCCTCTCAAGAATTAAAATCAAATAAAAATTATTCACAACAAAACAATTTTTCTGAAACGGGGTGCATTTTTTCGTAAAAAAAATGAATCCTCTTTACAATACGAGTGAGAGTGAAGCAGAGCGAACTGTGTAAGGCTTGCCTCAGTCTTCAAATTCAGATTAGTTCTGTCAGTTCCTGCTTAATACAATTGTTTTCTGAAGCTGTAATATTGGATGAGAAAACCCGTGTTGGGGTGACGTATTTGTTATATTCTTATTATAAGGTCTAGAAAGATAATTCCTTGAAGAGTCCAAATATCAGTTACGGAATCAGATCTTTCTTTTCTCAACTCTTTTTCTTTGATATGTTTGCCTAACATGTAAATAGATTCAAATTCTCCCAGAGGGAATTTTCACGGTAGCGAAAGAGCAGCTGTAAGAGTCCTTGCGAAGAGAACTCCTTTGTAGTAGGTATACCCATGATCTGAATTGTGATTCTATAATAGGGAAGAATACTGTTGTCTCTCTACTCTGTGAAAGTCGATTTGCACGAACCAATCCAGCAGAAACACCGAAATGATTTTCCGGAGAACACCCTTTCTCCTTATTTCCTCCAGGTGTCAATGAATTTGTCGAGCGATAGGATCCGGTGCCACTGTATCGTTTCTAGAATTCAGACTTGGGGCCATTAATTTTTAAGGCGTCGGTTAATTGAATTCGGAACGCTGGAGTTTCAGCCGGAGGTGCTGTATCTTGAAAGAAGGGAGTTTGGGTGTCGTTTGCGTCGGTGGACCAGGAATATAATCAGAGAATTTCGTGAGATCCTTTTCTGGAAATTATCTTAACAGTTCCTCCTTTTCGTAGTAGAAGCAATCAGCAAGATGCCATAATAATCATCATGAATATAATTGAGAGGAATTCAATTTGTTCATTGAATCTCGCTATTTTCCTAATCTATGGAAAGTTGCTCTTGGAAAACCGATTCCGAAAGTTAAAAACCTTTTTCAGATCTCAGAATTATGAGTATATTGCCGAAAATTCTAGGGAAAATACTTCATAATCAAATCATCAATTATCTGAAATCCAACAATTTACTGCCAGATACTCAGTGTGGATTCAGAAAAAACTATAGCACTGCGACCGCACTTGCGACTGTAACCAGTGATATCATATCTCACGTCATCTATTTGGGGATCCATGCGGTCATCCTGTCTGTATACCAAATTTCATGAATTTCTGATGATTCAAATAATAATACTAGAAATCACCCTGTATCAATAAAACAAACGTAAAACTCATATTGTGGGTTATTTTTTGAACCTGCTCAATGTCAGCTCTCACTGTATGCAGTATGCAGTACGTACAGTTTATCAGGATTCACCCTGTATAAGGATTATTTCAGAAAATAATATACTTATAAGTATGAATAATAATCAATTCGTACAGCACTTTATTGAGTCGAAATTTTCGTCCCAGAACAATGCCAGAACCAACAAAGTTCTTTTGTATTCGAGTCAGCTACCAGGGTCTTGTCCTCCGCTAATGGAATTTGGACAGATGGCGGCTACAGCCAGTATTTTAATAATAAAGATTGGAAACGAGTACGTGCGCTAATCTATCATCGGGTAAAATTAATTTTTCACGCTTTTTCTCACGAAATAATGATGGTGTTCTGAAGTTTTGTAGGGTGAATTCCGATAATGAAGCTCTGGAGTGAACTAGGGAGCGAAGTTGAGTTTCTCTTGCAAAATTTACTCAGATATTTCTACAATTTTTTCAACTAAAATATCAGAGAGGAATTTCGATAAAATTTCAAGTAAAGATGAAAATCTTCATTGCTTTTTATGTTGTTAAATTAGGTTAGGTTAGGTTTACCTAGGAAGTTCGGTTATGGCAGCTTAGGTTATGCTTAGTTAATTGAGGTTACATAGGATCAATCTAATTTGGATGATGTTAAGTTAGGTCGTAGTTTTTTGTGTGGTTAAATTAGCTCAGGTTAGGCCAAGTTGATGTAACTCTGGGTTTGTTCAGGTCATATCAGGGAAATAGATTTTGCTTCAATTATAGTGGCTTCTCAGGTGCTTTCAATATTAGGTAGTTTCCCTTTCCGAGAGAATCTGCCTTCCAGGTTGGTGCGCCTTCAAATAAATCCACGTTTGGTTTGCTTTTCGATTGAATTTGCTTTTCAGATTTACTCGATCTCTTTTCAATTGCATTTCATTGCAAAATTGGCAACTACTGTCAATCGCAATGATTACATAGGTGATCATCCTCATCTCAAAACATTGCCCAATGATTCCTCAAGAAAATTTCCTGCCCATAAACAACCATCTGCCTCTTATCAACCTGACGTGTCCTGCAGATGTAATGTGATGACAATGGGGAATTCTCCTCAATTTGGGTTATCACTGCTATGCAAGTTTAAATTAAATAATTATGTATTTCATTCATGATTTTTTCAAATGTACCTCGGAAACTATTCGAAATCAGTCTTCAAATATGGGGTTTTAAAATTTGAATTGCTTGGTTTCAAGTTAACGATTTGGCAACAGCGCCTACTAGGAAATAAAAAGAACAATGTCCGATCAGCTTATTTATAAAATAACAAATGTTGATTTACAGGAGCGTAGGTACTTACTGGCGAGCCTCAACTGCAACCGGCCATAAAAATCCCATAAAATTTTACGACCTTCCTCATTCGTCGCAGACTTCATAGACAGCCATCTTTGTCTACCTCATCAAGATAATGTATTTGTTGTCCTTTATTATCAAGGCATATTTCAGTCGATGTTGCCAACTTGTGTAATTGAAATGAAACTCTTTAAATTTTAAATATCCGTTTTTATTTTTCATTCAAGTGCTTAAAATAATTTTTTTGGGGAAACGGTTGAAATGGTTATTTCAAAATGTCACGATTCAAAGATATTTCATAAAGAATACATTATTTTCGTCAGAAGGAGTATTCCCTCTAACTGGCGTACAATTTGATTTAGCACTGTTAGTGCAATCTTACCTAACCTAAATCTGACCTATGTCATGATAAGTTAACTGTCGCACCAGTTGAATTTTATGTTCTTTTTTCTTTTTTCCCTTTATGTTTAAAGCACCTCCAGTGCTAAGAAGAGATACTAAATGAAGTTTATGAATTAAAGAGACTGGTACTGGTTGGTATTCATTATAATCGTTTCCCACATCTATTATTTGCCAAAATCAAAAAACGTCCATGTCTCAGCAAATTCTTAAACTTTCGCGTTAGTATTGATCGATCTCACATGAAAGAAGCGTTAAAAAAAGGCGCAAAAGTGATCAGATGGACGATGGACCCCTTGGCAGACAAATTCCTCAGAAACTTCCGCACTACGAAGTCCCAAACGAGGTTAACTACAAAGACCCTACGTCTTTTCCTCCGACAAAGAGATGCTTGCCAAATAGCCTGGCAAATATGATATTCTCCTTCCCCTAAACAAAATAGATGGCTGTACACGCCCGCTCTTTACTATAAGAAGAGTCTGAATATATCATGTAGCATCCGAACCCTTTTTGGAACGTACCCCCGCCTTTTTGTTTCATTAATAACGCGAACTTGAGATGGAGCCTGAATATTTATTTGGCAGGGCACGAATATTTGGCCGGTTTGATCTTTTTAGGGCGGATTTATGGACGCTTTCAACGCATACATCCATAAGGTTGAATGACTCGAGAGTCGAGCATCACGGAAGTTTTGGAATTTTAACTGTGTGTTCAACGAAATCTACTGTCTGTGAAGATGACCTTAATCATCTAAACTTTTTTTGCCGACCTCCACAAAATAGTAATTTACGTTACAAGTCCGGAAAATATATTTTTTTTGGACAAACAGACAAAATCCTAGGATGAGCCGTAGGAAAGTCCTGGAAGTCTGTGACTCCAAAAAAACTATTTTCGGGCGTGTTGCATACAATATTTTGTGGGCAACCGTGTAGAATAACAAATCTACGACATATTTTGCGATAAAAAAATGTAAAATTTTGACATCTGATTTCATATGAACTGTCAGCCGCTATTTCGTTGCTATGGTTATGATCAACTGCATTTATCAAAATCATACCTATACTCCATTCATTTTTATTTTAGCACTCGGTTGGCCATGAAATAATTTTCTCAAGTTTTTGTAACTAGAACGGAGTAAGGTTGGCACTCATGAAATTTCGTTAATGTCATAACACCGTTGCCACAACTAATATCAATTAATATTACAAAAATGCCGAAAGTGATTGAAAAATAGAGAAGACAGGGTTTCAGGAAGTGCTAATTAGCTCATACAAATTGTAGGTAACCCTGATATTCTAATATCTACAATATATCAGACGGTAGCGTACTTATTCAATGTGAGTGAATTTATATAATGCTTCATCTGAATCTGAACGACTTACACTCTGACAAAAAAGTATCCGGAAATTCTCATTTAAATTGCCCGCGTTGAGTTTTTTCAAGTATTTGAAATTTCTGTATGTTGGTAGGACTGTTCGTAATTACTATGCCAAACATGAGCGCGGTCTGTCGACTAGTTTGTTCACGATAGGTGTTGAAACCAGTCGACCTCAGAAGTAGTCTGCGAATTTTACAATGGAAAGAAATTCGTCTCAAATTTTGTGTTTTGAACGAAATTTCGTGTAATGACTCGTTGAGAATGCTAGAAAAGGCTTATGGAGACTCTGTTTTATCGAAAGCCCAAGTGTACGAAAGGTACAAAATCTTTAAAAACGGTCGGGAGATCGTCGAAGATTTGCTTCCTTCAGGACGACTGTCGACCTCTTCAGCCAACGATAACGTCGAAAAAATCAAGGAAATTGTGTCAAACGGTCAATAAGAACTTCTATTTAACTGTTTTGAGACGTTTGCGTGAAAATATTCGCCGTAAACGGCCGGATTTGTGGCAAAACAATTCGTGGATTTTGCATGACGATAAGGCGCCAACTCATCTAGCCACGATTATTAGCGATTTTAAGACCAAACACTGGATAAATACCATCGACCAGCCACTTTATTCGCCTGATCTAGCTCCGTGTGACTTTTTTCTTTTCTTCAGACTGAAATTACCGCTCCGGGGAACCGGATTTGATTCCATAGACGCCATAAAAGAAAATTCGCAGAAGCAGCTGAAGGCCAGCCCTGAAAGCGCCTATAAAAAATGTTTCCATGATTGGAGAAGACGTTGGCACATGTGTATCGCTTCAAATGGAGCATATTTGAAGGAGATTCAATAAATATTGAAGAAGTTTAATATTTGTGCGTTTTATTTCAAATTTCCGGATACTTTTTGTCAGAGTAGTTTATTTTAACTGAATGTTCTTCACAAGCAGAAAGATTGTGGGTGAAGAGGATGACAGAGAATTTCCATATATTGGGAGACCCAAAAAAATGGTTGCATTTTATTTAAGGGTTAACGAATGCGAAAAGTTACTAAAGTCGATGAATGTCATCGTAGAATAAGTTCCAGAAAATTATTTTTCCTATTTTTTATGTCCCTACATTGTGAATGTCTCAAGGGGTCAATAAATATATAATTATTATTATTATATCAAAGTATTAAAAATAAACAGCCATAAATATGAGCCAGTTGTCCTGTTAATTATTAAATCATGTGGAATTTTTGTTTAAAGGTGAAATTCCTCTTGCCTTGAATCTTTTTTCAATTCTTTGACTTCCATTGATGCAAGATGATTTTTGTTGTATAATTTAACATTCTTATAATTATCTATTGATTCCTTCGAGAGATACCCATTCCCAACTCACCGCATCATATGCATATCATCTTCGTGTTAATTTTTTTGAAATCTACAACTGATGTAACGTATTCGTTTAGTCAAAAAAGATAACCAACATTAACATGTCCTCAAGCTACTGCATATTTATTATGTGTCACTAATTCAATTTTCTTCCATAGCAAAAATAAATATATTTAAAAACTGATCTCTTGTATTTTCAATGCAAATAACTGGATTTGGTATGCCTTCATTAAGTTTGTATGAAAGTAATTATGTTCGTCACATTTTTTCGACTTCATATCTTCCGAAGTGATTCGACATTGTGATAAAATACCTAATTACTGAGACTTTTACGTAGAACGGACAACATAGCGCTGATCACCTTTATACAAACTTATTGAAGGCATACCAAATCTAGTTATTTGCATGAAAAATACAAGAGATCAGTTTTTAAATATATTTATTTTGCTGTGGAAGAAAATTGAATTATTGACACATAATTTGCAGTAGTTTGAGGTGAGTAAATGTTTGTTATCTTCTTTGGAAATTCTTCGTCATCCTCCTCATTCACAATCTTGCTGATTCTGGAAACATTCAGCTAAAATATAAGTTCGCTACCGTCTAATATATTGTAGCCATTAGAATATCAGGGTTACCTACTATCTGAATGAGCGGACCTGAATTCTAAATAGCACTTACTGAAACCCTGTCTTCTCTCTTTTTCAATCACTTTCGGCATTTTTACAATATTAATTGATATTAGTCAAAGATTAGATTATCTCTTATCTTTGATAATACACTGCGCAAAAAAATTAACACAGCACATTCTCAATGATAATTATTTTTATCAGAATTATGCATGCATATGTTATCCACTTTCAACGGTTTTCTTCAATACAGATGTTTTTTCCCAGCAGGTATAAAAAAAGATGATATTATCAGATTTTGAATGTATTGGCTCCATTCTAAAATCAGTTGTTCTCGATCAATTCTAGTGATCAATAGTTTTTCTTTCGTTTGATTTTCTACACTCGATCGCTATGCAACGCGAAATACGCAATTTGACCCAAGAGGAATGTGCCCAAGCGGTAGTTTTGCGAGAAGAAGGGTGGACATACACAAGAATTGCAGAAAAGTTTGGAGTTTCCCATACAAGTGTTTCCCATACAAGACCAGGACAGGGTAGACCACGGGTAACAACTGCCATTCAAGAACGTTACTTGAGAGTTTCTTCGTTGAGACAATGGTTTGCAACCGCTCGCCTCCTTCAAATTCAGCTTGAGCAAACTCATGAGGTGCAAATTAGCACTCAGACAATAAGAAATCGCCTCAGAGAATATGATTTAAGGCCTGGTGTCGCGACAAGAGGCCCAGCTCTTACCCCAGCCCATCGAAGGGCGCGTTTAGATTTTGCGAGAGAGCATATCCATTGGAAAGAGGCCGATTGGGAAAGAGTTCTCTTCACAGATGAGTCTAGAGATTCTGCCTCTACCATTGTGATCGACTTTCCCTTGTATACAGACGTCCACATGAAAGATATGCTCAGTGCAATTTCCTGAATACTACTGGTTTCGGGGGAGGATCGATTATGGTATGGGGTGGAATATCTTTGACTGCTCGCACAGACCTAGTGGTCGTTGATAATGGAGCTATGAATGCTGATAAGTATATAAGGAACATCCTTGAAGAGCATATGTAGTGCCATTTGCCCCATACATTGGTGAAAAAATTTCATTTTTATGAACGATAATGCCAGACCCTATCGTCCGCGCATCGTTCAGGAGTACCTTGAAGAGGTTGAAGTCTCTCGAATGGAATGGCCAGCAAGAAATCCATATCTCAATCCAATTGAGCAGGTTTGGGACAACCTCAATAAAAGGATGAGAAGTTCAGAAAATCATCCAGCTACTTTTAATGACTTAGGAATCCAACTCGGAGAAATCTGGGAAGGATTAGATCAGAAGATTTTAAGATCACTCATTTTGAGTATGAACCGTCGTTGCCGAGCTGTAATTAACGCAAGGGGTGGAAATACCAAGTATTAAATCACTTATCAGTATTTCAGTATTTTGAAAATAGTTCATTTCTCTTCTTTCACAAAAGATTAGGTGAAATCCTGAATTTTTCTTCCATTTAATGTGTCTTGTTTCGTTCTAAACCTTCCCGAGAGAACATGAAAAATAAGTTATAAAGTCAATGTAGAGTTAACTTTCATTTAAATTGAGATTTTCAGAATGTGCGTTAATTTTTTTGCGCAGTGTAGTTGTGGCAACGGCGTTATGACATCAACGCCATTTCAAGAGTGCCAACCTTACTCCGTTCTAGTTACAAAAACTTAAGAAAATTATTTCATGGCCAAGGAAGTGATAGAATAAAAGTGAATAAAGTACACCTAAAGATTTTCATATTTACAATGACAACAACGGCTTGATTCTTTTCGGCCCGTAAATGCTACTTTCTCGAAGAAAAAGAGTCCGGGAAGTGGGTACATCCCGAACGCTTGCCAAAAATGACATTTTACCCACCGAAAAGTCGACTATTTTTCGAGGCAAGTATTTTTCGTCCAATGGGCCACAAGGTCTGAGTTCAGGGAGGTGGAAGCACGACACGTAGCAGAAGAAGAAAAATATGCACCTCGGCCAGAAACTGTATTGCCTCACCTGCTTGTTCTCCTCGGCTGCGCCTCAGCTATCAATTTGCAGGTTCGACTATAGTAGACAGATTTTCGTCCTTGGTATATAAATATCCATTTCGAAGATAAAAAATGACAAGCAATTTCAAATAGGAACCTTCTGTTATCTCTGGATCAACTCCGTGGCTTCCTCAGATTTCATTATCGTCCCGCGATGTACTCCAAATAATACAAGTTTAATTTCCTGTTCGAGTAGGAATTATGGATTTAATTCGATACCGTACTTCCTTCGAGAAGCTACAAGACTTCCCCCTTACCCCCTTTCAAACTGCAGCCACCGTCGAACCCGAATCCACAACATCCTCCCAGTATCGTTGATGAAAATCGAAAGACATTACCAACATCTGGCACGATTCAATCACTAAGAATTTTCTGGGCCTCCTTAGTGAGGCGAGCAATCCGCTTTTCCGCGAGAAGTTTGAATTTTTAATGAAAACGGGGGACCTGAGTATCCGGTCGCTGTCTCACTCCATGCCGGGCATTTCAGATGAACGAATGTATCAATTCTTGGTGCCTCTAGCTCCGGAAGAAAATTTATTCGGTGGATATGTTTTTTTTCTATTTTATCCGGAATTCGTCAATGTTTTTTTTTTTGCTTGCTCAGAAATAATTAATATTCTGAGCGCGACATAAAATGCGAAAAGAAATACTCTTTTTCATCCACTATCGCGAAAATATTAATTTTGAACGAGATCAATTCAGATACGCAACACTCGCTGATATGGAATCAACTAAATAGCATCAGCAACTTTCTATTATATCGCCTGCTAGCTAGCCTCGGCTACTATTTTGCTTGCTCGACTTTAATAGACAGTTTTTCGTCCTTCGTACATAAATATCTATTTTATTCGAATAATTATTGTAATATTCGCCCTACATTCTCACATCCTGGATTATTCATGATACGTTTAACCCCGTCCACCAAGCAAAGTGTGAATTTATTAGCTTCCAAAGGTCGCAGACTATAAATCGAGTTAACTCTCATCTACAATTCAATAAACTGGCCATAACTATCATTTACGCGATGAATACCAACCCCCCTCATTGATATTCAGGATGCCAACAACCCCAATGGTTCTATAACACGAAACCAACATAATAATCCTTCCCCTAACCAACAAATTTTTTCAGCGCTCGCTTAACATCTTTCGCTCAACAACAAGGCATTCATATTCAGCGCACAGCTGCAGCTAGTCTCGGGAATTTGGGCTTTCCACGCTTTCGGAAGGCAGAAGACGCGGGAAAAACAAGCGACAGCCTATGCGGAAGTAAAATCTGCATCCGCTTTGATCAGGAACCGCACACGTTTCGGCACATATCCCTAATGGGATATTTATGTTCTATGCGCGGACTGCCAATGAGATTTTCGTCAGGGATACGGATGCCTTCCGTTTATTTTAGAGTTTGTATGTTGGATGAACTCTTGAAGGGGTTATCCGACAGCTAACTCAATTTGGCTTTGAAGTAATACTATATTATATCGAATTTTAGTGATTCCACAATCGCAGTTGCCGCACGAAATACTGACTTCAAAATATCTAACTCAAAGATGAGGAATGTCAATTTCTGTTCATATCCACCTTTTCAACCGAGAAAACCCAAAAACTGAATTACATGATTTTCAGTGAGATTTAACCACACAAGTGTTTCTCTATCACAGTGGCATCTTCGGTTGGGTAAGGAAGGCAGACACATCTTAGTAAAAATCATGTTGTTGAAGTGGATTCAGTATGAAATGACGTTACAAAGTTACGAACGATGGATCAGTGCCAACTGTAACCACTCCAGAATTCGCATAAAACCGAGCAATTTCTTACAGTTTATGTTGTCAACACTATGCTACGTTGCCGGTGCACTAGCAATTTATATAAATCGTTTTGGCCGAAGAGTTACGATAACTCCGTCAAATTTGGTTTCGAAAGGAACGAATGAGAATGTTTTGCGGTAGTAAATGAACATTCCACCAAGCTTGCATTCTTTCAACACTATTCCAACAAAAACTACGACATATCCTCTAGAAGCTTCTGGCCGTCGGCTCTCCCCTAATTATTGGACAGATCTTCGTCAGGACATCTGGCAATAACGTCTGCCCTACGTCACGAAATCGGCTTACATAAAACACAAGGTCGTTATCTGAGTTCTTCTTTGATCAAAAGAAATGACGAAAACATAATGAAAGGGCGTTTGTCGCGATCAAGAGGCTTTGCTCCCCCTCCATTTTTAATGACGCTCTTCACCTGAATTGCTAAGCCTCTGGGCGGTGAATTCCTTAATATTGTTCTACATTTTCATCGATTTTCCCGTTGAGGAACTGATATCGATTGAATATACTAAAACCTCATTGCTTGCCGGTGAGTTTCTTTCATTTCGTGTAAATGAATATCTTTTGAGGAAGGTTTGAAAACGTTTTCTTCGCAGAACATTTCAATGGGTATTCAAATGATTCGTCTTACGATGATAATATCACGCTTTCAAGATTTTTCAGATGAATTTTCTCAGTATTCAGCTTTGGCATCACCATATTCGAACCAACTGCCATGATTAAAAGAGCTGTTTCCATAATGTTGTCAAATTTTAATTACATGAATATGCTTTCGAATAATCCAGCTGATTCCTATAATAAAGCTTTTTTAGAATTTAATCATTTATTTTTTCATCACCTTACATTTCTAGACAAGGAGAATCGAATCGAGAGATGCTCCCAAGTACGGCAAACGACCTTCTGCCGACCCTGTCTATTGAGCCAACTATACTACAGTAATTTAAGAAGGTTGTATAGAATTTTCATACTATACAGGGTGTCCCACGAGGAACTTTACATACCCCTACCTTATATGGGGTCAACCATCAGTATCACGAAAGGGCCATTTGGAAATGTCTCCTATCTTCCCTTCCCAATATACAGGATGATTTATACATTCTGATCGAAATTTCATTCGACTATATTTCTAGTACTGTATATCAGAATTGAATGATTTTTTCAAAATGTGTAACAGATGCTGAAAAGTGTTTAGTTCGAAAAAAATTTAATAGACAAAAAGAATATTCACTTCCTCAAAAAACAAATAAATTAATAATTGTTTAAAAAAAGGTGAGTAAAGTTTACAAGCAGCTAAGAACATACTTTTGACTCACAGAAGATGCTCGAAAGGAAAACCACTAGTTTCTGCACATTTATCTACACGTTGCATCAACTGCCCAATTGCTTTTCTTATGGTCACACCGTCATTGCGGATAACATTTGTGAAATGTATAATCCTATCTATTTATTGCTCTCTTGATTCAATATTTACAGTAGAAACTATTTGTTTCAAATGTCCCCAAATTAAATAATCTATGGTGTTGGGGTCTGAAGATCGTGGGGACCATTGAATATGACCAACACAATATCACCGATTCCCATATACGATATTCAAATGGAAAATAGCTGGAAATAGATACCTAGAATATGAACATTGTCTAAAAGAATTGGTAAAATATTCTGAAGAAAATCTAAATATCATTCTCCATTAAGGGGACTATTGAGGAAATGTAATTTTATGAAAACATTATATAAACATGATCTTCCGAGTGGAGATTAAAATTATCAAATGCGATAAATTCATTACTTTTTTAGATTTGTTAGATCATTATGAAACGTTCAGGGGTGTGAAAAAAATTGAATGATTTAATTCTATTCCTGTGTTCATGCATTTCGAATTAATGTGAAAAAAAATTCAGAGATTGGCCTATAGGGTGGTCATTTTCACATCAGCAGTCAAAATTGATTTTCCTGAGTACGGCACTGGAAATTTGAAGAGAGAATCGATTATTTTATGTTCGTCACATTGTATGCCAATACTTTGGTTAGATTTCATTAAATCCAAATGAGGATTCTAGGTGAAATTGACAAAACACGCCAGATAGTCCCCCCCTCGTGAATGAATCGAAATGATATTGTCATTTTAAATCCACCAAAACCAGTCGAATTGATATTTAGGGAAATGAACGATCGTGTTTATATCCGAAATAATTCCCCGTCAAACCCCAAATGCGTAGTTTGGCCTCCGAATTAACTGTCCCTTCGTCAACATCGAATCAACCGTCATTTTCATCAACTGAGCTCCCGGCAGTTGCCCCATTTATAAGCCGGTCGAATCAATGCCATAATTCGATGAACAGTGTATCCCTGGGGATCATATGGGATACCGGGGATAATATAACCGTCTTAGCAGTAATTTCCTTGGCGTACCCAAGTCAGATCGACACGTTAACAGACATATTGATTGGGATATCATGTTATGACAGGCGATATTAGCAGGGTAACGTTAATTGTTCGGCTTGTATTGCACGTGATATGTCGGATCATCCCCTAAATGCAGGTTGAGGGAAGGCTGTGTTTCAGATGAGCCTGTTCCAGAGACCTGCGATTCCAGGGTGGGTGTAAACAAATAGGTGTAATTTGGGGTTTCACATATGAGGGTCGAATAAAAAAAGTTGTGGGAATGAATAATAAATGGGGATGGGGTTGTCGGATTAATTTGGTGGAAAATAACGCTATTAGGGTTGTTGCTCATTTTTTATTAACTTGATGAATGTACGATGCACGATATAAAAAAAGAAGAAGCGGCTTCCTCAGATAGAAGAAATGAAGTTTTGTTGAAATATTCAGAGAAAATTATGTTACTAAAAAGTATTGTTACTTTAGGAACGACCCTAACTACGGTCCTGTCTCATACTTCATAAGCCAGGGCATGTCCTCTGGAAGTATAGCGAGCCTTCCTCATTGGATAGGTATACAGGGTGTTCCAAATCAAGTCCAAATCCGTTAATATTGATGCTACGAATTCGGTTAAATGAGCAAATTGGTAGCATTTTTGATGGCTTTCTCGATGCCGACAGTCGCGTCTTTGAAATATTTCATAAAATGATTTTTTTTTTTTAATGGAATACCCTATATTTTTTCATGCATTACGAATATTTCGATTCGTAACAACGTTCTCAACCACAAAGCTCATATTACCTTCACTCCTAAAGTTGAAAGTGAGCGACTTATGTGGAAGTATTTATTTCATTCACGAGTACAAAAAAAGTATTTGTTTTGGCAAATAACAACTCATCTCCCTCATGATTGTCTAAACGCCCAATTTTGGGTGATTGGACCATCACATCAGTTCCAGTGTGTCATTTCTCTCCTTTAATCATGAAAAAAAAAAAGAAATTTTTTGTACTAGTGAATGAAATGAATATTTCCACATAAGTGGCTCATTTTCAACATTAGGAAGAAATATGATATAAGCTTTGTTGATGAGAATATTATTACGAATCTAAATGCATGATAAAATATAGAGTGTTCCATTTAAGAAAATATAATTTTATGAATTATTTTGAAAACGCTACTGTAAATTTTTTGTTTGTTTTCTGCATAGAGAAAGCCATTAAAAATGCTACTAGTTTGCCCATCTAACCGAATTCGTAGCATCAATAATAACTGAGGGTATTGAGGCAATGTTGCCGACTCAATTTGGAATACCCTGTTGGTGCGACAAGCGTAAGAATAAATAAGTCAGTAAATTTTTTCTCAAAGATGCTTTTTTTGACAGAAGTTGGTACCCACTATAAGAAATCATTTCTGAACCATTTGGTTGATTCTACCTTCAGTTGAGAAAGTAATCTCTTCCTAGAACACTCTGTATAGTTTCGTGGTGTTAAATATAGTAGCGTGTAGTACACTGAACAATTTAACGCGTGCCATAGAACTATGGATCAATGAATTCGATTAGAAATATTCTATGTAAATTGAGTAATATGACAAATTGTTATGAAATCTAATAGGCCGATAATTATATGCCTAATTGATTATGCATCGATACTGTTTGACTCGCATAATTTACAAAATTCACTGTATTCGTTTTGATTTCATTATAATAACCCTCCAAATCATATTGAGCATTTCATAATATAGCACACCGAGTAAATATGTAATTATTATATACATACACCAATGAAGTTTAACCCACAATGTAACCCTGGAAGGATCCTTTCCACAGCATCATATTCCTCATGAATAACTGAAAAGAACAGGCAGGTAAGCGTAAGGGAAAAAGCGAAAGAACAGCCACGGCCCACAACTAGCTACATTATTAAACGACAAATAGACTCAGCAGCATCAGAAACGCCCTACGAAAAAAACTTGGCCATGCCCAAGTGAGAAAATTCAGAAAACTGGGTCTCGTAATTGACCAAAGCAAGTTAAATTCGACGTGAATGGTTCAGAATTACCCTGTAATGAATGTATAATGAATGAGTCCGCGGGGTTCTATTAAAACGCATAATTCAAAAAGCTCTAATTGAAATGGATGATTCTAACTGACGTAGTGCTAGCGCTTGGTACAAAAGAATGAGTTGATTGGTTCATCAGGGAAAAATGGGGCAGATTAGGGGTTTTTGTTTGCCATTTAGCTCACTGTCGAATGGTTTTCTATTCAATATATGATCTGGAGAGTAAACTTCCGCTAAAAAGGGACCAATTTCGGAAACGCATATTTGGAAAAGTCCTGAACAAAATGAAGAATTAATTTCCAAGATAGCTCTAATTACAAATGACCTATCTATATTCCTGTACAAAACCTGACAAAAAGTCAATCAGAGTGGCTGGAAAATTAGCTCGAAAAAGCCATTGTGGTCTTCAAGGTCCAGTTCTTTATTCCTCCTCAGGTCTTAGTTATCCTTCCTTTTATACAGATAATCCTGCCCTTGTCTCGAATTTGGGTTGGGCTTGCTTAATTCATTAGACTTCCTCTTGTGAATTATACAGGGTCTTTCACGAGGAACCTGACCCATATTTATACGGGAAACTACTGAACGTATTTTCATGAAATTCAGCACTTATAAGTATTTCACGATGCTGATGAAATCTAAAATATTTTCAAGGCATGAGCACCTCCGGTTTTTCCGGAAATGACGTCAACTTCCGTTTTTCAAATTAGAACACCATTTTTTTATTGCAGAAATAGATTCCTTAGAAAATTTCAAGTTATTTTGATTTAACATTTTTCAGTTTTGGTTGGAAAATTCTCTCTGAGCGGAAAAATTCGAACAAAAAATCGAAAATAGAGCTCCGCTGAAACAAGAATAACTTCGAGGTTTTTGTATGGAAAATTTTCATTTTTGGGATTTTTCAAGATGTAAGATTGATGTATCCACTTTAAAAATCGAAATCGCGATTCATGACACAGGGGGTGAAAAAATCGCTTTCAAAGTTAGGGATGACAAAATCGTGAAAAATCAATTTTTTCAAATTAGAACCCCATTTTTTTATGGCAGATATTGAATCTACGTTAAAAAATAATGTGAGTGAGAGAGCATCACACTCTTGCCCTAAAATGGATATTTTCTGAGTTATTCACAAAAAACGGTTTTTCGTCTTGAATTTTCAGCTATTTCTTTTCCCTTCACGCCAAAAAGATGAAATTTTCAGGAACTGTCATTTGAACCATGCTGTAGATTTTTCACCCCTTCTTGAAACCGACTTCAAGTTACTATTAGGAAAACATGGTGAGTTTTTGCATATGGTTAATAAGGAATTATTTATTTATCACTGGAGAGAAAACCGATGGCCGATTAGTTGAAATAAAGAGGTTTCCGATACAAATTCGAATCAAAATTCGCCATCTATCTAGGAACAACCTGTAACTTTTTTCTCTTGCATATTAGGGTAGTAAAATCTAAAACATGGTTTAAGTAACAGTTCCTGAAAATTTCATCTTTTTGGCGTGAATAACTCAGAAAATATCCACTTTAGGGCGAGGGTGTGATGCATACACTCACATTATTTTTTAACGTAGATTCAATATCTGCCATAAAAAAATGGGGTTCTAATTCGAAAAAATTGATTTTTCACGATTTTGTCATCCCTAACTTTGAAAGCGATTTTTTCACCCCCTGTATCATGAATCGCGATTTAGATTTTTAAAGTGGATATATCAATCTTACATCTTGAAAAATCCCAAAAATGAAAATTTTCCATTCAAAAACCTCGAAGTTATTCTTGTTTCAGCGGAGCTCTATTTTCGATTTTTTTTCGAATTTTCCCGCTCAGAGAGAATTTTCCAACCAAAACTGAAAAATGTTACATCAAAATAACTTGAAATTTTCTAAGGAATCTATTTCTGCAATAAAAAAATGGTGTTCTAATTTGAAGAACGGAAGTTGACGTCATTTCCGGAAAAACCGGAGGTGCTCATGCCCTGAAAATATTTTAGATTTCATCAGCATCGTGAAATACTTATAAGTGCTGAATTTCATGAAAATACGTTCAGTAGTTTCCCGTATAAATATGGGTGAGGTTCCTCGTGAAAGACCCTGTATAGTCTGTGTACAGGCTGGGCAAAATTCGTTGTCTACTGAGAAGATCTCGAGAACTATAGCAGCTAGAAGAAAACGGATGACACAGCTCATTTTCGGAGAAACAAAGAATGATGAAAACCCCAGCCTTTTACGATAGTAGGAGTTTTTGAATTTGACAATTTCGTGAAGTTCCCATACCTTTTTTGTCTTTGAAGTTACGAGCCTGAAACTTAAACCCTCTATAGGCACTTTTTCACGTAGAATCAACTAATGAGCTCCAAATATTTTTTCATTTCGAATCATTAGGTGAACTTTGATTTTTTTAAATGCACACTTTTATTGAATTTTCTATTTTTAAATTGAAAAAAAATCTTTTGTCAGTAGAAGGTTCGAGTTTCAGATCTGTAACTTCAAGGACAGAAAAGTTATGAGAACTTTTCGGAATCGTCAAAATCTCAATTTTTGTTTATAAGTCGAAATCTAAAATTGATAGACCGATTCCGTTTTTGGATTTGGATTAGTCATAAAAAATGAGTTGAGTCATGAAAAATGAGAGAATGTGTCATCCGTTTTCCTCTAGTTGCTATAGTTCTCGAGATCCCCTCAGTAGAAAACGAATTTTTCCCACACTGTTCTTTTTCATATTTGAACAAGCAATCCGACATCCTAAGGTTCAAACATGCTACCAGCTGTTTATCAAAGATGTATTTGTTGACCCTCATTCAAATCTTGGGCAAAGGGTAGATGTATTTCACTTCTTGATGCTTCAAGAGGATAGTTACGAGTATGTCTTGCTCATTCTATTCACCAGACTGATTGATGGTCATACCAGGAAGATGTATGAGGTTTTCTGAACCGAATATTTCACCTCGAATTGGTTCTATATTGATTTGTGCTTGCAAAGTGTTGAATTGCAACTTGTTTCCTCCAAATATTGGTGCTTTGAAGTGATTAGAGGAGGTAATAAAGTTCTTTAATCCGAGAAACTCATGAACTAAAGGCGCTTTCCACATGATCAGAATACCTGAATTCCATTTACTTTTATTTTAGCACTCGGTTGGCCATGGAAGAAAAGAAAAGTCTCACTAATTATGTATTTTATTATAATGTCGGAATCACTTCTGAAGTCGAAAAATAATATGTGAGGAACATAATTGACGTTTATACAAACTGATACAAACTGAAGGCATAATAAATCTAGTTATTTGCATGGAAAATACAATAGATCAGTTTTTTTTTGCTATGGAAGAAAATTGAATTATTGACACATAGATAATATGCAGTAGCTTGAGGAGAGTTAATGTTGGTTATCTTCTTCGGCTAAAGGTTGAATACGTTACATCAGTTGTAGCTTTCAAAAAAATAAACCCGAAGATGAAATCTTCATGGTTGGGAATGAGTATTTCTTGAAGGTATCAGCGGATAATTACAAGAATGTTAAATTCTTCAACAAGAATCATCTTGCATCAATAGATGTCAGAAGAATTAAAGGAAGTTTCAAGGCAAGAGGCAAACAAAAATTTTACATGAATCAACAATTAACAGGACCTTGATTCCTTGATATAATGAAAATAATTATATATTTATTGATCCCTTAAAACATTCACAATGTATAGGACAAGTAAGACAAGTCAAATGAAAAATAGAAAAATCAATTTTCGGGAACTTATTCTACGTTGACATTCATCATCCTCATTTCTGTAGTACACTTTTCGCATTAATTCACTCAAACATAAAATTCTCAAATGCCACCACTTTTTTGGGTCTCCCAATAGAAAGAAATTCTTTCTCATCCTCTTCATTCACAATCTTTCTGATTGTGGAAACATTCAGCTAAAATATAAGTCGTTTAGATTCAGATGAAACATTATATAAATTCACTTACTTACATTGAATATGTTCGCTATTGTCTGATATTAGATTGTAGATATTATAATATCAGGGTTATCTACTGTTTGAATGAGCGGGCCTGAATTCTAAATAGCACTTCCTGAACCCCTGTCTTCTCTCTCTTTCAACCACTCTCGGCATTATTATAATATTTTGATATTAGTTGTACCAACGATATTTCGCCAACCTTATTCCGTTCTGGTTACAAAAATTCATGGCCAACGGAGTGAAATTTATCCTCAAATTTTACTCCATGAATGCGTATTCAATATCAAAGTTATTTCCATATTAATCCATAACCCCTACATGAACATGTAGCTGTGTATACTTCATCCAATATAATAGTAGAGGTTATAGTTATTCTCTTACCCCCATGAACAAGCGCATTATTCGAATAACCGATTAAAGAACCTAAACCCAATATAACATACTCAATCAAGCAAATTGCAGCCTTCCAATAAGCCGCAGTATATGAGAGGAACCATGCGAATTCCAAATGTGAAGATTGATTATTCGCAATTCCCATAGATCCAAATGATCCAATTGAATTCCATCTGAAACCATATAACTTCATCAACTGTACGAAACGGAGTTCGATATTTGGATAATAGATTCAGTTGAAATGTTGTTTACGACTTAACACTCAGGAAACTCAATAATACCTACAAATTATAACGTCAAGGTGGGTTACATTGTTCCTCAACGCTTATGATGGAGATGTTCTTATTTTATACATTATAGAATATTTGAATATTATAGGGATATTCCTCAAATTTTCGATACCTAGCTCATGAAATCCAACAATATAAAAAAAAGCAATGGATTAAATACAGGTGTTGTTTTTGGACCTGAGCTAACCCCGATAAATTATTCAATGAGAAAGGCAACTCCAATCGGAATATATACTCCATTCACATTTATTTTAGCGGTCGGTTGGCCATGAAATAATTTTCTCAAGTTTTTGTAACTAGGACGGAATAAGGTTGGCACTCATGACATGTCGTTAATGTCATAACGCCGTTGCCAAAACTAATATTAATTTTTATTACGAAAATGACGGAAGTGATTGAAAAAAGAGACAGGGTTTCAGGTGCTATTTAGAATTCAGTTCCGCTCATTCAAATAGTTATACTCTGATATTCTAAAATCCACAATACGTCAGACGGTAGCGAACATATTCAATGTAAGAGAATTTATATAATGTTTCATCTGAATCTAAACGACTCATATTTCAGTTGAATATTTCCACAATCAGAAAGATTGTGAATGAAGAGGATGACAAAGAATTTCCTTCTATTGGGAGACCTTAAAAAGTGGTGGCATTTGAGAATTTTTTGTTTGAGTGAATTAATGCGAAAAGTTTACTACAGGATTTTCGATGAATGTCATCGTAGAATAAGTTCCCGAACATTGATTTTTCTATTTTTCATTTGACGTGTCCTATCATTGTAAATGTCTTATTGTGCCGATAAATACCTAATTATTATTATTATATCAATGTAGTAAGATGAACAGCCACAAATACGCGTCAGTTATCCTGTTTATTCATGTGAAATTTTTGTTCAAAGGTGAAGTTCATCTTGACTTGAAACTTCCTTTAATTCCCTTTACTTATATTGATGCAAGATGATTTTTGTTGAAGAATTTAACATTTTTGTAATTATCTGTTCATTCCTTCAGGAGATACCCATTCCCAACCACTGCATTTCATGCATTTCATCTTCGGGTTAATATTTTGGAAATCTACAACTGATGCACTGATTACTGATTGCTGGGTGTGTTGGACGGATAAACCCAAACCTGCCACTGCGACCAAGCGGTCTATTGTAGCACAACACAACTGATGTAACGTATTCAAACTTTAGCCAAAGAAGATAACGAACATTAACTCTCTTCAAGCTAGTGCATATTATGATATTATACTGATCTCTTGTATTTTCCATGCAAATAACTGGATTTGGTATGCCTTCAATCAGTTCGTCACATATTCTCCGAAGAGATTCGACATTGTGATAAAATACGTAATAACAGAACAGAACGGGCAACATAGCGTTGATTAAAAGCCTAAAAATGTTTTGACAAGCGTCATAACCCCACATTTTCGTACTATACACAGTGAAATGTGTCAAATTTCCATGGCCAACCGAGTGCTAAAATAAAAATGAATGGAGCATAGTAAAACTGCTATATATATTATCAAATAAATACATACAAAATATTTTACAATAATTAAGATTAATCTAATGGGTTATAGACATAGTGTTAGAGACCAAAATCTACGTGAAAACGAAAACCTATCTGAACCTGAAAAAACGACATCACCAATAAGCGTTCCGAATCAATTATCTCATTTCTCCTGGTAGAATTTCGTTCGACACCGTTTTCCACATTCGCCATCAGAACGCGAACGTTTCTGTCGTCCCATATATCATCAGAGATATCCGCGCCTTCGATAGCCGGCGCTTTGGCATCAAACCAAATTGATAATGACGTCTAGCAAATCCGGATGAATGGCCGGTTTTGGAAGCGAACTAACTGGATTACCTCGAATGAATATCTGAAACCGTAATCAAAGGTAAATACGAGAATTGTACGGGAACTATGCGACAGTCCCTGAGTCCCTGGAGAACTGGGGTTGAGGTTTCTTTATCAACTATAGTTTGATGGGACAAGAAGTTGGATGGGGCCTTTTGGTGAGAAGTTGTAGAAAGTGATGAATTTCTTATGAGTAACGATGGCAGGATTATGTGTATGGTGGAGGGCTGTCTAATGGCTAAGAAAAAAAATCAGGGTGTCGCATTGAAAAACAAGAAGGAACTGTTCCTAGAAGCAGACTCGATTTTGATGTTTGCTTCACATTTGAAATGAATATCGTTTCATTTCATCCCTTTGCCAGGCAAACCTAAATCTACTGGTTTCCTAATCGCTACATATAATCTCAAATTTATTCTACAACTGAAGGTGTTCTCTGATAATTATTTTTATCAGAATTATGCATGCATATGTTTTCCACTTTCAACGGTTTTCTTCAATACAGATGTTTTTTTCCCAGCAAGAATAAAAAAAGATGATATTATCAGATTTTGAATGTATTGGCTCCATTCTAAAATCAGTTGTTCTCGATCAATTCTAGTGATCAATAGTTTTTCTTTCGTTTGATTTTCTACACTCGATCGCTATGCAACGCGAAACACGCAATTTGACCCAAGAGGAATGTGCCCAAGCGGTAGTTTTGCGAGTAGAAGGGTGGACATACACAAGAATTTCAGAAAGGTTTGGAGTTTCCCATACAAGTGTGTCCAGAATGTTGCAGCGATTCAGGAAGACAAGTATGAATGTCCGAAGACCAGGACAGGGTAGACCACGGGTAACAACTGCCATTCAAAAACGTTACTTGCGAGTTTCTTCGTTGAGACGAAACGCAACGGTTTGCAACCGCTCGCCTCCTTCAAATTCAGCTTGAGCAAACTTATGAGGTGCAAATTAGCACTCAGACAATAAGAAATCGCCACAGAGAATGTGATTTAAGGCCTCGTGTCGCGGCAAGAGGCCCAGCTCTTACCCCAGCCCATCGAAGGGTGCGTTTGGATTTTGCGAGAGAGCATATCCATTGGGAAGAGGACGATTGGGAAAGAGTTCTCTTCACAGATGAGTCTAGATTCTGCCTCTACCATTGTGATCGACGTTCCCTTGTATACAGACGTCCACATGAAAGATATGCTCAGTGAAATTTCCTGAATACTACTGGTTTCGGGGGAGTAACGATTATGGTATGGGGTGGAATATCTTTGACTGCTCGCACAGACCTAGTGGTCGTTGATAATGGAGCCATGAATGATAAGTATATAAGGAACATTTTTGAAGAGCATATAGTGCCATTTGCCCCATACATTGGTGAAAATTTCATTTTTATGGACGATAATGCCAGACCCCATCGTGCGCGCATCGTTCAGGAGTACCTTGAAGAGGTTGAAGTCTCTCGAATGGAATGGCCAGCAAGAAGTCCAGATCTCAATCCTATTGAGCAGGTTTGGTACAACCTCAATAGAAGGCTGAGAAGTTCAGAAAATCATCCAGCTACTCTTAATGACTTAGGAATCCAACTCGGAGAAATCTGGGAAGGATTTGATCAGAACATTTTAAGATCACTTATTTTGAGTATGAACCGTCGTTGCCGAGCTGTAATTAACGCAAGGGGTGGAAATACCAAGTATTAAATCAGTTATCAGCATTTCAGTATTTTGAAAATTGTTCATTTCTCTTCTTTCACATAAGATTCGGTGAAATCCTGAATTTTTCTTCCATTTAATGTGTCTGGTTTCGTTCAAAACCTTCCGGAGAGAACATTAAAAATAAGTTATAAAGTCAATGTAGAGTTCAATTTCATTAAAATTGAGATTTTCAGAATGTGCGTTAATTTTTTTGCGCAGTGTAGTTGTTGAGCAAAAAAACTCTGTTGAAATCTTTCTTTTCGCTACCTTAAAACTGCAAGTTACAAGTGTTATCTGTATCTCAGTGAGAATAAGTTACATCTCAAATAAATTTTAAAAAATCCGAAAACAACTGGATCGATTCTGACCAAAATCAACAGGCTTTGTCGCACTTCGGATGAACACTAACGTATAGAATTCCACATCGATAGATTGAAAATTGAGAACTGTAGAGTGCCCCAAACAATTTGCCTGAAAAATTGTAATTCCACTTTTGAACAAAATCAATCAGATCCTCAACGTGAATGCAAATAATCCTGACGAATTTGAGCTAGATAGCTTCAAAATTGCGACTTCTAGCGTGTCCAAAATAAAGCGTTACGCATTAGCACACATTTAAAATTTTTATACAGAAAATTTTACGGAGCTTATAACAAGCTCTTATGAGCTCTGCAAAACCTAACAAGTTACACTATACGGGGTGAGTCTTCGACTCGTACAAATATTTCAAGAGTAGATTTTTGAAGTCAAGAGAAACACTTTTTTTCTACACCATTTCTTCTGATTCGGCCCTGATAAAAAGATATAGCCATTTTAAGTTCTCATAATGACCTGTACCACCCCTGGAAAAACAAAATTACCGTTAAAATAACTATTTGAATCTGTGACACTGCACATCTGCGGATCATTTAAACAGAGTTGTATTCAGCCAAATTACCCAATTTGTCAAATTTCACAGATACTTTTCAATTTTAGAATATCAAATTACTCAAAAAAGGTGCCTTATAGGTACGAGAAAATATGAGGCATACTTTTATTTAACTAAACCTTCAAATATTCATCGGATAGCCCCTCAAGAGTTCTTTGGTATTTTTGGTAACTGAAAGACGTGGGTAATATCTTGTGTTCGAAAAAAATTCATCAAATAAATGAAAAACTGTATTCCGAAACTCATTTCATCCGATGAAACCGTTTGTGAGATAGAACTAAAATAACTTATTTTATGGTTTTTCAACAGCCTGTATCTTTTAAACCAAGCCGATTCGGAAAAAATGATATAAAATAAAAATATTTGTACATGTCCAAGACTCACCCTTCATTTCATTCATTGTAGCGACGCCTTAGGCAGGCTATTATGGCACTAAATTAATCAGAAACTGCACACGAATCTTGATTCAGTAGGGAGGGAAAGGGGGAGGAAACTCTCACTAGCCAGGTTACAGACTGTCTTTTTATTGCAGGGCAACGGAAAAAATGCTTTGGACAAGAAAATTATAGCAGTAAGAACTTAACCTCCTTGAACTCTTCCCAGAAACTGGAGTTCCTACCTTAGAACATAAATATATGAAATGGACATTGACGTGCTATGAATGTATTTGTTGTTGTACAAACATTCGATGCTTCTCTGTCTAGCGCGACACTAAGGCAGTGGCGTAAAATAAATAAATTTATATAGCTCCTACCTTTTTGTACGGAAAATTGAGGTAACGATGGTGTCAGATTCAACTATCTCAATTGTGATTGGTGACACTAAGCAACTATCTCACTCAAGTCTTTGGACAATAACAAATGTTTATTTTACATTCCTTGTATCTATGTTCCAAGGTTCGTACAACCCTGGAACTGGAAGGCGAGCTGTGGATGGCGGTGCGATGGAATGGTGGAAACAACTCTGATTCAGGCATCAGAGAGAGGTGCGCTACATCTTTATACCTATCAACCACTCCATTAACGATCAGTCATTTTTCTGGCTTTAATGGCAACGAATGCAACATGAGGAGACCAGCTCAAATCCTATGATATGTTTAATCAAGTGAAGATCGTTGTGGTTATCAGCGAAGTACAGGCGGTGGCCTTAAAACACATCTTCTGGTTACTCCTTCAGAGGTGCAACGCAAGAAACTGACCGATAATAAAATCCTTCTGTTGAGCAGTGTGAGAAGAAAAAGTGTACTGGAAAGTACCAATACGACAAGATTTATACGACAGGAACGAAATGGATCCTAGAAGCGAATGCCTGACTAATTATGAAGACGAGTATGGTTTAACTGATGCCTATAGATGTTCATTCATCAGTTGAAAGGAGGAATCTCATATTGAATGAATCATGAGCAATGGAAACACTCACCCTGTAGGTTATGAATGAATAAACCTATTTATCTCTTCCAAATCCAGAACAAACAATCCCCAAGAGCTTCTCCTAAGATACCTCCACTAATTTTTCTCTCGGAATTCACTCTGCTCCTTTTGGATTCGAAGAAACACGTAATCCTTCCAAACGAGCAAACTTCATCCTGAGTCTTATTACTGTCGGCCCTTCATCGTTGGAAACATCCGAAATCTCAGTGCTAGATCCCCCCTCAATTAGAACTGCCAGATACCGATGTAAAACACACTTGTAATCCCCGAAGAAAGGATTCCCTCATCCAGAAAAGCTGGCTGCAGCCACTCGGCAACGTTCTGAGAGTGTATTTACAAGATTACAAGGTGAAACTCTCCGAAGACATCATAAGCCTTCTTATTATCTCTTATTGAAATATAAAGGAGACTTGTACGTAAGCTTTACAGTACAATTCGTTCGATATACACCATTCTTTGATGTAGGCGCTTTATTTCGCGAATTCGTTTATTGAATTCTGGCGTTACTGGAGCTCATCGGGGTCGCTCTTTCGCCAGACTTCTGGATGCGTGTCTATAATGGGATTGACGGGATGTATGGAAGGTGTTGCTGGGATTCAGACGAATTGAGGAAGGATTCCATTTTCCGGTTCGTTATTCCGATGCTGAGTGATTGAGAGCTGACCTTCTTCGAGAATATCCACGTCAACGTGCCGATGAAGAAGAGTACCTTGAAGCCTCAGCGAATTCAATGGCGTCACTCTCAAGGCACCGATTGGAAAAGCTGAATGGCATGACAATGAGATGGACTAGAGCCATTTTATGATTTTCAGCCGGCCATCAAGTGATGGCAGTCAATAAATGTGAACAAAAGTGAAAGCTTCTTTTCTGACAAAGACAGCTCAAGTTATTTCTCTGCTACACGATTAGGTTAGGGCACCTTGGTCCATGGCTCTTGAAACCACAAAAAGTTACACCTATGAAGGCACTGAAATTTATCGGGACTTTGCTGCAGGTAGACAGCGACTGGCAAGGTGTATCTGCAGAAAACGTGGATATCCTACGCCTACTCTTTACTCGTTTGCCTATTCTTCACTCCGGTTGATATTTGCCCTAATGATACTATAGCCAAAGAATCCTGAGAACGAGGAAGAAATGAAATTCAAAACTCAGATAGCGCTTATTGTACATATTTCTCAGAATAGTCGCATGAATAAAGTTCTGCACTGCAGAATGTCGTCGGAATTCCACCTTTTCTAATGCCGCCCCATCTCGACCAAATTAGACGAATACCTACGAATTTTCCGACCAGATAGCGTAATGGATTGATTTCAACGAGACGACTTTCAAACTTTGCAATTTTCTGCGAACCACTGCGGGAAATTCAACTTTTAATGAACTGCATCAAACGCTGCTTCCCTGCCGATGTATCGTGGAGGGGAAAACTTTTGATTGCTGTGCGTTTGGAACGCGATGCCTGTCATCGGAATTGTAAGAAACAAGCGACGTTCGAGTATGTAGGAGGAGGTTTTCAATTTCCCGGCTATGGATACCGGAGGACGATTCAATTCGAATTTTCTTCACGGGGATAATTGGATGAAATATAACTCGTTAATTTGTAAGATGCGATAATCATTAGTGAGCATCTTTTCGAATACTTTTTGCAACAGATACACGGTGAGTCTGCTGCAGAATACACAGGATCTTCTGTTTGAAATGAATATTAGAGTTGACTCATTCGAAAGTTATGGATAGTTTGAGCTTTGAGCTCACTGCACGATACAAGGTCGGTTTTAGAGGAGTCTCAAAAGATTTTCGATGTAATACGGCCCTGACATATCTAGGACACCAGTGAATTCGGGACCAACATACATATCATCCACTGATACCAGTCGTCTGACTGATATGTTGGTGACACAATTTTGATAATCGAAGACGCATCTTGTCAATTTGAACAAAGCGAAGTTTGCATCGATCACAGAGCGCTTTGGGTTCGAGTTATAAGCTTTTCATTTTATTTCATTCATATTTTTCAGACGAATCTTTCCCGGAGGTGGATATGTATTATGGATATTTTTTGAAAGTTTATTGTACAAATCGTAAAGTTGCCCGTTGTATTACCACATAATTGAGTTGGAGGTGGTATTACAAAAACATTTATTGTATATCGTTGACAATCATAAAATGCATGAAGCTAATACAGTAATAAAAACAAATATTAACAACATCCATAGACTCAGAGAGGCATTATTCAACTAAAAGCAGAGATGATCCAGAGTAGTTCAAATGAGAAGTCAATTGAGGTCAGACTTAGACTTTGAGAAGTTCTATATATTCAAAATCAACACAACGTTCACAGTGACAGAGCAATCAATGGAAATTGATTGCATATTTATTTCATCAGAAAAACAGAAGGTTAGAATAATGAATTCAAATGAGAAGAGTCTCAATAGTGAAATAGGCCAAGAGGTTAAACTAAATTGTGTGAGTCTGGTCATCAATGAGAGATCAATACAAATGTGAGTGGGGCAATAATCATAATTTAAATATGAGCAGAGCCTGAATATTATAAGTTAAATGAGAAGAGCAAGAATATCATAATTAATATGAGAAGAGCAAAAATAATCAATCTGAGAAGGGTCGGAATATTTTAAATAATATACATAACGTTGGTCTTGAAGAGTGCAAAAATTATTCAATGAATACAACATTCACAGATACGGACTGCTTACAAGTAAACAAGATTAGAACGTCCATCAGATAAATAGAAGTTTGAATCGATAAATTATGAGAAGTACAAATCGAGAGTACTAATGAGTGAAACCACTAATCGTTGGTTCTAGAAGTGCAGAAGGCTGGAAACATGTATATCGAGCACAATGAATGAATATGAGAATGTAACAATGAGAGTACAAATCGAAATTTGTAGATCATACCAATTGTGTGTGCACGATTATCAGAGCAGACCTTCCAGCGTGGAACCAGGATAAGAGACTTTCAACCAGTATCATGGCTAACCACTGACCGTTGAACCATATTTGAGAAGTTCACATTTCACATCGTGTTATGAAGGAAAACTACTTCATTCATCTGAAACTCGGCAACAGTAAAAAGTCATATTTAATTGAGTAGTTAACAGAGTTGGCTGAGAAATGAAATGAAATGTCTTCATGAGAAGACAATAAATCAGTATTCATTATCAATGAGAAAGACTTGAGAAGGTTTCAATTCTGCTGCTACATACCCATTTCCATGTGAGAAAATTTAGAGAGGTCTGAAAATCTATGTAAATTGTAAAAATATAAGATTTGATTACAAATGTAGCCTTTATCCAGGAACATTATAAAAGGATAAGTGATTTTTGTACTCACTGGATATATTCTTTATTTAAAATCTACTCTACTAGTTTCGCCATCCAGGCATCATCAGGAGTTCTAGAAGATTAATTTTATAAAATCAATAAAATTCTTTACAGTAATTAAAATACAAACTATTCTTACTTGTCAATAAGTATTCACACTGAAAACATCTCCGAAAAAAGACATTCATAAACAAAACAAAACGACTGAAAAACTTTTTGGAATTCTCAAGAAAGTACTGATTTTGGGGTTATGTCCTCAGATTATGGTTAGTCACAGAAGAAACAAAACAACTTTTCACTTAAATCATAGAGTCAATTTTCTTCCAATTACTTGGATTCAAATTAAATTTTCGAAAATGGGTTTGTATGAAAGATTGGTTTCAGTCTGGTTATTCAGACAAAGGGTTGCGTTCTTCTTTAGTTTAGGTTTCTCTTTATTTCATATATTTCAAGTAAATCCAACTTATTTCCTCTTCCAACGTTATGTAACAACTGTATGTCCTCTTTTTTGTCAAATTCATGTTTAGTCGACTTCAAATGGTTCCCAAATGCACTCTTTTCATAATAATTTCTTATATGTTCCTTTATTCTGGTGTCCAGTGACCTATATGTTTTTCCAATGTAGAAAGCATCACATTGTTTGCATTCCCATATAATAAATTGCAAAGACAAAACTCCAATACTACAGAAAAACGGAGTCTACAAACTGAAATGTAAAACATGTGATGCTTTCTACATTGGAAAAACATATAGGTCACTGGACACCAGAATAAAGGAACATATAAGAAATTATAATGAAAAGAGTACAAAAATCACTTATCCTTTTGTAAAAATATAATGATATATATATAGTTCTAGGCAGACAAGTGATTTGACTCAATTTGACATATTAATTGAGCAGTACTAGTCAAGATTATAAATCTGTTTGCAGATTCTGAAATAATCTTGCACGTGAACTCATTTCATCAGAATGAAAATAACATGAAAATGATTGAATAAATAATTTTGAGAAGTGAGTGCATTACCTTTTAAGCTGAACCAATTAGCAATTGACTGAGAAGACTTGAGAGAAAATTACTTTGATGAAGTGAACAGATAAAAAGGTGTTTTGCAAAGAAATCGTTATTAATACACTGAGAAGTTATTTGAACAATGTGAACAAAGAGAATGATAAGAAAATGTGTAGTCATCCATTTCTGAAAACACTGAGAGTGGGGCTGCTGCTTCCGTCAATTAGCGCACAGCAGAATTGGGGTACTATACGTGGCCACCGGAGGTGGTCAGGAGCGTCGACAAGAGAAAGGTCAAAGCGTCTTAACAAATGCAAATTTACTAGATTGTAATGTTAAAGTTTGCCAACCATTTAATGCATTGTCCACTTCGTGTACCACTTCATGTTTATGTATGCTGAATAATAACTTTTTCTTCCATCCAGTTTTGGAGCATGAGGTGGTTGATGTATTGAGATTTTTTAAAAATGACAATGGTTCAGGAAATGATTTCGTCTGTTCACGATTCTTGAAGATGATAGGTGCTGATATTAGTCGACATTTGGCATACTTGTTCAACAAGTTAGTTACTGCATCCAGTAAACATAATCTGATGTTAGGGATGCCTCAAGGCTTTGTCTTGGGATCGCTTTTGTTCTTGATAGCTATCAATGATCTTCCTGAAAATTTGATGAAGTTGGATACAATGGAGGAACTGCAGAGACTGCGATTTGTTGGTTCGTTGATTTGTTGAATGAAATTATTTCTCATTCACGAACCGAACAGGAAAATATTATGAACTTCGTGGTTTTGAAAAGACGACGATTTATTTTTGAATGTTCCACTGTCCATGAAAGAAACAGCTTTAAAAGCTCCCTGCGTGAGTTCAGAATGTTCTTAACAATACAATAATGTACCGAACCAAAGGTTAGAGAGCACTTTACCTGCTAAGTCATCAAGAGAGTAACAGAACGAAAGCTACTTGAAGAACAATTTTTTCCGCGTTCTCAGATCCATGCCCGCTCGAAGGTTCCAGAGCACACTAAACTTTACTACGTGATTTGGAATTAATGGACATTAGGCGAAAGGCTCAGTTATAAAGGCAGAGTGGTTGCAATCACCGTGTTCCTCTTACAACTTGCATTCAGCTCGATTCCGTGAATTAGTTACGGACGCGACAACTACGTCGCCTAAGGGCCACTTCAGACTCTTTGCATAATGGCGATTTCGAGTTTACGTACCTACTTTTCGAGCTCGGGTTAATTCTAACTGAGATTTATCCGATTAAGGTAAGTGATTTGTTGGAAAAATGGCAAAGGAAAAAAGTCTCTGTTGCTGATCTGAATGAAAGGATTAAAAGGCTTATAAAAATGGAAGTTTATCAATGGAAGACAAAAACGTCCAAAAACTAATCTCCATTAAACCCTTAACATTAACCTTTTTACAGAATTAAACCATCAGTTTATAGCAACCATTAACTCGGTTACACTGTTAAATACAACGTGTCCAAATCACGACTTTCAGCCTCAATAAAATTAACTTCTTATTCCAGAGCTCGTCCAAACCCTTTTTTACGTGTCCATAACCCACAACCGACTCAAGTAATTATCTCGAATAAGAGGTACTAAATCACTTTCGCCAGTTCAGCGGCGAGGTCCTTGCAGTTTCCTGAAACCGCTGGCGTTAAAAGTCCCTCGGCGGGTTCGGAGATTGTACCACTGCGGTCTATCAACGAATTTGCGGACAAAGCCTTCAATAGCCCTTATTAGGGGTCGTTTGGATAAGAGAGACGTGGGGAGCTGGCCCAGACTTCTAGTGCGCCCCAATTAGGGGGGTTCGGGTGATTTAATGAGGCATTTGTTTGCGGAGGATTGTTAGCGTGCATTTCTGTCCGACGATTATGTTGTTGCGTCGGATCACGAGCTTTGATTTTCTTCGAGAAGTTCGGAATTGTGCAGCACGATGGCATAGCAGTGCCAGACGCCAGTGATGAAATCAGGTGGTAAATTACTGGTTATCGAAATGACTATTTATGGAATAACTCTAAATTCTCGATCTACCTCTAGAAAATCATGATAGATGCACTAAACTCTATCGAAAGATGCAATGGCTAGTGGCAGAAACTACTAGTATTTCACAATACATGTTAAGATTGTTAAGAACTTTCTTCCCGGTACTTTCACCTGCGAATAACTAAATTTATTCGGCAGATAAGTCTTATTCTTGGGATAAGTATAAATTATGTCTTTTCACTATCAGATAATGTTATTCTTCGAATAAATAAGCCCTATTCGCCGATTCAATCTGTCGTTGAAACTTACCTACGAATAACTGCACGAAACACTGCACTAGTGCTGCAGTTCTACAAAATGTGACTGCTGCATGGAAGTTACATATGAGTAGTCGATGCGACAGGCGCAGCAGTCACATTCTGCAGCCACTTCATGCATCCGACTCATTACCGAAACCATACCTTCAGGAAGATTATCGCTATAATTTCTAATCATCCAGTGATAAGGTAGATGTATTTTAAAATATTTATATTATTATAGAGTAACTCATGGAGAATAGAAAAAAGGAGAACGATCGCCGTACTAAAAAAGTATCTCCGAAAATGGGGAAAATGAGTGAGTCACTGCGTTCGATGGAATAAAATTGCCGATTCCTGTAATAGGGAATTCTAACGTCAATTTGAAATGAACAGAGGTTCGATTCTCGAGTCGTTATTCTGTTGCAGCTTAGGTTAGTGTACCTAGTTGTTTCTGATGAATAAAATGAATTGAAAGTCTGTAAATAGAACCATGCTAATGAAAGCATCGAAAATACGTATATTATAAAATTAGATAATCAGTACCGTACTCAATTGAAGGAGTAATTGATCAAAAGATTTCCTCGCAAGTGAAATTGATATTCACTGAAAAAATATCTGTTTTTCATTGATATATACAGGGTGATTCTTTGACTCGTACAAATATTTCAATACAACAGAGTCTTGAACATGGGCACCCGTAGGGGGGGCCAGGGGGATTCTGATCGCCTTATTTTTTTTCAGCACAACACCTTCAATATTATCCTTTGTTTTGTGAAACTCATTGGTCAGCTAGATATAAATCTTTGCGAGTTTTCGCTGAAAACTTTGAAACTATATTCAAAAAGAAATTTCAATGAATTCTTCAACAACAAAAAGAGCTGCTCAGTTATGGGCTGCAATGAACTCTTTGACTTTTGTGGTTTGTTTAACGGTAGCAAGTAAATATTCAAATATATTGGAACCAAAAGCAAATACAGTACAAGGTGTTTTTATCAATTTTATAGATGTTCAAGGTCACATAAATTTTATTATAGATATATGAGGAAAATATCGTTCCGATGATGCATCCTTCATGCTTCACAGAAATTTTTTCCAAAGCATCATCTATTGCTCAGAGTCTCGAATATAGAGATTGGAAAACCACGAATTTGCGGTAGACAAATGTACATAGGCTTGTTCCTAACGGTTGTAAACTGTAAAGAGCAAGCGCAAATGGATTTTCGTCCCCCTAAAATGGAATTGCGCTTGCTCTGTACAGTTCACAACCGTTGTGAACCACTCTACGAACAAACCTTATATCTAATTATGAAGCATTTTCAGCTGATTATTACTTCAAAAAATCTATATTCATACAATATTTAGATCATCTGATTTCATCCCTTGAAACGAGATTCTCAAAAGAACATGAAATGCTTTTTTCTTTGTTCAATATTTTGCCCAAGAATTCGAAATTCTTGGAGCAATTTTATGGAGCTTTATGCTGCTGTTCGGTCTTGACGATCATTCAATTTATTCCATTTTTTTGGAAATTTTTCGATAGTCACCGTTAGAGTAATTTTTCTCTCAATAAATCTAACCGTAGATGGAAATGTGATACATATTCTGAAAGAGCAACTCCTCTAGTTGAAAAACTGAAGATTTCATGGAGCTCGTTGCAGCCGTTTGGTCTTGACGATCATTTAATTGATTCTATTTTTTTGGAAATTTTTCGATAGTCACCTTTAGAGTAATTATTCTTTTGATGAAACTAACCGTAAATGGAAATGTGATACATATTCCGAAAGAGCAGCTCCTTTAGTTGAAAATCTGAAGATTTTATGGAGCTCGATGCAGCCGTTCGGTCTTGACGATCATGTAATCGATTCCATCTTTTTGGAAATTTTTCAATAGACACCGTTAGAGAAATTTTTCTTTCAGTAAAACTAATCGTAGATGATATTTTGCTCGCCCTGAGAAAAATTTCTGCGGGCGCCCATGGTCTTGAGGTCAAAAGAAACACTTCTTTCCCATGCAATTTTTTTCGATTCGGCCATGATAAAAAGATATAGCCATTTCAAGTTTTCATAATGAGCTGTACCACCATGGAAAAACAAAATTACCTTCAGAATAACTAGCTAACTCTCTGACACTTCACATCTGTGGATCTTTCAAACAGAGTTGTATTCACCCAAAGTACAAAGTATCCAATTTTTCAAATTTCACAGAATCTTTTCAATTTTTGAACATCAAATTACTCGAAAACGGTGCATTATACGGGAAAATATAAAGAATACCTACTTTAATTTTGCAAAACGTTCAAATATTCATTAAATTGCGTCCAACTCAGTTCCAAGAGTTGGGTTCTTGGAACAATTGGTATTTTTATGGTACGTAGTGGTCATAATAAGAAAACTGGAAGATGTGGGTGATATCTTGTGTTCGAAAAGGATTAATCGAATAAATGAAAACCTATATTTCGAAATTCATTTCTTTCGATAAAACCGTTTGTGTAACACTGAACATAACATTTGTATATTTTCCGATTTATATGCAATAAAATACCATAAATTGTATTTTAAAGCATCAGTATATAGTAAGGGTCATCAGCATCGTTAATATCAACCACGAAATTGATAAAATTCCCAAGAAGACACTGAATTCAACAAATAGGTAATACATGTCTAGAATTCTTTATTGCATGAAGTAAGTAAATGAAATAATCATTATAATAATGCTTAATCTTTATGATCTCATATTGCCAGACTAGGGAGAACATTTTTTGTTTCATTTTCGTCGGGGTATGAGTTGTGTTAACTCTGTAAAGCATCTACTCTTTCTCGACGAAATGGTATTTTCGTTGTACTTGATGTGATGTTAATTTGCTAGTTTGATTTAGATCGTAATATTTAAGGATATTGTATCAACGGGTGCTATGTATCTGAATTAATTTCATGCCTCAAAATGTAGGGAATAATTTCTCAGGATTAAATTATAGAATTTACACAGAAATGAGTTCTATTAAAGCACTATAACTATGTGCTTCAGACAAGCTGAAATTAGCGCTGTGATACTTTTCCTGATGTGAATGATGTGGAATTAGCGTGATAATTCAGACAAAACCTATTGTGAATTTTCCACAATAATTGTTCCCTATAATTGAATGAAAACACATAGCAACATTGATAACACCAAAATCGATTGGGGAGATATTTAGTAGGTATATCTTTCGAATTGACATCAGCAACTGAACTCTCTATAACTCAACTCAATAGGATAGTATAGTCCTCAATTGTACATAAAAATCATTCAAAAACCGAGTGAGTCCGCTATAATCTTTCATCAAACTTGTTGACAATTACGACGATTGTAGGATAAATCCATTTTGCTCTAGAAAATTTTCAGTGTATGAGCATTACTTCGCTATGATACTGGGAAATTATGTTATACGTTGGGATGTATCATTATACTTTTTTCTCAGTGATCGAGTTCAGATCAACCTGATTTAAAATTTTCAGTAAATGAGCGGTAATTCCTTATTATAGATAGAAATTATTATACGTAATACGTTGGAAAAAAAAGAAAGTTTTTTCTGTTTTCGAGTCTTATCCGTCAGAACACTGCTTTGGAAACTCAGTAAATGAGCTGAAATTCTTTATCACATATTTTATGATCGAGATTTATCAGTCCGAAAAAGTGATGAGTCCTCTCGTTGTCATATTTTGTGATACTTATAGCAGAAACTTTCAACCTAAAACTTTGATGAAATTTGTTGAACAAGGACTTCAATCCTTACAAATGACACCATTACCACATTCACTATAGCTGTAACACTTCATATTCGTTGTAATTCATCGAATTGTGACTTGCTCAGGATAGGCCACCCTCGCATAAGGGCAATATAAGCCGCCCATTTTATTTTGATGAGATCTTCCGATGTCCCATCTTTGTTCCATCGAATTTAACCGAAAATTTCATTTCCTCCGAATCCGCACGGTCGAAATTGAGTTCGTTCTATGAATTACAGCGGTTTGAACGCGTCCATAAATCCGATTCGGTGGAAAAATAAATGAGCGGACGTGACGAAAAACATGCATGTCCTTCCTTTTCGACCCTTTGATAAATATTAAAGGCTGGTTTGTTCCGACCGCCCGGGCCCGCCGAGAGGCGAAGGACAACGCGATAAAGAAGAAGAACTCTTGCACCGGCCACTCCATTAGCCGGAGAGCAGGGTAGAGTAGGTTCATAGAAAAAGGACGGGGTTCAAAAGTGCGGACTAGCAGAGCGTATGATCGGGCAAGACCTGCTAAATTCGACGTGAATGTTTAATGAATGTCCGAGGGCGGAATCAAAGGGCCTTTTATTGAAATGAAATAATCCCAGACGTTCGGGGAAAGATTGAAAGGGTATCGACAGGCTTTTGACTTATAACAGATATTTGGCCCTACCTACTCAACTAATTTGCCTGTGTATGAATTCCCATATGAAAGCCCCCGAATTCACAAGTATCTATAGCACAAGATTGACAAAGCTTCTGTTTTCACCGGATCGATAGTGAGAGACGTTGCAGAGGGTTTTTCGAAGCTGATTCAAAAGAATAAGCACTACCCACTCCCATAGTTCACTGCGTTAAACCCTAACAGCGGGTTTCATAAAACTTTGATTGTCCGATCATCGATTTGACAGTCACTCGATTTCTAAAACGAATGATCATGGCTAAATTGAAAACAAATTGACGTCTCTTCGTCAACCAAGCGTTGATTCCCCGATCAAGCTTTATGGAATCCGGGGTTTGTGAAGCAACATTCGCTCTGTAATCGAACCGAACCGTCAGTTCCAATTCAATCAGCTTCATAACCTCATAATTGTCAAAATCTGTCTTCTGCCAATAACGAAATGACACAAATTTATCCTCTCCGCTCCATCGACTGGATTAAAGTAGGAGGCAATGGGAGGGTCGAAACATTTCATTTGTTCCAGAGGCTTTTCAGGCCTTCGGACAGTATCGATCCAACTGGATGTTCAGTTTGTTTTCCATTCGAACAATGGGATTTTTCGACATAAACTGGTTCATATGGTGCCAAACTATATTGCCCCAGATATGTTCGGTAATAAATTGCGGAGAATTAGGATATACTTGAGGAAAAACGGGAAAAAAATTTATGTTTATTGAACGCAAGAATTATTTGCATGCTGTGGAGCAAGAACGAAAATTGCAATGAAATTTTCTTATGAGTCACAACCGATCCCCCTAATTTCCGAAAACCGTAATTAACGAATTTTCACTAGGATGAGCTATCACTAACCACTTCACGTGTTTCATTATAATAAGAGCATCTTCAGATGAGTGACTTTGAATTTATCACAGATCTCACTCTCACATCTAGTGATAGAAAAGGTAGCCCATAAAACCATCCTCAGAATATCTAGGAAATGTACAGGTAGCTAATCAGAGAATAAAAGGTCAGAGAGCCTAGTCCTCTGTAAACCAGTACATTTTATCCACGAACCTGCCTAGTGATGTTATGATTAAAAAAGTAAGCATTCAGAAGAACTTTAACATGCTTTGAAAAAGGAAAGAATGGTAGAATAAATATACTACCCAAAATTTGAAGTAAATGCCATTAAATGGTAAACGGATGGTTCAAAAACACGATAGAGGCTAGCGCTGATGGAAACAAGCACCAAATGTCAGAACTGACTATTTAAACCTCAAAACGAATGGAAACACTTGTCAGCTGCATCTTCAACGGTGGAATGAGGTCTTAGTCTCTCTAAAACAGATATATAAAATCATTGGAACTCTGGAGTTGGATGGCGAGCTGTAGATGGCGCAGTTATGATGAGGGGACAATAGACCTTAAGATTGCAGTGGAAGGTAAGCCCTCACCAAACTCTGACTATAACTACCCTCAATGAAACATTCCTTGTTATATAGTCCTATGGGAGGCCAATTATTACCATTTCCTTCGAAATAAATTGACGTAGAACCAGTAAGGAAATGGTTATCGGACTAATGGACCTACCACCCTCCAAACCTCCCTTCGGCCGTCCCCAAACCCCGAGAGTCAAACACTGGACCCTCTTTCACGTCTTACACTCAAAGTAATTCGATCTATTCTCTCTTGACGTTCGGCAGAAAACAACAAATCGGACATCTCAATCGACCAATGTCAACGAAAATGGAAAACACCGATCCTCCAACTCCAATCAATTACGTGATCCCGCGGGAATTCCCCCAAAATGGAGAAATTAGGTAAACAAGGGGATTTCTATAGGTTCGGTTTCGGTGAAGGGTAAATGCATCACCGCCGGCTTGATTTATTGGGGGTAAAAGCTTCGTGGCTGGAATTTTTAGGGCGAAGAAGAGATTCCATAGTTTTCTTTCCCTTTTGTTGGTCATTTCGGACATTGTCGTTCTTGAGATTGCTCGTTTAACTTTGTGACCGCATTGTTTCAATTTGAAATGAGAATTTTTCCGTAAGGTTTGGAAAAAGTGAACCTTTTGATTTATTTATGCCGGGTGGCCCACACCAGACTCATTTTGAGGGAGTAAATAAAGATATTTTGAAAATCTTTTCTTGTGGTATGTGTAGGGTGTTCAAAAGCACCATTTAAAATTATTGTCATATATACAGGGTGTTCGAAAACAAAGATATGGACCAAAGTTGCACTTTTTCAAATGCAACACCGAGTATCTGACTTCAAAAATGGAATGGCAAGCTTAAATTATGATGAGTTTCATCAGATCACTGAATACCTTATAAGCACCCTTTACGGAGATAATGCCGAAAAATTGAAAGTTTGGAGTTATTTTAAATAGCAATTAATGAAGAAACTAGTTACGACAGCGATACAGACAATATTTGTTCGAGTGGACAAGTTGGCTACTCCTACACATAAAAAAATTTCAACTCTGAAATATACAGAGTGATCATAATTAATTCTCAAACATCAACTAGAAATAATCCCCTCCGTTTCGAAGGGTAGATATATTTCTGAAATATCTGAATTTTGAAGCAAATCCTTTACGTGTTGGATAACTAAAGGAAAAGTGTTTCCATAAATAATCTTAAATTGATTTTGGAGTTTTAGGAAACTTGCCCATTGTTTCACATGATGCAGAATACAAAATTTGAATGGTTGTTAGAACTGTCAGAAAAATTTTCATAAAAGTGAGTTTTCAAACCACGACACTGTTCACCTCCAACCAGCTGAAGATGCTATTGTGATAGGGAAACACGTTGTGGTTTGAAACTCATTTTTTATTTATTTATTATTTATTTATTTATTCATTATGCTTCGCATAATTAATGAACGGTACAACCCATTTGATACATAATAATATAAAGAAAAATAAAACAAACTGCATACAATAAAATTTAAACTCTACAACAAACTCAAAACTAACACTTTAAACAACGATAATGATAAACCAAAAAACTGAAGAGTAGGTGACATACTGTTACCAGTGGCGGCTCGTGGTCATGAGAGCTAAGGAGGCTAATAGTTTTCGATGAGTGTTGGAACAAACTCTTATCAGTCAATAAAATATACTTCTTCAGCATAATGAAAAGTTGTCAGTTCTAAGATTAATTTTGAATGCAAGAGGATGCTATATGCTCCTTTGACTTGTTATGCCTTTCGATAGATCGCGGTAAATTTTTCAAATCTGAAAACCCCGTTTTGAACCATGAAGTATATTCTGTTTGATGAGAAAATAGTAAATATGGCCTGCAGAATAATTTTTCCTGTTTGATCGATCCAGTTAACCAATCACATTTATCGTACCAAACAACACTGAAACTTCTATTCTGACGATTTTCGGTAGACTTTAGTGTAATTAAATTTGGTGGAGGTTTTGTGAAGGTTTTAACAACGTGTACAGTTAATTCTCAATATTCAATTCCATTTTATTTTTTGATCCGTATCAGTACTTACCCCCAACGCCCTGACAAAACAACCTATCTTAACAAGAATATATCACAAATTTCCCGAAGTTCCAGTTCTCCACGAAGTCGTTACATTCAAATTGAAAACTGAAATCATAACAACCACCGTCGGACAACGCCCCTACCGTCGGAGATCAAGCGAATATAGTCGAAGACGGCACGAAAGAATCGATGGAGAACAGGGGAGCTGAGCCTCCTCTGGTACATTTTACGGGCGAATATGGTACAGTAAGTCAGCTGAATTCTTGTTCGGTTAGTATCCGAGTCCAGAGAACGTATGCGTGAGTTACACTATCAACGGAGGCAGCAGGCCCAACAGCCTCCGTCCGAATAGGCAGTACTAGGAAATATTCACATTCGACGCGGCGGACGCGTACGCAGCCGGTGGATTGTATGATTGTTATGCTGGATTTTTATGAGCGGAGGACCGAAAAATGAACTAATTTTTATCTGAATATCTAGTTCAGGTGTTCGGAAAATGTATATAGAAATTACTTTCTGAAAATGAGGACATGCACGAAGTGAATGTATTTTAGCTCTAAGCTTCATGAGGAGGCTTAGCCTCCCTTGCCTCCTCTGACGAGCCGCCCTTGACTGTTACAGCGTGTTAATCATCTATTAATATAAAAATGCTTGCGGTAGTTGGTACGGAGAGGATCAGGATAAAAATACAAGACTACACGAGACGTCCTCGAAGGTGCATTGAAACTGATCAGGCTCAGCAGTTCAGGGCAATTTATATAGCCATTCAAGAGCCTGCAAAGGAACACAATATCGAGAAGTGTCCTTCTGTCGCTGAGAGATCGCAGACTTAAACTAGTTCTGACAAACTCATAGTTAATGGAGACGCTTGGAATTCTCAACCTATAAGCCACCATCTATTTTGAAACACCTTCGACCATTCGGATGCGAGTACTATATGAAGGGCTCCATACAACCGAGGCATACTCAAGGATGGTTCTAACGAGAGAGCAATAAAGATATCTGAATATCTCAATGGAGAACTCTCTACTATTCCTCTGAACAAACCCTAACAACTTCAACGCTCTTTTCTTGGCATAGGTAACATGTTCATCGAAGATTAAGCGCGAATCAAGCACCACACCCAGATCCTTGACCACGTGAACCCTTTGGAGGGTGACACCACAAAAAGAATAGCTAAAAGAAGGCTCGCTCCCTCGAGAAAAAGTGATCACATTACATTTTGACAAGTTCAGTTCCAGTCTATTGAGCTCGCACCAATCAGAAAATCTAAGCAAATCTGCTCGCAAACGTAAAACATCTTCGAAACAAGAAATAGATTTGAATATCTTCAGGTCATCGGCAAACAAGAGAAAAAAACTATAAAGAAAAATTGTGATATAATCTGTTTTGAATAAGACTAATCTTTCCACTTTTGGTGGTGAATGTGTTAATCTTGATATATTTTTCACAATATCTTCGGCTCTTTCATTTCTATTGATACCAGAGACAATTTTCCAAGTAGGCTATGAATACAGTCAAACAATAAGTCAAAAATAACTGTAAGAAACCACCATCATTCTCCCCCTGCAACGTAAACTTCTCGATCTGTCAGCTCTCGTACGCAATGTTCCCGTGAAAAAGTTGCAAAGTCGTAAAATGACCTTTCATCCCTGCCGTAGGCCTTACAAATTGAATACAACAATTTCGGAAGTTGTCACGTACATGCGTACACTTCTTACGGCACGTGATCCAGCTGGAAATGGCAGCACTTACTGGAAGTGGAATGCAGTAGAGGTGAAGTGCCGAAATAAGAACCGGATATTTAGCCTGGAAAATTGACCGGAAAATGGATTTCGATAGGGCCGTGCGATCCTAATTTTTCCTCTAGCGGCCTTGAGATACGACTGTATCTGGTGGCGGCAACTTATAAAAGAATTGTCAGCGATAAAGCCACCTACTTACAGATAATTCTGTTATGGGTGGATGAATATCCCCGAAGAATTTGTGGCTAGCATGGTGCAGAGAGGGCCGAAAGACAATTGCTTCAGTGTTCCTGCTTCTTCTTTTTATCACTGGTTTGATTACATCTGGAGAGAACGGTCACTGTCCTACTCTCTCAACAGGGCACAGGTTACGCTAATTTTCTTGAAGAATTGACACATCTTCTCATGTCGAGAGCTGTTTCCCTTTTCAGCTATAAATACCCACAATGATTCTTCATTTTTCGAGTTAAACTGGCAAAAACCAATTTATTGAATATCGAGCGAAAATCATAAAGAAGAGTTTCTACGATGGTTCGACTAGATAAAAGCATATTCCATTCAAAAAGTTGTATCTAGGTTAAACAGCACTGCGTCAATATTTAGCCATCAGGCAAATTCCATGTTAGTTCACGCGAAACGTTCATTTTTTACTAGAACATCTCAGAATAGATAACTTCTGAGGTAGTTTGGCAGTTTTATGATCTTTTTCTAAAGATTTATTTGAGTGGGGCAAAGTTCCACGAATTTCCTGCTCAGGTTTCGGAACGTCCCCTCTTCTAAATAATTTATTCATCATAAATCATTGTTTAGACAAATGACAATTCTTGATTTATACATGTGCGTTCGACATAATCTGATCGAAATTCATGCGACTGCATTATTCTAAGCTAATTCCGAGCCTCGTTGCATTTTCGATTACTCATTAAGGTGTTATCTGCATCATCGTCTAAATCCTGGAATTATCATTACGAGGACTTCGACAGATTACACGTCATTCGATATTGATATAAACTAGGTATTATGATCCCTCGTCGAATTATTGATATGGACATGTTCCAATTGAAAAGAGAGTAATCTATCAAGTTCCCTATATCAGTTCGAAAGAATCTATCAATTTTGTCATCAACCTGAATAATGATCTGCACAATTTCCCTTCTTTGTTGTTCCATAATATTTGGGAAGGTTTTTCCTAAAATTCATTTTCACTTCAACAACAAACTATGAGAATTTCCAGATGAATTTTTTTTCTCTAGTTTATCCTTTGGTCGAAAACTAATTTCTAAATATTAGAGGGCCCGAGTGGACTTGAATAATCAGTAGAGAAAAGTATCGATGAAATAGTTATTTTGTTAACAAGTTCGGCAAGACACTTCCCGCGAGAGTTAGGAATAATTTTTTTCTACAAGCACTTGAAATAAACAGGGTGTTTCACGAGTAAACGGACAGATGAAAACGGTAAATAAAGTGCATTGAGCTGAGTTCAAAAACACCTCATATTTGTGTCTTAGTTGGAGCGCCCACCAAAGTAGCGTAGCACTGAGATGGTACATAGGTACATACATGACAAAGGCAATGAATAATTTTCAGATTTGAACTGAGAACGACATATTTCACGAAACTGACACTTCTGATGTGTGATATTTGAAAATTATGCATCGTCTTTGTCATATAGATATGTGCCATGTCAGTGCTACGCTACTTTGGTGAGCGCTCCCCCTTAGGTACTCCGTTTCCGATACACAGGCTTTCGAGAATTTCTGGAATTTTTATTGGTCAATAACTCCTGAAATTATCGATCGATTCGACTGAAAATAATTTATATTTAGGTTGAAGTTGTTAGTTTCAATGAAACACAACATTAAAATTCGACAAAAATGAGGAGCGGACTCAGTGAGGCTTTATTCAACTTCAAACTCATGGAAAAACCTCTGTATGTAGTTCTCCATCATAATGTCAACAGTTTCGTTATTTGCATGTACGATTGCTTCGAAATAAATGAAATATTGGGTTGCCCCACCTGTGTATCATGTTTTATAAATTATTTTTTTGTGGCGAGAGTGGCGAGACGCCTTCATGAAAATGGGTTTAGAAATTTTGAATTGCTATTTTTTCTTCAACAAATATTCTGTTGAATGTATTCAACAATTATAACATATTTGATCATTCATAATTGTCATTCACAATGATAAAATGTTGTATAATTGATCATGCTCAAATATGGAAGAAAGAACTACGCTATATTGAAACTTATAATTGAAACTTGATCTTCAGAATACATCGTCTTTCTGTGGATAACTAGTTCTGTCAGGAAGGTGTTCAAAATGATTTCCTTCACATTCTGATAATAAATTTTCAGTCGAATCGAAAATATCAGGAGTTATAGCCAAACGAAAATTCGAGAAATTTCAGAAAACTCCCTGTATATCGGAAACGCAGTACCTAGGACACACATATGAGATGTTTTCGAACCCAGCTCAATGCCCTCTATTTACGGTTTTTGTTTGTCCGTTCACCCGTGAAACACCCTGTATATAAATTTTTTCTCTTTACGAAACAAATGAAATTCCTTGATGTTCGGTGCATAGAGACATGATATAATTTAATTTACTCTCGCACCTTTTGGGAAAGTGACTCTTTGCAACTTCAAATGCGTGAGGAAAAAAGGTTAAACGCGCACACTTGTAGAAACACTAGTTTTCGACGTCTTTAGGCATCAGAAAGATTGCCTACCACATATGTTAGTACCTACTGATTGGGAACGAACTCTCACTGGTGGAAAATGGCAACAATATACAGTTCTTTATGCTGTCACTAATACTATAGTTGTGCAGAAAATAAGACTTTCCACAAGAGTTATGAACAATATTTTTTCTACAAGCTCTTGAAATATATAGATATAGTATATAACATTACTAGCAAGGTAGGAGGGTTTTTACTGGCGAATGGAGGATATAACTGACGAGCCGCAGGCGAGTCAGTTACCTCCTTGAGTAAAACCCGTTACCTTGCGTGGATTTTTTTATATTTTATTTGTTTCTCGCGTTGCCATGAACATGTCTGTTCATTTTTCTTTACATTTGTTTTGGCGAAAGCGAAAATGAATGTACCAAAAGAAATTATTGAGGCAGCCAGCAGTGTAGCTTCAAGTTTATTACCTGCAAAATCAGCTTCAAGGTACGAGCGAGAATACGACGACTTCAAAAAGTGGCAAAACAAAAATAGTGTGATTGGGGTAACTGAAGATGTTTTGTTGGTCTACTTGAATCAACTATCAGCTAGATTCAGTCCTAATACTTTATGGGCAAAATGGTCTATGCTGAAAAGCTGCTTGGAAATGAAAGAAAATGCCCCTGTTCGCAGGTTTGTTTTCCTTAAAAATTTATTGAAAAATATGACGTTTAGTTGTCATTTGTAGATTTCAAAAGGTAATAGCGTTTCTGAAACGCGTTATACGCCAAAAAAGGCCAAGGTATTAAGTAAAGAAGAGGCTGAACAATTTCTTTTACATGCTCCTGATGACCAGTGGTTGCTGGCTAAAATTGTAACAATAGGTATTTGGGATTTTTGGATGTTGTCGATGTGACGAAATTCTCTCCTCAAACATGAATGATGTAGAAGATATGGGAAAATACTTTATTGTGACATTGCGGCAAACAAAAAATTTAACAACAAGAAGATTGACCATAACCGATGATGGCTGCAGGTCAAGCCCTGCATGTTATACAGAAAATATGTAAATCTTCGGCCTCCTGGAACAGAAAGCCTAAGATTTTTTTTGACATACCGACATGGAAAATGCATTTCCCTTAATGCTGGCCAGCACACTATTGGTGGTGTCTCAAAGCAAATAGCGAAATATTTAGGTTTAAAAGACCCAGAGTTATACACCGGCCACTCTTTCCGCAGAACTGGAGCCACTATGGTTACGGATTCGGGTGGAGATATTTTAGGGTGCTGGAGGGTGGAAGAGCACCGAACTTGCGATGAGTTATGTCGATGATTCGGTCAACAAAAAAATCGAAATGTCTAGCAAATTATTTGGTAGTAAGGAGAGTACAAATGTTCTGCAGTCCTCGAGTTTAGCAGTTTCTGAGTCAACAGATGGTTCATCATCATCAGTATCAACTCTTTCATCATAAAAAATCTGTGTTACTGGAAATAACAATTGTACCGTGATTTTCAACATATATGACGATGAAACAAAATTTTTTAATGTAAATAATACTACTAACTTGTAAAAATTTTGCAAGTTAACTGTCAGTTTTACAAGTTAGTGACTTGATAAAATAAACTTTCTTGATTAATATTGTGTTTTTGGAAACTGACGTTTACAAATGAGAAACAAATAAAATAGATATGTATATCCATTTTACGTAACAAATCAAATTTAATTTGATTAATTCGTACATAATGACCATCGTTATCTCATCGTTGGTGTTCGGTGCATGGAAAGTGACAGAATTCAATATACTCTTCAACATTTGCTTGCAAGAAAGAGGTAGCAAACATTATTCCCGCATCGTTTGGGAAAGTGACTCTTTGCAACTTGAAATGGGTGCGGGAAATGGTTTGAACGCGCATGCTTGTAGAAAAACTAGTTTTCGACGTCTTTAGACATCAGAAAGATTGCCTACCACATATGTTAGTGCCTACTGATTGGGAACGAACTCTCACTGGAGGAAAATGGCAACAATATACAGTTCTTTAAGCACTCACTACTACTATAGTAGTGCGGAAAGTTAAACTTGTCAAGACTTTCCACAAGAGTTAGGAACAATATTTTTTCTACAAGCTCTTGAAACATATCTATAGATAAATATTTGCATTTTACGAAACAAATCAAATTTGATTTGATTAATTCGTACATAATGACCATAATAGTTATCTCATCGTTAGCGTCCGGTGCATGGAAAAATGGCAGAATTCAATTTACTCTTTAACATTTGCGAGCGGGAAAGGAGTAGCAGACATTTTTCCCGCACCGTGTGGAAAAGGGGTTGAACGCGCACGCTTGTAGAAAGAATTTTTACAAAACTGTACGACTGTACAAATATCGGTGATTTTACCCTGAATTATTATCGGAACTTATCTGTATGTGGGTGTTCAAGAAAACAGTGTTCAAATTGGAACAAGTTCGGTCAATCTTCAAAATCCACCTTAATCGACTCGAATCAGTATAAGCGGTTGGTATTTCGGTCAATGAACGGTAGTTGTGTTGACTGGTAGTTGTATGAGCCGTCAATAATAACTCGTTAAAATCTAGTTCGAATTACGAATTCTGATTACCGGAATTACTGATATATAAAACAGAAAAATCAAAAAGTATCATGATACTTTTGGTGAAATATTGAACCGACTCAATAAATTCATGGAGAAGGAAGAGAACAATTTTCATTCAGATAGATACCGGATAGATGTTATGCAATATCGATTACAAGATCTTCGCCTGTTGGAATCTCTCCTTTACCAGCAATAATCAGCTAAATCATCCTCTCTGAAATTGTATCCTATTTCAAAGGTTATACAGCTAGGTATTAGGGAGATAAACGTTATCAGCCACCAATTAGCAATTTCTCGACATACTGCCAAGGTATATCTCCCATTTGTGATGGAAACCAACAACCCACGTTCAAATTATTGTTATCTGACTAACTCGAGTTGATTTGCGGCTTGAGGCGTACAAACGTACCCATATAGAGATCAGATGCATATTTAGTAGGTACAGCTGTATGGATCCGGTCGAAAAATACTTGAAAATTCAGGAGTTTCGCATACACAATAAGTCAATTGTGTCTTCTGTCATATTTCATTCTCCAGTGGAGATGAGCTGTGTCATTTCATGAGAAATTAATGGGAGTGCTCTAGATAATGTGGCGCACTAGTCCTCAATTCAATTACTGACACTGACATCTTTGAGCTGAAGCGTCAGGTTCTTAAAGGAATAAGTTCGGACACTGATAAACTGGAAAGGAAGAGTTTTTTTGTGAGAAAACTTTTTTCGAGAAATCAATCGAAGAGGTTAATTCTGTTTCTACACCTTCAGTGTCATTGCTGTCTTCGATTCCAGCTAGAGTCAAGTTGAAAAGAACAACCCAGAACAATGAAATATACTCAAGGTATTATGATTGATTCAAAACTCAGTTGAGGATGAAAACGAATAGATATATTTTCCCGATCCTCAATCCTCAATCGGTAACTTCCATGCCAACTCCAATTGAGTCGAACCAATTCATCATTTCAATCCCATAACGTTAGAGAAAATGAATCCATACGCCTTATTCAGTAGCCCAGTCTCCAAGTTAAATACGAGAGAAGGATCAACATCATAATCGCAGCAATAATTCAAACACGGCCAATAGCCCAAAATCCCCTTCACAAACTTCATCGGAATTATTACAACTGAAATCGATACAAAGCAGCAACCGCCTGAACCCTTCCATCAACCTGACTAACTTCTGGAATCCCCAAGGAAGACAAAATCTCTAAGGGTTGTTTGCATGGATTCGACCGACTGTGAGGATAGGCCTCAAGTTCTTGCAACAATTCGAGACAGTTCGTGTAGTCGGCCACATTCATGATTCCAATTGAGAGTTTGCCAAGTCAGTATCGACATACTACAGATGGTAGCTGACGTAGAAAAAAACTTTTGTAGTCAAAGACGAAAAAACTTTGGAAATTCATTCTCGTGATAAATAATTGAGTTCCATCAATCAGTCTTGAGTAATTGTTTTTTGTAGGTTTCTATCGAAACGACTGCTTTAATTTTGACAACTTTTTTTGTTTCAGGATGTCTGGCGCTGAAAGACCTCAAAATCTACGTCCCTATGGCAGTTATCAGAGGCCACGACGCCATTTTGAATTGCACGTACGACCTGGAGGGAGACGATCTGTACTCTGTGAAATGGTACAGACACGGCAGGGAATTCTTCAGGTATACACCAAACGACGAAAAACCCATAAAACAGTTCAAGATCCAAGGTTTGAGCTTAGAGGTTAGAGAGAATGAGTCTACGGCTACTAGGATAGTTTTGGTGAACGCTGATCAGGACATAACTGGGATGTACAGTTGTGAGGTTACAGCAGATCAGCCATCTTTCTTCACTGACATGAAGAAGTCACACTTGGAGGTAGGTGGAGAAATTCCGACATTAATTATGATTTCAGAGCTACCATTATTTGGTATATCTTCCCATACAGCACATGACATGTATATCCATTGAATGTCTCTATTGGTCGTACAAAATGGGCATTATACAGAGTGGGCAAAATTCGTTGTCTTCTAAGGGAATCTCAAGAACTATAGCAGCTAGAAGAAAAATAAACAGAAATTTAGATTTTGACGATTTCTAAAAGTTCTCATAACTTTTTTGCCTCTGACGTTACAGATCTGAATCTTGAACCACCTTAGGCACTTTTAGATTCTACCAACGTATAGAATCTACTGACAAAAGGTTTTTTCCAATTCAAAAATAGTAAATTCAATAAAAGTTTGCATTTACAAAAAACGATAGTTCGCCTATATAATGAAAAAATATTTTGAGCCCATCAATGGATTCTACGTAAAAAAGTGGAGTATAATTCAAAAATGGTACACCCATATGTTTAACATCTTCATGTCAACTATCGTACTTTTTTTTCACCACAATAGGGAAATAGATTTCTGCAGTATGATTACACGTTTATCTCGATCCTCATAAGACACCTCTTCACTGGCTGATGTATAACAAACTTTTATATAATGTTTATTGAGAATCGAATTCCTAGGTGTGTTTTGGTAATGCCGGTTTTATGTTCACAATTTATACTTCATTCACTTTTATTTTAGCAGTCGGTTAGCCATGGAAATTTGACACATTTCACTCTGTATAGTACGAAAATGTGGGGTTATGAAGCTTGTCAAAACATTTTTGGGTTTTAAATCAACGCTATGTTGCCCGTTCTACGTAAAAGTTTCTGTTATTACGTATTTCATCACAATGTCGAATCTCTTCGGAAAATATGTGACGAACATAAAAAAAATTGAAGTTTATACAAACTGATTAAAGGCATACCAAATCCAGTTATTTGCATGGAAAATACAAGAGATCAGTATAATATCATAATATGCACTAGCTTGAGGAGAGTTAATGTTCGTTATCTTATTTGGCTTACATCATTTGTAGATTTCAAAAATATTAACCCGAAGATGAAATGCATATGATGCAGTGGTTGGGAATGGGTATCTCCCTATGGAATTAACAGATAATTACAATAATGTTAAATTATTCAACAAAAATCATCTTGCATCAATATAAGTAAAAGGAATTGAAGGAAGTTTCAAGTTAAGATGAACTTCACCTTTTAACAAAAATTTCACATGAATAACAAGTAACAGGGCAACTTGCGCGTATTTGTGGCTGTTCATCTTGATACATTGATATAATAATAATAATTAGGTATTTATTGCTACCTTAAGACAAATACAATGTACCTATAGGACAAGTCAAATGAAAAATAAAAAAATCTATTTTCGGGAACTTATTCTACGATGACATTCATCGAAAATCCTGTACTAAACTTTTCGCATTAATTCACTATAACATAAAATTCTCAAATGCCACCACTTTTTTGGGTCTCCCAATAGAAAGAAATTCTTTGTCATCCTCTTCATTCACAATCTTTCTGATTGTGGAAATATCCAGCAGAAATATAAGTCGTTTAGATTCAGATGAAACATTATATAAATTCTCTTACACTGAATATGTTCGCCAGCGTCTGACGTATTGTGGATTTTAGAATATCAGGGTAGAACTATTTGAATGATCGGACCTGAAGTCTAAATAGCACTTCCTGAAACCCGGTCTCTTTTTTAATCACTTTCGGCATTTTCGTAATAAAAATTATTATTAGTTGTGGCAACGGCGTTATGACATTAACGACATTTCATGAGTGCCATCCTAACTTCGTTCTAGTTACAAAAACTTGAGAAAATTATTTCATGGCCAACCGACTGCTAAAATAAATTTGAATGAAGTATAGGTGTCTCTTTCAAATTTGCCATGTTTTTAAAGATACAATTATTTTATTTATGATTTAGTGTTAATGATTAATGATTATAAACTAGGTGTATGATAGCAACAATTCAAAATGAAGTACAAATTTCAAGGGTCAAAGGTCCTTAGGCATTTGACCTTATAAGTCAGATGGATGTACATTTATTTATTTGTACTTGGAATAGACGTCCATTGGATATCATGTGCTGTATAGGTTGTTTAATTAAGAAATGTTGCTAGACGATGAAAAAACTTCAAGGGTCTCTTGCACCAGTATGAGCTTGAAAACTGACTACCTTACTTGTAGATCGTTGAGTATCAGTTGAGTAGTAGGGAATAGAAGAAAGAATTGATACCCCGTAGACTGGTATGTTGATACCAAGTTAATCCAGAGCCTCTATTGGATACATACTGAACATCCTGTGGATGTGAAGAAGTATAAAGCGTTCGTATAGTATTAAATGCATGGGGTCGTTTACCTTTAACCACCAAAAGATGCTATGCTGAGAGCGAAACACGCGCGTGTAGCGGCTTAAAAACTTATTTTCGTGAAAATCATATAAAGTCTGTTTTTGGTCTGTCCCTAAAAATTTTATCTGCCGCACCTCTAACCTGACTGAATCACGTTCAGTCCAGTATCCTAATGAATTGTCACGATCTTCAAGAAGCTATGATAATATTAGAGGTAATCCTATCAGTAATGTCTCATTCTTACAGGTTGTGGAACTGCCAAGATCGGACCCACACATCAGCGGCTTCAAAACCAAATATCGTGTTGGTGAAATACTAAGGGCAAACTGTACCTCTGGTTCTTCTTACCCGGCTGTCAATTTGACATGGTATGTCAACGATCAGTCTGTGGATTCTACGAAAGTGAAGAAACATACGAGGATACACGCGGATGGCCATTTTCAAAGGTGAGTTCAGTCCTCTTATACCACTAGTGATTATCTGGAAGAGTATTTATAAGCTGTTTGACGGCTCGACTACACTTTAGCGGAAGTCGATTTTTTCTATAGGACGGGTCCTATCTTATGTATTTTGACGAGACGAGTTCAATAAAAGTTGTTTCAACGTTAGGAAACCATTGGTTCAAAAGTTACGCCATTTTGAAGTTCCAATGTTGAGTGTATTCTTTTTGCTGCTTTGACTTCAGGAGGAGTCCTATCTTATGAAATTTGACGAGGCGACTTCAATAAATGTGGCATCAACATTAGGAAACCATTGGTTCAAAAGTTACGCCACCTTGAAGTTTCAATCTTAAGAATATTCTGGGTAATGTTCATTATACTCTAATTTTATATTTGTCACTTGTATGCATAGAATGAAAAATATTAGATGACAGAATTATTTTTCAGGTAAATTAACGTCAGATTTCTTTGGCAACGTCATATTCACACGATGGAAGATTTAAATGAAATTAGATACTTTTATTCATTTTAATTCGAATCTTCATTCTCATAATTGTTTGTTTATTTCAAGTTGGTTTGGGATAGGTTACGTTAGGCTAGCATAGGTTAGCTATGATATGTAAGAGCAAAAAACCAATTATTTGATTATGATTTGGTAAAGTTTTCGTTTTTTTAGGGTTAAGTCTATAGCAATTTATACGAGTGCGGAGGCTCGTGTCGTAAATTGCATTTTGAAACCACCATTCTTAAGCTATCACTTCTTAGCGTCATAGATTGTATATTTATATAGATTATATTTATTATTATTTAGAAAATATTATACAGTAAACGTTCATTATCAAATGATCGGCATTTCAATCTCAATTCTCGGAGAATTTACTAGGTAGCCTAGAGATCTTATACAAGGTGAAGTTGAGGAACAAACCTAATGAATAGAAAAAGCAGGGTAAAAACAGTATGTATTACGATTGTGCTATAGAGTCAAGTCCTGATATTTCACATGAAAATTCCACTTGCATGAACCATATCAACCAATATGATTTTTTTTTCGTCCCAAATCTGTCCAAAAATATATAAATGGACATAGATTAATCTATGTCAATGGATAACATAAATTCGAGTTAGTCTCTGTCACTTTGATTCATGCCAAAACTTATTCAGAAGTTCGTACACAATGTGGAATGAAAAGAGCAAATTCAATTCAATTATAAAGAATTCATGATTACTTTCGTTTATGAAAAAGTGAAAAGAATTGTACTGTAGTGTTGTATCGAAAAAGTAACGTGAATGCAGTGATAGGAATTGGTTGATCATTGAGCTTCGGATTCGTCGTCTACTAAGTGAGTGAAGAATTTTCAACCGTATGACCAGTTGTGAAGTATTATAGACCATAATTACATAGCATTACTTCATTAGATGTTTAATGATTACCTTCAATCAACATCCCAGGAAAATATTCTCTTAACAAAATGAAAATATGATATTCACTAATTTACGAGTCAGTTTCCTTTTGCATTTATACTAATTAAACCTAACATGTAATGGATGCATATTTAGTAAGAGGAATATTATATAGATCCTGCTTCCTGACAGCTGTGAAATTCTATTAAACAGGAACCACTACCTCCTCCTACTTTTCGAAGGTTCAAAGTCATCTCACGACCTAATTAGCTGGATTATTAGCAGAGTGCATCCATTCAAATGGGGTTGCTTCGAGGCTGTCTTTACTCTTTGGAAATTCCCGCGATTGGTTGCTAACGCTCGGTGATTTCCCATGGCATTTCCTTCATAAAGGGCTTCATTCGGTTGTTTTCTGGAAATAGAAATCTTCTTTTGGATTATTTGCCGAGTGAATTCATGAAATGAAAGGCAAAGATGAAAAGGTGGGATTATTTCAGCGAATTCAAAACCTATTCGACCAGTTGAAATTGAAGGATTCTCAATTTTCATCTTCTTTGACACTCATAAATGCAGAGTGAAAACTTTCCTATTTTATATATATTGTTGTTTGTTCTTCAGGCCACAAACCTTACCATAGTTGATTTAAACGATGTTTTTCAGTAAGAAAGAGTGGAAAGAGTAATCATTTCAGAACCACAGAAAATAACTTCACGTTACCGAACACCAGATAGGTGTGAAAAACATGTCCCCCCTCAACTCTTCGAGACCTCTTTTCCTTTCAATAATCCTCAGGATTGCTGCCCTCAGTCACGCAGCTTGTTACATCACCCTCTCCAGTGCCCTTTCAAATGAAAACACCGTTCTTTACACGGCCTATCGCTTTACCCCCTACGCTGTGCGTGACTGCTATCAATGTAGGAAGATGCGTGCTAGGTTTTCCGCATTTCGTTATTATTTCCCAGCTCGTAGAATTTCACCTGTCTTCGGGCGCAGTAAGGGGCTTTAATGCGAATTTTTGTCTGAAAATTGAATATCCAATGAAGCTTCAGACACATATAATCTCAAAAATTTCACATCTAACGATAATTCATCAAGTTATAATATATCCTGAATGTAGTTTTCGTCGAAGATAAATTCGTCTGTGGAAGATTCATCTTTACCAGTGGCATCAATAGCTGATACAATACTGTCTCGTCTAGAAATTAGGATGACATCTTCCCGTTCCTATTCGAATTTCCTGAAGATGTCTGGGTTAGTATTAGGATGATTCATCACTACCTGTCAGCAATATATCCCGAAAATTGATTTCATAAACACCATTTTTCACGTAGAATGAATGGCAGGGTGTTGGTTCAGATGTTGAATCGAATAAATTCTGTCAGGGTTGTTTCTACAACCCCCACATAAATTCTTTTGAATTTATGGAAAACCACGGATTGTTCAATATTTGAAAGATGGCAAGAGTAATTCAAAAAAGTTGTGAACCACCTCAAGTACTCCAGTACGTGGATGTTTTCTGAATGCAACAGATGGAATAGTAGAGATTCTTATGTTGTTACGTTGCTAAGCTCAGGGTCTTAATAAAAAATCCTCGAGGCTCATGTTCACGAGCCGCCATCTTGGATTTTAGGTACAAAATTTGTTTTTTGATAATAACTCGAAAACGGTGGTTTTCATGACAAAAGAAGTTCGATGCAGAGTTAAAGAGGACAAAATTTCCAACAGTTTTTGTTGAAACAAAATTATTTTAGCACACATATGTTAGGAGTTACAGATCCGTGTTGCAGCATCGTTTGAAAGAAAGATACGGAAACAGCATTTAGGTACAAAATTTGTTTTTTGATAATAACTCGAAAACGGTGGCTTTCATGACAAAAGAAGTTAGATGGAGAGTTAAAGAGGACAAAATTTCCTACAGTTTTTGTTGAAAAAAATTATTTTAGCACACATATGTTAGGAGTTACAGATCCGTGTTGTAGCATCATTTGAAAGAAAGATAAGGAAACTGCATTTAGGTACAATATTTGTTTTTTTGATAATAACTCGAAAACGGTGGCTTTCATGACAAAAGAAGTTAGATGCAGAGTTGAAAAGGACAACATTTCTTACATTTTTTGTTGAAAAACATTTTTTTGGCACACATATCATTTGAAAGAAAGATACGGAAACTGCATTATGGTTGAGTTTTATTTCATTATTCTCATTATATATACCTAATCATATTTTTACATTATTATAAAAAAACTGAAAGGCAGGTTATTTTCAATACATGATTCTGAATGACATTGAAAAAAGAGTTTTTTGTTACACTAGGAGGAGATTTAAAAGATTTCATGCCACCTCTGGTATATCAGGAAACCAGCCTTATTTTTATGTTAACAATTTCTGGATTGTTACTAATCTACTTTTATGTCTGCTTGCTGAGGTCATGACTATAGATTTTCTTACCTTCCTGCTATGACATGAACTTATATCACCAGTATAATAAAAAATATCACCAGTCAAGTAATAACGATTCATCTTTTCAGAGTGTATAATTTGAGAGCCGCTTCAAATATGATTCGGAGTAAAATACATTATCCTCTCGACATAAAAAACTGTTCCATAAATCATCAATACTTGCATTTTTATTGGAACAACCTCTACTTCATACATCACTTCAAAAAACGTTTTAGGAATAATTTATTATCGTTTGTTGCAAACATTCGACAACAAACAATATTTATACGTCAACGATAATTGTTTGAACACTGTGACATCATATTTCGCCGATAAAGCAAAGCTTCAATTATATTCTTCAAATTGCATGATGATTATTTTGTCTGCGCTTGTACTTCTGACGTGTACAAATAATAATGTTGTTAACAACGTTCGAACCGACTCCCTTTGATGTAGGCTACAATCATGAAACTAATTTTCACAACTAATTGAAGCAGTGTACAACACTTTTAGAGCTAGAGGAGGAAGGTATGCACTAGGAAGCCTCGTTAAATTGATGTTGGAAGAACAGACTCTTGATTGTGATGTGCAGAGGCTCGGATCTCAGTTACGATGATTACATATTTGATAATAGCTGATCTATCAATATGTGAACAATATCACCTAGAGTACGCCCTTGTCGCCTCTGGAAAATTCGAAAGTGAGACTGTGTAGACATCGAACTAACAGTTGAACAAATTTTGTGAAAAATATTATACCAATTTTATTTGTGAGTTTTTGAACTTGTTTTCAATTTTTACTACTAGATCGATTTAAAATACTTAGCATTGCAAATCAGCAGAGATGTGAAGTGACATAGGTCATAATTTATGAATCTTAGTAAATATATCAGGATTTCAACCTTTGAACGTGCAAAAAAATATTCAAAAATTTTCAAACCTGAGCATGACAAAACTTGCGACTTCGTTATTGAATAGTACTAATATTCTGAAGAGAAGACCACTGTTTTATTACATATATGTAATGGATAACCTCTGAAACGAAGAAACCGTTCTCAAAAATTCTTTCATCGTTAAAGAAATGCATTGATCTGGAGTGACATGAACCATATTTTATCATAGTAAAGATATGACTTCCATCTGAAATAAAAATAATGACATTTCCATGAGTAAGACAAAAAACAACTAATTTCCAATCTTTGAAGCCCAATGTTGTCAGAACTATGCAACATGTTAGAGTACAATTTTACGTCCTACGAATCATGCAGACGTAGTTTATTCTCAGCTTTCCTCCAAGATGTTCTGTCATCTGGAAAGGAAATGCAAGTCTCGAGTTTACAAACACAATCACTAGCAAGCACAAAAGGCTCGGAATATTTCACTTTTCTCCCGACATATCAAGAAGACGAATTCAGGAGCAATGCCCCAAAATAATAGATTTCTCGTTATATTCGGAAACAGCGACCTTAGCAGTGACGGAAAACGTTGCAATTTTGTATTTTCATCTTGCTGTATATCCTCTCCTAGCCCACAGTCATATACAAAACTATTCAATCCCTGCATCTCCGCTAAAAGTTTCCGGAAAGTTATGAACGCCAAAAACATATGAAAGTTACGGAAACGGCTAAGATGGTAAGTCGAAGTAAGGTTGAAATAGACGAATCCAGGTATTTTTATATCTCATCTAGGGGCGATTCCGGGGCAGTGAGTCCAGGAATCCGGAAATATATAAATCACATGTCGCTATATGGAATATTGCTGGGAGGTTTCATGTATGTAGTAGCTGGAATTTCGTACTTTGGATCTGGAGTTTATGTCATTCATTAATTCAAAGATGATTCGATTCCTTTTTCTTTCGTACGTTGTATACAGGGTGTTTCACGAATGATTGTACAGGCTTACAGGGCAGGTGCAGGACATTTTGGTGAGTCTGAATCAGTGTTCGAAAAATGTCCTAACTATATATTCGTTCACAGGCGCGTACCCAGGGGGGGGGCTATTGGGGCTCTAGCTCCCCCCCCCCCCAAGGCTTTTGCAAGAGGTCCCTCGTTATCATTCGACACATAGAACTTTCAAGTATTTTTCGAGTAAAATAAGAAACGGCCAATAACATTATTATATGAAGCATAGAACTCTAAAAAAGATGAAGCTACAAGTACAGCCATCGAGCCATCTATTGAATGTCAAGGTAGTTCGCAAGAATTTTGTTCGTGCTGTCGTCTATTGCTTCTTTCGGGATGGGTGGTGGAAAATTCTCTACAGCCATCGGGGTGAATGAATTGGCATCCAAATATTCCTCACTTATCAAAAAAGTTTTTTCGCTGCATTGCATTATTCCAGCCAGCAATGTAAAATAATCTTTCCGACAGTGAAATAGAGCAAGGAATATCTTGTAAGATTAATGAACAAGACATTGACAAGGGTCTTCACTCCAGTGAATCAAGAAGATGGAAAAAAGTGGATAACTTCAACACCGAATGATCCCGAATCATGTCCTTCATCAGCACTCGATAAATGTTGCGAAGATTTTTCCAAAATTTGTACATATAACTTCAAATAGTTTGTTTACTTCTTGTAACATCAGCTGAAGAAGCAGAGCGCAGTTTTTCTTTCAGTCCCGTTCTCTAGCGCTTTTTGCTCAAAATCGAATAAGAAAGAGGCGATCGCGAATGTTTTTATGCTCGGTAGTCAGTCCGCTAGGCATTTTCCTGGAGGCCAGAGTTAGTGGGTCTATTTATCTTTTTTTCAAAAAATATTGAGACATTTTGATAAATAATGAAAAAAATTTATTTCGGCGTTAATGGGTTCCTTAACCCATTAGCCAGTTCTTAAGTCTCCTTAGACTTAAGAACTGGGCAGAAGCACTATGGCAGGAAACTGCTCGAATGGATTAGGTCTAATGCACATAAATAACGAGAGTGTCACAGAAATAGTTGTGACCAGATTTGCTAATGCTGGCCCAAGGCTTTTATTTAATAACTAAAAACTAGTGAAGTTTTTAATATTCGTTGTTTTCTTTTTATAGATTTATATTTACAAGAAATTAATGTTTTATTTTATTCAATAACGAAAAATTAGTCAATTCTCACATAATTTAATATCAATTAAATTTTTAATATTCTTTTTTTTTGTTCTTCATAATTTTTTTTAGGTATGAGAAATAAATGTTGTTACATTTTCCTTTTTTAGTGGATGATAGCTTTGAAAAGAGACTTGAAACTCAACTTATGAATGTCTTGTGTAATGGTCTTGAGATATACTTAAGACTGCAAAACCAAAATAGAAATTAGTATTTTTATTTTTGCTTGATATTTTTCAATACTGGGGCTCACAATAAAGTGTAACGAAGAAAGTTTTTTGATCTCGAACGAACGAAATATGTCATGGTATGGATGGTGATGGTAATAGAGAACCTTTGTTGAGCTAGGAGTTGGAATTTTATTGCTAATTCTTGATGTTGAATCTTTGCAACAACATCATGTATATTCTTTTATCCGGTACCCGTGATCTCCTAACATCCCCTGGTGATGTGCTGTATGGTTTCGTGTGTCGGCACAGCTATCGTCCTGATCGTCCTGATCATCTTTGGTGATATATTTCATATAGTTAGTTCCCTGTCGTATGGCAAAGATGAATCCCTCTGTCTCTGGGAATAACTTTCCGGAAGTCAACGTACGTCAAAGATATGTGGACGTAATCATGGTTGGCCCCGTTCTGGTGGCTTCTATACATAATGACAGCTATATTGTCCGCCTCTGAAGTGTCATTGGCGATATATTTCATATAGTTCCTTGTTGGAATCAATGGGTATTGGATGGCAATGATGAATCCCTCTGTTATGTTAATCTGACACGCTCGAGTAAATCCCGAATTACCCTCTTGGGCTCCCCAACTATATATGTTCTATAAAATCCGATTTCTAAATTTCGAATTAATAACTCAAAATGTCACATGGCCTTCCAATTTCCTTTATCCACCGAAGATAACTTCTTAGTCTATCTATCCTCCAATTCCTCCGGAGAACCCTAGCACGCAACGATCAACCCCCGATGCATTTAAACCCCATGCCACCCCAATAATACACAATTATCTAGACTCAGAACTAGGCGTATTCACTCGGACTGCATGTCTGGATCCAAATTGGGGCAATCAGGCTCGAGCACAGCCTGAAATACGTAGTTTGAACTTGCCCCAATTGACGACCCCCCGTTTGCCTACGACCCCGGCGAAAGCGACCGTAGCGATGAGGGATATTTCCACGTCCAAACTGCGAAAGTTCATCTGATACAATTATTATTGTTCTGGTATTAACGGAAATTACGGCAGGAATAATAGAAATGTTGGGGATTATACGTTTCGGAGAAAAACACGGGTGAAATTATAGGTTCTGCAGTATTAACTGGGAGAAGTGGTAATGTTCTGACGGGAATTGTTCGAAACTCGTATATTCAGTTCAGCGTACGTTTTATTGGGGGTGCTTTATCGTCGTTGGATTAGAAGGCGAGTTGAAAAGTTTCAATTCGTGCTGGCCGATGTCCAATCTATGATCACGGGATTTATTATACTCTTGTGACGACTCGATGGTTCTCTGTCATGATCATAGGTATATACATGTATGTATGCCTCACACCCCACGCAGTCATGATGTACACTAAATGGCACATTCCAACGGTTCAAATGGGACCCTTCTGATGGCCCCACTCCACCTACCTGCCGAGTACTACCCAATTGAAAAACGTCAGGTTCCCGTGGACCACGTTGTATGTTACGGTTAAAGATAGGTGTGAACAGAAACTTAAGATTAGCCGGCTAAACTTAGGTTTAGCGTCGGGTATTTGCTAATGTTAGTTTCTTCTATCTTTAGCCGGCTAAACTTAAGTGTAACCACAGCCCATCGGCTAAAACTGTAGAAACTAATAGATAAGAAGTGCAGTATTGCTGGCTTGGCAGTCAAGGCTTGAGGGGAGCAAATTTTTGGCAATTGAAAAAATGGAAAGAAACAGTAATATAATTAATTCCTGAATGCAATGCCTTTCTTGTATGAATTTTACATATTTTTAATAGCAGAAAACATTATGTGAAGAGCATTCTTATTAGCGCATGTAAAAATCTAAACGCCTGATGACAAAATTCGAGAAGAATATGCTATTTTGAGTGTAAGGGGAAACTTTCATCTTGTTATTATTCATAGTTTGCGAGGGAAATAAATGACCAAAACGAAAGAATGAAGACAAGAATGATGTCGTGAATTTCTTCATCAAATTTTGGAGTGATATAAGTAGCAGTGTGCAATCTTGTTTGTAGCTAACCGGACTATTTGGCCTACAATCTTTACGATGACTGCATTTGAATTCTCCGGGATGATTCATGAAGGGTTGCGACAGGCCTTATTTTGGAATCCGTACGTTCAATGACTTGGGAAGAAATTTTTAACGAAATCAGCTAGAAAAAAGTGTTTTCCACTATTTTCATGTTCATAGTTCATTTTAGTTTTTTTTTTGCAACAGTATCAAGATTGGAAAAAAATCGCAACATTGCGTGGAAAATTTTTCCATAAACCCAATTATTGAATGGTAGGGAAAATATACTTTTGTTCGTAGAAAAATACTGTAGTCTAATATCTGACATTTAGTTTCCTTGGCTATCCACGTTCATATAGTCGTGTGGAAAACTGTACATCTAACTTCTGTATGTGAATTGATTTTACAAGACTTCAGGCTCTATTTGAAGAGCATTTATCTCGTAAACAAATGAAAACTCATTAAATGTTATATTGAAAACCTCTGGGAGTTATGTCACTAAACCTCAATACAATAATATTCCATTCAATGCTATTTTGCATAATTCAATTCTAAAAATTGAAACAAAAACGTGGCCGCTTGCGTTCGTCTTCTCCTCGACCATTCAAAAGACACCCCTCCGCGTGTCCACCGAATATATTTCTAGCCGTTCCGTTTTGGGTAATGTGCAGATTAGCCGGCTAAAGATGAAATTCCCTGACGCAGAAGAATATTTTATCGAACTTTAGCCGGTCCCCGAATATAAACCTAGGTTTAGCCGACTAATCTTAAGTTTATGCTCACACCTATCTTTAGCCGTAACATATACACCATAAAAGACCATTAGGAGATTATTATGGGTTAGCCACTATCTCACACCAGATGATAAAAATAATTAGGTATCACCTCTTGGACAACCACCGATTTAGCAGTTCTACAGAGAAAACTATGAACAATGCTGGAACATCATAAAATCGCCCTGAAGTGAAGGCTCAATATTACGAACAGAGCCGCCAGACATCTTGGAGGTTGACGAATTCTTAATTTGTCAAAATGTCAAACCATATGTCTCAGAAGGTTGAAAAACTATTTCCTGAACACGGCTGTTTCATCAGAACCTCATCGAGTAGTTTTTGATGCTGATAGTTCTTCTGCGTTAAAACTCCAATAGGATCACTTAGAAATCTTCGAAAACTCCGCAGAAAGCAAAATGCAGAAACTGATGGTATGGAAGACACCAGAAAGAGGTCAACCATAATCACGTCGACATGTCTGCGTCGAAGTATACTGTTAACTTAGTTAATCTCAACTCATGTAAAAATGAGGTGAAATAGGGTAGCAATAATAACAATCTCAACACAAGTATGTACGTCAAAGAAGTGTCTCAATTTTCCACTCTGCTTTCACCTCAAATCGCACGATACAACAATTTTTCCAAGTGATCTCATGAAATCATATCTATTATACCAATATTAACACGCGTTCTATGCTACGGGAAAAAAAACAGCCAAATTCCTAGCAGGTATTGACAATCAAGATATTGGTTAGTTTGTTTTTATCTTTGACGTTCAATGAATTATTTCAAAGTCTTAAGTACAAATTTTGAGAAGAATTTTATAGTCGGCGAAAGTTTATGAATATTAGGTAAATTTGTCGAAAATGTATTCGTTCTTTTTCAGATGAATCAACGAAAAGAGATCAAACCAAATAAAATGCATAAAAACTATTCACCAAATTTCATCATTTGTGAGATAATAAGTGCCGAAAAGAAATTGTCCCTAGGTACTCAGTGAACTCAAAAGTGACATAATAGCAAGTTCGATTTTCGATTTATATTATTGTTTCAATATTGAAATATATATATGAATATGTAATATGTGTAGGTGTACACATCATACTCAACTCACCTCCTGAATTTCCCCTCTTGTAAATCTACTCAATAATCAATAAAAAATATTTTTGATTCAACATTTAATAGAATAGTACATGATAATTATATTATATAATTATTAAGTTCGAAAAATACACTCCGTCGCCTCTCCCTGCTACTATTCTTCTTTTTATAGAGTTTAGTGGGAAAGATTCGATTAAAAGAACGATAGGAGTAGAGAGAGGCGATGGAGTGTATTATTCGAACTTAGGCATAGAAGTATCGAGTGCTCATTGAAGGAGTATGCTTCATTAGAAGCAATACAATATTCAATTTGGCAATAAGAATATTCAGAAGATGAGAAACTGGTAGATATTGGTAATTAGAGTTGAATTTTATAGATATGTTAAGTGTTATATGTCTATTTAGATGTTTCACTACTTCATTGCTGAAAAAAACATCATAAATTGAACTAGAATTATTACCTTAACTCAAATTCAAGTTTATTTCACCAAAAAATTCAGAATAAAAGATTTATAATAAACACTGCCAATTAAACCTATGGTTTGCACCTGACAGTGACAATCAATTACATTACAAATGATAATATTTAGGTACAATTTTTCACACATATATACGTGAACCTGTTCGCCTATAAGTCATATGTTAGCTCAAAAATAAAACTCAAAATTCGACTCAACCTAAGAAAACCCCCGTGCAAATCTCCAACCGATTTAACAATTATCTATTTACTTCCATTTATTTTTCCTCTTATTTATTTTCTCTCTTCATTTTCATTTTTTTTTTATTTTTTTTAATAACATTATTTATTTTATTGACTGAGATCAACTGCCAATTGAATTTCAAAAGAATAAGAAACTTATCGAGATATACAATGCATATGCAGATAATATACTACAGGAAACAACCTAATAAAATGTTTTCATACAGTTCATAAAACCATGTATCAGAAAAAGACAGAGCTAATCTGGAATTTTTATTCTTAACATTTCTGCACATGCGCAGAAGTCGATTTCTGCCATGGAAATGCTGCCGCATTATCGTTATAGAAAGAGATATATGGATGAAACTAATCAGACAGACTCGGTTAGTCGGACTTACTGAACCATGGTCGACTATTACAGTTTTTTTCATGCATAACTTTCAACCCCTTTCAACCCCAATCGCTTTGATTATTGCATCCAGAACGATGGTCATTTTGAACATTTAATTTAACTAATCTTGTAATGCACAATGATTCTCCGGGTGTTACTTCAATGCTGAAATAAATTTCCAATGTCACTCCATTTTTTTTCTCCATTAAAGGGTTCGTTGGGGTAGAAAGTTGTGAATGAACCTCGGAATGAACAAAACTGTAATGGTCACATACTTAAAACCTCTTTGAACTAGCTAATTTTTCAAAAAACAAAAATTTTTTCTTGAAAATTTCTGCACGCCCGTGAAGAAAAAAAAAATTCCACATGACCCACTTTCCCTATTCAAAAAATTCAGAGGGTTGATGGGGATGGCACAGAGGGTACAACGAAAATCCTTCTAAAATGCATAAAAATTTGGTAAAAGTGAAACAAAAATTGACCTGTTTCAGGATTTTGTTGCCAAATATTTTTCTTCTGAGAAAATGAATTTTTTCCATAATTTTGACGCGCAATCTATATTGTTATACTTATCAATGAAACAGTAGATACAGGTAATTTAGAGGCATTTCGAACCTTTTTCACAGTTTTACATCCAACTCACATGTGGGTAAATGATACCATCACATCAAAAACTTTCAGGGAAGAATTCTGCTGACGAGTCAATAAACAACCTAATAGACACCTCGGAATGAACTTTCCTCAAACCCAATCGAGATAAATCTCCAATTTCTGTCTCCAACTTTTCCTCCCACAGCCCATCCTTCCAAAAAGGCCTATCCGTCCTTGAAACTCCGGACAAAGAAGCTAATTTCACCCTCGTAATCATAGACCGTAGTGCCGGACCCATCGGCGTCCTCTTCCTGGCCACCCGGAACAGACGAAGATAATTACATAACTGAGGTATGAGGACGCCCTCCGTAATTCAATTTTATTAAAAAGCGGCTCTGAGACGATCCCTCGGCTAGTCCCTATAGCCGAAAAAGGTCGGGCGAGTCCACAAGCTAAGGAATTCAAGTTAGGAATAATAGAACTGGTGTTTTCTTCCAGGGTCTTTGGAAGGGGGTGACATTGTTAAGGGTTTGGAATGTATCGTATATTTTCATCATTCATATCAGCTATCCCAAGTATTCGGTTTGAACTGCGTGAGGAAAGATGAACGTATCATATTCGAAAATACAATATTGTTCTCTTTAAAAAAATATGAATCCTCTGGTAGAAGCATGAAGGTCGTGACTCATTTCGTTATATGTTTATTCAAATCAATGAGTTTGGCTACCAGTCGTATATACAGGGTGTTTTCAAAGGTGAGGCTTTTTTCTTGACAGAAAGTAAAAGTGATCAAAATAATTCATTTCACCAGCAATTGCCTATATAAAATATTCAAGATGAATATTTGAATAAATATCAAGTAAGAGGCTGAGAAAGGTAACTCTGGCATCGAAAAAATTAAACAAAAAACATATGGCTGGACCGACATATGGTATATGTACAATGGTTCAGTACATCCTAGTCTATCTGATTAATCAGGTCTTTCGAAAAAATTTTGGTATCGTGTGAAAAATTAGATTTAATAATAATTTAATAATAATTTATTTCTCCTTTACGTCATCACATAAATGTATAGGAATCGTCATAGAGAGAAAAAATATTGAAACAACAAAAACAGAATGGAACCACAAAGATAACACAGTTAATAATATAGAAAGAAAACAGAGTAATAATAATAATAATAATGATAATATTTCTTTATTTCAGATAAGATTACAAAGTGGCAATCTGAAATGAAATAGTGTCCCAACAGTAACATTATCCAACCATTCAAACAAATTTCGCATTGAAAAAATCTCCTAACTCATATGGTTCCAGTTTCACAATTAATGATCTCATTTCTTTCTTAAATAATCTTGAATTACTTAAATTTCTAAGTCTATTAGGTAACTGATTGTAAATTCTAATACAACTTATATTCAGGATGTTTTTCACTCAGAGTTAATCTGTGAATTGGGAAGTTTAAATTTTGTGTTCTTGTGTTATAATCATGATTAGCGTTGTGTCTTATAAATTTATCCTTGTTCCTATGAAAAAATAAAGCACATTCATAGATATATAAACCATACACTGTAAATATATTATTTTGTTTGAATACATTTCTACATGTTTCCCTGAACTTAAGACTATATATTGTTCTCAGAGTTCTCTTTTGTAAAATAAACATCTCTTTCAAATTTTGGTTAGTACCCCAGAAAACTATACCATACCTCAGCCTAGATTCAAAATTTGCATGATACAGAATTTTTAATACTTTTTCACTCAAATATCTTTTAGATATTCTCAAGGCAAAATTAATCTGACTCAACTTTTGTCCTAAATATTCTGCATGCGCCCTGAATGACAGGAAGGAGTCAATAAATATCCCCAGGAATTTTGTGTTATCTGTTACAGGAATTTCTTTACTTTCCAATGTTATGCTTGTTGGTCTGCTTTTATTACTTCTGTTGGTGCTGAAAATCAGTAAATTCGTCTTTTCCACATTTAATTTGAGATCATTATTCTTTAACCATTCTTCTGTCCTATTGAAGAAGTTAGTTCCCGATCTGATTAAAGTATCCTTTTCTTTCGCTCCGATCAACAAACTGGTATCATCCGCATAGTTCAACAATGATTCTTCCTCCTCTTCCTTCACTATGTCTTCTAGATCATTGAGGAAGACAAGAAAAAGAAGGGGTCCCAGGATACTTCCCTGAGCTATACCTCTATTATTTATCATTTCCTCCGATTCAGCACTCTCTCCATCTTTGTTAATTCTTACTTTTTGTTTTCTATTGCTCAGGTATGATTTCAACCACTTGAATGCCATTCCTCTTATTCCATGGGCTTGAATTTTGTTTAACAGATGTTCTTGATTTATTGAATCATATGCTTTTGACATATCCAGAAAAATTGCCAGAGCCAATTTGTCCCCCTCCAACAGTTCTAATATATTTTTTGTTAGTTCAAATATAGCTGTCTGTGTGGATTTTCCCTTTAAGAAACCGTGCTGTGTGTTGGCGAAGAAGTCACAACTGTTCAGAAATTCTGTTATTCTTGAACTCATTATCAATTCAAATATTTTTGAAAAGCTTGAGAGAATACTAATAGGCCTGTAGTTCCCCATGTCTTTAGGATCTCCTTTTTTTAATGCTGGTTTTATAATTGCTATTTTGAGTTGTTCTGGGAATTCTCTTTCTTTGAACGACTGATTGATAATAAGGTGTGCTAGGACTTCATTTATTTCAGGCAGAGCCAGTTTAATTATGCTGGTGGGTATGTCATCAACACCGCTGGTATGTTTATTTTTGAGTGATTTCCCTATTTCTAATATTTCAGTTGGGGTGGTTGGTTTTAGGTACATAGATCTGTCATTCTGCCTAAGTTTACATTCTGGCTGTGCCCACGCCTGTGGAACAACATTATTGAAGAAGTAATTGAACTTTTGTGCAATCTCACGTGGAACTCCTTCCATCCCACATTCCCCTGCATTATTCTGTCCTCTGATTTCTTTGCAAATTGTCCACATTGTCTTGCTCTTGTTGTCTGATTTTCTAATTCTTTCTTCGAAAATTTGTGCCTTATTCTTCTTTATTAGTTGGTCATACTTCTTCTTGGTCTTATTGTATAGATCTTTATAGATAGGATTCTTTCTGTTCAATATCAGTAATATACAGTCCCTGGCCAGTTTATTAGACACACTGAGGATTTTTTTCATATTTACGGGTTTTGCCCGAGGAAAAATCAGAATATTTTAATTTCATTTCCACAGAATGTCAGTTTTATCTACGACTCTCATCAAATTGTTCTATTTGGCATTTATTTTTGATGTTGTAGTGTTAGTACTTAAGTATGATTCAGTACTATGTCTTCCAGTGGACGTCTTGCATTCTGCAGGTTCGGACGTTATTTCGATAATCCACATATGAAATCATTATCTTCGAATGCAGCAAACCGAAAAATTCTGCAATGATAGTATGGAACTCTCCTAGCTACACAGGGTGGCTCAGCAAAATATTAGAATTTCATGTTTAATCATCAATAAATCAATATTTTTTATTGAATATGATATATTATATGTGAAAACCATTTACAGATGAAGTATATGTAACATATACATTCAATTTAATAATTCAATATTGAAATTTTGCATCGAATCAATGCGTCTAATAATATGGCCAGGGACTGTATCTAGTTGGTTTTTGCATGTGTCGATCTCCTCGTTCGAAGGTGTTTTCTTTTTTTTCTGGTCTTCTTTTTTAGTGGGAAGCATTCGTAGAAAATAGACTGAAAAGTATTCAGAAAGCTTTGCCAATTTCTATTAATATCGTTTCCTTCTTCCTCGTAAATAAATGCCCAGTCTTGCTCTCTTATTCTTGCGATGAACTCCGATTTCGATCTTTCATCGAAATATCTACTTTCTTTCAGCTGTTGTACTGTGGGATTTGTGTTGGTGATGCATAGTTTCTGTGCTTTGTGGTCAGATATATGAAATTCTATTGTTCTTGATGTCCAATTTTCAATGTTAGTGAATATATTATCTATGCAGGACTTGGATGTATTCATTATTCTTGTATATTCATTTATAGTTTGATGTAAGTTGAAAGACTTCATTAGATTTGAGAATCTGGATTTTGTTGAATTTTCTGTCATCATATCAATATTGAAATCACCTGTTATGATGATTTCCTGCTGAGGTCTATTAGCTTGTATTAGTAGTTCTTCCATTCTATCTAAGAAAATACCAACGTTACCGTCCGGTGTTCTATATATAGAGATTATCAAAATTTTTCTTGATCCTACTTGGCAATCCACAGCTGCACATTCAAAATCTCCTTCAAGTGAGAGATTGATTAGACTTGTTCTCTCTGATGTTTTATATGATTTATGAACATAGATAGCTGTTCCTCCATATCCATTCTGTCTGCAATATTTAGATGCCAGGCAGAAATTATTTATTGAGAAATGCTCCAATTTATCCTTTGTCCGCCAGTGTTCAGTTATGCTTATTATTTTGCGGTTTTGAATTTTTTTGACTCCTTCTTCAATTCTGTCAATTGCATTTGATATAGACTGCACGTTTTGATGAACAATACTGATTGAACTTACAGGTGTGGGGCTTTTTGTTTCCGCATTAGTTGCGAAACATCTCTTGATTCATCATATCTTTATGTTTGGCGAAGTCGAATCTTTTGATGCCCACTCCTGCAGGCCAAAAGTCGGACTTGTACATTTCTTCTTTCTTTTCGAATGGCGCTGTTATTAAAAATCTTTTTGATCTCTCTTCGCTTAATGGTATCTCTCTCACTGTAATAGCCGCTTTCTCATATCCTTGTTTACCGGTGAGGTATTCTTCTATCATCAATTCTGTTGTGTTTCTTTTCACTCTGTTTATATAAAGCCATATTTTTTTTTCTTCTCCAAAGAATCCTTTCGAATTTTTTCCGGTGCCGATGTTTTTCGCGTGGTAATTTCTTTTCCTTCGACGGTTTACTTCTGTAAATTCCTCACCTTCCTTTTGTTTGCTTTGTGTTGTTCTATTGGTTATGTTTATGTTTACTTTCTTCCTCGTCAGTGGGGTTTTATGATCCTTAGAGGTACTCGGTTCTATGTTTTCAGCATTATTCAGCTCTGACATTTCGGAATTATTGTCTTGTGGTTCCCTCTGTTGTCTGGTTGCGGACATAGTTGCTCTAGCGTATGTGTAGATTTCTGTTTGTTTATTGTTTGATGTATCTGTCCTTGGCTCCGTGGACGGTCTGTTCGTTAAAGATGCGTTGTTTTCAATGGGGGCTACCGCGTATGAATTCGCCGCTAGATGTGCTAGTGTAGCGTGAGGTCCACATCATAGACTCAACTATATGATTATTATTAAGTTTATGGTCTCCATATATCTATAATACTTATATTCATACTACGTGTTTTATGCAATAAAAGAAGTTAAGCCAAATCGTTGTCAGAAATGGACTTACACACATGCGCGAACTAAAAATTACAAAATGACGAACAAGATCTTGATTAGTAACCAAATATTTCTATATTCAATTTCTTCAATATAATGATCTGTGAAATGACAAGCCCCCTTCATCGTAGACAAACAAATCTTGTATTAGTTTGTCTATGTTCAGGACCTCACTCTACAGAAGCGCCAACTGGTGAGCACAAAAACGGTAGCCCTCATTCTGTTTACATTTTTTTTTGGTTCTCTATTTTCCAGCATTACGATTTTTCCCAATAGTAGATTGTTGTTAAGTTTAAGTATTTCGTTTTTATCTCTTGCTTCTTCTAAAAGCTGTTTGAGATACCTTATTTCCATCGCTTTTCCCTCGGTTCCTGTTTCCTCTTGTTCACCTATCACGTCACAACACAAAACTTTGTTGCCACCCATGTATTTCAGGTTGGAGTTTCTTTTTGCTGTAATGAAGTCCAGTTTTCTGAGGAAAATTGGAGTTCATTTTAGTGCATTTCTTTCGTTTTAAATTTCCATCTTTGAAAATATTTTAATTCTCGAATATTCCGTACGTTCATTCCGATAGGCAGAGTAAATGTAAAAAACCGCTTATCTGTATTTCACGTTGTTTTTCTTACATGCCGCTGAAGATTTCGACGTTTTTCATCTGTTGATATGCGATAAACCGGAGCTGACGACGTTTTTCATTCTTGTCGCATTCTGGAATTTTCAGATTTTTACCGTGAGAGGGGATATGCCTATAAAAGCAAATTTTCCCCCCGCGACGGTCACTTTTTCGACTTTTGACTTTTACTTCAGTTCTTTCACTTCGCTTCAGTATTTTGGATTTTTCGCTTTCTAACGTGGTGACTTCTGTTATAGATTCAGTTAACTTTCGGTATTTCTTTCGCCGTTGAAGAATAATCATTTTGTGTTTGCATCAGTGCTTAGAGTTAATTTTTTAGTTTTTTTCTTTTAAATCCTTTGAGTTTCGAGTGCTTGAAACAAAGGAGGTAGGTCCTCGTCTGTACCGTTCAGTTTCTTTGTTAGACCTACGCCGTTACTTCCTTAACTTTGACACTGCTGTACTGTATCGTTTTCTGTTGTATTTTATCGTTCTTTACCCTGTTTCGCGAGTCTGACTTTTCCCTTCGCTATCAGTCATGGCGTGTTAACCCTTGGGGTACTGAAGGGAAAGTTCCGTCAACCCCCCTGTCCGCGTTCCGCGTCATAAGTGTTAAATCCGAAATCTCTTCTTTTCTGTCAGTCATGGCGTGTTATAACCCTTGGGGCAGAGAATAAGAGATACCGCACGTAGTCAGTGAAATCCCGTAGTTGCGCTAAAAATAGACATTTTCTTCGCTGTCAGTCATGGCGTGTTAACCCTTGGGGCAGCGAATAAAAGTCTCGAACAGATCCGCCCTTATTGTGTTTCATTTCCGGAGAAATACAACTACATACCGATACCGTATAGCAAGTCCTTAGCATTCGTTCCGTCAGTTCTGGTTGGCGCATTTTTTATTGAACCGTTAATTTTTCACTACACCCGGTATAAATTTCATAAAGTGCTCGTGACCGGATAGAATTTCCCGAATGTATGTTCCCTCATAGAATCACTCATATTTCATACCTACACATATCTCCCTTGTACATATAATTAGTTTCCGAAGGTGTGAATAAACTTTTACATAATTCGATTTTGACTTCGTTGTCGCTACCACCCTAGACAACAAAGAGCTCTGTCTCCGGCTGGCAGCTACTCTGGTAGGTTTGCTATTCTTCCTATTGAAAAGAATAGCTGGCGCTCGAGATTAGGTTTCTCCGAGAAACGCACGTTACATTGCACACGCTTGATGAAAAATTGCAAAGCATTGTATGCATACTTTAAATTTGCAGCTTTTGGTTGCACAACATTTATAATATTGTGCATCTCTTTCGTTTCTATCGGACACATCCGACATCGCGTCTTCTTCGTCGGCCATCTTTTCATTATTCCGTATTCAGTATTGAAAGAGACTTAGACTTAAACTTTTAAACGATATAATCATCAAAAAACTCTTGAACATTATATAAAAGCATCCTTCAATCAACATTGATTTCACTTCCTCTTTAAACTGTTTTTTACCAATTCCCTTAAAATTCTTAGGCAAGTGATTATATAGTTTAATTCCAGTGAAGGTAGGTGACAACTCATACTTCATTTATTCTCGGTACCGGATAAAGCAATGATGATGATGATGATTAAGACACTTTACATTATTGAAAGTGCTTGTGTTGACGGAGTGCTATTATTGCTACTTTCTACTCATTTCACCCCATTTTTATAATTGGAACAAGATGTGCCGAAAATATTTGTGAATAATTGGAAAGAATTTGATTGTCGTGATTTTGAATCAATATTCAATTTTTTACAGTTGTGTTCTATGTCTTTTTTTGTCAGTTGAAATCGAAATGAACCATTTCATAAAATCGTTAAAATTAATAAATAATGGGAATAATTCAGCAATCCAAATTTAGAATATTGCATATTGCTATATCTTCTTATTATTAATTCAATCACCATTAGTTAAGCTTTTTCCCGTTTTTCAGCAATAAATCACAAATGATCTAGGCTCGTTTAGATCTATTTCAGTAATTACATATTTTCGAAGTTTTCTTCAACTTCGTCGGTATGAGGTTTTGTTTAAGTGATTGTTGGTGAAAACGATTAGATTTGCCTTCTGTTAAATAAAAGCCTCACTTTTAAATACCCAAATACGCCCTGTATATATGTAAATATACTTAATACACATTTAAAAGTAAATATCATAACATGTGTGCGAAGAAGCAGCATCATAACTAATACACAGAAATTAACACATATAGTCACATAATGCTATTAAACAGTTTAACGATAGGCCAGTAAACCGGTCGTTCAGAAACAGAACGAGAGGTTCTTCTGACACCAGGTGGCTTTAAGGAGAAGATAAACTCGTCGAAGGGTCGAATGGAATTGAAACTCTGCACTACATTTAACTTGCTATTGGCCATATGGCTAATTAACACTGTTGAGCAAGAAGAGATATCTACTTTTGATTGAAAACGAACATGTTACGATTGGGATGTTGGAACATCAACTCTTGGCTCTTGGAATTCAAACGACCAAGAAGTCCTCATGGAAGTGCACAGACTCCTATTAGATATATGTGCAATATCTGAAATGAAAAAGAAGGGGAACGGAACAACAAAATACAACAAGTATATACTTCTCTATAGTGGAAAAGAAAAAAACGAGAGAGCGAAATCTGGAGTAGGACTCCTGATACACGAGAAATATGAACACCATATATCAAAAATATCTTACATAAATGATCGTTTATTACATGCAACATTGGAAATACAGAAAAAAAAATAGATATTGTGAGTGTATACGCTCCCGACATTAGTAAACCCAAGATCGAACGGGAAGAGTTCTATAACCAGCTAGAAGGAATACTAAATACTATACCCCGAGAAAATAAAGTCATCCTAGCCGGAGACTTCAACGCTAGGATCGGCAATAGGGTCATCGACGGGATTATGCAAAGATTTAACGAAGAAGCATGAAATGAAAATGGTGAACTCCTTATAGGAACTCGCAGTCAGTCATTTTATCCCCACAAGGCTCAACACAAGATAACGTGGTCCAACTCTAGAGGTCAACAGTCCACTATAGACTACATCATAACTAATAGATACATCCATCCAACGCAGAACCTGGACGTACGATCGCTTGCCTCTTCGGACGTGGGAGGGGGACACAAACTGGTGCTATGTAAGATGAGACTAGGAGTGCAACTACTCAGTAAAAAACCACCAATAATTCGTGAAAAATTCAACATAGAATCTCTTGACAACGACAGCACCAAGAACTTGTACAAATCACGGTTGAAAGAAAAAATAACAGCAAATCTAATAACAGCCGGGGATACCGTCGATACGGCTTGGTCAAAAGTCAAAGTCAATATAATAACAGCGGCAGACGAAGCGATTGGCAAAAGAAAGGTGAACGTGAACGCAAAGGCCACCAAACCATGGTTTACTCCAGAAATAAAAACACTCGCTGCAGAGAAAAGAGCAGCCTACATTAAGTACCTCAACAACAAAACAGATGAACAACGTCTGCCATACGTCCAAGTAAGAAACAGAACCAATATTAAAATAAGACAAATCAAAAAAGAAAATTGGGAAAAGTTCTCCACCGACATGCAACATGACCTGTACGGAGGACAACGGAGAATATGGAACCTCATAAGATCGCAGAAGAGACCAGTTAACGAACAGATCACAGTCAATATCACCGCTGAAGAATGGACAGACCAGCTCAAGAGTCTGTACAATACTGAAGAACAAGCAGATCTATGGACCGTGCCCAACAACATAGACGAATACATTATAGACAAAACAGAGATCGAAGCAACAACCAACAAATTGAAGAACAGAAAATCACCAGGCCCAGATAAAATAACAAACGAAATGCTCAAATATGGCGGCGATGAATTGATGATGGAGCTATCACATCTTTTCAGTATGATAATGTCCACAGGAGAAGTACCCCAGGAATAGAAATATAGCATCACAATACCTATCTACAAGAAGGGAGCAAAGAAAGACCCAAGGAACTATCGAGGCATAAGCCTGCTCAACACCACTATGAAGCTGCTCACCAAAATTATAACCCAACATCCATCAAGTACAATCAGCATCAACGAAGAACAACAAGGCTTTAGGAAGAATAGGTCAACAATCGACGCTATATTCATACTGCGACAAATCATCGAGAAGTCCATAGAATTTAACAAACCTGCGTTCCTTTGCTTTGCTGACCTAACTCAAGCATTTGATAGAGTGCAACTAAAGGATGTATTATTATCCAGGTTATAAAACAACTCAATACAAACAACAGCACAAGAATACAGTCAGGCACCTCAACCACAGAGGAAATGCCGATATCGATAGGTATCAGGCCAGGAGATAGCTTGAGTCCAGAACTCTTCAACCTGGTAATGGACCACATCATAAGCCGGGTGAAGAGGGTAGGGCGAGGTTACAGGATGGGACAAACCCAATTAACCACGGGTTTCATAAAGCTTGATCGTGGAATCAACGCTTGATTGGCGAATAGACGTCAATTAGTTGTCTATCGATAATTCAGTCATTATTATTCAGAATTTCATTCTCGCATCAAATTATGATGCTTATACGTCCATTCTATTATTCTCAATTGCTACTTCTTCCATACATTCAGAAATGAAAAGGTTTCAGTGATTTCGTTTTAGAAATCGAGTGACTGCCGAATCGTTGATTGGACAATCAAAGTTTTATGAAACCCGCTGTCAAAATATTGTGCTACGCTGACGATGCGGTTCTCATAGCAGAGAATGAGGACGACTTGCAGCGACTGCTATTCGAGCTAAACCAGGGCGCTAAGGAATATAATATGAGCATCACGATATCGAAAACCAAGTCTATGACCATCAGCAAGGAACCGATACGGTGCAAACTAGCACTGAACAACCAACCAATCGAACAAGTGATGAGTTTTGAATACCTGGGGATAATATAATAAAATGCATGTCGATAACCAGCAAGGCAAGGATCTACAGAACAGCAGTGAGGCCATCCTCACCTACGCAGCGAAAACGAGAGCGGACACTAGCCGGACGAAAAGAGCACTACGAATAACCGAAATGAGGACCCTGCGAGCGATCGCAGGCGTTACACTGTGGGACAGACAGCGAAGCAGTGAGATCCGGGAACGGTGCGATAATATGCCAGATGTCGTAAGGTGGTCACGAGGGAGAAGAAGAGAATGGATACAGCATGTAGAGTGGATGCAGGACGATAGACTCGCCAAAGCCGCATACAAGGAAAAACCGAACACAACTAGACCCTTAGGAAGACCACCGAAGAGATGGGCTGACTCCTGGACTTCATCGTCACAGGACATCGAATGAAAAGTTGGAGAAAACAGGACATTGTCCTAGCAAAAGGAAGAAGAAGAAGGAGATTAACCATGTATGAGAAAGCACAGGTCCTTGAATGCCAGATGTCGCATCGATTCATTTAGTACTTCCGTGCGGAAGTTGGGTTTCAAAAAAGGTACTCTGACACAGTTGGTCGGCATTGTTGGTTGAGTTTTGCGGTACTGATGAGTAGAGCGAAACAGTTCTATCGCCATTATCCTTCGATGGTGCCACGCTCTCTATGATATGCTCTGAATGTAGATTGCTGCCAGTCTAATGGTTCTTATTAAAATTAGAACTTCAAAGTAATCCGTTTCTCGATGTATATATATATATATGGTCATTTTAACCTTTTCTACCCATTGGGTGAAGGGTGTTGTATGGCCTCCACATCGGAACATATTCCCTCCACTTCTTCCTATCCAATGATAAACGCCTAGCTTCCGGAATGTTCGTTCCTCTCTTATGCAATATCTCCGCAATGACTTGTCTCCAACTTCTCTCTGGTCTTCCCTGTCTCCTCTTTCTGACATCTTTGGTATCCCAAATTCTCCTCGTCATTGTATCCTCTTCCATTCTATTCAAGTGTCCCCACCATTCCAACTGTGTCCTCTCAATAAATTTTTCCAAAGATTCCACTTGCAAATCCTCTCCAATTAATTCATTCCTTATTCTGTCCCTTCTGGTCACTCCCATTACTCTCCTCAGATATTTCATTTCCATAGCTTGCAATCTTGACTTTTCTCTCAAGTTCAGGTTCCAAGTTTCACATCCATAAGTCAAAGTTGGTCTGTAGCTGGATTGATACACTTTGAGCTTTGTTGACCTTGATACTTCCCTCTTATTCATAATGCCTGACCTCATGGCGTGGTATAGTCTGTTTGTCTTCCGTATTCTATTGTCGATTTCATTGACCCGTCCCCCGTGTTGCTCAAAAATATCTCCTAGATATTTATATCTGTCTACCTTTAATTTTTGCCCCCCCCAAATACATCTCAATTCTTCTTTCCTGTCTTGCCACTGCCATTATCTTTGTTTTCCCTCTATTCATCTTCATCCCATACTCCGATATAACCTGATCCCAGATATCCAAGTTCACTTGTAATTCTTCTTCACTTTTAGCCAATATTACTACATCGTCTGCATATACTAGCTCCGAAACACATACCCTTTCCATTTTATGAAAACCCACTGTATCTTGTTTAGTTCTTTGTCTGCTTTTCTCCATTATATCGTCCATAAGGGTTATGAACAATAGTGGGCTCGATCCTCCTCCCTGCCTCAGTCCTCTTATCGTCGTGAAGATCTCTGAAATTCCTCCCTTCATTATAATCTGGTTCACAGTATTTTCGTACAACTTCTTCATTAAACTTATGAGCTTTTCACTGACTCCTCTCCTTCTTAACGCATGCCACACTGTCTCCCCTATCATCCTGTCAAAATCTTTTTCTATATCCTCAAAAGTCAGGTAGAGAACCCCATCTGTTTTCAACGACCGGCTCATCAATTCTTTCAAATTGAAAATATGGTCTTGTGTACGCTGTGATTCTTCCTAAATCCACATTGAGATTTCAACAGCTTGCTCCCTATCTTCTTCCTAATTCTGTTCTCTAATATCTTTTCATAAATCTTCCTTACTGTTTACTGTGCTCAGCAACGTGATTCCCCTGCAGTTTTTGCCCTTTTATATTGGTACCAGTAACCCTACTTCCCATTCCTTTGGTATTTTTTCAGAATGCCAAACTCTCTGAATAATCCTCCAGAGTGTTTCAAATCCTCTATCACCCAGACTCTTCAACATTTCCACACTTATTCTTTCTGATCTGATTACCCAATTTCATACTATTCAGTGTGTCTTTCTCGATGTAATCAAACAAAAACAATAGGGTTTTTCATCAAGAACTTTGTTTTTCACTATAGCCCCACCGGAACTACATGTTTTGACATTTGGTTTTTGACATATCTATAGTAGAAACTTGGGCAATTGTTACAATGAATTCCATTTCACTTAAAAATCGTTTCAAAATAATAAAAATTCACTATGAAAATGGTGGATTTGTAAAAGTTTAACAGATCGGACAACATAATCGAGAGAACTTAACAACTAAATTTTGGCCTATTGTTGAAGATATGGATATCACAAATATGTAGTTTCAACAAGACGGTGCCACAAGTCACACATCTACCGAAACAATGGATTTATTGCAAACCAAATTTCCTGATCGCATAATTTCACGAAATTCAGCCGTTAAAGAGCTAGCTAGATCATGCGATTTAACACCGCTGTAACCGTGGTCGTGGTGGACATTTATAAGATATCATTTTCCATTCATAATTGCCAAACCATCCTTTTCTGAATAAAATAAAAAGTTGAATCATTGTCATCTGAATTTATTGTTATTTTGATTTTTCTTGTTGAAAAACCCTATATGTAACTCTAAGCCTAACGATTTTGGTGAGATTTGAAAAAACATCAATTACGCGTTGCAGTCCGCAGTTTGAAATCTATCGATGTGAAATTTCACTGTTCCTCTGAAGCACGACAAATCGTGGCGACTTTGGACAGAATCGATTCAGCTGTTCTCTCTGAGAACACTGTAAAGAAAAGAAGAAGAAAACAATAACCATGACAAATGATGAAACTCTCGGAAGATTTCTTTAATCCAATTAGAGTTTTTCATACATATAAGCGTGACCAAACTGATTCGACGACTTCTTGACCTCTTAAATTCTCGCTTCCATGAGTCTATTTGAAAGACAAACTTCACATATTTTTTTATAGGCGAACAACCAAGTACCTATTCGTGCAGGATTTATTTCACCAGAATCAAATTTATCCGTAGCCATTGCTTTGTCGAGTTCCATCTTTGTCATCATTCGTGACTGGCCTAATTAAACAGGGAAAATAAATTTTTCCAGCGCGGATCCATCGCGGTGCATCGTTAGCCACGAAAATATCGGGATGCCATTTAATTGGGAAATAATGCCGCTTAATTAAAAACAGGAACAACTGTCTCTATAAAATCTAATTTAACGGTAGCCGAGGAACAGCGTCGAGTATAAAATGGAAGCGAACGGCAGACAGTTATTCAGGATGGGATATCCTAGGAATATATCGAACCTTCAAAACATTTCTATGGTTATTGGCTCTCGGGAGTTCTGTGTTTGAAAGTAGTGCTCAGCTGCTACCTGCTACCATATTTTTCATGATTATCTATCGGATTCCACTTCGAAGGTCTCGAAGCCTAAACTACCAAATAGTATTGGGATTTTAAGGGATGCATTCATTTCTTCGTCTTAATTTGTAGATAACTGTCAAAGGGTAGGAGTATTTGTAGTCGAATATGATAGAAGCGTAGCAGTACTTTCTTACAAATATCTTATTGTATCAGTATTCCAACTTAACAAAGAATCCAATCAAATTGCCCTCCTATCCTGCAAACAGCTAAGGATTCCAACATACAGGGTGTTCCTACATTCATGCGACAAGATTCAGGACATATTTCCGAGATATGATTAAATGTGGTGACTAAAATTCAGTAAACATTAAGATGCAACATATCCCAACCATTGAATTGGTCGAGCAGGGCCTCAGCATTGGCCTTCCCGATCTCCAGATCTAAATCCTTGTGATTTCTGTTTATGGGCTTATCTCAAATCAATGGTATTCACGACACCCATAGTTGAGAACAACGATTTGAAAAATGGTATGCAAATACTGTGTGACACCATAAGAATTACACCTCAAAAAACAAACTTTTAACGTGTACGGCAATCCATGACTTCGTGTATTTTGGCTGGAGGTGGTCATTTTAAGCATTTATAATGAATCCTTCCACATCTTTCTTCTTTTCTGTTTTTCACTCAATTAATTATAATTGTTAAAAAATCGAGGGTGTTATGATTTTTTTAATTAAAGAGTAGTGGACTGTATTAAAAGATAATTGAGTTGGAGATGGTATAAAAACATTTATTAAGTATCATTCACAACCATAAAATGAATATGTCACCTGCATGAAGCTAATACAGTAAAAAGCAACTAATATTAACCACATCTATAAACTCAGAGAGACAATATCCAATTAAAAACAAGAGATGGTCCAGAGCAGTTCAAATGAGAAGTCACTTGATGTCAGACTTAGACGTTGAGGAGTTCAATAAATTCAATATCAACACAACGGTTACACAGTGATAGGGCAATCAATTGAAAATTGATTGCGAGAGCCTCCTTTTTCTATCAGAAAACGCGAAGGTTAGAATACTGAATTTTAAAGAGAAGACGCGAGAGTACAGAGAAATAGGCCCGAGGTGAAACTGCAATGTCTAAGTCTGATCATCAACGAGAAATCGATACATTAAACTTGAGTTGATCAATAATGTTAATGTAAGCATGAGCAGAACAAGTGTCGCACAAGTTAAATGAGAAGCACAGAATTAATGAATTTGAGAAGCACTAGAATATTAAAAATAATATGAAAAGGGCAATAAATTCTAATTAAATGAGAAGTTCGATAATAATTAATTAAATGAAAAGGACAATCATAATTAATATGAGAAGAACATAGTATAATTCATATACATTGAGATGATCTTGAAGAGTGCAAAAATTTATCAATGAATTCAGCATTTACAGAGACGAACTGCTTACAAGTAAGCACGATTAGAACGTTCATCAGAAAAATCGAAGAAACAATTGATAAATGAAGAGAAGTCATGAGAGTACTGAGTTGAATAAATCTCTAATCGTAGATTTTGAGATGTGCTGAAGGCTGAGAAAACTAACATGCATGTTGAGTCCGATGAATGAATATAGAAGAGAAACAATGAGAGTACATATTATAAAGAGTAGACCATACCAAGTGAGTAGACATGAGTGTTCGAGCAGACTTTCCAGGGTGGAGCCTAGGTCGAGGTGTATCGAGCATTATCACTGATCGCTTAACGAAACTTGAGGTGTTCATATCCTGTTCTGAAGAAAACAGCTACATCCAGGGTCCACCCTGGAGAAGATGAGGATTCATTCATCTGAAACTCAACACCATGAATTAGTCATATGTATAACGAGGTGATCATAAGAGTTGTTTTAAAAATGATTAAACTGATTCTAATAATAAGGAATATTAAGAGAAGACAATGAATCAGATATCAATTTTATGGAGATGAACTTGAGAAGTGTCAATCCTGGTGCTACATACCCATTTTCATGTGAGAAGTTCTAGAGAAGTCTGAAAATCTATATAAATTATGAAATATAATAAAATATATAGGTCTGAGACGACAATGGTTCGAGTTGAGTTGAGTAGACATTTCAATTGAGCAGTGCTCGCAAGGATTCGGAATCTATTTCTAGATTCTGAATCTCTTGCACGTGGACTAATTTCTTCCGAATGAAATGGTCATGAAAATGGTGTAATTTATAATTTTGAGCAGTCTGAGTGTACTTTACCTTATGAGAGGAACAATTTAGCACCAGGATTGTGCGAGAAGACTTAAAAATTGAGAACAACTAAAAGAGGTGAACTTAAAATGAGGTGTTACAAAATCACATTGATAGCAGCGCGAAGTTAATTCAACGGGGCTAAGAAAGAGAATCTTAAGAAAAATGTGTAAATGTGTGGTTTTTCACTCCTGAAAAACACTGAAAGTGGGGCCGCTGCGTCGTTCAACCAGCGCACCGCCGAATCGGTGTACCATACGCGGCCACCGGAGCTGGTCAGGGGCGTACACTAGAGAGAGGTCGGAGGAGGGCTTCGCTCAATTTTTAACAATAATAATTATAAAATATCGTTTTTTCTCTTCAGATATCGATTTTGGGAAAAGTATTCAAGATTAAAAATTTGTTAACAAACCAAGGATTTTAATTTATAATTTAATTTCATGAAACTTCGTCTAGAAAAAAGTTTTGATATGAAATAAAAATAGGGATACTAATTTCTCCCCGTATAATGTAACAGGAATATAGAAAAAATACCGGTGGTTAGTCCTTTGCAAGTGCATGGAACTTACAGGATTCCAAGTTTCTAGCTTTACTGGAATTTGGGATTTTAGAAAAAAAATAAAAACTGAAATATCACCACCTTTTAGGGGTGATATCTCGGAAAAGGGTAGGCTGAGGAAATTTATATTTTTATCCTAATTTCATACGAGCAATCACTTCCTGAATTTTGTCGCATGAATGTAGGAACACCTGTATAATTGGGACATCAATTCATCAACACTACTTAGGTTAGGGTTGCATATTGCTCTATATCCAGATACTGCTTCGATATTAGAATGTTTACCGACATAAAGTAGCAATCGGAGATTGAATTCTATTCATATGGTTCGAAGAACATCATGCCATTGTCGATTTTTGTAATATTCATTCTGGCATATATCATTTATGATTCCATTCTGGGATATTTCGAGATTTCATTATGAATTCATGGTATGTTCGATTTTTGCATCACGGCTTTATGAGGTACTTTAATATAGAGCAGCGAACCTGAAAGTATTTATGGTCGAATGAATCCAGGGATTATTATGTTTTTAGTGTGCGTTCCCATCAAGCTGAGGTATATGCAACGAATTCATTTCGAAATAGTTTTTCATATTCGAATCGATTTCCGCAACATATAAATATTATAATGATAATTGCGTCATTTTTTAGGACGACTCTTGGGTGATGTTAAATCGGCCTGTTCCTTCCACAAACATACACATCTGTTATGAGATGTGTAGGTGAAATTTGTTCTCTGGCCGCCTATATCTTTATATTATTACGAATAGCCTCCCTATTTCAGTGACTCTAACAAGACAGTGGCCACAATTGGAATTTTTTCAAGAATATGGCGGCTTAGTTTTCAATGCTTCGATCTGTAATTCGGAATACGTCATATCACATTACCAAATCCATCATGTTATTGCAAAAACGATGAAAAACGAGACCACAATTGTCACTGTCTCGTTTTACTGTCACTGTAGCTCCATTGAGAAAGTTGCGTCATCTGTTGCCGGGTTGGCGGATGTCCTACACCTCACCGTGCATGCTATATGTAGATCCCTGTCAAATGGATATGAGAGCAAAGATATAGATATATCTCTGTCACTGCGGAAAGTCCCAACACTTTCATTGGAGAATAATCCATATGGTAAACATTATTTGGAAACAAGAGTATTTTAAATTGAGTTCGATAGCTCCAAAATAGGCGTTACAAACACACACAAACACACACACACACACACACACTCATACACAGATTCTGAATCTACGTCCTCCAGAACGAATTTCGTGATAATGGTTTTTCTGGAAAATTCTTCGAAATGTAAGGAGGCGTCCCAGCAAACACTGGAACCCAGCCACTATACAAAAACTGTACAGCGTTTGCTGCACTTGATTGCAGCGATGGTAATGCAAAAACTGTACCAAAACAGACCGTATATGCACCGCTGAACTGTAACTGTGCCGTAAAACTGCATTTGACATACAGCCACAGTATACCGTAGCTGCACTTCCAATACAATGATGGTATTGCAATCACTGTACAGCAAACTGCACTTAAAATGCAGCAGTAATGTTTAGAAACTGTACAGCAAGCTGCACTTTGAATGCAGCAGATACTGTGCAAAAACTGTACAGCACGCTGAACTTTGAAAGTAATAGTCACTGTGCAAAAACTATACAGCCAGCTGCACTTCAAATGCAGCAGTCACTTTTCAAAAACTGTACAGCAAGCTGCACCTTGTATGCAGCAGTCATTGTGCAGTAACTATATCAAAACTTGCAATTACGAACCAAAATTCTGTTTGTACAGGAGTTCCCTTATATATACAGAATATCGATTCTGCAAATCAGAAAATTTCAATTCCATTATAACCCATATTTTGGTAATGAAGGGAGTATTCAATTATTGAATTATATATATTCACGAAATGTCTCTTTAACCTTATATTTCATAATCGAATTTTCAAATTCTTTTAACTTTTTCAGAAGGACTTATGTCTGTTTTAGAAATTCCTATGAATTATTTACCTAGATTCTATTATTTTCGGGTAAGTTGCCATAATCCAGTAAAAATGGATCCAATCAAACAAAACTTTTATTTATAAAATATAATAATATGTATAATAAGAATTATTCATTGCCTCTCTGTTTTAGACGTGATTCTTTTTATGAAAACCCAAGTGCGCCGACTTATTTAAGACAGGATTAAGGTTAATTCGATGATTGCTATGGTAACTGCTATAGAAATCAAAGAAATAATCGAGTATTAACGTAAATTTCGCCTTAAATTAGTCGGTGCACACGGCCCTATATAATATGTATATAGAATAATTTATATCAGATAATAAACTATTAATATATACCTATATGGAATAAACAAGATATAGATTAAATTAAAATTGTCAGAAGCCTTTTTTTTAATGCAGTATTATCAATATAGAAACTGTGCAGTAACTGTATATCAGAAACTGCATTTCTAAAATGCAGAAATATCAACACAGAAACTATACAGTAACTGTATTTCAAATATTGCATTTTTGAAGTGCAGAAATATGAGTACAGAAACTGTGTAGTCACTGTATATCGAAAACTGCATTTAAGAAATGTAGAATTATCAATACAGAAACTGTAAAGTAACTGTTAATCGAATACTGCACTTTTTTAGTGCACAATTATCAATACAGAAACTGTATATCAAACGCTGCATTTTTAAAATGCAGAATTATCAATACGGAAACTGTGGAGTTTCAGTAGACGAACTGGTACGAATATGAGCCCTGCAGTTATAACGGGGCCCCCAATATATTTTCACTAGAGCATGCGCGACAGTTATGATTTCCGTACTGAAACACTTCTTTTAGGCTCTCAAACATTTTCGTGTCCATGCGCAGCCTCGATTGTATCTCTGTTTAAACAGGTGGCGATAAGTTTATTTGTGTATTTACGATTGTTTTATGGTAAATGTTTTTGTGGTATTTGTTAACGTCCAGCCATGTTTGAATTTGGATAATTGATGTGTAAGTATATTAGCACGTTGACGGACAGTTGCGTCTATAGCCGTCAAGTTCAAGTTCACTATGTGACATGACGTTCTATTACATAGTGTCTAGAGTCCGCTGGCGCCATGACGGTTGTAGCCGCAACCTAATTAAAGGTGCTGAATTAATCAAAATTAAGTGTATTTAAGCAGAAAGAGTAAAACTATACTTCTAATATTCTAAAAATTACAAAAACATATATTGTCAATTTTCGAATTTCACTTGTTTCTACTGTCCGTCAACGTGTTAGAATAGTGACCAGTAGTTGATATTCCAAAATAAAAAACCTAGATACTGAATGGAAAAAAAATTAGATGCTTTGAAGAATCACATTGAATGTTGGTAATATGGGCCCCTTACGTGATCCTATTATGGGTCAGGGTTCATATTCGGAAGAGTTGGGGAAATCCAGCATCAGCACGCCTAAGAAATCAGAATCAGGAGCTAATAAGACAACAAACAAAACAAGCATCAAGCAAAAGACATTGAGATCGGCAAATCTGAGGATGGAAGTCGCATGTTTGTTCCAGAAGATGAGGATATCGACGAAATTGGCAAATTTGTTTCTGATGACAGTGATGCATCATGCCTATTTCAAACTATTAGATATCAATTATTCACTAGGGAGCCTCCTAAATTTAATTTTTTTGATAATCCTTTTTTTACATACCATAGGTAAACCTCTGAGCTTGCAGTGTGTTATTTATTGGATATTTATTCGTAAGATCCCAAGATTTAGTAAAGAAAAACAAAAGGGGGGCCATATTGGGACCACTTCCTCTACAGCAATTTCTGTGCTGTATTCAGGTGGCACATGTAATGCAGTATCTATACAGTTGCTGTAAATTGTGTTTGTTGTGGTAGATCCTAACCTAAGTCACAGTAACTTTCTTTCAGCTACCCAAACTCTGACAGCTTATCGCGAAGCTCATAGGGCTTTTGGTCGTTTCTGATTCGCTGTTTCTCCTCGTTCCATCCCAAAACTTCCTCATCTGCAGTAACGAACCTAAAAATCATAATCCTCATATTGGTACACGATAACACGATAAACCTCTATATAAGGAAGGCCCCCTCATTGGTATTCAAACGATAAAGTGTAATTAGGTTTCCAAAGGCGGAGTCGAATACCGAATACAACTTCCACAAATACCCGCTGAAAAAATTGTATCCGATTGCGAACCGCACGCTGCTGTAACTTGAATAAAGATAAATTCCACGAAGCGCGTCATTCGATATTCAGATGATCAAAAGACCTGCGGAATCAACTCTTCTCCCGCCAAATTTTAATTCCGGACTAACCGTAGGGTCACATATTCGCATCCATCTCAAAAAAAGACACGTGGGATAGAGGCATTTGCATACACTCTAGATCTATTTCTGACGAGAAACGTTGCATAACAATTTCATTCAACGCCAGAAAAGAGTAATCTATAACATCTACTAACTAATACTAAAAGAACATTGAACAGAGAATGTTGATAAAGAGATGGGTCCGCCGAAAAGATGTATCTTCCGATTAGGTATTCCTGTATCTACAAATAAAAAAACATACAGGATATTTTTAAGGGTGAGGCTTTTTTTGACAGGTGCTAGAACTCATTAAAACAGATAATTTCGCCGGCAGATGCTCTTATAAAATATTCAATATAAAAAAACATTCAAAAGCCTTGGGCATCACTTTCTTTATACGACTCTGGATCGTAGTATATGTCTGTTAGGATATATTATTATATTATTATTATAAATACAAAAAGAGAAGAGGCCGTAGCCTATAAATCTCAGGAAACAATATAAAGTAATGTATGACTGCAGCAAAAAATGCTTTACAATTAGGGTGCCACCAAAAAAAAAAACAAACAAAAAATATTCTCCTAAAAAAAAAGCCAAAAATACCATAACACATATCATCGTCGCGAAATGAATTGATCATAACTGTTCTTGAACGAGTTAACCGACGGAGCACAAACAACACTTTCCGGCAGAGAGTTCCACAAAGTAAAAACGCGATTGCTAAGGAAGAATTACCTAGCAGAAGACTTGAAGTTCTCGCGATAAAGTTTGTATTGGTGTCCTCGCAAGTTGTTAATGTTCAATCGAAATAGGTTCGATAAGTCACAGCCGAACAAGTTGTGCAGTGCACGAAATGTGACTATTAAGTCATCTCGACTACGATGCGACAGAAAATTCTCCAAATCGAACAGTTTGAGTCTCTCCTCGTAAGAGGGACGCTGCCAGGCGTAGGGTAGCCTCGTCACACGACGCTGAACCGACTCCAAGAGGTTTTGGTCTCTAATCAACTGTGGACACCACAACGGGCCAGCATGTTCAAGAATTAGGCGGATATACGTGGTATAGAGCACTTTACAAACACTGATAGAGCAACCAGTAAAGGCTTTTCGAATCATATAGTAGACCTGGTTCGCCTTTTTGACAATACTCCTGATGTGAGAAGTCCAAGAGAGGTCATCCGCAACGATCACTCCAAGGTCGCAAATCTCAGATGCAGAGGTCACCGGAATACCATTCAGATAGTAGCAGGTTTTAGGATTTGTCTTTCCAATATGAAGAACTCTACACTTGCTTGTATTCAACGGAAGTAGCCATGCAACCGACCACTCGTACACATGATTCAAATCGGCCTGGATCAAATGTGACAACAATGACCTTCCGTAAATTTTCAAGTCGTCAGCGTATGATGAACAGGAATTTGACAAGATACCCGGAAGGTCAGCGACATAGACCAGGAACAAGATTGGTCCCAAAACTGATCCCTGGGGAACACCACTGGAGGCAGTTCTAACAGAAGAATGAAGCAGAATCACCCACCCTAACGGAAAAGACCATATCAGACAGAAAAGATTTGATCCAGACAAGTAACTCTCCTCTCACTCCAAAGTGCTCCAGCTTATGTAAAAACCGCCTGTGCGGGACTCTATCGAAGGCCTTAGCAAAATCGAGATAGATGATATCCAATGGTATGTTGGAATCATTTAATTTGGTCCACTCATTAACACACTTCAATAAACAGGTGATCACCGACCTACCCGGTACAAAGCCATGCTGCTCATCAGGTATGATCCTATTGGAGATTAGAAAAGACATGAGGGACTTAGCAACAATCTTCTCAGCTATTTTGGAGATAACAGGCAAAATACTGATAGATCTATAATTATGTGCATCGGAATTTGTCTCCTTTTTTTAAGACAGGAGTAATTCTAGCCTGTCGCCAAGAGCCTGGTAGTTGACCAGAAGAGAGAGAGTTAGACAAAATTTTAGCTATTGGCAGGGAAAGAGAGGCATCACTTGTGATGCCATATGGATTAAGTCAGAATGCTTTCACCAAATAAATAAAATGCTCAGCTTCCTTTGCGATCTCTCCTCGGCACAATACTTTATAGCAAATTTGTATATTCTTTTTCAAAATTTATTAGGTGATTTTTTCTGAAAGGTATAATTATAAGAGTTAAAACTAAGCATGAAAAAATACCTCAATGGAAAGACCGTATAAAAAAATAGGGCACTTTATAAACTCATCGATAAAATTCTTCACAAAAATTGTTCGAAGTGATTAGCATTCGTTTGATGGGCACAAAGTCTTGCCCGGCGTAATAACGAATGGTTACTTGCAGCAACTATCACATAAGTTTGCCCAAGAATAATTTCACAAGCATTCTCAATGCGTTGTCTTAGTTCGTCCGCACTATCCACTTCACTACCACTGTACACTAATGTTTTCAAATGACCCCAAAAAAAGAAATCAGAGGAGTTGAGATCCGGAGAGCGTGCAGGTCAAGAAATGGATCCACCACATCCTATCCACCTATTCAGGAACACATTATTCAAATAATTTCGACCGTTTCTTCTAAAGTAACAACCACATTCCCTGCCGAATATTGAAAGGAACAATTTCTAGTAATCCTGGCAAATTGTTCTGGAGAAAATAGAGAAAAAATGGCCCAATAAGCATTCCACACATCATTCCGATCCATACATTCAATGTTCTTCTGATAGGGTGAGGATTTTCTGTAGACCATACATGGGTATTGTGGAAATTGTTTACTCAATTTCTTGTGGAAGAGGCTTAGTCAATAAACATAATGGATGTTGTTAGATATTGGTGATTTAAAAACCACAGGCAAAATTCTTTTCTTCAAGGATGGTCTTCTGGTTGGAGTGCTTGAACTTTCTGGAAATGGTAGGGGTACAATTGCTCTTGTCTTAGTGTCTTCCAAACTCTACTGTGGCACACTCCGACGACCTTGGCTATGCATCTAGTACTTGTTGTCGGTTGTTCCTCAACTATGTCCTGAATCTGCTCCTCGATTTCTGCAATTTGCGATGTTACAGGCCTGCCAACATTTGCTTCCCGGGATTCGTGCAAACGTCCAGTATCTCTACATCTCGGCACCAAGTTTATGAACATCCGAGAAGTTGGGTGATTTCTTAACAGAAATCGTCTTCTGTACAACCTGCACGCCGCACTGGCACTCTGTTTGGATTCACCAATTAAAATCATGTCAACAAGTTCATTGTTTGAGTAAACATGAGGCATTTTCAACAACTTTGCGACACTACGACAATTCACAAAAATATACGCTGACTCTGACGGTTTCCAGTGTACTGACCTTTCACCGGCGCCGGCACAGGCCTAAGCATAAAGGTATGGTTTCGGTAGTGCGTCGGATGCATGCAGTGGCTGCAGAATATGACTACCCATATGGCACTACCAAGCTGCAGCCGCATTGTCGTGCACTGCAGCATTGCATCCTAGGTACTACCGAAACCATACCTTGAGGACCGAGTTAAGTACGCATGCAGATCCGTAGCGGGAATTTCTAAGATTTTCGAGTAACTTTGGTTTCGAAATACCCAGTGTTGTGAAAAGGGTTGTTTCCTTAATTTCTTTCCTTGAGTTGTCTGGCCGGTAGGATATTGAAACTCCAGATTTTGATTTTTTCTTTATTTTCCAAATTATAATAATCAACCTTCTCGTGACTCTCTCTTAAATCGCCATCATCTTATCATTTTTCGTTTTTCCGACAGGGACTGCGCGCGCACACTCTTTTTAACTTAATTTTTCAACACGGACTCTACCGTGCAAAATACCTTCACGCTATTGTACCTACTATTATCTAAACATCCTCCCCCCCTCTTTTGAAGCAATGGCTTCAACAAATAAAATAACCTAATCAACAAAAAATTATATTCTTGATAACTGTCGCAATCTGAAGAATTATGAGACTAACATTTTGGCAGAGGACATAACTTAGTTATGGGACAAAAATTCCATTTTGAGTTTTTATCTTTACTACTCGAACATAACCATCAGCACCAGGTAATGCTTCAACTACTCTACCAAGTGACCACTTCAAAGGAGGTAAATTATCCTCCTTAATCAAAACCAATGTATCCCGATCGACATTAGTAACTGGTTTATGCCATTTTCCGCGTGTATGTAAAGACTGCAAATATTCTATCGACCATCTTTTCCAAAAACTCTGGAATATTCTCTGAGACAACTGCCAATGATTCAACCTATTTTCGGGGATTTTCAAAATATTTCGCTCTGGTAAGGCGTTCAGAGATGAACCGATAAAAAAATGACCAGGAGTAAGACATTCTATATCTCTCGAATCATTCGATAAGGCACATAGAGGTCGCGAGTTCAATACTGATTCTACTTGAGCAAGGCATGTAATAAATTCTTCAAAACTCAATCGCGAATTCCCAACTATACGTCGTAAATGATACTTCGTCGATTTGATATTTGATTCCCACAATCCTCCCCAATGAGGACTGTTAGGTGGGATGAATTTCCACTCAATTCCGTTCAAAGTTAAAAAATCATGAAATTTTCCATTTGTGTCTTCCTTGAGATATCTATACAATTCTTTGATTTCGTTATCAGCACCTCTAAAATTTGTTCCGTTATCACTCCAAATCGTTTGAGGTAGACCCCGTCGCGCAATGAATCTTTTAAATGTATGCATAAATGCATCGGTACTCAAAGCTGTAACCAATTCTAAATGAACAGCTTTGGTTGCCATACAAATGAAGAGAGCAATGTAAGCCTTTGATTCAATTGATTTTCGAATTCTCGATTCTTTAATGTATATAGGACCACCATAGTCAATTCCTACACGAGCAAAAACTTTAGCTGGGGTGACTCTATCGGAAGGAAGAGGCCCCATTATCTGATGAACAGGCTTAGCCCTAAATCTGAAACATCTAATACAACTCTTCAATGCAGCCTTGACTTCGCGTAAACCTCTGATCATCCAAAATTTTGTTCTTAAATTCGTTAATGTGGTTTGTGGTCCGGAATGCAACAATCTGAGATGTTCCGCAACAATGAGAAGTCTAACTACGTGATGCTTCGCTGGCAATAAAATAGGATATTTGCTTTCATAACTTAAATCAGAATTAGCTAATCTACTGTTTATTCTCAAAATGTTGTGTTCATCCAAAAATATACTCAAACCATGCATTAAAACCAACTTAGAACAATGTTCACCCTGAAGTTTCTCGATTTCCTTAGGGAAACATTGATTTTGAATTACTGAGATCAACTTCAATTGTGCTTCATCAAGTTCTATAATCGACAATGGTCCTGATAATTTCTTTTTGTTTCTACAATTATTCAAAAACCTCAAACAATAGGCTAAGGATCTTTTCAATCGATGATATTTAGAAAATCGATCAAAGGGAAATTGATCCTCCGTATTCAACGCTATCATAGACATTTTTTGTTCCCTTTGTTCCTCAATAACCTCGGAAATATCACAAGTCACCTTCTCACTCCCGCCATCGAAGTATTCTAAAATTTCAGGACCTAACCACCATTTTGTACATTCTATTAATTCGTCTGTATTGGATCCTCTAGATAATAGATCCGCCGGATTATGCTCTGATGCGATATGTAACCATCTACAATTTTTTGTCAGTTCTTGTATTTCAGATACTCTATTTGAAACAAATGTTGTCCACCGGGACGGACAGGAATTTATCCAACAAAGAGCAATCTTCGAGTCTAACCAAAGAAATATCTGACTAGAACTGAACTGTAATATAGTTCTGAGCTTTTGAATCAACTTAGCCAGCAAAAGGGCGCCACATAAGTCTAGACGAGGTAATGAAACTACCTTGAGGGGTGCAACCCGAGATTTTGAACAAATTAGATTACTTGATGCAGTTTCATCGTCGTAAAATGCCCGGATATAGACACATGCCCCGTATGCCTTCTTTGACGCATCTGCAAACCCATGCATCTGCAGAAATTTAATCCCTTTATTTTCCAAAACACATCGTTTCACGGACATTTTGGAAAGTTTTGTTAAATTACATTCAAATTTCAACCATTCATTCGAAATACTTAACGGTAGTTCATTGTCCCAATCAAGCTTCAATGACCATATTTTTTGCATCAGCAACTTTGCCTTTATTAGAACTGGACTAACGAGTCCCAAAGGATCATAAATCTGAGCGATTTTTGATAGAATTCCTCGCTTTGTATGCAATGTTTCGGTTGCTAACTTTGATAGAACAATTTTGAAAACATCCTGACTTGTATTCCACGTTAATCCTAACACTTTATTTGAATGATTTTCGTCCATTATTTCAAACTGATCTGAATTATTACCCTCACTTACTATCTCTTTCACGTTTGAAAACCACTTATGCAGTTTGAAACCCGCTGAACCCAACAAACCGATCAATTCGTGCTTCAATTCTAACAATTCGGAAATTTCACGTGACCCCGCCAGAATGTCATCTATATAACATTGTTTAAGGAGTGTTTCGGATGCTAAAGGAAACCTACATTTTTCATCGTCCGCTAATTTCTTGAGACATCGTGTGGCCAAATATGGTGCGCTTTTAGTTCCATATGTAACAGTTTGCAACTCTAGACAACTCAGTTCTTCATTAGGTTCAAAACGCCATACAATATTTTGCAGTTTCTTATGATTTTCCGAAATCTTAATCATTCGGTACATTCTTCTGATATCCGTTGTGAAAACATAATTAAACATTCGAAATCGAATTAAGATATCAAATAATTCGGGTTGTACTGTGTATCCCTTGAGCATGATATCATTCAATGATTTACCCGAAGAAGTTTTCATTGAAGCATCGAAAACTACTCTCAATGGAGTACTTTTACTTTCTTTCTTCAATATTCCATGATGAGGAAGGAAATTTTTCTCAGCATAAGAAACAGGATTATTTTCATTAAACTGGACTATTCTAGCATGACCCAAACTAATATATTCTTCAATGAAAGCCTTATATTCCGAATAATATTCTGGATCTCTACAAAATCTTCGCTCGAGCGCCAAAAATCGTCTCTTAGCTGAACCAAATGAATCACCGAGTGAATTCGCGTCGTTTTCGTGTAGAAAGGGATAATCTAATTCGAAAGTGCCGTCAGTTAATCGTTTAACAGAATTGATAAATACTTTTTCACATAATTTATCTTCTTCAGATAAAATGTTTTTATCTACTACCTCCTCCAATTGCCAAAAACGTGGCAACAACGTATTTAACTCCAAATTCTCCGCATCAAATACACTGCAAAAACTCATATAAGAGGTCTTCAATGAAGAAATGTAATTGTTGGAATTATTTACTGGACCAGCAATGATCCATCCTAAATGACTATTTTGCAGGGTCGGTAAACCCTTGCCCAACTTTATCGTTTCACTCAAGACAATATCATAATACAAATCAGCCCCTATCAAAACATCCACTTCAGATGGACAATAAAATTTCTCATCAGCGAGTAGCACATCTTCCGGTATTTTAATACGCGTTTTATCAATACTAAATTGCGGTAAACATGATGTGATTTTGTCTAAAATAATGCATGATACCTTGAAATATTTGGTACTGAACATGCCCCTGAATTCTAAATCAACAATTTCGGACGTTTTAGTAACGGAATCCGATATACCACTGATGTTATAGATTTCATACCTTCTTTTAGCGCCTAATTTGTTTGCAAATTCCCCTCTAATGAACGACATTTGACTTCCCGTGTCTAAAAGAACTCTAGCGGTGAGGTCGTCCCCCCCCACAGCCACCTTCACGATAGCTGTCCCCAACAACACTTGAGGACAACCCCGGAACCGGTCAACTCCGACATGATGAGACGAAAACTCACCAGCAGCCGCATCGAAATGAGATGGTTTATCAACCCCCTCTGATTTGCCCATCCCAGTTGGACAGAGAAGTGAATGATGTTTCCTATTACAAATTCTACAACCGCTAGATTGACAATTTGCAACCCTATGTTTAAATCCCAAACAGTTATAACAAAGTTTTTGTTTCCTGACAAACTCCCTTCTGTTTTCAAGAGTATCAAACTTGAACCTTCGGCAACTATAAAGTGTATGATTCGACCCAGAACAGTAACTGCAAGTCTGATTGCAGCCCTTTTTATAAGATTCAACCTTGGTTTCAGAAGTAACTACATTTGCCACCCTTTGCTTGCTACGTAAATCCCGAGGTGAATCCTGAGATATAACATTTTCTAATGCGCGACATCTTTTCTCTAAAAAGCTCATAAAACCATCGAACGTAGGAAGTGATGAACTTTCCCGTTCGAACTCATATGCAGTTCTTGTGTGATTGTCTAATTTGCGAATAAGAACATAAACCAGAATAATGTCCCATTGGTCCACTGGTAATTTCAATGCTTGAAGAGAATTGAAATTTTGCTTGATATTAGTAATAAATTCTCGTAATTGCCTAAAATCACATTTCGTTACCTGTTGGACATCTATTAGACCCGATAAATGCATATTGATAATAGTTAATTGATCATCATATCTTTTGTGTAAAATATCAAGAGCCACCCTGTAATTATCATTCGTCAGTTGCAAGTCCTTTATTATACTTAAAGGCTCATGCCTTAAACTAGATCTTAAATAAGAGAATTTTTGCACGTCACACAACTCTATAGGTATTATCGTCTACCAATGCCTTGAATAAGTCTTTAAAGGAATTCCACTCAGTAACTTTTCCATCAAAAATAGGAATATTAATATTTGGTAGCTTAATTTTGAGATTGTCAACCTTACTTTCACTGAATGATATTTCCTGTCTTTGAAATTTAGAAAGAATTCTTTTAACCTCTGATAGAATAGTCAAAAATTTTTGTTCTACTTGTATCCTATCACTTTCCTCGTTTTCATCAAATGTTTCAAGTTCTTCCTGAATAGTACTATATTTTTCATAAGCCTGAATTAAGAGAGTTTCACGAGTAACAAATTCATTTACATCTACATTACATTTATCCTTATTTGAGGAAACAAAATTCTCAATTCTTGTGATCGTACCTTTGGATGATGCACGTTTTCTTTTCAATCTTTCAACAATTTCATCCAATTTATCAGTCATATTGAATATTAAATAAAGGTCTAATAGTGTTGAATAAAACCAAAATTCAATGTAATAAATGAACACAAAACTTTAAATTCCAATTAAAAGAACCCCTAACCTGGATCCGTGAAATTCGCCTTCCAATTCGATTATTCACCTGAAGAATAAGACTCTGGAACCTCGAAAATGTGAATGTCCTCCGTTATTTTCCAACTGACCTGTGCCTTGATTCCTTGATTTCAATTTTCCGTAATGCGTATTCTCTCGTCTATTTGTGATGTATTCCCAAAACCTGAATTTGGATGGTTTAGCCGTTGTTCCAAATATATTTGTGTTTCTTCCTCCTTTATTGTTTATGAATGTCGAATGAATTATTATTGTTCTCTGCGAACGCCGCCCAGATGTGAATTCTTGCTTCTTCAAAGCGACGCCATGTGCGATATCTCTGATATCCTACACGAGCCTCTGAATTTCCCGGCCGATGCACCAAATTTTATGTTGTGAAAAGGGTTGTTTCCTTAATTTCTTTCCTTGAGTTGTCTGGCCGGTAGGATATTGAAACTCCAGATTTTGATTTTTTCTTTATTTTCCAAATTATAATAATCAACCTTCTCGTGACTCTCTCTTAAATCGCCATCATCTTATCATTTTTCGTTTTTCCGACAGGGACTGCGCGCGCACACTCTTTTTAACTTAATTTTTCAACACGGACTCTACCGTGCAAAATACCTTCACGCTATTGTACCTACTATTATCTAAACACCCAGCCCAGGAGAATATTTTATATGAACGATTTTTGGTACCATGATTTAGTTCTTTTACCTCTCAAAAAAATAGCCTCACCTTTGAGAACACCCTGTATATTGATGAGGTATATCTACCAGCTCACTAGCAATTAGTATTGATGATACTCCAGTTCAATTGGAATACAGCAGAGTGTAGGTTAATCTACTACTAGAGACAGAGACAGAGGGTTTGTCTCTGCTACTACTACTAAAACTCGCGTTGTTGATCATTAATAACGACAAACCAATTGGTCCTAACGAGCATATGTTCGAACGTTTATGGGTTACATTACACGTTACCGTAGGAGGTCATGATCAACATGTCAACAACGTGAAAAAATTTATAAAACCCAAAAATTGCTTCAGGCTTCGAAGCGAGATCCGCGCCCACAAACCAATTCATTAATGAGGATTTATGATACGAAGGGGACTCGGCAGATCGCGAATATTAAAGACGAGCAAACAACGCCAACGTGCAAACCCGATATTTGGCCGACATACGCCGCCATCCAAAAGCTAATTTTCGCCGTTTAATTGGAAACACTGTCGTTGCTCCGTGGCCCGCTCAGAGAAAAGGGCGAAGCTACACAATATCCGTCATCGAATTCCGTTGTTTCCTTTACCGGAATGTCGCCCCAGAGAATCCATCAGTTAATTGATTATGTTCGTTGCTCGCGACATCGCAGCATCAGGAGGAAAAACTGTCTAAATTGGAACCTGTAACATGGGGCATCACAATACTCAATATTCATTCGGTGATATTGCACGATAATTATGAGAAAATCCTTAATACATCAAGTGAATGGTAGGTTTGACCTTGAGGACATCCTCAGCATATCAAAAGTCTAGCTGCACACGAAATGAACTGACAATCTCCTTAAAGGTAAAACATACTTTACAAGTATGACTTCATTACTGTGCCAGCTAAATGATGTACAGACCAATTGGATTGTCTCTTCGTCAGTAGGCTCTCCGCAGATGGATGATGGCAACCTATCTCAAACATATCGGTCTAAGTTTGGAATTATTCAACTTGCAAAAATTTTTCTTCATAGGGTTGAAAATTTGTAACTTGTAACTATTCTCTTTGACTAAGCAGACGTAGATTCTATGCCCTACCATGACTCGATCGTGCCCCTGCCAACATAAACTTACACCGAAGCCGAAGATACAAATAGGTTATTTTATCTCCTAAATTTGCTATTCTTCAACCATTCCTATCTCCGGGAAAATTTGTTATAAAAATATGCTGCAAGGAGCATTTCTAATCTTTATTTATAAATCAAAATGGAACCCTATTTCACCTTGTCATTGCATCACGTAAAAACGGCTGAAAGGATTTCATTCATTTTTTCTTCGGAACCTTTCTGAAACTTTTCAAAAAGTACTAACCTGGAGAAACTGAGACAATCAAGAAAACTAAACGAAATTCAAATTTCGGAAGCAAGTATGTTAGTGCAACTTTCATAGTAATTACTGTCCTTTGTTAAATTCAAATTATGCATCAGGCTTCTTCAATAAGGCACTTTGCGCATGCTTGGTTGCGCGAGAAAAGATAATCGATTCATTCAATCGATAGAGACGGTCACCGACATTTTGCGAATTTTCCACGAGTTTTTCACGAGATTTTTAATTTCTTTTTCAAATATTGAGATTGAGTGAAACTTCAAGCAGAAAGATCCCCAGGACCACATCATCGCCATCGAGGGTAAGTGTCAGAAGGGTTTCGATGCATATTTTCATTTTTTGTGTTAGCGATATTTCCAAATTTCAAATACAGTCCACTAAATTTCACAGAAGCGCTAACAAAGTATATGTTAGGCACAGACAAGTAATTGACACTTGCTAATAGTTGACAAACTTAATGAACAACACGATCCCAATTTAACGTTCTCAAAAACTAGCACTCTGATTATCAGTTAATTCATTATTGTGAGTCTTAGTGATCAGTATATTGATTTATTATTATTAAAAATAATATAATTATTTATTATACTATAACTATACAGGGTGTGGCGTAATGAATGGATAATATGGAGCCTGCAGGTAGAGGACTCTATGGCGGTTCAGAAAAATATATTTTACGTTCAGTAAAAGTGTCTTGGTTTTCGAGATATTCGAGATTTTCGAAAATTCAAGAAAATCACACCCTTCGCCACTCTTTTTGCAGGCAAGACTCCAAATGAAGGAATTTTTTCAAACTGTTTTTTGGATAGTATTCCTGGATAGATGCGCTATCGAATGTAAGTTATTATTTTTGAGGCGCATGAATTGTTTTTCATAAATAAAAGAATTAAATCAAATTTTCCGTTTTGCTTATTTTTTTTCCTAAGTTCAATCCAGCGTGGTGGGAAAAATAATATGGTTACCTGAGTGCCAAAGCAAGAGAAAACATGCCTGTTTTACTGATATTCTGAAATGGTATAACTCACACTATTTTCAGCTTTAAATACAAAATAAATTTCTATTACAATGAGTCAAGGCAGAGTATGACGTGAGCCTTTTTCTGTAATTTTTAGCAACTGAAATGAGACTTGCAAGCAGAATAAAGCAATTATTCATAAGAAGTTGTAGAGCATCTAGTACAGCTCCTGATACACACTTTGAACACTTTTTGTAAAACTCGATTAAATTAAACAATATTTTAAAATTGGTTTTTTTCCCTCGTATTCTTTCATTATTAAGCCCTATAGTTATAAAGTTAATAGTTGTTAAGCGAATTTCAAGTAACGATGTGAATTTTAGCACAATTGTAATCAAGAAAAAAAGCTGAAAATTAGTCAATTTTTATTACATTGAATCAAGACCCTTGTTACAAAAATGCTGAAATTTAATGCATAACTTGAAATTAACCTGAAAATATTGATTTCACAACGTTGGGGTTCAATAATAAAAGAAAACGAGAAAAAAATAACAATTTTAAAATATCGTTTCATTGAATAAAGTTTCACAAATCACAAATGATGCTTAAATTGGCCACCATGAGTTCTGATACATACTCTATAGTCTACACTTTCTAATGAATCATAGCTTTATTGCATAGATATCAACAATTTTAAAATGAGTATCGTTTCATTGAATTAAATATCACAAAAGAATCTCTAAGAGGCCATTATGAGCTTCAGTAAATGCTCTATACCTTCTTATAGACGATTGCTTCATTCTGATTGCATTTCTCATTTTAGATGCTAAAAATTTTAGAAACACTGTTTACATTAAACTAGGCCTCAACTGATTGCAATAGGAATTTATTTTGTATTAAATGCTGAGAATACAGAGAGTTATACCATTTCGGAATCTCAATGAAACTGGCATGTTTTTTCTTGCATTGGCTCTTAGGTAACCATATTATTTTTTACACCGCGCTAGGTTGAACTTATGAAAAAAAATTAGCAAAACGGAAAAGTTGAGTTAGATCTTTTTTTCATGAAGAACTATTCATGCGCCTCAAAAATAATGAATTACATTCGATAGATCATCTATCCAGGAATACTATCCAAAAAACAGTTTGAAAAAATTCCTTCATTTGGAGTCTTGCCTGCAGAACCAGTGGCGAAGGGTGTAATTCTCTTGAATTTTCGAAAATCTCCAATATCTCGAAAACCAAGGCACTTTTACTAAACGTAAAATATATTTTTCTGAACCGCCATAGAGTCCTCTACCCCCAGGCTCAATATTATCCATTCATTACGCCACACCCTGTATGTATAAATCGCGATTGTGTTTGAATTTTTTTTTATTTCGAATTTCGGTTAGACGGTAGGTTTTGTAACTTAGGTACATTTTTTTATACTCCATTAACTTTTATTGTAGCACTCGGTCGTCCATGAAATGAACTTCTCAAGTTTTTGTAACTAGAACGGAGTAGGTTTGGAACACAATGTCCTTAATGTCTTAGCGCCGTAGTCACAACTTATTAGTTATATCACAAAAATGCCCAAAGTGATTGAAAAAGTGCTATTTAGAATTCAGGTCCGCTCATTCGAAGTAGGTAACCCTGATGTTCTAATATTTACAATATATCAAATGGTAGCGAACATATTCAATGTAAGTGCATATAATCAATAAAATGCTTTCAGAAATTTGCACAACAATTTATTCGAATCTTTTAGTATATCGCCAACGTTTCGAAACTTTCGTGGTTCTTTTTCAAGACTCGTATTTAATTCGATTCGGAATCTGTCTGATCAATTAAAATTTTCATTTTCCCTCTGTAACAGGAAGTCACTGATGCGAACACTTATGCGTCTTTGAAGAAGTATTCCGGCGATGTACTAAAAGATTCGAATAAATAGTTGCCCAAATTCCTGAAAGCATTTTATTGAATATACAACCATGGACGTGAGCCATCAACACAATTCATGTGAAATTTTTATTTACAGGTTAAGTTAATCTTGCCTTGAAACTTCGTTTAATTATTTTAACTTCCATTGATGCAAGATGATTTTTGTTGAAGAATTTAACATTCTTGTAATTATCCGTTAATTCCTTCGAGACATACCCATTCCCAACCACTGCATCATATGCATTTCATATTGGGGTTGATCTACAACTGATTTAACGTCTTTAACCTTCAGCCAAAGAAGATAACCAACAATAGCTATCCTCAAGCTACTGCATATTATGTGTCAATAGATGAATTTTCTTCCATAGCAAAAATAAATATATTTGAAAACTAATATCTTGTATTTTCCATACAACTAACTAGATTTGGTATTTCTTCAATCAGTTCCTATAAACTTCAATTATGTTCGTCAAATATTTTCGATGTCATATTTTCCGAAGTGATTCGACATTGTGATAACATACGTAATTACTGAGACTTTTACGTAGAACGGACAACATAGCGCTGATTTAAAACCCAAAAATGTTCTGACAAGCGTTGTAACATTTACGTACAGAGTGGAATGTGTAAAATTTCCATGGCCAACCGAGTGCTAAAATAAAAGTAAATGGAGTATAAAGATAATTACTCTTCTGCAATTTTCAGTGCGACTTGCATTCGTAATGACAATAAATAAATCGCCCTTTGCAGTGTTAGCATCATTAATCTCGAAAATCCATGCTTTTGACACGGTCAATTGTATGTATTATCAGTTTAGTTTTCATCCATGAATAGGAATTAAGTAAAATAACTTATCAGAAATTTGGATTTTAATTTCAGCTGTCGAATTGAATATAACATTAAATGAGATTTAATCTTTGAAAACATCGCCAACAAAGACATCAACAGAAATGATAAATAGAATAAAACACATAGACCAGGGAAATCGTAAAAACAGCAATCATGGAAAAATTTAGAGATAATCGTTTTTTTCTTATGAAGCTATATTAAACATGTATGTGACATGTTCCTGTGTTGACAAACCCTGAACTTTGTTTGCTTTTGTAACCAGACGAAACAGAAAATGTTGTTTTCAATGAGACACTGCAATGAAAAAGTCGATGTTCAAAATATTATAGATATAAATATTTACTCAATCAATTTAATGAAAAGTTCAGTACAAGAGCTTTTACCACTCTTCATACTATTCTAACTCAATAGTTTCTATCTCTCATTTTACTTCCTATTACTAAATATTCCCTCACTATACCAGGAGAACATCTACACTCTACAGTGTCCGTTAGTCAGAAATAAATGCCGAAAATAATGAAAGCATTGATTAGTATATTAATCAATTTCATGGCAATTTATTAAAAATCCTCTTAAAATGGAAAATTATTTTGAATTAAATTTGCAATGTTGTAAGTGATAATTGTGTATTATCCTTGAAAGTTAGATAGATGATATTGGGAACTTTTTTATAGAACTTTTGAAGCTTTACAAAGTTATTGCTGATCATTTCTTCCTATCTTTTATAGTTTTACTCATTGTCGACTATAAAAACCAGGAAGGAACGGGTTATACACCTGAACTTTTCTCATGAATCATTCTGTCTGAAAACCTCATGGAAAACCTTCGAGTAATTTTTGAGAATTTCGTGGAAGGACAGATAGACACGGCGGAGATTTTATTTTATGAGATGTATAGTATAGATATAGATGGATAGAAGATACAGGAAAGGAGATGGTAAAAAGTCAGATATTCTTATCCTCTCTAGTTGGGAAGTCCAAGAGGGAAATTTTGGATTTACTCGAGCGTGGCAGATTAACCTAAGGGGAGATACCTTGGACCCCTTAGAGCACTTCTACCATAAATTAAATGTATATAGGGGTAATTGTCTAGGACAGCCTGAAGAGTAAAAAAAACGATAATTTTACATAATCGAGCGTGTCAGATAAAGATATATTATTTGATTAATTACATGTTGAAAAGTATATATTCTCTTTCTCGATTAATGTACATTATACTGGGTTTTTACACAGACCTTGGCCTTTCGCATGTGTGGCTATGCTCATCGCCATCTAACTCGAAAACGGATAAGAGTATGTAAAATTGCTTCAGACAGAAGTTGTAAAGAATTCTATTATCTACAACTTTCATAATGAATACAGAAACGTTTAGAGGTACAGGAAGAGAGATATTTCAAAAAAATGCCTTATCATAATCTTCATACTGTCAGATTAAGAAAACCCCTGATTAGTGTCAGATTAATGGGTCAACACGTTTACAACACCAAGAGTAACCATCTGTATAAAAATCTGACACGCTCGAGTATGTACAAGTAACAATTTTTTTTGCATTCTCAAACGACCACTGTAACCTAAAAATCTGACACGCTCGAAAAATAATTTTTTTTTACCATTTTCAACTCTTCCGTACGGCCAACCCCACAAGCAAACTGTTACATTATACATTAACATGAGTTTATTATCAGAGACACGTAGGGCAGTGTCAGATAAGATTAATTTGACACGCTCGAGTTTGTTCACCTGATGATTTTTTTTTACATCTTTGAAAACCTGCAAACCCTTTCCCCACTGATGAAAGTGCATACAACAATCTAGTGATGCAACAATCAGAAAAGTGAGCATTGAGAAGAACTTAACAACAAATCTGAAAAAAGGAGAATGGAATTGGAGGGCAAGCTTTAGTTGGCGCAGTGGTGAAAACAGTCCTGATGGAACAGACCTACGTTTCCAGGTCATAGCATATTCTCGAGAAAAAACATGAATTTTTTTAAATCTTGCAGACTTCGCAGCGTGTCCGAGGCTGGCTCATGGGGAAGACAGTTCCTTCTATTTAACTTTCATCAGGCTAATCCAAAGACACAGACAATTTCACGTATTGCCTCATAGTTGATCTAGAAGTATATTTGAATTGAATTTTATCATCAAATGATTAATGCCAACTGGGGTGAAATCGCACATTATTGTTCGATTTCAATCTCACGACCTGCAGAATCATCCCCGCTTTCCAGTGTAGCACACAGAAATTCAACAAATACGCCAATCATTCTCTGCCACGCCGACGTCATTCGTTTCGACCCTCTTTTCTCCCTTTCATCCTCGATAACAAGCCCAAATCACTTTATTATCGCCCGTTCAACCTCCTTTTTCTTTTCCAGCGCCGACTCGATCCTACGGCTGCCGATCGTGAAACAGTTGTTTTCTCGGGGACGCCTGAAAATTAGATGCGTCGCCTCCCTTCACGACGTCTATTACAGAAGTTCCGAGAAGAGCGCCGAACTGGAAAAGAAGAAGCACAGGGGGCATTACGCGCACGTGATTACGTTGCCGCAGTGGACTTCAACGTCGATGACGCCGATGGTCCAGTGGGGCATCATGCCGCAGGCATCGGAGAGGCATCCGGCAGATACTACTCGTAAGTATACTTGTGTCATCGGTATATTTCATTATACTAATTTCGGAAGTACTATGAGAATATTTAGGTGAGGGGTAAAGCGAGAGGGATGGATTGGAGCTGACGTAGACGTCTACATCAAGTTTCGACGTCTTCTGAAAGACGTCGCGTTAGAATTGCGAGAAATTCGAAAGAGGTCGTAAGGTTCTTCCTGGTCCTAGGCGCAGACGATCTATAGGCTCTTAGCATTAGCGGATTTCTGGATGAAACAATATATTAGGTTGGGCAAAAAGAAATCCATCATTTTTACTTTCATTTCATAGCTTTATTTCCATAGTTACAGTCATTCGTTATGGCTCAAGTATGCGTCCATTTTTTCAGTTAGTCGTTGCCATTTAGAAGGTTATTTCAAAATGCCCTGTTCTCATAACGTCTTGTTTCTATTGGCAAAAACCTGCGTTAGCCAGTTTTCACACGCCTCTCTTGAGGACAACTTCACACCACCAAGAGCATTTGACATCGACATAAATAGATGGTAATCGCTTGGGGCCAGATCCAGACTATAAGGTGGAAGCATAAGAAGCTCCCAACCAAGGTCCCGGAGCTTCTGCAGGGTCATCATAGACGTGTGCGGCTTGGCGTTGTCCTGGGGGAATGCGACATCTCTCCTATTGGACAATTTTGGCCTCTTTTTATCGATTGCTGCTTTCAATTGATCTAATTGCTGGCAATAGAGATCTCAATTTAGCGTCTGACCATTAGACAGTAGCTCATGGTAGAGGATACCTTTCCAATCCCACCAAACGTACAGCAAAACTTTCCGGGACGTCAATCCTTGTTTGGCCACTGTTTGGACGGCTTCACCGTTCTTCGACTATGAAAGTTTTCGCCTGACATTATCGTATGTGACCCACTTCTCATCCCCAGTCACCAGTCTCTTAAAAAAGGGCCCGATTACATTCCGTTTGGCCAAGGAATCGCAGATGGAAACACGGTCTATCAAATTTTTTCCGTTCGTTTTTTCAGCTCGTGCGGCACCCAAACATCAAGCTTCTTTTTGAATCCAGCCTTATGCAGATGGTTCAAAACTGTTTTGTGGTCGATCCTTAGCTCCTGAGCGATGCTACGACATCTCTCATTCCGATCTACTTCGATCATTTTCATGATTTTATCGATATTCTAGACTATAGGCCTTCCAGTGCGTTGTGCATCTTTCACATCAAAATTACCGGAAAGGACTCGATGAAACCAAAATTACGCGTGATTGGCTGTTACAGTATTGGTACCATAAACCTCATTTACATTTGCAGCCGCCTGACTTGCATTTTGCCCTTTATCAAAGGAAAATTGTCAAACATAACGAATTTTTTCTTTGTTCACTTCTATATTTGACTCTTCAATTGACAACTGAATCGTTCGGTCATAACAATGACAAAACTTGTTTTGCTAGTACATGAATTCCTCTTTCCATCGGGTATAAGTTTGTCCCAATTCGACACATGCATAACAAGGTATAGGTCAATAAAACCATCTATCAAAAAAATAATGGATTTCTTTTCTTCGGATTCTGTAAGTTGATTTATGTACCAGGGTTGTCTGAACAACTCAAGTAATCAATGTGGGATAATGTGAATAGGGTCAGGTACAATATCAACAAAACTCTTCGTCCTGTTTTTTCTAAGCTCAAAGATAGATATTCTAAGGAAAGATGTTCCGAGGTGTTATATAATATCAACTGTATATATTATTTCTGTTGACCTCATGAATCTACTGTCAAAATATTTGTACGAGTCAAAGGCTCACCCTGTATATATAAAGTCAGAAAGTCTATATCCGCAGTGGAAAACCCGTTTTTCAAAAGTGTTTTTTTAAGTATTTTGTATTACATCAATCAGGTTTTGGGTGAAAATCAATTTTATCAGGTTTACCTGTAACAGTGGATAATTTTCTTCAAGTTGAAAATGCTAACACATATGCAGGTCATTCCTTTCTAATTTGAAAGGAACAGATTCAATGCCTTATTTTGGTGAAAACTCATTCATTCAATCAGCCTGCAAATGCTCGTCTGCTCGACCGATTTCGGTGGAAAAATCTCATATTGAAAAAGCACTAATACAAGAATCTAACTTACGATGCAGCAGCCCTGTTATAGCTTTCCAAACGAGCAGAAAACAACCGATCGTCACAAATATTCGTCAACATACACAATCATTAAAATTTAAATTCCACAAATCGTATAACAATTGAAATATGAAAATGATGAAGTTTCCGGAATTGACATTTTGATATCCGAAAAAGTTAAAAATAATTAACGAATTAATTCAGATGCATAACATCCGCATATCATTAAATCAACAAATGTTACGGTCTAAATCGAACTAACAAACTACCATCGCTCGGAGTATTACAAAAAATTTCATTTCGTCGACAAAGAGTACGAGGATATATTGAAAAATACTATTGTAGGCTAAGAATTCTGTTTGGTTCTATTGAACCAAACAGAATTTCAATGTCCAAAAATTTTATCACCCAACATACTCTCCATTTAATTGGATACATTTATTACAGCGAACCTGCAACGGCTCTAGACCTTTCAAAAAAAATTTTCTTCTTGCTCTGCCTCCACAGCTTTATTACCTCCTCGTTGGAAGAAAATTTACGAAAATTCAAACTTTTTTCAGTTGAGGAAGGAGATAATAGTCAGATGGAGCCAAATCTGGTGAATAAGGGTGCTGTTCTAGTAATTCAAACCCTAAATCACGAATTTTTTGCATGGCAACATGAGATTTGTGTGCAGGGGCGTTGTCCTGCAAAAACAAAACACCTTTGAATAGCTTTCCGCGTCTTTTCTCTTTGATTTTTTCCCGTAGAATGGTCAGTTATGTCGGATAGAAATCTCTGGTTATTGTTCTACACTTATCAATCATGATTGTTCCATGACAATCCCAAAAAACTGAAGCAAGAACTTTTCTAGCAAATTTTTGGACACGAAACTTCTTAGGTCTTGGAGAACCAGAGTGTCGCCATTCCATCGATTGTTGCTTTGTTTCTGGATCGTAGAAATGTACCCAAGGCTCATCTATAGTAACAATTCGGTTTAAGAAGTCTACATCGTTTTCAAATCGAGCACAGATCGAACGCGATGCTCCTACCCTTGCACGCTTTTGGTCAACATTCAAACATTTGGGGATCCATTTTGTAGCAATTTTTCTCATGTCCAAATTGACGTGAACTATATGATGAACGCGTTCGTATGAAATATTCAGTGCTTCAGATATGCGTTCTAGCCCAATTCGACGGTGTGATAAAATCATGTCATGAACTGCATCGATATTTTCGGGGACTGACAGAAACTGGCCATCCCGATCGGTCATCATCTTCAATGGAAAATTTACCTCTTTTGGAGCTTGCAGTCCAATTTTTCACGGTCGCATACGAAGGACATTGATCACCAAGGGTAATAAGGATATCTTCGTAAATCTGCTTACCTCTTAGCCCTTTTGAATACAAGTACTTGATGATGGCTCGATACTCCAATTTTTCGATTTCCACAATTTCGGTGGACATCTGCTTTCTTTTAATTTATTGCGTAACTGTGGTTTACTTTTTTGACCTCAAAATTCACACTGACACTTCTAATGAGTTGTTGTTCGTTGCTATGGTAACCCAATATTTTTTTATGCAGGAACTGGTCTAGGCTAACTAGATATCAATACATCCTCGTAGATATTGAGCATGGTTTCGGTCTTATTTGACCTCGTCAGAGCAACAAAACTTCTTCGTCAACGAAGTGGTATGAATAGCCGGCTCCTTTTGATTCATGTCCGGATATGATGTATAAATACATCGTAGCGACCTCTGACAAAGAAAAATAATGGTTTTTGAAAGATGCCACGAAAACTGTACAGCATTCGGTGACGTTTGTGAAAAAGTGTGCTGACAATTTTATCGATTGATAGCGTGAAGAACAAGTAAAAAAAGTCTTGGTACAGGGAATCGCATACAGGCAAGCAAGTTCAAGTGCGCCACCTCTGTTCATCCCTTTTAACGGGGTTTAATTATTTGTGGCTATTTTTCTTGTTCTTGACATTATAATATCATAATTCAGTAGGTACTTGAAATTACACAAATGAATTTTTATCAGCCTAAACACAGCCTCTTAATCTTGACGACCGCGTAACAAGCGTCGACGACAAGGTCGTAGACGAGGCATAAGCAGAATATTATTATTTATTTAAATAAGAAAGGAGGCAAATCGCCTATAAACTTTCAAAGTACAAAAAAAAGAATGAAAAAAATAGTGTGATACAAAAAAAAACATATTAACAAGGATACCAAAAAACAAAAATATGAGAAGAAAACAAATCGAACCAAATCAAACCCTGAATAAAGTTCATGGAACCCAAAGTTCAAAAAAAATTCCCTTCCTCACATTTCGAGCACACACATCACCCGAGTAAATATCTGTCCAATCGGTTCTTAAATATGTTGACCGACGGAGAACCAACCACCTCATCTGGAAGAGAGTTCCACACACCGAAAACAAGGTTACACGGAAACTCCTGTCTGCATTTCGACCGGAACACTCCATGTTTCAGTTTATACCGATGACCGCGCAGGTTATTATTGTTAAGAGTGAACAGAGCACTGAGATCACTACCGAAGAAGTTGTGCACCGCCCGAAATGTCACTATTAAATCACCACGCTCGCGACGCTGCATAAAAGAGGTTAGGTCGAAAAGTCGCAGACTGTCTTCATAAGAAGGACGTCGGAATCCATAAGGTATTCTGGTAGCCCTACGTTGAACACGTTCTAAAAGTTGTTGATCTCGAACTAGGGAAGGATACCAGACAGGTCCAGCGTACTCCAGATGAGGTCGAATATATGTTTTATATAATGTTTCACCGGTCCTCACCAAACAACGGGGAAATGACTTCCGTAGTAGATACACGGTTTTATTTGCTCGTGCACAGATATTCTGAATATGGGCCGACCAGCTCAAGTCATGTGAAATAGTCACACCAAGGTCACAATGCTGTCTAACAGATTCGATCTGTACACCGTTCAGGAAATATTGATGGGTTGTTCTTGCCAAGATGGAGCACCTTACACTTTTGTACGTTCAAAGGTAGTAACCATTCACACGACCATCTATACACAGCGTCGAGATCGCTCTGCAATTGATCTACGTTCGAGGAATCCGAATAGAATTTAATGTCATCGGCGTAGCAAGAGCATGCACTCCTCAGGGATGATGGAAGGTCAGCAACATACAACAAAAACAGCAGTGGTCCGAGCACAGACCCCTGGGGAACACCACTGGTTACATCAAAGAGGGAGGACAAGGAATTGCCGACTTTGACAGAGAACTGACGTGAACTCAGAAATGACTCGATCCATTTCAGTAGAGGTCCTCGAACACCAAAATGCTCAAACTTGTGTAGCAGATGTTTTTTCGGAACACGGTCGAAAGCACTGGCAAAATCTAAATAAATTACACCGACTGGTATTCTGGCGTCGATCCGCTTAGTCCATTCGTCCACACGTTGTAGCAGACAAGTGATGACATATCTGCCCTTCAGAAAGCCATGTTGTTCGTCTGGTAGGGTTCCGTTGCAGCAGAAGAAGCGCGACATCTTGTCGGAGACGATCCTTTCAGCTATTCTAGAGACAATTGGCAACACACTGATAGGTCTGTAATTAGTAGAAAGTGTTCTATCACCCTTCTTAAAAATCGGTGTTACATTCGCAACTTTCCAGGACTTAGGTACCACAGACGTCTTCAATGATAATTGCATTATTTTCGTCAAAGGAGAGGCAAGATAATCAGCACACTTCTGAAGCACTTCAGCAGCATTCTCATCTGGACCAGGAGCAGTAGACGGATCTAGATGTCTCAAATGACAAGCCACCTCCTCCTCAGTAATCTCCACATTCACCAAGCTGGTTGAAGAACGGGGGTCACCAATGGTTGGCAGAATATCATCACATTGGGAACTAAATACTCCCGAGAACACATCACCCAGCACTGCAGCCGTCTCGTCATCGTCCCTACACAACAACCCATCAGGTGTTTTAACAACAGGAGTGCAGACTCTGGAGCTGAGTGCCGATCGCACATGCTTGTAAAACCGTTTACGGTTTCTAGAAGTTACTAGTGACTCTTCATACGACTTCCTGGCTTCACGAATGGCAACAGAGACTCTATTGGAGAAGGAGCGATGGGCAAAATAGTTTTCATTCGACCTATGACGGAGATATCGCTGCCAAAGACCACGCTTTCTTTTGAGCATATCCAAAATATTTCTTGAGAGCCAGGGCCTTCCAGGTATAGTCCTCACAATTATGTTTCGCGAACAACTGGAGATCTCCCCAATTAATCTTCCGTGAAACCGATTCCAGGCAACATTGACATCATCAGTGGTGTCCAGGGGGAGACCCCAATCTATATTGGAAAGACGAATTCGAAGTGAATCGTAATATACTATAGTTCTTGAGCTGGCAGATAATGCAGGTCGAGGTGCGGTAACAAACTGAAGAGTGGCAACAATAACTGAATGATCAGATCTACCCACAGGATCAAGATGGCGAACTTCAGAAATGAGATCAGGGTCGCTGATCAGTACCAAATCCAGTAACGAAGGATTATGGCCAGGGGTAAATCTGGTGGGCCTGTCAATCACCTGAAACAGTCCCGCCTCATCCAAAGCTTCTAAGAATTGGGATGCTACGGAACCATCCGATGAAGCTGTCGTAGCAGGCCACTGTATCTCCCGAAAGTTGAAGTCACCTGCGATTAAGACATTCTGGCTACGTTGAGAAACAGAAATTAGTAAATCGAACAGAAGACGATCGCTAGGCGAAGGGTGAGGTCGATAGACGAAACCTATCACAGCTGAAAACAAGACATCTCCAGAAACAAGTTGTCAATGCCTGGAATATCATGTTTCACTTCTTCTATTTTGAAGGAATTGTAAATGGTCTGCTTCACCCATATACATACTCCGTCATAGCCTACGTTTGAAGTGCTATCGCATCGATAAACAATATAACCAGGAATAGTTACCAAGTGATCAGGAATGTCTGAATGCAACCAGGTCTCAGTGAGGCACACCAAGTCTGGATTTGAGTCAATAACAATGGCTCAGAACTCTTGAAATTTATTTTTAATTGAGCGTGCATTAATATAGCAGTGACCACTGTTTGAAATCTTTTAGTGGTTTTTTTGGGGTGTCACAGATTTACCATCAATTACAGTAGGCATACCCTTTACATAGTTTATATCAAAAGTAATGACCTGAAATTTTTCTTAGGCCCCTTTCGGACCCCTCTTGGTCCCCGGCCCCTAAGCGGCAACCTCAAGCGCCCAGTGGATATACCGGCACAACGTGGACCGCCTAGGTATATGCACGAAAAATCGAGTTTTCCCCAGTTTCTATCATTTGAGAGATTAAAACCATCACACAATCACGGTTTCAATCGCGAATGTACTAAAACACCCCCGCATGAACCACGCGCTACAGTGCTTGCCATCTATAGATGGCGCAGCAATCAAACGAACCCCGGGGCATCCGCTGAAGTTATCATGTCAAACAATATAATCCCGGATCATGAAAAGGGACGTATTCCGTCCGCCGGATTCCGTGTTTTTCATTGATGTCGCTCGGATTCCCGACAAAGGGCGCCGAGCGTCATCGGAAAATTGGAGACTGTGACAAATCGGCCCCCTTCAGTTGGGTGCAGTTTTCCGAGGGTGATTTTCAGACAAATTGGCGACCCGATGAATCTGACGCGAAAGCGACATGCACAGATCTCCGTTCGTTTTTTCACGTCGAACGTCGGTAAGAGATATGCTGACGTACGTTTTTGGTAGGTTATTTCCAATAGTGGACATCTGGGATCGAACATACTTATCTGGATTTCACACATAGTCATATATGACAATGACAGGTCATAACCTGTCAAAAATTATAGAGATATATCTAATCTTTGCTTTCAATTCGCAAATACCTCGACTCAATTAAGAGGGGTCTACACCCGTTATAGTGGTCGGTTCAAAAAAGGAAGTCAGAAACCCCTAATTTATAAGGGGTTTTCATTATTATGCAATTCAATCAGTTCGTCACCTCGGAAAGTCAGAAATTTCTCTATTCGTCAATCGGAAAAAAATAAAAAAATTTTTCATTGAAGAACAAATAGTCATTCATGTTATTAACTTTCCGAGATGCAATTATCTCTTCTATGAATTTCCAAATGAAGAAATTTCTCGAAAAGTTTCGCGATTGGCTACAATTCGTATCCTGGTGAAATTAAAAAAAGATGTTCGTTAAGTACTGCCATCTGTTCAACGAAAGTGGGAACTATTTTAATATCCGTACCTAACTTTTACTTATCGTTCAAGTGTTCCGGCAATACCCCACATCCTGGTAGTATTTCCCCCTTTACGCCTTATACGGATGGCGTGGTCGTTGTATAAACTCCTCTTAACTTTCGAAATTTGTAGAGCTGAAATGAGGTATTTACAGGGTACGTTTATGACTGATCGAGCAGCACCTATTATTAAACCTTTGACCGAGTTAGTAGGGCAGCAAACCAGTAAATATTCTCGTAAAAAACTCATATAAGATCAATATCTGAATTATTTTAATACAGCACAGAAACTGATGAGACATATTGACCTTTGCTTAAATCATGAACCATGTAGCATAATGTTTCCAGAAAAGTCTCTTTTACAAATTACCGCTACAAACAGATAAGTCCTTCTGTATTCTACTGTGACTTTGAATCACATCTCAAACCAATCAATTATATCAATTTGAGTTGTAAAAAGTATCAAGAATATAAGTCTATCAGGACAAGCTCATATTTAAATAGTTTTTAGCAAGAAACTTTCCCTTAATGTTTTAAGAGCTGTACTAGGGTCGATTGTATGGAATGGTCTTCGAATAAATTGAATGAGATTGCTTAAGTATTATACCGAGAGTATTATACAGAGCTTTTTTTTAACAGAAGGTTGAACTGGACAAAATAAAGCACCTTTTACCAAAAATTACCTATACGATACTTTCAAAATGATAAAGTTGAAAAAAAAATGAAATTGATTACTGAAATAGATCCTAATACGACCCTTGATATCTGAAATATTGCAAAACAATGGGACAGAAAAATACTTAGGACCAAATGTAAAAAAATTGAATAAAAGTTCGAAATCTCACCAATAAAATTCGTCTAAATTATTCACAATTTTTTTCTGAATGGTCATCACAATCTTCTTCTTGTTCGAACACTCCAACAATCGTCTTTAAAATGGGATGAAAGAGGGTAACAATAATAGCTCTTTGTCAAAATAAGCACTTTCAATAAACTGTCTCAATTTTCCACACATTTTTCATCCCAAATCGCACGATCCAACATTTTTTTCAAGTAACCTGATGCAACTAATCAGATAGAATCGGAAGTACTGAACCATTCATTGTCGAGCCTTATGTTTACATTACATTAGGTATTATTATTTGAACCGGGGTCGTTGTGGCTCGACTTTCGGAAACTGCGACCATGTAGATCTTCCGTTCTCTACCCTACTCATTCATAGAAACCCAAGGTGGTCGTCAATGATGTTGAGAAAACCGACAACATCCTTAGGGGCCTTAGCCGCTACCTCGTGAGTATCCAGGACAAATGATATTTGTACCGACAGTCATCAATCACGAATATCTTTGACTGAGTAAGTCCAGGTGTGTTTCTTCAGAGGGTAGCCTTATTTTTATGTTTTGTTTCGTTATTCTGATGCCAGAGTCACCTTCCACAGTCCCGTACTTGGAAGGTGAAATTTTTTCGAACTTCTAGGTCTTGTAGATTAGTGATGAAATTACTTATTTTGATGACTTCTGCCTTATGTCAAGAAAAAAAGCCTAACCTTTGAAAACACCCTGTATAGAAAACATAAAGAGGTCAAACCTATTATTTTAACGAGTTCACATAGTCAAACTAAATGCCATACTTATACGAAAACATTCAAAGCCATTGAAAAGATAGTGATGGATAATGACCACTTCAATGGAAAATAACGTAGAAGGCCTCATAATAGTCTTAATTTAAGAAATGCTTTTATTAGACCAGATGTATTCCATAAATTCAGAGAATGCCGACAGGGTGTTTTTGAGAATTCTCGGCGTTTATGTAACTCTTTATTTTTATTTATTTGTTGAAAACCGTTTGCTACCCTTTCAAAAGAGGAGAAAATTTATAAATTATGAAAGCTTTATTTCATTAACCAGCTAAACATCAAGAGCTCGTGTAAAGACCCAGCAACTCGAAGTGTTAGGTATAATCACAATATTTCCTCTGTATGTTGACTCATTGTGGTGGTAAGTGTTGGACATAGGTTCCATCCAGACATCTGAGGTATACTGATAGTCTAAGAGCTAGCGCAACATTTAGAAGCAAGAATTTTAGGAAGGCTGATTTATATGATTCCTAAGACTCAATCGAACACAAAATGACACCTCTGCCAGCTGGAAGACGTTGCGTTCTCTAGTGCGCAGCGCTCCTTTAGTGGGAGCGCCCACCAAAGTAGCGTAGCACTGACATGGCACATACATGACAAAGGCGATTCATAATTGTTAGATATCGCACATCTGAGTGAAGTTTCAGTTATTATTTTGCATCGCCTTTGTCCTGTATGTGCCATGTCAGTGTTACGCTTCTTTGGTGCGCGCTCTCCCTTATAGGTAAAAAAAGATGAAGATTTATATTTATTGCATTTACTTCGGAAAATGAATGAATACTTCGGTAAATATGATTTTTTTGGGCAAACGTTGCTGAATGCCTGGTAGACGCCATTTTTTATTAAGAAAATAGTGGAATTTCAAACTATCTCAGGAAGGCTCAAATTTTGTTATTATATTATTTAGATATTCAAGAGTGGAACATGAAATTGGCAGACATCCATTCGGTTGCCAAAAGAAGGCATACGCCCTCAAAGATTCAAAAAACTATATTATCGGATAGGACACTCGCGAAGTGAATGATTACAAAAGAGTCGAGAAACTATTTTAGGAATGCTGAAATCTTAATATTCAAGCCGAAAAATCTACCTGAAATGGTTCCTTGACACTTTTTGAACTGAAAGTTTGAGGTCGTCTACCTACTTTTAACAACATAATTGAAGTCTGCCAATTTCAAGTTTCATTCTTGAATATCTTAATAATTGGATATTAAAATGTCTACCTTCCTGAAATAGTTTCTTGGCTCTTTCGCGATCATTGACTTTTCATATGTCCTGTCCGATATCATAGTATTTTGAAAGTTTGAGGGCTTCTGCCTTCTTTTAGCAACCGAATTAATGTCTGCCAATTTTATGTTTTACTCTTGAATATCCGAATAATAGAATATCAAAATTTCAGCCTTTCTGAATTGGTTTCTTGACTCTTTTGCTATCATTCATTTCACATGTGTCCACGACCAATAACCTAGTATTTTAAAAGTTTGAGGTTTTCTGCCTTTTTTTGGCAACCGAATTGAAATCTGCCAATTTTATATGCCACTCTTGAATACCTTGAGTGCTGTACACTGTACAGTACTCCTTCTTTGTGTATGGTAAGAACACACTCCAGGACATGACAATATTTCCAGAAGCATTCTAAAAGGCTGGCTACCAATATATCTGGAAATAATCCGAATCTACAACTATTGTATTCGAGAATCTAGTTTCCATAAAATTTGGAAAAGAGGTCTATTAATCAGAAATTACTAAATCAAGAGCCGATACCAGAAATCTTGAAAATCATAGCCAATTACCTGACTACGAGTAATTGGAAAGAACCTTGAGAAAATAATCAAAGCCAGGATGATGAAAATACTAAACCACAAAATTCCCAAATACCAATTTAGTTTCAAACAGAAAACAACGACCATCCACCCACTGATCATACTCACCCAGAATGTACAATGTAAAAGGAAAGAGGGAAATCATACTGCAGCAATATTTATGGACATTCAGAAAGCATTTGACAGTGTCAACAAATGTCTTCACGAGAAGACAAAAATTGAACCTATAAGTAGCAGAATACAGAGACTAAACATGAAATTTATCAGTCAACAACACAACATTAATACAATAGAACCACTAATACATAGCATATCTCACCTTAAAAGACCTAAAAGGAAACTATCAGAACAACCAATATTCCAATATTTACTTAGCCTACTTCAATATTCTACTCATTATATATATTTCACAGACTCGCATACTGTCTCAAACCATCATATTGTAAAACATAAATTGTACAGGGGCAGGAAGACCTCGGTCGATAGCCCAATTTTTCAATGAGTTTTCAATAAAGTTATTTTCTCTCTCTCTCTCTCTCTCTCTCATTTTTATTTTTCGTGATATTTGTTATCGCTTTTGGCTCATCCAACTGATTCAATACCGCCACTAAAACTGAACTTTTCCTGGCTCAGAATGCGCCCAGTTCGAAACTATATGAGCGGCCTTTTCCAGTTCAAAAAATGCCGAACAATCGGATTTCCATTTTTATCGCGAAGGAACTTTCTGTCATAATTAATTTTCCCGCAGTACATGCCCCCGGAATCGCTAATTTATTTCAGCTAATTTGAATTTTCTCAGTAACAAGCCAATTGGGAGAACTCATCGCAGGATATATTTTCGCTTAACGAACATCTGCCTTAATTAGGAAAATTTTCCGGCGGAAAACGAAGCTTTTCCTATGGAAAAACCCGGTTCCGGCTAGCTGTTTGCCGTCAAAGCGGATAATGCAGGAACCATGAAGTGGAAGGTTGAAACGGAATCCAGATCTAGGCACATATGAAATGATATATATATGATAGATTCATTCTGAACAATGATTAATAATTAGGAACGTGTCTCATTAACTTGGAGTCAAAACGAAGTACATTATCTGAAATGATGAAATTTTCTAATTCTTTCGCTTATGGCCCCAAAAACAAAAAGCGAAAAGGAAAACCTGAACTCCGAAATCTTACATAAATGTCGAAAATTTTGAAAGAATATGTTGTTCATCATGCATATACAGGGTGAGTCTTTGACTCGTACAAATATTTTAACACTGTATTCTCAAGGTCAAAAGAAACACTTTTTTCCTTTACCATTTTCTCCGAATCGGCCCGGTTTGAAAAATACAGCCTGTCACAAACGGTTTCATAGAATGAAATGAATTTCTGAATATAGTTTTTCATTTATTTGATTAATCTTTTTCGAACACAAGATATCACCCACGTCTTCTAGTTTCTCATTATGACCATCAAGTACGTACCATAAAAATACCAAATTTCAAAGAACCCAACTCTTGAGACTAAGTTGAACGCTATCTGATGAATAATAATAATAATAATAATAATAATTATCGGAGGAGTTCACCCGAAGATTGAGAAGGGTAATGAGAACTGGTCTTAACAGCAAGAATCTGATCAAAGCGATTAACACCTACGCTTGCTCGGCGCTGAGCTATTCATTTGGTATCATCTCTTGGACGACCACCGATTTAGCAGCTTTACAGAGAAAAATAAGGACGATGCTGACTGAACACAATAAACTTCACCCCAAAAGCTCAATAGAACGGACAGAGCTGCCACGACATCTTGGTGGTAGAGGAATTGTTGATTTGTCCAACCGTATGTCCCAGGAAATTGAAGGACTTCGAAAATATTTCCTGAGCAAGGCTGCTTCGTCAGAACTCCATCGAGTAGTTAGTGTTGCTGATAGTTCTACACCGTTAAAGCTACAACAGGATCACTTGGAAACCGTCGAACACTCTGCAGAAAGTAAAATGCAGAAACTGATTGGCAAACCTTTGCATGGAAGGCACCAGAGCGAGGTCAACCATGATTACGTCGACATATCTGCGTCGAACTACTGGTTGACTTCCGGAAGGTTGTTTCCTGAGACAGAGGGCTTCATGCTCGCCATGTTGGAATAATGTGATTCCAACAAGAAATTACATGAAATATATCGCCAAGGATGCCTCAGTGGCGGACGATAGCTGTCGTTATGGCTGTGCCACACATGAAACTATCCAGCACATCACCGGGGGATGTCAGAAGTTCGCGGGCACGGAATTCAAAAATAGACATGATGCTGTTGCCAAGATTCTTCACCAAGAATTGGCACTAAAACACCAACTTCTAAGTTCGAAAAAGGTTCCTTATTACAATTACCATCCGGATGCTGTATTGGAAAATGAACATCACAAGCTCTACTGGGATCGCACGGTTCTCACAGACCGAAAAATAACCCACAATAGACCAGACCTCATATTGCTCAATAAGGATGAGGACACAGCACTATTCATCGACGTGGCAATTCCAAATAATAACAATCTTCTAGATAGGCACTCTGAAAAAATTTCAAAATACAGAGATCTCGAGGAGCAAACCATCATCATCTACAGGCCTGATACCGAAGAAACTACTAGAGAACTTGAGGAAACTTCAGCTGGACGAAAATTTCTATAGAGTCATACAGAAGGCGGTACTGCTCGGAACGGCAAAAACTGTACGCAAGTACATGGGGAATGCAGAGGAACACCGTCTGCTCCGACAGGAAGTGCGGGTGGAGCAAGAATCCAACCTATAGCAGGGAGCCGAGGAGCGACCCAGACCCGACCACAACCACTAGCCCGAAAACCTGGAAGGGGCACCAACAGAGCTTGATCCTTTTGATATCTGAGATATCTGGGATTAGTGAATTTTCCTCTGGAGAGGAGTGTGAAAGCCGCAATGTTTATTTCAATTACAATTTTTACAATAATTTGGAGTATTCATCTCAATAGCAGAAGAAATAAACATTTATATCTCCACAAATAGTACACTTGTACGTGAACATAAGTAATAACAGTTTTATGAATTTTTTCCCCTTTTTTAAACCCTGTGTGCCAAAAAAAAAACAAAAGAAATCCTGAGTTCAACCATCTTCAGTTGCAATTCTTCAAACAAAATTGTTTCTATTTATAAATGTATACCAGAATGATCTTGATCTGCCGGAAATCCATTTCTTGATGTTTTTATTATACGATGTTTTCACCTTTGTATCTTTAATGTCCATGGGAAGTAGATTATACAGTGAGAGCGCCAAGTAAGTATGTGATCTCAAACCGACTGTTTTCTTAGGTTTCGGCAGCTTGATGTTCTTGAATCTAAGTTCCCTTCCATTTTTTATGGGTGCCTTTTGTTGGTGTTGGTGGACAAGGAGGGCACGAGCATAGAGTTGTCGTACTGTGAATATATTTGATAGTTCGTATAGTTCTTCTGTAGGAAAGATCATTGATTTTCGATACATTATTTTAATTACCCATTTTTGAGCAACTTCTACTTCTTTATAGTATGAGTTCGCTAGTCCTCCCAAGGCTAGTATTCCATAATTCAGGTGTGGTTCGACTAAAGCATAATATATTTTCCGCAGTTCATCATCTTCACATATTTGAACGTTTTGTAAAATAAAACTATTGCTCATATTTTCTCGTATAATGCGCCGTTTTCGAGTAATTTGACGTTCAAAAATAAAAAATATCTGTGATATTCGGAAAAGTTGGTACTTTGGCTGAATTCATCTCTGAAAGATCCACAGATGTGTATTTAGTGTCATAGATTTAGTCTGTTATTCTGAAAGGAATTTTGTATCTCCAGGGGTGGTATAGCTCATTATGAAAACTTAAAATGGCTATATCTTTTTATCAGGGCCGAATCGTATAGGAAAAATGTGTTTTTTTTTACCTCAAGAATCTACTGTTGAAATATTTTTACGTGTGCTCTCCGATCTGTAACCGCACAACAATTGCCATAAATGTTCTGGAAAATATCTATGCTTCTCTTGCTTCCATAAACCGCATTCCTGTGGTTATAATCAATCCAGAAACCAAAATGGGATGAATCGTAATAAGTTATGGATCATCTGAAACAGTTAATATTCCAGATAATATCCCAATATCCATACGAAACAATGAGCACCACTCTCTCGTCAAATAACCCCTAATCAAATCTTCCCCAAAACCGGCGTTTAACGATCATTACAACGGTATAATTCCGACAGAATGCTGGTCCTAATCTCCTCTCGCCCAAATGAAGAATTAATACAGGGAGGATAGAATCGAAACGTTATAAGCTTCAGAATGGTTGGGTTGAAATTTCATAGCGGCATACTTGAGACGCTTTTAAAACATCTTGTCTTATTAGGCTTCACATTCGCAGCTTGCTAGAGTGGTTTCAAGTTCATCGAGTTGGTCCTCGTATACTATTTGTCTTTAGAGAAATAATTAGGCCATATTGAATTCGAACTGAACCAGTGAACGCTTCTTCTCTTACGAATAAAATGAAACAAAGATGGCGTTAATAACGTGCGTTCAAAAAAATTCGTTGTCAAGTAGGCTATGGAATGTTGAACGTTGATATTTGGTTTCTGAACGTTGGTTTTTTCTTGAATTACTTCATCTTCCGAAAATGCGAACAATGATGACATTAACCGAAGAAGAAATAAACAATTTATTTGCCAAATTTTTTCGCAGCGTTTTTAGACCCTGTCGGCAGCTTCATGATTGCGACGGTGGTGGTGTCGACTCGGTCACTGATGCTCTGGTTTCGATTTCTATTACCCCGGAGATGGTTCTGGATAAAATAAAATCCCTCGATGACGGTGCTGGAGCGGGCACTGATGGATACCCATCATATTTCGTCAAGAACTGTTGCCTGAGTCTGAGTTGTCCCCTTTCAATTTTGTATAATAAATCCATTCAATCTAGTACTTTTCCGGATTCATGGAAAATTTCCGTTTTGGTGCCAATTTACAAGGGTACTGGACATAGAGATTCTGTCAGAAACTACCGCGGAGTATGTAAATCGTCAATTTTTGGTAAAGTTTTCTAGAAAATTGTCCTTGATGCTTTGATGCATCACTTGAAACCAATAATTATACAAGAACAGCATGGATTCTTTCCGAAACGATCCGTCTAAACCAATTTAGTTATTTATACAGAATTTATCGCGAGGGCTTTGGATAACCGATCTCAGGTTGACGGTGTCTACACAGACTTTAGTAAGGCATTCGACAGGGTCGACCACAATCTTCTGATTCACAAATTTTCCGATATAGGAATTCAGGGTGACCTGTTGAGATGGTTTGTATCATATTTGAATAATAGGTCACAACTTGTTTCAGCTAATGGTTACGAATCCTCCAAATGTGTGGTAACATCGGGATCACATCTTGGGCCTGTGCTCTTTCTCATATTCTTGAACGACTTAAGGCACGTTTTCAAATATTGCCGTATACTTTTATATGTAGACGATCTGAAAATTTTCAAACAAATATTGAGTGTTAGAGACTGTGTGAGTATGCAGATGGACCTCACGGCCTTCTTGGAGTATTGTTGTCACAACAAATTGTAGTTGAAGTTGGAGAAGTGTATGGTAATATCGTTCACACGAAATACTTCGAGCATTGGGTTTCAGTACTGCTTGGATAATGTGAATATTCCTAGGGTAGACAGTGTCAGGGACTTAGGCATGATCTTTGACAAGAAGCTAAATTTTACCAGTATTATTTGGAACCCAATGTATAACGTCCATAAATTAAGACTCGAGAGGCTCCAGAATAAGTTTATAAGGTTTCTACATTTCAAAGTGTCGAATGTCTAAGTAACACTTGGCATAGGTGGAGTACGTTCCCAGAATAGGATCGAACATCGGAGAATGAAAAATGATCTTATTTTTGCATACAAAATCATCAGAGGTTACTTTGATTCCCCAGAGTTGGTTGAAATGATTCCATTCCATGTCCCTTCGAGGACAACTCGTAGTCGATCCTTATTAGCAGAGAGTACTTTCAACACCAATCTCGGTAAGAATTCACCAGTTCGCAGAATGTGTGAATCGTGAATCGTTTAATGAGTACTGTCGACATCTTCATCGTCAACCTACCAACGTTTAAAAAAAGTATGGAGAGTATTTTTCAGCTGTCTTAGTACCTATTATTAGATAAGAGATAAATGATCATTATGTTTTTTTGTTACTGCAGTTGATATGTTAGATTGGACCCTTGTTCACTGTTCACCACTAAACTTTTTTTATCATTTCAAATTATGTAAATGTATTTGTGGGTCTTTTATGGGGATTTTCCTGTTTGTACAGCTATTTTCTGAATAAATAAATAAATAACCTATACATCGTAATTTTGTATTGAAAGTGGCGAGGCACTTTTAAGAAAAAGTTAATTTCGCCCAAAGAGCGAAAATCATTTCTTCCATTGAGTCAGATCACAAGAATCCAAACAATCTGAGGCGGTTAGAAAAATTCTTGGTAAAACTGACATGAGACATGAATCTTGAACGGATCGTGGTAAAAGAGTACTTTCGAATGATTGATCTTTCAGCAATATTGGGAATGTGGCTGGAACATTGAAAAATATTTCCACTCTTCTTTTATTTTCTCCCCAATTCTGAAGTAGGATTCAATAATAAATTCTTTCTACACGTCCGTAAAAACCATCTTTATAATTTCCTGGTAATTTTAATTCAACAACAATCCAAATTGCTAACTTATAACTTGTCAGTTCTCCTGGAAAATAGTAGTGCAAAAGCTAAGAATTACGATAAGACACGAAATATTGACGTTCAAAATTCCATAGCCTACTTGAACACGAATTTTTTTGAACGCACGTTAGTTTCGTAAATTAATCAGAGAGGAATTTCTAAATATGCACACGCATCTTTTTCATGAAAATGCCTTGCTCAAATTCACTATATCGCTTGATATTTTTGTAAATGGTGGCATCATCGGTGGAGCCTAGCCACCTGTCGGCTGTCAACTATATCTGTGATTATCAAATTTGGTGCAATGATCGTTTGGATGTTCATGGACATATAGCCTTTCCTTTTCCTGAATATGTCAGCATCATCATCCCCTAAAATCAGAAGCAGAACTCATTAATTTTTTTTTCAATTTTGGTTTGAATTAGTAGAGGAATAATCAGCAATGTTGGAGGAAAGGATGTTAAACTCTTACCTCGAGATTGTATTTTCACGTGTGTACAATCTATACACTCCAGTACATTCGGAAAGCGTGCAATTTTATAGAATTCCGCCTTCATTTCTTGCTGCTCCTGTTCCAACTCTGGAAATTTCATGAATTCGCTTCTCAAACTTACGATGGCTTCCGATACGCTCCTAATGATGCGACTACTTGTAGCAACACTAATCGCCCCTATGTCTCCTACAGTTTGCAGATGACAACCTGTAGCATAGAATCTCAGGGCACAAAGTAACTGGTTGATGGGAGACACGGATAGATTCCTGCAAATTACTATAGTTTTTTATAGTTTTTAGGTCAGAATGTAAAAATAAGCTGAAAAATGAACGGCTTGCAAACAATTATGAAATTCTTGAAAAAGTACCTACCGGAACAGGAGTAACAGGACTCAAACCTACGACCCCTTGATTCGTTTGAATCCTGCTCGGAGAAATAAATTTTCAAGAATTTCATAATTGTTTACATGCCATTAATTTTTCACCTTGAAGGAAGAACTTTTAATATTTATCACTTAACTTTCATCGGGAAAATACAGACATCGTCAATTCTTTCCAACACAAGAAGGACACTTTCTCTCGATAATATGTATGTTCTAAAAAAGTCTGTAACATCGTAAGAAGAAAAATATTCGGGTCTATCACGGTAAAGACGAGGTCGCGCAAATAATCTTGGATTCGAAATCAACTGTACTATTTCGAAAGCTTCCATAAAATCACTTTCATCATTCTCCATCTTCGCTACGAACACTTCTTTGCTTATTAAGATCAAGAAATTTCTTTTTGCAAAGCACGAATGAAAAAATTATTTATCGGAATAATTAAATATAAATGGAAACAACAATTCCGAAAGAATTGTCGCTCCAATAATGCGAGTTAGTCACTGTACACACAGTACTCCTTTCTTCTTTTTGTTTTTGTTTTGTAATTATTTATGTCAAAAAATCGATTGTCAGCTTATTAGGGATTCGATAGGAGATCGACTTTAGGTTCTTTATAATTTAGGATATTCTTTAGCGTTTAAGGGTCCCCTAAACGTGGGTGAAAACGAATTCATAGGTAAGAGTCACTTAAATCGGCTTAGGTATTCCTTGAAATTTAGGGATCGTTGATTAAAACGGGTATTAGATTCGTATATTTGCAATAAAGAAATGTCTCTCTTGTAATGATTTGCAATAAATTATTCAAGGTGATTTCCTGAAAAACTACTTACTGGGAGACAGTTTTTTTTACTGAGGTTTTTCCATAAGCTCTTGTATCATACGAAAAATTGTATGGTACCCCGTTACACTAACCTCTGCTTACTCTGTAATGTGCTTATACACATGCTAAAATTATTGTTGGATGTTAAAAATTAACATGCTTACTAAATATTTTATTCAATTGTTACAGTGATTTTCGAGACAAGGCAAAGACCTACCAATGGCAGCACCAAACAGGCGAGCAGAGAAACGCTAATTCTGTTCATCATCATTACATCGGTGTTACTGCTTAGGTGATTTCCATAAAATTTCAATTGACCTCTCGGGGGTTCTTCCACGAATTTGATGTGATATTTAGCATGAAATATGTTCGATAATACTTATTTATTTGAGGTACATTCAGATCCAAATGTATATAAGAAAATTATGAATTTAGAATATAGCTTCGATTTTTTATGTATCAAATGATAAAAGGGGGATGAAGTCGGGCAAAGGGAAAACCACAAATTAATATATGGAAATATATTCAAGAGCTATAATTTTATGACTATCGCAATATTTATATGGGAAAGCTGGGAAGCTTCTATTGAATGTTCACAATAACTAATGCGTGATTTCAACTGTATTTAATTCCTGTCTATTTGTTTATTCTATATTATAGAAATTTTATTTTCTCGTTGAGTTTATGTTGTTGATACAATATTTTATTAGGATATTAACGCATGTATAGTCAATTTTCTACATGTATATTTATGGAAATACAATCATTCATTGTTGATATCCCAATAAGATATATCGATAATTCCAAATAAGTTGTAGAGATATTTTTTTCATATAAGTAGGTGCCAAATAAATGAAATCGTCTATGTTTATTCCACTTTCACAGTAGGAGAATTTTTGTTTTATGTTTGAGTTTTTCCTTCATTCCTGAATCGTTTTATTTCCATAAAATTTTCTACTTTTTTGTTGATGAGCTGTTTTAGTGAAATTGTTATCTACTGAATATGTCTGTGAATGATTAAAGATATTTTACAGTAGTTCGTATTTCATTTCTTGCATTCAATCCTGTAGACCCATAGACATAGAGACAAAGAGACAGGACTGAGCAATACTATTATGAAATTTTCTATTTTATTTCTGTAGACATAGAGGTGAGTGTGGACCAATCAAAATTTTTTCTTCTCTTTGCCCCATTTTTTGACCGTATCTCATGCACAGATAGAAAGGGAAGGGGAAGGCACAGTCCTGTCTCTATGTCTATGTATAGATGTGGGGAAGAATTTCATGTTGTCATAATGGGGAAAATACTTCCACTGCTGATCGATGAAGATTAAAGATTTCATAGTGAATACCTAACATTGGAAACAGTGGCCTGAGCACTGAAAACTTTTTTATTTCATAGAATGTTCGAAAGATAATCGAAATAAAACAAAATATAGGATATTCTTATCATTCTGATGAAGTATTTACACTGCTCAACAATTGATAGAGATGACGGTTCTGATAACTGCTTTTGGGGGAGGTTCTATATGTGTACATATATGGGGAGGAATTTTTTTGGAACAGTTGCACAGAGACGGTTGTTTTGCAGATCGCTAGTATGACCAGCCAAAGATAGGTACATTTTGCCAATATTAGAGATTCCCTTGCTCTTCCAAGATACCTACAGATAATGACTTTTTCGGAGATCCTTCCCTTACAATTCAGTATTTATTTACAATGGTATTCCTATGAATTTCAGAGGGTGTTCAATCAATAGAATTAAAAAATATTACAAAGGTGCGTTATTGTGTGAACAAGGCCCGGTTAACCTTTGAAACTGATGAATAACGTAATTATGCTATTTTGTGTATATTGCGTCCATACCGGTGTGTTCTCTTGTTTTCTTCCTTTTTTTCCTTTCACTATGGTGAAGGTTATTGAACATGTGTAAATATTACATTTTTATTGTTTCTCGTTATTTTGTAAATGGTTTTTTGTATCCTGAGATTGAGTGGAGTAGCACTAGCTAGACTTCGCCTCAGTCGATTGATCAGTAATATTAGGCAATTTATTAATATTATATCACGATATGATAATTGAACCAATAATGGTTCCTCTTGCGGCAGCTATTGGTGAAAATTTCACTTATCGAAAGTAATGCACTTCCTCACCGTAGTTGCCTGAAAGCACTGGAAGCGCATGCTATTGAAAGGATGGACTGGCCTGCTCGTTCTCCAGACATGAATTGCACCGAGCACGCATAAATTGTCTCATCTAGAGTACTGGAAGTGTAGAATGCTTGAGACGAGCTCATATAAGATCAACCAAGTAGGTACTCTCTTTACTGATGCTTTCAATTCCAATATTCCTAATATGTATAAATTGATGGTGGAAATTTTCAAAGTTCATTTCTAGCGTTCCTATGGCCCGACAATCGATTCCATTCATAATTATCAATTGTTTGTATCACTTATAACGTATAAAAGCAAATCCCGTTACGTGACAAATCCGTTTTTGCTTTTTATCGACATACCCTTATGTCACCTGTGGAAATTTTCAAAGTTCATTTCTAGCGTTCCTACGGCCCGACAATCGATTCCATTCATAATTATCAATTGTTTCAATGATAATTAACATATTCAAAGTAGTCTCATCATGTGACAAAGCCGTTTTTGCATTTTATCGACATACCCTTATGTCACCTGCGGAAATTTTCAAAGTTCATTTCTAGCGTTCCTACGGCCCGACAATCGATTCCATTCATAATTATCAATTGTTTGTATCACATATAACGTATAAAAGCAAATCCCGTCACGTGACAAAGCCGTTTTTGCTTTTTATCGACATACCCTTATGTCACCTGTGGAAATTTTCAAAGTTCATTTCTAGCGTTCCTACGGCCCGACAATCGATTCCATTCATGATTATCAATTGTTCGTATCACATATAACGTATAAAAGCAAATCCCGTTACGTGACAAAGCCGTTTTTGCTTTTTATCGACATACCCTTATGTCACCTGTGGAAATTTTCAAAGTTCATTTCTAGCGTTCCTACGGCCCGACAATCGATTCCATTCATAATTATCAATTGTTTGTATCACATATAACGTATATAACGTATAAAAACAAATCCCGTTACGTGACAAAGCCGTTTTTGCTTTTTATCGACATACCCTTATGTCACCTGTGGAAATTTTCAAAGTTAATTTCTAGCGTTCCTACGGCCCGACAATCGATTCCATTCATAATTATCAATTGTTTGTATCACATATAACGTATATAACGTATAAAAACAAATCCCGTTATGTGACAAAGCCGCTTTTGAATTTTATCGAGCCACCGTCAACTCAACTTTGAAAAATGACCATGTTACTATGTTCAAAAATCGAGGGTGTTATGATTTTTAATTAAAGAGTAGTGGACTGTATGAAAAGATAATTGAGTTGGAGATGGTATAAAAACATTTATTAAGTATCATTCACAACCATAAAATGAATATGTCACCTGCATGAAGCTAATACAGTAAAAAGCAACTAATATTAACCACATCTATAAACTCAGAGAGACAATATCCAATTAAAAACAAGAGATGGTCCAGAGCAGTTCAAATGAGAAGTCACTTGATGTCAGACTTAGACCAACGTCTAACTCCTCAACAGGAGTTCAATAAATTCAATATCAACACAACGGTTACACAGTGATAGGGCAATCAATTGAAAATTGATTGCGAGAGCCTCCTTTTTCTATCAGAAAACGCGAAGGTTAGAATACTGAATTTTAAAGAGAAGACGCGAGAGTACAGAGAAATAGGCCTGAGGTGAAACTGCAATGTCTAAGTCTGATCATCAACGAGAAATCGATACATTAAATTTGAGTTGATCAATAATGTTAATGTAAGTATGAGCAGAACAAGAGTAGCACAAGTTAAATGAGAAGCACAGAATTAATGAATTTGAGAAGCACTAGAATATTAAAAATAATATGAAAAGGGCAATAAATTCTAATTAAATGAGAAGTTCGATAATAATTAATTAAATGAAAAGGACAATCATTATTAATATGAGAAGAACATAGTATAATTCATATACATTGAGATGATCTTGAAGAGTGCAAAATTTATCAATGAATTCAGCATTTACAGAGACGAACTGCTTACAAGTAAGCACGATTAGAACGTTCATCAGAAAAATAGAAGAAACAATTGATAAATGAAGAGAAGTCATGAGAGTACTGAGTTGAATAAATCTCTAATCGTAGATTTTGAGATGTGCTGAAGGCTGAGAAAACTAACATGCATGTTGAGTCCGATGAATGAATATAGAAGAGAAACAATGAAAGTACATATTATAAAGAGTAGACCATACCAAGTGAGTAGACATGAGTGTTCGAGCAGACTTTCCAGGGTGGAGCCTAGGTCGAGGTGTATCGAGCATTATCACTGATCGCTTAACGAAACTTGAGGTGTTCATATCCTGTTCTGAGAAAAACAGCTACATCCAGGGTCCACCCTGGAGAATATGAGGATTCATTAATCTGAAACTCAACACCATGAATTAGTCATATGTATAACGAGGTGATCATAAGAGTTGTTATAAAAATGATTAAACTGATTCTAATAATTAAGAGAAGACAATGAATCAGATTTTGGTGATGACAACAACATTTTTCCACATTGTTTGTTGTCGAGAGTCTAATGATTTTTATAAAAGAGACTACCTCATTGACGGTAAGATTGCACGTTCTTACTACAATGCCTACATGAATTTAAGTGATGAAATTTTGAGAAAACACATATATACTTTTCAGCTGGCCTGATGATGGTTTGACAACCGAAATCGATCGCCAAAGAGTAAAACTTTAAAAGAAGTGTGTTTTTTATGTTTGTTTTATTATCCCTGTTAATGAATCAGATATCAATTTTATGGAGATGAACTTGAGAAGTTTCAATCCTGGTGCTACGTACCCATTTTCATGTGAGAAGATCTAGAGAAGTCTGAAAATCTATATAAATTATGAAATATAATAAAATATATAGTTCTGAGAAGACAATAGTTCGATTTGAGTTGAGTAGACATTTCAATTGAGCAGTGCTCGCAAGGATTCGGAATCTATTTCTAGATTCTGAATCTCTTGCACGTGGACTTATTTCATTACAATGAAATTATCATGAAAATGGTGTAATGTATGATGTTGAGCAGTCTGAGAGTACTTTACCTTATGAGAAGAACAATTTAGCACCAGGATTGTGCGAGAAGACTTAAAAATTGAGAACAACTAAAAGAGGTGAACTTAAAAAATGAGGTGTTATAAAGGCACTATGAAAGCTAAGAGACGTTACTTCTACAGAGCTAACAAAGAGAATCTTAAGAAAAATATGTAAATGTGTAGGTTTTTCACTTCTGAAAAACACGGAAAGTGGGGCCGCTGCGTCGTTCAACCAGCGCACCGCCGAATCGGGGTACCATACGTGGCCACCGGAGCTGGTCAGTAGCGTCGACTAGAGAGAGGTCGGAGGGGGGCTTCGCTCAATTTTTAACATACTATGTTAATTTGTGTCCTTTCTACGGCCTGACACTCGAATTTCAGACATTATTGTCCATTATTCATTATATAGTCACCGAATTTACGAAATCACAGAAGGCACTGAATTATTTTCATACTCGGGATCATGAGTTACGGTGCACCCGTAGGAAACCGTTGCTGGCAGAAAGCGTTGCTGTTTTCACACTCATAAAATATGGGACATATGCTTTTGTCTTCGTCTTGGTTTCTATCTGGAGGAGATTCAATCGGACACCGTTTCATATTGGATGGCGCTCTGGGTAAATGTATAGTACCCAGTAGAACTTGCCAATATTGAATAAAGTTCCATCAATTCCAAACGTTCTCCACCGTAGATAAATGCTATGTTGCTCTGATGAGGTCAAATGAGGCCGAAACCATGGTCAGCATCTGCTTTTCTTCGGTGGAGCGTACTCCATTTGGGGCCTTGACGATGGCAAATTGGCTAGTTCAATTCAGATCGTAACACTTGTTGATATTCATATCGTCGGGTGGTATGCATCTGAATTTATCCTTATTGTTGAACTTTATATTCATTGTACCACCGATTTACGGTAGCGATGATAGCAATTTTCAACTTGAAATGAAAAAAAAAATCAGAGCCTCTAATGCTTATTTTCATTTACATCACTTATTGGCGAACCAATTACTTCAGAAATATGTAAAACAGGAGAAATCAATTATATTTAACAATCATCACTATGAATTTTTTTCTGATTAAAACGTATTGGTATTGAGTATTATCGCCTTAGATACCATACCATATGTCATAACACACCTATATCATTTCATACTGTCATCCAAATAGCCTTCCGCAACAGACGAATTTTTCCAACCACCGGGTCTCTTCAGGGTAGTCATTGAGGCTCCCGCATCGGCAACCAAAGTCGCGGATGTTCGTCTTCCACAAAGACCTATATACGCTTTCGGGTTATCTAAACCCAACCATTCAGCAACCTTACTCGGAATCTTTCCAAAGGTATTTTCGCCGCGAAAAGCACACTTAGGCGGACCGGCCACCGAATGCGAAGTTGAGCGAAGCTGTGCTTTTTCAATGCAAAATCACGAGCTACGTCACTCGATTCGTAGCTTGTCGATTATATTAGCATTGAAAACTCTCAGCTTCGCGCAACTTCGCATTCGGTGGCCGATCTCCCTTATTTCGATAACCCACCATTCCGAGTCATTCGCTTGACAAGAGAAGACGTGCTACAGTGCTCCTAGTGCTATAAAAGAGAAAGCGGACGAGAAAGTCGAAGTGTCATAAAAGAGAAAGCGGACGAGAAAGTCGAAGTGTCACAGTGCCGTAAAAGTGAAAGCGGAGGTGAAAGTGTACACTGGCGAAGCTGCGGAATTTATGATTCCGTCTACGAAACTTCCGAAGTTTTTTGTAAGTTCTATAAGTGTATGTGTTATAGAGCGGAAATTCGTTCAAATTCAGTGTATTCAGTGTCGAGTCCAGATCCCAAGATCGCTGGTTCCACGGATATCACTGGTGAGTCGATTTATTTTTCTGATAGTATAGAAAATATTTAATTTAGCCACATAGCTTAATAGTAACATAGTAGTAAGGATTTCCAATATTCATTATTATTCCGAAATACCTCATATAGTTCAATACAGACAAAAAGCCATGTCGGAGGTCTCAGACAATGAGAGCTCCTACATGGAAGCTACGGACACCGAAGAATTTAGCGATGGAGATGCAGAGGAGCTTGTAAGGCTCAAAGAAGAGAATGGGCAGTTGAAGGCTCGAATAAATAAACTGACTGAAACCGTGTCTCAGTTGGTCGGGGAGATACGCCTCTTGAGAGAGGAAGTTAACAAGAATAAAGCTCCTCAATCCCCTAGTTTTGCTGAAATTGCAAAACAGAATACGGCACAGAAATCCCCCACATTTGCAGAAATTGCAAAGCCGGTAGCGGTCCCCAAAAATTCCTCCAAACAGGAAGTAGCTCCAGAACCGGAGAAGAAGAGAAATTTTGCAACTCAAGTTGCTAAAACCCAGAACGCGCCGCCCACAAAACGCGCGCGTAAAGAAAGTTCATCTTCAGACGAAGAGACCGCAAAAAAAGCAACGGAGTTACCTAAAAAAGATAAAATTCCACCCATCACGACGATGGGTACAGCCGATTGGGTAGAGATCTCAAAAGCTCTCTACTTGAAGAAATTCAGCTACAACAGAGCAACCGTCGTAAAAGACGGGATCAGGATCGTAGCCTCGACTGTGGACGACTACAGGAACATAACAAAATATTTTGACCAGATTGGTAAGGAGTACTTCACGTACCAGATGGAGGAAGAGAAAAAGATATATGCAGTTATAAGACATCTCCCAATAGATGCTGATCTAGATTTAATAAAAAATGATCTAAAGGTCCAAGGAATCCATGACGCCGAGGTGTCCAGAATGACATCCAATAAAACCAAAAAGTTTATACCCTTATACCTGGTAAAAACTCAGAGAAAGGAGATTTTCGAAATAAGACGCCTCTACAATCTCTGCATTGTAGTGGAATCAAAAAGAAGGGCAGAAAATCCAAGCCAATGCTTCAGATGTCAGAGGTACGGACATGCCCAAAACAAGTGCTCTTTTCCATACAGATGCGTCAAATGTTTGGGCAATCATTGCACAAAAGATTGCGAACTTACCAGAAAAGGTGAGGAGAGAAATGCCACATGCGTTCTGTGCGGTGAAGAAGGCCATCCAGCAAGCTACAAAGGATGTAGCGAATTCAAATTAGTTACAAGGAAGAGGAAAACAGGCCAGAAATCGGCTCAGCAGAGCACGATTCCTCTAAAAGTCCAGGAGAAAAAGAAGCCCACCCCCTCCAAAGTAGACGACAAGAAAAAAGAAGTACCCAAACCAGTACAGAAGAAGGAGACACCGAAAATGCCCCAAGCTAAACCTACGATCAACAAAACAAAAGAAAACAGAAAAGTCTCTGAATCCGCCGACGATTTAGACACTTTTACTGAAAAAATTTTCAACAAAATCATGTTGAAAATTGAAAGAGAGATGGAGAAAAAACTCCAAGGAATGTTCAGTAAACTGAAATAATGGAACATACAACTAGGAAAAATTCCCTTAAAATAGTCTCCTGGAACATAAACGGGGTCAGAACTCGAAAACCCGAGATAGAAGAAATAATATCAGAGAGAAAACCTGATATTATAGCCTTACAGGAAACAAGAATACAACCAAATACGCGATTTTATATCATGAATTATGAGATATATAGATGTGACAAAATCGCAAACACTGGGGGAGGTGTTGCCTTACTGGTTAGACGAGATCTGAAACACTATTTTAAAGGAAGATCTGACGAGTCACAAATAGAAACAGTGACGATTGTAGCTGAAATAAATCGACAAAGAGTCGAAGTCACATCGGCATATAAAAGACCCCCAAATAACCTATTGGAAGAAGAAATCAACAACTTACTAGATGGAACAAACCCGAAAATCTGCATCGGAGATTTTAATTGCAAATCTCCAGAATGGAACAGCAGGATGGAAAACAGAAATGGCAGAAAACTGAAAGATCTCGCTGAAAAACATGAAGCTATCGTTATTGGACCTGAAGAACCAACGTACCTAGCATTCGGAAATGGATTACCAGATATAATTGATATCGCAATTATGAAAAATATCACTAGAGAATTCTCGATAGAGACCTTGTGGGACGGAACCTCTAACCACAACCCCATCGAATTAACAATAGGAGATGGGCCAAGAAGAGAACTAATGCAAACAAGAGAATACACCGATTGGACGAAATATAGCCATCTGATACAATCGGAGGTAACAGAAATACCGACAATCAACACACCGGAAGACCTAGAAAGAGCAGTTGATAAACTAGAAAAGAATATAATAGATGCCTATAAAAAGAGCACAAAGAAAATAACGAGACCAGCACCGATACATCCACACGGTGATACACCCAGAGAAATCAAAGATCTCATCAGGGAAAATCGGAGGCTAAGAAAAACATACAGGCTCAACAAAACAGATATAAATAAGAGAAATCTAAACCGACACAGCCAAGTTCTAAAAAATGCCCTGAAGGACATGAGAACAAATAGATGGAACAAAAGAGTTCAAGAACTAAATACTATCGATCAATCTGCATGGAAAATGCAAAAATGTCTGAGAAGAGAAAAGACTAAAATACCACCTCTCCACGGAGAAAGAGGAATGGCATATACGAATATCGATAAAGCAGAAGCACTGGCGGACTCGATAGAAAGAGAATCGAGAATAAATTACAGACCTGATGACGATAATGACGAGCTGGAAGATCTTGTAGAGAACAACGAAGAAGAAATGGACGAACCACCAGTAGACGACAAAATAGAAAAACCAACTTCTCCATTTGAAATAAAAGAGATAATCAGAAGCTTGAAAAATAGAAAAGCTCCCGGAAGTGATAAAATAACGAATGCTATGTTGAAGAAATTACCTAGAAAAGGTATAGCTGCTCTCACAAATATTGCAAACGGTATAATGAGGACTGAACACTATCCGGAAAAGTGGAAAACTGCAGAAGTCATAGTGTTCAACAAACCAGGCAAAGATAAGAAATTCCCCCAAAACTACAGGCCGATAAGTTTATTGTCCGCCCTAGGAAAAGTAGTAGAAAGGGTAATCGCTAGGAGGCTTACAGAAGAAACTGAAAATCTGAATCTCATTCCAGCAGAGCAATTCGGATTCAGAAGAGACCACTCAACTGAACAGCAATTACTGAGACTCACAGAATACATAACAGAAGGATTCCAAAATAAACAAGCAACCGGTCTTGTACTACTAGATGTCGCCAGAGCATTCGACAGAGTATGGCATGAAGGATTGATTTACAAAATGAGATATGCTGGATATTCAATGAAACTGTGCAAGTTGATTAGGAATTATTTGAGGAACAGAAGATTCTACGTGAAAGTGGAAGGAGAAAAGTCCACAACCAGATATATGGAAGCAGGGGTGCCTCAAGGGTCAGTACTTGGGCCGTTACTGTATAACATATATATTCACGATATACCAAAATCTCCAAGGACTATGCTGACACTATATGCCGACGACACAGGAATCGCAATGCGACATCGCAAGCCAGAAATTATAGAAGGAATGTTACAAGAAGCTATAGATGAAATAAATGACTGGTGTATTAAATGGAAAATAAAACTCAACGGACAAAAGAGCCAAGCGATATTACTGCAGAAGAGGAGACTAAGAACTACAACAAATCTAGAGGTAGATGGAGAAGAAATCGAATGGAAAAACGAAGCAAAATATTTAGGTATCACCCTAGACAAAGGTCTAACATGGAGAAGCCATATCAAACAAGCCGTTGACAAAACCAAGGCAGCGATGAATATGCTCTACCCGCTGATAGGTAGAAAGAGCCACATGTCAAATGAGACAAAATTGAAAATAATCAAAGCCGTTGCTAGACCGCAACTGACTTATGGATCAGGTGCTTGGGGATTCGCGGCAAAGAGCCATATACAAAGAATTCAGGCAACAGAAAACAAGCTACTACGATGTGCCATAGATGCGCCTTGGTTTGTCAGGAACAAACAGATATATCGAGATTTGAAGTGGGAAACCATCACCGAATTTATGAAGAGGAAAGCTGAAAAGTTATTCGAAACAGCGAAGGAACATCCAAACGAAGAACTCAGGAGACTAGTGGACAACGATCCGGAGGAAGACAGAAGAAGAATGAGAATTTATAAAAGGAGACCGAGAGATCAATTGAGGAGAGATTAAAATGAGTACGACAACTTATTAAAACTATACTAAGAAGAGATATCCGAAATGGACGAACATGAAAACCCTAGCACGACAATGTGCAAGAAGAAATCAACCGATTAAGGGATAAATGGTTTATAGGCAAATGCCCGGAACCAACAAAAAGCAGGTTAGGTTTAGTGGGTCGCGAACTCAGAAGGAGAGTGAGTAACCCCACAGTGTTCCCTAGAAATGGGTTCCTCTGGGCGAGAGATAGAGCCCCGTGTTTTCACGGTCGCAGATTCCCCCTGCTATAAAAAAAAAAAAAAAAAAAAAAAAAAAAACGATAACCCACGAAGAACTTAAGAACACTTTGTGGACGCAACGCCGAATATTCTCCCACTAAACGAGCAGCACCCAGATCTTCTTCATGAATTATTGCAAATTTCCTATTTAAATAATATTTCGTCTTTGACGCGTTAATAACGATCACAGACCCACGATCTTCGATATCGGAAGATACTCGGGAAGAAAGCATATTCACCAATTCGATGGTTCTGCAGGCTCAAAGAATTCGCATAATCAAAGCGACCTTCAAAATCACGGATGTAAAAATCTATTCAACAGAGAAAATCAAAATAAAATTTTTACCTTCATTATACATCAAAAATCTTTACTTGGAGCTTCTCTCAAGAATTTTTTGATCTCCCGGGATAAAACTTCTGATTTTTTAGGAACGTATCCTCTATTTTTGTTTTTTACGAATGCTTCCACTTCATCGAAAATTTTGACATTGATCTTAGCTTTGATAATTTTGGCCATTGTTTATCACGGAACTTCAATATGCAGACGACTCCGCATTTATCGCTAGCAGCTCAGAGAATCTACAGATAATGTTGGATACCTATAAACATATAAGTATACGATGCTTTAGGCCTTAGACTCAATATTGACAAAACCAAAATCCTGGTAAGTCCGCCAGAAAGCCTTCAAACAGATATCAGCCTGGAGGATGAGGCTCTAGAACAGGTCGAGCAGTTCAAATACTTGGGAAGCTTCATAAATACTATGGCTAACCTGAACACGGAAATACACAACCGTATCAATTCGGCATCACGGGCATTCTGGAAGCTATGGGCAGAGTGTTTCAAAATCACGATCTCAATCTGAAGACCAAGACAGCTGTTTACAAAGCAGTGGTCCTCCCTGGGCGCCCTATAGTCGACATATTGAACATCTTGAACAAACGCAACAACGTCATCTAAGACAAATAATGCACATCAGATGGTTCCACAAAGTTTCAAATGCAGTCTTGCAGCGCGCGAGTTGCTCAGTTGGAGCGGCCACATTCTGAGGATGCATGACACAAGACTGCCCAAAATAGCTCTGTATGGCGAATTCACAGAGGGAGCTCGGAAATCAGGAGGCCAGTTTAGGCGGTTTGAGCCTCATCAATCCCTAAAATCAGTAAATGCCATTCATAACTGGAAACCATAGATCAACTTAAAAATTCTCATGTTCATTTAATCTATGCTGGGAACAACTAGCGTAAGACAGATGACAGATCACAGTGCAGATCTTTGGTCCACAGTTATAATGGAGACTCGAGAAGAACACAGCGGCGGCCAGATCTGGTTGGAGACTATCCATGCTCAGAGTGTGGAAGCATCTATAGGTCACGGTTGGGTATCTTCAGTCACAGGAGGGCACACACTCGCAGGTAGCCCTAAGAAATTATAAGTTTGATCGCACCGATAGTTTTATTTTTGAGTCTTTTTGCAGATTTATTCTCGGTAACGGGATACAGCAATGAATTAATGAATGAATTTGGTGGATATATTGGGGGATCGAATAAATTAGTCTTACATCGAAAATAAGAAGAAACACAGCAACATATCAATATTTTCGTTGACAGCTTTATATTTCGCAGGAACCGAAGATTCACGGGCTTTAGTGGCTTGAGTTTCCACGTAGTTTGACATTTCATCAATTTTATTTCTGACCAGACTCGAAAATCAAACCAGTCAACCATGATTCTCACAAACACGACCCAAAGCAACGTTAAAATTTCAGTGAATGAAAAAATTTACAATCTTATATTAATTCTCTCATTTTCAGAACATTATTGTTCTGTTCTATTGATTACAACACAGGAAGTATGAATACATATACTGTTCATATTTCCCTAGTTGTAATAATAGCTATAAAATCTATCTTGCAAAAATAACAAACCCTACTGGATTCCAAGAAAGAGTAGGTGCAGCCTCGTGTATAAAATGCTTTCATGAATGAATTCAATCCCCATTTTGCATCAGCGTGTCACCGAACCCACTGTCCCACAAAACGACACTAGCACATATCTTCGCGTTCGAGTAAAAGCGCCATCATCAGACTACTTCTTACTTCTTCCTTTTGCCAGCGGCCGAACGAGAGCCTCAAAACTTTTACGTACGACGATCAAGATCAACTACTTACCTCCGGATAATTACCATATAACGCCGAGAAAGTTTCTTCGCATTCGAGAGAGAAAATAAAATGCCACTTAGTGCACATTCGAAGTTGTCGGAACATGGAACGCTTCTGTTTCCGGTGTCAAAAAGTCGACGGAGTGCTCGTAGTCCTGATGTTTTTTTACCTCGTACGAGCCGAATGTGAGTAGAATTTTAGGTGGTGTAGTTCTTGAGTGTTCAGACCGTGAATTATATGCCGGATTAATTCTGCCCAGTTCAGTGTGGGGGAAAGTAGTAAAAGTATATTATTTGATGAGCAAGGATCAAGGAATGATTTCGCACGTGTATGGCATTTGCAGCAAATTTTGTTGATAAAACTAGTGAAATATGTTATAGAATCGCAAAATTCACTGATTAAATACCATAACTATAACATATTTCAAGTTTGGCTACTTCGAAAATGAATTAAGGATCTGCTCAATTTCATATACTTAATAATTCTCCTTCTAGTTTGTCCTTTAAATACCGAAAATTAAAGGATTATTCTGGGCTTATCATACATGGTGTCCGGTTTCAACGTTCATATACACTGCGTCCACCACGATGGACCATTAGACGTTTATGTAGAAATAATCATGATTTTGTACTGAAAATTTGCACATTACTCTTTTCGACAATATACTCTTTCCCTAAAATATTTGCGCAACTCTGCGGGTTTATCGAAAACACCCAGTAAATCTTTGCATAATTTGATGACAATTTCAACAGTATACCTTACTTTGGGTAAAAACTCAACGGTTCATGAATTATTTATTATTGATGAAAATGATGAAAACGAGAAGTCACACTTTTTCGAATATTTTTGCTGAGTTTTTTCGAGAAAATCTTTAAAATTTTCAATTTCGACAAGATGTATAGTAAAATTACACTGTTGTTGTTTGAACCGAAAATGTAGAGGGCATTTAGGAGATCCTCAAATTAAAGGAATCGAATTAATCGCAAAAAAATTTTTCAAAATACAACCTATATTTTTTATTATTCTACGTAAAAAAAAAGGGGAGGTAACTTGAACAAACCCTACACCAAAAATGGAAACTCTAAGAGTCATCAAAGAAAAACTTGGAATGAAGGAAAATAGGCCCATTTGGAACAGCTTGATTATTCTGTGACTTTCGGAAATTACTGAAAAAACTAACTCGTAGTTAGGATGAACAATTTCCATCAATTTTTGTGATTTATATCATCATTCATTGTCGATAACCCCAACATACAGCATACCTTCAAAAAATTATGACTACATTTCATGTAAAAACTTTATATCAACTCAGATCGTAAAATGCATCTTCAACATCTCCAAAATCGAATCAAGTTGGGACAGCTTTGTCTAAATTTCGAGGATTAAAATGAAATTCAGTAGGTACATGGAGGTTTTTGGATGATACTGATACACTGATACTCATCAGTGTCGGAGATAATAGGGAGATCTTTAATGAAATTACTTTTAATTTTAGAGTGAGTGATAGAATTGAAATGTCAATAAAATGAATAGACTCTTCAAACTTTAGTGAAGAAAAATGTACAGAGCATCATTCTCAAAAAAAAAAATTTTTATGATATGCATTCTAACTGAGCTAATCGATTATTAATATTTATATTAGATCAATTCATTTTTTCAATACTCTTAATTATGGCAGAAGTCAATAAAAGGTTATTGCTGATAAATGTCTAAGTCTTCGGCTAATGACCTAAGTTGTCGATGCCGAATAGTTGAATAAACTAAAGTAACTAACTAACTACCTAAATATCTAAGTCTAAATGATAGACTTATGGCTGTATGCACCATTTGATTGAACGAAGCTTAAGTTCTAAAACGACGTTTAAGCATAGAATCTCTATGAAAAAAAAAATGTCAGGTTAATCTAGGATCAACCTAAATCTTGGCTGAAACCTGAACTAAACAACCGGGTCTTTGAGTCTAAGAGCTAGCAACATTTACGAGCAAGAATTTTAGGAAGGCTAACTCTTCAATATACACTGCGCAAAAAAATTAACGCACATTCTGAAAATCTCAATTTTAATGAAAGTTAACTCTACATTGACTTTACAACTTATTTTTTATGTTCTCTCGGGAAGGTTTCGAACGAAACAAGAAACAAGACACATTAAATGGACACTAGGTCTGTGCGAGCAGTCAAAGATATTCCACCCCAGACCATAATCGATCCTCCCCCGAAACCAGTAGTATTCAGGAAATTGCACTGAGCATATCTTTCATGTGGACGTCTGTATACAAGGGAACGTCGATCACAATGGTAGAGGCAGAATCTAGACTCATCTGTGAAGAGAACTCTTTCCCAATCGGCCTCTTCCAGATGGATATGCTCTCTCGCAAAATCCAAACGCGCCCTTCGATGGGCTGGGGTAAGAGCTGGGCCTCTTGCCGCGATACGAGGCCTTAAATCATATTCTCTGAGACGATTTCTTATTGTCTGAGTGCTAATTTGCACCTCATGAGTTTGCTCAAGCTGAATTTGAAGGTGGCGAGCGGTTGCAAACCTTTGCCTCAACGAAGAAACTCTCAAGAGTCTCAAGTAACGTTCTTGAATAGCAGTTGTTACCCGTGGTCTACCCTGTCCTGGTCTTCGGACATTCATACCTGTCTCCCTGAATCGCTGCAACATTCTGGACACACTTGTATGGGAAACTCCAAACCTTTCTGCAATTCTTGTGTATGTCCACCCTTCTTCTCGCAAAACTACCGCTTGGGCACATTCCTCTTTGGTCAAATTGCGTGTTTCGCGTTGCATAGCGATCGAGTGTAGAAAATCAAACGAAAAAAAAACTATTGATCACTAGAATTGATCGAGAACAACTGAATTTAGAATGGAGCCAATACATTCAAAATCTGATAATATCATCTTTTTTTATTCCTGCTGGGAAAAAACATCTGTATTGAAGAAAACCGTTGAAAGTGGATAACATATGTATGCATAATTCTGATAAAAATAATTATCATTGAGAACACCTTCAGTTGTAGAATAAATTTGGGATTTCCATAATGTGCGTTAATTTTTTTGCGCAGTGTATTATGATTCCTCGGACTCACCTGAACGACAGCTGGGAGAGGCGTTGCGTTCTCTAGTGAGCAGCGCTCCTTTATAGGTAAAAAAGATGAAATTACAGTAATTTCAGGAAGATTTATTTTTGTTGCATCTACTTCGAAACACATTTTAGAATATGAATTTTTTGGGCAGACGTTTTGGCCGTTGCTAAATGACTAGCAGACGCCATTTTTGATGAAGAAAATAGTTAAATTTCAAACCATTCCAGGAAGGCTGAAATTTTGATATTATATTATTTAGATATCCAAGAGTAAAGCATGAAATCGACAGATGCCATTAATTCGGTTGCTAAAAGATAGCAGACGCCCTCAAAGATTCAAAATATATACTACGTTATCGGACAGTGCATATGCAAAGTGAATAATCGCAAAACAGTCAAGAAATCGTTTCAGGAAGGCTGAAATTTTGTTATTATATTATTTAGATATTCAAGAGTGGAATATGTAATTGGCAAACACCAATTCGGTTGCTAAAAGGGGCAGACGGGCAGACGCCCTCAAAGATTCAAAATACATACTACGTTATCGGCCAGGGCACTTGCGAAGTATGCGAAGTGAAAAAAAGTCAAGAAATCATTTCGGGAAGGCTGAATTTTTGCTATTTTAATATTTACATATTCGAGGCTCAACAATGAAATTAGCAAGCACCACGCAATTCGGTTGTTAAATGGAGCCCTCAAAGTTTCAAAATACATACTGCGTTATTGGTATGAACACTTGAGAAGTGAATGATCGCAAAAAAGTCGAGAAACTAAGTATTTTAGGAATGGGGTCATTGGGTGGATACTCCCTTTCGGCAAATGTAACTCATCGAATTGAAAAATCACATGAATTCAGTAAAGCTGATTCACAAAAAGACAATATCTTCTGTCTGCCTCCTTTAAACAACCGAATTAATGTCTGCCAATTCCTCTTGAATATCTGAATAACATAATATCAAAATTTCAACCGTCCAGAAATGGTTTGGAGTTTCACTATTTTCTTCATAAAAAATGGCGTCTGTCAGGCATTAAGCATCGGTCACGAAACGTCCGCCAAAAAAAAATCATATTCTCAAATGTGTTCCGAAGTAGATGCAACCAAAATAAAATGACTACAATTTTATTTTTTTTTTACCAATAAAATAGCGCGGCGCACTAAAGAACGCTCTCGTACTATTATTATTTATTTCATTGAAAGTCCAATCATACAACTTACTCAAGAATTAGAATAAATTTTATGGAAGCCCCCCTATTATCTTCGCCACTAATGAGAATCATTCAATTTTTTTCCAACCGGACAATTCAGTTTATCCAAAAACTCCCATTTGTTCAATAACGTTCTAATACGCAATCTTTTGACAAAGCAATCCAAATCAACTAGATTTGACTTGAATTAATTTGGAAAGTCTTGTAAAAGATGCTCTAACTTCATATTTTGATCTCTAGAATTCCCTTCTGATTATCTGTGTCAAATGAAATTTCTTTAGTTTTATCTGTGTTCTCTCCTTGTGTTCCAGATGTTAAGAAATTAGTACAATCTATATTATATGTCGGAAATATTTTTGACGAGAAGCCAACATAATTTCCATAGTGGTGAATTTCATACTTGGATGGAAATATTTCCGCCATAACATCATTTTTCATTTTTTCATAACTCAAGATCGAAAAACCGACGACCCATTCGGTTAAATTGGAAAACGATGCGATTAATAGTGCATTCCCGTGTATTTCAAAACGCCCCGTCCATCACAAAGACCTATAAACAGTTGCTTTCGAATTCATACTTTATTCGAATATCCCACGTTCAAATTGACGAATTATTGCCGAGCCATTCGAAAGCGATTTCATCGTTGGTCAAAGTCGGAAAGGGTGGTCGAGTCCGACAACTGGAATCTACCCCATCATTAGCCTCTATTTACACAGCTCCGACAAAGCTGGCCGAATTAAAATATATGGATATCATTTGCATCCGGAAAACACACAATTGAAGCGGTGCTGATCGAAAATAAACAGGAATCGATGGGTGATATTGGGATAGATGCGTGCACCGCCCTGGGGATAGAAGCAGTATCTGGGAGTTTGGTATGAAAATATAGGTTTTCAAATACGTTGCATCTCTTCCGAGCATTTTCGAAAGCCTATCTCTCTTCGTTTATATTTTCATCGTTGAAATGGCATCTTTCAAAAATTGTAAATTTTAAATTGAATTTCATTTTCTGAATGAACACAAGTTTAGAACAATTTCTGTAAAGAAATTTCTTCATAAATCGAACACAACTTTTTTTCACATCTCTACAGCGAAAAAAAATTCACCCAAAATTGTTGAAACGTTTCTCGATTGTACTTCCTTCTATACCTAACACGAATATGGAAACAGAATCGAAAAATATCAAACTGTTTCTTTACTGCATCCGTCCAAATATATCGTAGGAACCTCTAACATAATCAAAAAATAAAAACTGGTTGGGCTTTGAGGCCAAAATTTTTAAATTGAGCTGTCAAAACATTACAGATGGTAATATGAATTTATCACAAAAAAACATTTTTCGATGAAACTTTGTTGGGAGTTGAACTCGCGACTTTGTGGTATTACCCTGACCTGTGGATTGTAATTTGAAACTAATTGAAGGATATGAATTTTTGTCACCAAGCAACGGTAATTCGAATGCACTGTCAAATTCTGTGAATTGCTGTTGCTTGGTGACGAAAATTCATATCCTTCGATTAATTTCAATTTACCATAGATTAAATGAACAATGCAATTTACATTCCACAATTGAGGGTAATAACATTATAAGTCGCGAGTTCGACTCCCAACAAAATTTAATCGAAAATGCTTTTTTGTGATAAATTCATATTACCATCTGTAATGTTTCGACAGCTCGATTTAAAAATTTTGGGCCTCAAAGCCCAACCAGTGTTTATTTTTTGATTATGTTAGAGGTTCCTGCGAGATATTTGGACGGATGCAGTAAAGAAACGGTTTGATATTTTTCGATTCTGTTTCCATATTCGTGTTAGGTATAAAAGGAAGTACAATCGGGAAACGGTTCAACAATTTCGGGTGAAATTTTTTTTTTCGCTGTAGACATGTAAAAAAAAAAATTGTGTTTGATTTATGAAAAAATTTCTTCACAGAAATTGTTCTAAACTTGTGTTCATTCAGAAAATGAAATTCAATTTGGCAACCGAAAAAAAAATTACGAACATTGGAGGTTTTCCGCCATTTTGAATTTTTTTTACAGAGTTCTTCATCTTTTCTGAATTGACACTCAAAAATACTCCAATGTGACCAGAAACCGTTACTTTGAGGTTTATGCATAACTGACCACACTCATTATAAAATTGCTCAAATACGACGTTGAACACCCTGTATCTCGCTTATGCGACGAAAGGCAAAAGTGATTCTCTGGTGTCATTTACCCACCATATATGTTTGTCCAGTTTATGATGAAACACCCTGTATACAGAGGGATTGATGAGAGGTTTTGCTTTCGTAATACAATGTGTTTCTGTATTAATGAATACTGAAATTCATTCATATTGTGTGTTCGTGATTGTTATTTATACAGGAGGTTCTTAGATATCATTCAACTCTCCTTGCGTGATTAAATCATATGTAATGTGTGTATGTCTTATGAAAATCTTATACAGGCTGTTCCATGACGGCTTCGGTCATTTCTCGATATACAGAATGTTTTATAAAAACTAGTTTTCCATATGTAGGTACATAGGTACAGGTGTAGGTACATAATGGAATACCTTCTGTATTCATAAAAATCCTTACATTGGCGTAGCCGTTTTTTTTTTGGGTGGCCTGGGAGCTCAATGTTATTTTATGGCTACTATTTCAGTACTGGAGTTGGGGGAGGTTATACCCAACCTGGCCTCTACCTGTCTACGACCATTAATTCATAATTATTCAAAAACATGTACCTAATATGATAATATGATAATTTTCTGCAATAAAATACATCAAGTTCAATATTTATTAAAGAACAACGTGTTCATTTTGTGAAATCTGAATCCTCTCATGAATATCTTCTATACATATCTATTTGGAAATAAACCAACTCATAGAGCAGCCTATATCAGGTTTTCTCACCGTTGTAATGACCTCTTCATGTAAGATATCTAAAGAAACATCAAAACACATCGGGTTTACTGATTTCTTGTCCATTGAGATCGCCCCACAAGTACATATGAGAAAGAAGTTTTCTCATAAAACATCCGGAACACCTATACCTAAAAAAAGATTCATGTCGTTATGGCACACCCTGTAAAAGGTTGTGATATCATTGTTATGACCTCTCATAGAAGAAAACTCAAATAATAATGTACACCCTGTGTACATAATCCTCGATTCATCATAAATGTGGGAACACCTTTTATTAGGTACCTTTATGATTTTGAATATTTGTAGAAAGCAAACTGTATTTCAGGAACTGATCTACGTCATCGTAGACCACTCTGTAGAAGTTCGGAACTAAATAAAACTCCGAGTTTGAAGTCTAAAGAATTTATAGTTAAATTTCGATTTCAAAGTCGGAATTTAATGACAAATAAATTTAAAATATTATGTGGCCCTTCTACGCCTTCCTACCTCTCAAAGTGAAGGGGTAAATGAAAAATTAAAAACATAATTTCTCGCCAACAGTATCAGATATCAGTTTGGAATGAAAATATCTATCGCATGCATTTCCGAAATTTTCATCGTTGAAATGGCATTTTTAAGAAATTACAATCTGCAATATATTTCGTTATATTCCTCCGATCTAATTAAGAGTTGCGGTTCTATAATTACTACTTAAAGGTAAAAGCTATTTTGAAAATCTCGATTTTTCGGGGTCAAGAATGAGCAAGACCCCCCTGACTTATTAGCTCCTCTGTTGAAAATGCGGGTGTTTTATTATTGTCCTTAAGCAACGAAATTGTTCTGTAGATTTTAGAAAACCAAACAATTGAGGATTCCATAGCTAATTTTACTCCAGAGAGCCTTTCAAAGTGAACTGGGAAATGCAGAAAAAAAATCTATTTTCTCGTAAACAGGATATCTGGAAGTTTGGTATGAAAATATAGGTTTTCAAACACGCTGCATCTATTGCGAGCATTTCCGAAAGCCTATCTCCCTTCATTTAGATTTTCATCGTTGAAATGGCATTTCTCAAGCGTTGCAAATTTCAATCTGCGATATCTCGCGTTATATTACTCCGATCCGGTTTTCCGGCTTCTATAAGCAGCATTGCCAAAGCTACGAATCGAGACTATAAAAGCTTTTTCGGAGATCTCGATTTTTTGGGTGAAAAATGAGCAAGTATTTGGACTCCCCCTAAAATGACCTTTTTGCACTTCTGTGTCAAAATCAGGGTGTTGTATTACTGTCCTAGGATATGGAGTGCATAAAAGTTCTGTATATTCTCGAAAACCGAACAGTTGAGGATTCTATGGAGAATTTCACTCCAGAAAGACTTTCAAAGTGAACTGGAATATAGTATGATGTGTAGATTATAGAAAACCAAACAGTTGCAGTTGAGGATTTATTGCGAGCATTTCCGAAATCCTATTTCAGTTAGATTTTCATCGTTAAAATGACATTTTTCAAAAATTTTAATCGGCGTTATCTATTATATTCTTTGGATCCAATGAAGAATTCGAATTTGGCGATGCTGATTGTATAATTAGCATCGCCAAAGCTACCCCTTGAGCACATAAAAGCTATTTAGGGAATCTAGACCTATTTGCTCCTCTGTTGAAAATCAGTGAATTCTATAATTGTCCTTGGATATACAGGGTGTCTCAAGTTCGAGTGCCTATTAGACGTTTCTGGAGAACTAGACATATTTGAAATCTGAAAATTGGGATTATGATATTGTTCGAAGTTCTCTACAGAGCTAAAATATTTTCGAAGCCCAAAAACTTCCGGTTATACAGGGAGTGAAAATAAATTCGACGAAAAAATTTTTTTTCAAGTTTTCCATTCCTGGTATGATCGAGTATTCCATAGTGAATACATTTCTGTTAAAACCATTGTATTAAATCGAATAGTTTTCGAAATATCCTAAAAAAACTGGAAAAAAAGTCAAATATGTTCAGTCAGTAATATGTTCATTATTTTTATTTTAAATATCCTGAGCGTAAACCGTTTTTACAACATCGAAGAGGAAGGATGTGAAAAGGTCATGCATCTTTTGGATTTCAAAAATATCATCACAGGGTGTTTCAAATTTTGTGTTGAAAATTGTGATCTTAAATTGGCCATAACTTCTGTTTTTCAAATTAGAACCCTATTTTTTTATAATTGTGTTGGATTCTGCGGTCAAAAATAATGATAGTTTTTTCACATGATTATGCTCCTAAATTCAATAATTTCTGAGTTATTTGAGATTTTCTGGATTTATGTAGTACGTAGAGTCAAATTCTTCGAATCTGATTCATAAGGATATTCTGTGAGCATAGAAGATAAATCATCCCATTTATAATTCACAAGTGTCAGACAGGTCTTATTGTTAGTCGTTATGAAATTTTTTGATTTCACAAAATGAATCGTTGCTATTCTAATAATGAGATTTTGGATTTATTTCTTATATTTTATTTTTTCAATTGTATACGCAATACACATTCAAATGCTCTTAATGATATTGTTTATTTCAAATCCATGGTGGATGACATAAAATGTTGAGTATCCAATGAGAAGTATACCAATTTTTTTTACAATTTCTGAAAAGATGTTTCAAACTTTCCAAATTTTGGAATGTAAGAGCCCCTAAAGAATACAAAAAAAGGGCAGTTGATGAAATTAGTATTTCGACTTATTTCGAAGCGAATGAGAATTCATCTTTTCAATAGGAAACACATTGAATAGATTCGCTACTTCAGTACACCGAATTATGATTATAAATAAATTATGATAATAAAAATAAAAATACGTTTCAAAACTCAAATTAACAAAATAAATGATCAGGTAAGAGTTTCAATATGGTAACCATTTTGTTCCACACACTTTCGAATACGTCTTGAAACACCTCGGTTAGTCGCTCGCTCAATTTCCTCCCCCTTTAGCGAGTGGAAAGCATCCTCCACACGCCGTTTCAAATCTTCTTTGCTTTCAATAGGAGATTCATAGACTTACACCGGGTTTCATAAAGCTTGATCGGGGAATCAACGCTTGATTGACGTATAGACGTCAATTTGATTTCAATCGATAATTCAGTTTTAGTCATTCAGAATAACATTCTCGCATCAAATTAAGATGTTCATACGTGCATTTAATCATTCTCAATTGCTGCTTCCGCAATATATTTCGAAATGAAAAGGTATTAGTGATTTCGTTTTAAAAATCGAGTAACTGTCAAATCGTTGATCGGACAATCAAAGTTTTATGAAACCCGCTGTATGTTTTTTATTCTACCCCATAAATAAAAATCTAAGGGAGTAAGATCGGGAGATCGTGGGGGCCAAAACAGTGAAGAACGGCGTCCGATCCACCGATTACCAAACATTGCATTCAGTTCTTCAGACACCTCGTGCGAACTATGTGCCGGAGCCTCATCCAATTGATAATATGCGGTAGTCGACATACTCAACGGCAGTTCATACAAAAACTCAGAAACAAAATTTCTCAGGATTTCCAAATATTTTTCTGTATTTAAATTTTCTTCATAAATGTAATACCGCACTTTATTGTTCATCAAAAGAGCAAACACATTAAAACCAAATTTGTTCTGGGGGTTTCTTTGTCTTTTTCTAAGAGGATTTTCACTTCTCCAAATGTGGCAATTCTTTCTATTAAATAGTCCTTCATTATTGAATTTTGCTTTGTCTGTCCAAATGAACTTTTTCAAAAAATTTTCATCATTTTCAAGTTTTTATAATATTCCTCTACAAAAATTTAACCTTTTTATGTAGTCACCTGGTTCTAATGCATGAACTTTCTCATATTTGTAGTCATGCATGTTGTGTTTTTTCAAAATTCGGTGCACTGAATTTCTGTCTAAATCGATTTCATGAGCTGCACTTCGAATAGATGCATTTTCATTCGCTTCGAAATAAGTCAAAACAATAATTTCATTTTCCTCATCATCAACTACCCTTCTTTTGTATTCTTTAGGGGCTTCACACATCCAAAACTTTGAAAGTTTGAAACATATTTTCTAAAGATCTTCTCCGTCATGGAAGGTAAATGGGGATACTTCTCGTTGAAGGCCCGGCAGGTTCTACTAATAATTCTGTCACATTCACCATGTATATAAAATAGATCCAGAATTTCGTAATTAGAATAACGGTTCATTTTGTTAAATCGAGAAATGAAGATAACAAATAACAATAACACCTGACACTTGTGAATTATTAACAGATAATTTATCTTCTATGGGTACAGAGTGTTCCCATGGTTTCGAAAGAATATTCATTGATTTTTTTTAGATGCAATCAATTTGACTCTATAGTCCATTCAAGAATGATTGACATCCCAGTAGGACTTGAAAGTCCAGACTATGGAGAGTAGAGAGAAGGAGAACGATCGCTGCTTTGAGACCACAGATTTTTTGTCCCCTAAAATATGTACCAATAGTAGTAGTTCATGTTTTTGCCAACAGTCGCGCTGGCCATCACGAGAGTGCGAAATTTTGTTTACACAAATCAAATTGTAGTTGGCTCGTTGGCTGAGTGAACTGTTTCCCTGGTGACAGATGATAGCAATATTATTATTGTCGATTTTTGATAAGAGAACAACATATGACCATGGTGAAATGTTGAAGCGTGCGCTAGTATAAGAGTGTTTTGGCATCGGAAAGAAAAGGAGAAGAGATAAAATTTCCGAGAGCATTTTTGAGAGAAAATTGGAAAAAACCTTATCTCAAGAATCAACTCCCAATCAATTTGTGTGTCAAGAGCACTTTTGCTCTTTGGATTCATTATAAACGAAATCGAAATTGTCATCCCTCGTGAGAAGTTGACTCTTCTGAATAAGAATATTTAACCAATAAAACTACATGGTTCAGAAGTAAATATTCTTGAAGAATTTTGTTGGCATAACATAATATATGGTTTATATCGGTTCTCAGCTGAGTATTGGCAAAAGAATCGCAACTTAAATCTGGTCATAAAATATATTCAATAATTTCTGTTGTTTCAATCACAGAAGTGGAATATTTAAATATAACCTAGAAGAGTATTCGAAAAGAAGAAATATTCAAATTCAGAGCATATTTATCAGCAATCAAAATTGATATAATTATATTTCCGATTTGTTGGATTAAGTTAAGAATGTAAACAGCTGTACAAAATCCAAATTATCTTCGGTCAGTGCATAGATTCAGAATAATTGGTCTGTGGATTGCCTTTTATTCACAATACCAACCTGAATTCCGCAACACAAAATCTGAATTTATGGGCTATTACCAACTTAAATTCGATTTTCCATAGCCACCCGAGATGTCAATCATTCTTGAATGGACTATACGTACACCATAAATCCAGAAAATCTCAAATAACTCAGAAATTATTGAATTTAGGAGCATAATCATGTGAAAAAACTATCATTATTTTTGACCGCAGAATCCAACACAATTATAAAAAAATAGGGTTCTAATTTGAAAAACAGAAGTTATGGCCAATTTAAGATCACAATTTTCAACACAAAATTTGAAACACCCTGTGATGATATTTTTGAAATCCAAAAGATGCATGACCTTTTCACATCCTTCCTCTTCGATGTTGTAAAAACGGTTTACGCTCAGGATATTTAAAATAAAAATAATGAACATATTACTGACTGAACATATTTGACTTTTTTTCCAGTTTTTTTAGGATATTTCGAAAACTATTCGATTTAATACAATGGTTTTAACAGAAATGTATTCACTATGGAATACTCGATCATACCAGGAATGGAAAACTTGAAAAAAAATTTTTTCGTCGAATTTATTTTCACTCCCTGTATAACCGGAAGTTTTTGGGCTTCGAAAATATTTTAGCTCTGTAGAGAACTTCGAACAATATCATAATCCCAATTTTCAGATTTCAAATATGTCTAGTTCTCCAGAAACGTCTAATAGGCACTCGAACTTGAGACACCCTGTAGTGCATAGAAGTTGTTCTGTAGATTCTAGAGAACCATACATTTGAGGATTCCATGTAGAATCGCACTTCAGAGGGAACCTTTCAAAATGCACTGGAAATGCAAAATGGATTACGATTTTGTCGTAAATAGTAACAGATATCTGGAAGCTTGGTATGAAATTATAGATTTTTGAACACTTTGAATCTATTGCAAGCATTTCCGAAAGCCTATCTCTCTTCGTTTAGACTTTAATCGTTGAAATGACTTATTTCAAAAATTTCAATCTACGATGTCTCCTGTTATATTTCTTCGATCCAATTGTGATTTCCGGTTCTCTAATCAGCAGCGTCAAGGCTACCACTTGAATGCATGAAAACTATTTTGACATCTAAAGTTTTTGGGTCAAAAATGAGCAAGTATTTGGACCCCCTAAAATGACCTTTTTGCACTGTGTCAAAATCAGGGTGTTCCGGTGTTGTATTACTGTCCTAGGATACGGAGTCCATAGAAGTTGTTCTGTACACTCTAGAAAACCGAACAGTTGAGGAAACTATAGTGAATTGCACTCCAGAGAGCCTTTCTAAGTGAAACTATAATGAAAAATGGAAAAACAAAAAATTCGATATTCTCGTAGGTAGACTGTGTCAGATATCTTGAAGTTATGAAAAGTTTAATCCGGATATCTACTGCTGGCAAAAATGAGCTCTGGTTGATTGGAAGAGTGAATTAATCGTTTTTACCCGTGAAAATACCTTTCAGCGAATCCAAAACGAATGGCAGATGAAGATTTTGGCAGATCCGTATTTCACGTAAACCAATTAGCCACTATTGCGGTAGAAATATCTAAAGTATCGACTTTCTGTTTGGATCTTTAGGCGAATAGATTAATGTGTTACGTGGATGATGAGCCAACACATCAGCCTTTTAGTGTTTATCAGTAGGCCTCCAGATCTATAATTATAATAGATATCATCAATATTCAATATCAATTCAATACATCCACATTTCAGGTAGAGCCTGAGCCAATAGTTCCAACTTTTTAGAGTTATCCACTCTATAGTTATACTCCATTCATATTTATTTTAGCAGTCGGTTGGCCATAAAATAATTTTCTCAAATTTTTTTAACGGATTAAGGTTGGCACTCATGAAATGTCGTTAATGTTATAACTATGGTTATAACGCCGTTGCCACAACTAATATCAATTTTTATTACGAAAATGCCGAAATTGATTGAAAAAAGCGACAGGGTTTCAGCATAGAAATACCAAACGATTTGAAATTTTGAACCCTAGTAGACTTTGCGTCGTCTTACTTGTAATTCACAAATGAAACTATTTCATTCATTTGCAACAAAACTAAAGATACTACATTAGGTACCGATAAATTGATGACAAATTTGTTGATTGAAAAATGAATCGTGATTGTAAAAGTATTCAAGTACAAATTATTGGAAAATAAAATAAGAGCAGTTTAGGAAGGAGCGGAATTTTTATTGACCCTTAAACCATATCTCTAAGGAGTTGTTCTGCAGAAAATGATATTGGTTAGGAATATAACGACATAACTATTACATTAAACCAGAAATGAAATATAGGTATTCTTGTAATTGCTCCTGTTGACTGGATATTCGAAGTCTTCTCTTCGGTGAACTCTCTGTTTCTTCTGGTAAACCATTTTCGAGAAAAATTTGTTGCAGGAATGTTGAGTTTTCAAATACTGAAAATAAATCCATAAATAAGTAGGTACTCAGTTGCAAAATTGTACTTCATCTTAAATTAGTAGGATTTTCATAAAAATAACGCTTGGTTTTGTATGAACTTTGGGTATTCAACTCGGTCGTATTCAAACTCAATGGTATTATTTTTTGAACGAATATGATATAGAATCATATTTTCCAACTTTTTCGACAACCCAAAAAGCACTCCTTGTGGCCAAGCGGCCTGTTATGAGGTTTAAAGAATAGCCACAATTGAGTTGGAGTGATTTTGGTGACAGCGGTCTCATCGAACCACTGGCCTTAAACCGAGTCAACTTTAAACGTGTTAAAATACAATTTTTCTTTGAAAAACTTATACTTTCTCAAGCCATCGGTGAGCAGACAAATTCCAAGCTTCATGATTACACAAACATAATTATCAAAAAACCAATCACTTACCAGTAGAGCAAGAAACGGAACTAGAAGAACGTATATGATTCCCACTAGTCAAACAAATTATTGAAGAAATAAGAACATTTCTTGGAAAAACTTCGCCAAAATAAATCTGTCATCAGAACAGTATTTCATAGATTGAAAATCTATGTAGGATTTCTATCAAAGATATTATTTTTGATTTCTATAGTAACACGACTCGACTCTAGCGCCCCAAAGTAATCGCACCGACAGAAGGGCGAACTAAAGCGGTTGCATTTCTGCCTTTATAAGTTGGAAGGGGTTGGTTTCAGGAAGTGCTATTTAGATTTCAGGTCCGCTCATTCAAATAGTTATATATTGATATTCCAAAATCCAAAATATGTCAGACGGTAGCGAACATATTCAATGTAAGAAAAGTAGTCTGAACGACTTATATTTCAGCTGAATATTTCCACAATCAGAAAGATTGTGAATGAAGAGGATGACAAAGAATTTCCTGTTATTGGGAGACCCAAAAAAGTGGTGGCATTTGAGAATTTTATGTTTGAGTGAATTAATGCGAAAAGTTTACTACAGGATTTTCGATGAATGTCATCGTTTGTCTTCTACATTGTGAATGTCTTAAGGTACCAATAAATACCTAATCATAATGATTAGGTATTGTATTATATATATGTATTAAGATGATCAGCCACAAACACGCACCAGTTGTCCTGTTAATTGTTTATTCATATGAAATTTTTGTTCAAAGGTGGAGTTCATCTTGACTTGACACTTCCTTTAATTCATTTTACTTATATTAATGTATGAAGTAATTATCTGTTAATTCCTTCGGGAGATACCCATTCCCAACCACAGCATCATATGCATTTCATCTTCGGGTTAATATTTTTGAAAGCTACTACTGATATAACGTATTCAAACTTTAGCCAAAGAAGATAACAAACATTAACTCTCCTCAAGCTAGTGCATATTATGACATTATACTGATCTCTTGTATTTTCCATCCGAATAACTGGATTTGGTATGCCTGCAATCAGTTTGTATAAACTTCAGTTATGTTCGTCACATATTTTCCGAAGAGATTCGACTGATAAAATACGTAATAACAGAAACTTTCACGAAGAACGGGCAACATAGCGTTGATTTAAAACCCAAAAATGTTTTGACAAGCTTCATAACCCCACATTTTCGTACTATACAGAGTGAAATGTGTCAAATTTCCATGGCCAACCGAGTGCTAAAATAAAAGTGAATGCAGTATAGATCACACATTTCCGTTTAGAGTAGATCTGTTTAGCCAACAAATTTACGTTTTGAGAGGATAATGAGCGAATAGATCAGCCTTTACGAGTGGATAAGAAGGCTACCAGATTTATATTCATGGTCAATCAATGAACAAACAGATCCACTTTGTGCTCAGGTAGACTACCCTCTTTAACGGTACATCTGTAAAGGAATTGATCCACGTTTCACATGGATGATGTGACAGCAGATGAACCTCTTAGTGTTCATGCTCCAGCTCCATATTCAAGATAGATCAATCCAATACATCCACGTTCTAGGTGGAAGATAAGCCAAGAGATCCAACCTTCCATAGTTGCCTCCGAGCTTGCTTCTCTATCTGTATTCGATGTAGATCAATGAGCAGAACTATCCACGTTCTAGGTAGATCTATTTATTAGCCATCCGTGGCCCCATGGATCTTTCTTCTAGAAAAAATGATGCAACGTTGGCTGCGAAGGCCCCAAACGCGCCACCAACTAAACGCGCGCGAAAAGAAAGCTCCTCTTCTGATGAGGAGACCGTCAAGCAAACAACGGGAGTACCTAAAAGTGATAAAATCCCACCCATCACGATGATGGGTACATCAGATTGGGTAGAGATCTCAAATGCTCTCTATACCAAGAAATTCAGCTATAACCGGGCTACTGTAGTGAAAGACGGAATCAAGATTATAGCCACAACTGTAGATGACTACAGAAAAATAACTAAATTCTTCGACCAACTTGGAAAGGAGTATTTCACATACCAGATGGAAGAGGAAAAGAAAATTTACGCCGTCATTAGGCATCTTCCAATAGACGCAGATCTGGAATTGATTAAAAATGACCTGAAATTCCAGGGAATCGATGATGCTGAGGTGTCTAAAATGACATCAAACAAAACGAAAAAGCCGATACCATTATATCTGGTTAAAACCCAAAAGAAGGAGATATTCGACATCCAACGACTCTACAACCTTTGTATTACAGTCGAACCAAAAAAGAAGGCAGAAAGTCCAAGCCAGTGCTTTAGGTGCCAAAGGTTCGGACATGCACAGACAAATGCTCCTTCCCGTGGAGATGCGTGAAGTGCTCAAGTCATAGCAGCAATGACTGTACACTCATCAGAAAAGGTGAAGAGAGAAATGCCACATGCGTCTTATGTGGAGAAGAGGGCCATCCAGCTAGCTACAAAGGATGTAGCGAGTTCAAGTTGGTGACCAGAAAGAAGAATTCCCGAAAATCAGTTGAACAGAAAAAGAAGGTAACAAAAACAACAACTTCTGAACAAAAAATTCAGGAAGTAGCGAAGACCCAACCTGCAGAGCAGAAAAAGAAGAGTGAGACTCCAAAACCCGTTCAGAAAAAAGAAGGACAGAAGAAGCTTACAATGAAACAGGCTGTGAACAGTCAACAGGAGAAGAAAAAGATATCTGAATCAGCCGATGATTTAGATATCTTCACGGAAAAAATTTTCAACAAGATAATGTTGAAAATTGAGAGGGAAATGGAGAAAAAACTCCAAGCATTATTTAGTAAACTGAATTAATGGACCTTACGGATATAAGGAAGAAATCGCTCAAGATAATCTCGTGGAACATAAACGGGATCAACACTCGGAAAGCCGAGATAGAACAAATAATATCAGAGAGACAACCTGATATTGTAGCCCTACAGGAAACAAGAATAAACCGGAACAGACGACTGAATTTCATGAATTATGAAACATATAGATGTGACAGAATTACAAACACCGGAGGAGGAGTAGCAATATTGGTGAGAACAGATCTGAAACACTACTTTAAAAGTAGATCCGACGAAACACAAGGAAAAACAGAAAAAGTGACGATTGTTGCCGAATTAAATCGGCAAAGAGTCGAAATAACCTCGGCGTATAAGCCACCACAAAACAATCTATTGGAAGAAGAGATAAACAACATGTTGGAAGGATCAAACCCGAAAATCTCCATCGGAGATTTCAACTGTAAATCCCCATTATGGAACAGCATAACAGAGAATAGAAATGGCAAAAAACTCAAGAATTTCGCCGAAAAACAAAATGCCATAGTGATTGGACCAGAGCTACCGACATATCTTGCTTTTGGAAGAGGAATACCAGATGTAATAGATATCGCGATATTGAAAAATATAACTCAAGAATTCTCGATTGAAACTTTGGAAGATGGAACCTCAAACCACAATCCCGTGGAATTGACAATTGGAGAAGAACCAAGAGAAAAACTGCTGGAAATAAGAGAATATACCAATTGGGCTAAATACAGCCATTTAATACAATCGGAAATAACAGAAATTCCAACAATAAGCACTCCAGACGATCTGGAATATGCGGTTGATAAACTGGAAGAGATTATATTGAAAGCTTACGAAAAAAGCACGAGAAGAGTGAAGAGACCAGCACCAAGTCATCCGCATGGCGATACGCCTGAAGAAGTAAAAGATCTTATACAAGAAAATCGAAGACTCAGAAGAATATATAGGATGAACAAAAATGATCTAAATAGAAGGTACCTCAACCGACATAGCCAAGTTCTGAAAAATGCACTGAAAGATCTAAGAACAAGCAGATGGAACAAAAGGGTTCAAGAACTGAATACAATCGATCATTCTGCATGGAGAATGCAAAAAAGCCTACGAGGAGAAAAGACTAAAATTCCACCCCTACACGGAGAAAGGGGAATGGCTTATACCAATACTGATAAGGCAGATGCATTGGCGGACTCGATCGAACGAGAATCGAGTATAAATTACAGGATAGACGACGATAATGAAGATTTGGAAGAACTGGTTGAAGAAAATGATGAAGAAATGGATGAATTACCAGCGACTGCTGAAATAGACAAGCCAACATCGCCAAACGAAATCAGGGAAATAATTAGAAGTTTGAAGAAGAGGAAAGCTCCCGGAAGCGATAAAATAACGAATGTTATGTTAAAGAAATTACCTAGAAAAGGTATAGCCGCTCTAACAAATATCGCGAATGGAATTATGAGGACAGAACACTACCCAGAAAAATGGAATAAGATGAGATGTGCTGGATATTCGATCAAAATATGCAAGTTGATCAGGAATTATCTCAAAAATAGAAGATTTTACGTGAAAGTGGCAGAAGTAATAGAATGAGTTCTACAAGAGACGATTGACAAAACAAATGACTGGTGCATAAAGTGGAAAATCAAGCTCAATGGACAAAAGAGCCAAGCAATATTACTACAGAAGAGAAGACTGCGACCCGAAATTGGATGTTGACGGCGAAGAAATCGACTGGAAAAATGAAGCCAAATATTTAGGAATAACGCTTGACAAAGGACTTACTTGGAAAAGTCATATCAAACAAGCAATCGACAAAACGAAAGCAGCGATGGATAGACTCTATCCTCTGATAGGGAGAAGAAGCCACATGTCGAAAGAGACAAAATTGAAGATAAGCAAAGCCGTTGCTAGGCCTCAACTGACTTATGGATCAGTTGCCTGGGGTTTCGCGGCAAAGAGCCATATCAAAAGAATTCAGGCCACTGAAAACAAGCTGCTACGATGTACAATAGATGCACCTTGGTTTGTCAGGAATAGACAGATTTATAAGGACCTGAAATGGGAAACCATAACGGAATTCATGAACAGAAAAGCAGAGAAATTATTCGAAACAGCGAAAAACCATCCGAATCAAGAACTCAGGAGACTAGTGAACTACGACCCTGAGGAAGACAAAAGGAGAATGCGAATTTACCGAAGGAGACCAAGAGATCAATTAAAAAGAGATTAAAATAACAACAGAAACTTATTGAAAAATTCAATAAAGTGTTAATCCAATAGAGGATAACACATAAATCCCAGCACGATAGTGTGCGAGAAGAAAACCGACCAAGAGATGAACGGTTTATAGGCAAATGCCCGGAACCAAAATTCAAGAAGCAGTTGAGGGTTTTTAGTGGGTCTCGAGCTCAGGAGAGTGAGAAACCCCACACTGTTTCCCCTCAGGAGATGAGGGTGGTTCGTCTGTCTTGCAGATTTTCCCCCTGCTACACAAAAAAAAAAAAAAAAATGGATCTTTCTTTTGGGTAGGCCAGTACATCATATCCACGTTTCAAAAACGTCCTTTTGAAGGAGCATATGAATCCATCGTTGATTGATTTATTTACTGTCTCAGATATCCGAATTGATGATGGTTGTTTTCGAAAGATAAACTTTCGAAAATATATCTAGAGAAGTTAAGAGAACGTTTATTTAAATTGTTTTTTGACTAAATCAACTGCATAGTCATGAGTAAAATCTCTACCTATATCTCACCTCCTCTACATGCTCATTTTCCACCACTCACGTTCTATGCTTATTAAGTAAAGGATGACATTCTTCACGTACTTTGAACGGCCAGTCCCTCGGAGAATATTTTCAGGATGTGCCATCAAGATATTTCACTACATTTAATCCATCAGTCGTAAATCAATTATTCTTCTTCGCCAGTTATTTTCCCAGACTCTGTTTCTGCTCGCTACAAATCTAATCACTTACCGAGTAACCCCTGTAACGTCCCCTATAGCACAACATCCCATCTAATAAATTGTAGAAGAGGGTCCCAATGCGATAAGATATGAAAGAATCAGCTTACGAAATAAAGTTTTCCCGTTTTATGGAAAAGTTCCAATGCTCGAACGCGGACAAATTTATACGAGGAGATGAAACGCTCCAACCACTACTAGACTTATCTTTTGGCTTCATAATGAAATGATCAAATCAATTGATTCTCTTCAGTTCATACACTCACACCTCTATGTTTATTTCAAGGAAAGCTGGAAGAAGAGATATCAACCTAACCATATCGAATATTGAATATGGGTAGACCTAGACTTACACTTAGGAGTTAGGACCATAATCATATAAGCATACTCAGTTAAAGACGTAGACCTGCACTTAGACTTAGAACTATACTTATTCGTAGACGTATACTTAGGCGTAGATATACAAGGTGTCTGTGAACAAATGCGAAGGACTTAGGGGATGATTACTCGATGAAAATAAGCCGGGGTAGTTCCTTTAATTTTTTTTTAAATCGACCTCCCTTCCAAGATACAGCCTTTGGAAGGCGATGACGAGTTGACAGTTTTTAATTTTTTTACGGGTCCTAAAACTATACATAATATGAAGCACTAAGTAAATGTTACTCACTCAATTTTTTTAGATCTCATAATGTTTGGTCCTTTTATAAGAACATAAATTCACACCGTTTTTTTTTTATTGTGTTTTCAACACCGCATCTTGAATAAGAAGTTGGAGAAAATATCCAGCAGCAAAGGGTCCCTGTGAAGAGCTGGGTTTTTTGGACCAGTACCCTCATTATCGCAGTTCGATATTTCTCATATGAATTTTGTTGTTTCATACGCATATTTCGCTTTCGCTTCAGCTTCAAATCGATAAAAAATACAGTCCACTTTTCTCAACAAATAAACTGAGCTACCGGACATAACACATAACTTCATTATTAGGGGTTGAAAATAACAACCAATTATGATTTTCCTTCAAAAATTGGAACACACATATACAATGAAATGGAATGAAGAGTGATCTCCAGAATTGAATGGGAAACCATGAGAGAATTTCATTTTTCTAAAATCTATCCCACGAAAACAATTTATGAAGGAAAATCATTAGAGATTTTTATTTTCAGCCCCTAATAATAAAGTTATGAGAGTGAGTAACTAAGTGCTTCATATTATGTATAGTTTTATGACTTAGTGTTTTTTAGAACCCGTGAAAAAATTAAAAACTGTCAACTACTCATCGCCTTCCAAAGGCTGTATCTTGGAAGGGAAGTCGATTTCGAAAAATTTATAGGAACTACCCCTGCTTATTTTCATCGAGGAATCATTCCCAAAGTCCTTCGCATTTGTTTACAGACACCCTGTATATCTACGCAAAAGTAGACATGTAGGTATATATCTACTTTCGATACCTACTCTGAGTAGGTATTGTTACGATTCGTTTATTAAACATTTATTTTATTTTGTACATAAAATTGTTATTTGAATCAACGAAACGAAATCGCAACTTATCAAAAACTATTCAATTCTCAACTAAATAAGTGACTGGCCAAAAAAAATATTTTGACTGACTACTTTCTGTTATTTTTTATGTTTCCATGCCATCCAAAATTTCCTAACACAGCATCTATGATGAAGATTAATGAATTTCTTATAAATTAATAACAATTTCTTCTAGTTCCTTATACTTATTGAACAAACTGAACTAAACAATATTATATTGGGAAAACTCAATCCATAATAAAATCCCCAAAATTAAAATATTTATTCTCCAAATTGAAAATTTTGGGAATAAACATTGAAAATTTTCCAAACTGAATTAATTTTTACTGTATGAATAAATTTCAAATCTTGATAAAACTGAACTTAACTGCGATTTTGATAAAAAAATTAATGAACTATTCGCCTATGCCTTCTTTTTTGAATCTTATATATTTCCTTTTCGTCCTCTTTATGTTTTTCTCTTCATTCTGTTTCAATTTTACACAAACTTTCTGGATGATATTCCCCCATTTTCTGTTCCTTATGTAATTCCAATTTCTTATATATGTTTCTTCTTCATCATTGAACCATAACAATGCTCGATCTACCAATTCCTCAACATTCCTAATTAATAGCACTAGTACTGTATATTTTCCTTATACCTTTCCATTGAAATTGAATTTTTTATCCCCTTACTTGATTATTTCTGACGTAGAATTTTCTTTGTGCATGACTCTTTCTGATGTTTAATTTTGTGTTTTTTCATTCTCCTTAATCTCCCTCATTTCATTTATGTCATCATCCTGCTTTTCGTGTACCTCTTTTCGAATATAATGTTCTGTAAAATCTAATTCCTCCTGATTTCGTCTCTCTGCTCTTTGTTCCATTGATATTGTATTTGTTTCTTTCTTTCTTTCCATTCTTTTTGCACATTCTCTCTCTATTTCCGTACCCTTTTGACCAAATTTCCCAAATTGTTCATCCAATTTCTTGAAATTTTCATCCAGTTTCTTAGAATGCTCATCAAATTCCTTAAAATGGTCATCAAGTTTGTTATACTGTTCATCGAATTTCTTGTTTATATCTTCTCTCATCTTCAAAATAAAATCCAGTATATTAGAATTATTGTTTTCTTGTTCTCCAGCTAAACTCTTGTTTCTGGATTCCATATTATCGCCTTAAGATTCAAATGGCCTAACTCCAATTTAAACTCAAATTGACATTTTAACTTGGTCATGTTCTTTGAAATTAACTGCGTCGCGTCGGCGCAAAATATTCTGACTGCCTACTTTCTGTTATTTTTTATGTTTCCATGCCATCCTAAATTTCCTAACACAGCATCTATGATGAATGAATTTCTCATAAATTAACAAGAATTTCTTCTAGTACCTAAGACTTATTGAACAAACTGAACTAAACAATATTATATTGGGAAAACTCAATCCATAACAGTATATACTCAGAATAGACATACACTTAGACGTAGAAAGATACGTTAGACTTAGATGTCTAAGTATAATCATTGGTTCTAGACGGATACCTGTTTAAGTTGAGCTGGACTCAAATTTGAACTAATAAGCTTGAAATTGAACTGTACATACAACTAGCCTTACACGTTTAAGGATACCTGGGCATAGGCGGATACTTAGACGTAGACATAGACCTCGAAGTTAACTTGTCCCTGGCCATATATTATTAGACGCATTGATTCGATGCAAAATCTCAATATTGAATTATTAAATTGAATGTATATGTTACATATACTTCATCTGTAAATGATTTTCACATATAATATATCATATTCAATAAAAAATATTGATTTATTGATGATTAAACATGAAGTTCTTATATTTTGCTGAGCCACCCTGTGTAGCTATGAGAGCTTCATACTATCAATGCAGAATTGTTCGGTTTGCTGCATTCGAAGATAATGATTTCAAATGTGGATTATCGAAATAACGTCCGAAATGCAGAATGCAAGAGGTCCACTGGAAGACATAGTACTGATTCATACTTAAGTATTAATACTACAACATCGAAAATAAATGCCAAATAGAACAATTTAATGAGAGTCGTAGATAAAACTGACATTCTGTGGAAATGAAATTCAAATATTCCGCTTTTTCCTCGGGCAAAACCAGTAAATATAAAAAAAATCCTCAGTGCGTCTAATAAACTGGCCAGGGACTGTATACCTAGTTGAGAATAGATTTTCCGACAGAACATGTCCACTAAAGAAGGTCCTCGCTAGATTTTTTCTGTGTTCAATATAAATGTTAGGCAAAAATTGTCAAGAAATAGCAAATCAAGGAGTGGAACAAAGATATATGAAATGAAGGGAACAAATATTTCTCCTCCTCTCCCATCATTTCTCCTCAACGTACAAGCATCGAATAGCGTGACTGAATGTGAGATGTCCTCCCCTCCAATTGCAATTGACCGCGGGCTAATTGCTTTCATATACCATTTACCTTTACCAGGATTACCTTTACTGATTACCATCAGTTTTCACATTTCAATTTTCAGCGACAGAAATCAAACAAACGGGATGCATCGAAAATGGGAAGTTTTACAGGGATCCCAACCGAGCTGCCCATAAGATTTGGACTGAAAGCGAATGCTCCAAATATTTTCTATGCCTGGATGGCGAGGTTTTCGAGTTCAAATGCTCGACAGGTCTGTTATTCGACGTGGACCGGCAAATATGCGATTTCAAGGCGAATGTAGACAACTGCGACGTGACGTCAGGTGAGAAAATTGCCTTATATTGCGTTTTCTCTGAACAGGTGGACGTAAAAGTTTGAGAAATGGCGCAAAGGTGTGGTTATTTTTTGTCAAATGTATTTTTTATACCGCGAAGAAGTTCAGAAGATGAGTTAGGGTCGTTTGAGTACGAGATTGAGGTGGAAAGTCAGGTCGTTTCTCATGTCATCCAAGAATTATGATACCACTTTCAAGCCTTATTTGGATTCGATGGAATAAATAAGTCTCTTTTCTTTTTAATGAAGCCTAAATCGCCAGTTGAAAGGATCATTCTTCTTTAGAAGAATGACAGAGGGTTTACCCTGTCTGATAATTTTTCAATTATCGAAAATCTGGATGTGGTTTTAACAGTTTTTTTGATGTCGAAGAATCTAAATAACACCCTTTCAGAGCTAGCCACTCCGAAACCACTTCTAGAAAGAGCTAACTGCGGGGATTACGATCAACTAGGATGCGCCGATGGTACCTGCCTGCCACAAGACTACTTTTGCGATGGTTCCCTAGACTGTCCTGACGGGAGCGACGAAGGTTATTGCAGCGGAAAGAATGACCCGAACGGTGCACCTCCTTGCAACCCTGCTAAATGCAAATTACCCAACTGCTTCTGCTCAAGAGACGGTAATTTTCACCTGCTATCATAGAGGAGTCTGATAAATACCAAAAGTTCGATTTTAGGTACCAGAACGCCAGCAGATTTGAACCTCAAAGACACGCCGCAAATGGTCCTGCTGACATTCGACGATGCCGTCAACGAGGAGAATTGGAATCTGTACCTTCAGCAAATCTTGGTTCCTAAACGAAAGAATCCTAATGGGTGCCCGATAAGAGCTACTTTCTTCATCAGCCATCAGTATAATGATTATCAGATGACGCAGAAGCTGTGGAATATGGGACACGAAATAGCGGTCCACTCAGTCACGTAAGTTTCTGATATCTAATGGTAAAAGCAGTAGGTACCTATACTTCCAAGTGAACTTTTTCACGAGATCGTCTGTTTTTTCTTCTTCTTAATCTTCTTCTCTTCCCTTCCAATAGGATATGTAGCCTCTTGTGGCATTGAACACCAAGCTCTGGTTTCAGCGTTTTGTTGGATGGCCCAGTGGTCTACGTGTGCCTGGTTTCTGTGATTCTGCCCATTCAGCTAGTCTTTCACCGGGAATTCTTTCCACATGGTCCTTCCGAAACCTCCAGCGTAGTCCATGTAACCTCATACTGAAGCTCTAGTGCTTCTCTACTTTCTGAACTCTTATGGACGCCTCACTACTTCTTTTTAATAGTACCTCACCGATATTGCAATATGTAATTATAGGTTAATACTCCAAACTCATTACTACAGACCCTTCAGCTCTTGAAGAGCTTTTATTCCTCCTATGCTATAGTAAGGGAGCCGATGATGCTGAATCGGGATTTACTCGAGCGTCGTGGAGGCCTATATAGTGGATTTTGAAGATAAGATGGTAGAAAGAAAAAAAGGTTCCATGATGTATGCACTTTCAGCTTTCAGCGTTGGTGAAAGCTTCTGCAGGGTCTCAAAGTTGTAAAAAAAATCGTCAGCTGTACATACTCGAGCGTGTCAGAAAGATACTGGATATGCCCTATGTTGAGATAAATTCACCAGAGTAAAGCAAAACCAAAGCCCTTACTCATTCAGAATTCTCGACAACAATAAATATGTCAAATGCGATTGGTTTATTAGTCGACCCCTTCCTGTACCTATAATCGTTTTTATATTCATTATGAAAGTTGTGGCAAGGTCAATGTAGAATCCCAGTCTAATCTACATTCATCCAATTGTCAAAATGACAAGGTATTTCTATGATGACAATATCGAAATTAGTTACGAAAATTTTAGTGTTGTCTCTGACTGAACCTTAGAATGTACTATTTTCCAACGAGTGAATTTTCGCTTCAGCATGTATCGCTAAACACCTCGCATTAATCGCCATATATATCTCAATAACGTTTGAACGTAGAAAAAATTGCTTAGGACAGGATTTGTAGAGAATGTTATACTCTACAACTTTTATAATGAATGCGAAAAAGAAAGCTAAAACTGTCAGATTATATGTTTCCGATATTCTTGAATCATTAGCTTCAAAATAAGAAAAAACGCCACCGCGCTCGAGAATGTACACGTGACTTTTTTTTTTTTGCAACTTTGGCGCCCTCCCAAACATTTTCGACAAGCTTAAATTGTCAGATTAAGAGAATATATAATTTTCAACATGAAATTAACCACATATGTCTTAATCTGACACGCTCGAGTATGTACAATGATCGTTTTTTTTTACTCTTCTGACAGACTGTCCTAGACAATTCCCTCTATATACAGGTCTAATTTTTGGTAGAGGTACTCTACAGGGTCCAAGGAATGTCCCCTTATATTAATCTGACACGCTCGAGCAAATCCCGAATTTCCCTCTTCGGCTCCCCAATTACTAGGGAAAAGTGAGAGCACTTATTCTTCTCCAAACATATTACTTCATATTTTTGTTCAGCCTTCGATTCCCTTCCTGCAGACAAATTATTCCCGCGGAATGACAAAGATCCATATCAGTCTTTCCGAGATTTTCCATCTGCATCTTGGGTCTAATCATCAAGAATATCGAACCAAAAAGATAACTTTACTTTTTCAAGGCATCGTGGACCTGAAGACTGGTGGTCAAACAACGCTACAATAGAAGATTGGTTTGATGAGATGGTTGGAGAAGCTAACATCCTCAACAGGTTTTCGAAAATACGTCTAGATGAAATAAGAGGTTTGAGAGCGCCCTTTTTGAACGTTGGCTGGAACAGGCAATTCTTGATGATGAAGGAATTTGGTTTCGAGTACGACAGTTCGATGATCGCTCCATTTAGCAACCCTCCATATTGGCCATACACTATGGACTTCAGAATACCCCACAGTTGCATAGGTAAACGTTGTTTAAGGAAATCGAACCCAAGAGCTCATTTTGAGAAATCATCTAAAAACACCCTTTTTGTAATCTAGTTAGACAAACGAATTATTCTTTTCCAGGACATAAACAGAATTGTCCCTCCAGGTCTTATCCAGGTCTATGGGAGCTCGTAATGAATCCTCTAGACGTCCAAGACAACATTTGTCCTATGATAGACTCTTGCTCTTTGAAATTAACGGGAGATGAAATTTACACTATGTTTATGCATAATTTCAAGAGGCACTACCACACGAATCGTGCACCATTTGGTCTACATTTCCACTCCACGTGGTTCAAAAAAAGGGACAACTTATCCGCTTTTCAGGTAAGAAGGCAGCGGTTCCCAACCAAGGCTTATTGGAAGTATCTGTCTCAAAGTCAAGATGCACTGACAATGAAACAGTGAGCCCAAAATTTGATACTTGACTAGCTCATTGTACTGAACATTTATCCTCTGATTTTAATTTTGACTTTCTCAGCAATTTAACCAATTCATAGTCCATTTTTTCTTATTCCAGAAATTCCTCGATGACGTTCTGAAGAGGCCTGACGTTTGGTTTGTGACGAATTCTCAGGCTATAAAGTGGATGAGGAGCCCAAGAAAGTTGAACCAATTAGAATTCTTCGAAGACTGGAGTTGTAAGAAGCACTTCAGGAAATCCGAGATAGCATGCAGCACTCCGAACGTCTGTAAGGTTTACAGCAGGGTTTTTCAGCAGGAAAGAGTCTTTCACACATGCGCCGAATGTCCGCATCGGTATCCTTGGTTGAGAAATGAGTTTGGAAACGACTGAACCATTGAGATTGAAGAATTTGCCTAGAATTTTGGGATAGAAAGAAATGTGCATCGTAGGGTGTGTGATATTTTTGTACTAGTCTTGTTTTCATGGAGAATAAACTCATAAATTTTACGTTTTGTTTTACTGGAGATTCTTCGAAGAGGTTTTCAGCGGGAGAATTTTCCAGCAGAAGGAATTCTCAGCAGTAGTATTTTTCATAGATTTCTTTACATGTGAGTTCAGCAGGAGGTGAGTTAACCTCAGTGAAAGTTTCCATCAGTGAAAAATTTGAACATGATTGAGAGCAATCTCAATATGAACGTTTTCTTGAAGGAGATTTTTCAGTATGGGAATTTCAGATAGGATTTTTTCAACAAAGGAAAATTTTTCATAGGTGGATTCTCAGCCGGAAATTTTCCCAGCAGGAAATATAACCTCAGAGGTTTCTCACCAGGTGAATTTCTCAGCAGGAAGATTTCTCAGAAATTTTTTCTCAGCAGGGGGTTCTTGCTCACAATTTCAATAGGTAATACACTGAGAAATAAGTTTAGATACGACATAATATTGGTGAAGAAATGGGAAACACAATGAAATTGGATTCTGTTATCACACTACATTAGTAAAACACTGTTTCTCTGATCTGGAGCTTCTTAATTGCAATAAAAAGTATTCAATCGGTGTACGATCGGAACTAACGGCAAATGTGGGTCAATAGCCAATAAATTTCCATTTGTGCATTCGAAATTGTGAATGCATTGCAGAGGTGAAAAGCCACAAAAACCCGAATAACCCATTGGATTTCATCATGTAATGATGTAATGCAATCAGCTCCCTCAGAATTACGAACACCTGAAATGGAAACAGCTTTCGATGGCATGAATTGTCCCATCTGCATCCATTGACAAACTAATAGCCCAGCAAACATTTTTAACTCGGCCCAACGTTGGGTTAGTGCTGCGATGTTAGAGTCGGTATACTGCAAATAGTGTCACATCGGCCGACAGCCGCCCGACGGACTATGAGCCGACATGTTGCAGAGTCTGCACACCGCAGATCCGGTGACGATTCGACTGTGCAAAAACACATCGGTTTAGCGTCTATACTATGCTTCAAATACGCTCCTCAAATTAATCGTTACGACGTCGGTTCAGCTTCTACAAAATATCGGCACCACGTCGGCTTTACGTCTAGACAATGCTGGGAATACGCTGTTCCAATTGATCGGTACAACGTCGGTATAATATATACATACCTGCAATACTAATGCTCGTTCTCACCAATAATCTCTAAATTTTAAGGGACACGTAAGCATATTTACGTGACATTTCTTACTACTCATGTACGATTTCTGTCTCTTCAACTTTTAGGAGACACTTAATACCAACTTAACGTTGCTAAAATTGAATTCGTACTAGAGTTAGAAAGAAATGCCAAGTAAATATGCTAAGGTGCCCCTGAAAATTTGAGAATCGTTGGTAGAAATTGGCAAATCCAAAAAAAATTAAATATGAATTATTTGATCAATAATTTCTGATCTTTGAATGTTTCTTATGAAATCTCGGAATCATTTCTCATGTTGAAGGAGATCTATTTTTTCTTCAAATATTTTTTGAAACCTTGCAACACTTCTATTGTGATTAGGGCAAGACAATTTATACAGCCAAATGAAAAGAACCTTCATATATTCAAACAACTTAAATATAACGCTCATATAATATTATACATATATAAATACTTTGTAGGTTGAAAGAACACATAAAAACGACTAGCTTACTTGAAAAAAAAACTATACATTTATTCACTGCTCATTATTATTGCCTGCTTCTTTTTCCTCCGCTCTTTTCAATCTGCCCCCTGCTCTGTCCCCGGCATTGCGAAGCCAATTCATTACATGATTCATTTCCATATCAGTGGCACTTCTTGTAATAGGATTTATCCTTACAGATCCTGGATAATAGAATTTCATTAGTTGTATTAAATAAATTTTTGAATTTCATATAGAATATCATCTTATATGTGTCTAAATTAATTAAATATATGTCAACATGCAAAATGTGTATTCAATTTAAGTAACTTCCTTATATTCAAAAATGTCAACATTTTCGACCAATACAACATGAAAACTCACCATGATTAAGCTCAACAATATTCGCCATTGCTTCTAATCCATTTTTATTATTAATTCCTACCCGACCAATTCAGGGAAATTCCTGATTCATGGCTTATTATGAGTTAGATTATTTTGCGTGTTGTCTCTGCTACGTCCTTACCCCCGTTGTGGCCAAATTTGGACAACTGAAAAATATTTGTATATACATATAGATTTTTCTGTCTTTCAAATTGTAGAATTTTTTCTCTAGAATAAAAAAGACCAAAACCAAAAATTGAAAGCATATCCCAAAAGAGTAGATACATAATTCTACCTACACATTTTTTCAAATATTCCAGATCATATATAAGTATATCAGCATCGAATTTCTTCAATTCTTCGTACCTTTTAATTTTGATGGTGTTCTTATCCATTTCTGCACTTTTTTTATCTACATGCAATCTCAAAAGATCGTTGAAGTACTCGGTTCTAATGATGGTGATGATGTACTACTTGGACCTAATATTTCGAGAACTCTCTGTTTCACGTGATGATATTCCTGACGCCTACTCCGACGTTTATTAGAAATAGAAATACCATTTTATTTTGATTTCTTGTACTCACCTGCCCTGGGACATCACTGTTACTATGTTAATACAACACAACACAACAAGGAAGTTTTCAGAAAGAAAAATTTCCTCAAATAGCCTACTCTTAAAAACTCTTTTATCTTCGAAACACGTGCACACGTACGCCGCCTGAATGAAATAACGCTTCGATACGGAATTACGGAAATTAGATTGTCTGGAAGCTCTTATGCAAAATCCCGCGAAATTTAAATAGTACAGCTTGACCTTATGTTAAGGGTAAAAAGCGCTGAAGATGCATCTAACCGCAACCGATCCGATGAAAATAAATCGCCAAGAAGTTGCTCATCTAACAGCAGCGTTTTGCCGACGCTGGCTAGATGCTCATGTTTCGCCACATCTTCAGCAGCGTAAACCATGTCCTCGGATCTTCAAAGGTCCGATGATGTGTAACAGCAGTACGCACTTCGCCAGCAGTAACAGCACACAGCCGACGATTTACCGACGATAAATGTTTGTTGGGAGGGACCAAAAACCCGACTATTTCGCCTTTCCCATCGCAGAATTTGATCGGACGGTTATATCACATCGGTAATATAGTACGTGGAGGTTTTTTGAATGCAAAAAGTGGGGTAGCAGCGATTTTTTAGTATGTTGTTTAGATCACGGTCTTAATGAAGAATCCAAGTTTTCGACCTCGAGGCGCATGCGCTCGAGCCACCATCTTGGATTTTAGGTACAAAAATTTGTTTTTTTGATAATAACTCAAAAACGATGGTTTTAACGACAAAATATGTCCCATACTAAGTTGAAAAGAACAAAATTCCCTACATTTTTGTCAAAACATTTTTTTTGTAGCACACATATGTTAGGAGTTACAGCTCCGTGAAATAGCACTATTTAAAAAAAAATTCGGATACTTTGATTGAGTTTAATTTTCTTATTCTTATTGAATATCATTATATTTTACATTATTTTAAAAACAAATAAAGGGCACTTGAATATTTTCATTTGATTTTTACTACTTTTCGGAACGTTTCGATGGTCAGGGTTGGTTATTGTCGGTGTCCTGGTCGCAGTTTTGGTCCGTGTCTGAAAATAATCGTCATCCTCGTCCTCGCTTTCAATGCGGATTTCCGGCATATTTCCGCAAGATCCATTTTTGCAGAAGCCACATACAACCAAATATTTGAGTCCAGCCTTTCGGCAGCTGCATATGCCCCACCACAGCCCATTTTGCAACTACAAGATTCCGATTTTGCCGGGAGCTGGTTTTTCCGCCATTGTTATGGGAGTGAGCCCGTAAGCGTTATACTTCCAACCCCAGTCTTCAGGATTTTTCTCTATGCCACTCCATTTCTGTACTTGGTGGTACGTCCTAAAGGCGTGGAATTGCGCCGCGTCTTTTATAGTCGGCAAAGAGGCAAGATTGAATCTACTTTTCACCGTCGATTTGGCGAAGCGTTGAAAACGAATCTCTTCCAAACTCTCTTTATCCATGTTGCTACCATATAAAGCTACAAAAAACCGTACTCTGGCCTCGGCAATCTCCTCTGGCGTGGCATCTTGTTGGTGGGAAATTTGTATTATTTCATGAACCGCTCTGTTCTTTTCTATCAGCGTACAAAATTTAGTTTTTTCCTGATTGAATAGGGATGACGTAGTGCCACAACCACTGAAGACATGCAAGAACAGAGTGTGCTTGGTTGCTTCTTCATATTTGAAGCTACTTGCTGAATATATCCTCTCAGCAGTATTTCCTCTACCAGGTTTACGGAAAAAGATAGAACTTTCGGCTGGTGCTAAGGCTGTCAGAAGTACTAAAAGGTCGACGTCTTCCCCGACCACAAATACAGCATCAAATATAGATTCACTGCATAATGAAATTGCAGTGTTGACAATTAGTACATCGGCGTCATTTTCAGCTTGTTTAACTGTAAATGCAGCCAGCCCAAATTTGTTCTTCAGCATTGTTATGAGACGAACTTTATTTTTTTCATTGGCTAAAAATCGCTCCTGTGAAAGATGCACCATTATTGTTTCATCAAATAGGACATCGGCAGACAAGTGCTTTTTCGATCGACGAAATCTTTCTGCGGTCTCTGTATTTGTATTGCCACCATCAGTTGGATAACCATCAAAAACAAAAATTGCGTGGAAGTCAAAATCATCTCGCACATAAATAACAGAATATAATACTTTTTTTTCAAATAATGACACTTCACGGAGCTGTAACTTCTGAAACATGTGTGCTAAAAAAAAATTTCTCCTACAAAAAAATGTAGAAAATTTTGTCCTCTTTAACTTTGTATAGATTATGTTTTGTCGTGAAAGCCACCGTTTTTGAGTAATTATCAAAAAACCAAACTTTTGTACCTAAAATCCAAGATGGCGACTCGAGCGCATACGACAATATAATATTTGCAATTAAATGAAATTATTCCATACCTTCATGAAATTCAATTATTAATTATTGTTATGTAAATCTCACTAACAAAAAATGTAAATAACAGTTTCCATCCGGTGGATATCTCTAACTATATAGCTAAAAATTCGCTTTCTGTGTGTCTCTTTTTCAAATATTTTCAAATATAGTATGTATATCTAATATTCGTAAGAACGTCTGAGTACAGAATATTTATATTTTATGGTAAGGCAGTAAGGACTGTGGTTTTTACATATATCTATTATATAATAGATACGACGATGGGTTTTTAAAGCTATGATGATTGGCAAAATTTCAAGATTTGAAAGATAAAAAATTGCTCAGATTGTTAATCTATGGTCCAGGAGGGTGGAAAATTTACACATGACCTTTGTTTCGGGAATTTTCAAAAAATATTAAGTTTGAAATGTTTCATCAGGAATACGAATAAATTGGCGAAAAAATAAAAATAACTGTTAATAATGATTTCAATCTAGTCATTTTGCCGATTTTTCAAATGTTGTGTGATACGCACGTTATGGTATTTTCGATAGATAAGTTATAGGATTTAATATCATATCAGGCCTTTTTCAATTCGCACACGAACAAAATGAATTCATTTAAAGGCTTATATTTAATTCTACCGTAATTGGCATGGGAATCCATGAAATACGTTTAGATTTACGGCATCCACTATTTGTTATTAAAATGATATCAAACTAGGATAACGATAAATTTTCTATATAGGATAAAATTGTTTGAGTATTTTATCATTCCAAAATTTACAAACTGATGATCACGATTTCAGGAGGTTGAAACGAAACTACCACTTATGTTGTAGATTTTGATAGTTTAGTCGTACATGAAATTACATTCTACAAAAAATTGGATCGATCAGCACAATTCTACTCTGGATAATGAATATCATTTGCATAGAAACTTTTTCATTATCACATAAAAAGACTACACATTGTTCACCATAGAAGCTTTTGATATAATGTAAAAAAGTGTAAAAGTACATATAATAAATTGATATAAATATTGTGAAGGTCCAAATTTCCATGAAAATTTCGTAACAGCTTAGGCATCAGTTCTTCAGACCACAGAAGGATCTATGCCTACATTCAAAGAATAATTCCTGTAGTTACCAGCCCTTGCCAGAACTTTTGTGAATTCCTGCACATTCGGATAAAAAGTAGTTGGTACGCTGTGTATAGTTGGGGGATACCTGAAAACCCACAGAAATAAATAAAACGTTATCAGATATTTAGTGTTCTGTAGTTATCAACAACGGTTATAAACCGTTTTCAGTATGGATTAAAATTTCTCACCTTCCATAATCACTTGAAGTCGTCCTATAGAACGGATTTACGGGTGGAGATCGTTGAATACCATACCCATAAAACCAAGATGGATACTCGAACCTCTTCGGAAGATTGCACGTTCGATAAAATTCTGAAGTTTTCTCAATAGGTTTATCAGATTCCGAACAGAACATATTGGAAGATTTTGATGAAATCTTTCTCCTATTTTTTAGGGATATTGACGTGAAACCATCAAATCCGTAGTAACCAAGGAGATAAAGAATTTCAGAACGCTTAACGACCGCTTATGGAGAGTACCCTCCAAGAATGATCACTCAAACATTGCTTTATTGGCTTAATTGGAAGTATCCCATAATATTATTTTCAAATTTGAATATCATGGAAATAAAATGCGGATTCCCATTCAAAAATAACGTCAGATCAATAAAAATGAAGACCATGTCAATTGTCATTATATTGTCAGAATTGAAATGTTAATAGTTTTATTTCGATGCTTATATAAGTCAGTTATGAGTTATGATATTCAATTCTACTATTAAATGGAAGAATTATTCGTCGTTGTATAAATATTCAATAGATAATATTCCTTCCGTGAAACTCTCAGTTCAGTGATCAACGAAAATTCATGCTGTTGGCAACAGTGCAATACACAAAACAACGCCAGAATTTGCTAGAAGCAAAGAGGAAACTTTGCTAGAAGAAAGGCAGAAAAGTTCAATTTCGCATTACGGAGGGTGGAAATTTCCTTTCAGAAGAAGCAAATATGCCGGTAAGGGTGGATAGTGTGCCTCCCCCACCGGCCAATTCAAAACAGCCGGGAATTGCGAAAACTTTACTGTATAATGGCTCAAAATTCCAAGGGTTCCAAAAGTCCAAAGGCAGTTCCTATGAAGTCGAAGTGGTTTTGCAGGTTAGTTTCCTCAAAAGAGCAACTTCATCATTTTCAATATTTTCTATTGCATAATTAAAGATTTATTTTGACCTATAAACATCGAAATCTATCTAGAAGTGCTAGGTTAGATTTTACTTCAAGTGTGTCCCACTTTCACTTGTTGAATGAAAGCTTTTGATCAGAGACAAGTCTCTGCTTTTGATGTTCTGGTTGTTCTGATGAATTTTCATGCATTCCCAATTTGATGACTTCAACTAGAATATACTAAGGATCGTCCATATTTTGTGACCCTAAAGATGTCATGCATTTAACATATGCTTGTAAAGTTCACTTCTATTTACAGCATGTTGATGAGGAAAATTCTTATCTCTGTGGATACCTACAAATAAATGGGCTTACAGATGAATACCCTACATTGACAACATTTTTCGATGGAGAAATTATAAGTAAAAAATATCCATTTTTAACTAGAAAATGGGATGCAGATGAAGATGTTGACAAGAAACATTGGGTACGATTGTGAGAAAATAATCTTTAGGTATATTCACTGAGATCCTCCTTTTTCAGAGTAAATTTTCTTCCTTTGCCCAATTCTCAAAAACTTTCAACTCTGATACGTTTGATTATAAAGCTTTGGCAGATACAGATTTTGTATTCATGAGGTGGAAGGAACATTTCCTGGTACCAGACCACACCATTAAAGACATCAGCGGTGCTTCCTTTGCTGGATTTTACTACATTTGTTTCCAAAAATCCACTGCTACAATTGAAGGTTATTATTACCATAGGAGTTCTGAGTGGTAAGTTTGCTAGCTGTGCTTTACTTTTGTGCAAATGATTGATTTGTATGCTAGTTTTCAATTTATTTCTAATGTAAAATTTCAGGTATCAATCCTTGAACTTAACACATGTGCCTGAAAACAGTATACAAATCTATGAATTCAGGTGAATCATCTCTGAATTTTCACCTTCCAGAAGTAACAGACAGCAAATTTTGCAAGGTATTTTAGGTGTTCTACGATTTTACTTGATATTTCTTTTTACCCTGTTATCACTGCTATCTACGTTAGAATAGTAAGAGTTGGAAATCAATTAAGGGTCATAACAAAAACTGACAGCAGTGAATAATTTTGACATTGCTTAAAACCTGTCAAATAATTGTGATGAGATTCAAAATTGATTCAGCGACTTTCCAAATTCCAATCGATCAGGTTGAGTTGTTACCATTTCCAATTAATTGCCTGAATTTGAACTATGTGAAAATATTTCTTATTTACAATTTCTTGAGAATTTTCTGTTACATAATCCAAAATTTTAAATTGAGTTGTAGAAGTTCTTTCATGTTGATTTTAATGGCTTTTCTTGAAAAGTTAAACCATTGTTTCTTAATTTTATTGACGATTGTTATTGTTAGTGGAATTTATTTCAAAAGTTGATAAGGGTTTGAAAGTGAAGATTTGGAAAAGATTTAAGAATAATGTTCTTGGTTGTGATATGTCAAGTAAAAAAATTTTTAGCTTCAGATATATAACCCTCTACAATTGTAAATTCACCCATTTAACGACTATTTCTAGCTCAGTATTAATCATATCAAAAAAAAACAGTGAGTCTTTCTTTAAACATTTAGAGGCAGATTTTTATTTTTGCATGCTTTATTTTTCCCCATCAATTATTGTATATATTTATATATCCGTAATGTACTCTGACTATTATGTATACAATCTGTCTGGTTTACATTTATCATCATTCTATACATTGACAAATTTTATTTGGATTCAACTTTTTTCAAATGGAATTTCTTTCACACTTGAAATTTTAGTCGATCATTACTTGAAGTGGTTATTATTTTCTTTGTCCAGTGCATATAATCATTATGTATATTGTGTACAAACTGCATATATTTTTTTTGAATTGTTTTCAATTCTGACTTTGGTTGAAATAAATTATTTTTCCTAATATAATTTCTTTGGTGAAATGGACTGTAGAACACAGCACGGAACAATAAATTGTTCGATGATTCTTACGTTTTCTGCTAATAGAATATTCGTTGATCATATGTCAAAAGAATATTCATATGGTTGCGTTCACAAACATACTCAGAGCAAGCTCTGATTGCCCGAAGCGTTTAGTTCCTCAGAGTATGCTCTCTGAGCATGACCATACTCTACTCTCGGAGTAAGTTTATGAACACACCCTCTATGTGGGCAGTGGGCAGAAAATATAACACGATTTTCAAAAGTCACTTTTATTCAGTGGTACTGAAAAAATACAGCTCGAAATAATAATTTACAAAATACCACAAAGATAATTTATCTTAGTTAATTAGTGTATCAAGCAGTGAAAATATCAAACTCCTTGGTGTAAAATATATACATGATCTTGTGTTATTGCTGAATATGTTACAGAAAATAATATAATTAGATGCTTATGATTGAAATAAATACTGACTAAGCATTGTAAAAAAATTGATAAAATGCTCTGATAATAATTTACATGATTTATTTACAAGAGAACGAGGACGGTCAAAACTGCCATGGAAAAAAAAATTCTTAAGTTCAGTTCTAAGTTACTGTTTCAGAGGACGGTAGCCATGTCAAATGATGGAAACAAACGTACAGAATAACAACATTTAACATCGAATATTTTACCGTCCAACAAATTAAGATACAGTCAGATTCACATATAATTTTTCTTAATTCTACGCAAAATCCTTGGTTTACATTTTAGGACGAAATGTCCCACACGTATCACACTTTTTCAATTTTAACAGAAATTTTTAGGGACATCAAGATATTGTACAAGAGTTCCGTGGCACACAACTAGTTCTGCTTGCATCTGAACCTGGTGACGTAGGTGTACTGACATACTTAAATTTTTTGTTGTTGCCCTTTCGAGTGCTATGGGTGTACTTGAGTTGGGTTGAGATATTTGTCAAAGCGTATGATTTAAGATGGGACTTGACACATGTTGGTAAAGGCAACTGCTCGATGCTGTAGACGGTTGTTCGGGCTACGATAGCACGGCAACAGAGTTCCTGTAGGCTGAGTACTGAAAAAAAACATTAAGATAAAAACCTGTTGATTTATTTTATCCAGTAGTTAAGAGCTAGGAATTCATTTCAATAAAAAGGAAAAACTTTGTGGGAAGGTACAAAAAATATAGTATAACTCACCTTTATTAGACCTCCATAACCTCTCCATTCCATTCCTCTGCAGAGCCATCCTAGATAACTCACAGAAGCTTTCATGAATGTTGAAATTACAAAGAGGAGAAACTTCAAAAAAGGCCATACTGTGTTTGTTTGCATAAATTTGGGCATCTCTTTCACCTACTTTTCTTTTGAAGGCCAAATGCAATCGATTACCCACTAAAACTTTGGGCACTCCTGGTGCATGCTTGAATTTAAGAATGATTATTCAATCCAACATTGTTTGAATTGTGGTACTTACTTCATCCACTTCTTTGAGCCATCGATCAAGACCGTCAAAAGACCACCGATTTGTTATGTCATACACTAATAAAACGCCTTGAGCTCCTCTTGAATACGATCGAATGATTGTACAAAATCGCCCCTGTCCTGAAGTATCCCAGAGTTGTAATTTAACTCTTTTACCATCGAGCAGTATCGTTGTGGTTTTATAAGCTATAAAAAGAATAATATAGTGTCCCCTAAGCTGACATTTGAAACAATAAGATCCTTATGAATAGATAATAAAATGGTACATACACCTACCACTGTGGCCACAAAATGGAGACTCTGAAGACCCATCATCAAGCTCTGATAGAATCTCCTGTTTTCCAACATCAGAATCGCCAACAAGCAGAAACTTCAACAAATAATCGTACTGTTTTTGAGGGGGCCTACCCGATGTGTCCTCAGCCATAATAGAGGTATCAAGTCAATTTTAACCATAATAAACAGATGATGATTCGTAGGATGTCGTGCACAATAGAATAGTTTCCGAAAAACTTTCCGCGATATCCAGTTTTTTCGTTATTGTTATTCCACTCGTTCTACTTAAAAATGCAAATAACTTTCATAATTTTATTTTTATCTGACAAGGTCGTTTCGTTATGAAAATAGTAGTGTATTGTCACTATTACCAGAATGTACATAAACAGTTTTTGGTTCTGCTTTCAAGGAAAAGTAATAGTTCAACTGAAACTGTGAGTATTATTTGAAAATATTCTCCTTTTTTGAATTCTCGATTTAAAATAAAGACTGACATAAACCACCTTCACTATACTGTCATTTGCATTCATTTCACTTGTCACTTTTGACATCTAGTACCAAAATCTTTTCCCAGTGTTCCCAACTGCTCAGTAATTTGGAGAAATGTTGGTTGGCTTTTGCCTATGGAGGGCATACTTTTGCCCAAAGCAAAGATTAATCTTTGCTATTGCCATAAGCTATAAAATTTCAGGTCTCCTTTTATACTGGATGTAGATTGTTTGTCAGTTTAGATTAGAAGAGAATTTTTTTGTGATTATTCAAGTTCCGCTTCAAATACCACTAGATTTTGAATGTCACATTCGAGTTAGAACATAACTCTATAATCTTTGGTTTGGATCTATGTCTGTGGTTACAACCATAGATGTATAATACTAATACTGGTATTATAGGTCCATGGTTACAACGCCCGTAAACGAAAAAATCAGAAACTCCGGAAAAAATCAAAGACAACACAGAACACTAATATACTCTCTGGAAAAAATTGTTTCGCATCGTAATAACCATAGAGAATAGAGCAAGGGCCTCTGGTGAACACTTACAAGCAATTATTATTAGTTATACTGTTATACATAGTCTATATCCTTTTTTTTTTATTTAAAAAAATTCGCTTCAACCACTATAATATTTGCTCACAAGTAAAACGTTTTACGTCACTGAACTCTAAAAGAAAAACTTCTTTTTGAGTTCACTGTTTTACGTTGAAAAAGCGTTCGAATTACGGCTTACGTTCATTGTGAATGGGCACTTTTACAATTAAAACCAGCCTTGAATAATTGTCGTTTGTATTGTGAAGATGGACAAAAACACACTTCTTCTGAAAAACTTTATTGATAAAAGAACAAAATATACTTACCTACAAAGAACCTTACTGGACTCTACGATCCTAAAAAAATTAGAAACCCGGTTCATGAAATTACTCATGAATCATCGTGAACAGTTAAAGAAATATATTGCATTATCGCAGTATATTGAGATATTTGTGGCTCGTCCCTTTTTCGAAAATTTTCATTTCGTCCCCATTAAACTTTCTGTAGATTTGGGACAGAAACTTTTTGAGTCTCTATGTGAATCTATTTTATGGTATGTTTTTTGTTAGTATTCAGAATGCACAAAGCTCTGGAATTTCCTCAGAAAATTTTTCAATTCAATTCTTCATTCAATTTCAAAATTGAATTCGGCCATCATAAAAAACCGTGATAGGATGTACAGTGTGGGCAAAATTCGATGGGATTGAATGGCAGCTCTGTAATCATAAGAGCTAGGGAAAAATGTATGGCACGTTTCCGACCTCGATTTTCAAAAGCTGAATAATGGACAAAATCGTATCTTGCAAACTTTTTTTGTTTGAAGTGAAAACTCATTTTTGGGCTATTTGAATTGTTACCTCTATTTTGTAAAGCTTCAGTGTTATCGAAAAATGAATTCTTCTTCATGTAGGATACAGTGGCATAGTGGAAGATTTTTTTTAGTCCGCCACTTCAGTATTGGTAACAATCATTTTTTTAAATAAAAACCCTATATAATTTTTAAATATTTCTAGGTCCTTTCATTTGCATAAAAAGTGTAGCACTTTTCTACACTCGATTTTAGTATTCGTTTGCTGATTGAATTTACACCAGTGTAGAGGAGGTATAGTTTATCTACATCTCCTTTTGACTATGTGTAGATAAACTAAACTTCCTTTACACTAGTGTAAATCAAGTCGAGTGTAGGAAAGTGCTACACTTTTATGCAAACGAAAGGACCTTCTGTCTCATATTTATTGATTCAGAATATACCGGGAGGCTCACCCCAGACATTTCGAGGGAGTAAATGAAGATATTTTGAAAATCTTTTCTTGTGATGTGTAGGGTGTTCAAATGCACAATTTGAAATTATTGTCATACCTACATGGTGTTCGAAAACAAAGATATAGACCGAAGTCACACTTTTTTAAATGTAACACCCTGTATTTGACCTCAAAAATGAAATGGCAAGCTCAAATTATGATGAGTTTCTTCAAATCACTTTATACCTTAGAAGCACCATTTACGAGGTGACGAAATATTGAAAATATTAAGTTTTTTTTAAATAGCAAATAATGAAACTAGTTACGCCAGCAGACAGAATTTTTTTCGAGTAGACAAGTTGGCTACTCCTACATATAAAAGAAAATTGAAACTCTGGAATATACAGAGTCATCATGATTAATTCTCAAACATCAACTACAAACAATCGTCGAAAACTTTATTTCAAATGGCACACCCGGTATTTCTAATCTCGTTGAACGTAAAAATTAATTTCGAAACTATCTTCATAAAATTTTCCTATATCTAAACCTGATAGTTTCTGAGCAATTTTAGATCTTTAATTCAAAACTAGTAAATCATTTTCGCCATTATCTCGTAAATGGTCCTTCTAAGGTATAAAGTGATCTGAAGAAAATCATCATAATTTGAGCTTGCCATTTCATTTTTGAGGTCAAATACAGGGTGTTAAATTCAAAAAAGTGTAACTTTTATCTATATCTTTGTTTTCTTATACCCAGTATTGTATATGAAAATTGTGCTTCTCAACACATCACAAAAAAATATTTTCAAAATATCTTTATTTACTCCCTCAAAATGAGCGCTGTGTCTGGGGTGGGCTACACGGTATAATAAACGTCGTGTCTCTAATTATTCTTCCGATAAAGAAAAACTCAAAAACTAGTTCGGTCAAGTTGGCAGGTCATTTTCATTGATAATGAACTATATTGTGTCAGGTTATTGAATGTCTCCACTCAGACTTTGCCTTGAGTGGATTGTCTTAGGTTTTTTATTCAGATATTAATATTGTAACAACCTTAAAGATTTCAAAGAACAAATCTCAGTATTAATATGAGACTTTGAAAATCACTCAGGATATTTAAAGATGAAAAATTTTCGAATATGGAATCACTTTCAGGAAATTTTGTAAACCTGAATTCAAATGAACAATATATTCCGAAATCTTTTCAACAAGTAGATAATCTCAATACTAGTACCACAGCCGTTTCACAACCATTAGTAATGAAAATTCTCTCGATTGTCTAATTTTCCGATCATCTTCTCCTATATACGTAATGGGAGTGATCTTCGAAGTCTCTCATAATGTTCATTATCATATTATCAATGAAAATGGCCTGCCAACTTGACCGAACTAATTCTTGAGATTTTTTTATTGAAAGAACAAAGAGACAAAATGTGTATTATATATTCCGAATCAGAAGAAAATATTGGACTGGAATAGGTAAACATTACAAAAGGTTTATATTTGAAAAAATACAAGTCACTATGTCACTGAAGTGGCAGACTGAAAACCTTAACTGCGCCTCTGCATTGTATACATGAAGAAGTGTCTATAGAATGCAACATTAGTTTTTCGACAACCTGAAACTACGCAATAGAAGCAACAATTCCAAGTGCCAAAAAATGGGTTTTCACCTTAGCTTGAATACAAAAGAAGATGCGGTTATTATGCATCTTTCCCTAGCTCTTTCCCTAACAGAGCTGCCATTCAACCCCATCCAATTCTGCCGACCCTGTACATGTTGAGATTTTCTTTGCTGTTTAGAATAGGGTAATCGAATCATTGCTTAATGTTGCTTATAACACAGAGGAACAAATTATCTTTTGCATAGAATTTTGCTCAGGAAGTTAATTTGTTTCAAATGTGTATTTATTCTTTAGTCCATAGTCATCGTCTTGATCGATGTAGGACGCAAGGGGAGAAAATTATAGCTGATATAGACGGTTCGCTCCACTTGATTAAGCCGCTGCCGTTAAAGAAACCAATCCAGTTGCATAATTAGGCCGTGTCAAGGTAATACTCTCGACTCTGGACCCATATCGCAAATTACCAAAAAATACCCGAGAAAATTGAGATTTCTGACGTTTACCGAACGGAAATTTAAATAAATACACGTCTATTTGACGAAAGTGAGGTCATCTCAAACAGGAGTGGGTAGGTAGTACTGCTTCGAATCATAGAACAAAGATTTAGAATAGAATATAGAAAGGTTAGAAGAAAGTTTTTGACCTCGATATTTATGCGATTCATTTCATTATGGTTTTTTGAGAAAATTGGGCCCAAAAAAGCAGATATGGCCTACTAGTCTTTAATACTTCCCGTTTTGCTCACGTACAATATCGACGTCCGCAGTTGAGTTCTGAACGGCTCGCAGCTATACAGAGTAAGCGCAGATGAACAGGAACAGATCCCTAAAATAGATTTTCGCTTGCTTCGCAGTTCGGGATCGTAGCGAGCTACACCTCAAGCGTGCACATAAACGCATGCTTTTGGTGGTCAAAGATCGATGAAATCAAAACATGCCGATTTGTCAAACCAATCTCGCAATAGGTTGTTTGCAAATCCCCCAATGGAGTTTTGGTTAGATATCGGACATTTCGTAAGAAAATATCTTTGTAGCTGCTTGTTCAAGCGGACTTATTGACATGAAAGTCGAATGATAGGTGAAGTGTCATGGCGCAACCGTTTAAGGTTAGCTTTGTGCACCCTGAACACGTTTTTCGTCCAACGATCGCGCAGGAATTCCCCCGAAAAACGGCTCCCCGGGGCGGCAGGGCTGCGCTGCTAGTCTGCACGGGTGTTAAAACTGCTAACACTCGGCTCGGCTTTAACTCTGCGCCTCTGCCACCAACCACCAAACACCGCTCTCTGAACTGCGCCAAATCGCCAATAAACTGCATTTACTCAGCACAAACTGCACCATTCTCTGCGCCTGCTGTTTACAATAATTCAGTTAGTAAACTGGCGTATGCAACAATCAAAATTAGATTCAAGTTGGTCATCTTAAAAGTTAGGAGGCTCAGGTTTCTGACCTGATCAACATTGAGGTTAAATCTTGACATGTGTTATGTGAATTTTGGTTAAAAACTCTATTGCTCTCAAATTAACAGATAATCATGATAGAACTAATGTGTAAAACGAGAGTGTTCAAAGATCTCTATAAGCCATCATGTAACAACACAAAACAAATTCTAAACAAATAAAAACACAAGTGTTCCAAGAAAAGAAAAAGATCAACAACTTGAGTCTCCCAAGATTCATAAACTTCACCGAGGTATAGGAACACTCGATTCCTAGTAATTCCTTTTTCACAATGATAGAACACAAATCAAAAGGATTATTTATGAAATCAAATAATTTACATGTTCACAATGACAAATACTCATAGATTGAAGGGGGAAAATTAAATTAATAATGAAACGCTATAGGAAATTAATTCAATTCCCTGAAGAATAAGAAAATGTTTCAACTTTCTTCAAAAAATCAATACACAAATGAAACAAATTTCTCATTTACAAGTCTTAAGTTACAATTAAGATTCAAGTCGGTTAGATGATGTCAAAACTAGTAATAATTTGGTACCACCGATAACTTGGGGTATTTAAAATCTAAATAATATACCTGATTTTAACAGCATTCAGCCATTAAAACGTCAGCGTCAAACTGAAAAAGAAACAATGCTAGAATCTAGATACAACAGAAGTTAGTAAAATTACTCACCTAAGACCTGGAACGTGACCTTGATCTACTAGCTGCTGGCTTCCTATCATTGTCTCTAGACCTCGATCGGGATCTTCCTCTTGAACTCTTGCTGTCTGACCTGGAGCGACTCCTACTAGCAGACCGACGTCCTCTGGACCTAGAACGACTTCTCCTTCCACGAGACCTGCAAATTAAATGAAAAATGAAAAATATACACAAATAATTAGCAAATTTTAAATACAAACCTCCTTCGTCCTCTAAATCTACGATGCGGGGAAGTAGGCCTTCCATATCTAGCCATTTGTACTCTGAGTTCCCTACCATCCAACATCCTTCCATCCATGGCGTCTAACGCATCTTCGGCGTCCCTTTTATCGTAGAACCTAAGCCAAACATTGCGATTATATCCTAATACTTTGTGAATTGATAATTGAAAAATACCTTACGAAAGCGAATCCTCTACTTTCTCTGGTAAATCTATCCCTTGGGATGTATATATCGCCCACTTCACCACACCTTTCGAAAACTCTTCGTAAATCTTCAGGAGTTGTACGATATGTTAAATTGTCCACCTTGAGGGAAACCATGCCATCGATACGTGGCGGCGGCCTTCCGTAACTCATTTTTGGAGAATATTTCTTGCGTTTCAAAATAATGAACGGCTAAAATCACAAGAACGCGCCAACAAGAAAGTAGCGTAGCAGCAAAATGGCGGTTTGGCGAGCGGTGTGAAGTTGGCTGACAATTTCTAGCTGACAGAATCCCGAAGATACCCGAAGCGGCGACGGCCGCCAGTGGCGTACCCCTACTATTATTTTCGCCGAAAAATCGCTTCTGCATTACGAAATGAGATTAGTAGTGGAAATAATATAAATATTTGATGTTTGGCATATATAAATTTGATAATTCGAACAATTCGTTGGAAAAATGAATTTGTTCGATATATTTTTTCGATCAATTGAACTGAAATCGTCTAGGCGCGAAGTTTAATCTATATAACTTCTATGTTTTTATCAGTTTCAAGATGAGATTTTCACTCAGATGATGGTCAACTATTCAGGATTCATAATCCGTAAAAAACTTTACTTGCACCCCTTGGAGACTACCCTTTTTCGACCCTTTTCCGTATAAAACACCGAATTCGCGATATAAAGCGGCGCAGTCAGCTGACCATAACTTCTATCTTTTTATCAGTTTCAAGATGAGATTTTCACTCAGATGATGGTCAACTATTCAGGATTCATAATCCGTAAAAAACTTTACTTGCACCCCTTGGAGACTACCCTTTTTCCACCCTTTTCCGTATAAAACACCGAATTTGCGCTAGGAAGCGGCGCAGTCAGCTGACCATAACTTCTATCTTTTTATCAGTTTCAAGATGAGATTTTCACTCAGACGATGGTCAACTATTCAGGATTCATAATCCGTAAAAAACTTTACTTGCACCCCTTGCACACTACCCTTTTTCCACCCTTTTCCGTATAAAACACCGAATTTGCGCTAGGAAGCGGCGCAGTCAGCTGACCATAACTTCTATGTTTTTATCAGTTTCAAGATGAGATTTTCACTCAGATGATGGTCAACTATTCGGGATTCATAATCCGTAAAAAACTTTACTTGCACCCCTTGCACACTACCCTTTTTCGACCCTTTTCCGTATAAAACACCGAATTCGCGATATAAAGCGACGCAGTCAGCTGACCATAACTTCTATTTTTTTATCAGTTTCAAGATGAGATTTTCACTCAGATGATGGTCAACTATTCAGGATTCATAATCCGTAAAAAACTTTACTTGCACCCCTTGCACACTACCCTTTTTCGACCCTTTTCCGTATAAGACACCGAATTTGCGCTAGGAAGCGGCGCAGTCAGCTGAACATAACTTCTATGTTTTTATCAGTTTCAAGATGAGATTTTCAATCAGATGATGGTCAACTATTCAGGATTCATAATCCGTAAAAAACTTTACTTGCACCCCTTGGAGACTACCCTTTTTCGACCCTTTTCCGTATAAAACACCGAATTCGCGATATAAAGCGACGCAGTCAGCTGACCATAACTTCTATTTTTTTATCAGTTTCAAGATGGGATTTTCACTCAGATGATGGTCAACTATTCAGGATTCATAATCCGTAAAAAACTTTACTTGCACCCCTTGGAGACTACCCTTTTTCCACCCTTTTCCGTATAAAACACCGAATTTGCGCTAGGAAGCGGCGCAGTCAGCTGACCATAACTTCTATCTTTTTATCAGTTTCAAGATGAGATTTTCACTCAGATGATGGTCAACTATTCAGGATTCATAATCCGTAAAAAACTTTACTTGCACCCCTTGCACACTACCCTTTTTCCACCCTTTTCCGTATAAAACACCGAATTTGCGCTAGGAAGCGGCGCAGTCAGCTGACCATAACTTCTATCTTTTTATCAGTTTCAAGATGAGATTTTCACTCAGATGATGGTCAACTATTCGGGATTCATAATCCGTAAAAAACTTTACTTGCACCCCTTGGAGACTACCCTTTTTCGACCCTTTTCCGTATAAAACACCGAATTCGCGATATAAAGCGACGCAGTCAGCTGACCATAACTTCTATTTTTTTATCAGTTTCAAGATGAGATTTTCACTCAGATGATGGTCAACTATTCAGGATTCATAATCCGTAAAAAACTTTACTTGCACCCCTTGGAGACTACCCTTTTTCCACCCTTTTCCGTATAAAACACCGAATTTGCGCTAGGAAGCGGCGCAGTCAGCTGACCATAACTTCTATGTTTTTATCAGTTTCAAGATGAGATTTTCACTCAGATGATGGTCAACTATTCGGGATTCATAATCCGTAAAAAACTTTACTTGCACCCCTTGGAGACTACCCTTTTTCGACCCTTTTCCGTATAAAACACCGAATTCGCGATATAAAGCGGCGCAGTCAGCTGACCATAACTTCTATCTTTTTATCAGTTTCAAGATGAGATTTTCACTCAGATGATGGTCAACTATTCAGGATTCATAATCCGTAAAAAACTTTACTTGCACCCCTTGCACACTACCCTTTTTCCACCCTTTTCCGTATAAAACACCGAATTTGCGCTAGGAAGCGGCGCAGTCAGCTGACCATAACTTCTATCTTTTTATCAGTTTCAAGATGAGATTTTCACTCAGATGATGGTCAACTATTCAGGATTCATAATCCGTAAAAAACTTTACTTGCACCCCTTGCACACTACCCTTTTTCCACCCTTTTCCGTATAAAACACCGAATTTGCGCTAGGAAGCGGCGCAGTCAGCTGACCATAACTTCTATCTTTTTATCAGTTTCAAGATGAGATTTTCACTCAGATGATGGTCAACTATTCAGGATTCATAATCCGTAAAAAACTTTACTTGCACCCCTTGGAGACTACCCTTTTTCGACCCTTTTCCGTATAAAACACCGAATTCGCGATATAAAGCGACGCAGTCAGCTGACCATAACTTCTATCTTTTTATCAGTTTCAAGATGAGATTTTCACTCAGATGATGGTCAACTATTCAGGATTCATAATCCGTAAAAAACTTTACTTGCACCCCTTGCACACTACCCTTTTTCGACCCTTTTCCGTATAAGACACCGAATTTGCGCTAGGAAGCGGCGCAGTCAGCTGAACATAACTTCTATGTTTTTATCAGTTTCAAGATGAGATTTTCACTCAGATGATGGTCAACTATTCAGGATTCATAATCCGTAAAAAACTTTACTTGCACCCCTTGGAGACTACCCTTTTTCCACCCTTTTCCGTATAAAACACCGAATTTGCGCTAGGAAGCGGCGCAGTCAGCTGACCATAACTTCTATCTTTTTATCAGTTTCAAGATGAGATTTTCACTCAGATGATGGTCAACTATTCGGGATTCATAATCCGTAAAAAACTTTACTTGCACCCCTTGGAGACTACCCTTTTTCGACCCTTTTCCGTATAAAACACCGAATTCGCGATATAAAGCGGCGCAGTCAGCTGACCATAACTTCTATCTTTTTATCAGTTTCAAGATGAGATTTTCACTCAGATGATGGTCAACTATTCGGGATTCATAATCCGTAAAAAACTTTACTTGCACCCCTTGCACACTACCCTTTTTCGACCCTTTTCCGTATAAAACACCGAATTCGCGATATAAAGCGACGCAGTCAGCTGACCATAACTTCTATTTTTTTATCAGTTTCAAGATGAGATTTTCACTCAGATGATGGTCAACTATTCGGGATTCATAATCCGTAAAAAACTTTACTTGCACCCCTTGCACACTACCCTTTTTCGACCCTTTTCCGTATAAAACACCGAATTCGCGATATAAAGCGACGCAGTCAGCTGACCATAACTTCTATCTTTTTATCAGTTTCAAGATGAGATTTTCACTCAGATGATGGTCAACTATTCGGGATTCATAATCCGTAAAAAACTTTACTTGCACCCCTTGCACACTACCCTTTTTCGACCCTTTTCCGTATAAGACACCGAATTCGCGCTAGGAAGCGGCGCAGTCAGCTGAACATAACTTCTATGTTTTTATCAGTTTCAAGATGAGATTTTCACTCAGATGATGGTCAACTATTCGGGATTCATAATCCGTAAAAAACTTTACTTGCACCCCTTGGAGACTACCCTTTTTCGACCCTTTTCCGTATAAAACACCGAATTCGCGATATAAAGCGGCGCAGTCAGCTGACCATAACTTCTATCTTTTTATCAGTTTCAAGATGAGATTTTCACTCAGATGATGGTCAACTATTCGGGATTCATAATCCGTAAAAAACTTTACTTGCACCCCTTGCACACTACCCTTTTTCGACCCTTTTCCGTATAAAACACCGAATTCGCGATATAAAGCGACGCAGTCAGCTGACCATAACTTCTATTTTTTTATCAGTTTCAAGATGAGATTTTCACTCAGATGATGGTCAACTATTCAGGATTCATAATCCGTAAAAAACTTTACTTGCACCCCTTGCACACTACCCTTTTTCGACCCTTTTCCGTATAAAACACCGAATTTGCGCTAGGAAGCGGCGCAGTCAGCTGACCATAACTTCTATGTTTTTATCAGTTTCAAGATGAGATTTTCACTCAGATGATGGTCAACTATTCGGGATTCATAATCCGTAAAAAACTTTACTTGCACCCCTTGCACACTACCCTTTTTCCACCCTTTTCCGTATAAAACACCGAATTTGCGCTAGGAAGCGGCGCAGTCAGCTGACCATAACTTCTATCTTTTTATCAGTTTCAAGATGAGATTTTCACTCAGATGATGGTCAACTATTCAGGATTCATAATCCGTAAAAAACTTTACTTGCACCCCTTGGAGACTACCCTTTTTCCACCCTTTTCCGTATAAAACACCGAATTTGCGCTAGGAAGCGGCGCAGTCAGCTGACCATAACTTCTATCTTTTTATCAGTTTCAAGATGAGATTTTCACTCAGATGATGGTCAACTATTCAGGATTCATAATCCGTAAAAAACTTTACTTGCACCCCTTGCACACTACCCTTTTTCCACCCTTTTCCGTATAAAACACCGAATTTGCGCTAGGAAGCGGCGCAGTCAGCTGACCATAACTTCTATCTTTTTATCAGTTTCAAGATGAGATTTTCACTCAGATGATGGTCAACTATTCAGGATTCATAATCCGTAAAAAACTTTACTTGCACCCCTTGCACACTACCCTTTTTCGACCCTTTTCCGTATAAAACACCGAATTCGCGATATAAAGCGGCGCAGTCAGCTGACCATAACTTCTATGTTTTTATCAGTTTCAAGATGAGATTTTCACTCAGATGATGGTCAACTATTCGGGATTCATAATCCGTAAAAAACTTTACTTGCACCCCTTGCACACTACCCTTTTTCGACCCTTTTCCGTATAAAACACCGAATTCGCGCTAGGAAGCGCGCAGTCGAAGCGCCTGATATCTGTTGCCGAAGTTTTGATAAACAGAAAATATGACAAATATTAATTATCATTCAACTCTCTAAATTATGTTACAATTATCGATTTTGTTACACTTTATTGGTCAACTCTATTTTTCCGAAAAATTATGTTACAATCTGATAATTATGTTACACCTGGCAACACTGAACGCAACAGCTCACAGCAAAGCAAGCGTATCGTAAATCAAATATGTCAAGATTGCTGCGGTTTCTATCCAATAGGAAGAGGGCCACAAGTATCTTGCAACTTCCCTCGTTGGCAGGTGGTCATCTGGTGGCACTGTTGCCACTGTTGCCGGTATGATATAATTATCAGATTGTAACATAATTTTTCGGAAAAATAGAGTTGACCAATAAAGTGTAACAAAATCGATAATTGTAACATAATTTAGAGAGTTGAATGATAATTAATATTTGTCATATTTTCTGTTTATCAAAACTTCGGCAACAGATATCAGGCGCTTCGACTGCGCGCTTCCTAGCGCGAATTCGGTGTTTTATACGGAAAAGGGTCGAAAAAGGGTAGTGTGCAAGGGGTGCAAGTAAAGTTTTTTACGGATTATGAATCCCGAATAGTTGACCATCATCTGAGTGAAAATCTCATCTTGAAACTGATAAAAACATAGAAGTTATGGTCAGCTGACTGCGCCGCTTTATATCGCGAATTCGGTGTTTTATACGGAAAAGGGTCGAAAAAGGGTAGTGTGCAAGGGGTGCAAGTAAAGTTTTTTACGGATTATGAATCCTGAATAGTTGACCATCATCTGAGTGAAAATCTCATCTTGAAACTGATAAAAACATAGAAGTTATGGTCAGCTGACTGCGCCGCTTCCTAGCGCAAATTCGGTGTTTTATACGGAAAAGGGTGGAAAAAGGGTAGTGTGCAAGGGGTGCAAGTAAAGTTTTTTACGGATTATGAATCCTGAATAGTTGACCATCGTCTGAGTGAAAATCTCATCTTGAAACTGATAAAAAGATAGAAGTTATGGTCAGCTGACTGCGCCGCTTTATATCGCGAATTCGGTGTTTTATACGGAAAAGGGTCGAAAAAGGGTAGTCTCCAAGGGGTGCAAGTAAAGTTTTTTACGGATTATGAATCCTGAATAGTTGACCATCATCTGAGTGAAAATCTCATCTTGAAACTGATAAAAAGATAGAAGTTATGGTCAGCTGACTGCGCCGCTTCCTAGCGCAAATTCGGTGTTTTATACGGAAAAGGGTGGAAAAAGGGTAGTGTGCAAGGGGTGCAAGTAAAGTTTTTTACGGATTATGAATCCTGAATAGTTGACCATCATCTGAGTGAAAATCTCATCTTGAAACTGATAAAAAGATAGAAGTTATGGTCAGCTGACTGCGCCGCTTCCTAGCGCAAATTCGGTGTTTTATACGGAAAAGGGTGGAAAAAGGGTAGTGTGCAAGGGGTGCAAGTAAAGTTTTTTACGGATTATGAATCCTGAATAGTTGACCATCATCTGAGTGAAAATCTCATCTTGAAACTGATAAAAAGATAGAAGTTATGGTCAGCTGACTGCGCCGCTTCCTAGCGCAAATTCGGTGTTTTATACGGAAAAGGGTGGAAAAAGGGTAGTGTGCAAGGGGTGCAAGTAAAGTTTTTTACGGATTATGAATCCTGAATAGTTGACCATCATCTGAGTGAAAATCTCATCTTGAAACTGATAAAAAGATAGAAGTTATGGTCAGCTGACTGCGCCGCTTTATATCGCGAATTCGGTGTTTTATACGGAAAAGGGTCGAAAAAGGGTAGTCTCCAAGGGGTGCAAGTGAAGTTTTTTACGGATTATGAATCCCGAATAGTTGACCATCATCTGAGTGAAAATCTCATCTTGAAACTGATAAAAACATAGAAGTTATGGTCAGCTGACTGCGCCGCTTCCTAGCGCAAATTCGGTGTTTTATACGGAAAAGGGTGGAAAAAGGGTAGTCTCCAAGGGGTGCAAGTAAAGTTTTTTACGGATTATGAATCCTGAATAGTTGACCATCATCTGAGTGAAAATCTCATCTTGAAACTGATAAAAAAATAGAAGTTATGGTCAGCTGACTGCGTCGCTTTATATCGCGAATTCGGTGTTTTATACGGAAAAGGGTCGAAAAAGGGTAGTGTGCAAGGGGTGCAAGTAAAGTTTTTTACGGATTATGAATCCCGAATAGTTGACCATCATCTGAGTGAAAATCTCATCTTGAAACTGATAAAAAGATAGAAGTTATGGTCAGCTGACTGCGCCGCTTTATATCGCGAATTCGGTGTTTTATACGGAAAAGGGTCGAAAAAGGGTAGTGTGCAAGGGTTGCAAGTAAAGTTTTTTACGGATTATGAATCCTGAATAGTTGACCATCATCTGAGTGAAAATCTCATCTTGAAACTGATAAAAAGATAGAAGTTATGGTCAGCTGACTGCGCCGCCTTATATCGCGAATTCGGTGTTTTATACGGAAAAGGGTCGAAAAAGGGTAGTCTCCAAGGGGTGCAAGTAAAGTTTTTTACGGATTATGAATCCCGAATAGTTGACCATCATCTGAGTGAAAATCTCATCTTGAAACTGATAAAAAGATAGAAGTTATGGTCAGCTGACTGCGCCGCTTTATATCGCGAATTCGGTGTTTTATACGGAAAAGGGTGGAAAAAGGGTAGTCTCCAAGGGGTGCAAGTAAAGTTTTTTACGGATTATGAATCCTGAATAGTTGACCATCATCTGAGTGAAAATCTCATCTTGAAACTGATAAAAAAATAGAAGTTATGGTCAGCTGACTGCGTCGCTTTATATCGCGAATTCGGTGTTTTATACGGAAAAGGGTCGAAAAAGGGTAGTCTCCAAGGGGTGCAAGTAAAGTTTTTTACGGATTATGAATCCCGAATAGTTGACCATCATCTGAGTGAAAATCTCATCTTGAAACTGATAAAAAGATAGAAGTTATGGTCAGCTGACTGCGCCGCTTTATATCGCGAATTCGGTGTTTTATACGGAAAAGGGTCGAAAAAGGGTAGTGTGCAAGGGTTGCAAGTAAAGTTTTTTACGGATTATGAATCCTGAATAGTTGACCATCATCTGAGTGAAAATCTCATCTTGAAACTGATAAAAAGATAGAAGTTATGGTCAGCTGACTGCGCCGCTTTATATCGCGAATTCGGTGTTTTATACGGAAAAGGGTCGAAAAAGGGTAGTGTGCAAGGGGTGCAAGTAAAGTTTTTTACGGATTATGAATCCCGAATAGTTGACCATCATCTGAGTGAAAATCTCATCTTGAAACTGATAAAAACATAGAAGTTATGGTCAGCTGACTGCGCCGCTTCCTAGCGCAAATTCGGTGTTTTATACGGAAAAGGGTCGAAAAAGGGTAGTGTGCAAGGGGTGCAAGTAAAGTTTTTTACGGATTATGAATCCTGAATAGTTGACCATCATCTGAGTGAAAATCTCATCTTGAAACTGATAAAAAAATAGAAGTTATGGTCAGCTGACTGCGTCGCTTTATATCGCGAATTCGGTGTTTTATACGGAAAAGGGTCGAAAAAGGGTAGTGTGCAAGGGGTGCAAGTAAAGTTTTTTACGGATTATGAATCCCGAATAGTTGACCATCATCTGAGTGAAAATCTCATCTTGAAACTGATAAAAAGATAGAAGTTATGGTCAGCTGACTGCGCCGCTTTATATCGCGAATTCGGTGTTTTATACGGAAAAGGGTCGAAAAAGGGTAGTCTCCAAGGGGTGCAAGTAAAGTTTTTTACGGATTATGAATCCCGAATAGTTGACCATCATCTGAGTGAAAATCTCATCTTGAAACTGATAAAAACATAGAAGTTATGTTCAGCTGACTGCGCCGCTTCCTAGCGCAAATTCGGTGTCTTATACGGAAAAGGGTCGAAAAAGGGTAGTGTGCAAGGGGTGCAAGTAAAGTTTTTTACGGATTATGAATCCCGAATAGTTGACCATCATCTGAGTGAAAATCTCATCTTGAAACTGATAAAAAGATAGAAGTTATGGTCAGCTGACTGCGTCGCTTTATATCGCGAATTCGGTGTTTTATACGGAAAAGGGTCGAAAAAGGGTAGTGTGCAAGGGGTGCAAGTAAAGTTTTTTACGGATTATGAATCCCGAATAGTTGACCATCATCTGAGTGAAAATCTCATCTTGAAACTGATAAAAAAATAGAAGTTATGGTCAGCTGACTGCGTCGCTTTATATCGCGAATTCGGTGTTTTATACGGAAAAGGGTCGAAAAAGGGTAGTGTGCAAGGGGTGCAAGTAAAGTTTTTTACGGATTATGAATCCCGAATAGTTGACCATCATCTGAGTGAAAATCTCATCTTGAAACTGATAAAAAGATAGAAGTTATGGTCAGCTGACTGCGCCGCTTTATATCGCGAATTCGGTGTTTTATACGGAAAAGGGTCGAAAAAGGGTAGTCTCCAAGGGGTGCAAGTAAAGTTTTTTACGGATTATGAATCCCGAATAGTTGACCATCATCTGAGTGAAAATCTCATCTTGAAACTGATAAAAAGATAGAAGTTATGGTCAGCTGACTGCGCCGCTTCCTAGCGCAAATTCGGTGTTTTATACGGAAAAGGGTGGAAAAAGGGTAGTCTCCAAGGGGTGCAAGTAAAGTTTTTTACGGATTATGAATCCTGAATAGTTGACCATCATCTGAGTGAAAATCTCATCTTGAAACTGATAAAAACATAGAAGTTATGTTCAGCTGACTGCGCCGCTTCCTAGCGCAAATTCGGTGTCTTATACGGAAAAGGGTCGAAAAAGGGTAGTGTGCAAGGGGTGCAAGTAAAGTTTTTTACGGATTATGAATCCTGAATAGTTGACCATCATCTGAGTGAAAATCTCATCTTGAAACTGATAAAAAGATAGAAGTTATGGTCAGCTGACTGCGTCGCTTTATATCGCGAATTCGGTGTTTTATACGGAAAAGGGTCGAAAAAGGGTAGTCTCCAAGGGGTGCAAGTAAAGTTTTTTACGGATTATGAATCCTGAATAGTTGACCATCATCTGAGTGAAAATCTCATCTTGAAACTGATAAAAAGATAGAAGTTATGGTCAGCTGACTGCGCCGCTTCCTAGCGCAAATTCGGTGTTTTATACGGAAAAGGGTGGAAAAAGGGTAGTGTGCAAGGGGTGCAAGTAAAGTTTTTTACGGATTATGAATCCTGAATAGTTGACCATCATCTGAGTGAAAATCTCATCTTGAAACTGATAAAAACATAGAAGTTATGTTCAGCTGACTGCGCCGCTTCCTAGCGCAAATTCGGTGTCTTATACGGAAAAGGGTCGAAAAAGGGTAGTGTGCAAGGGGTGCAAGTAAAGTTTTTTACGGATTATGAATCCTGAATAGTTGACCATCATCTGAGTGAAAATCTCATCTTGAAACTGATAAAAAGATAGAAGTTATGGTCAGCTGACTGCGTCGCTTTATATCGCGAATTCGGTGTTTTATACGGAAAAGGGTCGAAAAAGGGTAGTCTCCAAGGGGTGCAAGTAAAGTTTTTTACGGATTATGAATCCTGAATAGTTGACCATCATCTGAGTGAAAATCTCATCTTGAAACTGATAAAAAGATAGAAGTTATGGTCAGCTGACTGCACCGCTTCCTAGCGCAAATTCGGTGTTTTATACGGAAAAGGGTGGAAAAAGGGTAGTGTGCAAGGGGTGCAAGTAAAGTTTTTTACGGATTATGAATCCTGAATAGTTGACCATCATCTGAGTGAAAATCTCATCTTGAAACTGATAAAAAGATAGAAGTTATGGTCAGCTGACTGCGCCGCTTCCTAGCGCAAATTCGGTGTTTTATACGGAAAAGGGTGGAAAAAGGGTAGTGTGCAAGGGGTGCAAGTAAAGTTTTTTACGGATTATGAATCCTGAATAGTTGACCATCATCTGAGTGAAAATCTCATCTTGAAACTGATAAAAAGATAGAAGTTATGGTCAGCTGACTGCGCCGCTTTATATCGCGAATTCGGTGTTTTATACGGAAAAGGGTCGAAAAAGGGTAGTCTCCAAGGGGTGCAAGTAAAGTTTTTTACGGATTATGAATCCCGAATAGTTGACCATCATCTGAGTGAAAATCTCATCTTGAAACTGATAAAAACATAGAAGTTATGGTCAGCTGACTGCGCCGCTTCCTAGCGCAAATTCGGTGTTTTATACGGAAAAGGGTGGAAAAAGGGTAGTCTCCAAGGGGTGCAAGTAAAGTTTTTTACGGATTATGAATCCTGAATAGTTGACCATCATCTGAGTGAAAATCTCATCTTGAAACTGATAAAAAAATAGAAGTTATGGTCAGCTGACTGCGTCGCTTTATATCGCGAATTCGGTGTTTTATACGGAAAAGGGTCGAAAAAGGGTAGTCTCCAAGGGGTGCAAGTAAAGTTTTTTACGGATTATGAATCCCGAATAGTTGACCATCATCTGAGTGAAAATCTCATCTTGAAACTGATAAAAAGATAGAAGTTATGGTCAGCTGACTGCGCCGCTTCCTAGCGCAAATTCGGTGTTTTATACGGAAAAGGGTGGAAAAAGGGTAGTGTGCAAGGGGTGCAAGTAAAGTTTTTTACGGATTATGAATCCTGAATAGTTGACCATCATCTGAGTGAAAATCTCATCTTGAAACTGATAAAAAGATAGAAGTTATGGTCAGCTGACTGCGCCGCTTCCTAGCGCAAATTCGGTGTTTTATACGGAAAAGGGTGGAAAAAGGGTAGTCTCCAAGGGGTGCAAGTAAAGTTTTTTACGGATTATGAATCCTGAATAGTTGACCATCATCTGAGTGAAAATCCCATCTTGAAACTGATAAAAAAATAGAAGTTATGGTCAGCTGACTGCGTCGCTTTATATCGCGAATTCGGTGTTTTATACGGAAAAGGGTCGAAAAAGGGTAGTCTCCAAGGGGTGCAAGTAAAGTTTTTTACGGATTATGAATCCTGAATAGTTGACCATCATCTGATTGAAAATCTCATCTTGAAACTGATAAAAACATAGAAGTTATGTTCAGCTGACTGCGCCGCTTCCTAGCGCAAATTCGGTGTCTTATACGGAAAAGGGTCGAAAAAGGGTAGTGTGCAAGGGGTGCAAGTAAAGTTTTTTACGGATTATGAATCCTGAATAGTTGACCATCATCTGAGTGAAAATCTCATCTTGAAACTGATAAAAAAATAGAAGTTATGGTCAGCTGACTGCGTCGCTTTATATCGCGAATTCGGTGTTTTATACGGAAAAGGGTCGAAAAAGGGTAGTGTGCAAGGGGTGCAAGTAAAGTTTTTTACGGATTATGAATCCCGAATAGTTGACCATCATCTGAGTGAAAATCTCATCTTGAAACTGATAAAAACATAGAAGTTATGGTCAGCTGACTGCGCCGCTTCCTAGCGCAAATTCGGTGTTTTATACGGAAAAGGGTGGAAAAAGGGTAGTGTGCAAGGGGTGCAAGTAAAGTTTTTTACGGATTATGAATCCTGAATAGTTGACCATCGTCTGAGTGAAAATCTCATCTTGAAACCGATAAAAAGATAGAAGTTATGGTCAGCTGACTGCGCCGCTTCCTAGCGCAAATTCGGTGTTTTATACGGAAAAGGGTGGAAAAAGGGTAGTCTCCAAGGGGTGCAAGTAAAGTTTTTTACGGATTATGAATCCTGAATAGTTGACCATCATCTGAGTGAAAATCTCATCTTGAAACTGATAAAAAGATAGAAGTTATGGTCAGCTGACTGCGCCGCTTTATATCGCGAATTCGGTGTTTTATACGGAAAAGGGTCGAAAAAGGGTAGTCTCCAAGGGGTGCAAGTAAAGTTTTTTACGGATTATGAATCCTGAATAGTTGACCATCATCTGAGTGAAAATCTCATCTTGAAACTGATAAAAACATAGAAGTTATATAGATTAAACTTCGCGCCTAGACGATTTCAGTTCAATTGATCGAAAAAATATATCGAACAAATTCATTTTTCCAACGAATTGTTCGAATTATCAAATTTATATATGCCAAACATCAAATATTTATATTATTTCCACTACTAATCTCATTTCGTAATGCAGAAGCGATTTTTCGGCGAAAATAATAGTAGGGGTACGCCACTGGCGGCCGTCGCCGCTTCGGGTATCTTCGGGATTCTGTCAGCTAGAAATTGTCAGCCAACTTCACACCGCTACGAGGAGCTAAATGCTCATACTCGTACCGGCGTTGCCACGTCTGTCGTCTACTTTTTAAGCCACAGAACATTTGAAAACTGTCAACTGTTCATCTCTGACAGCCTGTCAACTCATTTCACATGTCTTATTTATTTTTATTTTGTTATCAGAGACCGTTTATTATTTACATTTTTCATTAATATTCTTTGTGAAATTGTGGTAATAATTATATCAGAAAATCTGTATTGAATAGATGACCAATGCAACACAAACAACAGGGTTGCAATCACTTACAACATGATTAACAACATTAACAACAAGAAGTTTTCAGCGGAACGTTAAATTAAACTGATATATCTACATATAACAACATAAGGGTCCTGTAACGTTCCTCGAACAACTGAAGAACATTAGAATCATTACTTGGAAGACTGAACCTGGTCGAAAGACCCTCTCGGTCAAAACAAAGATTTGGACCATTATAGGCCCCTCCAACCTTCTAGCCTCACAAAAATTGTGGAGACAAGCAAAAGCGTCATTACAAGTAAAACTCCTCACTTGACGAATATTTTCGTTGTTTCAAGGTATAAAAGAGTGGTATTTAACTTCATGTAGAGCTCTAAGAATATATATTTGGCAATCTGTAATAGATATATGAAAAGTAAGTTGATATTAAACTTTTGATATGATAACTATCATCATCATATATCAAGATTTCTGAATTAACTATAAATTTTCTTTCAGTGAATACAAAGAGTACCCAATTTATTGAAATTTTGAAAACAAATCAAGAAGTGGCGGATTTTATTCCCAGAAGATAAGCCAGATGTAAGAAAGCATTCAGAGCGTAGCAGCCTACAAATACTTTATAATTAGCCTTTTACCTAGGTTACTCTATAAAATATTTGGAACATAATATTCGAGGAAAGTATTTCACAAAAGGGTTAGCACAGATGAATTGATGTATATTTAGAGAAGGGAATAATGACCAACCTGTAATAAAATACGGCTTTGAGGATTGTGAAACTCTGGATCCATATGGAATGCGTCTGGTAGACCATTGTTCCTGGCCTTTATTTCTACAGCGTTTGTACGGGTAATAAGAGATGGAATGAATATTTTCTCAAAATGTAAATACGTAATATTATGTAATTTAATTAAATATTCTTGAAAAGATGCACTGTTTCATTGAAAAGGTGTATTCAATATAGGTATATATAAAACAGGAACACTATAGTAGTAGTAATAAACTTTATTGAAACAATGTTAACTGGTTAACAACTCAGGTCTTCCTGCCCAGGAACACTATAAAAATATAATCGATACAAAATAGAACTAGTTAGAAAAACAGCATAAATATAATGAGTATAAATAAAAATATAACTAGTATAAGTCAGCTCTCCTAATAATAGCAGTTTTGTTGTCTCCTCTTCAAGTAATTTGAGTGAAGCTTCTTATGCTGAAATACAGAAATTTCTTCCGGAATAAAAAAAAAACTTAACACTGTTTCCTCGGCCTCCACATCCAACAACACAACGAGAAAATGGCATAATTATTCACTTCCTGCTAATATACTGTGTGACTTTCCCAAGATATTGAATACTTTCATTACCATTACTGGCATTAATAACGCACATTTAACACTAAAGAATCACTAGGATTAACACCACCATCAAATTAAAAACCAAAAATAATGCATTTCAATGTACGTATTTCAAATAAAAGTAAAATAATATTCCAAATGATGTGTTATTTTTGCCTACACAACACCTCACAATTTTATTTTGACATCTATCTGACAGCTGGTTGAAGTTTCAGTACCGAAGTTGACAGTTTCAGTATGAGAGGTAGACGTGGCAACGCCGGTACGGGTATGAGCATTTAGCTCCTCGTCACACCGCTGGTTTGGCGTTGTTTAATGGAATCTCAGGAATGAAACCATAGAACATCGGCACGTTATATTTGACAAATGGTCTCCGCTGTGTTTCTTATAAGAACTTTTATAAGAAAACTATTATAAGCAGAGATTGATGATTAAAAGAGAAGAAATATTTGAGTATTTCTTTGAAATCAACAAAAATTTGTTAATCAAATTAATTCAATCGGATCAAAAATTTATTTGAGAAAATTTCATCGAGTCCCGGTTAAATTAATTTTAATTGCATTGAAAAAAGATCAAACAGTTATTTTATTTGAGCCAGACTCAATGAAGTGTAAACGTATGTGTACGCTCCATAAGCTAGGCCCTCATTTCATTCATAGATAATTGAATATTTTGAAACCGCACCGAATTTTGGAATATCACACGATTTATATCTGGATATCCGTGTTTTCGATAATGTTGCCAGTTATTATGTCGTTTGTCAGTACCTTTGTAATAAGAAAAGAAAATCAGTTGTTTTCTTATTAAAGTTTACTTTTTTCCAGAATATAATTTAAAACATTCTCAAAACTTGATTTATTTGAATAAAACCATTCGGAGATGACTTCAGAATAAAATGTTCGAAGTAAAAATATTCAAACTTGATTCAATTAACTATCTTCTTGTTGAACCTGCTGTGAAATGAAAAATTCTTATCGGGAAAATATTATTTGTCAAATTTGAAAGTTTTAATATTCAAATCTGAAGGATATACATTTTAAAATGAAAATTATCTGATAAAACCCCAGGCACATAATGGATAATTTCGAACAAATCGCTAATGAAGATGAAAGAGACCAAAGTATCGGTTACTTCTTGAGATCGAAACGAAGAAAACTTGAAAACGATAGAGAAGAAGTTAAGTATTGCGAAAGTGTTCTACCAGAAAGACAGCGAAAAAAAAAAGCTCCCATTCTTGACTTGCCTACGGAAGTACTAAGTCACATACTGAAGTTCATATCGTATCAAGATCTTGGTAGGTAAAATTTTCGAAAAAAATGGCGGATGCACTATTGCACTACTTCATCAGGTTTTCCACAATACTTGCTTTTTATAATGCAGGCTATAACGTAAGACTTGTGAGTCGTCGATTCAAAGAGGTGACCGAAGATTTGATGGGAGTAACTTTCAAAATGCTCGAAAAAAAAATTAAGGGGTTCCTGAAATTCACCCTTGAAGCAGTTCAGGTAGCTGAAGGAGATTCCGAGATCAAGTGCTATTGCCGTCTGATTAATATGTTGGAAATACTGAATTTTCAGGTTGGCTTTTTGGACCCATTTTCCATCTCTTAAACCTTCAATTCGAATCTTTTCAGCAAAATGTTGTTATGTCGACCATTTGGAGATACGCTTACAACAACAGGTACGAGACGCACAAGAGCAGTATGTACGCAGGTCTTCTGATAGACACCTACGAGCAATTTTTATGGAAATTTGCACATATGCCCGATCAACTCTACGCCCCTGTTCTAGGAAGGGATTACGTAAGCAACTTTGGCTGAAGCGTCTTTTGCCCAAAACTGCTCTTATATTTTCAGGCCATGCCAGCAGAGGTAACTGCCATCATACAGATGACAAAGTCTTTTTGTCTCCATTTCGAGAAAACGAACGAGGAGATGGTCAACAATAGCCTCATGGTCAGTGGTGCCAAGCTGTTGGATCTTTTGGATAGTGCTTCTTTTGCACAAAAGGACGTTATATATGAAAACGTGGAAGGAAACATCTTCAAAGCAAGGGTAAGGGTTTTATATTTATAAGCGCCAGGGCATTGCGGGATTGGAAAACTTGAGTGAAGTGTATTAAAGTCAATATCTGCTGGACTCGAATCGTTCTGTGGGCTTGAAGAAGAACTGCAAGGAAGTTTTTCGGCAGTAAAAAGTTGTGATATAAGACAAGCCTCTGGAGAAATACAGCAGTATTCGTGCAAGCAAAAATATTCGTGCAATTTTATAGCCGCCCTGTACCAACAAGCTCCTGCAGCTTTCTACTTCGGTTAATACTGGGACTGGTGATGGAGCTTCGTTATTGCAACTACTATCACTAATGTAAGGAGGTCAGACTAACAGGCAAATTTGCACATCTAAGCTAGCCAATTCATTATATGACAGCCGAAAGGTCTTTCAATAGAGCTCCGAAATTCCAGCCTAATCGTGCGTTAAAAACCTGAAAGAAGATCGCCATAGCCTGTAGATACTTCCGAAATCTATCTTGTTTGTGGCTGAAACCCATTATATCTGTTAGAATATTACATCAACTCCCTTCCTTTCAACATTCAAGTATAACTATTTCTTCAACAACTCCTGGTTCGTGGCCCTGAACATCAGTACGGAGAAGCAGATGACGTGGAAGCAGCGCCAGAGGATGATGCACATGAGGATACGGAGGATACTGCTGGCCCACACGGAGATGTTCATGCAGCAGTACCAGTACGAGAGGGAGGTTATGCTGAGGAAATCGGACGATGAGGTGGTGAAGCTGAAGAGGCCCAGCAACAACGTTTACACCGGTTACGGGGACATCCAGGACAAGTTCTTTTACTATGGCGTGATGAACGATGGTGAGTTAAGTAAATAGGGGGGGGTGAGTTTACAGTAATTTCAAAAGGAGTTTCTTAATAAACTTTTAAGGGTTTTCACTCCCAATCTCTGAAACAAAATGAATTAAAAAATGAAATGAACGTTCTTTATTTTCAGTTCATTGTCAGGCAACAATTGTTTCTAGTTGATTTGCTCCTGAGAAATTAGTGCAAGAATGTACGCAGGAGCAAATCGTTTATTTCATTTTTTAAATGATTTTGTTTCAGAGATTGGGAGTGAAAACCCTAAAAAGTTTATTAAGAAATGCAGAATCCTCCCAGAATAAATTTCAATCGATATTCAACAGGAGTGGTTGCTCTTCTTGAATGAAAAACATGATCTCTTTATCCGATGTTCTGAACTCTTAACTAAATCTGTAAATTGTTCAATATTCAATTTCGGTGTTCTTCTGGTTTTTATGACTGGTTTCAAGACCTGCTTATTCCTTTTGTTGCCATATGATATCAATGCGAATATATCCCGGAATAACTTACCAAACCTATAAAAAAATATGATATTCACCTCAAGAAATGAAATCTACCTAATCGAACATTACCTAACACATGCTGTCTATCCAGTACCCAGTGCTTTTAGTGTGCAATGTGTCTACCGCAACTTCTGTGTAGATTAGGTATTTCCGAAAACATAACCAACCTAACCTTTTTTTGTGCCTAAGAGGTAGGAGGAAAGCGATTACGCCTAAAACAGAGCCTTGTGGGACCCCACATGTTAGTCTTACCTTTTTGTGCGCCGTTCTCAGTGTCCTGTCATTGAGGAAACTTTTGATGACGTTCTGTAGATGTAGGATATATCCTTCCTCTTCAGTTCTTCTAGTATCTCCTTCTATCCAGCTCTGTTGAATTGAAGGCATTATTGACATCAAATGCTATCAGGAGGGTTATGCGCTGTGTCCTGTGAGTTCCTTTTTTGGCCCATCTTGCACACTTGATCACCTCCTCTATTGGCGAATTAAAAAATCTAGACGCCCTCTGCCGACTGAATTACGAAACTACTTTGTCAGTACTGCAAAGTCAAAACAAGTTTTGTTTCTTATGTTTTCTCTTATCGTTGTCCAACAAAGTATTATAATTATAATTTGGAGAAGTTATATTGGGATTATTGTCTGGGTTTCTGAATAGAAATATTGATTCCGAAAAAATATTGGAAAAGGTATTTGTGCTTTCAACTGGCAGGAGTTATGGTACCTGTCCACCTGCGACAAAATAGTCTCGAGAGCAGACTCAAGCATTCTCCGACACAAGTAAAAATACTAGTCTCCGACACTGAACGTGTCTCAAGTGCTCAGATGAACAACGCCCTGCGAGATTAATCTCGAAACTTTCTCTCGAGATTTCATCTCAGGTGGACACTTATCATTAAGTTAAACGATTTTTCTTTGCGAGAGTTTTCTGCTAATGGTAAGTGTCCACCTGAGATGAAATCTCGCGAGAAAGTTTCGAGATTAATCTCGCAGGGCAGGGCGTTGTTCATCTAAGCACTTGAGACACGTTCAGTCTCGGAGACTAGTATTGACTTGTATCGGAGACTGCTTGAGACTGCTCTCGAGACTATTTTGTCGCAGGTGGAGAGGTACCATTAATTCAATTGACGATTTAGAAATACAATTTCATAATTTTCATACTTCCAAATGAATGCTTTTTCTCATCTGTAGAACTTGTTCCAAGAGCTGATATTTATGTCTCTTGAGATTTCAGTATGAGGAATACCTATATCATAACATGTAATTGAAATATTTTAAATAGAAACTTTAAAACTTCCACATAAACGCTTTACTTATCAAGATGTTTAGTTTCTACTTCCTTCACAAACTCAGTATATGCTACCTCAACATTATTACCTAGGTTTACTTCAAGAAAGAATCTGTGAATTAATGGGAATTTGTGTCTATGTACAGTGGATCACCAATATCATCGCTCGATATTATTATTATTCCACAATTCATGCCTTCAAAATGAAGTATTTCCAAACAATGTTGATCTTTCTTTACGAAACTAAATCAATCAATTCACTTCCGATAATTCGCGATAAATTTCTTGGTTTACTAGAAAAACTCTGTTAGGCCGTACCATAGACTTATTATAAGTCTATGGGGCGTATGAATCTCGAAAAGAGTACGGACAAACGTCAAAGTTTGTTTACATTTCGTAGCGCCCTCAACGGTAATTGTATTCGCGAATGGCTGTTATCGTTGATCTCGCCCATAGACATAGAGACATGGACTGTGCCTTCCCTTTCTATCTATGCATGAAATACGGTCAAAAAAAGTGACAGAGAGAAACGCACGTCGGGCATGCAGTTGTCTTTTTCTAGAATTTTGATTGGTACACACTCACCTCTATGTGAACAAAAGAGAGACAGGTAAATGCCCGACGATCATTTCTCTCTTTCTATAAAAAAGACAATTTCATGCTGACATTGCTCAGTCCATGTCTCTATGTTCATGATCTCGCCTACTTGAATCCGTGTTGGTTATCCTCGATCGCTTGCTTGTCCTCTAGCTCCTTCTGTTATCTCCTTCGTATCAGCTTTTCATGCAATTTTCCGACGATTTTTCGTCGATATCGTTTATGAGTCCTCCCACTTTTGTTGTCTGCTTCTTCTTATCGCCTTTTTCAGAACCCTTCCTTCTTCCGTATATCCTTTGTCGTTTTTCCCGCTGTGTTTCTTGTTCAGTCGCCTTTCCGTGTTAAATTAAGACCCAAAGACAATCTTATACATATTTTTCAGAGTGGTAAATATTTTTATTATTAAATCTGATCGTTGGGGACCATTTGAAATCTCCTGGGATTAGATATTTGGTTTTTGTCACTAATTGTTCCTCAGCAGCTCCGGTAGCCTTTTAGAAAATTGAAATAAACTTTGACGAACAAAAACCAAAAATGTCTGTAGGCATTGTATAAAGACTAGTGGTCTAGGTCTAGTGGTGTAGGTTTCCTTGAATCTTTGTAACTAGTTTCAACCTAGGGGTCTCTGCATCGATCATATTCAGACTCTATCCAAAAGACCTTCTCGCCCGTCAAAACGTATCTCATAATCCCGCTCCGCTTTTGTTTTGTTTCTTGAGCTATATACAATATGCAATATGCGAAGCGAAATAATTTACGGTCCATCTGGATCTTTCCATTATTATCCAGCTGCCAGAAATGGGCACGAACGTAACCTGGCGTTCTGTAAAATTCCAGGGGCGTACGTGCAGAAATTCCACCCGGAGGATCAGTTGAACGACGACGACATCGAAGATCTGCTGGAGGAGGATCCGGAAGAAATGGCGGGCAACCGTAACGGGTCCGAAGACTCGAGGACCGTGCAAGTGCCTTACCTGGGCACCCACGTCGACGTCAAGATTTCCTGCCCCCTGTCTCACGCCCCCATGAGGTACTTGGACGTTAACTACCCCCTCGACTCCAGCGAGTTGACGGTGAAGAGGTGCCAGTTCGAGAACGGGAAATTTTCGCTGAAACTCAAGTTTCACTGTCCTGGTGCCAAGTATCCGCGTTTGCCGACCACATATTTATATAAATTCAAACATACTTAACGAAGAATTTTCGATTTTATTTATTTTATTTATTGTTTTATTCGTAAATGTTTTAAACTTTAACATTCAAATACATTTTAGGTATTTAGTTTTTGGTTTTGGCATTTTGGTACGGATTTCTCATGCGGAAATAGTTTTTGACGAGTTTATATTTAAACGTTTCCAAGATCGCGGTCGAATGAGGTCAATACAATACTCTTCAGTTATTGGTGGAAATTTAGATTCGGTTTTTTGTGCAACTGCTAAATTGGATGATTTTAAATTAACATGATTGGTTGAAATTCGTGCTGTTTGCCACGAAAGGTTCACCAAAGGCAATTGTAACAACCTGCGCTGGAATGTGCCGAGGAATGAAGAAAATATAGCTTACTAAGCCCCTTTCCGTCGTTTGACGCAGTTAATGTCGTTTGCTCAGGGGAATTAATCACCCTATATGCTATACAAACAGAATTACTTCGAAATATACCCCTGTGGGGGTAGTTCCGACCCTTACGTACCCAATTTCGTCTACGTTATGTCATAGGGTAGCCAATGGACAGGGTTGCCAGTTCGTGCGTAGAAATATACCCAATGAAAAGTTAAAATATAAAAATAAAATTTTCACAGTAAAAAAATTATTGAGGCTTATACATTTCAAAAAGGAATCCGAATTGAGTGGAAACAAAAAATATTTCCGAAAGAGTTTGATGTGATATTTGAAACATATATGGCTATAATAGAATTATTAATGTTGATTGGAATATTTCTCAAAGACCTTAAAAAATGAACTATTGCGAAAAATTTGCTACATTTCCATAATTTTCTCCACGATATATGGACTAGATCACGTAAATAATATAATTTTTCCCTAATCTGGGGTAGAATCCTCTACATCGACAATCCCGACCATCGATCGCGGTGCGAGACGCAGGCGTCGCTTTCTTCATGGACGCTGCTGTACACTGTCACCGACGGTTGTCCTGCGATAGGGCATTTTCCCCGAGAAAACCCCCCGTATTTACCGGCAACAGTGAAAATCTCATAATTCATGAATTTTTGTCGATGCCACCTGAAGATGTTGCAGAACTGACGAAACGGCGCGCAAGTTTTCCGGGTGGATTTTCCTACTTGCAGCTATTGTTTTTGTCAGGGTTGCAACAGTTCTGGATATGATGCTTGAGTAAGCAGGCTTATAGAAGGTTAGACGATTATCTTTCTTCCTTTTTGTAGTTTGTTGTAGTTGTCATTTTTTAGATTTGTTTAATTCACACTTCTTCTTCGTCTTCATTCATTTACTCCGTCAAAATAAATGTGACAGAGTAGGTAGGTACTCTAAAACAAAACATAACTGTAATCATTGATATGAGGGGCAAAAATGAAATGTGGGGTTGTTTTATTTAGTTATTAGTATTACTATCTGCTCATTTCGAAGTTATTTTTTTGAAGATTCATCTTGAATTTCTGCGAATAAAAAAGAAATATGGTCCTCAGCAACCAATCATTAATCGTATTTGATACCTGACATAGATTTTCCCATGCTCTTAGTCATTAATCTGACAATACAACAATGAAAACAAACAAAATCCAATCATCTGTTGGTTTTGGAAAAGAATTTCAATTAAATTAATTTGAATCTTCATTCGCCAATAATACTTATATATTAGTATTTATTTTTCCATCCTATATACTGGGTTGAGATAAAGTATGGAATATTTTTTATTGAATTTTGCAGGTAAGTGGTGAAAATGCAACTGAAGTACAATGTACAATTTTTTGTTGATAAAATATACTTCCTGTTGAACCGGAAGTAACATCAACTTTTTTAATTTATATATTCAACAATAAGCCGGCGCCGTGAGGTGGACATGGTCATAAATACTTCAGGAAAAATAAGAAAAAAAATCCAGCTAAATTTTTTATTTAGTTACAAAATAACTTATGAAATTCTTCGAAAATTAACACCCTTCATGATAATTTAAGTTACCACGGCCACAATTTTTCAAAAATTTTGGTTATTTCTTTGTACCGGCAACTTAAGTAGTAATGCTGCCCACCACAAATTTTGAAAGATTTTTACTTCCATCCCACTTTCCCTCATTGTTTTATGAAAAAATGTATGGACACTGCATAGTGACAAAATTTTAAAAAAATTCACACAACTTACCAAGATTCTAAAACGGTATAATACTTCAAGAAAACTAGACGCAAAAAGATCCATATTATTTGAAACAATAATGAAATTTCTTAATTGCTCTTGTTGGTAGTAGTCAACTATGAGCCTAAAATGGGTTTTTGTTGTTGAATTAATTGAAAAATGGTATCTATTTGATAATAAACCTTATAATAAATGTTCAAATTGCCTGCTACCAGCATCAATACACTCATAACATCGGCATCGCCTTAAAAATGACCTTTTAATGCTTCGTGCATATCTTCTTCTACTGATATGAGACGCAGCTTGACTGATTTTCTGCTGAAGTTCGTCCAGTGTCATGATGGGTGTCGCAAAGGTCCTGTCCTTGAGGCAACCCCAATAGAAAAAGTCCAGAATATGCCGACGGTCCAATTCACAAAACACAATCACAGTCCAAAGTAATGCCAGGTCATTTTAGTTTGCAGATCACTTAAATCCAGTCCAATAAACCATCACGAAAAACAGAGAAGCAAAACGTACTGACCACAGAACAATAATACCCATTGGTATTGGTACTGACTTAGCCGAGAATAGGAACTTCTTCATCAGCGCTAGTCTTATTACAAAGAACATCTACTATCATTACTATCCTTCTTTAAGGTGTATCTCTCGCTATCTTTCTCTCTTTAATTTCTAAATTTTATCAATTACACATGCACGTGTCCCATTTAAATTCCAAGAAATGATTATACACAGTTCACATAATAAAAATTGTCACTATGAACGAGAACAATCAAGTAATTTAGTTTTCCTAAGAAATGGTACACATGTTTTCTTGAATTATTATACTATTTATTTAGAATCTTGGTTAGTTCTGTAAATTTTTAAAAAAACTTGCCGCCATAGTGCCCATAGTTTTTTTTCACAAAACAATGAGGAAAAGTAGGCTCAACGAAAAAATCTTTCGAAATTTTATGGGAAAAACATATTTTGATTATTTTTTGTGTGAAAACTATGAGTAGGTATTTTGGGAATTTTAGGAATTGTGAAAGACAGCAGTATTACTTAATTAAGTTGCCGATACAAAAAAAATAACAAAAATTTTTGAAAAATTGTGACCGTACGTGGTAGCTTAAAATATTATGAAGAGTGTTAATTTTCGAAGATTTTCATAAGTTATTCTGTATTTGAATGAAAATTGAGTTGGATTTTTTTCTTATTTTTGCTGAAGTAGTTATGACCATGTCCACCCTACGGCGCCGGCTTAACCTTGAATTTTGGGACACGTTGTATAATGGGACCTCCTGTATATCTCTGCAGATGTTGAAAGAGCTTTGAAATTAGTAAGTCGTACAGTCGTTTAGTTTAAAAAATCTGTATACACGAGGAATTATCGAACGTTAATCAACTTCTTCCGAGTTTTTTACATTACCGTAAAAAAAGTTGATGTTATGTGTACCTATGCATAATTTTGCGCCATTGCACTAACCTGCAAAATTTCATAAATACCTATTGTCATTTCCGTTCAACAGATATTTACTCGATTCCATACTTTATCCCAACCCTGTAAGGGGAAAATTTTCGATTCAAAACAGAAATAAAAAATGCTTCATTGCATTATCCCTGCTTTTTCTTGAAAACTATTGGGAGTAACTCGATGAAATTTGATGCGAAAAAAATCGAGTATACCATTCACCCAGCTTTTCAGATCCAGGGGGGGTTAACTCCCTTGAAATGATTTTGTTCGGGCAGAAGTAGTGCCATCTATCGAGTTTTTTCTTTTTAACTATCGACGAATAGATATTTTAGAGTAGATTTCTTCACGAATATCTATTTAATAGCAGCAACTTTGATTGAGAAAGGAGAAAAAGAATGAAAACAACAACAATGTGATGGAAGTCAAAACTTTTGAAGTGAAAATGTAAAAAATGATTCGAGGAAACCGTACGTGGCGGAATATTTAGCCGGAAAAACGATGAATGAAATTATAATAAATGTTCGGATTGCTTGGAAGTAATTCAGGCTGAATGAAGCCAACACAAAATTGGTGAGACCCTCCTGAACATTTAATACTATTTTTCATCGCTCAACTCTAAATATCCTCGCCAAAATAACTCCTTTTAATAACCCAATTCAAAATTAGGGAAGAACTCAGGCGGCAAGTAGATGTTGAGGAGTTTCAAGCCCAATATGGGGAGGTATTATCTTCTTTTATTTCTATAGATTAATTTTTCCAATCAGATGTTACCAAATCTACGAATTGAAATTTTTTTGGCGAGTTTCAAATCTTCTGCGCATCATTACTAATTTATGTCGGAAATTAAATTATTTTCGGCATAAATTTGTGATGATACGCGACCGAAATTTCAATCTTGATGTATTGAAATTTAAACCAAATGCGTTGGCAGTTCAGTAGGCATCTGTAATTCTGGTAGCAATGCTGCCAAAATCATGCCGGCGAAAAAGGAAAAAACTCGATAGATGTCGCTCTATAAGGAAACAAATTCAGACAGAGAGTTGCGCATCTATAGGTTATCTATGTTCAGATCGACCCATTTGATGGGTTGAAAATTGAAGCGTAGAACATAAAAAATCATATTCTGTCTTTATCTTTATCGTAAAATCCTTGAATTCGAAATATGAATTTTTCACCTGACCATCACAAAACAGCCTTCGTCGTACAAAATCGATTATTCGACTAGTTTTCGAACACTCAATAATTCACATGGGAATTACTCAAATCGTAAGGAATGAATAAATTATATCTGGATCGGTACGTAATGATGTTTAAATAACACTGGCTGTTTGTCGTCTCCTAAAATACAATCATTCTTGCCGCATTCTGGTATGAATTAGACATAGACATAGAAGCGTGCGAGAAACAGACTTTGACGGTGGGTTTTCAGTAGTAGATACGTATATTTTGCCTCAATTTTGTTTTGTCACATAAAGTGTTGCTGGAAATCACCAATTAAACAAATTGACGTGTTTAAAATTAAAATATTTACTCAGTACCTAATACCAGAGACAACCTGTCTCTACTCATATGCTACATTGCTGCATTATTATATATATTTAATTCAGTACAAACCTTTCAATAACACGAATATAATACAACGCAACCCGAAAAACAAAAACAATACTATTTGTATTTCTAGATATTCAAATTCAACCACAGAAGACTAGTATACCCATTTTATATAACCGTAGGCCTGCTGGTATTTTATTAAGAGGAGTTTATAACACGGGACTTTCTCGCCATCCGTATAAGAGTAATGGGGGAAAGACTACCAGAATGTATGATGTTGACGGATCATTTGAAGTAAAAGTTACGGATATTACAATAGTTTCCACTTTCACCGAAAATTTACATAGAACTATAAAGATAGAATTATGTAAAGCTTGATGCATTAGAACATGAAACTTTATGGTCTAAGGCTCTATGATAGTAAGCATTATTTAATTTATTTTTGAACTTTGAAGATCGTAAATAAACCAGTGGCACTCAAACACTCTACCTTTATTTAGTAAAAAAAACATGGACAAAGAAATAGGGGACAGATCCATTAGGCTATATTTGGCTATGGCCACCATCTACAACAACGAACGATTAAATCCACTGGAATCGCTTAATGGTCCTCGAGAACAATATATTATACCAATAAAGGAAAAACAATTCCGATGCTGATGATACCTACAGATATTGAATACATTCAACCATTAAACGTACATTCCTGAGCTGTTCGCAGATGCCCAATCTATTCTACGTGTCCAGGGCTACATTATCTCGAACTTGGGGAAATTTCCTTCATTGATCAACTGAATACCTCAAGGTTTTTTGTCGAGATCGATCGAGATACCCGGAATTGAAACCAAGACATGAACAACATGAAAATTTCAGGTCTGCCATCATCGAAGTTAATTTCATGGAATACAACTTCGAGTTGAAAGTAAACACGCGATGGAATTGGAATGACGTCATAATTACGTTGTATTTATTCCATTGGAGGAAAGATTTTTTAGAACCCTCTATGAATTTTACGACATTTCACCACCAAACGATAAAAACTCATAGCAATCATAGATATAGGGTCTCTATGTCTATGAAACCAATCAACACGAAACGTCAACTATCACAATTGAGCCGGTCAGAGAAAAAGTGGTATAAGTCACAAATTCCGATTTTTGAGTTATACCGATATTTGGGTACCAAAGGTTGCATATTATTCTTCTTATGAGTGGTATGAGTCAAATCGTCGTTTTGACCGAGTTATACCCATTTAATTAACAAAATTTTCCATACCTATCAAAATGCCTTTGGTACCCAAATATCGGTATAACTCAAAAATCGGAATTTGTGACTTATACCACTTTTCCTCTGACCGGCTCAATTCCTAAGCCTAGTCTTCTTAAATTAGATATCTATATTTCCTGAATTCATACGACAAATTTCTGGAGGTGATTGCTCGTTTGAAATTAAGATGGGTTCTTCCTATAACAAAATTTCCTCAGACTACCCCTTTCCGAGATAACACCCTTAAAAGATGGTGACTAAAATTAAGTTTTTATTTTTTTTCTAAAATTCCAGTAAAGCTAAAAACTTGAAATTCTGCACTCGTGCACTCGCAAAGTCTAATAGCCAAGGCTATTTTTTCAACATTCCTGTTACATTATATGGGGGTGAAATTAGCAACTTTATTTCAAATCAAAACTTTTTTCGAGATGAAGTTTCATAAAATGAAATTATAAATTAAAATCCTTATTTTGTAAAAAAAAAAATTCCCAAACTCAATAACCACATTATATACCTAATTATTTTAGTAAATTGAGTGGAAAACAGTGAAGATGTAAAATGTGGAAAGTATTTTTTACGCCGACCTCTTAATAATAGCACTGTTTAACGTACACGAAATTTTAGCTGTTAATGAACCCTTTTATTGGTTAATTTTCTATTAATGCATTGTTGTCATGGGAAATCGAACATAGAAGTATTCAGCAGCTTCCCAAATAATTATTTTATTTGTATGTCGCATTGATTTTAGTAGTACCTAGCGGGTGAATTAAGAAGAGATGAATTGTGGAGGTTGCAGAAAAATTATGATCGTTAGAAAGTTAATCAATATATCTATGTACTACAACTCCAGCTCCACAAATTCTTTAACAGATATTATAGGGAACGATATCAATGTGATTTACTCAATGTCACAACTCGAATATGCTCTCTATGGACTTCTCGAATTGTTCGATCGGCCGCATAAATATCAACATTCCGATTGAACATAAAAAATTTATAAGGTGTCAAATTTGACTAGGTATCGATAGAAAATTTTTGCAACCAAGAATTCACATTCAATTCGAAATGTGGTCGACGAAAAAATCTTGTAATCAACTCGTTTATTAATTGAGCGATTAATGATCTCGAACATAACGTGTTCGCTTCGCTCGCACGTTAAAATATCTCAATCAATAATCACTTTCATTAATAGGAAATTAACCAATAAAAGGGTTCATTAACAGCAAATTTCGTGTACGTTAAACAGTGCTATTATTAAGAGGTCGGCGGAAAATAACTATTCTGTACCTATTTTGAATATTGCGACTGCGCATAGAGGTGATATAAAACTTCGAGACTATCACAGAACACATAAATATGTATTTGACAGCCGGCGACATTCCATAGATCATGGATTGCAAAATGCTCAAAGCATCTGAGGGCCACTGGTACCGTAGAACTAATCAATATAATTTTAAAATAAATAAGTTTCCATTGTGAGCGTTAAGTCGAATATTTACAAGGTTGGTGAACGTTTCTGAACTCATCCATTGAGGCACAACGCGTCGTGACATTTATGAAAAATTGCCTTATTGGGCTTATCACTCCGTCAGATAGCTTTATAAAAAAATTTCAAATTATTACTATCTGTATATAAATTTCTGTGCCCTGTGCGGCAAATTCCTAGCGTGGAACTCTCCACAGTCTCCACTTCCACTTTATTTTGTGTTTGATCGATTCACCTCCAAAAAGAAAGAAAATTTCCAGAATTCAGTAGGAAATCTTGATGAACTAACTTAACACTGCGGTTTTCAAATATAGGTACCTATAACATGAAAGGATGTACAATTCAAGCGATATCAATAATTTGATAACTTATCACCTTTTATTTAATTCACATTGTTTGCGAATTCCATTAACGGAACTGACGCATTACAGTGGTATGTTTGGTTTGGTTTATCGGGGATTGAGTTTCTGCCTGGAAATATTTGATCATTAATCCTTTATGGTCCACTCTCGTACTCATCTTTGTTCGGTGTGAATTAGACATAGACACGGTATTATAATCATAGACATAGAGACATGGACTGAGCATGAAATTGGCCATTACCTGTATCTTTTGTGTTCACATAGAGGTGAGTGCGGACCAATCAAAATTCTAGAAAAGACAACTAGCATGCCCGAAGTTCAGTTTCTCTCTGTCACTTTTTTTGACCGTATTTCATGCATAGATAGAAAGGGAAGGCACAGTCCATGTCTATGATCATAATAATATAGATGCGTTCGGCTAGTAGACTCTATCATTACTTTTTGTTCCGAGTCGTTCGGGCACGCAGTTTCAGAACAAAAAAGGCGAATTTTGGCGCTGGTGGTTAACTATGGTTAGGTTGTAGTTACTTGGGTAACCACATTTTGGCGAAGATAACCATGTAACTATGACGTTTTAATGACGTCACACGAAGTTAACCACGTAACCTTCTTCTTGAGTAGGGTTAATGGAGTGGTATGTCATTGAACTCTATGGGAACCCATAGAGTTCGATGTGGTATGTATTTCTATCTCCTTTCAATGAGTGAAATGGAATATTGGACCATTGATGTTATGTGGGATTCACAAAGTTTTGACAAAGATTAACTCTTTGGTTTTGAAGAGATGGATGCTATAATCAAAGATTAACCTTCCTCTTCGATATAACGTTATTTTTATAAATAAAATTCAATTTCTGTACCAGACAGAAAAGAAATAATAAGGGAACTGGGAAGATAATCCGTTTAATTAAGTATTCACTCGTTAAGCAAAATTGAAAATTTGAATTTGATAATTTTGATTATTCTTAAGCTTATGAATTATTATTTACTTGTCATTCGTTAATTCAGAAATTTAAAATTTGTACAGGATCCACTGACACCAGCTGATCTGTGTTCGGCTCGCTCCATAAAAAACTAGACTTGCTCTGTACCGGTGATTACAGGCCGAACGTAGCCTATAGCGTATGGTCCGTACTCCGTATATACACTTGGTTTCTTTTGGTTAGTTAGTGTGCAGTCCATATATGTCGAATTCTTCACAATTCCGTGCACCAGAGTAACCGTACTAACCGCTCTGGCAATTCCCGGTTACCAAATGTGTATATATCCCAATTCATATGTTCACTTTTTCTCTGGTTTTACGATGAACACAGAGAGAGAGGGAGAGAAATGTAAATCTCAAAATTTTCAGGAAACACAGATGGAGATCGTGAAGGAAACAACTGAGGCATGAAATTAAAACTGGATACCGCAACCCCGCATTGAACCCTCCGTTGGCTCTATGAAATAGGAAACCATTCACGGATTTTAAGGTGAGATCGAAAGTGTGCCAAAATATACCAGTAAATTATATCATATTTTTACAGAAAGTGTTCGTTATGGGTTCCAGCAGTGGGGGCAAAAAGAAATATGTTAATTATAGAAATCGACAGAGGGCGCAGATGAGTTTTTTTATAGTTGTTATATTTTTCGCCGTGTTTGGATTAATAGTTTTTGCCGAGATATTTTTGATCGACGAGAGAGGAAAAGGTGCTGGCGTTCTCGTAAGACATGGTTCTCTGGTGTACCATTCAAGACAGCAGGATATAAACGAATATGAAGAATCATTGCAGGTAAATAGTTTTTTGATGAGTTATAGAGAATGCCAAATCTGTGCTCATGCTTGTTGTCATGGCCAAAATATTTGATGACTTTCTTTAGCAAAAACTCTTGGGACATAGATACAAGGAATGGAAAATAAACATTTGTTATTGTCCAAAGACTGGAGTGAGTTAGTGTCGCCAATCACAATTGAGATCATCCAATCTGACATCACTGTCACGTCAATTTTCTATACGAAAAGGTAGGAGCTATGCAAATTTATTTATTACACGCCACTGCCTTAGTGTCGCGTTAGACAGAGAAGCATCGAATGTTTGTACCATAACAAATACATTCATAGCACGTCAATGTCCATTCCATGTATTTATGTTCCAAGCAAAAACTACGACATGACCTTGAAACGTCACACTCAAAGATTATAATCTTTGGTCACACTTTTTATCGCTACCCTTCAAAATTCACCGTACCTAATGAATCTCTATAAATGAAAATATTCCAAATACTGGAAGATGGCAGAGAATGATAATGAAGGATTAAAACAGGCCTTGCAATCTATTATTGAAATAACGAACACAATATTCAATTATGGCTTCATACCATTCGTCGTTTACCTGGGATATTCTTTGGGACCAGCCTGTAGATGTCACAGCTTTCCTCTAACCCATCTACTTTGGTTCTACTAACCAATATCATTGAGTAGGTATTTCATATATCAATAATCAATATGCCATTATCTAAAATAAATTGAAAAAAAAAATTACAAAAATAGTCGTTTTATTTGAAACACATAAAAGTTGTGGTTTTGAAACAAATATATTGAACTTCTCGACTAATTCAATTCCAAATCAGTTGACCTAGCTCGAATGGTTTATTTGATCCATCGGGTCCCAATCTCCAACCAAGATATATTATGAAGGGTATGTAGGCGACATGAAAGAACTTCTGCATCGCTTGCACAACCAGTTGTAGCCGGTATTTGACTTGTTCATTCATTTTATGATTTTTTATTAATATCTCTCGAGCGTGATTCACCAAAATCAATTTTTGACAGAAATTTCTTATGACCAGAGTCAGAGATATTCATATATTATTATAAATTCTATGCACATTGTAGGAAAAACTTAAAATCATAGAAAATAATAACTTTCTACAGTCTACATATTAAAATTTTTGATTTTATGCTTAATTTGCTTCCAGAACGATGATTACATATCAATACGTCTAGGTTCAGACTTGGGCAGCCTTGACAATAGCATCGGAGCTCTTCTACTGGGAAGAAATCAGATGCCCTTACCTGGTGTTGAGGATGCTGAAATTCAGTCTTCCAAAGATATTTTAGATAATAACCATTCATTTTACCCTACCCATTTACTACCTTCGAAAGGAGCTTGGCAAAAAGTGAACGGCACTAGGTGAACCTCGATATTATTTTTCGGGAACATTCAATATCCTTTCATTATTTGCAGATATAAGTTTTTCGTATTTTCCGCTTTTTATGACAGACGGAGGTTGCAGAGATCGATAAGGATAATTGCGGCAACGAAAACCAGGGGGCCTGACAAGGTGTCGTGTAAATTCTGGTACAAATCTGCAGATGATAATCCAGGTAATTTCACTTCGAAATGGGTGCCAGCTAAGATAAGGGTAAGAAATGAATTATTCAAAGTTATCTCATTTAATTTAATTATTTCCAAGCAGGTAATTCGGGAAAATTGGAATTTAAAATACAGCGCTTGTTTTGTAATGTGTCCCCTAGCACAGAATCAGTCTGCTCCTAATTTCGTCTCTGTGGTCATTAAAAAGAACTCTATGCCGACGAATCTGTTGGAAGTCATAGATAATTTTAACGAGACCAAGACTGTCAACAAGTTCGCAGTTTGCGTTAAGCCTCTGCATTTTAATTACAATAGGGCACTGCAGATTCTAGAATTCATCGAACTGAATAGAATAATGGGAGTGGAACATTTTACCTTTTACAATCATACAATAGGACCACAAGTGAACTGTCTTCTGAAGGACTACATCGAACAGGGATTGGTCACGTTGCTTCCCTGGCAACTCGATATGACATCGCAAAAGGAAATAAGAACAGAAGGCCTGTTTGCTGCTTTAAACGATTGTTTGTATAGATCTATGTATAGATATACTCACGTTTCCTTGATTGATTTGGACGAATATATAATACCAAGGCATAACGAAACTCTACCACAGCTCATAGAGTAAGTAATAATGAACATAGAAAAATTGATAATCTGTCACTGATCATAGAGGATATTCAAATGAATGCGTTCCATAATCTTTTGTCATCCTTATATTATTATCGCTTTCAGTTTTCTGAACCGACGTATGAACACACGAACAACGGGTTCCTACTCTTTCCAAAACGCGTTTTTCTACCTACAGTGGGGTGACGATGACTCCGTTTTCAATTCCAACGATCCAATCGCCACCAATTTGGTCATCTTGAAGAAAACGAGGAGAAGAAGCAAGCTTCATCCGCACAAACAGAGGTCCAAGTACATATGCAGGCCGGAACTAGTGGTGGAGGCGGGCAATCACTTCGTTTGGGAATTTTTACCAGGCCACGGCACTCTGAACGTACCCCCTGACGCGGCCATCTTGCATCATTACAGGGTGTGCGAGTTCGGCGGTAACGACTGTATAAAAACTCCCTCCACGGTAGACACTACAGCGTTTAGGTATAGGGACAAACTTGTGAGTCGAGTGAGTGGCAGTTGGGAGAAGAATAAGTACAAGTGTGAGCTGGATGATCCACCCCTGCCCCCCAGTAGGGTGTTCAGCAAAATTATGAACATTTTGAAGTCTTCTGAGGAGAGATAATGGTTGGAAAATGGGGTGATTCGTGAAAATGATGTTTTGTAGGAATTCGAGCGCATAGAGAGGTGAAGCACAGAATACAAATATGTATACCGAATGTGAGCCATAGAGTACAGAGCATAGAGCTTATTGACATAGAAAAATTTTGAGACCATAGATTGAATGTCAATCCAATTCAATGGAGTGTTTTCACAGAAATAATACTCGGTTTCAGAAGTCTTACATTTGATAGTGGAGAAGTTATTGCTGTGTTATACTTGAAGATGTCGTATATTGAGCAGACAAATCACCAAACCCAACAATTTTGTTGTAGTTAATAATTCAGCTTGCCACAGAAATTTTTAACACAAAACTCAATTCAAATACCTTAAAAGCGGACATATCTATTTTCAAGATATTCGAAGCACTGCTGAATATCACAACTCTCCTATTTTAAACAATATCTATAACATTTTCAATGAGACTTTTTTTCTTCAAGCGCCTCAATATTTTGTATATTGTAAATATTTTTAGAAGGAATTGATGCTTCATTGTTTGGTTTATTGCGCATTTTGATTATGAAAGTTTTTTACTGATGGTTACATACGTTCATTACTCGGTGAGCTTGTCACGTCAGACTTATAATCTGATACGCGTTTTTATGTAATTTTAGAATATAGAATAACAGGAAGGAGCATATTGCTCATTTCAATTTGACCGGAATGGAGGAGAAATATGGCCGACATATATTTCCGTTTCAACAGTGACGTAGGACAATGAAGTTTCCAAAAAACTAACTTCAATAGTCAGTTGATTCTGATTAATCAAAAAAATTAGGAAAGCACTGACGTAAAGTCAGGAGCTTTTTCAAGCTCGTTCAAATTGATAATCAAAGCGGAAATTCACCCCGCCTAACAATGCTTGGCTAGATACTTAATGGTATTAAGGTCTATGACTTAACATCACCTACGCCCATGGAGTGTTATTGTCATGGGATAACCTTGTTATATGTCATGAAATTCAGGAATAATTAATACCTGTTATTCAGTTAAAAAAAATCACCTACCTATGAATTATTCACGCTACAATATCCAAAATCCTCATTTCCAGCAAATTTCAAGAATCCAAATTACCAAAATTAATTCAAAACATCACTTTGTTCATTTGGCCACAGATAACAGAATCATTTGACTTTCAAGTCTGCCACTTTTAAAAAAAACTTGGAAGACCAATATGGCCGTTTCCGTCGCACAATTCCCGTCACATTTATTCGAAAAAGCTCCTTCCTGATATTCTATGTTCTAAGGTAATTTGATTCATTATCAATGGCTAGCCCTACACCATTGGTTGTTTAGAAACTGAATACCCATTATTTTTGGATATGTTAGAGAGTCCATGCTTCGACTATATTCTAGGTACAGTAACTTTATCAAACAATGTTTGATAGTCACTGTAGTTCCTGGTTGTAGGTTGTTGATGAGAAAATTGTGTCATAATGAAATGGTACTTAAGAAACGGACCAAAACGAAAATAAGATTTGCATCCATTGTCCATTGTTCACATGATGAATGTTAATTCATCATCACTTCATATGCGAGTGACCCAGTGGAAAAGACATGAAAAAGAATCAGAAAGGTTTACAACGGCCCATACTGAGAAGATCAGAAACACTATTTATTTAGTAGTATTTTTACATATTTCTACTTATAATGTAGATCTTATCGTGAATGGTTGATGGCTTCAGCGTAAATTCCATTCGAGAAGCATAGACAAAAAATAGTTTTCATATTTTTCTATGCTAGAGCAAAAAATCTCGTTTTTTGCATCAACTAGGATATCGCATCACCAGAACATTGGCAATATCATGTATGTAATATCAAATCGGTAAACACTTTAGCGTTTCTGATTATCTCATTTGAACCGTGAATGTATGATGAAATTCAACCGTCACAATCCACAAATGTTTTTGATGAAAAGGCCATAAGCGTATGGCTTTCTATGGTGTACGGCTACTGATTCATCGACTAGATCCTAGATCCTTATATTCTATGTTACATATAACATTTATTTTGAATTCTGCGGCAGAGGTTTGATCTTATGTATGAAATTGAGAAATAAAATGACGCATTCACATGTAGATCAGTTGCTGCTCTTGCTGATGAGGATACATCATCACATTTCAGAGAATATTTGATCACCAACTTGGAAAATTTTTGAATACATATTGTATTTGGTATGTAAAGAGCTCTGTGATTTCTTTATGGAATTTTGTTAGGATTTATCATAAGCTGTTATTATTTTTCCTAATAAAACCAATTGAGTTTCAGCTTGTTTTGAATAAGGCTGTAGTTCATCAGAAGGAAACAGAAAATTCTATGCATCAATTTATTTCGAAAAACTTGCGATCCTTAAACATCTATGGTTATACAAAATGTATTCCATAGACAAAATTCTATGATTCATTCAGTTGTTGCTTCTGGGTCTGACGGTTCTGTTAGTGAACTGGATGACGACGTCTTGCACCCTCATGTTCGGAGTTAGGAACTGTTGAAGGGTTCTCACTCCTTCGCGTGGTGTCCTATCGAAGGGATAACCCATTGACCTACGATCGGGATACAGCCTGTCTTTCAAACCACAGAAAGAGAACGCATCGTTGCACGTTCCAGTGGTGTCTTGCTCGATCTAAAGTATGAGAATTAGAGTCGAACAGAGTGAAATAAATGTCTTCTCTCAACTTACGTGGTCGTTGGTATAGTTGGAGATCATGACGAAAAGTTGGCACTGGTAACCGTCAGCAGTACCTTTCGGTATTAGCATGTGGTGAGGCCACCCGCATCCGCAGAAATTGAATTGTGCCAGCTGGTCTCCTCCTTGAGGCCTGTTGGTGTCCCAGTCCCTGAACGATCTCTCGAAAGGAATAGTGACGGAAGATTGCATGGATGAACGCGTAATGGTGTTTTGTCCAGATCTCACTGGAGAAGAGAATTTTACGTACAAGCTAATATAAAGTGAAACAATCAAAACTTACAGTTCACGGGGAACTTATCCAGCTCGATGAACATATTCTTCTGGTCTCTGAACAACCAAGGATTACCCCTCTCATCGAATTTGGGAGCCAGGAAAATCCTGCATGTTCCCATCCTGCTTCCCCCTTGGTTGTTCACGGTGATCCTGTAGTTGAATTCCTGGTGCTGCAGATGAGTGAATCTTACAAAAACTGGTCCTCTGGGCTGGAAGTCCATGCCCCTGGATAAGTCGACGTCTGACTGTTGCCAGAATGTGCTAATTCTGTTCGCGGGGGAGCCTTGAGATTGTATCTCGATGCTGTTGATTGTTACACCTTGGTAAGCGAGCTGGAAGGTATGGATTAGTATTAGGAGAAGAAAATCTAGGCGATTAAACACTTGTTATCACCTGATCTACTGGATACGAAGGGATTGTAGCCTTGAACTCCTGGAAGATGTCATCGATGTGGGCGTGCCACCTGTAGAAGACAGGATCTCTCATGGCAGTGGTGGAATCTCCTATAACTCCGAAGCTTTCCTAGGATTGGGGAATGATTTAGATATCTCTTTCTATATCTACAAAAAAATATGGTTTGAGAACTAACTTACGAGATGTCTATGGTCAGGATCGTGAATGTAAGAAAGGAATATGTGTCCCATGTTGTGGTAGTCCCCGTAGAAAGTCCTGTTTGGCGAGAGAATACTTGATTCCATCATGTTACCCAAAATATCTATACCTTCATTTTCAGTCAGAGTCACCCGTTGGCCATTCTCCTAAAGATAGATATAAAAATATAAATCTAGTTTAACAGTTTGCCATCCAAAACTCACAGTTTCGACGTATCCCTGGTGGATTGCTGCGAAGATCCTATCTCTCCACCTCTCCATATCGTCGATGTCCTGGTGGATTTGATCAACCTCTCGGTTCAAATTGCTGATGGTCTGGTTGGCCACCCTGGCTGGATAGCTTCTGCTGGCGACCAAACTGTCAAGTTTAGGGAAATAAGCTTCCTTGATGGGTTCCCTAAGGTTCAGCAGACGTTCCGTGCGTTTTAGGTAGTTGCAAAGACGTTCGAAGTTGTACCTGCAAAGCGCGAAACGATTGATGAATTTGAGGAGTTGATATTATTTGATCGATGATACCTTGCTATTATCTGTTGGTGCATGTAGAAAAACAATTCACCCCTTCTGTTCTTGTTTACGACGTCTCTAGGTCCATCAAAGGGATAAACCAAGTGCCAGTGCCAATGGTGGAGGTTGATGCCTAGATCTTCTCGGAAGTAAGCGACGCGATGCTCTTCTTCTAAGTCTGACGCAGTGTAGTCCCGAGGTATCTCGATAGGTGTCTTGAAAAGAATACTTGGCGTTACTTTTGTGTGGGCAATTCATCCAATTTTACTCACCCTAGATCCATCTGGTACGATAGTAGCTTCTTCACGAGCTCTGGTAAATACGGAACTGTCGACGTATTTGTCTGGGAAAGAATGGATGATGGATGGTAGATCCAGGTCTCTGGTGTCTTCACGATGCAAAAGACAAACCGATAGACAGTAGTTGAATAAGTAAGGGTTTACGTTATCCCTGGCGTAGACGCAGCAAGCAAGAAGGTCATCCACGTTCCTCATACCTATCGCGAATTGGTTATAAATATATGCTTGTAGGGTTGCGTTCACAAACTTACTCAGAGCAAGCTAGTAAGCTCTGATTACTCGAAGCGTTCACAAACGTACTTTTAGTTCCTCAGAGTATGCTCTCTAAGCATTGACCATACTCATACTCTACTCTCGGAGTAAGTTTATGAACACACCCTATGAGATCACATGTTTTCTCACCCAAGAAGATGTTGATGAGTTTCGCTGCCAATCTCCGGTGCTTTGGGATAAAGAGCGAGAAGTTTTCATGTCGACCAATGGATGTTATATCGCCCAAGTTTGGCAAAGAGATATTTTTAACGTCAATTTCCTCCCCAGCTTCTTCTCCAAAACGGCTCTGGAGGGCGACCCCCAAGGGCTTGTATCTATCAGACTAAAACAAACACAAAATAATTCAAAGACCCATAACATGAGTATTTTTTGTTGTAACTCACAAGATAGTTGTTGGGCACTTTGAAGACTGATTTCTTGTCACCTTTAGCCACGAAAACGGGCTCTTGGGGACGATCATAAAGAAGAAGCAGGTGGTTTTTGGAGTTAGAGGCAGAAGACATGGTTGACGGCTGAAGAAACATTAAATTCAAGTTAGACAATGTGAAATTCAATTTTGACTCAAGAAAAGTTGGCTTACCTATACTTTCTTCGACTTGTCAAGGAAAAGTGGAAGAGCGGAATGAATAAGAAGTGGATTTGGGCCGGTTTTATGTGAAAATTTTTGGGGATCGCGTATCTGCGGCGGTTTTGATATCGCCTAATTTGAAGGATCACACTAATTTCGTGGTTTCCTATTTTCATTACTGAGAGGTGAAAGATAATGAGGAGATAGTGAAATTTTGTTTTGTCTGGATAAGAGCATCCTGTTTTCAAATTTTGAGCACGATTCATTCTATCAGCGTTTCTGTAAAATTGGCAGGATGAAACATTCGTGATTCAGTGAACACAAACAAAATTTTGTAATTTGAAAGTGAATATTCCTTGCTGAAAGTCTGGTGATGGTCCCCTTAAAGGTATAATACATTTTTTTTATTTCTTCTGTTTTTTATTTAATTAGTTTTCTGATGTACTTGAATTCGATGTAATTTTGAAGGGAACATTTCTTCATTGTACCTTATGCGACATTCGAAACGAGAACGAATCGTTAAAATTTCCAGATGCTCTAATAGATCAGATGGCTCAATTCTTAAGGAGCAAAAGGCGAAATTTTTTTGGTTGGACTGTGGTTAAACCTCGATTTTCAAGGCGTGCTCAATAGTAAATTCGTGTGCACTCTATTGGTCCTCCTAAGAATTAAACTTAAAACTCACTTTTTTTTATCTCGGAGAAGGTAAAATAAATATTTGCTGTCTTTAACTTAATAACTATTTACTATTATATAAAATATCTATACAGTTTTATACTTAAATTGGTTAATTATCCTTTCAATATTGATTTTACAACTGGTAGAGTAGCTCAGTTAAACCGGTTGAGAATTCATTCATCTTCATTTTTCAGGATATTAAGTGTATATTAAATTAAATTCTAAAAATAGCTATATGTGATGCTATTAAGGCACCAATGACGTAATGCACTTTATGATTCCGATAAATGCATTCTACGAAATTATCTTTCACAATAACAAATTGAACAAATATAGTACCATAAAAAAAACACTTTTGCGAAATAGGTCATCTGAGAATGTAGTACCCGTTTGCAGATTTTCCTTATTCGGAATGCCGCTTCATGGGGGATTTTAATTGGTATCCGAGAATAAAATAACATGAAAAAATATTCAAAATTTGTAAGTCGTCCTTGAATATTTGTTCATAATTTGTTATCAAAGAAAGCCAAATGATTCCTACCATAAACATTTCATTCAGTACAAATATGAACCGAGCTACCCATGTTTATCATCGGTTAATTATACATGGTAGGGGTGGCAAACAAATAATGGTTTGATGGAAATTAAATAATGATATGTTGACTTATATTTGATCTCATTTTGAATGGTGATGCTATCTACGTATCTTGAAGCCACTGGTTCCATCTGGCCCTTTAGGCTGTCGTATCACATCAACTAGTTCTTCTGTTTTTTGTTTATTTATTATACTAAATCTGAAATGATTATTCAAGATAACATTGAAAAATTTCTGGAATGAAAAATTACCTTTCCTCATTTTTAGCGGAGCTTGCTTCTCCTAATATCCTTAATCTTGCTTCTGCATATTCTTGTTCTCTTTGTTGCAAAGTTTTTTTAGGTTGGAACACTTTAGAATCACAGCTGAGTTGTACAGTTTTTACAGGTCTTTTTAAAATTTTAACTGTGGGTTCAGGAGGCGTAGATCTGTGTGCATCATCACCTGTTATTGTTATACGGACAGGCTTTTTTGAGGAACAAGGTGCAATACCATTACTACAATAAGAAAAGTATTTTCACAGATTCAGTTGATGAGTTCTCTGTTTTCTTACCTTCTTCCGCTCACTCTATTGTTTGGCTCTAGTAATTTCTGAAAGTTTTGCTCCAAAACCTGGAAAATATAATTATGAAAGATAAAAAACTAACCTATAAAATTTCATTTGAATAATTTTCTAGTCACAAGAAATTGATTTGAGGGATTTTGGTTGGGACCACTGATATGGCATTTTTAGAGGTATAAAAGTTCAAATTACTTCTGTATCCAATTCTTCCCAACTATCTAACAGTTGTAAATCTTGATTGGAGGCCATGTTACGTTGGGAAAAAGGGCCATTGGAAATGCCATGATCATATGTAAATGGTGCCAAATGTCAATTGTTGTCAAATTTTTTGTAGACAAAAACATAGAAGCATTTTTTGTAATAACCTAATCAACTTTCTACGGTCTTTGAATATAAAGAGAAATTTGAAGTAATCACCATTTTAGCCACCTTCCAATAGTTATCAACTGAGTCTGAGTCTCTGAGTTTCTTCAAAGTTTGAACATCTTGTGCAGCTTTCGAGTGATGTTAGAGGTTATGTTGTAATTATTCTGTGATTTATTTTTGCCTCATCTTTCTGTGCAGTCGTCATAGACCTAATAATTTATTTAGGGCTTTTCAGTTATATTAGTGTTCTGACTGTTCTGTGTTGACAGTCATAGACAAACTTCACGGTTCACGGTATTTTGATGTGGAGGAGGTTAAAAACCCTTCCACTTTTCATGTTGATAAAAGATAATGAGAAATTTTGAAAATGACGCTAAAATTGTGGATCAACAGTGGAAATTGTATTAGTTGATTTGAGGGTTTGTGTACGGACCTGAACATTTGACGTATTGACTGCGATTTACAACTTTTAGAAATGGTACATCTTAGACTTGGAAAATGGTATGTTAAGTATTTTATTTATAATTTTATCACTGTGCGTAGGATATCCGGTCAAAATTTTATCATGAAAACTATTTCCAATTGAAATTCTTCGTCAGTATGTCCATTTGCTTTGAAAAATGTACATACTCAATTTTGGATGGTTCTAACAAGAACTGAAATCACCTTCTTTTCATTTGATATTTGTAGCATCTTTTAAGTTCATAGTTGGGCACTGTTAATCCAGAAGTATGAAATAGAATGAAAATTCGTTTTATCCTTTTATTAATTAATTCTTACAGGCCAATTAATATACTCAGGAAATAAACCATTTTATAGTTGAAATAATTTTTCTCCATCCACAGTGAGTCTTTGCCTGAATGGATAATCAGGATGCTTCTCTACACCTTTGAAAAACAGAAAATCAAAGATTCTTCCTTTTTCCCCCTTATCCAATTTATTCATTAGTTGCATATCATCTTCTATTAGTTCAAAATTAAAAATGTCTATATTATCTTTGATCCGTTTTGGGTTCAAGCTTTTAGGTATTACAACAATCCCTTTCTGTACAATATGTCTCAACAGTATTTGACCAGGGGTCTTTGCATACTTCTCTGATAGCTTTTTAGCAATAGGATGACCAAGAATATCAGGGAATTCTTCCAATTTATAGTTATACTTTGTACTGAAATGTTGGTTTGCTCCAGGGCTGCCCAACGGTGAATATGCAGTTACAGTAACACCTAGTTGCTTGCATCGATCTATCAATTCTGGTTGTTGTAGATACGCATGATGTTCTATCTGCAGTACAGCAGGTTTGATCTTGCAAGATAAGCAAATTTTTTCTATTTGTGCTATGTTGAAATTTGACAATCCTATAGATCTCACTCTTCCTTCTTCTACCTAGAAAGAGGTGAAAATGTTTTTTGACTAATATCTCTCAATGAGTTCTGTGCTGATTTGAATGTTATTCTAACTTCTTTGAAAGAGTTGAACTGGGATTTCGAGCACAAATAAACGTTCGTCCAAAGGTTAACTCTCCTCGTCCTCTTTGGTTTTTTACTGTGAAGTATCTGATAGCTTTTTCTATTGGTAAAACTAGTGCAGTGCGAGTGCATATCTTGATGTCACTACAATCATTTCAAAAGATCTGAAGCTAGTTCTACCAATTGAATTCGCTGTAAAAAAAACTTATGAGTAAAACTGGTGCGCCCTTCCAGTGAGTTTCAATAGCCACGAGTGCCGCGAGTGCGGCCAACATAAGTGAAGAGAGAGATGGAGCTAGTATGGGCAAGAAAACGTTCCTTAGAACGCCTTAGCGCTAAGCGCATACGATTTATTTCGATTTTTTTTTATATAGGTAAAATTAGAAATGAAATTTGCTTGGAAATATTTCGATAATTGATTATAAACATAATTCTTTTAATTTATTGATTTGAAATGAAAAATTCAACTATGATATAATAAATCGATTAATACATTCGAAGTTACTTTACCTGTGAAATTTCTCTTTATCTGTCTTTTCAACTCATTGCACTCTACGAGGACACCATTATTACTTTTATAATAGAAAAAGGAAACGACATTCAAAGTTTATCTAAAATTGATGAGAAAATTCTGAAAATTTCGACAAACACAAAGTGCAAACGAATGTTTTGCCCATACTAGCTCTATCTTATTTCGGCCGCACCCCCTCTCTCTCTACGCCGTGTCCATGTGTTTAATATGTCTATGCTTAAAACAGAGCAATAACTTCAAGATATCCTAATTCATATTTGATGTTCTGTGATCAGCACTAGTTTTACCATAGGAGTATTTTTTCTATGATTGGGTAAACATCTGTGTTTAATATGTCTATGATATAAACTATTGCAACCATATATATACATAGGTAATAAAACATAGATATAGGGAATGGACTGAGCATTCCCAATCTACAGTAAAAATGAGAGAAAAATGCGAAAGAGACTACCGAACATGCGGCCAGTTGTTGTCTTTTACTAGAATTTGGATTTGTCCACACTCACGTCTACGTCCATAGAAAAGAGACAAGTATTGGCCGCATCATAGCTTCCTCTCTTTCTACAGAGCAAACACTTTCATGCGGGTATAGCTCAGTCCATTCTCTATGTCATTGTTACTATAATAACGGACTTGACATGTTTCCAGAAGTGGTGCTTAGCTTACAAAATATATTTTCTAAAAAAATAAAATAATAAAGGAATATGACAACATTTGTGAAATATAAGATTATCAATGCAATTCGGAAAACATCTCTATTAGGGTGACCGGCCACCGACTACGAAGTTGATCGTTTTCAATGCAAGCCTCTGACGTAGCTTGTTATTTAGCATTGAAAACGCTCAGCTTCGCTCCTTAGAACATAGATACATGGAATGGAAAATAAACATTCCAAAGACTGGAGTGAGATAGTTGCTTAGTGTCGCCAATCACAATTGAGACAGTTGATTCGGACATCATTGGCGCATCAATTTTCAATAAGAATAGACAGGATGCATGTGAATTTTTCAATAAAACGCCACTGCCTTAGTGTCGCTCTAGACAGAGAAATATCGAATGTGTGGACTACAAACAATTCATTCGTAGCACTGAATGGCCATACCATGTATCTATGTTCTAAGCTTGGCTCAACTTCGCATTCGGTGGCCGGTCACCCTGACACTAGTTATTTGATTATGAAGTTTTCTATCAAAAATTAATTTGCATTTGAGTTCATCTGGAAACCGTATGGCAGCACTATCTAAGACTGAGTACTTCGTTTGAACCATGAATTATTTTTGATAGGTGTATGGATTATTCAGATAGAACATGTAATGTTTCATTATCTTTGGTTCAACAATTGGTAACTTAAAAATTTGAGAATTTAAACCAGTTGGTGTTTCTGCATGACCAATTTACTAATAGCACTTTTTATAGGTATACTTTCATTATCAGGAAAAATTCAGTCGATGCGATGACGTTTTCGTATTCAACAACAAGAAATTCGTTGTAATTGCTAATTTAAATTAAAAGGTACGAAAAACGTATTGGCGATAAGTAAGAATAATAGCGGAAATAGAGTAGATAACATTCCGGTGAAATTACGGAGCGCAATTCTGTACGGCCGATGCATAGCTTGAAATCAGCTTTTTGCGATTAATTTCAACTATTGATAATATTGAAGTGGCGAAAGTAGTATTAAATTTCGAAGATATGTAAGAGCAGTGGTACCACTATAAATCGACAATCTATCGACTACTTATCGATGTCGAATTCGATACGGCGTTGTCGGCAATCTAATTATACCCTACAGTTTTGTATTAACAAAATGTTCGAAGAGCGGAAATCGCTCATCTCTGGTACAAATTTTCACCTACTCGACTTACAGATAGAGAAGGAAAAAATGGGAAAAGGGGTTAACTGTCGAGTCGTGAGCTTCAAAAATTGTAACGACAGTTGATATTTTTTGGTACGAAAAGTCGAAAAATAATCCAGTTCTGTGATCATATCATCGAGATGTTAAACTGACCATGACGGTTGAAGGAACTTCTGCTGGATTTCTGTACGTAGTTTCTAATTTCGAGATGTTTCAATAACATTGGCAAGTGTGATTTTTTCTTCTATTTTTGGTGCTGAGTGCCATACAGTGACAGAGTATTTGACGATGAGTTTGTTCTTGAGTTTTATGGGAGCAGAGAATTATAAGAAAAAGGGTGCTGATAGCCAAGAGTTTCCTTCGAGGTTTTCTTGCCTTGTATTGGATTTCAGTGAATCTGCGAATAGTGGATAATCCCGAAATTTGAGTTTCAGAACACTTTTGAATATTCAACTAGATTTCAAGAGATTTCACCGGAGTTTAAGTTGTGATTTTTTTTATCTATTCATTCGATGATTTAAGATCAAATCCTTGTGGAACATAAATTATACCTGTGTTTCCATCTTGGACCAAGTGCCTATAATATCGTTATGAACGTCAAGTTGTATCGTTCCGTCTTCGTTGGTCAACGGCGCATGCGTATCCGGGTGTCCCATTAAACTGAACGGCATGTGGACGAGATACAGGTCAACGTAACTCGTTTGCAGCCTGTCCAGCGACATTCGCAGGTATCTCTCCACGTCCCTGGGTCTGTTGCCCACGTTCGGTAGTTTGGTGGTGATGAACAACTCCTCCCTCTTCAACCTGCCCTCTTCGATCCATTTTTGGATCACCCTACCGATGGGTTCTTCGGTGTTGTAGTTGAACGCCGTGTCTATGTGCCTGTAGCCCTCCTGCAGGGCCGTATTGACGGCCCTTTCTATCTCATCCGCTTGGGCCCTCCAGGTGCCGAGGCCCACTAAGGGCATCTCTTGGCCCGAATTGAGTTTGATCGTCTTCATGCCTAGTGAATAAAAGAAATATCTGACGGGGTTTATAAAGCACTTTTAAATGTTATTGGTACCGAAAGAAGACGTTTGAAAGAAGGAAGCCTCACCAGAAGGATATATTTAAACTGTCAGTTTGTAAGTAATACGTAAGTTTGGACATCTGGTAGTAACATAACTTTCAAGGATTAGTATCTCATTTCTGGAAATGTTTGATTTACTTCTTCAATTAAAAGAAATCCACAGATGGTCCGCATAGATTGCTTGTAGAAGAATGAGCTCAGTGAATTTGAAAACGAACAAAATCGTGTAAGACCGATACGGAATTGGAATTTAAAGAATTGAAATCAAATGGATTCTAATGGATCAAAACGAAATCTTTCGAACTCAGTTCATTCAGTTGATGACCGTCTGAATAAACGGAGATGAAAAGATTCTGTCTTGCTCCATTTGCAGTGTTAATTTTGAAACCCTTCTTCGATTATCTAAGAACAAACAATAAATGGGAATAATGAGATTGTTCTCGACGTCTATCACGTGATAAACGGATTATTCTTGATTCATGAAAGATGAATATCATCTTTTCGCTCGCGTGAAAAATGATTGAAACATGAGGTACTCATGTTTGCTATTGATTTAAATTGACTGAGGCGAAGAATTATTTGATGAAATTGTGAGGAGATAACACAACTCAGTTTATATGTTACATATTTTCCAAATTTACGATAATAATTTATATTGAATTAATGTGTTCTTGATGAAAATCTATCATTAAAGTAGAAACTGAATTACGTAATTTTCACTAGGATGAGTTCTAACCAATACACGTGTTTCGCTATCAACATAGCATCATCAGGTGGTTGAAGGTAACCTCCATACAAAACTTCATCTTGAACCACCTGAAGATACTATTCTGATAGCGAAACACTTGTAGTGGTTAGATAACTGATGTAATTCGGTTTCTAGTTCTTTACGATAATACGTTTCTGCTGATGGGGCCAACCCTTATTTTTCATGTTATACACCTCAATTTATTTTCGTTAAATTCATTTGAAGAAAGATTGGACTTACCCATAATTTCCAAATTTTTGGCCCCCCTGTATATTTCGGTGCAGCACTTACGTATCAGTTTGATATTCCCAGTCAGATTTGGCGTTAATTTCTGCGTTTTTCCTGTTTCTGCTGCCACTCTGACTTGAACTTCACCGATTCGATTTCGTAACCTAGGAAACGTGTATTTTCTTGGGAAAAATTTATATTTCGGCTATTTTTGTGGTTTGTCTGTGACGGAACTAACCTAGCTCACTAAAAATAGCCTCGTCGATGCGCTTGGCACCTGCTATCGATTTTCTTTTCGCGTGTGAACTTGAAAACCAGTCATAACCTAGGAATACGATGTCCGAGCCCAAAGAGGTGGAAAATTTTTTTGATTAAACATCTGTTGCGTTTTATTTTCCGATTTTCAGCGTTTAGAGTGGGCGATTTGAAGCCAAAAGCTGCGACAGTCGTTGCTGGATCGTATTCGATATGTACCAAATTTCATCAATGTGAATCTGTTGGTTTTTGAGAACAAATCTGGACGGCAGAAGAGTCAAAGGACGCATCATTATTATTGAAAATCTCATATTTGAAAGTCTGTATGGTGGACTCGTTAACCACGAAATTTCATGTACATAAGTTTTTTTTTAATGGAAAATTTTCACCAGTATCATGAGAAAGTTATCTGAATACCATTTTTCATTGTTATTCTGACACTATATACTGAGTCACATGAAACTTCAAGAAAGTTTATCTTCCTCCCCAGCGGATCAGGGTATGGCTTGATAGGGCCCTAAATTATTTGAAACACGTGGAACTTTGAGAGTGTCAAGTGCCAAATATGCTTTTCGGTTACACTCGGACAACTACACAAAAAGTGTAGATTAATATCCATAATGCTCAATGGGTGGAAAATCAGGACATCTTGGTGACCGAGGTTACAAATCGATCAGATTGTGTAGTAGACCAACATAAACCTGGAACGATGAAACCTGACGTAGGAATCGTAGAACGGAACTTGAATGATTCTATGATGCCTTGCGTTAGGCGGTCATGTCGCCTGTGAAGCCAGATTGCCGATAAGAAGTGTTTAGTTATTATAGCAAATTCATGGCGGGACGACACGCCAATAATGAAAGATCAACAGTCTGAACGTTTCACCTGGTACTTCATTTCCATTCATATATTTTACTCCCCCTTCTTGATATTTCAGTTATAGTTATACGCGCATTGTAAAAAATTTATGATAACACTTGTGACTGTTCGATAAGGCAAATGTAAAATGCATCATAAGCTTAGGTAAGTGAATATTTCGATAATTCATTTATAACACACTATTATTTTATTACACGTTAAATATCAGCGGTTTTCCTTTCAATCTGACTGTAAATATTGTTTTTCTGATAACTGGATTAATTTGTCCATACTTATACGAGACTAGTTTCGATACAGTAAGAAAGTCAGTTATGTCTTCTACATAAACTTTTTTCTCATAATATTGCATTTTTTTAATTATCCATCTACAGGGTGTTTCATCATAAACTGGACAAACATATATGGTGGGTAATTGACACCAGGAGAATCACTTTTTATTATGACATATACCCCGTTTTCGACGCATAAGCGAGATGTAGGGAGTTCAACGTCGTATTAGAGCAATATTCTAATGATATAAATGTATAAACCTCAAAGTAACGGTTTCTGGTCACATCGGAGTATTTCCAAGTGCTCGATTCAGAAAAGATGAAGAACTTCCAAAAAATTTTTTCAAAATGGCGGAAAACCTTCAATATCCGTGATTTTCTTTTTTCGGTTGCCAAATTGAATTTCATTTTCTGAATGAATACAATATTCGAATAATTTCTGTGGAGAAATTTTTTCATAAATCGAACAAAACTTTTTTTTACATGTCTAGAGCGAAAAAAAATTCCACCCGAAATTGTTGAAAATAAATATTTAGTGTTAGTGTATAAATAATAATGAATTGTCCGTTTATTCAAAATAATGTTAAGTTTGGTTTATAAAAGAACTGCATAATGTGTTTTTTTTTTTTTTTGATTGTATATTATTCATTGTAGGCTACGTTCGGCCAGTAGACACCGGTATAGAGCGAGTCGAACTAAAATTTTATCACAGATCAGCTTGGGCTAATTGAGCCTGTACAAATTGGCAATTTTTGAATGAACGAATGACAAATGTCAACCACAAAAGTCATGTTAAAAATTTGAATTTGAATGCAATTTGTTCGAAAATGTATATGAATAGATAATTCTTAGTGTGGATTAAACGGAAATTTTACAGTTTTATGAAAAATTTGCTTATAAGTTGTTTTTTTATGGTTTGTCTCGTTTCATAACCCTATTTCTACACAAACTCCTTTCGCGCCCCACCTTCAGAGCTGGGGCTCAGAGAGTTGATTCCAAAAACTCTACTCTGTCTGGAACGAACGACAACTATTAACACTTTTTGTTCTGAAACATGCCCGAACGACACGGAACAAAAAGTGCTTATAGAGTCTACTGGCCGAACGCACCTCTCGATACCAGTTTAGGGTACTGTTTAGAGGATTATGAATGTAAATTGTTTATGTATTCATAATTTCTTTGAATAAATCATTAAAAAAAATATAAGATTGCTTCAAAGAAACAGGTTGTTGAAATAAATTCTAATGCAGATAAGACGAGAAGTCATATTTTCATAACAGCTACAGGATTTTTTTCTGGTATTAAAGATATAGTCCACCTCGTGTTGAGAGAACATGAAACCTTTCAAGTGGTCCGAATATTACAAAAAGATGTTTCCAAATTTTCCTCTGGAATGGCTCAAATATAAAATACCACCCTGTATTAGAACTGTCAAAAGAAAATCAGATTTTCATTCATCTTTTGATCTCCTCCATCATCATGAATCGTGTGGATAAGTGTGAATTATTTATTATTCTACATTCTATCGAACATTTAAACGTTTATGAGCCTTATTCCTATTGATTCCATTCCGGTAATGTACAAAATCTGAAACTTCTATTATCGAAGCCCGAATAACTCGATTATGCAAATTGAAATAGGCCATTGTGAATGTTAATCTTCTTAACAATTGCAATGTTAACGACTGTAGCGTATGTTCCAACAAATTAGTTCATTTCATTCTGATAGTGACGATCATGGTTAATATTGCGATAGTGATGCTTGAAAGGAGTAACGAACACCGAACATAAATTTATACCAAGAACGACTTTCATTGAATGAATTGATTTTTCGAAAAAAATTCTTCACTTAGCAAGCTATGGAATTCTGAGAAATGATTCTCTATCCAGTACTCTAATATTTTCAGATTCGACAGGAACTGTCGACTACCAAACAGTTTCTTGATAAGTCTCTTCAATTTCAAAGTTTTTTTTTCTCGTACATAAAAAAACACTTGAAGGGAATTTAAAATTCATTTGAAAACTAGTTGCTAGCCATTTTGCAAGAATGTGCTCTCACCCCGCTCTGTGATCTTGTGACTTCATTCCTGGAACTATGGAGAGTAGAGAGAAGGAGAACGATCGCTGCTTTGAGGCCATAAATTTTTTTGTCCCCTAAAATATGTACCAATATGGTAGTTCATAATTTTGCCAATAGTCACGTTGGCGATCACGGGATGACGAAATTTTGATTTAAACTAGTTGAAGTTGGCTGAGTGAACTGCCTTCCTGGTGACAAATGATTAGAATATCATAAGAGAATAACATATGACCATGGTGAAATGTTGAAGCGTGCGCTAGTGTAAGGGTGTTTTGGCATCGAAAAGAAAAGGAGAAGAGATAAATTTCCGAGTGCATTTTTGAGAGAAAATTGAAAAAAACCTTACCTCAAGAATCGACTCGGAATCAATTTGTGTGTCAAGAGCACTTTTGCGATGAAGATATCAAAAAAGATGATGGATTCATTATAAACGAAATCGAAATTGTCATTCCTCGTAAGGAGTGGACTTTTCTGAATAAGAATATCTAACCAATAAAACTACATGTTTCAGAAGTGGATATTCTGGAAGAACTTCGTTGGCATAACATAATATTTGGTTCATAAAGGTTCTCAGCTGAGTATTGGAAACATAATCTACTCTAATAAGTGATAAATTTGAGATGACTACCTTTTGTTGTCTTGATATGTTCTACTCCTCACTTCGAATGTATATAATTTTGAAACTGTAATTTCCTTATTGTGGAAAGCAAAGTGTGTAGAAAAAAACTGTTGTCAGCTTCGAACATTTATTTGAAGTTTGACAGTAATTTATCACAGTGATAAGTCAGTTTTTCTTTAACAACTGAATGCCTTTTTGTTTTACGAGTCAGGAGCAAGCTGATATCCATTTCTGTTATGGAGTGGCGAAAGGAAACTCGGCGGAAGCAGCTAGGGAGTACCGAAGAAGATTTCCGAGAAGACGCCATCCGCATTCCTCAGTGTTTGTCAACATTCACCAACGACTTAGACCTAATGGACTTAGTACTAGACCTGATGAACGGCCAAATAGGGTGAATATTAGGCAAGAAAGGAACAATAACAGGATTCTTCGTGAATTTGATAGGAATCCAACAAGCAGTCGAATAGCAGCTCGCACACTTCAATTTTCTGAGTCAAAAATTCTTCGAGTTTTAAACACAACAGCGGAGGTTATTTTTTTGCCAATGGATTCTTCGTTCCATTGAGCAGAATAGAGACTTTTTAAATACCATATTCTGGACTGATGAATCCTGTTTTACTCGTCGGGGCGTGGTAAACTTTCATAACCAGCATGTATGGGCCCACGAAAATCCACATCCCATTCGACCAAGAAATTTCCAAGTAGAATTTAGTGTTGATGTTTGGCTTGGAGTTTATGATAATCACCTATTTGGACCCTATTTCTTACCAGAACGAGTTAGTGGTGAAAATTTTTTACAATTTCTAATGGCAGAGCATGCAAATATGTGGGAAAATATTCCAGTAGAATCAAGATTAGCGGCTTGGTTTCAACTTAACGGTTGTCCAGCTCACTTTCATAGAAATGTGAGGAACTGGTGGGATAATAATTTTCCAGAAAGATGGATTGGACGTAATTGGCCAGTCAGTTGGCCTCCACGGAGCCCCGATATTACCCCTTTGGACTTCTTCGTATGGGGGTTTTTGAAAGAAATCGTATATGTGACTCCTTTGAACTCAAGGGAAGAACTTATTGGCCGTATTCAAAATGCTTGCGAATTAAGAAATCGAAATTTAGCTGCTGCTTTCGGATCTGTTATACGTCGATGTGAATTATGTGTTCAGCAAAATGGTTCATACTTCGAACATCTTCTTTAAGTTCGTTTTGAGTGTGGTTGTTAGTGCTTATTTTTCTTTAGTTACACGTTTCGTTCACAAAAATAGTCTTATTATTATGAAACTACCATATCAAATTTTGGCGATTTCTTCATGCATGAGAATGTGTTTTATTTTTTTAACCGGAAACGGTGCCTCGTACAGCCAAAAGTCAAGAGATCGAATTTAAATAGTAGATTTTATTGTCGGAAAAACCAGTGGCGTATCATTTTTTAATCTGAAAATATTCAGTATCGCTGCAGTACGGACGCCACTGGTAGAATAGAAAAGAAACTAGTAAGCCCAGCGATCTATTTTTTCGGTGAATCCATTTTTTACAACCAAATCAATAAAAAAAAGTCATAAGCGAAAATAAAATCAATCAATCAAATCAACCCGATTCATACACTGTAGTGATGTTTACCCCCGAGTCGGGGGCCCCGACCGTCCAGTTTCAAGAACGACTATTCCACCACGGTCAATACCGTATGTATGATATCAATGCTGCAGTCTGTTAATTTTTTCCCTTATTTAGAATAGAATGCCGAAGCTATATAGCTTCCTTGCATATGCAAGGATAGATGGAGTGAATTCTTAGCAAGGATTATAAATTAGGGTTTATAATCTATAATTTCATACTATTTTTTTCTACTCAGAATATTTTACGGATTTCAACTCCAGGAAAAATATCAGTTCAAAATAGACGGTCAGAGAAATTGATGGATAGAGTAAATAAAGAAATGAATAAATATCCTAACATAATATCTAGGGCTGAAAGCCCTAGAGCCGCAGCTCTAACGATTAAAATGAACCACCACTATCCTGTAGACGATGGAGAGCATGTTCCTCATATTTAATACGGCTGGCCAATAAAATTGATAGAGAAATGTATCAGATTTACTCAGAAAAATGTTTATTTCTTCATCTCCATCGTAAAAAGAACATCAATTCATTTTCATCGTTGAAGGTGGTTTTTCTGAGTATATTCCTTTATCCACCAATTTTATTGGCCGGTCATTTTAAACTTGAAAAATGAGGAATATGCAATACATTGCAGACTGGATATCAATTTCCTTGGCAGGATCTTTTGAACTGATTTATCTTCTGGAGAAGGAATCCTTAAAACATTCAGAATAGAAGAAAAATCGGTTCATTTGATCGTTGGCGGTGGCGTTCTAGGGCGGTCAGAATGAAACAAAATTTTTTATGAGTACATTCCTCTATCCATCAATTTTCTTGGCCGGCCATACTGAACTTGAAAAATGAGGAATAAGCGCTTCATCGTAAACTGAATAGTTCATTTTTATCCTCGGAGCTGAACAAAAAATTATGTAAGGGATATTTTAGTTTTCCCTCTATGTTCTTGAGCCATCCATTTTTTTGGCCGACTGTTTTGAACTGACCTATCTTGTGGAGAAGGAACCTTTAAAACATTCCCCTATTCACCAATTTTCTTGGCCAGACATACTGAACTTGAAAAATGAGGGATATGCGCTTCATCGTGGACTGAATAGCTTATTTTTATCCTCGGAGCTGTAGTATGAACGAAAGATTATGTTAGGGATATTTTAGTCATCCTTCTGGAGAAGGAATCCTTAAAACATTCTGAATAGAAAAAAATCGGGTAATCGTTGGAGGTGGCATTCTAGGGCTGAATACTTCATTTTGATCGTCGGAGCTGTAGTATGAACAGAAAAATTATGTTAGGATATTTTTGTCATCCCTCTATGTACTTTAGCGATCAATTTCCTTGGCAGGATCTTTTGAACTGATTTATCTTCTGGAGAAGGAATCCTTAAAACATTCAGAATAGAAGAAAAATCGGTTCATTTGATCGTTGGGGGTGGCGTTCTAGGGCTGTCAGAATGAAACAAATTTTTTTCTGAATACATTCTGATACATTCCTCTATCCACCAATTTTCTTGGCCGGCCATTCTGAACTTGAAAAATGAGGAATAAGCGCCTCATCGTAGAATGAATAGATCTTCGAAGCTGTAGTATGAACAAAAAAAATTATGTAGGATATTTAAGTCATCTCTCTGTGTACTTTAACCACCAATTTCCTTGGCCGATCATTGTGAACAGACTTTTCTTCTACAGAAGGAATCCTTGAAACATTCTGAATAGAAAAAAAACAGAATATCGGTTCATTTTGATCGTTGGATCAATTCAATTCAATATATTTCATGCTATTACAAATATACATTTGTTTGCACACGTCATTATAATTATTACCACTATTAATTTAGTATCACAGTTGCTGTAGTCTAAAATTACAGAGATATACTACACAACTTAACATAAATAAAATAAAATTTGACAAGATACTAATAATATTAATAATCTTGACCCTCAGTCACAACCACACGAAACGCATCATTTGGGTATCGTTGGAGGTGGGGTTCTAGGGCTTTCAGAATGAAACAAAAATTTTTATGAGTACATTCTGATACATCTCTTTATACAACAATTTTCTTGGATGGTCATTCTGAACTTGAAAAGCAGGAGGAATATGAGCGTCATCATAATATGAAAATCAATAATGAAATCAGGGATTATAAAACATGATCTACAATCCTTGGTATGAAATGAGTTTTTTCCTTCCTTAAACTTAATTATAATTATAATTATTCGGTTCGCCATCAAGACAATAGTCTTAATCATGAATCAATTTGGAATGTTAGAACATTACAGTTTGATTATTCAATGAGCTGCGATTTTCAACATCATGCATTTTGGATTTCAGGATAAAGAATATATCATAACATTGAATAATTTTCCTTGGATAGATTTTCCTTGAACAGATTTTTCTTAGATACCTGAAAACTCCCACCTGAGTGTGCTTAAACCCTTTATTTACTCAAGATGTTTCTATATTTTCCTTCATAATCTAAGTCAATTCAATTGTTTACGAAACTGAACATAACCTCTCAATGTAGTAATTGTGAAAGATCCTCATTTTGAACTTACTGTACATAACTGGCATGGGGAAAAATTGTTGGGCAGTGAGAATAAGAAAGATTCGAAGTTGATATTATTGCAGTTTTAGGTCTAACTGTTATATAAAAGTACAAATCTGGGCCAGCTGATGACTTGAGTTAGACCCATTTGCACCAAACGCACTTAGTCTTAAGTGTCCCTTAAAATGAACCCTTAACTTAAATTACGTTGCACCAACTGTTAAGTGACATTTAAATGGCTAAAGGCTGATTCATGCTAGACCGTGTCGGGTCCGAACCGGGACCCGGACGGGACACGGTAAAAGAATTATATGAGCAATTTCAATTGACCCATCCACGCTACACCGGTTGGGACACGTGCCGTGCCCGTGTTTTCAGAGTGGCGACCCGGTTGCAACGGCCCGGAGTCGGTCCCGGCCCGGCTCCGACACGGTCTAGCATGAATCATCCTTTAAGCTAGCCTTAAATTTAAGCGCTCCTGTAATGACCACTTAGGTATTTAAGGGCGAGATTCTAACCTAAAATAATTTGTTGAACTCATAAACTGGCTGCAGAACTGCTGTGGTTTTTCTAATAACGTCAAGTACTTTTTATTTGACAATCCATTTCATTATCAATAATAATGCTAATTCAGCAACAAAAAGTTGTCACTCTTTGATAATAATACTTGATACTGACTGAGAGGACAATAAAGTTAGGTTAATGAAATGAGAACGATCATCTGCAACCGGCCAACCAATGAAGAGGTTTTATTGGACTAGAATGAAGTTGGACCAAAATAAAAACTGAAATATCACTAGATATGAAAGCTTAAGGGCCCCTTACTTAAGATTCTGTGAAGCCGCAGTCGTGCAACTGACAATAAAATTAGGCGTCCATTAACTTTAAGCTACGCTTAGTTAAGTACCCATTTTAAGGGGGATTGGTGCAATCGGGCCTTAGGTACATAGATAGGTAACGTCAATGACAGCTGCTGATCTCCTTTGGCTGTTTCGCGAAAATGGACCTTACCGACTCGAGTGATAAGAAACGGCAACCGGCCCCGGGTGAAGCTGGATGCGTTTACATTCGTGTTGAAAAATCTTCGAATTTCTGAAACTTTTTTCTCGTATTTCCTATCTGTTTTCCGAGTCGAGAGTAGTACGCGCCTATGGTCCGGTTATTCGTCTTTCGTTTTGCATTTTTCGCGGACACGGACGTGCGGCGGTTTTCGAAGAAACAGAGAATTCCCGAACCTCTAAATCAGCTGATTTTCCCCTTTTACCTCTCCCACTCGGTGCTTACGAAATTAGTAGTAGGAGAAAATGATATTATGCAAAAAGTGCTCCTTGACGTTCAAAACCTATTTTATAAAAATATTTCAAGCAGTGTGAAAGTTATTAATAAAAAACATTTTTTTTTCTATAATTTCAACACCCCGTATCTCGGAGAGGAAACATTTCTCGAGATATGTTTATATGTCAATCTAGGGCTTATTTTTGATATGGAATACGTGGTTAAAATTTCTTGGTTACGATCTGTACCACCCTGTAGAAAGAAACGTATTTGAAGGATCATCAGAAAAAACTACGGTGACACATAATCTAAAATAAAATTAAGGTTGTTCATTTCGAATTGACGCTTAAATCCCCACCCCTTATGGATAAAAGTAGCGATCGCAGCGACTCCTACCCTACGTTCCCCGTTTTTGGAGACACATTTTTAGTAGGGCGATCGTTCTCCTCTCTACTCTCCATACCTGGAACATCCACGCGTTAACCTATACATATATTGCAATCTGGCATCAATTGTCAAAATCTTGTAATTTTCTGTGATCATCGATACCTTCCAGGAATTTCGGGAGATGACTTATCTCCAGGTGCCTACAGATTATTCTGACGTAACTATGGTCCGACCATATGCTATCATCAACTGAATAGGTGGTGCAAGTACGTTCTTCGAGAACGGAGCTGCTCACTAGAGCAATTTGTCCGCTTAACGACCGCCTAAATATCCGAAAAATCAAAACGAAAAACGTACAGATTACTCTGACGTGACGTGGCCCACTTCATAATGCGCATGATTCAAAAATCTAACATAGGATTTTGCGCGGAAGCGTTAAAATTGTTCTGATAATTGTTACATATTTGAATCATGCCCATTATGAAGTGGGCCACGTCACGTCAGAGTAATCTGTACGTTTTTCGTTTTGATTTTTCGGATATTTAGGCGGTCGTTAAGCGGACAAATTCCTCTAGTGAGCAGCTCCGTTCTCGAAGAACGTACTTGCACCACCTTTTCAGTTGATGATAGCATATGATCGGACCATCGACCGCCATAGTTGGTCAGTGGGCTGTAGTTAGAAATTATCAATGTTTATGTTCTTCATGAACCGATTTTTGGATATTTCGCAATGATTTTCTACAAAGAGAGGTCCACCGAGTCTGAAATTTCTTCGATATTTTTTGGACGCCTCGAACTTCTCGAAAATAGCTCCTGCATAAATCGATGTTTATTGTTCTTAGGTTATCGTCCATTTAGTTAGATGAAATGAAAGAATATTGGGATTCTTGGACTAACTTTCTTTATTGTTCTTCAATACAACGCCGACGTTTCGAAACGACTTGTTTTTTTTTCAAGGCTAAAAATTTAAACACATTGAAATTTTTCATTCGAGATCATTCGTGCACACAATTACCTAGTATTCTGAACAATATCGTCGATATAAATTTAATTTGGTTTCATATCTCAAAGAGATCTAATTTTTTTAAAAACTTTTAACGTTGTTTCAGGAAGACGCGGAATATTGGCTATGACAGATGACGTCGTTGTTGGCATGTGACATAGAAATTTTGACGTTCGTCGAGTTCGTGTTCATCTGTCACCGCCACTAGTCTTTGTCAGGGGTGTACTCTACTATATCAGGAAATTCCGTATCGATTGATCAATGAAGGTTAAAAACACAAAATATACAAAAACCTACAGAAATATGCAAGCATATGTAAAAAAAAAACATCTCAATTATACGGTGTCAATCACAGACTCATCAATAAAACTTGATCTCGAATGAAAAATTTTAATCTGTTTAAATTTTTAGCCTTGAAAAAGAAACAAGTCGTTTCGAAACGTCGGCGTTGTATTGAAGAACAATAAAGAAAGTTAGTCCAAGAATCCCAATATTCCTTCATTTCATCAATGTTTATGTTCTTCATCAACCGATTTTTGGATATTTCGCGATGATTTTCTTCAAAGAGAGGTCCACCGAGTCTGAAATTTCTTCGATATTATTTAAACGCCTCGAACTTCTCGAAAATAGCTCCAGCATAAATCTATGGTCCTTATTCTTTTATTGAGCTCATTGACCGATAAATCACTTTCATTATGTATCCGATCCAGGCAAACTGTGAACAAACAATTCATCCTGACCCTATCCATCGGTGTGACGGCTGGTTTTGTGGTAGCCTATGTCCTCCTAACCCCGGACGCCATACGTCGTATAGACTTCCATACCAGCCAAGAGATGGCCCACTTGGCCGGCCCCACTATGGATCCGGGCGATCATAGCATAGAGGAGGAGTTCCACCAGATGGAAGACAGGGAGGTGGCGAACAGGATGTACAACAAGGTCAGGATACTGTGCTGGGTGATGACCGGGCCGAACAATCACGAGAAGAGGGCGAAGCACGTGAAAAACACGTGGGGAAAAAGGTGCAACATCATACTGTTTATGAGCTCCAAAGAAGGTGCGTGAAGCCCCAACCTAACCCATAAGAAGGGGTTGTTTGATTGAATTTATCCCGAAGAAAATTGTCCTATTTTTGTTGAAACTTCTAGTCTCGTTTCAGATCCCTCATTACCAGCTGTAGCTTTACCTGTAGGGGAGGGGAGGGACAATCTCTGGGCCAAAACAAAAGAAGCATTTAAATACGTGTACAACAATTACAAGGATAAAGCAGACTGGTTCATGAAAGCTGACGACGATACGTAAGTTTGAAAGGATAACATGTATTCGGCAAACTAACCAAACAGTTCTGTTCAAGATATGTCGTTTTGGAGAACTTGCGATACATGTTGTTACCATACAAATCCTCGGAACCCATATATTTCGGATGCAAGTTTAAGCCTTACGTGAAACAAGGATATATGAGTGGGGGTGCGGGCTACGTTTTGAGTAGGGAAGCTCTGAATAGATTCGTTGAGGTAAAATTTGACTTCATAACGAAGTTTGGCTTTTATAAACTAAAGTTTTCGTAGGTGGGACTCAATAACTCCACTGGGTGCTCTAAGAAGAATAGCGGAGCAGAAGACGTGGAAATGGGCAAATGTATGGAGGCTTTGAATGTGGTAGCTGGGGATTCGAGGGATCCCATGGGTAGGGGAAGGTTTTTCCCGTTTGTGCCTGAACATCATCTCATACCAGGACACGTGAACAAGGACTTTTGGTATTGGCAGTATATTTATTACGAGAGCAAAGAGGTTGGTATGATTTCGGGAAGAATATATAGCTATAATTTATCCATTTTGATTTAAACAGGGTATGAATTGCTGCTCTGACAACGCTGTTTCTTTTCACTATGTAAGTCCAAATCAGATGTACGTACTAGAGTATCTCATTTATCATTTGAGGCCGTATGGAATTTCTTTTCACGTCGACATGCCTCAAGAACTGCAGGATTCGGTTCTTGGGAACTTGAATAAGACGTCGAGTAGGTAAAAAGTACTGAAAGCTAAAAGGCTGTGCTAGAACTAAGAAATTGTATATACTTATTCTAAGGATTATTTCGTGCCCTTGTCATGAGTATTAATGATGTGGCTATTTTACTTTAAAAGACAGGTATTTGAGGCCAGGAAAGGGTGGGAGATTTTTATTTGTGTGTGATAAAAAAGATGCTGATTGGAAGAATTAATTACTCTGATATTCATACCTGAGTCCTCGTCAAAAGGTAATTTTTTTATTATCATGCAAAGACCATTTAACCTGCAGATTTTACAGTTGATTACATGATGCAAGATTTGGCAGTAATACAGCAGTTTCATAACATTTTAATCCTGTTTGAAGATACACATAGATTCAAAAGTTTTGCATCACGCTAAATCTCCGAAAGTAATTTTTTCTTAAAAATTATTGGAGTATGTACTAATCAATGGATCAGTTTCAAGTGAAAAAAATGCACCAACAGTTTTGTGCAAACTTTATTTCTCACTTTTTACTTTTATTTCAGAAAGAGTATTATTGAGAAAAAGATAAAGTTAAAAAATGATTCTTTTCTTTGGAAAATGATAACCAGAATACGGCTTAGTAATGAGTATTTCCCCCTCTAGTATCTATGCAAGCTTGAAGACGCCTACCCATACTGGTTACCAAATTAGCGATATGCTGCTGAGGGATATTGAGCCATTGTTCCTGAGCGGCTTGAACAAGGTCCTGTAAACTTCTGGGAGGATTCCTGCGGGCTGCTATTGACCTGCTTAGCATGTCCCAAGCATGTTCTATGGGATTCACGTCTGGAGATAGAGCGGGCCAGTCCAAACGATTGATGCCTTCAGTTTCAAGATATTCATTTACAGCTTTAGTGCGATGAGGTCGGGCATTATCATCCATAAAAATGAAAGGTTCTCCAACAGCCGCTCGCTATAACCTTATGTGAAGATGTAGAATCTCCCTGATGTATCTATCACCAGTCATTGTGCCCTGAATATGAATTAAATCTGACTGACCATTGGACATGATATCAGCCCAAAACATGGCACTTCCTCCGGCAAAGGGAGGCACGGGACGAGCATGGGCGAGTTGAGCTGCTCTCGGTTCTCTCCACACACGAATCCGATAGCTATCCTGTATTAAACATATTCGGGTCTCATCGGAAAACAACACAGAATTCCAAAATTCTTCGGGCAAGGCCATGTGCTCTCAAGCCCAATGTAGATGGCGGGTTATGTGCTCAGGTTGTAGTCGGGGAACCCTAAGTGGTCGACGACATCTCAAACGCCAGTATGCGTCTCTGTAAAGTAGGGAGCGATACAGGAATCTCCAAGGCATGTCCCATATCTCTTTGGAGTGCTGGCAATGCTATGGTCGGGTTTCTCCGCACAATTAAGTGAATATAATGGTCTTGTCGTTGATTGGTGACACGCCTTTTACCGCTCCTTGGCCTGTCTCGAACAGAATTGGTCTGAAGATAGCGATGTCCGAGATACGTCACTTTGTGAAACACCAATTCTATTAGGTACAAACCTTTGAGAATGGCCTTCTTCAATTAGAGACACAATTCTTGCACGATCAATCTCACTTATCACTCTACGATTCATGTCGGCAGTAAAAATCGTTAAATTCAAGTGCATCTTCTAACGAAATAATCGATCTTAAAATGTAATCCCTCCAAAAATATTGTAAACATATGTTTATTGCAAAAAATATATGTGGATTCGTGAAGATAAACATTAATAAACAAACCCACAAAAAATTGTTGATATTGAAAAATTCCTTCATATGAAATTAAGGTGATGCAAAACTTTTGCATCTATGTGTATTTCCGCGAGTTTAAACATTATCTTTCAGTTTTATTGTGTGAAGAACGAACTGCAGCTCTTCAGAACGTTCCTCACAAGGGGAACTCGTTTTTATTTTTTGCGATGGAACTGACGGAGGCATCTGGTTTTTACTGGGCGCATAGATATTATCAAGTGGAATAACTTCAAGAGGTAATGGCGGGTTAGATCGAATCTGATTTTTCCATCATTATTTTTTTAAGTTCAGAATAACTCGATTATATTTTGGTTTGTTATCAATAAATGAACGTTAATCGATCATAGCTCGTACAACAATGAACTCCCAAATTATATGGATTTCTCAGTCGCATGCTATTGGCTGATTAACATTTGATGAACAAATAACAAACCTCCACTTTAAAGTAAAGACTTGAAAATAAGCTATTGATTTGGAAGATTCCAAATCTTAACAAATAAGAGATTTTTATGAAGAAAGGACATGATTGATATTCAAGCAATTCTGGTGGCATCTTTTGTCATATGGTAAGATAGACATGTTTATATAAATATTTGTATACTTTGTACTTATAAGTAAGTCCCCCATTATCTGACTATTGTACTTAAAGAATGCCATTCGTAATGCCTAGTCTATGAGCCAGGCTGGTTCTTGGATGTGCTCATTTTAATTTGATGATTATTCAGTATTTCTTTTATAGAAAAATCAAATTTTAGGTTAAGTTAACTGTCAAGTTTATTTATGACAAATACATGTGATCTTTGAATAGTCTGTTGAAATTTTCTTTTGTTCTTACGTTTTTTAATTATGTCTCAAAAAGGTTCAGTGACAAAAGGAATTTTTTTCTCTTTACACTTAAATTCCATAATATATTTTCAATATTCAATTTCACAAAGATAACATAAAGCTCTTGAATAATGATAATTACAATATAAAACTCAACTATTTTGTCAACTCCTCGATTACATTTGAGTTGGAATAATCACAAAAAGGAATGAATGTGAAATATGCAGTCTTGTTTTCAAATTAATAAATGCACTTGAATGAAAGTAAAATTGTCTCACAATAAAGGCTAAGTACAAATTCCATGGTAAATCATAGGTAACTTAATTATCCAGCTAAGCGTAATTCAGATTTTAAGTTTGGAAATGCTTGAAGCAATATAAATGCACAATCATTATTACTGTGTCCGAATTATGAGGAATCATCACAGTTAAACTAAACATAAACTATATAATAATAAATTAAAAATAAGTTAAATAAATAATCAAAAAATGAAACTAACCTAAACCCGTTGAATTTCAAATAGTTTCACATCAGTATCGTACCATATTGGAGGGTCGACGTTTCTGAAAAACTCAGTTTTAATATTTAGCAAATTAAAATATCATACAGCTGATTACCTCAAATATATAACACCCCACATGTATGTACGAAACCATGTCGTCGTTCCCGAATTAGCTTGATATTTTCTTATCAAAATCGGGTGAGGAACTGGCAAGAGACCGACCAAAGTACCATGTTGCAAGAATTTCAAGATTTCACTCTCGTCAGTCAGACCCCTGTAAAAAACTTCAACTTGACGACATTGCATTGGACTAAATAAAAATTGACCTACTTGTCAATGCAAATTTTTTCCACTTGAGGCACCAAGACTTGAAGTAGCCTCATTATGGTTTGTAAGGGTAATTTGGATTTCCAAGAGTGAACCCATTCTCCAGTAGGTACCCATTGGTTGTTCGAACCCTCCGGTACTTCGGTAACTCTAAGGCTGTTTTTCTGCGGGCATATATTTTTTTTTTAATTTGAACATTTGTGGCTTCTTGTATACTTACAGTGGCCACACTACGTTTTGAGTAGGTGCTTCCAACCATACTGCTGCTGGGACTTTTGGAACGGGTTTCTTTGGTGTCAGGTGCCGCCTATTGTCAAGTTGTCAATATCAAAGATGAAGCATTAGAAAATTATTGAGCATTATTGGAATATTCAAAGTGATGTTACCTCATTCTTTTGACCTGGTAGTATATCGCAGCTTCCTTCTTGACCCATATCTGGAGCATTAATGCTTACAGTGGTCATTCCATTTGTCAATGTAACCTGCTCAAAATGCTGGAAGTTTGGATGCGCGGATTCTCTCTCAGTCATTTGCGCAATGTTTGGCGTATCAGCCAAAGTCGCTTTCAGAGTTCCAGGTTCAGCTGGAAGAGCTGGTTTCGACCCTTCCATAGGTACTTCGGAAACGTTCTCATGAGAAACTCCCGTAGAGAGCTTTTTAGCCCTTTTGTTCAGAGATTTTGATATCGTGCCATAATCCACAGGCAGATTAGCCAGACTGTGAAAAACTTGACGTTTTCTGATGATAGTGTAAACCAGATTGGAGTTCCCGTCAAACTGGTATTGGATAATGTTGTTGAATATTTCGAGAAGGAAGAAAACCAAATGGTGGTTCGATGGGGAAGAGAATAAGAACCAAGGAGTGCTGAAAGCCTCTAGAAGATGCAGAAGTTTAGTGCTGGCAACCATTGAGAGAGTCTTCAAATATGGGGAAACTGGAAAAAAGGAACTATTTGAATGGTTCACATGCTGGTATTGCTGAATCAGTATATGATCAAGATGTCGCGCAAATGATCGCCTGTTTCTATGACGACCTAAAGGATTAAGGATAAAGAATTTCTGAAGAGCCGAAGCAGAAAAGTTACGAATTGTATCGCGAGTATCACCATCTTCAAGAATTAAAAAAAAATACATGCTGTCGTCTGATAACTTCCAAACCCGTATGGCTAATAACGTACAATTCTTCCCCTTCAACATGGTGCTCCTGGATCATTCCTACGAATTCCAAATAAATATCTGCGTTTATTTTTTTAATGGCGGTATGCACCGTTTGATTGAACGAAGTTAAAGCTCTAAAACGACGTTTAAGCATAGAATCTCTATGAAAAAAAGGATGTTTCCCTCTCATGCCCAATTTTTTTTTTCTTTTTTAAAATTATTTCCGTATAGTTTCAAGTTAACTTATGTATAATCTACATCTTTTTTTCGCAAATAGTTAACTGATTTACATTAACACCTGTTCTCACAAAATGAACCTATACTGAAGGCGGACATGGGCAGTTGAACTAAACTGTTCATAGGGAATAATTTTGTATCCACTTATATGCAACCAGTCTCAAGGCGGAATTGGGTATTAGAGGGCTAAGGAATTGAATCTCGTTTAAAGAAACGGTGCATATGGCCATAAGACTACTTTTTCGATTAAAATTCAGGTGACCAGTTATTCGCATGATATGATTTGTTCTGACTTAAATCGGTAGTTTCTATGACAACGCTACGGGATCTTGTATTTTCCGAGCAGAGGGGGAAATGTCATGAATTCGAACTTTATCAAAAAATCATCGTTTTCAAAGTAGATTTCGAAATATTCGAAGCTATTTTTGGAAAATTTTGATTTAACCAGAGGTGGCACTTTTCGACGACGTTTTTGAAGTAGATGTGAGAAAAATGTTCATTCACTTGAAAAATCGCGTATGGTGGATTTATATCGCGTTTTTTCTCAATTTTCCACAATATTTTTAAAATACAAACAGACATCCGAGGATCTCCAAACCCGTATCCCGAGAATAGTAACATTACTCGCTCTGATCCTGACTAAATAGCTGCATTTATATTTCTACTTATGAAAGCAATATACTAACCATTCACTAATATCGTTAATAAACAATCAAACAAAGGTTGAAGTCTTTGATGTCCTGTTGTAATGATTTTATGAAAGACAATTATCAAGAGATCTGCGTGAGTTCCAGTGAAAACTGGAATATCCATTGGTATTGTGGCTGTATAAGGTTTGTTCAACCTAACCCCAAAATTCCTCTCTCCAGATAAGAGCAGAAGAATAAATACACCAATATGCATTAAACCAACCCTTGCTGCAAACAAATTCAATTAATTAACCAACTCCAATTCCCTTTTCAAATTTTTGCAACAAAACTCACACTGATCAGCTCTGGAGTCGTTCAAATGATAAAGAATCGGAACAAGTACTTCAAGAACATCACTGCTTTTCAGCACAAAATATAGGAATTTCTGAAATGTTCCGAGTAATTAATAAATGAAAAAGTTTTGTTTTTCTTGTACCTTATTGTAGTCGCATATCTTCCAGAAAAACACCAGCAACTCTTGATGGAAGTGTACTTTCTTTGTAGAATTCGGAAGGTAAGTTTGGATCAATGGATTATTGAGTAATCTTGTGATACCTGTCAGAATAAAATGAAAATCCTCATCTCTGTGAATTCTCGAGAGGTAGTTAATGAAGAGATTGTCTGGAATTGAAGTCTGAAAAGACCAAGTGTTATAAAATGCACAGAGTATCTAAAATACTTACATCTTCTCCTTCAGCCGAAGTAGTGGCACTTGTATCATGATCTAAAGTAACAATGAGAATTTGAAGACAAGCTTCAACAAGTGGTTCAAGAGAATCATTAAAAATTAGATGATTGTAAGGAACTCCCAAACCAACAGGATCATAAGAAGCCATAGTGTTCAGTAAGGAAGTGAACATGGGTAATGCATGTCTATTTTCAGATGATGTAAGATGTCTGTAATGATGAATAATAAATTTATGAAGTAGAAAATTAGGATGGACGTACGCTATCCATTTGTTTAGACGATGTGAAATATCAGTTGGAGGATGATACATAGTTTCACTGAAACAGGTCAATAATAATTTCAATAATTCGGTCCTATTTGATTCAAAATTTGGGTTTTTAGCAGGCGAATGGGCGAAACCAACACCTGCTTCCCATATATATTCACAGCTGTCGATTGAGGATAATTCCTCAGCCTTATCCTGAAAGTAATGATGAAATTAACTATTCCACATACATTTAATAGCACGATAGTAAAGCTCATATCATTACTGGATAATATTCAGATACTTACTGGACCATTTTTTCTACCACCTACTACTGTAAAGTCTGGACAGAATAAAAGATCCTGAAAACATTCACAATCATTACAGTTTTCATATCATAAACCCTGATACACATACACAAACTGCATTTAGTAAGGATTGAGCCAAAGGAGTCGACTCATCTTCATCATTTCCTTGGCTCGGCAATGAGGACCAGAAGAAACCCTTCCACTCTGGGTCTTCAAAAATATAGGGCAAAATTCTTGTTAAAAGTCTTGCGCAGTTCAAGGCTGTCTGTTGTTCCTTCTGCGTTCTACAACTACTATCAACAACCTTAACGAGCTTTTCAACAGCTTTATAACATAAGGTAGCTAAATTAGAAGGGGCCTCTTCTCGTAAAGCCCTTATTTCTGCTGCAGGCACCAGAGTGAAAACGTCCTGTACATTTGTTACATTTTCCGACCAAAACTGTTCCCAAAAGGACTCATTGCCAGCATCAATTGGCTGGAATATACGTTTCACATTGAACATTGAGAATCAGTTTACATTATATGCCATACCTCAGCATTTGTGGTTAATTCCACAACAGCTTGTCTGAAACTTAATTTGGTATCTACGTTACCCATGTTTGATATTGACGAATTTTATTTCAGGAAATTGATATCCTATGAATCATTAGCGGTATTGAACTTAAAAAATTTACATTGGTAGAGAGAAACGATAAATATCAGTGCGCAAAAATCATATATATCTATAAAGTTCTGATGTGGATAACAAAACTTCGAAAGGTCACGTCATAACAAACTTTGAAGTTTGAGGTTGAGGTGTTCTACCAAAGAGGAACGATCCTCTTTGATTCTACAGGTTAGTTTCCTTATGTCTTTTCATTGTCGAATTTTTAATGTTTAGATTTTCTCTAAATATGCCTAGGTATATATTCCCAGTAGTCATTAAGAGGAATAACCATATATCTATTATACAAATATTGATAACATTGGAAAAGAGCGAAGCCAAATCGAAACCGCTGGTCCGCTGGAAGGAATTGACTAACACGCAAGCGCGAATTAGAAATTCGAAAATGACAATCAAGATGATTCCAGATCAAGATCTTTGATATTTGTTTTCATCTTTGACGTTGAATGACTGAATGGATTATCCATAGCCTACTCTGCCTACTAGAAGTTCTAACTCTAGTAGGCTATGGATTATCTGATCATTCTGATCACGGAACATAAACATCAAATCAAGAGAATGGTAACTCCCGTGCTAACTTAAGTTGTCTATGGTGCTAATCTTCTTGACAGCGTTTTTTGTCTGCGACACTAGCGCTGTAACAGCGTATTGCGGAACTACGTTCTTTTCGCCCCTGTGGCACGGATACTCAAACTCAAATATTATGGAAATGTAGACTCTATATCTTTGCTCAAACTGTTTGAGCAAAGAGTTGGTTTTGAGTATCCGTGCTCCTGCAGCTTTCGCTTCTCCCGCTTACTAGCAGCAGGCGGCAGATTCAAATTGACGGGGAAGCATCGACAGAGCGCCGAATTAGAGGAAGATTCGAGAAAGTTTATTTTTCTATTAAACTTTATTATTATTCATTAAGCTTTTCCCCAAATTTTAATTTTTTTTAAATTCTGCTCTCTGTTGATGAATCCTTGTCAATTTGAAACAGCACCTCCAGATGTATCCATTCTCATTATTGAAAATTCAACACCTCTAAATAATAAAAAATGATAATCATTTAGATATACTATCAACAGAAAAACTCGAAAAAGTTTATATATTATATATACAGGGTGATTCCGGAGGAGACCGTCAGATTTTTGGTGAAGTATACACTAGTCAATATAGTTTCAGAACAATGTTGGGTTTATGGTTCGGAGCCTTCATTGAGAACAAAGATTATAGACTACTCTATAATCTTTGATTGAGAATCTACAGGGTGATTTGTCCGATTCGACCGATTTGGTATGGCTTGATCAATCATAATGAAATTTTCAGTGTAGAACAATATGATTATCTTCTTTCAATAATTCCAACACTTTTTCAAAAATACAGGGTGGGAATTATGATAAGTTCAGATTAAGTATGCAGGTTGAAAAAACACCCTGTACATTCCGTTTTCAGAAATTTTCTACTTGCTTCAGATTCTACCATAAGTTTACATTACTGGAGCGTTTTTATTTTTTTTGGCACACGTCCATTTCTAGAAAAATTTTTCAAAGATGAACAATATCGTTTTTTCGCTCCAAGGCATTGAGAATATTCTGAACTAGATGGTAAAGCTGTATCGTCCAATAATACAAAGCTCTTCCTGAGTCCTAAAATAAATTTTCCAAATTCGAAATTCATTTTTGATCGCTCATATTCAGATGTATGAAATTATTTAATTCAAAAAATTTCTTTATACGTACGTGAACCAAAAAAATCTACATACTACTACTACAAATACAGAATAAACATTCGAAACATATGAAAGGCAAAATTATGGATTAACATAAAATTGAGTCATTATTCAGGTGATTTTCGGCACACTTCCGGTTTTCTATGAAGCGAATATTCCTAAAACATGGTAGTTTCGTTCAAAAATGTACATATCCGCTCTATGTACTTTCAGCATGACGGAGCACCACCTCACTTTGCATTGAATGTGATAAATCACCTGGATGTAAATTATCCGAACAGATGGATTGGTCTTGGAGGTCCTATTGATTGGCCACAAAGATCGCCTGATTTGAACCCTTTAGACTATTTTGTGTGGGGATATCTGAAAACAAGAGTTTATAAGGTTGAAATTAGAAGTAGAGAACACCTAGTTGAAAGGATTTTCGAGGAATGTAATATCTTGAAGCAAAATCAATCACTCATTAGAAGGTCAATTGGAAATTTAATAAAAAGGTCTCGAATATGTATTCAAAAAAGGGGAAATCATTTCGAACATTCTATGTAAATTTTGTGTTAATCCTTAGTTTTGCCGTTCATGATATGTTTCGAATGTTTATTCTGTATAAGTTGTAGATTTTGTGGTTTAAGTAGGTAGGTATAAAGATATTTTCTGGATTAAATGATTTTATACCTCAGAATATGAGTGATTAAATATGAATTTCGAATTTGAAAGAACTACTTTAGGACTCAGGAAGAGCTTTGTATCATTGGACGACACCGGTTTACATTCCAGTTCAGAATATTCTCAATGCCTTGGAGCGAAATAACGATATTGTTCATCCGTGAAAAATTTTTCTAGGAAAACTGGATGTGTGCCAAAAAAATTAAAAACGCTCCAGTAATGTAAACTTATGATAGAATCTGGAGCATGTAGAAAATTTTTGAAAACGGAATGTACACGGTGTTTTTTCAACCTGCAAACTTAATCTGAACTTATAATAATTCCCACCCTGTATTTTTGAGAAAGTGTTGGAATTATTGAAAGAAGACAATCATATTGTTCTACAATGAAAATTTCATCAAGATTGATGAAGCCACACCAAAGTTATGAATAAAAGAAAAATCGGTCGAATCGGACAAATCACCCTGTAGACTCTCATTAAAGGCCCCCAACCATAAACCAGACATTGTTTCGAAACTGCCTTAACTAGTGTATACTTCACCTAAAATCTGACGGTCTCCTCCGGAATCACCCTGTATATATCTACATATCGGTTTTAGAGCGCTCTTTCCTCCATTGCCCTCTCGATTCCCATTTCCCAGCTCTTCCTTGGTCGACCTCTTCTCCTTCGTCCCTGTGGCGTCCATGTTAAAATCTGTTTGGGCAATCCGTTATCGGGCATCCTCTGCACGTGGCCATAATATATTAATTGTTTCGTTTTTATGTCGTCTGTTATTGTATGTTTTGGTCCCGTTATCTCCCGGACTTTTTCATTGCGCATACGATCCCTTCTAGATATACCCGCAGATCGTCTCCAGAAATCCATTTCTGTCGCCAGCGGCATATTTTCAGATCTTTGTTTCATTTGCCAGACCTCACTTCCATACGTCACTATGCTCATGAGTATGAAATTATATATGCGATGTTTGTTGCGATATCATGGATATTGCCTTTCTCCCTTGAATATTTCTGCCCTTTATAGCAGCGTCCAGTGTCCCATCATGCGTCAGTTTCATACCTAGGTATTTATATTCGATGCAATGAGAAATTTGTGTTCCATCCTGCAATGTTATGTTTTGCGATGTCCCTCCAATACACATAGGTTCCGCCTTTTTTACGTTTACTTCGAGGCCCCAATTTTTGTACTCTTCCACTAATTTTCTTGTCATATAGTTTAGATCGTCTTGATCTTGTGCTATCAGAATTTGATCATCTGCAAAACAGAGTGTGTATAATGTTGTTTTATCGTTGAGGGGGATCCCCATGCCGCCACATTTTTTCTTCTACGCTTTGAGAGCTTGTTCTAAGAAGGTATATCCTAAAAGGCGTCGGCGAAAGGCAGCACCCCTGTTTCAGTCCTTTTTTAGGAGTTAATCCCCCAGAAATGTTGTTTCCCACTTTAATTTTTGTTCTTGCGTCTGTGTATAAATTTTCGACTGCTTTGATAAAGGCCATATCTGATATTTGTTTGCTTCAGTGTTGGCCATAGCTTACTGTGGGGAATATTATCAAATGCCTTTTGTAGGTCTACAAAAAGTAGATGCACTTCTTGGTAGACTGCTGTCCGCTTCTCATTTTCACGAAATGAAAATATCATATAGGTAATGTTTTGGGTGTTCATTATATTGTATATATTACTGCCAGTGTTGTTCCCTGAAATTTACCTCGTACACACTAGCTACAGACGAAGTTCAAGGTGTTAGCGATAATCAAGGGGGCAAAATTTAAGTATTTTACAATATTTATTCTAGTACCGAAATGAGAATGCAAAACTTATATGTGAAACTGCAGACAGAATACATTCAAATGAAAATTAGATTAACATATGGCAATAAAAATAGCTACGAGTGTAGAAAAGATATGCGAACAAATCATTCTCGACAAAGTTCTCCATTTTGCCCTTGCTAACTGTCTTATACCTGACTGTTTTGATCTTTTGATTTAGTGTTTCTTAATTAGCAATATAATAAAAGGATTAATGAAAGCTTTTTACTTAAACTCCAGAAGCTTTATTCCACAACAACGATACTTGCTAATATGCACATGTCTAACTGTCCATGCCGGAAACGGAAAAAACAGTTCTTTCATTGACAGTCAGTGTCACCAATATACATTTAGTGGAAATGAAAAACAACCATAACACCATCATTTGATTGAACTACAACACCCACCCTCAATCAATGATTCAAAAAAACATCTTACATCTTTCTAAACAAAAAACAAAATATTTTAATGCACTAAATTTTTGTCAACATAAGTTCTCTTATCCTCTCAAAAACAACTCTGCTTAAGGGTTTAGTAAATATATCTGCAATCTGTTCACTGCTACAAATATATTTTATTTCAACCAAACCTTCCTTAATCTTGTCCTTGATGAAATGAAACTTTATATCCAAATGTTTCATTCTTTTCAATTGTTCATGAGAACTACATGAACGGATTGCAGACTGATTATCTTCATATACAATTGCCCTCATATCTGATTCAATTAGTTTCATATTTGATAGCAAATTTCTTAACCAGCAAGCATCAACAATACAAGAACTTAGGGCTATAATTTCTGCTTCAGCAGTTGAGATGGCAACCGTATTTTGCTTCTTTGAGCTCCATGACACAATATTACCATACACAAATGAACAAAAACCACTTGTTGACTTCCTATCTATTGTGTCACCACCCCAATCTGCATCTGCATAACATGTTATCAAGTTGATATTTCTTCTTTTATAAACTAAGTTCAACTCCAAACTTCCTTTAATGTATCTTAGAACTCTTTTGAGTGCTATTAATAAATTTTTACTTGCACAGTTTTGATAACGTGATAGTAAACTAATACTAGAACACAAATCTGGTCTTGTACCAAGCATAGCATACATTATACATCCTATCATCCTCCTACACTGATTTTCAATTTCAAAACTTTCAGAACAATCTCTCTTTAATGCGATATGATCAAATTTCGGTTCCATAGGTGTAAACACAGGTTTGCACTCAAACATGTTAAATTTCCTGAGTACATTTTCTAAATAATGTTTCTGATTTAGAATAATTGTATCTGAATTTTCCTGTTTTATAGATATACCCAAAAAATATTTCAGCAAACCTAAATCTTTCATTTTGAAATATTTACTTAAATTAGATTTTAAATTTTTTATATCTTCATGATTAGAACCACTTATTAAGATGTCATCAACAAAAATTGCAACATATAGTTCTTCATTGTCAATTTTCATGTACAAACATTCATCATATAAATTCTTTGAAAAACCTTGTTCTAACATGAACTTATCAAACTTTTCGTACCAACAAATTGGAGCATTCTTTAAACCATAAATTGCCTTATTTAGTTTGCAAACTTTGTTGCTTTCTGTTTTAAGACCTTTTGGCAAATACATATAAAGTTCTTCTTTCAATTCCCCATGTAAAAAAGCATTGCAAACATCCATTTGATAAACGGTCCAACCCCTGTGAACACACACAGCCAGAATTACTCTAATAGTGTTCAATCTAACCACTGGACTATAAATGTCCTGATCAATATTTTGTTTGAAACCTCTAGCAACAAGTCTGCATTTAAATTTTACATTCTTACCTTCATCATCCTTTTTTATCTTAAAGATCCATTTGCTGTCTATAATTTCACCTTCGTTTGGTTCCTCTACAATATCCCAAGTGTTATTTTCTAATAAAGCTTTCACCTCATCCTCCATTGCCTTCTTCCATTTTGAAGCATACTTACTCTCCATTGCTTCTTCGTAGGACATTGGTTCATCCCCATCTAGGCTGAAGTAGCCTAATTCATAATCATCCCTCAAATGTTGAGGAAGTTTGAGTGTCCTATGTGGCCTCAGTCGTTCACCTCTGTTTTGTGCTGTGTCCAAAATCGATGTTGAACCTTCACTTGACAAGTCTGAAGTTTCTGAGGTGGGTTCTAATTCTGTCTGTGTTACACTACCAGAATCTTCTACCTCATCATCATTTTCTGCTTTGTTCAGTATCAAGTATTCCATATCTTTTTCTCCATTTTGTGGTGTGAATATTACCTCTCTTTCTATTTCGACCTTGTTGTTCCTTTCATAAAAGACTCTGTATCCTTTTACATTGTCTGAATAACCCATAAATATTCCCTGTCGACTTTTCACATCCAATTTTCTCCTTTTTTCTTTAGGTATATAAGACCAAACTTTCGTACCAAAAATACCTTTTATCATTTTCACATCGAAGGCTCTATTATATACTAATTCGTAAGGTGTCTTACCCTTGACCGGACTTGCACCTGTTCTGTTTATCAAGAAAACTGCTGTGTTGGCGGCTTCCGCCCAAAAAATCTTTGGTAAGTTACTATCTGCAAGCATTGCTCTAACTGCCTCAATAATCGTTCGAAACTCTCTTTCAGCTCTACCATTTTGTTGTGGGGTGTAACTTACTGTGTATTCATGTTTAATCCCGTTGTTCTTCAATAATGTGCTCACAGCACGATTTGTAAATTCTGTACCATTATCGCTTCTTATGACTTTAACCGAGTTACCTGTTTGATTTTTGAAAAATATTATAAACTCTCTCAATATTTCATATACATCAGATTTATTCTTCAGAAAATATTGGAATCTATAATTACTAAAATCATCTTTCAGCAGCAAAATATACCTAGCATTATTCCATGATGGTTGCTCCATCGGACCACATAAGTCTACATGTAATAAATCACCTAAATGTTTTGACCTACTTTTGTTAATTTTGAATGGTTCTCTACAGTGCTTACCTTGAATGCAATGACTACAGAATTGATCAGCGTTCTTGAAAATCATATTTTGATTTTGTAATGTATTTGTAATATACTTAAAATTTTGATGAGCTAAAGCTCTGTGCCACCACATAATATCTTGAGTTTGGTGCACTAAAAAACATTTATCAACTTCTAAATTTTCATTATAACTATAATGCTCTGCGTGTTCACAACCATTGGACCCCTCATCAAAATTAAATACCATTTTATACAATTTATCTGAACGATTTGCTACAGCTACAATAATATTTTCATTATTAACAAATTTTGCACTTTTAGCATCCGAAACCAGAGTCAAACCTTTGTCTAATGCTTTACCTTGAGAAAAGAGATTAATTTTCAAGTCTGGCACATATAGAACATCATAAAGAGTAACATTATGAAAACATTTACCATTATAAGCTGAGACACAAATGTTACCTATTCCTTGTGCATTGAGATTTGTACCATCACCAATCTTGACCCATTTTGCCTCTTTTAGTTTCATAAAATTGCAGAACAGTTCCCTCTGCTTACACATATGTTGTGAAGCTCCACTATCGAGATACCATTCCAGATTTTCTTGGGAGGAACCAGTGATTAGGGCATAGTTCCCATTGTTTTGATTTGTCGATTGATGTCCATTATTCTTATCCCTCTCTTCTTTCTTCTTCTTCAGGAAACAATTCTTCAGCAGATGACCTTTCTTCTTGCAGTAGTTACATTCAACATTCTTGCATTGAAATTTGAGATGACCAGCTTTGCCGCATATGAAACATTTCTTTATTGGTGAACTTTGTTGGGCAGTATTTCCTTTTCGAACTGACATTAAGGCTGTAGAAGACTCTTCTTTACCAAATCTTTCTTCTTCTATAAGGAGTCTTGCTGTCAAATTATTCAGTGTTTGATTTTCAGCAGAAACACTATCCCATGCAGATTGGAAATGTTTATATTTTTCAGGTAAGGCCATAATAATTTTTGTCATCACCATCTTCTCAGGAATTTCTTCACCCTGCTGCTTTAGTTTGGCCACTAGGTTGGTGACTTTGGTTAAAAAACAGCTAATATTTTCACCCTCGAACTTGAGATTATAGAATTGTTCGTTTAATAAATGAGTGCTGACCTCTGATCTTCTTTCGAAGATGTTCTCCAGTTTAAGCCACATTTCCTTGGCGGTTTCACACTGCATGACGTGAGAAATAACTTCCTCCTCCATCCTCATGACCAGGGCTTCTTGGGCTTTAGCATCCTTTAACCTCCATTTGGGGATTTCTGTTGCTTCAATGGGAAAATTTTCATTTCCACAGGTGATATCATACAATCCCTTTGATAATAGAGATACCCTTGCTTGGAACTTCCATATATTCCAATTTGTGTTATTCAACTTAATGGGAGAAAGGGCCTCCATATTGACCTCGTGGTATCGGAGTAGAAAGAACGCAGATCCTTCACAGATTACTATATTTTTGAAACACTAATAAGCCGTGACTGGGCCCATAACCTTTTGATCTTTTGATTTAGTGTTTCTTAATTAGCAATATAATAAAAGGATTAATGAAAGCTTTTTACTTAAACTCCAGAAGCTTTATTCCACAACAACGATACTTGCTAATATGCACATGTCTAACTGTCCATGCCGGAAACGGAAAAAACAGTTCTTTCATTGACAGTCAGTGTCACCAATATACATTTAGTGGAAATGAAAAACAACCATAACACCATCATTTGATTGAACTACAACAGACTGCCAGCATGGTTTCCTGCCAGGGCGTTCTGTGATCACCAACCTTCTTGAAGCCCTCACTTCCTGGTCTAAGTCACTGGACACGTCCCATCCAGTTGACGTGGTCTATCTGGACTTTTCACGCGCATTCGACCGTGTGCCCCATAGACATTTTGGAATTCGTGGCCGTCTACTCTGTTGGATTGAGGCATTTCTAACCGATTGATCATTTCGGGTTCGTGTTGGAGAGGCCTTCTCATTGTCGAGACCTGTTTCAAGTGGAGTTCCTCAGGGTTCCGTATTGGGACCTCTTCTCTTCATCCTCTACATCTCCGATTTGCCGAAAATCCTCAAGTCCAACTGTTCTCAATTTGCCGACGACACCAAACTGTTCGGAAATCCTAACGACGCAGCTCACGAACTTCAGCAGGACCTAGAAAAATTGAGCCTCTGGTGTCGAGACTGGAAATTGCCACTTAATCTGGAGAAATGTGTTGTGTTACACCTGGGCACCAAAACAACCCCCGTCGTCCGTACACTTTAAATAATATTCCGATCGCTACCTGCAGTAGCCATTGTGACCTCACATTGTCTGATGTATAAAATGGAAAGTTACCACCAAAGGAAGCCATAGAACAATTCTGGACCGAACAATTATCAACGAAACCTCAGTTCAGTGGAGATACCGGATGGATTGAAGATGAAAAATCTGAAGCTATAAAATATGAGCCGATGCAGCATGACAAGATCACAATTGAAGAAGTAAAATCAGCTACCAGAGGACTACACAACTGGAAAGCACCTGGGCCTGATGGATTACAGAAATTCTGGATCAAGAAACTCTGGATCATGCATGACAAATTGACCTCCGCAATAAATGATGTCATTGAAAATCCTGAAAGAATGCCAATATTCCTTACACATGGCACAACGTACCTGTTACCTAAAGACCAAAGGAATACAGAAGACCCATCCAAATACCGACCAATCACATGTCTTCCAACGATGTACAAATCAATCACATCGTGCATTTCAAATCGAATTCACAACCATTGCGAAAGGAATAACATCATCGCTATGCAACAGAAAGGATGCACCAAGGACAGCCGAGGGTGCAAAGAACAGCTAATAACTGATTCAGTTATCTGCAATCAAGTGTTCTCCAAGCGGAGGAATCTTTACGCTGCGTACATAGACTACAAAAAAGCATTCGATTCTATACCCCACGAATGGCTCTTGACGATCTTGAAGATTTACAAGGTGGATCCCAATATTGTTAAGTTCCATGTCAACCTGGCGTACCAGTCTTCAAATGAAAGCAGCAGATTGCTCCATTACAACAGGACCTATTCCAATAAGACGCGGAATTTTCCAAGGAGGCTCGCTGAGCCCTCTGTGGTTCTGCATGACCCTGAATCCCTTGTCTCATAGATTGAATTCTACGGACTACTGAAAATGGTGGAAGGATTCTCGGAAGACATAAAAATGAAGTTTGGATTTGAAAAATGTCGACTGCTGAACATAACGAGAGGGAAAATAGAAGATGGTACGTTCAAACTCAAGGAAGGTGCAGAAATTGAAGCATTGATGGAAGGAGACACATACAAGTATCTAGGCATAAAACAGGCAAGAAAAATTAATCAGACCCAGATGAAGAAAGAATTAACGGAGGAGTTCACCCGAAGATTGAGAAGGATAATGAGAACTGGTCATAACAGCAAGAATCTGATAAAAGCGATAACACCTACGCTTGCTCGGCGCTGAGCTATTCATTCGGTATCATCTCTTGGACGACCACCGATTTAGCAGCCTTACAGAGAAAAATAAGGACGATGCTGACTAAACACAATAAACATCACCCCAAAAGCTCAATAGAACGAACAGAGCTGCCACGACATCTTGGGAGTAGAGGAATTGTTGATTTGTCCAACCGTATGTCCCACGAAGTTGAAGGACTTCGAAAATATTTCCTGAGCAAGGCTGCTTCGTCAGAACTCCATCGAGTAGTTTGTGTTGCTGATACTTCTACACCGTTAAAGCTACAACAGGATCACTTGGAAACCGTCGAACACTCTGTAGAAAGTAAAATGCAAAAACTGATTGGCAAACCTTTGCATGGAAGGCACCAGAACGAGGTCAACCATGATTACGTCGACATATCTGCGTCGAACTACTGGTTGACTTCCGGAAGGTTGTTTCCTGAGACAGAGGGCTTCATGCTCGCCATCCAGGATCAGGTGATTCCAACAAGAAATTACATGAAATATATCGCCAAGGATGCCTCAGTGGCGGACGATAGCTGTCGTTATGGCTGTGCGACACATGAAACTATCCAGCACATCACCGGGGGATGTCAGAAGTTCGCGGGCACGGAGTACAAAAATAGACATGATGCTGTTGCCAAGATTCTTCACCAAGAATTGGCACTAAAACACCAACTTCTAAGTTCGAAATAGGTCCCTTATTACAATTACCATCCGGATGCTGTGTTGGAAAATGAACATCACAAGCTCTACTGGGATCGCACGGTTCTGACAGACTGGAAAATAACCCACAATAGACCAGACCTCATATTGCTCAATAAGGATGAGGACAGAGCACTATTCATCGATGTGGTGATTCCAAATAATAACAATCTTCTAGATAGGCACACTGAAAAAATTTCAAAATACAGAGATCTCGAGGAACAAACCAGAAGACTGTGGAAGCTGAAAGATATCAATTTCATCTACAGGCCTGATACCGAAGAAACTACTGGAGAACTTGAGGAAACTTCAGTTGGACGAAAATATCTATAGAGTCATGCAGAAGGCGGTACTGCTCGGAACGGCGTGAACTGTACGCAAGTACATGGGGAATGCAGAGGAACACCGTCTGCGCCGACAGGAAGTGCGGGTGGAGCAGGAATCCAACCTTCAGCAGGGAGGCGAGGAGCGACCCGGACCCGACCACCACCACGAGCCCGAAAACCTGGAAAGGGCTCCAATAGAGCTTAATCCTTTTGATATCTGAGATATCTGGGATAAGTGAATTTTCCTCTGGAGAGGAGTGTGAAAGCCGCAAGGCTAAAGTCATAATAATAATTAATTCAAGTACACACACACACACAATAAGGACCGATCATTGACCTTTCGTTAAATATTGTGGCCGATATACTTGCTGAAAATCAATTGAACTTGGAACAGATTATACGATTTTCACAAAATGAATTTTTAAACCATGACACGTGTTCTGCTATCCCAATAGCATCTTCTGTTTAGTTTCGCCCACCTGAAGATGCTATTGTGATAGCGAAACACTTGTCGTGATTTAAAAACTCATAAGCTTTAGTTAAGGCTATTGGATGGTTTAATGATAGCTCAATTAATAGGCTCTGATCGTTCAGAAACATAAATTTCCCGGTATATCTTCAGTAACTAGCAAAACGATGAAAATAACTTCTGGAGAGTTTTTTCATCAGACCAGTCGCTATTCCGGCTGACAGAACTGAGCCTGTAGGTGGCATCTGCAAAAAAAAATGTTATCATTTTTATCAGAATGTTACCGCAAATAGGGCTTACCTACTACTGACGAAGTATGAACTGAATGAAATTTGAGAAGCGGCAGCATTCAAGGAATATGTATTGTATATCTATTACCTACTCAGTTCCTTTCAGCCAAAATTAACTTTCATATTTGCGTAAATTTTTCAGCATGCGTAGGTACTTCTTAAAGATCGTCTACACACATTAAAAATAAACCTAGAAGGTTGAAGGAAAGTTTACTAAGATTTTCTTGAGCTTGTCCGCAGAGGAGACGGTTGTACTTGTAGTAAAACTGCAGTTTTACGTTACCGAGATGAGTGCCATTGTGAATATTCTCATAGATTTTGATGAATAGCTGATAGGGGTTGGAGAACAACATTACAGAGCTCCGTTTTTCACGGCAATAATGACTGTTGAAAGTTGAAGTATTGAATTGAACACTTGTAGTTGGGGTGCCCAAGAGGAAAATCCGGGATTTACTCGAACGTGTCAGATTAATATAAGGGGAGATACCTTGGATCCTGCAGAGTACCTCTACCAAAAATTAGATCAGTTTATAGGGGGAATTGTCTAGGATAGCCTGTCAGAAGAGTAAAAAAAAAGATCATTGTACATACTTGAGCGTGTCAGATTAAGATATATGTGGTTAATTACTTGTTGAAAAGTATATATTCTCTTAATCTGACGATTAAACCATGACGAAAATGTGTGGGAGAGCGCCGACCTTGCAAATAAAGTCACGCCATGCAAATTTTGCCATGCAGATCTGTCCAGTAGGGAGATAAATATAGGGACGGAGGATGTTGAGAAAAAAATTGAATTAGTCTGACGATTAATGCCGTTTTCACAACGATACATATCGGTACCAAACTAGTACATGTCGGATAATTAGTGTTAAGTAGATAGATAGCTTGGCTAGGTAACGCATTGTTGTTGCCTGATGTGGCCGTTGATCACGTTGCGCGATATTGGAAGTTTGGGTGAATTCCCTTAGGTATGCACTTTTGAAGAAGTGATTGAGAGAAGGGACAGTTTTTATAGAGAGGCTTAGCGAGCGTAATCGACGGATACATCAGCCAAATTATTAGGTCATTACACTGAATGTTCATTTTTACGTTTGTAATTTCGTAATAAAGAATATGAGCGAAAATAACATTTTCGACATACACATGTTACAGCTTATTTCGAAAACCAAAATCTTATTAATTTGAAAAGATGTCTCCATCCCTGGGATTCTCCTAAAACCCCAAAATCTCAGAGTACAAAACTTCTCTTGACGGTACAAAACCAGTACGAAATTTTTACATAGAAAGAATTTGCATTTTCAAAAGTGGGGCGTACGTACTTGCCAATAGTACCTTATTGAAAATGAACATTCACTCTGTGACGTGGCAGATTTTTACTACGCCACAAAAGAAAATTTCTTCACCGATACTTTCCTAATAAGACCTGACAATCGAAGTATTTTGGAAGAAAACCGTTATATTATCATAGGGAGGGTTTAACCGATTGATATTATGACATTGTTTTCCACATACCAGGCCCATATTTGTAGCGGAAACCGTATATATATTTTGTTTTCAGAATTCATATATTTTATAATTCTTTCCGTTCAACCGTACTTTTTCTGACTCGAGAAAGGTCTTTCAACTTGTTCCGTTTTTCCTTCTCTTCAATTTCTTCTGTCTCTTTCCGAGCCAATTGATTAACCGAACAATTTGAGTATATCCAATGGGGAAATTAGTTACTCATAGTGGGGACAGTTTTCCACGGAGACTGCGGAGAGGGGTACTTCTTCGAGGCCCGGCGCTGAATGTCAAGAGCGGAATAAGTTGAGATCGAGGTGCGAAGGAAAGTGTGTAAGGTGTTTTACCGTGCAGTACAGTTAGAATTACGACAAGTTTGAAAGTTTTAAGGCAAGCCACTTGTAGCATTTTTATTCCTTCCGTAGTGCATACCTGGGGTGATATCTTCACTATTTTCCGTTTTCTTTAGTCCTTTGAGCTAGCTGAAAATACCAACCTACCATTTAAACTTGATCTAGTCATTTTAGGCTGTGTAGATTGCCGACTTCCGCGACCGTTCGACCGCCGTTTGGTCCCAAGAGGACTTGGGGCTCCTAACGTATTTTTGTACTTATTGTGTTAATATATTGCCGACTTCCGACCGATCAAGTTCCAGGTTGACGGCATCTTCCGACCTGCTGTCTGACAGGCAGGAGAGAGAGAGAGAGAGAGAGAGATAGCACTGCAGTTGGTACCAGCCCAGCCACTGTACCGATTTGCGCCAACAGAGAGAGTGAATCGCCAGGTTTTCAAAATTTAACCGCATTTACCGTTTATTTTAACCGTATTTTCCTGGAGTGACCGTATTCAATTGACCGTATTTCATCGACCGCCCCACGTCGACCAGTCCGCCAGTTGACATCCACATTTATTTTTACCTGTACATTTTTGTTATATAATTTAATTTAGGCGAAGTAAAGAACTGATCATTTACTGTGTTGCCAGTGAGATACATCTCGGTATCGAAAAAGTACATAACCGTGGCTCTAAACATCCCATATTCCTTGTTGTAAACAAAACACCCCTGAAGCCTCAATACTTTATATGGAGCATAGGTAAACCCCCGGTGTAGAGAAGTGTGCCGTTTTTGTGACGGTACATTTCGGTACAAAATTAGTACACATGTTTTAGCTTGTTTCGGAAACCGAAACTTCATTATTTCGAAAACATATCTCCAGCCCTGCCAATTTGAAACCCTTCTAAGACCCCCTAATCTTAGGCTACGAAACTTTTTCTTGACGTTAAATTTCGGTACAAAACTAGTACTGTCTGTAAACAAATGCGAAGGACTTCGTGAGATATTTCCTCGATGAAAATAAGCAAATAAGCAGGGGTAGTTCCTATAAATTTTTTTCGGAATCGACTTCCGTTTCAAGATACAGCCTTTGGAAGGCGATGACGAGTTGACAGTTTTAATTTTTTTTACGGGCTCTTAACAACACTGATCCATGAAACTATACATAATATGGAGCACTAAGTAGATGTTACACAATTTTTTAGATCTCATAACTTTATTATTAGGGGTTGAAAATAACAACCCCTTATGATTTTTCTTCAAAAATTGTTTTCGTGGTATAGACTTTAGAAAAATAAAATTCTTTTATCATTATTATTTTAAGTGTTCCATAGAATTAATACCTCCCGCTAAAATAAATGCATCAACTCTCTGCCTCATCGAACTTCGTATATACTGCTTGTAAGTTTTCATTTATTCCGAGAACAGTATTGACTGTATCAAAATTTTGCAGGAGACTTTTTTTCTCCAGAATTGAATGGAAAACCATCAGAGAATTTTATTTTTCGAAAATCTATCCACGAAAACAATTTTTGAAGGAAAATCATAAGGGGTTTGTTATTTTCAATCCCTAATAATAAAGTTGTGAAATCTAAAAAAATCGTGTCAGTAACATCTATTTAGTGCTTCATATTATGTATAGTTTTATGACTCAGTGTTTTTTAGAACTCGTAAAAAAAATTAAAAACTGTCAACTTGTCATCGCCTTCCCAAGGCTGTATCTTGGAAGGGAGGTCGATTTCGAAACAAATTTATAGAAACTACCTCTGCTGATTTTCATCAAGGAATCATCTCCCTAAGTCCTTCGCATTTGTTTACAGACAGCCTGTATACCTAGATACAGGGCCGTAGCAATTTTGGTCCGGGCCGTGGTGCAAAAAATATCTCCGGGCCCTTCCCCTCAATTATTTTTGAATTCTCAATGGGGAAGTGTTAGTTGAGTGAATTCAAATTTAGAGATTCTGTCTGGACAAAGATCAAGAACTAGAGGACAAGGAAATTTATAATACTAAGGTGCACAATTAAAAAGCATAACTTTATGATATAATCATTCATTTATTTATAAATATAATTTAATATAAATATATAATATAAATAAATGAAATAAAGTAACTATAAATATATAATTAGTCATATTTAGAAAAGCCGAACGAAAATGAATCGAAAAATACGATAGATGAAAAAACATAAATACATATCAAAACAGGTCAACTGGTGAAATAAACTCTTGTTGTTTTCTGATAAGCAAATGAAGAAATGATTTCCTTCCAATCTAATATTCTTGCAGTTGCATTTTCACTGAATAAAATTGCCCAACTTGACATTATCGTTTGAGACATCATTTTATCGTGTTTTGCCAAGTCATACACGGGAACGCGAACGTCTGCATCAATTTTATATTTTATCTCTGTATGTGTGCCTAAATGAAACTATTTCTTGGTGAAGAGAGTCCGAAAGGTCCGATGAATAAAATTTGGTTAGTTTTTCTGCTAGACCAACTAGCTCAGTATCACAGCAACTTTTCAGAGTCGTAGGAAAGATGACTTGAAATATTTGTACGGTTGTCTCCAATCCTTTGAACCGATGTACTATTGTCATTCAAACCTGATGTCCTCACAATTAAATTGAGGTAAATGAAACACATGAGGTAAACACCGCAAAGACTAACAGCGGGTTTCATAAAACTTTGATTGTTCGATAACGATTTGGCAGTCACTCGATTTCCTGAACGAAATCACTGAAACATTTTCATTTCTGAATATATTGAAGAGGTAGCAATGGAGAATAATTGAATGGTCCTATGAACATCATAATTTGATGCGAGAATGATATTCTGAATGATCATTACTGAATTATCGATTGAAAACGAATTGACGTATATTCATCAATCAAGCGTTGATTACCCGATCAAGCTTTATGAAACCCGTGGTAAGTATTTCTCGATACGGTTAACTCAGAGCTCTTTGACAATAATTTGAACTGCACTGTTGAAATTGCGTGGGGGAAAAATCAGAAACCGAAAACATGGGGTAAGTGTAATATACCGATAAGGAATCCAAAAATTATTCTCTAGGACGTAGACGTACTCGTAGTGCAATAATGAAAGTAATCATTTTGAAAGCGATAATGAAATCATAAACCCTAGAAGAGTCCGATTTTTACTGAGTGCCGATTTCAAAGAAAACTAACTGGTTCATTTCTATAGAAAAATTTTCGTTCTTCGTCTTGGCGAGAAATAGGTACTGATTAATGATTATGATCGCTCTGATATTTTTCATATTTGTGAATCTTTCGTATGCACGAATTAAATTTGACTTCACAATATGATATGTCCATATTAGTCCGATATTTTCTAAAGTTTGATCAGTTATAGGTGAGTTGTTTGTATTTGATGTAATATTGTTTTTTCTATTCGTTACCGATATTATTCATTTGTTTTTAGCATTGAGAGGGCCAATAAATTTGGCGAAATGTTGGCAGATAATTGAATTTTTTCCTGCACTACTAGTCCTCTTAACACCAAACTGATTATAAACACTGAGATATTCACATAGGGACAGAAACCATCACGTAATAATATTGTTTAGAAATGGTTATGCGAATTTTTTTACACCATTCTGGGTAGACACATGAGTATGCCGTATATTACGAGGATCAAAGCATTTCTCAGCTGCTGGTAAGGAATCTTCTGACTTGTAGTCTACAGAATAACCTCCTTCTGTTTCAAATTGAGTAGACTTCCATCAAGTCCGAGCTGCATAGTGTGTTGGATCAGATGCATCTCAACAAGACCATTGGTTGTGATGACTAGCGGAAGGATCGAAGTGCATGTATGTTGGTGAATTTCTTTCAGTTCAAACGCCTGATCATGATATTTGACTATTTTTTCAGTGTCAGGTTTTCTCAGCGTTGTCATTCGTTGGAAAGATAATGTCGATTATTATTGCCATCCTTTCTTTTTTGTCAAAGATGACAATGTCCGGGCGGTTGTGCAAAATTGATCTATCGCTAATCAGTGGATGATCCCAGTAGAGCTTCAGGCTTTCATTCTCTAGAAGTGTCTGTGGTGAGACTGGTGGGTATTCATGATTTTTGTTGTTTTAATAATCCGTAATGGCCTGGTGGTAAACTTTTGCTATGACATTGTGACGATCCGTGTATTCTCTGGGAGCGAGAATTGTACAGGAGTTGTACAGGAGCATTTGCGACATCTATCTGTTGTAAGTTCTTTCGTACCTACTATATTTTTTTAGGTAAGCTCTCGTAGTTATCATCCGCTCTTGGATGGCTGCCTTCCGCCTCTGGGAAAACATAACCGGCTTTCAGGTATGAAATGGACTCTTCTTTGTTCACCTTGTTCCATTTCAGAGCAGTGGGATATCTTTCATGAAGGTCTTTACCGTGCCATTCCCGAGTAGCTTCCTCGATGTTTGGGGTTTCTACTGGGTCCGTTCTTGATGCCAGGTTCAATGCTGTGATATTGTGGTCTTATTCGATTATTGCTCGGAACAAAGGTGAGTTTTTGATTGAAAATGCTCTCTCATTTGCTTAACTACAGTGTGGTGTGTGCATTCAACCTGCGGGTAGACCTCTTCCTCCCTCATTTCTTGGCATGTATAGTCTTGTAACAGATGTATGGGGGAAGTGCATTCCGTACCTGGTTAAGAGCACTCTAACTTGGGTGTCCAGAGCTCTTAGATCCGTAGCTGACCATTTGATGACACCGAAGGAATAAGTTAGACAGGGCATTGCCCAAGCTTTGATTGTCGTGATTGCAATTTGCTCAATTGTTATTGAGCAAATTGCTCGAGAAGTTTATTGCGAGGCAGAAACAGAGTGTGCTTAATTTGTCTCCTTGGAAAAGCCTTCTCCTGATATTGGTTTCTGCCGTTGTATATTCACCTTTTATTTAGGTGTAATCTTGTTCGTCATGTGAGCATAAGATGTTTGAGGAGATTGATTATCGCCTCCGACACTCCATACAATCTTAAAAATTTTAGCAGCCATGAATGCGGTATGGAATCGAAGGCTTTTCTATAATCAATCCATGTCATCGATAGATAGCTGTTTCTTTTTCGCCTGTTTGGTTATGAAAGAATCAATAATAAGCAACTCTTTGCTCTCTTTGCATCTTTTCGGCATCCATTCTGTTCACGCGCTAAAATGTTGTTTGTTCCCACATGTTTCCAGATTTCTTGGGTTATCACTCCTGTTAAGATTTTCATCACATCCCGAGTCAAAATTTACAAAGATATTGTCAAGATAATTTTTTTCCATAAGCGTGCTCGTTCAACCTTTTTCCCGCACGCATGATAAGTTGCGAAGAGTCACTTTCCCAGAAGCGACGATGCGTGCAGGAATAATTGTACATACACTGCCCAAAAAAATTAACGCACATTATGGAAATCTCAAATTTATTCTACAACTGAAGGTGTTATCAATGATAATTATTTTTATCAGAATTATGCATGCATATGTTATTCACTTTCAACGGTTTTCTTCAATACAGATGTTTTTTCCCAGCAGGAATAAAAAAGATGATATTATCAGATTTTAAATGTATTGGCTCCATTCTAAAATCAGTTGTTCTCGATCAATTCTAGTGTTCAATAGTTTTTCTTTCGTTTGATTTTCTACACTTGATCGCTATGCAACGCGAAACACGCAATTTGACCCAAGAGGAATGTGCCCAAGAAGTAGTTTTGCGAGAAGAAGGGTGGACATACACAAGAATTGCAGAAAGGTTTGGAGTTTCCCATACAAGTGTTCAGGGAGACAGGTATGAATGTCCGAAGACCAGGACAGGGTAGACCACGGGTAACAACTGCCTTTCAAGAACGTTACTTGAGAGTTTCTTCGTTGAGACAACGGTTTGCAACCGCTCGCCTCCTTCATATTCAGCTTAAGCAAACTCTTGAGGTGCAAATTATCACTCAGACAATAAGAAATCGCCTCAGAGAATATGAATTAAGGCCTCGTGTCGCGGCAAGAGGCCCAGCTCTTATCCCAGCCCATCGAAGGGCGCGTTTGGATTTTGCGAGAGAGCATATCCAAGAGGCCGATTGGGAAAGAGTTCTCTTCAGTCAATGTAGAGTTAACTTTCATTAAAATTGAGATTTTCAGAATGTGCGTTAATTTTTTTGCGCTGTGTATATTTTCACAGAATGTTCCTACCACACTACTGAATCATCGTACAGAATCTGTTTGTGCTCCGTTGCCTTTTTCCTCGTGGAAAATTTTTTTCAATGTTAAGGGTTTAAGGGATGAAGTTTCAACCCCGCCGTCCCATCCGAAGTCCGTGTATTTTTCACAGGATGTTCCTTTCGCACTACGTAATCATTGAACAAAATCTGCTCGTGCTCCGTCGCTGTTTTCCTCGTGAAAAAAATTATGAATGTTAAGGGTTGAACTTTCAACCCCGCCGACCAATCCGAAGTACGTTTATTTTTCACAGAATGTTCTTTTCGCACTACTGATTCGTCATACAAAATCTGTTTGTGTTCCGTCGCCGTTTTTCTTTTGGAAAAAAATTATGAATGTTGAGGTTTGAACTTTCAACACCGCCGTCATATTCGAAGTCTGTAATATTTTCACAGAATTTTTTTTTCGCAATACTGAATCATCGTACAAAATATGTTTGTGCTCTGTCGCTGTTTTCCTTGTGAAAAAAAATTATCAATGTTAAGGGTTGAACATACACGCAATAACTTTCACAGAATGTTCCTTTCCCTCTACTGAATCTACAAAATCTGTGTATGCTCTGTCGCCGTTTTCCTTGTGAAAAAATCATGAATATTAAGGGATGAAGTTTCAACTCCACCGTCCCATCCGAAGTCCGTAATGTTTTTCACAGAATATTCCTTTCGCCCTACTGAATCATCCTAAATAATCTGTTTATTGTCAGTCGCCGTTTTCCTTGTGAAAAAATTATGAATATTAAGCGTTGAACTTTCAACCCCACCGTCCCTTCCGAAGTCCACAATTTTTTCACAAAATGTTTTTTTCGAACTACTGAATGATCGTTAAAAGTCTGTTCGTGCTCCGTCGACGTTTTCCTTGAAAAAAAAACCAAATGTTAAGGGTTGTCCCTCCAAAGTCCACAATTTTTTCATGGAATATTGGTTTCACCACATCCAATGCACCGCCGCATTTCTTCCTGTGAAAAAAACGAAGAATTCCGTTACATTTGTACAAGAAATCTATTTCCGACCGTGCGCTTTCGGCTATTTCCGTCAAACAGACTGCCAGACTTGAAGTATTATATACTTAAATCAACAATAATTTTTGGTTTGATTAAATTAGTTGGCCTTCTGCGTCATAACCATTTATGCATTTTTATAAGCCAGGAGAGTTGACAGATTCATGATAGTGACCTCCAAGGTTGAATCCCCAAAACCCCCTCTGGTTACGTGTTACAGTGACTTTATATGAAGTCACCGTATGCAAAATAAGATGGCACCGCTAACGACAACAGTTACGGAACTGTAGTATGGCTGTTGTTATTGTTTTCATAACCTTCAAAGCTCATTGTTTTTTGAGTGATTAGTTAAGATGCGTGTTTTGTTGTTGTGAATAGTAGATGAGAATATAAGGTCTTCTTTTTTGGTGAATTTAATTAACTGTGTATGTTAATGTTATCATTCAAATCAAGGTACCTCTTAGTGCACGATTTACAGTAGCCATATCGCTTATTTTGCAACTCGAATTTCATGTTCTGTGATTTAGTTCATCTGCAAAATTCGTCGTCTATCGACCCAGCTATTGAGAGTAGAGAGAAGGAGAACGATCGCTGTTTCGAGACCAGAGATTATTTGTCCCTAAAATATAAGGCATTTGATTCCATTGAAACACATTGTATTCTTGAAGCCTTGGACAATGCTAGAATCGATAGCAGATACACAGCGGTTCTCAGAGACATTTATGATAATGTAGAAATGCATGTTCGAATTCACGACACTATACTAACTAACGAATACTATAAAGATCAGACGGGGGGTGAGGCAAGGCGTAATTATTTTCTCATTGAGCTGATCTAGATTTTCATCATCATATTTAGAAGGGCTGTTAGCTAGGATGATATGATAACCAAGAATGGATGTTTGATGTGTAGGATTAAATTTTGACCATTTTGATTAACCAACCAGTACTTACCTGGAGTTTGGTTGGAAACCGAGTGTGGTTCACTTTGGTTTCTTGTGGATTGTTGCGTGTTTTCTTTTACATCTCAATTTCTCCTTATATTGATCCTTTTTCCTTTCCGTGGCCTACACTTCCTTTGTTTAAGTCTCTCTTATCGGCCCAAGAGAGTGAAATTTGTTATTTTTGTTTTCTACTCTTTTTCCCACCTCAGTGCAAAAGTCACTTTGTTCTTGTACTCCTTCGACATTTTTGTTTGCTATTTTTTAACAGTTCAAATTTTTTCTTTAGTCATGCCTTGCCATAGTTGCTCCAAAGCCATTCAACGAAATGATGAAACTATCCCATGTAGCTCTTGCAAAAACGCATTTCACCTAACTTGTGCAAATATAAAAACGATCGCAAGACTTTGGCTGATCTGAATAAAAAGTGGCTCTGGCCCTACTGTTCTACGTCGAGAAGAAATAAAACAACTGATTCAATTAGTTCATCTAACGTTTCTACTCCTCAAGTTGTCCCTCCTAAGCTTTCCGATGAAAATAATAAGCCCGTCACTATGAGGGAGTTTCATCGGACAAATCGGACTCACTCGCTGTTAGTATTTCTAGTACACAAGCTGACATTGAGTCAATTAAATCTACTCAATGGCACCTATCTTCTGAAATAGCTGCTTGTTCATTGAATCTCGCTGAACATGATAAAGAGCTATCAAAGCAATCCAGAAAACTTGTAGCGCATGATGAGGGAATAGCCGCTATACAGCTAGAGATTTCTGCTGTGAAGTCAACTGGAGAATGTTCGGGGAGGGCCGAGGTTGAGTATGGTGCAGACCAGTTTTATGCAGAAGTGGAGGAGAGAAGGAGGAGATCCAGAAATATCATGATATATAACCTACCTGTTCCTCATAATGTTAAGGATGACATTGTTGCTGTTAATTCGTTGCTGTCCGAGATTGATCCTGCCGTAACTGCTGTTAAATCGTTTCGAGTTAGTAAAGTGAATCAAGGCTGCTCTTCTTCAAGGGCGACCCTCGCCGACTCCGATACAGTGCTTGGTATTTTGAGGAATAGAAATATGGTTTCAGATAGGAATGTGAAAATACGTTCTGATCTAACCCCTGCCCAAATAAAACACATGAAAGATCTGCGACTTGAATTGGAAAAACGTAACTCTAAGGGAGAATATCTCACAATAAGATACATTGATGGAATACCTGAAATTGTTAGTTCGTCAAAAAACATCAATCTACTAAGAGATTCAAGAGAAAATTCGACCAGTTAAGTGTATACTACTAGAATGTGCGCAGTGTGAAGGGCTTAACTAAGCTGTACGAGTTCATGAAGTGTGTTAACGTTTGTCTTTATGATATTATTTTCAAACTTTATACTCATTTGAAGTGTGGAAAGATGGTTCGCTTACTGGAAAACATGCAGTCAGATAGAAGGTTTCGTGTTTTTGTAGATGATAACAGTAGTAATTTCAAAACTTTGAATAACGGTCTTCCACAAGGATCAGTTTTAGCACCTCTTCTTTTCAATTAATATCTGTGTGATATCCCTAGGACTTCTTCTGAGAAATTTATTTATTGCCCTTGCTTTCCGTTATTTTGATTTTAGATGCATAGAGAATAATCTATCTACGGATTTAGAAATTTTGAGGAATTACTTTTTCGAGAGGCGTTTGCGTCCTAACCCAAATAAAACCGAGGTTTCATGTTTCCATTTGAATAATCATCAAAAATATAGAAAATTGAGTGTAGTTTTCGGTAATTCTCTTTTGGAACATAACTTGTGATAGACTTTTCGTACTCTGGCCGCTCCTTACGGTTGCTCGGGCGCCAGTGGGGCAATCAGTCAAACCCCACGTCTCTCACAGAATCTCCAAAGAATTGGAGAGCCCGGGTAGACTTGAGTATCAGTGGAGAAGGGTATCGATGAAGACTAGGGCGGTAGCGTCTTCTAAGTGTCTGCTTTTCAACGGTCTTTAGGCGTCAGAAAGAGTACTTACCTCTTCTAACTAAACTCTAAGATGAAACTGATTTAATAAATAGACTCTCCCTGGCAAAATAATTGGCAACAAAAATAAATGTTCAACTATTTATTTCTATTAAAATAAACTGTACACAAAAGAGAATATACAGGTAGACCAAATCGTGGACGTCAACGGCTGTGTCTGGTCGGCGCAGGACGGCTGGCAAAATTTCACTTCAGGAAAATGGACGGTTTCGGAAATATACGGAAGTAAGTCAAGTCTCAACTAAACTAAGTGCAAAGAAACATGCACGGTTTCGGAAAAATATACGGAAGTAAGTCAAGTTTCAATTAAACTAAGTGCAAAGAAACATGCACGGTTTCGGAAAAATATTTCAACTAAGGCAAGACACAATTGAATGAAAAGTACGAACGGTTTTAAAGATAATAAACGGAATTTAGTCAGGTCAAAATTTAAAAACACCAGTTCACCGGGGTACACCCTCTATCTCTGTCTCGGTGGTTTGTCTATGATCCGGTGTCCTTCGGTCTCTCTCTCTCTCGGTGACCTCCATATATCTATTATACCAATATCGATAACACGCGTTCTAGACTACGACAAAAAGTTAAGCCAAATCGTTGGGAGGAATCCACTTGTACGCATGCGCGAATTAGAAGTTCGAAAATGACAATCAAGATATTGGTTAGTTTGTTTTCATATTTGAAGTTGAATGAATTCGAATGATGATTTATTTCAAATTCTTGTACACATTTTGAGAAGAATTTTATTCGACGCGAAAGTTAATGAATATTGAATTCATCGAGAATTTATCCGTTTTTTTCAACTTTCATAAAAATCAACGAAAAGAGATCAAACCAAATGAGTGCATCAAAACTATTCACTCAATATTATTATGATTTGTGAAATAATAAGTGCCGAATAGGAATGGTATTGTCTATACTCAGTAAACTCAAGAGTGACATAATAACAATTTCGTTTAATATTACTGTTTCATACCAGTTTCAATATTGCGTGTTTGTGTCAACATCATACTTATCTCACCTCCTGAATTTCCCCTCTTGTAAATCTACTCAATACTCAATAAAAAATATTTTTTGGTCAACATTTAATGTAATATGTAGTTATATTTTATATATAAAAGTACAGAGTGCTCATTAAAAGAGCCATGCTTCAATAGAAGCAATACAATAATCAATTTGGCAATAAGAATATTGCCAGAAGATGAGAAACTTGTAGATACTAGTAACTACAGTTGAGCTTTATATATATAGATGTCGATTTAGATATTTCACTATTTCAGTGCTGAAAAAACAATCATATAAATTGAACTAGAATTATTACCTCAACTCCCAACTGAATTTAGAGACAATAACAGACTTATCTAGCTACAATGCAGACAATATACGATAGTGAACAACCTAGAAAAATGTATTCACAGTCCTACAATTTTGTTGATTCAACATCACTTTTGTTAGTCTCCGCACTCCGCAGGTTTTCTGTGGATTACACATAATATTTCACTTTTGTTATTAATCCAAGCGTCTAGTGTTGCAAAATGATGAAGTTCCATGAATTTTGACTTCTAGTTATTAGAAATCAATGAAGAAATACAAATTATACTACGTAATGCAAACCTGAGTTTGAACCTGATTCAAACCAATATCAACATATTGATAGGTTAAGGTCGAAAATATTCGAATGGTTGTGAAGTAAAATCATTTCATTCCTGTCAATTCATAAAACCATGTATCAGAAAGAGACAGAACTAATCAGGTATTTTTATTCTTAATATTTCTGCACATGCGCATAAGTCGATTCCGGCCACGGGCTGGCTTCAATTTTCGAGGTCCCATTATCGATATAGAATATAATAGATATATGGTGACCTCAAGCTGGCTGGCTGTCAAACAGCGGCCACAGAGTCCGGCGGTGAGGGTATTTGACGGTTATGAAATCCCAACTCTATGCTCGGCGAATCTAACCTATAACTATAATTCAAACGGTTGGAAATCGGGATGAAACGGTCAAATATTCAGCAATCGGAAAAATCAGGGGGGCCCAACGTCCTCCTGGGACCCAAATGCCACCCTAAGGTAACGGAAAGCTATATACAGCAGGAAATGGTTAGCTCACGGTTTTCGGCCAAGCTCAAGTCTAGAGAGAATATTATTCCATAAAGGTGCAATGAAGCGGTAATAATTTCAAATACCACTTGCCTTAGAAATTCCTTTGTGTCTCGTAAGTGCGGTTTTCACTTGACAATCACCTCACTCGTTCAACTCTCAACAACGATTCATACTGATCTTGACCTTCAGCGACGGAACTCGAAGAAGTAGGTACCCCGGAAAATTGTCCCCACCATGGGTAACTCAGTCCCCCATTGGATAAACTCAAATTGTTCGGTAAATCAACGGGCTCGGAAAGAGACAGAAACAATTGAAGAGAAGGAAAAACGGAACAAATTGAAAGACCTTTTTCGAGTCAGAAAAAGTACGGTTCAACGGAAAGAATTCTAAAATATATGAATTCTGAAAACAAGATATATTCGGTCTCCGCTACAAATATGGGACTGGTCGGTGGAAAACAATGACATGAAATCAATCGGTAAATCCCCCCTATGATAATTTAACGGTTTTCTTCCGAAATACTTCGATTGTCAGGTCCTATTAAGAAAGTATCGGTAGAGAAATTTCCTTTTCGTGGCGGGGTAAAATCTGCCTCGTCACAAACTTCAATCCGAAATATCTAGGAGTTAAGCTGGATTCCTCGCTGAATTTCAAAGCCCATTTGGAAAATTTACGTCTAAAGTTAAAAACTAGGAATAATATCCCCCATAAACTAGCTGGTACTTCATGGGGTGCTGATGCAGCCACTCTTCAAATGGCAGCTCTAGCTTTGGTTTTTTCGGCTGCTGAATATTGTTGCCCCGTTTGGATTAATAGTGCTCATGTGCAAAAAATTTATGCACAGCTGAATCTTTCCATGAGAACCATAACTGGAACTATTAGATCATCACCTATGGTTACCAGTTCTTTCAAACATTTTACCGCCTCATATTCGTAGACAGACTGCGGTTATGAATTACTGGAAAAAATTCCAATCCTATCCCGACTCGTTCCCAATTCTATCCTATATTCCCGAAAATACGATTCCAAGACTGAAGTCGCGTAAACCTTATGGCTGAATTCGAATATAAGGGACAAAGACCTTTGTCAGTCTGAATGGAATAGGTGCACTTTTTTCAACAAATAATTAGTTACTGATCCCTCGAATAGAGTTCCTGGTTTTGATCTTCCCAGGAAAATATAGTGTATTCTGAATCGTATAAGAACAGGTCATGCTTTTCAGGTGGAATTCATTTGAAAGCCCTAGTTGTGAATGCGGGGAACCAGAAGAAACCATAAATCATCTGGTTAATCATTGTCCGACTTATAAATTTCAGGATGGTTTTAGAGCTATACATGCAGTTTCCGAATCTTTTTTGAATTGGATTTTCAATTCTAGGTCAATCTGATATATTGAATCTAATTTTATTATTCTACCATTTTCTGCTTTAGTTTTCCCTCTATTTCAGATAAAAGTTTCTGGTATCTTGGACTTTCTGGATTTTGCTTTTTGTTGGAGAAATAATCGATTTTTTGATTTATCAAGAAATGCAGAATCCTCCCAGAATAAATTTCAATCGATATCATGATTTCATCATTTATCGTTGCGATCGATCTTCAAACACCAGTGATAAGAAGAGTGGGGGTGGAGTTCTCATAGCGGTTAGGAAATCTCAAAGGTCGTAAGTTGTCAACATGCCTTGCTTGGATGTTGAAAATGTGTTTGTGTTAGTGCATTTTAATAAAGGTACTTTGATTGGTGCTGCTTACATGCCTCCTTCGCTTAGTCTTGTTTAAATTTTGAACATGCTATGGATTCAATAAAATCTAATAATGTAATAATGGCTGGTGACTATAACTAGGGTTGTTCTGACAACCCAACGATGAGTTTGGTGTTGGTGTTCTCGGTGATGGCGACTATCGTGCTCGAGCCCTTGCTGATACATTTGGATTCCGTAACATGTATCAAGTAAACCGCTTTCGAAATGTTAACAATAGATTGCTGGATTTGATTTTTACACAGCAAAGTAACGTAATAGTTGAGGAGGCAGTTGACATTTTGTCTAGGACTGACTCACATCATCCTGCCCTTTTTTTTATATAGTTGAAGAATCTGGGGACAGGGTAGTTGATTATGAAGTTTTAAAAAAAGAAATTTTGATGAGATGAATTCTTATTTTGAAGGTTGAGATTGGGAAGTCCTATTGCCACACGGTTCTTCTGTGGACTCTTTGGTTGACATATTTTATAAAATTTTGTATGATGCGAACTAATTATCCTGCATGGTTTACTAGTGATTTGCGGAAACTTGTCGCGGAAAAGAAGAAACCCCTTACCTTCATTTTAGTGACCTCAGAGCCCAGTGTAAGAAATTGTCTGACGTGTGTTACTCAACATACTTGCAAAACATCGAGAACAACATCAAAACCAACGTTAATGCGTTTTGAAACTTCGTAAATTCAAAGTGACATGATGATGAGATTCCATCCAGAATAGTTCTCGAAGGCAAGATTCTTGATGGTGATCTCAAAGTAGCTGTCGGATTTGCTGAATGTTTTAGGTTTGCCTACGTACCGCATCCTGTTTGTGATGATGATACGGTTGGTGATTGTTCTTCATTTTCACATTTTGAGAAAATTACTGACATCACTTTCGATATATCGGAGATAACTGAGGTACTTGCCTCACTTGATATTAGGAAGGGCCCTGGTCCTGACGGGGTACCAACGTTAATGCTGAATGAGTGTTCATCGTTGGCGCTGCCCCTGATGTTGTTGTTTAATAGATCTTTCAATTCCGGCGTCTTCCCCTCTGTTTGGAAGAGGACCCATTCATACGACAGGAAGGAGGGATGATGTGTGCAATTACAGACCGATAAGTGTTCTCAGTGCGATATCTAAATTATTTGAGCTCTTAATTTGCAACAGATTATACAGTGAATTGATTAATAAGATCTCAGAGAAACAGCACGGATTTGTGAGGGGTCGAAGAATTGAAACAAAACTACTCCTTTTTGTCCAATATGTCACGGATGCCATCGAGAGGGGCAGACAAATCGAAGTTGTTTATACAGACTTTTCGGAGGCTTTCGACTATGTTAACCACTCAAATTTTAAGAAAAAGCTCTATGGTCTCAGTGTATGTGGTCCTCTCCTTGATTGGTTTCTTCCTTATTATCTTTCCCTTCGAAATCAATATGTGAAAGTTAGAAATAGTGCTTCTTCAGAATTTCGGGTACTTTCTAGAGTCCCCCAGGGAAGCCACTTGGACCTTTACTGTTTTTGATTTTCACGATATTACCGGCTGTTTCACAAAACTAAAGTTTCTGCTTTTCGCGGATGACCTAAAGATTTTTCTTGAGATCTTTACTGCTGAGGATTTTGGCTTTCTTCAGGACGAGTTGGACAGATTGTGGAGTTGGTGCTAGACTAATGGGATAAGATTGAATGTCGGCAAGTGTGAGTTTTTGACTATCTTCAGGCATGGTTCAAGGTTTGATTGCAACTTTACTATTGGTAGTCATTCTCTTGGAAAGGTGACGTGCATTCGTGATCTGGGAGTGATTTATGATAATAACATGAGTTTCAAACCACATATAGCATATGTCATCAATAAAAGTACCAAATTATTAGGTTTCATCATGAGGCATTCTCGTGATTTCAGGAATACTGATACACTAAACCGTTTTTTACATGTCTCTGGTGAGGCCAACGCTCGACTTTGCATCTGTTGTTTGGTCACCTTCTTCTTACTCGGATTGCGCTTTAATTGAAATGGTTCAAAATAAATTTGTTTTTTATGAGTCTCGTAGATTGGGGATCCCACGCCTGGATTATTCGGCTACACAAATGCGCACTAGACTTGATCTACCTTTGTTTCTGTCGGAAGAAAGCGGGGCTGTAATTCTGTTCTGTAAATTGATAGTATTGATAGTTGGCCTTCTGATTTTTCCCGACCTTCTCCAACTTTTCGATTTCTATGTTCCGCCCAGAAGAACTAGAAATAGTAATTTATTACATTTAAGGACATATAAATTCAATTAGTCCCGTTATTCACCAGTCCCTAGAATCAGCAGTAATGTAAATTTTGTTGCATCTGCTGGTTTAGACTTTTTCAACAGTTCTTTTCCTGTTTTGAGGAGAGAGATATGCCTCGCTATTGTCGGTTGATGATTATTATTTATTTTAGTTTGTGGTTTTGGTGTTTAGTAATGTTCAGTTTTTGGAGTTGTAGTCATCCACATTGAGTATTGTTTCTTTCACTGTTGGTAGTTTTCTGTTCCTTTTTTTGTCTGCCTTGCACAAAAATGTATTTTTAAAATAAATAAATAAAACTATTTGTTCACCAAACTGAACATACAACTTTCATCAGGGGCGCAATCACGGTGGGGGGGAGGGGGTGCTGGTGGTAATTGCTCCCCTAGAAAAGAGTTTTCCTCACTAAATTTAGGTGAGCTAGAATCAATTACACCCCTCCCGCCCCGGTTTCGATCAATATTGTTTAGGTCAGTCCCCTAAAACTGTTCAGTATCTCCCAAAACTCAGGCTCTGGATGCTCCACTGACTTTAATTCTGCGAATCTCTTGTTTCGAGGAAATTCATTCTTGAGTTGAGTCACCATTTTTTTTGAAAATGACAAATGTATGATGTCAAGGTTTTCAGTAAGTGAGGACAGGAATATTTGGGTGGAGTGAAAGTTCAATTCATATTTATTTGAATCAACATCATTACATCAGGTATCAATAGCAGCAACAACTGCATGTGTCGCAATTCTTTATAGTTTACATTAATATTATTTACATATTTTTTACAATGTAATATTTATAACGATATCTCCAAATTGAAAGACAGGTATAAAACATGATATCTTATAGTTCAATGCTTCATTAAAGATATGTTCAAATCTTCTGAGGTCCTCTCCAAGATTCAATAATTTTCGAGTCTGCTTACAGGGGCTAAGTAAGAAGTCTCAAAAAGATTATTAGATTGGCACACTTAAAATAGTTTTCTTGATAGGGATGAAGAAAAAGTTATCCCTTCTTATTGTCCAGAAATTATTTTAGGAGGCCAATGTCTTGCAGGACCTTATTTAGTGGAAAGTTTCGGCGTTGAGCACATCAAAATATCGTGAGCAAACCATCTTAAACAACCTTAATATTAAATATAATCACATTTTCCAATAAAGGCAACAAAAACAAATTTGATCTTTTTATTCACACTGCATTTCTTCGAGCTTCTTGAGTTTTCTAACTAATTTTTACACAGTTACCTCTTCCGTGAACCTGCTCTTATCATCCAAGTTGATGACGATCGCATGGGTTTTTGCGTGTCCAGATTTGAGGCATCTTCCATTCCTATCACTGTTGGGACTACTGGACTTATCTTCTTTTTGCGTCAGCTCTATGATTGGGGTATGTTCGATGTTTTTACTCGAACTACCCTCTGTCACTACGTCACAGCCTTCTTTAGTTGCTACAGACGCGCCGCCGTTCGCTTCCGGTTCAGAAGCGAAAGATACGCTTATTCTCTTGGATTTGGCTGAATTTTCATCGATAGGCGCCAGGGCAAGAGCGTTGTTCAGTTGAGCAATTCTACAGGTTGTTGCATCGGTTGTTGGGGCGTTATCGTAGGTTTTGGCGGCGTCTTGCATCGCAGTTATCTTCGAGGCAAGGTGTCGATTACCTTCGGTAAATCAGAGAATGAGATAAATCTTTAATTGTCAAATATTTTTTTTGCATACAGTAACTTTTATGAATATCGAGAGTTGGACGATCTTTCACAATTATAACAATAATTTAAATCTGGAATTTTGCTAATGATGAAATGGTTTGGAACCTGAAAGCTCTATCCATCAAATCTGCCAGTAAAAAATTATTCTATAATATTTGTAAGTATTTTTCCGAAGATGAACTTTTTCTATGATGAAATCAACACGGTCATATTGTTTATGAACTTTTTTCTTCATGATGACATTAATATTTTATTATTGCCATGATATTTTCTCACCTATTCTCATATTCTTCTCTCGGAGCAATTCGAGTTGCGTATAAAACCTGAGGAATTCCTCTTGAACGTCCTGTTCGGAGCATCCTATGTACTCCGCCACACCCATAGATGAATTCGTGCTGGTATATTGGGAATTTGCAGAACGCGGTTTGGTCAAGAACTTGGAGGTAGTTGATTTCGACATCATACCAGAACCGTCGTCGTTGGGCTCTTGATGTTTGAACACCATGTAGGCCTGTGGAAATATTCGAAAAAATAATAACCATTGTAAAACTGAAATACATGATATCTATATGCACCAAACGCCAGTAGGTACAATTTGATGATATATGGATTTATCGATAAGATCATAGATCAAAACCTTTCCTATGATCAAAGAACAACCCAAACATAAATTTCTAGGTGCAATTTTGTCCAAATGCTAAGATTTGATGGGGATGTAAAAGACGTAAAACTTCACAAATTACGATGAATTCAGACATGAAACGGAGAAAAATCACGCTCATTTCTATCTGCTTTGGGACAAATCTCGTTTCATAATCGGCCAGTCGATTTCTATTCGTCGACAAGTTGAAAGTCTATTGAATTCCGACTTGATTAGGGCTTTTCCCAGCGGAAATCAAAGTTTCGAGTTGATCTCTGTTTATAAGTAGGGGATTAAAAGTGGACATTAATTTGGAGACACTGGAGTAAGAGAAAATCAAGGTAATGAAGAATCTCGAGTCGGAATTAATTGAAAAGTTCACGAAAAGAGAACCTGCAGTATTTCATCCATGCTCAGATGAAGGGTGCAACTTTTGTCTATGATGGAATTATAAATCGTTGAGACGTTTAAGGTGGGAGGCGGTGCAGCTCAATTTGACGCTTTGGGACTTTTAATAGAGGTTTTTGAAGTCTGAGAAGTTAACAGTAGTAGGAAAGGGGCTCTACCAGAGATTTTTGTTCTTTGTTGCTTGTCAGTATAAGTTCTCAATATCATAGAGCCGTTCTCTTGATTCGAACTGTTATTTAGCTGTTCTCTGTTGATGATTCTTATTGGCTAAAATAGACATAGAGAATGGACTGAGCATTCCCTATTCGGCTCTACAATAAAAATGGCAGAAACATGTGAAAAAGACTGCCGAACATGCGGCCAGTTTTAATTGGTCAACACTTACGTCTATTTCCATAGACAAGAGACAATTATTGGCCGCATCATAGCTTCCTCCCTCGATATTGATCAGTCCATTCTCTATGTCAATGTTGGCAAAGTTCATTGATCGCTTTTATTCTGTGCTTGAAGTAATATTTAGCTCCTACTAAAAAAAATTGTGGTCGTTTCTCATGTGCCCCTCATATGGAGAGTACAGAGAAAGAGAACGATCGCCATACTTCAAATGTGCCCCAAAAATCGGGAAAATAGGAGTCGCTGCTATCGCTAGGAGAATCAATAAGAGGTGAGAATTTTAGCGACAATTTGAAATGAAGTGCCTTCATTTTATTTTAGGTTTTGTATCACCGTCTGATGATTTTCCAAATGGATTTCTTCAAATCCATAATGAATTAATTTTCTGATTTATATGCAATAAAATACCATAAATCACATCAAGTTATCAACTTTATTCATCCATAATAATGAAAAAATTAATGAAATCTAAAAGAAATCACTGATCGAAAATAATATACCTATAGTCCATTCAAGAATGATTGACATCTCAGGTGGCTATGGAAAATCGAATTTGGTAATAGCCCATAAGTTACGATTTTGTGTTGCGGAATTCAGGTTGGTATTTGAATGAACAGTGATCTTCTATAAGTGAATCTATGCAGTGAGCCATTGACCGAAGATAATTTGAATTTTGTACTGCTGTATGTCCTCAATTCATTCGTAAAAATTGGAAACATATTTCTTCTTTTCAAATGATTTTCTAGGGTATATTTATTTATTCCAGTTCTGTGATTAAAAATACAGAAATTATTGAAGCTCTTTTATGACCAGAGTGACCAGACATTAAGCTGCGTCTGGACTTTCAGGACCTACTGGGATGTCAATCATTCTTGAATGGACTATACCTATGTTTTTGATTGTTTATTCTTTCCCGCACGCAAATAATATGGAGTAAATTAAATTTTGTCATGTCTCTATGCACTGAACGATGAGATAGATACCGATGGTATCGACATGGAGTATTACGTCTGTCATTATATGTGAATTAATCAAATCAAATTTGATTTGTTCCGTAAAAGGAAAAATGTACATTTCAAGCACTTGTAGAAAAATATTGTTCCTAACTTTTGCGGGAAGTATCTTGTCCACACTCAACTGCTTGCAGTTTCGTGCACTTGTTAGGAAAATAACTATTATTTTATCAAAAATTGAAAATGAATTGAATATTCTAATCGTCTATTATTCCTACCGAGACAGCTCACTCAGCCAACTTCAACTATTTTTAATCAAAATTTCGTTCTCCTATGATCACCAGTGCATATATTGGCTAAAACACGAAACACCTAATGGTACATATTTAAGGGAACCAATAATCTGTGCATGGTCTGCAAGCATCGATCGTTCTCCTTCTCTCTACTCTCCGTAGTTTCTCAGGTGAATTATTCTTTTCTTCAAACAAGTTAATTGAAATTATTCTCGGTTTGAATTCCGTGAAAAACTTGATGAAATCAGGTTGTTTGTATGTACCTGAAGAAGCGTAGAACTTTTGGTCTTTCGCACTTCTTCGAAAGTCACATTATATTTTCGTCCCACGTCTTTAAGGTGAGTAGAATTACAAATTCTTCGAAGGGAGAAAATTTTCCTCTTTTTATTTACCCTTTCCTGTATACGAAGTTGAGCGCATTCCAACTTCTAATGTCTAGGTGAGAGCCAGGAACCAGGAAGTGGAAAACCTCTAAACTTGTTCGAAGTCAGACATCGTTTTAGTCGAGAAGGTTCCGTTCTCCGTAAATTATTCGATGAAAATTGTTTTCTCAAGGTAAGCTATTATGAAAGAAGCTCTTGTGGGAATGAGGTTGGTGAAAATCTCGTGACCTTACGATGTATTGATTGAAAAAAATGTTGAAAGAGAATAACTTTCGAGAGAGACCACAGAAATTTTGAGTATTCAACAATAAAATAAGATGACTTCAAGTAGTCTGTGGAATTTGGAGGTTGACATTCTGTGCTTAGCATGTAATTTTGTGGTTTTTGTCTTGGATATGATGATGATGATTGATATCATATTTACCAATTTTAAATCTAGTGATTGTGAATCGTCTAGTTATAGAAGCTTAGAGATACCGACGTTAATGTGATGTTTGCTACGCGCATGCGTTATGTGGGTGTGCAGCTGCGTCTGCCAATTATATCTTACGAGTCAACATTATGCCTACAGATTACTCTGATGTGACGTGGGACCACGTCATAATGCGCATGATTCAAAAATCTAACATACGATCCTGCGCGGAAGCGTTCAAATTATTCTGACGTGACGTGGGACGTGCATTCCCACGTCTCGACAGAACAATGTGAACGCTTCCGCGAAAAACCCTATGTTAGATTTTTACATCATGCGCAGTATGACGTGGTTCCACGTCACGTCAGAGTAATCTGTAGGCAGCTTTAGAATTACGTATCAGTTGAATGTTGAAGGACAAAATAAAAGGTGTAAAACTTAAAAGTCTGTTTAATCTAATAATCCAAAAGTGCTGTCTCTCAAGGACGGAACATAAATTTCAAAATTCTATATATAGCCTTTTTGACGACTTGACTGTTCTGAAAGTTCGTTATCAAAACCATCAGGAGTTTAAGTGGGGTCAAAAAACATTATTTGGGAATTTTGGGAAATCTGTAGGAAATTGTTCAACCCACTGATATCCTAGCAGATTCAACGTTTCGTTCCTGTGATGGATGAATTTTTACCTATATTATATTCGAAGGTAAAGCTATATACCTACCTTACTGCCGAAAATCAGGCATAGTAACAGTGTGACTGTGAGCTGAGTGTGACAAAAAAAAATTATGTAGAGAAGATCTGGATTCGCGGGCTTCTGCAGGAACAACCTGTTGGAAAAAAAGAATTTTATGAAAACACTTTATCGGGAAAATTATTTCAAACTGTCAATGAAGGAATTTTCACTGGATGCCTGTGAACATTGATTTCAATAAAATTGAAAAAAAATTATTGATGTCTACGAACCAATCAGAGTGCTTTATATGCTTTTCGAACCTGATGATTATCTCAGCGCCCGTCACTTTGAGTGCAACATGGGGAGAACCTTTTCATCGAAAACATTGAAGATAAAATAACCAAATTTTCGGTTTATCGATCCTAAGAGTTCTTTCTTCACTTGTACGTTCTAAAAATATCCATTGTCCCTCTTAGGGATTATCCCTGCACCCCCAGGGCCCCGAGCAGGCTTCAACATGCTTTGCGATTTTCCACCATCGCTATTTCACGTCGAGATCGCCAGGGGGTGACCGATAGGGGGCTTCCATACCCCGCAATCCGTTCGTCGACGATATATAACGTTAATAAAAGACTAAAAAACGATGAATAGGTCTCAAATCGCCAATCAGGATACCCACGGGAGGTCCTGACCTTTTGATACCGTGGATTTCTCCGTGTTGTGGAAAACTAAGCGACGAGGTACCTTAATTAAGGTAGTTTCGGACGTTTCGAGGACGTAATGAAGTTTGCGGTTCTCTGTTTAGTGTACGGTAAGGACATTTGTCGCGGGAAAATTTCGCAAGCTTTGCTTTCCATCCAGATTCGGGGGTTTATTTCGCTGCCCGAAATTCATTGTCATGTTGGCTACGGAATCTTGACAGTTTTTGTTTCGTATCCGGTTGTAGTGCTTAGCTTAGACCATATATGATTTCAAAATAAGAAGTACAATATGTGAATAATGTCATTGAAGTCTGAGATTTCTAAATGGTACAATAAATGTGCGCAAAAAACTTGAGTGTGTGAACTATGTAGATCTATTTTAAAACTCATTGTAGAGTGATTGGAAAATTTGCATATTGAATATCGAAAACCAAATGTCCTATATTTTTATTCGATATGCAGATTTTATTCCGAATCCCACAAATGACCTGAAAAATTTGAAAGGTGAGATTAGCATGCTTACTCACATTGATATATTCAGAAACACAGAAAGCAAGAACTCGTTGTAGATAGCCATAGAAATGAACTTGCTCTCGTTGAATTCGGATGGGGCTTTTCTCACTACTATACACAATCTTATACCCCACACCAAGAATATGACTTCCACTAGAAATACAGAGTATTATAGTTGGCGATTCATTAACTCTTAAACATTTAAACTTACTAGTGGAGAAAGAGTGGTCCCACCAGTCCGTCCTGCACAGGTACGCTTTCAAGTCATCGGCTGTCCTTCCAACGATGACAATAGGTGGAGCTACAAGAGTTCTGATAACGAGGAAGACCGTGAAGACGGCCACTATTACGCCGAGGCGTTTGAGGAGGTTCATGTCAGTGATTTTGACAGCTTTCGCCGATCTCACCCGGAAAATAACAGAAATTCTGTAAAAAATATTGATATGAAGTTGCGAGAAAGAGTTTGAATATAACTGCTGTGAGTGACATTATGGACCAAAAGCAGGAATCTCGTATTGACTTCCTCGCCTTTCCTAAAAGAAATCCCACTGACGTCCCAGTTTTAATTTGGAATTACATTGTCCAACGAAGTTGAAACTTCATATAGGGCTCAAAGACAAACATCTGTCAAGTTAAAGGCGAACTAACTTTATATATTTACCTATTATAAGTTAGTGATCAACCATAACGTTATGAATCGATATTTTTTATTTGATATCAGTGCTTGGAAATTGTGAAGATATCACGACTTTCTTTCCAATCGATTTGAAAAACTTGTTTTTTGGCAACAGTACCGATGATTACCGAAATTGCACTTAAACCGCTGTTGTACTGACAACAGTAGGTCCGCCTAAATTAATGAAGAAATTCCTCATGATTGATTTTGAAACCACTCAATGCTAAACGAATCTTGCCAGTAATTATTTTGATTTTCTAATTTTCATCTCATTTCATTTGACTGACCATCTAAAGGTGCCCACACATTACTCTGATGTGACTTGGGACCACGTCATAATGCGCATGATTCAAAAATCAAACATACGATTTTGCGAGGGCGTGTTCAAATTGTTCCGACGTGACGTGGGAATGCACGTACATCGTCACGTCTGAACTAAAGATTATGAGTAGAAAGATAGGAAACGGAGCGACTAAAGTGATGTGAGCGCCATCTGTGTTTCAAAAGTGTTTTTAAGGCCCGAAAACTGGTTTAAATACTAATTCGAGGGACATTTGCAGAAACATATGAAATTTGTGAGATTTCAGATGGCATCGAAGAGGTTTTGAATGATTCTCGTACCGCCTTTTGTTTATCAAACTCGTGCTAGTTGGTGATTATGGAAATTTTTGTCTAATTTCGTTCGAAAATTATTGTATGGTGAAGAACTTTGGATCAAATAAAAAGAAAAATGGGAATGTAAGTATTAAAACTGGTAACAAGTGACTCGGTCATTCATTGGTTTTTATTTTCAGTGCTACGAAGTGGATAAAATTTTCAGGGCATAAAGGCCTGCAATCACTACTGACTGCACTATGTGCAATGAACATTTTACTGCAAGTCAATTGAGAACTGTTCATCCACGTAAATTGTTGTATGCAGGAAGCATCTCTTGCATGAAGGGCCTATGAGAAAATTGAGTGTCATTGGGCAAACAAGATGGTGGTCGAAGGAACATGAGCTGGTTAAAATTCTTGGTGATTCTCCTTTATATTTAGATGTTCTTGAGAGCCTAGATTTCATTTCTTAAATTACTGAAATGAACTCCGAAATTCGTGTAAGTGCTGAAAATCTGAAGACCAATTTCTGAAGCACGAAACGATTTTTATTGCTCATGTTTTCATAAAAATATTTTCTATTACTGCTCCCCTCTCGAAATATTTACAGACTGTAGGTTTAGATTTATTGATAGCTTCTGTCATGATTAAAACTTCAATTACTGAATTAAAAAAGCTTCAGCGAGACTTTGAAGGATTTGAAAAATCAGTTCAGAACTTTTTATCTTGGGCTGATGGGGAAATGGAAAAACGAGGGTTGAATTTCGAAATTCAAGACCACTTTCCAATCGTCAGAAAACGTAGGGTGAAAAAGTTTTTTGACGAAAAGTCTTTTGATGAAGCGGTTCGAGATGAGAAGGAACTATTCAAAATTGAAGTTGTTTATACTATTATGGATACTGCTGTTTCGTCTATGGAAAGTCGTTACGAAAAAAATTTAAAGTTATGTGCAGATATGGCTATTTTCAATCCCTCATCTTTCAATGATTTGCAAAGTAATGGTATACCTGACGGGGGTTTAATTTATATATCGAACAAAATTATAAAGTTCAATCCGGATTCCACTCCTTCTAAAATTAGGGAGGAATTATATAATTTTGTTAGCAATTGGAACGTTTACAAAATGACCCTTCAAGACTAATTCAAAAATATGTCAAACGAATTCGACCATTTAATTGAGAACGAAGACAATGAAAACCAAAAGAGTATATGCCTAAGAGTAGAGGAAATTATTGTAAAAACTGTGTATACTGTTGTTATTTGATTATATTGAAATATAATATGTATCAAAATGCCTACCCTTATTTATATATTATTCATAAGTATATTTTAACTTTGCCAGTTACGCAAGTATCATGTCAGCGAAGTTTTTCAATTTTGAAATATATAAAAAACAGACTCAGAAATAGCATGAGTGATGAGCACTTGGAATCTTACATGATTATGAATATTGAAAAAAAAATTTTGTATGAAATAGATAACGAACACATTATAAATGAGCTTGCAGATAGTAGTAGTATGATGCGAAAGTCTTTAGTGTGTTGAATGCTTATTGAAGTAATACAAACACTTTTTCCTATTTATAGTGATATAGGTCTCGTGATTTCTCGAAGAAGACTTGAAGTGATATGTATTCTTGTTATAATATTAATAATGATATCCTGGTTGTGCATGCAAAAGATGTCATTGTTGTCCTTTTTTTTTGTTGAAGTTAAAGCAATGAATAAACCTCGCATATACAACAACGATTAAATTCTATAGTTCTATATACAACTCAAGATATAAGATTTTCCATGTTGTTCTAATTTTTTTGTTATCTGTATTTATTTTTTTTTTATTACATGTTACATGTGTTATATGTCAGAAGATATATTTTTTTTCTTTTTTAGCACACCATTTTTTCTCAATCCTCATCCATTGAATTTGTTCACTGTCTGAAATATATTTATTGAACACTCTGCGTACGTTTTTTTTTTTGGTAGCACCTTTAAGCTTGATGACACCTTCAACAATGCTCCTCTTGTTAGCTACGTCACTGAACCCCCACCCCTACTTAGAGTTTTCATTTTTGAAGTGGGCCGGTCTGAAAGAAAATTCCCGGGCCGGTTCGAGGTAGCCCATCCGCCCCTGTGCCTATTTAAGGAAATTATGACTTTTATACGCCCATTCAAAGATTCTCAATTGCTACTCCTTCAATATTTTCAGAAATGCGGTTTTATTGAGGTTTTATTGATTTTGTTTTGGGCATCGAGTGACTGTCAAATTGTTTGGAAAGTCAAAGTTTTATGAAACCTGCTGTGAGTGTTTTATTCATTCATTTATCAATTTGTATATCGTGTCATAAAGAGACCATTTCCTTAAGGAATTATGAAGAAACTATACTGACGGGCTAACCTACAGGTTTTGTATTATACATTGGTAAATTTTCAATCGTGGTTCCGAAAATTCTGTAAATAATAGTAATGTGAGTAATTGAAATGTGTATGCTATGATGTTATATTGAATATTGGTTCATATTGATTTCTGATACAAATTGTACAAATTTAACGAATTTTATAATATTATAGGTATCTAAAAAACGTATTGCGCAGAAATAACCTTCGACATAAGCAGATCACAAGAGTCGTCCTAGTCAAAGCTCTATTCGTTGTCCATAATTTCAAATTTTTGTAAAAGTTCATAAATTGCAAATAAAAATATAGCACATCTGACAGAGCATTTCATTGATTTCAATTGATTCCAAACAATGTTCAGATGAAAACTAACATTCATCATAAAACAAAACCATACTTTTGTTTTGTCGCTCAGGATGTTTGTTTTCTGGTCTCAACAAAGTCTATATTGAAATCCAATGCAAGGAATAGAATTCGAATTTCGCGTCCCTCAAATATAAAACAGAAGACTGTTATAAAACAGTTTTTCTGTATTGACAAAACGTTTTCAGCGCCATCTCATTGTCAAATGTGTTTTCACAGGCTAAAATGTAGTCGGTTTTCAGTACTAGAGATATGAGGGCGTTTTCTATCTTTCTACTCTATAATATTTGGGCAGAACACTTTGAACCATTCCGCACAAAACCCTATGTCAGATTTTTGAATCATGCCCATTGTGACGTGGTCCCACTTCACGTCAGAGTAGTACTCTGACCTGACGTGCGACTACGTCAGGATGCCCATGATCTTGAGCGAAAGCGCTCACATTGTTCTGGCGTGACGTTTTCAAATTATTTTTTTCAGAAGATTGCTAGTAATGCTAGTGTCACCTACTTGATTGTGTACCTATCATTGACTGAACCAAAGTTTCTAAAAGCGCCTATATACCTATAAGCTGCGCACGAGCTGACTTCTGTTCACAAGCACGTTGGAAATATTTCATCCAACCCCAGTAATTTAGGTGAGCCAAATTTCACGAAAAACTACAATTTACAAATTGAGTTGAAACTTACCCGGAAAGTTCTGAAGGGTCGAAAGTGATGTTTAATCATCGTAATTAAAATCATGATGAGTGAAGGGTGACTGGATCCTATTACACTAGAGGCCTTGATGCCGTATTTTCAGATCGTGCTCGCGAGTTTACGCCAGTTTCGGCAAGGAAGTTGGAAAAGATGCGAATCTGAATAAATTTGAAAGTTGAATTGTTTCTTGAGCGCCAACTTATCTGACCCAACTTAACACTCGTATTCGGAAGGGTGCTTCATAAAACTTCTACTCTTGTGCTAGTTATGACTGTGGTCGGTCCATGAAAGATAAACCTTATCGGTAGATGAAATCTTTTCGAAATTCAAGTGAAAAAACTACAAGCAACAACATTTTATCTTGAAAACCGATCTGTTCATGAAGGACCAGGAGATCCGCGTAGCTTGCTATATCTTCGGATATAATGGGGGTTCAAGTATATTATTCGAGAATCGATCCGCTCCCTTGAGCAGTTTTCCTTCTTCGAAACTACTATGAATTAACCGGAACTAGGCAAATACAAAGTGAATATCGGACGTATCTTCTGAATTTCTTGACAAATATCAGTGAGCAGAGAAAATTCTGTATTTTGTACCAATATTCGACCCTACAATTGATAAACATAGTAGAGATTTAATCTGTTGAATCATGTTACTGATTCTTTATAGTAAAAATGGAAATTTTCCTGTTTCGTTCCAAAGGTCTATTGTACACGATATCCCAATTTCCCTGAATTCCCTTTAAATATATTCCGACCCTAAATCTTTCTTAAGTAACGATCTAAGCGCAGATGAATCCGACATGCTGTTGCTCCTAATGAAAATTACCATGTGGAGCGTATCCAACTTTCTCCCAGGGTCCTCCGGAGTTGGTATTTTGTCCTCCTCCATCCAACTCGTGCATGTCGGATTCGGAAGGACATGAAATATTCACCGGTCTCGGTATTCCTTTCTTTCAATTTCGGCGGACGTTAAACGTCTGCCTTGCCTTGCACGAGCCGAGATTGGGGTAGGCTATGCTACGACCATCTCTAGGTCGTTTATCATTCTTCTGATCTCTCCTTCTAAATGGCGTGGCGTACGTAGATTGTGTGCTGGATAGATAGAGAAGGTGTAGGACCATTTCGCGTTTACGCTATTTGTCATACTTTCACGTTTTCGCTGAAGAAGAATGATGACGACTCTAACATTCTGACTTTTTGTTAGTCGAGATTTACTAAATGACATAAAAAAGGAATTTTTCCTTACCTCCATGTTTTTAACATTAGTGCACCATATGTTAGTGAAAATCCAATTTCTCTCAGCCAGACCCTGGCAGTACATGTGTAGACACTGGGCCTAGGATACATAACTATTATCTGTAAAATAAAGTGATTCTACAATAGAGATGATATATAAGTTAAAACACTTCTGAATAAGACTTTTCCCAACTGATTACATGCAACACACGAAGCAATGAAGTTTTAAACCACGTGATAAAACCTGTTTTTGGAAAATGGTTTTTGTTCGATGAAACAAAAACTATTTTGCAGAAATGATCCAAAATGATGATTTTGGAAATATACGAGAATGTATTGATATCTAGTTAGCCTAGACCAGTTCATGCATAAAAAAATATTGCGTTACCATAGCAACGAACAATAACTCATTAGAAGTGTCAGTGTGAAGTTTGAGGTCAAAAAAGTAAACCAGAGTTATGCAATAAATTAAAAGAAAGACGATATCCACCGAAATTGTGAAAATCGAAAAATTGGAGTATCGAGCCATCATCAAGTACCTGTATTTAACACTCCAGTACTCGCGCGGGGTACTACAATACCCCAGGCTCCACGTATTGCTTATGTATCTATCGGACGCGCGAGTACTGGAGTGTTAAAAGGGTTAAGAGGTGAGCAGATTTACGAAGATATGCTTAATACCCTTGGTGAAAAATTGGACTGCAAGCTTCAAAAGAGGCAAATTTTCCATTGAAGATGATGACCGATCGGGAAGGCCAGTTTCTGTGTGAGTCCCCGAAAATATCAATGCAGTTCATGACATGATTTTATCAGACCGTCGAATTGGTCTAAAACGGATACCTGAAGCACTGAATATTTCATACGAACGCGTTCATCATACAGTTCACATCAATTTGGACATGAGAAAAATGTTATATTTTAATATTTGCTTCACTCTGTATTTAATAAAAGAGATTCACAAGTTCGTAACTCTATTTATTCAGCAACATTCATTTTATATTTTTTATTATTGACAGATGTCAAAAAAGCAAACTTGATATTTTTTTTAAAACTGACCAAACTTCCAACTTGATTTATATTTTGTCATTATCGAATCAAATTCAACAAAAAATTGCTGCAAAATGGATCCCCAAATGTTTGAATGTTGATCAAAATCGTGCAAGGATAGAAGCATCGCGTTCGATCTGTGCTCGATTTGAAAACGATGTAGACTTCTCAAGCAGAATTGTTACTATGGATGAGGCTTGGGTATATTTCAACGATCCAGAAACAAAGCAGCAACCGATGGAATGGCGACACTCTGGTAGAACAATAAGCGGAGATTACTATTCGACTTTACTGACCACTCTACGGGAAAAAATTAAAGAGAAAAGACACGGAAAGCTATCCAAAGGTGTTTTGTTTTTGCAGGACAACGCCCCTGTACACAAATCTTATGTTGTCATGCAGAAAATTCGTTATTTAGGGTTTGAATTACTAGAACACCCCCCTTATTCACAAGATTGGGCTTCATCCGACTATCATATCTTTCCTCAACTGAAAAAAAGTTTAAAAGGTCGTAAATTTTCTTCCAACGAGGAGGTAATAAAAGCTGTGGAGGTCTGGTTTAAAGAAGAAACATTTTTTTTGAAAGGTCTAGAGACGTTGCAGGTTCGCTGTTATAAATATATCCAATTAATAGGAGAATATGTTGAGTAATAAAATATTTTGACATTGCGGTAGCGCCACCTGGTGGTTCAATTGTTGTACTAAGATGCCAAGAATGGTTAAAATATTTATTCGACGGCCATTTGGAGAAACATAATTTGACTTTTGTAAGATTTGAAGAAACATGGCCGTTTTGTTTTGATTCTCTTTCCGCTCGTCGTTTATTTAGTTCATTTTAGTCGTTTATTATTAGAGTTTTTTGTGTATTTCCTTAGTGAAAACTTCAAAATCAAAGAAAAATATCTTTGCTCAAAATGTCTTATGGAAACTATTGTATGGTGAGGAACTGTGGAAACTGTAGTACAAATGATTCTCCGAAAATAAGTTTTTCGAATTTACCATAAATATCTGAACGTAAGTATTGAAACTCGTACAATGTGACTCTGATATTGATTGATTTTTATTTTCAGTACTCTGAAGTGAATAGGATTTTCAGTATGTCCCGACATTGACTTGGTGAACTGCAGTAAAAAAGTTTCTCCTGGAATACATAGAGTCATTATAGATTCTTTGAGGTTGCATCTCCTAAATACTGAGCAGAAAAAAGAAATTTGTTCTCTGATGTACGATGAAATTAGTCTATGTGAAGAGTTGCACTTTGGCGATCACCACGTTGTCTATGAGTAAGTGGTGAGACAAGCTGAGGATGGTATAAAAGAGTAAGTCCAAAACTTCAAGTGAAAACGACAGAGCAATACAAAGTACTAGAGAATCCAACTGGTCGAATTTGGAAATAATTTTTAACTTTAAATCTGATTTTCTCAAAACCAAATAAAATGCACTTGTACTCCAAGGCTCTTACACTACAATTTTATACATTAGAATAGATACATGTATTTCAATTTATCACTGAATTTTATCATTTATAGCTGGATATATGTATTATTATGTTGATATGCAATTCATGTTATTAGTGAAGTTATTTGCATTTCGGAGTTGACTTGTTATTCTTACATATCTTTACCGACATACAGGTTACACCTCTGTAAATTTGTTTCTAATTGTGGTTCTGAAAATTCTGTAACTAATATGTAAAAGAATTCTTGAGATATGTTGTATCGAATATTTGTTCATATTAATTTCTGATAAAAGTTTTACAAATTCAACTGATTCTATTAATTGGAAAAAAATATATTGTGTAGAAATTACACCTTTGATATATAACATTCCATCATGTTCTGTTGTGTCTTATATTCAGAGCTCAATTATTTGTGTACAGGATGTTTTCAAAGGTGAATTATTTTCACCAATTGTACCTTCCGTTAAAAAAAAGCCTGACCTTTGAATACACCATGTACAATCTTCAATTTTGTCAAATTTTTCTATATATTTCAAATAAAAAGTATAGCAAATCTAACACAGTATTTCATTGATATTAATTGATTCACAACAATGTTTAGATGAAAAAAACATCTTGATCACAAAACAGAGGCCTATTTTTGTTTTGTCGCTCAGGATGTTTTTTCTGGTTTCGACCAAGTCTACTCGAATTCAATAAAAGGAATAGAATTCGAATTTCGCGCCCTTTTATTGAGGAACAGAATTCGAATTTCGCGCCCTTCAATTATGAAATAGAACAGTTTGAGAGCACGATTTCAGCGCCACCTGATTGTCAATTGTGTGCAACACAGGCCAAAACGTATACGCTTTTTAGTACTAGCGATATGAGGCTGTTTCCTATCTTCCTAACTCTATAATCTTTGAGGCTATGGATTATAATTCATCAACTAGACTGGATGCTCGTCTAGTCGATCTTAGCCTGTTGATGTTGGGCAAGTTGATCGAGCTACCGAAGGCGGAGAAAATATTACTCAATCATTAAAGCGTATTCATTTCGAACCTGAGATGGCTAATTATAAACGACCTTCACAAAGAATTCCCATGCCACGCATCAAAATCAGTCACTTACCGTACAATAAATGAAAAATGCCCCCAGGGTAATGACACGCAGTAGCACCGGACTGGCGGCTCTTACAACCTGGAATTAAAATAATACATCAGATAAAATGAATTGGCCTCCGGTGGCAAAGTTGCTTGCCTCTTCCTGCAAATGTATGCAAATTAGACGAAGAAATTCCGAGCATGTTTGGACATGTTAATAACTCGCGGATAAAATCTCCTCCGTTCCTACGGTAATTCGAACTGTTATTTTCGAGGTTTTATGGGGTGTGGTGAACAAAAGACGAAGGAACGGGTTTTTTTCGTTGTTTTTACTCAATTTGGGCGGTTAAGTTCGCAGAAACTTCTTGAGCGCTTTGAAATGAGAACGTGTATATATCTATTTTAAAAAAGAGGTTCAAGCCGTTGATAAAGTAGTTATAGATCTTAACCACTTCACAGGACAATGCCGCTGATGGGCACATAATAGTTGAAATATATGTTTCGAAAAGTTTTACCACTAATGATTTATTCAATAAGGGGCTATAATGCTCTTTGTATTATGGAAGAACACGCAAAACACGCTCATGATTTCCCTTCTTGATTTAACAAAAGAAAAATATATCGATTTCACGAAGTATGAGTTGAATACGGAAATACAATTCAGGTTCATTGATTATTTTCTCAACAGTTCATGTCTTTCATAGAATCAGTTTGTTGAGATGGAAAAAGAATATTTCAATTTGTCTGATAATATTTTGAAACTTTTAACAAGAAAGGTTGTCATTTTATATGTTTATATCAGTACTGTCGATGAATTCAATGAAAATACCTACTATCTATTGAGAAATTATACAACAAATTGAACTGTGAGTGAATAAGTGAGGGCAAATATTTACATGCTGAACATATCTGGTGTCATAATTGATATGATGTGTTCAAACATTTCCGCATCACCTAGATCCATTTCATTTTTATACACTACCAGATACTGTATGTTGAAGAAGACAAATAAACTTAGGCATCATTTAAGATATTCATATGCTTTTATTCATGGATAATGACCGATATTTCATATCATAAAGAGTTTCTGGACTGCTGTAGTGAAGAAGAAAAGAGTATTCTGCATAATCTACAATTACAAGCGCCTAGAAAACCTTATACGCCTATATGAAAAAAAAAAGATATGATTTAGGATCGATTCATGAATTGTCATTTTCATTTCATATCTTACGGTATCTGGGTTATTTAAGTAATCCTTCAAAAAATTACATCACGAACATTGCTTTTACCATTGAAAGCCTCAAATCATCTTCTTCCTCTTCGTACATAATCCTACAAAGTGAATATACAGCCACAGGATCGAAGAACCCTGAACGTCTGTCATGAATAATTCATCTGAGAACATCGGATATTAGACAAGTCCCTAACATATACACAATCGGACACCATATACGACTCGGAAACGTTTCAAAACATCAGTTTTTTCAGTACCCTCATACATACACGATCCCTGGAACTCGGACATATTCTAAGTCACCGCTAAATTACATTCAGCTAATTACCCGTCAGTTGCAGCGACAATTTTTCAATTGAGCTCAGAGCTACAGCCAATCGATATCTAGTTTTCCACCTAGAGCTTTCCTCGGGAAAAGGGACCTAGTAAAATCGTAAAAGACGAAATGCTGTTTACCCTAGTACTGAGAAATATTACACCTTTCATCAGCTTTTGAAATGGGTGTTAAAGTTTTTCCACCCAAAATTATTTTGTTTCAAAGTTCAACTGAATGGTTCAAGGAAAATTTGAAATTTGCAAAATAAGTGTATAGTTGCCATTTTTTATGAAACAAACGTGTGCAGTAAAGCATTATTCAAAGAAATAAGGCCCACTCATGCTCCCAAACACCCACAAAACATCGAAATATTGTGAGTCGAGAGACAAGTGTTTACAATGGTAAAATACATCAACATAAATCTAGTATTGCATCAAATATTTGTTTGCATACTATTATTGCAAAAAAAAAGATCCTGAAGATGTTTCTTGGAAAATAAGGACATTCAGAACAGTGCTTATTTATGATTCAGAAACTATTTGTGATTCATGAGATATAATTCATTGGCCCATCAAAATTCTAGTGTCCTATCATTTTACAATCCTTGGAATGTAGCTGGCTCTCAAATCCAAGTGTTTTTTTTTCGTTCATTATATTTATGGTTTGATATCTAGACAAATCATTTATTGACTTTAGCCTTGCGGTTTTCACACTCCTCCCAGAGGCCAGAGGAACATTCACTTATCCCAGATATCTCAGATATCAGAAGGATTGAGCTGTGTTGGAGCCCTTTCCAGGTCTTCGGACTCGTGGTACTGGTCGGGTTCGGGTTGTTCCTCGGCTCCTTGTCAGTTGGAATCCTGATCCACTTGCACTTCCTGTCGGAGCAGTAGGTACCGCTTTCCGCATCACTCCATAAATATTTTCGTCCAACTGAAGTTTCCTCAAGTTCTCTGGTAGTTTCTTCGGTATCAGGCCTGTAGATGAAATGACAATAGGGATGGTCTTGATATCTTTCGAATTCCACTGTCTCCTGGTTTGTTCCTCTAGATCTCTGTATTTTGAAATTTTTTCAGTGTACCTATCTAGAAGATTGTTATTATTTGGAATCGCTACGTCGATGAAGAGTGCTCTGTTCTCATCCTTATTCAACAATATGAGGTCAGGTCTGTTGTGAGTAATTTCCCGGTCTGTGAGCACCGTGCGATCCCAGTAGAGTTTGTGATGATTATTTTCCAATACAGCATCCGAATGGTAACCTTATTGACCTTACAAGTTGGTATTTTATTGCCAATTCATGGCGAAGAATCTTGGCATTATCATCATGTTTATTCTTGTACTCCGTGCCCTCGAACTTCTGACATCCCCCGATGATATGCTAGATAGTTTCATGTGTCGCACAGCCATAAAGACAGATATAGAGACATCCTTGGCGATATATTTCACGTAGTTCCTTGTTGGAATTACCCGATCTTGGATGGCGAGGATGAAGCCTTTTGTCTCGGGAAACAACCTTCCGGAAGTCAACTAGTAGTTCGACGCAGATATGTGGACGTAACTAATCATGGTTGTTCTCTTTCTGTTGCCTTCCATGCAAAGGTTTGCCAATCAGTTTCTGCATTTTGCTTCCTGCAGAGTGTTCGACGGTTTCCGAGTGGTCCTGTTGTAGTTTTAATGGAGTTTATTGTGTTTTGTCAGCATCATCCTTATTTTTCTATGTATGGCTGTTGAATCGGTGGTGGTCCAAGAGATGATACCGAATGAAAAGCTCAGTGCTTAACAAGCGTATGTATTAATCGCTTTGATCAGCTGTTAAAACCAGTTCTCAATGTTCTCATTATCCTTCTCAATCTTCGGGTGAACTCCTCCGTTAATTCTCTCATCATCTGGCTCTTATTTTTTTTGCCTGTTTTATGCCTAGATACTTGTGAGTGTCTCTTTCCTTCAACGCTTCAATTTCTATACCTTCTTTGAATTTAAATGTTCCATCTTCTATTATGCCTCTCGTTACGTTAAGAAGTCGTCATTTTTCCACTCCAAACTTCATTTTGATATCTTCTGTGAATCCTTCTACCGTTTTCAGCATCTGTTGCATTTGTTTTTTATTAGATGCAAAGAGTTTCAAATCGACGATGTAAATGAGATCATTCAGTTTCATCATAGTTCTACTGCCGCTCTTGATGGCGAATCCGTAGTCCGTAGAATTAAATATATAAGAAAAGGATTTTAGGGACATGCAGAACCACAGAGAACTCAGCGAGTAACCTTGGAAAGTTCCGCGTCCTATTGGAATAGGTCTAGTTGTAATGAAGCTATCTGCTGCTTTCATTTGAAGACTAGTACGCCAGGTTGACATTACGTTTTCCAGGAACTTAAAAATATTGGGATCTACCTTGTAAATCTACAAGATCGTCAAAAGCCATTCGTGAGGTATGGAATCCAATGCTTTTTTGTAGTCTATGTACACGCAAAGACTCCTTCGCTTAGAGAACGTTTGATTGCAGATAACTGAATCTATTATTAGTTGTTCTTTGCATCCTCGGCTGTCCTTGGTGCATCCTTCCTGTTGCATGGCGATGATATTATTCCTTTCAAAATGGTTATGAATTCGGTTTGAAATGCACGATGTGATTTTATACATCGTTGGAAGGCATGTGATTGGTCGGTACTTGGTTGCGTCTTCTGTATTCCTTTGGTCTTTAGGTAACAGGTATGTGTTAGGAATAAAGGTATTTTTTCAGGATTTTCAATGAAATAATTTATTGCTGAGGTAAACTATCAGATCCTTGGGTTTTCCAGTTGTGTAGTCTTCTGATTGCTGAATGTACTTTTTCAATTGTGATCATATCATGCTGCATCGGTTTATATTTCAGAGCTTCAGATTTTTCATCTTCAATCCATGTGGTATTTACATTGCACTGAGGTTTCGTTGATAATTGTTCAGTCCAGAATTGTTGAATGATTTCCTTTGGTGGTAACTTTCCATTTTCTCCATCAGGCGTAAGTGACTAGTAAAAAGTTTCTTCTGACTTTTCGAATTGATTATTGTCTCTTTTCCGACTGTTATTGTTTTTATATCTCCTCAGGCGTCCCGCATACAGAGTAAGTTGACTTCTGCTTTGGAGTGTCGAGGAAGTGGTGAGCTGTAGTATTCTTCTTCTCTCGTTCTGTATGTGTCCTGTTTCTATCCATGATTTCTTCGGTAGCTTTCACAACCCTTCTTTCGTGATTCCCGTTCAAGTACTCCGTCAGTCTTCCAATGTCCCTTCTCAGCCATTCTGTTTTCTGTTGTAGTCTTTTCTGTCATGGTGGCACGTGTAATTTGTATAATCTTGGACCATCGTTGCTCGTTTTTTTTTGCCCCCCTTGATATTCCAATGAATATCCGTTCTGTAGGTGCTCAGGTAAAACGTCCTCATTCAAGATGTCGATTATGAGTGACAGTTTCTTGGATGTATTGAGTCGGGGAGTTGCTATTTGATGAAGAGAATCTTTTCTTTCCAGTTCGGCAACGTATCTCCCCATGTCAGAGTCGACTTCTTAGCGAAGCTTTTCCCTATCGTCCTGGTTTTCAGGCTCACTTGCGTTGGACTTTCGATATCTTGCTGTTGTTGCCCAGGCAGGTGAATTTCATTTGGGGAGCTGATGTTGTTCTGTATTGCTAGCTGACGCTGAAGTTCTTGTTCAATTGCGTCGATTTGGGCCATTGGTATAAGTTCATTTCTCAGAATTACGCGGTACTGGTCTGCCACTCGTTGTTTAGTGACATTGAGATTTGGGTAGGCCTTCTTCATGGTGCCTTTTCTTATAGTTGTTTGTGTTCTGCCCTAGTCCCGTGATGGTGTTATATGTATATGCGCACATTAGTTTCATTCATTGTCCACTTCATGCGCTTTCTAATTCTAACTAACCCCTCTTGGGAGTGCATTGGCTGAATTTCCTGAGCAGCAACTTCAGCGGTTCGAGTCAGCAATTGAATTGAACTCGTTGGTTGCTGTTGCTGGTTTGGAGCTGTAGTTTCTCTCGCAACAGGAGTCCGCTTCCTAAACATCCTGCCACCGACGTCCCGTATGCTGTCATGTCCAGCGCCGGCTCCACACATGCCCTGACGATCCCATGCGGCGACTTGTTTCCGAGGCTATTCTTTATTACATAGATTATTATACAGTACCACCAATACCCACTACAAACTGACATTTAATCAAGACCAGCCGTTTATTCAATATTGTATCTCCCTGAGAGTTTGATTCTTCCACTGTTTCACTAGACTCCGAGCACATTCGAATTTAACACTGAAACTCCTTTATTTCCATTTGAATCTTCCACACCCGTATCACCGGTATACAATATGGTTTCATCCACTACTGTGTTCTGTGATAGTGTCCAAGTTTTATGTCCCCTCTATGCGCAGTCGCATAGGGGCAATACATTAGTAGTTGGGGCTATGGAGAGTAGAGAGAAGGAGAACGATCGCTGCTTTGAGACCATAGATTTTTTGTCTCCTAAAATATGTATCAATAAGGTAGTTCATGTTTTTGCCAATAGGCGCGCTGGCGATCACGGGATGACGAAATTTTGATTCAAACTAGTTGAAGTTGGCTGAGTGAACTGTCTTCCTGGTGACAGATGATAATATTATTATTTTCGATTTTTGATAAGAGAATAACATATGACCATGGTGAAATGTTGAAGCGTGCGCTAGTGTAAGAGTGTTTTGGCATCGGAAAGAAAAGGAGAAGAGATAAATTTCCGAGTGCATTTATGAGAGAAAATTGAAAAAAACTTTACCTCAAGAATCGACTCAGAATCAATTTGTGTGTCAAGATCACTTTTGCGATGAAGATATCAAAAAAGATGATGGATTCATTATACACGAAATCGAAATTGTCATCCCCTGTAAGGAGTGGACTTTTTTGAATAAGAATATCTAACCAATAAAACTATATGGTTCAGAAGTGGATATTTTTGAAGAATTTCGTTGGCATAAGTGATAAATCTGAGATTGCTACCTCTTGTTGTCTTGATATGTTCTACTCCTCACAGCGAATGCATTTAATTTTGAAGATTACATAAAACCAACTTACATATCCTGTTTTCAATGAACAATGATGAACATATATTATGTAGGTATCATTTTTTTTTATCAGTGATTTCTTTTGAAATTCATCAATTTCTTCATTTATTATGAACTGATGAAGCTGATCACTTAGTTCCCTTTAAAATGTGAATTGTATTTCATTGCATATAAATCAGAAAATTCATATTTATTATAGATTAGAAGAAACGTATTTGAAAAATCATCAGAAAAAACTACGATGACACATAACCTAAACTAAAATATTAATTAACGCTTAAATCCCCATCCCTTATCGATAAACGTAGCGATCGCAGCGACTCCTACCCTACGTTCTCCGTTTTTGGAGACACAGTTTTAGTACGGCGATCGTTCTCCTTCTCTCTACTCTCCATAGTTGGGGCGTTCTGTGATGAAACCGTAAATATAATGCACAAAACTCGAAACAACGCCTGAGTAATGTCAAAACTTCCCTTGAAAACACAATATAAATTTTCTTCCTTATAACTTGGATTTGAAAGCCGGCGACACTCCAAGGATTATAAAATGATGAAAGCAACCGAAAGGCAGAACTAAATTAAATGGTCATAAATTGTTGCATAATAATTATTTCAGACAGAATCTTGCAGAAGTAGCGGACAAAGTATAATCTTATACTCCCAATATTGAATTGAATGATTTACCAAAAATGTGAATAATAATAGCGTTCATTTAGGACAATTTTGTTTAAGCGATAATGGAAGAAACTCTACATCTTGATCTTTCTCGGTGAGTACCTTAAGGTATAAATCAATTTTATTTTCCGTTGGATTCCCGCTACTATATATAGAGAATTATACAATTTTATTCTTGGATGAGGAATATGTAGGTGGGTAGTGAAGGCTAGTTTATCAGATAAATGCATCCTCATTCAGTTTCGTAGAGAACAAGCTTTCACATTCCAAATAGCCAGGTTTCCTTTTTCTGCAACTGAGCTCAACAATACCACGATCTCTATTATCTACGCAAACTACCTTTGTAAAACATTGCGGAACCTACCCATCCTTCTGGACACAAAGGGAACCCCGTTATTCAGAACTTCCTTCCCGTTCGTTGTTTCCCGTATCGTAGACACCTGAGCACATCAAACGGCACCAGTTTCCTACTGTCCGAGCCATCTAACGGCTGAATCGATTTGAAGCAAGCGCTGTTTAGCCGTGGGCTTTCAAAAATTTGATTTACGTCCCTTTACGTCGTTCGGCAACGATCAAAAATTTACAATTTAATGAAATACCTCTCTGAATTCAATCCATTATAGTACTGTCGACGAAGAGACTACGATTGCCACGGTATGAATGAAAATTTCCGGATGAAATTCCTGTTATCGCATCGAGTATATCAGTCTGGACAAGTTCCCATCCTGCGATTATTTAGCGTTCCACAGATAACTTGATTAATCGCCACCGAAATGTAATAAAGGCGAAAATTGGACGCTTGACGTAAATTTCCGCTGTTCCACGTAAAAAACAACATAGTATTGATAATTGACGTTGACAGAGGACACTCGAACCCACCCGAATAATTTCTATGTTCCCCGAGTACATCTTGAGTTGCGGAACACTAATTACGTATAGAGCGTAAACACATTCAGAATTTATTAATTCAGTGGTAGCTCTGGCTCTTCATCAAGTCAAAAACTAATTGAACCAATGATATGAATAACAACGAGAATTCATTTTCTAGTGGAATAATTGATATTCGGCACGGGAGATGAATTTGAATTACCAATTTGATTCGAACTGGAATTTTGATTAGTAAACTGAAATACGAAATATCGAATCTCAAGCCTGCTTCACTGTTACATTATGAAAGGGCTCGGTAAATATTTATCTACGTGATATCACATACACATACCTCGGCTCATGTTGCCATCCTATAACCCTTTGTAAATCTGAACCATCGAACCATCTCCACTCACAAAATTGAAACGAAATAATCCCAGCCGTTCAATTTTTTCTAATTAAGCAATTAAGTGTCATGAGAGCATATTTTGTGCTTGTGTAATATGCCAACCTACGCCTCTCCATATAGAGAGGATCAGTAGAGCATTACTGAAATTTTATTCAAGTGCAAAAAGTTTTCTCCCGAATATCCACTTCACTTTTTGAGCAGTGATACAAATTTTGACACATTTTGAGAAGTGCTAACTTTCCAATTTTCCACAAGAAGCGGGAGAACTTTCAAACAAAAATGCCCCATTTTCGGGTCATAAATAAAATTAGTGTTCAATTCTCACTTCCTTGTCGAATCGACTTCCTTGGCTAGTCTCCGGCCCGTGTTTTTTCTCCCCCGATATCTCCCTCGTTATGGGAGAATATATGGGGCGGAAAGTGACAAGCGTATCTGAAAGGCGCAGTCGAGCCATAAATTATCATCGGTAGGCCGAATTTATTTTCATTTTACGCCGAGCCCTCGCACTGCGGAGACAACTTGAGCGAAACTTCCTAGGCTTAACAGGTCATTTGAATCTGCGGAGAGGGACGTTCGAATTGATTCTGACGTTTTAATTCATCTCCAGGTGGTAGGAAGGCTCAAAGTAAAGATGATGGACGTCAATCGTTTAGGGGGAGACTGGAAGGAATCTTCTTGTAGAAGGGCTCAGTTGGCTGGGATGAAATTTGTTCCGTCTCGTATAATATATTTACCATGTCAATTCGTGAGCTTCTGCGAAAGTGAGGTGAAAATAGAGAGATATGGGTGAAGCGTATACAGCCGACGTACGCTTGCTTATAACGTTATGCGGTAATGGAAAGTCTTGCGCTATCTGTCTCAGATTTTAGTCGTATGGAAGATACGAATTTACGTTATTAACGTAAGCAACAGGTGATCGGTAAATTTCAAAGTTTGTTGTCGAAGTAGGTTTCTAATGCTTTTTGGGTTGATTTTATGCAGTTTTTGTGGACTATGTGCATTTATATGGATGCATATTCACAAGAATTTTTGTTTGTGGAGTTTGATTAAACTGTATTATAAATACCTCTTCATAGTGATGCTTTCATAATTCAAAAATTTATAAGTGGCCTCTATAGTCACCACAAAAAATGGAATTGCTTTTGGAATTTAATATTGGAGCTTCATCATATCTTCTGGAGGATGTGTAGAGATAACGTAGAATGATTTGTGTACTGTCTCACGGCCATAAGCCAATGTCCAATCTAGATGTTTCTACTTTTATGAGTCTTAATAAAAAAAGCTCAAATAGAACCCTTTTATTTCCTATTGAAAAAAAGCTGCATAATTCATAATCATCAATATGAGATTGAAATAGGTACTCAGAATTAAACACTATATGGAAATTTCTATTTTTATTTGACTCTTCCTTTCATGTGACCCATTAATTCAAGATATACACATTCACCTTTGGTTATTAGATTATTTTCGAGAAACTTATTTCGTCTCTTCTACTACTATCCTCTTTTAATAATAATAATCCGAATCAATTCTACTCAATGTCAATTTACAGGCCCCTATTTCAACACATAACCTATTTCTCTCCAAACAAAGAGCAAAATAGAACTGCGCAAGGCAAGAAAACAACGTTAATTACGAGATGGAGTAACGTTAATAGAGATATATGGAAGCATCCTTAACGTCATGCGGTAATAACGTCAAGCGCTAATAACGTTACGACGCATGCGTATTTCCATTTTCAGAATAGCGGGCGGTATTAACGTTACCGCATTCCGTAATTAGAGAGTTGAAGTGCAGCCATGAACGTAAACGTTAACGTTATAATTGACATCTACGCATGCTCATTCGTCCGTTTTTAACGTTAACGTTAGCGTCAGCTTTACGGCCTACGTAAACTAGCGGTCTCCCACGTATACCTTAAACATCGACGTACGTTAACCGAACGTTAAACGAGTAGCACCGATGACTTGCGAATGGCCGAATTTTGATTGTTAAATGCAATTCTCGATAACCTCAAACTGTCATTGCTTACATTTCCTGTGTATTTTCTCATAATGACCGAAAATTATAGGAAATCAGCAGTGATTTGAAAGTTATCAAAAGGATTAAGTTAAATTACTGTGTTATCAGATTACATTCAGTACATAAGGAAATGGCTGAAACTACACTGCAATTCTGATGTTTCTAACACTTGAGCATTTCATTGATAATAAAATACTTGCAAGCTGAAAATTCTCTTTATTAGGCATACAAATCATTAAAACATCAATATTCCAAATGTTATTCCAGCTGTCGGAGCTCAATATTAGATAAAAGAGAGTTCACGCGGAACGAAAGCAAAATCAAATTGATAGGTTATGTTTAACGTCTGACGTTTCATGATGGCAGCACTTCAACTCAAATTTCATCACAACACGTAAACGTTATATCTGACGTTATTTCTCACGTTAACGTTTACGTTCAGGCTAACGTATTGTGCACACTTCAACTCTCTATTTACGGGTGGATAACGTTGAACGTTATCGTAATTTACGTTGTTTTCTTGCCTTGCGCATTACTATTTTTCCGTTTGTTTTGACAGGAGTAGGTTATGTTATGAAAAAGGGGCCTCTTAATCGACATTGAATCGAATTTTTTATAAGAACAGAAGAGACCGAGTTCCTCAAGAATAATCTAATAACCAAAGGTAAAAGTGTATATCTTCAATTAATGGGTCACATGAAAGGAAGAGTCGAATGAAAATAGAAATTTTCATCCTAGTGTTGAGTACCTATTTCAATCCCATATTGTTGATTATGAACTATGTAACTTGTTTTCAATAGGAAATAAAAGGGTTCAATTCGAGATTTTTTTATTAAGACTCATAAAAGTAGAAACATCTAGATTGGATATATGGCTTATAGGTTAATGGCAGCAAAGCAGTACACAAATAATTCTACGTTATCTCTACATATCCTCCAGATGATATTCCAATTTTTTCTTAGTAACTATAGTGGCCACTTAAAGGTTCATCATATTTTAAAATCATGAAAGCATCACTGTGAACAGGTATTTTTCAATACAGTTTAATCCACCCCCACAAACAAAAATTCCTGTAGATATACATCCATATAAACGCACGTTATTCACAAAAACAGCATAAAATCAACCCAAAATGCATAACCTAATAACCTATCGACAACAAACTTTGACATTTACCGATCATCTGTTGCTTACGCTAATAACGTAAATTCGTATCTTCCATACGACTAAAATCTGAGCCAGATAGCGCAAGACGTTATTCCATTACCGCATGACGTTATTAACGTACGTTCGGGTTATACGCTTCTTCCATATCTCTCTAATAACGCCCGTCATTCTGAAAATACGCATGCGTCGTAACGTTAATAACGTTTGACGTTATTACCGCATGACGTTACAGATTTTTCGATATCTCTCTAATAAGAACCATAGAATGGGAGAGGTAAGAAGGTCCTCGAAGCGGCCGATTGCAATGAATACAAACAGTCAGCCAAGTTCCTATCAAATCATGCCTATTTAGGCATTTCATTTAGGGCTATCATTCTAAAATGTTAAGTTCAACAGTTTTGGATGGTTCTGCATAGTAGTTAGAATTTGAGCTAATTTTTCATGAGGAACCAAACGTAATGCATTTTCCAATAGCTGAATAGCCAGACAAACCTATGCAGAAATGTTTTGTTTATTGTTTTCGTACAACAAAATTCAGATCCATCAAATTTTATATGAGAAGTCATAAAGAAATACCACAATAACATAAAATATCCTGAAATTGTAATGTTAGACAAGCAGCGAATAAACATGCGTGAATAAGACAATAGGACAAACATTTCAATATATTAGATCTGCGAAGTATTCCTCAAGGCTATAATAGGCTTTCTGAACCAGCTTTCCCTCCAGTAAATTTTTCTGCTGCTCATAGATTTATACTCATCTGACAACAACACTATATATTTTTATTGCAAGGTTATTCACAATGAGTTGTGTTAATCGTTGAAATTGTTCTTTACTAAATTCTCCTTGTGGGTATGGACAAAAGTGGCGCAGGATATTGCCTACATATTACTACTACATTATTATGTAGAGAGAGGTCAGAGTAAGAATATTTTCTTGCCTGAACAATGGCTTGCAGCTTTCTGTTTTCTTAGCACCGTATAATATTCGGATGGCATATTTCTGTTTAGTAAAGACGCTGTTAATGCCGTTCGTGCTACTCCAGGACAATATGCAGGTCATCCAGGCCTTTCAGAAAACTTTCTTGTTTTGTATCTTAAGGCTATTAGTTTCGGAGATACGGGGTGAGACATGAACATTGGCCTAAATTTCCGATAGCAATAACTCTGGCCTCTAAGGTCCGATTGCGATCAAATTTCATGGTTTTGTTCGCTTCAGAAAGCTCTTTCAAATGGCTCATGATAAATCAATATTTTCAGGCAGTGCTCGAAATATCATGGGTTTTCGTTCAAGCCCCAAAATCTATATTTTTTACATCCCCCATTAAAATTTAGTTATTGCCATGAAAAACAACAGTGATATATTCTTAGTAATTCAATTTTCACTTTGCATGGCACATTGGTCACAAGGGAATAGGAACCGGACAAATTCATGTTTTATGTAATTTTGGCAGAATGCTGTCCTGTGTTTTTGTGATAATATTTATTGTCTCTTTCCGAGCTTTTAAATTATTTCAAATTCTGTTCAACTGTTCTTCATTAGCCTCAACACCCACTGAGTGTTCGTAAAAAAGTGACTTTAGCCATGGAGCTAAAGTAAATTGAATAAAATTCAAATTGATTGCTCCTGTTAACCATTTTTCAAGTATGTAAGGCCCAATAACTGATTTTGACAGATATAATAGGAAGCATAGAACATATTTTCTTGAATTCAATTAACACAAATATTCAATCTTTGAAAAAAGCTATATTGAGCACGTTTTGTGTTTCTAGGCGAATTTAATCACGTATTACATTTTTTTTTATTTTATATTATTTTATTATGGTTGAATTTATAAGATGTATAAGAACCCACTCCCTAGGTTTGAGGGTCAGTGGAAGTGCACAAGATCAAATCAGCCTCAAATGATTTAATTCTACGAAGAGAAATTTTTTCAATTCTAATTTGTACCTTCTTGTATTATTGGGTAGCATGTTTGAGGCCAAAATAAAAAAGAGATCTTTGAGATATATCTCTCCTAAAAAAGTAGTTTGATGGAATGATTTGCGGGGCAGACCCGCAGACCTTGTTTTCTTAGATGTTGTACAAGAAAATTTATTAGCATTGAAAAACATTATAGACAAATTATTAGACAATGGTCCACATACAGTTATCTGAAATAAAAAAATTCAGTCTCCTTATAGAGCGCTCCTGTGGAAAACAATCTGCCTTTTTTATACATCATTTTTGATGGAGTAGTTTCCAGATGATCGATTATATTATTATACGCACCACCCCACGCCACAATACAATATCTCAAAATTGATTCTGCAAGTGCACTGTAAAGTAATTTTGGGCAACTAATTGGATAGGAAATATGTATTTATTGCGGGGTTTGAGAATGGGACTAACGGTAGATGCTAACTTAGAAATTCTTTCTAAGATATTAGTTTATCAATTTTAACTATTGGATGCAGAAAATATATATTCTATTCATGCAAGGATGATTGACATCTCTGGTGACTATGTAAAATCGAATTTACGTTGGTTATAGCCCATTAGTTGAGATTTTATGTTGTGGAATTTGGGTTGGTATTGTAAATAAATAGTGATGTATAGACCTATTATACTAAGAGGCCTGTCGCAGACATGCAACTTTTCAGTTTCGCGATAGTTGCGCAACAGTTTGATGGCAAGCGGTTCGACTGCGCACACATACGCAATCGTTTAGTTTGTGTCGAGGCTGAAACCAAAGAGGATTCACTCTATCATTTTGGCCGGTTGCGTTTCAATGCCCTTGAATGTTCCCTCGTTTAGTGGAGGGACGAAAACGAAAGCAGATGTTCGTTCTGTTCGCAAGTCCCAATCTGATTGGTCGCCCAGATTTTCGTTTGACTGTAGTGAATCTGAGCGCAGTACTGCTGGCGCTTGGTACTCTTTGCTGAAACTATTCGATCGCAAAACTTTTCAGTTGCATATCTGCGCGGCCCCATACAAATGCATTGTACTCACTTCAAACTAAAAATTGCATGTCTTCAGCAGGCCATAATCCATGCACGTTCTTAATTTAGGCCCGGTACTTTCACCTTCGAATAAATTTTATTCAACGAATAATGACATACCGACATTCGATCTATGACAAATAAACTCTTCAAGTTCAGTTTCAATGACAGATTTATTCGATGAATAACACTATCTGAAAGTGAAAAGACTGCATTTTTACTAATCTTACGAATAAGACTTAATAAATGCGAATTAATTTATTTATTCGCACGTGAAAGTACCGGGCCTTAATCGTACAAATTGAAATAATTTTATCAATTTCGGATGCTGATTAATATGCTCTCAATTTGAATATTTATTCTTTTCAAATATTATTTTAGGTTATATTTAAATATTCTAGTTATGTGATTGAAACTTCAGAAATAATAGTGGATCTTTTGTGACCAGACATTAAGCTGCGTGGGGACTTTCAAGGCCTACTGGGATATCAATCATTCTTGAATGGACTATACTACTATACTTATTTGTGAGCGAGTTTAATTTTTGTGAAGCGTAAACATCAATATTATTGCAATAATATTTTTTGGCATCCGATAGTTGAATGAGCTTTGTTGGTTGGAACGAAAGGACTTCAAAAATAAGTTGTTTTTTTCGTTTTCGTCATTGTAACATTTTTGTATAGCTTTTTCGCCCAATACTGGACTTAACAGTCGAAATAAATGGGAATCTTTATTTTCGATATCAATCTGGACCACTTTTTCAGAATCCGGTGGTCTATCGACAATTTTCCCAACCAACTGGCTCTTGCAATATCGGCAATATATATCAGCTGATATATATTATTACCTTCAAATGAAAAACAACAAGGAAGCTTTGCTTCACTGTATAACTTCTGACTGGTGCTATCAGACCATTCTTTCTTTGAAAGAACTAGTGGACTTCTAGTACCTAGTCGTTTATACTTTCAAGTGAACTTAAACATCATTAAATTTTACACCTAAATGGTACTCTTGGTGAAATTCGATACTGTGAACCGTTTTGGAATATTTTGATTAAAAATTTATGAAGTAATAACTGATGCTGGTATAAAGTAATGGTCGGTAATGGTGAAGTTATTTATTATTATCATTATGAATTATAGTATGCATTATGTGAATCAAAATGTGAATCAAAATGTTTTTGCACCATCGATAAAACGAATACATGTTAAAAAATTGGGATGTAGGGCTCAACAGACTTATACCTAATTTTTTTTTCTTCAACGCCCTTCAACTTGAATACGGATGGTGTTACGAAAATTTTTCACTGAAAAAACCCCAATTATTTTTCAGTTTTCTACCTATCCTATAGTCTATCCAAATCCGAGAGGCCAGCGTAAACAAACTGACTAACGCGTGATCTTATTTGAGGTACTCCTCTTATTGGTCAAAGCTTCAGGAACGCCATGTTTGCAGGTGGGAGTAATGCAGAACCGCATTATGTTTGATTCATTGATTGTATGCGAATTGTTGTGCAGAATTGCAGAGGTCATTCATTGCTTTTTCTTTAGTAAATTGGTTTATAGTTGTAGCAAGTTATTCAAGTTACAAGCATTTAAGATAATGTCAAGTACTGATACTGCTGAGGAATCGCGTGTTGACTTAAGTCCTCCAAAAAAGAGACGTCTCAAACGACACTTCAGTGCCGAGATAAAAGAAATGATTTTGAATACTTATAAAATTGAGATAATTCAAAATGCTGGAATGTGTTTAAAGGACGTAGAACTCCAAGTTGCTGAGAGACTTGGCATAAATTCCGGTGTTCTATCACAGCCGGCAACAAATCAAAATCGGACCACCAAATGGGAGTCCTTATCAGATTTCGATTAAAATGTAATACGGCGAAAAGTTCACGAGTTTTTCTTCAGAAATGAACACCCGACTATAGAGAAAGTATTAAAAATAGTTAATGAAGACTCGAACTTGCCAAATTTTGAGAAGAGTACCTTCCCTATAATATTGAGAAAACTTAATTTCAAATATGGACGTCACCAACGCAACAGTTTTTGATTGGACCGTGACGACATTAAATGTTGGAGAAGAAACTATCTCACGAAAATTAGGGCCTTCCGTGATGAAAACAGGAAGATTTACTACTTGGATGAAACTTGGGTATATGCCGGTCATACTAAATCAAAAGTGTGGACCGATGAAACAGTTACGTCTTCTCGGCAAGCGTTACTTGCTGGACTATCTACTGGATTCAAAAATCCGTCTGGTAAGGTCTTGAATTTTGAGTTTAACCCTCGTTTAACTCGCGGTTTCATAAAGCTTGATCAGAGAATCAACGATCGATTGACGGATGAAAGTCAATTAGTTTTCAGTCGATAAGTTGGTCATAAGCATTCTGAATATCATTCTTGCACCAAATAATTATCTATACACGCCCATTTAATGACTCAACTGCTACTCCTCCAAATATATTCGGAAATATGAAAGTTTTAATGATTTCCTTCGGGAAATCAAATGCCAAATCGTTGATCGAGCAATCAAAGTTTTGTGAAACTTGATGTAAGTACCTTTTTGGTGGAAAACAATTTCAACATTCTTTTTCAAATGAAGTGAATATATTTTTCCAGGCAAAGGGCAAAGAATTATAGTGTGTCGTATTGGCAGTGACACTGGTTTTTTAACTGGAGGACTCTGGACTTTTCAATCCAAAAAAACTGGTGACTACCATGAAGAAATGGATGGTCAGTCCTTCGAAAAGTGGTTCGAGGGTATACTTCCTAAATTGGAGGAAAATTCTATAGTAGTTTTAGATAATGCTCCTTACCATTCAAGGAAAATGGAAAAAATTCCTAATTCACAATTCAGAAAAAGTGATATCCAACAATGGTTGAGGGAGAAAAATATTGATTTCACCCCTGACCTCATAAAAGCGCAATTGTTGCAGATAGTCAGGCAGAACAAAGAAAACTTTGAAAAATACATCGTGGATGAAACTGCAAAGGCCCAAAATATTACTGTACTTAGATTACCGCCCTACCACTACGAACTGAACCCTATTGAGTTGATTTGTGCCGATGTCAAGAATTTTGTGGCAGATAAAAACACCACATTTAAAATGACTGACGTCCAAAATCTTTTTCAAGAGGCTCTCTCACGGGTTACTTCCGAAAGATGGAAACATGTGCGTGGAACATGTCAAACAAAAAGTTGAGGTAGACATGTGGAAACTGGATAATATTATGGATGATATAACACCAGTCATCGTCAACTTAGAAGAAAGTTCTGCATCTTCTGACGACACTACGGGCTAGTCACTTTTACAAAAAAATATTGTTACACAATTATATACATAGTATGTATTAAAGTGGGAACTTTAGATTAATTGTTCATTACTGAGACTCGTAGATGAGCATACATATTTTTCACCGGAACGGGTACACTCAAAAAGTTTTAAAATATAACGCTCTCGGAATTAAATTTATTAGTACACCTCTGCGTTATCACATTCTTGGCGCGTGATCACTGCATGCTGCAATGTTTACGCTGGCCTCTTGGATTTGGATATACTATAGAGACGGGGTCACTTTTTGTGAAACAACCTGTATATTTGATCAGTTTTCGAAATTTAATTCACTGTTGTCAGTCAGACTCATCAGGAAGCTGAGTCGAGTCAAATGGACTGACAGGAGACTGGTCTATATCAAATGTCGGCTCTTTGAAGAAAAAATTATTGAATCCAAATCAATTTACAGAGTTAAATAGTACAGATTTGTTTTTAAAGAGCAATCTTAAATCCCTTGTTTTCACTTGTGATTTCTTTATGTTATCTGTTGAGGTAATATCACACTAGCAGGGCACTTTTATTTGCCTATAGCTCAATAGGTGAAAAAAAAAACAGAATGGTGAGCTACTAGTATATTACACCAGCAGCGTACTTTGAATTACACATATCCCGGTAACGCTAACTGGTAGAGAAAAACGAATTGCACATTTGGAAAGACGAGACGAGAGCAAAACGCAGATGTCCCACAAGCTAGGGTAAGAAAAATTTTTATTTTCTCCTTCAAAAACTGGTAAAGTATAAATGAGCAAAACGAACGGACTGATGAGCAAAACGGAGCAAAACGAGGGCTTTCGATCGAAAACAATTTTTTTTCGAAATTTCGTAAAGTATAAATGAGCAAAACGGACGGACTGGTGAGCAAAATGAGAGCTTTCGAATGATACCAATATTGGAAAGATCCGTTGAGGTGCCCTACTGGTGTAATAAAGGGTTTTCCAATAAGAGGTGTTATTTTGATATTCAAAGAAAAATGCCATTTTTCGAGATAAATGATTGGATATTTATTTCATAATAAAGAGGAAAGTATGCCGTTAATAATGAAAAACAACATCAGCCAAATGGCCACCACAACTACGCTTACAGGACCATATCCTTCTCATGAAATTTTTCATAACCAAATCGCAAAGTGGCTGCCTTATGTCCTCGATAGCCTCATGAATTTCATCTTTGAGGTCTTGAATCAACGCTGGGCTGTTGGCGTAGACCTTATCTTTAACGTGGCCCCAAAGGAAGAAGTCGCAAGGTGTTAAATCACAAGATCTCGGTGGCCAATTGTGATCACCTCTTCGAGAGATAACACGGTCCGGAAACTTTTCCCGTAAAAGATCAATGGTTTCGTTGCTTGTGTGGCACGTAGCGCCGTCTTGTTGAAAGTAAACGTTGTCCAGATCAGTACCATTCAACTCCGGCCATAAAAATTCTTTAATCATCTCTCGATAGCGCAATCCATTCACGGTAACTGTTGATCCAACCTCATTTTCGAAAAAGTAAGGTCCAATGATCCTGCCGGACCATAAACCGCACCAAACAGTCACACGTTGAGGATGGAGAGGCTTCTCAACAATAACTCTTGAGTTTTCCGAGCCCCAGATGCGACAATTTTGCTTGTTGACGTAGCCACCGAGGTGGAAATGGGCCTCATCAGTCAAGATGATTTTTTGATGGAATTCCGGGGATCATTTTCATGCATTTCAAGGACCCAATCAGCAAAAACACGACGTTGTTGATGATCGGCCGGCTTGAGTTCTTGTGTAATCTGAACTTTATAAGCCTTAAGACTCAAGTCTTTATGCGGTGTAATGACGTTTGTGGAATGCCCAATTCCAAAGAACGACGAGGAATGGACAAACCTGGATTTTATTCAACACTTTGGGCTACAGCAACAATATTCTCAGTTGTTCTTGAGCGACGTGCACGGGTTTTATTCTTCACATCACTAACTTTTCCCAACAGCTCGAATTTTTCCACCAATTTCTGTATTGCGGTCCGACAAGGTGCTTCACGACGTCCCAAAAATGCTCTAGTTTTGCGAACTGTGACTGCAAATTTTTCACCATTTTTGTAGTGAATTTTAATAATTTCAATGCGTTGTTGAAGTGTATATCGTTCCATTTTTAGTAATGGCGTTGTTTCTACTTGTCAAATATCAAAAAATAACAGCTTCAAAAGTGACAGCTACCGAAATAGCGGGCTATTCAAAATAACACCTCTTATTGGAAAACCCTTTATTACAACAGCAGGGCACTTTGAATTGTCTATAGCTCATTGTGTATATAGGTGAGCAAAATAAACTGAGTGGTGAGCAAAACGGAGCAAAATGAGAGCAAAACGTGGGCATAAAAATCGTAAAAATTCTTTGAGGTGCCCTGCTAGTGTAATGCCGTTGTACTTCTGTATCTTTCCCAAGAAAAATCCGAGTAAATAGTTGCGTCTACATTTTTACGATCAATTTTCGATAGGAATCGAGTTCAAGTGAGGAAGTTGTCATTTTAGTATATTGAATTGAAGTATGCATTTTGCTAGCCTGCCTGTAGATTTGAATAACATGAATCTACAACTAAGCCAGTTTGACAGCAGCGTTGTTCCGTGTTCGATATTCAAACTTTGGAATCGCCCAACCACTATATCCACATAAAAGGCACACAGTTGTCGTATCGGGTTAATTCTATGCACCTGTCGTATGAACACAAGGTTATTATTACGACGTAGAGACATGAAGTTCGCAAAGAGATCCCTGATCCATATACGTGAAACGACACCCTTCGCATTCCCAGTTTCGACTTCGACGTATACGAAGAGGATTATGTAGCGAGATACAACGACATTACTTCGACATGTCTGGGGAGGGGGATGGAGGATAGAGCTATATGGAATTATACACAGCTAACCTGTTCGGGAGCGAAACTCCAGGTAATGGAATCCTTTGAGAGGCACCCGATTAACTGACGGATCCTTAACAGTTGGAACAGATAATTACTGAACATTACGGTTTGATGGTTTCCCTTCCGACTTAGACCGTAAATCAAAGAAGAAGAACACATAGATCGGAACTTGGTCATAATACCGTGATTAGAGCTGGTCGCTAACGTTAGAACACAGACGGAAGCTCCGGGCGATGTTATTCTATGAAAATTAACGTTGTTATATCGTGGTTAATAAGGATTTATGCTCACTTTGACGTTGCCATATTTCCACGTGAATATAACCACCACCGGGAGGCAGCAAATGATGACACAGGAAAGCCCAAGGATGACTGATCTCAGGAGCCAGTTCAAGGATACAACGCAAGGCCTGTCATCTTCACACGCTTCGCATCCTTCGGGGCATCGTAGGCATTCAAAAATTCCAGATTTGCCATATCTGTTCTTTTCTCCCTGAAAGGAAAGAAAAAATCTTGTGGAAGGGTTTAACAGAAATTAACAAAAAACTTACTATCATCAACTTTTCGTATTCCTCCTCTATGACTGTCCCATTGTAGTATCTCTTCTCAGCGGTAGTGTCCGGGAAATAGAATCCGTGCTTGCACACGCACTTGTAGCTTCCTCTGCGGAACCCTAGACCGGGGATGGGAACGCACTGCAAGTATATAATAATTAACATAGCGTGACTTATAAGGAGAGTTTGCCGAAAATAAATTACCGCAGTGTTGAGTCTGTTGCGCGCCTATGGGGGAGTTGATAAGGTTGATTACGTTCAATTTTGAACTTGCGGAACAGTCTAGTCTTGCTAGGTTCGCCAAAGGGTAGTTTTTTGGGAGTGAGTTTGGCTCGAATGTAGCATAACAGAGAGTTTTGCTGCAAAATTCAAGGCTCCCGACTCAGTTAATTAATATTATCATTTATTTAGTTTAGACCTACTCAGTTTCACAGAGTACGGATGCATTAATGAATGGAATACTTATGAAGCCTAGCTAAATCAAGGACCAATAGTGTTAAAAATAATGTTAACTTCCATCAACTTTTTTTGATCTACCACCCTCATTTGTTATTCATAAATATCCAGCATAATTTGACAGAATATTACACGAGGAATCAGGAAAACATGGGTTGCCTAGTTTCCCCTTGGTACTCCTACGAGGTTGCCAGGTACAAACAGGTAGATAACCTTCATTTATATACCCTCATCACTTATTTAATTGGCTTGTTTTTTGATGAAAGCTTATTTTGTTTTCTATCACATTGTATTAGGTGGCCTGGTCAAAAGTGGGGCACATCCATGGTTTTATATGTAAAGGTTTAAACGCTAGCAGGGAGAGCGATAGAGAGTTCAGAAAGACGATTTTTTCGATCTTTGGAGGGTGCTTCAATGATTAAATGCTAGAATTAAAACAGATTGAATATTAATAATAATTTTCATTTTTTTTTATTCACACATATATCAATACTATAATACAACGATACATAACCATAGAATTTTATTCTGATTTTGACTCATCAGAAGTTCAAAATCAATATCTTCTTCGTTTCCTTAGTTTTCAAGGTGTCGAGTATATCCTGGACTTGTAAGGGTGTTGCATCCCCTACGAAGCATGTTGACTTCAAATATCCATCCAAAAACCAACCGCATTCTGCCGGCTTGAGTTTGACGCAACACTGCATCAGTTGCATGCAGCCACATCAGTGCCGGGCCCTTGGCGCAGAAGATCTACGGACCCCCTTGGTATTGACGGATCTCTTGAATTCGCCAACATATCAACAAAAATGAACCAATATATTTTTATGTTCTCATTTGAATTTACAAATGAATATGGAAGAAAAAAATAGCATTTTCATGGAAAATAAATGAAAAATGGAAATTCTGAAATGGGTATTATTTATTTTTTGCGCCTAGAAATACTATATTTCGGGAGCCGGCACAATATAATACCTAATGAGAATAAATTCCTTTTTTCACTACTCTTCGCCGTCCAAAAAAATTTTCATTTGTCCGGCACTTTAAAAATGCACATCCATTCTGCAATATTTGTGAAGTTGGCCCAGCACTTTTTGATTTTGAAAATAAAAATTTCTGCTGAATTGGGCTTGGTTGTACCTTTTATGCCGTTGAAATTTTTTTATTCCACACGGCTCTGTTCTTTACTACTGAGTTATGTCGCTTGAATTTCCGCGACTGTAGGTACCTGTTAGTTCCTGAAATATCTAAAATTAAAAAAAATTGAGCTAAGCACTTTTGTTGCATCTTCTTTCATTGAGAAAAAAAAAGTGCTGAGCTAACTTTTTTCCTAATTGTTAATTTTCAACGGTACAACATGGTACATATAAAGTCTACATCGGCCGTGAAAACCCACTTTTTCGTGGGTTTTGGGCTGGTCTGGCCCATTTATGCATTTTGTGAAATACCGTAGACAAAAAAAATTTTCAACGGCACAAGGCACCACAGACAATTCAGCACAAAAAATATCGAAAGTTACTACCACAAATCGACTATAGTTTGCACTAACACTTATAAACCAAAATGAAATTAGCTACCAATACATATATTGTTCCCTTTCCGGAATTGATATTCTGAGGTCGGAAAAGTGAAAATAAAAATGCTTTTTGAAATATAAAAAAAATCCCCGAAAAGTGAACAGCATTTGGTGACGCTTGTCGGAAAGGTTGCTGGCAATTTTACTGATTCGCAGTAAAGAACAAGTGAGAAAAGGTGCCTTGATGCGGAATACAGGGATACTAGAGTACGCATACTGGCTATATTTGAGATAAAAGTGCATATTTTTTGACACGGTTGAATTTGAATCTATTTTTCCTGTTACTGAGATTATGATGTTATCATTCTATACTTTAAATCACACATATGGAATATAGAACTACACAGCGTCCAAATCTTGATGACGATCGCCTACCCTGTACCGACTATAGCTACGCATAAGGGCGTGGATGTGGGATATGCAAATTATTATTTTAAAAAATTGTCAGCTATCGAAAGTATTGAAATTTTTGTTAGCCCCAGGCCCTTTTGGGCCCCTATCGGCTCCGGGCCCCTGGGCGCCTGCCCCAAGCGCCCACTAGATAAACCGGCACGGAGCCACATTGCCTTAACAAAAATTGCACGCAATGTATCTAGCATCATTGACGCTTATATTCTGCCATACATGAGAGCAGAAAACTCCTGAACGCATTCAATTTTCTATCCGACGAAAAGATCTGCTCGATCTGTCAATGATATACGAATATTTCTCGGATGTCTGTTCGATTTGAAAATATGTGTTTGAAAAGCCTTGCTTTCCCCTTGTTATAAAGCTGTGTAATCACATCCTGTAAATGCGTGGAAAACTGGCAGACCTCTACATAAAGTGTGACCCAACTTCATCGCCAGCTCAGTACAATCTAAGCAATGAAAATCTTTTCTATTTTGCGTACAATTTTTGTTGAAGCAATGCGGCTCAATGCAAATGATCAGTGTTGCGTCAAACTCAACCCGGAAGAATGCCGTTGGTTTTTTAGGATGGCTATTTGCAGCTAACATGCTTCGTAGGGGATGCAACACCCTTACAAGTCCAGAATATACTCGACACCTTGAAATTTAAGGAAAACGAAGAATGAGGCACCCTTCAAGGATCGGAAAAATCGTCTTTCTGAACTCTGTCGTTCTCCCTGCTAGCGTTTAAGCCTAAACATATAAAATCTAGGCAACCATGTATGTGCCCCACTTTTGACCAGGCAACCTAATACTGAGAGATAGGGGATAAAGTAACCTTTCAGTGAAAAAAAGCAAATTAAAAAACTGATGAGGGTATATGAATGACGGTTGTCTTCCTTTTTGTACCTGGCAACCTCATACGAGTTCCAAGGGGAAACTGGGCAACTCATGTTTTCCTGATTCCTCGTGTAGTATTCTGTCGACTTATGCTGCACTTTCATAAATAACAAATGTGGGTAGAGAATCCAAAAAGTTGATTTAGTTAACATTATTTGACACTAATGATTTAGCTAATAGTCTAAGATCCGACTGCAGAATTACTACGTCCATTACGTACAGAGACAAACACACAATTTTACATACGTTTATGGATAGGAGAGTACAATGATAACACCGCAGCCTGTCAAAAGTGGCCGCAAGTAATTTAAATTAAATTAATGTTAATCAATATTCCTAGAGAAATTTCGTTCACTCCGTTTTGAAATAAAATATCATCCACATCAGAGCAATGCATGCAAAAAATACTAAAATCCATAGTTGCCGTTGCACACTCGGCCGCAACTAGCTCGCAGCCAGGTGTAAGCAGGAAACATTTCGATGTATTTCGACGTTCATGGCGTACACGGATGTTTTTGATATCAAATTAAAGCTAATTTTTTTTCGAATAGGATGATGTACGGCTGCCTGTGAAAAAATAGCCGCAGGTTGATCTGCCATCTGTTAAAATAGCGAGATATCCGAAATAAAGTAAGAGAGGGTTAGGCTCATTTCGCACCATCGGGTTTTTACCCGATGTTCCGAATTATATCTACTGATATAATAGGATCTTTCACAAGTGTTCCGGTTTAGTTTCGCACTGGAAAACAACCGGATTGCACTTTCGGCGGCGCTTATCGCCACGAGATTCGAGAGCTAGATGTGCCCACCGTACGGATAAAACCCGATGAATAATTTTTCATTCGGTTGTTTTCCGGTAAAAATTTGACGGTAAAAACCCGTGGTGTGAAAGGAGTCTTAGAGTTCTCAACAGTGCAGCTGAATTATTCTTATATTTTAACCACGTGTTGGAGCTCGTTGTACATAAGGTCCAAATAAATTAAAGTTGAAACATAAGAAGAATTTTTTTAAAAGATGATAGGTAAGTCTCACCAAAGTTCATTCTAAATGCACTGGACGATTTATCATGTTCAACAAGATGTGTGCGGCAAAAGAGAATAATGAAAAATACATAAAAAAAATCAAAGGGTTTGTTTCAACCCACATTTTATCGTGTCATTAAAACAAATGGTGCTACGGACGATTTTCGTCAATTCGATGTCGCTCAATGCTACTAAGTACAACTGTTTGAAGTTTAGTGCAGAGAATAAGTGGTTGGCTTCTTCTGGATAGTGCCCTGAAACCAACATGGTTTCTGGGAAGTTCAACTCCGATACAAGTTGAAAATGTATTATGTATTTGAGCTAACACATTTTCAGATGATGAAAAAAACTCTGATTGCGACGACGATAGTGACAACTGCGATTGTGAAAGCAGCGAGGAATCGGACTTGGACTAATGTAATTGAAGATAATGTAATACACTGATAACTGATATAAAATATAACTTCAAGAGACTGATTTGAAAGAAACACGAAAAAAATTCTTGAGATTTAATTACATTTGTACTTGATGAATAAACTATTTTTTATTAAAACATAAATCTCTTAATACTTTAAGTTTTTTTCATAATATTTATAACGTAATTATAATTTTGTAAATGTTAAGTCGTTCCTACTATTGTTTGAGCCGCCGGCTAAGAACCCTATCTATCGACCCATGCGCAATGGCTTTAAATACTCACACGGCTGGCATCCACCATCCTCATCTAACAAGTGGCGTTGCGCGCCATCTCTTTCACTTTATTTCGGATATCTCGCTATTTTAACATATGGCAGACCTAACTTGCGGCTATTTCTTACTTTAATTTGATATCAAAATCATCCGTGTACGTCATGAACGTAGAAATACATCGAAATGTTACCTGCTTACCCCTGGCTGCGAGGTAGTTGCGGCCGAGTGTGCAACGGCAGCTTTGGATTTTAGTATTCTTTACATGCATTGATATGATAAGAATGATATTTTATTTCAAAACGGAGTGAACGAAATTATTCTTGGAATATCGATTAACATTAATTTAGTTAAAATTACTTGCGGCCACTTTTGACAGGATGCGGTATCATTGTATTCTCCTATCCATAAACGTATGTAAAAATGTGTGTTTGTCTCTGTGCGTAATGAACGTAGTGATTCTGCAGAGGGATCTCGTACTATAAGCAACTCATTTGCGATCTATCAATGTACATATTGTCTATCATACCTATAGCCTTTGTCATTATCAATTAACAGATGAGGGTATATATTTCATATATCGTATCTTAGACTAGAGACTCTCGTGGGCATCAGCACGCCTAAGTGCTTCTTCCTAGCACAGAACATTTAACAAATCCCCTAAACTACTCTGTGATTACTTCTTCAAATCTTTTCAAACGAACGGGCCGAACAATTGCCGCTTATACTTCCTGAGAAGTATAAGCGGCAATTGCTGATCTGAATCAGCAACATTCTTCTTGGTTCGAAAATTTCGATCCTCAGAGTACTTCGCCCTCTTTGTATTGATGTAAATTGATGAACCACATTTGCCCTTAACGGTCTAGTTCGTTCGGAAAATTTTCAGGTGGAACTGGTGAAAAGTCTCCGTTTCCGGAAACGTTGATTATTGCTAGAAAGGGAAATACGACCAGAGGGGGCTTTCCTCAGAACGTCGTATAATCTAATGGATCCAGAAAATTGAAATCTATTGAGGGGGAAAAGCCTTATTTTTCATCCTTGCGAAGGAGTAGGATGCGATTGTTGTTCCGCCGATTGGTTATTCGGGAATTGCGAGAATAACGTTGCTATATGTTCGCGGGAAGTGTTATTGGATTTTGGAGTGGATATTCTTTATTGGTAATTGGGGAAGGGTGCAGATACTGGCTCATCCCGGCGAAAAAAATTTTTTTTCGTGGAGCGTTGGGTGAGTTGAGTAACCGGGTGGTTGACAGCTCAGATTACGGATTGAAACAAGCGTTCAAAGGCTTCTGATTCACGTGAATGCTTTCGTCATTTTGAAACACCCTTTAAAGCACTTTTTACAGTCAGATGATGGTAGTGCCTTTTGGAGACCCAAACCGCCTTTTCTGGCGATGACAATCGTTTGCCCTGTAGGTAATCTTCAACTTATGGGATCAAAAAGAAATCATGGGTGACCAAGCTGGGACTGTAATCCGGATGACCCACTAATTTGAATTTTATGTATCGAATTGTCATGAAATGAATCGTCGTTCGGGATTTGTTGCTCTCAACTTCTGCCTTCAGATAGTCTTGTATTTCATTGAATCAATAAATCTCTCTTCCAGATATATAGGAAATCTGACAATGAAACAGTAGTGTGCTCTAAATTAAATTACTTTACGTGCTACTCAACTAATTCAAATTCCTTTATTAAAGTTCCATCATCCCAGGTGACCAGTAACATATCTGTTATGTTTTCTTGGGAGATCAAATGAGGAACTTTGTTATGTGTTATTTTTCTGTAACCATTACGTGTCTGATACGATATTTGGGATGTACCTGTGCCGTATCCAAATTACATCCGCATTTTGTAAATTTCATGTTCCCGCTCCATGATATCCACGTAACATATTTGTAACATTGTTCTTTATTTGCCATGTATCATTTTGAGATCATGAACAGAGCATGACACCATAAGCGTTTTAACTACCGTCGAGGGCGCTGTAAAACGTAAACAAATATGGAGTATTGTGAGAAATGCTATTGATACTGCTGTCGTTTCGATATGTATTTTTATTATCATTTAGACGTTTTGTCAGTTGAATAGTGGATTACTGAAAGTGAAGTGCAGATATTGTACGTTTGATAAGTTATTTGTGTGCCATAGTGATTTTCCAGTGAAATGAGGAATTACTGTAAAGAAAGTGCGATGGATATCGAACTGTAGGTCAATAAATCACTTCTCATATTTCATAGCAGTCCTATAAAACATAATAGACTATGTTTTTGTTATATCCAGCATATAAAAACCATATTTGAATAAATAATGTCCAGTTTGGTGTAAATTTCGATATAGGTTATTTCCTCACGTGTTGCATATACCTCATATGTAGAAATAAATGAACGAATCATATACCTATATCAAAAATTTTCTTCAGAAAGATATGAAATATGCATATAGTATTCTTTTGATTCTCACAACGCATGGACACATTTCTTCTAAAAACTTTTTGACCTAAGCCAAAAGATTAATGAACTGTTGATTATTCTTTTTATGGAATGCAGGAAAGTGCAAAGACCAGAAAGACATGTCCTAATCAATCTTGGAGAACAACAATCATGAATCCAGCAGTTTGAATGATTTTTGTAATCTGAAATTTATGAAAATATATTGTTTTTGAACATTAGTTCATTCGTTCACATACCTCACCGAATTGATGTGAGATGTTTTTTAATTTTATTTTCAAGAATGATTGATAAACACACACTATTTGAAAAATCAAAATTCGAGTTCAATATTATTGCAATAGTTTATATTAATTTCCATAATTTTCCATCTTTTTGTTGAAAGCGTTTTTAATAACAAATGAAACATAATAAACATAGCACATGAAGGTAATATATATAGATCTTCCATGAAACAAATATTTGCATGATCCATGTTTGAACTATTTATGCTCCTTTCAGAAAGGAGATGTGTTCCTTGTTTGAGGCGGACATAGGAGCATAGCTGCTACATAAGCGTTCTGTATTTGTACTCTTAGTGTGATATATCTGTTATAAAACAAGGAGCGCGGGATACATTTCTGCTTCATAACTGTTATGAGATATGGTCACCTGGGATGGTAAGCCCCATCAAGTCTCCCTTATATCATTAAATAATTTAGTTGATTGTACGAAAATTCAATATCGCTTGTGCCATAATTCGAATCCGAGAGCTCATAAAGTACCACAAAGTTGGACTAAGTGCTGAATATATTAGGGAAGCCTTTTTGTCAACACCGAACGCTATTTAAGACCCTTAACGTCCATCCTGAACGTCCGCCTAACTGTTTCATACATGTCTCAAAATTTATGCATACTATCAGTGGGCACATAAAACAGGGACTGTATGACAATAAGTTACAATAAGAGAGGGGGCGATGAAAATTAACTATAGATGGGGCAGTTGTACAGGGTGGACACAATTCGTTGTACACTGAGGGTATCTCGAGAACTATAGCAGCTAGAAGAAAACTTACGGCACATTTTCAAGCTCTTTTTTCCTAACTAATCAAAATCTGAAAACAGAACTGGCCCATCGTTTCTAAATTTGGAGCTATGAACAAAAATTGATAAATTACCATTTTCAATAATGCTAAATTACTCGCTTGTTTTAACTCGTACTGATTGTTACATTTTAATGATTGTTACATTGTACAGGCACTTTTCTATGAGTAATTCGAATATGATATTATTGAATTTTTCAATTCAGATATAGTTTACATTTGAAAAATCAGATATCTCTGTCATATTTTTAAAATGTCTGTATCGAAATATCGAAAAATTCAATCATATCGTATTCGAATAACTCATGAAAAAGTGCCTTTAGAATGAAACAATCATTTTCGAGTACGAGTTGAAACAAGCGAGTAAGTCAGCATTATTGAAAATGGAAATTTTTCAGTTTTCGTTCATAACTCAAAATCTAGAAATCATAGGCCGGTTCTATTCTCAGTTTCGGATTGAAAAGGAAAAGAGAGCTAGAAAATGCGTCATCCATTTTCTTCTAGCTGCTATGTATCCCCTTAATGGACTACGAATTTTGCCCACCCTATACATTAAATGGAGCAGTTAAATTAGGCGAGAGGAAAGAAAATTGCACATTATTGAAGCAATTTTAATTGATAAGATCTTCGTACTTTGATCGCAGCTTGACTGTCAGAATGTATCAACTTTATCACTTTTTTGAAAGGGATCTCCAAATTATTATTCCGCTGAATAATGAAGTGTCAGAGGTTTTTAATTTATTTTTCGTTTTTCCCCACTTTAGAATGAATAACCACTGATATATCTATGGAAGATGATTTTCCAACATAAAGGTTCTGTAACTGAAGAGCAGAAGAATCATCACTGCTTGGAAGACCGGACTTGGTCGAAAGACCTTCCCAGTGAAAAGTGAAAATATTTGAAATATTATTACTTTCATGAATGAATCACGCCTTCAAGAGTAAGGCAGGTGAATAATAAACAAAATTAATTAAGCCTAAAATATTACCAGAAATTCCATTTCGTCGACAAAGATTAGATGCTGACAATGGTTTCAGTCTCATCTGACCTTCTCAGAGCAACATAACTTACATAACTCCTTCTTCGACGAAACTGATATGAATTTCCGGCTTCTTTTATTCAATATCAGTAGCGGATATGATGTACAAATACTCCGTAGCGACATCTGGGTTTGGGAACCAACCCAATTCACTTTCCTAACTCTCAGAGTGAAGGTATCAGTATGCATCCCTATGCTCAAATTCCCAGATTGCAAATATCGTATATTACGATAATTTAAGCAAGTGGTTTTTATTTCGATTTAGATAGTAACATTTGTTGATTTAATTAACAGCGGATGTTATGCATCTGAAGTAATTTCGTTTATTATTAATTTCATTACTGAAGGGATTTCTAACGACGCGACGCGAGTGATCCTTCACTGAAGTCAACAGAAGATATTTGAGTCAGAGATGATATTGCAATTGGAGAACAAGTTATGTAGGTACTGATGATTAATAATTTTTTTTTTAATTATCATCAAGTCTGCGAAGCAATTTGATGAAAGCTGAATTAATTACTTTTCCTATCTTGTTTTCAGTTTTTTTTTTGTCAATGGAAAAGAATCCTTCAGTAACGCTTGTTTTCAACTAAGTTGAACTAGTTCCTCGAGACAAAATACAATGCTCTTATGTGATACTCGTGATTTGCTGACTAGAACATGAGAATCGAGGATATATTGAAAAATTCTTAGCCTCCTATAGAACAGAACGAAATTTAAATGTCAAAATATTTTATTACTCAACATATTCTTCTGGATACACTCATTACAGCGAACCTGCAACGTCTCTAGACCTTTCAAAAAAAAATGTTTCTTCTTGCTTAGCAAACCAGACCTCCATAGTTTTCATTACCTCCTCGTTGAAAGAAAATTTACTACCTTTCAAACTTTTTTTCAGTTGAGGAAAGAGACGATAGTCGGATAGGGCCAAATCTGGTGAATAAGGAGGGTGTTCTTACTAGAACAAAAAATTGATTATCAATTTTTTGCATAGCAACATGAGAGTGGTGTGCAGGGGCGTTGTCGTTGTCCTGCAAAAACAAAACACCTTTGGATAGCTTTCCGCGTCTTTTCTCTTTGATTTTTTCCGTAGAGTGATCAGTAATGTCGAATAGTAATCTCTGGTTATTATTCTACCCTTATCCAAAAAATCAATCATGAATACTCCATGGCAATCCCAAAAAACAAGAAGCAAGAACTTTGCCAGCAGATTTTTGGACACGAAACTTCTTAGGTCGCCATTCCATCGATTGTTGCTTCGTTTCTGTATCGTAGAAATGTACCCAAGTCTCATCCATAGTAAAAATTCGGTTTCAAATCGAGCACAGATCGAACGCGATGCTCCTACCCTTGCACGCTTTTGGTCAACATTCAAACATTTGGGGATCCATTTTGCAGCAATTTTTCTCATGTCCAAATTGACGTGAACTACATGGTGAACGCATTCGTATGAAATATTCAGTGCTTCAGATATCCGTTTTAACTCAATTCGACGGTCTGATAAAATCATGTCATGAACTGCATCGATATTTTCGGGGACTGACGCAGAAACTGGCCTTCCTGATCGGTCACAATCTTCAATGGAAAATTTACCTCTTTCGAATCTTGCAGTCCAATTTTTCACGGTCGCATACGAAGGACATTGATCAAGGGTATTAAGCATATCTTCGTAAATCTGCTTACCTCTTAACCCTTTTAAATACAGGTACTTGATGATGGCTCGATACTCCAATTTTTCGATTTTCACAATTTCGGTGGACATCTTCTTTCTTTCAATTTATTGCATAACTCTGGTTTACTTTTTTGACCTCAAACTTCACACTGACATTCTGTTATTGTTCGTTGCTATGGTAACGCAAAATTTTTTTTTATGCATGGAACAGGTCTAGGCTAACTAGATATCAATACATCCTCGTAATCAAGTTAAACCGTTTTTAACTCTTACTCGTACTTTAATTGAAACAACTTTCGATCGAATTGAAATATTTGATTGATTTGACAAACTCAGTTGGAATAAGGAATCAAGAATACAACTTTGTCAAGTGTAACTTTTATTTCCTTTTTTTCTAATTGAAACGGCATTGAGCATTATCGCCTTTGATACCATATGTCATAACACACCTATATTTCCCAAGGGAAATATGAAATGTCATTATTCATATCTCTCTAGGGGCAATATGAAATCATATTTTTTTTTCACTTAACTAATGCTTCATTTCTTTATTGAAGAAACAAAATGAAAATGGCAATTCTTAAAATTTGCACTAAAGTTACTGCAACCAGATACAAAAAATGAAATATTTTGTTTGCAATTCGTCGATGAGACCGTTTCCTTAATATTCAGTCCAGCTGTAGCTACCATCATAGACACTCCAGGAACTGTAACAGATGTTGCAGATTGCTATCATCTCCGCTAGATTATTTCTGCAAAATACGGCCAGCAACAGACGAACTTTTCCAACCACTGTGTGTCTTCAGTTAAGTCATTGAGGCTCCCGCATCGGCAACCAAAGTCGCGGATGTTCGTCTTCCAGAATGACCTGTATGCGCTTTCGGGTTATCTACACCCAACCATTCAGCAACCTTACTCGGAATCTTTCCAAAGGTATTTTTGCCGATAGGCTGAAGAGTACACTTCTTATATATTTATATAATTTTTCGTCTTTGACACGTTAATCACGATCTTCGATATCGGAAGATATCGGCATTGGTTGGGTTAATGTCTAGCAATATTGTCAAGCATCAGTGCTCAATATTTCTGACACCTATTGCCTATTGCCATTAAATCTCATGAGGTGCTTTGAACGTATCCTCCTACCATTGTTAGAGATAAACGGGTAGATAACCACCAACCCTTTTTAGTACAACGTCAAAATAACCTCAAATTATACCTCCCCCCCATACTCTGATCTATCGAAAAAAATATCCTTTTCTTCTCCATCGATCCTTGAACATTCGACATCAACCACTACTGCCGGAACAATACTCCCCTCTGATCGGAGCAGGAGCAGACTCCATCTCCGATAATCGTTCCATTCGAACTACCCCTCCCTGCCCCCTGCGAATTAATTTGAACCGCCGACAGTTCAGCGGCGTCGTATGCATCTCCCCTATTCTAATCCCAAAGGTCGAACAAACTCGGCGGGGTCATTAATGAAAATCCAATTAAGCCAGAAACCAATATTCGAATTCGGGATCGAGCAGTGTGTCGGGTCATAGAAATGCGCTGTTCGAGGAAGAATAAGAGCGTCAGTTCTATGGTTCGATTGCCACAATCCGGAAGGGAGACACAATATTTATGAGGTGGAAACTAAGTGAATTATCTGATGGTGAGTGAATTTATATTAAAAGAATATGCAATGAGATGAGCATTCAGATGATTCCTTTACTCTCAACTCGAGCCCGAAAAACGTGCACGGAATTCCAGCGGATTTTGCAAAAGTGTTTTTTCCCAAAACTGGTGAATCTGCTCGGATCTAAAATTCTTTTATTTTTGTTTCGAAATAGTGACACTTGAAATATTTCTTGGCTTGTAAATGATGAACTAAACTTTTAAGCGTTTGTACTTTTGGGTAATGTGAGAGACTCTTAGAAAAGCTATTACCTGAGTCCCAGTGCGGCTTTCGACCCAATCGAGGTACAGTGGACCTAATTCTTACACTGTGACTACTGCGACAGCTACAAGAGAAGGCCCGTGAACAACAATCCAGGATCTATACCAGCCTATATCGATTTAAGTAAGGCTTCGATTCGGTGAATCGGATAGCGCAATGGAAAATCATGGGACGCCTTGGAGAACCCGAAAAATTCTTAGCAGTGTTTAAAAACCTCCATACCAACAACACCGCTAGAATACAGCATAATGGCTCTACAATCATTTCTTAATCAAATGTGGAATAAAACAAAACTGCGTGTTAGAGCTTTTACTGTTCAATATTTTCGCCATAGCTGTCTCGATAATTGCTGATATGAATATGCCTGTAAGAGGTGTTGGATAAGATTCAGATTTGATGGAGGCCTGTTTAACCTGAAGCGACTCAGAGCAAAAATCCCGTACAAAGTTTAATGTTTATCACGGAACGTTAATATGCAGACAACTGCACATTTATCGCTAGCAGTTCAGAGGATCTACAGATTATGTTGGACTCTTAGAAACATATATACGAAGCTTTAGGCTTTAAACTCAAAATTGACAAATCCTAAATCCTTGGGAAGCTAACCTGGCTAACCTGGACACGTGAATACACAACCGCATCAATTCGGCATCACGGGCATACTGGAAGCTAAAGAACACAGTGTTTCAAAATCACGACCTCAACTTGAAGACCAAGACAGCTGTTCACAAAGCAGTGGTCCTCCCAACGCTTCTTTACGGAAGCGAAAGTTGGACGCTCTACAGGCGACATATTAAACAGCTTCGATGAACGCAACAACGTCATCTAATAGGTTGGACATCAGATGGTTCTAAAAAGTTTAAAATGCAGAAGTCTTGCAGCGCGCGAGTTCTATAACAATTGAGACTCAAGTAACGAGGGCCCGACTCAGGTGGAGCGGCCACATTCTGAGGATGCAAGACTCCCCAAAATAGCTCTGTATGGAGAATTCACAGAAGGAACTCGGAGACCAGGAGGGCAGTATAAGCGGTTTCAGGATATACTGCATCAATCACTAAAATCAGTTAATGCCAATCATAATTCGGAACAACTAGCGTTAGACAGATTACAGTGGAGTTCTTTGGTCCACCGGTCATGCCCGGAGTGTGGAAGGATCTGTAGGTCACGGTTGGATCTCTTCAGTCACAGGAGGGCACACAGTCGCAAGTAGCCTTAAGAAATTATAAGTTTAACCGCAACGATAGTTTTGTTTTTGAAGCTTTTTGTAGATTTATTCTCGGTAACGGGATACAACAATGGATCCTATTAGAGTTTATACAGAACTAGCTGACCCGGCAAACCTAGTTTTGCCATTTAAATTATTTCTAGGGTAGATAATAATAACTAACTCATCGTGATTGCTCGATTGGTCGTAAGAAAAAGGAATCCTTTTTTTTTCTGTTCTGTACAATTTTTTTTGGGAATATTTTGTTATATAAACCTTGCCCTAACAATAATAAACACAACAAAAAAAGAATTGTCAAATTTGGTGCGATCGTTTGAACAATCAAGCATTTTGAAGTAAACCATAGATCCTCTTTTATTAATATATATAGATGAGTAAGAAGAACACCACCTAACTTAACTTGAAACAGGTGCGGGCTACACAATACTATGATCCAACTGACTTTTTCCGCAAAACCCTTTGTGAGCTTTCAATGAATTTATAACATGGTGGCACAAATAAGTCTATTCCCTTGCTCTTGGATACGAGATGATATGATGTTATTTCTAATGACAGTAGAGACATTCTCACTATTTTTGATGAAATATTTTTACTTTAGCCTCCGAGATTATTTCGATACTTTTTTACAATATTCAAATATCGAGACGCAACTAGTATCTAGGAGACGATACTTCAAGTCTTATCGGTAAGACCTTTGAGTATATGAGTTAATCCTCAATGGCGAGACTAGGGTATAAAAGTCTCGTACCATTGGTCTCGCTGAGATTGAAGAACATCGAAGGGATTTTGTATCCATGAAATTTAATGACTAAAGTTCGGATAAAAATCCGATATCGCTAAAGGCGGAATCAAACTAGTTGCTCATTTGGAAAGAACTGCATTCAAACTTCTGCCAATAATTACACACGATTATTCCTTCTCCGTAGAAATATCGACTGGTTTGGAATTCCCTAAACTTCTCGAGAAAACTTCTGAATTGCAATCACGTAAACAACCGATGGAAGTCGATTGAAATTACGCCTGAGAATGGCAGAACTAATGATATTCCCAGGAAGAGAGAAAAATCTCGTATTTTCTGAGCCTGACCTTGACACAAGCGAAATTACAGCATCTTGAAACTACCGCCCGATGATTAATTAATAGTGATCTTCTTTTTCGAATCTTTGTTGCGAAAAAGCCAGGGCCGGAAACGGAATGCGAATATTATATGAAGATTGCTTATAGAGGAAGATGCAGGGTTTTAGACAACCTCTCAATTTTTTATTTTCGAGACAGTGCGGATTTCACGTAGGCAAAACCTATTCCATTAAAGAAAGAAGAAGAATTGTTTCCGGCAATGCAGCCTCGAAAGAAATCCACTTGTAGACATCGGACCCTTCCAGAATCAATCATGTGGAACGGGTTCAAAAGTAGAAAATCTTTGTGAATTACCTCTGTCGTCCTCTTTTTACATTTGTCCGATGCTGCGAATATATTGAGCTGGGTGCTTCCCTTGGGCAAAGGGCATTGGTCAATGTCGACTCTCCGTAGATCCACGTCTATTCCGCTGGTTCCCCTGGAAATGAAAAGGGAAGGGAATTAGATCAACAAGTTGGCGGTTAGTGTCGGTTTTTTGAAATGTGGCGTGCCTCAGCATGAAACACCTTTTATAGGTCTTTCGACTTGATCACAGTCATGTAAGAAGAGCTCTATTGAGTTCAATATAGGAAATACTTTTATTTCGTGATTTATTTAAACAAAACTGACCCCAAAATTAACCCTTAATAACCTGAGTTATGATCACTATTCTAATTGAATAAAAATTCTTTATAGAGTGTACAAGACAAAAACAACTCAATTTCTGTTTGAAAATTGTATGGTTTTTGTTTGAGAAAAATGGTGTTACATATATGTAACGCTAATAGCTACAGTTACTGAGAAATAAAATAGATTTGCCAGTGAAATTTGCGTTACATATGTGTAACACTAGGTTATTATGGGTTAATTAATTGCAGCAACATAGATGCACACCACATTGAGCTCTACATACTGTGACCTTAGAACATAAATACATGGAATTGATATTTTAGTGATACGAATGTATTTGTTGTTGTACAAACATTGGATGCTTCTCTGTCTAGCGCGACACGCGACACAGGCAGTGGCGTAATAGTTATTTAATCAACTAGGTTATTGATGAAAGCGATTAATGATTGAGATATTTTAACGTTTAACGTTTTAATGTTCGAGATCATTAATAGCTATTAGCTCAATTAATAAACGAGTTGATTACAAGATTTTTCCTGCGACCACATTTTGAATTGAATGTGAATTCTTGATTGCAAAAACTTTCTATCGAGACCTAGTAAAATTTGACACCTTATAAATTTGTTCATATCAGAATATTGATATTTATGCGGCCGATCGACAATTCGAGAAGTCCATAGAGGGCATATTCGAGTTGTGTCTATAGTACATAGATATATTGATACTTTCTAACCATCATTATTTTTCTCCAACCTCCACAATTCATCTCTTTTCAATTCACCCGCTAGGTACTACGAAAATCAATGCGACATACAAATGAAATAATTATTTGGGCAGCTGCTGAATACTTCTATGTTCGATTTCCCTTGACAATAATGCATTAATAGGAAATTAACCAATAAAAGGGTTCATTAACAGCTAATTTCGTGTACGTTAAACAGTGCTATTATTTAGAGGCGGTAAAATAAATAAATTTACATAGCTCCTACCTTTTCGTATTGAAAATTGATATCACAATGATATCAGTGTCAACTATCTATATTGTGATTGGCGACACTAAACAACTGTCTCACTTCAGTTTTTAGACAACAACAAATGTTTATTTTCCATTCCTTGTATCTATGTTCCAAGGCTGTAACTGGATACATTTGCATTGTTTTGTCTTATTTTACTACGTATAAGGAAATTATATTATAATAATTATACTTGGTAATTGAGAAGGAGCTATCTTGTTTGTTCTAGAGACTCGAAGGGAGTTGATAATAAAAGAATAATTGTACAAGTTGAAAGTAGATCTACAGTTTTTGTAGAACAGACGATGGTAGTTTCAATACACTGGCTTCTACCTAGAGGATTTACAAGTGCCCGAAGCCAAGTGTTTCATGAGGTGGCGTACCGCAGTATAATCTACAGGGTGATTCACAACTATTGGGACATAGGCTAGGGGCAAATTGTTTGGATCAAAATATGGCGATAGGACCATACTTCAATAAAATATTGCTGTGGAAAAAGATAGAGGGCGTTAAAGTTGAATTTTTTTTAAGGGGACAAAAAAATATTTTCTTCGAAGTTCGAGAGACCTTCATTAAAAGAATTAGAAAAGGCATAGAAGTCGGAGGAATTTTTCATAAGGGGACAAATTGATATTTTCTTCCAAGTTCGAAAGTCCTTTATTAAAAGAATTAGAAAAGGCATAGAAGTCAGAGGAGGCCACGTAGAACATTTAATTTAAGAAGGATAAATTCGGATGCATACCACCCGACGATATGAATATCGACAAGTGTTACGATCCGAATTGAGCTAGCCAATTTGCCATCGTCAAGGCCCCAAATGGAGTACGCTCCACCGAAGAAAAGCAGATGCTGATCATGGTTTCGGCCTCATTTGGCCTCATCAGAGCAACATAGCATTTTTCTACGGTGCACTGAGAAAAATCTTGAGGTTACAATGTGAAATTACCCACATATTAGCTGGACAGGTTACAGTTACACGGTTGGATTATTTTTTTCACAACTAATATCTGGATGTTTCTACAAGGGTGTTGCGAAATTTCATGAAAAATGTAAAACTATCATGTATATTTACAGTGAATATGAAATTTACCGAAAATATGTGTTAATTCTCTGTGATATCACAAGGGTTGTAATATTCACCTGAAAAATTACAACTGCAATGCAATATTACAATAAATTTGCGAATTTCAACATGAAACGGTAATTTCACAACATTATTGTGATCTAAATTTTTTTTGAATCACAATAATTTTGTGAATTATCACATGAAAATGTGATTTCACAACGTTATTTCACAAAGTTATTGTGATTTGAGAATTTTTATTGTGAATTTGCGAAGAAAAATGTTGTGTTGTAGAATTACAATTCAGAACCCTTTTAATTTTAAAATTCCTTCACAAATGTGCTTATACAATGTGTTATTAAGGCGGTTGTGAAATTACCACGAAAAAATATAATTGTACAACATGATATCGCGGCACAATTTCCTTCAAGGAAAGAACACTTTTTATTTACATGTCTACAGCAAGAGAAAAATCTTACGCGAAATTGTTGAAATTTATTATGGTCAAAATATTTCTCTCGAATATGGAAACAGAATAAAAAAAAAGATCAATCGGTTTCCATTAGAGCGTTCCAAAGATGCCGCTTGAAATTTAATAAACAACTGATGATCTTACGAAGGCCAAAATTGTGCTGTTTTTTTTCCAATACACGCAGAGTCTCATCTGAAGCTGACTTTTCAGGAGCTCATCTAATGGCAGCTCCAGGAGCTTTCCGGTGTAGACCGGTGAAGGAAAGAATTTTTTTGTTGTTATAACTATTCTGTGCATGTCTAGGAGTGTGTGTACAGGATTTTTTTTTAATGCTTCCTCCCCTCCTCATTTTGGACTGCTGCCTTATATTGATCTGTGTCCACACACCCCAATGCCTGTACCTCTTTCTAATTTTGATCCATCAGTACAACATAGAGTCCATACTGATGACTTTTTGTCTAATTTATTCATCGCATTGAGACAGTCCACAAGGCCTTTTTTTTGTAGAAATTTTTTTCTCGACTTGTTCTTTATATGAATACATTTCTGAAGATATAAATAAAATATATCTTATTCTATTCTTTGTATAATTCATATAGGAGAATATAGGTTCCTGCATTCCTCCTCAACCATAATCGAATAACAAATTCTGTCACTTGGTCAGAAAATATTTTGAGTAGGTACCTACTGCTGACAAAACTCGTAAGTCTGGGTATTTTTGTAAAATATCTATTTTAAAAATGTGTTAAACACATTCATAGCTTGAGCGTAATATTACAATATGATTGCAAATATCAAGTCATTTTCCACCTATGCGGTACGTGACGTCGCTCGGCTGGATCCGAATTCACAGCTTCAATGGAATTTCATAATGCAATTGTAAAATCACAACTTTTATCTGCTTCCAGATTCATTCTGTGGCCAATCAAAACCTTTCCTGCAACTGGCACCTGCTCATTGCCCAATCCCATATCCTATCGTACGTGGATATACTCACTAACTTACCCCATAACCCAATTCATTCTGGAATGATCCACTGTGTCTTCAAGAACTCTGAAGTGCGAAGAGTTATACATGGTTCAGTTTTTTGTTTAATATGATTTAGTTCTTTCAAGTTCCAAGTATTTCTGCCTTCCAAGTTCCTTCAAGGTTTCAAGTGTGTGACAAAAGTAATATATACTGGAATACTGGTAAGTAGATAGTTATAATTTTTTGAAAGCGATGTTTATTTGTTCGATTTGTGGTTTTCCTTTGGCAGATACTAATGAAAAAAATTGAACACCGCATGCATACAACTTATTATTCAATTATTCTGTATCGAAATATTGCTTATTGGATTCCTACTTATTTGATTATTTTTTTCACGAATAAACCACCGATTAGAATTCTTTATGGAAAAACGATATGTGTTTACAACCTATGTATTCAGGGAGGCCCTCAATTTAATCTATGGAGATGTTCCGAAGGATGCATTTCAACATTCATCCGGATTCTGGAAGTAAGTCAAGCACGACAAAAGCAAGTTTTATAGGAAACAAATTCATAAATTTATCTATTCCAGAAGATTGTGTCTTTTTTGTTGGAAAAAGACTAGGTATACTTTGTTTTTGAATTTTAAGTTTATACTCTTATGATATGAAACGCTAAATAAGCGCACACTCATATCAATATTTTCAGAAGCTGATATTTCACAGTTGAATGCTTCACAATTACATATGTTGATTTTTTTTATATTTTGAAAAAAATGTTTAATCATTTTGGATGATATTTGTGGTTGTTGTTTTTGTTTGATGTAATGTTTCATATTGCTTTTTATATTATAGAAGATTATATTAATTTCATGTTGTGGTTGTTTTTTAACTGATATAATGTTTCATATCTGTTGTTTTCCATATTGATGACTATATTTTATGGCGTAGTTGTTATTTTTAATTAATTTAATGTTTTTTTCCATATTGATGTATATTTTAGGCAGTGATTGTGCCAAATTTAGTTCTGTACAACTACTTTGATGAATAACAAAATAAAGACAATTATCCAGTAATTTTCATGGTTATTTCACGAAGTAATTTTAAAAGGGTGTGGGGTATTTCTACAATGAAATCTGGAATTTTAACAAATACTTGAAATTTACAATTAAATTCTGTGAATCTGCTCTGTTTATTCACAACATTATAGTATTTTACGGTCTAAATGATGCTAAATTTCACGACGTATTTTCGCGAGAACAAGAGGTGATTCCACAATGAATCCTGTAATTTTCCAAAATTTTTTAATTTTACAATTTATTTCTGTAAAAATCCTTCGCGAATTCACAGAATAAATGTAATTTTACAGTTGATACCATAAAATTCCATTGTGATTTCACAATGAGTATTCACAGGTTTAGTTTCTAGAAAAATCATTAGAAAAAATTTCATGTGAAATCACAACCGACTTGTGATTTATATTTTCTGTGATTTTACAAGGTTTTCGTTTCAAAATATTTCTTGTGAAATTCCAGTGATTATCGTTGGTCACAAATAACCCAAGATTTTCACTGTAATTTCACTATTTCGTTCTCTCAGTGTGGAGCACGTTTGGAATTGATGGAACTTTATTCAATGTTGTCATGTTCTACTGGAAATTATTTACCCAGAGCGTCATACAACATGAAACGGTATCCGATTCAATCCCCTCCAGATAGAAACCAAGACGAAGACAATAGCATATGTCCCATATTTTCCCTAATTCCCCTTTTTATGTTACATTGTTTTTAATTATGATTTATCTTCGAAATAAATGAATAAAATAAATAAATCGTTACTTCAAATCCCCTTCAAATGCTCTGAACTGTTCAATTATGTTTTTCTTAAAAACGGATGAGAAAATATATAGTAAAATTATTAGCAAAACACGAAAAAAAAATTCAACTTTAACGCCCTCTATCTTTTTCCACAGCAATATTTTATTGAGGTATATTTGGTCCTATCGCCATATTTTGGTCCAAACAATCTGCCCTTAGCCTATGTACCAATAGTTATGAATCACCCTGTATATTAAAGAAATCTACCAATTTAAGCATCTTCTGAAATTTCAGCCAGAGACTTTTCCCTTTCTCTATGAGTTCAACAAACCAACACTAGGCTATAATTCGACAACGCGAGGAGATGGCGCTTGTTAATAATGAGGTGTAAAACGTAGTAGGCCAACCTCGCAATCAACAAACGGCAGAATTTGTATTGAAAACCCCAATTCGTGACTACTGTCTTGTTGATAGAAAAAGCTTCTGTCAAATAAGTGCACGCATCTCGTTGTCACAATATTTTTTGAGGAACTGTACCTATTTAGATCTTCAGAATCTTGAACATATCGGAAGGAGAATAACTTCTTTGGACAACTATGTTTCGGCCACAATCAGGACTCATCAGCTCGAGCTAACGTTGGATTCTTTTCGATATCGAATAATCTGATATCATTATTATGCTATAATATTGTTGTTATCATCAAATCAATTCGCTCCAATGTATGAAAAGAAACAATTACTGTGTATTTATATGGTAAAATTGATTTTCATCAAAATAAATATTGTTTCGATGTCAACAAAAACAATACATCTAAAACACACAATACCCACCAGAGATGTCCTGTCGCGTCCTGTGTGAGATGCGCACGCGCGCTGGAGGCGTCCCATGCGAAAAATCGTCATCGAAATGCGAATAGAAATACGTATTATTCAACGGGCAATTGAGCGGAGGGCGAATTTAATCACGGGCGAGTGTGTGTTGGACGGGTGGTCTGTTTCCACCTGAGAGATGAGCATTTCCAGTTTGATTTGTCGGTCTGTACCATTGTGAACGGTCTGAGTTATTTATCAGTTATGACCTTTCCGTCGTTCGATAGCTTTCGTGCTTCAATGAATAGCCGAATATTGAAAAATATCGCATCATCACAAAGTTGGATATTCCAGTTGGAGCAACCAACGTTACAAAATCGAATTGGACATTAATTGCATGTAGTTTAAAGTCAACAAAGCGATCGAATAACGGATACAAGAGCGGAGTACCAGAGTCACGTTCGTTTAGTAGTGGAAAAACTCTTGGAAAAACTAATCACCAACTGAAGATTCAGAGATGAATAAATGAATAAATAAATAAATAAATAAATCTTTGTAGCAGTAGATTTTTGTAAATGAAATATCTCAATATTTGCAAAACTGCATTGTAATTATGTTTGCCGATGACATGTCAGTGTTGGTCTCAACAGGGTCCCTGGGCTGGGGGAACTAGAAGCTGCTCTGGTTAGAGTCCTGGATGAATTTAGTGTGTATTTTAAATCTAGGAAAAACTGTTTTAACTGCAGAGGTTGAGAATGGATGACTCTCCTAGCTTGGAAAGATCATGTGGCTCATGACTGTTCTATGTTCGGCTCAGGGTACTATGCCATTAATTATCGGAGTCTGAAGAAATTTCTTCTGTCCAAGGCATTTTATTCCCTGAATTTCTTGAAGATGTTACTAAGCAAGGTTAGTTTTTTTTATTGGTTGTCCGTTTTATTCAAATTTGAAAATTTGAATGATATACAGGGTGTTCCTTAATTGAACGTACAAACGAAAAGGGGAGATTCCTTAAGTGAGTTTAAGAAAAAAAGTCCCATAAACATGGGGTCGCAAACGTTTCGTTTTCGAGATACAGAGTGTTGAAGTTTGAATTTTTTTCAAGTTTTTTTCTCATAGTATCTACACTTCACAAGATATTCAACTGAAATTTGGCATAGATATTACATTTTAGAGTTCTCACCACGTGACATGGCGATTTCGATAGAAGATCTACAGGGTGATATTTTTTCTGGAACACTGCCACCTGTTCTTCTGCAGAACTTTTTTTTGGTGAGCAACTGTTAATTTGGAAAAATATAAAAAGAAGCTTTGTTCTTATACTAAACTTTTCGGTCTCTTGTAGTTTTGTCGTATCTACCAACGATTTCGAGAAAAAAAAATTTGTACGATTCTCTCGAAATTCTCATAACTATGATAGGAAGGCCAATTTGTAATCTGTGGTGAATGAATTGCCATATCACGTGGTGGGAACTCTAAAATGTAATATCTATGCCAAATTTCAGTTGAATATCTTGTGAAGTGTAGATACTAGGAGAAAAAAACTTGAAAAAAAATTCAAACTTCAACACTCTGTATCTCGAAAACGAAACGTTTGCGACCCCATGTTTATGGGACAGCTTCAGTATGAATAGAGATTATTATGATTGTCGTACCTACCTACTGTGTGTATTGGAAACTGCACTAATAATTCCTACAGTAACGAGTTAATTTAGAGTCTACCTGAGACATCATTACTGTGAAACATCGTTGCAGCTAGACGTGTTTTAATCGCTCTCGTTGTTTCATTAAATTTATCATACAATCATAAGTGTTAATTTTCAAATTTGTATCATTCAGAAGCTCTCATTCTGTACTTTACTAGTGTCGCGTTTTTGAGTGATCAAAATGCCCAATTGCGTAATTTGTACGAACTCTTTAAACAAGAAGTCTCCGGGTTTACAGTGTAGTAGATGTCGCCTATTTCTTCATGCAAATGGCAGATGTTCGGACGTGACAAAAACCCTTGTATCAACATTAACAAATATGCCAGGAGGTCGATGGAAATGTGTTAATTGTCGTTCTGAGGATGGTACCACCCCCTCGCCAGCTATTCGTGCCTCGCCGCCGCCAGACCGCCGGTTATCAGTGGAGGACGATGCTGGGGACGGTGTTGTCGTCGGCCCGGACGATCTTGGCGCTTCGCGACTCTTGTTTTCTGTGAAGAATGATGTCGCGGCTATGAGAAATGACATCAAAGAACTTCGAAACTCAGTAACGTTCTGTTCTGGTAAAATCACTGATTTTGGAACAAAGAATAAGCAAGCTGCATGAGGTCGTCAAGCTTGCAAATCAAGTTAAAATGGAAAATGATCTTTTAAAAAAAGAAGTGACTAGCTTGCAGTCTAGATTGGATAACGTTGAGCAAAATCTAAGATTGAATAATGTTGAGATCACGGATATACCTGAGAAAAAAAATGAAAATTTGATTGAGATTGTGAGGAGGGTTGGCGAATTTATGGAAGTAGAGGTGGAGCCCTCTGCTATATCATCCGTTTCACGAGTTCCGACAAGGATTACAAATAAACCCAAAAATATTGTGGTGACGTTCATCTCTAAAGCAAAACGAGATGAAATGTTGTCGGCAGTTAAAGTAAAGCGCAATCAGTTGGAAAGAAAAGATGGTTTTAAATTGGATGGATTATCGACTAAATTTTATGTTAACGAACACCTCACTATCAGGAGCAAAATTATTTTCAAAGCTGCTCGGGTAATGGCTAGAGAGAAGGGTTTCAAGTTCGTGTGGACTCAGAACGGTAATATTTTAATGAGGAAAAATGACACATCTAGAATCCTACATATTCGAAGCGAAGCTGATTTGGCAAAGTTGTCCTAATCACTGAATCCCTAGCATAACATAACGAGCATAAATAGTGTATTTCACAAAAATGGCGTTACACGTTTTATATCAGAATGTGCGTGGATTACGCACCAAACTATCAAATTTTAAAATCAATTCTTCATCTAGTGCCTTTGATATGATTTTGATTACAGAGTCGTGGCTGAACGAACATATATATAATCATGAATTAGTGGACAATAATTACAACGTTTTTAGGCGGGATAGGGATCTGACTAAATCTTCAAAAAGGGACGGTGGTGGAGTGCTTGTGATTGTTCGTAACGAACTAAATGCAAGTCTGGTTCCGGATTTTAATAGTGAGGCAGAGGATATTTGGATAGTGATTAACGGTAACAAACGTAAAATATATATTTGTTGTGTATATATTGCACCTGGTGACGATATGGCTTATTTGTCGTTTGCGAAGAGCCTGGAGTCAAATAGAGACAAGATGGGGGAACAGGATTTGATTCTGATCTGTGGTGATTTTAATTGCCCATCTGTAAAATGGGTAAATCAGTCATTTTCAATCGTGCTTAAGCCTACTGAGGTGGAAAGTAAATTTGCAAATATTGTTGATACCTTAAATTTTCTAGAATTCAAGCAGTTCAATAACATTTTAAATAAAAATAACAGAATATTAGACTTAATTTTGTGCAATAAAAATAGAGTGAATAACATAAGTCATTGTGATACTCCACTAGTTAATGAGGATGACCACCATCCAGCTGTTGAGTTTTTATTCGATGTCAATAATTACGAGTATTTAAAAGATACTCCAAGGTATCATTATAATTTTAGAAAGGGCAATTATGATGCTTTGAACTCGGAGCTGTCAAGAATAGATTGGAATGTGGTTTTGGGGGATTCTGATGTTGATGCTAGTGTGGATGTTCTTTACGATATTCTGGATAAATTAATTGTCGAGTATGTACCTAAAACAAAAATAAATAAAAAATTTCCTTCATTTTATTCAAAGGAGACAATAAAAGTTATTCATCGAAAAAATAAAGTACATAGAAAATATAAAATTTATAATGATAGATATGATTATGACCGTTTCAGGCACCTTAGAACTCTTTCAAAAAAACTTATTTCAAGAGATTTTTGTCGATATGTGGATGCTATTGAACAAGAGCTTCCAAATAACTCAAAAGAATTTTTCAAGTATATTTCGCATAAAAAGGGTCATAGTAGTTTTCCCTCAGTTATGAAATATGGTGACGTTGAAGCCTCAACATCAGAGGATATTTCAGATCTTTTTGCGGATTTTTTTGGTTCCGTTTTTGAACCTTTTTCAGGCAATGATGAAAACCGGGATGTTGTGGGGGGCGTCTGCACTAGTAATTATTTGTCGAGTGTTTCACTCTCTAGAGCGAATGTAGAAGAATCCCTGAAGTCTTTAAATTGTAATAAAGGTCCAGGCCCTGATGGTATTCCGCCTGTGTTTCTGAATCGCTGCCATGGGTCTATTTCATTGCCGTTGACTATTATCTTCAATCATTCGCTCAGAAGTGGTGTTTTTCCTACTCGTTGGAAGCTCTCAAAGATTATTCCGATTCACAAGGGTGGCCAAAAAAATTTGTTCAGAATTACCGACCTATATCTATTTTGTCGACAATTCCTAAGATGTTTGAGTCGTTGGTATATAAATTCATCACTTATCATGTTAAAAACTTGATTATAGAGAATCAACATGGCTTCATCAAAGGTCGTAGTCTGGAAACCAATCTTGTGAGCTTTCTTGATCACCTTCATGAGGGGATTGAATGCCAAAGTCAAATCGACGTAGTATATACTGATTTCAAGAAGGCGTTTGACAAGGTTAATCATTCAGTATTGTTGCGTCGCTTGGCCGAGGTAGGTGTATGCGGCAGCTTGTTCAGATGGACGAAATCCTACATATTATATAGATCTCAATTTGTGTGTATAAATGGTCAAAAATCTAGGCAGTTTGTTAGTACATCTGGTGTGCCCCAAGGTTCTCACCTTGGACCCCTCTTTTTCATTGTTTATGTGAACAATATATCATCCTGTTTTCGTTACGCTCGATTTTTACTATATGCAGATGATTTGAAGATATATCTGAGAATAAATAGTGTTGAGGACTGTATTCGGTTTCAGGAGGATCTGGATAGACTATGTGACTTCTGCAGAAAAAATTTTCTATTTTTAAATCTAAAGAAATGTTTTAAAATAACTTTCAAAAGGAATAGAAATATCATTGATTTCTTTTATTCGATTGACCAAATTCAGCTGCAGCAGGTTAGTAGTATCCGAGATTTGGGGGTAACGCTAGATAGTAAATTAAATTTCATTGAGCACATAGAAAACATCATCTCATCATCAAATAAAATGCTGGGATTTGTCCTTCGACATGGTAGATCATTTAGGAGAAATAGATCACTACTAACGTTGTTTCATGCCTTTGTGGTGAGTAAGCTCAATTTCGCATCTCCAATCTGGAACCCTCATTACAAATACTACATAAAAAGGTTAGAAAGCGTGCAGCATAAATTTTTGAAACACCTTGCTTTCCGTAATTACTTTCAAATTGATAACCATAATTATGTAGAAGCTCAACAAAGGTTTAATTTGATCAGCTTGGAAGATCGTAGAAAATTAAATGATTTATGTTTGTTGTACAAAATTTCGAATGGTGTCCTCTCGGTCCCTAGCCTTCTACAGCTGGTGTCATTTAGGGTCCCTGAGAAAAAGTTAAGATCTAAAGAATTGTTTGCAATACCTTTTCGTAGATTGAATGTAACACAGAATTCACCACTATGTAGAGCTATGTCAACTTTTAATTCATTGTCTTTTGATGTCGATATTTTCAATATTTCTCTTGTTCAACTAAAAAATTGTTTGAAGAATAAGTTCATTATGTGTACCTATTAGCTTATTATTGTGTTTTCTCTGCATTTTTCTGGAGTGCGGGAAAACTGTTTTCTTTTCGTGTTACTGGGTTGAGTACTATATATGTAGAATGAGTTAGGTTTATATATTACTGGGACTGTATGATGATCGAATTTTTTCATTTTTTTTGAATTGTGAATACTGTATTGGGTTGAAATACCTGTTTGTATTCTTCTTTTGAATAAATAAATAAATAAATCACTGAGATAAGATTTTTGTTGAATCTTCACACATCAGTAGCGCATAGTGGCATGTTAAAGGTCGAAATTGGAAAGTGTCAAATATACTACGCAAGATATCGAGGTATCTTCCCAGTAGCCATATTGTGATTCCCTACCTCAAGCTTATTAATTTATCCCCGCCACCTCTTCATCTCTGCTGGCAATTTCACGCATTCAACACGTGGAATATCTCTTCTCCCATTAAGATGCGGTCCCAGGACTGCACTTCGTTAATTTTCTACCTCAGACCCTTTGGAATTCCTATATTATTAGCACGAGGAAGACGAAAGGGTGAAATTGTTCATCGGATAGCTCGTATCTCGATGATACTCAGTCAGACGCCAAACGGCACCCCTGAATGAATAAATAACTGAATTTCATCATATCTGAATTATTCCATGCAGATGTGGTTTAGGCCGATCCCTGTAGGGGAACTGGAGTAATGGCGTCGTTTATTTCTTTTGGGAATAAGCTGGAAGATTTGATGAAATTCTTCAGTATTTTGGTAGGAATTAAAATTTCTTTCAATCGATTTAAACTTATAGAACTCCAGAAGATTTTATCTGAGAAACAACAACCTGTTGATACATTACGTACTCTCATTATAAGAGCAAGGCACCACGTGTGAGTGTGAGCGATATGAGCTACGTGCGGTATACTGAAAGCTATAATTTTCCCACTTCATAATTTAATATCAGGTTATTATGTTGAAGGAAGACGCTTACCTCAGATTCCCCAGATTCGGCTTCAACTTGGAAAATTATGTAATGGGGTCTCATTGTACCACGAAAGTTTTATTCTGAGCATAGTCTGAAACATTTAGACCCAACTTGATGGGAGACAGGAGTACCATTTCTTGGGAACCCAGCTATTAGAGATATTAACTCAGCTATAGAATATAAATATATATGATATGCTTGGTGCATGGATCACTAAGTTTTGTTAGAGAATCATAACCCTGGATGGTTCTGCCAGCTCTTAAGAACCTCTAGCTAGGTTGGTTTTCTTCATAAGCGAGGAGAAAACCAGGATGACTGGTTTCAGACTGAAATGTAATTTGCTGACACCACTGCTGGCAAAGGCATCCAATAAATCGTTGCCTCTGATGTTAAGGTGACTTGTAACCCATAAGAGTCTTACCGTCTTGTCTGCCACAACTGGAGAAGGTTTAATTTTCTGTTTGTCATCTGCAGACTCACTAAGGGCGAGAATTTTGAATCATCTACGCACTATCAGAGACGTTAGAAGGTGACATTTGCTCATATGACGCTGAAGCACTGAAGGAATGACTAGATTAGCTCTTCCACTCTGAACATAAGATCTGGAAGAAAAGATAACATACGTCCCCTTCAACTCGCGTATCAGCTGAATCAAATTGAGCGTAATATCTGAATCGAATAAGAAATGCCGTATGGGAAACAAAATGAATACCGTAAGAATGGTGTTCTCCGAGTTCGTCTCGCCGGTATCCGGAAATCACGCTTATTTATCAGATTTCCAAAGTTGGCAACCCTGAAAAGGTGCTCAGTATTCAGGTCTGCCACACTACGGGAGTCCGGACTACGTCATTCCGATCTTAAATACGGTTTTATGTGGACGGAAAATTTCTTTTGATGGTTTCGATCCGTTAGGGTGGCAGACGTGTTCTCGAAACGGCACGTGGGACGCTTCTGAGATTCGGGAGTGTCCGTTATTGGTTGTACATTGAGTTTTATTGAATTTATTGGTGGATATAACGGTAAATACGCTGAGTGGATGGCTCTGGGGTTTGCGGAATAAAGGAAGTCTGCAGTGATTTCTCCCGATTCAGGGCTCGGAAATTGGAAATGAGTATTTTTCAATAGCGCTGTATGATATTAGTTTATCTACGATGTATCTGTCGTGAATATAACTACGCGTGAAGCTGTTTATTCTAGAGGATTCGTGATGTGCCTGTAATAATTGAAAGCTACCAGGTAATTTAAGTTAGGTTAAGTTGATGATCTGTGGTCCTTCCTCTGAGGCTGCTCGCAGACCGGTACGACGCTACCGCGACGATTTTTGAATCGTGGAGAACAGCAAAATCGGTCGTTCACACCAAAACTAGCGATCGCTGAGCTATTTATCTTTGTATTTTGAAAAAAACTACATTGTTGTCAAAAATGTCAAGCAGTGATAAAGATCTAAAGCGGCTCATTATTATCAGAAAAAGAGAAAGTGTAAACGCATGCATTGAATTCATCCTTATATAAGAACTAATGAAGAGCGGAGGATGTTCATTTTGGCAAAAGTCATTTCATAGGATGACAAAGAAAACTTTCAATACATGGTGATTCCGTAGGAGATCGTCGGATTTTAAGTGGAGTTTACAGTGGTCAAGACAGATTCGAAACAATGTTTTTTTTTATGGTTTGGGGCCTTAATCAAGAGTGTTCAGTGTGATTTGTCCAATTCGACCGATATTTGAGGGGTCCAAAGCGGGAGTGAACCAAGTCCATTCAGCCTAGTTTTGAGATGAATGGCTTAGAAGTTGTTTATCACCAAAAAATTCAAAAGTGACTTCTTTAGATTTTAAAAGGTTAGAATGTAAGCATATGCTTGCATAAGATTATTTATCAATAAATAAAGAAGTCACTTTTGAATTAATTGTTGATAAACAACATCTAAGCCATTCATCTCAAAACTAGGATGAATGGACTTGGTTCACTTCAGCTCTGAACCCCTAATTTCTTTTATTCATATCTTTGGTAGGGCGTGATCAATTTTGAGTGTAGAACATAATAAAAGTGTACTTTCAATAATTCGAACACTTTTCGAAAATACAGGTTGGAAATTGTGTTAATTGCCATTGTAATTAATTTTGCAGGTTGAAAAAACACCCTCTATATTCCGTTTTCAATCATTCGCTACTTGTTTTCGATTCTACTATAATGTGACATTACTCAGGTGTTTTTATTCTTATTGGCACACCTTAGGTTTTCTTTTAAAATTTCAGAATTGAACAATATCGTAATTTCGCTCCAATTCAAATCAAATTCGTTAAGATCCATTACAGTCAACAACAGAATGTGAATATGAAATGAATAATCTGTCACAAGATGTGTATTTCAACATGCCAAAATTATTAGGTCCTTTCGTTTGCATAAAAAGTGTAGCACTTCTCTACACTCGATTCGATTTACACCAGTGTAGAGGAAGTGTAGTTTATCTACACATAGTCAAAAGGAGATGTAGATAAACTACACCTCCTCTAAACTGGTGGTTTGCATAAAAAGTGTAGCACTTTTTTACACTCGATGTGTAAAAAGGTGTAGTTTATCTACATCTCCTTTTGACTATGTGTAGATAAACTATACTTCCTCTACACTGGTGTAAATTCAATCAGCAAACGAATACTATAATCGAGTGTAAAAAAGTGCTACACTTTTTATGCAAACGAAAGGACCTATTTACTCCTGCCAAATATGTAGATACTATTTCCCAACCGACGTCAACCAAAGAAAGGTACTTTTGGACAAGTGTTTCATCATTCTAAAGAACGTGGGAAATACCCTAGCAGAGCAGAGCACATTGATAGGCCAATTACTCAAAATGTAATTCCTTATCAAATTGTTGAACGGGTGGAGGAGGAACCATCTATTAGTACTCGAAATATTATTACCAAATTAGGAATTTCGCAAACAAAAGTGTGCAAGACTTTGAAGAAAAAAAATTCCACCCATACTAATACCAAAATGTTCAAGAACTGTTGCCACAAGATCTCCCCCAAAGATAACAATTTACACCGGACACTTCTATAAAGAAGAATTTTGCAATATTTGAACCAATTGAAGAGCTAGTTCTTTTTCAGTCGCGTCGAAATCCCCTAGCTACTGACATGTCGAGTCCCCCGAGATCAGTAGCTCACAGATAGCGTCGCGATATCCGCGGTGTGCGAGCTCCTATTTGAATTAAGATGCGCGATCTCTCAGCGACTAGAATTAGCGGTCGCGCATTCCTGACGATCGAGCCAAAGATTATAGAGTTAGGAAGATAGGAAACCAAGCGTATACACTTGCGTTAGCGCCACCTGGTGGTTCAATTGTGTTACTAAGATGCTAAGAATGGTTAAAATATTTATTCGACGGCCATTTGGAGAAACAAAATTTGACTTTTGTAAAATTTGAAGAAACATGGCCGTTTTGTTTTGATTCTCTTTCCGCTCGTCGTTTATTTAGCTCATTCTAGTCGTTTATTATTTAAGTTTTTTGTGTATTTCCTTAGTGAAAACTTCAAAATCAAAGAAAAATATCTTTGCTCAAAATGTCGTATGGAAACTATTGTATGGTGAGGAACGGTGGAAACTGTAGTACAAAAGATTCTCCGAATATAAGTTTTTTGAATTTCCCATAAAAATGGGAACGTAAGTATTGAAACTCGTACAATGTGACTCTGATATTGATTTATTTTATTTTCAGTACTCTGAAGTGAATGGGAGTTTCAGTATGTCAAGACATTGACTTGGTGAACTGCAGTAAAAAATTTTCTCCTGGAATACGTAGAGTCATTATAGATTCTTTGAGGTTGCATCTCCCAAATACTGAGCAGAAAAAAGAAACTTGTTCTCTGATGTTCGATGAAATTAGTCTATGTGAAGAGTTGCAATTTAACGATCACCACGTTGTCTATGAGTAAGTAGTGGGACAAGCTGAGGATGGTATAAAAGAGTAAGTCCAAAACTTCAAGTGAAAAAGACAGAGCAATACGAAGTACTTGAGAAACCAACAGGTCGAATTTGGGAATAATTTTTAACTTTAAATCTGATTTTCTCAAAACCAAATAAAATGCACTCGTACTCCTAGGCTCTTTTACACACTCTTACACAACAATTTTATACATTGGAATAGATACACGTATTTCAATTTATCACTGAATTTTATCATTTACAGGATATATGTATTATGTATTATTATGTTGATATGCAATTCATGTTATCAGTGAAGTTATTTGCATTTTGGAGATGACTTGTTATTCTTACATATCTTTACCGACAAACAGGTTACAAACCTATGTAAATTTGGTTTAATTGTGGTTCTGAAAATTCTGTAACTAATATGAAAAAGAATTCTAGAAATATGTTGTATCGAATATTTGTTTTTCTGATACGTGATTCAAAACGTAGTCGGCTTTTAGTACTAGCGATATGAGGCTGTTTCCTATCTTCCTAACTCTATAATCTTTGGATCGAGCATTTAGTCGCCCGAGATCCGTAGCTGACAAGTAGGGTAGCGGTATCCCCAGTGTGCGAACCCCCATTCAAAATAAAGTGCGCTACCTCTCAACGACCAGAAATCGTGGTCGCGTAGCGGTAGCGTCATGGCGGTCTGCGAGCAGCCTGACAGTAGATGTTACGATAGATTAGCAAAATTTGACAGCAATTTCGGAAATTTGGCGTCCTAGTCGTGAGACAAAATTCAATGTCAGTTCGTACGGTCTTTTTTCGATTTTTTTCCCATACGAATTAGAAATATCGCATCCGTACCGTAGATAAAAAACATATTGACCCAGAATGGTTCGGAATATTAATATTCTCGCCTCAAATATTCAATAAACAAATCAATTCCAAGCAGATCGGAGCTACCTGCCCTCTCCTAACGCAATTTCCTGGAAGTATCTGAAGCGGGTTGAATTTACGACCCTTCACCCCCTCCCCAATATAAGAAGTTGAAAATTTTCATGTATAAATTACCGGAGAAATATGAATTTTGGCGCCCTAACTCGACAATGAAATAACGATTACCATATTTTCAACTTTCGTCCGCCAACTCCATCTAGTCGTCTGGGGAACGGAAAAGCCGGTATAATTATTCAAACGCTTTCGCACAGTTAGCGTAAGGGGATTGTCAGGATTTACGCTAGGCTATTTTTCTGGTATGGTTCTCCGGAGACCGAATAGTTGATTGCAGGTATGGCCAGAAAATATGCGAGTTTGAGTCATTTGGAGCTTCACTTCGCTACAGTTGATTGAATTTTGTAAAAGTGGAAATCCTTCGGAGGATAGTCCAGCAAACGCAACTGACACAACCGAAAAAGTTCCATACATATATCTACTATATTTCGAAATCTTTTCGGAAAACCCAGTTAACAAAAACACTAGTTTAAATGCCGTGAGAGAACACCATTCGAAAGAGAGTTGGACGGTCAAAGATATTTGGGTGTTCGCTCTCCACCTTGATTTCATTACCATGAAAAGTAGACAGAATTTCTATCTAATTAGCTGGGACTCCATACGCCGTTGGAGCTAGACAGTTAGGTTTTACTAGTATGGTGAGGAGGTGCCACCGGTTGACAAAATTTACAAACGCGTAAGGTTTGTTTTTTTGATGAGTATATCGTACAGCCATCATAAGGGTGAGAATTGAATGCTTGGAAATTGTGTTCCTAGTTAATTTTACTAGAATTCTCTGGATCGTTATTAATTAAAGTAAATTCTATCAGACTCTCAATAAAATAATTCTTGTTCATGTTTACTAACTGACTGCCCTTACAGGAAACTCAGACTAATCCAAGCCTTCCTTTAAGAGACATTAAAGTGGATCGAAGTTTTATTCGCTATTCCATCAAGAGGACAGAATGCGAGTTGAATTTCTAATGATAGCAATTCGCCAATTCGAGAAGTTCCCTTTTCTTCGGATATTCCACTTTCGAATTCCACGCGATACATCTCATGAATGAATTCCTGTATAAATTGTATATCACTTAGCAGTTGCCCACTCCTCCGGTTGTTATGCATAATATATTCCAGTTAGTTTTGCAACGATGCCGTACATCTTCCAAGTTTCTCTTAATTTTCCACGATTCCCTTTGAGTTCCGCATCTCCGCCCACTTTTCATTCCTTTACCAGACAATTCTTGATTCGAACTGAAAGAGCCAGCTACAGTTTTTAATAAAATGAAACACCGGAGCTGATCCAACAGTTTTCAGCCTACTAAACTGCACAGCGAGTCGAGATTACGAGGATTATTAAATTCGTCCGGTCTGGTCTTTTCACCGAGCGGAGTGCCGTGGAATATGCAGATTTTCTGTATGCTTACTCGGGAATAGGATCAAGAATGTGATTCCAGTGTTTTCAACTCATTTTCTTTCTGGCTTTTTCCACATCAGCGCTCCTGTTCCGGTTACCGTCAGGAATTATTCTATTATATATGCCGCAACAACGTTTTAGTCTATGATGAATCTAACTAAATTGAATTTTTTCTGTGGAAATATCTATTTAAAATATTAACAGTCAGTTTTGTAATCAATTTTTAATTCCTTGTAATTTCTCAAGCTTCTTTTAGTTCCATCACCCACAAATCTAATAACATCAGGTTGACAGAACGAACATCAACCTGATGTTATTAGATTTGTTATCCGAGTACTCTCTGTTTTCCGAGTCCTGGAAGGTCCATACCTGGATCGAAACGTCGACTGATGGAATAAAAGAGAAGATCAGTAATTAGTTTATTCATTCCCATAACCCCTTATTCTATATTGTTACGATATATTGGGAGTTAAATTAATATGTATATGCAGTCAATCTAATTTTTTCTTCTTCGTATTTTATATTCAATTTTATAGCAGTGATATCTCCTATTTTTACGATTTCATGTTCGAAAACAATGTTTTCTTTTATATTTACAATTGTCCCATAATTTTTATTGTATTACCCTTCATTATAAATGTGTTCGTAACCCTTCAAATTAATTAAATTGATATCATGTACTTTAAATGTTTCCGTAAGTGCAATTATGTCAAATTCTATCAAAGTCACTTCCAAAAGTAGTTCAAACTCTTCAAAATTTATTTGTATGCTCCTTTCATTAATTTGAAGAATATTGAACTTTTTTTCAATCTTAAATTTATTAATTTCATCTATATTTTCAATGAAAATAGTATCGAAGTGGTCATTTCGATATTGTCTTATATAAGGGTCCATTTCGGCTTCAGTGATTCACGCAAAATAAAATATAATTTCAATATTATAATATTCATTTAACTTTTTTCCCAAATCAATTTAGTTCCATATTTCCCAAATAAAAATTTCCTCACTAGTATATACAATATGCATTCACTGGGATTTACTCACCGTTTTAAGTGGAAGTTAATTTTTTTTCTCTGATGTGTACTTATGTCTTAGCTTCATTCTAGTAATTTTTGTCTTTGGGGGTGATCTGATGTTATTAGGAAATACCTTTTTATGAGTTGCCAGATGAGGCGTATTATGGACTTTCTTATTTTTCTCTTGTATTCTTGTTTCCCTTGGCCCCTTTTCCCACATTACGATATTTTGTTATTCATCCTTTTTGCCCTCATCATTTCTACAACTTAGGCTAGGTGTACTTGAGGCACTATTTGCTTTCAGAGCTCGAGCTCTCTGATTCCTCCGAGGTGTACGATGTTTTCCCTATTATCAATTTGTTTCCTTTTAGGTAAGACCTCTCTGAATATTTTGATCTGGCCTCTGGCCTCTCTCCTTTTGGATGTCCCGACGTTACCTCAGAGTCAGATCATTCCCAATTGCCCCTTCTGTATTCTTTAGTTTTTTATATGTTTGAAGACAATTTTTCTTTCTTTGGTAAGAAAGTAATTCCACCTTAATGGGGCTATTTTCCTCTCTTCCCAATGTGTAATAGTCGGTTATTTCCTTTGGTTCGATCTGTATGTCCAACAAACGATTGGACCGCCTTTAATGTATTTCCTATATTTAGTCCGAATATTATAATGTTATTTTATATTTAATGTGGAGTGTTGCCAAGCACCCAAATAATTCCATTAATGTTATTTTAGTTACAATATTGTTCTGTTCTTTCAAATATTTTCTTAAAGATCTCGTTTTCTCTCTCTAGTGCTTCATTTTTTGCAATACCCTAAAACTTCACCAGAAAATTATGAATTTTTGACGTCAGTAGTGAGACACAGCCAGTTCTAGACCAGAAGTGGCGACGTTACATCTTTGGAGAGCACGAACATTGATAAGTCACGGAGACGTTAGTAGAGAGAGTTCCAGTAGTGGAAGTAGTAACAATGCTGGTTGGAGAGAGAGGAGAAACGTTGGTATCGATGGATAGCGATCTAAACTGAAAGTTGAGGGGTTTAGGATTCAGGGATCTAGGATGCAGGATTAAGGGATATTAATCTTTTTCGACAGAAAAGGAATAATTTATTTGCACCTGCGATTGTCTTCAGAGGACAAAGACCATTTGCACAATAATTCAGATCCTGTGTCGATATATTTCTGTTAAGTTTAATTTGGCGAATCTGTCCGCAAAGCTGGAGCTAAAAATAATAATTATTTCCATGAATCAAAAATATTTGTTAGTAAAACACTTGGAGAGTAAGATAAAAAACTCAATTATCTTGATAGAAATTATGAATATTCAATGAAGAAAATCAATGCACTTATTGTTGAGAGATTTTTACAAGTACCTACATAGATGAAAACTTCATATACCACATCCACTGGAAAAAGATACAGTTTTAATTAATCCACTAACTTCTCGTTCTTTCAAGAAGCTAATCGTTCAATTCAACAGGGTTTTACGATTTACTCAGTCACGAAGATTTATAATCTATATTACTGAAATCTCCATATTAATAAGAAATCACGGAAGGGGTGTTGATTGTTTATTAAGTAGTCGACAACGTGATTATGAGAATCTCCAGGCGTCAGGTAGAGAGAGCTCACCCAAAATTGTTGCAGAAGATATAAGAATTCTCTTATAAAGGATGTTTTCAACAGAAATCAGAAAATTAAGGAATTAAATGATATTGGTCATTTCTCTGTTAGAAGTGTAGAAATTTACACTCTTCAAAGATTTCACCAAATTTCAGATATTTCATTTTTAAAGACTCCTCATGAAAAATATTCTTTCACACTAAATATTTTGTTTCCAAAAGGGTAAACCTGGAGATAAAAGTGTTTGATGAGAGAAAGACACTGTTGAACGATATAAAAGAGGAATTCTGCAAGAGATTTCGAAGAATCATTCTCAATCATTGAAAATATCGCTTCTTCAAGCGAAATACTACTATGCAATTTCACTGAAAACCGCTTTTATCGAGCAAAAATTGAACCAATGCACCCAAGGGTTATCCTCCTATCAATTTTTTCAGTATCGGTGTTTTCCTGCATGTTAAATCCAAAAACGTTTATATGAAAATAGCCATCACTTTCAAACTGATATGCCATTCAGTTTTTGAATAACGGTTTTTAATAGGCATTGTTTGTAGAATCTTCGAATTGGATCGTGTTATCGTCGTTGGAACGAATTCTATTCGACTAATTCACAGTGATTGAATTCTTGTTGGAAATAATGGTTGAGAGTTTTTATCGGAAAGTTTCCCGCAGAAGAATATGGGTCACACTGTTAAAAAGTAGGTACTTCGAATTATAGAAGAAAGTTGAACATAATTACATAATAATCACATTTTATTATCGTTCTAATCGGTTTTCCATATATTTCAATAACCTTCTTTTAAATAATGGAAATGGACTAGTAGGAAATCTAAATTGAGAAGTTAACTGCATGGAACGTGTCGCCATCAATCGAAAGACACTAAACTCACAGTTATTATTCTTCTTATCAATATATACACAATGAAAATAGATAACCATTTCATCAGATCTGAATACCTATCACAAGATAATGTTCAAGTTTATCTATGCTGGTGTCTCTGTACTTTCTGGCTCCCGACGTAGTCACAAGTCACAAAACACCTACTTTGAAAAAGTTATTGAATTAAAAGAAGATAAGGGTATAATGACTATTTTGTGAAAGTTTTTTTATAAGTAAAACTCTTGATTCTTTGCCAAGCTTTCGAATATTCATTTAATTCTTCATCAGTTCTTCTGGAATACAAACATCTGTTATTATTTTACATTCAGTTATTTACTCACTGAATATGAGTTTAGATGTAGGAAATTCCGCGAACCTACAAATATCTGGCTTTCAGTTTGAAAATAACATGGATTTTTAACATCACACAATTTCATTTAAAATATCTGTCCCATTTGCAATTTCAGCTGTCTTCTTTCTCTTCGTGTCAACTTCATCTTTTCTGAATTATAAATATAGTATATTGGCCTTCTGACATATTTAAAAATGACAGCTCTTTTCGTCTAGCAACGGTACCCTTACCACGTTTAATATAATCGATTCGTATCGAAATGAATATTCCATCGCTCTCACTTCTCACGAATAGAAAGGTTTCACAAAAAAACGGCTTTCCCATTTGCTGGTCGGTTGGCCACCCTTAACCCACTACACGAAACACCAATTTGCTGACATCGATCACATCCTATTAATTACCGGCAGGTATTTGCACCACGGTCGATAGGAATTCAAGTTCCTTTCATTCAAAAGGTCTCATTCTCTCCCTGTCGAATTGCTGTTACAATTTATGGATGACGCGTTTGGGACTCGCAGCTCTGCGGCAGTTTTTTCTACCCCTTGAGGTTCGCCACTCTGAAACTATTCGGAAGGGATTAATTAATTACGGAATCAGCCTTTTCCGGAAGGGCAGGGAGAATGTTGAAAGCTGTGACAATGACGAATACCCCTATATATTTTTTTTTCTTTGCACATCATTCTGCTGTTAAACTGCGAATGAGATGAGATACGGAAACTGCATTCAGACTCAACAGGATGGAAGGTTTAGAATTTTCTTTAATTTTCAATGTATTATTCTGAGGCTTCAACTGAAACCTTTAGAATTCGTATCTTAAGGGGAAGTAGTACATACTATTCGGGATCAAGACGATCGACATTGGTTGATTCACGGATGCTACCCCAAAGTAGAAACAATGGCGCCGCGACTAATGAGCACAGCAGAAAATAGCTGTAAAAAATGTAACAAAGATGTGAAAACGTCCGTGACCTTTTATAAATCCAAAAGTACCTTCCATCCTAGCTGCATTTTAAAGATTAGTGGGATGTATGTAAGTAAAATAGGGGAGATTATATGTTGTAATGACATAACCTCCAAAAAATATAATTGTGAGGAGAAAGAATTAGAAATTCAAAATGTGAATGTCCGACTTACCGATCTAAATGAAATTTGTTTTGAGAATTCTATAAACCACCAACCTGAAATCATAAATAACAATGAACAACCTTCGGTTCATGAAATTGAAGATGTTGACTCACCAGAGGAATGTTGCGGGGACATGGAACAGGTTCCATCGTGTACGCATTGTATGAGATATCAAGATCAATATATGAAGAAAGAAATAGCGTTGAAAACAAAGATGACAAATCAACTCGAAGAAAGAATATACGAACAAAAACATTTTATAAGGTTGATTGCATCAACAAATAGAGATCAAATTGAGATTTACCAAGAAGACGGAATTCGAAACAAACATATACATGACGACAAAAGATCTACAAAGAAACCTACTGTCAGATTGTCCACGCCTACTACATCATATGAGAGAAATTTGCGTCAAAATTTCACAAAACATAACAGTACTAAGGAGGAAATAATATGAATTCCTCAGATACAACAAGAACAAAGAATATATTGGAGTCATCTGAAAAGGAGAAAACTGATGAAAATGCTTACAAGAATCGTAGAATGGATGTTATAAGGGGTACTGGAACAGCGAGCTGCAATCTCAAATCGGCAAATAAAAAAGCATGGTTGTACTTAGGCATAATAAATAAAAATTGCAGAGAGGGAGATGTAGTTGAGTTTATAAAAACAAAGTTTCCAGAAAAAGAACGGAACCTGTTGTTGAGAGGATTTCAAAGGAAGATAGTACGAGTGCATCTTTCAGACTAGGCATTGATTTCGATCTATTGGAGAAAGTTAACAAAGGAGATTTCTGGCCAGAGGGAATTACTATCAAGAGGTATTTTTTCTCGAAGATATCGAAGGCCAAAAAAAGATTGAATCCACCCACAAACCTTTCAACCTACTAAACATTAAGTCGATTGCGAGAGGTGTTTATGGATTTTGGTCTGGAGGCTAAGTTTGTGGAACCATCGAGGATAACATTGACAAGTAAATCTCTAATTGATAATGTGTTTTCGAACGTGAATGATTCTGAGTCACACACCTTCCAAACACTCCTTTCAGACCATAGGGGTCAGATATTAAGCTTTACTGATTACTCTTCTCCAAAAAAGGTAAAAAAAATCGCCTGTAGGAAAACTGGAAGGTCAAATATAAGTCAACTAAAGAAAACTCTGCAAGAGGTAATATGAAAATATTCCGAACACACGTCAGCCAAAAATGATTTCGATGAATTTTGGAAAAAAATAATCCATCATTTCGATTGGAGTTGTCCAGAAATAACAGTTTTGAATCAGATGGAAAAAGAATGAAAAGGAACAAAAAAAGGAGGGCTATAGTAGAAATGAGGAACCAGTTGGAAGCACTGGAGACAATAATGAAAGTACGTGGGAACGAAATAAGTAAAAGGGCATATAAAATATATACGAAAGAAAGTACGCCCAGGCATTAACTGAGGAAAAGAAGAAATCCAACATCAAGAGAATTGAAATGGCGGAAAATAAAAATGCTGAGATATGGAGGATTATAAGACATGAGAGCAACAGTAGTCCAGATGACCTAAACAGATACTTTGCCGAGGTTGAATCGATGACCTCAGGTGGATGTATAAGAGTGGAAATTAAGCCGATGCAGTTATTGAGCAAAGCCAAAACAAGATCAGTGAACTTGATTTTTCTACAGAAATGTACAGTTACAGAATTGAGGAAAGCGATGAAGAAAATAAAACCTAAATAAAACTAATACTACTGGCATTAGCGTCCTCCATATTAAACACTCCGGAAACAATATCAGGAAACAGGACTAAAAAATGAAAGAAACTATGGTTTCATGACAACCGTGGCGACGTTTCGCAAGATGTCTCTTGCTTCCTCAGGCCTACAATTTATTCGAGACATAGTTACAACGTATAGTACATGAACAATTTCTTACCAAAGATGTCTAAGAAAACCAATTCATCAATTGATGCAATAAAATACAAAAATGGGTTACCATAAAGAACATGAAATCATAGTTTCTTTCATTTTTTAGTCCTGTTTCCTGATATTGTTTCCGGATTGTTCAATATGGAGGACGCTAATGCCAGTAGTTTTATTGATGATCTTGGGGAAGATAGTTTTTACGCTGCAATACGTCGGGCATACGGGACACCAGTTCACGGTCACGTGAAGAAGTGGAAAAATGCAAGTAAAAAATTGGCATCTTTAAATAATAGAAGAATTTTTCTACTACAGTGTAGAATGAAGGGACTTTTTCCTAATCATATAATCAACAACTTGAAATAAATTTATACACTACAACTTGATGAACATCCTTATAAAAAAAGGGTTGACAAAATATTGTTTAGGTTTAGAAGTCCTTAATTTAGTCCTTAATTTGGAGTTTAAGATAACGATTTGGAAAATTAATGAATTGTGTAAGTCAATAAAAATAGTAAAGGGGGTGTTAAGAAGCTCCCTGTCTGTGTCAGATTTTGATAGGGTTAATGTCATCATGACGAACAGTTACAACAATATTTTCAATAGGGTTAAAACTAAGAATATTATAAATCCTAAGAAACTAAAGAAGAAATATACGGTAGAACGTGAAATACGTCATGACAGTAGCGATGATGTTGGTTTTATATATAACTATACTGATCAGTGGCGGATTTACCATAGAGGCTGAGTAGGCTGAAGCCTAGGGCGGCAGATTTTAGGAGGCGGCAAATTTGGGGACAATTTTTTTTGAACCCATTATAGAAACTGAAATACTTGTATTTCAAAGCTATTTTAATATCTATCTACACTGATTTTCCCGAAATATAAAAAAAAAACTGAACAAGTAGTGCTTCATTATTTTGTCCTGCATGGTTATTATTTTCCTGTTTCCCTCTTATTTCGCCCGCATTGGACTCTTTACTGAAACTTCGTGAGGGTGAAAAATTTTTGGTGATTCTGAATCGTTGGTATGTGTTTCTTCGGTTCTTCCGAAAACACAATTCAAGAAACGTTTGTCCAAATTTCGATATAGCAGTTCGTACCTATGGCTCTATGCCACCAGCGACAAATGGTTCGGGTGAGAGAAGCTTTTTTTGCTTTAAAAAGGGTGAAAAGTTAGGTACCTAAGAACCAAACTAAGGCAAGAAAAGCTGAACGCTTTGGTTTTTTTGTGTTTAGAGTCAGAATTAATGAACAAAATTTCACATGACGACATAGCAAAAAGATATTTCAACAGCGGGTTTCATAGAACTTTGATTTTGCGATCAACGATTTGACAGTCACTTGATTTCTAAAACGAAATCACTGAAACCTTTTCATTTTTGAATATATTGAACAAGTAGCAATTGAGAATAATTTAGTGGACCTATAAACATCATAATTTGATGCGAGAATGATATTCTAAATGATCTTGACTGAATTATAACTTGAAAACAAAAACAAATTGACGTATTGGTTGATTCCCTGATCAAGCTTTATGAAACACGAGGTGAGACTTTTATGACTTCCCTTCCTATTTTATTGTCAGCGTCAGTTAGTTTGTGGCCATATAATACCTACATATAATAATATGAATAGTTGCAGAAAATTTAGGGAGCTTCAAAAAAATAGGGAAGGTCTTTTCTTTTTTGTACCCCTGCTTATTAGTTACAGCCCCCTCAAGATGGCGCCTGAAAAACAGTTTTCAATTTTTTTTTATCGAAAATCAATAAACTGACACGTATTAAATCAAGCAGACATTTTATACGGGCGGTAAGGCATTAAAAAAAATGTTAGGTTCTCTTTGTCTGTGATAGAAAGGGGTAGAAAAAGCCATCCCTGATCTTTGTTTAGCAAGAAACTTTTTCGATATTTATATTTTACAATGAAAAATTAATTTTGAATAACCAAATCCATTCTCAAAAATAAGGTCTCTTGTGATTTCTTTCTAAAATTCACCGTATAAAAAAATAATCATGATGATAGCGTGTGTCGTAGAGGATGGAATCATTTCTGTACTAGAATTTATCTAGTAAGCGGATGTAATTTAGATATGACAACTAACTAGTTTTGATTAACTTTGATTCAGTTACAATTATTTGTTGATTTGGCTATCATCTTGAGAATTTTGTTTACTCATTAAAATGATTGTGTGCGCAAACGCAGAAATGTTCGATATCCACTTTGTTTACGGTCTTTTTTTCTGAAAAACCGTGAATTTTCGCAGGATACTACAAAAGACCTTATTTGTTATTAAGAATGGATCAAGCTATCCAAATTCAATTTTATTATTGTGAAATATGGATATGGAAAAAAGTTTCTTGCGGAACAATGTTTAGGGGTGGCTTTCAATAGCTAGCACTTTCAATTGCTAGCACTTTCAATCATAGAGGAACGGCACCGAAAACTTCCCCGCATAAAATATCTGCTTAATTTCATTCTTGTCAGTTTTTCGATTCTCAAGAAAAAATCAAAAACTACCACCCTATTTTATGACAGAGAATTTAATTTTTCGCAACTATTCCTATGCACCATGTATTTATATTTGCTGTTTGTTTTCATCTTTGCTACTTGTTCTTATAGTTGCTGAACTAAATGCTGAACTTGAACAAAATGATTATGGTAAGGGCGGCAAAATTTGAATAGCCTACTGGCGGCAAATATGTAAATCCGCCACTGATACTGATGTAATTTTGCCAGCTGAAGTCAGAGAAATTTTGCAGTTCAGCACTAGTTTCAATGTCCCTTTCAGGGCTAATGAAGTCCCAATTCCAAGAATTTTGACGGATGTAGAGTTTTTCATATCATCTCAGTCCATATCAGATTCTGAAAAGGATTCACTCAGGTGTAATTTTGTGAATATTCTTACCAATTACGTGAACACTTTGGATAACAATCCCTCTAGTAGAAACCCTTTTGTGAGTAAGTTTGAAATAACTAGAAAGTTTTTTGCCTCTCATAAAGATTTGACCGTGATGAGGTCGGACAAGGGTGGGTCAACGGTGATAATGTCTCGTAGTGAATATATGTCAGAGATTGAGAGAATGCTTCAAGACGTTGATACTTATAGGATTATACTGAAAGATCCTACTTCCAGATTTCAAACGAGAGCAAATCAGTTGATTGATGAATTATATGTAAACGGTTTTCTAACAGACCAACAAAGAAAGAAAATGAGAAAATTTAACGCTGTTCCACCACTTTTATATTGTCTGAGAAAGACTCATAAACAGTGTCTACACTTAAGACCAATTGTTAACGGAATTGACTCTCCATCTTGTAACATTGCTCAATTTGTTCATGATGTTTTGAAGGATGTTATTAGTACTTTTGAATATCAGATAAAGAACTCATTCGAATTCGTGGAACAAATAAAAGATTTGATCCTCCCTCCGGGCTATGTGTTGGTCTCCTTTGCTTTGGTGTCCCTTTTTACTAATGTTACACATGAGGTGGTCACTCGAATTATTAATAAGAGATGGTATATAATATCGGCCTACACGGTTTTGGACAGGAAGAGTTTTTTGAGTTTAATTGACTTCTTGTTTGCCTCTAACTATTTTAAATTTAATGGACGTTTCTACTCTCAGATAGATGGCACGACTATGGGAGGAATTGCTAGCCCATCTTTTGCCATACTTGTAATGTTTGATATTATAGTAACTGTTTTAGATTGTTTGGGGTTTGTTCTTCCCCTGGTCAAATTTTACGTTGATGACCCTATCTTGTCCATACCAGAAGATAAAGAAACTGAGGTTCTAAACGCGTTTAACAGTTATCATCCTAAGATTAAGTTCACTGTGGAACGAGAATCGGATAATGCAGTTCCATTTCTGGATGTACTGTTGCGGAGATCTCATGATCAAAGCTTAATGACGAATTGGTATGTCAAGCCTACCAGTGCTGGCAGGATTGTGAATTATCTCTCCACTCATCCTTTAGTTTTCAAGATCAATGCTATTTCAAACCTCCTTTTCAGAGCTATCAAACTAAGTGACTCTAAATTTTACAATGACAACATTACGAGAATAAAAAGTATTTTAGAAAAAAGCAACTACCCTCGTAAATTTTCGGATCTTATTATAAAAAAGATAGTTAATGAAATTAACAAGAAGGAATCAACGAATGTGGGGGAATGAGGGGGATTCAGATATTGATGTCGGAAAAAAGATTTATTTTAAGATACCATATATTCCGGGCTTATCTGAACAAATGAGACGTTGTTTAACTAATGAAAATGTAAAGATAGTATTTTATAACCTAAAAACTATAGGAAAGATCATCTGTAGTAATTTGAATGATAGATTAGATAAAGGACAACTTCAGGATTGATTTATAAGATCCCTTGCTCAAGTTGCAATAAGGTATATATCGGTCAAACAAGACAGTATTTAAATAATAGGATAAAACAGCATAAAAATGATTTGAAAAATATTACAAATAGGGAAAAAACAGCACTTTGTTCCCATTACTTTGATGAATCTCATATAATAGATTTTGATAGAGTGAGTGTTTGTGAGAGGGAGAGAAATGGTAAAAAGAGGAATATTTTAGAGATGATTTATATTGGTTTATTTGATTCCATGAACTATAGAACGGACACTATTGGCTGGACATTACAATTCCATCATTAGAAAACACAAGTGTCTTGTTGACCCAGGTTAGGTTATAGAATATTTAGGATATTGTTAATGTTAGTGTATGTATATATAACTATAGAATAAAATTAAAAAAAAAAGAAAACTTATGATATAGTAAAAGATTATTTATAGAATAAATTATATAATTAAAGAAAAAAAAAATAATAATAATATAAAATATATCAAAATAATATAAAATAAAAAAAAAATAATAATAATGATAATACATTGAGGATATTTTTTTCACTTATGCGATATTTGTTAACGATATTTATCAAAAATAGACTGTAATATGTAATTGTGAAGAATTTTAGATATTGGATGTAAAGTTGTTGTTGTTGTGTTCTGTCGGTTCTTCTGTGTCACCGTATGTTGCTGAGTCGTGCTCAGTTTTTTCGATATCATTGAATTTGACTAGATGCTAATTTTGCCCTTTTCCTTTTTTTGCGATTAGCAAGAATATCTTTATGGTAACCCATTTTTGTATTTTATTGCATCAATTGATGAATTGGTTTTCTTAGACATCTTTGGTAAGAAATTGTTGATGTACTATACGTTGTAACTATGTCTCGAATAAATTGTAGGCCAGAGGAAGCAAGAGACATCTTGCGAAACGTCGCCACGGTTGTCATGAAACCATAGTTTCTTTCATTTTTTAGTCCTGTTTCCTGATATTGTTTCCGGATTGATAAAACCTAAATCTTCAAAGGATATTTATGGAATGACCATAACCGTCTCGAAAGAAATATTTCCCTCAATAGAGATACCACTTAGCTCAATCATTACGAAATGCCTACAAAAAGGATACTTTCCCGAAAAACTTAAGAAAGCAAGAATAGTGCCCGTGTATGAAAAAGGTTCCCCGGAAAACTACCGACCGATCTCAGTCCTCCCTGCTCCGTTAAAGCTCTTCGAGATGGTTATAAGGGATAGACTAGTCGCCTTCTTCAAAAAACAAAAATTTTCAGCCCCCAACAACATGTTTTTTGACAAATAAATCGGTGGAATCTGCAATTTCAGAAGTTGTGCAAAATATAAGTAAATCTTTTGATAGCAAAAAAAAAGTAGCCTACAAGTATGCGATCTTTCAAAGGCAATATCAAACATTCAGTTTTGCTGAAGAAACTTGAGTTCTACGGTGTTCGGGGGGGGGGTGGCATTGGACCCGATAAAAAGTTATCTCACAGATAGAATGCAGCAAACTTGTTTGGACGAGAAATCTTCATCTTGGGTGAGAGTAGATAATGGTGTACTACAGGAGTGAATACTGGGCCCCATTCTGTTTGTGACATACATCAATGACTTGCCAGCAAATGTAACAGCTGATCAGTCAATTCTCTTAGCCGATGATACTTCATTCTTAAATGCTGGAGTGGAAGACCAGGAGTTGCGAACAAAGGATGAGAAAACAATGGAAGATGCAAAGTCATGGTTTGATGCTAATGTGATGATGATGAATATCGATCAAACTCAGCGGCATCTCTTCGAGACCAAGCCGTTGACTTCTGACTGCTCCCTGAAACTGCTTGCTGTTACGTTGATGCCCAACCTGAGCTTCTCACTTCATGTTGATACGCTGATTCCGAGACTCTCAAGAGCAACATATGCTATAACAAGAATGAGGCAGTTAGCAGGGCCTGCAGCTGAAAGATTAACGTATTTTGGACACTTCTATGGTGCTCTCAATTTTGGCGTGTGCTTTTGGGGTAATTCTCCTGAGAGCACCAGGGTATTCCGAAAACAAAAGATCGCTTTGAGGGTGATGTGCGGAGTAAATGGACGACAAAGTTGTAGGGAATTTTTTCCGAGAGGGGGCATACTTACCTTGCCGAGTATTTTTATACTTGCCTCCATTCTCTACATTTTCGATCATCAAGAAACAATAGAGAGGAAAAGCTGTCACCATGAGTATGAAACACGAAATCGTGATCATTTCAAGATCCCATATCACAGAGTGAAGGCTGCTCAGCAGAACGTGAATAACTTGGCTATTAAATTGTTCAATAAGTTACCTTCCAGGCAGAAACATTGGAGAGGGTACAGATGAAGAGAAAACTCAGAGATATGTTAGTGGAAAGGGCCTGCTATGGTACGCAGGAATTCCTCGATGACGTCTGAGAGATCCATTTGATGTATATGTGTTTATTTATATGTATTTGGTTATTTTGAAAGTGTGTTCATATATTGTTATGTGAATTTGTCGTATACATATATTTTGTTGACTCCCCATGTAAGTTTGATGGGGTAAAGGGCGCGATGAAAACAGCTCTGTTATGGGGCACAATAGACCTTAAGGTCGCATTGAACTGTAACCCCTTCTCACTATAACTATAACTATATAAGTTTGATGGGTCATAAGCTTATCTACAATTGTTTTATGTAGATAAGTGCATAAATAAATAAATACGGGGTGAAAACAAGTTTTATGGACACCAAAGTTCAACTTTTTTTTCTTCTCATAAAAACCAACTAAATTAAGAAAAAAGAGACGGGGTGACATCGAGACGTCCCTTAACTTCAATTAAAAAAATAAGGCTTTACGTGCAAAATTTAAAGCATAAATTATGAACTAGTGAATGCTGTTTTTGAATATAGATTCTTTAGGCCCTTAAGAGGAAGATTCCATTCAAAAACATCATTCAGTTGTTTTTAATTTACGCTTTTGACTTTTTACGTGAAATAATGATTTATTTTTAAATCGAAGTTAAAGAAGGTCTTGATATGCTGGTTGACTGAAAATTGGCTATGTATAGAAGCTTACTGGATGTGATATTTCATAACATAACGTTAGGGGTATCAATAATGGTGTTATCTATCAAAGTTTGCATGCTCTCATGTCAGGTTTAACCAACGAAGATTAACCATTGGTTAAGGAAATTTTACAGGTTAGGCGTATTACATGACGTGAGTCATCGTAAAACCACCAATGAAAAACACATAGCTTTTGCAGCATGGAACGTCAGAACCTTGCTAGACAACCCCAAGGCCGACCGACCCGAGAGGAGTACTGCCCTAATCGATAAGGAACTGCAACGAACATCCATTACAATAGTTGCCTTAAGTGAGACACGCTTCTCGGACGAAGGTAGCTTGGTAGAACAAGCGTATACTTTTTAATGGAAGGGCCTGCCGGAAGGCGAAATCAGACAACATGGCGTCAGCTTTGCCATTAGAAACGGCTTGGCCGCCAAACTAACCGAAAATCCAGTTGGCATCTCAGAACGTATAATGGTCCTACGCTTTCCTGCAGCAGATAACACGATTGTGAACATTATTGCAGTACACGCATCCACTTTGAACTCCTCTGACAACCTGAAAGATACTTTCTACAAAACCCTCGTTGCTACATTAAGTAAAATCCCAAAACGGGAACGAATTATTTTCTTCAGAGACTTCAACGCCAGAGTGAGTAGATGCTAAAACTCAGAACTGAGGCCAGGAATAATAGAGAAACACGGCACAAACAGCATCAGTTCGAACGGAGACCGTCTGCTGGCTCTTTGTGCAGAACATAATCTGTGTATAACGAATACCTACTTTATTACGAGATCCAATTCAAGGGGGACCTGGCGCCACCCGCGCTCAGAGCATTGGCATACTGTCGACTATGTAATTGTGAGAAAAAAGGATCTCAAAGAGGTGCTGGTCACTAGACCCAGAGCAGAACTGGAATGCTGGACTGATCATAGGCTGGTAATTTCGAGAATGAAGATCTCAATGCTCCCAAAATACCAACACAAGCCAAAGTTCCTAAGAGAGCGCCTACAAATCTCCAAACTACAAAACTCTTCTACAATAGAAAGATTCACAGCTGCCGTCAAAGGTAGTCTAACACCACCGGATTATAAAGACGACATTGAGAGTTATTGGCTCCGCTTTAAAACATATCTTTACAACACAATCAAATAAATACTGGGGACAGAACGCTCCCGAAAATCCCCAGACTGGTTTGCCTACTCATATCGAACCCCTTTTGGGATTAAAACATAAAGCAATGAGAACAGAAATTAACGAGCCTGGTGATGTTGCAGCCCAAAACAGTCTCATAAACATAAAACGCGACGTCCGTCAAGAAATAAGGAAAATCAAAGAGAGCTGGTGGAGAGAAAAAGCTTACTCCGCTTACACTCTCAGAAAAGTTAATACCTGAATACCAGTACGGCTTTCAACCCATCGAGGTACGGTGGACATAATTTTTACACTGCGATAGCTGCAAGAGAAGGCCCGTGAACAACAATCAAGGATCTATTCAGCCTACATGGATTTAAGTAAGGCCTTCGACTTGTTGAATCGGACAGCGCTATGGAAAATCATGAGACGCCTTGGAGTTCCCGAAAAATTCTCAACAGTGTGTAAAAGCCATGAAGGTTGTAAAAGCCTTCATACCAACAACACCGCTAGAATACAGCATAATGGTTCTACAACCGACCATTTCTCAACCAATTCTGGAATAAAACAAGGCTTTACTGTTTAATATTTTCGCCATAGCTGTCTCGATAATTGCTGACATGAGTATGCCTGCAAGAGGTGTTTGAATGAGATTCAGATTTGATGGAGGCCTGTTTAACCTGAAGCTCCTCAGTGCAAAAACTCGTACAAAGTTTATCACGGAACATCAATATACAGACGACTGCGCACTTATCGCTAGCAGCCCAGAGGATTCACAGATAATGTTGGACACCTTGAAACATATATACGAAGTGAAGAATTATCACGCCTAAACGGGGAGGCAATGAATAAAATAATGCGGATAAATTCAGATGCATACCACCCGACGATATGAATATCGACAAGTGTTACGATCTGAATTGAGCTAGCCAATTTGTCATCGTCAAGGCCCCCAAATGGAGTACGCTCCACCATATATCATATATACGAAGGTTTAGAGGCCTTAGACTCAATATTGACAAAAACAAAAAAAAAAAAAAAGCTTTAGGCCTTAAACTCAAAATTGACAAATTCAAATCCTGGTAAGTCCGCCAGAAATCCTTCAAACAGTTATCAGCCTGGAGGATGAAACTCTAGAACAGGTCGAGCAGTTCAAATACTTGGGAAGCTTCATAAATACTAGGGCTAACCTGGACACGGAAATACACAACCGTATCAATTCGGCCTCAAGGGAATTCTGGAAGCTAAAGGACAGAGAGTTTCAAAATCACGACCTTAATCTGAAGACCAAGACAGCTGTTTACAAAGCAGTGGTCTTCCCAACGCTTCTTTACGGAAGCGAAAGCTGGATGCCCTACAGGCGACACATTAAACAACTTGAACAAACGCAACAACATCAACTAAGACAAATTATGCACATCGAAGTTTCAAGTGCAGCGCGTGAGTTGTATAACAATTGAGCCTCAAGTAACGAGGGCCCGACTCAGATGGAGCATGCAAGACATAAGACTCCCCAAAATAGCTCTGTATGGCGAATTGGCGAAACCGCAAGTATAAGCGGTTCAAGGATTTACTGCATCAATCCTCAAAATCAGTTATTGCCAATTATAACTGGGAACAACTAGCGTTAGACAGATCACAGTGGAGTTCTTTGGTCCACAGCTATAATGGAGACTCGAGAAGAATACAGCGGGCCAGATCTGTTTGGTGACTATCCATGCCTACAGAAGGATCTGTAGGTCACGGTTGGGTCTCTTCAGTCACAGAAGGGCACATAGTCGCAAGTGGCCCTAAGAAATTATAAGTTTGATCGCACCGATAGTCTTTTTGTAGATTCATTCTCGGTAACGAGATTCAGCAATGAATGAATGAATGAGTGTAAAAGTCGATGTTATGGTATAAAAGTTTTGTTCTCCAGTTTTTATAATTTCATTTTGTGTTCTCTATTAATCTCAATTGGTTGTTACGGATGCCAGCCACATGGTTTCAACCTGAGCGTATAACACTGCTTCAAAGTCTTGTTTTTATTTTTGTTTGGAGTTATTATTGCTTTCCATTATTCGTTTTCCTGAGATGATATTTGTTCTTTGTTTTGGCTGATTTGACGTTCGACATTTTTGTACTGTTTTCTAACCTATGACTTGTATAGTTAGTTTCAGAAGTTGGTAGTTCCAATGTTTCGAGTGCTGTCATTTCCGCATAAGACCTTACTGCCATCTTTCTGTTCTGTACCTATCTGTTTTCTGTACCTATGTTAATTGTTTATTATCTCCGTGTTCTTGATCTCTGTTTCTTCTCCTTCGTTTACCTTTTGCACTTTGCTGAAATTTTGAATTTGTTGATCTCGACTTTTCATTTTGTTATTTAGAATTATTTAAAATCTTGTTTTTTGGGGTATCTTTAAGTAACTCTTTGAGGTATGTTAATTCGTTATTTATTGGGTTATTTTTTTTCTGGAGTTCAACAACTCGCCATTTCATCAACATTGTCCTCTTCATACTTGTAATTCGAGGATTTATGATTTGCCGCCAGTTCCATGCAATTGGGGTGGAAATTTTCCAGGAATTTATAGCATTTGACTGGTTCCACTACTTTTTTTTGCATTGGATGCACTTATTTTCGCTTTCTCTGTTACTGTTAACAGAGTCGCTTTCACCTGCGTCCTCTGCCCACCAACATTACATTAATTTTAGAGCGCAATGGTTCAGTCTGACAACCGAAATTTGCCTTATTTACATAGAACGTTCTATATCCGAACCAAATGCCGACGTTATTCTGGGAGAGGTATAAAAGGTTTATAGGTAGAATAAAATATAATGCGACTGAAGATACGAGTTCGTTAGGAGGCGAAAATTGAAGACAAGAAGTCCTCGAGCCCGAATTTTCTGGAATCAGAACGTTACTCTGAATGAATGAAAGATAATGATTTGTCAATTAAATTCCATGGCTGTCTCGACAGAATTTCGTTGCCAATACTCCTCAAGGACTGAATTGAATTCGAATTGAACTTCATACACGTGCAACGCCTTGAAGTCTACCCACGGTTAATTCAATGAAAGAAAATGTAAAAAGATTCATCTCCTTTTATGGTTTTTCCACATCCACGCAGATCTGGGTCGAGGTCTTCATTTATGTCCCCATCCTTCTTGGAAATCGAATACACTCCCGAGTAACGGGCGGAACGAATGAAGCGAAATGAAGCTGGCCTAGTCGCTCGAATCAACATGTGCTGATGCGTTCTCTGCTTAAGGCATCCTTCCGTTAGGGTCTCTGATATCTGTTTCAAATGGTTTCTGTTAATTCCCCAGTGCTCGATTTGTCTTAGATTAGGAGTTTGGCAGGATGTGGTTTGTTATCTAGGAACTGATGGGTGAATTCGACTCATTCGTTGATGATAATTATTTGTATCAGATAATTTAGTTCTATATTTGGGATTCAACTGAAATTTATTCAAGGAAAAATAAATTTCGAGCAACTGGAGAGTGTTGTCATTGGTAGCAATCTGAAATTTATGATTTATGACTACATATCCTTTTATAAACAGGGTGTCCCACTAGTGCCGTAGCGGATGATATAAGGGTAACCGTCAAATTTTTTTGATGCAAACTTGAATTACTCTATGAATAGCACAACCTAAAAATATTTTCGAATATATCGGGTGTCCCACAAAAGAGAAATAAATGGTGATTTTGATTCTTCAAATGGAACACACTATATTCAGTAGTGTTTTTCAATTCTCTGGAACTTCCTGCATGCTCTAGTATACTTTTCACATATTTTCCTTCAACAGCTTTCGAAATATTTGTTATTTTGCCAAAAAATGATACCTGTAGACGTAGAGGCTATGTGATCTAACTATAATTCACGAACCCTTGCACATACCAGCAACAGCTTTACATGCATTGAAAGACAAGATTTCGAAGAATCATAGCCAACTATAATAAAGCACCTTCAGCATATGAAATGTCCACAAAACAACCAGCAACATGAGGAATTTCAAATCGATTTATCTTTATTTTTTTGAATGCAATGCATATGATTTTTTTCATCATTAAAATAACTATTCATCTTACTTCACTTTTTGCCAAATGAATAGTTATCTTAGTGATGAAAAAAAAATCATATATATATTGCATTTGAAAAAAAATAGATAAATCTGTTTGAATTTCGTCATATTGATAGTACTTTTGTGGACACTTCATATGCTGGAGATGCTTTATTATAGCTGGTTATGATTCTTTGAAGTCTTGTCTTTCGATCCATGTAAAGCTGTTATTGGTATGTGCAAGAGTTCGTGAATTATAATTAAATAGCATAGCCTCCATAGGTTTCATTTGTCGGCAAAATGACAAATATTTCGAAAACAATTGAAGAAAAATATTTGAAAAGTATACAAAAGCATGTAGGAAGTTCCAGAGAATTGAAAAACACTACTGAATATAGAGTGTCCCATTTGAAAAATTAAAGTCAACCTCCATTACTCTTTTGTGGGACACCCCATATATTCGAAAATATTTTTAGGTTGTGCTGTTCTTGGAGTAATTCAAGTTTGCATCAAAAAAATTTGCCAAACTTTGACTGCTACAGTTATATCGTCCGCTGCGGCACTAGTGGGACAGCCCTGTATATATTCTTTTGAATGTAAGCAATACATTTTAGGTTATCGAACAATAAAGCATATGTAAGAGAGGTTAGTGTAACGGGTTATACCATACAATTCAGCGAATTATACAAGAGCTTAGAGAAAAACCTCAGTAAAAAAACTCTGTCTCCCCGTGAGTAGTGTAGTGATGACAAATTTGTTTACAGAATAAGCTTTTAATACTAAAGGCCTTCTTTTCTATTGACATAAAAATGTCTTTATCCTCTCTCCATCTCGGAATTATGTCTGAAGCATAAAACCAGAGCAAAAAAAGAGAGTGACTTGATGATAACAAAGGAAAAAATAATTAATCAAGGGTACATACTCTGTGAAGAACATAATGTCTCCATCAAAAATTCGTTGATTTTGGTGAAGGATCAGAAATCGGTATTGAAATAAATAATATTCCAAATCTTGCTCATGACCGGGAGGGTCTTTCGAGTGATGATTCTTCTGTTCTTCAGTTGTTCGGGGAACGCAGCAGGACCCTTATATTGGAAAATCATCTCTGATAGATAAATCAGTGGTTATTCTTACATCGATATGTTATATTTTCGTTGGCCCACCCTGCTGTTCAAACCAAACGTTAGCCATTCTGCGGACCAGTGCTATTTGACGGCAAAAAGGGTAGAAAAAAAATGTTGAAAAGATCAGAATTGATAGTGAACCACCGCACCTCTAAAATCCCGAAATACGATCGCAGTATTTACACTGCATCGATTCGACTTCAATTCAAAACAAATCCCGCTCTCCAATATTTACCCACAATGAGAGTGATTTCAACAATCCAATGTTGCCGCTGAATGTTTTCGGATTGATTTTCATTTAAACTAGCAGGACAGGAGATGCACCTTTTTTGGTAGATCAAACTTCGCGAGGCGTTTTACCTTGAAAAAACCATAATGAAATTTTAAATTTATATTTTTTATTATTATTATTATTTTTTTTTTTTTTTTTTTTTTTTTTTTTCCTTCGTGTGAGGGGAAAACCCTTTATGGGCGCCCAGAGGGTCCGCACTCTAGGTTGTGTGAGACTCCGAGATCTTGTTTGGCTACTCACTAAAAACCCCTCACACTTTCGACGGAGAAGTTCTTCGTCCGGCCCTTGCAGCGTCCCTTAAAAAAAGAGATGAGCTGCAAGTGGCATCTAGAGTTCATGGGATCTGATGATATGCAGTGACCCAAGCAACACCGCCTTCTGCATTCTGTGCGCTAGTATCTCGGCCCAAGGTCTGCAGGCCGGAATAATCTTCAATTCTTCCACGTAGTTGGCTCTCATTCCTCCGAGACATCCTATGATTAGTACAACCATCCTGACTTTATGACCTGGGTACATAGTTCCAAGCTCGAAAACAAGATCTTTGTATTTTTGCCTTTTCTGCTCTTCCTTCATCACCATGTTGTTTTCTGCAGGGGATGAGAATTCCACGACGAACAATTCCTTCAGCTCTTTGTCCAAAAGAAGTATGTCTGGCTTTATTGCCTTGATCTGCCGCGTTGTTGAGACAGGATAGTTCCAGTATATTCGAGCTTTCTCGTTCTGGACAACCGCTTCAATCTCCAGAGGCACATATGGTAGCACCGGTTCTTTGTCTATCTCATATGCCGCCCTCAGATGGAAGTAGAGAACTCGGAGTGCCGCGTTGTGTCTCTCTATATACCCCGATGGAGCATGGACTCTGCAGGCGGAAAGAATGTGCATAATCGTTTCTTGTTGACTATGGCATGCTCTGCACGTTGTTGGGGTGTCCATTTTCATGATGTTCTTTTTATACCATCTGGTATTTATTACTCCATCCTGACACGCCATCACAAATCCCTCCGTCTCTGACTTAAGGCTAGCCGACTTAAGAAAGGCGAAAGACAATTCTTCCGACAGATCTTGGTCTTTTAAACTCCTGAAAAATATGGAGTGAAGGCTCTTACTCATATGATGTTCGAGTAATGTATTCGACTGAGACTTCCGGATCAGTCTTGCTAGCCTTCTTTGGTCCGCTTGAGTGATCGGTGCTCCTGCACGCTCAGGATCTATCGACACGCCGGTTATACCGAGCTTCTCCAAGGCTCTCTGTGCAGCTCGGAATAGGAAGGCTCCGTGGTTCGCGAGTTCATGCTGAGCTACAAACTTCAGAAGCGGATCTTCACTTCTTAGGACCCTTACTGCTGTTTCCAATGTTTGTTGATAGTGTTGATATTCCAAACATTGCAATCCTCTACCCCCCTGGCTTCGGGGAAGGTATATCCTCTGAATCGAGCTATTTGGGTGAAGGCTACGATTCATGTTCATCGTTTTTCTTGTTGACCTATCAAGATCGAGGAGTTCGTTCACCGTCCAGTTTACCACCCCGAAAGAGTAGGTAAGTATCGGGATGGCTAGCATATTTGTAGCTGATACTTTGTTCTTTCCTGACAGCTGTGATTTCCAGATGTCTCTCAGCTTCTTCTTGTAGCTGGCTGATAAGGCGTCCTTTATCTGGGTTGTCTCCAGTACTCCTCTCTGTTTCATCCCGAGAAACTTATAAGTTTCTCCGTCTTCCAGACGTCGAAAAGTCATTCCGTCTTCCAGTTGGATATCTTCTCCTGGATCATCAACCCTTCCCCTGCGGAGATGAAAAACAGCACACTTGTCCAAACCAAATGACATTCCCATTGCAGAGGTGTACTCGGATTTTTATTATTATTATTTTTTTTTTTTTTTTTTTTTTTTTTTTTTTTTTTTTTTTTTTTTTTTTTTTTTTTTCCTTCGTGTGAGGGGAAAACCCTTTATGGGCACCCAGAGGGTCCGCACTCTAGGTAGTGTGAGACTCCGAGATCTTGTTTGGCTACTCACTAAAAACCCCTCACACATTCCACGGAGAAGTTCTTCGTCCAGCCCTTGCAGCGTCCCTTAACAAAAGAGATGAGCTGCAAGTGGCATCTAGAGTTCATGGGATCTGATGATATGCAGTGACCCAAGCAACACCGCCCTCTGCATTCTGTGCGCTAGTATCTCGGCCCAAGATCTGCAGGCCGGAATAATCTTCAATTCTTCCACGTAGTTGGCTCTCATTCCTCCGAGACATCCTATGATCAGTACAACCATCTTGACTTTATGACCCGGGTACATAGTTCCAAGCTCGAAAACAAGATCTTTGTATTTTTGTCTTTTCTGCTCTTCCTTCATCACCATGTTGTTTTCTGCAGGGGATGAGAATTCCACGACGAACAATTCCTTCAGCTCTTTGTCCAAAAGAAGTATGTCTGGCTTTATTGCATTGATCTGCCGTGTTGTTGGGACAGGATAGTTCCAGTATATTCGAGCTTTCTCGTTCTGGACCACCGCTTCAATCTCCAGAGGCACATATGGTAGCACCGGTTCTTTGTCTATCTCATATGCCGCCCTCAGATGGAAGTAGAGAACTCGGAGTGCCGCGTTGTGTCTCTCTATATACCCCGATGGAGCATGGACTCTGCAGGCGGAAAGAATGTGCATAATCGTTTCTTGTTGACTATGGCACGCTCTGCACGTTGTTGGGGTGTCCATTTTCATGATGTTCTTTTTATACCATCTGGTATTTATTACTCCATCCTGACAAGCCATCACAAATCCCTCCGTCTCTGACTTAAGGCTAGCCGACTTTAGAAAGGCGAAAGACAATTCTTCCGACAGATCTTGGTCTTTTAAACTCCTGAAAAATATGGAGTGCAGGCTCTTACTCATATGATGTTCGAGTAATGTATTCGACTGAGACTTCCGGATCAGTCTTGCTAGCCTTCTTTGGTCCGCTTGAGTGATCGGTGCTCCAGCACGCTCAGGATCGATCGACACGCCGGTTATACCGAGCTTCTCCAAGGCTCTCTGTCCAGCTCGGAATAGGAAGGCTCCGTGGTTCGCGAGTTCATGCTGAGCTACAAACTTCAGAAGCGGATCTTCACTTCTTAGGACCCTTACTGCTGTTTCCAATGTTTGTTGATAGTGTTGATATTCCAAACATTGCAATCCTCTACCCCCCTGGCTTCGGGGAAGGTATATCCTCTGAATCGAGCTATTTGGGTGAAGGCTACGATTCATGTTCATCGTTTTTCTTGTTGACCTATCAAGATCGAGGAGTTCGTTCACCGTCCAGTTTACCACCCCGAAAGAGTAGGTAAGTATCGGGATGGCTAGCATATTTGTAGCTGATACTTTGTTCTTTCCTGACAGCTGTGATTTCCAGATGTCTCTCAGCTTCTTCTTGTAGCTGGCTGATAAGGCGTCCTTTATCTGGGTTGTCTCCAGTACTCCCCTCTGTTTCATCCCGAGAAACTTGTAAGTTTCTCCCTCTTCCAGACGTCGAAAAGTCATTCCATCTTCCAGTTGGATATCTTCTCCTGGATCATCAACCCTGCCCCTGCGGAGATGAAAGACAGCACACTTGTCCAAACCAAACGACATTCCCATTGCAGAGGTGTAGTCGGAAACGATATTCAATAGTTGCTGTAGTGCGGTCCTGGAGGGAGCGTAGAGTTTCAAGTCGTCCACGTACATAAGGTGGGAGATCAGGTGGTTCCTTCTGCCTGGTGGACCGGCCTTGTATCCTATTTTGCTTGCCCTCAGCTCAATTGATAGTGGCATGAGTGTTATGCAGAATAATAACGGGCTTAGCGAATCTCCCTGGAACACTCCTCTTCTGTACCTCACCCATCCCGTACACACGGTTCGTCCCTCTGCTCGGATGGCAAACTTCGTTTTCCACAACGCAATGATGCTTTCTATCGCATGGATGATGTTAGGGTGGACTTTCAGCATTTTTAATAGTCGTATGATCAGATCGTGCGGCGAGGTGTCAAATGCTTTCGCGTAGTCTAACCATGATGTATGTAGGTCGCGCTTGTAATGTCTGGCGTCTAGGCATACGCTCTTGTCGATCAGCAAGTTGTCCTTGCATCCTTGCACTCCTTTCTTTGCTCCCCTCTGTTCGTAGATACTGTCCCACACTGGTCCAATAACCCTCAGAATTCGATCTTGAATAACACTTGTGAATATCTTGTACAGTGTATTGAGGCAAGTGATTGGGCGATAGTTCTTGGGTTGCCCTAAGTCCCCTGATTTTGGTATCAGCACTGTCCTACCCTCCACCAACCATGAAGGAATGGGCTCACGGCGAATCAGCATTCCGCTGAATAATCTTGCCAGGTGTTTATGTGTAGCCGGAAAGCTCTTCCACCAGTAGTTCTGAATACCGTCTGGTCCGGGTGCTGTGAAATCATTCTTGTTCTTAAGGGCTTGTCTAATATCTTCGGGTGATATTTCAGAGAGTTCGTCGTTCTGCTGTAGGGTTTGATCACACATCTGCTGGAATCTGGGTAGTGCTGGAGTATCCCTGGTTTTTGCTGGTTGTTCGTACAGGCTTTTCCAAAACTCTTCGACGTCCTGAGGTGATGGTGGGTTTTGCACCTCTTGCTGTTGAGGTTGAAATAATTTCGATGGTTCCGCGGTGAAGGTGTTGTTATCTTCGATCCATCTTTCTCTCCTTATCAATTTCTTTCGTGCTGCTGCAAGTGATCTTATTTTATCTACAGCTTTCTGCTTCAGTAGATGGACTGTGGGCAAGTTAACGGTACCATGTATAGCACGAAGCTCCTCAATCATCTCCCTCATTCTCTTGCTCGGTTTAGTTTTTCCTTTCAGAACATCTATGACACATTGGTACCATGATGCCTGCTGCCTCATTGATTTTATTTTGATGTCAAGTCGATTTAGCCTTTTCCTATGCTTATTATTATTATTCGCAGCTGTACTTTTCGGTGGACATAGTAGATAAGCGGCTGCTCTCACTGCAGCCTCCACCTCTTCCAGTGAGCAGGTCTCGTTAAGATGATCTTGAATGATGCTATTCAAAACGGCTAGATCTTCAGCCTTGTGTCTTGATTTTATCCGGTTGGGTTTGATCAGTGGGTCTCCAACGGCAGCCTCAAAAGCCTCTTTTGTATTGTCGATTAACTCTGATGAATCTCTCCTTGGCCTTTGTTGCTGTCGGTCTGGAGCATCTGTCACCTGCTCTTCAGCTAGTTCTATCTCTGGAACTTCTCTCACTTGTTCCGTTCTTGGCCTTGCTTCTAGGGCTACAGCTTCACTTCTGTGAGTCATCGCTTGGTGTTGTTGGTCTGGAGCATCTGTCACCTGCTCTTCAGCGCGTTCTATATCTGGAACATCTCTCACATGTTCCGTTATTGGCCTGTTGGAGCGTGTACCATTCCTGGTTCGGCCCGCGATATCACTCAAAAGGGCTACAGCTTGTTCTTGAGTTATGTCAACCGTCAATTGCTGATGTTGGCTCAAAGCATCTGCCACCTGCTCCTCAGCTTGTTGTTCCGACCTTCCTTGCTCTCGAGGCCGCTGCAAGATTCCTCTTCTTTTGAGATGACTGATCTGATCTCTCAGGTTTTGCTGCGTCATGTAGTTGAGGTCTGGACAGTTTTCGCACCACAGACCATGCAGCCTATTCATGTATCCCCTTCTGTCGGGTCCTGATCTTCTGTATAGCGCAGACAGCAGGCTATGTTGCTCGGGCGTCCACTTGTGGCGTCCCCTTTGTGCTGTCCTGTTTCGGCTGCCGGTTCCGACTACGGGGTGCTCTTGCGAGCTTTGAATCCCTATGCGACCGACAACCTGAACTCTCTCCTCGTCGATGTCCTCCTCGTCTAGAGGCGTAGCTTTTTGTATGGCAGGCGCCCGCCTTCTTAGCGTTCTGCCGTTGGTGTCCCGCATGCTGTCACGTCCAGCACCAACTCCAGACGTGCCCTGACGATCCCCAGGCAGCGACTGTTTTCCGAGGCTTAGCTGATTTCTTTCCGACATCGGCTGAGAGTGACCGGGGTCCGCGGGATTGTCACACCCGTATACTACTAAGTAGTACCCCCGTGCGTATAATTATTATTATTATTATTATTATTATTATTATTATTATATAGGTACCGATGCCAAAAACACTGCCCTTCGCTCTATCTTCGAATCGGAACTACCCACCCCTACCAAACTTCACTTTTGTCGATCTGATGTCGACCTGTGTTTGAAAGAAACGTCTGAGAAAGTGGATTTCTTTACATTTGAGTTTGATAAATGTAAAAATTTCAATTCTCCCGAGCCATTTTCAGTCGTTTTATATAGTTCTGTGGGGCCGAGATTGTTACCTGGGGACGGTCCCATTATTGGAATTTCATATGGTTTCTTTCACAGCCGGCGGAACGCAGCAGTTTGAAAAAATAGAGCATATACTGAAAACTCTGAAACCAATATACATCGGAAGTACAAGGAAATATGCCTTGTTGGTAGATCCACTTTTATGGGACGATTCGCCTAAAATGAACATAATACATAAATGGGTTTTATAAATACCGAGGCGAAAAGCAGTATTCTATGAGTCCTATCAATTTCGAACAACCAGTTCTGTGATCGCTTCCTACCTAACTTCCGTCAAAATTGACGTTAAGCTATATACCATAATCTGACATCGATTGTCGTTTTTTTTCTTTTATCGATATTCAGATGTCTAAAACTCTGGTGTATTCACTGATTCGATATTGTTTTTAATTTCGTGGGGATATCGGACCAGTTTCGTTTTTCCCACTGTAGGTAGCGCTGTTTAGAATTTGACAGAGCATTGTCAATTGATATTTGAAAATAATTTGAATACTTTCCTACGACTAACGAATATGTTGTATTTATAAGCGATTATTGGTGTGTGAAAATGTATTAATTTCGAGAAAGGGGTGTAGAACATTCATTTATTCAACATGTCGTTCAGTAAGTTTAGGTTTCTGTATGGACAATCAAGAACTTCAGCTAATAATTCGGTGTTGTTGGAATTTGAGGCAGAAAAAATCAGATGAACGAACATTCGGGAAGGATATAGCTAAGTTTTATGGCAACTTCAGCAATATTTCAAAGAAACTGTATTGGAAATACGTAATGTGTGGATTGTGGACATGTATTGAGAATCAGAAATTGATAAATCTATTCGAGTTTGTTCTTCAAATATTCTTCCTGAATAGATATAGTGAAAATTACCTTTCCATCAACTGAATATATTGGATATTTGACCAATCAAAAGTGTTTTATTAAAATCATATTGAATTACCCCCTCACGAATTCAAGTTGTCAAACGGAAATTATCTTGAAGAAGAACAGTAAATACTCCTTTGAACCCTTATTCAGTAGTGTTGAAATGTTGACAAATTTGTTTTTACAACGAAAATTGAACTGTAAATCTCAAATATTCCTTAACAGCTGTCAAAATGGGCCAGTTCATATTTTGCACTCGTTGATCGATATTCGATATCAACGCAAAACAAAATGAAACGAGAGAGTATCTTGGACTTACTTTGATAGAACAAGGATAAAACGAAGCAAATGACATGGTGGCGCCGCCACGAAACTGATCCCATATCCCCGATTTTCTGAAATGTTGATGCTTGCAAAAAGTGACAAGTGCACACACCAGTGTTTTAGACATCTTAATCGATATCTTTATCTTATAATCGATGATTATAAGAAATTATTTTAGAGAAACGTCCAAATTTTCACCATTTCCGTTTAAGGGGGTGAAACTGTCAACTTGACGAAATTTGGCTCTTCGTGAGTCGACATGGTGGACTGGTTGCGACGCTTTCGCCATACTCTGTGAAAAAGTGAGGCGTTAATCACGATTTTACTAGTCTTCTCCACTCTAGCTCGAGCCTCTGGTTCTAGCCATTCTCGAACCTCTACTTTGTCATTTTTATCTCCCTTTTTACCGCTCACCTAAAAACTTCTATGGTCCTCAAGATGAGAAGATATAAGAAATTAACATATTTTATTCTATTTTAACGTTTAAAGATGACATTATTCAACCCATAGCAACAAGGACAAGTTGACGTTTGTCCATTCAGTGAAATAATTTTTTTAAGTCACAAGTTGAATAAAATAACATAAATATGACCGGATAAATATCATCTTTCTCTTGTTGTTATAGATTGAATAATAATGCCCTAGTAACAGTCAATCTTTCATGTCATTTCATAAATGAGACAATTCTCTGAAAAGTGTTATTATTTGAATCCTAATCAAAATGGAATAAAATTTTGTATACAACACATGAGTTATAAATGTTTATTCATTCGAAGAAGAAAACCTGCTACTCGCCTTTCGGGCTCGTGGGCTAAACTTTCTTGTCATGAATAATCATTCATTTAAGTCACTTGTTGTATGAATTCCATTGTGACGTTTAAAAACGACCCTAACAACAAGGGTACGTTGACCTTTAGGAACCTGAGAGGATAAACGTCATCTTGCCCTTGTTGCTATAGATTGAACGTCCCAGCAACAATCAATCGCAGCGGCACCTTTATGATATTTCATAAATTGCACAATTGGGAAGTTTCCTAAAACACCAAAATCGAATTTGAAATGATTTATGGAAACCATTTCCCACAAGTTATTCACAACGTAAAACATTCGATTGAAAATTCAGTTAGAATAAAAATACACCATTCGAAACTTGGTTAACATTCGAATATGTGAAAGATTGTGGCGTAGAATGCCCTATACTAGAGTCTTATAATTTTTGTTAATTCAACAACAGTGGAACCGATCAAGAAGATATAGAATTCTATATCCACAGATCACAAAAAATTGTTTCTGTAATCTGTGTCTAGAACTTCTTAAAACCGATGAAATTTTCTGTCATTGTTTGTTTTTCTTGTCAAATGTGATCACCAAATAATATTCATTAAGGCCCGTTTGCACCAATCCCCCTTAAAATGAGTACTTAACTAACGTCCAGTTTCATAATAAAATTAAACGTCATTTTAAGCTTAAAGCTTCCCTTACTGTCATTTTTAGTAGGGTTAAAGGAAGCTTTAAAATTAAAGGGACTTTAGGTTTGATTATGAAACCGGCCGTAAGCGAAGTTTAAAGTTAATGGACGCTTAATTTTATTCCCAGTTCCACGACTGCGGCTTAACAGAATCTTAAGTAAGGGACCCTTAAGTTCTCATATCTAGAGATATTTCAGTTTTTTATTTTGGTGCAACTTCATTCTAGTCCAATAAAGCCTTTGCATTAGTTGGCCGGTTGCTGATGATCGTTGTCATTTCATTAACCTAACTTTATTGTCCTGTCAGTCAGTGTCAAGTATTATTATCAAAGGGTGGCAACTTTTTGTTGCTGAATTAGCATTATAATTGATAATGAAATGGATTGTCAAATAAAAGGCAACTGACGTTATTAGAAAAACCACAGCAGTTCTGCAGCCAGTTTATGAGTTCAACAAATTATTTTAGGTTAGAATCCCGCCCTTAAATACCTAAGTGGTCATTACAGGAGCGCTTAAATTTAAGGCTAGCTTTAGCCATTTAAATGTCACTTTACAGTTGGTGCAACGTAATTTAAGTTAAGGGTTCATTTTAAGGGACACTTAACAGTAAGTGCGTTTGGTGCAAACGGGCCTAAGTCTTTGGTGATAAGAAAACTTGTATGACCATTATTGACTCGAGAGGCGTTGCCGGATTGTGAAAATGGCAGAATGTTTTTAAGAGAAATCAAAATTTTCGTGAGTGAATACAGACAAAACGCAATAATATGTTACAATTTAAAAAAATATTTTTCGATTCATTCCAGTTATAAGGATTTTAATATGATATATATTTTGAAATTTGGTGAACTTCCCAATTCCCTGAAAAGTGGTATAACCTAACACGTGAGTTATGTATTATGTTTATACCTACTCGCTAGCTCGTGGGTTAAACTATCTTCTCTTAATTTCACTCACTCATTCTATAAGTAACTATTATAACTCCTCAATGTAGGCTTTTTCGTTCGTTCGATGTTGGATTTATGATTTAATGAATGATATGAAAAACTAAGAGAAGGTACTCACTTAAAAAAGTAGGTATTGTTGGCATATCCGAAGAAAGGGACTGTGTAGGTCAACATCCATATGTTTCCTCCACCGCAATCGTAGTAGGGTTTGGACCATTTACCATCTTCGTAACGGACAGATAGAATCTCATCTGGAACTTTCTCACTGTGAGTGCTGCCGTTGGAGGTGTAGGTGTTGTATCCTGCAAAAAGCAAATATTACATTTTCAGCCAAGAATTATATCTCTCCTTTGTGTGGTGCAGTTACAAGAAGTAATGGTCAAGAAATAATCCCGATGGAGAAACACTATCGGACTCACACAAGCAAAAATGTTCGTGGCTTGTTTGCAGGCCTATACCAAGAACTTCATTGTCTGCTGTCGGTTCAAACACCTTCTGTTCCGTATAAGCATGTCAGCAGATGAATTTGAGGACCCTCAGAAAGACATAACCGAATACATAGTGTGAAGTTGCATATCAGGAATAATCACAGTCATATGCAGAAGGCTTTGACAATATTAGACCCTGGCATGCTGCGCTTTTTCGTTCCATCACTTTATCACATCAATTATTATTCATGCTTGTATGAAGCGTGCATTCGAAATATTGGGAAACTGTTTTATTCAAAATGATAAATAAGCGCCCAATGAGATAATTTTCAGTATTCGAATTCGAGCCAGTAATTATTATTTGGTCGGTTTACATGAACAGTAATCGTAATAACAGTTCACGAGTGCATGTTCACATCCTGTAACAAATTTATTCATATGGGGTATACATGAAATCATAACCAATATTTTTAGGGCCATCACCTATATTTTGAAAACAATGGATTCAACATAATTTCATATTTATATACGACTTATGACCTATGGAACTACTGCAGACAAATTTCATTAACTGTATACACAGGACGACTCTTCGACTCGTATAAAATGATACGTATCTGAAGCCAGTAAGTTTACCAATGAAAACCGAATAAAATCAGCTACCCAGTGGGATCTCCTATAACTCACTTATTTTCAACGCGGCACCAGGTAGCCTAAATTGAATTACGGCTCTATTTTCCCCAAAATACGACTCGGTGATCGTTGTACCACAGCTCTGGGGGAAAGTAACACGTTAACTCAACGCGAGCCGCCAGAAAGGAGGGGTACATTTTCAGCAAACATACATATTAATCAGGGAAGATGTCAGATGAAGCGTGGAAAACGGACCGATAAAGAAATTCTGGGTATACGAAGTTGGAGGCAATAATCATAGACGTTGAAATAACCAAAAGAGTGATAGCTTTAAGGCCCTTGGCCGAAGAGAGAAGGAAGTCGCGAATCGATAAGGAATGTACAGGCTGTTCGAGCAGTGAGCAGTATACTCGATAAGTCAGATAAAATTTAAGAGTTGATGAGAACTCTTAGAGAAATAACGTTTCTTTTTGCTCATTTTGTAAGGGTATGATTGTGAGCACATAGGCCTAGTTTATTTCTTGTGGTTGGATAATAATAATAATAATATAAATTCAAGATTGAATCTAAGATTATTTATGGAAACCCTTTTCCATTAGTTCCACCAACACGTAAAATATTCGCTTTAACATTCGAATATGTAAAAGCTTGTGACGTAGAATGCCTTTACAGAGACAAGTAATTTTTGTTAATTCGACAACAGTGAAACCAATCAACAAGATATAGAATTATATATCCACTGTGCACAAAAAATTGTTTATGCAATATGTGTCTATACCTTCTTAAAACCCATTCACATAGAGACATGGACTGTGCCTTCCTTTTCTATCTATGCATGAAATACGGTCAAAAAAAGTGACAGAGAGAAACTGAACATCGGGCATGCTAGTTGTCTTTTTCTAGAATTTTGATTGGTTCGCACTACCTCTATGTGAACACAAGAGAGACGATCATTTCTCTCTTTCTATAAAACAGTAAATTTCATGATGGCATTGCTCAGTCCATGTCTATGTTAAAACCAATGGCATTTTCTGTCATTGTTTGTTTCTCTTGTCAAATGGGATCACCAAACTTGATATTTATTAAGTCTATCTATGGTGATAAGAAAACATTCATGACCATTATTGACTCGATGGGCGTTGCTCATTGGTGAAAATGATGTAGAATGTTCATAAGAAAGCACTTTTGAAATCAGAATTTTCGTATGTGAATATTGTGAATACAGACAAAATGCAATACGTTAAAATTCGAAAAAAATATATTTCGATATATTTGAATTATAAGGATTTCAATGACATATATTTTGAAGTTTAGGAATACTGGTGTGTTGCACTGTTGCATATCATACATACTGAGTGACAAAATACCAGAAATATCCAAACCTACGAAAAAGGAGAAAATTGATGATGTGTTGGTCCGCCACGATGTTTTATGGATTTACGAGAGTTATGCATTCCCCTTATAACCAATAATCTTTTTGATGAATTAACACTTGAGTTTCTACGAAAATTCATCAGATCAAAGGGACAGCAGTTTCGAAATCCAGCTCGAAACTTTCCGAACACACCCACCCCGCGTTTCTTCAGCTATCAGGCGCTCCATTGCGAAATTTATGGAATTAACGTAGAACAGTACCTCTCGATACACGTGATACCGTACGAGATTCGAATTTAGATACTGGGGTAACGCGGCTTTCTCCCTATGATTTATTGCGATTGGCTGCGTTCCCTTCGACCTGATAACATCGGAACGCGGCCCTTTGAAAAAGCAAAAAAAAACGGTAATTTCGCCTATACTCGATTCCGTGATAATGGTGAGATGGCATGTTAAGCGCGTTGGTCAAGGGGGTGGGGGAGGTTAGTCAGAAGGAAAGTCATTATGCAAATTTATTTAGAGTTTGAAAGTGTGAAGTTTATTGCTACATATTTGTAAGTATTGGTCGCATTCAGCGGACGAAACAGTTGCGCAACTGTTACCAAACGCTAGCGGAAAAGTTCGGTGAAATATGCGCTACATTCTCAACACGTTCTGGAGCGGACGCCATTTTTGGGAGCGGATTTGATTTGTGCTAGGTAGCGGTAGCGAAAAGGAGCGAAAGTTGTATTTGCACTGAGTAGTTGTTATTTAGTGTGGAAGATGTACGAGTTTGAGTTTGTTGATGAAAATGAAATGGAAATTGATGGTTAGAAATATAGAAGGATGTTGAATTTTCCATTTTTATATACAGGTAGGTAAGTAGATGAACCGCAATTGATACAGAGTACACCTAGTAAGTAATTTTTCACACAAAAAAACTGACTTAACCAGCACAAGGTTAACGAAACTTAAAAAATCCGTTTATTTACGTCTTTCCTACAGACTTCTCAACCAATCAGCTCATCCTGGCAGCTTGTTGGACTGCCTTATATCCTATCTCGGCTTGACAGCGGACGTTCAACATGTTCCCGACCGCTACCGCTACAGATGGGTAGCAGAAGCGCTTTGCGCTCCGTCCGCTGAATGCGACCATTGATTACGTTTTCTAGCGAGTCTTTCTTGGTGATTAAATCAATTGCCTTCTGACTTCAGCACAGCAGAGGCATTTGGAAATTATTCAAAGACTACTCAATATGTGCAATTTCTTTATGAAACTCAACTATCTGATGAATTATCTTTCACCGGAAAATATGGAAATGATAAATTGATTTTGACAGTACATTCCATGGCAGTTGAGTATGAATATATTTATGATTTAGTTAAGGGTTTTAAAGCTCTTGTACCGCAATTCATTCAAGATTTGTATCTGCCGCCATTCTTACGTGAAGTGCTGCCAACTAGTCAAAACTAATTGCATGACAACTGAAAGTTTTGGGTTAGTAAAAGTGGAACACCGAAAAGCAGAAAAAATTCGTGAGGTCGAGGTCGAAGAAACGACCTTTCCAAAGAGGTCCTGTTCGCTCTGATAGGACGTTATTGAGAAACAATTGTATAGGCACTGACAAATTTCGCATGTTTGGAAGAAATTAACTAAAAAAAAAAATTAGTCTATGTTCGGGAGAAGATTTCGGATGGTCAGTCTGTCTACTCTGAAGCCATGCTATCTTCGGATAAAATGTGAATGCGAGCATTTTTTTCGAGAACGGAACTGCTAGAGCACTTTTCATTGCGTGAAACCCCAAAACACCCAAAATATTTGAATCAAAACGCAAACATTAGACTTTTTTTCGAAATTCCTATTCAATATCGATAACCAGAGAAAACCATAGGATTGCGACCAGCCGAGCCCATAATAGTATAAAAATAGTTTTGTTTTTTAGTCTTTTCGTAGATTTATTCTCGGTAACGGTATACAGCAATGAATGAGTAGGTATAGAGATAAAGGAAGAAGGATTTTGACAGTCGATGTCAGAACGTGATAGGTTGACAAAAATTGAAAGGATAATTGTAATATTATATGGAATTTATTTATTGATTGTTATACTTATTTCAAGACCTATAGAAGTAAATGAAGCAAAAACTTCCGTCTATCGTTCAGTATCAGAAATGAAATATCTAGTTATAATTCTTTTAAATCTGGTGAATGAATCGAGTGCTTCCCGGAGAAGATTTTCAGATTTTCGGCCTCATTCGACATATTCTGAAGTTGATGTTTTAATATCAAAAAAAAATTTTAGAATATCAAAATCGAATTTCGAATTATCTTTCATATTTTCTCACACATTGAATTTTTATGGGTTCAGTTGTATTCGATTAATTCTAGTTTGAAACTCTATGTTATTTACATAAACCGTATCACTATCGGTCAGGTTATAAACTGTTTGTATGAATTGGGGAAATTTGAGGCAATTATTTGAATACATCAATGCGTGATTCGTATTTATTAGGATATATGGGTACCTAATAGCTTTTCAAGGCACATTTGTTCCTATCAATAGTTATGAATGCCTCTGTATATAATCATTTAATGTTAACTAAAAATGTTTGGTCCAAAAAAATGAGAATAAGAAACTGTACCTAGGAAATTGTCAACATCGAGTAGAGAATTGTCCCACCCATTCATGCCATAACCCATACCGTAATATTATACGGTATAATATCAGTTCTCGTCAGAGGGAAATCAGAAATGAACGAAATATTTATGAAATACATATATCAAAGACCACCGGCTCGTGTTTTACATACCCTGAAAGTTTTAACCAATAAGAGTGCGTTGGGAAGTGCATTGCAATGAAATGAAGAATTTCTGCTCTCCCCATTCTGATAAAATTTTCTTTTCTTGTCTTGTATGAAAAAAAAAATAGGAAAAATTCATGATATGAATAAGAAACTCGGCGAATTATTTTGTATAACCTGTAATAGGATATCCGGTCTCTCCTTACACAAATATAAAAGCTTTTTGAATTTCACAAAAAATGTTGAATAAATATTTCACTATTTCAAATCAGAACTGGAAGGGGAGAATTTTCGACCCGAATGAGCCTTGAACTCGAACGATTCTTAATAATACAATAACAATAAAATTTCCTTTTGGGGTAAATATAATTTATATCGAGCTCATTTTCCATTTTCAGGAATGATGAAACAGAAAAGGCCAAGTGTGTGAGAATGCTAATATCTATCATTTATACAGGGTGTCCCGTAAAGACCACGTCAAACGAAAACGGAAAGTAGATCAGAATGTGCTCTACCTGATGTGAAAAAATCGTTCATATGAAAGTCTCACAGTTTTCGAGATATTTGATGTTTTATGAAAATGTTGAATTTTTTCACTTAAAATGCTTTCTCTCTTGCGGAAGCTACAATTAAATACTTTTCGAATCAGTTTTTTTTCCGTAAATTTTGTTGAATGATTACCTCAATTCATGCAATGAAAAATACCACAAAATATTATACAGGGATTCTGAAAAAAAAAAAATTAAAATTCATGTTCTGAAGGAAGTGTTTTTTTGTGCTGCATTCTATCTGACGTGGTATAAAAAAAGACACTAGACCTTTTCTGCATATTACGTTGAAAAGTTGCCCATTTTGTGAGGATTCCGAAAAGGTAAAATACAGGTGATAACCTTCGTCACGAAAAAAGATATTTGAATATTTATCGAGAATGGAGCATTTCTGTGAAAAACAGATTTTGTCACCTTTTCCACAAATTCTTTCATTTTGCAAATTCTGCTGTAACATATTGAATAATTCTCTTGAAAAAAGTCAGTTAGTCCTTAAATTACTTATAAAATGAAATTATTCTTTTTTTTTCTTTAATTGCAATGATATAATGTAATAACGCACAGAACCTTCAACATCAACAAATCTATTGTGAAGAAACTTTATAAAAATATCAATAATAAAAAATCAGGATTCTTATTAGAGCAAACGCTCAAAATGACCACCCCCTTTTTCAAACCATACAAACTCCTCCCCGCTATTTTGGCTGCTGAAATACGAATGCGGTGTGCTTCATCTCTTATAGGATTCGAATTAATTTCCTTTTTTTAAAAAACCCCAGTAAAAAAGTCCAGAGGATTTAAGTCTGGTGAATCATTGAATCGCATCACATCATATCGATGTTCGAGAGTTCTTTAGGCAAAGAAAAAGAAATAAAAAAACTCAGTCAGTGAATTAGCATCTTAATAACATTTTATTGATTTGTTGATTGATTACACGGGTCAACACCAAATTTGACTTTGACTGCAAAGCATAAAATTTCGATAGTTTAAATCCTAATTAGACGAAAAAAAATATATGGCATGAAAAAGTTTGCTTCTGTGTTTAGGAGACTGATTCAAAGATATCATTTACAATAACTACAAGCAACATGCAGATCCCATGGCTTGTCTTGATTCTAAACAGGAAAGTCAAAATATGCTTCATAGGCTTCAGAGAGAACGTGAAATGTCTTTAATTCGTATTTCACGTCACGAATTATAATAAATTGACCACATATAAAACAAAATGCATCAGCATCGTATTTACACTTTCTTGACGACATTTGAAGTTTGTCTGGGCTTGTAAACAACACCTTATCGTTGTTTATGACTCGAGTGCCCACTAGTGACACTTTGTAAGGGTAAACACCCCACTCTTATCGCGCGGTTTTTGAATTATTAAAAATTATAAAAAAAAATGAAGAATGAGTATTAATACTATAACTATCACAAAAGCAAACTTTATACCAAAAAAAGGTATTTTCTTTTCGTTTTTGTGCATAATTAACCGAAAAATCCTAGTATAAACGTTAGGACAAAGAACGAAAATTTTTTTGTAGACTCGTGTTATTTTCAGCAGGAAGTGCAAAATGAAAGTATTTATGGAAAAGGTGCAAAAATCAGTTTTTCATAGAAATGTTCCATTTTCGATAAACATTCAAATATCTTTTTTCGTGAAGAAGGTTTTCACCTGTATTGTACCATTTCGGAATCCTCACAAAATGGGCAACTCTTCAACGTAATATGCAGAAAAGGTCTAGTGTCTTTTTTTTAAACCACGTCAGATAGAATTCAGCACAAAAAAACACTTCCTTCAGAACATGAATTTCAATTTTTTTTTCAGAATCCCTGTATAATATTTTGTGGTATTTTTCATTGCATGAATTGGAGTAATCATTCAACAAAATTTACGGAAAAAAAAAACTGAGTCGAAAAGTATTTAATTGTAGCTTCCGCAAGAGAGAAAGCAGTTTAAGTGAAAAAATTCAACATTTTCATAAAACATCAAATATCTCGAAAACTGTGAGACCTTCATATGAACGATTTTTTCACATCAGGTAGAGCACATTCTGATCTACTTTCCGTTTTCGTTTGACGTGGTCTTTACGGGACACCCTGTATAAATTACAAATACAATTATGTTCAGATAATTTGAACGTTATATTTGTGTTGTCAGATGTGAAATGTTTCAATAAATTCTACCACAGTACTGATTGGTTTTGGATTTCAATCAACCATCCCGATCTCGATTTGCTTGTTAATCAAGCTTCTGCAACCGAAATGATTCCAAAGTTTTCAAATTCGAAAGCAATACTTCTCTGACGATAGTCTTCTATCGTCCTAATTACTCACGAGACTACGATACCACTGCGAGCCTCTCGTACGAGATGAGACCAAGAAAAGTCTCGTCTCGTCTCGTACATGGAATATCAGATCTCGTCTCGAAAACGAGACGAGACTCTCGAAAACGAGACTCTCGAAAACGAGACTCTCGTGGCATCACTCATGTTTTTGGAGAAAATGTTCTTCCTGGCGTTATATTAGAGAGATTAGACTATAAACTTTCTCAGAAATGCATATTTACAGTAATAATAAAATGCTTTGCGTTCCCCACAGCAACCAACCGTTAGCTGATTTTGACGAATTGTTAGAGTACTACCCAATCCCAATATAGGGTATCCAACTGGGTACTCTAACCAAACAGCATTCGAGTCATTGGAGGGAAAAGCTTGTGTACCCCACGGCAACGAACGCTCAGCTGATTTTCACAAATCGTTAGAGAACCCTATATTGATTGGCATCGATTCGACTCATAGAGTGAATAGTGCTGTGTTTGGGCTCGGTATTTATGAATTTCATCGTATTATTTTTTTGTGTGAATTGGGCATACAAGGTGAGCCTCCTATCCTACTAGTAATAGGGAAATTCGGAATAATTCGGTCGGAAATAATGAGTTTCGGGTAAGTTAGTGACCTTCGACATGTCCCTCGAAGATCAGAATCGGGAACCAACCACCGTTTCTCATCAAGCGGAGAAAAACGCCGTTTCGCGATAATAGGAGCATAACATGCGAGTTCCAGGCGTCAGACTTCTTCAACACATTGAATTATGCAAATTTACCGAGCATTTTCCCCGGCTCGGTAGTCCGACGACATGGGAATTCGTAGTACTCGAAGCTTGTCCCCAGTATTTTGCGAGTAAAAGAGGCTGCTTCAAAACGAAGGATCCGTGGAGACGTGATGTTATCGACTGAAACTAGGGCCTCCGGCGTTCTTTCTCGAGCTGAAGAAGAAGAACGAGGCACTCGGGAAAAACTAAGCCATTTTAATGCGAATGTCAACGATCTCAACACGGTAAAATTTCGAGAATAAAATACTCGGAGGGAGGAATTTTTATATTGAGTTCATATGACGTACGTGCTCATATCGCGATGGGTGGAAAATGTTGATTTCAGATGGAGTTAGCGAAATTGGGTTACACCGAGTGTGAAATTTCCCGCTCATTATTGCATATACACTACTTTGATCCATTCAAATGAAACTCTTGAATGGACAAATTTCGAAACCTAATATATATTAGGTATACTCCATTCACATTTATTTTAGCAGTCGGTTGGCCATGAAATAATTTTCTCAAGTTTTTGTAACTAGAACGGAGTAAGGTTGGCACTCATGAAATGTCCTTATTGTCATAACGCCGTTGCCTGAACCAATATCAATTTTTATTACGAAAATGCCGAAAGTGATTGAAAATGAGACAGGGTTTCAGGAAGTGCTATTTAGAATTCAGGTCCGCTCATTCAAATAGTTATCAATGAATATATTAACGGCATGCAGACAATTATTGAATTCTGAAAAAGTACACCTCCGGGCAGGATTCGAACCCGCGCCCCTCTTGATTACCGGTCAAGTGCTCTACCCAACTAAGCCACCAGAGGTCACGGTTTCCATGTGCGTTGACGGACCTATACTGAATCAGAATCCATGTTAGTACGGGTCTCCTTGCGAACGTTTTATTGTTCGCAAGGGTTAGAGATTGTTAGAAGGTGGTAAGGGAACAACATTCACTTTCAGTGATCATCAAGATCCTTTTTACCCATTTCCCATGGCATCGTCGACATTTAGCGACATCTGTAGGGAGCGGATGCGGATTCTCCGACCACCTTCTAACAATCTCTAACCCTTGCGAACAATAAAACGTTCGCAAGGAGACCCGTACTAACATGGATTCTGATTCAGTATAGGTCCGTCAACGCAGATGGAAACCTCTGGTGGCTTAGTTGGGTAGAGCACTTGACCGGTAATCAAGAGGGCCGCGGGTTCGAATCCTGCCCGGAGGTGTACTTTTTCAGAATTCAATAATTGTCTGCATGCCGTTAATATATTCATTGATATTTAATTCCAGACATTAATTCCATTACTCAATTTAAAAATTTCGGCTTATTCTGTTCAGTGGTCGGAGAATCCGCATCCGCTCCCTACAGATGTCGCTAAATGTCGACGATGCCATGGGAAATGGGTAAAAAGGATCTTGATGATCACTGAAAGTGAATGTTGTTCCCTTACCACCTTCTAACAATCTCTAACCCTTGCGAACAATAAAACGTTCGCAAGGAGACCCGTACTAACATGGATTCTGATTCAGTATAGGTCCGTCAACGCAGATGGAAACCGTGACCTCTGGTGGCTTAGTTGGGTAGAGCACTTGACCGGTAATCAAGAGGGGCGCGGGTTCGAATCCTGCCCGGAGGTGTACTTTTTCAGAATTCAATAATTGTCTGCATGCCGTTAATATATTCATTGATATTTAATTCCAGACATTAATTCCATTACTCAATTCAAATAGTTATACCTAAAATCAACAATACATCAGACAGTAGCGAACATATTCAATGTGAGAGAATTAATATAATGTTTCATGTGAATCTGAATGACTTTTATATTTCAACTGAATATTCTACAATCAGAAGGATTGTGAATGAAGAGGATGACAAAAAATTTCCTTCCACTGGGAGACCCAAAAAAGTGGTGGCATTTGAGAATTTTTTGTTTGAGTGAATTAATGCGAAAAGTTTACTACAGGATTTTCGATGAATGTCATCGTAGAACAAGTTCCCGAAAATTGATTCTTCTATTTTTCATTTGACTTGTCCTATACATTGTAAATGTCTTAAGGTACCAATAAATACCTAATTATTATTATTATTTCAATGTATTAAGATGAACAGCCACAAATACGCGCCAGTTGTCCTGTTAATTGTTTATTCATGTGAAATTTTTGTTCAAAGTTGAAGTTCATCTTGACTTGAAACTTCCCTTAATTCCTTTTACTTATATTGATGCAAGATGATTTTTGTTGAAGAATTTAACTATATTGTGATTCCTTCGGGAGATACCCATTCCCAACCACTGTATCATATGCATTTCATCTTCGGGTTAATATTTTTGAAATCTACAACTGATGTAACGTATTCAAACTTTAGCTAAAGAAGATAACGAACATAAACTCTCCTCAAGCTAGTGCATATTATGATATTATACTGATCTCTTGTATTTCCATGCAAATATCTGGTTGGTATGCCTTCAATCATAATGAATGACATGATGAAACTTTTACGTAGAACAGGCAACATAGCGTTGATTTAAAACCCAAAAATGTTTTGACAAGCTTCATACCCCCACATTTTCTTTCTATACAGAGTGAAATGCACCGAAACAACTTTTTTCCATATCTCTCGAACGGTGCCTGGACAAATGAAAATAAAAGATGGACAAACATGGACCTACGATGGACAAACGATCCTGAAACTTTGGTTCAAAAATTTTCATCTGGGGGTGCCAACTTCACACTTTCCAAAATTTTCAAAGATTGATTTCTATGGTTCTGTGGGGGGACAAATAAAAAAATTTGGTGGACAAACGTGGACTTACGTTGGACAAACGATCTGTACCATCCAAAATAAGTTTTTACGATTTGGGGGTGCTGCTCAGTAAATAAACCTAAAAATGTTCTTTTCCGATATCTCTAAAACGGAGCCTGGACAAATGAAAATAAAAGGTGGACAAACGACCCTGAAATTTTTGTTTCAAAATTCGCATTTGGGGGTGCCAGCTTCTCATAGCTAAGGAATTAGTGTTAATCGGTATGTGACCTCCACTTCCCATTGGTTCTAAATTCGTCATATAGATAACAGCCAGACAAGCTCTATACACTACAGGTGTCTAACCTCCTTTATTTTGATGTCTTTTTGATTTTATTTTTGCATTCACGCTAGGTCTCATATTCATCCTTGTATAGTAACACTTCATGTTGGAAACAATGTAGGTACTTATGCTCTCGAGAATGTAAATCACATATTTCAGAAACCCCACATGCCCGAAATATGGACATGGGTTTCTGTGTGTCACCATCCTTCTAGTAATCAAAGATTATAGAGTAGAAAGATAGAAAACGCCCTCATATCTCTAGTACTAAAATCCGACTACATTTTGGCCAGTGAAAACACATTTGACAATGAGATGGCGCTGAAAACGTACTGTAAATAGAGAAAAACTGTTTAATAACGGTGTTCTGTTTTATAATTGAAGGGCGCGAAATTCGAATTCTATTCCTTGTATTGGATTTCAATATCGACTTTGTTGAGTCCAGAAAACAAACACCCTGAGCGACCAAACAAAAGTATGGTTTTGTGACTAAGATGTTAGTTTTCATCGGAACATATTGTTTGGAATCAATTGATATCAATGAAATACTCTGTCGTATGTGCTGTATTTTTATTTGCAATTTATAAACATTTACAAAAATATGAAATTATAGATAACCAATAGAGCTTTGACTATGACAACTTTTGTGATCTGCTCTACGTTAAAGGTGTTATTTCTGCGCAATACGTTTTTAAGATATTATAAACTCAGTGGATTTTGTACAATTTATATCAGAAATCAATATGAACCAATATCCAATATAACATCATAGCATACACATTTCAGTTACTCACATACCTATTATTTACAGAATTTTCGGAGCCACAATTTAAAAAAACATTACAGAGGTTGAGAGGTATAATACAAGACCTGTAGGTTAGCCCGTCAGTTTCTTCATAATTTCTTTTTGATATGGTCTCGTTATGACACAATATACAAATTGCTTAGTGAATGGACAAAACACTCATAGCAGGTTTCTTAATAAAACTTTGACTTTCCAAACAATTTGACAGTCACTCGATGTCCAAAACGAAATCAATAAAACCTTTGCATTTCTGAATATATTGAAGCAGTAGCAATTGAGAATCTTTTAATGGACGTATAAAAGTTATAATTTCCCTTAAATGGGCCGTTCATGCAAGTGATGCTTCCTACGTACAACAATTTACGTGGACAAACAGTTCTCAATTGACTTGCAGTAAAATGTTTAGTGCACATGGTGCAGTCAGTAGTGTTTGCAGGTCCTGAAAATGTTTATGCCCTGAAAATTTTATCCACTTCGTAGCACTGAAAATAAAAACCAGTGAATGACCGAGTCACTTGTTACCAGTTTAAATACTTACATACTCATTTTTTTTTATTTGATCCACAGTTCACAGTTCTTCACCATACAATAATTTTCGAACGATATTGTGAGATTTCCACCAAGAAATTTCAATAATCACCTAAAACGAGTTTGATAAACAAAAGGCGGTACGAGAATCAAAACATTCAAAACCTCTTTGACCAAAATGGGCATCTGACATCTCACAAAACTTCATATGGTCCTGCAAATGTCCCTCGAATTATTATTTCAACTAGTCTTAGGGCCTTAAAAACACTTTTGAAACACAGATGGCGCTCACATCACTTTAGTCGCTTCGTTTCCTATTCCTCTACACTATAATCTTTGCTAGTAATGTTTTGACTGGTTCGACTTATCTGATTTAGTCGATTTTACTTCGATCCAACATCACCTGTTTGTGTATAGGATTAAAGACTGTTTTCGAAGTAGTTATGCCCCAAAAACTTTTGTTTTGGGTTTCAAGAGTCTTCAGTGGTGCATTTCTAGACGTCGCGCGTCGGTTAACATGAAATTTTCCTCATTTCGTTCTCTAGAATCACGCCAAGACTTCGTATGATCTTTTTGATGTCGTCTTTTATGTTTAATTCGAAAGACCCTTCATTAAGGGGTAATTGAATGTTTTTGAATAATTTTTTCACGGAAACAGTTCATCTCGACCCGCGGGAGGGAGAATTTCAGAGTTGAGTGGAAGAATGAATTGGGTAAATACACTAATGGCGGACATTAACGTAGCGAAACTCAAACCCTAACGTTACTCCACAATGAATTCATATTCACCCATCAGAAGTCATTTAGGCGATGAAACAACTTAATTGCGACTCGGCCTCTTGAAAGCGCATCCTAAATAAGCACATCTGTGCGAATAGGAAGCAGTAAAATAAGGGGCAAATTTCAATTTTGGTGCATAAATGTTGTTATTGCCCATTTAAACTATAGATTAGTGTAATCTGCTTTCAGCGCTGTTCAGATATTTTAATGGATCGATTTTATCTGCTGCTAGAAAGCACGGAATTGCTCTGTTTCCGTTTCCGGGCCTAGATTTTCGATTACATTAAATAGAATTGGCTCCATGGAGATTGTTCTTAGACTTCAACTCTAACTTATGTAAAGCGAATGAATTAATGGAAAATCATTCTGAAAAGGCCAGTTCATTTGCTTGAGTATTCCTACGAACATTGAATAATCGGAGCTACAGAAAATATCGAAATAGAAGCGATAATATTGCCGGAACCTACTGGATGTTCCCATTTCCATTTCATTCATCAGTTCAGAGTTATCTTGAAGAAGCGAATTCGACCGACGTACTCCTGTCATAAGAGCTAGAATTGAATATCAGCACAACTCTAAATATCGAGTGAAGCTTCGATACAACTCGAAACAGAAGGGGTGTCTTCAAAACTTCAGTTTAAAGGCTCAAAAAATTTATTCACACGACATGTTTCGGCAAAAATGCCATCATCAGATTGTGAATTAAAGAGCCAAATTTCCTAGCAGAAAACCAAAACACATTGCTAAAAAATATTCACAACCTAATAATGGCATTTTTGCCGAAACATGTCGTGTGAATGAATATGTTCAGCTTATAAACTGAAGTTTTGAAGACACCCCTTCTGTTTCGGATTATATACTTCAGTAAAATGGGCTTTAGAGATGTTATTTGATATAACTGATTATTTATAGTAATCATTGAAATCATTATTAATGATCAATCATCATTTCATCTTATCTTACTTGCATTCATATGTATTCCACCTCAATGATTATTTATAATAATTATTGAGGATTATTAAAGTCGCTTCATGTTTTCATAACCAGAAAAATAATGTTGTTTATAGATGTGTAGACGTACAGAAATCGTACCAGCCGTTCAGTTAGTAACAACCGTTTGGAGGGATCGCATAACTCTTCTGCAATGCCCTCTACCGGTCCCAGTTGTGAAGCAAAATGATCTGGGGCTCTTGCTGGACTCATACACAAAATTTTATCAGCAAGAAACAATCCTATAAATCCACTGCAACACTTCCTCTGGCTCGATTGTAAATCTGAACCGTATGAAGCTTCACTGAAACCCACACACATAATTGCATTGAAATTGCACCAGATGTTCAAAGAAAATTACTGTATAACTCGACTGCAATGCCACCTACCGGGCTCGATTGTGTATTTTAACCATTTTGGGCCTCATCTTTGGGGAAGATTATAGAGTAGAAAGATGGGAAACGAAGGGACTAAAGTGATGTGAGCGCCATCCCGTGTATCAAATGTGTTACTAAGACCCTAAGACTGGTTAAAATATTAATTTGAGGGACAATTTTCAGAAACATAAAATTTTGTGAGATTTCAGATGGCCTTTTTGATCAAGGAGGTTTCAAATGTTTTGATTGATGTACCGTTCTCTGTGCATCTTGCTCCTTCTAGTTGCTGGTTATTGAATTTTTCACCTAATTTTTTGGTGGAAACCTCAAAAATTCATTCGAGAATTATTGCGAAAATGGATTTTCCGAAATTGAGTTTTTTTACTTTTCAATATAAAGAACATGAAAATCAATTATTAGTTGATTTTTATTGTCGGTGCTCCGAAGTAGACTAAATTTTCAAGGCGAAAAGACCATGGCTTCAGCAATTACTACTGACTACGACGTGCAGTGAACATTTTACTGCAAGTCATTTGAGAACTGTTCATCCACATAAATTGTTATATGTAGGAAGCATCCCTTGCATGAAGGGCCCATATGGGGTAAATTATGACCTTTATTGATTTCGATTTGGGGAACGAATGACTATCAAATTTTCGTTTGGAAAGTCAAAGTTTTATGAAACCAGCTGTGAGTGTTTTGTTCATTCATTAATCAATTTGTTTATTGTGTCATAAAGAGACCATATCATAAAGAAATACGGGCTAACATACAGGTGTTGAACACCCCTGTTAGGTTTTTTCATTTGTTGTTCTGAAAATTCTGGAACTAATAAATAAAGAAATTCTTGAAATGAGAGTGTGATGATGGTATATTGAATATTTGTTCATACATATTAATTTCTGAAATTGTACAAATTCAACTGCGTTTATTAATTCAAAATAACGTATATATTGCACAGAAATAACACCTTTGACATATATAGCAGATCACCAGATGAGTTTTGTGACCTAGTCAAAACTCATTTGTTGTCCATAATTTTGAATTTGTGTGATTCTTTTATGACTTGCAAATAATAATGTAGCAAATACGACAGCTTATTTCATTGATATCAATTGATCCAAAAAATGTTCAGATGAAAACTAACATCCTGGTCACAAAACAAAACCATACTTTTGTTTTCCAGCTCAAGATGTTTGTTTTCTGAACTCAACAAAGTCGATATTAAAATTCAATACAAGGAATAGAATTCGAATTTCGTACCCCTCAATTATAAAACAGAAAACTGTCACTGTTCAAAATGTTGTTGGTATTTAGTATAAGAGTTATAAGGGCGTTTCCTAATCCTATCTTTCGAGTCTATACTGTTTGATTATACACTCACCGGCAAATTTAAAGGAACGGAGATGAATGGTATTATTTTTCCTCATAATTTTTTTTGCGGCACATTTGAAAAGAATCATTCAACAGGAAAATTCAACGGATGGTTTAGTTGATTTCAATTTGTTTTGCAAAGCTTCATCCGCTTTTGGACACAAAATCACAAGGAACATTTTTTTCAATAACGTGTGTTTCCTCCACGAGCCCTTACAACTGCAACCATTCGTCTTACCAAACTTCTGATGACGTTGTCAATCATTTCTTGAGGCAAATTCTCCCATATTTCCATCAAAGTAGTACTTGGTTCTTCCAAGTTTCGAACAGCAGGAATTCTTGACCAAAGTCGTCTGCCTAGCAGGGTCAGACAATTGGATTCATGTCTGGCCAATTCATTGTCGATATGTGAACCTGATTTAAATATTCAGATACACAACGAGCTGCATGCGGGCGAGCATTGTCTTGCCGATAAATGGGGCAAAAGGTATCACATGATCTTGCAGAATATCCCTTATGTACCTTTCTGCCGTTGAAGCGCTTCCATCAATAACCACCAGCTCTGTGCGTGCCCCTAAACATATGCCACCCCACACCATAATTAAGCCTCCACCGAAAGGACAGTAGGAGTAAAATTAAATTGTTCGTTTTGTTCTCCTGGAAGACGATGCAATCTTTCCCTCACATCTATCGAATTTATACAGAAATGGCTCTCATCTTTTTTGAGCTATATGCCTTCAAACCAACTTTTTTGAGTCTTCTCCTCACTGTACGCTCACTTATGTTGGCATCATAATTGTAAGATCGATCATTGCTACTGCCCTAGTGATTTCAATGGGTGCTAAATCACTCATTATTTACAGTTTCTCAATCAAAGTGATGATAGTAAACAAAAAACAACTAAACTCAAACAATTACTCACGAAAAAACTAGGAAATTCTACTTGGAGAAAATACGCGTTTCAAATGTAATGTATCAATCGACAGATATTTTCGCTTTGATTTGGCTTTGACGTTGACTAACTTGATAAAAGTGTGCAAAATGAATGAATGAATGAATGAATGAAGAATGGCACAGCTTCTAGACCTAGACAGCACAAATCCAAATAAAGCAAAAATACCTTTCATTTACGGAAGTATAATTCCGTTGCTTTAAATTTGCCGGTGTGTGTAGGTACATAGATGCGAAGATTATAGAGTTAACCCTATAAGATTATAGAGTTAACTTTATAATCTATGCATAGATGAATGTTCTAGTGTCAACCAAAACAGCGCCATCCAGTTACCCGCTTTTGAGCCTATTCCATTTAGTCAAACAACTTAGTGTAATGATCTTCATGATTATAGGTAAATCGATAGGATGGCAGTCAAGATGTTATCCGCGAATCCAAGAGACCATTATTGAACCTTCGTAGATTAATTCAGAAGCCACTAGATTTGGGTAGTTTGAATCGGGTTTTCGAGATACCGACAGTTTTCGGTCTTCAAGCTGCCGAAGTCAGATTGTTTATATTCCCTTATTCTCCATCATCCGTGAATGAACCGATTTGCGAATCCTTGCAAACAATGGGTTTTCATTGTTCCCTTTGTAGATATTACCTTTTATTGATTGTAGTATATGATAAAGTGTGGCTTAGCTATCCGACGTAGAGCAAACGATGCGTTTCGGTGACAAATCCGAAGATTGATTCAAATACCAGAGCAAAGTTCTGTACTTGATATCTTGAATTGAGGAAAATGAAATCTGAGGCTCATTTGTTTCTTTGAGATTATTAAATAATGAACACCGAAGCTTATTCCTTCTAATACTCTTTTAGTAGAATTATACGTTGTTTCATTTTTTCACAATCATTCTCGTAACTTCCACTCCACTTTACCGTTGATATTTTTCAATTCTTTACTACCAGGTTGAGAGATTTATCTTTCTTTAAAATTAATCAATATCGTGGCTGACAAAAGTACTCTCACTCTATGATTCCAATCAATGTAACCACCAGGCTCAGTGATCACGTCAAACTGACGTCAACCTGTATGTCGCTATCTGACATCGATTGTTAAAACATCTTTGATAGCGAATTCCATTGGTAAAACAGTTGTTGCACTACATTAGAAAATTTTGAAAATATTGCACTGATTTTCTTAGATACACTCAACACCCACCATTTAATTAATAGAATTTGCTATAATGGCGAATTTAATTGATGAAATCAGCATTAGCATATTCAAAATATTCACTGAGTTCTACCAATGAAATTCGCTTTGAATTTCTCAATATTTCTCAAGAAGGCCAGAAGAGTATCCAATTTTCACGTTCGTTTTGCGAAAGAGGAACTGCTTTAGGGTACATTTTCGTTGAACACAGTCATACTTTCATTCTGGCTGAAGATAGCACGGCTTCAGAGTAGATGGTCAAACATTTTTTCAAACACAGGCATGTAGTTTGTGAACTCAAATCCTGTTTATTTCATCTAAGATTTACCCGAATATATACCTATCCACCTTATAAAGAAGTAATCAGGAACAAGCTGATAATGTTGTTGACTGTCGGACACCCTTCATGTCGATAACAAATTTTCCTCTTCATCTGGTTTATACTAACATGTCTGCGCTTGCCATATCATGTAGTGACGTGGATCGGAAAATGAACTCGTATGATGACAGAATGAGAACAACAAGTTCAGGGGACGATGCTGTTTACCCATGTCATTATAAAACGCGCTGGACAGTTCCAGAGAACTTCATTTTGCCCAATTCATCGTGAATAATCTGTTTGGGTTGGTGCGTTCAGCAACCAGAAAGTTGGGGCGATCGATGGTGAGACGTTGTTCCGTTTATGTGCCCTTTTAAATGAGACACAGGGCAGATTTGATTCGTGGAAACTCGAAAAATGGAGAAATTATGCTTTTTTGAAGTGCGTGACTTGATGATATTTACCAAACAGTGGTGCATCACATGAACAGCTTTTGAGCAGATTTCAGGTTGATTCACTAAAGTAACGAAGAACATATTTTGGACTATGGAGAGTAGAGAGAACTTTCGCCGGTCGCACACTAAAAATGTGTCTCCAAAAACGGGTAAAATAGGAGTCGCTGGGATCGCTAGGTTGATCGATAAGGGCTGGGGATTTAAAAGAAAATTTGAAATTAACAGCCTTCATTTTATTTAAGGTCATATTTCATCGTAGTTTTTCCGAGGATTTTTCGAATACGTTTTTTCAAATCTATTATAAACATAAATTTTCAGAATGACATGCAATATTATACAATTCACATTATAAAGGGGACTAAGTATTCCACTTTATTCATTCATAATAAATGACGACATCAATAAAATTCAAGAAAATTCACTGATACAAAAAAAGATACTAAGATATGTTTATTGAAAACAGGATTTGTTAGTTGGTTTAATGCAATCTTCAAAATTATATACATTCGCAGTGAGGAGTAGAACATATCAAGACAACAAAAGGTAGCAATCTCAGATTTATCGCTTATTAGAGTACCGTTATAAACCATATATTATGGTATGCTAACAAACTTTTTCAAAAATATCCACTTCTGAACCATGTAGTTTTATTGATTAGATATTCTTATTAAGAAGAGTCCACTTCTCACGAGGGATGACAATTTCGATTTCGTTTATAACGAATCCATCATCTTTTTTGATATCTTCATTGCAAAGGTGCTCTTGATACACAAATTGATTCCAAGTCAATTCTTGAGGCAAGGTTTTTTTCCAATTTTCTTTCAAAAATGCGCTCTGAAATTTTATCTCTTCTCCTTTTCTTTCGGATGCCAAACCATTCTTACACTAGCGCACGCTTCAACATTTCACCATTGTCATATGTTGTTTCTCTCCTCAAAAATCGAAAGTAATAATATCCTAATCATCTGTCACCAGGAAGGCAGTTCACTCAGCCAACTTCAACTAGTTTAAATCAAAATTTAGACCTCCCGTGATCGCCAGCGCGACTATTGGCAAAAACATGAACTACCTATTGGTACATATTTTTGGGGACAAATAATCTATGGTCTCAAAGCAGCGATCATACTCTATCGAGAGTAGAGAGTCCCCCTACCGGAAGTAGTTTGACTGACGGTGCGAAAGCCCTTGGAAAGACAAAAACGGGAAAGGAGAGACAACCCCGACCTGTTTGAGTTCTCATCTCACCCTAGTATGAGTACTTTAACTGACGATTCGAAAACCGTTGGAAATACAAAAACGGAGCGGAGAACCGTATCCTACCATTGTGTCTATTCTTATACTACTCTCAACCTGTAACTTTTGGGGCAGAATTTTCCCCATTTTCCGATAAGTGGAAGTCTTGATTCTGGATGGCGGAAGAATCGGGAACATCCGGGATGCATTCGAGATCGGATCTCCGTTTCTTTCCGTTCAATTCACTTTGTGAAATAACCACTTCTCACTGCTATATCTACATAATACCGAGAGATTCTTTTTTCTGCGGTTAGGAGACTGGTTGTTATTTCCATCTATTGTACCATGTGCTTTCGTTTGACTGATACTTGTTTATATTCCTGTGAATCGGTGGAATTTATGATTATGCACTAGTGACTATTGTGTTTCCTATTTCAAATACGAATAAATTTTTGAACACGGATTTTGACCTTCAATAGTTATCGCTAACACCCTAGATAAGAGGGAATCCGGTATTCGACTAGAAGCCACCGGTAAGTTTGCTATTTCCCCTATGGAGAATAGCTGGCGCTCGAGAACTATGAAGAAAGCCCGTTACAACATGGAATATGTCCAATATCGTCTAATTAATAGTCGATTTAAAAAATATCACCGTTACTATTAAAAGAAGCAGATCCAATTCCGGATAGTATTTCCTGAAGTATCAGGAAGTAGGTACTTATAAAAAAGCAAAGAATATACTTATTCTTTGCTTTTTTGCAAGTAGGTACTTCGGAATTTTTGCAGCGGCAACAAGTAGGAGTTGTTAACGTCGTTTCAATATTCAATAATTTAATATTTTCATACCATGAAAATATTAGAGGGTTACATATATATTTCTTCGTATTCAATTCCAGAAGTTCAATATTGGAATTATACCTGCCATTCTACGCTACTCTAGGACCGTTGATGACAGGTTATAAAACAGGTTATAAAAAAAGAAATGTAAAAAATGGATGTATATACATACATCCATCATCTTATTCACCTGCACTTGACGTTTTACTTCTTGATTTCCCATTCTTCGTCGTTTTCAATTCAGAGATGACAAGACGTGAAAATCGTTCTCTTTTTCGCTCAACCCACCGACACCGTTGGGAACACCGAATTCGGTTGGGGAAACCCCGTCAGGAATAACATGGCTTCGTATCCGTTTTTTGAGTAGATGGTCGTGATGGTGCGATGCGTAGACTTTTTTCGATTAACTTCTCGATTTCGACATCTTAATGTTGTACGTCGAAAATTTCAGACATCTGTTCTTGACTTCAAGGCATAACTTTCATCTAAATACGTTTTTTATAGTAGAGACATCAGTTGAGCGTGTACGTCAGTAAATCCTGAACACAAATGTCAACTATTTCTGAGCCTTCGACATTTAACAAATTTCACTTCAATTCAGACTTGAATCAAAAATGGAAAAGAATGATCTCTCTAGGCAACGATTTTGCCCTCTGAACCTTTCAAAGCCTCACTGGTCTGCCTATAGCTCTTGCTAAGTTTGAGGGGAGATAGCCTGTATAGTTTAATTCATTCCCGTTGGAAGTTTTCACAAAGTTTTCTTCCGCAACATTGCTTTCATCTCTAATGAACTCAGGCAAACAGTTTGACCATAAATTATACTTACTGATGAAGCCCTCATCATGAATTCAGTTTCTCTGCATCTATTATCCGACCCGTATTCAACAGTTTATTATTTGTTCTCAGCAAAATCTCTTTCTATACTACTCTGCTCCTATATACCTATATTAGTTATTGTATATTCAACAAACAATGACCGAATGATATGCATTATTCTAGGATGGATGTTCATCTATGTTATCGGAACAAAAAGCTTTTCAAACTAAGGAATGATTTCCCCCCTAAGCTTATATCTATGCCATGGTGAAGTTGGCTCACGATAGCGAATAATGTTTTATACACAACGGAAAATTCTAGGGTTCGAGTTACACCTCAAAATGAAAGGTATTTCCAACAGAAGATTAGGTACTCCATTCGTAAATGTATACAGGGTGATTCCGGATTCCGTCAGATAGGTGGAGGAACATTGAAATATTGAGAAAAAATGTTTTTGATCACTTTCTATTATTCATTTTGATACGAACCATATGATGTTATATATTTGAAATCAGTAAAAATTAAGTTTTCAAAAAATTGCACAGAAATTTAGTGTTCCGATTTAAAAAACATCACTTTGGGTCATAGCTTCGTAATTAAACATCTTGCTAAGAAGGCGTTCACGCCACTGGATTCTACGTAAAAAAGTGCCAGCATAATGTTTCAATTTCAGAGCTCTATCATCAGTATTAGCGGAGGACTCGAAAACATAAAAGAAAGTGGCCAAAAATGACTACTACTTTTGTTAGCTCCTCAGAAAAAGAGAACGAGAATGGTTATCAGATTTCGTCTATCATCTCTGGTTTAAAAGCTGTAGTGCACATCGAAATCATATACTCCATCACTAACCACCCCCACCCCACCAAAAAAAAAAACATCCGCTCCGATGATAATACACAAATTTCTTCTTCCCATGAATAATCTTGAATAAGTGAGTAAAAAAAAAAAATTCGAAATGAGGAATATTAGAAATTGAAGATGAAATACCAAAAAGCGGATGGTAAGCTGAGCCTATATGCCGCCCCTCAGACATTGGCGCCTGAAACGTTCGCTTCACTGTTTCACCCCTAACGCCGGCCCTGGACGTTAGATCTCCTAATCATGGATTCGTTTAATCGAGTTTTTTTCTTAAAATATCGAACAGCGTGTATTCTGAAAAAACTTTACATCGTCTTCACCACCTCTACTTTCACACTTGACTACCCAAAAAACATATGCATTTTTGTAATAAATCGGAATACGAGAATAATTCGAATTAATTTGGGATTATTTTGACGACGTATCGTGCGGACCTACAATATTGCATACAGTCACAGGCGCTAGGTAGGCAATTTTATAATGTGATACTTTGAGGCACTTGAGACAGAAATGTATTAAGTTCACGAGGAGTTTTCATGTTACTCAGTCTGCAGTTGAAGAGAAATCCGGCCGAAGATAGGACGATGAGTTGTTCGTAACAGCAGAGTCTGTGTCTTGCTACTTATCTCAGATAAGTTTATTAGTGTAGAGACGGTGGGAGAAAATCGGTTCTCAGAATTCGAAATAGCTGAGAAATCTTGTAGAAGCCGAGCTTGGGAACGCTGATTTTACAACCCAGCAAGAATGATCCTCCAATGATTTATGGTTTGGATTGTTTTGGCACCACCCATAGCAGAAAAAGATCGAGGAGAAAAAGTACCTCGGAAAAGCTCCGAGTCAGTCGGTCCGAGGAAAGTGTTCAATAATACCGCTTCGAGTTGGTCCGGAAAAAGTGATCTGAAATAATACCCCTTCGAGTCGGTACGAAAAGGCAAAGAATATATGAAGTAAAGTATCTTGTAGAGTCACAGCGGGTTTCATAAAACTTGGATTGTCCGATCAACGATTTGACAGTCACTCGATTTCTGAAACAAAAACACTGAAACCTTTTCATTTTTGCATATATTGAGGAAGTAGCAATTGAGAATAATTGAATGGACATATAAACATCATGATTTGATGCGAGAATGATATTCTGAATTATCACAATTATTATTATTATTATTATTATTCACAATTGAATTATCGATTGAAAACAAATTGACGTCTAATCGTCAATCAAGTGTTGTTTCCCCGATCAAGTTTTATGAAACCGGGGGTCAGTCTTTTAGTAAATCAAGTATATATACTTGAATAAAGAGGTTTTCATGAAGAAAACGATAAGTGATAGTATAGAAAAACTCGATCGACTCATACACATTGGGTGTCCGTGAAGTTAGCACCCACTTTTTCGAAAATGAAAAAAATTTTGTTTGCATTCGTTAGTAACTATTTGTAACACAAAAATTTTCGTTTTTAACTCAAAGCTAGTGCTAGAAAAACTGCTGGTGCTAACTTACCGGGCACTGAAAAATAAATAAAATGCAGTTGTAGAGTCCATCGTTAGTAACTATTTGAACCACAAAAATTGTTGCTCGTAGCCTTACATATAATGGGATAATTCCATTCCGAAAATGCGGAGGTAACACCTTCAATTTCAAAAATTCCATATTCCTGTTTTTTTTCCAATAGAATTTCGTTAGTAACTATTTGCGGGACAACATTTTTTTCTATCCAATCACTAATGGAAAAATTGTGTGTAATAGTGAAGAGTGTGAGTAAGAACCAATATGTTGGAATATTCTAGATTTCGCTTTCGATAGTACCCTGTTACTTTATGTTAGACACACAAAATTTTTCATCAGTAACCTATTCTGAAATTGACAAAATAACACCCCTAAAGTGCAAAATTAGCATATATAAACATTTTGGAAAATTCTGAATTAGTTTATTGCTTCCGTAAAATAAGAACTCCATCTGTAACTACATATTTGTGGCAAGAATTTCTGTTTCGTTTCAAATTTTTTTTTTCATGGAAATTTTTGTCTGGGACCCGATGTTTGTGCTCGGAGTATCTTTCTATTTGTATCGATACATATTCCACATCCAATTTATATTGACTAAAGTACTTCGTTCAATATGGAAAATCCAGTATTTCCGAAATGAATTATATTTTATATTCGATTGATCTTTGATTTTGAATAGCACCCTGCGAAATGCTAACTGCTAACAAATAGTTACAAACGAAGTGCAATTTGAAGCAAAAAACAATTGGAGATTTTTCAAAAATGTGGGTGCTGACTTCGCATATGGAGGGTGTCATTTTCCCATAATAGGTTAGGTTAAAAAAAAAATTTTGTGTTACAAATAGTTACTAACGATGGCCTTTCCAACTGTACTATTTATTCGCGAAAAATCGAACAGTGGGTGCTCGTGAAGTTAGCGGAATGCGGTGTTTTTCTAGCACTAGATTTGAGGTACAAACGAAAATTTTTGTGTTACAAATAGTTACTAACGAGTTATGAACGAATGCAGAAAAGTTATCTTCATTTTCGAAAATGTGGGTGCTAACTTCGCATTTTGGGGGTGTCATTTTTCCATCATAGGTTAGGTTACAAACGAAAATTTTTGTGTTACAAATAGTTACTAACGAGTTTCGAACGAATGCAAAAAAATTATCTTCATTTTCGAAAATGTGGGTGCTAACTTCGCATTTTTAGGGTGTCATTTTCCCATTATAGGTTAGGTTACAAACAAAAATGTTTGTGTTACAAATAGTTACTAACGATGAACTTTCCAACTGTAATTTATTTTTTGCGAAAAATCGAACAGTGGGTGCCCGTGAAGTTAGCACCCAGCGGAATCCGGTGTTTTTCTACTAGTACCTTTGAGGTACAAACGAAAACTTTGGTGTTACAAATAGTTATTAACGAGTTACTAACGAATGCAGATAAAAAAAAATTTCATTTTCGAAAAAGTGGGTGCTAACTAACACGGACAGAGTTGTGAATAAAGAAAAGTCCAGTCCTTTGTGTTCTAAGTAAAAACGGTTTATAGGGAAACAGGTAGCTAGGAAAAATAAGAAACGGAAGTAAAATTGATGTCAGTTTCAGGCGGAATTATTGAAGGAGTGGAGTTCGTTTTTTTTTTGATTTGTGGTCTAAAGCAAGTAAAAATCCATTCTAGGAGTTTTATGAATTTGACGGTCTTAAGTAGGATAGGATCGGAAAGAATAAGCGTTATTTGTTTGCAACGGAAAAGTGCGCGAAATTCGTTTGAGTTGAGCAGTGGAAGGAAAAATTCGCCGATTTTGTGCGTCTGTTGCTCAAAAAGTTCTCCGTCAGCATCATCCGGCGAAAGACGATCGCAGAAAAAGGTACAAGTTCCAAATTTTTTCTTGTTTTTTTTTCTCGCAATTGGGTTTAAGAGGAAAGAGTGATTAAAGTCCAGAGTCCTAAAAGCTCCTTCGAATTAATTGATTATATTTTAATTGTTGTTGTGCGCTGAGGTGGGAAGAAGAATTAAACCAAAGATTTTGTTGATGGGAAATTTTGTCAATTGTTTGGCCCTTATTGAAGGTTCAAGTTGGTCGTCATCGACCAGGTGCTTGTTTGTAAAGAAGTTCAAATTCTTTTTTCCATAGATTTACTTGTTTACTTCATATATGGGTTTCATTTAAGGCTGACTAGAGTCACAGACACGGGACTCGGGATTCGTGTCCAGACCCGAGTGAGGTCATTAAATTCAGGACTGATATTCGGTGCCGAATTCAACCATGCACTGCACTGGTTCAATTTAATTATTAAGGGGTTACATGGGTTTCGTGGATTCAAAAAATCGATTTTTGTTTTTTGGCTCATTACTTTCTACAACATCCCAAGAATATTGTCCTAAATTTTCAAGTCGATCCGAATAATAGTTTTAGAGATACAGCCTTTGGAAGGTGTGCGCTCCAAGCTCCTTTTATCGTTACTCAAAACTTTAAACGCGTTTTTCTCCGAACCGTGTTTTCAAATTCGGTTGTCGAATGGTTCATTTCTGAATCAAAAATTACGTCTTGAAATTCCTCTGTATCAATTTACACTAAGCAATTCTCAACTTTCTCACTAGTTTGAATTGCATACTTCGCTACACCTTCCATTTTCAAATTCCAAGATAGTATTTTCTCCTATCTTTTCAATCTTGATTCTGAAAAAGCCCACACTGTTTTTTGATAAGGAATCACTCCTTGAATTTTGTCGCAACTATTCATCAATAATATTATACGATTCGCGAACATAACCTCAAAACCCTTTTACAATTGTCGGGACTGAACAAGGATACCGAGTAAGGCCAAGAGACTTGTTTGGTAATTGAGTCATTTGAATTCGTCAGTCGGGACTGCACACAGATCCCGAGTTGGGACTCTAGTCACAGCCTTCATGGAAACCTTCTCCCCAGAAAAATATAGAATATAACATCAAACACCGGTCCTTCGCGCGACGAGCTGAATCCATATTTTTCCCTCTTCAATTTTTGTGTTTTAACAGCTTAAAGATAATTTTCGTTGTCTAGTGGAAAGCCGCTCTTTCATTGATCAAGATACGGGGTGCATTTTTACAACATTTTCTCATTAGCTGCGAAAGTACAAAAATAAAAACTTTAACACACCGGTTCAATAAAATGCTTTGTGTAATTGTGTACCCCACAGCAACCAATGGTCAGATCATTTTGACAAATCGTAAGAGTACCCTATTTTCAAGAAACTTCAGGTGAGAGTTCATTCTGTGATCATGTGATCTGGAGGTTACATGGTCTCCGTGAATTTCCAAAAGACGTCAAAATGTTCACACCCCGAAACCCCCGCTCAAGGCGGAGGACGCGGGCCAAAAGTTCCTTCCAAATTTTCTTCGGGAATTATTTCACATACAGTCCCTGGCCATATTATTAGACGCATTGATTCGATGCAAAATTTCAATATTGAATTATTAAATTGAATGTATATGTTACATATACTTCATCTGTAAATGGTTTTCACATATAATATATCATATTCAATAAAAAATATTGATTTATTGATGATTGAACATGAAATTCTAATATTTTGCTGAGCCACCCTGTGTAGCTATGAGAGTTTCATACTATCAATGCAGAATTTTTCGGTTTGCTGCATTCGAAGATAATGATTTCATATGTGGATTATCGAAATAACGTCCGAACCTGCAGAATGCAAGAAGTCCACTGGAAGACATAGTACTGAATCATACTTAAGTACTAACACTACAGCATCAAAAATAAATGCCAAATAGAACAATTTAATGAGAGTCGTAGATAAAACTGACATTCTGTGGAAATGAAATTCAAATATTCTGCTTTTTCCTCGGGCAAAACCCGTAAATATAAAAAAAATCCTCAGTGCGTCTAATAAACTGGCCAGGGACTGTAAGTACTTTGTAGCCGTCGCGTCGCCAGGGGCAGACTTGGTGAGGTGAGGCCCTATTTTCAAGGGACGGCTCATCCCTCATATTGAAAAGAACGATATGTAAGACTATCCGGAAGTACGAAAAAGATCCTTTCGAATGAAACATTTGAACCGTAAATAATGATAACGGGAATAAGGCTGAACATTTCCCGGAATAAAAATGAACAAAACATGAACGTTTCTCGCTAGATTACCCCCTTTGAAAACTCTAATTTCTCTTTCCCATAGAATTGTCCGTTGGGTGCGGACATGACAGATCGCGGATACAAGAACAATGAAGAAATTCGTCGATTCGGGGTACAAAGGACAAACAACGCTAAACGAAATATAACTGCGATACAAAGGGGACGTGGATGGAAAACGTGCGAACAGAATTCTGGGTATTAGATCCGTTAATTCGGCCCTGGGGCCACGACAGAGGAGAAAGTTTAATCAAATGACCGCTGCAGAATGATATGAGAAGTTGCCTTTCTTCGCATTGAAAAGAAGTTTCGCTTAAAGGGGTCTTGGGACGAAATTAGAAATTTTCACAGCTTTGTGGAATCGTCAGGAGGTTGCTTGAAGGAGTTTTCGAGTTTCTCAAAGGAGATTAGTTGCGAAATACGAGGGTTGAGCCGGAATTTTTTCAGAATAAAAAAACCGAAACGTTTTAGCCTTTTTTTCGTTAGAACCACCTGGGAAAAGGAGACGACCAGTGTATATTCATTTATTATTCCACAGAAGCTTACTCTCTAGGGTTATTCCAGGTATTTGGCTTTAGTATGATATCATTTAGAGAGATGGATTTTATAGCTGTTTCGATGCCATGGAAGAATATTTTTTTTTTAATTATGGATAAATATAGACACACCGACGTTTACATTTATAATGTTCAGTAATTACTTACTGCGACCAAGAATGGGACAAAATATAACTATTTCTTTCAAACTGTTAGAAGACGTTAGAAACATCAATTGAATACCATGAAGAGCCTTGCAACTTCCCAATTTTTTTTCCAATCTTCCAACATCAAATGGCCACCTAAAGATTCCTCGGCATTTGCGATGACAAAGGATATTCACAGGCTATTCCATCGAAATTATTATTAACCATTATATGCCGGGGATTTTGTTGAAGATCTTTACGATGCTCTAAAACCTTTTCAATGTAGGAAACACTCAAAAATTTATTTCCGATTTTACGATTCTCCTCTCTGCGGTATTTTTTTCTGGGACGACTGTGGAAGACATGAATATTCAATAGAGTCGAAACTGTCATTTTCGGAGCGACGGTCTCATGGTCCCATCTCCAAATTATATTGGTTTATTTTGAAATATTTCATTGGATAGGCTATGAATTAAGTCGTAAAATTGGATGAAGTACTTTCTGCTCAGTGCCGTTCATTTTTGGCCATAACCATAATTTTTCCAGAATACAAGCATACTAATTTAGATCAAGCTTTATTGGGGAGGTTGGGAAGGTAGAAAGACCGAGATCATAGTAAACATCTACTCTTCTTTGATGAAAAGAAGAATTGAAATTATATCATTGAGCTATCACATTTGATGCCTCTGCAGTCTCGCGACTGAAATTTGGAGCATTTTAGAATGAGCTTTATCATCCTTGCTCTGGGGCTATGGAGGGAATTCAATCTTGGCTTGATTGCCGACGGGTGGCGCTAGAGTATTTGTAGAATTTGGCAGCATTTAATATAATCAAGAAGCAAGCTGTGAGTAGTGTTACTCTGTCGAGATCGTATAAGATCGAAACCATGGTCAACATCTACTCTCATCTCTTATCGATGAGGTACTCTTCCTTTTGTTACCCTCACTTATGGTGATTATCTAGTTCGATTCAGATTGTAATGCATCTATTATAAAGCCCGAGAAGTTAAAAATTGACCCGCTTTCTGTTATTTAAAGCTCATTAGGAGATTTGAATGTTCTCTATAAGACCAGATATATCAGCGCTCATGAAAATGCACCTTGAATATTTCATATTCTTCGTGAATACAGCAACGATTTCCACAAACTCGAGTTTCGCATTTTAGATGATCTTTACTCTTTATTCCGTTCCCCATGTGTACACCCCCAGGCCTTTCGTACAAACATTTGTCGACCGAATCAAAACTCTCTCCTTCACCCTTTTCATGCCGGAATGATCAGCGTCAACCAATTTTTTTCAGATTCCTTTTACGATCTCCATAAAAACATCCGCCGCCTCGAGCTATTATTCGACTCGGGATGTTGTATACAAAGACGACGGACTCAAACAGCCATCGATATTTGCAAATAGCCTATGGGGTTTCGGGAATATACAGAATAACAACTGGATTATCATTTCCTAGTAACGGGAAATTAAGAAGGTTTGGCGACTTTCCCCCGAGCTGTGTCCATTTTGTGCAGATGCCTGTCAACAAATATACAAGATACGATGTTATTTACACCACCGACGAACAATTTGCTTCTATGTATTATAATGTAATGTATAAAGGGAAATAAAAAAACGATTTGGTATATGTACCTAATTGAATTAGGGTTAACCTGCATGAAATCGCAACAGTAAGCAAGTCTACTTTAGATCGACAATAAGTAGAGAAATGAACAAAATAAGGATTCTACCTGGCGGTTCCATATCAGGTGCGACATCCTAAAGCTCTTGATAGTGGTCTTACTCCAAAGATTTTAGAATTAGTTAACTCTTTAATCTTTGCTCTTACTCTATTTGGCCTTGTATCAATGAAGTTGTTACTGAAAGTGTGAAGAATATTTTGCTAAGTGTCAAGTGTCTGTCAAAGCATTGAAGACCTGTTGAAATGTCTGCAGTTTGTCAGGTAAGCGGTATACTTGCTGTAACTTTGCAGACCAAATATGTTGAATTAGTATAATTTTGGGGTGAAGAGACAGTAGACTAATCCATTCGGTTAATGCCATGCCTAAGCAGTCGTTGACAATTCCTGCAATCGATATTGATATACGAACAAATCTACAAGGACTTGGAATGGACCAGTTACAGAATTTATGAAGAGAAAATCGGAAAGGATATTCGACAAAGCCAAACAATATCCAAATGAGGAACTACGAAGATGAGTCGACTACGATCCAACAGAAGAAGCTAGAAGGTTAAGAACCTACTACCAAAGACCGAGAGATCAGTTAAGGATTTAAAAAGTAACCAAAGAAGAGCTTAACCTATAAAATATATAGGCAGCATACAACTATCAACACGACTATGATCGTGTGAGAGTCCAGAAACCATAAGAGTCAACTGGTTAATAGACCCGGAACCTATGAAGAAGCAGTTTAGGGTTTTTAGTGGTTCTCGTGCTCAGGAGAGTGAGAATCCCCACACTTGTTCCCCCTCAGGAGAGGGTGTGTTCGTCTGTCTTGCACGAGGTCTTGCAGATTTTCCCCCTGCTACACAAAAAAAAAAGTTGACAATTCCTACCCGGTGAGGACGAGCATTATAATAATAATAATAGTGTCCTTATTAATTGGTAAAAAGGAAGACACACTTGTTTTTTATAATTATATACTTTGACTATCGATTTCGGCACTAGGCCATCATCAGGTCAGCTGAAATATAAATAAGGCATAGATAATAAAGTCCACAAGACGTCAAAATAACGTGAAATTTTTACAAGTGTTTTGTTCACATTAATATTCTCCGATAAACATGAAGTAATACATCACAAACTCACCATCAATGAAACATGTACAATTAAAAGACATTAGATATATTATAAATTATATAGTTCCTTTGAATATTCGTTTTTTACTTTTTTAGATGTTCTTGGTTAAGCCAGTATAATTTCTAATTCTCTATGAAAACCACCTCGATAGTTTCCAATTCTTTTTCTTGATTTTTATGTACACATGTACACATGAACGCGTATACGGAGGCGGCGGAAAAGACTATATAGCAGGAGGATGAATAATCCTGAATAGATTGACCGTCGGGAAATCTTTAATATCATTGAGGAGGTGTTCGCCGTTCTTCCATTTCAGAATTTTCAGTTACTCTAGGATTGTTAACTTATGGAAATCGCTATGCTGATGAATTTATAGAGACAAGTAGAGTGTTTACTCTCAAATAGATGGTTACCCATGGCAGAACCGGGTCCATTCTTGACGTGTTCGTTGAATCTGATCTTTGAAGCTCTGGCCGTCATACCGATATAGAAGGCAGGGCAGTTACCGCAGGTTATTTTATATATTCCGTTTTTTTGGGTTTTATCTTTTTTGGGCTTATTATTGACAAGTACCTACTCTTTCTAGTGTCCCATGTGAAGTATTAACAAAATTTATAATAAGTTGAAACCTTTTAGTAATGATTGAAGTTTGCTGTTCAGGTTGGAAAAGTAGGGGATGCCTATGTATGTCGTCTTGACAGAAATATGTGGGTATATCTTCTTAAGAAGTTTTTTCCTCATTACATTGGCTAAGTGTGTCTTCCTATTTACTAATTAATAATTCATCAGACACACTCATGGAGTTTTACGTTCAAAAAATAGTGTCCTTATTGAGGAAAAAGAAAAAAAAAATTAAAATACAGTTGGGGCGAAGTCTAGCATGAGCTATCGTTGGTTAGTATACAACAATAACAAGTTATTCAATCAAATCACGAAAACTTACCGCTGTCATGGTTGCGTTAATGGGGATAATGAGATCTGTGCACCCATTAAAACAAATGACTCCCAAAACACGCACTGAGACACCACCAAACAAATTTCATTACACTAGTGAAATACAGGAACACGAATTTCAATTTGGACAACTTCAATGTAATCACTTATTTATACATCGACAACATTTCGAATCTAGAGTGATTCTTTTTCAAGGCTAAATAAAATATAAAATGTCAAAATATAAATTCAATATAAATGAAGCAGCCGCAGGGCCAATTCGAACACCTCGTAGTGTCATCGGATTAAATTTCGCCAATTTTAATAAAATCTTGGTTTCACTGATTTTCATATGAATGTCAAAGTAATTCTATTTCCTCACGTTTTCAAAATGTTAACACAACGTTTTTTTTTTTGGTGTAGCAGGGGGAAAATCTGCAAGTCAGACGAACCACCCTCTCCTGATGGGGAACAAGTGTAGGGTTTCTCACTCTCCTGAGCTCGAGACCTACTAAAAACCCTCAACTGCTTCTTGAATATTGGTTTCGGGCATTTACCTATAAACCGTTCATCTCTTAGTCGGTTTTCTTCTCGCACCCTATCGTGCTGGGATTTATGTGTTTATCCTCTATTGGATAACACTTTATTGGATTTTTCAATAAGTTTATGTTCTTATTTTAATCTCTTCTTAATTGATCTCTTGGTCTCTTTCGGTGAATTCGCATTCTCCTTTTGTCTTCCTCTGGGTCGTAGTCCACTAGTCTCCTGAGTTCTTGATTCGGATGGTTTTTCGCTGTTTAGAATAATTTCTCTACTTTTCTGTTCATGAATTCCGTTATGGCTTCCCTTTTTAGGTCCTTATAAATCTGTCTATTCCTGACAAACCATGGTGCATCTATTGCACATCGTAGCAGCTGGTTTTCAGTGGCCTGAATTCTTTTTATATGGCTCTTTGCCGCGAAACCCCAGGAAACTGATCCATAAATCAGTTGAGGCCTAGCAACGGTTTTGAGTATCTTCAATTTTGTCTCTTTCGACGTGTAGCTTCTTCTTTCTATCAGAGGTTAGAGTCTATTCATCGCTGCTTTCGTTTTGTCGATTGCTTGTTTGATATGACTTTTCCAAGTAAGTCCTTCGTCAAACGTTATTCCTAAATATTTGGCTCCATTTTTCCAGTCGATTTCTTCGCCGTCAACTTCTAGATTTATTAACACATGAAGCAACACGAAGATGATATTCAATTTTCCCAAACACACTTCAAATTGGAATTTTTTTTCTTTTACTTTTTTAACCGTAACAATATCACAATATCATCAAAGACATAACACAATCAAATATAATGAATGACTGATTGAAAAGCAATAGATTAGGTCTTAATTATGGTGCATGTACCTTATATCAAAACAACTTCCGCTATAAAACAACGAAAACGAACGAACACACAAACCGAGGTTTTTAATATTCTCAATTATTTTCATCACATATGTATTTATGAGAATATCGAAAATCTCGTATATTGTATTTCCTGAAACTTTTTAGGGTTTTCACTCCCAATCTCTGGAACAAAATCAATTAAAAAATTGAAATGAACGATTTGCTCCTGCGTAAATCTGCACTAATTCGACAGGAGCAAATAAACTAGAAGAAATTGTTGCCTGACAATGAACTGAAAATAAAGAACTTTGAAATTATAATTTTATATTGTAACGTTTCGGAGTCTATATCAGACTCCTTCATGAATTCTCGAAAATCTTCTGAATTGTATCTTTTGTTTAACATTAATTGTCAATACATAGAAACAGAGACTGCATAGAAACGTTGATTCATTTGATTTTGAAATTAAATTAACCCAAATATGATCTATTCCAACCGAACAATTTGCCAAATTATTATTTTGATCTAATAAAATACACGTTGACTCTTTAATGTTTCGTTTATAATGGTGCGGCTCCGTCATTAAAATTTCCAATCGTTTATTTCAATTTTGTAATCGATTTTGTTCCAGAAATTGGAAGTGAAAACCCTAAAATGTTTCAGGAAATGCAGAATCCTCCCACTATCTCGGATATCGTGCTCGTTCGTTTTCGTTGCCTTATGCCAGATGAGTTTGAAGTTTCCGAAACTGTATGTTTCGCCCTAAAACCATCCTGAAAGTTAATAATGGGGCAATGATTAGGTACCTTTACACTAACGCTCTTTCGCGCGCGATCGAATCGCGAGTGCCAGTCACTCGTGTTTTCGCGCGGTATGGAGTGGCGCGTGTTAACTTTTTTAGCTATGTGAAGCTGGCACCCCCAAATGCGAATTTTGAAACAAGAATTTCAGGGTCGTTTGTCCATCGTAGGTCCACGTTTGTCCACCCTTTTTTTTCATTTGTCCAAGCACCGTTTGAGAGATATGAGAAAAAAACTTTTTTCGGTGCATTTTCTGAGCAGCACCCCCAAATTGCAAAAACATTTTTTTGATGGTATAGATCGTTTGTCCAACGTAAGTCCACTTTTGTCCACCCAATTTTTTCATTTGTCCACCCACAGAACCGTAGAAATCAACCTTTTAAAATTTTGGAAAGTGTGAAGTTGGCACCCCCAAATGAAAATTTTTGATCCAAAATTTCAGGGTCGTTTGTCCATCGTAGGTCCACGTTTGTCCACCCAATTTTTTCATTTGTCCACCCACAGAACCGTAGAAATCAACCTTTTAAAATTTTGGAAAGTGTGAAGTTGGCACCCCCAAGTGAAAATTTTTGAACCAAAATTTCAGGGTCGTTTGTCCATCGTAGGTCCATGTTTGTCCACCTTTTTTTTTCATTTGTCCAGGCACCGTTTGAGAGATATGGAAAAAGAAGTTGTTGCGGTGAATTTTCTGAGTAGCTCACCCAAATTGCGAAAACGTGTTTTTTTATGATAGAGATCGTTTGTCCAACGTTAGTCCACTTTTGTCCACCAAATTTTTTCATTTGTCCACCCACAAACCATAGAAATCAATATTTGAAAATTTTGGAAAGTGTGAAGTTGGCACCCTCAAATGAAATTTTTGAACCAAAATTTCAAGGTCGTTTGTCCATCGTAGGTCCATGTTTGTCCACTTTTTTTTCATTTGTCCAGGCACCGTTTGAAAGATATGGAAAAAGAACCTGCAGTTCTGAATCTAAACTCGCCAAAGTGTGTTCGGATTTATTATGTTGTTTATGATTTGGATCTTGTATTTGAAATTGAGAAAGACCTATTTCCTGATGGAATAAAATTGAACGAAATTCCTGTGGATATTGAGGTATTACATGAAAAATATATGCTAGGCGGGGTGATTGTCCATTATCCCCAACACTTTGTCGCATTTACAAGACGGGAACAGGACAAAATGCGATGATATGTCACGAAAAGTGCAATCAGTCAAGGACAATATTTTTGTATATCCAGTCATCGCCATTTACATCAAATGAGGAAACTGATTAATTAATGTAGGTACTCAAAGTCTTGTCCATATTTTTCGTTTCAAATAAATAATAGAAAGGAAAACAGATGATCAAATTATTTACCCATATATTCCCCATAAATTGAAAAACATCAACAAATCCTTATTTGCATTTTGTGATGCCAATATAACACTTTTTTTAAATTGTTTTTTATGGTTCTGCGAGTGAACGAATCAAATAATTGCCTAGATTGTAGTGGAATTGCGGAAAACGCTTTCCCTCAATAGGGTGGAACTGCTCAGAAAGTGCAAGGGAAAAATTCCCTTTTTTATATCTCTCATACGCTCCCTGGATGAATTAAAAAAAGGTGGACAAACAGACCTACGATGGACAAACAACCCTAAAATTTTGGTTTCAAAATTCGCATTTGAGGTTTCAGCTTCACACTTTCATCCGAAAGTTTCAAAGATTGATTTCTATGGTTCTGTGGGTGGACAAATGACAAAATTTGGTGGACAAAAGTGGACTAACGTTGGACAAAAGATCTTTGACATAAAAAACAGGTTTTCGCAATTTGGGTGAGCTGCTCAGAAAATGCGCCGCAACCACTTCTTTTTCCATATCTCTCAAACGGTGCCTGAAGAAATGAAAAAAAAAAGTGGACAAACATGGACCTACGATGGACAAACGACCCTGAAATTTTGGTTCAAAAAGTTCATTTGAGGGTGACAAATTCACACTTTCCAAAATTTTCAAAGATTGATTTCTATGGTTTGTGGGCGGACAAATGGAAAAATTTGGTGGACAAAAGTGGACTAACGTTGGACAAACGACCCTGAAATTTTGGTTCAAAAATTTTCATTTGGGGGTGCCAACTTCACCTTTTCCAAAATTTTAAAAGGTTGATTTCTACGGTTCTGTGGGTGGACAAATGAAAAAATTGGGTGGACAAAAGTGGACTTACGTTGGAAAAACGATCTGTACCATCAAAAAAACGTTTTTGCAATTTGCGGGTGCTGCTCAGAAAATGCACCGAAAAAAGTTTTTTCCCATATCTCTCAAACGGTGCCTGGACAATTGAAAAAAAAAGGTGGACTAACATGGACCTACGATGGACAAACGATTCTGAAATTTTGGTTCAAAAATTTTCATTTGGGGGTGCTAACTTCACACTTTCCAAAATTTTAAAAGGTGGATATCTACGGTTCTGTGGGTGGACAAATGAAAAAATTGGGTGGACAAAAGTGGACTTACGTTGGACAAACGATCTATACCATCAAAAAAATGTTTTTGCAATTTGGGGGTGCTGCTCAGAAAATGCACCGAAAAAAGTTTTTTCCCATATCTCTCAAACGGTGCTTGGACAAATGAAAAAAAAGGATGGACAAACGTGGACCTACGATGGACAAACGACCCTGAAATTTTTGTTTCAAAATTCGCATTTGGGGGTGCTAGCTTCACATAGCTAACTTTTTTGTGTCTTGAGATCGCAACGGCTTTTCGCGCAGTCTTGCGTGTGCTCTGGAGCGTCCAATTCGAAATCTCTCATTATAAGCGAGAGGTTGGCGTGACTCGTGGCATGTTGAAATTTTCAACGGTTTTAGCGACTTCGTCCATAGCTTGAAATGGACAAATTGAATAAAAAACGCAAACTGAAAGTAGCTTTGTGCTTGGCAATGTATCTGAATATTCCAAAGAAGAGAAACAGAAGATGTTGAGCGAAAGAATGTATGGAAAATCGTACATATGGACATATGCCTCTCTTGAATGAGTTGGGTGAAAATTTTCCTATGGACTTCAGGATCTATTTGAGAATGGATGCCGATTCCATAAAGTCCCTGCTCCAGAAGCTTGAATCTCCCATGTTCCTTATAAATTAAAAACTTGTAAGAATAATCATTAATTAATACATACGTACATGTACTTACGAATTTTGAACGTATATACTTCTTCAAACCCGCGCGAATACACAAACGCCCCGAATCCAAACAAACGCAGTCACTCGGGCTAGTCGCTCGCGAGTTTTTACACGTCCAAAAACCGGGCGAATGATTTGCCCTTACACTAGCATTCTTTCGCAAGCGATTGGCATGGGGCGTTCTAGTCGCGCAGGAAAGAGCGTTAGTGTAAAGGTGCCTATTGAAAGAGATTCAGAAGTATTATCACGCAAACGAAACATATATCATACATCCGCATTGTAGCCCTTATTCCATCTCGCAGAGTGAAGAGAAAGTTTGTCTTTACTGTCGAAAATCAAAAAGTATTCATTGTCTTCCATCCAATCTGTTCAAGCTATACCATTTCTATCATTAACATTATAGCCCCACATAACACGGTGTGTGTGTGTGTGTGTGTGTGTGTGTGTGTGTGTGTGTTTGTGTGTGTGTGTGAAATGTGCAAACAAACGCCTCTCCACATGGTATATAGAACAATGACGAAAATTTGATTCACTTACAAAAAATAAGTTATCTATCGAATAACCACTTGAATTTTTGAGCAGTGTATTTTTCTCGACATCGAATATTGGATGCGTGTTTGTGTGTGTTCAACTGGATGAAATTTCTTATGCAATGTCTGTCGATTGAAATATTAAATATTGGATGTTTATGTACTGTTTTCGCCCCGAAGTTAAACAAGCGTCTTTGAAGTCACTAAGTGCTGGCGCTTGGTAACAAGGGTTATTGTATTTTATCCAGATAACATGTTATTAAAAATACCCATTTTCAAGAAACGTTGAATACACAATTTCATGACTTGAAATTGGGGTTTAATAATATTCACGAGATAATAAGAATTCATGGTGAACAAATTCAAGCAAAACAATTGACTTGGCTGAGAAACCTCAAAGTATGTTTAATTGATATGGCCGTTGTCCTATACTTACTTGACCAAAATCCATAATTGAATTAAGAACTGAATTACATGATTTCCACTGAAATGAGTTCAAACCACGCCACGTGTTTCGCTATCACAATGACGTCTTCAAGTAAGAGGAGGTAGACTTCACTTTTCACAGTGTACCCTTGTCCATCTGTAGATGATACTGTGCTAGTGACACGTATCGTGGTTATACAACACATGTAAGTGAAAAATTGTAAGTAATTCAGTTGTTTTTAATGCAGAACCAACTGTCCACTGTCACTCAATTGCTAACAACTAGTTGGTGAGAGGTCAGACCTCCTTCTAATGAAGTTATCAAAATTCGGAAGGAGGGGAATGAGAATATAGATGGGAAAACTATTTATATCCGAGATCTACCACAATTGAACAAACCTCATTTAGAATTCCACCCCAACAACCTGTGATCGCAACAGATGTTTCATATGGATCATAATTCATCGTACGATCCCCTTAATGGTCTCTCAAAGAAATATCACTTCCAAGCGTCAGCACTCACCTGGAAACGACCGGGATAAACTCGAGAAAAAAACTGAAAAGAACAAATCGCCAGCGCCAAAGTAAGAAAGATTTATCCGGCAGTGAGTCGGGAAAGTTTCGGAAAAACAAACGAGGCTCAAATGATATATCTTGCGGTACTATGGCTGGGTCCTTATGGTCCGCATTGGAAATTAGGGAAGAAATCACTCTCGTTTTGCTACCAGGTTCCATCGACGCGTTCCACACTATCAAAATTCATCCCACATTGCCGCAGGGAAAGGGGATTAGAACGAAAGAAAAACAGGAGTAGGAACTGCAGAGTTCTAACCACGTATGGTCTTCGTCTAGGAGGGGATAAAGTGATGAAACACACAAATAAATGAAATTCGAAAGTCCAAACTTATAGACGAAGAGGCAGAGCCTCTCAGAGATCTCTGAATTTATTAAGCCCGATTTTTTCTCGGGTTATTATAATCATAATATGAAATAAAATGCTGCGTTCAGTCAAGTGGATATTAGAACAGGAGCCTCAGGTGCGCGGTCAAGCATGTCGTGATCACCGACATAATAAAATCAATTTCTTAAGGCTGAAACTTTATAAACATTTATTTTTCGTTAGTCTACGTCCAATTGGGACACAGCTGGTCAGTCAGCTTTAATGTTTGTAGCGACGTTTAAAAGGGTGCAATTCGTTTATTGAGCGTTAAAATTTTTATTGTCACTACTACTGTCTATATTATCAATAAATTAAATGGCGAGTCATCGAGTCAACCATTCCGTAGAACGACGCCCGTCAGTGGTGAATAAGAAATTATATTTTTTCGCTCTCTATAGATATTACACACGGCAGCTCGTCTTTTATTTTTGATTAATTCAAAATAAAATAACATTATCATAATCATTTAAAGACATTTATTTCAATGTATTCGTTTGAATACAACAGTGTACTCAACGAACGCAGGTATATACACAGGTAAGAACTCATTTATTTCGAAATATTTTTAACTTATATTAGCTACGAATTATCATCACATAATTCATCATCCTAATCTTCCATATCATTAATCTCAATCACATCACAATCTTCTTTTTGTTCGAATTCGAACCCTCCAAGAATCGTCGTTAAAATGGGGTGAAATGGAGTAACAATAATAGCACTTTGTCAACAAAAGCACTTTCAATAAACTCTCTCAATTTTCCACACTTTTGTGACCCCAAATCGCACGATACAACATTTTTTTTAAGTTAGCTGATGAAACTAACTAATCAGATATTCTCGGATATAATGAACCACTGTCTAGCCCCATGTTTATGTTTTTTTTCGTCTTTCCACTGTCCCGTACTGTCCCACTGTCCCCGGAATTCAATGAGATTTTGTCGAAATTCTAGGGGTTGTAGCTCAGTCATCTTGAATTTCTTATATAACCAATTTTTGGTGAAATGACTTATTTTGATTTCTTCTACTTTCTGTCGAAAAAAGCCTCACCTCTGAAAATACTTAATTAATTAACGATAATAATTGGTTCAATGTAATCTTCAAAATTGTGTACATTCAGTGAGGAGTAAAACACATCAAGACAGTAAAAGGTAGAAATCTAAGATTTATCGTTTGACAGAGTAGATTCTGTTTCCAATACACAGCTGAGAACTGGTAGGCCTGCCGCAGACATGCAACTTTTCAGTTTTGCATTTGTTTAGTTGCAGAATTGAGCACAATGAATTTATATGGGGCCGCGCAGACATGCAACTGAAAAGTTGCAGCGATTGCCTTTCGTGCGCCCTCGAACCGCTTGCAATCAAACTGTTGCGCAACTGAAAAGTTGCATGTCTGCGGCAGGCCTTATAGTCAATGTCAATATATTATGTTATGCCAACAAAACTGTTCAGAAATGTTCTTTTCTGAACCATGTAGGTTAATAGGCATGATAATATTATTCAGGAGTGTCTACATTCCACGAACGATAATAATTTCGATTACGTTAATAACGAATTAATTAGATCCTTTGATATCTTCATCGCAAAAGTGCTTTTGACACACAAATTGGTAAGGTTTTTTCAATTTTCCCTCAAAAATGTACTCTGAAATTCTCAGTGTATCTTTTTTCTTTCTGACGCCAAACCACCCTTTTACTCATGCACGCTTCAACATTTCACTGTGTTTTAATTGAATATTCTAATCGTTTGCCACCACCACCGGAAGACAGTTTACTCCAAAGATTATAGAGAATAATCTTTGGTTTACTCAGCTATCTTCAACGCGTTAGTGGCTAAAACATGGTACTTATTTTAGGAGACAAATAATCGTTCTCCTTCTACTTTCCACAACCCAGCCTGTCTGTGATTAGTTTTGTTTTATCCTTACTTCTGCCAGTTTCGTCGAAATGACGTGGATTTGTTCACATTTGCGATTATTAAGCAATGTATTATATTTAATAGTTGTGGACGACCTTTGAGGTAACAGATTACGAATTAAGCTCAGCTCCATGTCTCTCTGCGGATGATTCTACTGAGGAAAAATCATCCATCAGAGACAAATCATATTAATGAACGACATATTTTTCAACCCGCGCGAATAAACAACGTCTAAACTGGAAAATGACAAGATAAATCCCCCCTTTCACTAAGCGATCGTTCCGCCGACAGCGTATTCTATGCATACGAAAAAGTAAAGTGCCTACAACGACACAAATTATCCATTTTTTTTTCAGCTTTCTCTTCTCAGCCTCTCTGCGAGTTGCCATTAAAATTCAAATGAACAAAACGTATATATGTTGCCTGGGGTCCACATAGCAATCGCGAATCACTTCAAACGGAAACTCGGTAAAAATATCCTGAAACTTCGGGGATGTCCTTCGTCGAATAAAAAAAGGCTATACGGGAAATGAGATCTGCTTTCAGTTACGAAAAGCTTGACAGGTTGTCGGACTGATGAACGAATAAATATGGACGAGAACAAGAATGAATCAAGCACAATGAGATAATTTATGGTGATAAATTTTTTGTGTGACAGGCTTCAGTTTACTAGAGAATCGACTGAGATTTATATATTCATTGAATCTTGGAGTTTTAAAGTTCTGAAGGAACTTTTTGGAGAGATCAATTCCAGGAAAATACCGCCAGAGCCTTTCTTTTTCGGTTTCCATCTAGTCCCGAAACTCTTTCTCGTAGGTTCATCTTCCTATACCACAGAAGTGTCTTGAGTCCTTAATTTTAACGCAGACAATTCTGAATAAGCGATATTTGAGAGTAACTTGAACTAGATATGACGGTTAGCATTTTCATGAAATTTTTTTTTGAAAGAAGCTTTTGAATATAGGCTAGCTTCACTTTTATGGTACTTTGAGCTCGATGAGACGTGGATCGTTGTGATGAGACCTTTCTTCTAATGATATATACCTCGGAACTAAATAAACCATAGCTCAGGTTCACTTTTAAGGTAATTTGAGGTAGATATTACGGGATGAATTTTGGATACGCTCTTTTTGGTGACTAAAGACGCCTCTGAATTTGCAATAGGTCTATTTTCAAGATATGGTACTTATGGATATGATAGTTTGCATTCTGATGATACTTTTTTGTTATAAAGACGCTTCTGAATATGCGCTAGGTTCACCTTCAAGGTGAAGCCTTTTCTTTCTCTATTGTTTACCATTAAATCACTGACCTAAAGGCATTTATATTGCCTTCGCCAATAAACCTGTTATTGAAATAAAATCAACAGAAAAATTATGAGTAACTAGTTCGGCAGGTCATGGTTTGAATGTGATTGTATGAAATCAAAAATTATGAAATCATAGACTATAGCAAATTCTGGTGGGGTTGAATTTTATCTGCATCATATTTCATAATTAACATTTTGTTGGATAGTTACATTGTATCTGCAGCTATTACGTATTGTCTTTAATGACAACTCTGGGCCCACAGAGAGATTCGTTTAAAGTTAACGTCTCGATGTTTATGGAAACAATATACAAAAAGATGTCGGTAACCCCTTCCTTTGAAGAAACGTAACAGAAACTCACTTAGTTTCCATTCGGAAAATTGGGTTCAGGTGAATTTATCGTAACCAACCCGCAGTGCGCTTAACCTTAATTAAATTCTCCCTGAAAAACAATATATTTTAAAGGGAGTTGTATCGCTGGTTTCCTTATCTGGCGCATTGAAATTTCAGATACACATTACTGGGGCCACAGATAAAAGCACTCCTTTGTCTCCTCTTGCATCACACCAACATTATATTTCATTGCCAGTCTTTTGGAGCGAAAACGTTCCCTAACTTTGTTAAAGGTAACAGGCTGGTCCTTCAATTTACATATGTACTTTGATTTTCCTGAAGATTGAGCTCGGAAAAACGAAATCGTCAAATGAGCTGTTGGGAATTTAACGATTATTGATCAGTGATCTGTGTTTGAAAGTGACGTTGTAATAATGTAAAATCATTTTGTGATATTCTTTGGGACCATGGACAGGGAGACATGGACTGAGCAATTAATACTTGCATGAAATTTGCAATTTTTAAGAAAAAGAGAAATGATCGTCAGGCCAATACCTGTCTCTTTTCTGTTGACATAGATGTAAGTGCAAATCAATCAAAATTCTAGAAAAAGACAACTAGCTGACCTAATGATCAGTTTCTCCCTGTCTCTATTTTTGACTATATTTCAAGCACAGATGAAAAGAGAATGCTCAGTCAATGTCCCTATACTCCATTCACTTTTATGTTAGCACTCGGTTGGCCATGAAATAATTTTCTCAAGTTTTTGTAACTACATATAACGGAGTAAGGTTGTCACTCATGAAATGTCGTTTATGTCATAATGCCGTTGCCACAACTTATATCAATTTATTAAAAAAATGCCGAAAGTAATTGCAAAAGAGAAAAGACAGGGTTTCAGGAAGTGCTATTGAGAAATTCAGTTCCGCTCATTCAAATAGTTATACCCTTGTATTCAAATATCTACAATATATCAGACGGTAGCGAACATATTCAATGTAAGTGAATTTATATAAAGTTTCAATTGAATCTAAACGACTTATATTTAAGGTTTAAGCTGATTGTTTCCACAATCTGAAAGATTTGGAAAGAAGAGGATGACAAAGAATTTTCTTTCATTGGGAGACCCAAAAAGTGGTGGCATTTGAGAATTTTATTGTAGGGTGTTACTACATGATTTTCGATGAATGTCTTCGTAGAATAATTTTTCATTTGACTTGTTCTATACATTGTAAATGTTTTAAGGGATCAATAAATACAGGGTGTTTTTTAGGTGAGGCTGTTCTTTGACAGGTGGTAGAACTCATTGAATGAGATCATTTCGCCGGCAATTGCTCATATAAAATATTCAATATAAAAAAACATTCAAAAGCCTTGGGTATCAATATCTTAATACGACTCTGGATCTTAGTATCTGTCTGTTATGATATATCACCTTTGATGAATCACGATGCCATATGGATTCAGTCAGAATGTTTTCACCAAATAAATAAAGTGCGCGGCTTCGTTTGCGATCTCTTCTCGGCATAAGAATTTATAGAATAAATTTGTATATTCTTTTTCAAAATTTAACAGGTGATTTTTTTCTAAAAGATATAATTGTGAAAGTTCAAACTAAGCATTGGAAAAATACCTTAATGGAAAGGCCGTATAAGAAAAAAAAGGCAGTTCATAAAATCACCGATAAAATTGCTTCGAATTGTTTGCAGAAATTGTTCGGAGTGATCACCATTCGTTTGATGGGCACAAAGTCTTGCCCGGCGTAATAACGAATGGTTACATGCAGTAACTATCACATCAGTTTGCTCACAAATAATTTCACAAGCATTTTCAATGCGTTCGTCCGCACTATCCACCTATTCGGGAACACATTATTTGAATAATTTCGAACGTTTCTTCGAAAGTGGGGTGGTGCTCCATCCAGTAACAACCACATTTTCTGACGAATATTGAGAGGAAATCTTCTAGTTATCCTGGCAAATTGTTTTGGAGCAAATGGAGAAAGTCTTCATCTGACATTCGTGGTGGTAGAAAAAATGGCCCAATAAACATTTCACGCAGGAGTCCGATCCAGAGATTCAAGGACTACCTTTGCTTAAAATCGAGAGCCATTAGATATTGGTGATTTAAAAGCCACAGGCAGAATTCTTTTCTTCGATAATGGTCTTCTGGTTGGAGTGCTTGAACTTTCTGGAAATGGTAGTGGTACAATAATTGCTCTTCCCTTAGTGTCTTCTCTACTGTGACTCACTCCGATGACCCTGGCTATGGATCTAGTACTTGTTGCCGGTTGTTCCTTAACTATGACCAGAATCTGCTCCTCGATTTCTGCCATTTGCGATGTTACAGACCTGTCAACATTTGTTCCCTGGGATTCGTTCGAACGTCCTACTGGACCAAGTTTGAACATCCGAGGGGTTGGCTGATTTCTTAACGGAAATCGTCTTCTGTAAAACCTGCACTCCACACTGGCACTCTGTTTGGATTCACCATAAATTAAAATCATGTCAACAAGTTCATTGATGCAGTGGCTGCAGAATGTGACTACTCATATGCAATTACCCAGCGGCAGTTACATTCTGTAGCACAGTAGCATTGCATCCGAAGCACTACCAAAACCATACCTTGAGTAGGCATGCAGATCCGGAGCGGGAATTTCTCAGATTTTCGAGTAACTTTGGTTTCAAAATACTCAGCCCTGGTAAATATTTTATATAAACGATTTTTGGTAGCATGACTTATTTTGAGGAGTTCTGTTACCTGTCAAAAAAAAGCCTCACCTTTGAGAACACCCTGTATAGTTTTATTATATCACAGTATTAAAAATAAACATCCATGAATATGAGCCAGTTGTCCTGTTAATTGTTAATTCATGTGAAATTTTTGTTTAAAGGTGAAGTTCCTCTTGCCTTGAAACTTCCTTGAATTATTTTGACTTCCATAGATGCAAGATGATTTTTGTTGAAGAATTCAACATTCCTGTAATTACAAGAATAACGGATAATTATCCGTTAATTCCTTCAAGAGATACCCATTTCCAACCACTGCATCACATGCATTTCATCTTCGGGTTGATTTTTTTGAAATCTACAACTGATGTAACGTATTCAAACATTAGCCAAAGAAAATAACCAACATTTACTCTCCTCAAGCTACAGCATATTATGTGTCTATAATTTTCTTCCAGAAATAAATATATTTGAAAACTGATCTCTTGTATTCTCCATGCACATAACTATATTAGGTATACCTTCAATCAGTTATGTTCGTCATAGTCACAAGCTATTCCAATAAATACGAAATTACTGAGACGTTTACTTAGAACGGACAGCATGGCGCTGATTTAAAACCTAAAAATGTTTTGACAAGCTTCATAATTCTACATTTTTGTACTAAACAGAGTGGTTTGTGTCAAATTTCCTTTACCACCCGTGTGCTAAAATAAAAGTGAATGGAGTATATTCTGTAAAAGGAAGACTTATGTTGCAAAATCAGTCTAGACCTCTGTAACAGTTTCAATAGCTGAAATGGTCACAATACTACCTAACTCGAGGCAGTAATCGGTTTATTGACTATGGTCATATCTACGTTCGAATTAATTAATCCCTTCTCAAATAGAATCACGAATTTCTCGCATCCAAATATCAGTTGGACATGAAACAATGGAGCTTCCGGGGATGTATTTGGTGTATTCTGCGACCGTATATACGTAATCTGACATGAAATACAACTCGGATTTTTGTCCTCTGGGGAATAGCAATAAATGGCGTCCTAAAATGTAGTGCTGCCCACGAGAGCCTCGTTTGATTGACGAATCGAGACGAGTCTTTTCTTGGTCTTGTCTCGAGTCTCATACGAGAGTCTCGCAGTGGTCTCGAGAATATTAGAGGAGTATTGCTTCCGAATTTGAAAACATTGCGGATGCAGAAGCTTCATTAACAAGCGAATCGAGATCGAGAATTCTTGATTGAAATTCAAAAGCATTAATCTACTGTAGAGTAGACTATTGGAACATTCCACATCTAACTTAATATTATGTTTGAAAAATTTAAGCTTTAAATTTCAAATGATAGGAACATATTTATATTCATAATTATTTACCTATATAAATAATTATTTATATAAATGACTGATATTGGTCAGCATACTTAACACTTCGTCTTTTCTAGATCATCATTCCTGATAATGGAAAAGGAGCTCGATACAAATTATACTTTTATCCTATTGCTAAACATTTTTCTATCCGTAGTTTCTAGAGAGGTAATGAAATAATTCGTATTGTTACGAATCTATTCATATAAATCTTCGAACAAATCGCTCTCAAATTCTAATTTTCCCCACGATTTTTGTGGTTTATACTCGTCATTCTTTTATTCAGAAATTGACAATTTGTACAGGATCCACTGACACCAGCTGATCTGTGATAAAATTCTAGTTCTACTCGCTCTGTACCGTTGTTTACGAACGTGGCCTTTAGTCCATACAAGAATGATTGATGCAGCTTAATTATCTGGTCACAAAAGTTCTTCAATAAGTTCTGTAGTTTCATTCACAGAACTGGAACATATAAATTTAACCTAGAAAGGTATTTGAAAAGAACAAATATCCGAATTCGGAGTATATTTCAGCATTCAAAATTGATAGGTACAATTATATATTCAATTTGTTTCATTAAATTAAGGACATTAACAGCAGTAAACATTCAAATTATCTTCAGTCGGTCCTCAGTGCTCAGACTCACATATAATAGGTCTATTACTGTCGACACCATTTGTAATGTTAATTGCAAATTAATATCCCTCTAATCTAATCTAATCTATGGATAATTGTTTATTCTCAATACCAATCTGAATTTCAAAACACAAAATCTCAACTCATAGGCTATTACCAACTTGAATTCGATTTTCCATAGCCACCCGAGATGTCAATCATTCTTGAATGGATATTTTTGAGTGATGAAAAACCGGATATCCTATTACATGAGCTCGTATTATTGGAACGACAATTATTTCGGAATTGTTGTTTCCATTAATATATCCTATTGTTAATTTATACAAAAGTGAGGAGAACAGCACCGCCGAGCTTAGTATTCATATAATCACTTTTCCCTATTTTTTCCATACTAGACACGAAAGCGAAAGCCCCAAAAAATAAATTGTTTTTATCGACAATTTTATAAGAATGATGGAGAGGAGAAATTCTTCATTCTACTTCATTAAACTTCCCAAGACTAACGCACTGAACGCAGTGAACGTATTGGTAAAGATTTTCAGGGTATGTTTATGTAAAACACGCTGCCGGTGGTCTTTGATATACACATAAATATTCCATTCATTTTTGCGTTCACTCTGAAAAACTGAATAGATCGTAAAGTGATGCAACTGCTGTCTTTTTTGCAGCAAAATGTTCTGTCAGCCTACAATAAATTGGTACACTATCACGGTATGGGTTATGGCATAAATAGGCTGACCAGATTATGCCCAGTTCAATGACGGACGGACCTGGTGAATGTTGTATATTTGTATGTACAGGGTGAGTCTTTGAATTGTAAAAATATTTCAGCAGTAAATTCATGAGGTCAAAAGAAACTCTTCTTTCCTGTACAATTTTTTTCGATTCGGCCTATTTTAAGTTTTCATAATGAGCTGTGCCACCCTTTGAAGAACAAAGTTGCCCTCAGAATAACTAGCTAAATCTGTGATAGTACACATCTGTGGATCTTTTAAAAAGAGTTGCATTCGGTCGAAGTACCCAGTTTCAAGAGTTGGGTGTTTTGAATTTTTGGTATTTGTATGGTACGTAATGGTCATAATGAGAGAACTGAAAGATGTGGGTGATATCTTGTGTTCGAAAAAGATTAATCGAATAAATGAAATTCATTTCATTCGATAAAACTCTTTGATAAACAGAAAATAACATTTTTTTATGGTTTTTCAACACTCTGCATCTTTTGAACCGAGCCAATTCGAAAAAAAAACTGTAAAGGTAGAAAGTGTGTCTTTTGACCCCAAGAATCTACTACTAAAATATTTGTAAGAGTCAAAGACTCACCCTGTATATGCTCTCAGTTTACTACGCCCTATGGTAATTTTGAGGAAAAATATAATTTATTGAAAACAGAGAAATGATAAAAGCTTATCACAACAAAAAAAGAAAATATTATAATATTAATACAATGGTTGTGCATCACACTGTGGAATAAGAGCAGAGCTTCATTCGTTGCTAGAGAAGCTTCTACATCCCCAAAGTTTGAATGTTTTTAATATTTGGTCAGGGATGAAGACACTGCTGCATTAACCATTTTTTTCTATTTGTCACTAAATATGCCGTATAATATAATATTCCTCTAAATGTAATGCTGAATTGGCCCGAACACTTCGTTCATTGACTGCAGTATCAAGTTTTGTTTTTTTAAGGAATGGAAATTCTTTTGAAAGATGTTCCGCAAATTTATTATCAATCTTAAATATTATTGAGAAGACTACAAAGTTCAAATTCCCACAGTATCTACTTATTAACGCCAAGACGTCCACTATAAGATTATCTAGCGACTTTTGCACTCCGGCTAAGGTACGAAAAATAGTGAATTAAATCATTGATTATTAAGTCAAAGATTAAATTCAAGATTTTGACGGACATTCTGACGGACGTTTTCCAGTGACGGACTTCTTGGACTATTGACGGACTGTCCGTCACAATGACGGACGTCTGGTCACCCTAGGCATAAATGAGTGGGACTATTCTCTCCTTGTTGACGATACCTAGGTACCTACAGTTTGTTATTCTCATTATTCTGGAGGAAACATTTTTAGATAGCATTCAATAATAATATAAAGGAGATTGAGCTATTGATAGGACCAAATGTGCCTCGAAAAGCTATTACTCATATCCCAATAGTGATAAATCAACAATCAACCTATATATTTTATATATATTTTTAGAAGACGTTGGGTTGGCATCACTATTATAAATGTCCTGACTAAATGGGCGTTCTCAAGTTAGTAAACAGCTTCGATTTTCACAGGGTAATTATAATGATTTAAATCATTTAAAATCGGAATATTTGGAAGATTTTAGAAATGATGCAACTTTTAGTGTTTTATTATGGGGCTGTATTTATCAAATCCTCTAAATTACCATCCTAGTTGTATAAAATTTTCCTCCATTGAAATGTTGATTTGTTCGGAACAACCTTCCTTCAGATTCCAGATATTCAGGATTAGTCGTATCAGTATCTCAGATCGAAGTTGCAAACTTTAACGTTAATATTTTCCACCCTTTTATGGTCAGCAGAAAAAACTGCTCCGTCCTATTCATCAAGTTGAAAGTAGAAACGTGAAAGATTCCACTGTTGGTCCATAAAAATTTTTACGACTCCCGATAAAATTTGTCAATATCCACCATCTGAATTATCAGAAATCCGGGGATAAACATGATATAGGCTGCGATATCCTCTGTTATATTATATTTGTTGGGTCTCAAAAAAACTTTCGGATTCGTGATCAGCTGTGCTTTGGCTTTCCTCTGAAAACAGAAAATCTAATTCGAAAAATTCTAATTTTTGGTCGAGATGAACAAGAGGTTAGACCTCTAAAACGTTCGAAGCAATTGATGCTCCCATCGTCATTTGTATTCCTTCCTGACAGCCTTCTGAAGTGAACTCGGAAATGAATAATGGAAAATAAAAAAACAATTTTCCCGAAAATTGCCTTGGATAACACGGAGTTAATTATTTTATTTCATTCCATCATCAACTGGCTATTTTATATGAAGTAATAAATATTGCATGTTCCACTCAGGACAGATGTTGCAGCTTCAACCTTTTCTAATGAATTGTTAGATCCATGTTCCAACGATCCCGACAACTACTTATTTCAAGTTCCAAGGGTACAATTTTCGGATGGAACATGCTACCTAGCTAGATTTCGGCAATTGCAGGTAATGTTACAGTTCCTGACATACCGCAAAGACTTGGTCTTCACTTGTAGAGAACCCTATTTGGGTCCCAAGTTTTAAGGCCCAGACATGCAACCTTGTTAAGGCACTAAATTAGACCGAGTTGGACCTGATTATCTGTCATTTTCAACTACGTCGTAGAATGTAGTGCCTTGTGAATCTCCATTCAAAATTTCATTCGCTAATGAGGGTTACCACGTGTGAATTCTGCCGCTAGATGTTCTATTATAGCCTGAGGTGCATCATATACTCAACTTATGATTAATACCCACATTGATATTACGTGTTTTATGCTAAGAAAGAAATGAATCATCTTTATACATTCATAATAAATGATGAATTCAATGAAATTCAAAAAAAAATCACTGATAAAAAAATGATACCTACATATATGTTCATCATTGTTTATTGAAAACAGGATATGTTAGTTGGTTTAATGTAATCTTCAAAATTATATAGATTTGCATTGAGGAGTAGAACATATCAAGACAACAAAAGGTAGCAATCTCAGATTTATCACTTATTAGAGTAGATTCTATTTCCAAAACTCGATTTCGTTAATAATGAATCCATAATATTTTTCGATATCTTCATCGCAAAAGTGCAAAAGTGACTAAAGTTATGTGAGCGTCATCTGTGTTTCAAATGTGTTTTTATGGCCCTAAGAATGGTGAATATATTAATTCGAGGCACATTTGCAGAAACATATGAAATTTTGTGAGATTTCAGATGGCCATTTTGAAGAAAGAGGTTTTGAATGTTTTGATTCTCGTATCGCCTTTTGTTTATCAAACTGGTTCTAGTTGTTGATCATTGAAATTTTGGTCTGATTTCTTGGCGAAAACCTCGAAATATCTTTCGAGAATTATTGTATGGTGAAGAACTGTGAACCTAATAAAACGAATTCTACTGAGGAAAATGGGAATGTAAGTATTAAAACTGGTAACATGTGACTCGGTCATTCATTGACTTTTATTTTCAGTGCTACGAAGTGGATAAAATTTTCAGGGCGTAAAGGCCTGCAAACACTACTGACTACACCATGTGCAATGAACATTTTACTGCAAGTCGATTGAGAACTGTTAATCCACGTCAATTGTTGTATGCAGGAAGCATACCTTGCAAGAAGGGCCAATTTAGGAGAAATTATGACTTTTATACGTCCATTCAAAGATTCTCAATTGCTATACTCCTTCAATATATTCAGAAGTGCAAAGGTTTTATCGATTTCGTTTTGGGTATCGAGGAACTGTCAAATTGTTGTTTGGAAAGTTAAAGTTCTATGAAACCTGCTGTGAGTGTTTCGTTCATTCATTAATCTATGGAGAGTAGAGAGAAGGAGAACGATCGACGTACTAAAAATGTGTCCCCGAAAACGGGAAACGTAGGATAGGTGTCGCTGCGATTGCAGCGGGTATCGATAAGGGGTGGGGATTCAAGCGTCAATTTGAAATGAACAGCCTTCATTTTATTTTAGGTTATGTGTCATCGTGCTTTTTCTGATGATTTTTCAAATACCTTTCTTCAAATCTATATTAAATATGAGTTCTCTGAATTATATGCAATAAAATACAAGTCGAAATCAATGAAATTCAAAAGAAATCACTGATCAAAAAAATTGTACCTACTTTTGTTTATCATTGTTTATTGAAAGCAGCTATGTTAGTTGGTTTACCGTAATCTCAGATTTATCACTTAGGTATTAGAGTAGATTCTGTTGCCAATACTCAGCTGAGAACCGATATAAACCATATATTATGTTATGCCAACAAATTCTTCAAGAATATTTACTTCTGAACCATATGTAATTTTATTGGTTAGATATTCTTATTCAGAAGAGTCAACTTCTCACGAGGGATGACAATTTCGATTTCGTTTATAATGAATCCATAATCTTTTTGATATCTTCATTGCAAAAGTGCTCTTGACACACAAATTGATTCGGAGTCGATTCTTGAGGTAAGGTTTTTTTTTAAATTTTCTCTCAAAAATGTTCTCGGAAATTTTATCTCTTCTCCTTTTCTTTCCGATGCCAAAACACTCTTACACTAGCGCACGCTTCAACATTTCGCCATGGTCATATGTTGTTCTCTTATCAGAAATCGAAAATAATATTATTCCTATCATCTGTCACGAAGGAAACAGTTCACTCAGCCAACTACAATTTGTTTGAATCAAAATTTCGCACTCTCGTGATGGCCAGCGCGCCTGTTGGCAAAAGCATGAACTACCCTATTGGTACATATTTTAGGGGACAAAAAATCTGTGGTCTCAAAGCAGCGATCGTTCTCCTTCTCTCTACTTTCCATACATTAATCAATTCGTATATTGTGTCATAAAGAGACCATATCATAAAGAAATTCTGAAGAAACTCTACTGAGGGGCTAATATATTATTATTATTATTTGACTAGTTTCATTTTTGTGGTTTCCACTAGAATTATTGAAATAAATATATACTTCACTTTACTTACTATACAGGTCTGTATACCTCAGTGAAGTTTGTTTTTAGTTGAGGTTCTGAAAATTCTGTAAATAATATGTAAGTAACTGAAATGTGTATGCTATGATGATATATTGAATATTTGTTTATATTAATTTCTGATATGAATTGTACAAATTCAACTATGTTTATTAATTCAAAACAACGTACTGAACAAAAATAATACCTTTGACGTATAGCAGATCACCATATAATTTAAATTTTTGTGAACTTTTTATAAATTGCAAATAAAAATATAGCACATCCGACAACGTATTTTATTGATATCAATTGATTCCGAACAATGTTCAGATGAAGACCAACATTCTGATTCTGATCACACAAAAAAACTATACTTTTGTTTTGTTGCTCAGGGTGTTTGTTTCATGGTCTCAATAAAGTCTATATTGAAATTCGAATTTCGCGCCCCTCTATTATAAAACAGAAAACTGTTACTAAACAGGTTTTCTATATTGACAGTACGTTCTCAGCGCCAGCTCATTGTCAAATGTGAGCAAAATGTAGTCGGTTTTTTAGTACTAGAGATATGAGAGCTTTTCCCATCTTTCTACTGTATAATCTTTGATTCTAATCATCTGTCACCAGGAAGGCAGTTCACTCAGCCGTCTTCCCATGATCGCCAGCGCGGCTATTGGCAAAAACATGAACTACCTATTACATACATATTTTAGGAGACAAATAATCTGTGGTCTCAAAGCATCGATCGTTCTCCTTCTGTCTACTCTCCACACTATGATCTGTGAAATCCCCGTCGTAGACAAACAAATTTCGCATTAGTTTGTCTATGTTCGGGACCTCACTCTACAGAGGCGCCAACTGGTGAGCACAAAAACGGTAGCCCTCATTCATCACAAATTAGTTGAATTCTGAGAAAATTTATTATATGTTTCTATTTTCCGATAAATGAATTAATGTGTGGAAGTCATAAAAGCCCTCTTGATACTTTGGGATGTGTATGAAAATGTTTCAATGAACAGATTTTGGAAACAAAATTTCTCAGGCATATTTTGAGGTATTGAATGGAAATTGGATGTTCAGATTAACCCCCGTTTCAAAATTCAAAACCACCCGTATAACAATCAGTGGTATAGCATTAGTATTCTGGCCAACTCTATGAGATTTAAAAAAAAAAAATCGTCATTCCGTACGTGATACGCGCCGCGCAGCCATTATAGCCACACGTTCAGTGACACATCCGTGACACACGTACTAGGAACCCGAAGTGAATTCTCATGATTTTCCGTCTTTCAGTTTCCCTCACAACTAGAAAATCGCGGAAACGGTCCGTGACTATGGCAGAAGCTAGGCTGAATAATCTAATTCTGTGGCTCCTTGACGCCAGCAACATTATGAAAATTCTTGGGAGGGAGGATTCTTGGCATCATGATGTCGAATTCTCCCTCAGCTAGATGGAGAAGGTTTTCCAGGAATGACTGCTGTCTAGCATCAATCTCCTCGAATTTTTTCGGGGGTTATCGAGCATTCGATCTTTGATGCCAGTTTCGATTTAAGAGTGACACTTGGCGTACGCGGATTATGATCCCTTTTTGTTGAATCTTAATAACCATAGGTCCAGTTTCAACTTGGTTTTCATTTTGATTATTTTTATGTTGAATACTTGAGCTAGATATAGTGCGTTTGAGCCTTTTCTCTAACAACTGTCTCCTCAGAATTCTGAATAGACGATAGTTCCAGTTATAAGGTTATTTGAACTCAATATCACGGTTTACGTTTTGAATTAGTTTTCTTCGTTAAATCTGCACGCCTCTGAATATGAGAAGCGTTCGATTCAAAGGTAATTTGAGCTAGATATGATGGTCTATATTTTCATGATCCTTTTTTGTTGACTACAGATGCCGTAGGTCTAGTTTTATGATATGAAATGATGAATATGTGCCTGGTTCACTTTCAATGCGATTTCAGCTAGATAATTCAGTGTTGAGATAACCATGCGAGCTATGACAGTTCGTATTTTGGATAAGGTCTTTTTGTTAAATACAGAAGAAGCCTCTGAATATGCATCTGGTTCACTTTTAATGTACCTACTCAAAAATAGATACGACGCAGGACGTAGTGCACTTTAATAAAACAATTAATGACGGTTTGCATTTTGGATAGGCTCTTTCTGTTAACTACTCTGGAATGCCGTAGGTTTAATTTGAAGAATTCTTATGATTTATAATTGTGGACTGTATACTGGTTATAATTATATTCATGTGACCAACCAATTGAGATTGAACAATTGACTTGATCAATTGTAGACAAATGTATCCCTTAGAACATAAATACATACATGGAATTGAAAATAAACATTCCAAAGACTGGAGTGAGATAGTTGCTGATAGTGTCGCCAATCACAATGAGACATCATTGTCTCATCAATTTTCAATACGAATAGATAGGAAATATAACACCACTGCCTTAGTGTCGCGCTAGATGAAGAAACATCGAATGTGTGTACTACAAAACATTCATTCGTAGCACTGAATGTCCATTCCATGTATCTATGTTCTAAGATGTATCCCATATCATTGTAAGGTATGTGCAGATACCAAATATTGCCAAATTGACAAAAAATTGACAAAATCAAGGAAAATAGGTTACGATCCGTTCTAACGTTATTTTATAATTAACTTATACTTAACTTGATATTTCAAGCAACAGAAACGCAACTTTTAATTTAAAAAAATGTATTCAATCGACTTTTCTAATAAATACTGACTGAAAAATTTCATTTTTTTACTATGTTATCCATAAATTTCTAATAATGAGCATCTATGATGTTACCCTTAATAATTTATTCTTTACTTTTAATTAAAAAAAAATCCCATACTTATTTAACAAACTAACTAAATTTGATTTGGAGAGAACAAAATCCTCAAAATTGAAATATTGATTCTTCAAATTGAAGATTTAAGAAATAAACATTTTAAATTTTCAAAACGGAATTAATTTCAATTCCATGAATGAATTCGACTTTCAATAAAAGCAATTATATCAAAAATATTCTTCAACTATTAGCCTGAGTCTTTTTTTGTAATTCTGATATGTTTTCTTCATTTTTTTTCTTTATCTTCTTCATGCATATCCCTTCAATCTGCATCAATTTTCTCCAGATTTTTGGATGGTATTTTTCCATTTTCTTCTTCTTTCCATTTGTCTTGTTTCTATTTCATTCATATATTTCCTCTTTATTTATTATTTTTTTATTGTATTTCCATTTGTAATTGTCCCCCAAATTGATTATTTCTGTTGTAAGGAAGAGTGCCCATCACTCTCTTTGTGAAATCCCATTTTGTTTTTGTACATTCTTCATCATTCTATTTATATCAGCACCCAATCGTTTCTTTTCCTCTTTTGGAAAGCTATTTTCAGTAGTTTCTAATTTTTCCGGATATGTTCGACCAATGTGATTTGTCCAATTTCTGCTGTTTGCTCTATACTCGCCTTCAATTCATATAAATTCTTCTTCTATTCTGTTTTTTATTCCATTCTCCATATTTTCCAACCATTTTGCAATTTCTTTTATTGCTCTAGAATTCTCTTCAACTTCTTTTCCAGTAGGTCCGCAAATTCCTTAATTTCTTTCTTTATTTCTACATCATTTTCATCCAATTTCATAGATTGCTCTTTGAATTTTCTGTTCATATCTTCCTTCATGCTTAATAAAATATCCAATATATTCAGATCATTATTTTCTTTTGTAATTGTTTCCTTTTCATCTTCACCAGAAATCTTTCTTTTGGATCCCATATTTCAATTATTTCTATAGCTTAAATTGCCACACGTATTGAGTACGCCAATTTGTTACGATCCATTCTAACTAAATTCCATTTTATACATAAACTAGTTATTTTAATCAACAGAATCGCCATTCATAAGTGAACATTGAATTCCAACTGACTCTTCTCAAATCCCGACTGAAAATTTTTAAATTTTTTACCATGTCATCCAAAATTTGCTAATAATAAGCATCTTTGTTATAATTCATATTCCTAACTCATAATTCAACTGAAATATCACACTCATTGAACAAGCTAACTAAATTTCTTTTGTTTGGAGAAACTTGAACCATAACGGTACCATGCGCTAGATCTGACTTTGTGAATTTTGATGAGCCTTCTCTTCTGACGACATAGGACTCTGGAGTCTGAATAGAGGATATGTGCAGTTTTAGGGTAACTTGAATCAGATATCACTATGCGCATTCCGTTTTTTAACTACAGATGCCTCTGAATATGCGATAGGTTTAGTTCAATGATGAAATGAGTCACCTTATAGCCTCCCTATTATCTATGCCAATGAGCACGTTACTGATACTAAACAAAGATTATAGAGTAGAAAGATAGGAAACGAAGCGACTACAGTGATGTGAGAGCCATCTGTGTTTCAAAAGTGTTTTCACGAGCCTGAGACTGGTGAAAAAATTAATTCGACGACCATTCTCAGAAACATAAGAAATCTGATTTCAGATGGCAATTTTCCAATTTTGATCAACGAGGTTTTGAATGTTTTGATTCTCCTACCGTCTTTTGTTTATCTAGCTCGTTCTAGTTGCTGATTATTGTTTTTTGGTGAAAACCTCAAAATCTCGTTCAAAAGTATTGCGTGGTGAAGAACTGTCGACCAAATAAAATAGATTGAGTTTTATTACTAAGAAAAATGGAAAGGAAAGTATTGAAACTTAAGATGTGACTCGGTCATTCATTGGTTTTTATTTTCAGTGCTCCGAAGTGGACTAAACTTTCAGGGCGTAAATAAGGCAATGACTTCAACAAATACTACTGATTACGACGTGCAGTGAACATTTTATTGCAAGCCAATTGAGAACTGTTCATCCACGTAAATTGTTGTATGCAGGAAGCATCCCTTTCATTCAGGGGAAATGACCTTTATAAGTCAATGATTCTCAGTTATTGCTACTCCTTCGATATATTCAGAAAGAAAGGTTTTATTGATTTTGATTTGGGTCAATGATTCTCAGTTATTGCTACTCCTTCGATATATTCAGAAAGAAAGGTTTTATTGATTTTGATTTGGGTCTTGTATAGGTACCTCTGTAAGGTTTTCTTAATTGTTCTGAACATTCTGGAAATAGGTAAAGAAATTCTTGAAATGTGAATGTGATGACGGTGTATTGAATAGTAGTTTATACACATTAATTTCATATATAAGTTGTACAAATTCAACTAAGTTTATTACGTCCAATCAATGTATTGCACAGTAATAATACCTTTGACGTAATCACCAATTATACTTTTGTGTCCTATTCAGAGCTCTATTTGTTGTCCATAATTGATCCAAAAATGAAAACTAACATCCTGGTCACAAAACCAATCCATAATTTAGTTTTTTCGCTCAAGATGTTTGCTTTCTGTTCTCAAAAAAGTTGAATATGAAATTCAATACAAAGAATAGAATTCGAATTTTGCGCCCTTCAATTATAAAACAGTAAACTGTTATCAAAGAGTTTTTCTGTATTGACAGTACGTTTTCAGCGCCATCTCATTGTCAAATGTGTTTTCACTGATCAAAATGTAGTAGGTTTTTAGTACTAGAGATATACTTATATGTATATACTCTGTCAGGACAAGGACTCAGTGAAACGTATGAAAGAAACAACTTTTCTCCAGATTGAAGAATTTTATTTGGATTTTTCCATACCGAAAATGAATACTTTTGAACTAAATGAGACAACTAATGTGGAATGAAAAGCTCTCATCAGTTCTGGAACAGAATGAGTTTATGATCAGTTGAAGTAAAGAAAAGGTTACTGAAAATCGTCGTTTGAGAGATTTGAGAAGCTTTATTGCAAAACCATTTATGAATTGCTGTTGAAATTCACTAGAAACTGAAATCATGATTCCTTGTGTATGAATCGATGTTTCGCCGATCATACCAGAAGTTCGCCAGTTTCACGGACTACCGCGAATACCGAAACACAATAGATATATCAGATTCTATCAGTGTGATATCAGACCCAAGCCTCCCGAATGCGGTTCGCTGAATATCGCATTCTCCAAATCCATTAATATTCATCTAGTATCAACCCCGAAATAGCAGAAATCTGACCGCCCACTCACGTCGCATGCAAATCTAGAATTTCGCCACCGCAAATATTCAAAAATTCGACACCAGATCCGGTGGGAGCGAAAGGGTTAGTCCTGCGGGAACACACGAGAGTTCTCCCAACTATACCCTAAACGACTCAAGTTTTCCATAGGAGAGGTATCTCTAAACATACAAGATTCAGTCGACTAGTGATCGATTCTCCGTTCCTTGGAGCCGCAGGGGTTAGACGAAGGATTTTGACGCCTCACGTCTCTTATGCGTCGATACGTGTTCTTCCGGAATTCTGCGGTATCAATTTCTTGTATGTCAGATGTCTATTGAGGCATCCGTTGTGGATGTCGAGGAATATATTGGATTTGTCGACGTTGAAAAGGTGGAAGGACTGAGTGTTTCCTGAATATAATTCACTTAGGCCTTTTCAGAAAAACTGGTGCCAGTTCATTTCATACAATAGGTGACATAAGAAAGACACCAGTAGTAATCCCCATATATTAATATGAACCCCTATTTGTTGGGGAGCCGAAGAGGGAAATTCGGGATTTATTCGAGCGTGCTAGATTAATACAAGGAGAGATACTTTGGACCCTCTAGAGTACCTCTACCAAAAATTAGACCTGTATATAGCGGGGCAGTTTCAGCAATCCGAAACAATAAAAATTGGCCATAAAGGTCACAAAAATCATTCATTATAAAAGTTGTAGAGCATAAAATTTCTCACAAATTTTGTCTCAAGCATTTTTTTCTACCATCAAACGTTTTTGAGATATATGGCGATTAATGTACATTAGACTGGATTTCTACATTGATCTCGGCCTTTCTTATGTGTGGCTAAGCTCCTCGCCCTTATCGCCGTCTAACTCGAAAACGGTTGAGAGTAGGCAGAATTGCTTCAGACAGAAGTTGTATAGAATTTTATTATCTACAACTTTCATAATGAACACAAAAACGATAAGAGGTACAGGCAAGGAGAAATTCGAAAAAAAAGCATTTTCATCATCTTCAAAGTGTCAGATTAAGAAAATCCCCCCTGATTAGTGTCAGATTAATGGTTCAACACGTCTACAACACCAAGATTAACCATCTGTATGAAAATGTGACACGCTCGAGTATGTACAAGTAACGATTTTTTCTTACATTTTCAAAGGACCGCTGTGACCTTGCGTCACGTCCAAATTGCCGGCCCCTTGAAGAGTAGCTTTCTCTTGGTCCAATTAACATATCCTCGAAAAATCTGACTCGTTCGAGAAATTTTTTTATCATTTTCAACTCTTTCGTACGGCCAGCCCCACCGCGCAAACTGTCAGATAAGCGTGAATTCATTATCAGAGACACATAGGGCATATACAATTATCTTAATCTGACACGCTCGAGTATGATGCACACCTGACGATTTGGATGAAGAACCTTCTCTAGCAACGCCTGAAGCTCTGTTTTCCTTCCACCGTGTAATGCACAACCATTGTATTAATATTAATATATTTTCAGTTATATGTTGTGATAAACATTATCTCTATATTTTCAATAAATTTTATATTTCTTCTTAATATCACCATACGGGTTGGAATCTGAGCAGCTGGGAGCATATATGGAGGGTGAGTCTATGACAAATATTTTAACAGTAGATTCTTGAGGTAAAAAGATAAATTTTCTTCCTTTAGTTTTGCATTCATTTGGTGAATCTTTTTCGAACACATGTCTTCCAGTTTTCACATTCTGACCATTTCGTACCATAAAAAAAAATTCAAAGAACCCAACTCTCGAAACTAAGTTGGACGCTATTTAATGATTATTTGAACGTTTTGTAAAATAAAAGTATTCTTTATATTTTCTCGTATAATGCGCCGTTTTCGAGTTATTTGACGTTTCGAAATAAAAAATATCTGTGAAATTCGAAAAATTGGGTTCTTCGACCGAATGCAACTCTTTTTAAAAGATCCACAGATGTGTAGTGTCATATATTTAGCTAGATATTCTGAAGGTTATTTTGTCTCCAGAGTTGGCCCAGCTCAGTATGAAAACTTAAAAGGGCTATATCTCTTTATCAGGGCCGAATAGGTAAATGGTTCAGAAAAAAGTGTATTTTTTTACCTCATGAATCTATTCGTTAAAATAATTTTACGATTCAAAGTCCGTCATTGAACTGGGGATAATCTGGTCAGCCTAAGCTAGGATTCTAGAAAAAATTGTGTATTCCATTGCCTTTCGACAGAGAATTGAAAAAAAACCGAAAGTTCAATAAAAAACAAAAACAGTTTCATAATATTTCATCGTGAGTTTCTGAAAAACCTTCTGAGGAACCTTCATAGAGATCCTTCTTTGGTGAATATATGGGATAGACACCAGTAGACTGTAAAAATCTGGATGAAATAGCCATTACACATTCAAAGCCCTGACGAGCGAGTTGCATCGTCCGGAGGGTGAATCCCGGGAGTATCGCATCCCTCATTTTGCATCTGACGTACAAACAGCTGTAAATTTCAACCAGGCCGAATATTCATAACATTCGTCATTGTTAGGTAGACAGCCGGCAAGCGTCACGTGATTTCTCATCTAGTCTCGTTGCCAGTAATAAACTTCGGAGCTACTTCATGAAGTGGTCGTGAATTGAATTCACGCGATACCCCTGAAGCCCCATTTAGCCCCGTCTTCGCCGAAACACCGAACAATGGAACCTCCATTCCGGACTGTGGCATGCAAGTAGAACTTCTTGTAACCGAATCCACGCGCGAGACTTGTGCAGATCCATTATTCGGAGACTGATGTGAGTTGGATACAGGTCCTGCGATGAAAAGTGATTTCGGCACATTTCAAGAACAATGATAGCGAACGCCAATTCGAAAAAAAATAATGCAATGTTCAGAGCATTCCGAAAGAAAAATTTCTGAACGCTCCAGTTTCAATTATGCTGTACGTAAATGGACTGTTGGAAAAATGCTTCCACATTTGAATTTCTGACGAACAACCTATTTTCTATGGCTGGGTAGGGGAAATGATATGATATAATTTTTACTTTTCATATTTCAGAAATCATTGGCCAAGAAGAAGCAATTTTGAATTCAAACAGCCTCCTTAAAAACATAATCGATTAAGTAGTTTCGTCTACAAAAGCTATACAATGAATTCAGTCAAAATAGAAAAAAAAACTTCTTTCTCTAGCTCTAGCCGTTCTTCTGTGCTCATGTGCACCACCTTAATGATAGTTTTTATTACTCCTCGAAGATCCAGAGTTCTCACAAGTAGCTTGCAACTTGCATCAGAGAAAACGCTCTTCCGGAGATATTTCGAATAGACGTAGTTTAATAAATCGCGAAGACGCAAAACTTTTCATCTCTCGGCTCCCACCTGAGAGCGCCTAATTGGCTTCGGGGCAAAATTGTTGGTATTTACCCTGCTGGTAAAACCACGAGTTTTAAATTCACGAAAAATTTCAATACGCTCGGTTTCGTCATTCGACAACCGATTCTCGTTACTTAAGGAAATCTACGTGTGCGACGAGTCAGTTTGTGAATCGAATTGAATCACATTAAGCCCCCAGGGGTTGGTAATAAGCGTATTTCGAGGAAAATTGAGGGTTCTCGGATGGGATGGAAAATCAACAAGTTTGTTTTGTTCGTTTTAGTTTTGGAAATTGAATAGGTTCTTGGAATCGGCCTATTAGAGAATCAATTTAGTTAGATCCAATATTGGCCGATCTGCCTGACTCGTCGCAATCATGAACTCGAGTTATATCTAGACTCTATCTTTCGAGGACGGGGAGAAATATCATTATAAATTATCGCTTTAACATACAACACTAGAATGGCTCGGAGACACTACCGTTCGATTTCCCCACTATCTACAGTGAGCAAAGTTTTTGAGAAATAACTTCTTTGGGATCTTTGTTAAGAGCTAGCAATTATTTTTCACTCTTCATTAAGGCTATGGAACATTTTGAGGCTAGGTCAATAAACACAACATTCGAGTTCAATACTATAGCAATCGTTTATACTAATTTTTCATGTTTTTGCTGGAGCGTTCTAAAGCAGATGTGTTCCTAGTTCAAGGCGGACATAGGAGCATAGCGGCTATATAACTGCTCCATAATTGTGCTCTGAATGCTATAGAGTAAGATCCCAGAGCGACCAAACATAACTTATTTTCACACAGATGAAACTTTAGAGTCTCATATGCTTTGAATACCTGCGTACTTGCGGAGCTTGCCTAGTGACACCTGGGCAGATACCAGGTGGCAAAATTAACTAAAAATAAGTGTTACTTAACTTATTTTCACATGGCTGATTTTTATATATGTTTCAAAGAATATAATTCTGAAGTTATATTATAAGGGACAGACACTTTCCGTGGGCCAAAACTCTTGCCAGACGATTTGAAGCTGCACAAAAAATAAGTTCACTTATTTTCACATGTCTGATGTTAAAATATGTCATTGAAGTAACTATAAAAAAGTTATATTTCATCATTCAGACGAATAGTAGTGACCAAACATCCCCTAAACATAAAAATTATTTAGCCGGGAGTGTGAGCGCGAGAGCACAATGCATGTCTTTCAGATCGAGTGGGACTATGGTAACTCGGTTCCCTTTCACAATCTGTTTGGTGTCCCTTTACTGTAGTGTTTACTATACATTGCTCGCACATGGCACATACAGACATACACATACCTAAGAATATCAACTCATGGACACATACTTATACCCAATAAACTATCTGACTGCATTCATAGTCCCTTGTTAATTCAGATACAATGGGTTGTACTTTCTTTCGGATTCTTAAATACTTAATGGACAGGCATAATTCTTTTATATTTTCGTAGATGATGCCATCAGGTTTTGCAGCAAACGATTGCTGTACAGTACAGTCTCGATTATCCGAAATAATGTGGACCAAAGTGATATCGGATAATCGAAATTTTGGTTAATCCAAAAATTTTTTTTTAAATAGGAGTTTATGATGCATGTATCATAAGATCGAGAAGAAAATAAGCAAGGTTCATTAATATTTTGTGCAGCTTCAAAGCGTCTGGCAAGAGTTTTGATCCGTGGAAAGTGTCTGTCACTTATAATATAACTTCAGAATAATATTTTTCAAAATATGTATTAAAAGCAGCCATGTGAAAATAAGTTAAGTAACACTTATTTTTAGTTACCTTCGCCAACTGGTATCTGCCCAGGTGTCACTAGGCAAGCTCCACAAGTTCGCAGGTATTCAAAGCACATGGGACTGAGATCCTAAAGTTTCATCTGTGTGAAAGTTATGTCTGGTCGCTCTGGAATCTTGGACTACTATATTTAGGTGTCAAACTGTATATATTTCTGCTCTATAGCTGCCCAGTAATGTCGTCACCTGGAAACCTTTTCCATTTTGTCCTCTTCAAACCTTTGTAGAAGGTCAATACAGAAAGGGAAAATACTGTCATTTCTGTTCGGCTCCCCTCCATGACATGATTCCCATAAGTAAGGCAGTTTTGGCCATAATTCAAGAAGTATTCAGCACCCCATTTGACCCTCCTCTCCCCGATCTAGCCGGCAGGTAATTCCGCCAAAAAATTGAGTTATGGTCCTCCCTCCTTTCCCGAATTACCGTTTATTTCTTGTGTCGTTTTGTTGTTATGAGTTTCCGTTACAAGGCGCCACATGGCGTGGAGCTCGCAGTTTCTCATTTGCAGTTTATGAAGCGTAACCTCCCTTCACCAGAGGAAGAGGGGGGGGGAGGCGAAATCGTTATTTGTTCTCTTGAAAAAAAGGGCCTGACTAGTGATGGTCGCTTTTCCCAAAAATTTCTTGCACAAGCCCGGGAATGTCGGTATTGAGGGATTTATTGTTGCTTTTATGGTCTGGATGCAATGTGAGGGTCGCGGGTTTCTTGATTTATAACCATGAGTTGTGTTGTTGAGATATGCGGCAGGAATTTTTACAATAAATTTCAAACATATCGGTGTAACACGCAGCCACTATACTTACCTATATCAAAGAACGAGAAGTCATTAATTTTGGTCTTTTGGTACATACTGCTGTTTTTGATTAACAAAGCTTTGCGAGCTTTTGTGACTTTTTCGTTTTCCAAAATACACCCATCTGAACAAAAAACTGGAGAATTAAAATGTTCACCGAATTCATTCTGAAATATCTTTTTAAAGTGTGCATCGATTTTGATCATTTTTTTGTCTATTTTATTTCATCTAGTTTTTCACCTGATATCGAGTCTGCAGGAATTTCAATTGAATTTGATGGTATTCAGGGTAGAACTGGAAGTTGCAATTTCCTCTAAATTTCTGAACATCCTGTGCGGATAATTAGTGACGAAATGATAGGCCTTCAAATGAGTTTTTGAAGCCTGATCATCTTTCGACATTTTCTTGTTTAATTCAGGTCAAAACTTTTATCCTGCAACGATTTTTCAAACGAAACTATGTGTAATTTATAACATTAACGAGAAGACATCAAGAATATACAGATAAAATTATGAAAAATTAAGTAATTCATATATTTTAATATTGACTATTGCCCCCACGTGCTCTTATCACTGCTTCCATGCGGCGGGGTAAGCTTCCAATACTATTGGCAATGGCCTGTTTTGAAACGTTTTCCCATTCTTCAAAAAGAGCTCTTCTGAGAGCTGAAATGGTTTCCAGTTCATGGTTGCGAATAAGCTTCCCTATCATGTTCCACACATGCTCAATTGGGCTTAGATCGAGGCTACCTGGAGGCCCATCTAATCGATGGATGTTCATCTGATTGAGATAATCTGTTTCAATTCTCGCCATATGCTCAACTACTTGCACAATTTCTCCTGACCGTACAATAAAAAAAATCATTTGCTTTAGCAAACTAGCATTGCATTTATGCAATGCTAAATTCCATTGAACTCTTACTGAGAAGATGAATTACATGAAGGCTATTCCAAAGATTATAGGGTAGAAAGATGGGAAACGAAGCAACTAAGGTTATGTGAGCGCCATTTGTGTTTCAAATGCGTTTCTGAGATCCTAAGACTGGTTAAAATATTAATTCGAGGGCCATTTGCAGAAATTTTGTAAGATTTTAGAATTTAGATGGACATTTCGATCGAATGGGTTTTGAATGTTTGCATTCTTATACCACTTTTTGTTTATCTAGTTCGTTCTAGTTGCTGATTATTGATTGATCTAATTTCTTGGTGAAAACCTCGAAATATAGTTTGACAATTATTATATGGTGAACATAGACATATAGACATGGACTGTGCCTTCCCTTTCTATCTATGCATGATATACGGTCAAAAAAAGTGACAGAGAGAAACGCACGTCGGGAATGCAGTTGTCTCTTTCTCTTTCTAGAATTTTGATTGGTCCACACTCACCTCTATGTGAACAAAAAAGAGAAGGTGAATGCCCGACCATCATTTCTCTCTTTCTATAAAAAAAGCCGATTTCATGCTGACATTGCTCATTTTTTCAAGTTGGTGTTCATCCTAAGTGTCCAGAGAATTTTCTCGTTGGTACTGCAGAAAACATCAGGTGAGCTTATTTTTCGTATCTTTCTTTCTGATTTTTCTCATAGCGTAGAGAATTTTTGATGAGCCGTTTTGTTTTTATGCATGAGATACATTTTTCTTTTGTCTTGAAAAATTTTATTTCCAATTTCTTTGAGTAGCGAAGTAATTATTAATTAGATTCTAAAATGTCTGACCATTCGGACTGCGAGTCCGTAATGGAAGAAGACGCGCCAGAAATCGCTAATGTCGTGTCCGAACACGATATTTTGAGAGAGGAGAACGCAAGTTTGAAAGCGAGGGTGAATGAGTTAGATAGATGCGTATCTAGCTTAGTTGCTGAGATTAAAAATCTCAGGGAGAGGCTCGAGTTGCAGGAGGGAAATAAGGAAAGTCCTTACTCCAAAGCACTCAAGAAGAACATTATTTTGAAAAATGTCCAAGAAGTGAACTTACCGGTTCAAAAACAGAAGATGGAGGTGGTCAAAACCCCTCAAACCAAAATTTCCCCACCCGCCAAAAGAGTGAGAAAGGATAGCTCCTCGTCAAATGAAGAGGCAAACAAGAAAAGAGTCTTGGAAACCCCAGCCCAAGAGAAAACCACTCCAGTGGAGAGAAAAGAAAAAATCCCCCCAGTTACCCTGAGGGGTACGTCCGAATGGACGTCAATTTCCAACGCGTTAATGCGAAACGGAATAAATTACAGCAGAGCGACTACTGTGAAGGACGGAATTAGGGTCGTTCCACAAACCGCAGAAGACCACAGAAGAATGACGGACTTCCTTCATAAAATAAATAGGGAGTTTTACACTCTTCAACGGGAGGAAGAAAAGAAAATCTATGCGGTAGTGAGATATCTACCGCTGGATGCAGATATCCCGACGATCCTTGACGACCTCAAGGATCAAGGGATCGTCGATGCTGAGGTCATAAGAATGACCTCAAATATAACTAAGAGGCCGATGCCCTTATTGCTGGTTAAAACCCAGAATAAGGGTATCTTCGAGGTGAGAAGGCTCTACAACATGAACTGTGTTGTTGAACCTAAGAGAAGGACGACCGGGCCTGGACAATGTTACCGCTGTCAGCGATATGGACATGCCCAAAGTAAGTGCACTTTTCCATGGAGGTGCGTGAAATGCTCCGGTAATCACAGCTCCAAGGAGTGTACGCTCACCAGGGAGAACGAGGAGCGAAATGCCTCTTGTGTTCTCTGTGGAGAGCAAGGACATCCAGCCAGCTACAAGGGATGTAGCGAATGGAAATTGGTCACTAAGAAGACCAAGAGATCGCCAAGATCGAACCAGACCAGCTCGAGGCCAACACAAAATACACCGAGGCCATCCCCAAACTCTTCGGAAGTGAAGAAACCCCAGGAAACTGCAACCGAAGCAGTCAAAGAGACGAAGAAACCAGAGAAAAAGACGGAAAAGGCAAAAACCGTCAAAAAAGCCGAAACCAGAAAAGGAATTTCTGGAATCACTGAGGAACTGGATAAGTTCACGAAAAACCTCCTCAGCACGATGATGCAGAATCTGGAGAAAGAGATTGAGAAGAAGATGCAGCAAATTATTAAGAATATTTAATGGCTGATACGACGATAAAGAACAATCTCATAATCGTCTCTTGGAACGTCGAAGGATTGAGAGCCCGCAGACCAGAATTCGAAGAACTGATTGAAGAGAAGAGACCGGATGTCATAGCTCTCCAAGAAACAAGACTTAACCCCAACGTTCGGATAGCATTTCCCAATTACGATATCTACAGAAATGATAGACCTAACAGCACAGGTGGCGTTGCTATACTGGCTAGAAGGAATATGGATCACCATTTCGACCAAATATTCAATGGTCAAGAAGTAGAAGCAATATCGATTATTGTGAATACCAATCGAGGACAAGTGCAGATTATTTCGACTTATAAATCACCGGATAAGGACATGCTGGAAGAGGATCTAAAAATGCTACTAGTAGGAAGACACCCGAAAATCATAATTGGTGATCTTAACTGCAAATCGCAGGAATGGAACAGTAGGGTGGAAAATACCAATGGGAGAAGACTGAAGATTTATGCTGAAAAACTTAATGCAGTTGTGATAGGACCTGATACACCGACCTACATACCAAGAGTAAATGGACTACCCGATGTACTGGACATTGTCGTAATGAAAGACATCACTGAAGAAATCAGCATTGATACAATAGAAGACGGAACTTCAGACCACAATCCCATAGAATTCATAGTGGGACATGGCCCAAGAAACGAAGAAGAGACACAAACCAAGGATCGCACAGACTGGGAGAAATATAAGAATTTACTTCAGGAGAAAATCACGGAAATTCCCCAAATAAACACCCGGGATGAGTTAGATGAAGCAGTTGAAAAATTGGAAAATCAAATAAAAGAAGCCTATGAAGAAAGCACCAAGAGAATAAGGAAACCAATTCCGAAACATTCACATGGAGATACGCCAAGGGATATAAAGGAACTTATAAAAAAGAACAGAAGACTCAGGAAAATCTACAGAACAACAAAAAGAGAAGAAGACAAGAAGAAACTGAATAAGCATAGTCAGATATTGAAAAAAGCTTTAACAGAACTGCGTAATAACAGATGGCACCAGAGATTAAGGGAACTGAATACAATAGATCACTCGGCTTGGAAAATGCAAAAATGCTTACGACGAGAACGGACAGTTATACCTCCACTGCATGGAGCAAACGGAATGGTATATACGAGACTTGAAAAAGCCGAAGCACTTGCCGACTCAATTGAGAGAGAAGCCAGAATAAATTACAGAAATGATGATGACAATGAAGATCTAGAAGAAGAAGTGGAGGCAAACGAAGAACTGATGATGGAACCACCGGAAACCGAAATCATTCCAAAACCGGCTTCACCAACAGAAATCAAAGAGATAATAATGAAACTGAAAAACCGGAAAGCACCAGGAGAAGATAGGATAACGAATTATATGTTGAAGAAATTGCCTAGAAAAGGAATAGCAGCCTTGACGAATATAACAAACGGAGTGATGAGGACCGAATACTACCCAAAGAGATGGAAAACTGCAGAAATGATAGTTTTCAACAAGCCTGGAAAGGAACGGAAATTTCCTCAAAATTATAGACCAATCAGCCTATTATCAGCACTAGGAAAAGTCGTCGAGAGGGTTATCGCCAAAAGGCTGAATGAGGAAACAGAAATGTTGAAGATAATTCCACCCGAACAATTTGGATTTCGACGAGAACACTCGACTGAACTCCAATTACTACGGCTCATAGAATACGTCACCGAAGGAATGCAGACCAAACAGGCCACAGGATTAGTTCTGATGGATATCGAGAGAGCTTTTGATAGAGTATGGCACGAAGGCCTAATCTACAAGATGAAAAAAGCAGGATATTCGACCAAGCTATGCAAGATTATAAGGAACTATCTGAGGAATAGAAACTTTTATGTGAAAATAGATGGAGCAAACTCTCAAATCAGACAATTGGAAGCGGGAGTGCCTCAAGGATCGGTACTTGGACCTCTGCTTTATGTAATATACGTCTATGATATCCCGAAGAATGCTAGAAATATGCTCACATTGTACGCAGATGACACAGGAATAGCGTTCAGACATCGACGCCCAGAGATCATACACCGGAGACTGCAGGAAGCCATAGATGAATTACTCAAATGGTGCATCAAATGGAAAATCCAAATCAATGGAAGAAAGACTCAAGCAATATTACTGCAAAAGAGAAGATTGAGGATGGAAGAAAACCTTGAAGTTGATGGAGAAGAGGTTGAATGGAAAAATGAAGCAACATACCTAGGAGTGACGCTTGACAGAGGACTTACATGGAAAAACCACATCAAATGTGCAGTTGATAAAACAAAAGCCGCAATGAGTAAACTTTATCCACTCATAGGCAGAAGAAGTCATATGAATAAGAACATCAAGTTGACGATGATTAAAACAATTGCGCGACCACAACTCACATATGGATCGACGGCATGGGGCTTCGCAGCCAAGACCCACATCAAGAAAATACAGGCCACTGAGAATAAACTCCTTAGAATGGCGATGGACGTACCCTGGTTTGTTAGGAACAAACAAATCTACAAGGACTTGGAATGGGAACCAGTTACAGAATTTATGAAGAGAAAGGCGGAAAGGATATTCGACAAAGCCAAACAACATCCAAATGAGGAACTACGAAGATTAGTCGACTACGATCCAACGGAAGAAGCTAGAAGGTCAAGAACCTACTACCGAAGACCCAGAGATCAGGTAAGGATTTAAATGTAACCAAAGAAGAGCTTAACCTATAAAAGCTATAGGCAGCATACAAATATCAACACGACTATGATCGTATGAGAGTCCAGAAACCATAAGAGTCAACTGGTTAATAGGCAAAATGCCCGGAACCTATGAAGAAGCGGTTAAGGGTTTTTAGTGGGTCTCGAGCTCGGAGAGTGAGAATCCCCACACTGTTCCCCCTCAGGAGAGGGTGTGTTCGTCTGTTTGCAGATTTTCCCCCTGCTACACCAAAAAAAAAAAAAAAAAAAAAAAATGACATTGCTCAGTCCATGTCTCTATGTCTATGATGGTGAAGAACTGAAGTGAATTTAGAACTGTTCATCCTCGTAAATTGTTGTATACAGGAAGCATCCCTTGCATGAAGGACCTATTTAGGAAAAATTATGACCTTTATACGTCCATTCAAAGATTCCAATTGCTACTCCTTCAATATATTCAGAATTGCAAAGGTTTTAGTGATTTGATTTTGGGAATTGAGTAACTGTCAAATTATTGTTTGGAAAGTCAAAGTTTCATGAAACCTGCTGTGAGTGTTTTGTTCATTCAAAAGCAATTTGTTTATTTTGTCACAAAGAGACAATATCATGAAGAAATCATAAAAAAGGAAAAAAGAAACTATACGGGCCAACACACAGGTCTTGTATTATACTTCTGTAAGTTTTTTTTTATTGTAGTTCTGAAAATTCCGTAGATAGTATGTGAGTAACTGAAATGTGTATGCTGTGATGGTATATTGAATATTGGTTCATATTAATTTCTGATATAAATTGTACAAATTCAACTAAGTTTATAATATCAAAACAACGTATTGCGCAAAAATAAAACCTATAACGTTTAGCAGATTACAAGAGTTGTCCTAGTAAAAGCCCTATTCTTTGTCTATAATTTCAAATTTTTGTAAAGTTTTATAAATCGCAAATAAAAATGTAGAACATCCAGCAAAATATTTCATTGATATCAATTGATTCCAAATAATGTTCAGATGAAAACTAACTTTCTGATCAAACAAAAAAAAATCATAATTTTGTTTTGTCTTTCAGGATGTTTGTTTTCTGGTCTCAACAAAGTCGATATTAAAATTCAATACAAGGAATAGAATTTGAATTTCGCGCCCCTCAATTATAAAACAGAAAACTGTTATTGAACAGTTTTTTTGTATTGACAGTACGTTTCCAACGCCATCTCATTGTCAAATGTGTTTTTACTGGCCAAAATGTAGTCGGTTTTTATAGTACTAGAGATATGAGGGCGTTTCCCATCTTCATTCTGCTCTATAATGTTTGCACTAATCATAACGTTGCTACGGAATAAAATAACCATGTTCCTTGATCAAAAAGTAGGTATTGTTCTTGATGTCTTAATTTTAAAAATTGCCCTTTGAAAAATCGTATTTCCGTTCAGGAAGTAGCTATTGACGTGTATTACAGGAAAATATTAAGAGGACATCAGCCTACAAAAACTCATTCAAATATCCATCATTGCGTCACTAATTATCTGCACAGGGTGTCGAAATCAATGCACACCTTAAAAATGTTATTTCAAAATGAATTTGGAGAAAAAAATTTCTGTCCGGTATTTTTTGTCCAGGAGTGTATAAGCTTTATTTCGGCGTTGAACTGAACAAAATATAGATATTTTGTGTGGCGCTGGTTCAATCTTCGGTATATATATATATATATTCTTTTGAATGTCAGCAATACATTTTTAGTTTCAAACAATATAGCATATGTATGAGTTTTAGCAAAGGTTAGTGTAACGGGGTACCATACAATTTAGAGTATAATACAGGAGCTTAGGGAAAAACCTCAGTAAAAAAACCCTGTCTCCCCGTGAGAAGTGTAGTGATGACAAATTTGTTTACAGAATAAGCTTCAAATACTGAAGGGCTTCCTTTACATTGACATAAAAAATTTCTTTATCCTCTTTCCATTTCGAAATAATATCTGAAACAAAGAAACAGAGCATAAAACGAGAAAAAAGGCGAATAATAAAGCCTTCATCCTAACTTATTTCAAGACTTGATGATGACTGAAGAAAAAAAAAATAATCATAGGTAGGGGAGAGTTCCTTTGAATTGGTCGGCCCATGAACCGGACGCTACAGTTTTCTACTACACTCGAAAGTAATTTAGCATCCTTTACGTAAATCCCATTTTCGCAACTAGGCGCGAGCCACAGGGTCAGCCATTTTCCAAGAGATCTCGATCGATGTTGCCAAAATGGAATTACATAAAGGATGCTAAATTACTATCGAGTGTAATAGAAAACTGTAGCGTCCAGTTCAAGGGCTGTCCAATACAAAGGAACTCTCCCCTACATAACTTGTTTTCCAATTGCATTGGGAGGAATATCATCTCTGCGTCAAAAATCTTCTGCTGATCTTGGTGGAGGATCACCCTCGTCGTTAGAAATGCCTTCAGTACTCAAATTAATAATAGCCAAATCTTACTTTTGACTGGGAGGGTCTTTCGACCAGGTCCAGTCTTCCAAGTGATGATTCTTCTTTTCTTCAGTTGTTCGAGGAACGCTACAGGACCCTTATATTGAGGAATCATCTCCCATAGATATACCAGTGGTTATTCAGTAGAAAATTGAAAAAATGGGGAAGAAATTAAAAAAAACTTCTGACACTTTATTGACAATTCTTCGGTAAAACGAATAATTGTGAATATGATATGTGATATGATGACAAGCACGATTTGGGGCTCGAATTATGCCAGAATCTGCTTTCAATATCAACGAAATATTTTCATCAAACATCAAAATACGTAACTTTCGAAACATTCTCGAAAGAAAAAAGTGATATTATTTTATGGAGAAACTCAGATAGAAAATTCCAATATGATGGAAATAGCCCGATGAATTCTACAATACTATTCATCATTACTGATATTACCATTGAGGGTTCGTATCATAATTACTAATTAGTTAAGCTGGAGAGTATATTGATGTAGGATAATCATGAGTTGTGTAACATGGTAATACATGTTGCTATCTGTTTAATGTCCAAAATTTGTGTAGGTATAGATGCACATCATGTGGAAGATTGATGCAAACGATTTGAGAGTCGAGATCTCATTGAATCGCGGAGTAGTATACTTTGAAAATCACAAAATGTCTTCATTGAAACATTGGTACACACTTGAATTCACAAGTATCTCGAAATTTTAGCTCGTTTTGAAATACTCTAATATTAAGTTTCAAACGCGTTATTCTGATGATACAGGATCTTTGTAATAATTGATTTTAACATGACAGTGAGCGTCAAACATAATATATCTATTTACCAATAATGATAACACGCGTTCTATGTTATGAAAAAAGTAAAGCCAAATTGCTGGCAGGAATTGACTAACAGGCACGCGCGAATTAGAAATTCGAAAATGACAATCAAGATATTGGTTAGTTTATTTTAAGATGTCTGAAACAATGGTGTAATCTCTGATTGGATTTTGTTTCATGTTTTTCGGGGATATGAGATCAATTTAATTTTTTCCACTATAGGTATAGCTTTTTTTAAATTTGAATATATTCCTACGACTTACAAATGTAATGTTTCGAGAAAGAATAAAGAACTTTCATTTCTTCGACATACCGTTCACTTTTCTGGGTGGAAACTACACCTTCAGAATTCGGTATGGTTGAACTAACACATTATGTTGTTGGAAATTGAGGCAAAACCAAATCTCAGATGAACGGGCGGGACGGATACAGCTAACAGTTTTATAGCAACTTCAGCAAGGCACTGTATTGGAAATACCTACGTTATGTGGATTGTGAGCATATATTAGGTAAGCCCTTTTGCAACAGCCAAGAATTTACTCTAGAATTCATGCGCCGTGAATTCTTCACCGTTACATAAGCACTTTCGGTAGAATTCACTGTTCAGTTGCATGCAAAATAATCTCTGCCGTTTTCTTACCAAAATTTGGTAGAAAATTCTCTAGTGAATTCTCCAGAGAATTCTCGGCTCTTACAAACGGGCTTTAAGAAACAAAATAAATCCATCCGAGTCTGTTCTATGAATATTCTTCACGAGTGTAGTGTGAACTCCGTTTCGTTTTTTGATATTTCGCCAATCAACTATGTTTTATTGAAATCAAATTGAATTCCCCTCACAGCTAACAGAGTAGAAGAATAGTACTCCTTCGACAGTGTTGAAATATCTGCACATTTGTTTTTTCAACGAAAATATCAGTATAAATCATAAATATTCATTTATTATTATATAATTTACTGACACTTTATGGTTTGTATATATAAAGTTCTTGTCTTCTGTATCTTCATTCACATTATTTTGTGGACTATAGAAATGTTAATACAACAACAAGAAAAAGGGAACCTTTCTCTTATCCCTATCGACCCTATCCTTCTTTAGCAATGTCAGAAAAGTCACCCCTTTATTTTGGGATTAAGTTGATGAATTCTATTCCCTATGAAATATGAATTTTAAGACAAATGAAAACTCAAGAAAACCCTTCATGAGTTTATTATAAAGTGTGAACCATATTCATTGTTTGAATTTTTTAGATTTTGTAAAGCAAAATTGTGACACTGACGAATTTTATTTTTATTGTATTTGTACAATATTTCTTGAGTTGAATATCTATCTATCTATGTAAACGATCGAGGTTGCAGATTACTCTTATCAGTGATCGATATCAACGCAGAACAAAATAAAAAGAAGAAGAATCATTGGTCTTTCGTTGGTAGAACAAGGATAGAACGAAGCAAATGACATGGTGGCGTCACGAAACAAATCCCTTATCCCCGATCTGAAAAAATGTTGATGATGATGAAGTACAGTTTCTCATCAAAAGAGCATGCTTCAATGTAAAAATTAATATTCTCGTATTAGTATCTGAAAACAAAAATCAATCTATAATAAAAAATTTTTTGAATATGAGCAACTGGTATTTACTGATCACTAAAGTTGAATTTTATAGATATGTTGAAATATAATTAATTAATGTCAAACAAAAGATACAATTCAGAAGATTTTCGAAAATTGATTTTCGTCTGATTAAGAGGTCTGATATAGACTGATAAAGTTCTTTATTTTCAGTTCATTGTTAGTCAACAATTTTTTCTAGTTGATTCTCTCCTGACAAATTAGTGCAAGAATTTACGTTTACGCAGGAGCAAATCGTTTATTTACCTTTTTTAATTGATTTTGTTCCTAAAAAGTTTCAGGAAATGCAGAATCCTCCCAGAATTAATTTCAATCGATATCTGGTTACACTTAAGTTTAGCCAGCTGAAGATAGAAGAAACTAACATTAGCAGATACCCGAAGCTAAACCTAAGTTCAGCCGGCTAATTCACACCTATCTTTAGCCGTAACATATATATATATATATTTTTTTTTTTTTTTTTTTTTTTTTTTTCACCATCTAGGGTTCTGGTTACTAAGAGGAACCGGGTCATATCTGACCAAAATTCTCTTAGGTCGTTGTCAGGAACATTCTCACAATCCTAGCTGTCCACAGGATCACTTCCTTCTGTGCTATGCTAATGAGGTTCAAATCAAGTTCTAAAGATTGGGTATTATCGACTAAGTGGCTTTCAACAAGTCCGTTGGTAGTAATTATCAAGGGGAGAATTGAGATCGTCTTCAACTGATACATTTCTTTCATTTCAAATGCAAGATCGTGATATTTGTTCAGTTTTTCGGAATACGCTCTACTAATGTTGTCGTCAGCTGGTACTGTTACATCTATTATTGTAACTTTTCGTTTTTCTTTGTCAAACAGTATGATGTCAGGTCTGTTATGTGTTATCATTCTATCCGTTTCAACTGAGTTGTCCCAGTAAAGTTTGAAGCCTTGGTTGTCCAGTACAGTTGCAGGTACGTACTCGTGTATTTTCTTTGTGGAGTTTATGAGACCTGTTTTGATAGCAATGGCTTGATGATACACCTTCGCCATTGCGTTATGGCGGTTCGTATATTCTTTTGGTGCTAGAATGGAGCAAGACGACGTGATATGCTGGATTGTTTCAAGAGCTTGACAGCATTTACGGCATCTATCGGTAAGTATATTTTTTCCAGTTATGTGTTTTAAATATGCTCTTGTTGGTATGACTTGATCTTGTATTGCAGTAATGCGTCCTTCTGTTTCTGGAAACAGGTAGCCCGAAGTGAGGTAAGTAAGTGAATGTTGTTGGTTGACTCTTTTCTCTTTCAGCGCTGCTGGGTATCTTCCATGTAGAGGTTTGCTATGCCATTCTTCAGACATTGTTTCAAGCGTCAACATCCGAGGTGGGTCCGTCGTACTTCTTAGATTCAGGGCCGTGATGTTATGGTCTTCTCTGCATATCGTCTTGAAGAACGGTGAGTTTCTTGAATGAAAGTATTTTCTGAGTTCGTTCACCGCCTTTTGATGAGTGATTTCGATATTCTGTAGGCCTCTGCCACCAGAGTGTCTAGGCATGTACAGTCTATTGACAGATGCGTGGGGATGGTGGATACCATACTTGCTCATGAGCACTCTTACTTTAGTATCGATCGCTTTTAGTTCTGTATTAGACCATTTTATAACTCCGAAGGAGTAGGTTAGACTAGGTACCGCCCATATATTTATTGCCGTGAACATAGCTTTAGAGTTCAGCTTGCTTTTAAGAATTTTTTTAACTCTATCGAAGAATTTTTGTTGAAATGAAGCTTTCGCATCTGATGTTCTTATTTCTAGAGCTTGCTGAACTCCAAGGTATTTGTAGGTTTCTTCTGGTGCGAGTCTCTGGATCGCTATTCCATCCTGTACGAGCATTTCTTCCCCATCCACTAGTCTTCCCCTCTTTACGTGTATTACGGCACATTTGTCCAAGCCCATTTCCATTCTTATTGTCTGCGAGAATGAAGCTACTATTCTCAGTAATCTCATTAGCTGTTCTTCATTTGTGGCATACAGTTTTAAATCATCCACATATAATTGATGGGTAATTCGGATGTTTTTTATTTTATCTATGGCATATCCATAATTGCCTTCATTAAGTAGTTTGCTCAGGAAGTTGAGTGCCAGGCAGAACCAGAGTGCACTGAGTTTATCGCCCTGAAAAATGCCACGCTTGATTTTTATCTCAGCTGTTTTAATATTTTCCTGTTTATTGCCAAAACTCAGATGTGTCCTCCATGTTTTCATTAGATATTCCAGAAGGTTTATAATATTTTGTGATACGCCATAGAGTTTAAGGATTTTTAGCAGCCAAGAGTGCGGTACCGAGTCAAATGCTTTCTTATAGTCTATCCAAGCAATTGATATATTTCTCATTTTCTTCTTCGCTTGTTTCGTTATTAGGCAGTCGATGGTGAGGAGTTCTTTGCATCCTTGGGCGTTTTTTCTGCATCCGTTTTGTTCACGCGACAATATTTGATGTTTATTCACATGTCTCCATATATGTTTAGTTAGTACTCCAGTTAGAAATTTGTAAACTGTTGGTAAGCATGTGATCGGGCGGTATTTCTTTGGGTCATTTATGTTGTTACCTTTGGGTATCATGTGAGTCACTCCCGCGGTAAAGGCGTTCGGTACGGTTGTTGGGTCATCAAGCGCCTTGTGAAACAACACTGCCAGCTGTTGATGCGTCGATTTGAAGTTTTTCCACCAATAGTTATGTATTTTGTCTGATCCCGGTGCTGACCAGTTGTTTGACTTCTTCATAACTTCCCAGACATCCTCAACAGTTATTGCTACCTCATCCATTGTATATCGGTGTATTTCATTCTCAGCGTTCTTTATCCAGTACGCATCATCATCGTGCTGTTCTTCCTGCTCCCATATTCTCTTCCATGTATCATACATGTTTTTTTCGGTTGGATATTCTCCCTCTAAATTTTCAACTGGCTCAAGAGATCGAAAGAATTCCTTTTGGTTTTTGTAGTATAGCTGATTGTTCTTAAATCTTTTCACTCTATCATTATATCGTTTGATACGATTGCCAAGTGATTTAACTTTTTGTTTCAGCCTGTCATCTACAGCCAAAAGTGATAATTGGAGGGACTCAGTTGAAGATTTTGGGTTTATCTTAAAATCCTTGATGATCTGGTTGATGCCTTTTATAACCCTTTTAGTTCGTACTCCGTTATTGAGGTAAGTATGTAGTGTCCCAATTTTCTTTCGCATAACCTTTATTTTTCTTTCCAGTCTGGTTTTCCACGGTGGCGTAGAAACGATCGGATTTGCAGCCATGGGGAATTCACCTATTTTCATTCCGAGCTCTTCACATATCGTTATTGCCCCTGCATAAACGTAATCTACCATCGTTTGTAGGGTTGTGTTTGGTGTGATATGAGTTTCCAACAACAGGTCCACTCTCTGTACACATTCTAGTAGCTTCTTCGATCCTTTCATCCTCGGGATTTTTGGTCTATTTTTCGGTGAAAGGCCATAATATTTGTAAATATTTTTGAGGAGGTTGCGTTCTAGTTTCGTCGTTCTCATACTAATCTGGTACCCGTTTCTCTCCTCTTCATCATCCTCAAGCTCATCTTGTTCATTGTCTGTAGCTCCCCTTGGTATGAAGCTTTCTTTTATAGTATCCAATTCGGGGATATATATATATATATATATATATATATATATATATATATATATATATATATATATATATATATATATATATATATATATATATTATACAAATGAACACTTTTTCTTGCAAGTGAAATTGATATTCACTGGAAAATATCTGTTTTTCATTGAAATATAAGTATTTCGTATTTTTCTGCGAGCAGCGATCGTTCTCCCTTTCCCTATACTCTTCAAACACCTTGTTAAGAAGCAGTACAGTACAGAGTAGTTCAAAGTCAAAGCCAACAACCATGTTAAAATCATTTGTGAAGGAACTGAATAACAAATAGAAGCTAGTATATAAGCAGGAAATACACTTTTCAGATATTATATATTAGCTTCAGTTCGACGGCAGTGAAGTTGAAAACGATCACATGGCGGTGAGTTACATCGAATCAACAGAGCATAGAAGAAACCTGTCACTTGAATTGTATTACTTTCCCTAAAATCCTGGAGATGCATGAGAGTAGATAGAAAGTGGAATCCCACATTTAAAATCTCCCGTTTAAAAACAGATAGGCCCTGAGGGCCATGAAGCAATTTCATTCAGGTATGGGAATCCCAGAAATACGAATCTATCCCCCGACTATACGCTTCAGGAATCTGGACTAGAGAAAAAAGGGGCACGAAAAGTATGGAAAATTCCAGAATTTTTTCCTCTTAATGAGCTCGGAAGCGACGGAAGGGACTCGGCATTTTATTAATTCGATAAAAATGCAAATGCAGCGGAAACGACTGAACTTCCCTGACGATAAGGCACTGAATAGATCGATAACTTGGTTTTACACTCCTTTGAACGGATTTCGTTGGAATTTCCACATAGTTAGAGTTCTAGGAGTCAGTTTACAAGGATTTACAGCGAACAAGAATCTTCTGAAGATGCGAGCGTGGTTATGCAGTCTTTATCTATAAAATTCTTGCAGATTGAGACCTTTGTTTTCGATGATGAAAATACGTTCGAAGGTCAAGTGAATACATCAAAAATTACTAGTGTCGGTTTTTTCTAAAACCTTCTTCAGAAAAAAATAAATTCAGATCATGAATAGAGAAGATTTACCCCGGGTTTTATAATCAACGCTTGATTGACGCATAGGCGTCAGTTTGTTTTCAATCGATAATTCAGTCATGATAATTCAGAATATCATCATCAAATTAAGATGTTAATATGTCCATTCAATTATTCTCATTTGCTTCTTCTTCAATATATTTAGAAATGATTTCATTGATTTCGTTTTAGAGATCGAGTGACTGTCAAATCGTTAATCGGACAGTTTTTGAAACCCGCTATTAATATCGATGTTACGACGTTATGAACAAGGACCAAAGATGACGAAGGAATTTACGAGAGGTCTAAGATGTCTGAAACTACGGAGTACTCACTGATTCGATTTTGTTTCATTTTTGTCAGGGATATCGAATCAGTTTCATTTTTTCCACTGTAGGTAACGCTGTTTAGAATTTGACAGAGCATTGTCAATTGATATTTGAAAATAATTTGAATACTTTACTACGACTCACGAATATTTTGTGTTTATAAGCGACTATGCGTATGTGAAAATGTATTTGTTTCGAGAAAAGGTTTAGAACATTCATTTATTCAACATGCCGTTCAGTTTTCTGTATGGACAATCGAGAACTACAACTAAGAATTCGGTGTTGCAGGAATTTGAGGCAGAACCAAATCAGAAGGAAATATTCGGGACGGATATAGCTGCAACTTCGGCAATATTTCAACGGCACTGTATTGGAAATACGTAATGTGATGTGAGCGAGTATTAAAAAACAAAAATACATGAATCAATTCGACCCTTTTCTTCAAATATTCTTCACGAATAGGTATAGTGAAAATTCCCTTTCCCTCAACTGAATCTATTGGATATTTGACCAATCAATCGTGTTTTAATAAAATCATGAATACAATTTGTCAAACAGAAATTATCTTAAAGAATAATTGTAAATACTCCTTCGAACCTTCTATAGGAGGTTATTATAATAATATTGTCAGATTTGTTTTTCTACCGAAAATTAAACTGTAAATCACAAATATTCCTTAACAGCTGACAAAATGAGCCAGTTTATATTTTGAACTCGTTGATCGATATTCGATATCAACGCAAAACAAAATAAAACAAGAGAGTATCATTGGACTTCCTTTGGCAGAACAAGGATAGAACGAAGCAAATGACATGGTGGTGCCGCCACGAAACTGATCCCATATCCCCGATTTGCTGAAATGTTGATGCTTGCAAAAAGTGAGAAGTGCACACACCAGTGGCTTAGACATATTAGAGAGGTCTAAGGAGATCTTATTAAGAAAATAATAATCAATCAAGCAAAGAGAAAGCATTGTTGAATCTGTGAAAGTTTAGGAAAACATGGTTGATGGCATCTGATTTCTTTGTGTATAAATAACAAAGATGGTTTAAAAATGAGTGAGGTAAATTTAAATGGAAGTTCAAATGATTATGTACCAGAATGTCAAAAAAGCTTCCTTCAGTACCACTAATTCGTCTCAGCGTTACCCTGAATAATGAAAAAATATTTATGTCACACAGTTTACGCCAAAATATTTTTTGTTTGGAAAATATTCATCCTTACTACCAACAGTTTTCAGAGAACAATATGATTCAGAAAAAGATAGGGAAAGAGCTTTCCATAATTCACAACGAAATCATAATGTGAATAAAGCTAGAGTAGACAACAATCGTAAAGAAAAGATTTTCAACATAGGGGACCGTGTTCATATTGAAAATTGTAATGAACTCAATCGAAACAAGCTGGATGAAAGAAGGATATAAAACAATAAAAAATAGAATAACACAATCAATTTACGAACTCAATATGCCCGTAGGTCGATCTCAATCACAATATTTTTATATAAGTAAAATTTTAGCTTCTGTAAATTAAATACTTAAGGAGGGGAGGTTGATACAGAGCATTACAATCTTTAACAGCAAACAATAGTTATAGCATGTGTATGAGATACAGTTTTAGCAGAGGTTAACGTAAACGGGGTACCATGCAATTTGGTATATTATACAAGAGCTTAGAGAAAAAACCCTTTCTCCCCGTGAGTGTAGTGAATTGTGAGAAATGAAATTGTTCACGAAATAAGCTGAAATATTTTTTATTGAAGGGCATCTCGCACTGCAAAAATTGATCATTTCTTCGACAAAAAGGAAAATCCGAGACACCAGAAACTTTTATCTGAAATAGAGAGAAAACAAAAGCAGAAGAAAGAAAAATAATAAAATAAGATTCAATATGTCAGATTCATCTAATAAAATTGACAACCCAATACAAAAAAGATTCGGAAACTCCATGTATAGCCCTAAAACCATCCTGAAATTTATAAATCCGACAATGATGAACTAGATGATTTATCGTTTCTTCTGGTTCCCCGCATTCACAACTAGGCTTTCAACTGAATTCCACCTTAAAAGTTTATTATTGCAACGTCCGCGACATGTTCTTATACGATTCAGAATACCCCATATTTTCCTGAGAAGATCAAAACCAGGAACTCTATTCGAGGGATGTGTAACAAATTATTTGTTGAAAATAGTGCACGTATTCCATTCAGACTGCCAAAGGTCTTTGTCCCTCATATTCGAATTAAAAAAAGAGTTGGAATATAAAGGTTTACGCTACTTCAGTCTTGGAATCGTATTTTATGGAATTTAGGATAAAATTACAAACGAGTAGGGAAAGGGTTGAAATTTATTCCAGGATTTCATAACCGTCTGTGTACGAATATGAGGGGGTACAATGTTTGAAAGAAATGGTAACCATTGAATAGGTGAAGATCTAATAGTTCCAGTTATAGTTCTCATGGAAAGATTCAGCTGTGCATCAATTTTTTACACATGAGCATTTTTTATAGTTAGTAGATTCCGGAGTAAAGCAACCTATCTAACCTACTTTTCGCGTTTTCAAATTTCGCCACCAGGTGGCTTGGAGATGAACTAAATAGACAATTAATATTGTATTTTATATTATATTTGTGACAGTAGAAATCGTAGAGGAACTTCGTTGTCAGACTATCAAAACTGCCCCCTTGATACTCATCGATGGTTGAGTTATGCGGTACTGATGAGCTTCAGTAAGAGCGAAAATAATTACGAAAACACTGATCCGATTAGTGCGAAAACCGATTCTCTCATTTTCACTGAGCTGTGCGTTCTGTGTACACCAGCGAATCGACAGATACCACTAATCCATTTGCGATTGATCGCTGAATTCAATTCCGTTGTGTGTCGAGTATAGAATGATTTCGCTCAGAGGATCAAATCTGACAATGTGGAATTAACAGGAATCCAAACAGTTTCGATTGATCGTGTTATAAACACATCCGATGTTATCTTTATAACATAATTTCATGAACTAACTCAATGAGATGATCATGAAATACTACTTGGTCCAAAAATATTAATTAATGCAATGTTGATAAAATCCATCAGTTTCAACTAATGCATACAAATAGTTTCTAGATTAACGACAGTCTACCTTACAATCCTTTACGTGTATGGAGGTAATTAGTCCATCTCTATTGTTGATTAAATTCGTCCGTACATGAGAACGCTTCCATGGACGTTCACGACAATGGAAGTTGGAGGGAACGGACAACACATTGGACATTGAGTTGGTATTTAATTCGGTATTCGAGTTTCAGTCAGCGTATAATGATAGCTGTGAAACTATCAGTGAAACCAATAATTTATTCATGAACGTTTAGAAGATGATCTCTGATATATAGTAATTGAGTTGCGAATCAATATACAGTGCAGCCAAACGACAAAATTATTGGGTTAGACTGATCACAATTATTATAGTAAACAGTGTCATAACATCACCAAGTCATAATTCGTTACTTTGAAGTTCTGTTCAAAAAAAATGGAAGAAGATATGAGAAATTTAGATCCCTACATTTGGCTTCACTGTGAATCTCATGAATTTTATGAAGTTTCCTAATCTTTTTCGAATTGGGTTGTGAATTTCATGTCTATCTGACATACAGATCGATTCTTAGATTCGTACAAGTATTTTAACAGTAGATTCTTTAGGTCAAATTAACACATTTTTCCTATATTATATGAATATACCATATGAAATATGGTATATTTCTGGACTGGATCAACAGTTATCTTACTAATAGAAAAAATTATGTTCAAATCAACAACTATGAATCTCAAGAATATGAGTCTGATCTAGGCGTACCTCAAGGATCGGTTCTTGGACCGCTGCTCTTTATACTCTTCATTAATGAGTTGCCTGATTATATTATTGCTTCTATAATAATTCTTTTTGCCGACGACACTTCCGTAGCAATCAAAGCAATTAGTTTAATGGAACTTAAATCACTCTGTGAAATTGTAATTCAGAGCCCCATTGATTGGTGTCACAAAAACTCATTAATAGTTAACTTTGATAAAACCCAAATAGTTAAATTTCAAATTCGTGACCAAGCTTCTGAACCTTTTGTTATTGTAAACCAGAATGGTAATTTGCAGTCAACGGAATGTGTGAAATTTCTGGGCTTGTATTTGGACACACATTTGAGATGGCATGATCATATCGATCACATTTGTAAAAAAATCAACAGTTCATACTATGCAATATTGCGACTAAAGAGTGCACTTCCAGCTGATGCTTTGCTGGGTATTTATTACAGTATGGCTTACAGCCATTTGAGTTATAATGTTGTGTTATGGGGTAACTCAACAAATAGCATTAGGGCGTTCAGGGCCCAGAAAAAAACAATCCGACTTATTTTCAACTTAAGACCTCAGGATTCATGTAGACCAGTTTTCAAGGAACATAAGATTTTGACTTTCCCCTGTATTTACATCTTACAGTGTCTTTTATATATACGTTCTAATTTGAATCATTTGAATAAGTGTTCCGACTTCCATGAATATGAGACGAGACATAAGGAAATACTGTGCATACCAAAACATAACACTGCCAAGTATGAATTGTCACCATCATTCACAGGCATCAAACTTTATAATAAATTGCCCAACTCTTATAGAATTATGAACGATAGGCAATTCAAAAATCATGTTAAATCATTACTGCTTGATAAATGTTTCTATAGCATACCTGAATTTTTTTTGTATAAATTTTGATTGATTAGTTTATTTTTCTCTCGATCTATCGAGTTATATTCTTCTTGTACGTGTCCTATACATTTTTTTTCAAATGTCTGAAAGGATTGAAATATATTATTATTATTATTATTATTATATCTACCTTTTTGGTAGGTCAGGGATTTGGCCCTGATAAAAATCTTTTCATTTTAAGTTTTAATAATGAGTTGTACCACCCCTGGAAAAACAAAATTACCTTCAGAATAACTAGCTAAATCTGTGACACCAGACATCTGTGGATCTATTAAAAAGAGTTGCATTCGGTTAAAATACCAAATTTCGAAGATATTTTTTATTTTTGAACTCGAAAATGGCGCATTATATGAGAAAATATGATGAATACTTTTATTTTACAAAACGTTCAAATACTCATTAGATAGCATCCAACTTAGTTCCAAGAGTTGGGTTCTTTGAATTTTTGTTATTTTATGGTACGCAATGGTCGAGAAATAACGAGCATAACGAGAAAACTGAAAGACACGGCTGATATCTTGTGTTCGAAAAAGATCGAATAAATTATAACAATATTCCGATATTCATTCCATCAGATAAAACCGTTTGTTTAATAGAACTAAAAATAACATTTTTTTATGGTTTTTCAACAGCCCGTATCTTTTAAACCGTGCCGATTCGGGAAAAATGGTGAAAAAAATTATGTGTTTCTTTTCACCTTTACAATTTGTTAGAATATTTCTACGAGACAAAAAGAAAAAATAAATTCATTGTACCATATTTTTCTGATTTTGTAACTTGGAGAAGATTGCCTAGATTTTCCTTTTCTTCGTGGAGAGGATCAATTTTTGCAGTGCGAGATACCCTTCGATGTAAAATATTTTATCTTATATTGTATATACAGGGTGTTTGGTGCCTGGACCGACAGGATAAGTTATTTCTGAGTTTTTTTTTATCACCCGGAATCTTGCCCTTAAAACGTCATAAATTTTTTTTTGTGATGTAATACTACAAAATAACTCATGTTTGTATCCTCATTCTGAATGAATTATTTCATGATACAATTATTAAAAAAAATCTTCTGAGCTTTCAAAGTCGGAAATCTGTGTAAATGTTATGGAAAGTGACAACTTTTAAGGTCATTACACTTTTTAGTTTTTTTGTAATGACCTTAAAATTTGTCACTTCAACACAGATTTCCGAAATTGAAAGCACGGAAGTTTTTTATTTCATTCAAATTTTATCAAGTAATAATTTAATTGAAATCGGGATACATTGTAGAATACAAATTTGAGTTATTTTGTGGTATTACACCACAAACAAAAAATTTATGACGGTACAAAGGCAAGATTATGTATGATTTGAAAAACAACTAAAAAATAACATATCTAAACTACCGTGACAGTTTGGACATAGGATCTATAGGGGAAAACGAGCACATTACCTCCCAACCTCCCAAAAAATCCTGTCGTTCCATGCACCAGAAATCCTGTATATATATACTGTTAGAAATGAAACTCAAGAATTCCAAACTTAATCATTTATTTTCGTGAACACAAGAAATATCGAGCGGCTTGTACATCCGAGCACGAAGGGATCTTCAAATCGAATTGCCTGAGTACCACAGCTTCAAATCTCGGCTGTCATTTATGTTTACTCAGCGCTTATCCCCTTTGACCGGCAGCGGCTCACCATATTCGTGTATTCGATTTCTTACACGGCCTTCCTGACAACTGCGACGCTCTCGACGCATTTTTCTCCAGAAGACCTATCTGTGAAAAAGAAATATTATTTTTTCTTTCACCTGGCTCAACCACTCACGGGACTGAGACCCAGAGACATACAATTCAGTGATAATCTCGATCATCACTCTGCTCTTATCAAATTATACTCGTAAATACCTCAGCTATCAATCAGCTGTACCACTTGCTGGTCAGAGTCTCACATAATCAAAATTATATCTGTAATGACCTCAGCCATTACCCTGCTCTATCACTTACGTTACAAAGACAGACAAATATCGAAATTACACCTGTAAAGACATCAGTCATTTCTCAGCTCTACCACTAACGGGACAGAGACTGACAAAAATCAAAATTATACCTGTAATGACCTCAGCCATCACTCAGCTCTACCACCAAGGGTACAGAGACTGACAAAAATCAAAATTATACCTGTAATGACCTCAGCCATCACTCAGCTCTACCAATAAGGGTACAGAGACTGACAAACATCAATCAAAATTATACCTGTAATGACCTCGGCCATCACCCAGCTCTACCACTAACGGGACAGAGACTGACAAAATCAAAATTGCACCTGTAATGACCTCAGCCATCACTCAGCTCTACCACTAAGGGTACAGAGACTGACAAAAATCAAGATCATACCTGTAATGACCTCGGCCATCACCCAGCTCTACCACTAAGGGTACAGAGACTGACAAAAATCAAAATTGTACCTGTAATGACCTCAGCCATCACTCAGCTCTACCACTAAGGGTACAGAGACTGACAAAATCAAAATTGTACCTGTGATGACCTCAGCCATCACTCAGCTCTACCACTAAGGGTACAGAGACTGACAAAATCAAAATTGTACCTGTGATGACCTCAGCCATCACTCAGCTCTACCACTAAGGGTACAGAGACTGACAAAATCAAAATTGTACCTGTAATGACCTCAACCATCACTCAGCTCTACCACTAACGGGACAGAGACTGACAATGCAATAACAGCATTAATGTTTCTACTCTAACCTTCTCTTTCAACTGAGTCACTTTCTGACTCCAGAAAATCCAATACTTCATTCATGTCAACATTCAAAGCCCATTGTGTAGGCCATCGTCTGAGCTGCTCCTTGGCTGCTTTCGTCACGATGTTCGTGCCAACCTTCTTAATTTCATAGCGTCCATTATCCAGGCAGTTCACCACCTCGTATGGACCCAGAAACTCATAATCGCTTTTACTAATGTGCATCTGAGAATCACGGTGCATCAGCACAAAGTCACCAGGCGAGTACTGAACGTTATCTCTTCTTCTCTTATTAACATCGTTCAGATCACGTGTCGAGGACAATTTTTCTGCTACTCGCTGTCTATCCAAATCTCGGTTTCTTATTGAAGACAGATCCTTTGACACATTTTTCAATAACGCCTGTATCAATGGTGTCGAACTTTGGATTCCCAGGAGTAATTGCAGTGGAGTCAAATTAGTTGATTTCTGCACAGTTGTGTTAAGAACAAGCTGGATTTTCCATAAACCACTCGGCCATTCTGCCTTCACTCGAGTTTCAATTCTCAATAAATTCCTAATGGTTCTCATATAGCGTTCCACCTGTCCATTTCCTCTGTGTATGTCTGGCGTAACATAATGATGCTCGATATTCCAATTTTCCAGATACTTTGGAAAAGTTGTATTCTTGAACGACGTAGCGGCATCCATTATAACTCGTTTAGGGGTTCCAAATAATGATAACACAGTTTCTAATTTTTCACGAGTTTCTGCGGTGGTCACACTTTTCATTGGCATCAAAATGCAATATTTCGTAAAACTATCAACGATAACCAAAATGTGCTTGTAACCGTCAGTAGACACAGGTAGTGGTCCTAAACAATCCAAATGTAAGGTGTGAAATGGTTCTTTGGGAATCTCTACTGGATGTACAAAACCTTGTAGTGGTCCTGTTCTTGTCTTTTTTACTGCACATATTACACAATGCCTAACATAACATTTGATGAAGTGTCTCATTCGTGGAAACCAAAAATTTTCAGCTATCGACTGGTAAGTTTTGTCATCGCCGATATGACACTGCTCGTCATGGAAGATACGGAGTAACCCTAAGCGACTTTGTCTAGGAACAAACCACTGCAGATTCATTGTTCCATCTGGGTTGTGATGCTTGTGGTACAACATTCCATCCTTTTCAGTGTATTGGTTAGAGTCGAGATCTCCATTCCTTAGCTGTTCCAACAAGTTTTGAACTTCCTCGTTTCCCTTCTGTTCAATGTAAGCCCAGTTATTATGCGAAACTCGACGTATTGTGTTTACAGGATTTCTACTCAGATAATCCACATGTGGAAGGTTGCTTCCTTTACGGTACTTTATCTCAAAATCGAAATCTTGAAGGTAAACCCACCAGCGGGCTATTCGAGGAATAAGATCCTTTTTAGTAGCTGTTGCCTTAACGGAATTGCAATCTGTGACTATGGTGAATTTGATCCCAAGCAAATAAGTTCGAAAGTGTTTGAGTGCTTGCACTATTGCCAGAGTTTCTAACTCGTATGAGTGATACTTCGATTCACTGTCTGTTGTCCTTTTACTAAAGTAAGCTACAACCTTTGGCTGGTTTTCATGTTTTTGTATAAGTATGGCACCATATCCAATACTGCTAGCATCGGTGTGCAGCTCTGTGGGTGCTTCTGGATCATAAACAACGAGCAGAGGCCTTGATGTCAGATGATCAATGACATATTTTCTTGCTTCCTCCTGCTCTTCTCCCCATTGAAAGGGAATTCCTTGTTTCGTCAGGCAAGTTATACATGCCGTTTTACTACCGAATTCTGGGACAAATTTCCTGAAATACCCTGCTAGACCCATAAATTGACGAATTTGCTTGACATTTGTTGGAATTGGCGACTTCATTAGCGCTTCGACCTTGGCTTTCCCTGGTCTTACACCTTCACCTGATATTTCTCTCCCAAGGTATTCTAAGCTTGGTTGCAGGAAGTGGAATTTTTTTATGTTCAGAGAGAAACCAGCAGAACTAAGTGCTTCCAGGACGCGTCTTAAGTTGGTAAGACCTTCTTCCGGGGTGGCACTAGGAATGAGAATATCGTCCACATAAACTAATGCAATAGTATCTTTCAAATTTCCAAGGGCTCGATTGACAGCCTTCTGGAATACAGCCGGTGCATTGGTTAGACCGAAGGGCATACGAAGGTATTCGAAATGACCATCAGGTGTCACAAAAGCCGTCTTCGGAATGGATTCTTCATGTATCGGTATTTGGTGGAAACCGGAAGCCATATCCAAAGATGTGAAATAACATCCTTTTCCTAACCTATCCAACTGATCCTCAATTAATGGCATGGGAAATCGATCTTTAATAGTAATTCGGTTAAGTTCACGATAGTCGACGCACATTCTGAAGGATGTATCCTTTTTTCTCACCAATAGTATTGGACTTGCAAAGGGTGATTCACTAGGACGTATAATGTTGTTCACCATCAAATCGTTTGTGATTTCACGAACAGCTTCCCTTTCGGTAGCGGATAGTCGATAAGGATTACGAGCAACTACAGTATCTTCTGATAGGCGTATCTGAAGACTCACATTGTTTACCGCGCCTACTTTATTTCCAGTTGTTATCATGCCACTAAAATCTCGAAGAATAATTTGGAGATCATCCAGGTACTCAGCAGGTACATCAATCTCAGTTATTTCAGAATCGAAACTCTCAGAAATCCGGTTGATTCCAGGCAACTCACGACGTACGATGCGCGATCCTTCATGATCCGTAATGGTAACAAGACTCTGATCTTCGAAAATATTACGTCCAATCAAAACATCGTAATCAAGACTCTTAGCAGATACAAAAACGTAAGTAACTGGAATATTCACATCAGAGATGTTTGTGACACCAACGAATTTTTTTGTTGCTTCAATGGTTACATTACTAAGTCCTTTCAGAATTATATTACATCCGGTTACTTTATTTTGGAATAAATGAGTGTACTTGTCTGAAATAAGAGAAAGGTCAGCCCCAGTATCAATTAAGGCCCAAAATTGATGACCATCGATGGAAATCTTTGTTGATCCGGCAGGTTTCCCTGTGGAACACAAGTTGATATTACGACGTTTTTCGATGGCAGCTTTCGTAAAACAATTTGAAATATTATGACCCTTCTTAGCACAAAAACTACAACTCTCGTGATTTTGAGATGTACTAGGAACACCTTGGTCATTAACAGGGAATCTTTTGTTATCTGATTGAAATTTGATGTCTTTAACACGACAATTTGCTTGAACATGTCCCATTTTACCACATTGGTAACACTTCTTAGAAATTTTGAAACTGCTTCCTTTCTTGTCGGAAAAAGGATATTTTCTTTTGAGAGATGACTCATAACCAATCATTCGTTGCTGTCCATCGTTATATCGTGAAGGTTTAACGAACGATGACAAGAAAACTAACAACTCGGAAATAGTGCGACAGTTAGCATTCATTGCGGCATTTCGTATCTCAAGCTCTGAAATTCCATAAACAATCAATTCTACTCGATCTCCTTCACTCCAGTTAGCGCGTAAATTATTTAATAAAGCTGACTTCTCATGCACATAAGTTTCATAAGTGTTTACACAAGCACTTGAGAATTTAACTGCCTCTTCCAACATACGGCCAAGATTCCTTTTCGGAGGAAATGCTTCGATGAAATCGATACGGAAAGTAGCCCAGTCTCTGTTGTCGGGATTCCAACGTTCAAACCATCTTTTCGCTTCATTCAATAAAAATCGACCAATCCTTGCCAAGGTTTGAACATCAGACCACCCTACTTCATGCTTAATAGTCTCAACATAACTCACCCATTTATTCGATTCATTAATTTCGGGTTTGAAATACGGTAAATCTACCTGTTCACCAGATCTCTGCGATTGTAGAACTTTGACTAACTCCGCCAGTAAGCTTTGAGTCGAATCGCCATCCGATGATGCCATTTTTTTTTTCACTTGTCTTGTAAACACACAGTCCAGGATAAAATTTCAGGATACGACGTAATAACCACTCAGTATTCGTAAATGTCCATAAAAGCTCGAAAGCAGTCTTAGTAATTTTCGTTTTTGTACCAATACAACAACACAAGTCACAAAATAACAGTTCACTATGAACGATAGGCACAATCCCACTTCTGATGTTAGAAATGAAACTCAAGAATTCCAAACTTAATCATTTATTTTCGTGAACACAAGAAACATCGAGCGGCTTGTACATCCGAGCACGAAGGGATCTTCAAATCGAATTGCCTGAGTACCACAGCTTCAAATCTCGGCTGTCATTTATGTTTACTCAGCGCTTATCCCCTTTGACCGGCAGCGGCTCACCATATTCGTGTATTCGATTTCTTACAATACACATATGTATATACATTTTTAGATACGTTATTTTGAATTCCGATCCCGTCCTTAGCCAGAATGCCGATATATACCATAAAATTCATATGAATGGTCTTGTTCCATACCTTTGGATGGACAAAGTCATTGTATTTCGTTATTTATACTCGATATCTTGCATTTGAATCCATATTTAATGAATAGGTATCTACCACAATTTCATTCCTAAGGAACGCATTGCTCATCTGGTATTCTATGCATATGAAAGGAAACAGAAACTGAATATTGGATATCGATCGAAAGAAGTAAAGCTGAAATATGTCAGGAGTATTTAGGTAACACTGTCTATCCCAATAAGTTTGAATATTGATCATTTGAAGGACAAACCTTTGTATTTTCTCATATGCCATAGTAGGGGAGACAGGATTTTTTACTGGGGTTTTCCCTAAGCTCTCATATCATACACAAAATTGTATAGTACCCTGCTTGCCTAACCTCTGCTAATTTAGTTATGCTATCCATTACAGTCATTGAAATGGAAGACATTCTTGAGATACTGGTATGGGCTTACGATGAAACTACAATACAGAAATTGAAAGGTAATATTTCGCTATATTTTGATAAATGGGTTTGAGCAAGTTGCATACTTGTATACATACATAATTCCCTAATGAGATATCCCTTTTGGTTGATGCATATAAATTGAATGATAGCTATAATGGAATATGTCAATTTGAGAATATTAAAAATTATAATGCTTTCTTCGTAAATCAATTTCATAAAGTCATAAATTATTCTAAAACTGACGATGACACTTAAGCTATTAAGTTTTTTCACAAAAAAATTATATTTTTATTTTTCCCATGTTCATTTAGTATAACATGTTAGCTAATTCAAGTGTTGAAAATATTTGAATATATTTTTTGACTTTATTTATTATAGTTTTTTCGTTCGTGTAATGTTCTGTTTTATTGTTTTGTAATATTTTTTGTGTTATTTTCACATTTTTGATGAGTTATGTTTTGTTCCCTCTGTACTAGATTTTTATTTCACCCCTAATGAGCATCTTTTGCACAACTTACTTATGCTCCATAACTATTATATAACAGTTATGGCGCATTACATAAAATTTCAAATATCATAAGGGATAAAAGCTTGAGTTTGCATTAGCAAAGATATGAATTTCACTTCTTTTAAAATTTTACTATTTTTTAAAGGCTCATATTATTATTTAGGTATATGATATTAAAAAATTATTTACTATACAACATAAGAATTTGATTTCTTAACTATAAATAATACCATGCATTCATGAATTCCAAATCAATGATTCTTAATTGATTTTTTCTCTATTAACAATTATTGACTAACACATGCTATAACTATTGTTTGATGTTGAAAATTGTAATACTCTTTATCAAAAAAATGTTTGATGTGATGGTAACGGAGAAGAAAAGGAATTTGTCATTGATATTAAAAGTCAGTTCGGAATTGAAGATTTTTTTCTAAGTTGCGATACCGTGAATTGAAATAATAAGTTTATGTACAAAATGAAATAAAGGATTAAACGAATCGTAACAATGTATACATATAATTTAGCTTGAAGACTATTTGACTTGTACTTGAAAGATAACTATTTTGGTAATATGATCGGCCTTATAAATCTAAACATCTGATTCAATTTGGATATGGCCGTGTTGGATTTCTGATCATTCTATCGTAAATACAACTTTTTTGGTTTACTGGTCTACATTGCATGAAACTGTTTCCGGTCCAATCAAATTTGAATCAGTTGACACACTGATCCACTTTGAATGTTGACCTTCCGATCAGTCTAATCATAGATCAGTCAACTCTGATTTCCCTAAAAAACTATTTCGTTGGCGCACTGTTTCATTTAAATGATTGATGTGTTAGCTCTCTGATCAGCTGGATATTTCATTGATCTACTGATCGATTAGGTTTTGAGCCCACTTTGAAGCCAGCTTTGTTGGTTACGACTCATCCGAAAGCAGTGGCGGATTTACAGTCTTGGCAGCCCTAGGCCCTTGGACATGTAGAACGTTGAATTTAGTCAAAGTAACTTTTTTGGCCTGGAGGCACATCCGCCACTGTCTGAAACGCTTTCAACTTACATATTCACTTAAAAACTGAATTGGCCCTCTTTCTTTCAACTAGAAAATGCACGCTTCTCATTCTGATGAGTAAGAACTCAAAAGACGGTTCATTTTAGAACGTTAGACTGCTTTGAGCTGCCAGCGAATTTGTCTCATCTTCAAACACCGAAAACACTCTATACTGGGAGCCTGAATGTTGTGTCGAAATCATGGACATGAAAATAGGTCACTATTACTGGCATCGGGAAACTTTCAGCGAATATCGAATGACACTGGTAGAGAAAAGATCCAAAGCGACAGTTCCAAACGATTTACAACTCCATTTCCTGCCACTATATCTCGTTATCAAACATTCATAAACTAGCCGCCGACGCTTCCAAAGCTTTCAAGTTTCGAAATTTACGAAATACAATGCGGATCTCATCGATCCATGCAGAAACTATTCGAAATTATTTCGAAGAAGAACTGTGTTTACCTATATTCGGATCTGGACAAAATTTGAGACTACTCTTAGGCTGACCGGCCACCGAATGCGAAGTTGGGCGAAGCTGAGCGTTTTCAATGCTGAATGAGAAGCTACGTCACTCGATTCGTAGCTTGTCACTTATATTAGCATTAAAAATGCCCAGCTTCGCTCAACTTCGCATTTGGTGTCCGGTCCTCCTTATAGTCCGAGAGCTAGCAACGAAAATCGGCAAGAATTTTGTAATCTCTCATAATTATATGATTTAGTATTGAGGGTGTACGGTGTACATTAGTCAGCACCCACTCTCAAGGTCAAATAGTGGAACACCCAGCGGCGACGCGCTTCGATGTAGGTATGTATAAAATTTCAACATACCATACAAATATTTTGTAATAATTGAAACAAGTCACTCAACAAGTTGATAGAACAGAAAACTTTAGATAGTGGTCAGACCTCATTAATGAAAGGCGGTGGGACAGTACCCCATATAATTTGCTGCCTTAACGATGTTGTTTCAAGAGATTTGTATTGGCTGAAACTGCATTTACTGTTCAAATATCATATATTATTTGAGAATAAAATATTCGGACCACATATTTATAGAACAGAGACAATCACCCAAAGTACGGATATTGTAATTTAACATAAATCAAAGATCGTCGCCGCCAGATGTTCCACTACCTGACCTTGAGAGTGGGTGCTGACTCATGTACACCACCGAAACTAACTCATATTTAATTATGAGCCATTACAGAACTCTTGCCGATTTTTGTCGCCAACTCTCGGACTATTATGATTTACTCTCAATCTAGGCATCCCTTAGTTCAAGCTTTTGCCATTTGAATGAACCATGTAGCTGATTTTGTGCAAAGTGAAGATACCAATATACCTATGGATCTTGAATTGACTGATACATGCCCGAATAATTCCTGAAATATTCTTGGTAGCAGGTTTTCCAGGAATACAGTCCTTTTTACGATCCCTATAAGTGCTTCGGGAAATTTCCTCTGATGAATCCTCTTGAAAAGGGTCCTTCGAACTCGATAGTTTCAGCTATTCCCCACGCTCTCCACCCTACGCTTCACCTCACATGAAAATTGTCCGTTCTGTTCTTTAGTATATAACTTTTCTTATTTATCGGACCTTGGCAAAATAATAGGGTTTTTGGGTAGGAGTTCCTTCGCAAAGACTCATCTCTACGTAGGAAGTATATACATTAATGATTTCTAGCTGAGTTTCATAAAATAGCGAGTTGTTCGATCTATGCTCGTTCTTGCGAAGTATGAAGCGGAGCTAAAGGAGTTCTATGAAATAAATATAAGTGGAAAGAAATGCGAGGAATTTAATGTTACACAGAGGCGTATTCCGCTGAAAAAATCTGTTGATTCTTATTTCGGATAATGAGAAACTTGAGGTAAAATCCTTGAGATGACAACATGAGAAATTAATTTTATTGTTTTCATGGACAATAACCTTTGATGTTGATATTATAGAATAAAGAAAGTAGTTATTGTTGCAATTGACCAAAGAAAAATATAAGCTTCTGATTCTAATTCATACTCACAAAAAAGACAAATTGAAAGATAGTGAGAGGAATTGGGATGGATCATTCTTGCTGAGAACCTTTTTTTAAGGTAGTTATGCATCTATTCTTTAAAATTTTAAATCCATACATGTATAATAAACAAGTATTATAAACGGATTATTTACGATCAACGTGGGGCACCCATTATTTTCTTTAGCAGTTCTTGACCCTATTGATGAACAGTGAATCCCAGACCTAAGATTCAGTGGGTAATATCATTCCTGTATTCCAACGAATGAGAGATTTATCGGCAATACCCAAAAATATTTCCGCTGTCCCCAAACGGAAGTATCCGCCATTGCGTATTCCTCCGACGGCAGGAGAATCGAAAGAAGATGGGTATCCGCCTGATTAGGATCGAGAAAAATCCCGTAAAATGAAACAGGGAGTCCATTTGTGAACTTTTGCAATCGTCCCTCCGCCAGTAAAGATTATTCGATCGCTGTTCGCGTCACCCGGAGCCCGGAGGCTTCTGCTCATTTAGACCCGGATTGTTCCAGGACCTCGGTCCGCGATGAAGTGTCAATTAACTTTGTTTGTCAAATCTCGGCCTCAGCCGTGGAACGGAAACGAATGAAATGAAAAAAAAAACGATCGTCGATGTTCGCTTTTTTTCATCTCCGTTCGACGCCAGAGTTTTATATTTTTTCAGACGGCGTTTAATCTGGTCGATGTTTCAGATTGGGCGATAAGTTTTGGGACAGCGAAAACGGAATTATACAAAAATATTCGCGCTCCATGAATGTTGGATGAATTCAGCAGTTGCACAATTATATCTACGTTTTTTGGATGCAATTTCTCAACTATGTCACATCTAAGTAACAAAGATGGAACATGTAATATAAACATTTCAAATACATATTTGAGTGTTTTTTCAAGCATTCATTTTGATAATAAAACTTCAGTATCAACTCCGGAATTATTACGGAAAAAGTTTTTCTGATGACCTCTGGTAATATGGATATTTGATTATTTTTGATTAATGCAATTTTTCGACTATGTAACATCCAAGTAACAAATATAAGCGTTTCATTTATGCGATTGAGTTGCTTTTCAAGGATTCATTTTGATGAATAACTTTAATTTCTACATCAACGATACTCCTCAGCGATGTAGCTAATATGGAACAAATACTAACTCGACCCATATTTGAACCATTGCTGGACTTTCCAGATTTTTTTTTATTTAGCAGGGGGAAATCTTCGACAATGAAACAATGTTGCAGAGGGCGATTTGCTTATCGCCAAGACGAACCCCTGAACCCCATCTTAGGGAACAAGTGTGGGGTTACTTACTCTCCTGAGCTCGCGACCCACTAAAACCCCCTCCTTCTTCGTTGGTTCCGGGCATTTGCCTATAAACCGTTGATCTATTAATCAGTTTTTCTTCTTGCACACTATCGTACAAGTGTAAATTCTCTTGTGAATAACACTTTATGGGATTCTTTCAATAAGTTTCTGCTTTTATTTTAATCTCTCTTTAATTGATCCCTTGGTCTCCTTCTGTCTTCCTCTGGGTCGTAGTCCACTAGTCTTCTGAGTTCTTGCTTCAGATGATTTTTCGCTGTTTCGAATAATTTCTCCGCTTTTTTATTCATAAATTCAGTAATGGTTTCCCATTTCAAGTCCCGATAAATCCGTCTATTCCTGTCCACTTTATGCACCTGCATTAGTTTCATCAACCGCTTCTTGTAATATTCGTTTAATGTCTAAGTTGCGGTGTCAGTGAGAGTGTCGTCAGCATATAGCATTAGCATGGTTCTTGGATTCTAGGGTATATCATGAAGGTATATGTTGTACAGTAGTGGCCAAAGTACCGACCCTTAGGGCACTCCAGCCTCCATTTCTCTAACTGTGGAGCATTCTCCTTCCATTTTCACGTGAAAGCTTTTATTTTTCAGATAATTTCTGATCAACTTGCATAGTTTGTTCGAATATCCAGCATATCTTATCTTATATATTAATCCTTCATGCTATACCCTGTCGAATGCTCTGCGACGTCTAGTAAAACAAGACCTGTAGATTGTTTATTTTGGAAGCCTTCTGTTATGTATTCTGTGAGTCTAGTAATTGTTGCTCTGTTGAATGATCTCTTCTGAATCCGAACTGCTCTGCTGTTATGAGATTCAGGTGTTCGGTTTCTTCAGTTAGCCTCCTGGCTATAACTCTTTCGACTACTTCTCCTATCGCCGACAGCAGACTAATCGGTCTGTAGTTTTGTGGAAATTTCTTCTCTTTGAATGATTTGTTGAATACTATGAATTCTTCTGTTTGCTGTTTTCCATTCTTTCGGGTAGTGTTCAGTTTCCATTTGCGCTATTTGTCAGAGCAGCTATTCCTGTTCTAGGTAATTTCTTCAACATTAAATTCGTTATTTTATCGCTTCCGGGAGCTTCTCTCTTTTAAAAATTTCTGATTATCTCCTTGAATTCAGTTGGTGACGTTGGTTTGTCTATTTCAACATCTACTGGTAATTCGTCCATTTCTTCTCCATTTTCATCGACCATTTCCTCTAAATCTTCATTATCATCGTCCGGTCTGTAATTTATTCTCGACTCTCTTTCGATCGAGTCCGCCAATGCTTCTGCCTTATCAGTATTTGTGTAATCCATCCCTCTTTCTCCGTGAAGGTGTGGAATTTTAGTATTTTTTTTTCTGAGACTTTTTTGCATTCTCCATGCAAAATGATCAAAAGTATTCATCAGTTCTTGACCTCTTTTGTTCTATCTACGTGTTCCCAGGCATTTTTCAGAAATTGGATGTGGCGGTTGAGGTTTATTTTGTTTGACTCGTTTTTAGTTATTTGGTAAAGTCTTCGATTTTCCTTTATTTGTTTCTCTAGGCGTATTGCCGTAAGGATGTCTAGGTGCTGGTCTCTAAGTCAATTGGCTGAATAGTGCTTGGAGCTTTTTCTCCATTTCTCTTTCAATTTTCAACATTATTTTGTTGAAAATTTTTTCTGTGAAATTATCCAAATCATAAGCTGATTGAGATATTTTTCTTTTTTCTTATTGACTGTTTACAGTCGGTTTTAATTGAGGCTTCTTCTGTTCCTCTTTCTTCTGCATAGGTTTAGAAGTGTTTCTTTCTTCTTTTCCTGTTCTACAGGTTTGGTCTTTACAGTTTCCTGAACTTTTCGTGCAGGTGACTTGCCAGAACGAAATGTTCTCCTTGTTTGACGAGGATACAAAGCTTTTCCTCATTGGTGCTTTTATTGTGGTACGTATTTGACGAAGAACTAAACACAGGATGTATGTCCGCACATCATTGTCTGAGACGTCACAGATAACTGGAATCTGTGGATGTTGTTCGACCTTATTCTCTCTGAAAATACTCAAAAAATGGACTCATATTGACAGATAATTTGAAAAAGAAGGATAATTAATCAGCAAAATGAGAAACACTTGTCTAGGTTTCTTCAAGGCTCAGAAATTATTCACGTGACGACCGATGAAATCAAATCTAACGTCTTTCGTTTTCCTGTTCTCGAATTCCGCGTTATTATTAAAGCTTCTTGCGAAAGCACATTTCCTGAGCTTTCATTATTGCCTCACGTCTTATGATTGCAAATTATACGTTTAATAATGACGGGACTCAGGTCTCATCTCAATCAAGATTTAGCCCGTTTCAGACCGGATCCCAGTCGACAAACCTTTATTTATAATTTTGAAGCAGCCACTGCTTATCTGGGATTATTCGTATTCATTCTTCTTTGGAGCTTGAAATGTCCGGAATCCTAGCGTATTCCAGCATAGGCGTATTGGAAAGAGGATTTGGAAGCTTCAGGCCTACACTTAATTGGATCCTCATGAATTCTCTCTGAGATCTTCTCACGTAGCTGACACGTCTATTCAAAGTTGATTAATTTTCGATGTTGCTCAGGTTTAAGTTGGTTAAAGCTACATATTAATTAAATGAAACAGTAGAACAGCTTCTGACGAGTAATGGCAAATATATTCTTTTGATGAAAAGCATTACAATTTTTAACATTAAAGCATGTGTATAAGATACAGTTTTAGCGTAACGAGATAGGTACAATATTGCTCATGATACAATAGCTTATTAGGGAAAAACTCTAGTAAAAAATTCTTTCCCCCGTGAGTTTAGAGTGGATTTTAAGAGATGAAACTGTTTCCAAAATGAGCTGAAATATTTATATTGATTGAAGGACCTCTCACACTGCAAAAATTGATTCTTTTCTCGAAGAATAACAAAATCTAGGGAGTTTTCTCCAAGTTACCAGATAAAAAAAAACGAAAGCGAAAAAATGTGATTAATTTATTACATTTTGCCAATTGTAACGTTGTATCAAACGTTGTACTCATCACACATGTCTCAATATCATTTCTTACAAAAATTTGTTTTAGAAATTGAAAAATGTTCTAGCGCAAAAGCAAGTACTACATACCTACAATATAATATTGTTATATTTTTATTCCTTTCGAAGAAAAAGGCATGAACCTTTCAAAATATCCATTAATCTATGTTCCTTATGTTCCTTCGAATAGCGCATTAACAAGCGATACTTTAAATTTTCAAATCAAAACGGAAAACAAAGGGGAACTTCACGAAATAGCCGAGAATACGGAAGGGTCCATTATTAAACTTGTATTCGCAAAATTTTCGGGTCATCCATCATTTGTAATGTTCACTTTTTCGCTCGACCTGCTGCGGTGAATTTTACGACGTCTGGCAGGTGGATTTGAATGCTTTATGGGGAGATCCGAGAGTTTTTTCAACTTCAAGATATGCAACGTTGGAAGTTCCTCGTAGGGAGATTAATATGCCCCCAGAGAAAGCAATATATTAATCGAGGATGATATAGGGGTCGAAGTGCTCGGAGATTGGAGACCTGTTACTCAAGTGAAACGTGATTTGGATTCCAAAGGAGATAAGCAGTTAAATTTCACTTATATGTTATGTGGAGATCAAGACAACATCTTTTTTATTAATCACTTATCTCTGAATTATCTCATCAGTCGGCTCTGCATCAACGCAATATTCGCGAATTCGTTAGCCGACATTTCAACGTTGTAACATCTATGTGACAAATATCAGACATAATACATCAATGTTTCAAATATGTGACGAAGATTATACCCTAACACAGCTACGAAACATTATTGCTTAGGACGTATGTCATTACCTATGTATCAATTCTTGATCTAATTATATCTTCACTACTGTTTTACACTGAAATATCACGAGAGATCGAGCTGGTTTGCAATCTTATATCAGCCTTTGTTGACTCATAAGGATCTGTCTTTAACCTCAATTGACTGTACTAAATTTCTTGGGATTCAGATCGATAGATTGAATCAATGTTTCACAGCGACGAAATATTTCTATTTTTGGTATCTATGATTTTTTACATATATGAGACTTATTGTGACACAAATCAGATGTTTGAAAATTGCATAGCACATGGGAAATGTTGCTGTAATATTTTACATCAATGCGACAAGTTTCAAATATAAACCATCAAATACAAGACGGAATTTGTTGTGTATACCAATTTTCGAAGCATATAAACCGTATTTGGGAGAAATATGAACTATAAAAAAACGTTTCTTATAGGTGTTAAGTTGTATGAAGTGTTTTTTCCAGAATATCATCGAGTTGGATACCTATTTGGATTCAATTCATTTTTTCATCTTAAAACATTAAACGCCCCAAAAGGGTCTGAAGGAACAAATCCAGATTGTGGATTTGGTCGAATAAATCCTCTTAATGCTTGAATTTCCACCTCCAAACGAGTCCTTGTTGAACTCAACGAACGAGGGTCGGAAATAGCTGATATATTAACTCCAGGGCCCTCAAATCAGATTGGTTATATAGTTAACGCGTATATTAAGATACGATAAACATTAACTTCATATCCAAGTAAACTGGCCTACTCAAATATATAACCGGATATATGGAAGAAACGTGAAAAACGATTATCTATTTTGATCGTGATTATTTTCGTCATTTTATGAATGAATATTTTCATTGGATGAGAGGGATTATCAAACAAGTTTTCTGATGAATGTATGCATTTGAGATCGTCAATAACTCCATGAGCTAAGATGTCTAAAAACATGGTGTATGCACTGATTAGATTTTGTTTGTCTAACTTTGGAAATAAGGAATTTTAAATTTCGTTTTTCCCACTGTAGGTAGCACTACTTAAAAATCATAGACATAGAGACATGGACTGAGCAATGTCAGCATGAAAATGTCTTTTTTATAGAAAGAGAGAAATGATTGTCGGGAATTTACCTGTCTCTTTTTTGTTCACATAGAGGTGAGTGTGGACCAATCAAAATTCTAGAAAAAGACAACTGCATTTCCGACGTGCGTTTCTCTCTGTCACTTTTTTTGACCGTATTTCATGCATAGATATAAAGGGAAGGCACAGTCCATGTCTATATGTCTATGTTAAAAATTGACAGTTGTCAATTGATATTTGAAAATAATTCGAATACATTCCTACGACTTACGAATGTGTTGTATTTATAAGTATAAGCTATTATTCTTGTGTGAAAATGTATTAGTTTCGAGATAGGGTGTACAACATTCATTTATTCAGATATCGATTGAAATTTATTCTGGGAGGATTCTGCATCTCTTCATAAACTTTTTAGGGTTTTCACTCCCAATCTCTGAAACAAAATCAATTAAAAAGGAAATGAACGATTTGCTCCTGCGTAAATTCTTGCACTAATTTGTCAGGAGCAAATTAACTAGAAAAAATTGTTGCCTGACAATGAATTGAAAATAAATAACGTTGAAATTATAATTCTAAGTTGTAACGTTTCGGAGTCTATATCAGACTCCTTCATCAGACGAAAAATCTATTTTTGAAAATCTTCTGAATTGTGGCTTTTGTTTGACATTAATTGTCAACACACAGAAACAGAGACTGCGTAGAAATATTGATTCATTTAATTTTGAAATTACCGGATGACAGTTCCTTCTTTAGTAAATTGATCCAAATATGATCTATTCCTACCGAACAATTTGCCAAATTATTATCTTGATCTAATAGAATACACGTAGACTCTTTAATTTTTCGTTTAAAAGGGTCTGGTTCCGTCATTAAAATTTTAGTGTTGTCCCAATCCATCATGTGGTCTCCCGTATTAGAACAAATGTGATCTGCGATTTGTGATCGATTAATTTCTCTATTTTTAATATTATTTTTAAGTTCGCGTTTTCTTATTTCCAGAGGTCTGGACGTTTCACCTGTATAAGTTTTACCACAAATACAGGGTATGTTGTAAATACAATTTTTTGATTTTTGTTTTTCGTTAAAAGGTTTAGTTTTTGTTAATATAGATCTTAAATCATTTTACGTTTTAAAAACAGTTCGTATGTTGAACTTCGAACCGATTCTTCTTATTTTTTCTGAAAGGCCATTAACATAAGGAATTACATTCAACAAATTTGGTTGTTCTTGACGGTTTGTTGGTTGTTCCTGATCATTATTACGATTTTGGTTAGTCATTTTTGTCTCTAAATTTAATATTGTTTTTTCAATAATGTCGTTCAATTTTCTGTATGGACAATCAAGTTCTACAGCTAAGAATTCGGTGCTCAACTGTGTTTTATTGAAATTATATTGAATAACCCTCCTCATGAATACAATTTGTCAAACAGAAATTATCTTGAAGAAGAATAGTAAGTTCTCCTTCGAATCCTTCAATAGTTTTGAAATATCTGCAGATTCGTTTTTACAAAGAAAATTTAAGTGTAATTCTAAATATTCGTTAACAGCTGACATTTCACAAAATAGTCCAGTTAATTTTTTTTGGATTCGTTGTATCATTAGACTTTCTTTGATAGAACAAGGATAGATCATGGTGGCGCCGCCAGGAAACAAATTTCATATTCTCGATTTGGTCTAATGTTATTGCATTCAAGAATTGACGAGTGCGTCCACCATGTTTTTAGACATCTTAACATGAGCAAATATGTGAAAACTGACAGATGACAAAATTATCAAGTGACATCTTGATAATTTTCACAAACCTCCTTCTCTTTCCAGAAATTCATTATTCAAGAAGTTTTATTACAGTAATTTCGGCACATAAACGCCCTACGATCCCAACTCATGCAGCATACGGGGTTCAAAAATTAATCCAAAATTAAAATAATTCATTTACGAACCCAACCTTTGCAAATCTCCAACTTGCCTTCTAATCCCGGCTTCTATGAAAAAGGGAGCTTTGTCGGTATGCCCGAAAATCGGATCTACTGTAATTGCCGTATAAAATAATAATAAAACACTGGGGCATGCCAGCTCTGGAAAGACGACTCCCTGCTATCAAAGAAGGGAATAATTATGCCCTTGCAATTGCAAGGTACGCACGAAGCTCAAATTCGGATACAGAACATGATCGGATAATTTGTAAATGCTGCATCAAATCACGACAAAATCGATACAACCCTTGGAAAACTTCGAAGTCGAGGGTGTAATTCGTATAGTTTTTCATTATGCAACTATCAATTGAAATATTTATTCAACTATGGTTGATATATAGTCGAAAATTGTGAAAAATGTTCGGTAAGTGATTCATTTATTTTTTCACGTTTTCTTGCTTATCTAAACGTAAATCAGAGTCAGACTGGTAAGCAGAATAACAAAAAAAATTAAATAAAATATAATTCACTTTCAATGAGAGACCATGACCTTCTATAATACTAGACTTTCCCAATAGATATTTTTCATGAACATCAAGCTTTTCTTGCAGTTTTTCTTTCGACAGCTCTAGTCAGGGTCAGGGTTGAATCTCAAATAGTAATGAAAAAGCAAATAAGGACGAGAAAAGTTTGATGAGAAAATACAGACTCCATTTTTGTCTCCCCCTAATAAAACCTTCCCATACTCTAAACTCACATGAAAACTCGCCCACAATAGAGATATTAAGCGCGTATCTTTCGGATTCATTGCCATTTCTCTCAGCGGTCCGATAAAACTTCCCTGAACTTCTCCGACGAGGTGATACCATTCGAAAGAAAGCATATACAATACCCGAAAAAAATGAGAGATTGGTGTTGGATTCAACTCGCATTTTACGAACTTCACGAAATCGACACCCTGTGTGTGACTGTAGAACGTCCTCGCTTTATAATAAAAATTCACGCCAACGATCCAACTTCTAATTACGCGAATTTATGTCTCATTACATTAAGACTGGAGTAGACATGAAATTATAGAAGTCTGTGAGCATCTTCTTCATTTTGACGCTCCGTAGGAAATGAAATTGCGATTCTAACATAGAATTTCAATTAGACTTAATTGTGCCAGTAGGAGCTGTTGGTTTGCAGAACCTTTGGTTCGGAGTAACGTGTTATTCTCCCTGAAATAAGTCAGTTAGGGATGACGAATTTGGATGCGATTCCCGAAAAGATGTCATTTCTCCAAAAACCATCCCGAATTACCCAAAAAATACGAATAAAAAACATGTTCAAGCTGGGCAAAATTGATGATACCTGAACTATAACTTTTTAACCCAACGAAATAGAGGAAAATGAATGGCACTTTATGTTGGTCCTTTTTAGAGAAACTAAAATTAAAATTTGGGCTATTTCTCTGGTCATTATCTCCGTTTCTGTTCATGCTCGGATGTTGAAATGAAAACATTATGAAGTCACTTTTTTTTAGCAATTCAGTGGCGTACTATGATTTTTTCTAACAGGTTCATTTGCTGAGCTATAACATAAAGTTGTTTTTTTCATATGAAAACAGTAGTTCAAAATGATGAATCGCCATTTCTTTCCCGTTTCAGAAATATATTATACATCGCCCTCAGTCTTCCTAAATCATTTTAAACTACTACTACCATAAGAAAAAATAAAACTTCATGTCATAGCTCAGTATGTATAATTGTGTTGATTGTAACTTCCATGGTTGTATATTCAATAAAATGCTTTCAGGAATTTTGACAACTATTTATTATTATTATTATTATTTATTCAAATCAAGAGCCAAGAAAATCTATAAGGCTCAAAAAAAAAAAAAAACAAAAATAATATGACATACACAGTGCAACTTTTCAGTAACTCCCATCTGACGACAAACCGTTCTTAAATGAATTAACACTCATACTATTCACTACCTCAGATGGAAGCCGATTCCAAGAATGAAAAACCCGATTAGGGAGGAAATTTTCTCTAGCCGCATGATGAAAACTTTCACGGTACAATTTAAAGTCGTGACCACGAAGCCGTTGACTTGTATTGGGAATATACAGATGAGAGAGATCCACCCCAAACATTCCTCGTAGTGCTCTATATGTTATTATGAGATCTCCCCTCGATCGTCTATCTTCAAAGCGTGGCAAGTTCATCATACGGAGCCGATCATCGTAACTAGGTCGCTGGAAACCAAAAGCCATCCTAGTTGCTCGCCTTTGTATGTTCTCCAAAGAGGTCCTGTCACCAACCAATCTCGTGTCCCAAACAGGACCGGCATACTCAATTAGTGGTCGAATGTATGTTACATAGAGAGAGCGACAAGTACTGATGTTGCACTTTCCAAATACTCTTTCTAGGAGATACAGCATTCTAGAAGCCTTGGTACAGGTGTTATGAATGTGGTCAGACCAACTCAGACTCTCAGTCACGACGACCCCCAAATCAACATGACTTGAGCAGTCAGAAATGGGCGCCCCATCAATGACGTATTGCTCTCGGAGATTCTTCATTCCCATATGTATAACAGCACATTTTTTGGCATTAATTGGTAAGAGCCAGTCTTCACACCACTGCTGGATGATGAATAGATCTCGGTGTAGGGAGTCTTTATCAGCTCCATAAATCTTAGTATCATCAGCGTACATAGAAACGTGGGACGTGAGCATTCCAGGTAGATCGGCTGTATATAAGAGGAACAAAATGGGACCCAACACCGACCCCTGGGGAACACCGCTTGTAACAGGCCTAGAGGTGGAAAAAGAATTGCCAACCCGGACATAACCAACCATCATGATATGAAGACTATAAATAAGGTCGATTATGAAAACATCTCCGCTGAATTGTCGAGATTGGATTGGAACTCCTTGCTTCCATCTCACGATAGCATTGACAAGCAATGGACGACCTTTACGAGTCTAATGGATAAGATCGTCTCCTCGAACACCCGGGTTATGGTGAAGAAACGGAATCCTCTGAAGCCTTGGATTAACGATCACTCATTTCAGCTGATAAGAAAGAAAAAATCTCTATGGCAAAGATACTTGCGTACTCGATCCACAGCGGACTTCACTACGCATCGTAACTACTCCAATTATGTCTCTGCCTCCTTGCGAAATTCGAAGAAGAACTTTGAGAATGGACTGGCCTCATCCAAGAACAAGAAAAAATTTTTCAAATATGTAAGATCATCTTTAAGCACCAATGTGAGCGTTCCGATCGTCAAGGATGACTGTGGCAATCTAAGTTGCGGCTTTGAAGAGACGGCGGACATTCTGGCTAAATCTTTTTTTCAATCCTTTTCCCCTGAGCCGCCCGGTCCGAGTCCAACCCCACAGTATCCCCGATGCTGCTCCGAAATACTGAATGTTGAAATCAATGAAGCAATAGTGGAGCATCACCTATCTAAGCTCAATATTTCTTCTGCTCCAGGCAGCGATGGAATTACACCCGTCCTTCTTAAGCGGTGTGCCAGTGCCCTATCTATCCCCCTCACCATCATGTTCCGCAAGTCCATGATTACAGGTTCACTTCCCTCGGATTGGCTTTTTGCTACTGTGACCCCCATCTTCAAGAAAGGAGACAAGCTTTCCCCCGAAAACTATCGCCCTATAAGCCTGCTGTCAGCCGTTGCAAAGGTAATGGAGAGGATAATTAGTGAAAAGCTTCTTGAATTTTCTCTTTCCAATGGTTTGATTCCTGACGAGCAGCACGGTTTTGTTCCTGGACGCTCCACAACAACAAATCTCCTATCATGCATATCCGACTGGACAAAAGCAATGGACTCTGGTCAGCCAACGGACGTCATATATCTTGATTTTTCCAAGGCTTTTGACAGGGTCCCGCACAACCGTTTACTTGCAAAGTTGGAGCACATTGGTGTTCGGGGAGAGCTACTCGTTTGGATTAAAGCTTTCCTGACTGGCCGTTCGTACCGCGTGCGTGTTGGCAGTTCATTCTCCTCATCCGCTTGGCCGGTACTATCTGGCGTCCCTCAAGGCTCCGTTTTGGGGCCTCTGCTCTTTCTTCTTTACGCCTCCGATCTTCCATTCCGGTTTAAATCCACCCTGTCACAGTTTGCCGACGACATCAAACTTTACAATAACCCCATAGTTAATCACGCTCATCTTCAGACTGACTTGAACATCTTGAATAAATGGTGCGAAGAATGGTTGCTTCCCCTTAACACAAGTAAATGCTTTGTGCTTCACATAGGCAAAAACAACCCTCGTTTGCGTTACACTATCAATGCTGAATACCTGACTCCCGTATCCCAGATTGAAGACCTTGGCGTTACCATTTCGGAAGATCTTAGTTGGTTAGCCCATATTGAACGTATCTCAGCCAAAGCAAAACAGCTTACCTACATGTTCAATAAATCCTTCAGAGGCTGCGACGACCGAACTTTCGGGATTATTTTCAAGACATACGTCCGACCAACACTTGAGTACGCTGGTCCAGTTTGGTGGTGCTCCACGAAGGCCGCCAGCGATATTCTTGAGTCTACACAGCGATGGGCCACTCGCGCTCATTATGGTCCAATGCGACCCTCATATGAACAGCGACTTTCTGCCATGGATTTGTCACTCTTCGAGGAGAGACGTGTACGCGGTGACCTGATCTTCTCGTTTCGAGCCATGCAGGGCCACTTCGGTGAGAGGGTCCGCAGTATGTTTCCTCTGAATAGGAATAACTTGCGAGGGCACATTTTCAAGTTGAAACGTGAAAATTTCAGGTCCTCCCAACGTCAACTCTTTCTCCCTAACCGGATATTCCACAATTGGAACCGTCTGCCTGAATGCGTGGTGCGATCGACCTCGGTAAACGGTTTCAAAAACAGTTATGACAGGTGGAAGTCCTCTCTATGAGGAACTGTGGTGTTATATCTAATTTTTGTTTTTGTTTTTGTATATGATATTTCAGTTCTGTATTTTCGCTTTCATTACTATCCTCATCAGTTTATGTATGCACATACTTAATCTAATAATCTTCGAGTTTATAGGCTTGTCCTCTACTCGAAACAACTATGTAATAAATAAATAAATAAATAAATAAATAAATAAATAATACTGACGCCCAAACAGAAAGGCCCCAATCCATGAAAGGAGATCTCCTCGAATTCCGAGATTTTCCAGTTTGGCGAGCAGACGTCTATGTGGAACCTTGTCGAAAGCCCGTGCAAAATCAAGGTAGATAACATCAATTGGTGTGCCAGAATCGATCGCTTTAGTCCAATCGTCCAAACACTTGAGGAGGTTCGTGATTACAGATCTCCCTGGTAAAAAAACATGTTGGTTCTCTGGGATTATATTATTTCCAATGGCGAATTTAAGAATCTCAGATAATAATAATAATAATAATATCATCAAACCGAATTCACAACCATTGCGAAAGAAATAACATCATCGCCATGCAACAGAAAGGATGCACCAAAGACAGCCGAGGGTGCAAAGAACAACTAATAATAGATTCAGTTATCTGCAATCAAGCGTTCTCCAAGCGAAGGAATCTTTACGCTGCGTACATAGACTACAAAAAAGCATTCGATTCTATACCTCACGAATGGCTCTTGACGATCTTGAAGATTTACAAGGTGGATCCCAATATTGTTAAGTTCCTGAAAAACGCCATGTCAACCTGGCGTACTAGTCTTCAAATGAAAGCAGCAGATTGCTCCATTACAACAGGACCTATTCCAATAAGACGCGGAATTTTCCAAGGAGACTCGCTGAGCCCTCTGTGGTTCTGCATGGCCCTGAATCCCTTGTCTCATAGATTGAATTCTACGGACTACGGATTTTCCATCAAGAGCGGCAGTAGAACTATGATGAAACTGAATCATCTCCATTACATGGACGATTTGAAACTCTTCGCATCTACCAAAAAACAAATGCAACTGATGCTGAAAATGGTGGAAGGATTCTCGGAAGACATCAAAATGAAGTTTGGACTAGAAAAATGTCGACTGCTAAACATAACGAGAGGGAAAATAGAAGTACCATCTTCTATTCAAACTCAAGGAAGGTGCAGAAATTGAAGCATTAAAGGAAGGAGACACATACAAGTATCTAGGCATAAAACAGGCAACAAAAATCAACCAGACTGAGATGAAGAAAGAATTAACGGAGGAGTTCACCCGAAGATTGAGGAGGATAATGAGAACTGGTCTTAACAGCAAGAATCTGATAAAAGCGATTAACACCTACGCTTGCTCGGCGCTGAGCTATTCATTTGGTATAATCTCGTGGACGACCACCGATTTAGCAGCTTTACAGAGAAAAATAAGGACGATGCTGACTAAACACAATAAACATCACCCCAAAAGCTCAATAGAACGGACAGAGCTGCCACGACATCTTGGGTGTAGAGGAATTGTTGATTTGTCCAACCGTATGTCCCAGGAAATTGAAAGACTTCGAAACTATTTCTTGAGCAAGGCAGCTTCGTCAGAACTCCATCGAGTAGTTTGTGTTGCTGATACTTCTACACCGTTAAAGCTACACCAGGATCACTTGGAAACCGTCGAACACTCTGCAGAAAGTAAAATGCAGAAACTGATTGGCAAATCTTTGCATGGGAGGCACCAGAATGAGGTCAACCATGATTACGTCGACATATCTGCGTCGAACTACTGGTTGACTTCCGGAAGGTTGTTTCCTGAGACAGAGGGCTTCATGCTCGCCATCCAGGATCAGGTGATTCCAACAAGAAATTACATGAGATACATCGCCAAGGATGCATCAGTGGCGGACGATAGCTGTCGTTATGGCTGTGCGACACATGAAACTATCCAGCACATCACCGGGGGATGTCAGAAGTTCGCGGGCACAGAGTACAAAAATAGACATGATGCTGTTGCCAAGATTCTTCACCAAGAATTGGCACTAAAACACCAACTTCTAACTTCGAAAAGGGTTCCTTATTACAATTACCATCCAGATGCTGTGCTGGAAAACGAACATCACAAGCTCTACTGGGATCGCACTGTTCTCACAGACCGGAAAATAACCCACAATAGACCAGACCTCATACTGCTCAATAAGGATGAGGACACAGCACTATTCATCGACGTGGCAATTCCAAATAATAACAATCTTCTAGATAGACACACTGAAAAAATTTCAAAATACAGAGATCTCGAGGAACAAACCAGAAGACAGTGGAAGCTGAAAGATATAAAGACCATCCCTATTGTCATTTCATCTACAGGCCTGATACCGAAGAAACTACTAGAGAACTTGAGAAAACTTCAGTTGGACGAAAATATTTATAAAGTCATGCAGAAGGCGGTACTGCTCGGAACGGCGGGAACTGTACGCAAGTACATGGGGAATGCAGAGGAACACCGTCTGCTCCGACAGGAAGTGCGGGTGGAGCAGGAATCCAACCTACAGCAGGGAGCCGAGGAGCGACCCGAACCGGACCACCACCACGAGCCCGAAAACCTGGAAAGGGCTCCAACAGAGCTTAATCCTTTTGATATCTGAGATATCTGGGATAAGTGAATTTTCCTCTGTAGAGGAGTGTGAAAGCCGCAAGGCTAAAGTCATAAACAAAATTTTATTTCAAGGAACATCACACATTACATACATATATGAGCGACATTAACTGAAACAATAGTCAAGACAGAAACAGGAAACATAAGAACCCTACACCAGGAACTCATCACATGAGTAAGGTTCGATTTCCAAGAGAAGATCATGTATTTGTTTTTTAAACGAATGTAGAGAATTGACTACCTTGATAGGTTGTGGTAATCTGTTGAAGAATTTTATGCAGTTGTAATAGGCACTCTTTTCTGTGGATGACAGTCTATGCTGTGGAAAGTTATAGCAGAGATTTCTTGTGGAATAGTTTGATTGCGGTTTTAGATGTTCGAACTGTTGTTTATTTTTGAAGAAATACAAGAGACACTCTTGAATAAAGATTGCAGGGAAAGTAAGAATTTTGTTCGACCTGAATTTGCCTCTACAGGACTCCCGCGTATTTAGTTTTAATATTATTCTCAATGCCCTTTTCTGTGCTATAAACACTGAATTGGACGATCTTCCATTTGCATAGAAAATTATTCCATATCGCATTATAGACTCAAATGAAGAGTGATAGACAGTCTTTAGAGAGTTGAAGCTCATGTATCGAGTAATGATTCTAAGACCATAGCTAGCTTGGTTGAGTTTACTAAGGACATGGATTATATGTTGATCCCAACATAATGTGTTATCAAGATGTAGGCCAAGAAATTTCACATTTTCCGATGAGTCTATTTGAAAGTCATCAATGTTTAATGAAATCGTATTGTGACGTTGAGATTTACTTGAGATGAATTGCATTACTTGAGTTTTTTCTTTATTGAGATTAAGTTTGTTCATATGAAACCATCTAGTTGCAAGCTGTAACAACAGTTTAAGACTGTCTGAGGATGATACTATCATCCTCTCGCATACCTTGGCAACGACAGACTCCAGGCTTATTGGTCTATAATTAGAGGCCGATGTCTTAGAACCCTTCTTGAAAATCGGAGTGACCGATGCGATGAGCCATTCTCTGGGCAAGGATGATGTTTCAAAAGAACTGTTGAAAATCAATGAAAGTGGAAGAGCAACAGCTGAAGAACAATTCTTAAGGAGGTATGGTGTTATTTTGTCAGGCCCAGGAGCAGATGAGATATCCAAGTCGTTGAGGTATCTCTCAACATCATCCCTAGAAAAATACACCTCCTTGAGCTCAACCCTAGATCTGGGTGCCGACACAGATGGAAGCGGACCCGCTGGTTCCTCGGAGAAAGATGAAGCGAAAGCATCCGCTAAAACTTCGGCTGATTGTTTCTCACTAGTACACAAATTTCCCGATGCGTCGCAGACTGAAGGTATGGAAACTTTTGTCTTGAGGGTGTTGCGTACATACTTGAAAAATTTCTTTCTGCAAGTTGGAGTACTCAGAAGTTTGGCCTCGAATTTCTGCTTTGCCCGCTTGAGCTTGTCTCTGAGATCATTGGAAAATCTTCTATGCTTTATATAATCAGTGTCTCGTCCACTGCGTGTAAAACGTTGCCATAGAGTTTTCTTGGAGCGAATCATCTTTTGTAGACCGGGTGTAATCCAGGGCTTTCTCGGAAAAACAATATTATTCACAATGCGAGAGTGCTCGGTCACAAGTGAATTCAGAATCGAAGAGAAGAAAATCCACATATCGTCAACCGACTTATCTCGAAATGCTGCCTCCCAATCGACCTCAAGGAGTTTACGATTGAGTTCGGGGAAATTTATAACGCTTTTTGACTTCAATTGTTTGTAGGCAGGTATATATGGGGTGAATTGTATGGTGGAAGATAAGGTAACATGGTCAGAGAGACCAAAAGGTGGATTATACTGTATTTCAGAAAGGAGGTCTCCATCGTTGACAAGAATTAAATCCAAAAGTGAAGGTGTCTGGCCAACACGATAACGAGTGGGCCTATCCACCAGCTGCGTCAGATTTGAGCGCATCAGCATTGAACAGAAGTTATGAGAAGGTGAGGAAGGGTAAGGTAAACTGGAAGGCGACAACGGCCAAACGACGTCGGGTAAGTTAAAGTCACCAACGAAGATAGAGGGTACACTGGACTCCGACAAAGTTTCCATGTAATCGAAGACAGAACTCTCGTACTGTGACGGACGGGGTCGGTATATGCATCCAAGGTTCATCGAGAAAGACGCGTTAGAGATAGTAAGAAACACATTGTCAATTCCTGGTGTTGCTAAGGAGTTTTCCGCTATCGAGAAGTTGGAGCATATTGAGGAATGTATGTATATGCAGACACCACCATAACCCATAGTAGTGACACTGTCACATCTGAAGATTGAATATTCAGGGATAGCGTATAAAGAATCGGGTATGGTGGGCCGTAGCCAAGTCTCAGTGAGAAATATTATAAGAGGTTTATGCGATTTAACGAAGGTTAATAACTCAAGAAATTTGGAATGGAGTGACTGAATATTTGTATAGATGAAATTCCACTGATTAAGTGTAGGAGATTTGTCATTATCTAGTTTTTTTGAGTATTCGGAGACTTAACAATAGTAGGTTCACCTCGTATATATTTTATTGTTATGTTCTTTTCACCCTTCCCCTGTCGCGTCTTCAGCTCCTCTCTTAGTGACTTCAATTGCTTTCTCTGCATTGGAGTGGTATCATCGGACATCCTCACATTCTGGAAGTCGTGATGACCTAATAAGGCATTCTTGTTCCTCAAAATACGCGAGACAACCTGAGGACCCGAGAAACAGATCTTCCAGGAATTTGTTCCGATCTTGTTGGTGTCCACAATGAACCTGGAAGAGCCCGAAATAACTTCATCGACGCAACGCCTCAAGAAAGCTGAATCCTCGCTCATATTGTCCGAAGAAGCAAACCCATGAATTAGGATGTTGTGTGAGCGCTTCATCCTTTCTAATATTTCTACAGCCGGTGGAGTGTCAGCAGCAGAAACACCAGACAATTTCAACTCGTTTACGTGTTCCGATAAAGCAGAAACCCTAGAATCAATTTTATCACAAAAAGTGCCAAGGTTCTCTATTTTAGCAGTATTTTCGACTATCAAGTCCTTATGATCTGCGAGTGTGTTGGAATGCAATTCAATTGCCTTTCCGATTGATTCAAGTTTATTCTGAAGAGAAGTTTGTGATGCTTTGATCTCGCTAATATCGGCTTTGATGTTTGAATGAGTTATCTTCAAACTATTCAGATCAGATGATATAGAAGAAATTGCCTGCATGAGATCTTGAAAGTGCCTCATGGTTAAAGGTTGATCAAGATTCTGACTAGGGCCGGATGTATGAGTAGAGGTGGAATAGCCACGAAGGCGACTCTTTGGTATACAGGATTGACACTTCCACAGATCCTGACTTGCTCTCAAATATTCAAGATCATTTGTCTTGAGATTAACACATTTTGCATGAAATATTTTCTTGCAAATGGCACATACTAAAGAATCTGAATCAGTAGCAGATCCAACGCATACAGAGCAGACAGACATGACGGATTGATAGGTTCTTGAAACGTTAACAAAATTATCCCAAAGGAAAACAAAACAGGGTCACTCGCTTCACTCTCACGGGCCTATATGAGAGACTTACAAAAGACAAATACAGGTAGGCCGCGGATAGCAGGAAATAGAAATGGGTAGGCAAAAAAAAACAGAGGTTAATAATTTTGTTGCGCTCGTAACAATTTCGTCGCTCCTGTGAAAAGCGAACTGCACTGAGTGATCCCTCCCAAGGTAGACTCAGCACTGAACGAAGAACGAACAATGAGAATAAACAGAACTGGTTTGACGGTGGGAGGTCTATATGCGCAAAGAACCGATTGATGACAGATATTGAAAAAATCAAAGATTTGTGTATTTGTAAACTTTACCTACTTTCTCTGGGAAACTGATTCACAAAGAGAGAATAACACTCAAAACCACCAACTGCTGAAAAATTCCAATTTTAAATGATAGAGAAACAAGTAGAAAATTCAAAATTGCTACGTGAATATGTTTACACTGTCGCATGTCACTGGTAAGTGTTTTTATTCGAATCTTTTTGTACATCGCCAACATTTCGAACCTTTCGTGGTTCTTTTTCGACGCTAAAATCGAAAATAACAGTGTAAACGATGTGAACAGCTATTGGGAGGGATCTGTCACTCACCTCGTATTTAATTCGATTCGGAATAATAACATATTTCGCCGAAATACTTCATGAAAGACGCATCAGTGTTCTTTATTGACTTCCTGTTACAGAGAGAAAATGAAAATTTTAATTAATCAGACACATTCCGAGTCGAATTAAATACGAGGTGAGTGATCCCTCCCAATAGCTGTTCACATCGTTAACACTAATATTTTCGATTTTATCCTTGAAAAAGAAGCACGAAAGGTTCGAAACGTTGGCGATGTACTAAAAGATTCGAATAAATAGTTGTCCGAATTCCTGAAAGCATTTTATTGAATGTCTGTATAATGTTTTCATTTCAACATCTTAGCACAAACAGAAACGGAGATATTAAACAAAGTTGAAATTTTAATTTTTGCCCATAACTCGAAAGCAAAAGAAGATAGAGGAATGCAGTTGATGGCATTATTAGTATCTCGAAAAATGACGACAGTAACGTGTCAAGCATTTTTCTCCCTCTCGTTGGGTTGAAAAAGTTGTAGTTCAGGCATCACCAATTCTTCCCACCCTGGGCCAATTTGACAACTATCCCGAAGAGAGAATTCGCATATTCGCAACATTCATCCGGAACAAGGAGAGCTTGTGCTCTAGCTGTCACAGACATGGGCGTAACATTCGACTGGGCATTCGTGATTGAAAATGACAGGACGTGCACGTCCTTGCAACTTCACAAGTTTTTTATGTATTTCAATGAATTCATCGGATTATTTCGAGAAAATATAAGAGAGAGAAGGTTGTGATTCTTCAATTTGATGTGATGCACCAACCGATTATGCATATCTACCGTGGAAGAATAACTTTTGATAAGGTTATCTATATACATATTATAAAATGAAGTTCCCCGCGGTTTCTGTTTGCATGTCTTTTCCTGATATCCTCAGAAGATATAGATTTACATGTGTTTACACCAAATGACAAAATTATTTATGAGGAAGTTGTAGGAGAGTAATTCGTTAAAGTTTTTCCAGGAGTTAGTGAGTAAAGACTATAAAATTGTTAAATGTCAAAATCAGTTGTTCCTTTCTGGCTTTTACGGCCGACGATGAATAAACTATAGCAGATAGAGAGAACTAGAACTATATACAGCTCAAGAAGTCTGCAATATCTTGTATGAACTTAAAACTGTTTTGAGTTCAATTATGGATATTCATCAATAATCAGTTTCAACTTTTTATATTTGATTCAGAATGAAGTTTCATTTGAAGAAGTCTTTTTACTCCGATGAAATTGATCTATTGATCAAATCTATTGATAAATGAATTGTTGGTAGTCTATCGTTCAAACTATCCGAGTACCTGAATACATTTTTGACTAAAAATTTGAATTGCGAATCTCCATAAAGCCTCAATCTTGAACTAATCACAGAATTGAAGGATTTCTCTGCTACTATTGTTCCCCTTACCCAGACACTACGGATTTTTAAGAATATGCTGATCAGTTCAGAGCTGACTAATGATATCACAGAGTCTCTTCAATCTCACAGACCATAATTATTGTCGCCACTGTATCGTTAGATTTCAATGTAGTTATTTTTACAGTGAAATTGAATCACCACAGTGGCGACAATAGTAGGTTAAGACCGTTAATGGCGGCTCTTTGTATACCTTTTGTTTGAAGGTCTTGCTATTCATCTCGATCTGAAACATACTGTTTAGAGGAAGATATCGTGTTAAACTAATTTAAAACGTTTTACATATTTTGTTAAATGGAAGATTTTACTTTTTCCCATTTTCGAAAAATAATCCATAAAAGTAATCTGGCTGAATCTTTATGTTAATCATATGAACTGTGTGCTCAGACTGATTCTTGCATTGAGTTATTCATCTAAAGCCCGTTTGCAACAGCCGAGAATTCTCTGGAGAATTCTCTACAAAATTCTCGCAAGAAAGGGGCGGAGACTATTTAGTACGCAACTGAACAGAGAATTCTACCGAAAGTGCGTATGTAACGGTACATAATTCACGGCGCATGAAATCTCGAGTAAATTTTCTAGAGAATTCTCGGCTGTTGCAAACGAGCTTTAGAAAAGATTAAAACGAGTATGGTGAGTATAAATCCGAGAAGAACAGATTGGTCCAACTACTTGACAGACCTCTCTAACAACCTAGGACAGGAGAACCTTGTACCAAAGACCACGAGAGAATTGGACACTGCTGCTGACAAGCTGCAGGAGTGCATTATCTCGGCCTACCACAGCAGTTGCAGACCTCAATTTCGTAGACCAAAGGGTCAGACGAAGTGGTGGACACCTGAGCTGACAGACGCCAGACTGACTAGCAGGCATCTCTTTAACAGGGCGATGAGATCTGGCATTGAAAACGACTGGGACGATTACAAATCGGCCCTGAAGAGATACAAAGGACTCATAAGGAAGTCCAAGCGCGAATCGTGGAGGCGCTTCTGTAGCGACATAGAGGGTGCACCTGAAGCCAATCGGCTGAGGAAGATACTCTCTGCAGGAGGCACAGTCACGATAGACTACTTAAAGCTTCCTACCGGGCATAAAACATGCTCAGAGGAAGAAAGCTTAAGACATCTCCTAGAGGCGCATTTTCCGGGCTTCACAGAGAACAACATCACGCAGGATGAGCGCCAACGACATGCCTCACGAGAGGACTGGAAGTTGGCTTCACAAGTGGTGACGCAGTCTCGAATCCGATGGGCTATCAACGGATTCGAGCCCTACAAAGCAGCGGGTGAGGATGGCATAATTCCGGCACTCCTTATTAAGGGGCTGGATGTGTTGTCCTCCCCACTGCTCCATATACTCCGAGCGAGTCTAGCTCTAGGACATATTCCATTGCCCTGGAGGAAGGTGCGGGTTGTTTTCATACCCAAACCTGGCAAACCCACGCATACGAGAGCGAACGACTTTCGTCCAATAAGCCTTTCCTCGTTTTTAACCAAGACGTTGGAGAGACTGGTAGAAAGATATATCAGGGACGGTGCGTTACAGACGTACCCATTACACCCCTGCCAGCATGCTTACCAAATAGGCAAATAGGTAGATTCTGCTCTTCACTCGGTGGTCAACTGCATTGAGGACGGACTACAAAGAATGGACACTGGCTATATTCCTGGATATAGAGGGTGCATTCAACAACACTGCGTTTGGCGCGATGCAAGCTGCGTTGTCCAAACATGGCGTGGAACCGACACTTTGTCGTTGGGCGAGGTCTCTGCTGAGGGATCGCAGCATGACTGCTCGGCTAGGCGGCTCGACAATCTGGGGCTCACCGGGAAGGGGATGTCCGCAGGGAGGTGTTTTATCACCTCTACTGTGGAATCTTGTCCTGAATGGGCTCCTGGTCGAGCTGACAAGGGCTGGGCTCGTTGTTGTGGCCTATGCGGACGACCTTGTCCTACTGATCAGAGGTAAGGTAATCAGTGTCATCTTCGATCTGATGCAGAATGCCCTGCGTATGATTGAACGATGGTGCTTAGAGAACGAACTCTCGGTCAACCCTGGTAAAACAGAGATGGTTCTTTTTACTAGGAGGAGGGTGCCCCACAACATCAAGCTTCCTAGCTTGTTTGGGATTGGGCTCACCCTATCCGAGCAAGTTCGATATCTCGGTGTGACACTGGACCACAAGTTATTGTGGAACAAACACATTGAGATCCAATCGAGCAAGGCTAATGTAATTTTTTGGTCTACTCGGAGAGTGCTTGAAAAAGGATGGGGCTTCAAACCACACATTATGCACTGGCTGTATACTGTAGTGGTGAGGCCTATCCTTACCTATGCATCACTGGTGTGGTGGACTTCCATGGGGAAGAATTCCAGCCGCACCATTATGACTAGATGTCAGAGGAACGCATGTTTAGCCATCACAGGCGCTCTGAGATCCACCCCTACGGCAGCTATGGAGTGTCTGCTGGGACTACCACCTTTGGACCTTGCAGTTACACAGGTGGCCATGAAGACAGCTCTTAGAGTTTGGGAACAGGGACAATGGCGCGATAGAGGACTATTCAGGGGGCATGCGAGGGCTCTCAAGATGGTGAGGGATGCTAACGCATCCCTTCTCCATAGAGGGGACCGCGCGGGCACCAGCTTCTATTTTGCCGAACCCTACAGGGTAATTGTCCCTGACAGAGACCTTTGGTCTACACCAAACAGGCTTCTTGAGCCCGAAGGTCCCACTTGGTTCACTGATGGCTCTGTGATGCCCACAGGGACTGGAGTGGGAATTGTGGGACCTCGTTTCAATCTATCCATCCCCCTAGGGAAGGACTGTTCCATAGTGCAAGCGGAACTGTATGCTGTTCTAGCCTGCACAGTGGAGAATATCCGCAGAGGGTACTCCGGAAAACACATCTATATTTGCTGTGACAGTCAGGGAACCCTGAAATCCCTTTCTGAGGAAAGGGTTAACTCACACCTAGTAAAGGAATGCAGAGAGGCTCTGCGGGGGCTAGGATCTGATAACATTGTGAAAGTTATCTGGTGCACGGCTCACGCAGGACTTCCGGGGAACGAGAAGGCAGACAAACTTGCAAAGCAGGGAGCCCGCTCAGCTTTTGTAGGTCCAGGACCGGCGCTGCCTATCTGTCGTACATCTGTCAAGAACTTCTTTAATAGTTGGCTGGACAGGAAATTTTCCTCTGGATGGAGCATAGGAAGTGGTCTCAGACAGTCGAGGCTTCTCATTGAGAGACCATCCTCTGTGCCTGAGGTCAAAAAACTCTTAGCTCTTGAGAGGAAACAACTGAGTCTAGTGACTGGAGCAATGACTGGCCATTTGTTTAACAAACACTTAAATAGAATGGGACTGACTAGCCGTTCCCTGTGCCGCTGGTGCAGGAGCACGGAGGAAACGGTTGAACACATTTTTTTCTTCTGTAACAACCTTGAGGACTTAAGGATGACACATCTAGGAAACAGAACACCCACAGCTCCTATGGTGAGAGGGACACCTCTCTGTCGACTTGTGGCATTTTTGTCAGCATGTCACAGAGTGTAAGTCTCTCCAACTACAAGCGGACGAACAATGGGTCACGAGGCCTCAGTTCAGCCCGGTGGGGCACCGCACGTAGAAGAAGAAGAAGAGATAAAAACGAGCATAATATATTATATTAATATAAAAAATTGAATGAATTTATAGTTCGTTTCATATTTCAGGTCCATTTTCCCCTCGATTTTCCCTCTTAGATGTGGAAAAAAGTGAAGAAGGACGAGAAAAAAATTTGAGGTGAATGCAGTGCCTTCTTCCTAAGATATGTCGAAACATGAAGGTACCGCTTCGGGGATGAATCCTATTTCACTGGAAGACTTAGCTCCCAGTTCATCTGGTTGCTCATGTGCCTTTTGCTTTTTGTAGGTACTTTGTGCATTACCATACATAGATTGTGCTTTAGAAAAGTATTTCATAAATATATCACAATACATTTCCAATGAAATCTCTACTGAAGAATCAAATGTGAATAAAATTTTTCAAGTGAATATAATATTTGAGAAAAAGATTAGAAAGAAGTGGAAACGTACAATAAAGGTATGGTAGTAGGATCATAAGTTAAAACACTTTCATTTATCCGTGAATCGTCCATTTAGTCATATTGCATTAGTTAACTCCTGTTAAAAATAATCAACATGTCATTTTCTAAAACTTTGAAACTATCATTAATTGTTGATGAAATGTTCGGCAGTAAACTGTCCGTGAGTGTCATACGTTTGTCATGTGTGGGTGTTGTTTTTGTGTTTTCTGTGTTCAGTTGTTGCTCTTGGTCTTTACGTTGAGGACGATTTCCTATAACGGAATGATACAATTTGTAATTTTTAATATTCTTGTATTCCGATGGTGAGTTTGTAATTGCCAATTTTAGTATTTTTCATGATTGTATTTATCTGTTCACATTCTGACAATTATTTGTTTATTTTAATGTTTCCTATTCATATATTATCATTGTAATTTTTTATTTGTACCTTCATTGTATTATTATTTATAACTTTTCTCGATTTTAGCATGAAGAAGGCCCAATAAAGGAGCCGAAACGTTGTTGAAAGAATGGTATTCTTTGTTTTTGTTCCTTGACCGATACCATCAATTTAATTAAGAAAAGAAAGTTATTGTTAATTATTTAAGTAGGTAGTTATAACCCTAGAATTTGATGTTGCTACTGTATTTTTTTTTTATGTTAATATGACAGTTTGAGACAACTGATAAAATAAGGAATTTAGACAAGCTGTCATGTTGACCTTTGTCAACATGACACTAGCAACCACTAACAACTTAAAACTCTAGGGCTATAATTTGGAGCGAGAGACTTTTAAAATGAGGTATCACTTGACCCCCTTCCCATTACAAAAACTAGGGGTGGGGGGTGGCACTCACTCCCGGTCAGGGATGTATCGACGTGTTCTAGCATGTTTTTTAAACCCAGTGCGAGAAAATGAATTTTTTCCATACTTTATGTACACACTGTATTTTCATATTAATATATTATGTTCGTTTTAAAACTCACCTTGCTCCTTTTAATTCTTTTTTAGATGAATAAATCAATGTGAACAACGGTCCAAATACACAGTTCATATTTATGAACAACTAAGAGATTTTTGGCAAATGAACACAATAGATTATTCTTCAGATTTGTGAAAAAGCACAATTGAGCTATTTACTATATATTTCCAATTAGATCAAGAGGATTTTTTGTCCCAACAAAACACTCAAATAGCACGGCACAGCCACAGACTCTTGCAAACTCTTACAAATGCTCGCCATTTACGGTCGAAAACGGTCCAACTAATAAAAACGCGGACGCCTATTTTCTCCTCACTATCGTATATAAAATGACTGTAGTTATTTCTGTGAACTGTATTATCTTCAAGAGCATTATCAGGTTATGGATGAGGATGAATTTCTGCTGAAAAAATTTGTTCTTCAAAGCCTACAGGTAAAGCTAGTCTTGCATATAGTAAAATTAATACACTGGAAACCTTACGGTTTCATTTGTGCAATTGCACACTAGTCTCATAAATACAACACTTTCCTTTTTGATTTCTTTAGGAAGGCTGGAAAATTTCGAGAACGTGTAAATTTTTGCCAACTGTAACATTTGTGCACGAAATTTTCAATTTTCCTGAATCAAACTAATTTCAGCCGGAGCAGAAACGCCAGAGATACAAATTCCACGAAACTTCGACAGGTTGATTAACCATTAATCTACCTTTCCCCGTCTCTAAAATATTCAGATAGTTAACCGTTGCAGCGGAGAAGTTTACATTCGATTTCAACGACCAATCCGAAAGAGGACATTTCCTAATTGTATTTATTCCCTTCCTCAGCACGGACAAACTTCCGGATATTGCAGGTAGTCCCTGGAAAATTCTATTCGAGGTAGGTATAATATGCGGGGCATCAGGCTTCCGTTGACTGCCAAGTCATCTTTTCGTTTCATTCCGTCAGGACAAGATGACGGGGTTTTTTAAAGTTGAGGGGATAGAGTTCGATGCGGAAACTGTTTTGATACCGGTTTAAATCTTTTTACACCTGACAATAGTCTCATGTACTGCCTGATACCTCTCACGCCTTAGGTGAACTTCAAGGATTATTTGGAATAAACATATAAACAAGTTGTTATTGTTGGATAATCCAGTATTTTCTGTCAGATCCCCGCGAAAATACGAAGATTAAACGTGACAGATTCAATTTGAAGGATATTTTTTCGATCATGTTTGTTCTGTGATTTCGATACGATAAAATACATATACTCCATTCCTTTTTATTTTAGCAATCGGTTGGCCATGAAATAATTTTCTCAAGTTTTTGTAACTAGAACGGAGTAAGGTTGGCACATAGACTTATAGACATGGACTGTGCCTTCCCTTTCTATTAAGATGTCTATATCACTGGTGTGTGCACTCGTCACTTTTTACAAGCATCAACATTTCAGAAAATCGGGGATATGGGATCAGTTTCGTGGCGGCGCCACCATGTCATTTGCTTCGTTCTATCCTTGTTCTGACAAAGGAAGTCCAATGATACACTCTCGTTTTATTTTGTTTTGCGTTGATATCGAATATCGATCAATGAGTTCAAAATATGAACTATCCCATTTTGTCAGCTGTTCAGGAATATTTGTGATTTACAGTTTAATTTTCTTTGTAAACACAAATCTATCAATATTTTAACACTATCGAATAAGGGTTCGAAGGAGTATTTACTATTCTTATTCAAGATAATTTCTGTTTGACAAATTCAATTCGTGAGGGGGTAATTCAATATGATTTTAATAAAACACAGTTGATTGGTTAAATATCCAGAATATTCAGTTGACGGAAAGGGAATTTTTACTATATCTACTCAGGAAGAATAATTGAAGATGAGATTCGAATAGATTGAGGTATTTCTGATTCTCAATACATGCTCACAATTCACACTACCAATTTCCAATACAGTTTCTTTGAAATATTGCTGAAGTTGCCATAAAACTTAGTTATATCCGTCCCGAATAATCGTTCATCTGATTTGGTTCTGCCTCAAATTCGAACAACACCGAATTCTTAGCTGTAGTTCTTGATTGTCCATACAGAAAACTGAACTTACTGAACGACATGTTGAATAAATGAATGTTCTACACCCTTTCTCGAAACTTATGCAATTTCGCACACCAATAATCGTTTATAAATTCAACATATTCGTAAGTCGTAGGAAAGTAGTCAAATTATTTTCAAATATCAATTGACAAAGCTCTGTCAAATTCCAAACAGCGCTACCTACAGTGGGAAAAACAAAACTGATCCCATATCCCCTCGAAATTAAAAACAAAATCGAATCAGTGAATACACCAGAGGTTTAGACATCTTACTTTCTATCAATGCATGAAATACTGTCAAAAAAAGTGACTGAACATCGAGCATGCAGTTGTCTTTTTCTAGAATTTTGATTGGTCCACACTCACCTCTATGTGAACAAAAATTTCTCTCTTTCTATAAAAAAGCCAATTTCATGCTGACATTGCTCATTCCATGTCTCTATGTCTATGGGTTGGCACCATGAAACATATATCTATGATACCAATATTGATAACACGCGTTCTAGTCTACGACATAAATTGAACTAGAATTTACCTCAACTGCCAACTGAATTTCAAGACAGACATATCTAGATACAATGCAGTTAAAATACGATAGCAAACAACCTAGAAAAATGTATTCACAGTCCTACAATTTTGTTGATTCAACATCACTTCTGTTAATCTTCGCACTCCACAGGTTTTCTGTGGAATACACATAATATTTCATTGTTGTTATGAATCCGAGCCTCTAGTGTTGCAAAATGATGAAGTTTCATGAATTTTGACTTCTAGTTATTAAGAATCAACGTTGAAATACAAATAACTACGTAACACAAACCTGAGTTTGAACCTGATTCAAACCAATTAGGCAATCCAATCACCTGTCAAAATATTTCATTATGGCGGTTGGTTGGCAAACAACGTTTGTTTACCTTTCCTAATTTGGAACTTTTGGAAGCTTTTTCTGAATATTTGACAATGATTGGTGTTAAATATCGTTCAGTTTTTTTGCAATATATAGTGAATAGTGTTAACTAAGTTTTATTCCGAAAGAAAAATGCCTGTGACAAGTATTATGGTTAATTGTGGAAGTCGTGCAGATCGGTACCATAAGGATTTTTCTTATACCTACTGTGACAAAATCTGTGCATTACCTACATATTAACGAAGAAGGGATATGTGGTTAGCAGCTCAAGAGAGAAGATCTAACTGAATCAATTATTAGGAACCAAGGGTTATGTAGCAGACATTTCATAACGGGTAGGTACCTAAGAAGAATATCTATGTGTCTGTATTCATATACCTATAAGTGAAACTGAATATACAGTGATTTATTTTGAATACGATTTTATAAAGCTATAACTTACTAAAAATATGTAAAATTTTCTATTTTTTTTAGTTCAACGAAGGAAGTGATCTGGGTAATACAGAGCAAGCACGGCAAAGCAGATTGATGGGCTGTGCTAAACAAACAGACTTGACAATGACCATGTTAAGTACACAAGTTGAGCAACTCAACTTTGCCACCAGAAAAATAGAAGACTTAGAAAAGAAAGTTGAAAACACTTCTCGGTGACTAATAGACAATATCAATAATGAATTTTTGTGGAAGTATTATTGTGGGTTCGATAATAAATTCATCAAAGCAGCTATTTTTCCAGAAATAGAACCTCACATTTCATCAATATCAACAACAGTACTGAGTCCTATCAATCAAATAATACTCACATTAGTAAAATTGACGTATGTTTGAATAATAAAAATATTTGAGAGAAACTCAATTGTGTAGATCTGCATTTATTTACTATACTAAAAACATATACATAGATATATAAATTTTATTGTACTTCAGTAATTAATGAATACAGTGCAAGCAAGTTTGCATGATTTATTTCCATTAATCAAATCGAACGATACTTTCACCAAAATGGTAACATTCAATGAAGAAATTATAGAGAATAATATTTTAATTATTCGACAGAAGGTCCTCCATAATGAAAAGGATCCACACAAGTTTTGTAAAAAAAACATCGAAGAGAATTAGGTGAAAAAACACCAATGATGTTATGTTCTGAACTCATGAAACCGATAATAATTATCGAATTTCAATTCATGCAAGACAAAAAAAAACATTTTCTAAATTATATATTGAATGAATAAGAACGTGACCTTAGTGTATAAACATTATCAATAATGATATTCACCATTTTTTTAAGAAATTTAAGTGAAACACAAATCTCTCTCTGCCAACCAGGCGCCATATTTGACAGTTGAAAGTCACGTGGTCTGGATTCCCTAATATCAACATATTGATAGGTTAAGGTCGAAAATATTCGAATGGTTGTGAAGTAAAATCATTTCATTCCTGCCAATCCATAAAACCATGTATCAGAAAGAGAAAGAGCTAATCAGGTATTTTAATTTTCAATATTTCTGCACATGCGCAGAAGTCGATTCCGGCCACGGGCTGGCTTTAATTCCCGAAGTCCCATTATCGATATAGAATATAATAGACATATGCCATGAAATGTCGTTAATGTCATAACGCCGTTGACACAAACTATAGGTCCTTTCGTTTGCATAAAAAGTGTAGCACTTTTCTACACTCGATTTTAGTATCGTTTGTTGATTGAATTTACACTAGTGTAGAGGAGGTGTAGTTTATCTACATCTCAAATCGAGTGTAGAAAAGTGTTACACTTTTTATGCAAACGAAAGGACCTTATGAATTAAACATATGTTAGCAAATGTTAATTTGACCCCCCTTAAAATATACTGATAATGGTCGACGACGAATGTCGAAGATAGAATAAGAGTATAGAACCTATGCTGTGTGAACTCTGTGCTCCAATGTTACCTGCTCTCTCTTTCGCACAGGCCGAGCACACAATTACTTGAACTACCTTGTCGGGCGGTACGCTCTGTACCTGACCCTTTGTTAGAGCACCTCCACGTGCTAGATAACCGACCGCCATCTTACTTTGTGAATAAAAAGTACCAACCACGTGTTTTATTAAATCTAACACATATGAATTAATATTACAAGTGATTGAAAAAGAGAGATGACAGGGTTTCATACTCAGAACATAGATTCATGGAATTGACATTCAGTGCAACGAATGAATGGGCAAGTTTCTTAAAACTCCAAAATCGAATTTAAGAATATTTATGGAACCCCTTTTCCATTAGTCATCCAACACGTGAAAGATTCGCTTCAAAATTCAGAAATTTCACAAATACACCCTTCGAAACATAGTAAACATTCGAGTATGTGAAAGCTTGTGACTTAGAATGTTTCTGTAATCTGTGTCTAATGACATTTTGTGTCATTGTTTGTTTTTCGTGTGAAATGTGATCATAAAACTTGATATTTGTTACGTCTATGTTGATCAGAAAACTTTCATGACCATTATTGAGTCGATGGGCGTTGCCGGATTGTGAAAATGACGTAGAATATTCATAAAAGAGCACTTCTGAAATCAGAATTTTCGTAAGTGAGTACAGACAAAATGCAATATGATAAAATTCGCAAAAAATATATTTCGACCTATTTGAGTTATAAGGATTTTAGTAACATATATTTTGAAATTTAGGAAACTACCCCATTGTTTGTAGCAAGGAGATATAGGATCTCCTTGGTTTGTAGTAAACACATTCGATGTTTCTCTGTCTAGCGCCACACTTAGGTTGCGTTCACAAACTTACTCCGAGAGTAGAGTATGAGTATGGCCATGCTCAGAGAGCATACTCTAAAGAACTAAAAGTACGTTTGTGAACGCTTCGAATAATCAAAGCTTACTCAGGGCTTGCTCAGAATAAGTTTGTGAACGCAACCTAAGGCAGTGGCGTTATATTGAAATATTCACATACTTCCTATCTATTCATATCGATGTCACAATGATGTCTGAGTCAACTGTCTCAATTGTGATTGGCGATACTAAGCAACTATCTCACTCCAGTCTTTGGAATGTTTATTTTCCATTCCATGTATCTATGTTCTAAGGTTTCAGATAATGCTATTTTGAATTCAGGTCCGTTCATTCGAATAGTAAGTAACTCTGATATTCAAATAACTACAATTTATCAGACGGTAGCAAAGATATTCAAGGTGAGTGAATTTATATAAAGTTTCATTTGAATTTAAACGACTTATATTTAGGCTGAATGTTTCCACCATCAGAAAGATTTCGAATGAAGGAGATGACAAAGAATTTCCTTCTATTGGGGGTCCCCAAAAAGTGGTGGCATTTGAAAATTTAATTTTAGGGTGAACGAATGCAAAAAGTTACTACAGGATTTTCGATGAATAGGTCCTTTCGTTTGCATAGGAAGTGTAGCATTTTTCTACACTCAGTGTAATTTATACTCGATTTTAGTTTCGTTTGCTGATTGGATTTACATACCAGTGTAGAGGAGGTGTAGTGGATCTACACCTTGTCAATAGGAGGTGTAATATTAGTGTTCTGTGGTGTGAAATGCAGAATTTGATGTTAATGTCACGGACGTCGCAGTAATCTGCTTCAAAATAGATACGATTAAATTTAGAATTTGCGATAATTTCATCATTTTACAAGAGGATGAAAAAGTAACAAATCTTCTGAGAAACGTAACCATATTTATTCATCTGTGAGCATGACAACGTAACGTCAGTGTTTTTTTCATTCGTTTGCCAAAGTACACTGAAAATCAGCTGATTCAAAGTGCACTGTAGATTACACTATACTGAGAAACAGACCTAAGTTTCATCGTAGTATAATTTTTCATTTGACTCCTGTATACATTGTACATGTCTTAAGGGATCAATAAATATACATATAATTATTATATCAAAGTATTAAGCCTTGAAACTTCCTTGAATTCTTTTGAAAATTGATGCAAGAGGATTTTTGTTGAAGAATTTAACATTCTTGTAATTATCCGTTAATTCCTTTGAGAGATACCCATTCTTAACTACTGCATCATATGCAATATGCAATTCATCTACGGGTTGATTTTTTTGAAATCTACAACTGATGTAACGTATTCAACCTTTAGCTTAAGCATATTAACTCTCCTCAAGCTTCTGTATATGATGTGTCTATAATTCAATTTTCTTGCATAGTAAAAATAAATATATTCAAAAACTGATCTCTTGCATTCTCCATGCAAATAACTAGATTTGGTATGCCTTCAATCAGTTTGTATAAACGTCAATAATTATGTTCATCCCATATTTTCCGAAGTGAATCGACATTGTGAAAAACTACGTAATTACTGAGACTTTTACGTAGAACAACATAGCGCTGATTTAAACCCAAAAATGATTTGACAGGCTTCATGACCCCACATTTTCGTACTATACAGAGTGAAATGTGTCAAATTTCCATGGCCAACCGAGTGCTAAAATAAAAGAGAATGGAGTAAACAAACATAGATTAAGGTACAAGAATCTATAGACTTGTATGTATCGTCATATTTGCTTCCTTCTCAAAGAATCTCCTAGAATATGAAGCGTATGACACACTGGTAAGATAATTCTTGTAGATTCTCAATGAATTTGTTAAAATCGATTCGAATGGATGCCAGTCAACATTATGAAGTTTATGACAACTGTGATAGTGCATTTCCATAAAAACCGAGCACATGTTCGTCAGTTTCTATCACATAACACAAATAATATAATTTCTATGACAGAACTAGGGAATCGTGCATTTCCGTGATCAAAATTCGGTCTTAACTTTTGAATTAGCAAAATATCTTAATTTACTTTCGGTTCGAAATTTCTGTAATCAGGTATTCTCGGGGTACGTTTATGAGTGACCAGACCAGACAACACCTATTGTGTCATTAAACCTTTGTCGAAGTAATAAGTGGTGCAGCAAATTATTATAAATTCTCGTAAAAAATCATATGATCAGCATATAAATTATTTTAATACAGAAGAAAAACCAAGACATATCGAATTTAAATCATGAATCATGATGTTTCCAGAAAAGTCTCCTTTACTAATAACCGCTACCAAGAGGGAGGTCCTGTTTTCGTCAGACCAAATCACAGTTTCATCTCTTATGTTATGGACATTGGTCATTGAATTGTTAATTCAGGCTATACGAAATATTTACAGGAATTCAAAGTCAATTATTCAAGTGGATCGGTATGAAACACACTCAAAAACCATAAAAAGGGGAGTGAGTTATTTGCTCTTAGTAAACAGGGGGCTCATAAATTCATTTGTCGCACGTAATATAAATGTTTGTGCCTATGCTGACGATCTCAACATAATTACCGAAAGATCAGATGAAATATCGGAATACAAACCTTTGATAGATTTATACTTACTGCAAACAATCTGGCGCAATCCTCAAAACAAAAAAATGTGGAGCATTAGAACAAGCCCGGTCGGTGGGTAAAGAAAATGAAAATAAAAATTTTATTTGGTTTCACATCAAAAATGATGTAAAAATTTTGGGAATATGTTTTTCAAAACATACATCAAATGTTTAAAAGAAACTGGTCAGAAACCAGTAATAAAATCCACAACATTATCATGATGAATAAGCAGAGAGATTTGAATTCAATAAAAAAGTTCATAAAAGTGTTTGTTTTAAATCCAGTAACTTTGTCGCCTGGAAGTATAGGTTAGTTTATATCAAATCCGTTAGTTCTGATTTTTTGCAGACTTGTTTAAGAAGTTGGCCTAATGAATAATCAAAGTGTGACCTCGAGGTCCGACTGCAACTTTGTCAAAAATCGATCATTTTTTTATATTGCTGATTATAACCCTCAAGGACTAGTTTTGGAAAAAACTTTTTCTGGAGAATTTCAAAGTAGACTTAATTTGCTACAATACTATACTAGAATTGTTCCTGTAGACCCAATAGTTTCCTAGGTATCATGAAAAATTATAGTAGTAAAACCTGTTCGAAAAACTATGTTTCGGTCTTTTTCAAGTAAAATAGAAATAATGTTGAGCATACTGAATATCTGGGTTTCAGATCTGAATACCTCCTACATCTTGCAACAATAATATTTACCTAATGTAGGCAGGAAACCGAGATAATTCTCACAGCTGCAATGAAATGAACCAATATCCACTTCCTCTAGATTCGAATCCCTCAACTTCAAGAGTTCAAATCCTCTCAAGTGGAATTACAATGACAACGATTCATCCCCTAGTTCTCAATATTCAAATCTCTGAAGACGATTCTGAAATCCCTCATTAGCTGTAGGTATTGATAGTGACAACGGTTCTCTGATTTTTTTGATATTACACAAAAAACTAATAGAACTGTTCAATAATTCTTTTTTCCGCAAATCGCTAGGAAATTTTGACGTTCTACAAATGGAAAATTCATCATCACACATCATTTTACACTGTTTTATTTTCGAAAACATCAGCAATTAAATTTATATGAGTTTCACAATTCTACATTAATACTTTTCCATAGTAACGCAATCAATTCCATTACGAATTCCAAAGCTTGCGCCTCGACTTAGCAATCTTTGCAGTCGTCTAGGAATGTTAGACTTTTCTTTTTTCCCCGAAAGCTCTCAAAAAACTATTCTTATTCTTACTACTACAAAAGCAAACTTTCAAGGTCAGTGGGTATCTTTCCTTCCTTTTGGAGCATAGTGGATAAAAAAATCGATGAGAATGAACTAATAATTATATATTAATTATAATGATTGCATTCATGCCTCACGGTCATCTTATTATTATTAATTTAATATAAATATAGGTATAACATAGTTCAATAGATTAATTGAGCAGTTAATCTATGCAGTTGCAATGACGATATTGCAAACATTATGACCATAAACATTAAATGAATGTTTGTTTGATTGTGTGTAGGGTTTTTTCATTTCCGAATGAATTCAATGATTATTTATTTTCTGTAGAAATTGTTCGGAAGATCGCTAGAATTTATCATCATAGTTCGATCAAACCTCGCTGGATTTTCAACCGATTGTTTTTAATATAATTGATGATATTTAAATAAATTAGTTCGTAAAGATATTAAAAAAATAGAGTAAGAGTTGGACTTAGGTTCCATTCACACATCTGAACTGTACAGGGTGGGCAAAATTGGTGATACCTTTATTACAACTTTTTCAACCCAACGAGAAAGAGGAAAATGCATGGCACATTTCGGTCGTGTTTTTTCGAGAAACTTATAATGCCATCAACTGCATTACTCTATCTCCCTTTGTTTTCGAGGTAAAGGCCAAAATTAAAATTTCAACTTTGATCATTATCTCCGTTTCTGTTTGAGCTAGGATGTTGAAATAAAAACATTATACAGACACTTTTTTCATGGCATTCCAGTGCCGTACTATGATTTTTTCCAACAGGTATATTTGCTGAGCTATAACATGCAGATGTATTTTTTTGTGTGAAGTAGATTAAAATGACTTAGAAAGACTGAGGGCGATGTATGATATATTTCTGAAAGGGTAAAAAAAAAATGGCGATTCTTTTAAGTCATTTTAAGCTACTGTTTTCATAAGAAAAAACACAACTTTATGTTTTAGCTCAGCAAATAAAACTGTAGGAGAAAATCATAGTACGCCATTGGATTGCTATCAAAAAAGTGTCTGTATAATGTGTTCATTTCAACATCCTGTTCCAAACAGAAACGGAGATATTGACCAAAGTTGAAATTGCCCAAATTTAAATTTTGTCTTATAACTCAAAAAAAGATAGAGGAATGCAGTTGATAGCATTATTAGCTTCTCAAAAAAAGACGACATGAATGGTATATTTATTTTCCTCTATATAGTTTTGTTAAAAAGTTGTAGCTCAGGTATCACCAATTTTGCCCATCCTGTACATAAGTACCTAGTTATTGTACATTCTACGGTAGTAAAGCCTCCTTTTGGGAGGCAAGGGGTTTTTCATCAATTTGAAATCTAGTTGAAGACGAAGCCGGAAATATACGAAACCTTCATTTGGACCATAACAGTTCTCGGAGAAACTGTATTACCATTCTGCGAAAAATCCTCGGACAATTTTAATATCTCTGTAAATTTTTATAATATTCCCGAAATATCCTGTTTATCATTCACCCCCTTCCTAAACTCTGCACCCCGATGATTTAACGATCGCAAATGTTCGTGTGAGACCACTCTTGGACAAAAAGTGATCGATATATTTTAAAGTTACGGTCACATTCAAATTAAATGTATGACGACTATCAACTCAAGACAAACGAATTCGAATGAAATGTTGAATAAATTAACACCAACATTCGTCGGTTTCACAAAGTTGTGTTTTGGAGCCCGTTTGAATCCATATTTTCCCTAGTTGCGAATAGTTTAATTGCAATTTCCGCTGTTATGAAACAATTGGAACGAACCGACCGACAGCTTCCCGTAGTATTAGGGGAAACAAAAAGAAAACATTGTTTTTGATGGTTGAGGCGGGAAGTGTTTGTCTATGAAGGGAAGAGAGAAGGAGGACAAACTTCGAGGCTTTTTGGTCCCAAAAGTGTCCGCAAAAAAACTTGAAATATTCTAGGTGGCGCTGGCAAGTAATAAAAATGAACCATTCAGCAGTTGATTTCAAATGTCAAAAACGAATATACACTGCTCAAAAAAATTAACGCACATTATGGAAATTTCAAATTTATTCTACAACTGAAGGTGTTCTCAATGATAATTATTTTTATCAGAATTATGCATGCATATGTTATCCACTTTCAACGGTTTTCTTCAATACAGATGTTTTTTCCAGCAGGAATAAAAAAAATGATATTATCAGATTTTGAATGTATTGGTTCCATTCTAAAATCAGTTCTCGATCAATACTAGTGATCAATAGTTTTTCTTTCGTTTGATTTTCTACACTCGATCGCTATGGAACGCGAAACACGCAATTTGACCCAAGAGGAATGTGCCCAAGCGGTAGTTTTGCGAGAAGAAGGTTGGACATACACAAGAATTGCAAAAAGGTTTGGAGTTTCCCATACAAGTGTGTCCAGAATGTTGCAGCGATTCAGGGAGACAGGTATGAATGTCCGAAAACCAGGACAGGGTAGACCACAGGCAACAACTGCCATTCAAGAACGTTACTTGAAAGTTTCTTCGTTGAGACAACGGTTTGCAACCGCTCGCCTCCTTCAAATTCAGCTTGAGCAAACTCATGAGGTGCAAATTAGCACTCAGACAATAAGAAATCGCCTCAGAGAATACGATTTAAGGCCTCGTGTCGCGGCAAGAGGACCAGCTCTTACCCCAGCCCATCGTTTGGATTTTGCGAAAGAGCATATCGATTGGAAAGAGGCCGATTGGGAAAGAGTTCTCTTCACAGATGAGTCTAGATTCTGCCTCTACCATTGTGATCGACGTTTCCTTGTATACAGACGTCCACATGAAAGATATTGTGGCGGCGTAGTTGTACCCATGGTAGAGGAATACTTCATCTCACCATGATGGTACCAAGGGTAGCCAAACGATGGCATCACTGCGCACGACGGTTGCGATCCCAGGGTAGATTATACGTCTATTGCGGTGCAGCATACGCCAAACGATGGCGCCACCGGCGACGCAACACTCTATACCCTCGACGTAACCGGCGTTTATAGCAGGCACAAACTACGCTGCTTCGGCGATTGTCGTAGGTAGCTGCTAGGGTTCATTAACCTACCTGATGAGTCCGACCCTAGCAGTGGGACGAAACAATCACCCCAAGAGCACGCCATTCTTCAAATGGCGTGAACTCACCCCAGCACATACCGCCAAAATATGCTCAGCGCAATTTCCTGAATACTACTGGTTTCGGGGGAGGATCGATTATGGTATGGGGTGGAATATCTTTGACTGCTCGCACAGACCTAGTGGTCGTTGATAATGGAGCTATGAATGCTGATAAGTATATAAGGAACATTCTTGAAGAGCATGTAGTGCCATTTGCCCCATACATTGGTGAAAATTTCATTTTTATGGACGATAATGCCAGACCCCATTGTGCGCGCATCGTGAAGGAGTACCTTGAAGAGGTTGAAGTCTCTCGAATGGAATGGCCAGCAAGAAGTCCAGATCTCAATCCGATTGAGCAGGTTTGGGACAACCTCAATAGAAGGCTGAGAAGTTCAGAAAATCACCCAGCTACTCTTAGGCCCGTATTAATAGTCAGATCTCAAGTATTGAGAATGTCTTAAGTAGTGTCTTGAGACATCAGCCTGATTAATAAATTTGACTTGAGACTCTGTCAAGATGACGTCTCAATCGGCGATCTCACTTGAGTAGGCGCTTATTAATAAATGTGACTCAAGTACTCGAATGATCTCAAGATAGGTTTTGGGAACGTCAAATTTTGAGTATAGTCGAACCCTGACTCAAGATGATCTCGAAATGAAAGTTGGGTTAGTTTGCTTTGTGAACTGACAGTAATTTAATTGTCTTTTGTGCTTCCAAAAATCGGCATTATTAAAGTCAATATGGAATCTATGGAAGATGTGGTCAACTACTACGACGAAATCGATTTCATGAAGTTTATCGCAACAGAAAATCAGACTTTTCAATTAATGTCCAAGCCATTGTTGGGCCTAATACAGAACTTTTGGGTATTGTAACAAGATGGGCAGGAAGCATGCACGACTCCAGGATCTTTCAAATGTCCAGAGGAGTTCACATGAGGTACACACAACGTGTACTGGATGGGCGATCGAAAATCCTGCTTCGTCACATTTTATTGTGAGTCACAGTATTGAAAAATATCAAGCAAAAATAAAAATACTAATTTCTCTTTTCGTTTTGTAGTCTCAAGTATATCTGAAGACCATTACTCAAGACATTCATAAGTTGAGTTTCAAGTCTCATTTCTTGAGATAGTATCAAACTGACAATGACTTGATATGCGTTTATTAATAAAACGTCATCTTGAGATGCTGTCACTATCTTGAGAAAGTATCAACTGAGATAGGTCTTGAGACCCGTTTTGAGAACTGACTATTAATACGGGCCTTAATGATTTAGGAATCCAACTCGGAGAAATCTGGGGAGGATTAGATCAGAACATTTCAAGATCACTCATTTTGAGTATGAACCGTCGTTGCCGAGCTGTAATCAACGCAAGGGTGGAAATACCGAGAATTAAATCACTTATCAGCATTTCAGTATTTTGAAAATTGTTCATTTCTCTTCTTTCACATAAGATTCGGTGAAATCCTGAATTTTTCTTCCATTTAATGTGTCTTGTTTCGTTCAAAACCTTTCCGAGAGAACATAAAAAATAAGTTATGAAGTCAATGTAGAGTTAACTTTCATTAAAATTGAGATTTTCAGAATGTGCTTTAATTTTTTTGCGCAGTGTATATTCAGTGATTTCAATCTAACCTAGACATTGGTCGTTTTTGTGAATAAACCCTCGTGGAATTTGAATTTATCATTTGTTGAAAGTTTGTGTAAGCAGTTATGGAACAACGGAAAAATTATAATCTTTCCAAGTGGATGTGAGTACAACATTTCTTATATTGTAATAAGTTCTAATTCAATATTCGTCTTTCTCAGCAGATCCCTGAGAGGCTACAAAGTTGGTGAAAACCTTCAGATATTTAATTGAAACCTGAAAGAGTTCAACAAGAACCAGAAATTATGCTATATGAAATAGAAAATGTGCAGCAGCACAGGAACAAGAATTATAAATTGCCGGCAGTGAATTATGCGAAATAGTTATTTTCCTAACAAGTGTGGAATGTGATACTTTTCCGCAAGAGACTGCAGTTCGTTCACGCTGTCGAGTGCGGAATAGTATCACTTTCCGAGTGCGGTCAAGTGCTGTTGAGTGCGGAAAACGCACTTTCCACATGAGTTAGGAACAATATTTTTCCTACTGGCGTAAATGCGGTGGACTTATCGTCTTGAAGCTGACGTTATAAGAAATTATATTAACCCTTTACGGCATACGAAACCATAAATGGTTTGACATGTTCACAGTTTATTTATTCTAAAAAAATGAAAAATTAACGTATAGATCCTAACGGAGTGTATTGGTTATATCATTAGCAATAACAAAACACATCCATTTTGTCCATGATCACATGCCACTTGGATATAATCTCACTTTTCCAGACATTGTGAGTAAATCTTAACATGCAGGTGCGATTCTCAACTTTGCAAAAAGAAATAAAAATGAAAGGATGAGTTTTTCAAGCAACAAAAAATGTTTTGTTTTTTGTCATAACCTCTAGTTAGTATGTACTATACTAGATTTTCACTTTCTTTCAAATTTCACCCATTTTCAACAACAATTGTTTCGAAACCATATCTGGGTTCGTATGCATTCTTCGCTTCTTCGCTTAGACATATGTGGTTTCGTATGCACACAAGCATGATTATTAATTACGCACGCGAAAATGGTTTTTCTTCAATTTGCTTCACGTTTCCTTCATGCTAGGCTGTCTTTTTCTTTCTTAGTGATGAAGTAGACCCTGCGTGGATTTTGTGCCAAAAAAAAAAAACTCTTATTTATCTCTGTTCGCCTTCAAACAAGCCGTTTCGGAACACCTGCGCAAAGCAAAAGGCTCTTCCTCGTAAACGAGGTCGTCCATTGACTAATTCAGTGACCAGTTCACCATCAACATAGACATAGAGACATGGACTGAGCAATGTCATCATGAAATTGGTTTCTTTATAGAAAGAGAGAAATGATCGTCGGGCATTTACCTGTCTCTTTTTTTTCACATAGAGGGGAGTGTGGACCAATCAAAATTCTGGAAAAAGACAACTGCATGCCTGATGTTCCTGAAAATTTCATCTTTTTGGCGTGAAGGGATAAAAATAGCTGAAAATTCAAGACGAAAAACAGTTTTTTGTGAATAACTCAGAAAATATCCATTTTAGGGCAAGGGTGTGATGCATACACTCACATTATTTTTTAACGTAGATTCAATATCTGCCATAAAAAAATGGGGTTCTAATTTGAAAAAATTGATTTTTCACGATTTTGTCATCCCTTTGAAAGCGATTTTTTCACCCCCTGTATCATGAATCGCGATTTCGATTTTTAAAGTGGATACATCAATCTTACATCTTGAAAAATCCCAAAAATGAAAATTTTCCATCCAAAAACCTCGAAGTTATTCTTGTTTCAGCGGAGCTCTATTTTCGATTTTTTTTCGAATTTTCTCGCTCAGAGAGAATTTTCCAACCAAAACTGAAAAATGTTACATCAAAATAACTTGAAATTTTCTAAGGAATCTATTTCTGCAATAAAAAAATGGTGTTCTAATTTGAAAAACGGAAGTTGACGTCATTTCCGGAAAAACCGGAGGTGCTCATGCCTTGAAAATATTTTAGATTTCATCAGCATCGTGAAATACTTATAAGTGCTGAATTTCATGAAAATACGTTCAGTAGTTTCCCGTATAAATATGGGTGAGGTTCCTCGTGAAAGACCCTGTATTGAAACTTTAATTCAAATAAACACAAAGTGAGACAAATGGTTGAATCAACTATCATATCGCAATTTCTTGTTTAGTGGATACTTTAATTTCTTTGGTTTGAATCCTTTATTTCGGTTTTTCAAATATACAGTTAATTTTAGGAACTTGCTGATATCCAGGCCGTTTCTAATTTTGATCACAGACTTGAGCTTCGAATATTTCGATGTGTTGGACTTTTACTTCTTACTGAGATCTCCGAAATAGGCATGTTTTTAGGTGAATTAAACTATATTTGCATTATCAAAACTGAACTTCATTATTCTTGATACAGGAACAATGAAGGAATAAAAATTTTTTAATGTTTTATTATCCAAAGACAACAAAAGCAAAAGTTATGCAGAGGAATGCAACATATTTCTTAAATTGAATTCAATAACTATTACTTCTTATTGCAGCAAATGGCATATTCAACCGCACTTTTGATGTACCTCGAAACAGGAAAAGCACCTCTTTGTGGTACATTAATTTTTGTCTGGCCGCAAATTTTTTGAAATCTTTGCCGCCAAACTTTGAGAAATGTCTCAAAGTTGACAAATGGGCTATAAAACATATTAGTGAGGTAAGGCGGGAATTTTGAATCGCAATCCATCTGTTGTTCTGGTCGCTGAATTCCCCATACAGTTATGGGCTTAAAAATGCCGCGTACTTCTCGCCTGTTTTTTGATATTCTAGCGAATTTCTTAAGATTTATTTCAGTTGAAATTTGAACCTTTCTTAACAAGCTGAAAAAAATTTCGAGATAAAATTGTATATTTTTTGAATAATGGATCAATATAAAATTGGTCGGCAAGATAAATGGAAGTTTGTGGTTTTCGAAGCCTCATTATCGATATAGAATATAATACTTAGATCCTCTACTTCTTCCATACACCCCAATTGGTTCGAAAGGTTACTTCTTGACATCCAATATTGTACATATGGGCTTTTTTGTTTAAGACAGAAAGTCCAGAAGCTGCCCAATCTCATGGGAAATTTTTCCTATCGGTTCGGCCCCTTTCTAAAGGGACAGGAGGGTAACATTACGCGAGACCGCTTCTGAACTTATTCCTTATACCGAAACTTTTCCATTCTGCACAACCGAAGAGATTCTGCCTTGCAAATCGAATTTGCTAGCGATGACATGACAGTAATGGGGCAAGAATGCTTTAATGTCAAAGGAACGATGTTCGGTTTGGGATCTTTTGTGCGATACGTCTTCGATAAGGGTACGGAGGTTACATCCATCCCGATCGAAAGTTTTTGTTGGGGGAAATTTGAAAAATCTGTTTTTCTGTTAACGATATTCAGGCTTCGATAGATTCGGGACATTGTGAGAGGTTCAAAATCAATATAGCAGTAGGTACGTGTATAGAACTTATGTGGGTTGAAGGACTGAATGAAGTTACCAACGGAGAATGTTTGTCTCTTTTACCAAGATAGTAGGAAAGTTCAAAGAGTTCACTTCAAAAATCATTCTTGGAACTTCATAGTGAAGATGCAGTAAAATATCCAACAATGAAACGCATATTGAGGTTTTCAAGCATACTACATTTATATTAATCGAACGATTCGAACGCACCTTCCAAATGAAGCAGAGAACCAAAACCCACAAATGAAGTTTGGTTCACACATAATCCAACATATTTAACAGAGTACAAAAGGTTTCTGTATGAAATTGAAATCTACAGGGTGTCTGTAAGCAAATGCAAAATACTTAGAGAGAATAGTCCTCGATAAAAATAAGCAAGGGTAGTTCCTATAAATTTTTTTCGAAATCGACCTCACTTCCAAGATACTGCCTTTGGAAGGCGATGACGAGTTGACAGTTTTTAATTTTAAGGGTTCTAAAAAACACTGAGTCATAAAACTATACCTACATAATAGGAAGCCCTAAATAGATGTTACACAATATTTTTAGATCTCATAATTTCATTATTAGGGGTTGAAAATAACATGTTATGATTTTCCTTCAAAACTGGTTTTCGTGGGATAGATTTTCGAAAAATAAAATTCTCCTATGGTTTCCCATCAATTCTGGAGAAAAAAAGTCTGTTGCAAAATTTTGGTACAGTCGATACTTTTCTCGGAATAAATAAAAACTTACAAGCCTTATACGCAGGTCTATGAGGCAGAGATTTGATGCAAGTATTTTAGCGGGAGGTAGTCATTCTATGGAACACTTATACGATGAAATGGATTGAACAGTGATCAGAACTGCTTGTAAGTTTTTATTTATCCCGAGGAAAGTATCGAAATTTTGCAAGAGATTTTTTCTCCAGAATTGAATGGGGAACCATAAGAGAATTTTATTTTTCGAATATCTGTCCCACGCAAACGTTTTTTGTTGTTGTTATTTTCTACCCCTAATAATAAAGTTATGTCTAAAAAAATTGTGTGAGTAACATCTACTTAGTGCTTCATATAATGTGTAGTTTTATGACTCAGTGTTTTTTAGAACCCGTAAAAAAAAATTAAAAAATGTCAACTCGTCAGCGCCTTCCAAAGGCTGTATCTTGGAAGTGAGGTCGATTTCGAAAACAATTTATAGGAACTACCCCTGCTTATTTTCATCGAGGAATCATCTATCTAAGTCCTTTTCGAATTTGCATACAGACACCCTGTATATGATCTTATTATTATTATTATTATTAAACGCCCTCAAATTATCAAAATCAGCTGCCACTTATAGACAAGTGCTATAAAATTGGCTTACTCTACTGGTACTGGTATGTACCTCTTTCTACACTCCATTGATCTACAGTATACTCCGTATTAAGGTCTTACCTGTTTGGAGCGTTTCATTTAAAAAAGGTTTTGAGAAAGAAGATGATTCTCTTTAGACCGCTACAAACTACGGAATTCACCACTCCATTTTTTGTGGTCGAGGCGGCAAACTAGCTGCGAATCGAACCAGTAGGCCATCAGCTCATCGGAGAGCTCTCTACGGCGATTTCCGAGCAATAAAACTTTTATTGAATCGCTTGAACATAATTTTTCGGCACTTATTTCCATCTCGGGAAACATCGCAAATTCCCGAGATCGTCCATGTACACGAGCGTAAGATAATGTTGCAATATGTCGAGTACTGGAAGTCTGCCAGCTGGATATCTAGAGCCCTTATGGAACGGGCTCTGGGACGACCAAGAAACGATTACCCTTCAAGTTGTAATGGGGCACTTGAGTGTATGTGCCTTTTCATCAAGATGAACATTTTCATTCAGTAGTTTCATCACAGATCACAGATAAACCGTGAAAGATTGGAATTATCAACAAATAGAATTCACAACCCGGTCAAAGATTAAAATGGTCCACCTGTCCAAAAATCATTCATCCGTATGAATAATGTCTGAAATCACATGATCAACCCTGTCAGAACCATTAACGGCATGATTTCAGACGTTAATATTCGCATAAGACGATCTGAGTGGGTCAACATAATTAAGCCGCCTACAGCTAGAAGGACTAATCTATTCAAATCTGAAATAATCCCCCGCAGGCTTGTCGCCTCTTTATCTAAATAATCTTTGTCCTCCGAAGTATCCTTAGGGGAGAATTAGTGAGGGGGTTGTTGAAGATATTCACTCGTTTCCATGAACGCTTTCTCCTTCTTGAAGTCTTCGATCAAGCTGTTTTGATACTATATGACTCGAAAAATTCGTACCAATTCTCTCGTTGTCATCTGTCAGAACATAACAGTTCTCGATATGATAAAAGATAAAAGAGCGGGATATTCAACATTATTCAAAATCCTGTGAAATGTGAATCATAGAAGTGGTGATCCGAACCTGCACAACAATTTTTTCACGTTCGTCACACATTTTGTAATATACAATTCTTCATATTCCTCATTCGAAGGTTTGAGTTGGCTGGGAAAAATTCCAGATGATAAATTTTAATCCAGCCTCATGCTTGCCAGCACGTAAATGTATCAGGATGTTTCATGATCATGATGGAAATTTTTAATTAATTCGAGAGACAAAAATTACGAAACATATATGATTTTATACGGACCACCGTATGAAGTTCTTCGCGTGGAAGTTTATCAATTTTCCGCTCACTGAATTACATAATTAGTTGAGTACGTCATAATGAATTATTGTGCTATATTGGTTTCATTAATTTCGGTGTAAGTACCTATTTGTTCCCGTTTTTACTATATTTAGTGGAGGAAAATTTGAATTCTGATAAATTGGCCATTTCCAATTAACAGATGGTCCGTACTTATGCAGTCATCGATTGAGACAACTAGTCGTTGCTTGTGCAATTATTGTTTGAATCTTCATATTGTTTTATGATCGAACTCAAATCTTCGGACAGAATCATAATCAAACTATAATGTTCTGAAAGTGAGCAGGTAAGCTCTGAAGAGTAGTGCCCATATTCGAAGTTGTCCTCTGATACCTACTCGGCAAGTAAAAACATCCTCCTCATATAAAACTTTCCGGATTCCATAAAAAATTCATCATCCTTCAACACAGAAATAGTTTCACGTCGAAAAAACTCCTCTACGAAGGGGCATATTGAAATATCTAGTTAATTCCCTGTGTACTTTTCTGATTAGTCACCGTGACTTTTGAAACTTCTATGCGGGTACATACTTCAGAGGAAACCAGGATACTTTGCTTAGGAGTATTAATATAGCCATTTTGGATAATTATATATAATACATGACCGAAATATGTGTGTTTAATAAATTTTGTTCTGCTACTGAAAACAACGGAATATAGACTCTTTTGAAACAAGTAGGTAGTTCAATCAGTTTAATGTATAATGAATAAATCATTCAAACCAAGAGCGGAAAAACGCATAGGCCAGAGATGTTTCAGCTATTTGGCACCTCATTTATATATGATATGATATGATTCCCATGGACCTGAGAAACATCAAGAATCCCATATCGATTGAAATTTATTGTGGGAGGATTCTGCATTTCTTAATAAACTTTTTAGGGTTTTCACTCCCAATCTCTGAAACAAAATTAATTAAAAATGAAATAAGCGATTTGCTCCTGCGTAAATTCTTGCACTAATTTGTCAGGAGCAAATCAACTAGAAAAAATTGTTGCCTGACAATGAACTGAAAATAAAGAACGTTGAAATTATAATTTTATGTTGTAACGTTTCGGAATCTATATCAGACAAAAGATACAATTCAGAAGATTTTCGAAAATTGATTTTCGTCTGGTGAAGGAGTCTGATATAGACTCCGAAACGTTACAACATGAAATTATAATTTCAACGTTCTTTATTTTCAGTTCATTGTCAGGCAACAATTTTTTCTAGTTGATTTGCTCCTGACAAATTAGTGCAAGAATTTACGCAGGAGCAAATCGCTTATTTCATTTTTATTGATTTTGTTTCAGAGATTGGGAGTGGAAACCCTGAAAAGTTTATTAAGAATCCCATAGCCCAAAACAATAAACTTAAAAAATGGGTAATGGAAAAAGTAAGAACATACTTTGATGCTATAATAAATCCAACACAAGAGCTTATTAGAAGATATATTGAGACCACCACAATGATTATAATTAATATATAGACAACTGTTTCTATAGATTCGGAGAATTTTGTTTTTATTTTTTTGTGTTCTCTTTTTTTCCCACTAATGAGAGGTTAAAATATATCTACAGGAAAATTTTCAATATAGATTTAATAAATCATGTAAAGGCTCATGCCTCCGTGATAAATGTTTATACCTGTAGCTGCGCAGGAATAAACTTTATTATTACTATTATTTGTAAGTAAACCGTTTTTTTTTTTTTCGTTATTTCTGATGGAATTCAAATTTTCCTGAATGAATTTCCATCATCATTATCATTTCTGTATCCCGTCACCGAGAATGAATCTACAAAAATACTGAAACAGAACTATTGGTGCGATCAAACTTATAATTTCTTAGGGCGACTTGCGACTGTGTGCCCTCCTGTAACTGAATAGACCCAACCGTGACCTACAGATCCTTCCACACCCAGGGCATGGATTGTCACCAAACATATCTGGCCGCCGCTATATTCTTCTTGTGTCTCCATTATAACTGTGGACCAAAGACCACCGTGATCTGTCTAACGCTAGTTGTTCCCATTTATGATTGGGTCCCTCCGTGAATTCGCCATACAGAGCTATTTTGGGGATTCTTGTGTCTTGTATCCTCAGAATGTGGCCGCTCCATCTGAATCGGGACCTCGTTACTTGAGTCCCAATTGTTATACAACTCGCGCGCTGCAAGACTTCTGCATTTGAAACTTTGTGGAACCATCTGATGTGCATTATTTGTCGAAGATGACGTTGTTGCGTTCGTTCAAACTGTTTAATATGTCGTCTGCAGGGCGTCCAGCTTATGCTTCCGTAAAGAAGCCTTGGGAAGACCACTGCTTTGTAAACAGCTGTTTTGGTCTTCAGATTGAGGTCGTGATTTTGAAACACTCTGTCCTTTTACTTCCAGAATAACCGTGATGCCGAATTAATACGGTTGTGTATTTCCGTTTCTAGGTTAGCCCTAGTATTTATGAAGCTTCCCAAATATTTGGACTGCTCGACCTGTTCTAGAGTTTCATCCTCCAGGCTGATATCTGTTTGAAAGCTTTCTGGCGGACTTACCAGGATTTTGGTTTTGTCAATATTGAGTCTAAGGCCTAAAGCTTCGTATACTTATATGTTTATAGGTGTCCAACATTCTCTGTAGATCCTCTGAGCTGCTGGCGATAAGTGTGCAGTCGTCTGCATATTGCAGTTCCGTGATTTCCGATTTTTCGGGTACTCCCAAGCGTCCACTGATTTCCCATAGCGCTCTCCGATTCACCGAGTCGAAGGCCTTACTTAAATCGATATAGGCTGTATAGATTCTTGATTGTTGTTCACTGGCTTTCTCTTGCAGCTGTCGCAGTTGGCAGTATAAAAATTAGGTCCACCGTACCTCGATTGGTTCGAAAGCTGCACTGGGATTCAGGTAATAGTTTTTCTAAGAGTTGAATCAATCGATTATCCATAATCTTCGAGAGAATATCACCGACCACACTAAACAACGATATGCTCCTGTTATTGTTGCCTTTGTTCTTTTAGAGGTTGATAACTAAAGCGTCCCTGAAGTCTTGTGGCACATCTCCTTGTTCCCAGATCTTGCGGAATAGTTTTAAGACCTTTGACAATGTCTTCATCCAGGGCTTTGAATATCAGCTGGAATGCCGTTTAGACCTGGTGACTTATTATTATTGTAACATCGCAGTTGGCTATACATTACTCTTCCAGATTTTCATATATTGAAATTGATGACAATGTATTATATGTAATTGGAGGTATTGATGTGTTACAGGAATAGGGTAGTAACTTTGGGAAACTCAATATTCGAAACAAATTTATTTACCAGACTGACCATGTCGTTTTAACGTTGATGAAATTAGGTTTCCACGATATTTCTATGGCTCATCCTTTACATAATGTTTGCGTCAATGTGTTCCTGGTGTGGCCGACCCAAGACCTTTCCTCAACCACTACCTAAAGACAGAAAATGCTCAGAAACTTGCGGCAAAGCTTTTAACACAATTTTGCAGACGTTGAAATACTGGGTTTGAGGCAACAAATTCGCTTGGAACAACCGCTATAGTAGGTTGTATCTATTGTGGAAATCATTAAATCATGTTTTAATTCTGAAGAAATTGAGTACTCGATTTCACGACTCTCATTTTTTTCAAGTCTTTTTCAGTGTTCAATTGTAAATAACGATATATGAATTAAGATAAGAGTAATAAAAATTGTTGTATTGGAAAATGATCATCATTTTGCGATGATGATCATCATCGCAACCCCAGTAGAGCTAACTACTGGGGTCGCACAGTTCTCACAGACCGGAAAATAACTCACAATAGACCTGCCTACGTACCACAAGCTCACGACAAGCACACGACTCAACAATAATCCCGTTTTTCTCCTTTTTTCCTGCCTTATCTTTAAGTCGAATAGTTGAAAATTTGTACCAAAGATAATCAGTATTCTCTGTATGAACATCTTGTTAACACGAAAACTGTCGGGTGTAATTAGATTGTCAACAACGCCTCATCGAATTCGACATCGATAAGTTGTCGATAGAATGTCGATCGATCGTAGACCCACTGCTGACCTCATATTGATGAGCAGGGATGGGAACAGAGAGCACTACTCATCGACGTGGCGATTCCAAATAATAGCAATCTTCTAGATAGGCATACTGAAAAAAATTCAAAGTACAGTGATCTCGAGGAACAAACCAGGAAACAGTGGAAGTTGGAACTGTTGGAAGATATGAAGACCATCCTATTGTTATTTCATCTACAGGCCTGATACCGAAGAAACTACTAGAGAACTTGAGGAAACTTCAGTTGGACGAAAATATTTATAGAGTCATGCAGAAAGCAGTACTGCTAGGATTGTACGCAAATGGGTATAGGGTATAGGGGGAATGTAGAGGAACACCGTCTGTTCAAACAGGTGTGCAGGTGCATCAGGAATCCAACCGACAGCAAGGAGCCGAGGAACGACCCGAACCCGACCACCACCACGAGCCCGAAAACCTGGAAAGGGCTCCAACAGAGCTTAATCCTTTTGATATCTAAGATATCTGAGATAAGTGAATATTCCTCTGAAGAGGGGTATAAAAGCCGCAAGGCTTTAGTCATAATAGTAAGGTTCTTTATTTCTTACAGGTATACACTGTGCTGGGACGAGGGTTTACGAATAATTGATGTAGGATTCAGAGAAAATATTGACTGACAGAAATCCTCAATTTATTGAATCTAAAAAACGTTGATCACATTATTCACAAATTTGACAATCTACAAAATTATCTATCTTACCTAAAAAACGTTGACCAAGCTCAAGAGTGGTATCTCACCGTTATGACAGTAAGTTTATAATCAAATGAACTCAATAGAAGGCTCAATGTAATAAAAATTCAATAATTAAGATTCGCTCTTCAAGAAGATGTCGACTTGTGAAAATGATTAAACTAATTCAGCGAACAAAAGAAAAAACCGCCACACATGGACAAGTGATAAGATTTCCACAACATTAAGATTTTGATGAAATGGAGCGCCTGGCTTTCAGACAACCCATCATACACATATTATACAGGATGTCTCTGTACAACACCCAGTTACAGAAAATCTTGCAAGTAATATTACATGAGTGAAATAAAAAATAATCCTCAAACAAGTTGAAACTAAATGAAATAAAGGTGGAATTCATCAAGTATGTATAACAAATTGAATTGTTGATTCTAAATATATAAGTTCATTTGTTTTTCTGCCCACTACCCCCACTAGCCTTGTGATAGTTTCCATTAGCCAACATTATGTGTTTTCAAACTAGGTTCATCAAGACAACCGCAAACATCCATCACCACGACGTGATTCGAACCTGAAACCTTTGGCGTCCTACCCTACATCGCTGTCAACCAGACATATTTACAATATACATATATCAATAGTCATCCGCTCAATATCTATTCTAAATATCACTATTGAGTATTATTTGAATATTGTTTGAGTTATTATTATTGGGGTTGAATACTCAAAGATGTCACTCATTACCAATCTCTTGAATTGATTCAAATTATAAGCTGATCTCATAACTAATGGTAATTCGTAAAACCTACTCAATTCATTAGGAAGAAGTGATAGGTTTTGCTCTTACAATGCCACATACAGGCCACTAATTTTTTTTCAATATTTACTACTTTGCACGACAAGGAAACGTTTCAGTTTCATAATAGTGGCTACAGGAAGGGGATCTTGGATAGTTTCGTCTTCAACAAAGGTTAATCTTTGGTCATCATCTTCATTGTAATTTTCCTTGCTTTTAACTGAATATACGTTGAGGAAACACCACAGGACCACGTTTCATATTCTTGGCTACAGTAACGAGTTGTTGAATGATTTCGTATACAACTTTGATGTAAGGTTTTTTATTCCCTATTGAATATACGTTAAGGAAGTACGCTAAAGGCACGTTACATATTGGTGACTACAGTAACGTTAATTTAATGTTTTTCACTTTCTATTGAATACAGGAGGGCGCACTGAAATCACAAAGCTTAATGTTAATGGATTCAGCTAAATCATAAACGTTGATTATATATTTTTATATGACACAGAGGATCGGCCAACACACGAATGCGGCCCTTCACTATAAATCTTGGGATTTCATCAGGACCAGCTGTATACTTCGCACTCAGTTTCTTGGACGCAGAAAGAATGTCCCGCACACTAACAGAATCGACATGAATCAAATAGTGATCAACACACTCATTGTCACTATCGAAATCCACATCAGCTGTCTCATCATACACACTACCAAAATATACAGTAAGGGCATCAACTATGTCCTTTCTTCTATCATATCGCACTCCATCTTTTGTCAACCATAACACCAGGCAAACTTCGGAGAAAGAAGTCTTGCTTCCTTCCTTTGAAGGAATGACCAGAATCCTTATGGATTACAATTCATAGAGCTTATTATTTTTTGCATTTCTTGATAGCTTTCTCCTCAAGGTATTCAGGGTGTTCTCAAAGGTGAGGCTATTTTTTGACAGAAGGTAGCACTCATCAAAATAAGTCGTTCCACTAAAAATTGCCTATTAAAATATACAGGATGGATAAGATACAACCCCTAGAAATTCAACAAAATTTCATTGAATTTCAACTACGGGACTTTGGAAGGTCACTCCGGCTTCGGAAAAACACAACATAAACATATGGCTGGACAATGGATGTTTCAGTACCAAGTTCATCGGATTAAAGGCATCAGGTCACTTGGGAGAATAATAATTGTTGTATCGTGCAATTTAGGGTGAAAAAAATTTGGAAAATAGAGGCAGATTCTTTAAGTGCTTATGTTAGTTATGTTGAAAAAGTGCTATGATGTTTCCCCATTTTTACGACGATTCGAACAAGAAGATTGTGATGCCCATTGTGAAAAAATTCGTGAATAATTTAGACGAATTTTATAGGTGAGACTTTGAAGTAATATGTTTTTTTTTCACACTTGTGTCCTAAAGTCTCTTCTGTCAGTTTGTATCGGAATGGGACATTTCATAAAATCGTGTAAGTTACTAAAAAATAATGAGAAAAATTCGGCAATCCTAAGTTTCTATTTTAATTACAACGTAAATATCGAACGTGCCAATATCCTAAACGAAACCGAATTGATAAGTTTTTTCTATTGCTTTGCGACATCTCAGTTAACAAACGGTCTAGGGTCGTATTAGGATCTATTTCAGTGAAAATTTTATTCATCTGTCAAATTTGACAGACAACAATGTTCCGACTAATTTTTGATTGTTTTTTTAGCCAATGAGCATACAATTAGGCGATAATTTTGCACTAGTGCAAATTATCGATAATTTGCACTTGTGCAAAATTATCAGGTCCTCTAAAATAAATGCAGACGTAATTATAAACGTTTATTACTTATTAAAGTTACGTGAAAACTGTTGAACCTAGTTATTGAAATATTTACAATTAAAAACGCAATTATTGAAATTTATGATTGAACCAGTCGAAGTTTGTTGTTGGTCAGAAACAATGTTACTTGAAGCAGATGTTGAAACTGAGGAAACACTAAACTCGTTGTTTTCACTGTTTCTCATTTTCCTAGAAGCTAGATGGCTTACGGCAGTTGCTCGGTGAGAATGGTTTGTAAATTTGAACTTTTCGCTATCGAGACCTGCTTTTTGGACATACAGCTTTGTCCATTTTGCGATCTCGATTCTGCCAACTGGGATATTCTCTCGGATATTCTTGAACCATATATTATCATTTTGCCATTCTCGATTCGGTGTAAGAAACAGACGGTTCGTCTTCACGTTAGATCCTCGTTTTGACAAAAGTTTTTTGTATAATCTTAAAAAAAAAGCTTTGATAAGAAAAATTAAATAAGAAACGGTTAATTTGACCTGCCTAACGGGGCAGATGTCTTCATTAGTAGTGTTTCTGATTAACCATTCACTGTCTGTTAATCTGCGGCCTCCTCCTTGGCAGGTTTTTGAGAACACTGGATTATATTCTATTCTATTTGTGCTAGTTCCATCATTAAACTTTTCTTCTTGAAAGAAATATGTCAAACAGTTGCCTGCTTCACCTCCTCGAAATGCTAGCTCATAAGATATGAGATGAAAAATTTTTTTCTGCAGACCCTCCGGCTTGTTTTCATCGTGAAGCCGATGAACCTTCTTTTCTCTTTTCCGGGTTCATTTGTAATATTTTGCGCGCAGCATCTCGTGCACCCCTAGCCGATTTAAATCTTACATCACTAAATGGATCTATTGCAATGCCGAAATCTTCGCAATATTTTTCCTGAACAAGTTTTGCTGTCACGTTCCACATTGTTTTCACCACACTTTCTTTATAAAAGGATCCATCCTTCTTGCGCATGTTGCTTGCTCAGTCCTTTAGAATGAAGGCAATTTTTCCCACCAAAGTTCCTCGTTCTAATAAGTGATTTCTTTCGGCACAAATTAGTGCAAGAATTTACGCAGGAGCAAATCGTTTATTTCATTTTTAATTGATTTTGTTTCAGAGATTGGGAGTGAAAACCCTAAAAAGTTTATTAAGAAATGCAGAATCCTCCCACAATAAATTTCAATCGATATCTTGAAATTGTCTCCATACTGACGTTTTTGACTTTTTTGTATTCGTTGGCGTAAGATTGTCTATATTCTTATCAATATCTACAACAGAAGCGCTTCCAAATCGCGACATTGCACTTAGAAAATTTGACAGTGGGTTTTTTTATAATGCGTCGTTAAAAAAAAAATTGTTCATTGTCCGTAGCAACGATTTTTTCCAATAGCTCCTACGTGCCTGCAATAAGTATAAATTATACAATTATCGTCGCCACTGGTGGCGGCAATGTGACAGCAACTGACAGAGACACAATACGATTTGATAGATTCACAAAATTTTCTTATTAAATTTAACTCTTGCAATGAAAATGAATCGATAATTTTTGACAAATCTGCTCTCATGCAAGTTAAACTGTAAAAGGCACTCGAGCGCTCCGCGCACTCGTGCTCTTTTTCAACTTAACTTGCATTCGAGCATATTTCCCAAAAATTTTCGATAATTTTCATTGCACTCGTTAAATTACAACTGATAATTTTCAACTTTTTACTTTCTCATTTTGAAAGTTTTGTATTGGTGATTTTTGGTGAAATGCTTCATTTTGACCAGTAAATACACCCTGTATATATACAGTTTAGTTTATGAGCTCAGTTTTGTACCATACTGGAAATCGTGTTTTCCGTTCTAATTTATAAGAAACCGATTGCCTAAATATATTGTCCAAGATTTCTGTACAGTAATTCCATCTCCAGAAAAATCCTCACTGATACATTTTGACACCAGACTTTCATTATGCGATTCCGATTTCATTCTATGATTCCTAGGTGTATCCGATTACATTTCTGGTTGACCATGAAGTATTGAATTATATTTTCTTGACTGATGGTCCTCCAACTCCGACACAATCTCCTCAAATACTTGATCACTCAACTTCTGACTGTCTCCCATCTGATGCGATGGTACAGAAGCTTCTTCTATATCAGTTCTTTCATATCATTCTGCAGCGATACAATCACGGGTTTCAGAGATGCAATGTCATTACCAAGATCTTCGCATTCACTGCAGCTCCACGTGATAGATTTCTTAGAACTTATCCAAACCTCTGAGCTACTAAATTCTTCACACGCATTTCCGTAGTTGTTGTGGCACACAGAATATGTCAACATCAAATGATTTTCAAAAATTTTCTCACAACAACTATAGGATTTCTTATTCATTTTGTCCAAGTGAAAACAAAATATAATACAAAACTATAGCTATGATAATCCTTATTGGAATTATGTGAAGGGAAAATATAAAAAAATCTTCACTTTCCTTGACTCGCAAGGAAGACTTCTTACAGAAAAGGAAGGCCACGGAGTAAGAGGATGCCCGGAAGGCATCAAGTCAGTGTTAAGCGGGTACCTACTAATAAAAATAAAATTGCAGGAGCGTAGATCTAACGGGAAAACCGGACCACCAAGGAATCCCCAGACGAAAGAACAAACATGAGATCTTTCTCATACGACAAGGGATAACAAAAAAAATTAATTTCAAGACATCATCAGAGTAGCATCTGTTCAAAATAATTATAAGGAGAATCGAAGTCTTTAAACTCCTGTCCCATTTTTCCTGGAAATTGTTAGGGTAAGAGAAACGACAATTGGGGATAGCAACCGAATACCTATAAATAAGTTTGCAGTGCTCTCACGAATTCTGCATCAATTTGCTTCACATCGCTCCAGAAACTAATTACATGCATGCGCAGTTTGTTCCTTCCTTTATTGCTTTCTTGCAAATTCGTTTCAATGCAATCTAATCTTTATTCTTCATCGTAAACGCTCCCGAATATGAAAAGATGTATATTCTTCACAAAGGTTCTTCATCGCATTAAAATATACAACCTGACTTCTGCTGCATCATTCAATATGAACTTGTTACGTAGTCTATTGTTTGGGTCTTCATCCGTTTCATATTGTCGGGGTTTTCTGAAAAAGATCCTTTTGTCGAAAGTGAATAGATTCAACATTATATTTTTCAGTGGATGTTTTTATAATTCAGACCTTCATCCATTCATTGGAGCAGTTATTGGAGAAGAACGAGTAATTTGTGTATTTTTCTTTGTTGAACTTTGTTATTTTTATTTTGCGACTGTTGTCACCTACCATTTTAGTTAGAGGTTCAGACTACTTAATATATATTCTCGACGAGCTCTTCATCAGATAAATAGTATGGGTTGCCACCTAGTTACTCAATATTGCCTCAGGGCGTGGGATTTGAGAATTTAGGTGAGAAGGAGGGAGGCTTCTTCACGGAAGCGAAGCATAAGCTGGACGCCCTACAGACGACATATTAGACAGCTTGAAGAAACGCAACAACGTCATCTGAGACAAATAATGCACATCAAATGGTTCCACAAAGATTCAAATGCAGAGTTGTGCAATTGAAACTCAAGTAACAAGGGCCCGATTCAGATGAAGAGGCCATATTCGGTGCTTAATACAGAATCGGTTTTAAATATGTCAGTAGAAATCACAGATACCAAGAAAAATCAATATTCAGATCAAATAGCAGTTGCAGAATTAAAATATCCAGCATTAGACGATAGACCACTAGGGAACTCAAACATCATTGTTTATTATAATTAAAAATTATATTTACACACTTCAGTAATATGCCCTTTTTCTTTTGTTGTGTATTCTATTTTTTTAAATGTGTCTTTTTCATTGTAGAGCCCTTATCGAATGTTCGTGGTGTGTGAAAATTTCAAATTTATCTGAAATCTGTCCAGATTCAGAAATAATTACTATGAGTCCTATTGACCTCCAAAAGTAGTGCTTTAATATTCAAGATTCTTTTATGAATGCGCATGTTTATCAGCAAGTAAACTGACTGAACTGAGTCGATAGTTCTTTCTTCTATTTTCTTCTTGAACTGTTACGGGTAAACAGTTCGATCTTACATTGTGGCCATTTTGCCGACGTTAAAGAGATCTTGCAGGAAATATCATATTTTATAGCTCTTGAGAAAAGAATGATCACTCATGAGATCATTCATGAGAAACAGGGCAATAATTATCTATGACGAAAATTGAAAAATTCAATTTTCTTATCACTTATACACGAAGTCTTGTAAAGGGGCGAAGATATGTGTTTCGCTATCACAATAGCGAAACACATATCGTGGTTAAACAACTCATGTTAGTGATATTTATATACCTACATAATTCTATGTTTAGGAGTTATAGATCATCCAAGATTATCCAAAACCTTCTAATCGACGCAATCATTCAGAAATGAAGTATGGATCATCAGGCGAAAATAAGACGAGAAAAATACTAATTTCACATCGTCCAACATCAATAGAAACATTCCACCAAATTGGACTTCCCTGACCGAAATAGCTGCAAATAAACGATCCTGACAGATACAAATAGCGTGCAACAATAATTCATTTCGAAATACGAGCGTTCCATCCCTCAAGATGGGAATTCAAAGAAATCCTCGTACTAGCTTTCCGCGATTGTGAAATCACACAAAAGATATCGGGCAAGGCAGGAGTTAAAAGCCGGGAGGGAAATATGTTCGTTTCCCTCAAAGTCTACACGTTTCTCCGAAAGTTGTAAAAGGAAGATTTGATAAAACGTTCTCGCGGCTTTCGTTATGACCCCTTTGTTCTAAGGTAAACAAGCAGGATCTTGGGTGAAGTGAAGTTGATGGCGTAAAAACTGGGCGCTTCGCTTGAAGAATAAATTTGGCTGAGATTTCAGCTCCGGAGTTCTGTGTGTACGTGAAGAAACAGCTATTGATCGTTTATCTAATTATGGGTCACCAGAAGGACTAAAGAATTGGCGTGGAAGATGTTGGGAACTACGAATTTTTCATTGTTGAAATTTATTCTGCAAATAAAAGGCCAAAAAAAGGCATGATGCATCCTAAAAAAAATTTTTTGATTGAAATCTTCTCTAGACTTCTTATGACTGGGGGAGAAATAATAAGATCGGGTAACCAGATACTCCACTCTAGTACCTAGCCTATACACGCACCGGTGACCTACAGTCCAGGACTGTCAATTTGAACTGTGTTAAAAATTGAGCGAAGCCCCCCTCCGACCTCTCTCTAGTCGACGCTCCTGACCAGCTCCGGTGGCCACGTATGGTACCCCGATTCGGCGGTGCGCTGGTTGAACGACGCAGCGGCCCCACTTTCAGTGTTTTTCCGAAGTGAAAAACTACACATTTACATATTTTTCTTAAAGATTCTCTTTGTTAGCTCTGTAGTAGTAACTTCGCTCTGCTATCATTGTGATTTTGTAACACCTCATTTTTAATTCACCTCTTCTAGTTCTCAATTTTCAAGTCTTCTCGCACAATCCTGGTGCTAAATTGTTCTTCTCATGAGGTAAAGTACTCTCAGACTGCTCAAAATTATGAATTACACCATTTTCATGATAATTTCATTGTAATGAAATTAGTCCACGTGCAAGAGATTCAGAATCTAGAAATAGATTCGGAATCCTTGCTAGCACTGCTCAATTGAAATGTCCACTCAAGTCAAATCGAACCATTGTCGTCTCAGACCTATATATTTTATTATATTTCATAATTTATATAGATTTTCAGACTTCTCTAGATCTTCTCACATGAAAATGGGTATGTAGCACCAGGATTGAAACTTCTCAAGTGCATCTCAATAAAAATGATTACTGATTCATTGTCTACTCATAATTTTCCTTATTATTAGAATCATTTTAATCATTTTTAAGACAACTCTTATGATCACCTCGATGTACATATGACTAATTACTGTTGTTGAGTTTCAGATGAATGAATCCTCATATTCTCCAGGGTGGACCCTGGATGTAGCTGTTTTCTTCAGAACAGGATGTGAACACCTCAACTTTAGTTAAGCGATCAATGATAATGCTCGATACACCTCGACCTAGGCTCCACCCTGGAAAGTCTGCTCGAATACTCATGTCTACTCATTTGGTATGGTCTACTCTTCATAATATGTACTCTCGTTGGTTCTTTTCTATATTCATTCATCGGACTCAACATACATGTTAGTTTTCTCAGCCTTCAGCACATCCCAAAATCTACGATTAGAGATTTATTTAACTCAGTACTCTCATGACTTCTCTTAATTTATCAATTGTTTCTTCTATTTTTCTGATGAACGTTCTAATCGTGCTTACTTGTGAGCAGTTCGTCTCTGTAAATGTTGAATTCATTGATAAATTTTTGCACCCTTCAAGATCATCTCACTGTATATGAATTATACTATGTTCTTCTCAGATTAATTATGATTGTCCTTTTCATTTAATTAATTATTATTGAACTTCTCATTTAATTAGAATTTATTGCCCTTTTCATATTATTTTTAATATTCTAGTGCTTCTCAAATTCATTAATTCTGTGCGTCTCATTTAACTTGTGCGACTCTTGTTCTGCTCATACTTACATTAACATTATTGATCAACTCAAATTTAATGTATCGATTTCTCGTTGATGATCAGACTTAGACATTGCAGTTTCACCTCTGGCCTATTTCTCTGTACTCTCGCGTCTTCTCTTTAAAATTCAGTATTCTAACCTTTCTGATAGAATAAGGAGGCTCTCGCAATCAATTTTCAATTGATTGCCCTATCACTGTGTAACCGTTGTGTTGATATTGAATTTATTGAACTCCTCAACGTCTAAGTCTGAGATCAAGTGACTTCTCATTTGAACTGCTCTGGACCATCTCTTGTTTTTAATTGGATATTGTCTCTCTGAGTTTATAGATGTGGTTAATATTAGTTGCTTTTACTGAATTAGCTTCATGCAGGTGACATATTCATTTTATGATTGTGAACGATACTTAATAAATGTTTTTATACCATCTGCAACTCAATTATCTTTTCATACAGTCCACTACTCTTTAATTAAAAAATCATAACACCCTCGATTTTAAACAAACTGAAACTCCAAAAAACTGTAGTGCAGTTGCGCTGAAGATCAACGATTCTGCAGTCTTAGACTGCAGTTTACCGGTTCGTGTTTAGGCTCTTTTAGAGTTTGCAAACCGATAAAGGAGCCCATAAACAAAATTGCCGATTGTACCTACCTGATTTGAATTATTTTGTCACCAATGTTATGCTTGTTACCCCCACTGTTGAAAATTTATTATAGGTTATTCGTTGCATTTCAGAAGCTAAATCAATCATACGTTGATCACCATGTTATTAACACATATTATAGTTCAACTCCTTACTATGGCTATCCGTAGCTGTTCTGATCGTGTTTTCTTAAGTTATATTCAGAAAGAAGTAAGAAACATCAACGTTGATTGAGAAACCATTCAAAACTCACCACCAACACTAATGAGAACGTAGAAATGTTTCATCAGTGTTGACTACAAAAACATAACGATAACCCATTACTCTAACCTCCAATATGAAACATTCCCCTTTAGTAAGGGACAGCACAAAATATTTCAATGCCAGCACTGTGATTCTAAAGTCATTCATATCCCTCCTCATAACTTTCTTCGGACATTTTCTAAATTTCTAAAAAAAAATTGCGAATATCCCTTTTAAATCTCAATTCCCAATCGATCACACAAAACTTGGCTAATATCTGACTGGCTAATAATCTTGCATCCCTGTTGACATACTGCATGAACTCAGCAAACAATTCCTCTTTCACGTGCGGTTTGAACTTAAAACGATATGGGAGTTCCTCTGAACTTCCACCATGAATCTGCAGGGTGACTTGAGCTATTCTGGTGAATTGTTAATAAAGTTCTTCATGCGTTGCATTCTACCCTTCTGCTTTGGGTGTTGCTCATCCTACACCTTCAAGATACTCGTGTAAATACGTCAAATTCGATGGTATTTGTCTTCCATGTCTGAAGCTAGAGGCATGTTACCCTTCCGCAGATTGCAGTGAAGTTGGCAAAATAATATTTCATCATAAACCAGATACTTATGTATAATAGATATATTAGAAGTTTTGAAGAACATAGTTGAACACTGGGAATAGATGTATAAAACCTGTATTCACTTTTTTTCGTTGTAGCATGTACTGATGTTTGTAGTTGAACCTGAAATGTTTATTCATTGCATGTCGATTGAGTCGTGGTTGTTTCAAGCTCATAGGAGTTCCAGGAATTGTAGTGAATAACGAATAATAAAAGGCTCGAAACTGATTTTAACGCACCCAATCTTGCGCACGTTGTTTTCCGGGCTTCTTCGAATTCCATTTACCATGCGGCCTTGATACTGAAAAAATTGCTTTCTGTGTCTATGTAATCCTCCGGGGACGAAAGTATTTAATGATTCTTTGGCGGAACTCAATCGCGTCCATGCCCATTTTGACAGGGATCTATGAACCGTACTTCTGGCCTAGGTAGCCTGCTCGGCGATAGATGGCTCACCCATCGTTGAATCCCTCGAAGGGGCCTCTCGTTTTGTCATGATACTTATTATTATCACCACTCACTACATATTATAAAACGAAGTCGCTTCCCGCTGTCTGTTCCTACATATGCTTAGATCTTCAGAACTACGGATTTTGATGTGATTTTAAATAGAGTGAGAGTGATTCGAAAGGAAGTGTTGTATGTATAATTTCTCAATGATTTTGGTTGGGATATGACGATAATCATCAAAAATGTTGAGATTAGTCTAGTTTTTATCGACAACGCTGGGGAAACTATAAGAGATGGAGAAAAATTACCAACTACTATTTTGTAGAACGTAGAACTCAAAAAGTTCTACTATTCTACTATTCTCTCCAGAATAACCCACAATAATCACTTTCAACATTGTAAACTTGATTCGAAAATAATATCCATTGGAAAGAGGTCTTTTGACTGCCCTGAAATAGATCCTCTTCGGCATTCTTTCCTGATGAAAAATTCTTTTTGTATCATAACTTTCTACGAGTTAGCGTAGATATTGCAGGTTGCAAAGTTACATATTCTGGGGAGAAATCAATTCGGCAATCCCTTGAAGCGATGAATCCCCACTACATGCTATATGAGGCGAGCGATTACGCGTGCTTTATCCCTCAATCCTAAAATGTTCACTTTCTCTTATTTTGGAAAACGAAAATAGGTGTTCCATCTGTAGAATTGGTCTTCGACAACATGGGTTTCTACAACGATATTTTGTTGTTGCCTCGAGATTAACTGATTTAATTTGTTCCTGTTCCTCTTCCAGGAGGGTGTCATTATATGGATAAATTTCTTCTGAAGAAATTCGTCCTGCAAAGCAGGAGGGGACAGCTAGTTTATTTTATATTTTCGGCTCGTACAAGCTATTTATGTTCATGAGAGTCACTCGTTTAGGACTGAAATACATATTCCGATATAAAAATTCATCGATCGGAACATTCAGTTGGAGAAACCGATTTCTAAATGAATTACTTTCTCAGAACGAGGACAGCTACAGGCTTCTTCATGAATAGCGAAAAGGTAAACCCGAGTGATTCGAACATGCAAATTAAATCCTTAATGAATATCCGACCATGCCTTAATATATCGGGGGTTTGTGTTTCTAGGAAGGGGTTGAAACAGTGGAAGGAAAGTGAGTGGAGGAGACCCCCATGAATTATCTTGAGGCCGTTCGCTCGAGAGAACGTTAATCACGATGAAGCACATCATTTCTTGCCAAATCCAGGTCGGACCAGATGTAAGGCGGGGTAAATCAGTTAAACAGGATGGGAATGATTGAAAACGTTCTTTGTGAGGCAGGTATACCGGAGGTGTTTCTTTGAGTAAAAAACGCTAACCTACTGAATGATAACTCAAATCAGGTTCAAAACCTTTGGTTATGGAGATTTTACTGCTAATGCGTTTTACAATCACACAAAAATTGTTCTATCAATAAACTTAACCGATACCTGAAGTATGCGTAAACCTGAAGTAAAGTAAAAGATTTTTTTCTATGAATTTCATTCAAAATACAAATTAATCGCTTTTTGAAGTATACTTCCATCAACGATATAATTATTAAAATGAGAGTTGTTTTACTGATTCAGAAATTGTTAGATTTTTAGTATGGTCATATAGGATTTGGATATTAACGCATAAAATTATGATTTTTTTTTAGGCATACTATCGAAACGATTCAACTATGTTCTGCTTATATTCACGAATTCAGAGAAATGTCACATCTTCCACAGAGAAACTGATCAAATAACCTACTTTCAAGTAAAATCAATCATTTATTTCTACTAACATCAGAAAATATAAATCGAAACGAGGGTTACGAAACCCTTCATAATGAAATTATTGTGAAACGCAAGGTATCAGTTAACCATCGAGTGGTGGTAACCCATATATCTATTATACCAATATTGATAACTCACGCGTTCTAGGTTAAGGGAAAATGTGAAGCCAAATTGCTGGCAGGAATTGATTAACACGCATGCGCGAATTAGAAATTCGAAAATGACAATCAAGATATTGGTTAGTTTGTTTTCATCTTCAACGTTGAATGATGAATTATTTCAAAATAATTCAAATTCAAAATTTGAGAAGAATTTTATTAATTCAATTGAGTTATTTTCGTATTCCTTCCTAATATTATTGTTGTTCAAATCGTGGGATCGGAATGGGTTAGGAATAAGACACTATTTCATTCCTTTGAGCGACGTTTCGCAACTAATTTGTTGCTTCTTCAAGCTCTATAATAAAACACACACAGTTTATTAATACAATAAAACACGATGAATACTACGAAATTTCAATACTCTACCTCGGAAGCAGCTAATGTCCTGTCAACTCCTCCATACAGACTCATAAAATTTATAATTCGACAGATATCGGTAATCAATCAAGGTTAACTGATTGAAAGGTTAACTGATGTAAACAAGCAAATCGGTGCGAACATATGAACACCTGGTACCTATCCAATCCACAGATAATCAATAAAACATAGAAACCGGACATCGCTACCTCCGTGTACTGGGTGGTCCACCATATATAAAAAATTTGAGCAGTAAAATAACGAACAAATTAAAAAACATTTAAAAAATTAAAAAATTTTAAAAAATTAAAAAATAAAATACGAACAGCGTGAAACAGGGTACTCATCCTTGAAAACATTCAAAGAACCAACAAACAAATACAAATCTCATATTCTACCATTCCGGTTCTTATTTCTGGAATATAAGTCTAAAATGTTATTGTAGATGCTGCTTAAGCCCAAACAATCAGTTCTCAAATTTATGTTATTCGTTAAATGAATCTGTATCATCTCGCCCACATTTCGCTTAAACCAATTAGCTTCCTTATCTAAAATAGTTGTTTCCTCAAATTTGAAATTGTGTCCAGTTTCGAAATGATGTGCTGCCAAGGCTGTCTTATTCAACTTATTATAATTTTGACTCTTGCAATCAGTCTTGTGTTGTGCTATTCTCAATCTCAGGTACTGTTTAGTCTGTCCCACGTATGATTTTTCGCAAGAACACGGTATCTTATATATCACATTTGATTGATCACTGGATGGTATTGGATCTTTTAATTTTGTGAAGAGAAAACCTATTGAAAACATCTTCGGAGAGTAGGTATTTCAGGTTTCCGTTCATACAGGGTCTCTCACAAAAAATTAACGGAGTATTCAATGATGCAGTCAAGCTTGCATACTACAACGTAAAATCTACCAACTTTCTCTTCACAAAATTAAAAGATCCAATACCATCCAGTGATCAATCAAATGTGATATATAAGATACCGTGTTCTTGCGAAAAATCATACGTGGGACAGACTAAACAGTACCTGAGATTGAGAATAGCACAACACAAGACTGATTGCAAGAGTCAAAATTATAATAAGTTGAATAAGACAGCCTTGGCAGCACATCATTTCGAAACTGGACACAATTTCAAATTTGAGGAAACAACTATGTTAGATAAGGAAGCTAATTGGTTTAAGCGAAATGTGGGCGAGATGATACAGATTCATTTAACGAATAACATAAATTTGAGAACTGATTGGGCTTAAGCAGCATCTACAATAACATTTTAGACTTATATTCCAGAAATAAGAACCGGAATGGTAGAATATGAGGTTTGTATTTGTTTGTTGTTTCTTTGAATGTTTTCAAGGATGAGTACCCTGTTTCACGCTGTTCGTATTTTATTTTTTAATTTTTTTAAATTTTTTAATTTTTTAAATGTTTTTTAATTTGTTTGTTATTTTACTGCTCAAATTTTTTATATATGGTGTATAATTTGACCACTCAGTACACGGAGGTAGCGATGTCCGGTTTCTATGTTTTATTGATTATCTGTGGATTGGATAGGTACCAGGTGTTCATATGTTCGCACCGATTTGCTTGTTTACATCAGTTAACCTTTCAATCAGTTAACCTTGATTGATTACCGATATCTGTCGAATTATAAATTTTATGAGTCTGTATGGAGGAGTTGACAGGACATTAGCTGCTTCCGAGGTAGAGTATTGAAATTTCGTAGTATTCATCGTGTTTTATTGTATTAATAAACTGTGTGTGTTTTATTATAGAGCTTGAAGAAGCAACAAATTAGTTGCGAAACGTCGCTCAAAGGAATGAAATAGTGTCTTATTCCTAACCCATTCCGATCCCACGATTTGAACAACAATAATTTTATTAATTTATCGAGAAGCTATCCGTTTGTTTTCAATTTTCGGATGAATCAACGGAAAGAGATCGAACCAAATTAGTGAATACAAACTATTCATCCTATGTTATGATTTGTGAAAGAATTAGTGCCGAATAATCAGTAAACTCAAGAGTGACAAAAAAACAAGTTCGTTTTATATTACTGTTTCAATATTGCCTGTACGTGTACACATCATAGGTACTCAAGTCACCTCCTAAATTTCCCCTCTTATAAATCTACTTAATAACCAATAACAAATATTTTTGGGTCAACATTTAATGCAATATAATAATTCTATTCTATTTTAAAAGTACCGAGTGCTCATTGAAAGTTTATGCTTCATTAGATGCAATACAAAAATCAATTTGGCAATAAAAATATTTAGAAGATGAGAAACTGGTAGATAACCATCTTAAATTGAACTAGATTTATTACCTCAATTGCCAATTTAATTTCAAAAGAATAACAGACTCATTTAGATACAATGCAGATAATATACGACAGTAACCAACCTAGAAAAATGTTTTCAAAGTCCTACAATTTTGTTAATTAAACATCACTTGTGTTAATCTCCGCAGATTTTCTGAGAAAAACACATAATGTTTCACTTTTTATATGAAACCGAGCGTCTAGTATTGCAATATGATGAAGTTTCATGAATTTTGACATCTAACTATTAGAAATCAACGATAAAATACAAAGTACAACCTAGCTAACTAATGCAAATCTGAGCTTGAACCTGATTCAAACCAATATTAACATATTGTTAGGTTAACGTAGAAAATATTCAAATGATTGTGAAGTAAAATCATTCATTTCCTATCAGTTCATAAGACCATGTATCAGAAAGAGACAGAGCTTATCAGGCATTTTATTGTTAATATTTCTACACATGCGCAGAAGTCGATTCCTGCCACGGGCTGGCTTCAGTTTTTTCTTCCCCATTATTGATATAAAATATAATAGATATTTGTGGTAACCTAACCGGAATCCTTAACTATCGATTGTAAAACCGGACGTAAATATTTCCAGGCTCACGGCTTTGATAGAATATGACTTTTGTTACATGTTTGGCGAAACGAGTCACCATTGATTACAATAATGTTCATGGAATTTCTTTCGTAAAAGTCAGATCTCATACCTTTTCATCTTGGGTTAGATATGAAGATTAGCCCATGAGGTCCTTTTATTTATCCAAGAATGAACGAGTAATGAGGGAAAAAAGAAATAGAGAGTCTTCTCCGACCAAGAACATCCTATCCGTCAATCTTCCCAGTGGTGAGAGAATAATGAAAATTACTTACAGAGAAAACTTTCACTACGATATCAAGTGGAAATGAAGATAGGGAAGGGAACACAGTATCTTGAAAAGAAATGCCATTAAACAGTAAAAACAAGGTTCTAAAACTCAACGAAGTAGGCAATAATAATAAGATGAGTATTTTAATTTGGTTAGGCGGTCAAAGGAATCAAATGCTTTCAGGCCAACACACTTTCCATGAAAGGAGCACATCTGTGGTAATAACGGACGAGAAATGGCATTTCCAGAGTGGTAGGACCAAATGCTGTAATATACAGTACCTGCAAGAAATAGATCAATTTGGCGGAAAAATTCCGTAGCTGGATCATTCCAAAAACTTCCTTGTAAATTTAAAGACTCTGGATCTAGATCTATGAAGTACCAAGATCTTTTCAGGAATATGCTACACTAGGGTGACCAGACGTCCGTCATTGTGACGGACAGTCCGTCAATCGACCAAGAAGTCCGTTATTGGAAAACGTCCGTTAAAATGTCCGTCAAAATCTTGAATTTAATTCAGTATTTTTCTCAAGATTATTTGAGATGGAATGTAAAAAAGTAAAATGCAAATTTACGGAAGATCTTTCAAAAGAATTTCCATTCCTTGAAAAACAAAACCTGATTCTGAAGTCCAATGTACAAATGACAAAGATTTTGGATCAATTCAGATTGCATTTGAAGAAAGAAGAGATATTGTACGGCATGTTTCAAGTTACAAACATAAAAAAATGTTAACTGCAGCAGCGTTTTCCTCCCTGATTAAATATTTGGGACATTCAAATTTTGGGGATGAAGAAGCTTCCCTAGTGATGCCTGAAGCCCTCTTCACATACCACAGTGTAATGGACATCCATTATATTAATATTATTAAGTTTTCGTTTTTGTATTGTGATAAACTTTTATTATTTCTCTATTTTCGATAAATAATTTTTTTATCACCATACGTTGTAGAAAACTGAGTAGCTGGAAGTATATATACAGGATGAGTCTTAGACTCGTACAAATATTTTACGGTAGATTCTCGAGGTCAAAAGAAAAACTTTTATTTTCTTTACCATTTTTTCCTAATCGGCTTGGTTTAAAAGATACCAGGTTGAAAAATATGAAAAACGTTATTTTTATTTCTCACAAACGGTTTTATCGAATAAAATAAATTTCGGAATATAGTTTTCGAGTAATTTGACGTTCAAAAATAAAAAATATCTGTGGAATTCGAAAAATTGGATACTTTGACCGAATACACAGATCCACAGATGTAAAGTGTCACAGATTCATTTAGTTATTCTGAAGGTAATTTTGCTTTTCCAGGGGTCGCACAGCTCATTATGAAAACTCAAAATGGCTGTATCTTTTTATCAGGGCTGAATCGAAAAAATGGTACAGGAAAAAAGTGTTTCTTTTGAACTCAAGAATCTACTGTATATTTTTACGATTCAAAAACTCGCCCTGTATATATAAATATATACACATTCCCCAGGTCCGTCCTGGGGATAATCTGGTCAGCCTATGCTACACCATCTGACATGATTTCTTATAGGCCATTGCCGACGCAGTAAGCACCTAATGGAAATGGCTCCAGCAGAAACTGACGATTGCAGATTCTGAGCTAACTCCACAAAACTGCAATGGAGGTGATTCAGATAGATGTTTCGCTTCATTTAGTGTCCATCAGTTGAAATCAAATCTTTATAGTCACCCAGAAAAAGTAATTTATCCATGCTATAGGAAACTCCTGGAAGTTACGAGATATGTTCCCAACAGTGTCACATTTCTGTGTTACGTACGAATTCCACTGGTTCGACAGATTAGTCAACCGAATAATGAATCGTCCTTTCATGAAAGGTCACAAAGCCATTCGTAATCGTCGATTTTTCAACGTTATTTACATATCAACCCCATTCACGCACGGAAAAGTGAAATTACGCGTTTCCCATCCACCCCCTAATGGCAATATTTCAATTCGGTTCCGAGAAAATTTTTCCACGGGCCTGCCAATAATATGTAAAGCCATTAAAGCCACAATTTGGAGCAGACGCGCGATTAGGTTCCCACGAATGACAGGATGAAAAACTCCCTCATAACCCTTGGGTGCAATTCGAGCTCGCGGAACAAGAACCTATCTTCTTAATATGTAAAAATCGATTGCGGTAAATTGTCTGCAATTTAGTACCTTCATTAGGGCTTTCCCGATGGCCCCCAGCTGTACAAGAAGAAGCGAGAGTGTGTTTCCGCTAAAATGGAGCCGCCTAAGGAGTAGGTTAAAAGAGGTATATTTTAATGCACACGTTGTTTTCTCCACTTTAGGATCCTCCGCATTCTTCGATATTTGTTTCTTTCTATATAGATATGACAAAGAGATTGAAGAAAGAATCTTAGAGGCTTAGTGGATATAAAAAGAGTTTTCTAATGACAATAAGTACGGTTTCTCCTTCGATAGTTTTAAAACGGTATGAATTTCATACTATAAAATAAGCCAACTCCCTACCTCCTTAACAGGACTTTTAAAAGGATGGAAATATTACCCAGCATCATCATCATTGTTTTCGAAGATTATAGAGTTAGGAAGATAGGAAACAGCCTCATATCGCTAGTACTAAAAACCGACTACATTTTGGCCTGTGTTGCACACAATTGACAATCAGATGCCGCTGAAATCGTACTGTCAAACTGTTAAATAACAGTTTTCTAGGGCGCGAAATTCGAATTCGTTCCTCAATAAAAGGGCGCGAAATTCGAATTCTATACCTTTTACTGAATTCGAGTATAGACTTGGTCGAAACCAGAAAAAACATCCTGAGCGACAAAACAAAAATAGGCCTTTTTTTTGTGATCAAGATGGTTTTTTCATCTAAACATTGTTGTGAATCAATAAATATTAATGAAATACTGTGTTAGATTTACTATACTTTTTATTTGAAATATATAGAAAAATTTGACAAAATTGAAGATTGTACATGGTGTATTCAAAGGTCAGGCTTTTTTTTTAACGGAAGGTACAATTGGTGAAAATAATTCACCTTTGAAAACACCCTGTACATGAATAATTGAGCTCTGAATATAGGACACTACAGAACATGGTGAAATGTTATATATCAAAGGTGTTATTTCTACACAATACATTTTTTTCCAATTAATAGAATCAGTTGAATTTGTACAATTTTTATCAGTAATTAATATGAACAAATATTCGATACAACATATTTCAACAATTCTTTTACATATTAGTTACAGAATTTTCAGAACCACAATTAAAAACGAATTTATATTGGTGTAACCTGTATGTCGGTAAAGATATGTAAGAACAACAAGTCATCTCCAAAATGCAAATAACTTCACTAATAAATGAATTGCATATCAATATAATAATACATATATCCAGCTATAAATGATGAAATTCAGTGATGAATTGAAATACGTGTATCTATTCCAATGTATAAAATTTTAGTGTAAGAGTGTGTTAGAGCCTATGAGTACGAGTGCATTTTATTTGGTTTTGAGAAAATCAGATTTAAAGTAAAAAATTATCACCAAATTCCACCTGTTGGTTTCTCAAGTACTTTGTATTGCTCTGTCTTTTTCACTTGAAGTTTTGGACTTACTCTTTTATACCATCCTCAGCTTGTCCCACCACTTACTCATAGACAAAGTGGTGATCGTTAAAGTGCAACTCTTCACATAGACTAATTTCATCGAACATCAGAGAACAAGTTTAAGTTTCTTTTTTCTGCTCAGTATTTGGGAGATGCAACCTCAAATATTCTATAATGACTCTACGTACTCCAGGAGAAACTTTTTTACTGCAGTTCACCAAGTCAATGTCTTGACATACTGAAAATCCTATTCACTTCAGAGTACTGAAAATAAAAATCAATCAATATCAGAGTCACATTGTACTGCAGTTTCCACAGTTCCTCACCATACAATAGTTTCCATACGACATTTTGAGCAAAAATATTTTGAAGTTTTCAGTAAGGAAATACACAAAAAACTTTAATAATAAACGACTAGAATGAGCTAAATAAACGACGAGCGGAAAGAGAATCAAAACAAAACGGCCATGTTTCTCCAAATCTTACGAAAGTCAAATTATGTTTCTCCAAATGGCCGTCGAATAAATATTTTAACCATTCTTAGCATCGTAGTAGCACAATTGAACCACCAGGTGGCGCTAACGCAAGTGTATTCGCTTACTTTCCTATTTCTATAATCTTTGATTGTTTTGATATCGCTATGCGCTCTCTCTCGACAGCTTGATTACCGCAATATGCGGTTTCTGCGGTTTGAGAATTCGTTCAAATAAATACATACATGCATCTTCACTATGAGAGGTTGATAGATAGATAGATAGGTGGTTTATTGATTCCAAACAATTACATATGAAAATGGAACAGGCCAAAAAAAAACAATAACAAAAATTATTACAGGTCTGTTCTCGCAGTAATCTCAGAACTCAGTAATACTGTATGGTTCACATTTCATTACTAAATCCATTAAGTGATTTCTTAAATTTTCTTAATCTAAACAAGAAATGTTCCTGAAAGAGGTAGGGACATTAAAAAAATTAATAGCCATACATTCAACAGATCTTTCTCTCAATGTGGTAACACGAGAAGAAACATGGAAAGCTTCAATTCTCCTAGTATTATTTACATTTCTAAATTTAACAAAATAATGAGAATGCTTGAAGAAAAATACAATTAGTTTGAATATGTACAATCCATAAGCTGTTAAAATGCTATTGGATCTAAATAAACCTCAACAAGACTCTCTTCAATCTAATAATAACATTGTTCTCAAAGTTTTCTTCTGTATAATAAAAATGTCGTAAATGAATAACTACCCCAGAAGATTATATATACCACAGGAGAGAATAGAATGGAAATTAGCATAATAAACCAATTTCAGATACCTTAAATCGAGTTTACCTGAAGGGAACCCCCGGCAAGAAGTTGACATAGACCAAAAAAGTAGTGGCCTCGCAAAATACTTCCCTGAAGCACACCAAGTGTAATAGGTTTCATGTCAGAAGTAAGTCTAACCGTCAATCGCCACAGCAACTCTCTGGGTTTGAGAAGATATATCCTCTCCTTTTATGACAAGCTTCCTATAGGAACACAATCTTCAACAATTTCCAGTAACCTCTGATGACTAACACAGTCGAAGGCCTTGGAAAGGTCAAGAAACAGGCCTAATGGAATATTATCCTGTCAAGGGAAATAGTGACTACATTAATCTCTTCGAATAGAGCGGTTTCAATATTTATATTTTTTAAGAAACCGTGTTGACAAGGTGAAAGTACATTGAATTTAGTGAAAAATTCGACTAGCCTATTACACGAAATTTTTCGAAGACCTTAGAGGAAGGAGGTCAAGATGCTGATGGATCGATAGTTACCAAAATCATCCCTGCTACCTAATAAAGGGGCCATAAATTTCATTTTCATCGATGTGGGAGTTGCTCTGACGAGATCAAATGAGACCGTAGCAATAGTCAGTTTTTGATCTTTCTCGATGAAATGATATTTCTGTTAATACTTTGAGTGATGGTGGTTGGCTAGTTCGATTTAGATAGTAATATTTGTTGTTTTTATATCAACCGATGTTATGTTTCTGAATTAATTTCGTTCACCCAGCATAACTATACATCTCAGAATTAGATTAACAAAAAAATACATGATAAGGAAATATTTACCACGGTCCACGCTCATGGGATAAGCGCAGTAAGCTGAGTAAGCGCACTCTGCATCATTTCACCGATATTCGCGCTGCCAAGATTTTTTCGGAACCTTATTCTCTTGCAGACAAAAAACATCTCTGGCACATAGTGCCGATTGTTATCGAGAAAATATCATAAAAGGTTTGTCTCTGCCGGAACTATGAAGTATTCCTAGAATGACTTTACCTCCGGGAAAATGAAAATGTTGGGTTGGATTCATCCAAGTAATCGAATCAAGAGTTTCGAGTTACGGTACCTAAATCACAGATTTTTCTCATGTTACATATGCGAAAGTTGATCGAAGTTCCACAGTGCGAAGAAAAGTAGTTTCATTCCCTTCTCAACTGAACAGAAACCTGCCACTTTATAGTCAAATATTCTTCCAGGAAAATCTGAGGAAAACGGATACGCTTCAAAATATACAAACACCTCGGGCGTTTTTCAAACGTCTGAATAGACAACAATCTTTTACGCGAATGAAGTGATTTGTATGGGAAGGACTGGGGGCAGGAAGAGGAAGAGCCAGCAGGTTTTTCGTGTCCTCCAAGAAATCCGTCCAGGAAATATTCGGGGGAGAAATTCTGAGTGAGGGGATGAAATCCAGGATACGAAAATGTTGTATACGTATATAATATATCGTGGAAGATGACTACTGAATGATTCATGTCGTTGTTTTCTGGGGCAACCGGAAAAAAAGGTTTATACACCGTTATGAAGGTTGTTATTTTTTATGGGTTGTCGCTTGAGGATATGAAAAATGGACTTTATAAGTCGATTGGCATTTTGGAGGCTTTCTGATAATTTAAAGGGAAAGAAGTATCCTTTGGGGCTGCAGTTCATCTTATTATCGATCGTTTGATGTTCAGCCTTCCCCAAAAATAACTATAATTTGTACTTGATAGTTCTCTCTATCTCTAATAGTTTACCTAGCGTTGGCCATAAAGGCCTGCGATAGACCTAACGACTTGTTCGTGAAAAATCGGCATTTTTCATCATCTCTTCAATATATAGGAATGAATTTAACGCGAAGAACTACTCTTATAAAGTCTCTAAACTATAAAGAAATTCCAGTCAAAATCGGATCTCTGGTTTCAGAGTTATATAAAGACAAACAAACACATTCATATTATATTAGTGAGGATAGATCATAGACCTAATAATACATGGACAGGCGTTCACACAGATTACAGAGTAGGGCCTTCACGTGGTTTTCCCGTTCACCGCATCGAGGAATACCCACGAGAGAGAGGAGGGTGGTAGAAAAGAGAGATAACAGCAGTCCCTGGTAGTAAACGTCAAGCTGGTAGCTGGTAGAAAATAAATCAACGTCGCCGCTTCAACCAAGTTATCGCGTAAACTCGGGAATTCTACCAGTCAGTTGTCGGTAGATTCATAGATTTTCTATTAATTTGTAGCAATTTTTGTACTGAAATCAACTTCGAAAATGTTATCAAATCAACTATATTTTTCTCGTACTTGAAACTTTCAAGTGCTGATAAAATAATAGATTTCGTATAAAAAAAATACTACGAGATTTGTGTAAAACAACAATAATATCTCATTCGCTAGGGTCTGATTTTATGTACACTGAAATTACTCGTGATTTGGGAAGATAAAAGGACCCCTGCTTTGCGATCTGGCTACACAGAGAAAAATTAACCGTTGCAGTGATTTTTTTTAAGCATTTCACTTTCCTTGAGCAAAAACATGTGTGGTATAGAGAAAGGGGCAATTACTTCGAGTATGTTTATTGATACTTTCACAAATACTATGAGATTTCTTGATGGGGAAATATTTATATGGTGATTAATCATTCACAATTTTTTTTTCAATTATTTTGATAGGTTCTCCATCAGGTGGTTTAGTTGCTCTTCTCTGGTACTCCTGGCAGTAATGTTTTACTGCTCCTGTTTCTTTGCGTATGGTCCGTAGATACACATTTGGTAACCGAGTTACCAGAGCGGTTACTCTGGTGACAGATATTGAACCGAATTGTCAGGAATTCGACATATACAGACCGCCCACTAACCAGAAGAAACCAAAGTGTATATACGGACCACAGCCCTAATCGTGTGGCTTTACAGTGTTAGATTTCTGTGACACTGATCAACAGAAAATATTGAGTTTTGAGTTTGCCAATATCACAGGGCCTACTAAATATCAACATGATTTACATCTCTTCTCTTTCTAATATTAAATCCAGATTGGAGTTTAGTATTTTCTTCGAACCTGCCTTGAAATAGAATGTGATGGTTGATGGTAGATATGTAACTACTTTGTTTAGAACAGCATTCTTTATAATATTCAATAATATCTACTATCTCGAAATTCAAGTCACCTCTACAAATTCTTGCTGTGGCCTTATGAAATATAGGAAGTAGACTAGGTATATTCCTTGTAAATCTTTGTAAATCATGTCATATGTACGTAAAATAACAAAGAAACTCCTTTATTGGACTATTATTTCCAAAAATAAATCTCTTTCGCTTTATTAGCATGAAGCAGTTGATTCTAAAAACCTAGTTTTCTGCTGAATTGCTTGTGAGGAGAATGAAATATCGATTGAAAACACAGTAGCTGCACAGTAAACACTAAACATATGATTTTGACATCATCTACCATATGTCCATCTCTTTCTAACGTACTACTCGTGATCTCTCTCTCTCAGGGCCTGTCCATATTTTATTAGTCTATGGGATAGATAGATAACTTAGGATTTCTGCATATCTTAACTGAATCTATCTAGAGTTCACTGGCCACAGTGACGATTTCTACGTCCAGAAGTGAAAGGTGGAGCGTCTAAAGCTTTACCGCGATGAAAAGCTTCAATGGGAATCCGAGTTCTGGCCAGCAATCGCTCTCGTGAAATTAACGCGTTACTTACTAGACCGCGGTCTAGAATGTATATTTTTTGTCCGAGTAATAATTTTTCCTCAACGTAAACCGGCATTCCTTAAACCTGATCCCTTTCAAAATCGTTTATTCTATTCTCTTCATTCGTTTTGATCAGCATAGACGTTTTCACTCATAATATATTCCGTATCTCAGATCACAGACTTTCAAGGTGTTATCCGATCCACGTTTCATTTTCCTTCTTCTTCTTCTCCCTGGCAAAAGATAACCCCCATATCGAAAATCCGTCATCATGAATATTGAAGTCTCGAACTACGGCTCATAACCTCCCGGGTATAATGCATGCAGCCATAGAACACTGATCGAATAAGCGATCTTCGAATCGGACGCGTTCAGCTCTATCCCGAAAGCACTGCCATCTGAAAGATCTCGTTTAATCTAGACGTATAACATTGTACGAGAGTTACGGCATCAGAAATTGGAAGAGGAAGTTCCCGTTGATTGTATTGCCCATTTCGTTATCAGCGAAGCCGTTGGAACGGAAAGAAGGTGAAAATAGGCCAGATAAGCAAGAAGAACGGCCGATACCTTTTTAGGTATATGGTTTTCTATGACTTTGACCTCGATTAATGGCAAGGCTGGGTATGCGAGGGAAAATGGAAATGTATGTATTAAAACTCGTAACATATGACTCGGTCATTCATTGATTTTTATTTTCAGCGCTCCGAAGAGGATAAAATTTTCAGGGCGTAAAGACAATAACATGAGCAAACACTACTGACGTCACTTGAGATATCAATTGATTCCAAACAATTATATTATTATTGATAATGATATTTAAATTTAATACAAGGAATAAAATTCGAATTTCGCGCCCCTCAATTAAAAAACAGAAAATTGTTATTGAAAAGTAAAATATTTTATCAATATTGGTATAATAAATAGATGGGAAAAACAGAGAAAACAATTCAAAAAAAACTTCTGACACTTCATTGACAATTTATTCGATGAATAACTGATGGTGAAAAGACAGTATTTATACTTATCCTTATCAATGTCCCTTCACAATCCTCGCTGTCAGTGTATTATATCTACTGTCCATCTGACCTACTTTGCAATGAGTTCGTCCGATACATTTGTTAGTCTGGAATACCTCAATTTCGACAAGTTATGACGATATTCAGGAAGGAAATAATAATCATAGGAATTCCCACTTTAGAGGATTAATTTTCCATATTTTTCGACATTATTTCCGTACAAGAAATCGGAACAACCTGATGAGTTCCTGTGGGAGTACAGATGAAATTGTTGCAATCACCTAACATACTTCGAAGTAATACTGAAATTTCACAGCATCCGCCCCGACTTCGGCCAATCAGCGTATCGGAAAAATCGCAACAAATTCCTCCCAAATTAGAACCGATGGCCCAATCTGGCGTGAACTTATGTACGAGTAGAGCGATTTTTCACAACTTTTTTTCGGAACGATCAAGTGCGCTTCCATCACTAGCTCCGGAGGATTTTACCGGAAAAGTTTACCGTCTAAAGCACCAGATGTTAGACTTTGAGACATCGCGTGAAAAGTTATCTAAGCCGACCGACGGGGATGTTTATTAGAGGCAGGTGAAAGTTAGGCGAAATATTGCCTCATAAAGTGGCCTCGGAATTGTAACTTCTTTATTATTTCGTGGTGCCTTATCGGTTGACCGAAGTACACTTCTGTTTTTCTTGTTATTGTTCGCTAGTGTCGTCCTATATTCTTTCGAAATATCATCATTATTCTGTTTCCTTGACTCAGAAGTTGGAATATGATGGCGACACTTGAAGATTATGTTCAATTGTCAGGCATTGAACGAAATACTGTGATTTTTTATATCTGATAACAACACAATCTTGAGGTTTAACCTTTCTAGAGGATCTGTATCAAATCATTCTGTGAATTCTTTTCTTCAGTTTAGGTATTGTCCGTTTCCTTCTGAAATTGAAGGTTTGAAATAATACTGTCATCCACATCCACATTTGTTTACAAAATATTCTCAAGATGTATGTGTTTTTTTTAGGGGTTTTTTGTTATTCTCAAGTTATTGGATTAACTTTTCATAGTTTTTGCTCATTTTTTTGAATTGCTAATTGTAAGACTATCAAGGAATATCAAGGATTTGGTGAAAAAATAACATTTTCAATAATGATCAACTTTGTGTCGTTTATCAATGACCGTCTTTTACTGATAAGGTCAAGGAGGACTGAAGCAGTTTTTACTAATTAGTACATTTACAGTGCCGAACTGGCCCGGTGAGATACTGAGAAAAATCTCACGGGGCCCACCCCCCCAATTGAGTTCTCGGGGCCCTTAGTTGAAGTAATATAGAAATATTTTTCCTTGGAGGAATGTTATTTGAGAGAAAAAAAATACGAATATTGGATTAGGTAATTGCAAGAAATATGACACATGGGTACAATTCTTAGGTTTGGCACGATTCTGTTAGGTCCCCTGTCAAAGTGGGGTAAATATTGAGTACAAGGGGTGTTTCTCTATGACCTGCAAAAACATGTGCGGAAATTGGTACTTCAACTGCAGTTGATTGCGGACAAGATACTTTTCGCAAGGGTTTTAGGAACAATATTTTCTTTACAAGCGCTTTGAATATATAAATATATCCATTTTGAGGAACAGATCAAATTTGATTTGATTAATTCATATATAATGACAGACTGCATGTCGTTGCCATAGGTTGGCGTTCGGTGCATGGAGACCTGACAGAATTTAATTTACTCTTTGACATTTGCGTGCGGGATAGAAATAGCAGGCGGTTTTCCCGTACCGTTTGGGAAAGTGACTCTTTGCAACTTGGAATGAGTGCGGGAAAATGGTTGAACATTTTTTTTGCATTTGTAGAAAAACATTTTTTCGTTTTGATATAAAGCATAAGCGGGATTCATCAAGCTATGGTTATTTTACAGCAATATTTTGTTGAGCGAGTTGTTTTTATATTTTGGAAACGAAAGTTTCTCAGTCACAAACTATAGAGTTTTTTGTGTTTTGTGCTCAATTCAAATATTCAAAAATCATGAATTGAAACTTCATTCTTATATTGGATTTTTAAAGAATTACGGTAAATTTTTTTACAAAAACCTAACACAGTTTTTCCACATTTGTCTAGAGCTGTCACTTTTTGGATCACAAGAAAATTTTCTATTCTTTTACATTTCAGTAAAGCACTGTTGAGAATCGCACTCCTCTTCCTCAAATCGAGAAGCTCGATCCTTACCTATGAAATACAAATTGGGATCATTCTTATCCTAAACATTTTTTCTACCAGCGCATTGTAGAAGGATCAAATCTTTTGATCCTAGAGTGGGGAGAGTTCGATTCGTACCAGTGTTTAATTGAAATCATAGTGAAATTTTTTTGTAATTATTGAATATTATCTTCCAGGGTGGTCCTGCAGACTTGTGTATCATTATTTTGAACAGAGCCAAAATAGTGATTGGAAACTTTTTCTTAAAAGTCCAAGAGAAAGCTTCAATGCAAGAACCCCTAGCTATAAATATTTTATGATTCTCTTTTCATCCTTCAGGATGGAAAATAGCAGAGTAACTACGAAAAATATTCGCTTATGATTTGCTTTTCGCTATGGAAATATAAAAAAATTCTTTTCGATTTTTGTTGATATTTTTTTCACGGAAATTCTCAGAAAAAAAGAGTATCTGTACCTACCCAAGGAATTCAATCTGATTCGTCAAAGGAAAATTTCACACAGAAAACTCAACAAAATATTGCTAAAAAATGTCCTATAACACCTTGCATCTCGCAAATGCTTCATAAGTTTGCCATATTGGCATATCCTAAGTCAAAAATGTTTCTCCCGATCTCATCTACAGCAATATTAGCATATATAACATATAGTCGTATTATGTTTGTCCAGGTCATTGGGAAACACCCTCTATACAGGGTGTCCGGGGAATAACTGTACATACATAGAGTTGGACTAGCTGGTTACGGATTAACTATAAAAAATTAATTTCTGGATTTCCCTAGAAAGCTACAGGGTGATTTTCCAACTTCATGGAAATACTCAAACCATAATAAAATCCAAACTTATTGACGGATATAATTGAAACTTGGAAGGTTATTGACACATGCTGGAGTCAAGTCAAAAAGATATCAATTAATTCATTACTCTAGGGCCGGACTCATTAATCTTCATTTTAAGTGTTCAGGGTAAAAAAACACTCTGTATTTCGAATTACAAATAACTGATTCGCTTTTTAGGAAGAAGCTCAATTATGCTTCAATTTTTGGTATCACTTAAAGTTGTCACATCAACAATTATTTTTTTATGAATTTTTGAATTTGGATAAAGTACGAAAAATTGAATTTTTCACCATGAAGAGAACTGAAAATCCTATGTTTGAATATAAAATGCGAAAGTATTAGTAGAAAATTTACGAAAAAGTTCAGAGCTTCAATAAGCACTTCAATAACGAAACAATACCAAATGAAAAAAACTAAAATACAGTAAAGAGTACCTAGTAAAAATGAAAATGGTAACGAATAAATTGCTGAGTCAACATTATTTCAAAAGTGGTTCGAAATGAAAACCATTAGCTTGTATACATTTCTCTTGCCAAATTTTCAAATTGGATACAGCCTTCCGAATCATATCGCCATTATTTCTTAAAATATCTCAACAATTGATTATTCTGTTCATCAGCTGTTCTCTTGACTGGAAGAAGTGTAACTTTGGTCTATATCATTGTTGTTGAACACCCGGTATACATAAGAATAATTTTGAAATATGCTTCTGTATACCCTATACACATCACCAATTTTTTTTTTATTAATACCTTCATTTACTCCCTCAAAGTGAAATCCGTGTCAGAGGTGACCACCCAGTATATCAACAAATTATTATAGTCTTCTTCACCTTCAGTGACTTTTTTTAAGAAAATTTATTATTTATTTTCGACCTACACAAGATGACTAAGTCCTGTTCAGGTAAATAAATTGCAATTTTCGAACTTTATCCAAATTAATAAATTCATAAAAAAATAATTATTGATGTGACAACTTTGAGCGATACCAAAAATTGATGCATAATTTAGCTTCTTTCTAAAAAGCGAATCATTTTTTTGTAATTTGAAATACAAAGTGTTTTTTTTAACCTGAACACTTTAAATGAAGATAAATGAGTTCGGCCCTGGAATAATGGAATAATTGATATCTTTCTAACTTCACCTTAGCATGTGTCAATAACCTCCTAAGTTTCAATAAAATCCGTCAATAACTTTGAATTTTATGATGGTCTAAGTATTTCCATGAAGTTGGAAAATCACCCTGTAGCTTTCTAGGGAAATCCAGAAATTAATTTTTTATAGTCAATCCGTAATCAGCTAGTCCAACTCTATCTCTGGTATGAGTATGTACAGTTACTCCCCGGACACCCTGTATATGCCTCGATATATGCTCCTCTTCATATTTATTTTTATTCCTTTTCAAAATTTATTTCTTTATTTATTTTTGAGTTATCCTTATGATGAAGTTTCTATTTGTTTACCATTGGGGTCCCCACGGTATTCACAATCTCACTAGGTAAGTATGAGTCAGTCCAGCACTGCCTCTACTTGCCAATAAAAATAATTGACGTTTCGGAATCGTTGGTTCCTCTTTCAAGACTGAAACGTTTATTTGATAAGAATAAGTGAATAAATGTATGCTAAACAAATATTGCCTCGTTATAATTATGATGGTGAATATTAGAAAATTGATCCGATCAAGATTAGACTATTAGATTTCTCAGGAATTAAAATATTCTTCTTCAATGCATGTGAACAAGCCACCAAATGTCAACCATAGAAACTTATAGATGCACAACACTCCGTTTCAATTTCGCCTTATAGAGCGACGTCCATTGAGTTTTTTTCTTTTTCGCTTGCATGCTTTTGGCAGCGTCTGCTCCAGAATTACAGATGCCTACCGAACTGTTATTGCATAGGGTTTAAATTCAGACAGCTATCATTGAAACTTCGGGTGTGCGTAATCACAATAAATTCATGCTAAAATTGATCTATTTTCCGACTTAAATTAGTAAAAATGCACAGCAGACTTAAAACTCGTCATTAAATTTTCAATTTATAGAATTAATGACATCTGATTGGAAAAAGTTTTCGATAGAAATAAGAGAAGTTTCTATGTAAATTCAATTCGATCAACAGGAAAAATATTTTCACGTTTGATATAAAACACCTTTTCATTGTAATATTCCATTAAAAAGAAAATGTGAAACCGATTATCTGACCAAATGTACTGTAAATATCGATTCTGTATACATAATTCATGATAGAATCTGTAAATTTCATTGAAGGTGAATACAACGAAAAGTATGTATAGCGTCAATTCAAAATTCGCGCCATCCTTATTATTACCCAAACATGAACTTATAGCTTTATTATTTTTCTTCTGACTCAGCCAAAGTTGATGGTTGTTAAATAAATATCCGTGCAGACATCTATCCTAAGATATTTATTCGTCGCTAGTTAAAAGGAAAAATCTCAATGAATGGCAGCACGAGCAAAAACATTTTAAGGAAGTTAACCCCTACTGTCGTCAACGTCTCAGACACATAGACACTAAACAATCCGGTTCACAGAATCAATATCGTTACTTCTTCAAATTTTATTTTACACCTTCATTAAATGGTTTATAAATAGGTTTAAAAAATGAGGGTTGTAGAGTACAATATTTTATGTGTCAAAATTCTTCATGTGCTGAATATATCCTACTCAGCAGCGAACTTAAATTTCGCAAAATTTCCAATGTCCATCTAGAATACAATACTTGATTATTATTATTGAACGCATTTTATCAATCTGCAATGAAGCTTAAAATTTAACATAGGGAATAGTTCGATTTCGGATTCTCTAAACGTCTCTTGTTCCCTATAAAATCTGCCAAAAATCAAATAATCGATAACTATGGAACTAAGCCACAGATTACAGCACAAACAAATGTGCTTCGAAGCCGTCATATTATCGCAAAATTTCACAATAATTGTCGCCACTGTCTTGTTAGAGTTACTGTAGTTAATTTGATGAAGCAGCGCAACCTCTTGTAGCTTGTAGCATTTACGTTCAAAAAGACTAAAAAGAGTAGTGTCCATCTATTTTCGATTCTATCGATCGTTATCTACTCCTAAAAATGATTTCAACATTCTAGGTTCCCCTTGCTTGGATCAGACTATCTCATTCCTTCCGTTTAATCTGATTCTCTGTAATCCGTGGATTAATTCTTCCAAAGCTTCATTTAATCTTTACAGAAAACTGCAAACTACCGCAAAAAAACTTCTAAACCGATTACTTCATAAAACTCGAGTCAAACTCAATTTGTCCGACAGATAAAATTGACAGAGATCAATGAGAAATGTGTATTTATTTCTCTGACCTCCACGGATTTCAGACTCGGAAAACCTTGTGTTATTGAAAGGCGGAGGTATTCAATGAAGGCTTTGAGATGTTTGTTTCGAAGATGAAGAGTGACGTTGCGGAATGCGAGGTTTCTACGGTTGAGTTCGTACAGAACAGACCTTTTTACCCAGAATTTGCATAGTCTTTCATCTCCACTGATGAATAAATGAGGAAAAGTTAGGGTGTTTTCCCGGAGTAAGGAACATTTTCAACACGTCAGCGCGGTTGAGTTAAAATTCATGATGAGATCCCCGCAGTTCAATGTAGAGAAGTTTTCGATAGTTGGGAAACATCTTTAATTGTGGAGAGGAAACTTACAGCCTTGAGGGTCTGCTTGCTATATTGATACATACATAAATTTACCTGTTTGCTGAAACTTGCTGAATTGAATTATGGTTGAATGTTTGATAACTTTGCTGATATATCACCTCAATCTGTAATATCTATCCGTACAAATATATCAGACTAGTATGGTTATTCGATAAATTTTTACCAAAAAGGATATTTGTGATAGCTGACTGAGTTATCAAATAACTATTCTACCAAACGGAGATTATGTTGATTAACTACTAAGGCTCGGTTGTTCAATTCTGGTTTAAGCCAATATTTAAGTTAATCCTGGATTAACGTGACAGATTTGAACGGAAATGTCAAAATCAATCCAGGATTAACTTTAACAACGAATTGAACAACCGGGCCTTAATGTACAAAAAATTTCACCGGTCGGTTGAATTATCTACTCAAAAGGTGTATGTGTAATGTGTGTGGGTGTGTTTGTGTGTCTGTATGTGGGTAGACCAACAATTTTACCCAATAGAAATTCTGCTAAGTAACTTATATTTTTCAAAATACTTTCTCCGAAGACTCTAAGGAGTAATTGATTCATTTACACTTTTCTCTAAAATAGATAGGTTAAAAAAATGATCTACATAAACAAAAAATGAAAATAGTGAATACGTATTCTATTGTGAATAAAAATCATGTCGATAAACCCGGCTCAAACTACGATAGTTCCATCAGTACGCCAGCCAATCGAATTTTGATAGCATGTCTCAGAAGCATGATCTATTTTCTACTTCCATATCTGCGCTTGTCGAATTGGCCTAATTTACGTCGGTCGAGTCATTTCTCTTTCCAGATTCCGCCGAAGCCTGTTCAAGTGGACATTCTGCAACGTCTGTCGATGCAGAAATTTCTGCAGGACATAGAATAATTGGCCAGTTAAACATTCTATAATTTTAGCCAGTCGCAATTCATACAATAGCCCAATCAGCTGAAAATTCACGCTATCTCACCTAGCCACAAACTAGCGTTAAATAGCAGGAATTGTAGGGAAGTGGTCGATTTGGATTAATTATGCACGCTGATAAAATTTACGGTCTAGCGTTCGCGAACAATATCAATATAATCACGGTATGAATAATGACAGGTCGTAGCTTATCGATCATACGAGTATTATTCAACGGAATTCCAAATATGGCGCTCTCTTTGATGATAACAGTTATTATGACATTTGTAGGAATTCAAATATCATTTACACTAGATGTACTGTGAGGTTTAGATTCAATTTCGATGTCCATGATGCTTTACTGACAGGACTGACATTTCCTGTCTCTTTTCACTCTCTCCCTTCTTTATGTGAATTACTCCATTCCATTCCAATATCTCTTTATTGATCTCTATTTTCTATATGTTAGTCTCTACATTCCATTTTCCCTCAACTGCTCTCTCTTTTTCATTCTTCTAAATTCATTCTTTCCATTCCACTCTCTCTATTTCAGTATCTTCAGCCCACTCTCTCTTTCACTGCTCTATTTCACAATCTCTCTTTTTTCACACTTCCCATTTCATACTCTCTATTTCTCACTTTCTATTTTACGCTCCCTATTTAACACTCTCCATTTCACATTCTCCATTTTACAATCTCTATTTCACACTCTCTATTGCACAATCCCCATGTAACACTCTATTTCGCACTCTCCATTTCTTACTCTCTGTTTAACACTCTCTATTACACACTTTTTATTTTACATTCTCTATTTCACATTCTCTATTTCACACTTTCTATTTCACACTGTCTATTTTACACTCTATATTCGACTCTTTCTTCCACTCTCTCTATTTTACTCAGTTTCATACTCCTTTTTTCATCTTTTTATTTCTTTCCCTCTATTTCACTCTCTTAATTTTACTATCTCTTATTCACTCTGTCTATTTAGCTGACGCTATTTCATTATCTCTAATTTACTCTGCCTATTTCACCCTCTCTATTTCATCCCTTCTATTTCACTACCTCTATTTCACTCTCTCTTTTTCAATTCCTCTATTTCACTCCCTTCATTTCACTATCTTTTATGCTCCTTTCTCTTTCTATAGCGTTGATGAAGTTAGTGTAAGAGTTCATCATATTTTGGACATTCTTTTTCAAACGCTATGATAAAGTGTGAATTTATGCGACAATGTTTGCTTTCCCAAGCTCATAATTCTGCGAAGGAATTACTGCCGTACCTACCTCGTATTCACATACTGGAATTCTTCCGCCCTCCTGTTTCCTGAGTTTAATTCATCTGCTTCAAATTCATCCAAACCAACCAATTTCCGATATCCCCTTCTTGTCAATATTTAATGGTATATTAAATCCGCCGAAGGTTCCACTATGACTACCCAACCTATAAGTAATACGGCTCCATTTTCAAGATTAATTTATTAGTCCATCCTGACGCCCTGTTTGGCTCTTTATTAAAAAGTTATTGATGGCTCCTCGGATCTCCCGGATTAATTTTCTAATTTTACAAGAGAGGAATATTTGAAGGGAACTTTGAACTTCGCTCGTAGGTGGACTGCCTTGATGATAGACTTTGATCTCCTCTCGAATAATAATTCATTCATCAAGGTTTCTTGAAATATTGAATCCGTCTTGATTCATCATATAAGGGTATTCGCGTTGTTTAAGAATGACATGAACTTTCAAATAAAAACGTCAACCCACGAATCCTGCTGTTAGAAAACCCTTTCTGACTGAACCATAAGCATACAGGAAAAACCACAAATTTATCAGCTGAACACAAGCGTTGCTCACAAAGAAGAATGTAATAACAAGAATATCACGATAAATCATAAACTTCCGAAGGGCAAACTTACCCCGAGACGTTCTATTTCCATGGCAACGAGCGAATTATCAAAATTGAATCTAATGGAGTCCTTGGAATCGCACTTGTTGATCGCTTATCGGGCATCATTAACGGTTTGAATTCCCAATCCTACTCGATTAAAAACTTCTCGTATTGAGATGCGACGTGTCAGTTTTCAGATGCCTCCCCAGCAAGCATGGAATAATGAGTTTTGTTCTTCGGATATAATGACTTCCAATCTATTCCGTTTGCTCTGTCTGCGGGAAAGACAGGAACAGAGGAATTCGCCTTACTGTGGACGTTGCTAGAAAGGGAAGCTCCTTTAGGGGAGACGGAGATAGATCGTGAATGTTGACTGTTCGGGGAATTCGGTGTAGAAGAGCGGCTCTTATATCACAATAGAGCTATTTATTTCAATTGAGAGAATGATTTCCTAACTATATATAGATCGTCATCATCTCGGCTGGACAAATGACCATTCACGTGGATGTATACGCGCCCGCGACCTCGCTTGCTTCAACCTGATCCTCGATTTATTGCACTCTTTGCTTTCAATCCGTGGCAGTCCAGAATGGTACAGAAACGCGCCGTTCGTGTACAAAAGGACTTTATCGTTTATCGGATTAACGTCAGCCATTTCAATATACCTATTCTTTTAATGGCGCTGGATCGTTAAATTCCGGTAGAATGTTCAATTTGGTTTTTATTGCCGAGCTAGAATGGTAGCCGGAGAAGGGGGAAATTTCAATTGGCAGCACTGATAGGAACGTTCATCTGAAATATGAGATGGTGGTTCGTAGATGTGGCCGTTTTTCATTCTTCTGCTTTACCCGCATCATAAAATGATGGGAGAGCGGATCAAACGCGGTTTTTTCGGTGAGGGTACTCGGAAAATGATAGTGAAGTGTACGCTGCAGCATCTGACAATATTGACAATTTTAAACTACGAATTATTGTCCCTAGGATACAGAGAATATAAATGGACGTTTTTCTCTGAAAAAAAGTAGGAAGCATGAATACACACAATGAATTGCGAAACTAACCAAAGTGCCCATAGACCACTCAGCAAAAGTTAATGACAAATATGACAATGAGTAAAACATGATTCGTCTATGCGTAAACTCTGCCAGCATCAATCGTTTGTTGCTTCCCCCTCCCCTGAGAGGACCACTGATTCCTATAGGTACCTTTATGTCAAGGAGATATAGGAATTCTATATCTCCTTGCTTTATGTCATGTGTATATTTAGGATTTTAACATTGTTGTTCATTCATGGCTCATCTATCAAGATATGGAGAGTAGAGAGAAGGAGAACGATCGCTGCTTTGAGACCACAGATTTTTTGTCCCCTAAATTATGTACCAATATGGTAGTTCATGCTTTTGCCAACAGGCGCGCTGGCAATCACGAGAGTGCGAAATTTTGATTTACACAAATCAAATTGTAGTTGGCTGTTGGCTCGTTGGCTGAGTGAACTGTTTCCCTGGTGACAGATGATAGGAATATTATTATTTTCGATTTTTGATAAGAGAACAACATATGACCATGGTGAAATGTTGAAGCGTGCGCTAGTATGAGAGTGTTTTGGCATCGGAAAGAAAAGGAGAAGAGATAAAATTTCCGAGAGCATTTTTGAGAGAAAATTGGAAAAAACCTTATCTCAAGAATCAACTCCGAATCAATTTGTGTGTCAAGAGCACTTTTGCGATGAAGATATCAAAAAGATGATGGATTCATTATAAACGAAATCGAAATTGTCATCCCTCGTGAGAAGTTGACTCTTCTGAATAAGAATATCTAACCAATAAAACTACATGGTTCAAAAGAGAATATTCTTGAAGAATTTTGTTGGCATAACATAATATATGGTTTATATCGGTTCTCAGCTCAGTATTGGCAACAGAATCTACTCCAATTCCTAAGTGATAAATCTGAGACTGCTACCTTTTGTTGTCTTGATGTGTACTACGCCTCATTTCGGATTTATATAATTTTGACGATTATGGTAAACCAACTAACATAGCTGCTTTCAATAAACAATGATAAACAAAAGTAGGTACAATTTTTTTGATCAGTGATTTCTTTTGAATTTCATTGATTTCGACTTGCATTTTATTGCATATAATTCAGAGAACTCATATTTAATATAGATTTGAAGAAAGGTATTTGAAAAATCATCAGAAAAACTACGATGACACATAACCTAAAATAAAATGAAGGCTGTAGGCTGTTCATTTCAAATTGACGCTTGAATCCCCACCCCTTATCGACACCCGCTGTAATCGCAGCGACACCTATCCTACGTTTCCTGTTTTCAGGGACACATTTTTAGTACGTCGATCGTTCTCCTTCTCTCTACTCTCCATATATCAAGATTTCATGTCCCGATCATAGACTAACCCATATGCATGTATAAGTTATATAGCATAGATTAAATGAACAGAGAATAGATAGCCTACTCGAAAAAAAGCTTTAGCGCCATCTGTTTTCACGGTACAGGTATTAATTTGAAAAAAAAAAATAAATTGGAAAGGATTCTGTAGTGCACATTTCAAATTTTCCCCTAGTTAACAGACAAATATCTGAAAAAATGCCAAAGGAAAATCGGAGAGCGATTCGCATTAGCTGTTGATTGCAAAATTATTTTCAATGAAAAATAAGAGCTAATACGAATCTTCTACGATTTTCAGCCCACGTATTTCCTAGTATCTTCAAAGTCACTGCTATTACTTGTAGTGTAGCAGATAGAAGATATCTCTGAGCACTTCTCTGTCTCTTCACTCGATGATATTAAATCGAATCCTTTCCCATGCCACTATTTCACATAAAACTCGAAATGAATATTTTTCCAATGATTTTATTGAAGTCTGAAATTAGATTATGTTCCCATGGAAACGTTCTTGTCATAACGAATCTTTTCTGCAACTTTGCCGCCAATACTATACTCCATTCACTTTTATTTTAGCAGTCGGTTGGCCATGGAAATTTGACACATTTCACTCTGTATAGTACGAAAATGTGAGGTTATGACGCTTGTCAAAACATTTTTTGGTTTTAAATCAACGCTATGTTGACAGTTCTACGTAAAAGTCTCATTAATTACGTATTTTATCACAATGTCGAATCTCTTCGGAAAATATGTGACGTACATAATTGAAGTTTATACAAACTGATTGAAGGCATACCAAATCCAGTTATTTGCATGGAAAATACAAGAGATCAGTATAATATCATAATGTGCACTAGCTTGAAAAGAGTTAATGTTCGTTATCTTCTTTGGCTAAAGTTTGAATACGTTACATCAGTTGTAGATTTCAAAAATATTAACCCGAAGATGAAATGCATATGATGCAGTGGTTGGGAATGGGTATCTCCCGAAGGAATTAACAGATAATTACAAGAATGTTAAATTCTTCAACAAAAATCATCTTGCATCAATATAAGTAAAAGGAATTAAAGGAAGTTTCAAGATGAACTTCACCTTTGAACAAAAATTTCACGTGAATAAACAATTAACAGGACAACTGACGCTTATTTGTGGCTGTTCATCTTAAAACATTGATATAATAATAATAATGAGGTATTCATTGGTACCTTAAGACATTTACAATGTATAGGACAAGTCAAATGAAAAATCAATTTTCGGGAAATTATTCTACGATGACATTAATCAAAAATCCTGTAGTAAACTTTTCGCATTAATTCACTCAAACATAAAATTCTCAAATGCCACCACTTTTTTGGGTCTGCCAATAGAAGGAAATTCTTTGTTCCCTTCTTCATTCACAATCTTTCTGATTGTAGAAATATTCAGCTGAAATATGATCGTTTAGATTCAGATGAAACATTATACAGGGTGGCCATTTGAAAACGAAACAGACGAGATTACAGACGAAATAAATTTTTTCGATAGAAATGCTCGGACAGGTCGATTTCTGTTTCGCGGGGGAAAACTTAAGATGTAGGTTACGGACGCATAGCGCTTCAACCCTTGCTACTACAACCCTCACCCCCAATTTTTGAATAGGGAAGATGGGGTGAGTGATACCTCATTTGAAAGGTATTTTTATACTGATTTCAGCACAGTAATTGTTTTTTCATTTTATGCATTAGTCCTCGAAATATTCTCAACTAAGTATTTGAAAATGAAGTGGTGTTTTCATGGCACTTGTAGTGTTTTTTTGTGAAAAATCGACATTTTGAGCTTCAAAACAACCATGACTGTGGCTTCCTTCCTCCAATCCACTGACATAGAAATCTTTAATCAAGAAAATAAAAGTGAAATTATTTCCACCCGCTCTGCAATTGAATAAAGCAAGTCGAACAATGAATTAGAACACATACAAGTCTCGATTCAAAACTAAGAATAATTCACGTGTCAAAGAACCAGTAAGCCAACTTTATGATCTGTTCGTAATAAATAAAAAATTATCGATTCTCATTTTTTTGAAAAAGATATGAATTCAATAATCAACAAAATGAAAACATTATTGAAGCCAACTGAGAAAACACTTCATAATTAAGTCGGAAATCGTTTCACGAATTGGGACTGGAATATTTCTGTGGCATCATTAATGATTTGATTTTCTTACCTGGTAATCTGATTAGAGATATGTACGTAAATACGTACAAATGGACTTTTTGGAGATTTCTATCGATCAAGTGTTACCGCATGTTATTGGGAATACTGCAAATTATATCGAAGATAATTTAGATTGAGTTTCAGCAAGATTGAGCTCCTTCGCAATACGCTTCGTTTGTTCTACTTCTTGATTAAAGATTTCTATGTCAGTGGATTGGAGGAAGGAAGCCACAGTCATGGTTGTTTTGAAGCTCAAAATGTCGATTTTTCACAAAAAAACACTACAAGTGCCATGAAAACACCACTTCATTTTCAAATACTTAGTTGAGAATATTTCGAGAACTAATGCATAAAATGAAAAAACAATTACTGTGCTGAAATCAGTATAAAAATACCTTTCAAATGAGGTATCACTCACCCCATCTTCCCTATTCAAAAATTGGGGGTAAGGGTTGTAGTAGCAAGGGTTGAAGCGCTATGCGTCCGTAACCTACATCTTAAGTTGTCCCCCTCGAAACAGAAATCGACCTGTCCGAGCATTTCTATCGAAAAAATTTATTTTGTCTGTAATCTCGTCTGTTTCGTTTTCAAATGGCCATCCTGTATAAATTCTCTTACATTGAATATGTTCGCTACCGTCTGACGTCTTGTGGATTTTAGAATATCAGGGTATAACTATTTGAATGAGAGGACCTGAATTCTAAATAGCACTTCTTGAAACCCTGTGTCTGTTTTCAATCACTTTCGGCATTTTCGTAATAAAAATTGATATTAGTTGTGGCAACGGCGTTATGACATTAACAACATTTCATGAGTGCCAACCTTACTCCGTTCTAGTTACAAAAACTTGAGAAAATTATTTCATGGCCAACCGACTGCTAAAATAAATGTGAATGAAGTATAGGTCCTTTCGTTTGCATAAAAAGTGTAGCACTTTTCTACACTCGATTTTAGTATTCGTTTGCTGATTGACTTCACCCCAGTGTAGAGGAGGTGTAGTTCATTTGCATCTCCTTCTGACTATATGACTATGTGTAGATAAACTACACTTCCTCTACACTGGTGTAGTGTAAATCAAATCAAGTGTACAAAAGTGCTACACTTTTAATGCAAACGAAAGGACCTGTTCATTTGGAATTGGGGTTGGCGCAAATGAATTAGAATTAGGGTACCTCAAAATTCAATACTTACTCAACTAATCCTGAAAAATTATGGAAAACGGGCATTAGTCGTGTCGAGCTTTGACCATTGAGACTCGGTAATATATCACGATCATACACGAGTGATTACGATCCGCTTGTTTCGAATGCAGCGACACCTAACAATGAATTTTATAATTATGTTCCATGTTTAGTGTACCATCTCAACAGATGGCACTGGATACAAGAGTGATTTACAGTGACTCTATCAAAAACAGTGGCGACAATTGGAAATTTAGCAAGAATACGGCGGCTTAGAAGCACATATTTCAATGCTATGATCTCTAATTCGGAATGCGGATTGGCTCACGTCAGGTCACGTGACCAAATCCGTCATATTCTTGCTGAAACGATGAAGAACGAGACCACTGTCTCGTTAAAGTCACTGTAGAGTGATTTATCTATATTTTCAAGTTACTCAATGTTGTACAGCGAATTTCATTGAAGAATCTAGTGTTCACTAGATATCGTCAGCAGCGGCATTATACTAGCAGGACACCTCAAAGAATTTTTACGATTTTTATGCCCCCGTTTTGCTCTCATTTTGCTCCGTTTTGCTCACCACTCAGTTTATTTTGTTTACCCATATACAATGAGCTATAGACAATTCAAAGTGCCCTGCTGGTGTAATATTACACCAGCAGGGCACCTCAACGGATCTTTCCAATATTGGTATAATTCGAAAGCTCTCGTTTTGCTCCGTTTTGCTCATCAGACCGTACGTTTTGCTCATTTATACTTTACGAGCTTTTGGAGAAGCAAAAATGTTTTTTTTCTTAACCTAGCTTGTGGGATATCTGCGTTTTGCTCTCGTTCTGTTCTTTTCAGATCTGCAATTAGTTTACCGTTACCGAGATATAGATAATCAAAAGTGCCCTGCTGGTGTAATATTACACTAGCAGGGCACCTCAAAGGATCTTTCCGATATTGATTTCGATCGAAAGCCCTCGTTTTGCTCCGTTTTGCTCATCAGTCTGTTCGTTTTGCTCATTTATACTTTACGAGTTTTTGGAGGAGAAAAAAAATTTTTTTTCCACCCTAGCTTGTGGGATATCTGCGTTTTGCTCTCGTTTTGCTCTTTCTAAATCTGCAATTCGTTTTTCTCTACCACTTACCGTTACCGAAATATGGATAATTAAAAGTGCCCTTCTTATGTAATAACACACTCTAGGGGGTCTAAGGAAGTACCCAAAAAAGTATCCAATGGCTGTTGAGTACTCTCCTTGATATGCAACAACACCTCTTAGAAAGAGGATTTGTTTTGATTCTGTTCTAAGGATTTAGGTAAATCACAGAGCTTTGTTGGTTGGAACGAAAGGACTTTTTTTCTCCTCCAAGAACTCGTAAAGTATAAACGAGCAAAACGAAGGGACTGATGAGCAAAACGAGGGCTTTCGATCGAAACCAATATCGGAAAGATCCTTTGATGTGCCCTGCTAGTGTAATATTACACCAGCATGGCACTTTTGATTTTCTATATCTCGGTAACGGTAAGTTATAAAGAAAAACTAATTGCAGATTTGAAAAGAGCAAAACGCAGATATCCCACAAGCTAGGTTAAGAAAAAAACATTTTTGCTACTCTAAAAGCTCGTAAAGTATAAATGAGCAAAACGAACGGTCTGATGAGCAAAACGGAGCAAAACGAGAGCTTTCGAATTATACCAATATTGAAAAGATCCGTTGAGGTGCCCTGCTGGTGTAATATTACACCAGCAGGGTACTTTGAATTGTCTATAGCTCATTGTATATAGGTGAGCAAAATAAACTGAGTGGTGAGCAAAACGGAGCAAAATGAGAGCAAAACGGGGGCATAAAAATCGTAAAAATTCTTTGAGGTGCCCTGCTAGTGTAATGCCGCTATCGTCGGCATCAGTGCAGGTCCTTGTATCTAAAATTTCCGATGAAACGGAATGATTGGAATGTATTCAATATGTAGCCTGCATGCTGTGGTTTGTGGAGTTCGTTAATGATACCGGATCCCATTATTTAGTTTTTCTTCTGTTTTTGAGCGCCATAATTTTAATTAAAATATGTTTATGAAATAATACTATATATAATGACATATTAATACACTCCCAGCTTATAAGTTTGTGTTTCAATGGGTTTTAGGTCCAAAGATGACAAAAACCAATTATTTAATTGCCGACGGTTTCGATACCTTTATTATCATCATCAGGGCTCTGAAATGAGAGGCACATATTATCAAACATACTGGCAACATTTGCATAAGCACTTTAAAATATACAAATTACAATGATTCAAACATACAAAAAAAAAGTACAATGGTTATCCATGAAGGTCAAGAAAAAACAACCAGTAAGAAATTCCCTACAAAAAACTAGGAATTCAAGGGTTCATCTTTGTATAATTGGTACTTACAACTGAGTTTTGGTTTTCCTAGTCTAATTGATAAAATATTTGGAGATGAACTGTGAAGATCGAACATGGAACCCTTGTTTACAAATTCATAAACGATAAACTAATATGCAAGAAAGTTCACATGTGGTGCGAGAAATTTGTAGAAACGTACCGTGAAGGACATACTTAGAATTTTCGTTTTCAAAGTGGTAGTAAAATTTCTATTATTCTTCTTTTTCCCCTTAATTTGAAAATATAAAATTTATAATAATATTGTTTATACTGATATAAAATACTAGGTTATACCTTTTAAGCGGTCTAATAAATTGAAATATGCTGAGTTTAAGATTTCTATATCTGATCTTTTGTTCAAAGAGTTTTTTTTTGTTACGTATGGTAATCATTTCATGTGAGAGTCTTTTCTTTAAAATGCTCTGCCTTCCTATTACCTCCACCCTTTCGAAGTCAAACCGATTCAAAGTGTCCAACATATGTTGAGTAAGGGCTGTTATATTCTCTTTCTTTTTAGTTGGATTGAGGGAATTTGAAATGTCTCTACGATGTTCTGTTGTGCGAGTTTGTACATATTATCTTCCTGTTTGGCCCATATATGTTCAGTTGCAATCGCTGCAAGATATTCGGTAAACTACTCCTGATAATTGGTCCTTCGGTGTTTCATCTTTTAGTTTTTTTTTAAGGTGTTTTGAGATTTCTGCGTGATCTCCACATCATCAGATTTTAATATCTTCCTAATTTTCTAAATTTTTTATATTTGGAATTTTGAAATATTTTTTGTTCTCTTGTATCTCTTTTGTGCTCGTATTCCATGTGGAAATATTCTTGTTGTCTATCCTCCTGATAATGGTGATAGGGTAGTTGTTACTTCGGAGAATGTTTTTTATCTTGTCTATATTTTCCTGATGAAAAGATGAATGCGATAGTAGTAAGGCGCGTCGCATCAAATTTTCAGATGTGTTCAATTTTTGTGAGAAAAAATGGTGTGAATTGTAATTTAATATTCTTCCTGAATATGTTGGTTTGCGATACCAGTCCACTTTTAGTTTGTTATCATCTCGAATTATCAGTGTGTCAAGAAACGATATTTTTCTATCTTTTTCTACTTCTAATGTGAAATGAAAACGTGGGTGATATTTATTGAAAGTTTCGAGAACAAAATTCACCTGATCAGCAGGAACTACGGCGAAAATGTCATCTAAATATCTTTTATAAACTGGCACATCAAATGGTAGATCTTCTAAAGCTTTGTTTTGTAAATCAGCTACCACAAAGTCAGCAACTACAGGTGCCAGGCAATTTCCCATGCCCAAACCAAATATCTGAATATTAAATTCGTTGTTATAGCTGAAGTAACCGTTGTCAACACATAGGTGAAAAAGCGTTATGAATTCGGTTACTGTAACCCCTGATGATGACAATAAAAGTTATCGAAACTGTCGGCAATTGAATAATTGGTTTTTGTCATCTTCGGAGCTTAAACCCAAACACAAACACAAACTTATATATTGAAACAACAGGTTATCATAACCCAAAATCACGTACACTCCCAACTGTTCTGAAAATCACTATAGATACAGAGATATATTGATAAAAAAATCGCATCAGTTATTATTAAAGATAATAGCCATCAAGTAACTGGTTCCATCCGATGTTTTCTTCAGGATAGCTGGAGCTTGTTGCATACGAGTCTCATCCAGTAAATCGAATGATTTAGAGGCATTGGGATCGAAACGATCTCAATCTATTGATGAGCTTGATAAGCAGAACTGGTCCTGAGGGATGAACCAAACGCCTAGTTAAAGCGCCTGAAACGACGTTTATGGGATACCATGAAAATTGTCATGACGGTGGCCATAGAAGTCGGAATCCGCTAAGGAGTGTCTAACAACTCACTTGCCGAAGCTACTAGTCCTGAAAATGGATGGCGCTGAAGCGTCATGCATACTCCACGGTCAGCGTCCCATTTATTTTATTTATTCAGATGGCTGCACAGCTCTAAACTGGAATAATATTATGTCGAATTCACTGTTGTATCTTTCACAATAATACAATGTTGAAATTATTCAAAATATTCGACAAAAGGACATACACAGATGGAGTGCGACTCTGTGTATAGTACAATAGAGACTTGATTGTGAAACCGTGTCATATATTAACCGAACAATATTCACCGTATTTCAAAAGAAGCAATAAGAAGTAATCCATTCAATGAGTTTGTACCAACGTTAGATTTTTTCGTGATTTTGGATACAAACCATTATAAGTATTCATCAATACACCCAGGAAGAAGTGTTGGAGATCCTGATGTGATAGTTGCACTTGAAGCTATAAATATAATTGTGAAGGCATATAATACAAACTCCAATTCGATGAAGGCTGTGAATTGGTACTTTGAGCAATTAATCCCAAACCCAAAGGGGTAATATATCTTTAGTTCAAGTCAAACTTCAAAACTTACATTCTGCTCCATTACCACAAATACAGAGAGAAAGTTTAAAGATTTGCAAAAGATAAAAAATGTGATACCCAGAGATTGATAGCCCTATTATGAATCACTACTTCACCGAGATCAATTAAGCATGAAATTGAAAAAAATCTTTCAAGAATATGATATTTTTTGTTTCTGACAATTCATTAACTTAGATCTAAAATATACTTTTTCGCTTAATAAATGCAAATTGTGATACTTTTTCCTTCAAAACTTCAATTTTATACTGGATTTTTTATTCATTCTGTGGCTCTTTAATTCGTTTTTCTCAATCAGATAAAACAAATTTGATAATTTGTTTATTTTTCTTGAAAAAAGGTTTTCAGTGTCCTTTGCAAAATAAGGTTTTATGCAGTTACATGGTCCAGCATTGATGCCGACGATATGGGGCTTCTGAAATTCATCCTGATTAGGATTATTGAGTAATTGATCGCAAATGAGTTTGCGATCAACTTCAGATGATTTATCGATATTGAGCAACTGAACAGGTGAAAATGCTCTCACCTAACCCAATTGGCCTAAGTCGAACTCAGATTAATCTCCATTGAACTGGTAGCAGAAAGGGGGCTCCTAAGGGCTGATCAAAAACTCACGGCACTTCACTTAAAGTTGCCCATTATCACTTTGGCTCACTCAATATAAGGAAATGACAAACGGTGCGATGCTTTCGGAGATATATAAGAAGATTATTTTGGGTTTTGAAGAAAGATTTCGGCGCGTCCGGCGATGATATGAACTAGAATTGTCATGATTGACAGACGACAAAGGCTGTATTCTTTCATATAACGTCGACGCCTGACAAACCGGAGTCAGGCAACCCAATTCACGATCGAACATTTAGGTTTGGAAAAGCTATGCCAGTTTATTGTCCTTCATTATCCCTAACAATCTTGCTGAGTATTATGGAAATGTAGTACACAGCTCTCATCTAGGTCTCTCATCTCGGAAATATCTAATTTGACATTGTCGCGCCAATAACGCGAGCTTGTTTATGAACAAGCATAGGAAATCCCAAAGAAGCTGAAAACATCTGAACACAACTGTAGACGCTTGTTCATGAGTAGATCGCATTATTGGAGCGGAATTGTCGTTCTCCAGTTTGCTGAGAGCGGACTTCCTATGGATGGAAAAATCGGCGAAGACTCCACAAATCCCTCCAGTTCTGCACAATAAACACTGAAGCCATAAAAGCCCCAACTCCAAAAAAAAGCGCGATCCTGGTTACATCTTCCAGTGAATTTAGAACCATCCTCATCCCCATAAAGCAATCCCATTCACAGCTTTTCATACATTTTAACTGAGCGGCTGTCTTTTCGCAGCGTTCAAATGGTAAAATCTTGATGTAGGGAAATTCTCGCGAGCTAGATATCCGTCAACGCGCGATAAAATGCCCGTACTGTCGCATATTCTGACGGCCAAACGACCAAAGCACATACTAAACAAGTGTGACTTTTATTTGAATCAACTTCTGACTGCGAGACACAATTCCAATAAAGTTATATGTAGGGGAGACTGGGGAGGGTTGATACGTTTTTTGGAATTTTTATTCTGGAAACTGAATTATATGAAGAAGCAGGACTTTTCTTATATTATATAATTCTTCAATTAATCGTTCAACAAAATAAATATAGAAGTCGCAAAACATGAACATCTTATTCTGTACAGAACGTTGAACACAAAAACATGCAAACTGTCTCAAGCCTCCCCACATATGGGAGGATTGATACGATGTACTGGGAGAGTAATCGAGAGGATTATTCAGCTCAGTAGGTAGGTCAGCAATCATACTGGGTTGCTTTGGTCATATAGGTGTAGAAAAATCAGGAAATTGTCAGTTAGTCACTTCCACACAAGAAAAGTCGGCCTCATTAAATACATGGGGATTGTACGGTTTTTAAAAATCCCTTCGATATGTTGGATGGTGAAGACGCCTTCATGTTGGTCTATCCAACTAGCTACGGAATATTTTTTGAAGATTATACATGTATCAGGCCTCCCACGACAAATGTCTCAAACCTCCCTGAAAGCAATTTTTAAAGTGATTTATGTTCTCATCTTATACCCATATATTTTGAAAAGCGAATGAAACTGTAAATTGAGTACCTAGATTTTTGCATATTTCCCAGTGAAATGTTTGTTTATGCCGAAGAATTAATGCATGATCATAAAACCCTTAGGTAACTTGAGTAAAAACTTACAATTTCTCACCTCGAAACACTCTTCGTTGAATATTTCACAAACAAACTACTGTTAGCCTTACATATTAACGTCACGCAATGCCCTCTGCCAAAGAATAGTGTTCACTAGTATAATACTTCTGAAAACGGCTACAGATCGCGGATATAAGCCTGTATCAAGCCTCCCCATGTATCAATGCTCCCTAGTCTCCCCTATATATTTGTACAGAGACGAGAATTCAGGTTGTTCGGGAGTAGGCTTGTTTAAAATTACATACTGTGTTTAGTTAGAATGTTTCTTCTGGTGTGAAATGGTGTGTACGGGTGGGGAAAAATTGTAAGAAGAGGCAGAGTTGCGTTTTCACGGTCGATGATTGTTTCAACAGACAGTCATCAAAAAATTTAAGGAACTTTTGTTTTTATGCTTTGTTTTGAGGTTGCTTTGATGTTGTTTTGATTGCGGATGAATATTAAAGGGAACGTTCATTCGCCGCTCTCTGCCAACCATCTCGTTTTTCTCTACATAGTATTCAGTTAAGAAATACCTCTTAGGAATGGTTTCAACCATTTTTTCCGTGCTTAAAATCCCGAAAAGTGCGAGAGAGAAACGTAAATATTTTGACCTCCTACTCTAAGCGACCTTCAGAGGCACGTCGTTGGCCTCGTGTGCCCAATACACACATACGCATTAGGAGGAGCGCCCACCAAAGTAGCGTAGCACTGACATGGCACATACATTACAAAGGCGATGCATAATTTTCAGATATCGCACATCTGAATGAAGTGTCAGTGAAATGTGTCATTCTCCGTTCAAATCCAAATCTGAAAATAAGGCATCGCCTTTGTCATGTATGTGCCATGTCAGTGCTACGCTGCTTTGGTGAGCGCTCCCACTTATAAGTTCATATATGGTTGGAGACAACCATAGACCAAGAGGTTATTAGTTGAATTTTATCCCTCAATTTAAACAAACGTTAATTTCACCTTCTATAAACGTATATGTATGATTAAACTCATAACTGAAGCCACCAATACGAAAGAAGTCCTCATCGCGTCTCCCTAAGTGCCATTCACAATGAACGTAAGCCGTAATTCGAACGTAATTCCAACGTAAGATACAAAGTTGAAGCATATGGTTTTGCATGCAAGTGTTCACAATGCGAAACATAAAATTCGTCGTAACTCCAACGTAACTCATACGCAACTCGAACGCAAGTTTCAAAATCTACTGGTATTTTTAGGGTATTTGAAGCTGAATAGTTATTTTCTCTTCTTTCTATATTTCAAGTTTTGAATTCGCAAGAATTCTTTCAAACTCAGTCTAAACACTACAGTCCCTGGCCATATTATTAGACGCATTGATTCGATGCAAAATCTCAATATTGAATTATTAAATTGAATGTATATGTTACATATACTTCATCTGTAGATGGTTTTCACATATAATATATCATATTCAATAAAAAAATATTGATTTATTGATGATTAAACATGAAATTCTAATATTTTGCTGAGCCACCCTTTGTAGATATGAGAGCTTCATACTATCAATGCAGAATTGTTCGGTTTGCTGCATTCGAGGATAATGATTTCATATGTGGATTATCGAAATAACGTCCGAACTTGCAGAATGCAAGACGTCCATTGGAAGACATAGTACTGATTCATACAAGTACTAATACTACAACATCAAAAATAAATGCCAAATAGAACAATTTAATGAGAGTCGTAGATAAAACTGACATTCTGTAGAAATGAAATTCAAATATTCTGCTTTTTCCTCGGGCAATACCAGTAAATATAAAAAAAATCCTCAGTGCGTCTAATAAACTGGCCAGGGACTGTATATATTTTACAGGCTAAATAATCTACACATAGATTCAAAAGTTTTGCATCACCCTAAATCTGCGATATTAATAAAAATTTTTGGAGTATGTACTAATCAATTAGTTTCAAGTGAAAAAATGCATCAACAGTTTTTGTAAAAACTTTATTTCTCACTATTTACCATGATTTCAGAAAAGTATTATTGGGAAAAACATAAAGTTACAAAATGATAATGTTTTTTGGGAAATGATAACCTAAATACAGCTCAGTAATGAGTATTTCCCCCTCTAGCATCTATGCAAGCTTGGAGACGCCTTCCCATACTGGTTATTAGAGTAGCGATATGCAGCTAAGGGATATTGAGTCATTCCTCCTGAGCGGCTTGAACAAGGTCCTGTAAACTTCTGGGAGGATTCCTGCGGGCTGCTATTGACCTGATTGCATGTTCTATGGGATTCATGTCTGTAGATAGAGCGGGCCAGTCCAAACGATTGATGCCTTCAGTTTCAAGATATTCATTTACAGCTCTAGTGCGATGAGATCGGACATAAAAACGAAAAGGTCTCCAACAGCCGCTCGCCATAACCTTACGTGAGGATGTATAATCTCCCTGAGATATCTATCACCAGTCATTGTGGCCTGATTATGAATTAAATCTGTGCGACCATTGGACATGATACCATACATAAACGAGCATCGACGAGTTGAGCTGCTCTCGTTGGCTCTCTGCACACACGAATCCGATGGCTATCCTGTATTAAACATATTCTGGTCTCATCGGAAAACAACTCAGAAATCCAAAATACTTCGGGCAAGGCCACGTGCTCTCGAGCCCAATGTTAAATGGGTTATGTGCTCACTGCTCAAGTTGCAGTCGGGGAACCCTCAGTGGTCGACGACATCTCAAACCTGTCGCCAGTATGCGCCTCCGTAAAGTAGAGAGCGATACAGAAATTTCCAAGGCACGTCCCATATCTCTTTGGAGTGCTGGCAATGCTATGGTCGGGTTTCTCCGCACAGTTTAGTGGATATAATGGTCTTCTCATTGATTGGTGACACGCCTTCTACCGCCCCTTGGTCTGTCACGAACAGAATTGGTCTGGAGATAGCCATTCCATATAAGAGATACGTCACTTTGTGAAACAACAATTTTATCAGCTACAAATCTTTGAGAATGGCTTTCTTCAATTAGAGCCACAATTCTTGCATGGTCAATCTCATAAATACAGGGTCTTTCACGAGGAACCTCACCCATATTTATACGGGAAACTACTGAACGTATTTTCATGAAATTCAGCACTTATAAGTATTTCACGATGCTGATGAAATCTAAAATATTTTCAAGGCATGAGCACCTCCGGTTTTTCCGGAAATGACGTCAACTTCCGTTTTTCAAATTAGAACACCATTTTTTTATTGCAGAAATAGATTCCTTAGAAAATTTCAAGTTATTTTGATGTAACATTTTTCAGTTTTGGTTGGAAAATTCTCTCTGAGCGGGAAAATTCGAAAAAAAATCGAAAATAGAGCTCCCCTGAAACAAGAATAACTTCGAGGTTTTTGGATGGAAAATTTTCATTTTTGGGATTTTTGAAGATGTAAGATTGATGTATCCATTTTAAAAATCGAAATCGCGATTCATGATACAGGGGGTGAAAAAATCGCTTTCAAAGTTAGGGATGACAAAATCGTGAAAAATCAATTTTTTCAAATTAGAACCCCATTTTTTTATGGCAGATATTGAATCTACGTTAAAAAATAATGTGAGTGTATGCATCACATCCTTGCCCTAAAGTGGATATTTTCTGAGTTATTCACAAAAAACTGTTTTTCGTCTTGAATTTTCAGCTATTTCTTTTCCCTTCACGCCAAAAAGATGAAATTTTCAGGAACTGTTATTTGAACCATGCTGTAGATTTTTCACCCCTTCTGAAAACCGACTTCAAGTTACTATTAGGAGAACCATGGCAAACTCTCGCAGTTATAACTAGAGAAGATGCTCAAAGTTTTGACCGTTAATTTCTAGACATTTATTTATACGTCTCAGGAATGCTTCGTGCGTTGCTCTTCTTATTTCATCGGGAGGAAGAGATCTGCAAAAGTGTTTAACAACCAAATTGAGTTTCAAAACTATGAATCTAAAAATCTAAACAAACCTGAACGCATTTCTGACTCGTTCTATGCAGTCCTCTTTATCAGTCAGGGGAGTTGAGTAGACAATATTTTTTATGCTACCCCAAAAATAATAGTCTAAAGGAGTTAAATCGGGAGAACGTGGTGGCCAAAGATGTGGACCATTGTTCGCCAACCATCGATCTTCAAATAGCCTGTAGAGGATATTTGACACATTGAGTGAATTGTGTGCAGGCGCGCCATCTTGTTGATACCATAAGTCATTATGGTTCTGTACTAGCGGCTCAATTATTTGAGTCAATATGTCAGAATATCTATCTCCTAAGGGAGAACATTCTTTAAATAATGCAAACATGTGTAGTGTTCTATCTTACCAGTTAAAGTCCCATCATAAATGTGAACATCGAGAATTGCATTATTTTTGATGGCGCAAAAAACATTGAAACTCCAGGTCTCTTGAAAGTTCCATTGTCTGAAGTGGTGGTTGTTCTCTTCATCCCAATAATGACTGTTATGCCTATTGAAAGAACCATTCTCTGTGAATTTAGATTCATCTGTCCAAATTATACAGTCCAAAAAGTTTTCATTCTCTTGAAATCGAATCATCATAGCTTCGCAAAACTCTGTTCTCCTGACGAAATCAGTTTCCTTCAAATGCTGTACCCTATTGAATTTATATGGGTGCATTTTATGTTATTTTAATATTCTCCAAACACTCGATTGAGATAATCCCAGATCAATCTCGGCATCTTTGAGAGAATTTTGAGGATTCACACGAAAATATGCAAGAACTGTAATTTCGTTGTTCTCATCTTCTACTACACTTTTTTCTCTGTGTATAGTTTTCTTAACGAAAGATCCGACATTTCTCAAGTTTGTCATGGTTCTGTTAATGGTATCTCTCGTTGGTCTGGGTCGGTCAGGAAACCTCTCAATGAACAGTCGAATCGTTCTATCTACAACTTTATTACATTCTCCATGAAGTAGAATGAGATTTAAATAATCTTCATTGGTAAAATTAGGCATAGTGATCGATTTTATAACTTAATACGAATTATCACCAAATTAATAGTAAACACAAAATGCTACTGAATAAAGAGGAATTTGGCAGATGTGATTAATGATATCTATCATTAAAAAAAAGAATGTAAAACATGGTAAAATTTTGCATATGGTTCATAAGGAATTATTTATTTATCACTGGAGAGAAAACCGATGGCCGATTAGTTGAAATAAAGAGGTTTCCGATACAAATTCGAATCAAAATTCGCCATCTATTTAGGAACAACCTGTAACTTTTTTCTCTTGCATATTAGGGTAGTAAAATCTAAAACATGGTTTAAGTAACAGTTCCTGAAAATTTCATCTTTTTGGCGTGAAGGGAAAAGAAATAGCTGAAAATTCAAGACGAAAAACAGTTTTTTGTGAATAACTCAGAAAATATCCACTTTAGGGCAAGGGTGTGATGCATACACTCACATTATTTTTTAACGTAGATTCAATATCTGCCATAAAAAAATGGGGTTCTAATTTGAAAAAATTGATTTTTCACGATTTTGTCATCCCTAACTTTGAAAGAGATTTTTTCACCCCCTGTATCATGAATCGCGATTTCGATTTTTAAAGTGGATACATCAATCTTACATCTTGAAAAATCCCAAAAATTTTCCATCCAAAAACCTAGAAGTTATTCTTGTTTCAGCGGAGCTCTATTTTCGATTTTTTTTTCGAATTTTCCCGCTCAGAGAGAATTTTCCAACCAAAACTGAAAAATGTTACATCAAAATAACTTGAAATTTTCTAAGGAATCTATTTCTGCAATAAAAAAATGGTGTTCTAATTTGAAAAACGGAAGTTGACGTTATTTCCGGAAAAACCGGAGGTGCTCATGCCTTGAAAATATTTTAGATTTCATCAGCATCGTGAAATACTTATAAGTGCTGAATTTCATGAAAATACGTTCAGTAGTTTCCCGTATAAATATGGGTGAGGTTCCTCGTGAAAGACCCTGTATATCACTCTACGATTCATGTCGGTAGTAAAAATCGTTAAATTCAAGTGCTTCTTCTAACGAAATAATCGATCCTAAAATGTAATCCCCCCAAAAAAATTGTAAACAAACATTTGTTTGTTGCAAAAAATATATGTGGATTCGGAAAGATAAACATTAATAAACAAACCCACCAAAAATTGCTCATATTGAAAAATTCCTTCATATGAAATTAAGGTGATGCAAAACTTTTGAATCTATGTGTATTTATATTTGAGATTTGAAAGAAACCCATATCGTTTTTTTTTTGATAATGTTGGCAACAATGTTCTTTGCATGCTCCTTTTCAATTATACAAAGAGCAATATCAAATATTTGAATGAAAAGTCATTCTATTCATATAAAAATAGAAGAATATTTGACCGTTCATAAAATGTTGACATTTCTTAAGAAGTTACCTCGTATTACGGCAACATTGCGTCTACGACAACATTAGGACTTACATCCATTGTGAATGGGCCCTGAGCTATATTACAACAACATTGAATACGAAACCATTTTAGAGCCCATTACTGCATGTAACCACCAATAAACAACGGTTCTTTATCGTCCTTGTTCAGCGTGTATTCAATAAAAAGTAAGAAAGGCTACATCGTCGTTGAATACGATACTATTCAACAACCCATTACTTAACAACCAATATGAAACGTGTCATAGGGTCCCCTCAAGTTTATTCTGTTTTCAATAAGATGTGAAACACTTTGCATCAAAGTTGTTTTTGCAACGCCTAGTCGTTTACGACAAAACGCTGATGCAGTTGTGCTGTGTTTAATCTGTTGAATATTGAAGCTCGACATGACATAACTCGAAACCACTTCTCATTTTGTTAGCATGAGGGTTTGTTTTGCATTCCGCATTGTTTATGTTAGCTGCCAATGTAAAATCTACGATTTGAAGAAATAAAGTGTGATATTCAGATGAATAGAATAAAATATCTTTATTTTCCATCGACCAATAAGGTATAGAAAAAGTCATAATAAGAAAAACTAGTACATAATATGTACCGGGTTATAAAAAAACATTTTAAAATTCACAAGTTTCAGATAAAAAATTCAGCTATTTCTGGAATTTTCGCACATCTTTTCCTCCCAAAATCTGAAACATAGGATTAGAATTCATACGTATAGGGAACTCCGATATACGTATTCATTTTTTTTTTTTGATGATTTATGTTTTTCATATTTATTTATTTTTTATTTCTCTAAAAGAATTAACCGTCATTCAATTTTATATCACGCAATTGTAAACATTACGTATTGAAAATCATGGAATTGGTGATTCGTTCCAAGAAGATATAGCAAAGGAGGCGCAATTCGTCAGAAAGGTGATGACGTACATATGGGCTTATGTCAAGCTTAATTGACAGAATTGGTATCTTTAGCAATGCCATAACATAGGCCATAGATGAAGTTAGAAAGAAGATAATTCAAGATGACTTCAACTTTTGTTCGAAAACTTGCTGCAGATACTTCCAAAAGTGAAGAGAGTTAGTGGATAAGAATGAAATTATGTCAATTTATCGCATGGCACAATCTGATTTTATGTGAGCTAAGCTAATGCGCGCCAAATGTCATTGACCGCCCTAGTGGTATGTAGATGGGGGCAAAACAAGAGGGCCCGAGAATTTCTGATCTCCTATTGGCCCTCCTGCTATATCTTCTTGAATAGTTCATTCTCCGGCAGACTGCGCCTCTTCTACTTTTTGGTGCATGCAAATTTCGCAACTGCTCTGCAACTAATTTCTAGGTTACATTTTACGTCCAATCGTTCGAAGTTTAAATAAAAGGAACTTGCGTTACCACAGATTCATATATTGTTTCTGTTTGGTATGTATTATTTTTTTATTCTTTTTTTATAGTTGTGCGAAAAATTAGGAATAAGGTTAATCATCGGGTTTGATTACAACTTGTTTATTCTTTGCTCACTGAGCTAAACCGAGTAGTGGCCAATGCCATTAAATTTGCGTTACTTGATAGCACCGGCTTTTACCTCCTGTTTCTGTTTGTGTTTTTTGAAAATCATCTGGAAAGAAGGAGCAGTTGTTTGTGTGTTAATATTATATAATATCAGATGTCACCAAACTGCCAGAATGCGTCGGTTGGTAACGGTACGACACAATTTTGTCGCAGAAATGTATGCATGAATTATCAAGTCTAATGGCCTGACTTCATGAAATCAAGTTTTCAAACTTTTGGAGTCCCTGGAGGTGATAATAATAATAATAATAATCTATAGGACTATAGGAAAAGGCTCCATGAGGAATTCTGCAACGCCTACACAAATCTCAATGTCACTGAACAACGAGTGGCAGACCATTCTGAGAAATGAACTAATACCAACGGCCCGAATCGACGCAACTAAACGAGAACTTCAGCGTCCGCTAGCAATAGAGAATAACACCAACACCTCTGATAAAATTCACATGCCTGGGCAACAACACCCAGAAGACATTGATACTGAAAGTCCATCTTGCAAAGCAAATGAGCCTGAACACCAGGACGATAGGGATGAGCTCCACCGACAAGTTGACTCTGAGATGAAGAGATACTTTGCCGAACTGGAAGGAACAGATCCTCTTCATCGAATAGGACCTCCCCGACTCAATACATCCAAGAAACTATCACTCATAATCGACATCTTGAATAAAGACGTTTTACCTGAGTACCTACAGAATGGAAGTTCATTGGAATATCTTTATCTAGTTTTTTAATGTGCAGCGCTAACGACGGCTAAAACCATAGGGGCAAAAATTCGCCTAACGAACAACGATGGTCCAAAATTACACAAATTACACGCGCCAGCATGGCAGAAACGTCTTCAACACAAAACAGAAAGGCTAAGAAGAGACATTGGAGGACTGACGGAGTACTTGAACAGGAATCGCGGAAGGAAGGTTATGAAAGCTGCCAAAGAAATCATGGATAGAAACGGAACAAACACAGAACGAGAGACGGAGAATGCTACAGCTCACCATTGCCTCGACACTCTGAAGCAAAAATTAAGTCTGCATGCAGAACGCCTGAGGAGATATAAAAGCAATTATAGCCGAAAAAGAGACAATAATTCATTCGAAAAGTCGGAAGAAACTTTCTACCGGTTACTCACATCGTCTGATGTAGAAAATGGAAAGTTACCACCAAAGGAAGCCATAGAACAATTCTGGACCGAACAATTATCAACGAAACCTCAGTTCAATAGAGATACCGGATGGATTGAAGATGAAAAATCTGAAGCTATAAAATATGAGCCGATGCAGCATGACATGATCACAATTGAAGAAGTAAAATCGGCTATCAGAGGACTACACAACTGGAAAGCACCTGGGCCTGATGGATTACAGAAATTCTGGATCAAGAAACTTTGGATCATGCATGACAAATTGACCTCCGCAATAAATGATGTCATTGAAAATCCTGAAAGAATGCCAATATTCCTTACACATGGCACAACGTACCTGTTACCTAAACACCAAAGGAATACAGAAGACCCATCCAAATACCGACCAATCACATGTCTTCCAACGATGTACAAATTAATCACATCGTGCATTTCAAATCGAATTCACAACCATTGCGAAAGGAATAACATCATCGCCATGCAACAGAAAGGATGCACCAAAGACAGCCGAGGATGCAAAGAACAGCTAATAATTGATTCAGTTATCTGCAATCAAGCGTTCTCCAAGTGAAGGAATCTTTACGCTGCGTACATAGACTACAAAAAAGCATTCGATTCTATACCCCACGAATGGCTCTTGACGATCTTGAAAATTTACAAGGTGGATCCCAATATTGTTAAGTCCCTGAAAAACGCCATGTCAACCTGGCGTACTAGTCTTCAAATGAAAGCAGCAGATTGCTCCATTACAACAGGACCTATTCCAATAAGACGCGGAATTTTCCAAGGAGACTCGCTGAGCCCTCTGTGGTTCTGCATGGCCCTGAATCCCTTGTCTCATAGATTGAATTCAACGGACTACGGATTTTCCATCAAGAGCGGCAGAAGAACTATGATGAAACTGAACCATCTACTTTACATGGACCATTTGAAACTCTTCGCATCTACAAAAAACAAATGCAACAGATCCTGAAAATGGTGGAAGGATTCTCGGAAGACATCAAAATGAAGTTTGGATTAGAAAAATGTCGACTGCTGAACATAACGAGAGGGAAAATAGAAGATGGTACGTTCAAACTCAAGGAAGGTGCAGAAATTGAAGCATTGAAGGAAGGAGACACATACAAGTATCTAGGCATAAACAGTGGCGTAGCTTGCCTTAGAGGGGCCCTGTATCAAAATGTGTTGAGGGGCCCTAAGGAAGGGTGAAGAGTGAATGTGTAATGAACGGAATTTTGAAATGAATGGTTGTCTTAGCAGTTATTCTCAAAAATGCTATTGTAAAACCTGTAAGAGGTTTTGGATAACATTTTTAGGAATTTTCTGCTTGCAGACATTCGGGGGCCCCTAAAGCCTGGGCGCCCTGTATCACTGATACCGCTGATACCGCGGTAGCTACGTCCCTGGGCATAAAACAGGCAAGAAAAATCAATCAGACCCAGATGAAGAAAGAATTAACGGAGGAGTTCACCCGAAGATTGAGAAGGATAATGAGAACTGGTCTTAACAGCAAGAATCTCATAAAAGCGATTAACACCTACGCTTGCTCGGCGCTGAGCTATTCATTCGGTATCATCTCTTGGACGACCACCGATTTAGCAGCCTTACAGAGAAAAATAAGGACGATGCTGACTAAACACAATAAACATCACCCCAAAAGCTCAATAAAACGGACAGAGGTGCCACGACATCTTGGGGGTAGAGGAATTGTTGATTTGTCCAACCGTATGTCCCAGGAAATTGAAGGACTTCGAAAATATTTCCTGAGCAAGGCTGCTTCGTCAGAACTCCATCGAGTAGTTTGTGTTGCTGATAGTTCTACACCGTTAAAGCTACAACAGGATCACTTGGAAACCGTCGAACACTCTGCAGAAAGTAAAATGCAAAAACTGATTAGCAAACCTTTGCATGGAAGGCACCAGAACGAGGTCAACCATGATTACGTCGACATATCTGCGTCGAACTACTGGTTGACTTCCGGAAGGTTGTTTCCTGAGACAGAGGGCTTCATGCTTGCCATCCAGGATCAGGTGATTCCAACAAGAAATTACATGAAATATATCGCCAAGGATGCCTCAGTGGCGGACGATAGCTGTCCTTATGGCTGTGCGACACATGAAACTATCCAGCACATCATTGGGGGGATGTCAGAAGTTCGCGGGCACGGAGTACAAAAATAGACATGATGCTGTTGCCAAGATTCTTCACCAAGAATTGGCACTAAAACACCTTCGAAACTTCGAAAAAGGTTCCTTATTACAATTACCCTCCAGATGCTGTGTTGGAAAATGAACATCACAAGCTCTACTGGGATCGCACGGTTCTGACAGACCGGAAAATAACCCACAATAGACCAGACCTCATATTGCTCAATAAGGATGAGGACAGAGCACTATTCATCGATGTGGCGATTCCAAATAATACCAATCTTCTAGATAGGCACACTGAAAAAATTTCAAAATAAAGAGATCTCGAGGAACAAACCAGAAGACAGTGGAAGTTGAAAGATATCAAGACCATCCCAATTGTCATTTCATCTACAGGCCTGATACCGAAGAAACTACTGGAGAACTTGAGGAAACTTCAGTTGGACGAAAATATCTATAGGGTCATGCAGAAGGCGGTACTGCTCGGAACGGCGAGAACTGTACGCAAGTACATTGGGAATGCAGAGGAACACCGTCTGCCCCCACAGGAAGTGCGGGTGGAGCAGGAATCCAACCTACAGCAGGGAGGCGAGGAGCGACCCGGACCCGACCACCACCACAAGCCTGAAAACCTGGAAAGGGCTCCAACAGAGCTTAATTCTTTTGATATCTGAGATATCTGGGATAAGTGAATTTTCCTCTGGAGAGGAGTGTGAAAGCCGCAAGGCTAAAGTCATCTTTATTTTCAGTATAACCATACTAGAAAAAAGTCAAAAATATACAATAATTGCAAAGTACATAACGATCGACAATTTTACAATTACACCAACTGTTAGTTCATTCCATCAAAAATATCACAGTCAAAAAATTCATTCAGGCTATAGATTGCGAACTTCAAGAGCGCTCTCCTCACCAGCGGTCTATGAACCGCTGCGAAGACGTCAAGGGGTGATATGGAGTCTTCAAAGCTGTTCTATTTCTGGTGTTATAGGAATGTCTGCATGAGTTTCTCGGGAATTCTCCAATATTGTTATGTACATACTCGAGGCAAGCAAGTATATACATGCAGGGTATAGTGAGGAGTTTTTTGTTCACGAATACCTCCCTGCAACTGTCTCTAGCTCTAAGACTATATAGGGCCCTGACTGCCCTTTTCTGAAGACGGAGCTTCATCGTTGCTTCTGATGTTGCCCCCCAAAAGAGGATTACCTGAGTGGCCACAGAGCAAAAATTCGAGAAATACGCCTGCTGAGCAACCTGTCAATGTTTGTCTTCCAGCCCGGTCTATTCTATGGATGGTGCGGTTGGTACTTCATGTGAAAGTAAAAGGTGCTGTGTTTTATCTTCATTCACTTTGAGTTTATTGGCCTGGAACCAATTCGCCATGTTTTTCAATATTTGTATCACCTTTTGCTGGATCTCTTCTTTAGTCTTACCTCTGATCAAAATCGAGGTATCATCGGCATACAGTATTCCTCCATATATGTCAGTGTTCCACATTAGGTCGTTGATATAGATGAGAAATAATACAGGTCCAAGCACCGAACCCTGTGGAACAGCCCTTTCCGTTCTTCTAGTTTTTGACCTCTGATTCGACCATGTTACCATCTGTTCTCGTTTCTTCCGTGAAAGAGTCAATAGATCTAAGGAACCTTTCTTCACTCTCAAATTATTAACTAATGAAAAAAATTGGACCACCCATCCTCGATTTCTTTTTTACGGAATCTCCTTTTTCCTCATCACTCAATTTCGTGAAGCCTAGGCTCCTTGTCAGAGAAAGAGTCAACTTCAAGTTTTTCACATGCTGGCGATGGTGAGAATTTTTCAAATGAATCTAAAAAATCGGAGACCACAGACTGGCACACTGGAAACTGGTCCAGTGCAGCCCCGACTACTGGAATTCCCGAAAACCCGATTTGGTCAGGAAAAGACATCATTTTGTGTCACATACTACAAAACGTACGACTGGATCGAGTACAGTGTCAAAGAAGATCGAATTTTCTGTTTTGTTTGCCGACAGTTCTGCACGAACCTGCCGAGAGACCAAAAAAACCCTTAAAATTATTCCTATTATATATATATATATATATATATATATATATATATATATATATATATATATATATATATATATATATATATATATATATATATATATATATATATATATATATATATATATATATATATATATATATATATGTATGTATATATATATATATATATATATATATATGTATATATGTGTATATATATATATATATATATATATAATAGGAATAATTTTAAGTGAATTTTCCTCTGGAGAGGAGTGTGAGAGCCGCAAGGCTAAAGTCATACTTTATTTGCATTTCAACAGTTATCACATAGGTACACAGGTAGGCTACACAATAAAATAGAAATTAGGTCAGCTATATATACCGAGTAAAAATTGATCTCAAACTTCCTGGAACATACGGTTTGTGAAATACACAATTCCTCGACCCCAAAGGTGCCATGGCAGCTCTGTTCGTTCTATTGAACTCCTAGGGTGATGTTTATGACGTTTTGGCAGCATTGTTCTCATTTTTCTCTGTAAGGATGCTAAATCGGTGGTGGTCCAAGAGATGATACCGATTGAATAGCTCAGTGCTGAGCAAGCGTAGGGTAACCGAGCCAAATTCCGCCTACCCTAACTGTTTCCTCAAATATCAATAACATTTAATGGTTAATCCATTCGGAAAAATTATTTATAGTACGAGCAACCACCCGAAGCCCTTATTCATCAATTGGAGACCCAGGCGGACCTATAAAATAAAAAGTGCAAAATTCGTAAACTGCGTTTTCTCATAATGTGTTCCCAATTTCGCCTAGCAGTTGTTTCGAGAACCGCCTGGTAGGCGCGAAAAATTATGGTTAGAACAGTCCTGTCTTTGAAGAAAAACTCTATTATATGTTTCATTTCATGCATAAACGTAGTGTAAAAGGTATAAGCAGCTTATCTCATCTGGAACCCGATTCTCGAATGTGTAGGAATGCAATCCCATAGAAAAAAAGTGACATTTCCTATGGAAATTTCAAATTCTGTATTCTCGAACTGAAGTATGGGAACATATTCCTTTACATTTCGGAGGAACTGCTTCCAATGCTTTTTTCTATGGGAATGAGCTGTTTCCAGTGGGAAAATCAATAATATTTGACGTTAGAGGGCCGTTTAACGTTTATGTTTTCATTATGACAGTTTCGCAAATCAAATTTTTGGGAGTTAAGATATGGAAAACATTCATTCATTCAATCTTTTAAAATGTGCCTGGCTGGTCGCCATCTACACATGGGACTAGCTGCGTTGCAAACTCCGTCACAATAACTGATTCATAACAATCCCCGAACATCTCTTCATAAACTTTAGGGTTTTCACTCCCAATCTCTGAAACAAAATCAATTAAAAATGAAATCAACGATTTGCTCCTGCGTAAATTCTTGCACTAATTTATCAGGAGCAAATTAACTAGAAAAAATTGTTGCCTGACAATGAACTCAAAATAAATAACGTTGAAATTATAATTCTCAGTTGTAACGTTTCGGAGTCTATATCAGACTCCTTCATCAGACGAAAACTCTATTTTTGAAAATCTTCTGAATTGTGGCTTTTGTTTGACATTAATTGTCAACACACAGAAACAGAGACTGCATAGAAACGTTGATTCATTTAATTTTGAAATTACCGGATAACAGTTCCTTCTTTAGTAAATTGATCCAAATATGATCTATTCCTACCAAACAATTTGCCAAATTATTATCCTGATCCAACAGAATACACGTAGACTCTTTAATTTTTCGTTCAAAATGGTCTGGTTCCGTCATTAAAATTTTAGTGTTGTCCCAATCCATCATGTGGTCTCCCGTATTAGAACAAATGTGATCTGCGATTTGTGATCGATTAATTTCTCTATTTTTAATATTATTTTTATGTTCGCGTTTTCTTATTTCTAGAGGTCTGGACGTTTCACCTGTATAAGTTTTACCACAAATACAGGGTATGTTGTAAATACAATTTTTTGATTTTTGTTTTTCGTTCAAAGGTTTAGTTTTTGTTAATATAGATCTTAAATCATTTTGCGTTTTAAAAACAGTTCGTATGTTGAACTTCGAACCGATTCTTCTTATTTTTTCTGAAAGGCCATTAACATAAGGAATTACATTTAACAAATTTGGTTTTTCTTGACGGTTTGTTGGTTGTTCCTGATCATTATTACGATTTTGGTTAGTCATTTTTCTATCTAAATTTAATTTTGTTTTTTCAATAAAATTTTTCGGGTATTGATTATCCCTAAGAAAATGTTTAATGAAGTTGACTTCATTATAAATAGAGAAATTAATCGATCACAAATTGCAGATCACATTTGTTCTAATACGGGAGACCACATGATGGATTGGGACAACACTAAAATTTTAATGACGGAACCAGACCATTTTAAACGAAAAATTAAAGAGTCTACGTGTATTCTGTTGGATCAGGATAATATTTTGGCAAATTGTTCGGTAGGAATAGATCATATTTGGATCAATTTACTAAAGAAGGAACTGTTAGGCCAGGCGCAAATAGAAACGCAGGTTGGTGAGGTGACGCAGGGTGACGCAGCTTTTTCCTGCGCTGCACGTACTATCTGACAAGTCACTGTCACGCTCTATTTCCGCGGTCTTGTTCTTTTCTATGTTTTACAAAAACACACCCTGCGTCACCCCACCAATCTGCGTTTCTATTTGCGCCTGGTCTCATCCGGTAATTTCAAAATTAAATGAATCAACGTTTCTATGCAGTCTCTGTTTCTGTGTGTTGACAATTAATGTCAAACAAAAGCCACAATTCAGAAGATTTTCAAAAATAGAGTTTTCGTCTGATGAAGGAGTCTGATATAGACTCCGAAACGTTACAACTGAGAATTATAATTTCAACGTTATTTATTTTGAGTTCATTGTCAGGCAACAATTTTTTCTAGTTAATTTGCTCCTGACAAATTAGTGCAAGAATTTACGCAGGAGCAAATCGTTGATTTCATTTTTAATTGATTTTGTTTCAGAGATTGGGAGTGAAAACCCTAAAAAGTTTATGAAGAGATGCAGAATCCTCCAAGAATAAATTTCAATCGAAATCCCCAAACACTTTCAAAATATTTTCTTCACAAACGTCGACAACAGAAAATATTCAAAGACTCTTTCAACTCAGGGAGATCCAAAATGTGACGTGAGGAAAAGTAATCATCTCACCGTGAAGACCACTTTGGAATTATTTCCACAGAATTTGGATATTACAGTTTTATATCGAACACATTCTTTTTATCACATTATATGTTTGAGAACAAAACAAACAGTAATGAAAATTCAACGTATATTATCATTGTAAACCAAATCTGTATACAACAATTAAGGAACAGGAAGACTATGTAACAATAAAACAAGAATCTGAATAATAAATAATTATTTATTATTCAGATTATTAAAATTATTAATCAGATTGGGGGTTATTTGGGATTGCAGTCAAAAAAACGAATGGATCACTCTTTATTCTTTATACTCGAGCTTTTGTTTTTTGAATTGTAGCTGCTCCTGAGGAAGGAATGAATACATTCCGAAAGCTCGAGTATAAAGAATAAAGAGTGATCCATTCGTTTTTTTGACTGCAATCCCAAATAACCCCCAATCTGAGTATAAGCAGACAGTCGATACTCATTTACCATAATTATTAATTATATATTGGGCACTGAAAGCATGGGATCAAGTTTCTATAGGATCTTATTCCTACACATTCGAGAATCGGGCCCCATGATATTCAGGTAAATTTCCACAGAACCAAAATTCGATTGAAATACAGCTGATATAATTTACGTGAATCCCCTGTCTGGATCAACAATAACGACATATGATTCTACTGAGCTATTACGAGAAATGTACGAACTTGACTTCACAGATCACCACATGAAGGTAGAGCATTCATGCTCTTCAAAATTCGGGTAGGCGGTTTTAGGACCCTAGGCGGTGTTTGGGTCACTTACCCTATGTATTAATTGCTTTGCTCATGTTCTTGCTATTTAGACCAGTTTTAATTATCCTTCTCAGCCTTCGAATGAACTCCTCCGTCAATTCTCTTTTCATCTATATTTGATGGATCCGTCTAGTCTGTTTGATTCCTAGATACTTGTACGTATTTCCTTCCTTCAATGCTTCGATTTCCTCACCTTCTTTGAGTTCGATTGTGCCGTCTACTATTTTGCCCCTCGTTATATTGACAACATTTTCCATTCCAAGCTTCATTTTGATGTCGTCGATATTATAATATATGGTTATTCTCAATATTTATATTGACACAGAGATCAACTTTACCGAAATTCTACAATTCAACGTACCAATCTGGTTTGATTTCAAACGTTTAGTATTCTTATCTCAACAACGTTTTCTTTCCGTTGTATTTTGGTTACAAAAAGAATGATTTCTACGTATGCTTAGAATAAACGTGATACTATTGAACTAAGATAAAACGTATTTCCCAACGTTCTTTTGCTGTTCTTTCAAAGACGTTTTTCCTCGAATCTGTGTTCATTAGGTGGAGAGTACTTGCCCCTAAACTTTATACCTATATCTCATATGGAAAAATGACCTGGTGTATCAGACAAGGATATACCGATAAGGTGTAGCTATCGGCAATGTAGATATTATACAGGCTCGGTAAATTTATGGGCTAGTTGGATTTATCCGCCTTTTATTTACCATTTATGGATTTTTATTCTTTCGATTTGGCGTATCTGGACACGGAGAAAGTTCTACTGAAATTTTGGATCGACGGAGAAGGTAGATCTACGGGCTCACTAGTTTCATTTAACCATTGAAAGTTCTCCAGAATTGCATGATTGAAGTTTTTCCAAATATTCCTATTTCGAAAAGCCCCTAATTATTAAACATTCACAGGCTGTCCAGGCTGACCATCGAATCAGCATCCAATCCGTACCACAAAAGTTGAAAATACTTTGGCCTCACCGAAATTTGAATTTGCTCTTCGCTTTTTGTCTACCCTGCAGACTCTTTGTTTGGCATCCGAAAACGGGGGAAAAGTGATAATCAATTAGTTCTGTTCCGGAGTTTGAGTTATACGGTATGTTTCGACTCGGGTGCAGAGTTTTTCGCGGGTGCCGGTGGAAATTATTTCGCCAACAAATATGATGTGGTGGAAAACACACTTCTCTCTGAATACGATCGAATGATTTTTTTTTAATTTTGAAGATTCCCAATTTCCAACTTGATTGGGTAGCCATATTCCAGTCGAGGACGTCCAGATCGCCAACCATTTTGCCGTAACGTTCGACGTCTTCCTCAAATAAGTCATCTACGACTCTGCCAGGCTCCAGCAGATGCCACATAGCTCCTCTCAATATCGTCGGATGACGTGACACTTTTTCCCATCTGTTTCCTCGATGGGGAAACGCCTTGTCTATCAGCCCTTTCGGTTCGTCGCCCGGGTAAAAAACGGGAGGAACGCCGGATCGAATACATGTACGTATATCGTGAGGGGTCGAGAAAAAAAAACGGATTATTTTATTCGTCTTTGTCTCCATCGTCTTTCGTCTAGACGAATAGATATAGTTACTCCGGGTAGGTGGGGAAACTGTTTCTGGGAAATGCGGATCTTATGGCGGGTGAGAGTGAGAGTTATCCTGAAGAATCATCTAATACCGAATCGTCTAATCTGCAATCTCCTCCACAAGAATTGAAATTTCTTTATTCCACGAGTTCAATTGATGAAAAACACCCCGCTGACCTCATTTCCGTCAATGTGTAGATGGCGCCAGGCATGCACATAACTTAAACGCAAAGATTATAGAGTTAGATTAGGTCTATATTCTAGTAACGATACTTGATTTTTATATAAAAATCAAGCCTCGTTTTAAATGTCCGTTTCCCTAGTTGAAGCAATGCAACACCGTCTGATGGAGATTTCAGTTTTAATATAGATATTCCGTTTCATTTTTCAGAATCCTGATTAATAAATTCAAATTCTGCAAAATTGAAATTTCCATCAGTAATCCGCCGTAATAATCCGAAATAAAGAAAAAGTGTCTTTCTGCATTCGGCGTTGTTTTTCCGTCCACAAAAACACACCGAATTCAGCATAAAACAACGTTGATTACAGATAACGACAGTTTCTTTTACCGATAAGGAGATAACCGCCACCGAGAACATCTGTTCTGGGGAGAATATTCGAGAATACCGAATTTTTAGATGCAATTTTGATCACATGACCGTCCACATGTTCGAAAGTTAAGATAAGTAGGGCCGCACCACCAGACGAATGTCATTCATTATTCGGCAGTTATTCCCTTAATCTGTTTGACATTCATCTGACTTTTTTCATTGGTCTTTGCTTGATTCTTGATTTGATTCAAATTTTCTTAATTCGAGGATTCCACGATCTGTTTTTTTTTCTTTTCTCTTATTGGTAAGTCTTTTCTTGATACCGCATACTTCGTGATTCAAAGTTGCATTCTTTTATTTGTTTAATGGTGTTAATCCTTATTGTTAATCCCCCTGTTTAACGCAGACTTCTGTCGCCTGGCTCTCCGGTGAACTATCGACGGAAGTCTCGAAGTCGTTCCGCTGGTAATGCTTGGCGTGTACCGTGTACACCCAAGGTTTCCACGAAAAGACCACAGTAGCCTATCCCGTCCTACCCCTGTCGTGTTCCATTTAGTTTTCCCGTTTACCTCAGACTTCTGTCGCCTGGCTCTCTAGTGACGGAAACCAATCGGCAGAGGTCTCGAAGTCTTTCTGCTGGTAATGCTTGGCGGGGACACCCAAGGTTGCCACGGAGAGACCACGATAAACTACCCCGTTATCCTGTAAATTGTTGCATTGTATCTCGTTTATTGAATACTTTCAATTCTGATTGGCCTGTACACTGAAAATCACTGAAAGTGCTCGGGATCAAACCCATCGCTAAATTAACTCATCACAGGGACTTGGATCTTTCTGAGACAACCGGTTACTGTAAATTTTGTGTAAACTCCGTACATCCCTCATTGTCTCAGAAGGAATCAAAGTGACCGCCATTGATTACTTTCTTTCTTTACTACATGATGTTTTCACTGAATATAATTAATTTGAATATTGTTTAATTCATTGATTTCACTGTGTTGAGTCTGAATTTCTGAGGGATGTACTCCGTACATCCCTCATTGTCTCAGAAGGAATCAAAGTGACCACTATTGATTACTTTCTTTCTTTACTACATGATGTTTTCACTGAATATAATGAATTTGAATATTGTTTAATTCATTGATTTCACTGTGTTGTGTTTGAATTTCTGACCACCGTGACAGATTAATTGTTGCATTTCTGTTTTCTTCATTTTGAACTGGGTCATCAGCTGTATATATTTCTTGACTTATTATATATATATATATATATATATATATATATATATATATATATATATATATATATATATATATATATATATATATATATATATATATATATATATATATATATATATATATATATATATATATATATATATATATATATATATATATATATATATATATATATATATATATATATATATATATATATATATATATATATATATATATATATATATATATATATATATATATATATATATATATATATATATATATATTCTTTGCTTAAACGACAGAATATGTAAAATTGACGTCAATTGATTGTCAAAATGATACTTCCTATGATGCTCGGACTTGCGATAAATATTTTGAAAATCGTTAAAAATTCGGAGATTTCTCACGCAGTAACCAGACGTCGGTTTTTGCCTTCCCACCGGATGAAGCCTTATAAATCTGCCCCGTTCTGTGTTTTCGACAGTTTTCAGAATTTTTGTTTCAAACAGCACCTTTCTTTAGCGTGAGCCATGCCTACATGGTTGGCTTTTAGCATTCAGCACCGACCCTTCCTTCAACGCCAAAGATTATAAAGTTAGGAAGATAGGAAACGAAGCGACTACACATGCGTAAGCGCCACCTAGTGGTTCAATTGTGTTACAAAAATGCTAAGAAAGGTTGAAATGAAAAAGAAACATAATTTGTCTTTTGTATGATTTGAAGAAAAATTACCGTTTTGTTTTGATTCTTGTACAGCTCATCGTTTATCTCGCTCGTTTTCGTCGTTTATTATTAAAGTTTTTTAGGTATTTTCTTAGTGAAAACTTCAACTTTGCTTTGAATGTCTTATAGAAAATATAGAAAGTATTGTGAGGAACTGTGGAAACTGTAGTACAAAAGATGCTCCGAATATAAGTTTTTTTGATTTACCATGAAAATGGAAACGTGAGTATTGAAACTCGTACAATGTGACTCTGATATTGATTGATTTTTATTTTCAGTACTCTGAAGTGAATAGGATTTTCAGTATGTCATGAGTGTCAGACATTGACTTGGTGAACTGCAGTAAAAATTGAAAGTTTATCCTGAAATAAGTTCAGCCATTATAGAATCTTTGAGGTTGTAAAAAGAAATTTGTTCTCTGATGTTCGATGAAATTAGTCTATGTAAAGAGTTGCACTTCTTAAAAATCATTTATAGCTGGATATATGTATTACAATGTTGATTTGTAATTTATGTTATTAGTGGAGTTTTTGCATTTTGGAGTTAACTTGTTATTCTTACATGTATTTACTGATATACAGGTTACATCTATGTGATTTTTTTTTAATTGTGATTCTGAAAATTCTGTAACTAATATGTAAAGGAATTCTTGAAATATGTTGCATCGAATATTTGTTCATATTAATTTCTGAGAAAAATTGAACAAATTCAACTGATTTTATTGATTGGAAAAAAATGTATTGTATAGAAATAACACGTTTGATATATAATATTTCACCATGTTCTTTTGTGTCCTATATTCAAAGCTCTATTGTGCACAGGATATTTTGAAAGGTGAAATTTTCACCAGTTGTACCTGTTAAAAAAAGGCTGACATTTGAATACACCCTGTATAATCTTCAATTGTGTCAAATTTTTTTATAAATTTCAAATAAAAAGTATAGCAAATCTAACACAGTATTTCATTAATATTGATTGATTCAAAACAATGTTTACATGAAAAAACATCCTGATTACAAAACAAAGCTCTACTTTTGTTTTGTTGTTCAGGATGTTTTTTCTGGTTTCGACTAAGTCTATATTCGAATTCAATAAAAGGAATAGATTTCGCATTTCGCGCCCTTTTATTGAGGAATAGAATTCGAATTTCGCGCCCTTCAATTATGAAATAGAAAACTACTATTTAACAGTTTGACAGTACGATTTCAGCGCAATCTGAATGTCAATTATGTGAAGCACTGGCCAAAATGTAGTCGGTTTTTAGTACTAGCGATATCATATTAACTCTACAGTCTTTGTTCAACCCATAGTTTCCTTTATATTTTATCTGTTTCACTGTTTCATCAAAGAGTATTAACTCTTTGGTTTCATCTTGTATGGTCGGGTTTTCTTACAAATGGCGAAGTGTCACCACAGTTGATGTTTCTGACAGAGATTACTAATTTTCGTAACCTGCGGTTTTTTTTCGATTCTGATTTAATAGCACAACCGCCTTTTGTGTGCTTACTCTGGGAACAATCTTAAAAAACAAGAATCTTATTTTAACTATAATATAATATTATTATAACCGATATATTCAGCTTTAACCGACCTTATCTTGCATAACATGTTAGGTTATAACCTAATCTAACATGACCTATTCTAAATGAACATAACCATATCTAATTAGAACTATTGTTTAAACACCCGTTGTAATTCCCTAGTGCGAATTTTCTACAAGGAAAATATCTAAAAACGTCACTCTAGATACTGTGAAACACAATAATGCAGCTTTAAAGCACTTTTTCTTGTATAGTTAGAATGAGAATATAACCTTACCTTACCTTAGCTGAACTGATCTAATCACTGACTTAACAGCATACTATTTAACCTAACCTAACTATTTTAGAGCTAACCTGAAGTCTTGTGCTCAATGACCGTACCTGAACTAACATAACCCCACCTCATCTCATTTAAACTAATCGTACCTACCTAAACGAACTTGACAGTACCTAAAGTTATCTAATTCCACCTATTCTTTAAGTAACCTAACCTAACGAAACTGATGGTTGGAATGAAAACTTGTCTATATCAGGTAGTGTGTAAAGCCGGCCTCAGACACAGAGAGAAGACGGCTTGCAACATGCAACATGCAAAGAATGACAACCATCAACTTTCGCAATTATTTCCCATAAACATGAGAGAAAAGAACGCGGAATAATGCGCAAAGAACACTTATATGGCTGTATTCGGGTTCGGCTTTCTGACAGTCCGAGAATTGTTCTAGGACTGCGCAAAACTGTTGCGCCCTAGTATTAAATCCTCTGCGCAGTTCTAGAACCATTCTCGGACTGTCCGAAAGCCGAACCCGAATACAGCTATTAATAATAATAATAATAAATTTATTCAACAAGTACATGTATAAATACTCATGAATAACCCTCCCATCAACATTATTACATGGGATGTCAGTATTGAATATTGTATATGAAACAACAGACACATATATAACAAACAATTCATCTCGTCAATAAGCTAATAAATAACAAATGTACACAATCGCACCTGTAAAAGACCATCCATCCAGAATTCCTCGATTGAATAATATGCTTTCTTCATTAAAACCTTTGTTAATTCTTTCTTCAATTTCAACCTTGTCATCATTTTAAAAATTTCCGGTAATCTATTATATATCAGAATTGCTTCGTGGTTAATGCTCAGCTGGGCTGCCGATACTCTATGGTAAGGTACAATCAGTTTCCCTGCGTTTCTAGTGGTGTAATGGTGATAATGATCATTTTTTTTTAAATTATCTATATTATCATGTATATAAAGAATACAATTTAATATGTACAGGGAACTAAGTGTGAGTATATTTTCATTCTGGAAGTGGCTTCTGCAGCTCTCTGTCATTTTGAGATCGCATAGAATCCGTATGGCATGTTTCTGTTTAATGAAAATTTTCTTACTCTCAGGCCTTCCTCCCCAAAAAAGAACCCCATAACTGAGCAGACTATGGAAGTAGCCAAAGTAAGCATGCCTGGCTGCCATCTTACCTGCAAGTTGCTTGGATCTTCTCACTGCATAAATTGCAGCAGACAATTTTTTTGTCATGTATTCAATATGTTCTCCGAACTTGATATTTGGATCCAGATGTATGCCCAAAAATTTCAGATTTGAATCTGCTGTTGGGCGAGTTTCAAATGTCAGATATTGTGTCTTATCCTTATTCATTTTCATGTTGTTTGTTTGAAACCATTCTTCTGCTTGTTTCAGAGTATTCTGCGATCTCTCCTCTAGTTTTTCTCCATTTTTATCCTTGTTAAGTAAAGAGGCGTCATCAACATACAGTGAGATGAGGTCCGCCTGCAAATTCGATGGCAAATCATTAATATATAGTAGGAACAATAAGGGGCCCAAAATAGATCCCTGAGGTACTCCAAACTTTACCCTCCTCCAAACAGAATTATGTCCATCCATAGAAACTCTCTGCAGCCTTGCTTCCAGATAATTCTCTATTAGTTTCAGCGCAACTCCCCTGATCCCATAGTATTCAAGTTTGTCAACAAGAACTTTGTGGTTGATGGTATCAAAAGCTTTGCTTAAATCACATGTCACGAGCTGACTTGTTATTTTATTATCAAAACCCTCCGCCACTTCAAGCAGAAGAGATGATAAGGCAGAGTTTGTGGATTTATTTTTTTGATAACCATGTTGATTTTTGCATATTACCTCATGTTTTTCAAGGAACTCTGTAAGTCTATTCTTAATCAATGTTTCGAATATTTTGGAAAGGGCCGGAAGTATGGAAACAGGCCTATAGTTTTCCGGTTTGTTTTTTTTTCCACCTTTGAACACAGGTATTATCTTTGATAACTTCAACTGTTCTGGGAAATATCCCTCGTTGAGACATCTAGTGAACACCACACTAAGTGGCTCCGCAATACTAGTCATGATAGTTTTCAGAAGGTTTGAGGACATACCATAGACATCTTTGGAATCCTTGGATTTCATCTTCTTGGAGATTTCCATGATTTCTTCCTTGGTTACCTCCCTCATGAAAATTGTATTATCTAGGGGAGAGTTCCTTTGAATTGGACGGCCCATGAACCGGACGCTACAGTTTTTTAAAACACTCGATGGTGATTTGGCATCCTTTACGTGAATCCCATTTTCGCAACAAGGCGCGAGCCACAGGGTCAGCCATTTTACAAGAGATCTCGATCGATGTTGCGAAAATGGGATTTACGTAAGGGATGCTAAATTGCTATCGAAAGTAGAAGAAAACTGTAGCGTCCGGTTCATGGGCTGTCCAGTTCAAAGGAACTCTCCCCTACATTTTTCTTTGCGTTTTTTTGAAGTCTTAATTGACATGTTGTTTTACGTTGATCACCTCCAACAACCGCAGCTCCGACCTGAGTGAAATAGTCATTGAGAATGTCAGGTGTGATTTCTTCAGAAGATACTATATTTTTCTTTTTGGTAGTTGCATTCTTTATTATATTCCACACTGCCCTATTTTTGTCGCTGGCCCCCTCAACTAATTTTATATTTCTTTGTGTCTTCTGTTCAATAATTTTCTCCCTATATAACCTCCTGCATGTATTGTACGCTTTTCTACTGGATTCATCCTTTCTTACTTGCTTAATGACCAATAGTGCATCCAGTTGATTTTTCATTTCTCTGATTTCTTTGTTATTTTTATTATCAGTTTTTTTCTCGTTATTTCTCACTTTTGCGCATTTCTCTGGACAACTTGATTCAAAGAGATTCAAGAATTTAGTCCAGAATTTAGTGAAAATCTCTTCCGCTGTTTCATTGGTCATTATGAAACTCCACGATTCCTTCTCCAAAGACTTCATAAAGCGACTTATGTTCCTTGGTTTCATTTTTCGAATCAGCTTTCTTGCACTACACATTAGTAGTAGTGCGAGAATTCGTCAGTTCGAAAATGTCATCAGTGGGAGATGAGGAATATTGTGTTATGGCAGTGGCGTACGCTTGTTTGGTGAAAAAAAAGCAATTGAAGTCGCTTCGAGAGAGGAAATCAAGGAGTATATAGGTTGAAGAATGGCTTTTGAAGAGAGACCAATTTTCCCATATCAATCTTCTACAAGAATTACGTTTGGAAATTGAAGACTGACAAAAAGAAGAAGGTCATAATACCATAAAGTTGGCACATAAACTTCATTCTCCCCTGCGCCCGATCGTTTGGATTCCAACACTTTTTTGAATTCCCGTCGGAAACCACCTCGAAGGCTGTTAATTTTTGATTTTACCGATTCAATTGTTGCAGATTTTTCAACATCTTTCAAATTAGCAAGTAAGACATTATATGCGTAATTCTTCTTCGATAGGCCCATATATTCTTTCGATTTTGTTTTCCACAAAGATGGGAAGGACCTATAAATTTCTATGAACTCCGTAAGGAATTCCCGGGATAGATTTCTCAGGTCCGACATCGTCCTTGGTGGTCCTTGGTACTGAAGAGTGAAGACTGAAGCTGTAGCTGCTTGATTCGATTTGCTGTATGTATATTGCCTACTGCACTGGTATAGAAGTCCGTTCGTGCATAAAATCGGCCACACACTGACATTCATGCTACGCGCATCATGCAATTTTTCAGGATGGTTCGGAATGACGGACAACATGCAACATTCATGCCCACACACGAGCGTTGATGGTTGTCATTCTTTGCATGTTGCATGTTGCACGCCGTCTTCTCTCTGTGTCTGTGGCCGGCTTAAGGAGAAGTTTCTATGATTTGTTTGATTGTCCACTTGCAGGTGCACTTATTTTAAAACCGCCGAAGATTTCAATCGAAGAAGGCCACTTTCAGGAATGTCCATCAAAAGTTAAAATTCTCACTTTGGATGGAATAATGAGGAATCAAATTTCAATGCAAAATTGAATTTTAACGGACATCTCTGCAACTTGGTTTTATATTAGCTATTTATGTAACAAGTACATAAATTAGGTTATTATGGACCAATAACTTGGGCAAGTCCATAAAGCCTAATTATGTACGAGTTGCATACAAAGCTTTATGTTCGACTGCAATTCAGAAATTTTATTTTTCTAAAAACGTCAAAAAATGACAAGGTTCGCGCATTGACAACAATATGCGAAGTGACCCTTTTTTTCATTTTCCTTCGTTACCATGACACCGTGCGCGAAGTAGTGTTGAGACCAATCTGAAAACTCTAAACACTTATAATATCATCTATGGATGTTGTCTGTCAGATGTGGTATAAGTCATATATATCTATGGTCGAAAGAAGACAGTTATGGATGAATGTATTACGGTGTACGGTGTATCTGTCATTGAAATAAACTTCTAAAAGTATAAAGTGTTTCTCTGAAGCATCGGTGAATCAAATTGTAAAACATCACAACCTTAATAACTCTGATTCTACTGCAAACCATAGTTTCATCAGGTTATGGGCCCAGAACCCGCAATTCAGAGAAGTTGAGGTTGGAATTAAAATTACCACGTTGTCGAAATGGCCAATTTCACAATGGAAAAATATGGAATTCACCAGTTCGAAGGAAGGGACTACGATCACTGGAAATTCAGGATGGAGACAGTTTTGGATCAGAATGGAGTTGCAAGTTGCATCAAAGATCACATTCTGACACCCACTGAGGACCAACAAAAACTCGACAAAAAGTGCAAGTCAATAATTGTACAATGCGTTGCAAACTCGCATCTTGAATATATAAAAGACAAACAAACCTCATTTGAAATGTGGACATCGTTGGAAAAAGTCTTCCAAAGAAAAGGTATTGGTAATCAACTCTATCTACGAAGGAAATTACTAAGCCTGAAACTCAAAACAGAAAGTCTAGAAGAACATTTCATAAAATTTGAATCAATAATCAGGCAAATCAAATCTGTTGGGGCCCAATTAGAGGAAGTAGATATAGTTTGCCATCTTCTGCTTACTCTACCCGAATCTTACGACAATATTGTAACTGCCTTGGAAACACTAGAGCCACAAAAGCTTACATTGGAATTTGTAAAAGGAAAACTTCTCGACTATGAAATGAAGAAGAAAAACACCTCTGCACCAGAAAGTATACCAGGAACTTCTGCGTTTTATGGAAACAAAAAGTGGACTAGAGGTTCTGACAACAAGGACTACCAGAAGAGACTTACGAGCAGAAACCAGGAACAGAGAAGAGGACTAAAGTGCCACAACTGCGGAAAGATTGGTCATATCAGAAAGGAATGCTGGTATGGTCGAAAGGGAGCAAATGAAGCCACAGCTGACGAAAACCGAATCACCTTCGCAGCTTCAGTGAACAAGATCAAGTGCACGGAAAAAGAAGGTAATTTGATAAAATTTGTAGTCGATTCAGGTGCAACTGATCACATGGTGAATAATGTAAACTATTTTTGTCATTTTGAAGAACTAAAAGATAAAGTTAATATAGCTGTTGCCAAAAATAATGAAAATATAAAGGCTACTAAAATAGGTACTATTAGAGTAAATTTAAATGAAGGGATAAATTGTAAAGCTGAAATAAAAAATGTACTTTATGTTGAAAATCTCAGACAAAATTTATTATCTGTTCAAAAGCTAGAAACTGTCGGACTTAGAGTTGTATTCGAGCACAGTTCTGTTAGTATTTTCAAAGGAAATAAATTACTTGCTAGTGGTAAGAAGGAGAATAATCTGTATGTTATTGAATTTATATCTCTGAATAGTGTACAAGCTCAAGTTAGTTCTAGCTCAAAGAATTTTAATCTATGGCACTGTCGGTTAGGTCATATTGGAAATACAAATTTGAAAATCATGAAAAAGAATAATATAGTTGAAGGTATTGATGAAGTCTTTGATGGAAACAATTTTGAAATGTGTTCAATATGCATACAATCTAAACAAACCAGGTTACCATTTAATAGAGCGAATAAGAAATATTCTAAAAGACCACTTGAAATTGTTCATAGTGATATATGTGGTCCAATTTCTCCTGGTACCTATGATGATAAAAATTATTTTGTTACATTTCTTGATGACTATACACACTTCAGTATTGTATATCTTATAAAAAATAAGAGTGAACTCTTTGAATGTTTTAAGGAATATGAAGCATTAGTTACTAATGAAACTGGTTACAGGATTGGTTCAATTCAGTGTGATAATGGTAGTGAATATTGTTCAAATCAATTCAATAATTTTTGCAGAATGAAAGGTATTAAAATAAGACACTCTGTCCCTTACAATCCTGAAATGAACGGATCAGCGGAACGATTAAATAGGACATTGTTGGAAAAAGGAAGAGCGATTCTTCTGCAGTCGAAGCTACCCAAAACAATGTGGGGTGAAGCAATACTTTGCTCAACTTACCTGTTGAATAGAAGTCCCACTGCAGTAATAAAGGGTAAGACACCAGCTGAACTATTTTATAATAGGAAACCAAATGTAGAAAATCTAAGGATATTTGGAAGTTTAGTTTATTGTCATATACCTAAAGAAAAACAGATATCGAAGCTTGATTCAAGAAGTGAAATAAACATAATGATAGGCTATGCAGGTAATGGCTATAGAGTTTGGGATCCTATTAAGCAAAAAGTATCTGTTGTTCGAAATGTTGTTTTTGATGAATACAAAAATATCACAGATTTGAAGTTGAATGCTACTGCTGTAGATGGTACTTCTGCTCTAGATATTATAGATGAAAAAGAATCAATTCATAGTTACACTGAGACTGAAGGTGATATGGAGGAAGAAGTTCAAGATGATGAAAGAAACACAAATGAAGAGTTTAGAAACAATAGAAGGAGAACTAAAAGACCAAACTACTATAATGATTTTATTACGGGAGAAGACTTGGAGCATTTAGCTCTACATGCAACGGCATATGTTGATAACATTCCAGAAAACCTAGAAAGTGCACGAAATTCACCAAATTATGATTTTTGGAAGAAAGCTATTGAGGAGGAAAAGAAAGTACTAGAAAAGAATAAAACATGGACATTGATTGATAAGCCAGAAAATGCAAAATTGATAGACTGCAAATGGGTATTTCGTATCAAATCCTGTAACAAAAATGGAGTCAAATATAAAGCTAGACTTGTTGCCAAGGGATTTATGCAAAAACAAGGATTTGACTATGAAGAAACTTATGCACCAGTAGCCCGGCTGACTACTGTCAGGGCACTGTTAGCTGTAGCTAACCATGAAAATCTAATCATTCAACAAATGGATGTCAAATCTGCCTTTCTTCATGGAACGCTAGAGGAGGAAATCTACATGAGGATTCCAGAAGGGTATGAAGATGATGGAAGGGTATGTAAGCTCAACAAAGCACTTTATGGACTCAAGCAGGCACCATATTGCTGGAATAAAAAATTTGATGAATTCATTAAAAGGGAAAAATTTATGAAGTCGAAAAATGATCCATGCCTGTATTTGAAGATCACTGATTCCTACCTGATTTATCTATTATTGTATGTTGATGACATTCTTATCGCAGGAAATAAAGAAGAAGAAATTGAGATGCTGAAAGACAAGCTGAAACAGGAATTTGAAATGGAGGATCTAGGATTTTTGAAAACTTTTCTTGGAATTGAATTTGAAAGCAATGAAGATGGAATTTATCTCAGTCAAAAGAACTACATAAATAATATGCTGCTGAAATTTCACATGAATGAGTGCAAAGAAGTCAAAACACCACTAGAAACAGGAAATTTAAAATTTGAACTAAACAAAGATTTGGAAGAAGTCAGCAATAAACCTGTAAGAGAATTAATTGGCTGCCTAATGTATTTGATGCTGGGAACTAGGCCCGACCTGAGCATATCTGTAAATCTTTGTAGCAGACACCAAAGCAATCCCTCTGAGCAATTATGGAAATATTTGAAGAGAATATTGAGATATCTGAAGGGGACTATTAATGCAACATTGCATTTCCCAAAAAATGATGAGACAAAGCTCATAGGATTTTGTGATGCTGATTGGGCTGGCGATGAAGTCGATCGGAAATCGACATCCGGATATTTCTTCAAGATTTTTGGTTCCACAGTCTGTTGGACCACTAGAAAACAAACAACAGTTTCCACCTCGTCTACAGAAGCGGAATATATTTCTCTTGCCGAAGCAATTAAAGAAGGGATATGGTTGTCAAATTTATTAGTTGATTTTGGTTACTCAAAAGAAACCTTTATCATATATGAGGATAACCAGTCCTGTATCAAGTTAACAAAAAGGTTTGATCACAAAAAACTCAAACATATTGATGTTAAATATAACTTCATCAAAGATATTATTGGTAAGAATATTGTATCTGTTGAGTATATTTGTACTAATGAACAAGTTGCTGACATTTTAACAAAAAACCTCGGAACTGTTTTATTTACTAAACATAGGAATAGTCTGGGTTTGATATTGTAAACTTAAGTATGGATATTTGAGTTTTTGGATTGAGAAGGAGTGTTGAGACCAATCTGAAAACTCTAAACACTTATAATATCATCTATGGATGTTGTCTGTCAGATGTGGTATAAGTCATATATATCTATGGTCGAAAGAAGACAGTTATGGATGAATGTATTACGGTGTACGGTGTATCTGTCATTGAAATAAACTTCTAAAAGTATAAAGTGTTTCTCTGAAGCATCGGTGAATCAAATTGTAAAACATCACAACCTTAATAACTCTGATTCTACTGCAAACCATAGTTTCATCAAGTAGTGTGCGAAATAGTTACTTCGCACACTGCATGTAAACTATATGGGATATTTATATCTTAACCTTCATGTTCCTCAATCAAGTAAAAACCAAGAAATCATTCATTTATTAATGTATAACAATAATTAAGGCTTTCAAATTATGAGAAAATTTAACACTACCTAATTTATTTATTATCCACAATATTAACATTAATGGTGCAGCCAGTGCACGAACCAATAATTAGGTATTCCTAAACCAGATAACTCAGATTCAGCTCGTGATATCATAGATTTGGGAGTTGGATAAGACTATCTATTTTTGATTTGCAAGCAACTGCCGTAGAGGTGACAGCACTTGATCCTGAAATTTCAATACTCTTTTTCTTATTGAGCTAAACAAGTCACTTATTTTAAAATAATATTTTCGACGTTTGTAGAAAAAATTTTGTTTGCATCTCATGCGCGAAATACTTTTGGTGATCTCGACTATTTTTTCAACTCGGCTGCGCCTCGTTAAAAAAATCAGTTCTCGATCACCAAAGTAGCATTTCGCGCACTAGATACAAAAATAACTATTTCTGAAATGGCTTATCACTGAAAAACATTGAGTGTGCTTTTGATTTTCTTACCTTAGTAACCAGCGACCTTAGCAACCTTAATAAACACAGTTGTTTACTTCCTTAATTTTGTGTCAAACGTCATAATAATCCAAAAAATGGATAGTGCTGGAGAAGAAAGCGTAGAAAATTTAGCCGTAAGCGACAAAGAATCTTTCTAACCCACTAAATCTAAAAGTGCTTATGAAAACATGTATGCGGCCTATAACAAGTGGTGTAAAACGAATGAAATTCAACAGAAGACAATATTCTGGCTTATTCAATAGTGAATTGAAAGTTCACAAAAGTTCTTCGCTATGGACTACATAGATGAATCGGAAAGTACTAAAATAAGTGTTGCCACCAGAATATTGGGCCAGGAAGTAGTTGATGCTAGCATCAAGAGTATTGCAGATCGAAAACTGTGCTTCCACTTCGAGCTCGACTTCCTCCGGCATTTATATGATAACAAAGAATGTGTTTTTAATATTTACTGCCTAACTAATGCTTAGAATAGTTATTCATAATTTCGTTCCAAAGTCGAAGTTCAATTCTTCTTCCTTGAATAAAGTGTTATTTGCATCTATAGTATATTTACTTGAGAGAATGATAGTGACAGTTGAGTCCAATAAAGTAGTCAATTATGGACACTAAACGAATTCATAAATGAAGTGTTTATGATACAGTCGAACATAAAGTAAAAGCGGCTACACACTGCCCAACTCGGTCGGGCCAACTGTCGGGACGACCAGATTGGGCGTTGCGTACAGACGGCACGACCGCCGTCCAACTTGGTCAGTTGAATTTCACGATCGCTGGAGTATACATCGCTCGGATCAATGGTGACGGCCATTTTTGCAGCAGCGAATACCTACAGTCGACATCTGAATACAGAATGAGCTCGTTTCCAGTGTTTCCACCCGACAGGGCTCCACACGATCCAACTTGGTCGGTCGTTCGTGCGGTTGGAAGGCTAGGCCGTACGACAAGACCCGACAAATCCTCTGTCGGCGGTCATAGCTACACACGGACCGATTTCACATCCAACCCGACCAACTCGAGCTGTCGGCCCGACCGAGTTGGGCCGTGTGTAGCCGCTATTATTTCGCTTGAGTCCACTTTCATTCTCACAACAATTTTCCGTATCTACGGCCGAATCCCTAGTTATGGTGTTCAATTTTTTTTAAACACGCCACTTCCCGTTGCCGACCAGCGATATTAAGTGAGATTGCTCTGATTGACGACGACATGACTCGAAAACCGATCTGAAACGTCGCGTGTCACAGTTTAAAGTAGCCGCTTTCTCGACCACGAAGTTGCATGCCTGCCTCCCTGAATTATTGAATTTTCTCATTAACAAGCCTCTCAACCATCGATTCAACTTCGAACAATGAATTAAATGGAACGGAAAAAAATTCTTCCAACAATAGCTCCAAGACTTTGGGAGAACTCGATATTCAGATTGCCGCGAGAAAGATTGTGAAACCGATAGGCCTTCTAAATCGCGTGCTTTTAGAAGCTCGGGTGGAATAAGTGGCAGAAATGGAAAATGGTATATCATGAAATAATTGCTCTCAATTAATGGGCTACCTAAAGTGCCCGCATAAATAAATAATACATACGACGAGATTAGCGACTGGTGAATTTTTTGAGTTTATCAGTTGCCAATGAAATATAGAACACTGTATAGCATTACCTGATTTTCTCATGAGTTATTTAACCACGACACGTGTTTAGCTATCACAGAAGCATCTTCAGGTGGGTGAAGGTGAAGACTTAATTATTGGTTTTGATCAAGAATCAAAAAATAAGAGTTACTCTGAGAAAAAAAAATACACTTATGTTCGATTGGATTTCTTGGCATAAGAATGTCTAAGCCAAGAAACTAACTGAGTGTGCATTTTCGGATATAGATGCCATCATGATAATCGAGATTCGGCGAAAAAAAACCCAGTACAAGAACTCCTAAACTCCGCTAGGAGCTTGTTAACACGACCTAGATCCTAGATGGTTGCTGTTGTCTGCTTGTTGCTCTCTATGAGCCAGAGAGAATAAACGGAAGCGGAGTGGTACGTATAGGGGAGGTATTTAAAATTCATCATGTGGAGTTGAAAGTGGAAAAATATCACAAAATTTTCTAAGTTTTCTAACAACGAATGGCGTACGGGCCCAGAAACCTTCGTTTGTTTCCTGTCAAGTAACGAGACTAAATTTATGAATTGCCATCAATTCCGGGATGATGTTCGGCAAACAGTTTGTTCGCTCTGAGCGTACAGACTGCTATTTGAACAACACCAGGGTCCTTTGCCGTTATTGGAAACGATGCTGTTTGCGATGTTTCTGGTCCTTCGATTTATCACGAGGAGGGAACGATATTTCACGATCGAACGAAATCGCCATCGGCATTTTGTGATACCGGAAATAATCGACATAGAGTTTTGTTGATGCATGTCACGCGACGAATTTCAGAATCATCAGGGCATTGAATATTCGGTAAAAATGCTAGTAGACGTTCTAAAAAGGCTCCAAATTTACGCGGATGTTCATTATTACCGAAATTTTTGAAACTATCTCAATTCAACGTGAGCTCAATCCTTCATAAGCCCGTTTGCAACAGCCGAGAATTCTGTAGAGATTTTACTCGAAAATTCATGCGCCGTGAATTATATACCGTTGCATACGCACTTTCGGTAGAATTCTCTGTTCAGTTGCATACAAAATAATCTGCCGTTTTCTTGCGAGAATTTTGTAGAGAATTCTTCAGAGAATTCTCGGCTGTTGCAAACGGGCTTTATACCTGAGCATGCCCCATAGCCGACATACAAACGATTTGATGATTGATTGGTTTCATAACACCCAAACATCGGCTTCAATCACTCAACCTATATCAAAACCATCAAAAGGAATAGGTTAAAAGTTTCAGTATACCTCATGATTGATGGATAGATAATGTCAAGATTTGAGTTATCTTTTCAGATATACCGAATCATCTCTTCTGTTGAATATAAGTCTGACACAAGAGCGTATCCACAGGGAAGATCTTTTACAATATGTAATGTTTTCAAAGTTTATTTCCGGCAGTTTCTGGACTTGATGCAGAAAAACCATTTTTCGTCGAATTTCCGTCTTGAAATACCAACTCCTCCGAAGATAACCCAATTGTTCTGGGGGAAAAAATAGAAAGAACTCGGGTTTGGTATCAGTTTCTGCATTCTCGTCAGAGCTGTTGAAATATGTATTCAGATAAGAGCCGCGAAACGACAGATAGCTGTGGCAGAAAGCTTCGTTTCACGATTTTTTCAAGGAACAAACTCGTAAATATCTCAGCTTATCACAAGTTTCCAACTCCGTCGCCGCTCCGGAGAAATAAACATGACTCAGGACTCATATCAACGTTTTGTGGGTTTTGCACACAGGATAACTATCAAGGAAAAATGTGGGAAGTCTTACATCTCGGTTTGATAGATATCCTAGAACAATTGTGGCTGTTGGTGCTCACAATATCATGATAGGAATTTCTTGAGATTTTCTTCAACTGATGGAAATAGAAAATACACATTTGAATGATTCTCTGAATATTATGTACAGACAGGAGTGAGATAAATGTTTTTTTTTGTAAGAGCAAAGTAAACGGAAAGAAAAGGGGGTCCGAACTCGAACGCGTCTCGAGTGTTACCAACTCGTTCACCAGCAAGAACCAAGGATGTGCCTGACACCCTTACTAGAAGTTTACAAGACCTCTGGCCAATCTTCGAACCGAAAACAGTGTCTCTAATTATATAATCTGCAAAGCACTTTTTGTTGCAACCGGCGATTCCCCCATACCCAAATGCGACACGATTATTTTCACATGCTCTCTTACCATAGTTGTAATTTACCTGCCGCTTTGACCAATGTAAACGGCGTTCCATGTTGGATGTCAGCATATAACGCACATACGCCGGATCTGTCTGTCATAGGGATGCGATCCTTATTCCTATACCAGAGAGTACCGTAATTTCTCCTTTTACACGTACTGTTAAACCTTCTTCGTGAAATCTTAAACCAAAAATTATAGATAGAGTAGAAATCTTTCTACTCTATCTGAGTAGGAAACGCCCTCATATCTCTAGTACCTACTAAAAACCAACTACATTTTGGCCTGTGAAAACACATTTGACAATGAGATGGCGCAGAAAACGTACTGTCAATACAGAAAAGCAGTTTGATAACAGTTTTCTGTTTTATGATTAATGGCCTGGTTGACGCAAAATTCTTGTATTCAATTTCAATATCGACTTTGTTGAAACCAAAAAACAAACATCCTGAGCGACAAAACAATATTATGGTTTTTTTTTGTGACCAGGATGTTAGTTTTCATCTGACCATTGTTTGGAATCAATTGATATCGATGAAATATGCTGTTGGATATGCTATACTTTTATTTGTAATTTAGAAAAAATTTACCAAAATTTGAAATCATGAACAACGAATAGAAGTTTGACTAGTACACAAGAGAATATATGGTGATCTGCCCTACGTCGAAGGTGTTATTTCCGTGCAATACGTTGTTTTGAATTAATAAACTTATGGTTGTATTCTGCTTTTCATTCGTAAGTTACGAATCTGTAGCGTACAATCGATCTGTAAGTTTCAGATTGACAGATTCGTAAATAATACAATTCTGGAAATGTTTCTGTCACTATCTTATTGACAGTGTCACTTTATAAATACTTATCGTAAATAGTTACGGATTTCTGTAAGCTACAGACCACTAAAAACCGTCGTAATTTTCCTGTAACCTTATGAAAAGTTACAGATTGGCTTACAGATGAAAGCAGAATACCACCATTAGTTGAATTTGTACAATTTATATCAGAAATTAATATGAACCAATATTAAGGCGCGTACTGACTGGCGAGCACCATAAGCAACGTCAATAAAAATCCAATTATATTGCATGTTGCATCAGTGAGGACGTCTCCGTTCTTCGTTGCGAAGCACGCGTAGATCCGTAGTATCCGTCTGCTCTACGTACGAACATGTCGGTCCCCAGTGAAATGATTGCCAGTGCCGCATTTATTTTAATTGAAAACTTACTTGATGATGGAAAAAGATCACGACGATGGTGGCGTCATAAAATTTACCCATCGCTCGTCCTATTTCCTCCCAAGCATCAAACTTTAAATGTTTCTTATAATTCTGTTCGTTTTTGGGATCCCATATCACTGGTATTTCCCTATATAATTCATTTAGATTCAAGATTATTTCCTCGTTCCACCCTGTAATATCCCACTGCGCCATATCAATGGGTTTGTCAGGCGTACTCACTAACGTACTATCAACGCACGCGTCCACGAACCAATTGATATTTCCGTTATTTCCTTTGTGGATGCGCCAAAGACCGACAACCCTCGGATCGTTTCGACGCGTGTAGGTGTCTAGTTCGCAGCGCGTCTACACTGACAAACCAACGGCGAACGTCGTAAAATTTTATGGGATTTTTATGGTCGTCGAGGTTGCTGCTCGCCAGTGAGTACGCGACTTTAAATATACTTATCATCATAGCATACACATTTCAGTTACTTACATATTATTCACAGAATTTTCAGAACCACAATTGAAAAATCTTAAGAAGTATACAAGACCTGTATATGTTAGCCCATTACGTTAGTAAAGTTTCTTTATACTTTTCTTTTTATCTTTTATGGTATGGTCTCTGTATATGACACAATATAAATAGTTATTTTTGTATCTAGTGCGCGAAATGCTTTTTGGTGATCGAGAGCTGATTTTTTTTTAACGAGGCACATCCAAGTTGAAAAAAATAGTCGAGATCATTTTTTTTTTCTTTTGAAGCTAATGATTCAAGAATAACGAAAAAATATAATCTGACAGTTTTAGCAAGCCGAAACAATAAAAATTGTCCATAAAGGTCACAAAAATAAGTTCTTTTGAATTATCTCCTCCCTGGGCTTCAAATCTTTCTCGCATTCATTATAAAAGTTTTAGGGCAGAACATTTTCTACAAATTTTGTCCTCAGCAATTTTTTCTACGTTCAAACGGTTTTGAGATATATTATAGCGATTAATGCGAGGTACTTAGCGATACATGCTGAAGCACTAGTTGGAAAATAGTACATTCTAAGGTTCAGTGAGAGACTAATTTCGAAATTGTCATCATAGAGATACCTTGTCATTTTGACAATTGGATGAATGTAGATTAGACTGGGATTTTACATTGACCTTGCCCTTTCGCATGTGTGGCTAAGCTCCTCGCCCTTATCGCCCTCTGACTCGAGAACGGTTAAGAGTAAGTAAAATTGCTTCAGACAAAAGTTGTGTAGAATTTCATTATCTACAACTTTCATAATGAAAACAAAAACGGTTAGAGGTACAAGCAGGGGAATATTAAGAAAAAAAGCATTTTTATCCTGTTCAAAGTGTCAGATTAAGATAACCCCCCTGATTAGTGTCAGATTAATGGATCAACACATCAACAACACCTAGATTAACCATCTGTATGAAAATCCGACACGCTCGAGAATGTACAGGCAACGATTTTTTTTTACATTTTCAAAGGACCACTGTGACCTTGCGTCACGTCCAAATTGTAAGTACCTTAAAAAGTAGCTACCTTTGGTCCAATTTACATATCCTCCAAAAATCTGACACGCTGGAAAAAATTTTTTTTTACCATTTTCAACTCTTCCGTACGGCCAGTCCCACCGCTCAAACTGTCAGATAAGCATGAATTCATTATCAGAGATACTGTAACGTTTTCTTCGCTTGATTAAAACGTCCAAATGATTAAAATTATTTATTTACACTTAATACACTTATAACTCACAAACTAACTATTTCACTACTATTTATTTCCACTCGTATTTATTTCCACTCATAGAGAAAGAAGTCTTGTCTATGTTTCCACTAGTCGCTTGCACTGTAACTATACTTGTACTTGTACTTGCCTACCTGCTCCTCCGCTGGGCTTATATAGGCGCCGGAAACCTTCAGGAACCTTCGCGGTTATTCGAGAATCTCGTGACCGCTCTGGTTCCCGAAAGGTCCGACCGCAAGGGCCGGACTGGTTACACTGTCCCCGCCTGTTCTGTCCCAGAACAGATTTGGTGCATTTCTCCGAGGACCGTGGCGAAACTTGCACTCATCACCATTCCTACAGTAGCCATTCTGATGGAAGTAGCACTCCACAGTTTTTCCAGGCTCCCTGGCCTGCTTTGGGTTGAAACTGCACACCAGGATCCGTATACCAGTCCCCTGAAATACCACCTCCAGCATGCTTCGCACAACTCGCCAATTTAGCTGGTCCAATCCACCACCGAGCTTGGGAACAGCTAATTTCCTAACTCCAAAGCGTTGAAGGTCCTCTTTCAAGCAATGCAGTGCCGTCCATAGATTCTGATAGGTTGGCTTCTGATAGGAATGTTGCTTGGTGACTAGGTAATAAATGAACCGACCTCGTAGTCCTTGTTTTGTGAATTCCCAGTTTGCTGCATACTTCTTGGAATAACTTCGATTCGAAATTTCGGCCTTGATCACAATGCAGCTCCAGAGGTATTCCAAATCTGCAGAAGAATTCTCTGACCAATTTATCAGCTACCGTACTTGCCTCTTGATTAGGAATACCGTAGGCTTCCACCCATTTCGTGAAATAGTCCATCGCTACCAAAATGTACTTGTTTCCATGGTCTGTTTCGGGAAAGGGGCCAGCGATGTCGATAGCTACTCGTTCCATGGGAAATCCGACGTTATATTGCTTCATTGGTGCTTTTCCTCTACCATAAGGTCCGTTAGCAGCAGCGCAAACCTTGCATCTTCTACACCAATCTTTAACGTCCCTCTTACAATTTGGCCAATAAAATCGCTGCCTGACTTTTTCCAACGTCTTGGTTATCCCGAAATGTCCACCTGAAGTTCCATTATGTAGTCTGGTCAGAATGTCTGTCACACGGCTCTTTGGCACAATCAACTGAAGTCTCTGATCAGTTCCATCTTCATTTTCCCAGCAACGTTTCAGAAGACCTCCATCAATTTTCAATGTTTCCCATTGTGCCCAATACGACTTTACATTCTGGCTCAGTCTGGATACCTCTTCCCAAGTAGGTCGTCTACCACTCTTCTTCCAACTCAGGATTACTTTCAAGTCGTTATCTTCCTCTTGTGCTCTTTGAATTTCTTCAGGTAGCCAGTCGTCTTCGATTACGGTGGTTCGCCTTAAATCGATCTTTTCTTCCAGGCGCGAACAATGGCTGGAATTCTGGGGACACTCAATGGTTTTGGTCGAACCATTGTCTATCACAGCGACTCCTTTTATTTTCCCAGCTGTAGCCCTTTCAAATTCTGGGAGATTTTGCTTGAAATGCCTCCTTTTGTTGCAGTTCCAGCACACAGCATCCTTTTTCCTAGCAAGCAATATTCTGCGGACTTTTTCTCTGACAATCTCCTGAACAGATCGATCTGTTTCTTGCTCTTGTCTTACACGAAGGTGTCCTCTATGCGACGCTTGCTTCGCTGCCTCAATTTCCAAAGCCTGGGCTAAGGCATCATCAATGGTTCTAGGGCGTGCTAGTCTCAGGGCTTGTTGTATTTCACTATCCTTTATCCCATCCACGAATGTCTGGATTGATAGCTGTTCCAGGAAGCTATCTGGAGCAGATGGATAAGCCAGCCTGACTAATCTCGCCACATCAGCTTCAAACTCTTGGAGATTTTCCCCTGTTTTCTGCACTCGGTTCTTTATTTGTGCATGGTATACTTGTTGTAGATGAGCATCACCATATCTCATCTGAAGTTTCGATGTAAGAACTTCGTAACAGGCTTGTTGGCTCTCCGGGATCGTCTGCAGAATGTTGAGTGCTTCTCCTCGTAGAGCTATAATTAATGCCGTGGCTTTTTCGTTGTCGTTCCAATTGTTCGCCAGCGCAGCAGCTTCAAACCGTTTTTGATATGTCGACCAGGGTATTTCTCCATCAAAAGTTGGAGGCTTGATCTTCATTCTACTACCTTCGCCGTCATTTTCCGCTTTCGCTGTGCTGTAGGGTGATGAAGCCAGAATATCTGTTCTGTTTGACATTCTTTTCAAGGAATCTATCAATTTGGCATGATGTTCAATTAATCCTGCCATTTCTTCAAATTTTCCATTAACTTCATCATAAACTTTGTCAAACTTTTTATCAACTTCGCCAAATTTTTCGTTCGCTATATCAAACTTTTCGTCTACTTTATCAAATTTTTCATTTATGGTTTCCAGTTTCTCATCCAATTTATCTGTTAGTTGACTCACCACATCATTACAATTTTCCTTAATCTGGTCCATTTTTTCATTCAATTTACAAGAGTTCTCGTCCATTTTCTCATTCAATTTTCGAGAATTTTCTTCCAACTTACAAGAATTCTCGTCCATTTTCTCATTTAATTTTCTCAAAAAGTCCATTACCGCTTGAGTCTCCTTCGCGTTCTGCAGTCTTGTGGTCACTGGCATGAACTCCAAATATCCAAAATTATTTATTTAATTCGAGCGATGTTGAACCGCACACTTGACACCAATGTAACGTTTTCTTCGCTTGATTAAAACGTCCAAATGATAAAAATTATTTATTTACACTTAATACACTTATAACTCACAAACTAACTATTTCACTACTATTTATTTCCACTCATAGAGAAAGAAGTCTTGTCTATGTTTCCACTAGTCGCTTGCACTGTAACTATACTTGTACTTGTACTTGCCTACCTGCTCCTCCGCTGGGCTTATATAGGCGCAGGAAACCTTCAGGTACCATCGCAGTTATTCGAGAATCTCGTAACCGCTCTGGTTCTCGAAAGGTCCGACCGCAAGGGCCGGACTGGTTACAATACGTAGGGCATATACAGTATCTTAATCTGACACGCTCGAGTACGTACAGGGTGGGCAAATTTCGATGTTTTAGCACTACAGTTTTTAAACCAGAGGAGATACACAAAATCTGATACCCCATTCTCGTTCTCTTTTTCTGAGAAACTAACAATTGTAGTAGTCATTTTTGGCCACTTTCTTTTGTTTTCGAGTTATAAGCAAAAATTGGAAAAATGGCAATATCGAAATAAATTTATATCTCCGCTAATTTTGATGATAGAGCTCTGAAATTGAAACATTATACAGGCACTTTTTTACGTAGAATCCAGTGGCGTACTCGCCTTTTTAGCAGGATTTTTAATTACGAAGCTATTACCCAAAGTTATGTTTTTTTAAATGGAAATACCAGATTTCTGTGCAATTTTTTGAAAGCTTAATTTTTTCTGATTTCAAAAATATATAACATCATATGGTTTGTATCAATATAAATGATAGAAAATGGTCAAAAAATTTTTCTCAATATTTCTATGGTTTCAACTTTCGATGAGCACAGAAACATATAGCATCGTATGATTACCACTGTCTCCTTCTATAAGTCTTTTTATTATTATAAAATTTTTTTAAATATATCTTGATTCAAATTTTGTGAAAATTGGTAAAAAGCATAGAAAGAATGACATTGCCGGAAGGAGACTGCTTTTGTTATAGGAAACTCTATTTTTCTGTGCTCGTCAAAAGTTGAAACCATAGAAATATAGAGAATAAAGGTTTTTGACCATTTTCTATTATTTATATTGATACAAACCATATGATGTTATATATTTTTGAAATCAGTAAAAATTATTCGTGTGAATAATGGCGGGCGAAGATGACGCGTTGGAGAGTGACTCCGTCGGAGTTAGCAAAGAAAACTTGCTCAGTGCAAAGGAAAAGTAGTGGAACCGGTGAAGTGTTATAGATGCTCGGATATTTTCCATCCAAATTGCATGGATCGGGCCGCAAACCAAAGATCTACAAGCTGCAAGCATGAAGAGGGCAACATAAAAAAACTCGTAAGAGAAATCAGCGAACTTCAAAAACAGAACAGCATTATGAATATTGAGGTAATATACCTCAGAGAACTACTTAAAGAATCCCAGGAAAAGAATAAAATTCTCATGGAAAATAACGCTCTTCTGAAAAACCAAAGTGAAGAAGTTAAAAAAAACGATAAATCTATCAATGTTGAAAATGTAAACAAAGACGAAAAAAACACTTATCAAAGACGAGGTAAAGAGGATGAACAGAAAGAGAACACAAAGAATGACAGAAACAACAAAATGTCATATGCCGATAAGACAGAACATAGAACAATATCTATTCAGAAAACCATTGAACTAAAGAATGCAATGCAGAAAACTGATACGTCAAATGGCGCTGAAATAGGTTATGTAAACATAAAACATCAACAAAACAATGAACACAAACAAGCTTCAAAGTCTCAGGACACTGAATGGAAGACAGTTGTCCGCAATAAAAATAAAATAAAATCTAAAAGCAATGTAATATGTACAGGCATCAAAAAAATAAGCAATTCTATAATAAAAGGAGCTGCAAAAAGAAAATGGATCTATGTGGGCAGGATTCAAGGAAAGGATGTTTCGGAAAAGCAAATAAAAGACTACCTTGAAGAGATAAATGACAAGGATGAAGAAATAGAAGTAAAAAAGCTAAATACACAAGGCAACAACTCGGCTTTCAGTGTTGGGGTGCAAACAGACGAATTATTTAAATTAATCTGCAGTCCTGAAAATTGGCCTGAAGGTATTGTGGTGAGGGAATTTTCGTTTCGGAACTTATTTCAAAGGCCCGGAATCAGAAAAGAAGAAGTTGTCTCCTCCCAGTGCAACTAAACGTACAGGTCCTGTTTCGGTCCTCCACCAAAATGTCCAGTCTTTAACTAATGCCATCGATAACTTAGAAGATATGGCACAATTATATAACTTGACAGCAATATGTTTGACGGAACATTGGAAAGAATATGAACAGTTAAAGAACCACAATATAGAAGGTTTTTGTATAGCCAGTGCGTATTGTCGTAGTGTATACAAACATGGAGGAAGCGCCATTTATATAAAAGAAGGTATCCAATATCAGGAAAGAAGGGATCTTGTTAAACTGTCAATTGAAAAGATCCTGGAAATCTCTTCCATCGACGTGAAGATAGGTAATAAACATCTTACTATATTATCAGTGTATACTACTCCAGGAGAAACAAAAACATTTCTCAAAAAATTCGAAGAACTTCTCCAAATCATCTGTTTGGAAAACAAAACTGTGATCATAGCAGGTGATTTCAATATAAATTTACTCGACAAATGTAACAGAAACACAATCCATTTTATTGACCTATTGGATTCATATGGAATGAATGCTAGCATTAACGAACCAACAAGAACTACCTTATTCAGTAAAACCTGCATAGATAACATTCTCATTAACCAACGAGACTTCAAATCAAAAGTAATTAAAACCCATATTTCAGATCACGATACAGCACAAATCATAACAATAAACGAGCAGATGCAGCAAGGCCAAAAATGTCAATATAGAAGAATTATAACACCAAATCACATGCAAATTTTAGCTGACAGTCTAAAACTTCAGGACTGGAACATCTTATACACCATACCTGAGGATAAAATAAATGAACAATGGAATACCTTCACAAATACATTCAAAAGCCACTTGAGTCAAGCATGTCCTATAAAAAAAATTCAAGCTAGTAAAAAAAATCTCCCTAAACCAAACAATGAAAAAATAACAAATTGTAAAATCAGACTTGATTTATTGCACACATGTAAATCTTTTAATCCTGTCTTTATGGAGGCATATAAGGAGGTTAAAAAGGAGTATGATGAATTGCTCAGAAACGAGAAGGGCAATAAATTCAAGCAACATATACTAAATTCTGACAACAAAATGAAAACACTTTGGAGAACAGTAGGAAAAATAAAAGGTAATAAAAATTATAATACAGACATCCCTGGAAACCCCATAGAAACAGCTAACAAATTTAATGTCCACTTTGCAACGGCAGCAGAAGAAAAAATTAAACATCAGAAAAATGTGCCATTTCAACACGAAATTGAAAGAAATAATAATACCTTCAGATTCCATCCAATAACAGAGGAAGATACATTGAAATTAATAGGAAGGCTCAAAAATAAGAACAGTTCAGGAATAAATGACGTCCCAATAAAAACGGTAAAGTACTGTATGAAAGAAATAGCTGCTCCACTTACCTACCTTATTAATAATTCCATGAAGTATGGTATATTCCCAGAATCTTTGAAGCAAGCACTTATAAAGCCGATATACAAGAAAGGAGAAGAGACCAACCCCGAAAGTTATAGACCAATTAGCTTGCTTCCTACCTTTTCAAAAATATTGGAGCTAGCCATTTGTGAACAACTAGTTACTTTCCTCACCCACGAGGAAATTTTGAAATCAGCACAACACGGATATGTTAAGGGAAAATCTACAACTACAGCAGCATTCGAATTCATCCAAGACGCATTGAATGCTTTAAAGGACTCTAAAATCGTAATGGCTCTGATGCTAGATCTATCTAAGGCCTTTGATACCTTAACACTTGATTACATACTGGCAAAAATGGACTACTATGGAATAAGAGGAATAGAGAATGAATGGTTCAGATCCTACCTATCTGACCGTAAACAGCGGGTAGTTATTGAGGCTGATGGTACAAAAACTATATCGGAAGAGGTATGCATACAACTTGGTGTACCACAGGGGAGTATTTTGGGTCCTATACTCTTTATCATCTTCATCAATGACCTATCCAACAGAATACAGCAACATATGATAAATTATGCTGATGATTTCAATTTAACCTTGAGTGCAAATACCATCCCCGAAATTTTAGACCTAGTGAAAAACGCTCTAGAACAAACTATGCAATGGTTCCAATCCAACAGGCTATGTATGAATGTAGAAAAAACTTGTGCCATTCTTTTGAAGACTGCTCAGGCTTCACAGACACTATCTCACATCCAACTCGATAACAACAAAGTTACTCTACAAAACACTGGACGCTTTCTAGGTCTCGTGATAGATGAAAATTTAAACTGGAGAGAACATATATCAATTCTATGTACGAAACTTACTTCCATCTGCTACTCACTAGGAGTCCTAAGAAATTACTTGGACCTATCATCCATGAAAATGATTTATCAGGCGACATTTGAATCCAGGCTAAGATATGGCATTTTATTCTATGGAAGTCCAAGCACCATGGGTCGTGTTCTGATGATACAGAAAAGAGCTATTCGGACGATTATGCAAATGACCAGCAGAGAATCGTGTAGAGGAATATTCAGACAAAACAACTTGCTGACTGCAATTGCAATTCATATACAGGAGTGCCTTATTTTTGTATTCAAAAATAAACATTACTTCCAAACTAAATCGGTAACAACGTACAACACTAGAACAACAAAGTTGAAATATCCAAAACATAGACTAACACTGACCGAAAAGGGACCAGAATACAGTTGCATTAAATATTACAACAAGGTTACAGATCACATAAGAGAAACAACAGCACTTAAAATTTTCAAAAAACAAATCTTCAAACTGTTGGTACAAATAGAACCCTATACTGTTGATGAATTTCTGATGTATGAGATTGGAGATACCTCAAACTGTTAATTACATACCTTGACACTATTTCATTTCAAGAAGTAATGTATTATTATGTTGCTACTTAATTTGAAATAAAGCTTATTATTATTATTATTATTATTATAATTAAGCTTTCAAAACATTGCACAGAAAACTAGTGTTCATATTCAAAAAAACATAACTTTGGGTAATAGCTTCGTAATTAAAAATCCTGCTAAAAAGGCGAGCACGCCACTGGTTTCTACGTAAAAAAGTGCCTGTATAATGTTTCAATTTCAGAGCTCTATCATCAGTATTAGCGGAGATATTATTTCGATATCGCCATTTTTCCAATTTTTGCTTATAACTCGAAAACAAAAGAAAGTGGCCAAAAATCACTACTACTATTGTAAGTTTATCAGAAAAAGAGAACGAGAATGGGGGTATCAGATTTTGTCTATCTCCTCTGGTTTAAAAGCTGTAGTACTAAAATATCGAAATTTGCCAACCCTGTACACCTGACAATTTTTTTTTACATCTTTGAGACCCTGCAGACGCTTTTCCCATCGCTGAAAGTGCATACATCATAGGACCTTTTTTTCTTTCTACCATATTATTCAAAATCCACTAGGTCTCCACGACGCTCGAGTAAATCCCGATTTCGCATCGTCGGCTCCCCAACTATTGTCATTTTTTGACGTTTGTAGAAAAAATTTATTAATGAATGAACAAAACACTCACAGCAGTTTTCATAAAACTTTGACTTTCCAAGCAACAATTTTATCCACTTCGCAGCACTGAAAATAAAAATCCATGAAAAATCTGATGAACAAGTCCATGAATGACCGAGTCACATGTTACCAGTTTTAATACTTACATTTCCATTTTCCGTAGTAAAGTAGAAAACTTAATTTCGGAAAATCCATTTTATTTGATCCACAGTTCTTCGTCATGCAAAAATTTTCGAAAGTTATTTAGAGGTTTTTACCAAGAAATTAGACAAAAATTTAATAATCAGCAACTAGAACGAGTAAGATAACCAAAAGGCGGTACGACAATCAAAACATTCAAGACCTCTTTCATCAAAATGGCCATCTGAAATCTTACAAAATTTCATATGCTCCGGCAAATGGCCCACGAATTAATATTTCAACCAGTCTTAGGGTCTTAAAAACACATTTGAAACTCAGATGGTGCTCGCATCACTTTAGTCGCTTCGTTTCCCATCTTTCTACTCTATAATCTTTGTCTTAAACCTTTTCGTCTTGTGTCGAATATCAAACGTTGTTTTCTGAGTGTTCATAGAGCATACAAAATAGCCATGGATTTTTATCTAACGCTCGATACATTCATCATTCTTTTCGTGTTACGGAACATTCAATGTACCATTTTTTCTCGTTATAATTTCCTGGCTGTAGCACCTACATGGCCCGATCGTAAAAGGGAACCAATAAACGACCGTCCCTTCCGGACATAGCCTTATTTCCGAGCATGCCAAGCACCTAACCTCTATGCGCTCCAACACAATGTAGTCGGAAGGATTGGTTTTAAGTCCTAAACCGCTCATCCGTCCTACGAGTTTCCTTTTCTGAGGCCGCAAATCCTTTTTTACAGGCCGTTAACGTTTAATTCGATCCTAAAATTCCATTGGGAATTTATGAATTCGAAGTAGCACGAATATGGCCTTTTCGAATTAACAGTGACGTGACCAGAGGTTTGATTCATTCAGGAGAGCATCCCGACTTGCTCCAGGTTGGCAAAAATCGAGTTTCAGATTTTTTTCTTATCATTTAAATGTGGTTCGGGTAAGCGCGATAATTTTTTGTCTCTACTGAAGCCGTTGGGAAGAGGTTAAGTTTTATTAGGGCATCTGCCTGTCTTTTATTGATGGAAGAGCGAGAAGCATTCATTCACAAAGTATTTCCGGAATTCTTCTCAATCTGCGACTAAACCCTTGGGTATATCCAATACGTCTGTAATCCTGATGATATCTATAAGAAATCTCCAACATCTTGTGAATAGACGATCATAGGGATTGCGACTGAGTGTCTTCAAGATGTCCATTCACGAACAGAGTTCTATGCAAATAGATATCCAGTGTATATCACTTGAATTCTGTGAAATTTCTTATCTTCGGGATATCCATAAGTTTTACCCTTTTGATGTTCATAAGTAATCTCATGTATACACTTATCCCCCCAGGATAAGATATCCAATATCCTGTAAATAAATTATACAGGGTGTTTCATTAGGAAACGGAAATACTTAACAGGCAGATAGATGTCACCGAGGTGGTTCTGGAGATACGACATTTGTTGGCTCTTACTGTCTTCGTAACCGAGATACAGGATGTTTTATGAATTTTGCTCGTTTCTTCCTGAGGCTATATCAAACGAACCACTCGTTATATTTTCTTCATATTTGGCAAACGTGTTTCTTATTCGAAGCTCAAATGTATCATTCAATAACCGCAAGGAAAATCCAGGTCAGGGTTAACAAAAAATTATTAATCGTTTGAATCCTCGAAACAACACCCTGTAAATCAAAATTTTGAAAATCTCTGAATATTTGAAAAGACCACAGAAAACTGAAGTGAGGAATGTGCTTCAAATTTTCGCGCAGTTTTACTTACAATTTTCAACGTGAAAGTGAAGTTTTTAATTTTAAGAACTTGAACAGATATCTGTTCACAGATGAAGCCCAATTTACGTCTTTAATTCAAGAAATCATCATACCTGGGCAACAGAGAATCCCTTTCTTACAAAACAGGCTAATTCACAACATAAATTTTCCATAAATCACTAGTATATTCATCTGAGATGAGTACTCGAAATCAGCTTATTATAAAAATAGAAGAAGGCAGGCAGCAAGGAAATAAAGAAACAATCCGAATGTTATTCGGAAATCAGTTCGGGATATTCTGAAACGAGCAAAGAAATGTTTAGACCACATTAAGACATTTCGAGCAGTTTATGTAGTTTTTTCGTTCAATTTATTATTTATGTTTGTTTTGTTCATATTTTCATTTTGAAAGCATGTACAGGGTGGGCAGAATTGGTGATACCTGAACCACAATTTTTTCAACCCAACGAGATAGAGAAAAATGCATGCCACATTACGGTCGTCATTTTTCGAGAAACTAATAATGCCATCAACGGCATTCCTCTATCTTCTTCTTCTTCTTCTTCTTCATTCTTATAGACCTTAAGATCTGTTCATTATGAAGGTCTCCTCAGTGGGTTGCGGCTTCCTGGGAGATTGAACTCCAGCTATCCTTCCACCGTTTTGGCGGTCTCCCCAATGGCCTTCTGCTTGCTGGTTTCCCGTCCTTAGCGATGTATGCTAATCGGTTAGGGTCCATTCTCTCTACGTGGTCTCGCCAATATCTCCTCCTCTTCCTGCCCCATCTCGCTATATCTTCCACTTTACAGAGTGATCTTATATCGCTGTTTCTAACTCTGTCTCTTAGTGTTTTTCCTGCAATAGTTCTGAGAGTTCTCATCTCTGCTGTTCTTAGGATACTCTTTGTTTTATTAGTGTCAGCTCGGGTCTCGATACCATAGGTTAGGATAGGTCTAACACAGGATTTGTATATCCGCACCTTTCCATCGACATGCATATGCTTGTTTGCCCACACAACATCTCTTAGACAGCCAGATATTACCGAGGCCTTGTTGACCTGTGACTTGATGTCCTCTATCGGATTATGTTCACTGGATATGTCCACTCCCAGGTAGCGGAACTTCATCACTTGTTCCACTATCTTGTCATCTATAACTATTTTACATCGTGTTGGTTCCTTCGAAAATGTCATGCACTTCGTTTTTTCAATAGATATGGACATGTTGAACCTTCTGCCGATCCGATAGAACTTTTGTACCTGTCTCTGTAAGTCGTCCTCTGTTTCTGCCAGAATAACTGCGTCATCCGCAAAGCATACCATGCCGATTGGTTTGCCACTCAATTTGTATCCCATCTTCATAGATATTACTTCTCGTATGATTTCATCCATGACAAGATTGAAGAGGAATGGGCTGAGGCTATCTCCTTGCCTAATACCTGCTGGTGTTGGTACATCTTCAGTTGTTTGGTCGTCAACTCTTATTCTTGTTGTATTGTTCACATTCAGATTCCTGATGACGTTTATTATTGCGCCCGGTATTCGTTTTTGCTTCAGTATTTCGATAACATGCTGAACTTTTATTCTGTCAAAGGCCTTTGTCAAGTCAATGAAACACACGTATGTGGGACAACTGTACTCGATGGCCTTCTCCTTCACTTGTCTCAAAATGAACAGTGCGTCAGTCGTCGATCTGTTTTTCCTAAATCCCTGTTGCTCATCTCTATTCTCTATGGCACCCTGAAGGATATCTCTGATTATGCTGGTGAACAGTTTCATGCAGGTGCAAAGCAGGCTAATTCCTCTGTAATTCTCCGGGTTGGTTTTTTGTCCCTTTTTGAAGATCGGTATCGTGACGCTTTTTTTCCATTCTGTTGGTATGATAGATGTGACTATTATCTTGTTAAAGAGTTCGGTTAGCTTTTTCGCTAGCTCTTGACCGCCATATTTCAAAAGCTCGTTAGGTATCTCATCAACTCCTGGTGACTTTCGGTTTTTCAGCTTTCTCATCTTCATCTCAACGTCTTCCTGAGCAATCGTCACCTCATCCATCGTCTCCACCTCCAGTGCATCCCCCTGAGATTCCTGGTCATCGCTGCCGTATAGTTTTCTAAAATATGTTTCCCACTCATGTAAAGGAACGTTTTTGGTTTGGATGTACTCGTTTACGGGTTTTCTTCTGTTCTTGAGCATCTTCCAAACTTTCCTTTGTGCTCCATAAATATCACGTTCCATATCGGCGGTGAACCTCTCCCAATGTTCTCTTTTTATTTTCCTGATCTCCATATTGACTCTATTCCTTGTTTCTCTGTATATGGTGTAATTCTCTTCGGTTGGGGCACTCTTATAGCGCAGATAACTCCTCTTCTTTTCCTCCGCAAGTACTTTCACTTGATGATTGAACCAGGGCTTGGTGTTATTCCTTGAATTCAGATTAATTTTCCTCTTTCCTACCGCTTCCTCGGCCGCTTCGTGTATGCATCTCCTAATAATATTCCAGATACCCTCCACGCTCTCTCCTGTGGTAACCTCTGCCTGAAGTTTCTGGCAGAGGTTACCACAGGAGAGAGCGTGGAGGGTATCTTATGATAATTAATTGAAATTTCAACTTTGGTCATTATTTCCGTTTCTGTTTGTGCTAGGATGTTGAAATGAAAACATTATACAGACACTTTTTTGATCGTAACCCAGTGGCATACTATGATATTTTCCAACAGGTACATTTGCTAAGCTATAACATGAAGATGTGTTTTTTCTTATGAAAACGGTAGACTGAGGGCGATGTATAATATATTTCTGGAACGGAAAACAAATGGCCATTCTTTGTGAGCCATTTCAAACTACTGAAAAAATCATAGTACGCCACTAGATTTCTATCAGAAAAATGTCTCCATAATGTTTTTATTTCAACATCCTAGCACAAGCAGACATGGAGATAATGACCAAAGTTGAAATCGCACAGATTTCAATTTTAGCCTAGAACTTGAAAACAAAAGAAGAGGCAGTTGATGGCCCTATAAGTTTCTCGAAAAAAAACGAACGTAATGTGCCCTTAATTTTCCTCTATTTCGTTGTGTTGAAAAGTTGTAGTACAGGTATCACTAATTTTGCCCACCCTGTACTCATACCCAACAAACTCAATATACAGCAACTGTATAAATACTGCGCTACAAGTGCCACTAGAATGCAGCACATAGATTGCTGTACTGAAACTGCACAGTTTCTGTATTGATAATTCTGCATTTTCAAAATGCAGTTTTTGATGTACAGTAACTGCACAGTTTCTGTATTGATAATTCTGCATTTTCAAAATGTAGTTTTTGATGTACAGTGACTGCATAGTTTCTGTATTGATAATTCTGCATTTTCAAAACGCAGTTTTTTATATAAAGTAACTGCACAGTTTCTGTATTGATAATTCAGCATTTTCAAAACGCAGTTTTTGTTGTACAGTGACTGCACAGTTTCTGTATTGATAATTCTTCATTGTCAAAAAGCAGTTTTTGATGTTAAGTGACTGCACAGTTTCCGTATTGATAATTCTGCATTTTCAAAACGCACTTTTTGATGTACAGTGACTGCACAGTTTCTGTATTGATAATTCTGCATTTTCAAAACGCACTTTTTGATGTACACTGACTGCACAGTTTCTGTATTGATAATTCTGCATTTTCAAAACGCAGTTTTTGATGTACAGTGACTGCATAGTTTCTGTATTGATAATTCTGCATTTTCAAAACGCAGTTCTTGATGTATAGTAACTGCACAGTTTCTGTATTGATAATCCTGCATTTTCAAAACGCAGTATTTGATATACAGTGACTGCACAGTTTCTGTATTTGCAATTCTTCATTTCAAAAATGGAGTATTTGATATAGCTTTAATAATAGAATCTAGAATAATAATTCATAGTAATTCCTAAAACTTAAACATATACCTTCTTCAAGAAGTTGAAAATTCGATTATGAAGGTTAAAGAGACATTTTATAAACATATTTAATTCGTCGTAGGTAACTCCTAGGGTTCATTAACCTACTATCACCCCCACGAGCAGGCCATTCCACAAATACCGTGAACTCACCCCTGCACTTACTGCCAAAATAGCAATTGAAAATGTCCGATTTTTCTTGAATAGATTTTCTGTTCCTAACTAGGATACCTCTCTACATAGAATATTGTTGCGTAATGCGTAATTGCAAGTTTCGATATAGTTTTTACACAGTCACTGCTACATTTAAAGTGCAGCTTACTGTACAGATTGGGCACAGTGTCTATTGTATTTAAAATACAGCTTGCTGTACAGTTTTTGCACATTGACCAAACTGCATATAAAATACAGCTAGCTGTACAGTTTTAGCACGTAACTGCCGCATTTGAATTGCAGATATGTGTGCAGTGTGCAGTTTTTGCAAAGTGAATACTGCATTTAAAGTACAGCTTGCTGTACAGTTTTAGCACGTTACTGCTGCATTTGAAGTGCAGCTTGCTGTACAGTGATTGCAATCGCTGTTTTTGAAGTGCAGCTGTGGCTGTATGTCGAATGCAGTTTGTACTGTACAGTAGGTAACTGCACAGTCCACCGGGACATAATATACGGTCTTTTTTGGTGCAGTTATTGCATTTCCGTCACTGCAGTCAATTGAGGCAACGAAGTACAGTTTTTGTACAGTGACTGGATTTCAGTGTTTGCTGGGTACACTAAATCGACTGAGGACTGGCCATGGTCGGTGTAATAGCATGCTCTTTAGGTGGAATGCTGTTGATAGTCCAAGATGTGAGTGTGGTGCAGAAGAAGAAACTATAGACCACTTGGTAAAGAGTTGTCGAATATATCGTTTTCAGGGTGGTTTCGAAGGTATTCATTCGGTTACCGATTCTTTTTTGAGTTGGGTTACTAATTTCAAAATTATTTAATGAGTAATATAAAATTCAATACACCCCTCTCGTTTTTTTTCTTTCTTTTTTGTTTTCAGATTATTCTTCGTCAACCATCATAGTAGAAAGAATGGGAAGAAGTTTTTGGATTTTGTCATATGAAGAAGATGTCCTTCAATTTCAATTATTTTCAGCTTATTCTTTACACAAATACATCATCATTACACTTATACGGGCAAACAGAGAGTTTTTTCTGAGGTTTTTATCTCTGTTTTTTTCATGTATCATACGAAGATATGTATGGTACCCCGTTGACATTTTTCCTCTGCTTACACTGAGATCTGGAACGAGAAACAGGTTTTTAGGATCTGTCTCTTGTTCCATTTCTTTTACACCCGCTTCATTGTTATTTTCAGATTGTAAAAGTTTGTAACACTCTTTTTCAAAAGAATATATATATATACTTATATTATTGTATTAACAAAAACGGAATCGACCTAATTCAAGTCTTAAAAACTTCACTTTTAGGTTAAAATTTTGTGTAGTAAAACTACAGGGTATTGTTTGGAAGATTCAAACGATTCATAATTTTTTGTTAACCTGGACCTGAATTTTTTTTGCAGTTATTGAATTATACATTTGGGCTTTTATAAGAAACACGTTTGCCAAATATGAAGAGAATATACCGGGTGGTTCATCGGATATGGCCTAAGGAAAAATTAGCAAAATTCATAAAACATCCTGTATCTCGGTTTCGAAGACAGTAATATCCTTGAGTATTGAATACTCAAAGATCAGAGGTATCCGGGGTGTTTCTAATGTGAGTACGGCGCTGCCGAGGGTCGTAGAGGACAAAACGCATATCCGCATCGGCAATCCGAACGTTTCTTGTACCTAGAACGGAGCCAAATAAGGTTTTTGTATACACTATCGCCACCATGACGAATAGCAATCCAATTATACGAAACCCTGGGTCATGCCTTCGTAGCCGAATCAAAGTGAATAAGTGAGATAATTGGATATGTGTCCTAATGTTGCCAGGGCAAGCCGATCCGGAAAACCCGATATGACATGTTTTTCGATGGTATTTCGGTCGACCCCGGTAACGAAGGCAATCGTTGCCTTTCTGACGTTATCCCGTCCGACTGCTGGCTCATTTAATTGCGAAAAACGCTAGATGTGCGGCTTTCCAGGCCGACATCTTTCCCAGTTCGTTATTTATTGGTGGAATGGAAGGAAGAACGGAGAAGAGGGCAGATCTGGTTCATCAATACGGGATGACGGGGAGATTGTATCTGGATATTCCCTGTTCTGTAGTCTCCACGTGAGGATTCGTTGATCTCTAGTGGGGTGAACTGGTGAACGTATTTGAGAGAAGGCAGGAAGGAGTTCTGGAGAAATAAGTTAGACATATCGCAAATTTCACAAAACTTGGAACAAGATTGAAAGAAGATCAGGAGATCGATAGATTCGATGCACTGGCTTCGACCCAGAACCACGGCATTTCATAAATTCAAAAAACTCTTACTGAAACAGAAAAAAACTTCTCCGTTTAGAAATCACATTGACACCAGGTGGCGCACCATAGAGTACCTAATCTAAATAAAAGAAATCTACCAATTCGAGTATCTCCTGAAATGAAGAAATCCACTAAAGATGTGGAGTAGTTAGACGAGAATAAACAAATTCTCACTTTCATATAGGAAGTGGCAGCATCGCGATTGTTTGAAATGAGATTTGTTGCAATCTGCAGTACGGCCAAATGAAACGAAATAGTGGTGGGGGTTGCTGTACTTGAATATGAAAGCCAGCATGGCAGGGGCCATCAGAGTTGCCAGTTCTACTGAAATTTCAGTAGATCTACTGATTTTGATATTAATCTACTGATCTACTGAAACATTTCTTAATCTACTGAAAAAAAATTATGTCTCTTCCTCATTATTCTTCATCTTCAATTAATCACATACTCTTATATCTTGCATGATATTTCGACAAGCTCTTTTCAAATAAATTTTCGGTCGCCACTATATCGGTTTATTGCTGCAATAAAAATGACGTCGGTCTCGTCCCTTATTGATCTAGCTAGGTAAATACTATTGTCGGTTTTCATAGTTCCGAATTCTGAAATCCTGTTCTCTGATCCTTCTTTCACTTTGGAAGTTCCTTGGAAAAACCAGAACTTTACAATTTTTCGAAATTGTTTTGGGTTTTTGTGTTTTATTATTTTCGAAAAAGCAACTTACCGCTTAAGCTTAAAAATAATGTCGGTCTCGTCTTTTATTGAACCTGTGAAATAACATTCGGTATTTGTAGATCTGAAACCCTGTCCCATATCATTATTCCTTTGTCCAATTCGGAAAAACCGGAACAGTTTTTCGAAATCGTTCTGGGTTTTATTATTTTCGAGAATGCAAATTATTACTAGGTAACGCCTTTTTCATTTTTGGAATTTATGAACCCAAACAGTTCTTTTATGAATCAACCAAATTTTACCGAAAACTCACGCCCCCTTCTCCAAATTTTTTGCTTAAAGGGCTCCCATCGCTCTTCGTTTACTTACTTAAATCTTGATATTGATACACTACGATTCCCAGTTATTCTAGTTCTCCGAGACGAATTTGGTTTTATGTTTGATATTTTTCCGTTCTATTGGTTTTATTGAATTGTGATCAATAATAATAATTTATTCTTTTAACGTGTGCTCTGTAGACTATCGTGTATTATTACGTGCAGTTTTATATACTTAGAGATATGAGGTAAGTGAATATTTATGTAATTTCAAATACTTCAATAATGATGTGATATTTTTTAGTGAAAGTGAAAACTATAATTCTCAAGATGAGGGTGCGGGTCCCTCAAAGAAGAGAAAAATTAAATATGATCAAGCATTCAAGAAGAGTTGGATCGAAGAGGAGCCATTTAAAAACTGGGTCAAAGAGGGAAAAAATGAATACTTTGCTATGTGCCGAGTTTGCAATAAAGATATTTCAATAAAAAATACGGGCAGATTAGCATTAGTTCGGCATCAGGATAGTGCGATGCACATTAGGCTATGCAAGTCTCAAAAAAAGCAGGGTACTTTGACAGACATGGCGGTTTTCAAAGGGGTCCCAAATCAGCAAACCGCATTGAAAACTGCAGACTTACATCTTGCAGCTTTTGTTACTGAGCATAATTTGTCATATAATGTGATGGAGCATTTACCTGCATTATTAACCAAACTGGTTCCTGACTCAGAAATTGCGAAGAAAATTAAATCCAGTAGAACTCATTCATTTGTCCTGTTCGACTGATCCATCTTTTTGTAGGAGCTGCGTTAGAAGGTGTTCAAAAGCTGCACTGGTAACGCTGTCAGTGCAACTTTGGTTGCGGTTACGACTAGAACTAAATGCTCTTCTATCGTCAAGAATGTCATCGGAAAGAGGAATGAGGAGGAAATTTGTGAAATTTTAACAAACAATAAATTTTCATTAATTATTGATGAATCTACAGATCGTTCATGCACAAAACATTTGTGTCTTGTTTGTAGATACCGTCATAATAATATGTAAGTTTTAGTGATAAAATAATCTAACAATTTTCAATACTAAACTTCTTTTAGGATTCAAGACAGTTTCCTTGCGTTGCTGCCAATCAAAGAAGCGAGAGCTGAAGAACTTTATAAGGAAATAACAAACTTTTTCAATCTGAAGAAAATTCCATATAAACAGAATTTAATAGGATTTGCATCTGATGGGGCCAACGTTATGGTTGGAAGACATAATTCTGTAGTATCTAGGTTAAAGGTAGATATACCTCATGTTTATATAGTTAAGTGTATATGTCATAGCTTTAATTTATGTGCATCATATGCTTGTTTGAAATTACCGAGGGGCATTGAAGATTTGGCACGTGATATATATACTTATTTTTCAAATAGCCCAAAAAGAGTGGAAACTCTCAAAGATTTTCAAAATTTTGCCCAAACGCAAACACACAAAATTTTGCATCCGGCCCAAACACGATGGCTATCTCTAGAAGCTGTAGTCTCTAGAATTTTAGAGCAATACAATGTTTTAATATTATTTTTCACTGATGCCTCTATGACTGAGCGAACTTTAGCACCAGAAAATATTTTAACAAAGTTGAATGATCGCTTCACAAAGTTATATTTTCAATTTTTGGAATTCTCTTTATCCTACTTCAACACTCTCAATAGACAGATGCAATGTGAAAAACCGGCTATCCAAGATTTATACAAATCTGTAAGTTGTGTGTATAAATCTTTTCTGGAATGTTTTATAAAAAGGGAATTACTCCTGAATACTCCACTCGATCAAATAGATTTTAAAGATCCTCATAATTTTCTTCCTTTAGAAGAATTGTATTTAGGAGCGAAGGTCGCAGTCTCAATTGAGTCATTGTGTGACACTGACAAATTAACTTTCAGAAAAAGATGCCTTGAATTTTATGTAGAGGCAGCAAAACAAATTAATCAGAGGTTTGATTTTAATGACCCTATTTTAACAAATATGAACTTAATAGGTGTGAAAAATATTTTGGAGAGGAAAGCTGACAGTATCATGCCACTTGTAAAGCATTTTCCAAATTTGGTTTCGGAGAATGAATTACAACTGGTTGATAATGAATGGCGATTACTTCGAAATACAGATTTGGAGATCAGTTGTGATGTAGATATTGAAAAATTCTGGTCGAATATCGAAAATATGCGCCACAGCGACGGAACTTCGATGTTTCCAGTTTTAAGTAGATTTGTTTTTGATTTGTTAGTTTTACCACATTCATCGGCGAATGTAGAAAGAGTATTTTCTGAAATAAATTTAATGAAAACTAACGAAAGAAACAAACTTTCCACATCTAGTATTGTGGGACATCTACACACAAAAAATTATTTGAAATCTAGAAGAGCAAATTGCACCAACGTTACCTTTACAAAAGAAGTAATAAATTTACATAATAATGATATGTATAAACCAAAAAAAGACGATAGTTTATCTGATTCAGATTAAATGCAATTTTTTATATACCTCTATCAAGTCCGATACAACAATTCCTTACTTACGTTTAATTTTTTTCATTCGTTTTGAATTTTTGTTGTTTATTCATTCCTGTTTTTCATTCAGACTAATCTGATAAGTACAATTAAGTACCTTTGTGATATTTGTGAGTAAATTAATAATTAGGTATATAGGTATGTTCATTTCTCCTATAAAGATATTTTGTTCCTATTTTTTTGGATAGGTTACGTATATTGTTTGATATAAATATATATTTTTTGACGTCATAGGTTTATTTCATTACCCTTTCCTGAAATTTGTAGAGCGTAGAATAAATCTACTGAAATCTACTGAATTTTTGACAAGAAATATACTGATGAAGTAAAAATTGAACTGGCAACCCTGGGGGCCATAGACAAACTAGAGGAAGAGGCATTGGCAAGGTCCCAAAAAGAATCTAATTCACATAAATTGAAATACTTTCGTGAAAAAATCAATTGGGTACGGGAAAGCCTAGCGATAGAAATGAGACTTCTCTTCTAACTCATTTCAAATGCTGTAATTATGATAAAGTGCAAGGGAATTTTATTTCAATCGAATCAAATTCTATCATTGATTGTTGGAAAAATATACAATTTTCTACATCATGATTTGATTCATTGAGGATGACATGATAGGTTGGAGAAAACTGAAGTAGAATATGAAATCCTTCAATTGCATTGATCAAGAAAATGTGAAAAAACCTCATCACGTTCCTTCACTAGCATCCGTTCTTGAAAAGGAAAATTGAAATAAAGGCCGCAGCAACCTCTGGTGTGTACAGTACAGTAAAACTTTATGAATGAAGGTGATAATGACTTCGACAAAACTAATAACTTCACCACTACTGGTGATCTGTAGATACAGGCCAAGAGGATTCCCTATTTTCCATGATCCAACGTTCTGCACACATTTTGACAATTTCTTAGATATTTAGAGCAAGTGAAGGAGTTTGTCTTATCATTATATGCATATGAATCACATCATTAGAATTTCGGTAAATTTCAAGATAAGATAAGATCACAATGGAATATTGGAATTTACCTGAATTCGGATATTTTTTTGCTCGTCATATGAAGGAATTTTCCGCACGAAAGGGAAAATGTTTTTTTTCACTAAAAAAATTTGACATTGCATATCATATCATATCAAAATATGATATGATATGCAATGTCAAATTTTTTTAGTGAAAAAAAACATTTTCCCTTTCGTGCGGAAAATTCCTTCATATGACGAGCAAAAAAATATCCGAATTCAGGTAAATTCCAATATTCCATTGTGACCAAAATCAACAGGTTTTGTAACGTTTCAGACAGGCACCAACTCTAAAGTCCCTCTCCTCCTCCAAGTTCGACTTACTTCAATTGATCCCCCCGATATTACCCTAAATAGCTACAATTCGTGTCATATAACCTACCGAGGCGAAACAATCAAATTGGGAGCAGCTTATTACAAGAGGTTTCCTCGAAATGGCTGCGTTCCAACGATATCGACTAAGCAGCTGTGACAATCTTCACCACATCATTACCCCTCCTTCGGGACGCAGATGCGTTTTGGATCTACCCGAATATATTATACTAATTGCTGGAGGAGTAACGTTTCGTTTCGCTTGTACCAGTAAACAGCGGCTGTAGACGTAATTCTGAACGTACCCCCGAATTCGCGAATCGTGGGCCGCATATGGCTTCATTATTTCGACAAGGAACGACATGAGATATGGATTACAAATGAGATTTTGTTGTTGATTTTTTTGGCGACAGCATCAACTGCAACACCCTAATCTTGTCTATGGTTCATATGTATTGTAGCAGCTGCGGTTTCAAAATATCTACTTTTGAAATATAAAGGTTCTTCTACGTAAGAATCTTTACAATACGAGTAAGAAATTATCTAAAAAGTATAAAATGTTACGAAAAACCGAAATCCTGGAAATTTCAAGGACTCCTAGTTCTATTCACCCTCAAGACGAAGTAACTGCTTGGAATCTTTTCTGAATAAAATCCACTAACTTGTTGAGAAAATTTCCAAATTTGTGGGGGAGGATCTCCCAACTATTGAAGCGTTTTGCGGCTGTTTCTGTGAGCGTTGAGTATTTTTTCTAATTGGTCCCAAACCTGCCATCCTAACAATCATTGCCTACTTTAATCTTTGACGCTTGTATTAGTGTTGAGGTTATTTGACTTCACGGAGACCTTTTCTGAATGTGCTCAGGTGAATAATTGAAGTACCTATGGTATCTAGAAGACGTTGATTTGCCACTCTGCACATCAGCACTTCTGTATCTTTGACGAACACTTCCAGCGGCAAAGTACCCGATGGTAAACGCGATATCACACTTTGGCTGGCATTGAGTGAATTGGCCACGCGTTTTCAGTACCAGTGTTGCCCCTGGCGCGCTATACGAAAATACATCGGGTAAAGCGGAACGGTTTATGAGGCCCTGAATAGGATATTTATACCACCCTAACGCCCACGTCTGAGCCAGGATTTTGTTTTGAAGGAAAATTATATGCGTGGGTCGCTCTATTACCAACTGGAAACGTACGACCGATCAATCTACTTCCACCTGCTTCCTAGGAAACGCAAGCGATCAGCATCCATCTCACATACCGCACAAATCAACGGTAATTGTTTCCGTATACCATCTGAAGCCCCACGCATAACATAACCGCCTCGACAATAAACGTGAGGAGAGGGCCACATCCAGCGTCTAGATCAAATCGGGGCACGCTTGATGTAAATTAATGAGGCATCGCCCCGATCCTCGGCTGTTTCTTCTGTCTCCTGCCTTCGGGCCCGTTTTGAAACTGGAGACAATCCAGAACGTCATATAACGGCTCATTACAGTAATGATTCGGTTCTGGTGCGGAGAGCTGGAGAGGAATTCAGCGGATGAGTTGTAATTGTTGGCTGTAAGACTGGAGAGGTTTGGTCCCAGGTCTCAAATGAAGAAGTCAGAGGTGCAATGGTGTATAATCTCATGTTTTTAACAAGTTCCCCTTCAATTTTAACCAGCTGTACCCGCCCACTCCGCAGGAGAAATTTATCCATGAACTGACAATCTCCTGGGAGAGAAATCACATATCACAAATATCACTTTGTTACTGTGCCATCTAAATATGCAAGGACCAATTGGATTGGATTGCCAAGCCGTCTTCAGATAGATGATGAATAATTCAAACGTAATAGTATAAATTCATAATTCATCATTCAACACGCGATACTTTGGCCCTTGTAGGGTAAAAAATTCTTAACTTACTATAATCGGTGATTAGGCATCTTTTCATTCGTTGCCGATGCTCGCAGACGCAGATTCTATACACGATCGTGACTCGATCTTGCCTGTCCCCCACCGAAGCCGATGATGTAAAGCGGTGAAAAATGTTTCAACCTGCCATATTTTGCAAAATAGTTGGGGAGCCGACGATGCTAAATCGCGATTAACCCGAGCGTCGTTGAGACCTAGTGGATTTTGAAGATTATATGGTAGAAAAAGGTTTCATGATGTATGCAATTTCAGCGGTGGAGAAAGCGTCTGCAAGGTCTCAAAGATGTAAAAAAAAATCGTCAGGTGTACATACTCGAGCGTGTCAGATTAAGATACTGCATATGCCCTACGTGTCTCTGATAATGAATTCATGCTTATCTGACAGTTTGCGCGGAGGGACTGGCCGTAAAGAAGAATTGAAAATGGTAAAAAAAAATTTCTAGCGTGTCAGATTTTTAGAGGATATGTTAATTTGACCCAAAGAAAGCTACTTTTCAAGGAACTGACAATTTGGACGTGCGCAAGGTCAAAGCGGTCCTTTGAAAATGTAAAAAAAAATCGTTATTTGTACATACACGGGCGTGCCAGATTTCAATACAGATGGTTAATCTCGGTGTTGTGTATGTGTTGATCCATTAAACTGACACTAATCAAGGGGAGTTTTCTTAATCTGACACTTTGAAGAATATAAAAATGCTTTTTTTTCGAATATTCCCCTGCCTGTACCTCTAATCGTTTTTGTATTCATTATGAAACTTTTGTCTGAAGCAATTTTACATACTCTTAACCGTTCCTGAGTTAGAGGGCGATAAGAGCGAGGAGCTTAGCCACACATGCGAAAGGGCAAGGTCAGTGTAGAAACCCTATCTAATATACATTCATCGCTATATATCTCGAAAACAAAATTTCTAGAAAATGTTATGCTCTACAACTTTTATAATGAATGCAAAAAAGATTTGAAATCCAGAGGAGGAGATAATTAAAAAAAACTAAGTTTTGTGACGTTTATGGCCAATTTTTATTGTTTCGGCTAACGGCTTGCTAAAACTGTCAGATTATATTTTTTTCGTTATTCTTGAATCATTAGCTTCAAAATAAGAAAGAACGCCACCGCGTTCGAGAATGTACACGTGACTTTTTTTTTGCAACTTTGGCGCCCTCCCTCACACTTTCGACACGCTTAAATTGTCAGATTAAGAGAATATATATACTTTTCAACATGTAATTAACCACATATATCTTAATCTGATACGCTCGAGTATGTACAATGATCGTTTTTTTTAGTATTTTGACGGGCTGTCCTAGACAATTCCCCCTATATACAGGTCTAATTTTTGGTAGAAGTACTCTACAGGTTCCAAGATATGTTACCTTAGATTAATCCGACGCGCTCGAGTAAATCCCGAATTTCCCCCTTTCATTTGTATACTAATATATGTCATGGCAGTCAAAAGACCTTTGCATAAGGAACGTTATTCTGAATTGAATTTACAATGTTAAAACTTATTGGGAGGTATCCTTGAAAGTTAAATTTCATTTATTAATCCATCAAATAATTTACAGGGGATATCAATAGACAATAAAAAATTGGAAAAATACTCAGAATAAAATACTACGATATTAACAAACTACAAAGAATATATTCATTACATCGTCGACATTTTATGGATCTTTTCGAGCTACACAAAGTTGTATTCTATCATTTGTCTCTTTCTTTCATAGTTTACGAAGCGTTCGCCATGAATGCCAGGAGGAACGGGTTGGTTGACATTTTTAGCAATTTTTTTAGTCATATCTCAACCAATTCATACAAAACCTCAACAATTTATACACCTAAATCTTCTCCTGAATGCATGGTTCTGTCTGTTGGAGAAAACCACATGAAAATCCTTTCAGTAGATATTTTTAGGATTTATCACGAACAGACAGACAGAGGTCGCAGGGGACTCTATTTTATAATATTAGGTATACTTTGCCCCGGCATTCTTCTATAGATGGCATTAGCGGAATCGATGTTGTGTACCTGCACCTACTATATAGGTAATTGATTAAAAGCGGAACTGACGCGTTGAAAGGAAGCCAACGGGAGCGATCTGTCGGAGGCGAACTCAGAGTTTTCTACCCATCCTTCGCAGACGTCAACAATCGAGGTGTGCTGTTCCGGTGTTTGTTCTGTGAATTCCCAAAGTCATTATTTGATACGAATTCCATCCCGCGTGTTCCAATCTAACATAATATTCGGGACGACCTAGAAACAAGAGTTGTTCAAACAGACCCACCACCAGGACGTATAATTATCGGTTGTTAGCCTCACTTTCCGTGAATTGTAATTATATTATTCGACTGGATGGGTTAGTAGTTAATTCCACAGTTAATTAAACGGGAGATAATATATGGAAATTTCGGGTTATTGACGCAAAACCGAACTAAGTGGATTGGGAATCGAACAGGGAATCTTCGAGAGTAGAAAACGCTTCCGGGCCGTTTCAGAAAGTTTTCAAATAGGATGAAGTACTAATTCTCCTATCCAATGAAAAACCTTCTTTATCAAATTTCGATGCACCAAGACGTGCATTTCTTTGATACTGACTCTCCTTGCTACAAGTTCAGTAGTTCAGAAGATAACTTTTGGAATGGTCCAGCCCTCGAAAATTCCGATCTTCTCTTGAGTTATCTCAACGAAGCCACTTGTCATGTCGAAGTACCGCTTGAGCGAGCGCTTGAGTATGAATAGGCGTGAACTTCTTCCCATATAATGTGTTCTGTGATTGAAGTTTTGGAAGATTGAGGACACCAACATGATTCTGGCTACAATTTCGGCAGGAATACTCTTATGGGCGGTGAAGAAGCCTATTGGTTTTGGTGGAAAGTGAAAAAATGGTTTGATACTCATTCGAATTAAAAAAAAAATGTATCGTGGACACGCTACAGTTAGCAATTTTGAATCTATTGAGCTGAATTTTGGCAAAATTATGCCCGTTTTCACCAACGATCCGTAAACAAGCCCCTATCTAAGTATTCCTTAGCTTTAGGGGGTGCCTAACTCTACCCTTAATAAAAATTCGTTTTCACCGTACAAAAGTTCACTTTGTTAATGAATACTTAGCTAGGGGATGACTACGAGTTCGTAGCTACGAAATTTGGCTACAAGGGGACAGACGTAATGGTTCATAGAATCGGACGATTTTTTATGTCTCGCAAACAGATTTCCGTTTATATTCTCCTGAAAAATTCCAATGTCCTGTGCCCTATATTCATTGTTTCTCTGTAATAAATTAAAAAGAAATGTATTTCGTAACAGATTTCAGGAGTATCTCGAAAACATAAAGATCTCTGCTCGAGACATTGACTTGTCGTTGTAGTTTGAGGGTTGAAAATATAAATTTTTTCTGGCTATTAAATCCGGGTTATCATGAAAAGAGAAATACAAATGAGGTTTTATAGAAAACATAGTACTCCTCTCTGCATATACACTACTACATAACACTGGATTAGATCAAAAACGCAGTTACCTCGGGAGTTAGGGGAAAGGTGCCCAAGACGATCCTCTTGAGCAAGAATTTACGTAATATCTTAGTTTCTTCGGGTAGCATAAAAATTAAAACGTGTACTCCTCTTAGAAGTATCCATTTTTTTATTGTCCTACTCAAAATAGTCGGTCACAAAAGGTTTTTTGAAATATTTTCGATTTTCCAAAACGTTACAAAAGAATCATCTTTGGTGTTTAAGATGATCCCTGTGGTATGGTTAAGACGATCCCAGGGATCATCTTGACCCCATTTTCTCAATTAGTTTCGATAGTTTCAAGAATGAAGTATGTAAAACAAATATCTGTGGAGATTGTAAAATAATTTTATTGGGCATAAAATATTATAAATTGCCAACAAACACAATATACAGATACAGCAACTGTATAGATACTGCACTACAAGTGTCACCATTGATAAAATTCTGCATTTTCATAATGCAGTTTTTGATATACAGTGACTGCACAGTTACTGTATCGATAATTCTGCATCAAAAAAGGCGGTATTTTATATACAGTTATTGTACATTTTCTGTATTGATGAAACTGCATTTTAAAAATGCAAAATGCATTTTAAAAATGCAGTTTTCGATATACAGTGACTGCATAGTTCCTGTATTTATAATTCTGCATTTCAAAAATGCATTATTTGAAATACAGTGACTGTATAGTTTATGTATCGATAATCCTGCATTTCAAAAATGCATTGTTTCACATACAGTGACTGCACAGTGTCTATATTGATGTTTCTGTATAAAAAATGCAGTATTTGATATACAGGTTCTGTACTGTATTGATAATGCAGTTCTTGATTTACAGTGACTGCACAGTTTCTGTATTTATAATTCTGCATTCAAAAATGCAGTTTTTATATTTAGCTACTTTACAGTTTCTATATTGATATTTCTGCATACAGAAAATGCAGTATTTGATATACAGTTACTGAACACTTTCTGTATTCATAATTCCGCATTTCGAAAATGCAGTTTTTGATATGCAGTGACTGCGTAGTTTCTGCATTGATAATTCTGCATTTCAAAAACGCAGTATTAGATATACAGTTACTGCACAGTTTCTGTATTTACAATTCTTCATTTCTAAAATGCAGTATTTGATATAGAGTTACTGCAAAGTTTCAACAATGATAATGCAGTTTGAAAATGGAGTATTCGATATACAGTTACTGAACAGTTTCTGTATTGATACTGCATTTTTAAATGCAGTTTTTGATATACAGTAACTGCATAGTTTCTGTAATGCTACAATACGTCCAGTGTAGGTAGGTATAATCGGTAGAGTACGTTATTGCGTCCTTTGTTGGAAGTAACTTCAACGTTAGTCGTTGGGCGTTGGCCATATTTGCAGTGACTATATACCCCCACAGTGGCGACAACGGGTCATAAAACTGTAAAAAATCCGCCATGTTTTGTCAAGAAGAAAAATAATCATAGAAATAATAATAAAGGTTAGAAATTCTATGCAAATACCAGTCATTCTGTCGTCCGACAAAACATAGCTGATCAACCAACGGAAAATGAGACAGCCTATGTCGCCACTGTGGGGGGTATTTATATAGTCACTGTAGCCATATTGTTTTAGATCAGATCAGACTGACTTTACTCTGTTTTTTTGTTGTGATAATAGAGTACCAGGAGCATTTTTACGTCATGATGGATTCATAACATGCAGAAGGGACTATTGAAACATGGTGGAGAAACATGTGCGAGATACTTACAGCTAGAGGAAACTGAATAAAAACTCACACTCATATTCTAGGCTAGGATAATTTTAATTTCATTTATATCTTGTTATTCCGTATACTTTATTATCGAATATAAATTATTCTATATACATATTATATTTTATGAATAAAAGTTTTGTTTGATTGGATCAATTTTATTGGAGTATGCCGACTAACAAAAATAATAGAATCTAGAATAATAATTTCATAGGAATTCCTTAAACATTTACCTTCTTCAAAAAATTGAAAGAATTTGAAAATTCGATTGTGAAGATTAAAGAGACATTTCATAAATAGATATAATTCAATAACCGATGACTCCTTTCATTACCAAAATATTATATCAAGTGAAAATTTTTGATTTGCAGAATCGATATTCTGTTTATATCCAGGGAAACTTCTGTACACAGAATATCGTTTCGTAATTTCAAGTTTCGATATAGTTACTGGACAATAACTGCTTCACACAAGGTGCAACTTGCCACACAATTCTTGCACAGTTTTTGCACAGTGACTACTGCATATAAAATACAGCTTGCTGTACAGTCAGTACAGTGCATCCCATTTTGGGTGAAACAACCAGGTTACTCGGTTGTTATTCAAGATAGAGTCTTGCGGTTTTCACGTTCCTTTCCTACTTTTTTGTGAAACTCAAAATTTGGCCTAATCAGATTTTGTATAACTGTTTCCGTTTATGAGATACGGGGCGATTTCGGAAATTGATACTTTTCGGACCCCTCCTTTATTTCCGAAGTTATTAAAAACAATGCTGAGCTAAAAAAAAAATGTCTGATTTAGAATTCTGCGTAGAATCCAATGGCGTACTCAATTTTTTTCGGGATATGGTTTTGAATGCATTACACAAACCTCTATTTTTTTCAATGGAACACTCTTCATTTTATTACTTCGTTGAACTCGTTATTTTTCCCTCCAAAATGATGTATGATAATGTATAGGTAGGATGTTCAGAAATGCTAAAAAACACTAAGCATCACATAATGATGATTTCTTGTTAATGGGCCATGAATTTCCCAAGTTTCGATAAGAGGACTATTACTTTTGATTATTAAAAAAACAAATCTGATGAAACACTTATTGTGTTTTGTGTCGAAGTGACACAATAGTCAACTTCGTGCATCAACAGAGGCAAAAAAATCATCATTACGTGATGTTTTAGTGTTTTTCAGTATTTCTGAACTTTCTACCTATATAGATTAGACATCATTTTGGAGGGGAAATAATAACGAATTCAACAAAGTAATGAAATACAGGGTGTTCCATTGAAAAAAATATGTTTATGTCGTATCTTCAAAACCCTACTCCGAAAAAAAAATTGAGTACACCACTGGATTCTACGCAAAATTCTGAATAAGACGTAAGTTTTAACTGAGCATTATTACTTACAACTTCGGAGATAAAGGAGGAGTCCGAAAAGTATCAATTTCCAAAATCGCCCTGTATCTCATAAACGGAAACAGATATTCAACTGCACGACGAGCTATTTTCTTAATTTCTTTAGTCATTCGTTTCAATGACATTGGCGACACTGAAAACTCCCTACTCGAATTGCACGGCATAATTCCTAACTGAAAAACCTGTAAAAATTTATGGGTATACCCTTTCGACGATTATCAGACCCCCGAACAGTATGTAAAAAATATTAAGGTGTTAGATGATCCCCAGGGATTATCTTGAACACAAGTTGGGGGATCAAAGATGATCAAAGATGAAGTTGAACTTTGGGCAAGAGCCCAAAGTTCAACTTTTTCATTCAGCATTAGCTATTAAAACCTATACGAACGTCATTGTCTTCAAGTCGAGAGAGAATCAAAAATAAGCATATAAGGAAACAACAAATATGAAAATCATTGTTATCAACCATTCACCTAACCTAACCTTGGAGTAAGCGTTCATAATTTATATTTTTTACTGTGAATATCGACTGTTCGCTTGCAATGTACTAAAAAATCGATTAAGGTAGAAGTGTGGTAGAGGCTACGTTATGGCATAAAATTCAACCAGATGGCATTTTTCATGAGTCCGTAATCGAAAGGGATCATTTTACCCAAAGGGATCAACTCGTGCACCCTACTTATATGAAATATTCCAAATGGAAAGATTCATGAGAAGTGAAGATGTAATCCAGATTGTGCTCATGTTTTTAAATCATGTGAAGATTGAAAAATGAGAATAGAACAAATTGGTATATTTTTTCTTGAATTGAATGCTATATTGAGAAACACTATTGGATCTGTTATCCATCCTGTTCATTGGAGTTTGATAGATAATGAAAAAGAAGAAATTTTCATCTTTTCTTGACGGATAATTTCGGTTATAATTCTAAACATATGCCTGAAGATGGCCCCAATTTTGTAAGGGCCGAAACATATGTAGCAATTTTAAATAAAGAATTTGGAGCAGACACGAAAATTTCTTCTTTTTCATTTTCAACACTATTGGAGCATATTTCAAAAACAGTGGAATTGTTTTTATGTGAAGTGTTAGTGCCGATTGAGATACCCAACTTTCAGTACTCTCCTCAAGCATATCAATAAAAAATTCTGATTTCTATATATTGTTCATTATTTTTCCCCAAATATTCGATTTCCTATTGATAATAATTTACTCAACTTACTTTCTATAGGAAAAAATATTCATCTAAATAAATAAATAAATACTGATAAAGGCAGAAACCAGAAATATAAATCCAACTGGAATACCTTTGCGTTGATAGTCATACAAATAATTCTATATGGTGTCACCAAACATCCTCTTCGAGATATAAGTAATCACCAAATTGCAACATTTTTCGCTGTGAAGCGGTTTTTAATTCAATCCTTCCAACTTCCCAAACAACCGTGTCTCCAAATAAATATATATATACATAAATCTCAAACCAACCCCTGCAAATTTGATGATTGGGATTTTGAAGAGCGATCATTTCCACAAATTCACGGCTAACATTTATCCATTTGAAAAAAAAATTCTTTTTTCGTATCGTAGACATGTCAAAATTCGTTGTCACTTTATTAGGGATTCGATAGGGGATTGACTTTCGGGCATTTATAATTTAGGGTGTCCCCTAGCATTTAAAAGCTCCCTAAACGTCTGTGAAAACGAAATTGTAGCTAGGAGTCACTTAAATGTGCTTAGGTATTCCTTAAAATTTAGGGATCGTTGGTGAAAACGGGAATTACTCGCGTATTCGCGGTGTTAATATAATCTCACCTAAAGACATGAAATTTTGCACATTGGTGCTCATCCGGAACATGAGAAAGCCTATCGAATTTGGTCAGTATCGATCTGGTCGTTCCTGAGTTTTTTAAAATTTATTAGAGTTTCAATCGGCAAAGGCTCTACAATACGCATTCTTGCGTCAATTTGTGTAACTAGAGTAATTCGCGCAGAGAATTTTTTTTCTCCGAGTCATTTGTTTTTCTATCACTTTTATTGGCAACCATATCCGTTATATCGCAGTCGTCTTTAATACATTATAGACAGGAAATCATGGCAATATTTCACTTTAGTTACATATATCGTAACAGTATAAAATGCCATTAGGTGCACGTGCCGCCACTGACTTTGTTTTTCAGATGAACTGTCATCTTCAAGGTTGTTTGACTGCTTGCGCGATTCGTTTCACTTCGATTAAGTAGCGCTCACGCCTGCGCTAACGCACTGACCCGGAACTAACAGCTTACCGCGAGGTCATTTCTATTTTGGTCTTGTAATCTAAAAGGTGACTTTGTGCCGTGACTGTGAATACCAAACATTAAACTTCACGGATTTTTCCAAATTCGGTTGCCATATATTTTCGAAAAAAAATAGTGGATGAACTTTTGGTTCCTTTCTCAGAACGAGGCCATATATTCCTCGATTTTGTCCCTTCCCTTTTCTCTCAATTGCGTAGCTTCGATTCAGCAAGAATTGCAGAATTATGTAGATTGCATCCATCGAGCTTGTCGGTACTTTGCCTAACGTCCTTTATTACGGTTCTCGGAGCCGCTACTTTGAAGATAACTGTAAGAAACGCCTGATAAAAGTAAGAAAAAGGGTCGTTAGAGCTCTTTAATCGCGCTAGGTTGTTCGCGGAGAATCGCGCTTATGCTGACATCTAGTCGGAATAACAATATTGGTCTTGTTTGGAATACCAGATTTCCTGATTGTATCTGGAGGAAGCGTCGAGCTTTAGAAAGAAACTGCCACTTCACCTTGGGAGCTATGGGGCATTCAGAACCACAGAACACAAATAAGAGTTCAGAACTATTCTGGATCTGGCAGATTCTACTAGAAGAGTGATTGTGATAGTATAGTGAATCAGAAGAACTAAGCGAGAAAATAACAGGGTGATCCAATTAGTGCCGTAAAAATTATTGAAGGTTAAATATAAGCAACACATATAACAAACAAATTATTTGAAAGTCTTCAAGATCAACTTATTACGAAACAACTTATAACACCATAACAACTGAATAATATGGGAAAGTATGAGCGATGTCTGATTTTTGCCACCCAGCCCACACAATTCTTCTCCTTCATTTATTACTGCAGTTTCGTGATCAACTTTGATCACGTCTTCAGATATATGAGAAAAGCTGGAAACAACACAAACCCCCTTAAAATGACTATCAAGATCAAGAGAAAAATACAAACGGTATAAACTTACATTATTAAACAAAATTGAAATAGTCAAATTTTAAATTCACAATTCTAAACATGAACAAGAAATTTCAAGAAAACAAAAAATCTGATCTGAATGAGATATTTTTTTAAATCTGTCATTCAGATCTGGTTTCTCGACTCTTCTTGTATTCCTTATGTTTAGAATTGTGAATTTAAAATTAGACTATTTCTCGTTTTTGTTTGATAACGATTGTTTATACCATTTGTATTTTTCTGTTGATAGTCATTTCAAGGGGTTTGAAATTTTTGTATTATATTTTTGTATTGTTTCCAGCTTCTCATGTCTGAAGATGTGATCACAGTTGATCACGAAACTGCAGTAACATTATAAATGAAGGAGAAGAATGGTGTGGTAAAAATGAGACTTCTTTCATATTTTCCTATCAATTCCTACCACATAATGGATTCCTTACATAATTTAATTAAATAATAGTGTTTCGGAGGACCAGGTAAATTCAGTCAATTCCCCTGCTGGGTGAATTCTGTAAGCGTCGGAAATTCACCTGGACGATTAGTTGAAAATAGGGCACTGAGTAGTTCATGATGGAGTGTATATAAATTAATGCGTATGGCGAAAGTGAAAATAGCACATTGGTCAATTAAATTAACCGGAAACGTTAATTAATAATTATTCCGTACTCTAGAACCCTTAATTTTTCACTGCTCTCTGGATTCATATTCTCTCTGAAATTGCTCGGTTGAATCCATTCATCTTTGAAGTCTTTTCGTAAGAGAAGAGAATAAAAATTGAATTTCGGAACGTTTTTAGTCCGTCATTCCCTACGGAATAAGACATTATAAGGTTGAAAAGATCCTAAAATTAAGTCTGGGTCTTTGTCTCCCCTGGGATCACCGTAGCTTGTGTATAACAACATATTCTCATATTGGTGAGCGGAAGCCTAATCCATGTAGACTCGACTTTTTCAATACAGTACAAATTTTACATGGTAAGTAATGAGTTTAAGAAGACTCCCCAGTGATTCTCGAAAAGAAATTAATCCACAACGTGAAAAAAGGAGTGGTTGAGCGATTTCCGGACAAGATAGCAATTGGATGATGTTAATGTAGACGTAGACTGGGGAGGCTTTTTTCCCGATGTGATATTCCGTACATAACTGTATTGTACATATCTTTTCTTTATAATTAATAGCATATAATTCAAATCAAAATTGTGGGTCATCTTTCATATGGAAATAGAATAGAAAACCGAACACTCATGGAATCCATTGCCCTCACCTCCCATAAGATCATGATTCAACGACAACCATAAATATAAAACTAGCACAATTCATCACCGCTACCAATAAAAGAAGAAATAATAACCATTTGAGGAAATGCTAGATGAAAACGACCTGTCTGAAACACGTCCAGACCGGAAACTGAAGTCAGCCTTGTTCCGTTTTCCAATTTATCAATCCTGTCCAGGGCGCCAGAGCACTAATCTTTACTACTCCATTAAGGACCTGTCCCCCTTCCAGAAACCTTAAGAAGGCTCGGCATAAAACAGACATACGGGAGAATCGAGATACGAATCTAGGAAATTTTACCGTCGCTCGTAAACCTGAAGTTCCTTATTATACACTATAAACTTTGACAAATCAAGACTGATTAGTTCCGACGCTTATTCGGTCTGCTCATGTTTAATTCAGAAATATTCCAGCGGGCGTCGGCTATGATATGGAGAAATGCTGGAAGTTGTCTCTGGCAAACTCCCGGATAGTTTCGGTAAATAGGATGGCTTGGTCGGATTAATGAAGCCGTCTGGTCGGGTTCCTGGTGGTATTCGAGCGAGAAGTCTCATTTAGGACACGTATTCGTATGACGAGTGTAGTCGTCTCTTTATTCTGAGCAAAACCTCCAGGGAAAAGGGCAGACCTATTGGCAACCCATAAACTCAGTAATGTCCGAATTATCTTGAACGGTTGAAGGTTATACTTTGCCGGAACTGTGGGTTCCACAGCTTCCTATTCGTTAGATGAAAGACTTATTATACGAGATAGAAGTGAAAATTTCGATTTGAATACAGAAATGCTATGATTACTCAGCCGTACAAGTGTGCCAAGAGAATCTGCCAAGATATCTCTCACCTCCTCAGAGCATCTTCCATGAAAGTATATCGCTATACATCATTTGTTGTGGCTGGGCAGTCAATCGATCCTACTGTCCTTCTCAAATTGCGTCTAGGGTTTCAGAGTATGATTTGATGCAGAATCCAAAGCATGAGAGGTTTGTGATTTATAGAAAGATTGACTTAGCAATCTAGGTAGCATGTTATCTCAAGAATAAGATATAAGCTCTCTATTGAGCTCTCTTTTCTGTACAACAGAATTTGCATCCTCCGCAAATCTGATATAGTTGAAATTGACACCGCATACGATAAAGTTCCCATCGATGACGGAACATTCCACCCACACCATAAGAAGTCAGCAATTCCATGAGAAACCGATGCTACAAATGTCAAAAGCATTAGAAACATCCAAATAAAATTCTTCTTAATTCTCACCAGATCTTCCCTCTGACGAAATTCTCGCAACACCCATGACACCTCCTTTCATCCCCTAAAACGTCAAAAACAACCTCAGTCGCCCCCTGAATGCTCGAATATCGTAAAATAATCACGTTCTAATCCCGTCTCGCGATAGATTTCTTTGTACGTCGAGCTGGCATCTTCGAAATTGATGAGACCAACAAAAACGCCGCCTCTCCATTCATACCACCTACTCCAATCGATCCAACGATTGTTTCACACAATGGAGGACTCTTCCTTCTTCCTTCCCGTGCTGGAGCGGCTTCATTGAAACTAATATTGAATTTTAGCGACAGTCGACTCTCGTCAGCTTCCGACAATCGAAGTTATTAATTAACTCTACCGAACTGTCCATCCGTGCTTGGGTAATAATGATCGAGATGGCGATCGTTACTAGTACCTAATAGTATTATTGCACCTTCTGCAGTATAATTTGTAAATGTTCAGACTGTTTTAGGGACCTTCTGCTCAATGCCTTTGAGTAATTCAGTTGGGTCCGGATGTATTTCCCTCGAAATTGCGATATAGAGCTGAAGAAGGTGGACGTTTCCCGATCCATACATTCACTATTTTCAGAATTCTGATGAACCTCAGCAAATGAAATAGCCTCCAGAAATCATTTTCTGTACATTTTACCAAACCGTGATGTCACTCTTGTTCCAGAACTCTTCTAGTATATCTACTTTAATATCAACTATCCCAAACATTAATCACAGTGGCTGCTTTTCCGGTATATTCGTTTCCCCTTATCCTCCTTGTATTCGCTAGATCTACATTGTCTCAGTAGATTTCTGGGGTTCAAAATGAACCTATTTTTATATAGGAATTCCCCAAAACCTGAATTGTCAGAAAGTTCCAACTGTTTTCTGTGGTATTTTTGGAAAACATTTATGTCCTTCGTCAAAACGAATCCGAAAAAGATCCAGTTTCTTCAACATGATAACGAATGAGAGGATAGGTAGCGTTGGAAAAGGAAACGATGATTGATCAATAAGAATAGAGCCGTGTTTTGCGTTGTCATCGTAAAAACGGCTTGACCGATTTTATTCATTATATAATTTTCGTAAACCTTTCTCATACTTCTTAGGGAGTTCTCAGGGAAAAAGTGGCCTAGGAAAAGCCAAAAACAAGTGGAGAACCTCTTTACAACTGTTGTTAGTTGACAAGTGAACAAAAGTCAAGGGCGGCTCGTCAGAGGATTCGAACTCGTGAAAATGTAGCATGACATTTAGCGTAGGTGGCGCTATACTGCAATGTGTGTTGCATATTAGAGGAGGCTATTCGGCAATTTGACTCCGCCAACGGCGTAAAGGCGGAAACACATTATTAAAACGCGACGCGAGATGACGCGTCTGGAACGGGTGAATTGTACGCGCGTGGCGTCGCGTCGGGTGTCAATAGTATGATTCTGGTGTATAGAAAACAATACATTTGATTCGACTCAACACGTATCACGTTTCATCGGGTCGCGTCGCGTTTTAATAATGTGTTTCCGCCTTAATTCACGCGATCGACGTACGTTCACAGTTCTCATATAAGCTTGCCGACTGACTAGGAATATTCGAGCTTTCAAAAGGGCAAAGGAACTCCGTTGGCTATTTATGACTTCATTTCAATTTAACGGCTTCGTGGTAAACTCGAATTCTGGAATCTTTGTGATTTTGCTGTCAGGAGTTAATACTGAATAGAAAACACAGGATGTCCCAAAACTAGTGAATCAAACGTCACACCACGATAGAGTAGACCAAATAATATTGACTGACACCAATATTAGTTCAGCGAGAATGTACCGTTTCCAAAACAATCAGAATTTTATGATAATACCTAAAGTTGCCGATTTTCGAACTATTTTTTTCAATCACAGGGCCAGTTTGTGACGAAGGATAGCGATTTTGAATCAAATTAATCCTAGATTATTGTTTTATCACACCTAATTAAAATTATTCCAAGTAGTTAATCGAACACTCAAGTAAATATAAATTGAAACAATTGTTTTTTCTACATAATTTTTATTACTCAGAATGAACCCCATCTATAGGGGTGATAATATGGGCGAAAAACGCCGTCCTTAATCACAAATTGGCCCTGTGATTAGAAAAATAGACCGAAAATTGGCAATTTCAGGTAAGTTTTTTTGGAAACGGTACATTTTCGCTCAGCTAATGTTGGTGTCATTCGATAGTAGGTATTTGATCTACTCTATCGTGGTGTGACTTTTGATTCACTAGTTTTGGGACACCCTGTATAATGGTTGGCATAAAGGATTTCGGGAAATAACTTCAGTCGACTTGAATATCCTGGGGAAAAATTCTTCTCATCTCCACTCTGGACGATTCGTTCTCGGTGGACGATCAAATTTATTCTGGAATCCATTTACGAAGAAAATTGATTTCAGAAAAATCTCATTTTTCATTATATTGAAAGAATATACTTGATTAACTTCTTATACTTGAATCCATTGCTCATCAAAATTTTAGCCTTCTCGGTTCAAATGACCACGATCCGCCACTGAACATGTCTCAATATTGATCTTCCTCAAAGTTTAGCATTTTGGCTAACAATTAATTATTTCGAGTCGGAGTAACTAGTAACTGATAAATATGAAACTGAGGATTAATTTGATGGTTGATGATTTAGTTGATTACTCTGGATACTTATTTTTACATTTGAATATCTTAAAAATTTAGCGAAGCCCCCCTCCGACCTCTCTCTAGTCGACGCTCCTGACCAGCTCCGGTAGCCACGTATAGTACCCCGATTCTGCGATGCGCTAATTGAACGATGCAGCAGCCCCACTCTCGGTGTTTTTCAGAAGGGGAAAACTACATATTACACATTTTCTTATTCTCTTTGTTCACTTTGTTGAATCGACTTCTCAATGTTCTCTCTTAGATTGTTGTAAAACTTCTTTTAACTGTTCACCTAATTCAAGTAATTATCTGTCTAGTCTTCTCATTCGATTCTAGTGTTGAATTGTTCTTCTCAAAAGGCAATATACAATCAGTCGTCTCAAAGTTATTAATTTAACCATTTTCATGTTCTTTTTAGTATGAATGAAATGTGTCCACGTGTGAATTATTTCAAAATCTTCAAACAGATTTATAATACTTACTAGTATGTCAAATCATTCATTTGTCTGCTCAGAACTATGTATTTAACGGCCGGTTTCATTATCAAACCGAAGGTACCTTTAATTTTGAAGCCTCCTTTAACCCTACTAAAAATGACACTAAAGGAAGCTTTAAGCTTAAAGAACTTCAAATTTGATCATGAAACTGGACGTTATTGTACTTTATAATTTACATAGATTTTCAGACATCTCTAGATCTTCTCACATGAAAATGGGTATGTAGTACCAGGATTTAATCTTTTCAAGTCTTTCTCATTGTTAGTGAATGCTGATTTATTGTCTACTCAAGCTATTTTCTTTCTTTGAATCAGTTTATTTCATTTCTCAGTCAACTCAATTGCCTGCTCAATTACTCATGACTAATTGCTGTTGTCGAGTTTAAGATTAATGAATCCTCATGTTCTCCAGGGTGGACCCTGGATTTAGTAGTTTTCCTTCAGAACACGATGTGAACATCTCACCTATTCTTGCATTCTCAGATTAATTATGATTGTTCTTCTCATTTTATTAATTAATTTTGATCTTCTCATTTCATTGTAATATTCTTCTCAGATTAATTCATTTTTCTTTTCTCATTTGAACTTGTACGATTCGTGCACTGCTCCTACTTGTATCATAATTATTGGCCAACTCACATTTAATGTATTTATCTCTCCTTGTTGATCAGTCTTAGACAATGTAGTTTCACCTCTGGCCTATTTCACTGTTACTCTCAGTCTTCTCTTTAAAATTCATTATCCTAACCTTCTGTTTTTCTGATGGAATAAATAGGCAATCACGCTCTATCACTGTGTAAACGTTGTGTTAATATTAAATTTATTGAACTCCTCAAAGTCTGAGTGTGACCTCAAGTGACTCCTCATTTGAACTGCTCTAGATTATCTCTTCATTTTAGTTTGATAATGTCTCTCTGAGTCTATAGATATTGTTAATATTTGTTTTTTATTACTGTATTAGCTTCATGCTGGTGACTTGTTAATTTTATGATTGTGAACGATATACAATAAATGTTTTCATACCATCTTCAAGTCAATTATCTTGTCATACAGTCTACTACTCTTTTTTGACAAAATCATACCACCCTCGATTTTGAACAGAATACGAGATATAAGTACAATAGGTTTTGTCAATCATTTACAGTCATTAAACACTGGAGCTAAAGCGAAACCCTTGTTCTATAGCTACTTACAATTTTTGAAACTCTCTCTCCTTCTTAAAACAAACCCAGTATGATGGTTAGATATGCATAAGTTGTTGCCATGCCTTATTATAATTATGATAATCAGAACATTTTCTTAGAATCTGATGAATGTAGGAAAGAAGCAGTTTTGAATAAAAATACACGGAAATGTCAAGATCTTGAAATCGTGAAATGAACATAATTCACTCCTAATTCCCGAAAGAAGCATCTACACTCTAGCGAAGTTCAAAGATTAGAAGCTTACCTAACTTTCTAATCTTTGATTGTTTCAAAATAATCTACCATCCTCCTATCGCCGTCCCTGGTTCAGTGAAGTAAGTAGGGACATTGTCCCTGACTGTTCGACTTATCGGGGGTGTTACAGTAACCCTAGCAATCTTGAATGATGGAGATCTGGGGACCGAGTTAATCGGTTTTGGTCGAATTTCTACCCCAACATATTTGGCGGGAGCTTAAGAACTAGGGGACTGGTGAGATGTCGACGTATTTAGGTCACGGATAGACCGCCTCCTTTTCTTTACTGCGATCGTTTTCGATGGTCGCTAATTTTATCTTTGAATGTCAAGACTTGAACTTGAAATACAAAAGTATTATTTTGAATGAACAAGAATAAACTTTTTTAACAAAATAAAATAGTAGTAATGATTTTCAATAACAACAACACGTGTTTCGCTATCATAGTAGCATCTTCAGGGTGGGTGAAAGTAAACTGAATTATTTCGTACCGAACAATCTGATATACATATGGCAAGCAATTAACCCTACATCTAATTATCTAGAGATGATAATAGTAATTACCAGAATATTCAAAACAAATATAGAGTAGGTACAAATCGGACAATCTGTCGGTAAATATAGAAATGAAGATCGAATATTTTCCAAAAGCTCTGCTTGGGGTACGAAAGGGTGAATTAATATTTTAAAACAATTTTTCTCAAGAACAGCTCAAAAGCATGTTCAGTTTGTTTTCCGCTACCAAAATAGCTTGTTGTTCCCCTACCGTAAGAGTTCCTACAAAGCCCACAAGAATTCTCCTTTTTCAATTGTACCTTCGGCTCAATAAACTTGAAGTATTTTTACCTCATCAACGGCAATTTCTTTTATTCAACGAAAGACTGAAATAAGGCTTCATAAAACTTTCGATTTCGAATCCCCAAACAAAGCAATTATATCCGAGAATACAAGAAAAAATGTTCCAATTCGCAGAAGCGAATGGAACAAAATTTAAAGTGCTGACTGTACCCTAATTCAATTATTATTCTTGTTTCTGGAGCGAAATTGTTGGTATCTCCAGCAGCTGTTTCAATTTCAATTGATTTTCTAATTACATCCCTCAAGTTTGGATTCGAATCGCTGTTCCCGAGATGAACTCAATTCAAATATTGGATGGAGTAGTCTTGTTGCTTTGTGATAAAATTTATTACGAATACGAAGAGAATGAAATTTTTTATGATGCAGCGTCAGTAACAGTAGAGTAATACAGTTGTATAACATCAACAGAATCACAACTACATAAACCATTCAATTATTTTTCGTCTATATTATATTTTTGGGTTCGATTCATTCATATAAAAAATATCTTACTGACTGACAATCTTCAGTTCATTCCATCTCCTTAGCAACTATTTCCACGATACATTTAGCACTCATAGATTTTGGTATTTACAATTTAAATTTTAAAGGAACTGGACCATATCGATTCCCCTGAAAATTATTGACATTTGAATTAAAAAAAAAATGCAAATGGAAATAAATTTCAACGATTTTTCATTGTCCACATTGTCTTCCTACACTTTTATTATATCCTTACAGTTTTCTTTCTCTTTTCCAATTTTCGGTCCATTGTATTTTCGTCCCCTATCACCTCCATATCTCCTAATTGAATTTCCATTCAGATCTCCATAATTTGCTTTCTTCCAGTGCAAATCATCATTAATAGTGTCCATATCAGTTATTTCTATTTCAAATTCTAACTTCTCTTTTTCCTCTGTAATCCTCTGTTTCTCGAAGTCTTTCCAATCCTTGTTGGTATTATTGTTGGTTCCTATTTCTAATGTCTTAAAATTCATTTCACAATTCTCTACTTTATCGTCGAATTCTTCCAATGCGTTGTTCACAATTATCTCCAAATTTTCCTGTGTTTGTTCCATTTTGTCTTCGAAATCATCTTTTCACTCGCCCTGTTCTTCAATCTTGTCTTCATGGTTCTTTTGCAAACTCTTTTGTAATCCCTATTGTTTGTTCTTTCAGTTTTTCTTCTATTTTTCTGAATTTTTCCCTAATTTCTCTCTTTAATTCTTCTCGTTGCTCATTTTGTCCTTCCATCTTCTTGGTCTGTTCAATCTTCTTGATTTGTTCATCAAGCTTCTTGGCTCGTTCATCAATTTTTTAGTTTGTTCCATTATCATTCTAATCATTAATTGTATTTTCTCATGTTCTTCATTAATTCCTTCACCTTTTCTTCTCGATTCCATCACATGCGTAGTCATTCTTATTCTAATTGATTCAAAATTTGAATACCTATCACGTTGGGCGCCAATTGTTATGGTCTGTTGATGCTGTCTTTTCTTTATTAATTGAAATTTTCACTTAACATCAACAGAATCACAACTCCATAAACCATTCAGTTATTTCTCGTCTATATTATATTTTTGGGTTCGATTCATTCATATAAAAAATATCTTACTGACTGACAATCTTCAGTTCATTCCATCTCCTTAGCAACTATTTCCACGATACCTTTAGCACTCATAGATTTTGGTATTTACAATTTAAATTTTAAAGGAACTGGATATATACTTCAGCATTTTTTCATTGGGTCAGGTCATAAAAATCCAAACAATCTGAGACTGTTAGAAAAATCCACTATTTTCATACGCAAAACACATATGAATCTTGAATGGATCGTGGTATTATGTTTTTTTATTGTGAGAAGGTTCTACCTATTTCAGTAGGTAATATGAATGGATCACAGTAAGCATCTCGATATGTTCATTAATTCTATATAAATATTGAATTGATTTGGTCATTACTGAAAACCCATAACTAAACTGAAGATCTGAATAACATAAAAATAACTATTGGAAAGTTTTCAAATTTCAATAAAAATGCATTATTTCTCTTTCATACCGTTCTACTGTTCTATCAAAGAAAATAGGTCCCGCAATTTGCCTTTGACTGATGCATTGGTACCGAATTCAATTTTTTTTTTATGCTACAAGGGTAGGTAATCAACTTTTTCAATTTTCTGATAACATGTCAATCTTTATGGAAACAAATTCGTGTTTTTTTTCCTAAATCATGGAGCTTCTGTCATCATATTTTCATTAATGCTGAATAACTCTGAGGTTTTCTTCTTGGTCGACCACAAAACTTTGGAAAAATTGATAATAATCTACAGCAGCATTGGGATATTCCTATGAAGTCGCTGGAACATTTAAGAATATTTCCACTCCATTATTTTTTCCCAATTTTTGAAGTAGGATTCAATAGCAAATGCTTTTTACACGGCAGTTAAAGCCATCATTACAATTCGCTGATAATTTTAATTCAACAGCAATCCAAAGTGCTAACTTGACAGTTCACCTAAAAAATAGTACAGTACTAGCTGAGAATAACGTTCAGATACGATATATCGAAGTTTAAAATTCCATAGCCTACTTGACGACGAATTTTTTTGAACGCACGTTATCATCGGCCAGAACCTGAGGAGTTAATCTAGGTACCTGAAGAAATGTTACATACAAAGATTATAGAGTTAGTTAACCTTACCTAACTCTATAATCTTTCGTTACATGAATGGGCGAACTGGTGTTGCTGTTGAGGACGATATCTCTGAAATATCCATTCCGCTTCACTATTGCAGAATTCAGGTATCGAAATAAATGTTATTTCCAGTAGAGACTCTATCAAATGACATCCTAAAAAACCGCCTAAGTCCTTTTTCTGAAAAGTATTCCGAAATACCCGAAAGATGCGAGTAGAAAACGTTCTCACCCGAAGAATTGGAAGGCGGAATTAACGACATCGGAAGCACAAACATGAGCGTATCATTGGACTGGTCATTCACGATTGGAAATTACAGTGGTGTGTCGTTTTTTCTTCAAGAGAAGAGAGCAGAAAGATGGTCAAATATTCTGAAAGGATATATTTATATTTTTTTTGACGTCGCTGTTTTGAGAAAAAAATGTTCTCCTTTTTCGTCGGCTCAGCCCGTATACGATGAGGGCTGGTAAACAAGAGCGATCAAATTTAATATCCTCTACGACCATCCTCTGACCAATTCAACGCGTATTATTCAGCTCTCATTAAATTCGAATCAAAAACCTTGCCGAGTGGAATATGCCGGTCTAAACCTCATCCTATGCCTGGTGATTAAATAATTAATCCGGTAAATCCGAGACCGCAACCGAAAATTGCGAACCGGAATTTTTAGGTATATCATTTCGGTCTGCGGATTCCAGCTCATGTTTCACCGTGCTTTCTGGATATATTCGAGGAATGCGGCTCGATAAGTATCATTCGAATTCGTAAATACAATGTAATTGCGGAATTCCATTCGATATCAATCGGTTGCAGGCTTTCGTTAGAGGAAGGATTAAAGGATATCTCTTTTTCATGAATAACTGCACTTAATGCGCCCTCTACATTTGTATATTTTCTCCTGTGAATCGTGGTAGCGATTTTTGGTGATTTTGTTCGTACAAATTGCTCCAAATTCGAGCGTTTTTTTTTTACTTCGGCTTTAGCAGTATACGTAATCAAACCCTACACTTCTCAAATAGTGGATATTCGAGAAAAAAATTACTTTTTGCTCTTCAATCAAATTTTCAGTATCAGTGTACATAACAGGGTATCTATCCCAAATTGCTTGATTTTGGCTGTTTCTGGTATAGTCCGAAAGCTGGCGACGAAAATCGGCAAGAGTTTTGTAATTTTGTATTTTAATATTAGTTAGTTTTGGTGGTGTATATGAGTCAGCACCCACTCTCAAGCCCAGGTAGTGGAACAACTGGCGGCGACGCTCTTTGATTTATGTAAAATTACAATATTCGTACTTTGGGTGACTGCTGGCTGACTATTTTATTTTCAAATAATATATGATATTTGAGCAATAAATGCTTTTTCAGCCATTACAAATCTCTTGAAATGACATCGTTAAGGCAGCAACTTCTGTGCGGTACTGGGTACTGGCCCACCGCTTTTCACTAAAATATGGTCTGACCACTTTCTCAAGTTTTCTGTTCTATAAACAAGCCGAGTGACTATTTTCAATCATTACAAAATACTTGTAGAGTACGTAATTTTAATATACCTACATCAAAGCGCGTCGCCGCTAGATGTTCCACTACCTGACCTTGAGAGTGGGTGCTGACTAATGTACACCCTCAATACTAAACCATATCATTGAGTATTAAACCCACCTTTAATACTCAATGACCATAATAATATATAATTATGAGCCATTACAAACTCTTGCCGATTTTCGTTGCCAGCTCTCGGACTAGTACTTCTAGACCAGATAGGGAAAAACGTTAAAAGAAGTACTGGGCTCGATTTTCGTGGAAGGTCCTTTAGTGGAAACCGTTTCAGGATATCTTCATTTGCCTTGAATATACAGGGTGAAGCTTTAACTCGTACACATATTTCAACAGTAGATTCTTGAGGTCAAAAGATACACTTTTTTTACCATTTTTACCGAATCGGCTCGGTTTGAAAGATACAGGCTTTCGAAAAACCATGCATAAAAAATTTTATTATAAGATTCATCTCACAAAATGTTTTATCGAATGAAATAAATTTCGGAAGATAGTTTTTCACCTATTTGATTAATTTTTTGTCAAACACAAGATATTACCCACGTCTTCCAGTTTTCCCATTACGACCATTACGTATCATAAAAATACCAAAAATATTCAAAGAACCCAACTCTTGAAACTGAGTTGGAAGCTATATAATGAATATTTGAACGTTTTGTAAAATAAAAGTATTTTCATATTTTCTCGAATAATGCGCCGTTTTCGACTAATTCGATGTTAAAAATAAAAAAGTTCTGTAAAATTTGAAAAATTGGGTACTTTGGTTGAATACAACTATGTTTAAAAGAGCCACAGATATGAGCTCACAGATTTAGCTGGTTATCTTTTCTTCTTGAAGTGCCTATCCTCTATGGATGATGGCTATCACATTGGTCCAAATAACTTTATTCACTGCCGCTCTGAATAGAGCTGTCGATGTCATTCCAGTCCATGTTCTTAAATTTCGCAGCCAGGATATTCGACTTCGCCCTGCTGACCTTCGGCCCTCTATTTTTCCCTGCAGGATGAGCTGGAGAAGGTGGTACTGAATGTAATTTTATTTTAAGTCAATTTGGTATTTCGTTCCAATATATTTCACTAAGGGTGGCGAATGACGGTCATAGGAACATTATATGCAGTTTATTGTTCAATCAGCAACGTTTCGGCTAATATGTAGCCTTTATCAAGCTAAAATATGAAATGTTTTTAGATCAATGTTACAAAATCAGAATTACAAAACATAAAAAATAAAAAGATGTAAGACATTCAAAGAACAACAAAAAGCCATCAATGGTGAAGGGACTAACCTTCAGAACAAATCATCAACAATTTAATTTAAAAAAAAATTCATTGTCAGAAAAAACAAAGTCATGAAGAGTTACGACAAATCAGGATAGATCATCAACAACCAAACGATGTGGCGCGACTGAAAGAAATCACTCAATTGTACAATCCAAATCAGTCTAACAATCAACAATCTTATCAAGATGACATATTAAAACTCCTTCTGAACCAATTCTTCTCGAAATCTAATATTTCAACATTATCAAAATCAAAATTATGTTCACACATTCGAGCGTGTGCTGATAATGCTGTCGACTCTTTTGATCGCAAACAATCCCTCCTACGTTGATCCACCCTGTTTTTTAAATATTGTGTCGTCTGTCCAACATAGACTTTATCACAATCACCACAATTTATCTTGTAGATCAAACCTGACTTTTCTTTTTAAAACAGGGTCTTTTAATTTGGTAAAAATTCTGTTCAGAGTGTTATAGCAGTAGGGTGAAATATTAGAACAGTACGGACTCATGTCCCTCACTAGATCTTGATAGAGCCCTGATATGTACAAAAGTCTGGACCAAGTTGGGACAGTGGAAGACGATGCACCATTCACTTGGATCATAATGCTGTTCGAAGAAGAAAAAAATATTCTATTAAACAATCTCTTGGATATCCATTTTGTTGTAATATGTTTGATTGAGATTTGAAATTTTTTTCATGGAAAGAAGGGTCACTCAAATTCGAAATTCTATGCTTAATGGACTTAACGATGGCAGTCTTCTGCGACCTGGGATGCATCGACTGGTGGTTCATCAACCTGCTCGATGAAGTAGGTTTCGAGTATAGATCGGTTATTATTCTATTATTAAGACGGATTAACCAGACATCTTAAAACGGAATCCTATTATCAACTTCCAACTTAAACGTGAACTTCATGTCATGAAAACTATTAAACAAGTTCAGTGTCTCATCAACTTTGTCACGTGGAATACACATAATGATGTCATCAACATAAACATGTATAAAAGGTACCAAGGAATTATAGGACTGATTTGGGTGGACTGAATTCTACATACATATTTGAATTTAATAAATAGAATAAGAACAAGACCGTAGACATATTGTTTTTTAGATTATGTGTAATGTATATTAGACCGACCTGTCCATTTTAATATGTCATCTTGATAAGATTGTTGATTGTTAGACTGATTTGGATTGTACAATTGAGTGATTTCTTTCATTCGCGCCACATCGTTTGGTTGTTGATACTCTATCCCGATTTGTCTTTTAACTCTTCATGACTTTGTTCTTTCTGACAATGAATTTTTTTTTAATTTAATTGTTGATGATTTGTTCTAAAGGTTAGTCCCTTCACCATTGATGGCTTTTTATTGTTCTTTGAATGTCTTACATCTTTTTATTTTCTATGTTTTGTAATTCTGATTTTGTAACATTGATCTAAAAACATTTCATATTTTAACTTGATAAAGGCTACATATTAGCCAAAACGTTGCTGATTGAACAATAAACTGCATATATGTTCATATGACCGTCATTCGCCACCGTTAGTGTTATTTTATTTTCCCAGGGATGGCACAGCTAATTATGAAACTTTGAAATTGTATAGCAAAAAGTGTTTCCCATTTATAGACAGCTCGGACAACGAGAATAAAACTCTATGGAACATTGAAAACAACTCTGCTTGTAAAAAAATAAGAGCACATGACCCAGTAGATTTACATGGGATGCAATACGATAGTCCTTCAGTACCAGATGGCTTATTTGCCAATAACTTCACCACAATGGCTGAAGCTAACTTGAAAAACTGTTATGGAGATGACTTTGTCTGTGTCTTGTACTACACCTTTAGTTGATAATACTTTCTATTTCTATCCAGTTACCAAGTTCGAAGTCCTAGATGCTATAAAAAATTAGAAAAATAAGAAATGCATAGGGCTACATTTAATTCATTTTGAACAAATGTCACAGCTTGGGGTTCAGGGTAATATTATTCGATTGGTTGCGTAGCTATCTCAATCAGAGAACTATGCTAGTTAAGGTTTATTCCACTTATTGGGCTAAATTCGATATCGTTAGTGAGGTTCCCCAAGGCTCCGTGCTGGGACCACTATTTTTCTTGCCATTTATAAATGATTTAGCTATTCACTTAACGCGTTTTTGCTTGTGATCTTCGCAGATGACACCACAGTCGTGGCCTCCGCGCGGAGTTGCGCGAAACTTTGATACGCGTGCGCGTCAATTATGAGCCAGTTTGTTGGTTGGTGTCGGTCAAACCGGGTAGTGGTAAATGTCAATAAAACTGTTTGCACTCACAAGAAATCATACTGTTGACGCTTTGCACATTCATCACTCAAACCTCATGATTACATCTGCAGTCAGTAGTAAATTCTTGGGTATATATTGAAATATACATATACCCATGGAACCTGAGTTTATTGATTCAGGTTTATTATAGTATTGTTTACAGTACACTGTCCTACAATATCTTGCTCTGGGGTGACTTTACAGACTTTAATAGAGCTTTCATCGGACAGAAGCGTATCATTCGACGTATTTTCCACTTAAGTTCTTGTACATCCTGCAAGCCAAGTTTAATTGTGAATAATTTGTTATTACTTCCATGTATTTATATATTCAAGTGTTGACTTAAGCTGAACAAAATGAAAAGAACTGGACCAAATTGTCGAATGAACATGAATATGGTTCTAGGAATCAAGATATTATAATTACACCTAAACCTAGAACTCGTAAGTTTGGGAAATCTCCAATTTACCAGTCCAGTACCAAAATATATAATTATCTTTCTAAATTTCTGAAATATCTCAATGGCTCAGCATTTAAGAATAAAGTAAAACAATTATTGTTATCCAAATTTTATTGGCTGTGACTAGAGTCCCGACTCGGGACTCGAGTCCAGTCCAGTCATCAAATTCGGGACCGATATTCGGTCTCGAATTCAACGATGCACTGCACTGGTGCATTGAAATTATTAAGCAGTGAAGGGAGTAGCGGGAAACTCAATTTTCAGTACAAATCATAAGCTTATACCCAGTCAAATAGAAACAATGATTCATATTTCAATCAATATGTTGAAGTATATTTTATTTTCAAATCATAACATTTATAAAGAGAAAAAAGAGCAATCTTGAAATGAAACATCTAAGGTGAACGTTTAAACAGAACCACTACCTTTACCTTTTTGGCTAAATTCTCATACAGTTAAAATAAAAATACGTTTTATTGAGGAGCCGCAGCATTGTTTCATTATTTCGTATAAAATATATACATTTCACAAATATATTTGGCAACTTCCTTTCTCGATCACATTTTTTTTAGTCAAGAATGGGCTTAAGGAAGGGGTTCACTTCTGAAGCAAAAATTACGTCTGGCAATTCCTCTGGATCAATTTACACTGAGCAATTCTCAGCTTTCTCACCAGTTAGAATTGCATACTTTGCTACACCTTCCATTCTCAAATTTCAAAATAGTATTTTCTCCTGTCTTTTCAAGCTTGATTCAGAAAAAGCCCACACTATTTTTTTATAAGGAATCACCCTGAATTTCATCGCAACTTTTCATAAATAATATTATACGATTCGCGACCATAACCTCAAAACCCTTTTACAATTGTAGGGACTGAACAAAGATCCCGAGTAAGGCCAAGAGACTTGTTTGGTAGCTGTATTCGGGTTCGGCTTTCGGACAGTCCGAGAATGGTTCTAGAACTGCGCAGAGGATAAAATACTAGGGCGCAACAGTTTTGCGCAGTCCTAGAACAATTCTCGGACTGTCAGAAAGCCGAACCCGAATACGGTAATTGAGCCATTTGAATTCGTCAGTCGAAACTGGACACAGATCCCGAGTCGGGACTCTAGTCACAGCCAATTTTATTATCCTGTATCTGAATTTATCCAAGATAAATGACCGAAAATTGTTAATAAGGGTTGAAATATATGCATTTTTGAGTTGTCCTATACACCTTAGTGTCTTTATCAATAAACAATTTAATTATTATTTATTTATTCATTTGTTTGTATTATTTATTTGTACGAGTCAAAGACACACCCTGTATATATATAATTTTTTTTGAGAAGCTATTTTTTTATGATCTGAGAACAAGAAAACAATGCCTTGGTATTTAAAATAACGAAGTTGTTTTTTTTTCACCCCAGCACAAGAGATTAAAAAAAATTAATACACCCATCAGCGAGAAAGTGCCTGTAGAATTTTTTTATCGTTTTTCGCAAGTAAAGAAGCAAAATTTGATCTGTTTGTGTCCGATGGTCGAATATTTTTGTGGCGGAACGGGGTCAACGTCATTTGTTTTAACGGACGTATAGATCTTATTATCCTCATTCGCAGCCATGACAGAGGTAAAATATCGTGATTTGATTGTAGAACTTACTATAGCCCTCTTTGCGGAAGCCATCTTGTCCACACCGGGTCAAATGTGTCAACGAATCCAAAGAAATGCATGACATAAACCGAATGGATTGACCCACTGCATCTGTACACCAAAATTGTATTGAACATGTCCGGTCTGAAATGTCACAGCAATTAAACAGTTTACCTGACCCACCGCATGCATGACAACATCTCGCCAATGCTTTGCGGACATGGCAAAAGATCCCTTAAAGTTTCATTGATAATCTCATAGACACAATGCCGAATATAGCATAAGAGCACTACATCTACAGTAGGCCCCACCCGATATATTAAACCCCGATTTCAAGCTGTTCGTGACAGAAGGTTTTTTTTGAGCCTACAGACTTCGGCAGGTAGGATCTTTTTTGTTAATTTCACCAACATGTTGCCATTTCAGGCAGTTTAACCGTATAAAGACACTCAACTTAAAACATCAGTAGCTACTAAATCGTTTTTTTTATTTCCCTTTAAGCCCGTTTGCAACAGCTCTAGAGAATTCTCTACAAAATTCTCGCAAGAAAACGGCTGAGATTATTTTGTATGCAAGTGAAGGGAGAATTCTACCAAAAGTGCGTATGCAACGGTGAATAGTTCACGGCGCATGAATTTTCGAGTAAATTCTCCACAGAATTCTCGGCTATTGCAAACGGGCTTTATATATTATTACATTTACGCAAATTATTCACTTCATTTTTTGAGCAGTGTATTATACGCAATTATGGGCCCGAATTCGGAAAGTGAAGACCACAAATTAGATATCTTACACCGTTTCTAAGCCATGGAAAACATACAATGTGTAGAGATTCACAATCAACTTCAACAAGTTGAAAAGTAGTATTTGGCTCCAAAATAACGTTTCGTGTTTGCAAATTTTCATAATGAAATGAGTACAGATATGATTGAAAATGAGGTAAGATATTTAAGAAGTAATCTTTTCACAGTGGTGAATAAAATACTTACATTATGGCTATTAATCACTCGGATGATTCACCAAACTCGACTTCGTCTTGTTTTTGGTGAAAATCATCCACGTGAATAATAGCCATCATAATATTTCAGTGCCGCCGAATAAGTATTATCAACTTGATCCACTCAAATAGATTTTCACGACTTCTAGATATATTTATTCAATTCATCCCGCATAATTTATCCACAAAAACCCCATTCCAGCATCCCCTCCGTATACAACAGTAATCTATTTACGACCAAAATACATTTCGTCAAAAACCGCAATATTTCACTCGCCAAATCGCCGATAAATCCCGAATTATGCCCATTTTATAGTCTGTCCGACCAGCATCGGCAACTTAACTGTTCTAAACCGGATCGCAAGACATTTTACGTCTTTTTAACTTTCAATATTCCTATTTTTCGACGAGAAACAAAGTTTGAAGCGGCTTAGTATTTCATCAGATACGAGTTGGCACCATGAAATTTGCGTTGGGCTGACTCTGACAGATTGCCTTTCATTATGCAGATAAGGGCTTGGAAGGAACGTTTAACATTTTTATTTTTGCTCATTAGGTATCCCTGCAATCTCGTGGAAAAATAAGTGGAAAACGAGATTTAAATGAGCGACACTCACCTCTGCTGAATTGGTTGTAGTTCTTGATGACCTTTTCCGCGTTTTTCCTGGCGATGTAAAACCATTCTGACGTGTTGCTGAGATAATTATACTCCACTGCCAAATCCTTCACTAGAATGGTGCCTTCAGGTAATCTGTACGCGTAAGGACAAAATAAAAGATAGTCTTGATACTGATGTTGATCGTAACAATTGCCAGCAGCAAAAATATCATCGTCGAACTCCACCATGCTGAAAACTGAGGCGTGTAACAAATACTCAGATTTAAGCACTTCTCTGCCCGCATATTTCCAAAGTCTGGTGAGCATATTGGCCCTATTAACTGCAACATCAGCTTCAACCCTGAATCTTTCTTGGGCATAGCGATCCACAACACCTTCACCAAGATTCAAATCAGTACCAGCTGTGCAGTTCTCTCCCAGGAGATGCTGGGACTCGACGATCCTCAGGAATCTTGTAACAATATCTACGTTTCCAGGTCTTAAGATTTCAAACGGTTTCTCTGTCTGAAAAAGACCATCTTCATCACCATTCACATCTTCTTCATCTTCGTCGCTTGTTGAGGCGTTCTTTATGTCTTCAACCTTCTTCTTCAAGGCTCTTTCTCCAATGAAAAGCATGCTTTTATCCATGTTGTTCCAGGAGTTGTTCGAATTGACGTTTACTGTTATTTTTCTAGTTTTATTTTTGGCGGTTCCGATTGTATAGTTTTTGACGTCGGTTAGCATTTGAGGCTCGATTTTCGGTTGAGTTTCCTGGATGAATATGTCGTTATCACGAATTGGGTGAAGTTCTGAATTGTTGGATAGAAAGCTCGTCAAGGAGGAGTTGTTGAGGTAGAAATCTGTGTGCGGTTGATTCCTTAAATACCTGTTCCTCGATTTTCTATGACGGATGTTCAAGGTGGGCTGAAAGTCTATGTCCTGGGGCGAAATGATAGGTGGGATTGATAGGAGACATAGAATTTCGAATATCATTATTATAGAATCGGATTTTTCATCACAATCATTGAGAAGTCATAATTTTTAATGCTCGTACATCGCAATAAAATTTGACATCACTCGTTTAAATTTCGTTTCGTAAAGTCTGCTTAGGGCATTTCTGGCGGAAAATCTGGCAAATTCGAACGGAAAACTTTCCCAACATAGGGTGAAAGCGCTCTTTCCGGAGCGGGTGGAAAAGCACGGCTGGTAGGTGAGAAATTCGGTCGCGCACCGAGAGCAACTGAGGGTGGCGCGAAAGTTGAGATAGGGGTTTGAAAGCCCCGTCACGTGACGGCTTCCTCAGCGCTGGCGCGCAACCCAGAACTTTGCTGTTGGGAATGGTCATAGAATGGAAATTGCGCTCATTAGAATCCAGGTTTTTCCGGAAAGAATCGAGTAGGAGTTGGCTCTTCGCGAGATTTATGCTGATCATTTCCAATTATGAGGCTCGATTTATAGATTGTCAAATTTGGAGAGGAGGATATCAGCAGAACATTACATTGGTACAAATTATATATTTCAATCACAAAAAACTTGATGAAATTAAGATCGTATGGAAAGTACACTAGTACACTGCATAGAAGTAAACTGGTGCACTGATTAAAAAAATTTCAGTTGACGAATAATGTACTCCAAGTTCTGTGTATTTTTGGAACAAAGATTTGAAATGTTCGAGCGATAAAATGCATCCATTCCACAACAGGAAAAATAACAAACCAGTCAATCGTATGAAATCTCTGAGTTTTCCCCACTATTTTCCGAAAAAAGCTTGGAAGTCTTTTGGAGCAATATAATCTCAAAGCGTTAATTGTAAATTTTCTTAAGGCTCGAAATTATCCGATTCAGAAAGTTATTTCTAGGAAAAAACGAGGAATGTCTATTTTGATGTAATATCTGTGTTCGTGCCAGGGGTGAATGAATCGATAGACTATTAATCTACTGGCTAGCTAAATCTGTCAGTATAAGGGTGAGTCTTTGACTCTTACAAATATTTCAACAGAAGATTCTTAAGATCAGAAATACTTTTATCCTTTACCGTTTAGTCCTAATCGGCTAAGGTTGAAAGATACAGACTGTTGAATCATCATATCAATAATAAACGGTTTTATAGAATGAAATGAAATTCAGAAATTCGGAATATAGATTTTCATTTACAGCCGTTCTCAATAAACCTATACTTCATTCACTTTTATTTTAGCAGTCGATTGGCCATGGAAATTTGACACATTTCACTCTGTATAGTACAAAAATGTGGGGTTATGAAGCTTGTCAAAACATTACCATTGGTAACCATTCTAAAATATATCTACAGATATATCATAGAAACGAAATCACATGCATTTTCTATATTTAGTAACTGAAACAATGGATAGATAGGATTATTGAAAACGGCCGTTATTCGGTTAATCTTTTTCGAACATAAGATATCACCCAGTTTCCTCAATATATGAAATTGAAAGAATCCAACTCTTGAAACTAAGTTGGACTCTATATCTAATGAATATTTGAACGTCTTGTAAAATAAAAGTATTAATTTCCTAGTATAATGCGCTGTTTTCGAAAAATAAGGTACTCTGACCGAATGCAACTCTTTTTAAAATACCAACCAGCTGCACGCGATTTCTGTTCGTGGGTGTTTCCTCTTATTTCCACTTATCTTTCCTTCGTTGTTTTCTTGTGTCAGTGTGTCATATTTAGGTCTTCATTGTTGATTTTCATTTTATTTTTATTCATTTTGACATGTAAATTTGGCCATACCTCTTATATAATCTATTTATTTAATCTATTTACTATTAATCCCTTTAAAATTTGTTAAATCTTCTACATTTTATACCACTGTTCATATCATTTTTCTGAGAATTTTCTTTATCTGTCTCGTATTAGTTTGAGACCTGAGTATTTCAAATGCCTGAAGATCATGCCATTTTTGAAGGGAACGAAACATATGTAGCAAGTTTGAAATTACAATTAAATTGGAGACTACAGGCAGAATTTATTTATTATTAGTTACTCTTCGAAAGTGTCACAGATTCAGCTAGTTATTCTGAAGGTCATTTTGTTTTTGTAGGGGTTGCATAGCTCATGAAATGGCAAAAAATGGTATTGAAAAAAGTGTTTCTTTTGACCTCAAGAATTTACTGTTAAAATATTTGTACAAGTCAAAGACTCACCCTGTATAGTAGGCCTGAGATAACAAAGTATAGTATATATACAGAGTGACTCTTTGACTTTTTTTCCTGTACCACTTTTTCTGATTCGGCCCTGGTAAAAAGATATAGCCATATAAAGCTATGAGCTATGCCAACCATAGAAAAACAAAATTACCTTCAGAATAACTAGATAAATCTATGACACTAAACATCTGTGGATCTTTTAAACAGAGTTGTATTCAGCCAAAGTACCTAATTTTTCAAATTTCTCAGAGACTTTTTAATTTTTGAACATCAAATTACTCGTGAACGGCATATTAAGGTAAGCGTCCACAGTTCCGCATCATACGCAATGCACGGATCGCATCAAAAGTATTTTAGAATGCTTTGTATAAAAACTCATATAAGTGCGTTGCGTACGATGCGAAACTGAGCATAGACGCTTAATTTTATACGAGCAAATATGAAGAATCATTTTTCTTACAAAACTTTCGAATATTCATTAGGTATTCGAAGAGTTGGGTTCTTCGAATTTTTGGTATTTTTAAGGTACATAATGGTCATAATGAAAAAACTGGAAAGCATGGGTGATACTGATATCTTGTGTTCGAAGAATATTCATCAACTAAATGAAAAACTATATTCTGAAATTAATTTCATTCATTAAAACCGTTTGTGAACTGAAAATAACATTTTATTATGGTTTTTCAACAGTCTGTATCTTTCAAAACGAGCCGATTCGGAAAAAATGGTAAAAAAAGGGTTTCTTTTGACCTCAAGAATCCACTGTTACTGTTGAAATATATATTCTTTCAAATGTCAGCGATACATTTTTAGTTATCAAACAATATAACATATGTATGAGTTTCAGCAAAGGTAAGTGTAACGGGGTACCATACAATTTGGAGTATGATACAAGAGCTTAGAGAAAAACCTCAGTAAAAAAACCCTGTCTCCTCGTTAGAAGTGTTGTAGTGATGACATATTTGTTTACAGAATAAGCTTTTGATCCTGAAGGGCTTCTTTTCCATTGATATAAAAATTTCTTTATCCTCTTTCTTTCGAAATAATATCTGAAACAAAGAAACAGAACCGAAAAGGAGAGAAGAAGTGAATAATAGAACTTTCATCAAACCTTATTTGAAGACTTGATGATGACTGAAGAAAAAAAAATTATCATAGGTACATAAAAAAAAATATCATAGGTACATACATAATTTGTCCCTCAACTGCACTAGGAGGAATATCATCTCAGCATCAAAAATCTACTGCTGATCTTGGTGGAGGATCATCCTCGTCGTTATAGAAATGCCTTCAATACTCAAATTAATAAGAGTCAAATCTTTCTTATGACTGGAAGGGTCTATCGACCAGGTCCAGTCTTCATAATGATGATTCTTCTGTTCTTCAGTTGTTCGAGGAACGCCTTATGTTGGGGAATCATCTAACATAGATATACGATGGATACTCCGAATATATATATATATATATATATATATATATATATATATATATATATATATATATATATATATATATATGCAGCGGGACATATGGGGACCGAATGTATATAACGTATGGACCGTATATATTGATATACATTTCGATTTGGAGGTGTACATTACTATTCATTTGTCTATGTATATTGTGGAAACGAAATTATATCGATATTTCTGTTCTGTATATGTTGCGTAACATATGGGAACCGACAGAAGTATATGCAGCGATACTTATTGGGACCGTATTGTGGGGAATGGCGTAGTAAAATAAACATAGTTCAAAAGATAATTACTGGGACCTCGTTGTGACCTTGTCATTATCGATTAAAATTCTGCAGTTGTATTCATGTTGAATTCAAGTTTTTATTGAAGTAGAGAAAACTTGGATATGGAAAATTAGTTCAGATTGCAATTTAAAATTTTCTCAAGACAATTTGATTGACATAAATGAAGAACTTATATCTGTATATTTGAATTTCAAATAATCGAGCATATGGAAAAAAAATTGTTTTTGTTTTGATGAATGAAAAAAATTTCACCGCCTCCGCGATAACCGAAATGGTTTCCATACCATTTGTTTCGGAAAAAGAACGTAAAACACAGAATGTATTTCTTATTGAGAAATGCTTTTTTCGTAGTGATAACTGTATGTCCATATTCAATAATATTTTGGAGAGAATATTCGGATGTATGCTATACATTACCATTCATTTGACTAGGTATATTTTTGAAACGAAATTATATCGATATTTCTGTTCTGTATATGTTGCGTAACCTATGGGGATCGATAGAAGAATATGCAGCGATACTTATTGGGACCGTATTGTGGGGAATGGCGTAGTAAAATAAACATAGCCCAAAAGATAATTACTGGGACCTCGTTGTGACCTTGTCATTATCGATTGAAATTCTGCAGTTGTATTCATATTGAATTCAAGTTTTTATTGAAGTAGAGAAAACTTGGATATAGAAAATTAGTTCAGATTGCAATTTAAAATTTCCTCAAGACAATTTGATTGACATAAATGAAGAACTTATATCTGTATATTTGAATTTCAAATAATCGAGCATATGGAAAAAAAAATTGTTTTTGTTTTGATGAATGAAAAAAATTCCACCGCCTCCGCGATAACCGAAATGGTTTCCATACCATTTGTTTCGGAAAAAGAACGTAAAACACAGAATGTATTTCTTATTGAGAAATGCTTTTTTCGTAGTGATAACTTTATGTCCATATTCAATAATATTTTGGAGAGAATATTCGGATGTATGCTATACATTACCATTCATTTGACTAGGTATATTTTTGAAACGAAATTATATCGATATTTCTGTTCTGTATATGTTGCGTAACCTATGGGGATCGATAGAAGAATATGCAGCGATACTTATTGGGACCGTATTGTGGGGAATGGCGTAGTAAAATAAACATAGCCCAAAAGATAATTACTGGGACCTAGTTGTGACCTTGTCATTATCGATTAAAATTCTGCAGTTGTATTCATGTTGAATTCAAGTTTTTATTGAACTAGAGAAAACTTGGTTATAGAAAATTAGTTCAGATTGCAATTTAAAATTTCCTCAAGACAATTTGATTGACATAAATGAAGAACTTATATCTGTATATTTGAATTTCAAATAATCGAGCATATGGAAAAAAAAATGTTTTTGTTTTGATGAATGAAAAAAATTTCACCGCCTCCGCGATAACCGAAATGGTTTCCATACCATTTGTTTCGGAAAAAGAACGTAAAACACAGAATGTATTTCTTGTTGAGAAATGCTTTTTTCGTAGTGATGACTTTATGTCCATATTCAATAATATTTTGGAGAGAATATTCGGATGTATGCTATACATTACCATTCATTTGACTATGTATATTTTTGAAACGAAATTATATCGATATTTCTGTTCTGTATATGTTGCGTAACCTATGGGGATCGATAGAAGAATATGCAGCGATACCTATTGGGACCGTATTGTGGGGAATGGCGTAGTAAAATAACCATAGCCCAAAAGATAATTACTGGGACCTAGTTGTGACCTTGTCATTATCGATTAAAATTATGCAGTTGTATCCATGTTGACTTCAAGTTTTTATTGCACCAGAGACAACTTGGATATAGATCAGTTCGGATTCCAATTTAAAATTTCCTCAAGACAATTTGATCGACATAAATGAAGAACTCATATCTAAATATTTGAATTTCAAATGATCGGGCATATGATGGAAAAAAATTTGATTTTGTTTTAATGAATGAAAAAAATTGCACCGCCTCCGAGATTACCGAAATGATCTCCATACCATTTGTTTCGGAAAACGAATGTAAAATGCAGAATGTATTTCTTGTTAAAAAATGCCTTTTTCGTAGTGATCACCTTTCGTCCATATTCAATAATATTTTGGAGAGAATATTCGGATGTATGCTATACATTACTATTCATTTGACTATGTATATTGTTGAAACGAAAAGATATTCTGATTTGGTGAGAATTCTACCGATGTGACGATTATTGAAGTCATTCAGAAATGCGAAATACATAATAAAATTATAATATTTTTTTATTTGTTTTTATTGAACTAGGTGAATAGTATTGTCTTATTAATCATTATCAAAAGAATATATCTATATACAGAGAGATTAATTGGGAAATGCGGATAGATGGAGGAAACCGAAATGCTCCTAAATAACCTATATTTCATAGATCTATCATTCTTCATTACCATTATGCAGACTGATTTATCGATTTCCGTAGTTTTTTCAATTAATCATAATTTATGAACCACCCTACACATTTTTGTAATATTTGTTCGGAGTGTTGTCGATCAGCATAATGAGAATGCCGTATTCCAGATCTGGCCTCGAAAAAATTGATAATTACATTTATAGTCTGAAGACCCAGTATGTCAATATTTTATAATTTCATTTACAAAATTGGAAAGAGCCGAAAAAATGGGTAAAACTCAATTTGAATTTTCGAATACAACTTTCCCACTAGTAAGCTTCAGTCGAATGAAGAAGTTTCGAAAATATGGTAGCATAAAATTTAAAACAATATTTTTTTTCTCATATAGTTCTTCTCCAGGTTGAACCAATAATCTTATTCACCTAATTTCTGGACCTCTTTAAAAAAAAGAGAGGGCATGTATTTGGGACAAATTTATTAATATCAATGGCTAAAGTTTCAAACACTTTGTGTATTGTATATGAAATAATTTTCACATCAGGCCACTTTTGAAGATAAATATAAAATTGAGGAAAATTGCTCAGTCACAGTAGCATAACATCCTTAAAAAAAACGTCGCTGCAACAAATCAACATTTCAAAATTTGGAGGTTAAATATGATACTTTCTCAAACCTTCTGATGTTTTCTTGATGATAGAAATAAAATGAAGCAGTGTATACATACTGTTTGATTCAGTTAATAATTCTTACAAGGTTCAATATCCAATACTGTAATAATAATAAACCTCAAGTTATTATGCAGTAAATGGATCAATACGAACGGAATGCTGTATTTTATTATTACTTTTAGCGAGACGCAAATAGAAAAAAAATCTGATTTCCTGTTTTGTTCATCCTTCAAAATGTAGATACATATTTTAGTGTGGACTATGTGGGTATATTTCGTACGGATTGAACATAATTCTTATTTTCTTTTTTTTTTCGATGTAGTACAATGAACAAAAATGTGTCAATTTAGGGACGTATGGGATAGTTTTTATCTTGGTAATTTTCCATCTCGAGTTCATTCAGAACATCTGGTCTACCGAAATCGGCAGGGATACCAAGGCGGCAAACACAAAAGATAGAGGTGGAGAGTTGTGAGCAATAAACTAGAAAGGGAAGCGGATGTCGACCCATTAGAGATGAAGGAAGAGAATAATTATATTGCTCCTCTCTCAATGTTCCAATATGCTTGTCGAAATATGCATTTCGACGACACTTTTTCCGATTCACAAATAACGGAGGAATAAAATTATTAGTTGAATCATATTTTTCCCATTTTATCATAAAATTGACATCTGAATCAATTCTGATTTTGAAGAAGTATAATTGAAATCCCCACAGCGTTTTGAGTTTTGCAAGCACAAAAAATATCGAACAAATACATATTAACTTTGAGTATTCAACACAATGAATTGATGTTACTCAAACTGCAAATTGAATACCTCAATCATAAGGGCGAATATTCTGGATTTTTTTTATCGTTTGCAATAAGAAACGATGCCAAGAATCATGATGTACCTAAACTAACGTGATTTTTTTTAAGTGAATTAATTGAACACATAAATTTCTTCAATATTTAGCTCAATTTTCATTTCAGTACATCTAGGAGAAAAATGAAAATAAAATTGAATTAACTGTTATTAATCAATTAATCCACAATTAATGTTCAGTTGTGCATAAAAAATTAAAAATGCTGCTGGAAATAATGTTGAAAATAATTGAATACCATAACTAGATATCTTTGGCAAGCAGACATTTTTGAAAAACCGGTAACGGGATGCTTTCCGACACATCTGCGACTAAAAAACTGCGTTGAAAAATACAAGGTGTCCCAGTTTATAAAGAAGACTTTCCTCTATATCTTTGAAATTGTAAGGATCCGTTACGAAAAATAAAAGTTACTGAAAAAAACGTATTGGAGTTTTTCGAATATCTCCAACAAAAACCAAAATATGGCGAAATATTTGAAACGGTGAGATATATTTTCCAGAAACGCCTTGTACCTCGAGAACGAATCAATATATCTATGATCTGCTTTCTGATATGTAATTATCTCGATGAAAGAGATCGGGTATACTTGGAGATTTTTCCTCTAGGCCTTACAGTTCTTGAGATGCTCTCCAGTTATCCTTGAATTTGGGACACCCTGTACTTCTATTGTGAACTGAAAATGAGTTGAAAAGTGCAGAAAATTTTTCCTTAGCAACTTTGTAAATACAATATGTGATACTGTATATCAATTTTCATTACGAATTAGGATCATTATATGTTATGATAATAATATATGACTTCAAAGCCATTTGAGGCAAAATTCATTTATCTGTAGGGAAATTACTGCCTTCTCATTAGGCATTCTTTGCAGTCGTTCGTAGCCATATTCACCAAAAACCATTGATCTAGGGTACCCATAGATGTGCGAGCAATATAAAATCTGTGATACTCCATTGAATTCCTATAGAGAATAAAGGCACATTGATGAGTCAGGAACCATAATGATTAAAATGCTACAGATATACAGATTTTCGACAAAATTTGGATACAATTCATGGATAAGACGAAAAAATATTTGTAATTTTGACAACCTAATATAGAAAATAATTTTGATTTCGATATTTCATCCGATATAATTAAATTCTCATTTCTACTTAAGACCGGAACACATGTATATTCTTTAAGAATTCCTCGAGGAATTCCATATAGAACAAACGAATGGAGTAATTGATACATCGAAATCATTTGAGAAATGAGTCTTAAATATTTAATTCATCTGAATTTTCTTGAAATTTATTTCTCCCAAATTACAGTTTTCGAAAAATATTTAAAATTCGGTTTGTCAAATTATGCAACGCCTTTCTATTCACAAGGATCTTATGGGTCGTTTATGGTATATAATCTTTATGATGTTTTGAAATATGGAATGCAAAAAAAACGTGTTTGCCATTTGAGCACTACTTACAGCCAAATTCAGTAGGAGGGGGAGGGATGGTCCTCGAGCTGTTTGATATCTTTGAAAAAGTATTTGAAGAGTTTTTACGCCTGCGACAGTACAGTTCTAGTATTTTTTCGGTGACGGTTAAATATTCTTGCAACGACAAAAAGAGATAATAATCATGTTCGCCTTAGTTGATGGCGTTTATCACATTTTTAAACAGAAATAAGTGAAAAAATTGGTTGGGAAGAAAAATGTGAGTGCTCCTTATAAAAGCTGTGGCCGTTTTGAGGCGGAACTAATTGCGGAAAGCAGTGAGTATATAATTTTCATAATTTTTAGATCTTGATTATACTTGAGATAATTTTAGATAATAGGAAGGAGCTGTTAACTCTGAAGCAGAAGTTAGAGGCTGAAGAAAAAAATTCATCTGAATCTACATCAAGTAGGTTTACTGCTGAAATCAAACATTATACCGATTTTTCTTCTTAATCATCGAGATGAATGATTTCTTTTTTTCGTTGTTGTATAAATAAAATGAAATTGAATATTTTTTCATTTTTCAGAAACGACTTAGAGTAGTGAAATCACAGTCATTTCAAGCAAATATGATGAAAAATCCTATCAAAGACAAGGTAATTATGAGAAACTCATATCCTACGTTTGTATCTTGATGTTTATATAAAATTCGTTATTATTTACAAAAGACGATTTGGAAATCTTCAATGATGAAAATTCAATCAGGAATCCCGGGACAGCCTTTGTATTTGAAGGTAGGAATGGAATATTAATCCATCATTGATTTTAAATAGATGCAATTGCAGTAATGCAACAAAAATCAAGAATCTTTCAACCGAATATATTGAAAAATTTATTTTTCACCGCTCACCGATGATATAGATATAGCAGACATAATTTGTTTTCATTTGCAGAAAATATTGAATATTGGTGATACCAGAACTACAACTTTTTTACCCAACGAGATAGAGGAAAATGAATGTGCCATTCATGTCGTCTTTTTTCGAGAAACTAATAATGCCATCAACTGCATTCCTCAATCTTCTCTTGTTTTCCAATACATTTTTATCGGAACGGTACACCCGACGGAAAAAATAGTATGTTTTTGTGTACGGGGTGGGCAAAATTGGTGATACCTGAACGACAACTTTTTTACCCAACGAAATAGAAGGAGATGAATGTGCCATTCATTACGTCTTTTTTTGAGAAACTAATAATGCCATCGACTGCATTCCTCTATCTTCTTTTGTTTCAGAGTTATAGGCCAAAATTTAAATTTGGGCGATTTTAACTTTGATCATTATCTCCGTTCCTGTTTGGGCTAGGATGTTGAAATGAAAACATCATACAGACACTTTTTTGATAGCAATCCAGTGGCGTTCTTTGATTATTTCCAACAGGTATATTTGCTGAGCTATAATATCGTTGTGTTGTTTCTTATGGAAACAGTCGTTTAAAGTGAACCAGAAAGAATCGCTATTTTTTTTTTCGTTTCAGAAATATATCATACATCGCCCTCAGATTCGTTCAGATATCATGAAAAATATAGTATGTGAATTTTAAATGATTGAGTATTAAGTAGGCCGAATCACAGAATAATATATGTCTCTACGCATGGTCCAATTATTACTTTGCGTTTGAATACTTAATAGATTCAATCCTCCATGGTTTGATCTCGGTTTAAAACATTTAGTAATTACTGGCGGCATTACGGAAATATTCGAAAATTACGAGAACGTAATCAACCGAATGTTAGGTATTTCAAACAGTTGCCAGATAAGTTCGCTGTGTTTGGTTCTTTCAAAAGCCACGTTCGAGGAAATATTCGTTTAGATATTATGAAAAATAGAGTTTGTATCTATGTTAAATTTAAAATGAAGAGTATTATGTAGGCTGAATTATAGATAGAGATCAAACCATGGAGGATTGAATCAAGTATTCAATCGTAAAATAATAATTAAACCATGCCTAGAGACATATTATTCTGCGATTCAGCCTACTCAATCATTTAAAATTCACATACAAACTATATTTTTCATAATATCTGAACGAATCTGAGGGCGATGTTTGATGTATGATATATTCCTGAAACGGGAAAGCAACGGCGATTCTTTCTAGATCATTTTAAACGACTGTTTCCATAAGAAAAAACACAACTTGATGTTATAGCTAGGCAAATATACCTTTCGGAAAAAATCATAGTACGCCACTGGATTGCTATGAAAAAGTGTCTGTATAATGTTTTCATTTCAACATCCTAGTACAAACAGGAACGGAGATAATGACCAAAGTTGAAATCGCCCAAATTTCAATTTTGGCCTATAACTCTAAAACAAAAGAAGATAGAGGAATGCAGTTGATGGCATTATTAGTTTCTCGAAAAAAGACGACATGAATGGCACATTCATTTTTATAGATTAGAACTATTTATTCCGGACAATATTATTCAGACTTAGAAACTCACATACGATTAAAATGACCTCATTTTTTTAGCTTAATAGACTGCATATCTCAAAAACAATAATGTATGAATATAACTGGTATTTTGTTTAAATTCCTGAAAATAATATTTTACAGCTCTGTCCCCTAATGTCAAATGCCGTAGGATGCGTTGGTCTTAAGAAGAGAAACGAATAGCTTCAGAAGGCTTCAAAGAATACATTATGAATAATACATTGCCATCATTCCAAAAAATGCACGAGGTCATGAATACAAATCCAGGTGTATTTCAAAGAAGTGTAGCCACTATTAAAACCTGGGTCAAAAATGAAAAGCTGAAAAAATCAAGAGAGGGAATTAAATAATGGGATATCCAATATTTTGACTATATATGTATGATATCAAATTATGTTTTTATTCTAACGGGTTTCGTATTAATAGGTATGTATTTTATATATATATTAAAAATTATTTCACCAACTCCTGAATTTTCATTCACATAATTTTTTCAATAAATTTGAGTATTTTTCTTATATGTTGTATAAGTTTTCCTATATTCTCATGTGAATTGAATTGAATTCGTTGCAACATGGTGAATTAGAATTATTTTCAATTGCTCATCAACTAATATGATAAGTTTCATTTCAGTTTCGCATTATTTTCACACTTTTTGTAAGAATATGTAGCTATAAAATACAACAGTCGACCAAATCAATGAGCTATCCACAATTATATCATAGAGGAATTCATAATGAAATGTAACATTCAAATTTATATACACTGGTCCCAATAATTACTGTTGTATCTATTTTTGAAACGGTCCTGATATGTACCGATAGACTAACGAAAACATATGGGGACCGGTCCCAATAAGTACCGCTGCATCTAAAAACATATGGGGACCGGTCCAATAAGTACCGAAGATCCCCATATGTACCGCGCGATCTCCGAAACGGTCCCCATATGTACCGCTGTACATAGATTTATATATATATATATATATATATATATATATATATATATATATATATATATATATATATATATATATATATATATATATATATATATATATATATATATATATATATCTCTCTCTCTCTCTCTCTCTCTCTCTCTCGGTTTCATAACCGTCTTTTGTCGTTGTCCGATGCCTAATTTCCATGACCTTCTGTCATTCCACTGGTTTTCTGTCAGATTTCTTGCGCTCATCGCTTTCGAAACCCCCTCCATCCACGTCTTTCTTGGTCTTCCTCGTTTTCTTCGATTTGGTGGTACCCATTCCAGGATCTGCTTTGGTAGTCTGGTGTTATCCATCCTCTGCACGTGTCCATACACCAAACAAGTTGTCGTCGTTCGATGTCTGTCATGAGAGATCCTTCTACTCCCATTCTTGCTCGAACATCTTCATTCCGTATTCGGTCTTTTCTTGATATTCCTAATGACCTTCTGAACACATTCATTTCGGTAGCCTCCAGTTTCTTCCTATTGTTCTCTGTAATTTTCCACGTTTCTGCGCCATACAATAAAGAACTTTTTATCATCGTATCATAGATGTTATATTTTCGTTTTTTTCCTATTTCGCTGCTCCAGAAGACTCCATTCAAACAAGAGATGAGACCCCTGGCTTGGTTGATACGTTTTTTTATTTCTCGATCGTCCCTGCCTGTAATATCAAACTCCACACCCAAATATGTGTAGCTGGTGCAGGCAGCGATTTCTTCTGTATCGAGTTGGATGTTCGATAATTCACCTCCGATTGGTAAATATTTGGTTTTTTTGGTATTGAGTTCTAAACCCCACTCTTCATACTCTTCCTGCAATTTTCGGGTCATGTATTCCAGGTCTGCCTTGTCATTGGCAATGATCACTTGGTCGTGCGCAAACTGTAATGTGAACAGGCAGGTGTCTCCCAGGTATATTCCCATCCCTCTACATTTTCTTTTCCAAAGAGATAAAGCTTTGGCCACATAAATTTTAAAGAGTGTTGGAGATACGCAGCATCCTTGACGTAACCCTTTGTTGACCGAAAAACTTCGCGACAGTCGATTGCCTATTTTTATTCTGGATTCTGAGCCATTATACAGATTCTGAAGAGCTGTGATTAAGGTTTGATTGATATTCGACTGCTGTAATACTTTCCATAGTTGCTTAACCGGTACCGTGTCATAGGCTTTGTGAAGGTCTATAAACATAAGATGAGTTTCCTGGTTTGTGTTCATTCTTTTCTCTATTAATTGTTTCAAGCAGAAAACGTTATCAGTGCATGTTCTATCAGCTCTGAACCCAGATTGTTCCTCCTCCTCTTGATAGCTGTATTCGGATTCTATAAGATCTCGGAGAATCCTTCCATAGAGGCGACTCACTGTGCTCGTCACTGAAATACCTCTATAATTATTACAGTTCAGTTTATCTCCCTTCTTATGTATTGAGGAAATATAGGCTATTTTCCATTGTTCTGGTATTGGAGCTCCATTTATGAACTTGTTCACACACCAGGTCAGGGCTTCGAAGAGTTTTCTTGTTCCATTTTTTATCAGTTCTGCTGGTATGCCTTCTGGACCTGTCGCCCTGCCATTTTTCAATTTAGTTACAGCCCTTTCGAGTGTGGCAACGTCGATGTTTATTTCCTCTCCTTTGACCGATATTTCTGACGGTGAGATCGTATTATATTGACTTCTATTCTCTGTCAGCAGTTGTTCGTAGTGGTTTATCCATTTTCCCGTCGGTATTATCTGTATATCTGCCTGATTTCTTCCACTGGATTTAACTCTCTTAATGAACTTCCATGTCTCGGAACACTTAGATCCTCCCAGGTATGTATTGATCTCCATACATTTCTTATCCCACATTTGTCTTTTCGCCGCTGAAATGGTCCGCCTTGTTAATCTTTTCATTTCCATATAAGATCCTCTATCTTCTTCGGTTTGTGTATTCAGCCACTTTTGGTACAGCTGTTTTTTTCTCCTTATCAACTCTTCTATTTCGTCATTCCACCAAAGTTTATTATTTTGCAATCTGTTCTTAATACCAAGGGATTCCTCCGCTGCTGTTTGAATACTATTTATTATGTTCCGATACACTTCGCTTACAGACTTCTCAGTCAAGTCCTCCAGTTTCTGATCTAATCTCTGCTGGTATAGTGTTCGTATGCTGTCATGCATCAGGCCTTCAGTGTTATAATTTTTCGAGGTAATTTCTTCAGTCTCATCGGTTATTCGAGTTTTCCTAAGATTTACATGTTTATAAGGAAACAACATCTTGGCTCTAACGAATAACATAAGCAAAAACTTCCTTCCTAAAACGAAAATACCTCGGAAATTCAGAGCAACACCATTTAAGAAGTTATTAAGATTCGCATCTCACTTTTTTCCTACCAGTTTTTCGAGCACACCGGCTAAGTTGGAAGACCTAGTGACATACTTACCTCCTCGTCTCCGCGGCAGATCTCAAACTCCCGGTCTTCTCGACGCAAATAAGTTATCCATTCAAAGATGCATTGTATTCTCTCGGCCGTCACATCATCTTTGACCATGAATTGAATAGGTAACACTTTTATACTCGAAGTAACAGTTATAACCGAATTTGAAATCGGGCGAAATTCAGATCTTGGCGTGATGTGTAGGTAATAGGAAATAAATTACGGTTTGATGTGGACGCCACTTCTGAAGATGATGCATCTGTGATGAAGTGTTTAGTGCTGTTTGGTCTGTTTTCGGTGAGGGTGTTGTGTGTACCCTTGTTAGGGAGTAACCACGATATATGGAGTGAGGTGGAGCAAAAACAAAACGCCTTGGGAACTAACACGATCGGTAGGAATGATTCAAGATTTCCAAGAGGTGAGTATTACAAAAACAAGAAAAATCTTTCGTATCTTGTCCAAGTAAATCAATGTTTTTAGACAATTTTTTTTTCGGTCAAGCGATAGAGTGATCGAGTATAGTATATTATTCACTGAACTATACTCAAAATGGAAAGAGCACAGCAACAGATACGAGCAAGCTGAGAGAAATAGTCAATAGAGTATCGGGCCTTTTTGTCTACCAGGACCGTAGTGAGAGCGTAGTGCCCCCGAACTTCTATTCCGATTTTTCTATAAGTATATACTTTTCCATTATAACGATTTTATTACATTTTTATTGTATTAGCGAGTCAAAATTGAGTACCAGAATAATCTTTATTATCTTCTTATCATTCTATAGAATCACACCATTGTAGGTCTATGTCTCCAGCCCCCCCAAATTTGAATTTTTAAATTTTTTTGACACTAATGTTTTGTACTAGTTTTGTACCGAAATGTACCGTTGAAAAAAAGTTTTGTACCCCTAATTAAAATGATGAAAATACGGTTTTTAGTTTGGGAGGGTCGTAGACATGCTCACCCCTCACTTCCGAAATTGCAAATTTTTTTTATCTCAAAGTTTTGTACTAGTTTTGTACCGAAATGTACCGTCAAGAAAAAGTTTTGTACCCTAAGTTTAAGGGGTCTTAGGAGGGTTTCAAATTGGGGGGGCTGGAGACATGTTTTCGAAATAATGAGATTTCGGTTTTCGAAACAAGCTAAAACATGTGTACTAGTTTTGTACTGAAATGTACCGTCACAAAAACGGCACACTTCTCTACCCCGGGGGTGTACTTGTGCTTCATATAAAGTACTGTGGCTTCAGGGGTGTTTTTTTTACACCAAGGAATATGGGATATTGGTTTTGTACTTTTTCGATACTGAAATGTACCTTCGATAAAAAATTTTGTAACCCCAAATAGAATGAGTGAATTATCATTTTCAACAAGGGGCTATAGGCAAGTGCACCCCACTTTTAAAAGTGCAAATTTTCCCTATGTAAAAATTTCGTACTGGTTTTGTATCGTCAATAAAAGTTTCGTAGTCTAGATTTGGGGGTCTTAGGAGAATTCCAGGAATGGGGACATCTTTTCGAAGTACTAAGATTTTGGTTTTCGAAACAAACTGAAACATGTGTACTAATTTGATACCGATATGTACCGTTGTAAAAACGAAATTAATTGTGAGACTAATTCAATTTTTTTCTCAACATCCTCTCGTTTCTTCTTGATGAAGTCAAATTTGATTAACTTTAGATCAGAAAGAAATACATGGTGACGCGACGTTGAAAAATGTCATCAATTTTGCACTTGTTTAACGCTAGAGTTCTGTACCGAAATGTACCGTTGGAAAAAGTTTCGTAACCTTAATTGAAATGACGAAAATACGTATTTCAGTTCGGAGGGGATGTTCACATAATCACATATTCACCACCCCCACTATTTAAAATTGAAATTTTTTCTCTTTGGAAGTTTTGTACCGAAATGTACAAAAGCAAAAAGCTTTTATAATTGAATCCTACTCCAGAAATGGTCAAATGACAGAAGGGAAATCTGAAACATTCTGTTAATGAATTGAGTACCTCAATATTGCTGAAGATTATCAATCTTTTTAAAGAACCTATTTACTGTTTCGCCGTGTGTTAGCGTTTTCTGTGAATTAGAAAGTCTTGAAAGACAAAGAGGTTGTGAGTTTACCACAGAAGAGCATACCATAGTATCAACAATGTTGATAGTATGTTGATTGTTCATGTTTTATCTCTAGTGGTTGGAGTCTGTGTAAGAATATGCTACACGATTTTGAAAAAAAAGACCTCAATGTGTTTCCATATTATTAGTATAGATTCAACTGTTATCAGAAAATTGAAGATTTTCATTTTTCTCGTAGAATGGCCTATGACCTCTCAATCTTAGATTACAGAACTTTTTCTTGACGGTACATTTCGGTACAAAACTTTCAAATGAAAAAAATTGGGGGTGAGCATGTATACAGTTTTCCCAAACTGAATTCCGTATTTTCTTCATTTTAAAATAAGGGTACAAATTTTTTTTCAACGGTACGAAATCTCATTTTTTCGAAATCATGTCTCCAGGCCCCCAATTTGAACCCCTCCTGAGACCCCTTAATCTAAGAGTACAAAAATTTTTCTTTTGGGTACATTTCGGTATAAAACTAATACAAAACGTTGAAAGAAAAAAAAATTGCAATTTCAAAAGGGGGAGGGGGTGAGCATATCAATTGTTACCGCGAACTGAACTTACCGCGTATTTTCTTCATTTTAATTAGGGTACAAAACTTTTTTTCAACGGTACATTTCGGTACAAAACTAGTACACATGTTTCAGCTTGTTTCCGAAATCGAAACTTCATTATTTAAAAAAACATTTCTTTAGCCCCCCAATTTGAAACACTTCTAAGACCCCTTAATCTTAGGTTACAAAAATTTTTCTTGAGGGAACATTTCGGTACAAAACTAGTACAAAACTTTGAAGTATAAAAAATTTTCAATTTCAAAAGTGGGGGGTGAGCATGTCTATTGCTACCCCGAACTGAACTGAACTATTTTCTTCATTTTAATTAGGGTACAAAACTTTTTTTCAACGGTACATTTCGGTACAAAACTAGTACACATGTTTCAGCTTGTTTCGGAAACCGAAACTTCATTATTTCAAAAACATGTCTCCAGCCCCCCCAATTCGAAACCCTCCTAAGACCTCTTAATCTTAGGGTACAAAACTTTTCTCCACGGTACATTTCGGTACAAAACTAGTACAAAACTTGGAGAAATAGAAAATTTGCAATTTCAAAAGTGGGGGGTGAGCATGTCTACGGCCCCCCCCAAACTGAAAACCGTATTTTCATCATTTTAATTAGGGGTACAAAACTTTTTTCTAACGGTACATTTCGGTACAAAACTAGTACAAAACTTTAGCATCAAAAAAAGCTGAAAATTCAAATTTGGGGGGGCTGGAGACATGGACCTCACCATTGTTTCCTTTTCAAATATTCTCGCATAAGAATATCAATACACAAAAAGAACTTACGAAGAGTGATTTTTGTTTTGTATTTCGAAGTATGTCTCTTTCAGATTATCACCTTCAAATCAGTATGAATAGCAAAGGTCATAGGGAAACATATATTCGATGCTCTTTTCGCGTTGACATAAAAAATTTGCAAATTCATGGCTGGAAGGAAGGCACCAGACTATCAAAATATCATAAAATTATAATTCCTCCCAATAATTGACATAAAATTAATTCCACCATATCAACAAAAGAACATGCCAAAAATACAAGAGCTCATCATACCAGCACATCGAATTTTGGGATTTCTACAGCAGGAAGGCCTGCAAATCCAATTCCTATGGGCTAAGGGGCATGCCGGTATCAATGAAAACGAACAAGCGGATCCATCTGCAAAAGCTTCCGAGGCTCAGTGTTGTATGTGTATTAAAGTAAGATCCCAGAGAGACCGGACATAACTTATTTTCACACAGATGAAACTTTAGGATCTCAGTAGTCTTAGTGCTTTAAGCTCCACAAGTTCGAAGGTGAAGTGTCTAGTAACACTTGGGCAGATACCAGGTGGCAAAGGTAACTAAAAATAAGTGTTACTTAACTCATCTTCACATGGCTGATTTTTATATATGTTACAAAGAATATTTTTCTGAAGTTATATTATAAGTGACAGTCACATTCCATGGGCCAAAAATCTTGCCAGACGCTTTGAAGTTGCACAAAAAATAAATGAACTTTACTTATTTTCACATGTTTCACATATGAAATATGTCATAGAAGTAACTATAAAAAAGTTATATTTCATCATTCAGAAAAATAGTAGTGGCCAAACATCCCCTAAACATGAAAATCAATGAAATCATTTAGCCGGAAGTGTGAGCGCGAGAGCACTATGCATACGTTTCAGAGTGAGTGACTATGGTAACTCGGTTCCCTTTCACAATCTGTTTGGGGCCCCTTTTTACTGTGTAGGTAATGTACATTGCTCGCACATGGCACATACACATACCTAAGAATATCAACTCTTGCACATACACAGCACATACTTATACACAATAAAATAACTGACTGCGTTCATTTCATAGTCCCTTGTTAATTCAGATACAATGGGGTAGTATTTTCTTTCGAATTCTTAAATAGTTAATAGATAGGCATGTCTCTTATTGAAAGAATAATTGTTTTATATCTTCGTAGATGATGCCAGATTTTGCAGCAATCGATTGCAGTACGGTACAGTCTCGATTATCCGAAATAATGTGGATCAAAGTGATTTCGGATAATCGAAATTCGGGTAAATCCATTTTTTTTTGGGGGGAAATAGGAGTTTAGAATGCCTGTATCATAAAATCGGGAAGAAAATAAGTAAAGTTTATTTCTTGTGCAGCTTCAAATCTGCTTCAAAGTGTCTAAGTGTCTGTCACTTATAATATAACTAACACTTATTTTTAGTTACATTTGCCACCTTCTTTATGTCCAGGTGTCACTAGGCAAGCTCCACAAGTTCGCAGGTATTCAAAGCACATGAGACTCTACTGAGATCCTAAAGTTTCATCTGTGTGAAAATAGGTTATGTTTGGTCGCTCTGGGATCTTGGACCAAATGAAGAGCAAGAATCGTCATGATGGCCCCCCTGGCGCGTTGTATTCCTGTCTTTCTTACTTTTCTGAGCATTGCTTTTTCTTCAACAAAATTCATCTGCTGGTTAATGACTAACGTGAAGACCATTCTAGAGGGAAAAGAAAGATATTGGCAATGTTAATTTTCATATTATCCTCATCAGATTGCGTGTCACCTTTATACTTCGCCGTGCATACCGTATTGTCAATAAAATGATTATACAGGTTGAGTCGGGAGGAACGGACCAAACTCCAGGTATGTATTATACACGTAAAAATAATTCCAAAAAAACCATTTGTTCTTAAACGATTCTCATTTGTTTTCCAAATGTAGCGTAATTACAAACAAATAAAATTTCCTACATTACTATGATCATAGCGCTGTTTCAACAAATGTTCAAAACTACCGCCATTAACCTCTAACCACATTCTACTTCGCCTACGAAGGGCTCTTGTTGCTTTTCAAAGTTATTCATTTCTTTCTTTGACAAGCACTGTCGCATTCCTAATGCGTCGAATTAGGGCCTCTCGAGTTTCGACTATCACTTTGTACACTTCATTTTTAAGCCAGCCCCACAAACAATAGTCCAATTGTGTGAGGTCTGGAGATCTTGGAGTCCAACTAACTGGACCACCGTTACCAATCCATAGTCCTGGAAACTCTTCGTCCAAATATTGCTTGATCTGACTAGCGAAATTTGCGGGAGCTCCATCGTGTTGATAATACATATGCATTCTGATATTAAGAGGAACTTCCTCTAATAAGTCAGAACAACAAAATGAACCAAACAATCAATAACTACAGCTTTCGTGATAAGAAGTGATAAACTATTCAAAACATTTCAATTACGCTATATTTTGAAAACTAATGAGTTTTTTGAAATTATTTTTGCGTGTATAACACACTTGAAGTTTGGTCCGTTCCTCCCGACTCAATCTGTATAATTATTTTTGTGACAATACGGTACTGTCCAAGCCGTTGTCATAGTAATGATGTAATGAAATTGGTTATACTCGAACAGAGGAAGTGATTGATTAAAATTTATTTACGAGGATAGGTGATCCTCCTAAGCAGCCCATCTCTCTCGGCTTGCACGTATTTATTACTGGGCACTTTCCATTTTGATTATAGTTCAGTGATATTATTGAAGGAGTTTTTATTCACGTGGATGACGTTCATAAAATGAGGCAAAGTCGAATTTTGTAAATCATTCTCGAGTGAATAATAGCCATAACATGCTAGAAGGGTTCAACAAGATAGCGGGCGACTATGACGGTTCGTCACCAGTGAACTCTAAAAAAAATCACTGTTCGTCAGAAACCTCTATAGTGGAGCGCCGTCAGGTTTATACCTCGAAAGCCAGGGATCATCTGTGAAAAAAATAAATTTCTGCTGCAAATTACTTTTTCTACTTGTTTTAACACAGTCCACCTGAAAATAATTGTTGTTTTTTATTATTTATTTATTCATAAACAATCTAAATGACTGGATAAGTGAAATCGGAATAACCTTCAGAAGTATTTAGGAGGATTGAATTTGATTATTTCCCCTACTGAAAAGTTTTTTTGTAAAATCAATAGTTTTCGACTTATTTGCTATTGAAACCTGAGATTTTCCCTAAAAAACATTTTAGTTTTTCACGAACTATCTGAATGCAATGTGATATGACTCGTTTATGTTGAGTATGAATTCGCAAACTACTGAATTTTAAACGTTCACCATCAAATAGCAGAAGAAGAAAAACAAATTAGGGAAAAACTTGTTTTGAAATAATTGAGAAGAGTTTCCAAATTAGCTTCATCAAAAATGAATTGTGCAAATATTGACGGAGCTATGACATTCAACACTTCAAATTCGTTATTTTCAGAATTTTACAAAAAATTATTTTTTGTTTCAAATTACTCAAGAACTAAAGCATATACGAGAATAGAACAAGACTTCGAAAATTGAGTATTTTCAATTCACTATACTTTATTTTATGTAGAATCAAAAATTACTGAGTAATGAAGCTTTGAAATTTGCATGTTACAATAAAAGTTCAATTTTCCCAACCATTTGAAGATAATGAATTTGAAAGTGGTGGGCTGAGAAATTTTAATTCACGGGAACTCAAAGCTAGAAAAATTCTCTATAAAATGGTCCAAACACCGATTGCATACCTCGAAAATTGACCTAGTTATCGTCAAAAAACCAAAAAAAAAAAAATTCGACTTATTTTCGGATTATAGTTTTTCATTGCTGTGATGAATCTTCTCCGAACACGAAACTCCACCCACGTCCTCCAGTTTCTTCATTGGCATAAAAATACCAGAAATTCTAAGAACCCAACCCTAAAAGTAAGTTGAAAGCTCTAGTAGAGTTAAGGATGACACACCTAGAAAACACAACACTCAGGCCAGGCGCAAATAGAAACGCAGGTTGGTGAGATGACGCAGCGTGAGTTTTTGTAAAACATAGAAAAGACCAAGACCGCGCAAATAAAGCTCAAGGCCGGCGCAAATAGAAACGCAGGTTAGTGAGGTGACGCAGCGTGAGTTTTTGTAAAACATAGAAAAGACCAAGACCGCGCAAATAAAGCGTGACAGTGACTTGTCACATAGTACGTGCATCGCAGGAAAAAGCTGCGTCACCCTGAGTCACCTAACCAACCTTCGTTCCTATTTGCGCCTGGTCTGACAATTCCTATGGTAAGAGGGACTCCTCCACAGAACAGACCATGACTTACTTTATGGACTCCTCTATGTCGACTCGTGGCGTTTTTGACAGCGTGTCTCAGGGTTTCAGTCTCTCCAACTACAAGCAGACGAACAATGGGTCACTAGACCTCAGTTCAGCCCAGTGGGGCACCGCACGTAGAAGAAGAAGTTGAAGGCTCCCAAATATAAATAAAATATTTAACCATTTTATATTCTACATATTTTCTCGTAGAATGCGCCGTGTTGGAGTAATTTGATATTCAGAAGTGAAAAAATCTGTGATACTCGGGAGATTGGGTATTTTGGCATGTGCAGTCTCATAGATTAAGCTTGTTCTTCTGAAGGGATTCTCCAGGGGAGGATTAGCTCATTATAAAAACTTAAAATTAATCTTTTTATCAAGGCCGAATAGGAAACAATGGTATGGAATGATAGTAATTTACGTAACAAGTCCGGAAAATAATGTTTTTTTGGACGAATAGACAAAATTTTTGGACGAATAGACAAAATTTTTGGACGAACCATAGGCGAGTCCTAGAGGGCTGTGTGTCCAAAAAAACTATTTTCGGGCGTGTTGCGTACAATATTTTTTCGGAAGCCGTGTAGAACAACAAATCGCTGCTGCTTTCCATATTTTATTGCGAATTGATATCAAAAAACATGCAAACTTTCGACAACTAATTACAAACGAACAGTCAGCCGTTATTTCGTTGTTATGGTTATGATCAACTGCATTTATCGTTGAATGAAGTAGGTTCATTCATTTAGTTATTTATTTATTGCACACGAAATATATAACTACAGAATAATATGAAACCATGAATATTTTCAGGGTTCAGTTCAGACTTTCGAATTATTGCACCTAAGTGAACAACACTTGTATGTGTATAATACACTCACTTTTATTTTAGCACTTGGTTGGCCATGAAATAAGTTTCTCAAGTTTTTGTAACAAGAACGGAGTATGGTTAGCACTCATGAAATGTTAGTAGGGGAGGTAGCGTACTATTTTTTCAGTGATTTGATGCCGCATGAAATGTATTTTGGGGGCAGATTGATGTTCAAGTACCATGAAAGTGAACGTCAGTCGCCACGCCAATGGTAGGGCTAATGGTGGCGACGTGTTAGAGTTGCCGAAAAAGAAAATTTTTGTGATTTGATACCGCACCAAAATCCGTAAAATGATTGTTCGGATCATTCTGAATGGGAAAATAACCGTCAGCTGCATAAACGATGTTGGATTATTTGTCAGCCGCATGTATGAACTCGACCAATTTTAAGAAAAAACAGTCATTTGATACCGCATAAATTTCACAGAACTGGCTGTTTATACCTCAAAACGAATGAAAACCATTGTCAGCTGCATCTTCAACGGTGGAAAGACCGTCAGTCAGCGTCCTAAACTCGCCTCCTATGCGCGCGTTAACCCTTTCAGGCCCAGATTAAAAAACTTCATTCAAAATAAACTCATATTTTAAGGTCGAGATTACATGAAATTCAATATATTTCATTGAATATCTATTTGCAATTTTTTTTTAAATGGTGGTTTCTACATCATCATCATCATCAACAACCAGGACTCAACTAATAATACAAGTAATATTATTATTTCTTGTGGAAGGCAAGAAAACAGTTTTTTTTGTCACCTAAGCAAAGACCAACTTTACACACTGTACAGCGCCATTTTGCAGAACTATTGCAACCCAATCCGAGAGAAAGCCTTTGACTCACCTCTGTTGCAGCTGTTTTGAGATGCAACCATAGGGACGCATGGAATATATATTAATAGAGGTGGTTTCATAGTGAATCGATTAAAATAAAACTTTTTTCCGATAAAATGTCGATTGCTGTTTTCTTCAGAAAAGGAAAAAAGTCGTTAAAAATTTTAAATTTATCAGAATCTTACAAATAAAGAGCCTTTACTGACTTCTAAAATGTTCGAACGTGGAATATTGGGAAGCTTAGGAAAATGATAATTGAAGAATGTGTGTGCAGAATGAAAGCGTGTCCCGGATAAGATGGGAAACATTTCAATGTGAGGATCCTAGAGGATCACGAAAAACCCTCATATGTAGTATCTAAGAGTTCTAGATGCTGATTTACAGGGTGTTTTTCAAATTTGAATGGAAATTAAAACCACTCTTTTTCCTAAAAGGAATCACCGATTTATCTGAAATTTAGAATGAAGATCGAAGATGTCTTTCGATTAGCAAGAATAAACTATAGAGTGATGGATAAGTATTAGGTGAAATAAAACAAAAACTAAGCGGCTTTTATTGTCTGTTCGAAATGAAGGCCTTCCATCTGAATACATTTCTCAGCTCTTTTATATTAGAAGATCTTCATTTCGAACAGACAACGAGAGCCGCTCAATTCTTTTTTTATTTTACCTATTTCTTATCCAGCACTTAATAGTTTATTCTTACTAATCGAAAGAATTATAGATAAATGATAAATGACGATAGATAAATGCATTCGATCAAATGAGAACTGAAATTAACATTCAATAATGTACAGGGTGGGCAAAATTGGTGATACCTGAACTACACTTTTTAACCCATCTAGATAGAGGAAAATGAATGTACCATTCATGTCGTCTTTTTTCGAAAAAGTAATAATGCCATCAACTGCATTCCTTTATCTGCATTTGCTTTCGAGTTATGGGGCAAAATTGAAATTTGGGCGATTTCAACTTTGATCATTACCTTCTTTCCTGTTTGAGCTAGGATGTTGAAATGAAAACATTATACAGACACTTTTTGATAGCAATCCAGTGAATGAGCGTACTATGATTTTTTCCTACGCAGGTACCTATATTTGCTGAGCTACAACATGAAGTTGTGTTTTTTCTTATGGAAACAGTCGTTTAAAATGACCTAAAAAGAATCTTTCTGCGGGTAAAGACCGTCAGTTGCTTTTCAGTATCATTTATTCATCAATTATAAGACGCTTCATTGCACTTAACGCGCACATGTTTATTAGGACGCTGACTGACGGTCTTTCCACCGTTGAAGATGCAGCTGACAATGGTTTTTATTCGTTTTGAGGTATAAACAGTCAGTTCTATGAATTTCATGCGGTATCAAATCACTAAAAAAAAATAGTACCTACGCTACCTCTCCTGCTATGTCGTTAATGTCATAACGCCGTTGCCATAACTAATATCAAAATATTACAAAAATGCCGAAAGTGATTGAAAAAGAATAAAGACAGGGTTTCAGGAAGTGCTTTTTAGAATTCAGGTCCCCTCATTCAAATAGTAGGTAACCCTGATAATCTAATTTCTACAATATATCAGACGGTAAGGAACATTTTCAATGTAAGTGAATTTATAGTATTGTAACGTTTTCTTCGCTTAATTAAACGTCCAACTGATTAAAATTATTCATTTACACTCATCTCACAAACTAACTAACAAACTATGTCACTACTATTTATTTACACTCGTATTTATTTCCACTAGTTCGTCGCTTGCAATGTGAATTATAACTGTACTTCCCTACTTCCTACTCCGATAGGCTTATATTATTATATGGGTGCCGGAAACATTCCCGTGCCATTCGCGATTGTTCCAGAAGGAAGCGACCGCTCTGGTTCTCGAAAGGTCCGACCGCAAGGGCCGGACTGGTTACACTGTCCCTCCTTAAGCCTGTTCTGTCCCAGAACAGATTCACTGAATTTCTCCGTGGCGAAACCTGCACTCATCACCATTCCTACAGTAGCCTTTCTGATGGAAGTAGCACTCCACATTTTTTCTACAAGGCTACTCTCAAAGGTAGATATCTGCGTACTCTTCTCCCATCGCATTTCTGCCAGTCCGAGTTATGTAGTATTCTTACATGGCCTTATGAGCATACATTAACTTACACTGCGTGCAGACCAATCACAAGAAAAGGGCGTGGCCTATTTGGCGCCAATTCGATTTCAAAATGTTCAACTTTGGATACGTATTAACACAACATTGGATAGGTACATGCGTCAAAAAAATTATACTTATTCGGAATTTCCATTCTAAAATATGTTGATGTTCATAATGTCATTTTCAGTTGAAGATAAAAAACTCTTCGTTAAGATTATTAGAAAAAAAACATATATTTTGATCTTGAATAGAGAAAACGTCAGTAGGTTATATTTACTATTTTCTCATCTAATTTGAGAGAATACCATAAATTTTGGATGTAATAGGGCAACAATGAGTCAAATTCTTATTAATCCCCTCATTTCTTGATATTTCATCGTCTTCATTAAGTAGTAATATGAAAATATGTTCAATTCATGTGGCCCATAGCTGATGAAAATCCATAAACTATAAACAGGATTATATGATTTTTCACTAACATGAGTAGTTCAACTACGAAACCTGTTTTGTTATCACAACAGTTTACCTTCACCCAACTTAAGATGCTATTGTGATAGTGAAACACTTATTGTGGTTAAACAACTAATGTTAGGGAAAATCTTAATATAATTCTGCTTTAATTCATGAATATATTTGTGAATTCAAAATAAAAAGTTCCTCATAATTTTATATATTTCACGAGTGCAGGAGGAAAAATGTTCTGGTTATGTTCGAAGGAGCTGGAATTATAAAGTCAAAGACAACAATATTTCAAAGTTCTTTAATTTAATATAATTAAAATTATATAGAGTAAAATTTTAAGATATAAATAATAAGGTTTAATTCAAAAATTAATTGTTATAAAGCCCAGCATCGTCTAATTATTAGATTGAGAACATGCACTACAAGGTACAAATTTTCATAGCATATTATGGACATAACTGATTTTATTTTAACTATCAGGCTCCCAACACCCCTACACCTGAACCAAAATGCAATATTTGTATAAATGTAATCAAAATGTAGTGTTCTATAAAAACATACTGCTAGAAAAACATTGATTAAAATTTTAAGTCAAGAATAATTACAATTATACAAATGTCACACTCATCCACTCCATAAAAATTTTACAATTCGTCAACGTAAATATCAATACACATTCAAAGCATAAGCTGCATGCAAATATTATTCTTCACCATCACCTCTTAAAATACATACAATTATCATTTTTCACCAATACATTCTAAACATTAACATAGACAATCTAACATAGCTTAAGATACATAAAGTTATAAATCTTCTCCATCACTTTTCACATTCATTAATACACAGTCTCAATGGTTGGTTAATTCAGTTAGTTAGTTAAGTAATCACAGATAGCACCTTCAATTTTGCCTATACCCGGGTGTTAGTGAGGACATGCTGTGTGTGTGTCTGGACTGTCTGGTAAAGTATATTGATCTTTATGAATAATGAAATTTTTTGCTAGTACTAAGCCCATAGAAATAGCAGAATAAGCATACATACATAGTTGAATTAGTCATCTTGAGAGCTCTACAGTAAGTTCTTAGAAGAAATTATTTCTTATTCGGGAAGTAAGATTGTTTTTCAACTTTCCTCTTCTTACTTATCTGCTCAGTATCTTTCTCCATTCTTCTCTTCAATGTCCATACTTCTGATAAAAATTTGTTCAAATCATTACCACTCAGTTTGTTGATAAATCCAATAAATTGCTCTCCAGCAATCTGAAAATATAATTGCTATATGCACTGATAAAAAGTCAACAAATTTTTAGATCAAGACCTTTCTTGTTTCTTCGTCAGTATTTATCGATGTTTGATCATTATGTTTCTCCTGCATGAAATGATTCAATTCATCTTGGTACCTCAGCTTACTTCCTGAAGGCTCATCCATAATTAAATTATTTCTGTCATCCTCAGAATGTCGGCTACCTAAAACAGACTCGCTCCTCCGCTCAAGCAGAGATACAGCATGTATGTGTTTACACAGTACACTTTTCACTGCATTTTCCGAACATTCACATACATATCTGTGTATGCATACCTTACATGAATCACAAAATCCTGCTCGGCAGTCATAATCACAGATATCTTTGTAACTTACCACATAAAATTTATTCGTCACTGAACTAGAAGGGACCTTAAAATATCCAAATTCATGTGTTTCTATCCTACTGATATTCATTTGTTCAGCTTTTTTATGTGCTTCCACTGTGATCTTGTGCTGGTAGTTGTTTGCATTGGGTCTCTCTTCATTTATTATTTTTTTCCACATTTTCTCTTCTACCAGTTCATCTAATAAATCCAATAGTTTCTCAACCCTGGAATGCAGATTTGTGTTAATTTTTCCTATAAATTCATTCATTTATTTCAGAACACCTCAGATTACGTTGACCTCTCATTTTATTATATTTTAGAACTTTGTTCAAACTTTCTATAGCCATATTTGTGTTTATGCCAGCATTCAATCGATGACAGTGGGCCCACATCATCACCCTTTCTTCAGTTTGGAAATAATAACTGAAAATAAAAAATTACTTTCTAATTCATACATTACGTTGGCTTTTTTACTTTTGCAAGTATTTCAGAAATTCATTTTCTCCTTCCCTTTCTAAGAAATTGAAGTAATGATCTTTCAATTCAGTAAATTTTTTAGAATCAGTCTCTTTCAAAATCTTCCTCATCGCCTGTTTCATTTGTTTTTTTATTTCAGGATTCCTAATTTTCGATTTTCCTTGTAGATTCCAATTTTTTATTATGTGCCATGTGCATAGCAGTCTTCTTGGTTTCTGCTCGGAAGACATTACTTTGACCCATGCATTATAGTACTTTGGGTCGTCATCACTCATAAAAAAATTACAATCTACTATTCCACCTAATCTCAACTTGAGAGCTGAAAAAAAATGTTCTTGGATCGTCTGATCCAATCTATTAGATAAAAGGAAAGCTACAGGAAAACCCATGTTATTTTCATCCTTCACCAATACTATTGTTAGGTCCCAATTATTTCTATTTGTCCCATGAGTTCCGTCTACACATATAATATTTTTGAAATCTCTAATTTTTTTCTCCATTATGCCATTCATAAAACCTAATGCAAAATCCTCATCCCTCAATCCAGGGTAAGGTTCACCTACAATTATTCAAGACTATTTCCTACACCATGCAAAATTCTAAGCAATAATTCAAATTACATATTACATACAAGAATAGCTATATACATGCGAAACAACTTACCAATTTTTTTGAATAAAAATGCAAAATTTTTTCCTTGCTGATTCCATTCATTAACTTTCAGAGCTGTTGCTACCATATCATCATCATGCCTTATTTTGTTTATATTATATTTTCTCACCAAATATGCTAAATCTGCTCTTGTTATAATATTGAATCTTTCCAATTCTCCATTTTGCACTGTATCCCTAGCATCTTTCATTATTCTCTCTTTTGGTATTCCAGCACACAACTTTTCGACCAGAAGGTTCTGTTGCAATTTTGAAAGTCTTTTTGTTCTAAGGTCATCATCATGCCCCACATGTGTTTCAACAAATGTTACTGAATACAAGCCTAAATAAAAAGGGATGACTCAAATTGATTCTGAAATGTTTCAGGAATATATTGATGTTACCATCTGTTGAAATTTTGACTATTATTCGTGAAGGACAAACTCCCTGAATATGTATACTACCTGCGATCTTTCTCTTTCGTTTCTCACAAACACTTTCGTATCCTGAAATCAAAGACTGTAGAATCTTCACAGACTTTGTGGAAATCGTTTTACCTCTATGATTACTCCTGTTGCAATTGTAATATGCGAGTGTATCTCCTTTGGTTGTTTTACAAGTCCTAATAAAAGCGTAATCCACATCTCTGTTCTCTTGTCCTCTCCATGCCTCAAAGTGTTCACTACTCCTAAAATGAAAAATACTTTCTTTCACGGTTATATCATGAATTGATTTCAAATGATTCTCATAATTTTTGTAACTGGAGAACTTTTCTCTATTCTCAGCAGGACAAAGACAACACAATACATGTTGATTCTTGTCCTTTTGAATGTCCTCATTATGAATTTGCCGAAGGTGTCTATTCTTTACAGAAATACTGCTGAACTCCTTTTGGCATATGCCACAAATCAGGGGATTCATTCTGAAATAAATTTAGCATTTACTAAAGGTTTTATGATATATTATAATAAAAATTACTAAATATTGAATTACATTTCTAGAAACCCACTGCTATTAAATATGTACTTACATCACAGATTCCATCATTCACACTAAATCCGAGTAGCTCTCTATAGTTGATTGAAAATATTAAGATTAATAGCAATAAAAACTGCTTTTTCAGAACACTTGTTAAAAACTTGCGGAAGAATTTCCTCAAAAAATCACAGCAAAGTTCTCAGTAACAAGGAATTATCAAAATGAACGCTGGCTGGGCGCGAAAATTGGGTTGACCAGAGACAGAACCGACGAAAGACGATTTCACTCGAAAGCTCGTGCTTGTGATTGGTCCGCACGCAGTGTAAGTTAATGTATGCTGGCCTTATGGCGTCAATCTGCTTCATTACCGTATTTGCGCATGCCCGCTTAGACGTATTTCTCCCCCAGTCGGCAACAGACTTCAGACTGGAGTCGTTAGCAGAACACTGCGATGCTCAGTTCCATCTTCATTTTCCCAACAACGTTTTAGAAGACCTCCGTCAATCCTCAACGTTTCCCATTGTGCCCAATAAGACTTTATATTCTGGCTCAGTCTGGATACTTCTTCCTAAGTAGGTCGTCTACCGCTCCTCTTTCAACTCAGGATCACTTTCAAGTTGTTATCTTCCTCTTGTGCTCTTTGAATTTCTTCAGGTAGCCAGTCGTCTTCGATTACGGTGGTGCGCCTTAAATCGATCTTTTCTTCCAGGCGCCAACAATGGCTGGAATTCTGGGGACACTCAATGGTTTTGGTCGAGCCAGTGTCTACCACAGCGACTCCTTTTCCCAGCTGTAACTCTTTCCAATTCTGGAAGATTTCGCTTGAAATGCCTCCTTTTGTTGCAGTTCCAGCACACAGCATCCTTTTTCCTAGCAAGCGATATTCTGCTGATTTCTTCTCTGACAATGTCCTCAATAGATTGGTCTGTTTCTTGGACTTGTCTTACACGAAAGTGTCCTCTATGCGACGCTTGCTTCGCTACCTAAATTTCTAAAGCCTGGGCTAAGGCATCATCTATGGTTCTATGGCGTGCTAGTCTCAGGGCTTGTTGTATTTCACTATCCTTTATCCCATCCACGAATGTCTGGATTGATAGCTGTTCCAGAAAGCTATCTGGAGCAGATGGATAAGCCAGCCTGACTAATCTCGCAACATCAGTATCAAACTCCTGGGGATTTTCCCCTGTTTTCTGCACTCGGTTCTTTATTTTGCATGGTATACTTGTTGTAGATGAGCATCGTCATATCTCATCTGAACCGCAAGGGCCGGACTGGTTACAATATGTTTCATCCGAATCTAAACTACTTATATTTTAGTTGAATGTATCCACAATCAGAAAGATTGTGGATGAAGAGGATGACAAAGAATTTCCTTCTATTGGGAGACAGAAAAAGGTCTTGAGAATTTTATTTTAGGGTGAACGAATGCGAAAAGTCAGAATTTTTGACGAATATCATCGTAGAATAAGTTCAAGAAAATTAATTTTTCTATTTTTCATTTGACTTGTCCTATACATTGTAAATGTCCTGAGGGATCAAGAAATAAATAATTATTATTATTATATCAAAGTATTAAAAATAAACAGCCGTAAATACGAGCCAGTTGTCCTGTTAATTATAAAATCATGTGAAATTTTTGTTTAAAGGTGAAGTTTCTCTTGCCTTGAAACGTCCTTTAATTCTTTTGACTTCCTTTGATGCAAAATGATTTTTGTTGGAGAATTTAATATTCTTGTGATTATCCGTTAATTCCTTCGAGAGACACTCGTCCCCAACCACTGCATCATGTGCATTTCATCTTCGGGTTGATATTTTGAAATCTATTCGTATACAACCTTTAGCCAAAGATGATAACCAACAATAACTCTCCTCAAGCTACTACATAGGTATTATGTGTCAATGATCGAATTTTCCTCTATAGTAAGAATAAATATAATTAAAAACTGATCAATTGTATTTTCCGTATGTATATAAACGTCGATTATGTTAGTTCGCATATTTTCGACTTCATATTTTCCGAAGTGATTCGACATTGTGATAAAATACTTAAGTACTGAGACTTTAACGTAGAACAGACAACATAGCGGTGATTTAAAACCCTAAAATGTTTTGACAAGCGTCATAGCCCCAAATTTTAGTGCTGTACAGAGTGGAATGTGTCAAATTTCCATGGCCAACCGAGTACTAAATTAAAATTTAATGGATTATATGTTTATAACTTATATACAGATCGTGATATTTGCATGGAGTAGGTCTATATTAATAAGTAGAAAAGGAATCAAATATTAGAAAAATATTGTGAATCGAGGGGGCAATACAATACAATAGTTGAAAAAGTAGTAGAGAGGTAGAATAACCTGCCAGGAGATAATTTCAGAAGAAAGATATACAGAATGTTATAGAGGGTGTTCTACAAGCTCTATGACAAACTTTGTCAGATGGTAGCTGTGCTTATACTGAAAATTGTTTTTCTTATGAACATATATCCGATTCGTCTTTGTTTAGAAGATACAAGCATTTGAAAAATCATATTTTTATGTTTATTTATTTATTTATTTATTTGACATTGGGAACACAAACAGGTCAATGACCCATAAACAGTATCCACAAATTACAAAGATGAAAATAAAAATCATCGAAAAAAAAACCTCCACACCAAATCATATCATAATAATCAATGGAAATGTTGGCACTATAAAAATTGTTCAAAGTGTCCACCTTCGGCTTGAATGCAAGCTTCCAATCGACGAACTAAGATGCCGTTACTCGGCGGATCAGATTTGGGTCGTTTCGTATTTGGTTTGCTGCATCTTGAATTCTATCAAATAATTGTTAATGAGATTGGATTTCAACATGATATACAAGCGGCTTTATATGACCATATAAATATAAATCTGAGGGATTTATATCAGCTGAACGAGATGTCCATTGAATTGGTCCTCCCTAACCTATCTATTTATTCAGAAAATGTTTATTCAGGCAACTGACTACTTATCTCCCTCTGTGTCTCCATTGTGCTGATAGCACATATTTCCAAGAATGTTGAGCTATAAGTTATCAAAAAAGTCAAAAAGTTTGTGCTCCAAAAAACTTTTATACAAATCTGCATTTAAACGATCATTTATACCATTTACTGGCATCAAATCATTGTTGAAAATCTCACCCCAAACGTTTACACTGAAACGTTCCTGACATCGTCTATTTCTAATGGCATATATGGATTCTGCAGTGCCCATAGGTACATGTTCATTATGGTTATTGTTGATACCATCCTCAGTGAAACAAGTGTCAAATGAATAATTAAAATAACGTCAATTAACATATCAACCGATATTTTCTGTCGACCTATTTAATGAAAACATGAAAAAAATATGCTGGTAACTCCTAAACGAAAACGAATCGGACCTATGTTCATAGAAAAAAAAATGGTCAGAAGAAGCACATCAGAAGAAGGTAATCTAGACATCGTAATATCGAATATCGAATGGAACAAGTCAAGAAAAGAAGTTGTGCATGAAATGAGGCGAATTGAATTGGAAAAACAAATTCTAGCCGAAAACAACTAACTCCTGAGATTGGGGGTACATGACCTAGAAGAAAAAAAACAAAATTAAACATTGAACAGCGAAATATAAAATAGGATAGTAACAGTCCCAGCAAGACAATGACATTCGACAGAAAAGACGAAATGTATAAACCATTTCGAATTCCCAAAACATGCAAGAATGAGAAAAAAATTTGTTATAAATAAATCAGACCAGAAAAATTATAACTCCAATAAACAACTTCCTATAAGTCTGATAAAATCATCAAAAAAGAAAATAGGAAACTGTGTTGATGAACTAAACGTGATTATGGTAGAGAACTCACAATACACATTTTTAGTTGTTACAGAACATTGGAAGAAGGAACAACAGCTGAAATGTTTTAAGATACGAAAAGTTAATTTGGCTACCTACTGTAACGATATATGTTAGGGAAGAAATTACTTTCGAGATGGCACATGATGCCACATGACATTAGCAAGATATCAAAAAATAGAATACTAGAATGTGCAGGAAAGAAATGTGAACTAAATGGAGTAAATCTTACTATAGATGGAGACTTGAACTTGGACCTAAAAGCCACTAACAGGATGACCAGCTTAATTCATACCATACATCTACTCTGTAATCTGTGATTCATACTCTTTTGTACATGCCATTGGAAAGTATTAGTATACCAGGATAACATCAACAGCGACAACCAAATCTTGCATTGATAACATTGTCACTAACTGCAAATTACCATATCAAACAGAAATATTAAATACAAATATATCAGACCACTAAGGCCAAAATTAGTTACTATAGATTTGAGAGAAACCGAGACTGGCAGAATAAAATATATATATAGATAAAACTGGTACGACACATTCATGTAAAATACCAAGTAATACTAAATCTTTTTATTTATCACCAGCTACGCCCACAGAAGTAGTGAATCTAACGAAGAGGCTGAAGAATGAGCATACATGTGGAATCGACAACATCCCAATCAGTCTACTCAAATATTGTACACAAGAGATAGCCGAGAGCTACATGTAAATAATTTTTTCAAACACTGTTGAAATTAGCACTATATAATCACTCTTGTGCAGGGTGGGCAAAATTGGTGATACATGAAATACAACTTTTTCTACCCAACGAGATAGAGGCAAATGCATGGACATTACGATCGTCTTTTTTCGAGAAACTAATAATAATCAATTTCATTCCTCTATCTTCTTTTGTTCTCGATTTCTACATATAGGTCAGAATTAAAATTAACTTTGGTTTAAGCGAAGATGTTGAAATAAAAACTGTACAGACAGTTTTTGATAGCAATCCAGTGGCGTACTATGATTTTTTCCAACAAGTATAATTGCTGAGGTATATCATAAAGTTGTGTTCTTTTCTTATGAAAACAGTAGTTTAAAATGACTCAGAAAGACTGAGGGCGATTTATGGATATATTTCTGAAACGGTAAAAAAATGGCAATTCTTTCTAAGTCATTTTAAACTACTGCTTTCATAAGAAAAAACACAACTTCATGCTATAGCTCAGCAAATCAACAAGTAGGAACAAATCATAGTACGCCACTGGACAGTGGCGTATATAGCTAATATTTCCGGGGGGGAGCGAGACGCCCGGGCCCCCTGCCCCCCAATATACGCCGCTGCCACTGGATTGCTATCAAAAAAGTGTCTGTATAATGTTTTCATTCCAACATCCTAGCACAAACAGAAACGGAGATAATGACCAGAGTTGAAATCGCCCAAATTTAAACTTTGGCCTATAACTCAAGAACAAAAGAAGATAGAGGAATGCAGTTGATGGCTTTCGTAGTGTCTCGAAAAAAGACGACATGATGAATTCATTTTCCTCTATCTCGTTGGGTTAAAATGTTGTAGTTCAGGTATTACCAATTTTGCCCACCCTGTACACAAAAAAGGGACACTTATAACTTTGAAAATTATAGACCTATTAGCGTCTTATCCGTTTGTTCGAAATTGTTTGAAATGGCCATGTCTAACAGATCAATGCAATTCATGAAATAATGTAGCCTACTAAATGATAACCAACATGGTTAACTATATGAAAGAAAGATCTGCCATAAAAGCAATTATAGATACAACTAATAGAAAAAATTGTGAAAGCTTTTGAAGGAAATGAATTGTTATACTCAGTGGCGGATTATCACAGAAGCGCACTAAGCGCGCGCTTAGGGCCCCCAACTAAAAAGGGGCCCTCCGGCTCTACGAAAAATATCCGTTTTCATCGGACCAAAAAAAAAAGTTGCCAGAATTTCAATACAGATCATAAGAATTGCACTCCACCCGACCATGCTTTCTTATCCGTTTGAGGCCTCCAACTATAGGGCACCCCCCTCGGCTCTCCGAAAAATCCCCGTTTTCATGGGAAAAAAAATTTTTATCGTAATTTTATTGCAAACACCAAAAATTGCACCCCACCCGACCTGATCGTGTTTTCTTATTCGTTTTGACGATGCTGTTCCAATCCTACATATGGCAAATTTTACCAATCATTCGCATTACAATTTCGAGCCCAACTTTCTCCTTCATATTTCATGATATCTATTCCCAGAAGAAATAGGGCTTGTTTTTATATCTGACAAGAGTGCAGTCCCTAATTGCAGGCCTATGGAATTCGCTTCGCCAACTATCGGGGTGAACGCTCAAAAGAAAGATTATGCTTCGGCCTACAAATTCATGCGAACTTTTTCCCATATTTTTTTAACATTTTTGAGTGCTGAAAAGCGAAGAAAACGGAGACAACGTGAGGAGCAATGTGCGGAACAGAAGAATTTCTTATATTCGTTTTTAGTGTCTGCTGAATCTAACTCTGTTTCAAAGCAGGGAAATGAAAATTTGAACCCAGGGATTACCAAAACACAGTTGAAGGAGAAGAAAGGAGAAAATGAAAATTCCGTACGTGACACCCCCAGCACGACTATTGCTGTCTATAAAGTGAGTGTACCGTGTACCATCAATTAATGAACCAAATAATAAAACTTTTTCTCATGACATAGCTTCATGGCCGGTAGAAAACACTGATAAAATGATTGAAAATCATAAAAACCTTGTAATATCGGGGATATTTTGAAAATAAAAACTTACAAATACTGAGAGAAACAGGATTTATCGAAGGCAGTTTTGTACACAGTGAAAATCAATAGAATTCACGAGAATGGCTGATATTTTCAGAGACAACGAATGCTGTTTATTGTTATTTTTGCAAACCATTTTCAAAAACCACAAAACTGGCAACTGGTTTCAGTGACTTGAGAAATATGTTCAAAATTAACACATATCTGCAAATGTGTTCATTCAGAAGACGATGCATGACTGTTGGACGCATTGACACACGGTACGACTCACTCGCCCGAAAACTCTTTGAATCGAAAGATCAGTGCCCAGAAAATGTATTGCCCCGAAGGATCACTCGCCAGAAAATACCGCCCACTATCTCCTGATTGGCCGACTGACCAAAGGACAATTGTCTGTCATCTTTGTCTAACCATTTATGAAGTTTGACAGAAGTTAGGCACAGATTTTTGATATGATTGTACAAGTTGGGGATTTAATTTTAAATTTTGTACAGCTGACAGCTGACCATAGACAAAGATTAACAAGATGTACCACTCCACTATTTTGACCAAGCGAGTTTCGTTGACCTTGAGCAGCTCGCATCTCGAAGTGGGCGGAGTTAGAAAGAACAAATGTCAAATTTGAATTTTTCTAACATAACCTAGTACACCTAACCAATATTTGATTATTTTATAATTTTATTAAAAATAAGTCACAAGAAATATTCACATAGTGAATTGAGTGGTATTCAAGTTTATTAATGATGCCTAGAGGATAAACAAGATTGGGGGTTTTTATGCTTACATAATTCAAGAAAGAGATATAAGTTACAGTCCCGATAAGTTTCCACTTGTGGAATATGGAGATATTGTGGTTGCTCTTGTTTCAATAACCAGTTCTTAAACAAATCGGCAAATGAAAACCTTCAAGAGCTCATCAACCTACCAATACAGAAATAATGACTTACCTTTAATAATATGCTACAATATTATGAAATGCATTGGTGATATTCCGAATGTGTTCGGCTGACTAGTGCTCCTGACCGTTGACTATGCAGCGGTTGTAAAGTAATTTGGGGGTGGAATAAGTTTTCAATAATCTAAATACATAATATAATGTAACTTAATTTGTATTGAATTCTCTCGAAAAGATGCAAAGCTTCATTGAAAAGGTGTATTTGCTTTATTATGAAAAGGAAACAGTATTAAAATATAATCGGTACAAATATATGAACATTATCAAAGTATAACTAGCCGAAATATCTGAACCAAAGATTATAGTATATATATATATATATAGACTATAATCTTTGATCTGAACATTATTAGTATAATCGGAATAAAAATATATCCAATATAAGCAGTTCTTTCAATAGTGTCAAACCATTTTACCTTAACTAACACCCATTTTTATTTTGGAGTTTCATTCTTGACATCTCTTTATAAAATACATTATAGTGCCTAGCATGTTATAAGATTTTGCAATTAACATCACGATTACTTTTTATAATAATTATGAATTTGATGCTCATTATAGTAAAACACAATTATTGGAAAATCAGGCCTTAAAAGGCATACCACTTCACTTCAGAATGACTACGTGTTATTTAACCATGAATATGGAATATCGGTTGATCCAAACAAGAATCTATTCGAATGGATAATTAGAATTAACAAAAACTGAATTCATCAAAAGCTTTTGTATACTTCACAAAAATATTAAACAAATTACAAAATACGATTGACAATTGACTTGACATTAACGTCAAAACGAGAGCCGATTTCATTCTTCAAGCTGATTGGCCTATTCTCCTATTCAATATATCTGCGATGTGATTGGATCACCCCGAACTTGAAACCAATTAGCGTTAGTTTGGAGTGTAGAATGATTTGAAGGTCTCCCCACCATTTACACAGACTCAGGAACTAAATTGGACGAGTGAAATCTCTTGTTCCTCTTTGCCATAGATAACCTAACCTGTTTGTTTATATTTACATAACCGTTACAGTCGGTGCCGGAAACTTTCTGATTTTTATTCGACTTATTACACTAATTAAATGAGACCATTGATATTGATACTTTGAAAGCAATCTGATGATTACATGCATTAAGAGTTCTTCTTTTGAGTACATCAAACTTTCCATTTTCCAAAAATAAAAGTAGGTATCGAATGAATTGTACAGAACAAGTACCATTCTATTCAGTTATATATATATTTTTTTAGGTAATATTAGATGATCGAAATACTCAAAAATCTGGAGCATTCTCAAATAACAAAACTAAAATTTTAAATGATAATCAAATGTGATTTAAACCAATACATTTTATCGAGGAGTAGAATGAGTATCTGTTTTCGAAGTAGTCAGTGAGAGTCTGCAATCTCAAGTTCCCGATACTTATCACTTTCAATCCCTCAAGAAAATGCAGAATTTTCTTGAATTGAATAAATTTTATGGATTACAAGAGACAATGTATGAAAACGTTATAACATTCTCCTCAAATATGATTTCCCAAAGAAGATAATATATGAATACTGATGGAAGAATCAATTTCGGCCCGAAAAATGCCTTTAATATAAAATATTTCAGCTTATTTCGTGAAAAGTTATTATTCGTACAATTCACTGCTAGGGAGAAAGGGTCTTTTACTGGAGCTCTTTTATCATACACCAGATTGTGTGGTATCCCGTCACATTAAACTCTACTAAAACTTTATCTCATACTGTTGCTTTACTCATTGTTGGATGTTGAACATTGTTATGCTTATTATCATAAAAATATATCGTGGGCAAACAATCAAAACCCACTAAATCCCTTTTTTTTTGGTAAAATGCCATTTTATCACCTGTAAAAGATCTTTAACTCCAAAACCATCTTTCCAAGCAATCTATAACCTTCATAATTTACATCAAGCCCTCAATAGTCTAACATTCAACAGTAAAAACCTATCAAGTCCACTTAGGGGAATTCTCAGAATGCAATGGGTTATGATTGTATGCTCACGATATATAGATAGATGCAATCAATCAATCAATCAATGATCGAAGTAACATTTCATTTATGTCAACATTACACATTAAGCATGGATTTCACAAAACTCCCATTGTCCGATCAACAATATGACAGTCCCTCGGTTTCCTAAACCAAATCACTGTTACTTTTGCATTTCTGAATATTTGGAAGGAGTATCAATTGAGAATCATTGAATGGAGGTGTATATAGATCATAATTGGATGCCAGAATGATATTCTGAATGCTCATGACTGAATTATCAATTGCAAAGAAATTGACGTTTATATTTCAAGCAAGCTTTGATTCCCAGATCAAGCTTTGTGAAACCGGGGATAAGGCTTACATTAATTGTGAATGAGCTGTAAACAGTGAATTATTGATTTGAGACTGTAGGCTTCACAGTTTCATTTTTTCCGAGTACATTCTTGATATATCATTTCATATTTCATGTATTTTCAAGTGAAATAGAAATTTTTCATATCTCTTTTCTTTCATTTCACAAATCCTATCACTATTTCAATATTATAATATCTTTGAAAATGGAGATTTAGCAGAGTGGGAATGGGATTGAAGAGCAACAGAGAGCAAATTTTTCTTGGGATGTGCCAGAATTATTTTTTCTTCAGAGTTATGGGTATATAATAATAATGAGGAAAATTTTTCTTGATTGAAATGTTCATTAAGGTTTCATAAAAAAACTATGCTATAATGAGTTTTAATTAATTGAGGGAATAATAGAAAACAGTGTGTAATTGTAACATTAAGATACGAAAAAGAAGAAATTAAGAATAATACAAATAATTATCAGATACAAACAAATAAATTGTATGATGACTGTAAGTTTCAATTTTTACAATGGCTTGGACCAGGTGCGTCAAAGCTTCGGCGGGCCTTGGTACATAAAGAAATTACAGGCCCCCCGTTGGTTTTAGGTGTTAGCATTGTATAAAATACAGGCCGATTCTTCCGAATCGGCTCGGTTTAAAATATTCAGTAAGGGCAATCCTACGGGAGGGGGGATAAAGAGGGTAATTACCCCTCCAGAGCCCACAACGATTTCGATTTCATTTATGAAAAAACTGAGAAAAAACAATATTATATAATGAAATGAAAAGAAGAGATTCCTTGTACAATTTTAAGAGAAAAATATGCCAGCTCTGGACACTTGCAAATAATGTATTCAGCTGTTTCTGCTTCTGATCGACAGAGACTACAAATCTCATCTCCTGACTCACCCATACGGTGCAAATGATATTTGTACCGACAGTGCCCTGTCAGCAGTCCCACCATCACCCGAGGCTCAGCTCTTGACAACTTTAGCAGTTTTCTGGTGTAGGTCGATGAAATCATCATGAATTTCTTTGACTGAGTAAGTCCAGGAGTGTTTCTCCAGAGGGTTAGTCTGTTGTTCAACTCCCATTGTTGGATCCCATTTGTATTGGTACTTTCCGAGCCCACAGAAAGGCTAAGGTCCAGCAGGATGCTCTTTTTGCAAGTTCATCGGCTTTCTCGTTTCCTTCAACAACACTATATAGTGCCCTGGGTACCCATATATAGTAGAGTCACTTTGTTGTCTCTGGCCAGTTGCTTTATGGTATTACGGCACTCCCATGTCAACAGAGATCTCTGGCAGTGTGATTCCAGGGACCTCGGCGTGGCCTGGCTGTCCTTGGTGATATAGATATGCGCACCTTTGAAGTTCATTTTAAGACACTCCTGAGCGCATACGTAAACAGCCAATGTCTAGGTTAGACATGGGCAAACTTTTTGAGGGGAGGGCCAGATAAAATGAAAAATTACCAATTCACTATCACCTCTGCTGTGGAGTCTGGTCATGGACGATCTTCTGAAGAGGCTAACGGCAGGTGGCTCTTATAGCCCTGGCATACGCCGATGACATAGTGGTGACTGTGAGAGGCAAGCTTTTTTTTTTTCTTGGTGTAGCAGGAGGAAAATCTGCAAAACAGACGAATACATCCTCTCCTGAGGGGGAACAGTGTGGGGATTCTCACTCTCTGAGCTCGAGACCCACTAAAAACCCTTAACTGCTTCTTCATAGGTTCCGGGCATTTTGCCTATTAACCAGTTGACTCTTATGGTTTCTGGACTCTCACACGATCATAGTCGTGTTGATAGTTGTATGCTGCCTATAGCTTTTATAGGCTAAGCTCTTCTTTCGTTACATTTAAATCCTGAACTGATCTCTCGGTCTTCGGAGGTAGGTTTTTGACCTCCAAGCTTCTTCCGTTGGATCGTCCTTGGTGATATAGATATGCGCACCTTTGAAGTTCATTTTAAGACACTCCTGAGCGCATACGTAAACAGCCAGTGTCTAGGTCTTCAAAATAGAGGGTTCACCTCCCAGGGCTTTGGAGATCCTCAATTTAGGTCCATATTCGCCAATGCCAATGCCTATTTTTGATCCATCAGTAAACCACGTGGATGACTTTTTGTCCAAACGATTTAGAAAAGTTATATTGCACTAGGACGGTCAGCTTTAATCGTTTCAAAGGGCGTTTCGAAATCGAAAATGATTGGTATAAACATCCGATGGTTTTTCCAAGAGGTTTGAGTCCAGTGGATTCAATATCCTCATATGTCCAACCCAGTTTTCGTGTAGGAGATTCCCGTTCTTATTGCTTCTAGAAGGCTACTGTAATGAGAAAATGGGTTTTCAAACCTATTCCCTCATTTTAGAATAATTATTTTAGTTTTCATTTTTAAATAATTTTGTTTCGAATTAATTTCCGAAAAATATCTTTTCGAATTTCCAATTCAGGATTCCGACATCGTTTGGAATTGTAAACATACCGTACCGTTTTTATTCCGTTTTTATTTCCTAAAAACGATGTCGCACCGTATAAAACATCCTGAATTGGAAGATAACCGAGGTTTTTTTGTTCGCTAGCACAGATAAGTCGAAATTAAGACGTTTTCATCGACGCAAATTTACCGAATTTCGACTGTCGGGCACATCTGATTTCCGCACCCCCCCTGTGGGTATAAAATCAGATGTTCCCCCGCAGGCCACTTCACTTACGATTTATTTTCCTGGTTGTTATAACTTACGACTTTCGCTTGACTTCCGATTTTCACTCTTACCTTACGCCGTTGAGTTTTAGCATAAGATTTCTTTTGAGTTTTGGGTTCATTTTTTGCCGTTCAGAATATAAATTTTTAGTTTTGTTTTCTCTCAGTAATTACCGTGTACCATTCGGGTGAATTCGAGAGTTGTGAGTGTAAGTGGCCGAATATAGCCCAGAGGTAAGACGACACTCCGTTAGTTTTTTTTTATTGGAACTTCAGTTTTCCGTCGACATCCCTCTTATACCCGAGTCTGAGTTCCACCCCTATTGTCATTAACGTACCCTGCTGGTGTGGATACCCGGGGGGTAGGCGAAGGCACTTTGGGGTGGCTCACCCTTTCCCGAAATTTCCCGTCTTATCTAGTTCCACCCCTACTGTCGTTAAAATACCCTGCTGGTGTGGATACCCGGGGGGTACCGAGGACACTTTGGGGTGGCGCACCCTTTCCTAGTGTTATTTGTGTTCCCCTTTTACGAATCGACAAATAAAAGTTGTAGGGGAGAGTTCCTTTGAACTGGACAGCACATGAACCGGACGCTACAGTTTTCTACTACACTCGATAGCAATTTAGCATCCCTTACGTAAATCCCATTTTCGCAACATCGATCGAGATCTCTTGTAAAATGGCTGACCCTGTGGCTCGCGCCTTGTTGCGAAAATGGGATTTACGTAAAGGATGCCAAATCACCATCGAGTGTTTTAAAAAACTGTAGCGTCCGGTTCATGGGCCGTCCAATTCAAAGGAACTCTCCCCTATACGTTGATTCTGCCCATCATTGTGCGTCGCTAACACCCTAGACACCAGGGAACCCTGTCTCCGGCTAGTAGCTGCCAGGGTAGGTTTGCTATTCTCCCTTAAAGAAAAGCTGGCGCTCGAGTCAGCCGAGGAAAACCCCGTTACACTACATTTCCTCACATGTAAGTGTAGGGAAGGCAGATCAAGTGTGGCCTCAAGCGCTGCTGTAGGAGATGTATGGATAGCTCCCCTAGCACCAACACAGGCCAGCCTTTGCTGTTTCTGCAGCAGGAATGGAACAATAGGGTGGAAAATACCAACGGGAGAAGACTAAAGATTTATGCTGAAAAACTTAATGCAGTTGTGATAGGACCTGATATACCGACCTACATACCAAGAGTAAATGGACTACCCGATGTACTGGACATTGTCGTAATGAAAGACATCACTGAAGAAATCAGCATTGATACAATAGAAGACGGAACTTCAGACCCCATTCCCATAGAATTCATAGTGGGACATGGCCCAAGAAACGAAGAAGAGACACAAACCAAGGATCGCACAGACTGGGAGAAATATAAGAATTTACTTCAGGAGAAAATCACGGAAATTCCCCGAATAAACACCCGAGATGAATTAGATGAAGCAGTTGAAAAATTGGAAAATCAAATAAAAGAAGCCTATGAAGAAAGCACCAAGAGAATAAGGAAACCAATTCCGAAACATTCACATGGAGATACGCCAAGGGATATAAAGGAACTTATAAAAAAGAACAGAAGACTCTACAGAACAAAAAAAAGAGAAGAAGACAAGAAGAAACTGAAAAAGCATAGTCAGATATTGAAAAATGCTTTAACAGAACTGCGTAATAAAAGATGGCACCAGAGATTAAGTGAACTGAACACAAAAGATCACTCGGCTTGGAAAATGCAAAAACGCTTACGACGAGAACGGACAGTTATACCTCCACTGCAAGGAGCAAACGGAATGGTATATACGAGACTTGAAAAAGCCGAGGCACTTGCCGACTCAATTGAGAGAGAAGCCAGAATAAACTACAGAAATTATGATGACAATGAAGATCTAGAAGAAGAATAACTGATGATGGAACCACCGGATACCGAAATCATTCCAAAACCGGCTTCACCAACAGAAATCAGAGAGATCATAATGAAACTGAAAAACCGGAAAGCACCGGGAGAAGATAGGATAACGAATTATATGTTGAAGAAATTGCCTAGAAAAGGAATAGCAGCCTTGACGAATATAAAAAATGGAGTGATGAGGACCGAATTCTACCCAAAGAGATGGAAAACTGCAGAAATGATAGTTTTCAATAAGCCTGGAAAGGAACGGAAATTTCCTCAAAATTATAGACCAATCAGCCTACTATCAGCACTAGGAAAAATCGTCGAGAGGGTTATCGCCAAAAGGCTGAATGAGGAAACAGAAATGTTGAAGATAATTCCACCCGAACAATTTGGATTTCGACGAGAACATTCGACTGAACTCCAAATACTACGGCTCATAGAATACGTCACCGAAGGAATGCAGACCAAACAGGCCACAGGATTAGTTCTGATGGATATCGAGAGAGCTTTTGATAGAGTATGGCACGAAGGCCTAATCTACAAGATGAAAAAAGCAGGATATATATATAGCTATGCAAGATTATAAGGAACTATTTGAGGAATAGAAACTTTTATGTGAAGATAGATGGAGCAACCTCTTAAACCAGACAATTGATAGATAGATAGATAGATAGATAGATAGATAATATTTATTCGCCCAAAAATAATACATTATTCCTACATAATAGGATTCGAGCATGTCAAATTAAAAAACTTATAATAACTTACATAATGAAATCATCAATTTTAATTTTATCAGTTAGATATTCAGATACGCTATAGTAAGCTTTATTTATCAGAAATGTCTTTAATTTACTTTTCAACTGCTTGGTATTATAAAGTAGTCTGGTCTCTCCTGGTACCTTATTATATATTGAAATGACCTGGTATTCAGCATTTTTCTGGATGTAAGAAAATTTTAACCGTGGTGGCTTTAAATCATTTTTCTTCCTCGTTTTGTATTCATGGTCCCTTATATGTTCTCGAAATAAACTCTGGTTACTGAGTAGGAAAGAAACGGCCTCATAGATATAGATAGACGGCAATGTCAGTATACCATATTTCACGAAAATAGGCCTACATGACTCCATCCTATCCAAGCAGAAAATATTCCTTAAGCATTTCTTCTGAAGAACAAATACTCGAGCAGCGTCTGTGGAGTTCCCCCAAAAAACTACACCATATCTCATCCTCGAATATCCATGTGCGTAATACATCTCTAAAGCTGTCTGCTGACTTACTGAATCTGCTAGAACTCTTACAGAGTAACAACATCTTGCCAGTGATTTTGCCACCCCCTCAACATGGCACCTCCAGTCCAGACGTGCATCGATGTCAACTCCCAGCAGATTTACTGTAGGTTTGGGCTGTAATGAAAAATTGTTACAAGCAATTCTGTCCGGTTCATTTAGTGCTTCATCTCTAAATGAAAATCTTAACATTTGAGTTTTTTCAAAATTCAGTAATAAATTGTTATCCTTGAACCATTCGTCCAGTGTTAGCAGTGCTTGTATTATATTTTCCTTCAACTTTATTGAATCGTTCTCTGAGAACACCAGAGACGTGTCATCTGCATACATAGTTAGAAAATTTTTGATAACATCGAAGATTAGTCGACTACGATCCAACGGAAGAAGCTTGAAGGTCAAAAACCTACCACCGAAGACCGAGAGATCAGTTCAGGATTTAAATGTAACGAAAGAAGAGCTTAGCCTATAAAAGCTATAGGCAGCATACAACTATCAACACGACTATGATCGTGTGAGAGTCCAGAAACCATAAGAGTCAACTGGTTAATAGGCAAAATGCCCGAAACCTATGAAGAAGCAGTTAAGGGTTTTTAGTGGGTCTCGAGCTCAGAGAGTGAGAATCCCCACACTGTTCCCCCTCAGGAGAGGATGTATTCGTCTGTTTTGCAGATTTTCCTCCTGCTACACCAAGAAAAAAAAAAAGCTTGCCTCTCACAGTCACCACTATGTCATCGGCGTATGCCAGGGCTATAAGAGCCACCTGCCGTTAGCCTCTTCAGAAGATCGTCCATGACCAGACTCCACAGCAGAGGTGATAGTGAATTGGTAATTTTTCATTTTATCTGGCCCTCCCCTCAAAAAGTTTGCCCATGTCTAACCTAGACATTGGCTGTTTACGTATGCGCTCAGGAGTGTCTTAAAATGAACTTCAAAGGTGCGCATATCTATATCACCAAGGACAGCCAGGCCACGCCGAGGTCCCTGGAATCACACTGCCAGAGATCTCTGTTGACATGGGAGTGCCGTAATACCATAAAGCAACTGGCCAGAGACAACAAAGTGACTCTACTATATATGGGTACCCAGGGCACTATATAGTGTTGTTGAAGGAAACGAGAAAGCCGATGAACTTGCAAAAAGAGCATCCTGCTGGACCTTAGCCTTTCTGTGGGCTCGGAAAGTACCAATACAAATGGGATCCAACAATGGGAGTTGAACAACAGACTAACCCTCTGGAGAAACACTCCTGGACTTACTCAGTCAAAGAAATTCATGATGATTTCATCGACCTACACCAGAAAACTGCTAAAGTTGTCAAGAGCTGAGCCTCGGGTGATGGTGGGACTGCTGACAGGGCACTGTCGGTACAAATATCATTTGCACCGTATGGGTGAGTCAGGAGATGAGATTTGTAGTCTCTGTCGATCAGAAGCAGAAACAGCTGAATACATTATTTGCAAGTGTCCAGAGCTGGCATATTTTTCTCTTAAAATTGTACAAGGAATCTCTTCTTTTCATTTCATTATATAATATTGTTTTTTCTCAGTTTTTTCATAAATGAAATCGAAATCGTTGTGGGCTCTGGAGGGGTAATTACCCTCTTTATCCCCCCTCCCGTAGGATCGCCCTTACTGAATATTTTAAACCGAGCCGATTCGGAAGAATCGGCCTGTATTTTATACAATGCTAACACCTAAAACCAACGGGGGGCCTGTAATTTCTTTATGTACCAAGGCCCGCCGAAGCTTTGACGCACCTGGTCCAAGCCATTGTAAAAATTGAAACTTACAGTCATCATACAATTTATTTGTTTGTATCTGATAATTATTTGTATTATTCTTAATTTCTTCTTTTTCGTATCTTAATGTTACAATTACACACTGTTTTCTATTATTCCCTCAATTAATTAAAACTCATTATAGCATAGTTTTTTTATGAAACCTTAATGAACATTTCAATCAAGAAAAATTTTCCTCATTATTATTATATACCCATAACTCTGAAGAAAAAATAATTCTGGCACATCCCAAGAAAAATTTGCTCTCTGTTGCTCTTCAATCCCATTCCCACTCTGCTAAATCTCCATTTTCAAAGATATTATAATATTGAAATAGTGATAGGATTTGTGAAATGAAAGAAAAGAGATATGAAAAATTTCTATTTCACTTGAAAATACATGAAATATGAAATGATATATCAAGAATGTACTCGGAAAAAATGAAACTGTGAAGCCTACAGTCTCAAATCAATAATTCACTGTTTACAGCTCATTCACAATTAATGTAAGCCTTATCCCCGGTTTCACAAAGCTTGATCTGGGAATCAAAGCTTGCTTGACATATAAACGTCAATTTCTTTGCAATTGATAATTCAGTCATGAGCATTCAGAATATCATTCTGGCATCCAATTATGATCTATATACACCTCCATTCAATGATTCTCAATTGATACTCCTTCCAAATATTCAGAAATGCAAAAGTAACAGTGATTTGGTTTAGGAAACCGAGGGACTGTCATATTGTTGATCGGACAATGGGAGTTTTGTGAAATCCATGCTTAATGTGTAATGTTGACATAAATGAAATGTTACTTCGATCATTGATTGATTGATTGATTGCATCTATCTATATATCGTGAGCATACAATCATAACCCATTGCATTCTGAGAATTCCCCTAAGTGGACTTGATAGGTTTTTACTGTTGAATGTTAGACTATTGAGGGCTTGATGTAAATTATGAAGGTTATAGATTGCTTGGAAAGATGGTTTTGGAGTTAAAGATCTTTTACAGGTGATAAAATGGCATTTTACCAAAAAAAAAGGGATTTAGTGGGTTTTGATTGTTTGCCCACGATATATTTTTATGATAATAAGCATAACAATGTTCAACATCCAACAATGAGTAAAGCAACAGTATGAGATAAAGTTTTAGTAGAGTTTAATGTGACGGGATACCACACAATCTGGTGTATGATAAAAGAGCTCCAGTAAAAGACCCTTTCTCCCTAGCAGTGAATTGTACAAATAATAACTTTTCACGAAATAAGCTGAAATATTTTATATTAAAAGGCATTTTTCGGGCCGAAATTGATTCTTCCATCAGTATTCATATATTATCTTCTTTGGGAAATCATATTTGAGGAGAATGTTATAACGTTTTCATGCATTGTCTCTTGTAATCCATAAAATTTATTCAATTCAAGAAAATTCTGCATTTTCTTGAGGGATTGAAAGTGATAAGTATCGGGAACTTGAGATTGCAGACTCTCACTGACTACTTCGAAAACAGATACTCATTCTACTCCTCGATAAAATGTATTGGTTTAAATCACATTTGATTATCATTTAAAATTTTAGTTTTGTTATTTGAGAATGCTCCAGATTTTTGAGTATTTCGATCATCTAATATTACCTAAAAAAATATATATATAACTGAATAGAATGGTACTTGTTCTGTACAATTCATTCGATACCTACTTTTATTTTTGGAAAATGGAAAGTTTGATGTACCCAAAAGAAGAACTCTTAATGCATGTAATCATCAGATTGCTTTCAAAGTATCAATATCAATGGTCTCATTTAATTAGTGTAATAAGTCGAATAAAAATCAGAAAGTTTCCGGCACCGACTGTAACGGTTATGTAAATATAAACAAACAGGTTAGGTTATCTATGGTCAGCTGTCAGCTGTACAAAATTTAAAATTAAATCCCCAACTTGTACAATCATATCAAAAATCTGTGCCTAACTTCTGTCAAACTTCATAAATGGTTAGACAAAGATGACAGACAATTGTCCTTTGGTCAGTCGGCCAATCAGGAGATAGTGGGCGGTATTTTCTGGCGAGTGATCCTTCGGGGCAATATATTTTCTGGGCACTGATCTTTCGATTCAAAGAGTTTTCGGGCGACCGATCCCTACTCATTGACACAGAATTAATGAAACAGTTAGATGCAGAGAAAAATTATTGGCGTGAAATTCTAAAAAAGATTGTAGTTACTGTGAAACTATTGTCTTCTTTGGGAATCGCTTTTCGAGCCACAGGGAAGGAGAAAAATCTAATAGGAAAGGAATTTTTTGTCCTGCATTGAATAGGTACTTATCTGAATTCGGTCTAACAGCCTATTACATATATACCTTGTGCCAGCCACTCTCTCAATTTAGTGGGGAACTCAGCAGCCGAATCATGTCGAAGTGCCATACATTATCTCTGTTTCGTTTAGAATTTATGTGTTTATTTCTCTGCCCCAACAAGACGATGGAATATTTTGCAAAACAGCTTGACTGACAAAGCTAAACATATCAAGAGAATCTGCGATACTAGATGGTCATCAAGAGCTAATGCAGTTTGTGCCTTAGCTGATAGCTACAAAAATATTAGAGAGGTCCTTTTGCAATTGAGTGTAATAAGTGATCACGGGAAACCTATGGCCAGAATAGAAGCGATTTTTATTTCATTAAAATTAAATAAAAAAATGTTCCATATTCATTTTGTTATAGTCGTTTTTATTAATTTTTCAATTTTGTTCACTAGTTTTATGTTTTTTTTTCCTGTAGAAAAAAAAGGTGCATTAGTTTCTATATCTTCTATAATATATATTTTCAATTATTCAAATATGTTTATTTATTTTTCTTATTAATTTTATCCCGACCCTTTATTTTTGTTGGTATTTAAATAAAGAAATAAGTAAAAAGTAGCAACTCACTTCATGGACAATTGAAAAAAAAAAGCCCCCGGTATGTATTTACATAAGATATGTCTGTGTCCTACATTGTATTCTTAGTAGGGGCCCCAGATTTGTCTTGCGCTTAGGGCCCCCAGTTAGGTTAATCCGCCACTAGTTATACTGGCAATATTTTTGGATTTATCAAGGGTATTTGACTTTGTTACTCAAAAGTACCCACATATTAGCTTTGAGTACCTACTCAACTCAATGATATCAGAGAAATTTGAGAGATATCGAATAAGAATAAGAAACCATGGTCAGCATCTACTCTTCCTCAATGTGGCAGTCTCTCTTTCAGCACCCACAGTAATGGTGGTTAGCTAATTCGATTCAGATCGTAATATATATGCATATTTATATCGGCGGGTGTTATAGATCTGAATATCATTATTTTAACATATTTCCAACCAATTGGCCATGGAACATTTTCAAATAAAATAATAATAAGAGATACATACATAAGAGATACATAAATGTATGTTTATTTTACTATTCGCTCTATATAGATGTTTCGCCCTAAATGCGAGGAGCTTCGTTCAAATTTACAGATCATATTGTGCAACATACATCCTTTGGTATTAGGTCCTTTTCTTTGCATAAAAAGTGTAGCACTTTTCTACACTCGATTCTAGTATTCGTTTTCTGATTGAATTCACACCAGTGTAGAGAAGGTGTAGTTTATCTACATCTCCTTTTGACTATGTGTAGATAAACTACACTTCCTCTACACTGGTGTAAATCAAATCGAGTGTAGAAAAGTGCTACACTTTTTATGCAAACGAAAGGACCTTATGCCGAATTGAATCAAATTTCATTGATGTTAGAAAAATATGTGATCAAGTTAACTCCTAATTTATACAATGAAATTTCTTTCGATTTAAAAAAAAATATGGCGTCAAATATTCTTCTATTTACCCGTTGCAATAAACGTTTGTCTTACCGTTTGTAACGGGCACCTAGATAGAAGAAAATTAGACGCTATGATTTTCTTTTAAAACAAAAGAATTTTTATTGCATAAATTAGGTCCTAACTTGATCACATCTTGCTCTAACATCTATGAAATTTGATTCAATTCGAGTTAACTCCTAACTTATACAAAAAAATTCTTTCGTTTTTAAAAAATCATAGCGTCAAATATTCTTCTCTTTACCCGTTGCAAACGTTCGTCTTACCGTTTTAACGGGTAAATAGAAGAATATTTGACGCTATAATTTTTTAAAAACGAAAGAATTTTTATTGTGTGAATTAGAAGATAACTTGATCATATCTTGTTCTAACATCTATGAAATTTGATTCAATTCAGCATAACCAGAGGATGTATGTTGCACAATATGATCTGTAAATTTTGACGAAACTCCTGAAGATGCCTCAATAGGCCGAAACATGTAGAGCGAATAGTAAAATAAACATCCATTTATGTACAATATCTCTTATTATTATTATCATTATTTTATCTTATCTTATTTAAATTCATATACATTCCACCCAAATAATAAATAATTATTAAGGATTATTCACAAAATGAATTAGTTTTTAGTTAATTGGCCATCAGTCATTGAAAATCATCTATATAGTATAGTAGTCAAGTAAAGAGAGATCTAAAACTTTGATTTAGTCTTCTAACTCACAGCTCGCTTCTTCATCTTGTGAAATTCACCCCATTATTTTTACCCGGCGTCTTGAAGAAGCCTTACCGCTGAATATCGCGGTTCTTGGCTAGATTTTTTTATCAGAAATTATGACGGGAAGGGATTTTCATAAGTACAATTTATTCAAAGTATCAGCGAAAAGAGTACGTACATTTTTCCACACATTCTGCCGCGATAAATTCCACTGTGGACAAATTACGAGCGTACGATGTCCTCATAAAATTATAGTTTTGAAAACCAGGCGTCGCCACAGGAAAAAAATTGCACATGAATATGAATGATTTTTTTTCGCATGAGTGCTGGATCCAACGCCCTGCTTTAACAGCTCTTTCCAATTTCGTTATTCTTTCTTTCATTTATTCAATTTCGATAACGCATCTACCAACAGAAGGCATTTCCAGGTTTGGTTGGAAATTGAGTTCCCCAATCTACTAGGTACACGTGTAACAAATGGATAATTTTTCGGTTGACGGTTCAAATTCGCTACCGTCCTGAAATTCGACATCGAATTTTTATCGAAAATTATCGTTTCTCTTTGCGTAAAATTTATGAACACTGGGTGAAGCCCGATTTTCAATTTGAAAGGATGAACTTTTATATTATGCATTAACGAAATGAAGGATTATTCGATATTGGACATTCCAATATTCTACATATATAGTGATGATGGGAAAATCTAACGGTCGGATGAAAAAGGGAATTTGAACGAAAACACAATTTTCATATTAAAAATTTAATACCCACTGCAACACTAGTTCACCACATAGATATTCAATAACGTTGAACACAAAGGCAAAGTTTGCAGACTATAAATTAATTGGAATAGAGTAGTTAATGGATTTCACCAACGTGCTCCATTCGATTACTAATATTTTTAACACTATATCTATCTAATTTATTCATTATTTTTCTGTAATTTACAACCACCAGAATCACCTTTTCGATTAAATTCAATGCATGAGTCGACGTTTCACCGTGTATATAAAGTTTTTCAAAAAAAAACTAAATATGAACTTCGAAATGAACATTGCAACAAATACAGAATGGTCTAAAATTATTCTCTGCCTTTTTCAGTATTGAATTTTTTTCCTGTTCCTATTGAAGAAGAATGTCTTTCCAAGGATGGAAGGAGAAGAGGTAAGATAAACCTACATAAAATATTTATGAAAGATTTTCCTGCTGAGCAGTATTTTTGAAATTAGCACAGCACATTCCACATGAAAACAAAATTTTTCTTGTGTTTTTTTCCAAAAAAAAAAAATCATTTGGGTTTTAACTCATATCTCCTCGGAAGCCAAGAAACCATTCCAGTTCTATGTAAAACTCCTAATCTCTTTCAATCCGGCTTAGAAAATATCAATAATATCATATTAGGCCATCTTGATAGAAAACAAAAATGGTATATAAATTTGTTGACTATGGATCGATCTATCCTCCATACGTGGGTCGATAACGATCTTTATATTCTGTAACGCTGGTGGAACTTTCATCATCGATATTCTCTTGATATATTCTCTTTTGTCATTAGTGGGATTTTAGTTATGCTATAACCTGATATCTGTTTGGAATACTTTAGAAATTCAATAAATACCTAGCAAGCAAAGAAGGAAGATTCTGTGAATCGAAATCTTATTCATCACGAAGACGATAATATCCATGCAATTTCGATTCCTAGGAACTCTAAAAGAAGTTCTTTCTTAGAGTTCACCGCTACTTGCTCACATTTCAATATGGCGGCCATGCCGACCCTTTTGAGAAACAATTGATCATCAAGTTAACAGAATAATTCTTGAATTCGAAATATTTTCGAATAGGAGAATCATTAAAAAGTAAGATGATAACCTACTTCTTTCAGGAATTTGTATGAACACGTACGAATGTCGTATACAGGGTGGAAGTTCACATGGAAAATGTGCCATGGGATTTGGTGTCTGTTGTGTGTGTAAGCATTCTTATTCAGAAAAATTCCATCGAATCTACAACGATACGATTTCAGTTACAGTAACCTGCAACCAAGAAGTTATCAATAACCTCACTTATTTTGTCAATCCAGATTTCCCGGATCTGACCAGATCAATGTCTTCCTGTAATTTGACGGTGAAAAAAATTGACGAAGAGATAGCTCAGCTTCGGCTAGATTTCATACATTTCAACCTGGTGAGTAGACAGTAGATCATACGCCAAATTTCTGAAATAAGAAGTATTTTCAGGGACAACCGAACAGAAAGACTGGAGTTTGCGAAGATGATGTATTCATGATGACCGGTAATGAAAATAGGAGACTGAAACTTTGCGGTTTCAATAGTGGACAGCATGGTAAAGTTCGGCATTAACTTTTATTGCTTTCCTCATGAACTTAGTCATTCAGTAGTTTCTATACTACTCCGTGAAGTAGAAAAAGAAATTCAAGAAGCAAAGAATCAAATGACAATTTGGCACGTAGACATAGAGAACGCTCTCTACAAACATGGTTACTGAGCATAGATTATTTCCAGCATATTTCGATGTAGAGGACATAACAAACACGATAGAAATCACCATGATTCTTAATCGAAAAGCAGTGTCTCGCCTGTGGGAGTTGACCATTACTCAGATACCCTTCTCTCAACGTGCTCCTATGGGATGCCTCCAATACCACCAAGGACCAAGTGGCATCATCCAAACCATGAACTTCGCGGACAACGGACGCCATCTGGCTGACCAAGATTATAACATCTGCATCAGGCAGGAAGAAGGGATGTGTAGCATTGCCTACGAGCCTTGTCACGAGGATTCCTTCAAGATTGCCCCAAACAACAACTCTTCAACAATGAATGCAGCGTTAGCAGACGAGATGGAAGGCTCTGGAGGAGGCGAAGAAACGATGCAGCCTCGACAAATACAAGAGGAATGCGTAGACAGAGTAATTTTACCATGTGATAACGAAGATCTTCTGATGGTGAGTATGCACAAAATTGTTGAGCTGCATTTGAAATCAATTCGCGGGCCGAAGTGCACTTCGACACGAAAGCTTAGCAGTAGTCCATTCGAAATTAAATTGAAGTCTAGCACGGTATTCGCAAGCTGCGAACTGTCTCTTCAGCAAGAAATTTCTTCCATAGAAAACCTTTTCTTAAAGCCCGGACTGGTGAGGTCCGCAGGTCCGCAACCGCGGAGGGTCCTCGGGGGCGTAGATAAAAGGTGAAGTAGTTTCAACAAGGGAGTTGCTTACAAAGAGCTGTTGTTTTAGGCCTAGGGAAGGAAAATGTTACAGTATCTTAGTTAAGCCCCTTCTTTTTTTGTATAACATTGTTAACTGTTGAATGCGCAGTATTCTTTTAGTGTTAGCATTATTTTTCTTCTAATCCCTAAAATCTTTTTTTCACTAAACAGTTAATTTTAATTTATTTATAATTTGACGTGAATAAAGTACTGCACTTTAGAACTAAAACCAGATTATTTTATATCATTTTCAAAAAAATGAGTTGTTACGCCTGATACGTGTTTCACTATCACAATTAGTTCTTCAGTTCAGTGAACTGAAATATTTGGTTACGAACGAAAAGATTTATAAAAAAATATATTTAACTGTATTCCTAAATATCTAAAGGGCGAGTAATGAGAGTTCCCAGAAAATTCAAAATTTTTTCGTCTATTTAGTTGCTAATAAAAAACAAACAAAAAAAACGAAAAAAGCCGTCAAACAAAAATGTTTCAGCAATGTTTTATGTGAAATTAATAAAACAGGAAAAAACTCGTTGAAATCTATCAAAGGGAAGATGGCAGTTTACGGTAACATTGTGGAATATGGATTTTATTATGCATCAGTAGAAAGTTAATAGAAAGTTTTATTTGCAATATTATTTAACGACCGATCCCCGATTGGTACCTGCCTTGTAATTGTTTTGAACAAATTCCTGAAATTACCATTCCCGCTATAGTCCGTTTTGTACCTATCTACTCTGAAATTGCTCTGAATGTTACGAAAACTATCATTAGGTTTCCCCTTTATATTTGTTCATATACAAGTTCAATACTTGTTTATATATCTTCTCGTTCGATATCAAAGATTTCAGTTTACCTTTACCTACCTAAAGATGCTATTGTAATGGCGAAACACGTGTCGTGGTTAAATTTACTTTCTATGCTCTGTATTTTATTTGTGGACAAAATTATGCTCACATAAGTAGATTATACTTTGTGACATCAAAACCCTACCTACTATGAGCTGAAGGATTACAACAAATAATGAAATAGATATTAACGCCTCAACAGGTAGGCAATGAATACAATAATAAGAATTAATTCAGATGCTTACCACTCGCTGATATGAATATCAACAAGTGTTACGATGTGAATCCAACTGGCCAATTTCGTCAGGACAACGAAAGGGAGAACGTTCCACCGAAGTGAGTAGATGCTGACCATGTTTTCGGACCTCGTCAAAGCAACACAACTCCTTCTGCACTGGAAAGCATCACTAGTATGAAACGATATCCACTTTAAGTCCCCAAGATCGGATCCCAGATGAAGATAATGGCATGTGTCCCATATTTCCTCAAGTTCAGTACGCTGGTCTGCTTATTGCAGACAACATGGCGCTCGATAATACTCAGAAGCTACTACTAGTATTTAATTAGAGTCCGTCAATTCTAAGCTTTTATTCGGTGGAACATCCTCCCCTTCATTGTCCTGACCATGACAAAATCTCAATCAATTCTTATGATAACAACAAATGAGTTGTGAACCTTAATTCAATATGTTCAGATTCATTTCGAATTTTTAGGTAGGGCAAGGTGGTCCCAGCTCGTGCAGTTTGGTTCATTGTGGTGAATCTTTATGTCCGGAGGACGTATCGCCATGTCGAATTGAGAGCAGTTCCACTCCTTTTACTGTCGGTATCCATTTCGAACAAAATTCGCGGGAAGCGCCAGCCGACGACAATCTGGGTATGTGCCTGAACTACGAACAACTGCCCTGCAACTGAGTTGCAAGGTGAACCAGAGAGATGGATTTAATAGCTACTCAACACACTTAACATTTTCAGGAAAGGAATTGAACTAGTCAGTATCTTAAAGATAATGAAATGTAGACTGTATTATTTATTACATGTTTTATTTATTAAACGCTAAATACTCTGAGAGTATTTCTTATGAAGAATGAAGGAACTCAAGGTGAGGAACGAGACACTGTACAATATCAAAATTTCAGACTGAATTAGGCATTAGAAACTTCTGACACGTCCGAATCTTCCTCCTTCTCTTCCGTATGCACCAAGTTTTCTTCAAGTCTCGCTGTGAAATGAATGTACCTACAAAAATATGGTCAATTTCGGGCAGAAGCACTACTAATCAACTTACACAATAGTGATCAACACGCTCAATTGGGTAGCCATTGTTAAGAAGAAAATCGCTTGAGGTTCAGAATTAATTGTAAAATTATACAATTTGCTATACATCACGCCAGAAATGATTGGGATCGCATTATCGGCCACCGAAAGAATTGAAAAAGCAGCTCCTTAAACCAAGATAATATATTGAATATTGGATTCAGTTATTTCGGATGGATGACTCACCTTTTTCTGTGACAGCAACAATTTTGGATACCATAGATCTAATAACGGGAGCGACGATTGGGCCCAGAGCAGCGAAAGCTCCCCCTAGAAGAAGTCCATCAAAAACGTGAATTCAAAAATTTTAAGATTGATTATATGCGCGTTTCGTCCTCTAGATCATAAATGTAGTATACTTGTTTCCGTAGGATTCACCACAGTGTTCACAGTAAATGACCGTAGAATCATATTTCCAAACCTATAAACAAATATGTAACGCAGACGTTGCCCACAAGGTGTTCATACGTTGAGTATTATTAACATTATATTTATTCTTGAATGAAACTCACATAATTTTTATATTTTCTATTTCGAAGGAATGTTAAGGAATACCTGTTTGCTTTCTCGGAAACTCATTGAACATTTATCATGGAAAATTTTTACAATTTTCGCAGACTTCGCCCATAAGGTGTTGATACGTTGATTATTATTCTCATTACATCTGTTCTTGAATAAAACTCACATATTTTTTGACCTATTTCATTTCGAAGGAATGCTATGGAATTCCTGTTTGTCTTCTCGGAAGCTTGTTGGAAATTCATTAAAAAAATTTTTCGCATAAACTTGTGTGTTGTATAACCTTTTGACAGCTTGCCCACAAACTCTTCATCTTATTCAACCTACCGACCTCTCTCTAACAGGCGGAGTCCATGTTATTATAGAAGCGTGAAATTTTGATGTAAACTAGTTGAAGTAGGCTGAGTGAACTGTTTTCCTGGTGAAAGATGATAGGAATATTATTATTTTCGATTTTTGATAAGAGAACAACATATGACCATGGTGAAATGTTGAAGGGTGTTTTGGCATCGGAAAGAAAAGGAGAAGATTAAATTTCCAAGAGCATTTTTGAGAGAAAATTGAAAAAACCTTACCTCGAGGATCGACTCCGAATCAATTTGTGTGTCAAGAGCACTTTTGTGATGAAGATATCAAAAAGATGATGGATTCATTATAAACGAAATCAAAATTATCATCCCTCGTGAGAAGTGGACTCTTCTGAATAAGAATATCTAACCAATAAAACTAGTTCAGAAGAGAATATTCTTGAAGAATTTTGTTGGCATATCATAATAGGTTCTTTCGTTTGCATAAACAGTGTAGCACTTTTCTACACTCGATTTTAGTATTCGTTTGCTGATTGAATTTACACCAGTGTAGAGGACATCTACATCTCTTTTTTGTAGATAAACTACTACTATGTTGAAAAGTATATATTTTTATACCAAAAATTAGACCTGTATATAGAAGGAATTGTCTAGGACAGCCTGTCAGAATCGTAAAAAAAAACGATCATTGTACATACTCCAGCTTGTCAGGTTAAAATATATGTGGTTAATTACATGTTGAAAAGTATATACTTTCTTAATGTGACAATTTAAGCGTGAATGAAATGCGCGCCAAACTTGCAAAAAAAACGTACATTCTCGAACGCGGTGGCTTTTTGTTTCAATTTGAAGCTCATGATTCAGTAATAAGTTTCAGTTTCAGTAAGCCGAAAGCCAAAACAATAAAAATTGGCCATAAAGAAGACAAAAATCAGTTTTTATGAATTATCTCCTCTCCTGGGCTCTAAACTGTTTTCGCATTCATTAGGTCCTTTCGTTTGCATAAAAAGTGTAGCACTTTTCTACACGCGATTTTAGTATTCGTTTGCTGATTGAATTTATACCAGTGTAGAGGAGGTGTAGTTTATCTAAATCTCCTTTTTACTATGTGTAGATTAACTACGCTTCTTCTACACTGGTGTAAATCAAATCGAGTGTAGGAAAGTGCTACACTTTTTATACAAACGAAAGGATCTATTGTATGGTTTATATCGGTTCTCAGCTGAGTATTGGAAATATAATCTACTCTAATACCTAAGTGATAAATCTGAGATTGCTACCTTTTGTTGTCTTGATGTGTACTACTCCTCAATTCAAATTTATATAATTTTGTAGATTACGGTAAACCAACTAACGTACTTGTTTTCAATAAACAATGATAAACAAAAGAAGGTTCAATTTTTTTGATCAGTGATTTCTTTTTAATTTCATTGATTTCGTCATTTATTATGAATAAATAAAGCTGATAACATAGTCCCCTTTATAATATGACTTGTATTTCATTGCATATAATTCAGAGCACTCATCTAATATATAAAATTCTCGTGTCACAGTTTTCGTTGCCATACTCCTCCGAAACGGCTTGACCGATTTTGATGAAATTTTTTGTGCTTATCCGGTATCTATGAGAATCGGCCAACATCTATTTTTCATCCCCCCAAATGTTAGGGGTAGTCCACCCCTAAATTTTTTATTTTATTTTTTAGACAAAATTTTTAATTTCTATTTTTTTATGATACAACATGGAAATTATTTATATGGCAAAACAACGTTTGCCGGGTCAGCTAGTATTTAATATAGATTTGAAGGAAGGTATTTGAAGAATCATCAGAAAAAACTACGATGACACATAACCTAAAATAAAATGAAGGCTGTTCATTTCAATTATTCAATTTGTCGCTTGACTCCCCACCCCTTATCGATAAACGCAGCAATCGCAGCGACACCTATCCTACGTTCCCCGTTTTCGGGAACACATTTTTAGTACGGCGATCGTTCTCCTTCTCTCTACTCTCCTTATGCGTTGGAATCAGAGAATATATAGATAGATATATAGAATATATATCTTTGCTTTGGTTGGAATCACTGCTAATCTGGAGCCAGTGAACTCAAAAGAAAAAGTTCACTGTCAGTGGCTGATGCTGAGACATAGAATATTTTGACAGTTACGATTTTAACGATTCGAATTTTAAAAAGGTAAAAGTTCACTTTAATGCCCAGCTCTATTTTTTTTAGATGAAGTATTGGATGAGAAATCAATAAATCATCTATTGGTAAATATCTCAACTTCAGAGGACTTAAAGTTTATGAGATATGATTTGTTTAAAGTTCTTATGAAAATTGCGAATATTCGACATAAATCCGTCGAACTGTAATATTTTCCCTGTTCAGCGCTTGAATAACTAAACCAAATTCGTTTCATTAATATCTGAAAAGAACATATTCATGTACAAATTTCATTTTTCATTGTCCAAACCTAAGTAAACCTAACCTAACTTCCAAACCCAAACATTATACAGATAATTCATAATCTTTGCTCACAATGATACATATATAGTATTGTCTAAAATTGATGAATTCCCCACAATTTTCCGAGTAAACTAACTTAAATCTTGAATTTGGTGTATTCTCTTGAGGGTAACATTTGAATTCCTTTAAATTGATAAAAAAAATCGATGACAAAAACATAAGGTGGGCGCTAAAGTAAACAGGAAGACATATATATATATACCTGTATAAAACATAAAATCAGTATCAGCTAAGATGAAGAAGATTCTAGCTGCCGTATGGGCAAAGGCACCAATCATCACGATTATAGTATCTCTCCATCCCAAAACTCTGCTCATAAGTGGAATTGCAATTATAAGTCCAATATCCTGAAAGGCAGATTTGAAGGTACTGAAAAAGAATTATTTATTAATGGCTATGAAAAGGATGAAGATTTCAATGAGACTGAATACCTGAAATTGCTAATTTCCGGGAAACTCCAATGAAAAACATTCTGTAAGTACAAATAACAGGTGTTCTTTTCATCTCTTTGAAAAGTGTACAGGCCCATCATCAAAATAAGGAGCATTAAGTATCTCCTCCTTTTTGCTAATCTATTTTGGAAAATCGTTCTAAAAGTGAAAACCACATGATTGTAATCAAGGAAGTCGCACAGTACATATCTCAACTTGGGCAAAGGACTCTGTTCATCAGTTGTTCTCCATCTGAGCCTAAGAAATGTGTAAACAATGGAAAGAAACATGAGGAATGCATTTAGAGAGAACATCATGGTGTACGATTTGTTGAACACTCTTCTATATAAATATGAACCTGAAGAATATATTGCAATGTGGGAAATAGATCCATTGACCACAATCTAACAAACCTAAAGCTATACCAGTGGGCATCGTTGATAAATAGATGACTTCCAAAAGGGTGACTCTGAGTGTCCTATTTTCTGAACTTGAAACATCAACGAGATAGCTGAATGCAGCAGCAAAAATTGCAACATCAGCCCCTGTGAAAGCCATGGGGAGTGTAGCAGTATATACTACGTATTCCACAGGCCATGTAGGTTGCATTGAATTTACCACAACCATGGAAGAATAATAGAACTTGCCAATTAGTCCTAGCAAGAGTGGCATTTTCCTGCCACGTTTGTCAGACCAAGCTCCCATAAAAAGGGCAAGAATGATTTGGCCAGTATGTCCAGCTATGTCATTGATCAAATTGAAATTCGATACTGTCACCTGAAAGATGCATATTATAATAATTTATATATTGGTGACCTAGATCCCATTCACCTGAACTTCTTTGTTGAGATCTGAATATACTTCATTGGCAATGTCATCGCACACTGTGCTATTGAAATGGTGGTTAACCCTACATGCTTTATCTATAAAAAAAGCATTCTCCAATACTGAAGTTATCATAAACGCCATCATATACAAATACAAAGTTGGCTCTACAGTGATATGGCCCAAGTAGTAACATGCTTTTCTCCGAAAATTCCATTCTAGTGGCATCTGAAAGAACAAAGAGTTATCGCACTTAATTTCGTTGATATCGTTCATCACTTATTTCACTATTATTATTAGGAACTCACTAAACTATCCTCATGGGAAGAATCCATGCTTTATTAATCAAATCCCTTATGAGTCAATTCGAAATGGGACATTAGTTTCAGTTCCTAAGCCATTTTTAATATTTTCGTATGAATTGTAGATCAAGCAGAATTCAAAAATTAGGATAATTTTGGCGCCAATGTCGACATAACCTATCTTACCTATCGCAAAATTATTTCCAATGATTAAATCTTATGATCATAGACTTATAATTAAGTAAGTATATATAAGAGGTAATAATAAGTAAGTCATTATAAGTCTATGTAGATAATAAATACAAATTATACAGATCATAGACCAAAAATAAAAATTTTAGTCTATGAAGCGTATGCAGCCTACTTCCATCGAAACCATCATGAAACATGAAAGGCTGTAATTGTTCCAGTTTTGAATTGATTAATAATTTTGCATGAACAATATTATATTATAATGAATGGTGTAATGTATTAAAGAAAACTCGGTAATTGTAGGAAACACTTTATTCACATCAGTTCTCTAAATCGAATGCCACGAGTTGGAACAAATCTGCTTATGGTTTACATAACTCATATTTCAACTATATTAGTCATCGCGCTGCGTACAGTATATTTCGAATACTCTACATCTCTATCATTCTTTATAATTTTTCAGAAAGTTCCAATTTACATGACATTTCTTTTCTTTATTCTCACAAAATAAAATTCTATTTGAAACTATGGTATATAGATATGATTCCGTTTCTGTTCAGAAAAATTACATAAATAAAGACTAATTTTGAGAATGAAAAAAAAAAAAACATGACAAACATTAGAAAATAAAACATTTTTTCTTACAATAATAATAAACTTGAATATTAAAGTTATATATAGAAGAGTGAGAAATGTATATATATACTTGTCTTATATGAACCAGAAAATATAGAAAATAAAGATTTAATGGCCTTAGACTAATCTAGAATGAAAATGGCAAACATGAATTAACTCCTTTTGGGGAATTATAAACTTAAATTCCACCAGATAAACAAATAGATACAGATACACAAAATTCAAACAATAACCAATATTGAATTATTATGTGCATGGTGGTGTAGCAACTGTCCATTCACCGGCAATTTTCTTCAAATGGACAACATTCTTTCGAAGAGTTTGTCCCGTTTCGTCATTCTCTATTTCAACATCAGCTCCCTGTTTTTTGGTAATAGTATGCGGTGTCGCGTTAAATGTGGGAGTAAGCTTATTTTCTTTAAGAATATTTTTGACGAATACTTTGTCTCCACACTGTAACTCGCTCTCTTGGGCTTTTCTTTTTCTGTCTGCATAAATTTTCCCTTTTTCTTTTTCCCATATATCCTGATCACGGATTTCTTCCTCAACTACATCCATGGAGAACTCATTTGAGTGGGAAGGTAAAATGGGTAATTTGTCACGAAATTGTCGCCGGAAAAATAATTCCGATGGTGTTTTGCCGGTAGTAGAATGAGGAGTACTATTATACATCATCAAATAGTCTAATAAATCATCTTTCCAATTTGTTTTATTAATATGACTAATTTTTAATCTTTTCAGTATATCTCGATTTTGGCGTTCTACTTCTCCGTTTTGTTGAGGCCAATAGGGTATACTGTGGAATAGGATAATATTATGATTTTTGCAAAAGTCTTTGAATTCTTGGCTACAGAATTGTTTTCCATTATCCGCAGTGATGGATTCGGGTATACCTAGCCTAGAGAAAATTTCTTTCAAAACTCTAATGGTATCAGAAGAGGTGATATTCTTCATGCATTTAATCTCCTTATATCGACTGTAGTAATCTACAATTACAAATAAATATTCATTACTTGGAAGAGGTCCCATGAAATCAATAGCTGTATCTATCCATGGGCTTATTGGCAATTTACGTCTTTTCATTGGTTCAGGGGGGTTAGGTGCAGAAACTAAGGTACAATCTTTGCAATCTTTCACAATTTTTTCCGCATCATTGTCGATTTTTGGCCACCATACTTTGCTTCTGAGTCGTTTCTTCATTGCTACAATCCCGGGATGACCCTCATGAGCCAGATCCAGCACTCGTTTCCGGAGTTTTTCTGGTATAACGATTTTATCACCCCGTAATAAAATTTCAGAATAACAAGAAAGCTCATTTTCAAAGATTTTAAACCTCTCAGTCCCTTCTGGCCAACTACCTTCCTTTAAAGCTGCTTTAATCAATTCTATTTCTTTGTCACTTTTTGTATATTTTTTAAGTTCTTTTATGGTGATAGCTACAGGTTTCGTGTACTCAATTAAATGATGGATGAATTCTTTTTCAAAGGGCTGGTCTTTTTCATTATGGACGAGTAAACGGGATAGAGGGTCTGCTATATTTGTTTTTCCCGGGCGGTAGACAATTCTATATTTAAACGATTGTAGCCTCAAAACCCATCGTTCAATACGAGCACAAGGTTTGGATTTTGGACCAAAAATAACCTCCAGAGGCTTGTGATCAGTCACTAATTCGAAATAATCTTTGCCAAACAAGTATATTTTGAAATGCTCAACGGCCCATACAAGAGCTAGAGCTTCCTTTTCGGTTTGACAATAACGCCGTTCACAGTCTGTCAAACTTTTGTTAGCGTAAGAGATAACCCTAGCTCCCTTACTGTCGAACTGTAACAAGATAGCACCCAAACCCACAGGACTCGCATCGGCTATCACCTGTGTTCGGTCTTGTGGATCATAGTAGCCCAAAACAGATCTACTAGAAAGCGCATTTTTCAATTTGGAAAACGCTTCTTTTTGTTCTCGCTTCCAATGATTTTCGATATTGGCATTCTTCCCTAGTTTTGACCGGAGAAGTTCTCTCAGGGGTTCGGTTATGGTTGCCAGATTCGGAATCCATTTACCAACAAAATTAACCAATCCTAGGAAACTCTGCAGTTCATCAATTGTTTTTGGGTCGCGAAAGTTCCTTATTGCATCAATATGAGTTTTTGAAGGTTTGATGCCCTCCCTTGAAAGAACGTGGCCAAGAAAATTGACTGAACTCATTTTGAATTGACATTTTTCATTATTAAGAAGTATGTCGTGATTCTTGAGCGTATCTAGTGTTCTTTTCAAATTTTCATCATGTTGATTCTCATCTTCCCCAGATACAATTATGTCATCGATAAAGTTGATTGTGCCAAGGCAATTGATCAGTATTTTTTCCATAATTTTTTGGAAGATTTCTGGAGCACAATTTATACCAAACATAAGCCTTTTGTATCTGAAAAGGCCCTTCCTGGTGATGAAAGTAGTAATGAAACGAGAAGATTCCGATATTTCCACTTGATGAAAAGCATTTTTTATATCCAGTCGCGAAAATAAGGTAGCTCTCCTCAACTGGGGAACAAGAGTTTCCATTGTTGGTAGGGGATGATTTTCCCGGGAAATGGCCTGATTTGCACGTCGCATATCAATACAAATACGAACATCGCCATTTCCTTTAAGCACAGGGACCATGGGTGATATCCATTTCGAGGGCTCATTAACTTCCTCAATTATGTCTTTGTCTAGTAGATCTTTCAATATATTGTCAACTTTTTGTTCCAAAGGTATCGGTATTCGTCTGTACGGTTGTACAACTGGTTGCACATTCTTGTCAATTGGAATATCTACGACTATGCCCCTGATCTTGGGAAAAACAGACGTCACACAGTTTACATTCACTTCGATTTTCAAAATACCCAATGAGGTTGCGGTTATTTTTCCTAAAAGGTTGTTTTTGCCGTTCTTTATAACGTAAAACTTAGCATTTTCTTTTTTATTATTAGCTCTGATTTCTGCTTCGAAATATCCTAATACTGTCAACGGTTTGCTACTTGCATATGAAATAAACTGTTTGTCTGTTCCCTTCACTTGTTTCCGTATACTTATTCCGCTTCGTTTAAAGTTTTCCCAGGTAATTTCATCTATTATGTTGTTTTTACTGCCCGAATCAACTATCATAGGTATCAAAATACCTCCCACATTACAAACGATAGTTGTATCATCGTCCAAATGGAATATGTAATCCGGGTCTTCAGATTCACTGTCCAGTTTATTAATCGAGTTTGACTGTTTACTATATTTACTTTTTCTTTCGCCTCTCTGGGGAAGCGTCGCCCTTTTTCTCCTAGACTTACAATATCTTCTAAAATGACCCCTAAAATTACATTTTGTGCATGTTGAATCTCTAGCAGGACACCTTGGATCCTGTGAATTGTGCCGCAGATTTCCACATCTAGAACAACCTTGTTTTTTTAGATTATTCGAATCGCTAGGAAAGTCATTTTTAATCTGCAATTTATTTATTGTGTCGCTAGTGCTAGGGGTGGCTTTATCAGCATCTTCAAATTTCTGCATTTGCCGATTCACAGATTCCAAGGCGTTGGCTTCCAATATGATATCATCTAGTTTGATATTGTCTCCTAGAGATAAAATTTTCCGTCTCAGATCTTTCGATTTACATTTTTCAGTTATTTGGTCGATTAAATGTTCCTCTATATCACTAAACTGACACTTCGATGCTTGGTGTCTCAGTCGCACCAAAAACTTATCAAATTTCTCATCATCTGCCTGCTTCATCAAACGAAATGAATATCGTTCAAATAACTTACTTTGCTTAGGTAAGAAATAATCATCAAGTTTTTGTAAAGCTAACTTGAAGACATCTACGACTTGGTTGCCATCCACTGTGGGATCAATATCTGCTCCAGGTAGACTGTAGAATATTTCTTGCAATGCCATGCCACCTGAGTGTAAGAGGATGGCTTTCTTTTTGGCTGGTTCTGCTATGTCCGATGCGGCAAGATAGATCTGTAGCGCTCTTTTCCATTTCTCCCATCTAGATCCTAGAGATAGTGGATCACCTTCGCATTGGAATTGCTCAATTCCCGAAAGAGTGGTCATTCTAGAAATCAGGTACCAGATATTTCATTTTAGTATATTGGCGCATGAGAATTTGGGTCTTTTGGTTCACTAGCTAACTTGGAGAAATTAATCCAACTTTTCTTTTTTTTTTTTATTAATTTAAGCTAACTTAGAACTTTTCCAATTTTATTTGGTTGACAATCTCAATTTGAGCATTGTATAAAGACCACTTATCTTTATCCAATGATTTGAGGTAACTTGAAAATTTATCCAATTTTATTAATTTCACAAGCTTAATTTGAGCTAACTCGGAACTTCATCCAATTTCATTTAGTTGACAAACTTAATTTGAGCTAACTTGGAAATTTATCCAATTTTAGTCAGTTGACAAGCTCAATTTGAGCTAACTTGGAAACTTATCCAATTTTATTCAGTTGACAAGCTCAATTTAAGCTAACTTGGAAATTTATCCAATTTTATTCTGTTGACAAGCTCAATTTGAGCTAACTTGGAAACTTATCCAATTTTATTCAGTTGACAAGCTCAATTTAAGCTAACTTGGAAATTTATCCAATTTTATTCAGTTGACAAGCTCAATTTGAGCTAACTTGGAAACTTATCCAATTTTATTCAGTTGACAAGCTCAATTTGAGCTAACTTGGAAATTTATCCAATTTTATTCAGTTGACAAGCTCAATTTGAGCTAACTTGGAAACTTATCCAATTTTATTCAGTTGACAAGCTCAATTTAAGCTAATTTATCCAATTTCGAACCGAATTCAAATGAACCCGAAATTCAGTATTTTTTTGTTTACTCACTTTTGAACTCCTTTTGTCACTTTTGAACTCTCACTTATGAACTCCTCTTGTCCTTCTTCACTTTCCACTATTCCAATAATCAAATTTACTTTATCCTCGTCGCCAAAATGTAATGTATTAAAGAAAACTCGGTAATTGTAGGAAACACTTTATTCACATCAGTTCTCTAAATCGAATGCCACGAGTTGGAACAAATCTGCTTATGGTTTACATAACTCATATTTCAACTATATTAGTCATCGCGCTGCGTACAGTATATTTCGAATACTCTACAAATGGCTTACCGATATTTATTTCAATTCTGCCCAAGTTTTTAATGTTTTTTTAGGTGTTTCTAGAAAATCATCAAAGCAACCTTTTCAGAGCTAGAAGATCGAATACTTCTCAAAAAAATACAACTTATGTACCGTGTTATCACTGTGAAAAATATTGAAGCTTACCTTTCACAATGTCGATAAAATATAGCTCTCAAGTAACAACTCTTACTCCTACATCAAAACGTTCTTAACTCCAAATATTATGTATTTTAAGATCTTCGATATCTTATAAAAATGGTACCTTCGAATGTTAATAATAGCATAGACATTTTTGCGATATGGTTTTGCTCAGGCCTGTAAGCAAACTTTTATTGACCATCATTCACTTGAATAATAACGAGATTTAATGTATATTAGAGTGATGTCATGGTTTGGAGTGTAAAACGACAAACATTTTGTAAGATTTAGATAAAGGTGATAAGAAATATTGACCCTAGAAATGACGCTACCAATTGGAGTTTCACAATAATCCTTAGATAATATTATTCCACTCTCAAATGATGCATTTGGAGCAGTTTCATAATTGAAGTTATAAAAAGTAATTTGAAATCAAATCTCATTTGAATTTTTCGACAAAAATGAATCTTTGCTTTTCAGGTGTATCTATTATTCTATCTATCTATTTATAAAAATCATACATAGCTTAATAAACAGAAACTAGGAATTCTGCAAACAAGAGTGAATAAATAATCGAAAAAATAACTTCAACACATGGACTTCCCACATGGCCATATGTACAAAACCGAAAAATTTGCTGAAAAGAAGAAATATCGATATTGATTTTTTTTGCAAAAAATATTGATATATCGGTACGATTTCAAACGGGATATTTCAGCTCTGAGAATTCATGCAACATTAAGGCGAATTTTGGCGCTAGTGGTTAACTATGGTTAAGTTGTAGTTACTTGGGTAACCACATTTTGGCGATGATAACCATGTAACTATGACGTTTCAATGACGTCACACGAAGTTAACCAAGTACCTTCCTCTTGAGTAGGGCATTGAACTAAAGAAAGTTTCTTTAGTTCAATGGAGTAGGGTTACTGGCACGGTATATAGTTCTATCTCCTTTCAACATTGAACTAAAGAACTTTAGTTCAATGCCTTTCAATGAGTGAAATGGAATAGTGGACCATTGATGTTGTGGGATTCACAAAGTTTTGAAGAGATGGATGCTATAACCAAAGATTAACCTTCCTCTTCGGTATAACGTTATTTTTATCAATAAAATCCAATTTCTGTACCAGACAGAGAAGAAATAATGAGGGAACTGGGAAGATAATCCATTTAATTAATTTATTTACACGTTAAGCAAAATTTGAATTTGCTAATTCTTAAGCTGATAAAATATTACTACATATGCTGAGGTCTTGGCCGCATGCAGACTTTTTGGGTGATTATTTGCTTTGATAGACTTGATGAGCCTTAAGCTATTTGGGATATGTATATATGTTACGGCTAAAGATAAGTGGGAACATAAACTTAAGATTAGCCGGCTAAACTTAGGTTTAGCTTCGGGTATTTGCTACTGTTAGGTTTTTCTATCTTTAGCCGGCTAAACTTAAGTGTAACCACAGCCCATCGGTTAAAATGTAGAAGCTAATAGAAAAGAAGAACAGTATTGGCTAGAGGGGAGCAAATTTTCGGCAATTAAAAAAATGTGAAGAAATAGTAATAGGTATAATCAATTCAGTAATGCAATGCATTTTTTGTATGAATTTCACATATTTTTAATAGCAGAAAAACATTCTGCAAAGCAGTTAATAAATTGAGAATGACCATATTGGGACCAATGGGAGTTATGTCACAAAACCTCAATACACTCATATACCATTCGATACTTTTTTGCATATTTCAATTCTAAAAATTGAAACAAAAACGTGGTCGCTTGAGTTCTTCTCTATCCGACCATTCAAAAGACATCACCCCTCCGCGTGTCCTCCGAATATATTTTTAGCCGTTCCGTTTTGGGTAATGTGCGCATTAGACGGCTAAAGATGAAATTTCCTGACGTAGGAGAATATTTTATCGAACCTTAGGCGGTCCCCGAATATAAACCTAAGTTTAGCCGGTCCCCGAATATAAACCTAAGTTTAGCCGGCTAATCTTAAGTTTATGCTCACACCTATCTTTAGCCGTAACATATACATAGTATATGGGGACTATGGGGTCCATATACTATGTCCAGTACAAATATGAATTAATGAGTATCGAGATGATTAAATGGAAAAGTATCTGTGTAGAAAGTGAAATAATGAATCTCAATTCATAAATTTTTATGCTGTAAACTGTTGAAATATAAAATAAGAATTCATAGTAGATCATAAAATAAGAATTTCCACAAGTCTTCTGGTGGAATAGATTGTACTAATAACTTTTAATATTACACATCTTCCTAAGCAAAGCAATTCGGAATTTTGTTTCAGAGAGTAGAAAATTGAAATGCTTCTCCTGGGCCATTAAATTTCCACTATCACTACTGATATAAAAATTTTTGCTGCTCATTATTTGAGAAACATGTGTAATGAAGCTCAAGGTCCCAACTGGTGAAAGATATGTGTGAATTTGAGTTTATATTCCATGTCTCTGTTCATATCATTCAGATGATCATCGATATGGACCCAAACCAATGTTTGCAGGGATAAACTGAGATTTCTATCAATCGGTACTATCCATAAAAGTATTCAGTATGTTGAACAATATTTTGATATGGCTTCTATTCCCTTATTCCTCTAACCTGCATTTATAGACCATATTAGCGAAAAGGAATCTTTGATATTAGTGAGGTTAGAATCACTCAATTGGCGGGAGATCCATATTCAATTTTTTTTACATAGGAATCAACTATAATATAAGATAAAATATCGCTAGCTAGAAGTGAATGTTAGTATAGAGACAGGCAAAATTAGGTGCCTTCATTATTAGAGCTTTTTTCCAAGTACATTTTACATCACAATATACTTTTATATGTCCTAAAATCAACATTAAACACATTATTATACGGAATATATCCGTATGTCGTAGATCATTTCTGCTATACATCAATCATGAACCGTAACCATTGAACTCTATGGGAATCCCATAGAGTTCAATGACCGTAACAAGGCGTATGGTCCGTATTGGCGAATCCAAAAATCTAAACGCCGCCTACCGGCCAAATCACTAACCTAGAAAGTGAGTAATAACTTGAGTTTAACTTCTTTGGGTTAGATATTTTCACTACATATTCGGTTACCAGTGAACTATATTCACAATATTTTTTGGATGTCTGACTAGAAAAATAGGTATTAAAATAATTTAGTGAGTATTTTTATCAGTGTCATTCAGTTGAGAAAATATTTACCAATTTTCACTATAATTTTAGGTTAGGAGATATCTTTGTTCTAGATGAATTTTCTAGTGTTAAACGATTAAGAAAGGCAATGCGAATTTTCATTTCCATGATTTCAATAGTGCCGAGAAACCTGAGCAGAAGAAAGTATATGAGATTAAATTTCTGACATAACTGAAGTTGTACATGCATTACTGGACTTGCAATCTTCAAGAGATGATATGTTGGGAACATTTCAAATGAAAAGTAGTGATTTGACTTGGAATTTCGCAAGCAGTTGAAAGTGATCAATAATTAAACCGTTCGACAAGAATTTCGTTAATGAAATTACAACTGTAGAATTAATTTTCAGGCGGTCTTGTTGAGTTGGTTGTAATTGCTGGAAAATAATTTCTGTGTTGGCATTTCGAACTGCATAATATGTTTTCATCCAAATAAATTATCTCAAATATTTACATTCATTTATTTCCACAAATTACATAATTCATGTGAGTGTGATGATAGAATGAAATCTTCTGGATATAAGTTCTTTGGTTTCTGTTGGTTAGTAGTGGGCGGTCCGTATATGTCGAATTTCTGACACTTCGGTGCAATTATCTGTCACCAGAGTAACCAGTACTAACCGCTCTGGTAACTTTCGGTTACCAAATGTGTATATACGGACCATACGCAAGGAAAATGACATGCTATCCAGGGGGGTGAAACTCCCTTTTCTATGATCCAATCTACAACCAAATATGGCCGACAAGTCTGCGCGGGAAAAGAAATAGCTGAAAATTCAAGACGAAATAGTTATTTTCCTATCAAGTGCGGAAAGTGATACTTGCCCGCACGAAACTGCCGTTGCCCGAACGATGCGAAGCAGAGTTCGGGTAAGCAGTTGAGTGCGGGCAAGACACTTTCCGCAAGAGTTAGGAACAATATTTTTTCTACAAGCGCTCGAAATATATAAATGTATCCATTTTACGAAACAGATCATATCTCATTTGATTAATTCATATTTAATGACAGACGTTATTCGGCATGTCGTTACTAAGGGTTTCTCATCGTTGACGTTCTGTCCATAGAAAGATGATAGAATTTAATTTACTCTATAATATTTGCGTGCGGGAAAAACCCCTGCTAATCCATTCCCGCACGCATTTGCGTGCGGGAAAGAAATAGCAGGCGTTTTTCCCGCACTCCTTGGGAAAGTGACTCTTTGCAACTTGGAATGCGTGCGGGAAAAAGATTGAACGCGCACGCTTGTAGAAAAAACAGTTTTTTGTGAATAACTCAGAAAATATCCATTTTAGGGCAAGGGTGTGATGCATACACTCACATTATTTTTTAACGTAGATTCAATATCTGCCATAAAAAAATGAGGTTCTAGTTTGAAAAAATTGATTTTTTACGATTTTGTCATCCCTAACTTTGAAAGCGATTTTTTCACCCCCTGTATCATGAATCGCGATTTCGATTTTCAAAGTGGATACATCAATCTTACATCTTGAAAAATCCCAAAAATGAAAATTTTCCATCCAAAAACCTCGAAGTTATTCTTGTTTCAGCGGAGCTCTATTTTCGATTTTTTTTTCGAATTTTCCCGCTCAGAGAGAATTTTCCAACCAAAACTGAAAAATGTTACATCAAAATAACTTGAAATTTTCTAAGGAATCTATTTCTGCAATAAAAAAATGGTGTTCTAATTTGAAAAACGGAAGTTGACGTCATTTCCGGAAAAACCGGAGGTGCTCATGCCTTGAAAATATTTTAGATTTCATCAACATCGTGAAATACTTATAAGTGCTGAATTTCATGAAAATTCAGTAGTTTCCCGTATAAATATGGGTGAGGTTCCTCGTGAAAGACCCTGTATACGGTCCATACGTGTAGCTGTGGTTACAGCGCCACAATTCGCCTTTCGTAGGTACTAGTCAACAGACTCTTTCTCCAATGAACCGAATGATATCTGAAATCAAGAATAGCGAATTGTTTTCTGCTCTGAATAAATATTGAAAAAATTGAATGTTGTTATGGGGATGTGTAAAACTGCAATATTTACCGATAGAAGTGAATTTATTTGAATTTTATATCGAAAAATAAAATATCGATATATGAACTGAAAATATCGATGTACCGATATCTTTTCAGCAACCCTAGTCCACCCTCTAAAGCTGCATTCACAATCAATTCGCGGGCCGAAGTGCACTTCGGCACGAAATTTACCATTCGCAATAATCTTGGAACCAAATACTCAAATGAATCAAAAATGTAACTCATCAAAATATAAGCATCAGCATCATCTATAGCCGGCACGAAATTCCTTGCCGAAGTGATAGTTTGCAACTTGCAAGAAATTTTGTCTTGAATTTCATTGTAAATGGTAACGGAGAACGCCATCTGCTAAGCTTCCGTGCCGAAGTGCACTTCGGCCCGTGAATTGATTGTGAATGTAGCTTAACCTAGCGTATGGTCCTAGACTAGCGGTTAAAAGAGACTTGAAGTGCAGCCATGAACGTAAACGTTAACGTTATAATTGACATCTACGCATGCTCATTCGTCCGTTTTTAACGTTAACGTTAGCGTCAGCTTTACGGCCTACGTAAACTAGCCATTAGAGAGTTGAAGTGCAGCCATGAACGTAAACGTTAACGTTATAATTGACATCTACGCATGCTCATTCGTCAGTTTTTAACGTTAACGTTAGCGTCAGATCGCTTATTCACGTAGGCCGTCTACGTGAACTAGCGGTCTCCCACGTATACCTTAACCATCGACGTACGTTAACCGAACGTTAAACGAGTAGCACCGATGACTTGCGAATGGCCGAATTTTGATTGTTAAATGAAATTCTCGATAACCTCAAACTGTCATTGTTTACATTTCCTGTGTATTTTCTCATAATGAACGAAAATTATAGGAAATCAGCAGTGATTTGAAAGTTATCAAAAGGATTATGTTAAATTACTGTGTTATCTGATTACATTCAGTACATTAGGAAATGGCTGAAACTACACTGCAATTCTCATGTCTCTAACACTTGAACATTTCATTGATAATAAAATACTTCCAAGCTGAAAATTCTCTTTATTAGGCATATAAATCATTAGAACATCAATATTCCAAATGTTATTCCAGCTGTCGAAGCTCGATATTAGATAAAAGAGAGTTCACGCGAAACGAAAGCAAAATCAAATTGATAGGTTATGTTTAACGTTTCATGATGGCAGCACTTCAACTCAAATTTCATCACAACACGTAAACGTTATATCTGACGTTATTTCTCACGTTAACGTTTACGTTCAGGCTAACGTTCTGTGCGCACTTCAACTCTCTATTAGAGAGTTGAAGTGCGCACAGAACGTTAGCCTGAACGTAAACGTTAACGTGAGAAATAACGTCAGATATAACGTTTACGTGTTGTAATGAAATTTGAGTTGAAGTGCTGTCATCATGAAATGTCAGACGTTAAACATAACCTATCAATTTGATTTTGCTTTCGTTTCGCGTGAACTCTCTTTTATCTAATATTGAGCTCCGACAGCTGAAATAACATTTGGAATATTGATGTTCTCTAATGATTTATATGCCTAATAAAGAGAATTTTTAGCTTGGAAGTATTTTATTATCAATGAAATGTTCAAGTGCTAGAGACATCAGAATTGCAGTGTAGTTTCAGCTATTTCCTTATGTACTGAATGTAATCTGATAACACAGTAATTTAACTTAATCCTTTTGATAACTTTCAAATCACTGCTGATTTCCTATAATTTTCGTTCATTATGAGAAAATACACAGGAAATGTAAACAATGACAGTTTGAGGTTATCGAGAATTGCATTTAACAATCAAAATTCGGCCATTCGCGAGTCATCGGTGCTACTCGTTTAACGTTCGGTTAACGTACGTCGATGTTTAAGGTATACGTGGGAGACCGCTACTTTACGTAGGCCGTAAAGCTGACGCTAACGTTAACGTTAAAAACGGACGAATGAGCATGCGTAGATGTCAATTATAACGTTAACGTTTACGTTCATGGCTGCACTTCAAGTCTCTATTGAACTAACTTTCTTTAGTTCAATGAAACTAGCGGTCTCCCACGTATACCTTAAACATCGACGTACGTTAACCGAACGTTAAACGAGTAGCACCGATGACTCGCGAATGGCCGAATTTTGATTGTTAAATGCAATTCTCGATAACCTCAAACTGTCATTGTTTACATTTCCTGTGTATTTTCTCACAATGAACGAAAATTATAGGAAATCAGCAGTGATTTGAAAGCTATCAAAAGGATTAAGTTAAATTACTGTGTTATCAGATTACATTCAGTACATAAGGAAATAGCTGAAACTACACTGCAATTCTGATGTCTCTAGCACTTGAACATTTCATTGATAATAAAATACTTCCAAGCTAAAAATTCTCTTTATTAGGCATATAAATCATTAGAACCAAAGATTATAGAGTTAGTCTCTACTCTATAATCTTTGATTAGAACATCAATATTCCAAATGTTATTTCAGCTGTCGGAGCTCAATATTAGATAAAAGAGAGTTCACGCGAAACGAAAGCAAAATCAAATTGATAGGTTATGTTTAGTTTAACGTCTGACGTTTCATGATGACAGCACTTCAACTCAAATTTCATTACAACACGTAAACGTTATATCTGACGTTATTTCTCACGTTAACGTTTACGTTCAGGCTAACGTTCTGTGCGCACTTCAACTCTCTAAAATCAAAGATATTACACTGTGTAATATCTTTGGTAGATACACATTTGGTAACCGAAAGTTACCGGAGCGGTTACTCTGGTGACAGAATTGGTGAACTGAATTGTCAGGACATTTACGGACATTGAACTAAAACTTTAGTTCAATGTTTACGGACCGCCCACTTACTAACCAGAAGAAACCAAAGTGTATATACCATTGAACTCTATGGGAGTTCCCATAGAGTTCAATGGTATAGACCATATTAGTGAGGTTAGAATCACTCAATTGGCGGGAGATCCATATTCAAATTTTTTTACATAGGAATCGACTTTAAGATGGAATATCGCTAGCTAGAAGTAAATGTTAATATAAAGACATGCAAAATTGGGTGCCGCAATTATTAGAGGTTGTTTCCAAGTACATTTTACATCACAAAATACTTTTATATGTCCTAAAATCAAAATTGAACACATTATTATACGGAATATTTCCGTATGTCGTAGATCATTTCTGCTATACGTCAATCATGAACCGTAACAAAGAAAATTATATGCTACGCTTGCGCGTTAGAATGATGTCAGCTTCAGAGGTTAGAAACGAAATGATGCTACGCTACGACAAACTTCCATGGATCTTGCTGACCAATTTTATATTGATCCATTTGGTAACTCAGGGTGGGAGATTGTTTCACCACTTTTGTACTAGAGTACACTCGAAATTGTAAAATTCTTTATTGAAGAGCATGTCATCTCTTCATCGCAGTGGACTGTACTCTACTGACTTGACTTGTACACTCGCGGTGCCCATCTGCCTTTTTATTACCTTTTACAATGTTGCCGGATCACTAACATACCGCCGGCCTTGAAATGGCTACATTTAAACAAAAACAAAAAAATACTGCTACAGATAATGTTTTCAAAATAAAACAGTGTTGTGAGTACATGAACAACATAAATGGTGAGTATGCATACAACTAAGTTTTTTCTTTCAATCTTAAATTTTAACATTCCTTCTTCTCGCAAATTGAGTTCATATTCTCGTCAATAGGAAGAACACACACTTTTGTTACAGGCCTTTTGAGAATGCTACCGTCGCTGTAGCGCACTAACACAACGCGCACAACGCTGTCATCACCTGGATGGAGACTTACGATTCTTCCCAATTTCCACATCAGAGGAGGTACGTTGTCTTCCTTCACCAATACCAATGCTTCATTCTTGATTAGGTTGGAACCATTGACCTTCCATTTCAACCTAGTCTGCAAGCCATTGATATACTCATTGCTCCATCGTTTCCAGAATAACTGTACCATCTTTTGCCTCTGCTGATACACCTTCAATCGACCATCAGGAATATCTACATAATTAGATTCAGGCAAACTTGTGAGGGGTCGCCCAATGAGAAAATGCGCAGGCGTGAGTGGAGACATATCATCAGGACTAGAGGAAAGGGGGGTAAGTGGTCTGGAATTGAGTATGGATTCAATCTGACACAATATTGTTGAAAAATCTTCATAACACAATTGACTATTACCTATTATTCTTTTTAGATGATGTTTCGTACTCTTAACGCATGATTCCCAAATGCCTCCAAAATTGGGCGCCTTTGGTGGAATAAATTTCCAAGTTATCCGCTCATTACTGAAATGCGAAGTGATCAAATCACCATAACACTTGAAGAAATTCAAAAGTTCATTGTTCGAGCCTACAAACTGGGTTCCATTATCGGAAAAAATCATGTTTGGTCTTCCTCTTCTACTTATAAATCTCTTAAAACATAAGAAAAATGCTTGAGTACTCAATTCTGTCACTAACTCAATATGGACTGCTTTTGTAACCATGCATACAAATATGCAAATCCAAGCTTTGGTTACAGTTGGCTTACGAGCCTTACCTTCTTTCAAATAAAAGGGACCAGCGTAATCGCATCCTACATTGATAAAAGGAAATGCCTGAGATAGTCTTTCTGAAGGTAAACTACCCATAATGTACTCGCAAGCCTTTGGGTTTGCCTTAAAACATCTAACGCATTGATGGATAATTTTGCGGGCCATATTTCTACCTGCTAACGGCCAAAACTTTTCTCTTATCGTGAATAATAATTGTTGTGGACCACAATGAAGTAATTTTTGATGCTCATTGCGCATTATAGAAATTGTAAGCGGATGGTTTTTACTCTGTTTCAAATCATTTAATTCTCGATTTATTTCATACTCGATAGTATCAGAAGCTGCATTCCAACGCACACCTAAGGTTTTACTATTTTGATTTTCACTCAAATTAAGTACGCTAGATTTAATATCCCTATCAATATCGAAACGACCAACAAGATTAGGTGCGTTTGTTAACCATTTTCTCAATTGAAACCCTGATTCTCGCAATAAATTTGTTACTGTTGATTGTAACTGTAAAACATCTGATTCATTGTTTCCGCCATCTAAGTAATCGTCAACATAAAAATTTAATTTTATGGATTTAGCAGCTGCTGGATATTTTTCCGCATTTTCATGAGCTATTTGTTGCAGTGCTCTAATTGCTAAAAAACTAGAAGACTTACTCCCGTAGGTAACTGTCAATAGTTCGTAACATTTTAATTTTTCTGTTTCAGAATTCCGCCAGAAAATTCTTTGAAATTTAGTTTGACTGTGGTGAAGCCATACCTGTCTGTACATTTTGGAAATGTCTGCCGTTATAACGTAGGTTGGTACTCGAAATCTTAAAAGTATATCAATCAGTTCAGTTTGTATAGAAGGTCCTGATAATTGTAGGTCATTTAAAGAAATATTATTGTCTGATTTTGCTGAGAAGTCAAACACAACTCTGCATGGGGTGGTATCACTATCCTTTAAGACTGGATGATGTGGAACATAATATGCTGAACCATCATCTTCGAGATCATTGATATCAACCTCTAATTCCTTAAGGTGTCCTAATCGTAAGTATTCGTCAATGAAATCTATGTATTGTTGTTTAACGTTTGCGCTCTTTGCCAGTTTGCGTTCTAAGTAATAGAATCTTTTAATTGCCATTTCCTTTAATTTTCCCAATTGAAAAGACTCATCCTTAAATGGAATTTTTACTACAAATTTATTGTCTGGAGCCCTACTGAAATTTGAAATGAAATGTTTCTCACAAACATCATCTCTTATGTCAATGTTTGTACAATTTTCAATTTGCCAAAACTTCTCTAAGTTCTCATTCAACAACTCGTTCGCTTCATTGTCATTAATTGCCACGTTACTAGAAACATGATTCGTTGCTCTTAATCCAAAGTTACTTATCTCTCCGCCTAATATCCAACCTAATTGGGTGTTTTGCAATATCAGACCGTTGTCAAGCCTTATTTGCTCCATGAGTAATAAATGATAGAATATACCTACTCCGCACAAAATATCAATTTCTCGACTCTTATTGAAATCTGGATCTGCTAATAACTTATCTCCCGGAATGTTCAAAACGCTTGAATTAAAGTCATGACTTGGCAAATATTGTGTGATCTTAGGTAAGATAAGACATGGAATAGTTTCAGAATATTCATTTACCATAGAGTATATGCTAATTATCATCTTGTATCTAGCGATTGCACTGAAACTGTTACCAATACCTGATATAGTGTATTTTATTGGAATTTTTTCTAAACCTAACATATTTGATAATTTTTCAGATATAAAATTACTTTGTGAACCTGGGTCAAGTAACATTCGTGCCTTTATGAATTTTCCATATTTATTTTCAACATATATTATTGCAGTTGATAGTAAAGACAATGTTTTGCTGCCTGCCATGGCTGCTAATGATATTGATTCAGAAGTATTTATTTCCGTTGAAATGCCACAAACATTATCTTTAGTATTGTCACGCTTACATTTATCCTTATCCGTGGAATTGACTCGACTATTAGCATTAGATTTATTTTCGCAGTGTAATAAGGTATTGTGATACTTATTGCATTTTCTACTGCTCGATCTGTTGCATTCATTAACGCTGTGATTGGAATTTAAACAATTTTTACATAACTTGAGCCTTTCACTTTCTTTCACTCTATCCTCAATATTTAAACTCAAAAACTTGTCACATTTAAATATAGAATGATCTTCCTTACAAAAATAACATGAATACTTTTGATTTGTTTCTTGTCTCGTCATAAATGCGTTCGTTTTTCTTTCTCTAAAACCTATCTTATGATTTTCTTGTTTTTTCTCAGAATTTAATCCTAATTTATCTATAATAAAAATTTTTGTTTCAGGAATTCACTAATCTCGTCCATTGTGGGTAATTCACCTTTCAGATTAAAACCTTCCCAGTCTCTCCTGGTCCTGTTATCAAACTTTGAGACAATTAAATGTATAAGAAGTGTATCCCACTCCTTCACTGGTTGACCAAGATTTTCTAAAAATCGCAAATTCTTAGTGAATGAATCATAAAGATTTTTTAAATCGGAACTATTTTCTTTTGTCATTACTGGTATTTTAAATAAATTATTGACATAGGTTTCGATAATAATTCTTTTATTTTCATATGCATCCTTGAGAATTGAAAATGCTACTGAATAATTAGCACTAGTAATTGGGATGGATTCTATTTTTTGGGAAGCTTCGCCACTCAAGCATGATTTTAGATAATAAAACTTTTGAATTTCATCAACTTGCTTATTGTCATGAACTAATGAAATGAATAAATCTCTGAATTCAAGCCATTTTTAGTACTTTCCGCAGAAACTAGGTAACTTTAATGGTGGTAATTTGACTGGAGTTGAACTGTTAATACTGGATATGCTATTAATCGATTTATTGTCTGAGTCACTTAAATGCTGTTCATAGTTTAATAAAATTGATTGAATTCTAGATGTAACTTCGAAAAAAACATCTTCAAACATTTGTCTTTCTTTTTCTTCTAGCTCGCAATCACCTTCTTTAGATTTTTCATCGTACTGAACTAAATATTCAATATGACCTTGATATTCTTCAAATTGCGAATATGTTTTATTAATTGCATCTAATCTTACTCTAAATTGCATAATAAAACTATCATCTATTTGTAAATTTTGTTTTCCTACATAATTTTTTAATCGAGTCAATGCTGCCTTGCATTGACCACGCTTGAAACGTAGTTGCGTTAAATCTAAGTCCGCCATTATTAAATTCAAAACAACCGTCTAAATAATGAAATTGTCGGAAGGTGGATGGGAGTTGGAGGTACTCACAATTGCCTACGTGCGCTATCTCGCGACTTGGATTATTGTTTATTATTGCGCCTGCCTAGGTGATCGTCGTCTCCTGGGGCCTGCGTGCTCGTCGTCTCCTGGTGCCTGCGTGGTTGTCGCCACCTTGTGCCTGCGTGATCCTCGTCACTCGTCACCTGCTGCCTGCTGCCTGCGTGATCGTCGCCACCTGCTATCTGTGTCCTTGTCTCGGTCGTCGCTGTTGACTCGGACCTCTCTGTTTTTCGCTTGATACGTACTTTGCTTACGTATTACGCCGTTGTCTACGATGCCTCGTGGAATTTTCCGTGCTCACTTCACTTGTTATTTTCTTTCCTGGACTATTTTCCAATCCAATCCGGCTCGAAGGACCAAATTTATAGTAACTCAGGGTGGGGGATTGTTTCACCACTTTTGTACTAGATTAAAACACTCGAAATTGTAAAATTCTTATTACCTTTTACAATGTTGCCGGATCACTAACACCATTATTAAAAAAATATACCATTTTATTACGAAATTTTGTTTTCAACTTGTTAAGAAAGGATCATAGAACACATTCCAACAGAAATAAATCTTAAGAAATTCGCTAAAATATCCAAAAACAGGCGAGAAGTACGCGGCATTTTTAGTCCCATAAGAAATGCATAGGGAATTCAGGGACCAGATCCACAGATGGATCGCGATTCAAATTTCCCGCCTAACCTCACTAATATGGACATTGAACTAAAGAAAGTTTTACTTTAGTTCAATGTATACGGACCATAGCCCAGAAGAAACCAAGGCTGTGTTCCGTATATACACTTTGGTTTTTTCTGGTTAGTAAGTGGGCGGTCCATAAATGTCGAATTCCTGACAATTCAGTTCTATATCTGTCACCAGAGTAACCGCTCTGGGCTGTGGTCCGTATATACACTTTGGTTACTTCTGGTTAGTAAGTGGGCGGTCCGTATATATCGAATTCCTGACAATTCGGTTCAATATCAGTCACCAGAGTAACCGCTCTGGTAACTTTCGGTTACCAAATGTGTATATACGGACCATACGCCTGGTAACTTTCGGTGTATCTACGGACGCCAAAGTGTATGTACGGACCACAGCCCTAAATAACTGTGTTCTGTGCTCTAACCAGAAACAACCTTTCTCTATGGCTCTAACCTCACATTTTTGAAAATGGAGAGATTTTAACCGCTGAAGCGGCGTTGATTCTTGTCCTTATATTTCTTATTTACTATTTACAAACGTGAAAGGTTTTAATTTACACATAATTCTCCTCCAAAATGAATATTTCACGACAGAACGAAAAAAGCTTCATGGAGAGCGTCCGCCTGGATTCCCAAAGAATAGAAGTAGCAGGAAGAACTGTAGAAAATTTCTTGAGCAAGGATAGCTTAGCACCCACCTTAACTAATTTATTGAATGTGTCGCCGCAGTCGGGCCCCACGGCCAGCGGTTTTATCGAGCATGATTATCCAGTTTTGAGTAGCATGCAACTAACAGTAAACAGCATGACACAGATGAAATCATTGAAAACAGTTCCTCTTCCTCCTGAAATTATGGAACATTTCGGACATGTGCAATGCCACTGTATGATGGGGCTATTTCCTGAAATAAACCGCGCTTGGTTAACAGTGGACAGTGACATTTATGTGTGGACATATGAAGAAAATTCTGATCTGGCCTATTTTGACGGATTGAGTGAAACAATTCTTTGTGTAGGATTAGTGAAACCAAAACCTAGAGTTTTTCACAATTTTATCAAGTATCTGTTAGTGGTGTGTACTTCTGTAGACATAGTTGTTCTGGGCGTAACATTTGGAGAAAGTCCTAATGATACAATGGCTGAGATACAGTTGATACCCGATCCAGTGTTCACTATTCCCACAGACGGTGCAACAATATCTACAGTGGTTGGAACGACCCAGGGGCGAATATTTTTAGGTAGCAAAGAAGGAAACGTGTTTGAGTTAGAATATCAAGCTGAAAGTGGATGGTTTGGAAAGAGATGTAAGAAGGTAAATCATTCCACAAGTACCTTGTCCTTTTTGGTACCAGCTTTCATTAATGCAGCTCTGGGGGAGGACGATGGAATTGCTCAAATTTCAGTTGATAACTCGAGACACATTTTGTATGTTTTAACAGATAAAGGTGCTATTGAAGTGTGCGATTTAGGGGAAAAGGGGAATTGCTACTCTCGTGTAACTAAAGTATCCCAATCTAATCTTGTGCAGCAAGCAGTTCACACTGTTAAAACTCTAGATTCTCAAAGCTTTCGTCCAATTGTTTTTATAAGTGCAGTGGAAAGTGCGGAATCTCCATTCACAAACTTGGTCGCAGTCACACAAACTGGTATCCGTTTATATTTATCTACCTCAAGTTTGAGTAATACTCAACCTAACCAACGACCGTATACTTTATGCCTGCAGCATGTCAGATTACCACCAGGTTATTCGGCAAACATAACGGTAAGACCTAGGATGGTGCATACAGGAAGTTATAGGGACCGTAATTGTGTGTTAGTGTCAACGGTGAATGAAATTGATGTTTTGTGGTGTATATCTGCTGACATGTTTCCATTCAGTCATTCCTTGATGGAAGCATATACCACACTAAATTTAGGGGCTTCAGCCATAGCAGTCTCAGAAGTTAGGCAAGGTAAAGAAACAAGACAATTTGAATCCAGGGGTAAACAGCCTGTTGGAACATACGTCATTTCCAAACATAACTGAAATTATTGTAATCGCTTCAAGAATGATCGACATCGTGAGCAGATGCATAGATCAATTTATTTCATATAACTCTAGGTTAAATTGGTAAAATAATTTCATCAGTTTTGAACGCTTAAAGTGATGCATATGAGTTTTCCGTCAGTTTAAATACTTTTCATATGTATATATATATGGGAATTTTCAAAATATCGTTTTAAGCCCGTTTGTAACAGCTGAAAAATCTGTGTAGAATTATCTACAGAATTTTCGCAAGAAAACGGCAGAAATTATTTTGTATGTGGGTGTTGTTTCGAGGATTCAAACCCCCGCTTCGACGTCGATAATGCATGAAGCGAGCATATAAGATGATCAGGATTGACTACGAAATTTTTTTCAGCACTGCCATCTACAGAACTTTACGATCCTCTTCAGGAGCTTGTACCCCTTGTTGTTCGTCAACATTATGAGCCGCCTAAAAAATACGTAGTTTTAACATCTCAAGGGGTTCATATACTTCTGAAACTCCGTCCTGTGGATCTCTTAAGACAGTTCCTCCTTGATGGGCGAGGCGCAGACTCGGAGGCGGTCAAGAATTTCTTCATGATCGAAACGGAAGATCAGGCGTGTGCCACAAGTTTGATTTTAGCCTCTCTGGAGTCCCAGACGAACGCAGAGCTGGCCGAGGCTGCCACAAGGGCCTTTTTCATCTTTGGAGGTGAACCTAAGCTTGCAGGAAGCACGGCATACAACCAAACTCACCTCAGAACCGCCCTTTTTCAACCTAACATAATTTCAACACCTGCCCCTCATCATTTGAGTCAAAATCAATTTCAGGCGGGAAATTTGAGCCTCACCCAGAATATGCCGTTCGACGCCACTTCGATATTTCAGTTTTCCTCCAAACACAACGGACTCTATCTGTATTTTGGTAGAATTTTGAGACCGGTTTGGAGTAGGAATTGTGTACGACAAGTTGTCTTGGATCCCAAATCCAAAGTTTTCGTTTTTTCCTCAACCGTTGATGGTGAGCAAGTTGGGATGGTTTTGAATAACCTCATGGCTTTGCACAACTTCCTCCTGATGAATACGCAGCTCTGCGTTTGTGGACCCACTCAAAGTCAAAATATTTCCATGAATAATACCATGGTTCGGTCTAGTTATACCATACAGGATGCGCAGTTGGAAGAAAGGTGAGTAAATGAGCTTATGATTATGTAGTACCGTTATTGAAGATTCTCACCAAGATAGAACCTTATTCTATAGATGAATTTCTTAATTTTGATATGAAAAAGTTAGAGATGACTTAAGATCATTTGTTTTATGTGACACAATTCCATTTCATTGTGAATTATAATATGTAGAAATTGTTCACTCTCATTTGAAATTAAGTTTGTTTACTATTATTATTTCAATTGGCGATTCAAATACATCACAAATGAAGCCACCTGGTGGCGAAAATCACAAACGCGACAAGTTGGTTAGGTAGGTAATGTAGTTTCAAGATCTAACATAACCTACCTATCGCGTTTGTAGATTTAGCTGCAGAGAGGCTTTAGAATACACTCAAATAACCATCTGACAACAGCGAAAATTGACCAGTCTTGTTGATCATCTTGTAGGCAGTCCCTGGACTCCCTCAAAATGATGGTTTGCCATTGCTGCCAAGTCCTCGGGCTCTGGAAAATTCTCTGCGAACATCAGCTTCATGATCTGATTGCCTCGATGCAGGAAAACCACCAAAAAATGTTGGAAAATACAACTTTCAAAGATTTGTGCCTTCAAGGCCAAGAAATGTGTAGCGCTCTCATAACATCCCTGGTCAACAGTTACCTAGGTGATAACGCATCTGTCGATTCCATTGCCGGCAGATTGAGACAGGTGTGCCCAAGCTTTTACAAATCCGAGGATGCTGCATTTTCCAAGGCTATCGAAATGTTGAAGGCTTCTCAAGGTGAAAATTTGTCGGTGTTACAATCTAACAATCATTAATGTTTTGTTTTACTAGGTACACAAAACTCCGATGAAAAAGAAGAACTCATAACGTCCGCGTTGAACCTATGCAAGTCTATTACACCAAACATAATCCTGCGAGAGGTTTGCATCCAGTTCACCAATCTGAAAGCTTATAAGGCAGTAATTGAACTGTGTTACATAACCGCCATGAAAGTTGATCCCGATAGAATTGCGGAACATTTCTATAAACACAGGGACGAAGCTGATAATGAAGGACTCAGCTACTATTGTAAAAGAGATGAAATTTACCAGGAAATTCTGCACATGTTGGATACCGTCCACCAGCAGAGCGAAGATTCTAACGCCAGTAACGTAAGCAGACCTCAGTCTGTTCCAGAAGAAAACGTAGATATGACAAGGAGAATAATCCAAGAAATCCTCGATACTGATGACGATATAATGCAAATCACGGTGTACGGTTGGATGATTTCCAAGCACATGACCAATGATCTCATCAAAATAAGTAATCATTCTTTAGAAATGTTCCTTACTCATCATTCGCAGCAGAATTGCGACATTGAGGTTAGTATTGCTGAGTGACAACTATAAATTTGACAATCGACATGTCAACGATTGCTTTTACTGTCAAATAATTTTTCAGGTTATGGATCTACTCTGGAAATACTACGAAAGCAATAACAATCATTCCGCGGCCGCGAAGATATTGGCCAATTTGGCTGCCGTTGAGGGAAACACTCTCAATTTGAAGCAGCGTTTGGCTTACCTTGCACGGGCGATAATGTGTATGAGCAGTTCTCAAACAGGATACGCCCCTTGTCTTGGCGTATACCTAAGGGACTTGGAAGACAAACTGGACGTCGCGAAGGTTCAAGAACAGATACTCAGCGCTTTGAAAAATATGAACAATGGCCGCACTCCCTCTATCAATGACGCCATATCCGCTTTAGATTCAGGGCTTTATCAGATCTCTCAACTTTATGAGAATTTTGCCGAACCGTTCGAATTATGGGAGTGCAAATTGGCGATCATCGAGTGTGCGGGATACTCAGATGCTCCATTGGTAGAATCTATATGGAAGAATATATTGAAGAATGAATTGAAGAGTTCGGCCCATATAAATAGCGCGAATGATAGGTTAAGCCAAATTCTGAGTAAAGTTAAACTGTTAGCTAGGACATATTCGTCTTCAGTTAATTGTTTCCCATTGGAATATTTAGTACACGAATTAGAAGTTATAAGTGTGACACTCAGAGCTTCGAAATCTCTGGTACCAAGAAGTCTAATTTCCATGAACATCCCAATGGAAAAACTGATAATCGTCTACAACCGATTAATATCGATCACAAGTAACGAATCTTTCTGGAAAACTGAAGAACATGAGTTCCATTTTGCAGAGTCCATTGCAGCTTTGATCAACTGCTTCTTAGAAGATAGCGGTCAATACAACAATGTTGCCAAAAGAAGGGTGATTTCTCTGTGCCAAGACGCTGTCGCTGGTATTTTGTCGAATCTTTACAGTAAACCAAACACAGATGATCTGGTCACCGTTTTAAGGAGCATCCAGGCCAGGCTTTCTAGGTTATGAATTCATAAAATCGTTATTTTGTGTATCTTGTGATTTTGGAATTGATTAAGATTTACAAACTTGTGAAGGATAATTTATATTTTTATTAAAGAAATTGTAGTTTCATTGCGGTTTTGAAATATGTACAGGTGAAAGCGACAATGTGAAATTCTTTAGAATACCAACTGTTCGGAATTTTAAGAAAAAAAACTCGATTAAACGAACTATCCATGATTAGGAGATCTAACGTCAGGAACGAAATTTTTTCCAAAAACATGCACAAAACACCACTCAAACTCGACTGAAACAGTATGGGAATAAATGGAGGAAAAAGCTTGTGTGCTCCACGACAACGAACAGTCAGCTGATTTTGACAACATTAGAGAACCCTATGAAGTGTCTGGTCCGTATATACACATTTGGTAACCGAAAGTTACCAGAGCGTTTACTCTGGTGACAGACATAAATATGATACAGCTCATGGAACAAGCTCTACAGATGAGAAAAAGCATTCATTTGGAAGTATGAAAATTATGAAATTGTTTTTCTAAATCGTCAATTGAACTTAGCAGAAAACAAAACTTGTTTTGACTTGCAATACTAGCATTACCAATTTTTCACCCCTGCAAAATAACTCGAGGTGCTGTTTCAAATTGACGGGCACGCATTGAATGATGGCCGAATTAGAGAAATAATGAAAAATTCGAGAAAAATTTTATGTTGAATAGGGAGAATAAAAGAAGAAAAACCTTCCTGTTCTTGGTTTCATTACTTTTTCTGAGTACCAACAGGAAAAAAAATACAAGAAATCATAAAAGGTTCTTTTCATCCTTTATTTTCCTATAAAACTCAAAATTTTTTTCGAATTTTTCATTATTTCTCTGATTCGGCGCTCTTTCAATGCGTCTTCGTCGATTTGAATCTCCCGCCTGCTGCTAGTAAGGTCCGGACCAGAGATATAGAATATCTCTATAGATTCTATATCTCTGGTCCGGACGGGAGGAAGCGGAAGCCGCACGGGCAAAAAGAACGTAGTTTCACAGTACGCTGTTGCAGCGCTAGTGTCGCAGACAAAAAACACGGTCAAATAGATTAGCACGGGAGTTACCATTCTCTTGATGTTTATGTTCTGTGCCCTGATTACTAATAGAAAAATTGATGGGACTATGGGAGATTCAAAAGCAAACAACACATTCAAACCCAAACAAGAAACGTTAATTCGGGTTTCCTTGGAAACGATTTCCAATGTCATTGCAAGGTATGTTTTTACATAGCTACAGCACCAGGTTCAACTGGCGAGAGAAAATCTTAGGTGAAATGCACACTTCTCTTCAGCTCTTGTTCTATGTCTTTAAATCCGATACTTTTTTGACTTCAGATGTGTCAGACAGGCTTAATGTCATCCCTCTTTACTTCTTCAATTATAACGTGCGTTAAAAAAAATCGACGTCAAGTAGGCTATGGAATTTCGAACGTCGATATTTCGTGTCTTAACGTAATTCTTAGCTTTTGGTGTACTATTTTCCAGGTGAACTGTCAAGTTAGAAGTTAGTATTTTGGATTGTTGTTGAACTAAAATTATCAGAAAATTATAAAGAAGGTTTTTACGGACGTGCAAAAAGCATTTATTATTGAATCCTACTTCCAAATTGGGGAGAAAATAGAAGCAGAGACTCAGGGCCGGAACTAGGATTTTGGCGCCTGTGGCGAATTCTCATAAAATGCGCCCCTAAGAAATTTTTTTTCTGATCGAACCAATATTGAGCTATATCGCCTTAGTTACCATGTGTCATAACACACTCATATTTCCCTAGGGAAATATGAACTGACATTCCATATTTCCCTAGGGAAATATGAGTGTGTTATGACACATGGTAACTAAGGCGAAATCATATTTCTTTCAAAACGTCAAATCATATTTTATTTCTTTATTTAGTAACAAAATGGAAACTGCAATTGTTGAAATTTCCACTGAAAGTTTTTCCACCAGATACAAAGGAAGAAGAAATATCTTGTTCATAATTATTCGTCGACGAGACTACAGTTTTCTTGAGAACATTCCGTGCAGCAGCAGTCTCGGACGATTCTCCCAAAACGGTCTTCAAAGACTGTGATGCTGCAGATGGCTCTCCCTCCACACCTGCTATCATCTTCGCTACCTTATTTTTGTGCAGCATACTGTCAGCCAGATAGCCTTCTGCAACAGACGAACTTTTCCAACCACCATGTCTCTTGAGTGTTGTCATTGAGGCTCCCGCATCGGCAACCAAAGTCGCGGATGTTCGTCTTCCACAATGGCCTGTATACATTTTCGGATTATCTAATCCCAACCATTCAGCAACCTTACTCGGAATTTTTCCGAAGGTATTTTTGCCGACAGGCTGAAGAGTACACTTCTTATCTCTATAAGCTACGAAGAACCTAAGAACGCCTTGCGGACGCAACGCCGAATACTCCCGCACCAAACGAGCAGCACCCAGATCTTCTTCATCAATTATAGTGAATATTCTGTTTATATCATTCTTAGTTTTTGAGACTTTAATTATGATTACCGACCCACGATCTTCGATATCTGAAGATAGCATATTCACCAGCTCTTGTGTTCTGCAGGCGCCAAAGATTTCCATTATTAAAACAACCTTCAAAATTGTGAATGTAAAAATCTTATAAACAGAGGAAATCAAAATTAAACTTTTACCTTATACATCAAAAAAACGTCATTAGGAGCTTCACTCAAGAATGTCTTGAGCTGCTCCCGGGACAACACTGCTGATTTTTTAGGAACGTATCCTTTATTTTTGTTCTTAACAAATGCTTCGACTTCATCGAATAATTTGACATCAGTTTTTTCCTTCAAATGTAGCATTGATCTTAACATCGATAGTTTCGGCCATAACGTGTTTGGTGAATATTTCTGCGACTGGGGATCGAATGAATTAATCATACATCAAGAATAACAAGAATCAGAGCAACATACCAAATCTTGGAAATAGGCTAACAAAATATTATCGCTCACACCGTCCACCAAATTTTTTCTTTTCCACTCCTGAAAGCAATCGTACTCTCTACTGTAGGCAGCTTGAGATTTGGCCGGAACCAAAGATTCACGGGCTTTTGCCGATTGAGTTTCGACGTAGTTCGACATTATTTCAATAATTTTATTTCTGACAAGACGTCAAAATGAAACCAGTCAACCATGATTTTCAGAAACATGGCCCATAGCAACGTTAAAAATTTAATTATTACAAACATATACAATCTAACAATGATTTCCCCATAACAGATTTCAATCAGAAAAAAACTATTGATTACACCACGGGAAATATGAATATATTTCCCTAGTTGTAATAATAGCTATTAGTGGCCACAAATTTGTATGGATCAATTCTTTCTTGTTTAGTTCGCCAAGTAGAAAGTCTTGCAAACATATTCCCTCGAGAAAGCTGTCTTCAACAACTTCTGGCAAAACACTGAATCTTTCTTCGAGTTGCACTGAAATAGGGTTTATTATTTGAATGAGGTCCTTTTTCAGCTTATTCTTCTAGTCAAAATTAGCCCGGGTGTTCACTGGAAGCGTATTCGAGCGGCTACACGCTCACGCGAATCGAGCGTTTGTAGCCGCTACAAAACAGGCGGCGCGGCGCTACAGAGGTTGTCCGTCCACTGGAGGCGGCTTATTCGTGCGTTCAATTCAGTGTTGGAGCCGAAGGATCGTTCTCAATACAGTATTGCTTGTTGTTTGCGATGGCTGCAATTTTTATAGCCAAAATCAAATAGAGAATTCAACCATTTCTACTGTCAACCGAAGAACGGACCTTATATATTTCCCAACTACTACTGAATGAATCGAATTTTATTTTACTGACAATGATGAAAACAACGAGAAACAATTCTTCCAATAAGTATTCAATTGTTTGAACGACTCATCCAGCAAAACTATCCTAGGTTTCTTCCTCAGCTAATTTTTTGGTGACCAAAAATGCGTGTTTTCGTTTTTTTTTTTCGATTCATCTCCCCTGGAAAACTGAATATAAACAAACCTCAATTTTTTTTATTATAGATCACTAAATTCTCGATTGAGGCGGCGTTCCTCAACCCGTTTCCATATTAGAGTATATCAATGTTGAGCAAAATTTCAGAGATATTGCCGTTGACTGTCCATGACCATGAAATGGTCTATGACGTTTTAAATCTGAAATCTTAACGAAAAAATTGTATTTGTGTAATGAACGCGTGTTTTCAATCGATGTGAAATTTAATGCTTTACAACTTTTTTATACGTTTTTATACTTCTCTCATATATAAGCTGCTTTCAAAGATTTTTCCGAGAAATCAATATGAAATATAACATTGTAAAATGTTTCAGGAAATTGTCCCTTTGGGATTCATTAGTGAGAAAAGTACACACTTGATCTCATTCGACGTAGAATTCAGTACTCTGGAAAGTCTGTTATTCGTGCGTTTTTCATGACAATTCTAGGAGCAAACATGAAAATATTGGGCGCATGCATTGTCTGAATGATTATTTGTTTTTATAGCTGAAAAAATTCATGAATATGAAAATTCAAAGAAATTCGCGGGAAGAAAAATATAAATCCTATTGCGATAGCAGTAATGGTTCATTTGATGAATTCAAATGAATACAGAGTGTTTCAAAATTCAATACAAAAAGTTTAGGGGTTTATTCCTTTGGGAATTTCTAGGCAAAAAGTTTATATAAACATAGGACCTCAAATGCGAGCTGTGCAGTTTTAAAAGTTTTCTTTTGGGTTTTATCAGGGAAGTTGAATACTGACGGCACTGATCCTACTTTTAAATTTTTATTGCCATGAACATAAAATTGTCCTCCTCAATGGGAATGAATTTTTTTTTTTTTACCGCCAGTTTGTTCAGTTTATGGCTGCACTAGATTTAACCATTATGTATTAGTGTTATTTAAACACTTTTATTTCAAAACACTGGGGAAAATCGCACAAAAAGCACAACAACAGCAAACAAAACACTCGTAAACAAAGCTTTTATCGAGCTTTTCGCCACTACTAGCTCTATCTTTCTCTAGGCAACACGTTTCTCTTTCCTTTACCGCTTCCATTGTAAGTTATAATTTCTATGAGTATACCCAGAGACAACCTGTTGTCTCTGAGTATACCTATTTTATTAGGTCTATGCATTCTGACAGCCCTAGAACGGCCACCTCCAACAATCAAATGAACCGATTTTTTTTCCATTCAGAATGTTTTAAGGATTTCTTCTCCAACAGGATGACTAAAATATCTCTAACATAATTTTTTGTTCATAATACTGCTCCGTGGATCGAAATGAACTGTTCAGTTTACGTTGAAGTGCCTATTTCTCATTTTACGAGTTCAGAATGGTCGTCCAAGAAAATTGGTGTATGGTGTATGAAGAAATGCATCAGAATGTATTAAAAATGTATTAAAAAAAAATTTGTTTCATTCTGACAGCCTCAGAACGGCCACCTCCAACAATCAAATGAACCGATTTTTTTTCCATTCAGAATGTTTTAAGGATTCCTTCTTCAGAAGTATGTACTAAAGTACATAGAGGGTTGACTTAAATATCCCTTACATATATTTTTTTTCATATTACAGTTCCGATTATGAAAATGAACTATTCATTCTACGATGAAGCGCCTATTCCTCATTTTTCAAGTTCAGGATGGCCGGCCATGAGAATTAGTGGATTGAGAAATGTATCAGAATGTACTCAAAAAAAAATTTTTTTCATTCTGACAGCTCTAATGATCAAATAAACCGATTTTTTTCTATTCAGAATGTTTCAAGGATTCTACAGAAGGATGACTATATCCCTAACATAATTTTTTGTTCATACTACAGCTCCGAGGATCAAAATGTCTACGATGAAGCGCATATCCCTCATTCTTTAAAGTTCAAAATGACCAGAAAGAAATATGAATTTTCCTGAGTAAACCTGATACATTTCTCATCAATTTTATTGGCCAGCCGTTTTACACATTCGAAAAAATATGGGGAACATGCTCTCCATCGTCTACAGAATAGTGGTGGTTCATTTTAATCGTTGAAGGTGGGACTCTAGGGCTTTCTGTGTGAAAAAAAAACTTATTAGGATATTTATTCATTTCCCTCTATTTACTCTATCAATCAATTCTTTCGACCGTCTATTTTGAACTGATATTTCTCCCGAAGTAGAAATCCGTAAAATATTCTGAATATAGAAAAAAAAACGTATGAAATTGTAGATCATAAACCCCTAATTTATAATCCTTGGTAAGAAGGCGCTCCATCTCTCCTTGGCCCTTGCATATTATGCATATAGCTCATTATTCGCTTCGGCATTCTATTCTAAATAAGGGAAAAAATTAACAGACTGCAGCATTGATATCAGATCAGACATACGATACGGTATTGCTCAGAGACAAGACAAGAGACTCTATGGCACAGGGCACAGATTACAGAGTAGAATGCTCTATGGTATTGCTGGTGGTGGAATAGTCCACAGATTACAGAGAATCTCTGTAATCTGTGGAATAGTCGTTCTTGAAAAACTGGACGGCCGGGAGTAGACATCACTAAAGTGTATAAATCGGGTCGATTGATTTATCTTATTTTCGCTTATGACTTTTTTTTATTGTTTTTGTGGTAAAAGATGGATCCATCGAGAAACGAAAAAAATAGATCGTTGGGCTTACTAGTACATACATATATATGTATATATGTTATGCTGAAAATTATTAGGAAAGTTTTTTATGACATAATAGGGAATGCATGGTCTTTTCGATTGTTTTGGGGAAACTGAAGATTGAAAGAAGCTTAGAGCGTTTGGAATGAAAGTTTAGGTATTAATTTAAGAAAAACTTCACATAAATGAACTGCAGAATTCACATATACTGCGGAAATAAGCATCACGACGATCAGGGCCGCCGTCAGGACCGGCAAACCGGGCACTCTGCCGGGGCGGCATATTCTGGGGGCGGCAAATCATCAGTTGATAAAACGATACCAATTTTTTCACACCAAATATTTTTTCTTCAAAGGCGAACATTATTAATTTTTAGGGTGAAATCGAAAAGACGGCTTTTTGCGCTTGGTCGCCAGACAATTCATTTATGTTCTTTCCAAAGTACCGAATAAAAATGCATTTTAACCAGAAACAAGGGGAATACCGCCAGATGGAAAACGAACAAAGATGACGCATTCTACTCATAAATAACTCAGCTCCACCGCAGCGGCCACTCACTGTCCTCTTTTTTGCACTCTAGCCAGTCAATTCTTTATTTCTACTGAATTAAATTATATACAAAAAAAGTAAGTGTAATAATAAATGTTTTGAAGTCAACAGGCCGACTGGTTGGCTTGGGGCGGTTGATAAAATAACGGTCAATTGACTACGTTCCAGGCCCGGACTTGGAGCAGCTGAGACCTATTAGGGGGCCCTAAATCGTGGGGTCCGGGGCTTTACCCCGAAAATTTTTCGAAAACGAATTAGGTGCTTGAAAACAATGAAAACGCGTTTTCACGCTATTTTTACACTTTAAAAAAATTCAGCTAGGTATTTTTGCGAATATTATGATTTTCGACTTTTATTTTTTATTAAAATAAGAAATTCACAGTATTTTTGAGATAACACTAAAAAACACATTCTGTAGAACTGCCAATATATAATTACAATGGACTTGAAAATAAAAGTGCAGTATTGGATTGATATATGATACATCCATAATTGAATTAAAAAAGATTATATGATTATCACAAAAAAGAGTTGTCAAATCAAGACACTTGTTCCGCTATCACAATATAGCATCTTAAGGTGCATGGGTAAAGGTAAACTGAAATATATGGTACCGACCGAGAAGATATTTAAACAAGCGTTTTATTCTATTCTAAAAATCTACAGGGGGGAGCGACAGTTTCCAGAACATCCAGAGCAATTTCATTTCAGAGTTGGTGAAAATCGGACTAGAGGGGGTAATGGTAATTTGCGGAAAGTTCAGAGCAATTACAAAGTATAGGTACCAATCGGATGATCGTTCATTGAATGATACAGGGTCTTTCACGAGGAAACTCACCCATATTTATACGGGAAACTACTGAACGTATTTTCATGAAATTCAGCACTTATAAGTATTTCACGATGCTGATGAAATCTAAAATATTTTCAAGGCATGCTCATATGAGCACCTCCGGTTTTTCCGGAAATGACGTCAACTTCCGTTTTTCAAATTAGAACACCATTTTTTTATTGCAGAAATAGATTCCTTAGAAAATTTCAAGTTATTTTGATGTAACATTTTTCAGTTTTGGTTGGAAAATTCTTTCTGAGCGGGAAAATTCGAAAAAAAAATCGAAAATAGAGCTCCGCTGAAACAAGATTAACTTCGAGGTTTTTGGATGGAACATTTTCATTTTTGGGATTTTTCAAGATGTAAGATTGATGTATCCACTTTAAAAATCGAAATCGCGATTCATGATACAGGGGGTGAAAAAATAGCTTTCAAAGTTAGGGATCACAAAATCGTGAAAAATCAATTTTTCCAAATTAGAACCCAATTTTTTTATGGCAGATATTGAATCTACGTGAAAAATAATGTGAGTGTATGCATCACACCCTTGCCCTAAAGTGGATATTTTCTGAGTTATTCACAAAAAACTGTTTTTCGTCTTGAATTTTCAGCTATTTCTTTTCCCTTCACGCCAAAAAGATGAAATTTTCAGGAACTGTTACTTAAACCATGTTTTAGATTTTACTACCCTAATATGCAAGAGAAAAAAGTTACAGGTTGTTCCTAAATAGATGGCGAATTTTGATTCGAATTTGTATCGGAAACCTCTTTATTTCAACTAATCGGCCATCAGTTTTCTCTCCAGTGATAAATATATAATTCCTTATGAACCATATGCAAAAACTTACCATGTTTTACATTCTTTTTTTTTAATGAGATATATATATATATATATATATATATATATATATATATATATATATATATATATATATATATATATATATATATATATATATTCTTTTGAAAAAGAGTGTTACAAACTTTTACAATCTGAAAATAACAATGAAGCGGGTGTAAAGAAATGGAACAAGAGACAGATCCTAAAAACCTGTTCCACGTTCCAGATCTCAGTGTAAGCAGAAGAAAAATGTCAACGGGGTACCATACATATCTTCGTATGATACATGAAAAAAACAGAGATAAAAACCTCAGAAAAAACTCTCTGTCTGCCCGTATAAGTGTAATGATGATGTATTTGTGTGAAGAATAAGCTGAAAATAATTGAAATTGAAGGACATCTTCTTCATATGCCAAAATCCAAAAACTTCCTCCCATTCTTTCTACTATGATGGTTGACGAAGAATAATCTGAAAACAAAAAAGAAAGAAAAAAACGAGAGGGGTGTATTGCATTTTATATTACTCATTAAATAATTTTGAAATTAGTAACCCAACTCAAAAAAGAATCGGTAACCGAATGAATACCTTCGAAACCACCCTGAAAACGATATATTCTACAACTGTTCACCAAGTGGTCTATAGTTTCTTCTTCTGCACCACACTCACATGATAGATATCATTAATTAGGTACATCTGCCAAATTCCTCTTTATTCGGTAGCATTTTGTGTTTACTATTAATTTGGTGATAATTCGTATTAAGTTATAAAATCGATGATATGCCTAATTTTACCAATGAAGATTATTTAAATCTCATTCTACTTCATGGAGAATGTAATAAAGTTATAGATAGAACGATTCGACTGTTCATTGAGAGGTTTCCTGACCGACCCAGACCAACGAGAGATACCATTAACAGAACCATGACAAACTTGAGAAATGTCGGATCTTTCGTTAAGAAAACTATACACAGAGGAAAAAGTGTAGTAGAAGATGAGAACAACGAAATTACAGTTCTTGCATATTTTCGTATGAATCCTCAAAATTCTCTCAAAGATGCCGAGATTGATCTGGGATTATCTCAATCGAGTGTTTTTGGAGAATATTAAAAAAACATGAAATGCCCCCATATAAATTCAATAGGGTACAGCATTTGAAGGAAACTGATTTCGTCAGGAGAACAGAGTTTTGCGAAGCTATGATGATTCGATTTCAAGAGAATGAAAACTTTTTGGACTGTATAATTTGGACAGATGAATCTAAATTCACATAGAATGGCATAACAGTCATTATTGGGATGAAGAGAACAACCACCACTTCAGACAATGGTACTTTCAAGAGACCTGGAGTTTCAATGTTTTTCGCGCCATCAAAAATAATGCAATTCTCGATGTTCACATTTATGATGGGACTTTAACTGGTAAGATAGAACACTACACATGTTTGCATTATTTAAAGAATGTTCTCCCTTAGGAGATAGATATTCTGACATATTGACTCAAATAATTGAGCCGCTAGTACAGAACCATATTGACTTATGGTATCAATGGGTCAAATATCCTCTACAGGCTATTTGAAGATAGATGGTTGGCGAACAATGGTCCGCATCTTTGGCCACCACGTTCTCCCGATTTAACTCCTTTAGACTATTATGTTTCGGGTAGGATAAAAAATATTGTCTACTCAACTCCCCTGACTGATAAAGAGAACTGCATAGAACGAGTCAGAAATGCGTTCAGGTTTGTTTAGATTTTTAGATTCATAGTTTTGAAACTCAATTTGGTTTTTAAACACTTTTGCAGATCTCTTCCTCCCGATGAAATAAGAAGAGCAACCCACGAAGCATTCCTGAGACGTATAAATAAATGTCTAGAAATTAACGGTCAAAACTTTGAGCATCTTCTCTAGTTATAACTGCGAGAGTTTGCCATGGTTCTCCTAATAGTAACTTGAAGTCGGTTTCAAGAAGGGGTGAAAAATCTACAGCAGGGTTCAAATAACAGTTCCTGAAAATTTCATCTTTTTGGCGTGAAGGGAAAAGAAATAGCTGAAAATTCAAGACGAAAAACAGTTTTTTGTGAATAACTCAGAAAATATCCATTTTAGGGCAAGTGTGTGATGCATACACTCACATTATTTTTTAACGTAGATTCAATATCTGCCATAAAAAATGGGGTTCTAATTTGAAAAAATTGATTTTTCACTATTTTGTCATCCCTAACTTTGAAAGCGATTTTTTCACCCCCTGTATCATGAATCGCGATTTCGATTTTCAAAGTGGATACGTCAATCAAAAACCTCGAAGTTCTTGTTTCAGCGGAGCTCTATTTTCGATTTTTTTTTCGAATTTTCCCGCTCAGAGAGAATTTTCCAACCAAAACTGAAAAATGTTACATCAAAATAACTTGAAATTTTCTAGGGAATCTATTTCTGCAATAAAAAAATGGTGTTCTAATTTGAAAAACGGAAGTTGACGTCATTTCCGGAAAAACCGGAGGAGCTCATGCCTTGAAAATATTTTAGATTTCATCAGCATCGTGAAATACTTATAAGTGCTGAATTTCATGAAAATACGTTCAGTAGTTTCCCGTATAAATATGGGTGAGGTTCCTCGTGAAAGACCCTGTATAGCAAAGGAAACCTTCTATTATAATGCATAATGTTATCGAAAACTATCATCTTCCTCTAGATTTCAACGAGTTGTTTCATTTTATATTCATTTCACATTCAATTTTTCTTGGTTTGTCAATTTTTGTTTTATATCAGCAACTAAACAGAGGAAAAAATCCTGAAATGTTCTGGAAACTACCCCCGCCCCTCCTATTTTTAGGAGTAGAGAGTTAAATATAGGGTGTTCTCTAAAAGGTGAGGCTTTATTTTTGACAGGTAATGGAACTCCTCACAAACCGTCATTGTAGCAAAAATCGTTCATATAAAATATTCGCCAGGGCTGAGTATTTCGAAACCAAAGTTACTCTAAAATCTGAGAAATTTCCGCTCCGGATCTGCATGCCTTTTCAAGGTATGGTTTCGGTAGTGCTTCGGATGCAATGCTACAGTGCAACAGATTGTGACTGCAGCTTGGTAATTGCATATGGGTAGTCACTTTCTGCAGCCACTGCATGCATAAGGGTCAGTATATGGAAACCGTCAGAGTCAGCGTATAATTTTTGTGAATTTTCGCAATGTAGTGTTTAGATTTTGTAAACACCTTTCCTATGTATGCTTGTTTTATTAATATTTTTGAATTTTTAACCGAATTCCTAGTTTGTAACTGTAGTCCATCACAGGAACCTGAAGATGGGATGCGTTTAGACATCCCGAAACCGGTCGTAATTTCGAGAAATAAAACTGTGAGATTGAGACCCTTTTTACGTATTTTTATTTTAAATCTTAACTCACACAATGGGTACACTTTCCTATTTGAGAAAAAGAACAGTTGAACGGGAAGAATTTTAAAATATATGAGTTCTGAAAACAAAAGATATATACGGTTTCTGCTACAAACATGGGCCTGATCAGTGGTAAACAATGACATAATATCAGTAAAGTCTCATATGATAATATAACGGTTTTCTTCAAAATTATTTTGGTTCTCAGGTCCTATGCCTGTATCTTATGCAAATATCGGTGAGAGTACATATTTACTTTCAAACGAAGCAAAAATTTGTCTACTAATAAAATACGTCAAGTACCCAAAACCGTACATTCGTAATAAAACCTTCAAATTGATAAAACAAGAAACGGTAACAATGAAATGAGTGGTAACTCACATATGTAACTGTGAACTAAATAAAAAAAACAAGCTTTGTCTTACTCAAAATTCACTAACAAGAAAAACCAGTTTAAATTCGTTTCAAGAAAGGATGCTTCATGAATTCCTCATTAGGGAGTTCTTGCCTTCCAGGTCTCAACTACTTCATGAAGAGCGTATTCAAGGGTTCTCAACGCTTGTGCCATGTCCCCTTTCAATTTAACAAATTTCATTTCTTACTCATGGTCTTAGATCGAGCAGTCGTTATGGCTATGATTGGAAAAGAAGGCCCACTGCAGGTTAACTCTGCAGTGCTTTTAGCTAACTCTATAATCTTTGGTCTTGAGTTTCATGCTTTCTCGTACGAAGGGTAAAGCATTTTTCATCAGCAAATATGACGTTTGGCATTCCTAAGGAGAAAATATGTCTACTGTCACTTAAAATCACTGTATTTCTTTAAATTGTGGCTGATTTTCATAAACTTCTAGTTAATGTAGAAAGATGCAATAAAATGCCAATTGAAAGGAAAATTTATACTTTATTACTTAGAAAACACCTTATAAACTCAAGTTACAATTCAAGCTGTGGCTTGGAGATGCTTATGAACACACTCCTCTTTGTTGATCAAGTGAGTGGTCTTATTTACCAACTGCATGAGGGATGACAGGTCGTGGGCCCAGTCGTTCAAGAAGTCACTAGGATCTTTAGTTTGTTGGAAGTGGATAACACCAGCTGGACGATCTGTTTTAGCCTCCACACTCTTGCTCACAACCATCTGAGATAAGAATTCCTCAGTTTCGCCAACTGTTAAGTCTAACAATTCAGCCATTCTTGCAATTTTGATTCTTGTATAATACTGAGCCATAACACGAATATTGTGTTCGACAACCCTGTTTCTGTTGAGAAACACATCAAATATTGTAAAATTCAAAATCTAATTTATGCAATGTAGCCAATTTATGAATTTTGGAGTACTTACTTGAGGTCATTCCATCTTTTCACTGACAGACTATTCCCAGCAAATACAGGAGTGGTTTTCAACTCTTTCTCATACAATTCACATAAACCAGACCATTTGATCAACTCTGGTGTTGTGAATAACTTCAAAAGCTGTTTATACACCGGTATTTCCTCTAAAACTTTTTCCGATAATACCCTATGAGTTAAATCTGCCTAAAACATTTCCAGAGATAAAACAAAAGAACTTGTACCTTTGAATCATCATACTTGTTCATTATCATGCGGGGCCAATATCAAATAAAGCACAACAGATTTGGCAATGTTCTGTTTCTCCACAGTGTTTTCTTGTATTGAAGGAGTGTCTAGGACAGCCCTGTAGTGCTTACAAGTTGCAAGATAAGATCCTTCATGCTCATCTAATTCCATCATCAATTTGTAATATTTCAACTTCAAATCTTGTGTGTCCCCATCCTCGAAAAATTTAACATTTATCTTCTTCGAAATTATTTGTGTACGAATATAATCCTGTTTCAGGAGACAAAGACGCATTTGTTCTAACAGAAGTTCTACTTTTTCGCGTTTTTCCATAGAACCATAAGTCTCAACTTGTAGTTCTTGGATTATATTAGCAGCTTCTTGGATGTTTCCCTCATCTTCTCGTATCTTAGCTAGTTTGTGAGTAAGACGAGCACGTTCAACTTCAACATATATTTTACCTTCAGTTACTGACCTAAAGTTAATAAAATTTGTGATACGGTTTTAACTCCTTCTGAATCACATATTACCTCAAGGTGTCTATAAGCTTAATCTTTGTTTCCAAATTGGGAGTGTGGTCTACATAGGAATAACATTCCTGTACCATTTTGACGACAGCTTGCTTCAGTTGGCTTCTACGTTTGGCTAAAAGGGTAATATGTTCGTTCAGAGCATTCCAGTCGTTTGCTTCTCTGCATATTTGTACGATAGCTACAAGGACGCGACCAGTGGATATCATATCAGCCCCAGTCCGGGTTTGTTTCTCTAAGGTAAGCAACTGCTCCAAAGCATCATGCATCTTTCCCTGAGAGGCCAATTTCTTGCATTCCGGTATTTTTTCGTCGCAAGTAGAAGTATAATCTACTTCCATTTTTACAATTCTACCCGATTCCGTCGTAATGTTATCCATTTTCCTATTATTTCTGAAACAAATCGATATACTAGTTTCTATAAAGAACTTTGCAATTTTTTCAATCTCAAAAAAGAGATGTTATTTCAATGAGATTATTGAGCATTTATATACCCACAGATTACAGAGTAGATATGTGTATATATATACCTTTAATCTATCGCGAAAACAAAACTTAAGTTTGGAAAACACTTTTCCTTTGATGTTTTCACGATTTACAAGTCATTATCATCGAATAATCTGTCACATAACCTTAGCTTAGTTTCACATCTATGCTCTCGAATCAAAAAATATGGCTTTGAGCCATATTTTCGCGATTAACACGTTTTGCTCCATCAAAATATCGATATATTTTCTTGTGGGGCCACTTTTTTTGTGTCGATATTTTTGTTTTGCTCTTATATCATATAGATAATCCCTATGGTCAGATTTTCCCTAAAAGTGCAATATCACGTGATATCTAAAATATTGATGAGCAGTCATCTTCATCATTGCTGTATCCCGTTACCGGGAATAAATCTACAAAAAGAAGAAAAAAAAAAATTCGAACAGACTTGTAATTTCTTAGTGCTAGTTGCGACTGTGTGCCCTCCTGTGACTAAAGAGACCCAACCGTGACCTGCAGATCCTTCCACACAAAGATTATAGAGTTAACCTAACCTAACTCTATAATCTTTGCTTCCACACTCAGGGCATGGATAGTCACCAACCAGATCTGGCCGCCGCTGTATCCTTCTCGATTCTCCATTATAACTGTGTACCAAAGACCACCACTGTGACCTGTCTAACGCTAGTTGTTCCCAGCTATGATTGGCATTAACTGATTTTAGGGATTGATGTAGTGTATCCTTAAACCGCTTATACTGGCCTCCTGGTTTCCGGGCTCCCTCAGTGAATTCGCCATATAGAGCCATTTTGGGGAGTCTTGTGTCTTGCATCCTCAGAATGTCGCCGCTCCATCTGAGTCGGGCCCTCGTTACTTGAGTCTCAATTGTTGTACAACTCGCGCGTTGCAAGACTTCTGCATTCGAAACTTTGTGGAACCATCTGATGTGCATTATCTGTCTTAGATGACGTTGTTGCGTTTGTTCAAGCTGTTTAATATGTCGCCTGTAGGGCGTCCAGCTTTCGCTTCCATAAAGAAGCGTTGGGAGGACCACTGCTCTGTAAACAGCTGTCTTGGTTTTCAGATTGAGGTCGTGATTTTGAAACACTCTGTCCTTCAGCTTCCAGAATGCCCGTGATGCCGAATTGATACGGTTGTGTATTTCCGTGTCAAGGTTAGCCCTAGTATTTATGAAGCTTCCCAAGTATTTGAACTGCTCGACCTGTTCTAGAGTTTCATTGAGTTTCATTGAGCAGTCCCACAGGACGGCTGGTCCCCAGAAAAATAGAAACGCACAGCACATGCGGTACACGTGAAATTTATCGAGTCCAATCTCCTTATTATAACCATAACAACACCTGTTCAATTTTTTTTCGAATTGTTAGAAGTCGTAAATTCCAAAACAGCGGTCCTCACGGACCGTCGTGGCCCTACAAGTAAGACTATCAGCGGTTCCTATGGATCGCTGTGGCGCTCAACGTGTTAAGGCTGAGTTCAGCTTAGCGACTTTTCGACTCAAACGTTTTATAAATGTTTCGGAAATAATTCATTGAAATATGAAATGTTTAAGAACAGAGCTCAGAGATGTTTCTGACTCATTTAAGAAACCCTTAACACGTTGACTGCCACAGTAATTTTCAGATTTCTGGCCACTTACATTTTTTATGTTCGTTTTCAAATAAATTGTCTTTTCATGCAAGCCAACATTGATTTTTTGTTCTTTCCCAAGAAGCCATCTATCGATATTAGCACTGATATATTACGAGTTTAATCGCAGCAACACAAGAATGGCAAGTGAATACAGTACGAGATAACTCGTAGTTGGCGTCCTAGAAAAGATCGCTACCTACGAGTTCACTCGTAGTCAGCAGTCAACGTGTTAATGTCCGCCGATTTCTACATCTCAGAGGTTTCAAGAACCATTCCTTGAACATTTCTGAGATACCTGAGATTATCCACGAAAGGCTTCGGAATCAATATTGAAACATGTTTGGATTTAAAGCGAATAACCTTGGTAATTACCAACAATAACCAACTGCATTCAAGCGCTTTTGGTCATTGTTGATTATAATATCTTAACGTCATGAACTAACCCTTTCAGCGTCATCATTTGGACCGCAGATAACCGGAGACAACCATAAACGAAAGGTGGGTTAAACTTCTGGTTATTGAAGTGTGGTTAGAAGTTCTGAACATATAAATCATATTATATATTATTGATGGATTAAACGAACTCACCTTAAGTAAAGTTCTATCCAAATTATACGTAGCGTCTCGTCCGAATAGATCACATTTTGTAGTGTACTCGTTTCTGCGAGGAGCTAGTCACAATTTTAAAGAAAAAGAAAAGAAAAACCAAACTCTGTCCTCCCCTGCTGGAACTTTTCTCTTTTCTCTTGTCTCTGCACCAGAGATATAGAATATTCTATATCTCTGCTCTGCACGCATTTCTGCTGTAAACCGCCATTATTTTTAAAGCACTCTTATGTTGCCCGGGAAATACAAAAATCTTAGCTTTTTGTGGGATGGGATGGGTAATGGGTATGTGATCTATTCGGACGAGACGCTACGTATAATTTGGATTGAACTTCACTTAAGGTAAGTTCGTGTAATCCATCAATTATACTTCACGTCTCGTCCTCTAGATCACATTTTGTAGTCGATGTTGTAAGCATTAGCAACATTAAATCCTTATTATCAATTCCTTGAATTATTAATATTGTAACCAGTCCGGCCCTTGCGGTCGGACCTTTCGAGAACCAGAGCGGTCGAGAGATTCTCGAACAACCGCGAAGGTACCTGAATGTTTCCGGCGCCTAAATAAGCCCAGCGGAGGAGCAGGTAGGCAAGTACAAGTACAGTTACAGTGCACTAGACTAGTGGAAAAAAACAAGAGTGGAAATAAATGGTAGTATAATAGTTAGTTTGTGAGTTATATGTGTATTAAGTGTAAATAAATAATTTTAATAAGTTGGACGTTTTAATCAAGCGAAGAAACGTTACATTGGTGTCAAGTGTGAGGTTTAACATTATTAAATAAATAATTTTGGATATTTGAAGTTCATGCCAGTGACCACAAGACTGCAGAACGCGATGGAGACTCAAGCGGTAATGGACTTTTTGCGAAAATTGAATGAGAAAATGGACGAGAACTCTTGTAAGTTGAATGAACAAATGGTCCAAATGGAAGAAAATTCTCGAAAATTTAATGAGAAAATGGACCAGATTAAGGAAAATTGTAATGATGTGGTGAATCAACTTACAGACTAATTCGACGAGAAACTGGAAACCATAAATGGAAAATTCGATAAAGTGGACGAGAGATTTGATATAGTGAGTGGAAAATTTGACGGAGTTGATGAAAAGTTTGACAAGGTTAACGGCAAGTTTGAAGAAATGGCAGGAATAATTGAACATCATTCCAAGTTGATAGATTCCTTGAAAAGAATGTCAAACAGAACAGATATTCTGGCTTCAACACCCTACAGCACAGCGAAAGCGGAAAATGACGGCGAAGGTAGTAGAATGAAGATCAAGCCTCCAACTTTTGATGGAAAAATACCCTGGTCGACATATCAAAAACAGTTTGAAGCTGCTGCCCTGGTAAACAATTGGAACGACAACGAAAAAGCCACGGCATTAATTATAGCTCTACGAGGAGAGGCACTCAACATTCTCCAGACGATCCCGGAGAGTCAACAAGCCTGTTACGAAGTTCTTACATCGAAACTTCAGATGAGATATGGTGATGCTCATCTACAACAAGTATACCATGCACAAATAAAGAACCGAGTGCAGAAAACAGGGGAAAATCTCCAAGAGTTTGAAGCTGATGTGGCGAGATTAGTCAGGCTAGCTTATCCATCTGCCCCAGATAGCTTCCTGGAACAGCTATCAATCCAGACATTCGTGGATGGGATAAAGGATAGTGAAATACAACAAGCCCTGAGACTAGCACGTCCTAAAACCATTGATGATGCCTTAGCCCAGGCTTTAGAAATTGAGGCAGCAAAGCAAGCGTCACATAGAGGACACCTTCGTGTAAGACAAGTCCAAGAAACAGACCGATCTATTCAGGACATTGTCAGAGAAGAAATCCGCAGAATATCACAAGTTAGGAAAAAGGATGCTGTGTGCTGGAACTGCAACAAAAGTGGGCATTTTAAGCGAAACTGTCCAGAATTGGAAAAAGAGTCTCAGCAGGGAAACTAAAAGGGGTCAGTGATAAGGGGCATAAATCGACCCAAGCCAAGCCCCCGAAGTGATAATCCGAGGAATAATGTCTAAGGATTTATCAAGCATAGTTATCCCAGGAAAGATAAATGATAGAAGTGTGAAAATACTGGTAGACACTGGCTCGACTAAAACCATTGTGCGTCCAGAAATTGCTGAAGGATTCAAGATTCGCCCAGTTAAGATCAAACTCCGAACTGCATCTGGACAGGAAATACCGACTTATGGATCGATCGTCTCCACTATTGAATTGGGAAACACAACAGTTAGCCACGAAGTTCTGGTAGCTGGAATCACGGAAGAAGTTATTCTGGGATTGGACCTTGTTAAGAAGCTTGGATGCCAATTGGATATGAAGAGTGATGTACTTCGGCTAGGAAATGAAGAGATTCCATTCAATGATGTGGACGACAAGATATATCGGATTCGACTGACCGAGGACATCACGTTGCCGGGACGAACTGAAGGCATAGTGACTGGTAGATGTGAGGATGTAACGAGGAGTGGCTGCGTGAGAGTAATTGAGCCCTCTGACGATACAACCTTAGCTAAAGGACTATTACTTGGGAAGACCTTGGTAAGGGTAAGAGACAGCATTCCCATCCGATTGCTCAATGTCAACATGTTTCCAGTCACCCTGAAGAAGGATACCTTGATTGGACGTGGTGTACCTGTGTACCATATTTCGGGTGGGATAAGTACTGCAGATGTCTCAAAATCGCAAAGGAATTCTGAAGAACTGGTGTCCCTCCTCACTTCAAAATGTCAAGAGCTCGACCGATATCAACAACTCGAAGTGAGGAAATTGGTTCAAACGTTCTCCGACGTTTTTGCTACGGATGGAAAAGCAGGGAAAACCGATGTTGTGCAGCATAAGATCAATACTGGTGATGCACAACCTATCCGACAGCATCCTAGACGTCTTCCTCTGTCAAAAAGAGAAGAAGCTGAAAGGATTATTGAAGACATGGCGAGAGAAGGTGTAATCGAACCGTCCGATAGCCCCTGGACATCGCCCGTTGTATTAGTGAAAAAGAAGGATGGAACCACTAGATTCTGCGTAGACTACAGGCAGCTCAATCAGGCCACGAAAAAGGACAGCTACCCCTTACCGAGAATTGACGATACCCTGGACACACTCTCGGGATCACGTTGGTTTTCCACCTTGGATCTGAAGAGTGGATATTGGCAGGTTGGCTTGGATCCAAAGGATAAAGAAAAAACTGCCTTCAGTATTGGAACAGGTCTGTGGCAGTTTAAAGTCATGCCTTTCGGTCTATGTAATGCTCCTGCCACATTTGAACGTCTGATGGAGACAATATTGAGAGGGCTCTCCTGGAAAACTTGTCTGGTGTATCTTGATGATGTGATAGTAGTGGGAAAATCATTCCAAGATCACTTACACAACCTATCCGAGGTTTTCCAGCGACTTCGTGATGCCAACCTAAAGCTAAGTCCTAAAAAGTGTAATCTGTTTCGAACAGAAGTGAAATATTTAGGACACGTAGTTTCACGGGGAGGTGTGAAAGTTGATCCGGATAAGATCAAGGCAGTGCAGGAATGGCCTATACCGAAAGACAAGAGTGAGTTGCGGAGTTTCTTAGGCCTTTGCACTTATTATAGAAGATTTGTATCTGGTTTTGCCAACGTTGCCAAGCCGCTGACGAAATTGACGGAAGATGGACAGGAGTACATATGGTCCGATGATTGCGCTGAAGCCTTCGAACGATTGAAAAAGGCTCTGGTCACAGCTCCAGTTCTGAGTTACGCAAGGGCTGAAGGTAAATTTGTGCTCGACACCGACGCCAGTAATACAGCCATTGGCGGCGTTCTATCGCAAGTCCAGGATGGACAGGAAAGAGTCATCGGGTACTTCAGCAAGGTGTTGTCCAAATCAGAACGGAATTATTGCGTGACCAGGAGAGAACTTTTAGCAGTCATCAAGTCCGTAGAACATTTCTACAAATATTTGTACGGAAGGAAATTCTTACTAAGAACGGACCATGCTGCTTTGAAATGGCTCCTGAGTTTCAAGAACCCGGAAGGACAAGTGGCTAGATGGATTGAGAAGCTGCAAGAGTATGACTTTGACACTGAACACAGAGCGGGGACTAGCCATCGCAATGCAGACGCGTTATCAAGAAGACCTTGTCCCGAGAATTGCAGCCATTGTTCGCGCCTGGAAGAAAAGATCGATTTAAGGCGGACCACCGTAATCGAAGACGACTGGCTACCTGAAGAAATTCAAAGAGCACAAGAGGAAGATAACGACTTGAAAGTAATCCTGAGTTGGAAGAAGAGCGGTAGACGACCTACTTGGGAAGAAGTATCCAAACTGAGCCAGAATGTAAAGTCGTATTGGGCACAATGGGAAACATTGAAGATTGATGGTGGTCTTCTGAAACGTTGTTGGGAAAATGAAGATGGAACTGAGCAGAGACTTCAGTTGATCGTGCCAAAGAGCCGTGTGACAGACATTCTGAACAGACTACATAATGGAACTTCAGGTGGACATTTCGGGATAACCAAGACGTTGGAAAAAGTAAGGCAGCGATTTTATTGGCTAAATTGTAAGAGGGACGTTAAAGATTGGTGTAGAAGATGCAAGGTTTGTGCTGCTGCTAACGGACCTTATGGTAAAGGAAAAGCACCAATGAGGCAATATAACGTCGGATCCCCCATGGAACGAGTAGCTATCGACATCGCTGGCCCCTTTCCCGAAACAGACCATGGAAACAAGTACATTTTGGTAGCGATGGACTATTTCACGAAATGGGTGGAAGCCTACGGTATTCCTAATCAAGAAGCAAGTACGGTAGATAATAAATTGGTCAGAGAATTCTTCTGCAGATTTGGAATACCTCTGGAGCTGCATTGTGATCAAGGCCGAAATTTTGAATCGAAGTTATTCCTAAAGGTATGCGGCAAATTGGGAATTCACAAAACAAGGACTACACCTCTTCATCCACAATCAGACGGCATGGTCGAACGAATGAATCGGACCATGGGAAAACATCTAGCCAAAGTAGTCTCTGATCACCAGCTGGATTGGGATGAATATTTACATCTATTCACCATGGCATATAGATCTTCGGTTCAAGAATCTACCAAGGAAACTCCATCCAGTATAATGTTCGGCCGAGAAATAAGGCTGCCTTGCGACTTAGAGTTTGGATGTAAGCCTGGAGAAGACGTAGCTGGGGAGGACTACGTTAGTAAATTAAGGAACAAGCTGGATTACATTCATGACAAGGTACGCAATCAAATGCAGCAAGCAAGTGACCGAATGAAAATGCGCTACGACATCAAGGCTATTGAAGGTGGATTCACCACTGGGGATCTGGTGTGGCTACATAATCTACAAAGGAAGAAAGGTTTTTCACCAGAGCTGCAGAGACAGTGGGAGGGACCGTATGAAATAATCAAGAGGATAAATGATGTAGTTTACCGGATAAGGAAGCTTCCCAGAGGAAAACCAAAGGTTGTCCATTTCAACCGATTAGCCCCGTACGCGCAGGACGAAGAAGAAGTACGTCTTGTGGAAGCCCCGATGCAAGGTAGCAGCGATTACCAGAAGTTTATGGATTGTTATGGTGCGACACGCGTTGCACGGTTCGGCGTTACACAGGAAGTACATCAAGATCTCTTTACCGTGTCTGAGGAATACTCTCTCGCTCATTGCGTAGCAAAGGACCTTCGTATGAGCAAAGGAATAGCAAGAGTATTCAGAAATAAATTTGGACGTCAGGAACAACTATTGCGACAGCAGCCAAGAATCGGAAAAGTTTTGAAATTGAAGGCTGAAGGTCGGTTCATTTATTATCTAGTCACGAAGCAACATTCCTATCAGAAGCCAACCTATCAGAATCTATGGACGGCACTGCATAGCTTGAAAGAAGACCTTCAACGCTTTGGGGTTAGGAAATTAGCTGTTCCCAAGCTCGGTTGTGGATTGGACCAGCTAAATTGGCGAGTTGTGCGAAGCATGCTGGAGGTGGTATTTCAGGGGACTGGTATACGGATCCTGGTGTGCAGTTTCAACCCAAAGCAGGCCAGGGAGCCTGGAAAAACTGTGGAGTGCTACTACCATCAGAATGGCTACTGTAGGAATGGTGACGAGTGCAAGTTTCGCCACGGCCCTCGGAGAAATTCACTAAGTCTGTTCTGGGACAGAACAGGCTTAAGGAGGGGACAGTGTAACCAGTCCGGCCCTTGCGGTCGGACCTTTCGAGAACCAGAGCAGTCGAGAGATTCTCGAACAACCGCGAAGGTACCTGAATGTTTCCGGCGCCTAAATAAGCCCAGCGGAGGAGCAGGTAGGCGAGTACAAGTACAGTTACAGTGCAAGCGACTAGTGGAAATAAACAAGAGTGGAAATAAATGGTAGTATAATAGTTAGTTTGTGAGTTATATGTGTATTAAGTGTAAATAAATAATTTTAATAAGTTGGACGTTTTAATCCAGCGAAGAAACGTTACAATATATTTATTTCTTACAAACATTGGGTTAAATAGTCGGATTCAGAACCGATCTACCAAAGGAATCTTCTCGAGACAATGGCCTATTATAAAATCTTGCAAAAGTCTCTGAACTAGAAGTCCAACCCCAACCTGCGGTTCTCCTAATGACATCCAGACAGATCCTTTGTCTCATGGCCGCTGATGTAGAGGCATGCCTTGTCGAATGAGCACTGAAAATGTTGATGTCCAAACCGCTTTTTTCAAGAGTACTCTTGATCCATCTGCTGATTTTTTGACTCGTGACCATCTTGTATGGTCTCCTAAAGGATATAAACAGCCTGTTTGACGTTCTTAGAGATCTTGTTTTGTCTATGTAGCACTGAAGTGCTTTGGCTGGACATATGCTATGATCTTCATCGTAAAAGCGGATCTCTAGCAGAGGTTGAAATCTTCTTGGAGCCGTGGTCTTTATACTAGCTGGTACCTTTATAACAATGGCCCTATCCCTGATCTCCATGTTGTCGATTTCAATCAGAGACAGGGTCTGCACTCTATGTGCTGTCACCTGGGCTAATAGGGTCACTACCTTCTAAGTGAGTTTTTCCAAACATAGGTTTATTTCATTTGGAAAAATGGACTCAAATAACTTAACACTATTTGTGGATCCCAGGTTGTGTTGTACCTTTGCAAAGGTGGTCGAAGTTTTGCCACGCCTTTCAAAAAACGTCTGAACCGATAATGTTCCAACTTCTGCAGATAGGACTAAGGCCAAAGCTGATCTCGCCGTATTGAGAGGACTATATGATGTACCTTTCTTATACCAAGAAGACATGAAGCACATTATCTCTTGCATGGATATACTGAAGAAAGAAATTTTACGCCTTTTACATCATCATTGTCCCCACATTTTTAGGCCTGTGCTATACTGCCTTATCGACGATGAAGAATACACATGTATATTTCTAAGTTCGCACAACTGCCACAGTTGCCTAGCCAACTCGTTCAGTTTGGGGTATTTCACCCCCCTCCCTTTCTGTTAACGTAAGATTTGCAGTGGTGTTATCAATACGCATTAAAATATTATAATCTTTTAGATGAGTAGCAAAACATTGCTACGCTGCCAGGAGTTCTAAGTGATTTATGTGGAATTGTTTCTCTTCCTCACTCCAAAAATCATGAGACTTAATATCCCCACATACGACTCCCCATCCTGTTCTTGATGAATCAGTAAAAATTTCTAATTGGAATTTGGGAGATTTCAAAGAATTGAAAGATGACAAATTATGTCTCCACCACAAGATATCCGCTTCAATGAACCTCGGAATTTTCATTCTGGCCTCATAATTTTGACCTGACGTTCTTGAAGCTATAAATTTTGTGTACTCTAATTATTTAATATATATCCAGCAATATAATATTTTAGTGCTGGACAAACGGAAACCAGAATCCCCAAAATCCTTGGAAATTCTCTAATTTTACATAAGGATTTTGGTTTCATTTTTTGCAAACTAATTTTAGTAATTTTGATTGCTTGCACCCTCTCTTTAGGTAGTCTCAGGGTCATACTAACAGAATTGTATAGAAATCCTGAGTATTTAATTTCTTGGGATGGAATAACAATACTCTTCTCCCGATTTATGGTGAAGCCTAATTCCGATAATATCTGGGAGGTAGCCTTAATATTCTCCACGCAATTGTCATAATCGTCATAAGAAGTTAGAAGTTCCCAGTAAGTGGAAGTCATCTATGTAGCAAACTGAGACATAACCCTCCCCTCTTAAAAAGGCCAATTCAGGTTTAATTAAGTGTTAATGAACTCATTTAACTTCTTCAGATTGAGGATTAATCTGCTTGACCCGTCTGCCTTTGGAATCAAAAATATTTGTGATATTAATTGATCCTCAACTGGCTTACATACACTTATTGCCCGACTTGAAACCAATTGATCAATCTGGTGTCCTATCAAATGTCTTTCCTTCAGGGACCATTTATGACATTTGGGTCTTACTTTCTGGAATGGTTTCTTTATGAAGGTAATTTTATAACCGTCGACCCATGACAGGATTATGGGGTCAGAAGTATAATTTCTCCAGATATCACTGAAGAATCTTAAACGCCACCCCATTTACCTTCATTTCCGTTGGTTGGAGGACTTCCGATATTCGTGGTCCGTCTGGTGCTTTGTCTACAACACGACAACCTCTGGTACTTCTGCTTGTACCTGTCCTTCCTCTGAGGCTCCTTCTGTCTGCCCCTGAATGCCGACCGTTCTTTCTGAGGCAGACTCTTGTAGTTTAAATGATTCTTGTTCATTTGCTTTAGTGGAGTCTTTGGTTTTCGAACTTTCAACTCCGCGCCGGCTTTCTGGAGTTCTTTGCCCTCCTTTATTTTTTCTAGTAGGTTTCCCCCAAAAAGGTAGCCGTCGCTGCTAGGGAATCTTTCAAATTCTTATTTAGGTGAGGAATGATAAGGTTCCTTCGAAGCAGAGAATGCTCATGATGCACACTTGCGAGTACTTTTCCTGCTTCTGACAGGCTCTCTATAACCGGTAGGTCCTTTTCACCTTCGACCTTGACCATTTTTGTAAGAACTTGGCCAATCGCCGTTAGGGCTACCCCAATTTGGTCTTGGGTTCTCGTGATTCTGGCATCCCTCTTGTCAAAAAAGTCTGTAATGGTTCCCTTTATTTCCTTGTTCAATTTTTGAGTTTGAACCATTTTGGGCAGTTCGAAATTGGTGGGTATTTCTCCATAATTTTAGCCACCTCTTCTTCTTCCATACCACTACGGAGAATTTCTTGCCAGCATTTTTAGGACCTAAAATATCCAAAATTTCTGGATCAAAATTTTCATCCATCTCCTGGACCTCTATTTCCTCATATTCTGCAGCGTTTCCATCCTGCACACCTGAAGAAAAGGAATAAACCATCATTTACAAATGGGAGTTCATAGTCAAGATTGAAATATTCCCCTTAAAGGGAAAGGTGTTTCAACTCAATGCCAATTATATACAACCAGCTTCCTAAAGTACTCAGTAGTCAGTAGACTGATCCAATGATTTTCCCTGATGCCAATTATATTCAACTAGCAGACCAGTATTTCTCAGAGTTTAATTTAACTTTGAATGAATTAGATAGGATTATTAACCTTGTGCTGATTATATTCAACCAGCTATTAACTATAAGGGCCTGCGATTATTAGATTTGTAATCCTTCAGTAGGCAGGTCCATAGATTCTTACTGATGCCAATTATATTCAACTAGCAGAGCAGTATGTCTTCGAGTACTTTACTTTAAATGTATATAGGTGAGTTAACATTGCACCGATTATATTCAACCAGATGTTAATTGCAAGGGCCTGCGATGATCAGCTTCGTGATCGCTCAGTGGCCAGTTCCATTGTTTCTACTGATGCCGATTATATTCAACCAGCAGGGCAGTAGTCTTTAACTGCTTACATTGCACTGATTATATTCAACCAGATGTTAATTGTAAGGGCCTGCGATGATTAGCTTTGTGAACGCTCCGTGGCCATCAGGTCCATTGTTTCTACCGATGCCGATTATATTCAACCAGCAGAGCAGTAGTCTTTAACTGCCGTTTGATTCAAAGATTATGAGTCTATAATCTTTGGTTTGATTTTTCACTGTTGCACGATCTGCTCAGAGGTAAGGAGTTTTATGTCACATTTTCTGAATTGTTCTTGCGTTTTTGTCTATCATATTTAGGCCCGGTACTTTCACCTTCGAATAAATTTTATTCAACGAATAATGACGTACCGACATTCGATCTATGACAAATAAACTCTTCTAATTAAGTTTCAATGACAGATTTATTCGATGAATAACACTATCTGAAAGTGAAAAGACTGCATTTTTACTAATCTCACGAATAAGACTTAATGAATGCGAATAAATTTATTTATTCGCACGTGAAAGTACCGGGCCTTAAAATAATAAATGCAAACAGAAAATTAAAAACTTGAATGAATTATCGAGTTTTACTGATAGCGAATTCCATTGGTATATAGTAGTATTGCACTAGATCAGGATCAGGATATTTTAATTATTTAATTTAATTATTTAATTAATTTATTGTTGCACTAAGTTTATAATATGCACTCAATACTCAGGTACCAGTCCATCTAATGAAATCTGCGATAATATTGAATTCCATTGGTGATATTAGGTTTAAATCTTTTGGAATTTTTGTTGTGAGTACCAAATATTTACTCAGCAAGCATCAGTTGTAACCATGAAATTCGGTATAAAACTCCAATATTCAGCCAACGGTTCGGTCGAAAAATCAATGAATAAACATAAACACCTCCACCGGCAAATTTAGATTTGGATTTAACACACCTTAACTCCGAGATCCTGATATAAATATTTTCATTGAAACTTGAAACATCATTGTATACTGATTTTCTAACAAAGCATATACAAACATCACAATTAGTCATCCATGCATGTGTTCAATACTGATAAGAAGTCCCGTTTGAATCGAAAAATAGGTAAGTCTTTTTACTGAGGCCCGGTACTTTCACGTGCGAATAACTGAATTTATTCGCATTTATTAAGTCTTATTCGTAAGATTAGTAAAAATGCAGTCTTTTCACTTTCAGATAGTGTTATTCATCGAATAAATCTGTCATTGAAACTTAATTAGAAGAGTTTATTTGTCATAGATCGAATGTTGGTACGTCATTATTCGTTAAATAAAATTTATTCGAAGGTGAAAGTACCGGGCCTGAATGAAATATGTTTATTTCTCATTTATACCAAATAAACAGTTCGACTGACATAAGGTGTAGGCAACGTTCGAGTTGAAATAAACCATAGATTAACGACAACTGTAAATTTTTCACCGCATTTCTGACTACTGGATTAGCATTCTAGAGTAAGTATATTGTTATATTCCTTTCGGAACAAACTTAGTTTTTTCAAAAAACTAACAGAAAGCAAGATCGCTGTCATCAGGGCAGCTTTATTGAGGTAAAGCTCCGTAAAACCTCTAGTTATGAACACTATCATATTGTCACTTTACGAAGGATAACACACTATTATTATAATTAATTTATTTGGAAGGCACAAGATACAGAATAGATCAAAAGATCTGAATAATACGAAAATCAATTTGAACTATGCGATATGAATGAAGAATTAATCTGAACGGTACAATCTGAACTGAACTGAGAGCGTCATGCTGCTACTTATTTATTGTTTCGGAAAATGCTGACTGGAGTAAGAATATGTTAACAATGGAATGGGGCCCTTGTATACAGGGTGGCAACAATATATATTATGAATTCTATGGTTCTGAAGGGACATAACCAAGAACAAAACCAGCAATAACCGCGGTAATTACCGGTTATTCGCTTGAAACCGATTATAATTTCAATCTATACCTACCACTGAAACGTTTGTGAAACATGTTTTCCAAATATTTCAGGAGCATTGACTCAGTTCTGCATTTGTAACATTTCAAAGAAATGTATATGCTGTATAAACTTTGTACTTTATCAAATACATACCATGATAAAAAAACTATACCCACATTATACATTTGATACAAATAAGTTTATTGGGTCAGCATGTGCACCATTAAAATACACATATATATATATATCTGTACAAGATCAACAATATATATGAAAAAAGAAAAATAAAAAAATATTTTCTGAAAAATATGACAAATTTCAAATTCATGCATTATTTTCAGCTTTCTGTCTCAACCAGCTGCCCAGGACACTTTCGAATTCTTTATCCGTTGTTGAGTAACCTGCTTATTCTTGCTGCCTCTGAAAAGCGTTCACTTGTTAAAAACACGAATCGAAAAAATGTCAGTGCCGGCTGTATATACAGGGTGTTTCATCATAAACTGGACAAACATATATGGTCGGTAGGAGATACCGGGAGAATCATTTTTGCATTATGACATATATATATATATATATATATATATATATATATATATATATATATATATATATATATATATATATATATATATATAAATCGCGAACATTGCAGAATTAGAATATTAGAATATTGCTCAAGTTGTATTTGAGCAATATTCTAATATTCTAATTCTGCAATGTTCGCGATTTTTTTTCGGTTGCCAAATTGAATTTCATTATCTTAATGAACACAATAATTTCCAAGAAGAAATTTTTCCATAAATCGAACACAACTTTTTTTTTACATGTCTACAGCGAAAAAAAACTTGTTTAATGTAAATTGAAACTAATGTAAGAATATTAATTTTCGCTACCAAGCAATTCACATAATTTGATAGTGCATTCGAATTACCGTTGCTTGGTAACAAAAGTTAATATCCTTAGATTAGTTTCAATTTACACAGGTGAGGGTAATAACACAAAATCGCGAGTTCGACTTCCAACGAAGTTTCATAAAAATTTTTTTTTTATAAATTCAAATCACCATCTGGAATGTTTCGACAGCTTAATTAGAAAATTGGGGGCCTCAAAGCGCAACCAGTTTTTTTTTATTATGTTAAGCCCGTTTGCAACAGCCGAGAATTCTCTACGCACATACGCACCTTCTGTAGAATGCAATTCAGTTGCATACAAAATAATCTCTGCCGTTTTCTTAAACAAATTTGGTAGAGAATTCTTAGCTGTTGTAAACGGGCTTTAGAGGTTCCTATACGGAATATTTGGACGGCTGCAGTAAAAAAATTATGATATTTTTCGATTCTGTTTTCATATTCGTGTTGGGTGTAACGTGGTTACCTCGGAGAAAACTTATCTCGAGAGCCAGCTCTTCTTTTCACTAGGAAGAATAGCAAACCTACCAGAGTAGCTGCTAGTCGGAGACAGAGTTCGCTGTTATCTAGGGTGGTAGCGATAACGAAATAGTCAAAATCAAATTATGTACCAGTTTATTCACACCTTCGGAAACTGATTATATATACAACGGAAATATGTGTAGGTATGAAATATGAGCGAATCGATCAGCAAACATACATTCGGGAAATTTGATCCGATCACGAGCACTTTATAAAGTTTACACCGGGCTTGCTATAAGGCATCGGGATGTAATTAATTGTATTTGTCCAGAAATGAAAGAAACACAACCAGGGCGGATCTACTCGAGACTTTTACTCGCTACCCCAAGGGCTAACGCTCCATGACTGATAGCGAAGAAAAGGTCTATTTTTAGCGCAACTACGGGATTTCACTGACGACGAGCGGTATCTCTTATTATCTACCCCAAGGGCTTACGCACCATGACTGATAGACAAGAAGAGATTTCTATTTCAACACTTATGACGCGGAATGCGAACAGGTGGGTTGACGGGACTTTCCCTTCAGTACCCCAAGCGCTTACGCACCATGACTGATAGCGAAGGGAAATTCAGACTCGCGAAACAGGGTAAAGTACGGCAAAAGATAACCGAAAGCGATACCGTACAGCAGTGTCAAAGAAGTAACCGGTGTACGTCTAATGAAGAAACTGAACGGTAAAGACGGGGACCTACCTCCTTTATTTCAAGCACTCGCAGAAAACAAACGAAAACTAAAAATTAATTCCTTAGAGCACTACTCCTCGCAACACGAAATTATTTCTAAATTCGTTGAATGGGTTGTCGTGCACACAATTAAAGTAGAATTGCAGAGAAAAGAGAGTACGGAGCGTAAAAGTGACTAAAGAGTAAAAGAGTCAAAGTCAAAAGTCGAAGTAAAGAGACTGAAGTAAAAGAGAGCGTCGCGGGGGAAAATCTGCTTTTATAGGGAAATCCCCCCACACGTTAAAAATCTGAAAATTCCAGAATGAAAAACGTCGTCAGCTCCGGTTTATGCCAGAAAAACAACGTTTTTTACATTTACTCTCCCTATCGGAATGAATGTACTGAATATTTGAGAATTAAATATTTTAAAAGGCGGAAATGTAAAATGAAATGCACTAAAATGAACTCCATAGATACATATTCGATTTATGAAAAAATTTCTTCACAGAAATTCTTCGAAAATTGTATTCATTCAGAAAATGAAATTCAATTTGGCAACCGAGAAAAAAATCATGAACATTGCAGGTTTTCCGCCGTTTTGTAAAATTTTTTTCGGATTCTTCATCTCTTCTGAATTGGCACTCGAAAATACTCAGATGTGACCAGAAAACCGTTACTTTGGGGTTTATACATAACTGACCACACTCATTAGAATATTGCTCAAATATGACGTTGAACACCCTGCATGTATCTCGCTTATGCGTCGATAACGGGATATGTCATAAGGCAAAAATGATTCTCACCCAGAATAAAATACCATTTAATGTATCTTTTAATATCTTCAACCACTGCATATCATCAATGGGAAAGTTTCCTTTTCTTCCAAGAAGAGAACATTTCTTCGCCAACTTGTCGGTCAGAAATTTTCTTAAACCTCGCAGAATATTTTCTTTTCTATTACTACCCCCTGATAATCTGAAGACAGATTTCTGAAAAATCAAACAGATGAAAAATTGTAATAACTCAGGCATCTATCATTTACCAATTGTTCCTGCATCCTGCACTAAGTTATTCTCAATAATATGTTTGTCATATTTCAATATATCCGCAAATTTTTTGAATGGTTTGGCTGGTGCTGTGTCGAAATTGTGACAGTGAACAACGATGTTTTGGTTGGGCAGCTGATTCAAAATTCTCTCAAGAATTATTCTGCTACCTGCTTTAAAATATTTTCTAGTGTTTCTGAAATGCATTACATTCGCACAAATATTATAGTATGTGTAATGTTTTAAATGAGTACTCACCAGAGTTTGTAGCAATATCAATCTGTAACAAACAATTAATGGATATGTGAAAAACTGAGACTTTCAGTCCTGAAAATTATATACGATTACCTCCATGTGTAGCGAGTTCAAAATCAGTTGGATTTCCAATCCCATCATCAGCAGGTTTATCTTTTTCTGTATTTCTCCTTTCATAAGGAGCTGGAGGTGGTAGCATCAACTCCGCTGACGTGAAGGATACTAAAATGTTGAATTATTCATAAACTCACATCCGATTTAAATAAAAAGCAGATGAATGAACCAGTATCAACAAGTGATTCATGATCTTCATCCAATGTGAAATTGGGAACATTGGGAATAATATTCCCTTCTTCATCCTCATTAGAAGAATATATGTGAAATATGTGAATGAAGGAAATCGCCAGTCAGATGAAGAAAAAAAAATTTCAACTCAAAATTTATTTGTATTTATTTATATACTCACATGGTGAAGTTATCAGATCAACAACCTTAAATTTTTCCCATGTACATCCATTTTCATTGGAGAGCCATTTTGTAGGAACAGTGGAAAAATGGTTACATCATCTTCATCCGTGAACTCTACAACTGTCCACTGGGACAGAAATTGAATAAAAATGCAAATATTGAGAAAACAATGAAGCTTGATTGAAATATATAATGTTGAATATATAGAAATGAAAAATATTTGAATTAAGTAACTAATTGTGAATGACAATATAGGGTTTTGAAATGCATTGAATGAACATTAATTAATTGAGTATTGAAATTTAATTCAATTCATACTCAATATGATTGAAAACAATTATGATAAAATGAAAGCACAAATATGGTTATCAATTTGTTGTTTCATTATGAATTAAAGGAACAACAGTTTCAGGAAACCTCATACACTTTCGCCAACCTTCACTTAATAAAACTTGTCTTTTATCTTTCCTATTAGATTCTACAATGCCTATCTTAAATGTATCCCAAGAATTACAAGATTGCATATACAGGGTGATTCAAAACTCGAGGCGAAAAATTAAGGGACATATAAAGACTGATATTGTGGATTAAACGTAAAAAAAATTTTTGGCCGATCGATGACGCTTCATTTCCGAGTTTTTGATATTAATGTTTCTGTATGCAACCAATTAAATTTCATAAATTACAGTTAGCCTAGAAATAAATGAGATGAATATCACCTGGTGACAGAACACTTATTGTTTGCCAATTTAGGAATTGCTTTGCTGGTTTAGTCCTTCTGTTAAACATGCAGTTTTCTAATGAAGAATATGCAGATATTATTTTTGTGTACGGTTTTTGTTTTGGCCACTCATTGAAAGCTTGTCAGGAGTACAACATGAGATTTCCAAATAGACGACAACCAGTACAACCACCTCGCCGGGTGTTTTCTGACGCTTATCAAAGGTGCTATGGCCAGCGAGATCACCCGATTTGAATTCTTTGGATTATTTTGTATGGGAATATTTGGAACAACAAGTTTACGCAGTAGAAATTAATGATAAAGAACAATTAATGGAAAGAATTATTAATGCAGTCGAATCCATCCAATAGGCAAAACATGCATTTAATGTACAATCTCCTTATTCTGCGTTGCCAAGCATGTATCGATGTTAATGGTGGCATTTTTGAACATTTGATTTAATTTTTTCTGTATTTCTATCAGCTATTGAAGTTCAAATCGATGACATGCAGAAATTTGTATCTCGGAAACAAGGCAATATCAAAAAAATTTATTTAACTTTTTCTACCAAAAATATCAGCCTGTATACGTTCATCAATTTTTCGCCGAGAGTTCTGAATCACCCTGTATAAAGGCGAAATTTTATCATAACTCTCTCCAATCTCCATAAAGGATGATTTGTTGATTGTCTTAAAAAATTCTTTCAATAATGAATACAACTATCTTACAGCAATACACAACTATCCTTTTCATTTCCAGCTAATGTTACATTTTCTAACACCAGCCTTTTAAAGTTGTTAACACCAATAACCAAACCAATATTACTTTCAAGTCTGGGAAATTTGAAATTAATAGGTTCTTTCAGCATATCTCTTTCTGTAAGTCTATTGATCACTTGTTGAAGATGATTTCTTGAAAATTTTACCAGTTTTTTTAGTTGATATAGGTTGTTTGCGCCGTTGGATATACAGATAATTGAAAATTTCTTGGTTTTAAAATATATATTCGTAATTACAATCTCTTGGCTTAATCTAATGTGTTACATTCGATGTCGTACAGCGCAATTAATTCAATATGCGTTATCTTCCGCACAGAAGTCATATTACACATGTTTATAATATAAAGGCGTTCACATGCAATGTACAAACCGCGCACAGGGTGTCACAAACTAAACATCTTCCCCCCCCTCGAATCCCTTTGGACTTCGAGGAACTTCCGCTGTTGGTGGTACCGGCAGGGAGCAAAGATTGTGCACAGCTCTTCGGATGATACCCTTGGATGTGTAAAGCTCAGCCACTCTTGAAACTCCATCCGATCCGGGAAACAATTTCGAAACTCGGGCCATACGCCATTTCAAAGGAGGAACGTTGGCTTCCTTGATGACAACCAGATCGCCTTCCTTTAGCCCTTCTTGCTTGATGCGCCATTTGGACCTTTGTTGTAATTCGCTGAGATATTCATTCCTCCAACGATGCCAAAAATGTTGACGCATGCTCTCGAGGTTCTGAAATCTGCTGAGCCTGTTAGGATTTGCTTGTAAGAGATTTTCTACTGGCAATGAAGTGAGTGGCCTGCCTATGAGGAAATGTGCTGGAGTTAAAGGATTAAGGTCTGTAGGATCAGAAGAAAGTGGGGTCAATGGTCTGGAATTAAGGATTGCTTCAATTTGCGTAAATAATGTTGTTAGTTCTTCAAATGTCAAATGTTTGTCTCCTAAGATTCTAGTGATATGGTATTTGGCGGATTTAATGCCCGCTTCCCAAAGCCCACCGAAGTGAGGGGAGTATGCTGGTGAAAACTTGAAATTAATGCCCTCATTTGCTGCAAAACCTGAGATTTCTTCGTTATTTGTTTTTAAGAATCTCGCGATTTCGTTGCCTGCGCCGACAAAATTTGTGCCATTATCACATAACAATTGAAGAGGCTTTCCTCTTCGAGATATAAACCGTCGCAAGCATAAAATGAAAACATCAGACGTAAGGTCGCTTGCTACCTCTAAATGTAAAGCCTTAGTGGCAAAACATACAAATAGACATAAATAACATTTTGTTATTTTGCAACCGCGACCCTTTCGGTCTGTGATGTAAAATGGACCGCCAAAATCGACACCGCTAACCTGAAATGGAGAACTTGGGATGACTCTAGAAGCAGGTAAGTTGCCCATTAGTGGATTTAAACATTTAGCTTTCATTATTCTACATATCTTGCAATTATTTATGGTGCTTCTAGCTAAGATTCTACCTCTTAAAGGCCAAAATTCATTTCTTAAATCACTCAACAAAAGCTGAGGTCCACAATGCATAAGTTTGATGTGATGATAGGAAAATAGCAATTTTGTGAAGTTATGATTTATATCTAACAAAGCAGGATGTTTTCTATCATAGCTAACCTTCGACTTCTGTATGCGGCCACCAACACGAAGTATGCCATTCTCATCAAGGAACGGACTGAGCGACAACATACGAGAATAAGAGGGTAAGTTCTGCTTATTACTTAAAATTCTGATTTCATTTAAGAAGCAATCTCTCTGGTGCAGTTTTATCAACAATTGGAGTGAAGAATGTAACTCAACAGTGGACAATGAACTTGAAAATTTATCGACCTTATTGCGCGAATTTGAGATGAAACGTAAAACGTAGGCTACAGACCTCTGTAAAGTTGAAAATCTTGAATATTTATCGAAGTTTATCAAAGAGTTAACATGAATAGTAGAATTGAGTGTAGTCGTAGCGTGTAAACATTTAGCAGTAGTTTTCTTCTCGGGTAAATCGAGAATATTTTTTGTGTTCATTGTTTGAGGCCAGCTACAAGGATCCTCAAATAAAAATGGTGGACCTTCCCACCAAAGTGTAGCTGACTGCATACACTTAGGATTTACACCTCTAGAGGCCATATCCGCTGGATTTTTATCGCCTGGCACATGCCTCCAAGTACCAGATGCAGTCAATTCTTGTACTTCACTGACACGGTTAGCGACAAAGGGTTGCAAGTTACAAGCTTCAGAGGACAACCAACCTAAAACAATCGTTGAATCAGTCCAATGATAGGAAGAAGTTATATCACAACGGAGTGATTTCGCAACCTTTGAGCTCAGTCGTGCTGACAGTAATGCCCCGCACAGCTCAAGGCGTGGTATTGTCGTAGGTTTTACTGGAGCGACTCTGGTTTTGGCGCAGACTAATTTGACGAAAATGTTGCCTGAGCTATCTATCGACCTGAGGTAAATAGCTGCAGCATATGCTGCCTGTGAAGCATCTGAGAATGAATGTAATTCTATAATAACGGGCTGATTGATGAGTATATGTCTACCAATTCCGACCTTTGATACTGTGTTCAAATTAATTGTAAAATTCCGCCACTCTGATTCTAATTTATCATCTACTGGGTCATCCCATCCCAGTTTGGATTGCCATAATTTTTGTAGTATTATCTTCGGCACGATAGTACAAGGGCTTAGCAAACCCAATGGATCAAAGAGTTTAGCAGAATTGGACAAAATAGTACGTTTAGTTACATTTTTGTTTAAGTTGATGTTTTCAACTGAAAACTGCAGAATGTCATTTAATGGATCCCATTTCAATCCCAAGACACTGGATGGTGAAGAAACATCTAAGTCCTTAGGTGTAGAGATATTTGACTGGAATTGAAAGATAGATGGGCAGTTTGTACGCCACCTTCGTAACGGAAGACCAGCCGATCTTAAAATTTCAGTGATTGATTGAACTATATGGATCAACTCAGCTGGGTCATCAGTACCAGAAAGTAAATCATCGATGTAAAAATCGTCCTTTATACATTTTGAGACTACTTCATCACTACAATCCAATCCAAGTTGGTGAAGACATCTCGTACTCAAAAATGGTGCTGATGCAGTACCATAGGTTACTGTATTCAAACGAAATACCCTAATGGTCTGGGTCGGATCATCGTGCCACAAAATTAATTGTAGTATTCGTTGCTCGGGCTCAACGAGGATCTGACGGTACATTTTTTCCACATCAGCTGACACCACAAACTTGTGCTGTCTATACCTCAGTAAAATTGAGAACAAGTCGTTTTGTACTACTGGTCCGATATATTGTATATCGTTCAACGATATACCCGTAGAGGTTTTTGCAGAAGCATCAAAAACAACTCGTAGTTTTGTTGTTTCACTAGTTTCCTTCAATACTGCATGATGTGGAAGGTAGCAACCAAATATAGGTTTAGGAATTTCAGTCATGTGTCCCAATTGTTCATATTCTCTAATAAATTTACGATACTCCTCTTTGAAAACAGGTTTGCGTTTAAATTTTTCTTCCAATTGCATTAACCTTTTTTCGGCAATTTTATATGAATCACCTAGAACTGATGAGCTCTCTTTTAGTGGTATTCGAACACAAAATCTACCATCATGTTCACGATGAGTAGTTCGACTGAATAAGTTCTCGCAGTAGTTGTTTTTGAGATTTTTATTATCTCTAGGAATTTCCTCCAGTTCCCAAAATTTTGCTAATTGTTTACTTATTTCCTTTGAGAAGTGGCAATATATTTTAGTATTTTTGTCTTTATCGTGAGTATTCCCCCTCATGGGGCCAGCTACTATCCAACCCAGGTAGGTTTCCTGTAATATAGGACCTTGATGTCCCAGGATAAGCCTATTTGGCTTAAGCAGATCCCAAAAGATATCAGCACCTAACAGTAAATCTATTACTGAAGGTTGATGAAACCCTGGATCGGCTAGGTGCAAAGAGCTAGGGACTCCTAGATTCTCGATACGCAAAGTACAATGGGGCACATTATCAGTAATTTTAGGTAGAATAAAGCAATTTATGTTCATATTAAAGTTGTTGTGAAGCGATTGTATATTTATGTTGCAATGTTCATTGACATTTAGTAGCATATTTCCCAAACCAGAAATATATTGATGATATTTTTTTATTTTGTAGATACCTAAATTTTGTTGAGCCTTATAGCTAATAAAAGATGATTGACTGCCGCAGTCCAGCAAAGCCCTAAGAATAAATGTTTTGTCCTTGTTTGTCACCCTGACCAACGCCGTGGAAAGAAGAGCTTGATTGGTGGAGACAGCAGACATAGCAATAGAAGTGCCAGATGAGCTTGCTACCGTGGACTCGACTGCAGGATTTGAAAAATTCGAATTTTCACTTGTATTTAAACTATTGTTATTAGTATTAACTGCAGATTGTTCATTTTTTATTTGTTGTATTGATTGTTGTAAAGGTAATTGCTTATGTAACAATGTATTATGTCTTCGATGGCATATTCTACAACCGCCCAACTTACATTGATAGGATTGGTGGCCGCCTCGAAGACAGTTAATGCACAGTTTTAATGAAGAGATTTTAGCGATTCGCTCTTCTATAGGCAATGATTTAAATTTAGAGCACTCATGAATTTTATGTTCTAGTTTACATATAAGACACCCTTTAGAAGGTGAAAGATCATGTGAGGACGCAATGAAGGATTTGTTATTTATTTTTGGTAAGCTATGACGTTTCTCATTGTTCTTAACAGATTTACAAGCATTCATAGTTTCTAAGACAACAGATCTCTGACGAAGAAATGAATAAAATTCTTCTAAAGTAACTGAGTCTATATCACTCCTAAACTCCTCCCATTTTCTCGAGGTTACGGTGTCTAACCTTGAAGATGCAAAATAAATGATTATAGTATCCCACTGATCAGTAGGTTCTCCCAAAGACTTTAAAGCACTCAAATTTTTATTTAATGAATCCATAATATACCGCAATCCACTGTCAGTTTCTCGCTGTAGTGGTTCAATAGCAAAGAGACACCTTAAGTGTTCATTGATAAGAAGACGTTTATTGTTATAACGTTGGCTCAGTAAATCCCAAGCAACAGCATAATTATCATGTGATACTGTAATAGAACTGAGTATAGACGATGCTGAACCTTCTAAGAAGGATAAGAGATAATGGAATTTACTGACATTGTCAATACTGTTATTATCGTGAATTAATGACGTAAATGTATCTCTAAATGATATCCATTTGTTTTGATCACCATTAAAGGGTGGAATTTTCAAAGGTGGTAATTTAAGACTATTGTAATTATTCGACTTATTACTTATGTTAGATGAAGATTCATCGATAGCATTATTTTGAAAGGAATCTAATAGTGATTGAGCTTGAGCCATTAACTTAAAACACATATTCTCAGTGATTTCACGCTCTTCCATTTGTTTAGATATATCTTCATCCAACAGTTCTATTTTTGATTGAATATCTTCAAAACTACACGACAATTCACGCATTTTATTCAATCTGATATTGACCTCAGTTAAAATCAAATCTGATAAATCCTTGCGATTCATTAAAGGCGTTAAATATTTTTCAAAAAGTGTTATACGTGCTCTTAAACTGCCTCTTTGTTTTATTAAGTCCTTTAAATCACTCATCCTGTCGACGCAGAAAACGTTTCACTCAAATAATGATGGAACAAAAAAACAACGGAATCAAATAATCAAAACAATGAATACGTTACGGTTATTCCTGATAACGCAGCTGGGCTGATAACGAAAACGGTTCTGCAGCAACGAAGCGACTTCAAATGGTTATTAATCGAGATTAACCGTTACTGGATTTTCAAATAACTGTTATGCAGCCTTCAGAGGTCAACTTCACCTGAAATGATATAGTATTTGAATTAAATCGGTCAATAATTTGAGTTAGTTGTTAGTTGAAAAATAGAATGTAATGAATTACGCAAACTGAATCATGTGAAGGAAAAATTACAAAGGAATAAACAATGCACTTCCCTCTGCTTCGGAAACGATGAATTGCAGCAATGTGGCTCGCGATTTCCCAAGGTGGATCCTCCAGAAATCTGTCGTTATTCTTGAATTTCGATGTTTTTCCACTGATTTCAAATCACGTCGGGGTCACCAAAACTGTTTGCGCCGTTGGATATACAGATAATTGAAAATTTCTTGGTTTTAAAATATATATTCGTAATTACAATCTCTTGGCTTAATCTAATGTGTTACATTCGATGTCGTACAGCGCAATTAATTCAATATGCGTTATCTTCCGCACAGAAGTCATATTACACATGTTTATAATATAAAGGCGTTCACATGCAATGTACAAACCGCGCACAGGGTGTCACAAACTAAACATAGGTAATTTTCAAATTCGAAAGCACTGAAGTTGTCAAGGCTTCCATGTATTTTATAGTCTTCACATAAGTGCAACAAATTATGCACATTATGTGACATATGTTCTTAGCCATATAAAGGCGGAAACACATTATTAAAACGCTACGCGACCCGATAAAATGTGATTCTTGTTGAGTCGAATCAAATGTATTGTTTTCTATAGAACAGAATCATACCAAAGAGTTAATCTTTGATCATACTATGAACACCTGACGCGACGCGACGCCACTCGTTTCAGACGCGTCAGCTCGCGTCGCGTGTTGGTGTTAATAATGTGTTTCCGCCATAAGTCTTCATAATATTTCACATAATGTAAAAAGTAATGAGGAAAGCTTCTTGTGATTTTTTGTTCACTTAAATTCTCAGAACATAATTATCTGATTGATACATGTAATGACATGAAATGAATATATTGAGAATGAACAGGTGAAATAATTTCTGATAAAAGTAAAGGCCCCGTATATAATAGAAGAAGTTGAAATTCTGTGGCTTTGAATCGATCCATTTCATGGGAATACATTTTTTCATTTTATTAATGACCTCCTCTGATTTGGATAAATTCTTCTCGGAAATTCTGATCTTTTTATTCCCCTTGATCCAAAATTGCACCAGGCGTTTTATCGCACCCAGAAATACAAGGTGCATGTAGTCAAGAGGAACTTGATTTACTAAATCTATATCAAGTTCCTCGAAAAGGCTATGGCCCTGATGATACTCTTTGTCAACTTCATTTCTGAAATCAGTATTAGTTCTGAGTTGTGAATCCCAGCGAGCACAAAAACATCTCAGAGATGTTAAAAGTAAGAGATTTCGAGACATTGAACATCCACTGCGATGTTCTGTTTATACATGAATAGAACTTTTATAGAACAGCCAATGTCCGCCGCAGGCGGCTATTATATGGATGTCCCTGGGATGTTACAAAAAGAACTACTCAGAAGTTTTTTTGATAGCCTTTTCATGTACACAATAGAACATTTTTAAAGCGCTTTGCGCACACGAAATCGCTGTTTGTAAGACTTTGTATGAAATTCTTTTGCGAGGCCTTTTTTCTTTCATTTGAAAGTTTGAGGATACCACATTCTATTTTAAATGAACTACAAAGTTTTTGAATGAAATACAGAATACTATATAAGAATAAAAATATTTTAATGATACTTCAACAGGTACAAAAGGAAAAGAAATCACATTTCACATAAAAAAATTGAACAACAAAAAACAATTGATAAATATTATGCTACAGAAAGGGAGAATAAACAAAAAAATATATCACATTCTATAAAACAAACATAAATAACCAAAAAGAAATATCACATTCAACATAAAAAAAACAGAAATAATAGAAAATAAACTGATTATAATATTAGATGTAGCGAAAGGGAAAATGCAAAAAAATTTATGAAAAATTTATTTTCCCTTCATTTTATCGTCCCTCCTCCTCTGCCTAATATGACTAAACCAATCTGTGGCATAGAGTTCAAATGCTTTCCTAGTGATTTGGAATTTTTTATGGATCACATCTACAAAATAAAAACAATTCAAACAATTAATTCACAAAATATATGAAGGTTAAGATGATTTTTTCCAATTAAAATAGAAGAGAAAATAGCTGCATGAAAGGATCTGGAAGATTTGAGTTGTATATAGCTCCTGACCAGGTTGATTTGCGAAAGCATTTTATTTATTTAATTATTTGAACTCAGGCCCGCCGTAAGCGGGCGTGCAAGGCGTGCCCGGCACAAGGGCGGCACGTCCAGGGGGGCGGCAAATCCAGTGAAATAAAAAATTTTCTTGGAGGTGACAAACAACGTGGTAAGCGGGGGGATAGAAAAAAAGGGGGGGCGGTTGTCCAACTCCAACTGCTTTAAAATTTTGCCAACTGTCATAGAAACATAGAAATTTTGCCATATGCGATCGAAACTTTGCCAACTGCTTTGAAAATTCTCCAACTCCGTTAAACATTGGGGGCGGCAAGGTCTCCCCATCCCCCTTAGAGAGACTTTTTCTCTGAAGGATCGGGAGGACAGGCGGCCAACATCGATAATTTTCGTATATCCACGGAATTCGGTGAATTCACGGCAGTGTTTCTTTCAGGTATATTTCCGGGAGGGGCACTGCCGCCCCCCGAAGTTCCGCAGGTGCCCCCCCACCGGCGAAATACTGAGAGCGCCTAGATCCAGTTATGGCGTAAAACTTCAAGATCGAAAAATTCACATAATCCGATAAATTGCCCTACCGGAACTTCGAATTGAGCCCTCGAGAAAAATTTTCTGAAAGAAACATCGATTCAGAAAGTTCCTACGGCATCTCTGATTTTGTTGAATATTCTACGTGAAAAATTTGCAGATGCTTTCTAGAGAAGACTCAGCATATTTAGGGCAGGGGAGTATTTACGGGGAGGGGGGGGAACTGGTGGTAATTAATCCCCCCAGGAAAGAGTTTTTCACACTAAATCCTTTCCCCGCTTTTCACTCAAGATCAGTTCAGGTCCCTCGCTAAAACTTGCCTGTACCCCCCCCCCTCGAATTGCTCTCTCGATGTAGCGCCCTATTGGGGGCGGCATAACAGTATTTGCACGCGGGCGCTCAGACAGCTAGCGGCGGGCCTGTTTGAACTGGTATTTAAAGATGGAACAATTTAAAGGAGTTTTCAAAAACAAGAACTTTTCTGGGACAATTTGAATTATTTTGTGATTCACAAGTGAGGAATGATTATTATAATCGTCGGAAGAGTAATCTTACAAAATATTCTGGGAATTATCAACGGCAGAGATAGATTATCGAAATATGTTGAAATCCTCGATGATATGGCTTCAAACTTTATAAAGTTATTTCTTGAATAATTATAATAACCTTCCATATACCATTCGATTATTCCAACCAAAAGACAATGATCTCTAGTCCCAAATACACAAATAATATTAACCACGCAGCGTGGATTCTTTTGAGGTTATATGTATGTTTCTGGACATTATGCTATACATTTAATTCATGTAATACTTACTTATCAATTGTATTTGGTTACTATGAAGAGATCGATCCTAAATTCACAATCAAAACCAACACAGAAGTAGTTAATATTATACAAATCACCAATCAACTTTAACTACGAACAGTCCACAGTCCAATCTACGAAGAAAGTGGAAATGGCGGCAAAATGAAATAGGTGAATTGTATATTGTTTATTTGGAATAAACCTCCCAAGGCAAACTATGCGACGCCAAGAGAAGATATCCACACGTTTACATTATTTTCAACACGACAGTACCTCTCAGTAGGTAGACGAAGAAATGCCACAGATGGCACAGATCACAACAAATAAAGATTTCCAATAGCCTTTGGAGACCTCTTTGGGAAGTGCATATTACGTTTCAAAGAAACATCCTCATGCCAACATTTTCGAAACATCCCAGGGATGTTTGTGCTCGCTGGGTAGGCACCCTCCTGTGTGCATTTCGTACAGCTGAAGTATCCAGTATGTCCCTTGACACACAAAACATATGCTTTTGCAGGTGCATCGCAGATTATTCTGTTCAAAACAGGGTAAAACATAATGTAACGTTTTCTTTACCGAATTTAAACTTGCTTGCTGCATTTGATTGCGGACTTTGTCATGAATGTGATCCAGCTTGTTTCTCGATTTACTAACGTAGTCCTCCTCAGCTACGTCTTCTCCAGGCTTACATCCAAACTCCAGGTCGCAAGGCAGCCTTAATTCTCGGCCGAACATTATACTGGATGGAGTTTCCTTGGTAATTTCTTGAACCGAAGATCTATATGCCATGGTGAATAGATGTAATTAATATTCATCCCAGTCCCGCTGGTGATCAGAAACTACTTTGGCTAGATTTTTTCCCATGGTCCGATTCATTCGTTCGACCATGCCGTCTGATTGTGGATGAAGAGGTGTAGTCCTTATTTTGTGAGTCCCCAATTGCCTACATACTTCTTGGAATAACTTCGATTCAGAATTTCGGCCTTGATCACAAAATGCAGCTCTAGAGGTATTCCAAATCTGCAGAAGAATTCCATGACCAATTTATCCACTACCATACTTGCCTCTTGATTAGGAATAGCGGAGGCTTCCACCATTTTGTGAAATAATCCATCGCTACCAAAATGTACTTGTTTCCATGATCTCTGTTTCGGTAAAGGGGCCTGCGATGTCGATAGCTACTCGTTCCATGGGGTATCCGACGTTATATTGCTTCCTTGGTGCTTTTCCTTTGCCAAAAGGTCCGTTAGCAGCAGCATAAACTTTGCATCTTCTACACCAATCTTCAACGTCCTTCTTATAATTTAGCCAATAAAATCGGTGCCTGACTTTTTCCAACGTCTTAGTTATCCCGAAATGTCCACCTGAAGTTTCATTATGTAGTACTACGTCTGGTCTGAATGTCTGTCACACGGCTCTTCGGCACAATCAACTGAAGTCTCTGCTCAGTTCCATCTTCATTTTCCCAACAACGTTTCAGAAGACCCCCATCAATCACCAACGTTCCTCATTGTGCCCAATACGACTTTATATTCTGGCGCAGTCTGGATACTTCTTCCGAAGTAGGTCGTCTACCGTTCTTCTTCCAACTCAGAATTACTTTAAAGTCATTATCTTCCTCTTGCGCTCTTTGAATTTCTTCAGGTAGCTAGTCGTCTTCGATTACTGTGGTCCTCCTTGAATCGATCTTTTCTTCCAGGCGCGAACAATTGCTGCAATTCTCTGAACAAGGTCTTTTTGATAACGCGTCTGCATCGCGATGGCTAGTCCCTTCTCTGTGTTCAGTGTCGAAGTCATACTGTTGCAGCCTCTCAATCCATCTAGCCACTTGTCCTTCCGGGTTTTTAAAACTCAGGAGCCATTTCGAAGCAGAATGGTCCGTTCTTAGTAAGAATTTCCTTCCGTACAAATATTTGTAGAAATGTTTTACGGACTTGATGATTGCTAAAAATTCTCTCCTGGTCACGCAATAACTCCGTTCTGGTTTGGACAACACCTTGCTGAAGTACCCGATGACTCTTTCCCGAACTTGTGATAGAACGCCCCCAATGGATGTATTACTGGCATCGGTGTCGAGCACAAATTTACCTTCAGCCCTTGCGTAACTCAGAACTGGAGCTGTGACCAGAGCCTTTTTCAATCGTTCGAAGGCTTCAGCGCAATCATCGGACCATATGTGCTCCAAACAAGAATACAAATCTTCTATAATAAGTGCCAAGGCCTAAGAAACTTCGCAACTCACTCTTGTCTTTCGGTATAGGCCAATCCTGCACTGCCTTGATTTTATCCGGATCAACTTCCACACCTCCACGTGAAACTACGTGCCCTGAATATTTCACTTCTGTTCGAAACAGATTACATTTTTTAGCTTTAGGTTGGCATCAAGAAGTTGCTGGAAAACCTCGGATAGATTAAAATGGTTTCTATGTCACATGCCAACAACGACGTCATCTTTCGTAGCCAATATTCCGCGTCTTCCTGAAACAACATTAAAAGTTTTTTCAAAAATTAGATCTCTTTGAAATATGAAGCCAAACTTAAATCTATATCGACGATATTGTTCAGAATACTAGGTAATTGTATGTGCGAATGATCTCGAATGAAAATTTTAATGTGTTCAAATTTTTAGCCTTGAAAAAGAAACAAGTCGTTTCGAAACGTCGGCGTTGTATTGAAGAACAATAAATAAAATTAGTCCAAGAATCCCAATATTCTTTCATTTCATCTAACTAAATGGACGATAACCTAAGAACAATTAATCAAGCCAGGGGTTTCTTCCAGACGATAAGAGATCAAATGGGCACACACGTGTGTAATACGTGCAAATTATTTTTGACATCACGGGTAAAACTGGCATCACTATACAACCGAAGAATATTCCTGTTAGGCTGCCGCAGCAATCGTGTATTCCCAAACCACATAATAAACAACATAAAACAAATTCTATCACTACAAATCGACGAACATCCATACAGGAGTAATGTAGACCTGATCATGAAGACATTCCGAAAATCAGTCCTAAACGTTGAGATCAAGATAACCGCCTGGAAGATCAGACAGTTTGAAGGAAGAATACAAAGACTCCGAGACCAGCTTACCACTACAATCGACAACTCAACATACGAAACACTTGTTGACATTGCTAACACCAGATTCAGAAGAGAATTCAGTAACATAAAATCCAAAAATGTCAACAAACTCAAGACTCTCAAGAACCAACAGATTCCCCCTCTGCCCATCACAACATGTGACAAATACATAGCCAACTACACGAATATTACTATATCTAATGAAGTGAAGACGATACTTGGATTAGGCCCCAAATTTGGCCTACCACCCAAACATATACCAATGGAAACCATCATAAAAGACATAGAGAGCTTCATTAAAGTTCAACCAATAACCGAAGAGGAGAAAAACACATATAGATCCAAATCCGTCAACATTGTCAGTAATTATAAAAAAAGGGAGAGACACACAAGAAGAAATAACACAATGGACAAATATTTGAAGGATACAACCAAATTCATACGAGAACACCAAGACATCACCATTAGTAGAGCAGACAAAGGTGGTGCAACAGTACTTATGTACAAAGAGGAATATCAGTCCGGAGTAGAGAAGATGTTGAGTGATGAGAATACCTACGAAAGACTACAATCAGACCCAACTCCAAAAATCCAGAGACACACCAACAAGTACATCAAAACACTTAAAGATGAAAACTATATAACAGAGACTGAATACAAACATCTAATTAGACACAACAGCATAGCACCTAAATTATACTGCCTACGTAAAGTCCACAAGAACACCCTCAGCTTGAGACCCATCGTTAGCTGCATTAAGTCCCCCACTTACAAAACATAGGCAAACACGTACACGAGATTCTGAGTACGTACACAATATTCAGCGTCAAAGATTCTTTCTCACTAGCCTCAACCTTAAAGGATATAGAAGTTCCACCAGGCTATATCCTCATATCGCTAGATGTAACATCTTTATTCACTAACGTTCCAAAAGAACTTGTGCTTTCCATCATTAAAAAGAGATGGCCATACATAAGATGCCACACGGACGTAAGAAAAGATTCCTAGAACTGGTCAACCTGTGTTTCGACACTGGATATTTTGTCTACGAGGGCCAGTTCTACAAGCAGCTCGACGGCACCGCCATGGGTTCCCCAGCCAGCCAACAATTCGCCGAACTAGTAATGAACGAAGCATTTTACTATGCCCTGGACAAATTAGGTTTTGACACCCCACTCCTCAAACTATTTGTTGTCGACACACTAATACTAGTTCCTTCCAACATGGTACAACACACTATGACAGTCTTCAACTCATATCACCCAAAAATCCAGTTCACTCTCGAAGAAGAAAAAAACATGTGTATACCTTTCCTTGACCTGTTAATAATTAGAGAAAGACCGAATTTGATAACCGACTGGTATACCAAACCAGTGAGTATCAACAGATGCATCAACTTCTATAGTAACCATAGTATGCAGCAAAAGAACAACATAATGAACAACCTCATAAGGAGGTCATTAAATCTCAGCCACACCAGGTTCCACGAGACCAATTTGGAAAAAGTGAGAGAGATTCTAACCCAAAACAACTACCCAACATACATAATAAATAGAGCGATAAGGGCACACACTCAAAATATGACTGACAACGACCACAACACTCCCAACAATGTGATCTCAAGGTTCAAGTTCCCGTATATACCACACCTATCCCATCGTGTTAGCAGACTATTCAAAAATCTAAAAAGTGGATGCGCCTACTACAATTTAAGTACTACTAAAAGATTCTTTACCCAACTCAAGCACAAAACACCCAGTACACTTGAATCTGAAGTAGTATACAAGATAGCCTGCCAAAACTGTCACAAGTGCTACGTGGGTCAGACTAAACAATGCCTGAAGGAAAGGATAAGACAACATAAGAGGGACTGTGAAGACGTGGCCAACTACAACAAAACAGCGGTTACACACCACCAGATGACTACCGGCCACAAGTTTGATTTTGATAACGTAGAGATCCTAGATAGAGAGAAGAACGGATACAGAAGGAACATAAGCGAGATGATACAGATCAGACGCAACAACACCGTAAACCACCGAGAAGACGTTGAACACTTAAGTATCATCTACAGCAACTTAATAGATGACTAAATAGATGGCAGGGAATAACAGCTTTCGCGAAAGCTGTTATTCCCTTTAAAGCTTCCCAAGAGCCAGAAATGGCCACAGTTAGTGAGAAAGTAAATTCGGAAGTGTATAACCTGGAGGCTTTGTACCATGACAGCACCAGATATCTGTACCAAACCAGATTAGATCAGAAACTGGACGAGAATTTCCTTCTTCAAGACTCTAGAAATCTGTACGGTCACATAGTAGACTCAATAAGAAAAGCAGCGGAAGAAGCTCTAGGGACACAATGCCCAAAGAAAAAGAACAATTCGATTACATGGAACGCGGAACTTGAACGACAGCAAGAAGTAAAACAAGAAGCATATCTTCGATGGCTAAATGGTAAAAAGAATTCTGATTACGAAGAATATAAGCAAAAACGTAAATATTTTAAACAAATGATCGCGGAAAATAAAAACAAGACTTGGGAAAGAAAATGTAAAGAGCTGGACACGTATATAGGAGGTACAAGATCGTCCGAGGCCTGGAAATTGATAAGAAAACTGAAAAATGAGACGAAAAATGAGGGAAATATCCAGCTGATAAACATTAGCAAGTGGAAATCTCACTTTCAGGAAGAACTATCAGAGACGAGAGAAAAATATACAACCACGTCACCAAGGAAATATGAGGTCCAAGGATCTCCTGTGCAAATAAGTGCGGAAATCGTAGCAAAGTTGGCCAAGACGATGAAGAATAACAAGGCGAGCGGTCCGGAAAGAATTCCGGCGGAACTTCTGAAGAATGGCACCAAAAAATTAATGTCTATGCTGGCGAAGCTATTCGATAGGTACATCAATGGTGATGAAATTCCCGAAAGCTGGAAAGAAGCGTGGATTACCCCAATACACAAAAAAGGCCCAAAGGACAACTGCAATAATTACAGGTGCATATCAGTCACTAGTACTATGAGTCGGCTTTATGGAAAAGTGCTGAAAACATTAATTGAGGTAGAATATGGCCCCTATGAACTTGAGGAACAGGCTGGCTTTAGAGCAGGACGTTCCTGCACAGACCACATATACACATTAACACAACTGAATGAGAAAAAAGTGGCTCGTGGGCGAGACGTACATCTGGTGTTTGTGGACCTTACTAAAGCTTATGATAATGTGCCCATAAGTAAGCTCTGGAATGTATTGGAACAAACTTCAATAAACAGCACACTTATAAAGGCCGTACAAGCATTCTATAAGAATTCAACGTCCAAAGTCAAAGTGGGAAATGAAATCTCCGATGGCTTCCCTGTCACGAAAGGATTGCGACAAGGCGATAGCCTCTCTCCAACTCTATTTAAAATCTACCTAGACCGAGCACTCAAAACCTGGCGAAGATCATGCAAAGATATGGGTATTCCTATAAGCGACGGAAATACGCTATACACACTGCATTTTGCAGATGACCAGGTCATATTTGCTCAGGACAAAGACGATATTGAGTTCATGACCCGAAAGCTTATAGAAGAATACCACAAGTGGGGACTCACAGTGAATATGTCAAAAACCCAGTACATGTGCGTTGGAGGAGAAAATGAAGATCTGATGTTGGAGGGAGGATTGAAGATCAAATCCTGCGAAGACTACGTATACCTTGGAACTGTAATAAGCCAAAATGGAAGGACTGATAAGGAAATTCAACAAAGACTAAATAAGGGTAGGAAAATAATCGGAGCATTAAATTCAATACTATGGTCAAAAGAAATCTCTAAACAACATAAACGAGATATTTACAACGTTACCCTAAGGAGTGTTGTGTTGTACGGTTGCGAGGCCTGGCAGTTGAGTGTGTTACAACAGAATCGTCTTCTGGCCTTAGAAATGGATTTCTGGAGAAGGTCAGCTGGAGTCTCTAAAATACAGAGAATACGCAATGAACGTATAAGAGAGATTATGGATGCCGAAACAACAATAATAGATGACATCAAAAAGGCACAACTTACTTGGTATGGACATGTACAGAGGATGCAGGACGAACGTATTCCCAAACAAATGTTGAACTGGATACCCCCTGAACGACTAAAAAGAGGAAGACCAAAAACAACTTGGATACAGGGAATACAAAAGGCCATGTCAGAAAGAAATTTGGCACCAGGAGACTGGTTGGACAGAGGCCGATGGAAACTAGGAACCGGAAGGCGGTTAACGCTATGAACCCGGATATATGATATGATGAAATAGATGGCAGGAATTCAACTAAAATAGTACCGTTACTGAAGTTTTATTGATGAGTCTGTGATTTACAACGTATAATTGAGAAGTTTTTTACATGTCCTTGCATATTTTTGTATGTTTTTGTGTATTTTGTGTTTAACCTTCATTGATCAGTCGATACAGAATTTCCCGATATAGAAGAGTACACCCCTGACAAAGACTAGTGGCGGCGACAGATGAACACGAACTCGACGAACGTCAAAAATTTCTATGTCACATGCCAACAACGACGTCATCTGTCGTAGCCAATAGGGAACTCTAACGATTTGTCAAAATCAGCTAAGCCTTCGTTGCCGTGGGGCACACAAGCTTTTCCCTCCATTGATTCGCATGCTGTTTTGGTCGAGTATTGTATGTTGTGCCTGTACTTTGAAAAAATGTTCTTCCCGGCGTTTGATTAGAGTGATTGAACTATAAATTTCTCAGATATGCCTCTTTGCAGTGATAATAAAAAGCTTTGTGTGCCCCACTACAACGAACGCTCAGCTGAGTTTGACAAATCGTTAGAGTTCCCTATATTCCGCGTCTTCCTGAAACAACATTAAAAGTTTTTTCAAAAATTAGATCTCTTTGAAATATGAAGCCAAACTTAAATCTATATCGACGATATTGTTCAGAATACTAGGTAATTGTATGTGCGAATGATCTCGAATGAAAATTTTAATGTGTTCAAATTTTTAGCCTTGAAAAAGAAACAAGTCGTTTCGAAACGTCGGCGTTGTATTGAAGAACAATAAATAAAATTAGTCCAAGAATCCCAATATTCTTTCATTTCATCTAACTAAATGGACGATAACCTAAGAACACTCGGATAGATTGTGTAAGTGATCTTGGAATGATTTTCCCACTACTATCACATCATCCAGATATAACAGACAAGTTTTCCAGGAGAGCCCTCTCAATATTGTCTCCATCAGACGTTCGAATGGGGCAGCAGCATTGCATATAAACCGAACGGCATAACTTTAAACTGCCACAGACCCGTTCCAATACCGAAGGCAGTTTTTTCTTTATCCTCTGGATCCAAGCCAATCTGCCAATATCCACTCTTCAGATCCAAGGCGGAAAACCAACGTGATCTCGAGATCAATTTTCAATAAGGGATAGCTGTCCTTTTTCGTGGCCTGATTGAGCTGCCTATAGTCTACGCAGAATCTAGTAGTTCCTTTTCACTAATACTATGGGCGATGTCCAGGGGCTATCGGACGGTTCGATTACAGCTTCTCTCGCCATGCCTTCAATAATCTTTTCAGCTTCTTCTCTTTTTGCCAGAGGAAGACGTCTAGGATAATGTCGGATAGGTTGTGCATCACCAGTATTGATTTTATGCTGCACAACATCGGTCTTATCTGCTCTTCCGTCCGTAGCAAAAACGTTTGAACCGATTTTCTCACTTCGAGTAGTTGGTATCGTTCGAGCTCTTGACATTTTAAGTGAGAAGAGACACCAGTTTTTCAGAATTCCTTTGCGATTTTGAGACTTCTATCCTTCTTCAGGGTGACTGGAAACATGTTGACATTGAGCAATCGGATGGGAATGCTGTCTCTTACCCTTGAAAGGTCTTCCCGAGTAATAGTCCTAACGTTGTATCGTCACAGGGCCTAATTACTCTCACGCAGCCACTCCTCGTTACATCGTCACATCTACCAATCACTATGCCTTCAGTTCGCCCTGGCAACGTGATGTCCTCGTTCAGTCGAATCCGATATATTTTGTACTCCACATCATTGAATGGAATCTCTTCACTTCCTAGCCGAGGAACATCACTCATATTGTAACCAGTCCGGCCCTTGCGGTCGGACCTTTCGAGAACCAGAGCCGTCGCGAAGTTCTCGAATAACCGCGAAGGTACCTGAATGTTTCCGGCGCCTATATAAGCCCAGCGGAGGAGCAGGTAGAAAGTACAAGTACAGATATAGTTCACAGTGCAAGCGACTAGTGGAAATAAATACGAGTGGAAATAAATAGTTGTGTCATAGTTAGTTTGTGAGTTATAAATGTATTAAGTGTAAATAAATAATTTTAATAAGTTGGACGTTTGAATCAAGCGAAGAAAACGTTACATTGGTGTCAAGTGTGGGGTTCAACATCGCTCGAATTGAATAAATATTTTTGGTTATTTGAAGTTCATGCCAGTGACCACAAGACTGCAGAACGCGATGGAGACTCAAGCGGTAATGGACTTTTTGAGAAAATTAGATGAGAAAATGGACGAGAATTCTTGTAAGTTGAATGAACAAATGGAAGAAAATTCTCGAAAATTAAATGAAAAAATGGACGAGAACTCTTGTATATTGAATGAAAAAATGGACCAGATTAAGGAAAATTGTAATGATGTGGTGAGTCAACTTACAGATAAATTGGATAAGAAACTGGAAACCATAAATGAAAAATTTGATAAAGTAGACGAGAAGTTTGAAAGAGTTGATGAAAAGTTTGACAAAGTTTATGACGATGTGAATGGAAAATTGGAAGAAATGGCAGGAATAATTGAACATCATGCCAAATTGATAGATTCCTTGAAAAGAATGCCAAACAGAACAGATATTCTGGCTTCATCACCCTACAGCACAGCGAAAGCGGAAAATGACGGCGAAGGTAGTAGAATGAAGATCAAGCCTCCAACTTTTGATGGAAAAATACCCTGGTCGACATATCAGAAACAGTTTGAAGCTGCTGCCCTGGTGAACAATTGGAACGACAACGAAAAAGCCACGGCATTAATTATAGCTCTACGAGGAGAGGCACTCAACATTCTGCAGACGATCCCAGAGAGTCAACAAGCCTGTTACGAAGTTCTTACATCGAAACTTCAGATGAGATATGCTGATGCTCATCTACAACAAGTATACCATGCACAAATAAAGAACCGAGTGCAGAAAACAGGGGAAAATCTCCAGGAGTTTGAAGCTGATGTGGCAAGATTAGTCAGGCTGGCTTATCCATCTGCTCCAGATAGCTTCCTGGAACAGCTATTAATCCAGACATTCGTGGATGGGATAAAGGATAGTGAAATACAACAAGCCCTGAGACTAGCACGCCCTAGAACCATTGATGATGCCTTAGCCCAGGCTTTGGAAATTGAGGCAGCGAAGCAAGCGTCGCATAGAGGACACCTTCGTGTTAGACAAGAGCAAGAAACAGATCGATCAGTTGAGGAGATTGTCAGAGAAAAAGTCCGCAGAATATTGCTTGCTAGGAAAAAGGATGCTGTGTGCCGGAACTGCAACAAAATGAAGCATTTCAAGCAAAATCGTTCAGAATTTGAAAGGGCTACAGCTGGGAAAATAAAAGGAGTCGCTGTGGTAGACAATGGCTCGACCAAAACCATTGAGTGTCCCCAGAATTCCAGCCATTGTTCGCTTCTGGAAGAAAAGATCAATTTAAGGCGGGCCACCGTAATCGAAGACGACTGGCTACCTGAAGAAATTCAAAGAGCACAAGAGGAAGATAATGACTTGAAAGTAATCCTGAGTTGGAAGAAGAGCGGTGGTCGACCTACTTGGGAAGAGGTATCCAGACTGAGCCAGAATGTAAAGTCGTATTGGGCACAATGGGAAACATTGAAGATTGATGGAGGTCTTCTGAAACGTTGCTGGGAAAATGAAGATGGAACTGAGCAGAGACTTCAGTTGATTGTGCCAAAGAGCCGTGTGACAGACATTCTGACCAGACTACATAATGGAACTTCAGGTGGACATTTCGGGATAACCAAGACGTTGGAAAAAGTCAGGCAGCGATTTTATTGGCTAAATTGTAAGAGGGACGTTAAAGATTGGTGTAGAAGATGCAAGGTTTGTGCTGCTGCTAACGGACCTTATGCTAAAGGAAAAGCACCAATGAGACAATATAACGTCGGATACCCCATGGAACGAGTAGCTATCGACATCGCTGGCCCCTTTCCCGAAACAGACCATGGAAACAAGTACATTTTGGTAGCGATGGACTATTTCACGAAATGGGTGGAAGCCTACGGTATTCCTAATCAAGAGGCAAGTACGGTAGCTGATAAATTGATCAGAGAATTCTTCTGCAGATTTGGAATACCTCTGGAGCTGCATAGTGATCAAGGCCGAAATTTCGAATCGAAGTTATTCCAAGAAGTATGCAGCAAATTGGGGATTCGCAAAACAAGGACTACACCTCTTCATCCACAATCAGACGGCATGGTCGAACGAATGAATCGGACCATGGGAAAACATCTAGCCAAAGTAGTTTCTGATCACCAGCGGGATTAGGATGAATATTTACATCTATTCACCATGGCATATAGATCTTCGGTTCAAGAATCTACCAAGGAAACTCCATCCAGTATAATGTTCGGCCGAGAAATAAGGCTGCCTTGCGACCTGGAGTTTGGATGTAAGCCTGGAGAAGACGTAGCTGGGGAGGACTACGTTAGTAAATTAAGGAACAAGCTGGATTACATTCATGACAAGGTACGCAATCAAATGCAGCAAGCAAGTGTCCGAATGAAAATGCGCTACGACATCAAGGCTATTGAAGGTGGATTCACCACTGGAGATCTGGTGTGGCTACATAATCCACAAAGGAGGAAAGGTTTTTCACCAAAGCTGCAGAGACAGTGGGAGGGACCGTATGAAATAATCAAGAGGATAAATGATGTAGTTTACCGGATAAGGAAGCTTCCCAGAGGAAAACCAAAGGTTGTCCATTTCAACCGATTAGCCCCGTACGCGCAGGACGAAGAAGAAGGACGTCTTGTGGAAGCCCCGTCGCTGCAAGGTAGCAGCGATTACCAGAAGTTTATGGATTGTTATGGTGAGACACGCGTTGCACGGTTCGGCGTTACACAGGAAGTACATCAAGATCTCTTTACCGTGTCTGAGGAATACTCTCTCGCTCATTGTGTAGCAAAGGACCTTCGTATGAGCAAAGGAATAGCAAGAGTATTCAGAAATAAATTTGGACGTCAGGAAGAACTATTGCGACAGCAGCCAATAATCGGACAAGCTTTGAAATTGAAGGCTGAAGGTCGGTTCATTTATTACCTAGTCACCAAGCAACATTCCTATCAGAAGCCAACCTATCAGAATCTATGGACGGCACTGCATAGCTTGAAAGAAGACCTTCAACGCTTTGGAGTTAGGAAATTAGCTGTTCCCAAGCTCGGTTGTGGATTGGACCAGCTAAATTGGCGAGTTGTGCGAAGCATGCTGGAGGTGGTATTTCAGGGGACTGGTATACGGATCCTGGTTTGCAGTTTCAACCCAAAGCAGGCCAGGGAGCCTGGAAAAACTGTGGAGTGCTACTCCCATCAGAATGGCTACTGTAGGAATGGTGATGAGTGCAAGTTCCGCCACGGTCCTCGGAGGAATTCACTAAATCTGTTCTGGGACAGAACAGGCTTAAGGAGGGGACAGTGTAACCAGTCCGGCCCTTGAGGTCGGACCTTTCGAGAACCAGAGCGGTCGCGAAGTTCTCGAATAACCGCGAAGGTACCTGAATGTTTCCGGCGCCTATATAAGCCCAGCGGAGGAGCAGGTAGGAAGTACAAGTACAGATATAGTTCAGAGTGCAAGCGACTAGTGGAAATAAATACGAGTGGAAATAAATACGAGTGGAAATAAATAGTTGTGTCATAGTAAGTTTGTGAGTTATAAATGTATTGAGTGTAAATAAATAATTTTAATAAGTTGGACGTTTTAATCAAGCGAAGAAAACGTTACAATATCCAATGGGCACCCAAGCTTCTTAACAAGGTCCAACCCCAGTATAACTTCTTTCGTGATTCCAGCTACCAGAACTTCGTGACTAACTGCTCAGTTCCATCTTCATTTTCCCAACAACGTTTCAGAAGACCCCCATCAATCACCAACGTTCCCCATTGTGCCCAATACGACTTTATATTCTGGCGCAGTCTGGATACTTCTTCCGAAGTAGGTCGTCTACCGTTCTTCTTCCAACACAGAATTACTTTAAAGTCATTATCTTCCTCTTGCGCTCTTTGAATTTCTTCAGGCAGCTAGTCGTCTTCGATTACTGTGGTCCTCCTTGAATCGATCTTTTCTTCCAGGCGCGAAGGTTCAATCCCAGTATAACTTCTTTCGTGATTCCAGCTACCAGAACTTCGTGACTAACTGTTGTGTTTCCCAATTCAATAGTGGAGACGATCGATCCATAAGTTGGTAGGTATTTCTTGTCCAGACGCAGTTCGAAGTTTGATCCTAACTGGGCGAATCTTGAATCCTTCAGCAATTTCTGGACGCACAATGGTTTTGGTCGAGCCAGTGTCTACCAGTATTTTCACATTTCGATCATTTATCTTTCCGGGATAAATTATGCTTGATAAATCCTTAGACATTATTTCTCGGATTATCACTTCGGTGGCATTTTTGGCTTGGGTCGATTTATGCCCCTTATCATCGACCACTTTTAGTTTCCCTGCTGAGGCTCTTTTTCCAATTCTGGACAGTTTCGCTTGAAATGCCCACTTTTGTTCAAGTTCCACCACACAGCATTCTTTTTCCTAACTTTTGATATTCTGCGGATTTATTCTCCGACAATGTCCTCAATAGATCGGTCTGTTTCTTGGACTTATCTTACATGAAGGTGTCCTCTATACGACGCTTGCTTCGCTGCCTCAATTTCCAAAGCCTGGGCTGAGGCATCATCTATGGTTCTAAGGCGTGATAGTCTCAGGAGGTTGTTGTATTTCACTATCATTGATCCCATCCACGAATGTCTGGATTGATAGCTGTTCGAGGAAGCTATCTGAAGCGGATAAATAAGCCAGTCTGACTAATCTCGCCACATCAGCTTCGAACTCCTGGAGATTTTCCCCTGTTTTCTGGATTCGGTTCTATATTTGTGCATGGTAAACTTGTTGTAGATGAGCATCACCATATATCATCTGAAGTTCCGATGTTAGATCTTCGTAACAGGTTTGTTGACTCTCCGGAATCGTTTGCAGAATGTTGAGTGCCTCTCCTCGTAGAGCTATTATTAATGCCGTGGTTTTTCGTTGTCGTTCCAATTGTTCGCCAGAGTAGCAGCTTCAAACTGTTTTTGATATGTCGACCAGGGTATTTTTCCATCAAAAGTTGGAGGCTTGATCTTCATTCTACTACCTTCGCCGTTGTTAAAAATCGAGGGTGTTATTATTTTGTAATTAAAGAGTAATGGACTGTATGACAAGATAATTGCGTTGGAGATGGTATAAGAACATTTATTGTATATCGTTCACGACGTTTACAATCATGTAATGAATATGTCACCTGCATGAAGCTAATACAGTAAAAGCAAACTAATATTAACAACATCTATAGACTCTGAGAGACATCATTCAACTAAAAAACAAAAGGTGGTCCAGAGCAGTTCAAATGAGAAGTTACTTGAGGTCAGACTTCGAGGAGTTCATTGAATTCAATATTAACACAACGGTTACACAGTGACAAGGCAATCAATTGAAAATTGATTACGAGAGCCTCTTTATTCCATCAGAAAACGCGAAGGTTAGAATAATTAGGGTAATGGCTAAGGTCATTACAAATATAATTTTGATTATGTAAGACTCTGGCCTGCAAGTGGTACAGCTGATTGATGGCTGAGGTCATTACGAGTATAATTTGATAAGAGCAGAGTGATGGTTTAGATTATCACTGAATTTTATGTCTCTGGGTCTCAGTCCCGTGAGTGGTTGAGCCAGGTGAAAGAAAAAATAATATTTTCACAGAGAGGTCTTCTGGAGAAAAATGCGTCGAGAGCGTCGCAACTGTCAGGAAGGCCGTGTAAGTGTAAGAACTAAGAAATCGAATACACGAATATGGTGAGCCGCTGCCGGTCAAAGGGGATAAGCACTGAGTAAACATATACGACAGCCTAGATTTCAAGCTGTGGTACTCAGGCAATTCGATGCTCGGGTGTACAAGCCGCTCGATATTTCTTGTGATCACGAAAATAAATGATTAAGTTCGGAAATCTTGAGTTTCATTTCTAACAATACAAATATAAAGAAATGCAATGTGTATGCTATGATGGTATATTGAATATTTAGTTCGACAGCTGACGACGAAAATCGGCAAGAGTTTTGCGGTAATAGCTCCCAATTAAATATCACAGAACACACCCATACTGACTTACTTTATGTTAAATATGTGTTAGTGTTGACGATGTACATGAGTCAGCACCCACTCTCAAGGTCAGATAGTGGAACATCTGGCGGCGACGGTCTTTGATTTATGTAGAATATTACAATATCCGCACTTTGGGTGACTGCTGACTGTCTCTGTTCTATTGATATGTGGCCTGAATATATTATTCTCAGATAATATTTGATATTTGAGCAGTAAATGCATTTTCAGCCATTACAAATCTGGTGAAACGACATAGTTATGGCAGCAACTTATATGGAGTACTGAACCACCCCGATTCACAAAAATGAGGTTTGATCACTTTCACACGCTTTCTGTACTTTAAAATATTCCAGTAACAATTTTCAATCATTAAAAATAATTGTAGAGTCGCTGCTAGGCGTTCCACTACCTGAACTTGAGAGAGTGGGTGCTGCAGTGGCGGCTCGTGGTCATGAGAGTTGAGGAGGCTAATAGTTTTCGAGAAGTGTTGGAACAAACTCTTATCAGTCAATAAAGTATACTTCTTCAATATAATGAAAAGTTGCCAGTTCTAAGACTAATTTTCAATGCAAGGGGATGATGCCATATGCTCCTTTGACTTGTTATGCCTTTCGATAGAACGCGGTAAATTTTTCAAATCTGAAAACCCCGTTTTGAACCATGAAATGAGCCGGTCAGAGGAAAAGTGGTATAAGTCACAAATTCCGATTTTTGAGTTATACCGATATTTGGGTACCAAAGGTTGCATATTATTCTTCTTATGAGTGGTATGAGTCAAATCGTCGTTTTGACCGAGTTATACCCATTTAATTAACAAAATTTTCCATACCTATCAATGCCTTTGGTACCCAAATATCGGTATAACTCAAAAATCGGAATTTGTGACTTATACCACTTTTCCTCTGACTGGCTCAAATATATTCTGTTTGATGAGAAAATAGTAAATATGGCCAGCAAAATAATTTTTCCCGTTTGATCGATCCAGTTAACCAATCACATTTATCGTACCAAACAACACTGAATAGAATAGAATAGAATAGAATAGAAATGAGTTTATTCGAATATTACATGTTTAAACTCTAGAAAAAACTGTGAGTTATTTATAATAACTGTTTACAGTTGTTTAAAAAAAATTTCACTCTAACTAAAACAAATTTATAAAATACTAAAATGAAGATCTTGTTCTGTCCCCTTTCCTCGTCACGCCGTTGTATACATATACATATTTCGTCTTCGTCGGGTTCACAGTCACATTCGGGAATATCTGTCACAATCGGGTTATTTTCCTTTTTTTTAGTTCTTATTTAATTTTTTTTATTATTATATATAGTTATTCTTTATGTTGAATTGATTATTTTATGTATCTTGGATCTATCTTCTGACGTCAACCAGTTCTTTATTTCCTTCTTGAATTTCTTTATGTTTCTCAGCTCTCTTATTTCCGTAGGCACATTTGGGTACAATCTAGACGCTAGGTATGTGCAGCTTCTCTGTCCTATTCTTTTTTCTGCCCTCTGTCTTTTATAGTTGACGTTTCTTGTTCTGGTCAGGTAGTTGTGCTCTCTGATGACTAATTTTATCTTCTTCTGTTTGATATTTATTATAATTTTATTTGCATAGATTTGCCTTATATCTAATGCTTTTGATAGTTCGTAAATCTGTCTACTAGGGAATGTGAACTTCTTTCCATAAATTATTTTCAAAATATATTTTTGCAAGACATCTATGCTTCTTTTATGACAATCCAAGACACCTCCCCATCCTATGATTCCATACGAGAGTTGTGATTGCACAAGTGCGTCATAAAGTATTTGGAGATGTCTTGTGGATTGGATATCTTTTCGTATTATTCTGAATCTGTATGCAATTCCTCTTAGCTTTCTAGTCAAATAATTCATATGTTGATCCCACTTCAAATGTTGGTCTATATAAACACCAAGATATTTCGTTGAATTAGTATTCACTATTTCCAACCTATCGTCGACTCGAAGGGTGCCCAAATTTGGAAGTCCAACTTTATTAGATGAAAAGGTTAGATATTGGGTCTTCTGTTGGTTTAGGGTGAGTTTACTTTGTTCGAACCATTTCTTTAGCATCCTGAAATCTTTTATTGTTTTCTGTTTCAGATTTTCCCAAGATGTATCTTCGTACATTACTATCATATCGTCGGCAAAACTTATAATTTCTCCAGCAGATTTTTGTTGAAATATATCATTCAGATTAATCAGGAAAAAGAGAGGCCCGAGTACTGTTCCTTGCGGAACCCCATATTTAGGTATCTTTGTTCTACTAAATTTCCCATTTATTCTTGTGATCTGTTTTCTGCCTGAAAGAAAACTGCGGAATAAGGTGTTTATTTTTCCTCTAAAGCCATGATTTGATAGTTTTTCTAATAATTTTTGACGGTCAACAGTATCGAAAGCCTTCGCCAGATCTATCACAACAGCTAGAATTGGAATATTTTTATCTATGTTTTCATATAATTTTTCAGTCACTAATTTTATAGCATCTTCTGTTGAAACGCCCTGGCGAAACCCAAATTGACTGTTGGAAAGTATATTGTACTTATTCATAAAAGCCACCATTCGAACTTTAATTAACTTTTCAAATATTTTCGCCACATTGGATATAAGAGTAACTGGTCTGTAGTTGTTAACTTGTGTTTTATCTCCGCCTTTGTGTAATGGTTTTATTATCCCTATCTTCAAAATGTCAGGAAAACACGCTTTTTCGAAACAATTGTTGACTAAATAGGTGATAGGTTCTGATATCTCATGTTTCACTTGTTTCAAAACTTCTGAGCGAATTCCATCATGTCTAGTAGATTTTCTGGATTTGAGGCTACTTATAACTTTTTCTACTTCTTCGGAATCTGTGGGAAATAGGAAAAAAGATTCTTGTAAATGAATTTTTTCTTCTTCGAATTCTGCTGGTTCCGTTATTTCGTTGGCGTATCTCTCTCCAATACCGCTAAAATAGTCATTAAATATATCGCTTATTTCCTGTTCATCTTCAACTACCCTATTTTCTTCTGTCCTTATGCATGTAATTCGTGTTTCCTTTTTCGAGGAATTTTGCACGTACCTCCACAAGGCTATAGTTTCGTTCTGATTATCCTCGATACATTTCTCAAAATATTCTTGTTTAGCTCTCAATATTGTTTTACGTAATTGTTTTTTCATTTCCGAATATTTTATTTTAAGTTCTTCATTATTAGGATTCTTTTTGAGTTTGGTATACATATTTTGTTTTTCATTTATTGTTTTTAATATTTTCGGCGTAATCCATTCTTTTTTAATCCTCTCTTTGTTTTTTATACGAATTGTTGTTGTATTTGTCTCTATCAGGTTTTTCAATATATTCAAGAAGTATTCAGTTCCCTCATTGACATCTTCAATTTCATATAAATGCTGCCAATCTTCCAGACTCAGTGCATTTTTCAATTTGAGGTAATTTGTGTATTTTTTTTCTTTCTTTAATATAATATTTTTCCTTTTTATTTTCAGATCTACACTCAACAATATTGGATAATGATCCGTTATCAAATTATGAAGAACAAAACCTTTGATGTCCGATTCTCCCCGTTGAAAACCCTTCACGAAAAAATGATCTAGACACGATTTACTTTCAGGTCGTGTATACTTATTTATATACGATGTGAAGCCAAAGAAGTTCAATATATTTTTGTACTCTTCTACTACATGTTCATTCTCCAATAAATCAATATTTATATCTCCTGTGATAATGTGTTTTTTACAATGTTTTTTATCCTCTAAGTAAAGCGCTAATTTTTCATTGAAATCAGTGATTACATATTTAGGCGACTTATATATTGCAGTTAATCTAATTCTTTCTTTGTTGTTCTGAATATTCAAATCTATAGCTGTTACTTCCCCCAGTTGTATGTTCTCATGTTCAAAATTTATATTTTCCTTCACATAAACGATTGTACCATCATTTCTATTGTATCTACCTTCATTATAGACATGCCGGTATCCATTTAATTTAAATAAATTTATGTCATCTACCACAAATGTTTCCGTCAGTATGATGATATCGAATGATATAGTCATTCCTTCTAGGTATACTTGTAACTCCTCAAAATTCATTTGAATACTTCTTATATTCATCTGTAGGATATCAAACATTTCATTAATCCTCCATTTATTGATTTCATCAATTTTCTCGACGACGATAGTATTATAGTCGTCATTTCGATATTGTCTAATAAAAGGGTCCATCTTGACGTTACAAATTCATCCGAATTTCAAAATTTAATTACTCGTTCCAAAAAAATGTAGTAACAACAATTATATTATTATTTTTTATTTTTTTTACTTGATTTTTCTTATTTGTTTTATTATTATTTGTTTTATTTCGTAATATTTACTTACTTTTATGGTCTGGCTAGTTTTTTCTCTCTGATGTTGATTTATGTCTTAGGGTCATCCCCACAATCTTTTCTGGTTGGGACCTATTTTTGTTGAAAAATCCTTTTTTATGTGTGGGTAATCGAGGGGTATTGTGGGATTTCCTATCTTCATTAATTTCTTCTTTTGATGTTATTTCTCTTGTTACTTCTTTCGACGTTGAAGTTGTCGGAATCTCCTCTCTCACATAATCACTTTCCGAATTTATACTCGGTGTATTTGGAGCACTCCTAGTTTTGTTTCGTTCGAGTCCGAATCTCTCTAATTTCTCTAAAGTGTATGATTCTTCCCCAATTATTAGTTTATTTCCTTTCAAAAATGATCTCTCTGAATATTTTGTTCTAGCTTCTCGTAAAAAGGACTTTAGCTTCTGTAGTTCCTGTCGTTGCTTCAGAGTTAGATCATTCGCAATAGCCACTCCTGTACCCTTAATTTTTTTAACACTTTCAAATATTATTTTCTTACTTTGATAAGAGATGAATTCTATCTTAATTGGGCTATTATCTTCTTTTCCTAATGTGTAATAATCATTTATCTCCTCCGGTTCGATCTGCACATCCAATATTCGATTGATTTCACTGCAAAGGTAGTCTGCTTTCAATGGACATCCTTTATTCAAGCCAAATATGACAATATTATTTTTGTTGCAAAACTGTTCGGTTCTTTCCAGTCTTTCTTTCAAAATTTCTTTCTCTTTTTCTAAAGTCTCGTTTTTATTTTTTAGCTCTTGAATTTCCAACCGCAGTCTTACTTCTGTTGCCGAAATACAATTCTTTACTTCGTCCTTTGAATTCTTTATTTCGTGCAGTAGATCTGTTAATGTGATATTTTCTTCTCCGTTATTTTGTGGCATCATCAATCTAGTATGTGAGCGTATGGTACTCTTTATTTATTCTTGAATTTACTTCCTTGTTTATCGTATCAATATGTGCCTGGATCTTAACCACACATATGGGATCAATGATTGTTCGAATGTTCGCTTTCCTTTCTTGAACCAATTTTCACCTTTGTATGCAGAAAATTGCCAGAATCTTGAATATTTTGATGGCTTTGGTTGTCTCCACTAAATGAAGAATTTTCTTATCTACGTTTCTATATTAGTTTCATAATTTTCACTCAACATAAACACTTGAAAAGTATCAATGAACCTGAGCCCGAGTTTAACACCTTGCGGCACGAGATTGCTTTCTTAATGTATGAAACTTCTATTCTGAAGATTTTCGGTAGACTTTAGTGTAATTAAATTTGGTGGAGGTCTTGTAAGGGTTTTAACAACGTGTACAGTTAATTCTCAATATTCAATTCCATTTTATTTTTTGATCCGTTTCAGTACTTACCCCTAACGTCCTAACAAAACAACCTATCTTAACAAGAATATATCACAAATTTCCCGAAGTTCCAGTTCTCCACGAAGTCGTTACATTCAAATTGAAAATTGAAATCATAACAACTACTGCCAGACAACGCCCCTACCGCCGGAGATCATATCAAGCGAATACAATCGAAGACGGCACGAAAGAATCAACAGGGGAGCTGTGCCTCCTCTGGTACATTTTACGGGCGAATATGGTACAGTAAGTCAGCTGAATTCTTGTTCGGCTAGTATGTGAGTCCAAAGAACGTATGCGTGAGTTACACCAAAGAGTAACCAACAAGACAAAGATAGTAGAAAGATAGGAAACGCCCTCATATCGCTAGTACTAAAAACCGACTACATTTTGGCCAGTGAAAACACATTTGACAATGAGATGGCGCTGAAAACGTATTATCAATACAGAAAAACTGTTTAATAACAGTTTTCTCTTTTATAATTGAGGGGCGCGAAATTCGAATTCTATTCCTTGTATTCAATTGCAATATTGACCTTGTTGAGACCAGAAAACAAACATCCTGAGCGACAAAACGAAACGATGGTTTTGTTTTGTGACCAGGATGTTAGTTTTTATCTGAACATTGTTTGGAATCGATTGGTATCAATGAAATACGCTGTTGGATGTGATAAATCTTTATTTGCAATCTATAAAAAATTTACAAAAATTTGAAATTATGGACCACGAATAGAGCTTTGACTAGGATACAAGAGTACATGGTTATCTGCTATAGTTACGTGAAAGGTGTTTTTTCTGTGAAAAAGTTTCGAATTAATAAACTGAGTTGAATTTTTACAATTTATATCAGAAATTGATATGAACCAATATGCAATTTACCGTCATAGGATACATATTTCCGTTACTTACATATTATTCACAAAATTTTCAGAACCACAATTGAAAAAAACCTTACAGAGTTATACAAGACTTGTATTCAAGCCCGTCAGTATAATTTCTTCATGCTTTTTCATGATTTCTGCATGGTATGGTCTCTTTATGACACAATATACAAATTGATTGACGAATGAACACTCACAGAAGGTTTCATAAAACTTTGACTTTCCAAACAACAATTTGACAGTCACCCGATTTCCAAATCGAAATCCATAAAACTTTTGCATTTCTGAATATATTGAAGGCAATTGAGAATCTTTGAATGGACGTGTAAAAGTCATAATTTCCCCTAAATGAGCCCTTCATGTAAGAGATGCTTCCTGCATACAACAATTCACGTGGATAAACTTCTCAATCGACTAGCACATGGTGTAGTCAGTATAGTGTTTGCAGGCCTTTACGCCCTGACAATTTTATCCACTTCGTAGCTCTGAAAATAAAAATCAATGAAAGACCGAGTCACATGTTACCAGTTAATACTTACATTCCCATTTTCCTTAGTAAAATTCGTTTTATTTGATCCACAGTTCTTCACCATACAATAATTTTCGAACGATGTTTTGAGGTTTTCGCCAAGAAATTATACACCAATTTCAATAATCAGCTAGAACGGGCTCGAAAAACAAAAGGCGATACGAGGTTGTCTATGGATACGAGAATCAAAACATTCAAAACCGGTTTGATCAAAATGGCCATCTGACTCTGACATTTCGCAAAATTTCATATGTCCCTCGAATTAGAATTTTAACCAGTCTTAGGGCCTTAAAAACACATTTGAAACACAGATGGCGCTAACATCACTCTAGTCGCTTCGTTTCCTATCTTTCTACTCTATAATCTTTGCAGTTGGTTACTCTTTGGTTACACTATCAACGGAGGCAGCAGGCCCAACAGCCTCCGTCCGAGTAGGTGAAATATTCACATTAGACGCGGCGGACGCGTACGCGGCCGGTGGATTGTATGATTGTTATGCTGGATTTTTATGAGCGGAAGACCGAAAAATGAACTTATTTTTATCTGAATATCTAGTTCAGGTGTTCGGAAAATTTATATAGAAATTACTTTCTGAAAATGAGGACATGCCCGAAATGAATGTATTTTAGCTCTAAGCTTTATGAGGAGGCTTAGCCTCCCTTGCCTCCTCTGACGAGCCGCCCTTGGGGTGCTGACTAATGTACCTACACCCAAAGAGATTATAATCTTTGCCTACACCCTTAATACTAAATCATATTTGATTATGAGCCATTACAAAGCTCTTGCCGATTTCTGTTGCCAGCTTTCGGACTAATTGGTTCATTTTAATTTCTGATAAATGTATATTGTACAAATTCAACTAAGTTCATTAATTTAAAACAACCTATTGCAGAGAAATAAAATCTTCTACGTATAGCAGATCACCATATACTAGTCCTAGTCAAAGCTTTATTTGTTCAATTTTTGTAAATAATTTATAAATTGCAAATAAAAATATAGCACATCCAATAGCGTTTTTCATTGATATTAATTGATGCCAAACAAAGTTCAGATGAGAACTAACATCCTGATCACACAACACAACCATACTTTTTGTTTTGTCGCTCAGGATGTTTGTTTTCTGGTTTAAACGAAGTCGATATTAAAATACAAGGAATATTATTCGAATTCCGCGCCCCTCAATTATAAAACAGAAAACTGTTAAACAGTGTTTCTGTATTGAAAGCACGTTTTGAGCGCCATCTCATTGTCAAGTGTTTTTTCACTGACCAAAATATAGTCTGTTTTTAGCACTAGAGATATGAGGGCGTTTCCTACACATAATTCTATATGGTCCTATGAATTCCTATGAATCTACTCTATAATTTTTCGAAGACCCATTTTTGAATTTTATTCTCGACATCTCTTTTATATAAATATTTTAGTGACTAGAATGTTATATGATCTTGAAATTAACATCAGGATTACTTTCAATAATCATTTTAAATATGATGCACATTATGGCATATTACAATTATTGGAAAATTAGGCCTCGAAAGGCATTCAACTTGAGAATGAAATGTTAGTAAACCATAAATATTGAATATCAGTTGCTCCAATCGAGAATTTATTCGAAGGAATAATAAAGAAAAACTGAATTCTCCAAGAGCTTTTCAATTCTTTACAAATATATTGAACAAAATACGATTGACATTAGAGTCATGATATAAGATTTTTATTCATTTTGGGCCATAAAGTATATCATACAGTTGTTGCAGTGGGCAGTTAGAATGTTTTTTCAAGTTTCAATCAGACACGATTAGGTGTAAAAAATACTTTATTTGTCATCTTTGAATTTACATTAGTCATAAATCTGAATATGCCTAAGTAGTAAGTACCTTATAAAAGTAAAGAATATGTATATATATATATTTACATTTTTACAAAATGTAATCGAAGTTGATAAATGAACTAGGGTAAAAAACAAAGACGAAAATAAGTAGGAATTTTGATTCTGAAGAAATATGGTAGTGTTTCAACTTTTTTGAACAACAGTTGATGTAATGTAACAAAGAAAAAACGGAAATAACAAAGTAAAGATCAAGGATTGATTAGAATGAACTGAAAAACTACTTTCTAATATATTATAGCCTTATTGAACTAATATTTATAATTTATACAAACACCAATATTCAAACTGAAAAAAAAAACTAGTTTGTCCAATGCGGGATAAAAAATATGATTAATAAGATGGGGAAACTCAAATAGGAAAATAAGAAGCAAAATTTGGTAAAAAAAATGTCGAAATATAAATATTGCATTTGGAGGGAGTCCAAAATGAAATGCAACTTCTCCTTAGTGATTTAACAGTAACAGACTGTGGAACATGATTATTTATTGAAATATTCTTTGTTTTTTCAAAGCAAAGAAAACAGGAACAAAAATCACTTATTCCATGAATTCTCATTGTTAACTTTGCTCGTCATTCTACTTGTGAATTGATTTTCGAATGTGTGATATTTATAATGATCGGTCAGTTCTTTCTTGAAAATTACCTGTCTGCAATTCTCGCAAACCAGCAGGTTCTTTTTGGCTTTTCCGGCAAGTATGCCATACAGTTCTTGCTGCTTCTCAATATCAGGCAACAGTACCAGCATTTCCGGGAAGAAATCCTCAAAGTTGGGCCCAAACACTGTCTTACAATAATCATAGAATTTCTGACCACTCAGTTGACCGTTGTGGAACTGCACAGACCGATTCTTGAATTCTTGCACTACCTCCTCTCCGCTAACCATCCGCAACTTTTTGACAATGTTCTGGTTCCTGACTACAGCGTTCATAGGTTGCTTATAATTGTTTGGCTTTGAAACAATCGAAAAGGATTGACCTGAACTAGTTGTGAAAGTCAAATCGTTAGGAACTCCCAAGGAAGGAAAATCGGAAAATCGATTCCCGAAACCAGGCGGAGGTGGTAGTTTGAAGCCTGGGGGAGGCTTTTTCACCTCTTTTTGACTGTCTGAACTAGACCCACTGTCTGAAGAAGCGTCTCCATTAAGTCTAACTTCCGAATTCTCTCTGTTTTCACTCACTTCATTTTTGGAGTTTGTCCGTTTGTTCTCCTGTTCTTGGTTGTCTTGTGCGGACTTTGCTTTTTTCTTTTTTTTGTTGGTTTTGCACTGCTCTTGGTTTTCTTTTGATGTTTGCTTCATTGTATTGGCGTTGTTTTTGTTGTTATTCGATTGGTCTTTCGATAGCGAGGTTAGATTCACCCAGTTATTTGAAACAGGAACTTTTATGCTAGACGTCTTTTTGTTTTGCTTACCTAAAGTTGATATTAGTTTATTAGTTTGACATTTTAATTTAGACAGAAAGTTTTAAATCGACAAAAGGAACTGGAATGAAAGGATGAATTAATTCAGTTTCCTCTCCCGATATAAAACTTTCAGAGTGGCTTTTCGAAACAATAAATATTTCAATTAACCTTTTTGGAGATCAGGAAATTGACTCAGATCTTTAGGAGGCAGTTGAGGGGCAGGGGCCACTTTGTTGGGTTTTTCTGATTTCTTGGACTTCACCTGAACCCACTGCGGTTGACTGACAGCTTTCTTGCTGGATCCCCCTAGAGCAGGAAAATCTTCGATGGATCTCTGATTTTTCGTACCTTGCGAACTCGATGCAGTTGTCGTGGTGATCTGCGTGTGGATGCTTCCGTTGGACTTGTGATTGACTTGGATGGACACCTTGGGAGCTTTGGAGTCTTGATTACTGCAAAGATTATCAATGTAAGTTTCAAAAAAGGATGAATTAAAAGATAATGACTGAGATGACTGGAATTGATATAAATTCTAACTTGAATTCAGTTCTTTTCTTACTTGTGTACGCTGAGTAAAACAGTGCTCTCTCTAGACGTCGAAGGTTTCCCTAAGGAGGGAAACTGGTTTTGTTTCCTGCTTATGCTTACTTCTGAATTGCTGCTTGCAGTTATCGTAACTCCAGATGTTGGTCTATTTGACCTATTTCCTGAAAATGATTTGATTATATTTATGAGTTTCAAGGTAAGTTCCATTTTCCTCTAATCTCACCTAAGCTAGGAAAATCATTCATGTTTATCTTCGAGCTGTTCTTTTGGGCAAAACTGGTAGTATGTCTAAATTGAGGGGCGGAGGAGCTCGACGAGCCTGCCAAGGCTGGAAAATCCATCGGCGTTAGGGCGTTGTGAAAGATACGATCTTGACCGCCCCCTGGAACTCCAGGTTCATGACCTACAGCTCCTTCTTCTACTAATCTGACGATTAAAGAAAAAAACATCTTAGCTGGCAGATCCATATCTGTAGATATTTTTCATGGGTAGATAAACTTTGTCAGCATATGCAACTCATCAAAATGAAAAAACACATAATTTAGCATAACCGGTAAAAGAAAAACACTAAATACAAAAAGTCGGCAAAAAATCCCTCTGAAGATATCTCATCTATAACCATCATCAAGGCCATCATGCAATCTCATTGTTTTGTCCCATCAAAATAATTCATGAAATCCTTTGGAATCCAAAAAAAATAACTCGAAAGATGTGAAAACGACACTTCATCATTGGTCCTTCGCAAGTTTTAAAATATTTCTGTTCATAATTACTCAAAATGAAAAACTTCAGTAAGCAAAGGCATTAAGGCTGATTCATGCTAGACCGTGTCGGGCCCGGGCCGGGACCCGGACGGGACACGGTAAAAGAATTATATGAGAAATTTCAATTGACCCATCCGCACTACACCGGTTGGGACACGTGCCGTGCCCGTGTTTTCAGAGAGGCGACCCAGTTGCAACGGCCCGGAGTCGGTCCCGGCCCGGACCCGACACGGTTTAGCATGAATCAGCCTTTAGTCGGCGATGTATGCTGTAACGAGTTTCCTTTCTAGCAGTGAAAATTCGAACTACACCTACAACATTCCATGTTGAATGTTTTTGAAGTCGAAATTCTCCAAATTTCCAATATATATCACTGATAAATACATATTTTGATGTTAATTTGACTGCCTCCAATGTATCACATGATTCATTTTATAGATTAGTTAGTTACAAACTAACCTGTTCTCCCTGTTTTGATCACCATGGTTTTTCCTACTAGATGAACTTCTTGGTGCTAAGGTAAAAGCTAATTCCAAGGTCCTAACTTGTTTTGATGCAGTTTTCCCGAGATGTCTACCATGAAATGCAGCAATATGGGCTAAAAATGTTTGATAACAACAAAAGGGGAAAGACTCGTTATCATATTAAATCTATTTGTATCAGGAATAATCCTGTAATCAATTGAAAACTTACCTTTCAAATCAATCTCAGTCCTGTATGCCGATGCTAAAGGAACTATTTTACATTCACCCTCTTCACAAAAGTAATGTTCTTCTTTGAAGTGTTTCTGTAAATCAGGGATGTTCTTATAATAGAGGTGTCTACCATCAGCATCACAGAAATGACAGAACAAATGAATTCTCCTCATGTGGCGGTATAGTTCGTCGCTATCCATGAAACGAGTGTCACAAAATTCACACAGAGGATGCCCACTGAAGATAAAAATGAAATAATGAGATTGAAAAAACTGTTGTTGAAACAATTTCCATAACTTACCGATGAGAGGTATTATCAGGATCTCCTTTTCTACGATGCATTCCCAGCTCTTGTCGGGTATAGTGCCTTCGTTCAGAAGAGAATATTCTGACATTCTCGATACAAATGTCGCAATAGAAGAGTTCGTGTTCCCTTCTCATATGATCCTTCAACTGGTTGAAGGTCCTGAAAGGCCAAGATTGGTCTATGGGACATACTGAACATCTATGCTCCAGAATTCTATTGTACTCCTTCTTGATCTCGTTTGTAGCGAATATCAAACCGTATTTGGGATCCTGCTGACTAGTTTTAAAGTATTTTCCGAAAAGAGTAGTAAACGACTGGATCTCTTTAGTGAAAATAACCTGGAACAACCAAATTACATAATATGACAAAACATCAATTTACACGGAAAAAACAACAACCGATGGTTCCACGGTTTGGTAATCACCTTGGGCATTTCACCCCTGCATATTGGGCACTCATTCTGTCTGCAAAGTACCCTCATCCTAGTAGAACATTCGAAACATACTGCATGATCACATATGCCCACTGAATATATGTCGACATTTTTGAAGCAAAGGACGCACAAATTTTCGTTATCACATGAATTTCGGGTGTTTGACGAAGACATTTTTTTCGGGATTGTAACTCAGATTGATGGAAATTGCTCAGTTTGAAAATAAATCACACATAACCTTTTTCTGTCAGTTTGGAGTTTGGTGGAAAGACAGAAAGACATTAAAGTCTACGCAGATTCTTTACGTCAAAAAAATTTATACCACGTCTAGTGTAACGAAATGTGTCCGCAAGAAACAGCCAATGGCCAGGTGGCGCCAGAGATTACTCTAATCCAGAGGTTTGTCCACAGATTACAGAGTAGGTCTCTGTATGGGGTTGTCTCTGTCCAGAGACTCTGCTATAATCTTTGGCGCTGTGAAGCAATAAAGGAGATAAGGATAGAAGACAGAGACAACCTGTTGTCTCTGATAGAAGATGTATTCAAAGCGTAGATATCTACGATTTAAAGATTATTGAGTAACCGCTCTGGTAACTTTCGGTTACCAAATGTCATTGAACTCTATGGGAACTCCCATAGAGTTCAATGCCAAATGTGCGTATGGTCCGTAGGCTTCTATATCTCTGTCCGTAGGTTAGAAACCACTGTTGGATCTGTGTTCTGTGTTAAAAACACTCAATGCGTATGGTCCGTATATACAAGTTACCAGAGCGGTTACTCTAGTGACAGATATTGAACCGAATTGTCAGGAATTCGACATATACGGACCGCCCACTTACTAACCAGAAGAAACCAAAGTGTATATACGGACCACAGCCAATGTATTCGGGTTCGGCTTTCTGACAGTCCGAAAATTGTTCTAGGACTGCGCAAAACTGTTGCGCCCTAGTATTAAATCCTCTGCGCAGTTCTAGAACCATTCTCGGACTGTCCAAAAGCCGAACCCGAATACAGCTTCTATGTCTATGATCAGTGACAGTTGACAGTGACAATTCTGTCAGTTGTCTCTGGCTGGCATAGATCCAACAGGCGCAGAGAAATAAACATTGGCTGTGTTTCGCTCTTCGTTGTCCCGTCTGCCCAGTGTCTCCGTATTTCCCTTTGTCCACTTTAACGTTCGTTAACATTGGATTTATGAGTTAAATAAACCGGAGACTGAAGAGATAACGGAGCTAATTGTAATCGTCAGTGGAGAATTAACATTTGTTATAGTGTCGTTCATTGCATTGGCCCTATCAGTATTTGTTTTTGTTGTCAGAGTTAAGTGACATGGGCAGAGCCAGTGGATGAATGTTGAATTGGGGTGAGTTCTGAGAAATTTGTCCGGAAGTTTGCGAAAAGACCTGGTTGAATAATTGGGGTGTGTTTTCCAAATGGAAATCCGCGTTCATTAAAAAAAAACAATGATATTCAAATGTCGTCTAAAATTAGAGATGGTCTTTCAGATAGGAGTCAAATCTCTTTTTCGTGAAATACCTACTATGAAGGGAATTCAAAAAATAAATTACCGACTTAAACTTCTACCAAGTAAATATGTGTTGTGCATTTCACAACGCCCTTCGCGCAGTACAGATTTCTGTCCAGAATTCTCAATAGAGTTGTTAGGATTGTACAAGAGATTGTAAGGGGAACAATCGAATGCCGAATGGAAAACATAATTCCCGAGATAATTCCACTTTCAAGTTGGTTCTGGGACTTTTTCAAAATTAATATAGTGAGGAAAAGGGGATTTGTGTTTTTTCAGATAAGCATATTATTTCCATTATTTGTTATACTTCCTAAGGGGGGAATTGAGATATGAATCTAAAGGATAATTCGATTTTATAAACAATCCTCGAAACAATGTTGATAATTTAGAATCATTATTCATTAATCATTTATGAACAAAAAGAAGAGGACTCGGAAGAGGATTTCCAAGAAATCTCCTCAAGATCTCTGTTGGATTTATTTTTGATTTGCTCCAAATACGCAGTTTTTATATATACATATATATATATATATATATATTTTAGAAATCTACCTATATATATTTCTTGTTTTTGTTTTCGAATATATGTATTCTTTCCACTGCTGGCTATATACACTATTCGATTATTATATTGGAAGTAGCCACTTGTGAGGACATTCAAATTAACTTAATGCACATTAATACAGAGTGCAAAGTTCAAATGGCACTGTGAATCGCATTCCAGATAGTTCTTCATAAGGGATATACAGAGATATCTCTGTATATCACTATGACCTAGAGTCATTCATTTATTCTAGATGGACAGAGAGTGAACGGAAATGGTGCCTTATAATTGGGATTTGAATAACGAAAAATATCGAAAGCCTTCACGCTCTGTTGCATCTTTAAATCTGTGCGATTTGTGTTCGATTCGTTGTTCAGATTTTGAATTTCAATCAATAGGTACGATCAATTCGTTTAGAAGGCTCAAAATCAGGCAATGAAATCTGAAAAAAATTGAACGATGCCGTCCCGTGTAGGTGTGTTTAAATACTTCAAATGGCGATTGAATACTTATCTCTCCAAAGATGCCACATATAAATGGATTCTGCAATATCAAAGGCGACGAAGACTCTTTCGTTAAATTATGGCCAGTTGGCCAATGCTCATTAGCATTGAATCCCCGAACCGTCGGTATAGTGTAGTCTTATCTATAGCTCTTTCTGGGAACCGTATACTTTCTTCGATTTGCGAGTTGAAAAGAAACCCCTTATGTGAACAATCTGATGAGGATCTATTGTACCAGAGAAGAATGATATTTCGATATGTGCGAGATAAGTGTGGGGTAATTATGCATATTCGGGCTTACGTTTTTTCAATAATATGTTGCATTACTGCAAGGAGAAAGCGAAACTTTATTACAAGTTAGGTTCGGAAATCGAGAATATCATATGTCTGGTATTCTGGTCATTCCGTTCTATAGCGACCTACAATTTTATTCTTTCCCGTTCTCTAGAATTTTTCAGTACTTATGTCCTTCTTTGGACGTGAATCTGCCGGTAATCTAGTTCGATTGAAGGGGGTCCATTTACCTAATGTTCTGTTTGCTGTTCTGTAGAATATTCAAGACAACATGTACAGGGTGGGCAAATTTCGATGTTTTAGCACTACAGTTTTCTGGTTTCGAGGAAAATTGAGATATTTGAATTTTTTTTTCGGTGAATATATTCTATTCACAATGCTCTTCAAGACCTATATACCACCTGATTTTGTCGGGCACGAATTCACCCCCCACTACCCCCAACTTGTGTGGTCCCGTAAAATTATGCTAAGTCGGGAAAAATTGAGATATTTGAATTTTTTTCTCAGTGAATATATTCTATTTACAATGCGCTTCAAGACCTATATACCCACTGATTTTGTCGGGCACGAATTCACCCCCCACTACCCCCAACTTGTGTGTTTGAAAAATTATGCTAAGTCGGGTAGAATTGAGTCATTTTAATTTTTTTTTCAGTGAATATATTCTATTTACAATGCTTTTTAAGACCTATATACCCACTGATTTTGTCGGGCACGAATTCACCCCCTACTACCCCCAACTTGTGTGTCTGAAAAATTATGCTAAGTCGGTTAAAATTGAAATATTTGAATATTTTTTTCAGTTAATATATTCTATTTACAATGCTCTTCAAGACCTATATACCCACTGATTTTGTCGGGCACGAATTCACCCCCCACTAACCCCAACTTGTGTGTCCGAAAAATTATGCTAAGTCAGGTAAAATTGAGACATTTCAATTTTTTTTCAGTGAATATATTCTCTTTGAGATGATCTTCAAGACCTATATACCCTTTGATTTTGTCGGGCACGAATTCACCCCCCACTACCCCCAACTTGTGTGTCCGAAAAATTGTGCTAAGTCGGGTAAAACTGAGATATTTGAATTTTGTTTTTGTGAATATATTCCCTTTAAGATGCTCTTCAAGACCTATATACTACATGATTTTGTCGGGCAGCAATTCACCCCCCACTAACCCCAACTTGTGTGTCCGAAAAATTATGCTGAGTCGGGTAAAATTGAGACATTTTAATTTTTTTTTCAGTGAATATATTCTTTTTGAGATGATCTTCAAGATCTATATACCCTTCGATTTTGTCGGGCATGAATTCACCCCCCACTACCCCCAACTTGTGTGTCCGAAAAATTATGCTAAGTCGGGTAGAATTGAGTCATTTTAATTTTTTTTTCAGTGAATATATTCTCCTTGAGATGATATTCAAGACCTATATACCCTTCGATTTTGTCGGGCACGAATTCAACCCCCACTACCCCCAACTTGTGTATCCGAAAAATTATGCTAAGTCGGGTAAAATTGAGATATTCGAATTTTATTTTCAGTGAATATATTCCCTTCAAGATGTTCTTCAAGTCCTATATACCCCCTGATTTTGTCGGGCACGAATTCACCCCCCACTACCCCCAACTTGTGTGTCCGAAAAATTATGCTAAGTCGGGTAAAATTGAGATATTTGAATTTTGTTTTAGTGAATATATTCCCTTTAAGATGCTCTTCAAGACCTATATACCACCTGATTTTGTCGGGCACGAATTCAATTTTACCCGACTTAGCGTAATTTTTCGGACACACAAGTTGGGGGTAGTGGGGGGTGAGTTCGTGCCCGACAAAATCAGGTGGTATATAGGTCTTGAAGAGCATCTTGAAGGGATTATATTAAAAGAAAAAAAAATTCAAATATCTCAAATTTACTCGACTTAGCGTAATTTTTCGGACACACAAGTTGGGGGTAATGGGGGTGAATTCGTGCCCGACAAAATCGGAGGGTATATAGGTTTTGAAGAGCATGTTTCAGATCTTCCACCCTCTGTGTTTTTCGTTCTGCCAAATTTACAGACTCAGACTGTAGGGTTCTGTTTTATTCCAGTGTTTTACAGATCGTGAAATGGCAGTAGATGTTTGCCTCGATGTTTGCTCTTCTTCAGAATTTCCAAGGCGAAATTCAGCCAATTGATTAATTCAAACACTCTGAGATCTCTTCTCTTACAATAAATAAAACATAGAAAAATGCTTGTAGTTCGGCATTTGTGGATTCTGTTCTACTCCGTTCTGCGAAAAAATGAACTATACAAAGTTTTACGATTATTTACTCTCGAATAATACTCAAATTAATCGGAAATTCCGTGAAATTGGATCTATTGTATTCTTGGACTGATAAAATTTAATCGTTCAAAATATCGGTCATAAATTATACCCACATTACTTGTGTTTGGAGTGACTAAGTATCAAACCAAGATTGTGCAGTTTGTTGATTTCGCCACATTGATTATTGTCGAATATTTTCTTTCTATCTCCCTCAAATTTGGCATTTTAATTCTGGAACTCAAAGCATTTCTGTTATTGTATGGAAGTCATCGGGTGCGAAAAACTCGAGAAAAATTGAGTTGACCGCAGCAAATAATAGTAGTAGTGCGAAAAATGTGCTATATCAAGCTTCAGGAAACAGGTGAAATATGCACTAGGCGTTGAGCCCATTACAGAAAATTGAAAATTAATCATATCTGGAATCATCGAGGTAATGTATTTTATCAAGTAACACGTTTATAAAAAATATGTTATTGAAGAGACTGTTAGATTATACTTGCCGTTCAGAAAATGTAGAATGCCTGTACCGTACCAAAAATGTATCGAATACGTGACCCGTAGTGTCACTTTCGTGGAAAGGATGCGATGTAGATGTAGATGGTAGATGGTCTTCCGGGTTGGCAGTACCCATTTCTTGTCTACAAGGGTTCATTGTTCTTGATGACCTTCGAGGCAGAAAAAGGGAATTCGGTGGATTTGAGCCATTTCCTGTATCATGTAGATGTTCATTTGTCCGACCCATTGGCACAACAAAATTTTTGTTTACGATTTGACGTCGTAAATTTGCAAGAAACTGAAATAATCAATATTTTCGCATTGTGCTGAAAAGTTTTTATTACCTGTTGAAATGAAACAGACAGGGAAATACCAAAGGGAATATTTTATGCAGGAGATCTTCGGAATAATTATATATTATTATTATTATTATTGAACAGTGATTGAAGATCAGGAAGTGCCTATGAACTCACAGAATTTCTATGTATTGTTTTAAATTATTCTACCAGAAAATTCCGTTTGCCTGTGTGCACTGTTCAACCAAAAATTATTGGTTCTATTTATTTAACTCTGTGCGGATTATGGTGTACAAACAATACCAATAATACTTATGAATATCGAACAACCTTGGTCTACATTTCTTTCAAAACAACAATAACGTATAATCGTTAGGCGAAACTGTCGCCAGATCGAAAATTGTGACATTATTTAATAATCATTTTCTTCGAGAATCATTTCTTGTGATGTATAGTATTGTCTTGAGTCATTATCGGCAGAATCCTGACGTTAAGTTCTTTTCCAGTGAAACTGACGTCACCTTTTCTCAACTGAACTTACGCTCATTTAAGCAATCTTGATTGTCGTCTACTGAATAGAAAATGTGTAGGCCGCCCTTTATCTGTTGGATTTTAACATTTGTAATCACAAGTGTTGTTGTCTGATGAACTAGGATATTCTGTTTCGGAGGATTACAAACTTTTAGTTGTGCCGTAAAGTGTTCAACTAGGATATGAATTTTAGTGTACCGTGTGTCCAGAGGTGTGTGCTCTTTAGGAGTTATGAGAAATGTGTCAGGTAATAGAAATAAAAAGAGCATTCGAGAGAAAATTGTTATTTTCTGTCAATGGTGAGAGAAAAGCGACACACAGCGAAGTATGTTTTTCCAACTTTGACACCCTATACACCTCTTTGCTAGTATCAACTTACAGTGCGAACAAAATTTAGCTGAATCGCACTAGCAGACCAGAGTACATATCACAAATATCGATTGAAATTTATTCTAGGAGGATTCTGCATTTCTTAATAAACATTTTAGGTTTCTATGCAGTCTCTGTTTCTATGTATTGACAATTAATGTCAAACAAAAGATACAATTCGGAAGATTTTCGAAAATTGATTTTCGTCTGATGAAGGAGTCTGATATAGACTCCGAAACGTTTCAACATAAAATTATAATTTCAACGTTCTTTATTTTCAGTTCATTGTCAGGCAACAATTTTTTCTAGTTGATTTGCTCCTGAGAAATTAGTGCAAGAATTTACGCAGGAGCAAATCGTTTATTTCATTTTTAATTGATTTTGTTTCAGAGATTGGGAGTGAAAACCCTAAAAAGTTTATTAAGAAATACATACCAGAAGCTCACGACAAGCGCACGACTCGTAATCCAGTTTTTCCTACCTTATCTTCAAGTCGAATAGTTGAAAATTTGTACCACAGATGATCAGTATCCCTGTAAAACATCTTGTTAACAGGAAAACAGTCGGGTGTAATTAGATTGTCGATAACGCCTTATGGAATCCGACATCGATAAGTTGTCGATAGATTGTCGACTCGATTGTCGATCGATCGTGGTACCAAGCAGGAGATCTACTTAACTCGATTTGCCTTAAAGAAACAATAAAAATAATTTACTCAGGTCAAGAACACCAAACTTCACTAGCTGTATTCGGGTTCGAACAAGAACCGTTCTAGAACTATCAGGAGTTTGCGCATTAGAATGTACTTGTTCGGGTTTTTTTTTGGACTGTTCTTGGACTAACTTCTTCGTGTTCGGGTTTTGTCAGAATCATCCTGGGACGATCCTAGAACTATCCAAATTCAGTACCTGAGAACTGATCTGGGATATTTTAATAACGTTTATATCGCGTTCGGATTTTCATGAAATGAGAACCATCCTCGAACAATCCTAGGATTCGATCCTAGGATTCGATCCTAGGCTGCAACTGCGCAGATCTAGAACAATTCTCGGACTGTCCGCCATTCGAACCCGAATACAGCTACTATTGATCAGTTGAATCGGTACTACCCACCCCTGCAGGGGCAATTTCCGAAAAGGTGCCCGAGAAACAGATAGTTGGTCAGTCAGGTATTGATTTGATATTTTTCGTTCTGGTAGGTCCCCGGACAAGTGTCAGTCGCCCTTACTCACAAGTACCACTCTTTAACCACAAAACTGTGTTCAGACTGTCGCAGCTATTGTTTGAAACGACTGAAGGTTGTCTGTGTGAGGGATGTGCCCTCGCCCTGGATCCGCCAGTGCACCCCTATCTGTGATGGGTGCTAACCTCACTTTTTTCAAACCGTCAACTGACTGTTTTTTTCATTTGCGTTTTTTCAACGTCGAAGGTCTCGAATTTCTGAAGCTTTTCATATTTCTCATCTGGCTTCCGGGTTGGAAGTATTCGCTAGGTACGCTCCAGTTATATATTCGCTCCAGAATATAGTCGTCTCTCGTTTGGGATTTTGGCCCAAAAATATGCAGCTATTGGCTCACAGATAAGGATTTCCCAACTCTCTAAATCAGTTGTTTATACAGGGTGTCCCGGAAAATGTGGGAAATCTTTCGGATTCAGATAGAACTTGAAAAAATAAGATGACAAGTTCCCATAATTTTTTTTTCCCAGCGGCCCTCTCAACGAAGATACGACCTCCTAAATGACGCCACTGGAAATCCATTTTTTTTATTGTTGTATAACACAAAATGAAATTTTTTTGTTCCTTCAATAACTTTCGTATCACACTTTTTTGCAGACAAAAAAACTAGACTTCATGTTATTTTTAATAGAAATTAAAAAATTACTTACTTCTTTCATTATTTTTTTTTCGAAAACGGTTCATTTTATCGACACTGAACAAGAGTACCTTTTCTTTAGCTTAATGTTCAAGGTATCCAAATTTGTTATTTTTAGCACCTTATCATAGAGGGTGTTGAAAATGTAAGCATTAAAATGTACAACCCAGTCCGCCCTTGGTAAACTGAACAAGCCAATTGAAATTTGAGTGCAGTGATATAAGAGGTCCTTACTACCATTAATCATATCAAATTATATCGAGTAGTTTGAAACTTATTCCACTAAAATGGATTTCCAGTGGCGTCATTTAGGAGGTCGTACCTTCGTAGGGAGGGCCGCTAGAAAAAAAAATTATGGGAACTTGTCATCTTCATTTTTTATGTTCTATCTGAATCCGAGAGATTTCCCACATTTTCCGGGACACCCTGTATACCTATGTATTATGTTTGTTTTGTGAGTCCTGTTTAGTGTTTGCTTCTTTTTCTTGTATCAAGAATTTTATTTCTTTTCTTATTTTTGATAATAAAATATTTGTTCAACTTACTGCATATTATTCTTTCTTTGATAGTACTTTCTGTTGAATTCAGTTATTCAGTAGAAGTTTGCGTCCCACAAGAATGTATAGATAATTTTTCGGTAAATTCGTAGAATCATTCACCTTGAATATCGCCTAAGGGGTTTTTCAGAAGGCTACTTTCACAATTCGTCTGTATTATCGAGAGCAGTTGGTCACCGACACCGCTACACCGTTTTTTCCCGTTTCCGATGGATAAGTACGCTCGCGCATCGCCTTGGTGGGTATGCGGTTTGTGCTTTTCTAACGTCTCCGCGCTGTTGTTGAATGTTGAATGAATGTTACGATTAACTTGTGCGATTTGGGGGTTTCTTTTGTTTGTTGAACTGGTTCGCATAGATTCTGCTGTCGAGAATTAGAATGGATTTCATCTTATGTAACAACTCGAATGAGGATATTTCATCTCGCGCTCGGGTTCGTTATAATATCTGAATGCATCGTATGAGACTACAGTGACGCTCAATCAACCTGATATTTTCTTGAATTCATACTTTCTGTCAATATTTTTGTGCTGAGCCTTTTTTAAGGTGGATGGAACCCATAGACATATTTAACACATGGACACGGCGCATAGAGAGAGGGGGTGCGGCCGAAATAAGATAGAGCTAGTATGGGCGAGACATTCGTTTGCACTTCGTATTTATCGAAAATTTCAGAATTTTTTCATAAATTTTAGATCAACTTTGAATGTCGTATCCTTTTTCTATTATGAAAATAATAATGGTGTCCTCGTAGAGTGCAATTAATAGTACGAAATGAGTTGAAAAGACAGATAAAGTGAAATTTCACAGGTATAGTAACTTCGAATGTATTAATTGATTGATTATATCATAGTTGAATTTTTCATTTCAAATCAATAAATGTATGTCAATTCTTCTCTCATCTAGATAAAATAATACTCAAGAAGCATTCGAGATTAGAAGAGAAAATAAATGCCCAGAATGCGAGCTTTTCCATTGGGACAAAATAAAAAAATGCTTCCTAAAAATTATCCTCAGTTGAAAAATTACTATTTAATAATAATTAGTATGCTGATTGTAATGTCTATTTTTCAACCTTTTGATCAATATTGATTAATGAAATATTTTTTCCGATATTGAACCAACAAGAAATCAGAATATTGTGTTGGCTAAAAATGTGTTGAATTGTTTTTATTCAAATCAATTTATTCACATACTTTTCATGAACTGATCTGTTGTATTTTCCGAGGAATAGTTGCCGAAAGCAAAAATTGTGCCCTGTAGTTCTAATTGGATCATTAAACGCAATCTAAATGATACTAATATTCGTTGAGTTTTTCATATTCGATTATAGGTACTTGTTTTTATCTCTAACGGGCGCCAATATACAAATATAGCTCGGAAATTAATTACTAAAATAAAAGAATTATGTTTATAATCAATTATCGAAATATTTCATTTCTAATTTTCCCTATTTAAAAAAAAAATCGAAATAAATCGTATGCGCTTAGCGCTAAGGCGTTCTAAGGAACGTTTTTTTGCCCATACTAGCTCCATCTCATGTTGGCCGCACTCGTGGCTATTGAAACTCACTGGAAGGGCGCGTCCATGTTTTTTATAGGTCTATGATGGAAACCTTGTAATGAACTCGTACCGAAGAACACAAACTTCATCTTCACCATTTCAATCTGGTCTTTTCTGGGCCACCTGTACTACTCTAAATTAGATTGCAGGAACTCAACAGTTACCGCACTTTACTTTATATTTGGAGAATATGCCATAAATGGTACAAGTAACCATATGTGTTAGTAAAATTTTAAAAACAAAAATATTTTTTAGGTAACCGTCCGGGATGTACCCACTTCCCGGCCACTTTTGCTTTGAGAAAGTAGCATTTTACGGCCTAGTCCGGGAAGGATCATGTCGTTGTTGAAAGTTCATATGAAATTAGTTGTCAAAAGTTTACATGTTTTTTGATTTCAATTCGCAATAAAATATGGAAGGCAGCAGCGATTTGTATTCTACCGGGGTGCCGAAAAAAAATTGTACTCAACACGCCCGAAATTTTTTTTGGCTCACAGACTCCTGGGACTTGACTACGGCTCGTCCTAGAATTTTGTCTATTCGTCCAAGAATGTCCTATTTTCCGGATAGTCTTAGATACGATATAAGAAATATATACCCTCATCTGTTATTCGATGATGACAAATGTTATAAGTTAGACAATATGTATATGCATTGATAGATCGAAAATGGGTTGCCTAGCTGAATCAGGGGCCAATAGTGTTAAATAACGTTAACTTTCATCAACTTTTTTTGATCTACTACCCTCATTTGTTATTTATGAAAATCCAGCATAAGTCGACAGAATATTACACGAGGAATCAAGAAAACATGGGTTGCCTAGTTTTCCCTTGGTACTCCTATGAGGTTGTCGGGTACAAAGAGGTAGACAACCGTCATTTATATACCCTCATCAGTTATTTAATTAGCTTTTTTTTAAATGAAAGGTTACTTTATTCCATATCTCACAGTATTAGGTTGCCTGGTCAAAAGTGGGGCACATCCATGGTTGCCTAGATTTTATATGTTAAGATTTGAACGCTAGAAGGGTGATCGACAGAGAGTTCAGAAAGTTGATTTTTCCGATCTTAGGAGGGTGCTCCATTGATTAAATGCTGGAATTGAAACAGATACATACATACTTTCATTCTAATACAAATACTCTTGCCCCAGGAGCCGGATCCGAAATCAGCAGATAAAAGCTTCAAAAATTCGAGATTTTCAGCGTTAACCAAACGCAAACGTAAACAAATATACAGCATCTTTTGAAACTTTTAAGGGGTCTCTGAAACAATATCAAATAAAAAATTAAGATAATTGACAAATTAATGTCAATTGAGAAACTACAATTCAGAAGATTTTTTAAGAATTCGTCTGATGAAGGAGTCTCATATAGACTCCGAAACGTTACGAAGTTACCATATTGAAGTTCTATTTTTCGTTCATTGTCAGGCAAAAATTTTTTCTATCTGATTTGCTTCTGACGAATTAGTGTAAGAATTCACGCTGGAGCAACTGATTGATATTTCACGAATTAATGACAGAAGGTAGTGTTTTTGGCCCCGGTTTTTATGAAATTCATTTTAATATGTTTTTTTTTAGGACAATCGGCCCGAAAAGGTGGAAATCCTAGTCTGCTTGTCAGAAATATCAAAATAATAAGGAATTCTTTTTACTATAAATATATGAAAGAATTTTAGGCAAAGAAAAACGAATGTGCTGGCTGGGGGCTGGGCTAACTTCCGATATTTTCATTTTTCGGAAAACTAACGGCAGAACGTAGCACATACCTAGCACAATTCAGAACAAAAAAACATCGAGAATCGATGACAAAAAGAAGTATAAAGCTGCGTTCACAATCAATTCGCAGGCCAAAGTGCACTTCGGCACGGAAGTTTAGCAGATGGCGTTCTCTGTTTCCATTCATAATGAGATTCAAGATTAGCATGGAATTGCAAATTGGCAAAATTTTTTGCAAGCTGCAAACTATCACTTCGGCAAGGAATTTCGTGTCGGCTATGGATGATGCTGATTCTTATGTTTTGATCAGTTACAGGTTTAATTCATTTGAGTATTTCGTCCGAAGTTTATTGCGAATGGTAAAATTCGTGCCCACTTTCGTGCCGAAGTGCAATTCGGCCCGCGAATTGATTATGAATGCAGTTTAAGTCTAAAACATTAACTGACAGCCGCTACATTCAGTAAAATAATACATAACCTATAAAATCACAATGAACTGTGTTGTGCGCATGCGTATTGGATTCATGAATCGGATGATATCCCAACCATTGGCTTTGTTTTGGTTCGCACTTTAGGCGGTTCCGAATCGGTTCAAAGTAGTGGAGCAGCAATGGTATGGGAAGTTACACGCATGCTACGTGCGAGCTTACGCTGAATGAATAAATGTGCGACTGTTTTGAACCGTTCTGGAACCATCCCAAAAGCGAACCAAAACAGTCCTATTTCTAACTTCATCGAAATATATCTAGGTATATCCAGGGTATATCCCGATATATCCATGCTGTATCCACAAGGTTGTTCAAGTATATTCACTTGTGATTACCCTCTAGAGTGGACTTTTCTGCCCAGTCAAGAGAGCTCTTTGCTTTGCAGCGTTCCAGCTTATACTTTGAATCAAATTGGAAAATTGGTGAAATTAAGGCTTATGTCATAGACGTAAAGTATAACAACTAAGAGTAGATGTCATAAAACGAGTTCGGTAATACCATCCGAGAGCGGATGGTTTTTTTAGTCACGTGACCACAGATCGGATTTAGATTTATCTGGAATGATAAAGAGGGTAGATAGGTTCCGCGCTATATGTTTATTTGTTATTTGTGTCCCCAAACGATATCTTCCATAATTCTCACTCCTTCAAAACCACCACGTCAAAATTAGACTAAAATCGCTTTTCTCCGTCTAAATACCCCGAGCGAAATTTTCATCCGATCGTTCAGATTTTCTTTGCCAAACGGTCAAGATGTGTAACGCCTCAATCTGGATGTCATAAATAAACGACCGATCGAGGGCAATCTGAGCGGTCTGTGGTAATTGCCGAAAGGGGTTACAATAGGTCAGCAACAACGGAGGAAAAATGTCATAGAATGGAGATGCAACAATATACAATATGAATAAAAAAGAATATCAGGTTGAATGCCTGGGTAGTAGCATCAAATTTTGTGCTCTTCTGCACAATGAAGACTTAGCTATTTCTTACGACGATCATTTTTATCCTAAAGAATCTGTTTACCGATAACTTCTGTAATCGTTTCAGTCGTTCTATTCGGATGTTTGTTTTCGTTCGGAACATCAATAGGACCATCCGCGCTGACATACTATCCTCAATTCGATCTGAGTCTGATGTGACTCACATCTGACATCTCGAGGCAGATCGTCAGCAACTTGTTGAGTCCCCCCATAATGATGAGACATTTTTATCGACTACTAAACGTTGTCCGCGTACAACTCGCTGGTTATATCGGGTTTGGGACGAGTGTCGGTGGTCGGGCCCTAGGTAATTCTTTTTTCGTGGATGGAACTGGAGGACGTTGCCCCCTCTAGCGGAAACGGCGAACGTTTGTCGTCTGTTCTGCGAGGACGACTTGAACGTGACTCATTTCGATTTTTTTAGCACAGGCATAATTATTATCTCTAAGTAAGGGCATTCGTTAAGTTTCCAATACAAAACGTCAACTGTCAAAATTCAATGACCTACTACTAAGAAGAATTTTTCTTTGAAGCTCCTTATTGGAGGAAAAAGGAGAAAAAGGAGTTACCAATTTGGTGGTATCGAAGAGTGTATTTCTTTCGTCCATGTAGATATATTTCGATCGAGTGAAATATTTCATGTACATTGTTTACGTAATGAAAATAATGATGGCGATCGTTAGATGAGCGGTAAGTGTAGTTTTTCGCTCAGCTGAGCCTAAAAACAAGCGGAAACGGAAGAGAATCGTATGTCACCTATGAAGGTCTTTGCCTGCCAGAGTGCCCGAAAAAATCGTTCTGTTGGTAATGACAAGGTCGTCACGCTAATCTTGCTGTCATCCTCATGATAGAGGTTATCTCTCATTTTGAAGCTGCTGGATTGACGAACTTTCTCAACCATTTTCAGAAAAAATATAATACTCTGCGATATGATATTGTATGTATTACGTTTTCAAACGATGCAAAATGGCTGCAGGACTATCATCGATTTTATTCGACTTTCTATGGCGATTTCGCCTCATGATATCAACCTGACGTCATTATACAGATGTCTAAAACACTGGTGTTTGCACTTGTTATTTTTCGCAAGCATCAACATTTTACCAAATAGGGCATATGGGATTAGTTTCGTTGCGGCGCAACCATGACATTTAGTTGTTTCTATCCTTGTTTTGCCGAAAAAGTCCAATGATACTCTCTCGTTTTATTTTTGCTGCTTTCCAGTGAGGTGCGCGAAACCCTGGAGCTTCATGCCCTCGCTTAATTAAACTGTCAAATTAAACTAATCGAAGATTATAAAGTTAACTGTATAATCTCCGAAACTAATATGACAAGTCCCGTGCTCCACTTCTGTCAGTGCATGAAGCCGCTGAAATTGTGGTGGTGCATCAAGGGAGAGGAGAAGGAAGCTGTATTCGAGTTCGAACAAGAACCGTTCTAGAACTGTCAGGAGTTTGCGCAGAATGGTCTTGTTCGGTTTTTTGTTGGACTGTTCTAGGACTAACTTCTTCGCGTTCGGGTTTCGCCAGAATCATCCTGGGACGATTCTAGAACTATCCTAGGTACTAAATTGACCTGAGAACTTATCATGGTGATGAAAAGTTCCTTGCAGAATTTGCTGAAAATATCGTACCAAATTTGTTGATTCCTGAAATTTTACTAGATAGAAAAATAATTAATAATATATAAAAATAATGAATAAGGTTACGTTGGGAAGACAGTACCATTATATCCAAACAAACAAGATTTCAATAAGATAATTTCAACAAAAGTTTTTCCACAAAAGAATTTCAACAAGATATTCTGTCCGAATTCGAATACAGCTGAAAACCCCGGCTTGACGCGTACTGGAACGGTTTAAAATGTTTAAATCAAAGATTATAGAGTCTCAACATGGTGTCTATACTGTGCAGTATAGAGACATGGTCTATACCATTAACTGGAAAGGTCTTTTTGTTGTGCTTTGATATCGATCATAGATAAGAGTAACTTGTAATCTCGATCGATCAAGGATCTCAAAATATGAACTGGATCATTTTTTCAGCTGCTAATAAATATTTCTGATTTACACTTCAATCTGCAGATATTTCAACGATATCGAATTAGAACCTACCTATTCTTCGTTAAGATAAAAAATAAAAATTAAAGATAATTTCTGTTGACAAATAATTGTATTCACGAGAAGGTTAATTCAACGTGATTTCAATGGTCGCATTCAGCGGACGAAACAGTTGCGCAACTGTTACCAAACGCTAGCGTAAACGTTCGGTGACATATGCGCTACATTCTCAACACGTTCTGGAGCGGACGCCACTTTTGGGAGCGGATTTGATTTGTGCTAGGTAGCGGTAGCGGAAAGGAGCGAAAGTTGGACTTGAACTGAGTAGGTAGTTGTTATTCAGTGTGGAAGATGCACGAGCTTGAGTTTGTTGAGGAAAATGAAATGAAAATTGATGGAAGGTAATAGAGAAGGATGTTAAATAAGTTATAGGAAATATACTAGAGCAACAAAGTAATTCGTCAGAATTCTAAGTTATGTTTTTCACAAAAAAAAACTGACTTAACCAGAACAAGGTTAACGAAACTTAAAAAATCCGTTTGTTTACGTCTTTCCTACAGACTTCTCAACTCTTCAGCTGATAGTGACAGCTCGTTGGACTACCTTATCCTATCTCGGCTTGCCAGCGAACGTTCAACATGTTCCCGACCGCTACCGCTACCGATGGGTAGCAGAAGCGTTTTGCGCTCCGTCCGCTGAATGCGACCATTAAAACACTGTTGATTGCGGAAATATCCAATATTTTTAGTTGAACGAAACGGGAGTTCACACACTACACTCGTGAAGAATATTCGTAGAATTTAGGATTTATTTTGTTCCTTAATATATGCTCATAATTCACATAACGTATTTCCAATACAGTGCCTTGAATCAAATATTGCAGAAGTTGCTAATACTGTTAGCTGTATCCTTCCCGACCGTTCGTCTTAGATTTGATTTGCCTCAATTTCCAACAACAAAGGGTGATAGTTGAAGAACACGAAATTCTGAAGCTGTAGTTCTTGATTATCCACACAGAAAACTGAACGGCATGTTAGAGAAAAGAAAGTCCCGCATTTTATCCCGAAAACAATACATTTTCATTGCTTATAAAATCGACACATTGGTAAGTCATAGGATCGTATTCAAATTTTCAAATATCCATTGACAATAATGTGTCAATCTCTTAAAAGTGCTTACTGTGGTGGGAAAAACGAAACTGATCGTATATCCCAAAAAAACGTAAGTGATTAGTTTGATTTGACATGTGGCGACGTCTCTTTTTTTATATGAAATTAATAATTGCGTGAAATCCAAAATATTGATTGTGATCCTTGAGCTCCGATCAATAGGAAAGATTTTGAGAATTTACCATTACTGCGGAACGGAAATTTCATAACGAATTCATCATGCCAAGGTTCGCGCCTGAATTGAAGAGCTGAGGCGTACATTCATAAAAAACGCGAACCCTAACATGCTGCATTTGTTATGGAACTCCTCTTCCCCTGTGATACAAACTTGTCGGTACAAACCTGTCGTCATTATATTCTTGTATGTATTTTATATTCAATGTAGAAATGTACAAATATATTTGCTAGCAATGTATATACAGGGTGTCTGGGTGTCCCAAAACTAGTCACCACGATAGATTAGACCAAATACTATCGAATGACACCAACCTTGACAATTTTCGAATTATTTTTTTAAATCACAGGGCCAGTTTGTGATTAAGGGCAGCGATTTTAGTTATTGTATTATCACCTCTTATTACAATTATTCTAAGAAGTCAATCGAAGAACTCAGTTAATGTAAATTAAAACTTTTTTTTTACATAATTTTCATTTCTCAGAATAAACCCCCTCTAATTAATATGGGCGAAAAACGCTATCCTTAATCACAAATTGGCCCTGTGATTGAAAAAAATATTTCAAAAATCATCAATTTTAGGTAAGGTTTTTTTGGAAACGGTACATTTTCGCTGAACCAATGTTGGTCTCATTCGATACTATTTGGTCTACTCTATATGACGTTTGATTCACTAGTTTTGGGACACCCTGTATAATACATTTTACCTTGGGTACTTTGTAGACGGTTATCTGGCGTGAATTGTTTAAAAGTCCCCTTCTTCCGTTCGGCCAGTGAACCACACCCACGGACGCTACAATAATTCACCATTTGCTTAAAAAATGGAAAATTTGCTAGATAATCATACCTATAATCTGTCACCACTGGTGGAAAATTCAGTCAACTTTAACCAATTTGGTTAAAGGAATTTATTTCCGACTAGCGACACTAGCGCATATATTGGAAAAATTAATTGTCTACTGGTACATGATTTAGGAGGACAAAAAATCTGTGGTCTGCAAGCAGCGATCGTTCTCCTTAATTTTTGGGTTGGCAACGACAAGGATTTGTGTTTGACTCAACTTCGCTTGGTGCTTCTTTCTGGCGTCAAAGAATTTTGCTGAAGTTCGCGGTCAGTTATCTTTCACGAGGTTCTAACGGTTTTGATAAATAACCGACATGAGGATCCAGCTATTGAAGCTCGAACATTCTAAACGATAGGGAAATAGGATTTGAACACGCAGTTCGGATAAGAAAACTTCTTGATCAACTGTGATCTCCGTTTATAACGAGCGTTCGATACTTCAAGTAGGCTGTGAAATTTTGAAGGATGATATTCTGTGCTCGAAATAAACTGTCAGGTTAACGTTTTGTTTTTTTTTATAAATCCGCTCAGCACCATGCTCAGGCACAGTACGTGAATCTTCAAAATTCCAGAGTCTACTTGATTCTTTACCCCCATTAAGCTAGCAGAACAACTTTTGAAATTTGAATTTTTTTTGCGGCCATAATTGTGAGCTAATTTATTACCCCAATTAAAAAATTTTTATTCTCCAATTTCTGGAGAAATAGAGAGTTCTGCTAGCGTAACGTTAAGCTAGCAGAACCCAGAAGCTAATAGAAAATTTAGCAGAAATCTGACAATATCATAATTTTAGGATCTCATTTGAACCTACTGCGGATTCCCCTTGAATGAGTTAAAAAAAGGGATTTGCTAGCTTGACGGTAAAGCTAGCAAAACAAACCGCGAATACAATATTCATCCAGAATCTGGTCACACCATGTTTTCAGGCTAATTTATTACCCTAGTGAGAGTATTTTTGCTCTCCAATTATTGGAGGTTCCGATAACCCAACCCGTCGTTAGCCGGAAAAAAACCGATAATGGATTGTTTATCCAGAATCTGATCACATCATATTTTCAGGCTAACCTTTAGTTTAGATTATTTTCCAATTGAAAAATTTTTTGTCCTTCGATTTAATCTTGGTAGCATAACTTTGATCTTGAAGATCTCGCAATTTCTCCCACAATTGGAGGACAAACATTTTTTTACTTGGGTAGTAAATTAGCTTAAGGTTAGCCTGAAAGTATGATATAATCAGATTCTGGATTAACAATCGATTATCAGTTTTGTCCGGCTAGAGACGGGTTGGGTTACCATAGCTCTTCAATTTCTCCAATAATTGGAGAGCAAAAGATTTTTCACTAGGGTAATAAATTAGTCTAAAATTAACCTGAAAGTATGGTGTGATCAGATTCTGGATAAATATTGTATTAGCGGTTTGCTAGCTTTACCGTCAAGTTATCAGAACCTCATTCAAGGAAAATCCGCAGTAGTTTCGAAAGTCTAAAATGAGCCCAAAATTATTATATTGACGGATTTCACCTAAATGTTCTATTAACTCTTGGGTTCTGCTAGATTAACGTTAAGTTAGCATAATCCCCAATATATCCAAAAATTGGAGGGCAAAATTTTTTTTACTGGGGTAATAAATTATCCTAAAATTATGGCCGCATAAAAAATCTAAATTTCAAAAGTAGTTCTGCTAGCTAAATGGTGGTAGGTTCTTTTTCTGTTTACATGTCGTATCACTTTCAACATCTATTATTGTAAAGTATTTCATTCCTACGAAATTCCTAAGACGATATGTTTGTTTTTCAGACCGTGAACAGCTGTTACCTCTCCACTAGTTGACGAGGATCTTCGAACGATTGCGAAATACATAAACAAACATAAGAATCTGTTTCGATGACTATCTAATCTCAAGACAATAAGGATCTCTGCTCATCATGTTCCCTTTCAGGAAGGGAATCACACCGTTCTCAATTATGTAGTTTTTAAGGAAAGCTCAAACACAACAAGGAAAAGATTCATATATTTCTGTAGTCTGTAACAACAAGAACGTCGAGTGAGAGATGGCTAACGTCAGGAACAATTCAGAATCTCATCAAAGAGGGGATGGTTCTACCAGAAGATCCATAGGTTTTTACAGGTGAGGTTACTTCTTAATTGCAGGAATTGCGTGGATATCTAACAAGCTTACAGAAAAATTGTCTAGGTCAAGGCCTAGGTCATCGGTTTCAGACACAGAACGTCAAACTTCAATATTTTTAATAGCCCACTTGACGAATTTCACACCCCATTATGTCTATCCACTTTTGAAGTTCGGGAAAGTTCTTATACCGCATCTACATAGCAATTTTTTTCAGCTTTTTGCTCACATGTCTGGTTCTCCTCCTGGCCGTTGGCGTCTCTTCCAACGACAACGGCGACCACTTCATCAGGAAGCTGAACAAGATCGGAGAGAGTCTGGACAAGGCTCTCAGCAGCGCAATGGACCTGAAGGAACCGAATTACACCAAAATCGACATAAACGTTACGTACGCCAGCATCTCCCGGTACAACCCGAGAGGTCTGGGAGAGCTTTACAACATCACCAAGATCTTCATGGGTACCATTCTGAGGGAGGCGCTTCCGAGAAGTGAGTAAATGTGGTTCGGTGGAAAGGACGAAGACTAGAAATAAACGTCCACAGTGCCGCATCACACGCAACGCACGGATCGCATCAAACGAATTTTAGTGTGCCTTATATAGCAAATCATTTAAGTGCGTCGATTGATACGCATCGAAAATGCCGACAGCATTGCTCATGCAACATTTTCGATATTCTAATGCTCTCCATGCGTTGCGTACGGTGCAGAACTGTGGACGCTTACCTTGAGGCTGGGCCCTAACAAATCCCGAGAAATTTACTACGTTATTTTTTTTTAATATAACTTAATTTTGATGGCTGGAAAACTACGTTTGTAGATCAAAAAATAGTATTGAAAAAAATATTAATGCATATGAAAGACAGTCGACTTATCAGCCAGTCGACCATTAACCTCATCATTATCATCGCACACACGCATTATGTGCAGCAATTGTTGACTGGCCGCCTAGTGGTACCTTTCTTATGCATAGTGCTTCTAATTTTACCTGGATTATTTTTGAAACATGTATGTATTTTTTGATTAACCGAATAAGTCAAATCTTGCTTCTAGATGTCTTCTCCATTCAAAACAACAGTCTACGTGTTAACTTGGAAGACAAGGTGCTCGATCTGATAGTTCAGTACTCCATCGTGATACTCATATGCCTTGTGGTGGTGCTACTAGGTGCTATAATGCCAGTATGCGGCTTGTTCTTCTGCTGCTGTAGGTGCTGCGGTAGATGCGGCGCCAGATCAAGGCCTTACGACAAAAAACATGATCTCTGCAGGAGGATATATCTGGCGACCTTGCTCATCATCTGCGGAACTCTGTTATTGTAAGCCAGTGAATTATCCGTACTTTCGGCGGCTCTGTATCGTGATTTCTTCAGGTTTGGAGTGGTATGCGCATTCGTGACCAACGCTCGATTACAAGACGGGATCGAGAATCTTCCGCAGGACATACGCACATCTGTTCGAGACACCGATAAGTTCCTGAACAAGACCAATAGTCAGATTGATATTCTGCTGAAGAAAAACTTCCAGGAGTTCTCGAGGAGCATCAAAGAGAGTCTAGATGGTAAGTGTTAAAATATGAGTTCTTCTTCTCATGAGGAAGGCGCAATTGGAGGCTCGAATGACGCGATCTTTCGCTTCGGTGGGAATCCAAGATCAAAACTGATGGGAACCCTACCGCAAATCGGTATATCCACCGGTTTTCGATTAATTCTACCGAATTTTGTCACTGAATTCATTTAGAGAAAAATAATAGAGTTCTAACGCTCATATTTCTTTCTACAGAATGTTCCGATATAGTCTTCAACGAATTGGAACAGATCTCAAACGCCACCTCAATGGATGACATAAAGAACATAGCCGATCAGTTTCCGCACATCAGAAACGATTACGAACTACTCAAGAATTCCACCGACGAGTTGAGGATTTACGCGTCGCAACTGAATGATGGTGGGTAAATCGAAAAAATGAAAGAATCAATGAATACTGATCATAATTGAATTCCAGCCGTAAGGAGGATAAAGAGGGATCTGTTGGCCTTGCTCAAAGACTGCGTGGGGAAGTTGGAGCAGTGCAACACCCTCAATAACGACATCGCGAAGTTGCAGACCAACGTGGACTTCGACAAAGTGAGGTTTTTTCGAAGTTATTTCATACGCGTTGTTTATTCAAATTTTTCTGGTATTTCGGCGTCATTTCGCGTATAGAAGAGTGCTTTAGGGAACGGTTCAGTTCTCCAATGACGCACCGACACCGCCACTTTAACTGAAGAGTTCTTCTGGTGTAATTTTCAATTGTAACCTTATAATATTGGCTTATCCAGTGTTTTTCTTATTTGTTATCAAGTTTAGTCATTTGCATTCAATTTTCAATTCCTCTTTTCACTTTATTAATTTCACACGTGTTTTTCCATGCAGTACGTAGACAGATATTTCCCGAGGGTAAGTTCCTAACAGCGTTTTGCGTCATAGATCACATAATATGTTAACATCGTTTCATTCAAAATTTTCCTTTCCAGCTTCCGGATATAAACGCTCAAATCAGGGAATTGGACGAAATTGTCGACAACACCAATTGGGAAGAAATTTCCAGGGGCAAGGAAAAGCTGGAGAAAATACAGAGGGACATCAGAAAGGCCGTCAAGAATAACACGGACATAGCTTATGGAAAAATAGAGGAAGCTGGTGAGTTTAATAGCGTTTTCTATTGGTGAAACTAGTGCTGCTGGATCACAGAAAATCAAATATGAATTATGATATGTCGGAATTATTGCTCTGTTTTCATAGTATTCTCTCAATGGGCAGCAGTTTTACTAGCGAGATTTACTATTACAGCGAATTTCTTTGAAACGATTTTAGATTAACAGCCCATTTCCACCTTCTATGGTGAAAGAATATCAACGCGTCGCAGTTCACAGGCCGCTTTTTCGGCCATCCTGTACCGGCTGAGTCTGTCAAATATGTTGTTTATCATTTAATCGCGTCGGATCATCGAATAATGAATTCTGTATCGCAATATAAAGTGATGGCTTTCATTTCCAGGTAGGATGATTGCGAAGAACGCAGACAAGATAACGTCGACAGTGAACAAGTTGCGCAGGGAGTTGCACGAGATCGACCGCGGCCGAAACGGCCAAGACTCTGTGTTGGACGTTGCTCAAATGTACATCGACCAGTTCGACCCTTACAGGCAGTACGTCAGCCTATCCATATGCTTCATACTTCTCGCAGTCACCCTTTTCGTGTCTCTGGGCCTCATCTGTGGCATCTGTGGTAAGAGGCCAGGAGGTTACGGCGACGATTGTTGCAACAAGGGAAGCGGCAGCCAGTTCTTGTTGTGGTGAGTAGGCGCACTGAGATTTGGGATTAATTTAAGCAATATACACAGTGATGATGCGGTTGATGCTTCATTTCGAATGCGTCGAATATTTTTCGCAGTGATTCGAAAGGGCTTCGAGCGAGCAGAAGTGTGTCGCGTCTTGTAATTCTCATGTGTGCGTCGATGTCATGAGCAAGGGATTAGATCCTACTAAAACCTTCTCCTGGCCAACTTTTAACGATGGTTTCTCAATGTTCTTCCAGCGGCGTGGTGTTCATGTTCTTCTTCACCTGCGTCATCGCAGCTGCCACCTTGATCTACCTCCTGGTGGGCACCGTCACCCAGGAGGCCGCCTGCAAATCCTTCAGGAATCCAGCGTCCAGCGAGCTGTTCAGGCTGATCGACCAGGTCGACCTGAAGGACCACGGCCTCAACGGCAAAGTCAGCCGCATCATCGAACGCTGTCATCGCAACCAGACCCTCTATAGGGCGTTCGACCTGAAGAGGACCTTCGACGTCGGACAGATCAAGAAGTATATCAGTGATTTCGACATCGAGAACGCGCTGAACGAACTGAACAGGACCACGTCCAGCATCGATTTTCACGACGTCGTGCTACTTAGGCCGAAGCAGCTAAACACGCTGAGGGAGATCGCTGAATCGGAATTTGCCAATGTCGATTTCAACAAGTTCCTGGACGAGGTAAGACAGGTTTATTTGTCATGGCGAGTTCATGCAGCTTTTGTTACGACTAAGAACTAAGACTTCGTGATGAAGTTACACCCTTCCGGAAGTAGTTTGACTGGCGGAGCGCAAGCCCCTGGGAAGACGAGAACGGAGTGGAGAATGAATCCTATTTCAATTGGTGGATTTAATGATTGGGCAAAAGTGACTTTCATGCTCCCTATTTCGAGATACTGAATGAATTTGTGAACTCGGATTTAACCTTCAATAAGCTAAAACCTTAGAGAACCTTGTCTTCGACCAGAAACCAAATGGCGCACACGCCATCTGTCAATTAGGCTTAGTTCATAGGAAGGCTGCGTAAACCTCCAATAAGTCCCTGATTTGTACGTTTTAAACGTTCCGATTTCGATTTCGACTTTTCCAATCGCTCAACAGCTCAGTGCCAACTTCACCAACGTCGATTTGAAAATTATCACCGAAGAATTGGAGGCTGCTAAGAGGAGGGTGCACGACATTGCTCAGACGGATCCCAGTGCTGTTAATCTAGAGAGGGGCCTCGACAGCGTCATGGTGCAGTTGAATTTCTACGAGAGGAACGTGGTCAAACCCATGCAAGCCACTGCCGATCGAGTCAGGGTAAGTGACGCAACAGTCTAGCGTGGATACGCTATATAACGCTAAATCTTCCAACAGGTGACGGCTAGTAGTTTGGATACCAAACTTCGCTTGGGTCACAGCAGTTTCAAAGAGGGCATGACTGACCTAATTACGAAAGTACAGCAAGCCCAGAATTCTCTTAAATACGAAGGCCCGAAGATGATCAGACAGGTGGGTTAGATCTGGCAACGTGATCCCAGAATTTTCGAATAACGTATCATTTCAGGCCGCCGCTGACTTTGCTCAGAAGATCCTCGATCAGGTGGAGAAATATATGGACCGCGTCATAAACAAGACGGAGAATGAAGTGGGTCAGTGTGGACCTCTGAGTAACGTCTACAACGCCACGTTGACCACTGTTTGCGACAAGATTGCCCTACAAATGGTGAGTGCCTGTTTTTCTATAACTGAAAATTTCCATTTCTCTGCAAAGTAGCGTACACACATATCTTTTTTAAACACTCTTCGGGAAGTTATATATATTTCGACTATGACTTGCACTCACACCCATACACACAAACACATACAGGCACACGCACACCATACACACACCCACACTATACACACACTCACAGACACATTCGATACATGTTTCAAGATGATTACGATTTCTTTCAGAACGGATTCTGGTTCACCCTCCTCTGTTCCATGCTGGTGTTCTTGCCCACCATCGTGATATCGGTCAAACTGGCCATCCTCTACCAGAAGCAAGTACCCTTCAGCGACTATTACATCGAAACGTAAGTGTATTCCTTTCATGTGACACCGATAAATAGCGACGTGGTCTTGTCGACACTCTGATTTTTCGGCGAGAATGCGTAATAAGCATGTTTGAATATGTTTTTTTGTCGTCCTCGGTTACAGTATGTTTTTTCTATTATTTTGCAGCGAGTATTTGTATGCCGCAAATGATAACATACCCCTGAATAGGTAAGTGTCTTGCGTAAGGTTTGCATGACTCAACTTTCGACGAAAAAGTTTTTTCCCGATATCTTTGTTGTGACTCACCAATAGTTAGATCAAGAAGTGATCGTCTTGATGATTTCGTATTTCAAATGGCTCTAGAACCGATTTTTTCTTTTAAGATCGCCTTAAGCCCGTTTGCAACAGCCGAGAATTCTCTAGAAAATTTACTCGAGATTTCATGCGCCGTGAATTATGTACCGTTACATACGCACTTTCGGTAGAATTCTCTGTTGAGTTGCGTACTAAATAATCTCTGCCGTTTTCTTGCGAGAATTTTGTAGAGAATTCTCGGCTGTTGCAAACGGGCTTTTGACTTGGAAAGGTCGTTAGAAAAATAATGAGTGTCTTTTAACTTCATCGTTTGTGCTTATGTCATTGTTCTGCTGCTGTTATTGGTGTGTTGTTAACGAGATTAGCTTACTTTATTTTTATTACCCATCTTGTTTCATGTTTGCATGTTTGAAGCTTTTTTTATGACAAATCGATTGATATTCGTTAGAAATATCATGTGATATTTTCAAGAATGCATCGATTGCTTTCAAGGTTTTTTTAGATTATACATTTATATACAGAAATTGACTAAAACATATTGAACGCATTGGATGAAGATGCCTAGTATACTTAATACTTCGAGTTTTGCCAGTTCCTTTTTCATTGATGGCGACGTTTTCTAGGCTTAGAGGTACTTGGTAATGAGAATATGAAGATTATTATTTTTGGTGGGTACAAATCGATAAAATCTGATGATTTGAATATTGCGAAGCAAGATATTCGTTCGTTATTTTTGGCTTGAAGATCCTTAATTTGGATTTCCACATAGTATCCTTCGCTTGACTTGCATTGATTTGGTTAGAGTAGTCTGCCATGTAGTTTATGAATACCTAACTTCATTTTAGCGGTCGAGGTGGTAAAGACAAGCGGAAAAAGAAGACAAAAAGGAGAGAAGACAGAACGCAGTTAACGCAAAGAACGGGGAACCCCGAATTAGTGCCAAGAGATGTGGTAGCAACTCCTTCGGGGGACGCAAGGTAATTTCCTATCAGAGTATATCGACTGAATCTTTGACTTTTACATAAATTTATGAAGTGTTTTCAACGAACCTACCATTTACAAAGATTCACCCTAATCCAAACTTTCACGGTGCCCCATTCAGCAAACTATGTTGACTTATTATCAGAATCCGCTCAGTTAATTCACCCTCGATTTCATGTTTAAATCTTAATGTAGGAATTGGGAAGAATTTCCTGCCGGTGGACCTCCTCAATATCAAAGGGCCCCCACGGAATACGAAAGACCACCTCCCTATTACTACCCTGGTACAACCACGTGAGTATGCTCTAGTTGACGTTTGGTTAGTTATTAATTTTTGCGCAGTTTGATGATTTCGACAGTAGCTGATTAACATTTAGTAATATGATAACCTGCGTCTAGTGAGTAATCCTCATGTGTTTCAATCGCATCGTAATCACTCCAAGAACCACGTGGGGCTCCAAAATATTTGAATACCGATTTGGAAACAAAGCATTTATGCAAAATGTAGATAGCGCTTGACGGCCAGTCCTAAATATCAAAGATCACAGATATGCGCAATGGATTATCAGTTTTTCGAATAGACCGATGGATGTTCGTTTAGTCAATTATAGACCGTTTTCCACTCCACAATCTGTCGCAAGTTGGTCTAGTTGAATACTGGTTATAGTCGGAGAGCTGGCAACAAAAATCGGCAAGAGTTTTGTAATGGCCCACAATTAAATATTATGTATTTAGTATTGGAAGGTGTACGTGAGACAGCACCCACTCGCGTAGTGGAACAACTGGCGGCGACGCGCTTTGGGTATGAAAATTACCTATTGCTCTACAAGTGTTTTGAAGTAATTGGAAATTGTTAGAAAACTAGTTTATAGTGTGTAGAACCAATAAAAAACTGGTTTTTGCGAAACGCGGCGGGTCAGCACCCCTCATAGATTGTCGGTGAAAGAGTTTTGTAATGGCTGAACAATGAAAATGCATTAAATGCTTGATTATCATATATTATTAGAGAATAAAATATTCAGTGACTGATTAATGGAACAGAGGCAGTCAATATAAGCTCATAGTGCGTAAACTCTAATTTTATGTACATCAAAGCGCGTCGCCGATAGGTGTTCACTACCTGACATGAGTGGGTGCTGACTCATGTACAGGGTGGGCAAAATTGGTGATACCTGCACTACCACTTTTTTTAATCCAACGAGATGGAGGAAAATACATGGCATATTACGGTCGTCTTTTTTCGAGAAACTAATAATGCCATAAACTGCATTCCTCTATCTTCTTTTGTTTTCGAGTTATAATTCAAAATTAAAATTTCAACTTTGGTCATTATATCAGTTTCTGTTCAAGCTAGGATGTTGAAATGAAAACATTATATAGACAATTTTTGATAGCAATCCAGTGGCGTACTATGATTTTTTCCAACAGCTATATTTGTTGAGCTATAACATAAAGATGTGTTTTTTCTTATGAAAACAGTAGTTTAAAATTACTTAGAAAGACTGAAAGCGATGTATGATATACTTCTGAAATGGTAAAAAAATAACGATTCTTTCCAAGTCATTTCAAACTACTGTTTTCATTAGAAAAACCACAACTTAATGTTATAGCTCAGCAAATAAACCTGTAGGAAAAATCATATTACGCCAAAGGACTGCTATAAAAAAAGTGTCTGAATAATAAGGATAAATTCAGATGCATACCACCTGACGATATGAATATCAACAAGTGTTACGATCTGAATTGAACTAGCCAATTTGCCATTGTCAAGGCCCCAAATGGAGTACGCTCCACCGAAGAAAACCAGATGCTGACCATGGTTTCGGCCTCATTTGGCCTCGTCAGAGCAACATAGCGTTTTTCCACGGTAGATAACGTTTGGAATTGAATAAAGTTCCATCAATTCCAAACGTTCTCCACCGTGGAAAAATGCTATGTTGCTCTGACGAGGCCAAATGAGGCCGAAACCATGCTCAGCATCTGGTTTTCTTCAGTGGAGCGTACTCCATTTGGGGCCTTGACGATGGCAAATTGGCTAGTTCAATTCAGATCGTAACACTGATATTCATATCGTCGGGTGGTATGCATCTGAATTTATCCTTATTATTGTATTCATCGCCTTTAGGCGTGATCCTTCTTTTTTGTCTAAGTAATGTTTTCATTTCAACATCCTAGCTAGCACAAACAGAAACGGAAATAATGACCAAAGTTAAAATGGCCCAAACTTAAATTTTGGACTATTAACAAGCGTCGGCTCTTGCGGAGTTTAAAGGCGCTTGTTATGCGCTTCCTTTTCGGAAAAATATTTTGTCGTGGGGAAAATTTCTGTGCGTTTGTAACGCTTTGTTGGAGAGACGCTAAAATTACAATTTGGAGGATACCGAGTTCAATTTCGTCAGGATTCATCTTATCCTCGGTGTTAAGAAGCCTTCTGATTTAGGTCAAAATCGGAAAAACGGTCTTTGAGTTATTCGAATTTTTTCGAAAAAATATTGTTGTCGACACGCTACAGTTCACAATCTTTCACCTGTCGACTTGAAATTTTGCACATTGGTGCTCACCTGGGCCATGACGAGGTCGCTAGATTTTTCGTCAGAACCGATCCAGTCGTTTTCGATTTTTTTGGAATTTGTCGGAATTTCGGGCTCCTTTCAGAAATCTGTTGCTAGTCAGCTATGAGGATTTTTCGAACTAATTGCATTTCACGTTATAAGAGCAGTAATTTGGGAGCTTATCGTCGACGAAAAACTCGATATTTCTTTTATAGATATATTCACATCAGAAGATGCTCTATTGAGTAGATTTCTTTCTATTACATTACTCTACAGTGCGCTGCCTGGTGTTAATTTTTGTAATCAAATCAATATCTATAGCCCGTTTGCAACAGCCGAGAATTCTGTGGAGAATTCTCTACAAAATTCTCGCAAGAAAAATGCAGAGATTATTTTGTATGCAACTGGACAGAGAATTCTACCGAAAGTGCGTATGTAACGTTAAATAATTCACGGCGCATGAATTTTCGAGTAAATTCTCTAGAGAATTCTCGGCTGTTGCAAACGGTCTTATGAACGGAAAAGGTTTTTGGTGTCCTGATAAGAGTTTTTATGAACTCATGAATCAATCACCTTGTTTCTGTGTATTAAATTTACCGATTTTGTTATTCCCTTCCGAGGTAAAATATACTTTTAATCTTATTTATTCAACTTTGTGGATATCTTGGTCGACTGGCCGACGAGTGCTATCTCTTTCTCATGCGTTGTGAATCCTATATTTATAACGTTATTTATCGAATCGGTATTGACGAGCTTATTTTTGAGTCCACGAGGTTCTTCAGATCATCACCTAATCCTAGAAGCCTTAGTACCATCGCAACCTTAGAAAAATCGAGCTTTTTAGGCTTTGGGAGTTGTTATGGCAATAATTTGAATTTTCTGAATTTTGAATTTTTCCTTTAGGTGTCCCCCGTCTGCTCCCAGCGCGCTGGAGTGATAAATCCATGTCATACAAGAAAACTGCTCAAGAAATATGTTAGTTTGGTCAAGCTTAGCAAATGAGAGCAAAATTTCAAAATTGACAACTGTTCATCCAAAGACATTTGAGATTCTAAGTTTTATGAATTAAGTTAGTGTTTTACCACAGTTTGAACTTCGAGGTAGATAATAAATTTAAAGGGAGAGGAAAACATGTCGAATTTTCAAACGAAATTATTTGTAGAATTGAAGCATTCTGTTGTTTACAATTGCTCAAGACGATGCTGGATTTAGTGGTCGAGCCATTCGTTGTGTTTCTAGTCAATCCACTCATTTCTTTCGGCTCATGAGAGGTTGAAAAATTTTGAATGCTCGGAAAAGGAGGTTCATTTGAATATCGAAATGTATGCGTATCCCCCTTTTCCAGTCCGATTTGATCGAATAGGCTTATAGAAAGTACGTTTTACTCTTTATCTTTTTAGGGAACAACCATAGGTCACCGGCTAGAACAGTGGATCTTAAAAGTTAGACTGATTAAGCTCCTTTACACCTATAGGTACATCACGATATATCCACCTGTTTAAATTTGTTGTTGATATATTCCCAAAAAAACTATTGTCTTAGTATAGAACGGTGGACCTATAGCATAAATGTTTACCTCAAATGTGAGTGATCATTTTTAACAATTCGCGCTCAGAGAATCAAAATCATCAACTTCGTTTTTATGTGATAAACACTGCCCATGCCCTTTCTCGATTTCAATTAAATTTGAACCTTCCAGAAAGGTGTGAGATATATCATTCGTTTGCCATTTCTTATTGAATATATTATATATTTTTAACTCTTGTATATTACTCGTGTCGATTTAGGTTGATTTAATAGGATAATTTTTTTATGTAATATTTAGAAAATTATATGTTGAGGGAACACAAGGCCTCGGAGAAGTTATTCAAACGGTTGGCCATGGAACTGATTGATAGATTTTTATACTTGTTCGATTCAGGTATTCCTTTGTCTTGCTCAGAGATTGGAATAAATATTTAACAAACCGTTCGAAAAAATTTGGGGGACGAATCAGACTGAAAAAAAAACTTTTAGTATTTTATTTGCTATGTTTAGTTTAGTTTTGTGCAATATGTTCACGTCACACGAAATTAGGAAGCACAATTATGTGACCATATTTTTGAGATGTTAATTTTTCTGGTTACTGTGAAGCATGGATAGATATTCCCATTTTGAACAAATAAACATTGTATAAGGACTATTTTATTTCATGTAGTATGTAATAAGCCTTCGTATTATCCAATAAATTCTTCTTTATTTTTTGGATTTTCTTGCTACACCTGTTTGATTCTCCATTGTTTCCCCGAAATCAATTTTCAATATTTTCCTCCCAAATAATCAAATTCAGCCAAGTGAAGCCATAATAATTTGTAGTTCTTTATCTCATTCGTAGTGACCGCCACACGAAGACAGATAATCACGAAAAAATCATTCATTGGCCATTGGACATCTATCTGAATAGTCAAGCTAAGCCGCATTATATCATCATTGGTTGAACTGTATGGCTGCGTTTACGCAAAAATGATTCGGGCAAAAATAACTCGCTTCGAGTGAAATTTCGCACTTCCCAAATCAAAGCGCAATTCAGAGGAAAAACTTTAGCGAGTGAAGCCAGCCGCCTTCGGTTTTGTTTCCGTAGTTAGTTTGGAGCACAGATTACAGAGTAGGTAGTAAGTAGGGTGGATTGGAGACTGTGCACCACAGGACCATCATAGACAACCTACATTACGAAATCCGATGAGCGAAACCCTTTGATGCGCGAACAAGAACCGACAGACCTCCGGCTCACAGCGGAGGCGTCTACACTAAGGAAATTTCGCTAATGTAAACGCAGCTTGAGAAATGCGAGTTGCAGAGACATACTTTTCAAACTTAAAGTTATAATGCTATTTTGAATGAGTTCCTGTTATGTTGATGAAATTTTATCCTTCCAATTAAAAAACTTTCTTTCAGGAAGTATGAAAAAATACCGAAACATTTCGCAAGCTACAGGTGTAAGTTATATTTATTTGAGCAGCATGCATTAAAAATATAAATATAAAAATATACTGTTATGTGTGTTTACCAGGAATACATTTAATAATATTTAATTCTACTTCTAAATAATGAATATGATGATAATATTCTTCAAGAAAATTTCAGTCAATGGGAGATTTAATACTAAGTGCTATAAGAGAAAAATAATTTTGGTTCACTGTTAGTGATCTGACATGCCAACGATGAATTTACCTACATATACAGGGTCTTTCACGAGGAACCTCACCCATATTTATACGGGAAACTACTGAACGTATTTTCATGAAATTCAGCACTTATAAGTATTTCACGATGCTGATGAAAACTAAAATATTTTCAAGGCTTGAGCACCTCCGGTTTTTCCGGAAATGATGTCAACTTCCGTTTTTCAAATTAGAACACCATTTTTTTATTGCAGAAATAGATTCCTTAGAAAATTTCAAGTTATTTTGATGTAACATTTTTCAGTTTTGGTTGGAAAATTCTCTCTGAGCGGGAAAATTCGAAAAAAAAATCGAAAATAGAGCTCCGCTGAAACAAGAATAACTTCGAGGTTTTTGGATGGACAATTTTCATTTTTGGGATTTTTCAAGATGTAAGATTGATGTATCCACTTTGAAAATCGAAATCGCGATTCATGATACAGGGGGTGAAAAAATCGCTTTCAAAGTTAGGGATGACAAAATCGTAAAAAATCAATTTTTTCAAATTAATGTGAGTGTATGCATCACACCCTTGCCCTAAAGTGGATATTTTCTGAGTTATTCACAAAAAACTGTTTTTCGTCTTGAATTTTCAGCTATTTCTTTTCCCTTCACGCCAAAAAGATGAAATTTTCAGGAACTGTTACTTAAACCATGTTTTAGATTTTACTACCCTAATATGCAAGAGAAAAAAGTTACAGGTTGTTCCTAAATAGATGGCGAATTTTGATTCGAATTTGTATCGGAAACCTCTTTATTTCAACTAATCGGCCATCGGTTTTCTCTCCAGTGATAAATAAATAATTCCTTATGAACCATATGCAAAAACTTACCGTGTTTTACATTCTTTTTTTTTAATGATAGATATCATTAATTACATCTGCCAAATTCCTCTTTATTCAGTAGCATTTTGTGTTTACTATTAATTTGGTGATAATTCGTATTAAGTTATAAAATCGATCACTATGCCTAATTTTACCAATGAAGATTATTTTTAAATCTCATTCTACTTCATGGAGAATGTAATAAAGTTGTAGATAGAACGATTCGACTGTTCATTGAGAGGTTTCCTGACCGACCCAGACCAACGAGAGATACCATTAACAGAACCATGACAAACTTGAGAATGGTCAGTGGCAAAAAGACGCCAGAGAGGAAATTTGGACACCTTCAAAATGGTAAGAAACTACAAAAGAATACTGGGAGGGAATTATAAGAATTATAATGCCGAAAAAGTTGATTTAGCGGTTAGAAACGTTAAAATACGGAAGTGTGTGGTCTACAATTTTAAAAATATCCAAATGTGTTGTTTTATTCAAAATTTGCATTGAAAACCTCTGAAATATGCTCATTTTAGTAGTTTGGTGTCCGAATTTATTACTTCAATTTATGTTCTTCCGAAGCTACCCCACTTGACAGTACATATATATCCATAGATTAACTTAAGAATATAGATGAGCCACTCTACAGTGACTCTAACGAGACAGTGGCGACAATTGTGGTCTCCTTTTTCATCGTTTTATCAGGAATATGGCGGATTTGGTCACGTGACGTGACGTGAGCCAATCCGCATTCCGAATTAAAGATCATAGCATTGAAATCTGTGCTTCTAAGTAATTATTATTATGACTTTAGCCTTGCGGCTTTCACACTCCTCTCCAGAGGAAAATTCACTTATCCCAGATATCTCAGATATCAAAAGGATTAAGCTCTGTTGGAGCCCTTTCCAGGTTTTCGGGCTCGTGGTGGTGGTCGGGTCCAGGTCGCTCCTCGGCTCCCTGCTGTAGGTTGGATTCCTGCTCCACCCGCACTTCTTGTCGGATCAGACGGTGTTCCTCTGCATTCCCCATGTACTTGCGTACAGTTCTCGCCGTTCCGAGCAGTACCGCCTTCTGCATGACTCTATAGATATTTCCGTCCAACTGAAGTTTCCTCAAGTTCTCTAGTAGATTCTTCGGCATCAGGCCTGCAGATGAAATGACAATATATGCTCTTTCCTGTTTTGGTTGATAAGTATGGTGAATTATATTATTATTCCTCATATGCATGGTGACTAAGTTTTCTATAATCTTCAACAGTTTGGCAATTCACTTTCACAGTATTGTCTGCTAATGTTTTTGGTGAACTTATCCATTTGAAGAATTCCACTTATGTTGGAGATCATCTCGGGGTAATTATTAACTCCATAAACAAAAATTGGTGGAGGGCGAGGAACCTTGGTGATTGGTTCATCTGCTTTATTACTACCTTCATTTTCTTCATTCAGACTACTGAACCTATTATTTGTTGGGATTTCATAGTATTTCGAATTATTTATTTTCCTTTTCTTCGCTGGTCGTATTACACATTGCCATCTTTGTTGTTTATTGGTTGATTTATTTATTTCGCTTACGCTGAATCCTGCGAATTCTTCTTCACTTGATGAGGACATTTCGCAGTCGCTAGGTATATTTGAACCATCCTGTACATTTCCAGTCGACAGGGAATTTGTGGCATCTGGTGTCGAACTCATAATTTATTTAATTTTATCTCACGCTATCTGCGATTATCAGTTCCATCCACCATCTGGACTGATAAGGGATCACTTTATTCCTTGATTTTGATTCGATTTTCGTGGACAATTAGTGAAAATATCTCCAATTATCGCGATTATAAATCCTTTTCTAGGGCGATTTTCGAATAATTCTTAGCAATAGATCGATCAATCCAGGTTTTTATGCCCGGAGTCGGTGGCTGTTTACTACTATCACACTTTTTGCGTTGGAATAAGATTTTTATATCTGGAGCTGATGTTTACGCGGCGACAGATGAATGACGAATGGATTTTATCACATGATAAATTTTTTATTTTCGTCAATTCTTTAAATGATACATCATTCCTCAAAATTATAGCCGCGCCTCCATGTCTCGATGATTGCCGACAATAAGAACTTGCCACGACGTAGTTTCCGATGAATATTCTATTAAAAATATCATAGGAAAGCCAGTGTTCAGTTATACACCCGTCATTAATATTTTGTTCATTCAAAAAATATGTAAAGCTGTCAATCTTATTACCCAAAGATTGTAAATTGATGTTGGCTAAAGTAAAATAATTATTGCTATTTTTGGTTGGACATATATTAGCCTTTTGAATTTTTGTTTTTTGTGTTAGTTCACATTGTGTTTGCTCTGTTTTGGCGAAAATTTTATCTCCTTACTACAACTCCTGTGGGCCAGATTTCATGTCGAGTTACATTTTCTAGTATTCCAAGGTTGAATCCAATTTTGAACGATTTATTTTTACTGAGATTGCTTTCATGTTTTTTAATTTCCTCTATAAGAAAATTTTCATTGATAAACTGGTCTTCTAAAAATTTTCTTCTGTCGTGCTCCCGTCCACATTGCCAATATATAACCAGGCGAGACGTTTAGCACCCCTGAAATATTTTCATCATCTCTGCTGCCCTTAATAATTGGAGCTCCTGAGTAGGAAATCTTTTCATCTTGTATTCTGCGATTTTTACTATTTCTTGAGTACATGGCACCATCTGTAGTAGTTATCTTCAACTTTTCATCGATTTTATCGATATCTCTTGTTGTAACAGAAATCTGTCCCAGAACAGATTTCGTGAATTTCTCCGAGGACCGTGGCGAAACCTGCACTCATCACCATTCCTACAGTAGCCTTTCTGATAGAAGTAGCACCTCACAGTTTTGTTAGGCTCCTTGGTTTGCTTCGGGTTAAAATTGCATACTAGGATCCGTATACCAGTCTCCTGAAATACCACCTCCAGCATGCCTCGCACAACCCGCCAATTGAGCTAGCCCAGTCCACAACCGGGCTTGGGAACAGCTAATTTCCTAACTCCAAAGCATTGAAGGTCTTCTTTCAAGCTATGCAGTGCCGTCTATAGATTCTGATAGGTTGGCTTCTGATGGGAATGATGCTTGGTGACTAGGTAATAAATGAACCGACCCTCAGCCTTCAACTTCAAAGCTTTTCCGATTCTTGGCTGCTGTCGTAATAATTCTTTTTGACGCCCAAATTTGTTTTTGAATACTCTTGCTATCCCTTTCCTCATACGAAGGTCGTTCGTTCCACAATGAGTGAGAGAGTATTCCTCAGAAACGGTAAATTAGGTCTTGATGTACTTCCTGTGTGACGCCGAACCGTGCAACGCGTGTCTCACCATAGCAATCCATAAAGTTCTGGTAATCGCTGCTATCTTGCATCGGAACATCCACAAGACGTACTTCTTCTTCGTCCTGCGCGTACGGGGCTAATCGGTTGAAATGGACGACCTTCGGTTTTCCTCTGAGGAGCTTCCTTATCCTGTAAACTATATCATTTATCCTCTTGATAACTTCATACCATCCCTCCCATTGTCTCTGCAGCTTCAGAGAAAAACCTTCCCTCATTTGTGGATTCTGTAGCCCCACCAGATCTCCAGCGGCGAATCCACCTTCAATAACCTTGATGTCGTAGCGCATTTTCATTTGGTGACTTGCTTGCTGCATTTGATTGCGCACCTGGTCAATGTATCCAGCTTGTTTCTTAATTTACTAACATAGTCCTCCCCAGCTACGTCTTCTCCCGGTTTACATCCAAACTCCAGGTCGCAAGGCTTTTTACTTCTCGGCCGATTATATTACATTATATTCTTTCATTTCATTTCATTATACTGGATGGTGTTTCCTTGGTAGATTCTTGAACCGAAGATCTATGTGCCATGGTGAATAGATGTAAATATTCATTCCAGTCCCGCTGGTGATCGGAAACTACTTTGGCTAGATGTTTTCCCATGGCCCGATTCATTCGTTTGACCATGCCGTCTGATTGTGGATGAAGAGGTGTAGTCCTTGCTTTGTGAATCCCCAATTTCCTGCATACTTCTTTTAATAACTTCGATTCGAAATTTCAGCCTTGATCACAATGCAGATCTAGAGGTATTCCGAATCTGCAGAAGAATTCTTTGACCAATTTATCAGCTACCGTACTTGCCTCTTGATTAGGAATACCGTAGTCTTCCACCCATTTTGTGAAATAGTCCATCGCTACCAAAATGTATTTGTTTCCATGGTCTGTTTCGAGAAAGGGGCCAGCGATGTCGAAAGCTACCGGTAAATTAGGGTAACTTCGGACAGTACGGGTAATTTCGGACAATTCGATGTAAAATCAAATTTAGCGGCAGTGCCATCTCATAATGGTTAACTGAACATGTGTATCCTTATAATTATGTTCTCTGTGATACAAATTAAAGTGAAAATGCGTTGTAGTGGTAGTGTTTATTCCTCGTACAGGTGAGTTTAATAATAAATAAAAATTAAACATTCATGCAAATCACCATTTATAACTAATACAAACTGCTGCATCGAGCTCCATGAAATCTTCAGATTTTTAACTAGAGGAGTTGCTCTTTCAGAATATGTATCACATTTCCATCTACGGTTAGTTTTATTGAGAAAAAAAGTGTGACTATCGAAAAATTTCCAAGAAGATGGAATAAATTAAATGATCGTCAAGACCGAACGGATGCATTGAAATCCATAAAATCTTCAGATTTTCATGCTCTTTCAGAATATGTGTCACATTTTCATCATCTACGGTTAGTTTTATTGAGAGAAAAATTACTCTAACGGTGACTATCGAAAAATTTCCAAAAAGATGGAATCAATTAAATGATCGTCAAGAGCGAACGGCTGCATCGAGCTCTATAAAATCTTCAGATGTTTTACTAGAGGAGTTTTTAATGAATTCCAGTTTTCTGAGAAAATTGGAGTTCATTTTAGTGCATTCCTTTCATTTCACATTTCCGCCTTTGAAAATATTTAATTCTCAAATATTCAGTGCATTCTTTCCGATAGGCAGAGTAAATGTAAAAAAACCGTTTATCTGTGATTAACGTTGTTTTACCTGCATGCCGTTGAAGATTTTGACGTTTTTCTGATGTTGATATGCAATAAGCCGTAGCTGACGACGTTTACCCCTTTACCCCCAGGGGGGGCCATGGCCCCCCCTGGCTACCCCTGCGGGCGCCCATGGGTTCATTGATTCTCCTCCTTTACCATAAGGTCCGTGCACAAACCTTGCATCTTCCACACCAATCCTTAACATCCTTCTTACAATTTATAGTCAATAAAATGCTGCCTGACTTTTTCCAACGTCTTAGTAATAATAATAATAATAATCATCATTTTATTCTCCAATATTAATTGTTAAACAACGAGAATAGGAAATGTTAATAACAGAATATAAGAAAAAAAGAAATAAACATGCGACATTCACCCATATACCTTCACAGTGAGAAAAATTCATTCACAGTATATGGTTCACAATACACAAATGTGGCACAAATTATTGCACCCATTTTTAGGAACAGAAAACAAAGATGTTGGGCTAACTGTTTTCGTGATTTTCGATTTTCTGGGAAATGAGAGGAAATTTTGCGAAAATTCGAAGGCAACAACTCAGTACATGTATAGCACAATCTATTTTAGGCATAAAAGCCTATTCTTCTTTAAGTTCTTGGCTGGCCCATTCCATACATTTTGTAGAATATCTTGAGCACTGTATGGAATTGAAAAAAAAATCTCCACAGCATAACAAATTTTTTTCCGAGAATCGAAAAGTGGTGACACTTCTTTACAGTAGCATATTAGTTTGTTCAGGGAACGAATAACCTGCCATTCCTCAAAATCCCAGTAATAATATAAATAAGCAGAAAAACCACACGGAGAAATTAACTACGTACAACAATGTTGATGACATGAACTTCAAAATTAAGAACAAAATTGTTTATGGCCACGCTGACGTCATGTGACTACAAAAACTCGACTATCTCGAAAACGGTTAATTTTTTTGTATTTGGATAAGGGTACCTTTTTCATGTAATTTTCTTCGCTTTATCGAATGCTTCCATTTTTTTTTCACCAAAACGAATACAACGAAAGAAGTTGTCCCAAAAAATCATAGCTCATCCTCTAAAAACATCCTTTATAATAATATCAGAAATGTAGAATTGTAATAAAAAATGTATTTTAACTACCTACATGAATGCACGAAATTTCAATCTTGGCATCCACCGTTTAGAAGTTATGCAAATACATTTTTTCAATTTTATCAACTATGGAAGGATATATCTCCTATAACATGCATTTCGGGCCATGAGCTTATTTATCAAACTATACTTATTTTCCGATCAAATCAACCCATATACTCATTTAGATAGTCTCTAATGCATTGACCCGTTGTAAACGATAACAGTTAAATCATCTGTTGCATTTTCCGCCGGCTCGTGTCGCCTACCACAATCCCTTACTTGGGATTGAATTATGTGACATTAAACCATTGAACTTTAGTTCAATGCATTAAACTTAAGGGGATGATAACTTCGCCATCTTGAATATTTTTTATACTTGTATGTCTGTGTGTTTTAGTTTGGGGATCAGAGATTGAAGTTTTGTTCAAATCGAAAATGTAATAGATATCCAGTTAAAAAATAAAATATTTTATTTAAATACTCTTCACTAAATTCGTATAATCAATCATTCCACAAAACTTCGACATTATTATATCCATACTTCCACGTATCAGCTCAAAATTTCGACGCCAATACCAAAACAAAAATTCCTCGTCGTCGGTAATAACAATAAAACCATATACATCGGTGAATGACCACTCGTATCTACACAATATACAATTTTCCTCGCGTTCGCGTAAAGTTTCTTTGTTATTTTTTTATTTTCTTGAATGACACTGTTTATCACAACCGCCTCACTTGGCTATGAAAGGCGTTAAATCGGGAAACTTGAACCCTGCGAAAGGGCCAAAGTCGTTTCTGAAGTTGTTGAAATTAGTCCTGCCAATTTGTCGCGCCCTAAGGTGCCTGGCCGGTGGGGGTATCAAGCCCGGATTCAGATTGGACTGCGATCCGCCCCTGTGCAAGAAGAAACCGCACTGCGCTGTACACACCTCGTCGCGCATGACAGCCTCCCTGGACCATTCACGAAGGAGCTGGTTGCAGTCGGTCACTCTGAGAGAAGCACATTGACCCTAGAAAAAAAATTGAAGCTCAGTACCAACTCCAAGAGAACATTCTGGAACGTACCCCGTCGTTGTTGCAAATGCAGCTGGTACATGGGGAGGGGAAGGCGCTCTCTCCAACCTGCACGTGCCTATCACCTATAATGCACCCATTGCTGGCACTCTCCCTCCACGCGTTAAGATCTATTGAAGGCAGACTCCTACAATCAACCCGCGGATTCAAGAAGTTAGATGGTAAATCGAAAGCAGCTCTCTGGATATCGCCTGGATGATCCATGTTGTCGCAGATCAACTTGGCAAGCGTGGATTTACGTATCTCGCCGAGCTGATTCTCCGTGAAACGAACTGTGGGATCGATATTCTCGTACCTGAAATTATTTCCCACCTCAGAGATAGATTATATTATTGGTACAAGTTTTTATCAGCTATAGAGAAATTACCATAAATACCATATACTTGTAATACATGGACTCACTGTCACATGACTTTTCAATAGATCGAGAGGTTGGATGCATTAGAGAGAGAAGGGCTTATGCGTTTTAATCGAATAAGAAAGTGATGAACTGATTCCGTGTGGGCAATGTCAAAATCATATAATGGATATAAACAAATATGTGCCGCAGACTTTGCCTTCAAGGTGTTCAGACGTTGAGTATTATTCACATTATATTTTTTCTTGAATGAAACTCACGTAACTATTATATTTTTCATTTCGAAGGAATGTTATGGAATTCCTGTTTGCCTTCTCGGTAGTTTGTTGAAAATTTATTAAGGAAAATTTCTACAATTTTCGCAGACTTTGCCCACAAGTTGAGTATTATTCTCATTACATCTATTGTTGAATGAAATTCTCATATTTTTTGACATAATTCATTTCGAAGGAATGCTAAGGAATTCTGTTTGTCTTCTAGGAAGCAATTTATTAACACGCATAAACTGTGTTCTATATACTTTTGACAGCTTGCCCACAAACTCTCCATCTTATTCAACCTACCGACCTCTCTCTCACAGGCGGAGTCCATGTTATTATAAGACTATGATAAATACAAGCGTTACCATGAGGACTGATATAATTGTCACGGTAACAAGGTGGTTGTTACGGTAACCAGTTCGGTTGTCACGGCAACCAACTTGGCTACTCAGTAACAATGAGGAAATGTAATCGAAAGTGAAGGTGCGCCCCCCTTTTTTTGTGCTCACCAGAATCTGTCGCATTTTCTCAGTTGCCTGAACTGTATGGCGATGATACAAGCGAATGTTGGTCCCACAAGTCCTCCCTGTAAAGGCCTTTCGCTCATACCACCTGGAAATAGGTCGATGTCATCTACGCTTGCGTATATCCTCTTCAGCCTGGCTATCACTTCTGGAGGAATTTCTCTGCTTAAGTCGTCGAATGTAGTTGCCCTCTTGAGGTTACATAGCGCCCTGTAATTGTTGTAGGATGGTATACCGTGGTCTCTTGCTGTAATGAATAAGTGTTAGCCAAGAGGAGATGCTTGTATTCGAAGAATTTAACGTACCTCTCTGTATATTCAACGAAATCAAATCTATGCCCGAGAAGGGTATTTTTCTGTCTTCGAACAAATGGTTTGTTACTTCTCCTGTTATGAATTGATCCAATGATTCCATTGGCGTTGAAACGAGACCCCTTGAAATTTCGTCCACCATTCCAGGCTATTAATAAATTCAGTGAATATTATAACAACTGGGGGAACTGAAAAAGAAGAAGAAAAAGAGATCGAAAAGACTAACCTGCATTATCATATCGACCTTGAAGAAACCATCTCTCAGCAGAATTGGAGGGTCTAAGACTTGATAAGCCGCGTTCATCCTTGGTATGTGAGGTCTCAAAAGGGAGTGTCCAATCCTATAGGCAGCGGCCGCGAATTCATTCAATATGCTCGGGTTGCATTTGGGATTATACTCCTTGTAATATCCTTGTGGCAGCAATTTCAACCCGTACAAGTTCATGGCGTTCCAACTCAAGAGACGCGGTAAGAATTCGTTGTAGGTTATGTGCTGATTCTCTGCTATCAAGATCCTCCTGGCATGTTCGAATACTTTCTCATCGTCCCAATGTGGGTTTATTTGACGCAGACCCTCGCAAAGTCGGTTGTGTTCTCGAAGATACAGCGTGTGGATCACCGTCAGAGCCGGCTGTTCTGATGCCCTTCCATCTCCGGCTATGAAACATAGCCCCGAAGCTGATTTACATTCCGGATGGGAATCTGACTGAGGAAGGAGTTCCCTGCCTCTCACTGGATGCTGTGTGGCATTCATCCTACCTCTACCTCCCTTGAGAGCTTTGAGCACACAAAGATTTTCACCGTAAACCTAGAAAACAATTGTTAATGAAGGCTGAAGGAGTTTAACGTTCGTAGACTAACCTGAGAGGCATCCAAGAAAGCTGTGTTCTGGTTGACTTGCTCTCTTGGTCCAAGACTCTGTTGGCCTGGTAAGGACCTCATGAAGGGAAAGCACAATCTTTGACCAGACGTAATGTTAACCTCAGGGTAATAATGATCCCCAGGAGGCACTGGGAAAGGATTGCATTCAGGGTGCACAGTCCTTGGACTGTCGCAAGATCGACAGTTTGGTATAGATTCATGGAAACCTGTTCGAAATCAGTATCAGTTGTGTCAATAAAAATAGGGTCCTTGAATGCAACCTTGAGTAACACCAATAACCCACCTTTATGAATTGGAGTCATGCTGAGGTCGTGGTCTAAGAACTGAGCAAACTGCATAGTAATTAAAGTGTATCTCGAGTGAAGGTTGCTTATATCAGGATGTATTACAGATGAAACAATCCTCGGAGAAGGCAGAGGTTGTCCGGTAGCCCCCACAACTCTTGGTCTGGATATACCGTCATCGTAAACGCTCGGAAGCAACCTGGTGAAGGTTGTTAAACTTTTTCCCCAGCTAGGTTTGGCCAGGTTGTTGCAATGGCCGGTCATAGTCCTGAAAGGAGTGCCTGGGTCACATGGTCCCGTGTCATCACAAGTTGGATCGTCAAGGAAGGAAGAGGCTATCAGTGATGAGATATCTACGTTTTGAAGACCATTGGAGAGTTCCTCACGGAAAAATATACTGTTATCGAAAACTTGACGTTTTCTTCGATGATTCCTATGGAATGATTGAGAATGAACATCTAATGATCAATTCAGATAGAACAGACTCACAGTAAAGAGTTGATAATTTCATTGGAAGCAAACTCGAAGAGTAATGATGTGTTTGCGAGTTTTAAAGCCGCTCTATTGGCTTTACTAAAGGAAGCAGCTGTACCAACTGGAGATTTCGGATCTGCGCTTCGTCCTGGAAATTTAGACTGATTAGTTTTCCTCGATTTATAACGTTATATACCACTTACCTTCTTTCCAAGATTGGAACTCGATCTTTCTGCGTTCCAGAACCTCCTGTTCTGCTTTGGACAAGGCTTCCATCAGTATATCATCAGAAAAATCGGCCATATGGTCCATTTCTAACCACGGCGTCATCTGTGGCATCGAATAGTGATCACAAGAGATCCTTGCGTTCAAATATAGATCCTCCTGGATGAAGGCTTTTGGCTGAATTTTATCCAAATAGTCTGTGTTCGCGCATAACAGTCCAGCAATAGAAGTTTTCTTGATCTCTGCGAGTTGATCCGTCGTGAGGGAACTTGGTGGTAGATCGTTTTCGTACCAGAAACGATCGGCTATCTTGAGGAGGATGAATTGTTGTTTGAGTACATGGCTTAAGGTTTTTCCAACCACGGCACCAGGTACAGGTTTTTCCAGGACTGCTCCGACCAAGAAGTCTATATCTTCAGGATCCCTGTAAAATAATCAGTTTCTGATTGAATTTGTGCCGGCGTAATTAGGAATCTTCACTTACATATACAGATATTTCATCGCTTTCACATATTCCCTCTTCATTCCCATCTTTTCCAAATCCTCGAATTTGTACTTTCTCGAAGAGTTTTGGGCGGCATTCAACCAAGCCGTGTAACCAGGAAGACCATGGTCTCGACCCATGTGGATGAACAAGGATGCAGTGTCCCAATCCGACCTCAAGTTGATGGCCATGTGCAAGCTAGGCACTTGGGCTGGCGATTTGATCAGCATATCTATCATTTCCGCGAAATTTGAAACGGTCTCATTCATCTATAACAAATTTGGTGATGAAACTGATAATGTTTGGCTGTTCGAGGTAGGTACTCACCAAACTGACGGGCATCAATGACATGAGAGCTGGAAGTGCGCCAAGGGCCACGGCGTTATAAATTCCTGCCTTTTGGGAACTGGAGTATTTGGAGAACCTCCCGTGGCTCTTCAGTTTCAAGTCTGAGTTGACAATGGCTTCCTGAAAATCGTGTATTATAAAGTTGGAAAAAAAAATCGTTTTGGACCCCATTCTACTCACCTCTCCCAGTACAATTGGAAGAAATTCGCTGTATGTGATATGTTGTATTTCAGCAGCTACAATCCTCCTGGCTTCGTAGAAGATAACGTCATCCGGCCAGTGGCGGTTCAGCTGTGCTAGATTAACCGCTATTCTGTTGTGCTCTCGCAATATAGCGGAATACAAGGCGTTAGTTTGGCAGGAGAAGCAAGAAGATATGTTCACCAGACCGGCGTCGTAAGTTCTCAGCTTGGAGATTTGAGCCTCCGTACTACCGTATACTGCCGAAGCGTCCAAGAACGCGGAGGCTAGGTTCATTTGATTCCTGTATTCTGCAAAGTTACGCCATTGTGAGCAGGCTGGTAGAGGTGGTGATTTGAGAGTCTTACCGAAGTTGCATTCCTCCATTTCCATGGTCGGTAAAGTCCTCATGTATTCCTTGCATTGTTCCGTCGTGGACTTGACGTAACACTCGGGGTGTTTTTCGACGGTATCGCCGCAGCATTGTGTAACTTTCAGATTACCTGTTCCGGCCAAGTCGTGCAGAAGGAACTCTCCCCAGGCGCCGAGTAAGGCGGTTACGGATTCGTGGTTTTCTATCTGTGTGTTCTGGATGGAACGTGCTACTTCTGATACGCTTGGTAGGGCATGGTTGCTGATGGATTGACGTGGTTGTGAGATACCTGAAAGAAAAGGCTGTAGATTGGGGATTTCAATTGTTGTACATCAGTGGGGGGTCCGGAACCAGATGTCCGATTTTGATGGGAATTCCACTATAGTGTGAAGAATTTATCCCAGTAGGTTTCTGTATGTAATTCATTTCTATGTAATGAAGAAATTACAAAAATATGGATTTTTGTCAGACAAGTCGTCTTTCAGGCTTTCATGTTGTCATAAGAAAAAACACAACTTTATGTTATAGCTTAGCAAATAAACCTGTAGGAAAAAAATCACAGTACGCCACTGGATTGCCATCAAAAAAAGTTTTTGTATGATAATGTTGTCATCTCAACGTCCTAGCTTGAACAGAAACGGAGATAATGACCAAAGTGGAAATTTTAATTTTGACCTAAAACTCGAAAACAAAAGAAGATAGAGGAATGCAGTTGATGGCATTATTAGTTTTTCACAAAGAGACGACGGTAATGTGCCGTACATTATCCTCTATCTCGTTGGGTTAAAAACAGGGTGATACCTAAATTACCAGTACCAAAATTGGTGATACCTGAACTACAACTTTTTAACCCAACGAGACAATTGAATGTGCCATAGTGCCATTCATGTCGTGTTTTTTCGAGCAACTAATAATTCGAGTTATTGGCCAAAATTTAAATGTAGGCGATTTCAACATTGGTCATTATCTTAGTTTCTATTTGTGCTAGTATGTTGAAATTAAAACATTATACACACTTTTTTGATAGCAATTTAGAGGGGTACTGTACTTTATTTTTTTCCTACAGGTTTATTTGCTGAGCTGAGTTGTGTTTTTTCTTATGAAAACAGTAGTTTAAAATAACTTAGAAAGGGTCCACATCTTTTTAAAGTTTCAGAAATATATCATACATCGCCCTCAGTCTTTCTAAGTCATTTTAAACTACTGTTTTCATGAGAAAAAACACATCTTTATGTTATAGCTCAGCAACATACCTGTTGAAAAAATCATAGTACGCCACTGGATTGGTATCAAAAAAGTGTCTGTATAATGTTTTCATTTCAACATCCCAGCACGAACAGAAACGGAGATAATGACCCAAGTTGAAATTTACATTTTTACCTATAACTCGAAAACAAAAGAAGATAGAGGGATGCAGTTGATGCCTTATTAGTTTCTCGGAAAAAGATAACCGTAATGTGCCATGCATTTTCCTCTATCTCGTTGGGTTGAAAAAGTTGTAGTTCAGGTATCACCAATTTTGCCCTGTACAACCGTGTAGAGCTCAAAATGTAAAGAAGTCGACGACGGGATAAATTTAACTTACAGCAAAAAAACACACGGGTGTGAAGGCAGCAACAGTTTCCAGCAACGGCTTTTTAATTTTCGCTTTTACTATCCAGAATGTAAAGATACCCGTTGTTCGGGGTTTTTTGATACAAATGGGTTATTTCGAACATTATAAACACAGTCTATAATCTATAATTTGTGCATCAAAAACTACCCCCCTCCAACCCTCTGAAGTTGAACTGTCTTGATGCACTAACAAGTGTGAAAAAAAACCGTTGCTCATCATTTCATCCTATAGGTCGTGTTCAATATAATGGTAACAACCCATTTCCATCAAAGAATTCTGAGCAACGGTTTTTTCAAACTTGTTACTCCATCAAGAGAGTTGAAAAAAAGCAACCCATTTCCATGGAAAAACTCCAAGCAACTGGTTTTTTCACTGTGTACCAAGATGGTTCAATTTCGGGGGGTTGGTAGGGTTAGTTTACGATGCACAAATTATTTCACCCTAGACTGTGTTTAAAATGTTCAGAGTAACCCATTTGTATCAAAAAACCCCGAACAACGGGTATTTTTACATTATGTATTCTGTATATTAAAAGCAAAAATGAAAAAACCGTTGCTGCCTTCACACCCGCAAAATACACAAACATTTCAAATCAATTCAAAATAATGTTCCATTTGAAGAAGATTTTCGACTGGCACGGAAGGAATTAATAAGAACGGCATTCATTTCTGACGAAAAATTCTCTTTAAAGCATAGTTTTCTAACGAATATTTCGCGAGATATGACAGGTTACAGAAATATGAATTTAGACGAGAAACGTGACTACTTCGAGGCGAGTTCAAAGAGGGTGCAGGATGATTTCGATTTGAACAAGGATCGTAATAAGTGATAACGTCGTATAGGCCGTAGCGTAGGGAATTGTAGAGTTTTTTTAGGAAGGTTGCACGATTCTCAACAAGCGTTTTACCAAAGAGTAACCAGAGTTGGTTACTCTTTGGTTTTACTATGAAATATTGAGCGAGCGAAGCCGCGGGTTAGAGGTAGTTAGGAGTATGATTCTATGTTTCTGAAATTCTGAATTTGCGATTCTTTGTTTCTGTATATCTCGAATAAATGAGTCGCGATGTGGAAATTCTAGTCCCATAAAATAGTGGAAATAAAGATCAATAAATAATAAAGAGATTAATTAAGATGATAGCATTATGTTTTGTGCGTTGAAGCAGAAGATTCGAGCATTAAGGCGGTCGTGGACCGCTTATGTCGATTACATCGATAATACGGAGTTTTGACAAACGATGTCAGATTGTGGTATATGGCTGCACTTTCTGCGGTGGGGAAAGCGTCTGCAGGTTTCCAAAGATGTAAAAAAAAATCGTCAGGTGTACATACCCCAGCGTGTCAAATTAAGATAATGTATATGCCCTACGTGTCTCTGATAATAAATTCATATTAATCTTAGTTGCTTGGTGAGGCTCGCCATATGGAAGAGTTGAAAATGGCGAAAAAAAATTTAGAACGTGTCAGCTGTCAGATATTCAGAGTATATGGACCCAAAGGAAGCTTCTTTTCAAGGGACTGACAATTCGGCGATCCTTTGAAAATGCAAAAAAAATCGTTACTTGAACATACCCGAGCGTGTCAGATTTTCATACACATGGTAAAGTACGATGTTGAAGACATGTTGGCCAATTAATCTGACACCAATCTGGGCTGTTTCCTTAATCTGACAGTTTGAAGATGATAACAAGGCTTTTTTTTAATATCTCCCTTTCTGATATCGATTGAAATTTATTTTGGGAGGATTTTGCATCTCTTCATAAACTTTTTAGGGTTTTCACTCCCAATCTCTGAAACAAAATCAATTAAAAATGAAATCAACGATTTGCTCCTGCGTAAATTCTTGCACTAATTTGTCAGGAGCAAATTAACTAGAAAAAATTGTTCCAGTTGATAAAACTCTTGAAATAGTGAGAACAAAATTGACTTATGATAGAACCATTTATGAAAATTCGAAATTGACTATTGATGATATAATGGAGATATTAGAAGTTTGCCTGAATTCCACATATTTTCAATTAGATGATGTTTTCTATAAACAAAAATTTGGTATGGCTATGGGTTCTCCTTTATCACCAGTAATGAGTAACATATTCATGGAATCTTTCGAACAAAAATATATAGACACATACCCACTAAAACCAAAGACTTGGTGGCGATATGTAGACGATATTTTTGTGATTTGGCAACATGGTAGAGATGAACTAGAGAATTTTTTTGATCATATCAACAACAAAGAACCTACAATAAAATTTACAATGGAATTAGAACAGGATAACAAAATTTCATTCCTAGATGTTTCAATAAAAAAGTTTTCGAATTATTTTGAAACGAGCGTATACCGAAAAAAGACACATACTAATAGATATTTGAATTTTTATTCCAATCACCAAGTAAGTGTCAAAAGAGGTATCATTAAAACACTTTATGATAGAGCTAATTTAATTTCATCTACACCCGAAATTAGAAATAATGAAGTTCAACTTCATTAAACATTTTCTTAGGGATAATCAATACCCAAAAAATTTTATTGAAAAAACAATATTAAATTTAGAGAGAAAAATGACTAACCAAAATCGTAATAATGATCAGGAACAACCAACAAACCGTCAAGAACAACCAAATTTGTTGAATGTAATTCCTTATGTTAATGGCCTTTCAGAAAAAATAAGAAGAATCGGTTCGAAGTTCAACATACGAACTGTTTTTAAAACGCAAAATGATTTAAGATCTAACTTAACAAAAACTAAACCTTTGAACGAAAAACAAAAATCAAAAAATTGTATTTACAACATACCCTGTATTTGTGGTAAAACTTATACAGGTGAAACGTCCAGACCTCTAGAAATAAGAAAACGCGAACATAAAAATAATATTAAAAATAGAGAAATTAATCGATCACAAATCGCAGATCACATTTGTTCTAATACGGGAGACCACATGATGGATTGGGACAACACTAAAATTTTAATGACAGAACCAGACCATTTTAAACGAAAAATTAAAGAGTCTACGTGTATTCTATTAGATCAAGATAATAATTTGGCAAATTGTTCGATAGGAATAGATCATATTTGGATCAATTTACTAAAGAAGGAACTGTCATCCGGTAATTTCAAAATTAAATGAATCAACGTTTCTGTGCAGTCTCTGTTTCTGTGTGTTGACAATTAATGTCAGACAAAAAGCGACAATTCAGAAGATTTTCAAAAGTAGATTTTTTCGTCTGATGAAGGAGTCTGATATAGACTCCGAAACGTTACAAAGAATTATAATTTCAACGTTATTTATTTTGAGTTCATTGTCAGGCAACAATTTTTTCTAGTTAATTTGCTCCTGACAAATTAGTGCAAGAATTTACGCAGGAGCAAATCGTTGATTTCATTTTTAATTGATTTTGTTTCAGAGATTGGGAGTGAAAACCCTAAAAAGTTTATGAAGAGATCTCCCTTTCTGTACCTCTAATCGTTTCATTATGAAAGTTGTAGATAATAAAACTCTATACAACTTTTGTCTAAGTCAATTTTTCATACCCTTAACCGTTTTCGAGCTAGAGGGTGATAAAGCCGTAGAGCTTAGCCACACATGCGAAAAGCCAAGATCAATGTAGAAACCCAGTCTAATGTATATGCATTCATCGCCATATATCTCAAAAACGTACAGGCGTAGAAGAAATTGCTTCGGACAAAATTGATAGGAAAAGTTATTATCTACAACTGTTTTAATAGGTGCTTTCGTTTGCATAAAAAGTGTAGCACTTTTCTACACTCGAGTTGATTTACACCAGTGTAGAGGATGTGTAGTTTATGTACACATTGTCAAAAGGAGATGTAGATAAACTACACCTCCTCTACACTGGTATAAATTCAATCAGCAAACGAATACTAAAATCGAGTGTAGAAAAGTGCTACACTTTTTATGCAAACGAAAGGACCTAATGAATGCGAAAACAATTTAGAGCCCAGGAGAGAAGATAATTCATAAAAACTGGTTTTTGTCTTCTTTATGGCCAATTTTTATTGTTTTGGCTTTCGGCTTACTGAAACTGAAACTTTTTCTGTTATTCCTGAATCATGAGCTTCAAATTGAAACAAAAAGCCACCGCGTTCGGGAATGTACGTTTTTTTTGCAAGTTTGGCGCGCATTTTCGTCACGCTTAAATTGTCACATTAAGAAAGTATATACCTTTCAACATGTAATTAACCACATATATTTTAACCTGACACGCTCGAGTATGTACAATAATCGTTTTTTTTACGATTCTGACAGGCTGTCCTAGACAATTCCTTCTATATAAAGGTCTAATTTTTGGTATAAAAGTATATACTTTCCAACATGTAATTAACCATATATTTTAACCTGACACGCTCGAGTATGTACAATGATCGTTTTTTTTTTCGATTCTGACAGGCTGTCCTAGACAATTCCTTCTTATACAGGTCTAATTTTTGGTATAAAAGTATATACTTTTCAACATGTTATTAACCACATATATTTTAACCTGGCACTCTCGAGTATGTACAATGATCGTTTTTTTTTACTATTCTGACAGGTTATCCTAGACGATTTCTCCTATATACAGGTCTAATTTTTAGTAGAGGTACTCTACAGGGTCCCCTCTTGGGCTCCCCAACTACTTGATTACAGATAATAATTATAATATAACAGTCTGAAGCCGAATCTACAGAAATGAACGTGAAAAATAATTACAGAACCTTATATTATGTAGAAGGTGGAGACGATTCGCCCTGTATAGGAGTGGTTTCCAGTGAGTAAAAGGATAATTTGTAATTTTTCCCGTTGATTGGTTTAATTTCGAAAAGTGCTAATGAAGCTGATTTATACGATGATCTTGTTGGATTGCGGTGAGAGTGAAATTGCTACAAGTTGAGAATGTTGTCGTGAAAGATTCTACAAGATCTTGGGTTGAACTTGATTCGGAACTGTGGAAGTAAAAGTTGAATCGACAGGGTCGAATTATGGTTCAGCTGACAACTGAACGAAATCCAAAATTTCACCTCAACTGAAGAAGGTACATGATTGTCCCTAAGATAAGTTCTCAAACCACTAAACGTATGAATTGTTACCCTTTGGTGGGCGTCTGGCAGCAATGCATTCAAACAATCTTTCTTGTGGGTTAAAATTGAATCAAGATTATCGCAGGGTAGTCCAAATCACCAATAGCAAGGTTGGATGGCCGTTAAGAGGTATTATGGATCTTGATTCCACAACAATTCGACACGAACATGTCGCCTTGAACCTGTGTTGAAACGCCTGCAAAATTGTGACAATGGTGTTCATATCAAGTTTTTGAGGATTTTTCTCTTCGTTTACACGGACCTATAAAGACCATAGACTATATAGAGAGAAAGAAAGTTTTTATATAAAAGTTATTCCTTTTTTAACACCTCAGAACATTTCCTCGAAATTCTTCAGTTTTCTCGATATGATACCCATCACTTTCCAAGAATCCTAAAACTACGGCCCTGTCCGCAAACGATGCGGAGAAAGTACCGAGTCCAGTATTCTCATCGGTGACGTCATCGACGCGAATATCAATCCAATTCTTTATGAGTTTATGGCCCTCGGCAAGCCGATTAACCGGAACGACAAATCTCTTGCCTTTTAAACAACTGATCACGTGCGCCAGCACTTTCCCTCTCGCCAGCCCGGCATGAGAGTTCTCAGAGTTCGTGTCCATTTCCTGTCCAATGCGGATGACGAAGGTGTTGCTTCCAGTGACGATACTATTGCCCGAACTTGGAACGCTGCTTTTTTTCAAGGACATTCGACTTCTGAGTACTATGTAGTCTACTGATGACTTATCTCGTACAGATCAACCAGTATTTATCGTTTCAAACCTTGTCGCTTCTTTTCCCACTGTGGGTTCAGTATGTCGTTTGAACTACTTCTCACTTGACCTAGAATGCACTTGGACTTTGCAACTACTGATTGTTTTAACTACCGCCCTTTGGAATCAACCGATAGTAGAAGTAGAACTACCGGCAACCTAAATCTACCTGCAGAAATATATCCTTAGTATTGAAGAGTCAAAAAAGTGGATCTACCTCGAAGGCAGATCTCCTCAAGGCGAGAATAGATTAGAGAAAAAAAAATTAATCGCATTGTCAGAAATAATCATGGTCATCCCCATAAAGTGATTCATAACCTAAAATCGTCCAGGTGAAAGTTGTCTCATATCTTCATCTCCGAGATCGATACAAGTGCGCTTGTTTTCTAATTTCTCCACACAATCGCATCAGTTAAGAAAGGTACTGAAGAACTGGATGAGATACGAGTAAACCTGTACAACTCAAATTATTACTCCGGCGCACCCTCGCACACGCTTCAGAGCAGCGTTTCGGAGAAATCAAGATAAAAATTGGGTTTATGCAAATGGCTTCGATGGATGAGGCGGATAGCTTAACGAGGACAAGCGAAAGTGGAAATATAAACAATATTTCTTATCACGCTTGGATCGTGAACTCTTCATAATCGGATCTTATTGGCATGGGAGATCTCACGTTCAAATAGCTCAGCTGTTCTTAACGGCATTCAGCAAAAGCCACGAACTTAGAGAGTTGAAGTGCGCACAGAACGTTAGCCTGAACGTAAACGTTAACGTGACAAATAACGTCAAATATAACGTTTACGTGTTGTAATGAAATTTGAGTTGAAGTGCTGCTATCACGAAATGTCAGACGTTGAACATAACCTATCAATTTGGATTTTGATTTAGTTTTGCTGGAACTCCCTTTTGTCTAATATCATTGAGTTTAATACTCAATGCTAATATTGAGCCTCGACATATTTGGAATATTGATGTTCTAATGATTATATGCATAATAAAGAGAATTTTCAACTTGGAAGTATTTTATTATCAATGAAATGTTTAAGTGTTAGCCTTAAGTTGAATACTCAAAGGTGTTAGAGTCTGTTAGAGACATGAGAATCGCAGTGGAGTTTCAGCATTTCCTTACTGAATGTAATCTGATAACGAAGTTTCAAAACTTAATCCTTTTGATAACTTTAAAATCAATGCTGATTTCCTATAACTTTTCATTAATTATGAGAAAATACATGGGAAATGTAAACAATGACCGTTTGAGGTTATTGAGAATTGCATTCAACAGTCAATATTCGGCCATTCGCAAGTCATCGGTGCTACTCGTTTAACGTTCGGTTAACGTACGTCGATGTTTAAAGTATACGTGGGAGACCGCTAGTTCACGTAGAAGGCCTACGTGAACTAGCGGTCTGACGCTAACGTTAACGTTAAAAACTGACGAATGAGCATGCGTAGATGTCAATTACATATAACGTTAACGTTTACGTTCATGGCAGCACTTCAACTCTCTTATATCTACCGTGAAGTTTTTTCATTTGTTATACCGGGTGGCCCACTCCAGACACAGCGCTCATTTTGAGGGAGTGAATAAAGATATTTTGAAAATATTTTCTTGAGGTGTGTGTAGGGTGTTCAAAAGCAAAATTTAAAAATATTGTCATATACCGGGTGTCCCAGAGCTTTTAGGCCAGCAGATATCTCAGTTACCTGCGGAAAAAAAAAATTGAAAAAAATACTTGTCGTAGGAGACCATACGCTCTTTCATGCAGCATAGCAAAATCCACCCCCTGACAAACAACCCCCGAGAAACCACCCCTAACTTTTGTTTTTCAAATGGCACCCCCATGTTTGTTTGGCTTCAACTGACAGCTCTTTTTAATTCTCAATCAATGATATATCATAATATGTAGTTGTAAAGATAGTCACTCGATAAAATTGAATTCGTTAGTGGGTACTGTTAATTGGACTGATCGAATTAGTCCACATTGTAGAGACAAGAAAAAGTGGATGTTGAAAAATAAGAGTCAATAAAATGTTAGATGTAACACTCTGTATTTGACCTCAAAAATGGAATGGCAAGCTCAAATTATGATGATTTTCTTCAGATCACTTTATACCTTAGAAGGACCATTCACGAGATAATGGCGAATATGGTTTACTAGTTTTGAATTAAAAATCGAAAATTGCTCAGAAACTATCAGGTTTAAATGTAGGAAAATTTTATGAAGATAGTTTCGAAATTAATTTTTACGTTCAACGAGATATAGAAATAATATTTGAAATAAGAAAGTTTCCGACGATTATTTGTAGCTGATGTTTGAGAATTAATTATGATCACCCTGTATATTCCAGAGTTGAAATTTTCTTTTATATGTAGGAGTAGCCAACTTGTCTGCTCGAAAAAATTCTGCCTGTATCGCTGGCGTAACTAGTTTCTTCCTTAATTGTTATTATCTCGTAAAAGGTGCTTCTGAGCTCTAAAGTTATCTGAAGAAACTTCTCATAACTTGAGCTTGCCATTCCATTTTTGGGGTCCAATATAGGGTGTTACATTTAAAAAAGTGAAACTTTGGTCTATATCTTTGTTTTCGAACATCCTGTATATATGACAATAATTTTAAATAGTGTTTTGCGACATCCTACACACACCACAAAAAAAGATTTTCTATCTTCATTTAATCACTCAAAATGAGCGCCGCGTCTGGGGTGAACCAGCCGGTATAGTATAAAAACTGAGCTTATTGTTTTTATGTTATCTACTTACCAGGGATCATCATTGGTGAATTTTGTTGCTCTTCTCAAGAATTCGAGCGAGGTGGCAGTCAGCACCTCCTAATACAGCTGTCCATAAAATAGAATCACTGTAGCTCCTCACACAGATTAGATTTCTTCAAGAAATCATGGAAGTGAATTATGAGGTTTTAATCTTCTCATCAGCCTTCCGTTGCTTATCTCTATTTTATATTTAACTTGATCTTTTGATTTTCCTACGCTCATAGAGTTGTGTCTTCGAAAAAATCCTTAATAACTGGAAACAAACCGATCTCTGGTGCCGTTTCAAGGTTACCAAATGTATAGTCAATTGAACTGCTAACACATTTATCCACTTTAATGCCTTTCTGCGATACATCTACCCAAGTAATCCCTAACATTAACATATTGCAACGCCTATTCTGGGTATATATACAATGAGAACTGCATACGAACATGTTATTAAATCGCATTTTTGTAGAGTCCGTTCCACCGCACTGGGTCAATGCTATTCCACGTTTCTCCAAGTTTACCTTGGTAAAATCATCGCAGAATCTTTTCTTTTCCAATTGTCTACGTATTCATTAGACGATTCTCTCTGCCTCTTGCGTAAAACCGAAGATATATTATTTACATGATAATGCTTTTCATGGTAGTTGGTAACGGTTCTCTGTTTCAATTGAAAATTTTTACGACGTTCATTGTTAGATAACTGGAGCGATTTTGATCGATTCGAAGCACAAATCCGATGATATGTTTCGAAATCGCTTCTCTCACGATCTATGGTCCGTTAACGTCAAAAATTGGGCGCACGATCATAGAACCGTGTATTTATATACGATACGTTGGGGTGCGTTCCGCTTCAGCGAAAGTACATTTTTTATGTAAATAAGAGAAAATGATAGAAGTTACTCAATCCTTCTCACCGTCAGCGTAAGTTGGAGGTAAATATCTCAGAAATGGAGTTCCTCTACTACCCCATCTGGGATGTCTGATGTTGTTGCATTCCCCGTTTGGTCTCCTGTATTTTCCCGGTGGACAAGGTATAGGATCTTGTTGTGCACATGTGTTCTTTTGTTTTCCATTAATTCTAACTTCCTCTTCTATCTTCAACGCGGTTTGTACGCCAAGTTTTAGCTCTTCTGGAACGTCCTTAGTGTACTGGCTGATGTTGAAAGACGAGTCTGCCAAGGACGATGTCAAAGATAAAAAGGCAAAGAGGGTTAACGTCAAATGTCTGAAAGCAGAAGAGAAGTGTTATTAAGGAAACATCAATATTTTTATTCGGACTCATCAAAACACGATGTAAAGTTGTATGGTCGAAGTTTCATCATCCAATCCTAATGGATCATCGATGTACATAAAAAACACATTTTAAGGTGCGTAAACATAAAAATAAGGAACTTGAAGAGTCGAGTAGCAGAAGATGGGCACATCCTTGACTTTTACCATCTTCAGCGCGATAATCTAACGCTAAAATTATACGCTCTGTCACAATAGCCTTGAATATTCAATAGTCAATAAATTCCTCAACCGATTGGTAATTTGAAGACGGCATCCTCATTCTCAGCCTCCGTTTATTTCGTGTAATAAAAAAACTGACATTACTTTATTGTTCCCGCCATCTTTTAAATGTCTGTTAATTGTTTTCTTCGAAATGAAGATGTATATTAGCTTAATGAGATTTTCTGAAAATGGAAGTTTGAGAAAGGAAAACAACTACTATAGACATCATGATGGAATTCCTTCCATATTGTTCATCAATTTCAACGTGAAATTAACCTTTTTTCAACTTGAAGAAATTTAACGGAAATACGAAACTAGAAGGAAACTTTGGTTGATGCACTAGCTAAAAGTTGGTAAATTAGATCTACTAATTAAAGAAGAAGTAAAATATTAACAAATTGTGATAATTTGAGGGAAACGCGTTTATCCCGGGAGGAAACTGTATCGTTTCCACGTTTTTCATACACGTAATGAAATTCTGGAAAGTTTTTTGGTTTTTGTCATATCTCACGATTCTCACGGCAGAGAAAGTGCAGGTTGTTGGTACCTCTAGATGTTCATTTATCACGAGAGGTGATGGGATTTCGCGGTTTCCTATAGTATAACTTGCAGATTGACGAAATCGGAAGAAGAAGGCGATCTGCTCTGAAAACAATGACGAGGATGACAAAAATGAAAGCGGAAAACCCTGAAGATGTTTCAACTACTGTTAGGTACTCGTGGAGAATCATTGATTTACCTTTCAGGTCTCAAGTTTAAAGGTTTATAACCATTAGAATTTCTTTAATGAGCTTACTGGCCTACCAGTTAAAAAGTAAATAGGAGCTCTTCCAAACCGAATCTACCCCACATTAATACGCGTCGGTTGTCTGAAAAAATACGCTCAAAATGCATATCTATACTCCATTCACTTTTATTTTAGCACTCAGTTGGCCATGAGAATTTGACGCATTTCACTCTGTAAGTACTAAAATGTGGGGTTATGACGCTTTATTTGCATGGTCTTGTTCTTTTCTATGTTTTACAAAAACTCACGCTGCGTCACCTCACTAACCTGCGTTTCTATATTCGCGCCTGGCCTTATAGATGCTCATGGAGTTATCCTAATTGATGATAGAAAAATTCTCGAAAGATGGAAGAAGCATTACTCTAAGGTCTTGAATCAAAATAACGATTCGGATTCATCTATTTTAGACCGGCTCCCAGCGTATAGTCCGATGACATCGCTTGATGAAGAAATCTCAATGTTGGAAAATGCGATAAAAAATATGAAAAATAATACCAGGTCTAGACGGTGTTCTAGTGGAGATATTCGAAGCCCTGGATAAAGACATTGTACATTGTTAATAGTCTCCTAACACTTTTTCGCAAGATCTGGGAACAAGGAGATGTGCCACAAGACTTCAGAGAAGCTGCATCAAACTCTATACGGACGAAAGCGATACGTCAAATTGCAACAATTACAGGGGCATATCGTTGCTTAGTGTGGGCGGTAAAAGTCTCTCGAAGATTATGGCTAATCGTCTGAAACGCAACAACGTCATATGAGACAAATAATGCACATCAGATGGTTCCACAAAGTTTCAAATGAAGTCTTGCAGCGGGTGAGTTGTATATCAATTGAGACTCAAGTAACGAGGGCCCGACTCAGATGGAGCGGCCACATTCTGAGGATGCAAGACACAAGCCTTCCCAAAATAGCTCTCTCTGTATGTCGAATTAACAGAGGGAGTTCGGAAACCAGGAGGCCAGTATAGGCCGTTTGAAGATATACTGCATCAACCTCTAAAATCAGTTCATGCCAATCATGACTGGGAAAAACTAGCGTTAGACAGATCACAGTGGAGTTCTTTTTTGGTCCACCGTTATAATATAATGGAGACTCGAGAAGACTACAGCGGCGGCCAGATCTGGTTGGTGACTACTGACTATCTATGCCCGGAGTGTGCAAGTATCTGTAGGTCATGGTTGGGTCTCTTCACTCACAGGAGGGCATTCACTAACGTGACCATTCATTTTCTGACTCAAAACGGGACACTGGTTTATTTGGGTCAATATATATGTATATATAACGGGTATTCAATGAAATTTTTTTTTTATTTATTCACAGAAAATGAATTATCAGGTATTACAAATAAAAATATTTCCCTAATGTTTAGTTGTATTTATATTTATCAGGGGAACAAATTTCCTTCAATACTGCTTGTGATGATTCTGCTCGTGATTTTGTAAGAGTGGAACTCTTGGCACGTTTTTTTTATATTCACCTTAGTTATCAACATCGTCTTTAGAACTGGAATTTGCACAGAGACTAGACTCCCTTTCCTAATCTAAGAGAATTTGTAACTGGGTATTTTCAGATGTCCACAATTTGTTCATCATAGAAAATACTCTTTTTACTGGAGCATTTGATGCCGGCAAACAAAAAAAATATTCAATTAAAATACTAAAGTTCTCATGCCGAAGATTGTTGGTGTGAAAATGTTTGGATACTTCCAACCAACGAGTTTCCTTGAAAACATTTAAATTATTCCATTCGATTATTTTTTGCTCTGTGATGTACATAGTTTGAAATCAATGAAAATACGCCAAAAACTTCTGAATCTTTATTAGAGTCAATATATTCCTTCTCAATTAATATATCCAGAGGTTTTTGAACATCTTCCAGGAGGGTATTTTTTTTAAATCTACCCAATAAAATATCTCCATTTTTTTGGTAAGGAAACGAGTCCACTGCTCCAAATATTTACCGGCCAGCTCTTTAATTTTAGCGCTGTTTTCGAAAACGGGACAATTTTGCGTCCCGGAGTTCAGTTCGGGGACACCGGGACATTGTATAAAGACCACTTTATACAATGACCGAGACAAGCAATCAAAAAAAGGGACAGTCCCGTTCATAACGGGACGTCTGGTCACGTTAGCATACACTCGCAAGTAGCCCTAAGAAATTAGAAATTTGAAGGCACTGATAGTTTTGTCTTTTTGTAGATTTATTCTCGGTAACGGAATACAGCAATGGATGAAAGAATGAATTGGGTTTTGAATCAGCGCTATGTTGTTCGATCTACGGTGTAAAAGATTCAGAAATTACGTATTTTATCACTTTGTCGAATCACTTAGGAAAATATGAGGTCGAAAATATGTGACGAACATAATTGACGTTTATAAAAACTGACTAAAGGCATACCAAATCTAGTTATTGACATCAGACATGAAAAACACAAGAAATCAGTTTTAAAATATATTCATCTTCACTATGGAAGAAAATTTAATTATTGACACATAATATGCAATAGCTTGGTTAGAGTTAATGCTGGTTATATTCTGTGGCTAAAGGTTGGAGACTTTACATCAGTTAAAGATATCCGAAAAATAAACCCTCAGATTAAATGCATCTGATGGAGCAGTAGGAAATGGGTACCTCTAGAAGGAATTAACGGATAATTACAAGTATGTTAAATTCTTCAACAAAAAATCATCTTGCGCCAATGGAAATCAAAATAATTGAAGGAAGTTTCAAGGCAAGGGGAACTTCACTTTTAAACAAAAATTTCACATTAATTAACAATTAACCTCACAACTGGCTAGTATTTATGGCTGTTTAAAACTTTGATATAATAATAATTACCTATATATTTATTGATTCCTTAAGACATTTACAATGTATGGGACAAGTCAAATGAAAAATAGAAAAATTTATTTTCTGGAACCCATTCTACGATGACATTGATCGAAAATTCTGTAGTAACTTGCATTCGTTCACCCTAAAATATAATTCTCAAATGCTACCACTTTTTTGGTTCTCCTAATAGAAAAAAATTCTTTGTCATCCTCTTCCTTCACAATTGTGGAGACATTCAGCTAAAATATAAGTCGTTTAGATTCAGATAAAACAAATAAATTCACTAACATTGAATATGTTCGCCACCGTCTGATATATTGTAGATATTAGAATATTAGGGTTACCTACCATTTGAATGAGCACACCTGAACACTAAATATCTTAACACAGAACGATTCAATATTTATTGTTTAATTCGGAAGCACTTTTTCAAAAAATTGCTATTCGGTTGGGGGACTATCATGCAGTTAAATTTATATTGCAAACGATAAAAACAAATTTTCGATATCAAACAATCCGGATATGAGACGGAGCTAGTGATATATTCAACTGGTTCAACAAACCCCAATCTATTCCCAAATCATTCATAAGACTGATGAGTGAACTCATTGTATAAGATGCGCAATTCTCATTGATATCCTTTCAAGAAGCCTTCGTGCTTGAAGACAATAAATAATGAACATTATAACCCTTGGACATTATTAACCCAAATTCCGTAGCAGAAAACGAAAGGATTCTTCTGCATAGCAAATAGAGAAAATGCAAATGTCCTCGGGTACAGATGCATATTACCAACGGTTAGTAGAATTATGCAATGTTGTACGCTAATTGAATGAACAAATAACGTTGTTTGATGGATGAGCCATGGAATCTAAGGAGCAAGAAAAAACGGAAAATTATCGTATTAATCTTTCAAATTGTTTGGCATAGGAAAAATATTACTAGGAGTTTTTATGTGATCGTAAATTCCTTTATCGATATTCCTTTTCAGATGGTCATTGAATCACAATTCAAACCTAACCCAAACTAATCTAACTTTTGCCTAACCTGTGCGAATCGAACCTAACCTAACAACAGAAGGTTATGCTACTCAGATCGAATTGTCAAGAACTATGCACAGATCTATTTAGAAATTGGCATTATGCACCAACGAAAAGAGACGACGTCTCTCATTCCATAAAGTCATCTTGCGCAACTATAGATCACTTTTCCAATTAAAAAATTAATTTCTTGAACATTCAACTGATAGGTACAAATAGAAACTGGTTCGCTCCTGATTTGAATCAAGGAGTCGATGTGATTTAAACGATCTCTTAGGCGTTGTAAGTTGACATCGTTAGCAGATCAAGGTTGAACATGGGTTTTTTAGTTTGACCCGTTTCTGTCCGAACGTTCTGAAAAAGACAATCTGCTAGTGAGTTTATGCATAATAAACTGATAAAATGATTCGGATTCGCTTTTTGACTTTTTTCTTTATTGTTGTTAGTAAATTCATTGTGGAACTTTGTTAACTTCAGGTGAAATCTGTATTAAAAACACAAGACTACTGAATTATTCCCAAGTCCGATAATCAACATGAATCATGTCAAGCTGGTATAGGAGTACCTATACCGCACATATCAACACAAAATGAATCACAAAATCATTCGTGGTTTTCTCAAATACCTAACAAAAAATGAAAATTCTCAAATTGAGATATTGAACTGAGCTCCTTGTAATATAACTATCAGTAATTAACAGTTAAGTAGCTGCGGCGGTCATTCATTGATTGTTTGTTAATGAGCATTGTTTATAAACAATGAGAAAGTTTTCAGAATCATAGAATGAATTTATGTATCTCGAAATTTATGGACATGCGGATTTCAAAGCCGGTTCTCAGAAATCATTATTGAAATTTGTAGCGACTACGATGATTTCAGGACGAGTTCCGATATTACTGGCCGCATTCGAATAACAATATATATCTGGAACGACTGGCAGAAAGCCATAGAATATGTTGGGTATATTCATTCTGCTTTGCAAGACTCAATTATGGACATTTAAAAAAAATGCGCCTTTTTTCAAAGAGCCATCAGGATGCAAACTGGGAATTTGCATTCAAATACCCATTTATTCGTCATAACAATAACATAATTATTAATCTTCTGATAGAAATCGACTTCAATGTGAATTACCTACAACAACGGTGATGGTCTTTTGAGAAATTGGGAAAGGTAGGTACCTAAATTCCAAAACTTATCAACTTTCTCGACCAAAATAATGTGAAAGACAAATAGATTAAAATATTAATAAGCAGATTGAAGAATGAAGAAATCGAAGCAACTGAGTATGGAATTAAAGACATGTGAACTACTGTGTGTGCAGCGTATTAATTACTAATTGCTAATTTTGATAGTTCGAGAAAAATTGATTCTAAAATTTCATATCAAATGATCGATGAGCGGGCTTAAAACAATTTTTTTTCATAATATAATAAAATCTCAGTTTATGCTCATGCATAATGTATCCATACCTATTTCATTATTCCATAAAGCCGGAATTATATTTATTTCGTTCTCAACAATAATACGTATATATTCATTTCTGGATGGTCGAGATACGACACTTCTATGGGCCCATGCATGGGTACCTAGCCAACTACCAGGCTGATCAGAAAGTATATGGCTGGAAAGTAAATCAACACGAAATTAACTATTCGAGATTCACAAAGAGCATTTTTTACCTGTGAAGGACGGCTCAAAAATATTTTGAATTCCAAAAAGATATCTATCTAACCCTTTCTATATGCAATTGGTGAGGATATCACAGAAATTCAAGAAGTAGGTATACGGTATACAAGTGTACTTTGATGGAATTCGATATAAATTTTTCTATGTCATAAGGATATCTGTTCAAAAATGTTTATTTCTTCGGGCAGAACTATATAATTTGTGAAAATCGAGAGAGAGAGAGAGAGGAGGTAAATTTTGTGGATCGAAAATATAGATCTTTATTTCTACTTTCGAATGTGCACTTTCTTCCACTTTTCTACTATTAAGACCAATAGAAAAATCTTGGTCTATTCTGATCATTGTCAATTCAACCATTTTTATTCAAATAAGTATGCAACTCATCAATATCAATCGTTCAAAATATATAATATTATACCGGAAAAACATTAAGGCCCGGTTGTTCAATTCGTGTAAATCCTGGATTAATTTTGACATTTCCGTTCAAATCTGTCACGTTAATCCAGGATCAACTTTAATCTCGGTTTAAACCAGAATTGAACAACCCAAAGTTTTGTCATCATAATTCAAGCTATTTGAACAAAGTATAAAATTCAACTTTTTTTTTCAACCTTAAAAAAAAAATTCAGAGGGGGTTCAATTTTAAATAACTCACACTGCATAGCATGCTTTCAGATTGATGTTCGTTGGCATCATATTGTATTCGAGCATTGAATCAATGCGTCGCGTCGGGTTGGTTGGGTAATGTTGACATGGTCATAACTTAATTTTCGGGTTATCGAATCAATGTGCTGAACTCACACTTTATTCATTTGACAGTTCGAGAAACATTGATATCATCAATATCCTAGAGTCACTAATATTGTTACTGCTGTTGATGGTTCGATATACTCATGAAATTAAATTGTTGGTCATTAATACAATATATACCAGTCACGTATTCTGCCGTTGAAAGAAATGCCCCTCATGGATTGATATAAGGTTTTGAACATCAGATAATCAATAACAGTAGGTAGGTACCTACATCATAGCAATGATCTGAAGCATCGGCTGAAAGAAAATGTTCAAATACATTGTAGTAATTATGTTGTTTATAATATTTACGTACATGATTCGTTCTCTTCAAATTAATATTGAAATGATGTGGCCAATACTTGATGAAAATCCATTACATATTCAACTTGAAACAGATTATACGATTTTCACAAAATGAGTTTTTAAATCATGACACGAATGGATTTTCATTAAGTATTGGCCACATCAATATAATATTTGAAGGAAGCTGATATTTCAAGTAACCCTCACCTACCTGAAGATGCTATTGTGCTAGCGAAACACGTGTCGTGGTAAAAAAACTCATTTTGTGAAAATCGTATTTTTCGTTCTGTGTCATAATGGATTTCTCAGCGTTTAAACATCCGTAAATTATATTAGAACCATATAAAATCCTCATTGGGAGAAAGCGAAACAATCCAATCCGTTTTTTATGATCTATGTTATCGTATTCTTTCGTCTATTCCAAAAGGTAATCGATTCATACATCAAACTGGTTTCATCGAAAGCGAACGAGAGCGATTTATAAATTATTGAAAGATGGGTAATGTTATGCAATGAATTATTACCAATGTTATATGAAATGGTGAGCCTAAAGGAAAACATAAAATGTAGGATTAGGGGGGAACAGTTTGAAACAGATAGAATATGGTTAGATTATGCGACAATAAAAATATATAATATCAAATCATCGGAATGAAACAATTAATGAGTTTACTTCGAACAACTTCTCTTTTGAGTTTGGCCTTAGCCACTATTGCATCAGGGAAGGGTGAAACTTAAGAACTTAAAGTTCAACAAATTATTACCGGTCACATTTAATCTCGTCAATAAAAACTTTATGCCTATAATTAACTGACTCTGAGATCACTGGCACATAATTGCATTCTGCATCTAGATGACTGTCCGCCTTATAGCTCCGTCTACAAAAATAATAATATGTAAGTATTATTACTTTTCTATTCGATAGTTTCCATAGCCGTAGGAGGATTTTATTCTATCGCCATAAATTGATATCAAGTTTGATGATCGACTGTATATTTATACTTATTTTTTAAGTAGGTACATGGAAGAGTTAAGAGAGGAAAACCAGCTGATTCCGGGGTTTGGGAAATCGCTATCTCTGAGCGAACAGTTGCATATTGGGGGACGCGAAAGACGGATAACCGGAGCGTGTCCAGCAAATACTCCCGACCCGGTTGCCATAAGGGAAATAAAAAAAAGCATCAGAAATTCGAGATTTTTAACGTTCACCAAACGCAAATGTTAACACATCTGTGTTTGATAAAACTGACAATAGTGAGGTTAGCACCGATCACAGACAGGTATGGGGAGTACCAATTCAACCGTTTGAAGGGAGAGCGAGGGCCGTAGGACCGAGCTCGGTCGAAGGGTCAATTGGCCCCCAAAGGTGGATCTACCGAAAAGGTTAATATACCTACCAAAAAGGTAGAACTGTTACTATAAAGAACATATTATCAAGAGCAGAAATACGGAAGACGATCGCTTAAGAAAGGCTAAAATAGTAGGCAATGAATTTTTTAGTACCCACATACTGGCACCTACTGGTAAACTCAAAAAACGTCCTCTAGAGCCCCCACAATGTAAATCCCTGATACGCCTATGGCTATCACTCCGAAACGCCGGGTCCACACTCCACAGATTGATATGGGGCGAATTCAGGTGCCGGATGTGCTCATCAATTGTCGACTTCGAATTTCGGAAGAGAAAGTGGAAAGTCCCAAGGACGCACATAAACATATAATGAAACAATTATATGTGCCAGTTCGCTCACCTGCTCAAATTGTTCATCGAATACGCTTTACTTGCATTTCTTCGACTCTCTTGGAGTTTCGCCTCATTAGTCAGTTTGTCTCGTGTAATTTGTTCGTTACAGAAGTTCACAGTTGGTTCTCATTGTCATAAGACTATCTGCCTGGTTAAAGAAGTCGAATATTATAAATATTTTCGTTAACGTATTCTTGCACTTCGATTGGCAACGTGGGGCTGCGTTACTATGGTGATAAGTGATAACCACAGAAAAGAGAAACTTCGGGCCTCTTCTCTATTGGCCTGGCTTGGCTTTTCATGAAAATCCACAACGTTGCCAAAGTGATGATTCTGTTCGCCCTTACTTCACCTACAACTTTTAGAACTGAATTTACTCTTATATTCCTAAATCTTTATCAAGGTGGCAGTCAGCTTTCTCTTCTTTCAAGAAAATTTCACAATCGTCATATCCTCAAGATAACCAAATACTTTTATAACTGGGACATTTGACTCGAATGATTTTGGTACTTCATCGAGCTCTGTTGAAACTATAAATCGACACGTAAACAAAGTTCAAGATCACCGAATACAATGCGAGAAGAGAATGAAGGAATCATCGAAATAATACCCGCAACGCTCGAGAGGAAACTTTTGTGTTATTCGTATCTTACAATCTGAGGATTTCGCGGACTTGTTTGACCTCTACGGGCAATTTGATTCACATTATTCCGGATAAATCCGGGTTCAAATTTGATCGATCCGGGTGTAGGATCCTGTTAACAGAGCGTACTCTGTTAACAGGATCTTCTGTGGGGAAAAAAGAGAATTTTCTTGGTACATCATTATGTTTCAGATATGGTCTATATTCATAAAACTAACCTATAAATACTTATCTGTAAAAACAAGATTGCTCGAACAAAATTATTAGCGTAAAACTGCGACGTAAATGTACATGGGGGTACCCAGGAAGTGGACAAATTAGAAATTCAATCGTTGGGAAATATGGCGATATGTGTGTAAGCAGATAGGTCAGTTGCGTAACCTGAAACCTACATAGATCGTATTTGATAGCACCGAATTTTTGTGGTTTATTCTTTGGATTGGTCAATGCAACGATGTTCACTGGAATTTTGATTGACCACAGCAAATTAATGTGTGTTTGTTGTTTTGAAAAAAAAAATTTGAATTGAAATAAGGGTATTATTAAAAAAATATTTTATGCGGATTTGATGATTTCACGTGGTTTTTACAGAATTGGTCTAGTCTTGATTTGAAGCGGTTAGCTTCACTTATGTTAGCATTAGCATATTATTACATAATTCTGATTATTCATTCTGACAATAGATATCATACCGTGAACGGTGCTAATTTGTGTCTAATAGCAATATTTGTGGAATGTTGGTCACAGGAAATATTGTGAATATACAAAAGCTATTGTGAATAACGCTATGAAGCTTACGATTATGATGGACAATTCCTTATACCAAAGAATGACATGATTGAAAACTCAACCTAATTCAAAACCAACATCAAATATGAATCAATGACAAATTGATTAAATCCAATAAGATTTTTAGATCACATGAAGTTTTGAATGAGCTCCAGGTCGCAAATGCCTTTAAAAGGTGCTGTTGATTTGAATTACGGTACATTGAAAGCAAAGTAATCATAATAATCTTTGATTGAAAGATTGAAGCCCTCTTGAACCTTCACAACTACCAGTAGCTAGAACTACCGCTAATTGTAACTAACTGGCGTTAGAACTACAGGTGCATAAATCTGAATCTGTTAGAAACCTTTCAGATTGAAAAATCCAAATGGTGACTTCATCTGAAAGTTTCAGATGAATTAGAAAGTTTCCCAGCTCACAACAGGTCTCGGCCTCTTCGGACTGAAATTTTTCCCGGCGTAATAAATCAAACACCAATAGGAATAATTATATGGATGTCCTTTCCTGTTAGATGACGAAATAAAAAAAGGAAAGTACATTACTATTTTTGGATCGTCGAGTGTCAGTGCCTACTCTCATTTTCACTGTCGAGAAATAGATAAACAAACAAGCCTGAAGTACTTTCGCTTACGATTTTACAAACAATTCAAACGCGCTCGCAAACAAACCGAAAAAAGTGGGTTAAGTGTCTGAGGAAGTTGATCTCAAGAGATGTTTTAAAAACAATTTTCACCCTCGAACACCAACGACTGTAAATGACTAATGTGAAAAAACACCTGGCCTTATCGAAACTCCAATTTACCTAATCATTTTCGCCATCATCAAGGGCATTTCAATCTTCTTGGATGCCGATGAAATGACGTCAGATTGAGTATCAACTGACTCACAAAATTCTTGTTAATCTGGTAATGATACCTAGTCGTGGAATCAAGGATTGAATGTGAAGTGCACGTCCGAAGTGTAAACATCAGTTTCATTAATCGTTAAAATACGCTTTTAGAGACTATCTTGAATTCGGATGATTGTTTAAGATCGTATTTATTTTAACGAACATACGGAATTTTCGATCTGCAGGCGCTCACACAAGAGATTTTCATTTTAAGATGACACTTTAGCTCAATCGTGTACATATACACATCTCATCTAGAATATTTTTTGAGATCTTAACAAGCTCTGACAAATAGATTCAATTTCCTGGTTCAATAAACGAGTAGGTAATTTATGCGAAATAATTGGTCAACTATAATTCCTTACTATTTTATGGGACTGTAATGATTGCCGAGTACAGGTCCCAAAACTTGAAAAACGTAAAAAAGTAACCAAACTGGAAGTGAATGCGTGGAAAATTCAATCATCCATGGTTTGATCGAAAGTGATTTCAACGATAGATTGAGCGGGCAACCAAATTGATTGCTGATTTTTTGGTCAGAGAGCCAGGTATATGAGATTTAAGTCAGATTGAAGGCTAGAACAGCTATTTTAGTGATTCAATTAAGTACGCGATGAGGTAGTTCGACAAGGATTAATTAAATACTCGATAATTTATGGAAATTTTTCAAATCCTCGTCATAAGATATTTGAAGGGTGATTTCTAGCCAAAAAATATGTGTTTTTCATATAAATTTTTCTTCTTAAACAGCCCCTGCTCAGATATAGCCCCTTAAAAATGGCACCTGAAAATTTATTTTGAATTTTTTCTCAGAAACCAAAAAACTGACAGAAATTGAAATTGAACAGGCGCATTCTATGGAAACGTGAAGGCAACCTAGAAATTTTTTGTGGCATTCCCCTATAATGTCAGGGATATTCGCCTACTAGTTCGATTCAAGTTTGAAGATAATTCCAGCATATAGGTATGACTCACGCTATGTAGGTGCCTACTTGTGGATTAATTTTTTTTTCTCAAAAATTGTTACTTTCAGAAGACAGAAGACCTTACTCGTCAATAATTAATCAAGCTATCAAACATTTCTGAATGTTATAAAATGAATAAGGAAAAGTGCTCTGGTTTTTAATAGAATGGCAAATGAGGTGGTTTCAGAGGTCTAACCTAACCCTTTGCTCATTTTCTGCCCAAAAATTCGAAATTTTCGAACTCGATTTTTGATTTTGAAATGAACGCCTAGGCATTCCTGATTATAAATCAAGGAGTATTTAGATCCAACAAGTAGGTACAACAGGAAATATTGCATTTTGGAAGTTGCGATTTATAAAAAATGCTATTGTATGTCGACGATGAAAATTTAAACAAAGGGAGACATGCTCTGGATTCTGCTCGCAGTGTTCCAAAACCTATATCTACATACCAAACTTCCGGATATCCGAGACAATTTTCGAAAAAATCGAATTTTTAAAAATTGTTACTTCCGACTATAATTCGAAAGGCTTTCAGGAATACAAATGACGATGGAAGCACCAACTCTTTCGTAGGTGGGGAACTTGAGAACGACTTCTCGTCTTTAAGATGTCTGCTCAATTTCATTTGTGGTAACTGAGAAAAAAACTAAAAATTGATCTTCAGGTACTATCTTCAGAATGAAAGACTCATAATATTTTTTGACAAGAATATAACCCTTCAAATTTGTTCCAAACAGTTCATTCACATCTTCTATAAGTTCGGTTAAACAACAAAAAGGTAACAAGTTAAAACACTGGAAGAGGATATAACGAAAATTTAATCACCTAAAGGCCATTTTTTGAACACATCCTGAAAAATTTCAACAGCTAGAACGACGAAACATTTTGCTGATTCTTCATCAATCAAATTCGCGAATATGAGATGATAAATTCATGGAAATTCGTTGAATTGAAAGTGATTTCAACGATCGGTTAAGCAAGAATTCTAATCATACGTGGATTTTTGAAAAGACGAAGTGATATTGATAAATCTATAGAAATTCAAGGCTATAATAGCCTCTGGAGAATTTTAATCGCAGTGAAAACATATTCAACGAATTCCTCAACGTTTTATGGGAATTTATACGAATCTGATGAAATAATTGTTCCTCACCTTTGATTCATCCTCATGTCGATCCCGGGGCCCTCCAAAATTCTCAAAAAACAATAAATTCACCCCTACACCGTAAGCATACCGGGGGTTTGAACCCAAGACTTCCGGTCTAAAAATACGCACTCCTCGATCACTTTCCCCGTGCAGAAACAGAACAGTGGCCTCTCCAGAGCCTTCCGTACGCGCGCTATCCTTGTGGTGCACTGCGAAGACGTCGACGACGTTCACGAGAAGATTCTAGGAGAAAGTGTCGATGGCAAGCGAAACTGCGGCGGGGTCCGACCGTGGTCGTGAGCGTTTTCGTGGATTGTGAGGTGCACCGGGCACCCCATGCATTCTTGTATGGATTCGATAAGGTGCATGGCTCAGGTGGAGGAAATGCATACCTGGAAACGGGTTCAAAATATTATCTGTCCGAGATGAAAAATTCCACCTAGTCTAGGCTTCACCTAAAAAAGCTTGCTTCTGTTAACCTTAAAATCAAGGTTTAATAAGTACATAGATTAATCTAAGGTTTAATATCGGAGAAATGTTTTGCAAATGTCCTTCAAAGCATTGGCGGAACAATGAGCACCAATGTTTGTGGTGGGCCCGGAAAACGGTAGGTATAATTGCTTCGACATTGCTGACCAGACCGGATCAATTTAATTTTAGTCTGTAGAAGCAGCGGCCCAATCCATTCGTTTCATGCCATTGACAAATTGTCGATAAAGTGTCAGAAGTTTTTTGAATTTCTTCCCCGTTTTTTCAATTTTCTACTGAATAACCACTGGTATATCTATGGTAGATGATTCCCCAATAAAAGGGTCCTGTAGCATTCTCCAATAAAAGGGTCCTATAGCGTTCCTCGAACAACTGAAGAATAGATGAATCATCACTTAGAAGATTGGACCTGGTCGAAAGACCCTCCCAGTCAAAAGCAAGATTTGGCTATTATTAATTTGAGTACTGAAGGCATTTCTAACGACGAGGGTGATCCTCCACCAAGATCAGCAGAAGATTTTTGAAGCAGAGATGATATTCCTCCCAATGCAATTGAAAAACAAGTTATGTACCTATGATTATTTATTTTTTTCTTCAGTCATCATCAAGTCTTGGAATAAGTTTGGATGAAGGATTTATTATTCACTTTTTTCTCGTTTTCTGCTCTGTTTCTTTGTTTCAAATATTATTTCGAAATGAAAGTAGGATAGAGAAATTTTTTTTTAATGGAAAGGAAGACCTTCAGTATTGAAAGCTTATTCTGTAAATAAATTTGTCATCACTACACTTCTCACGGGGAGACAGGGTTTTTTTACTGAGGTTTTACCCTAAGCTCTTGTATCATACTCCAAATTGTATGGTCCCCCGTTACACTAACCTTTGCTAAAACTCATGCATATGCTATAGGTATTGTTTGATATCTAAAAATGTATTGCTGACATATATATATATATATATATATATATATATATATATATGTATATATACTATACTACCTTGCGGAATGAGCAATTAATTCGGGATGCTGTGAGAAAGGGAGTTCGTCGCTAATACGTTAACCGTATTAGTCCGGTCCGATCCTATGAAGGGTTTTTGTAGCTCTTACACTTCTACCTCCATAAGTACATGCATCAGCCTTCCACTAGTACGATAGGGAAACCCAGAGGCATTTAGCAACTTCTTGTTGAGTTGAACCTTCGTTTAATCATTACACTAATAGTTGGGGTGCCCAAAAATGAAATTCGGGATTTACTCGAGCGTGTCAGATTATTATAAGGGGAGGCACCTTGGATCTTTTAGAGTACGTTATTTTCTAGAATAGTCAAAAAACGATCATTGTACATACTCGAGCTTGTCATATTAAGGTACCTATATGTGGTAATCACATGTTGAAAAGTATGCATTCTCTAAGGGCCTGTTCCGATATTGCTGGTTTTACTGGCCCGCAATCGAATAACAATAGAACTCGAACGACTGGGCCAATAAGAAAAAAGTCACGTGTACATTCTCGAGCGCGATGGCTTTTTTCTTATTTTGAAACAAATGATTCAAGAATAACGAAAAATTATAATCTGACAGTTTCATCAAGCCGAAACCAAAGATTATAGAGTAGAAATATAGGAAACGCCCTCATATCTCTCTAGTACTGGAAACCGACTACATTTTGTTCAATGAAAACACATTTCATATGAAATGGCGCTGAAAACGAACTGTCAATACAGTTTAATAACGGTTTTATGTTTTATAATTCAGGGGCGCGAAATTCGAATGCTATTCCTTGTATTGAATTTCACTATCGACTTTGTTGAGACCAGAAAACAAACATTCTGCGCGACAAAACAAAAGTATTGTTGAAAGTTTCAATCTGAACATTGTTTGGGATCAATTGATATCAATGAAATACGCTGTTGGATGTGTTTTATTTTCAATTGCAATTTATAAAAAATTTACAAAAATTCAAAACCATTTCATATATTATTCTGCAAATGGCTCTGAAATTAATATTTTAACCAGGCCGAAACAATGAAAATTGGCCATGAAGGTCACAAAAATAAGTTTTTTTGAATTATCTCCTCTCCTGGGCTTCAAATAATTTTCGCATTAATTATGAAAGTTGTAGAGCATAAAATTTTCGACCAGTTTCATCCAAACTAATTTTTCCTTTTTTCAACCATTTCGAGGGATATGATATATGGCGATAGATCACCTACATTGTGATTCTGCATTGACCTTGCCCTTTCGCATGTATATGGTTTAGCTTCTCACCCTCATCGCCCTGTAGCTCGGAAACGGTTGAGAGTATGTAAAATTGCTTCGGACAAAAGTTATGTAGTATTTAATTATCTACAACTTTTATAAGGAATTTGAAAACGATAAGAGGAGCAGGAAGGGATATATTTGAAAAAAAAGGATTGTTATCACCTTCGAACTGTCAAATTGAGAAAATCCCTCCTGATTAGTGTCAGATTGATGGGTCGACACGTCTGCAACACCAAGATTAACTATTATTGATATTTGCATCCAAGAAATCAGTAATTAGAACAGTGATTGCGGGAATTTGGATAGTTTTTCTTTTTTCAAAACTTTAAATAAAATTTTGAGAGAAGAGAACTGTCCAAATTCCTGCAAACACTGTCAGATTCACATGAATTTATCTTAATCTGACACGCTCGAGTATGTACACCTGACGATTTTTTTACATCTTTGAAAACCTGCAGACGCTTTCACCACTGCTGAAAGTGCAAACATCATAGAACTTTTTTCCCCTTTCTACCATTTAATTTTCAAAATCCACTAGGTCTTCAGGACGCGCGAGTAAATCCCGCTTTATCATCGTTTGCTCCCCACTATAATTGGTCAAGTTGGACGGCTACTGAGTTTCTATTCTTTTAATTAAGCTGTTAGTGTCATGAGGATCATATTTTGTGTTTTTGTAATACGTATGCCTTTCCACATGGTGTGTAATAAATCTGAACACCTTGGAAAGCGAATAAGAACTATATGACTGCGTCTACTGCTATCGCTCCTCAAGAAACAAAAACGAAATTTAAATATTCTTCAAATTTCCTGACTTCTCCCTACGGTTTGGCCTTACCGCAATTTTCATTCTATGAACCAAAGGAGAGAAAATGTGAAGTCAACGGTTGAAAACAAGTCAAACTGCTCATGGTCCACAGATCACCGACTGCAACCGCATCTGACTGGCAGAAATTCGCATCTAAAGGAAGGTTGCCAACAATTTCATAACATAAGATCCTTCTGCTCTGAACTCCCGATAAAAACAACGCACCCATCAAAACCGCCATTACACAACCAACTTCCTCCAACCAAATCACGTCCACAGCTCCAACCATAGACCTTCAAACCCCGAATTCCTAACCTCAAAAAAACTCCCCCACTGAGAGCTTCCGTCCTTCACCCACACACACAATTTCCTATTCTTCTTGCCTTCATCGACCTCATCATTATTCCATCATGTTCTTCAGTGTTACACAACGCAGAGTATAATTGCAGAATCCATTAGCGTTGTTAGTTGCAATTGAAAGTTTCTAAAGTAATAACACGGAGTCACATGCCTGGAATTTCGTTATTTTGTACGGCGAAGAACCTTCACCAAGTCACATGATTATTCGTCGATCGTTTCCTTCTACCGTGTTGGAAATCGTTTCACTCGGTGGTTGAGTTGAATGGAATCGTTTATTTGTCTTGAGAGGATTGTTTGTACTTTGCGTCAATGCGGATATCAGTTGGCACAAGGATTCAATCACGTGGAACTTCCTTGCATGGCACGTCCAACGTCTATGTTAATTGTTTATTTTTCGGGTAAATATTATATATATATATATATATATATATATATATATATATATATATATATATATATATATATATATATATATATATATATATATATATATATATATATATATATATATATATATATATATATATATATATATATATATATATATATATATATATATATATATATATATATATATATATATATATATATATATATATATATATATATATATATATATATATATATATATATATATATATATTTTTTTTTTTTTTTTTTTTTTTTTTTTTTAAATCACCTTCAAGGGTTGGCAGTTCCTAGTGCCGGGCAAACTGTTTTGCCAAGGCATGTCAGATTGTTGTGAGAAATTTCCTGACCGTTCTCACATTCGCGAGTATGACCTCCTTCTGTGCTGTGCTGATGAGGTCCCCATCTAATCCTAATTTGAGGGTATTCTCCACCAAATGTTTTTCGACCAACCCGTTGGTCGAGATTATCAGCGGCATTATTGTTGTTGTTTTAAGGCTGTGTATGGTTTTCAACTCGAAGGCCAGATCCTGATATTTTGTCGTCTTCTCAACGTATGCCTTGTATAGATTGTCATCGGCCGGGATTGTCACGTCTAGAATTTGGACTGATCTTTCTTTGTTGTTAAAGAGCACCATATCTGGTCTATTATGTTTTATGGGCCTATCGGTGTCGATGAATGTATCCCAGTAGAGCTTGTAGTTGTTATTCTCTAGAATACTGGCTGGTAGGTATTCGAAGGGTTTTTTTAGTTTTTGTATTAGGCCACATTTTTTGGCGATTGCCTGGTGATAAACCCTTGCCATAGCGTTGTGACGTTGTGTGTAGTCCGTTGGTGCCAGCACGGGACAGGATGAGGTGATGTGCTGCACAGACTCGGTCGCATATAGGCATTTTCGGCATTTGTCAGTTGGTATATTCCTCCCTGATATATTTTTTATGTAAGATCTTGTTGGGATCACTTGATCTTGTATTGCGACCATTCTACCTTCCGTTTCGGGGAACAAATATCCGGCTCTCAGGTAAGTAAGTGACTCCTTTTTATTCACCTCGTTCTTTTCTAGGTTTCCAGGGTATCTTCCATGTAACGCCTTACTTAGCCATTCCTGGGACATTCTCTCAAGGGTGTTTCGGGGTGGTTCCAGCTGGCCTGCCAGGTTCAACGGGCTCAAATTCTCATCTTCCTGACACACTGTCTTCATAAAAGGTGAGTGTTTAGATAGAAGATAATCTCTCATGTTGGAAACTGCGTCATTGTGCACTATCTCCAGGTTTTTCATTCCTCGGCCTCCTTCGTTCCTTGGGATGTATAATCTGTTCACAGATGCGTGTGGATGGTGTACGCCGTGTCTGGTTAGGAGGGCTCTTGCTTTCCGATCAAGGTCTTTTAGATCTGCATTCGACCACTTAATTACTCCGAAGGAGTACTCTATGCAAGGTATGGCCCAGATATTTATAGCGTCAAACATTGGTTTGGAGTTCAACTTGCTTTGGAGTACTTTTTTGAGTCTCGTTAAGAATTTTTCTTTGAACACGCTCTTCATCTCAGTGGTCTTTATTTCTAGGGCTTGTTGTACTCCTAGATACTTATAGGAGTCTTCTGGTCCCAGCCCTGGAATAGTTACATCCTCTATCACCCGTAGACCGGCACCCTTCTGTATTTTCCCCCTTTTCACGTGTATTACCGCGCACTTTTCAAGGCCCATCTCCATTCCTATCGTTTCACTGAATGATGCCACTATTTTAAGCTGTTGCTTTATCTGTTCTTCATTCGCAGCATATAGCTTCAGATCGTCCACATATATCTGATGACTAATTTTTATATTCCGTGCTTTGTGGACGGTGTATCCGTAGGTTTGGTTCTTAAACAGCTTGCTCAGAAGGTTAAGTGCTAAGCAGAACCAGAGCGAACTGAGTGTATCGCCCTGAAAAATACCTCTTCGGATTTTTATTTGACTGGTCTTATAATTTTTGTTTTTTGTGTTGACTATCAGTTGCGTTCGCCAGGTCTTCATCATATGCTCTAGTAAAGCTATAACTGGTTTTGAAATTCCGTATAGGTGGAGTGTTTTTTTTAGCCAGGAGTGCGGTACCGAATCGAAGGCCTTCTTATAGTCCACCCACGCTACCGATATATTTCTTTGCTTCTTCTTCGCCTGCTTCGTTATAATGAAATCCGTGACCAACATCTCCTTGCACCCTCGGGCATCTCGTCGACATCCTTTTTGTTCGTGTGCCAGTATATCGTTTTTGTTAACATGCTTCCAAATATGTCGCGTCAATACTCCGGTCAATACTTTATAGATTGTAGGTAGACAGGTTATAGGTCTGTAGTTTTTCGGGTTTGCTGCATTATTGCTTTTTGGTAGCATATGTGAGATCCCGAGAGTAAAGAAGTCTGGGATTTTGGTAGGGTCTTCGAGGGCCTCCTGGAACAGTTTTGCAAGGTGTTGATGCGTTGTTGAAAAGTGCTTCCACCAGTAATTTTGGATTTTATCTATGCCGGGGGCCGACCAATTGTTCGTTTTCCTCAAGGTGGCTCTGATGTCTTCTTCTGTGATGTTAACGTCATCCATACGATATTTTGATGACTCTTTTTCGGCGTCTTTAATCCAGTGTGCACCGTCATCGTGGGTTTTTTCTTCCTCCCATATATCCTTCCAGAACTGGTGCATGTCTTTTTCGGTGGGCGGGTCTTCTTCTGCAGAGGTTTCATGTTCGAGCTGGCGGAAAAACTGTTGTTGGTTTTTATAGAAGAGTTGATTGTTTTTGTATCTTTTGACTCTCTCGTTATAACGTTGAAGCCTGCTTCCTAACACTTTAATTTTTTGTTTCAGCCTATCATGTACTACGGTCACACTATCCTTGAAAGAGTTGTTCCGGGCTTTTATTCTGAATTCGGATACAATCCGGCGAGTCAGTTTCACGACCTTACTTGATGGTGATGGCATGTTAAGGTAAGTATGCACTATACCAATGTTTTTTCTAATATCTGTGATTTTTCTTTCCAGGCGGTGTTTCCAAGGTGGCGTATTTTCTTGTTTCTTCTGTTGTGCCTCTGTGATCTTCATTCCCAGATCAGTGCAAACAGTAATTGCACCTGCGTACACGAGGTCTGTCATCTGTTCCAGGGTCCCAGTAGATGGTAGGTTTTTCTCTATGATTTTGTTTACTTCTTGTACCTTTTGTAACATGGTCTTTGACCCTTTCATTCTAGGGATTCTAGGTCTGTTTTCAGGCGGTATTCCTGCATACAAAAGGAAGTTTTTTTGAAAATGTTGTTCCAGTTTAGAGTGTTTGCCTTTGCTGTCTTCTTTCGTTTTTGGTGCCTGAGTTGAATCCTCAACCGTGAGCTGTTTAGACAGGTCACACACTGCACCTCGAGGGTAACAGCTAAGCCTGATGTTGTTGAGTTCGATGGAAGTGAACTTGTCGTTGTTTAGCAGCCACTTAACTCTATTCGCCAAGAGATTGGTGTAAGAATGTTTTTCTGGATTAACTTCGTTCCAGGTTTGGGTGAGTATCTGTCTGTAATTGTAATTTTCCCTCAGTTCCAATTCCTTCGCAATGTAATGAACACGCATTAACAGGACATTCTGTTCCTCAGTCCACCGTGTTCTCCCATCTCGTCTTTGAGTATCCTCAGCGGGCCGCGGATTTGCCACGTCCAAGCTAGGGGCTTTTTCTCCTTCGGAGAAGACGGTATTAGGAATTGCGGTACCATCTCGGGGGGCTGCGCCGCTTTGTCCACAGTTACCCCCAACAGGCTCTTCCTCCGGACGGTTCCGAGAAGGGCCAGCCCGCTGCCCCTCACCGCCCTGGTTTCTACTTCTTGTGACAGGAGCTTCAAAATTTCGTCAACTTCACAGGCTGCTGACCTGTGAAGCTGGAGGACTCAGGTACGCGGGGACGTCACCCCCCGAAGGCCTAAGCCCCCCTGCGTTATATATATATATATTATATATATTATATATATATTATATATATTATATTATATATATATATATATATATATATATATATATATATATATATATATATATAAAGTTATATTTTCTCGGCTTGTTAAGGGCTTGTTGAAAGAAACTATTGTTGTTCCTTGTCTGTATTTCGGAACTCTATTGGGTTCCTCTTCATGACATTATCAACTTTTTGGTAATAAACCAGCTAAAAACGAAAACCACTCAGAATGAAATAACACAGCCACATGAGTTTCACTTCAAGCTGGTTTATTACCAACAAGTTGATTATGTCCTGAAGAGGAACCCAACAGAGTTCCGAAATATAGACGAAGAACAACAATAGTTTCTTTCAACAAGCCCTTGACAAGCCGAGAAGATATAACTTTTTATATATAGATTTTTAATTATTTATTTCGAACATATATTCTTGAAATTCTGTATTAAAGTGGATTCTCCGAAAAATAAACAATTAACATAGACGTTGGACGTGCTGAAGAAGAACCCAATAAAGGTCGGAAATATGTATAGATAAAGAACAACAATAGTCGTGTTTCTTTCAACAAGCCCTTAACAAGTTGAGAACCTATTTTGGCGGTATGTGCTGGGGTGAGTTCACGCCATTTGAAGAATGGCGTGCTCTTGGGGTGATTGTTTCGTCCCACTGCTAGGGTCGGACTCATCAGGTAGGTTAATGAACCCTAGCAGCTACCTACGACAATCGCCGAAGCAGCGTAGTTTGTGCCTGCTATAAACGCCGGTTACGTCGAGGGTATCGAGTGTTGCGTCGCCGGTGGCGCCATCGTTTGGCGTATGCTGCACCGCAATAGACGTATAATCTACCCTGTGATCGCAACCGTCGTGCGCAGTGATGCCATCGTTTGGCTACCCTTGGTACCATCATGGTGAGATGAAGTATTCCTCTACCATGGGTACAACTACGCCGCCACAACACTCCCCCACCAGCGGCGCTGACTGGGGAAGCGATGCGATACGGTAGGCAGGGTACCGCCGTTTACGAAGATGGGGAAGGGCGTCTAGAGTAGCGTCAGAAATACCAGAGATGGGAGCGTGCATTGTGAGCGAGCTATTGTCTCAACCGGTCTGGCCTTCTGGGATACGTCGTTAAGACGGCCCTCCCTCATCACGTCGGGGTCACCACTTTGGCGGTATGTGCTGGGGTGAGTTCACGCCATTTGATAGGGATGGGCGTTGAATCAACGAACTAGTTGAAAAAACGGTTGACGTACAATCAACGTTTCAACGGTTAACCGTTCAACGATCAACTAGTTGAAATTTTCGACTCGTTTGTGTTTAGTTTTTTTTGTACCCTTCCCCTTTCCGTAGAATAGTAGACCGTAGAACGAACAACGAACCAACGTCGACGTAGGTCGTAGAATAACTTCGTTGTGTCGACGCACGAGCTAGACAGACGTTCTAGATCCCGACCCGATTCGAAGTTCTAGTTGACGGAACGAATGAACGACGAAACCAAAACCAACCTTAAAATTTGTTTTTGGTTGTAGGACCTTTCGTTCGTTGGAAATTGAACGAATAAAGTCAAAACGAATGAAAATGAAACAAATGCTCATAGTTTGGAGGACGAAGTTATGTCCGTTTTTGTTTTCGGTTGTTAGACCTTTCGTCCTTTTAATTAATTAATTTGGTATTATGAGAAAGTGAGAAATGGATTAAACCCAAAAAATTGATAGAAATTTTTGATTCTTATGATTCTCACATGCTCATTATTTTATTCGAATAGTGCATTATAACTTTTTTTGCAGGAAGATAAAAGTCTGAAATAAATGCTTTTTTTTCTTTGTTTAAGAAACGAATAACTTCATTTATCTCATAATTTTTTGAAAATGTTATCCTCTTTGACAATATTATAGTACACATATCAATTATTGCTAAGTAGTGTGGAATGTTAAGCGACGATCAAGCGAATATGCCATAACCACTAACTAGTAGTCTACATAAAGTAAGTCATGGGTCTGTTCTGTGGTAGTCTAGTCTAGCGGTATATCGTTGATCGGTTAACACCGTTTCAAGTTCAAGCGTCTATTCCACCACTATACAATTGACGTAGTTGATGCGTCAACTAGTTGACGAATTCAACTAGTTGATCGACTAGTTGATCAACGGAAAATAACGGTCTAGTTAAGTTAACGAGAAATTCGTCGACGACCCATCCCTACCATTTGAAGAATGGCGTGCTCTTGGGGTGATTGTTTCGTCCCACTGCTAGGGTCGGACTCATCAGGTAGGTTAATGAACCCTAGCAGCTACCTACGACAATCGCCGAAGCAGCGTAGTTTGTGCCTGCTATAAACGCCGGTTACGTCGAGGGTATCGAGTGTTGCGTCGCCGGTGGCGCCATCGTTTGGCGTATGCTGCACCGCAATAGACGTATAATCTACCCTGTGATCGCAACCGTCGTGCGCAGTGATGCCATCGTTTGGCTACCCTTGGTACCATCATGGTGAGATGAAGTATTCCTCTACCATGGGTACTGTTATGAAGTTGTGTTCAATCTTTGATTTTACTTTTGGTGTAACTGTACATGTGTATAATATGTTTGTTGTACAGAATGTACCTGCGCATTTTTGATAAATTGAATATGTTCAATAAACCAGTCTTCCACTAAACGTGTGTCAATGAATACCTCAAAACGATATAACATGGCGCAGTCGGTGTAAAATTGTGAATATCAGTGAAATAATCAAAATGGGTGATTATAGAGGTTTACCCCCAATGGACTTCTCCGGAAATATTTCAGAGAATTGGAAAATATGGAGACAGAAGTTCGAAAATTACTTGGTTGCCACCGAAGTAGGCAAAAAGGACGAGAAGATTCAAATCGCACAATTACTGCATTATATAGGCGAGGAAGGTTTCGTAATTTACAATACTTTCACCTTTGATGACGAAGATGAAAAAAATAAAATAAAAACCATCCTGAACAAGTTTGAATGTCATTTCTTGCCAAAGAAGAACTTATCATTCGAACGATACCGGTTTTTCACAAGGAAACAATTGACGAATGAAAAAATCGAACAATATGCAACTGATCTGAAAAACAAGGCACGTTCCTGTGACTTCGGTGATTTGAAGGATAGCCTAATAAAAGATATTTTCACTTGTGGATTACAAAATCAAACTCTTCGTGAAAAGTTACTACAGGATGATCAGATAGATTTAGATGGAGCAATAAAATTTTGTGTGACGATTGAAAACTCTAAACAACAGGCCAGTGTCATCACTCAAGAGTCCAGCTCGTCGTTATCTTTGGAAGTACAATCTGTAAGAAAAGCAAAAAAACATCATCAATTCAATAAGCGGCCAGGAAAATACACCAACCCTAATGAAGGACAAAGTCAAAAAGCAAGAGAACAAAATAATTCTTCTGGTAGTGGACGCAGACTCAGCAAAAATAATGGAATTTGTTATCGATGTGGCGGAGTACACGGAAAAAACCAGTGCCCTGCGTTCGGAAAAAAGTGCAATTTGTGCGGAAAATTAAATCATTACTCAAAAATGTGCCAACAAAGAAATGTAAATACAGTGAATTTAAGTGAAAATAACCCAAACGAAAATGAGGATTGCTTATTTATAGGGAATATCGATGTCAATGAAAATGATAGTTCTTGGTATGTCTTGCTAAAAATAAATGATGAAATTGTAAAATTCAAACTGGATAGCGGAGCACAAGCGAACTTGATATCAATGAAAATATTGAAACTAATTAATTTTCCTTCTGATTTAATATTGAAAAGTGATAAAATTCTAAAATCATATACAAATGATAACTTAAAAATCTTAGGAAAATGTTTCTTGAATTGTCAGTATAAAGAAAACAGTCATAAATTAGAATTTTTTGTGGTTGAGGAAGATTTTCCGTGTCTTCTCGGCTTGAATACATGTATTGATTTGAATTTGTTGAAACGAGTGGATACTTTAAATGATAATACTGAAATAAACAATCAAGAATATTACAGGAAAATTATTAATGAAAATTCAGATCTCTTTGCGGGATTAGGATGTCTTAAACAACAATATCACATCAAATTAAATGAGAATGTAACTCCTATAGTACATCCTCCCAGGAGAATACCTATTCCGATACTTAATAAATTCAGAGAAACTTTAATTGACTTGGAAAAAAAGAATATTATAAGAAAAGTGGAAGAACCCACAGATTGGGTAAATTCAATAGTAGTAGTGAGAAAAAAGGATGGTTCATTACGTATTTGCTTGGATCCAGCCGATTTAAATCGGGCAATAAAAAGGGAATATTTTCCGTTGCCGACAATTGATCAAATAATTCCAAAAATGAATGGTGCATGTATTTTCAGCACATTAGACGCAAATTCTGGATTTTGGCAAATACAATTGGACGAAGAAAGTTCGAAATTGTGTACGTTCTCAACCCCATTCGGGAGATACTGTTTCTTGAGACTTCCTTATGGAATTCGCTCAGCTCCTGAGGTTTTTCATAAGCGATTCAAAAATATTTTTGACATAGAGGGTGTAGATTTATACGTGGATGATATAATAGTGTGGGGGCGTACACAGGAAGAACATGACATACGTTTGAATAAAATTTTCGAAATAGCGAGGAAAAATAATATAACTTTCAATAAAGAAAAATGTAGATTTGGTTTGAGTGAAATCAAATTTCTAGGACATAAAATTACCAGTAGTGGATTTTTTCCAGACGAGAATAAAATTTTGGCAATTAAAAATTTTCCTGTTCCACAAAATAAGAATGATGTACATAGATTTTTAGGAATGATAACCTATGTTGGTCGTTTCATCCCTAACTTGTCAAATAAGAATTATCCCCTTCGTGAATTATTGAAAAAAGATGTGATTTTTGAGTGGAACGAGCAGCACATGAGATCATTCAATGAATTGAAAAATTTGTTGATTAATGCTCCAGTATTGCAATTTTATGATGTGAATAAACCTGTAGTTGTTTCTGTGGATGCCTCGAAAGATGGTGTTGGTGCTTGTATTTTGCAAAATAATCTTCCTTGTGCATATGCTTCCAGGGCACTCACAGAAACACAAAAAAGATGGGCTCAAATCGAAAAAGAGCTTTATGCTATTCTGTTCGGATGTGAAAGATTCAATGAATATCTTTTCGGTCGTAAATTTGTTGTGGAAAGTGATCATAAGCCTTTGCTAGGTGTTTTTAAGAAACCTCTCACATTATGTCCCTCGAGACTTCAGAAAATAATGATTCAATTGCAGAAATACGATTTCGAAATAGTTTTCAAACCCGGTAAAGATCTTTATATTGCTGATGCATTGTCTAGGGCATTTTTGAATACTTGTGTGGAAAACAATAGTGACGATGATTTAGAAGTTTGTGCAATTAATATGAATTTTTCAATGACAGATAAAAAATTTAAAGAGTTGATCGAAGCAACATCGAAGGATTCTGAGTTATTAATATTAAAAAATATGATCAGAGACGGATGGCCTTCAAAAATTTCTAGTGTTCCTTCAGAAATAAAACCTTATTTTAAATTTAGAGCTGAAATTATAGAAACTAATGGCTTATTATTCAAAGGACAGCAGTTAATTATTCCTAATAAATTGAGGAGAGATATTATACAGAAAATTCATTTAGGACATTTCGGTATCCAGAAATGTAAGAGTCGAGCAAAAAATTGTTTTTATTGGCCAGGCATGTGTAAACAAATAGAAGATACTATTCTTAATTGTAGAATTTGTTTAACATACCGAGTATCTCAACAAAGACAGCCCTTAACAAACCATGAAATACCAAAAATACCTTGGTACAAAATAGGATGTGACATATTATATTTAGGACATACTATGTATTTACTTGTAACTGATTATTATACAAAATGGGTTGAATTGATATTTTTAGAAAAAAACGCATATTCAACAACTGTTATTAAACATCTAAAGTCAATTTTTAGTAGATTAGGTATTCCGGCAATATTCATTTCAGACAATGGCCCTCAATTCAATTCTCTTGAATTTAAGAATTTTGCTAAGATATATGATTTCTCACATATAACTTCTAGCCCCAATTACCCTCAGTCAAATGGAATGGTGGAGAGACAAAAACAAACTGTAAAAAAAATGTTGTACAAAGCTTTAGAGGAAAAACAAGATTTAAACTTAGTTTTGCTTATGTATAGAAATAGTACTTTAGAGTGTGGTTTTTCACCAGCACAATTATTGATGTCACGGAATTTAAGAGATGTATTACCTACTACTGAAAACTATCTTAAGCCTAAATGTATAAAATTCAAAAAATTCGATAATAGAATAGAACTTAATCAAAAGAAACAAAAACTGAATTATGATAAAAAATGTAAAGTTCTGAAACCAATTGAAGTCAATGAAAATGTTAGATATCAGGATAAACTCAAAACAAATTGGCAGTTTGGTAAAGTTATAGATAAACCAAGAGAAAGGTCATATATTTTGCAGAAATCTGATGGTTCTTCTGTTACTAGAAATCGTAGGTTTATTGAAACATTACCAAGCTCCTCTGAAAATGAAAATATTTCTTCTCATGAAAATGGAGATGATGCTCAAATTTCTCCTAATGAAACATTTAAAGATTCGATTTCTGATAATTCGTTATACAAAGTACCCGATAGAACAATGTATGGTAGAGTCATAAAGAAACCAGATAGATTTAAGTTTTAAAACTATTAGAAAAAGGGAGATGTTATGAAGTTGTGTTCAATCTTTGATTTTACTTTTGGTGTAACTGTACATGTGTATAATATGTTTGTTGTACAGAATGTACCTGCGCATTTTTGATAAATTGAATATGTTCAATAAACCAGTCTTCCACTAAACGTGTGTCAATGAATACCTCAAAACGATATAACAGGTACAACTACGCCGCCACACTATAACTTCAAGATTTTGGATGATAGGGCAATACTCCTTGTAAAATTTCAAGTGATTAATCATAGTCCATAGACTACAAAGTGTTATATAAACGAAGTTAAAATTTGTTTTTGGAATTTGGTAACGTCGCGTATAGCCATAGAATTAACAGTCAACTTGCAATTTCCAGAATAGACGTTTTCTTATAACTTATATCTGGAAACGAAGGGCTGGACTTAAGCTCTCGCATAAAACGAGGGACTCATAGTGAAAATAGGGAGGTAAAAATCACTGAAATCAAAGAGGTTCTATCAGGAACACGGAGATATCAAAACGACTGTTGATATTCTGTGTTTGAACTTCATGTTTTGTGACTATCTCAGCCCAGACTGTTGGATAAGCGTTTCATCTTAACATACTTTCAACCTGGGAAACATGGGGTAGTTAGTACCTACGCTTACAGCCGGTTTCATAATGAAAACTAAAGGCCCAGTTGCAGGAAAGTCCATTAAGATTTGATGCCCTATCAAAATTTAAAACTGTCATTTTTGAAGGGGAAAATGGAAGATTAAGATTTTAATAGAGTATTGAATTTTAATGGACTTTCCTGCAACTGAACGAAAGTCCCTTTAATTTTAAAGCTTCCTTCAACCCTACTAAAAATGACAGTAAAGGAAGCTTGAAGCGACTTTAAATTTTATTATGAAACTGGACGTTAGAACTATACTTTAAAACACTCAACCTCAGTACCGACGAAAATTATTGAACGTTCGTTTCCATGATCAAAAATCTAAAAATAGTTTTTTCGAAATATCTTCAGTTCCATTATTAACAGGTCCTCAATCTACTACCTGGTAGTTTCTCCACAGTCACCTTTGAATTATTCAATGAACATCTCCGGAATAGTTACCCAACTAGAGTGTGTTAATGTGTTTCATTATTAGGTTTTCCTCGCATTTGTTTATTATTGCATAGAAGCATGTGATTCTGTGCAACTAAGCGAAACGCTTTCGTTTAGGTAGGTGTTGCATGATGATACTTTGACTACGTTCCATTTATGCAGAACCTTGATAATGAAATGCCGGAGAACACAGAGCTGAGCGTTGTTTGTTGCACAAACTGAAAAACAGATGTTTTCAATGTAACGAACGTTCAAAGGAATTCGTAGACAATAATTTATATACAATATGAAACCCCATGAATTATATTTGAAGTATACAGGGTCTTTCACGAGGAACCTCACCCTTATTTATACGGGAAACTACTGAACGTATTTTCATGAAATTCAGCACTTACAAGTATTTCACGATGCTGATGAAATCTAAAATATTTTCAAGGCATGAGCACCTCCGGTTTTTCCGGAAATGACGTCAACTTCCGTTTTTCAAATTAGAACACCATTTTTTTATTGCAGAAATAGATTCCTTAGAAAATTTCAAGTTATTTTGATGTAACATTTTTCAGTGTTGGTTGGAAAATTCTCTCTGAGCGGGAAAATTCGAAAAAAAATCGAAAATAGAGCTCCGCTGAAACAAGAATAACTTCTAGGTTTTTGGATGGAAAATTTTCATTTTTGGGATTTTTCAAGATGTAAGATTGATGTATCCACTTCAAAAATCGAAATCGCGATTCATGATACAGGGGGTGAAAAAATCGCTTTCAAAGTAAGGGATGACAAAATCGTGAAAAATCAATTTTTTCAAATTAGAACCCCATTTTTTTATGGCAGATATTGAATCTACGTTAAAAAATAATGTGAGTGTATGCATCACACTCTTGCCCTAAAATGGATATTTTCTGAGTTATTCACAAAAAACTGTTTTTCGTCTTGAATTTTCAGCTATTTCTTTTCCCTTCACGCCAAAAAGATGAAATTTTCAGGAACTGTTATTTGAACCATGCTGTATATTTTCCACCCCTTCTTGAAACCGACTTCAAGTTACTATTAGGAGAACCATGGCAAACTCTCGCAGTTATAACTACAGAAGATGCTCAAAGTTTTGACCGTTAATTTCTAGACAATTATTTATACGTCTCAGGAATGCTTCGTGCGTTGCTCTTCTTATTTCATCGGGAGGAAGAGATCCGCAAAAGTGTTTAAAAACCAAATTGAGTTTCAAAACTATGAATCTAAAAATCTAAACAAACCTGAACGCATTTCTGACTCGTTCTATGCAGTCCTCTTTATCAGTCAGGGGAGTTGAGTAGACAATATTTTTTATCCTACCCCAAACATAATAGTCTAAAGGAGTTAAATCGGGAGAACGTGGTGGCCAAAGATGTGGACCATTGTTCGCCAACCATCGATCTTCAAATAGCCTGTAGAGGATATTTGACACATTGAGTGAATTGTGTGGAGGCGCGCCATCTTGTTGATACCATAAGTCATTATGGTTCTGTACTAGCGGCTCAATTATTTGAGTCAATATGTCAGAATATCTATCTCCTAAGAGAGAACATTCTTTAAATAATGCAAACATGTGTAGTGTTCTATCTTACCAGTTAAAGTCCCATCATAAATGTGAACATCGAGAATTGCATTATTTTTGATGGCGCAAAAAACATTGAAACTCCAGATCTCTTGAAAGTTCCATTGTCTGAAGTGGTGGTTGTTCTCTTCATCCCAATAATGACTGTTATGCCTATTGGAAGAACCATTCTTTGTGAATTTAGATTCATCTGTCCAAATTATACAGTCCAAAAAGTTTTCATTCTCTTGAAATCGAATCATCATAGCTTCGCAAAACTCTGTTCCCCTGACGAAATCAGTTTCCTTCAAATGCTGTACCCTATTGAATTTATATGGGTGCATTTTATGTTTTTTTAATATTCTTCAAACACTCGATTGAGATAATCCCAGATCAATCTCGGCATCTTTGAGATAATTTTGAGGATTCACACGAAAATATGCAAGAACTGTAATTTCGTTATTTTCATCTTCTACTACACTTTTTTCTCTGTGTATAGTTTTCTTAACGAAAGATCCGACATTTCTCAAGTTTGTCATGGTTCTGTTAATGGTATCTCTCGATGGTCTGGGTCGGTCAGGAAACCTCTCAATGAACAGTCGAATCGTTCTATCTACAACTTTATTACATTCTCCTTGAAGTAGAATGAGCTTTAAATAATCTTCATTGGTAAAATTAGGCATAGTGATCGATTTTATAACTTAATACGAATTATCACCAAATTAATAGTAAACACAAAATGCTACTGAATAAAGAGGAATTTGGCAGATGTAATTAATGATATCTATCATTAAAAAAAAAGAATGTAAAACATGGTAAGTTTTTGCATATGGTTCATGAGGAATTATTCATTTATCACTGGAGAGAAAACCGATGGCCGATTAGTTGAAATAAAGAGGTTTCCGATACAAATTCGAATCAAAATTCGCCATCTATTTAGGAACAACCTGTAACTTTTTTCTCTTGCAAATTAGGGTAGTAAAATCTAAAACATGGTTTAAGTAACAGTTCCTGAAAATTTCATTTTTTTGGCGTGAAGAGAAAAGAAATAGCTGAAAATTCAAGACGAAAAACAGTTTTTCGTGAATAACTCAGGAAATATCCACTTTAGGGCAAGGGTGTGATGCATACACTCACATTATTTTTTAACGTAGATTCAATATCTGCCATAAAAAAATGGGGTTCTAATTTGAAAAAATTGATTTTTCACGATTTTGTCATCCCTAACTTTGAAAGCGATTTTTTCACCCCCTGTATCATGAATCGCGATTTCGATTTTTAAAGTGGATACATCAATCTTACATCTTGAAAAATCCCAAAAATGAAAATTTTCCATCCAAAAACCTCGAAGTTATTGTTGTTTCAGCGGAGCTCTATTTTCGATTTTTTTTTTCGAATTTTCCCGCTCAGAGAGAATTTTCCAACCAAAACTGAAAAATGTTACATCAAAATAACTTGAAATTTTCTAAGGAATCTATTTCTGCAATAAAAAAATGGTGTTCTAATTTGAAAAACGGAAGTTGACGTCATTTCCGGAAAAACCGGAGGATGAGCACCTCCGGTTTTTCCGGTTTTTCATCAGCATCGTGAAATACTTGTAAGTGCTGAATTTAATGAAAATACGTTCAGTAGTTTCCCGTATAAATATGGGTGAGGTTCCTCGTGAAAGACCCTGTATACTTCAAATATAATTCATGGGTTTTCATATTATATATAAATTATTGTCTACGAATTCCTTTGAACGTTCGTTACATTGAAAACATCTGTTTTTCAGTTTGTGCAACAAACAACGCTCAGCTCTGTGTTCTCCGGCATTTCATTATCAAGGTTCTGCATAAATGGAACGTGCCTTGAAAATATTTTATATTTCATCAGCATCGTGAAATACTTATAAGTGCTGAATTTCATGAAAATACGTTCAGTAGTTTCCCGTATAAATATGGGTGAGGTTCCTCGTGAAAGACCCTGTATAGTAAAAGGGTCATAGCTTTATTCAGAATAACCAAGAAATTGATGAAATTCCCAAGGAATCATTGAATTCGACAAAAAGATACTGCAAATGTCTGGAATTTTTTATTGCATGAAGTATAGGTATCTACATAGAAAAATAATAATAATGGCCTAATCGTTATGATCACATACGTACATACTTTGAGGAGAACACTTTTGGCATATGAAAAGAGCTGAAGGTGTCAGGTTCAGGTCTTCCACTAGATCGAGAAGATTCTGTTTTCAAAAACGGACAAATTCATTTGGAGCCAATTCGCACAATTCTAAGGTTTGTTCTCATTTTCTTCTGAAAATTGTACTCTGAAATGAATATACAATTTATTAAAAGATAAATTGATTGAATTAAATAATCCATAAGTGATCAAGAATACATATAAGTATATCTACATATAAGTATATAAATAAAAGGGCCATACTACTGTGCCATACTGCACGTCAAGAGGGGGAAGTAGACACAGGGAGGTGAAATGCTTGTTCAAGATGAAGTGGCCATACAAGAACTAAACCCAGAAGAATCATACGAGTACCTGGGTATACAGCAAGCATTGGAGATAAGAACATCCAATCAAAAAGAAGCATTCAAGAATAAATTCTTCGATAGAATAAAAAAAGTCCTCCGTAGAAAACTGAACTCAAAGGCATTAGGGACTGTCTAGTCATTAGCTCCTTCGGCGATAATAAAGGCGGTTACAGAACTGAGGAAATATTTCCACTCAAAAAACTCACCGTTCTTCCAGTCAATATGCCAAGAAGATCACACACGACGCCAACTACTGGAGGAGTGGCACGGCAAACCCTTACATGGCAGGTATCCGGAGGCGCTAAAAGACAAAAGAGTAGACAAAGAGCAGTTACTCACTTACCTTAGATCAGGATATTTGTTCCCGGAAATCGATGGGCGTCTCGCTGCAATCCAAGATCAGGTGGTCCCAACGAGAGCATACATGAAGCACATCGCAAAGAACATACAACATACCAACTGACAGATGCCGTAAATGCTCTCAAGCCCTGGAAACAATAAAATATTTTACATTCTCATGTTCCATCCTAGCACCGAGAGAATACACCCAGCGTCACAATGCTATGGCAAAAATCTTTCATCAGACGATTGCCGTAAAAACAGGGCTTATACGTACCTCTCGAAGGGTACATGAACACTTACCCAGACTTATAGTAGAAAATAATGAGTTCAAACTTTACTAGGACAACCCAATAATAACAGACAGAGCGGTGCCGCACAACAGGCCTGATATCGTTATCTTCGACAAAAAACACCACAAAGCGACCATCATTGATATAACCGTCCCGGCAGATGATAACATCAGTAAAGCTTATACAGAGAAGCTAACGAAATACCATGATCTAGCCTTTGAAATGAAAGAAATACAAAAACTAAGAACGTTAATGATTCTGCCTCTGATAATCACCACGAATGGACTGGTTGAAAGCCACCTGGCAGAAAACACACAGCTCCAGCTCCTTGAACTTGACCAGGAGTTAATAAGTAGGGCACAGAAAGAGGTGATACTCTGGACAACAAGAATCGTCAGAATGTTCCTTACAGCTACTTAGAAGGTCCTTGGTTATGCAGACCCTAGAATCTATAGATATTATGTAAGCACATCACGTTCAAAAGATCGCACCAAATTGGATAATTCTTTTTCTGATTTTCTGTTGTGTTGTCCCGACAATAGTCGGGACAAGCTTTATCTAATAAAATATTTCAAAAAAAGTCGTAAGGGAACAGAAAAAAGGACTTTCCCAAAAAATATAGAGTAGAAAGATAGGAAACGAAGCGACTAAATTGGTGTGTTTCAAAAGTCTTTCTCCTTAGAAACACTTTTTAACCAAAAACTGGTTAAAATATTAATTCGAGGGACATTTGCAGAAACATATGAAATTTTGTGAGATTTCAGATGGACATTTTGATCGAAGAGGTTTTGAATGATTTGATTCTCGTACCCCTTTTGTTCATCAAGCTCGTTCTAGTTGCTGATTGTCTAATTTCTTGGTGAAAACCTCAAAATATCGTTCGAAAATTATTGTATGGTGAAGAACTGTGGATCACATAAAAAGAACTGGGAATGTAAGTACTAAAACATGTGACTCGGTCATTCATTGATTTTTATTTTCAGTACTACGAAGTGGATAAAATTTTCAGGGCATAAAGGCTTGCAAACACTACTGACTACACCACGTGCAATCAACATTCTACTGCATTGAGGCCTCTTTGATTGAGGACTGTTCATCCACGTAAATTGTATGCAGGAAGCATCCCTTGCATGAAGGGCCTATTTAGGGGAAATTATGGCTGTATTCGGGTTCGGCTTTTGGACGGTCCGAGAATTGTTCTAAAACTGCGCAAAACTGTTGCGCCCTAGTATAAAATCCTCTGCGCAGTTCTAGAACCCGAATACAGCTTATGTCTTTTATGCGTCCATTCAAAGATTCTCGATTGCTACTTCTTCAGTATATTCAGAAATCCAAAGGTTTTATCGATTTCGTTTTGGGCATCGAGATTCTGTCAAATTGTTGTTTGGAAAGTCAAAGTCAAATTGATGTTTATGTTCTGTGGTCAAAGTTTTATGAAACCTCCTGTGAGTGTTATGTTCATTCATACAATGTATTCGGGTTCGGCTTTCTGACAGTCCGAGAATTGTTCTAGGACTGCGCAAAACTGTTGCGCCCTAGTATTAAATCCTCTGCGCAGTTCTAGAACCATTCTCGGACTGTCCAAAAGCCGAACCCGAATACATAATCAATTTGTATTTTGTGTCATAAAGAGTTCATATCATAAAGAAATTATAAAGAAACTATACTGACGGGCTAACATACTTGTATTATACCTCTGCAAGGTATTTTTAATTGTGGTTCCGAAAATTTTCTAAATAATATGTGAGTAACTGAAATGTGTAGGCATGCTATGATGTGGTATATTGTGGTTCATATTGATTTCTGATATAACTTGTACAAAGTCACTGTAATTGCGAGAAATTACATCTTTGCAGATCACAAGAGAATGTAAAATTTGTATAAATTGCAGATAAAAATATAGCACATCCAACAGCGTTTTTCATTGATATTGATTTTCGTATTGTCGCTCAGGATGTTTGTTTTCTGGTCTCAACAAAGTCGATATTGAAATCCAATACAAGGAATAGAATTCGAATAAAACAGAAAAATGTTATTAAACAGTTCTTCTGTATTGACAGTACGTTTTCAGCGCCATCTCATTGTCAAATGTGTTTTCACTGGCCAAAATGTAGTCGGTTTTTAGTACTGGAGATATGAGGGCGTTTCCTATCTTTCTACTCTATAATCTTTGGACTTTCCTTTCTCCTTTGACATATGGAGAGTAGAGAGAAGAAAAACGATCGCTGCTTTGAGATTGAGACCACAGATTATTTGTCCCCTGAAATATGTACCAATAGGGTAGTGCTTTTGCCAACAGGCGCGCTGGCCATCACAAAATTTTGATTTAAACTAATTGTAGTTGGTTGAGTGAAGTCTGCCTGGTGACAGATGATTAGAATATTATTGTTTTCAATTTTTGTTAAGAGAACAGCCATGGTGAAATGTTGAAGAGTGCGCTAGTGTTTTGGCATCGGAAAGAAAAGGAGAATAAAATTTCCGAGTGCATTTTTTGAGAGAAAATTGGAAAAAACCTTACCTTGAGAATCGACTCGGAATCAATCTGTATGTCAAGAGAACTTTTGCGATGAAGATATCAAAAAGATGATGGATTCATTATGAACGAAATCGAAATTGGCATCCCTCGGGAGAAGTGGACTCTTGTTAATAAGAATATCTAACCAATATAACTACATGGTTCAGAAGTAGATATTCTTGAAGAATTTTGTTGGCATAACATAATATATCGTTTAAAAAGGTTTTCAGCTGAGTATTGGAAACAGAATCTATTCTAATACCTAAGTTTTAAATCTGAGATTGCTACCTTTTGTTGTCTTGATGTGTACTACTCCTCACTGCGAATTTATATAATTTTGAAAATTACAGTACTCCAACTAACACACCTTTTTTCGATAAACAATGATAAACAAACGTAGGTACAATTTTTTTGATCACTGATTTCTTTTGAATTTCATTGATTTCGTCATTTATTATGAATGAATAAAGCTCATAACAATGTCCACTTTATAATATGACTTGTATTTGCATACAGGGTTGGGATAAAGTTTGGCACCAAATTAATATCTTTAAAACAAAACGGGCGATATTTTTGAAATTTGGCAGCTGAGTGCAATGGACCACAATGCATCTGATGAGCATATTTTCATTGATGAGATACTTCCGGTTTAACCGGAAATGACAAAACTTTTTTTTATTTAGATGGGACACCCTATATATTTCTGCAGATTCTGAAAGTGCACCTTGTTTAAGATCTGTCCATATCGGGTTCCATGTAAAAATTATCTGTAAAAAGAAGAAATTCAGTCTTTTTGTACATTTGAGAAAAAATCCATTCAAATAAATAAATCGTTGTTATTTGTATCACTAGTGAGAAATAAAACGAAATACTTTGTATTAGATAACTCTTTCTGCTTTTCATGACGTATTTTTTATGAAAATATATAAAAAGACGAAATACAGGGCTTTTACTAGTAGAAAAAATTTATTGAAAATAATTTGAAAAAAAATCATTTTGAATGTTCGAAGTGCTTGCCATTCACCTCCTGACAATATGCCAGTCTATTAACAAATTCTTGAGTAACTTTTCTCAAGACTTCTCCATGATTTGGTGCCAAACTTTATCCCAACCCTGTATAATTCGGAGAACTCATATTATTATTTAATATAGATTTGAAGAAAGGTATTTGAAAAATCATCAGAAAACCCACGATGACACATAACCTTGTACTGTCCTGACCTTAAATTACCTTGCGCTGGTCAGTGATGCTTGTAGCATTCTTTTTACTTCGAATATACTTTCGAATGACAGCACTTCCAAAGACACCTTACTACTCTATGGCCAAAAATCGTCATCGTCGGTTGTGGTAGGACTCCACACGTAGGCAATGTACTTACCCTGATTACTAATGGAAAAATTGACGGGAGGATGGAAGATTCTAAAGAAAACAACACATTTAAACCCAAACAAGAAATGTTTATTTCGGGTTTCATTGGAAACGATTCCCAATGTCATAGCTCTAGGGCGCTACAGAGGGGAGGAAAAAGAGCTGCGAGAAAACCTCCCCTTAGAACAGCAACAATTACATAATATACTATACAGGTATGATTTTACGTAGCTACGGCAACAGGTTCAACTGGCGGAAGAAAATCTCATGTGAAAGGCACACTTGGTGGAATCAGTTATATTTACAGCTACCAACTCCTTGATGATGACTCTTAATCGATATTTCAGTGAGATGAGTTACGTTCAGCATATAACAGTTCTGAATTGGGTAGGGTTCAGGCGGATGTGGGAAGCATAAAGGCTGATTCATGCCAGACCGTGTCGGGTCCGGGCCGGGACCCGGACGGGACACGGTAAAATAATTATATGAGCAATTTCAATTGACGCATCCACACTACACCGATTGGGACACGTGCCGTGCCCGTGTTTTCAGAGTGGCGATCCATTGCAACGGCCCGGAGTCGGTCCCGGCCCGGCTCCGACACGGTCTAGCATGAATCAGCTTTTAGACTCAGATGCAAAGGCATCCAGCCTAAAGGGTTAGAGACACAGTTACAACTGTATCCGGCCTCAAGGGTGAGAGACGCAGCTGCAAGGGCATCCGGCCTCAGAAATCGACGCAGATACAACGGTATCCGGCCTGCAGGATACTAGGAAGGACAAAATCCACAAAAGTTGTATGTTTGTCCAGTAACACAAATATGAATTATTTCCGCTCTTGGCTATCACGTTCAAATATGTCGTGTATTGACCAACTCCACCAGTGAAGAGAAAAATAATAATAATAAAAGAAAAGGAAAAATGATGATTAAGGGTCCTCAATGCAATTACAGTATTTACACTGTTGGTCGTACCTTAGTAATCGAATCATTGGCTTGGCTTCGGGACGATTCAGTGACATTTACAAGTATTCATAAGATAGGCCACAGAAAAATATGTAGAAATTAAGAAATTAATACCATGGATATTACATAACATAAGCGCATCCAGCATGAAACAAGTTTATTATATTTAATAACTAGCCCTCAAATCATAAATGGAATAGAATTAGAAGCAAAAAGGGGTAGCGTCCAAAATGGCGTCTGGCGTTCCTATGACGTGTTTATGGAGGGTAGAGACCCTCCATAGACGTGTTCAAAGAAAGAAAAACTCAGAAAGTACGTTATTATCTAAAATAAAGAAAATGAGTTATATTGTGTGTGAAACACATAAAATAGGAACGGACGGACTTGGCCGTAATTAACGAAATACTTCAACAATGAAAACTAATAAGATGCATCAAGTACCCAAAGCCGCATATTCGCAATAAAACCTTCAAAAAGCAGTCTACTACAAACTAAAATGAAATGAAGGCTTTTCAAATTGACGCTAAAATCCCTTGGAACATAGATATTTATGTTCTAAGTAAAATCCTCACCCCTTATCGATAAGCGTAGCGATCACAGCGATTCCTAGCCTACGTTCCCCGTTTTCGGGGACATATTTTCAGTACGGCGATCGTTCTCCTTCTCTCTACTCTCCATACTCCGACAGATCGAGCGATCATAGAGAATATTTTATGTAGATCTCGAACACATATATTAGGTTTGGTCGTAGAGTGGTTCACAACGGTTGTGAACTGTACAGAGCAAGCGCAATTCCATTTTAGGGGGACGAAAATCCATTTGCGCTTGCTCTGTACAGTTCACAACCGTTAGGAACCAATCTACGAACAAGCCTCATATTTTTCCAGGTTTCGCAGAATTGAGTGATAAGGAAAAAGAAGATTCCGAAGAAAAAATCAAGGATGTTTGTCCAAATTTTTTCATTAGTTACGCCACCCGTGCGAAGCCGGCAAGGGAACCTTGTGTATTATAATAATATCACTTCATATTATAAAACAAAGTCGCTGTCTGTCCCTATATATGCTTAGATCTTCAGAACTACGCAACGGATTTTGATGTGTTTTTTTTAATAAACAGAGTGATTCGAGAGGAATGTTTATGTGTACCTATAATTTGTTAATGCTTTCAGTTGGATATTATTGAAAAATGTTGCCCGCCTGCAACGCGGGAGGTTACAGCTAGTATTTTATGTAGAAAGTAGAAATGTACAAATATCGAATATTTTCAATAGGAATGTATGAATGATTTTACCTTCGGTACTGATATATTTTGTTAAGAACTCTCTTTTTCCGTTCGGTTTTTCCCGTTAGTTTTTTCTAGAGTGAATTTGAATTACCAACTATTCCATTATTACCGTTTCTTGTTTTATTAATTTGAAAGTTTTATTACGAATATACGATATCTGGCACTAGACGTATTATGTTAATTTCCTCATTTGAAGTACTTCGGAGGTACTTCTTGCGTTATAATAATGTAACCAGTCCGGCCCTTGCGGTCGGACCTTTCGAGAACCAGAGCGGTCGAGAGCTTCCAGAATAACCGCGAAGGTACCTGAATGTTTCCGGCGCCTATATAAGCCCAGCGGAGGAGCAGGTAGGCAGGTACAAGTACAGTTACAGTGCAAGCGACTAGTGGAAATAAACAAGAGTGGAAATAAATAGTAGTGTAATAGTTAGTTGTGAGTTATAAGTCATATAAGTGTATTAAGTGTAAATAAATAATTTTAATAAGTTGGACGTTTTAATCAAGCGAAGAAAACGTAACATTGGTGTCAAGTGTGCGGTTCAACATCGCTCAAATTAAATAAATAATTTCGGTTATTTGTTCATGACCACAAGATTACAGAACGCGATGGAGACTCAAGCGGTAATGGACTTTTTGAGAAAATTAAATGAGAAAATGGACGAGAATTCTTGTAAGTTGGAAGAAAATTCTCGAAAATTGAATGAGAAAATGGACGAGAACTCTTGGAAGTTGAACGAACAAATGGTCTAAATGGAAGAAAATTCTCGAAAATTGAATGAAAAAATGGACCAGATTAAGGAAAATTGTAATGATGTGGTGAGTCAACTTACAGATAAATTGGATAAGAAACTGGAAACCATAAATGAAAAATTTGAAAAAGTAGACGAGAAGTTTGATATAGTGAACTAAAAATTTGACGTTTATGAGAGAGTTGATGAAAAGTTTGACAAAGTTCATGAAAGAATTGACGAAAAGTTTGACAAAGTTTATGACGACGTTAATGGAAAATTGGAAGAAATGGCAGGAATAATTGAACATCATTCCAAATTGATAGATTCCTTGAAAAGAATGTCAAACAGAACAGATATTTTGGCTTCAACACCCTACAGCACAGCGAAAGCGGAAAATGACGGCGAAGGTAGTAGAATGAAGATCAAGCCTCCAACTTTTGATGAAAAAATACCCTGGTCGACATATCAGAAACAGTTTGAAGCTGTTACGAAGTTCTTACATCGAAACTTCAGATGAGATATGGCGATGCTCATCTACAACAAGTTTACCATGCACAAATAAAGAACCGAGTGCAGAAAACAGGGGAAAATCTACAGGAGTTTGAAGCTGATGTGGCGGGATTAGTTAGACTGGCTTATCCATCTGCTCCAGATACCTTCCTGGTACAGCTATCAATCCAGACATTCGTAGATGGGATAAAGGATAGTGAAATACAACAAGCCCTGAGACTAGCACGCCCTAGAAACATAGATGATGCCTTAGCCCAGGCTTTGGAATTAGAGGCAGCGAAGCAAGCGTCGCATAGAGGACACCTTCGTGTAAGACAAGTCCAAGAAACAGACCGATCTATTGAGGACATTGTCAGAGAAGAAATCCGCAGAATATCACAAACTAGGAAAAAGGATACTGTGTGCTGGAAGTGCAACAAAAGTGGACATTTCAAGCGAAACTGTCCAGAATTGGAAAAAGAGTCACAGCAGGGAAACTAAAAGGGGTCGGTGATAAGGGGCATAAATCGACCCAAGTGAAAAATGCCCCCGAAGTGATAATCCGGGGAATAATGTCTAAGGATTTATCAAGCATAGTTATCCCCGGAAAGATAAATGACCGAAATGTGAAAATACTGGTAGACACTGGCTCGACCAAAACTATTGTGCGTCCAGAAATTGCTGAAGGATTCAAGATTCGCCCAGTTAGGATCAAACTTCGAACTGCGTCTGGACAAGAAATACCGACTTATGGATCGATCATCTCCACTATTGAATTGGGAAACACAACAGTTAGCCACGAAGTTCTGGTAGCTGGAATCACGGAAGAAGTTATTCTGGGATTGGACCTTGTTAAGAAGCTTGGATGCCAATTGGATATGAAGAGTGATGTACTTCGGCTAGGAAGTGAAGAGATTCCATTCAATGATGTGGAGGACAAGATATATCGGATTCGACTGACCGAGGACATCACGTTGCCAGGGCGAACTGAAGGCATAGTGACTGGTAGATGTGACGATGTAACGAGGAATGGCTGCGTGAGAGTAATTGAGCCCTCGGACGATACAACCTTAGCTAAAGGACTATTACTTGGGAAGACCTTGGTAAGGGTAAGAGACAGCATTCCCATCCGATTGCTAAATGTCAACATGTTTCCAGTCACCCTGAAGAAGGATACCTTGATTGGACGTGGTGTACCTGTGTACCATATTTCGGGTGGGATAAGTACTACAGAAGTCTCAAAATCGCAAAAGAATTCTGAAGAACTGGTGTCCCTCCTCACTTCAAAATGTCAAGAGCTCGACCGATACCAACTACTCGAAGTGAGAAAATTGGTTCAAACGTTCTCCGACGTTTTTGCTACGGACGGAAAAGCAGGGAAGACTGATGTGCACAACCTATCCGACAGCATCCTAGACGTCTTCCTCTGGCAAAAAGAGAAGAAGCTGAAAGGATTATTGAAGACATGGCGAGAGAAGGTGTAATCGAACCGTCCGATAGCCCCTGGACATCGCCCGTTGTATTAGTGAAGAAGAAGGATGGAACCACTAGATTCTGCGTAGACTACAGGCAGCTCAATCAGGCCACGAAAAAGGACAGCTATCCCTTACCGAGAATTGATGATACCTTGGATATACTCTCGGGATCACGTTGGTTTTCCACCTTGGATCTGAAGAGTGGATATTGGCAGGTTGGCTTGGATCCAAAAGACAAAGAAAAGACTGCCTTCAGTATTGGAACGGGTCTGTGGCAGTTTAAAGTGATGCCTTTCGGTCTATGCAATGCTCCTGCCACATTTGAACGTCTGATGGAGACAATATTGAGAGGGCTTTCCTGGAAAACTTGTCTGGTGTATCTGGACGATGTGATAGTAGTGGGAAAATCATTCCAAGATCACTTACGCAACCTATCCGAGTTTTTCCAGCGACTTCGTGATGCCAACCTAAAGCTAAGTCCTAAAAAATGTAATCTGTTTCGAACAGAAGTGAAATATTTAGGACACGTAGTTTCACGTAGAGGTGTCAAGGTTGATCCGGATAAAATCAAGGCAGTGCAGGAATGGCCTATACCGAAAGACAAGAGTGAGTTGCGGAGTTTCTTAGGCCTTTGCACTTATTATAAAAGATTTGTATCTGGTTTTGCCAACGTTGCCAAGCCGCTGACGAAATTGACGGAAGATGGACAGGAGTACATATGGTCCGATGATTGCACTGAAGCCTTCGAACGATTGAAAAAGGCTCTGGTCACAGCTCCAGTTCTGAGTTACGCAAGGGCTGAAGGTAAATTTGTGCTCGACACCGACGCCAGTAATACAGCCATTGGCGGCGTTCTATCGCAAGTCCAGGATGGACAAGAAAGAGTCATCGGGTACTTCAGCAAGGTGCTGTCCAAACCAGAACGGAATTATTGCGTGACCAGGAGAGAACTTTTAGCAGTCATCAAGTCCGTAGAACATTTCTACAAATATTTGTACGGAAGGAAATTCTTACTAAGAACGGACCATGCTGCTTTGAAATGGCTCCTGAGTTTTAAGAACCCGGAAGGACAAGTGGCTAGATGAATTGAGAGGCTGCAAGAGTATGACTTTGACACTGAACACAGAGCGGGGACTAGCCATCGCAATGCAGACGCGTTATCAAGAAGACCTTGTCCCGAGAATTGCAGCCATTGTTCGCGTATGGAAGAAAAGATCGATTTAAGGCGGACCACCGTAATCGAAGACGACTGGCTACCTGAGGAAATTTAAAGAACACAAGAGGAAGATATCGACTTGAAAATAATCCTGAGCTGGAAGAAGAGCGGTAGACGACCTACTTGGGAAGAAGTATCCAGACTGAGCCAGAATGTAAAGTCGTATTGGGCACAATGGGAAACGTTGAAGATTTGATTATTCGTATGTTCGCGGCCAGGTGTAGAAGTCATACAAGTTTTCTATGAAATTTTCGATATTTCATGGGTGTTTTGCGTGATAGATGGTCAAATACTGAAGCTATTACAGCGGGTTGTGTGTTTGCTCCTTAAATTTTGCTGTGTTTAAGTGAATCTGTCGGATTGAATGATTCATTCATTTACTTCAGTTTCTATAGCTGAATTAATAATATAAACAATTCCACAAAGTCAGACACATATGCTGCTTGTCGTTTGATAAGTAACCGGACGGGCTGGATTAGGGTATTCATACACGATCGTGCAAGGTTGTTGAGTTCATGAAGATGGCGAGTGATCTGGGACATGCGATTGAATCTTTAAAAGACGAGATTCTGGGTAATAGGAGGGAGATAAAATCGGCCATTGCCGCATCTGAGAGTAATTTGCTGCTGAAACTGGAGGAATTGCACCATAAGGTGAGGAAGCTTGAAGAGGAGAACGCCAACCTTTCAAGAAGGCTAGAGACTATGGAAACTCTCTCAAGGAAAAACAACATTATCATTTTTGGTCTCCGGACTTATGAGGACTTTTCGCCTTCAGTTGTTTGTAGGACTCTAAGAGATATGCTGGGTGTAAAAATAGAAGTCACCGATCTTAACAATACTTATAGACTGGGACCTGATGATGGAAGTCCTATTAAAGTTGAGTTTACGTCCTTCCTGAAGAAATCTGAGATTCTAAAAGCCAGTATGAAACTCAGAGGCACTAAAGTGGGAATCAGAAATGATCTCACACAAAAACAGCGATTCGAAAATAAAGTTCTGCGAAGTCAACTGGCAAAGATAAGAGAAGATTCTACAATAAAATCATTCCTAAAAGGAAATAAACTATTTATAAATGGGAAGCCTTACACTGCCCAGGAGCTCGAGAATGGATGTCACTATGGATCATTTGATAGAAGGGTTTCAAGTGCTCCGTCGACTTCAAGGAGAGAGAGCATGGCCATCAGTGAGGTTGAACATTCCTTGGCAACACAGAGAGAGGAGGATACTTCGAAGGACCAAAAGGAAAAAGAACCGCTTTCTAAGTTTGGTGATAACAAAAAGCATGTGAAAGAAAAAATGAGGAATCTTAGATCTGGATCGAAGAATAGAGATCGTTAATTGGTTTGAAAGATTTCATATTATATTTCTACCATTGAATCCTGTGCCTGTCCGGGTTTATATTGGGTCATTTTTTTGTATTGTTCTTTAATTTGATCATTTTCTGTTTTGTCATAGATTTATTATTTTGTGGAGAAAACATATTGTTATTTCTTACGTTCCCCAATACAGACAATAAGCATGAGTTGGTTGATGGATGAAATAAATGTCGATGAGATGGAGACGGTGACTGTGGATGATTGTTCTATGGTGAGGAAGGTTGTAATGGAGGGTGGAGAAAAGCTGGCCCTGATTCAGATGAATGTGAGGAGCATCAAGAAGAACTTCGATGAGTTTCTGGTGCTACTCTCGTCTTTTGGTTTTGAATTTGATGTATTGGTTCTAACGGAGACGTGGAGAGTTGAAGATGTTGAGCAGTTTGGGATTCCGGATTATTGTGTTTACTATAACAATTCAGCCATTAATCAAAATGATGGGGTTATTATGTATATAAGATCAAATTTAGTCCATAAAGTTCAGTTTAAAGTGATCAATGAGTTGAGTGTCCTGAATTGTTCACTTGTGAAGAAAGGAAGGAGCTTTAATATTGTGCCAATGTACCGACCACATTCTTATCGGGTTGAAAGATTCCTTGATGATCTCGAAAATTTTCTTTCTGAGGGAAACCTGGGAGGCGTCACTTACCTTCTTGGGGATATTAACGTCGACATCTTAGACCAATCCGATAGTGTAAGTGAGGAATATATGCAAATTCTAAATGGTGCTGGTTTTAAATCAATCATAAATTCAGTCACTAGACAGACTGCTAATACGGCAACATGCATTGATCATATGTTTGTTAAGGGATTGTCTACAATGGACTTGGTTGTTCCCCTCACTCTGAGAACAAATGTTACTGACCATTATGTGACTATTGCTCTGCATCAAGTTTCTGCTACGAGGACCACGGGGACTGTTGGTCAGACGTTTGAATATCGTAAGTGTGTGAATCGTGAATTGTTGCTATCTGAGCTATCTAAAGTATGCTGGGAAGAATTCCGGAGGACTGAAGATGTTGAAGAAAAGTCTAAAATATTTATGGCAAACATCCTTAATTGCGTAGAATCAGCGACGATCACGTCCAGAAAATCAACACCTAAGAAAAGACAACCATGGATAACGACTGGTTTAATTAATTCCATACGCCGAAGAGATCTTCTATTCCAGAGGTTCCTAAAGGAGAAGAGCGATGAGAGCAAAACTCTGTATACTGCTTTTCGTAACAAACTGAATTCACTTCTGAAGAAGGCTAAATTTTCCTACTATAGTCATAGAGTCCGGTCTGCAGAGGGTGATATTAAGAAAACATGGCGTTTTATCAATGAGGTTACAAACTCCAATAGTGTAACGCGAGCTATTCCTGACCGAATTGTTGTTGATGGGGTAGAGACGGATGACCGTAAACAGATTGCAGATGGCATGAATAAATACTTCGCCTCTGTAGGGCATAAACTGGCTTCTTCCATTCTGGGCCCATCCTCTGAGTCTGGGTTTGAGCATATGTCATGGCCTGGCTCCATATAAATGGAACCGACAAGCGTCGAGGAGCTCACAGGACTGATATATATTCCTTGAAAAAGGTTGAATCATCTGGCTGTGACTTGATTACTGGGAGTTTAGCTAAGGACATGGCACCTCTGATAGCACAACCCTTTGTCGAGTTGGTCAATGCATGTTTTCAGGTAGGGTCTGTGCCTTCATGTTTTAAGACAGCATTGATCACACCTGTTCACAAGGGTGGAGATAGGAGCGACCCCGGTAATTACAGACCTCTGTCAGTCATTACTGTCTTTGCAAAAATATTTGAAAAGGTCATCTTCATCAGATTGAACAAATACCTTGATAAATTCAAGATCATTTCTGAGAGTCAATTCGGTTTTAGACAAGGTAGGTCAACCTCAGATGCCTTGGATGCTTTGATGGAAAATATTTACAAGGCAATTAACAGAAATAGGAAAGTTCTCTGTGTGTTTGTCGACTTATCGAAGGCGTTCGACACCGTCAATCATGAGATCCTGCTTAAAAAGTTGTTTCATATTGGAGTGAGAGGTAGTGCTTTTGACTTGCTTAAGAGTTATCTGGATAATAGAACCCAAAGAACTAAGATCTATGATGTTGTGTGTGAACCGGAGGTTATTCGTTGTGGCGTTCCCCAAGGAACTGTTTTGGGTCCGCTATTGTTCCTTATATATATGAATGATCTGCTGAAGTTAAGTATGAAGGGCAAAATAATTTCTTATGCTGATGACACATGTATTCTCTTTGAGCAAAACTCTTGGATGGAGGTTGGAGAATTGGCGCAAGCTGAACTGAAGATTGTGAAGAAGTGGTTTGATCTAAATCTACTCTCAGTCAACGAATCCAAATCACACTTCCTGCCGATTTCATTAAATAGTTCACAACAGCCGAACTTTGAAGCGCTCCTCTTCGACAATATAGTAATAAAAGCAGTGAGATCTATCAAATACTTGGGAGTTTATATTGATCGTCATCTGAGATGGGATGTGCACAGCATGGAATTACATAAGAGATTGAGAAAAATAACTTACAGAATTCGTTTGGCCAGGAATTTTCTACCTAGGGATTTATGTTTCACTGTTTACTTCGCATTGGTGCAGTCGGTTTTACAGTATGGAATTCGTGCTTGGGGCGGTTTGAGGAAAAAATATTATAACACGGTGGAGAGAGCACAGAAGCGACTTATAAAAATCTTATTCAAGAAACCTCGGCTGTACTCTAGTGACAAATTGTATAAGGAATTGAGAATAATGGACCCGAGGCAGCTATACATAAAAAGTTTGGTATTATCGATCCCCAAAAAACGTCACGAGTTGGATCTCTTGTGTTCTACTTATAACACAAGGCAGACACAAAATGTGATGGTTAGAGGATTCAGGGTTACCAGGGAGAAGATCAGATCTTCTGCTCTTTATAGATTGCCACAGATCTACAATATTGTTCCCACCTATCTGAAAAGCCCACAAAGTTACCATTCTCTGAAGCGTAGAACAAATAGCTGGTTACTTGACTGTTTCTCGAGACAAAACGTTCAAGAACTTTTCTGATGTTTAATTATATTATTTGCATTGTGTTTGTAATTTCATAGTCATGCTGCTAATTCACTACTTTGATTGGAGAGAGTTCATACACAAGCCTTAGATGACTTTTCTGAGCTCTCTCAAATTCTGAATTGTATTGTATGCTTGGGTGAATAAATTATTATTATGACTTTAGCCTTGCGGCTTTCACACTCCTCTCCAGAGGAAAATTCACTTATCCCAGATATCTCAGATATAAAAAGGATTAAGCTCTGTTGGAGCCCTTTCCAGGTTTTCGGGCTCGTGGTGGTGGTCGGGTCCGGGTCGCTCCTCGCCTCCCTGCTGTAGGTTGGATTCCTGCTCCACCCGCACTTCCTGTCGGAGCAGACGGTGTTCCTCTGCATTCCCCATGTACTTGCGTACAGTTCTCGCCGTTCCGAGCAGTACCGCCTTCTGCATGACTCTATAGATATTTTCGTCCAACTGAAGTTTCCTCAAGTTCTCTAGTAGTTTCTTCGGTATCAGGCCTGTAGATGAAATGACAATAGGGATGGTCTTGATATCTTTCAGCTTCCACTGTCTTCTGGTTTGTTCCTCGAGATCTCTGTATTTTGAAATTTTTTCAGTGTGCCTATCTAGAAGATTGGTATTATTTGGAATTGCCACGTCTATGAATAGTGCTCTGTCCTCATCCTTATTGAGCAATATGAGGTCTGGTCTATTGTGGGTTATTTTTCGGTCTGTGAGAACCGTGCGATCCCAGTAGAGCTTGTGATGTTCGTTTTCCAGCACAGCATCCGGATGGTAATTGTAATAAGGAACCTTTTTCGAAGTTAGAAGTTGATATTTTAGTGCCAATTCTTGGTGAAGAATCTTGGCAACAGCATCATGTCTATTTTTGTACTCCGTGCCCGCGAACTTCTGACATCCGCCGGTGATGTGCTGGATAGTTTCATGTGTCGCACAGCCATAACGACAGCTATCGTCCGCTACTGAGGCATCCTTGGCGATGTACTTCATGTAATTTCTTGTTGGAATCACCTGATCCTGGATGGCGAGCATGAAGCCCTCTGTCTCAGGAAACAACCTTCCGGAAGTCAACCAGTAGTTCGACGCAGATATGTCGACGTAATCATGGTTGACCTCGTTCTGGTGCCTCCCATGCAAAGGTTTGCCAATCAGTTTCTGCATTTTACTTTCTGCAGAGTGTTCGACGGTTTCCAAGTGATCCTGTTGTAGCTTTAATGGTGTGGAACTATCAGCAACTGATAGTTGCTGATCTCCCATGGAACGAGTAGCTATCGACATCGCAGGCCCCTTTCCCGAAACAGACCATGGAAACAAGTACATTTTGGTAGCGATGGACTATTTCACGAAATGGGTGGAAGCCTACGGTATTCCTAATCAAGAGGCAACTACGGTAGCAGATAAATTGGTCAGAGAATTCTTCTGCAGATTTGGAATATCTCTAGAGCTGCATTGTGATCAAGGCCGAAATTTTGAATCGAAGCTATTCCAAGAAGTATGCAGCAAATTGGGGATTCACAAAACAAGGACTACCCCTCTTCATCCACAATCAGACGGTATGGTCGAACGAATGAATCGGACCATGGGAAAACATCTAGCCAAAGTAGTTTCTGATCACCAGCGGGATTGGGATGAATATTTACATCTATTCACCATGGCATATAGATCTTCGGTTCAAGAATCTACCAAGGAAACCCCATCCAGTATAATGTTCGGCCGAGAAATAAGGCTGCCTTGCGACTTAGAGTTTGGATGTAAGCCTGGAGAAGACGTAGCCGGGGAGGACTACGTTAGTAAATTAAGGAAAAACCTGGATTACATTCATGACAAGGTACGCAATCAAATGCAGCAAGCAAGTGACCGAATGAAAATGCGCTACGACATCAAGGCTATTGAAGGTGGATTCACCACTGGAGATCTGGTGTGGCTACATAATCCACAAAGGAGGAAAGGTTTTTCACCAAAGCTGCAGAGACAGTGGGAGGGACCGTATGAAATAATCAAGAGGATAAATGATGTAGTTTACCGGATAAGGAAGCTCCCCAGAGGAAAACCAAAGGTTGTCCATTTTAACCGATTAGCCCCGTACGCGCAGGACAAAGAAGAAGTACGTCTTGTGGAAGCCCCGATGCAAGGTAGCAGCGATTACCAGAAGTTTATGGATTGCTATGGTGAGACACGCGTTGCACGGTTCGGCGTTACACAGGAAGTACATCAAGATCTCTTTACCGTGTCTGAGGAATACTCTCTCGCTCATTGCGTAGCGGAGGACCTTCGTATGAGCAAAGGAATAGCAAGAGTATTCAGAAATAAATTTGGACGTCAGGAACAACTATTGCGACAGCAGCCAAGAATCGGAAGTTTTGAAATTGAAGGCTGAAGGTCGGTTCATTTATTACCTAGTCACAAAGCAGCATTCCTATCAGAAGCCAACCTATCAGAATCTATGGACGGCACTGCATAGCTTGAAAGAAGACCTTCAACGCTTTGGAGTTAGAAAATTAGCTGTTCCCAAGCTCGGTTGTGGATTGGACCAGCTGAATTGGCGGGTTGTGCGAAGCATGCTGGAGGTGTTATTTCAGGGGACTGGTATACGGATCCTGGTGTGCAGTTTCAACCCAAAGCAGGCCAGGGAGCCTGGAAAAACTGTGGAGTGCTACTTCCATCAGAATGACTACTGTAGGAATGGTGATGAGTGCAAGTTTCGCCACGGTCCTCGGAGGAATTCACTAAATCTGTTCTGGGACAGAACAGGCTTAAGGAGGGGACAGTGTAACCAGTCCGGCCCTTGCGGTCGGACTTTTCGAGAACCAGAGCGGTCGAGAGCTTCCAGAATAACCGCGAAGGTACCTGAATGTTTCCGGCGCCTATATAAGCCCAGCGGAGGAGCAGGTAGGCAGGTACAAGTACAGTTACAGTGCAAGCGACTAGTGGAAATAAACAAGAGTGGAAATAAATAGTAGTGTAATAGTTAGTTGTGAGTTATAAGTGTATTAAGTGTAAATAAATAATTTTAATAAGTTGGACGTTTTAATCAAGCGAAGAAAACGTAATAACTATTCAAGGCCATTCAAGGGTCAATTCCATTCATTTTTATTTTATGTGCTCCATACAATAAAACTCATTTTCCTTATTCTAGATAATAAGGTACTCCCCAAAACAGCACTACTTTTTTATAAATCTTATGTGAGATCAATTTTAGACTATGGGAGTATATTTTACGGGTCGTCAGCAAATACAAATTTAAAGAAAATAGACCGAATCCAATACAAGGCCATAAGACTCTGCATAGGAGCTATGAAATCCTCACCATGCGATGTAATATTGGCGGAAGCGAATGAACCTCCCTTAGATCTAAGACGACAATACCTCGCCGAAAAGTTTATAGCTAGGCTCAGAGCATGCAACTCTCCATTAATAACTAGGCTTGCACACCTGAATACGGAGAACCTCACAAACCCTTTCTGGCGTATAAAGAATTCACCTCCCTTGACGACCGCCTTCTTGAATACTCAAGAATTTTTCCACGATCCTAACCAGTTGGAAACCTCACCATCATTTTCATTCCGGTTCGAATTACTTCTTTTTGAGCCGCTGATAATTTTTCCCAAATATTTAGACATCCCAGTATACAACCATGGTATTGTCCAATCACTGATACAAGACCTCCAAATAACAACGACCATTTTCACGGATGGAAGCAAGGATTCGTTTGGTGTTGGTTGTGCCTTCTTCATTCCAAACTTGAACCTGACTAGAAAATTCAAATTGCCAAAATCTTGTAGCATTTTCACAGCTGAGGCCGTTGCAATCGAAAAGTCGTTAAAATGGTGTATTGAGAATGGCAATGGTAATGATGCAATTATCTTCTCGGATTCGAAGTCTGTTCTCGAAAATATTAACAATATACGGTCAATTAACAAAAGAAGACCACTAATCTATCGAATTAGAAACCTCCTCATGGAAGCGTCACATAAGAACATGAACATTTTTCTTGTTTCGGTAAAGGGTCATAGTGGAATAGACGGAAACGAAATAGTCGATGCCTCTGCGAAAGATGCTCGCATAGGCGGAGAAATCTTAAATATTCCTGGCTACCCGGACATCTTAGCTGAATTCAAACACGGCATTCGAAAAAGATGGAAACACAGATGGAAAGAGATCGGTCAAAATAGTAAAAATAAATATTTCCTCATACACCCCGACCTCCCCAAAAAAGTACCACACATTTTTGCGTTCGATGTGAATAAGAAGTATTGTACCATAATTACGAGAATGAAAATCAATCACGGACTATTTAATGAGCATTTGCATAAGATTGGAATCTCAAACTCTCCCTTATGCGCAGAAGACGAAGAAATCGCAGATCTAAACCATTTGATTTTTAGTTGTAGCAAAACTAGAGAAAAACACGAACTGATTGAAAAACTATTGGAGACAAATATACAACTTCCAGTAAATATACAGGCTCTTCTAGCCTCCGAGAACAAAAACGTCTACGATATCTATCAAAAATGGCATATTAGGGGAGACTAGGGAGCATTGATACATGGGGAGGCTTGATACAGGCTTATATCCGCGATCTGTAGCCGTTTTCAAATGTATTATACTACTGAACACTATTCTTTGGCACAGGGCATTGCGTGACGTTAATCTGTAAGGCTAACAGTAGTTTGTTTGTGAAATATTCAACGAAGAGTGTTTCGAGGTGAGAAATTGTAAGTTTTTACTCATGTTACCTAAGGGTTTTATGGTCATGCATTAATTCGTCGGCATAAACAAACATTTCACTGGGAAATATGCATAAAACTACTCAATTTACAGTTTTATTCGCTTTTCAAAATATATGAGCATAAGATGAAAACATAAATCACTTTAAAAATTGCTTTCAGGGAGGTTTGAGACATTTGTCGTGGGGAGGCCTGATACATGCATCATCTTCAAAAAATATTCCGTAGATAGTTGGATAGGCCTACATGAAGGCGTCTTCACCATCCAACATATCAAAGGGATCTTTAAAAACCGTACAATCCCCATGTATTTAACGAGGCCGACTTTTCTTGTGTGGAAGTGACTAACTGACAATTTCCTGATTTTTCTACACCTATGGGATCAAAGCAAGCCAGTATCATTGCTGACCTACCTACTGTGCTGAATAATCCTCTCGATTACTCTCCCAGTACATCGTATCAATCCTCCCATATGTGGGGAGGCTTGAGACAGTTTGCATGTTTTTGTGTTCAACGTTCTGTACAGAATAAGATGTTTATTTTTTGCGACTTCTATATTTATTTTGTTGAACGATTAATTGAAGAATTATATAATATAAGAAAAGTCCTGCTTCTTCATAAAATTCAGTTTCCAGAATAAAAATTCCAAAAAACGTATCAACCCTCCCCAGTCTCCCCTAATATAAAACACCTAGTTTCAAAATTTTTAGTGTGTGGCTGAAGAACTATGTTCAGTGCCAACTAAGAGAAAAAAAAAAAAAAAAAAAGGTACTTCCTGAGTTTATCCTTCTTTGAACACGTCGTAGGGACGCTAGTCGCCATTTTTGGACGCTATTAATTCTTGCTTCCAATTTGATTCAAGTTATGAATTGAGGGCTGGTAATTATAATAAACAATAAACCTTTTTTATGGTGGATGTGCTTATGTTATTTAATATTCATGGTTTAATGATTTCTTCATTTCTACATGTTTTTGTACCTATTTTATGAATACTGAATACTTGTAAATGTCACTAACAGCCGTTTTCAATAAACCTATCTATTCATAGTTTCACTCAATGACGATTGGTAGATAATCATGAGGTTTGTTCGTACAGTGGTTCACAACGGTTGTGAACTGTACAGAGCAAGCGCAAATGGATTTTCGATACCCTAAAATGCAATTACGCTTGCTCTGTACAGTTCACAACCGTTGTGAACCACTCTACGAACAGGCCTATTGGTAACCATTCTGAAATATATCTACAGATAGACCATAGAAACGAAATCAGATATTTTTTATTATATCTTCAGTAGGTGAAACAAAATGGATAGATAGGTTTATTGAAAACGGCCGTCAAGCGCCCCCAAGCCAAGCCACTGATTTTATTACTGAGGTAGGACCAACAGGGTAAGTACTGTAGTAATTGCATTAATATTATTAATTATCATTTTTCTTTTTCTTTTATTATTATTATTCTCTTCACTGGTGGAGTTGGTCAATACATGCTAGATTTGAAGGTGATAGCTAAGAGCAGAAAAAATTCATACTTGTGTTACTGGACAAACATAATACAACTTTTGTGGATTTAGCTCTTCTAAGTATCCCGAAGGCCGGATGTATCTGTGTCGAAACCTGAAGGCCGGATGCCGTTGTATGTGAGTCGAAATCCTGAAGGCCGGATGCCGTTGTAACTGAGTCGAAATCCTTGATGCCGGATGCCGTTGTATCTGAGTCGAAATCTTTCCCAACAAACACAATATACAGCAACTGTTCAAATACTGCACTACAAGTGCCACCAGAATGCAGCACAGAGATTGCTGTAATGAAACTGCACAGTTTCTGTATTGATAATTCTGCATTTTCAAAACGCAGTTTTTGATGTACAGTGACTGCATAGTTTCTGTATTGATAATTCTGCATTTTCAAAACGCAGTACTTGATATACAGTGACTGCACAGTTTCTGTATTTGCAATTCTTCATTTCAAAATTCGATTATGAAGGTTAAAGAGACATTTCATAAACAGATTTAATCCAATAATTGAAGACTCCTTTCATTACCAAAATATGGATTATACCAAAGATATTACACACCAAGATGGAGCATCCCTATACTGAATGCATGGAATGTTTTGTCCGCAAAGTAAACACTGAATGTTTACAAACAAACGCGGCAATAGTAAACAGAAACCAGTGGCGTAGTTGAAAAGTTGTGAATAATATTATGTAATATCTTTTATTATAGCGGTGTGAAGAATAGTAATGATGGGTGTATATGAATTTGATAATTACATCAATTCGTTTGGAAAATAAAATTGTTTGATATAATTTCTCGTTGAATTGAACTGAAATGACCTGAGGCACGAATTGTTTTCGATATAACTCCGAAGTTTTAGAAGAAATTTTCGCACAAATGGTTATGATATTCCGTAAAAAAATTTCTTTTACTGCTTGCAGACCGCTCCTATTCAACCAGGGGCGGATGGGCTACTTCGAACCGGCCCGGGAATTTTCACCCAGACCGGCCCACTTCAAGAACGAAAAAAGTACTTTTAAGGTGGGGGTTCAGTGGAGTAGCTAGCATGAGTTGCCATGAAAAAGACATTTTTATGAGCAGCCCCTAAAGATGGCACCTTAAAAGCAATTTTCGAATTTTTTTTTACAATTCAGAAAACTGTCAAAAAATTGAGCAGACATTTTGTGGGAGCGAGAACGCGATGAAAAAATTGGGCCATGTTCCCATATAATTGCAAGGGATATTAAAAAACACCTCTAAAATCGTTTCGCGAGAATTTTTCTTCCTTATTCATATAATACTTTCGAGAAATTAATTTTTGATTTCCTGCTTTAAGCGAAAGTTTTCACCTAGTTGGCGGGTAGCATGCAGACATTATAGGGAAACACCAAAAAAATTTTTATTGCTTAGGTATATAGAACTACTCAATTTAATTTTTGTCCGTTTTCTGGTTTCTAAGAAAAAATTTGACATTTATTTTCATATGCTTTCTTCAGGAAGCTGTGTATAAACATGGGCTGCTCCGAGGGCTGCTCAAAAAAAAAAAATATTATATGAAAGATCCACTGTTCTTCCACTATAAATCGACCTTCAAATTAACTTCTCCTTTACGATCTGCATTATGTTAGTTTTATATTTATTTCAATGCATTTCATTCAAAACAACTCTGATTAAATAGAATCAACGGAAAATGTATGTTGGTGGAATCTCAAATGAAAAAAAAGGTTAGAAATAGTCTCTATGTACCATTAATTTCTAAGCCAGTCGACACTGAAGAATTTTTACAAATTAGAAAAATGGTTTTTTTAGTTTTTTACCATAATACTTTTCCATGATTATGTTAGATAGTTTTTTCGATATCATATTTTTATATACCTTGAAATATCATCATATTGATTATTCACTTCAAGATTTTGCTAAACGAATAAGGTGCAATCCAGTGACCCACTTACGTAAGACACCCACTGTACCTACATAAATTTTGAAGAAACACTCTACATATTATTCAAAACTTAAATAAAATCTATAAACTATTGATACTGCAACTAATTAAATGGCCATTAAGCTAAACACGCCTTATGTTGCTAGTTTCGTGATGTGGAAAACACAAAAATTTATAATAATGATAATTTTGACTGTAGAAACAAGAAAATTGAATTGTAGTTGTAGGAGTTTTTTGTTGAGAAATAAGAATACTTATATAACTCGTTTCAGTGTAGATTATATAAGGAGCTAGATCTCGGCAGAGAAGAGACCTATCCTGTCAGAAAATATATATTTTCTCAATAACCTTAAGCTTTTTTAGGAGATTTTCGTTTTACATAATTGAATTGCAATCTATGCATCTTCAAATACTAAGTTGGCCGACATAGATTTTGTTTTTCCTATAGCGAGCAAGCTTCTGTCGAATAATATTAAATAAAGTAATAAAGTAAAGTTTGGTAGGGTGATGTTGAAAACAGAGGTTTAATATCACATAACTAAACTTTACTTTCACACCCCGTGTCCCATGGACTGGCAACTTAAAACATTCGTATAAGGCAAGTTCAGCATAATAATCATACAATCACGTGTAGAGTTTTTTGCAACTTCTGTACTTCAAGCCACCCTGTTTATGCCAGTTGTTCAGGAATAATTTAATTTTATCAATATTATTTTCAAAACTTATCGAAACATTCATTTAATGGTAGTTTTCCCAACATTCATTTTCAAATTGGTTTTCAATATTTGTAAAAATAAAAATATCGACGTAAAATATGTTCCGCCGAATACAAAAAAATGGTACGAACTGACCAGCCCTCTGGCCCAACAATCGACCGGCCCACCGGGAATTTTCCCGGTGGTCCCATCCGCCCCTGTATTCAACCCTGGGATATCAATTCGGGTTACCAATCTGAAGCACGAAGTTTTGCCGATATATCTCCGAAGTTTTAACGAGAGTCAAAACGAAATATTCATACATATGATTGTCGACTATCCAAACTTCATATTCCGTGAAAAAACTTCCTGACTAAGATTGGTTTCTTCCAAAAAATAAATATTTGTTTAGTATGATCCATAACATTGCCCATACATAAAGTTATTTCAGGTTTTGCACTAGGCCGTTCGCTTACTGTGTCAAGGGAAATTTTTTGATAAATTTAGATTTCAAAAAAAAAATGGTAAACCACTGATGTGAGGAAAAATTTATTTTTTCAATAATTCCAAAAATACAGATTCGTTCATGTTGATTGCTAGTATTTCAGTAGAAAATAATATGTGATATAGCCTTAAATTTCGTTTTCTACATTTTATTTAGAAATTAATTGCAATAATTCATTAAAATTTGCTTTTGTAGTCGAACAGGAATAGAAGAAATATTCCTATAGAAAAAATGAACAAAATCTTATAAGAACAATTCTTAATTATTATTATACAACTTCATCCAGAAAAACATTACAGTACAATGACATAAATTAATAACAAGACTCAGACAATTCTCAAAATAGTTAATGCGTCTATCAAAATTATACTTAAAATTTAAATGATTGAATGTTCTTATTAAATGATTGAAAACTTAATACTGACAAAAAATTCCTTTATAAAAACATATCACAATAATCCTGTAGCTCAACATTTATATGCAACATTTATAATAAGAGGGACTAATTAGGAAGCATAATTCTTTTATTAGATTACTGAATTCATTGCTGAACTTGAATCAAGTATTGTTTTGTTTTCAACCATTTTGCACAATTGAAAATGTGGTGAGTACCACACTATTACAAGATAAAAATTATCCATCATTTTTAGTACATATAGATCTGGAAAATAGAATATATTAACGAAACAATAGGATTCTGAAAGTGTGACAACATGACAATGGACAGATACTATCAAATTTGAAAATAAAGGAAATACACGTAGTTTCTTTGATGAGGGGTATCAACAGACTGGTGCAATCATTGCATGTAGCAGACAAATCTGAAGCTGTTGAAGTTTTAGATAGTTCAGACCACTCAGTTTTGGAAATTCCTCTACTCTACCAATATCTGAGAGAGTCTGGGTCACACTCCTTCCATCTGAAGCAGTCGATGTGCAACATGAACTGAAATGAAAACATATCAACATAAATTATGGTTGGAAATGATCGCAAGACAAACACTTTTTAAATGATTGTTTTCACCTGATGCATTCAAAATAATATTCAATACACTCACGTTTTTGTATGTGGTGCTGCAAATTTTTCAGTATCAAATACTTCTAAGGAATCCACTTTGCCTGATAAATCTGAAGCGGCCAAAGCAACAGACATATCTGTAGCAGATAAATCGGAAGCAGTCAATGTGGCAGATAAATCTGAAGCACTTGCGGTAGCAGACAAATCTGAAGTTTCTGATAATTCAGAACCAATCAATTTTGAGGACTCCCCAACTTTACCAACATCTGATGGGTCCTGGGTCATATACCTTTCGTCTGAAGCCGCTAATGTGTTACTTGAACTGAAATAAAATATAAAAAATTAGGATTCTTCAATAAGAATTGTGTAATCCCTTGATTTATTATAGTAACATTATTTAAATGATTGATTTCACTCGATACATTCAAAATATTCAGAATACTCACCAAGGATCAGGCAATGAAATCCTGGATGGAATAGCTTCCGTTTTCAAACATTTTTTTCCAAATTTAAGGATGAAATCTTCGTCACAGAAATGGTCAGAGCAAACCATAGACCTAATAAAATATGGACGGGCCCTGAGAGAGAGAGGTCACGAGTAGTACGTTAGAAAGAGATGGACATATGGTAGAAAATGTCAAAATCATATGTTTATTGTTTACTGTTCAGCTACTGTGTTTTCAATCGATATTTCATTCTCCTCACAAACAATTTAGCAGAAAATTAGGTTTTTAGAATCGACTGCTACATGCTAATAAAGCGAAAGTGATTTATTTTTGGAAATAATAGACCAATAAAGGAGTTTCTTTGTTAGTTCATGTATGTACATATAGGACATGATTTACAAAGATTTACAAGGAATATACCTAGTCTGTTTTCTATATTTCACAAGGCCACAGCAAGAATTTGTAGAGGTGACTTGAATTTCGAGATAATAGATATATTTTTGAATATTATAAAGAATGTTGTTCTAAACGAAGTAGTTACATATGTACCATCACATTCTATTTCAAGGCATGTCCGAAGAAAATACTTAACTCCAATCTGGATTCAATATTAGGAAGAGAAGAGATGTAAATCATGTTGATATTCAGTAAGCCCTGTGACATCGGCAAACTCAAAACTCGATATTTTCTGTTGATCAGTGTCACAGAAATCTAACACTGGAAAGCCATACAATAAAGAAACAGGAGCAGTAAAATATTACTGCCAGGAGTGCCAGAGAAGAGCAACTAAACCACCTGATGGAGAACCTATCAAAATAGTTGTGAATGATTAATCATCCTATAAATATTTCCCCAGCAGGAAATTTCATATTATTTGTGAAAGTATCAATAAACATACTTAAAATTATTGTCCTTTTCTCTATATCACACATGTTTTTGCTCAAGGAAGGTGAAATGTTTGAAAAAATTCACTTTAACGATTAATTTTTCTCTGTGCAGCCTGAACGCAAAGCAGGGGTCCTTTTATCTTTCCAAATCACGAGTAATTTCAGTGTATATAAAATCAGACCCCGGCGAATGACATAATAATGTTGTTGTACACAACTCTCAAGTTTTTTACATTAATTAAAATCAGAAAAATAATTTTTCAGGTAGTATTTTCTTTATACGGAATCTATTATTTTATCAGCACTTGAAAGTTTCAAGTACGTGAAAAATATAGTTGATTTGATAACATTTTCGAAGTTGATTTCAGTCAGAGACAACCTCTTTTGTTATCTCTGATTTCAGTACAAAAATTTCTTCAAATTAATAGAAAGTCTATGAATCTACCGACAACCACCCAAAAATGCAACATGGAGGATCAGCGGAGTGGTAGAATTCCCGAGTTTACTCGATAACTTGTTTGAAGCGGCAACGTTGAATTATTCTCTACCAGCTACCAGCTTGACGTTTACTACCAGCATTGAACTAAAGACTACCAGGGACTGCTGTTATCTCTCTTTTCTACCACCCCCCTCTCTCTCGTTGGTATTCCTCGATGCGGTGAACGGGAAAACCACGTGAAGGCCTGTCCATGTATTATTAGGTCTATGGAGCAAACATATACCCATTTGGAAGATTCTGAAATTTTCAGTTTTAACTGGTCCATCCATAATTTCTGTCGAGCACTATCAATAGGCATTCTAATGAGAGGAAACATTCTTTAGTGATGAATTAAACAATACGAAATTAGTACGAGACTAATGAAAAAAGCTAGGTATCCCAAGTTACGCCTATGGAAAAATATCGTTTGTTGTTGTTTACTTACCGGTGCATGGATTTCCATTGCTTTTACTGCTGATTTTTTTGCACATCACACAGCGATTCACCATTTTTGCAGTTTCTAGTTATTGTCTAACACCGTTTTCACGTAAATCGTCCAACAATAACGTTTGTATCATTCAAGATTCGAGAATATGTAAACATGTGGCCATTCGAAGTGGGTTGTTGAATAAACAACGTTGCCAAACTTCTTTCTTCGTCATCTCCTTATTTTTTATATTAAATTTATGAACATAATTTCATTATGTAACTTGGCTTAGAACATATCCTGAATTCATCAAGCATTAGTATTGTCAGTATTATCATTTATTCAATAGCCGATACATTTTACATTGAAATAATTATGTCATATTTCCTCTCGAACGGAAGCGAAAACCTGGGATTATATACTTTTCCAAAAATATTGCCAACGCTGCTTGACAATTCAGCATCATTCGGATAGCTTCGGAAAACACGATTCTTTTCTTTCAACCAATCGTTGTATGTGGTTTATTGTTTTGGTTTTGATCATCACTTCGGATAACTTCGGAAAACACGAGTCTTTTCAACCAATCGCTGTATGTGGTTTATTGTTTTGGTTTTGATCAGAATATAAACATATAGCTATCTTATTTCGAGGACGTTTTCTCTCTCACTATGCTCTATCTTGGTGTGTAATATCTTTGGTTTTGATCATCACTTCGGATAACTTCGGAAAACACGAGTCTTTTCAACCAATCGCTGTATGTGGTTTATTGTTTTGGTTTTGATCAGAATATAAACATATAGCTATCTTATTTCGAGGACGTTTTCTCTCTCACTATGCTCTATCTTGGTGTGTAATATCTTTGGGTATAATCCAAAGATATTACACATATATGTGTAATATCCTTGTTTATAGGGGTTATATAAACAAGGGTAATATCTTTGATTATACCCATGGTAGAAGAATACTTCATCTCATCATGGTGGTACCAGAATTAGCCAAATGATGGCATCACTGCTCTTGACGGTTGCGATCACAGGGTAGCATACACGTCTATTGCGGTGCAGCATACGCCAAACGATGGCGTCACCGGCGACGCACTACTCTATATCCTCTACACGTAACCGGCGTTTAAAACAGGTACGAACTACGCTGCTTCGGCGAATGTTGCAGATGACCCCTAGAGTTCATTAACCTCCAACTCCAAGAGCAGGCCATTCCTCAAATAGCGTGAACTCACCCCTGCACTTACCACCAAAATATCAAGTGAAATTGAAAATTTCCGATTTGCAGAATTGATTTTCTGTTTATAACTAGGAAACTTCTCTAATAGAATATTGTTTCGTAATTGCAAGTTTCGATATAGTTTTTACACAGTGACTGCTACATTCAAAGCGCAGTATGAGCACAGTGTTTATTGTATATGTTACGGCTAAAGATAGGTGTGAACATAAACTTAAGATTAGCCGGCTAAACTTAGGTTTAGCTTCGGGTATTTGTTAATGTTAGTTTCTTCTATCTTTAGCCGGCTAAACTTGAGTGTAACCACATCCCATCGGCTAAAAATGTAGAAGGCTTGAGGGGCGCAAATTTTCGGCAATTAAAAGAATATAAAGAAATAGTGATACGAGTATAATCAAACTATTAATGCAATGCATTTTTTGTATGAATTTCACATATTTTAATAGCAGAGAAGCATTCTGTTGAGCAGTTGGATAAATGAGAATGAACATTATATTTGTTTCAACTTTGTCTCAACGAATTCTTTTTGACGAATCTAAAAATCTAAACGCTTGATGACAAAATTCATGACATGCTATTTTGAGTGTGAGGGAAAACTGTAGTGTTTTCATCTTGTTATTATTCATAATTTGAGGGAAATTGAATGAGCAGACAAAAACTTCTTCACCAAAATACCAAAGGTTGAATTCTAGAAAAATATAAGTAGAAGTGCCCAATCTTGTTTGTAGTTAACCGGACTATTTGGCACAAAGATTATAGAGTTAACTCTATATCCCCCAGGATGATTCATCAAGGGTGGCAACAGGCCATATTTAGGAACCCGTATGTTCAATGACTCGGGAAGAAATTTTTAACAAAATCAGCTAGAGAAAGTGTTTTCAACTATGTTCATGTTCATAGTGTTTTTTTGTTCTTTTTTGCGCAAGAATTGGTTGGAAAGAAATTGCAACATTAGTTCCTATTTCGTAATTTTTCCATAAACCCAATTATTGAATGGTAGGGAAAATATACTTTTGTTTACGGAAAAAGTTTTCTATGTCTAATATCTCATTTTATTGTGGGGTCATATTATGGTTTTTCACAAATGAGGCTCGGTTTGAAGAGCATTAATCTCCTAAACAGATGAAAATAAATCGTTAAATGTAGAATTGAGAACCCATGGGCGTTATGTAATACAACCCCAATACATTCGATGCTCTTTTGCATATTTCAATTCTAAAAATTTAAACAAAAAAGTGGCCGTGTGCTTTCGTCCTCTCCCATCCGACCATTCATGATACATCACCTGTCCGCGTGTCCATCGAATACATTTTTAGCCGTTCCGTTTTGGGTAATGTGCACATTAGCCGGCTAAAGATGAAATGCCCTGACGCGGATGAATATTTTATCGAACTTTAGCCGATCCTCGAATATAAACCTAAGTTTAGCCGGCTAATCTTAAGTTTATGCTCACACCTATCTTTAGCCGTAACATATATAAAATACAGCTTGCTGTACAGTTTTTGCACAGTGAACAAACTGCATATAAAATACAGCTAGCTGTACAGTTTTTGCACTTAACTGCTGCATTTGAAGTGTAGCTTGCTGTGCAGTTTTTGCACAGTGACCACTGCATTTAAAGTACAACTTGCTGTACAGTTTTAGCACGTAACTGCCGCATTTGAAGTGCAGCTATCTGTGCAGTTTTTGCAAAGTGAATACTGCATTTGAAGTACAGCTTGCTGTATAGTTTTAGCACGTCACTGCTGCATTTGAAGTGCAGCTTGCTGTACAGAGATTGCAATACCATCGGTGTTTTTGAAGTGCAGCTGTGGCTGTATGTCGAATGCAGTTTGTACTGTACAGTAACTGCACAGTCCACCGGGACATATACGGTCCTTTTTGGTGCAGTTATTGCATTACCGTCACTGCAGTCAATTGAAGCAACGAAGTACAGTTTTTGTACAGTGACTAGTGACTGTATTTCAGTGTTTGCTGGGTGGTGGTCCTTGATTGAGTCCACTAGAGGGCAGTTGTTATAGCAATCATTAGAAAGCAGAACATTCCAATCAAAGATTAAAGAGTTAACTCTATAATCAGAGATTAAAGTCTCTATCGTTTGTCTCTACTATAATCTTCGATTAAAATGTTTCAACGGAATATTCCGAAAATCGAAATTAATAGGAATTTTAAAACGTGGAAAGATTCCTCTGATCCTAGTAGTAATCGACCCATTAGTTTATTGAGAGTTCTTTTTTTAAGGGTTGAATCGACGCTTTCCAAAATTGTTAAGAGGGTTAAAAAAAAAATTGAAATTGTTGTGATCAGGTTCTTAGCCTCACCATGTTCATTGAAGCCGATTTCAAGAACAAACTGAGAACAGAAACAGCATTTTTGTGGATTTATCTGGAGCATATGACACAGTATGGAAAGATGGTTTAATTTTCGAACCTTTATGCGTATACGCATCTGAAGTGTGAAAAGATGGTTCGCTTACTAGGAAATATGTTGTCAGATACTATAGAAGGTTTTGTGTTCTTGTTGATGGGAGTAGTAATTTCAAAACTCTGTATAATGGTTTTCTACAAGAATCAGTTTTAACCACTCTTCTTTTAAATTTATATCTGTGTGATATCCTTACTACTTCTTCTGAGAAATTTATGTACTGGTAGATTCGGGTGACTTTTAGGACAGTCCTGTAACTTGGGACAATTACCCCCTTGCAGATTTCTTTGTTTCTTACCATTTATGAGTGAAGGGACAAACTTATGAGATTGTGTAGCGTCTTTTCGTTTAGTTTAACAATTAATTCCTGTTGAGTTTGCCGTAACCAAGACCGTTTGAATTGACAGGAAAAATTAACGAATTCAGGACAGTAAAAGCTCGTTTTCTTATAGCCCTTATACTTTCTAGTGCCCTGTACATGTGTTTCACTTTGTGCATGTGTAATTTTTTTCTGGATACGTTGGATATTAGATATGTCATGAAACAAGCTTGTTTCATGTTTTCATATTCTTGGGACAATGCCGAATGGATACAAGCGGCGCATTGGCAGCAGGAAATAAGCCGATTTTTCGCAGGATATCATTATTTACGTGTTATTTCCACAAAGAAATCACCAAAGAATGAAACAAATCGAAGTTACCTTGTTTTGTTTAGTTTCTTTACATTTGAGTTTCAGTATATTTACTTTCGCTGTAATAGGGGTTTATCATTTAATTTCCTTACCTAATTTTTCAAAACTATACACCGCCCCAAAAGCCACCTATTTCATTTGAGAGTTGAGAAATCAATAGAATTCAACTTGTGGGTCCCAAGCCTCCCAAACCGGTGGGTGACTTGGGACAAGTATTTTTTTTTTCAAAATTTATATCCGAATTTTGAAGCATGGTTTATATCCTGATCTATTGATGTCATTAAGAATATTCGAACCTCTTTTTCAGATAAAAAATAGGTCACCGTTTTGAAAATATGACAAGTTGAATTCAAAAATCGTCCCAAGTCACCCGAATCTACGGTGCGCAGCATTCCGTCATTCTGATTTTAGATGCATAGAGAATAATGTGTATCTACAGATAATAATTGACCGAAACGTGCGGATTTTCTACTTTGTCAAATCAGCCATGTGTATCACAGAATATTCAACCACAATCCAACATCGAAATATGAATGGTGATGATAGTGAATTACAGACGCACGGTAATAACAGATGTAGGAGAAAGGGAAATGAATACACAGATCAAGCTATCATAAGGGCGTTCTTATTATATTTTCTTTACACTTATCAAACTATATAAAAAACTAAACATATAAATATTCTTCATCCAGAACAACCTCTACATCCACAATGAACACATTCCACGATGCGCCCCTGAAATAAATAATTTACCAAAATCAAAATTTTCATCAATTTATGAACTCAAAATGTTAACAATGTAGATTAACAATGGATTAAGGCATATGTTTTTAAAGAGTGTTCCTTTCCTCTCCTGGGTTGAAATTAACAAAGCTGTTTCTAGGTGGTGTAAGGACACAGTAACAAAGCCTATACAGAAAATAATTGGTCCTCCGAATTCGCACATGCTCAAAGAGCTTCTGAGGGGTACCTACTTCGGTACCTAGGGAGAATCAGGATAATACAATACAGTTCGATATTATTCTGTTTTTGCATTAAGTAATTTTTTTGCATATTATTTTTTTCTTTTTTCGTTTTCTGATGCCAGACCTGCACTCAAGGATTAAAATGCTTATGAAGGATTCGTAAAATTGTCTAGTACATAAATAAAATGAATAATTTCAATATTTGGCCGAACATTATCTTCTTATTCGGGCTACTTTTTGAAAAAAAAAAAACAATTGTATAGATGGAAACAGATATAGACAGGAGGCGCCTGTTTGGAAGGACGTGACGTTGTTGCGGGGCAAAGTCAAACTAAACATACAGAACTTGAGCTTCCTAGCAGTGGCAAAGCTACGCAATGGGTAATCTGCGAAAAAGTTGTATATCATATCAAGACCATAATTTGAAGTATACACTATAAGAACACTGTAATGATCTCCAGTGCCTGAGTTTGGCACGTTTTCATGGCGCCGGTGATGTGGTATTTCAAATTATCTTCTTTATAACTTTACCCATTGTCTATGCTCGCCACTGCTTATAATACCAATTGCTATATCTTCTTGCCCAATATACTTACATAACATTGGTTAATACCAGTGGCGGCTGGTCTGTGAGGGTTATAGGGCTACCTTCCCATACGATTTTTAATGAAAATATTACATTCCACGGTTATTTATATAATTTATCAATGTGAAACTTCCATGCGACTCTTCAGTTTTGTTTATTTCAATCATAATCTAGCAGATTATGATTGTGATAATTATGATTATCGTCCCTGCATGGGCGATGAATCGTATAGCCCCGAATTCTTGCATTGGACAGTCATTCGGCTCCAGCCGCAACTCTTCGTGTTCGGTCATTTTAAGGAGTAAAAGGGCTACGATAAAAGTCATCCGCTTCAGTCTAGCCGCTGCCCGCTAGCGTATAGACAACCTAGCGTGTGTTCGTATTTGTTTACGTTTTGAAATCATGGCGGACAACAGTGTTCAAAATATTTTAAAAACTGATTTCGCGAGGCTTTCGCTGGCGGAAAAAAGCCGTATTAAACTGCTGGGTAGACCGACTCCCGATTTAAATTTAACCCAGGCAGATAAAACTCCAAAAACTTCTTATGCAAGACAAGACAGGTGGTGGAGATAAATGGAGTAAGAAGTAATCCTATCGTGGTGGAGTCAGGAGTTCACAAGGTACAGTGCTCAGTCCTATTTGGTTCATCATTTACATGAACAACCTCCTCCAGCAAAAAACAATAGGTAAAATCATAAGTTTTACAGATGACACGGCTATCATTTATACATCAGAACGTTGGGAAACTTTGAAATCGAAGGCAGAGAAAGATATTGCTGATGGTTGGGTAGTAATAAGCTAACTCTCAATTGTAATAAGACTAAGTATTTGGCCTTCACTTCTTATTTCAACAACCTGCCTGAAGCGGTTCCCTTTGAGATAGGTCCGAGCAATTCGATAACGCCTGTTGTGTATGTCAGATATGTAGGCATTATAGTTGATAGACACCTCAGATGGGACTTACATGTGAGAAAACTTAAGGGCAAATTGAGAGGATTAACTCAGAGGTTCAGATTACTCAGAGGTTCAGATTACTCAGAGGCTTTTTGGAACGAAGACATATAAATATCCTTTATTGTGCATTATTACAGTCACAATTAACGTACGGAATTTCAGCTTGGGGTGGTGTGAGTGACTGTTATCTGCGGAATTTAGAGGTGCTACGAAAGTGGAATAAAGATAATATATAACAGAGGCATCAGTTTCCAACTGATCAGCTGCACGCTGAAACGGGGATTCATGATTTAAGACAGTTGTTCGCTCTGGATCTCTTGATGAATGTGAATAGGAAAAAAAAATATCTGCCGCATACAACATTCAAATGGAAATTGTTCCATCTTCTCTCATTATTGAATGAGAGAAGATGGAGTTGTTCTCCTTAGGACTTCGAAGACCATTGGGCAGAGGTGTGCGCACTTTGTTGCTCCTAGATTGTTCAACATGATTCCAAAAGAGTTGAAGGCCTCCATATATGAGTATAAATTCAAGAAAGAAGTGAAGAAGTAGCTGAGTAGTGTGGACAGGAAGATTATAAACACCTTAATTAACTATAGATGACAACATGGAAATTAGAGAGGATGCAGGACGGAATATTGCGATCCTGTTGTGATTTGTGCTCTGTGTGGATTTTTCAAGAAACTTTCATTGATGTATTGCGTATATTTTCTTGTGTTGGAGTGAATATGTACAGTCCCTGGCCAGTTTATTAGACGCACTGAGGATTTTTTTTATATTTACTGGTATTGTCCGAGGAAAAAGCAGAATATTTGAATTTCATTTCCACAGAATGTCAGTTTTATCTACGACTCTCATTAAAGTGTTCTATTTGGCAATTCTGCATTGATAGTATGAAGCTCTCATAGCTACACAGGGTGGCTCAGCAAAATATTAGAATTTCATGTTTAATCATCAATAAATCAAAATTTTTATCGGATATGACATATTATATGTGAAAACCATTTACAGATGAAGTACATATATGTATCATATACATTCAATGTAATAATTCAATATTGAGATTTTGCATCGAATCAATGCGTCTAATAATATGACCAGGGACTGTAGGCCTCATACAAGTAGTGTAACACTACTTCTGTGCCTGCTGCTTTGTCATTATTATTATTATGTTATGATATGTTATGTTATAGTATTATATTATATTATAGAAATTAACAGTTTAGAAAGAAAATAAAAGAACTTTTGAAGTTACTAATTTCCTTCATGTCAAAGTTTTGTACTCTGAGATTGAAGGTTTAGAAAATAAGTGGTGCTGGAGACATGTTTCACAAATTATGAGTTTACTATTTCCAAAACACTCTCTAACTTACATACCAGTTTTGTACTGAAATCGTAGTGCTTTCCTCCACCCTGGACTCTATGAAGTAGTAGAGCTTCATGGGTATTTTGTATTAGTTTTGTACGAAATTCAACATCAAAAATATATTTTGTACACTGTAATCAGAAGTCTTAAAAGCAGTTTCGAATTATCTTAGTATTCCTCCTTATTGAATCAAAGCGAACTTGATGAAAGTATGCCAATTTGACCGATTAACTCAACAATTCCCATTTATAAGGGACAAATTTAATGATAGTTTTAATTTGAGGGGTTCAGGGCTGAAGTGAACCAAATCCATTGAGCCTAGTTTTGAGATGAATGGCTTAGAAGTTGTTCATCACCAATTAATTCAAATGTGACTTCTTTATTTATTATTATTCTTATGTAACCATATGCTTACATTCTAACCTTTTAAAATCTAAAGAAGTCACTTTTGAATTAATGGGTGATAAACAACTTCTAAGCCATTCATCTCAAAACTAGGCTGAATGGACTTGGTTCACTTCAGTTCTGAACCCCTCATTTAAAAATAAGACTTTGCCTCCTCATGCGGAATATAGCAAAGTTTTTTTTTTGAGAATGCCATTGGATTCTATGCAAAAGGTGAAAAAAGTTCAATTTTCAGATCTTTCACTTCAAATACAGAAAAGTTATGAGAAACTTACGAAATTGTCAAAATATCAGTTTTTGCTAATACCTCAAAAACAAAGAATCCTTTGAAACTGCGGTTTTCACGATTCCTTGTTTCTCTGAAAAAGAGCTCGGAATGGTGTCATCCGTTTTGTTATAGCTCATCTAGCTTCTGCGATCCCCCCCACTGGACATCGAATTTGGGACATCCTGTACATTCGCAGGGTTTAGAAAATGGCCCTTTTCATAACGGTACAAAACTAGTATACAGGTATTAGCTTGTTTCTGAAACCAAAATCTCAGGGTAAAAAACTCTATCTTGACGGTACATTTTTGTGCGAAATTTTGAAATAGAAAATATTTGCAATTTCAAAAGTGCAGTACCTCCAAACTGAAATCCGTATTTTCGTCATTTTGATTGAAGGTACAAAACTTTTTTCAACGGTACATTTCGGTATAAAACTAGTGTTAAGAGAAGATAAGGCCTTATAAACTACTTTAAGGACCCATCATTGCGCCACTAATTACCCCCACAGGTGCCAAACGTGTTCAGAAATTTAGAAGAAATTGCAACTTTCGGTTCTTCCATGTGTGTACCATCAAATACAAATCGAACACATTGTACAGAGTAGTAGCAAAAAACAATGATTTTATAATTACATATTTTATTCTACTCCATTATATCCCTGCAATATCAGTATAAGAAATTTTGATGGATATTTTCTGTCAACTTGAGCTATATCTTCCTGGTGGAAGAGAGGTAATATGTCCTGTGATTCTTTCGTCAAATGTTTTGTTCAGTTTTGTTAATCGTTCTTCTATCGGTTGGATTTTGATTATTAAGTAACGGGATTCGTTGAATTGGTTATATAGTTCATTTTGCAGCTGTTTAATTTAATTTCTGCAGTTCTCAAGCTCTTGATAGCTGGTTGTGCACAGTTTATGAAGTTGGGATGCGCATATTTCATTATAAGTCTATATATTGTTCTAAATATTTAATTATTGACGATTGTCAGGTTGACGATTGTGAGGTTAGTAAGGACAATATTTGTTAGTATCATTTCGATAATTTTTTTCAGTGGGAATCAGTAAATGACGAAACAATTTATTGAAAAAGCAGAAAGGTCAATGAGTCATAAAAAGTTTGAAGTAGCACTACCTCCCATCAAATTCCAATAAAGTCACTATTAGAATTTCTGAATGCAGCCAGAATTGATTATCATCTTTGAGATTGAGTACACTGACCATCTAACCATATCTTAGGTTTTTGCATAGGTAAAATCTGCACAAATGACATTTGTTTGATCAGAGTGTTTAACCTTGCACGCCCTAGGTACAGAATAGAATATCTCAAATATAGACATCGCTAGTAACATAATATAGGGTAGGTGCGGGTAATAAGGCCTAGCTAAGGATGATTCAGAATAAATCAAAAACTATGAACTCCAATCACCAAAGTTTATTGTTGATTAGATAATAGTGACGGCTCGTGCCCTTGAGGTGTGGGTCGGTCAGACCCAGTACATACAGGGGCATAAGCATGGAATAAAATTAATATCTATTTCTTCAACCAATAACTGAAAATTAAAACGCGGAATCCCACAATAATCTTTGTTACTCAAAAATTAAACATTGATATATTTTTTGTCAAGAGGATTTTGAGTTTCTAATAATTTGGATGGGGTTACGGCAAATATTCAATTTTATTTCCCAAAAACAAGTCCAATCAGAATGTTTCAGCATCTTAATATTAAGTTATTGGTTGAGAAGCTAAGTGATTGACGGAAAAAGAAGGTAATTTAAAATCGATTGACGGGTTTTAGTGTTTTCATTTGAGTTCTTGGTTGAAGAAATATTAATTTTATTCCAGACTTATACCCAACCTGTATATAGTAGGATTTTCTTTATACAATCTCAGGGTGTAAAAGTTTTGTTTTCAATGCGATATCGGCTGGTTTTTGGAGAAAGAATGTAGAACACTTCTTTGTTTTTGCCAAGCTTTTTAATAACAGTTTTGTTCTTCTTCAGGGTCTTTTTGTAAACACCAATAAACATTTTATTACAACACAAAACACCAACATCAATACGAATAACAATTTAAAGTTCACTGAAATACATCTACAATTTTGATTTTGAGTGATAATGTACATATTTCTCCTTCTTATATCCCCACACCGAGGATCGGCCAGTTGATCTTAGGCGTATTCAAGAAGCTTTGAAATCACCAACTCGTGCTGGCCTACCGTGTATTACTAACTTCGAAAAATACACTCCGTCGCCTCTCTCTACTCCTATTGTTCTTTTTATCGAGTTTAGTTTAGAGATTCGATTAAAAGAACGATAGGAGTAGATGGAGTGTATTTTTCGAACTTAGTATATGTATCTAGCAGCGACGTAATAAGATGTATTGTACAGTTCAAATTGGTGATAACTGCGTGCGTCGTAACTTGTGTTGTACCATAACTTGAAGCGTTCGCTAGGCTGATGCGGTAAGGATGTCATGTCGTCATGTTGATCGAAACAAGTTGTACTACGTTATACGAGGGAATTTATCGAGATTTGATTATCGAAATTGATCATTCACATTAAGTGTCAAAAAATAATGAGTTATTAGAGCCATATTTCGGCGATTAAGCGTCTTAATCGATGTCTTAAAGCGTCTTTAAGCGTGACATCATTAATTTTGTTGTCGCAAAAATAGAATATCGCTGATGGTTGAGTTATCTGTCGTTGTCATTAGACAGCGAATCGAATTGTGATTTTTTTCAATTTCTGTTCTTTGGCTATTATTTGAAAAATATTTATTTATTCTAAATGATAATGCAGAAAGTGCATTATTGGCAGTAAAAGCACTCTTCCCTAGTAGGAATTCAAATCAAATTCGATATAAACAACATATTCTCCCTTCTTCTTTATATCACCTCTTTCCGCTTAAGACGACACAGGCGCTCTTCAGAGACCGTCAGGTTCCGCTTAAAGCGTCTTAAAGACTGACGTCATGACTTATTCGCTCGAATAGCACCGCTTAAAGACGCTTCACGCGTCTTAATCGCGAAAATATGGCGAAAATTATTTTTTATTTCTCGATTATGTATTTCTGTGGTCCAACCGACCCTGCATACCCTGAGGAGCCGCCATTGAGACTTAAACATCAAATTATACTACAGTAGAATACTGCCGTCCTAACATGAAAGGTCCTTTCTGCAAAATTTAGGGGTTTTTGCTTCTTTTCATTTTAAAACACATAGTATTTTAATAAACTCTTCATGTTTTATTTTATATCTTATGTCGAAGAATAGAACTTGATTGCAAAACAATTTTAATTCATCTCTTCCTGGTTAATAGATTTTTGATTCTATTATATTATAGGCTTGTTCGTAGAGTGGTTCACAACGGTTGTGAACTGTACAGACCAAGCGCAAATGGATTTTCGCTACCCTGAAATGAAATGGTGCTTACTCTGTACAGTTCACAACCGTTGCAAACCACTCTTTGAACAAACCTTATATTCATCATTCTGCAGATAGGACCTTTCTTATTAGCAAGGCAGAATAATAAGATCTACATATTATAGACTTTTACATAAATAATCATTGATTGACTAGCTCTACACCCTAACAGGGTTATTTGTATTGGAGTTTTTAAATAAATGATGATGATGATGATGATGATGAATCAAAATACGCTCATTATATTTGGTTACGGAAACCAATATTTAATAATTATGGATAAGTTGTGTTTAACTCTCAAAAATAATATCAAAGTTCCATACATTCTCAGGACACTCAAAATCAACTGTATCATTCTCTGACTAGCTTACACACATTCCCCATTTGATTTACACCTTATTATTGGCAAATCTAAAAATCTAGACGCCCTCTGCCGACTGAATTACGAAACTACTTTGTCAGTACTGCAAAGTCAAAACAAGTTTTATTTCTTATGTTTTCTCTCATCTCACGTTGTCCAACAAAGTATTATAATTATTATTTGGAGAAGTTATATTGGGATTATTGACAATATTAGTTTAATGACCTTCAAATTGATATATTGTTGATAATTGGTTGAGGTCAGGGATGAAGGAAATCAATTAGATGAAAATTCTGCCGAAGTTTCGATTATATTTAAATCACCTTCGGGGTTCTGAAAGAGCAATACAAGGACATTACACAACAATACAGAATGGCCAACTCAAAAAAAATAAATAAAAATCAGGGATCCCAAACTAGAAGGATCACTAACTTTGAATAACCATCCAAAAGTATATACATATATAGGAAACTTTTCTGACAATCTGAATGAAATAAAATGAATCAACAATAAATAGATAAATAGATTAGATACAGGCAGACAATGAACAAGTAATTAATAAAATTTAAAATTAATTTTCATCTAATTGATTTCCTTCATCCCTGACCTGAACCAATTATAAACAATATATTGGGATTATTGTCTGGGTTTCTGAATAGAAATATTGATTCCGAAAAAATATTGGAAAAGGTATTTATACCAGTGCTTCCAACTGGCAGGAGTTAAGTAAAACGATTTTTCTTTATGAGAGTCTTCTGCTAAATCCAATTGACGATTTAGAAATACAATTTCATAATTTTCATACTTCCAAATGAATGCTTTTTCTCATCTGTAAAACTTGTTCCATGAGCTTAATCATATTTATGTCTCTTGAGATTTCTGTATGAGGAATACCAATATCATAACATGGAATTGAAATATTTTAAATAGAAACTATAAAACTTCCACATGAACGCTCTACTTATCAGGATGTTTAGTTTCTACCTCCTTCACAAACTCAGTATATGCTACCTCAACATTATTACCTAGGTTTACTTCAAGAAAGAATCTGTGAAATAATAGGAATTTGTGTCTAAATACAGTGGATCACCAATATCATAACTCGATTTTATTCCACAATTCATCCCTTTCCAATGAAGTATTTCCAAAGAATGTTGACCTTTCTTTACGAAACTAAATCAATCAATTCACTTCCAATAATTCCGATAAATATCTTGATTTACTAGAAAAAACTCTGTTAGGCCGTACAAATCTCGAAAAAAGTACTGACAAACGTCAAAGATTGTTTGCATTTCGCAGCGCCCTCAACGGGAATTGGATTCGCGAATATGACAGGCCTTTTTACCTGCACCTTACATACACAACATTAGGAGACATACTGATATTTATATCTTATCATATTATACACTATACAGCAGGGGTGTCCAACCAGTCGATTGTGGCTATAAATCCAGTCAATCGCTGTAGAGTTTGTACCATCATGTACTATTTCATTTAAAATTTTGACAATTTTATTAATGGCAGATCTTGGATGGTTTCATTGGTACGTAGTAGATTTGAGTCACATCAAGTTGAACACCCCTGCTATACAGAGTCGTGACAAATTCGATGCTCACTACTACTGTCTCCCAAACTATACTATAGATAGAAATTCTGAAATCAGAAATATATGATATTCTAAGGCTGGAAACGCACCGGATGCAACATTTTGTTGCGAGACGTTGCGGGATGTTGCAAGATGTTGCAAGCTCCACATTTTCTTCAGAATCAAATGGGACGGCACGCACCGCTTGCAACACGGGTTCGAAACGTTGCGAGATGTTGCGAGGTGTTTCGCATCAAATTTAGTAGGTGCTGTACCGAAGGTTCGAAATGATCGAATGCAACATTTTGTTTCAAGATGTTGCAAGCGTCTCGTTCCCTTCAGAATGAAATGGGAAGAAAGTCAGTTGCAACGTTACGAGACGTTTCGCAACAAAAAGGCGAAGCAGCCCTGCCGAAGAGGTTGCAACATTCACCTTGCAACATACTAGAGGATTGATCTATTGATCGAAGTTCTGTTGTCCAGATGATGAGTAGAAATAATACAAACTATACTTTAGTCAATAGTTGATTTAGGTCACTTTTTGCTTTTACATTATGAGGCATACTGTATCTCATTGCGTCACCAATGCAAGAAAATTTATACCTGTACTATTCTCTAATTAAAATTTGACTGTTTTCTTCATCGTACGCTACATATTCGTAACTTACAAATGAAAAGCAGAAAACAACCATAATTGAGTAAACTCATGCAGTGGAAATGATTATATCCACAGCAATCATCAAACTCTAGTGCCATTATATATTTGGAGACAAATATTCTATTTTTAAATTCATTTCCAATTTTTCACCCGAAACATAGTCAGACGACACTCGATATTTTTGACAGAGTTCCCCTTTCAAGTTTCAGGAGTTTCTGAAAAAATAAAAAACCTGATGGCCAAATGATATAGTTGTACTTGGAGCGATTCATTAAAGAACTTATTTTTCAGTATCAAGCACAAAAAAATAGCAAAAGCGCAGTGCAGTTAATGTTTTTATTTGTTCCTCATTTGTAAACGTCAGTTTCCAAAAACACAATAATTAATCAAGGAAGTTTATCTTATCAAGTCACTAACTTGTAAAACTGACAGTTAACTTGCAAAAGTTTTACAAGTTAGTAGTATTATTTACATTAGAAAATTTTGTTTTATAGTCATATATGTTGAAAATCATGGTACAATTGTTATTTCCAGTAACACAGATTTTTGATGATGAAAGAGTTGATACTGGCCGAAGATTTCCATATTTTCTGTATAACATGCAGGGCTTGAAGCTGCAGCCATCATCGGTTATGGTGAATCTTCTTGTTGTTAAATTTTTTGTTTGCCGCAATGTCACAATAACGTATTTTCCCATATCTTCTACATCATTTATGTTTAAGGAGAGAATTTCGTCACATCAACAACATCCAAAAATCCCAAATATTTCGCCAGCAACCACTGGTCATCAGGAACATGTAAAAGAAATTGTTCAGCCTCTTCTCTACTTAATACCTTGGCCTTTTTTGGCGTATAACGCTCATTTTTTCGTTTCAGAAACGCTATTACCTTCTGAAATCTGCAAATGACAACTAAACGTCATATTTTTCAAAAATTTTTTTAAGGAAAACAAACCTGCGAACAGGGGCATTTTCTTTCATTTCCAAGCAGCTTTTCAGCATAGACCATTTTGCCCATAAAGTATTAGGGCTGAATCTAGCTGATAATTGATTCAAGTAGACCAACAAAACATCTTCAGTTACCCCAATCACACTATTTTTGTTTTGCCACTTTTTGAAGTCGTCGTATTCTCGCTCATACCTTGAAGCTGATTTTGCAGGTAATAAACTTGAAGCTCCACTGCTGGCTGCCTCAATAATTTCTTTTGGTACATTCATTTTCGCTTTCGCCAAAACAAATGTAAAGAAAAATAAACAGACATGTTTATGGCAACGCTTACATAGCTTACGACATTTGCGACAAATTATTGAGATTTTTTTGGAATTTATCTAACCTTTTTACAAATGAGAAACAAATAAAATATAAAACAATACACGCAAGGTAACGGGTTTTACTGGCTCAAGGAGGTAAAACCCTCTTACCTTGCTAATAATGTTATATACTATAGGACATTTCTCAATAGTCTTCATGACCTCCAAACTCTCCGAAATAATAATAATAATGAATAATTATAATATGGAATATGGAAACAGAATAATTATAATTTTGACAATGAGCCTGAGCCAATGAGAATAGTGGAAGACTTCAACATATTTTTTTCCAACCCTCCACCTCAAATAAAGAAAAAACCGCATGTAAACGCACATCAGTCGAAATCGATCAAAAATAATGATAAGTCATTTTATTTATTTGAAATTACAGAATCAGAAATAATAAACACTGTCAAAAGTATGAAAAATGTTAAATCTGCAGGTTGGGATGGTATTCCAATGGAAGTAATAAAGAAGAGTATCGATTTAATTGCTAGACCGTTGGCACATATCATGAATAAATCTTTTACTGATGGTGTATTTCCAAGTGACCTGAAAATAGCGATAATAAAACCTATTTACAAGAAAGGAGATCATAATGACCCAAACAGCTATCGTCCAATAAGTCTTCTGTCATCATTTGCGAAAATATTCGAAAAGATCCTAGCTGCCAGATTACTGAATTTCTTCCGTAAATTCAAAATATTGTCAGATTCCCAGCATGGTTACATACCAGGAAGAAGTACTGAAACAGCGATCTTTGAACTGTACCAGGCCATACTGGCAGCATTAGAACAAAAGGAATTACCGTTAGGACTCTTCTTAGATCTATCAAAAGCTTTTGATTGTGTGGACATAGATATATTGCTTGGTAAACTTGAAAAATACGGAATTAGGGACAAACAATTGAAGTTGATGGAGAGCTACTTGAGGGATAGGCCCCAATCAGTGGTTGTGAAGGTGGATAACATCACTTATCAATCAAAAACAAGAAAAAAGAAAATGGGAGTATCACAGGGAAGCATTCTGGGCCCCCTTCTCTTCTTGATTTATATAAATGATCTTCCCTTAGCAATTAAAACTCAAGTAGTTAGAAATTTCACGGCGTTACTTGTTTCCTTTGCTGACGACGCTAATGTTTTGCTTTGTTCGCCTTCTCTTCAACTAACGGTACAAAGAGCAAACTCTATACTGAGTGATATCAACAAGTGGTGTGAAGACAACAATCTGGTTATGAACACAACAAAGACTGAATGTGTGATCTTTAGTTGTGATCGGTCTTCAGCTGTCATTCCTAGCAACCTGAATGATAACATCTCAATCTCTGGTACTACGACGTTCCTGGGAGTGTGTCTGGACGGAAACCTCAAGTGGAGCGTACACATTGAAATGCTTATTGGACGTCTCAACTCAGTTATTTATTCAATCAATGTCCTTAAAACTAGAGTTGATTTTCCTACTTTGAAAATTATCTATTATTCGAACTTTCAGTCCATCTTATCATATGGTATAATTTTTTGGGGTAGTAGTGCGGGAATTGAATCAGTTTTTTTGAGACAAAAGTTCATGCTGAGGGTAATGTTAAGGTTGAGTTTCAGAGAATCTTGTAGAGGTCACTTCAAGGCAAATAATTTTCTAACGGTATACGGCTTATATATTTACAGAGTTCTTGTTTTCATGGTAGATCATCCCGAATAGTTTAAGAACTATTTAACCTGTAATAATACTAGGCATACTGAGCCTTACTTGTATCCACGACACTCATTGTCTCTTACAGAGAAGTCTCCCTTATACATGGGTCTAAAGCTATTTAATGCCCTGCCTCGCAAATTCAGAGCATTAAATCAGAAAATTTTTAGGAGAACTTTATTTGAAATGTTCAATGCGAGCCATATTCTCTAACAGAATTTCTTGTTTGGTGTAAGAATTAATTTATTCTTGAACTGCATTATTGTTTATTTTTTCTCTTGTGTTACCTACTAATATTTGACGTATTCAACCTTGATTGTACAATTTTTGTAACAATAAGTTCTTGGATGAATAAACATTATCATTATCATTATCATAATAATAATTCGTATCTTGCTTGCGAATTTTTTCCTTGATTAAACTCAAAAGATGGTCGAAAGTTTCGATGTTCATTCGGCAATAGTTATAAAATTTCTCTGGATCATTCCTGAGCTCTCCAATGAATCCCAGTATGTTTCTTTTTTTGTTTAAAGGATGTATCCAAATCTTCTTTTCAGGTTCCAGTAATTGATGAAATTGCCATATAAGGATATTCGGGTCCATTTTCTATACGTATACAAATTAATTCACCTCGAAAATACGAAAGTCGAAATACGTGTGATCCTGTCAAACTTCAGAAATACACTAGGAAAAATTTGTTGCAACCGAAATGTTGCAAGCGAAAGATAGTTAGATTTTAGCTTGCAACATTTTGTTGCGAGACAAAATGATGCGCAACGTCTCACAACAAAATGTTGCATCCGGTGCGTTTCCAGCCTAAAATTGCATATATCTTCTTTCTTTGACAAACAATTCCCTTGACAGTTTGAAATCCTTCAATGTTATCTAAGAGGCAGAATTCAATAAAAAAGTATTTAAGAATAACATATTAAGAATTGAGGGCCGTCGTGTTGGACGACCAACAAAGACAGAACTTTTTTGTCAAAAAACAGAATTTCTATCTGGTATGGTTTAGAAGATAGTTGTGATGAGTATCGACTTTGTCACCAACCTGTACACTAAACTCCTAGAAAATTAGAATACATGATAATCACATACCTCCTCAAGCTTGCCTTTTGGGACTCTACAAATACAATTGGTTCCAAAGTTAGTATCCCTCACTTGAATGCACCTTAAGCAACATAGGTTTTCATATCCTTGCTTTTTCCATTTCGCAATCAAATTTTTATCTGCTATATTTTCATTCAAGCAATAATCATATAATTCTCGACTGATTGCTTTTCTTCTATAGAACAGGTCATAAATATATCTCGATTTTTGATGGTGTATTTTGAATATAGGCCAGAGAGACTCGTTTTTCCTTTTCCCCTCATGGGATTCAGTTTCCGCTGTTTCAATGTAGAAAATAAATATCACTCAAAATGTCTAGAGGATAGGATATATGTATTCAATAAGTCAGACAAATAGACCTAATAATACATAATATTTTATTAGGTCTATGGTCAGACAAGAATTTAAAAAACACAGAGAAGATTATAAACAATAAGATTTTACAGTACCAGCATTTCCAAAATGCCGAACCATTAAATTTTTGAATACCTTCTCTCATTTTTTGTTCCAGTTCGTCTAGAGTAGGTTCTATTAATTCCCAACCTTCTGGTGGTGCCTTTTTGCTACGTCTCACTTTGGGCATGTTCAGATAGATATCTCAACTAGTTCCTGGAATTGATGAATATACTGCAGCTAAAGTAATTATACGTAGGCCTTCTGTGAATATTATAATATATTCAACAAAATACAGCCAAACCAAATATCTTAGAACAAGTATCAACAACAGTTTGTCTATGATCAACAAATAACAGCTTTTGGCACTTTTGGCAGAGACAACCAAAGATATTACACACCAAGATAGAGCATAGTGAGAGAGAAAACGTCCTCGAAATAAGATAGCTATATGTTTATATTCTGATCAAAACCAAAACAATAAACCACATACAGCGATTGGTTGAAAAGACTCGTGTTTTCCGAAGTTATCCGAAGTGATGATCAAAACCAAAACAATAAACCACATACAACGATTGGTTGAAAGAATCGTGTTTTCCGAAGCTATCCGAATGATGCTGAATTGTCAAGCAGCGTTGGCAATATTTTTGGAAAAGTATATAATCCCAGGTTTTCGCTTCCGTTCGAGAGGAAATATGACATAATTATTTCAATGTAAAATGTATCGGCTATTGAATAAATGATAATACTGACAATACTAATGCTTGATGAATTCAGGATATGTTCTAAGCCAAGTTACATAATGAAATTATGTTCATAAATTTAATATAAAAAAATAAGGAGATGACGAAGAAAGAAGTTTGGCAACGTTGTTTATTCAACAACCCACTTCGAATGGCCACATGTTTACATATTCTCGAATCTTGAATGATACAAACGTTATTGTTGGACGATTTACGTGAAAACGGTGTTAGACAATAACTAGAAACTGCAAAAATGGTGAATCGCTGTGTGGTGTGCAAAAAAATCAGCAGTAAAAGCAATGGAAATCCATGCACCGGTAAGTAAACAACAACAAACGATATTTTTCCATAGGCGTAACTTGGGATACCTAGCTTTTTTCATTAGTCTCGTACTAATTTCGTATTGTTTAATTCATCACTAAAGAATTTTTCCTCTCATTAGAATGCCTATTGATAGTGCTCGACAGAAATTATGGATGGACCAGTTAAAACTGAAAATTTCAGAATCTTCCAAATGGGTATATGTTTGCTCTGACCATTTCTGTGACGAAGATTTCATCCTTAAATTTGGAAAAAAATGTTTGAAAACGGAAGCTATTCCATCCAGGATTTCATTGCCTGATCCTTGGTGAGTATTCTGAATATTTTGAATGTATCGAGTGAAATCAATCATTTAAATAATGTTACTATAATAAATCAAGGGATTACACAATTCTTATTGAAGAATCCTAATTTTTTATATTTTATTTCAGTTCAAGTAACACATTAGCGGCTTCAGACGAAAGGTATATGACCCAGGACCCATCAGATGTTGGTAAAGTTGGGGAGTCCTCAAAATTGATTGGTTCTGAATTATCAGAAACTTCAGATTTGTCTGCTACCGCAAGTGCTTCAGATTTATCTGCCACATTGACTGCTTCCGATTTATCTGCTACAGACATGTCTGTTGCTTTGGCCGCTTCAGATTTATCAGGCAAAGTGGATTCCTTAGAAGTATTTGATACTGAAAAATTTGCAGCACCACATACAAAAACGTGAGTGTATTGAATATTATTTTGAATGCATCAGGTGAAAACAATCATTTAAAAAGTGTTTGTCTTGCGATCATTTCCAACCATAATTTATGTTGATATGTTTTCATTTCAGTTCATGTTGCACATCGACTGCTTCAGATGGAAGGAGTGTGACCCAGACTCTCTCAGATATTGGTAGAGTAGAGGAATTTCCAAAACTGAGTGGTCTGAAGTATCTAAAACTTTAACAGCTTCAGATTTGTCTGCTACATGCAATGATTGCACCAGTCTGTTGATACCCCTCATCAAAGAAACTACGTTTATTTCCTTTATTTTCAAATTTGATAGTATCTGTCCATTGTCATGTTGTCACACTTTCAGAATCCTATTGTTTCGTTTATATATTCTATTTTCCAGATCTATATGTACTAAAAATGATGGATAATTTTTATCTTGTAATAGTGTGGTACTCACCACATTTTCAATTGTGCAAAATGGTTGAAAACAAAATAATACTTGATTCAAGTTCAGCAATGAATTCAGTAATCTAATAAAAGAATTATGCTTCCTAATTAGTCCCTCTTATTATAAATGTTGCATATAAATGTTGAGCTACAGGATTATTGTGATATGTTTTTATAAAGGAATTTTTTGTCAGTATTAAGTTTTCAATCATTTAATAAGAACATTCAATCATTTAAATTTTAAGTATAATTTTGATAGACGCATTAACTATTTTGAGAATTGTCTGAGTCTTGTTATCAATTTATGTCATTGTACTGTAATGTTTTTCTGGATGAAGTTGTATAATAATAATTAAGAATTGTTCTTATAAGATTTTGTTCATTTTTTCTATAGGAATATTTCTTCTATTCCTGTTCGACTACAAAAGCAAATTTTAATGAATTATTGCAATTAATTTCTAAATAAAATGTAGAAAATGAAATTTAAGGCTATATCACATATTATTTTCTACTGAAATACTAGCTATCAACATGAACGAATCTGTATTTTTGGAATTATTGAAAAAATAAATTTTTCCTCACATCAGTGGTTTACAATTTTTTTTTTGAAATCTAAATTTATCAAAAAATTTCCCTTGACACAGTAAACGAACGGCCTAGTGCAAAACCTGAAATAACTTGATGTATGGGCAATGTTATGGATCATACTAAACAAATATTTATTTTTTGGAAGAAACCAATCTTAGTCAGGAAGTTTTTTCACGGAATATGAAGTTTGGATAGTCGACAATCATATGTGTGAATATTTCGTTTTGACTCTCGTTAAAACTTCGGAGATATATCGGCAAAACTTCGTGCTTCAGATTGGTAACCCGAATTGATATCCCAGGGTTGAATAGGAGCGGTCTGCAAGCAGTAAAAGAAATTTTTTTACGGAATATCATAACCATTTGTGCTAAAATTTCTTCTAAAACTTCGGAGTTATATCGAAAACAATTCGTGCCTCAGGTCATTTCAGTTCAATTTAACGAGAAATTATTTCAAACAATTTTATTTTCCAAACGAATTGATGTAATTATCAAATTCATATACACCCATCATTACTATTCTTCACACCGCTATAATAAAAGATATTACATATTATTATTCACAACTTTTCAACTACGCCACTGGTTTCTGTTTACTATTGCCGCGTTTGTTTGTAAACATTCAGTGTTTACTTTGCGGACAAAACATTCCATGCATTCAGTATAGGGATGCTCTATCTTGGTGTGTAATATCTTTGGAGACAACTCACAGCTCTGTCATGAACATAGACTCAAGACAGAAAGAGTTCTTCTTTGCATAGACTCAGAGCAATCAACGATTATAGAGTTAACTCTATAGGTTTGTTCGTAGAGTGGTTCACTCACAGCAGTTGTGAACTGTACACAGCATTTGCGTTTCATAACCGTTATGAACACGAGGAGCCATAGCCTACTAGTAGGCTATGGACGATCTTAAAAAAAAACTTCACGTCCTCAGATCAAATAAAAAATGTTTACGTTTTACGTCCCATATAGAGAAATAATCCGAGCGAAAACGTCGTCAACCGATTGTTCAGATTTTCTTTGCCGATTGGTCCAGATGTGTATTTCCATCTCATCAATACAAAAATTATTGATCTGAGATTCCCATTCCTCTGCATGTCATAAACATTGAACTAAAGAATTTTAGTCAATGGTCATAAACACAGAACACTAATATACGTCATACCGTCTGTTCCGATATTCCTGAACAGTACTATCAGTATTTCAGAGACGATGCCTATTGGCCCAGTCGTTCGAGTTCTATTGTTATTCGATTGCCAGCCAGTAAAACCAGCAATATCGGAACAGGCCCATAAACGAACAATTTCAGAGTAAGCCTACTAGTAGGCTATGGACGATCTTAAAAAAAAACTTCACGTCCTCAGATCAAATAAAAAATGTTTACGTTTTACGTCCCATATAGAGAAATAATCCGAGCGAAAACGTCGTCAACCGATTGTTCAGATTTTCTTTGCCGATTGGTCCAGATGTGTATTTCCATCTCATCAATACAAAAATTATTGATCTGAGATTCCCATTCCTCTGCATGTCATAAACATTGAACTAAAGAACTTTAGTCAATGGTCATAAACACAGAACACTAATATACGTCATACCGTCTGTTCCGATATTCCTGAACAGTACTATCAGTATTTCAGAGACGATGCCTATTGGCCCAGTCGTTCGAGTTCTATTGTTATTCGATTGCGAGCCAGTAAAACCAGCAATATCGGAACAGGCCCATAAACGAACAATTTCAGAGTAATCCGACCGGTCCGAGGTGATTGCCGAACTCTCTATCTATTATGAGAGCACAGAACACGAACGTAGTGTCATCATAGACCTAATAAAATATGGACAGGCCCTGAGAGAGAGAGGTCACGAGTAGTACGTTAGAAAGAGATGGACATATGGTAGAAAATGTCAAAATCATATGTTTATTGTTTACTGCTCAGCTACCGTGTTTTCAATCGATATTTCATTCTCCTCACAAGCAATTTAGCAGAAAACTAGGTTTTTAGAATCGACTGCTACATGGTAATAAAGCGAAAGAGATTTATTTTTGGAAATAATAGACCAATAAGGGAGTTTCTTTGTTATTTCATGTACATATAAGACATAATTTACAAACAATCACAAGGAATATACCTAATCTACTTCCTATATTTCATAAGGCCACAGCAAGAATTTGTAGAGGTGACTTGAATTTCGAGATAGTATATATTATTGAATATTATAAAGAATGTTGTTCTAAACGAAGTAGTTACATATCTACCATCACATTCTATTTCAAGGCATGTCCGAAGAAAATACTAAACTCCAATCTGGATTTAATATTAGAAAGAGAAGAGATGTGAATCATGTTGATATTCAGTAAGCCTTGTGACGTCGGCAAACTCAAAACTCAATATCTTCTGTTGATCAGTGTCACAGAAATCTAACACTGTAAAGCCACACGATAAAGAAACAGGAGCAGTAAAGTATTAATGCCAGGAATGCCAGAGAAGAGCAACTAAACCACCTGATGGGGAACCTATCAAAATAATTGAAAAAAAAATTGTGAATGATTAATCACCATAAATATTTCCCCCGCAGGAAATTTTATATTATTTGTGAAAGTATCAATAAACATACTTAAAATTATAGCCCTTTTCTCTATACCACACATGTATTTGCTCAAGGAAGGTGAAATGCTTAAAAAAATTCACTTCAACGATTAATTTTTCTGTGTAGCCAGATCCCAAAGCAGGGGTCCTTTTATCTTCCCAAATCACGAGTAATTTCAGTGTATATAAAATCAAGCCCTGGCGAATGAGATAATATTGTTGTTTTACACAACTCTCAAGTTTTTCTACATTAATAAAAATCAGAAGAAAAAAAATTTCAGGTAGTATTTTTTTTTAATAAACCTTTCAGGGTTTTCACTCTCAATCTCTGAAACTATTATTTTATCAGCACTTGAAAGTTTCAATACGGGAAAAATATAGTTGATTTGATAACATTTTCGAAGTTGATTTCAGTACAAAAATTGCTACAAATTGATAGAAAATCTATAAATCTACCGACAACCACCCAAAAATGCAACATGGAGGATCAGCGGACTGGTAGAATTCCCGAGTTTACTCGATAACTTGGTTGAAGCGGCAACGTTGATTTATTCTCTACCAGCTACCAGCTTGACGTTTACTACCAGGGACTGCTGTTATCTCTCTTTTCTACCACCCCCCTCTCTCTCGTGGGTATTCCTCGATGCGATGAACGGGAAAACCACGTGAAGGCCTGTCCATGTCAAAGATTATAGATTATAGATTATAGATTATATACTCTATAATCTTTGGTCCATGTATTATTAGGTCTATGATGCGATGTGAATTATATTTTTCATAGTAGTGTAGAAGGAATTTAATAATTTTTTTGCCAAATACCTGCAACAATGAGATGGGGATATCTGAAATTTTGGACTCGTGTAACGTGCGTTCATAGACCTAATAAAATATGGACAGGCCCTGAGAGAGAGAGGTCACGAGTAGTACGTTAGAAAGAGATGGACATATGGTAGAAAATGTCAAAATCATATGTTTATTGTTTACTGCTCAGCTACCGTGTTTTCAATCGATATTTCATTCTCCTCACAAGCAATTTAGCAGAAAACTAGGTTTTTAGAATCGACTGCTACATGCTAATAAAGCGAAAGAGATTTATTTTTGGAAATAATAGACCAATAAAGGAGTTTCTTTGTTATTTCATGTACATATAAGACATGATTTACAAACAATCACAAGGAATAGGAAGTCTACTTCCTATATTCCATAAGGCCACAGCAAGAATTTGTAGAGGTGAATTGAATTTCGAGATAATGGATATTATTGAATATTATAAAGAATGTTGTTTTAAACGAAGTAGTTACTATCTACCATCACATTCTATTTCAAGGCATGTCCGAAGAAAATACTAAACTCCAATCTGGATTTAATATTAGAAAGGGAAAAGATGTAAATCATGTTGATATTCAGTAAGCCCTGTGACATCGGCAAACTCAAAACTCAATATTTTCTGTTGATCAGTGTCACAGAAATCTAACACTGTAAAGCCACACGATAAAGAAATAGGAGCAGTAAAATATTAATGCCAGGAGTGCCAGAGAAGAGCAACTAAACCACCTGATGGAGAACCTATCAAAATAATTGAAAAAAATTGTGAATGATTAATAATCATATAAATATTGCCGCAGCAGGAAATTTTGTGTTATTTGTGAAAGAATCAATAAACATCCTACTCAAAATTATTGCCCTTTTCTCTATGCCACACATGTTTTTGCTCAAGGAAGGTGAAATGCTAAAAAAATTCACTTCAACGATTAATTTTTCTCTTTGTTGCCAGAACCCAAAGCAGGGGTCCTTTTATCTTAACAAATCACGAGTAATTTCAGTGTATATAAAATCAGACCCTGGCGAAGGAGATAATATTGTTTTACACAACTCTCAAGTTGTGTTTCTACATTAATAAAAACCAGAAAAAAAATTTTTCAGGTAGTATTTTTTTTTTAATAAACTTTTTAGGGTTTTCACTCCCGATCTCTGAAATTATTATTTTATCAGCACTTGAAAGATTCAAGTACGAGAAAAATATAGTTGATTTGATAACTTTTCCGAAGTTGATTTCAGTACAAAAATTGCTACATATTAATAGAAAATCTATAAATCTACCGACAACAACCCAAAAATGCAACATGGAGGATCAGCGGACTGGTAGAATTCCCGAGTTTACTCGATAACTCGGTTGAAGCGGCAACGTTGATTTATTCTCTACCAGCTACCAGCTTGACGTTTACTACCAGGGGCTGCTGTTATCTCTCTTTTCTACCACCCCCCTCTCTCTCTTGGGTATTCCTCGATGCGGTGAACGGGAAAACCACGTGAAGGCCTGTCCATGTAACGTGCGTTCAAAAAAATTCGTCGTCAAGTAGGCTATGGAATTTAGTAGGTTGATTTTCTGTGACTGAACGTAATTCTTTCCTTACATCACACTCATCAGTCATCACAGCCAAATGTAAACATTGATGACATTAACCTATTTATCGTAATTTTGTATGAAAAGGCAATTTCTCAGAAAAAATTACTTGCACATTCAATAATGATTTATTAGCATTTTTTCATTGAATAAGATTACAAGAATCCAAATAATCTGAGGCGATTGGAAAAATTAACCTGAGTTCATAAGTCAAAGACATGAATCTTGAACGAATCGAGTATTATGGTTTTTGTACTCACAATTATGTGAAAAGGTTGTACCTATAACAGTAGGTAATAGAAATAAATCACACTAAGAACCTCAGAATATGTTTATTTCTCAATGAATAAAATATTGAATTGACGCTGACAGTGAAAATCCATAACCAGAGGCAGTCTCTGCCATAACTGAAGAAACTGAATTATAGGATTTTCATAACAATGAGTTTCACGTTTAAGAGTTCTATATAATTAAAGTAGCTGTTGGAAATGTCCTCCTCTTTGCTCCAAACACTTCTCACATCTTCTTTTGAGAGATTCAAAGACATTATTTAATATAAGAGGATCATCGTTAATTAGATGAATTTTTTCAATGATCCTAGTCTTGAGTTCGTCCAGATTAGAAATAGGTGATTGAAAGATAGAATTCTTCAAATGAGGCCATAAGAAGAAATCACATGGTGTAAGATCACACGATCTTGGAGGAAATTCATTTTCAGTATTGAGGCTAATGAGTCGATCCTGAAAAATATTCCTTAGTGTAGCCAATGTTTCTACAGCTGTGTGTGCTCTGGCTCCATCTTGTTGAAAATAACTATATGACCATTCTTCGAAATTTAATTCAGCTATAAAAGGCATGATAATATCCTCTTTATAGCGTTCTGCTGTTAAAGTTCTGTCAAAGAAAATAGGTCCAACAATTCTTCTCTGACTGATAGCACACCAAACTCCAATTTTCTGAGAATGAAGTGGTGTCTCAATGTAAAAATTTTCCGGTTTTTGACTGCTCCACATTCTCATATTTTGGGAGTTGACATATCCAGAAAGATGAAACCAGGCTTCGTCGGAGAAGAAAACTTTATTCAGGTTATCGATGAATTCGTTTAGAAACCACTGACAGAAGGCCATTCTACGAGGGTAATCAACTTCTTCAATCTTCTGATAACATGTCAATCTATAAGGATACAAATTGATGTCTTCTTTCAAAATTGTGTGACATGTTCCAACAGAGACTCCAGCTAGTTGAGATAAAACCCGAACAGAGGTTCGTGGAGCTTCTGTCATAACATTCTCAACATTTTCGATTAGTTCGGGTCTTCTCTTCTTTGGTTGACCACTTCCTTTTTTTCTTTGAACGCTACCTGTTTCACGAAAAACGCTCACACATCGCGAAACAGTACTCTGGAAAGATTGGTAATCTACAGCAACGTTGGGATACTCGATCCTGAAGTCGCTGAGACATTTCTCAACAGAATATTTCCACTCGCCTTCTATTTTCTCCCCATTTCTGAAGTAGGATTCAATAATGAATGCTTTTTGTACGTCGGTAAAAACCATCTTTATTATTTGCTGGTAATTTTAATTTAACAACAATCCAAAACGCTAACTTGACAGCTAACCTGTAATAATAATAGAGCACAAGCTAAGAACTACGTTTAGATACGCAATATCGACGTTTGAAATTCCATAGCCTACTTGACGACGAATTTTTTTGAACGCACGTTATTATAGGCGTTTTCGGAAACTTACTCAGGGTTACTAACTCGATCCATTGAGGTCACGTGACGGATCTTCTCGGATCACTGACCCGGTTCTAAGTTCACGAACTTATCAGGTTAGGATTTGGAAGTGTCAGTCGTGAGAATAACATAACCAAAACGTCATTCAAATTAATTATAAACTTTACACATTTTATTGATGCATAAACAGAGTTTATAAGAAAAAGTCGTAAGAATCTTCTTGCAATCTTGCTTAGAAATTAATAAATATTGAGAATAAGAGTAGAAAGCTTATTCCCGCGTTTTTCAGATACAAAACTAAACTGCAGTGCGCATGCGGTGACTCTAGCGATTCGAACGACCCTGCTTTTGTGTAGGGTTACGGAAAATCAACCCGAGTCAGTGATCGAGGTTGCAGCACCCTACTTTCCGAACACGGGTTAGATGTTCGGGTTAGGTAAACGAACGCAAAGGTTAGGGATCGAATGAACCCGAGTAAGTTTCCGAAAACGTCTTATTAGGTCTATGAGTGTCATTAACGGGAAGGAAAACATTTTGATTTTCTGTGCTTCTCTGTTATCTCTGTTTTGTGGTCAGTCGGAAGGAATCTCTTGTCTCTGTCTACGGTCTGTCTTCAATTTATTTAGCGCCCTCTTCAGTCGTAAGCGGCAAGCTAAAGTTTCCTTTTCTCTACAGCAGTTTGTGTTGTGAGAAGTGTTACAAGTTGCTACTTGGTGATTGTGTGTGTACTTGATTATTGTTTTGAAAATACGTACAAATATATAAAATTACCAGGTTAGTAATTGATTATAACATTATACTTTCCATACGGTTCTTGTCATTGAAATATTATAATTTTCATTGATGTTTTTCTAGTAGAAGCCAGTAGTACACACTTCTAGAATTTCTGAATCATGACAGTCGGCGACGATTGTTTGATGGTACATACATACATTCCTCATTCAAATCTAGGCATTGAAATTAATTTTCCAATAAAATTTATCTGGCATCACCTTTTCTCGTTCGGTTTATTTCTATTTACATTATTTAATTTCAAAATTCGGAAATGCACCGCTCTAGATACAGATTATGAATTGATTTATGAGTAACACACCCTAAAAAGGTTACTTTAGCGGCGCAATAATTTGAAATACATTGTGTTGATTGTACTAGGAAACTAGAGGGGTAATATTTGTCTTAATTCGAGGGGAAGCTTATTATTTAAAAAATCTTAATTTCTACATTTCATCGAATTCTTCAGTGCAAATCAAGTTAATCTCTATCGAACAATAACAATTAAAAAACTTTATTCTTCAAATTCATCGTTATCATTTCTTAATTTCACCTTATTGTGAAAACTTTTTTTTGCGTGTCCTTATTGATCATTCACAATCTACTTACATATATATGGTATCAACTCGTGTATCAAGAGAATTTGACGAAGCTCTCAGCATAAAAGTAAAATGTCCAGCTACAGTTCTATTCGTACCTAACCAGTCCATATTTTTGAGACTCTTGTTGTCGGGTTCTTCAGGGAATATGTTCTGGATGGATGTTTCTGCAATCCAAAGATTATATTATCTTTTTTTATTTATAATCTTTGCTGCAATCGTTTTTAGTATCTTGTGGAGACGGATTTGATGACATATATTATCACGTATGAGATTTCGAGCTCTCTGCAGTCTTCAATTCGTAACGTACCATGGTGCATCAGCTGTCAATAAGTATTTTCGATTAGAATCATTCAATCGCTGGGCTGTTTACTTTTAGTCTTTTGGATTTTGCACAATCCTATAGTTGTACGCCGTACGACCAGAACCGCTTTGTACAGACTGAGACCTCGACTGAGACTAAGCCTCGGACTAAGCTTGTGCTGGATGGACAATTTTATTTTCTTTCCAATCAATCAGTACATCTTCCAGAGTTTTCATTGTAATGTTGTATTTTTGCTCGAACGTGTTTCTCCTGTGTGAGTCCAACATCGAGATAATCCATTCATTTTCATAAAAGCAGGCGCTGGCCATGGAAATTTGACACATTCCAAACTGTAGTGTATAGTAGTATAGTTATATAGTTATAGAAATAAAAAAATGGTGAATTGGCAAAATTTCTATTTGCAAATTACTTAAATCGCGACAGTTTCGAGATGGGATTTATCTCTTCTTCAGGCTAAAAAAAAAAATTACAAGACATTGTAAAACAAAATATGACAAACTACACCTAATAAAGCTTACCGAAATAAATACTTTTACAATAATTGGTAATTCAAATGTTTCGACATCACACAGGCACTAAAAACTGGATTAGATGGAACCTTCTAGAATTCTAAATATAAACAATCAGACATGCTCCAACGACGAGGTTAGTTGTTATAATCCAATTTCTTGTGTTCACATCAACTTTGTATCCTAATGGCCTACCACAAATCATTTAATATTTAGAAATTAAATTGCAATAAATCTGGCTCAAATTATCAATGTCGGTCCTATAATTTACAGAGTTACACGTCTTTATATAAAACATTTCGGCAAAAGATCTTTTAATATAATTTTTCTCTTTGTGCAAAATTTCAACATTATCGAGATTAAAATCGAACATGTGTCCTGTACTAAGATGATGATAGACTAGGGCCGTACAGGACACATGTTCGATTTTAATCTCGATAATGTTGAAATTTTGCACAAAGAGAAAAATTATATTAAAAGATCTTTTGCCGAAATGTTTTATATAAAGACGTGTAACTCTGTAAATTATAGGACCGACATTGATAATTTGAGCCAGATTTATTGCAATTTAATTTCTAAATATTAAATGATTTGTGGTAGGCCATTAGGATACAAAGTTGATGTGAACACAAGAAATTGGATTATAACAACTAACCTCGTCGTTGGAGCATGTCTGATTGTTTATATTTAGAATTCTAGAAGGTTCCATCTAATCCAGTTTTTAGTGCCTGTGTGATGTCGAAACATTTGAATTACCAATTATTGTAAAAGTATTTATTTCGGTAAGCTTTATTAGGTGTAGTTTGTCATATTTTGTTTTACAATGTCTTGTAATTTTTTTTTTTTAGCCTGAAGAAGAGATAAATCCCATCTCGAAACTGTCGCGATTTAAGTAATTTGCAAATAGAAATTTTGCCAATTCACCATTTTTTTATTTCTATAACGATTTCCTGGCAATCTTAGTACTAGAGTATTGTAATAGTTATATAGTATGAAAATGTGAGGTTATGATTGTCAAAACACTCGGGTTTTTAATCAGCATTATGTTGTCCGTTGTATCTAAAAGTCTTGGTAATTATATGTGTTTCTCATAATGTTAATTTACATCAAAAAATAAATGAATTCGAAAATATGTGATGAACATATAGACGAAAGAAAGAGTTTCCTTTGTCGTTGGATGAACATTATTAACCCTTAACTACTAGCGTACCAAATATGTACTGATTACTGATTACTGATTGCTGGGTGTGTTGGACGGACTAACCCAAACCTGCCACCGCGACCAACGGTCTATTGTAGCACACAAGCATGCTCAAAGAGCTAAATCTCTCCCTCTAGTCCCATCCTACCCAAAAAGGAGATGATGTCGGAGGGGGAGTGATTCTTGAGTTCCTCTAGGATCATCTTCGGAGAGCCGAAAACTCCGAGTCTGACCCTGTCTGCCGCCGGGCAGTCACAGAGGATATGCTCAATTGTTTCGTCTTCCTCTAAGCAGAGTCTGCAGAGTGGGTCGTTGACGATCTTGAGTTTTTTGAGGTGGGCTCTGAGTCTGCAGTGTCCTGTAAAAACCGCTATTATGGATCTCAGATTAGTTCTAGAAAATTCTAGCCAGCGACTGGTGTATGGGCTGGGAGGCACTGAAATAGCCCTATGCGAGTGACGCAATCCAGGTCGGTTGCGCCAGTACTCTAGGACCTTTTGCCTTATCCAGCTGTTGTTTCGGTCCCTGATTAAGGAATTGGGAATTCCTATGCTAGGTTCCGGGCCAATAAGCGTTGATGTCGCGCTTTCTCTGGCCAGAGCATCCGATACATCGTTGCCACTGAAGCCAGAGTGTCCAGGTATCCAAATCAGTTGCAGTCTGTTCAAACTTCCCAATTTGGTGAGTTTAGATCTGCACTCAAATACCTGTGCCGAGTTGCATTTGTCAGCCGCGAGAGATTTGATCGCAGCTTGACTATCCGTAAGGATTTTTATCGATCTGCCCGCCCAGCCACTGTCAAGTAAATGGCCTGCGCACAGATCAATGGCGAAGATTTCTGCCTGAAAAGCTGTCGCCGACTTTCCCAGACTAGCACTGAGTTTGGTCAGCGGTCTACGGCTGTAGACTCCGGCTCCAGATCCCTGACTGGTTCTGGAGCCATCAGTAAACCAGCAAGGTCCTTGTAAATAGAAATCCTTGTGATGGAGCCATTCGTCCCTGCTTGGAATCACAGAAACGAATGTTCCCTCGGTGCTGGTTCTTGTGATTATTTGATCAGTTCTCATGCCCATCACCACGTCAGCCTCCAGTTGGGCCGACAGACGACTGGGCACGAAAGTGAGTTTGTCAGGCTCGTTCACGGTGAGGTGGTGGAGCCTGTGGGTTGCTAGTCTTGCCTCTCCCTGGACAAAAATGTGAAGGGGAGGGAGGTCTAATAGCATCTCCATGGACGAAGTTGGAGTAGAGCGGAATGCCCCCGAAATCATGAGGCAAGCCGTTCTTTGGAGTTTGGTAAGTTTGTTTTGGGTTAGAACGCGTTCAGTGCAGGACCACCAGGCGACACAGCCATAGGTGACCAATGGTCTGATCACCGTGACGTATAGCCAGCGGAGCTGCTTCGGCGCTATCCCCCATGTCCTTCCACAGATCCTTTGGCAGGCCCATAGGGAGTGCCTGGCTTTGTGGACGACTTTTTCCACATGGGAGTTCCATAGAAGCTTCCTATCCAGGGTAATGCCTAGATATTTGGCTTCCTCTACGAGTGGAATGGTCTTACCGTAGAGAGTTGGAGGAAGGATTTGAAATTTCCTTCTCCTGGTAAAGGGGACAATCAGGGTCTTGGAGGGGTTCACCCCTAACTGCTCCCCATCACACCAACCCTGAATTACTGTTAGTGTTTCCTGAAGAGCATCTGAGATGGTTGCATCGTCATTGCCCTCCAGTAAAACAACTATGTCGTCAGCGTAAGCCTGGACATATACGTCAAGCGAGCTGATAATTGCAATTAGATCATCAACCAGAAGTGACCAGAGAAGGGGTGATAGTACACCTCCTTGCGGACAACCTCTGCCTGCTTTGAATCTAAGTGCTTCGCCACAAAGCGTGGTTATGATGTTTCTGGAGCTCAGCATTGTGCTGATCCAATTCGATATGGTAGGAGGGACACCTCTAACCTTGGCAGCCCTCACTAGAGATTCAGTAAGGGCAGCATTAAAGGCTCCCTCAATGTCCAGAAAGGCAGCCACTGCAATCTCCCTGGAGTTGAGAGATTCATTGATCCTGCCGACAAGATTATTGAGGGCAAGATCTGTGGATTTGCCTTTCTGGTAGGCATACTGATGAGCACTCAGGGGATGCTTCCGTAGAATCACCTCTCTGACGTGCTCGTCTAGTATCTTTTCAAGAGTTTTCATCACGAACGAAATTAAACTGATCGGTCGGAATGATTTAGGCTGTGAGTCTGTTTTTCCCGCCTTGGGAATATAAACGACTTTGACCTTCCTCCAGTTGGATGGTATAAAATTCCATGCCAAGCTGGATCTGAAGAGCCTAATGAGGTAAGACATTAAGAATTCCAGTCCGTGCTGAAGTAGAGCTGGAAATATTTCATCGTCACCTGGCGCTTTGTATGGGAGAAAGGATAAAACTGCCCTTCTCACCGCGCTCGCAGTGACAAGTTTGTTGACAAATTTCCAGCATTCCTTGCTGGGTCGTTTGAGGCGACTGGTGAAGTTACCTTCTTCCGCAGATGCGGAATCAATCAGCACGTGATCCGGAAAGTGTGTGTCAGCCATGATCTTAAGGGTTTCCGCCCCAGAGGCCGTATAGGTGCCATCTGATCTTTTAACAGATCCCAGCGTCAAAGACGGCTCTCTGGAGAGAATTTTATGGAGTCTTGTCCAATACCTCAGCCCGATTTTTCGTAACAAAGGTTGGAACAGAGCCCCGATTCAATACAAAAAGCGCTTCTTCTAGAATGAAGTCAAATAAGTGCTCACCTCTTTCGTTGATGTCCGTGCTACCCCACGTAGTGTGATGGGAGTTGGCATCGCAAGCAACGAGGAGTTGAAGGTTTTTCCCCCTGCAGAAGGCAACTAATTTTCGCACTTCATTTGGCGGGGGGAACATGGTATCACCAGGGAAGTAGGCAGAACAGATGACCAGTTCTTTAGTGCCCGTTTCCATGGGAAGTTTTACCAGGATGGATGTTACATCTCTGGAACAGAATCCTGTAAGTACAAAAATGTCAATAGTGTTCCTGACAAAGATACAGGACCTGGGTGATTCCCCAGATCCAAGTGATATTACCTTGCCAGGAAGGTTACTGAGGCCGTTGATTCGGCCTCGGGAAGTAACCCAAGGTTCCTGGATGAGGGCGATATCTATCCTCTCGTCCAGGATTCGTTTTCCAAGGAGGTAGGATCCAGCCTTGGAATGTTGCACATTAGCCTGCAGGCATTTGAAGAGCCGCGCCATCACTAGATGTTGCGACTTACTTCTTTCTTCCCACCGCCGGCCCCTTCCTGGCCGTTTTACCAGCCTTGGGAAGAGCCCCGGTGGGAAGGGACGCCTGCGGCGCTTTGCTCGTCGAGGGAGCAGAGTTAGACCTCTCTCCCTCAGCGAGCTCACCTTTGGAGGTGCCAACAGAGGTGGAGGGATTGGCCCCTCCTTCCTCTTTCTTTGTTTGGGTGTCCGACTCTTTGTCGGCACCCATGCCCTTTTCTTTGGCCCGGAAGGTAACCCTCCCGAAACCGTAGTAGGGCATCATGTTCAAGGCCTTGAGCCTAGACATGGAGCTCTCATCTACAGAGAAGGTCCATGTCCGGCCCGGCCCTGAAACCTGGTGGTGTAACACCGCCCAGCTCTCTGCTTCCAGGTCTGGGTTCATCACACTCAGACCTGTCAGCACCTCATCCTGTGAGGGTCGATCTCCTAGTGGAGGATCAGGGATGTATGCAACGCATACGTAGGGCTTTGGCAGCTCCGTTCCCTGAACGATGCGGAGGTTGGCCCCATCCCACGGCTTGATCTGCAACACGCAGTTTTCAAGCCACGAGACAGTGGCCTCGTCCGCGCATCTAATCATAAGCCAACCCGGCTTATGAGTGCAGCTCAAGAAGCGGATTCCCGCTCCTTTTTCCTCCTTCCTGAGGGTATGCCTCAGGATGGCGCCCTGGAGCAGGTCCAGCTGCTCAGCTGACAGATTGGCCTCAGGGTCCCTGTCGACAATGCCGACCTTGATCCCTTCCACCATCTCCTTGTAGGTCACCCCCTTGCTGACCGTTCCCCCAGGACAGTGCTTTTTCGCACTGGCACTAGGAGTACTGCCATCAGAGCGCAACCTCTTCGGAGTTTTGGCAGCAGGCGTTGGGAGGTTTGGTTCCCTCTCCTTTGCTGCTGCCTTTTCGGCGCCCTCACGGAGTACTGTCGCAAGTGCCGACTTGTAGTCGGCACCTGATTTCAGTAGCCGTTTCAGGTGCCTTTTGGCTGCTCCCGCCATTCGCCTGCGTTTGGAGGTGAGATTCATCTTCTCAACCTCCTTAGCGACTACAGCGATTGCAGCCTCGGGGATACCCTCCCCTTGTGCGGTTCCGGATTTCTCCTCCGCGCCTAGGGTTGGGTTTGTAATGGCAGAATCAGGTTTCACCCCGATTTCTGCACATTCCTCTTTCGAGGTTTCGGTCGTCGAGATAGGATTGATCCCCGTCTCGACTGGTTTTGTGTTTGTGTTTGTTTCTTCGGTATCCATAAGCGGTCCCACGAGAAGGGAAGAAATAAATGTCCGCCAGGGCAGTGCTCCCTTACCCTGGTAAGCCATATTGAAACCGGAGGGCGGCAGGTGTCCGGAGTTCGCCTATTAGGAACTCATCTTAACCCAATGAGCTACTCAAAGAGGAAGTTCTTCGGCATAGGATGTTCCACCTTGAACTAGGGTATGTAACGTTGTCACTACCTATACGTCTCACAGACGGCTTCATATAGATGGACATATTTTTTTAAGTTTCCACAGTTTTAACTTTATGAGCTGTTTATATGTTGCCTTTGTTATTCTAGAGGCGAAACCTATGCTCAGAAATGAAAAAAAGTTCAATATTCAGTGAAAATCACAATTTTCCAATGTAGTCTGGAATATTCAACATTTTGGCAAAGATTCTTTGAAAAACTGAAATTCAATTGAAATACTATATAAATAAGTGATTTTTCTATTTTTCTTTATACAATAAGAGTTGGACGGAAATCTATTCACAAGAATTGATCAAAAACAGGTATTCTGAAAAAACTGACAATGCCTGTATATCACGAATTTTTACACATTCCGGAGATACTTTTTTTGCATACTCTAAGCAAATTGGATTCTGGCATTCATAACAAACATATGCCTTCCTTCTTTTCTTCTTATGAGAGCAAATAGAACAATTCTTTCGTTTTTTTTTTCAATGTTTTCACACTAATTTCAAGTATTTTCAGCCCCTTTTTTACCTAGTATTTCAAAAATACTGAGTCGTAATTTTTCATGCCAGCTTTGGATTTTTCGACGTCTTCTGTTAATTGTGGTAATAGGTACTAGATTTTGAGAGAGTTTTTTCATTAAATCAGATCTTTCTTTCTACAAATTTTCTGGATAACTATTATATAAAATGAACGAGTTGACAGTTCCTATGGCTCGAGCTGTTAGGCCTGGAGCTGTGATAATGAAGACAACAATTCTGATTGTATTGTGAAGTTTGTGCTGGTATTGTGTTGTAAATACCTGTTTTCACTCTCTCTTTTGGGTATGTTCGAATAGACCATAGGCTAAATAAATAAATATGGATGAGTCTATAAAATATCGCGAGTGGTTACCGACGAGACCTACGACTGGAATCACTTCCAGCTTCATCAAACCACTTCAACAAATGTATTTCGAAATTTTTATGGATATTTTTACACTTTTTGACGAACTAGTTCGGCAATCTATCGTTATTTCAAATCACTAATGATACGACTCAGAGAAGGTCTCGTCTTTTTATTATTACGTTAACGCTAACTATACGTCTAAGGGACGGCAATCGATCTTTCAATAAAAATATCTAGAAAACTAGACTATATACGACAATCAACTTTAGGGTACTAAGTTAGAGTGGAATAATGATAAATTACGTGGAAGGACTATGACATGAGTTGAAAGGGACTAGGGAGAGGTCAACTGACGAATAGGATGAGGTCGTGCCGTCTCTGAGACGTATGATTAGTGGTTAAAGGTCAGTTCATATTATCCGTCCGTCTCGGTTCAGTTCAGCTCAGCCAAAATATCTTTCAATGTGTTTTATATGGACTAATTCATACTATCCGTCTCCGACCCTTCAGCACCTATCGGCACGCTTACGGCCGTCCGATGGTATTCTTCCAGAGAATATTTTGCGGATGGGCTGAAGGGCGTGGTCGGACTGAACGGGACTGAACGTATAATATGAATAAGCAACCGCTCAGTTCAGCTCAGTCAATCGCCGGTTTTTCTTTGTTGTGAAAGCTTTTTTGAACTAAGTTTTGTTTTTTGTAAATTGCGAAATTTTTTACAGTATAAGTATAATCGAAATGATGAAATGTTCATTCTAAAATAGCCATGATATGTGGACCAATTTCTTTTATAATGTCCAATATTCACCTTCAACTTCCCTCTTTTAAAATATTGGTTAGACACCCAATCTTTTTACCGACTTTTTGTTCCTCTTCATCTTCGTCTAACAATAAAATAATGCAATAGCACATAATTCTTTCAGGCGAAACTGCGGCAATTTTGTTTTTAGCAAAAGTTAAAGGGTTTACGTCCTATGAGATAAGGCACGGAAGAGAAATAACGAAAATAATAATACTAATAATTCAAAAATAATTTTTAGGGTCCTTTCTTGTACTGTTTTGATCAAAATGAAAGGCTTCATGTGTCACGTGTTGGTCGATTCGAATGCAGCCGAAGATTCACGACACACGAAGCGGAAGATGACTGAGACGATCGTGACTGATAATATGAACGCAACCTCCGTCAACGGCTAATGATCCTTCCGCCGGCCTGAACTGAGCGGAACGTATAATATGAATCGACCTTAAGGGTTAACGTTTATACAAACTGTTTGAAGGGATTTCTTATCTAGTTGATTGCATGCAAAGGCGAGAATCAGGATTTGAATTCATTTATTTATGGTATAGAAGAAAATTAAATTATTGACACATAATATGTAGTTGTTTGAGAAGAGTTACTGTTGGTAACTCTTTTGGACTGAAGGTTGAAGATGTTATGACCAGATACTAACCAGTGGCGGCTCGTGACAGTATGAGATGGTGAGGCATATCAGAAAAAACACGAACCTCAAGGGATCGCCAAAAACGGTTTGCTATACTTAAGCAAAGTTCGCAATGAAGGATAAATGTAAATAGCTATCAGGAATTAATTAATATTTTTATTTTTTGAAAATCGGTTCGTTATATGCGAAAGTTCGCTGAAAACGGAGCCTTTATAAGCGAACACTACTGTATGCATTTTTTTTGACAGAAGGTAGAAATCATCAAAATAAGTCGTCCAACCATAAATTGTCTAAATAAAATATCCAAGATGACTGAGCCACAGCCCCTCATTGGATTTTAAGTACGGGACTGTGGAAGGTGACTGCGACATCGCAAAAACGAAACAAAACATAAACATATGGCTAGACAATAAATGGTTCAGTACCAAGTTCATCGGATTAAATGCATAAGTTCACTTTTGAGAGAATCATGTTGTATTGTGCGATTTAGGGCGAAAAAAAATGTAGAAAATCGAGGCAGTTTCTTGAAAGTGCTTATGTTAGTTATGTTGAAAAATTGCTATGATGTTTCCCCATTTCATTCCATTTTTATGACGATTGTTGGAATCTTCTTCTTCTTCTTCTTTTATTGTGCTTGGCAGCGGGGCCATCTACACATTGAACACTTCAATCTTCAAAGAACTTAATATTTTAATATAATTTCAAAGGGTGATAGATATAGACTTTTATTTATTATATTTTATATAGTACAGAGGTAAGTTTCAGCTTCAGGTGAGGAGGGGTGACACATAAGTTATCACTTGGGAAACTGAAAGGATACACAGGGTTAGCTTCACGGAAATCCACATATCTCAGCTTTTATCCACAAGAATTCAAAAAACCGTAGAGTCATTTGTATACTAACAGATTTTCAGAGAATATCAAATCTTGGGTGTTAAGAGGAAAAGGCATTTTAGCACATACTTTAGAAAGGTCGTCATATAGTTTTCTGCTGTTCGTTGAGAGAGCATGAAAAGAAAATGTGGTGCAAATCTCCTCTCTCTCCACATTCACAAAGGTCGTCTTTGACCTGGATCTTAGCTAAGTGGGCAGGTGAACAGCAGTGGTTTGCCCTGAGTCTGTTCATTATCGTCAGATTGTCTCTAGGGAGATCAATTGAATGGAACCATGGTTTTTTATGGAAGTGGGTCATGTTAATCATAGTAGAGTAGAGATGACCCCTAAGGAGGGAAGGGGCCTGTTCCGGTATTGCTGGTTTTACTGGCCCGCAATCGAATAACAATAGAACTCGAACGACTGGACCAATAGGCATCGTCTCTGAAATACTGACAGTACTGTTCAGGAATATCGGAACAGACGGAAGATCGTTTCCATTCCGACCTCCACTTCTCCCATATGTTTCGTTTAAATGAGGGCCAATGTTCTCTTATGTCTTCTTTGATAGGAAGGGGCTAGGGAGTTTGCTACCTTCCTTAGCCAAACGGTCTGCATGAACATTGCCTGAAATGTTTGTATGGCTAGGAACCCAGACGAATTCAATATTACGGAGGGACTGAGAAAGTGTAGAGGGTCGGTTTCGGATTGAAAAGGTTATAGTATCATTATTGGAGTGGGGGAGCCAGTTTTTTGTCTCTTCAAGGGCGGACTTGGAGTCTGAAATGATGACAGTATTATTGTTAGCCGTTTCTTCAACTATAGACAGAGCTTTATCGATCGCAATGAGTTCAGCGGATGAGATGGAGAAGTACGAGGGGACGCGCCCACTGTATGAGATGCCCTCTGAGCTGAAAACACCTATACCAACCTGGTCCCGAAATTTTGAGGCATCTGTGAATAGACGGGAGTGATGGGGAAACCTCTCTTCACATCTCTCAACAAATAAATATGAGTTTTCCAAGTCCTCTTTGCGAACGTTTAAAGAGCAATAGTCGACATCAAGGTAGTGGACGGACAAAGGAAACTGAAAACAAGAAAGACGGCAAGAGGAGAAGAAACAATTTGTCTCAGGTAGCAAACTGAGAGCCTCTAATGAAGGTGGTACAGATCGACCACCCCATGCATAGTGCTAAGATGACAGCAGTGACATCTTTTGAAGGAGGGGATTAGGTGATATTCTAGCTACCCTAGAAACAAATTTGGCAGCCAACCAGTTACGACGGTGGGAAAGAGGAAGTTGTTTACTCTCAGCAAGGTGGACTTCATGTATCCCAAAGCCACCCGGATGGCAGAAAACTAGACCCTATCAAGTCGAGACAGAATGGGCTTGGTACATCTTCCCAAGAAAATAGACCCATAGTCAAGAAAGGGAAGAACTATGGCTTTGTAGATAGTTAACATGGTTCGGGGGTGTGAACCCCATCATGTACGACATAGGGCTTTCATGACGTTAATGTTTCGGTTGGCTTTCAAACACATGTTTTCGATATGAAGGGACCAGTTCATATTGACATGTAAGGTTACTCCAAGGTATTTGGTGAAGGTTTTCCAGGGAATTGTACTAGCAGAAAGTTGAAGCGTACGGAGATTGACCAAAGTTTTTCTCTTGTGGAAGCACATAGCAGCAGACTTCTCTGCCGAGACAGTGAGTCCCCTACTCTGGGTCCATCGCTGCAATCAATGCCTGGGTCATTCTTTCAAAGGCGTGTTTAAAGGATTTTCCAGACGATATTATTGTGGTGTCATCCGCATATTGGATTACCTCAATGCCTGGGACGTTCAAAAAGGAGGACAGCCCTTTAACGAAAAAATTAAAGAGAGTGCAGCTATCAGGGGAACCCTGGACTAGGCCTAGAAAAGATGTTTTGGGGCGAATAAGTTTGTTAAAACAAGGGTATACCAAGAAAACCTTCCTTCCCACGGTCAGTTTTTGCAGGACATTGATCAGCTGGACAGGAATTCCTTCTTTCAGTAAAATAGATTGTAAGGTATCAAATCTTACAGTCATACGCCTGTTTGATATCCAGAAAAACAACGACGGAAAATTCATCCCTAACAAATGCTGTGTAAACGGAGGTCGTTAAGGCAGTCAGAGCACCAGTGACAGATTTACCCTTACGGAAGCCATATTGGGGCTCAGTTGTAGGGGTTTTCAGCTCGTTAATTCTCTCCAATCTTGTTGCTATAAGGGATGCAAAGATCTTCAGCAGACATGAGGTGAGAGCTATTGGCAGGTAGCTATTAGGGTCATGAGGGGGCTTTCCAGGTTTGCAGATAGGAACTACAACTGTTTCCGTAAGAGATGAGGGAATGTCAGAGTTTGAGAGTAATCCGTTGAATATCCGCAGGATTATAGTTTTACCTTGGATGGGTAGATGTTTGAGCTTAGAATACGTTATGCCATCCTTACCTGGAGTCTTTTTTACTGAAAATTACTTTTGACAGTTCACACAGAGTGAAGGGAGGTAGTGAGATCGAAGATCCACGGGATAGAATACTAGTGCCCGACGGGCCATTATCAGTATCGTGGATAACTAGCTGATGGCGTGAAATATATAAATTCGCATAGGACCATTATCAATTGAGAAGATTGGGACTGAATGAAATGAAATATGAGTTCACCCTTATTATCTAATTATGAACTCAAAGTACTGCAGTAAAACAAGTTGCTAATAATGGCAATCAATTTGTTGAAAATTATCAAATTTGAGGAGCCGGCGTGCATTATGCAACATGCAAAGAAGGAAAACCAACAACACTCGTGTGTGCGCATGAAGGTTGCATGTTTTCCGTCATTCATCTCTTCCGATCCATCCTGAAAAATTACATGATGCGCGTAGGATGAACGCCTGTATGTGGCGAGTGTGGTCGATATCATGCACGAACGACTTGCGGATGACATATTTAGGGCATTGGATGAGGGACAATCCACGATATTGACCTTATTAGATTTTGCCAAAGCATTTGACACTCTCTACCACGAGCTCTTGTGTGCTAAATTATCTTTTTACGGTTTCAGTGTGGGTGCTCTGCGGTTCTTTCGATCTTATCTCGTTGGCAGATTTCAGAGAGTTCGTGTAGGTGATGTTTTCTTATATTTCCCCCGTAACCTCCGGTGTTCCGCATGGTTCAATCCTGGGACCTATGTTGCCGATATGTATAGGGTAGTTATGTATGTGATGATGTACTTTTATGCAGATGATGCGCAGATTCGACTTTCTTCCCATCCCTCTTATGCTGATGTAGCGGTGACGAAGATCAATGCAGATTTGTCCAGATTAGTAGAGTACTCCAGTGCCAATAATCTCAAGTTGAGTATCCAGAAGTGTGCCTCGTTGCTTTTTTCTAGTGGATCTCGAATTAATTCGGAGCAGATTATCGTTAAAGTTGGTGATGAGCGAATTCCGTTTGCTAACAGCTGCAGGAATCTTGGCATCATTTTCGACTGCAGACTGAGATTTGCTGAGCATGTTGCGCTGCTCGTGAAGAAGTCGTACCTTACACCGAGACATCTATATAGGAATTGGCGTATTCTGAGTTTTGGTTCGCGTAAATACCTTTGCGAATCCCTTGTGATGTCTATTTTGAATTATGGCTTGATACTGTTCTATCCTTGCTTGGACTCCACAACTAAGTACCGACTTCAGAAAGTTCAAAATGCATGTTGTAGATTCATATTCGGTTTGCGCAAGTTTTCCAGGATATCTAGAAAAAAAAAGGAACTCCAGTGGTTGAGACTCGATTGCTTGTACAGATTGCAGCTTGCTGTTTGAATTAAAAAAATTTTGACTTTGTCAAACCCTCCATATTTGCGTGATAAGCTTTTTTTTGGAGGAGATGTTCATGATGTGTCTGTAAGGCATAGGAATAGGCTTATGCTGCCCCGGTTCAGATACCGGTGTGAATACAGCGGCCAAAGATAGCAGACCAAATCTCCGGAAACACCCGAACGCTGACGCCAGTGGCGTACAGACTGATTCAGTTTGCATCATGAGAATTGGATGTATAATGGGAGACATAGTTCAATTATCAGTATATTGAGGACTTCAAATCTTCAATCGTTGTTTTTTCAGATTAAATCGGATATTGAGCGTTCGAATCGGATAGGTTCATTGAAATTTCTACTTTCCAATTACAAAATCCTATTTCATATGAAAACGTGAATCCTGCATCATAAAATTCACAGGGTGTATTCTTTGGGGCGAAAGCATCAGATATTGATTAAAAAATTCGACTTCGGATGCGGCTCCGCGGTTGAAATTTCAACCCTTAACATAGAAAATTCGTATTTCATGAGAAAACGTGAATCCTGCATCATAAAATTCACAGGGTGTATTCTTTAGGGCGAAAGCATCGAATATTGATAGAAAAAATTGACTGCGGATGGGGCTCTGGGGTTGAAATTTCAACCCTTAACATTGAAAATTCGTATTTCATGAGAAAACGTGAATCCTGCATCATAAAATTCACAGGGTGTATTCTTTAGGGCGAAAGCATCGAATATTGATAGAAAAAATTGACTTCGGATGGGGCTCTGGAGTTGAAATTTCAACCCTTAACATTGAAAATTCGTATTTAATAAGAAAACGTGATTCCTGCATCATAAAATTCACAGGGTATATTCTTTTGGGAGAAAGCATCAAATATTGATTAAAAAATTTGACTTCTGATGGGGCTCTGGAGTTGAAATTTCAACCCTTAACATTGAAAATTCGTATTTCATGAGAAAACTTGAATCCTGCATCATTAAATTTCACAGGGTGTATTCTCTGGGGCGAAAGCATCAAATATTGATTAAAATATTCGACTTCGGATGGGGCTCCGGGGTTGAAATTTTAAACCTTAACATTGAAAATTCGTATTTCATGAGAAAACGTGATTCCTGCATCATGAAATTCACAGCAAATATTCTTTGGGGCGAAAGCATCAAATATTGATTAAAAAATTCGACTTCAGATGGGGCTCCGGGGTTGAAATTTCAACCCTTAACATTGAAAATTCGTATTTCATGAGAAAACGTGAATCCTGCATCATAAAATTCACAGGGTGTATTCTTTAGGGCGAAAGCATCGAATATTGATAGAAAAAATTGACTGCGGATGGGGCTCTGGGGTTGAAATTTCAACCCTTAACATTGAAAATTCGTATTTCATGAGAAAACGTGAATCCTGCATCATAAAATTCACAGGGTGTATTCTTTAGGGCGAAAGCATCGAATATTGATAGAAAAAATTGACTTCGGATGGGGCTCTGGGGTTGAAATTTCAACCCTTAACATTGAAAATTCGTATTTAATAAGAAAACGTGATTCCTGCATCATAAAATTCACAGGGTATATTCTTTAGGGCGAAAGCATCAAATATTGATTAAAAAATTTGACTTCGGATGTCAAACCCCGGAGCCCCATCCGAAGTCGAATTTTTTAATCAATATTTGATGCTTTGGCCCCAAAGAATACACCCTGTGAATTTTATGATGCAGGAATCACGTTTTCTTATTAAATACGAATTTTCAATATTAAGGGTTGAAATTTCAACCCCAGAGCCCCATCCGAAGTCAATTTTTTCTATCAATATTCGATGCTTTCGCCCTAAAGAATACACCCTGTGAATTTTATGATGCAGGTATCAAAAGGATTAAGCTCTGTTGGAGCCCTTTCCAGGTTTTCGGGCTAGTGGTGGTGGTCGGGTCCGGGTCGCTCCTTGGCTCCCTGCCGTCGGCGTCGGTTGGATTCCTGCTCCACCCGCACTTCCTGTCGGAGCAGCCGGTGTTCCTCTGAATTTCCCATGTACTTGCGTACAGTTCTCGCCGTTCCCAGCAGTACCGCCTTCTGCATGGCTCTATAGATATAGATACAAAACTAGGGCTTTGTTTTGTGATCAGGATGTTTTTTCCATCTAAACATTGTTGTTTTGAATCATTTAATATTAATGAAATACTTTGTTAGAGTTGCTTTATTTTGTTCGAAATTTATAAAAAAATATGACAGAATTGAAGATTTTGCAGGGTGTATTTCATGGTAAGGTTTTTTTAACAGAGGTATGACTGGTGAGAATAGTTTTATCGAAATTCTCACGTTTCAAAACACCTCTATACAAATAATACAGCTTTGAATATAGAATACAAAAGTACATATTGAACTATTATATATCAAAGTTGATATTTCCATACAAACAATTTTTTTGAATCTGATAAAAATTGTACAAATTGATATACCATATATATTGCATCGCAAGCAGTTGAATGTTGATTTCAGTTTTCTGATCTTTCTATCCATTCTGGGGAAGTACTCTGCAAAGTGTGAGAACTTCTTTCAGGTACACACAAAACAATATCTGAAAAAGGGGTACTGGTAATCTAATTTCATAACAAATCAATGAATTCAATATATTGAAACAATTATCTTATACTGATGTGGAAGATTCGAATCGAAACATAGGAGTTTCAGTGTTAAATTCGAATATGCTCGGAGTCTAGTGGAATAGTGGAAGAATCGGCTGGTCTAGTTGGTTGTGGGTATTGGTTTGGTGGGGACGCGGAGCCAGAGCGCAACGATCTACAGCTGTATTCGGGTTCGAATTTTGGACAGTTCAAGAATTGTTCTAGAACTGTTGCGCCCTACAATCGAATCCTAGGATTGTTGATTGTTCGAGGATGGTTCTCATTTCATGAAAACCCGAACGGGAAACAAACGTTATTAAAATATCCCAGATCAGTTCTTAGGTACTCACTTTGGATAGTTCTAGGATCTTCTCAGGATGATTCTACCTTTGGTTCACTGGTTCTTAACCGGTGCTCCGCGGACCACTGGTGGTTCCTGGAAGAACCCGAAGTGGTCCGCGAAGCCATCCGACAGGACATTGTTATTGATAACAATTATTTTTTATTAGTTTAAACTGTTTAAACTTCTTCAATAGAAATGCTCTCTCTTTTCATCGACATATTTATGCGAGCAGGGGTTTTCGATTCTACTAATAATTAAAAACAAGCATCGAAATCAGTTGGATATCAGTGCCGACTTGTGTTTGGCTTTAAGTACCTAGCATTGAACCAAGGATTCATGAATTGGTGAAGAGTATACAGTCACAAAAATCGCATTGAAATAATAGGAGTTTTCTTTTTGGTGCTTCATGCACCGGTACAGCTCTGAGCTTCTCGCCCTTGAGCTGTTCCCAAATAAAACGGTTATTAGTGCACCAACTTCGCGCAGCGTGTTGTACGATCAGCTGTTGAGCAAAATGACAAGAGACAAGTCCGGATTCGCAGATCTTTGTATTATTTATTTTCAGTTTGACGTTAAAGTCGTTGATTATTAAAAAATTTCACCATTTTTTCGAAAGCTATTGCCATATATTTGGTTGAAAAAGTGGATTTAACGGGTAAACTTTACCCTTTCTTTGCTATGGGGAGTACAAATATACAAAATACTGGATATGTCTGTGGATATAAAACTGGAAATAGTTATTTAATCAAAAAGGTTATTAATAAAAGCGATTATTGATTGAGATATTTTAACGTGTGAGCGAAGGTCATTAATCGCTCAATTAATAAACGAGTTGATTACAAGATTTTTACGTCGACCACATTTCGAATTTAATGTGAAATCTTGATTGCAAAAATTTTCTATCGATACCTAGTCAAATTTGACACCTTATAAATTTTCTATGCTCATATCGGAATGCGGATATGCGGCCGATCGAACAATTCGAGAAGTCCATAGAGGGCATTTTGGAGTTGACATTTTGAGTAAATCACATTGATATCAGTCCCTATTATATCTGTTAAAGAATGTGTGGAGCTGGTGGAAGCTGGAGTTGTAGTAAATAGATATATTGATTACTCTCTAACCATCATAATTTTTCTGCAACCTCCACAATTCATCTCTTTTCAATTCACCCGCTAGGTACTTCGAAAATCAATGCTACATGAAAATGAAATAATTATTTGGGAAGCTGCTGAATACTTCTATGTTCGATTACCCATGACAATAATGCATTAATAGGAAATTAATCAATAAAAGGGTTTATTAACAGCTAATTTCGTGTACGTTAAACAGTACTATTATTAAGAGGTCGGCGGAAAAAATTATTTAACAATGATTTCATCTGTTACAGCTTCGTTAATAATCCTCTTTGGTAAAAGTAGGTAAAGAGTGTTCTGATTTCACGAAGTTCAAAGTTGCTGAAGATATTATCAATACATGTAGAGCTGCTAGTTGTTATTCTGGATGGTTCACGTATTATGTAAGCATCTGAACAAATTACACAATTTTTCCTTATCTCTTCTTTCACTCAGAACATCCACATTGAAATCTCCACAGACAGTCCATTTGTATTTTGTGTTTTTATTCTGAGAAATTATGTTCTCTAAGATTTCTTCTAATTTAGTTATATGAGCTTTTTGGGATCTATATACGCAAAAAACCAGGAGTTTTTCTTCAGGTATTTCAATGGCTGCCATCTCTGATGATATTTCTTCATTGTATTTACAAAGATTTTCGATTTGTTTGAAGTCCAATGTATTTTTGACAAGTATAAGACAACCACCATTTTTGCTTTTAGACCTGCAAAAGTGGTTAGCAACCTAACCTAGAATAAAATGAAGGCTGTTCATTTAAAATTGACGCAAATCCCCACCACTTATCGAAAAACGTAGCGATCGCAGCGACTGCTGTCCTACGTTCCCCGTTTTCGGGGACACATTTTTAGTACGGCGATCGTTCTCATTTTGTCTCATTGTTTTTCGTGTCAAATGTGATCACAAAATTTGATATTTATTACGTCTATATTGATCGGAAAACTTTCGTGACCATTATTGACTCGATAGGCGTTGCCGGATTTTGAAAATGACGTACAATGTTCATAAGAGAGCACTTCTGAAATCAGAATTTTCGTAAGTGAATACAGACAAAATGCAATATGATACAATTCGAAAAAAATATATTTCGGTGTATGTGAGTTATAAGGATTTTAATGACATATATTTTGAAATTTAGAAAAATACCCCATTCCGTAGCGTATTCGTTGTCGATAGTTTCGAGAATGGATTGAATGGGTTCTATGCGCTATCATCCGTGCGCAGTGTCTCGTTTATTCTACGTTGCAAAAATCCATCATTATGTGATGTTTTAGTGTTCTTTAGCATTTCTGAACATCCTACCTAGGTATATGGCTCGGTATATGGTATTATACATCATTTTGAACGAAAAAAATATCGAATTCAACAAATAAATGAAATATAGGGTATTCCATTGAAAAAAAAAATAGGTTTGTGTCATATCTTCAGAACCATACCCCGAAAAATAAAGGAGAACGCCATTGGTTTCTACGCAGTATTCTGTATAAGACCTAGTTTTTAGCTCAGCATTGTTTCAAATAACGCAGATAAAGAAGGTGTCAATTTACTAAATCGCCCTGTATCTCATAAACGGAAGCAGTTATGCAAAATCTGATTAGGCCAACTTGAGTTTCACAAAAAAGTAGAACAGTAACGTGAAAACCGCGAGGCTCTATCTTAAATAACAAGCGGGAAACCTGGCTGTCTCTCCCAAAATGGGATTGTACATATTCATAATGCACTAGACAACATTATTCATTTATGTGAAGTTGGCGCCAACTTTTTTGAAAAATATATACTATTTGTTTTTGGAGTTCTGGGTAGATTTGAAAGAGTTCTGGAGTTCCTGACAAAAATTTTGAATAGTTTCGACAAATTTTGGATTCTAATGAAAAACAAATTGGTGGCCCTTACTTCACGCGGCGCCGTCATTTTTCGAAAAAATTAATTCTGATGCTATTTTTCGTTGAAAAAGGAGTTCTAGAGTTCTTGATCGTTTCAAGAAAGAGTTCTACGAAAATAAAAAAGGAATTAGAACAAAGAATTTTGATATCGATTGAAATTCAATCTGCGAGGATTCTGCAACTTTTTTGGGTGTTCACTCCCAATCTCTGGAACAAAATCAATTAAAAATTGAAATAACCGATTTGCTCCTGCGTAAATTCTTGCACTAATTTGTCAGGAGCGAATCAAGTAGAAAAAATTGTTGCCTGACAGGAACTTTGAAATTATAATTATGTATAGTAACGTTTCGGAGTCTATATCAGACTCCTTCATCAATTTTAAAATTACCGAATGTCAGTCCTTTATTTAGTAAATTAATCCAAATATGATCTATTCCTATTGAACAATTGGCCAAATTATTATCTTGATCCAACAAAATACACGTGGATAATTTTCAATCCTCATCACGACGCGCCATCTGTCTCAGGAAGACTCACTTACTCTGTAAAATCCTACACCCATCCATGACTCCCAAACAATACTACATTTTATTTTATTTATTTAGCCTATGGTCTACTCGAACATACATGAAAAAACAAGAAAGAAAGAAAAGAAAGTAAAGACAGGTACACACAACGTAACACTAGAACACACTTCACAAATACAATCACAATCATTGTCTCCACTATCGCAGCTCCAGGCATAGCTGTTCGAGCCAGGAAATGACCTCCGGTGTCGCGTGAAACAAGTCGTCGCCTATTCCAGAAAAAGTTGTTAGCGGGCATTCATAGGTAATGTGACCCATTGTTTGGGAGGCAGCACCGCATTCACACTCTGGGCAGGAGCGCATTCCCCACCTATGGAGTGCTGATCCACTTCTGCCGTGACCAGTGCGTACTCTATATAGTCGAACCCAAAGCTTGCGGGGCAAGTAAAAACCATGTGGTGGTTCTTTAGAATTGCAGTCGACGAAAATACAACTGTTCGTCGAGAGACTGCAGGGGTACAAGGTTTTGCACGCAGACCGCATTCGGTCAGGATCACTGAGCTTTGAGGACCACTGAGATAAAGGATGATATCCTGATAGGCCACCGCACCTTCAGTTGGCCGCGGAAATGCTGAGCGTTCTTCGAAGTGGTTTTTCATCAGGAAAAACAAAGGATTTGAAACTTTCTTTATTAGTTTTATCCACACTTATTCAAATACGAGAAAGTCATGTGTTGAGCCAAAATGTAAGAACACAACCGAAAAACAAATGAATGTACCGGAAAAGTTGTTTTTTCCCTTTGGATATCAAAATGCAAAATAAATGGATTTCACAAGCGGTGTGATTCTATATTAACTTTACAAATATCCTGCAGTATTCACGTCCATGTTTGAAATAAGTAAAATATCGCAGGAATTTGGACAAGTTGAAAAACAATTACTAATTTGTTCCTTTCTCAAGGGTAAAAAGAAGGCATTTATAAATCATACACAAAACAAAAACAAATTATACCTCATCATTTGCAGGAATTTGGACAAGTTGAAAAACAATTACTTATGAATTCGCCAACGTTTCGGAACTATTTTGTTCCTTTCTCAAGGGTAAAAAGAAGGCATTTCTAAATCATACACAAAACAAAAACAAATTATACCTCATCATACAACTAATAAAACTAATTTTTTAAAATTGGTCATGGGAAGTCAAGAATAAATTAATAAACAGTCCGATGTGTGACAATCAATGAAATAAAAACAATGAAACCGAATCGGAATTACATACGTTGTTATCGATGACAAATATTCTCACATTCGGTCTCGGCTTATTTGATTTACCCCAAACAGCAAACATACAATGTAAGACAAACATACAAAAAGCGACGAACGCGAAACAAAGCGCGCAGACAAACAATTTTTCATTATTATCCATTATCCATTCTTATTCTTGTTCTCTCTATAATTCACTGTGTCGTTTCTTCTTATATGTATCATTTCACTTAAAAGACGTCTGAAATGATGCTGTTCGTGATCTAGGATGGTTACATCTTCAAAATTAAACATATGTCCCTCTCTGCGTGTGTGTGTGTTGTGTGAGGGGAGTTTTGTTTTCGGCTTCTAAATGTCTGCCATCATTTTTATGTTGTCGAATTCTGTCTTTCAAGTATTGTCTTGTTTGGCCCACGTACACTTTGCCACAATTTTGGCAGATCTGAAAGAAGTAACGAAAATATAGGTATAAAAAGGGCACTTCACGTATTTTTGTACTACGACTGCGGTATATCTACTGGTTAACAACCCCTTCTCAACTTATTATTATTCGCAATAAGTAAGGTAATAAAAGATCACAATTTATCCTTTAAACAAAACTTGAAAGGATTGCGCTAGGTTGTTGACCCAACTAAAATAAATTTCTTTTCAATAAATTTCTGAGGAAAAATAACGAGTTAAATTACATCCGTTTTCCGAAATAGTCTTTGATCTGCAAACAGGTAGCTAAACTTATTTTTTTATTTACACTCCTCGCTTTTCGGCAGCAACAAAATCACTATTTTGTTCAAAATATTGGGCAACCGTAAGACCATCCATTTAGGTAGATTTGTAGATTAACTGATTGCTTTTTTTTTTTAATCTTTCATCCATGGTATTGAATATAAACTTCGAAAGTACTTATCTGTATTACGTGTAATGCAGATACTATACAATACACAGTAAACAATCCACTTGCTCGAACTGTGGCCGGGTATAGTAGTATTAGTAAATAGTGAGCGCGCGGAAAGTGTTTTACTATTACGTCCCAAACAGGCTCCTTTCACGCCACCGGTTTTTAGCATAGGGTTTTAACCCGAAAACAACCGAATGAAAAATTATTCATAGAGTTTTATCTGTACGGTGCGCTTATCGAGCTTTCGAATCTCGCTGCGATAAGCGCCACCGATAGTATCATAGGGTTAATTTTTGGTGCGACAGCGAACCTGAACATGTTAGTTCGGGAGCCAACGAAGCTAAATCGAGATTTACTCGAGCTTCGTGGAGAACTAGTGGATTTTGGAGATAAGATGGTAGAAAGATGAAAAGGTTCTATGATATATGCACTTAAAGCAGTGGGGAATGCGTCCGCAGGTTTTCAAAGATATAAAAAAAAAATTGTCAGCTGTACATACTCGAGCGTGTCAGATTAAGATACTCTATATGCCCCACGTGTCTCTGATAATAAATTCATGTTAATCTACAACACATCTAGATCGGCATTTTTGGTTCGCGGTTATAAGAGTGCCATCAGCATGAGGGTGCATATTTGGACAATGTGATTTTTGCAATTCGAATTCTCCATCCATCGTACAAATACAAAATAAAAATATTCAAGATTTTGTGTTGTTTTCTGTTTTATTCAATATTCGAAAAAGAAATACCCCCAACCCTTTTGAGACACCTTGTATTATTATGAGGTCGGCGGAAAAACATAATTGTTGATGAGTTTGACTACTTGAAATTTTTTCAAAACATGGGATCTAAATGGAACGTAACAACTTGTATGTACTTATAATCTTGTTCCATTACGCAAAAAGGCACCTAATTTTATTGAACAAACATTAATTGAAACTTCTAAAATCGCCTCATTCCAACCAAAGTTGTTCCATCTGGATCCGGGCCGTTGCCCCGAGGGTGGAGCACCGGAGAGCTCCAAGTGACGGGCGTGGCTGCCGGTTTTGCATCGATCTGTTTTTGGTATTTATGTACGGTCGTCTTGGTTCGGCGCTGACGATAAGGGAGAAACTGCAATGTATGGTATACAGGGCGCTCGATCTTTAATGAGAATTACTAATTAATATGTCGAAGGAATAACTTCAATGAGGCAAATGAATTGTAAAGACGTCGTAATTCGAAATCTTTGGCTAAGGTATCAAAAAACGATTCTTGAATGCATGAGCATAGCCTAATCTAACCTAAAAAATCGATTTCAGGATACATGGGCAATTTCCTCTGTTTTAGATTTTTTGGGTTTTTATGTAGGCTGTGACTAGAGTCCCGACTCGGGATCCGTGTCCAGTCCCGACTGACGAAATCAAATGACTCAAATACCAAACAGGTCGCTTGTCCTTACTCGGGACCGTTGTCCAGTCCCGATTGTAAAAGGGTTTTGAGGTTATGTTCGCGAATCTTATAATATTATTTATGAATAGTTGCGACAAAATTCAAGGAGTGATACGTTATCAAAAAATAGTGTGGGCTTAAATCAAGATTGAAAAGGCAGGAGAAAATACTATCTTTTAATTTGAGAATGGAAGGAGCAAGTATGCAATTCTAAATAGTGAGAAAGTTGAGAATTGGTTAGTGTAAATTGATTCAAAGGAATTGCAATTACCAGACGTAATTCTTGATTCAGAAGTGAACCTCTTCCTTACGGCCATTCTTGACTAAAAAATGTGATAGAGAAAGAAAGCTGACAAATATATTTGTGAAATGTATAATATTTTATACGAAATAACGACACTATGCTGCAGCATCTCAATAAAATGTATTTTAATTTGAAGTGTATGAAAATTTAGCGAAAAAGGTAAAGGAAGGGGTTCTGTTTAAAATGAGCATCTTAGATGCTTCATTTCAAGATTGCTCTTTTTTCTCTTTATAAATGTGATGATTTGAAAATAAAATATACTAAAAATATATTCATCTTTATAGCAACTTATATCTACATGCCCGATTGAAATATAAATCATTGTTTCTAATTGACTGGGTATAGGCTTATGATTTGTACTGATAATTTAGTTTTTCGCTACTGCTTTCACTGCTTGCATTTCAAAGCACCAATGCAGTGCATCGGGACCGAATATCAGTCCAGAATTTAATGACGTCACTCGGGACTGGACACGAGTCCCGAGTCGGGACTCTAGTCACTGCCTTTTATGTATGTACGACATGTACGTACAGATTGTACCAAATTCGATTTCCAATGACGAGTTTAAAAAATTAGAAGAGCCCGTGCGAAAAGTATGCACGGGAAGCAAAGAAAGGAAGAATCTTACTATCCGATAGAGAGTTCGATAACGTTGAAGAATTTCTTGCCCTTCGAGACTTTCAACTAGGTGGGGCCCCTGCACATAATGCGAGGGTGAAGATTAATTGGGGATTACTTTCGAAAATAATTTCATATCTACCTATAGTTCGGTGAAATGGCCTCCTCCCTATATTTAATTGGATTTTTTTTGGGACTATTTGGGAGTTGTCATTTTCTGATCAGAAAATTCAAATTCACAAGAACTAACTTAACAACTGAAATGCTTTGAAAAATTTATTGAGAGTGCATATCATTAGCGTTTTCCGCGGTGTTCGAAAGAGATGTTAACTTCTTGAAACGCTTCAAAAATTCTGTACCGTTTCTTTGTGAGTTACTGGTGCTACGCAATCATTGGGGGAATTATTTCAGTTCTTGCATTACGAAATGGTCTATCTTCTTTCGGGATACATTTCGAAATATAAATTCAATACGTCTGTGCAATTTTTGTTCGAACAGATATAGTATTCTATTATATGGTATTTTTCAGTGTTCACAGTCAATCACCATTTTTCGAAATTTTCGAATAAGTGATAAAATAATAATGAGCTGAACCATTTCTACAATTTGACTATTATTATATCTATGAATCGGATCATTTACTCACCTTTCTATACAATATGAAATATTTTGAATCGGAATGTATATACCTATTCAATATTCAATCATTGTCCTTTGATGTAATTTCATTCTTTTTATTACTACCATGTTGTTGCTGCTTTTCGTTTTTTTTCCATTTCCATCCATATACACAATATTAGCATCGACGGAACGAAAAGGAATATAAGTTTTCCTACCAGGTATGATTATGGTTGTGCGTCGGACGCATGCATTGGCTTGACTGGCTAGAGAATGTGACTGATGCTTCGTAGTTGCTTATGAGCAAAGATATTACACACCAAGATGGAGCATCCCTATACTGAATGCATGGAATGTTTTGTCCGCATAATAAACACTGAATGTTTACAAACAAACGCGGCAATAGTAAACAGAAACCAGTGGCGTAGTTGAAAACTTGTAAAAAATATAATGTAATATCTTTTATTATAGCGGTGTGAAGAATAGTAATGATGGGTGTATATGAATTTGATAATTACATCAATTCGTTTGGAAAATAAAATTGTTTGATATAATTTCTCGTTAAATTGATCTGAAATGACCTGAGGCACGAATTGTGTTCGATATAACTCCGAAGTTTTAAAAGAAATTTTCGCACAAATGGTTATGATATTCCGTAAAAAAATTTCTTTTACTGCTTGCAGACCGCCCCTATTCAACCCTGGGATATCAATTCGGGTTACCAATCTGAAGCACGAAGTTTTTCCGATATATCTTCGAAGTTTTAACGAGAGTCAAAACGAAATATTCACACATATGATTGTCGACTATCCAAACTTCATATTCCGTGAAAAAACCTCGGGACTAAGATTGGTTTCTTCCAAAAAATAAATATTTGTTTAGTATGATCCATATCATTGCCATACATCGAGGTATTTCAGGTTTTGCACTAGGCCGTTCACTTATTGTGCCAAGGGAAATTTTTTGATAAAGGTAGATTTCAAAAAAAAATTGCTAAACCACTGATGTGAGGAAAAATTTATTTTTTCAATAATTCCAAAAATACAGATTCGATCATGTTGATAGTTAGTATTTCAGTAGAAAATAATATGTGATATAGCCTTAAATTTTGTTTTCTACATTTTATTTAGAAATCAATTACAATAATTCATTAAAATTTGCTTTTGTAGTTGAACAGGAATAGAAGAAATATTCCTATAGAAAAAATGAACAAAATCTTATAAGAACAATTCTTAATTATTATTATACAACTCCATCCGGAAAAACATTACAGTACAATGACATAAATTAATAGGTCAATAAGGAGCTCACAAAATTAACTAAGACTCAGACAATTCTAAAAATAGTTAATGCGTCTTTATCAAAATTATACTTAAAATTTAAATGATTGAATGTTCTTATTAAATGATTGAAAACGTAATACTGACAAAAAATTCCTTTATAAAAACATATCACAATAATCCTGTAGCTCAACATTTATATGCAACATTTATAATAAGAGGGACTAATTAGAAAGCATAATTCTTTTATTAGATTACTGAATTCATTGCTGAACTTGAAATCAAGTATTAGAGATCTGAGATTTTTTGTTGGAGTCTTCTGTTTCTCATCCTCATTGCTTCCAGTGCCCTCTTTTGTTCTCCAATTTTTCGTTTAGCAAGAGAGAAGGCATATTTTCCTCGTTTTGAAATCTTCCTCAGTTACATCACCAACAAAACATTTTCTTTTCCTTCTTGCTCTGAATTCTTTAGTATCGTGTAGTTTTGAGGAAACCAGTGAGTCTGATACATCTGCAGCTGCCAAAGTACAAGATGATTCTGAATTGGTAATTGTAGCAGACAAATCTGAAACAGTTAATGTAGCAGACAAATCTGAAGCAGTTAATGTAGCAGACAAATCTGAAGCTGTTGAAGTTTTAGATAGTTCAGAACCACTCAGTTTTGGGAATTCCTCTACTCTAAAAATATCTGAGAGTGTCTGGGTCACACTCCTTCCATCTGAAGCAGTCGATGTGCAACATGAACTGAAATGAAAACATATCAACATAAATTATGGTTGGAAATTATCACAAGACACTTTTTAAATGATTGTTTTCACCTGATGCATTCGAAATAATATTCAATACACTCACGTATTTGTATGTGGTGCTGCAAATTTTTCAGTATCAAATAGGAAGGAATCGACTTTGCCTGATAAAGGTAAGCGCACATACATCGGCATCGGACGGACGGCATGGAAGGAACGGCACGGCACCGGCGGAATTTTTATGAAGGTATCGCACATAAAACATCGGAATCGCCGGACTCCGGAGGAATAGATTAGTTGCGAATATGTCTTCAAGCGGTGAGGAACTAGCGTTTGTTCTGGAGGAAGAAGAGTTTCAGAAGCGAAGGAATCGTAGACGAATGTGGATACATGACATATGTAAAAAAGGAGGGATTTTGGAGAATATGTTCATTTATTTCCGCATTTGATGAAGGAAAAAAAAATGGTTGCTATAATTTCTGTCACTTAAATTGTACAGGGTGGGCAAATTTCGATGTTTTAGCACTACAGCTTTTAAACCAGTGGAGTTTAAATCTGATACCTCATTCTCGGTCTCTTTTTCTGAGAAACTAATAAGTGTTATAGTCCTTTTTGGCCACCTTCTTTTGTTTTCGAGTTATAAGCGAAAATTGAAAAAATGGCGATTTCGAAATAAATTTATATCTCCGCTAATACTGATGATAGAGCTCTGAAATTGAAACATTATACAGGCACTTCTTTAAGTAGAATCCAGTGGCGTGCTTGCTCTTTCAGCAGGATGTTTAATTACGGAGCTATGACCCAAAGTTATGTTTTTTTAAATGGAAACACTAGATTTCTGTGCAATTTTTTGAATGCTCAATTTTTACTGATTTCAAAAATATATAACGTCATATGGTTTGTATTAATAAAAATAATAAAAAATGGTCAAAAACCTTCTTTCTCAATATTTCTATGGTTTCAACTTTCGATGAGAATAGAAAAATGTAGCATCTTATCATTACCACAGTCTCCTTCTATTAGTCCTTTCATTTCTATGCTTCTTACTCAATTTCTCCAAGATTCAAATTTTGTGAAAATTGGTAAAAAGCATAGAAAGAATGACATTGCCGGAAGGAGACTGATCTTGTTTTAGGAAGCTCTATTTTTCTGTTCTCGTCAAAAGTTGAAACCATAGAAATATTGGGAAAACAAAGGTTTTTGATCATTTTCTATTTTTTATATTGATACAAATTATATGATGTTATATATTTTTGAAATCAGTAAGAAATAAGCTTTCAGAAAATTGCACAGAAATCTGATGTTCCCATTTAAAAAAACAAAACTTTGGGTAATAGCTTCGTAATTAAAAATCCTGCTAAAAAGGCAAGCACGCCACTGGATTGTACTTGAAAAAGTGCCTGTATAATGTTTCAATTCCAGAGCTTTATCATCAGTATTAGCGGAGATATAAATTAATTTCGAAATCGCCATTTTTCCAATTTTCGCTTATAACTCGAAAACAAAAGAAGGTGGAAAAAAATGACTACTACTCTTGTTAGTTTCTCAGAAAAAGAGACCGAGAATGGGGTATCAGATTTTGTCTATCTCCACTGGTTTAAAAGCTGTAGTGCTAAAACATCGAAATTTGCCCACCCTGTACAATTCATTATAATTTTGTACGCGCAGTATTAAGTTCTATTGAAAACTCATGCTTCTTCCGTGAATTCGTATTTCTTATGACTACCCGTACAATCCGCTGCATGTAGAGACTTGTAAAATGACGCAGATGCCGCGGCAATCTCCGATTGGTATCGCACATATGTCGGGATCGGCCGGCACATCACGCATCGGTCGGAATTTAATTCTCGTTCCTCAATTCCGTCGGATGCGATGCGATGCGATGCCTGCCGTCCGCACATATGTGCGTTGCTCCATTCAGTTCCATTGAAAGTAATTTATTCCGATCCATACCGTCCGTCCGATGCCGTTGTATGTGCGCTTACCTTAAGTCTGAAGCGGCCAAAGCAACAGACATGTCTGTAGCAGATAAATCGAAAGCAGTCAATGTGGCAGATAAATCTGAAGCACTTGCGGTAGCAGACAAATCTGAAGTTTCTGTTAATTTAGAACCAATCGATTTCGAGGACTCCCCAAGTTTACCAACATCTGATGGGTCCTGGGTCATATACCTTTCGTCTGAAGCCGCTAATGTGTTACTTGAACTGAAATAAAATATAAAAAATTAGGATTCTTCAATAAGAATTGTGTAATCCCTTGATTTATTATAGTAACATTATTTAAATGATTGATTTCACTCGATACATTCAAAATATTCAGAATACTCACCAAGGATCAGGCAATGAAATCTTGGATGGAATAGCTTCAGTTTTCAAACATTTTTTTCCAAATTTAAGGATGAAATCTTCGTCACAGAAATGGTCAGAGCAAACTGAGCAAACATATACCCATTTGGAAGATTCTGAAATTTTCAGTTTTAACTGGTCCATTCATAATTTCTGTCGAGCACTATCAATAGGCATTCTAATGAGAGGAAAAATTCTTTAGTGATGAATTAAACAATACGAAATTGGTAGTACGAGACTAATGAAAGAAGCTAGGTATCCCAAGCTACGCCTATGGAAAAACATCGTTTGTTGTTGTTTACATATCGGTGCATGGATTTCCCACTGCTTTTACTGCTGATTTTTCTGCTCACCACACAGCGATTCACCATTTTTGCAGTTTCTAGTTAAAAATAATTATTGTCTTACACCGTTTTCACGTAAATCGTCCAACAATAACGTTTGTATCATTCGAGATTCGAGAATATGTAAACATGTGGCCATTAGAAGTGGGTTGTTAAATAAACAACGTTGCCAAACTTCTTTCTTCGTCATCTCCTTATTTTTTTATATTAAATATATGAACTTAATTTCATTCTGTAACTTGGCTTAGAACATATCCTGAATTCATCAAGCATTAGTATTGTCAGTATTATCATTTATTCAATAGCCGATACATTTTACAGTGAAATAATTATGTCATATTTCCTCTCGAACGGAAGCAAAAACCTGGGATTATATACATTTCCAAAAATATTGCCAACGCTGCTTAACAATTCAGCATCATTCGGATAGCTTCGGAAAACACGATTCTTTCAACCAATCGTTGTATGTGGTTTATTGTTTTGGTTTTGATCATCACTTCGGCTAACTTCGGAAAAAACGATTCTTTCAACCAATCGTTGTATGTGGTTTATTGTTATGGTTCTGATCAAAATATAAACATATAGCTATCTTATTTCGAGGACGCTTTCTCTCTCACTATGCTCTATCTTGGTGTGTAATATCTTTGCTTATGAGCAATAGATGCGACAGGCACAGCTGTCACATTCTGCAGCCACTGCATGCGTCCGACGCGCACCCGAAACCATAAGTTTATACCATGTCTTCTGGATTTTCACTATCGAATGGAAAAACAAACAAGTTTCGTACGACTATCAAACTCAAAAGAACCATACCAACTAGCGGAATCAGTCAGGTGGCATAGGCAGGGATTCAAAAGCATACCAATCTGAACTGAACCTACACTGCTCGACATATTTATTGCTGAGCTTCGATAGTGATATTTTACAAAATACTGTTTTTATTAGAGAAAAAATAATCATTACCCTCCCTGCATATCGCGCCGAGGCAAAGTTTTTGGATTCTACACTTTAATTGTTGCTTTTCTATGCTATAAAAATAAGAAAATGTTCCAGTGTCAATGTACAGGATGATCTGATATTACGGTATATAGAAACAGTCTCTGCGGATGATTTAAAGATTTATTGAAATTTCATTGAACATGTGATTATTACGCTGTATATCCTAAAGAAGGCCCTCGGGCAATTGAAACCTCTTGATATGAGTCCACCTTTATGACCTCAGTTTAGTTTCTGTTTCTCGCATTCCACCAGGGACACCTGTATGTAAAAAAACTCACTTGGGATAAAATCATTTTAGAATTTGCTTTTTTTTTCGACAAAATCCGCAGCCTCTTATGCTAGCACTCACCGATGGTATTGTATTACCTTGAAAGAATCCGCTACCTCACGTACTAGTCAAACAGTCTGCTAGAAACGACCTGCCAAGTTCACACCGGTATACTTTGAATGTAAAAAATGTTCGTTCGAATTCTGCACTCTGCTGCATCTCCTGCGTGGTCTTTAATTCATGGAATCATTTCGGGACTAGAATGAATTTTGAAACTACATATAGGCGTCTTAATTTAAGAATGCAGCGCCCCCAGCATCAGCGGAACTCTAAATATTGACAGTGCTGTTTCGTTCTGCTTGTTGTTTTTGATATTTTTGATTATTTTTCAATGAAGTTGAATTATTTTGAATGTTATGAATCGTTGATTGCTCAGTTCAACAGATTCTTTCTGGGAAAAAGTGTCGAATATCAATTTTCATGCCTTCCCTCAAGCTAATGATATCGTGTTCAGTGGATCCATCTTCTACCATCAAATCAACCCGATCTATACACCGTAGTGATGTTTACTTCCGGTTTACTTTCAAGAATGACTATTCCACCATGGTCAATACCGTATGTCTGATATCAATGCTGCAGTCTGTTAATTTTTTCCTTAGAATAGAATGCCGAAACGAATGATAAGATATAAGGGATGGAGTGACTTCTTACCAAGGATTATAGATTAGGGTTTATAATCTATCATTTTATACAACGTTTTTTCATTCTATTCAGAATATTTAACGGATTTCTAAAATAACCTAACATTTTTTTTTTATACTGAAAGCCCTAGAATCCGAGCTCCAAGGATTAAAATGAACCAACACTATTCTGTAAACGATGAAGAGCATGTTCCACATATTTTTTCGAATGTGTAAAACGGCTGTCCAATAAAATTGATAGAGAACCGAATAAAGAAATGTATCACATTTACCGAGAAAATATTCTATTTCTTTCTGACAGCACTAGATTTCTAACTTCAAGGATCAAAACGAACTGTATTCTGTCTACGATCGAAAGTATTTTCTTTTGAAAATTTAAAATGACCAAGAAAATCTATTTCCCCATGCACCCATTCCATCAACTTCATTAGATGGCCATTTCAAATTTTGAAAAAAAAGAGGAGCATGCCCTCCATCGTAAACAAATATCGGTTCATTTTGATCGTTAGAGGAGGGGTTCTAGGGCTGTCAAAATAAAACAGATTTTTTTCTCAGTACATTCTGATACATTCCTTTATCCACCAATTTTCTTGGCTGGCTATTTTGTACTTAAAAAATGAGGAATATGCGCTTCATCGTAGACTGAATAGTTGATTTTGATCCTCGGAGCTCTAGTATACTGCCCCGGTCGCACAGGGCTATTATGCTTTCACGCTAGTTCAGTACAATTCAATTCTATTCGCAATATTTGAACTCCAAGGATCAAAATATACCATAATACTGTCTATGACGAAGCGCATGTTACCGGTGTGAACCTAGCAGACCGTTTCCAGCAGACCGTTCGACGGAAACACCCGAACGCGGTGACCAGTGGCGTACAGCCAAAATTTTATTACACGGAAACTATTCGCCGGAGCATAACCATATTTGGAATGTAGGATCTTTATATCGATGTGATTAACCACACAAAAACTCAGCGACTCGCATAGGGATCCAGGGGGTGTTTCGTCATCCCTTATATTTCGAAATTCGATAACACGGAAACTATTTGCCGGAGCATAACCATATCTGGTACGTAGGATTGTTATATCGATGTGATTAACCTCACAAAAAATCAGCAACTCGCATAGGGATCCAGGGGTGATTCGTCATCCCCTAAATTTCAAAATTTTATAACACAGAAACTATTCGCCGGAGCATAACCATATTTGGAATGTAGGATCTTTATATCGATGTGATTAACCACACAAAAAATCTGCGACTCGCATAGGGATCCAGGGGGTGATTCGTCATCCCCTAAATTTCAAAATTGTATAACACGGAAACTATCTGCCGGAGCATAACCATATTTGGAATGTAGGATCGTTATATCGATGTGATTACCCACACAAAAAATCAGCGACTCGCATAGGGATCCAGGGGGTGATTCGTCATCCCTTATATTTCGAAATTCGATAACACGGAAACTATTTGCCGGAGCATAACCATATTTGGTATGTAGGATCGTTATATCGATGTGATTAACCACACAAAAAATCAGCGACTCCGGCGAATAGTTTCCGTGTTATCGAATTCCGAAATATAAGGGATGACGAATCACCCCCTGGATCCCTATGCGAGTCGCTGATTTCTTGTGTGGTTAATCACATCGATATAACGATCCTTCTACATTCCAAATAGTGTTATGCTCCGGCGAATAGTTTCCGTGTTACAAAATTTTGAAATTTAGAGGATGACGAATCACCCCCTGGATCCCTATGCGAGTTGCTGATTTTTTGTGTGGTTAATCTCATCGATATAACAATCCTACGTACCAAATATGGTTATGCTCCGGCGAATAGTTTCCTTGTTATAAAATTTTGAAATTTAGGGGATGACGAATCACCCCCTCGATCCCTATGCGAGTCGCTGATTTTTTTTGTAGTTAATCACATCGATATAAAGATCCTACATTCCAAATATGGTTATGCTCCGGCGAATAGTTTCCGTGTTATAAAATTTTGGCTGTACGCCACTGGTCACCGCGTTCGGGTGTTTCCGTCGAACGGTCTGCTGGAAACGGTCTGCTAGGTTCACACCGGTGCGCATGTTCCCCATTTTTTCATCCGCTCCGCAATAGACAGAATATCTGTTCGTTTTAATTATTTGAGCTGGGGCTCTAGGGGTGTCAGAATGAAACGAAAATTTTCCTTAGTATATCTGAAACATTCCTCTATGCACCCTTTTCATCAATTTCTTTGGCCGGCCACTTTAAACTAACTAAAAGAAATGGGAACATCCGCTCCGTGACAGACAGAATATTGGTTCGTTTTATTTCTTGGAGCTGGGGGTGTCAGAATGAAACGAAAATTTCTCCTAGTACATCTGAAACATTCTTCTATGCAACCTTTCCATCATCAATTTTCTGGCCGGCCATTTTAAACTGTCGAAACAAAATGGGGAACATCCGCTCCGTAATAAACAGAATATCGGTTCGTTTTACTTCTTGGAGCTGGGGGTCAAGGGGTGTCAGAATGAAGCGAAAATTTTCCCGAGTACATCTGAAACATTCCTCTATGCACACTTCTCATTTATTTTGATACTTTGAGTTGAAATATTGCGAATAGAAGAAAAGAAAAATGTATTATGAAATCACTTCATCCTTCTCTGCATATATCTTATCATTCGCTTCAGCATTTTATTCTAAATGGGGGAAAAAAATTAATCGACTACAGCATCGATATGATAGATACGGTATTGTCCGTGGTGGAATAGTCGTTTTGGAGCTGGCCGGCTGGGAGCTAACATCACCACGGCCAGAAAGTGTGGATCTGTCAATGTTAAGTACCTAACCCCATTAATTTCGATTGAGTTTCCTTAAAGGAGAAGCAATTGCCCTCATGACAACTGTAGAGCCTAATTGTCTCTCAATTTCAAAGTTGAACATCAAATGTGAAAACTTTTGTATAATTTTAACACATCTTGAATAATTACATTCAAATCCTTTTCTCATCTTTAGGACATTACAGTTTAAATGTTCCATGAGCTGTGATTATCAAAATCAATTCGTTTTAGATTTCAGGATAAAGAATATATCATCACATGGAATTGAATCATCTTCCTTAGATACCTTGAAACTCCTACCTGAGAGTGCATAAACACTGTAGATGTTTCGTTTCTATATCCTTCTTCATAAACTTAATCAATTCAATCTATGAAAGGGAACATAACCTCTCAATGTAGTCATTTTAAGAGGTTCTATTTTGAACTTACCTATGCCATTTATATAACTGTGCCAGTTATGCCAGTTATATAACTGGCATGGGAAAAGATGTTGGGCCGAGAAAATAATAAAGATTCGTAATTGATATTATAGCAATGTTAGGTCTAAATGAAACATTAAAGTACAGGGTCACCTGTTGACTGAAGTTAGGTACCTACATAGACATAGAGACATTAGTCCGGGAGGCAGGGCCTTTTTTTTCAAGGAATTTCATCCCGGCTGAATTTAATACTGTAGGTTGTAGTCACATTGCAAATGACGAAACCAACCGTCAGCTGGTCAAGTAGCGGTGGGTGCGCGCGTGGGAGGCGGCGGAACTTGGGAAAAAATGCAAAATTTCAAGTGATTTTATCCCGGCTGAAATTTTTTATATGTAATATTAATGTTGAATAGAAACAAAATAGTGAAGTCAGCCGATAGGCGGAGGGTGGAAAATACGTCAGTCGAGCGCGTGAACTGGGGAAAAAAATTTGAAAATCAAGTTATTTCATCCCGAATGAAAACACCTCCATATGATTCCTTACATATATCGAAATATAAAAATGACCGTCAGCTGCGTGTCTAGTGGGGGAAAGACCGTCAGTCAGATCATTGAAAATTCCGCGCGCCGTATAAATGCATGAGCGCGCTCATACATTTTTGCTCTGACTGACGGTCTTTCCCCCGCTAGACACGCAGCTGACGGTCATTTTTATATTTCCATATATGTAAGAAATCATATGGAGGTGTTTTCATTCGGGATGAAATCACTTGACTCTCAAATTTTTTTCCCTAGTTCACGTGCTCGACTGACGTATTTTACACCCTCCGCCGATCGGCTGACTATGTTTCTGATTAATATCAATATTACATATAGAAAATTTCAGCCCTGATAAAATCACTTGAAATTTTGCATTTTTTCCCAAGTTCCGCCGTCTCCCACGCCCGCACCCACCACACTTATTTTCAAAGAAGCACTCGTTGAATTTTTAATGGACGATTGGTTAAATGATCACATGGCATCGTAGATTGGGAATAAAACAGTTTTCGTAAACTATATGCCACAAATATGAAGTTGAACAAGGTAAAATTCAACGATCATCGGATCCATTGTTAACGTGTCCAGGTCACGAAGAAGCAGAGATGGTTTTCCATGTCTGTCACTTGAAATCTGATGTTCATGTAACTCCATATGATTTCTTACATATATGGAAATATAAAAATGACCGTCAGCTGCATGTCTAGCGGGGGAAAGACCGTCAGTCAGAGCAAAAATGTATGAGCGCGTCCATGCATTTATACGGCGCGCGGAATTTTCAATGGTCTGACTGATGTCTTTTTTCTCATAAGTTAATAAAGCCTACGGATATTTTAACATTTATATTTATTGAAACTATGATTTCGATCAATATCAAATGGGTTTGTTACGATTAACCCATGATACATGTAGGTAAAGCAGCAACATCATATAACATACTTAATTATAGTATAGTATATTTATTCCATTTCTATACTTCATTCACTTTTATTTTAGCAGTCGGTTGGCCATGGAAATTTGACACATTTCACTCTGTATAGTACGAAAATGTGGGGTTATGAAGCTTGTCAAAACATTTTTGAGTTTTATATCAACGCTATGTTGTCCGTTCTACGTAAAAGTTTCTGTTATTACGTTTTTTATCACAATGTCGAATCTCTTCGGAAAAAATGTGACGAACATAATTGAAGTTTATACAAACTGATTGAAAGCATACCAAATCCAGTTATTTGCATGGAAAATACAAAAGAAAACAAGAGATAATATGCACTAGCTTGAGGAGAGTTAATGTTCGTTATCTTCTTTGGCTTACATCAGTTGTAGATTTCAAAAATATTAACCCGAAGATGAAATGCATAGGATGCAGTGGTTGGGAATGGGTATCTCCCGAAGGAATTAACAGATAATTACAAGAATGTTAAATTCTTCAACAAAAACAAAAACATCAATATAATAAAACATCAATAAGGAATTGAAGGAAGTTTCAAGTTGAGATGAACTTCACCTTTGAACAAAAATTTCACATGAATAAACAAGTAACAGGGCAACTTGCGCGTATTTGTGGCTATTCATCTTAATAAATTGATGTAATAATAATAATTAGGTATTTATTAGTACCTTAAGGTATTTACATTGTATAGGACAAGTCAAATTAAAAATAGAAAAATCAATTTTCGGGAACTTATTCTACGATGACATTTATCGAAAATCCTGTAGTAAACTTTTCGCATTAATTCACTCAAACATAAAATTCTCAAATGCCACCACTTTTTTGGGTCTCCCAATAGAAGGATATTCTTGTCATCCTCTTCATTCACAGTCTTTATGATTGTGGAAATATCCAGCTGAAATATAAGTCGTTTAGATTCAGATGAAACATTATATAAATTGTCTTACATTGAATATGTTCGCTACCGTCTGACGTATTGTGGATTTTAGACCTGAATTCTAAATAGCACTTCCTGAAACCCTGTCTCTTTTTTCAATCACTTTCGGCATTTTCGTAATATAAATTGATATTAGTTGTGGCAACGGCGTTATGACATTAACGACATTTCATGAGTGCCAACCTAACTTCGTTCTAGTTACAAAAACTTGAGAAAATTATTTCATGGCCAACCGACTGCTAAAATAAATTTGAATGAAGTATACAATTAATTTACTTGTCACAGATATGTCAAAATGAAATAGAAACATGTCAAATCAACAAAAAAAAAATATATCTCAGGAGCAATTTTTTTTTTACAAAATTCTCTAAATTCTTCCAAGTTATAAGGTTAACACTGAAGTATGTAGCTGTAGCTGTGAATCCTTCTCCGAAAAAGGTCAAACTGATCGATGCCTTGCAAATTTCTTGGTAAGCCATTGAATAATTTCATCCCTACATAATGGACATTTTTCTCCCTTAAAGTTGAGGAGTGTATGGGATAAAAGTAGGGTTCAGTTCTTCTTGTGTTATTACCATTCTTACAGTCCTCAAAGTAATACTGGTGCTTGTGGAGAAATAAAAGTAGTCTTATATGTGGAGACCATAAACTGTCAGAATGTTGTTTTTTCTAAAGTGACCCCGAGACGATTCTCTGTGTCCAAGTGATAGTATAGATCTTATTGCACATATGCAATTAATCATTCATATTTTTATTAATTCGTTATCAACATAATCAACATTCAAATAAATCGGTAGGTACAGGTAAATGTGCTTGGCTCCAAAGGTGGACGATCTATGCCGTTCGAAAGCAATGTTGGTTCAGTTCAGCCTTAGAGGGCGGGAATAAAAATCCGTCAATTTTTTTTTCCAAGTTAAGTGGATTTCAATCATCTTAACTGCCGTATGCTCTATTGAATGTTAACACATGAGCAGTGTTAATATCATCAAATTCTGTAAATCCATATATTCTACAAAAATAGCATTCCAAGTATGTGAACAATTGATAGAGGTTACAATTGGGAATTTGTGAAAAGTCACTCACTGCTTGGATGTACGTTGGAAACTTCCGGAGAATTTCAAACGTTTTTTTTGCCTTTACGGTAAAATGCTGAGTTGAAATTGTATCCACTGAGGGCATGAAATCCTGGCAATACAGAGCACAAATTTGGACCCGATGATGCAAACAATTTGATGACATCAATGAATGTCTGAATATTGCCGGTCCAACATGCATCGAGATTTGGACGTTCTTCTCGATGAAATTCATATTTCCCAACATAATGATCAATATATCTGTATCAGAACATCGCATTGTTACATGAACATCAGATTTCAAGTGACAGACATGGAAAACCATCTCTGCTTCTTCGTTACCTGAACACGTTAACAATGGATCCGATGATCGTTGAATTTTACCTTGTTCAACTTTATATTTGTGGCATTCCATATAGTTTACGAAAACTGTTTTATTCCCAATCCACGATGCCATGTGATCATTTAACCAATCGTCCATTGAAAATTCAACGAGCGCTTCTTTAAAAAAAAATGTGGTGGGTGCGGGCGTGGGAGACGGCGGAACTTGAGAAAAAATGCAAAATTTCAAGTGATTTTATCAGGGCTGAAATTTTCTATATGTAATATTGATGTTAATCAGAAACATGATAGTGAAGTCAGCCGATCGGCGGAGGATGTAAAATACGTCAGTCGAGCACGTGAACTAGGGAAAAAAATTTGAGAGTCAAGTGATTTAATCCCGAATGAAAACACCTCCATATGATTTCTTACATATATGGAAATATAAAAATGACCGTCAGCTGCGTGTCTAGCGGGGGAAAGACCGTCAGTCAGATCATTGAAAATTCCGCGCGCCGTATGAATGCATGAGCGCCGCTCATATATTTTTGCTCTGACTGACGGTCTTTCCCGGTCTTCTTTGTAACGATACTTGATTTTTTCTATAAAAAATCAAGCCTCGTTTTAAATATCCGTTTCCCTGAATTTTCCAGTTGAAACAATGCAACACCGTTTGATGGAGATTTCAGTTTCAATATAGTTACTCCGTTTCATTTTGGAAATATTTTTCAGAATCCTGATTAATAAATTCAAATTCCGTATAATTGAAATTTCCATCATTAATCCGCCGTAAGAATCTAAAATAAAGAAAAAGTGTCTTTCTGCATTCGGCGTTGTTTTTCCGTCCACAAAAACACACCGAATTCAGTATAAAACAACGTGGATTGCAGATAACGACAGTTTCTTTTACCTATAAAGAGATAACCGCCACCGGGAATATTTCTTCTGGGGAGAATATTCGAGAATTCCGAAATTTGAGTGCAATTTTGATCACGTGACCGTCCACATGTTGGATAGTTAATAAATAGGGCCGCACCACCAGACGAAGATTATTCATTATTATTCATTCGGTAGTCATTCGTTATTGATTCATTATTATTCATTCGGTAGTTATTATTCTGTATTCTAGATTCATTCTGTTTTCAGTCTTGATTTCGTTCGTGATTCTTCATTCAGTATGATACCGCATACTTCGTGATTCAAAGTTGCATTCTTTTATTTGTTGAATTGTGTTAATCCTTGTTGTTAATCCCCCTGTTTAACGCAGACTTCTGTCGCCTGGTTCTCTGGTGAACCAAGACCAGTCGACGGAAATCTCGAAGTTTTTCTACTGGTAATGCTTGGCGTGTGACACCCAAGGTTGCCACAGAAAGACCACAGTAACCTATACCGTACTACCCCTGTTGTGTTCCGTGTAGATTTCCCGTTTACCGCAGACTTCTCTCGCCTGGCTATCTGGTGACAGAAACCAATCGGCAGAAGTCTCGAAGTTTTTCTGCTGGTAATGCTTGGCGTGTACACCCAAGGTTGCCACGGAGAGACCACGATAAACTACCCCGTTATCCTGTAAATTGTTGCATTGTGTTTCACCTGCATCAGCCCCGTCCCGTTTATTAAATAGTTTCAAATTCTGATTGGCCTGTACACTGAAAATCACTGGAAGTGCTCGGGATCAAACCCATTGCTAAATTAACCGATTACAGAGACTTGGATCTTTCTGAGACACCCGGTTGCGGCGGTTGCTGTAAATTTTGTATAAACCCCGTACATCCGTCATTGCCTCAGAAGGAATCAAAGTAACTGCTATTAATTGTTTGCTTTCTTTAATACCTGATAGTTTGACTGAATATAATTGATTTGAATATTATTTGATTCATTGATTTCACTTTCTGATCACCGTGACAAGTTATTGTATTTCTGTTTTCCTTATTTTTGAACTTGGTCATCAGCTGTATATATTTCTTGACTTGGAAATAACTGTATAGTTCACTGTAAGTTAGATTGTTGTAATAAATTCGGTTTTAAAGTACTTGTTATCGCTACCACCTTAGATAAACCCGAACTCTGTCTCCGACTAGTAGGTACCTGGGTGGGTTTGCTATTTCTCCCTATTGAAAGAATAGCTGGCGCTCGAGATTAAACCCTTTTCCGAACCAAACCCGTTACAATGTAAGGAATCATATGGAGGTGTTTTCATTCGGGATGAAATCACTTGATTTTCCAATTTTTTCCCCTGTTCACGCGCTCGACTGACGTATTTTCCACCCTCCGCCTATCGGCTGACTTCACTATTTTGTTTCTATTTAACATTAATATTACATATAAAAAATTTCAGCCGGGATAAAATCACTTGAAATTTTGCATTTTTTCCTAAGTTCCGCCGCCTCCCACGCCCGCACCCACCGATGGTATTGAAGCTGACGGTCGGTTTCGTCATTTGCAATGTGACTACAACCTACAGTATTAAATTCAGCCGGGATGAAATTCCTTGAAAAAAAAGCCCCTGCCTCCCGGACTATTATAGAAAGAGAGAAATGATCGTCGGGCATTACCTGTCTCTTTTGTGTTCACATAGAGGAGAGTGCGGACCAATCAAAATTCTAGAAAAAGACAACTGCATGCCCGACGGACGTTTAGTTTCTCTCTGTCACCTTTTTTGACCTTATTTCATGCATAGACGGAAAGGGAAGGCACAGTCCATGTCTCTATGTCTATACTCCATTCACTTTTATTTTAGCACTAGGTTGGCCATGGAAATTTGACACATTTCACTCTGTATACTACGAAAATGTGGGTTATGAAGCTTGTCAAAACATTTCTGGGTTTTAAATCAACGCTGTTGCCCGTTCTACATAAAAGTTTCTGTTATTACGTATTTTATCACAATGTCGAATCTCTTCGGAAAATATGTGACGAACATAATTGAAGTTTATACAAACTGATTGAAGGCATACCAAATCCAGTTATTTGCATGAAAAATACAAGAGATCAGTATAATATCATAATATGCACTAGCTTGAGGAGAGTTAATGTTCGTTATCTTCTTTGGCTAAAGTTTGAATACGTTACATCAGTTGTAGATTTCAAAAAAATCAACCCCCAGATGAAATGCATATGATGCAGTAGTTGGGAATGGGTATCTCTCGAAAGAATTAACGGTTAATTACAAGAATGTTTAATTCTTCAACAAAAATCATCTTGCATCAATATAAGTAAAAGGAATTGAAGTTTCAAGTCAAGATGAACTTCACCTTTGAACAAAAATTTCACATGAATAAACAATTAGCAGGACAACTGGCGCGTATTTGTGGCTGTTCATCTCAATCTCGATCTTAATACATTGATATCATAAAAATAATAAGGTATTTATTGGTACCTTAAGACATATTCAATGGGACAATAGGACAAGTCATATGAAAAATAGAAAAATCAATTTTCGGGAACTTATTCTACGATGACATTCATCGAAAATCCTGTAGTAATCTTTTCTCATTAATTCACTCAAACATAAAATTCCAAATGCCACCACCTTTTTGGATCTCCCAATATATTGACATATATTTTTAAAGTCTTTTTCAACAAAGCGCAGTCTTTCGGACCACCTGTAAATACGAAAAACTTGAGCAATCTTCGGGAATTCAATAAAAAAATCATACATTTATCTCAAACAGTTTTCAAGATGCGATCGCTAGTTGAAATCATCATAACCGTGGAATTTGTCGGAAAAAGTGGCCTATGTCATAAAGGGAGTTACCTAATCATGACGTCGAATGGGTTTTTCGAAATCCAATTCTCATGTATATTTGGAATATGACATGAAAATTGGGTAGGTTTACTCATTTGGAGAAGCAGGGAGGTATCGTATATCACAACTTCAGGTCCTCCAAAGTAAAAAATAATTTTAGCTTATGCTAAGATCGCTAGTAGAGTCGTCTCCGCCGGTGTTCAAATCATTCTCCTAGCGGCTAGCCCAAAGTTGCAAGAGTTATCGACCGATCAAGCACTTTTGACGCATCTTGTATCCCTTATAGGTGTATATTTGGTTTCTACATTCAGGAAAATTTCGAAAATTATTGGTGTCGAAACCCACCCATGTTTCATATTAATCCTGACAAAGTTTCTAGTTTCAGCAAAATGGACAACGTTCGTCGAATACGATGACTACAAAAGCAATGCATACCGGAATAGCATGACCTAGGATTCATATATCGGTGGCATGGGCGTTTTCACAGGGGATGAAGCGTATAGCATTCCCTATATCGCTCATCTTCTTCACTCTTTACCCCATGTGAACATAAGCCTTCACCATGTGAATAGTTCCTTCGACCCCTATAACCAAATATATTTAGAGGTGAGTTTATTATTATTATTCTTTCAATATGCGTGTACCTATATGAGATAAAGTTTTACTTTTCAGTTTGTGTAACCGGGTGCCATATAATCATTTAATAATTTCTTATCAAATATTCTTTACGTCATAATTAGCTTATTCTGTCGTAGGAAAAATTTCGAGCCATCGCGGAATACCGCTGGTGCGAAGGCAGCGTAGATTTTTTTCAATTTCGCTTATGGTTTATAGAAGATTAATAGAAAAATTAATAATTATTCACATATACATAGTAAATTCAAGAATGATTGACATCTGCAAATTTTGCCATTTGAGATGTACGTCGCGGTACATCAAGACATTTCTCGGTTTGGAGCATTGAATCCCCGAGTCCTGATGAGTTATTTAGTTGTCCCGGTCAGAAATGTCCGATGTGTGGAAAGCTAACGATATGCACGATAAATGGAAATCATTTTTCAATCAAGCAGAGGACCAGGAGGCAAAGGCAAATCTCATAAAAATGTGCCAATATTTTTTCGCAAGTCCGGGACACGATGCTCATGTGAAACGGGTGTTTTCTATTTGGTCTGATGAGTTTTGAAATTTTGTGTGGTATTTCTGTGCCACTTGCTCCGATCGATATTCCAACACCTTCTTTAGTGTCACAAAGTTTTCGTGAGTATTGAGAGTAATGTCTGTCAAACTTCAATCTACTTGAAGCTTTATCGTAGTCTTCTCCATACTACGGTATTTCCTCAGTAGAAATGAGAGTTACTGTTATGCTCTGACTTGGAAAACATATGGGATGTTGACATTTGTTATTTCGTTCACTCCTCCTTAGATTATTCATAAGCGGGTTTCGGCACCCTATCTTCGTCGACATATCTAGTCAAAACAATGAATGAGGTCCCCATTTCAACAGAAAAAGACATCAACAGAAAAATTATAATTTTTTCACTAGTCCTTTCGCTGTCATCGAAAGCTAGATTCATAGTGCTATTAATAGTCCATTGAAGAATGATTGACTTCCCAGTAGGCCTTGAAAGTCCAAACGCAGATTAATATCTGGTCACAAAAAATCTTCAATTGTTTCTGTAGATTCAACCAAAGAACTGTAATATATAATATATAATAATCTAGAAAAGTATTTGAATTGAGGAAATATTCAAGTTCAGAGTATATCAATGTCAATCAGTATTCGAAATCGATACAGTTATGTTTCCAATTTGTTCTATTAAATTAAGAACATTAACAGAAGTACAAAATTCAAATTTTCCTCGGTCAGTGCATAGATTTATATTCTACATCTGTAGGTCTGTAGATCACTTTCCATTCACAATACCTACCTGAATTCTGCAACACCAAATCAATTTGGGTTATTGCAGGGCTGCCATAAATGTTGGAACATCGAGCGGGAGAAGTGGCAAAGAAATACCACACGAAAAGTTTTTAAACCGCGAAACGTGTTTCGCTATCACAAGAACATCTTCAGGTGGGCCAAGGCAAACTCAATCATCCACATCAATCCCAAATTTTATAACTTATCTCTAAGGTTAAAATTAATTCAATTATCATCTGGGGATTTAAGGAACGCACACGTTGAATCATACACATCTGACATATCCATAGAAAATTCTCGTATGAAATTCATTCCTATATAATGAAGACATTACGAAAAATATCGATTTTTCATAAACAAGTCGTGAATGAAAACATTGAATTGAGGCTTTTATGGCCGTCTTTGGGTAAACCATAAGATATAGCGGAAAATGCTCCATTACAATTTCGTAAAATTCAAAAAGTTTCATGAAAATTCAATCCAAAATGATGTTCCATTTGAACAGCCCTTTTGATTGCCATGAAATGCATTGATATAAAAATGATTGGGACCCTTATGTTGTTTGGTGACTAGGTAATAAATGAACCTACCTTCAGCCTTCAATTTCAAAGCTTTTCCGATTCTTGGCTGGTGTCCCAATAGTTCTTCCGTCTTCTGCCGTACAAATTTATTTCTGAATACTCATGCTATTCCTCTGCTCATACGAAGGTCCTTCGCTACAGAATGAGCGAGAGAGAGTATTCCTCAGACACGGTAAAGAGGTCTTGATGTACTTCCTGTGTGACGCCGAACCGTGCAACGCGTGTCTCACCATAGCAATCCATAAACCTCTGGTAATCGCTGCTATCTTGCATCGGAGCTTCCAAAAGACGTACCTCTTCTTCGTAATGCGCGTACGGGGCTAACCGGTTGAAATGGACGACCTTCGGTTTTCCTCTGGTGAGCTTCCTTATCCTGTAAACTACATCATTTATCCTCTTGATTACTTCATACGGTCCCTCCCACTGTCTCTGCAGCTTCGGAGAAAAACCTTTCCTCCTTTGTGGATTATGTAGCCACGCCAGATCTCCAGCTTAGGTGAATCCACCTTCAATAGCCTTGATGTCTTAGCGCATTTTCATTCGGTCACTTGCTTGCTGCATTTGATTGCGCACCTTGTCATGAATGTTATCCAGCTTGTTTCTTAATTTACTAACGTAGTCCTCCTCAGCTACGTCTTCTCCAGGCTTACATCCAAACTCTAAGTCGCAAGGCAGCCGTATTTCTCGGCGGAACATTATACTGGATGGAGTTTCCTTGGAACCGAAGATCTAGATGCCATGGTGAATAGATGTAAATATTCATCCCATTCCCGCTGGTGATCAGAAACTACTTTGGCTAGATGCTTTCCCATGGTCCGATTCATTCGTTCGACTATGCCGTCTGATTGTGGATGAAGAGGTGTAGTCCTTGTTTTGTGATTCCCTAATTTCCTGCATACTTCTTGGAATAACTTCGATTCAAAATTTCGGCCTCGATCACAATGCTGCTCTAGAGGTATTCCAAATCTGCAGAAGAATTCTTTGACCAATTTATCAGCTACGGTACTTGCCTCTTGATTAGGAATACCGTAGGCTTCCACCCATTTTGTGAAATAACCCATCGCTACCAAAATGTACTTGTTTCCATGGTCTGTTTCAGGAAAGGGGCCAGCGATGTCGATAGCAACTCGTTCCATGGGGGATCCGACGTTATATTGCTTCATTGGTGCTTTTCCTTCACCATAAGGTCCGTTAGCAGCAGCACAAACCTAGAATCTTCTACACCAATCTTTAACGTCCTTCTTACAATTTAGCCAATACAATCGCTGCCTGACTTTTTCCAACGTCTTAGTTATCCCGAAATGTCCACCTGAAGTTCCATTATGTAGTCTGGTCAGAATGTCTGTTACACGGCTCTTCGGCACAACCAACTGAAGTCTCTGTTTAGTTCCATCTTCATTTTCCCGATATCGTTTCAGAAGACCTCCATCAATCTTCAACGTTTCCCATTGTGCCCAATACGACTTTATATTCTGGCTCAGTCTGGATACTTCTTCCCAAGTAGGTCGTCTACCGCTCTTCTTCCAACTCAGGATTAGTCATTATGTTCCTCTTGTGCTCTTTGAATTTCTTCAGGTAGCCAGTCGTCTTCGATTACGGTGGTCCACCTTAAATCGATCTTTTCTTCCCGGCGCGAACAATGGCTGCAATTCTCGGAACAAGGTCTTCTTGATAACGCGTCTGCATTGCGATGGCTAGTCCCCGCTCTATGTTCAGTGTCAAAGTCATACTCTTGCAGCCTCTCAATTCATCTAGCCACTTGCCTTCCGGGTTTTTAAAACTCTGGAGCCATTTCAAAGCAGCATGATCCGTTCTTAGTAAAAATTTCCTTCCGTACAAATATTTGTAGAAATGCTCTACGGGCTTGATGACTGCTAAAAGTTCTCTCCTGGTCTCGCAATAATTCCGTTCTGGTTTGGACAACACCTTGAACTGAAGTACTCAATGACTCTTTCATAAACTTCGTCAAATTTTCCGTTCACTATATCAAATCTCTCGTCTACTTTATCAAATTTTTCATTTATGGTTTCCAGTTTCTTATTCAATTTATCTATAAGTTGACTCACCACATCGTTACAATTTTCCTTAATCTGGTACATTTTCTCATTCAATTTAGTTTTCGAGAATTTTCTTCCATTTGTTGTTCGTTCAACTTACAAGAGTTCTCGTCGATTTTCTCATTTAATTTTCGAGAATTTTCTTCCATTTGGACCATTCGTTCATTCAACTTATTAATATTAAAATTATTTATTTACACCTAATATACTTATAACTCACATACTAACTATGTGACTACTATTTATTTCCACTAGTATTTATTTTCACGCTTTCACTGTCCTTCACTACCTGCTCCTCCGCTGGGCTTATATAGGCGCCGGAAATATTCCCGTGCCTTCGCACCTGCGTGAAGATAGCCGGTAAAGTTGGCCGGTAAAATTTCCGGAAACTCCCGAAGTACCATAGGCGTTCGTTACGGATATTCTCACCGAAATAGTGAATAGTAATCGATTCCAATGAAAATTTATACATCACAGAATAGTGATTAATATATTTAGAATCAATAAAACGCAATTTCGATTCCATTAGAAGAGTATGGGTAAAATACACTCGTGTTACGAAATTTTAAATAGAGAAATGGATTGAGAACAATATGACAAAATAAAATGAATTGGTGTCATGTGATGAAAACCCTATATTGAGACGCAGGGGATAACAGGGTGAAATCCACCCTTAAGTGGTTTTTTCGCTCTACAGGGTTGTTATCGTGGTTTCTTCAAAATATGAATATATAGAAAAAATCTGCATTTACAGTAGCTTTCGATTGAGACTAGTCTTATTTTCTTACGCAGGGGATAACAGGGTGAAATCCACCCTTAAATGGTTTTTCCGTTCTACAGGGTTGTTATCGTGGTTTCTTCAAAATATGAATATATAGAAAAAATCTGCATTTACAGTAGCTTTCGATTGAGCCTAGTCTTGTTTTCTTACGCAGGGGATAACAGGGTGAAATCCACCCTTAAATGGTTTTTCCGTTCTGCAGGGTTGTTATCGTGGTTTCTTCAAAATATGAATATATAGGAAAAATCTGCATTTACAGTAGCTTTCGATTGAACCTAGTCTTGTTTTCTTACGCAGGGGATAACGGGGTGAAATCCACCCTTAAATGGTTTTTCCGTTCTACAGGGTTGTTATCGTGGTTTCTTCAAAATATGAATATATAGAAAAAATCTGCATTTACAGTAGCTTTCGATTGAGCCTTGTCTTGTTTTCTTACGCAGGGGATAACGGGGTGAAATCCACCCTTAAATGGTTTTTCCGTTCTACAGGGTTGTTATCGTGGTTTCTTCAAAATATGAATATATAGAAAAAATCTGCATTTACAGTAGCTTTCGATTGAGCCTAGTCTTGTTTTCTTACGCAGGGGATAACGGGGTGAAATCCACCCTTAAATGGTTTTTCCGTTCTGCAGGGTTGTTATCGTGGTTTCTTCAAAATATGAATATATAGGAAAAATCTGCATTTACAGTAGCTTTCGATTGAACCTAGTCTTGTTTTCTTACGCAGGGGATAACAGGGTGAAATCCACCCTTAAATGGTTTTTCCGTTCTACAGGGTTGTTATCGTGGTTTCTTCAAAATATGAATATATAGAAAAAATCTGCATTTACAGTAGCTTTCGATTCAGCCTAGTCTTGTTTTCTTACGCAGGGGATAACGGGGTGAAAACCACCCTTACGTGGTTTTTCCGTTCTACAGGGTTGTTATCGTGGTTTCTTCAAAATATGAATATATAGGAAAAATCTGCATTTACAGTAGCTTTCGATTGAACCTAGTCTTGTTTTCTTACGCAGGGGATAACGGGGTGAAATCCACCCTTAAATGGTTTTTCCGTTCTACAGGGTTGTTATCGTAGTTTCTTCAACATATGAATATATAGAAAAAATCTGCATTTACAGTAGCTTTCGATTGAGCCTAGTCTTGTTTTCTTACGCAGGGGATAACGGGGTGAAATCCACCCTTAAATGGTTTTTCCGTTCTACAGGGTTGTTATCGTAGTTTCTTCAAAATATAAATATATAGAAAAAATCTGCATTTACAGTAGCTTTCGATTGAGCCTAGTCTTGTTTTCTTACGCAGGGGATAACGGGGTGAAAACCACCCTTACGTGGTTTTTTCGTTCTACAGGGTTGTTATCGTGGTTTCCTCAAAATATGAATATATAGGAAAAATCTGCATTTACAGTAGCTTTCGATTGAACCTAGTCTTGTTTTCTTACGCAGGGGATAACGGGGTGAAATCCACCCTTAAATGGTTTTTCCGTTCTACAGGGTTGTTATCGTAGTTTCTTCAACATATGAATATATAGAAAAAATCTGCATTTACAGTAGCTTTCGATTGAGCCTAGTCTTGTTTTCTTACGCAGGGGATAACAGGGTGAAATCCACCCTTAAATGGTTTTTCCGTTCTGCAGGGTTGTTATCGTGGTTTCTTCAAAATATGAATATATAGGAAAAATCTGCATTTACAGTAGCTTTCGATTGAACCTAGTCTTGTTTTCTTACGCAGGGGATAACAGGGTGAAATCCACCCTTAAATGGTTTTTCCGTTCTACAGGGTTGTTATCGTGGTTTCTTCAAAATATGAATATATAGAAAAAATCTGCATTTACAGTAGCTTTCGATTGAGCCTAGTCTTGTTTTCTTACGCAGGGGATAACGGGGTGAAAACCACCCTTACGTGGTTTTTTCGTTCTTCAGGGTTGTTATCGTGGTTTCTTCAAAATATGAATATATAGGAAAAATCTGCATTTACAGTAGCTTTCGATTGAACCTAGTCTTGTTTTCTTACGCAGGGGATAGCGGGGTGAAATCCACCCTTAAATGGTTTTTCCGTTCTACAGGGTTGTTATCGTAGTTTCTCATAATCTTCTCTCGTCGTAAGGACTGGAAATAGTTGTTACACTCAATTTGCGAAGTGGCTTTAAATATTTGATTCCGTTTACGTTTGTGCAAAATATTCTCATTTACATTCGTATAACAGCAGAACTCAAGTATTTCCGTCATATCTTTCGTTCACTTATTGTAGGAGTCTACAATTTTCGTCACCTCAACTCATTCACAAGGTAGTCATTTAAGTTATTGAAAATGTATGTGAAAAAGTTGACTAAAAATCAGGCTTTCGATATTATATACAAAGAATTACAGCACGAAAATTTTTCCTTCACCTCGGGAGGACGAGTCAGCGTTGAGTTAATTGAAAAGATCAGTCACAAACTCAAAGGTACCAATTTCGGTTACCGAAGTGTTGTTTCTAAGATTTTAAATGATAATAGAGCATTTCGCATTTACTCAGATAGAAAAATTTCTGCTAAGACTGGTTATACAAATTTGGAACAAGTAATAAGGCAATTTGATATTTCCGTTTGTAATGTTTGTCCATCATATCGTAAGGTTGATTCTGTTTATTCGAAATTTTGTAAATCTTTGCGCCTCAAAAACACATTGAAAAATCGGCAGAGGCTTTACTATCAATGGAAACATTTGGTTAAAAATATCAATGTGGAATTAGAGCACCGTCTGCAAATTTTGGAAGAACAGTTTTCCAACTCTACCGATAATACTAAGGACAATTTTTCCATGATGCAGAATAATTCAGATGATTCGAGAAATGAAGAAAATTCTAAACTGGAAAATCTTTCTGAAAATTCATCACCATCTGTTGAATGTCATTCAACTCCCGATTTCCCAGAAAATGTACTAAACGATAGTAACAGTGGAATTAAGAATACAAATCTTCAGAGAATTGGACCCAATCACCTTTCCAAAAAATGTATTCCCATACCAACCGATATTCTCAATCTTTCTGACCCAAGTGAAACAAATTTGAAAGTTTTGCCACTAGATTCGAAGAATGTTCAATTCGATGGATCAGTGTACAACTTCAAAAATTGTACTATCCTCGAAGGATCATTCAAAATAAAGGACAATATCTTCGAAATCATGTTCCAAAATAATAATTTATCGAAAGAATACTATCCACTGATACTGAGAAATAGGATAAAAAAATATGTTAACAATGTTTGCATTATAGTCTTCGAAGACTTCTGGTGGACGAAAAAGAGGAATGAGTTCACTGTTTTAGGAATCTGTAAGCAAAATGAAAGCCGTTGCAAGAAATTCAAAATCTTAATTTCAATTCCGGAGAGGAATGTTAAGGTTTATAGTAGTTCCATCAATTATTGTCATCCTAATTTTTCGACAGCTCAAGTTCGAGGTATTGAAAGACGTTTGTTGAAAGAGAAATTGGCATTTATGAAGCCTTTGAACTACAAAAAAAATATTCTAAGAAATGCAGATATACCGATCATTCAAGATGGAAAAAATTTACAAAATATTAAATCTGATACAACATATCGAAAAATCCGGTCTGAGAAGCTTTGTGAAGATGACAGCAGCACTGATGACCTTCTCGATGTCATAAGTCTTCAGAAAGACCACCAATCTTTCATTCAAGAAATCAGTCTACCATTTAACATAAAACTATTCAGTGTTGATCAAATTCATGTGCTTAAATCACAATTTAGAGATAATGAACTACCAACAATATTCTTTGATGCCACTGGAAGTGTCATTCGAAAACCAATGAATTGTAAAAGAATTTATTTCTATACTGCTGTGATTCGTCTACAAAAATCTGAAAGAATTTTCCCGATTTTTTCTATGATATCTGCAGTTCACGATTCCAACTCAATATTCAAATTATTTAGTGACTTCAGATACTCTTGTGAAAAATCGAATCATTGGCCAGCATTTTCGCGAGTTGTTTCTGACTTCTCATTTGCCAATTTACACGCTATGTGTAAAGCTTTCAATAGGTGTACTTTACTAGAATATCTGAAGCATTGTTATAATTTCCTCGAAAATTACACTGATGTACCTTCCGTTACTATTCACCTTTGTTGCGCTCATTTCATGAAGATGGCATGTTTAGATATAGACAAAATTTCAAAAAACCACTTGCAGCGAAATTATTTCAAAGATGCTGTTGCTGCTGCTCTCCAAATTTCTGAGTTGGAAACATTTGATTTATTCGTGGTTAAGTTATATACCATATTAAACTCTCGTTTTACCAATGGAACAGTCGAGGAATCCAAAAAATCTATTGAAAAAATATGTTCTAAATTTTCTGTCAATTCGCAGAAAAGAGAATCGCCTAATGGAGATTTAAATTTAGTAGAAAACTTTGAAGACGAAGCCAGAAGTTTACTGCGATCCAGTCCTTTTTTCATACGGTATACATCGCTCGTTGAAAATATTGTACTGGATGATTCTCCATCCAAATCTGGGAATGAAAACAGCCTATTCAATGAAGACCTATGGAATCTGATTATGAAAAAATACATCCCATTATGTCCTCTTTGGAATTCATTTCTATTGAGAGGTTCAACTCGGCTTAGTAATGCGTTGGTTGAAAATTATTTTGGACAACTTAAGCTGAATTTGTTAGATGGTCAAAAAAATTTGAAATGTTCAAGATTTATAAGGAAATTACATGATGATATTGCAGCGTTAATTGTTGAAAACAAGCTGGAAATAAGAAAAAATAGATTAACGAAACATGATCCGACAGAAGAAAAATATTCACAGGAATCTTGGTGTAAAAAAAAAAGAAAATACGATTCTCATTTCATTGGCCGGCATTTGAAACTTCTTAATGAAGCTAACGGCTCTGTAGAAGAAAAACTGATTTATGCTGATGAGGATGAAGACTTAGCTCTCTGCGCACATTGTGGACAAGGCGTGCTGAATGAGATCGCCCTTTGGGTTCAGTGTAGTGATGAGAGTTGTAATCGTTGGTTCCATCAACACTGTGTTGATCCGGAAAGTCAGATGGATTTTTCAGGAGATTATATTTGCAAAATATGTACCAGCACTGTTTCTTCAAGAAATACATTTCAATCTCAGAATACCTCATCAAATGTGTACGATTCATTCATTTTCTCTTTTCGTGAATAAAATGTTCAAAAGCTGTTTGGAGCTAAAAATACTTGAAGAACAAACCATTTCCCAAAGAGAGAGCCCATTATGGAGACAAGAGAGAAAAATAAGGGTGACTGCCTCGTTTTTCGGGAGGGTATGCAGAGCATTTGGAAAAAACACCCTCCCATCTATCTACAAAAATATATGTAGGGACATTTTAGAAAGCAGGAACCTGAGAACTGCTCCCATTGAACATGGTATCGCTAACGAACAAGTGGCAAGAGCTATGTATGAAAAGAAAACGGGAACATTATGTCGAATGGCTGGGTTAGTAATCCATCCGAAATTCCAGTACTTGGCTGGATCACCTGATGGTTTGATAGGGGAAGAGGGATTAATTGAAATCAAATGCCCATATACTGCTCGACAACAAAACCCTGAGACCTACCATTTTAAATTCCTAACAACAGATGGAAAGATAAAGTGCTCACATGACTATTATTTCCAAATACAGGGTCTCTTGGAAATAACCAACCGTATCTGGTGCGATTTTGTAATTTTTACCTTTAAAGGAATTAAAATAATAAGAATTCATAGAGATACTAAATTCTTCAGAGAAAATATGCTGAAACCACTCAAATATTTCTTTTTTTTCTATTTGCTTCCACACAACGTTTTACCGAATGAATGTTCGAGTACGTACACTGGCAAAGTTTGGAGATCGATAATGGACCTAGAATTCCTCGAAAATGGTCTTGTAAGAAATTCAAATTATTACAAACCTTTGCCGGGTGGAAGAGAATATATTGTTTGTAGAAGCCACGATATTCACTTTTCCATTAAAGAATTACTGATAAGCGATTTCGATACACTGACATTTCCTAAAGAGTTGAGCAGTTTTGTCATTGACCATTGTGTTCATATTTTCAATAAACTGTCTGGAGATAAGTATCAGATTGTATCTGTTGAGAAGGCGTCCCTTATAGCATCTCATAAAGTGTTTGATACAAATTTTAACATTAATTTACATTTCCATAAAGATTACTTGATTCTACCTGTACACAGAGCAAACCATTATGTATTGTTTTCCCTATCTCTGAAGGAGAAAAAGATTATTTTTATGGACTCAATGGGGAATGAGCATTCGACATTAAAATCATATTTGAGAAATGTGAAGAAATTTTTCCTCTCTAAATTTATCAATATAGATGACTTCGAAATTATTACTCCAAAACATATACAACAAACTGATAATTTCAATTGTGGTGTTTATGTAATATATTTTTTTAAATGTTTATCTTTAGGACTAGATATGACAACCTTTTGGGATATCAATAATTTCAGAAAAACCTTAAGAGAAACTCTCCTAGAGCATTCTGATGACATGAGGAAGAAATGTTTATTTTGCTGCAGCGATATTTCTGATGCGACTAAAGATTATTTTCGTTGCAGAAACTGTTACCGGTCAATTCATATGAAATGTTTATTGACAAGCCAAGAAATTAAAAATGGGCATAATATGGAGGATAAAACACTCAATGATATTTGTGACTTATGCCGAATGAATTGATGGTATTGAAAAATATTTTGTTCGCATTCCACTCCAATCAATATTTCGACAAAAAACCCAAAATTACCATTTATGTATATGATTTCATCCCTCAAAACGCATTTGGGCCAGCAACTATGGACAATGCGATTGGAACTGTACAGCAGCAAAATACTTAAAAGTAGAATAATATGATAATGCTCAAAATCATAACCCTCTATAGAACTAAAAAAAAATACTTAAGGGTGGATTTCACCCTCTCATCCCCTGCGTAAGAAAACAAGACTAGGCTCAATCGAAAGCTACTGTAAATGCAGATTTTTTCTATATATTCATATTTTGAAGAAACCACGATAACAACCCTGTAGAACGGAAAAACCATTTAAGGGTGGATTTCACCCCGTTATCCCCTGCGTAAGAAAACAAGACTAGGTTCAATCGAAAGCTACTGTAAATGCAGATTTTTCCTATATATTCATATTTTGAAGAAACCACGATAACAACCCTGTAGAACGAAAAAACCACGTAAGGGTGGTTTTCACCCCGTTATCCCCTGCGTAAGAAAACAAGACTAGGCTCAATCGAAAGCTACTGTAAATGCAGATTTTTCCTATATATTCATATTTTGAAGAAACCACGATAACAACCCTGTAGAACGGAAAAACCACGTAAGGGTGGTTTTCACCCCGTTATCCCCTGCGTAAGAAAACAAGACTAGGCTCAATCGAAAGCTACTGTAAATGCAGATTTTTTCTATATATTTATATTTTGAAGAAACTACGATAACAACCCTGTAGAACGGAAAAACCATTTAAGGGTGGATTTCGCCCCGTTATCCCCTGCGTAAGAAAACAAGACTAGGCTCAATGGAAAGCTACTGTAAATGCAGATTTTTTTCTATATATTTATATTTTGAAGAAACTACGATAACAACCCTGTAGAACGGAAAAACCATTTAAGGGTGGATTTCACCCCGTTATCCCCTGCGTAAGAAAACAAGACAAGGCTCAATCGAAAGCTACTGTAAATGCAGATTTTTTCTATATATTCATATTTTGAAGAAACCACGATAACAACCCTGTAGAACGGAAAAACCATTTAAGGGTGGATTTCACCCCGTTATCCCCTGCGTAAGAAAACAAGACTAGGTTCAATCGAAAGCTACTGTAAATGCAGATTTTTCCTATATATTCATATTTTGAAGAAACCACGATAACAACCCTGCAGAACGGAAAAACCATTTAAGGGTGGATTTCACCCTGTTATCCCCTGCGTAAGAAAACAAGACTAGGCTCAATCGAAAGCTACTGTAAATGCAGATTTTTTCTATATATTCATATGTTGAAGAAACTACGATAACAACCCTGTAGAACGGAAAAACCATTTAAGGGTGGATTTCACCCCGCTATCCCCTGCGTAAGAAAACAAGACTAGGTTCAATCGAAAGCTACTGTAAATGCAGATTTTTCCTATATATTCATATTTTGAAGAAACCACGATAACAACCCTGTAGAACGAAAAAACCACGTAAGGGTGGTTTTCACCCCGTTATCCCCTGCGTAAGAAAACAAGACTAGGCTCAATCGAAAGCTACTGTAAATGCAGATTTTTTCTATATATTCATATGTTGAAGAAACTACGATAACAAACCTGTAGAACGGAAAAACCATTTAAGGGTGGATTTCACCCCGTTATCCCCTGCGTAAGAAAACAAGACTAGGTTCAATCGAAAGCTACTGTAAATGCAGATTTTTCCTATATATTCATATTTTGAAGAAACCACGATAACAACCCTGCAGAACGGAAAAACCATTTAAGGGTGGATTTCACCCTGTTATCCCCTGCGTAAGAAAACAAGACTAGGCTCAATCGAAAGCTACTGTAAATGCAGATTTTTTCTATATATTCATATGTTGAAGAAACTACGATAACAACCCTGTAGAACGGAAAAACCATTTAAGGGTGGATTTCACCCCGCTATCCCCTGCGTAAGAAAACAAGACTAGGTTCAATCGAAAGCTACTGTAAATGCAGATTTTTCCTATATATTCATATTTTGAAGAAACCACGATAACAACCCTGTAGAACGAAAAAACCACGTAAGGGTGGTTTTCACCCCGTTATTCCCTGCGTAAGAAAACAAGACTAGGCTCAATCGAAAGCTACTGTAAATGCAGATTCTTCCTATATATTCATATTTTGAAGAAACCACGATAACAACCCTGTAGAACGAAAAAACCACGTAAGGGTGGTTTTCACCCCGTTATCCCCTGCGTAAGAAAACAAGACTAGGTTCAATCGAAAGCTACTGTAAATGCAGATTTTTCCTATATATTCATATTTTGAAGAAACCACGATAACAACCCTGTAGAACGGAAAAACCACGTAAGGGTGGTTTTCACCCCGTTATCCCCTGCGTAAGAAAACAAGACTAGGCTCAATCGAAAGCTACTGTAAATGCAGATTTTTTCTATATATTTATATTTTGAAGAAACTACGATAACAACCCTGTAGAACGGAAAAACCATTTAAGGGTGGATTTCGCCCCGTTATCCCCTGCGTAAGAAAACAAGACAAGGCTCAATCGAAAGCTACTGTAAATGCAGATTTTTTCTATATATTCATATTTTGAAGAAACCACGATAACAACCCTGTAGAACGGAAAAACCATTTAAGGGTGGATTTCACCCCGTTATCCCCTGCGTAAGAAAACAAGACTAGGTTCAATCGAAAGCTACTGTAAATGCAGATTTTTCCTATATATTCATATTTTGAAGAAACCACGATAACAACCCTGCAGAACGGAAAAACCATTTAAGGGTGGATTTCACCCTGTTATCCCCTGCGTAAGAAAACAAGACTAGGCTCAATCGAAAGCTACTGTAAATGCAGATTTTTCCTATATATTCATATTTTGAAGAAACCACGATAACAACCCTGTAGAACGGAAAAACCACGTAAGGGTGGTTTTCACCCCGTTATCCCCTGCGTAAGAAAACAAGACTAGGCTGAATCGAAAGCTACTGTAAATGCAGATTTTTTCTATATATTCATATTTTGAAGAAACCACGATAACAACCCTGCAGAACGGAAAAACCATTTAAGGGTGGATTTCACCCTGTTATCCCCTGCGTAAGAAAACAAGACTAGGTTCAATCGAAAGCTACTGTAAATGCAGATTTTTCCTATATATTCATATTTTGAAGAAACCACGATAACAACCCTGCAGAACGGAAAAACCATTTAAGGGTGGATTTCACCCTGTTATCCCCTGCGTAAGAAAACAAGACTAGGCTCAATCGAAAGCTACTGTAAATGCAGATTTTTTCTATATATTCATATGTTGAAGAAACTACGATAACAACCCTGTAGAACGGAAAAACCATTTAAGGGTGGATTTCACCCCGCTATCCCCTGCGTAAGAAAACAAGACTAGGTTCAATCGAAAGCTACTGTAAATGCAGATTTTTCCTATATATTCATATTTTGAAGAAACCACGATAACAACCCTGTAGAACGAAAAAACCACGTAAGGGTGGTTTTCACCCCGTTATCCCCTGCGTAAGAAAACAAGACTAGGCTCAATCGAAAGCTACTGTAAATGCAGATTTTTTCTATATATTCATATGTTGAAGAAACTACGATAACAAACCTGTAGAACGGAAAAACCATTTAAGGGTGGATTTCACCCCGTTATCCCCTGCGTAAGAAAACAAGACTAGGTTCAATCGAAAGCTACTGTAAATGCAGATTTTTCCTATATATTCATATTTTGAAGAAACCACGATAACAACCCTGCAGAACGGAAAAACCATTTAAGGGTGGATTTCACCCTGTTATCCCCTGCGTAAGAAAACAAGACTAGGCTCAATCGAAAGCTACTGTAAATGCAGATTTTTTCTATATATTCATATGTTGAAGAAACTACGATAACAACCCTGTAGAACGGAAAAACCATTTAAGGGTGGATTTCACCCCGCTATCCCCTGCGTAAGAAAACAAGACTAGGTTCAATCGAAAGCTACTGTAAATGCAGATTTTTCCTATATATTCATATTTTGAAGAAACCACGATAACAACCCTGTAGAACGAAAAAACCACGTAAGGGTGGTTTTCACCCCGTTATTCCCTGCGTAAGAAAACAAGACTAGGCTCAATCGAAAGCTACTGTAAATGCAGATTCTTCCTATATATTCATATTTTGAAGAAACCACGATAACAACCCTGCAGAACGGAAAAACCATTTAAGGGTGGATTTCACCCTGTTATCCCCTGCGTAAGAAAACAAGACTAGGCTCAATCGAAAGCTACTGTAAATGCAGATTTTTTCTATATATTCATATTTTGAAGAAACCACGATAACAACCCTGTAGAACGGAAAAACCATTTAAGGGTGGATTTCACCCTGTTATCCCCTGCGTAAGAAAATAAGACTAGTCTCAATCGAAAGCTACTGTAAATGCAGATTTTTTCTATATATTCATATTTTGAAGAAACCACGATAACAACCCTGTAGAACGAAAAAACCACGTAAGGGTGGTTTTCACCCCGTTATTCCCTGCGTAAGAAAACAAGACTAGGCTCAATCGAAAGCTACTGTAAATGCAGATTCTTCCTATATATTCATATTTTGAAGAAACCACGATAACAACCCTGCAGAACGGAAAAACCATTTAAGGGTGGATTTCACCCTGTTATCCCCTGCGTAAGAAAACAAGACTAGGCTCAATCGAAAGCTACTGTAAATGCAGATTTTTTCTATATATTCATATTTTGAAGAAACCACGATAACAACCCTGTAGAACGGAAAAACCATTTAAGGGTGGATTTCACCCCGTTATCCCCTGCGTAAGAAAACAAGACTAGGCTCAATCGAAAGCTACTGTAAATGCAGATTTTTTCTATATATTTATATTTTGAAGAAACCACGATAACAACCCTGTAGAACGAAAAAACCACGTAAGGGTGGTTTTCACCCCGTTATTCCCTGCGTAAGAAAACAAGACTAGGCTCAATCGAAAGCTACTGTAAATGCAGATTCTTCCTATATATTCATATTTTGAAGAAACCACGATAACAACCCTGCAGAACGGAAAAACCATTTAAGGGTGGATTTCACCCTGTTATCCCCTCGTAAGAAAACAAGACTAGGCTCAATCGAAAGCTACTGTAAATGCAGATTCTTTCTATATATTCATATTTTGAAGAAACCACGATAACAACCCTGTAGAGCGAAAAAACCACTTAAGGGTGGATTTCACCCTGTTATCCCCTGCGTCTCAATATAGGGTTTTCATCACATGACACCAATTCATTTTATTTTGTCATATTGTTCTCAATCCATTTCTCTATTTAAAATTTCGTAACACGAGTGTATTTTACCCATACTCTTCTAATGGAATCGAAATTGCGTTTTATTGATTCTAAATATATTAATCACTATTCTGTGATGTATAAATTTTCATTGGAATCGATTACTATTCACTATTTCGGTGAGAATATCCGTAACGAACGCCTATGGTAGTTCGGGAGTTTCCGGAAATTTTACCGGCCAACTTTACCGGCTATCTTCACGCAGGTTGCCTTCGCGGTCGTTGCAGCGATCCTTCTCGAAAGGTCCGACCGCAAGGGCCTGACTGGTTACAGTAATTTCAATAAAACTAATCTGAAAACGATTAATGGCGTTAAACAAGTAGTGCTATGGCATCACTTAATGTGAGAATTTTTGATATGGGGAAAAAAATGAATATTTTGTTATAGATGAATCAAACTTCGAGTATGATTTTCTGATTGGTTTAGATTGTACTAAGAGTTTCTATTTAACACAAAATGAAAATTTAGAAATCAATGAAAGAACTCCATATTTCTAAAGAAATATTGAATGAAGAATGAAAATATGAGACACATTTCTTCAAAAGCTGTTGAAAGTAAGGGTCTACCAAAATTAATATGAATAAATGTGAATATTTGATCAATTTCAATGAGAACATCGAGACAAAACATTTCGAAAGTCATGTCAATCACCTGAACTATGCTCAGCAATCAATAATAGATGAACTGATATAACAAAATTTATCTGTTTTTGCGAAAGGCAAGTACGATGTGGGCACGGTATCGGATTGTGAAGCACATATTGACCTACTTGAAGAAAAATATTGCAGTAAGAGGTTATATCGCTGTACAATCGAAGATAGGAAAGAAATTGGACAGCAAGTTGCGAAGTTGCTGGACAAAAATCTCATAGAAGAATCGTACAGTCCTTTTGCAGATCCAGTAACATTGACGTTAAAAAGGGACGAAAACAAAAGATCAAGGCATTCCCGCTAATCGAAGATTCAACTGAAAAAACGAGAGATTGTAAATTTTTCTCATCGCTTGATATGAATTCGGCCTTTTGGTCTATAACGCTAAGGGTCACAGACAGACGAAAGACGGCTTTAGTTACTCAAGAGGGTCATTTTCAAAGGACATGTTCACCGTTTGGTCTTAAAACGTCGCCAGCGATATTCCAAATAATAATGGGAAATAGAAATGAGAAAACACAAACTTTCCGGATTTACTCTGTGTTACATTGATGATATTCTGATGTTCTCAAAAACATTCTCAGAACATATTGAGCAATTGACACAATTGTTTCAAGCAATCGAAACAGAAGGATTCAGGTTAAAATTTGTGATATTTAGATTTGCAGTTGATTCTGTAAAATATCTAGGTCATATAATTGAGAACAATTCTATAAAGCCATTAAAAGACAATTACACCTCAATAAGAAACGTTCCAGTGCCCAAGACTCACAAAATTTTTTAAATTTTTAGGTGAAATAAATTTTTACCACAAGTATGTACCAAACACAGCTATAACACTAGATCCTTTACATAATCTCCTCAGAAAGGAAAACCTAGCAGACCGTTTGCAGCAGACCCTTCGACGGAAACACCCGAACGCGGTGACCAGTGACGTACAGCCAAAATTTCATAACACGGAAACAATTCGCCGGAGCATAATCATATTTGGAATGTAGGATCTTTATATGGATGTGATTAACCACAAAAAAATCAGCGGTGATTCGTCATCCCTTATATTTCGAAATTCGATAACACGGAAAATATTCGCCGGAGCATAACCATATTTGGTATGTAGGATCGTTATATCGATGAGATTAACCACACAAAAAATCAGCGACTCGCATAGGGATCCAGGGGGTGATTCGTCATCCCCTAAATTCCAAAATTTTATAACACGGAAACTATTCGCCGGAGCATAACCATATTTGGAATGTAGGATCTTTATATCGATGTGATTAACCACAAAAAAAATCAGCGACTCGCATAGGGATCCAGGGGGTGATTCGTCATCCCCTAAATTCCAAAATTTTATAACACGGAAACTATTCGCCGGAGCATAACCATATTTGAAATGTAGGATCTTTATATCGATGTGATTAACCACAAAAAAAAATCAGCGACTCGCATAGGGATCCAGGGGGTGATTCGTCATCCCTTATATTTCGAAATTCGATAACACGGAAACTATTCGCCGGAGCATAACCATATTTGGTATGTAGGATCGTTATATCGATGTGATTAACCACACAAAAAATCAGCGACTCGCATAGGGATCCAGGGGGTGATTCGTCATCCCTTATATTTCGAAATTCGATAACACGGAAAATATTTGCCGGAGCATAACCATATTTGGAATGTAGGATCTTTATATCGATGTGATTAACCACACAAAAAATCAGCGACTCGCATATGGATCCAGGGGGTGATTCGTCATCCCTTATATTTCGAAATTCGATAACACGGAAACTATTCTCCGGAGCATAACCATATTTGGAATGTAGGATCTTTATATCGATGTGATTAACCACACAAAAAATCAGCGACTCGCATATGGATCCAGGGGGTAATTCGTCATACCTTATATTTCGAAATTCAATAACACGGAAACTATTCTCCGGAACATTACCATATTTGGAATGTAGGATCTTTATATCGATGTGATTAACCACAAAAAAAATCAGCGACTCGCATAGGGATCCAGGGGGTGATTCGTCATCACTTATATTTCGAAATTCGATAACACGGAAACTATTCGCCGGAGCATAACCATATTTGGTATGTAGGATCGTTATATCGATGTGATTAACCCCACAAAAAATCAGCGACTCGCATAGGGATTCAGGGGGTGATTCGTCATCCCTTATATTTCGAAATTCGATAACACGGAAACTATTCGCCGGAACATAACCATATTTGGAATGTAGGATCTTTATATCGATGTGCTAAACCACAAAAAAATCAGCGACTCGCATAGGGAGCCAGGGGTGATTCGTCATCCCCTAAATTTCGAAATTCGGTAACACGGAAACTATTTTCCGGAGCATAACCATATTCGGAATGTAGGATCTTTATATCGATGTGATTAGCCACAAAAAAATCAGCGACTCGCTTAGGGATCCAGGGGGTGATTCGTCATCACTTATATTTCGAAATTCGATAACACGGAAACTATTCGCCGGAGCATAACCATATTTGGTAAGTAGGATCGTTATATCGATGTGATTAACCACACAAAAAATCAGCGACTCGCATAGGGATCCAGGGGGTGATTCGTCATCCCCCAAATTCCAAAATTTTATAACACAGAAACTATTCGCCGGAGCATAACCATATTTGGAATGTAGGATCGCTTTATCGAGGTGATTAACCACAAAAAAAAATCAGCGACTCGCATAGGGATCCAGGGGGTGATTCGTCATCCCTTATATTTCGAAATTCGATAACACGGAAACTATTCGCCGGAGCATAACCATATTTGGAATGTAGGATCTTTATATCGATGTGATGAACCACAAAAAAAATCAGCGACTCGCATAGGGATCCAGGGCGTGATTCGCCATCCCCTAAATTTCAAAATTTTATAACACGGAAACTATTCTCCGGAGCATAACCATATTTGGAATGTAGGATCTTTATATCGTTGTGATTAGCCACAAAAAAATCAGCGACTCGCATAGGGATCCAGGGGGTGATTCGTCATCCCCTAAATTTCAAAATTTTATAACACGGAAACTATTCGCCGGAGCATAACCATATTTGGTATGTAGGATCGTTATATCGATGTGATTAACCACACAAAAAATCAGCGACTCGCATAGGGATCCAGGTGGTGATTCGTCATCCCCTAAATTCCAGAATTTTATAACACAGAAACTATTCGCCGGAGCATAACCATATTTGGAATGTAGGATCTTTATATCGATGTGATTAGCCACAAAAAAATCAGCGACTCGCTTAGGGATCCAGGGGGTGATTCGTCATCACTTATATTTCGAAATTCGATAACACGGAAACTATTCGCCGGAGCATAACCATATTTGGTATGTAGGATCGTTATATCGATGTGATTAACCACACAAAAAATCAGCGACTCGCATATGGATCCAGGGGGTAATTCGTCATCCCTTATATTTCGAAATTCGATAACACGGAAACTATTCTCCGGAACATAACCATATTTGGAATGTAGGATCTTTATATCGATGTGATAAACCACAAAAAAAAATCAGCGACTCGCATAGGGATCCAGGGGTTGATTCGTCATCCCTTATATTTCGAAATTCGATAACACGGAAACTATTTGCCGGAGCATAACCATATTTGGTATGTAGGATCGTTATATCGATGTGATTAACCACACAAGAAATCAGCGACTCGCATAGGGATCCAGGGGGTGATTCGTCATCCCTTATATTTCGAAATTCGATAACACGGAAACTATTTGCCGGAGCATAACCATATTTGGTATGTAGGATCGTTATATCGATGTGATTAACCACACAAAAAATCAGCGACTCGCATAGGGATTCAGGGGGTGATTCGTCATCCCTTATATTTCGAAATTCGATAACACGGAAACTATTCTCCGGAGCATAACCATATTTGGAATGTAGGATCTTTATATCGATGTGATTAACCACACAAAAAATCAGCGACTCGCATATGGATCCAGGGGGTAATTCGTCATCCCTTATATTTCGAAATTCGATAACACGGAAACTATTCTCCGGAACATAACCATATTTGGAATGTAGGATCTTTATATCGATGTGCTAAACCACAAAAAAAATCAGCGACTCGCATAGGGAGCCAGGGGGTGGTTCGTCATCCCCTAAATTTCGAAATTCGATAACACGGAAACTATTCTCCGGAGCATAACCATATTCGGAATGTAGGATCTTTATATCGATGTGATTAGCCACAAAAAAATCAGCGACTCGCTTAGGGATCCAGGGGGTGATTCGTCATACCCTAAATTTCAAAATTTTATAACACGGAAACTATTCGCGGGAGCATAACCATATTTGGTATGTAGGATCGTTATATCGATGTGATTAACCACACAAAATATCAGCGACTCGCGTAGGTATCCAGGGGGTGATTCGTCATCCCTTATATTTCGAAATTCGATAACACGGAAACTATTTGCCGGAGCATAACCATATTTGGTATGTAGGATCGTTATATCGATGTGATTAACCACACAAAAAATCAGCGACTCGCATAGGGATTCAGGGGGTGATTCGTCATCCCTTATATTACGAAATTCGATAACACGGAAACTATTCTCCGGAGCATAACCATATTTGTAATGTCGGATCTTTATATCGATGTGATTAACCACACAAAAAAATCAGCGACTCGCATATGGATCCAGGGGGTGATTCGTCAACCCTTATTATATTTCGAAATTCGATAGCACGGAAACTATTCTCCGGAACATAACCATATTTGGAATGTAGGATCTTTATATCGATGTGATAAACCACAAAAAAAATCAGCGACTCGCATAGGGGTCCAGGGGGTGATTCGTCATCCGCTAAATTTCAAAATTTTATAACACGGAAACTATTCTCCGGAGCATAACCATATTTGGAATGTAGGATCTTTATATCGATGTGATTAGCCACAAAAAAAATCAGCGACTCGCATAGGGATCCAGGGGGTGATTCGTCATCCCCTAAATTTTCAAAATTTCATAACACGGAAACTATTCGTCGGAGCATAACCATATTTGGTATGTAGGATCGTTATATCGATGTGATTAACCACACAAAAAATCAGCGACTCGCGTAGGTATCCAGGGGGTGATTCGTCACCCCTTATATTTCGAAATTCGATAACACGGAAACTATTCTCCGGAGCTTAACCATATTCGGAATGTAGGATCTTTATATCGATGTGATTAACCACACAAAAAATCAGCGACTCGCATAGGGATCCAGGGGGTGATTCGTCATCCCTTAAATTTCAAAATTTTATAATACGGAAACTATTCGCCGGAGCATAACCATATTTGGAATGTAGGATCTTTATTATTACCTTAATTACAATCTTACCTTGACACCGATGCACCTTCTCCGAAAGTACGAAGATTAACTTACCGTATAGCGGCGAAATTCAATATGAAAGCTCGAACTGAACACTTCAGACAGCAAATAATAATATTGAATGATGAGCTGAAACAGAAAATAAAAATATTAGGTAACCGAATCAAGCGTTACAATGAACGAGTGCAAAGATAAATAAAATCAAACAGATTGTACCATAGAAATCAACAGCAGTTTTTCAGGAGTCTTGAGGCGGAGCCTGCGTTAGAAGGAATACCACCAACAAAGGGGGACATGCTTGCTTTTTGGTGGAAAATATGGTGGGAGGAAAAAACGTAGGATAATGGAATTCAGTGGATAAGGGAGGCTGACAAGGAATCATCGAAATACCACATGGAATATGAAAACATCATAAAGGAAGATATAGAAGTGCTCATGAAGAAAACCTGGTCAGTCCCAGATGTAGGGGGTCCACTATTATTGGTGGAAATATTTCACGGCAACTCATCAACATTTAAATGATGAATTTCGAGAGGCCCTGAGGGATCCAACCTTAGAACATAAATACTGGGAATTGACATTGACGTGCTATGAATGTATTTGTTGTGGCACAAACCTTTGATGCTTATCTGTCTAGCGCGACACTAAAGCAGTGGCGTAAAATAAATAAATTTATATAGCTCCTACCTTTTTGAAAAATTGACGTGACAATGATGTCAGATTCAACTATCTCAATTGTGATTGGCTAAGCAACTATCTCACTCCAGTCTTTGGAGAACAATAAATGTTTATTTTCCATTCCTTGTATCTATGTTCCAAGGATCTAACCGAAATACCAGAGTTTCTCAGACTTGAAACCATTATCATACTTTCAAAAGATAAAAATACAACAGCAAATATAGGCCGATCACCTGCCTACCACCGCTCTACAAAATCCTTACAGCAGTACTGACACACTACATATGAAAACACGTGAATAAAATGAATGCCGAGGCAATTCTAGAGGGGCTAGGGAGCTGTTGATTTATAGATCAAACAAAGGAGTATATCGGTTGCATGAGTGGACTACCGCAAAGCATTTGACTAGGTGCCGCACACATTGCTTGTAAAAGTGTTGATACTTCATGGAATATCGAGGCCGATCACTGATTTCCTGGAGCACCTGATGAGAACCTGGCGAAAAAATTTGGTCTTGACCATAGGATGAACACTACTTAACAGACACAATCAACATCAAAGCAGGAATTTTTCAGGGAGAATCACTTAGCCCTTTATGGCTCTGTTGGGCAATGAACTTCCTGAGCTGGCTCATTGCGGGACAAAGCTATGGATACGTTGTGGATAGAACAGAAAATATCAAGATAAATCATCAGATGTAGGTATATAGATGACAGTAAAGAACGAATGGAAAAATTATTGAAAATAGTAGCATCCTTTACTAAAACTATTGGTATGCAGATGGGCCTGAACAAATGTGCGGTGGTTCGTGTGAAAAGAGGACAAATACAAGAGGGTGAAGAGATGTTGGTGGCTGAAGACGTAAAAATACCAGAACTGAGTGCAAGAGATCAAAACACATATTTAAGAGTACAACAAGCCTTTGACATCAAAACAAAGGAAATTTGAAAGATCTCTCGCAAACTTTTTCAGGCTTAAAAAAATACTGCAGTCAAAACTCAGATCACATCAATCAACGTATGGGCCCGCCCTTGTATCGCGTATTCGTTTGGAGTCATTAGACGGACAGCTTCTGAATTGAAAGATCTCGACATAAAATCTGTGTGAAAGCAGCAACGGTTTTTTCATTTTCGCTTTTAATATATATAATGTGAAAATACCCGTTGTTCGTTTTTTTTATACAAATGGGTTTTTCCGAATATTATAAACACAGTCCATAGGCTGAAATAATTTGTGCATCGAAAACAACCCCCACCAACATCCCCAAATTGAACTATCTTGATACACTGTGAAAATAACTCGTTGCTCGGAGTTTTTCCATGAAAATGGGTTGTTACTAACATACTGAACACGATCTATAGAGTGAAATAATTTGTGCATCAAAAACTACCCCCCCCCCTTCAACTATCTCGATGCAATAACAAGGGTAAACAAAAACCGTTGCTCGGGGTTTTTTATGAAATTGGGTTGTTACCATTATACTGAACACGACCTATAGGGTGAAATCATTTTTGCATCCCCCCCTTCCAACCCTCTGAAGTTTAACTAACTTGTCTCAATATCAAGTGTAAAAAAACCGTTGCTCGAGGCTTTTTGATGGAAATGGGTTGTCACTAACATACTGAACACGATCTATAGGGTGAAATAATTTGTGCATCAAAATCAACCCCTTCACACCTCTGAATGTCAACTAACTTGATACAGCAAAAAGTGTAAAAAATACCCGTTGCTCGGGTTGCACGCGCCAAATAGCGCTTGCCAGTATTGAATAAGGGTCCGTCAATTCCAAACGTTACTCCATCGGAGATGAAGCTATGTTGCTTTGACGAGGCCAAGCGAGACCGAATCCAACGGTCAGCATCTGCTTTTCTTCGGTGGAGCGTACTGCATTTGGTGGCCCTGACAATAGCAAATTGGCTAGCTCATTCGGTTCGTAACAACTGTCGATTCTCATATCGACGGACGGGTGGTAGGTATTTGAGTTAATTCTTATTAGTGTATCCATTGCCTCTAGGGGTGATCCTTTCATTATAAGCTGAAAAATTTCATATTGAAGACTATCTCAGTCAGCAAAAATTAATCCTTTCCTCAAAAAAAAAATCCAGGTAGTCTTCTCTAAGTTAGCAGAAAATTTGATCTGAAATAAAAAAAAAACGAAAAGCAGAAAAATGTGAGAAAATAAAATTAGGTCAGATTGACCTAAAATTCACAACCCAATTCAAAAAAGATTCGAAAACTGCAGGTATAGTCCTGAAACTATTCTGAAATTTATAAATGAAACAATGGTTTACCAGATGGTTTATAGTTTCTTCTGGTTCCCAGCATTCACAACTAGGGCGCTAAACTGAATTCCATCGAAAAAGCATGCTATTGCAACGTCCGCGACCTGATCTCATGTGGTATACAACCATTAGAAATAAAAAGACTTAAAAATGATTGAATTTTCCTCTACAAATTATTGAGTGGTTTGTATGATAAATGTGAATCAACATCAATGATGTCATCATGTTCCTTCTAGGAATACTAGGAATAGGTAGTTACTTGCAATTCCTGCTTACAATAGAGATCTCGATAAAAACACCTCTTCAATTAGAATGTGTATTTTCTTCAATAAGTATTGTGGAAACTTGATGTGTTCACGATGAGTTTCACTCATGTATTAGTAGATACTATTGTGGCATTTACTTGGATTTACCCTATTTGTATGCCAAACGATCCCAAATCGAGAAAGGAATAAATCATTTGATTTTACTAATGGAATCTATAGATGAATCTGTATTAGCATGAAATAGTCACGAATATTTTTCATTTCAGAGTCTTGGAATTCTGGGATCCATACCAGCAGCACTCCTGATCTTGACATTACTACTTCTTCTTATATACCTCTTGACAAGATGCTGCGACCGCAAGCCGCGACCGGCAAAGTCGATAGCCGCCCTGAAGGTAATCTTAGCCTGTGTATCAGTTCTTTGCTGTGCCGCAGTTGGCTTAGGGCTATACGGAAACGACGACCTCCATAACGGCTTCACCCAGCTAATGCAGGAGGCACGGCAAGTGAACAACGTGGTGGGAAAGATCAGAAACCAGACGGAGCTTATGGAACGCCAGCTCAGAGTACAGGCTTCCCAACAGTTGTTGGCCATCAACGATATCTTCGATGAGCCAGTGTCCAATATGACCCTTTACAAGGAAGCTAAAGGTTTCCTGCTGAGAGCAACAGATAATTGTTCCTTGGTGGCAAACGCTGCTGCCGACATTAGGCATCCTCTGAATCTAGATCTAACAGAGGAGATTAGGGCAGGTGAACGTTTTGAGATGGTGCGTTGGCCCTTAACGATGGCTATATTGAGTGTACTTTTGATACTTTGTGTAATTTTGTTGGTGGGTGTGGCGAGACACAACAGATGTGCCCTTATCGCTTTTTCAGTGTGCGGACTATTGGCCATAATAGCGTCTTACTTGATGGCGAGTGTATATATTTCTTCGGGGGTTGCTCTTGGTAAGTAAGACATTTGCGTATTCTAATTTTTCAATAAAAGATGGATCAGAATATCAATGATCGTCTTAATCAAACTATACAGTTGAATCTGTGATTGGTTTATATACAGGGCCCGCTACCTAAAACTCCCCAGACCCGTACCTTGGTCCATTTATGAGATAACTTAGCGGGCGGTGTGTCAAATTGACCGTCAGTTCAGTATGGACGATTTTGCATTTATTTGAGGGATGATATTTTTTTCTTTCTACAACCTCTATCCATTCCGTTGATGCTCCTGGGGTTGATAAAATTTTCATCATTCATTCATTTCATATATGGTAATTTCTAGTTAATTATAGGCCGAGCTATAGGCTGTGTCTATCGTGCGAGAGCCAGTCAATTCGATAGTGTATTTTCAACCCATCTGGCCTCTCTATCTTAAGAGGAAAAAATCTACTTAGTACAGAAGACTTCAACCTTCCTGATATGAATTGGCCTCTTATCAGCTGCCAGTCTGTCCAATCGGTTTCATCTTTTTATGCAGAAATGGTTCTTAATTCGAGTCTTCTTCAGCTGGTGACCAGCCCTACTAGATTCCGTGCCAATCAGAATCCGTCTCTGTTGAATTTGATATTGGTTGATGATGGAGACCTTATATCGGATATCAACTAATTACCAACATTCGGAAAGTCAGACCATGTAAATTAATTTCAGTTTACTATATCTAAGAAGATCAAAATTGTCAAGAAAACAGGGCCGCCGTCAGGACCGGCAAACCGGGCACCCTGCCGGGGCGGCACATTCTGGGGGCGGCAAATCAGTTGATAAAACGATACAAATTTTTTCCCACCAAAATTTTTTTTCTTCAAAATCGAAGAGACGAACATTATTAATTATTAGAGTGAAATCGAAAAGGCGGTTTTTGCGCTTGGTTGCCAAACAATTCACATATGTACTTGAAGTACCGAATAAAACGCATTTTAACCAGAAACAAGAGGAATACCGCCAGATGGAAAAAGATCAAAGATGCCGCATTCTACTCATAAATAACTATCAAAGTCAGCCTCCAGATATCTCCACCGCAGCGGTCACTCACTGACTCACTTTTCCTTTTCTTTAGTTATTGCTGTCTAGCCAGTCGGTCTCTTTGATAAACGTCACGGACTGTATAGTTTTTGGGATTTGTGACGGTTTCCAGGATGATTCAGAAATATTTTTTACATTCTGTATGCCAATCCGAATTCCAAATGTTGATTTCGGTAAGGGATTTAAAATATTTGAGAAGCATCAACTCTTTACAATAGTATATTATCATGTTTGCACGAATTCAGACTGTTGAAGATTTTCATATATCTCTTTATCTGTGGAGTTTAGAATTTCAAATTAAATCATATTGAAGGTCAGTTCTATATCTGTATTTTTCAAACGTTTCACTGTATGTATTTTACTGAATGATACCGGCGCCGGCGTAGTTAGTAGATATATACAGTAGAATCCGATTATTATGACGCCGGCTATATTGACCAATCGCTTATTATGACGCAATGGCAGTGTTAAGTTTGGTTTCATTCAAAACTCCTTACAACAGGGTTCGGATTTAATAACTTCGCTTATAATGACATGTCGCTTACAATGACATGATTTCAGATACAACAACATTATTCGTGGAAAATTCCTCCGGTTATTGACAGCTCGATCGTTTTCTTGAGCCACCCCACCCCTTTTCATGGGAAGAGGTTTGAGACGATACAAGCTATATCTGATTTTTTTTTCTAAAAATGAAAAAGTTCTTCATATTTAGTTTTATTTTTGAAGGAGAAGCTGATATTTTCGAATTTTTTCAATGGAAACATATATTCCATATGGAATCGTCCGACCTGATTATGAGACCCGCCTTCGTCTGAACAACATGACAACATTTGCGGATAGACGCACTAGAGGTGACCTGATATTCACATACAAGTGCATGCATGGAAATTTTGGTCCTCAGGTGGAAGCCATATTCTGTAAAAATATCAATAATCTTCGAGGTCACGATTTTAAATTCAGGAAGGAGAATTTCCGGACCATTCCAAGGCAGATGTTCCTACCCAACAGAGTGTTCTCATCCTGGAATAGACTTCCCAGTTCCGTGGTCAATAGCTCTACCACCAATAGCTTCAACAATGGACTAGACAGACTGAGACAACTTTAATGGTGAAGAAATGTTCGCTGTGTTGGTGCCGAATTTTTGTGTCCTGTGTGTGTTACTCACATTTGAAATGATTCGATATATATATATTTTTTTTTTATATTCATTCACTAGTTTATCTTTATTTTGGGGAAGTGTACGTTGAATTTTTTTATATGCAAGCTTATTTGAGTTTATATGTATTTACTTCAACTCTAATTGTATGGTTAATAATAATAATAATAATAATAATATAATTTGTCGTTTTTCTCTCAAACTAAATCAATAAAAAATATCTTCAATTTTGCTTTATGTGACTTCCGGTTATTATGACGTGTTTTTCATTTCCTCTCAATGTCATTATAAGCGGATTCTACTGTAACTCACTCTTTTATATTCTTGTTTTTTCTTATCGTTTTTTTAGATTCAACATTTACCAAGGCATATCAAATTATAAAAAAACTTATCTCTAAATATCTTCATTTTGAACATGCTCTACGATATTCCATAAAGAACTAGAAGTAGTCACAGCAAGGTGGAAGAATATCATTTTGCGGTGGCGGCGGCCCTGAAAGAAAATGATTGTCACAGGGGACTTTCCGCCACCTTTTTTGAAAAATATTATTTTTTTTAGTTTTTAGTAGATTTGAAAGAGTTCTGGAGTTCCTGATAAAAATTTTGAATAGTGTCGTCAAATCGTGGATTCTAGTGAAAAAAAAAAAAACAAACTTCACGCCGTCTTTTTCGAAAAAATGTTTTCTGGTGCTATTTTTCGTTTAAGACGGAAGAGTTTTAGACCGTATTAATAGTCAGATCTCAAAAGTAGTGTCTAAGTAGTGTAATTCTGCGATCTCACTTGAGTAGGCGCTTATTATTAAATGTGACTGATGTCCTCGAATGATCTCAAGATGGAATTTGGAAACTTCAAATTTTGACGATGCTACGATGAACTCGATCACTTAGACGAACAAGAATGTGATGTGACATGTCCGTTCGTTCGAGATCGATAAATCTACTTCGTTACACCCCACTGTATGCCACATTGATGAAAAAATATCGAGCAAAAATAAAAATAATAATTTCTCTTTTTGTTTTGTAATCTCAAGTATATCAAGCCATTACTCAAGACATTCATAAGTTGAGTTCCAAGACTCGCTTCTTGAAATATGTAGTATCAAACTGATAACAACTTAATATGAGTTTATTAATAAGCCGTCATCTTGAGATGCTGTTACTATCTTGAGAAGGTATCAACTTAGATAGGTCTTGAGACCCGTTTTGAGGTACCAACTTTTGTTTTCAATGTCAGATTGAATTCTACATTGCTCTAATGATTCCGCAGAAAATTTTTCTGAAATCTGAAAAAAATCTTCAAATTTTCTCAAATAAGGCATCATTCTAATATTAATAACTTCGAGATTTTTGCTTCATATTCAGTTGAACAAGACAAGAACATGCTTCCTCGACCCGAACAGAAAAGGGAATACTCAGAGTCGAAAAGTCGCTAAGCCGAACTCAACCATTGTAGAAATTGTCATAATTCCAACTAGAAAGCAAATCTTTTGTGAAAATCACACAAAGAATACATACCATACATCAAGCATCTGAAAAATTCAACCAATGATGACGTACCGACATTCGTTCTATGACAAATAAACTCTTATTCTTAAGTATGGAGAGTAGAGAGAAGGAGAACGATCGAAGTACTAAAAATGTGTCCAAAAACGGGGAACGTATGGTAGGAGTCGCTGCGATCGCTACGTTTATCGATTGGGATTGGGGATTTAAGCGTCGAGTTGAAATGAACAACCTTCATTTTATTTTAGGTTATGTGTCATCGTAGTTTTTTCTGATGATTTTTCAAATACGTTTCTTCAAATCTATAATGATTATGAATTTTCATATCTATATGCAATGAAATACAATTCACATTGTAAAGGGGACGCTTATATTAATTCATAATATGTAAAGGACGAAAAGCTCTTGGAATATCGTTCCTTGAGGGTTTATTAATACATACCATGAATTTCAAACCCTCAATTCATTTAGACCTATTTTCGAGTTATTTTTTTGTGGACTCTGAGATGAGGGGGTGAAATTCACCCTTCCAAGTCTCGCAAATAAAAAAGCTCTCGAAATATCGTTTAAGAGTGCCTTATACATATGCAAACCGAATTTCAAACCCTTTAATCATTTTTTAGACCTATTTTCTATTATCTTCGAATATCCATTTTACGGCTGGAAGTCACACTTCAACATTCTAGGAATAAAATATCTTTGAAATAGTATTTATCAACATCTAATGAATAAACACTCCGAGTTTGAAAGAATTCATTTATTTCCGAGACCTACTAACGATTTCAGTATGCACAGTACGCTAAAAAAAATGTAACCTACGCCACTGGTCAAACGGCCGCTAGATCTGAAGTGGCTGCTAAGTTCACGCCGGTTTCGAGTATGTACACCTGACGATTTTTTTTTACATCTTTGAGTTTTTTTTTACATCTTTGACCCTGCTTACGCTTTCCCCACCGCTGAAAGTTGTAACCTACAGTTGTACTTGGCCTATCGGCTGCTCAGATGGATACGGTGAGGGGTGAGTCCCCAAAAATTTTCTTCACAGAACCTAACTTTAGTTGGGCGCCAGGTCTACCACGTAAACCAAGAGAAATCCTGCTTCAGGGAAAGTTGAAGAAAATGGTTTTTTACAATTTTATTAAAATTAAAAATTTACAAAAAAAAAAATAAGCTATGATTGCTGAAGGCTGATTATATAGTAGTATAGTAGTATAGTATAGTATAATTTATTGATCCTTCCAGACATAACAATTTTATGTTTTATGTTTTATTGTCTGATCTTTCGACAAGGGCACTATGAAAGTTATATTTGGCACTTTTCAATAAGATATTATAAGAAGCTTTGGCTTTTTTGTATAAATCAAGGGTGGATGGGCTTTTGACATTAGTATATAACCAGTGAATCTTCTTCAGTTCTTGTTTAGCATGCCTAATTTCAGGGGTGACCCATTTTTTAACATTTTGAACATGATCGGTATATCTGATAAGCGGGCAACATACTTCAAAGTTACTCAAAATAATATTCGTGAAAGCTTCAAAGCAATCATCAACATTAGAGTGAAGGTAAATATCTTCAAAACTGCAATTTTGAATTTGATCAACAAATATGCACAGGTTCCTCTGACTCAAATTTCTCACTAACCTAGTAACAGGTTTTTTTCTCAAGTCAGGGCCAATGGACAGTTCGAGCGAAATAGCTCGGTGATCACTCAGAAACGCTTCAAAAACCTCAGCATGACAAATTGATGGATCTGCATTATTTAGAATATAATCGACTTTAGACACAGACGTATGACCCGTTATATCAGTAAATACTCTTGTAGGAATGTTAGATGAGATGTGTAGATCATAACATTCCATTAAATCAATAAGTAATTTGTAGTTTATACATTTGTCCTTCAGAAAATCAATGTTCAAATCACCACACACAAATATGTTATCGGTTGAAGCACAACAATAATTCAATGCAAGTGATAGTCTATCAAGAAAAATTTCAATATTACCAGAACATGGTCGGTAGACACTCAGAATACCCATCCGCATGTTATTAACAGTCACTATTGTTCCACATATTTCGCACTCCATTTCTTCCGAAAATCTGAATACACACAAATTCTTCGTTTGCAGACCAGACTTAACGTAGATTATTGATCCACCATGTTCTCTATTTGGGCGACAATAACAGGCAGCTTGTATATAACCAGGAATGGTCATGGTTTTCACATTTTCCTGCTCACACCAGTGCTCTACAATGCTTACAATCTCAGGATCACGCTCTGCCAAGATTGATTCCACGGTCACTATTTTATTTTTGATACATTGAGCATTCATTTGTAGAATTTTAATGGAAGCATCCTTCACAACTTTTAAGTTGCTTGATTGTTCACCGCTCCCGGGCGAAAAAAACGATGAACCGTCAAGGGCTCTTTCGTAATCAGAATTAGGAAGAAGTACCTTGAAAGACGAATAACTTTCCGGATATCTTGACGAGAGTTTCTCACACTTCACAATAGAGAAGTTTTTATTCAGAAAATTTTGTAAATCTTCCACAGTAGTCTCAGGCTTCAGATTCGATACATGGAATGCCTTAAATTTCTCAACTCCCTCAACGTATGAGCTCCCTGAAAAGCTTCCAACAACCAATGGGCGATTACGTCGCTGAGATGAACGCTTACGGGAAACGACTTCCCATTCCAATCCATTTTCCTGTTTATCCACCGATGGCGGCACTTCAGTGCCAACCGATTTCAAAAGTACCGGATTTTTATTATTCCAAGCATATCGAATTGGTGGTCCTGTTGAAGCAGTGTTAGAAATCGAAAGCCCCGTCTCGCTTGGACCAGGAACACCCTGTAATTTCGCAGGATTAGGATCCACAGTTGCGGTTTCTTTAATACCGTGGGGTGCAGAGGAACCCGATCGACCAGGATCAACAGTTACAGAATCCGAACCTGTTCGCATACTCGCCGCGAACTTATCTGTTCCATTGTCAGTAGGTGTGTCTGCACTGTTTTTTCTTGAGAGATTGTTTATTATCATATTTTTATCAATTAATTCCGCTTCAAGAGTGGAAATTTTGAATTTTAATAGGGAGTTATTCTCGATCAGTAAAGAATTCTTCGCCTCCAACTCAGAAATAATTTTCAAAAGTAGCTCACGATGATTTGAATCACTACTTAGGTTCTTAGGCATATTTTCCGACATCGGAGATACGTCAGATAAATGCAAATCGACGGCGGTTGATATTTCTTCCTCACAACATTTCTTAGCTTTTATTGCACAGCTAGGATGATAAAGTTTCGTGCAAACATTACACTTAACACTGTTTCTCACAGTTGGACGTTTGCAGCAACCACATTCGGAAATCACGATTTTCAGAGATTCGCTCGCACCGACTTTCTTACTCGACATCTTGAGACGTAATTCAAAAAAATACAAATAAGGCGTTATAGAAAGCTAATTGGGCTCCAGACAGAATTTTGATAAATATATACTGATCGAGTTAAAGTTATAAAAAAACAGAAATTTTGAGACCTCACTTGTTCTATTCTGGGTATTTCCCGTTGGATGGTAATTGGCAGAAAATTTCAGTTCTCACTGGTTCAATCCAGATGCCTTTGATTTGCAGTTCAGTTATTGGAGGCTCGCTGGGTGTATATCAACCAAAAAATTTCAGTCCACGAGATTCTGATCTTAAGACTCAGCTTCAGACGGTGTTGCTTCCCTTCAATGTCAACTGATACTCCAACGTGCAGTGCAGAATAGACAAAACTTATGTAGTAGATGTCAAAATGGTGGTCGATTTAATTCTGTTACAACTAACTCCTTCTACAGTAATATAATAATTGGAATCAGTACAAAACGCCTTTTAAGTGTTAAGTGAAATAATTCACAGAATAACGAACTATAAGTGATTGAATAGATAAAAAACTATGATCAAGTTCAACAAAATATAACAAAATTCTAGCTATATCTTTCCGGAAAGAGAAAACAAATTCAACAAATTGGTCAAACTAGAATTAACCAAATAGAAGTACAACAACTTTTCAATGAATCATCCGAAAGAATTATATCAAGAAATTAAAGAAAAAATGATGACAAAAAAGGGAGCATGTACTCTCTGGCAAGTGAAGAAATGAAAGGAAAAAAGGAATTAATAAATAAAGTCCCAACCCACTGATGGTGAGCAGGATGAAAATTACGAAATTCAGCAAATTAAATTTCTGAACAAAGAAAATGAAGTAAAATTAATATAATTGAAATTAATCAATAAAGATATTTTATCACCAGATATAACGTACTCACTTTTCGTCACCTGTTAACAACGTCAAGTTCAAAATCTAATTGATTTGAAGGTCAATTCAAATGGAATTGAAAATGAACGACTCCCCTCCCTCCTAAGAAAAATCCGGTTAATTATTCCGTATATTACGGAAGCAGTAGCGTCACGGCGATGAGGATTAGGGTTGTAACGAGATCGTTACACACCACCCCAGCTGGGTAAAAAAAAATTTGGAAACTTTAGGAGTTCACAAATTTTTTTTTTTAATTTAGATTCATGTCAATCACAGAGGAACCAGGTAGAAATTCAGGCACTATTATCAAACTCAAAATTATGCAATATATAGATAAGTATAAAGATAAATCATATAGAACGCAAATTTATATGTTACATCAGTTCTCAAATTATCAAAATTACTAGAACCGAATGAACATAACTCCGTTGAAAGGTTTCCTCATGAAAGCACAAATTTTCCGAAGGAACTACAAAAATGTAGATTCTTTCATAATTATGCCATTCAACAGATTCATTCTTCTTCACGACACCATTGTTCATAGATAATAAAGATAAATTACAAGGCAAGGAAGTGGAGATAAAATTATTTTGAGCTATCATCTGAATCAGCGCTGAAATATTCCTCCTCATCGGAATCTGAGTTTTCGTCCATATAGGCTGACTTAATATCCTTAATATGCCAGCGACCCAAATCGTTACCATTCAAATCTTGAAGTTCGTAAACCAAATCTGAAACAACTCTAGTAACAACACAAGGTACAAACTTAGGGGCTAACTTGGCACAATAATTATTGACAGCTGAAGAAAGAGTAACATTCTTCTTCCACACCTTGTCACCGACATAAAATTTAACTTTTCGTTTCCTCAAATTGTATTGATGAGAGTTCCTAAGATAAGCCTGATGCAACCTATTTCGCACTTCTACAAATAAATCAGGAAGCTTTTGAACGTCATCAATTCGTTGTGATTTGTCTGAAATAGAAGGAATATTCTTATCATTGTCCGAAATTTTTCCATAAAAATCCCCTGTCACAGGAACATTCCGAGCAAAAGTTAAGAAAGCAGGAGAATATCCGGTGACGTCATGTTTTGCCAATCTTATAGCTTGAGCTACTTTGAAAATAGAAGAATCCCATGTTTTGTGATTATCATGAATGTAGCAGCGGATTGATGTAACGATAACTTTATTGACTCGCTCTGCGAAATTAACTTGAGGATGATATTTCGCGTTGTACCAAATCTTTTGCACTCGATAAGTTTCCATCAAATGCTTGAACTCTTTACTGATGAATTGACTACCGTTATCAACCATCATAATCTGTGGTACTCCGTAAATGAGAAATACATGATTTTCAATAAATTTGACGATATTTTTCGAAGTAGCATTAGACATCGGCTGAACCAAAGTAAATTTAGTAAACCAATCGACAACCACTAAAACATATTGGTTTCCGTTTTTAGATCTAGGATAGGGACCTAAAATATCCGCAGAAAGGCATTGAAAGGGAAAATTTATGTTTTTATATGAACCCATTTGACCGGCCGGAGGCAAGTTCGTACTTTTACAGGCAGCACAAATAGGACACTTTCTAACATATTTGTAAACGTCCCTTCTTATTTTTGGCCAGTAGTATAATTCTGATATTCGATTAACAGCGGGTTTCATAAAACTTTAATTGTCCGATCAACGATTTGACAGTTACTCGATTTGTAAAACGAAATCACTGAAACTTTTTTATTTCTGAATATATTGCAGAATGAGCAATTGAGAATAATTGAATGGACGTCTAAAAATCATAATTTGATGCGAGAATGATATTCTGAATGATCATTACTAAATTATCGATTGAAAACAAATTGACGTCTATTTGTCAATCAAGAGTTTATTCCGCGATCAGGCTTTATGAAACCCGGGGTAAGAGTTTTAGATATTCCTAAATGAGCAGAAGTTTCTTTATCATGATAAAAGCTGAGAACTTCCAAACGATTAGTGGAAGGGACTACAATTTTCCAATCGGTTAAATTACTAGTTAAATTGTGATGTGAAAGAACATGTTTATACAAAATCCCGTTTTCAACACGAAAAGAAGGATATTCATCGGGACTCTTCAGAACATTTTCAATCATTGACTTATACCATCTATCAGGTTGAAAAGTAGAAACGTCAATTACAGAAATATCTGCGACCGAGCGCGACAATGCATCAGCCACAACATTCAAAGATCCTTTTCGATGTTTTATTGCAAAGTTAAATTGAGAAAGTTTAACAGCCCACCTAGTCAAACGTCCGGAAGGATTTGACAAGTTATGAAGATAGATAAGAGAGGCATGATCCGTTTCAACTGTAAATTTGGTACCTTCTACATAACTCCTGAATTTTTCAATTCCGAAAATGACCGCTAACAATTCTTTTTCTGTCACAGTATATTTACGCTGACAAGTTGTCAAAGTTTTACTAGCGTAAGCTACGGGATGTTCCAAACCATCACATTCCTGGTATAAAATAGCACCAACACCTGTATCAGAAGCATCACACTGGATAATGAAGGGTTTCGAGAAATCAGGGCTGGCGAGCAGTGGTGCTGAAACTAAACGAGATTTTATTTCAGTGAAAGCTGCTTCGGCTTCAGGAGTCCAAGTAATAGTTTGTCCTTTCTTTCGACCATGCAACAAATCAGTTATGGGAGAACAGACAGACGAAAAATCTTTTATAAAACGCCGATACCAACCGACAAGACCAATTAAACGTTTGATCTCAGTTGTACTTTTGGGGGTTGGATAATTGACAATCGCAGAAACCTTTTCTGGATCAGTTCTCAAACCATGTTCATCGACTACAAACCCAAGATAAACAAGAGATGGGCGACAGAATTCACACTTATCTAAATTTACTGTGAGATTCGCGTTTTTGAGTCTCTGATAAACCTCTTTCAAAACCTTGATATGAAGAGCAAAAGTAGGAGTGGCTATAATGATATCATCCAAATAAACAAAACAATAAGGCGCTAAGTCATGACTTATAACCTTATCCATTAAGCGAACCATAGCTTTTGGACTGTTCTTCAGTCCAAACGGACAAACAACAAACTCAAACAGACCTCTTCCTGGAACTGCAAAAGCGGTCTTGGCACAGGAAGAATCATCCAAAGGAATCTGAAAAAAAGCCTTGGTCAAATCAATTGAGGAGAGATATTTGGCGTCCTTCAATTTATTGAGAATACAGTCTATCTGAGGCATAGGATACATATCATCTGCTGTAACCTGATTTAACTTTCGACCATCGAAGCACACACGATATTCCCCTGTACGTTTTGGAACTAACCACAATGGACTGCACCAAAAAGACTGAGAAGGACGTATAACCTGCAATTCCAACATTTCATCAATTTCTTTATTTAAATGATTTTGCATTGTAGGCGATAAAGGATATTGACGTTGAACGATTGGTTTCGCGTCTCCCGTGTCGATATGATGAATTATCAAATGTGTACGACCGATTTTATCGTTAGGAGCAATAGACTTGAAACAATCTATCACATCCTGAAGTTCTTTTTTCTCTGACGATGACAACTCCGAAAAAGGCCTGATAACATTTACTGCATTTATTGAAGCTTCATAAGTATAAGAAAGATTAGTGAAATTAGCTTCAATTCGAAATGATTCAAAGAAATCCATTCCTAAAATTAGAGCGTGGACAACAGAGGGAATCACCAATATTTTCATTTCCCTTGAAACACCATCCAGAGAAATGGGAACCGAAATATACCCTAGAAAATCCTGTGGTTTGCCGTCAGCAGTAGTAACACTTATCGGGGATTCATATTTGATAGGTATGTTGTGCTCGTGCAAAAGGGAAAAACCAGCAGAACCCAAAATAGAAGAGGTACTACCAGTATCAGCTAAGGCAAGAATTTTTTGCCCGAAAATTTCAATGTTGAGATAGGGGCGATTATCGTTAGGTTTCTTTACAAAAAGGGGATTGATATGTATAACTGAAGGCTTTAAATGTGAATATTCTATTGGTTCGAAACGTTTTGTCTTCGGTTGTTTCTCGAATTCGCGGCGCCATGATTTGTGACATTTCGATTGACTGTAACATGACCGTTCTGACTGGTGACGAGATTCGTGTTCTCGCCACCGCGATTCACGTTTTTTGAATTACATTGATCACACTTAGACTTAAATGTGTCCTTCTTACCACAACCATAACAAAATACTGTTCTGGGTTTTCGACATTGAGGATAGTTGTGACCAGATAAACCGCAATTCCAACATTGAGAACTAGATATTGTAGATACATTATTAGATTGACCACGAGAAAAAGACCTATTAGTCATAGAAGAGAAAGAAGTTGAATCACGAACAGGTCTGCTTAGGTCTGGTTCCAAGAGGCCGGCATCATGAGTCGGTGGAGCCTTATAACGACTGGCCCATATTCTAGATTCTTCCAGCCTTTTACACATTTCGGTGAGCTCACGGACTGTTTGAGGATTATACATCGCTAAACCTGAAATAAAAAATGGCAACAGATTTCTACGAATTTTCCTTACCCTTGTTGGTTCATCAGGCTTGTTCGTCAACCTATTGAAAAGACCTTCCATCGAAGAAATATACAGAGACACCCTTTCGTTGCAACCCTGGGTCCTTGCGTTGATCTCTTGTTCCAAGTCCTCCTCGTAAAAGTAAGGAAGAAAATCTCTCTTCAACTCAACAACAAGCTCATCCCAAGTTTGAAATTTAGCTCTGCTATTAACAAACCACGTCCATGCAGATCCCCTAAATAAGTCACAAGCAGATTGGAAAAGTTCCTGCTTCGATACACCTCGTGCCTGTCTCAACAATTCAACCTTTTCTAAAAATGAATTTACTGACTCGGTCTGGGTCGAACCTGTGAAATAAATATTCCATTTATGTGGAGCCATAAATGAACCATTCGATGAACTACTATAATGGACAGGAGCATTCACCTGAGTGGGGGTAGAAGACCTAGCAGGAGACCCCTTCAAATCGAGATCAGCCTCCAACTCTAAAACTCCATACTCAATCTTCTGTTTCGTCAAAATCTCAAATTCCTCATCAGCAACTAACTTAGATAATCGATTAGACACGTGAGTTAAACGACTAGAAATTCTAGTATAGGTAGGATCATCTCTATTACCGCTAAAGTCAGAAATAACCTTTTTCAAATCAATGAGAGTTTCACCAATTTCTTCTACGTCTTGAGAATGAGAATATGGATTTGTTACGGCATGAAAACTGCGATTAGCTTTTTCCTGACTAAGGAGTCCTCTTAATATTTTTCTCTTAGTATCAATATCTCCAGTAGGTTCAACACCTCGAATTTTAATTTCATAAATCAGTTCATTAATTTTCAAGTGATTAGGATTCATATTGTGTCGAATTTATAGGTACATACGTAGTTACGAAAAAATTCAAAAATAAATGAAAGTTTATTGAATTTCGGGAAAATCGTATATATCTTCAGAAAATTTGCGATAAAGAAAAAAAATTTGAATAATTAAATATCGAGAAGGAAGGAGTTCGTTCAAAAGCGAATATTACCAGTAGACATATGTGTTAGTAAATTTTGAACAAATTCTGTCGGACCATTTATTTTACAAATATCGTCTCCAAGAAGCAAGACCTCAAAGAAAAAAGAAAAGAAAAGGAAGTTAAGCACTGTGAAGCTCTCAAAAGAAATGTCGGGCTCCACGTTGGGCGCCAATGTGTAACCTACAGTTGTACTTGGCCTATCGGCTGCTCAGATGGATGCGGTGAGGGGTGAGTCCCCAAAATTTTCTTCACAGAACCTAACTTTAGTTGGGCGCCAGGTTTACCACGTAAACCAAGAGAAATCCTGCTTCAGGGAAAGTTGAAGAAAATGGTTTTTTACAATTTTATTAAAATTAAAAATTTACAAAAAAAAAAAAAATAAGTTATGATTGCTGAAGGCTGATTATATAAAAAAATACAAATAAGGCGTTATAGAAAGCTAATTGGGGTCCAGACAGAATTTTGATAAATATGTACTGATCGAGTTAAAGTTATAAAAAAACAGAAATTTTGAGACCTCACTTGTTCTATTCTGGGTATTTCCCGTTGGATGGTAATTGGCAGAAAATTTCAGTTCTCAAGGTTCAATCCAGATGCCTTTGATGTGCAGTTCAGTTATTGGAGGCTCGCTGGGTGTATATCAACCAAAAAATTTCAGTCCACGACATTCTGATCTTAAGACTCAGCTTCAGACGGTGTTGCTTCCCTTCAATGTCAACTGATACTCCAACGTGCAGTGCAGAATAGACAAAAATTAGTAGATGTCAAAATGGTGGTCGATTTAATTCTGTTACAACTAACTCCTTCTATAGTAATATAATAATTGGAATCAGTACAAAACGCCTTTCAAGTGTTAAGTGAAATAATTCACAGAAAAACGAACTATAAGTGATTGAATAGATAAAAAACTATGATCAAGTTCAACAAAATATAACAAAATTCTAGCTATATCTTTCCGGAAAGAGAAAACAAATTCAACAAATTGGTCAAACTAGAATTAACCAAATAGAAGTACAACAACTTTTCAATAAATCATCCGAAAGAATTATATCAAGAAATTAAAGAAAAAATGATGACAAAAAAGGGAGCATGTACTCTCTGGCAAGTGAAGAAATGAAAGGAAAAAAGGAATTACTAAATAAAGTCCCAACCCACTGATGGTGAGCAGGATGAAAATTACGAAATTCAGCAAATTAAATTTCTGAACAAAGAAAATGAAGTAAAATTAATATAATTGAAATTAATCAATAAAGATATTTTATCACCAGATATAACGTACTCACTTTTCGTCACCTGTTAACAACGTCAAGTTCAAAATCTAATTGATTTGAAGGTCAATTCAAATGGAATTGAAAATGAACGACTCCCCTCCCTCCTAAGAAAAATCCGGTTAATTATTCCGTATATTACGGAAGCAGTAGCGTCACGGCGATGAGGATTAGGGTTGTAACGAGATCGTTACAAAGTGCAAACATCATAGAACCTTTTTTTCTTTCTACCATCTAATCTTCAAAATCCACTAGGTCTCCACGACGCTCGAGTAAATCCCGATTTAGCATCGTCGGCTCCCCAACTACTACTAAATTTGGAAAATGTTCAACGAGGGATATAATAGATGGATCTTATTAAGATTTGTAAAGAGTGGTAAAATAAATTGTGCAAACAATAAAAATGGCCTTGTTAATGGACCTTGAAGATCGCTTAATATATTTTGTCCCGATAGCAACCTATTGCTCTAGAACTCCATTTACATACTGCGTCCTCTAAAGATAGCCACCGGGTTTGAACGAATGTAGCATTTTGTGACCCCCATTAAGCTAGCAGAACCACTTTCGAATTTTGGATTTTTTTTACGGCCATAATTTTAGGCTAATTCATTACCCCCATTAAAAATATTTTGCTCCCCAATTTTTGGAGAAATTGGGGGTTCTGCTAGCTTAACGTTAAGCTAGCAGAACCCAGAAGCTAATAAAACATTTAGCAGAAATCTGACAATACCATAATTTTAGGCTCATTTTAGGCTCTCATTTGAACCTACTGCGGATTTCCCTAGAATGGTTTAAAAAAAAAGGTTCTGCTAGCTTTACCGTCAAGCTAGCAGAACCAAACCGCTAATACAATATTTATCCAGAAGTTGATTACACTATCCTTTCAGGCTAATTTTAGGCTAATTTATTACCCTAGCGACAAATTTTTTGCTCTCCAATTATTGGAGAAATTGGGGGTTTCGTTAACCCAACCCGTCGCTAGCCGGACAAAACTGATAATCCATTATTTTTCCAGAATCTGATTATATCATATTTTAAGGCTAATTTTAGGCTAATTTATTACCCTAGCGACAAATTTTTTGCTCTCCAATTATTGGAGAAATTGGGGGTTTCGTTAACCCGACCCGTCGCTAGCCGGACAAAACCGAAAATCCATTATTTATCCAGAATCTGATTATATCCTTTTTTCAGGCTAACTTATAACTAATTTATTACCCAAGTAAAAATTTTTTTGTCCTCCAATTGTGGGAGAAATTGCGAGATCTGAAAGCTCAAAGTAATGCCACCAAGATTAAATCGATTAACAATTGTTATTAAAATATCATTATCAATATCATATTACATAACAATTTTAGGCTTATTTGAGGCTCTCATCGAAACTACTGCAAATTTTCCTTGAAACAGTTTTTTTTAAAAGTTTCTGCTAGCTTTACCGTCAAGGTAGCAGAACCAAACCGCTAATAGAATATTTATCCAGAAGTTCATTTACACCATCCTTTCAGGCTAATTTTAGGCTAATTTATTACCCTAGCGACAAAATAAAAAAAAGAAACTGTTTCAAGGAAAATTCGCAGTAGTTTCGAATGAGAGCCTTAAATTATTATGTAATCAGATATTTTAAAAACAATTAATATTGGTGGCGTGACTTTGAGCCTTCAAATCTCGCAATTCCTCCCACAATTGGAGGACAAAAAAATTTTTACTTGGGTAATAAATTAGTTATAAGTTAGCCTGAAAATAGGATATAATCAGATTCTGGATAAACAATCAATTATCGGTTTTGTCCGGATAGCGACGGGTTGGGTTAATGGAACCCCCAATTTCTCCAATAATTGGAGAGCAAAAAAATTCGCACTAGGGTAATAAATTAGCCTTGAAATATGATATAACCAGATTCTGGATAAATAATGGATTATCGGTTTTGTCCGGCTAGCGACGGGTTGGGTTAACGAAACCCCCAATTTCTCCAATAATTGGAGAGCAAAAAAATTTGTCGCTAGAGTAATAATTTAGCCTAAAATTAGCCTGAAAGGATGGTGTTATCAACTTCTGGATAAATAATGTATTAGCGGTTTGGTTCCGCTACCTTGACGGCAAAGCTAGCAGAACCTTTTTTTTTTTCAAAAAAAAAAAACGGTTTCAAGGAAAATTCTCAGTAGTTTCGAATGAGAGCCTGAAATGGGCCTAAAATTATTATGTAATCAGATATTTAAACAACAATTGTTTATCGATTTAATATTGGTGGCATGACTTTGAGCATTCAGATCTCGCAATTTCTCCCACAATTGGAGGACAAAAAAATTTTTACTTGGGTATTAAATCAGTTTGAAGTTAGCCTGAAAATAGGATGTAATCAGATTCTGGATAAACAATGGATTATCGGTTTTGTCCGGCTAGCGACGTGTTGGGTTAATGGAACCCCCAATTTCTCCAACAATTGGAGATCAAAAAAATTCGCACTAGTGTAATAAATTAGCCCTAAAATATGATGTACTCAGATTCTGGATAAACAATGGATTATCGGTTTTGTCCGGCTAGCGATGGGTTGGGTTAACGAAACCCCCAATTTCTCCAATGATTGGAGAGCAAAAAATTTGTCGCTAGGGTAATAAATTAGCCTGAAATTAGCCTTAAAATATGATATAATCAGATTCTGGAAAAATAATGGATTATCAGTTTTGTCCGGCTAGCGACGGGTTGGGTTAACAAAACCCCCAATTTCTCCAATAATTGGAGAGCAAAAAATTTGTCGCTAGGGTAATAAATTAGCCTTAAAATATGATGTAATCATATTCTGGCAGAACCTTTTTTTTTTTAAAGAACCATTCTAGGGAAATCCGCAGTAGGTTCAAATGAGAGTCTAAAATTATGGTATTGTCAGATTTCTGCTAAATGTTTTATTAGCTTCTGGGTTCTGCTAGCTTAACGTTAAGCTAGCAGCTCCAAAAATTGGGAAGCAAAAAATTTTTAATTGGGGTAATAAATTAGCCTAAAATTATGGCCGCAAAAAAAATCCAAAATTCGAAAGTGGTTCTGCTAGCTTAATGGGGGTCATTTTGTGGATGGGAGTTCTTGTAAAATTTTGAAATTCGTTTAAAGATTCGACGCGTTTTGGACTATTTGAAAAAAGTTATAAATATTTCTAATTAAATCTTCAACACGTCTAGATTTTTTCAGGCAAGCATTTGAAGAGCATAAGCTAAAGCTATGACACACATCTCAGAACAAGCAAATTTGGTATATCCGATTGCAATCTGGTAACCAACGAGTTTTTCTTCCCAACCATAACGCTTGCCCTATCAGCTGCAAACCCAATTTGATGATGCGTTGTTATGTGTTCATAAAGATCCGCTACAGTTGCACCATGCAGAGGGAGTAAGAATAAGGAATGTGTCTTTTTCAAATTTTACTATATATATTTAGCAACTAGGCACAAATGCTTTGTACATCCTCTGTCATTAGATTCATGAACAACTAAACAGAATTTCAGAATATCGCAAACTTTTTGAAGCTGTTTTTTAAGTTTTTTTCCTACAATATTCTTGACCATTGATGAGCACTTTGTGCGACCCTCGGCGCGACCACATTTGAGGGGAAGTAATACCTCAAGGTCCTCAAGAATATCTTGATGTTAGTAGCAATTTAATAAAATGGCCCATTAGGTTATAGGAGCGGTTGTGTTCAGAAACAAAGGCAGCTATGTGCATTTCAGTTTTTTTTTTTTGTTATATACTCCAGACTGTTGTGAGTTGAAAACGATGTCATTGTTCTTTGTTGACCTTTTACGGACTTCATCATTTTCTGATGGTTATCTCGATCTTCATGTCTGGAAGTGCCGACTACCTGTTGATTTAATTGATATGCTTTTGGCACATACTTTGCAATATGCATTACCGACATCTTTTATGTGTGGAGATAACCAGATTTAAACTGGTCCTCATTTTTCCATTTTTTAAAATATTTTTGCATGTATTTGGCCTTCTTCCGTTCTGATGGACCAGGTCTGGCATCAGAATTCGAACCAGTATCGATAAAAGTTTAAAATCATGAACTTCACTCAAAATACGACAAAAAGAAAAATATTACCTCATTTTTATAATAAGGCCACTAGTTCACCTACATTCGTAAATCGCAAGGATTTGGTTTTTGTTGTTGCCTTCTAGGAATCCCCTTAAGAAGGACTTTCCCTGTACTGGCGCAATACGAAATTTCGTCCATAGGGGCGTAGGATAGGGTTTCAGAACAGGTAGTGCTACCAGATCACCTGAACAAGTGAACTATTTAGGGATGCCTCTACTCAGAGTACTTATAAATGATCACAACGTCATACGTCGTGAAAGTAAACACGTCTTGAGTTTTGCTCCTGTGAAATTAAGTTATCTAGTGCGATTTTTGGAAGTTTAATTCTAAATTGGTGCGTCCATTAATTTTCTGATGATTCAGAGTTTATTTTATTTTCATTTTCATACATTGAAACTCACATTAAATCAATAATTATTGTCTCAATAATTTCTTTGTAGGATTCCATATTAGTTGCGCGGCGCACCCCCCCCCCCCTCCAAGCTACATATTTGTATCATACCGGCTGTCAATCATTCAGTAAACCTGGTGTTGTTGTTAGTACGTACAGATTACAGAGTAGAATAGATCTGACACTTACGTTCTACGGTGAAAAATACAGTTTATCCCGACCACTGCGCCCTCATGCGGCTGCCACCCAACTAACCGGGAGTAATGTCGGTATGACAGAAAACTGAAATCGAAAGGCGCGCAATTTAAAATAGCTCATTAACTGGTGTTTTAGACGTCGATAGAATAATATGGATTATTAGGGAGAAATAAAAACTTGTCTCATGAAAAATAAATATATATTAATATTTCCACCAGAGAAAACAAATATGGAAATACATAAGCTACAATTATGACAATAAATATATGAACAGAGGTAAAATGTCAATAGGGTCACATATCTTCGAATGACAATAATTTTAATAAACAATTATAAAATTGTTGATGAGAAATATAATTGAAATGAAAAATCTTCCAATACAAAAAAATTAAATATGCAATTAAATCATTATATGCCACTCTGAAATATCAAAAGCTATAAATATTGGAATAATTATAATAAATACTACAATTCTGTTGTGAAAAAGTAGATGCTGTCCATGCTTTCGGTCTCATTTGACTTCATCAGAATAACACAACTAATGCCTGCTTATAAAGCATAAAATTGAAATTAAAAATATTGAATACATAAACATAAAAAAAATGCAATTCAAATTATTATATGTTCAGCAATCTTCAACATTATCCAAACAGGACACAATGTTTGTTGGGAGTCGGCCATAGAAATCGAAAACAGCATGCCAAAGCTTATAAAGAATGCGTGGATAATTTGGAAAAGAAAAAATTAGTTGCCCAAAGACCTATGTGGATTTTATATTTTCCTGCAATGTAGGAGTACTGTGATTGTTTCTTCGTGTGAGGAAAGATTTCAAATTGTCTAAACAACGACTCTCTGTTTTATCTTCCTGACAGAGAGATCCCCAGGAATGCACTGACATGAAATTATTAATAACTAAAGTTTTGAATGATGAAATAAAGTGTTCAACATTTGGATTAGTATTCCTTACTCCATGTGCTCTAATGTACCCAAAAAAGTTTTCTAAACAATCCCCGGTGAGAATATATTTAAAGTGATAATCATTGAACAGTTTTTGCCTTAGGCAGAGGAATGCTTTCAATGTTGTCACTATATTCTTCAAAGTGGGCACCACAATGGATCTTTTCTTTCGAGGGCAATAAAATGAAATACTGTTGAAAATTTGTATCGCCTGCTCCCAACAAACATTGTGTTCTGTTTGAATACTAACCGTCCTCTTTAAGAGTTTAGCAGTGGATGTCAAAGATCTGGATACATTCAACGAATCAAATAGCTCATCCAAGAATAGTATAAAGTCAGCAGTGTCGATAGCCTCTCTGTGAAGCTGAAGCGGATGCTTGATTCCTAAAAAGGAAAATAGTAAATTTTTGTATTGTAACGTTTTCTTCGCTAGATTAAAACGTCCAACTTATTAAAATTATTTATTTACACTTAATACACTTATAACTCACAAACTAACTATTACACTACTATTTATTTCCACTCTTGTTTATTTCCACTAGTCGCTTGCACTGTAACTGTACTTGTACTTGCCTACCTGCTCCTCCGCTGGGCTCATATAGGCGCCGGAAACATTCAGGTACCTTCGCGGTTATTCTGGAAGCTCTCGACCGCTCTGGTTCTCGAAAGGTCCGACCGCAAGGGCCGGACTGGTTACACTGTCCCCTCCTTAAGCCTGTTCTGTCCCAGAACAGATTTAGTGAATTCCTCCGAGGACCGTGGCGAAACTTGCACTCATCACCATTCCTACAGTAGCCATTCTGATGGAAGTAGCACTCCACAGTTTTTCCAGGCTCCCTGGCCTGCTTTGGGTTGAAACTGCACACCAGGATCCGTATACCAGTCCCCTGAAATACCACCTCCAGCATGCTTCGCACAACTCGCCAATTTAGCTGGTCCAATCCACAACCGAGCTTGGCAACAGCTAATTTCCTAACCCCAAAGCGTTGAAGGTCTTCTTTCAAGCTATGCAGTGCCGTCCATAGATTCTGATAGGTTGGGTTCTGATAGGAATGTTGCTTTGTGACTAGGTAATAAATGAACCGCCCTTCAGCCTTCAATTTCAAAACTTTTCCGATTCTTGGCTGCTGTCGCAATAGTTGTTCCTGACGTCCAAATTTATTTCTGAATACTCTTGCTATTCCTTTGCTCATACGAAGGTCCTCCGCTACGCAATGAGCGAGAGAGTATTCCTTAGACACGGTAAAGAGATCTTGATGTACTTCCTGTGTAACGCCGAACCGTGCAACGCGTGTCTCACCATAACAATCCATAAACTTCTGGTAATCGCTGCTACCTTGCATCGGGACTTCCACAAGACGTACTTCTTCTTTGTCCTGCGCGTACGGGGCTAATCGGTTGAAATGGACAACCTTTGGTTTTCCTCTGGGGAGCTTCCTTATCCGGTAAACTACATCATTTATCCTCTTGATTATTTCATACGATCTCTCCCACTGTCTCTGCAGCTTCGGTGAAAAACCTTTCCTCCTTTGTGGATTATGTAGCCACACCAGATCTCCAGTGGTGAATCCACCTTCAATAGCCTTGATGTCGTAGCGCATTTTCATTCGGTCACTTGCTTGCTGCATTTGATTGCGTACCTTGTCATGAATGTAATCCAGCTTGTTCCTTAATTTACTAACGTAGTCCTCCCCAGCTACGTCTTCTCCAGGCTTACATCCAAACTCTAAGTCGCAAGGCAGCCTTATTTCTCGGCCGAACATTATACGGGATGGAGTTTTCTTGGTAGATTCTTGAACCGAAGATCTATATGCCATGGTGAATAGATGTAAATATTCATCCCAATCCCGCTGGTGATCAGAAACTACTTTGGCTAGATGTTTTCCCATGGTCCGATTCATTCGTTCGACCATGCCGTCTGATTGTGGATGAAGAGGTGTAGTCCTTGTTTTGTGAATCCCCAATTTGCTGCATACTTCTTGGAATAACTTCGATTCAAAATTTCGGCCTTGATCACAATGCAGCTCCAGAGGTATTCCAAATCTGCAGAAGAATTCTCTGACCAATTTATCAGCTACCGTACTTGCCTCTTGATTAGGAATACCGTAGGCTTCCACCCATTTCGTGAAATAGTCCATCGCTACCAGAATGTACTTGTTTCCATGGTTTGTTTCGGGAAAGGGGCCAGCGATGTCGATAGCTACTCGTTCCATGGGAGATCCGACGTTATATTGCTTCATTGGTGCTTTTCCTCTACCATAAGGTCCGTTAGCAGCAGCGCAAACCTTGCATCTTCTACACCAATCTTTAACGTCCCTCTTACAATTTGGCCAATAAAATCGCTGCCTGACTTTTTCCAATGTCTTGGTTATCCCGAAATGTCCACCTGAAGTTCCGTTATGTAGTCTGGTCAGAATGTCTATCACACGGCTCTTCGGCACAATCAACTGAAGTCTCTGCTCAGTTCCATCTTCATTTTCTCAACAACGTTTCAGAAGACCTCCATCAATCTTCAGCGTTTCCCATTGTGCCCAATACGACTTTATATTCTGGCTCAGCCTGGATACTTCTTCCCAAGTAGGTCGTCTACCGCTCTTCTTCCAACTCAGGATTACTTTCAAGTCGTTATCTTCCTCTTGTGCTCTTTGAATTTCTTCAGGTAGCCAGTCGTCTTCGATAACGGTGGTCCGCCTTAAATCGATCTTTTCTTCCAGACGCGAACAATGGCTGCAATTCTCGGGACAAGGTCTTCTTGATAACGCGTCTGCATTGCGATGGCTAGTCCCCGCTCTGTGTTCAGTGTCAAAGTCATACTCCTGCAGCCTCTCAATCCATCTAGCCACTTGTCCTTCCGGGTTCTTAAAACTCAGGAGCCATTTCAAAGCAGCATGGTCCGTTCTTAGTGAGAATTTCCTTCCGTACAAATATTTGTAGAAATGTTCTACGGACTTGATGACTGCTAAAAGTTCTCTCCTGGTCACGCAATAATTCCGTTCTGGTTTGGACAACACCTTGCTGAAGTACCCGATGACTCTTTCCTGTCCATCCTGGACTTGCGATAGAACGCCGCCAATGGCTGTATTACTGGCGTCGGTGTCGAGCACAAATTTACCTTCAGCCCTTGCGTAACTCAGAACTGGAGCTGTGACCAGAGCCTTTTTCAATCGTTCGAAGGCTTCAGTGCAATCATCGGACCATATGTACTCCTGTCCATCTTCCGTCAATTTCGTCAGCGGCTTGGCAACGTTGGCAAAACCAGATACAAATCTTCAATAATAAGTGCAAAGGCCTAAGAAACTCCGCAACTCACTCTTGTCTTTCGGTATAGGCCATTTCTGCACTGCCTTGATCTTATCCGGATCAACCTTGACACCTCTACGTGAAACTACGTGTCCTAAATATTTCACTTCTGTTCGAAACAGATTACATTTTTTAGGACTTAGCTTTAGGTTGGCATCACGAAGTCGCTGGAAAACCTCGGATAGGTTGCGTAAGTGATCTTGGAATGATTTTCCCACTACTATCTCATCATCCAGATACACCTAACAAGTTTTCCAGGAGAGCCCTCTCAATATTGTCTCCATCAGACGTTCAAATGTGGCAGGAGCATTGCATAGACCGAAAGGCATAACTTTAAACTGCCACAGACCCGTTCCAATACTGAAGGCAGTCTTTTCTTTGTCTTTTGGATCCAAGCCAACCTGCCAATATCCACTCTTCAGATCCAAGGTGGAAAACCAACGTGATCCCGAGAGTGTATCCAGGGTATCATCAATTCTCGGTAAGGGATAGCTGTCCTTTTTCGTGGCCTGATTGAGCTGCCTATAGTCTACGCAGAATCTAGTAGTTCCATCCTTCTTCTTCACTAATACTACGGGCGATGTCCAGGGGCTATCTGACGGTTCAATTACACCTTCTCTCGCCATGTCTTCAATAATTCTTTTAGCTTCTTCTCTTTTTGCCAGAGGAAGACGTCTAGGATGCTGTCGGATAGGTTGTGCATCACCCGTATTGATTTTATGCTGCACAACATCGGTCTTCCCTGCTCTTCCGTCAGTGGCAAAAACGTCGGAGAAGGTTTGAACCAATTTTCTCACTTCGAGTAGTTGGTATCGGTCGAGCTCTTGACACTTTGAAGTGAGGAGGGACACCAGTTCTTCAGAATTCCTTTGTGACTTTGAGATTTCTGCAGTACTTATCCCACCCGAAATATGGTACACTGGTACACCACTTCCAATCAAGGTATCCTTCTTCAGGGTGACTGGAAACATATTGACATTGAGCAATCGGATGGGAATGCTGCCTCTTACCCTTACCAAGGTCTTCCCAAGTAATAGTCCTTTAGCTAATGTTGTATCGTCACAGGGCTCAATTACTCTCACGCAGCCACTCCTCGTTACATCGTCACATCTACCAGTCACTATGCCTTCAGTTCGCCCTGGCAACGTGATGTCCTCGGTCAGTCGAATCCGATATATCTTGTCCTCCACATCATTGAATGGAATCTCTTCACTTCCTAGCCGAAGTACATCACTCTTTATATCCAATTGGCATCCAAGCTTCTTAACAAGGTCCAATCCCAGTATAACTTCTTCCGTGATTCCAGCTACCAGAACTTCGTGGCTAACTGTTGTGTTTCCTAATTCAAAAGTGGAGACGATCGATCCATAAGTTAGTATTTCTTGTCCAGACGCAGTTCGAAGTTTGATCCTAACTGGGCGAGTCTTGAGTCCTTCAGCAATTTCTGGACGCACAATGGTTTTGGTCGAGCCAGTGTCTACCAGTATTTTCACATTTCGATCATTTATCTTTCCAGGGATAACTATGCTTGATAAATCGTTAGACATTATTCCTCGGATTATCACTTCGGGGGCATTTTTGGCTTGGGTCGATTTATGCCCCTTATCACCGACCCCTTTTAGTTTCCCTGCTGTGACTCTTTTTCCAATTCTGGACAGTTTCGCTTGAAATGCCCACTTTTGTTGCAGTTCCAGCACACAGCATCTTTTTTCCTAACTTGTGATATTCTGCGGATTTCTTCTCTGACAATGTCCTCAATAGATCGGTCTGTTTCTTGGACTTGTCTTACACGAAGGTGTCCCCTATGCGACGCTTGCTTCGCTGCTTCGATTTCCAAAGCCTGGGCTAAGGCATCATCTACGGTTCTAGGGCGTGCTAGTCTCAGGGCTTGTTGTATTTCACTATCCTTTATCCCATCCACGAATGTCTGGATTGATAGCTGTTCCAGGAAGCTATCTGGAGCAGATGGATAAGCCAGCCTGACTAATCTCGCCACATCAGCTTCAAACTCCTGTAGATTTTCCCCTGTTTTCTGCACTCGGTTCTTTATTTGTGCATGGTAAACTTGTTGTAGATGAGCATCGCCATATCTCATCTGAAGTTTCGATGTAAGAACTTCGTAACAGGCTTGTTGACTCTCCGGAATCGTTTGCAGAATGTTGAGTGCCTCTCCTCGTAGAGCTATTATTAATGCCGTGGCTTTTTCGTTATCGTTCCAATTGTTCGCCAGCGCAGCAGCTTCAAACTGTTTTTGATATGTCGACCAGGGTATTTTTCCATCAAAAGTTGGAGGCTTGATCTTCATTCTACTACCTTCGCCGTCATTTTCCGCTTTCGCTGTGCTGTAGGGTGTTGAAGCCCGAATATCTGTTCTGTTTGACATTCTTTTCAAGGAATCTATCAATTTGGCATGATGTTCAATTATTCCTGCCATTTCTTCAAACTTTCCGTTAACCTTGTCAAACTTTTCATCAACCTCGTCAAATTTTCTCATTCAATTTCTCATCAATTTTCTCATTTAATCTTCTGGAATTTTCTTCCATTTGTTCATTCAACTTACATGAGTTCTCGTCCATTTTCTCATTCAACTTACAAGAGTTCTCGTCCATTTTCTCATTCAATTTTCGAGAATTTTCTTCATTTTGGACCATTTGTTCATTCAACTTACAAGAATTCTCGTCCATTTTCTCATTTAGTTTTCTCAAAAAGTCCGTTACCGCTTGAGTCTCCATCGCGTTCTGCAGTCTTGTGGTCACTGGCATGAACTCCAAATATCCAAAATTATTTATTTAATTCGAGCGATGTTGAACCGCACACTTGACACCAATGTAACGTTTTCTTCGCTAGATTAAAACGTCCAACTTATTAAAATTATTTATTTACACTTAATACACTTATAACTCACAAACTAACTATTACACTACTATTTATTTCCACTCTTGTTTATTTCCACTAGTCGCTTGCACTTAAACTGTACTTGTACTTGCCTACCTGCTCCTCCGCTGGGCTTATATAGGCGCCGGAAACATTCAGGTACCTTCGCCTTTATTCTGGAAGCGCTCGACCGCTCTGGTTCTCGAAAAGTCCGACCGCAAGGGCCGGACTGGTTACAGTATTTTGTATTATTATGTTTGAAAAAAATACTTACCCCATTGAGAAATGAGCTTCATCATCGACCCCACGGAGTGGCTTAGTACCTGACTACACAGTTTGATTTTCATTTCCATTAACACAATTTTTAAAGGGTTTGGTTGGATTGGTAGTATAAACGATTAATGTTATAATTATGTGGTTCTTTGAATCAAAGATTTCTTAGAAGAAAATCGATTTCCTGATAAAACTGTCGAATTTAATAAATGGGTATTTTTAATTGACACTCCTATAAGATTGTTGTTTGTAAACAAGAAGTTACATTAAAACATATTGACATTGACACTGTTGGCGTTGACAAATCCGATATGACAGAATACAGTAATCTGTTGGGAACATGACATATATTTTCGTATGCAGGGCCACCTAGCGATTGATTGCAGAACTAAAAACCGTATTTGGGGTGGGGGTAAGGAAGTGTCAAGCCCCTGTTAGTACGCTTCGACGAGATAAGGGGGAGAGAGGTCACCGGCTTCCGTTGCTGCTGTAATTTACGTACTTCCTATAACTCACCAATATCCTTAGTCCGTGGCCCGTGGCCTTCCTCTTCTGTCCTGAAACTTTCTTACAGGCCCAAGAAAGTGAAGACCGTCAATATTGGTTGTCCCTATACCCTATAAAATGTCGCAATGCTGCAGCTTACAACTGTTCTGTTCTGCCAGAGGATGCGAATTGCCCTCTGACTGTTCTTGATAACAACAGTCCTATAACTCTCCAACATTTCGATACACTCATGGAAAAAATCAATGAAATGGCTGAGAAGTGTTGTGAGAATTGAAAAACGTCAAAACGATATTCTTACTCAACTTTCGAGTTGTACTGCCGCTATTAATGAGCATTCCAAGATGCTATCAAAGCATCAATCATCCATCGATAAAAACCAGAACGAGATTAAAGCAATTTCTGAAACACAAGTAGAACTCACTCGTGGCATTTCTGACATCGAGTCTCTCGAGATCACCAACTCCGAGACCAATCCAGCAAACGGTCCAAGTATTGTCCCTGAATTGCTTGATCGATTGAAAAAAGTCTCACAACATCATCATTGCTAACGTTCCGGATAGTGGTGACGAATCTAATGACCTTTCTTCAGTCCGAAACATTGTGGATCTCATACAAAAAAATGCCAGTACCTGCCTTGTTGGTGCTCGACGGATGACACACGTCCTCGATGGCTGAAGGTGACCTTTACTAACCCAGAGATTGTATCGAATACACTCAGGCATTAAATCTGACACTCGCAGTTTCGCAATAAAGCTATTTACGACGACAAAACGAAATTACAGATAGCGGAGTTGGATGCTTTGCGTGGGGAACTCAAGAAATGGAGGAAAAAAACCTTACTATTAAATACTTCAAAGGTTCTCCTAGGCTAGTCCCTGTTGGCTATTCCAATAATCAGCCAAAAAACTAAACAACTTACATGTTTGACCAATGGGTTATACCAATGCCCAGTCGCTTTCTTCAAAACTTCTTGAGCTACAGGCTTTTATCCAACTCCATAAGCAACATATTATTTTCATAACTGAGTCTTGGCTGCAACCTTCAATTTATGATTCAGTCTGTTCTATACCGAACTACACTATATACCGCTGTGACAGTGTTACCACCCCTGGTTATTGTGGCGTTTGTATCTATGTTAATAATGAGGTATTGAGGAACTTTAGTGTTCAGTCGTACACCCACAACTGGCCTGGAATTGACAACATTTTTCTTAACATCTCTTGCCCCAACCTACGTTTGATGATTGGTTGCGTTTATCGACCACGTCCATGCGAGTCCGACGTAAAGCTCTGAATATCTATCTGCAGTGTCCCTCCACATCAATAATGTGCTAATTACTGGTGATTTCAATTGTCTGGACATCAAATGGCCTTCGGGGCAGTGTTCTTTCGGATCTCCCTCATATCAATATGCAAAATTGTCGCAAGACTTCAGTCTGCACCAATTAATTTCAAATGCCACCAGATACAGGGAAGGTCAAACCCCTTCCTTATTAGATCTGGTATTGCTATATGAACTACAACTCAGCATATCAAGTTCCCCTCAATCAATACATAAAACAATTAATGTGACAAACTACGAAAGAGTCAAAGAGCTGCTGTCAAGAGACAATTGGCTTGAGGTTCTTCCTGGAGGCGCCGATGTCGAAACGTTGTGGTCAACATTCTCCACAATCTTCAACAGAGCAGTGACTTCTTGCTCAGAAGAAAGAAATATAAAATCGAACGTCCCAAAACCGTGGATTGCTGGAAAAGCCATCGGAATGATCAGGCAAAAGAAGTCCCTATGGCAGAGGTATCTCAGAAGCCGTTCCCGAAGCGACTATGGCAACCATAGATCTTTTTCAAACTATTTATCGAATGAGTTACAAAAATCCAAAAATTCCTATGAGCACCAATTAGCCAGCTCTGAAAACAAAAAAAGGCTATTCAAGTACCTGAGATCCTCATCTAACAGCAAAGTGGGCATTCCTCTAGTAAAAAATGGCACTAATTCATTATGTCAGAAGGATGAAGAAACCGCAAATGTATCCTCGGAGATATTTTCTGCTGCATTCACTGACGAGGCAACAGGCCCAGTTCCTACTCCACAGGCATCCCGTGCAACTTCTGAATTGACTGATATTCTATTTAGTGAAGACCTGATCAAGAAACATATTTCGAAACCCTCTTCAGCTCCCGGTCCAGATGGCATATCATCATTTCAGTTAAAACAATGCTCACAAACTTTTTGTCGAACAGAATATTCGAGAGCTGGAACAGATTGTCACCTGACGTAGTGACTGCAACTTCAGTAAATTCAATCAAGAATCGCTATGACAGATACATCTCAAGTCTTTAATTTAGCTTTCTTTTTTAGTTACTTTCTCATTATATATTGTATTGAGTTCATAAGTATATTACCTCAACTCTTACCAAATTTAATAATAATATCGATAGCATCTGAAGGTGAACTATCGAATAATGAGTTTTGAAATAAAAGTCCATACCCGATATGACTATTATTCGATACTATTGAAAGTATACCTATTTGCTAACTTGCTAACTTAAAAATCAGTAGATTTCGTGTGCGAATTAGTATATCAATAGACCAAGATCCAAATCAGTAGATCTACTGATTTATCAGTATATCTGGATATGATTGTTGGAAAAGCCCAACGGCTCTGATTATTTGTCTATACCTTCTTCTCTCAGATGGAAGTAGGGAATTCGCATTGTGTCTCTCTATATACCCTGATTAAGTATGATCTGCCAGCGGACAGAATGTGCATAAGAGTTTTCGTCGATCACGCAAGCCCTGCAAGATGTTGCAATGTCCACTTTCATTATATTCTTCTTATACCATCTAGTATTGTAGTATCTAGTATAACTCCATCTTGATGAGCTATGACAAATCCTCCCGTTTCAGATTTCGGCTCAGCCGACTTCAGAAAAGCAGGGGATAATATTTCCAGCAAGTCATGGTCTTTCAATCTCTTGAAATATATAAAATGCTGATGTTTACTCAGATCATATTCGAGTAAAAACTTCAGTTTTGCTTGTCTTTGATGTTCGTTTGTAACAGTTTGTTGTCTGTAAACCAATGCGAAGGACTTAGGGAGATGATTCCTCGATGAAAATAAACAGGGGTAGTTCCTATAAATTTTTTCGAAATCGACCTCCCTTCCAAGATACAGCCCTTGTAAGGCGATGACGAGTTGACAGTTTTTAATCTTTTTTACGGGTTCTTAGAAACAGTCATAAACTAAACATAATATGGAGTAGATGTTACACAATTTTTTTTAGATCTCATAACTTTATTATTAGGGGTTGAAAATAATAACCCCTTATGATTTCCCTTCAAAAATTGTTTTCGTTGGATAGATTTTCGAAAAATAAAATTCTCTTATGGTTTCCCATTCAATTCTGTTGAAAAAAAGTCTCATGCAAAATTTTGATACGGTGGATACTTTTCTCGGAATAAATGAAAACTTACAAGCAGCAAGCAGTTCTGATCACTGTTCATTCCATTTCATCGCATAGTGTATCAACTCTCTGCTTCATAGACCTTCGTATTCTTTCGAATATCCCTGTAGTATTTCTTATGGTTTCACACGATGCTATTATTTGATCTCTGAAATCATTTGTGCTCGATAGGTTTTGACAGAAGAAAAAAAGGTTTTCTATGATTCTCTCTTACAGTTTCAGTTTCAGAAGAGTTCAATTTTTTTAATGAGTTCTTTGCAGTAATAAAATATCAAAAGCACTTTTGCTACGGTTTGGCCGATGGAAATTCGGCTAGGCGCTTATACTCGGAGCGCTATCCATATCGACAGTTACCCGATCATCGCATTTTTGCAAGAATTCACCAACTACTAGCTGATACAGGAAAGGATTGCAGTATCTACCGGTCGTAACAGGGCGGTCAGAACTCAGAACTGATGCTTTGAAGGAAGCAGTACTAAATTTTCAGAAAACCAACCGGAATCCAGGACCAGGTCCATACATTACTACAGCGATAATTCCCTCTTCGAATAGATTTTTGTAATTGGGTAGTGTACAAAATTCTTGAAAGTCCAATTTTTTGGGGTTAGAACATACTTGATTTGAGAGATCGAAAAGTAGCATCGTGTGAAGCCATAAGAAATACTACCGGGATATTCGAAAGAATACGAAGGTCCACGAGGCAGAGAGTTGATGCATGTATTTTAGCGAGGTAGTCATTCTATGGAACACTTATACGATGAAATGGAATGAACAGTGATCAGAACTGCTTGTTAGTTTTTATTCCGAGAAAACTATCGACTGTTTCAAAATTTCGTATGAGACTCTTTTTCTCCAGAATTGAATGGAAAACCATAAGAGAATTTTTTTTTCCGAAAATCTATCCCACGAAAACAATTTCCGAAGGAAAACCATAAGGGGTTGTTATTTTCAACCCCTAATAATAAAGTTATGAGATCTAAAAAAATTGTGTGAGTAACATTTACTTAGTGCTTCATATTAGGTATAGTTTTATGACTCAGTGTTTTTTATAACCCGTAAAAAAAATTAGGGAAGAGATGATGTCAGAAGGGGAGTAGTTCATGTTAGTTCATTGTTAGTTTCAAGAACCAGCTTGATCGAACCTTGTCTGCCGCTGGGCAGTCATTGAGGATATGCTCAATGGTTTCGTCCTCCTCTCGAAAGTTTAATTGGTGGTTCAGAAACATTTTGTGTAGCACTCCAGAACGAACAAGCTGTTAACACATTTAGCGTCCGTTTCCACCGAAATAGCTATGCGTTACTTTTTCTTGTGGGCCAGTCCAATGCAATGAATTTTTGTGCAGCACAATGTGCGCAACAGTGCAGCACTCAGCACTCCGGTGGAATCGCACCTTAAGAGAGCTCCGAGTCTGCAATAACCCGTGAATTCAGCCATAGGGCAGTTTAAATAAGCTCAGCCAGAGGTTGGTGTGTTTACCGGGAGGTACCGAGATTGCCCTGTGTACCTGGTGCCTGTGCTAGTAGCGCAGACCGGGACGACTGCCATGGTTGGTTCCGGGCCAATGAATGCTGAGGTTGTGACTTCCTAATTCAGTGAGGTTAGATGAGTATTCGAATACCTGCCGAATTGCGTTTGTTCGCAGCGAAATATTTGATGGCAGCGTATGTCCGTTAGGAATTTTATTGATCTTCCCTGCCAAGCAGGTGATTGGTGCATATATTAATGGCAGAACTTTCCATCTGGAACGCTATCACTAGCCCGCCCAGAGTAACACTGGAATGTTCGAACAAGAAGATTGTGATGCCCATTGTGAAAAAGATCGTAAATAATTTGGACGAATTTCATTGGTGAGATTTTGAAGTATTATTCTATTTTTTACACTTGTGTCCTAAGTCTCTTCTGTTAGGTGGTATCGAAATGAACCATTTCATGAAATCGTGTAAGTTAAGAAAAAATAATGTGAACAATTCATAGAAATCATAATATATATACTTACTCTGTAGTAAGAAATGCGGCGAAAAATTGACAGTTGTCGTTGAAGCGAATGCGCGACATTAGTTTATTTCAACTCGAACGTTGCCTAGACTTTCCTACGTTATGTTAGTCGAATTGTTTATTTGGTATAAATGAGAAATAAACATATTGCATTCGGTAAAAGAACTTATTTTTCGATTCATACAGGACTTCTTGTCGGTATTGAACACATGCATGGATGACTAATTGTGTTTATACAGGGTCTTTCACGAGGAACCTCACCCATATTTATACGGGAAACTACTGAACGTATTTTCATGAAATTCTTTGAAAGCCTAAACTACGAGATATCTAGAGGGGGAAAATCAAGAGAAATTATTTTGCTTGGTGATTTAAACGGTAGAGTTGGTAGAAGCAACAATTCACAAACTGTAGGACCATTTGGAGAAAACACAAAAAACGACAATGGAAATCGACTCATAACAGTATGCGAACAAAATGAGTTGAAAATAATGAACGGTTTTTACCAACATCGCGATGTACACAAATACACCTGGATACAAAATACAAAACAACTAAGATCCATTATCGACTACACAATTATGAAGAAAACCTCAAATTTGAGAGTGCAAGATGTAAGAGTTCATAGGGGTGCAACATGTGGTAGTGACCATCACATAGTCAGAGCGAAAATTCTCTTTGGGATAAAGGGCCAAATACTGGATCTACAAGAACAGAAGCGAGATAAAAGTTTGAAACCGGTGAGATACAACATGGACAGCCTGGAGCATGAGAGTACGTTACAACTTTATAGGAGACGACTTGATCAGAAATTAATGGGAGGATTCTCGGAGCATGCGGATGCGGATGAATATTATGAATTCATTAAAAAATGTATACACTCGGCTGCAGAGGAGGCATTGGGACATTACGAATACACAAGGAAACAAAAACCCTACTGGTGGGATCCTGATATAGAGGAAGCCATAAAAGAGAAAAAATTGAAGTACCAACAGTTCCTGAACACCAAAAAGGATACGGATAAAGAAGAGTATATTGGAATACAGGCCAAAGTTCGGAGAGAAATAACAGAGAAGAAAAATGAAGACTGGGAGAGAAAATGTAACCACATTAACACTTTTCTTGGCGGAAGAAGAAGTACAGAAAGCTGGAGATTATTGAAACAATTAAGACAAAATCAAGATAAAGACATCATAGCTACTAACCCAATGAGCAAATGGGAATCATATTTTGGAAGCCTACAAACTGAAAATAGACAACAATTCAAATCGAACAATGAAATATCACAACAAATAACTATTACCGCATCTCCAATAAGATTGAGCTTCCAGGAGGTGAAGGAAGCATGTAAACAACTGAAAAATGGAAAATCATCCGGACCGGGAGATATACCAGGAGAATTAATAAAACATGGAACAAGAGACTTATTTAGACACCTACAAAAATTGTTTCAGATGTGTGTTAATGGCGCTGAGATCCCGAACGACTGGAAAACGGCATACATGTCTACAATCTTCAAAAAAGGAAAACGTGATGACTGTTCAAATTACAGAGGCCTGGCAGTTACAAGCACTCTGAGCCGAGTGTATGGAAAAATATTGAAGAGGAGAATTGAAAGCGAGTATCAGGAGATGGAAATGGAAGAGCAAGCGGGTTTTAGAGCGGGAAGATCGACCGTAGACTATCTTTTTACGCTGACCCAGATAATAGAAAAGAAAACGGCAAAAGACCAGGAATTATATTTATTATTTGTGGACCTCCAAAAGGCCTACGACAGTATACCCTTGACAAAATTATGGGATGCGCTGGAAGAAACTAACTCAAACGTTAACTTGATAAGAGCCATCAAGAATCTTTATAAGAACTCCACTGCCAGAGTCAAGATAAAGAATACACTCTCAAATTATATACACATCACAAAAGGACTACGACAGGGATGTTGCCTCTCCCCAGTGCTCTTCAAGATATATCTTCAAAAGGCCTTACAATTGTGGAGAAAGAAATGTGGAGCAATGGGAATCCCCCTAAATGACGAGAAAACCCTATACACATTGTTTTTTGCGGACGACCAAATACTACTAGCCCAAGACCAACAAGACCTCGAGTACATGACAAGAAAACTCATCGAAGAGTATGAGAAATGGGGGCTAGAACTTAATATTGCGAAAACCCAAAGAATGAGCATAGGAGGAACTAGAGAAGATGTCGTACTGAAAGATGGACGAGTAATTAAAGTTTGTGAGGAATATAAGTACCTAGGATTGAAAATAACTAGAGATGGATTGATGGATGAGGGGATAAAGGAACGGGTAATTCTGGGCAGGAATATCAATGTTGAATGGAGTTTTATGGGATCAAAGAATATCCAAAGACAACAAAAAGAGAATATATAATACCATTGTAAGAAGTATGATAACCTATGGAAGTGAAGTTTGGCGGTTGAAAAAAAGAATGGAGAATGTACTGTTGGCGACCGAGATGGATTTTTGGAGGAGGGCAGCAGGAAGATCTAGGACTGAAAGGATAAGGAATGAAAGAATAAGAGACATCATGGGTATAAAACACACAATTGTGGACGACATCAGAACAAAACAATTGGTATGGTTTGGGCATGTCCAACGAATGCCAGAAGACAGAATACCCAAACAGACATTGCTGTGGAAACCACTAGGGAGAAATAGAAGAGGTAGACCAAGGCTGAGCTGGAGAGAGGGAATTGACAGAGAACTAAGAGATAGAGACATACCTGAGGATTTGTGGACGAATAGAGAGGAGTGGAGATTGGGTGTCGGAAAACGACGTAGAACGTTTTGAGCCGGCTTACATATATATTTTCATGAAATTCAGCACTTATAAGTATTTCACGATGCTGATGAAATCTAAAATATTTTCAAAGCATGAGCACCTCCGGTTTTTCTGGAAATGCCGTCAACTTCCGTTTTTCAAATTAGAACACCATTTTTTTATTGCAGAAATAGATTCCTTAGAAAATTTCAAGTTATTTTGATGTAACATTTTTCAGTTTTGGTTGGAAAATTCTCTCTGAGCGGGAAAATTCGAAAAAAAAATCGATAATAGAGCTCCGCTGAAACAAGAATAACTTCGAGGTTTTTGGATGGAAATTTTCATTTTTGGGATTTTCCAAGATGTGAGATTGATGTATCCACTTTAAGAATCGAAATCGCGATTCATGATACAGGGGGTGATAAAATCGCTTTCAAAGTTAGGGATGACAAAATCGTGAAAAATCAATTTTTTCAAATTAGAACCCCATTTTTTTATGGCAGATATTGAATCTACGTTAAAAAATAATGTGAGTGTATGCATCACACCCTTGCCCTAAAATGGATATTTTCTGAGTTATTCACAAAAAACTGTTTTTCGTCTTGAATTTTCAGCTATTTCTTTTCCCTTCACGCCAAAAAGATGAAATATTCAGGAACTGTTATTTGAACCATGCTGTAGATTTTTCACCCCTTCTTGAAACCGACTTCAAGTTACTATTAGGAGAACCATGGCAAACTCTCGCAGTTATAACTAGAGAAGATGCTCAAAGTTTTCACCGTTAATTTCTAGACATTTATTTATACGTCTCAGGAATGCGTCGTGCGTTGCTCTTCTTATTTCATCGGGAGGAAGAGAACTGCAAAAGTGTTTAAAAACCAAATTGAGTTTCAAAACTATGAATCTAAAAATCTAAACAAACCTGAACGCATTTCTGACTCGTTCTATGCAGTCCTCTTTATCAGTCAGGGGAATTGAGTAGACAATATTTTTTATCCTACCCCAAACATAATAGTCTAAAGGAGTTAAATCGGGAGAACGTGGTGGCCAAAGATGTGGACCATTGTTCGCCAACCATCGATCTTCAAATAGCCTGTAGAGGATATTTGACACATTGAGTGAATTGTGTGGAGGCGCGCCATCTTGTTGATACCATAAGTCATTATGGTTCTGTACTAGCGGCTCAATTATTTGAGTCAATATGTCAGAATATCTATCTCCTAAGAGAGAACATTCTTTAAATAATGCAAACATGTGTAGTGTTCTATCTTACCAGTTAAAGTCCCATCATAAATGTGAACATCGAGAATTGCATTATTTTTGATGGCGCAAAAAACATTGAAACTCCAGGTCTCTTGAAAGTTCCATTGTCTGAAGTGGTGGTTGTTCTCTTCATCCCAATAATGACTGTTATGCCTATTGAAAGAACCATTCTTTGTGAATTTAGATTCATCTGTCCAAATTATACAGTCCAAAAAGTTTTCATTCTCTTGAAATCGAATCATCATAGCTACGCAAAACTCTGTTCCCCTGACGAAATCAGTTTCCTTCAAATGCTGTACCCTATTGAATTTGTATGGGTGCATTTTAGGTTTTTTTAATATTCTCCAAACACTCGATTGAGATAATCCCAGATCAATCTCGGCATCTTTGAGAGAATTTTGAGGATTCACACGAAAATATGCAAGAACTGTAATTTCGTTGTTCTCATCTTCTACTACACTTTTTTCTCTGTGTATAGTTTTCTTAACGAAAGATCCGACATTTCTCAAGTTTGTCATGGTTCTGTTAATGGTATCTCTCGTTGGTCTGGGTCGGTCAGGAAACCTCTCAATGAACAGTCGAATCGTTCTATCTACAACTTTATTACATTCTCCATGAAGTAGAATGAGATTTAAATAATCTTCATTGGTAAAATTAGGCATGGTGATCGATTTTATAACTTAATACGAATTATCACCAAATTAATAGTAAAGACAAAATGCTACTGAATAAAGAGGAATTTGGCAGATGTAATTAATGATATCTATCATTAAAGAAAAAGAATGTAAAACATGGTAAGTTTTTGCATATGGTTCATAAGGAATTATTTATTTATCACTGGAGAGAAAACCGATGGCCGATTAGTTGAAATAAAGAGGTTTCCGATACAAATTCGAATCAAAATTCGCCATCTATTTAGGAACAACCTGTAACTTTTTTCTCTTGCATATTAGGGTAGTAAAATCTAAAACATGGGTTAAGTAACAGTTCCTGAAAATTTCATCTTTTTGGCGTGAAGGGAAAAGAAATAGCTGAAAGACGAAAAACAGTTTTTTGTGAATAACTCAGAAAATATCCACTTTAGGGCAAGGGTGTGATGCATACACTCACATTATTTTTTAACGTAGATTCAATATCTGCCATAAAAAAATGGGGTTCTAATTTGAAAAAATTGATTTTTCACGATTTTGTCATCCCTAACTTTGAAAGCGATTTTTTCACCCCCTGTATCATGAATCGCGATTTCGATTTTTAAAGTGGATACATCAATCTTACATCTTGAAAAATCCCAAAAATGAAAATTTTCCATCCAGAAACCTCGAAGTTATTCTTGTTTCAGCGGAGCTCTATTTTCGATTTTTTTTTCGAATTTTCCCGCTCACAGAGAATTTTCCAACCAAAACTGAAAAATGTTATATCAAAATATGTAACTTGAAATTTTCTAAGGAATCTATTTCTGCAATAAAAAAATGGTGTTCTAATTCGAAAAACGGAAGTTGACGTCATTTCCGGAAAAACCGGAGGTGCTCATGCCTTGAAAATATTTTAGATTTCATCAGCATCGTGAAATACTTATAAGTGCTGAATTTCAAGAAAATACGTTCAGTAGTTTCCCGTATAAATATGGGTGAGGTTCCTCGTGAAAGACCCTGTATATGCTTTGTTAGAAAAACAGTACATACAATGATGTTGCAGGTTTCAATGAAAATATATCGGGATCTCGAAGGTACCTAACGTTGTTATAAGTCCAAATCTAAATTTGACGATAGAGGTATTATTGAGTATTCATTGATTGTTTGACCAAACCGTGAATTGGCTGAGGATTGGAGTTTTATAGCGGATTCCATGGTAACAACTGGTGCTTACTTAATATTTGGAACTCACAACAGAAATTCCAGAAGATCTGGACTGAATATCACCAATGCAATTCGATATTATCGCAGATTCGATTAGATGAACAGGCATTGAGTGCATATCATAAACTCCGTGCAACAATTTTGAAATATCCTGATCTAGTGCAATACTACTATATACCGTCAATGGAATTCGCTATCAGTGGAACTCGATAATTCATTCAAGTTTTGAATTTTTTGTTTGCATTTATTATTTTTAATGATAGACAAGTACATTTCAGAAAATGTGACTTAAAACTTCTTACCTCCGATCAGATCGTGCAACAGTGAGAAATCAAATGACTGAAAGAAAACGCGTTGTTGTCCGACATACCTTCGTTACATGAATTGTCCCCTCTTCATAAGATTCGATCGACAGAATATTCAGAAACTCTGCAACGTTCTACTAGAAAATAAACTAATGATGCGCATTCGTATTAACGACCACTGTCAATTTTTCGCCGCATTTCTTACTACTGGATGAGCATTCTAGAGTAATAATATAATTACATAATCCTAACCCTTATTAACTTAAATTAGACTTTTGTTTGTTACTCATTTGAATCTACATATAGCCATACCATATTAATATTACGCAATAGTGCACCTGCATCCTTATCTCTTTTAAGATAACCCTATGTTATAAATATCAATTCATTCAGGATGCAAGAGGAGAATTAATTCAGAAGTCAATCAGTCTCATTACATAGAGTAGTCTCTAGTCACTGTTGTAAATTTCCAAAAATAAAGTTTGTGTTTTTAAAAACGGAATTTTCATCGTAAAAAATATAATTGGCGACGAGGATGGGATTGTGCCGATTTGTGTGAAAAGCAGAAAACCTGGAATTGTGCCTGAGAAGCCGAGAATCCAGAGCGTCCACAATTGTCAGTTTCAACTGTCCAGCACAACCAAAGAACAAGGTGAAACCCCGTAGGAGTTCGATTGATCGAGTAGCGCCCTTCGACGACTTCAAAAGACAACTTTAAGGAATACAACGTGGTGAGCAAGTCCTGAATTTTTTCCCCCAGTCTAATAACCTGGCCCAAAGTTATCATTCTTTTTCCCAGTTTTGAGCGTAAAACCGGTACCAAAGTTTTTTCTAGGTTTCTTCTAAAAAACCGATTATCAAAGTTTTTCCTAGGTTTTTCTTCATTAAAACCGATTTCAAAGAGTTTTTTCTAGGTTTCTTTCAAAAAACCGATAATAACGTGAATTTTCTAATATTGAATAATTATTTAAAATAACGAAATCTCAAGATTACTTCAATTAAGCATTTTTCCTTCAAAAAGAATAAAAAAGTAAATAAATTTAAAATGGCTACGGAAAGAATAGATTTGTCTATTGCAGAAAAATTTGGCATGCTATTACCTCAATTTTCAGGTATAGAAAATGAGCTGCATTCGTTCATTCAAAATGCTGAAGATTATTTAATGATGTTCGCTAATGAGAATCAAATTGTTAAAAATTATTGCTTTGCTGTCGTAAAATCGAAATTAATTGATAGAGCTCGTGCTGAAGTATTAACTTCCGATATTCCGAATAATTGGGAACTTCTCAAACAATTTCTCTATACTAAATTTGGAGATCTTATCAACCTAGACGTATTAATCCACCAGTTACAATTTTTAAATAAAAAGCCACATGAAGATTTATTGAATTTTATAAAACGCATAATTGCTCTAAAAATACGAATTAATTATCGAATTGATGCAGACCCAATGACTGATCCAGAAAAATTATTGTATAAAACGAATATTCTAAAAATTTGCAAAACAGTGCTAATTTCAAATTCACCCTCCGAATTAAGAACGCATTTGATTATGCATAATGACTATAGCTTTGATGATACTGTAAATGCTGTAAAAGATTATATTTCTAATTTAGAACAATATGAATTACTCGATAGAAGCAGACGGAATAAGCCTCAACCAATTAAGAATAACTATTCTAATAATTTTAACCAAAATAATCGAAAAATGAATTTTACACATTTCAATCGCCCAGCAAATAATTATAATCGTCCTGCTAATAATTTCAATCATTTTAATCATTCTAATCAAAATAATCAAAGAAATACGCAATTTCCTTCGCAACCGATACACTTTAATCAACGTCCAGTAAAATATAATTATCCGACAAATCAGCAAGTATTTGGAAATCGATATAATAATCAAAATGTTTTTAAACCAAATCCTAATTATCGAAATAATAGTCCTCCAGAAAGAATGTCCATTCAAAGTAGAAATTATCCTCAAAAACGTCCAAATTATTCTTCACAATATGATGTAAATCCTCAAAGAAGATTCGTAAATGAGAATCCTAAACCTAATTTTACGTTTGAAGAATTAACTCATGTACAATCTACTTCTAAAGATCCTGATCGTTATCCTAGTAATGAAAATTTTCACGAAACGCCTCAAGAAGAGCCATTGACTTAAATAATTCATTAGATCACTCTAATCAATTACCTTATATTGAATTTTCAAATCCAAAATGTAAATTATTAATTGATAGCGGATGTTCAGTTTGTTTGATAGATCCAAAATTTGCATACAATAATTTCCCTAAGAATATTTTCAAAGAATCGACTACATTAACTGCTTGTTTCAGAAAGCAAACTTCTGATGAAAAAGTTTTACTACCATTATTTTCAGAATTTAGAACAGATGATTTTCATCCTTTTATTTTGTATAAATTTCATAAAAATTATGATGGTTTAATTGGTGCAGATTTCTTGAATAAATATGGACTTAACTTAGATTTCAAAAATCAAATTATTTTTAATGATAATTGTCAAATACCTTTTCACTACCAACAAGTTTTTCAGAATCAAACGGAGATTCCAATCGATTTAAGTCATTTAGAATCGAAATTAAATAGTCAATTAATGAAAATACTTCAAACAAATGAAGAAGTACTTCAACTCCCTGGTCAACCCCTTAATTTTTCAAACAGAGTAAAACATAAAATTCGTACGACTGATGATGTTCCAGTTCATTGTAAAATTTATAGATATCCTGAAATTCATCGCGAAGAAGTGAAAAGTCAAATTAAAGACATGTTAGATAAAAAGATTATTCGACCGAGTATTTCCCCATGGTCTTTTCCAGTTGTTATTGTTCCAAAGAAAAAAGACTTATCAGGTAAAACAAAATGGCGTATGGCAATTGATTATAGAAAATTAAACGATAAAACAATTGACGATAAATATCCTCTACCTCAAATTGAAAGCATATTGGACAAATTAGGAAATAAAAAATATTTTACCGTACTTGATTTAGCGTCCGGATTTCATCAAATAGAAGTTGATGAAGATTCAATTGAAAAAACAGCTTTTACTGTTTAAGATGGTCACTACGAATTTTTAAGAATGCCTTTCGGTTTAAAAAATGCTCCGGCATCTTTTCAGCGATTAATGAATGACGTTTTGAAAAAATATATTGGAAAAATATGCTATATTTACATGGATGATGTTATTATATTTTCTGATACACCCGAACAACACTTAGCTGACATTCATACTATTCTTGAAGCTTTAAAGAAAGATAATTTGAAAATACAATTAGACAAATGTCATTTTTTCAAAAATGAAATTGAATTCTTACGACATAACATTACCCCTGAAGGAATTAAACCCAATCCAAATAAATTAAAAGCGGTTAAGCATTTCCCTATTCCCAGAACACAAAAAGAAATTAAGTCATTTCTTGGTTTAGTTGGTTATTATAGAAAATTCATTCCTAATTTCGCGAAAATTACGAAACCATTAACGGCATGTTTGAAAAAAGACGCAAAAATTAATGTTATAGATCCGAAATATATTGAAGCCTTTGAAGTATGCAAAAGAAATTTATTGAATCACCCTATATTGCGATATCCGAATTTCAATGAGCCCTTTGTGCTTAGTACCGACGCATCAGGTTTTGCAATTGGAAGTATTTTATCTCAAGGTAATCCTCCGAATGACCTACCAATAGCTTATGCAAGTAGAACATTGAACCCTGCAGAAACGAGATATAGTACAATTGAAAAAGAACTCCTCGCAATAGTTTGGTCATGTAAGCACTTTAGACCCTATCTATACGGAAGAAAATTTACGATATACACGGATCATAAACCTTTGACATGGTTATTCTCTTTAAAGGAACCAAATTCACCGAAGTATGAAACAGTTTTTAAAGCGTTAATAGATTTACGGAAATTATGTGAAAATAATAATGAGAAATATTTAGCGTTACCACGAATTGCGTGTGGTTTAGACCAATTGGAATGGTCTATAATATTCAAAATGATACAATTTATTTTTATGCATTCAAATATAAATATAATGATATATAATATTCGAAGTAAAAAGAAAAAGGAAATAAATAATAAAAATATTGATTTTAATGGTATTGAATATGAAGAATTTATGAAATTGATTAAAGAAGCTACTTATGAAGAAGTAGATGAAGACGAATTAGCGTCAATGATTAATCAAGTTACTGAAGAGGAACTAGATGAATGTTTAGAGCTCTTGAATGCTCATGATAAAAATACTAATAATCCTAATCAGAATATTAATAATGATAATAATGAAGGAACTCACTTAAATGAAAATTATAATAATGATGATAATAATGAAGATAATATTGAAGATGATTTGAATCAAGATAATAATATTGAAAATGATGAAAATGATGATTTCACTGTCCATAGTAACGTAGAGAATCCAATTTTAGAGTTACCATATACGGAACGATGTTTAAATGCATATCCTTTGCAAATAATATTCAAAATAGCATCAAATTATAACGTTACCAAAACGAAGTTATTTGGAGATAAAATAAGATTTCGTGTTTTGATAAATTCCATTGATAATGATTTATTTAAATTCATTAAAGAATATGTTCGTCCTGAAAAACCTTACACGATATATTTTCAATCCGAAGAGTTAGAAGAATCCCTTATTAGAATCCTACAAGATAAATTTGATTATAAAACTATTAAATTTAAAATTTCTAAAATATTTGTTGAAGATGTTGAAGATAAAGAAGAACAAATTTTACGAATCCAACAATATCATGAAACCAAAACTAGACATCGTGGTGTAAGCGAAAATTTAATTAGTTTACGACGAAAATATTATTGGCCTAATATGAATAAAGATGTGCGAAATTATATTAACTCATGCGAAATATGTCAAAAAAGTAAATACGAAAGAACTCCTATACAACTTCAATTCAAACCTAACCCTATAGGATCGAAACCCTTTACACATGTTTATTGTGATACCATAAGATTTGGTCAAACCTATTGTTTAAGTATAGTAGATTCATTTTCAAGATTAGGACAATGTTATCCTTTAATTCAGAAAACAGGAACGGAAGTAATTGACAAATTAATAATGTATTTTAGTCATTATGGTGTACCCTCTAAAATCACGTGTGACAACGGATTAGAATTTAAAAATAGTGTCGTTCAAGATTTTTGTAAAGTACATAAAATCGAAATTCATTATATCACAAATTACAATCCAAATTCTAATGCAATTGTGGAAAGATTTCATTCAACACTTATTGAGCAATTACGTACTATAGATGATAAAAATTCTACTTTTCAAAATAAATTAGCTCTTGCTTTATTAAGTTATAATAATTCTAATCATTCGAGTCTAGAAATGACTCCAATGCAAATAATCAAAGCTGATTTAAATTATTCATTACCCATTGAAAAAACTCATAATGAACAAATACAAGATTATGTTGAAAATTATGTGGAAAATCTCAATGATATTTCGAAAGAGTTAGAAAAAAGAAAGTATAAAAGTATTAATCGTTTGGAAAACATAAATCAGAAAAGGTCCGCCGAAGAAGACCATCCATTAAATGATAATCCCACTTATATTAAAAATCCTATCACCAGAAAACTAGATCCGGTCTTTAAAAAGATAGATGCTCGAGAAATTGATTCACATCGTATTCAAGATAAAAAGAATAAGCATATTTATCATAAAAGAATTCTTAAACAACGAAAGAAAAAATAGTTTATTTTGTTTCAGACATAATGCTCCTGAAAACGAGCTTCCTTCTTATATTATGCGAAATGATAATTTTGATCACTCCCTTTGAAATAATTCCAATAGAAAATAATATTTTGCCTATTTTGCTAGGAAAGGCTTATGTTACAAGAAAGAATTTGCAATTAATCTATCATATTGATTTAAAAAAGATACAAGATATAATTTTTAAATATCAAGTGGAAATTGAAGCATCAACAGTTGGGTTTTGCAGCTACAGCTAATTACGAGTATTTATTACATTCTAATGAAATTAATACTAATACATTCGAGGAACTTTTAAATGAAAAAACTAGAATTAAGAGAGGATTAATTAACCTTGGTGGCAAGATTTCTAAAATACTATTTGGAACATTAGATTCTGATGATGAAGAACTTTATAGAACTTATTTTAATAGCATAGAGAAAAATGAGAAGACACTCATGAAGAATCAAAAACAGATCGCGACTATTGTAAATGACCTTAAAGATAAATATAATGATAAATTTAAAAAATTGAATGATAATCTTAAATTACTGCAAATTGTGCCAGCATTGAGGGATGTTCAACAAATGCATCTCATGACATTTGAAATCAAAGACATAAAGAATACATTAGATGAAATTCAAACAGCAGTTAGTTTTGCCAGATTACATCTCTTACATGAATCTATTCTACCGTACACAAAATTCGTAGAATTAGTCAAAAAGGTCACTATTATTCCAATGCATCACATAAAAGATTATTATCAATTGTGTCATACAAAAGTTATTTTCAAAGACAAGATCTTACTATTTCTAATATCAATTCCAACAATTTATGAAGATAGTTTTGATTTACATAAATTTTACTATTTGCCTCAAAACAATCTTACCCTTCCCTTTACCTATCCTTATTTGCTCTCACAAGAAGAGACATTAAAATGGTCAACAAGTGAATGTCATCCAGTCGAAGATGATTTCCTCTGCGATCAAGACTCATTATCCAAGCCTCCAATATGTATGGAAAATATCTTGAAAACCCACTTCGAAAATTGTACAAGACGAAAAATGGTTCCTACGTCAAACCTCAAATTATTAGAAGATGGAAATATCCTCTCCGTGGAAAACACAAAAATTAAAGAAGATTGCCCTCATCAAACAACATGGCATTTTGTTCCTCCAATCGCTATCATACGCACAAGTTGTGTCGTCAGTAATGGTCAAAAAGAAATTTCCCCAACTGCAGTTATTAGTGAAGAAAAATTCATCGTTTTACCCAAGATGGTATCCAAACACAAATACTCCAAGAGAGAAGATGCTACAGAGGATGAAGAAATCCCAGATATCCATTTAGAAGAGTTGGAAGGATGGAACTTCCAAAATAATAATCATACATTTTTAATAATCTTAATATTGATAATTTTAGCAATAATTGCATTTTTAGCCTTTAAATATTTCAATAATCATTTTAATTGTAAAGCTACTCCTTTGGGAGATACCTTTATCCAAGGTGGGGAGGAATTACATAATCCTAACCCTTATTAACTTAAATTAGACTTTTGTTTGTTACTCATTTGAATCTACATATAGCCATACCATATTAATATTACGCAATAGTGCACCTGCATCCTTATCTCTTTTAAGATAACCCTATGTTATAAATATCAATTCATTCAGGATGCAAGAGGAGAATTAATTCAGAAGTCAATCAGTCTCATTACATAGAGTAGTCTCTAGTCACTGTTGTAAATTTCCAAAAATAAAGTTTGTGTTTTTAAAAACGGAATTTTCATCGTAAAAAATATAATTATATATAATATGATTTCTATGGAACAATTCGGCAATTCTAACTTTCCATTTTCATTACCACGTAAATATCGAACGAGCCAATATCCTAAACGAAACCACATGGTCGAATCAGGAGATAAGTTTTTTTCCACTGCTTGGAGATAATTCAGCTAACAAACGGTATAGGGTCGGGTCGTATTAGGATCTATTTCAGTAATCATTTTCAATTTCTTTTTCAACTTTGTCATTTTGAAAGTTTTGTATAGGTAATTTTTGGTGAAACGCTTCATTTTGACCAGTTTTACCTTCTATTGAAAAAAAGCCTCGCCTTCGATTACACCCTGTATTGGATGGGAATCATGTTTTTGATTTATTGCTTATTCCACTTCACTCAGTTTCAGGTTAAATAAAGTGTGATTAAGTTGCAATGATGTAATTTTTGATTTATTTTCAGGTGATCTTTGTATGGCACCCGACAAATTCATCGAAGATCGGGGATATACCGAACTTTCCAAAGAAATATTGAGATACTATACAATATGTGAGAGAGCCAGAGCTAACCCATTCACTCAGCGACTGCGGGAGGCCAAAACAGCCATTGAGAACGTGAGAACGAACCTTCAGAAACTGAGACTACCCGCAACCTATTTATTTCCCAAAAAGGGACTGGATACCAAATTCAGTTCTTTAAAAAATGAAATAAACTCAGCAGACGGCCTAGTCACCACCATTACAGCATTAGTTGATTGTCGCACATTCCACACACATTTTCTACGGGGGGCGAAAGCCATGTGTAATGTTGGGCTCACAGGTTTAAGCATGATGTTGATATCAGCTCTAATAGCTGGATTTCTGTTAACTGTACTCGTGTGGGTTGACTCCCACACTTGGATCTACATCAGGAAAAAGTGAGTATTCATTTTTGCGGTCAATTACAATTTAGGGGTAAGCAAAAGAATTAAAAAAAATATGACAATAAGTTGATTGTCGGCCATTTCACACGCATTTTCTACAGAGGGCGAAAGTCATGTATAATGTTGGGCTTACAGGTTTAAGCATGATGTTGATATCAGCTTTAATAGCTGTATTTCTGTTGACATGAAACTTTTACAGTAAGGTCCCTATGAAGTAGGCTTGCTAAGTGCCGACAAGCCTCAGGGCAACGCATAATTCGAATTTCTTTCTGATTTTGGAAGATAATTATTTGTCTTGATTTCTACAAAAAAATTCGAAATGGGCGCCACAGATTCCTTTTCAATTTAGTTTTGTTTCAAATTACATAGTAACTGTACCGCAAAAACAGATGGTGCTGAAGCGTTTTTTTTTTTACATTCAGTCACTCTCACAAGACAGTGGAGACAATTGGAAATTTTGCATTAACCTGACAGAAGGACAGATTATAATAATCTGAATGCGGATTGGGTCACTTCATGTGGCCAAATCCGCCATGATATGGTAAAACGATGAAAAACGAAACTATAATTGTCGCCACTGTCTTGTCAGAGTCATTGTATTTTTTAGATGAAGTGACTCTTACAAGACAGTGGCGACAATTGTGGTCTTGTTTTTTATTGTTTGGCAGTAACATGGCGGATTTGGCCACGTTTCCAATTGTCGCCACTGCTTTGTCAGAAACACTGTATTTTTTGGGTGGGCTATATCTATTCTCTGTTCAATTAGTCTATGATTCAGCAAACTATAATAGTTATTCATACAACAAGTGGGTTTAATGAATGTTTATTCATGAGAAGCAAGTTTAATACACGAGCCCGAAGGGCGAATAGGTTTATTTCTTCGAATGAATGAACATTTATAACACATGTGTTGTATACACAATTTCATTCCATTTTGATTAGGATTCAAATGATAACACTTTCCAGAGAATTATATAATTCTCATTTCATTGCATCATGAAATGGCACGAAAGGTGTCGGTTCGATTGATTGTTGCCTGGGCTTTATTCGCCATGGCAACAAGAGCAAGATGGCGTTTATCCAGTCATGTTCATCTTATTCTATTCCACTTGTGAGTAAAAAAAAAAAATTATTTCACTGAATGGATAATCGTCAACTTACCCAAAAGGGTAAGTTGCATAGCTACAAAGCTATGGGTTGAATAACGTCGTCTTTGAGCCTCAAAATGGAATAAAACGAGTTTAATAGGCAGGACGAGATATCCACTTTTTCGGGCTGATTTTCCATAAAAACCATAATGAATTTAATTTGAACCGAGGCCAAAAACACTATAGTGTTTTTCTCTCTGTTTGTGAATGAGTTGATCAGTGCTACCCTCACTTTGGTCAAATGGGCGACTGACGTTGATTTGTTTATATTTACGTTTGGTGAGCGTCAAAAATTTAGAGCTTTTTCTTTCTTATTTCCGATCTGGCTCCTGGCTCGAGAGAATTCGCTAAGGCGCTGGTCTCCCCGAACACCCGCTGCCCGCGACCGACGACGTACGCGGACCCGCCGCCGTCAACGTGTGAATGCTATATTCGGAAAACTACGGGCACGGTCTGCCTGAAACGTCGCGTGCGACGTTCAGCCGCGGCTGGCGAAGGTCACACGTCGCACGCGCCGGTTGGATTGATTCAATAGCATAGTGACGGGTGGACGTCAGAGGGAAAAATGAGTTCTTCTAATAAGAAAAAGTACGAAATGCTGATTCAGTTAATAGAATGTTATCTTGCACTATACATGCCTCACATAGTGACTATAAAAGTAATGTACTCAAGCATAATGATTTTTAGAGGGTGAAATAGGCCGTGGGCATCTAATGGTTGGAGGTTTTGTGATTTCATGTTCAATTGAACTTAAACTTCTTGGGGAAGTCGAGAAAATTCATTAAATTTTGTATCATTGCACTTAATACAGTTATCCAAACCGTAAAAAGTGCCTTCCTTTTTCCTTTTCTGGAACATTGTATCCGTTTTTTGCCTCTTTGTTGACAAAGCCAATAGTTCATCGTCTTCTTCCCCAAAAATCAAACGAGTAAGTAATTCTACTCGAATTCTACATTCATCTTGAAACACACTACATAGTAGCCTAGTGTTGCAGCGCGCATGTAGAATGCGAAAGGTATTTCAGAGAGACCATGCGCCCGTTGTCAGCGACCGCCAGCGTTCCCGTATGACGTCAGCCGCACGTCGTCGGTAGCGGGCAGCGGGTGAGGGAGACCAGCGCCTAAGCACGCTCTGGTTATTCGTCTTCGCGGACCCAATTGGCAGTGGTTCGCTCATCGATAGCGATTTCTCAACCCTTTAAATCACCTGATTTTCCTCTCTTACCACTGGATACTTATGAAATTAGTACAAACCGATTGTTTGTTTCAGGAAAGACTACCAGGACCATAATGAGACTGACCCATTTCTGCCTACAGCACAAGCCAGCCAGGCAGTTGCAGCTCGCACTCTACAACGGAGCCAAGGGTCGTCTTATCCCCCAGACACTCCTCCCCCCAGCTACTCATCCGCCTTGATGTATAACAGGGTGCATGCATCTGCCCCTCCCTTGCATGATGCTCAAAATCCACTGTACTTGTCTTAATTTTTATATTATTCCTTTTTTATTTCGAACATTTGCCGGAAATTTCCTCAAGTATTTACTGTCGGAAGAAGTCAACTTTTTGTTGTTTGAACATTTGGTTCGACTTGGATTGAATGAAGTAAATTTACAACAGTAGATCCCCTTGAATTCTCTTGAAGAAATTTCAGTTATTTTTAATTTCCGTCTTTCTCTGTGAATGAATTTATATTCCATCGAATTCAACAGTCGAAATTAGCTACAACCAAGTGGTTGTTGGTCCATTAATTGTCTACGTAGATTGTTTCAATTATATCCTCCAATCATTTGGTATACCTTGCTGTACAACTGACAAGATATCATCTTCACATGAAACGAATCAAATTACGTTTTTTACTACATGGATTGAACCTCCTTGTGTTTATTTATGTTTCCGTAATTCTTCTTAATCCTATATACAGAGTGTTTTCAAAGGTAATTATTTCTTCACTGAAGGTAGAACTCATAAAAATAAACCATTTCACCAGAATCGCCCACATGAAATACACTGTGCAAAAAAATTAACGCACATTCTGAAAATCTCAATTTTAATGAAAGTTAACTCTACATTGACTTTATAACTTATTTTTTATGTTCTCTCGGGAAGGTTTTGGTCAAAACAAGATACATTAAATGGAAGAAAAATTCAGGATTTCACCGAATTTTATGTGAAAGAAGAGGAATGAACAATTCTAGAAATACTGAAATGCTGATAAGTGATTTAATACTTGGTATTTCCACCCCTTGCGTTAATTACAGCTCGGCAACGACGGTTCATACTCAAAATGAGTGATCTTAAAATGTTCTGATCCAATCCTTCCCAGATTTCTCCGAGTTGGATTCCTTAGTCATTGAGAGTAGCTGGATGATTTTCTGAATTTCTGAGCCTTGTATTGAGGTTGTCCCAAACCTGCTCAATCGGATTGAGATCTGGACTTCTTGCTGGCCATTCCATTCGAGAGACTTCAACCGCTTCAAGGTACTACTGAACGATGCGCGCACGATGGGGTCTGGCATGATCGTCCATAAAAATGAAATTTTCACCAATGTATGGGGCAAATGGCACTACATGCTTTTCAAGAATGTTCCTTATATACTTATCAGCATTCATAGCTCCATTATCAACGACCACTAGGTCTGTGCGAGCAGTCAAAGATATTCCACCCCATACCATAACCGATCCTCCCCCGAAACCAGTAGTATTCAGGAAATTGCACTGAGCATATCTTTCATGTGGACGTCTGTATACCAGGAAACGTCGATCACTATGGTAGAGGCAGAATCTAGACTCATCTGTGAAGAGAACTCTTTCCCAATTGGCCTCTTCCCAATGGATATGCTCTCTCGCAAAATCCAAACGCGCCCTTCGATGAGCTGGGGTAAAAGCTGGGCCTCTTGCCGCGACACGAGGCCTTAAATCATATTCCCAATCGGCCTCTTCCCAATGGATATGCTCTCTCGTAAAATCCAAAATCTCTGAGGCGATTTCTTATTGTCTGAGTGCTAATTTGCACCTCATCAGTTTGCTCAAGCTGAATTTGAAGGAGGCGAGCGGTTGCAAACCGTTGTCGAAGAACGAAGAAACTCTCAAGTAACGTTCTTGAATGGCAGTTGTCACCCGTGGTCTACCCTGTCCTGGTCTTCAGACATTCATACCTGTCTCCCTGAATCGCTGCAACATTCTGGACACACTTGTATGGGGAAACTCCAAACCTTTCTGCAATTTTTGTGTATGCCCACCCTTCTTCTCGCAAAACTACCGCTTGGGCACATTCCTCTTGGGTCAAATTGCGTGTTTCGCGTTGCATAGCGATCGAGTGTAGAAAATCAAACGAAAGAAAAACTATTGATCACTAGAATTTATCGAGAACAACTGATTTTAGAATGGAGCCAATACATTCAAAATCTGATATCATCTTTTTTTTCCTGCTGGGAAAAAAAACATCTGTATTGAAGAAAACCGTTGAAAGTGGATACATATGCATGCATAATTCTGATAAAAATAATTATCATTGAGAACACCTTCAGTTGTAGAATAAATTTGAGATTTCCATAATGTGCGTTAATTTTTTTACGCAGTGTATTTGAGAAGGCGGAGTTACTAGGCATTCATATCCAATGGATTCACACACCGACCGCCTGAAATGGTATGAATCATTAGTTCATTACACTGAATTGAATCCAGTAGTGAACACTACTTTTGGCTCCAAATTTATCGAAAGATGCCTCTAACAACCAAAAAATGTTTGAGGTCATTTGGAACTTCCTTTGTAGTGAAATGTGAAGAATTGTGGTACGGTATTGAAAATGCTCTTGAAACTGATAATATTACCACCTTATTTTTGCCTCATCAGACTAAATGGTGACAACATGTACAGTTTTCATGGATAATTTAGGCCAATTTAGGTTAATTTTATACTTTATATCTAGAGTCTAAAAGACTCAACAGAAAACTGTCGGGGTAGACAGCGGACCGAAATGAAATATTTCATAAAAATCGCAGACTTTGCAAGATAATTAAAGGAATACTAATATCTTAAGGTGTCGTTAATGCAAATTCCCCGTAGGAACCTAACATGTCAATATTCCGAACGGAAACATATGGTCGATTCATACAGCTCAAATAAGATTCCATGTTTTTCTCGATGATGCATATAACACACGATCAAGGGGCGTATAACGGTCTCTTCTATCGATGATTTTTCCAACTTCGACTCCTTCTAAAACACTCTGTATTTGGTTCAATTGATAGGAGAAAATCAGCGAGCTGTAGATTCCTACATACAGAATGTCCCAAATTCTATGCTCACTGTGAGCATCTTTGGAACTATAAGATAATACAAATCAATTACCATTTCAGAGATATAGAGAGTCAAATGGGACACGCTATATTTTTCAACGCAGTTTTTTAGTCGCCAATTTAACGTAAAGCATTTCTTTACCGGTTTTTCAAAAAGTTCATCCGTTCTGATAGTTTGTTTTTCTACTCAATAATTGATATGGAACTCTTTATATACAGGGTGGGCTTTTTAAAACGAAACAGACGAGATAACGGGCGGAATAAATTTATTTCGAAAAAATGCTCGGACACGTCGATTTTTTGTTTCGAGGGGGACAACATTTAAGGTCAAATTCACAACTACATCGCTTCAACCCTTAGTGTTAGAACAACAACCCCTAAATTTTCAATGAGGAAGATGGGGTAAATTTCACCTCATTCAGAAGGTCTTCGCATCCTGAGTTCAGCATATTGGTTTTTTCTTCATTTGATTCATTGATTCTTGAAATATTGACATTTGAATTTGAAAAAACTATGGTATTGTCGTCAAGCAAGCTGTCTGAATCAAGCGAATTTATTCATTCATTTTGTAGATTTAATGAAACTCCATAACTGCCATACACCAGACATCAAAATAATGTTCATTTCTCTCATCAACAATGGAAAATAAAGAAATAATTTCAATTCTTTCTGCCAAAGAATAAACCATTTTCACCTTAATTGTTGAAGAAACTAAGAACCAATAATAATTATTTCGTTGTCTAATGTTGACAATTAACGGTTACCATCGTTAACACAGAATGAATTAGTCAAATAATTTTTGATTTCACATAGCATGGTTAGCGGAATTACTGGTACTGTACGAAATTCAAAATAGAATATCTCGAAAATGAACTAATTAAATGAGAAAAATTAATACGCTGAATTCAGCATAAAAAGGCCTTTCAAATGAGGTATCACCCACCCTATCTTTCCCATTCAAAATTTAAGGGTTGGTGTTCTAACACTAAGGGTTGAAGCGATATAGTTGTGAATTTGTGTTTGAAAGTGGTCCCCCTCGAAACAAAAATCGACGTGTCCAAGCATTTTTTCGAAATAAATTTATTCCGCCAGTTATCTCGACAGTTAAACCTGTCAGATTAAAATTTTATTAAGAATACACATAAACGGAATCGAAACTTCGATAGAAACGCGACATTGACGAACTCGAACGAGCACTAAAGCAAGTCGAATAGATATACATAATATAAGATTTATATATTAGTCAAGAATGAAGTCGAACAACTTAATATCTTTGAAACGGGTGATATTCCTGAAAAACGGGATGCTTTTCGACAAACCTGCGAAACCAAAACTGCGTTGGAATATATAGGGTGACTTATTAAAAAGAAACCGACACCCTCTATATCCTGAAATGGTAATTAATTGCTATGATCCGTTACGAGTATCACATAAAACATAAAAATTACTGAAAAAAACTATCAGAAATCTTTCGAATATCTCGAACATGAACCAAAATATGGCAAAATATTTGAAACAGTCATTTTTCAGAAACGCCCTGTAACTAGAGAACGAATCATATATCTATGATCTGCTTTCTGATATCTAATTATTTCGAAAAAATATGTTTGAGATGCTCTAAGTGAGCATCGATTTTGGGACATCCTGTACATAGACCAAAAACTTGTATGTCCCGTTTTTGGGTAAAATGACTATTACAATTTTTCGTTTTGCTCATCTTCCTGAGGTTTGAACAATTTCCAAGCTTTCAATCAATCTGTGTATGTATTATTTGGTATAAATTAGAAAATATTGATATTCTGTTTCGTTGTCAGCAATTTCTGTTACAATTTAGGCCATTAGTTTATACGCATCCGCTTAGTCTTCTTTCATTTAGATGCATTATTAGGTTTAAGGATTAATTGATATTTTTCCTCGTTTTAACGTTTCTGTCGAATCTTCTAGATTCATTCTAAAGTGGAACTTTAGTTCATTTCGACAATAGTCTCGATTCTATTTTGAAGGACAAATTTCAAATTTTATTTAGAAAAAAAATGGACTTTCGATGGTGAATAAGCTTATGATACTTATCTTTCGAATTCTGAGTGATAACTCTATTTTTGCTACTAACAATGTCCCGACTTGATGTATACCACTCGGAATATCCAGGCGGACATTTTACAAGAAATCAAATCATCTTCGCTGACCAGGTAAATTTTTTTTAACCTGCTGAAAAAAATTTTTCAATTTATTCAGCAGTTCTTAGAAGGAGTTACAAACATTTTTATTGTCACTGTCCTTATTACTATATGATTGTGTTAATTTTTTTTTTTAATTTCTCATTTATGTTATCCAAACATAGCTACATATAACATTTTTATGAATAACATACAAAAAGACGAACCATATCTCAACTGAAGCAGAAAAAATGGGGTTTTTCACTTTCCTGAGACGCTTCTTCATTCGTTTCGAGCATTTGACTATAAATCGTTGATCGCTTTCATGATGGGTTCATCCTCTGTTGGATATCTTCATTGGATTGTTTCAATGAGTATATGTTCCTCTCAAGGTCTCAAGGTTTATTAGTTTCCTTAGTTTTAGATTTGGATATGTCTTTGCCGTTTCAAATGTGTTCTGGACTTCCCTCTCTATAAATTCCGTGACGGTTTCCCATTTCAAGTCTCGATATATTTTTCTGTTCCTAACAAAGCAGGGTGCATCTATTGCGCTTTGAGTTTAATTTTCTACTTATTACACCATTTATTCATCAGACAAATTCAGACATAGCTCCCATCACGTCATGTTTGCATGAAAATTGAGGTACTTTTCAATTTTAAGGACGGTGTATATACCCCTTTTATTCTTATTATGAAGAGTTGGCTCCCCAATAGTTTCTAAAGTGTTCGTAAATCGGTACCGTATAGTATCCTTCTTCGATGGCCATTTCCAGTGGTCTCCACTGGGACTCATTGCACCTACTAGGACTTCATTCTTTCTAACTTTCTCAATAATTCCTGAAAATTTTTCACCTAGGTATCACAAAACTACCAATTTTAAAGGTACATTTTTTCTGAGAATTTTCAGTATCTATATCGAAAGTCTTCTGGTTCTTGTGTGTCGTACAATTCCTCCGCTTTGCCTTTGGTTCGAAAACCTTATTCTCCAAATTTATCTGTTTAATTTTTTCATTTCTTAATCTTTTCTCTTCTTGTTTCTCTTTATCTTTTTTTATGACAGTACTCCTTTCATTGATCGGAACTGGCAACGCTAGGTATTTTGAATATTTTTCTCATTTTTTTAACTTCTTTCTGTTCAGGCCAGAACAAAATGGTCTTGAATGAAGATGGTACTTCCTTATTTTTAGTTGCTTTCCTAATGCTACTGACAATGCTTTCCAATCCTTCTGGCTGAACTGAAGATGATGCTCCTGAATTTTTTGAGATCGTTGCAAGGTCTCTTACAATAGGCTCTATTTCTGTCTCAACTTTCAATTGGTTTATTTCTTTTTCGTATTCGTCTAGCTCCCTTCTTACCTTTTCTCTCGCTTCGGCTGTTACAAGCGTACTCACTTTCGCTTCTCTCATTTCTGCTTCACCCAAGGTGGATCCTTCTTTTTTATTTTTCACCACAGTTCTCTTATCAGCTGCCTCAATAATGTTCTTGTCTGAACAGTCAGTTACTGGCCAGTTCTATGTCTTCTATTTAAGTATCAAAAAACAAGAAGCATATCGTTGATCCAGTCTCCCTCAAGCACTAAACTATTTTCTGGATTTTTAGCAATTGTTGCCATGGGATCATTATCTTTCGGATTTTTAGAAGAAGCTCGGACTGGTCCATCACCTTTCTGATTTTCTGATGATTTTTTTACATAATTCTGGTACTCTTGCCATAAATTGTATAAAGATAAATCTTGTAGTCGGCCAGAAAATTAAATTCCAGAGCTGTATGTGTTCTTGAAGTCTTGAAGAGTATTGGAGGCTATATCGTTTTCGAGAAATTTCAGATGATCCGAATCGAATTCACAAAATTTTCTTTTTCCTGAAGATCTTTTGTGACTAACTTATCAAAACTGATGGCATTAGCATCGAATGGGGAGAAGCTGCAGGTTGGAAAGCGTTTTTCATTAATGTTGGATTAAGAGTGTTTTTTATTACGGTGTTCAGTAACGAGGCGAAGATTTCATTGGTTTCAGTGGTTTAGAAGTACCGACGTCGAGCGGTTGAAGTAAATGGGTAGAGTTGGGATACAATGGGAAAAATTGCTTTCTCAGAACAAAAATTGCTAAGATGCAATGTTGAATGGGATTTATACCCGTCCACAAAAAAATTAGGGGTAATTCGATACCATTTTCAATCACCCATTGATAGAAGACATTGATTTTATATTCGAAGAATCATCCATCCAGAATGCGACTTGCCTAATCCCCAATTGTGGGGCATTAAGGCTACAACGTTTTGCTGAATTCTCTCGTAGGAAAACATGACTGGTGGTACCAATTCACCTGCTGCATTTGCTGTGGAAAAAAAGTAACGATTGGATACTTAAGTTGAAAAAATTCTATAAAATAAGCACCTGTTATTAAAGCAGTCAAGCATTCTGAAACGTTCTTGACTCTTTTTTTTTGTCAATATTTGGGATCCTTTGGGACATAGGAAGAATGCATGCTAATCCGAATTGAAATTCCTACGGGGATCTTTCCGTATATCTAACAGACTATTATCCTTAAAATATGTCTCTACTTCGCGAAACCACCCCCTCAATCCGTGCTCCGATATTTTAAACCTAGCTTGTACTAGATTCTGGCATGTGCGCCTACAAATCTCAGGATGACTCCGCAAAAATCCTTCATACCATCGACGACCTGGCATGCAACCCTTATCTCTATTTTTGAAAGGATCTTCTTTACTTTTATTTTACAGGAGAGCTTGAACAACGCTGTTTAAGAGTTGCCCCTTGGTTACGGGAAATCCCACCTTAGCTATCTGTATAATCCATTTTACTAATAAATCTTCATTTTATGTTACAATGGTTGGAGCCCCAGTTTTACACTGTGCTGGATATATTCCTATAAACTTGTTATGCAGTGCGGTTTTAGGCATTTGGTATACCCTACTCGCTGTTTTAGTTGGCATACCATTTTTCATAGCCTCTTGCTGCATTCAAGGATTCTAAAGAGTATTTACAATTTCTTCTCGACATCCTGGAATAAAAATGTTCTTTTGACGTGTGTGTCAAAAGCAGACACTTTCGGATATAACTATGACACCCGGTATCTGAATTAGGAAAAGGATAAATTAACTGCGAAATCCACTTCCGACAGAGGTCTAGATACTAGAAAAAAAAAACACAAAAACTTAATTTCAACATATGGATATAATTCGGACACCTCGTTTCATTATTAGGATATATGCTCTTGTAGGTACATAAATTGGACACCCAAGAAATTAGTTTGATTTCAAGTGAAAATTAAATGGAATGAAAATCGATTGGAAAAACTGTTCAGTAATGATCTTCAAACAAAAAATGTTGAATTTGCATGAAAGTTTGATCACAATCTTACCTATAAGTACACACCGAAATCACGTTCCTTGTAAGAAACTGGCGTTCACAATAGAGGTTAGAGGTTTTCATGGAAATGGTCGTTATTGTCGGATTTCCCTACGTACTTCGTATTTTCGAAAGTAATGTTCATAACTGTTTATAAATGGCTACACTCATATCGAAACTTGTTGAAACGAAACAGAACTTTGGTAAGAATAACTTCATATTTCAGTACAGTGTTTGAATTCGGTTCGTTTACCTTATTCAGTTTCTTCTATAAGCCTCTTGGATATTACTCTTTCATTTACTTTACATTTTACGAAGAGACGATAGTTGACTTATCGGTCTTTAGTTTTGTGGGAATTTTCTCCTTTCCCGTTTTTTTGAAAGTTTTGTTCTGAATCACCTTCAGATAACTTTTCCACATGTTTTCAAATTATATTGGAATATTCGGGAGATTCCATATCCCACAACGGAATTTTCTTTTCCACTTCATCGATGAAAAAGTTCGAAATGGATATTATCGCGATTCATCTCAAAACTTAATCTCTCCTCACGATAACCTATTATGGGTTATCCTCAAAAGTTGGAGGTATGACATCCCGGACTTTTTTCAAGAACATTAGTTTTTTTTTAGGGGAAACGGCGACGGAGCACAAACAGATTTTTTACGACGAATCAATACGGTGGGAGGAATATTTGTGAAAATAATTGTGGGGACGGATGAGCAACGGGGTTGAAAGTTCAACCTCTCAACCTACATAATTTACATTTAATTGTGTACGATGATTCGGTAGGGACAATGAAATATTTTGTAAAAAAACTTGTGGACTCAGATGGAACGGTCGGGTTGGAACTTCAACCCTTAAGGGGTTGGATGTTAACATCCAAATTTTTTTTCATGAGGAAAACGACGAAGTAGTACAAACAGATTTGTACGATGATTCAGTAAAGCGAAAAGAACATTCTTTGGAAAAATCACGGACTTCGGATGGGACGGCTGGGTTGAAAGTTCAATTGGCGGAAATTTTTCTTATATTTACAATCTGTAAACAAGAAGAGCTTAAGAACAAAATATCCTGCTCCACCTACGTTTAGATTGAGGATGAAGATGAAGAAACGTCAAAGTTATAGATAGAATTTCAAGAAAAAAAGATATTTTTATAAAATGGCCGTATTTCCATAGCAACGCAATGTACATATCAGAAAATCGGGAAAGGTAACCCGACGTGTTGATCTAACAATTCACCCAGGGGAAATTTTTTATACATCCCACTTCATTTGCTGCTTAGTTCAAATGTTTTCTGTCAAAACTACGCGTCAACGAGCAATTGTCACCACTATTGTATGCATATAAAGATTATCTCGAATGATTTCGAGGAAAATGTGGTAAGATTTTGTGATTTCTTATTGATCTTCCAACTGCTTCTAATTTTTCAGATATGAGTATTTCCATTCATTACATTTTATCACTTCTTAGAAACTTATCGAAATGGACAATGAAAATGAGAAGGATAAGTTGATTCAAATTAAAATATCATCAATAACAATTCAAATGAATTATTGTCTTTCAAAACAGGATCAATATCTATAAGAACTCGATATACTTAAGGGATTCCAGTGAGTCAGATATGAGCAACGCAGATTTCACCTGTTACAGAGATGGATGTGACAACCGGCCAAACGAGCAACATCATAGAGGAGCCCATCTGTCGCATCTCCGCGGTCACACCCTTGGCAGATTACCATCACACCATCACGACCCCATCTTGGCAGGACCCAATAATGGAAAGTACGCGACTCTGAGCAAACAGTGCAAGACGCTAGAGAGCTCTGACTTTTACTGAGACAGGTGAGAGGTTTCTACTTTTCCCTCAAACAGATGAAAACCAAAAGGTATATCGGAAGATTTGAGCAACCTTTCTTAAAACAACTTCCCTATTGCCTCATTTCAGCTACGGCCTACGACGTAATCATTATCCTAGTCCAGATCGAAATTATATACATGATAATATCCTGGGAAGAATTCGACACCATGAATTAATAGGTGCCCTTACCTAAACTCTCCTTCGCGCGCGATCGAATCTGTATGGAGTGGCGCGTGTCAACTATTTTGTGCATTGAAGTCGCAAAGGTTTTTCGCGCAGTTTCGCGTTTACTTTGGAGCGTCCAATTCGAAATCTCCCATTATAAGCGAGAGGTTGGTGTGACTCGTGGCATGTTGAAATTTTCAACGGTTTTAGCGCGACTGCATAGCTTGAAATGGACAAAATAAATAAAAAAACGCAAACTGAAAGTGGCTTCGTGCTTGGCAGTGTATATGAATATTTCAAAGAAAAGAAACAGAAGATGTTGGGTGAAAAAATGGATGTAAAATCGGCATTTGGACATATGCCTTTGTTGAATGAGTTGCGTGAAAATTTTCCTATGGACTTCAGAAATTATTTGAGAATGGATGCCAAATCTTTCGTATATTATTAGAATTAGTTTCTCCAATAATTTCTAAACAAGACCCAAAATGCGTGAGAATATAAGTGCTGAAGAAAGGTTGGTAACAACACTGAGGTACCTTCAATTAGAATCCTGCGCGAATACACAGACGCCCGGAATCCGAACGAACTAAGTCGGGTTTATCGCCCGAATGATTTGCCCTTACACTAGCATTCTTTCATTAGTGGCACGGGGTGTTCCAGTCGCGCAGGAAAGAGCGTTAGTGTAAAGGTGCCCAATGTTATCAGGCTGGACTCGTATCAAGAGGTTTTAATCGCCTGAGTACCGTCGTTTGGGATATACAGGATGATTCCCCTATTTCACCTAGTAGAGATTCTCTACATATTTTTAATTTTGATGAAACGGGGGTCATTTGCAAGTAAACAAATTTGAAAAAAGAAAGATTACTACATGAAATGATTTAAATAGGGAATGACTCGAATGTTGTTAATAGGAGAACTGACATCGAAAATATGAATACTGCATATTATTCTCTTATATATCCATAATGAATAAATTGCTACGTATTCAGTTCATGTCTGGGATCTTCATTCACTTTCGCTGTCTTGCCGAGTAATGAATGTGTTTATGCTAATTAGTTTGGTTCATTGTTGTATTGATGTAGCGTCTTGTTTGACAAAGTAGATCATACAGTATTGTGAGTATTTTATGCTTTATTGTTATTTCATTTTCTATACTCGTCATATTTTGTTGACCTACCTATTTTAGTTGATTTTTGAACTTTAACGTCCGGTGTTCATGCTTGTTTTTGTAAATTGTATTCCATTAATTGTTATTATGCCTACAACTTTCATGTTTTGATTGAGTCATAACACAAAGTTTTCTGCTGTCTCTTCAAGTGCCCTGAGGATGTCTATAAAAATAAACGAAACGTCGGCCTATACATAATTGGTTTTTCTTTATGATTAGACATCAAAACCTGTCATTTCTCTTAGATTAGACAGGGTGATGTTCATCTTATGCCTGAAATTTCAGAGTTTAACATAACTCTTGAACTATTCGACCGAAAGATTTCAAATAAATCAGATCCGTTTTGGGTAAAATTCAGACTTTTCCTATTTTCGTGAATATTGGATCACCCTGTACGTGGACATTACCATTAATAAATCTCGAACTTACAGGTAAAATTATTTCATATTCTACAGTTTTGTCATCCTTTACACAGCCTGTGCGTGAACAATATGATTTTTATGACTGAAAAAGAATACTATTGTAAGTAAGTAAAGAGTTCAGATTGAGATATAAACTAGTGAAAAAGTGTTCCTAAATGAAACGGTGTCCACCTCTGCCAATCTATCTGTTTTCAAAAAATGTTGGTCAAATAGTCGTTCATTTCTCTTGAGTAGTGTGCAGGAGATTCATCATGTTGTAACAATGTTCACAATGTTTCCCAACAAACCAGGCAAAGTATGTTCCAAAAATTTTTTATAAATTTCTCCTGTCAACCTATTCTCAAAAATATGAGGGCCAATCCAACGATTGTTGTAGATACCGCTCCAAACATTTATGGGTAATCTTAGGCATCTTTTTGAATTATTTATATTGGATTATTCTGAGCCAATACGTGAAAATTACGGGAGTTATTAATTCCATCCTCAGTGAATTGCGATTCATCGGTAAACGGAATCCAAGAAATCATTCTTCTATGGCTTATGATCCATTGAGAAAAATTGAGCCTTGGAATTTCATCACCTTGTTCTAATTTTTGTACAATTTGTTGATGATGTTTTTTATTATTTTATTTACTCTGTTTTTAGGGACCTCTTCTGCTTGTTTATTCTGCGCGTACTGATAGATGAATTTTCTGTCACTATTTGAAGGATTGAATTCTCTTCATTTGCACTTGAACTACGATCAACTTTCATCTCAAAATTTCCTCACGAAGCTGTCTAGAAATCTATAATTGGCTTTTTTCAGTGGATCACACATCATAGAAATACGATGAATCGCAATTCTCTAGCGATGGACTCAACAATTTCTGTAATTTTTGAGGTATGAGCATACATACTTTCGATTGCACTCGAGCAGCAGTCTAACGATCGTGTATATGTAGCCCCTGTCGTGTATTTCGAACCATTAGTAAACCATTTAATGTTATTGACTTTAAAATTCTGGGTAGTGTATTATTTTTATCATTCCTCCCTTTTACAAAGCATCGTTCTTCTCAATGCTTACTTTTTTAATTATAACATCACTAGGTAGTTTCGCTGATTAAATGTACTTTTCTAGAGAGGATCAGGATCTCTGACTTTCAATTCTCTCATTATCTGTACCTTCCCTAAATATTCTGTGGATGGCCTCATGGGCTACGCTATCTATCACTAGGTGTAGAGGAGTGAGATCTTTGATGACCTCAAGTGACTTACACCATTTCCCGTTGTAATTCAGATTAATCAAGTTTATTTCAGAAACCGTCAATTTATTGAATTTCAGATTAGTCAATTTAATTCCAAAAATGGTAATTTGAAATTCAGTTTAGGCCCGTTTGCACCAATCCCCCTTTAAAGGAGGATTAATAACCTCAGGTTATTATTTATTATTGATAATGATAAGAATTGTCGAATAAAAGGTACCTAAGTTTATATAAGTACAACACTTTCTTTGAAGGTCTTGTGTTGAAGAGGAACGTGAAGAAAATGTGCCTATTGTCCTTATTAGTACGAATACCATTGCCAAGCAGATGGTGGTAATCTGCAAGGGCAATAAACTTCTCAACGGAAGAAAGGAGTTTGTTGCTAACTATAATATGATTTTATGACATTACAATAAAGACAAAAGAGAAGGCTTGGTATTCAGTAATGAATTCATTAAATTTTCAAAATCCATCAAAAATGGGAAGTTCTGCAGCTAATTCAACAAATTATTCTAGTTTAGAATCCCGCCCTCAAATATTCAAGTGGTCATTACAGGAGCGCTTAAATTTAAGGTTAGCTTTAGCCATTTTAATGTCATTTAACAGTTGGTGTAACGTAATTTAAGTCAAGAGTTCATTTTAAAGGACCTTCAACACTGAGTATGTTTGGTGCAAACGGGTCTTATTATTATTGCGTTCTTTAAATTTGTTTTTAACGCTGCTTTAGATATCAATTGTAATTTTGGTAATGCGATGAAATCCTTGTCTTGAGGGTACAATCGATTGAATTTGATGTTTTCAAACTATTCTGGTGGATCCATCAAACTAAAATCAATTTCAAGCGAATAACCCGTAATAACCGCGGTTATTGCTGATTTTGCCCTTGGTTATGGCCCTTCGCAACTTCTAACCTCATTTCAATAACCAGAAGTTTAACCCAGCTCTCGAGTATGGTTATCTGCGGTCCAGATGATGACGTTGAAGGGCTACTTCATGACGTCACTATGTTATAACCAACAATGACCAAAAGCGCTTGAATGCAGTTGGTTATTGTTGGTAATTACCAATGATGACCAGGTTATTCGCTTGAAATCGATTTAAAAATTTTACTCAGCGTTAATCAATACAAACGAATACTACGACACTACGAGGGTTGCGTTCACAAACTTACTCTGAGCAAGCTCTGAGTAAGTTTTGATTACTCGAAGCGTTCACAAACTTACTTTTAGTTGCTCAGAGTATGCTCTCTGAGCATGGCCGTACTCTCTGAGTAAGTTTGTGAACGCAACCGAGTAGGATAATATGAAGATAGAATTCAATCAGTGTTTCAGCATAGAGCTGTTGTAGTTTGAATCCTAGCTATTCTAGCCTTACGATCTCACTTTGAGTTTAATGAGATAGGAAAATAACGAGTTGATGATGAGACTTTTTTAACAATGAAAGCAATTTTATTAGGAACTCAGATTGAAATTTTTATAGAACTGTCGATGCCCTTCTTTGTCTATGAACTGAAGCATGACCAAAACAGCATTTTTCTTTTGTGATTGGAATTAATTCCTGGTATAAAGGTGGTAAAAGTTCGGTGTTAGTGATGTCCAAAATTGTGGGAAATATACTAGTGAAGCCTTCCTAGGTTGTAAAAAACTGTGTGATTTTCAGGCAGACAGATTAACAGGCTGGTCATGGGTTATTTGGAACCGAACAAACTCGGTGATTTGTAGTTTGCTGTTGAATGATCGAAATTTTTGAAAACTTTTTGCTCCATCTCAGTTACCAAGAATGGTTTATTTACCGCGCTTTAGCTATCACCTCCTTCCAGTCACTAGGAAGAATGGGCTTCTGTCATTTTTTGAAAAGTTTTATTACTACGAAATCTATCGCTGGGCATGAAACTATGACCAGGAACGACAAATTTTTGTTCGATTTGTGTGAAGTAACCAGTGTGTAGTAAAAACATTTACATCGATAACACACATCAGTTGTTTTGTCCAGTGCATCTATCCGACCACATATGCTTCAGTACAAGAACCAATTTCTTTAGAGCCTCTCTTGGCAATAGCTTCGTACCATAGGTACATATAAGCATGTCCAGTATTCATGTTATGCACTTCAAAATTGAAGGAGGAAAGCTGCTTCTGATAGAACATACTTGGTGTGTTAACGTGGGACAAAATAGAACCTGCTTTTCTCTCTTTCTCATCTGTACCGTGGAGAAGCCTAGCTTCATACGTTTCATGTCTACTAGTCTTTTCATTGTATCGGGTCTTGCCAGTATGGTGGCTGCTTTTCTCCCTCCAGACATTGACCTCAGTGTCTTAACATCTATCTCCTCGCTGTTCGGTGGCAGATTTAGCTTTTCGTTTACTGCCTTTTTTATTTTTTCCTCTTTAAAATCTATGTCAATTCCATACATATTCACTGCCTGTTTAATGTTCGCACCTGAGTATTTTTTCACTACTTCCACTTTCATGGTTTGCTTGATTTTTTTGTATATGTCTTGTGCGTACTTGCTTCCTTTCTCGATTTCTAGCAATATATGTCCATCTCTTGTTTCTCTGATGCCTCTGATCTTTGAGGCTTGCTACAAGCTGTGCATACCTTTGGTTTTCTCGACTACGATAGTCTCCGCGCCATGTTATCGTCTTTGCCTCTCGCCTCGTTCTCCAGGCTATATCTTGGCTCCATATATCACTATTCTGCCTTCGGAATCATAGAGAGTGCACTACATAATTTTCCTTCTCGTATCTACGCTCAAATCATTGAGTGCACGTGTACGTTTTTTTCTTCGCTTGGAAACATTTGGTCGTTTATCTTCTTGCTCCTATCGTATAGGCTCACGCTCTGTGCAGCTACGTCTTCTGTTTCTGTATCTGTCAGACCCATGAAATGGACATGTTCGAGTCTCTGACGTGCATTCCCCCGATTATTGCCCATCCTTTCGTCCGATGGGTTGTAGTCGGCTAACCTAGAACCTAACCGGTAAATAACGGAAAAATATATTAAAGACTGAGACGCTAATGGGCCCCAAAGCCCTCCTGGAACCTAACTGCTATTTCACGGTAGTTGTTGGACCCATTGTTAAATGTTCTTAGTTACGATATTTTCATCTAGTCATATGAACAATTGTGGAGACAGTAGTTGTCAATTAATAAAAGGTTTGAAAGAGACTAAAAGTTACATTTTTCCTTTCGTCCATATAACGGGCCCCAAACCGAACAGTAATTTCCTGCTTTGATAGATTTTATAGTAGTAGAAACTGGCAATCTAACACAATATTAAATGATTTGATCTCTTTGAACGGTGGTCACCCCAGGGTGCACAAACAAACCCAAAGGACAGAAGTACCTTAATTAAATTTATCATCTGAGCACCACTGAACTCAATAGGACACTCGGTAAAAATCTCTATGAAAATTCCAAAACTCTTGATACACTTTCGTCAGCACTTCGATCTCAATTAATTCTTCTTTTCACCGTAGAGGGCCTCGGAAGAAAAATCCCCTCTCGGAAAATTCTCCCCCTCTTGGGAAACTTATGTCTCCATTGGACAGATTCAAATTGTACGGTAATCTAAACGGCCCAGAAAGAGATAGTGTGAGAAGGAAAACGGAATAAGTGAAGAAAAACAGCACTGTTGAAAGGAAAGAACTGCAAAATAAACGAATTCTGAAAACGTAAGAGGTATGGTCCTTCCTAATAACACGGATTGGTCGGTATGAATCTATGAACTAATAGATATCGGTAAGATCCCCTCTTCAACCTTTCATTTGAACACCGGTATTGTTACACCTCCTATGATAATATTACGGTTTTCCCTCAAAATATTTCGGTTGTCAGGGACATAAAATACTGATGAATACTTTTGTTCGTGCATGAATAAGATCAATGTTTCAATAACAAAAAGTAGGTTTTAGACCATAATATTCATAGATCCAATAATGGCAATAATAGAATCAATGAAGAATTCGAAAAAAAACTTATCATACCCTCATTAAAAAGGCGAATGGGGTGAAAATTAATCCGCAAACTTTTCTGTATATTACAGTCTAGTTTACAGCCACCTATATTACAATATTATGCTTCGTTTACTCGTGAAACACTCTGTATTCATATTCATATTGAATTGATTAGAGACATCACAGCTGGAGTCGAGGCCCCAAAATTGTAATTTATGCTTCATATCTTTTATTTTTGATTGTGAAATTTCAATCGAATTAGAATCATCAATCAGTCGACAAGCAATGAGTTCATGATCGAAATGGAAGATGAAATCGCTTGTGGAGTAGCCTCACCTAGGTTTCCTCAAAACAGCCCTCTCTCTCTTTTATTTCTCCTTACGACCACTATTTATTGAGTTCGTCATCTTTTCGCATTTTCCTTGAGGTGGGGAATTTTGTAATCGTTTTACAAATTTTGGGTTTCTTATTACCAACAAGAAATGGATTCTTGACGAAAACCTCTAGGAATGGTTTTTAAGCTGCAGCCTTCACTACACCTACGAACCTTATGTCGCTATCGATTTTAGTCAGAGTGCCTTCTCGAAGTTTAATCAGAGAGGAAGCAGAAAGAATAACATTATCTAAACATAACATGGGCCTATGTTGGCTACGCGGAAAATCACTTAGGATTCTTAGACTCACTCTGAAAAAGTTTTAGTTATTATCACTATGTTATTATCATAACATAGATCCGGATTGTATCCATCTCGCAGAGTAAAATGAGGATTTGTCTTTACTATCAAAAATCAAATGAATCATTGTCTTCCATCCGATCAGTTAAAGCTATACCATTTCTATCATTAACATTATAACCAATTATTCCGTGCATCCGACTGCATGTGTGTATCGATATCGTTGTTATTATATTTTTATTCAAATCGGCGCGTTGAATTTAATAAAATATTAAAGGCCAGTTTGTGCGTTTGGTGAACTCGATAGTCTTAATTCCTGTTTCTGGAATTTTCTATCGCTATTACTATGACGGTCTGCAAGTTTTGTACCAAACAAATATCTAAGAACAATCCGGCTGTAGAATGTAGTGGTTTTTGTCGTAATTTCTTTCATGCGAATTCCACATGTTCCGATGTTTCCAAGCAGCAACTCGGTGTCTCCCCGGTGGGCGATGGATATGCGCGGGCTGCCGCGAATCATCTCGTCCCCGTACGAGATAGGCTAATTCAAGCGCTAAGAATTCCGAGTTCGGGGAATCTTAATCGGATGTGTTTGCGGAGGATAAGCGTACTCTACCTGATGACTTGCCAGGACTGATGAGGAGGATGATCGATGAAATGCAGAAACTTAAGGAATCCGTGAATTTCTGTTCAGATCTTAGAATATAGAATAACAGGAAGGAGCATATTGCTCATTTCAATTTGACCGGAATAGAGAAGAAATATGGCCGACATATATTTCCGTTTCAACAGTGGCGTGGGACAATGAAGTTTCCTAAAAACTAACTTCAATAGTCAGTTGATTCTGATTAATCAAAAAAATTAGGAAAGCACTGACGTAAAGTCACAAGCTTTTTCACGCTCGTTCAAATTTTTAATCAAAGCGGAAATTCACCCCGCCTAACACTGCTTGGCTATATACTTAATGGTATTAAGGTCTATGACTTAACATCACCTACGCCCATGGAGTGTTATTGTCATGGGATAACCTTGTTATGTCATGAAGTTCAGAAACTCATATAATTAATACCTGATATTCAGCTTGAAAAATCACCTACCTATGAATTATTCACGCTAAAATATCCAAAATCCTTATTTCCAGCAAATTTCAAGAATCCAAATTACCAAAATTAAGTTAAAACATCACTTAGTTCATTTGGCCACAGATAATAGAAGCATTTGACTTCCAAGTCTGCCACTTTTCAAATCAGATCTTGGAAGACCAATATGGCCGTTTCCGTCGCACAATTCCCGTCACATTTATTCGAAAAAGCTCCTTCCTGATATTCTATGTTCTAAGGTTCAGATACGGTGACGGATTTCGAGATGAGGTTGTCTGCTGTCGATGATTGCTGTCGATCTGTGGATAAATTGAGGAGGGAAAATATGGATCTCAGGGCTGCAGTCGGTTCTCTGAGTAATCGATTGAGTAATATAGAATCTTACCAATGGCGATAACCTCGAGTTGCAGGGTATACCTGAGAGTCGAGGAGAGGATCTTGTAAGAACCGTTTCTGAAATAGGAGGTTTCTTGAAGCAATCGGTTAGCCCCGACATGAAAGATAGTGTCTGCAGGGTACCATCCCAAAATACTGATAAGCCCAAAAATATAATTGTCAGATTCGCCTCTAAATTAAATCGGGATAGGTTCCTTGAAGCGGCTAAAATCGCCCGCAAAAATGAAGAAAACCGTTACGGATTCAAAATGAGTACAATTCCAAATAAATTCTTCATTAATGAAAGCGAATAACTTCAAATTTGTTTGGGTGCAAAATGGAAACATTTTAGCAAGAAAGACGGAACACTCAAAGATAGTCCAAATTAGGAACAACGATGACCTTGTAAAACACCTGGGACAATAATCTTTGATTGGAAGTCAGCATGAATGTGTATTTCGCTTTAAATAATGGGATTAAGTGTTTTCTATCAAAACTGTAGGGGACTTCGAACGAAGCTTCATGGCTTCTGTACTAGTGTTGCAGCATATCAGCCTGATATCCTCTGCATCACAGAGACATGGCTAAACAGCTCAGTGCTTGACTGCGAGTTGATGAATCTCAGCGATTACAGTGTGTTCAGACGTGATCGTGAGTCGAGTGCAAGTTCGAAGGTTGAGGGTGGTGGAGTTCTTATCGCTGTGCGAAATGAGCTCGAACCAACTCTCTGGACTCAATTCCAAAGTGATGCCGAGGATCTATGGGTTTCGTTTCTTGTAGACAATGCTTGTGTGTTTGTGTGTTGTGCATATTTGCCGCCAGATGACTCATTAGCATATACTTTCTTCTCCTCGAAACTACATAATCTTTCGTTTCAGGATAACCGGCTTGCTCTGATCTGCGGTGACTTTAACTTTCCGAGTACGCGGTGGAGAGAGGCGAGTCATGGTGTCCTGGAACCATTTAATGTAGAAAATAAATATTCGGCTTTGCTCGATACCTTTGCTTACCTTAATCTTAAGCAGTTCAATAATATTGCTAAGGAGAATGGAAGGCTTTTGGATCTGATTTTGTGTTCCGATTTTTGTATTTCTTCCATCAATAAGAGCGCTTTTCCGATGGTAAATGGATATCCAAGTCACCCATCGATTGAGTTCTTTTTAGAAATAAGATGCATAAGATATTTGAGTGCAACCATTCCGTCCTTTTTGAATTATAAGAAAGCTAACTATGATTTGATCAACTGTGCTCTTACTGCCATAGACTGGAACCGCCTTCTGCAGGGCTTGAATGTGAATGTAGCTGAAGAATTGTTTCATATCAAGTTGAAATTTATAATCAATGCTCACGTACCTTCACAGAAAAAACAAAAACAATTCCCATTTTATTATTCTGAAAAAACAATTCAAACAATAATAAAAAAAATAAATGTCATAGGAAGTGGAAAATGCACAGAAATCCTAATGACTACAACATATTCAAAGAATTGAGAGCGCGATCGAAAATGCTTATCGAGTCTGATTACAAATCATTCATCAGATCTTACGAGGAAGGCGTGCGATCAAGCCCTAGTTCTTTTTGGAACTTCGTGTCGAGAAATGGAGTGGGATCGAATCATTTGCCGTCGGAGATGCAATTGGGTGCACGTACTGCGGCTGGCGGCGGTAGTGTCTGTCAACTATTGGCTGACCACTTCTAATCGGTTTTTGAACCTGAGAAGTACTCATTCACAGATTACAGAGTAGAATAGATCTGACGCTCACGTTCTACGGTGAAAAATACAGTTTATCCCGCCCTCAGCGCCCCCATGCGGTTGCCACCCAACTAACCGGGAGTAATGTCGGTAAAAAAGGAAACTGCAATTGCAAGGCGCGAAATTTAAATTAGCCCACTCACTGGTGTTTTAGACGTCGATAGAATAATATGGATTATTAGGGCGAATTTAAAGGAGAAATAAAACATCTCATGAAAAATATACATATATTGATATTTCCAGCACAGGAAAAAAAATATGGAAATACATAAGCCATAATTATGGCAATGAATATATGAGCAGAGGTAAAATGTCAGTAGGGTCACATATCTTCGTAAGACAATAATTATAATAAACAGTAATAATATTGTTCATAGGAAATGAGGTTGAAATTATTATATGTTCAGAAATCTTCAACATTATCCTAAAAGGACACAATGTTTGTTGGGAGTCTGCCATAGAAATCGAAAACAGCATGCCAAAGCTTAGAATGCATGAAAAATTCGGAAAAAAAAAATTAGTTGCCCAAAGACCTATGTGGATTTTATATTTTCCTGCAGGAAAGATTTCAAAGTCTCTAAACAACGACTCCCTGTTTTATCTTCCTCACAGTTAGATCACCAGGAATGCACTGACATGAAATTATTAATAACTAAAGTTTTGAATGATGAAATAAAGTGTTCAACATTTGGGTTAGTATTCCTTACTCCATGTGCTCTAATGTACCCAAAAAGGTTTTCTAAACAATCTTGATTGAAAGCCCCAGTGAGAATATATTTAAAGTGATAATCATTGAACAGTTTTTGCCTAAGGTAAAGGAATGCTTTCAATGTTGTCACTATATTCTTCAAAGTGGCACCATAATGGATCTTTTCTTTCGAGGGCAATAAAATGAAATATGTACTGTTGAAAATTTGTATCGCCTGCTCCCAACAAACATTGTGTTCTGTTTGAATACTAACCGTCTTCTTTAAGAGTTTCGCAGTGGATGTCCAAGCTCTGGATACATTCAACGAATCAAATAACTCATCCAAGAATAGTATAAAGTCAGCAGTGTCGATAGCCTCTCTGTGAAGCTGAACCGGATGCTTGATTTCTAAAAAGGAAAATAGTAAATTTTTGTATTATTATGTTTGAAAATAATACTTACCCCATTGAGAAATGAGCTCATCATTGACCCCACGGAATGGCTTGATAACTGACTACACAGTTTGATTTTCATTTCCATTAACACAATTTTTAAAGGGTTTGGATTGGTTTAAGTATAAACGATTAATGTTATAATTACGTGGTTCTTTGAATCAAATATTTCTTACAAGAAAATTGATTTCCTGATAAAACTGTCGAGTTCAATAAATGAGTATTTTTAATTTACTCTCGTATAAGATCTCGTTTGTAAACAAGAATTTGCATTAAAACGTATTGACATTGACCAAAGATATTACATATCTTTGACATTGACAGTGTTGGCGTTCACAAATCCAATATGTCAGAATACAGTAATCTGTGGAGAATATTTTCGTATGCAGTGCCACATAGCGATTGATTGCAGAACTAAAAACCGTATTTGGGGTGGGGGTAAGGAAGTGTCAAGCCCCTGTACTCATTCAATCGTGATTCAGTGGAAAGCGTTGATACCAATATCCTCAGTTCGATTCATTTATCTAGGAATGAGATACTCGAGGGTCTTCATGAACTGAACTTGATAAAGGGCCTGACCATGTACCCGCAATTTTCTTGATTATGTCCTCATATTCAACAGGTCTATCACGGAGGGGACTTTTCCAACTTTGTGGAAGGAAGCTTCGGTGATACCCATTTTCAAATGCGGCCAGAGATCGGATGTAGGGAATTACAGGCCAATCAGCAAATTATCGTTGATACCGAAGTTGTTCGAAAAACTCGTCCATAAGTATCTCTTGTCTCATGTTGCTCAGCTCATAATACCAGAACAACACGGTTTCTTTCGTGGGAGATCTGTGGAAACTATTATAATTTATAAGTATTTACTGAATATATACATGCACTAGACGCGCGGGAGCAGGTCGATGCTGTGTACTCCGACCTATGTAAGGCATTTGATAAAACAAGCCATAACATACAACTTAATAGGCTCTCGGAGGTTGGTGTGAAGGGCGATCTCCTGCGCTGGTTTCAATCCTATCTCAAGGGTAGATCACAGTTTGTTTCGGTCCAGGGATTCAAGTCGTTTAAATACACTTCTTCGTCGGTTGTCCCTCAGGGATCTCACCTGGGACCACTTCTCTTTCTGATTTATATCGACCCTATACAAAAATGTTTTAAATATGCCAGATTCCTGTTGTTTGCTGATGACCTCAAGGTATATATGCGAGTACGAGAGCTCCGCGACTGTTTATTACTCCAATCTGACTTGAATAGATTCGTCGCATTCTGCCGGGAGAAAGGTTTATTTTTAAATATTGAGAAGTGTTCGCAGATGATATTTACCCGCAAAAAATCCCGTATTCACTTTTCCTACCAACTAAATGGTGAGATTCTTCCGGTATCAGAACAGATACCCTTGGGGTTATTCTCGACTCTAAATTGTTGATGGACCAGCACATCGACTTCATAGCCGCGAGTGCTAGGCTTCGTGATGAGGAGGACTAAATATTTTCGAAATCCCTCGAATATACTCGCATTATATTATGCATTTGTAGCGTCTAAACTCAATTTTTCAAGTGTCATCTGGAGCCCTCACTACAAAAAATATGTCTCTCGGATTGAATCAGTACAGAATAGATTTTTGCGTCAACTGTGTGGTAGGTTTACCTTCGACTATAATCATAACTATCAACTAGCTAGAAGAAGATTCTCTATTATGTCCCTCGAGGATGGGAGGGCCATTTCGGATATTCTATTTCTGCTCAAAATCTTGCAGGGTCTTATACAGTGTCCTGAATTATTGTCTAAAATAGGAATAAATGTCCCAACAAGAAATTTAAGAACTGTTGAACTTTTCCACATTCCTTTCATGCGGACGAATTCTTCCCAGAATTCTCCGATGATCAGGATCTCTAGACACGCCAATCAGTATTCCAACCTTTTTGATATTTCTGTAATAAAATCTGCAGCCGCAAAACGTATTTTGAAGGAGAATTTTCTTGGATGATTCATGTTTGTTCCAATATGTTTTTTTTCCTATTTGTCTTGTTACATATAAAAATTAAGTTCTAGTTCCTAATATTGTATCGAAGCTGTTTTTTTTTATTAATTAGTGGATACCTTATATGGGGTTCACCTCGTTTAGATCCCAATTGTACAGAGATAAATAAATATCAATTAATACATAAGTCCTCTTTCGCGGAGGCATTGTATAAAGACCACTTGTCTTTATACAATGGCGGAGTAATTTTGAAACATAGTCTTTCGAAATGCCTTCAATATTCAAATCCAGAATACAAAATTATTTGCTCATTGGCCTAGAGGGTTAATTAAACCAGGTTCGGCAATACAAGCGATGATTTTTCGGAGTTTCAAATGTACGAAGACCGCTTCACTTTTCAGGTCCCTAAAGTAGGGTCATACTACAAAATTATGAATTCATTTCAAAAACCATATTTTAGAAATATATTTCAAGTAGGTACCTAGAGTTTTCATGTTCTAGATATTTTTTATGTTTTTTATCTCTAACATCTGTAAAAGTCGCAGACATGCATTGTTTCACCTCTAACAGCTAGCACCCATCTTGTTTCACCAGTATAGATAAACAGCAGGGAAATCATTCAAGTGGTCCTTTAACGTTGCAATCTGTTCATTTTCAGGCCTGCCTGCAAGGATTTCCCAAACTTCAAAGGTTTTAAGTTTGATCAGCAGCATCAACATAAACGTTCGATTCCTCGAAGTGCTTCCCATCAGGATGGCCAACAAAGGACTGCCAATATTCAGAAGTTTAGTACCCTGGGTAGGCGTCCCCTTCCACAAACACCGGACGAGAAGTCGCGCAAACAACCCTCAGTACCCATGGTACCGAACACTAGCATCGAGACACCGTTGAATCCCGCTAATTTTCGCTCTCTTCAAAGGGGTGCGTGGCAAGATAGAACCAGCTCATTCCAACCAAACACGCAGTTCCGATCTCTTCAAAGGGGTGCGGGCGTTCAACACCAGTCCTCCCATTCTCAATTCAGGTCGGCCAAAATACAAGACCAAGCGCACGAGGGTCCAGTTTATGCCAATAATGAAACCGAACGTCAATTGTATGCTGTAACTGAATTATAAATTTATTTTTTATGTTTGGGTAATTGCAGGCAGGGAAAATATAATATAATAGGTTTATACCTCTTATTCTATTCTATGTAATAATAGGAAAACCAAGTTTTTGTGAACAAAGCACAAAGCTTTTACGGAGGAATTTTGAAGACTAGAAAATTCATACTTTCTCTCATCTAGTCAATTCATGATTTTTTTCAATAAAAAAACGTAGTAATTCAGGAAAATGGTAGTACATAGTTGAGAAATAGACACTTTTTGTATCATGAACCCAATTTGATGATTGCAAAATTAATTTAGTTTTCACAAAAGAGTCAGAGTGTCTTTCAATCGAATTTACAGAAAACAAAAATTCTCTGCAGAAGAAATTTTTGTACCAGTGCTCTCTAAAGTCAAGACGCACTTCTTTCAAAAAGACAAATGTAGAATATAGTTGAAGATTTTTTAGCCCAATTCAATATCATGATGTTTTATATAGCGAATAATATCATCATTATTTAATGAGATGTTAAGGTACCGAGTTAACATTAGAATGTCGGGTGCAGTAATGATCTCCCCTACCATAGCAGTACGAAAAAGACGCAGTCATCTGCTGTGATACGTAACGGCGCCACAACTTTTTTACGAAATATAATCCAATTCAAGCTATTAATCATCACATATTGCTTCTTATCTTAATCTTTTCTGTTATTTATCAATGAGTTAAATTTTTTGTACCTAACTATAGTCGTCCCAATTTTTCACCAAAATCACTTCATTTAGAATAATCCAGAGATATGGATCTGATATTTACCTTGAAATATAATAATTAATACTTTTAAGACCTTTGCCATATAAATGGGATCAAAAATTCTCGGAGTAGATAGGCGTATAGTCAATGGATGATTAGCCAAGTAACGCAATAACCTAAGTCTCTCATAGATAGTAAAACTCTCAAACCTCATCGTCGTTGATGTATTGTTCGTTTTGTAAATAATAATGTGTATAAAAACTTTTCCTCATGAAAGTTATCAGTGTCGAAATAACTCAACTCGAGGTAACACATTCATTTACTGAAAAATTGATCTGAAGTCAATACCTATCTAATATGACTGAATTTTACACTAATTTTCATTTCGAAAACAATAAAGATACAAATGGATTCTTGAATATTTTTCATTGTTGAATTTGTTACTACTATGTGACATGCATTTCAATGTTCTGTATTATCAAACAGGATTCACTCAAATGACTCTTCTATAAATATACATAATATAAGGAACATAAAACCTTTGAATGTGTGTGAAGTAGCATTAATTTCCATTTTTAGGATAAGGTAGCATATGAATAAAAGTAAAATATTTCGTAGTGACTTGGTGTTGAATTTGTGATAAATTGCCAAAAACTTTATAATAGACTTCTATTTATTTACAGATTCAAGTAATCTAAACCATTTAGGTCATTATTCAGAAGTTCGATAATTCATTCCCAAAGATAAAAATTTCCCCTTTTATTGAAATTACATTTGAAAAATTCATTTATTGGTTGTCAAAATTCCTTTCATATTATATTCACAAATATACTGCTATTGATACAAAATTGCTTGTATCATATCTTTCTGTGAATGAAAAAGGTGTGTTTTATAAAAGTTATATAACTTTTACATTTTATCATCAATGTTATTATGAGTTCTTCCTTCGAAATGCTGCATTCTTTATGTTTGCATTTTGTATATCGATTTATTGGCCTGCAAGCTGATTTTTCATGTTTTCAATGTATTATATTCAATACTTCATGTAAATGCCATATTTTGTAAAGTTCAAGAATACTTTTCACGAACTCTTAAGTCATTGTAAAAGTTATGTATTTAATAAAAAAGGATTATTAAATTAACGTTTCTCAATTTCATTTGTAGCTATTATGCGTGGTAAAGTAACCGTGATTATGCAAGAACATTTGAATCTTCACTTTTAAGCTTGTTCAAATAAAATTGAACGTATTCTCCAATTCATTTTTTGAGTTGAAAGGGAATAAAAAAATCACTTTTTCATCACTCCTAGAGTGTTTCATTAAAAATTGTCATAGACAATATTGGTTTATAGGCGAAGTAATGATGATTGCGATCTAAGAAGCATAAAAGTTTGATAAACGAGCATTCTTTTGACCCCCGCTGCGAAATTTTCAAAGGAGAAATGGCAACAAAAAAAATTCGACCAAACTACGGATGAGAGAAAACGTACTCATGGTATTTCCACTAATCTCGTCATCTGTTTCGCTATCACATAATTTTGCTGACGACCAGGTATAATAATCGCAAAAGACTATATGATGACATCAATTATATGTTAGTTAAACTACAAAATGAATTCGAAAGAAGGGATCTTACAATAAATGCATTTAAATCACAATATATGGTCGTGGGTGGGAGCGATAATGGAAAGAAAAATATTGAGCTAAATGAAATAAATAAATGCGACGTCTTTATTATACAGAAACCTATAATAAAAAATACACTCCCATGACCAGTCAGCGAAGGCGAAGTCTAGCATACTGCTATTCAAACTCAACCTCCCACTGACCAGCAATGAGATAATATAAAACAATGTATCTAAAATAACACAAAGTCAGCCCGTGAATAAATCAACACCGAGAAAAAAAATTTCAATACAATAAATTGAAATTGTGACTTGCTATAGGCACAAAGGAGGTAAACTCGCTGTTTAGACAAGTGAGATTCGGTAGTCAAATTCTGCGTGCGGTAACAGCGTCATTCGAGCTTTTTGTTGCCAGATTGTGCAGAAACCTTATATTAGAATCAGATTTTGATGATTATTTCTTTATAGATAGAATTTGTTCATGAGGAATCTAATCAATCTGCGGAAACTTATAATTCAGTAGGTATAATTTTTTGAAATGTTCGTTAAATGCACTGAATTATGACAGCTGAATGTTTGTTCACTGTAATTTTTAATAAATTCCAATGTTTTTCTCAACAAATTGGGGTTTTGAAACAATTCATTGGGAAAATGTGCATAATTGATCAATTTTGGCCAAAAATTTAATTGAATCATTTGGAGGTTAGGTTAGGTTGTTAGGTTGGGTTAGGACAGTGAAAAAACAATTTTATACATAAGAATATCATTTTTGTGGATTTAAATGTATGTTTAAAGTTTAAAGGACCGAAAGGTGAAAATATAATATGTCATGATAATGCACGTATTCTGATGAAATTTTCGAAAAATCGTTCCTCTCAAATTTGTTGAGATTGATAGTTGTACAAATAGATTTTGTATCTTGTTCTGCATATAGGAAAAAATCGGCAAAAAAATCGGATAATGACACAATGTCGAGTTCGAGATAACAGACTTTACAAAAATTTCAAAAAATCATGCCGAACTATGAGTTTCCACAGATTGAGTCTAACACCATTTGATTCCATATAAAGAATTCTATCTTTAAAAAATAATCATTAAAATCTGAGGTTCTACTCTTCCTTCAATTATCTGAATAATCGTACGATCTGGCAACGTACCGGCGAGTTACGTACCACCCCGAAGTCCACTTGTTTAAACAGCGGGTTTACCACAAAGGATTTTTTTTTACTACAAGCAGAGACAAACGAGATGGTTAACCAAAGAGGTTCCTCTTTGGGTTAACTACCTGCTAAAAGTTTGTCACATCCTAATTCTCCATCTCTCTCATTTTTTCGGAAAGCATTTGTAGAGGCGCTGCATGCAGTATCTCGCAAAAGCGCGGGAAATTTGAACTGACGCATTGCCGATTTTATTCCGTTCGAAGAGTCAACATTGTTTTATGAGAAATTTTGCATTTTTGACTAACGGAAAATTTCCTATCTGATGAATATTGCCTTCATTGACATATTTTCATCAAGGAAAATTTTCAGATATCAAAAATGCAAAGTTTCCCGTTTATTCACTAAGGAAATAGGAAATGTAAAACTACATCAGTAAGATTCATAGCTATATTTCAACTTCAAGTATAAAAAACATCACAATTTTAGTACAAAACAATTCAAGCAATAATTATATATTAACTCACCTTGCAACGGGGAAAATTATGCAATTTTTGAACATTAGTCTCATCACCACCACAAAGTAAACAAAGCAATCTTGGCATTTTGATATCTTGGAAGATTGTTTTCAAATTGTCAAAAGAACTCCAGAACTTTGGTTGATAACAAAGCCAACCTCGAAACTTGGAATAAACAGAAAAGAACTGAAAATCATGCGAATTTTCACACAAGTAAACATAAACACAACCTCAAAGCTGTCATGTCAAAATTGTCAAATGACGCATGTGACAACTACGAAATGTTTCCTACTGGGGCGACCTCTACAAACGCTTTCCCATAATTAAACGAAGAGAGACTTATGGAAGCTTATACAAGAAAGAGAGAGATGCACGAATTCCTTAAAATGGGACAGATTTCAATGCCAAGTTAACCGTCTCGTTTGTCTCTGCTACAAGTAACTTATCATAACTAAGCAAAGGTACTTGCAATTTGTATATTTCATTTTTATTCAGAATAACTGACTTTATTGACCTGATCCAAGTATCATGTGTTACTTGATAGGATATTGTGCTCATTTACTGCAACTAAAAAAGTTGTTCGGCACAAGTAACAGTTGAATGTACACTAAACAAAATATATCATATTTGTCACTTGCAGTAAGTGAAAAGCTATGTCTATAACACGTAACTTCTTCACTAGGATCTCATAAAAAGTTTGTGTTGGCAATTAAATTTTTTGTTCACGATTAGAGTCACTATTACTTAAGCTGCATTCACAATCAATTCGCGGGCCGAAGTGCACTTCGGCACGAAATTTACCATTCGCAATAATCTTGGAACCAAATACTCAAATGAATCAAAAATGTAACTGATCAAAACATAAGCATCAGCATCATCTATAGCCGGCACGAAATTCCTTGCCGAAGTGATAGTTTGCAACTTGCAAGAAATTTTGTCTTGAATTTCATTGTGAATGGTAACGGAGAACGCCATCTGCTAAGCTTCCGTGCCGAAGTGCACTTCGGCCCGTGAATTGATTGTGAATGTAGCTTTACAGTTAAGTAATAGGGTGAGCAAAATTCGTTGTCTACTGAAGGGATCTCGAGAACTATAGCAGCTAGAAGAAAACTGATAACACATTTTCTAGCGCTTTTTTGTCGATATCATTTCCAGATTTGAAGTCGATCCTATGTACAGTTTTTGAGTAATCGAATTTTTAACATTGACAGGTGTCAAATCTTGGCTTCTAGGGGGTGTAAGCGGATGCGATAAAAAGCACATTTTTCTGCTATGTTTTGTCGATATCATTTCCAGATTTGAAGCCTATAGCCTACTAGAGTTAGAACTTCTAGTAGGCTATGGTCTATCCTATCAAAGAGGATCCTCTTTGATCCTATGCAAGGAGATATAGGATATCTCCTATATCTCCTTGGCAAAGATTATACTATAATATAATATAATATAATCTTTGCTCCTTGGATCCTATGTACAGATTTTGAGTTATCGAATTTTTGACATTGACAGGTGTCAAATCTTGGCTTTTAGGGTTGCGTTCACAAACTTACTCTGAGCAAGCTCTGAGTAAGCTCTGATTACCCGAAGCGTTCACAAACGTACTTTTAGTTCCTAAGAGTATGCTCTCTGAGCATGACCATACTCATACTCTACTCTCGGAGTAAGTTTATAAACACACCCTAAGGCGTGTAAGTGGATAGGATAAAACATTGAACTCTATGGTTCCCATAGAGTTCAATGGGATGAAAACATAGACATAGAGACATGGACTGAGCAATGTCAGCATGAAATTGGCTTTTTTTATAGAAAGAGAGAAATGATCGTCGGGAATTTAACTGTATCTTTTTTGTTCACATAGAGGTGAGTGTAGACCAATCAATATTCTAGAAAGAGACAACTGCATTCCCGACGTGCGTTTCTCTCTGTCACTTTTTTTGACCGTATTTCATGCATAGATAGAAAGGAAAGGCACAGTCCATGTTTATATGTCTATGGATAAAAATAACTTTTTTTTGCTATGGTTTGTCGATTTAATTGCCAGATTTGAAGTTGATCCTATGTACAGTTTTTTAGTAATCGAATTTATAACATTGACAGTTGTCAAATCTTGGCTTCTAGGTGGTGTAAGTGGATGCGATAAAAAGCACAATTTTCTGCTATGGTTTGTCGATATCATTTCCAGCAAAGATTATAGAGTAGAAAGATAGGAAACGAAGCGACTATAGTGATGTCAGCGCCATCTGTGTTTCAAATGTGTTTTTAAGGCCCTAAGACTGGTTAAAATTTTAATTCGAGGGACATATAAAATTTTGCGAGATGTCAGAGTCAGATGGCCATTTTGATCAAACCGATTTTGAATGTTTTGATTCTCGTATCCATAGACAACCTCGTATCGCCTTCTGTTTTTCGATCCCGTTCTAGTTGCTGATTATTGAAATTGTTGTCTAATTTCTTGGCGAAAACCCCAGAATATCGTTCGAAAATTATTGTATGGTGAAGAACTGTGGATCAAATAAAACGAATTTTACTAAGGAAAATGGAAATGTAATATTAACTGGTAATATGTGACTCGGCCATTCATTGATTTTTGTTTTCAGTGCTACGAAGTGGATAAAATTTTCAGGGCGTAAAGGCCTGCAAACACTACTGACTACACCATGTGTAATGAACATTTTACTGCAAGTCGATTGAGAACTCTTTATCCACGTGAATTGTTGTATGCAGGAAGCATCCCTCACATGAAGGGCTCATTTAGGGGAAATTATGACCTTTAGACGTCCATTCAAATATTCTCAATTGCCTTCAATATATTCAGAAATGCAAAAGTTTTATGGATTTCGATTTGGGAATCGGGTGAGTGTCAAATTGTTGTTTGGAAAGTCAAAGTTTTATGAAACCTTCTGTGAGTGTTCATTCGTCAATCAATTTGTATATTGTGTCATAAAGAGACCATACCATGAAGAAATCATGAAAAAGCATGAAGAAATTATACTGACGGGCTTGAATACAAGGCTTGTATACCTCTGTAAGGTTTTTTTCAATTGTGGTTCTGAAAATTTTGTAAATAATAATAATATGTAAGTAACGGAAATATGTATCCTATGACGGTAAATTGAATATTGGTTCATATCAATTTCTGATATAAATTGTAAAAATTCAACTCCAGTTTATTAATTCGAAACTTCTTCACAGAAAAAACACCTTTCACTTTCACGTAACTATAGCAGATAACCATGTACTCTTGTTTGTATCCTAGTCAAAGCTCTATTCGTTGTCCATCATTTCAAATTTTTGTAATTTTTTTATAGATTGCAAATAAAAATTTATCACATCCAACAGCGTATTTTATTGATACCAATCGATTCCAAACAATGTTCAGATGAAAACTAACATCCTGGTCACAAAACAAAACCATCCTTTCGTTTTGTCGCTCAGGATGTTTCCCTAATAGCACACAACGTCCATGGGACGTACAATTTATGTCCATTTAACGTCGGAACGTCCATGAACTTGATTTGTAAGTCCTTTGGACGTCCGTTTACGGACAGCTTTAGGACGTCCACGATATATATCCATTGTTAGTCCGATTTATGTACAATGTTCGTATCGGATATCCATTGGATGACATATGTCCGTATCATATAGTTCCAAAATAGTCCCTGACCGACTTAATACAGGCAACGTCAAAAATATGTCCTTACTGGATATCCATTAGGTGTCCGTGATTAACTTAGTACGGACTATATAACTCATACATATATATTACATGGTCCGTATAACGTCCATCACGTACTTCTTCTTCTTGTGGTTCCTATCCGTTACGGATGTTGGCAACCAGCATGGCAAGCCTAACTTTGTTTACGGCAATGCGGAAGAGCTCGGCTGATGTTTTTCCGGTCCATTTGATAAGATTATGCAGCCAAGATATTCTTCTCCTTCCTGGACCTCTTCTTCCATCGATTTTTCCCTGGATGATTGTCTGGAGTAAAGAGTACCTGGAGTCGTTTCTCATGATGTGGCCCAGATACTGCAGTTTCCGGATCTTGATGGTGTTCATAATTTCTTTTCGTTTATTCATCCTTCTTAGTACCTCTTCATTAGTGATATGTTCGGGCCATGATATCTTCAACATTCTTCGATAGAGTCGCATTTCGAAGGCTTCTATTCTCTTTGATGTGTTTTCATTGAGTGTCCAAGATTCTGCCCCGTACAGGAGGATAGAGAAGACGTAACATCTGAGAAGTCTCACTTTTGTTTCCAGTGTAAGATCATGGCTTCTGAAGAGTTTGCTCATTTTGTTAAAGGCAGCTGTGGCTTTGGCGATTCGTGATTTGATTTCTTGAGTTGTGTCCCAGTTCTCGTTTATAAGTGTTCCTAGGTACGTGGTGTGTGGTACTCTCTCTATTGGCTGGTTGTTGATGGATAACTGGATGTTGTCGATCTTGTTTTTGCTAATGACCATAATTTTGGTCTTTTGTATGTTTATGTCCAAACCATATTTCTTACTAACTCTTGCTATTTTGTTGATAAGTTGTTGCAGTGCTTGTGGGCTATCTGCGAACACGATGGTGTCGTCCGCGTATCTTATATTACTCAATTTCTTCCCATTTATTGAGATGCCTTCTTCTTCGTTGTCAAGTGCTTCTTTAAAAATCTGTTCGGAGTAGATGTTGAATAGCAGGGGTGAGAGTACGCAGCCCTGCCTTACTCCTCGCATTATTTTGACGGCCTCAGTTGTTTCTCCGTCGACTCTCATTGTTGCCGACTGGCCCCAGTACAAGCTACTTATGATATTCAGGTCACCGGTATCGATCCCTGTCTTCCCCAGTATTTCCATCATTTTGCCTTGTTGAACCCGGTCAAATGCCTTGGCGTAGTCAATTAAACAGCAGTACACGTCACGGTTAACGTCTCTGCATCTCTGGACAAGGACTTGGACAGCAAAGAGTGCTTCTCTGGTTCCCATCGCATTGACGAAACCGAACTGGTTTCGAGAGATTAGGTTCTCGCATCGGTTGTATATTCTCCTATGGATGACTTTGAGAAAGCATTTCAGCAGGTGGCTCATCAGACTTATCGTTCGATACTCTTCACATCGTTTTGCGCCTTGTTTCTTTGGCAGTGCAATGAACTCTGAGACTAGCCATTCTTGTGGTATTTTACCTGATTTGTAGATGTTGTTGAAAAGTTTGGTAATCTTCTTCAACCCATTCTCGTCTAGAAGCTTCAGGAACTCTATCTGGATGTTGTCAGGTCCTGCCGCTTTTCCTTCCTTGCTCTGCTCTATAGCTGCCCTCACTTCTGATTCTATTATTTCTGGCCCATTGTCTGTGTTACTCCGGGGTCTTGGGGGGTCTCTCTATTATCCTCAAAGAGTTGCTCTATATACCTAGTCCACGTCTTCTTTTTCTCTTCCATGTCTACAATGACGTTCCCGTTAGCGTCAACTAGCTTCCCGAAGTTTGTATTCCTTCTTTGTCCAGTGACTTCCTTCACCTTCCGGTGGACGTTAAAGTAGTCATATTTCAACTGCAGTGCCTCTATCTCCTCACAGTTCTCCCTCTGTTCCTTTTCTTTAGCCATTCGTACTTCGTTCCTTATGATATTGTTTATCCTTTTGTATTCTATGGTGTTATTCTTGTTCAATCTTCTCTCTTCCATTAGGTCTAATATGTAATCATCATCACGTACACCTAATGGATATCCGGTAGGGACATCTTTTGAATGTCCATACTGGATATTCACTAGGAGTCCGTAAGGAACTTAATATGGACCAAATAACATGTATATGTTACATGGTCCGTATAACGTCCATCACGGACACCTAGTGGATATCCGGTAGGGACATCTTTTGAATGTCCATACCGGATATTCACTAGGAGTCCGTAATGGACGTAATATGGACCAAATAACATGTATATGTTACATGGTCCGTATAACGTCCATCACGGACACCTAGTGGATATCCGGTAGGGACATTGTAACGTGGTTATACTCGGAGAAGCCTTAATCTCGAGCGCCAGCTATTCTTTTCAATAGGAAGAATAGCAAACCTACCAGAGTAGCTGCTAGACGGAGACAGAGCTCGATGTTGTCTAGGGTGGTAGCGACAACGAAGAAGTCAAAATCGAATTATGTAAAAGTTTATTCACACCTTCGGAAACTAATTATATGTACGAGGGAGATATGTGTGATATAAAATATGAGTGATTCTATCAGTGAAAATACATTCGGGAAATCTTATCCGGTCACGAGCATTTTATGAAATTTATACCGGGTGTAGTGAAAAATTAACGGTTCAATAAAAATGCGCCAACCAGAACTGACGGAACGAATGCTAAGGACTTGCTATACGGTATCGGTATGTAGTTGTATTTCTCCGGAAATGAAACACAATAAGGGCGGATCTGTTCGAGACTTTTATTCGCTGCCCCAAGGGTTATAACACGCCATGACTGACAGCGAAGAAAAGGTCTATTTTTAACGCAACTACGGGATTTCACTGACTACGTGCGGTATCTCTTATTCTCTGCCCCAAGGGTTATAGCACGCCATGACTGACAGAAAAGAAGAGATTTTGGATTTAACACTTATGACGCGGAACGCGGACAGGGGGGGGTTGACGGAACTTTCCCTTCCGTACCCCAAGGGGCTAGGGCGGACCTGTTCGAGACTTTTATTCGCTGCCCCAAGGGTTAACACGCCATGACTGACAGCGAAGAAAATGTCTATTTTTAGCGCAACTAGGGGATTTCACTGACTACGTGCGGTATCTCTTATTCTCTGCCCCAAGGGTTATAACACGCCATGACTGACAGAAAAGAAGAGATTTCGGATTTAACACTTATGACGCGGACAGGGGGGTTGACGGAACTTTCCCTTCAGTACCCCAAGGGTTAACACGCCATGACTGATAGAGAAGGGAAAAGTCAGACTCGCGAAACAGGGTAAAGAACGATAAAATACAACAGAAAACGATACAGTACAGCAGTGTCAAAGTTAAGGAAGTAACGGCGTAGGTCTAACAAAGAAATTGAACGGTACAGACGGGGACCTACCTCCTTTGTTTCAAGCACTCGAAACTCAAAGGATTTAGAAGAAAAACTAAAAAAATTAACTCTAAGCACTGATGCAAACACAAAATGATTATTCTGCAACGGCGAAAGAAATACCGAAAATTAACTGAATCTATAACAGAAGTCACCACGTTAGAAAGCGAAAAATCGAAAATACTGAAGCGAAGTGAAAGCACTGAAGTAAAAGTCAAAAGTGGAAAAGTCAGCCGAAGAACTGAAGTAACAGTCGAAGAGTGACCGTCGCGGGGGGAAAATTTGCTTTTATAGGCATATCCCCTCTCACGGTAAAAATCTGAAAATTCCAGAATGCAACAAGAATGAAAAACGTCGTCAGCTCCGGTTTATCGCATATCAACAGATGAAAAACGTCGAAATCTTCAGCGGCATGTAAGAAAAACAACGTGAAATACAGATAAGCGGTTTTTTTACATTTACTCTGCCTGTCGGAATGAACGTACGGAATATTCGAGAATTAAAATATTTTCAAAGACGGAAATTTAAAACGAAAGAAATGCACTAAAATGAACTCCAATTTTCCTCAGAAAACTGGACTTCATTACACCCCCTTCAGCTCGGAAGAAATTAACTTACGATGAAATAGTGAGTTTAATTTCACGACTCTATCTACCCCTAGAAATAATGACCTTACTTTCGCGCGCGCCACCTATACTCGTGACCAGTTCACAACTCAATCAAGTACTTATTCCTCTCTATGGTTGGAAAGGATAGTTCCAATGCGCACGCAGAAACGTCAGCGTCAGTCACCTCGGCGCAGGTCTCCGCCATCTTGTCAAAGAACTTTGTTCAGCGTTCCGTGGATAAATGGTAATGGTGTATAATAGTGGAAAATCTCCTTTCTCTATGTGGAAATTCATCTTCATCGCTGGTCGGAAACGTGCCATGCTTCATCCCTCCGGTGAGTACCTAATTTAACTGTGTTTGGCGGATGTTGGAATTCCATCGTGGTTTTGTAGGTTAACCGGGATTCGTGGGAGCTGCAACAGGTGGAAAGCCTCCAACAGCTCGACGTGGGGGCTCCATGGACCGGTTCACCCCTTCCGACCTGGCTATACGGACGTTGGGACTCTCGGAGCCGGCATGAGACTTGCAGGTGGGTAATTTCTAACAATAAACTCTCCAATCTTCATCGTTCCTCGTGGTCAACTTTTCTTCTTGGAACGGTTTTCCTCTGTACTCTGTTTTCAGGTAGACGGTGCTTTCTTCAGGTAAACAGTGTTAAATTGACGGTACAATAATTTCGATTCGGTTCAGGACAGAAATTGGTTAGATGCATTTGATTAATAGACCGATATACTCAGTTGAAATGTGAAAAAGTATCCTTTATTGGTATTCCTTACATGAATAACAGATTTTCAGACAGTTTTAACAGGTTTGATTTATATTTAATTGTATGCTGAACGGATGAAAATCTGTAGATACAGTATTTCGGTCAACGGTGGTGCCTGTACGGAATTCGAACGGAATTGTTACGGTGTAATCGGTTATAACTAGGTTAGTGACGGGCTTCAGATTTACGAGATTTCTCCTTGCAGGTGGCCTTTGTTTCTTGGACAGGCACGGAGGGCTAACTCTCTACTGGCTGGCATGCGTAACCAATGACGGCTCGTCCGGGTATGCAGGGTCGGCCGGGCCGACCCAAAAATAATCGAGAAATGGAAAATAATTATAATTATTTTATTCTTCAAAACTCATTCCAAATGATTAATTTCGATATTAAATTCTCGATTAATTCCCTAGTAATACGTACGACAACTTATTTCGATCAACGTGACGCCCCTGTCGCCCTGAGTTAGTTTATTTCGAAGTTCTCTTTCCTTACGATAAACACGCTACACGCTAGGTCGGCCAGCCGGTAGTAGCCTAGCACAGATTACAGAGTAGAAGTAGCCTAGTGAAACGCTTCAAGTTATTGTACTATACAGCACCTACGTCGCACGCAGTTATCACCAAGTTGAACATCGTATTACGTCGCTGCTAGATACATACACGGTCGGCCAGCACTTGTTGGGCCTACCTTGCTATGGTTTGGTCGTTTAGTTGTCATATTTCTAGATTTCCTCATTGTCTATTCTAAGATATTATATAATCAAATGAATAGTTAATCATTAAATATTATGTCTATTTTAGAAAAGAGCGTATTCGCACCTTTTAAGAGTAGTTTTAGTCAATGAAAATATAATATATCCCTAATTATAGTTAGATTTTTTTATTATTAAATGAATAGTTAATTTTTGAAAAAGGGTATTCCGACCGTATAAGAGTAGTTAAGTGATTTTTTGACCATAAAAATTCGTAATTCCTAGTGAATTTATAAGGGCACGGTGATTTCGAAGCTTCTTGAATACGCGTAGGCCGGCCGGCCGAGCCTCGGAGTGGGGATATAAGAATCGCATCCGCATCGCTGTTCGCTGTTCCCATATTATGAATTGAATTAGGTCAGTGTCGTAGAATAAGAGAAAGGGGTGCACGTGTTTATCAGTTTTCTTCGATTCATTTCGTAAATTTTGACAATCTGAGTGGTTCTAAATTTCTTTAATTGTTGAATAATTGGAGTAGTAGCAAATCGAAACAAACTTTGCATCCTGTCACAAGATCATGTGACAGTAGAAGGAAGAATGGTGAAATAAAGAAAGGAAAAATTAGTTCATTTTCACTTAAAATCAAAATTGTAGATGTGTTTCAGTGAACTTAAAATTTTGATTCGTATTGACGTTTTGTGTTGTAATGAATTTGTTATCGGTATTTACAGAGAGACACCGAAGAAGAATAAAACTATTATTCAAAAGCTGGGCAAAAACAAAGAAGTATAGTACATTCTTTCTCCAAAAACAAGCCTTTATATCGCATTGAAAGCGAAACTTTTATACACTGTTGTATAAAAATAAATCAGACTATATCAACAGGATGGGGCATAAGTCTGGAATAAAATTAATATTTCTTCAATATTAATCAACCACTCAAAATGAAGACACTGAAACCCACCAATTGCTTTTCAATTACCTTCTTCTTCTATCAATGAGTAGTTTCTCAACCAATAACTTAACATCAAGATGCTGAAAAACATGTCATTTCTGATTGCATTTATTTTTGGGAAATAAAATTGAATATTTTTTTCCATCCCTTAGCCGCAACCCTATCCAACTTATCTTCAGAAACTTAATCGACAAAAAATATATCAATATTTAATTTTAGAAAAACAGAGATTATGGTGGGATTCCGCGTTTTCATTTTCAGTTATTGGTTCAAAAAATAGATATTAATTTTATTTCAGGATAACGAGCACGAGCCGTCACTGTGCGTAACCTGTTCAACCTCCTTCCGGGGTGTGCACTAGGAATATTACACTGGACGGCAGCCTCTCTTTGACCATGATGAGAATGACAAGGACAATTTCTAGTCAGTGTACCTAGCAGTTATTCGGATCAACAGGTAAACGGAAAATAATAATATAAACGGTAACAGAAAAAAAAAAATATATATATTCGGTAACAGAAAAATAACGGATTACCTCCTTTCAGAGGTTATTTCTAAAGAACGGTTAACGGATCATGACAATAATATATACTATGCATGAAATGGTTTTAAATCTTTAATGTGTATGTTAGTGATTTTTCTACCCTCTGTATCTTTCAGGTCATAGACGACGGGTGAAACAACTTTAACAACGGTAAACGGTCCGGAAAACTTCGGAGCCAATTTGGCGGCGAAACTGTCAACGACCGAGGATAAAGGACGGTCCCGGCGTAGAACTTTATCTCCCACATGGTATCGGACTTCTCTTCGTCGAAGATTGTAGTGGTGAGCCTGTTGCTGGAAGGCACGGTACAGTTTAGTACGGACGAACTCATAAGCCTCCTGGAGATGTTTGATCTGTTGAGTACGGTAAGTCATGTCTCTATTTTCTTCTTCTGTACGGTTGGATTCTCTGTTCATTTCTTCATTGTGGGGGTTTGTCGAATAAATCGCCCTCGGGACTTCTAGTTCCCTTCCATAATTTAAAAATGCCGGTGTAAATCCAGTAGACTCCTGTTTAGCGGTGTTGATGGCAAACGTTAACTCTCCTATCTTTTCATCCCAGGTTCGTTGATCGGCTTCACAAAACTGTGCTATCATGGTCTTCAGGGTACGGTTAGCTCTGTGGGTTGAATAGCCTGTTGAGCTGGAACTATCGTTAGTATTTTCAGGGAAAAGGGAAGTGAAATAAAATATTCCCACAGAATATCACAGTTTTTATTCAACCCAACTTTTATGAGGATTGCCCTGAAGAGTAAAATATACGCGATGTCGTTTTAACAAAAACGAATTTGTTTCGCCCTAATGTGCGGTCACTGTTGACGTCCGGAATGCAGGCTCGGGATGCAGGTCAAGTGTCGCCCTGATAATTGTTGCCAGATGTGTTGGGACCGCAGGTCTTCGAGTAGCTGGAGTGGTTTTGAGAAAAACCTTTTGTGTGCAGGCTTGGAATGCGGAAACGATATGCGTAATTTTCTTAGCTGGTGGTCGTCTGTCTCGATCGCTGAGTGTGAATGTGACTGAATTTTGCTTTCCATATGGGTTCTTTTTATACCATTTTCGGAACATTTTCTCTGCACCAATGAAATTGTACGACGAAGGAGGAGTGGTTTCCTATGTTTCTCCGTTTTGATTTTTCGTCGAATTTGTTGTAGGAATTCGGCATGTGCATTTGTTTTCGAGGAAATTATTACATTTCCTACACACTCCCCCACCAGTGACGAAGTTACGAAACATATTGTAGAAATCTCTTGGGAAAATGAACTCTTCTGCCGGATCTAGTAGTTGTTCTTTCCTGGGCTGGAGTTTGATCTTCTCTATCGGGTTCTACAGGGTGTTCTTGCATTGGCTGGTTCTCCATATCGTCGTCCGCGATGACATAGGCTGGTTTTAACCTGTCGATTGTCACTGTCGTTTCCTTGTTGTTCATTCTTATTATGAAGTGTTTTGGACTTCGACTCAACACTTCGTATGGTCCGTCGTAGGGGTTTTGCAGGCCTTTCTTCGGGCCATCATGCCGGACGAACACGTAAGGTGAAGTTACCAAGTCCTTGAATATAAAGCTGGTCCGCTCTACGTGGTGGCTTCCGTCAGTGGGCCTTATTTCTCGCATTTGTTGCCTCAGGTTCACTATGAAGTCGGATGTGTTCTCGCTGCCATCCGTACTTCTGGAATCCAGGAACTCTCCAGGCAATCTGAGTGGCTCTCCATATACTAGTTCTGCTGCCGTTGCTTTTAGGTCTTCTCGCCAGGCTGCTCGCATTCCGAGGAGGACGGTTGGGAGTGTTTCGGTCCATCGGTCGTTCTTGTGGCATTTTATTGCTGCCTTAAGTTGTCGATGGATTCTCTCCACCATGCCGTTTGCTGCTGGGTGATAGGCGGTAGTACGGATGTGATTCGTGCCAGTCAACTTACTTAATTCGTTGAACAGGCTCGACTCGAATTGTCTTCCTTGATCAGTGGTGATCCGAAGTGGAGTACCGAACCTCGCTATCCAGTTTGTGTAAAATTCTCTGGCGATGGTAGATGCCTCCTGGTTTTGGAGTGGGATGGCTTCTGGCCATCTAGTGAATCGGTCGACGCAAGTGAGGCAGTATCGGTAGCCCTCAGAGTGTGGCATGGTGATGATGTCCATGTGCACGTGGTCGAATCGACGTGTTGGTGGCATGAAAGTACCCAGTGGAGCATTGACGTGGCGAGTGACTTTGGCTCGCTGACACTCTATACAGCTACGGGACCATTTTCTGCAGTCTGCGTTGATTGAAGGCCATACGAAACGTTGTTTGACCATTTTGATGGATGCATTCACTCCGGGATGTGCCAGTCTGTGAATGGTATCGAAGGCTGCTCTGCGGAATGATTTGGTGAGAAATGGACGTGCCTGAGGTGTGGATGTATCACAGTACACAGCGATTTCTGACCCATGTGGTTTCATCTTCCGTAGCAGCAATCCTGTGTCACCTTGAAGATATCTCTGCAGTTCGTTGTCATCTTCTTGCGATGTGGCCAATGCTGCATAGTCCAAGATGGGAGTCACTTCGTCCACTCTTGAAAGGGCATCAGCGACGACATTCTGCAATCCTGGTACATAGCGTATGTCGGTGGAGAATTGCGATATATAATCCAGATGGCGGAACTGTCTGGGCGAGCACTTCTCTGGCTTCTGCTTGAAGGCATACGTCAATGGCTTATGATCCGTGAAAATGGTAAAGTTTCTGGCCTCTACCATGTGTCTGAAGTGTTTGATGGCTAGGTAGATGGCTAGCAGTTCACGGTCGTACGCTCCATAACGAGTCTCTGGTGGTGACAGTTTCTTGGAGAAGAATGCCAGTGGTTGCCATTCGCTGTTGACCAACTGTTGTAGAGTAGCTCCTACTGCAGTGTCTGACGCGTCGGTTACTAAGGCTAGAGGAGCGGCGTCCTTGGGATGCGCAAGCAAGGTGGCTGAAGCTAGCATCTTCTTTCCTTCTTCAAAGGCTGCAGTGGCTTCTGGGGTCCATGAGATCTTCGCCTTTCCTTTCAGTTTTGGCACAAGCAGGTCGTGGAGAGGTGCAAGTGTCTGTGATGCTCGGGGTATGAAACGACGATAGAAGTTTATCATACCCAGGAATCTTCGAAGGTCTTTGGCGGTTGTGGGTTGACTGTACCCCAGTATGTCTTGGATTCTGTCTGGCAGTGGTCTTGTTCCATCGGTAGAGACGAGGTAACCAAGGAACTTCACTTCAGGTTGTCCAAAGATACACTTTGCTGGGTTGAGGACGATGGAGTAGTTGCGGAACCTCTCGAAGATGATCCGGAGATGTTCCATGTGTTCCTCTTCGGACGATGAGGCGATCAGTACGTCATCAATGTAGCTGAAGCAGAAGTCCAGTCCTTGTAGAACCTCATCGATGAATCTTTGGAAAGTCTGTGCTGCGTTCCGTAGTCCAAACGTCATGACTGGGAACTCGAACAATCCAAATGGCGTGGTGATGGCGGTCTTGGGAACATCTTCTTCGGCCAGGGGTATCTGGTTGTATGCCCTCACTAGATCGAGGGTTGAGAAAATTTTCTTCCCCTGGAGGATATGGGCGTAGTCCTGGATGTGTCTCACGGGATACTGATCAGGGACAGTCCGGGCGTTTAGGGCACGGTAGTCTCCACACGGTCTCCATTCTTCAGAACCCTTCTTTGGTGCGAGATGCAGTGGGGATGACCATGGACTCTTGGATGGACGGGCGATTCCTAGTCGTAGCATGGCTTCGAACTCCTTTTTGGCTGCCTTGTACTTATCTGGTGCCAAACGTCGTGGTCTCGAAGCTACTGGTGGTCCGGGCATCGTTTTGATGTGATGCCTCGTGTTGTGCCTGATGCGTCCTGGGGCTCCTGCAGGTCTGGTGATCTCTGGAAAATGCGTTAGTAGATCATGATACCTGGAGGATCCGTTGACAGTCTTGACTTCTGGGATGGAGCACTCAGCCACTTCTCCTTGGGTAGTGAGTTGGGTGGTTCCGTCCAAAAGTCTTCGGTTCCTCACGTCCACTAGCAGGTTGTAGAAACTCAAGAAGTCGACGCCGATGATGGGCTTCGATACGTCTGCTATGACGAACCTCCATGTGAAATCTCGGCGTAGTCCTAGGTTCAGCGTGAGGGTGGTTGTACCATACGTGGCGATGGGTGTCCCATTGGCTGCTGAAAGGACGTAGTCGGACTTCTCTCGTCTGCCAGTCACTGCGCTGCGTGGGAAGACGCACAGGTCTGCTCCAGTGTCGACCAGGAACTGCAACTTGGAGTCCTGATCCGTGATAAACAAGCGGCGCGTCGTTGGGCTGGGATCACTGGCCGCTTCTAGTGAAGGCCCCCTTCGTTTCCCGAGGTGTAGTTGCAGGGCTGCACGCACTTCGTGGACCTGGCTCCAAATCTCGTATGGTACCAGCACTTTCCGTCAGTTGGCGATCGTCTGCGACTCTGGCTTCTTCGACGGTCGTGGCAACGGCTTCGGTTACCATCTCTCCTGGGTCGCTCTCGGTGGTGTGCTGCCAGCTCTGCTAGCAGGGTGGCTATCTCCAGGTTCAGTCCTAAGAACATCTGCTCCAGCTTCCTATCGATGATGGCCTCTATGTTGGTTGTCTCTGCTATCTGGTGGACGATAGGTCGGGAGGCTTCCATTATATTGTCCGCATGGGTTGCCAAGTCTTCGAGATTTGTGTCCTTGATGATGGCCAATGACACCTGGACACACTTGGGTAGCCGGCTCATCCACAAGGATTTCATCAGGGCATCTGGGACGGTTCGATCTGCGAGTCCCTGTAAATGTCGAAGGAATTGTGACGGCTTACGTTCTCCAATTTCCTCTCGTTCCAGTAGGCGGCGGATCTTCTCTTCTTGGGAGGCACTCAGACGTCGCACAAGCTCCATCTTCAATTTCTCGTAGGCCCCGTCGGTAGGTGGGTTCATGATTATGTCCTTCACCTCGGTGGCAAATTTTGCTGGCAGGGCTCCTACGACGTAGCCAAACTTAGTCCGGTCTTGTGTCACTCCGGAGCAAAGAAAACTTCCTTCAGCCATGGCAAACCATAATTCGGGATCGGCGGCTACAAACTCTGGCATCCGAACGGCGACTCTTGAGACCTGGGCTGCTTGTTGTTCCATTTTTCTTCGGGGCTTCTTTTCGATCACGTCGGGGTCACCAATTTGTGGGTTGAATAGCCTGTTGAGCTGGAACTATCGTTAGTATTTTCAGGGAAAAGGGAAGTGAAATAAAATATTCCCACAGAATATCACAGTTTTTATTCAACCCAACTTTTATGAGGATTGCCCTGAAGAGTAAAATATACGCGATGTCGTTTTAACAAAAACGAATTTGTTTCGCCCTAATGTGCGGTCACTGTTGACGTCCGGAATGCAGGCTCGGGATGCAGGTCAAGTGTCGCCCTGATAATTGTTGCCAGATGTGTTGGGACCGCAGGTCTTCGAGTAGCTGGAGTGGTTTTGAGAAAAACCTTTTGTGTGCAGGCTTGGAATGCGGAAACGATATGCGTAATTTTCTTAGCTGGTGGTCGTCTGTCTCGATCGCTGAGTGTGAATGTGACTGAATTTTGCTTTCCATATGGGTTCTTTTTATACCATTTTCGGAACATTTTCTCTGCACCAATGAAATTGTACGACGAAGGAGGAGTGCTTTCCTATGTTTCTCCGTTTTGATATTTCGTCGAATTTGTTGTAGGAATTCGGCATGTGCATTTGTTTTCGAGGAAATTATTACATTTCCTACAGCTCTTTCTACAGGGTTGCACTGAGGAGTATACGGTGGTGTGAAACGGTGAGCGATGTTCAGCTCTCGGAGACTGTTCTTGAATAGTCTGCTGTCAAATTGTACTCCATTGTCGGATATTACTAGTTTTGGGCAACCGTATTTCAGTATGACTTGTTCGTAGAGGGCCGAATAAACAGTTTTGGCGGTAGCTTTCCGCAACGGACGACACTCTACCCACTTTGTGAACCGGTCTTGCATTACCACGATGTAGGAGTTTCCCTTTTTTGACCGTGGCAATGGTCCAACTATGTCCGTGGATACTTCTTTGAACGGCGCATCCGCCATTCGGTGTGGTTGCATCTTACCAGGGGTTTTCTGTTGCGAAACTTTGTACTTTTGGCACGATGTGCAGTTCCTCACGTATTTCGCAATGTCTCTAAACATCCCTGGCCAGTAATAATTTCTGGCTATCCGTGCAATCGTCTTAGCAATCCCCATGTGACCTGCTAGTTCTGAGTCGTGGTTTTCCTGCAGTACTTCTGTTCGCTGTTCGGATGGTACACAGAGTTTCCAGGGTTGGCCGGTTCCATCTTCTGTGAAGTCGGATGAGTCCCAGAAATGTCGCAACAGTTTTCCATTTTCAACGGCGTAGTCAGGAAAATTTGCTGGGTCTTTTTCCACCTCCTGTAACTTTCTGTTGTACCATTTGCACTGGGTTGTTTCTATCTCGGCCAGGTATACGGAATCTACGGACGGTAACGGTTTAGGTGATGGGTTGTCCGCAGGTGTATTCAGGGATTTTCTCCGGCCCTGCACCTCAACAGCTTCTTGAATTTTCGGTGTTGGTTTGGCAATCAGTCGACCTTCCAGGTAACAGTCCGCGGTACTGAGGTTAATGGAAAAATTGAACCTTCCTAATACGTCCATTCCTAGAATGAGGTCAACTGGTAAATCAGGCACCAACAGAAATTTTACGTCGGTCAAGGAATAATCAGCCAGGTGAACGGCGGTAGTGTAGAGTTTGGGTGTTGTCGTGGGTTGACCATTTGCAACCACCACGAAACCATTCTCAACATGTTGTCCGGTGATTCCCTTGCTTTCACATTGTTTTGCCACTTTCCGACTTATGAAACTCTTCGTGGCTCCCGTGTCAATTAATGCTTTGTAGTGCTTTCCGGCTATCTTAACTTCGACAAGCGGTCGGTTATCATTCCAGGCAGTCGATGTCATGGGAGTCAATGTGTTGGGAGATATGGTCGACTCCTTCTCCATACCTCCGTCTAGTTTTCCGGACGGCAGGGGCAGTCTCGTGAGAGAATGTTCTCCCTCTGGCATCGAGAACAGAAGATTTTCGATGGCCTGCGACATTCTCGACGCATGTGGCCATATCCACCACATCGGAAACACTGTGCCTGGAAGGACACTCTCCTCCCTGATGATGATTCGGTCCGGTCAGCGTGGCTATTTTCGGCTCGACGGCGGGGTGGCGGTGTTGAATTTCCGGATCTACCTTCGGACCTGTCTCCAGAAGTCGGACGGTGTGATTCCTGTTGCCGGACTGTTGACTCTCTGGACCTGGGTGGCCTTGGACGGCTTTCCCCCGGCGTCGGCGGGACTGATTCCCTGTGATCAGTTGTTTGTACCTGTTCTCCGGTATCCACAGAAAAACTCGCCTGATATCGGTTCAGTTGACGGGGAGTGTACGTCAGGTGAGGTTCCTCCACGAAACCTGGTTTTGAGGGTGGCCGGGTGTACTGGCTCATTTGCCATTGGACCAGTTCAAAAACTTTTCCTTTACGGAGAAGTTCATCATACGTCTTGGTCTCCTGGAAGGCCAAGGCCTGTTGTAAGGGCGGGATCAACCTCTGTCGGATAAGTCGGATCTGCTCCACCTCGGATGGTTTTGTATAGGTGAGTTTCTGGAATAAGTTCTGCATCCGGGTAACATACAGAAGCAGTTTTTCTTCAGGACCTTGTGTTCGTCTTTTTATTTCCTCCAACAGATTCTCCTCATAGTTAACTGGCAGAAATGCTCCCTTCAGTTGGTTGCTGAAATCTTCCCAGTCCTCAAAAGTGCCTCTCCTGGGAATAAACCAATCCCTTGCATCCTTCCGTAGTAATTCATAAACTGATTCGAAAACTTGTTCCAGGGACACTTTACGGGATTCAGCCAGCCTCTCCACTTCCTCAAGGAATCCGGTCACACTTCCAGTGCCATCAAAGGAAATGTTCCACTTGTGTACCGGGATAGTTGGTATTGTTGATCGGGACTCCGGTTCTGATCTGGCAGGTGTTGTGACAATAGGTCGGTCAGGACTTATCCACGGTGCAGGTAAGTGTGGAAAAGACACCCTTCGTGTAGAATTAATCCATCTACCCTGTGTCGGACCTTCATGTGTTGTTGTCCCACAGTCCTGTGACTGTGTGAGAGGTATCGCTGGTAACTGTCGCAGTAATGCTGTACATGTCTGTCTTGTCTCATTCATGACCTGTTCTAATGTTGGATTCCTTACAGGTGTACCAGTACGTGAGACATCCACTGCTACAGGAGGATCGACACCATCTCCCAAGTCGATAAGTGATGTTTCGACCCTTGACATCCTCTCAGGTTGGATCGGTGACACTCCAGGTGAACTGGGCACCTCCACATCTATAAGAGACCTCTGATGTCGGTTAGATGTCTGCAGCTGTTCACGATTGCTCTTTTTACGTAGCTCCTCCAGTGTTTCCAATGCCTTAGCAGTAGTTGCCTTCATTTGTCCAACCAGTTGTAACTGTGCTGTGTCTGCAGTAACAATAAAGTCCAGCCTTCCTTGAATGTGTATTAATCGGGTGTAAATTCGCGAAAATTCGTTAGCCGCATTCTCATGATTGAAATTCTGAAGGGATTCCACCAAATAGGTGAGTTTATTTTGGCAAATCTCAATCTCCGAGGCGGGATTCAATGATGTTGGGGGTAATAGAGGTTCATTAGACTGAAGTACTTGTCGTAGTAGACTCCGTTTAGTCATCACAGTACCCGGTATCGATTGTCCCCTCAGTTGTAATTCGTATGTAAGTTCATCACTGAGTAACCGATTCACATCCATGTTCGACATATTATTTTCAACTAAGTCCGATTCAGAACGCACCAATATTTCACACTCGGTATGTCTTTCACAATCCGTTTAAGTTCCAAGTCCGACCCGGCAAGTTAATCGTTAGCCAACCTATTCGCTTAAGTTCGAAGTGGGTATCGGTGTAACCCCAAAATAAAAGAGTCTAAGTCCCGGTGTATCAGGGAAAAAAAAAAAATCTAAGTTCAAGTTTCGGCGCACCAAAAGCAATCTTAGTCCTGATGTATCATAAAAGTTGTACAAGTCCAACGTTACTCGAAAGAAAAAAAAAAATTCGATCAGTCTCACTAAAGTCCGAAAATATTCGCGAAATACCGCCCACAATCGCAAGTCGTTTCGCACAGTCCGGAAAATTTCCCGAAATTCGAATCGCACCAGAACGCACAGGTTAAATTCCAAATAGTTTTTCAAGTTCAATATCCAGAAAATAAATCGCAATAATCGAATTTCAGTTTTCAGAAAAATCAGAAATAACTGGTAAGTTTCAACAGTACTGGTCAAAATTCACTATTAAACTGATAGGTTAATAAAACCTATTAAATTTTACTAATTGTGACAATAAATTTTCAATGTTCGGAAACTCACTCACCTTCAATACGAAATTAAAACAGTTCAATTCAATAAATCAGAAATAATAAGAAATCGGAAATAATTTCCACTGATATTAAGGCGCAACAACAGTTCAGTTTTCAATAATTCAATAAAGTAATCGGCAAAAGGAATAATCACAAATTAATTAAATTATTTCCAATAGGTTTCAACAATAGGAAAATTTTCAGAATATAGTCCAATTCAATTCACAGTATAACAGTTCAATACAGAGTGGCAGGTAATAAAACACAGTTCAAGTTTATTTTTCACAGTTCTCGGTTCAAGAAATAGTTACTCACTGTTCTTAGGTTTTACTCACTGTTTCGGGAATTCACTCACTGTCCGATTAATGTTTCTCACCTCTGTTGTCTCCTACTTGATTTTGCACGGTCCCTGCTCGAGCGCCATTTTTGTAACGTGGTTATACTCGGAGAAGCCTTAATCTCGAGCGCCAGCTATTCTTTTCAATAGGAAGAATAGCAAACCTACCAGAGTAGCTGCTAGCCGGAGACAGAGCTCGATGTTGTCTAGGGTGGTAGCGACAACGAAGAAGTCAAAATCGAATTATGTAAAAGTTTATTCACACCTTCGGAAACTAATTATATGTACAAGGGAGAATTCTCCAGTGATATTTTTCATAATTGCGATATCAATTATATCTGGTAATCCATTTCCGAATGCTAGGTACGTTGGTTCTTAGGGTCCAATAACGATAGTTTCATGTTTTTCAGCGAGATCTTTCAGTTTTCTGCCATTTCTGTTTTCCATCCTGCTGTTCCATTCTGGAGATTTGCAATTAAAATCTCCGATGCAGATTTCCGGGTTTGTTTCATCTAGTAAGTTATTGATTTCTTCTTCCAATAAGTTATTTGGGGGTCTTTTATATGCCGATGTGACTTCGACTCTTTGTCGATTTATTTCAGCAACAATCGTCACTGTTTCTATTTGTGAGTGACTCGTCAGATCTTCCTGTAAAATAGTGTTCCAGATCTCGTCTAACCAGTAAGGCAACGCCTCCTCCAGTGTTTGCGATTCTGTCACATCTATATATCTCATAATTCATGATGTTCAATCGCGTATTTGGTTTTATTCTTGTTTCCTGTAAGGATATAATATCAGGTTTTCTCTCTGATATTATTTCTTCTATCTCAGATTTTCGAGTTCTGACCCCGTTCATGTTCCAGGAGACTATTTTAAGGGAATTTTTCCTAGTTGTATGTTCCATTATTTCAGTTTACTGAACATTCCTTGGAGTTTTTTCTCCATCTCTCTTTCAATTTCCAACATGATTTGTTGAAAATTTTTTCAGTAAAAGTGTCTAAATCGTCGGCGGATTCAGAGACTTTTCTGTTTTCTTTTGTTGTTGTTGATCGTAGATTTAGCTTGGGGCATTTTCGGTTGCTCCTTCTTCTGTACTGGTTTGGGTACTTCTTTTTTCTTGTCGTCTACTTTGGAGAGGGTGGGCTTCTTTTTCTCCTGGACTTTTTGAGGAATCGTGCCCTGCTGAGCCGATTTCTGGCCTGTTTTCCTCTTCCTTGTCACTAATTTGAATTCGCTACATCCTTTGTAGCTTGCTGGATGGCCTTCCTCACCGCACAGAATGCATGTGGCATTTCTCTCCTCACCTTTTCTGGTAAGTTCGCAATCTTTTGTGCAATGATTGCCCAAACATTTGACGCAAAATTCAAGTGTCTGTTCACTATAATTTTGTATGTTCTGTGCAGTTTTTATTACCACCAACCAGGCCCGTCTAACTGTCATCAAGTAGACGAGGGGTATCCCAGAACACCTACAACAGAATATTGCGTTAATTTACTAAAAGAAAAACGAGAACCGATACTGTTACTTCATTCTGTAATGATTGTGGGAAAATTGTCTGTCTGCCCCTATTTCACTCCTCTATTACCGTTACATAAAACCGAAAATAACCGAAAAGAAAATGACAACCGCTTAAACCGAATTTACACTAGCCAGGTAAGCTTGCCTAAACGGTAAGTGAAATAGAGCATTATACTTGTATCTCCTTATTAAAATTACCGACTGTGCCTACCTATATGTCCGAAATTCCACCGTGCATATATTAAACATCCTACTATCCCTCTGCTCTGGGGTTTCAGTATACTAACGGCCGGTTTCATAATCAAACCTAAAGTCGCTTTAATTTTAAAGCTTCCTTTAACCCTACTAAAAATGATATCAGAAGAAGCTTTGAGCAAAGTGACTTTAAATTTGATTATGAAACTGGACGTAAATGTTATTTTCTCATTTTTATGCAACCTCCAATTGCTACGGAGAGTCTACGACGACGTTCCAGGTTCCAAGCCCCATCAGATCGTATGTTTTTGGGGGCTGCTACCCCAATGGCATGCGTCCAAAGTTTGCTTTTCGAAATCGACCCTAAAATGGCCAGAAATAACACAAATGATGGAAAATCGAAATGGTACTTGCTTTAAAGATTCCGTCCTGCACTGGTTCCACGATTTTCCGGCGTTTCTCCTGCCGATGGAAATGGAAATTGGAATCTAGAACCACCCGGCAGAATTGGACAATTGGAGGTTATCCGTCACTCAGTCACTGACAGGAACCACTTATAGAGAGTCTCTGGTACCACTGATCCCTGCGCAGAGGACATACGACCTTTTTTCGTGCCCAAGAGGTAGGGGGAAAGCCTATGGCCTTCTCCGCAGCGGAGTGCTGCGGATTCGTGTGGGACTTTCACCCACTAAAACCCCCTCCTCTACACGATAGTCGGAATCCCAAGGACGCTGATTCCAACTAAAGTGTGTCGTCGCTTCGGGCACAACCAGCTCACCAAGGCGATTGGTATTTCACGGAAGGCCCTTGAAACCGTTAACTCCTTCCCACTTGGATGTCGGGGATGTGGGGGGAGCTTAACATCTCAAATTACAGGTCTCACAAAGAACTTGAGGGCTGCTATTTGCTAACCATTGTTCCGTAGTTGCTCCCTGGCTCTGGTTACGGAACTCGAGCGGTCAGGGGGAGATCCTCGGAAGGTCTTGACCCGGCACATGTATAGTTCGTAATTCTACAACATATTTATAGCGCCGTTGGCCCTGGTTCCTATGGGATTGTGCTAGAGGTTGCGGTATCTGCCAGACATTCGTTACTCCTTGGGTCTCCTCCAAATCCGGGGATTTAGTAGGGCCAAGTGAGTCGTAGTCGCCCTGACGTCACTATGAAGCTGTGCCCCTTGGATCTATGACAAGCCCTTGGTTCAGAGGGGGAAAGTGAGACGTACTCCTTGCGTCCACGCTCGGATTTCCGGCGGGGAGTAGGCAAGTCGTAGCTTCTCCCGTTTAGAAGCGCTAACATTACTCCTTGGGTCTACCCCAGGTCCTTGGACTCGGGGGGCCAATTGAGTCATAGTTGCTTCTCGCAGGTGGTACTAACGTTGCTTCTTGGTCACCAGGTAGCTTTTCTTACTAGCTCTGTCCGCAGCGTCTGCTAGGCATTCAAGCTCAGGATGGGTCGCGAAGATGTCACTATCTAGGCGTACACCGCTACAAGAGCCTTTGGATTTGGAAGGGATTTGGGTTCGGGAGCAGTGGCGGATTCACCGTAGAGGCTGGGTAGGCTGATGCCTAGGGCGGCAGATTTTAGGAGGCGGCAAATTTGGGGACAATTTTTTTTTAACCCATTATAGAAACTGAAATACTTTTATTTCAAATCTATTTTAATATCTATCTACATCTGATTTTCCCGACATATAAAAAAAAGTGAACAAGTATTGCATCATTATTTTGCCCTGCATGATTATTATTTTCCTGTTTTCCTCTTATTTCGGCCGCATTAGACTCTTAACTGAAACTTCGTTAGGGTGAAAAGTGAAAAATTTTTGGTGATTCTGAATCGTAGAATATCTATCTACAACTGATTTTCCCGACATATAAAAAAAAACTGAACAAGTATTGCATCATTATTTTGCCCTGCATGATTATTATTTTCCTGTTTCCCTCTTATTTCGGCCGCATTGGACTCTTAACTGAAACTTCGTGAGGGTGAAAAGTGAAAAATTTTTGGTGATTCTGAATCGTTGGGATGTGTTTCTTCGGTTCCTACAAAAACACAATTCAAGAAATGATTGTCCAAATTTCGATAAAGCAGTTCGTACCTATGGCTCTATGTATACACCATCGACAAATGGTTCGGGTGAGAGAAGCTTTTTTTGCTTGAAAAAGGTGAAAAGTTAGGTACCTAAGAACCACATGAAGGCAAGAAAAGCTGAACGCTTTGGTTTTTTGTGTATAGAGTCAGAACTAATGAACAAAATTTCACATGATGACATAGCAGAAAGATATTTCAACAGCAGGTTTCATAATATTTGATTTTGCGATCAACGATTTGACATTCACTTGATTTCTAAAACGAAATCACTGAAACCTTTTTATTTTTGAATATATTGAACAAGTAGCAATGGAGAATAATTTATTGGACCTATAAACATCATAATTTGATGCGAGAAGGATATTTTAAATGATTTTGACTATGATTTCGTGCTAAAATTCACGGTATAAAAAAATAATCATGATGATAGCGTGAGTCGTAGAGGCTGGAATCATTTCTGAACTAGAATTTATCTAGTAAGCGGATGTAATTTTGATATGACAACTGACAAAATAGGGATTGACTTTGATTCAGTTACAATTATTTGTTGATTTGACTATCATCTTGAGAATTTTGTCGCATACTTATTGAAATGATTGTGTGCGCAAACACACGGTTTCTGAAAAACCGTGAATTTTCGCAAGATACTACAAAATACCTTATTTGTCAAGAATAGATCAAGCTATCCAAAATCAATTTTTTTTATTATGAAATATGGATATGGAAAAAAGTTTCTTGCGGAACAATGTTTAGGGGTGGCTTTCAATAGCTAGCACCTTCAATCATAGAGGAACAGCACCGAAAACTTCCCCGCATAAAATATCTGCTTAATTTCATTCTTGTCAGTTTTTCGATTCCCAAGAAAAAAATCAAAAACTGATTTTCGGGTGCCACCTTTAGGGAGCTATAACTAAGCAGGGGGCTCAGAAAAAAATTTTACATTGAAGATCCACCCTATTTTTTGACAAAGAATTTAATTTTTCGCAACAATTCCTATGCACCATGTATATTATATTTGCTGTTTGTTTTCGTCTTTGCTACTTGTTTTTATAGTTGCTGAACTTGAACTAAATAATTATGGTAAGGGCGGCAAAATTTGAATAGCCTAATGGCGGCAAATATGTAAATCCGCCACTGTTCGGGAGATTGTAGTGTGGAGCACTAACACTACTCCTTGGGTCTGCCTGGAGTCTAAGGGCGACTCCAGGGGCCAAGTAAGTCATAGTTGCTCCTCACCAGTGTAATAAATTGGAATACGAGATTCCGAATAAGTTTGGCATAATTCGAAAGAGGTATTGCTAGAATTTTCATACATTGTTGCAGCCGTGCTGCAGAGGCGATTATTAGGTGGAAATATGACACTTTGAGGCGCTTGAGATCAGGCGGTATCAAGTCGCGGGAATTCAAATAATAACCAGTTCAATAAGAGTTGAAAGAGTTAGTGTCACTCAGTCAGAAAATCTGCAGATATTGATACAATGTACGTTTCGGAGAACAACCGGCGATAGCGTGCCTATGTAATTGATTCCAATATCCGGTGATAGGGACTTCAGAACGGTTGAAAACGGTCAGTCATGTTGATTAAGGAGATTTATTAGTCTGGAGACCCTGAGAGGAAATCAGTTCGTAGAATTCGAAGTAGCCGAAATTTTTTTGTAACCGCCGAGCTCGGGCACGCTGATTTTTCAACTCAGCAAGAATGATCGTTCAATGATTTCGATTTTGGGACGTATTGGTACCACCCATAGCGTGGGAGAGAAAGACCGGGGGAAAAAGTATCTCGGAAAAGTTAGTCAATCGGTCCGAGGAAAGTGTGTGACCTTTCGTCACACCAAAACGCAAGAAATACCCGGGCTGCCAAGCGAGGGTATCCACGGCTCACTCAGTGAAGATGTGGTGGGTTCGATGTTAGGAACCGATAAAAGAGAAGTAGGGCGCCAGGTAGGGGAGAGTTCCTTTGAATCGGACGGCCCTGAACCGGACACTACAGTTTTCTACTACACTCGATAGTAATTTAGCATCCTTTACGTAAATCCCATTTTCGCAACATCGATCGATATCTCTTGGAAAATGGCCGACCCTTTGGCTCGCACCTTGTTGCAAAAATGGGATTTAAGTTAAGGATGCTAAATTACTATCGAGTGTAGTAGAAAACTGTAGCGTCCAGTTCATGGGCCATCCGATTCAAAGGAACTCTGCCCTAGATTTCTTTTCCCAGCAACAACCCCAAATCAACCAAACGAGTTGTACTGAAGAACGATTTATTCAGGCAGTAAAGAAAATAGTGTGGTGACTAATAGTAACCGTAATACTTCAAAAGGATGGCCTTTATATAATTAACCGAAATCGGGTCGATTGAGCTCAGGCGCAGCGCGAAGTTCTTCAGAACTCCCAAATGTACGAACAACACTAATATACGTTCAATTTAACTGCACAGAATATCAACGTTACCAGAATGACGTACTCTAACTAAATTAATCTATATCTCATTCCACAAGCAATAGAATACAATAATAATAGCAATACGTTAAGGTTTTACAATATAAACCGTTATCGTTAAGGAAAACAACAATATAATACGATATGCAACTTCTATAATACACTTGCGTGTCCTGAGAGTTCTCTCTCTCCGCTCCTGAATGGGGAGATGGCCTCTTCGGTATGAAATTCTACAAGGTTTCTGTTGTAACGGGTCCACTTGGACTGGATTTCACGAGTAGTTCTAGAAGGCTCGACTTGGACTGTGACTATACTAGGATTTATAGAACTTCCTCCCTACACGAGGATTTCAAGGACTTCCTCTTTATACTAGGATACGTCTCCCTACATTAGGATGTCTACTAGGATACGTCTCCCTACACTAGGTTGTCTACTACGGTACGTCTCCCTACACTAGGATCCTGTCGATACGAAAGAACTTAATCTTAATCCTCACCATATAAGAAAGAATGAATGACACCATAATGTATCTCAAAAGATGGTTTTATACATACCCAGTTCTTCGGGGGGAACTATTTAAATCTAACGTGAATCCACCAAATCTTTCCAAGCTCGAATATGCTATTAGACAGCCAGAACCTCGGTTCTATCACAATCGACGCAGGATGCTCCCAACTAATTCTTCTAAGTAATTGAATTTCACGGCAATAGCTGGTAATGGAGATAAAATAGCACAAAATAATGAATTTGCAGAACGACGTACGACGAACATACCTGTATGAAGAAAAACTTCACGTGCCACAGCGAAAAAAGCTCTCGATCAATCCTTCCTAAGGAGATACGCCAATATAGAATCCAAATAAACCAGTTCGGCAGGAGATCACACAGATATCCGAAGATTAGTCCCACAACGATTTTAATTATCGAAAACTCCAGAAATTCCTGATGGATACCTCCGAACTTACAAAATGGCTAATTACACAGAAAACTTATCTGACGCTGTCTAACCTTCAAAATTCTGTGAGCACGGAAAACTTAACTAAAACGTCAAGATCTAACCCCACTTGACCGGTAGCGGTAAATAACAGTAGGCAGATCGCCCCACATCAACATAACCTGCAAATTCATAATACGTACCGTATTATTGATGGTATTTGAAACCGTTACAATTCTCCCTTTACGATAAAAAAAAAACAACATCCCCCGCCGAAGGTATCCAGACATCGAAGAGCCTCTAACCACCACATTGAACGACATGAAAAAGTGAAAGCTATCTGACCACTGAAGGTGACCAGATACCGACAGGTCCAGCTAAATGACAAGAAAAGTACGGACTCAACTAAAAAGAAAACTAATATTATGTAATACTTTTTTTTTCAAGAACTAAAAAGAGAACTTCTCCGCAGACCGAGTCGAAGACCACGGAAAAGGCGCTGGACCAGGAGGACTTCATTTATTCTCAAAGTCGCAACCTGAACGACCCCCACCACAACCTTAGGAGGTGATGTCACAATCGGGTGTCAGAATCGAGAAAACGATAAAATCGGGAAAGATCGTCAAAATCGGCAAAACGGTGGTACTCGTGAGCAAAGAGCAACGGCTCAGTGCACGACCAACCGCAAGTCTTGACTCGTCGGGAATCCTACGGTCATACAAAAAAAAACATCATAAGTCAAAATCAAATAAGTTAACTTTAAATCTGGGTTCCTCATGGGCAGAGAGCACAGCTTCATGCACGACCCGCTGAGAGTCATAACTCGTCGGGAGTCTTACGGCAGTTATCGTTTCAAAATCGGTAAGAAGGATCGCCTCAGGCAACACACGTCGCAAATCCGCCGAAGCGAAGGCAAACCCAAAACGGACAATCCAGAAAAGCGATGCACTCAAAATCGGGAAGGCAAGTGTCACCCAGGACACGTCATAATCCGGAAAAGAAATTAGCAATCAAAATTGGGAGGATAGGTCACCTCTAACAACATAGATACGTTGCGAATCCGCCAGTAGCGAAGGTAGACCAAATCCGCATCAAAATCCATATCGATGAACGGAAATATCAAGGAACGTCGAATTATTAGCAATCAAAATCAGAAGGAAAAGTCACCTCAGACAACATAGATACTTTGCGAATCCGCCAGTAGCGAAGGTAGACCAAATCCACATCAAAATCGATATCGATAAAGGAAAATATCAAGGAACGTCAAATTCGGCACCGAAACGTCAAAATCGAAAACACGAAGGCTCAAGACCACACTCAACCTAAAAATCTCCCTACCCCGACAAACGATCTACATGAGGGGCAAGTGAAGGAAAATACAACAGCTATAGTACTGCCGTGGCATGGTCTGTACCATAGATGATGAGAGGAATTCCCGTCACTGGATAGGGGTAGTGACCACCCTCGTCAATTTATGCAAAAGCAAGGGACAGCTATCCTCTGCCCCGGTCATCATTATTCAAAAGGAAAATAAAGGTCACATCAACCATAACAGCAAGGTTACTGCCGTGATTAAGGTGGTTGTTAACGCGACAAAATTAATTAGTGGACTGTAATGATTGAAAGTTTAATAATAAATAATTTTTAAATCAAAAGAAATAAGTCACCAAAACGGTAATTCGACTCACCTTTCTACTTGCATCGACCATGCACTATATTCTCGATTATTTTCGGAGTTTTCGAAATTTTCTCCTCGAAACAAACTCGACCGTCGAGAGAGAGATACTTTCTTCATTTCTCCAGGATCAGTTTCGTCTTTCGCTGATTCACCGACGTTGTCAAATATACCAGTTCTGGTGTAAATTTAAGGCAAACACTTTCGAGCATTGGTCCATTCGCAAACAAAAAAAACATACATCCCGAATTCTTAACAGTGGTTAAGGATTTCAAATCCTTAACATGCCAAACACCCTGGTATTTACCATCCTCACCCTGCAATTCATAGGTCCAAGGGGAGACTCGCTTCGAGACCAAGAAAGGTCCAACATACTTCGGTGCCAACTTAGCTGAAAAATACTTCGCCGCATCGGACAACACCTGATTCATCCTCCACACCAATTGGTTAACCGTATACTGAACATCCCGTCGTCGAAGATTGTATGTGCGGCTATTGACTTCGTACGCTCGCGACAACTTTCTCTGGACACCCGCGTACAGCCTCGCGAAGGTTTGTTCGCGCTCCTTAGTCAAAGCTGATCTGTCGAACTGAATCCGGTCAGGGCAGGCGTTTTCACCCTTTAGTGAAATTTCTCTTCCGAAGACAATCATGTTTGGGGAATGACCGGTTACTTCATGCTTTGAGGAGCGAATGGCCAAACCAACCTTGCTCAACTGTCTATCCCAACCTCTCTGATCTTCTGAAAGATATGACCTCAACATAGTTTTAATAACCCTATCAATTCTCTCGACCGGATTCGCTTGAGGATGATATAAGGCCGTATACTGAATGTTAACATTATAAGATTTCAGAAAATTAGTAACTTCCCTGGAACGAAATTACACGCCATTAACCAAAATGATGGAATTTGGACACCCAAAGATAGGAAAAACATGGGTATCCAATATCTTCACAATCGCCGACGCGGTAGCGGAACGCAACGGGAACAGTAGAGGGAACTTACTGAAACAATCAGCGATGACAAAAATATATTGGTTACCTGAGCGAGTTCGAGGCAAAGGTCCAACCAGATCGGCAGACATAAGTTCGAATGGTCGATGGATTGATACCTGTTTAGAGAGCATAAAACCAGGAGGTTTTCGCTGCTCCGGTTTGATAGCATGACAAGTGATACATCGACGGATAAACGAGGCTACGTCGGATCGCATTTTGGGCCAACAATAGCGCTCGGCCAACTTATGATAGATACACGCCAACATGCAAAAGAGATTCGTGAACCTTTCCAATTAAGGCTTTCCGATGAGGTCGCGGAAGAACTTCTCTCCAGTAGTCAGAAGGAGATGCCAATTCGGGAATGCGGGGGGTACCATTTTTAAAGAGTTTACCCTGGATAAAATGCCATGAAGAGAAACGGTGCGGGGTCTTGACTATCCCGTCCAAAAGCTTTCCTGTACCGAGGAACAACCCAAAGTAGTGTCAACGGTATCGAGTACGGGTACCGACCTAGACAAAACGTCAGGTACGATGTCATATTTACCTTTTCGATGAATAATGGTATAATCATATTGTTGGAGCCGGATCGCCCAACGGGCTAGTCGACCAGAAGGTGACTCCAATCGGTCCAGCCAGAGCAAAGATGCATGATGGGTGACCACTTCAAAATGGGTGCCTTCAATATACGGTCGCAGCTTTTCAATCGCCCATAGAACGGCAAGACATTCCCATTCCGTGGTGGTATAGTTGCGTACTAACCGAGTTAAAGACCTAGAAAGATAACATATCACCTTTTCTCCATCCCCTTGTTGTTGAGTAAGGACTGCACCTATTGCATAACCTGAAGCATCACACTGTATAGTGAATGGCTTCGAGAAATCAGGACAAGACAACGCAGGGGCACCAATCAACCATTCCTTCAAGTTATTCAGAGCCTCATCACAGTGGGCACTCCACTTGAAAGGTCTACCCTTTTTTAATAACTACGTCAGAGGAGCAATTAGATCCGCAAAATTTGGTACGAATCGTCGGTACCATGAAGCTAGTCTCAGCAGACGTCGAACCTCCGAGACACTTGTGGGCACCGGTATGTTCAAGATGGCTTGGACCTTAGCTGGATCCATTCTTAACCCTGTAGAATCCACCACATATCCCAAATATAAGAGTTCCGATCGGCAGAAATGACACTTCTTCTTAGAAACCATTAAATTGGCAGCCTTCAGGCGCTTGAAGACCTCCTTTAATACCTCAACATGCTTCTCAAAGGTATCAGTGATGATAATGATGTCGTCCAAATAGACGAATACATAAGGCTCCAGATCGGTACCAAGGACTCAACCAAACGCTGGAACCTGAAAATATGCCGACTTGATGTCCATTGACGATAGGAACTTGGCATTGCGAAGTCGATCCAAAGTGGCATTTATATAGGGGAGGGGATATGCATCTTTTTCGTAACCGCGTTTAGTTTCCGGTAATCGACGCAGAACCGGTACGAGCCATCCTTCTTTTTCACGAGACGAATGGGAGATGACCAGGGGCTGGTCGAGGGATCGACAATACCTTGCTTGAGCAATTTATCCAACTCAGCATCAATATGAACCTGCATCAACGGACTAACCGGATAATACCTCTGTTTGATGGGACGACAAGAAGTTTTTATCTCATGCTCCACCAAGAAAGTACACCCCAACTCGTCACCCATGTCCCTGAAAGCCTCCTGCACAACCTCATTCAAAATGCTTGTCTGGTCGGGAGTCAGATGCTCCTCCGAGGCAATTGCACCCAGCATCACGCCGGAAGACCCAGTTCCCTCCATGAAGATCCGGTACGATACCAAACTTCCTCCAGAAATCAATGCCCAAAATCAAGGTGTGCGGCAAATCTGGAACCACCAAGGCTGAAATCATCCTAACTCGATTCTCAAGCTTGATTGGTAGATCAACCGAACCGATACTTGAACAACTTTGACCATTAGCGACCCTACAAGAAGCAACATTATCAGAATTGATCTTAAGCTTCAACTTTTTCAATATATCCCATCCAGGACCTTCTATAATCGTGCTCGAAGCATCCGAATCTAATAACCCTAAGAAATCAACATCAAGAACCGAAACAGACAAATATGGACGTTCATCATTATGCGCATGCGCCAACACATAATCCAAGATGGCTTTCTGTCGAGGCAAACGAACACTGGCAGTCGATTGAGGGAAGGCACACGTACTGCCATGAGAGGCCTTCCCCATCAGTTTTCCGACGACTTACACCCCGGACAAGTACGAACGTTGAAATCTGGACGACCACAGCGGAAACAATACTTCTTCTTCGTCGTGCGGCATGACCAGGTTGTCGGCAATTCCAACAGGTCAAAACTGCATTCACCTGAGGAGAAGAGGAGGAGGGGGTTTCGGCATACACGTAAGCCAGCTCTGGCTCCACCAAAGAGCTCCTATTTCGTGGAGGGGGCACATAAGATTCGATAGACTCCTTGCGAGCCTCCAGCTGTCTTCCGATATCCGGAAGTTGCGAAATTGAGGTAATGTTGGTCAAACCTATCTGACTATGATAGCAAGGGGAAAGATTACGGAGAAGGATCTTCAGTCGGACATCGTCATTAACAGGGACAGTGAGGCGCTTGAACAGGTTATCCATCATGGCAAGGTACAAACCTATGTTCTCGTCAGGACCCTGAGTTCAGCGCTCAATTTCATCAAGAAGTTTTTCGTTATAATTGGGGGGTAAAAACTGTTTCCGTAATTCCTCTACTAATTGAGACCAGGTTGATACGGTGGCCCGAACCGATCTGAACCAGATAAGAGCCTTACCTTCAAACAGATCGCTAGCAGACAAAAACAACTGCTCTTTCGTAACGTTTCGTGAAATGCACATTTTCTAGGAAGGAGCTCAGAGAGCACTTATCATTATTCCCACTGAATTTAGTGATACTCCACTTAGTTACCGATACCGAAGGGGCCCTACAATTATGGACGGCAACCGGAGCCGTGGATTTGTGAGCGATATCACTACCTATATCAACATCCGACTCAGATTCCGAAGCTGAATCCGCTACATCAACCGAGGTCATCAAAGTGCTCAACTACAGAGGGGTCTGTGCCTGCAACGAAAATCTTCGATATTTTCTCGCGTGCGCACGTAACTCCGATTCTAGCCCAATTATTTGCGCCAAATATCCCGACCTCAGAACTTGTTCCGTCTCCGAGAGTGCTTGAGAACGTTCAGCCCGCTTAGCAACTTAAGATAAGGTGAACTCCTCTCATCACCCGAAAATTCTGATACCTCTCTTTGAAGAACCGATATCGTACCTCCGATTACGCCCGAGTCATCGGCGAACTCAAATGGATACGATGAGTATTTGGTTTCAATTCCAGATCGTTCTAACCTTAAATAGCCATCTTTATCAAGACGACCTACATCCATACGACCCTCCATACTTAAATCAATACTCAACAACGAATATGACCGAAACAAAATTATTATACCTAACCTCACAACGCGGAAGAACTGTGTAATGAGAGGATGGTTTTTCAAACCTACCCCCTCATTTTAGAATAATTATTTTAGTTTTCATTTTTAAGTAATCTTGTTTTTGAATTAATTTTCCGAGAAAATCTTTTCAAATTTCCAATTCAGGATTCCGACATCGTTCGGAATTGTAAACATTCCGCACCGTTTTTCTTCCGTTTTCGTTTCCTAAAAACGATGTCGCACCGTATAAAATATCCTGAATTGGAAGATAACCGAGTTTTTTGTTCGCTAGCACAGATAAGTCGAAATTAAGACGTCTTCATCGACGCATATTTTACCGAATTTCGACTGTCAGGGCACATCTGATTTCCGCACCGCGCCCCTGTGGGTATAAAATCAGATGTTCCCCCGCAGGTCATTTCACTTACGATTAACTTGCTTCTGCCGATTGATTGACTCGCTGTCACTGATTGCTTGATTAATTCACTCTCAGCGTATACGATTATAACACCGTCCACCGACAAAACGTGGGTTATTTCGAGAAGATTTATTTTTTTTTTGAGTTTTTTTTCGATTTGGAGTATAATTTTACCTTATTGGGTGATTTTTTTTCTGTTTTCTGGGAGTTTGCGAGTGCAAGTGTCCAAACCGATAGGTAAGATGACACTCCGTTTTTTTATATATCATTAGAACTTCAGTGTTCAGTTCGGTGCTGAACTGTCTCAAAATATCAATATTCCAAAATTTCTCGTCGATCTTTATTTTTCTGTCCAACTGACATTAACATTTATTTTTTCTACAGTGTCATGACGAATAAAATTAAATTATTATAAAAGTAAGCTGGTAGGATCCGACATTTTTCCCCTCTGCTAGAAGAACTAGTTCTTTTCTAGCTCCAATAGACACACCTTTGTGACAGGTCGTCGATATTCCCCTGAAGACGTCTTTACATCCACAACTCTTACTTTTTGATCTGGTCCAGGATAAACATTAGTTATTCTTCCCAATTTCCATTTATATCTTGGGGCAGTATCATCAACTAGAACAACAACATCGTCCACTCGAACTGGTTTCTGGTCTCTAATCCATTTATTTCTTCTGGTTAGAGTCGGTAGATATTCTTTTACCCAACGACTCCAAAAGGAATCTAAAAGATGTCTAGATAATTTCCACCCCCGTCTTAGATAGTTTTCATTCAAATTATCAGGATGGGGGACCTTCTCCATTTGAAGAACCAATCAAAAAATGATTTGGTGTAAGTACTTCGAGATCATTTGGATCATTTGATAGTCTAGTCAAAGGTCTAGAATTAACTAGAAATTCTGCTTCTGCGAATAGGGTCTACAAAATTTCTTTCTTCAACGGTTGCTGGTAGAGGACGTTGCCGATAATACGTTTCACAGATCCAATGAGCCTTTCCCAAGCACCACCCATGTGGGCAGAAGCAGGAGGAATGAATCTGAACTCTATATTTCTTGACGACATGGAGTTTTCGATGGCTGATGTATCTAGGTCTCGAATCATGTTCCTTAATTCTTTAGATGCCCCTCGGAAGTTTGTCCCATTGTCGCAATAAATGGTGTCTGGTTTTCCTCTTCTAGCCGACATTCGCATCATAGCCATGATCGCGGAGTCTGTATTCAACGTATGAAAAATCTCGAGATGAATAGCTCTGACAGCTAGACACGTAAACAATACCCCCCCCATCTTTTCTCATGTCTTCTTCCAATTTTAACCAGTATAGGTCCAAAGAAGTCCATACCTACATTAACGAATGGGCGAACTTCTTTCCTCAGCCTAATTTCTGGTAATTGTCCCATGATCGGAGGTTTAGGCTTGCTACGTTCAATCTTACACTTATTGCATTGGTTAAATGAAGATTTAACAGCTGCTCGTCCATTGATTATCCAAAATCTTTGTCTCAATCCATTCAGCGTCGTCTCTATACCTCTATGACGAAATCTTTCATGGTAGTGTCGAATCAGAAGTTTGGTATAGTGATGTTTTGGACATAAGATAATGGGCTCTTTGGTATCCTGATCCATAGTTTTGGACAAATTTGTCCTTCCTCCCAATACCATAATACCATTTTTCATCAGTGGAGACAAAGAGATGATTTTGCTATGTTTTTTCAGTTGTTAATCTTCTTCCAGGTGCCTAATTTCTTCGCCAAAACTCTCATTGTTTTATCCAAATTCTTTCAGCCTCGTTCAACTCTTCTACTTTCAATTCTCCCTTCATTTCGCCAATTCCACGCTTAGTTTTTGAATTCCTGATGAACCTCAAGCACCAAGCAGTTGACCTAATTAATCTTAACCATTTCGAGAACCTTTGTATATCTGGTAAAACATTTTCTGTCTTTTTTATAAACAAGCATACCTCACACAACAGAAATTCCTTTTTAATTTCAGACTCGGTGAAATATTCCAACTTGTTTTTTTCCTGGGGCCAGTGGTCTTGTGATTGATTCAGAAAATCGGGACCTTTGAACCATTGTTGTGAGATGATCATTTTTGAAGCACGATTAAATTATTTTTGATTACATGCAGTTTCCGATCTTGTGGCTTCATCTGCTGGATTTTCCCCAGAAGGTATCCATCTCCAATCTTCGCATCGCGTTCGTTCTTGAATTTCTCCTATTCTATGTGCGACAAATTGTTTGTATTTCCTTCCGTCACCTTTTATCCATCCAAGAACACATCGTGAGTCGGTCCAAAAATACATTTTATCAATGTGTATTTCGAGTTCTTGTTTGATGGATTCTGCAAGTCGACTAGCCAACACAGCACCTTGCAGCTCTAATCTGGGTATCGACAGAGGTTTTAACGGGGATACTCTTGTCCTTGATGAAAGAGACATTAATTTCGGATTTTGTGATGACACGGAGGTATGACACAGCAGCAAATGCTTTTTCACTACTGTCTTAGAATGTATGAATCTCAATTCTTTCGGCAATTGGTATGTTGATACTATAACACCTTGGAATTCTCAATTCGGTAATTTTTGCAATATCTTCAAGCCACATTCTATAGGTATATTTCAAATTTTCAGGAACCTCTACATCCCAGTCGATTCATGATCTCCAAATATCTTGCATAAGTATTTTTCCCCTGATGGTGAAGCATGCTATGAAGCCTAGAGGGTCGAAGAGAGACATAACAGATTTAAGGACTTGTCTTTTTGTTGGATGTTCGCATTTCATCATTTCTATGTTGTTCTGGCGAAATGAGAAATCATCATCCTGAACGTTCCACCATAGGCCCAATACACGATAGAGGGAATTTTCGTCTATGCCTTTTGATGTAGCCAATAACAAGTCTTCCTTCAAAAATTCTTGGACTCTACTTGAATTACTCATCCAATTCACAACATCGAATCCAGCAAGCTTTTGTATCCTACGAACCTCTGCAATTGTTACTATCGCATCTTCTTCTGAGTCCCTTGAGTCAAGATAGTCGTCTACGTAAAATTTCTCTGTGATTGCTTTTCGTATCTCAGAATCTTGTGCAAATTTCTCAGCGTTATAATTCTTTACGAATTGTGCGCAAACTGGCGAACAGGTAGCTCCAAAGGTCATTACGTTCATCTCATATGTATCAGGATTACGATTATATTCCAAGTCTCTCCAAAGAAAACGTTGCGAAGGCCTATCTTGTTTGCGGATATGAACCTGGTGAAACATTTCACGCACGTCCCCGCAGAATCCAAATCTTCTTTGTCTAAATTTCCATAGAATAACTACCAGCGACTGTAAAAGATCAGGACCAGACAATAACGCATCATTTAGGCTGAGACCATTCGATTTGGCGGCTGCGTCAAAAACTAACCTGATTTTATTTGGTTTATTTGGATTCTCGACTGCAAAATGCGGAAGGTACCAAGTTCGTGGACCATATACGTCAGCTTCATCATTGAGTTTCGTCACATACCCTTTTTCTATGTAGGACTGAATTTTTAGGCAATACTCTTTTCCGAAGTCAATGTTTTTTCGGCACTTTTTCTCGATACATTTCAGTCTCTGCAATGCTCGAAATTTACTCTCTGGAAGCTGCATGTCTTCCTCTTTCCAAAGAAGTCCAACTTCATATCGACCATCTACTCTTCTGATTGTCTCTTTCATTATATTCATTGCCCTAGAATTGTCTTGGCTCAATCTGTTGGGTGTTATTAAAACTCCAAAAGATTCAGTCGAATACTGCCTCTTCATTAGATCCTGAAGCTCATCGTCTTTACTATGTTTTTCGCATACATGTAACACACGAGTATTTTACTTTTCATTTCTTCTTGAACTGGGCCCATGTACTGACCATCCCAATAAACATCTTGTCGCCATCAGAGAATATTCTCTTCCACATCGTATTTGCCGAGGGGTTATCAAATGAATGTTATCCTGTCCGATTATCATGACAGCTTTCTGATTCTCATAACTCCGAATCGGTATTCCTTTCAGATGAGATTCTTTTTCAATATCTGTTATTTTTATTGTTTGTGACGGCAACGACAGATTTTCCATGGTTCGAACACCCTTTAGAAGATGAATTTTGCTTCCTTTATCCACCTTAGAAATCTTCAAATCGAATTTAATCGAATTCGCTTGTGAGTTGATTTCTTCGTTTGTCCACTGCAAACATATCTGTTCTGGAGAACCTGCAATACCTAGATGTTTCGCGATTTCTGCATCTAGCAACGTAATGGTGGATGCCTCATCACAAAGTGCATATACTGTTTGGATGCTCTTCGGACCATAAAGCTTTATTGGAATCATCCGCAATAACGTTTTCCTGTCGCTGGCTACTGCACATATCATCTCAACTTTCGACGTACTGTCATTAGCAGTATTTTCACTTGAAGGATAGGTTTTTTCTTTATGGAGAAGACGGTGGTGGAACAATTTGCAACCAGAGATTCCACATACTTTTCTGTTCCGACACTTTAATTTTTGGTGGTTTCGCCGTAACGGTTTTCCATCTGGTATCGATGTCGTCAGCCTTCATATTAGGACACTCACTTTGATGACTGTCGTTGCCACAATATGGGCATTGATTTTGTTTTTCGATTTCAAATGGCTGAGGTGTACTCACAAAACATGCGGCGCTAGCGTAATTCTCCAACCATTCTGCAAAATCAGCGAGATTTACTATTCCATTCCTCCTTGAAACAACTTCACCCCAGTTCAATTTCAATATATCTGGTAACTTATTTAGGAGTTCCTTCATCAACTGTGGGTTTTGTAGATGACCTGTGGATTCCAAAATTTTCATAGTAGATACCATATTATTAACTTCATTCGATAGATGAATGAGTTTCTCCAAATTACAGTCTTTTATGTACGGGATATTTTTGATTTTCATAACGAGTGTTTCGATGATGAATTCAGGCCTGCCAAAGCGTGTTTCAAGTGTTTTCATAACCAGATCCACGTTCGATGTTAGCATCATTCCAGAAACGGTAGACTTGGCTAATCCCTTCAAGCATTTCTGTAATTTGAGCATTTTCTCCTCATTCGAATATTCACATAATGAACAAATATTCGTAAAATGTTTATAAAATAGTGGCCAAACTTGGGGATTTTCATCGAAACAAGGAAAATCTTTGTCAACCAATTGTCTGGCTCCAATTTTATACGAAGCATTTTGGGGTTGTCCTGAAGTTTTGAATGTCATAAGTACTTCCTGTAGTGTGTTGCATAACATGTGGATATCATTCTTGGAATTCTTTCTTGGAAAACTTTCAGAATCATCTATTTCGCTTGCTTCTGGAATATTATTAGTCCAATTTGTCACATGATTGTCATTTCTTTCATCATTCTTTCTATACGTTCCAGAAAATTTCGTTTTTCTAGATACACAACTAGCACTTTCACTGTTTTGTGCCTCAAATTCTGCTTCTTCTAATTCCTCTTCCATATCTTGCAGGCGGAGACTGTTTTCTATTTCCTTTTGTTTCGACTCGAGCTCAAACTGCACTTGTTTTCGTTTCAACATTTCTAACTCTTGCCTTTTCTTCTCATTTTCTAGGATGCGCCTTTTTTTCTGCAAATCAATAGTGCTACGGTTTGATTCTGCTCCTTTGGAAGAAGTTGGTTTATCGTTTCTTGCAATGAAACGACTTGTGGATGCAGGCTGAAATTCAGTATCATGTGTAGATCCAGCATGTGATGTGTTTCTGTCTGCCCTAGGAGTTCCGGTTCCATTACCAAAGTTGTCGGGCCACACAAAATCTGCCGATAATGATCTATTCATCCCAGCTGAATTTCTTCTTGGTCTATTCTGCTCCATTCAAAAGATCACGTCGGGGTCACCAAATGTTTAGTTTGCTGCTGAACTGTCTCAAAATATCAATATTCCAAAATTTCTCGTCGATCTTTATTTTTCTGTCCAACTGACATTAACATTTATTTTTTCTACAGTGTCATGACGAATAAAATTAAATTATTATAAAAGTAAGCTGGTAGGATCCGACATTCAATCTCCGTCTACATCCCTTCTATACCCGAGTCTGAGTTCCACCCCTACTGTTATTAACGTATCCTGCTGGTGTGGATACTCGGGGGGTACCGAAGGCACTTTGGGGTGGCTCACTCTTCTCTTAGTTCCACCCCTACTGTCGTTAAAGTACCCTGCTGGTGTGAATACCCGGGGGTACCGAAGGCACTTTGGGGTGGCGCACCCTTTCCTCATTTTTCCGTCTTTTACCTCGTTCCTGTGTTCACCCCTACGGTTAGGGAGGCATTCTGCTGGTGTGGATACCCGGGGAGTGCCGAACGCGCCTAAGTGTGAGCCGTCGTAACTCTGTGTTGTAATTTTTCATCCCCTAACCTGGCAGAAGTCCGATATCTGTCCGTTGATTAAGTGTGCGTCTTAGGTTCTGGCTGGCGAACAAGTCCGTAAACCCCCGTATAACTTTTGAGATCGGATCCCGTTTCATTCCGTCCGTTTTGCCCTGTAAATTCACTGTACGAATTTTATAAATTTTATAATAGTGCCATTTGTGCTTCCTTGTAAGAGTCGAAAAATATAATTTGTGTGCGTTGATTTTGAATTTCACTGGTTGTCGCAAACATCCCAGACACCAAGGAACCTTGTCTTCGACTTTTGCTCTATTACTTCAGTCGCGGTGACTTTTGCTCTTTCACTTCAGTCTTTCACTTGGTGACTTCTACTTTTGATTCTGTTACTTCAGTCGCGTTTACTTCAGTTAGTTTTATGCTCCGTGCTTTCTACGATTCGCCGTTTAAGAATAATTTTATGTTGCATCAGTGATATTAAGAGTTGATTTTCAGTTTTTTTCTTCCCTTTGATTTTCCGCGAGTGCCTGAAACAAAGGAGGTAGGTCCCCGTCTGTACCGTTCAGTTTCTTTGTTAGACCTACACCGGTTACTTCTTTGACTTTGACACTGCTGCACTGTATCGCTTTCTGTTATATTTTATTGTTCTTCACCCTGTTTTGCGAGTCTGACTTTTCCCTTCGCTATCAGTCATGACGCGTAAGCCCTTGGGGTACTGAAGGAAAGTCCCGTCAACCCCCCCTGTCCGCGTCATAAGTGTTGAATCCAAAATCTCTTCTTTTCTATCAGTCATGGCGCGTTATAGCCCTTGGGGTAGAGAATAAGAGATACCGCTCGTCGTCAGTGAAATCCCGTAGTTGCGCTGGAAATAGACCTTTTCTTCGCTATCAGTCATAGTGCGTTATAGCCCTTGGGGTAGCGAATAAAAGTCTCGAATAGACCCGCCCTGGTTGTGTTTCATTTCTGGAGAAATACAATTACATCCACTGTCCGCGTTTCGCGTCATAAGTGTTGAATCCGAAATCTCTTCTATTCTATCAGTCATGGCGCGTTATAGCCCTTGGGGTAGAGAATAAGAGATACCGCTCGTCGTCAGTGGGGTAGCGAATAAAAGTCTCGAATAGACCCGCCCTGGTTGTGTTTCATTTCTGAAGAAATACAATTACATCCCGATACCGTATAGCAATTCCTTAGTATTCATTCCGTCAGTTCTGGTTGGCGCATTTTATTGAACCCCTGATTTTTTCACTGCACTCGGTATAAACTTTATAAACTGCTCGTGACCGGAGAGAATTTCCCGAATGTAGGTTCGCTTATAAATTCGCTCATATTTCATACCTACACATATCTCCCTTGTACAGGGTGGGCAAATTTCGATGTTTTAGCACTACAGTTTTTAAACCAGAGGAGATACACAAAATCTGATACCCCATTCTCGTTCTCTTTTTCTGAGAAACTAACAATTGTAGTAGTCATTTTTGGCCACTTTCTTTTGTTTTTGAGTTATAAGCAAAAATTGGAAAAATGGCGATATTGAAATAAATTTATATCTCCGCTAATACTGATGCTAGAGCTCTGAAATTGAAACATTTTACAGGCACTTTTTTACGTAGAATCCAGTGGCGTGCTCGCCTTTTTTGCAGGATTTTTAGTTACGAAGCTATTACCCATAGTTATGTTTTTTCAAATGGGAACACTAGTTTTCTATGCAATTTTTTGAAAGCTTAAGTTTTTCTGATTTCAAAAATATATAACATCATATGGTTTGTATCAATATAAATGATAGAAAATGGTCAAAAACCATTTTTCTCAATATTTCTATGGTTTCAACTTTTGATGAGCACAGAAACATATAGCATCGTATGATTACCACTGTCTCCTTCTATAAGCCTTTTCATTATTATGAAAATTTATTAAATATATCTTGATTTAAATTTTGTGAAAATTGGTAAAAAGCATAGAAAGAATGACATTGCCTGAAGAAGACTGCTTTTGTTATAGGAAACTCTATTTTTCTGTGCTTGTCAAAAGTTGAAACCATAGAAATATTGAGAAAAAAGGTTTTTGACCATTTTAAATTATTTATATTGATACAAACCATATGATGTTATATATTTTTGAAATCAGTAAAAATTAAGCTTTCAAAAAATTGCACATAAAACTAGTGTTCCCATTTAAAAAAACATAACTATGGGTAATAGCATCGTAATTAAGAATCCTGCAAAAAAGGCGAGCACGCCACTGGATTCTACGGAACAAAGTGCCTGTATAATGTTTTAATTTCAGAGCTCTATCATCAGTATTAGCGGAGATATAAATTTATTTCGATATCGCCATTTTTCCAATTTTTGCTTATAACTCGAAAACAAAAGAAAGTGGCCAAAAATCACTTCTACTATTGTAAGTTTCTCAGAAAAAGAGAACGAGAATGGGGTATCAGATTTTGTCTATCTCCTCTGGTTTAAAAGCTGTAGTACTAAAACATCGAAATTTGCCCACCCTGTACATATAATCAGTTTCCGAAGGTGTGAATAAACTTTTACATAATTTGATTTTGACTACTTCGTTATCGCTACCACCCTAGATAACAGCGAACTCTGTCTCCGACTAGCAGCTACTCTGGTAGGTTGGCTATTCTTCCTAGTGAAAAGAATAGCTGGCGCTCGAGATAAGTTTTCTCCGAGGTAACCACGTTACAAAAAAATGGCTCCGGTTTATCGCATATTTTGCTCTTTTACTTCAGTCTTTCACGTGGTGACTTCTACTTTTGATTCTGTTACTTCAGTCGTTTTTACTTCAGTTAGTTTTATGCTCCGTGCTTTCTACGATTCGCCGTTTAAGAATAATTTTGTGTTGCATCAGTGATATTAGGAGTTGATTTTTAGTTTTTTTCTTCCCTTTGATTTTCCGCGAGTGCCTAAAACAAAGGAGGTAGGTCCCCGTCTGTACCGTTCAGTTTCTTTGTTGGACCTACACCGGTTACTTCTTTGACTTTGACACTGCTGTACTGTGCGCGCAAGCCCTTGGGGTACTGAAGGGAAAGTCCCGTCAACACCCCTGTCCGCGTTCCGCGTCGGTCGTAAAAACGACCGAAGTAACAGAATCAAAAGTAGAAGTCACCACGTGAAAGACTGAAGTAAAATAGCTTTGGCTCTTTTTTGGCCATTTTTGTAACGTGGTTACCTCGGAGAATACTCATCTCGAGCGCCAGCTATTCTTTTCACTAGGAAGAATAGCAAACCTACCAGAGTAGCTGCTAGTCGGAGACAGAGTTCGCTGTTATCTAGGGTGGTAGCGATAACGAAGTAGTCAAAATCAAATTATGTAAAAGTTTATTCACACGGAAACTGATTATATGTACAAGGGAGAAATGTGAAGGTATGAAATATGAGCGAATCTATAAGCGAACATACATTCGGGAAATCCTATCCGGTCACGAGCATTTTATAAAGTTTATACCGGGTGCAGTGAAAAATCAAAGGTTCAATAAAATGCGCCCACCAGAACTGACGGAATGAATACTGAGGACTTGCTATACGGTATCGGGATGTAATTGTATTCCTCCAGAAATGAAACACAACCAGGGCGGGTCTATTCGAGACTTTTATTCGCTACCCCAACAAGTGTTTTTCTTTTCAGCTGGAATGTCTAACTCCATCGCACTCTGCCTTTGAGTCTGAACAGCCGCCTGTTGTGGTTTCTGCTTCCTGGACGGTGATGGGGAACAGTCAGTGACAGATGTAGAGGTGATCGGTTTGGGGCGACCAAATGCTTTGAGTGCTCCCAGCGGCAACGGCACGGGACGAGGAGGAGATTCCGGTTCCTGGTCTTTGAACGGATCGACAAAGCCCAGCTCCTCTTCAAGTCGGTCCAGGAATTCTGAGTCGCTCATGTTGCAGCCGTCTAACGGGAGTCTGAAAAGAGGTAAGATCATTAATACCTGGTATTTCTTATGTATTTCTATACGGTGAACACACGGCTTGACTGGCGCAAATTTTTTTCAGTAAGATAATTCTTACGGATTTAATCTACTGGCACCCAGAGACGGCGGGCAGTGCCGGAGGGAAACCTGAGTTTCAGTCGGATCCGGCGTCTGCCCTCGACGGTGGTTGGTAGTAGGGCGATGACCTCTGTCCGAAAACTGGGTGACCACAGACGGGGATTGGGCTGAGCCTGGATCTTGGATGCTAGCCACGATGGTAAAACCAGTGTCTTCCCTGGTGCTGGCGGTTACTGTGGGACAGGTGAGATTTGGGGTGGTGGCGTTAACGGAGAAGCTGGTGGAAGCAGTGCTGGCCTTAGTGTGGATACCGGTATCAGTGGGGGTGGCTGGGCTACGGTTTCAACTAACAGTACGGTATTTGTTCCGGGCCACTCCCACTGTGCAGCAGGTCTCCGGTGGGACAGGTTATCCTGGAGTAAGCCCTCGATGTACCATCGGACGGGAAATCTCAACCGTTCCATCTCCGCCCGGTATCTTTCGCCCAGGGATGAGGCCCAATGCTGTTCCTCCTCACCCTGACGGCACGGTAGGCCGGTCGCCACCTCTACGGCCACTAACCCCAACGCCCACAGGTCGACGGACGTGTCATACGGCTCCAGTCTTCGCTGTTCCGGTGCCCAGTATACCACGGTTCCTGCTGGCTCGGTGAGCAGGGGTTGGGCGGTGGTAAGCGTTTCGGCCGACCCAAAATCTGCTAGCAGGAATCGGCACCGGCGGCGTAAGATGTTGGCCGGCTTGATGTCTCAGTGCACTATCCGCTGACGATGACACTCCGTCAAGGCTGCTGCCAGTTGCCTCATCACCCGGAAGAACCGAGACGGCTGGTTTCTCGGTCCCTCTCGACGCAGGAATGCGTTGAGGTCCTCGTCGCAGAGAGGCATCACCATAAAAAGGTAATCTGCCTCAATGATGGCCTCTTGCAGGGATAGTATGTTTGGATGTTCTAGGGACCTGAGTATGTCGACTTCCTGGATGGCGTGGTGAGTCAACATAGTCCTTTTCACCGCCACTGCTTGGCCGTGTCGTTGGCCTCTATAGACACGCCCAAAGCTGCCTTCTCCTAGGATCTCCTCCAGGTGTAAATGTTCCATCTGAAACATGTTAACTAGACACCTTTTGTCTTACGGAACACTGGTTCTGGTTGGCCGAGCAAGTACAGTTATTCAGATAAACAGGTAAACGGAAACTAATATAATCGGTAACGAAAAAAATATATATATATATATTCGGTAACGGAAAGAAATAACGGATTTCCTCCTTTCAGAGGTTAACGGATCATGACAATAATATATATTATCAGAGACAACAATGAGACGGTCAACTCCTTCACTAAATTTGTCCGATTCAGGCTATGTCAATCATCTTTGTCTATTTCACTGAAAATAACATAAATCTATCTTTGTCTACATCAACGGCCCTGAATGTAGAGGCGCTGCATACGGTTTTGCTGGCGTTGCCAAATGTATAAATATAAACTGCCATTGCGAGATAATTAACAAAATCAATGTTCCATTTCCAATGGCGAAAGCGCTATTCTATGTTCATCAGTCCACGTGCAAATAGTTGTGGCAACACGGAATACAGCTACACATGCGTCAACTGAGTGACAGTGGTTTGAAATTTGAATTTTGTGAGACTTTGTTTATGACAAATTATTCTTTTAAAATGGTTAAATGTTTTATTTGTGGAGGTGGAGAAGATTAAGTACCAAAAATGCATCGATTTCCAACTAATATTAACAAGTAAGTTGAAGATATTTAAACCAGTGATAACTGTGAATACAATGTTGTTTTTTACATTTTCAGATCCAAAATCTGGCAAGAAAAACTAGGAATGAGATTCATGGGAGAGAATCTCCGAAATTACAGAATATGCTCTAAACATTTCACTCTAGAATCATACACAGATTCTATAAATCATAGACTGCTCAGAGATGCAGTTCTTCAATACATCACTCGCTTCGACTTCTGCAACGCCAGAAAAATGTGAAGAAAGCAGATTTATTGTATCTGAAAGTAGCAATGATATGCCAATCGAATCTGATATCCCCAATATTATTAAATCAGGTATGTTTTAAATCAGGACCGGCTCTCTAGTGTATACAACGCCCCGATTCAAAATAAACTTTGGCGCCCTTTTTCCTTTGTTTGTATGCTGTTATCAAGAATATTTCAATGTGAGAGGAATTGAAAATTCTCAAAAACTCTAGGTATATAAAAATTGAAGTTCACATTGTTTTTAGATGCAAAGGGGTCCTCTCATAGTATGCAGTTGGATCAGCCACAAACACCTAAACGAAGAGGCAGAATTTTCAGAGATATAGAAAATTTCTCCATGATACACACTTCACCCAGGAAAAAGAAATTGGTGAAAATCATCCAACAAAAAGAGGACCACTTACGGAAACTCAAAAAACAGTGTAGACAAAAGTCTGAAACTTTGAGGAGCGTTTTAGAGTTGTCTGATGCCCCAGAGGTTAGAAATTTATATAAAAACATGCCTAAAACATCCTGGAACTTCATGATGTCTCAATTGAGATGTTCGAAAGTGAAGGGTAAAAGAGCCAGAAGATGGACTTTGGACGATAAAATTATGTCTCTATTATTATTGAAGAAAAGTCCCAGATGCTACAAATTGCTGAGCTCCTTTGTTGCGCTTCCTTCACGTAACACTGTATTGAACTTGCTCAAAAAGGTGCCATTGAATGCTGGAATAAATAAAAACATTTTTGAGCATATTAATGAAAATATAAAACAGGACCTTGATCGCTGTTGCGTGTTGCTTTTTGATGAAATGGACATCAAAGAAAACTTGTACTAAGATAAGGGCCAGAAGAAAATCATTGGCTTTGAGGACTTTGGAGGAGAAAGAAGTGGAAAACAGGCTGCCAGAAAAGTTCTAGCCTTTATGCTTGTGGGACTAAACCGTAAATGGAAGCAACCTATAGCGTATTACTTTACCCACAAGAGTTGCAGTTCAGAAATTCTTAGAAATTGTCTATTTGATGTCATCAAAGCTGTTACAAACGTAGCAAAATTAGACATTGTTGCAACTATTTGTGATATGGTTGTTAACAATGTCAAGTGCCTGAAAGAATTGGGTGTGACAACTCAAAAACCATATTTTATATATGGAGCCAAAAAAATTTTTATTATGTACGATGTCCCTCATTTATTAAAGCGTACTTATGCTTTATTCAGGAAATACAATGAATTTCTGGACGTTCAAATGGAAGAAAGCGTTACAACTATGGAGGCCGAATTCTCGCATGTTCGTTGGGCTTATGAGCATGACAAGGCATCTCCTTATGTCTTCAGGTCCCTTCATAAGCTGAAGGATAATTTTTTTGACCCAGTCATGAAGTATGCCATGAAGGTTAACATAGCTGCACAAGTAATGAGTAGAACTGTGTCAGCATATTTGTACTCGATGATAAGAAATGGTAAAATTAATTTCAAATTTATCTTTATATTTTTTCATCGAATACCAATTTTTAGGAGCAATGCAAAAGGAGTGTATTGCACAGCCTCATTCCTGATGGAAGTGGATACGCTGTTCGATAGTTTTGATGGGAACACCAACCAGTCAGGAAAGGAGTTGAAATGTAATATTAGTGAAAACTCTCCTCATATTGAATATTGGCCAAAAGCTCTGCAAATGGTGAAGAGTTGGAAATTTAAAAGGCTTTCAAAAAGCGGGCAGGTCAAGCAAAGTACACCACCATCTCAAATGAGTTGGATTACATCTCTGAATGCTATCAGGGGAATCTGGGCATATGTGCATTCTAAAGGATTTACGGTATTGCGTCCAAGGTCTCTAAATCAAGATCCTTTAGAAAACCTATTTGGATGCATCAGATATGGATCAGGATGTAATGATAATCCCTCTGCTTTTCAATTTGTGGGTAGTTTGAAAGCCCAAATTTTAAACAATCTAATTCATTGTTCCACTCATTCAAATTGTGAGAAGGACAATAATGATCTTCTCAGCAATTTGAAGTCATTTCTGGAGAAAGATGATAAAGAAGGAGAATGTCAACCTAATGAAGTTGAAGTCATATGTATGCCAGAAATATCAACAGAGGAGACGGTATCCATAATTGAAGCAGACGTGAATGGTGGTCGTGCAGAAACTTTTTCAGTAGCTTATGTTGCTGGTTTCATTTTGAAAGGCATCTATAAAAAAATAACGTGTACGGGTTGTTCTGCTCTATTGTCATCAGATGTGTTGGAGGCACAGAACATGTTCATCTGGAACAAGGAATGGTCAGATGATAAGAGGAGTTTGTATTATCCAAGTATTGTATTCACAGTATCCATTGCACAAGGTATAACTTCTTTGGAGAATTTTATGGTGGATAACTCTAATATTTCTGACCTTCCATATCATGCCTCTAAATTTGTTCATAATCACATTGATTTTTCATGGTTAACATGTGAACAACATTGCGAACAGATAGAAACTATAACAGTGCAAAGTATTGTAAATATTGGAATAGTCTGGTGGGTTAAAAGGGAAAACCAGAAATTTAAAAACCAAAAAAATGCTATAATCAAATCGAAAAAATTGATGAAAAAGAAGAATATGTGAAGGTCATTTGACCTATTTTGTTGTTTATACGTTACTTGCTTCATATTTTACTTGTTTTGTTTTATATTTTCCTTTTTTAATACTTCAATTGTTCTCCTATATGTTTGTTTTTAGTTTCATTCAAATTCAAATAAATCGTAAAACCACCATTCGAAAAGTTGTATTTTCGTCCAAAAATTTTCACGCAGCCATATTGATAGCGAAATTGTTTGCCAATTTGAATTATAATAATCAACATGGAAATTTTAGCATCAATTTCATGGTTGCGCGAAATCGCTCTCATACTTCAAAACAAGAAAACAGTAATACACGAAAGAATAATTCATAATTCCCGCGCTAAACGCTATACCAGGGCCTTTGGCGCCATCTACAAACAGGGTCGATGCTGTGAGACAAGGATGCAAAACATCGGACGAAATATAGTGGGTAGTTGGGCGTCTAGTTAGTCTATATTATGCATGAAATGGTTTCAAATCTTTAATGTGTATGTTAGTGATTTTTCTACCCCCTGTATCTTTCAGGTCGTAGACGACAGGTGAAACAACTTTAACGACGGTGAACGGTCCGGAAAACTTCGGAGCCAACTTGGCGGCGAAACCGTCAACGGAGGATAAAGGACGGTCCCGGCGTAGGACTTGATCTCCCACATGGTATCGGACCTCTCTTCGTCGAAGATTGCAGTGCTAAGCCTGCTCTTGGAAGGCACGGTACAGTTTAGTACGGACGAACTCACAAGACTCCTGGAGATGTCTGATCTGTTGAGTACGGTAAGTCATATCTCTGTTTTCTTCTTCTGGACGGTTGGATTCTCCGTTCATTTCTTTATTGTGGGGGTTTGTCGAATAAATCGCCCTCGGGACTTCTAGTTCCCTTCCATAATTCAAAAATGCCGGTATGAATCCAGTAGACTCCTGTTTAGCGGTGTTGATGGCAAACGTTAACTCTCCTATCTTTTCATCCCAGGTTCGTTGATCGGTTTCACAAAACTGTGCTATCATAGTCTTCAGGGTACGGTTAGCTCTTTCCACAGGGTTGCACTGAGGAGTATACGGTGGCGTGAAACGGTGAGCGATGTTCAGCTCTCGGAGACTGTTCTTGAATAGTCTGCTGTCGAATTGTACTCCGTTGTTGGATATTACTAGTTTTGGGCAACCGTATTTCAGGATGACTTTGTGAACCGGTCTTGCATTACCACGATGTAGGAGTTTCCCTTTTTTGACCGTGGCAATGGTCCTACAATGTCCGTGGATACTTCTTTGAACGACGCATCCGCCATTCGGTGTGGTTGCATCTTCACAGGGGTTTTCTATTGCGAAACTTTGTACTTTTGGCACGATGTGCAGTTCCTCACGTATTTCGCAATGTCTCTAAACATTCCTGTCCAGTAGTAGTTTCTGGCTATCCGTGCAATCGTCTTGGCAATCCCCATATGACCTGCTAGTTCTGAGTAGTGGTTTTCCTGCAGTACTTCTGTTCGCTATTCGGTCGGTACACAGAGTTTCCAGGGTTGGCCGGTTCCCTCTTCTGTGAAGTCGGATGAGTCCCAGAAATGTCGCAACAGTTTTCCATTCCAACGGAGTAGTCAGGAAAATTTGCTGGGTCTTTTTCCACCTCCTGTAACTTCTTGTTGTACCATTTGCACTGGGTTGTTTCTATTTTCGGTGTTGGTTTGGCAATCAGTCGACCTTCCAGGTAACAGTCCGCGGTACTGAGGTTAATGGAAAAATTGAACCTTCCTAATACGTCCATTCCTAGAATGAGGTCAACTGGTAAATCAGGCACCAACAAAAATTTTATATCGGTCAAGGAATAATCAGCCAGGTGAACGGCGGTAGTGTAGAGTTTGGGTGTTGTCGTGGGTTGACCATTTGCAACCACCACGAAACCATTCTCATCATGTTGTCCGGTGATTCCCTTGCTTTCACATTGTTTTGCCACTTTCCGACTTATGAAACTCTTCGTGGCTCCCGTGTCAATTAATGCTTTGTAGTGCTTTCCGGCTATCTTAACTTCGACAAGCGGTCGGTTATCATTCCAGGCAGTCGATGTCATGGGAGTCAATGTGTTGGGAGATATGGTCGACTCCTTCTCCATACCTCCGTCTAGTTTTCCGGACGGCAGGGACAATCTCGTGAGAGAATGTTCTCCCTCTGGCATCGAGAACAGAAGATTTTCGGTGGCCTGCGACATTCTCGACGCATGTGGCCATATCCACCACATCGGAAACACTGTGTCTGGAAGGACACTCTCCTCCTTGTTGATGATTCGGTCCGGTCATCGTGGCTATTTTCGGCTCGACGGCGGGGTGGCGGTGTTGAAGCTCCGGATCGACCTTCGGACCTGTCTCCAGAAGTCTGACGGTGTGATTCCTGTTGCTGGACTATTGACTCTCTGGATCTGGATGGCCTTGGACGGCTTTCCCTCGGCGGAGAAAGTCGTGTCTGGTTGGCTGGTGTCGGCGGGACTGATTCCCTGTGATCAGCTGTTTGGTGAACCTGTTCTCCGGTATCCACAGAAAAACTTGCCTGATATCGGTTCAGTTGACGGAGAGTGTACGTCAGGTGAGGCTCCTCCACGAAACCTGGTTTTGAGGGTGGCCGGGTGTATTGGCTCATCTGCCACTGGACCAGTTCGAAAACTTTTCCCTTACGGAGAAGTTCATCATACGTCTTGGTCTCCTGGAAGGCCAAGGCCTGCTGTAAGGGCGGGATCAACCTCTGTCGGATAAGCCGGATCTGCTCCACCTCGGATGGTTTTGTATAGGTGAGTTTCTGGAATAAGTTCTGCATCCGGGTAACATACAGAAGCAACTTTTCTTCAGGTCCTTGTGTTCGTCTCTTTATTTCCCCCAACAGATTCTCCTCGTAGTTAACTGGCAGAAATGCTTCTTTCAGTTGGTTGCTGAAATCTTCCCAGTCCTCGAAAGTACCTCTCCTGTAAATGAACCAATCTCTAAGATCCTTTCGTAGTAATTCATAAACTGATTCAAAAACTTGTTCCAGGGACACTTTACGGGATTCGGCCAGCCTCTCCACTTCTTCAAGAAATCCGGTCACACTTCCAGTGCCATCAATGGAGATGTTCCACTTGTGTACCGGGACGGTTGGTACTGTTGATCGGGATTCCGGTTCTAATCTGGCAGGTGTTGTGATAACTGGCCGGTTAGGATTTATCCAAGGTGCAGGAAAGTGTGGGAAAGACACCCTTCGTGTAGAATTAATCCATCTACCCTGTGTCGGACCCTCAGGTGTTGTTGTCCCACAGTCCTGTGACTGTGTGAGAGGTATCGCTGGTAACTGTCGCAGTAATGCTCTACATGTCTGTCTTGTCTCATTCATGACCTCTTCTAATTTTGGACTCCTTACAGGTGTACCAGTACGTGAGACATCGACTGCTACAGGAGGATCGACACCATCTCCCAAGTCGATAAGTGATGTCTCAACCCCTGACATCCTCTCCGGTTGGATCGGTGACATCCCAGGTGAACTGGGCACCTCCACATCTAAAAGAGACTTCTGATCTCGGTTAGATGGCTGCGGCTGTTCACGATTACTTTTCTTACGTAGCTCCTCCAGTGTTTCCAATGCCTTAGCAGTAGTTGCCTTCATTTGTCCAACTAGTTGTAACTCTGTTGTGTCTGCAGTGACAATAAAGTCCAGCCTTTCTTGAATGTGTATTTATCTGGTGTAAATTCGCGAAAATTCGTTAGCCGCATTCTCATGATTGAAGTTCTGAAGGGATTCCACCAAATCGATGAGTTTATTTTGGCAAATCTCAATCTCCGAGGCGGGATTCAATGATGTTGAGGGTAGTAGAGGTTCATTAGATTGAAGTACTTGTCGTAGCAGACTCCGTTTAGCCATCACAGTACCCGGTATCGATTGTCCCCTCAGTTGTAATTCGTATGTAAGTTCATCACTGAGTAACCGGTTCACATCCATGTTCGACATATTATATTCAACAGTTAGTCCGATTCAGAACGCACCAATATTTCACACTCGGTATGTCTTTCACAATCCGTTTAAGTTCCAAGTCAGACCCGGCAAGTTAATCGTTAGCCAACCTACTCACTTAAGTTCGAAGTGGGTATCGGTATACCACAAAAAAAAAATTAAAGTCTAAGTCCCGGTGTATCAGAAAAAAAAAGTCTAAGTTTCGGCGCACCAAAACAAAGTCCCGATGTATCCCTACAAAATTTCACAAGTCTAACGTTACTCGAAAATAATGTCAATCAGTCCCACTAAAGTCCGAAAATATTCGAGAAATGCCGCACACACTCGCAAGTCGTTTCGTATAGTGCGGAAAATGTCCCGAAATTCGAATAGCACCAGAACGCACAGGTTAAATTCCAAATAGTTTTTCAAGTTCAATATCCAGAAAATAAATCGCAATAATCGAATTTCAGTTTTCAGAAAAATCAGAAATAATCGGTAAGTTTCAACAGTACAGGTCAAAAGAAAATAAAAGCAGGAAGACAAGTTATCAACAGGGTAATAGGTGATTCACTATTAAACCGATAGGTAAATCAAACCTATGGAATTTTACCAATTGCGACAATAAATTTTCAATGTTCGGAAATTCACTCACCTTCAATACTAAGTTAAAACAGTTCATTTCAATAAATCAGAAATAATGAGAAATCGGAAATAATTTTCTCTGATGTAACGGCGTAACAACAGTTCAGTTTTCAACAATTCAATACAGTAATCGGCAAAAAGAATAATCACATATTATTTTCAATGGGTTTCAACAATAGGAAAATTTTCAAAATATAGTCCAATTCAATTCACAGTATGACAGTTCAATACAGAGTGGCAGGTAATAAAACACAGATCAAGTTTATTTTTCACAGTTTTCCGTTCAAGAAATAGTTTCGGGAATTCACTCACTGTCCGGTTAATGTCTCTCACCTCTGTTGTTTCTTAGTAGATTCTGAACGGTCCCTGCTCGGGCGCCATTTTTTTGTAACGTGGTTACCTCGGAGAAAACTTATCTCGAGCGCCAGCTATTCTTTTCACTAGGAAGAATAGCAAACCTACCAGAGTAGCTGCTAGTCGGAGACAGAGTTCGCTGTTATCTAGGGTGGTAGCGATAACGAAGTAGTCAAAATCAAATTATGTAAAAGTTTATTCACACCTTCGGAAGCTGATTATATGTACAAGGGAGATATGTGTAGGTATGAAATATGAGCCAATCTATAAGCGAACATACATTCGGGAAATCCTATCCGGTCACGAGCACTTTATTAAGTTTATACCGGGTGCAGTGAAAAAATCAGGGGTTCAATGAAATGCGCCCACCAGAACTGACGGAATGAATACTGAGGACTTGCTATACGGTATCGGGATGTAATTGTATTTCTCCAGAAATGAAACACAACCAGGGCGGGTCTATTCGAGACTTTTGTTCGCTACCCCAAGGGCTATAACGCACCATGACTGATAGCGAAGAAAAGGTCTATTGTTAGCGCAACTACGGGATTTCACTGACGACGAGCGGTATCTCTTATTCTCTACCCCAAGGGCTATAACGCGCCATGACTGATAGAAAAGAAGAGGTTTCGGATTCAACACTTATAACGCGGACAGGGGGGTTGACGGGACTTTCCCTTCAGTACCCCAAGGGCTTACGCACCATGACTGATAGCGGAGGGAAAAGTCAGACCCGCAAAACAGGGTAAAGAACAATAAAATATAACAGAAAGCGATACAGTACAGCAGTGTCAAAGTCGAAGAAGTAACCGGTGTAGGTCTAACAAAGCAACTGAACGGTAAAGACAAGGACCTACCTCCTTTGTTTCAGGCACTCGCGAAAATCAAAGGAAAGAAAAAAAAACTAAAAATCAATTCTTAATATCACTGATGCAACACAAAATTATTCTTAAACGGCGAATCGTAGAAAGCACGGAGCATAAAACTAACTGAAGTAAAAACGACTGAAATAACAGAATCAAAAGTAGAAGTCACCACGTGAAAGACTGAAGTAAAAGAGCAAATGTATTCTATCAGTCATGGCGCGTTATAGCCCTTGGGGTAGAGAATAAGAGATAATACTCGTCGTCAGTGAAATCCCGTAGTTGCGCTAACAATAGACCTTTTCTTCGCTATCAGTCATGGTGCGTTATAGCCCTTGGGGTAGCGAACAAAAGTCTCGAATAGACCCGGCCTGGTTGTGTTTCATTTCTGGAGAAATACAATTACATCCCGATACCGTATAGCAAGTCTTTAGCATTCATTCCGTCAGTTCTGGTTGGCGCATTTTATTGAACCTTTGATTTTTCACTGCACCCGGTATAAACTATAAAGTGCTCGTGACCGGATAGAATTCCCGAATGTATGTTCGCTTATAGATTCGCTCATATTTCATACCTACACATATCTCCCTTGTACATATAATCAGTTTCCGAAGGTGTGAATAAACTTTTACATAATTTGATTTTGACTACTTCGTTATCGCTTCCACCCTAGATAACAGCGAACTCTGTCTCCGACTAGCAGCTACTCTGGTAGTTGTGCTATTCTTCCTAGTGAAAAGAATAGCTGGCGCTCGAGATAAGTTTTCTCCGAGGTAACCACGTTACAAAAAAATGGCTCGGAGAATACTTATCTCGAGCGCAAGCTATTCTTTTCACTAGGAAGAATAGCAAACCTACCAGAGTAGCTGCTAGTCGGAGACAGAGCTCGCTGTTATCTAGGGTGGTAGCGATAACGAAGTAGTCAAAATCAAATTATGTAAAAGTTTATTCACACCTTCGGAAACTGATTATATGTACAAGGGAGATATGTGTAGGTATGAAATATGAGCGAATCTATAAGCGAACATACATTCGGGAATTCTATCCGGTCACGAGCACTTTATAGTTTATACCGGGTGCAGTGAAAAATCAAAGGTTCAATAAAATGCGCCAACCAGAACTGACGGAATGAATGCTAAAGACTTGCTATACGGTATCGGGATGTAATTGTATTTCTCCAGAAATGAAACACAACCAGGCCGGGTCTATTCGAGACTTTTGTTCGCTACCCCAAGGGCTATAACGCACCATGACTGATAGCGAAGAAAAGGTCTATTGTTAGCGCAACTACGGGATTTCACTGACGACGAGTATTATCTCTTATTCTCTACCCCAAGGGCTATAACGCGCCATGACTGATAGAATACATTTGCTCTTTTACTTCAGTCTTTCACGTGGTGACTTCTACTTTTGATTCTGTTATTTCAGTCGTTTTTACTTCAGTTAGTTTTATGCTCCGTGCTTTCTACGATTCGCCGTTTAAGAATAATTTTGTGTTGCATCAGTGATATTAAGAATTGATTTTTAGTTTTTTTTTCTTTCCTTTGATTTTCGCGAGTGCCTGAAACAAAGGAGGTAGGTCCTTGTCTTTACCGTTCAGTTGCTTTGTTAGACCTACACCGGTTACTTCTTCGACTTTGACACTGCTGTACTGTATCGCTTTCTGTTATATTTTATTGTTCTTTACCCTGTTTTGCGGGTCTGACTTTTCCCTCCGCTATCAGTCATGGTGCGTAAGCCCTTGGGGTACTGAAGGGAAAGTCCCGTCAACCCCCCTGTCCGCGTTATAAGTGTTGAATCCGAAACCTCTTCTTTTCTATCAGTCATGGCGCGTTATAGCCCTTGGGGTAGAGAATAAGAGATACCGCTCGTCGTCAGTGAAATCCCGTAGTTGCGCTAACAATAGACCTTTTCTTCGCTATCAGTCATGGTGCGTTATAGCCCTTGGGGTAGCGAACAAAAGTCTCGAATAGACCCGCCCTGGTTGTGTTTCATTTCTGGAGAAATACGATTACATCCCGATACCGTATAGCAAGTCCTCAGTATTCATTCCGTCAGTTCTGGTGGGCGCATTTCATTGAACCCCTGATTTTTTCACTGCACCCGGTATAAACTTAATAAAGTGCTCGTGACCGGATAGGATTTCCCGAATGTATGTTCGCTTATAGATTGGCTCATATTTCATACCTACACATATCTCCCTTGTACATATAATCAGCTTCCGAAGGTGTGAATAAACTTTTACATAATTTGATTTTGACTACTTCGTTATCGCTACCACCCTAGATAACAGCGAACTCTGTCTCCGACTAGCAGCTACTCTGGTAGGTTTGCTATTCTTCCTAGTGAAAAGAATAGCTGGCGCTCGAGATAAGTTTTCTCCGAGGTAACCACGTTACAAAAAAATGGCGCCCGAGCAGGGACCGTTCAGAATCTACTAAGAAACAACAGAGGTGAGAGACATTAACCGGACAGTGAGTGAATTCCCGAAACTATTTCTTGAACGGAAAACTGTGAAAAATAAACTTGATCTGTGTTTTATTACCTGCCACTCTGTATTGAACTGTCATACTGTGAATTGAATTGGACTATATTTTGAAAATTTTCCTATTGTTGAAACCCATTGAAAATAATATGTGATTATTCTTTTTGCCGATTACTGTATTGAATTGTTGAAAACTGAACTGTTGTTACGCCGTTACATCAGAGAAAATTATTTCCGATTTCTCATTATTTCTGATTTATTGAAATGAACTGTTTTAACTTAGTATTGAAGGTGAGTGAATTTCCGAACATTGAAAATTTATTGTCGCAATTGGTAAAATTCCATAGGTTTGATTTACCTATCGGTTTAATAGTGAATCACCTATTACCCTGTTGATAACTTGTCTTCCTGCTTTTATTTTCTTTTGACCTGTACTGTTGAAACTTACCGATTATTTCTGATTTTTCTGAAAACTGAAATTCGATTATTGCGATTTATTTTCTGGATATTGAACTTGAAAAACTATTTGGAATTTAACCTGTGCGTTCTGGTGCTATTCGAATTTCGGGACATTTTCCGCACTATACGAAACGACTTGCGAGTGTGTGCGGCATTTCTCGAATATTTTCGGACTTTAGTGGGACTGATTGACATTTTTTTCGAGTAACGTTAGACTTGTGAAATTTTGTAGGGATACATCGGGACTTTGTTTTGGTGCGCCGAAACTTAGACTTTTTTTTTCTGATACACCGGGACTTAGACTTTAATTTTTTTTTTGTGGTATACCGATACCCACTTCGAACCTACCAGAGTAGCTGCTAGTCGGAGACAGAGCTCGCTGTTATCTAGGGTGGTAGCGATAACGAAGTAGTCAAAATCAAATTATGTAAAAGTTTATTCACACCTTCGGAAACTGATTATATGTACAAAGGAGATATATTTAGGTATGAAATATGAGCGAATCTGTAAGCACACTTAAAGAATAGCTGGCCCTCGAGTACACCGAGGAAAACCCGTTACATAAATGGCGCCCGAGCAGGGACCGTTCAGAATCTACTAGGAAACTACTGAGGTGAGAGACATTAACCGGACAGTGAGTGAATTCCCGAAACAATGAGTAAAACCTCAGAACAGTGAGTAACTATTTCTTGAACGAAAAACTGTGAAAAATAAACTCGAACTGTGTTTTATTCCCTGCCACTCTGTATTGATCTGTTATACTGTGAATTGAATTGGACTATATTTTGGAAATTTTCCTACTGTTGAACCCCATTGAAAATAATTTGTGATTATGCTTTTTGCCGATTACTGTATTGAGTTGTTGAAAATTGAACTATTATTACGCCGCTATATCAGTGAAAATAATTCCGATTTCCTATTATTTCTGATTTATTGAATTGAACTGTTCTAATTTCACATTGAAGGTGAGTGAATTTCCGGACTTTGAAAAATTTTAAATTTATTGTCGCAATTGGTAAAATTCACTAGGTGTGATTTACCTATCGGTTCAGTAGTGAATCACCTATTACCCTGTTGATAACTTGTCTACCTGTTTTCTATTTTCTTTCGACCTGTACTGTTGAAATTTACCGATTATTTCTGAAAACTGAAAGCCGATTATTGTGATTTATTTTCTGGCTATTGAACTTTGAAAACTGTTTGGAATTTAACCTGCGTTTTGGTGCTCCTCGAATTTCAGGAAATTTTCCGGACTATACGAAACGACTTGCGAGTGTGTGCGGCATTTCTCGAATATTTTCGGACTTCAGTCGGACTGATTGAAATTTTTTCGAGTAACGTTGGACTTTAAAATTTTTTTTTTTTGATACATCGGGACTTAGATTGTTCTCGGTGCGCCGGGACTTGGACTTTTTTTTCTGATACACCGGGACTCAGACTTTATTTATTTATTTTTTTTTTTTTTGGGGTACACCGATACCCACTTCGAACCTAAGTGAATAGGTTGGCTAACGATTAACTCACCGGTATGGACTTAGAACTTAAACGGATTGTGAAAGACATACCGAGTGTGAAATATTGGTGCGTTCTGAATCGGACTTAGTTGAATATAATATGTCGAACATGGATGTGAACCGGTTACTCAGTTATGAACTTACATACGAATTATAACTGAGGGGACAATCGATAGCGGATGACTAAACGAAGTCTAATACGACAAAAGCTTCAGTCTAATGAACCTCTACTACTCCCAACATCATTGAATCCCGCCTCCGAGATTGAGATCTGTCAAAATATACTCACCGATTTGGTAGAATCCCTTCAAAACTTCAATCATAATAATGCGGCTAACGAATTTTCGCGAATTTACACCAGATCAATACACATTCAAGGCAGGCTGAACTTTATTGTCACCGCAGACACAACACAGATACAATTGATTGAACAAATGAAGGCGACTGCAGATAAAGCTTTGGAGACACTGGAATGGCTGCGTAGGAAGAGTAATCGTGAACAGCCGCAGACATTGTGACGGTTTCAAATACCATCAATAAATACGGTACGAATTGAATTTGCAGGTTATGTTGATGTGGGGCGATCGGCCTACTGTTATTTTACCGCTACCGGTCAAGTGGGGTTAGATCTTGACGTTTTAGTTTAGTTTTCCGTGCTCACAGAATTTTGAAGGTTAGACAGCGTCAGATGAGTTTTCTGTGTGATTAGCCATTTTGTAAGTTTGGAGGTATCCATCAGGAATTTCTGGAGTTTTCGATAATTAAAATCGTCCATTTGTGGGAATAATCTTCGGATATCTGTGTGATCTCCTGCCGAACTGGTTTATTTGGATTCTATATTGGCGTATCTCCTTAAGGAGGATTGATAGAGAGCTTTCTTCGCTGTGGCACGTGAAGTTTTTCTTCATAAAGGTATGTTCGTCGTACGTCGTTCTGCAAATTCATTATTGTGTGTTATTTTCTCTCCATTACCAGCTATTGCCGTGAAATTCGTTGACTTAAAAGAATTAGTTGGGAGCAACCTACGTTGATTGTGATAGAACCGAGGTTCTGGTTGTCTAATTGCATAGTCGAGCTTGGAAAGATTTGGTGGATTCACGTTAGATTTAAATAGTTCCCCCCGAAGAACTGGGTATGTATAAAACCATCTTTTGTGATACAATGTTTGTCATTCATTCTTCCTTATATGGTGAGGATTAAGTTCTTACGTTCTTTCGTATCGACAGGGTCCTAGTGTAGGGAGACATATCCTAGTGTAGGGAGACATCTCCTAGTGTAGGGAGACATATCCTAGTGTAGGGAGACATCTCCTAGTGTAGGGAGGCATATCCTAGTGTAGGGAGACATATACTAGTGTAGGGAGACATATCGTAGTATAGAGAGGAAGTCCTTGAAATCCTAGTATAAAGAGGAAGTCCCTGAAATCATCGTGTAGGGAAGAAGTCCTATAAATCCTAGTATAGTCACAGTCCAAGTCGAGCCTTCTAGAACTACTCTTGAAATCCAGTCCAAGTGGAGCTGTTACAACAGAAACCTTGTAGAATTTCATAACGAAGAGGCCATCTCTCCCATTCAGGAGCGGAGAGAGAGAACTCTCAGGACACGCAAGTGTATTATAGAAGTTGCATATCGTATTATATTGTTGCTTTCCTTAACGATAACGGTTTATATTGTAAAACCTTAACGTATTGCTATTATTATCACATTCTATTGCTAGTGGAACGAGATATAGATTAATTTAGTTAGAGTACGTCATCCTGGTGACGTTGATATTCTGTGCAGTTAAATTGAACGTATATTAGTGTTGTTCGTACATTTGGGAGTTCTGGAGAACTTCGCGCTGCGCCTGAGCTCAAGCGACGCGATTTCGGTTAATTTTAATAAGGCCATCCTTTTGAAGTATTACAATTATTATTAGACACCACACACCCCCCTTGGCGTTCAATACAACTATAGCCATACAAGTAGGCCCGTGTATTTTCTTTGCTGCCTGAATAAATCGTTCTTCAGTACAACTCGTTTGGTTGATTTGGGGTTGTTGCTGTTCCTAAGGGTATTTACTGGGGAAATAAATCTACCTGGCGCCCTACTTCTCTTTTGTCGGTTCCTTACATTGAACCCACCCTATCTTCACTGAGTGAGCCGTGGATACCCTCGCTTGGCAGCCCGGGTATTTCTTGCATTTTGGTGTGACGAAAGGTCACAACATCCAACCGAGATCAGAGGTCTCTTCTGGATGTGGAGGTGCCCAGTTCACCTGGGATGTCACCGATCCAACCGGAGAGGATATCAAACTTCGTGACTTGCCGTGGTGATCATTTTAGTTTTGTTGCTTCTTCTTCTTTCAGATACAGTTCTTCCGCGTTGTGAGGTTAGGTATAGTAATTTTGTTTCGGTCATATTCGTTGTTGAGTATCGATTTAAGTATGGAGGGCCGTATAGATGTAGGTCGTCTTGATAAAGATGAGTTAGGGTATGAGTTGGCAATTAGAGGCGTAGACGATGTAACTACGGTTGTCGAGATGAGGAAAAGTCTTAGGGGCTATTTAAGGTTAGAACGATCGGGAATTGAAACCAAATACCCACCGTATCCATTTAAGTTCGCCGATGACTCGGGAGTAATCGGAGGTACGATATCGGTCCTTCAAAGAGAGGTATCAGAATTTTCGGGTGATGAGAGGAGTTCATCTTTTCTTAAGCTGTCTTCTCGTTTGGTGCATTTATTTAAGCGGGCTGAACGTTCTCAAGCACTCTCAGAGACGGAACAAGTTCTCAGGTCGGGATATTTGGCGCAGATAGTTGGCTAGAGTCGGAGTTACGTGCGCGCGCGAGGAAATATCGAAGATTTTCGTTGCAGGCACAGACCCCTTTGGAGTTGAGCACTTTGATGGCCTCAGTTGATGCATCGGATTCAGCTTCGGAATCTGGGTCGGATGTTGATATAGATAGTGATATCGCTCACCAATCCACGGCTCCGGTTGCCGTCCATAATTGTAGGGCCCCTTCTGTATCGGTGGCTAAGTGGAGTATCACTAAATTCAGTGGGAATAATGATAGGTGCTCTCTGAGCTCCTTCCTAGAAAATGTGGAGGAATTGTGCATTTCACGGAACGTTACGAAAGAATAGTTGTTTTCGTCTGCTAGCGATCTTTTTGAAGGTAAGGCTCTTATCTGGTTCAGATCGGTTCGGGCCACCGTATCAACCTGGTCTCAATTAGTGGAGGAATTACGGAAACAGTTTTTACCCCCCAATTATAACGAGAAACTTCTCGATGAAATTAAGCGCCGAACTCAAGGTCCTGACGAGAACATAGGTTTGTACCTTGCCATGATTGATAACCTGTTCAAGCGCCTCACTGTCCCTGTTAATGACGATGTCCGACTGAAGATCCTTCTCCGTAATCTTTCCCCTTGCTATCAGAGTCAGATAGGTTTGACCGAAATAACATCAATCTCGCAACTTCTGGATATCGGAAGACAACTGGAGGCTCGCAAAGAGTCAATTGAATCTTATGTGCCTCCTCCACGAAATAGAAGCTCTTTGGTAGAGCCAGATCTGGCTTACGTATATGCCGAAACCCCCTCCTCCTCTCCTCAGGTGAATGCAGTTTTGACCTGTTCGAATTGCCGGCAGCCTGGTCATGCCGCTAGGGACTGCCGCTCGGCGAGGAAGAAGTATTGCTTCCGCTGTGGTCGTCCAGATTTCACTGTTCGGACTTGTCCGGGGTGTAAGCCGTCGGAAAACTGATGGGGAAGACCTCTCATGGCAGTACGTGTGCCTTCCCTCAATCGACTGCCAGTGTTCGTTTGCCTCGACGTCAGAAAGCCATCTTGGATTATGTGTTGGCACATGCGCATAATGATGAACGTCCATATTTGTCTGTTTCGGTTCTTGATGTTGATTTCTTGGGTTTATTAGATTCGGGTGCTTCGAGCACGATTATAGGAGGTCCAGGATGGGATATATTGAAAAAGTTGAAGCTTAAGATCAATTCTGATAATGTTGCTTCTTGTAGGGTCGCTAATGGTCAAAGTTGTTCAAGTATCGGTTCGATTGATCTACCGATTAAGCTTGAGAATCGGGTTAGGATGATTTCAGCCTTGGTGGTTCCAGATTTGCCGCACACCTTGATTTTGGGCATTAATTTCTGGAGGAAGTTTGGTATCGTACCGGATCTTCATGGAGGGAACTGGGTCTTCCGGCGTGATGCTGATTTGTCTGTGGGTGCAATTGCCTCGGAGGAGCATCTGACGCCCGACCAGACCAGAATTCTGAATGAGGTTGTGCAGGAGGCTTTCAGGGACATGGGTGACGAGTTGGGGTGTACTTTCTTGGTGGAGCATGAGATAAAAACTTCTTGTCGTCCCATCAAACAGAGGTATTATCCGGTTAGTCCGGTGATGCAGGTTCATATTGATGCTGAGTTGGATAAATTGCTCAAGCAAGGTATTGTCGCGCCCTCGACCAGCCCCTGGTCATCTCCCATTCTTCTCGTGAAAAAGAAGGATGGCTCGTACCGGTTCTGCGTCGATTACCGGAAACTAAACGCGGTTACGGAAAAAGATGCGTATCCCCTCCTCTATATAAATGCCACTTTGGATCGACTTCGCAATGCCAAGTTCCTATCGTCAATGGACATCAAGTCGGCATACTTTCAGGTGCCCCTGGAGGAATCTTCTCGCCCTCTGACTGCCTTTACAGTTCCCAATAGAGGTCTGTTCCACTTCCTTCGCCTGCCTATGGGATTATCTAATAGTCCAGCCACCTTCCAGCGTTTGGTTGACAGAGTCCTTGGTCCCGATCTGGAGCCTTATGTATTCGTCTATTTGGACGACATCATTATCATCACGGATACTGTAACGAGAGGGTAGTTTTCAAACCTACCCCCTCATTTTAGAATAATTATTTTAGTTTTCATTTTTAAATAGTTTTATTTCGAATTAATTTTCCGAGAAATCTTTTCGAATTTCCAATTCAGGATTCCGACATCGTTCGGAATTGTAAACATACCGTACCGTTTTTATTCAGTTTTTATTTCCTAAAAACGATGTCGCACCGTATAAAACATCCTGAATTGGAAGATAACCGAGTTTTTTTTGTTCGCTAGCACAGATAAGTCGAAATTAAAACGTCTTCGTCGACGCAAATTTACCGAATTTCGACTGTCGGGCACATCAGATTTCCGCACCCCCCCTGTGGGTATAAAATCAGATGTTCCCCCGCAGGCCACTTACTTACGATTAACTTGCTGCCGACTTACGATTTTCGCTGGACTGATTGACTTACGATTTTCACTCTTACCTTCCGCCGTTGAGAGTATAAGATTTCTTTTGAGTTTTGGGTTCATTTTTTTGCCGTTCAGAATATAAATTTTTAGTTTTGTTTTCTCTCAGTAATTACCGTGTACCATTCGGGTGATTTCGAGAGTTGTGAGTGTAAGTGGCCGAATATAGCCCAGAGGTAAGATGACACTCCGTTAGTTTTTTTTATTGGAACTTCAGTTTTCCGTCGACATCCCTCTTATACCCGAGTCTGAGTTCCACCCCTACTGTCATTAACGTACCCTGCTGGTGTGGATACCCGGGGGGTAGGCGAAGGCACTTTGGGGTGGCTCACCCTTTCCCGAAATTTCCCGTCTTATCTAGTTCCACCCCTATTGTCGTTAAAGTACCCTGCTGGTGTGGATACCCGGGGGGTACCGAGGACACTTTGGGGTGGCGCACCCTTTCCTCAGTTCCCGTCTTTTTACCCCGTTCCTGTGTTCACCCCTACGGTTAGGGAGGCATTCTGCTGGTGTGGATACCCGGGGAGTGCCGAACGAGCCTAAGGGTGAGCCGTCGTATTTCTGTGCTGTCTTTCATCCCCTGGCCTGGCTGAAGTCCAATATCTGTCCGTCAAGTGTACGTCTCAGGTTCTGGCTGGCGAACAAGTCCGTTAACCCCCGTATAACGTCTGAGATCGGATGCCGTGTCATTCCGTCCGTTTTGCCCTGTAAATCTCACTGATTTCGAGTCACTGTAAGAATTTTGTAATAGTGCCATTTGTGTTCCCCTTTTACGAATCGAAAAATAAAAGTTGTATACGTTGATTCTGCCTATCATTGTGCGTCGCTAACACCCTAGACACCAGGGAACCCTGTCTCCGGCTAGTAGCTGCCAGGGTAGGTTTGCTATTCTCCCTTAAAGAATAGCTGGCGCTCGAGTACACCGAGGAAAACCCCGTTACAAAAATGGCGCCCGAGCAGGGACCGTTCAGAATCTACCAGGAAACAACTGAGGTGAGAGATAATAACCGGACAGTGAGTGAATTCCTGAAACAGTGAGTAAAACCTCAGAACAGTGAGTAACTATTCCCTGAACGGAAAACTGTGAAGAATAAACTTGAACTGTGTTTTATTCCCTGCCACTCCATATTGAACTGTTATACTGTGAATTGAATTGGACTATATGTTGAAAATTTTCCTACCGTTGAAAATAATTTGTGATTATTCTTTTTGCCGATTACTGTATTGAGTTGTTGAAAACTGCACTGTTATTACGCCGTTATATCAGTGAAAATTATTTCCGATTTCTAATTGCATATTTCTGATTTATTGAATTGAACTGTTTTAATTTCACATTGAAGGTGAGTGAATTTCCGGACTTTGAAAAATTGAAAATTTATTGTCGCAATTGGTAAAATTTAATAGGTGTGATTTACCTATCGGTTCAATAGGGAATCACCTATTACCTGTTGATAACCTATCTACCTGTTTTCTTTCTCTTGACCTGTACTGTTGAAATTTACCGATTATTTCTGAAAACTGAAAGCCGATTATTGTGATTTATTTTCTGGCTATTGAACTTTGAAAACTTTTTGTTTTTTTTTGGAAATTTAACCTGTGCCATTTGGTGGTGTTCGAATTTCGGGAAATTTTTCGGACTATACGAAGTGACTTGCGATTGTGTGCGGCATTTCTCGAATATTTTCGGACTTTAGTGGGACTGATACAAATTTTTTTCGAGTAACGTTGGACTTTAAAAATTTTTGAAATTTTTTTTTTGTGATACATCGGAACTTAGATTGTTTTTGGTGCGCCGGGACTTGGACTCTTTTCTGATACACTTAGACTTAATTTTTGTTTGGGGTACACCGATACCCACTTCGAACTTAAGTGAATAGGTTGGCTAACGATTAACTTACCGGGTTGGACCTAGAACTTAAACGGATTGTGAAAGACATACCGAGTGTGAAATATTGGTGCGTTCTGAATCGGACTTAGTTGAATATAATATGTCGAACATGGATGTGAACCGGTTACTCAGTGATGAACTTACATTCGAATTACAACTGAGGAGACAATCGATACCCGGTACTGTGATGACTAAACGGAGTCTGTTACGACAAGTGCTTCAGTCTAATGAACCTCTACTACCCCCAACATCATTGAATCCCGCCTCCGAGATTGAGATCTGTCAAAATAAACTCACCGATTTGGTGGAATCCCTTCAGAACTTCAATCATAATAATGCGGCTAACGAATTTTCGCGAATCTACACCAGATTAATACACATTCAAGGCAGGCTGAACTTTATTTTTACCACGGACACAGCACAGTTACAATTAATTGAACAGATGAAGGCGACTACAGAAAAGGCGTTGGAGACACTGGAGGAGCTGCGTAGGAGGAGTGATCGTGAACAGCCGCAGACATCCAACCGAGGTCAGAGGTCTCTTTTGGATGAGGAGGTGCCCAGTTCACCTGGGATGTCACCGATCCAACCGGAGAGGTTATCAAAGGTTGAGACATCACTTATCGACTTAGGAGATGGTGTCGATCCTCCTGCAGTGGTTAATGTCTCACATACCGGTACACCTGTAAGGAATCCAACATTAGAACAGGTCATGAATGAGACAAGGCAGACATGTAGAGCATTACTGCAACAATTACCAGCGATACCTCTCACACAGTCGCAGGACTGTGGGACAGCAACACCTGAGGGCCCGACACAAAGTAGATGGGTTAATTCCACACGAAGGGTGTCTTTTCCACACTTACCTGCACCGTGGATAAATTCTGACCGGCCAATTATCACAACACCTGCCAGATCGGAACCGGAGTCTCGATCAACAGTACCAGCTGTTCCGGTACACAAATGGAACATCTCCTTTGATGGCACTGGTAGTGTAACTGGATTTCTTGAAGAGGTGGAGAGGCTGGCTTAATCCCGTAGGGTATCCTTGGAGCAAGTTTTTGAATCAGTGTATGAGTTACTAAGAAAGGATGCGAGGGATTGGTTCATTCCCAGGAGAGGTACTTTCGAGGACTGGGAGGATTTTAGCAACCAACAAAAAGAAGCATTTCTGCCAGTTAACTACGAGGAGAATCTGTTGGAGGAAATGAAAAGGCGAACACAAGGCCCTGAAGAAAAGTTGCTTCTATATGTTACCCGGATGCAGAACTTATTTCAGAAACTCACCTATGCAAAACCATCCGAGGTGGAGCAGATCCGGCTTATCCGACAGAGGTTGATCCCGCCCTTACAACAAGCCTTGGCCTTCCAGGAGACCAAGACTTATGATGAACTTCTCCGTAAGAGAAAAGTTTCTGAACTGGTCCAGTGGCAGATAAGCCAGTACACCCAGCCACCCTCCAAACCAGGTTTTGTGGAAGAACCTCACCTGACATACAGTCCCGGTCAACTGAACCGATATCAAGCCAGTTTTTCTATGGATACCGGAGAACAAGTTCGCCAAACAACTGATCACCGGGAATCAGTCCCGCCGACACCAGCCAACCAGTCACGACTTTCTCCGCCGGGAGAAAGCCGTCCAAAGCCGCCCAGGTCCAGAGAGTCAATAGTCCAACAACAGGAATCTCACCGTCCTACTTCTGGAGACAGGTCCGAAGGTCGATCCAGACCTGCAACACCGCCACCCCGCCGTCCAGCCGAAAATAACCACGCTGACCGGACCGAACCACCATCAGGGAGGAGAGTGTCCTTCCAGACACAGTGTTTCCGATGTGGTGGATATGGCCACATGCGTCGAGAGTGTCGCAGGCCACCGAAGATCTTCTGTTCTCGATGCCAGAGGGAAAACATTCTCTCACGAGACTGTCCGTGTTCGGGAAACTGAAAGGGAGATTGGAGGCGGAGTCGACCACATCTCCCGGAATCTTGACTCCACTGGCACCGACTACCTGTAACGATAACCGTCCGTTAGTAGAGATCAGAATAGCCGGCAAACACTTCCGAGCACTGATAGATACCGGAGCGACCAGGAGTTTCTGCAGTCAGGCCGTATCCGATCAGTGTGAAAGTAAAGGAATCACAGGACAAACAATGCACAACAGTTTCGCAGTAATAGCGAACGGACAAACCACCGTCACACCGAAACTGTACACCACCACCGTGCAAATTTCCGATTACACACTGCCTGATTTGAAATTCTTACTGGTCCCAAACTTACCGGTTGACATTATTCTGGGGATGGATGTTCTGTCGACTTTCAAGTTTTCCGTAAATCTCAGTACCGCCGAGTGCTTTCTGGAAGGCCGTCTGATCTCGAAACCGATGACTCCCGTCGAAACCACCGCAGAAGTTCTCACCGCCGAAGAACACCTATTGGAGCTGACGGAGTCTCAGAGGCAGGAGCTGGAGGCATTTCTGAAAGAAGAATTGAAGAAGTTTGAAGACCTATATGGTACAACCGACCTGATTGAACATAAGATCAAACTGAAACCGGGCACCGAACCGATCAAACAACGATACCGACCCCTAAACCCGAAAATGCAGGAGATCTTCAATCAGGAAGTAGACCGTATGCTGGCTGAGGGAGTGATTGAACCCTCCAAGTCACCGTGGAGTTCACTGGTAGTATTGGTCAGGAAGAAAGACGGAAAATACCGTTTTTGCATCGACTTCCGTGCCGTCAACCAAGTATCTGTAAAAGATGCATACCCGTTGCCGTACATTTCTGGGATTCTGGATAAACTACGTAAGGCCAAGTACATCTCCACACTGGATCTGAAACAAGGATATTGGCAGATACCGTTAGCAAAGGAAAGCCGTCCGATTACTGCCTTCACAGTTCCAGGAAGGGGATTGTTCCAGTTCACCGTCATGCCGTTTGGTCTTCACGCTAGTCCAGCCACATTCCAGAGATTCTTAGACACCGTTATTGGCCCAGAAATGGAACCGGAGGCGTTCGCTTACCTGGACGACATAGTTGTCCTGGGGGAGACTTTCGAGGAGCACCTGGAGAACTTAAGAGAAGTATTCCGGCGGTTGAGAGAAGCCAATCTTCGTCTCAATCCCGAAAAGTGTGACTTTGTGCGAAAATCCCTAAAATACCTAGGACATGTCGTTACTTCCGAAGGAATCCGTACCGACCCGGATAAAGTTTCCTCTATCGTAGCATTCCCAGCGCCGAAAACCATCCGTGAATTGCGCCGTTTTCTGGGAGTTGCTAGCTGGTACCGCCATTTTATAGAGAACTTTTCCGATGTCGTTTCACCGTTAACTCACCTGTTAAAGAAGAAACCACGTTGGAAGTGGGGTGAGGAACAACAAAAAGCGTTCGACCTCCTGAAACAAAAACTGACCGAATCACCGATACTGGCCTGTCCGGATTTCAATCAACCGTTCGTCCTGCAAACAGACGCCAGTGACGTAGGCCTCGGAGGAGCCCTGACCCAAGTTCTTGATGGAGAGGAAAGGGTGATCGCCTATGTCAGCCGTACCTTGAACACCGCCGAAAGAAACTACTCCGTGTCCGAAAAGGAATGTCTCGCCATTGTTTTCTCGATAGAGAAACTGCGACCATACCTGGAAGTATTTCATTTCACCGTAATTTCCGACCACATGAGTCTTAAATGGCTGAATTCCATCAAGTCACCGTCCGGAAGAATTGCTCGATGGGCCGTTTTCCTTCAGCAATTCGACTTTGAAGTCCAATACCGGAAAGGTGCCCTGAACAAAGTCGCCGACAGTCTGTCCCGAAACCCGTTACCGTCTGTAGATTCCGTATGCCTGGCCGACGTCGAAGTTCGCTGCAGTTGGTACAACAAAAAGCTCCAAGAGGTACAAAGAGACCCAGAGGATTTCCCTGACTACGCCGTTGAGGATGGGAAACTGTATCGTCACTTCTGGGACTCTTCCGACTTTACTGAAGTTGGATCCGGACAACCATGGAAGCTCTCTGTACCCACCGAACAACGACTGGAGGTCCTGAAAGAAAATCACGATTCTGAATTAGCTGGTCACCTGGGAATCTCCAAAACCATCTCTCGGCTAGCCCGGAATTATTACTGGCCAGTGATGTTCAGAGATGTCGCAAAATACGTAAGAAACTGCCCATCCTGTCAAAGGTACAAAGTACCACAACAGAAGACGCCTGGAAAAATGCAACCACATAGAATGACTGATGCACCGTTCCAAGAGGTCTGTACAGATGTGGTTGGGCCACTCCCCCGTTCCAAGAAGGGAAATTCTTACGTAGTGGTGATGCAGGACCGTTTCACGAAGTGGGTTGAATGCCGTCCGTTGCGGAAAGCCACCGCTAAAACCGTTTACTCAGCCCTATATGAACAGGTTATACTCCGATATAGTTGTCCGAAACTGGTGATATCTGACAACGGGGTACAATATGACAGTAGACTGTTCAAAAACAGTCTCCGAGAGCTAAACATTGCTCACCGTTTCACCCCTCCGTATACACCACAGTGCAACGCCGTAGAACGAGCCAATCGTACGTTGAAAACTATGATAGGTCAGTTCTGTGAAGCCGATCACCGTACTTGGGATGAGAAATTAGGTGAACTAACTTTCGCCCTGAATACCGCAAAACAAGAATCTACAGGATTCACACCGGCATTTCTGAACTATGGAGGGGAATTAGCAGTTCCAAAGGCAATCTACTTGTCAAACACCCAAGACGAAGATACCGAGGAGACAAACAGAAGCCCAGAAGAAAGTAGAGTAAGTCTTACTCACCGTACAGAACAAATCCGTCATCTTCAGGAGGCCTATGAGTTTGTCAATACCAGGTTGTACCGTGCATTTGAGCAGCAAGCTCACCATTACAACCTCCGTCGAAGAGAAGTTCGTTTCCATGTCGGTGATAGAGTTCTGCGCCGTGCTAATCCGCTGTCATCCGCCGTTGATAGCTTTGCAGCCAAGTTGGCTCCGAAGTTCTCTGGTCCGTATACCATTGTGAAAGTGATTTCACCCGTTGTTTATGACCTGAAAGATGACAGTGGTAAGAAAATCACCAATATTCATGTGAAGGATTTAAAACCGTTCCATCCGTCTGATCATTAGTAAGTACACTGTATAGCAACCGAAATAAAAATCAACCGTACCGTTATATTATAGCATGCACCGATAATAAATGGGATACATCCGTTCTGTCTGACTCTATTTCACTCCTCTATTACCGTTAAAAATAATATTCATCACTGCAAACAGGTTAGTAATGGGGTACTGCCGCTGCTTCCACCGAATAAGTGCCCAGGTGAGTGAAATAGAGCCTTATACTTGTATCTCCTTATTAACTGACAAAATGTACATACCTATATTTCCGCGATTCCACCATAACCGATAGATCTAACCTGGTCTGCCAGCGTTGGAAGATTTGTATCTCCTTATTAAAATTACCGACCGTACTTACCGTTTCTTCCGAAATTCCACCGTACACCCTGTTATCCCTCTGCTCCAGGATATCAGTATACTAAATGCTTTTCTCTCATTTTTATGCAACCTACAACTGCTGCTGACTCCAACACCATCGGAGAATTGCACCACCGTCACAGGGGGAGCCAACGACGCTGTCTGGTATTCCAAACTACCCTGGTTCGATGATATTGGTAACTGTTAACCCTTATGACATGTGCCCGGAGCCGGCTTTGCGAAGTCCACCCTAAAATGGTTCAGAAATAACACAACGAATGACAAATCGAAATGGTACTCACTTTGAAGATTCCGTCCTGCACTGTTTCCACTATTTTCCGGCATTTTTTTCACCGATGGAAATGGAAATCGAAATTTGGAACCACCCGGCGAGATTTGACAATTGGACTTTGGAGGTTAGCTGATAGAACACGGAACTTCAACATCGAAAGGCGCCGTCAACGCGGACCATAGAGTGGGAGTAACCGAGATAGCATTAGCCGAGTATACGCCACCTGGAGTAGATTAGGTGAACCTGTTTAATGTAAATCCGATCTCAATCGTCTTGCCGTGAATAGTCAAACCGTTAACCGGACTTAGTAGATTTCTCCGTGAAAAATTTAATCCCCTATTTCATCGTGGATTCAATATTTCAACCGGAGCCGGGGGGATGTAACGAGAGGGTAGTTTTCAAACCTACCCCCTCATTTTAGAATAATTATTTTAGTTTTCATTTTTAAATAGTTTTATTTTGAATTAATTTTCCGAGAAATCTTTTCGAATTTCCAATTCAGGATTGCGACATCGTTCGGAATTGTAAACATACCGTACCGTTTTTATTCAGTTTTTATTTCCTAAAAACGATGTCGCACCGTATAAAACATCCTGAATTGGAAGATAACCGAGTTTTTTTTGTTCGCTAGCACAGATAAGTCGAAATTAAAACGTCTTCGTCAACGCAAATTTACCGAATTTCGACTGTCGGGCACATCTGATTCCCGCACCCCCCCTGTGGGTATAAAATCAGATGTTCCCCCGCAGGCCACTTACTTACGATTAACTTGCTGCCGACTTACGATTTTCGCTTGACTGATTGACTTACGATTTTCACTCTTACCTTCCGCCGTTGAGAGTATAAGATTTCTTTTGAGTTTTGGGTTCATTTTTTTGCCGTTCAGAATATAAATTTTTAGTTTTGTTTTCTCTCAGTAATTACCGTGTACCATTCGGGTGATTTCGAGAGTTGTGAGTGTAAGTGGCCGAATATAGCCCAGAGGTAAGACGACACTCCGTTAGTTTTTTTTATTGGAACTTCAGTTTTCCGTCGACATCCCTCTTATACCCGAGTCTGAGTTCCACCCCTACTGTCATTAACGTACCCTGCTGGTGTGGATACCCGGGGGGTAGGCGAAGGCACTTTGGGGTGGCTCACCCTTTCCCGAAATTTCCCGTCTTATCTAGTTCCACCCCTATTGTCGTTAAAGTACCCTGCTGGTGTGGATACCCGGGGGGTACCGAGGACACTTTGGGGTGGCGCACCCTTTCCTCAGTTCCCGTCTTTTTACCCCGTTCCTGTGTTCACCCCTACGGTTAGGGAGGCATTCTGCTGGTGTGGATACCCGGGGAGTGCCGAACGAGCCTAAGGGTGAGCCGTCGTATTTCTGTGCTGTCTTTCATCCCCTGGCCTGGCTGAAGTCCAATATCTGTCCGTCAAGTGTACGTCTCAGGTTCTGGCTGGCGAACAAGTCCGTTAACCCCCGTATAACGTCTGAGATCGGATGCCGTGTCATTCCGTCCGTTTTGCCCTGTAAATCTCACTGATTTCGAGTCACTGTAAGAATTTTGTAATAGTGCCATTTGTGTTCCCCTTTTACGAATCGAAAAATAAAAGTTGTATACGTTGATTCTGCCTATCATTGTGCGTCGCTAACACCCTAGACACCAGGGAACCCTGTCTCCGGCTAGTAGCTGCCAGGGTAGGTTTGCTATTCTCCCTTAAAGAATAGCTGGCGCTCGAGTACACCGAGGAAAACCCCGTTACAAAAATGGCGCCCGAGCAGGGACCGTTCAGAATCTACCAGGAAACAACTGAGGTGAGAGATAATAACCGGACAGTGAGTGAATTCCTGAAACAGTGAGTAAAACCTCAGAACAGTGAGTAACTATTCCCTGAACGGAAAACTGTGAAGAATAAACTTGAACTGTGTTTTATTCCCTGCCACTCCATATTGAACTGTTATACTGTGAATTGAATTGGACTATATGTTGAAAATTTTCCTACCGTTGAAAATAATTTGTGATTATTCTTTTTGCCGATTACTGTATTGAGTTGTTGAAAACTGCACTGTTATTACGCCGTTATATCAGTGAAAATTATTTCCTATTTCTAATTGCATATTTCTGATTTATTGAATTGAACTGTTTTAATTTCACATTGAAGGTGAGTGAATTTCCGGACTTTGAAAAATTGAAAATTTATTGTCGCAATTGGTAAAATTTAATAGGTGTGATTTACCTATCGGTTCAATAGGGAATCACCTATTACCTGTTGATAACCTATCTACCTGTTTTCTTTCTCTTGACCTGTACTGTTGAAATTTACCGATTATTTCTGAAAACTGAAAGCCGATTATTGTGATTTATTTTCTGGCTATTGAACTTTGAAAACTTTTTGTTTTTTTTTGGAAATTTAACCTGTGCCATTTGGTGGTGTTCGAATTTCGGGAAATTTTTCGGACTATACGAAGTGACTTGCGATTGTGTGCGGCATTTCTCGAATATTTTCGGACTTTAGTGGGACTGATACAAATTTTTTTCGAGTAACGTTGGACTTTAAAAATTTTTGAAATTTTTTTTTTGTGATACATCGGAACTTAGATTGTTTTTGGTGCGCCGGGACTTGGACTCTTTTCTGATACACTTAGACTTAATTTTTGTTTGGGGTACACCGATACCCACTTCGAACTTAAGTGAATAGGTTGGCTAACGATTAACTTACCGGGTTGGACCTAGAACTTAAACGGATTGTGAAAGACATACCGAGTGTGAAATATTGGTGCGTTCTGAATCGGACTTAGTTGAATATAATATGTCGAACATGGATGTGAACCGGTTACTCAGTGATGAACTTACATTCGAATTACAACTGAGGAGACAATCGATACCCGGTACTGTGATGACTAAACGGAGTCTGTTACGACAAGTGCTTCAGTCTAATGAACCTCTACTACCCCCAACATCATTGAATCCCGCCTCCGAGATTGAGATCTGTCAAAATAAACTCACCGATTTGGTGGAATCCCTTCAGAACTTCAATCATAATAATGCGGCTAACGAATTTTCGCGAATCTACACCAGATTAATACACATTCAAGGCAGGCTGAACTTTATTTTTACCACGGACACAGCACAGTTACAATTAATTGAACAGATGAAGGCGACTACAGAAAAGGCGTTGGAGACACTGGAGGAGCTGCGTAGGAGGAGAGATCGTGAACAGCCGCAGACATCCAACCGAGGTCAGAGGTCTCTTTTGGATGAGGAGGTGCCCAGTTCACCTGGGATGTCACCGATCCAACCGGAGAGGTTATCAAAGGTTGAGACATCACTTATCGACTTAGGAGATGGTGTCGATCCTCCTGCAGTGGTTAATGTCTCACATACCGGTACACCTGTAAGGAATCCAACATTAGAACAGGTCATGAATGAGACAAGGCAGACATGTAGAGCATTACTGCAACAATTACCAGCGATACCTCTCACACAGTCGCAGGACTGTGGGACAGCAACACCTGAGGGCCCGACACAAAGTAGATGGGTTAATTCCACACGAAGGGTGTCTTTTCCACACTTACCTGCACCGTGGATAAATTCTGACCGGCCAATTATCACAACACCTGCCAGATCGGAACCGGAGTCTCGATCAACAGTACCAGCTGTTCCGGTACACAAATGGAACATCTCCTTTGATGGCACTGGTAGTGTAACTGGATTTCTTGAAGAGGTGGAGAGGCTGGCTTAATCCCGTAGGGTATCCTTGGAGCAAGTTTTTGAATCAGTGTATGAGTTACTAAGAAAGGATGCGAGGGATTGGTTCATTCCCAGGAGAGGTACTTTCGAGGACTGGGAGGATTTTAGCAACCAACAAAAAGAAGCATTTCTGCCAGTTAACTACGAGGAGAATCTGTTGGAGGAAATGAAAAGGCGAACACAAGGCCCTGAAGAAAAGTTGCTTCTATATGTTACCCGGATGCAGAACTTATTTCAGAAACTCACCTATGCAAAACCATCCGAGGTGGAGCAGATCCGGCTTATCCGACAGAGGTTGATCCCGCCCTTACAACAAGCCTTGGCCTTCCAGGAGACCAAGACTTATGATGAACTTCTCCGTAAGAGAAAAGTTTCTGAACTGGTCCAGTGGCAGATAAGCCAGTACACCCAGCCACCCTCCAAACCAGGTTTTGTGGAAGAACCTCACCTGACATACAGTCCCGGTCAACTGAACCGATATCAAGCCAGTTTTTCTATGGATACCGGAGAACAAGTTCGCCAAACAACTGATCACCGGGAATCAGTCCCGCCGACACCAGCCAACCAGTCACGACTTTCTCCGCCGGGAGAAAGCCGTCCAAAGCCGCCCAGGTCCAGAGAGTCAATAGTCCAACAACAGGAATCTCACCGTCCGACTTCTGGAGACAGGTCCGAAGGTCGATCCAGACCTGCAACACCGCCACCCCGCCGTCCAGCCGAAAATAACCACGCTGACCGGACCGAACCACCATCAGGGAGGAGAGTGTCCTTCCAGACACAGTGTTTCCGATGTGGTGGATATGGCCACATGCGTCGAGAGTGTCGCAGGCCACCGAAGATCTTCTGTTCTCGATGCCAGAGGGAAAACATTCTCTCACGAGACTGTCCGTGTTCGGGAAACTGAAAGGGAGATTGGAGGCGGAGTCGACCACATCTCCCGGAATCTTGACTCCACTGGCACCGACTACCTGTAACGATAACCGTCCGTTAGTAGAGATCAGAATAGCCGGCAAACACTTCCGAGCACTGATAGATACCGGAGCGACCAGGAGTTTCTGCAGTCAGGCCGTATCCGATCAGTGTGAAAGTAAAGGAATCACAGGACAAACAATGCACAACAGTTTCGCAGTAATAGCGAACGGACAAACCACCGTCACACCGAAACTGTACACCACCACCGTGCAAATTTCCGATTACACACTGCCTGATTTGAAATTCTTACTGGTCCCAAACTTACCGGTTGACATTATTCTGGGGATGGATGTTCTGTCGACTTTCAAGTTTTCCGTAAATCTCAGTACCGCCGAGTGCTTTCTGGAAGGCCGTCTGATCTCGAAACCGATGACTCCCGTCGAAACCACCGCAGAAGTTCTCACCGCCGAAGAACACCTATTGGAGCTGACGGAGTCTCAGAGGCAGGAGCTGGAGGCATTTCTGAAAGAAGAATTGAAGAAGTTTGAAGACCTATATGGTACAACCGACCTGATTGAACATAAGATCAAACTGAAACCGGGCACCGAACCGATCAAACAACGATACCGACCCCTAAACCCGAAAATGCAGGAGATCTTCAATCAGGAAGTAGACCGTATGCTGGCTGAGGGAGTGATTGAACCCTCCAAGTCACCGTGGAGTTCACTGGTAGTATTGGTCAGGAAGAAAGACGGAAAATACCGTTTTTGCATCGACTTCCGTGCCGTCAACCAAGTATCTGTAAAAGATGCATACCCGTTGCCGTACATTTCTGGGATTCTGGATAAACTACGTAAGGCCAAGTACATCTCCACACTGGATCTGAAACAAGGATATTGGCAGATACCGTTAGCAAAGGAAAGCCGTCCGATTACTGCCTTCACAGTTCCAGGAAGGGGATTGTTCCAGTTCACCGTCATGCCGTTTGGTCTTCACGCTAGTCCAGCCACATTCCAGAGATTCTTAGACACCGTTATTGGCCCAGAAATGGAACCGGAGGCGTTCGCTTACCTGGACGACATAGTTGTCCTGGGGGAGACTTTCGAGGAGCACCTGGAGAACTTAAGAGAAGTATTCCGGCGGTTGAGAGAAGCCAATCTTCGTCTCAATCCCGAAAAGTGTGACTTTGTGCGAAAATCCCTAAAATACCTAGGACATGTCGTTACTTCCGAAGGAATCCGTACCGACCCGGATAAAGTTTCCTCTATCGTAGCATTCCCAGCGCCGAAAACCATCCGTGAATTGCGCCGTTTTCTGGGAGTTGCTAGCTGGTACCGCCATTTTATAGAGAACTTTTCCGATGTCGTTTCACCGTTAACTCACCTGTTAAAGAAGAAACCACGTTGGAAGTGGGGTGAGGAACAACAAAAAGCGTTCGACCTCCTGAAACAAAAACTGACCGAATCACCGATACTGGCCTGTCCGGATTTCAATCAACCGTTCGTCCTGCAAACAGACGCCAGTGACGTAGGCCTCGGAGGAGCCCTGACCCAAGTTCTTGATGGAGAGGAAAGGGTGATCGCCTATGTCAGCCGTACCTTGAACACCGCCGAAAGAAACTACTCCGTGTCCGAAAAGGAATGTCTCGCCATTGTTTTCTCGATAGAGAAACTGCGACCATACCTGGAAGTATTTCATTTCACCGTAATTTCCGACCACATGAGTCTTAAATGGCTGAATTCCATCAAGTCACCGTCCGGAAGAATTGCTCGATGGGCCGTTTTCCTTCAGCAATTCGACTTTGAAGTCCAATACCGGAAAGGTGCCCTGAACAAAGTCGCCGACAGTCTGTCCCGAAACCCGTTACCGTCTGTAGATTCCGTATGCCTGGCCGACGTCGAAGTTCGCTGCAGTTGGTACAACAAAAAGCTCCAAGAGGTACAAAGAGACCCAGAGGATTTCCCTGACTACGCCGTTGAGGATGGGAAACTGTATCGTCACTTCTGGGACTCTTCCGACTTTACTGAAGTTGGATCCGGACAACCATGGAAGCTCTCTGTACCCACCGAACAACGACTGGAGGTCCTGAAAGAAAATCACGATTCTGAATTAGCTGGTCACCTGGGAATCTCCAAAACCATCTCTCGGCTAGCCCGGAATTATTACTGGCCAGTGATGTTCAGAGATGTCGCAAAATACGTAAGAAACTGCCCATCCTGTCAAAGGTACAAAGTACCACAACAGAAGACGCCTGGAAAAATGCAACCACATAGAATGACTGATGCACCGTTCCAAGAGGTCTGTACAGATGTGGTTGGGCCACTCCCCCGTTCCAAGAAGGGAAATTCTTACGTAGTGGTGATGCAGGACCGTTTCACGAAGTGGGTTGAATGCCGTCCGTTGCGGAAAGCCACCGCTAAAACCGTTTACTCAGCCCTATATGAACAGGTTATACTCCGATATAGCTGTCCGAAACTGGTGATATCTGACAACGGGGTACAATATGACAGTAGACTGTTCAAAAACAGTCTCCGAGAGCTAAACATTGCTCACCGTTTCACCCCTCCGTATACACCACAGTGCAACGCCGTAGAACGAGCCAATCGTACGTTGAAAACTATGATAGGTCAGTTCTGTGAAGCCGATCACCGTACTTGGGATGAGAAATTAGGTGAACTAACTTTCGCCCTGAATACCGCAAAACAAGAATCTACAGGATTCACACCGGCATTTCTGAACTATGGAAGGCAATTAGCAGTTCCAAAGGCAATCTACTTGTCAAACACCCAAGACGAAGATACCGAGGAGACAAACAGAAGCCCAGAAGAAAGTAGAGTAAGTCTTACTCACCGTACAGAACAAATCCGTCATCTTCAGGAGGCCTATGAGTTTGTCAATACCAGGTTGTACCGTGCATTTGAGCAGCAAGCTCACCATTACAACCTCCGTCGAAGAGAAGTTCGTTTCCATGTCGGTGATAGAGTTCTGCGCCGTGCTAATCCGCTGTCATCCGCCGTTGATAGCTTTGCAGCCAAGTTGGCTCCGAAGTTCTCTGGTCCGTATACCATTGTGAAAGTGATTTCACCCGTTGTTTATGACCTGAAAGATGACAGTGGTAAGAAAATCACCAATATTCATGTGAAGGATTTAAAACCGTTCCATCCGTCTGATCATTAGTAAGTACACTGTATAGCAACCGAAATAAAAATCAACCGTACCGTTATATTATAGCATGCACCGATAATAAATGGGATACATCCGTTCTGTCTGACTCTATTTCACTCCTCTATTACCGTTAAAAATAATATTCATCACTGCAAACAGGTTAGTAATGGGGTACTGCCGCTGCTTCCACCGAATAAGTGCCCAGGTGAGTGAAATAGAGCCTTATACTTGTATCTCCTTATTAACTGACAAAATGTACATACCTATATTTCCGCGATTCCACCATAACCGATAGATCTAACCTGGTCTGCCAGCGTTGGAAGATTTGTATCTCCTTATTAAAATTACCGACCGTACTTACCGTTTCTTCCGAAATTCCACCGTACACCCTGTTATCCCTCTGCTCCAGGATATCAGTATACTAAATGCTTTTCTCTCATTTTTATGCAACCTACAACTGCTGCTGACTCCAACACCATCGGAGAATTGCACCACCGTCACAGGGGGAGCCAACGACGCTGTCTGGTATTCCAAACTACCCTGGTTCGATGATATTGGTAACTGTTAACCCTTATGACATGTGCCCGGAGCCGGCTTTGCGAAGTCCACCCTAAAATGGTTCAGAAATAACACAACGAATGACAAATCGAAATGGTACTCACTTTGAAGATTCCGTCCTGCACTGTTTCCACTATTTTCCGGCATTTCTTTCACCGATGGAAATGGAAATCGAAATTTGGAACCACCCGGCGAGATTTGACAATTGGACTTTGGAGGTTAGCTGATAGAACACGGAACTTCAACATCGAAAGGCGCCGTCAACGCGGACCATAGAGTGGGAGTAACCGAGATAGCATTAGCCGAGTATACGCCACCTGGAGTAGATTAGGTGAACCTGTTTAATGTAAATCCGATCTCAATCGTCTTGCCGTGAATAGTCAAACCGTTAACCGGACTTAGTAGATTTCTCCGTGAAAAATTTAATCCCCTATTTCATCGTGGATTCAATATTTCAACCGGAGCCGGGGGGATGTAACGAGAGGGTAGTTTTCAAACCTACCCCCTCATTTTAGAATAATTATTTTAGTTTTCATTTTTAAATAGTTTTATTTTGAATTAATTTTCCGAGAAATCTTTTCGAATTTCCAATTCAGGATTGCGACATCGTTCGGAATTGTAAACATACCGTACCGTTTTTATTCAGTTTTTATTTCCTAAAAACGATGTCGCACCGTATAAAACATCCTGAATTGGAAGATAACCGAGTTTTTTTTGTTCGCTAGCACAGATAAGTCGAAATTAAAACGTCTTCGTCAACGCAAATTTACCGAATTTCGACTGTCGGGCACATCTGATTCCCGCACCCCCCCTGTGGGTATAAAATCAGATGTTCCCCCGCAGGCCACTTACTTACGATTAACTTGCTGCCGACTTACGATTTTCGCTTGACTGATTGACTTACGATTTTCACTCTTACCTTCCGCCGTTGAGAGTATAAGATTTCTTTTGAGTTTTGGGTTCATTTTTTTGCCGTTCAGAATATAAATTTTTAGTTTTGTTTTCTCTCAGTAATTACCGTGTACCATTCGGGTGATTTCGAGAGTTGTGAGTGTAAGTGGCCGAATATAGCCCAGAGGTAAGACGACACTCCGTTAGTTTTTTTTATTGGAACTTCAGTTTTCCGTCGACATCCCTCTTATACCCGAGTCTGAGTTCCACCCCTACTGTCATTAACGTACCCTGCTGGTGTGGATACCCGGGGGGTAGGCGAAGGCACTTTGGGGTGGCTCACCCTTTCCCGAAATTTCCCGTCTTATCTAGTTCCACCCCTATTGTCGTTAAAGTACCCTGCTGGTGTGGATACCCGGGGGGTACCGAGGACACTTTGGGGTGGCGCACCCTTTCCTCAGTTCCCGTCTTTTTACCCCGTTCCTGTGTTCACCCCTACGGTTAGGGAGGCATTCTGCTGGTGTGGATACCCGGGGAGTGCCGAACGAGCCTAAGGGTGAGCCGTCGTATTTCTGTTCTGTCTTTCATCCCCTGGCCTGGCTGAAGTCCAATATCTGTCCGTCAAGTGTACGTCTCAGGTTCTGGCTGGCGAACAAGTCCGTTAACCCCCGTATAACGTCTGAGATCGGATCCCGTGTCATTCCGTCCGTTTTGCCCTGTAAATCTCACTGATTTCGAGTCACTGTAAGAATTTTGTAATAGTGCCATTTGTGTTCCCCTTTTACGAATCGAAAAATAAAAGTTGTATACGTTGATTCTGCCTATCATTGTGCGTCGCTAACACCCTAGACACCTGGGAACCCTGTCTCCGGCTAGTAGCTGCCAGGGTAGGTTTGCTATTCTCCCTTAAAGAATAGCTGGCGCTCGAGTACACCGAGGAAAACCCCGTTACAATACCTTTGAGAAGCATGTTGAGGTATTAAAGGAGGTCTTCAAGAGCCTGAAGGCTGCCAATTTAACGGTTTCTAAGAAGAAGTGTCATTTCTGCCGACCGGAACTTTTATATTTGGGATATGTGGTGGATTCTACAGGGTTAAGAATGGATCCAGCTAAGGTCCAAGTCATCTTGAACATACCGGTGCCCACAAGTGTCTCGGGGGTTCGACGTCTGCTGGGACTAGCTCCATGGTACCGACGATTCGTACCAAATTTTGCGGATCTAATTGCTCCTCTGACGGAGTTATTAAAAAAGGGTAGACCTTTCAAGTGGAGTGCCCAATGTGATGAGGCTCTGAATAACTTGAAGGAGCGGTTGATTGGTGCCCCTGTGTTGTCTTGTCCTGATTTCTCGAAGCCATTCACTATACAGTGTGATGCTTCAGGTTATGGAATAGGTGCAGTCCTTACTCAACAACAAGAGGATGGAGAAAAGGTGATATGTTATCTTTCTAGGTCTTTAACTCGGTTAGAGCGCAACTATACCACCACGGAACGTGAATGTCTTGCCGTTTTATGGGCGATTGAAAAGCTGCGGCCGTATATTGAAGGCACCCATTTCACAGTGATCACCGATCATGCATCTTTGCTCTGGCTGGACCGTTTGGAGTCACCTTCTGGTCGACTAGCCCGTTGGGCGATCCGGCTCCAACAATATGATTATACCATTATTCATAGAAAAGGTAAATATAACATCGTACCTGACGTTTTGTCTAGGTCGGTGCCCGTATTCGATACCATCGACACTACCTTGGGTTGTTCCTCGGATCCGTGGTACAGGAAGCTTTTGGACGGGATAGTCAAAACCCCACACCGTTTCCCTTCATGGCAGTTGATCCAGGGTAAACTTTTCAAAAATGTCACTCCCCGCATTCCCGAATTGGCATCTCCTTCTGACTACTGGAGAGAAGTTGTTCCGCGACCTCATCGGAAGGCCTTGATTGGAAAGGTTCACGAATCACTTTTGCATGTTGGCGTGTATAAGACCTATCATAAGTTGGCCGAGCGCTATTATTGGCCCAAAATTCGATCCGACGTAGCCTCGTTTATTCGTCGATGTATCACTTGTCATGTCATCAAACCGGAGCAGCGAAAACCTCCTGGTTTCATGCTCTCTAAACAGGTATCAATCCATCGACCATTCGAACTTATGATGAGAAATCCTACATAAAGGGAAACAGACTGGTTGTGGGAGATAATATTTACGATTTGGAACAGCTGGAAAAATCAGAAGAAGGGAATAAGCCGAACAGCGCCCCGAGTACACCTACAACTGGAAATCCCAGTAGTGCTACAGTCTTTTTGCCCGGTCCTTCGACTTCGAAAGAAAACACCCAGGAAGTAAAATTAGCAACACCCCACGTAGCAACACAGGGAAAAAAGTATCTAAATAAAAAGAAGTCGCCAAAAGGAAATATAAGTGGCATGAGACTTCGATTGAAGTCTGCGATAGATAAGGGTGGCCAACTATAGCTGATGAAATAATTAAAGGCTTTTTTTTCTGTTGTTGTTGTTTAAAAAAAAAAAAATTGTACCTAATATATAAGAAAATAGCGATAGAGGGGGTTTAAGTTCAGCGTATATTTGTGCCCATCATTCAGGGGGGTAAACATGGATGGTTTCATACAAAGTTATCAAAATGAGGATTATGATACTATTATCATCGACAGTATCAGGGACCTTGATTCAATAGATGTACATAAAGAATTCAAAATAATGCAAATGAATATTCGAAGCATGCAAACGAATTTCAGCGAGTTGGAGTGGCTCTTACAGGGTTCAGCAGCTGATTTGGACATTATTGTGTTAACTGAGACTTTCCAATTAGAAGATCCAAAATTGTTCAGTTTAAGTGGATACCATCAGGTCTACAACGAAGGTAAATACAATAAAAATGGCGGAGTTGTAGTATTTATAAAGAAAAATATTGATTTTGAACAATCGATTGTTAGACTCGGGAAAATCAAGGCACTGGAATTGGACATTCATTGTCAGGAAAAAACTTTCAAACTCACAGCTGTGTATAAATCGCCGCATTATCCCGTCGCGGAGTTCAATGAGGAATTGTTGAATTACCTGGAGAAAGAGAAAAATTGTAAAAAACACATTTTAACAGGTGATATAAACATCGATTTATTGTCACATGATTACAATATAGAAGAATATAAGAATATACTTTGCTCATTTGGTTTCACATCGCTCATCAATAAATATACACGTCCAGAGAGTCGAACATGCCTGGATCATTTTTTTGTGAAAGGCATTGATCCGGAAAACCTGATTGTGAACGGCATTATCCTGCAGAACTTGATCACGGATCACTATCCAACATTTCTGTGCACTAACCTGAGGGTGAATGGAAGGATCACTAGAAAAGATCGTTCAAAACAGTATATTGATTATAGCAAATTGAAAAACTCTTTGAGGAATGAAGATTGGCAGGAAGTCTATAATTTTGATGACGCTAATAAAATAACTGAAAATTTCATGGAAATTCTAAAACGATATATAGAGGATAGTACAACCACAGTTAAAATTAAGAAAAAGGAACGGATACGAAAAGAATGGATAACTACAGCAATATTAAATGAAATTAACAAAAAACAAAATATGTACATTAAAACAAAAAGGGATTCCGAAAATGTTCAATTGAAAAATGAATATTCTAAATGTAAAAATCACATAAAAAAACTTATATATGAAGCAAAAGAGATATACTTACAGAAGTGCATAAAAAAGAATCAGAATGAATCGAAAGCTTTATGGGACTATGTAAACAACATAACAAATACCACTAGATCAGATACAAACATTAAATATATTAGAGATAAGGATAACTCAAAAATTGAGGATGATCAAGAAATATGTGACCTCTTAAATGGCTATTTCAGCAAAATCGGTGAAACCTATGCTAGTGAACTGACCCCAATTGATGACTTCAAGGAGGAAAATGTTCAAAGAGATAACTCTTTCTTTCTTTTTCCAACGGATTCAGTTGAGGTAGAAAAAACTATAAATGGTCTCAAATCCGGGAAATCGGCAGGTTACGATGGAATTCGATCGGAAACATTGAAAAACATAAAAGAAGAAATATCAAAACCTCTCACATATATAATAAATAACTGTTTCGAAAATGGCTGTTTCCCGGACGTTCTAAAGTTAGGACTAGTGAAGCCATTATATAAAGGAGGTGATAGATCTCAGATGGTCAACTACAGGCCGATTACTCTCATATCAAACATCGCCAAGATCATAGAAAAACTGATCCAAGTCCGCATGGATGCATTCATCATTAAACATCAATTATTGTCAAAAAATCAATTTGGATTTCGCAAGGGTATGTCAACGGAGGACGCGATAAAAAAAGTAACAGATATTATATACAACAACATTGATAAAAGCATTCCTTCTTTGGCGGTCGTGATAGATTTGGCAAAAGCGTTTGACACCATAAGCCACGAGAAATTACTTGAAAAACTCAAAAATTATGGATTCCGTGGAAAGATAAACGATCTTATTCAGAGTTACTTATCTAATCGAAACCAAATTGTTACTTTAAACGGAATTTACAGCAAAAAAAGGCAACTTACCTATGGAATACCACAGGGCACTGTTCTCGGACCCATATTGTTCAATATATATATAAACGGCATACTCGAAATGGACAGTAGAGGTGAAATTATAGGTTTCGCAGATGATACCATAGTTATATACAACGATGAAACATGGGAAGATCTGAAACAGAAAGCAAAAGAGGATATGGGGATACTGACGAAATGGTTTCAGTCGAATAAACTTACCTTGAACTGCGGAAAGACAAAATACTTGACTTTTTCGTCTAACAAATTAGGACAACCAAGATTAGGAGATCTTGAAATTAATGATAAATTGCATATCCCAGCAGCGCAATCTACCAAATATCTTGGTATTTTTATTGATGAGAACCTTAAATGGGATAAACATGTGTCCTACCTAACAAGAAAACTTAGAGGTATCCTGTGTAAATTTAGGTATATAAAAAAAAGCATAAATTCAGAAACACACATGCACGTACTGTACAGCGCATTGGTACAATCACAACTTTCATATGGGATAATAGGATGGGGAGGTATTTTGGGCGTTCACAAGAGAAGCTTGGATGTTCTACAAAAATGTATTTTAAAAGTAATGTATGGAAAAAAAATGACATTCCCGAGTTATAGAATATACGAAATTTCCAAGGTACTCGATATAAGACAACTATATGCTCAAAAAATCATCATAAATATCTACCAGAATAAAATATCGATCATACTGAAAGAACACAAACATAATACTAGAGCTAAGCTGGATAATTACCAAAGAATAAAAGCAGAGAAAAAAATTGGCCAACGTTGTTGTACATATATAGCATCTAGAATATACCCGATTGTACCAACCATAATAAAGGAAATAAGAAACGAAAATAAGTTCAAAAAAGAAATAAAAAAATGGCTTATTGAAGGGGATCGATCCGCAATCCACAGGATTATCAATTCTAATTAAGGCTATGAAAGTAAAAAATCAAGACATGACATATACTACCCGAATATGTGAAATTCCACCGATGAAGATAATCTAGACCCGATGAAGAGAAATACCACCGATAATGACATAGAAAACAATAATTATGTTTTTGGATTAGGATTAAGAGTAGATAAGATCGATTGTTTAGTTTAGTTTTATAAATTGAATTTTTAGTTGAAATAGCTGTACACAGTTAGCATGAATAACTCCACAGTTTTTCTAGAGTTTATTTGTATTTTTGAACCAATAAATTTCATTATTATTATTATTATTATTATTATTATGTCTGCCGATCTGGTTGGACCTTTGCCTCGAACTCGCTCAGGTAACCAATATATTTTTGTCATCGCTGATTGTTTCAGTAAGTTCCCTCTACTGTTCCCGTTACGTTTCGCTACCGCATCGGCGATTGTGAAGATATTGGAAACCCATGTTTTTCCTATCTTTGGGTGTCCAAATTCCATCATTTTGGATAATGGCGTGCAGTTTCGTTCCAAGGAAGTTACTAATTTTCTAAAGTCTTATAATGTTAACATTCAGTATACGGCCTTATATCATCCTCAAGCGAATCCGGTCGAGAGAATTAATAGGGTTATTAAAACTATGTTGAGGTCATATCTTTCAGAAGATCAGAGAGGTTGAGATAGACAGTTGAGCCAGGTTGGTTTGGCCATTCGCTCCTCAAAGCATGAAGTAACCGGTCATTCCCCAAATATGATTGTCTTCGGAAGAGAAATTTCATTAAAGGGTGAAAACGCCTGCCCTGATCGGATTCAGTTCGACAGATCAGCCTTGACTAAGGAGCGCGAACAAGCCTTCGCGAGGCTGTACGCGGATGTCCAGAGAAAGTTGTCGCGAGCGTACGAAACCAATAGCCGCACATACAATCTTCGACGACGGGATGTTCAGTATACGGTGAACCAATTGGTGTGGAGGAGGAATCAGGTGTTGTCCGATGCGGCGAAGTATTTTTCAGCTAAGTTGGCACCGAAGTATGTTGGGCCTTTCTTGGTCTCGAAGCGAGTCTCCCCTTGGACCTATGAATTGCAGGGTGAGGATGGTAAATATATATATATATATATATATATATATATTCTTTTGATATAGAGCATTACAATCTTGAACACCAAACAATAATTATAGCATGTGTATGAGATACAGTTTTAGCAGAGGTTAGCGTAACGGGGTACCATACAAATTGGTGTATGATACAAGAGCTTAGGGAAAAACCTCAGTAAAAAAACCCTTTCTCCCCGTGAGTGTAGTGGATTGTAAATACCAGGGTGTTTGGCATGTTAAGGATTTGAAATCTCACCCACCGGACCAACAAGCAACTGGACGCCTGTCAGACTAGTCTCGTCTCGGATCGGGGCAGAGGATAGCTGTCCCTTGCTTATGCATAAATTGACTAGGGTGGTCACAACCCCTATCCAGTGGTTGGAATACTACTTATCATCTACAGTACATTCCAGATCACGGCAGTAACCTAGCTGTTATGGTTGATGTGACCTATATTTTGGCCCGATGATGACAGGGGCAGAGGATAGCTGTCCCTTGCTTATGCATAAATTGACGAGGGTGGTCACTACCCCTATCCAGTGGCGGGAATTCCCCTCATCATCTATGGTACCATCGCTGTTGTATTTTCCTTCACTTGCCCTCAGGTAGATCGTTTGTCAGGGTAGGAAGATTTTAGATTGAGTGTGACCTTGAGCCTTTGTGTTTTCGATTTTGACGTTTCGGCTCCGATTTTGACGTTCCTTGATATTTTCCTTTATCGATATAGATTTTGATGTGAATTTGGTCTACCTTCGCTGCTGGCGGATTCGCAACGTTCTATGTTGTCTGAGGTGACTTTTCCTTCTGATTTTGATTGCTAATAATTCGACGTTCCTTGATATTTCCGTTTATCGATACCGATTTTGATGCGTATTCGGTCTACCTTCGCTACTGGCGGATTCGCAACGTATCTATGTTGTTTGAGGTGACCTATCCCAATTTTGATTGCTAATTTCTTTTCCGGATTATGACGTGTCCTGGTTGACACTTACCTTCCCGATTTTGAGTACATCGTTTTTTTTTTTTGGATTGTCCGTTTTGGGTTTGCCTTCGCTTCGGCGGATTTGCGAAGTGTGTTGCCTGAGGCGACCCTTCTTACCGATTTTGAAACGATAACTGCCGTAAGACTCCCGACGAGTTATGACTCTCAGCGGGTCGTGCATGGAGCTGTGCTCTTTGCCCACGAGGACCCCTGATTTAACGCTAACTTCCCGATTTTGACTAAAGATTATTTTTTTTTTTGTATTACCGTAGGACTCTCGACGAGTCAAGACTTGCGGTTGGTCGTGCACTGAGCCGTTGCTCTTTGCCCACGAGGACCACCGTTCTGCCGATTTTGACTATCTTTCCCGATTTTGTCGTTTTCCCGATTGTGACATCACTTCCTAAGGTTGTTGTGGGAGTCGTTGAGGTTGCGACTTTGAGAATAAATGAAGTCCTCCAGGTCCAGCGCCTTTTCCGTGGTCTTCGACTCGGGCTGCGGAAAAGTTCTCTTTTTAGTTCTTGAAAAAAAGTATTACATAAAAATTTCGGCCTTTCTTAGTTTTTTTTTAGTTGAGTCGGTACTCTTCCTGTCATTTAGCTGGACCTGTCGATATCTGGTCACCTTCAGTGGTCAGATATCTTTCACTTTTTCATGTCGGTATCTGGTCACCTCAGTGGTCAGATACCTTTCACTTTTTCATGTCGTTTAAGGTGGTGGTTGGAGGCTCTTCGATGTCTAGATACCTTCGGCGGGGGATGCTGTGTATTTTTTTTTATCGTAAGGGGAGAGTTGTAACGGTTTCAAATACCATCAATAAATACGGTACGAATTGAATTTGCAGGTTATGTTGATGTGGGGCGATCGGCCTACTGTTATTTTACCGCTACCGGTCAAGTGGGGTTAGATCTTGACGTTTCAGTTTAGTTTTCCGTGCTCACAGAATTTTGAAGGTTAGACAGCGTCAGATGAGTTTTCTGTGTGATTAGCCATTTTGTAAGTTTGGAGGTATCCATCAGGAATTTCTGGAGTTTTCGATAATTAAAATCGTCCATTTGTGGGATTAATCTTCGGATATCTGTGTGATCTCCTGCCGAACTGGTTTATTTGGATTCTATATTGGCGTATCTCCTTAAGGAGGATTGATCGAGAGCTTTCTTCGCTGTGGCACGTGAAGTTTTTCTTCATAAAGGTATGTTCGTCGTACGTCGTTCTGCAAATTCATTATTGTGTGTTATTTTCTCTCCATTACCAGCTATTGCCGTGAAATTCGTTGACTTAGAAGAATTAGTTGGGAGCAACCTACGTTGATTGTGATAGAACCGAGGTTCTGGTTGTCTAATTGCATAGTCGAGCTTGGAAAGATTTGGTGGATTCACGTTAGATTTAAATAGTTCCCCCCGAAGAACTGGGTATGTATAAAACCATCTTTTGTGATACAATGTTTGTCATTCATTCTTCCTTATATGGTGAGGATTAAGTTCTTACGTTCTTTCGTATCGACAGGGTCCTAGTGTAGGGAGACATATCCTAGTGTAGGGAGACATCTCCTAGTGTAGGGAGGCATATCCTAGTGTAGGGAGACATATACTAGTGTAGGGAGACATATCGTAGTATAGAGAGGAAGTCCTTGAAATCCTAGTATAAAGAGGAAGTCGAGCCTTCTAGAATTACTCGTGAAATCCAGTCCAAGTGGAGCTGTTACAACAGAAACCTTGTAGAATTTCATAACGAAGAGGCCATCTTCCCCATTCAGGAGCGGAGAGAGAGAACTCTCAGGACACGCAAGTGTATTATAGAAGTTGCATATCGTATTATATTGTTGCTTTCCTTAACGATAACGTTATATTGTAAAACCTTAACGTATTGCTATTATTATCACATTCTATTGCTAGTAGAATGAGATATAGATTAATTTAGTTAGAGTACGTCATCCTGGTGACGTTGATATTCTGTGCAGTTAAATTGAACGTATATTAGTGTTGTTCGTACATTTGGGAGTTCTGTAGAACTTCGCGCTGCGCCTGAGCTCAAGCGACGCGATTTCGGTTAATTTTATAAAAGCCATCCTTTTGAAGTATTACAATTATTATTAGACACCACACACCCCCCTTGGCGTTCAATACAACTATAGCCATACAAGTAGGCCCGTGTATTTCCTTTGCTGCCTGAATAAATCGTTCTTCAGTACAACTCGTTTGGTTGATTTGGGGTTGTTGCTTTTCCTAAGGGTATTTACTGGGGAAATAAATCTACCTGGCGCCCTACTTCTCTTTTGTCGGTTGCTTACATTGAACCCACCCTATCTTCACTGAGTGAGCCGTGGATACCCTCGCTTGGCAGCCCGGGTATTTCTTGCATTTTGGTGTGACGAAAGGTCACAACATCCAACCGAGATCAGAGGTCTCTTCTGGATGTGGAGGTGCCCAGTTCACCTGGGATGTCACCGATCCAACCGGAGAGGATATCAAGGGTTGAAACATCACTTATCGACTTAGGAGATGGTGTCAATCCTCCTGTAGTAGTCAATGTCTCACGTACTGGTACACCTGTAAGGAATCCAACATTAGAACAGGTCATGAATGAGACAAGGCAGACATGTTATCTAGCTGCGCTGCCTCCCAAGATAACATCTTCATCACTGGAGATTTCAATTGCCCTGATATAAAGCTGCCTCTTGTGGGTCTTCCCCCACCGAACTCTCCATCTTTTCCTTATGCAGAGGTTGTGATGAACACTTGCTTACAACAACTAGTTGACCAGCCTACAAGATTTCGAGTGGGACAGACACCATCTCTTCTTGGATCTCTTCATAGCCCCTGATGAGAACATCATTTCGAATATAGATTATCTTCCACCCCTTGGCAAATCCGATCACCTTGTGCTCTCAACCAGTCTTCAACTACAATTTACAATTTATTCCAGCAAATGCAACAAGACAGTGTCCTCACTGTCTATAATCCTTTATAGATTACGAGAAGTTATCTCATGTTCTTCGCGCTAATAGTTGGGAATCCCTCGAACAGTTGAATAGTGTCGACTCTATGTGGACTCAATTTTTGACGATTATTGAAAATGCCCTAAGTGATTGCACTACCTACAAGATTATTAGGCAGAATCCAGTAAAACCGTGGATTAACGACCATATTTTGAGAATGATTCGCCGTAAGAAGTCCCTATGGCAGAGGTTTTTACGCTCTCGGGCTGAGGCCGATTACGACGCACACCGAAGGTATTCGAATTCATTGTCATCATCCATTTCAAGTTCGAAAACGGATTACGAAAGACGTCTTGCCACTTCAAAAAATAAGAGAAAATTTTATAAATATCTTCGTTCTACTATGAACACTAAAGTGAGTGCTCCTATTGTTAAAGATGCTACAGGTGAATTGTGTACATCGCAAATTGAGTCTGCAGATATTTTGTCTAGAAGTTTTGCATCTGATTTCGTTGTTGAACCTGATGGACAAATTCCCTCACCACACCTCGTGTCAGGCCGAACCTCCAGAACATATCCATCAATGAGGAAACGATTCTGAAATATCTACTCAAATCTGAAAAAGGGTCTTCCCCGGGTCTGGATGGCATCTCAACTGAGCTGCTATCACGTTGTGCGAATGAGCTGATTAAACCCCTTTTCATACTGTTTTCTCAATCACTTGCTACTTCCACACTACCAGGAGATTGGCTTAGGGCCTCTGTCACACCTATTTTCAAAAATGGTGACAGATCTTCACCTTCAAATTATCGTCCCATAAGTTTGCTACCCACAATCTCAAAAATTCTGGAGAGAATTATCAGTGACCAAATACTGGATTTCGCTCTTTCCCAGAAGATTTTACCTGATGAACATCACGGCTTTATATCTGGTCGCTCCACCTTGACCAATCTCATCTCTTCTATCGATGATTGGACCAGGGCCTGGGATCAAGGATTGAACACCGACGTAGTTTACCTAGATTTTTCTCGTGCTTTTGACAGGGTACCACATAATCGACTGCTGAGTAAGTTGGAGCACTTTAGTTTTCGTGGGAACTTGCTGAACTGGATCAGAGCTTTTCTCACAAACCGTTCTTTCCGCGTCAGAGTGGGTAGTACATATTCCTCGGAAGATGAGAGGGTGACCAGTGGGGTCCCACAGGGTTCAGTTCTGGGGCCTGTGCTCTTCATACTGTACACTACTGATCTCCCGTCTTTCGTTCGGTCCACCTGCCTGTTTTATGCTGATGACGCTAAGATCTACAGATGCCCGCAGCTCAATCCTGGCGTCCTGCAACATGATTTGGACAGGATAAGTGAGTGGTGTGGAGATTGGCTTCTCCCTCTTAATCTAGATAAGTGTTGTGTGATGCATATTGGCCATGGAAACCCAAATATCCCATACTTCTTGGGTGGACGGATCATCCGGACGGTTGCGCACCATTCCGATCTTGGTCTTCTGGTTGCCAGTAACCTTAGTTGGACTGACCATATTGCGTCTGTATCAGCCAAAGCCAGAAAAGTCACTTGGTTGCTTCAGAAAAACTTTAGCAGATGTGACATCAAGACTGCAAAGCTTTTATATGAGACCTATGTAAGACCGATTATGGAGTATGCCGGTCCTGCTTGGTGGGTTGCCCGGAGGGCATAATTCCGTACGGCTGGTTGCGCCCCTGCTATGAGGAGAGACTACAATTGTTTGGATTGACCACTTTTGAGAAGCGCCGCGAGAGAGGTGATGTCATCGTGACCTATAGAGCCCTCAATGGTCATTTTGTCAAGTCAATCGGGGACATGTTCGGGAGAAATCTGGGGATGCGCAAGCAAATCCAGCATAGCTCTGATCCAAAGAACGCAATCGAAAATACTTCGCATGATGGCCAACGCCCCATAGTATGTGTCCAACCAGACTTTACATGAAGACCTAAATATACCATACGTTGAAGAAGTCATCAACCATAGAAGCAAACATCACCACGCAAGAATGGAAAACCACTCAAATATTTTACTCCAACCCTTACTGGCAAACACCTTATCAAGAAGATTGAAGAGACATTGGCCAGCTGATTTAATGGAATAATGAGATTCTCTCACTGGAGATAATCTCCCCGCTCTATTCAAGTCACTTGACTACTTGTTAACACATTAACTTATAGAATATTATTCTGATTGTTAATAATTATTGAGATTAATAAAAAAAAAAAAATGTTCGGGAGAAACCATAATCATCTCCGAGGACACAGCCTGAAGTTGGCCAAGGAAAAATTCAAAACTACGTCAGTGCTTCCTTGCCAACAGGGTCTTCGACGTTTGGAATGGTTTGCCGCCCTCAGTTGTATACGCTCCCTCGGTTAATGCCTTCAAAAATCGCTTCGATGGTTGTGTTAATTGAACTTTATAGAGTGTGCTTTGAGTGCCATACGACTCTGTGTTTGCTGTCAATTTGGTTAGTCGAGAATTATTTGTTATTTTGTATTGAGTTTATAGGCTTTGCCTCAACTCTTATTTTCATTAATAATAATAATAATAATGATGATAATATAGAGCATTACTGCTACAATTACCAACAATACCTCTCACACAGTCACAGGACTGTGGGACAACAATACCTGAGGGTCTGACACAAAGCAGATGGATTAACTCTACGCGAAGGGTGTTTTTCCCACACTTATCTGCACCTTGGATAAATTCTGACCGGCCAATTACCACAACACCAGATCGGAACCGGAGTCTCGATCAACAGAACCAACTGTCCCGGTACACAAATGGAACATCTCCTTGGATGGCACTGGTAGTGTGACCGGATTTCTTGAGGAGGTGGAGAGGCTGGCTGAATCGCGTGAAGTATCCCTGGAACAAGTTTTTGAATCAGTTTACGAGTTAGTACGAAAGGATGCTAGGGATTAGTTCATTCCCAGGAGAGGTACTTTCGAGGATTTTAGCAACCAACTGAAAGAAGCATTTCTGCCAGTTAACTACGAGGAGAATCTGTTGGAGGAAATAAAGAGGCGAACACAGGGCCCTGAAGAAAAGTTGCTTCTATATGTTACCCGGATGCAGAACTTATTCCAGAAACTCACCTATGCAAAACCATCCGAGGTGGAGCAGATCCGGCTTATCCGACAGAGGTTGATCCCGCCCTTACAACAGGCCTTGGCCTTCTAGGACACCAAGACTTATGATGAACTTCTCCGTAAAGGAAAAGTTTTTGAACTGATCCAGTGGCAGATGAGCCAGTACATCCGGCCACCCTCCAAACCAGGTTTTGTGGAGGAACCTCACCTCACATACAGTCCCCGTCAACTGAACCGATATCAAGCAAGTTTTTCTATGGATACCGTAGAACAGGTTCGCCAAACAACTGATCACAGGGAATCAGTCCCGCCGACGCAAGCCTATTGGCTTGCTCCGCCGGGGGAAAGCCGTCCAAAGCCGCCCAGGTCCAGAGAGTCAATAGTCCAACAACAGGAATCACACCGTCCGACTTCTGGAGACAGATCCGAAGGTCGATCCAGACCTTCAACACCGCCACTCCGCCGTCAAGCCGAAGGTAGCCACGCTGACTGGACCGAGCCACCATCAGGGAGGAGAGTGTCCTTCCAGACACAGTGTTTCCGATGTGGTGGCCACATGCGTCGAGAATGTCGCAGGCCACCGAAAATCTTCTGTTCTCGATGCCAGAGGGAGAACATTCTGTCACGAGACTGTCCGTATTCGGGAAACTGAAGGGGGATTGGAGGCGGAGTCGACCACATCTCCCGGAATCTTGACTCCACTGGCATCGACTACCTGTAATGATAACTGTCCGTTAGTAGAGGTCAGAATAGCCGGCAAACACTTCCGAGCACTGATAGATACCGGAGCGACCAGGAGTTTCTGCAGTCAGGCCGTATCCGATCAGTGTGAAAGTAAAGGAATCACAGGATAAATAATGCACAACACTTTCGCAGTAATGGCGAACGGACAAACCACCGTCACACCGAAACTGTACACCACCACCGTGCAAATTTCCGTTTAGACACTGCCTGATTTGAAATTCTTACTGGTACCAAATTTACCGGTCGACATTATTCTGGGGATGGATTTTCTGTCGACTTTCAAGTTTTCAGTAAATCTCAGTACCGCCGAGTGCTCTTTGGAAGGCCGACTGATCTCGAAACCGATGACTCCCGTCGAAACCACCGCAGAAGTTCACACCGCCGTGGAACACCTATTGGAACTGACGGAGTCTCAGAAACAGAAGCTGGAAGCGTTTCTGAAAGAATAATTAAAGAAGTTCGAAGACCAATATGGTACAACCGACCTGATCGAACATAAGATCAAACTGAAACCGGGCACCGAACCGATCAAACAACGATACCGACCCCTAAACCCAAAAATGCAGGAGATCTTCAATCAGGAAGTGGAACGTATGCTGGCTGAGGGAGTGATTGAACCCTCCAAGTCACCGTGGAGTTCACTGGTAGTATTGGTTAGAAAGAAAGACGGAAAATACCGTTTTTGCATCGACTTCCGTGCCGTCAACCAAGTATCTGTAAAAGATGCATACCCGTTGCCGTACATTTCTGGGATTCTGGATAAACTGCGTAAGGCCAAATACATCTCCACACTGGATCTGAAACAACAAGGATACCGTTAGCAAAGGAGAGCCGTCCGATTACTGCCTTCACAGTTCCAGGAAGGAGACTGTTCCAGTTCACCGTCATGCCGTTTGGTCTTCACGCAAGTCCAGCCACATTCCAGAGATTCTTAGACACCGTTATTGGCCCAGAAATGGAACCGGAGGCGTTAGCTTACCTGGACGATATAGTTGTCCTGGGGGAGACTTTCGAGGAGCACCTGGAGAACTTAAGAGAAGTATTCCGGCGGTTGAGAGAAGCCAATCTTCGTCTCAATTCCGAAAAGTGTGATTTCGTGCGAAAATCCCTAAAATACCTAGGACATGTCGTCACTTCCGAGGGAATCCGTACCGACCCGGATAAAATTTCCTCTATCGTAGCATTCCCAGCGCCGAAAACCATCCGTGAATTGCGCCGTTTTCTGGGAGTTGCTAGCTGGTAATGCCGTTTTATATAGAACTTTTCCGATGTCGTTTCACCGTTGACTCACCTGTTAAAGAAGAAACCACGTTGGAAGTGGGGTGAGGAACAACAAAAAGCGTTCGACCTCCAGAAACAAAAATTGACCGAATCACCGATACTGGCCTGTCCAGATTTCCATCAACCGTTCGTCCTGCAAACAGACGCCAGTGACGTAGGCCTCGGAGGAGCCCACACCCAAGTTCTGGATGGGGAGGAAAGGGTGATCGTCTATGTCAACCTTGAACACCGCCGAAAGAAATTACTCCGTGTCCGGAAAGGAAGGTCTCGCAATCGTTTTCTCGATAGAAAAACTGCGACCATACCTGGAAGGATTCCATTTCACCGTAATTTACGACCACATGAGTCTGAAATGGCTAATTTCCATCAAGTCACCGTCCGGAAGAATTGCTCGATGGGCCATTTTCCTTCAGCAATTTGACTTTGAAGTCCAATACCGGAAAGGTGCCCTGAACAAAGTCGCCGACAGTCTGTCCCGAAACTCGTTACTGTCTGTGGATTCCGTATGCCTTGCCGACGTCGAAGTTCGCTGCAGTTGGTACAACAAAAAGCTCCAAGGGGTACAAAGAGACCCAGAAGATTTCCCTGACTACGCCTTTGAGGATGGCAAACTGTATCGTCACTTCTGGGACTCTTCCGACTTTACTGAAGTTGGATCCGGACAACCATGGAAGCTCTGTGTACCCACCGAACAACGACTGGAGGTCCTGAAAGAAAATCACGATTCTGAATTAGCTGGCCACCTGGGAATCTCCAAAACGATCTATCGGCTAGCCCGGAATTATTACTGGCCAGGGATGTTCAGAGATGTCGCAAAATACGTAAGAAACTGCCTATCCTGTCAAAGGTACAAAGTGTCACAACAGAAGACGCCTGGAAAAATGCAACCACAAAGGATGACTGATGCACCGTTCCAAAAGGTCTGTACAGATGTAGTTGGGCCACTTTCCCGTTCCAAGAAGGGAAATTCTCACGTGGTGGTGATGCAGGACCGTTTCACGAAGTGGGTTGAATGCCGTCCGTTGCGGAAAGTCACCGCTAAAACCGTTTACTCAGCCTCATATGAACAAGTTATACTCCGATATGGCTGTCCGAAACTGGTGATATCTGATAACGGGGTACAGTATGACAGTAGACTGTTCAAAAACAGTCTCCAAGAGCTAAACATTGCTCACCGTTTCACCCCTCCGTATACACCACAGTGCAACGCCGTAGAACGAGCCAATCGTACGTTGAAAACTATGATAGGACAGTTCTGTAAAGCCGACCACCGTACTTGGGATGAGAAGTTAGGTGAAATAACTTTCGCCCTGAATACCGCAAAACAAGAATCTACAGGATTCACACCGGCATTTCTGAACTATGGAAGGGAATTAACTGTTCCAAAGGCAATCTACTCGTCAAACACCCAAGACGACGAAACCGAGGAGACAAACAGAAGCCCCGAAGAATGTAGAGTAAATCTTACTCACCGTACAGAACAAATCCGTCATCTTCAGGAGGCCTATGAGTTTGTCAATACCAGGCTGTACCGTGCATTTGAGCAACAAGCTCACCATCACAACCTTCGTCGAAGGGAAGTTCGTTTTCATGTCGGTGATAGAGCCGTGCTAATCCGTTGTCATCCGCCATTGATAGCTTTGCAGCCAAGTTGGCTAATAATTTTACCCGTTGTTTATGACCTGAAACATGACAGTGGTAAGAAAATCACCAATATTCATGTGAAGGATTTAAAACCGTTTCATCCGTCATATCCTTAGTAAGTACACTGTATAGCATCCGTTTACATTACTCACCTGATTACCGTCCTGATGAATCCTTTCCACCATAACCGATAGATCTAACTCGAAACGGCTGTTCACGATCATTCCTCTTACGCAGCCCCTCCAGAGTCTCCAACGCCTTATCTGTAGTCGCCTTCATTTGTTCAATCAATTGTAACTGTGCTGTGTCTGCATTGACAATAAAGTCCATCCCGCCTTGAATGTGTATTAATCTGCTGTGAATTCGCGAAAATTCGTTAGCCGCATCATTATGATTGAAGTTCTGAAGTTCTGAATCGATGAGTTTATTTTGACAGATCTCAATCTCGGAGGCGGGATTCAATGATGTTGGGGGTAGTAGAGGCTCATTAGACTGAAGCACTTGCTGTAGCAGACTCCGTTTAGTCATCACACTACCCGGTATCGATTGTCCCCTCAGTTGTATTTCGTATGTAAGTTCATCACTGAGTAACCGGTTCACATCCATGTTCGACATATTATATTCAACTAAGTCCGATTCAGAACACACAAATATTTCACACTCGGTATGTCTTTCACAATCCGTTTATGTTCTTAGTCCAACCCGGTAAGTTAATCGTTAGCCAACCTATTCACTTAAGTTCGAAGTATCGGTGTACCCCAAAAAAAAAAAATTATCAAGTCTAAGTCCCGGTGTATCAGCCTTCCTTTCCACCTTTCCTATACCACAGTTTAAGGTCCACTCCTACTGCTAGTGAAGCACCCTGCTGGCGTGGATACTCAGGGGGTACATAACGCTCTTTGGAGTGGCAAAAACTTCCTTCATTCCTTACTCCCCAACGTCCACTCCTACTGCTGGTAAAGCACCCTGCTGGCGTGCATACTCAGGGGTGCCGAACGCACTTTGGAGTGGCTAAACTTCCTTCATCCCTTGCTCCCCAACGTCCACTTCTACTGCTATTAGAGCACCCCGCTGGCGTGGATACTCAGGGGGTGCAGAACGCACTTTGGAGTGGCTAACCCTCCTTCTTCCCTTGTTTTCCAACGCTCACCTCTGCTCTTATTGAAGCAACCCGTTGACGTGGATACTCAGGGGGTGCAGAACGCACCTAGGGGCGAGCTGTCGTGAGTCTGTGCCGTCTTGTTTCATCCCCTAACCTGGCTGAGGTCCGATACTTGTCTGTTAAGTGCGCGTCTTAGGTTTTGGCTGGCGAACACGTCCGTTAATCTCGTCTCACATTTGAGATCGGATACCCTGTTTCATACCGTCCGTTTTGCTCTGTAAATTCACTTATATTGTCGTTTTTATCTGATTCCGAGATAAACCTGTTCAAGTGTATAAAGTAGACTGTTTCCGTCCAACCTATTATATCGAGTCTTTCACTGTACGGATTTTGTAATTGTGCCATTTGTGTTTTCTTTTACGAGTCGATAAATATAATTTGTATACGTTGATTTCGACATTCACTGTTTGTCGCTAACACCGCGGAAACTTGTCTTCGGCTCGTAGCTACCAGGGTAGGTTTGCTATTTTTCCTTTAAAGAATAGCTGGCGCTCGAGTACCCCGAGAAAAAGGGCATTACAGTTCGGATCTGGATCTAAATATCTGCTTCCAGAAACTGTACTTTTCCGTTCGACAACTGGATGTATCATTTTCGAGTATCCATAATTATTAATTTCTCAACATTCGTAGGATGTAAATCTGGATCTTGATTATTGTACTATCAGAAATTGTACGTCAGTGTACGTTCATTCAACGTACATTTTTGGATCAATGTGAATTATCCATGATCCTACATCTTTTGGATGTTCGGATCTGAATTTAAGTATCTGCTTCCAGAAATTGTACGACAACTGGATGTATCATTTTCGAGTATCCATATTTATTCATTTCTCAACATTCGTAGGATGTACATTTCTGGACTTGCACTTTATAAAATTTATACCGGGTACAGTGAAAAATCAACGGTTGTTCAATAAAATGCGCCAACCAGAACTGACGAAATGGATACTAAGGATGACCTGGCGAAGTGAAATGACTTGCTATACGGTATCGGGATGTGATTAATTGTATTTCTCCAGAATGAAAGAAACACAACCAGGGCGGACTTACTCGAGACTTTTATTCATTACACCAAGGGCTACGCTCCATGACTGATAGCGAAAAAAAGGTCTATTTTGAGCGCAACTACGGGATTTCACTGACGACGAGCGGTATCTCTTATTCTCTACCCCAAGGGCTTACGCACCATAACTGATAGGAAAGAAGAGATTTTTATTTCAACACTTATGACGCGGGAACGCGAACAGGGGGTTCCTGTCGTTTATAATTATGTTTAATAACGGGCTTCAGATTTACGAGATTTCTCCTTGCAAGTGGCCTTGGTTTCACGGAGTTCTCGGCATCTTGGACAGGCACGGAGGGCTAACTCCCTACTATTAGGCATGCGGAACTTGTTCAACTCATTTCCGGGTGGTTCTACCCGCTGATTCTTGAAGGCCGATTGTCTGGATCGTCTTACGGAACACTGGTTCTGGTTGGCCGAGCAACTACAGTTATTCGGATCAACAGGTACATGGATAATAATAATGTAATCGGTAACGGAAAAAAAATATAGTCGGCAACGGAAAAGAATAACGAATTTCCTCCTTTCAAAGGTTATCTCCATAGAACGGTTAATGGATCATGACAATTAATATATATATCATGCATGAAATGGTTTTAAATCTTTAATGTGTTTCTTAGTGATTTTTCTACCCCCTGTATTTTTCAGGTCGTAGACGAAAGGGGAAACAGTTTAACGACGGTAAACGGTCCGGAAAACTTCGGAGCCAACTTGGCGGCGAAACTGTCAACGGCAGAGGATGAAGGACGGTCCCGGCGAAGAACTTGATCTCCCACATAGTACCGGAATTCTCTTCGTCGAAGATTGTAGTGATGAGCCTGTTGTTGGAAGGCACGGTATAGTCTAGTACGGACGAACTCACAAGCCTCCTGGAGATGTCTGATCTGTTGAGTACGGTAAGTCATATCTCTGTTTTCTTCTTCTGGACGGTTGGATTCTCCGTTCATTTCTTTATTGTGGGGGTTTGTCGAATAAATCGCCCTCGGGACTTCTAGTTTCCTTCCATAATTCAAAAATGCCGGTGTGAATCCAGTAGACTCCTGCTTAGCGATGTTGATGGCAGACGTTAACTCTCCTATATTTTCATCCCAGGTTCGTTGATCGGTTTCACAAAACTGTGCTATCATAGTCTTCAGGGTACGGTTAGCTCTTTCCACAGGGTTGCACTGAGGAGTATACGGTGGTGTGAAACGGTGAGCGATGTTCAGCTCCCGCAGACTGTTCTTGAATAGTCTGCTGTCGAATTGTACGCCATTGTCGGATATTACGAGTTTTGGGCAACCGTATTTCAGGATGACTTGTTCGTAGAGGGCAACCTCTCCTTCTTGAGGCGGAGAAAGTCGTTTCTGGTTGGCTTGCATCGGCGGAACTGATTCCCTGTGACCGATTGTTTGGTGAACCTGCTCTCCGGTCTCCATAGAAAAACTTGCTTGATATCGGTTCAGTTGACAAGGAGTGTACTACAGGTGAGGTTCCTCCACGAAACCTGTGTAACGTGGTTTCTTCGGAGAAACTTATCTCGAGCGCCAGCTATTCTTCTCACTAGGAAGAATAGCAAACCTACCAGAGTAGCTGCTAGTCGAAGACAGAGTTCGCTGTTATCTAGGGTGGTAGCGATAACGAAGTAGTCAAAATTAAAGTAGATACCAGTTTATTCACACCTTCAGAAACTGATAATATAAACAACGGAAATATGTGTAGGTATGAAATATGAGCGAATCGATTATCAAACATATATTCTGGCAATTCGATCTGATCACGATCACTTTACAAAGTTTATACCGGGTACAGTGAAAAAATTAAAGGTTGTTCAATAAAATGCGCCAACCAGAACTGACGAAATGTCAGGGCTCTGTGTTCGCCTTTTTATTTCCTTTAACAGATTCTCCTCGTAGTTAACTCGCAGAAATGCTTCTCTCAGTTGGTTGCTGAAATCCTCCCAGTCCTTGAAAGTACCTCTCTTGGGAATAATCCAATCCCTCGCATCCTTCCGTAGTTATTCATAATCTGATTCAAAAACTTGTTTCAGGGACACTTTACGGGATTCGGCCAGCCTCTCCACTTCTTCAAGAAATCCGGTCACACTTTCAATGCCATCAAAGGAAAGGTTCCACTTGTGTACCGGGACAGTTGGTATTGTTGATCGGGACTCCGGTTCTGATCTGGCAGGTGTTGTGGTAACTGGCCGGTCAGGACTTATCCAAGGTGCAGGTAAGTCTGGGAAAGACACCCTTCGTGTGGAATTAATCCATCTACCCTGTGTCGGACCCTCAGGTGTTGTTGTCAAACAGTCCTGTGACTGTGTGAGAGGTATCGCTGGTAATTGCCGCAGTAATGCTCTACATGTCTGTCTCGTCTCATTCATGACCTCTTATAATGTTGGATTCGTCACAGGTGTACCAGTACGTGAGACATTGACTACTACAGGAGGATCGACCCCCATCTCCCAAGTCGATTAGTGATGTCTAGACCCCTGAAATCCTCTTCGGTTGGACCGGTGACATACCAGGCGAACTGGGCACCTCCACATCCAAAAGAGACCTCTGATCCCGACTGTCCGCGATTACACCTCTTACGCAGCTCCTCCAGTGTTTCCAACGCCTTATCTGTGGTCGCCTTCATTTGTTCAATTAATTGTAACTGTGTTGTGTCTGCAGTGTCAATAAAGTCCCTGAATGTGTATTAACCTGGTGTAAATTCGCGAAAATTCTATCTATCGTCTATCTTTGACGGCAGCTGTGAAGCTTTCCTTTGTAGAAGGGTTTTGTAGTTTGGAGATTTGAAGGCGCTCTCTTAGTAACTTTGGCTTGCGTTGGTATTTTGGGAGCATTGAGATCTTCATTGTCGAGATAACCAGCACTCCAGATCTGCTCTGGGTTTAGTGACCAACACCTCTTTCAGATCTTTTCTTTTCACGATCACATAGTCGAGAGTATGCCAATGACCTGAGCGCGGGTGCCGCCAGGTCCCCCTTGAATTGGGTCTCGTAATAAAGAAGGTGTTCGTTATACAAAGATTGTGTTCTGCACAAAGAGCCAGCAGACGTTCTCCGTTCGAATCAATGCTATATGTGCCGTGTTTCCCCATTATTCCCGGCCATAGTTCTGAGTCTTGAAATCTGCCCACTCTGGCGTTGAAGTCTCCAAGGAGGATAATTCGTTCCCGTTTTGGGATTTTACTTAATGTAGCAACGAGTGTTTCGTAGAAAGTGTCCTTTGAGTTGTCAGAGGAAATCAAAGTGGGTGCGTATACTGCAATGATGTTCACAAACTTGTTGTTTGCTGCAGGAAAGCGTAGGTTAATTAAACGTTCTGAGATTCCAACTGGATTATCTGTTAGTTTGGCGGCCAGGTCGTTTCTGATGGCAAAGCCTACACCAAGTTGTCTGATTTGGCCTTCTGGCAAGCCCTTCCAGAAAAAAGTATAAGCATGTTCTACCAAGCTACCTTCGTACGAGAAGCGTGTCTTGCTTAAGGCAACTATTGCAATGGATTGCAATGGACACATTTAAAAGGATTTTCTAAGACTAAGTAGATCCCAACATTCTCCTGCCTTGTGTGCAACATCGATGGTCAATGTATTACCTGTTATGGTCAATGTTTCACCAATTAAATATTTCAGAAATGAAGTGAAAGACGAATTGATTAGAAATATGTTCTATTCAGTGAATGAATTCTTTGTCTGTGAGTTAAATTGAGGTTTTCTGAACACTACTTGTTTATTTCAAACTATTTTATTTCAAATATACATATAGGTTCATCATAGTTTATTGACTATGTTGCATTATTATTTAATTTTAGTGACTTTTAACTATTCGTTCTCTATATTTTATTCATGTTTATTTCAACTTATGTATTAATGACTTGTGAAAGCAACAACTTGTTTTTTAATATCATCAATAAAACTAATTTAATCTATTCTTCATCCTTGATTGTCGCAGTGTAAAAATTAGGTCCACCGTACCTCGATTTGGTCGAAAGCCGCACTGGGGGGTAGGTTTTGATTGTGGACCTCGAATTAGTATATGTGTCATATTTAGAATTCATATGGGAGAATTGAAATTTATGGTCGGCGATAAAATCTCAGGAAAAAGGATTTGACGGTTGACAAGGAGGTTGTCAAGAAAGAGATTTATCTATCACTTTTGTGTCTTTCGAAAATTTCGTTTATATTCGATTTTTGGCGACTCCTTCTGAGGGGATCTGAATCGTTAGACAACGCTATATCATCGAAAGTGTAGGACCCGAATGATAGTCCAAATTTTTTGGGGATTTACCGTGCATTTCCACTGCAGACGACAAAGAGCACGTAGCCTGAAGCCTTAAACGACATCATGAACATCCTTGAATAAAAGAGCTGAATCAGAGCTGCCCACTTCGCTTCGGGGGTAGTTGATCAAATCCAACCCTTTTCGACCTGATACTAGGTGGACATTTGAAGAGCTCTTTCAACCTCAGGTTTCAACGACAGCCGGGTACCGAGAATAAAAATATAATTTTTGTCGCATAGTTTATATTTCAACCAGAAGTCTTAATTCTAATTGCCCATTCCAACCATGTGACGTGGCAGATTTTTCTCCGCCACAAAAAAAAATTTCTTCACCGATACTTGCATAATGACCTGACGACCGAAATATTTTTTTAAAAAACCGTTATATCATCATAGAGGGGCTTTACCGTTTGATTTTATGACATTGTTTTCCACCGATTAGTCCCATATTTGTAGCGGAAACCGAAAAGGTCTTTTGTTTTCAGAATTCATATATTTTAGAATTCTTTTCGTTCAAACGTACTTTTTCTGACTCGAAAAAGTCTTTCAACATTTATTGATATCTCTCATTATTTTGTTGGCTGAATAACCTGCCACATAGCGTGTTCCCAAATTACTATCAATGTCAAAATTCTGCATCCAATTTTCAAAAACAGGTAGAATTACTATCGATTTGGATCGCGTGTCACCAATTTTTTTCGTGAGCGTGTCCAATGCTTGATATGCAGCATCATTTTCGCAATTCGATCCAGGTGAGTGTGATGACAGAAAATTGTTAATAAAGAGGGACTTGAAGGAAGCAATAAAATTCGAACATGTAGGATTAACATTTCGGTATCCATGGCTTCTTATAAGAGACAAAAATTTTTCTAATGGGTCCTGGTTGAAACAACGAGGAACCATCATTTTTACACCTTTTTTCCTCAAAAATTCCCAAATATATAAGAAGCTTTTTACTGTGAATACGAAATGTTTCAAGGAGGGAGTAATGACGGGATTTTTGGAAAGTCTTTCAATGAAATACATGGATTCCAGGATGTTTGGGTTTATACAAAAACACCCTTTGTGTAAAAATCTTTTTTATTTATTCCCAGTTTCGACTGACAACTTGTTTCAATCAATATTTATTTCTACTGTCAACTGCTCAAAAAATATTTGATTTGAACATTCAAAACAATAAATGAAGTAACGAAAATTAATCTTCAACATTTTCTCCTCCTCGTGAAGAACCTATTTCTTCACCCATCTCTAAACACTATATCTTACATAGCTTGGTTACTGGTCTACAATAAATACCACTTTTCAATTTAATGTCTACAACTCTAACTTTGCCATCCTTTCCTGGGTACGTCTTGTACACTACTCCTTTAGGCCAATTGTATCTTGGCAACTTACTATCCATCAAAACTATTAAATCACCTTCTTTCAAGTTTTGATTCTGTTCGAACCATTTCGTGCGTTTTGTTAAGGTAGGTATGTATTCCTTGACCCACCTGTTCCAAAAATGTTCGTTTAAATTTTCAGCTATGAGCCACTGTTTTCTCACGTTCCATTTTGTTCCATCGAAAAGTCCAGGTGGTTTCAAAATACTAAACTTCCAATTAGAAAATGATTGGGAGTAAGGCTTTCTTCGTCTTCCGGAGATGAAGATATGTAGGTGAGAGGGCGGCTATTCACTATGTGTTCAGCTTCTATCATAACTGTGTGAAAAACTTCTTGTCGTGGTGATCTATCCTTAAGAATTATACTTAAAGTGGTTTTCACAGATCGAACCATCCTCTCCCATGCTCCTCCCATATGTGGACTACCTGGAGGTATAAACTTCCACTCTATACTTTCATCGCATAAACCTTGTCTTGTTACTTCCAAATTCACATCTTCATAAGCTTTTTTAAGTTCCTTCTCTGCAGCGTGAAAATTCGTTCCATTGTCTGTAAGAAACATCTGCGGTTTTCCTCTCCTTGACATGAAACGTTTTATCGCCAGATGAGTTGAGTCAGTGTTTAGTGTCTCAGCAATCTCAATGTGCATAGCTCTCACTGATTTACAGGTAAGTATTACACCATACCTTTTTTCCCTTCGCCTACCAATAGTTACTTCAAAATGTCCGAAAAAATCTATACCTGTGTACACAAAGACTCTTTGTGGTTGTGGTTTCTTCAACCTGAAATCAGGCAACTGTCCCATTTGTGTAACTCTGGGAATTGCTCTCCTCAGGCTGCAAATTGGACAATATCTCATCGCTATTTTTTTTCCCTTCCTTGCTTGTAGTATCCAAAATCTTTGACGAAGTTCATTGAGGATCACTTCTACACCTTGGTGTCCCATTATCACATGATAATGTAGAATCAATAATTTCACTGCAAAATGACGGCAATCAAAAATAAATTAATGGGGTTTTTGCTGTATCAGGTAAGTCTGTGGAATAATTTGTTCGACCTCCTACACATAAATATTCGTTTTTCATATACGGTGTTAACTGATATAATTTGCTTTTTTTGTGTAAAGTTCCTCTTCATGCGATAATCGCGATTTCTTTCCTAAGACAATCGTTTGTATCCCTTAAACCATATTTTTTCAACTTCTTCGATATCCTCACATGTTATTATTATTATTTTATTTTCCTCCTTTCTCGCAGTTAATCTGATGAATTTCAACACTATGGCTGTACTTTTCATTAATGATGTCCAACGTGAGAATCTTTGAACTTCTGGTAATACGTCGATAGATTTTGAAGATGTTATCAAACATATTGTCCCTTTTTTCGATTCCAGTGATGCTGCAGTGTCTAGGTTCGTTTGCTGAATGTCTTCTTTTGGCCAATATTCAGATTTGAGATATAAAAATACTTGACCCTTGTACCACCTATCCAAAGTTGTTAGTTTGATGTCGTCTTGATCTCTTGTTAGATCATCTGCAACATTCATCTTTGTTGGTATCAAGCGCCACTGATTTGCTGAGGTCTTTTCCTGTATCTCTCCCACCCGATGAGCAACAAATATCTTGAAATTTCTCGTCTCTGATATTAACCAACACAAAACTGTTTTCGAGTCACTCCAAAATACCGTCTTTTGAATTTTCAATGTGTGGCCTCTTCTTATAAATTCTCCAAGTCTGGAAGCCATCAACGCAGCTTGTAATTCTAGTCTCGGGATTGATAGAGATTTCAAAGGTCTCACTTGTGTTTTCGACATAACCAAGCTCACATGTATTTTTTCTTGAGTTTCAAATCTAAAATAAGCTACTGTACCAAGTGCCTGCTCACTTGCATCACAAAATATATGCTATTCTAAAATGAGGTATTGGTAAGGAAAGTAACATCTATCGATTTTCAATTCTTTTATCTTCTCAAATTCTTTCAACCATTTAAACCATTTTCGTTCTGAAGATCCACTTATTTTTTCATCCCAGGAGATTCCAGATCTCCAGACATCTTGCAAAATGATCTTTCCTCTCACAACATAATGACCCAGCAATTCCAGGGGATCATATATCGACATAATGATTTTCAGTATTTCTCGTTTGGTAGGTGTTCTTTCTCGAGTTAAAATTTTTTTATTCACTTTATGGCAGTTCAAGGGAAAGCATAAATAGTCCTCATTTGGATCCCATTTAAGGCCCAATATTCTTTCCGTTGGTAGAATATTTTCGGTGGTGGAATAACCATCTATGTTGCTCAATTCGTCAGGAACTTGATTTAGAATTTCCTTAGAATTACTAATCCAACCTCGTATTTCAAATCCTCCTTTTTTATGTATATGAATTACTTCTTTTGTCAGCTGAATTCCTTCTTCTACGGTATCTACACTATCTAAATAGTCGTCCATGTAATGAAGATATTTGATAGCATTAGCTGCTCGTGGATATTCATCTTGGAATTCAGAAGCATTTCTGTTTTTGATGTACTGAGCAGCAAATGGTGAGCATACTGCTCCGAAGATCATTGCCTCCATTGCATACTCTGCTATTGTATTGTTGATTTTGTCATACCATAAAAACCTCTGAGCTGATTGATCCTCTCTCCTTATTTTTATCTGGTGAAACATTTCTTTTATATCCGCACAAAAGGCAAATTTTCTTTCTCTAAATTTCATCAATATTTCAACCAGACAGTTATATAAATCAGGACCTCTCAGAAGGAGATCATTCAAACTTCCCAGCGAGCACAAACATCCCTGGGATGTTTTGGGATGTTTCGAAAATGTTGGCATGAGGATGTTTCTTTGAAACGTAATATGCACGTCCCAAAGAGGTCTCCAAAGGCTATTGGAAATCTTTATTTGTTCTGATCTGTGCCATCTGTGGCATTTCTTCGTCTACCTACAAAGAGGTATTGTCGAGTTGAAAATAATGTAAACGTGTGGATATCTTCTCTAGACGTCGCATAGTTTGCCTTGAGAGGTTCATTGCAAATAAACAATATACAGTTCACCTATTTCATTTTGCCGCCATTTCCACTTTCTTCGTATTTTGGACTGTGGACTGTTCGGAGTTGAAAGTTGATTGGTGATTTGTATAATATTAACTACTTCTGTGTTGCTTTTGATTGTGAATTTAGGATCGATCTCTTCATAGTAACCAAATACAATTAATAGGTAAGTAGTACATGAATTAAATGTATAGTATAATGTCCAGAAACATACATATAACCTCAAAAGAATCCACGCTGCGTGGTTAATATTATTTGTGTATTTGGGACTAGGTATAAGAGATCATTGTATTTTGGTTGGAATAATCGAATGGTATATGGAAGGTTATTATAATTATTCAAGAAATGACTTTATAAAGTTTAAAGCATCGAGGATTTCAACATATTTCGATAATCTATCTCTGCCGTTGATAATTCCCAAAATATTTTGTAAGATTACTCTTCCGACGATGATAATAATCATTCATCACTCGTGAATCACAAAATAATTCAAATTGTCCCAGAAAAGTTCTTGTTTTTGAAAACTCCTTTAAATTGTTCCATCTTTGAATACCAGTAAAAATAATTAAATAAATAAAATCGTTTCGCAAATCAACCTGTTCAGGAGCTATATACAACTCAAATCTGCCAGATCCTTTCATGCAGCTATTTTCTCTGTTATTTTAATTGGAAAAAATCATCTTAACCTTCATATATTTTGTGAATTAATTGTTTGAGTTGTGTTTTTATTTTGTAGAAGTGATCCATAAAAAATTTCAAATCACTAGGAAAGTATACGAACTCTATGCCAAAGATTGGTTCAGGCATATTAGGCAGAGGAGGAGGGACGATAAAATGAAGGGAAAATAAATTTTTCATAATTTTTTTTTCATTTTCCCTTTCGGTACATCTGATATTATAATCAGTTTGTTCTCTATTATTTCTGTTTTTTCATGTTGAATGTGATATTTCTTTTTGGTTATTTATGTTTGTTTTATTGAATGTGATATATTTTTTTGTTTATTCTCCCTTTCTGTAGTATAATATTAATCAATTGTTTTTTGTTGTTCAATTTTTTATGTGAAATGTGATTTCTTTTCCTTTTGTACCTGTTGGAGTATCATTAAAATATTTTCATTCTTATATAGTATTTCATTTAAAAACTTTGTAGTTCATTTAAAATAGAATGTGGTATCCTCAAACATTCAAATGAAAGAAAAAAGGCCTCACAAAAGAATTTCATATAAAGTCTTACAAACAGCGATTTCGTGTGCGCAAAAGCGCTTTAGAAATGTTCTATTGTGTACATGAAAAGGCTATCAAAAAAACTTCTGAGTAGTTCTTTTTGTGACATCCCAGGGACATCCATATAATAGCCGCCTGCGGCGGACATTGGCTGTTCTATAAAAGTTCTATTCATGTATAAACAGAACATCGCAGTGGATGTTCAATGTCTCGAAATCTCTTACTTTTAACATCTCTGAGATGTTTTTGTGCTCGCTGGGTTGTGCCATCAACTTTAGCAGCAGCATCTAAAACAAATCTCAATTTTCCTGGTTTGTTTTCATTAACAACTCCGAAATGAGGTAAATACCAAACCCTCTGTGTTTTTCCTTCAATTTCATTCAATTCCAATTTTCTCGCATAACCTTTATCAAGATATTCCTTTAAAAACTCTTATTTTTTGACATGCGTTCATTAATATAGCGTGAACGTTGAATTGCGAGTGGCTTCGAATTAGGAAAATATACTTGTGTTGTTTTCCAAATAAGGCCTGTTTCCCACCTTTCACCACTTCTATGGGAAATTTTTTCGATTAAATTTCGTGCTGCTTCGTCTTCCTTACACAAAATTTCATTTTTTGATACTTTTACACCTAGAGATTCAGTTGTGAAAAAATCTTTTACCAAATTGTGGAGTTCATCCAAAGGATCCAAATTTTGATGTCTGATATGTAAAATCGCTTTATCTACTCTACCCCTAAATTCTCTCAGGTTTCCATGTAGAATCCAACCCAGTTTAGTTCTGGACAGAGCCGGAGAATTTTTCGACCTTCTATTATTTCTCTAGTAACAATCAGATCCCAGTTATCTTGACCTATGAGGAGTTGAGGTTTTACATTTAAATAATCAGCAAAATCAATGTTCCTAAGATGTTTCCACTTTTTTCTTAATTTCTTTGCATTCACAGATTGAACAGGAAGATCAATGTCAGGAAGAGAGTAAACATCATTCAATTTATGTACATTCTCATTTGCACCTATAATATCAAACGAAAGCTTTTTACTTAAGATTTCTTTTTTCGATTTCCTATCTGTCCATCTTATTCCTAAAACAGTATTCTCACCTCTGAGATCTGAGATTCATCTATAAGTGTTATAGTAGATGCTTCATCAGAAAGTGCATATATCCTAGCAGACTTATTACCATTTTTAATTGTAACAGGTGTTACCCTTAGCAAAATCTCATTACTTAAACGTGAAGTGTGAGCAACGAGCCGATTCTCTGTTGCATTGTGAGTATCAGAATATTCTTGCACTTGATCATGCTCCTGATGAAGTTTTAGATTATGCAGTAAAGCATGATGAAATTTCTAACAAGTATTGATACCACATTGTTTCTTCTTCGAACATTTATTTATTCTGTGAGCAGACTTAATACATGAAAAACATAATTCCTTAGATTTAACAAATTTCCACCGGTCTTCTGGAGATAAATCTTTGAATTTCTGACAGTTTCCCAAACTATGTTCACCCTTGCATAATCTACATAATTTCCTATTTTTGGCCATTGAAGTAACTAAAGTTGAATTGATTTTATTTTTGTTTACATAATTAGAAGAATTGGATGATTTGTATGCAGTCAACGTTCGTACAAAATTAACTGCTTCTGCTTCAATAAAAATCCAACTTTGAAAATTTTCTAAACAATTTGTAGATTGCTTACTGGCTAATCTTTTTCCCCAAGATACTTGCATAGCATATGGCAGTTTACACAAAAGATCTTCCAAAAGCTGTGGACACGTCAGATAATTTTTCATATTGAGATTCATCAAAGTTGACACCAAATTTTGAAGTTTGTCTGAGAATAGTGCCAATGCATTAAAATCGTGGGTTTTTATGAATGGCAAAGATTTAACCTCTTGGATTAATACCTTCACGATTAATTCAGGTCTGCCGAATCTATTTTGCAGAATACGCATTATTTCTTCAGTACCCGTGCAAGATACTGGTAATCCCTCTACGGAACGTCTAGCTTCACCAACCAAGCATCTCCTTAAACGACAAATATTCTTGGAATCATTAAAACCTAATAAATCAGTGGTGTTACGAAACTGCATATAAAAATTAATCCATTCTTTTATATCTCCCGAAAACTTAGGTGAATCCTTATAAACACATTGTCGAGCTAAGAATATTTTGAGAGTATCAGTATCCCTATTTACTTCGTTTCCCTGAGGATTACTTTTTTTTCCGAATGAGAATTCCTATTAAAAACTGCTACAGAATGGACAGAACTCACAGATTTAGATTTTACAGAAGTATTATCATCTAACCATTGCTCTACCTTTGCTTTTCCACCAATAGATTTTTGTAGAACATTCAATTCAATTGTACTCAAATCATTCGATTCATCAACACTCCTTTCCTCGAGATGAAGTGCTTTCTATTAATTTCTTTTTTAAATCTATCTTCCTTCTAGCGATTTCTTGTTCTTCTATTTCCAGTTGTAACAATTCATTATTGGCCTCTATTTGACTCACTAGCTCTCTACGTGATGTACATTTAGAGTGTTTAGAGTGGGACTTACCAGTTGAAGCTGCTACCTTGTGCTGCTTCCTCTTTGTTGATCGGCTTGATATTCCTGATTTCTGCTCCGAAATATTCCTCACAACACTGGTCGATGAAAGAGGTGGAACCATCGCTCTGGATATTACTTCAGACCTGTTTTCTATAGTATTCTGCGCGACCCTGGATTCCAATACTATTCCATCTTCTTTCCCCTCCACACAACAAGGTTGGGTATGAAGAGCTTGTAAAGATTTGCTTTTACTTCTTGTAACTACACCGTACTGCCCATATTTTAGTTACTCTTATGCCGAAGGACCACTAATGTTTGGGTTTATACAAAAACACCCTTTGTGTAAAAATCTTTTTTATTTATTCCCAGTTCCGACTGACAACTTGTTTCAATCAATATTTATTTCTACTGTCAACTGCTCAAAAAATACTTGATTTGAACATTCAAAACAATAAATAAAGTAACGAAAATTAATCTTCAACACAGGATATGGAGCGAGGTGTACCAAAACTGGAAATGAGGGGATTTTGCTGTCACCACACCTGTCAAGGGTTTATCTTTAGGGGCGCTTTGGGAACGTCCATTGACACTGCAAAGGGTCCATCAAAAAAATGTAAGGCGGAAGCAGTTTGTGACGCCGAGGGATCTAAATAGGTTCAAGATTGATGTTGGCGGTTTCTCTTTACAAGAATGGGCTAGGAGATTCATAATTGAATACAGTGACCGGCTAAAAATTTGTGCTGCATTCATTACCTCCATTTTTTTTATTTTATGGGGCAAGACATGTTCGTCATTCAGCTTAGAGATTGAACTGTAAATATTGACTGCAGCATCAATTTCTTACACGTCAACAATATGTTTCCAGGAATCAATTTTTTGAACACCAACTTGACAGAAGTGTAAGTCTTCTGTCAAGAGGGCATTCCGAATACCTTTGAGGAGATGTGGTGAGTCATAAAGATGAACAATTTCATCATTGTCCCCTACATAACCTTGTAGGTTTTTCTCCACTTCGTTCCTCAAACAGTATTTTCTTGTTGCTTCTATAAGTTTATTTATAGCAGCAACATTAGTTGCTCCCTGATCAGATATTGTTGCCACTATCCGCAAGCCTGCCTGGCCAATATGTCTCACCACATCTTTGATAATTTTCACCAAATCATTGGTTTTTACAGAAGTTTCCACAAAATAATAACAAAGGGGTTGCTTCCATTGGCCATTAATACTTTTCAGCATGAATACGAGAGCATGATCTGCCAACTGCCCTCGACGATCACCACTGCCCAAATCAACTAGTCCTTCCATACAATCTTTGGAAAAATTGTAGGAAAGACTAGTGCTCAACGCAACCTCATCGAACATGAGAACACAATATTTATCCGAAACTTTCAATTTGCCCACTGCCCACTTTTCAAGCTAGAAAAAATTTGACAATTGATGCCACAATCGAAGGAAATTCCATTCAGTACATTCAATAGTGTTCTTTTGGAAGGCAAACTGAAAATTTCGGACAAATATCTATATCCCTTACTAATCTGCTTATAAACTGAAAAAGCAAAAATTTTGTCTTCGATAGTGAAACGACAACCTCTTCCCCGCAATCTTTGATTTCTTACTTGAGACAAAAAGAAATTTGGAGTTGTTCTGTTCAACTTCTCTAGATTCTCCAGATATTTTGAAACTTTTCAAAGAGCTTTCATCTTAGATTTCATGCTTATGTGTTTAGCGCAGGCCTATTTTTCCTTCCTGCGGAAATATTTCAGTTGCTTCTTCAGGGGGGCAGTTTGAAAGCAGGTTTTTCTTTTTTTTACCATTTTTGCCAAATTATCTATTTGTTCAAAGTCTGAAAAATGATCTTGATGAATGATTTTATATAAAGAACTAGCTGACCCGGCAAACCTAGTTTCGCCATTTAAATTATTTCTAGGGTAGATAATAATAACTTTTTGTCCAAATGTCGAAAACCTATAAGTACTCTATGATTGCTCGATTGGTCGTAAGAAAAAGGAATGCCTTTTTTTCTGTTCTGTACATTTTTTTTTGGGAATATTTTGTTATATAAACCTTGCCCTAACAATAATAAACACAACAAAAAAAGAATTGTCCAATTTGGTGCGATCGTTTGAACAATAAATCATTTTGAAGTAAACCATAGATGCTCTTTTATTAATATATATAGATAGTTAAACAAATCAAGAAAGTAGTCATTTTAGTATTGTGATGGGCTTTTTCTCTCATCCTGGACGCTCCTTACCTTTGCTCGGGCGCCATGCAGTGGGGCAATCAGTGGAACCCCACGTCTCTCACAGAATCTCCAAAGAATTAGAGAGCCTGGCTAGACTTGAATGATCAGTGGAGAAGGGTAGCAGTGAAAACTAGGGTGGTAGCGTCTTCTTGGTCTCTGCTTTCTGACGGTTTTTAATCGTTCAAAAAGAGTACCCACCTCTTCTGACGAAAATCTAGCTCTAACCGATTTAGGGAACTGTCTCTCACTGGCAAAAATAACTGGCAACAGAATAAACGTTCAGTCTTTTTTTTCCTACACGATTAAATTATATACAGAAATGTACAAGTAATAACAAATGTTGATGTCAACCGGCGGCCTGGTCGGTGTGGGGGCGGCTGATAAAATACGGTCTCTCCAGGAAAATACGGTTGAAATAGACGGTAAATAAGGTTAAATTTTGTACGGTCACTCCAGAGGTGGAAATAGACGGTAATTACGGTTAACTTTTGAAATCCCGACAAGTCACTCCCTCTGTCGGCGGAAATCTGTACAGTGGCTGGTCTCAGTCCAATGGCAGTGCACCCTGTCTCTCTCTTTCTCTCTGTTACCCTCTGTCGGCGGAAATCGGTACCGTGGATGGTCTCAGTCCAATTGCAGTGCACTCTGTCCCTCTCTCTCTTTCTCTCTGTGACCCTCAAAATGGCTGCGAGTCAGACAGCAGGTCGGAGGTTGTGTCAACCTGTAACTTGATCGGTCGGAAGTCGGCAATATTAACCAAACAATCACCAAAAATACAGTAGGAACACCAAATCCTCCTGGGACCCAACCGCGGTCGAACGGAAAATAGTGAAAATGTCACTCCAGGTATGCAGTACGGAAGGAATAGAAATGCTACGAGTGGTTTGTCTTAAACTTCCAAACTTGTCGTAATTCTAACTGTACTACACGGTAAAACACCTTACACAATTTCCTTGGCACCTAGATCTCAACTAACCTCGCTCTTGACCTTCAGCGCAGGGCTCGAAGAAGTACCACTCCTCGGGAAAACTGTCCCCACTATCGGTAACTCATTTCCCCATTGGATATACTGGAATTGTTCGGTCAATCAGGTGGCTCAGAAAGAGAGGGAAACAACTAAATTCTACCTGTTTTTGAAAATTGGATGCAGAATTTTGACATTGATAGTAATTTGGGAACACGCTATGTGGCAGGTTATTCAGCCAACAAAATAATGAGAGATATCAATAAATGTTGAAAGACTTTTTCGAGTCAGAAAAAGTACGTTTGAACGAAAAGAATTCTAAAATATATGAATTCTGAAAACAAAAGACATATACAGTTTCAGCTACAAATATGGGACTGGTCGGTGGAAAACAATGACATAATATCAATCGGTAAAGACCCCCTATGATAAAATAACAGTTTTCTTCCAAAATATTTCGGTTGTCAGATCCTATTGTGAAAGTATCGGTGGAGAAATTTCCTTTTACGGCGGAACAAAAATCTGCCACGTCACAGTATATAGCAACGATAAGAACCTCTTGTACCTCTGTTGGTACTACGAAGCTCTTCAGATGTAGGAACCCAGCAAACCAACATGTTACATGCATAAGGGTGCTACATAACATTTGAAACACAACTGCGGATTTATAAATAAATATTCCATATACATAACGTTCTCATTTCACGTGATACATATCAAACATAATATAATATTTATGTATCATATACATTAATTTGTTATGTTTTTCATGAAAAGTATATGGTATATCAATTTCGTATTATATATGATATGTATCATTTTGAATGAGAATGTGATGTATATGGTATATCAATTTTTAAATGCACAATTTTCATTCAAATGTTCTGTTAATTTTATGTAGCAATCAGAGCATTAAATCCATATTATTACGATATGACAGTATACACATAACATATACCTATAAGTATTAATTTTTCAGCAGTCATCCCGACAATGAAACTTACGGTATGATGTATTGAATCGTAAAAAAGTACAAACATCAGTACTGAAAGTAGCTGTTATCGAAACTGTTTCATTCAATTTCTTACTACTAGCGGATAGAATCCTAATTAATATAAGAAGCAATTTTTATTCCATACAGTTAATATGGTGCACTTATATGAAAAGTCACATGTTTCCATAGCTAGATAGGTTGAAGGGACCACTCAGGAACGCAAGATGTCGAAAAGTAAGCAGGTTCGAGCCCGGAATGAGAAGGAATTTTAGGTCGGAGCGGGAGACAACCACGGATCGTAGACATAGGTTACTACTAAAGAAGTCTCAAGTATGAATACTGACATTCAATCAGGTGCAACAATAAATTATCGTTTTGGTACAGTTTTTGCCCAAAATAAGTATGTATTTCATCAAATATGGCGATCTATTGAATTTTGGATGTCCTTGTATTTATTGAGGTTATATTTCAAATTGGTAGCAGATGTTCTGTACCAGAGCTATCATCCTTTGCACATAGCATGTAAGGTACAAAGTACCTATATGTGTACCGAATATGTAATATTGCAGTTTCGTTACAGTATACATTACATAGAGTACATACAGTATACATAGCGAAAGGCGGACATAGAGCTCTCGTTGGACAGATAACGGATAAATCGTGTACGGAACTTTGCTATGTAACACGGAACGTTGCAATATGTATGCTACGTTGATGTTATGCAATTGTGTTTGCTGGGAATATCCTCAATGAAATTGGTTCCTCTTCCAATCTGCATTTTATTTGATTCCAGCTCCGAGACTAAAAATATAAAACATTAGTAATGAATATCACCCGTGTGAGGCTTTCAAATTTTGAAATGACGGAAAATATAAAAACCTTCTGTATGTCTGCTGGGACCTGCCAATTCGTTTCCAATAACATCCCTGGTATATACCTTCTTGGGAACGTGAACCTTTAGTTCAGGTACCTCGTCCAATATATAGATGGTTTTTATGGAATCTGTATTCAATGAAATTAAAAAAAAATCAGCTATGTTGAATTACATTTACATGCCTTGCATTTTTCTGGACGAGTATGGGTTAGATTCAATTTGTGAATATAAAAACAAATCGTCATTTTGATGATTATTCGCGTACTCTGGAAAACAATCTTCTAATTGAGAAAGAATTATAACAAAATTAAATTAAATTACCTGGTAAATTCAATGTAGGAAGAGCAAATCTTTTCAGTTTTCCATCTGTGCCTATGCAATGTGCATGAAAATGCTTCCTACAAATACTTGCGCTTGATGCATGACGCAAATTTGCTAGGTCAGGATTTCCAATTCTCTCAATCTAAATTTTTTGATTTCTTGATTTCTGTTATTCTGTAGCTAGGAATTAAATAAGTGACGCCATGTTCAGATGAATGGGTGATTTGCATTTACTAGTTACGTGGATTCAATAATATATTTCAACTTACCATTTATCATCTTTATTGTAGCATTTAGGAGCAAAATATTTCGAAGGCATTCTCCATCACCAAAAAGCTAACAAAATCAGAAATTTTCAGATTTGAAATTCGACAAACTTTGACTTGCGCAAAACGATTTGCCAAACGTTATCTATAGACCAACGAAACATTGTTTATATTCTTCTTCAGTCATAGTGGCTGATTATTCGACAAAGTGTCATCATAAATTATTACAGTGAAGAAATCTACATTTCGAAACCTATTAGTACAGTGACTCTAACGAGACAGTGGCGACAATTGTGGTCTCGTTTTTCATCGTTTTAGCAAGAATATGGCGGATTTGGTCACGTGACGCGACCTGAGCTAATACGCATTCCGAATTAGAGATCATAGCATTGAAATCTGTGCTTCTAAGCCGCCATATTCTTGCTAAATTCCCAATTGTCCCCACCATAGATTTTATTAATCTATGGTCTCCACTGTGTTTGATAGAGTCACTGTACCTATTAGTAGCTATCAAAGTGGGACATATCCTATAGATGGATCCAACAATATTCTATGGAAGTTGCACCCTCCTGGTTCTGTGATTTGGAGTACAGAGGGTTTCTTTATGCCTCGTGTCATAATCGTGAAAATCCTGCCCTATTGAATGAGGAATTACCCCAAAAACCAACGTTGTAGTTGAGGTGAGAGTGCACGAGTGAGTAATAAGCACTAATTAAAGAATCAAGCGGTAATATAAGCTTTATTCGTCTCAGAGTGGAAAAGGAGCTACTTAGTTTCCTACAGACAAAATCCGCATGATCCTTTCGAGTCAGGTTTTTATGGATATTCAAGCCTAGGAACTTTATACAGTCAGAAGGTTTCAAATTACCGGATTTTAGATTCAGGGTGAACTGATTATTGGAATCTCGTACTTGAAAATTGACTAGTTCTGTCTTCTTCACATTCAATATGAGGGAGTTCTTGGAGCACCAATCAGAGAAGTACTCAATTAACAATTCACAACTTGCCCTCAGCGCGCTTAAAGTTCGTGCGGTAATGATAAACGAGGTATCGCCTGCAAATAGCACAATCTTAATAATCAAAGCGTGAAAGAGATGATTCATGATCATTTTTAATTTTCACACTTTCGCGGTTGCACTAGAATATATATATATATATATATATATATATATATATATATATATATATATATATATATATATATACGCAGGGAAGCGTAAGCTTTCGGGGATTGACGGCCCCGCGTACCCGAGTCACCCAGTTCCTAAGGTCAGCAGCCTGGGAACTGATGAAAAAGTTGCTCCTATCACTAGAAGTATGCACCAGGGCGGTAGAGGGCAGCGGGCTGGCCCTCTTCGGAGCCGTCCGGAGGAAGAGCCTGATGGGGTAAGCTGTGGGGCAAGCGGCGCAGCCCCCCGAGATGGCACCGTAAGCCCAGTTCGGAATCCGAGAAGATTGAGGAGAAGCATCAGCTTGGATAGGTTGAGGACCCGTCCCGCTAATTCTCCAAGAAGAGATGGGAGGACTCGATGGACTAACGAGGAGAATATCCTCTTGATGAGAGTTCATTTCATAGCCAGAGATCTTCAACAGAGAACCGATAGAACTTATCGAGAGATTATCACTACAACCTGGAATGAGATCAACCCAGCCAGGTTGTTGTATCCTACCTTGCTCTCGAACAGGATCAGATGGATTCTTCAAGCCGAGAAGTTTTCAAGTGTGGAACTGGAGGACATAGAGCGAAGCTGCAGACCACACATACCAATGTTAGCTGATGACTACACCGATGTTGAGGAGAACATTCAAGAGACTCGGGAACAACCAAGCCCTCAATTGAAGAAAACTACCAAAATCTTCAATAGAATATTGCAATTATATAGCGGAGTCTCCCCCCAAGAAAGGCCAGGGATACCGAGATTAACAGGCTCCCGAAAGATCCAAGAAAGCGTGGAAAGGACAAATATGATAATAAGCACACAGCTGAGAAACGACTCGACGCTTGAGGAGATCGTAGATTGTGTGTACGCTGGAGCTATAACGGTGTGTGAGGAAAACAACAAAAGCCTCAAAGGGACGAAACCAGAGATGAAGGTTGAAAAGGAGCCCCCTTGGAAGAACCGCCTAGAAAGAAAAATAACTAATATCAGAAAAAGATTAGGCACGATCTACACTTACCTAAATACTGCATCACCGTCAAGAAAGGTCAGCAAAAAAGCACTACGCATAGCGTCGGATTTGAAGATCAGAAGAGATCAACTGAAAGAGAAATTAACCTTGGAATGTGATATCCTAAAACAGAGAGTGAAAGCGTTAGGAAACCGGCTCAAAAGATATAATGAGAGGGTAAACAGATACAGGAACAACCAACTATATTACAGAAACCCAAAGGAGTTTTACCGCATGCTAGAAACATCGACCACAACGACCACAACATCTAAGAAAGAGTACCCAACAAAGGACCACATGCGATCTACCTGGGAAAAAATATGGAGCGAGGATGGCAGGCATGATGATGATGCACATTGGATAAGGGAGGCTGAGAGTGAGTCGGAGAAGTACATGATGGAGAGCTTGGTCATCACGGAGAGCATGATAAAGAAAATTCTGAAGAAAACGAACAACTGGTCGGCACCAGGGCCTGATGGAATCCATAACTATTGGTGGAAATACTTCGGCTCGACCCACAAATTTTTAGCGAAAGTTTTTCAGAAGTCTTTAAGTGACCCATCAGTATTGCCTGACTTCTGCACACTTGGGGTGACACACATGATACCCAAAGGTAAAAACAGCGAAGACCCCGGAGATTATCGACCGATCACGTGTTTGCCCACGGTATATAAAATACTAACAGGAACCATCACACAGCACATTTGGAAACACGTGGATAAATATAACATCATGACACGCGAACAAAATGGCAGCAGAAAAGACACAAGAGGATGTAAGGAATTGTTAATAATTGACACACTCGTAACAAAGCAGGCAAAAAGAAAACAACGAAATCTATCCATGGCGTGGATTGATTACAGAAAAGCTTTTGATTCGATACCACACTCGTGGCTTCTAAAAACCCTCAGGTTATATGGTGTCTCGGAAAATGTGATCAATCTACTGCAACATCTAATGAAAACATGGAGAACGAGGCTACAAGTGAAGACCAGCAAGGACTACTACAGAACAGACGAAATAAACATACGAAAAGGAATCTTTCAAGGAGACAAGTTGAGTACCCTATGGTTCTGCCTTGCCATCAACTTTCTGAGCAAACTCCTCAATGAATCAAGCTATGGCTATGTTATAGAGAAGAATACCAATGTGAAGATAAATCATCTCCTTTACATTGATGACTTGAAGCTCTTTGCCGCCAATGAAGAACAACTCCTAAGACAACTGAAAATTGTAACAACGTTCACAAAGACTATCAGAATGGAGTTGGGAATTGACAAATGTGCTGTCGTACACGTGAAGAGGGGTAAACTATCCGAAGGAGACACGATGATGATACAAGACGACTTTGGCATTCAAACATTAACCCATGGAGATACCTATAAGTACCTAGGAGTTCAACAAGGAATGGAAATAAGAACAAACGAAGCCAGAGAAACATTCAAATATAAATTTCTAAACAGGTTTAAGAAAATACTCCAAGCAAACCTGAATGCCAAAGCGATGAACACCGCGATAAGCTCTTGGGCAATACCCTGCCTCTCTTATTCCTTTGGGGTCGTCAAATGGACGGCCTCAGATCTCAAGACCCTGGATATCCAGACACGAAAGCTCCTCACCAGACATGGAATGCACCATCCTAATGCCTCCGTAAATAGACTGTACATACCAAGGAAGGATGGGGGAAGAGGTATGCAAAGCATTGAAAGCATACACCATACTGTTGTCAAGGATATGAGAGAATACTTTAGATCAAAAAACTTACCATTCTACAAAGCTCTATCCAAGGAAGACCAGAACATTACGGCTTTAAATATGGCATCTGAGCACTACACAGTCCAACATCCCACCACTGAAGAACTAACTGAGGTGTGGCACAACAGAGCGTTGCATGGAAGATATCCAGCGGCCCTAAAAAAAAGAAGCATCGATAAAGAAAGATCCGTTAAATATCTGCAATCTGGATACCTGTTTCCGACGACGGAGGGTAGACTGGCGGCAATCCAGGATCAGGTAGTCGCCACTAGATCATACCAGAAGAACATATTGGGAAGAAATCTTACCGGTGACAGATGTCGTAAATGCTCTCGTGCACCGGAGACGATACAACATGTCACGTCGTCTTGCCCTGTCCTCGCTCCAAGAGAGTACACCGACCGTCATAATGCTATGGCGAAGGTTTTCCATCAAGCCATCTCCCTGAAATATGGATTAATTAACACAAGTAAGAAAATACACGAATACTTACCAAGAGAGATTCAGGAAAACGATGAGGTGAAAGTATACTGGGACCATCCACTCACTACTGATAGGCCATTAGCACACAACCGGCCTGACATTGTTGTCTTCAAGAAAAGAGAAGCCAAAGCCATTATAGTTGATATCACCGTTCCGGCCGATGACAATGCAGAAAAAGCGTATACTGAGAAGGTGGTGAAGTATCAGGATCTGGCTTTTGAGCTGAAGGAACTCTATAGACTTGCCAACATAACAATACTTCCACTGGTAATCACGACAGGTGGCCTGATTGAGGTTCATCTCATGGAAAACACGACTAGGCTCGGGCTTGAAGAGAGATTGATCGAAGATGCGCAAAAGGAGGTGATTCTGTGGACCACCAGGATTGTTCGAAGATTCTTGATGAGCGAATGAGAAATGTCTTGTTCTTAAGGAACCGGCATCATCATGGCCAAACCCTATAAAGGTGGAAAAAAAAAAAAAAATATATATATATATATATATATATATATATATTTTTTTTTTTTATATATATATATATATATTTTTTTTTTTTCCACCTTTATAGGGTTTGGCCATGATGATGCCGGTTCCTTATAATATATATATATATATATATATATATAGTTATAAAGTGTTAATACCACCTCCGAAATAGTAACTCGTTTAACGCTCTCACCTCATATATATCGCTGTCACCTCCGAAATCGGAGGTGACAACGTTTTGCCTTGTTTTTTAGCTTGTTAGATTCAGGAGGCTTCAGGGATCAACATATCAAAAAATCGTTTTGAGGTCACAACGCACCCCGTTTATGTACTGAACAATCTTTTAGTTCGAGTGTATATCACTGGCGCTAGTGTGCTGAGCTGTATATCGAAGAATTGCTGCGGGGGACTCTTTGCTCGTTAGCACCTCCGAACATGGCAACGTTGTATTTTCAAAGCAGATGTAGACAGGCGGAATATAAGTATACGGATGAATTAACTGTAGAGAGGCGCAGCGCGCTATCTCCTCCATAATTGCAATCCAGGCGGCATATCTCAACGATTTTTTATCGCATTTATCTGTAGGGGAAAGAATCACGTGAAAGAACACCAATCTTGGCTCTCTCGAATGGAATTATGACTGTTTATATTTCATCGTGTGTATCTATGCATCCGTTGAACTTCTTTCATCTCAAGCTAAATATTCAGATGTAAATGATGATGAATATTCAAGGACAATGAGCCATTCCGAAAAATTTCATTTCAGAATCAAGAGAAAAAATGCTACAAATTTTACAATATCACAGAAATGAACAACGTCGGCTAAACCGAATATTGGACATTGTTGTGTTATTTCAAATGGAACGCCCTATATATTTTTCTTGAATCGGATTGCTCAATGATTTTGAGGAATCCTTTGCTCAGAAACATCTGTTTTATTATCGATTATGTTTAATTATTGGATTTTCCCGAAAATTTGAATAGCTTGTACCATCTCTCTGGTTTAAAATACTGGAACTTACAATCTGCACTCAACTAGTAGAATACCTTCTAAAAGAAAAGATCCTTTTACCTACACAACATGGTTATGTAAGAGGTAGATCAACTCAGACAGCGGTGTTTGAGTTCATTTCAGGAATCCTTAATGCCTTGGAGGATTCTAATATAACAGTGGGTCTAATGCTGGATCTATCAAAGGCATTCGATACTCTGTCCCACGACCTTATTCTCCATAAACTTTCTGCATATGGCATAAACAAGCTAGACTGGTTTCAATCATATTTAGCAAAGTGCAGGCAGAGAGTGGTGATCTCTCAGAACGGAAAAACAACAGTTTCGGAAGAAGAACTCACAGAGTTCCGCAGGGTAGCATATTGGGCCCTATCATTTTTATCATTTTTCTAAATGACCTAAGTACCATATTCGATGAAACCATGAAACCAGTGAATTATGCAGATGACACAAACTTCACTGTATTGGCCAAGCACGATTTAGAGTTGAGTTTACCATTTCACACTCAACTCTAACTCTAAATCGTGCTAGCCAGTGGTTTGAAGCAAACGGTTTGTGCATGAATTCTGAAAAAACAAGTGCCATCCTATTCAGGACAGCTCATTCCGGTCCCCAAGTGCCTACCAGCATTTCACTGTTTAACTCCACATTAGAACTGACTAAATCTTGTCGCTACCTAGGCCTCACTATTGAGGTAACCCTTGATTGGGGAGAGCACATTTCCAACCTTTGCAATCAACTGGGTACCATCTGCTACACTTTGGGAGTCCTCAATAAATATCTGGACATAACCTCACTAAGAACAATATACCAGGCAGTGTTTAGGTATGGCATCATGTTCTATGGTAGTTCATACAACCTACATAGAGTGCTGAAAATGAAGAAGAGAGCCTTCAGAATGATCTGGAGGATGAGGAGGACGAAATCATGCAGGGGAGTCTTCAGAAGGAATGGTCTTTTGACTGCTCCTGCTGTACACATCCAAGAAAGCCTGATATTTACATTCAAGAACTAGCACTACTTCGAAGAGAAAACAGTAAGTAATTACAATACGAGGACAACTGCACTAAAATATCCAAGACACAGATTAAGCCTCACTGAAAAGGGACCTGAATATAGATATATTCGTTATTACAATAAGATAGCTCACAAACTAAGAGGAGAATGGACTCTACAACAGTTCAAGAAATTCATCTTCAAACTCCTGATGATGAACAGGGGACACTATGATGGACGCATGATGAAAGGAGAAAGACAAAAGTTAATTTAAGTATTTTCGCATGAAGTTTTATTATTCAAAATAAATGATGATTCTTATAATTAACAAATCAGGTGCAATTAAAATTTTTGTTTTGGTCTTCGAAAATAACACATATTGATTAAACTTCTACTATCCAAAATGAATAGGTACATAGATGAAATGTATCTATATACAGGATATCTGTAAACAAATTCGAAAGACTAAGGGAGATGATTCCTTAATGAAAATAAGCGGGGCTAGTTCCTATAAATTTTTTTCCAAATAGACAGCTCTTCCAAGATGCAAGGCGATGACGAGTCTTCAGTTTTTAATTTTTTTTTACAGGTTCTGAAAAACACTTAGTCATAAAACTATACATATTATGAAGCACTGAGTAGATTGGTACCAGTTTCAACTTCGGCAAGCTCGCAGTTTAGGCGGTAACTTGCTATCGATTTTTTTAATGTGTCTCTCCCTTAAATTCAAAAATTTCTGTGAAAATGTTGAAATTTGAGTTATTATGCTATTGTCATAGAAGTATACGAAACTATCAGGTCGGGGGATCCAAGATTTCGGGCCGATTCACATGAAAAAAAAAACATAATAAAATGAATTTCGTGAATACCGAGGCTGAAAACCACTATTCTCTATGAAAATTTAATATTATTCCAATAATATACCGAGTTAATTAATGCTACAATGCTATTACTATAAGGCCCAGTTGTTCAGTTCAGGATAAGGCCGAGATTTAAGATGATCCTAGATTAACCTGACAGAACTGAACTGAAATGTCAAAATCAATTTAGGATAAACTTTAATCCCGAACTGAACAACTGGGCCTATTCATGTAGAGTTTCGGATTTTGCGAGAATCTACTGCTTTTTCTTCAAAACAACAACTGCGCTGAAGGAAATGTGATTGACTGTTATCTATATCATTCACATCATTATTTGCCGAACTTCAAAGTTCTGAATGAATTAAAATCTAAACTTGAAAATATACGAGATAATTTTCGCAAGAATGTCAATGAAATCTGAAAATTTTCATCATTCTGGAGTTTTCTGGACATCAATAATTCTCGAATCATCCATGGAATAAATTCAATTTTATCCAATATAACACGCAAAACGAAATGTTATTCGAACTCGGCATCTTGAGCAATTCGTTCCTAAAAAGCCCGAATCAGGTAGAAAATTTTGAACCCTTCATATCAGCGTTAACACGTGTTTTGCAGTAAACAGATGCCGATTTCGTTTTCAACGGGCTATGTAACTAGGGTCGGCGTTGGGTGAATAGAAAGGATAAGGATGAACGGTTCTTACAACAAGAAGAATTTGAATTTTCATATGACGGTGAGGGCATTTGTTTTAAAATTTTCAGAGTACAAGAAGTATACAGGGTGTTTCACGAGTAAACAGACAAATGAAAACCGTGAAAAGAGGGCATTGAGCTGAGTTCAGAATCATACCATATACAGGGTGTTCCAAAACTAGTGAATCAAACGTCACACCACGATAGAGTAAACCAAATATTATCGAATGACACCAACATTAGTTCGACGAAAATGTACCGTTTCCAAAATAATCAGAATTTTATTAAAATACATAAAGTTGCCGATTTTCGAACTATTTTTCTTAATAACAGGGCCAGTTTGTGAAAAAGGATATCGATTTTAAATTATATTGAAGTAATATTATTGTTTCATCTCCCCTAATTGAAATTATTTTAAGTAGTTAATCGATAACCATAACCTAAGTAAATGTAAATTAAAACAATTGTTTTTTCTACATGATTTTTAATACTCAGAATAAACAGGGGTGATAATATGGGAGAAAAACGCTATCCTCAATAACAAATTGGCCTTGTGACTGAAAAAATAGTTCGAAAATCGGCAACTTTAGGTTATTTTAGAAACGGTACATTTTCGCTCAACTAATGTTGGTGTCATTAGATAGTATTTGATCTAGTCTATCGTGGTGTGACGTTTGATTCAATAGTTTTGGGGCACCCTATATATAGGTTTCTTCGAGGTTTTTTGAAATTTCTCGAATTTCCGTTTGGCTATAACTCCTGAAATTCTGATCAAGTCGACTGAAAATTTATATTTAGCCTTGAGTTGTTAATTTCATTGAAACAGAGCATTAAAATTCGACAAAAATCTGGACCGGGCTCAGTGAGGCTTTACTTAACTTCAAACTCATAAAAACACCATGTATGTAGTTTTTTAATCATAATTTCAACTTTTTTATCTGCATTATTATTGTCTCAAAATGAATTGATTTTTGGGTTGCCCCACCTGTTGATCATGTTCTAGAAATAATTGTTTTGGTCAGACGCCTCTAAGGAATAGAGCACTTCATGAAAATGTATTTAGAAATCCATAATTGATTTTTTTTCAAAGAATATTCTGTTGAATGTGTTCAACAATTATACCATATTCGGTCTTCAAAATACTCTTTCACAAGGATAAAATGTTTCAAAATTGATAATATCCAAATATGGATGGAAAAACTACGCTATCTTGAAACTAAAATTTAAAACTTGATATTCAGAATGAATCTATTTTTCTATGGACAACTAGTTGTGTGAATAAAAACAAAGAAAGAAATCGCGGGGTGTCAGATCTGGAGATCTAGCAGTCCAATATTGGGGTCCTACCCTTCTATTAAAATGACCTGAAATACTGATAAATACTTTTGCTGGTGCATGAATATCATCAATGTTTCAAAAACAAATTGTAATAAGACCAGACCAATCCATAGATTTCCATAGATCCAATAATGACTATAACGGAATCAGTGAAGACTACGAAAGTGCATTTATCATACTTATCCGAAGTGCCAATCATTACCTTCACTAAAAGACCAAATGAGGTGAAAATCAGTTCGGAAAATTACTTCAATTCCACGTTGTCCATAAAAAGCGATTCATTCGGAAGACATCGAATTATAATTATTATTTTCATGATCATGATAGCGTAGTTTTTCATTTCTATTTTTGTTCATTATCAATAATAAAGCTTATTATCACTGTTAAGGACTTATCTGAATAACCAGATATGCTATAAATATCAAAAACAAATGCAAGACATATATTGAGAACGAAAAAATTCAGTTGAACATTTCCAATTCCATTTTTAGATTTCCTCAGTTGATTGGCGATCATATTCATCCCATTAATTAATGTGAAGTAAAAGTCAATATGCAGCGCTGTTTTTTCCAGACATTTCACGATCAAACAATTATTCATTAGAAATAATCTGAAGAGGCATACCACCATTGATTTTGAGAAAATCAATGAAGATACCTGAAAAATTCAAAATTATGACGAGAAAAACTACAAACAGAGTGTTTTGCATGAGTTTAAATTTGAATATATCCTCAATGAGTCCGGTCCTGTGTTCGTCAACTTTTAATGTTCTGTTTTATTGAAACTTAGAAGTTTAAGCGGATAATGAATTCTTAGCCGAATCCAACTAAAATATTTGGAGTTATAGCCGAACAAAAATTAGGGAAATTTGAATAAACTCCTCTCTATATCGGAAACGGAATGCCTAAGACACACATATGAGGTGTTTTTGAACTAAGCTCAATGCCCTCTATTCACGGTTTTCGTTTGTCCGTTTTCTTGTGAAACACCCTGTGTACTGAAAAATTTCAAAAGACTCCTCGAGCAATTAAGAAATGCCATTAAATCAAGGAGTTTCTTTTGAACCGCTATGATGAAAAATGTCAATATCCAGTTATTATTATTATTTGGGGTGATTCATCGAAAATCCCCAATATTTGAAAACCAAGGCACTTTTGCCAAACGTAAAATATATTTATTTGAACCGCCATAGAGTACTCTACCCGCAGGCTCCATATTATCCACTCATTACGCCACACCCTGTATAATTATTATTATTATATCAATGTATTGAAAATAAACAGACATGAATACTAGGCAGTTGTTTTGTTTGAAGGTGAAGCTCCTGTTGCTTCAAACTTCTTTTAATTATTTTGACGCAAGATGATTTTTGTTGAGGAATTCAACATTCTCGTAATTATCCGTTCATTTCTTCAAGAGATACCCATTCCCTACCACCAATTCAATGCTAACACTCCATCAAATGCATTTAATCTTCGGGTTGATTTTTTGAATTCTACAACTGATGTAACGTCTTCAGCCAAAGAAAATAAACAACAGTAACTCTCCTCAAGCTACTGATTACTTCTATTTTCCATGTAAATAAATAGATTTGGTATGTTTTCAATCAGTTCGTATAAATGTCAATTATGTTCGTTACATATTTTCGACGCAATATTTTCCGAAGTGATTTGACATTGTGATGAAATACGTAATTACTGAGAGTCTCACGTAGAACGGACTACGTAGCACTGATTTAAAACTCAAAAATGTTTTTTTTCAAGCGTCTTAACCGAACATTTTCGTACCATACAGAGTGAAAGGTATTCAATTTCCATGGCCAATCCTGTGCTAAAATGAAAGTGAATGAAGTATAGAAGCTGAAAATAAAACGTATATCTTTGTTGATTCATTTGGGAAAAACATTTCAATGGAGTTCCTCATGTCGTGAATATAATGCCCAAAATTTAGATAACTATTTCATACCAGAACAAATTCGGTAAAATTGCCTTTGGAATTAATCTTATATGTAACGAAAAATTTCATTGTCATGTATCATTCATTTTAGGACCTATACGGTATTAAACTCCCCTATCGGACGAAGTATCGTAGACATAGCATACTTATTCAAAACTGTTGATATTCATGAAGAAAAGATAGTAGGTAATTTCTGTCCAAATTCATTTACTCCGAATCCTTATCAATCAATTATTAGCGTATGAAGTTTATTAATATCAGTATCGTTCTCGAACTATTTACAGGTTTCAGTATGTGTGAATGAATCGGAAGAGCAGCTGTATTCTGTATATGAGTAGAATTCAAGCTGCCCTACTTTCTGTCCTCCTGAAATCTGGCAACGTTGCGGGAGGTGAGAGCGCACTACTAATAAGAAATATATGCGGAGGTAGTGAGGTCTGATTCGTTTAAAGAAGAATTTTTCAATGAAAATCTTTTCCCCTCTTTAGGTACCCCTGTTATTTACCTTCCCCTCTACATATACAGGGTGTGGCGTAATGAGTGGATAATATTGAGCCTGGGGATAGAGGACTCTATGGCGGTTCCGAAAAATATATTTTACGTTTAGTAAAAGTGCCTTGGTTTTCGAGATATTGGAGATTTTCGAAAATTCAAGAGAATTACACCCTTCGCCACTCGTTTTGCAGGCAAGACTCCAAATGAAGGAATTTTTTCAAACTGTTTTTTGGATAATATTCCTGGATAGATGATCTATCGAATGTAATTCATTATTTTTGAGGCGCATGAATAGTTCTTCATGAAAAAAAGATCTAACTCAACTTTTCCGTTTTGCTAATTTTTTTTCATAAGTTCAACCTAGCGCGGTGTGAAAAATAATATGGTTACCTGAGAGCCAATGCAAGAAAAAACATGCCAGTTTCATTGAGATTCCGAAATGGTATAACTCTCTGTATTCTCAGCATTTAATACAAAATAAATTCCTGTTGCAATCAGTTGAGGCCTAGTTTGATGTAAACAGTGTTTCTAAAATATTTATCAGCTAAAATCAGAAGTGCAAGCAGAATGAATCAATCGTCTATAATAAGGTATAGAGCATTTACTGAAACTCATGGTGTCCTCTTAGAGAATCTTGTGTGATATTTAATTCAATGAAACGATACTCATTTTAAAATTGTTGATATCTATGCAATAAAGCTATGATTCATTAGAAAGTGTAGACTATAGAGCATGTATCAGAACTCATGATGGCCAATTTAAGCATCATTTGTGATTTCATTTATTCAATGAAACGATATTTCAAAATTGTTATTTTTTCTCGTTTTCTTTTATTATTGAACCCCAACGTTGTGAAGTCAATATTTTCAAGTTAATTTCAAGTTATGCATTAAATTTCAGCATTTTTGTAACAAGGTTCTTGACTCAATGTAATAAAAATTACCTAATTTTCAGCTTTTTTCTTAATTACAAAAGTGCTAAAATTCACTTCGTTACTTGAAATTCGCTTAACAACTATTAACTTTATAACTCTAGGGCTTAATGAGGAAAGAATACGAGGGAAAAAAACCGATTTTGAAATATTGTTTAATTGAATCGAGTTTTACAAAAAGTGTTCAAAGTGTGCATCAGGAGCTGTACTAGATGCTCTACAACTTCTTATGAATAATTGCTTTATTCTGCTTGCAAGTCTCATTTCAGTTGCTAAAAATTAAAGAAAAAGGCTTACGTCAAACTCTGCCTTGACTCATTGTAATAGAAATTTACTTTGTATTTAATGCTGAAAATAGAGTGAGTTATACCATTTCAGAATCTCAGTGAAACAGGCATGTTTTCTCTTGCTTTGGCACTCAGGTAACCATATTATTTTTCACACCACGCTGGGTTGAACTTGGGAAAAAAAATAAGCAAAACGGAAAATTTGAGTTAATTCTTTTATTTTAAGAAAAACTATTCATGCGCCTCAAAAATAATAATTTACATTCGATAGCGCATCTATCCAGGAATACTATCCAAAAAACAGTTTGAAAAAATTCCTTCATTTGGAGTCTTGCCTGCAAAAAGAGTGGCGAATGGTGTGATTTTCTTGAATTTTCGAAAATCTCGAATATCTCGAAAACCAAGGCACTTTTACTAAACGTAAAATATATTTTTCTGAACCGCCATAGAGTCCTCTACCTGCAGGCTCCATATTATCCATTCATTACGCCACACCCTGTATAAGCAAAAATTATTCCAATTAAAAAACTCCTTCACCCGGAGGTCAGGTCGCCCAATGAACTTAACGGAGGTAACAACGAACTACGGGTTCATATATATATATATATATGTAAAGAAAATGTATTCCTTTATTTTGATTGTTATGACTTGAGTCAGTTTTGTTCTGTGATTTTTATCATCTCGTTCTATTCCCTGTCGTAAGAGATTGATGACATATTGTAATTATAAGCATTAAATGTCGTTTCTCTTTTACAGGTAAGATTTTGTACATAATGTTTATATCAAATGAATTATGTAAATAATAAAAACAAAAATCTCTTTTACAGAGAAACTCAGTTGTGCTTTTAATCAACACTCATCCTGAAATAGTCTTATAAAACGACATTTCTTGACAAATTGAAGACGAAGATGTCTAAACTAAGGTTCACCTTTGAAGTAAAACCCTCTCAAGATGGAAAATCAAATCACATTGCCGTAACTTCTATCAACACTGAAGATGGCAGAATATTTTTGATACCAGAAGATTTTCAAGTGGCATTCTTCCATAAAGAAATCTGTGCTACAAAGAATTTTACAATAATCAAGAATACCTTAAAACGAAGACATCAATACAGGAATGTTTGGATAGCCTTAACAGAAGATATTAAAAAAACCTACTTCGATGAAGACGGTAACATGGTTTTCATGGATATGTACTTAGATGAAGCAAATCAACAAATAAGCAATTGTTCATCTAACACTACCCAAATATTGGATGAAAGCAATCCTATGGTCAAAATCTTGGAAAAACTGGTGAAAAATCAAGAGAAACAGAAGAAACAGAATGTGAGGCAAGCAGCCGAGAGATTTGTTCTTGAAAAATATGATGGTAGAACTACAGATTCATATCAATGGCTTGAAGTTTTTGAAAAAGAATGCGATAGATTTGAAATAACTGATGATAGGGAAAAAATTGAGATATTCAGATTGTTTCTGGAGAAATCATGTGTGGACTGGTATAATTCCATGATGATAAAACTAACATTTGATTCTGAATGGTCAGATTGGAGGAAAAATTTTTGCCAAACTTACGCTAACAAGGGCTGGCCTGCCCAATTTCATTGTGGATAGGATTAACAGAGAGGAAATTTTGGAAACACAAGATTTGTTCAATGAAATTGGGAGGTTAGAACATCTTGTCAAGAATAGAACATTGAAACAAAAATCTGATGCAAAACCAAACCCAGAAAAGAAACATAAATGTAGCATTTGTGAGAAACTGAAAAAGGGAGTTCGTTATCATTTAGAATCTTCTTGTTGGTTCAATGAAAAGGACAAACGATCAAATCAAAAAAATCAAATCAAAATTGTTAATAACTCAGAAATAGAATGCGAACTTCAAGATGAGGATCCAAAAAACTTGTAGTGCCGCCATTGATCAAAGTGAAATTAGTATTGAATAAAAACGTTAACATATTTGGTGTCTACGATTCCGGTTCGAATGTGTCTCTTATCAACTCTAGATTGTTGAAAGTGGTTAATAAAAATAAACGTTATTTCAATAAAACTAATTTGAAAACGATTAATGGCGTTAAACAAGCAAGTGGTATGGTATCACTTAATGTGAAAATTTTTGATATGGAAAAGAAAATGAATATTTTCGTTATAGATAAAACAAACTTCGATTATGATTTTCTGATTGGTTTAGATTGTATAAAAAGTTTCTGTTTAACACAAAATGAAAATTTAGAAATTAATCAAAGAAATCCAATAAGACATGTTACCATTTCTAAAGAAATAATGAATGAAAAATATGAAGAACACGGTTCTTCAAAAGCTGTTGAAAGTAAAATTGATATGAATGGAGGTGAATATTTGATCAATTTCAATGAGAACATCGAGACAAAACATTTCGAAATTCATGTCAATCACCTGAACTATGATCAGCAATCAATAATAGATGAACTGATACAACAAAATTTATCTGTTTTTGCTAAAGACAAGTACGATGTGGGCACGGTATCGGGTTATGAAGCACATATTGATCTACTTGAAGAAAAATATTGCAGTAAGAGGCCATATCGCTGTACAATCGAAGATAGGAAAGAAATTGAACAGCAAATCGCCAAGTTGCTGGACAAAAAACTCATAGAAGAATCGTATAGTCCTTTCGCAGCTCCAGTAACATTAGCATTAAAAAGGGACGAAAACAAAAGATCAAGACTGTGTATAGACTTTCGAGACCTAAATAAAATAGTAGTTCCTCAGTCTCAACCATTCCCGCTAATCGAAGATCTAACTGAAAAAACGAGAGATTGTAAGTTTTTCTCATCGCTTGACATAAATTCGGCCTTTTGGTCTATACCGCTAAGGGTCACAGACAGACCAAAGACGGCTTTTGTTACTCAAGAGGGCCATTTTCAATGGACATGTTTACCGTTTGGTCTGAAAACGTCGCCAGCGATATTCCAAAGAATAATGGGCAATATAATAAGAAAACACAAACTTTCCGGATTTACTGTGTGCTACATTGATGATATTTTGATCTTCTCAAAAACATTCTCAGAACATATCGATCATTTGACACAATTGTTTCAAGCAATCAAAACAGAAGGATTCAGGTTAAAATTTGTAAAATGTAGATTTGCAGTTGATTCTGTAAAATATCTAGGTCATATAATTGAGAACAATTCTGTAAAGCCATTAAAAGACAATTTAACCTCAATAAGAAACTTTCCAGTGCCCAAGACTCAAAAAAATGTTAGACAATTTTTAGGTAAAATAAATTTTTATCACAAGTATGTACCAAACACAGCTATAACGCTAGATCCTTTACACAATCTCCTCAGGAAGGGAAAACCTTTTATTTGGACAAAAGAATGTCAAGAGTCATTCGATAAATTGAAGGATTTACTATGTACCCAGCCAGTATTAACAATTTTTGACCCAAGTCTCCCCATATACATATATACAGATGCAAGTTTACTGGGAGTAGGTGGAGTACTTAAGCAACCACAGGAAAATGGAGAAGAAAAACCAGTGGCATACTTTTCGAAAAAACTCAATGAGGTGCAAAAAAAAAAGAAGGCAATTTACTTAGAATGCTTGGCCATTAAAGAATGTGTAAAATATTGGCAACATAAATTGATAGGAAGGAAGTTCACAGTTTTTTCGGACCATAAACCTTTGGAAAATATGAATTTGAAATCAAGGACTGACGAGGAACTTGGAGACCTTGCGTACTACCTATCACAATATGACTTTGATATCAAATATTCTCCTGGTAAAAATAATACTGAAGCTGACTGTCTCAGCAGAAATCCTGTTTTGGAAGCAGATGACAATATGGAAGAACAATTAAAAGTTGTGAATTTGATAAAACTAGAGGATATCTTGGAAGATCAAAAAAGAAACCCATATGTGCAAAGGAAAAAACCACAATTAATAACTAAACACAATGTTCACTATAAAAAAATTCGAAAAAAGGAGAAAATCATATTGTCAGAAAATTTCTGTAGGAAATTTATGGAAAATATGCATAAGACTTTATGTCATATAGGAATAAAACAGATGCAAAAAATGATTGGACCATATTATACGGCAAAAAAAATTTAACGGAAAATATAAAATCTGTATGCAAAAATTGCAAGATATGCATCAAAAATAAAACAAGAGGTCAAAAAAAGTTTGGATTATTGTCTCATTTAGGGCCAGCCACAAAACCATTCGAAATCATGTCGATCGATACAATCGGAGGTTTTGGAGGATCTCGATCAACGAAAAAATACATGCATTTACTAGTTGATCACTTCACCAGATTTGCCTATATCCTTACTTCAAAAACCCAACACGCAAACGATTTCATTAAATTGGTGAATAACATTGGAGATGCGGAAAAAATTGGAACTGTGCTCACAGATCAATATCCAGGCATTAATTCAAAGGAATTCAAGGAATTTTTGAATAAAAAACGCATAAATTTGATATTCACTGCTGTGAATTCACCCTTTTCTAATGGTTTGAATGAGAGATTGAATCAAACCTTAATAAATAAAATCAGGTGTAAAATTAATGAAGATGAGAAAAAGAAAGCTTGGACATCTGTTGCTCAGGAATGTGTACAAAAATATAATGACACAGTGCATACAGTCACACAGTACCCACCATCGTATTTGTTGAATGGTACAGATGCCACTGTTTTGCCTAAGGAATTAAAAGAGAAAATTTCTGAGCAAACTTTAACTGAAGATAGAAAAATTTCATTAAAAAACACATTAAAAAATCATGAATATAACGAGAAAATCTATAATAAAGGCCGTGAACATCTTGAACTCAATGTTGATGACATGGTGTTTGTTGAAAATGGAAACAGATTAAATAGGAAGAAACTTGACGAACTGAGAATTGGACCATATGAGATTGTCGAAAAACTATCGCCTTCGATTTATAGGGTTAATACCGGTCACAGGAAATCCGAGTCAAACCTTTTTCATATATCCAAACTAATCCCTGCACGAAAAAATAAAAACTAGAAAAGAAGCCGCATGAATAATATGTTGTGAATAATTTCTTCCCCATGGGGGGTGATGTAAAGAAAATGTATTCCTTTATTTTGATTGTTATGACTTGAGTCAGTTTTGTTCTGTGATTTTTATCATCTCGTTCTATTCCCTGTCGTAAGAGATTGATGACATATTGTAATTATAAGCATTAAATGTCGTTTCTCTTTTACAGGTAAGATTTTGTACATAATGTTTATATCAAATGAATTATGTAAATAATAAAAACAAAAATCTCTTTTACAGAGAAACTCAGTTGTGCTTTTAATCAACACTCATCCTGAAATAGTCTTATATATATATATATATATATATATATATATATATATATATATATATATATATATATATATATATATATATATATGGGTACATTGGGCCATCGGGGATTGACGGCCCCGCGCACCCGAGTCACCTTGCCCACCCAAGGTTAGCACCCTTGTGTGGGAATTAAATTCAGCTCCTATAACTAGAAGTAAAACACAGGGCGGCAGGGAGCTTCAGGCCGGCTCCCTTCGGAACCGTCCAGAGGATCGGTCTGTAGGAGGTGTGTGTGGAGCAAGCGGCGCACCCCTCCGAGAAGGCACCGCAAGGCCAAGTCCCGCTTCTCCGCAAGGGGAAAGCCCTGCCAGCTTGGGTGTACAAACAGTCCACTCCGCTGTAAGAAGGCCGCAGCGGGATAGGCGAATGCGCTGGTCAAAAGAAGATAATTGTATGGTCATGCGAGCACATTTCATTGCGATGGACCTTGTTGAAACTCGCAACACCACTTATAGGAGCCTCCTTATGGATATATGGAAGGACATCTGTCCTGACCGACCGGTCTATGCCCAATTGCTCTCCAATCGAGTACGATGGATCCTTGATAATCAAAAACTGTCAAGAGCTGAGCTGGAGTATATAAAGAATGGCTGTTATCCTGGCATCATCCAACAAGAGGACTCTGGTTCTTCTCAGGCGACCAGGGCGAGATCATCTATTGGAATCAGGAAAAGTGGTCTTTACGTTCGGGAGCGGGAGCCTAACGCGGTCGAGAGCTCTTTTGTGGGCAACTTGGTGAGGTTCTCGGGAGGAGCAGCGGATAGAAGACCGAAAATTCCACGACTGAAGTATTCGAGGAGCGCCTATGACTTGGTGAGGGAGGTCAACTCTATCCTCTCGCGGTACTCCACAGATGTGAGTACTTTTGGAGAGCTGGTGGATATGGTCTATGCTGGCGCCGTAACGGTCTGCGAATCGCTCGGACAGCGGATCGGTTGCCATCAAAGTGCGCCAAGAGCACCCTCGACGCCTCCTTGGAAACTGCGCCTAGAACAAAAAATCACGGCTATGAGAAAGAAAATTGGGGTAATCCACACTTACCTCAACAGTGCATCGCCAACAAGCAAAGTGATCAAGTCTGTTAGAAGAGTAGCCTCTGAGTCTCGTATCAAACGCAGGGACCCCTCCTTCAAGGAAAAGTTAGCCATCGTATCCGACCACCTGAAACAAAAAATTAAGGCATTAGGGAACCGCATTAGAAGGTACAATGAGAGGGTAAAGCGTTATAGAAATAACAACCTGTACTACAGAAACAGGCGGCGATTCTTTCGTTCCTTAGACGGGGACGACAAAACGGAAACAGACTGCTTGGAACCTAAGGCGGCGCACGAATTCTGGTCTAGCGTGTGGTCCCGCGAAAGTGCACACGATGAAAAAGCGTATTGGATAGAGGAGGTACGGCAGAGGATACCCAGGGAATCGATGGACGCAATAATGATACAGCCCTCGGATATAGGCGAAGTACTTAAACGCTCGAACAACTGGGCAGCTCCGGGCTCTGACAAACTCCACAACTATTGGTGGAAGTATTTCAATAGTGTGCAAGACAAACTAGCACTGTTACTGCAGGAAGCCTTGAATAATCCAGCCTCGGTCCCTGGGTTCTTCACGCAGGGGATCACATATCTCATCCCAAAGGATGGAGACAGAAAAGACCCCAAGAATTATCGACCCATCACCTGTCTCTCATCCGTTTATAAAATCCTTACAGGAGTGCTCACAAAATACATAAATGGCCACATCAGAAAACACCACCTTATGACTGAAGAACAGGGAGGCTGTCGGGAGAGGTCCAAGGGATGCAAAGAGCTTCTGGTTATAGACCATGTAGTCACCAAGCAGGCGAGAAAGAAGCTCAGGAACATATCGGTGGCCTGGGTGGACTATAAGAAGGCGTTCGACTCGGTCCCCCATACGTGGCTGCTGAAGGTGCTGGAAATGCATGGAGTGTCCCCCGGGGTGATAGAGCTTCTAAGACACCTCATGAAAACCTGGAGGACGACGCTTTTTGTTCGATCAGGGGACTCTCTGATAGAATCAGGACAAATAAAAATAGCCAGGGGGATATTTCAAGGGGACACGTTAAGCCCCATTTGGTTCTGCTTGGCACTGAACCCTCTAAGCATCATGCTCAAAAATACAAAATATGGATATGTCATCAACAAGAGCAGACAGATCGCTATATCCCATCGATTGTTCATGGATGACTTGAAACTGTATGGAGCTAACTCCGATCAACTGAGAAGGATGCTAGAGTTGGTAGCGGCGTTCAGTGAGTCGATAGGGATGGAGATGGGGGTCGAGAAGTGTGCCGTGCTTGATGTGCGGAGAGGGAGAATTGAGAATGCGGAGGAAGCTGTAGTGCTTATGAATAACACGGAAATTCCTGTTTTGGATGAAGGAGTCCCATATAAATACTTAGGGATAAAACAAGCACTGGAAATAAAAACCCAGGAAATGAAGAAATCATTTAGGGAGAAGCTATTCACCAGAATTGGTTTGCTCCTCAGAGCCAAGCTGAACTCGAAATCCCTCTTTACGGCCATTAATATCTGGGCGATCCCAAGTATGGCGTATTCCTTCGGCGTCATCAACTGGTCGGCGACTGAGCTTCGCAGTCTAGATAGGGAGGTAAGATCCATACTTACTAAATATGGCGTACACCACCCCCATTCCTCGACGCTAAGGCTATACCTCCCAAGACACAGGGGTGGGAGGGGGCTGTTAAGCTTGGAGGACATCCATTGGAAGAGCGTGAGTGACCTGCGGCAGCATTTCCTGAAGCAGAGCTCACCTCTGTTCGGGGCAATCCGTGAAGCTGACGTTGGATTATCCGCTTTGAAGCTTTCCGAGCCAGAATATCAGGTCCCGACCTACTGTGTGGAAGAACGCATTGAAGAATGGAGTGCCAAGGCCCTGCACGGCAGATACCCAAGTCACCTAGGGAGTGAAGAAGTAGATGGAGTGGAATCTCTTACTTACCTGCGAGCAGGATACCTGTTTCCGGAAACGGAAGGAAGAATCCTGGCGATCCAAGATCAGGTAGTCCCTACCCGGATGTACATGAAGCATATCGCTGGGCAGGATATCCCATCTGACCGATGTCGAAAATGCTCCCAGGCTGCAGAGTCGATCCAACATGTGACCTCTTCCTGTCCGATTCTGGCTCCTAGAGACTACCTTGAAAGGCATAATGCGATGGGAAAGATCTACCACCAGCAGATCGCATTGAAACTAGGATTGCTCGGGGAAGAGGTACAGCAACACCTGTATAAACCGAAGACCCTCCTGGAGAACGAGCGCTACAAGCTGTACTGGGACGTGACACTTGTGACGGATAGAGGAGTGGCGCACAATAGACCAGATGTGGCGCTTTTTGATAAACAGGAACAGACGTGTCTGTTGCTGGATTTCACTGTTCCGGCGGACGACAACTTGGCCAGAGCCTATTCGGAGAAGATTAGTAAATACTCTGACCTGGCCTACCAGCTCCGGGACGTGCACAACCTGAAAGCCATCAGTATATTGCCATTGATAATCTCGGTAAATGGTCTCGTCGAAAAACACTTACCCGACAACACCGCTAGACTCTGCTTAGACCCAACTGTAATATCCAGCTCCCAGAAGCAGGTCTTGTTGAGCGCGGCAAGAATGGTCAGGAAATTCCTTCAAGGTCCGTAGCAGTAGCATGTGTCTTGGTGAAACGCCCGGCACATGCAACCATTTGCCCGTTTGATGCGGTGATTAAAAAAAAAAAAAAAAAAAAAAAAAAAAAAAATATATATATATATATATAGGTTGTATGTCCCAAGGCATGAAGGGGGGAGAGGGCTGCAGAACCTAAAAATAGTGCACGACAGAACAGTTCGCAGTATGAGAGAGTACTTCCAAAAAAAAAACTCACCGTTCCATCGAGCTGTATGTCAAGAAGATAACAACCTGAGTCCTCTGAATTTGGCAGGCCACTTAGAACCAGCGCGACTAACCGCCGAAATGCTTATACAGGAGTGGCATAGTAAAGCACTGCACGGAAGATACCCTGGATGCCTGAAAAATAATCAAGTTAAGAAAAAAGAGTCGCTTACTTACCTTACAGCCGGATACCTGTTTCCTGAAACAGAGGGAAGATTAATAGCTATACAGGATCAAGTTGTCCCAACCAGATCATATATTAAGAACATCACCGGACGGAACATACCAACAGACAAGTGCAGAAAATGTTCCCAAGTTACCGAGTCGATTCAACACGTTACATCATCGTGCTCTGTACTGGCCCCAGTGGACTACATGCAGCGCCACAACGCGATGGCAAAAGTATATCATCAGGCCATTGCCAAAAAATACGGACTCATAACTAAGACAGTGAAGCCCTTCGAATACTGCCCTAACAACATCCTGGAAAATGAAGGATATAAATTGTATTGGGATAACTTCATTACAACCGACAGACCCATACAACACAACAGGCCCGATATTCTGCTGTTCAAAAAGAAAGAGCGAACAATAGAGATCCTGGACGTCGCTATACCGGCTGATGACAATATCCAAAAAGCGTTCGTCGAAAAGCTGACGAAATACCATGACCTGGCGTTTGAGATGAAAACCATGTACGGCCTAAAATCAACATCCATAGTGCCCTTAGTCATGTCCACGAATGGACTGGTGGAGACACACCTGGTGGACAATACCCTGAATCTAGGATTGGACAAAGAGCTGGTGAGTACAGCTCAAAAGGAGGTCATTCTAGCGAATACCAAAATAGTGAGGAAGTTCTTAACGTCCGTTTGAGTAGCCTTGGTAGAAGGTTCTGCCCGGCTCCTCAATGGCCTACCCAGCTTGGTGATAGATAAAAAAAAAAAAAAAAAAAAAAAAAAATATATATATATATATATATATATATATTGTTACGAGACCGTTTCCCACAAGAAGTACGGAATTGCATCGAAACCCGAAACCCAGGATTCCTGGAAGACGACACAAGGCGTGACCACCGATTGTGACTCTTTTCCGTTTTCATAATTCGAATAATAAATAGTCAGTTGATGTCTAGCGTTAGATAGATTCACTTGCTTGTTCTTTGTACAAATAAAAACGATATCCTCTCTATCGAGTTGTCCTTTAATTATTATTGGCAACCCTAAAAAGAAATAAGTTCTTTTTAAAAATAGACTTTTGGATACGTTATTCATAACTGGCGCTGCGAACAGGATATCGCAACGGGGTTTTAGTGAAAAGAAAAAACTAAAATCAGTTTCCATAAGTGAATACGGACTCGTCCGGCCAGGCTGTTCGAAGAGTGTTCGAGGAACTCCCGGTGACTATCAAGTCTTTGTGCGGTATCACCAAGAAACCACATCGAACCAGCAGAGAATCAATTCTACCCACTTCATCCAGAAGGAAGACCATCAACTCGATCCACTTCGATTAAGAAGAAGGAACTACACACTCTAGGATGCATATCTTGGTGATGTAAGTCCATCAACCTCTTTCCTTAAACCCAGAATCCCAAAGTTCAAATGACAGATACCGATTCTTCAGGCGTACTAGAAGTTATCGCTGAAGATTCAGAATTATTAGAATTAGGAACAAACTTTTTGAATAACCAATCAGAATTAGAAACAAATTTTTCGAACAATCAATCAATTAGAAATAGAAGATTCCAACCATATCCTTCAAGAAGAAATTTTGAAAACTTCGAAATGAATAACCAAACTTCTTCTAACCCACCTGTAGTTGACGCAATGTCAAGACAAGATATACAATTACTTTTGAACTCAGTACCTGAATTTTCTCCAGGTCAAAATTTATCAATATTCATCAATGAAATAGACAACCTTTTTATACATCTCCAAGGAAGGTTAACTCCAGACCTTACTTACGCCTTAAATTTCACAATAAGATCAAAAATTAAAGGAGAAGCGAGAGATTTCATTTCTTTCCAAAATGCTACGGATTGGATCACTATCAGACGATCATTATTGCAAAGATACGGAGTTCAACGAAATGAAGACCTATTGATTTCTGCATTAACACAATCCGTTCAGAAAAAGAACGAAAGTTATTTCGAATTTTACAGTAGGATTTCAAAGAACTTGAATGACCTTTTACAATACCTAACACTCAATACACAAGATCCAAATTATTTGCTCTACAAAAAACAAGATGTAGAAAAATTAGCCCTCAAAACTTTCCAAATTGGACTCTTAGAACCTTATCGGTCATATTTAAGCAATTTCGAATCTAAAACTCTTGAAGAATGTATAAACAGATGCAAATTTTACGATAATAGAAAACAAGAGTGGGAATATTGTGAATTCTTAAGAAAAACTCAAGATAATGATAAAAAACCAATTTATCGACAACAAAATAGTAGTTCAAATAGAGAGAATTTATTTGTTACTCAAAAACCTACTTTCAGTCAGCAAAACTATAATAATACCCCTACTTTCAGTCAGCAAAATTATAATAATACTCCTGCACGAATTCCTAATGAAAAAGGTTTTCCATACCCCATTAATCAACCGATCACTAATAATCCAAAATTTCCAACAAATCGACAAGTTTTCGGGACAAAACCAGGATCAAGTTTTCATAAGATTCAACCAAAGCCTACGCCCATGTCTAAGAAATACTTTCAAACAACCGGTAACACCCATGTCTATCTCCACCAGAAGAACGGGAATTCAACAAAAACCCAATTTCATCTCAGAAGAACTATTTAATGTTCAATCGGAGAATTGTAATTCAGACGAAAATATGACAGAATATTTCCCGGAAAATGCGGAAAATGAATTCGTTAACCCTCAAGAAGAGTTTGAAGAAAATTATGAAGATGAAAATTTTCAGTCATGTGCCCTAGAAACAAACAATACTTAGACTTGAATTGTGTTAAGATTAAGTCAAAATTGCCCTATATTTACCTCCCAGAAGTAAATTTAAGAATTCTTATTGATTCAGGTGCAACAAATTCAGTAATTAATAAAAAACCAGCTTATGAAAAATTTTTCAATTTCCTTTTCAAAGAACCATTCAGTGTTTCTGGCTTAGGAAATACTATTGAATCAGATGATAATTTACATATCCCCATTTTATACGAATTAGGGATCTATGAAAATATTCATTTACATGTAGTTGATTGGCATAAAAAATTCGACGCATTATTAGGAACTTCCGATTTACAAAGACTAGGAGCAAAAATCGATTATCAAACACACACTTTAGAAATTAATGGCTTAAAAATCCCTTTCAATCTCGAATATTCCAATTCCAAAATTAAACCTAGAAAATTCACTGCGAAAAATCATGTCAAAATACCAGTTTCTATCGAAAATGGCGATGTTATTATACCAGAACTGAACTTCAAGGAATTTTCAACCCCAGAATGTATTGCCCACGCGAAAGACGGATTATGTTGTATACCAATCCCTCAACCAATAAAAAGTACCGAAATAAATTTCTCAGAAAGAATACCTGTTCAATCTTTATTCGAAGCGGAAATATCAGAACCACCCGCGGATAATCGAAATTTTAAATTCTCCAAACATATTAGAACTGAACACATGAATTCGGAAGAAAAGAGAGAAATTCTAAAACTTTGCAGTAAATTCAAAAATATTTTTTATAATGAAAATTGTGATCTTTCATTCAGTAACACAGTCAAACACAAAATCAGAACAAAAGATGAAGAACCAGTTTACGTGAAGTCCTTCAGACACCCTCATAGTATGAAAGGAATTATCCAAGAACAGATACAAAAATTGCTTGATGATAAAATTATACGACCATCAATTTCACCCTATAGTGCCCCCGTATGGATCGTCAATAAGAAAAAAGACGCATCCGGCGAAAAAAAGTATCGAATGGTAATCGACTATCGTCGTTTGAATGAAAAAACGGTAGAAGACAAGTATCCCCTACCCCGAATTGAAGAAATCTTAGACAATTTAGGAAAAAGTTGTTATTTTTCAACATTGGACATGGCCAAAGCATTCCACCAAATTGAAATGGACCCAGATTCCATAGAAAAAACGGCCTTCACAGTAAACAACGGACACTATGAATACGTTCGTATGCCCTACGGCTTGAAAAACGGACCAAGTACTTTTCAAAGAGTCATGGATGATGTATTCAAAAAGTATCTTCACATATTTTGTTTTGTGTACATGGACGATATTGTAATATTTTCCAAATCTTTACAAGAACACATCTATCATTTAAAATTAATTTTCCAAAAACTAAAAGAATTCAATCTCAAAATCGAACTAAATAAATGCGAATTTTTAAGTAAAAATGTTGAATTTTTGGGACATGTAATAACTCCCGACGGAATAGCACCGAATCCTTTCAAATTGAAAGCGATCGAAAACTACCCAAATAGAATAATTCTTAATATCGGAGAACAGTATAATTTAAAATACACGAAACCTTTTGGAAAAAATACGTATAATATTACTATCAAACTGAATTGTATAGAAAATGATTTGACTACACTTTTCAAAGAAGTTTTCAGACCCACTGAAACCTACGGAATTTTTTTCAGAGATAAAAATTTACGACTTCCTTTTATTCGATTTTGTAAAGAATCTTTCAACTACTCAGTTAAACTCTACATAAGTAATCTGTATTTATTAGATGTAGAACGAGAAGAAAATCAAAACGAAATAATCTCAGAATATCATGACAAAAATCATAACGGAATATCAGAAACTTTTAACCAACTCTCTAAGAAGTATTATTGGCCTAAAATGAAAAATAAAATTACCTCGTTCATAAATAAATGTGAGCTCTGTCTTCGTTCAAAATACGAGAGACAACCTTATAAACTAAAATTTTCAGGACCACTTCTGGCAAAACGACCTTTTGAAGTTATACACATAGACACATTCTCATTCCAAAACTCAAAATTTTTAACGATTATTGACTTATTTTCTAAATATGCCCAATCTTACGTAGTGAAGGATGGCACTGCCCTTACTATTCTGAATAAACTACGTCACTACTTTTCACATCATAACATACCTCAGAAAATCGTATGTGACGAAGGAAAAGAATTCCATAATAAAACCTTCATAGAATTTTGCAAATTGAATAAAATTGATTTACATTTCACAACAGTAAATAATCCAAGTTCTAATTCCCCAATTGAGAGATTTCACTCTACAATCTTGGAAAAATTAAGAATTTTAAAATTGAAGAACCCTAACGAAAACCCTTCAAATTTAATGATCTCAGCTACACTTATTTACAATCAATCAATTCATTCAGCCACCGGCTACTCACCATTCTATTTACTTTATGGTCCTTATGACAAACTGCCTGAATTCGACCTCAATATGACGGTTTACGAACAATACAACGAAAAAAGAAAACAAGAAATTTTACCTTTTTTCGATCAAGTTTACGAGAAAAATAAGGAAAAATCTCAAAAGAAATTAGATAAATTAAATGAAAACCGAAATGACCCTCCAAACTTGAAACAAAAAGAAGTTTTTGTAGAAAGAGGAAGACCTAGAAAAACTGATCCTCCTTTCGAAAAAATCATTGTTGAACAACAGCAACAAAATAAAATCAGCGGTTTAACCGAAAAATCTCGAGAAACTACCGCAAATATTAATAAAGTCAAGAAATTAAGGAAAAACGCTTTCTCTTTTCAGAATTCCAATAATGCTGATGCAGACCCAAACCAACCAGGCCCTTCAGGTCACCAAAATAATCAATAACGGATACTTCGAAGAAAACTTGCGTAATGCAAAAATTTTAGATCACTATCACAAATTTCTTTTCTTGATTGACATCTCTTATTTAAGAAACAGTTACAAACAGCTAAGAAACAGTTTTTATAAATTACATGAACATGATACTTTAAGTACATCCACTCATGAAATATGTCTTGAATTTCAAACAAATCTCAATCAAGTTGAACAAATTTTGAATAAATTTAGTGGCAACTACAAAGTTAAGAGAGGTTTGGTGAATTTCATTGGAAAAGGTATAAAATTTATCACTGGAAATTTAGACGATGATGACTTGAATACCATAAATGAAAATTTAGAACGACTTCATCAAAATACAGATAATGAAATTGAAAGAATTGATAAATTAACATCATTTGCCAATCACTTGTCTAAAAGATATTCAGAAGATGTGGCTTTGTTAAATGAAAATATTTTGAAGATTCAGTCATTATTTGACAAAATAAAATCTAATGAAGAATTCACGATTAGGACACAAAATCTTATATTTCAATCGAAAATAATACTCAACTATCTACTTATGATAGAAAGAACAATAAGTTTTGCAATATTTGAAATACCGAACCTTGAACTCTTCAAAGTTGAAAAACTCCATTCTATTGAACAATATCTTGAGAAAATTTATAAACCACAAGAGCTTTCATCAATTAATAATGCTCATCTTTACAAATTATTAGAATTTTCAAAAATATCTGTCATAGGAACAGACAAATCCTTAACATTCCTATTAAAAATCCCTATTCTTAAGCAATTCATTGCAAATTACTCCCAAGTGTACCCAGTACCCAATCATCAAGATATTGCGATAATACCACCAAAGAAGTATTTGATTAAGATCAAAAATGAGGAATATTGGACCGACGAAGCCTGCCGATCAATAAGCAACTCCTTAGTACTCTGTTTTCAAGCACCAACAAAAGAAGCCTGTACCCTGACAAAGCCTCAACTGTGCCAAACTTGTTTGTCAATAAACAACTTCAAGATTACCCACGTACTGAAAAACAAACAATTGTTGACCATCTTCAAGAAAACCCAAGAAGTAATAGAAGATTGTCATGGAATCATAATGAAGAAATCCATTCAAGGAGCCAATTTGCTCAGTTCCGACTGCAAAATCATAATTGAAAATTCTATATTCGACAACACAGTACCAATTTACAATATCACATTCAGAAACATTTCAAAAATTACATTGAAATTCAACCACAAAATCGAATTCCATTTGAAACATTTGAGAGAGCCAACCTCCATTATTCAAGAAGCTGAGAAACTCCGAGATGAACCCATGTATCTACATCCGGTCATTCACATGACACATTATGCCCTAAGTGGAATATTACTTTGTCTCATGGTTCTAGGAATAATTGCTATCTTGTTAAACAAAACGAGAATTCAAGAGCTCCTGTTCAGTCCCAGGAAAATCATCCACCTAGAGATGAGCAACGTTCAAGGCCTTGGTACTGATAACGAGGACGTTCCAGTCTAAGGGGGGAAGTGTTACGAGACCGTTTCCCACAAGAAGTACGGAATTTCATCGAAACCCGAAACCCAGGATTCCTGGAAGACGACACAAGGCGTGACCACCGATTGTGACTCTTTTCCGTTTTCATAATTCGAATAATAAATAGTCAGTTGATGTCTAGCGTTAGATAGATTCACTTGCTTGTTCTTTGTACAAATAAAAACGATATCCTCTCTATCGAGTTGTCCTTTAATTATTATTGGCAACCCTAAAAAGAAATAAGTTCTTTTTAAAAATAGACTTTTGGATACGTTATTCATAACTATATATATATATATATATATATATATATATATTGTATTGAGAATATAAGGGAAATCGACTGAAAGATTTTTGCTATGGCAAGGGTTTATCACCAGGCAATCGCCAAAAAATGTGGCCTAATACAAAAACTGAAAAAACCCTTCGAATACCTACCAGCCAGTATTCTAGAGAATAACAACTACAAGCTCTACTGGGATACATTCATCGACACCGATAGGCCCATAAAACATAATAGACCAGATATGGTGCTCTTTAACAACAAAGAAAGATCAGTCCAAATTCTAGACGTGACAATCCCGGCCGATGACAATCTATACAAGGCATACGTTGAAAAGACGACAAAATATCAGGATCTGGCCTTCGAGTTGAAAACCATACACAGCCTTAAAACAACAACAATAATGCCGCTGATAATCTCGACCAACGGGTTGGTCGAAAAACATCTGGTGGAGAATACCCTCAAATTAGGATTAGATGGGGACCTCATCAGCACAGCACAGAAGGAGGTCATACTCGCGAATGTGAGAACGGTCAGGAAATTTCTTACAACAATCTGACATGCCTTGGCAAAACAGTTTGCCCGGCACTAGGAACTGCCAACCCTTGAAGGTGATTAAAAAAAAAAAAGAAAAAAAATATATACAGGGTGATTCCGGAGGAGACCGTCAGATTTTAGGTGAAGTATACACTAGTTAAGGCAGTTTCGAAACAATGTTTGGTTTATGGCTGGGGGCCTTTAATGAGAGTCTACAGGGTGATTTGTCCGATTCGACCGATTTTTCTTTTATTCATAACTTTGGTGTGGCTTGATCAATCTTGATGAAATTTTCAGTGTAGAACAATATGATTGTCTTCTTTCAATAATTCCAACACTTTCTCAAAAATACAGGGTGGGAATTATGATAAGTTCAGATTAAGTTTGCAGGTTGAAAAAACACCCTGTACATTCCGTTTTCAAAAATTTTATACATGCTTCAGATTCTATCAAAAGTTTACATTACTGGAGCGTTTTTAATTTTTTTGGCACACATCCAGTTTTCCTAGAAGAATTTTTCAAGGATGAACAATATCGTTATTTCGCTCCAAGGCATTGAGAATATTCTGAACTGGAATGTAAACCGGTGTCGTCCAATGATACAAAGCTCTTCCTGAGTCCTAAAGTAGTTCTTTCAAATTCGAAATTCATATTTAATCACTCATATTCTGATGTATAAAATCATTTAATCCAGAAAATATCTTTATACCTACCTACTTAAACCAAAAAATCTACAACTTATACAGAATAAACATTCGAAACATATCATGAACGGCAAAACTAAGGATTAACACAAAATTTACATAGAATGTTCGAAATGATTTCCCCTTTTTTAAATACATATTCGAGACCTTTTTATTAAATTTCCAATTGACCATGGAGAATTTTCAATTTCATTAAAACTATTTTTCATACATTATCATACATCAATATTTTACATACCATAAGGCCATAAGTGAGTACATTTTTGAACGAAACTACTATGTTTTAGGAATATTCGCTTCATAGAAAACCGGAAGTGTGCCGAAAATCACCTAAATAATGACTCAATTTTATGTTAATCCATAATTTTGCCTTTCATATGTTTCGAATGTTTATTCTGTATATGTAGTAGTAGTATGTAGATTTTTTTGGTTCACGTACGTATAAAGAAATTTTTGAATTAAATGATTTTATACATCTGAATATGAGCGATCAAAAATGAATTTCTAATTTGGAAAATTTATTTTAGGACTCAGGAAGAGCTTTGTATTATTGGACGATACAGCTTTACCATCTAGTTCAGAATATTCTAAATGCCTTGGAGCGAAAAAACGATATTGTTCATCTTTGAAAAATTTTTCTAGGAAAAATGGACGTGTGCCAAAAAAAATAAGAACGCTCCAGTAATGTAAACTTATGGTAGAATCTGAAGCAAGTAGAAAATTTCTGAAAACGGAATGTACAGGGTGTTTTTTCAACCTGCATACTTAATCTGAACTTATCATAACTCCCACCCTGTATTTTTGAACAAGTGTTGGAATTATTGAAAGAAGATAATCATATTGTTTTACACTGAAAATTTCATCATGATTGATCAAGCCATACCAAAGTTATGAATAAAAGAAAAATCGGTCGAATCGGACAAATCACCCTGTAGACTCTCAATGGAGGCCCCGAACCATAAACCCAACATTGTACCGAAACTATATTGACTAGTGTATACTTCACCTAAAATCTGACGGTCTCCTCCGGAATCACCCTGTATATAGATATTTTTTTTCACACATCATGTGGCAATTTGCGGGGCCTGTCGGGTATTTTTTACCAAGACAAGTTCCGCTCCCTAGTGTGGAAAGAGGGTCTGTCGGATGATATTGACGGTTCCGAGTAGCACAGCCTTCTGCATCCAGGTAATAGCGTTAGAGGGCAATTGGAGCTTCTGTAGGTGTTGCACAGTTTTCTTTGGCACCAGTCCGTTGGCAGTTATAATCAGCGGGATTATATCCACTTTCTTCAGTTTCCACATGTCCCTTAGCTGTCTGGATAGCGCCTCATATTTCTCGATCTTCTCCTGGTATGCTTTCATTATGTTGTGGTCCAGAGGAACAGCAAAGTCTAATATTGTGGCTATATTCTCTTTTTTATTCCATAACACCATATCCGGTCTGTTATGTTCAGTTTCAATGTCAGTTGTTATTGTGAGATCCCAGTTGAACAATTTTTAGAAAATGGGGTTTTCCGATATCTGTTGCTGAAATTGTGCCTGCCGAGTTGTAGGTATAGATTTGTTGGCAGCACTACTTCTCAGCTTTTGAGATTCACTGGTAGGCAATTCATAAAAATCATCAGGTTGCTTGGAGTTCAGGTTTTCAACGGAAACATCAAAATTATGCTGACTGAAGAAGCTTTGCAGATCAGTTGCTGTGGTTTGCGGCTCCAGTTTGGTAACATGTATGTGAGTTAAGGGCTTCTTCGCAACAGCATGTAAACTAGTAGATTTTAGTGTTCCAACAATGGGTTTATGTTTTTTCTTGGGCGGAGATGGGTTTTCTGGAGCTGAAACTTTTCGGTTAGAGTTAGGAGCGGTTGGAACATTGAGATTTTTCGACTATTTCTATGTGGTAACGACGCACAGTGGTCCGAAACCCTGAAAAGCTGGCCAAAAGTCAAAAACGTTTTCGATTCGGGTGGAAGTCTGTATTTAGGGGTTTTCGGTGTCGCTGATTACGAATTTGAAGACAAAAAGGGGAAACACAAAATGGCGGATCCAAAATGGCGGAAGTTTTAACGAAAACGTACTCAATTCGGGTAAAGGTCTGTACTCGGGGGTTTTTGGAGGTCGCTAATTACGAATTCGAACTCGAAATGTAGAAAAAAATGGTGGATCCAATATGTCGGAAAATTTTTTCGGAATCGTATTCAATTCGGGTAAAAGTTTGTACTCAGGGGTTTTCCGGGACGCTGATTGAGAATTCGAAATCAAAATGTGAAAAAAATTTAAAAATAAAAAAATTTCCACAAATTTTAAAATCGCCATTTTTTTTATTTATGGGGTTGGAGGGTGTGTCGGGTGGTGTCGTCGGACCACTGTGCGACGGTCCACTCAGAAGGTTTTTCTGCATTCAGAATTGAACGCACATTAGACACTCCCGCAGTTTTCCGTATTAATTCATTGTCAGAAGGACAGATGTAGGATCCCGGGTTAGCGGCAGCGGTGATTCAGCGTGAGCGTCCGGGGCATCAGGTTATCAGAATTATTGGTGAGTTTAATTATTTTTTTACTTTGGGATGTTATCATTTTATTCAGATTTTCGATCTCCTCAAGGAAGAATAGTGGAATTTCATTCTTCATCATGATGAATTCATCTCTAGTTAGTGAATACGTATCAGTTTGCGTACCACCATTCAAGACTTCTGGAACAGTAGGTTCGGATCGACGGCAAACTTCACAAAACCACTTGCTCGCATCAATTTCACGAAATCTGTTGAATTGAGAGGCATTATTTGACTTTTTTTACTTGAGCATTGGGTGCAAGAAATTCCTCGACCGCGATACATGACTGTCGACTGTCTAATGTCTAGTTTCTCATTTTTTTTTGTGTAAATTGTGTAGAAACCGAATTGTTATCGAAGTGGACAATGGAAGAGTTCAGGAACGTTTGCCAACCTGTAAATAATAGAAAAAGCACTCTCAATGGAAACGAATTTTTTAAAATTATATTTGTGCCTTTCGATTGCTTTCATCATTTTATTATACAATCCTCGGAATGTTCCCGGCTTTCAAATCCAAGTGATATTAAAGATAATTTATATTGAATTTTCAAGGTGAGTTTTGGCATTAGGCGTTTTTTCGAGCTTTGTGCATTATATATATGGTTTCATCCAGAGACTAATGATTTATTTATTATATTAGACTATGGTTTCATCTAAGATGTCTAAAACACTGGTGTGTGCACTTGTCACTTTTTGCAAGCATCAACATTTCAGAAAATCGGGGATATGGGATCAGTTTCGTGGCGGCGCCACTAAGATGTCTAAAACACTGGTGTTTGCACTTGTCACTTTTTGCAAGCATCAACATTTCAGAAAATCGGGGATATGGGATCAGTTTCGTGGCGGCGCCACCATGTCATTTCTATCCTTGTTCTACCAAAGGAAGTCCAATGACCTCTCGTTTTATTTTGTTTTGCGTTGATATATCGAATATCGATCAACGAGTTCAAAATATGAACTGGCGCATTTTGTCAGCTGTTAAGGATTATTTGTTATTTACACTTTAATTTCCTTTGTAAAAAAAAATCTGTCAATATTTTCAACACTATCGAATAAGGGTTCGAAGGAGTATTTACTATTTTTCTTCAAGATAATTTCCGTTTGACAAATTGAATTCGTGAGGGGGATAATTCAATATGATATTAATAAAGCACAGTTGATTGGTCAAATATCCAATATATTCAGTTGACGGAAAGGGAATTTTCACTATATCTACTCGGGAAGAATATTTTAAGTAACAGACTCGAAAAGATTTATTTCTGATTCTCAATACATGCTCACAATTCACATTACGTATTTCCAATACAGTTTCTTTGAAACATTGCTGAAGTTTCCGTAAAACTTAGCTATATCGGTCCCGAATATTCGTTCATCTCATTTGGTTCTGCTTCAAATTTCAACAACACCGGATTCTTAGCTGTAGTTCTTGATTGTCCATACAGAAAATTGAACGACATGTTGAATAAATGAATGTTCTACATCCCTTTCTCGAAAGTAAAATATTTTCACACACACGAATAATCGCTTATAAATACAACATATTCGTAAGTTGTAGGAAAGCATTCAAATTATTTCAAAATATCAATTGACAATGCTCTGTCAAATTACCAACAGCGCTACCTACAGTGGGAAAAACTAAACTGATCCCATATCCCCACGAAATTAAAAACAAAATCGAATCAGTGAATACACCAGAGTTTTAGACATCTTAGGCGCCACCATGTCATTTGCTTCGTTCCATCCTTGTTCTACCAAAGGAAGTCCAATGATACTCTCTCGTTTTATTTTGTTTAGCGTTGATATCATTTTCTCAGCTGTTAAGGAATATTTGTGATTTACAGTTTTTCGTTGTAAAAACAAATCTGTCAATATTTCAACACTACTGAATAAGGGTTCGAAGGAGGATTTACTGTCCTTCTTCAAGATAATTTCCGTTTGACAACTTGAATTCGTGAGGGGGTAATTCAATATGATTTTAATAAAACACAGTTGATTGGTCAAATATCCAATATATTCAGATGACAGAAAGGGAATTTTCACTATATCTACTCAGGAAGAATATTTGAAGTAACAGACTCGAATAGATTTATGTATTTCTGATTTTCAATACATGCTCACAATTCACATTACGTATTTCCAATACAGTTTCTTTGAAATATTGCTGAAGCTTCCATAAAACTTAGCTATATCGGTCCCGAATGTTCATTCATCTGATTTAGTTCTGCTTCAAATTCCAACAACACCGAATTCTTAGGTGTAGTTCTTGATTGTCCATACAGAAAACTGAACTTACTGAACGACATGTTGAATGATTGAATATTCTACACCTCTTTCTCGAAACTTATACATTTTCACATACCAATAATCGCTTATAAATACACATATTCGTACGTCGTAGGAAAGTATTCAAGTTATTTCCAAATATCAAATGACAAGGCTCTGTCAAATTCTAAACAGCGCTACCTACAGTGGAAAGAACGAAATTGATCCCATATCCCCACGAAATTAAAAACAAAATCGAATCAGTGAATACACCAGAGTTTTAGACATCTTAGTTTCATCACAACTACTAATGTGTGTTCTGTGATAGTGTCAAAGCTTCATATCCCTTCTGTGCGCAGTTCAATATTCAAAATACCTACCTTCCTTCTGAATTCATTATTTCTTGAAATTCTTTTGCTATTTGCTGTGTTTGAACGTTGATTTCTTTGTTCTGTTGTTGTGTTTTGTGTTTACGTTCATAAGTTGAACTTGAAATTAGAATTTTTATGACAAAACAGTCATGACTACTTTGCAACCAAATAATGTACCTGGAGCAATCCTTAAAGGTATTCCTATTGAGGATCACTCTGTTTTGGAACTCCAAGAATGGTTGGAGTGTAGAGGGTACAAAAAAAATTGGTAGCAAGGAACAACTTATACTTAGGTTAGTATGTGATTTTGGAAGACGGCATTCTGCTGATAGAACTGCACAGTGTGTTTGAGACCTTTAATTAATGTATAAGAATAAGTTTTAGAGGAAGAAGAAGAAGAAGATAGAATTGCACCACATACTTTATTAGATTTCGAGGATTTTTCACAACTTTTGAGTCTTTGTGTTAATAATAGTTATTTTACTTTTAATGGTAGATATTATATGCAGAATTTCGGCTTGGGAATGGGTAATTGCCTTACTTCAATAGTAGCAGATATAGTTATGATGAAGACTCATCCCTAAGGATGGTACCATTTTTCAAAAGATACATCGACGATATCTGCACGTCTGTACCTTATGATAAGAAAGAAGAAGTATCAAAAATTTTCAACAGCATACACCCGCGTATAAAGTTCACCATCGAAGTCGAAACACAAAATTATACCCTGCCATTCCTAGATGTCCTTTTGATTAGAACAGGTAATAAAATCAAAACTGATTGGTACCAGAAACCTTCTTTTTCGGGAAGAGTTTTGAACTTTAACTCGAAACACCAATTCACACATAAAATCAATGTTATTAATAATAATCTAAAACACAGAGCCTTGAAACTGTCTGATGAGGAATTTCATGAACTCAATTTGGAGAAAATAAAATCTATTTTGAAAAAAAAAACGATTATTCAAAAACATTTGTTGAAAAAGTGTTGAATAAGAACATTGCTGGTGATAATCCTAACATTAATATATCTGTAATTAACCAAAGAAAAAAATTTTTCAAACTGACTTATATCGAAAACTTATCAGAAAATATCAGTGATATATTTTCTAGAATGAATTTAGAAATAGCTTTCAAATCAAATAATACCATCCAAAGATTTTTCACAAAGTTTAAAAGTAGAACCCAAAAAGAATTGTTAAGTCATGTTATTTATAAAATTTTCTGCAACGATTGCCAATCAACCTACATTGGACAGACAGGTAGATACATAAAAGATCGAATAAACTAACACAAAAGAGATTCTCAGAACAAACTTAATCCTTTGAAATTGAAAAAAGATACTAATACATCATTGGCCGATCATGTTTACAAAAAATCCTCATTCTTTTAATTTCGATCTGAATTCAATTGAAATTTTAGGTATTGAAACAAATTTAAAAAAACGTTCATTACATGAAATGATTTACATTAAACAAGTTAGTCGATCTATAAACAAAAGAACAGATATTGATAATTCAAATTCGGCCTATTTCTATTTAATAAATAAAATAAATGGTTTAATTTGTCGTCTAATTTTTGGTTTTCCCGAAGGAGTTGTTTCCTCTTCTCGTTTTCTCTTTATTGATCTCAGTGTTACATGTGTGTTGTGGAGAATGTTTGTTCAGTAATGATTGTTCTTCCGATGCGTCAATGTCAGTTTCCATTTCGCAATCAATTATCGTATGACAATAAAACTGTTGAAATTATATGTAAATTTAAGTTGAATGATACTTCTACTAAGTGAAAGTCTCATGTTCTATGTTTTATATTTTGTCAAGAGAGAATGTATTTTTATATTTTGAAAAGTGTGTATGTGTCGAGTTAGTCAAAAAAAAAGGAATATAATAAAGTCAGACTTGTTGAACAGAAGTTCTTTATTTACCAAAATAGAAGACTTTAACAGGTTATGGGCCCAGAATACGCAGTTTAATCGGTAAAAAGACTGTTCAAGAGAATTGTGTGGAGTGACGCCATCTTAGCATTATGGAGCTGGCAAAACACATAAAACCCCTTTCTATCGAGGGGGATTGGCCAATTTGGAAACATAAATTACGCGACATGTTGGATTATCACGAAGGAGCCTTAGATGTAATTGATGGCATGATGGCAAGTTGGTGAAACCTGAACCCTTAAGAAATGACGCTTCGGAAAGTAATATCAAGAAACACAGGCAGGCCAGTGAGTTATTTCGTAAAGCAAATAGCTACGCAAATTCAATGATTTCGAGTTCAGTGACTGATGCGGTTTACCAGAAAATAATGGATAAGCAAACAGCGTGTGAAGCATGGGAAGCATTGAAGTTAAATTTTGAAGCATCTAAAGATCCACTTTTCAAACTGTGCACGGATTTTTTCGCATTCAGTTGCGTTATTGGAGAGGATGTCTCAACACACATCGCAAAATTAAGAAATTTATGGAATTAATTCAACAATGGTTTGAAAGCAAAGAATGAAAATATTTTACCAGACTTAATTCTTGTGTGTGAAGTTTTGAAAATCTTGCCTGACGAATTTGAGAACTTCAAGTCAAGTTGGATGTTGTTGTCGAAAAACGAAGAGAGAACTTTCGACGAGTTAGTAACTCAACTGTGCATGTATGAAAGAAATTTCAGAAAGACCACAGACAGTGGAACTGGAGAAGCATTGTTTGCTAAAATCGATAAAACGAAGAAGTATCAAGGGTTCAAGACGTCGAAAGCAAATGACACATCCAACTACTTCAAAAAGAAGGGACATTGGGTAAATACGTGTAAAACGTGGATTGCTGATGGAAGACCATCGCGGACTAAGGACTCTCCACAGAGCAATACTCTGCGACACGTAAGAGAGATACTGAAGAGAGAGTTAGGTATTACTGTTGAGATGGTAAGAGATATTTGTGAACCCTGTATTTTTGGTAAAGCACATCGTTTACCTTTTGGCACTAGAATAAAAGCAACGAAACCTGAGGAACTGTTTTCCACTGATGTAGGATTTTGCGAATCTCTTAACAAAAAAAGGTTTCTAGTTGTATTCAAGGATAGTTATACGAAGTTTCGTTATGGTTTTGTAATTAAGCAGAAATCAGATGTTAAGATTGTGTTGAAACAGTTTTTAGCTCACGCAAAAACACTTAGACACAAAATCCAAGAGATACTCAGTGACAATGGAGGAGAATTCGATTGTGAAAATGTCAAGGGGATTCTGGCTGAAAATGGAATCGTGCAGAGATTGACAGCACAATACACAAAATGGAGGCAGTGAGCGCGAAAATAGAACAATTGTTGAAATGGCAAGGACTTTCAAGTACTCGAATATTGAAGTAGAATTTCCAGATTCAATATGGACAGAGCTTGTGATGTCAGCTATTTATATACTGAATAGAACAGGAAAATCGTCACAAGACGGATTCACCCCGTTTGAGTTATGGTTCAAGAAGAAACCAAGAATTAAACATCTGCGTGTAATTGGTTCATCTTGCTACGTTCACATACCAGCTGAAAAAAGGAAGAAAATGGACAAAAAGGCAGAAAAAGGATATCTTGTAGGATATGACGGAGATGAGCGTTATAGAGTCTCAATTCCAAGAGAGACTTGAAGAATTTGAAGAGCTAGTCAAGCTACCGTTGGAAGATAAAATTCAGGACCAGTTTGAAGAGAAAGAAAATAATTGGGAAGTACATTCTGAGGAAGAAGACGATGATGGACTCCTAGGAGAAAGAAACTTGAGGGATCGGGCCTCTTTGCAAAAACCAAGACATCTTGAAGATTACACAAAGTTGATAGAGGAGTTCGCAAACCAAGTTACTGATCCGGAGACCTATGAAGATGCCTTGCATAGCGACGATTCAGCAGAGTGGAAGAAAGCCATGGATCGTGAAATGTCCTCCCTGAAAGAGAATCAGACCTGGATTTTAACAGAACTACCATCAGGTGCGAAGGCCATTCCATGCAAGTGGGTATTCCGATTGAAGAGGAATCCTGACGGCAGTATAATCAAGTACAAAGGTAGATTGGTCGTCAAGGGGTTCAGCCAACGTCATGGAATTGACTACAGCGAAACTTTTAGTCCTGTGGCAAAGATGAGTACAATTCGTTCAATTCTTAGCATTGCAGCTAGTGAGAAGATGAATTTGAAACAATTTGACGTATCAACAGCAATTCTTTGTGGAGTGCTAGAAGAAACAGTATACATGAGACAACCACAAGGGTATGAGGACGGAACCAACAAGGTATGCCAACTGAAGAAAAGTCTCTACGGCCTCAAGCAAGCACCTAGATGTTGGAATAAACGTCTTGGAGGTTTTCTAGAACGACATGAATTTAAGGCCAGTGATGCTGACCCATGTTTATATATTAGAATAAGGGATGGGAGAAAGCTCATCCTCGTGATTTATGTGGACGATGGTATTCTTGCTCTAACAGACTCACGAGATTTGGACATTTCTATTGGAGAGTTGGAATCAGAGTTTAAAATTATCAAAGAATGCTGATTATTTTTTAGGGCTTGAAATTGAACAAACGGAGAAGTTCATTGAAATAACACAGAAAACCTATGCAAAGAATATTCTAAAACGGTTCAATTTTTCAGGGTGTAAGGCAGTTTCGACTCGAATACTCAAGAACAAAGAATCTTTAATTTCAGGGAAAGCTGAGAAAGAAATACAATTTCCCTACCGACAATCAGTTGGAGCCCTAATTTATCTGATACTTGGAACGAGACCAGATTTGACGTACAGTGTAGGGTTTATTTCGAGAACACTTGAAAATCCAACTCAAGAAGACGTAACCCGAGTCAAAAGAGTTTTTCGATACATTGCAGGGACCTTAGATCTAGGAATAGTCTATCAGAGCAATCCAGAAAAAAGTTTTTTAAATGTTTACAGTGGTGCAGATTTCTGAGGGTGCAGGACAACGGTTCGTTTAACCTCAGGAGTCCTCGTTAGATGCTCTGGTGGAGCGATTTCCACTTGGAAAGAAACTGTAAGTTATATATTTTCATGGACGTCACTACATACAATATATAACTGTAAGTTATATATTGTATGGATCACTCCATACAACATCTCAAAAACTAGCGATCATCAAGTTGATTAAGCACAAAATTTTAACCTTGTCGCATGTGTCATTTCATGAAAAAAATTTCATTGAACAGGCTAATGTTCTATTCCAGAACGGGTATCCGAAGACCCTTGTTAATAGGATTTTTCATGTTGCTGATCGCCGAACTCAGCCAAGTGTTAGTGTTGGCGCAGATAATGGAGATGAAAAATATTTTAAACTGATTTATGTCCCACAATTAAGCCAAAGAATGGTTAATGTCATGCGCACAACATCTTCTACCATTGTCAGTTATTATAAAAAGACCGTAAAATGCCTATTTTCTCGACTGAAAGATGATGATCCTGATTTCAGGAAGTCGGGTATTGTATATAAGGTGGACTGTGAAGATTGTGATGGATCATATATCGGACAGACGGGTCAGTATTTCGGCAAGAGACTAAAACAACACCAGTCGGACTGTAGAAAACAATCAGAGTCGACCGCTCTTGCTATGCATGTCAAAAATGAGGGACATAATTTTGCTTTTGAAGGCGCTAAAATTTTGACCAGGGAGGATAATTGGTTCAAGAGAAATTTCAAGGAAATGCAGTTCATTAAGAAACACCCTTTTTCTGTTAACGCGCGAACCGATATTGGTTCATTAAACATCGCATATTCGAAACTCATCAATGAAATCCAAATCTAGTCTAGTTTTTCTATACACATGTTAATTCCGTCTGGCTCCCTTATATTCTCATTTCCATTTATGAACCCGATATTGATATACGTCAAAAAGATTGTTATCCCCCAGAGATGTTTTTTGTAGTATTTATTGACAACCACGATTTTGAACAATGTTTCAAAGGAATAAATTCATTTATCTAATATTCATAGGTTAGCTGGTTTAACTCATTTTTAAAATGTCTGAATGTTTGTTTGTGATGAATTGTTAGTTTTAATTGTAGTGTTTAAGTATTAAGTAAGTAAGAGTGAAAAATACAAAAATGTGTAAATGTTGTACAAGTATTCATGTTGATTACTTCCTATCCAGAGGATTTTTATCGTGTTTATGTGACTGTCATATTTTTCAGCCTGAGGAAGAGACTAAAAGTCTCGAAACGTAGCTATTTGAATAAATTGTACATAAACTGAGGTTCCTGGTGACTGATATACCCTTTCACAGTAAGTTCTTAATTGATAACCAGTTTCTCAGATTTCCTCTACTTTCTACTAAATTAGGTGCTCTTCCGGTTAACTTGCCAATGATGGCTCGAAGCAGAAATTCATTTTGTGGGAAAATCCTGGAAAATTGCCAAAACTTATCTGCCTTCACAGATTTTTTATAGAAGTCCCAGTTGAGTAATTTTTTCTTGATGAAGAAAAATGGGAAAATCTACTTAAGAGATAAACATCCTTACTTATATCAGATTATTGGTTCTTTGATGATACTTGAATCTGAGGACTGTCATCTTGTTGTTTGGTCACGGACAAGTTTACTCGTGATACCAATATATAAACAGAATCATGTAGATATAGTAGAAGAACTAAGAAATAAACCATTTCATTTCTATTAACGAATTCCTCCATTAGTGTGAACAGTATTTAGAAGAGGTAAAGAAAACACACTATTCAAGTCTTATAAAACACTCTTGGCGATCGATTTCGGCATCTATGCCATCATCAGGCCAGATGATTAAATATTCCACTAATCAACTTATTTAGGAATTTGGAAACCTTATGAGTGGGCGAGCCTATTGCCGAGGTGATGGGTCTGATACTTTTTTCGGGCTTGTGTAGTTTTATTAAGCTATAAAGTTTAGGTGGTTGTGGATTTCTTTCTTTAACACTGAATATTGTCTCCCCAAATTTATGCAAGGTTGGGAGTGAAGTTTTCATGATGTTATTAAATTTGTTTGAAAATTTTATCAAGGGGTTATTTTTAAGGGTGTGACTAGAGTCCCGACTCGGGACTCGTGTCCAGTCCCGAGTGACGTCATTAAATTGGGGACTAATATTCGGTCCCGAATTCAACGATGCACTGCACTGGTGCTTTGAAATTATTAGGCAGTGATAGGCGTAGCGAAAAACTCAATTTTCAGTACAAATCATAAGCCTATACCCAGTCAAATAGAAAACAATGATTCATATTTCAATCGTGCATGTAGATGAGTTGATAAAGTATATTTTATTTTCAAATAATCACATTTATAAAGGGAAAAAAGAGCAATCTTGAAATGAAACAACTAAGGTGGACATTTCAAACAGAACCACTACCTTTACCTTTTAGGCTGAATTTTCATACACTTCAAATAAAAATACATTTCATTGAGGTGTCGCAGCATTGTATCGTTATTTCGTATAAAATATCATACATTTCGCAAATATATTTGGCAGCTTCCTTTCTTGATCAAATTTTTTCAGTCAAGAATGGCCGTAAGGAAGAGATTCACTTATGAATCAAAAATTATGTCTGGCAATTTCTCTGGATCAATTCACACCAAGCAATTCTCAACTTTCTCACCAGTTGGAATTGCATACTTTGCTGCTCCTTCCATTCTCAAATTCCAAGATATCATTTCCTCCTCTCTTTTCAATCTTGATTTAAAAAAACCAACACTATTTTTTGATACGGAATCACGCCCTGAATTATGTCTTAACTATTCATAAATAATATTATACGATTCGCGAACATAACCTCAATACCTTTTTACAATGTCGGGACGGGATAAGGATCCCGAGTGAGGCGAAGAGACTTGTTTGGTAATTGAGTCATTTGATTTCGTAAGTCGGGACTGGACACAGATCCCGAGTCGGGACTCTAGTCACAGCCTATTTTTAATCTCTAAAATATTATTGTCATTGAAAAAAGTAAGAGTTTTCTCTATATATAGATTTTTCTTTAGAATAACCAATCCAGCGTTTTTATCGGCTTTTGTTATTATTATCATTAATTGATACCTTTTCGCGTATATTTTTCGTATTTTCATGTACTTTTTTATTAATGTCAATTTGTTCTCGGTCACTCACCTTAACCCGTTTTTCTCTGAAACATTTTAAAGTACGAAGAACTCCGTCAGCTACAGTGTCGAAGTTTGAATTTCTCCTAATTTGCAGCTCAATATCAATAGCCCTCTCATGGATGTCGAATGATTTAGGGATTGGAGCAAATTTTTTGCGTATGGGCTGGAACTGAAGAAGAATTAAGAGTTTTCTTCAACACGTTAAATGTAAAATTTAAAATTAAATTCACTATAGAGAAAGCGCAAAATAATTCATTGAATTTCTTGGATCTGAAAGTTACTCTAACAGAACATAATACTTTCACATACGATATTTTATGTAAATCAACTCAGACAGTCGTTATCATCCCTTACAGATGAATGTTCCACTGTCCAAAAAAGAATTTGACAGAGCATTAATGACAATATTTAAGATCGCTGAATCTAATGACTTTCCCAGATGTTATGTTGAAAATATTTTGAGATCTATAAAGAAGAAAATGCTCCTCAAAAAGATTTACCCCCACATTTGTATCAGACAAAATTATTATACATTTCCATACCATTTTTCAGAGAATTTAATGATGGACTGAGCTCCACTCTGAAAAAACATGTTTATCTAATTGTCAACAAACGACATCCAACCTTAGAGAACATCTTAGTTAATAACAAACCTAAACTTAGTAATGAATATCGTAGTGGTATATACAAAATAACATGTAAAGATTGTCCAGCCTTTTATATAGGCATGACAACTCGTGCTGCCAAAATAAGATTTAATGAACATATAAAAAACAGGCCTAAATCAGCTTTGGGGAGCCATTTAATTGAATGTAAACATGGAACCACAATAAAAACTCTGCCACTGATACGAAAAGAAAACAACTATAATAAATTGTTACTCCTCGAACAATAAGAGATCCTCAAAAACAAGGATAATACTCACCATCTGAATGACATTTCAGATTTTACTGGAAGGAATATATTTAAATGCTTATAAGAAACAGTTTCAACATAAGAAAAATTTACACCATATTCTATGTTAATGATTTGACCATGCTCTGTGATGGTATGACTAATATGTCTGAAACTCTGATGTATTCACTGTTTCGATTTTGTTTTTAATTTCGTGGGGATATGGGATCAGTTTCGTTTTTTCCACAGTAGGTAGCGCTGTTTAGAATTTGACAGAGCATTGTCATTTGATATTTGAAAATAATTTCCTACGACGTACGAATATGTTGTACAAAGATTATAGAGTAGAAAGATGGGAAACGAGGCGACTAAAGCGATTTGAGCGCCATCTATGTGCCAAGCGTGTTTTTAAGACGTCTGGTTAAAATATTAATTTGAGTGCCATTTGCAGAAATATATGAAATTTTTTAAGATTTCAGACGTCAATTTTGATCAAAGAGGTTTTGAATGTTTCGATTCTCATTCCGCTTTTTGTTTATCTAGCGCGTTCTAGTTGCTTATTTTTGAATTTTTTTGTCTTATTTCTTGGTGAAAACATCAAAATATTGTTCGAAAATTATTGAATGGTGAAGAACGTTGGATCAAATAACAAAATGTATTTTACGTGATTAAGTTTTTCACTCAACAGAGGAAAATGGAAGCGTACCTAAGTATTGAAAGTCGTAACATGAGAATTGGTCATTCATTGATTCTAATTTTCAGTGCTCCGAAGTGGATAAAATTCTCAGGGCTTGAAGACAATTACTTCAGCGAACACTACTAACTACACCATGTGCAATGAAAATTTTACTGCAGATCAATTGAGAACTGTTCATCGATGTAAATTGTTGTATGCAGAGAAGATCCTTTGCATGAACGGCCTATTAAGGGGAAATTATGATCTGTATAGGTCCATTCAATGATTCTCAATTGCTACTCTTTCAATATATTCAGAAATGCAGAGGTTGTATGAATTTCCATTTAGGAACCGAGTGACTGTCAAATTGTTGTTTAGAAAGTTAAAGTTTTATGAAACATGCTGTGAGTGTTTTGTTCATTCATTAATCAATTCGTATATTGTGTCATGAAGAGACCATATCATAAGGAAATCATAAAAAAGCACCAAGAAACTATACTGACATACAGGTCTTGCATATGTCTGTAAGCTTTTTTTTTAAGTGTGGTTCTGAAAATTCTTCAAATAATACCTACATATGTAAAGTAACTGGAATATGTATGCTATGATGGTATATTGAATATTGGTTCATATTAATTTCTGATATTATATATGTATACTCATGTATATTCATTAATTCAGAACAACCTATTGTACAGAAACAACACCTTCGTTTAGCAGATCACCATACACTTTAGTGTCCAAGTTAAAGCTTCATTTATTGCCCACAATTTCAATTTTGGAAAATTTTTTATAAAATGCTGTAATGAAATCCAGTTTTCTGAGGAAAATTGGAGTTCATTTTAGTGCATTTCTTTCGTTTTAAATTTCCGTCTTTGAAAATATTTTAATTCTCGAATATTCAGTACGTTCATTGCGATAGGCAGAGTAAATGTAAAAAACCGTTTATCTGTGTTCCACGTTGTTTTTCTCACATGCCGCTGAAAATTTCGACGTTTTTCTGATGTTGATATGCGATAAACCGGAGCTGACGACGTTTTTCATTCTTGTCGCATTCTGGAATTCTCAGATTTTTACCGTGAGAGGGGATTTGCCTATAAAAGCAAATTTTTCCCCGCGACGGTCACTTACCTTTTAACTTTGCTCGGTTACTTCAGTATTTCGACTTTCGATTTTTCGCTCTTAGATTTCAGTTTTAACGTGGTGACTTCTGCTTTAGATTCAGTTCTCTTACTTCAGCTAGTTTTCCGTATTTTCTGAATTTCGCCATTTCAGAAGTATTTTTTTTTTGTGTTGCATCAGTGCTATTAAGAATTAAATTTTTTAGTTTTCTTTTCTTTCCTTTGAGTTTCCGCGAGTGCTTGAAACAAAGGAGGTAGGTCCCCGTCTGTACCGTTCAGTTTCTTTGTTAGACCTACACCGTTACTTCTTTAACTTTGACACTGCTGTACTGTATCGTTTTCTGTTGTATTTTATCGTTCTTTACCCTGTTTGGCGAGTCTGACTTTTCCCTTCGCTATCAGTCATGGTGCGCAAGCCCTTGGGGTACTGAAGGGAAAGTCCCGTCAACCCCCTGTCCGCGTTCCGCGTCATAAGTGTTGAATCCGAAATCTCTTCTTTTCTGTCATTCATGGCGCGTTATAGCCCTTGGGGCAGAGAATAAGAGATACCGCTCGTAGTCAGTGAAATCCCGTAGTTGCTCTAAAAATAGACCTTTTCTTCGCTATCAGTCATGGTGCGTTATAGCCCTTGGGGTAGCGGATAAAAGTCTCGAACAGATCCGCCCTGGTTGTGTTTCATTTCCGGAAAAATACAACTACATCCCGATACCGTATAGCAAGTCTTTAGTATTCGTTCCCACAGTTCTGGTTGGCGCATTTTTATTGAACCTTTAATTTTTCACTACACCCGGTATAAATTTCATAAAGTGCTCGTGACCGTATAGGATTTTCCGAATGTATGTTCGCTTATAGAATCACTCATATTTCATACCTACACATATCTCACTTGTACATATAATTAGTTTCCGAAGGTGTGAATAAACTTTTACATAATTCGTTTTCGACTTCTTCGTTGTCGCTACCACCCTAGATAACAGCGAGCTCTGTCTTCGGCTAGCAGCTACTCTGGTAGGTTTGCTATTCTTCCTATTGAAAAGAATAGCTGGCGCTCGAGATTAGGTTTCTCCGAGTAACCACGTTACAAAAAATGGCGCCCGAGCAGGGACTGTGCAAAATCTAGTAGGAAACAACAGAGGTGAGAAACATTAACCGGACAGTGAGTGAATTCCCGAAACAGTGAGTAAAACCTCAGAACAGTGAGTAACTATTTCTTGAACGGAAAACTGTGAAAAATAAACTTGATCTGTGTTTTAGTCCCTGCCACCTGTATTGAACTGTTATACTGTGAATTGAATTGGACTATATTTTGAAAATTTTCCCATTGTTGAAACCCATTGAAAATAATTTGTGATTATTCTTTTTGCCGATTACTTTATTGAGTTGTTGAAAACTGAACTGTTATTGCGCCGTTATATCAGTGAAAATTATTTCCGATTTCTTATTATTTCTGATTTATTGAATTGAACTGTTTTAATTTCGTATTGAAGGTGAGTGAATTTCCGAACATTGAAAATTAATTGTCGCAATTGGTAAAATTTAATAGGTTTGATTTACCTAACGGTTTAATAGTGAATCACCTATTACCCTGTTGATAACTTGTCTACCTGCTTTTATTTTCTTTTGACCTGTACTGTTGAAACTTACCAATTATTTCTGATTTTTCTGAAAACTGAAATTCGATTACTATGATTTATTTTCTGGATATTGAACTCGAAAACCTGTTTGGAATCTAACCTATGCGTTCTGGTGCGATTCGAATTTCGGGTTATTTTCCGGACTATACGAAACGACTTGCGAGTGTGTGTGGTATTTCGCGAATATTTTCGGACTTTAGTGGGACTGATCGACAATTGTTTTCGAGTAACCTTGGACTTGTAAAATTTTTAGTGTGATACATCGGGACTTAGATTGCTTTTGGTGCGCCGGGACTTAGACTTTTTTTTCTGATACACCGATACCCACTTCGAATTTAAGTGAATAGGTTAGCGAACGATTAACTTAACGGTTCGGACTTGGAACTTAAACGGATTGTGAAAGATTTACCGAGTGTGAAATATTGGTGCATTCTGGATCGGACTTAGGTGAATATAATATGTCGAACATGGATGTGAACCGGTTACTCAGTGATGAACTTACATACGAATTACAACTGAGGGGACAATCGATACCGGGTACTGTGATGACTAAACGGAGTCTGTTACGACAAGTACTTCAGTCTAATGAACCTCTACTACCCCCAACATCATTGAATCCCGCCTCGGAGATTGAGATTTGCCAAAATAAACTCACCTATTTGGTGGAATCCCTTCAGAATTTAAATCATGAGAATGCGGCTAACGAATTTTCGCGAATTTACACCAGATTAATACACATTCAAGGAAGGCTGGACTTTATTGTCACTGCAGACACAACACAGTTACAACTAGTTGGACAAATGAAGGCAACTACAGCTAAGGCATTGGAAACACTAGAAGAGCTACGTAAGAGGAGCAATCGTGAACAGCCGCAGCCATCTAACCGACATCAGAAGTCTCTTTTAGATATGGAGGTGCCCAGTTCACCTGGAGCGTCGCCCAGTTCACCTGGAGAGGATGTCAAGGGTTGGGACATCACTGATCGACTTGGAAGATGGTGTTGATCCTCCTGTAGCAATGGATGTCTCACGTACTGGTACACCTGTAAGGAATCCAACATTAGAACAGGTCATGAATGAGACAAGACAGACATGTACAGCATTACTGCGGCAGTTACCAGCGATACCTCTCTCAGTCACAGGGCTGTGGGCCAACAACACCTGAGGGTCCAACACAGGGTAGATGGATTAATTCTACACGAAGGGTGTCTTTCCCACACTTACCTGCACCTTGGATAAATTCTGACCGGCCAGTTATCACAACACATTTCCTTTGATGGCACTGGAAGTGTGACCGGATTTCTTGAAGAAGTGGAGGGGCTGGCTGAATCCCGTAGAGTATCCCTGGAACAAGTTTTTGAATCAGTTTACGAATTACTACGAAAGGATGCAAGGGATTGGTTTATTCCCAGGAGAGGTACTTTCGAGGACTGGGAAGATTTCAACAACCAACTGAAAGAAGCGTTTCTGCCTGTCAACTACGAGGAGAATCTGTTGGAGGAAATAAAGAGACGAACACAAGGACCTGAAGAAAAGCTGCTTCTGTATGTTACCCGGATGCAGAACTTATTCCAGAAACTCACCTATACAAAACCATCCGAAGTGGAGCAGATCCGGCTTATCCGACAGAGGTTGATCCCGCCCTTACAACAAGCCTTGGCCTTCCAGGAGACCAAGACTTATGATGAACTTCTCCGTAAGGGAAAGGTTTTTGAACTGGTCCAGTGGCAGATGAGCCAGTACACCCGGCCACCCTCAAAACCAGGTTTCGTGGAGGAACCTCACCTAACGTACACTCCCCGTCAGCTGAACCGATATCAGGCAAGTTTTTCTGTGGATACCGGAGAACAGGTTCACCAAACAACTGGTCACAGGGAATCAGTCCCACCGACACCAGCCAACCAGACACGACTTTCTCCGCCGAGGGAAAGCCGTCCAAAGCCACCCAGATCCAGAGAGTCAATAGTCCAGCAACAGGAATCACACCGTCCAACTTCTGGAGACAGGTCCGAAGGTCGATCCGGAACTTCAACACCGCCACCCCGCCGTCGAGCCGAAAGTAGCCACGCTGACCGGATCCAATCATCATCAGGGAGGAGAGTGTCCTTCCAGACACAATGTTTCCGATGTGGTGGATATGGCCACATGCTTCGAGAATGTCACAGGCCACCGAAAATTTTCTGTTCTCGATGCCAGAGGGAGAACATTCTCTCAAGAGACTGCCCGTGTTCGGAAAACTGAAGGGGAGATTGGAGACGGAGTCGACCACATCTCCCGGAATCTTGACTCCACTGACACCGACCTGTAATGATAACCGACTGTTAATAGAGGTCAAAATAGCCGGCAAACACTTCCGAGCACTGATAGATACAGGAGCGACCAAGAGTTTTTACAGTCAGGCCGTATCCGATCAGTGTGAAAGTAAAGGAATCACAGGACAAACAATGCACAACAGTTTCGCAGTAATAGCAAACGGACAAACCACCGTCACACCGAAACTGTACACCACCACCGTGCAAATTTCCGATTAGACACTGCCTGATTTGAAATTCTTACTGGTACCAAGCTTACCGGTAGACATTATTGTGGGGATGGATGTTCTGTCGACTTTCAAGTTTTCCGTAAATCTCAGTACCGTCGAGTGCTTTCTGGAAGGCCGACTGATCTCGAAACCGATGACTCCCGTCGAAACCACCGCAGAAGTTCACACCGCCGAAGAACACCTATTGGAACTGACAGAATCTCAGAAACAAGAACTGGAGGCATTTCTGACAGTTCGAAGACCTGTATGGTACAACCGACCTGATTGAACACAAGATCAAACTGAAACCAGGCACCGAACCGATCAAACAACGATACCGACCCCTAAACCCGAAAATGCAGGAGATCTTCAATCAGGAAGTGGACCGTATGCTGGCTGAGGGAGTGATTGAACCCTCCAAGTCACCGTGGAGTTCCCCTGTTGTATTGGTCAAAAAGAAAGACGGAAAGTACCGTTTCTGCATCGACTTCCGTGCTGTTAACCAAGTGACTGAGAAAGATGCATACCCGTTGCCGTACATTTCTGGGATTCTGGATAAACTCCGAAGAGCGAAGTACATCTCCACGCTGGACCTGAAACAAGGATACTGGCAGATACCATTAGCAAAGGAGAGCCGTCCGATCACTGCCTTCACAGTTCCGGGAAGGGGACTGTTCCAGTTCACCGTGATGCCGTTCGGTTTACATGCAAGCCCAGCCACGTTCCGGAGGTTCCTAGACACCGTCATTGGCCCAGAAATGGAACCGGAAGCGTTCGCTTACCTGGACGATATAGTTGTCCTGGGGGAAACTTTCGAGGAACACCTGGAGAATTTGAGAGAAGTATTCCGACGGTTGAGAGAAGCCAATCTTCGTCTCAACCCCGACAAGTGTGACTTTGTGCGAAAATCCCTAAAATACCTTGGACATGTCACCTCCGATGGCATCTGTACCGATCCCGACAAAGTTTCTTCGATAGTGTCTTTGCCAACACCGAAAACCGTCCGAGAACTGCGTCGATTTCTTGGAGTTGCCAGCTGCTACCGTTGTTTCATAGAGAACTTCTCCGATTTAGTTTCTCCGTTGACTCGATTGCTGCAGAAGAAACACCGTTGGAAATGGGGAGAAGACCAGCAGAAGGCCTTCGAGCTTCTGAAACAAAAACTCACAGAATCTCCGATACTGGCTTGTCCAGACTTCACCCAACCGTTCGTTCTGCAAACTGACGCCAGTGACATGGGCCTTGGAGGTGCCCTAACACAAGTGATCGATGGAGAGGAGAGAGTAATCGCCTATGTGAGCCGAACACTAAACCCCGCAGAGAAAAATTACTCCGTCTCAGAAAAGGAATGTCTCGCCATAGTATTTTCCATAGAGAAACTGCGACCGTACCTAGAAGGATTCCATTTCACCGTAATTTCCGATCACATGAGTCTGAAATGGCTAAACTCCATCAAGTCACCGTCCGGAAGAATTGCTCGATGGGCCGTTTTCCTTCAGCAATTCGACTTTGAAGTCCAGTACCGTAAAGGATCGATGAACAAAGTAGCCGACAGCCTGTCCCGAAACCCGTTACCGTCCGTAGATTCCGTATGTTTGTCCGAGATAGAAACAACCCAGTGCAAATGGTACAACAAAAAGTTACAGGAGGTGGAAAAAGACCCAGCAAATTTTCCTGACTACGCCGTTGAAAATGGAAAACTGTTGCGACATTTCTGGGACTCTCCGACTTCACAGAAGATGGAACCGGCCAACCCTGGAAACTCTGTGTACCGACCGAACAGCGAACCGAAGTATTGAAGGAAAACCACGACTCAGAACTAGCAGTTCACATGGGGATTGCCAAGACGATTGCACGGATATCCAGAAACTACCACTGGACAGAGATGTTTAGAGACATTGCGAAATACGTGAGGAACTGCACATCGTGCCAAAAGTACAAAGTTTCGCAACAGAAAACCCCTGGGAAGATGCAACCACACCGAATGGCGGATGCGCCGTTCAAAGAAGTATCCACGGACATTGTAGGACCATTGCCACGGTCAAAAAAGGGAAACTCCTACATCGTGGTAATGCAAGACCGGTTCACAAAGTGGGTAGAGTGTCGTCCGTTGCGGAAAGCCACCGCCAAAACTGTTTATTCGGCCCTCTACGAACAAGTCATCCTAAAATATGGTTGCCCAAAACTAGTAATATCCGACAACGGAGTACAATTCGACAGCAGACTATTCAAGAACAGTCTCCGAGAGCCTTACATCGCTCACCGTTTCACACCGCCGTATACACCTCAGTGCAATCCTGTGGAAAGAGCTAACCGTACCCTGAAGACTATGATAGCACAGTTTTGTGAAACCGATCAACGAACCTGGGATGAAAAGATAGGAGAGATAACGTTTGCCATCAACACCGCTAAACAGGAGTCTACTGGATTCACATCGGCATTTTTGAATTATGGAAGGGAACTAGAAGTCCCGAGGGCGATTTATTCGACAAACCCCCACAATAATGAAATGAACGGAGAATCCAACCGTACAGAAGAAGAAAATAGAGACATGACTTACCGTACTCAACAGATCAAACATCTCCAGGAGGCTTATGAGTTCGTCCGTACTAAACTATACCGTGCCTTCCAACAACAGGCTCACCACTACAATCTTCGACGAAGAGAGGTCCGATACCATGTGGGAGATCAAGTTCTACGACGAGACCGTCCTTTATCCTCGGCCGTTGACAGTTTCGCCGCCAAGTTGGCTCCGAAGTTTTCCGGACCGTTCACCGTCGTTAAAGTTGTTTCACCTGTCGTCTACGACCTGAAAGATACAGAGGGTAGAAAAATCACTAATATACACATTAAAGATTTAAAACCATTTCATGCATAATATATATTACTGTCATGATCCGTTAACCGTTCTATAGAAATAACCTCTGAAAGGAGGAAATCCGTTATTTTTTTCCATTACCAAATAAATATTTTTTTTTCCGTTACCGACTATATTATTATTTTCTGTTTACCTGTTGATCCGAATAACTATAGGTACACTGACTGGAAATTGTCCTTGACATTCTCATCACTGTCAAAGAGAGGCTGCCGTCCAATGTGATGTCCCCAGTGCATCCAGACAATCTGTCTCCAAGAACCAGCGGGTAGCACCACCTCAAAAGAAGTTGAACAAGTTCCGCATGTCAGCCAGTAGGGAGAAACCTCGTAAATCTGAAGAACGTTATTAAACATAATTATAACCGACTACACCGTAACAATTCCGTTCAAATTCCGTACATGCACCACCGTTGACCGAAATATTGTATCTACAGATTTTCATCCGTTCAGCATGCAATTAAATATAAATCGAACCTGTTAAAACTGTCTGAAAAATCTGCTATTTATGTAAGGAATACCAATAAAGGATACTGTTTCACATTACAACTGAGTATATCCGTCTATTAATCAAATGCATCTAACCAATTTCTATTCTGAACCGAATCGAAATTATTGTACCGTCAATTTGACACTGTCTACTTGAAGAAAACACCGTCTACCTGAAAACAGAAAGCAGAGAAAAACCGTTCCAAGAAGAAAGGTGGACCACGAGGAACGATGAAGATCGGAGAGTTTATTGTTAGAGATTACCCACCTGCAAGTCTCATGCCGGCTCCGAGAGTGCCAACGTCCGTGTAACCAGGTCGAAAGGGGCAGACCTGTCCATTGCGCCCCACGTGCCGGAGGTTTTCCACCTGCTGCAGCTCCCACGAATCCTGGTTAACCTACAAAACCACGATGGAATTCAAACATCCGCCAAACACAGTTAAATTGGGTACTCACCGAAGGGATGAAATATGGCACGTTTCCGACCGGCGATGAAGATGGATTTCCACATGGAGAAAGAAGATTTTCCACTATTATACACCCACACCATGTATTCACGGAACGCTGAACAAAATCCTTTGACAAAATGGCGGAGACCTGCGCCGAAATGAGTGACGCATTTGAACTACCACTGCCAACCATAGAGAGGAATAAGTAATTCATTGACGTTGTGAGTCTGGTCATGTGCACTTATAGGTAGCGCGCGTGAAAGTAAGGTCATTATTTCTGGGGGTAGATAGAGTCGTGAAATTAAACTCACTATTTTATCGTAAGTTAATTTCTTCCGAACTACAGGGGGTGTAATGAAATCCAGTTTTCTGAGGAAAATTGGAGTTCATTTTAGTGCATTTCTTTCGTTTTAAATTTCCGTCTTTGAAAATATTTTAATTCTCGAATATTCAGTACGTTCATTCCGATAGGCAGAGTAAATGTAAAAAACCGTTTATCTGTGTTTCACGTTGTTTTTCTTAAGTGCCGCTGAAGATTTCGACGTTTTTCTGATGTTGATATGCGATAAACCGGAGCTGACAACGTTTTTCATTCTTGTCGCATTCTGGAATTTTCAGATTTTTACCGCGAGAGGGGATTTGCCTATAAGGGCAAATTTTTCCCCGCGACGGTCATTTACCTTTTAACTTTGCTCGGTTACTTCAGTATTTCGACTTTCGATTTTTCGCTCTTAGATTTCAGTTTTAACGTGGTGACTTCTGCTTTAGATTCAGTCCTCTTACTTCAGCTAGTTTTCCGTATTTTCTGAATTTCGCCGTTTAAGAAGTATTTTTTTTGTGTTGCATCAGTGCTATATAGAATTAAATTTTTAGTTTTCTTTTCTTTCCTTTGAGTTTCCGCGAGTGCTTGAAACAAAGGAGGTAGGTCCCCGTCTGTACCGTTCAGTTTCTTTGTTAGACCTACACCGTTACTTCTTTAACTTTGACACTGCTGTACTGTATCGTTTTCTGTTGTATTTTATCGTTCTTTACCCTGTTTCGCGAGTCTGACTTTTCCCTTCGCTATCAGTCATGGTGCGCAAGCCCTTGGGGTACTGAAGGGAAAGTCCCGTCAACCCCCCTGTCCGCGTTCCGCGTCATAAGTGTTGAATCCGAAATCTCTTCTTTTCTGTCAGTCATGGCGCGTTATAGCCCTTGGGGCAGAGAATAAGAGATACCGCTCGTAGTCAGTGAAATCCCGTAGTTGCGCTAAAAATAGACCTTTTCTTCGCTATCAGTCATGGTGCGTTATAGCCCTTGGGGTAGCGAATAAAAGTCTCGAACAGATCCGCCCTGGTTGTGTTTCATTTCCGGAGGAATACAACTACATCCCGATACCGTATAGCAAGTCCTTAGTATTCGTTCCGTCAGTTCTGGTTGGCGCATTTTTATTTAACCTTTAATTTTTCACTACACCCGGTATAAATTTCATAAAGTGCTCGTGACCGGATAGGATTTCCCGAATGTATGTTCGCTTATAGAATCACTCATATTTCATACCTACACATATCTCACTTGTACGTATACCTAATTAGTTTCTGAAGGTGTGAATAAACTTAATTCGATTTTGACTTCTTCGTTGTCGCTACCACCCTAGATAACAGCGAGCTCTGTCTCCGGCTAGCAGCTACTCTGGTAGGTTTGCTATTCTTCCTATTGAAAAGAATAGCTGGCGCTCGAGATTAGGTTTCTCCGAGTAACCACGTTACAATGCAAATAAAAATATAGCAGATCCAACAGCGCTTTTCATTGATATCAATCGATTCCAAACAATGTTTAGATGAAAACTTACATCCTTATCACAAAGCAAAACCATACTTTTGTTTTGTCGCTCAGGATATTTTTTTTCTGATAGAAACAAAGTCGATATTGGAATTCAATACGAGGAATAGTGTAACGGGGTTTTCCTCGGTGTTCTCGAGCGCAAGCTATTCTTTAAGGGAGAATAGCAAACCTACCCTGGCAGCTACTAGCCGGAGACAGGGTTCCCTGGTGTCTAGGATGTTAGCGACGCACAATGATAGGCAGAATCAACGTATACAACTTTTATTCGTCGAAAAGGGGAACACAAATAGCACTACTACAAAATTTTACAGTGATTCGAAATCGGTGTGATTTACAGGGACAAGACGGACGGAATAGCACGGGATCCGATCTCAAACGTTATACGGGGGTTAACGGACTTGTTCGCCAGCCAGAACCTGAGACGTACACTTGACGGACAGATATCGGACCTCAGCCAGGTTAGGGGATGAAAGACGGCACAGACTCACAACAGCTCACCCCTAGTTGCGCTCTTCGCCCCCTGAGTATCCACGCCAGCGGGGTTCTTCGATAGCAACTGAAGTGAGCGTCGAAACAACGGGAAAGGAAAGAGGGTTAGCCACTCCAAAGTGCCTCCGCACCCCCTGAGTATCCACGCCAGCGGGGTGCTTTAGCAGTAGGGGTGGAACTTAACCCGGGGTAGGAAGGGATAAAGGAAGGTTTTCTGCCACTCCAAAGTGCCTCCGCACCCCCTGAGTATCCACGCCAGCGGGGTGCTTTAGCAGTAGGGGTGGAACTGAAACCGGGGTAGGAAGGGATGAAGGGAGGCTGAAGTTCCAATATTGTATAAAAGAAAATAACGGCGTGTCGTCTTACCTATGGCTTGGCCACTTGCACTCGTAAATTTGAACGAATCGGAAAGAGAAAAAAAGAAAACTGAAATTCTATTCGTAAGGCAAAAAAAATTGAAACTAAAAGAACTCTTCTAACTATTGGCGGTGAGCAAACAACTATCTGACAGCAGGCTGAGAACACGGGAACAACGTAAGTGAAAATCGTAAGTGAAGTGGCCTGCGGGGGAACATCTGATTTTATACCCACAGGGGGGGTGCGGAAATCAGATGTGCCCGACAGTCGAAATTCGGTAAATTTGCGTCGATGAAAACGTCTTAATTTCGACTTATCTGTGCTAGCGAACAAAAAACTCGGTTATCTTCCAATTCAGGATGTTTTATACGGTGCGACATCGTTTTTAGGAAATAAAAACGGAATAAAAACGGTACGGTATGTTTACAATTCCGAACGATGTCGGAATCCTGAATTGGAAATTCGAAAAGATTTCTCGGAAAATTAATTCAAAACGAAATTATTTAAAAATGAAAACTAAAATAATTATTCTAAAATGAGGGGGTAGGTTTGAAAACTACCCTCTCGTTACATCCCCCCGGCTCCGGTTGAAAAATTGAATCCACGATGAAATAGGGGATTAAATTTTTCACGGTGAAATCTACTAAGTCCGGTTAACGGTTTAACTATTCACGGCAAGACGATTGAGATCGGATTTACATTAAACAAGTTCACTTAATCTACTCCAGGTGGCGTATACTCGGCTAATGCTATCTCGGTTACTCCCACTCTATGGTCCGCGATGACGGCGCTCTTCGATGAAGTTGTCGAAGTTCTGTGTTCTATCAGCTAACCTCCAAAGTCCAATTGTCAAATTTCGCCGGGTGGTTCCAAATTTCGATTTCCATTTCCATCGGTGAAAGAAATGCCGGAAAATAGTGGAAACAGTGCAGGACGGAATCTTCAAAGTGAGTACCATTTCGATTTGTCATTCGTTGTATTATTTCTGGGCCATTTTAGGGTGGACTTCGCAAAGCTGGCTCCGTGCACATGCCATGGGGGTTAACAGTTACCAATATCATCCAACCAGGGTAGTTTGGAATACCAGACAGCGTCGTTGGCTCCCCTTGTGACGGTGGTGAAATTCTCCGAGGGTGTTGGAGTCAGCAGCAGTTGTAGGTTGCATAAAATGAGAGAAAAGCATTTAGTATACTGATATCCTGGAGCAGAGGGATAACAGGGTGTACGGTGGAATTTCGGAAGAGACGGTAAGTACGGTCGGTAATTTTAATAAGGAGATACAAATGTAATGTTCTATTTCACTTACCGTTCAGGCCAGTTTGTAATATCGGGGTGAGCGGTGTCAGCCTTCTATTGCTATTTTCTATTCGGTTATTGTATTCAACAGTGACACAGGGGTGAAATAGAGACAGACAGGACGGGTGTATCTCACTTGTTATTATCGGTCCCACAATTAATACAGAAAATTGAATTAACAGTAGCGGTTCCTGTTTTTTCCAGTGAATTAACGGAATTTTCTGTTGCAGGCGTTGTGGGATACCACTTATCTGCTGGATATCGGACAGCTAGACGGCCCTGTTTGGTGGCAATAAAAACTGCACAGAACAAACAAAACTGTACGGAACAGAATCTTCCAACCCTGGCAGACCAGGTTAGATCTATCGGTTATGGTGGAATCGCGGAAATATAGGTATATACATTTTGTCAGTTAATAAGGAGATACAAGTATAAGGCTCTATTTCACTCACCTGGGCACTTATTCGGTGAAAGCAGCGGTAGTACCCCATTACTAACCTATTTGCGGTGATGAATATTATTTTTAACGGTAATAGAGGAGTGAAATAGAGTCAGACAGAACGGATGTATCCCATTTATTATCGGTGCATGCTATAATATAACGGTACGGTTGATTTTTATTTCGGTTGCTATACAGTGTACTTACTAATGATCAGACTGATGGAACGGTTTTAAAACCTTCACATGAATATTGGTGATTTTCTTACCACTGTCGTCTTTCAGGTCATAAACAATGGGTGAAATTACTTTCACAACGGTATACGGACCAGAGAACTTCGGAGCCAACTTGGCTGCAAAGCTATCAACGGCGGACGACAGCAGATTAGCACGGCGCAGAACTCTATCACCGACATGGAAACGAACTTCTCTTCGACGGAGGTTGTAATGGTGAGCTTGCTGCTCAAATGCACGGTACAACCTGGTATTGACAAACTCATAGGCCTCCTGAAGATGACGGATTTGTTCTGTACGGTGAGTAAGATTTACTCTACTTTCTTCTGGGCTTCTGTTTGTCTCCTCGGTGTCTTCGTCTTGGGTGTTTGACGAGTAGATTGCCTTTGGAACTGTTAATTCCCTTCCATAGTTCAGAAATGCCGGTGTGAATCCTGTAGATTCTTGTTTTGCGGTATTCAGGGCGAAAGTTAGTTCACCCAACTTCTCATCCCAAGTACGGTGGTCGGCTTCACAGAACTGACCTATCATAGTTTTCAACGTACGATTGGCTCGTTCTACGGCGTTGCACTGTGGTGTATACGGAGGGGTAAAACGGTGAGCAATGTTTAGCTCTCGGAGACTGTTTTTGAACAGTCTACTGTCATACTGTACCCCATTATCAGATATCACCACTTTCGGACAGCGATATCGGAGTATAACCTGTTCATATAGCTGTTCATATAGGGCTGAATAAACGGTTTTGGCGGTGGCTTTCCGCAACGGACGGCATTCAACCCATTTCGTGAAACGGTCCTGCATCACCACTACGTAAGAATTTCCCTTCTTGGAACGGGGGAGTGGCCCAACCACATCTGTACAGACCTCTTGGAACGGTGCATCAGTCATTCTATGTGGTTGCATTTTTCCAGGCGTCTTCTGTTGTGGTACTTTGTACTTTTGACAGGATGGGCAGTTTCTTACGTATTTTGCGACATCTCTGAACATCCCTGGCCAGTAATAATTTCGGGCTAGCCGAGAGATGGTTTTGGAGATTCCCAGGTGACCAGCTAATTCAGAATCGTGATTTTCTTTCAGGACCTCCAGTCGTTGTTCGGTGGGTACACAGAGCTTCCATGGTTGTCCGGATCCAACTTCAGTAAAGTCGGAAGAGTCCCAGAAGTGACGATACAGTTTCCCATCCTCAACGGCGTAGTCCTGGAAATCCTCTGGGTCTCTTTGTACCTCTTGGAGCTTTTTGTTGTACCAACTGCAGCGAACTTCGACGTCGGCCAGGCATACGGAATCTACAGACGGTAACGGGTTTCGGGACAGACTGTCGGCGACTTTGTTCAGGGCACCTTTCCGGTATTGGACTTCAAAGTCGAATTGCTGAAGGAAAACGGCCCATCGAGCAATTCTTCCGGACGGTGACTTGATGGAATTCAGCCATTTCAGAATCATGTGGTCGGAAATTACGGTGAAATGAAATCCTTCCAGGTATGGTCGCAGTGTCTCTATCGAGAAAACAATGGCGAGACATTCATTTTCGGACACGGAGTAATTTCTTTCGGCGGTGTTCAAGGTACGGCTGACATAGGCGATCACCCTCTCCTCTCCATCAAGAACTTGGGTCAGGGCTCCTCCAAGGCCTACGTCACTGGCGTCTGTTTGCAGGACGAACGGTTGATTGAAATCCGGACAGGCCAGTATCGGTGATTCGGTCAATTTTTGTTTCAGGAGGTCGAACGCTTTTTGTTGTTCCTCACTCCACTTCCAACGTGGTTTCTTCTTCAACAGGTGAGTCAACGGTGAAACGACATCCGAAAAGTTCTCTATGAAACGGCGGTACCAGCTAGCAACTCCCAGAAAACGGCGCAATTCACTGATGGTTTTCGGCGCTGGGAATGCTACGATAGAGGAAACTTTATCCAGGTCGGTACGGATTCCTTCGGAAGTAACGACATGTCCTAGGTATTTTAGTGATTTTCGCACAAAGTCACACTTTTCGGGATTGAGACGAAGATTGGCTTCTCTCAACCGCCGGAATACTTCTCTTAAGTTCTCCAGGTGCTCCTCGAAAGTTTCCCCCAGGACAACTATGTCGTCCAGGTAAGCGAACGCCTCCGGTTCCATTTCTGGGCCAATAACGGTGTCTAAGAATCTCTGGAATGTGGCTGGACTAGCGTGAAGACCAAACGGCATGACGGTGAACTGGAACAATCCCCTTCCTGGAACTGTGAGGGCAGTAATCGGACGGCTTTCCTTTGCTAACGGTATCTGCCAATATCCTTGTTTCAGATCCAGTGTGGAGATGTACTTGGCCTTACGTAGTTTATCCAGAATCCCAGAAATGTACGGCAACGGGTATGCATCTTTTACAGATACTTGGTTGACGGCACGGAAGTCGATGCAAAAACGGTACTTTCCGTCTTTCTTCCTGACCAACACTACCGGTGAACTCCACGGTGACTTGGAGGGTTCAATCACTCCCTCAGCCAGCATACGGTCTACTTCCTGATTGAAGATCTCCTGCATTTTCGGGTTTAGGGGTCGGTATCGTTGTTTGATCGGTTCGGTGCCCGGTTTCAGTTTGATCTTATGTTCAATCAGGTCGGTTGTACCATATAGGTCTTCAAACTTCTTCAATTCTTCTTTCAGAAATGCCTCCAGCTCCTGTTTCTGAGACTCCGTCAACTCCAACAGGTGTTCTTCGGCGGTGTGAACTTCTGCGGTGGTTTCGACAGGAGTCATCGGTTTCGAGATCAGACGGCCTTCCAGAAAGCACTCGGCAGTACTGAGATTTACGAAAAAATTGAAAGTCGACAGAACATCCATCCCCAGAATAATGTCAACCGGTAAGTTTGGTACCAGTAAGAATTTCGAATCAGGCAGTGTGTAATCGTAAATTTGCACGGTGGTGGTGTACAGTTTCGGTGTGACGGTGGTTTGTCCGTTCGCTATTACGGCGAAACTGTTGTGCATTGTTTGTCCTGTGATTCCTTTACTTTCACACTGATCGGATACGGCCTGACTGCAGAAACTCCTGGTCGCTCCGGTATCTATCAGTGCTCGGAAGTGTTTGCCGGCTATTCTGACCTCTACTAACGGACGGTTATCGTTACAGGTAGTCGGTGCCAGTGGAGTCAAGATTCCGGGAGATGTGGTCGACTCCGCCTCCAATCTCCCCTTCAGTTTCCCGAACACGGACAGTCTCGAGAGAGAATGTTTTCTCTCTGCCATCGAGAACAGAAGATCTTCGGTGGCCTGCGACACTCTCGACGCATGTGGCCATATCCACCACATCGGAAACACTGTGTCTGGAAGGACACTCTCCTCCCTGATGGTGGCTCGGTCCGGTCAGCGGGGCTATTTTCGGCTGGACGGCGGGGTGGCGGTGTTGCAGGTCTGGATCGACTTTCGAACCTGTCTCCAGAAGTCGGACGGTGAGATTCCTGTCGCTGGGCTATTGACTCTCTGGACTTGGGTGGCTCTGAACGGCTCTGAACGGCGGAGAGGGTCGTGTCTGGTTGGCTTGTGTCGGCGATACTGATTCCCTGTGATCGATTTTGGTGAACCTGCTCTCCGGTATCCGTAGAAAAACTGGCTTGATATCGGTTCAGTTGACGGGGACTGTATGTCAGGTGAGGTTCCTCCACAAAACCTGGTTTGGAGGGTGGCCGGGTGTACTGGCTCATCTGCCAATGGACCAGTTCAAAAACTTTTCCCTTACGGAGAAGTTCATCATAAGTCTTGGTCTCCTGGAAGGCCAAGGCTTGCTGTAAGGGCGGGATCAACCTCTGTCGGATAAGCCGGATCTGCTCCACCTCGGATGGTTTTGCATAGGTGAGTTTCTGGAATAAGTTCTGCATCCGGGTAACATTTAGAAGCAACTTTTCTTCCGGGCCTTGTGTTCGCCTTTTTATTTCCTCCAACAGATTCTCCTCGTAGTTAACTGGCAGAAATGCTTCTTTCAGTTGGTTGCTAAAATCCTCCCAGTCCTCAAAAGTACCTCTCCTGGGGATGAACCAATCCCTCGCATCCTTTCGTAGTAATTCATAAACTGATTCAAAAACTTGCTCCAGGGATACCCTACGGGATTCAGCCAGCCTCTCCACCTCTTCAAGAAATCCAGTCACACTACCAGTGCCATCAAAGGAGATGTTCCATTTGTGTACCGGAACAGCTGGTACTGTTGATCGAGACTCCGGTTCCGATCTGGCAGGTGTTGTGATAATTGGCCGGTCAGAATTTATCCACGGTGCAGGTAAGTGTGGAAAAGACACCCTTCGTGTGGAATTAACCCATCTACTTTGTGTCGGGCCCTCAGGTGTTGCTGTCACACAGTCCTGCGACTGTGTGAGAGGTATCGCTGGTAATTGTTGCAGTAATGCTCTACATGTCTGCCTTGTCTCATTCATGACCTGTTCTAATGTTGGATTCCTTACAGGTGTACCGGTACGTGAGACATTAACTACTGCAGGAGGATCGAAACCATCTCCTAGGTCGATAAGTGATGTTTCAACCTTTGATATCCTCTCCGGTTGGATCGGTGACATCCCAGGTGAACTGGGCACCTCCCCATCCAAAAGAGACCTCTGACCTCGGTTGGATGTCTGCGGCTGTTCACGATCACTCCTCCTACGCAGCTCCTCCAGTGTCTCCAACTCCTTATCTGTAGTCGCCTTCATTTGTTCAATTAATTGTAACTGTGTTGTGTCTGCGGTGACAATAAAGTTCAGCCTGCCTTGAATGTGTATTAATCTGGTGTAAATTCGCGAAAATTCGTTAGCCGCATTCTCATGATTGAAATTCTGAAGGGATTCTACCAAATCGGTGAGTTTATTTTGACAGATCTCAATCTCGGAGGCGGGATTCAATGATGTTGGGGGTATTAGAGGTTCATTAGACTGAAGCACTTGTCGTAGTAGACTCCGTTTGGTCATCACAGTACCCGGTATCGATTGTCCCCTCAGTTGTAATTCGTATGTAAGTTCATCACTGAGTAACCGGTTCACATCGATGTTCGACATATTATATTCAACTAAGTCCGATTCAGAACGCACCAATATTACACACTCGGTATGTCTTTCACAATCCGTTTAAGTTCTAAGTCCAACCCGGTAAGTTAATTGTTAGCCAACCTATTCACTTAAGTTCGAAGTGGGTATCGGTGTACCCCAAACAAAAATTAAGTCTAAGTCCCGGTGTATCACCAAAAATTTTCAAAAATTTCCAAAGTCCAGCATTACTCGAAGAAAAAAAAATTCAATCAGTCCCACTAAAGTCCGAAAGTATTCGAGAAATACCGCACACAATCGCAAGTCACTTCGTATAGTCCGAAAAAAATTTCCTGAAATTCGAATAGCACCAAAACGCACAGGTTAAATTTCCAAAAAGTCTTCAAAGTTCAATAGCCATAAAATAAATCACAATAATTGACTTTCAGTTTTCAGGAAATCAGAAACAATCGGTAAGTTTCAACAGTACAGGTCAAGAGAAAATAGAAAACAGGTAGATAGGTCATCAACAGGTAATAGGTGACTCCCTATTGAACCGATAGGTAAATCACACCTATTAAATTTTAACAATTGCGACAATAAATTTTCAATTTTTCAAAGTCCGGAAATTCACTCACCTTCAATGTGAAATTAAAACAGTTCAATTCAATAAATCAGAAATATGCAATTAGAAATCGGAAATAATTTTCACTGATATAACGGCGTAATAACAGTTCAGTTTTCAACAAATTATTTTCAACGGGGTTCAACAGTAGGAAAATTTCCAAAATATAGTCCAATTCAATTCACAGTATAACAGTTCAATATGGAGTGGCAGGGAATAAAACACAGTTCAAGTTTATTTTTCACAGTTTTCCGTTCAAGGAATAGTTACTCACTGTTCTGAGGTTTTACTCACTGTTTCGGGAATTCACTCACTGTCACCCTGACCTCAGCCAGGTTAGGGGATGAAAGACGGCACAGATTCACAACAGCTCACCCCTAGTTGCGCTCTTCGCCCCCTGAGTATCCACGCCAGCGGGGTTCTTCGATAGCAACTGAAGTGAGCGTCGAAACAACGGGGAAGGAAAGAGGGTTAGCCACTCCAAAGTGCCTCCGCACCCCCTGAGTATCCACGCCAGCGGGGTGCTTTAGCAGTAGGGGTGGAACTTAACCCGGGGTAGGAAGGTATAAAGGAAGGTTTTCTGCCACTCCAAAGTGCCTCCGCACCCCCTGAGTATCCACGCCAGCGCGGTGCTTTAGCAGTAGGGGTGGAACTGAAACCTGGGTAGGAAGGGATGAAGGGAGGCTGAAGTTCCAATATTGTATAAAAGAAAATAACGGCGTGTCGTCTTACCTATGGCTTGGCCACTTGCACTCGTAAATTTGAACGAATCGGAAAGAGAAAAAAAGAAAACTGAAATTCTATTCGTAAGGCAAAAAAAATTGAAACTAAAAGAACTCTTCTAACTATTGGCGGTAAGCAAACAACTATCTGACAGCAGGCTGAGAACACGGGAACAACGTAAGTGAAAATCGTAAGTGAAGTGGCCTGCGGGGGAACATCTGATTTTATACCCACAGGGGGGGTGCGGAAATCAGATGTGCCCGACAGTCGAAATTCGGTAAATTTGCGTCGATGAAAACGTCTTAATTTCGACTTATCTGTGCTAGCGAACAAAAAACTCGGTTATCTTCCAATTCAGGATGTTTTATACGGTGCGACATCGTTTAAAACGGTACGGTATGTTTACAATTCCGAACGATGTCGGAATCCTGAATTGGAAATTCGAAAAGATTTCTCGGAAAATTAATTCAAAACGAAATTATTTAAAAATGAAAACTAAAATAATTATTCTAAAATGAGGGGGTAGGTTTGAAAACTACCCTCTCGTTACAATAGAATTCGAATTCCGCGCCCCTCTATTAAAAAACAGAAAACTGTTATCAAATAGTTTTCCTGTATTGACAGTGTGTTTTTAGCGCCATCTCATTGTCACGCGTGTTTTTACTGGCCAAAATGTAGTCGGTTTTTAGTACTAGCGATATGAGGGCGTTTCCTATCTTTCTACTCTATAATCTTTGATGTTGTTTTCCATATGGACAATCAAGAGCTACAGCTAAGAATACTGTGTTGTTGGAATTTGAAGCAGAACCAAATCATATGAACGAACATTCGTGATCGATAAAGCTAAGTTTTATGGAAACTTCAGCAATATTTCAAAGAAACTGTATTGGAAATACGTAATGTGAATTGTGAGCATGTATTGAGAATCAGAAATACATAAATATTTCGAGTCTGTTACTTCAAATATTCTTCCTGAGTAGATATATTGAGAATTTCCTTTCCGTCAACTGAATATATTGGATATTTATTTATTTAATCACACGGATATGCCATTTTACATAAAGATAATACCATCCATATACATATATACATACAAGAATGAAGGAGGAAAACCCACAAATTATAGTCACAAAAGCAGACAAAGGTAATGCAACAATAATAATGGAAAAAGATGAATATACACAGAAAATGAAACAACTACTTAATGACACCAAAACGTATAAGGCAATTAAAAAGGATTTAACGTCCTCATTACAAAAACATAATAATGCAATTTTGAAAAAATGGGAAAATTCAGGCTACATATCACCCCAGACAGCAAAATCCTTATCTATTCACAACAGCATGCCTCCTAAAATTTACGGACTTCCCAAAATTCACAAACCAAACATACCAATGAGACCAATAGTATCCCACTCACAATCGCCATTCTACAACCTATCAAAATATTTATCAGGAATACTTTCTAACATCATTAACAAGAATCCATATTACACAAAAAACTCATTTGAATTAAAAAAAGAATTAGACAAATTGCACATACCTCACAATCATAAATTATTTTCCTTAGATGTCGTTTCATTATACACAAACATACCAACAGTTCTGGTACCACAAATCTTACATGAAAAGTGGAGTTTAATAGAACCGTATACGTCGATTCCTGAAAGCGAATTCATTGAAGCAGTACAATTAACGTTAGGAACGTGTTATTTCAAGTTTGAGGAAAATTTCTTTCAACAAATAGACGGAGTTTCGATGGGTAGTCCTATTTCGAGTACGGTTGCTCAATTGGTGATGGAATATTTAGAGGAAGAAGTTTTGTCCGGAAAAAACTATAACATTACACTTTTCAAAAGATATGTTGATGATTGTTTAATAATAACATCAGAAAATGAGATACAAAGAATAATTGATGATTTAAATAGTTTTCACCCTAAAATTCAGTTCACACTAGAAACAGAAATGAACAACGCCATAAATTTTCTAGACATGACACTTTTAAGAATGAACAACTCAATACAAACAAAACTTTATAGAAAGGAAACATGCACGGACAGAATAATAGATTACAACTCAGCACATATCTATAAACAGAAGAAAGCAATTATGATCGGGTACATTGACAGAGCGCTAAAACTAACTTCACCTATATACAGACCCACCATCATACAGGACATTACTTCACTTTTGATAAAAAACAACTATCCTCTACCACAAATAAAGAAGATAATTAAACATCGCACACACAAATTATACAACACCGAAAATTCAACAGATAAAAAAGAAGAACCAATCACATTCATACCAATACCATACGTACCTTCTCTATCTGAAAAAATAGAAAACATCTTGAAACCCTACAGCAACGTAAAAATTGCGCACAAACCACACATTCAAATTAAACAACTATATAGCAAATTAAAATCACCAACACCATTAACAGAAACATCTCATGTGGTATACAAGATCAATTGCAATAATTGTGAGGGTGTATACATAGGACAGACGGAACAAAAACTGAAAGACAGACTGAAAGGACACAAGTACTCCAAAACACAAACAGCACTTTACAAGCACAAAACCGAGAATGGACACACATTCAATTATGACGAGACTATAGTGTTGGACCGAGAAAAAAATAAAAAATCTAGAGAAATTCTCGAAATGATCCACATCAAACAAAATGAAAAATCCATTAATGACAGATCAGACATTAGATACCTTCACAACATCTACTCCACTATTTTAAACAGTATCAAATAAGCCGACCAACAAAAACAAACAAGAAGAAGAAATCTTTATTGACGTAACAACTCCAGCATCATTTGAAATCATAACCCCAATGACATCCAACAAATAAGTTGGGAAATAACTCAAAATGAATTATTTTGAAGGTAATAAAAGAATTAGATCTCTATCCAACAAAGTTTGTAGAATTTTATAATATTTATAAATTGTTTGTTTGTTCTTGTTGTTTTTACATTGTGTATATTGTTTTTTACAGGCTAGAAAAAGGGTACTGCCCGAAACGTTGCCGATTACCATTATATTTTAAATAATAATAAACCCTGCATATCAAATACTGTTATTCTTTCCAGAGGCGTAGGAAGGGGGGTGCGGAGGGGGCGGACCGCCCCGGGTGCCAGCCCTGTGAGGGTGACAAAAATGTATCTTGAGAGACTTATATTTGATTAGAGCTTATTTTCCTAGCAAAGAATAAAGAAGTACATCTAAGTCGGATCGATTTTAGATATAGTTTACGTACGATCGCTAAAATTGTGGGTGAAGTACAATTATCTATTAGGATAGATATCGTATAATGGCAAAGAGGAAGGTTAATCTTTGAAAATGGCTACTAAGCGAGGAGCGGAACAGTGAGCAAAGAGTACGATGGCGTCGAGAAGGAAACTTGTAGTCAGGGCTGAATAGAGTAGGAGCAGCGAGTGTCCGGGTGGAGTGATTTATGACCCATTATGTTTCCACTGCGCCTGCCTCTTCCAGTAGTTTAATTTCGTCATTCATCCTCAGTGCGTCTGCGTCAGTACCTAAATTCGACTGCAATAATACGCAAGCGCCGTTTACTCGTTTATTGCTTGTGCTTCTTTGTGGTAATCTAGACAAGCTGTGTTATTGGTGCCGTGGTGTACGTATAATCGTACAGAAATAAAATATTGAATCAGTGGTCCAGATTATTCAACCTCTTCGATCTGGCAGCTGTCAGCTCAATTTGGGTGAGTTTTGTTTTCCCATGCGTTTTGATAGTTCGAAATGTGATAGGATGAGGAGCAGAGTTAGGTAATCTACATATGCACACTTTCGCAATTTAGTGAAGGTCGATCTGTTGAGAAGTAGCAGGAGGACTGACAAGGTGGAGTGCTCAGTATGAAGCTGTTAAGACTGCATTCCAAAGTTCCAAGAAGATTGCCGATATAGCATTGAGGAACTTCGTGACCCCTTCAGAAACTATCCACACTTGAAGAGCAGCTCAAACTTTATTTACTGCAGAATGTGATTTCTCATTCTTGTGCTATTTGAGTCTATGGAATAGTGCACTAGAAAAAAAAAGGCTTTTAAACTTCTCATTCTTATGAGGAACTTTTCGACACTTATTCCTACAGTGTCGAAAAGTGCCTCATCAGAATGAGAGGTTTAATGGCCTTTTTGATGGAAAACGGGGAAATTCTTGTGGAAAAGGCAATGGAATTTGCGAAAGGTAAGAACCTTCAGAAGAAGGAAATCTATGCCGGAGAAAAAGATATTGGACGATCGATGTTAGGGTGCATTGACACGTTTCAACAAAAAATAAACACTCGTTGCCAAGGCATGGAAGTGATATCACTCAGGTGTGCTATCTTGCAGACCAAGAACTTGCTGAAGAGTTCAGAAACTGAATTTCTAGAATTAGTTGGCAGTTTAGTTTGGAGTTATGAAGAAATGTCTTCAGAAGACATTTTGAAAGAAATCCCACGTCTGAGGAGGTTTTTAAAAGTTCGGCTAGCGTTCCTGAAGAAGAAGCTCTGAAGTGGAGTTCTTTGAGACTATTGCAGTTTAATGTCGAGTATGAGCTTCCAGATTCTGTTCCAAATTTAACGTTAGCACTTGGAGTTTACCTCACATTATGTGTTTCTGAGTTTTTTCAAAACTAAGCTTATCCAAAGTTATCTCAGATCTACTATGAGCCAAGCTCGACTATCTTGCTTGGCTATTTTATCCAATGAGCATGGTGTAGCCAGAGGGATCGACTTTGATGAGACTATTTCTCAGTTTGCAGAGAGCAAAGTCAGAAAAAAGAAGTTCTGAAAGAAAAGATGCTGATAAGTTATTGAATTTGTGCAAAAAACTGATTTTTTTCATTCAAATATAATATTTTACGTGTTGCCCTTCACTCCTCTATGCCCATGTTTCAAACACTTCAAATAAAAACTTGTAATTTCATTAACAAACAAAAAAGGCTGAACAATGTTATGTAAGGTTTATTCGATAGTGTTGAAATATTGACAGATTCGTTTTTTCAACGAGAATTAAACTGTAAAGCACAAATATTCCTTAACAGCTGACAGAATGCACCAGTTCAAGTTCATATTTTGAACTCGTTGGACGTTGATCGACATTCGATATCAACGCAAAACAAAATAAAACGAGAGAGTATCATTGGACTTTGGTAGAACAAGGATAGAACGAAGCAAATGACATGGTGGCGCCGCCACGAAACTGATCCCATATCCCCGATTTTCTGAAATGTTGATGCTTGCAAAAAGTGACAAGTGCACACACACCTGTGTTTTAGACATCTTAGGTATGACACTGACAGCGACTTGTTACCGTATTGTTTCTGGTCCGTTCATATTAACCTCATATTGTCATTCACACGCTGTTCTGTTGAAGTTGGAGAGTTTTGATCTGATATTTCTTGAAAGATAAATTAACATCAGACAGTAGATTTTGATGAGATCTTGTTTTTTTATGATACCTGTATGACTCTTAGTACAACAGTCCTTCATATTTTGACGGTAAGTCCATATTCGAGGTCACTCACGTTTTCCCTGATGACTTGTAAATTGTGATGTCATATCGAACAACTTCACCATGCAATTTGTGATTGATTGTATATTTATGTGTGTTTCAGCTGGTCTGATGATGACATAGATGCCGAAATCGATCGCCAAGAGAATTTTATAAAAGTTGATTAGTGTGTTTTCTTTACCTCTTCTAAATACCATTTCATTTTATCGCGATATTTATGTACCTGAAATGTTCGCTATGAGAACAGTAGGAGATCTACAACCAGTTAATCTGTCGTTGATTACATGGCTGTACTAATTAATGCCATTTTCATTGAGCCAAAATACCTATTGCAACATATACGGCCGGCCATACACCAAGACCTAGGCATCGTCTTCGATCCCATCAAGAGTCGCGAGGATTCACTAGTTGGGGGTTATCTACTACGCAACTTAAATATACAAGAGAGCGGGACTTCATAATAATCCTAATACGTATTATAAATGAGTGATGAGGCGAGTAGAAAATCATTCATAAGAAGTGAACATCCGAACTGGAAGAACCCATGAACCCCAGCTGATGGACATTTTATGCTCTTGTTCTTCGTTTTAGTTAATTATTTCTTATGATTAATATTTCCACAGTTCCCATTCTTTTATTTGTAGTTCCTGATGGGGAAATAAAATAATCAGTATTGTTACGAATGATTCGGATTCGAGGTTGGCATATTTTCCACTCTGTTGTGATTTGAGAAGGCGAGAATTATTTCAATGGATCGAGGAAAAATGATAACCTAATATAAGAAACATAAAACAAGAGTTAGAACTATTTTACTAAACAATCGTCAAAATTCATCAAAAAACATACAACATTGAACATACTGGATATTATAGGAAGTAAAAGTTTTGGGTATCTTTTCGATAAAATTTTGTGAATTTTGTGATTTTGCGAATTGCTCTTTCAACATGCACTCTCGACTTTGCAATTTTCTTTGTCATTATCTCTTCTTCAGATGTCAATCGTTTTCTTTTTATAAGAAGAGGCGGTGTTTAAAATTTGACATTAATTTCATCTAATAAGTCTCTTATAATGAATCCACGATCAGCCATAACGGCATCTTTTTCTTGCAAAAAGTTTTTCAACTCGCATTGTTCAAACAGTTCTCTGCCAGAAATTGCCCCTTCATATCCCTCACTCGCATATATGACGGCACCAGTTGAGCTTAGTCCGACTTTATACATAGTGTTAGAATGCTTGTAATTAGAAAATGTGTTTCCCTGCTACTGAAAATTCGAAGGCATTTCTGAAAATATTTCAGTTGCATCAATCACTAGGGTAATGTTATCTTCAAAATGTTGAGAACAAAATGGCACTTTTTTCAATTATCTGCTACCACGGAACATATCTCCTCTTATACCAATGATCTGGTGATACATGAACTGGATCCATGTATAAAAAAATAACGGAAATCAAAGTTTTTGTTATATTACAAAAATAGGACATTTCATCAAGAGTGAAACCGCGCCTCAACCTAACTAGGGTTAAACCCAATTTTTCTCAGTCTGGAATATAATTGTGATGTTTTATAAATTTTTTATTACTTTTTTGGTAGTTTTTGAATGAGTATATTAAGTGGTTTATCACCAATGGATCCAAGAAACGGTATAGTGCCTGAAAATGTAAAATTTTTAATCCTGTGACAAACTTCTTTTTCTTCTTTCGACAAATTTTCAAAAGAAAATTAGTTTGGAGATGTTGATGGTTTGGAATCAGTTTGAGATGATATCTCAGAGTTATACTTCGAGGACTGAAGGTAGTCATGCTCTGAAAGTGAGATGTCATCTGATACGTTGCATTATGTATTAATCTTCTCAGTAATCTCTGTTTCTACTTGAACTACCACCTCAGGTGCATCTCGGGGTGGTAAATAGGAAATGGAATTTTCTGTTATTGGCCTAGTAAAGTGCTTATTACAAATGTACGTATTTCGTGTGATGGTCTCTGGAGATAACTCTTCATTACCAGAAAGTTCTATCCATTTCAAACATCTTTGTACGAAACGTACAATAAATATCCGAAATTAGATATATCAAAAATTCATAAACTCAATTTAATTAAATATTTCCATTCGAAATTATTGAGATCATTCTCTCTTTCATAATTGTTATTTCATGTGTAAGTAGGCCAGGAGAGACAATGGATTGCAATAGTCTGTTTTAATATCTAAAATTCCTTAATCGAACTGCAGTAATATTGCAAGTAAAGAAAAATGTTCTGAATATGCAAACTTTAATTCGACTTCGATCATGTGGTCTTGACGTCATTGTACAATTATACTATATATAGTTTGTTAGATTAGGAAATAAACGTTTATTATCAAGTTATCCGCATTATCAATCTCAATCCTCGAGTCCCTAAGTTTTCACCAACCCAGAACTCTTAGAACTCGAGGTACAATTGAGATACAAACCCAACAATCTTTATAATTTTTTTTTTTTTAGGGAACGGGACAAATTTTGTTTTTTTATTTTTTCTAGAATCACTTCTACAATTTCTATATGAACAACTAGACATTTCGAATCTATATACTCCATTCAATTTTATTTTAGCAGCCGGTTGGCCATGGAAATTTGAAACATTTCACTCTGTATACCTAGTACAAAAATGTGGCGTTATGACGCTTGTCAAAACATTTTTGGTTTTTAAATCAACGCTATGTTGCCCGTTCTACGTAAAAGTTTCTGTTAATACGTATTTCATGACAATGTCGAATCTCTTCGGAAAATATGTGACGAACCTAATTGAAGTTTATGCAAACTGATTGAAATCATACCAAATCCAGTTATTTGCATGGAAAATAGAAGAGATCAGTATAATATTATAATATGCTATGCACTAGCTTGAGAAGAGTTAATGTTCGTTATCTTCTTTGGCTAAAGTTTGAATACGTTACATCAGTTGTAGATTTCAAAAATATTAACCTGAAGATGAAATGCATATGATGCAGTGGTTGGGAATGGGTATCTCCCGAAGGAATTAACAGATAATTGCAAGAATGTTAAATTCTTAAACAAAAATCATCTTGCATCAAAATAAGTAGAAGGACTTGAGGGATGTTTCAAGTCAAGATGAACTTCACCTTTGAACAAAAATTTCACACGAATAAACAATAAACAGGACAATTGGCGCTTATTTGTGGCTGTTCATTTCAATACATTGATATAATAATAATTGGGTATTTATTGGTACCTTAAGACATTTACAATGTATAGGACAAGTCAAATGGAAAATAGAAAAATCAATTTTCGGGAACTCATTCTACGATGACATTCATCGAAAATTCAGTAGTAAACTTTTCGCATTGATTCACTCAACCATAAAATTTCTCAAATGCCACCCACTTTCTTGGGTCTCCCAATAGAAGGTTATTCTTTTTCATCCCCTTCTTTCACAATGTTTCTGATTGTGGAAATATTCAGCTGAAATAAAAGTCGTTTAAATTCAGATGAAACATTATATAAATTCTCTTACATTGAATATGTTCGCTACCGTCTGACGTATTGTGGATTTTAGAAGATCAGGGTATAATTATTTGAATGAGCGGACAAGAAATCTAAATAGCACTTCCTGAAACCCTGTCTCTTTTTTGAATCACTTTTGGCATTTTCGTGATAAAAATTGATATTAGTTGTGGCAACGGCGTTATGACATAAACGACATTTCATGAGTGCCAACCTTACTCCGTTCTAGTTACAAAAACTTGAGAAAATTATGTCATGGCCAACCGACTGCTAAAATAAATCTGAATGAAGTATAGGTAATCTCGATAATAATTTCAAATTTGACAGCACATAAACTGAGAAAATAGAAATATTGTGACTAAACTTCTGTTGTCAAGGTGGGTAAGATGTCTAAAACTCTGGTGTATTCACTGATTCGATTTTGTTTTTAATTTCGTGGGGATATGGGATCAGTTTCGTTTTTTCCAATGTAGGTAGCGCGGTTTAGAATTTGACAGAGCATTGTCATTTGATATCTAATATATAAAATTCTCGTGTCATAGTTTTCGTTACCATACTCCTCCGAAACGGCTTGACCGATTTTGATGAAATTTTTTGTGCTTATCCGGTATCTATGAGAATCGGCCAACATCTATTTTTCATCCCCCTAAATGTTAGGGGTAGTCCACCCCTAAATTTTTTTTTTGTATTTTTTAGACAAAATTTTTAATTTCTATTTCTTTATGATACAACATACAAAAATACATACAATCCTCAATTTTCACCCTTCTACGATCAACCCTTATTTTTAAATAGCCATTTTAGTAATTTAATCATTAGGAAATTATTTATATGGCAAAACAACGTTTGCCGGGTCAGCTATCTATGAGAATCGGCCAACATCTATTTTTCATCCCCCTAAATGTTAGGGGTAGTCCACCCCTAAATTTTTTTTTGTATTTTTTAGAGAAAATTTTTAATTTCTATTTTTTTATGATACAACATACAAAAATACATACAATCCTCAATTTTCACCCTTCTACGATCAACCCTTATTTTTTAATAGCCATTTTAGTAATTTAATCATTAGGAAATTATTTATATGGCAAAACAACGTTTGCCGGGTCAGCTATTTATGAGAATCGGCCAACATCTATTTTTCATCCCCCTAAATGTTAGGGTTAGTCCACCCCTAAATTTTTTTTTTATTTTTTAGACAAAATTTTTAATTTCTATTTTTTTATGATACAACATGGAAATTATTTATATGGCAAAACAACGTTTTCCGGGTCAGCTAGTTTGAAAATGATTTCCTACGACGTACGAATATGTTGTATTTACATATAAGCGATTATTGATGTGTGAAAATGTATTAGTTTCGAAAAAGGGTTTAGAACATTCATTTATTCGATATGTCGTTCGGTAAGTTCAGTTTTTCATATGGACAATCAAGAGCTACAGCTAAGAATTCGGTATTGTTGGAATTTGAAGCAGAACCAAATCAGATGAATGAACATTCGGGACCGATATAGCTAAGTTTTATGGAAACTTCAGCAATATTTCAAAGAAACTGTATTGGAAATACGTAATGTGAATTGTGAGCATGTATTGAGAATAAGAAATACATAAATCTATTCGAGTCTGTTACTTCAAATATTCTTCCTGAGTAGAAATAGTGAAAATTTCCTTTCCGTCAACTGAATATATTGGATATTTGACCAATTAACTGTGTTTCATTAAAATCATATTGAATTACCCCCCCCCCCACAAATTCAAGTTGTCAAACGGAAATTATCTTGAAGAACAGTAAATCCTCATTCGAACCCTTATTCGATAGTGTTGAAATATTGACAGATTTGTTTTTACAACGAAAATTGAACTGTAAAGCACAAATATTCCTTAACAGCTGACAAAATGCACCAGTTTTAGTTCATATTTTCAACTCGTTGGACGTTGATCGCCATCGACATTCGATATCAACGCAAAACAAAATAAAACGAGAGAGTATCATTTGGTAGAACAAGGATAGAACGAAGCAAATGACATGGTGGCGCCGCCACGAAACTGATCTCATATCCCTGATTTTCTGAAATGTTGATGCTTGAAAAAAGTGACAAGTGCACACACCAGTGTTTTAGACATCTTAGAGGTGGGAAATTTGAACATTTTTTTGGAGTTTCGGCAGTGGCGGCTCGTGATCTAGTTCACTAGAGCACTACTTTTAGAATAATAATAAAAATATGAAATTTCAAAACCAGTTTTCGGAAAATTTGATGCAATTTATAGTTAATTCTTTTTAAAACATACCTGTTCTTATCTACTTGCTCGTTGTGCTTAATAATATTATTCCGGTAAGCTGAATCTAATTGAGCAGCGATATAAGTCGTAACCAGAATCATCATCCATTCATTCCTTGCTGTATCCCGTTACCGGGAATAAATCTACAAAAAAAAAAAAAAAAATTCGAACAGACTTGTAACTTCTTAGTGCTAGTTGCGACTGTGTGCCCTCCTGTGACTAAAGAGACCCAACCGTGACCTGCTGTAACCAGAAAAGCTAATTCTGTCGAACAATTTACATGCTTGGCAGATAGCTCATGCTTCTTAATTTCTTCATTAAGGTGCTTCAAATCTCTAAATCCTTCCCTTGCCCATACGTTATCACTTGTTATACACTTGTCTTGAGAATCGTCTTGCATAAGAAGTTTTTGGAGTTTTATCTGCCTGGGTTAAATTTAAATCGGGAGTCGGTCTACCCAGCAGTTTAATACGGTTCTTTTCTGCCAGCGAAAGCCTCGCGGAATCAGTTTTTAAAATATTCTGAACACTATTGTACGCCATGATTTCAAAAAGTAAACAAATACGAACACACGCTAGGTTGTCTATACGCTAGCAGGCAGCGGCTAGACTGAAGCGGATAGGGGCGACTTTTATCGTAGCCCTTTTACTCCTTAAAACGACCGACACGAAGAGTTGAGGCTGGAGCCGAATGACTGTCCGAATGCAAGAATTCGGGGCTATGCGATTCATCGCCCATGCAGGGACGAACTGTTAGATTATGATTGTAATAAACAAAACTGCAGGAGTCGCATGAAAGTTTTACATTAATAAATTATATAAATAAAAGGATTGATTTCTTGTGATTTCTTGTATGGGGGCTGTAGCCCTATAGCCCTCACAGACCAGCCGCCTCTGAGTTTCGGTCTTGTGTTTTCAATTTGAAGTGCGAACATGGGTAGCATCAACACATCCTATTACTCTAGGAAAAGAAGCCTTCTTGTGAAAGGACTGTTGAATTTGCACTATATCCTCATCTTTGGTCATTTCATGAATTCGGAATATAATTTACCAATTGCTGATGAAACTGCAGCATCTTGATTCTTGATCCTTTCGATTCATCTACATTTATGAAATTATCAACAGAAGCCAACTGACCAGCACTAGCATAAAACCTCAATGTAGGTAGCAATTGATTTATTGGGTCAACACTATCATTACTGAAATATCTATATTTGTATAAAATAACTAATTATTAAATTCCAAATCATTCTCCATATATGGCAAAAAAAATAACACGGTTTCTTTCGTTGAACGAAATCTTCTGAAAAAGTGAGTTCCATTCTTTCGAAATAATTTCTTCGACGGGGAAAATATCTGGGAAATCCAAATTCGATATTGCCAAGTGCATCAAGATCATCATCAAATTCGAATTTTATATCAACACAAATAGAAAACACAGTTGCCAATCGAATTTGAAGTATTACTTCAATCAACGTTTTAATCGAGCAAATTTCTGCGTTTAGTTTAAACAACGTTAAGGAACGGTGCAACCCGGTTAAGGAATTAAACGTTGTTTAAGAATATAATCGTTGTTTAGACAAACGGTGCAAACGGCCATTTTAGTCTCTGGATGAAACCAAAAATATAATGCACAAAGCACGAAAAAACGCCTGAATAATGTTAAAACTCACATTGAAAATTCAATATAAATTATCTTTAATATCACTTGGATTTGAAAGACGGGGACATTCCATGGATTGTAAAATGATGAAAGCAATTGAAAGGCACAAATATAATTTAAAAAAATACGTTTCCATCGAGAGAGCTTTTTCTATTATTTGAGGAGTTCAGAGCTGAAGTGAACCAAGTCCGTGCAGCCTAGTTGTGAGATGAATGGCTTAGAAGTTGTTTATCACCAATTAAATCAAGGTAGATGTAAGCATATGCTTACATTGTAACCTTCTAAAATTTAAAGAAGTCACTCTTGAATTAATTGGTGATAAACAACTTCTAAGCCATTCATCTCAAAACTAGGCTACATGGACTTGGTTCACTTCAGCTTTGAACCCCTCATTTACAAGCTTGGCAAACGTTCCTGAATTCGTCCATTGATCGGTGTGACTGTTCTGGAACATCGACATACATACATTGAACTTTTGTATCCCAGTAAAAGTGCTTCATTGGTGATTTATCATTTCGATTTCTTGTCCAGATGACACAGTATTTTGAAAGTCCGGTTTTTCAGATTTAACAAAAACTATGTTCGGTATCAACTGTGGTTCAACTATTAAATATATTGGGGTACAAAACCCATTTTTCTAGTTTTGACATATAAAGTAACACTTTTTAAAACTCATCTACGTTTTGAAACGTTCTACTTTTCGCAACCAGTTACGAAAATTAAAATATTTCGCAACTGATGATGAAAAGTAAATTTCGCCATTAATTGTGAAGAATACAGAATCAAGACTAAACTACTTGAACTATGTATCTCTTAACCTTCTAGTCCGAGAGCTGGCAGCAATATCAGCTACCTCATAAGTTACCAAAGGTTTGGTTTGGCACTTTGGTTCAACTTGAAACCGCCCGTCTGCCGGGCGTGAGTGGTCGCCTTATGGTATAAAAAAAATTGAAAAGATGAGAAAAAATCGATTGGAATTTTCTAATAGTTACCAAGATGAATGTTGTGTCAAAATGGTCTAGGATCTTAACTGAATTGAAATCGTAAGCGTCTGCCAACAGGGGTGGTCGCTATTTCGAAACAGACGCTGTCAAATACAGGGTGGTCCAGATCATTACAAAGAAATTTTAACCACGTATTCTACATCAAAAATAAGCCCTAGTGTGTCATATAAACATATGTCGAGAAATGTTTCCTCTCCGAGATACGGGGTGTTAAAATTAAAGAAAAAAAAAATGTTTTTTATAAATAACTTTCACACTGCTTGAAATATTTTAAGGAAATTTGAGACATAGGTTTTGAGCGTCAAGGAGCTCTTTTTGCATAATATCATTTCTTCTCTATTCTACCAGTGGCCTCCGCACTTCAGCGAGACTGAATATTTTCAGATATAAAAATGATACGCCACTGGTTTTTGCGACAATTATAATTACTTTTCAAATCCTTATTTAATTTGGAGCAAATTCGGTTTCTTGACTTTTTGCTGTACGAGGCACCGTTTCCGGTTAAAAAATTAAACACATTCTCATGCATGAAGAAATCGCATCTCTCACGAATGGTCGGCACCTTGACGTTTTTGTGAGAGCTTAAGCAAACTGTGATGATTCTTGGAGCGATGTCGACGGAACACTGTTCTGGTAGGGTCACCCATGTCGATAAGGTCCAAGTTGAGCGGTGAAAACTAAGACTGACCCCCAAGCCGTGGTGTAAGAAATCGTGCCCAGGGCTGAATGGCACTGGGTGGAGTGTGTCGCGAACGATTCCCTGGGGAAACCAGGTCGCATCTCCTTGTAAATAGACCTTCCCTCGGTATCGAAGCTCTGCCGAGGGTGACTTTTATTTCTTCGCTACTCGTGGGAACTATATGAATAGCTCAACGAACAAAAACAAACAAACCCCACAGGTTGCACTGCAACCTGACACCGAGGGCACCTCCTCTGGGGCTCACGGTAAGAAACCAATGAAGGCACCGAAAGAAGCCCTTCAGTAAATGAAGGGGACTCAAAACCGGGGCCTTCATCGACCGCCGTCCCTAAAAGACGGAACCGCAGTGGTGCGGAAAAAAGAAGAGCGAGAAGGGCTGGCGCAGACTTGGCCGGTCAAGCGACTGGAGGGTCTGCTGCCGGGAACTCTCCTCTTCTACGGGCGGCCGGCGAAGAAGGCGAATAACCTTCCGAACAGGCCCTCTCACAATGAGGTAGCGAGTTTGCCCCTGAAGGTAGCTCTCGTTCACGAGGGCTGGCCAGAGAGAGCACTATCGAAGGAGGAACTCGACACTGTGGAGCTGGCGGTGGCTTCCGCGATGGACAAGATCCAGACCGGCCAGCCTTACCCGTCGTTCCGGAGTGTTGAACTCAACCACCAGGGGGCAATCATAACCTCTTGCGTGGTCACTTCCAGCAGAAACTGGCTACAGGATAGTCTGTCGAAGCTGAAACTTCCTAAGGGACTCCGCCTCAAGATGATTGAGATGGGGGACCTGGAAAGATTAACGAGAGTGAGTCTGTGGGTGAGAGGTGCTCAGAGCTCCACGCCTACGGGACTTATTTTCAGACGAATAGAGATGTCGACTCCGGCCCTCAAAACCAGAGGCTGGAAGGTCTATAACAGGGTTGACAAGCCTGAAATGGCACAGGTCATTCTTGGTATGGACAAGGCGTCTCTTGAGGTCCTGAAGGCCTGCAAATTCCAAGTTGGGATTGGAATGCGGATGGGCACATTCAGGCTCATCCAAGGCCCAGGACGGGTGACAAATGCTCCACCCTCTTCGACTGCACAGGCAGCTCCAACAACGGGGCCCAGTGCCGAGGAGAAGGAGATCTGCACTCCAGAGGAGAAATCCTCTAACCCGACTGTCCAGTCGGAGATGGAGGTGGACTTAGCGAGGGCTCTCACTGAGCCCATGTCTCCCGTTGCCCTACCGGAATATAAGGAGACTGGCGGGCACGAGAGGGATGGCGGAGGAGGGGGAACTGAGCGGGGTTCCACACCACCCAAATCACCAGTAGATCCTCAAGGATCTGCTGGTATGAAGTGACAGTCAGCTGACTGAGGACAAAAATTGATCCTCATGGCTGCTGACATATACGTCACGCAAATAAACTTGCAGCACTGCATAGCGGCAACCGATATTCTTCGGTTGCGGCTGATAAAGCTGCACAAATTTTTAACTCTGATTCAGGAGCCCTGGATTAGGGGAGGCGAGGTGAGGGGCCTTTCCTTCAAAGGTGGTAGGCTCTTCTTCTCGCCCAAGGATACGAATCCGAGGGCGTGTATACTTGCTTCCACTGATTTGAGGGCTCAATTACTAACAAATTTCTGTTTCAGAGATCTGGTAGCGGTTCAGATTCTAGACTGTAGAGGACCGCTGAAGAATCTAGTGGTGTGTTCGGCACACCTTCCCTACGACTCCCCGGACCCACCACCATCAAGGGAATTGGAGGAGCTGGTCGAATTCTGTCAACGGAAAGGATGGCCCTTGCTCGTTGGGTGTGACGCTAATGCCCATCACATTTTGTGGGGTCAACCCGAGGGGTGAGGCGCTAATTGACTTTCTGTATTCAACAAATCTTAACCTACTCAATAGAGGTGATGAGCCGACCTTCGTTACTTCGAGTACAAGGGAGGTGCTCGACATAACTTTGTGTAGCAGTTCCATCGCTGACTTCTTCGAGAATTGGCGTGTTGCAACGGAAGTGATCTCTCTATCAGACCACCGACACATCTGCTTCACTATCAAAGGGAACAGAATTTCAAAGGATCCAGAAATTTTCAGGAATCCGAGAAGAACAGATTGGTCCAATTACTTGACAGACCTCTCTGACAACCTAGGACAGGAGAACCTTGTACCAAAGAACACGAGAGAATTGGACACTGCTGCTGACAAGCTGCAGGAGTGCATTATCTCAGCCTACCACAGCAGTTGTAGACCTCAATTTCGTAGACCAAAGGGTCAGACGAAGTGGTGGACACCTGAGCTAACTGATGCCAGACTTACTAGCAGGCATCTCTTTAACAGGGCAATGAGATCTGGCCTTGGAAATGACTGGGACGATTACAAATCGGCCATGAAGAGATACAAAGGACTCATAAGGAAGTCCAAGCGTGAATCGTGGGGGCGCTTCTGTAGCGATATAGAGGGTGCACCTGAAACCAATCGGCTGAGGAAGATACTCTCTGCAGGAGGCACAGTCACGATGGACTACTCAAAGCTTCCTACCGGGCATAAAACATGCTCAGAGGAAGAAAGCTTAAGACATCTCCTAGAGGCTCATTTTCCGGGCTTCACAGAGAACAACAACACGCAGGATGAGCGCCAACGACATGCCTCACGAGAGGACTGGAAGTTGGCTTCACAAGTGGTAACACAGTCTCGAATCCGATGGGCTATTAACGGATTCGAGCCCTACAAAGCAGCGGGCGAGGATGGCATAATTCCGGCACTCCTTATTGAGGGTCTTCCCCACTGCTTAACATACTCCGAGAGAGTCTAGCTCTAGGACATATACGATTGCCCTGGAGAAAGGTGCGGGTTGTTTTCATACCCAAAACTGGCATTGGACTTTCGTCCAAAAAGCCTTTCCTCGTTTCTAACCAAGACGTTGGAGAGATTGGTAGATAGATATATCAGGGATGGTGCGTTACAAACGCACCCCTTACACCCCTGTCAGCATGCTTACCAAATAGGCAAATCAGTAGATTCTGCTCTTCACTCGGTGGTCAACTGCATTGAGGACGGACTACATCACAAAGAATGGACACTGGCTGTATTCCTGGATATAGAGGGTGCATTCAACAACACTGCGTTTGGTGCGATGCAAGCTGCGTTGTCCAAACATGGCGTGGAACTGACACTTTGACGTTGGGCGAGGTTTCTGCTGAAGGATCGCAGCATAACTGCTCGGCAAGGCGGCTCGACAATCTGGGGCTCGCCGGGAAGGGGATGTCCACAGGGAGGTGTCTATCACCTCTACTGTGGAATCTTGTCCTGAATGGGCTCCTAGTCGAGCTGACGAGGGCTGGGCTCTTTGTTGTGGTGTAACGGGGTTTTCCTCGGTGGACTCGAGCGCCAGCTATTCTTTGAGGGAGAATAGCAAACCTACCCTGGCAGCTACTAGCCGGAGACAGGGTTCCCTTGTGTCTAGGGTGTTAGCGACGCACAATGATAGGCAGAATCAACGTATACAACTTTTATTTGTCGATTCGAAAAAGGGAAACACAAATAGCACTATTACAAAATTCGGTGACTCGAAATCAGTGAGATTTACAGGGCAAAACTGACGGAATAACACTGGATCCGATCTCAAACGGTATACGGGGGTTAACGGACTTGTTCGCCAGCCAGAACCTGAGACGTACACTTGACGGACAGATATTGGACTTCAGCCAGGTTAGGGGATAAAAGACAGCACAGAAATACGACGGCTCACCCTCAGGCTCGTTCGGCACTCCCCGGATATCCACACCAGCAGAATGCCTCCCTAACCGTAAAGGTGAACACCGGAACGGGGTAAAAAGACGGGAACTGAGGAAAGGGTGCGCCACCCCAAAGTGTCCTCGGTACCCCCCGGGTATCCACACAAGCAGGGTACTTTAACGACAGTAGGGGTGGAACTAGATACGACGGGAAATTTCAGGAAAGGGTGAGCCACCCCAAAGTGCCTTCGCCTACCCCCCGGGTATCCACACCAGCAGGGTACGTTAATGACAGTAGGGGTGGAACTCAGACTCGGGTATGAGAGGGATGTAGACAGAAAACTGAAGTTCCAATATTTAAAAAAAAAATAAAGGCGTGTCGTCTTACCTCTGGTTCTATATTCGGCCACTTACACTCAAAACTCGTTAAAAAGACTCGCCCCAACTGTGGTGACGGAGAAAAGGCAAAAAAAATTCAAACTCTCAGAAAATGAAAACCCCAAAAAAAAAACAATTTTTCTAAAATAACTCGGCGGACGGCGCTAGTAATTCGAATCAAGCGAAAATCTTAAAAATCACAAGTGACAATCAGGCTATAATTCGTAAGTGAAGTGGCCTGCGGGGGAACATCTGATTTTATACCCACAGGGGGGGTGCGGAAATCAGATGTGCCCGACAGTCGAAATTCGGTAAATTTGCGTCGATGAAAACGTCTTAATTTCGACTTATCTGTGCTAGCGAACAAAAAAAACTCGGTTATCTTCCAATTCAGGATGTTTTATACGGTGCGACATCGTTTTTAGGAAATAAAAACGGAATAAAAACGGTACGGTATGTTTACAATTCCGAACGATGTCGGAATCCTGAATTGGAAATTCGAAAAGATTTCTCGGAAAATTAATTCGAAACAAAATTATTTAAAAATGAAAACTAAAATAATTATTCTAAAATGAGGGAATAGGTTTGAAAACCCATTTTCTCATTACATCCCCCCGGCTCCGGTTGAAAAATTGAATCCACGATGAAATAGGGGATTAAATTTTTCACGGTGAAATCTACTAAGTCCGGTTAACGGTTTGACTATTCACGGCAAGACGATTGAGATCGGATTTACAATAAACAAGTTCACCTAATCTACTCCAGGTGGCGTATACTCGGCTAATGCTATCTCGGTTACTTCCACTCTATGGTCCGCGTTGACGGCGCCTTTCGATGTTGAAGTTCTGTGTTCTATCAGCTAACCTCCAAAGTCCAATTGTCAAATCTCGCCGGGTGGTTCCAAATTTCGATTTCCATTTCCATCGGTGAAAGAAATGCCGGAAAATAGTGGAAACAGTGCAGGACGGAATCTTCAAAGTGAGTACCATTTCGATTTGTCATTCGTTGTGTTATTTCTGAACCATTTTAGGGTGGACTTCGCAAAGCCGGCTCCGGGCACATGTCATGGGGGTTAACAGTCATCAATATCATCGAACCAGGGTAGTTTGGAATACCAGACAGCGTCGTTCGCTCCCCCTGTGACGGTGGTGCAACTCCCCGATGGTGTTGGAGTCAGCAGCAGTTGTAGGTTGCATAAAAATGAGAGAAAAGCATTTAGTATACTGATATCCTGGAGCAGAGGGATAACAGGGTGTACGGTGGAATTTCGGAAGAAACGGTAAGTATGGTCGGTAATTTTAATAAGGAGATACAAATATACTGTTCTATTTCACTCACCGTTCAGGCCAGTTTGTAATATCGGTGTAAGCGGTGTCAGCCTTCTATTGCTATTTTCTATTCGGTTATTCTATTTAACAGTGACACAGGGGTGAAATAGAGACAGACAGGACGGGTGTATCTCACTTGTTATTATCGGTCCCACAATTAATACAGAAAAATTGAATTAACGGTAACGGTTCCTATTTTTCCAGTGAATTAAAGGAATTTTCTGTTGCAGGTATTGTGGGATACCACTTACCCACTGGATGACAGTCAGACGGTCCTGTTTGGTTTCAATAAAAGCTGCACAGAACAAACAAAACTGTACGGAACAGAATCTTCCAACGCTGGCAGACCAGGTTAGATTTATCGGTTATGGTGGAATCGCGGAAATATAGGTATGTACATTTGTCAGTTAATAAGGAGATACAGGTATAAGGCTCTATTTCACTCACCTGGGCACTTATTCGGTGAAAGCAGCGGTAGTACCCCATTACTAACCTATTTAGAATAGAATAGAATAGAATAGAATAGAATAGAATACATCTTTATTTCTAAATACTACAAATAGTAGAAAGAAATAGTGTCAAATAACAAAATAAATCAAATATTAAATTCTTCCATATTATATGGTTCTAATTCCATTAATAATTTATACAGTGCCTTCTTGAAATTTTTCAATTCAGATTCTCTCCTGATGTGATTGGGTAATCTATTGAATATCTTCAGACAAGAATAGTGGCAATTTTTCTCTGTTACAGTGAGGTGATGTTTGGGATATATGTACTGTGGATCTCTAGTTTTATACTTACTTTGACTCAGTTCATTTTCAAATAAGTGTTTATTTCGGAAAACAAAATTTGCGCATTCTTGAATGTATACAGCATATGATGTGAGAATTTTATTTTTTTTGAAAAGACCTCTACATGACTCTCGCCATGTGAGTCCAAGGATGATTCTTAGGGCTTTTTTCTGAGTTATGAAGATGTCTCTCATATTCCTGTTTGCTCCATAAAAGATTATTCCATACCTCATTTTGGATTCGAAGTTTGCAAAATAAACAGTTCTCAATAATTCCATGCTTAAGTATTTGGATAGTACCCTGATTGTGTAGCATACTGAGTTTAAGCTGTTGTTTGTTTTTTCTATATGTTCTTCCCATGTAAGGTGTTCATCTACTGTTATTCCAAGGAATTTCGCAGTTCTTTGAAGTTTGAAGGTTGTTTTATCAATTTTTAATTCTTCCGGTATAATTTGAGTTGACTGTTTTGTTCTGAAGCACATGACACTTGTTTTTAGTGTGTTAAGTGTGAGCTTGCGTGATTTCAGCCATTCCTCTATTCTCCTATAAGTGTTTGATGTCTTGGTTATTAGATCTTGAACATTTGCATCCGAAATCAATACATTTGTGTCGTCAGCAAACAGTACCATTAGTTCTTCTATTGTAACCCCTGTTAAGTCATTTATATACAGCAAGAATAGTATACATCCTAATATACTCCCCTGCGGTATACCTTGCTTGATGATGGCTTTGTTTGATTTTATTTCTTCGCCTCTTTCTGTTATCAACGCTCATAGGCCTCCTGAAGATGACGGATTTGTTCTGTACGGTGAGTAAGATATACTCTACTTTCTTCTGTGCTTCTGTTTGTCTCCTCGGTGTCTTTGTCTTGGATGTTTGAGGAATAGATTGCCTTTGGAACTGTTAGTTCCCTTCCATAATTCAGGAATGCCGGTGTGAATCCTGTAGATTCTTGTTTTGCGGTGTTCAGGGCGAAAGTTAGTTCACCTAATTTCTCATCCCAAGTACGGTGACCGTCTTCACAGAACTGACCTATCATAGTTTTCAACGTACGATTAGCTCGTTCTACGGCGTTGCACTGTGGTGTATACGGAGGGGTGAAACGGTGAGCAATGTTTAGCTCTCGGAGACTGTTTTTGAACAGTCTTCTGTCATATTGTACCCCATTGTCAGATATCACCAGTTTCGGACAGCCATATCGGAGTACAACTTGTTCATACAGGGCTGAGTAAACGGTTTTAGCGGTGGCTTTCCGCAACGGACGGCATTCAACCCACTTCGTGAAACGGTCCTGCATCACCACTACGTAAGAATTTCCCTTCTTGGAACGGGGAAGTGGCCCAACCACATCTGTACAGACCTCTTGGAACGGTGCATCAGTCATTCTATGTGGTTGCATTTTTCCAGGCGTCTTCTGTTGTGGTACTTTGTACTTTTGACAGGATGGGCAGTTTCTTACGTATTTTGCGACATCTCTGAACATCCCTGGCCAGTAATAATTCCGGGCTAGCCGAGAGATGGTTTTGGAGATTCCCAGGTGACCAGCTAATTCAGAATCGTGATTTTCTTTCAGGACCTCCAGTCGTTGTTCGGTGGGTACACAGAGCTTCCATGGTTGTCCGGAACCAACTTCAGTAAAGTCGGAAGAGTCCCAGAAGTGACGATACAGTTTCCCATCCTCAACGGCGTAGTCAGGGAAATCTTCTGGGTCTCTTTGTACCTCTTGGAGCTTTTTGTTGTACCAACTGCAGCGAACTTCGACGTCGGCCAGGCATACGGAATCCACAGACGGTAACGGGTTTCGGGACAGACTGTCGGTGACTTTGTTCAGGGCACCTTTCCGGTATTGGACTTCAAAGTCGAATTGCTGAAGGAAAACGGCCCATCGAGCAATTCTTCCGGACGGTGACTTGATGGAATTCAGCCATTTCAGACTCATGTGGTCGGAAATTACGGTGTAATGAAATCCTTCCAGGTATGGTCGCAGTTGCTCTATCGAGAAAACGATGGCGAGACATTCCTTTTCGGACACGGAGTAGTTTCTTTCGGCGGTGTTCAAGGTACGGCTGACATAGGCGATCACCCTTTCCTCTCCATCCAGAACTTGGGTCAGGGCTCCTCCAAGGCCTACGTCACTGGCGTCTGTTTGCAGGAAACGAACGGTTGATTGAAATCCGGACAGGCCAGTATCGGTGATTCGGTCAGTTTTTGTTTCAGGAGGTCGAACGCTTTTTGTTGTTCCTCACCCCACTTCCAACGTGGTTTCTTCTTTAACAGGTGAGTTAACGGTGAAACGACATCGAAAAAGTTCTCTATAAAACGGCGGTACCAGCTAGCAACTCCCAGAAAACGGAGCAATTCACGGATGGTTTTCGGCGCTGGGAATGCTACGATAGAGGAAACTTTATCCGGGTCGGTACGGATTCCTTCGGAAGTAACGACATGTCCTAGGTATTTTAGAGATTTTCGCACAAAGTCACACTTTTCGGGATTGAGACGAAGATTGGCTTCTCTCAACCGCCGGAATACTTCTCTTAAGTTCTCCAGGTGCTCCTCGAAAGTTTCCCCCAGGACAACTATGTCGTCCAGGTAAGCGAACGCCTCCAGTTCCATTTCTGGGCCAATAACGGTGTCTAAGAATCTCTGGAATGTGGCTGGACTAGCATGAAGACCAAACGGCATGACGGTGAACTGGAACAATCCCCTTCCTGGAACTGTGAAGGCAGTAATCGGACGGCTTTCCTTTGCTAACGGTATCTGCCAATATCCTTGTTTCAGATCCAGTGTGGAGATGTATTTGGCCTTACGCAGTTTATCCAGAATCCCAGAAATATACGGCAACGGGTATGCATCTTTCACAGACACTTGGTTGACGGCACGGAAGTCGATGCAAAAACGGTATTTTCCGTCTTTCTTCCTGACCAATACTTTCGGTGAACTCCACGGTGACTTGGAGGGTTCAATCACTCCCTCAGCCAGCATACGGTCTACTTCCTGATTGAAGATCTCCTGCATTTTCGGGTTTAGGGGTCGGTATCGTTGTTTGATCGGTTCGGTGCCCGGTTTCAGTTTGATCTTATGTTCAATCAGGTCGGTTGTACCATATAGGTCTTCAAACTTCTTCAATTCTTCTTTCAGAAATGCCTCCAGCTCCTGTTTCTGAGACTCCGATTTACGGAAAACTTGAAAGTCGACAGAACATCCATCCCCAGAATGATGTCAACCGGTAAGTTTGGTACCAGTAAGAATTTCAAATCAGGCAGTGTGTAATCGGAAATTTGCACGGTGGTGGTGTACAGTTTCGGTGTGACGGTGGTTTGTCCGTTCGCTATTACTGCGAAACTGTTGTGCATTGTTTGTCCTGTGATTCCTTTACTTTCACACTGATCGGATACGGCCTGACTGCAGAAACTCCTGGTCGCTCCGGTATCTATCAGTGCTCGGAAGTGTTTGCCGGCTATTCTGACCTCTACTAACGGACGGTTATCATTACAGGTAGTCGGTGCCAGTGGAGTCAAGATTCCGGGAGATGTGGTCGACTCTGCCTCCAATCTCCCCTTCAGTTTCCCGAACACGGACAGTCTCGTGAGAGAATATTTTCCCTCTGGCATCGAGAACAGAAGATCCTCGGTGGCCTGTGACACTCTCGACGCATGTGGCCATATCCACCACATCGGAAACACTGTGTCTGGAAGGACACTCTCCTCCCTGATGGTGGCCCGGTCCGGTCAGCGGGGCTATTTTCGGCTGGACGGCGGGGTGGCGATGTTGCAGGTCTGGATCGACCTTCGGACCTGTCTCCAGAAGTCGGACGGTGAGATTCCTGTCGCTGGGCTATTGACTCTCTGGACTTGGGTGGCTCTGGACGGCTCTCCCCCGGCGGAGAAAGTCGTGTCTGGTTGGCTGGTGTCGGCGGGACTGATTCCCTGTGATCAGTTGTTTGGTGAACCTGTTCTCCAGTATCCATAGAAAAGCTTGCTTAGTATCGGTTCAGTTGACGGGGACTGTACGTCAGGTGAGGTTCTTCCACAAAACCTGGTTTGGAGGGTGGCCGGGTGTACTGGTTCATCTGCCACTGGACCAGTTCAAAAACTTTTCCCTTACGGAGAAGTTCATCATAAGTCTTGGTCTCCTGGAAGGCCAAGGCTTGCTGTAAGGGCGGGATCAACCTCTGTCGGATAAGCCGGATCTGCTCCACCTCGGATGGTTTTGCATAGGTGAGTTTCTGGAATAAGTTCTGCATCCGGGTAACATATAGAAGCAACTTTTCTTCAGGGCCTTGTGTTCGCCTTTTTATTTCCTCCAACAGATTCTCCTCGTAGTTAACTGGCAGAAATGCTTCTTTCAGTTGGTTGCTAAAATCCTCCCAGTCCTCAAAAGTACCTCTCCTGGGGATGAACCAATCCCTCGCATCCTTTCGTAGTAACTCATACACTGATTCGAAAACTTGTTCCAGGGACACCTTACGAGATTCAGCCAGCCTCTCCACCTCTTCAAGAAATTCAGTTACACTACCAGCGCCATCAAAGGAGATGTTCCATTTGTGTACCGGGACAGTTGGTACTGTTGATCGAGACTCCGGTTCCGATCTGGCAGGTGCTGTGATAATTGGCCGGTCAGAATTTATCCACGGTGCAGGTAAGTGTGGAAAAGACACCCATCGTGTGGAATTAACCCATCTACTTTGTGTCGGGCCCTCAGGTGTTGCTGTCCCACAGTCCTGCGACTGTATGAGAGGTATCGCTGGTAATTGTCGCAGTAATGCTCTACATGTCTGCCTTGTTTCATTCATGACCTGTTCTAATGTTGGATTCCTTACAGGTGTACCGGTACGTGAGACATTAACTACTGCAGGAGGATCGACACCATCTCCTAAGTCGATAAGTGATGTCTCAACCTTGTGTCTAGGGTGTTAGCGACGCACAATGATAGGCAGAATCAACGTATACAACTTTTATTTGTCGATTCGAAAAAGGGGAACACAAATAGCACTATTACAAAATTCGGTGACTCGAAATCAGTGAGATTTACAGGGCAAAACTGACGGAATAACACTGGATCCGATCTCAAACGGTATACGGGGGTTAACGGACTTGTTCGCCAGCCAGAACCTGAAACGTACACTTGACGGACAGATATTGGACTTCAGCCAGGTTAGGGGATAAAAGACAGCACAGAAATACGACGGCTCACCCTCAGGCTCGTTCGGCACTCCCCGGGTATCCACACCAGCAGAATGCCTCCCTAACCGTAAAGGTGAATACCGGAACGGGGTAAAAAGACGGGAACTGAGGAAAGGGTGCGCCACGCCAAAGTGTCCTCGGTACCCCCCGGGTATCCACACCAGCAGGGTACTTTAACGACAGTAGGGGTGGAACTAGATACGACGGGAAATTTCAGGAAAGGGTGAGCCACCCCAAAGTGCCTTCGCCTACCCCCCGGGTATCCACACCAGCAGGGTACGTTAATGACAGTAGGGGTGGAACTCAGACTCGGGTATGAGAGGGATGTAGACAGAAAACTGAAGTTCCAATATTATAAAAAAAAATAACGGCGTGTCGTCTTACCTCTGGTTCTATATTCGGCCACTTACACTCAAAACTCGATAAAAAGACTCGCCCCAACTGTGGTGACGGAGAAAAGGCAAAAAAAATTCAAACTCTCAGAAAATGAAAACCCCAAAAAAAAAAAACAATTTTTCTAAAATAACTAGGCGGACGGCGCTAGTAATTCGAATCAAGCGAAAATCGTAAAAATCACAAGTGACAATCAGGCTATAATTCGTAAGTGAAGTGGCCTGCGGGGAAACATCTGATTTTATACCCACAGGGGGGGTGCGGAAATCAGATGTGCCCGACAGTCGAAATTCGGTAAATTTGCGTCGATGAAAACGTCTTAATTTCGACTTATCTGTGCTAGCGAACAAAAAAAACTCGGTTATCTTCCAATTCAGGATGTTTTATACGGTGCGACATCGTTTTTAGGAAATAAAAACGGAATAAAAACGGTACGGTATGTTTACAATTTCGAACGATATCGGAATCCTGAATTGGAAATTCGAAAAGATTTCTCGGAAAATTAATTCGAAACAAAATTATTTAAAAATGAAAACTAAAATAATTATTCTAAAATGAGGGAATAGGTTTGAAAACCCATTTTCTCATTACAGTGGCCTATGCGGATGACCTTGTCCTACTGATCAGAGGTAAGGTAATCAGTGTCATCTTCGATCTGATGCAGAATGCTCTGCGAATGATTGAACGATGGTGCTTAGAGAACGAACTCTCGGTCAACCCTGGTGAAACAGAGATGGTTCTTTTTACTAGGAGGAGGGTGCCCCACAACATCAAGCTTCCTAGCTTGTTTGGGATTGGGCTCACCCTATCCGAGCAAGTTCGATATCTCGGTGTGACACTGGACCACAAGTTATTGTGGAACAAACACATTGAGACTCAATCGAGCAAGACTAATGTAATTTTTGGTCTACTCGGAGAGTGCTTGGTAAAGGATGGGGCTTCAAACCACACATTATGCACTGGTTGTACACTGTGTGGACTTCCATGGGGAAGAACTCCAGCCGCACCATTATGACTAGATGTCAAAGGGGCGCATGTCTAACCATCACGGGCGCTCTGAGATCCACCCCTACGGCAGCTATGAAGTGTCTGCTGGGCCTACCACCTTTGGACCTTTTAGTTACACAGGTGGCTATGAAGATAGCTCTTAGAGTTTGGGAACAGGGACAATGGCGCGATAGAGGACTATTCAGGGGGCATGCGAGGGCTATTAAGATGGTGGGGGATGCCAACGCATCCCTTCTCCATAGAGGGGACTGCGTGGGCACCAGCTTCTATTTTGCCGAACCCTACAGGGTAATTGTCCCTGACAGAGACCTATGGTCTACACCAAACAGGCTTCTTGTGCCTGAAGGTCCCACTTGGTTCACCGATGGCTCTGTGATGCCCACAGGGACTGGAGTGGGAATTGTGGGACCTCGTTTCAATCTATCCATCCCCCTAGGGAAGGATTGTTCCATAGTGCAGGCTGAACTGTATGCTGTTTTAGCCTGCACACTGGAGAATATCTGCAGCGGGTACTCCGGAAAACACATCTATATTTGTTGTGACAGTCAGGGAACCCTGAAATCCCTTTCTGAGGAAAGGGTTAACTCACACCTAGTAAAGGAATGCAGAGAGGCTCTGCGGGAGCTAGGCTCTGATAACATTGTGAAAGTTATCTGGTGCCCGGCTCACGCAGGACTTCCGGGGAACGAGAAGGCAGACATACTTGCAAAGCAGGGAGCCCGCTCAGCTTTTGTTGGTCCGGGACCGGCGCTGCCTATCTGTCGTACAGCTGTCAAGAACTTCTTCATGTTGGCTGGACAGGAAATTTTCCTCTGGATGGAGCATGAGAGGTGGTCTTAGACAGTCAAGGCTTCTCATTGAGAGACCATCCTCTGTGCCTGAGATCAAAAAACTCTTAGCTCTTCAGAGGAAACAACTGAGTCTAGTGACTGGAGCAATGACTGGCCATTTGTTTAATAAACACTTAAATAGAATGGGACTGACTAGCTGTTCCCTGTGCCGCTGGTGCAGGAGCACGGAGGAAACGGTTGAACACATTTTGTTCTTCTGTATCAACCTTGAAGACTTAAGGATGATACACCTAGGAAACAGAGCACCCCCAACTCCTATGGTGAGAGGGACACCTCTCTGTCGACTTGTGGCATTTTTGTCAGCATGTCACAGAGTTTAAGTCTCTCCAACTACAAGCGGACGAGCAATGGGCCACGAGGCCTCAGTTCAGCCCGGTAGGGCACCGCACGTAGAAGAAGAAAGAAGAAGACACCATGTGCAATGAACATTTTACTGCAAGTCGATTGAAAACTGTTCATCCACGTAAATTGTTGTATGCAGGAAGCATCCGTTACATGAAGGGCTCATTTAGGGGAAATTATGACTTTTATACATCCATTCAAAGATTTTCAATTGCCTTCAATATATTCAGAAATGCAAAAGTTTTATGAAATCTTCTGTGAGTGTTTTGTTCATTCGTCAATCTATGGAGAGTAGAGAGAAGGAGAACGATCGCTGCTTTGAGATCACAGATTTTTTGTCCCCTAAAATATGTAGGTACCAATAGGGTAGTTCAGGCTTTTGCCAACAGACGAGCTGGCCATCACGAGAGTGCGAAATTTTGATTTAAACAAATCAAATCGTAGTTGGCTGAGTAAACTGTTTCCCTGGTGACAGATGATAGGAATATTATTATTTTCGATTTTTGATAAGAGAACAACATATGACCATGGTGAAATATTGAAGCGTGCTCTAGAGTAAGAGTGTTTCGCCATCGGAAAGAAAAGGAGAAGAGATAAAATTTCCGAGAGCATTTTTGAGAGAAAATTGGAAAAAACCTTCCCTCAAGAATTGACTCCGAATCAATTTGTGTGTCAAGAGCACTTTTGCAGATATCAAAAAAAAAGATTCATTATTCATTATAAACGAAATCGAAATTGTCATCCCTCGTGAGAAGTTGACTCTTCTGAATAAGAATATCTAACCAATAAAACTACATAGTTTAGAAGTAAATATTCTTGAAGAATTTTGTTGGCATAACATAATATATGGTTTATATCGGTTCTCAGCTGAGTATTGGCAACAGAATCTATTCTAATACCTAAGTGATAAATCTGATATTGCTACCTTTTGTGTCTTGATATATGTTCTACTCCTCATTGCGAATGTATATAATTTTGAAGATTACGGTAAACCAACTAACATAGCTGCTTTCAATAAACAAAAGTAGGTAAAATTTTTTTGATCAGTGATTTCTTTTGAATTTCATTGATTTCGACTTATATTTTATTGCATATAATTCAGAGAACTCCTATTTAATAAAGATTTGAAGAAAGGTATTTGAAAAGTCATTAGAAAAACCACGATGACACATAACCTAAAATAAAATGAAGGCTGTTCATTTCAAATTGACGCTTGAATCCCCACCCCTCATCTATACCTTCTGCAATCGCAGCTACACCTATCCTATGGTTCCCGTTTTCGGGGACACATTTTTAGTACGTCGATCGTTCTCCTTCTCTCTACTCTCCATACGTCAATCAATTTGTATATCGTGTCATAAAGAGACCATACCATGAAGAAATCATAAGAAAGCATGAAGAAATTATACTGACGCTCTTGAATACAGGAGTTGGTTCTGAAAATTTTGTAAATAATATTTAAGTAACAGAAATGTGTATCCTATGACGGTAAATTGAATATTGGTTCATATCAATTTCTGATATAAATTGTACAAATTCAACTCAGTTTATTAATTCAAAACGTTTTCACAGAAAAAACACCTTTGACGTACATATAGCAGATAACCATGTACTTTTATATCCTAGTCAAAGCTCTATTCGTTGTCCATAATTTCAAATTTTTGTAAATTTTTTATAGATTGCCAATAAAAATTTATTACATCCAACAGCGTATTTCATTGATACCAATCGATTCCAAACAAGGTTCAAATGAAAACTAACATCCTGGTCACAAAACAATCCGTTTGTTTTGTCGCTCAGGATGTTTGTTTTCTGGTCTCAACAAGGTCAATATTGAAATTTAAAACAAGGAATAGAATTCGAATTTCGCGCCCCTCAAATATAAAACAGAAAACTGTTATTAAACAGTTTTTCTGTATTGATAATACGTTTTCAGCGCCATCTCATTGTCAAATGTGTTTTCACTGGCCACAATGTAGTCGGTTTTTAGTACTAGCGATATGAGGGCGTTTCCTATCTTTCTACTCTCTTATTTTCGCTCCAGCGGTTATAGCAAATTCTTGACATACATTCGTCCTTGTGTTGGGAATGGTAACTTCAGCAAATTCCTCCTGAAAAACTACATTTTCTATTCGAAGAAAAGTTAATTCACCTTTCCCTCCAGGAACTCCAACAATCTACAACGCTACCTTGTGTTCATCGAAACCTTTTTTCAGAAAAGTTGCAATGTTTTCTTTACTCAAAACTTTTGTCTTTTAGGCTGGTAACCTTCAGAATGACCTTTCAAAAAAGCCAGTAAATTTGTATACTTCTTAATAGTTCAAGATCCCAGAGCGGCCAGACATAACTTAGTTTCACACAGATGAAATTTTAGGATCTCAGTAGAGTCTCATGTGCTTTGGGGTGTAAGGGGGAAGGATGCGTTTCATAGCCTCTCCTCTCAAATGCCAACCTCACCTACTCGCGGTGCACCCTGTTCTTACGAACGAGGCTCTGGCGACCGAACATGAGCGGTATAACTCTGTTTCCCACAAATACGTAGCCTAAACATTGGCTTGAGCAGGAAATGGCTCTCTGCGTTGCTCAAGTTACGTCTCAGACCTTGTCGTCTCAGGATACCTGTGCCACAAGATAATCTAGTCGTAGCCGCAACCAAAGTTGCATTGACAGCGTTACCAGTGCAGCTTTTGAACACCTTCTAACGCAGCTCCTACAAAAAGATGGATCAGTCGAACAGGACAAAATTCGTATCCGGAGGTAAAATACCCTCCCATTCGGATCTCCGGGGGAGGGTGCCTGAGCGAGTGAATCATCGAACAAACACCAATGAAAAGCACATAGCTTTTGCAGCATGGAACGTCAGAACCTTGCTAGACAACCCCAAAGCCGACCGACCAGAGAGGCGTACTACCCTAATCGATAAGGAAATGCAATGAACATCCATTGCAATAGTTGCTTTAAGCGAAACACGCTTTTCGGACGAAGGTAGCTTGGTAGAACAAGCGTATACTTTTTTCTGGAAAGGCTTGCCGGAAGGCGAAATCAGACAACATGGCGTAGGCTTTGCCATTAGAAACGACCTGGCCGCCAAACTTACCGAAAATCCAGTTGGTATCTCAGAACGTTTAATGACCCTACGTTTTCCTGCAGCGAATAACACGTTTGTGAACATCATTGCAGTATACGCACCCACTTTGAACTCCTCTGACAACTTGAAGGACACTTTTTACGAAACACTCGTTGCTACATTAAGTAAAATCCCAAAACGGGAACGAATTATTCTCCTTGGAGACTTCAACGCTAGAGTGGGCAGAGGTCAAGACTCAGAACTATGGCCGGGAATAATATGGAAACACGGCACAGACAGCATCAATTCGAATGGAGAACGTCTGCTGGCTCTTTGTGCAGAACACAATCTGTGTATAACGAACACCTATTTTATTACGAGACCCAATTCAAGGGGGACCTGGCGCCACCCGCGCTCAGGGCATTGGCATACCCTCGACTATGTGATCGTGAGAAGGAGAGATCCGAAAGAGGCGTTGGTCACTGAACCCAGAGCAGATCTGGAGTGCTGGACTGATCATAGGCTGGTAATCTCGAGAATGAAAATCTCAATGCGCCCAAAATACCAACGCAAGCCGAAGTATCTAAGAGAGCGCCTTCAAATATACAAACTACAAAACCCTTCTACAAAGGACAGATTCACAGCTGCCGTCAAAGATAGCCTAACACCACCGGATTATAACGACGACATTGAGACTCATTGGCTCCGTTTCAAGTCATCCCTTACAAATACAGCGAAAGAAATACTGGGCAAAGAACGCTCCCGAAAATCCCCAGACTGGTTTGCCGACAGCGAAACTCATATCGCACCCCTTTTGGACGCAAAACACAAAGCGATGAAAACCGCAATTAACAAGCCTGGCGATGTTGCAGCCCAAATAGGTTTCATAAACATAAAACGTGAGGTCCGTCAAGAAATAAGAAAAATCAAGGACAGCTGGTGGAAAGAAAAAGCTAGGGAAATACAAGCTTACGCCGATAACCATGACTACAGGCGTTTTTTCGAAGCTATTAAAACTGTTTACGGTCCAAGCAGAAAAGCTAGCTTTCCTATAAGAGATGCTCATGGAGCTATTCTAACTGATGATAGAAAAATTCTCGAAAGATGGAAGGAGCATTACTCACAGGTCTTGAATCAAAATAACGACTCGGATTTATCCATTTTAGACCTGCTCCCCGCGTATAGTCCGATGACATCGCTTGATGACGAAATTTCAATGTCGGAAATCATAAGCGATTAAAAATATGAAAAATGATAAGTCACCTGGACATTGTCAATAGTCTCCCAATACTATTCCGCAAGATCTGGGAACAGGGAGATGTGCCACAAGACTTCAGAGACGCTTTATTTATCAACCTCTATAAGAACAAAGGCGATACGTCGAATTGCAACAATTACAGGGGCATATCGTTGCTTAATGTGGCCGGTAAAATTCTCTCGAAGATTATGGCTAATCGTCTGGTTCCACTCTTAGAGAAGCTTTTTACCTGAATCCCAGTGCGGCTTTCGACCAAATCGAGGTACGGTGGACCTAATTTTTACACTGCGACAGCTACAAGAAAAGGCCCGTGAACAACAATCAAGGATTTATACAGCCTTCATCGATTTAAGCAAGGCATTCGACTCGGTGAATCGGAGAGCGCTCTGGAAAATCATGGAACGTCTAGGAGTACCCGAAAAATTCCTAGCAGTGTGTAAAAGCCTTCATACCAACAACACCGCTAGAATACAGCATTTCTCAACCAACTCTGGAATAAAACAAGGCTGCGTATTAGCGCCTTTACTGTTCAATATTTTCGCCATAGCTGTATCGATAATTGCTGACATGAGCATGCCCGTAAGAGGTGTTGGGATAAGATTCAGATTTGATGGAGGCCTGTTTAACCTGAAGCGCCTCAGAGCAAAAACCCGTACCAAGTTTATCACGGAACTTCAATATGCAGACGACTGTTCACTCATCGCTAGCAGCTCAGAGGATCTACAGATAATGATGGACACCTATAAACATATATACGAAGCTTTAGGCCTTAGACTCAATATTGACAAGATCAAAATCCTGGTAAGTCCGCCAGAAAGCCTTCAAACAGATATTAGCCTGGACGATGAAACTCTAGAACAGGTCGAGCAGTTCAAATACTTGGGAAGCTTCATAAATACTAGGGCTGACCTTGACACGGAAATACACAACCGTATCAATTCGGCATCACGGGCATTCTGGAAGCTGAAGGACAGAGTGTTCCAAAATCACGACCTCAATCTGAAGACCAAGACAGCTGTTTACAGAGCAGTGGTCCTCCCAACGCTTCTTTACGGAAGCGAAAGCTGGACTCCCTACAGGCGACATATTAAACAGCTTGAACAGACGCAGCAACGTCATCTAAGACAGATAATGCACATCAGATGGTTCCACAAAGTTTCGAATGCAGAAGTCTTGCAGTGCGCGAGTTGTACAACAATTGAGACTCAAGTAACGAGGGCCCGACTCAGATGGAGCGGCCACATTCTGAGGATGCAAGACACAAGACTCCCCAAAATAGCTCTATACGGCGAACTCACTGAGGGAGCCCGGAAACCAGGAGGCCAGTATAAGCGGTTTAAGGATACACTACATCAATCCCTAAAATCAGTTAATGCTAATCATAACTGGGAACAACTAGCGTTAGACAGGTCACAGTGGAGGTCTTTGGTCCACAGTTATAATGGAGAATCGAGAAGGATACAGCGGCGGCCAGATCTGGTTGGAGACTATCCATGCCCTGAGTGTGGAAGGATCTGCAGGTCACGGTTGGGTCTCTTTAGTCACAGGAGGGCACACAGTCGTAACTAGCACTAAGAAGTTACAAGTCTGTTCGAATTTTTTTTTCTTCTTCTTTTTGTAGATTTATTCCCGGTAACGGGATACAGCAATGATGATGATGATGATGATGGGCTTTGAATACCTGCGAACTTGTGGAGCTTGCCTAGTGACACCTGGCCAGATACCAGGTGGCCAAGGTAACTAAAAATAAGTGTTACTCAACTTATTTTCACATGGCTGATTTTTATATGTTTCAAAGAATATTATTCTGAATTTATATTATAAGTGACAGACACTTCCCATGGGCCAAAACTTTTGCCAGACGCTTTGAAGCTGCACAAAAATAAATGAACTTCATTCAATTGATTAGTGTCTGTTACTTATTATATAAGTTAAGAATAATAGTCTTTAAAACATATATAAAAATCAGCCATGTGAGAATAAGTTAAGTACCTAACACTTATTTTAGGTTACCTTTGCCACTTGATATCTACCCAGGTGTCACTAAGCAAGCTCCACAAGTTCGCAGGTATTCAAAGCACATGAAACTCTACTGAGATCCTAAAGTTTCATCTGTGTGAAAATAAGTTATGTCTGGTCGCTCTGGGATCTTACTCTATAATGTCAATATTTCTTTTCAAGCACAATTCGGTTCTTAGCATAAGGTGCACAAGGTTGAATTCTTCATTCCTTTTTTTTCTTGAAAATAAGCTAGCAAAACTTTTTCTTCCAAATGAGGAATCCGTTTTTTTTTTACACCACAGACCAAATTTAGCATAGGCCATATAATACTTGCTCCTCGATTTCTTAGGAATTATTGTAGATAACACAGATTGAGCCGCTTCCTCAATGTCGCTGGGAACGTCGTTCTCTGAATCGGACACTGCAATATATATTCTCCTACTCCTACAAAAATATTCAATCAATTATTTTCGAAAAGAAAGACGATTCTGATTCTCCACTTTTTGACAATCAAAACAAGCACTATCACAATTACGAAATATGACACCAAACGATACTTCCTTCCAAGGCAACGAAGTGAAAAACAAATATCTCCGAATTATCGCTTGTGCACACGTTTTTGGTATTTTCAATTTGATTACAAGTAGTCTCATCCTATTCAAAATTTAAAGAATAGTGTGTGAAACACGTTGAGAAACACTATTTTTCGTTATTCGAGTTCTGTTAAGTCGTCTCACAGTAAATAAAAATTCCGATGTATCTCAAACTTGTCTTTTTTATAGTCACTTCACATTGACATTAAATCACAACTATTGTCATCAAGGGACCTACTATTATTTTCCAAACAAATTTCTAAGGGTGAGATAAATATATATAAATTCAACAAAACATAACATTTCTCCCCGCCGTGGCAGAAGTATCATCTTTGTCCACTATCTTCGATATCCAATATACATAACTTGGCAACAGGTCGTTTATAAGAACCATTCGCTGTTTTCACTTGAACGACTCTAATTTTTCCATCGGGGCCCGGAAAAATCTTTTCAATTAATCCGAGTTTCCAGGATTTTCTAGGAGCGGTATCATCTATAACTATAACTACATCATGTAGCTTCATGGGTCTGCCATCGTTCCTCCACTTCGTTCTTTTGGTCAAAGTCGGTAGATATTCCCTCGTCCATCTTTTCCAGAACGAGTTTCTTAATTCTTGAGCTCGTCTCCATTGTCCCCTTAAATTTCCATTTTCAGATTCGAAAGCTGTCGAATAATTTGTAGCATCCAAAAGAAAATGGTTTGGTGTTAAGGCCTCCAAGTCATCAGGATCAACAGATACTTTCGTGATTGGTCTAGAGTTCACAATTTTTTCGCATTCTGCAAATAAGGTAAGGAGTAGCTCGTCCTTCAATATCTGATTATTCAGAATAATATGAAATGTAGTTTTCACTGAACGCACTAGTCTCTCCCATGCACCGCCCATATGGGGAGAAGCAGGTGGAATGAATTTCCATTCAATATTTCTCACTAACATTTCTCGTTTCAAATTCTCCTTATCCATTTCTTTTACAGCTTTCTTCAGTTCCTCAGAGGATCCTCTAAAATTAGTTCCATTATCGGAATGAATTTGCAGAGGTTGTCCTCTTCTTGCTATCATTCGTCTCACTGCCATTAGCGTTGACTCCGTTGATAACGAGTGTGCTACTTCAAGATGTACAGCTCTTATCGATAAACAGATGAAAATAACTCCCCATCTTTTCTCGCGTCGACGTCCAACTGTTACATACAGGGGTCCGAAATAATCAATTCCTGTGTATGTGAATGCATGAGCTGGTGGAGTCAATCTGAATGTCTGAAGTTGGCCCATTTGTGGAATTGCAGGTTTAGCTTTTAAAATTCGGCATTTTTTACATTCTGCAAATGTGGTCTTCACGGCTGATCTACCATCAATAATTCAAAATTTTTGTCTAGCAGTATTCAATACAGTTTCGATACCTTGATGAGCACATTGTTCATGGTAATGATGCAGTAGTAATTAAATCAACCTATGTTTAGATGGCAATATTATGGGTCTTCTGGTTGTCATTTCCATTTGTGTGGCCAAGTCAGTCCGTCCACTCACTACCAAGACTCCATTTTTATCCATTACCGGTGAAAGTTGTTTTAGTCTACTCTTATTCTTCAAGCACATGCTTTTCTTTAAGAAAGAGATTTCTTCTGGAAAACTCTCCAGTTGACATTGCTTGATTAATCTGATTTCAGCTTCTTCGAGGTCTGAAGTGGTAATTTCTGCTTTAATTTGACTATTTTTGGAACGAAGTTTTGAAATCAACAATTTAGCGACTACCAGCACCCAGGCCGTGGCTCTAATCAACCTCATCCATTTGGAAAAACGGTTTATATCGGGTAAACAGGAATCATTTTCTAGAATAGTGGCCAAAAATTCTATCGGTTGACTATCTTCTTCATCTTCAGAATTTTTCAAAATTCCCCCACAGTCAGTTTTCTTTATCGGCCATGTCATTTCATCGTGGAGTTGTAGAAATTCTGGTCCATTATGCCAACGATTGAAATCCAAATTATTTCCATCATCAAAATAGGTTCTTGTGGCATTGTCGGCAGCATTTGACTTGGATGGAACCCAATGCCAATCAAAACTGTCTGTTGACTCTTGAATTTCACCTACGCGATGAGATTCAAATTGTTCCAGTTTACTCCCATCGTTTTTGATCCAGTGAAGTACTGTTGTTGAATCAGTCCATAGGTACGTTTTGTCAATTTTGATTTCTAACGTTTTGATCAGCATTTTCTTGAGTCTTGCTCCCATTAGAGCGGCTTGAAGTTCGAGTCTCGGAATTGAAATCAGTTTGTTCGGTGCCACCCTAGCTCTAGCAAAAATTAAAGATACATCGATTGATGCCGATCATTCGTAGGTAAGCTACAGAAGCGTACGCCCTTTTGCTCGCATCACAGAATATATGTAACTCTACTCTTTCAGCCTTAGAAATACTCGTTGAATAGCACCTAGGTATAGAAATATTTGTAATTTTTTGAAGATTTAAAAGCCATAATTTCCATGTCTTATATTGTTCATGTTTGACTAAATCATCCCAACCAATTCCGGATTTCCATATATCTTGAATGAGGATTCTTCCTCGTACTGTCAAATTAGCAATAAGTCCTAATGGGTCGAAAATGGACATCACTATTTTCAGAATTTGTCTTTTCGTTGTGCCATTTCTGGTTTCGACCGCAAAAATGTTGGATTTCAGTTTAAAACAGAAGCTATCTAATTTCGAATCCCAGGAAAGTCCTAAAATTCGTTGTATCGACCTATCAGAGTTAAAATCAAGATCTTTGCATATAATATCTTCTTGTGTAGCAAGAGCATCCATAACATCTTTAGAGTTTGATGTCCAGTCAACTAATTCAAATCCACCCAAATTTTGAATACGTTTCACTTCAAAAATTTTTTCTAAGGCTTCGTCTACAGTGTCGGTGCAGTCTAAATGATCATCGACATAGTGTTTCATCTCAATAGCGTCCAAAATATCTTGTCTTTGGGTTAGTTGTCGGGCATTCAAATTCTTAACGAATTGCGCGCAAGTCGGAGAACAGGTAGCACCAAATGTCATGACTTGCATTTCGTAAACATCGTGTGGTTTTTGGGTATTTCCTTCTCTCCAGAGAAATCTTTGGGAGCATTGATCCGAACTAATGATCTTGACTTGATGGAACATCTCACGAACATCACTGCAGAAGGCGATCTTTCGTTGTCTAAACTTTATCAATACTTCCACCAATGGTTGTAAGAGGTCTGGTCCAGCAAGTAAATTTTCATTTAGGGAAGTTCCACACGACTTTGAAGCAGCATCGAAAACAAGTCGCAGCTTGGCTGGTTTATTCGGATTTATCACTCCAAAATGAGGTAAGTACCAGCAACGAGGACCTTCTTCAGATGCTTCTTCAGCTGACAGCTTCCTGGCATATCCTTTCCTTAAGTAACTTTCAATTTTCTCACAGTATCTTCTCTTGAAATTTTCATCTTTGTGCATCTGTTTTTCCACACACATAAGTCTTCGAACGGCTACATTTTTACTTTCAGGCAAGTGAATATCGTTCTCCCTCCAGAGCAGTCCTATTTCAAATCGGTCACCGATTCGTTTTGCAGTTTTTTGCATTATTTCAAGCGCCCTGCTGCCTTTTTTGTTGGATTTTATAGCTACTCGAACTCCAAAGGCTTCAGTACTAAAAGAGTGTTTCACCATCTTGTGAAGCTCGTCGTCAGCAACCGTTTCACAATGACAAATATGAAAGGAATGAAAAATTCCCTTATTGCCATGATGATTATCCACATCACCGTGTAAAATCCAACCGAGATTGGTTTTTGTTGCAAGTGGAGAATTTTCTGGACCCTGAATAACTCTTCTGGCCACTGTGAGTCGGATGTTATCTTGGCCTAAAAGAATCATCGGACGTCCTTGAATTTCATTGAAAGGAATGCCTTGTAAGTGAGGATATTTCTTCCAGTCTGTTTCCTTAATGACTTGAACAGGTAAAGATAGATTTTCCACAGACCTCACATTTTTCATGGTGAATCTCTTGGCATTTTCATGGATTCCCGATATATCAAGGTCTAGGCGATGAGAATCTTCGTAGCACGATGTCATATTATTCGTCCATTGTATACAAAGAGATTCCACATTCCCTTCTATTTCCAGGTGGTCAACAATGGATTTGTCTATGAGAGTCACAGTCGAAGCTTCATCACAGAGTGCAATGGTTTCCAGAAAATCATTTTTTCCATACAATCTCACCTTGATCATCCGCAAAAGAATATTTGCCGCACCTTGTCCCACAGCAAGAACGTTTTCCTTTCTAAGATCTTCCGTCTGGGTAGACTGTGTATATTCGAAATTTTGTTGTGATTGATCTTTATGAAGGAGTTTATGATGAGATCGTTTGCAGTTATTGATACCACATTGATGTTTGGATCTGCATTTCATTGTCTGGTGATTGTTTTTCAGGCATGAGAAACAAAATTTTCTTCTGGTCACAGTCTCCCATCTGGTCTCAACATCGTCTTGATTTATTTTTGAACAATTCTGGATATAATGTCCTTTTTCTCGACAATACGTACACAATTTGTCAGTTTTTTTGCTATCAGCTGTCGTCAGAGTAGTCTCATATCGTTTTGTCGAAGAATATACGAATGGCTTCGATCTGGGCTCCGTTTTATTCATTGAGAACTTGGTCTACTCACGTAACATGCTGCTGCTGCTATGTCTGAAATCCAATCTGAGAGATCACTGAGGTCAACAGTACCATGTTTTTTCATAACTTCCTCCCCCCAGCGAAGTTTAATCATATCTGAAAGCTTTTGTACGATGTCTCGAACCAATGTAGGATTCTGAAGATGTTCGTTATAACCCAAGGATTTGATTGTTGCGACTAAACAAGATATATGATTTGAAAATTTGATCAAACTCTCTATATTATGTTCTCTGATCGGTGTCACAGCTTTAATCTTTGATATAAGTCCATCGATTATCAGATCAGGACGTCCGAACCTCATTTCTAATATCTTCAGCACTGAATCAACGTTATCAGGTGAAATCATCATGCCCGATACGGCTAGTTTGGCCTCACCTTTTAAACATTTTTGCAATTTTATCATCATTTCCTCAGAAGAAAATTCACACAATGAGGCAATTTTTCTGAATTGTGTGATGAATACTGGCCACTCTTCAGGGTTACCGTCAAAGTGAAGAATGTCTTTCTCTACAACTTGGCTTGCAATGAATCGATCTCGTCTTGGAGCACTACCTACTGATTTCACAGCTTCACTTATGGTTCATTCATTCATTCATTGCTGTATCCCGTTACCGGGAATAAATCTACAAAAAGAAGAAGGACAGAAAAAAAAATTAAAATTCGAAAAGACTTGTAACTTCTTAGTGCTAGTTGCGACTGTGTGCCCTCCTGTGACTAAAGAGACCCAACCGTGACCTGCAGATCCTTCCACACTCAGGGCATGAATAGTCTCCAACCAGATCTGGCCGCCGCTGTATCCTTCTCGATTCTCCATTATAACTGTGGACCAAAGACCTCCACTGTGACCTGTCTAACGCTAGTTGTTCCCAGTTATGATTAGCATTAACTGATTTTAGGGATTGATGTAGTGTATCCTTAAACCGCTTATACTGGCCTCCTGGTTTCCGGGCTCCCTCAGTGAGTTCGCCGTATAGAGCTATTTTGGGGAGTCTTGTGTCTTGCATCCTCAGAATGTGGCCGCTCCATCTGAGTCGGGCCCTCGTTACTTGAGTCTCAATTGTTGTACAACTCGCGCGCTGCAAGACTTCTGCATTCGAAATTTTGTGGAACCATCTGATGTGCATTATCTGTCTTAGATGACGTTGCTGCGTCTGTTCAAGCTGTTTAATATGTCGCCTGTAGGGAGTCCAGCTTTCGCTTCCGTAAAGAAGCGTTAGGAGGACCACTGCTCTGTAAACAGCTGTCTTGGTCTTCAGATTGAGGTCGTGAGTTTGGAACACTCTGTCCTTCAGCTTCCAGAATGCCCGTGATGCCGAATTGATACGGTTGTGTATTTCCGTGTCAAGGTTAGCCCTAGTATTTATGAAGCTTCCCAAGTATTTGAACTGCTCGACCTGTTCTAGAGTTTCATTGTCCAGGCTGATATCTGTTTGAAGGCTTTCTGGCGGACTTACCAGGATTTTGGTCTTGTCAATATTGAGTCTAAGGCCTAAAGCTTCGTATACATGTTTATAGGTGTCCATCATTATCTGTAGATCCTCTGAGCTGCTAGCGATGAGTGAACAGTCGTCTGCATATTGAAGTTCCGTGATAAACTTGGTACGGGTTTTTGCTCTGAGGCGCTTCAGGTTAAACAGGCCTCCATCAAATCTGAATCTTATCCCAACACCTCTTACGGGTATGCTCATGTCAGCAATTATCGATACAGCTATGGCGAAAATATTGAACAGTAAAGGCGCTAATACGCAGCCTTGTTTTATTCCAGAGTTGGTTGAGAAATGGTCGGTTGTGGAGCCATTATGCTGTATTCTAGCGGTGTTGTTGGTATGAAGGCTTTTACACACTGCTAGGAATTTTTCGGGTACTCCTAGACGTGCCATGATTTTCCAGAGCGCTCTCCGATTCACCGAGTCGAATGCCTTGCTTAAATCGATGAAGGCTGTATAAATCCTTGATTGTTGTTCACGGGCCGTTTCTTGTAGCTGTCGCAGTGTAAAAATTAGGTCCACCGTACCTCGATTTGGTCGAAAGCCGCACTGGGATTCAGGTAAAAGCTTCTCTAAGAGTGGAACCAGACGATTAGCCATAATCTTCGAGAGAATTTTACCGGCCACATTAAGCAACGATATGCCCCTGTAATTGTTGCAATTCGACGTATCGCCTTTGTTCTTATAGAGGTTGATAACTAAAGCGTCTCTGAAGTCTTGTGGCACATCTCCCTGTTCCCAGATCTTGCGGAATAGTATTAGGAGACTATTGACAATGTCCTCATCCAAGGCTTTGAATATCTCCGCCGGAATGCCGTCTAGACCAGGTGACTTATCATTTTTCATATTTTTAATCGCGCTTATGATTTCCGACATTGAAATTTCGTCATCAAGCGATGTCATCGGACTATACGCGGGAAGCAGGTCTAAAATGGATGAATCAGAGTCGTTATTTTGATTCAAGACCTGTGAGTAATGCTCCTTCCATCTTTCGAGAATTTTTCTATCATCAGTTAGAATAGCTCCATGAGCATCTCTTATAGGAAAGCTAGCTTTTCTGCTTGGACCGTAAACAGTTTTAATAGCTTCGAAAAAACGCCTGTAGTCATGGTTATCAGCGTAAGCTTGTATTTCCCTAGCTTTTTCTTTCCACCAGCTGTCCTTGATTTTTCTTATTTCTTGACGGACCTCGCGTTTTATGTTTATGAAACCTATTTGGGCTGCAACATCGCCAGGCTTGTTAATTGCGGTTTTCATCGCTTTGTGTTTTGCGTCCAAAAGGGGTGCGATATGAGTTTCGCTGTCGGCAAACCAGTCTGGGGATTTTCGGGAGCGTTCTTTGCCCAGTATTTCTTTCGCTGTATTTGTAAGGGATGACTTGAAACGGAGCCAATGAGTCTCAATGTCGTCGTTATAATCCAGTGGTGTTAGGCTATCTTTGACGGCAGCTGTGAATCTGTCCTTTGTAGAAGGGTTTTGTAGTTTGTATATTTGAAGGCGCTCTCTTAGATACTTCGGCTTGCGTTGGTATTTTGGGCGCATTGAGATTTTCATTCTCGAGATTACCAGCCTATGATCAGTCCAGCACTCCAGATCTGCTCTGGGTTTAGTGACCAACACCTCTTTCAGATCTTTCCTTCTCACGATCACATAGTCGAGGGTATGCCAATGCCCTGAGCGCGGGTGGCGCCAGGTCCCCCTTGAATTGGGTCTCGTAATAAAATAGGTGTTCGTTATACACAGATTGTGTTCTGCACAAAGAGCCAGCAGACGTTCTCCATTCGAATTGATGCTGTCTGTGCCGTGTTTCCCTATTATTCCCGGCCATAGTTCTGAGTCTTGACTTCTGCCCACTCTAGCGTTGAAGTCTCCAAGGAGAATAATTCGTTCCCGTTTTGGGATTTTACTTAATGTAGCAACGAGTGTTTCGTAAAAAGTGTCCTTTAAGTTGTCAGAGGAGTTCAAAGTGGGTGCGTATACTTCAATGATGTTCACAAACGTGTTATTCGCTGCAGGAAAACGTAGGGTCATTAAACGTTCTGAGATACCAACTGGATTTTCGGTAAGTTTGGCGGCCAGGTCGTTTCTAATGGCAAAGCCTACGCCATGTTGTCTGATTTCGCCTTCCGGCAAGCCTTTCCAGAAAAAAGTATACGCTTGTTCTACCAAGCTACCTTCGTCCGAAAAGCGTGTTTCGCTTAAAGCAACTATTGCAATGGATGTTCGTTGCAGTTCCTTATCGATTAGGGCAGTACGCCTCTCTGGTCGGTCGGCCTTGGGGTTGTCTAGCAAGGTTCTGACGTTCCATGCTGCAAAAGCTATGTGCTTTTCATTGGTGTTTGTTCGATGATTCACTCGCTCGGGCACCCTCCCCCGGAGATCCGAATGGGAGGGTATTTTACCTCCGGATACGAATTTTGTCCTGTTCGACTGATCCATCTTTTTGTAGGAGCTGCGTTAGAAGGTGTTCAAAAGCTGCACTGGTAACGCTGTCAGTGCAACTTTGGTTGCGGCTACGACTAGATTATCTTGTGGCACAGGTATCCTGAGACGACAAGGTCTGAGACGTAACTTGAGCAACGCAGAGAGCCATTTCCTGCTCAAGCCAATGTTTAGGCTACGTAATTGTGGGAAACAGAGTTATACCGCTCATGTTCGGTCGCCAGAGCCTCGTTAGTAAGAACAGGGTGCACCGCGAGTAGGTGAGGTTGGCATTTGAGAGGAGAGGCTATAAAACGCATCCTTCCCCATTACACCCCACTTATGGTATGGCATAATCGTTCGATGTCGGATGGTTCTGGAGAACGCATGGGTCTCTTATCTGGTATTGTCAGTCTTGGAGCTTCCTCTACTATATCCATTTTCCGTCTGGGAGTATTGTCTGGAACATTTTGTCTTTGACTTCTGGAACTATGCAATGATCTAACCGAAGATCTTTCCACGTAATCTGAAACCTGGGTCTCAAACACTTTCTGCTCTAGCTCTAACAATTGTAATTTATCTTCTAGTTTCTTCATTTCTATGGCTTGTTTGATTTTTGCAACTTCAACAGCATGCTTTCGTCTTTGTAATTCAACACTACTTGAGTTCGATTGTCTAGAACATACTGAACGAACAGATGCAGTCTCTTGTTTGTCGTCCGCAGATGGAAGAACTTTTCGATGAATCGAGTGATTTTTGGTTGTGTTGTCCTCTTCATCTACTTCTAGAACTGCATCTTTTAATTCCATTTGATTCAGTTTTGAATGACTTTCTTCTGAAATCTTTGACATTCCACTGACGGACTTCCTTTTTGACGAACCAAATTCTGGTGGCCATAGGTAACAATCGGCAAGTCTAGTGTTGATACCTGCATTACGTCTTGTTGTATTATTTTCTTCCGAATTTCTCTCCATAACTGTCTGGGTCTATATCTATCCAAGAAATAATTCAAAACGTCTCGAAGGACCAATGTTAAGTCGTCTCACAGTAAATAAAAATTCCGATGTATCTCAAACTTGTCTTTTTTATAGTCACTTCACATTGACATTAAATCACAACTATTGTCATCAAGGGACCTACTATTATTTTTCAAACAAATTTCTAAGGGTGTGATAAATATAAATAAATTAAACAAAACATAACAAGTTCTTTTGCGCAACGAGCGAAGCGAGAAATACTCTCAATTCCCAACTGGTTGCACAAATAACTATTTATACGAGATAAGCGTCACGAAAAATAAATACTTTTTCAATGATGTTTCTATCAATAAGATGTAATGTTCGAAGGAAAAAAAAAAGAAAAAATATCGGTTTCATATAATATAATTAATAAAGGTATACAGATATGCCTTTATTTATTGAATTTATTTAGGAAACAGAGTACTTATAATGCCCTTAATTAAATTAAATAATTTCGATACGCATCTGATAGCTTTTTCTCCCTCATTTGCTTTTCTGAAACGAGGAATTGATGTGCTTTTTTCAAAAATTGCATTCAATTCTGGCTGAAGCAGTAAAATAATTTCCTGTAGGGCTTCTATGAACTCTCCTAGAGAAATTTCGGCCAACTCCTTATCGAAATCTTCCGCTTCCAGAGAAAATTTATAGGTTGATTTTTCTTGTTCTGAGGATGCAACCTTGGAGATGGATGGTGACACCTGAAGAAATGAAAGTAATGAAATTAATTTTCAAAATTTTCAACAAAAAGTGCTGACTCACCATTTCCATTAGGAAAATTAAGGTCAAAATTAGACAACCTGTGTGACTCGCCATATCGGAACTCGATGAAATAAACATTGTTCGGATGTCCTTATATTTCGAATACCCCGCACACTTATCATTCTTTGATTGTATTATCGTGATGTATGTAGGTATGTAAAAAATATTATAGAATCTATTTATTGTGCTTCAATGAAATATTTATTCGAAAAGCGTGACACAAATCTTTTGAGATGTGATTTCTCGAGTTCCATTAATAGCGGATCGTGATCATTTGAATCGAGGAGGATAAAATTTTCATGAGCAATGGATTCAGGTATTCTCTGACAATAAGTTATTTGTGTTGGAACTAGATTAATTTATTATTAAAAATATCATGGCATCATTGAATTTGATAGTTAAGGTTGAAATATATTTTTAGTGTTGTCAATATAGAAAAATAAAAAGTCACTTTTGGAAAACTAATAATTTGTTCAATTCTAAGTTTTCAAAAGGTAAATAAGTAAAGATATAACATTTGGCGACCGTGATAATGGAGAATTCCAAGAAAGAACGAGAAATAATAAGAAAACACTTCAAGAAAATATGTGCAGAAATAGACCTGAAAATAAGCGACAAAGAACGAAGCAAAGACGACATGTTATCCCTTTTAAGGCAATTAGAAGACAAGGGTGACCGACTATTCTCTTCAGATGAAAACATTAGAGGTATGTTATTATCAAATGAAACTGAAGAGGAAGATTTAGAAGAGGAATTCAACAAAGTAGAATTTTTCCGAGAATTCGTAAGACAAAGATCTAAATGTGAAGCTGAGTTGAAGAAGTCATTGGATCAAACAACATCGCAAGAATGCAGCGGCGAAAAAAAAAGAGAAAATTCCGGCTTCCACAAATTGAAATGAAAAAATTCGACGGAAATGTCAAAAATTGGATAGGATTTTGGGGACAGTTCCGAAAAATACATGAAGACATGGAAATCGATTCCGAAGACAAATTTTAGTACCTACTTCAGGCAACAGAAGTTGATTCAGCAGCAAGGAAGCTAGTGGAGAGTTTTCCTCCATTAGGAGCGAATCACACGATAGCTGTCGATCAGATAAAGGCAAGGTTTGCAAAAGATGAATTCCTTATCGAGGTGTATGTGAGAGAATTGCTGAGTTTAGTTCTCAAACAAGCAATGGACAATACAAGTATGTCACTTTCCAATCTTTATGATAAGTTAGAAACACAACTTAGGGCATTGGAATCTCTAGGGGTAACAAAGGAAAAATATGCGGCAATGTTGTATCCTTTGGTAGAGTCTTCAGTACCGAACGATACATTGAAAGCATGGGAAAGATATCGCAGTTCAAATAAAGTGAACAGCATTTCGAATCCAAATGAGATAGGGAAAAGTATATGTGGTTCTGATAATCTGTCATTTTTATTAGATTTTTTACGAAGCGAAATTGAATCAGAAAAAAGAATAAATCTAGCACAGTCAAGTTTCTACAATAAACCAGTCGATAAAACAGGTGACGGTGGATTATACACAGCTGCAGCATTATATTCAGCAAGTTCGAAAGACGCAGGAAAAGTTGGTAAGAAAGTTCCATATTGTCTCTTCTGTACAAAATCTCACTGGAGTCAAGATTGTCTCAAAGCTCAGCAATTATCTTTGAATGAGAGAAAAAATATTGTCAAAGAAAAGAAAGGTTGTTCCGTTTGCCTAAAACAATATCATACTTGTCAACAATGCAGAGCATTTGTGAGATGTACAGTCCCTGGCCAGTTTATTAGACGCACTGAGGATTTTTTTTATATTTACTGGTATTGCCCGAGGAAAAAGCAGAATATTTGAATTTCATTTCCACAGAATGTCAGCTTTATCTACTACTCTCATTAAATTGTTCTATTTAGCTTTTATTTTTGATTTTGTAGTATTAGTACTTAAGTATGAATCAGTACTATGTCTTCCAGTGGACGTCTTGCATTCTGCATGTTCGGACGTTATTTCGATAATTCACATATAAAATCGTTATCCTCGAATGCATCAAACCGAACAATTCTGCATTGATAGTATGAAGCTCTCATAGCTACACAGGGTGGCTCAGCAAAATATTAGAATTTCATGTTTAATCATCAATAAATCAATATTTTTTATTGAATATGATATATTATATGTGAAAACCATTTAGAGATGAAGTATATGTAACATATACATTCAATTCAATAATTCAATATTGAGATTTTGCATCGAATCAATGCGTCTAATAATATGGCCAGGGACTGTATAGTTTGTTCGAGGAAACATTATCCAATAATGTGTCCGGATTCAGATCTGAAAAAGGGAAAGAAGGATAATGAGAAGAATGAAACAGAAAATATTTTGACTAGCAACTTATCTAGTACAGTATTATTGCAAACAGTTCTTGTGCGGATTCATTTTGAAGGGAGCGAAAAAATAGTTAGAGCATTATTAGATTCTGGTTCACAAAGCTCTTATATTTTATCTAGAAGTGCAGAAGAACTTAAGTTGAAGAAAATTGACAATGAAACTATAATACAGGGAGTTTTTGGAGGGAAGCAATCCCAGCCAGAAATTCATAAGTTATTCGAAGAAACAATAAAAAGTATTGATAACACACATGAATTTAAACTCAATATGTTGAATCAAGATAAAATCTGCAATTATATTCCTCGTATTGATGATTCATCTTGTATAAATTATTTGAAGCAGAGTAATATTGTGATTCACGATAGCAATTTGTCAAATGCTTCAAAGGAAATTGAACTATTACTAGGAGCAGATATATTTGGTCATTTATTAACTGGTAGAAAACATCACCTTGATGGTGGCCTTGTAGCGCTCGAAACATATTTGGGGTGGACACTCATCGGACAGTACGACACAAAACAACGCAATGAGACTATATTTTCTGGATTTTCCGAATTGTCAATACCAGACTTATGGGAGTTAGAATTACTTGGTATAAAAGATTCGGTACAAGTAAAATCAAATGAAATTCTAGAAGAGCAAGCTTTGATCCATTTCTATGATACTATTACTATAAATGACGAAAAAAGATATGAAATTAAATTACCTTGGTCGCAAGATCACTTGAATATTTTAGATAATAAGAAAATGGCTCTTAGTAGATTAGAGTCTAATACAAAAAGATTGTTGAATTTGAACAAATATGATGATTATTCAAGGGTATTCGATGAATGGGAAGAATTGGGTATTATTGTGGAAGTGACCGACGAGAAAGAAATGAGACAAGAAAATTCAATTCATTATTTGTCGCACCATGCAGTCATTAAAGAATCAAGTGCAACTACTTAAATTCGCCCAGTTTTCGATGCATCAGCTAGGGACAAGGATGGGAATTCATTAAATGGCTTGGAAAAGGGTCCGAATTTTCGGGAATTAATCCCATCATTGCTTTTAAAATTTCGCATCAATGCAATTGGCATAGTTTCTGATATAGAAAAAGCGTTTTTACAGATAAGTATATGTCCAGAAGATAGATATTATTTAAGATTTTTCTGGTGGAGAAACTACTCAGAAAAGGAAACTAAAATATACAAGCATTGCAGAGTAGTGTTTGGTGTCAAATGCAGTCCATTTATTTTGTCAGCTACGATTAGTTATCATTTGGATAATGTTGCAGTACAGTTTGTAGTGGACCTACCCATGTTAGACAAAGAATATTATTGAGCTATTATCACAGAGCACTAATGCACGTAGATTATGGTGATTGTTCTATTTTCCATGGAGATGATAATATATTAATTTAGCGTCGATTGTGACGGACGGAATAAAGTTTGATAAAAAATACATAAAGAGTTTTTCCTTCGAAGAGTAGAGAACATTACAAATGGCGACGAGGTGAAAAAAACGTGGTGTTGAATTGTGGAAAGGTGGCAGTTTCTTCCAATAGATTGTACTGAGAACGCACAAGAGTTTTCAAGCCATGGAGAGTTATAAGTCTTCGTTTTCTCCATTTTCCGTGCGAAATGCAACTTCTGTAAATGACTGGGATCGTTGGAGGCAAACTCTGGAGTTCTACTTCACGGCCGAGAAAATTGATGATGTCAAAGTAAAACAAGCAAAATTACTGTTGCTAGGTGGTCCAGAAATTCAGGATTTATTTCTTTCGTTGCCAACGGTGACTGAATATCCAGAAAAATATGATGCATATTCTTACACAGTGGAATGTCTTGAAGCCAAGATTAAGCCAAAGAGTACCAAATGGTATGAACGCCATATATTGAACCATATTCGTCAAGAAAATGGCGAGTCCATTACTACCTTCCAAACACGGGCTCGTAAGCAAGCAAAGAATTGTTCGTTCCGAGATTCCTCGGCTCTCGATGAAGCCATTCACATGCAGATTATTGAAGGTTGCCTTTCTATGGAACTTCGTAACCATGGAACTTCGTAACCGTTTACTAGAAAAGGAGGATATGACGCTAGATCAAGTCGAAAAGCTAGCCAGAACCTTGGAAAGTGTTAGTCAGCAGTCCAATGCTATAACAGGACATTCTGTCTCTCCATCTCAAAATTCTTCCCTAGTTTGCCGCACTCCTCATACAAATTCACAAAAAAGGGGTAAGAAGGAGTCTGATAATTCGCAGTCTTTCGGTTCATCCACAAGGTTTACTTGTTTTTGTTGTGGAAATGAAGGACATCGGTCACGTTATCCTCAATGCCCTGCTCGAAGTGTAATCTGCAAGAAGTGCAAGAAGAAAGGTCACTTCGCAAAAGTTTGCAAGTCTCGTTCCCAGCTTAATGAATCGAAAGCAAAGGAGTCACAGCCATCTTCATCCTCCGTCAAAGTAGTTTGTGATGAAAACGTTTTTTGCGTACGAAATCTTATTGAGCCAAATGACGAATTGGTTACTTGTCACTTCGGTGGAGTTCCTACTGAAACCTTCATTGACTCTGGAACAAAGTGGACAATGATGTCAAAAAAAACATGGAACATGTTGTATCGTAAGGGTGTTCGATTCTTGAGTTACGTCCCAAACCCAGATGTCAATTTCTTCGATGCTTCTGGTCGAGTGAAATATTCAGTGCTTCAAACGGTCCATATAGAACTGCAGATTGGTGAAAATATCCAGACAGCAGAAGTAATCGTTTTCAAAGAACATATCCAAACACTTCTTGGCCGTGTCGATGCTAAGGCCCTCGGAGTTCTTCGAGTTGGTCTGAATGCAACCAAGGACCTTTACGTTCGAGTAGTTTCGACACCAATAAAAGAGCCCTTATCCAAATTGAAGGAGTTTCAGCTCCAGATTCCAATCGACAAATCCGTTCCTCCAGTCATCCAGCCCGTTCGAAGGATACCTTTCGCATTACGCACCCGTATAGAAGAGCAAATTAATGAGTTGCTTCGATTGTATATTATTGAGCGCGTCGAAGGTGCATCTCCTTGGGTTTCTCCCATTGTTCCGGTTCCAAAAGGACCAAATGAAATTCGTCTTTGCGTTGACATGCGTCGTGCAAATGAAGCTGTACTACATGAAAAACATCCAATTCCAGTGATCGATGATATTGCACCGTTGTTGAAGGATGTTACTGTCTTCAGTAAGGTTGATCTTAAGCAAGCGTATCATCAGATCGAGTTAGCACCCGAATCAAGGGAAGTTACAACTTTTGGTACACATTTGGGGCTGTTTCGTTATAAGCGACTAATGTTTGAATTAAAATGTGCTCCCGAGATGTTTCAACGCATTTTAGAGAATATCTTATCAGGGCTGAAAGGTGTCTTCAATTACTTAGACGATCTTCTCATTTTTGGACGCACACTGGAAGAACACGATGCTAATCTTAAAGCAGTCCTTCAACGCTTATAAGATGTTGGTTTCGTAATCAACCCTGGAAAATGCCAGTTTCGAAGAAATGAAGTAACTTTCCTTGGACACATCATCAGCAATAATTCTATTCGTCCAATGCTTGACAAGGTACGTGCAATTAAGGAGTTCCGTGCACCACGAACAGCAGAAGAACTGCGATGTTTCATAGGGATGGTGTCCTACCTGGGCCGTTTTATTCCTCACTTCTCCACAGAATTTGATGTACTTCAGAAAGTAGCTCGTCATAATCCGTTCAAGTGGACAGCAGAAGCGGATCAAACATTCATTCACGTACAATCTTTGCTTTCTGAAGATACTTATCTCAGTTTGTTCGATCCTGAATTGCCAGCAATTGTTATGGCGGATGCAAGTCCAGTAGGTCTTGGCGCAGTGCTGCTACAAAGAAAGAATGATCAATTTCGAGTGATATGTTATGTCAGCCGTTCTCTTTCTCCAATTGAACGACGGTACTCCCAAACGGAGAAAGAAGCTTTAGCTCTGGTATTTGCAGTGGAAAGGTTAAAAATGTATTTAGTTGGTCGTGAATTCGACCTGGTTACGGATCATAAACCGTTACAAACCATTTTTGGTTCGAGGTCAAAACCGTGTGCAAGACTAGAACGGTGGCTTTTGCGAATTCAAGGTTACAAATACAGAATTATACATGTACCAGGCAAGAACAATATTGCGGATCCATTGTCACGCTTAGTTCCACCTACAAATATCGTAACAGAAAAGAGAAGAAGAGAAGAAGAGAAGTACGAGAAGAATTTAGTAATGGTTGTACACAGTTTAGTTCCAAGAGCTATTACCTTGAAAGAGATTCGTACTGCATTATGAGCAGATGAAATTTTAAAGTCTGTTTGTGAAAGCCTTCGTTCAAATCGACGAGTCACTGAGAAGACATATTCTGCATTAGTCGAAGAATTATGCATTGTCAACAACATTCTTCTACGGAGACAGGTATTAGGAATGCACATGAAGGTCATCCAGGTATTATAAAGATGAAGGAACGCCTCAGAAGCAAGGTGTGGTGGCCTGGGATTGATAGGGAAGCAGATACATTTGTTCGCACCTGCGGCGAGTGTCAGAAGGTTGGTAAGTCAATCACTTTGCAAGAAATGTCTCGTCGTACTCTCCGTGATGGACCTTGGCAGGACTTAGCCATTGATTTTAAATCATCTCCATCAAACAAACACTTATGTGTTGTAGTAGATTACTTCAGCAAATTCATCGAGTGCAAGGTCATGAAGAAGACTGTGGTCTTCTTCATGTGTGGCTGAAGCTACGACGGCATTCCTGCAAGAAGTTTTTGCGAGGTTTGGCTATTGTTATTCAATAACATCCGACAATGGTCCTCCTTTCAATTCTGAAGAGTTTTCAAATTTCTGTAAAGAGTTAGGTATCATTCATTACACCACTCCACCTTATTGGGCTCAAGCCAATGGAGAGGTAGAAAGGCAAAATTGCAGTATTAAAAAGATTATCAAAATTGCTATGCTGAAAGATGAAAACTACAAGCGGGAGTTAAACAATTATCTCCTGATGTATCATTCAACTCCTCATTCTGTAACTGGTATTAGTCCGGCAAAACTCATGTTCAATCGCAAACTTCGAGACAAAATTCCAACGATGAGAGAACGGATCGTTCCAGGTGTTCGAGAACGTGATGCATACCAAAAGGCGTTGTCATCAGAAAGACTCAAATATGACTCAGTTCCTGACAAAGCATTTGAAGTTGGAGACGAAGTTTTGGTGAAAAGACCGTTCAGTCATCTTAAATCCGATTCCAAGTTTGAAGGGGATACAGGAACAGTTACATCAGTAGATGGTCCATTGGTCTTGGTTAATACACCTACGCGTTCAATTCAACGTCATAAAAATCAAGTGGAATGGTATGATCATCGTCCAACTGAGAAGTTAAAAGAGGATACATTACCTGAAGAGATCAAAAGTGGAGAAGGTTCACCACCTGCAGCAGTTTCGTCACGTCCAGTTCGCAATAAGCAGAAACCAGTTTGGCAGAAAGATTATGATTTGTCATAATCATTTCCTGCCTTTTTTATTCAGTTCATTTATTTTTTTTTTTATTTGAACGTGGAAAAGGGTTTGTAGTGGACCTACCCATGTTAGACAAAGAATATTATTGAGCTATTATCACAGAGCACTAATGCACGTAGATTATGGTGATTGTTCTATTTTCCATGGAGATGATAATATATTAATTTAGCGTCGATTGTGACGGACGGAATGAAGTTTGATAAAAATTAAGATGTCTAAAACTCTGGTGTATTCACTGATTCGATTTTGTTTTTAATTTCGTGGGGATATGGGATCAATTTCGTTCTTTCCACTGTAGGTAGCGCTGTTTAGAATTTGACAGAGCATTGTCATTTGATATTTGGAAATAATTTGAATACTTTCCTACGAAGTACGAATATGTGTATTTATAAGCGATTATTGGTATGTGAAAATATATAAGTTTCGAGAAAAAGCTGTAGAACATTCAATCATTCAACATGTCGTTCAGTAAGTTCAGTTTTCTGTATGGACAATCAAGAACTACAGCTAAGAATTCGGTGTTGTTGGAATTTGAAGCAGAACTAAATCAGATGAATGAACATTCGGGACCGATATAGCTAAGTTTTATGGAAACTTCAGCAATATTTCAAAGAAACTGTATTGGAAATACGTAATGTGAATTGTGAGCATGTATTGAGAATCAGAGATACATAAATCTATTCGAGTCTGTTACTTCAAATATTCTTCCTGAGTAGATATAGTGAAAATTCCCTTTCTGTCATCTGAATATATTGGATATTTGACCAATCAACTGTGTTTTATTAAAATCATAATGAATTACCCTCTCACGAATTCAAGTTGTCAAACGGAAATTATCTTGAAGAAGGACAGTAAATCCTCCTTCGAACCCTTATTCAGTAGTGTTGAAATATTGACAGATTTGTTTTCACAACGAAAAACTGTAAATCACAAATATTCCTTAACAGCTGACAAAATGGGTCGGTTCATATTTTGAACTCGTTGATCGACATTCGATATCAACGCTAAACAAAATAAAACGAGAGAATATCATTGGACTTCCTTTGGTAGAACAAGGATGGAACGAAGCAAATGACATGGTGGCGCCGCCACGAAACTGATCCCATATCCCCGATTTTCTGAAATGTTGATGCTTGCAAAATGTGACAAGTGCACACACCAGTGTTTTAGACATCTTAATAAAAATACATAAGAGTTTTTCCTTCGAAGAGTAGAGAACATTACACAGTTGAAAGAGACGGCGGAAAAATTGAAAAATTCATTTTACGTAGATAACTGTGTAACAAGTGTAACAAATGAATCAGAATGCGCAAAATTTATCAAAGAAGCAACATTTATCATGTCGTCTGCAAATTTCAACTTACGAGGATGGATATACAATTCACAAAAATCTAAGGAAATTTCTGATCAAGTGAACGTAGTTGGAGTACTTGGACTACTTTGGAATATACAAGAAGATACATTATTTTGTGATATCCATAGCATGTCTGATTCTCAAATTGTATTGACTAAACGAAGTTTGCTATCAGTGGCACAAAAAATTTTTGATTCAATTGGTTTCTTGTGTCCAGTATTACTGATTCCCAAATTATTATTACAGCAAACTTGGCAACTTAAGATTGGCTGGGATCAAGAATTGCCATCTGAAATATCTAAAAAATTTCAATGCTGGGTAAAACAACTAGATTTATTAGTTCATTGTAAAATTCCAAGGACACTTTGTGGAAATTCCAATTTGGAAAATTCTTCAAACTCGACCATCCACGTATTTTGCGACGCTAGTAAATCAGCATATGCAAGTTGCATATTTCTAAGAACCATTATTAATGGAGTGATTTCAGTCAATATAATTCTTGCTAAATCTAGACGAGCTCCAAAAAATATCACTTTACCTAGACTGGAATTATTGGCGGCATTACTAGGTGTTAGACTATACATAACTGTTACAAAAATAAAAGAATTTTGCGATATGAAGACTTACTTCTGGAGTGATTCAATGGTGGCATTGAATTGGATAAGAACAAAAGGACAATGGAAAACTTTTGTGGAAAACAGGGTTAAAGAAATAAGGCTACATACAAATACAGATGATTGTTACCATGTTCCAGGCAAAATCAATCCAGCAGATCTGGCTTCCAGAGGCTGCAATGCCAGAACTTTGCTGGAAACTAAGTGGTGGTTTGGTCCAACATGGTTAAAAAATAATTCAGAAGAATGGCCTAATAATGAAATATTTTGTCCAGAAGAAGCGAATTCAGAAAAAAGGAATACAACACAAGTTCTTATATCAAAAGTGAATAAAACAACTGAAGAATTTCAATACTTTTCAAAATACTCTAAAGTTTTGAGGATGATCGCATGGATGTTGAGATTTGGATTCAACTCTAGGCGAAGAAATTTAAAGAAATCAGATGAAATCACATGTGATGAAGTCAGTGAAGCAGAAAAAAGATTACTTAGAATGGTACAAGAAGAAGTTTTCGGTAAAGATCTTAGTTCCTTAAACTTGGAGACTTCAAGACGAAAATAAATTATGGAGAATAAGGTCAAGACTCATTCTGGGAGATGTTGAAGAAATTTCAAATACACTATTCTACTTCCTAGAAGGCATGTTCTGGTCAATAGACTCATAGTAGAATATCATATACTCAATCGTCATACAGGAGTTCAAACATTGTTGGTATTCTGAGGGAGAAATTCTGGATATTAAAGAGTAGGAAAACTGTGAGACAAGTAATTTCAAAATGCTGTATATGTAAAAGATATACCAGTAAACCTATAGAGACACCTTCTGCACCTTTACCTAGAAATAGAATAACATGTGGAAAAGCTTTCAATGTGGTAGGTATAGATTTGGCTGGACCTCTGTATCTCAAAGATTAAACGAAAACGTGGATAGTATTATTCACATGCGCAGTTTATAGAGCGATACATCTGGAACTGGTAAATTCTCTTTCTACTGAAGCATTCCTTTCATCATTAAGAAGATTTTCAGCCAGAAGAGGTAGAGTTGCCACTATTTACTCAGACAACGGTAGTAATTTTGTTGGTGCATTTAATCTATTGAAGAAAATCTATTGGGACAGGGTGTTATCATATTCCTCTGTACATAAATTAAAATGGATTTTCAATACACCCACAGCTGCCTGGTGGGGAGGATGGTGGGAACGTATGGTTCGAATTGTAAAGGACTTACTCCGAAGAAATTTAGGTGGAGCGGTAGTCACTTACGAAGAATTACTTACGCTTTTGTGTGATTGTGAAGCAGTTATAAATAGTAGACCTCTGACATATTCATCTGATGATGGAAATTATCTGAGTGCTTTAACCCCTGCTATGTTCATTAGTGACATAACCAATAGTGACATGGCTGAATTAGATCAAATAGACAGAAACAGCTTCTTTAGACAACAAAGATATATCCAACACCTCCGGGAAGGTCTAAGAACAAGAACTGGTGAACTTTTACGACCTTTCCAACTTTTATATCCCATGGAAATCAAAGATTCGACTAGATCAACTGATCAGTCAAGAATAAAGAACACAGACATGGAGTTGAACTCAGAAGGAAGCCGTTCAAATAAAGATGAAGAGAAGAAAGAAATCACTACTAGAATAGGACGTGTGGTGAAGCCGCCTTATCGTTATGGTTTTCAATAATTTCGCGAGGGAGTATGTTGGAACTAGATTAATTTATTGATAAAAATATCATGGCATCATTGAATTTGATAGTTGAGGTTGAAATATATTTTTATGTTCGACTGAATCATAAACACTTTATTTATGAATTCGTTTAGTGTCCATAATTGACTACTTTATTGGACACCACTTTATTGGACACCACTTTATTGGACTCAACTGTCACTATCATTCTGTCAAATAAATATACTAGATGCAAATAACACTTTATTCAAGGGACAAGAATTGAACTTCGACCTAAAAACAAAATCATGAATTACAGAAAAATTGAACCTTGACTTTAAAACAAAATGATGAATAACTTTTCTAAGCATTAGTGTGGTAGTGAATATTAAAAACACATTTTTTTGTTATCCTAAAAATGCATGAGGAAGTCGAGCTCGAAGTGGAAGCACACTTTTCGATCTGCAATACTTTTGATGCTAGCATCAGCTACTTCCTGGCCCAATATTCTGGTGGTAACACTTATTTTAGTACTCTCCGATTCATCTATGTAGTCCATAGCGAAGAACTTTTGTGAGCTTTCAATTCACTATTGAATAAGCCAGAATACTGTATTCTGTTGATTTTACAATTTCCTTCGTTTTACACGACTTGTTATAGGTGCTGCGTACATATTTTTATAAGCACTTTTGAAATTAATGGGTAAGAGAGATTCTTTCGTCCAGTTGCAGGAAAGTACATTACAATTTAATACTTCATTAAAATCTTAATCCTCCATTTTCCCCTTCAAAAAAGGCAGTTTTAAATTTTGATAGGGCATAAAATCTTGATGGACTTTCCTGCAACTGGGCCTTTGTCGCTTACGGCTAAATTTTCTACGCTTTCTTATCCAGCACTATCCATTTTTTGGATTATTGTGACGTTTGTCACAAAATTAAGGAAGTAAACAACTGTGTTTACTAAGGTTCCTAAGGTCGCTGGTTACTAAGGTAAAATAATCAAAAGCACACTTAATGTTTTTCAGTGATAAGCCATTTCAGAAAATAAAATTTCTGCATTGCAGTCGAACATAAAGCTTTGTATGCAACTCGTACATAATTAGGCTTTATGGATTTGCCCAAGTTATTGGCCTCGCTCGCTTTGCTCGCTCTGCCATAAACTTTTGGACTCGTCCATAAAGACCTAATTTATGTACTTGTTACATAAATAGCTATTAGTGTTGTCAATATAGAAAAATAAAAAGTCACTTTTGGAAAACTAATAAGTTGTTCAATTCAAAGTTTTCAAAAGGTAAATAAGTAAAGATATAACAATTTGTTTCGAAATAATGGAGAGTCATATTTTTTCTCCCAAATGTGGAAAGTGGTACTTGTCCGCACGAAACTGCCGTTCCCAAAACGATGCGAAGCAGAGTTCGGGGCAGCAGTTGAGTGCGGTCAAGACACTTTCCGCAAGAGTTGGCAACAATATTTTTTTCAAGCTCTTGAAACATATATAAATATATCCCTTTTATGAAACTATAGGTGAGTACATAGCAATAGGTTATATTTATGTGTTTTACTAGTTGGAAAATTGTGATTTCGACTTTTGGTCCAAAAATTCATTATGTTTTTTTAAATCGAGCTATGGGCCTAAAATGACATATGTGCCGTGGACTGAAACGACATATATCATTTTAGGCCGGTATAGTATGCCATTTTAGGCTCTTCATCATTAGTGAGTATTCCTAGTCAGTCCCATTCTATTTAAGTGTTTATTAAACAAATGGCCAGTCATTGCTCCAGTCGCTAGACTCAGTTGTTTTCTCTCAAGAGCTAAAAGTTTTTTGACCTCAAGCACAGAGGATGGTCTCTCAATGAGAAGCCTCGACGGTCTGAGACCACTTCTCATGTTCTATTCAGAGGAAATTTTCCTGTCTAGCCATCTATTAAAGAAGTTCTTGACAGGTGTACGACAGATAGGCAGCGCCGGTCCCGGACCAACAAAAGCTGAGCGGGCTCCCCGCTTTGGCAGTATGCCTTCTCGTTTCCCGGAAGTCCTGCGTGCGTCGGGCACCAGATAACTTTCACAATGTTATCAGAGCCTAGCTCCCGCAAAGCCTCAACTAGAATGACAAACAATGAACTCCAATCACACTTAACTTTAGAAAAACACTAAACTCAAAAAATCAACGTTCAAACACAACAAGTAGAGAAAGAGTAGCAAAAAATAATGAATTAATAAGGAATTTAGGTATTTTGAATATTGCAACTGCGCACAGAAGGGAAATGAAACTTTGACACTATCACAGAACACAAAGTAGTTGAGGCGTTCTGTGATGCAACCATAGGTAACCATGGTTGAACTAATCGATGTTTAATATTTAAACGTTGCTTAGCGGTTGACAGTTTGCACCGTGGAATCATTATTTATCGTTGTTTACTTTAAGCATCGATAGGTTTGGCAATACCACGCACAGCATAAAAAATTCAAAATTTCAGTCAAGCAAATTATAGAAGATAAATGAAAAAGAAAAAGAAGACAAGGTTTTGTGACTAAACTTCTGTTGTCAAGGTGGGAAATTTGAATATTTTTTTGGAGTTTCGGTCTTGTGTTTTCAATTTGAAGTGCGAACATGGGTAGCATAAACACATCCTATTACTCTAGGAAAAGAAGCCTTCTTGTGAAAGGACTGTTGAATTTGCACTATATCCTCATCTTTGGCCATTTCATGAATTCAGAATATAATTTACCAATTGCTGATGAAACTGCAGCAATAATTCTTGATCCTTTCGATTCATCTACATTTATGAAATTATCAAGCCAATTGACCAGCACTAGAATAAAACCTCAATGTAGCTAGCAATTGATTTATTGGGTCAACACTATCATTCCTGAAATATCTATATTTGTATAATATAACTAATTATTAAATTCCCAATCATTCTCCATATATGGCAAAAAAAATAACACGGTTTCTTTCGTAAAACGAAATCTTCTGAAAGAAGTGAGGTCCATTCAAAACTGACTTCTTTAGTCTTAAAAGGTAGATGTGAGCATATGCTTACATTGTAACCTTTTAAAATTTAAAGAAGTCACTCTTGAATTAATTGGTGATAAACAACTTTTAAGCCATTCATCTCCAAACTAGGCTACATGGACTTGGTTCACTTCAGCTTTGAACCCCTCATTTACAAGCTTGGCAAACGTTCCTGACCTCGTCCATTGATCGGTGTGACTGTTCTGGAACATCGACATACATACATTGAACTTTTGTATTCCAGTAAAAGTGCTTCATTGGTGATTATTTATCATATCGATTTCTTGTCCAGATTGTAACGGGTTTTCCTCGGTGTACTCGAGCGCCAGCTATTCTTTGAGGGAGAATAGCAAACCTACCCTGGCAGCCACTAGCCGGAGACAGGATTCCCTGGTGTCTATTGTGTTAGCGACGCCCAATGATAGTCAGAATCAACGTATACAACTTTTATTTGTCGATTCGTAAAAGGGGAACACAAATGGCACTATTACAAAATTCTTACAGTGACTCGAAATCGGTGAGATTTACAGGGGCAAAACGGACGGAATAACACGGGATCCGATTTCAAACGTTATACGGGGGTTAACGGACTTGTTCGCCAGCCAGAACCTGAGACGTACACTTGACAGACAGATATCGGACTTCAGCCAGGTTAGGGGATGAAAGACGGCACAGATTTACAACAGCTCACTCCTAGGTGCGTTCTTCGCCCCCTGAGTATCCACGCCAGCGGGGTTCTTCGATAACAACTGAGGTGAGCGTCGAAACAACGGGGAAGGAAAGAGGGTTAGCCACTCCAAAGTGCCTCCGCACCCCCTGAGTATCCACGCCAGCGGGGTGCTTTAGCAGTAGGGGTGGAACTACACCCGGGGTAGGAAGGGATGAAGGAAGGTTTTTTTTTGCCACTCCAAAGTGCCTTCGCACCCCCTGAGTATCCACGCCAGCGGGGTGCTTTAGCAGTAGGGGTGGAACTTAACCCGGGGTAGGAAGGGATGAAGGGAGGCTGAAGTTCCAATATTATATAAAAAATAACGGAGTGTCGTCTTACCTATGGTTGGCCACTTGCACTCACAAGAGAAAAAAAAGACAGTAGAGAGAGAAAAAATAACTCAACAAAAAAAACTTCTTCTAAAATTTCCCCGAAAAGAAAACTAAAAAAATTGGTGAATTCTCGAAAACTCTCGGCAGCTAATCGGTAGTCAAACTAATCAAGGGAAAATCGCAAGTCGGCAGCAAGTTAATCGTAAGTGAAGTGGCCTGCGGGGAACATCTGATTTTATACCCACAGGGGGGGTGCGGAAATCAGATGTACCCGGCAGTCGAAATTCGGTAAATTTGCGTCGATGAAAACGTCTTAATTTCGACTTATCTGTGCTAGCGAACAAAAAAACTAGGTTATCTTCCAATTCAGGATGTTTTATACGGTGCGACATCGTTTTTAGGAAATAAAAACGGAATAAAAACGGTGCGGTATGTTTACAATTCCGAACGATGTCGGAATCCTGAATTGGAAATTGAAAATATTTTTCTCCAAAATTATTTCGAAAATAAAATTACTTGAAAGTGAAAACTGAAAGATTATTCTAAAATGAGGGAATAGGTTTGAAAACCCATTTTCTCATTACATTCCCGGGGCGTCGGTTGAAAAATTGAATCCACGATGAAATAGGGGATTAAATTTTTCACGGTGAAATCTTCTAAGTCCGATTAACGGTTTAACTATTCACGGCAAGACGATTGAGATCGGATTTACATCAAACAAGTTCACCTAATCTACTCCAGGTGGCGTATACTCGGCTAATGCTATCTCGGTTACTCCCACTCTATGGTCCGCGTTGACGTATGTCCGCTTCAGTGATGCTGTCGGTAGTCGGTGACGTGACGAAGTTCTGTAGTCTATCAGCTAACCTCCAATTGTCAAATCTCGCCGGGTGGTTCCAAATTTCGATTCCCATTTTCATCGGTGAAAGAAATGCCGCAAAATAGTGGAAACAGTGCGGGACGGAATCTTCAAAGTGAGTACCATTGCGATTTGTCATTCGTTGTGTTATTTCTGAACCATTTTAGGGTGGACTTCGCAAAGCCGGCTCCGGGCAAATGTCATGGGGGTTAACAGTTACCAATCCAATCATCCAACCAGGGTAGTTTGGAATACCAGACAGAGTCGTTGGCTCCCCTTGTAACGGTGGTGAAATTCTCCGAGGGTGTTGGAGTCAGCAGCAGTTGTAGGTTGCATAAAAATGAGAGAAAAGCATTTAGTATACTGATATCCTGGAGCAGAGGGATAACAGGGTGTACGGTGGAATTTCGGAAGAAACGGTAAGTACGGTCGGTAATTTTAATAAGGAGATACAAATATACTGTTCTATTTCACTTAACGTTCAGGGCAGTTTGTAATATCGGTGTAAGCGGTGTCAGCCTTTTATTGCTATTTTCTATTCGGTTATTGTATTTAACAGTGACACAGGGGTTAAATAGAGAGAGACAGGACGGGTGTATCTCACTTGTTATTATCGGTCCCACAATTAATAAAGAAAAATTGAATTAACGGTTACGGTTCCTGTTTTTCCAGTGAATTAACGGAATTTTCTGTTGTAGGTGTTCTGGGATACCACTTATCTACACAATGACAGTCAGACGGCCCTGTTTGGTGGTAATAAAAGCTGCACAGAACAAACAAAACTGTACGGAACAGAGTATTCCAACACTGGCAGACCTGGTTAGATCTATCGGTTATGGTGGAATCGCGGAAATATAGGTATGTACATTTTGTCAGTTAATAAGGAGATACAAGTATAAGGCTCTATTTCACTCACCTGGGCACTTATTCGGTGAAAGCAGCGGTAGTAACCCATTACTAACTTATTTTCGGTGATAAATATTATTTTTAACGGTTACAGAGGGGTGAAATAGAGACAGACAGAACGGATGTATCCCATTTATTATCGGTGCATGCTATAGTATAACGGTACGGTTGATTTTTATTTCGGTTGCTATACAGTGTATTTACTAATGATCAGACGGATGGAACGGTTTTAAATCCTTCACATGAATATTGGTGATTTTCTTACCACTGTCATCTTTCAGGTCATAAACAACGGGTGAAATCACTTTCACAACGGTATACGGACCAGAGAACTTCGGAGCCAACTTGGCTGCAAAGCTGTCAACGGCTGATGACAACGGATTAGCACGGCGCAGAACTCTATCACCGACATGGAAACGAACTTCTCTTCGACGGAGGTTGTAATGGTGAGCTTGCTGCCCAAATGCACGGTACAACCTGGTATTGACAAACTCATAGGCCTCCTGAAGATGACGGATTTGTTCTGTACGGTGAGTAAGATTTACTCTACTTTCTTCTGGGCTTCTGTTTGTCTCCTCGGTGTCTTCGTCTTGGGTGTTCGACGAGTAGATTGCCTTTGGAACTGTTAATTCCCTTCCATAGTTCAGAACTGCCGGTGTGAATCTTGTAGATTCTTGTTTTGCGGTACTCAGGGCGAAAGTTAGTTCACCTAATTTCTCATCCCAAGTACGGTGATCGGTTTCACAGAACTGACCTATCATAGTTTTCAACGTACGATTGGCTCGTTCTACGGCGTTGCACTGTGGTGTATACGGAGGGGTGAAACGGTGAGAAATGTTTAGCTCTCGGAGACTGTTTTTGAACAGTCTACTGTCATACTGTACCCCGTTGTCAGATATCACCAGTTTCGGACAGCCATATCGGAGTATAACCTGTTCATATAGGGCCGAGTAAACGGTTTTAGCGGTGGCTTTCCGCAACGGACGGCATTCAACCCACTTCGTGAAACGGCCCTGCATCACCACTACGTAAGAATTTCCCTTCTTGGAACGGGGAAGTGGTCCAACCACATCTGTACAGACCTCTTGGAACGGTGCATCAGTCATTCTACGTGGTTGCAATTTTTTTTTTGTTGTGGTACTTTGTACCTTTGACAGGATGGGCAGTTTCTTACGTATTTTGCGACATCTCTGAACATCCCTGGCCAGTAATAATTCCGGGCTAGCCGAGAGATGGTTTTGGAGATTCCCAGGTGACCAGCTAATTCAGAATCGTGATTTTCTTTCAGGACCTCCAGTTGTTGTTCGGTGGGTACACAGAGCTTCCATGGTTGTCCGGATCCAACATCAGTAAAGTCGAAAGAGTCCCAGAAGTGACGATACAGTTTCCCCTCCTCAACGGCGTAGTCAGGGAAATCTTCTGGGTCTCTTTGTACCTCTTGAAGCTTTTTTTGTACCAACTGCAGCGAAATTCGACGTCGGCCAGGCATACGGAATCTACAGACGGTAACGGATTTCGGGACAGACTGTCGGCGACTTTGTTCAGGGCACCTTTCCGGTATTGGACTTCAAAGTCGAATTGCTGAAGGACAACGGCCCATCGAGCAATTCTTCCGGACGGTGACTTAATGGAATTCAGCCATTTCAGGCTCATGTGGTCGGAAATTACGGTGAAATGAAATCCTTCCAGGTATGGTCGCAGTTTCTCTATCGAGAAAACAATGGCGAGACATTCCTTTTCGGACACGGAGTAGTTTCTTTCGGCAGTGTTCAAGGTACGGCTGACATAGGCGATCACCCTTTCCTCTCCATCAAGAACTTGGGTCAGGGCTCCTCCAAGGCCTACGTCACTGGCGTCTGTTTGCAGGACGAACGGTTGATTGAAATCCGGACAGGCCAGTATCGGTGATTCGGTCAGTTTTTGTTTCAGGATGTCGAACGCTTTTTGTTGTTCCTCACCCCACTTCCAACGTGGTTTCTTCTTTAGCAGGTGAGTCAACGGTGAAACGACATCGGAAAAGTTCTCTATAAAACGGCGGTACCAGCTAGCAACTCCCAGAAAACGGCGCAATTCACGGATGGTTATCCGGGTCGGTACGGATTCCTTCGGAAGTAACGACATGCCCTAGGTATTTTAGGGATTTTCGCACGAAATCACACTTTTCGGGATTGAGACGAAGATTGGCTTCTCTCAACCGCCGGAATACTTCTCTTAAGTTCTCCAGGTGCTCCTCGAAAGTTTCCCCCAGGACAACTATATCGTCCAGGTAAGCGAACGCCTCCGGTTCCATTTCTGGGCCAATAACGGTGTCTAAGAATCTCTGGAATGTGGCTGGACTAGCGTGAAGACCAAACGGCATGACGGTGAACTGGAACAAGCCCCTTCCTGAAACTGTGAAGGCAGTAATCGGACGGCTTTCCTTTGCTAACGGTATATGCCAGTATCCTTGTTTCAGATCCAGTGTGGAGATGTACTTGGCCTTACGCAGTTTATCCAGAATCCCAGAAATGTACGGCAACGGGTATGCATCTTTCACAGACACTTGGTTGACGGCACGGAAGTCGATGCAAAAACGGTATTTTCCGTCTTTCTTCCTGACCAATACTACCGGTGAACTCCACGGTGACTTGGAGGGTTCAATCACTCCCTCAGCCAGCATACGGTCTACTTCCTGATTGAAGATCTCCTGCATTTTCGGGTTTAGGGGTCGGTATCGTTGTTTGATCGGTTCGGTGCCCGGTTTCAGTTTGATCTTATGTTCAATCAGGTCGGTTGTACCATATAGGTCTTCAAACTTCTTTAATTCCTCTTTCACAAATTCCTCCAGCTCCTGTTTCTGAGACTCCGTCAACTCCAACAGGTGCTCTGCGGCGGTGTGAACTTCTGCGGTGGTTTCGACGGGAGTCATCGGCTTCGAGATCAGACGGCCTTCCAGAAAGCACTCGGCAGTACTGAGATTTACGGAAAACTTGAAAGTCGACAGAACATCCATCCCCAGAATAATGTCAACCGGTAAGTTTGGTACCAGTAAGAATTTCAAATCAGGCAGTGTGTAATCGGAAATTTGCACGGTGGTGGTGTACAGTTTCGGTGTGACGGTGGTTTGTCCGTTCGCTATTACTGCGAAACTGTTGTGCATTGTTTGTCCTGTGATTCCTTTACTTTCACACTGATCGGATACGGCCTGACTGCAGAAACTCCTGGTCGCTCCGGTATCTATCAGTGCATGTGGTCGACTCCGCCTCCAATCTCCCCTTCAGTTTCCCGAACACGGACAGTCTCGTGAGAGAATATTTTCCCTCTGGCATCGAGAACAGAAGATTTTCCGTGGCCTGCGACATTCTCGACGCATGTGGCCATATCCACCACATCGGAAAGGAAGGCCAAGGCTTGCTGTAAGGGCGGGATCAACCTCTGTCGGATAAGCCGGATCTGCTCCACCTCGGATGGTTTTGCATAGGTGAGTTTCTGGAATAAGTTCTGCATCCGAGTAACATATAGAAGCAACTATTCTTGGGGGGCTTGTGTTCGCTTTTTTATTTCCTCCAACCGATTCTCTTCGTAGTTAACTGGCAGAAATGCTTCTTTCAGTTGGTTGCTAAAATCCTCCCAGTCCTCCAAAGTACCCCTCTTGGGAATGAACCAATCCCTCGCATCCTTTCGTAGTAATTCGTACACTGATTCAAAAACTTGTTCCAGGGATACCCTACGCGATTCAGCCAGCCTCTCCACCTCTTCAAGAAATCCGGTTACACTACCAGTGCCATCAAAGGAGATGTTCCATTTGTGTACCGGAACAGTTGGCACTGTTGATCGAGACTCCGGTTCCGATCTGGCAGGTGTTGTGATAATTGGCCGGTCAGAATTCATCCAAGGTGCAGGTAAGTGTGGAAAAGACACCTATCGTATGGAATTAACCCATCCACTTTGTGTCGGGCCCTCAGGTGTTGCTGTCCCACAGTCCTGCGACTGTGAGAGAGGTACCGCTGGTAATTGTTGCAGTAATGCTCTACATGTCTGCCTTGTCTCATTCATGACCTGTTCTAATGTTGGATTCCTTACAGGTGTACCGGTACGTGAGACATTAACCACAGCAGGAGGATCGACACCATCTCCTAAGTCGATAAGTGATGTCTCAACCTTTGATAACCTCTCCGGCTGGATCGGTGACATCCCAGGTGAACTGGGCACCTCCTCATCCAAAAGAGACCTCTGATCTCGGTTGGATGTCTGCGGCTGTTCATGATTACTCTTCCTACGCAGCTCCTCCAGTGTCTCCAACGCTTTATCTGTAGTCGCCTTCATTTGCTCAATCAATTGTAACTGTGTTGTGTCTGTGGTGACAATAAAGTTCAGCCTGCCTTGAATGTGTATTAATCTGGTGTAAATTCGCGAAAATTCGTTATTTGCATTATTATGATTGAAGTTCTGAAGGGATTCCACCAAATCGGTGAGTTTATTTTGACAGATCTCAATCTCGAAGGCGGGATTCAATGATGTTGAAGGTAGTAGAGGTTCATTAGACTGAAGCACCTGTCGTAGCAGACTCCGTTTAGTCATCACAGTACCGGGTATCGATTGTCCCCTCAGTTGTAATTCGAATGTAAGTTCATCACTGAGTAACCGGTTCACATCCATGTTCGACATATTATATTCAACTAAGTCCGATTCAGAACGCACCAATATTTCACACTCGGTATGTCTTTCACAATCCGTTTAAGTTCTAAGTCCAACCCGGTAAGTTAATCGTTAGCCAACCTATTCACTTAAGTTCGAAGTGGGTATCGGTGCAACCCGAACAAAAATTAAGTCTAAGTCCCGGTGTATCACAAAAAAAAGTCTAAGTCCCGGCACACCAAAAACAATCCAAGTACCGATGTATCACACAAAAAAAAATTTTCAAAAATTTTTAAAGTCCAACGTTACTCGAAAAATTTTCTATCAGTCCCACTAAAGTCCGAAAATATTCGAGAAATGCCGCACACAATCGCAAGTCACTTCGTATAGTCCGAAAAATTTCCCGAAATTCGAACACCACCAAAACGCACAGGTTAAATTTCCAAAAAAAAGTTTTCAAAGTTCAATAGCCAGAAAATAAATCACAATACTCGGCTTTCAGTTTTCAGAAATAATCGGTAAATTTCAACAGTACAGGTCAAGAGAAAGAAAACAGGTAGATAGGTTATCAACAGGTAATAGGTGATTCCCTATTGAACCGATAGGTAAATCACACCTATTAAATTTTACCAATTGCGACAATAAATTTTCAATTTTTCAAAGTCCGGAAATTCACTCACCTTCAATGTGAAATTAAAACAGTTCAATTCAATAAATCAGAAATATGCAATTAGAAATCGGAAATAATTTTCACTGATATAACGGCGTAATAACAGTTCAGTTTCCAACAACTCAATACAGTAATCGGCAAAAAGGATAATCACAAATTATTTTCAACAGGGTTCAACAGTAGGAAAATTTCCAAAATATAGTCCAATTCAATTCACAGTATAACAGTTCAATATGGAGTGGCAGGGAATAAAACAGTTCAAGTTTATTTTTCACAGTTTTCCGTTCAAGGAATAGTTACTCACTGTTACGAGGTTTTACTCACTGTTTCGGGAATTCACTCACTGTCCGGTTATTGTCTCTCACCTCAGTTGTTTCCTAGTAGATTCTGAACGGTCCCTGCTCGGGCGCCATTTTTGTAACGGGATAACACGGGATCCGATCTCAAACGTTATACGGGGGTTAACGGACTTGTTCGCCAGCCAGAACCTGAGACGTACACTTGACGGACAGATATCGGACTTCAGCCAGGTTAGGGGATGAAAGACGGCACAGATTTACAACAGCTCACTCCTAGGTGCGTTCTTCGCCCCCTGAATATCCACGCCAGCGGGGTTCTTCGATAACAACTGAGGTGAGCGTCGAAACAACGGGGAAGGAAAGAGGGTTAGCCACTCCAAAGTGCCTCCGCACCCCCTGAGTATCCACGCCAGCGGGGTGCTTTAGCAGTAGGGGTGTAACTACACCCGGGGTAGGAAGGGATGAAGGGAGATTTTTTTTTGCCACTCCAAAGTGCCTCCGCACCCCCTGAGTATCCACGCCAGCGGGGTGCTTTAGCAGTAGGGGTGGAACTTAACCCGGGGTAGGAAGGGTTGAAGGGAGGCTGAAGTTCCAATATTATATAAAAAAATAACGGAGTGTCGTCTTACCTATGGTTGGCCACTTGCACTCACAAGAGAAAAAAAAGACAGTAGAGAGAGAAAAAATAACTCAACAAAAAAAAACTTCTTCTGAAATTTTTCCGAAAAGAAAACTTAAAAAATTGGTGAATTCTCGAAAACTCTGGGCAGCTAATCGGTGGTCAAACTAATCAAGGGAAAATCGCAAGTCGGCAGCAAGTCGTAAGTGAAGTGGCCTGCGGGGGAACATCTGATTTTATACCCACAGGGGGGGTGCGGAAATCAGATGTGCCCGGCAGTCGAAATTCGGTATATATATATTCTTTTGAATGTCAGCAATACATTTTTAGTTATCAAACGGTAAATTTGCGTCGATGAAAACGTCTTAATTTCGACTTATCTGTGCTAGCGAACAAAAAAACTCGGTTATCTTTCAATTCAGGATGTTTTATACGGTGCGACATCGTTTTTAGGAAATAAAAACGGAACAAAAACGGTGCGGTATGTTTACAATTCCGAACGATGTCGGAATCCTGAATTGGAAATTGAAAATATTTTTCTCCAAAATTATTTCGAAAATAAAATTACTTGAAAGTGAAAACTGAAAGATTCTTCTAAAATGAGGGAATATGTTTGAAAACCCATTTTCTCATTACAAGATGACACAGTATTTTGAAAGTCCGGTTTTTCAAGATTTAACAAAAACTATGTTCGGTATCAACCGTGGTTCAACTATTAAATATATCGGGATACCAAACCCATTTTTCTAGTTTCGACATATAAAGTAACACTTTTTAGAACTCATCTAAAACGTTTTGAAACGTTCTACTTTTCGCAACCAGTTACGAAAAGTGAAATATTTCGCAACTGATGAAGAAAAGTAAATTTCGCCATTAATTGTGAGGAATACAGAATCAAGACTAAACTACTTGAACTATGTATTTCTTAACCTTCATATGGGGGGCTCAAAGCTGAAGTGAACCAAGTCAATTCGGCTTTGTTTTGATATGATATTGTTAAAAATTGAGCGAAGCCCCCCTCCGACCTCTCTCTAGTCGACGCTACTGACCAGCTCCGGTGGCCACGTATGGTACCCCGATTCGGCGGTGCGCTGGTTGAACGACGCAGCGGCCCCACTTTCCGTGTTTTTCAGAAGTGAAAAACCTACACATTTCACACATTTTTCTTAAGATTCTCTTTGTTAGCTCCGTTGAATTAACTTCGCGCTGCTATCATCTTGATTTGTAACACCTCATTTTAAGTTCACCTCTTTTAGTTGTTCTCAATTTTTAAGTCTTCTCGCACAATCCTGGTGCTAAATTGTTCTTCTCATAAGGTAAAGTACACTCAGACTGCTCAAAATTATAAATTACACCATTTTCATGACCATTTCATTCTGAAGAAATTAGTCCACGTGCAAGAGATTCGGAATCTAGAAATAGATTCCGAATCCTTGCGAGCACTGCTCAATTGAAATGTCCACTCAAGTCAACTCGAACTATTGTCGTCTCAGACCTATATATTTTATTATATTTCATAATTTATATAGATTTTCAGACTTCTCTAGATCTTCTCACATGAAAATGGGTATGTAGCACCAGGATTGAAACTTCTCAAGTTCATCTCCATAAAATTGATATCTGATTCATTGTCTTCTCTTAATATTCTTCATTATTAGAATCAGTTTAATCATTTTTATAACAACTCTTATGATCACCTCGTTATACATATGACTAATTCATGGTGTTGAGTTTCAGATGAATGAATCCTCATATTCTCCAGGGTGGACCCTGGATGTAGCTGTTTTTCTCATAACAGGATGTGAACACCTCAAGTTTTGTTAAGCGATCAGTGATAATGCTCGATACACCTCGACCTAGGCTCCACCCTGGAAAGTCTGCTCGAACACTCATGTCTACTCATTTGGTATGGTCTACTCTTTATAATATGTACTATCATTGGTTTTTTTCTATATTCATTCATCGGACTCAACATACATGTTAGTTTTCTCAGCCTTCAGCACATCTCAAAATCTACGATTAGAGATTTATTTAACTCAGTACTCTCATGACTTCTCTTAATTTATCAATTGTTTCTTCTATTTTTCTGATGAACGTTCTAATCGTGCTTACTTGTAAGCAGCTCGTCTCTGTAAATGTTGAATTTATTGATAAATTTTTGCACTCTTCAAGATCATCTCAATGTATATGAATTATACTATGTTCTTCTCAGATTAATTATAATTGTCCTCTTCATTTAATTAATTATTATTGAACTTCTCATTTAATTAGAATTTATTGCCCTTTTTATATTATTTTTAATATTCTAGTGCTTCTCAAATTCATTAATTTTGTGCTTCTCATTTAACTTGTGCTACTCTTGTTCTGCTGATACTTACATTGACATTATTGATCAACTCAAATTTAATATATCGATTTCTCGTTGATGATCAGACTTAGACATTGCAGTTTCACCTCGGGCCTATTTCTCTGTACTCTCGCGTCTTCTCTTTAAAATTCAGTATTCTAACCCTCGCGTTTTCTGATAGAATAAGGAGGCTCTCGCAATCAATTTTCAATTGATTGCCCTATCACTGTGTAACCGCTGTGTTGATATTGAATTTATTGAACTCCTCAACGTCTAAGTCTGACATCAAGTGATTTCTCATTTGAACTGCTCTGGACCATCTCTTGTTTTTAATTGGATATTGTCTCTCTGAGTTTATAGATGTGGTTAATATTAGTTGCTTTTACTGTATTAGCTTCATGCAGGTGACATATTCATTTTATGATTGTGAACGATACTTAATAAATGTTTTTATACCATCTCCAACTCAATCATCTTTTCATACAGTCCACTACTCTTTAATTAAAAAATCATAACATCCTCGATTTTGAACAGATATGATAATGGCTTAGAAGTTGTTCATCACCAATTAATTCAAAAGTGACTTCTTTATTTATTATTTTTCTTATGTAAGCATATGCTTACATTCAAACTTTTTAAGATCTAAAGAAGTCACTTTTGAATTAATTGGTGATAAACAACTTCTAAGTTATTCATCTCAAAACTAGGCGGAATGGTCTTGGTCCACTTCACCTCTGAACCCCTCATATATGTCATTAAATTTGATATGCTAAATATTATAAGGAACAACAAATTTATTGATTAGGTAACTTTAACACTTGAATGGAAAAATTATTTATAAATATTATTAACACAGTTCGAGCTGAAAACGTTGTTTTCTGTGTAACATTAGTTTGCGTATTCTTCATGTAATTTTCTCCTAGGATGTTTGTCGCAATCTTCTGTTTATCAGTTATGGAATTTTCCTCGTAACTTTTAGCAACTGTATTAGACTTCCATCCTTCATGCTGTTTGATTCTCACCAAATCAGCTCTAGTCCGCAAGGAGAGTAGTCAATGACCGCCGAAAACAGTGACCAGTATACAAACAAGGATTTGGCAACTTTGAAAACTGAGCGATCATTTTCGGCAAATTTCCAAATGTGTTGATACCTACAGGTTGAACCCCACATCTTCCATTTGAATATTTGACAAAAAATCTGTCATGCTTCATTTGATGGCCTTAGCAAAAAGTATTTCTTTACAATTTCGATGCAATTTATACCATCAAAAGCTCCAGCGGTCTATAGCAAATTCTCGACATACATTCGTCTTTGTGTTAGGAATGGTTACTTCAGCAAATTCCTCCTGAAAAACAACATTTTCTACTCGAAGAAAAGTTAATTCACCTTTTCCTCTAGGAACTCCAACAATCTACAATGCTACCTTGTGCATCAAACGTTGCTCATCGCAACCTTTTTTCAGAAAATTTGCAATGTTTTCTTTACTGAAAACTTTCGTCTTTTTAGGCTGGTAACCTTCAGAATGACCTTTCAAGAAATCCAGTAAATTTGTATACTTCTTATTAGTCCAAGATCCCAAAGCGACTAGACATAACTCATTTTCACACAGATGAAACTTTAGGATCTCAGAAGAGTCTCATGTGCTTTGAATACCTGCGAACTTGTGGAGCTTGCTTAGTGACACCTGGGCAGATATCAGTTGGCAAAGGTGACTAAAAATAAGTTGTACTTAACTTATTCTCACATGGCTGATTTTTATATATGTTTTAAAGACTATTATTCTGAACTTATATTATAAGTTACAGACACTTTCCATGGGCCAATACTCTTTGCCATACGCTTTGAAGCTGCACAAAAATATATGAACTTCATTCAACTGATCAGTGTCTGTCACTTATAATATAAGTTCAGAATAATAGTCTTTAAAACATATATAAAAATCAGCCATGTGAGAATAAGTTGAGTAAAACTTATTTTTAGTTACCTTTGCCAACTGATATCTGCCCAGGTGTCACTAAGCAAGCTCCACAAGTTCGCAGGTATTCAAAGCACATGAAACTCTACTGAGATCCTAAAGTTTCATCTGTGTGAAAATAAGTTATGTCTGGTCGCTCTGGGATCTTACTCTATAATGTCAATATTTCTTTTCAAGCACAATTCGGTTCACAAGGTTGAATTCTTCATTCCCTTTTTTTCTTGAAAATAAGCTAGCAAAACTTTTTCTTTCAAATGAGAAATCCGTTTTTTTTCACACCATAGACCAAATTTAGCATAGGCCAAATCATTCTTGCTCCTCGACTTCTTAGGAATTATTGTAGATAACTCAGATTGAGCCGCTTCCTCAATGTCGCTGGGAACGTCGTTCTCTGAATCGGACATTGCAATATATATTCTCCTACTTCAAAAATATTCAATCAATTATTTTCGAAAAGAAAGACGATTCTAATTCTCCACTTTTCGACAATCAAAACAAGCACTATCAAAATAACGAAATATGACACCAAACGATACTTGCTTCCAAGGCAACGAAGTGAAAAACAAATATCTCCGAATTATCGCGTTTGCACACGTTTTTGGTAGTTTCAATTTGATTTCAAATAGTCTCATCCTATTCAAAACTAAAAAAAATAGTGTGTGAAACACGTTGGGAAACACTATTTTTTGTTATTCGAGTTCTTCTGCGCAACGAGCGAAGCGAGAAATACTCTCAATTCCCAACTGGTTGCACAAATAACTATTATACGAGATGAGCGTCACGAAAAATCAATACTCTTTCAATGATGTTTCTATCAATAAGATGTAATGTTCGAAGGAAAAAAAGAAGAAAAAATATCGATTTCATATAATATCTGTTTGCCTTTATTTATTGAATCCTTTTAGGCAACAGAGTAATAAAGCCCTTAATTAAATTAAATAATTTCGATACGCATCTGATAGCTTTTTCTCCCTCACTTGCTTTTCTGAAACGAGGAATTAATTCATCCAATTCTGCCTGAAGCAGTAAAATAATTTCCTGTAGGGCTTCTATTAACTCTCCCAGAGAAATTTCGGCTAACTCCTTATCGAAATCTTCCGCTTCCAGAGAAAACTTATAGGTTGACTTTTCTGGTTCTGAGGATGCAACCTTGGATGGTGACACCTGAAGAAATGAAAATAATGAAATTAAATTTCAAAATTTTTCAACAAAAAGTGCTGACTCACCATTTCCATAAGGAAAATTAAGGTCAAAATTAGACAACCTGTGTGACTCGCCATATCGGAACTCGATGAAATAAACATTGTTTCGATGTCCTTATATTTGGAATACCCCGCACACTTATCATTTTTTGATTGTATTATCGTGATGTATGTAGGTATGTTAAAAATGCTATAGAATCTATTTATTGGGCTTCAATGAAATATTTATTCGAAAAGCGTGACATAAATCTTTTGAGATGTGATTTCTCGAGTTCCATTATAGCGGATCGTGGTCATTTGAATCGAGGAGGATAAAATTTTCATGAGCAATGTATTCAGGTATTATCTGACAATAAGTTATTTGTTTCGATATAATGGGAGTCATATTTTTTCTTCCAAGTGTGGAAAGTGGTACTTGTCCGCACGAAACTGCCGTTTCCAAAACGATGCGAAGCAGTGTTCGGGGAAGCAGTTGAGTGCGGTCAAGACACTTTCCGCAAGCGTTGGCAACAATATTTCTTCTACAACTATTCATTATGTTCTATTAAATCGAGCCATGGGCCTAAAATGACATATGTGCCGTGGACTGAAACGACATATATCATTTTAGGCCGGTATAGTATGCCATTTTAGGCTGTTCATCATTAGTGAGCACTCCTAGTCAGTCCCATTCTATTTAAGTGTTTATTAAACAAATGGCCAGTCATTGCTCCAGTCACTAGATTCAGTTGTTTTCTCTCAAGAGCTAAGAGTTTTTCGATCTCAAGCACAGAGGATGGTCTCTCAATGAGAAGCCTCGACTATCTGAGACCACTTCTCATGTTCTATTCAGAGGAAATTTTCCTGTCCAGTCATCTATTGAAGAAGTTCTTTACAGATGTACGACAGATAGGCAGCGCCGGTCCCGGACCAACAAAAGCTGAGCGGGCTCCCCGCTTTGGCAGTATGCCTTCTCGTTTCTCGGAAGTCCTGCGTGCGTCAGGCACCAGATAACTTTCACAATGTTATCAGAGCCTAGCTCCCGCAGAGCCTTCTTGCATTCCTCTACTAGGTGTGAGTTAACCCTTTCCTCAGAAAGGGGGTTCTCTGACTGTCACAACAAATATAGATGTGAAAAATTAATGGAAACAACAATTCCAAAGGAATTGTCGTTCCAATAATGTGAGTTAGTCATGAACTATCATAGGAAATCCCAGAGAAGTAGAAAAATTCAAGTGCAACTGTAGACCGGTTTCGGGATCATTTTCCCTCGTCAGTACAGTATAGCACTGAATCCCTCGAGCGGAGGTTGGTAGTCTTATGCGATCTTGGGACGTCGCTTTGAGATATCTCATCACGATACGCCACCTGTCACGCAAAGGCTGAACCAAAACCTCACTTTCTCTGCAGACTCCTACAACAGTTCATGGCTCCCAAGTTCAACTACTACCCGCAGTCATCGAATGTGCAAACATTCATCAAGGACCACGGGTGAATTGAGGGGGTTCGCTCACTAAATATAACCATACCCTGGTCCGGGAAAATTCAATTCAAATAGAAGTACTGTACAGTGTACAGCACTCCAATTCAAGCGCCTAACGAGGCGCATCGGAAGAATGAAAAATTAATGGAAACAACAATTCCAAAGGAATTGTCGTTCCAATAATGTGAGTTAGTCATGAACTATCATAGGAAATCCCAGAGAAGTCGAAAAATTCTAGTGCAACTGTAGACCGGTTTCGGGATCATTTTCCCTCGTCAGTACAGTATAGCACTGAATCCCTCGAGCGGAGGTTGGTAGTCTTATGCGATCTTGGGACGTCGCTTTGAGATATCTCATCACGATACGCCACCTGTCACGCAAAGGCTGAACCAAAACCTCACTTTCTCTGCAGACTCCTACAACAGTTCATGGCTCCCAAGTTCAACTACTACCCGCAGTCATCGAATGTGCAAACATTCATCAAGGACCACGGGTGAATTGAGGGGGTTCGCTCACTAAATATAACCATACCCTGGTCCGGGAAAATTCAATACAAATAGGAGTACTGTACAGTGTACAGCACTCCAATTCAAGCGAACCCCCTCAATTCACCCGTGGTCCTTGATGAATGTTTGCACATTCGATGACTTCGGGTAGTAGTTGAACTTGGGAGCCATGAACTGTTGTAGGAGTCTGCAGAGAAAGTGAGGTTTTGGTTCAGCCTTTGCGTGACAGGTGGCGTATCGTGATGAGATATCTCAAAGCGACGTCCCAAGATCGCATAAGACTACCAACCTCCGCTCGAGGGATTCAGTGCTATACTGTACTGACGAGGGAAAATGATCCCGAAACCGGTCTACAGTTGCACTTGAATTTTTCGACTTCTCTGGGATTTCCTATGATAGTTCATGACTAACTCACATTATTGGAACGACAGTTCCTTTGGAATTGTTGTTTCCATTAATTTTTCATTCTTCCGATGCGCCTCGTTAGGCGCTTGAATTGGAGTGCTGTACACTGTACAGTACTCCTATTTGTATTGAATTTTCCCGGACTAGGGTATGGTTATATTTAGTGAGCGAACCCCCTCAATTCACCCGTGGTCCTTGATGAATGTTTGCACATTCGATGACTGCGGGTAGTAGTTGAACTTGGGAGCCATGAACTGTTGTAGGAGTCTGCAGAGAAAGTGAGGTTTTGGTTCAGCCTTTGCGTGACAGGTGGCGTATCCTGATGAGATATCTCAAAGCGACGTCCCAAGATCGCATAAGACTACCAACCTCCGCTCGAGGGATTCAGTGCTATACTGTACTGACGAGGGAAAATGATCCCGAAACCGGTCTACAGTTGCACTTGAATTTTTCGACTTCTCTGGGATTTCCTATGATAGTTCATGACTAACTCACATTATTGGAACGACAATTCCTTTGGAATTGTTGTTTCCATTAATTTTTCATTCTTCAGATGCGCCTCGTAAGGCGCTTGAATTGGAGTGCTGTACACTGTACAGTACTCCTATTTGTATTAAATATAGATGTGTTTGCCGGAGTACCCTCTGCGGATATTCTCCAGTGTGCAGGCCAAGACAGCATACAGTTCAGCCTGCACTATGGAACAATCCTTCCTTAGGTAGATGGACAGATTGAAACGAGGTTCCGCAATTCCCACTCTAGTTCCTGTGAGCATCACAGAGCCATCAGTGAACCAAGTGGGACCTTCAGGCTCGAGAAACCTGTTTGGTTTAGACCATAGTTCCCTGCCAGGAACAATTGCCCTGTAGGGTGCGGCAAAGTAGAGGCTGGTGCCCGCGCGGTCCCCTCTATGGAGATGGGATGCGTTCCCATTCCTTCACCATCTTAAGAGCCCTTGCGTGCCCCCTGAATAGTCCTCTATCCCGCCATTGTCCCTGTTCCCAAACTCTAAGAGCTGTCTTCATTACCACCTGTGTAACTACAAGGTGTAAAGGAGGTAAGCCCAGCAGACACTCCATAGCTGCTGTAGGGGTGTGTTATAACTATGATGAAAAATGTCAGTCTCATATTATATCGATGAGATAGCTATTTCTCTGGAAAAGGGATAATATCCATTGGCTATGTTTCTGGATTTAACAAAGGACCATAAAAGACTCCTAGAAATTCTTGAGAAGAGTGGAATAAGAGATACTCAGTTGAACCTCCTGAGGAGCTACTTAACATTGGTGTTCCCCAGGGCAGCATTATAGGCCCACCTTTGTTTATTATCTATATAAATCATTTATATAGCACATGTTCAAGCTTCTGTAAGAAAGTTTCATTGAGATTATTCGCCGACGACACAAATTTCTTGATTCTATCTTCTTGTGTTAATTCTGTCATAAATGATTCGATCCTTATGATGAGCATTACAGTAAGGTGGTTGTTTAGTCATAATCTAGTTTTAAATCTTAAAAAACCGAAATGCATGTTTTTTTTATGGAGAGAGGTCTAATGCGGAATACCCTTCTATGTTACAAGTTCAGAATAATTGTGTTCACGTTGAAGATAATTCAAAGTTTTAAGGACTAGTTCTTGATCAGCAAGACACACAAAGTCAAGCTTCGAAACAATTCCTTCAGCAAATTCCAATAATGAAATACCTTCTGGAGCATCCGTTAGTAATTTGACAATGCATTTCGGATCTTTCGACGAGAAAAAAGAGTAATTCAAGTTCTACAAAGAACGACTAGAAAATTTCTTTGAGCTGAAAAATTTACATGGTAATACACCGAAAACAAAATTGTGTAAGGCAAGGGTGCTCATCAATGCACTTGAAATATTACCAGTTGCTGTCAAGTTTAACAGCCATCATCTCAGCCATATGTTAAGCTGATAACATTATTGGAAAAACACTTATGTCCACGTCCAAACATTCATACAGAAAGGCACAAGTTCCTTTCAAGAACCCAGAAACCAGACGAATCTGTTTCGCAGTACATTGCAGCTTTGAAAGATTCATCGAGAACATCAGACTGTATTTGTCAAGATGAACAATGTAAAAAGCCTATTTCGTCAATATTACAGGCTCAGTTCAGTAGGGGATTACAGGATTTTGAAATCCGAGAACAAATATTACAACTATCATAGAAGACCTTGGACTTAAAGACCACCGTGCAGCAGAATGTCGTTCAAAACACAAATTAAAATGCAATGGCTGTGGAAAAAGAAAGGCAACGTTGAAAAAGTTTGTATATTCTCAAGATCAGCAAAGAATGGGACAGTTAACTTCATAGAAGAAGATGGGGAAACATCTACTATTTATGAAATGAATCCGGTTACATCCATTATAAAAAAAAACCTTTGTTATTGCAATGAAAATTTGTAACAAAAATTAAGATTTTGAAATTGATACAGGAAGTCAAATGACTTTCAAAATTTATTTCAAAATCTGATTTCGATATAATGCATCTTGGAGCAAGAATGAGACTAACAACTATCCAGTTCCGAACATACACACAAGAGAAATTCAAACCATTGGGAGTGGTAAGAGTACCAATTAACTACAATCACATTCAAACATATGTAAATTTATATGTTGTCGAAAGAGAATCACCTCCAATACTAGGCAGATAAAGGAAACATAAACTGGGCATCAATCTACAGAGTTCGTCAAATATACAAAAATATAACAAGGCTATTGGTACGTATAACATTGAATCATTCAAGATATATAGCGATATTTTTGAACCAGTTTGTAACAGCTGTTCGAAATTCGAACATTATTCTAAAAAATAATCAAGTTCAATAATATGGAAAATTCCATCTGAATTATTCACAAAACTGGGTCACGCCGAGCGAGCCGTCGATCTACCGAATTCTGCTGACTGGCTAGAAACAATTGATGCAACCGGGGACTCCGTCAGTGCAGTGATACCAAATATGGCAATGTTATTTCTATCGTCATTATTCAATTTAGTATATAAGCTTAGACTGTAATTAATAAAATCATCATTCATCTTCAGTTTGATCAATATACCTCTTGGGCAACTGTGGAGTTAAGACATTCCCTTGAACGTTCTGAGTCTGGTCGTTCAGTTGCCCTAAAAACTTCAAGCAAGTGTTGTTTCAATCAAAGAAACAACATTTTTGAAGTTTTTAGGGCAACTGAACGACCAGACTCAGAACGTTCAAGGGAATGTCTTAACTCCACAGTTGCCCAAGAGGTATATTGATCAAACTGAAGATGAATGATGATTTTATTAATTACAGTCTAAGCTTATTTGGCTCTGGAAGACTTCCCCACAGGCGTTGATGATTTGATTGAGATAAGGTTCGTAAATCCTTAGCTCTTATTTTTTCCAGTGGACTCGTTTTGTTCCCTGGCTTTTTTGAATTTTTGATCCGGAAGGCTTGTTCACGGGCTCGGATTTGGCGCTGGATGGCTTCTTCACGGATGCTGTTGTTGGCTCTGGAGGGCTTCTGCTGGCGCTGGATTTGGCTCTGGAAGGCTTCCCCAAAGGCGTTGATGATTTAATTGAGATTAGGGTCGTAAATCCTTAGCTCTCATTTTTTCCAGTGGACTCGGTGTGTTCCCTGGCTTTTTTTGAATTTTTGATCCGGAAGGCTTGTTCACGGGCTCGGATTTGGCGCTGGATGGCTTCTTCACGGATGCTGTTGTTGGCTCTGGAGGGCTTCTGCTGGCGCTGGATTTGGCTCTGGAAGTCTTCCCCACAGGCGTTGATGATTTGATCGAGATTAGGGTCGTAAATCCTTTCTCTCGATCCGGCTCGAAGGACCAAAAATGTTGTTTCTTTGATTGAAACAACACTTGCTTGAAGTTTTTAGGGCAACTGAACGACCAGACTCAGAACGTTCAAGGGAATGTCTTAACTCCACAGTTGCCCAAGAGGTATATTGATCAAACTGAAGATGAATGATGATTTTATTAATTACAGTCTAAGCTTATATACTAAATTGAATAATGACGATAGAAATAACATTGCCATATTTGGTATCACTGCACTGACGGAGTCCCCGGTTGCATCAATTGTTTCTAGCCAGTCAGCAGAATTCGGTAGATCGACGGCTCGCTCGGCGTGACCCAGTTTTGTGAATAATTCAGATGGAATTTTCCATATTATTGAACTTGATTATTTTTCTCTGGAGAATTCTCTACCAAATTTTAATAAGAAAACGGCAGAGATTATTTTGTATGAAACTGAATAGAGAATTCTACCGAAAGTGCGTATGTAACGGTACGTAATTCACGGCGCATGAATTCTCGAGTAAATTTTCTAGAGAATTCTCGGCTGTTTCAAACGGGCTCTAAAGATAATACTCAGTGATTCAAGTGAAATTAATTTATTATTATTCAATTCTGCTTCATACAATTGCTTACTGGAGTGTGAAAAAGCATGAAACAAAATCATTTCGTGGTAACCGAAGTCTCTTCTTTCAAAACTCACATGAAGAATCGGTATATCGGTAGAAAAATTATTGGAGCCATTTGAATACCTTCAGATGGCCACCCGTAAGTTAGCATGCTACGCACTGGATTTACGACAAAATTGTTTTTGAGAGGTCACTCCCATACTGATGGGATCAACGGGAGCTTGAAGTACACATTGGTTTTCATAGATGGCGAGTTGTGTGAGACAGAGAAAATCGTCAATAAATCACAAGAAGCTATAGATGAAATAAATGACTGGTGTATTAAATGGAAAATAAAGCTCAACGGACGGAAGAGCCAAGTGATATTACTCAAAAAGATGAGACTGAAAACTACAACAAATCTAGAGGTAGATGGAGAAGAAATAAAATGGAAAAACTAAGCGAAATATTTAGGTATCACCCTAGACAAAGGTTCAACTTGGAGAAGACATATCAAACAAGCCGTTGACAAAACCAAGGCAGCGATGAATATGCTCTACCCGCTGATAGGTAGAAAGAGCCACATGTCAAATGAGACAAAATTGAAAATAATCAAAGCCGTTGCTAGACCGCAACTGACTTATGGATCAGGTGCTTGGGGATTCGCGGCAAAGAGCCATATACAAAGAATTCAGGCAACAGAAAACAAACTACTACGATGTGCCATAGATGCGCCTTGGTTTGTCAGGAAGAAACAGATATATCGAGATTTGAAGTGGGAAACCATCCCCGAATTTATGACGAGGAAAGCTGAAAAGTTATTCGAAACAGCGAAGGAACATCCAAACGAAGAACTCGGGAGACTAGTGGACTTCGATCCGGAGGAAGACAAAAGAAGAATGAGAATTTACAAAAGGAGACCACGAGATCAATTCAGGAGAGTTTAAAATGAGAACGGAAACTTATTAAAACTATATTAAGAAGAGATATCCGAAATGGACGAACATGAGAACCCTAGCACGACAATGTTCAAGAAGAAATTAACCGATCAAGGTTTATAGGCAAATGCCCGGAATCAAAAAAGCAGGTTAGGTTTAGTGGGTCGCAAACTCGGAAGAGTGAGTAACCCCACAGTGTTCCCTAGAACTGGGTTCCTCTGGGCGAGAGATAGAGCCCCGTGTTTTTCACGGTCGCAGATTCCCCCTGCTATAACAAAAAAACGTCAATAAATCAAAAATTACTACAATGATAAAGAACTAAAGTCATAATTTATTCACTATGAAAAAAAGTTTCTACAGTACAAACAATATATAAAGTAATATGTGAACAAATAAAAAGATGAAACGACATCACAGAAGCTCCTGCTGGAAGCCATCGCTTGTACGTGTTGTCATATCTTGAAAATTCACCCCTGATCATGAGTGAACAAAGTGAACGCACACTCCACACATTCCACCCCAGAAATTTTTTTTTTTTTATTAATTTTTTATTTATTTATTCATTTTTTTTATATTTTCATATTCATATTCAAAGTGTTCTAATATCACAATTTTCCCCTTCTTTTTCTACTCATCTATATCTAAACATTGTTGATGAAATTATGTAGTCTTTCTCTTCCGTAGCACAGTACCCAACTCCTGCATATTCCCTTGAACAAACTGACATTATTTATCCCTAAGATGTGGGCAGGAAGTTGATTGAACAGTTTCGGTGCAAGATAATTACATTGTCGCTGGCCTATAGTCTTCCCACATCTAGGTACACTCAAGGAGCCTAATCTCGTTCTGGTGTTGTGACAGTGTACAATGGGCTCAAAAGCAATTTTGGATTTCTTTATATTCACCAGCATATTCAAACAGAATAGCTGTCTCACATCGAGTATCTCGGCCTCTTCATACAACCTATCGTTAGAGAAGGTAATTGGTTTTTTATAGATAACTAATTCCAACGAAACAAATTGGGTACTAATTAATGGCTCAAAAAAAAAGTAAAAATTTGAAACTTTTTCGCTAACTTCACGATTCATGCAAAACAATAGCGAATTGCTGGAACACCAAAAATGATATTGAAGTAATTTAAATTCGGTACTAAATATTGGCATTGAAATGTTTTCGAAACCAGAAAGTGTTGGTGCTGAGTGTGAAGTCAACACTAAAAGATATGAATGCGAATACATAATTACCTATTTGAGATATTCAGATAATTTCAACAGAACAAATTAGAACAAATTGAGTGCTAAATATTGATATTGAAATTTTTTCGAAATTTGAAAATGTTGGTGCTGAGTGTGAAGTGAGCACTAAATCATATAAATGCGAATTACTCAAAAACCAGAACGGTGCTTGAAAAGTTTTTTACGGAACAAATTTGAACAAATTGAGTACTAAATATTGAGCTTAGTTTCAGAATTTGTTCTTCCAACTTTTCGCTAACTTCACGCGGCCTGTCGAACTTGCTAGGAAGCTTGGGGCACCCTCCTCCTAGTAAAATCATAGGCAAATGCTATTAGAAATGTTCAAAATTGGACGATGGGAAGGTGAGGGCCTCTACATTCAAGGAACCGTTTACCACACTACAGAGAAGAGGCACCATTGCGAATACAAGGGTTGAAAATAATTCCACAAGACTAGGAAGATTTGTTACCAGTTTCACTCCCGAACAAGAAAAATCAATAGTTGATCATCTTCAGCAAATGAAACAGCGCTTATGTGAAATCACTTGTAAGGAATTGCGTTTACGGATTCACGAGTGGGCACAAATAGACAAAGTTCCCCATCGTTTGAACAAAAATGAGAAACGATTTTTTTTTCCATCGCCATTTGAGTGACGCTTATTGCTATACATGGACATTTTCATTTTCTTCTGTGTTGTTCTAGCATAACTATATTAAATGTAATTTTTCATCTATAAACTTTTTTCATCTATAAACTGCTGGTTTAGATTAGGTTAGAAGATTTCGCAGTAAAAACCCGGAAATCACTCTTCGAAAGCCTGAAAATACTTCTGTTGCACGGGCCATGGCTTTCAATGAATCGAACATTCCAAGAAATCATTGACAAATATAAAATGGTTCCGGAAAAAATCTACAATATCGATGAAAATGGACTATCTACTGTCCAAAATAATTCAAAAATATTCGCCTCAACTGGTGAAAAGCAGGTCGGCACGATTGCAGGTGCTGTTTGTTGCACTAAACCGCTAGGGAGTTATATACCCCCGGCATTTATTTTCCAAGAAAAAATTGGAAGGTGAAATTATCAGCCCGGGTTTTGTTGGATTTGCGCATTCATTCATCATTGCTGTATCCCGTTGCCGGGAATGAATCTACAAAATGACGAAAAAAGGGAAAAAAACAAAAAGAAAAGAAAAAGAAAGGAGAAAAAAAAGGTGCGAACAGACTTATAATTTTTCAGGGCTAATTGCGACTGTGTGCTCTCCTGTGACTGTAGAGTCCCAACCGTGACCTACATATCTTACCACACTCCGGGCATGGATAGTCACCAACCAGATCTGGCCGCCGCTGTATCCTTCTCGAGTCTCCATTATAACTGTGTACCAAAGACCTCCACTGTGACCTGTCTAATGCTAGTTGTTTCCAGTTATGATTGGCATTAACTGATTTTAGGGATTGATGTAGTGTATCCTCAAACCGCTTGTACTGGCCTCCTGGTTTCCGGGCTCCCTCAGTGAATTCGCCATATAGAGCTATTTTGGGAAGTCTTGTGTCTTCTCTCTCTCTAGTCGTTCCATCATTGCTGATGATCGTGATTCCCTCCTATACGCTCGGTTAGTTGTTTCCACCTTGCTCGATCCTCTGCATCTCGAAGAGCCTGACAGAATGGGCGGGCCGTACTTTGTTGAACTTGGTCGGTCCATCTAGTCGGTGATCTACCTCTCGCTCTCTTACCCGGAACATTTCCCGACACAATAAGTTTTTCCAGGTTGTCTCCATCTCGGCGGGGTATATGACCGAAAAACTGAAGAATGCGCTGCAAGCAGATGGACGATAGTCTGGTTCTTATCTTCAACTCACTCAAAACAGAAACATTAGTCCGATGAGCTGTCCAAGGTATCCGCAGCATTCGCCTCCAACACCACAATTCAAACGCGTCAATTTTCTGACGTTCAGAGGACCGCAGAGTCCAGGTTTCAGCACCATACAGGAAGACAGAGAAGACAAGAGCTCTAACAAGTCTCACCTTCACACTCTTAGAAATTGAGCGGTCCCTCCATATTTTATTCAACCGGGTCATGGCGCTCTTTGCCATGATTATGCGCCTTCGTACTTCCGCTTCGCAGTTTCCATCACTGGTTATGGAAGAGCCCAAGTAGTTGAAACTGTCTACCAAGTCATATTGGCTCAGAAGGCCTGTCAACCGTAACGTGTTGAATCTATCGACTATCATTATTTTAGTCTTCATTTTATTTATTTTCAAACCGACCTTGCTGCTCTCACATTCCACCCGTCTGAGAAGTTCCACCATCTCTTCTTCCTTCGCCGCTATGAGGGTGGTATCGTCCGCAAATCTTAAGTTGGTAATTTTTTTCCCGGCAATCGTTATGCCCCCAGTCCAACCATCCAAGGACCTTCTCATCACAAATTCACCATATACATATATTGAAAAGATCTGGAGATAGAACACAACCCTGTCTGACTCCTCGTTCCGTTCTAAACCGTTTCGAGAACTTCTGGCTCAAACGGACAGTTGCCTCATTTGATTCATAGAGATTTTCAATGAGGGATACCAGATGAACAGGTGCTCCCATATGTACCAAGATTGTCCAAAGTTTGGCCCAGTTCACACAGTCGAACGCCTTTTGATAATCGACGAAGCATATTATCATGGGTACTTGGTATTCTCTAGATTTTTCGATCAGTTGTCTGATATTCAGTATTTGTTCCCTAGTACCTTTTCCTTTTACAAAACCTGCCTGCTCTTGGGGTATTTGGCAGTCCAAATATGCTTTCAGTCTTGTTTTCAAGATTTTTAAAAGGACTTTGCTGGCGTGAGATATAAGTGACAGTGTTCGGTAGTTCTCGCACTTAGAAGTTGATCCTTTTTTGTGTAATGGAACGTATATTGACGTACACCAGTCGGTTGGCCATTTTCCCGTGCTCCATATAGCCGTACAGATTGAGTGGAATATTCGTACACCCTTTTCGCCCAACATCTGAAAGAGTTCACCTGGTAGGGTATCGATTCCTGGGGATTTATTTTTCTTCAATGATCGAATGGCTGTACTTCAGATAGTAGTATCGCTGGTTCTCTGGGATAGCTACATGGCCATGAATTCTCTGGTGGGGTCTGCTTGCTCTTGTACAGATCTGCACAGTAAATCCTCCATGTTTCCAATATTTCATCAATATCAGTTTTCAGATTTCCCCCAGTATCCAGAATGGACCAGTTCTGTGGTCTGAATTCTCTTGTCAGCAGTTTTATTTTGTTGAATAATTCCCTAGGCTCATTTCTGATCCCATGCTTCTCTATCTCTTCACATATACCAGCTATGTACTCTTCTTTGTCCTTGCGACATTGTTTTTGGACTTCCCTCGACAGCTTCCTATAGGCATGGTCTGCATCAGCCTTGCTCTTCACATCTTTCCTGCGTTGAATTAAATCCCATGTGTGATCAGTAATCCATGGTTTGCGCTTTGTGTTGTTTGGTGATGTATGTTTTTTTGCTGTCTCAACCATTATGCTCTTCAAGTATTCTCAGCCTTTTTCAGGATCGCTCTCTACCTGATCTAGGCAGAGTTTACTTTCTATGTCCAACCTAAAATCTTGGACTTTTGATGGTTGCGGTATCATGGCCTTTCTTATTTGTTTCGGAGACACTATTTTAAAACGAAGCCTGAAATCGAGAACTAAAAGTTGGTGATCTGTTCCGCAGTCCGCTCCAGGGTAGGCTCTGCAGTTCGTGGCCGACGATCTCCATCGTTGTTTGATCAGAATGTAGTCAATCTGGTTTTTGGTTCGACCATCCGGGCTCCGCCACGTGAATTGTCTTCGAGGGTGGTGTTTGAAGAGAGTGTTAGTAATTGCAAGGTTCTTTTGTATGCAAAACTCCAAGAGGCGATCTCCTCTCTCATTTCTCTGGCCCAGTCCAAACTTTCCCACAGCGCGTTCGACTTCTGAAGATTTTCCGACCTTGGCATTGAAATCGCCTAAGATGAACAATAGGTCACGGTTTGGGATATCGGTAAGAATCTCCTCAAGACGACCGTAGAACGCTTCTATCTCCATTTCCGAGGATATCGATGTTGGTGCATAGATTTGTAGAAAATGCGCTATTGTTGTGGTGGTTTGTATCTTGACATGTATTATTCTGTCATCTACTGCACGGTATCCAACTACAGAGTTATTCAGTTTCGGAGGCACAATTATTGCGACACCATTCGAGCTCGTATTTTCTGGACCCGAAAAGTAGACGGTGTTTCCCTCGGCGGTTCTGAAATGTCCACTATTCCGCCAATGTGTTTCCGACAGTCCCAGAATATCAAGATTGTAAGTTCTCATCTCTCTCTCGATGATCTGTAGCTTCCCAGAATGTTGGACCAGACCTCGGATGTTCCATGTCCCAATCCTCCTTTTCTTTCGGAGATTTATATTTGTGTTGGTTCCAGTAACATAATTTCTGCAAGGTACCTGATTCCCCACACCTTTGCAGCCGGTAGCACATTTCACACCATCCGACCCGGAATCAGTATGGCGCCGAGTGTGAGTCGGATCGCAGCACGAACTATCAACCGTATCTTTGACTTTCATTAGGAGGAGAGAATTCTCTTGGGAATGTAGTGCAGTGGTTTCCCGTTGCCTTCTGCACCGCAGTACCCAGCCGTTTCTAGAATACGTCCATTGCGCCTGGGGAAATCCGTTCTGAAGCCGGTAATGATGGATACTGCTGCCCTCCATCATATCTTGGTTATACACCCCAAGACAAGGTTGCCACTTCCGCTAGTTCCACCGTGCCGATGTGTCCCATCTCCGCCTTCACAACCGTTGTGGACTTCGCCAGTTTCCCTTGGCATGGGACCCTTACAGGTACCAGCTTTCCGGGTCAGAAAACTCCTGGAATCTGCGGTGGGCAGGGATTGATTCATTTTCCCTGATAGGACTGCCCAAAGGGTTCCTACCCGCTACCCGCTACCCATTTCGAGAATTTTTCTATCATCACTTAGAATAGCTCCATTAGTATTTCTTATAGGAAAGTTAGCTTTTCTGCTTGGACCATAAACAGTTTTAATAGCTTCGAAAAAACGCCTGTAGTCATGGTTATCGGCGTAAGCTTGTATTTCCCCAGCTTTTTCTTTCCACCAGCTGTCCTTGATTTTTCTTATTTCTTGACGGACCTCGCGTTTTATGTTATTAAAACATTTTTGGGCTGCAACATCGCTACGCTTGTTAATTGCTGTTTTCATCGCTTTGTGTTTTGCCTCCAGAAGGGGTGCGATATGAGTTTCTTTCTCGGCGAACCAGGCCAGTAACTTTGGCCTGCGTTGGTATTTTGGGAGCTATGAGATCTTCATTCTTGAGATTACCAGCCTATGATCAGTCCAGCACTCAAGATCTGCTCTGGGTTTAGTGACCAACACCTCTTTGAGATCTTTTCTTCTTACGATCACGTAGTCGAGAGTATGCCAATGCCCTGAGCGCGGGTGGCACCAGGTCCCCCTTGAATTGGGTCTCGTAATAAAGAAGGTGTTCGTTATACAAAGATTGTGTTCTGCACAAAGAGCCAGCAGACGTTCTCCGTTCGAATTAATGCTATCTGTGCCGTGTTTCCCTATTATTCCCGGCCATAGTTCTGTGTCTTGACATCTGCTCACTCTGGCGTTGAAGTCTCCAAGGAGGATAATTCGTTCCCGTTTTGGGATTTTACTTAATGTAGCAACGAGTGATTCGTAGAAAGTATCCTTCGAGTTGTCAGAGGAGTTCAAAGTGGGTACGTATACTGCAATGATGTTCACAAACGTGTTGTTTTCTGCAGGAAAGCGTAGGCCAGGTCGTTTCTAATGGCAAAGCCTACACCATGTTGTCTGATTTGGCCTTCTGGCAAGCCCTTCCAGAAAAAAGTATAAGCATGTTCTACCAAGCTACCTTCGCCCGAAAAGCGTGTCTCGCTTAAGGCAACTATTGCAATGGATGTTCGTTGCAGTTCCTTATCGATTAGGGCAGTACGCCTCTCTGGTCGGTCGGCCTTGGGGTTGTCTAGCAAGGTTCTGACGTTCCATGCTGCAAAAGCTATGTGCTTTTCATTGGTTGTTGTACGATGATTCACTCGCTCAGGCACGCTCCCCTGGAGATCCGAATGGGAGGGTATTTTACCTCCGGATACAAATTTTGTCCTGTTCGACTGATCCATCTTTTTGTAGGAGCTGCGTTAGAAGGTGTTCCAAAGCTGCACTGGTAACGCTGTCAGTGCAACTTTGGTTGCGGATGCGACTAGATTATCTTGTGGCACAGGTAACCTGAAACGACAAGGTCTGAGACGTAACTCAACACGTTTACTGTCCCCATTCTAATTTTTTTTCCACCCCCCACGTCCAACACATTTATCCAAAAAGGAGGGTTACTTTTGAGTGATAAAATATATATTCTATGAAAAAATTAATTTTGCAGCCATTCAAGGAAGTGTTCTTGTTCAAAATCTTCAAGTCCAATGGAAGGCTTGATGCTGACGTTTCTTGAATCACGTATGATTAATTATGATTCAGGTTATCAATACATATTTCTACAAGACGTTCAGCCCATATGAACCGATCACACTGCAGCGTTCATGAAAAGTAACCATATTTATCTTGAACGTTAAATGAATCAATGAATCACATACGACTCATGGACTCCTGGCGAAAATCTTTATGTATCATATGTGATTCATGGGACAGTCAACGTGTTAAGCAACGCAGAGAGCCATTTCTTGCTCAAGCCAATTTTTGGTCTAGGTGATTGTGGGAAACAGAGATATACCGCTCATGTTCGGTCGCCAGAGCCTCGTTCGTAAGAACAGGGTGCACCGCGAGAAGGTGAGGTTGGCATTTGAGAGGAGAGGCTATAAAACGCATCCTTCCCTCTTACACCCCGGATTTGCGCAATAATACGGATGGATGACTGCGGAAATTTTTCAGCAGTGGATGAAACATTTTTAAAAATACAGTACCTAATCCATCAAAAGATTTGCCAGTTCTACTTATTTTCGTGTAGTCGTTCTTAGCGTGTACCGACCATTCTTTGGAGGTTTTGGAATATTTATTGATGCAATGTCTTCTACTTCGGAGTATTGTAACAGTGTGGCCGATAAAATATTTGTTTGTTTTTTTACAAACTAAATGTCCAGATCTTCGGTTCGTACTGCCGCGGTATTGTTTTGCCCACACACTTTAGTAAATCCTATCAGTTATTTCTCAGTCGTTCTCTAATTTAAACGTCATGAAGAGGAAGCATCTTTTAGCAGTGGCAGCCGCGGTTTCTGTGCTTAAAACCCTTAATTTGATTCCGTATCCTATGAGATACGCCATATTCACGCAATTATTCTTCTGTGTAGAGGGCTGCATCAGGTTGCATCATGTAGTACCTATATTATATATATAGACCTCATTTCATTCAAACCCACAACTATTTTCGCCATGCATGTTTGTTGAAAATACAGTGTCATTATAGTAAGTAAAGTTGGTTTTTTATAAATGCTCTTGCCAAATTAAGGGTTAATGCCGTCTATGCATAGGACTCAACTTGTACTACGCTAATGACAGATAACCGTCGGTTCTGAACGAAATCCCCACACACTGTCGGTTCGGACCGACAACCGATGGACCGACGGAACAAAAATCAAGCGCCGACAGATTTTTGAACCAACGGATTGACCCGACGGTTTCTAACCACACATATCGGTTTTTGGTGCTTTTGGACCGACGGTTCGAACTGCGGCAGTACGAACCGATGAAAAATTCCGATGTCTGGGGCCGGCATAATGGCCTATGGATTCTGCAGTGCCCATACCTTTCATTATGGTTATTGTTGATACCGTCCATAGTGAAACAAGCCTCGTCAGACCACATAACAAGCGAAATTAAAGTATTACTTTGGGCATGTTGTTGAAGTAACCATCTACAAAATTCTAACCTTCGTAACTCATCGTTAGCATGAATAGCTTGTACATTTTGTCTATGAACTGAATGTAACATTTCTCATTTCAAGACACGCCATACGAGATTTGGTGACAAATCAAGGTTAGTCGAACACTAATCGAAGGGTTGCCAAGGACAGCATCAATTACATTTAATTCATTTTCTACACTCACTTCAGTTGGCCGAATGGGTTCCTTTGGAGCAGGATTGCCTGTTTCTCGAAGTCTTCGGAATGATGCACAAAGTACTATGTAAGCAGGTTGGTGCCCTATTTTCCGTCGGCCTACTTGATAAAATCATAAGAATAAATTTTTTCAAATGCTTGTAACTCCCAAACGAAAACGAATCGGACTTATGTTCATAGGAAAAAAATTTTCAAAAGAAGCACAGCTACCCTCTGTCAAAGTTTGTCATAGAGCTTGTAGAACACCCTGTATAGCAAAAAGATGCCATCAACTTCCTCATAAGTTACCACTGTCATTTTTGTGTCAAATTTTCAATTAATATATCGCTGATAGAAATTCAGAAAGAAAACGTTGGCAGACGGTCGCATTCTCAAGACAGACGGCCTAAAAGTATTACTACGTGAGGTAGATAGTACGCGTAGATTTGCATAATTTCTCGCGGTTTATAACCTTTTGTGATTTTTCCTGATTTGAATATTGTCTCTTGAAATAAGAGCTAACATGTATGTAAAGAAGCGCCATCAAGTTCTTCACAAGATACATAAATTTTGATTGCCAGGTCATTCATTATTGTAAGTTATGAGGACGAATGGAATAATATTCGGCATACGATCGCATCTTTCGAACATATGGCTTCAATTCTATGAATATGTAAAAAGCCTTGTGTAAATACTCGCAACAACAACAGATACATAAAGGTCGCCAAGCAGAAATTTCATGTAAAAAATGAGCAATTTAAAATTGATCTTATTTTGTGGACATTGTTCAGAAAAACAGGTGTCAAAATACAAGAAAATATTGCAGGGATGAAACACATATTGAAAATCTAAAAAAGTGTGAAATTGAAAATGATAACTCAATGCGTCGATTATATCCCTTTCTCCCTATTTTGGAGCAGGTTGAACTTAATTTAAGTTAGGTCAGGTATTCTTGTTTTTAGATATAAGTTTCTTCAATAGATTACTTCTGGTTGGCAGGAAGAAATTGCATTGCGATATGTCCACCTTTTGCACAATTCTATAAAAATGTATGAAACTTGTCTTAATGCAATAAAGAGTTCAATAATAATAATAATAATGGCCTCATCTTCTTCACTACTTGCACCGTGAAATACTTAATCTTCATTTACGAAGGATATTTCCGAAGTTCTGGGAATTGTGCTAATTACGCAGTACTTATAGGCAATTTTAGTGGTACTAGACAAGTTTTTAAATGTTTATGCAGTTGTCAAGTTCAATATTATTCAGTTGTATTGTGATAATTTCTTTGGTTGTGAAGAATCGATTGAAACAAGAACACTCTTTGCTTCTAAGCTACTGACGTTTCGCTTTTATTCAAAAGCATATTCAGGTCTTCCGCGCTTTTAAATAAAAGCAGAACGTCGCCTTAGAAGCGAAGTGTGACAAAGAATGATTTTATTTTTGTGAAACGTAAAGGTATGTGGAAACATGAGAAACCATACAGCGTCTGCAAGGAGTATTGAGTCTGGAGAATCGTAAAGTACTGTTTATCGGTGACTTCAGAGAAGACACCCAATATCAAGGTGATATATGTATAACTGCTCGATAATACGGAGGGCTACTCAGAGGGAAATATATTTTAATTATACTGTGATTGTTTAGCCATTTTGGTTCAGTGATACTTTGACTGGCGGTTTGTAGCTTATTATATTATTTTAACTCCTGACTTCGATCAAATTTTATAATTTCTTGACTTTTGATAATTTTAAGTTGTGATGTTTTGTGGATTTTAATGAGCCGTAACTGCCAAGACCATTTGTGATGAAGGAAAAGATTTACCGACTTTTGCAACAAGATAAACTAATAATGTAATAGTGTTAAAAATTGAGCAAAGCCCCCCTCCGACCTCTCTCTAGTCGATGCTCCTGACCAGCTCCGGTGGCCACGTATGGTACCCCGATTCTGCGGTGCGCTGGTTGAACGACACAGCGGCCCCACTTTGGGTCCGTGAAGTTAGCGAAAAGTTGAAAGCACTAATTCTGAAACTATGTTAAATATTTAGTGCTTAATTAGTGCCTATTAGTGCCGTATAAATCTTTGACAGCACCATTGTAGTTTTTGAGAAATTGATAATTCAAGTTCTTGGTGCTGACTTCACGCTCAGCACCAACATTTTCAAATTAGCATGAAATTATTATACTAATATTTAGTGCTTAATCAGTGCCTATTAGTGCTTTTGGAACCAATGGAAAAAAATGAACGGTTTTCATAATATCACAGATTATTTCCTTTGGTGCTGACTTCACCAACATATTGGAATTTCGTGAAAATTTTTGTTGCAATAATTAGTGCTTAATTAGTGCATATTGGTGCTTTCAGAACGGATGCGATATCATTTTTAGTTTTACAGTAATTGCCTGATGCTTTTCGAACAAGTGTGAAGTTAGCGAAAAGTTGGAAGCAGTAATTCTGAAATTATGTCAAATATTTAGTGCCTCATTAGTGCAAATTAGTGCCGTATAAATCTTTGACAACACCATTGTAGTTTTTGAGTTACACGAAAATATCTGTTTCGATACCGGGTAGCCATCTATGGAGAGGTATGCGAGTCATTCTCTGCAATAGATTCGTCGTCAGTGCGTCATTTTATTATCACCTAAAGCGGCTCACACATACGACTTGGGGCGCCAATCTTGATATCGAAGAATAATTGTACTATTGATTTAAGGGGGCACAAAACTATTTTCTGAATTATTCAGATAATGTTCATATGAAGTAAAGGTTCTTTTTCTCAGATACTGCCTAAACTCTTTTTCCTTTTGTAATAATAATAATACTTTTTGGGTCATCGAGATGAAAAAAGAATATAGAGTGTATTATATGCTTAAAAGGAATATCAGAAGAACTGTATTATTTTTCAATATGGAAGTACGAAAATTCTGACAGAAAAATGTATAGTGCTATGAAAATAGACATATTATCCCCTATAATTGGGATAATAGTAAAATATATTGTTATGTTTATCTAACCTTTTTTTTTTTTTGCCCACGAGGTAGGGGGAAACCGATACCGGCTTCTCCGCAGCGGGCTGTGCAATACTGCGGATTCGTGTGGGGCTCTCACCCACCAAAACCCCCTCCTCAACAACATAGTCGGGGTCTCAGGGACGCTGACCCGTACGACTAAGTTGCTGTGTTCCAGGACAACTCGTATCGACCAAGGCGATTGGTATTTACGGGTTGCAGCGTTGTGCGCATATCCCTCCCTTACCCCCTTGGAAATAGGGATTGGGGGGGGAGCGAAGGCCTCGCCTTACGCTCTCACAGTTTGCAGTCCCCGCGAGAAACTTGTGGGGCCCGCTGACTGGCTTGAGTAGTTCCGTGTATGTCCCCCTGGCTCTGGCTACGGAACTCGAGCTGTCCGGGGTAGATCCTCGGAAGGTCTTGACCCGATCCGCTTTATATAGATCATACACGATACAAACTATTTACAGCAGATCGTTGGTCCTGGTCCCTCGGAGATTGCGAAGAGAGGTTGTGGTATCTGTCAGACAATATCGGTACTCCTTGGGTCTCCTCCGGATCCAGGGATACCGGGGGCCAAGCGAGTCATAGTTTCTCCGAAGTATCACCACGAACTATGTCCACCTGGTGGTTCCGAGGGGGAAAGTGAGACGTACTCCTTGCGGCCACGCTCGGATTCCCGCCGAGATAGACAAGTCGTAGATCCGAGTCGAAGCGCTAACATTGCTCCCTGGGTCTTCCTCGTGTCCGTGAACTCGAGGTGCCAAGAAAGCCATAGTTGCTTCTTGCAGGTGGTACTAACGGTACTTCTTGGGTCTGCCTCTTGTCCGCGGACTAGAGGGGCCAAGCAAGCCATAGTTAACCACGCCACTTCCTTCTGCGAACCATCCGAAGCCTTTTCTCGATAGCTCTGTCTCCGGCAGGAATGCCTAGACTTAAGCCCTTGGATTTGACGGGAATTGAGGTTTGGGGTATTGTAGTAGTGGGAAGTGCTAACGGTACTCTTTGGGTCTACCTCGAGTCCGGGGATCCGAGGGGCCAAGAGAGTCATAGTTACTTCTGTCATGTGGTACTAACGTTACTACTTGGGTCTACCCCTTATCTGTAGATTAGGGGGGCCAAGGCAGCCATAGTTGACCACGCCGCTTCCTTATGCGAACCGTCCGAAGCCGGAAGGAATTCAGGTTCGGATTTTGTGGTGTGGAGCACAAACATTGCTCCTTGGGTCTACCTGGAGTCCGCGGACTTCAGGGGCCAAGTAAACCATAGTTACTCCTCACCCAATTTCGACTTGGTGGGAAGCCCTAACATTACTCTTTGGGTCTACCCCGAATCCATAGATTCGAGGGGCCAGCAGAGTCATAGTTGCTTCCCGTTGGTCATTCCTGTTCTTCTCTCTGGCTTGAGGTCCTCTTCTAAGTTTCCCCCCTGTGGTTTTCGTTGTTTCCTGTATAAACTTTTATAGTGGGGAACGCATAAGGAAATACAACAGTGAAGTACTAACATTACTCTTTGGGTCTGCCCCGAGTCCATGAATTCATGAGCTCTGGGAGCCAAAAAGTCATAGTTACTTCCTGTTGTTGTTGGTCATTCTTGGTTTTCATTGCTCCCCTCAAAACGAGTCTTGAGATTCCTCGCAACTACTTAAGCCCGTGCACCACGACAAGGTGATGACCATCGCACGGGATGTTTATCTAACCTAACCTAACCAGACATGAAAATAAAAATGTCTTAATACGTAGGTATATAACGAAACATAATAGCAATATTTTGACAAAAAAATTCTCAAACATAAACGATGCAACAACAAACTCGAAAAAACGCAAAATTTTCAATATGTAGGTAATACAACAAAAAATTGATGAGGAGAAGGCAGAATCATATATCCATTTGAAAAGCAGTTCACAAAAATTTCAGCTTCATTCAAATAACGAATGTGTGTAATTTCATGCTACATATCAATCTTTTAATAGGTATAACTATATATATTCTTCCCATTGACCATTGACCCTAATATTTTCTCTGAAATTAGCTCTCTCGCAAAATATGAGTTTCATTATAAATGATTAAGATAATTTCGATTCCATAAAGATAAATAGCTATCTTTATATCAGAGTCGATAAATGAAGAGTATATTTTTGGAGTTTCGATTAATGTGATAATCGTGAGCTGAGTTTCCTCTTCATTTTCTCGTTTGCTTAATATGATCAAGTGTCCTTGAATATTGAAGGTTAAAAATCACGCAAATCAGTTTGTTTTTTCTACTTTTCGTACCTATCTCGAACACTTCTCTGCAGTTGATATTGATATTGAAGTAATATATCATTACCAAAAAACTGAAGAACAAGAAAATGAAGAAAATATTGAATTTCCGGAAAGACTGTCTATTTCATCTCTCACCATCTCTTATATTCGGAAGTTAGTAAAATGTTGCGTTACTGATCTTAAAATGAGAATATCAAACAGAAACTCCTGTTAATGCTTGGGTATGGTTTTTTCGCATGGTCGCATGGGCAGATAAAACTTTTCACAAAGCTTATTATTTTAACGTATGTAGATCGACATTGTTCGATATAAGATTACAGAACTCAAGAAAATCCAGATTGACCTGGTGTTCATAATATAATACGATCTTAGACAGACTAGACAAATTCGATACGAATATTTTGTTGAGTCTGTGGAAGACTTTAGATTCAATAGATTGGCATTTGCGTCAGATATCGGCTCTACACAAAAAAGGGCAACTACAAAGAAAAAGGGACAAGTAAGAGCTTTTTCGTTGTTTTTGGCTATCTCTAGATTTTTCGTATATCTTCTCCACTCAACATCTCTACCTGAGGTCACCTCAGACCTCCCTTAGGCGTCCCCCCCCCCCCAAACTGTTTATTTTCGTCTGTGTATGTATCTAAGGAATTAAATAATGTGTGCTTTACTACCCCGACCTTTCTCAAAGAATATGTTTCCCTTTTTATATGTTTTATTCAAGTAATTGAAATTCATGAAAAAATTATTCTTTTACCGATTTCCAAATCTGCCGATTTTGCGCAGTCGTTTCTACCGAGTTCGGAAGTTTGACAACGCTGTTCTCAACATTACGATTGGGTAGAGCCGAGATCCGACGCAAATGCCAATCTATTGAATCTAAAGTCTTCCACAGAATTAACAAAATATTCGTATCGAATTTGTTTAGTCTGTCTAAGATCGTATTATATTATGACCACCAGGTCAATCTGGATTTTCTTGAGTTCTGTAATCTTATATCGAAAAATGTCGATCTACAAACGTTTAAATAATAAGCTTTGTGAAAAGTTTTATCTGCCCATGCGACCATGCGAAAAAACCATACCTAAGCGTTAACATGAGTTTCTGTTTGATATTCTCATTTTAAGATCAGTACGCAACATCTTACTCACTTCCGAATATAAGAGATGGTGAGAGATGAAATAGACAGTCTTTCCGGAAATTCAATATTTTCTTCATTTTCTTGTTCTTCAGTTTTTTGGTAATGATATATTACTTCAATATCAATATCAACTGCAGAGAAGTGTTCGAGATAGGTACGGAAAAGTAGAAAAAACAAACTGATTTGCGTGATCTTTAACCTTCAATATTCAAGGACACTTGATCATATTGAGCAAACAAGAAAATGAACAGGAAACTCAGCTCACGATTATCACATTAATCGAAACTCCAAAAATATACTTTTCATTTATCGACTGTGATATAAAGATAGCTATTTATCTTTATGGAATCGAAATTATCTTAATCATTCATAATGAAACTCATATTATACGAGAGAGCTAATTTTAGGGAAGATTTATACGGCACTAATTTGCACTAATGAGGCACTAAATATTTGACATAATTTCAGAATTAGTGCTTCCAACTTTTCGCTAACTTCACACTTGTTCGAAAAGCATCAGGCAATTACTGTAAAACTAAAAATGATATCGCATCCGTTTTAAAAGCACTAATAGGCACTAATTAAGCACTAATTATTGCAACAAAATTTTCACGAAATTCCAATATGTTGGTGCTGGGCGTGAAGTCAGCACCAAAGGAAATAATCTGTGACATTATGAAAACCGTTCATTTTTTTCCATTGGTTCCAAAAGCTCTAATAGGCACTAATTAAGCACTAAATATTAGTATAATAATTTCATGCTAATTTGAAAATGTTGGTGCTGAGCGTGAAGTCAGGACCAAGAACTTGAATTATCAATTTCTCAAAAACTACAATGATGCTGTCAAAGATTTAAACGGCACTAATAGGCACTAATTAAGCACTAAATATTTAACATAGTTTCAGAATTAGTGCTTTCCACTTTTCGCTAACTTCACGGACCCTTCTAACGCAGCTCCTACAAAAAGATGGATCAGTCGAACAGGACAAAATTTGTATCCGGAGGTAAAATACCCTCCCATTCGGATCTCCGGCGGAGGGTGCCTGAGCGAGTGAATCATTGAACAAACACCAATGAAAAGCATATAGCTTTTGCAGCATGGAACGTCAGAACCTTGCTAGACAACCACAAGGCTGACCGACCAGAGAGGCGTACTGCCCTAATCGATAAAGAACTGCAACGAACATCCATTGCAATAGTTGCCTTAAGCGAGACACGCTTTTCGGACGAAGGTAGCTTGGTAGAACAAGCGTATACTTTTTTCTGGAAAGGCTTGCCGGAAGGCGAAATCAGACAACATGGCGTTGGCTTTGCCATTAGAAACGACCTGGCCGCCAAACTTACCGAAAATCCAGTTGGTATCTCAGAACGTTTAATGACCCTACGCTTTCCTGCAGCGAATAACACGTTTGTGGACATCATTGCAGTATACGCACCCACTTTGAACTCCTCTGACAACTTGAAGGACACTTTCTACGAAACACTCGTTGCTACATTAAGTAAAATCCCAAAACGGGAACGAATTATTCTCCTTGGAGACTTCAACGCCAGAGTGGGCCGATGTCAAGAACTATGGCGGGGAATAATAGGGAAACACGGCACAGACAGCATTAATTCGAATGGAGAACGTCTGCTGGCTCTTTGTGCAGAACACAATCTGTGTATAACGAACACCTATTTTATTACGAGACCCAATTCAACGGGGACCTGGCGCCACCCGCGCTCAGGGCATTGGCATACCCTCGACTATGTGATCGTGAGAAGAAAAGATCTGAAAGAGGTGTTGGTCACTAAACCCAGAGCAGATCTGGAGTGCTGGACTGATCAAAGTATCTAAGAGAGCGCCTTCAAATCTCCAAACTACAAAACCCTTCTACAAAGGAAAGATTCACACGTCAAAGATAGCCTAACACCACCGGATTATAACGACGACATTGAGACTCATTGGCTTCGCTTCAAGTCATCTCTTACCAATACAGTGAAAGAAATACTGGGCACAAAACGCTCCCGAAAATCCCTAGACTGGTTTACCGATAGCGAAACTCATATCGCACCCCTTTTGGACGCAAAACACAAAGCGATGAAAACCGCAATCAACAAGCCTGGCGATGTTGCAGCCCAAAAAAGTTTTATAAACATAAAACGCGAGGTCCGTCAAGAAATAAGAAAAATCAAGGATAGCTGGTGGAAAGAAAAAGCAAGGGAAATACAAGCTTACGCCGATAACCATAACTACAGGCATTTTTTCGAAGCTATCAAAACTGTTTACGGTCCGAGCAGAAAAGCTAGCTTTCCTATAAGAGATGCTCATGGAGCTATTCTAACTGATGATAGAAAAATTCTCGAAAGATGGAAGGAGTATTATTCACAGGTCTTGAATCAAAATAACGAATCGGATTTATCCATTTTAGACCAGCTCCCCGCGTATAGTCCGATGACATCGCTTGATGACGAAATCTCAACGTCGGAAATCATAAATGCGATTAAAAATATGAAAAATGATAAGTCGCCTGGTCTAGACGGCATTCCAGCGGAGATATTCAAAGCCTTGGATGAAGACATTGTCAATAGTCTCCTAACACTATTCCGCAAGATCTGGGAACAGGGAGATGTGCCACAAGACTTCAGAGACGCTTTAGTTATCAACCTCTATAAGAACAAAGGCGATACGTCGAATTGCAACAATTACAGGGGCATATCGTTGCTTAGTGTGGCCGGTAAAATTCTCTCGAAGATCATGGCTATTCGTCTGTTTCCACTCTTAGAAAAACTATTACCTGAATCCTAGTGCGGCTTTAGATCAAATCGAGGTACGGTGGACCTGACTCCCCAAAATAGCTCTATACGGCGAATTCACTGAGGGAGCCCGGAAACCAGGAGGCCAGTATAAGCGGTTTAAGGATACACTACATCAATCCCTAAAATTAGTTAATGCCAATCATAACTGGGAACAACTAGCGTCAGAGCCGCATAGAGGAAAAACTTCGCTCACATTCGGCTGAGCTGATGGGAAGACTAATTGCTACCTGAAGAAGTTTGTGCAAATTTGCAGTGTAGTCTTTACGAATTTCAGCCTTCAAGTTTTTGTAATTGATCTGTTTTCCTTTGTTTCTGAAAAGGTTGCGCATTACTTCAACTTCAGAGCGCAGAATATGTCTATCGATGTCTAAAACTTTTTCGTAATTGTCAATGAACTCTTTAGCACCATCTAGATCAAGTTGGAGAAAGGAGTCAACTGCTTCGGCCAAAGGAAGTGACTGAAACCGTTTCTCAAACTCACCAATGATGTTGTCCAAAACGCGGAAGTAGCAGTTTATTTTCCAGTAATCCATCGAACTTGTATCAGACGGCAGATCAATCATGCTACTTTGGTCTACAGGCGTATTCGCAAAATAATCATCAAATTTTCCAGGAATTTTCCTTTTCCTACATTTCTCGCAAGGACAAAAAAGAGATTCCAATTCATATCTCTGGTGGCATATGGTCAACTAATGACATCAACACGCGAAGTAAACACAAGTTGTTATCAAGATTGTGATTAAACATGGATCCATCAGGGAATTCCCTACAACATATGAGTCAAACAAGTACACATCTACAGGACGACACACAAACAACCAGCTTATACAGAATGTCATCCACCAGCGACGAAGAATTTCATGGATTCAGTAACTAAGAAATCAACTCATGGCAGAACGTAAGACGAACATTCAAGAAAAGACAAATGAATGTTATCAAGAAACTTGATATACCGACAAACAATAGATTCAGCGAATTGACGGAAGAAAAAGATCAAACCACACAACAAACAACAAACACCTCACCAATTTTTGTATATGGAGTGACCAAGTACAAAAAATGGTGACCAATTTGAACCAGGTCATAGGAATGGAGCAATTAACTACTAAAACTTTAGCTGATAACACAGTAAAAATAAATTGTCAAACTCCAGAAGACTACCGCAAACTGATACATCACATGAGAAGTACCAACATTGTTCATCACACGTATCAACCTAAAGAAGAGAGAGCATTCAGAATAGTGATAAAAAATCTACACCACTCAACAAATGTAGAAGAAATAAAAAACGAGCTCAATAAGCAGGGACACAAAGTAGGAAATCTACATAATGGAAGCAGCCGATTAACAAAAGAGCCACTTAATCTATTTTTTGTCGACCTAGAACCAGCAGAAAACTACAATGAGATCTAGAAGATACGCGGTATACAGAACAGGGTTGTAACAATAGAACCTCCAAAAAAACAAAGAGGACTGGCTCAATGTACGAGATGTCAGCAATATGGGCACACCAAAACCTATTGCAATAGGCCATATGCATGAAATGTGGTGGGGAACACAATACAGAGACTTGCCAAAAAATTAGCGATACCCCAGCAAAATGTTTATTGTGCAAAGGGCCTCATCCCGCTTACTATCGTGGCTGTGAATTCTACCATGCAATATTAAAAAAAAAACAACAACGCTAATAATCGGCTGAACATACAACAAACAAGAACGAGCAACTATAGTCAAAACATAAGACAAGAATTACCAGAACAACAGATCCAAAAATTGAACTATGCTGAAGCCTTTCGTAAGAACAACAATTATATAAAAACACAAAATGAAGAAAGCAGTTCACCCACCTCAAACTCCTTCTTGGCGGAATTTAAAAGTATGTTCCAACAACTTATGCAACAAAACAGCATGATTCTAAACATGCTTTCAACGCTGATTACTAAAATTCGCTAAACTAACCAGAATAGCTCAATGGAACGCCAACGGACTCTTGCAACACAAGAATGAAGCCGAAATCTTTCTGTATCATAATTTGATAGACAACTTTCTCATAAGCGAAACCCACTTCTCTGAAAGATCCTACTTCAGTATACCAAATTACATCACCTACAGCACCAACTATCCAGACAACAAAGCACACGCTGGAACTGCAATTCTCATCAAAGACACAATAAGTCACTATCAAATGCCAGAATACAAAGAAAACCATCTTCAAGCTACCTCAATAAAAGTTATGATGTCCTCATTCACCTTAACAATTTCAGCAGTATACTGCCCTCCAAAACATAATTCAAAAATTGATCACTACATAGATTTTTTCAACTCATTAGGCTCTGAGTTCTTTGTTGGAGGAGATTTAAATAGTAAGAACACTATATGGGGCTCACGACTAACAACTACGAAGGGTAGGGAACTGGCCAATCTGCTTCACGAAAAGAATTACACATTTCTGTCTACCGGAAGTCCAACATACTGGCCTAGTGATCCAAATAAAATACCTGATCAACTTGACTTCTTCATAACTAGTGGAATAGCAGATTCATATATGGATATTGATCCAAGTTATGACCTTTCCTCTGATCAAACACCAATAATAGCATCATTGAGTACTCTAGTAATAAAAAGAACTTCTCTACCAAAAATACCTAATAAGAAAACCAACTGGAACGAATACCGAAGGATAATAGATGAACAAGTATCTCTTTCGTTGAGACTAAAGGAAACGGAAGAAATAGATGAGGCAGTAGAATTGTTTACCAATATCCTCAAGCAGGAAGCCATCCAAAGTACCCCAAAGAGCAGTGATAACAAGAACACACAATCAATACCATTGGAAATTAAGAGATTAATCGCTGAAAAACGTAAAATAAGATCCAGATGGCAAAATACACATGCTCCTAGCGACAAGACAGCTTTGAACTGCATAAGCAATAAACTTAAAAACAGGCTACGAGAATTAGAGGAAGAATCATTCAACCAATATATCACTCGATTAAACAGATTTGACAACTCAATATGGGGACCAATAAAGTCAAAGAAAAAACCAAAAGAACAAAACGTCCCAGTTAAACACTCAACAGAAACGAATCCAAAATGGGCTAGATGTGAGCAGGAAAAGGCCAATTTATTTGCAGAACACCTAAAAGAAGTGTTTAAACCCAACGACCTAGTGAGTGATGACACTAATGAAAGAAGCTTTTTCAGCAGCACGCATCTGGATACCAGCGATGCAAGTATAATGTTCTTCACATCGAAAGAAGAATATAATGAAATAAATAAACTCAATACAAAAAAGCCACCTGGTATTGAAGGAATAACACCAAAAATGATGAAGGAACTGCCCAGAAAAGGAATAGTTTTGTTAACATACATTTTCAATGCCATATTGAGACTCAAACACTGGCCCATATCACTGAAAACTGCGGAAATTTTGATGATTCCGAAACCAGGCAAAGATCCACATGAATTAACATCATACCGACCAATAAGCCTGCTGCCTGTTGTATCGAAGATACTGGAAAGACTACTCCTAATTAGAATAAACGCCGAAATCCCGACCTATCATTGGATACCACCACATCAATTTGGATTCAGACAAGGTCATTCAACTGTTCAACAAACACATCGTATAGCACATACAATAAACCAAGCATTTGAGCAGAAACTGTACTGTACTGCAGCCGTTTTAGATGTGAGTCAGGCATTTGACAGAGTTTGGCATGATGAATTGTTATACAAGATCGAAAACATTTTTCCACAGAAGTTCTTTGATATGTTGAGGTCCTATCTCACAAACAGACAGTTTCGGACCAGAGTAGGACAGAAAGTATCAGAAAAATACAGCATACACAAGCTGGGGTGCCACAAGGGAGCGTACTCGGCCCAGTACTGTACCTACTTTATACCTCGGATCTACTAACATCTATCCACACTACAACTGGAATATTTGCTGATGACTCAGCTATAATGGCATCACACGAAGACCCAGCAACAGCTTCAAACCTAGTTCAAGAACATCTAAATGAAATACAGACTTGGTTGAAGAAATGGAAAATAAAAGTCAATGAAACTAAATCCAAACACGTAGATTTCACTTTAAGGAAGGAACGATGCCCACCTATTCAAATGAATGATACAACAATTCCACAGGCTACAACAGCAAAATATCTAGGGTTCCACTTGGACACTAGGCTAACCTGGAAGGAGCACATAACCAAAAAAGAAAACAAATTGATATTAAGATCAAAGAAATCAATTGTCTAATTGGAAGAAACTCGAAATTGTCACTTGAAAACAAATTACTTCTGTATAAGACCATAATTAAACCAATTTGGACATATGGAATAGAACTCTGGGGTTGCGCAAGCAAATCTAACATTGCTCTGATACAAAGAAGCCAATCAAAAATACTGAGAATGATAGCAAATGCACCATGGTATGTTTCCAACCAGACGCTACATGAAGACCTAAATATTCCATACGTTAAGGATGTTATCAAACAGAGAAGCCAAAATCACCATGATAGGCTGGAAGGCAACCCAAACAGCACACTACAATCATTAACATCAAACACCCTACCAAGAAGTTTGCAGAAAAATTGGCCAGCTGATCTAATGAGATAATGAGCATCTCTCAGTGGAGAGAAGCTTTTCATGCTGCTTATTGTTGTTGTTTTTTCTGTTTTTTTCACAAAATTCGAGAACAAATTAACTTATAGAATGAAATTCTGATTGTTACATATCTCGTTATAATAAAAAAAAATTTCGAGGAATTTTCCTTTTCCTACAAGTTGAGGGCGGTTCTAATGAAGTGTCACGTTCTCTGGCTAAATTTTCAATCTCACCCCAGAGTTCATCGAATTTGTTTCTTGCTTCCTTGAAGGTGGTGAGTGTTGCATTAATCAAATCCTTCGCCCGTCCTGACATCAATCTTAACTGCACCGAATTTATTCAACATAACAGCATGATCGTACTCGAAAAAAATTCTTTGAACAGCCTCCATTAGTCCGAGAGCTGGCAACGAAATTCGGCAAAACTTTTGTACTGGCGCATAATTTAATATGATTTAGTATTGAGGGTGTACATAAGGCAGCACCCACTCTCAAAGTCAGATAGTGGAACACCTAGCGGCGACGCGCTTTGATGTAGGTATATGAAATTATAACACACTCTACAAGTATTTTGTAATGATTGAAAATTGTCACTTGTTCATTGAACAGAAAACTTGAAAAAGTGGTCAAATCTCATTTTAGTGAAACGCGGTGTGTCAGTACACCACATAAGTTGCTGCCTTGACGATGTTGTTTCAAAAGAATTGTATTGGCTGAAACTGCATTTACTGCTCAAATATCATATATTATTTGTGAATAAAATATTCAGACCACATATCAATAGAAGAGAGGCAGTCAGCAGTGACCCCAAAGTACGGATATTGTAATTTTATATAAATCAAAGAGCGTCGCCGTCAGATGTTCCACTACCTGACCTTTTAGCTTGGGTGCTGATTCATATACACCATCAAAACTAACTCATATTTAATTATGATTCATTACAAATCTTTTGCCGATTTTCGTCGCCAGCTCTCGGAATATATGTCATTGTGATGTGTATGGCAATCGTATATTGGGTTCCAAGCAATGCATCTAAACTCCAGTTTGCTCGTCACAAATGTATTGAACAGCAAAATCATGGTTTCCGTATCAGAAAATATCTGCTATTACGCACGATGAATTCATACATTCTTGGCCTCGTACCAAGTAAATGATTAATATGAGAAACAAATGTAAAACTTTGATCAAAACAACGCCAAGATCTTTTATCTCCGTTTTTTTGCTCAGGACGCTGCCATCAAGACTATAACTATACAATAAATAGTTCTTTTTCCTGGTGTACGTGGCGACATTGCACTCAAAAATGCTAAATGGTAGTTGATTTCTGCCACACCAAATCAAGAATGAGTCCACAAAGCACGCTGCAGGAAACCCAGTCTTCAATAGAGCCTATATCACCAAAGATTTTAAAATCGTCGGCATGAGCCCATGCACGAATACGATTAATTAGATGCATCGTCACTTGTTCAAACTTCCGGGAGTGGATAACTGGAGTGGAAGGCCTCTAAAATTCCCTGATCGACTTTTTGTTCCAGATCGTAATGCGAGAGGTTTGGCCAATTAGTTTCGAACTGTTGTAAGTTTCGCTTCTGATGGATCTTAATGGTGGATCAGTTCCTCTTCTGTTATTTTATATTCGATTATCCTATGGTCAGAGATTGATGGTTTGGTCACCATTTCCCAAGCTTTAACACTTCTTCTGGAAGCTGCGTTGACCATTGTCACGTCCAGAACCCCTTTTCCTGCCCTAGTGACAGAACCAGGTGTTGTCCCCACGTTCTTGAGATAGTTTTTCATCCTGCCAGAGTTCTGCAGGCCAGAATAATCTCCAATTCAGTAACGTTATTAGTTCTCAGATCTAAAAATTCTTCAATCAGAATTACCATTCAAACTTTATGCCCTGGGTATGAAGCCCCCTGTTCGAACATTGATCCTTTGTATTTTTCACTTTTCTGTTCTTCGTTCACTACCACATTATTTTTGGCAGCGAAGGGAATACGGCACAAGAAATTCTTTGAGCTCTTTTTCTGGCAGAACTTTATCGAGCTTTATTGCGTGTATATATACGCTTTTTCAACAACTTGGCATATGCCAAGTTGTTGAAAATGCCTAATTGCAATATATGCGAGCTTTATCATTCTCAAAAACTGCTTTGGTCTTTGGAGGTTCAAATGAGAGCTTTGGTTATTTGTCTATGCCATAAACTTCTCTCAGATGGAAGTAAGGAATTCGCATTGTGTCGCTCTATATACCATGATAAAGTATGAATTCTGCAAGCGGACAAGATGTGCATAAGAGTTTTCGTCGATCACGGCTAGCCCTTGCAAGATGTTGAGGTGACCACTTGCATTATATTCTTCTTATACTACCTAGTATTCTAGTATCTAGTATCACTCCATCATGATGAACAAATCCTTCATCAGCTCAGCCGACTCCAGAAAAGCAGAAGATGATTTTTACAGCAAGTCATGGTCTTTCAATCTCTTGAAATATATGAAGTATATGTTTACTCATATGATATTCGAATGAAAACTTCAGTTTTGCTTTTTTAACCTGGCTTTCTAATATCTTTTGTTCTGCTGGCGTGGTAGATTTTCCTACTAGCTTAAGATCGATTCATATGTCGGATATTAGCTTCTCCAAAGCACTCCAGCTCTTTGACTTTGATTTTATGATGAGCTACTATTCCCTTGAGTGGGTCTTGACCTCTCAATAATCTTCTTCCATTTCTAACTTTTGTGTATAATGTTGGTATTGCAAACTTTGAAACCCCTCGAGGAAAGTATATCCTTTGTATCGAAGAGTTACAGTTACAGTTTGTTCGGCGCATCTGTCGAATCCCCCAGACCTGCTACCGCGACCAAAGCGGTCTATTGTGGCACACAAACAAGCTCAAAGAGCTAAACTTCTACCTCCAGTGCCATCTTCCAAAGGGAAGAGGTGATAACAGAGGAGGAGTAGTTCATGAGTTCCCCTAGAACCAGCCTGAGCGAACCTTGTCTGCCGCTGGGCAGTCACTGAGGATATGCTCAATGGTTTCGTCCTCCTATAAGCAAAGAGAGTCCTTGTATATCGAAGAGCTACAATTCATATTCAAACTCTTCTATCGAACTCGAGAATTTTATTCGCCGTCCATTTAACTACCCTGAGAGAGTAGTTGACTCTCCAGACTGCCAAATCGTTCGTAGGATAAACGTAGGATAAACTAACAACTGTGCAGTTAATGCATTTCTAATTTGAGTTATCTCCAGAGCACCACTCTCTCACATTCATTTGTTATTTAAAAAAAAAGGAAAATGAAATATATAACGTTTTTAAAATTATTACATAATCACTAAAGCTCTTCTTGACAAAAAGACACTTAAAGAGTGTTTGAAACATTCTGAAATAAGATTCCCCAATTGAGCAGTCCACAAACTAAGGATGATAGCCATCATAAATATAGAGGTGTTTTGAAAGATGAAAGTTGTAATAACTGGAGCCAATAATATAATACGATCACGTCATCGAGTTCGAATAATTCTACTGTATCAGATTCTAAAACATATGTGGCAACTACGCTGGACGCAACAACATGCTAATGGTGAACAGTGAACTAATAACCCATAGAAGGAATCTAACCGTCAGATGCGGTCGTAACGCGGGTACGAAGATAAAAGTCACGTGACTCGGGGCAAGAAACGAGGCGCTTGAACCGAATTCATAGCGATTTCGGTTTATTTCTTCAATTTCGAATATTTATACAATGATTTCGACGTACTCACTCATTATTTTAGAATAAGACATCTCGAACTAGCAATTCCTTGTATTAATTTGGAGCTAGGCAAATGGTTTGATAATAAAATATGAATTAATTTATGTTGAATCAATTTCTTTACGAATGAAAGAGAAATTTTTAACATTTTGTGTGTTCCATAGGAATTAAATTTAATGATATATTTGAATGAATTATCAAAACATTAAATGTTTCTTATGATCATTGTCGTTTTGAAAGAATTAATTTGATATATATTCGTACAAGATGCGTATCTTCTATGTCAATGGTTTATAATTTCTTTTTTGATGTATTCTCAGAAGGAATGTTTATTAAAAAATACTTTCGAAATACTGTACACGACTTAAAGGTGATTATTCAAAGTTTCCTGATCGAAAATTCACACATTCAAATTGAACTCTTTCCTAAAAACGAGCGCATGGTTATTTTACCCAAATGTATTTTTTTTTAATTTTGAGCCAAAGATGGTATGAATTTTTTTCATATAACCATGTGGTTTAATACTCATTGATATAATTATAATCAGATTGACAAACCAACCCATCATATTTGGTCAACTCAAACTTATATTTCCTTATAATATGTTAGTAAAAAAATACAAAAATGATCAAAGAAATTTATTTTCAAGTTGAAGAGAATTTGAATACATCTTTTGGAAAAATTGAAATTACAAATCTGAATAAATTATTTGTTGAAATTTTGAGTTGTCTCAAAACTAACTCCTGTTCAGCCTTCGGAATACATTCCTGTAACAAAATATTTTAAACGAATCACAAATTAATTCAAATATCTCCGACCCACAAATCCGAAAACAAAAAAATTTTGGAATACCAAGATTCAAAGATTACTCACCTACATACTTACCCCAGATATGTTGAAATGAAAGAAAATATGTGAGCTATACCTTTAAGTTTCTGGAAAAAGGGAGCACCATCCTTACTGAGCCAAAATAATTCCTCAACATGCATTAATTTGCATTAGTCAATGATTCTTTATAGGCCTCCAGTTCATACTTGTCTTTTACCTGCATTATGTAATAATAATTTTGAGAGACATTTTTAGAAGTTTTCAAATGCAATATCAGTTTTTTCAACTTTATCACCCTGCTATGCAATTTATGTTTTTTTGTTTATTATTTTCTTTTCTAATTTTCTCAATACTCCTATTGGCAATATTCCAAACCATTTTGGCTTCAGCTGTACTCAGAGCAGAATATTTTACATCCCCAAAATAATGCCTCCTCCTGCAAAATAATTATTTGAGGTTTTTCAGAGCAATCCTTGGTATCGATATTCACAGACTCCAAGTAGTTTTCAGAACTGAAAATATATCAAATCTGGATATAAAAATACTGCACTATTTAGGTAACCACCTAGTTGATAGAAGATCCAGCTTAAGCTTTTTCTCTTCAGAAGTAGATTCTGCTTGAATCTCCTTCTCGGCTAATCTTTTTCTGATTTTCCTTGGTTTGGGTGTTTTCTTTATCAAGTGATCAGAAAAATCAAAAATTGAGGGAATTGAATCTTCTCTCAGTTTGATTTGGCCGAATTGTCTAACCACATCACTTTCAAGGAAGTGGTTACTACATAACATTTGTTGGCTGAAAATTTTCCTTTTCCATGGCTAAGACCCATAGGGATCTCAATTTTGAATCACTGGGAAACCTACAGAATTTTTATATTAATATGATAATCATTTAAGAACTATTAGGTACAAAGATTAGAGATTCGATTTATAAGTACTCACGAGAAAAATGAAATCCCACTGCCTTTTCTGTACCTTTGCATACAATTATATGCCGAACACGACTTTACCATCCTAAAGAATCAGAAGTGAATAATAATTTCACAAAAATTTCGCACAAAAATGAGGAGAAGCACAAATAAAACTAAAAAACTAAGCGATTCACGTATAGACTACAGAGAACTTTGGCCTATGTTTTGCCCCGAATCAGCTGATTATCTTCTATCTCACAAACGTTCCCGTGGGTCTCTCTCTACACTCCTTCCATGGGTTATTAGTTCACTGATGATATATATATATATATATATATATATATAATATATATATATATATTTTTTTTTTTATTTCACACATATTCGTGGGTTTCTCGCGATTACCCGGACTTGGCGTCAAGGGTAGTCCCGTGCTGCTGCTAGTGAGGATATAAAGTTTTTCTTATTATATTCACCGTTCCCAGTATAACCGCCTTTTGCATCCACATAATCGTGTTTTGCGGCAGCTTCAATTCAAGTAGATGTTGGGTGGTTTTTCTGTGGACGAGACCGTTGGCAGATATTATCAGCGGCATTATTCTCGCATCCTTCAACTTCCACATATCCCGGATTTGTTGTGCGAGCGCTTCATATTTTGTTATCTTTTCGGTGTATGTTTTCGTTAAGTTCTGGTCCTGCGGCACAGCAAAGTCTATGATAATTGCTGTTTTATTGACCTTATCGAATATTACCATATCGGGTCTATTGTGTTCGACCCTTCTGTCGGTTATTATTGTTAAGTGCCAGTATATTTTAAATTGCTGGTTTTCTTTTAATGTTTGCGGTGCGTATACGTGGTGTGGTGTAAAATGCGGGATTAATTCTTTTTGTAGGCATATTAGTTGATGCACAACTTTCCCCATGTTGTCATGTCGGGTGAGATATTTGGTGCCCGCTATTGTTGTGCAGCCTGATGTGAGGTGTTGGACTGTTTCCTCAGCGGTGTTACACAACCTGCACTTTGTTGTTTCCACCTGTTGTTGCAAGATGTGTTTCAGGTAAGTTCTTGTTGGAACAACCTGGTCTTGGATGGCCTGGAGTGTTCCTTCCGTTTGAGGGAAAAGATAGCCTTGCTTGAGGTAGGTGTTGGAGGTTGTCATGTCTACCTCAGGTTGTTGAAGGCTATTGAAAAATCTGCCATGCAGCGCTTTGGATTTCCATTTGTTTCTTAATTTTTCCGCAGGGTCTTCTTCCTGTATATTTCTGGATGTTGAGGCAATTCGGCGCTGTGCTGCTATCCATTGATGGAGAGGTAAGTTGTTTTTTTCAAAGTATTGTGTTATTTTTTTTTCCTCTTTCAGGCAGGTATGTTCCAGGCTGCTGAGTCCGCGTCCTCCTTCTTTTCGAGGTAAGTAGAGCCGCTCTATCACAGAGTTTGGGTGTAGCATGCCTTGTTGTGTGAGTGTTGTTCTTATTCGTCTGTCCAAGTTCTCCAAATCTGTTTTCGACCAATTAAGTATTCCAGCCGTGTACGTAAATGTGGGTATAGCCCAGATGTTGATGGCGTTTATTTTGTTTTTGGCGGACAATTGTGAGTTGATTATCTTTCTTGTTCTTCTTATGAGTTCTGTTTCTGCCGCTTTCTTATTTTCTTGTTGTTTAATTTCGTACGTTTGCTGTATGCCAAGATATTTGTACCTATCCTCCGCCTTCATGTTCGCCATCTCTCGTCCATCTGCCAGTCTGATGTTCTCGCCTTCCACTAATTTTCCCCTTTTCACCTCTACCGTTGCACATTTCTCCAGACTGAATCTCATCCCTATGTCTGTGCTGAACCTCCGTACGAGTTCAAGCTCTCCCTCCAGTTGTTTTTTTCCCCTAGCGTACATATATATATATATATATATATATATATATATATATATATATATATATATATATATATATATATATATATATATGAACTAGTAGTCCGTTGTGACCTCCGTTAAGTTCATTGGGCGACCTGACCTCCGGGTGAAGGAGTTATATAATTGGAATAATTTTTGCTTATATATGTAGAGGGGAAGGTAAATAACAGGGGTACCTGAAGAGGGGAAAAGATTTGTATCGAAAAATTTTTGAATCAGACCTTACTACCTCCGCATATATTTCTTATTAGTAGTGCGCTCTCACCTCCCGAAACGTTGCCAGATTTTAGGAGGACAGAAAGTAAGGCAGATTTAATTCTACTCATATACAGAATACAGCTGCTCTTCCGATTCATTCACACATACTGAAACCTGTAAATAGTTCGACAACGATACTGATATCAATAAACCTCATACGCTAATAATTGATTGATAAGGTTCGTGATCTCGGTGTAAATGAATTTGGACAGAAATTATTATCTTTTCTTCATGAATATCAACAGTATTGAATAAATAGGCTTATGTCTACGATACTTCGTCGGATAGGGGAGTTTAATACCATATAGGTCCCAAAATGAATGATACATGACAATGAAATTTTTCGTGACATATAAGATTAATTCCAAAGACAATTTTATTGAATTTGTTCTGGTATGAAATAGTAATCTAATTTTTGGGCATTATATTCACCACATTAGGAACTTCATTGAAATGTTTTTCCCGAAGGAATCAACAAAGATATACGTTTTACTTTCGGCTTCTACACTTCATTCACTTTCATTTTAGCACTGGAAATTGGATACCTTTCACTCTCTATGGTACGAAAATGTTGGGTTAAGACGCTTGTCAAAACATTTTTGAGTTTTAAATCAGTGCTACGTAGTCCGTTCTACGTGAGACTCTCAGTAATTACGTATTTCATCACAATGTCAAATCACTTCGGAAAATATTAAGCCGAAAAAATGTAACGAACATAATTGACGTTTATACAAGCTGATTGAAGACATACCAAATCTATTTATTTACATGGAAAATACAAGTGATCAGTAGCTTGAGGAGAGTTACTGTTGTTTATCTCCTTTGGCTGAAGGTTGAAGACGTTACATCAGTTGTAGAATTCAGAAAAATCAACCCGAAGATGAAATGCATTTGATGCAGTTAGTATTGAGTTGAATACTCAAAGGTGGTAGGGAATGGATATCTCTTGAAGAAATGAACGGATAATTACAAGAATGTTGAATTCTTCAACAAAAATCATCTCGCGTAAATGGTCAAAATAATTAAAAGAAGTTTGAAGCAAGAGGAGCTTCACTTTCAAACAAAACAACTCATGTTCATGTCTGTTTATTTTCAATACATTGATATAATAATAATAATTATACAGGGTGTAGCGTAATGAATGGATAATATGGAGTCTGCGGGTAGAAGACTCTATGGCGGTTCAGAAAAATATATTTTACGTTTGGTAAAAGTGCCTTGGTTTTCGAGATATTGGGGATTTTCGATGGATCACCCCAAATAATAATAATAACTGGATATTGACATTTTTCATCATAGCGGATCAAAAAAAACTCCTTGATTTAATGGCATTTCTTAATTGCTCGAGGAGTCTTTTGCGATTTTTCAGTACACAGGGTGTTTCACAAGTAAACGGACAAACGAAAACCGTGAATAGAGGGCATTGAGCTGAGTTCAAAAACACCTCATATGTGTGTCTTAGGCATTCCGTTTCCGATATACAGAGGAATTTACTCAAATTTCCCGAATTTTCATTCGGCTATAACTCCAAATATTTTAGTTGGATTCGGCTAAAAATTCATTATCCGCTTAAACTTGTAAGTTTCAATAAAACAGAACATTAATAGTTGACGAACACAGGACCGGACTCATTGGGGCTATATTCAAATTTAAACTCATGCAAAACACTCTGTTTGTAGTTTTTTTCGTCATAATTTTGAATTTTTCAGATATTTGCATTGATTTTATCAAAATCAATGAAACTTTGGTATGACTTATCAGTGGATTATTTTTAATGAGTAATTGTTTGGTGGTGAAATGCCACTGGAAAAAAGAGCGCTGCATATTGACTTTTACTTCACATTACTTAATGGTATGAATATGATCGCCAATCAAATGTGGAAATCTGAAAATGGAATTGGAAATATTCAACTGAATTTTTTCCTTCTCAATATATGTCTTGCATTTGTTTTTGATATTTATATTATATCTGGTTATTCAGATAAGTCATTTACAGTGATAATTAAGCTTTATCATTCATAATGAACAAAAATAGAAATAGAAAACTACGCTATCATTAAAATAATAATTGTAACTTGATATCTTCCGAATGAATTGCTTTTTATGGACACCGTGGACCTGAAATAATTTTCCGAATTAATTTTCACCTCATTTGGTCTTTTAGTGAAGGTAATGATTGGCACTTCGAATAAATATGATAAATGCACTTTCGAATTCTTCACTGATTCCGTTATAGTCATTATTCGGTCTATGGAAATCTATTAGTTGGTCTGGTCTTATTATAATTTGTTATTGAAACATTGATGATATTTATGCACCAGCAAATGATTCACCAGTATTTCAGGTCATTTCATTAGAAGAGTAGGACCCCAACATTGGACTGCTAGATCTCCAGATCTGACACCCCGCGATTTCTTTCTTCGTTTTTATTCACACAACTAGTTGTCCGTAGAAAAATAGATTCATTCTGAAGATCAAGTTTTAATTTTTAGTTTCAAGATAGCGTAGTTTTTCCATCCATATTTGGTTATTATCAATTTTGAAACATTTTATCATTGTGAATGACTATTTTGAAGACCGAATATGGTATAGTTGTTGAACACATTCAACAGAATATTCTTTGAAAAAAAAAATTAATTAAGAATTTCTAAATACATTTTCATGAAGTGCTCTATTCCTTAGAGGCGTCTGACCAAAACAATTATTTCTAGAAGATGATCAACTCAACAGGTGGGGCAACCCAAAAATCAATTCATTTTGGGAAAATTATAATGCAGATAACAAAAAAGTTAAAATTATGATTAAAAAACAACATACACGGTGTTTTTATGAGTTTGAAGTTAAGTAAAGCCTCACTGAGCCCGGTCCTCATTTTTGTCGAATTTTAATGCTCTGTTTCAATGAAATTAACAACTCAAGGCTAAATATAAATTTTCAGTCGACTTGATCGAGAATTTCAGGAGTTATAGCCAAACGGAAATTCGAGAAATTTCAAAAAAACCCGAAGAGACCTATATATAGGGAGTCCCAAAACTATTGAATCAATGTTCAATAATGTTGGAATGACACCAACATTGGTTGAGCGAAAATGTACCGTTATGAGAAAACCTAACCTAAAGTTGCCTTTTTTCGAACTATTTTTTCAATCGCAAGGCCAATTTGTAATTAAGGATAGCTTTTCTTTCCCATATTATCACCCCTGTTTATTCTGAGTATTAAAAATTATGTAGAAAAAACGATTGTTTTAATTTACATTTACTTAGGTTATGGTTATCGATTAACTACTTAGAATAATTTCAATTAGGGGAGATAAAACAATAATCTTAGTCAAAATAATTCAAAATCGATATATATCGAAAATAGTTCGAAAATTGGCAAGTTTAGGTATTTTAATAAAATTCTGATTATTTTGGAAACGGTACATTTTCGTCGAACTAATGTTGGTGTCATTCGATAATATTTGGTTTACTCTATCATGGTGTGACGTTTGATTCACTAGTTTTGGGACACCCTGTATGTGGGGTGATTTTGAACTCAGCTCAATGCCCTCTATTCACGGTTTTCATTTGTCTGTTTACTTGTGAAACACCCTGTATACTCCTCGTACCGTCATATGAAAATTCAAATTCTTCTTGTTGTGAGAAACGTTCAGCCCAACATCTGTTTACTGCAAAACACGTGTTAATGCTGATACGAAGGGTTCAAACTTTTCTACCTGATTCGAGCTTTTTAGGAACGAATTGCTCAAAATGCCGAGTAACATTTCGTTTTGCGTGTTATTATTATTATATTGTATAAAATTGAATCCATTCCATGAATGATTCGAGAATTATTGATGTCCAGAATGCTCCAGAATGATGAAAATTTTCAGATTTCATTGAAACTCATGCGAAAATTATCTCGTATATTGTCAAGTTTAGATTTTAATTCATTCATAACTTTGAAGTTCGGCAAATAATGATGTAAATAATTCAATATTCTATTTGATTTGATGACGAATAAATCAAAAAATTATGTGTGTTGGTATTATATTTTCATTCATTGAAGAATATCTTTATTTAGAATAATGAAGTTCAACAAATAATGATACGAACAATTATTCAATTAGCCTCATGATCCGAAATATTTCAGAATTTATTTCGTGTTTAGATAATCCGCTGCATATCGTTGTTCACAATACGACTGTCAATTTAGGACCAATTTATAGAACGATTCAATTAATAGATCAATAGCTTTCGAAACTGTTGGTCAGTCTATAAACTGACAACTCATTTTGTCAAATGACTGATTTCAGTATCAGACGGCTACATAGAGTATAATGAGAGTTCAAAAAATTTGTATAGACTACAGAAATTAGATGGTTGATATTAGGTGTCGCTAACAGTCAATCACATTTCCTTCAGCGTAGTTGTTGTTTTGAAAAAAAAGTAGTAGATTCTCGCAAAATCAGAAACTCTACATGAATAGGCCCAGTTGTTCGGTTCGGGATTATAATAATAATAATAATAAACAAAATTTTATTTCAAGGAACATCACACAATACATACATATATATGAGCGACATTAACTGAAACAATAGTCAAGACAGAAACAGGAAACATAAGAACCCTACACCAGGAACTCATCACATGAGTAAGGTTCGATTTTCAAGAGAAGATCATGTATTTGTTTTTTAAACGAATGTAGAGAATTGAGTATTTTGATAGGTTGTGGTAATCTGTTGAAGAATTTTATGCAGTTGTAATAGGCACTCTTTTCTGTGGATGACAGTCTATGTTGTGGAAAGTTATAGCAGAGATTTCTTGTTGAATAGTTTGATTGCGGTTTTAGATGTTCAAACTGTTGTTTATTTTTGAAGAAATACAAGAGACATTCTTGAATAAAGATTGAAGGGAAAGTAAGAATTTTGTTCGACCTGAATTTGCCTCTACAGGACTCCCGCGTATTTAGTTTTAATATTATTCTCAATGCCCTTTTCTGTGCTATAAACACTGAATTGGACGATCTTCCATTTGCATAGAAAATTATTCCATATCGCATTATAGACTCAAATGAAGAGTGATAGACAGTCTTTAGAGAGTTGAAGTTCATGTATCGAGTAATGATTCTAAGACCATAGCTAGCTTGGTTGAGTTTGCTAAGGACATGGATTATATGTTGATCCCAACATAATGTGTTATCAAGATGTAGGCCAAGAAATTTCACATTTTCCGATGAGTCTATTTGAAAGTCATCAATGTTTATTGAAATCGTATTGTGACGTTGAGATTTACTTGAGATGAATTGCATTACTCGAGTTTTCTCTTTATTGAGATTAAGTTTGTTCATATGAAACCATCTAGTTGCAAGCTGTAACAACAGTTTAAGACTGTCTATCACGTCAGGTAGCAGCAACCCCTTAACCAGAAAATTGGAATCATCCACATACAAAATCGGATTAAAAACTGCTGGATCAATACTTAATACTATATCATTTATGTAAATTATGAACAACAGTGGTCCAGCGACACTTCCTTGAGGTACTCCTATATTAAATGTTTGCAACTCAGATCGGAAATCAGTGAAGTTTTTCCTAATCACTACACGTTGTTTCCTGTTGTGAAGAAATGATCGAAGCCATTTCAGGGCAGGACCCCTGATACCATATCTTTCTGCCTTTGTTAGGAGTATGTTATGGTCAAGACAATCATACGCCTTCGATAAATCGAGAAATACACCAATAGCCATTTCACGATTCTCCAGAGCATCTACTATGTTCAACAAAAAGTTGAAAACAGCAGTCTGGGTGGATTTACTTTTCTGTGATCCATGTTGGTATTTGTTGAAAGTGTTATTATGTTTCAGCCATGTTATGAGTCTACTACACATAATTCTCTCAAAAATTTTCGAAAATGATGAAATAAGACTTATAGGTCGATAATTATCTATATTACTGGTGTCTGCTTTCTTATGTACGAGTGACACCAAAGTAATTTTCAATGGATCAGGGAAAATACCAAAACGCATCGAGTTATTTATAATGAATGTAAGTGGGTCGATAATTAATGAAATACAATTTTTCAGAACAGAATTGGGAATATTGTCATCACCACAGCTAAGGTTGTTTTTCAAATCTTTTACAACGTCGAGTACCTCATAAGAAGTTACAGGCATTACAAACATCGATTTATCATATGGATCTATATTACATTCAAAAGGCAGAGTATCAATTTTAGATTGCTGGACAATAGGTATTTCTACTAAGTACTTATTTATCTCATTAGCTAACATGTATGGATCACCTATGATGGGAAAATCTTTACTTTTCAGATTTTGAGAACCTTCTATTTCATTTACTACATGCCAGGTTGCTTTAGTTTTGTTGTCCGAGTTGATTATTTGATCATAGAATGCATTTGCTTTTTCCTCCTGTAGAAGTCTGTTATATTCGATTTTTGTTTTTTTGTACATATTTTTGAATTCATTATTTGAATGACACAGTACGTACAATGTTTCGAGTCGTTTTTCACATTCAGAAATTTGGGGAGCATTATATCTCTTATTTTTGCCTTTAGATTTCAAAGAAACATTTCGGAATGGAAAACAATTTTCGAAATGAAAAGAAAACAAATTTTGAAAGACATTCCACTGTCTGTTAACATCCTTTGGGTCAACACCTGTGACCCGACTCCAATCGGAGTCCCCCAAGCTCCTCAAAAATTCTTGTTTGCTCTCAGAGCTGAATATTCTTTTCTGTATATTAATTGAATGATTCAGTTTAGATGGTATGGTAAGTTTTTGTGCTATGTGATCAGACATCATCGTATGAAGAAGAGCATTCTGACATTCAAGGCGAGAACTAACTAAGAAATTATCCAGACAGTGGCTACTAGTTGCAGTAATATAAGTAATTAATAGTTTATCCTGGTAGATTATAGTTTATCCTAGATTGATTTTGACATTTCAGTTCAGTTCTGTCAGGTTAATCTAGGATCATCTTAAATCTCGGCCTAATCCTGAACTGAACAACCGGGCCTTATATTAACAGCAACGTAGCATTAATTAAGTCGGTATATTATTGGAATAATACTAATTTTGTATAGCGGAGAATAGTGGTTTTTAGCCTAGGTATTCACGAAATTCATTTTATTATGTTTTTTTTCAAGGTGAATTGGCCCGAATTCTTGGATCCCCCGACAGGCTAGTTTCGTACACTTCTATGACAATTGCATAATAACTCAAATTTCAACATTTCAACAGAAATTTTTTAATTTAAGGGAGAGACACATTAAAAAAATCGATAGCAAGTTACCGCCTGAACTACGAGCTTGCGGAAGTTGAAACTGGTACCAATCTACTCATTGCTTTATAAAATGTATAGTTTTATGACTCATTGTTTTTAAGAACACGTAAAAAAATTAAAAACTTTAAATGCCTTCCAAAGGCTGTATCTTTGTATTTGAAAAAAAATGTATAGGAACTACCCCCGCTTATTTTTATTGAGGAATCATCTCCCTTAGGCCTTCGAATTTGTTTACAGATATCCTGTATACAGATATATTTCATCTATGTATTCATTTTGGATAGTAGAAGTTTAATCAATATGTGTCATTTTCGAAGACCAAATCAAAAATTTCAATTGCTTTTGATTTGTTAATTATAAGAATCATCATTTATTTCGAATAATAAAACTGCATGCGAAAATACTTAAATTACCTTTTGTCTTTCTCCTTTCATAGCTTTTGGGAATTTACCAGTCAATAGTCTGTATATCAATCATATGTATCCGAGTACGTATCTATATTATTAACTTCATTTCGTAGATTCATCATGTCTTGACAAAAATATGGTTGCTATTTCAAAATAAGTTGACTCAAGTCCAGGATGGATCATACATCCTGTATGATCCATCAAAAATGCAAATCTGTTTTGGATAATTCTTCATAAAATCTTACTTGTTTCGTTATAATTGGTAATTTTCTTTATGATACATCACTTAAGAATTCAAACCAGAGAGACGGTACAAGCTCTTAAAATTTTGGGAAAAATCCAATATTTAAACATAATCGATTTAAGAGTGTTTCTGAGCGATTCAAGAAAAATATATAAAGCGTTCCATTTGAAATAACACACCAATGTCCAACATTCGGTTTAGCCGACGTTGTTCTTTTCTGTGATATTGTAAAATTCATAGCATTTTTTCTCTTGATTCTGAAATGAAAATTTGCGGAATGGCTCATTGTCCTTGAATATTCATCACCATTTACATCTGAATATTCTTTTCAATCTTTTCCAAAAACGTTTTTTTCTCTGAACAGCTCCTTTCATTATATGCAATGTAACAATGCAGATTATTCGTTATTCTAATAGGTAGTTTTATCTATACAGATAATTTCCATAGAGGGAAGCAATATTATCATGGACAAGACTCAAATCGATTTGTTTTCAGATAGGTAATGAAATAGATCGCCAAATTCGGAATTATAGTGTTAGCTTGAGATGAAAGAAGTTCAACGGATGCATAGATACACACGATGAAATATAAACAGTCATAATCCCATTCGAGAGGGCCAAGATTGGTTTTCTTTCACGTGATTATTTCCCCTACAAAAGAATGCGATAAAAAATCTTTGAGATATGCCGCCTGGATTGCAATAATGGAGGAGATAACGCTCTGCGCCTCTCTTCAGTTAATTCCTCCGTATACTGATATTCCGCCTATCTACATCTGCTTGGACAGTACAACGTTGCCATTTTCGGAGGTGTTATCGAGCAATGAGTCCCGCAGAGCAATTCTTCTATATACAGCTCGGCACACTAGCGCCAGTGATATACACTCGAACTAAAAGATTGTTCAGTACATAAGCGGGGTGCGTTGTGACCTCAAAACGATTTTTTGATATGTTGGTCCCTGAAGCCTCCTGAATCTAACAAGCTAAAAAACAAGGCAAAACGTTGTCACCTCCGATTTCGGAGGTATATATAGTATATATATATAGTATATATATAGTGGTTCACCAGCTGGTATGCATAAGCAAGGAATTGCTCAATGGCTTTACCCCATATTATAGATACTCACCTCAGTCGGTCCTGGAGGATGAAAAAAACCAAAATGTACTGGGATGTCACGATCATCTCTGACAGAAAAGTTGAACACAATCGGCCGGACATGGTCATCTGGAATAAAGCCGAAAAGTCCGCAATCCTGGTAGATTTCGCTGTGCCTTCGGATCACAATCTGTCCAAAACCTATGCAGAAAAACATGAAAAATATCAAATATTAGCTCAGGAAATGAAATCGATGTGGCAGCTCAGGAAGGTGTCTATAATGCCATTGGTAATAAGTGTTAACGGTCTAGTACACAGGAGAACAGTGCAACATATAAAAGAGCTAAACTTACCTGGAAACACAATATTGTGGATGCAGAAGGCGGCAATATTGGGTACGGTCGGAATCGTGCGACGAATAATCTCTCCATACTGACACTAAACAGTGCTCTTGGTTATCCTACCCGGGCACTGTTAGAGAACGTACCACGTTGAGGTGTGAAAAAAAAAATAAATATATATATATATATATATATATATATACATATATATATATATATATATATATATATATATATATATATATATATATATATATATATATATGTTAGAATTAATAAAACACGTGGTTGATACTTTTTATTCACAAAGTAGGATGGTCGGTTATCTAGCACGTGGAGGTGCTCTAACAAAGGGTCAGGTACAAAGCGTATCGCCCGACAAGATAGTTCAAGTAATTGTGTCTTCGGCCTGTGCCAAAGAGAGAGCAGGTAACATTGGAGCACAGAGTTCACAGAGCATAGGTTCTATACTCTTATTCTTCCTTCGACATTCGTCGTCGGACATTATCAGTATATTTTAAGGGGGGTCAAATTAACATTTGCTAATATATATATATATATATATATATTTTTTTTTTTTTTTTTTTTTTTTTTTTTTTTTCTTCACCACTATGGGGTTGGTTCACCGAGTACACCGGTCCGCTTTTCGGACAAGGTGGACTCAGGAGGTGGTAAGGAACTTTCGCACTATCCTTGTGGTTGCAAGAATAACCTGTTTCTGTGCAGTACTTATTAATTCTTTTTGAAGACCCAGCATGACAGTGTACTCCTCCAAGTGTGCCTCGACCAGTCCATTGGTGGAAATTATGAGTGGGAGAATCACGACCGACCTGAGAGCGTAAGTGTTTTTCAATTCGAAGGCAAGGTCTTGATACTTCGTAAGCTTCTCCGTGAATGCTTTGGATATATTATCATCAGCTGGAACCGTGACATCCATGATTTTGGCAGATCTTTGCCCCTTGTCAAAAAGCACTATATCGGGCCTATTATGCGGTATTGGTTTGTCCGTTGTTATGACCATATCCCAATAAAGTTTATATGCGCCGTTTTCCAAAACTGTGCTCGGACGATACTCATATGGCTTTTTTGATCTTTTCACCAATCCGGTTTCTTCGGCAATGGCACGATGGAAAATTCTAGCCATGGCATTATGTCTTTCCGTGTAGTCTGTCGGCGCTAAGACGGAACACGAGGACACGACGTGTTGTATAGATTCCGGCGCCTGCAAGCATCTACGGCATCTATCAGTTGTTATGTTTCTTGCCGTTATGTTTTTTATGTAGGATCTCGTTGGGACCACCTGATCTTGGATGGCAACGAGTCTGCCTTCCGTTTCTGGGTACAGGTATCCAGCCCTAAGGTAAGTTAGTGACTCCTTTTTATTGATGTTATTTTTTTCCAGGTTACCAGGATACCTCCCATGGAGCGCCTTGCTATGCCACTCCCGAATGAGTTGTGCCTCTGTTACACCACCAACTGGTCCCTCCTGGCTGCTCAGATTTAATGGAGTCAAGTTCTCGTCACTCCGACATATAGCCTGCAAAAGAGGTGAGTTCTTTGCATGAAAATATTCTCGCATGCTTACGACTGTTTCGTTGTACGTTTTCTCAATATTCTGCAGACCTCTCCCTCCTTCCTGTCTTCTAATATATAGTCGATTAGACGAAGCGTGCGGGTGGTGAACTCCGTGCCTGGTTAGTAGCGCGCGCGTTTTAATATCGAGTTCTTTTAATTCTGCAGCAGTCCACTTGATAATTCCAAATGAGTATGACAAACACGGGAGAGCCCACATGTTCATCGACGTGAACGTCGCTTTAGCATTCAGCTTGGACTGCAGTATTTTTTTCACTCTCGAGAAGTATTTTTCCCGAAAAATGTTCTTCATTTCGGCCTTCTTTATGTCCAAGGCTTGTTGTATTCCTAGGTATTTATAATGACCTTGCGCGCTGAGCCTAGGTATTGTTACGTCCTCCATGACTGCGAGTCCCTCGCCATCCCGTATTTGCCCCCTTCCTACGTGAACCACCGCGCACTTATCCACCCCAATTTCCATCCCTATGGTCTTCGTGAAGGACGCCACTATTTTTAAAAGTTTTTTCATTTCCTCTTCATTAGCAGCATATAATTTAAGATCATCGATATACATTTGGTGGCTTATTCTGATGTTCCGAGATCTCTCCACAATATATCCATATTTCTGTCTGTTTATGAGCTGACTGAGGAGGTTCATCGCCAGGCAGAACCAGAGGGGACTAAGAGTATCCCCCTGAAATATGCCACTTTTTATATTTATTGTTCCTGTTTTGTAGTGATGGTTTTTAGTGTTGACGACCAGGTTCGTACGCCAAGTCTTCATCAGGTATTTCAGAAGATCAATAATTGTTTCAGGGACCCCGTATATCTTTAGAACTTTAATGAGCCAGGTGTGCGGCACAGAATCAAAGGCCTTTTTGTAGTCCACCCAGGCGACTGATATACTCCTTTGTTTCTTTTTTACCTGTTTAGCGATGACGTAATCTGTTATTAGTAGCTCCTTACATCCTCGGGTGTCCCCACGACATCCACCCTGTTCTTTAGCAAGTATGTTATTTTTGTTAACGTGTCGCCATATGTGTCTTGTTAAAACTCCTGTAAGTAATTTATAGACCGTGGAAAGGCAGGTGATCGGCCTGTATTTTTCAGGGTCTTGGGTTATTTCCCCTTTTGGTATCATAATAGTGGTTCCTTGCGTGAAATAATGGGGTATTATTGTAGGATCTCTCAAGGTTTGCTGGAAAAGTTTAGCTAAATGTTGGTGAGTAGCCGTGAAGTGTTTCCACCAGTAATTCTGTACTCCATCCACTCCCGGAGTTGACCAATTGTTAGTTTTTCTGAGCACCGATTTTATATCCTCAACGGTGATTTCTACATTTTCACTGGAATATCTGGAAGGTTCCTTTTCCGCCTCCTTGATCCATGAAGCTTGGCTATCGTACGTCTTTTCTACCTCCCATATTCCTTTCCAGAAAAGATGCATGGCTTCTTCCTCTGGTGGCTATATATATATATATATATATATATATATATATATATATATATATATATATATATATATATATATAGTTATAAAGTGTTAATACCACCTCCAAAATAGTAACTCGTTTAACGCTCTCACCTCATATATATCGATGTCACCTCCGAAATCGGAGGTGACATCGTTTTGCCTTGTTTTTTAGCTTGTTAGAATCAGGAGGCTTCAGGGACCAACATATCAAAAAATCGTTTTGAGGTCACAACGCACCCCCTTTATGTACTGAACAATCTTTTAGTTCGAGTGTATATCACTGGCGCTAGTGTGCTGAGCTGTATATCGGAGAATTGCTCTGAAAGACTCTTTGCTCGTTAGCACCTCCGAAAATGGCAACGTTGTACTGTGCAAGCAGATGTAGACAGGCGGAATATCAGTATACGGAGGAATTAAGTAAAGAGAGGCGCAGCGCGTTTTCTCCTCCATTATTGCAAGCCGGCATATCTCAACGATTTTTTATCGCATTCTTCTGTAGAGGAAAGAATCACGTGAAAGAGAACCAATCTTGGCTCTCTCGAATGGGATTATGACTGTTTATATTTCATCGTGCGTATATCTATGCATCCGTTGAACTTCTTTCATCTCAAGCTAACACTATAATTCTGAATTTGGCGAACTATTTCATTACCTATCTGAAAACGAATCGATTTGAGTCTAGTCCATAATGATATTTCTTCTCTCTATGGAAATGATCCATATAGATAATACTACCTATTAGTATAACGAATAATCAGTATTGTAACATTGCATATAATAAAATAACCTGTTCAGAAAAAAACATTTTTTGGATAAAAAAATTCAGATGTTAATGGTGATGAATATTCAAGGACAATGAGCCAATCCGAAAATTTTCATTTCAGAATCAGGAGAAAAAAATGGTACAAATTTCACAATATCACAGAAATGAACAACGTCGGCTAAACCGAATGTTGGACATTGTGTTATTTCAAATGGAACGCTCTTCATATTTTTCTTGAATCAGATTCCTCAATGATTTTGAGGAATCCTTTGCTCAGAAACATCTCTTTTATTATCGATTATGTTTAAATATTGGATTTTCCCGAAAATTTGAAGAGCTTGTACCATCTTTCTGGTTTGAATATTTCAGTGATGTATCATAAAGAAAATTACCAATTATATCGAAACAAGTAAGATTTTATGAAGAATTCGCCAAAACAGATTTGCATTTTTCGATAGATCATACAGGGTGTAAGGGAAAAAATAAACAATATTGAAGTCTTTGGAAGGCCTCGAGTCAACATATTTTGAAATTGCAACCATATTTTTGTCAAGATATAATGAATCTTCAAAATGAAGTTAATAATATAGATACTTACTCGGATACATATGATTGAGATACAGATGATTAATTGGTAAATTCCCAGAAGCTATGATGAACAGCGGACACTATGATGGACGCATGATGAAAGGACGAAGACAAAAGTTAATCTAAGTATTTTCGCATGCAGTTAAATTATTCGAAATAGATGATGATTCTTATAAGTAACAAATCATGTGCAGTTGAAATTTTTGTTTTGGTCTTCGAAAATAACACATATCGATTAAACTTCTACTATCTAAAATAAAAAGGTGCATAGATAAAATATAGCTATATACAGGATATCTGTAAACAAATGCGAAGGAATAAGGGAGATGATTCCTTAATGAAAATAAGCGGGGGTATTTCCTGTAAATTTTCCAAATCGACAGCCCTTCCAAGATACAGCCTTTGGAAGGCGATGACGAGTTTACAGTTTTTAATTTTTTTACAGGTCCTAAATAACACTGAGTCATAAAACTATACATATTATGAAGCACTGAGTAGATTGTTACCAGTTTCAACTTCGGCAAGCTTGTAGTTTAGGCGCTGAGTTGCTATCGATTTTTTCAATGTGTCTCTCCCTTAAATTCAAAAATTTCTGTGAAAATGTTGAAATTTGAGTTATTATGCTATTGTCATAGAAGTATACGAAACTAGCAGGTCGGGGGATCCAAGATTTCGGGCCGATTCACCTTAAAAAAACATAATAAAATGAATTTCGTGAATACCTACCGAGGCTGAAAACCACTATTCTCCGCTATAAACAATTAGTATTATTCCAATAATATACCGACTTAATGAATGCTACGTTGCTATTACTATAAGGCCCGGTTGTTCAGTTCAGGATGAGGCCGAGATTTAAGATGATCCTAGATTGATCTGACAGAACTGAACTGAAATGTCAAAATCAATCTAGGATAAACTTTAATCCCGAACTGAACAACTGCTATACATGTAGAGTTTCGGATTTTGCGAGAATCTACTACTTTTTCTTCAAAACAACAACTACGCTGAAGGAAATGTGATTGACTGTTAGCGACACGGAATATCAACCATCTAAATTCTGTAGTCCATACAAATTTTTTTGAACTCTCATCATACTAATAAAGCAGTCTGATACTGAAATCCGTCATGTGACAAAATGAGTTGTCAGTCATAGACTGACCAACATTTTCGAAAGCTATTGATCTATTAATTAAATCGTTCTATAATTGGTCCTAAATTGACAGTCGTATTGTGAACAACGATATGCAGCGGATTATCTAAACACGAAATAAATTCTGAAATGTTTCGGATCATGAGGTTAATTGAATAAGTATCTTGTTCGTATCATTTGTTGAACTTCATTATTCTAAATATTCTTCAATGAATGAAAATATAATATCAACACACATAATTGATTTATTCGTCATCAAATCATTAAATAAATCGTTTCTCGAAAAGTTTCGAGTCTTGAGGCAAATATAATATTGAATTGTTTACATCATTATTTGTCGAACTTCAAAGTTCTGAATGAATTAAAATCTGAACTTGACAATATACGAGACAGTTTTCGCAAGAGTTTCAATGAAATCTGAAAATTTTCATAATTCTGGAGCATTCTGGACATCAATAATTCTCGAATCATCCATGGCATAAATTCAATTTTATCCAATATAACACGCAAAACGAAATATTACTCGAACTCATCTTGAGCAATTCGTTCCTAAAAAGCTCGAATCAGGTAGAAAAGTTTGAACCCTTCGTATCAGCATTAACACGTGTTTTGCAGTAAACAGATGCCGATTTCATTTTCAACGGGCAATGTAACCAGGGTCGGGGGGATGAACCAGAGTCTCTGGATGAACGTTTCTCACAACAAGAAGAATTTGAATTTTCATATGAGGGTGAGGGCATTTGTTTCAAAATTTTCAGAGTACAAGGAGTATACAGGATGTTTCACGAGTAAACAGACAAATGAAAACCGTGAATAGAGGGCATTGCGCTGAGTTCAAAATCACCCCATATACAGGGTGTCCCAAAACTAATGAATCAAACGTCACACCACGATAGAGTAAACCAAATATTATCGAATGACACCAACATTAGTTCAACGAAAACGTACCGTTTCCAAAATAATCAGAATTTTATTAGAACACCTAAAGTTCCCGATTTTCGAACTATTTTTCTTAATAACAGGGCCAGTTTGTGAAGAAGGATATCGATTTTGAATTATATTGAACTAAGATAATTGTTTTATCTCCCCTAATTGAAATTATTTTAAGTAGTTAATCGATAACCATAACCTAAGTCTCGACCTAGGTTGATGTTAATTGAAACAATTGTTTTTTCTACATGATTTTTAATACTCAGATTAAACAGGGGTGATAATATGGGAGAAAAACGCTATCCTTAATCACAAATTTGCCTTGTGATTGAAAAAATAGTTCGAAAATCGGCAACTTTAGGTTAGGTTTTCTCAGAAACCGTACATTTTCGCTCAACTAATGTTGGTGTCATTCGATAGTATTTGATCTACTCTATCGTGGTGTGACGTTTGTCTCAATAGTTTTGGGGCACCCTATATATAGGTTTCTTCAATGTTTTTTGAAATTTCTCGAATTTCCTTTCGGCTATAACTCCTGAAATTCTCTATCAAGTCGACTGAAAATTTATATTTAGCCTTTAGTTGTTAATTTCATTGAAACACACCATTTAATTTCGACAAAAATCAGGACCGGGCTCAGAGAGGCTTTACTTAACTTCAAACTCATAAAAACACCGTGTATGTAGTTTTGTAATCATAATTTCAACTTTTTTGTTATCTGCATTATTATTGTCTCAAAATGAATTGATTTTTGGGTTGCCCCACCTGTTGATCATGTTCTAGAAATAATTGTTTTGGTCAGACGCCTCTAAGGAATAGAGCACTTCATGAAAATGTATTTAGAAATCCTTAATTGATTTTTTTTCGAAGAATATTCTGTTGAATGTGTTCAACAATTATACCATATTCGGTCTTCAAAATACTCTTTCACAAGGATAAAATGTTTCAAAATTGATAATATCCAAATATGGATGGAAAAACTACGCTATCTTGAAACAAAAATTTAAAACTTGATATTCAGAATGAATCTATTTTTCTATGGACAACTAGTTATGTGAATAAAAACAAAGAAAGAAATCGCGGGGTGTCAGATCTGGAGATCTAGCAGTCCAATATTGTGGTCCTACCCTTCTAATAAAATGACCTGAAATACTGATAAATACTTTTGCTGGTGCATGAATATCATCAATGTTTCAATAACAAATTGTAATAAGACCAGAACAATCCATAGATTTCCATAGATCCAATAATGACTATAACGGAATCAGTGAAGAATTCGAAAGTGCATTTATCACACTTGTTCGAAGTGCCAATCATTACCTTCACTAAAAGACCAAATGAGGTGAAAATCAGTTCGGAAAATTACTTCAGTTCCACGTTGTCCATAAAAAGCGATTCATTCGGAAGATATCGAATTATAATTATTATTTTCATGATCATGATAGCGTAGTTTTTTCTATTTTTGTTCATTATCAATAATAAAGCTTATTATCACTGTTAATGACTTATCTGAATAACCAGATATGCTATTATATAAATATCAAAAACAAATGCAAGACATATTGAGAACGAAAAAATTCAGTTGAACATTTCCAATTCCATTTTTAGATTTCCTCAGTTGATTGGCGATCATATTCATCCCATTAATTAATGTGAAGTAAAAGTCAATATGCAGCGCTGTTTTTTCCAGACATTTCACGATCAAACAATTATTCATTAGAAAAAATCTGAAAAGGCATACCAAAGTTTCATTGATTTTGAGAAAATCAATGAAGATACCTGAAAAATTCAAAATTATGACGAGAACAACTACAAACAGAGTGTTTTGCATGAGTTTAAATTTGAATATATCCTCAATGAGTCCGGTCCTGTGTTCGTCAACTTTTAATGTTCTGTTTCATTGAAACTTAGAAGTTTAAGCGGATAATGAATTTTTAGCCGAATCCAACTAAAATATTTGGAGTTATGGCCGAACAAAGATTAGGGAAATTTGAATAAACTCCTCTCTATATCGGAAACGGAATGCCTAAGACACACATATGAGGTGTTTTTGAACTAAGCTCAATGCCCTCTATTCACGGTTTTCGTTTGTCCGTTTACTTGTGAAACACCGTGTACTGAAAAATTTCAAAAGACTCCTCGAGCAATTAAGAAATGCCATTAAATCAAGGAGTTTCTTTTTAACCGCTATGATGAAAAATGTCAATATCCAGTTATTATTATTATTTGGGGTGATTCATCGAAAATCCCCAATATCTCGAAAACCAAGGCACTTTTGCCAAACGTAAAATATATTTATTTGAACCGCCATAGAGTACTCTACCCGCAGGCTCCATATTATCCATTCATTACGCCACACCCTGTATAATTATTATTATTATATCAATGTATTGAAAATAAACAGACATGAATACTAGGCAGTTGTTTTGTTTGAAGGTGAAGCTCCTGTTGCTTCAAACTTCTTTTAATTATTTTGACTACCATTCACGCAAGATGATTTTTGTTGTGGAATCCAACATTCTCGTAATTATCCGTTCATTTCTTCAAGAGATACCCATTCCCTACCACCTATGAGTATTCAATTCAATGCTAACACTGCATCAAATGCATTTCATCTTCGGGTTGATTTTTTTGAATTCTACAACTGATGTAACGTCTTCAGCCTTCAGCCAAAGAAAATAAACAACAGTAACTCTCCTCAAGCTACTGATTACTTCTATTTTCCATGTAAATAAATAGATTTGGTATGTCTTCAATCAGTTTGTATAAATATCAATTATGTTCGTTACATATTTTCGACGCAATATTTTCCGAAGTGATTTGACATTGTGATGAAATACGTAATTACTGAGAGTCTCACGTAGAACGGACTACGTAGCATTTATTTAAAACTCAAAAATGTTTCGACAAGCGTCTTAACCCAACATTTTCGTACCATACCGAGTGAAAGGTATTCAATTTCCATGGCCAATCCTGTGCTAAAATGAAAGTGAATGAAGTATAGAAGCTGAAAGTAAAACGTATATCTTTGTTGATTCATTCGGGAAAAACATTTCAATGGAGTTCCTCATGTCGTGAATATAATGCCCAAAATTTAAATAACTATTTCATACCAGAACAAATTCGGTAAAATTGTCTTTGGAATTAATCTCATATGTAACGAAAAATTTCATTGTCATGTATCATTCATTTTAGGACCTATACGGTATTAAACTCCCCTATCGGACGAAGTATCGTAGACATAGCATACTTATTCATAACTGTTGATATTCATGAAAAAAAGATAATAATTTCTGTCCAAATTCATTTACTCCGAATCCTTATCAATCAATTATTAGCGTATGAAGTTTATTAATATCAGTATCGTTCTCGAACTATTTACAGGTTTCAGTATGTGTGAATGAATCGGAATAGCAGCTGTATATGAGTAGAATTCAAGCTGCCCTACTTTCTGTCCTCCTGAAATCTGACAACGTTGCGGGAGGTGAGAGCGCACTACTAATAAGAAATATATGCGGAGGTAGTAAGGTCTGATTCGTTTAAAGAAAAATTTTTCAATGAAAATCTTTTCCCCTCTTTAAGTACCCCTGTTATTTACCTTCCCCTCTACATATATAAGTAAAAATTATTCCAATTAAAAAACTCCTTCACCCGGAGGTCAGGTCGCCCAATGAACTTAACGGAGGTAACAACGAACTACGGGTTCATATATATATATATATATATATATATATATATATATATATATATATATATATATATATATATATATATATATATATATATATATATATATATATATATATATATATATATATATATATATATGAACCCGTAGTTCGTTGTTACCTCCGTTAAGTTCATTGGGCGACCTGACCTCCGGGTGAAGGAGTTATATAACTGTATATTATATATATATATATATGTATATATATATATATATATATATATATATATATATACAGTTATATATATATATATATATATATATATATATATATATGTATATATATATATATATGTATATATATATATATATATATATATATATATATATATATATATATATATATATGTGTGTGTTAGCAAATGTTAATTTGACCCCCCTTAAAATATACTGATAATGTCCGACGACGAATGTCGAAGGAAGAATAAGAGTATAGAACCTATGCTCTGTGAACTCTGTGCTCCAATGTTACCTGCTCTCTCTTTGGCACAGGCCGAAGACACAATTACTTGAACTATCTTGTCGGGCGATACGCTTTGTACCTGACCCTTTGTCAGAGCACCTCCACGTGCTAGATAACCGACCATCCTACTTTGTGAATAAAAAGTATCAACCACGTGTTTTATTAATTCTAACATATATATATATATATATATATATATATATATATATATATATATATATATATATATATATATATATATATATATATATATATATATATATATATATATATATATATATATATATATATATATATATATATATATATATATATATATATATATATTTATTTTTTTTTTCACACCTCAACGTGGTACGTTCTCTAACAGTGCCCGGGTAGGATAACCAAGAGCACTGTTTAGTGTCAGTATGGAGAGATTATTCGTCGCACGATTCCGACCGTACCCAATATTGCCGCCTTCTGCATCCACAATATTGTGTTTCCAGGTAAGTTTAGCTCTTTTATATGTTGCACTGTTCTCCTGTGTACTAGACCGTTAACACTTATTACCAATGGCATTATAGACACCTTCCTGAGCTGCCACATCGATTTCATTTCCTGAGCTAATATTTGATATTTTTCATGTTTTTCTGCATAGGTTTTGGACAGATTGTGATCCGAAGGCACAGCGAAATCTACCAGGATTGCGGACTTTTCGGCTTTATTCCAGATGACCATGTCCGGCCGATTGTGTTCAACTTTTCTGTCAGAGATGATCGTGACATCCCAGTACATTTTGGTTTTTTTCATCCTCCAGGACCGACTGAGGTGAGTATCTATAATGTGGGGTAAAGCCATTGAGCAATTCCTTGCTTATGCATACCAGCTGGTGAACCACTATATATATACTATATATATATACTATATATACCTCCGAAATCGGAGGTGACAACGTTTTGCCTTGTTTTTTAGCTTGTTAGATTCAGGAGGCTTCAGGGACCAACATATCAAAAAATCGTTTTGAGGTCACAACGCACCCCGCTTATGTACTGAACAATCTTTTAGTTCGAGTGTATATCACTGGCGCTAGTGTGCCGAGCTGTATATAGAAGAATTGCTCTGCGGGACTCATTGCTCGATAACACCTCCGAAAATGGCAACGTTGTACTGTCCAAGCAGATGTAGATAGGCGGAATATCAGTATACGGAGGAATTAACTGAAGAGAGGCGCAGAGCGTTATCTCCTCCATTATTGCAATCCAGGCGGCATATCTCAAAGATTTTTTATCGCATTCTTTTGTAGGGGAAATAATCACGTGAAAGAAAACCAATCTTGGCCCTCTCGAATGGGATTATGACTGTTTATATTTCATCGTGTGTATCTATGCATCCGTTGAACTTCTTTCATCTCAAGCTAACACTATAATTCCGAATTTGGCGATCTATTTCATTACCTATCTGAAAACAAATCGATTTGAGTCTTGTCCATGATAATATTGCTTCCCTCTATGGAAATTATCTGTATAGATAAAACTACCTATTAGAATAACGAATAATCTGCATTGTTACATTGCATATAATGAAAGGAGCTGTTCAGAGAAAAAAACGTTTTTGGAAAAGATTGAAAAGAATATTCAGATGTAAATGGTGATGAATATTCAAGGACAATGAGCCATTCCGCAAATTTTCATTTCAGAATCAAGAGAAAAAATGCTATGAATTTTACAATATCACAGAAAAGAACAACGTCGGCTAAACCGAATGTTGGACATTGGTGTGTTATTTCAAATGGAACGCTTTATATATTTTTCTTGAATCGCTCAGAAACACTCTTAAATCGATTATGTTTAAATATTGGATTTTTCCCAAAATTTTAAGAGCTTGTACCGTCTCTCTGGTTTAAATTCTTAAGTGATGTATCATAAAGAAAATTACCAATTATAACGAAACAAGTAAGATTTTATGAAGAATTATCCAAAACAGATTTGCATTTTTGATGGATCATACAGGATGTATGATCCATCCTGGACTTGAGTCAACTTATTTTGAAATAGCAACCATATTTTTGTCAAGACATGATGAATCTACGAAATGAAGTTAATAATATAGATACGTACTCGGATACATATGATTGATATACAGACTATTGACTGGTAAATTCCCAAAAGCTATGAAAGGAGAAAGACAAAAGTTAATTTAAGTATTTTCGCATGCAGTTTTATTATTCGAAATAAATGATGATTCTTATAATTAACAAATCAAAAGCAATTGAAATTTTTGATTTGGTCTTCGAAAATGACACATATTGATTAAACTTTTACTATCCAAAATGAATACATAGATGAAATATATCTGTATACAGGATATCTGTAAACAAATTCGAAGGCCTAAGGGAGATGATTCCTCAATAAAAATAAGCGGGGGTAGTTCCTATACATTTTTTTTCAAATACAAAGATACAGCCTTTGGAAGGCATTTAAAGTTTTTAATTTTTTTACGTGTTCTTAAAAACAATGAGTCATAAAACTATACATTTTATAAAGCAATGAGTAGATTGGTACCAGTTTCAACTTCCGCAAGCTCGTAGTTCAGGCGGTAACTTGCTATCGATTTTTTTAATGTGTCTCTCCCTTAAATTAAAAAATTTCTGTTGAAATGTTGAAATTTGAGTTATTATGCAATTGTCATAGAAGTGTACGAAACTAGCCTGTCGGGGGATCCAAGAATTCGGGCCAATTCACCTTGAAAAAAAACATAATAAAATGAATTTCGTGAATACCTAGGCTAAAAACCACTATTCTCCGCTATACAAAATTAGTATTATTCCAATAATATACCGACTTAATTAATGCTACGTTGCTGTTAATATAAGGCCCGGTTGTTCAGTTCAGGATTAGGCCGAGATTTAAGATGATCCTAGATTAACCTGACAGAACTGAACTGAAATGTCAAAATCAATCTAGGATAAACTATAATCTACCAGGATAAACTATTAATTACTTATATTACTGCAACTAGTAGCCACTGTCTGGATAATTTCTTAGTTAGTTCTCGCCTTGAATGTCAGAATGCTCTTCTTCATACGATGATGTCTGATCACATAGCACAAAAACTTACCATACCATCTAAACTGAATCATTCAATTAATATACAGAAAAGAATATTCAGCTCTGAGAGCAAACAAGAATTTTTGAGGAGCTTGGGGGACTCCGATTGGAGTCGGGTCACAGGTGTTGACCCAAAGGATGTTAACAGACAGTGGAATGTCTTTCAAAATTTGTTTTCTTTTCATTTCGAAAATTGTTTTCCATTCCGAAATGTTTCTTTGAAATCTAAAGGCAAAAATAAGAGATATAATGCTCCCCAAATTTCTGAATGTGAAAAACGACTCGAAACATTGTACGTACTGTGTCATTCAAATAATGAATTCAAAAATATGTACAAAAAAACAAAAATCGAATATAACAGACTTCTACAGGAGGAAAAAGCAAATGCATTCTATGATCAAATAATCAACTCGGACAACAAAACTAAAGCAACCTGGCATGTAGTAAATGAAATAGAAGGTTCTCAAAATCTGAAAAGTAAAGATTTTCCCATCATAGGTGATCCATACATGTTAGCTAATGAGATAAATAAGTACTTAGTAGAAATACCTATTGTCCAGCAATCTAAAATTGATACTCTGCCTTTTGAATGTAATATAGATCCATATGATAAATCGATGTTTGTAATGCCTGTAACTTCTTATGAGGTACTCGACGTTGTAAAAGATTTGAAAAACAACCTTAGCTGTGGTGATGACAATATTCCCAATTCTGTTCTGAAAAATTGTATTTCATTAATTATCGACCCACTTACATTCATTATAAATAACTCGATGCGTTTTGGTATTTTCCCTGATCCATTGAAAATTACTTTGGTGTCACTCGTACATAAGAAAGCAGACACCAGTAATATAGATAATTATCGACCTATAAGTCTCATTTCATCATTTTCGAAAATTTTTGAGAGAATTATGTGTAGTAGACTCATAACATGGCTGAAACATAATAACACTTTCAACAAATACCAACATGGATCACAGAAAAGTAAATCCACCCAGACTGCTGTTTTCAACTTTTTGTTGAACATAGTAGATGCTCTGGAGAATCGTGAAATGGCTATTGGTGTATTTCTCGATTTATCGAAGGCGTATGATTGTCTTGACCATAAAATACTCCTAACAAAGGCAGAAAGATATGGTATCAGGGGTCCTGCCCTGAAATGGCTTCGATCATTTCTTCACAACAGGAAACAACGTGTAGTGATTAGGAAAAACTTCACTGATTTCCGATCTGAGTTGCAAACATTTAATATAGGAGTACCTCAAGGAAGTGTCGCTGGACCACTGTTGTTCATAATTTACATAAATGATATAGTATTAAGTATTGATCCAGCAGTTTTTAATCCGATTTTGTATGTGGATGATTCCAATTTTCTGGTTAAGGGGTTGCTGCTACCTGACGTGATAGACAGTCTTAAACTGTTGTTACAGCTTGCAACTAGATGGTTTCATATGAACAAACTTAATCTCAATAAAGAGAAAACTCGAGTAATGCAATTCATCTCAAGTAAATCTCAACGTCACAATACGATTTCAATAAACATTGATGACTTTCAAATAGACTCATCGGAAAATGTGAAATTTCTTGGCCTACATCTTGATAACACATTATGTTGGGATCAACATATAATCCATGTCCTTAGCAAACTCAACCAAGCTAGCTATGGTCTTAGAATCATTACTCGATACATGAACTTCAACTCTCTAAAGACTGTCTATCACTCTTCATTTGAGTCTATAATGCGATATGGAATAATTTTCTATGCAAATGGAAGATCGTCCAATTCAGTGTTTATAGCACAGAAAAGGGCATTGAGAATAATATTAAAACTAAATACGCGGGAGTCCTGTAGAGGCAAATTCAGGTCGAACAAAATTCTTACTTTCCCTTCAATCTTTATTCAAGAATGTCTCTTGTATTTCTTCAAAAATAAACAACAGTTTGAACATCTAAAACCGCAATCAAACTATTCAACAAGAAATCTCTGCTATAACTTTCCACAACATAGACTGTCATCCACAGAAAAGAGTGCCTATTACAACTGCATAAAATTCTTCAACAGATTACCACAACCTATCAAAATACTCAATTCTCTACATTCGTTTAAAAAACAAATACATGATCTTCTCTTGAAAATCGAACCTTACTCATGTGATGAGTTCCTGGTGTAGGGTTCTTATGTTTCCTGTTTCTGTCTTGACTATTGTTTCAGTTAATGTCGCTCATATATATGTATGTATTGTGTGATGTTCCTTGAAATAAAATTTTGTTTATTATTATTATTATTATAATCCCGAACCGAACAACTGGGCCTATTCATGTAGAGTTTCTGATTTTGCGAGAATCTACTACTTTTTTTTCAAAACAACAACTACGCTGAAGGAAATGTGATTGACTGTTAGCGACACCTAATATTAAGATGTCTAAAACACTGGTGTGTGCACTTGTCACTTTTTGCAAGCATCAACATTTCAGAAAATCGGGGATATGGGATCAGTTTCGTGGCGGCGCCACCATGTCATTTGGTTCGTTTTATCCTTGTTCTATCAAAGGAAGTCCAAGATACTCTCTCGTTTTATTTTGTTTTGCGTTGATATCGAATATCGATCAACGAGTGCAAAATATGAACTGGCTGTTAAGGAATATTTGTGATTTACAGTTCAATTTTCGTTGTAAAAACAAATTTGTCAACATTTCAACACTACCGAATAAGGGTTCAAAGGAGTATTTACTGTTTTTTTTCAAGATAATTTCCGTTTGACAACTTGAATTCGTGAGGGGGGTAATTCAATATGATTTTAATAAAACACAATTGATTGGTCAAATATCCAATATATTCAGTCGATGGATAGGTAATTTTCACTATATCTATTCAGGAAGAATATTTGAATAACAAACTCGAATAGATTTATCAATTTCTGATTCTCAATACATGCTCACAATTCACATTACGTATTTCCAATACAGTTTCTTTGAAATATTGCTGAAGTTGCCATAAAACTTAGCTATATCCTTCCCGAATGTTCGTTCATCTGATTTTTTCTGCCTCAAATTCCAACAACACCGAATTATTAGCTGTAGTTCTTGATTGTCCATACAGAAACCTGAACTTACTGAACGACATGTTGAATAAATGAATGTTCTACACCCCTTTCTCGAAACTAATACATTTTCACACACCAATAATCGCTTATAAATACAACATATTCGTTAGTCGTAGGAAAGTATTCAAATTATTTTCAAATATCAATTGACAATGCTCTGTCAAATTCTAAACAGCGCTACCTACAGTGGGAAAAACGAAACTGGTCCGATATCCCCACGAAATTAAAAACAATATCGAATCAGTGAATACACCAGAGTTTTAGACATCTTACCTAATATCAACCATCTAATTTCTGTAGTCTATACAAATTTTTTGAACTCTCATTATACTCTATGTAGCCGTCTGATACTGAAATCAGTCATTTGACAAAATGAGTTGTCAGTTTATAGACTGACCAACAGTTTCGAAAGCTATTGATCTATTAATTGAATCGTTCTATAAATTGGTCCTAAATTGACAGTCGTATTGTGAACAACGATATGCAGCGGATTATCTAAACACGAAATAAATTCTGAAATATTTCGGATCATGAGGCTAATTGAATAATTGTTCGTATCATTATTTGTTGAACTTCATTATTCTAAATAAAGATATTCTTCAATGAATGAAAATATAATACCAACACACATAATTTTTTGATTTATTCGTCATCAAATCAAATAGAATATTGAATTATTTACATCATTATTTGCCGAACTTCAAAGTTATGAATGAATTAAAATCTAAACTTGACAATATACGAGATAATTTTCGCATGAGTTTCAATGAAATCTGAAAATTTTCATCATTCTGGAGCATTCTGGACATCAATAATTCTCGAATCATTCATGGAATGGATTCAATTTTATACAATATAATAATAATAACACGCAAAACGAAATGTTACTCGGCATTTTGAGCAATTCGTTCCTAAAAAGCTCGAATCAGGTAGAAAAGTTTGAACCCTTCGTATCAGCATTAACACGTGTTTTGCAGTAAACAGATGTTGGGCTGAACGTTTCTCACAACAAGAAGAATTTGAATTTTCATATGACGGTACGAGGAGTATACAGGGTGTTTCACAAGTAAACAGACTAATGAAAACCGTGAATAGAGGGCATTGAGCTGAGTTCAAAATCACCCCACATACAGGGTGTCCCAAAACTAGTGAATCAAACGTCACACCATGATAGAGTAAACCAAATATTATCGAATGACACCAACATTAGTTCGACGAAAATGTACCGTTTCCAAAATAATCAGAATTTTATTAAAATACCTAAACTTGCCAATTTTCGAACTATTTTCGATATATATCGATTTTGAATTATTTTGACTAAGATTATTGTTTTATCTCCCCTAATTGAAATTATTCTAAGTAGTTAATCGATAACCATAACCTAAGTAAATGTAAATTAAAACAATCGTTTTTTCTACATAATTTTTAATACTCAGAATAAACAGGGGTGATAATATGGGAAAGAAACGCTATCCTTAATTACAAATTGGCCTTGCGATTGAAAAAATAGTTCGAAAAAAGGCAACTTTAGGTTAGGTTTTCTCATAACGGTACATTTTCGCTCAACCAATGTTGGTGTCATTCCAACATTATTGAACATTGATTCAATAGTTTTGGGACTCCCTATATATAGGTCTCTTCGGGTTTTTTTGAAATTTCTCGAATTTCCGTTTGGCTATAACTCCTGAAATTCTCGATCAAGTCGACTGAAAATTTATATTTAGCCTTGAGTTGTTAATTTCATTGAAACAGAGCATTAAAATTCGACAAAAATGAGGACCGGGCTCAGTGAGGCTTTACTTAACTTCAAACTCATAAAAACACCGTGTATGTTGTTTTTCAATCATAATTTTAACTTTTTTGTTATCTGCATTATAATTTTCCCAAAATGAATTGATTTTTGGGTTGCCCCACCTGTTGAGTTGATCATCTTCTAGAAATAATTGTTTTGGTCAGACGCCTCTAAGGAATAGAGCACTTCATGAAAATGTATTTAGAAATTCTTAATTAATTTTTTTTTTCAAAGAATATTCTGTTGAATGTGTTCAACAACTATACCATATTCGGTCTTCAAAATAGTCATTCACAATGATAAAATGTTTCAAAATTGATAATAACCAAATATGGATGGAAAAACTACGCTATCTTGAAACTAAAAATTAAAACTTGATCTTCAGAATGAATCTATTTTTCTACGGACAACTAGTTGTGTGAATAAAAACGAAGAAAGAAATCGCGGGGGGTCAGATCTGGAGATCTAGCAGTCCAATGTTGGGGTCCTACTCTTCTAATGAAATGACCTGAAATACTGGTGAATCATTTGCTGGTGCATAAATATCATCAATGTTTCAATAACAAATTATAATAAGACCAGACCAACTAATAGATTTCCATAGACCGAATAATGACTATAACGGAATCAGTGAAGAATTCGAAAGTGCATTTATCATATTTATTCGAAGTGCCAATCATTACCTTCACTAAAAGACCAAATGAGGTGAAAATTAATTCGGAAAATTATTTCAGGTCCACGGTGTCCATAAAAAGCAATTCATTCGGAAGATATCAAGTTACAATTATTATTTTAATGATAGCGTAGTTTTCTATTTCTATTTTTGTTCATTATGAATGATAAAGCTTAATTATCACTGTAAATGACTTATCTGAATAACCAGATATAATATAAATATCAAAAACAAATGCAAGACATATATTGAGAAGGAAAAAATTCAGTTGAATATTTCCAATTCCATTTTCAGATTTCCACATTTGATTGGCGATCATATTCATACCATTAAGTAATGTGAAGTAAAAGTCAATATGCAGCGCTCTTTTTTCCAGTGGCATTTCACCACCAAACAATTACTCATTAAAAATAATCCACTGATAAGTCATACCAAAGTTTCATTGATTTTGATAAAATCAATGCAAATATCTGAAAAATTCAAAATTATGACGAAAAAAACTACAAACAGAGTGTTTTGCATGAGTTTAAATTTGAATATAGCCCCAATGAGTCCGGTCCTGTGTTCGTCAACTATTAATGTTCTGTTTTATTGAAACTTACAAGTTTAAGCGGATAATGAATTTTTAGCCGAATCCAACTAAAATATTTGGAGTTATAGCCGAATGAAAATTCGGGAAATTTGAGTAAATTCCTCTGTATATCGGAAACGGAATGCCTAAGACACACATATGAGGTGTTTTTGAACTCAGCTCAATGCCCTCTATTCACGGTTTTCGTTTGTCCGTTTACTTGTGAAACACCCTGTGTACTGAAAAATCGCAAAAGACTCCTCGAGCAATTAAGAAATGCCATTAAATCAAGGAGTTTTTTTTGATCCGCTATGATGAAAAATGTCAATATCCAGTTATTATTATTATTTGGGGTGATCCATCGAAAATCCCCAATATCTCGAAAACCAAGGCACTTTTACCAAACGTAAAATATATTTTTCTGAACCGCCATAGAGTCTTCTACCCGCAGACTCCATATTATCCATTCATTACGCTACACCCTGTATAATTATTATTATTATATCAATGTATTGAAAATAAACAGACATGAACATGAGTTGTTTTGTTTGAAAGTGAAGCTCCTCTTGCTTCAAACTTCTTTTAATTATTTTGACCATTTACGCGAGATGATTTTTGTTGAAGAATTCAACATTCTTGTAATTATCCGTTCATTTCTTCAAGAGATATCCATTCCCTACCACCTTTGAGTATTCAACTCAATACTAACTGCATCAAATGCATTTCATCTTCGGGTTGATTTTTCTGAATTCTACAACTGATGTAACGTCTTCAACCTTCAGCCAAAGGAGATAAACAACAGTAACTCTCCTCAAGCTACTGATCACTTGTATTTTCCATGTAAATAAATAGATTTGGTATGTCTTCAATCAGCTTGTATAAACGTCAATTATGTTCGTTACATTTTTTCGGCTTAATATTTTCCGAAGTGATTTGACATTGTGATGAAATACGTAATTACTGAGAGTCTCACGTAGAACGGACTACGTAGCACTGATTTAAAACTCAAAAATGTTTTGACAAGCGTCTTAACCCAACATTTTCGTACCATAGAGAGTGAAAGGTATCCAATTTCCAGTGCTAAAATGAAAGTGAATGAAGTGTAGAAGCCGAAAGTAAAACGTATATCTTTGTTGATTCCTTCGGGAAAAACATTTCAATGAAGTTCCTAATGTGGTGAATATAATGCCCAAAAATTAGATTACTATTTCATACCAGAACAAATTCAATAAAATTGTCTTTGGAATTAATCTTATATGTCACGAAAAATTTCATTGTCATGTATCATTCATTTTGGGACCTATATGGTATTAAACTCCCCTATCCGACGAAGTATCGTAGACATAAGCCTATTTATTCAATACTGTTGATATTCATGAAGAAAAGATAATAATTTCTGTCCAAATTCATTTACACCGAGATCACGAACCTTATCAATCAATTATTAGCGTATGAGGTTTATTGATATCAGTATCGTTGTCGAACTATTTACAGGTTTCAGTATGTGTGAATGAATCGGAAGAGCAGCTGTATTCTGTATATGAGTAGAATTAAATCTGCCTTACTTTCTGTCCTCCTAAAATCTGGCAACGTTTCGGGAGGTGAGAGCGCACTACTAATAAGAAATATATGCGGAGGTAGTAAGGTCTGATTCAAAAATTTTTCGATACAAATCTTTTCCCCTCTTCAGGTACCCCTGTTATTTACCTTCCCCTCTACATATATAAGCAAAAATTATTCCAATTATATAACTCCTTCACCCGGAGGTCAGGTCGCCCAATGAACTTAACGGAGGTCACAACGGACTACTAGTTCATATATATATAGATCCTTGCCACTCTGTTTCAGAAAGCATTATCCAACCCAGCTGTCATCCCTCGCTTCTTCACACTGGGCACCACTGTTATGCTACCAAAGGGAAACACAACATCAGACCCAAAAAAATTTCGACCAATTACATGCCTACCCACCATATATAAAATACTAACTGGCACCATCACAACATACATATGGAAACACGTGAAGAAGGAAAACATATTAGCACGCGAACAAAACGGATGCTGTAGGGACGCAAAAGGATGCAAAGAACTCCTTGTAGTCGACCAAATCATCACAGGCCAAACAAAAGGTAAACTCCGCAATATATCCGTAGCCTGGGTCGATTATAAGAAGGCGTTTGACTCGGTGCCACACTCTTGGCTACTGAAGGTACTGAGGTTGTACGGAGTATCAGAGAAGGTGATCAATCTGCTAGAACATCTTATGAGCACCTGGCGTACTACATTATTAGTCGAAAACGGGGGCAACAGCAGCATGTCTAATGAGATAGCCATCAAATGTGGAATTTTCCAGGGGGATACTTTGAGCCCGCTCTGGTTTTGCCTGGCTCTGAACCTCCTAAGTAAACTTCTCAATAAAACAAAATACGGATATATCATCAACAAGATAAGAAAAGTGAAAATAAACCACCAACTATATATGGATGATCTTAAACTCTTCGCAGCCAATCGAGAAGAGATGAGAAGGCTACTGGAAATAGTGTCATCCTTCAGACTCCTCAATCTTAGGGTACAAAATTTTTTCTTGACAGTAGATTTCGGTATAAAAGTAGTACAAAACTTTGAAATTAAAAAAAAATTGCATTTTCAAAAGTGAGGGTTGAGCATGTCTACAGTACCCCAAACAGAAAAATGTATTTTTTTCATTTAAATTAGGGTACAAAACTTTTTCTCAACAGTACATATCGGTACAAAACTAGTACTCATGTTTCACCTTGTTTCGAAAACCGAAATCTCAATATTTCGAAAACATGTCATTGGCCCCCCAATTTCAAACCCTCCTAAGACTCCTCAATCTTAGGGTACAAAACTTTTTCTTGACAGAGTACATTTCGGTACAAAACTAGTACAAAAGTTTGAAATAAATAAAAATTGCATTTTCAAAAGTGAGGGTTGAGCATGTCTACAGTACCCCCAAACAGAAAACTGTATTTTCTTCATTTTAATTAGGGTACAAAACTTTTTCTCAACGGTACATTTCGGTACAAAACTAGTACTCATGTTTTAGCTTGTTTCGAAAACAGAAATCTCATTATTTCGAAAACATGTCTCCAGCCCCCCCAATTTCAAACCCTCCTAAGACCCCTTAATCTTGGGGTACAAAACTTTTTCTTGACGGTACATTTCGGTACAAAACTAGTACAAAACTTTGAAATACAAAAAAATTGCTATTTCAAAAGTGGGGGTTGAGCATGTCTACGGCCCCCCCAAACTGAAAACCGTATTTTCGTCACTTTAATTAGGGGTACAAAACTTTTTTTCAACGGTACATTTCGGTACAAAACTAGTACAAAACTTTAGCGTCAAAAAAGTGAAATATTCAAATTTGGGGGGGCTGGAGACATAGACCTTGTAACAATACTGATTATTCGTTATACTAATAGGTAGTATTATCTATATGGATCATTTCCATAGAGGGAAGAAATATCATTATGGACACGACTCAAATCGATTCGTTTTCAGATAGGTAATGAAATAGTTCGCCAAATTCAGAATTATAGTGTTAGCTTGAGATGAAAGAAGTTCAACGGATGCATAGATATACGCACGATGAAATATAAACAGTCATAATCCCATTCGAGAGAGCCAAGATTGGTTCTCTTTCACGTGATTCTTTCCCCTACAAAGGAATGCGATAAAAAATCGTTGAGATATGCCGCCTGGCTTGCAATAATGGAGGAGAAAACGCGCTGCGCCTCTCATTACTTAATTCCTCCGTATACTGATATTCCGCCTGTCTAAATCTGCTTGCACAGTACAACGTTGCCATTTTCGGAGGTGCAAACGAGCAAAGAGTCTTTCAGAGTAATTCTCCGATATACAGCTCAGCACACTAGCGCCAGTGATATACACTCGAACTAAAAGATTGTTCAGTACATAAAGGGGGTGCGTTGTGACCTCAAAACGATTTTTTGATATGTTGGTCCCTGAAGCCTCCTGAATCTAACAAGCTAAAAAACAAGGCAAAACGTTGTCACCTCCGATTTCGGAGGTGACATCGATATATATGAGGTGAGAGCGTTAAACGAGTTACTATTTTGGAGGTGGTATTAACACTTTATAACTATATATATATATATATATATATATATATATATATATATATATATATATATATATATATATATATATATATATATATATATATATATATATATATATATATATATATATATATATATTTTTTTTTTTTCACACATAGTCGTGGTTTTCATAGAGTTCTCGGGTGCCCGCACCAAGAGGAGCTCTGTTCACTAATGGGGTGTGACCACTCGTCTGATTATTCCGACGGTGCCCAGTATGACCGCCTTCTGCATCCAGGTGACAGTATTGGGTGGTAGCTGTAGTTCCTCCAAATTTGAGACGGTTTTCTTCAATATTAGACCATTGACACTTATTATTAAAGGCACTATATCCACTCTCCTCAACCTCCACATATCCCTGATCTGTCCCGACAGTGCCTCGTACTTACTGATATATATATATATATATATATATATATATATATATATATATATATATATATATATATATATATATATATATATATATATATATATATATATATATATATATATATATATATATATATATATATATATATATATATATATATATATATATATATATATATATATATATATATATATATATATATAATCAATCTGAACAATTTGAACTATCTTTTTGCATCAGTAACTGATGGTGTAACTTCACGTTTTGCAGAAAATATGAGAGTGAAAGTGATTCATCAGACCTTATGTTTGGAAATTAGAATGACTGTTAAGATAATAACTAAATTAGAGTCAGAAGTGTCGGTTCAGTGGAGTAAACTTGAAAGTTCCCTTCCGGGTCATGTTTTATCAGAGTTCAGGAGAAGACAAACAATAAGATATAATGATAGATTTCACAAGATAAGATCTGGAAATTTAAAGAAAATTGATTTTTTAAAAGACGAACAATTAGATAAGGTATGCCAGCAATCTGGTTGGTTTAAAAATGTGAGTTCCTTTCAGATTCCTAAAAGAGTTGAAAGATTTCTTTCTTTGGGCAATAAATTTTGTATAGACGTTCCTAGGGGCGAATTGTCCCTTCAAAAGCTCCTTGCTGACGTTGAATATGTCATTCATTTAAAAAAAGACTTTAATGAGGACGACAGAAATATTACTAGATCTCTAACAACCAATGTGATAACCAATTATCTCAGGAGTTCTCCTGTCATAAGGAATGTTTTCCAGAGAGAATACTATCATTGCAGGAGCTTTCTGAGGAGTCACCCTGATCTTTTAATACTACAATCAGACAAGGGTAATGTCACAGTCGCAATTGGGAGAGATCAATATTTACGTTTGGCCTATGATGTGCTGGATGATAATCGGTATTATAGACTACTTCAAAGAGATCCTACTTCATCGTTTCAAACTAAGGCTAATGCGATAGTAAAAAATTTAGTGGATAAGAAGTATATTTCAAAGGAACAAGGTAAGATTTTACATGAGTATAATGGTGTTCCAGCTAGGTTTTATGGCCTACCGAAGGTCCACAAACCTGTCCTTACTTTGCGTCCGATTGTGTCATGTATAGATACCCCTACTTCTCATCTTTCAGAGTTTGTAACATCAGTGTTGACCAATTCAGTGGATAATTCTAATAATAGATATTATGTTAGAGACAGTTTTGAGTTTTCTGCCATGTTTAATGATTTCCAATTACCACCGAACTACAAGTTAATCAGTTTGGATGTTGTATCCTTATATAGCAACATTCCTCTTGACTTGGTAATAACTGTCATAGAACATAATTGGGATTCAATATCAGCACATACAGATATACCAATGGGCGAGTTCATAAATATCCTGAAGTTTCTTTTTGAGTCCAATTATTTCGTCTTCGATGGAAAGTTTTTTTGCCAGATATTCGGATCACCCATGGGGATGAAATTGAGTCCCATTATTGCGAGAATGGTGATGGACTACCTGCTTGATGCTGTAATAGCTTTGATACCATTTTTGATCCCTATCATAAAAAAATATGTTGATGACATATTTTGTGCGGTTCCTGCTGATCAGATCCAGTTCGTCCTTGATAGTTTTAACAGTTTCAATCAGCATATTAAGTTCACAATAGAGGAAGAAACAAACAATTCTGTTCCCTTTCTTGACACAAGAGTGATAAGAACAAGTGATAATAAATTAAAGATTGATGGGTTCAGAAAGAGCAGTAGCTCTGGTAGATATATCAACTTCTTATCAAGTCATCCTCTGAAACAAAAGATTAATCTGATTATTGGTATGAAAGAGAGAATCAGTAGAATTTCTCATCCAACTCTCCTAATGAAGAATTTGAAAATCTTTTATGATTTAATTGTAAAGAACGGATATCCTAGAGCAATGTGCAGCAAATTAATTTTTAATACAACTGCACGATTGCAATCGGGTGATATGTCACAAAGTTTGGGTGATGCAAGAGGTGGTGGAAACGGATCTCGACTCGAAGTCTCAACACCAATTACTTATGCATCTTTACCAGCTATACCTGATGTTACTCATAAGTTGATCAATCTGTTAAAGGAACCTAGTTTAAAAATAGCAGTAAAGAATCAATTTAGTATAGCCGGTCTTTATTCTACTGTTAAGGATAGGATTGATAAAATGAAGATGAGGGGAGTTGTGTATCATGTTCCATGCTTGTCATGTAATTTAGGCTACATAGGCCAAACCTCCCAACAAGTTAAGAAGAGACTTACTCAACACAAAAGCGACATAAAAAATCCCAAAAAAATTTGTGCTCTTGCTGAGCACTGTAGAAAAACCAAACATGTAATGGATTATAACTCGACTAAGATATTGGAGTTCGAAAGGAATTTAAACAAGCGATCGTTCTTAGAAATGTTTCATATTAAAGGAACCAAAAATGTGATGAATTCTAGAAAGGACATTGAAAATATCAGTAATATATATTCCTTTTTATTTACATACAGACATAATAATGTTGTCCGAGATGTGTCAGTTGATTCTGGTTGATATACAAAGAAAAAGAATTATTCATGTATTGTATCATGTGTTCTGTGATGTAACCTCAATTGTATTGTTTCCGCCAACGTTGCATATGTGCAATTTTCGTACTTCTTTCTGAAATTTAAGAAATTTGATTTTAGAATATACTGACTTTTGGTGCCTAACAATTCTATTCATATGGCTTTTCACCTGTTGTGATATATGTTGCCTTCTGCTGACTACTTGTTGACTTGTTTTGATGCTAGAAATAATTTTAACCTCGACTATTCAGTAAGTCTCATGTTGATGTGTTATACATTGTATTATAACATATTATTATTACCTTGTAGAGTCCTGAAGAAGGCTCAGACATGAGCCGAAACGTCGACGATGAATAAATGAGTTTCACATAATTGCAGTCCTTTCTCATCCAATAACCCGTTATTGATATAGATTCATAATAAGAGTTGGAGTTACCGATTTGTGTATGTATATATATATATATATATATATATATCTGCCGACCCACGATAAATATGCTCGAGCCGCCACTGCTTTTGAAGCAGGCAAAGGAGAAGGCGAAACTGGAAAATTATAGATTTGTGTGGTTCCAGAAAGGTGTTGTGCTTGTGAGGAAGGAGGAAAATTCGAGGCTTATCCCCATCTTGAGGAACGAAGACCTCGCACGCATTTGAATGGTTTTTCGATTTCCCAAACAATGTTTTTGTTGGGTTTTAGTTCGCTCTGAGTCCCAGCGTTTTATACCTGAATACTCGTGGTTTAAGGACTAAACTTGGAGAGTTCAAACAAAATATATATGTAAATAATGCTGATATTATCTGTATTACCGAATCGTGGTTGAGGAGTTCCGTTTTTGACAGTGAACTCGATGATTTGGGACAGTACAGCATATTTCGAAGAGACCGAGAGACAACTGCTTCTGGGCGATCCGATGGCGGAGGTGTTGTGATTGCCGATAAGAACAGGTACGCTGCCGTTTTGGTACCGGAATATTCCAGTTCTGCAGAGGACTTTTGGATTCGCATAAAGCTAGATGATAACAGTTCAATGTATGTTTGTTGTGTTTACTTGCCACCTAGCGATGCCAACGCATTTCTAAGTTTTTCATCCAAGTTGAGCAATATGAACTTCGATGGTGGTTATACAGTGCTCATTTGCGGTGATTTCAATATGCCCTCCGTAGGTTGGGTTCCAGCTGATGATGGCTACTTGGAGCCTTTTAATGTTAATTTGTCGAGCTCATCTTTGTTAGGCACATTTTCTCATCATGGTTTAATGCAGTTTAATTCAGTTCGCAATGGTGGTGGTAGACTTCTTGATTTAATTGTATGTAACAAATTCAAAATTCTCGGTCTGAGGCACTCGGTGAGCCCTTTGGTTCCAGAAGACTCCCATCATCCTTGCTTGGAGTTTTTTATTGATGTTAGCATTCAAAAGCCTCTCAAATTCAATTCTAATTCTTATCTCGACTTCAGGAAAGCCAATTATGAATTGATCAATCATAAAATCTCAAATGTCGATTAAAAAAGCAATATTATCAAACAGATCATTGAATGATTGCTTAGATGCCTTTTATGAAGTGATAGAACGAATTGTACATCGAAATGTACCTACCTTCTCTAAAAATAAGAATTTTTCTACTTCATGTAGATCAATGACGTTCACGAGAAGCCACAATCCCATAATGCGAACATATTATATACATGAAGAACCGCTTGAATCTTCAAGTTCTGTTCGAGACATGGGAGTCATCTTCGATCCCAAACTAATTTTTGATCTCCATGTCGAATCTGTTGTTAATTTGTCCTCCAGAATGTTGGGGTATAAAACTAGGAAATGTAGTGCATTCGTAACTGTCACACCAATTAAGGTCCTTGTGCTGAGCAGACTAAACTTTGCAAGTCTCGTGTGGAATCCTAGGCAAAAAAATATCATCAATCGCCTTGAGAGTATTCAAAACAGATTTATAAGATTTCTTGCTTTCAAAACGAAATTTGTCATACCTGATGGAGACTATGTTTTGGCGCGCGAGCATTTCGGAATGCTATCATTGTCGAGCATACGTATGGTCTCCGAGGCACTGTTTGCATTTAAGATCTTGAACAATAAACTTCAGAGCCCAGATATTCTTGGTGGCTTGTGCTTCAATGTTCCCCAGAGGTCTCTCAGAGCCTGTGAGCTTTTTATGGTACACATACACGGCTCATCACTCGCCTCTATGTCGGATATCTCGGACCAGCAACATGTTTAGTGGTCAAGTTGATTATTTTTGTATGTCTCTGGAACAGTTCTGAAAGATTTTAAAAAAGAATTGTACGTAGTTGCCATTTTTGGGGCATTCTGGGTTTCTCGCTTTTTTTCTCTTTTTTCTTTTTGTTTTTTTTTTCTTCGTTGATTTTTGTCAGTTGTACTCATGATCATTAGTTAAGTTAGTAATCTTGTATCGAATTGATCTATGTACTTATAATCTCTGTAATTTTGTTCGTTCTATCTGAGGATACATTAGTGGGTTTTTGTACCTGTTTGTATCCCCTTGTGGATAAATAAATAAATAAATAAATAAATAAAAATAAATAAACTAAATATAAAATACTGAATTCTTTTAATGCAGAATTATCAATACAGAAACTGTACTGTCGCTGTATATCGAAAACTGCATTAAAAATGCAGTTTTATCAATACCGAAAATGTACACTAACTGTATATAAAATACTGCATTTTTTAATGCAGAATTATCAATACAGAAACTGTGCAGTCACTGTATATCGAAAACTGCATTTTTAAAATGCAGTTTCATCAATAAAGAAAATGTACAATAACTAAATATAAAATACTGCATTTTTTCAATGCAGAATTATCAATACAGAAAATGTACAGAAACTGTATACAAAATAGTGCATTTCTTCAATGCAGAATTATCAACACAGAAAATGTGCAGTAACTGTTCATAAAATACTGCATTTTTTTCAATGCAGAATTATCAATACAGAAACTGTGCACTCACTGTATATCGAAAACTGCATTTAAAATGCAGTTTCATCAATACAGAAAATGTACATTAACTGTATATAATAATAATTCTGCATTAAAAAAATGCAGTATTTTATATTCAGTTAATGTACATTTTCTGTATTGATGAAATTGCATTTTAAATGCAGTGCAGACTGCACAGTTTCTGTATCGATAATTATCGATACACAGTGCAGTCACTGTATATCGAAAACAGCATTTTTAAAATGCAGTTTCATCAATACAGAAAATGTACAGTAACTGTATATAAAAAACTGCATTTTTTTAATACAGAATTATTTCATTTCCTTTTGTGTTTATATTTAATATGTAGCATAAAGTGATTGGAAATAAAGACTATTATGACTTTAGCCTTGCGGCTTTTACACTCCTCTCCAGAGGAAAATTATCCCAGATATCTCAGATATCAAAAGGCTCTGTTGGAGCCTTTCCAGGTTTTCGGGCTCGTGTTGGTGGTCGGGTCCGGGTCTCTCCTTGGCCCCTGCTGTGGGTTGGATTCCTGCTCCACCCGCACTTCCTGTCGGAGCAGACGGTGTACCTCTACATTCCTCATGTACTTGCGTACATTTCTCGCCGTTCCGAGCCGTACCGCCTTCTGCATGACTCTATAGATATTTTCCAACTGAAGTTTCCTCAAGTTCTCTAGTAGTTTCTTCTTACTATTATTATTATCAATACAGAAACTGTACAGTAACTTTATATCGAATACTGCAATTTGGAAATGCAGAATTATCAATACAGAAACTGTGCAATCTCTGTGCTGCATTTTGGTGGCAACGGGTATTCTGAAAACTTTACATTGTCGCTTTCACCTCTACTGCAACACTTGATTATACAACAAAAAGCAGGCATTTTCTCATTACCTGCGAAAGTAAAAAATCAAAAACTTCAACACACACCGGTTCAAAAATATGCTTTGTGTTCCCCACAGCAACGAACGGTCAGCTGATTTTGGAAAATCATCAGAGTCATAGACTAATTGAGCAGTTAGAAATTGCTCTTTTTTCGATTTCAAAATTCTTCCTTGACAATTTACGTAAACTAGACTAAAATACATTGTTTGAATTTCTCTCTCATAACCTGCTCAGGTGTATACTGCTTATTTATTCACATTTTCATTTTTGGTCCTACGACCAAAAACTCGCTGTCAATATAGACAAACTTAAAAAGTATCAGAACGTTAGAAAAATTGCTTTGTCGGATATCAACGTGATTCATTCATTAGCAAATCGAGTCAAGAACGATAAAAGTAAAAGATCTCTATTTAGAGTGCGGTGCTCAAAACTTGACCAGATTCGTGATGATTTTTTGAAAAATCATGGTAACATCGTTTCAATTCTCCTAACGGAAGCCGACGCTGCATGAGGGTTTTTTGAATGAGTTCTTTTTCATAAAAAGTGTTTACTCTGATCTATTCGATCTCATCTCTACTCTACTCATCTTTAGCGGCATAGACATTTAGGTCTAACGCACACGACCGATAGTCGGTGAACGACTTTTTCATATTGAATTTATCCCAGAAATCAATCAACTTCCTCCCAAAGTTTCTTCTTCAGTATTTTTTTCGAGTACTCTGCTGTTAAGGTATCATATAAATGTCTACTCTTCTGTACCTCACAGATTAATTTTTCAAAGTCTATATCCATTTTTGATTGTATACCTACTATTTAAAACGCTCGCGTATAGTAATTCACAACAGAATAGAGATCAAGAATCGACTAATCTGTCGTTCATGTGCTTGTGAAACAAGAGAAACCTATGTATATGCCCAATCGTGACGGGTGCAAAAATGCGCTTCGACTGTATTATAGGCCCGACTAAAAGTCGGTCATATGCGTTGGTGCATTAACATAGGTGTTCTGCATTTCAACCGACAAAATAGTCGCCCACCGATTGCAGGTCGTGTGCGTTAGGCCTATGACATAACGATGATGCTACTCAGTCTAGAATGAATGCGACAATTTATTCATTCAAATTAACCAACTCAAATATTCATCTATGCGATTTTGAATTAGTTAAATTTCATGGAGATTACAAATCATTTCCCAGTTTTATAGATTCATTTGATGCACTCGTCCATAATAATATGGCTCTCAGTGCAATCGGAAAATGTAATTATTTAATTAGCTCTTTGGATATTTCTCCATTGAATTTGGTGGGAACTTTTCCATTAACCTCTGATAATTATATTATTGCTCATGAAACTCTAGTTAAAAGATTTTCTAATATTCGTTTACGTGTACAAGCTCTTTGAAATGAAATGGATAGCGCACCTAAGGTTAATTCAGAAATGTTAAAAGTTTGAGAAAATTCATAGATACCTACATATTCAGAAAATATAGCTACTCTGAAACAAATGAATTTTTCAACCGAAAGTTGGGATTTTCTGCGTTTTATGATGCTTCTTAAACGTTTAGATACTCCAATAATAACCACATTTGAAATAGAACACGGTTCGGATATACCGACATTTGATGAATTAATGAAATTTTAAGATCGTCATTGCGCCACATTGGACACTCTTAGTTTTTCTCCAAGCTTCAATACAAACAAATAATTTTCCTACGATCCTTACCTATGAGAAATTTGAGAAATCTTACTCAATAATAATGCTAAGAATATCCTTACCACTGCTTTTCATACCAATTCCTCGCCTGTGAAGTGTTTATTCTGCAAAGAGAACCATACTATTTATCGATTTTTTTTTGCAAAACGCTGATAAATATAACTTTCGCAAATCGTCGTATCTTTGTTTCAATTGCTTGAATTCATTTCATGATGTTCGTTCGTGCCCGTCCACATATAAATGTAAAAAATGCTCATGAAAAAATCATCACACCCTACTCCATGTAGATAAATCTCCTCATGTTGAAACCACTGATAGTTCTTCTAAAGTCAACAATTCCAACAGTCAGCCCGACACATTGACAGTTGAACCCTCATTACCGGCCTTATCGGCAAGTACTTCGTGCCTCCTGGGTACACAGAACCAAGCCAAATCGAAATGTGTGCTTCTATGTACTACTTGGATAGGCATACTTGATTCCCGGGGTAGTTTTCAAAGATTTCGTTGTCTGTTAGATTCGGGAAGTACGACTTCCATTACAAGCAAAGCAGTCAATCGTTTGGGCTAAACAAGAAATAATTTTGCTGTTGAATCATGGTCTCACATAAATAATATTCCGTTGGTAAGCATGATTTTCACAAACCGGGTAACATCGTTGTTCTTATGGGCGCTGATCTATTCTCTAGAATCATTTTGTATGGAAAAATCAATGGCAATGATAATAAGCCTGACGCTTTAAATACAATATTTGCATATGTGTTAATGGGAAACGTTGAGGTTCCTACTCCTTCTATCTCCTCTTTTTTCACTCAAACATCAGACTCAAGCGGCCTCGAGGGAATATAACGTTCCTCTTGGAACATCGGAGAAGTTCCTTCGGTAACTATAGTATCGAATGAGGATTATATTTGCGAAACCATTTCAAAAGAAATCACTATCGGGATGATACAGGACGATATACTGTATCACTTTCCGGGAATGCGCGATTTGGCTCTCAATCAATTTCTATCGTTAGAAAGGCGATTGTTGAAGAATCCGAAACTTTACTCTCATTTCTCAACAATTTTGGATTTTATCGCCAAAACGAGACATAAATTAAATTCTAAGTAAATGCTTCCGTTGTTGGCAAATGAAACCAAAACCTTTTCAACCCCCTATGGGTGCATTACCCTCCTCTAGAATACTTCAAACAAAGCCTTTTATCAATGTTGGAGTTGACTTTGGCGATCCGTTTTTCCTCATGTTAAAAATTGAGCGAAGCCCCCCTCCGACCTCTCTCTAGTCTACGCTCCTGACCAGCTCCGGTGGCCACGTATGGTACCACGATTCTGCGGTGCGCTGGTTGAACGACGCAGCGGCCCCACTTTCAGTGTTTTTCAGGAGTGAAAAACCACACATTTACACATTTTTCTAAAGATTCTCTTTGTTAGCTCCGTTGAATTAACTTCGCGCTGCTATCATTGTGATTTGTAACACCTCAATTTAAGTTCACCTCTTTTAGTTTGTAGTGAACTGTTTTTTTTTTAATAATGACATAACGACTGCCCTCTAGTGGACTTTATCAAAGACCATCAGTAAGAAGGAATGTGAGAAAGAGTTTTCTGTACTAGCTGTTGAGTTGAAAGGGGAGATGGCGCAAGCGTTAAGAACCCTCTGGAAGACGCTCTTTTTCAAGTAGGTACTTGAGATCGAAAAGGCAAGAAATTCCTAATGAAGAAGGGATTCATTAAGCGTCTTTTCTTGAAACGAGTTAAACCGGTTTTTCCTGTTAGTTAGTTTTTTTTCTAGAGTGAATTTTTGAGTAAGACAAAGCTTGTTTTTTTCTTTATTTTGTTCAGTGAATCCCATACGTAAGTTACCACTCATTTCATTATTACCGTTTCTTATTTTATTAATTTGAAGGTTTTATTGCGAATATGCGGTTTTGGGTACTTGATGCATCATATTAGTTTCCATTGTTAAAGTATTTCGTTAATTACTGGAGGGCCAATTCCGTCCGTCTCTATTTTATGTGCTTCACACACAATAAAACTCATTTTCTTTATTGTAGATAATAACGTACTTTCTGAGTTTTTCTTTCTTTGAACACGTCATAGGGACGCCAGACGCCATTTTGGACGCTACCCCTTTTTGCTTCCAATTCTATTCCATTTATGATTTGAGGGCTAGTTATTTTAAATAGACTTGTTTAATGGTGGATGCGCTTGTGTTATGTAATGTTCATAGTATTAATTTCTTAATTTCTACATATTTTTTTGTACTTATCTTATGAATACGTGTAAATGTCACTGAAGCGTCCCCAAGCCAAGCCAATGATTCGATTACTTAGGTACGACCAACAGGGTAAATACTGTAATTGCATTAAGGACCCTTAATTATCATTTTTCCTTTTCTTTTATTATTATTATTTTTCTCTTCACTGGTGGAGTTGGTCAATACAGGACATATTTGAACGTGATAGCCAGGAGCGGAAACAATTCATATTTGTGTTACGGGACAAACATACAACTTTTGTGGATTTTGCCCTTCCTAGTATCCTGCAGGCCGGGTACCCTTGTACCTGCGTCGATTTCTGAGGCCGGATGCCCTTGCAGCTGCGTCTCTCTCCCCTGAGGCCGGGTACCGTTGTAACTGCGTCTCTAACCCTTTAGGCCGGGTACCCTTGTACCTGCGTCGATTTCTGAGGCCGGATGCCCTTGCAGCTGCGTCTCTCTCCCCTGAGGCCGGGTACCATTGTAACTGCGTCTCCAACCCTTTTGGCTGGATGCCATTGCATCTGAGTCTAATCCTTCCAACAACCCCCTGACTGAACCCTACCCAATTCAGAACTGTTGTATGCTGAACGTAACTCATCTCACTGAAGTATCGGTTAAGAGTCATCATTAAGGAGCTGATAGCTGTAGATGTAACTGATTCCACAAAGTGTGCATTTCACATGAGATTTTCTCTCGCCAGTTGAACCTGTTGCCGTAGCTACGTAAAATCATACCTGTATAGTAGATTATGTAGTTGTTGCTGTTCTAAGGGGAGGTTTTCTCGCAGCTCTTTTTCCTCCTCTCTGCTGCGCCCTAGAGCTATGACATTGGAAATCGTCTCCAATGAAACCCGAAATAAACGTTTCTTATTTGGGTTTAAATGTGTTGTTTTCTTTCGAATCTCCCAACCTCCCGTCAATTTTTCTATTAGTAATCAGGGTAAGTACTTTGGGTTGCCTACGTAATGTGGAGTCCTACCACAACCTGACGATCACGATCTTTGGCCATAGAGTAGTAAGGTGTCTTTTAAGTGCTGTCATTCGTAAGTATCTTCGAAGTAAAAAGAATTCTACAAGCATCACTGACCAGCGCAAGGTAATTTAAGGACAGGACAGTACATAGTGGTGCCGTGACCAGGATCCTTGTAATGAAAGTAGAAACTGGAGGTTGAGAGACTCAATAGATATTTTAATTGTTGGTTCTTTTTTTTTCTTGCATTCTCAACATTTCGAACTTTGTTTAAATTATTTAACTGCCGTTAACCCCTTTATTGTACAGATTCATTCGCAAGATGGAAGATGCTAACTTAGACCAGAGTGGGCTAGCGACTAGGGGCGAAGTGAGAGCCATTGTGGAGGAAGTCCAGCGACAACGTGAACTTCAGAACCAGCACACCCAGGTTCTTCAATCTCTAGCTGGCGAGCTGCGAACGATCCGAGAACTTTTGATGCCTACAGCTTCAGACACTTCGGAATCTCCTTCGCCTGTCTTGGACAGAGCTGTGGGTGCACCACCCATTCTGAGGACCTACCCTACGGAATCACGATCGACTTGTGGTCGTGACAACCCTGGTGCTGTCCCTCAACCCCTGGGACCATCCTTGAATGCGTGACAGAGTGGCAGGGAGTGACGCTGTCTTTAATAGCGATGTGCAGCGCTTCCAATTCTGAGGCTCCTACTTATCGGAATGCTGTGCGAGATCATCCAACGAGGTTCTCTAAGGCGTCAGAGGATCACTTCAGCTTGACTCATACTCCGAAGTCGGACCATCTAAACCTTGCCAAATCCAGGTTACGCGGTTCTGCAAAAGACTGGCTGGAATTCCAGTCCGATGGTTGGTCCACCGATGACGATTTCGAAGGGGAGTTCTTAGCTGCTTTCTGGTCTGTGGATCAACAACATGAAGAACGACGGCGCCTAGGCATGAGGGAGTACCAAGCTACACAGGACGGAGACATGGCGACCCACTTTCTCCGCCAAGTCAATCGTTATCGATTGTTCTCGCCACCTTTGTCACAGGGCACGATGCTGCGAGAAATAATGCAACAGTACGATGCATCTGTTCAGTCACTGTGGGTCTCATTGGACAACCCAACGCTGGCTAACACTATAGCATTTTTGGAAAGGCAGGACAACATCATAAAGTAAAAGAGATAAAAACTAACCAATATAACCCCTTTCATCATCCCTGTCGAATGAATGTTTTTGCTTGTTCTACAGACTTATGGTCATTTGATATCTAACATTAACAATCTGTATATTAACCCAGCACGATAACTATTTCGAAGCTTATGCAATGTAGGGGCGTAGTTATATTAGATTTACAAATATTGCGTTGCTAGCAACAAACATTGAGTAGGATAGTGAATATCTATGATAGAGTAGACAGTAGATCAGTAGGAGAGCCTTTTTCTATGCCTTTCTCAATATGAAAGCTTACTATAAACTAGGAAAGGCAGAATAACCAAGTCTTGAGGCACAGCACTTTCGAGCAAGGGACCTAACCTAACCTAACCTAACCTAACCTGTTGGACTTCCCGAATCAATTCATAGGGTGGATTACGTACCCAATGAGAGCAACAGTGTCGCAGTCGCTCTTCGTAGATGCCATGGTGATTTAGGTTCAAACTATACCAAGGGAGTATGAGCTGGTCGCCTACCTTATTGCGGCTAAACTAAACTCTTTCAACAATAGCTCACCCATGATTCTGAGTGTTGCCGAATTTAATTTTTTTTTCTCTCCCTTAGAGAACCCTGAAGACATCTGTGACACTTAATGATGTCGTTATCCATTCGCTGAACAGTAGGGATGCTGCCATTTCTGGAACGCCAGAAATGTGGAACCAACTCTTTTCGTCCAGACCCAACAGAAGTACCTTAACTGTGGCAGATGAACCTACTTCGATATTCGTAAGCCGTCAACATCCAGGATGGCCAAGGAGTATGCAGTCATGGTGTGGCCAGCGACAAATGCTACCACTGACCGGAGAATTGGGGATACTGATCCAGATAAGGTATAGATGTTGAAGCTCCAACTCTTCTCGCATGGTGCTCCTCGAGTCGAACCTTCAAAGGGGCGACTGTAGTGAACTGTTTTTTTTTTAATAATGACATAACGACTGCCCTCTAGTGGACTTTATCAAAGACCATCAGTAAGAAGGAATGTGAGAAAGAGTTTTCTGTACTAACTGTTGAGTTGAAAGGGGAGATGGCGCAAGCGTTAAGAACCCTCTGGAAGACGCTCTTTTTCAAGTAGGTACTTGAGATCGAAAAGGCAAGAAATTCCTAATGAAGAAGGGATTCATTAAGCGTCTTTTCTTGAAACGAGTTAAACCGGTTTTTCCTGTTAGTTAGTTTTTTTTCTAGAGTGAATTTTTGAGTAAGACAAAGCTTGTTTTTTTCTTTATTTTGTTCAGTGAATCCCATACGTAAGTTACCACTCATTTCATTATTACCGTTTCTTATTTTATTAATTTGAAGGTTTTATTGCGAATATGCGGTTTTGGGTACTTGATGCATCATATTAGTTTCCATTGTTAAAGTATTTCGTTAATTACTGGAGGGCCAATTCCGTCCGTCTCTATTTTATGTGCTTCACACACAATAAAACTCATTTTCTTTATTGTAGATAATAACGTACTTTCTGAGTTTTTCTTTCTTTGAACACGTCATAGGGACGCCAGACGCCATTTTGGACGCTACCCCTTTTTGCTTCCAATTCTATTCCATTTATGATTTGAGGGCTAGTTATTTTAAATAGACTTGTTTAATGGTGGATGCGCTTGTGTTATGTAATGTTCATAGTATTAATTTCTTAATTTCTACATATTTTTTTGTACTTATCTTATGAATACGTGTAAATGTCACTGAAGCGTCCCCAAGCCAAGCCAATGATTCGATTACTTAGGTACGACCAACAGGGTAAATACTGTAATTGCATTAAGGACCCTTAATTATCATTTTTCCTTTTCTTTTATTATTATTATTTTTCTCTTCACTGGTGGAGTTGGTCAATACAGGACATATTTGAACGTGATAGCCAGGAGCGGAAACAATTCATATTTGTGTTACGGGACAAACATACAACTTTTGTGGATTTTGCCCTTCCTAGTATCCTGCAGGCCGGGTACCCTTGTACCTGCGTCGATTTCTGAGGCCGGATGCCCTTGCAGCTGCGTCTCTCTCCCCTGAGGCCGGGTACCGTTGTAACTGCGTCTCTAACCCTTTAGGCCGGGTACCCTTGTACCTGCGTCGATTTCTGAGGCCGGATGCCCTTGCAGCTGCGTCTCTCTCCCCTGAGGCCGGGTACCATTGTAACTGCGTCTCCAACCCTTTTGGCTGGATGCCATTGCATCTGAGTCTAATCCTTCCAACAACCCCCTGACTGAACCCTACCCAATTCAGAACTGTTGTATGCTGAACGTAACTCATCTCACTGAAGTATCGGTTAAGAGTCATCATTAAGGAGCTGATAGCTGTAGATGTAACTGATTCCACAAAGTGTGCATTTCACATGAGATTTTCTCTCGCCAGTTGAACCTGTTGCCGTAGCTACGTAAAATCATACCTGTATAGTAGATTATGTAGTTGTTGCTGTTCTAAGGGGAGGTTTTCTCGCAGCTCTTTTTCCTCCTCTCTGCTGCGCCCTAGAGCTATGACATTGGAAATCGTCTCCAATGAAACCCGAAATAAACGTTTCTTATTTGGGTTTAAATGTGTTGTTTTCTTTCGAATCTCCCAACCTCCCGTCAATTTTTCTATTAGTAATCAGGGTAAGTACTTTGGGTTGCCTACGTAATGTGGAGTCCTACCACAACCTGACGATCACGATCTTTGGCCATAGAGTAGTAAGGTGTCTTTTAAGTGCTGTCATTCGTAAGTATCTTCGAAGTAAAAAGAATTCTACAAGCATCACTGACCAGCGCAAGGTAATTTAAGGCCAGGACAGTACAAGTTGTTCTCAATTTTTAAGTCTTCTCGCACAATCCTGGTGCTAAATTGTTCATCTCATAAGGTAACGTACTCTCAGACTGCTCAAAATTATTAATTACTCCATTTTCATCATAATTTCACTCTGCTGAAATAAGTCCACGTGCAAGAGATTGTAGAATCTTGAAATAGATTCATAATCCTTGCTAGCACCGCTCACCTGAAACGTCTACTCAACTCAACTCGAACCATTGTCGTCTCAGACCTATATATTTTATTATATTTCATAATTTATATAGATTTTCAGACTTCTCTAGATCTTCTCACATGAAAATGGGTATGTAGCACCAGGATTGAAACTTCTCAAGTCCATCTCAATAAAAATGATTACTGATTCATTGTCTGCTCATAATATTCCTTATTATTAAGGACCCTGGATGTAGCTGTTTTCTTCAGAACAGGATATGAACACCTCAAGTTTCGTTAAGCGATCAGTGATAATGCTCGATACACCTCGACCTAGGCTCCACCCTGGAAAGTCTGCTCGAACACTCATGTCTACTCACTTGGTATGGTCTACTCTTTATAATATGTACTCTCATTGTTTCTCTTCTATATTCATTCATCGAACTCAACATGCATGTTAGTTTTCTCAGCCTTCAGCACATCTCAAAATCTACGATTAGAGATTTATTCAACTCAGTACTCTCATGACTTCTCTTAATTTATCAATTGTTTCTTCTATTTTTCTGATGAACGTTCTAATCGTGCTTACTTGTAAGCAGTTCGTCTCTGTAAATGCTGAATTCATTGATAAATTTTTGCACTCTTCAAGATCATCTCAATGTATATGAATTATACTATGTTCTTCTCATATTAATTATGATTGTCCTTTTCATTTAATTAATTATTATTGAACTTCTCATTTAATTAGAATTTATTGCCCTTTTCATATTAGTTTTAATATTCTAGTGCTTCTCAAATTCATTAATTCTGTGCTTCTCATTTAACTTGTGCTACTCTTGTTCTGCTCATACTTACATTAACATTATTGATCAACTCAAATTTAATGTATCGATTTCTCGTTGATGATCAGACTTAGACATTGCAGTTTCACCTCGGGCCTATTTCTCTGTACTCTCGCGTCTTCTCTTTAAAATTCAGTATTCTAACCTTCGCGTTTTCTGATAGAAAAAGGAGGCTCTCGCAATCAATTTTCAATTGATTGCCCTATCACTGTGTAACCGTTGTGTTGATATTGAATTTATTGAACTCCTCAACGTCTAAGTCTGACATCAAGTGACTTCTCATTTGAACTGCTCTGGACCATCTCTTGTTTTTAATTGGATATTGTCTCTCTGAGTTTATAGATGTGGTTAATATTAGTTGCTTTTTACTGTATTAGCTTCATGCAGGTGACATTGTAACGATACTTGATTGTTTTTAATAAAAATCAAGCCTCGTTTTAGATATCCGTTTCCCTGTATTTTCCAGTTGAAACAATGCAACACCGTCTGATGGAGATTTCAGTTTCAATATAGTTATTCCGTTTCATTGTGGAAATATTTTTCAGAATCCTGATTAATAAATTCAAATTCCGTATAATTGAAATTTCCATCCTTAATCCGCCGTAAGAATCCAAAATAAAGAAAAAGTGTCTTTCTGCATTCGGCGTTGTTTTTCCGTCCACAAAAACACACCGAATTCAGTATAAAACAACGTGGATTGCAGATAACGACAGTTTCTTTTACCGATAAAGAGATAACCGCCACCGAGAATATTTCTTCTGGGGAGAATATTCGAGAATTCCGAATTTTGAGTGCAATTTTGATCACGTGACCGTCCACATGTTGGAGAGTTAATAAATAGGACCGCACCACCAGACGAGAATTAATTCATTATTATTCATTCGGTAGTCATTCGTTATTAATTCATTATTATTCATTCGGTAGTCATTCTGCGATTCTGTTTTCAGTCTTGATTCGGTAGTGATTCTTTTCTTGATTTCTTCGTGATTCTTTAATTCATTTCCGCTTTAATTAAGTCTGTCTTCGTATTAAAGTTTTCCTTTGCTTTTCTTTATTTTTTTCTGCTAAGTGGTGGTGTGACCGTACCGGAACAAACTGTAAGTCTCTCCTTGATACCGCATACTTCGTGATTCAAAGTTGCATTCTTTTATTTGTTAAATTGTGTTAATCCTTGTTGTTAATCCTCCTGTTTAACGCAGACTTCTGTCGCCTGGTTCTCTGGTGAACCAAGACCAGTCGACGGAAATCTCGAAGTTTTTCTACTGGTAATGCTTGGCGTGTGACACCCAAGGTTGCCACAGAAAGACCACAGTAACCTATCCCGTCCTACCCCATTTGTGTTCCGTTTAGACTTCCCGTTTAACGCAGACTTCTGTCGCCTGGCTATCTGGTGACGGAAACCAATCGGCAGAGGTCTCGAAGTTTTTCTACTGGTAATGCTTGGCGTGTGACACCCAAGGTTGCCACAGAAAGACCGCAGTAACTTATACCGTACTACCCCTGTTGTGTTCCGTGTAGATTTCCCGTTTACCGCAGACTTCTCTCGCCTGGCTATCTGGTGACAGAAACCAATCGGCAGAAGTCTCGAAGTTTTTCTACTGGTAATGCTTGGCGTGTACACCCAAGGTTGCCACGGAGAGACCACGATAAACTACCCGGTTATCCTGTAAATTGTTGCATTGTGTTTCACCTGTATCAGCCCCGTCCCGTTTATTAAATAGTTTCAAATTCTGATTGGCCTGTACACTGAAAATCACTGGAAGTGCTCGGGATCAAACCCATTGCTAAATTAACCGATTACAGAGACTTGGATCTTTCTGAGACACCCGGTTGCTGTAAATTTTGTGTAAACCCCGTACATCCGTTATTGTCTCAGAAGGAATCAAAGTGACTGCTATGAATTGTTTGCTTTCTTTGATACCTGATAGTTTGACTGAATATAGTTGATTAGAATATTCTTTGATTCATTGATTTCACTTTCTGATCACCGTGACAAGTTATTACATTTCTGTTTTCCTTATTTTTGAACTTGGTCATCAGCTGAATATATTTCTTGACTTGGAAATAACTGTATAGTTCACTGTAATTTAGATTGTTGTAATAAATTCGGTTTTAAAGTACTTGTTATCGCTACCACCTTAGATAAACCCAACTCTGTCTCCGACTAGTAGGTACCTGGGTGAGTTTGCTATTTCTCCCTATTAAAAGAATAGCTGGCGCTCGAGATTAAACCCTTTTCCCGACCAAACCCGTTACAAAATTGACGCCCGAGCGTTGGGACTCTTAAAACCGGGTTCAGTTTTGGAATAACTTCTTTTTTTATCTAACCGAGGAGAATAGTTTTGAACGGTGAACCATACAAACCAATTTATTCAGCTGTTGACTTGCAAGAAATATTTTATCTGGCTTATATTTCTGAAATATAATTTATTTAGATCGGTTGAGTGAGCGATTTGCTGATTGCGTTGAGTTAACCTATCTTGAGTTATAATAGAACATCACTGGTAACCTTAAACAGAACCGAACAGTTAACCAGCTATTTCTGATAACCGCACAATATGGAAATTGACTTATGATTTTCACCGCTTATGATTTTCACACGCTTATGATTTTCACTTGAATAATAAAACTGACTGTGTTTTCTTTTCCTTTTCCCATTTGATTTATTTGCTGGTTGACAAGTGTTCATTATAACTCTGATAGTTTATTGTGATTATACCCGCATTGGACTTGTTGTTTCTCTGATTACTTTATTTTATTTGAAACCGTTGATACACTGTTGGTGAATTATTCCCTTTGAATTAGGTGAGCTTGAACCGAAAAAACTTCAGAAAGGTAAAACTGTAAGTGAACTTGAACCGAAATAATTTTCTTGGCTGTTAAAACCGATAGTGGACTTGGTCTGAAATATTTTGTTGACAGGTAACCTATTTCTTCGAACAAGTGTTAGGTTAACAGTGAGCTGTCAAGTGACCGATAAATAGTGAGTGATAGAATAATAGGTGCTTCCTCGATTGGACATTGATTATTGATCCGGGTTTCAGTGAATTTTGTTGAGTTAATTATTCATTCGGGCCTCAGTGAATTTTATTGAGTTAATTATCCATCCCGACTTTAGTATTCATCCGGACTTCAGTGAATTTTATTGAGTTAAGTATTCATCCGGGTCTCAGTGAATTTTATTGAATTAATTATCCATCCGGACTTCAGTAAATTTTTGAATTGATTATTCATCCGGACTTCAGTGAATTTTATCGAGTTAATTGTTCATCCAGGCCTTGGTGAATTTTGTTGAATTAATTATCCATCCGGACTTTAGTATATTTTTTTTTGAATTGATTATTCATCCGAGCTTCAGTGAATTTTATTGAGTTAGTTGTTCATCCGGGCTTTAGTGACAGTGATATTTAATCGGACTTAGTGATTCTGAAACATTATAACCAGTGTTGAATTATTCCGTGTGTTAGCTTTGAACTTAGACTTTACATTATTTCATACCGGACATTGAACTTATTGAGAGTGTGTTACTGGATCGTGAGTCGGGTGGCAAGATAGTTGAACTATATGTCATTGAACATGGATGTGAACAGGCTGCTCAGTGATGAATTGACTTATGAACTAGAACTGAGAGGACAGTCAATACCAAGCACTGTGATGACAAAGCGGAGTCTACTACGACAAGTGTTACAGTCAGACATACCGCTACAGCCTTGCACATCAATGAACCCCACACTGGATATCGACATTTGCCAAAATAAACTCACCGATCTAGTGGAAGCACTTCAGAATTTCAATCACGCTAATGCGACTAACGAATTTTCGCGAATATTCACAAGATTAACACACATTCAGGGAAGACTGAACTTTATTGTCACTTCCGATGAAGCACAGTTACAACTGATCGAACAACTGAAGGCGACTACAACTAAGGCCTTGGAGACGCTGGAGCAACTGAGTAGTAGCAACACCCGTGGACAGCCATCCAGTCAGCAGGAACGGTCCCTCTTGGATGTGGAGGTTCCCAGTTCACCTGGGATGTCCCTGATCCAACCGGAAAGAGCTGAAACATCCCTGATTGATCTTGGAGATGGGGTCAATCTTCTGACAGCTGCTGATGTCTCACATACTGGTACACCTGTAAGGAATAAAACATTAGAACATGTCATGAACGAGACAAGGCGGACATGTACAGCATTACTGCGGCAGATACCGGCATTACCTGTCACCCAGTCACAGGACTGTGGGACAGCATCACCTGAAGATCGGACACCGAGAAGATGGATTAATTCTACCCGCAGAGTGTCTTTTCCACACTTACCTACATCTTGTGTGAACTCTGGCAGGACCATGACCAGAGAGAGAGTACCATTAGAGCCGGAACCTCGACCGTCACCGGTGCCAACCATTCCTGTCCACAAATGGAATATTTCATTTGGTGGCACAGGTAGTGTGAGCGGCTTCATCGAGGAGGTGGAGAGATTGGCCGAGTCTCGTAAGGTATCCCTAGAACAAGTGTTCGAGTCAGTTTATGAACTACTGCGGAAGGATGCCAGGGATTGGTTCATCCCCAGGAGAGGTACATTCAGGAACTGGCAGGATTTCAAGGAGCAACTTAAGGAAGCATTTTTACCGGTGAACTATGAGGAGAACCTGTTGGAGGAAATAAAAAGGAGAACGCAGGGTCCTGATGAAAAGCTGCTGATGTACGTCACTCGAATGCAGAATTTGTTCCAGAAACTAACATACAGTAGGCCAACCGAACCGGAACAAATCCGAATCATCAGGCAGAGGCTGTTACCGACCCTACAACAGGCCTTAGCATTCCAGGAGACTAACACCTATGATGAGCTCCTGCGAAAAGGAAAGGTTTTCGAGTTAGTACAGTGGCAGATGAGCCAGTACACCAGGCCACCCTCTAAACCGGGTCTTCTTGACGAGCCCCACCTGACGTATCGTCCGTCCCAACAAAACCGGCAACAGGCCAGTTTCTCCTTGGACACCGAAAACATATCAGGAAACTCAGAACCACCAGTACCAGTAGGTCACAACAGACCACAAACACCGCCGTCACCGCTTAGAAACACCCAGCCAAGACCGGATCGACCAACGGCACGAGTCGACAAGCAAAATACAGGTTCACCTAACCGAACCACATCACCTATACCAACACGACGATCAAACCAACAAGGAGACCGACAGGAAACACAGGGAAACCGGACTGATCCACCGACGAGGAAAGTGTCTTTCCAAACACAGTGCTTCCGATGTGGTGAATACGGCCACATGCGACGGGAATGCCGAGGACGACCGAGGTTATTCTGTTCTCGTTGCCAGAGGAAAAACATTCGCTCAAGCGATTGTCCGTGCAGCCCGGAAAACTAAAGGGAGGTATGGAGAAGGGGTCGACCATATCTCCGGGGACGCTGACTCCTATGGCATCGACCGTGTGTAACGACAACCGTCCGCTGGTGGAAGTAAAAGTAGCCGGGAAGCGCTACAATGCACTAATTGACACCGCAGCCACCAGGAGTTTCATCAGTCAGAAAGTGGCAGAACAGTGTGAACGCAAAGGAATCACGGGAGAACCCGTTGAGGATGGCTTTGTGGTAGTTGCCAATGGTCAGTATACCGCGACGCCGAAACTTTATACTACCGCCATACACATCGCTGACTATTCTTTGACCGACATAAAATTTTTGTTGGTGTCTGATTTACCGGTAGACCTCATACTAGGAATGGACGTACTGGGAGTGTACAATTTTTCCCTTAACCTTAGCACCGCCGAGTGCTATCTGGAAGGCCGACTAATCTCCAAACCAACACCTAAAGTGGGAAAAACTGTGGAGGTACACGCCACTGGCGAACACTTGCTGGAACTGACCAAGGCACAGAAAAAGAAGTTGGACGCTTTTCTCGCCAGAGAAATGAAGGAGTTCGAGAAGTTGTCCGGCACCACGAAACTGATAGAACACAAAATCAAACTCAAACCTGGGACAGAACCGATTAAACAGCGATACCGGCCACAGAATCCGAAGATGCAGGAAATCTTCAACCAGGAAGTAGATCGAATGCTGGCTGAGGGAGTTATTGAGCCTTCTAAGTCGCCGTGGAGTTCACCTGTTGTGTTAGTCAAAAAGAAGGACGGTAAATACCGGTTTTGTATCGATTTTCGAGCAGTCAACGAAGTGTCCGTTAAAGATGCGTATCCGTTGCCGTATATTTCGGGAATCTTGGACAAATTACGCAGAGCCAAATACATTTCGACGATTGACTTGAAACAGGGATACTGGCAAATACCGTTAGAAAAGGATAGCCGGCCTATTACAGCATTCACGGTCCCGGGGAGAGGACTATTTCAGTTCACCGTCATGCCATTCGGCTTACACGCAAGCCCAGCCACGTTCCAGAGATTCCTGGATACCGTAATAGGTCCCGAAATGGAGCCCAAAGCGTTTGCCTATCTAGACGATATAGTCGTTCTAGGGGAAACCTTTGAAGAACACATGGAGAACTTAAGGGAAGTATTCAGACGACTAAGGGAAGCCAACTTACGTCTCAATCCCGACAAATGTGAGTTTGTCCGGAAGTCTCTGAAGTACCTGGGACATGTCGTCACTTCCGAAGGCATCTGTACGGATCCGGATAAAGTGGCATCCATAGTGTCATTTCCTGCTCCCAAGACCGTCCGAGAGTTACGCCGATTCCTGGGTGTTGCGAGCTGGTACCGTCGATTCATCGAGAATTTCTCCAATGTAGTTTCTCCGCTAACCCTGCTACTCAAGAAGAAACAGCGGTGGAAATGGGGAGAAGACCAGCAGAAGGCTTTCGATATCCTGAAACACAAGTTGACTGAGTCACCGATATTGGCTTGTCCGGATTTCACCAAACCGTTTGTAGTACAAACAGACGCCAGTGATACAGGCCTAGGTGGAGCTCTAACACAAGTGATAGATGGAGAAGAAAGGGTAATTGCCTATGTTAGTCGCACATTAAACCCAGCCGAGAAAAACTATTCAGTATCCGAGAAAGAATGCCTCGCCATCGTATTTTCCATAGAGAAACTACGTCCGTACCTAGAGGGATTCCATTTCACGGTCATTTCCGATCATATGAGTTTAAAATGGTTAAATTCTATAAAATCACCGTCGGGAAGAATTGCTCGATGGTCCGTTTTTCTTCAACAGTTTGATTTTGAAGTACAGTACCGTAAGGGATCCCTGAATAAACTTGCTGACAGTCTGTCCCGGAATCCCTTACCGTCCGTAGGTTCCGTATACCTGGCCAAAGTGGAAATTCACTGCCGATGGTACAACAGGAAACTACAGGAGGTTCAGAAGGACCCAGGAAATTTCCCAGATTGTGCCATAATCGATGGGAAACTGTTCCGACATTTTTGGGATGCATCAGACTTCACGGAAATTGGAACTGGACAACCCTGGAAATTATGCGTACCCACCGAACAGCGTTCCGAAGTACTGAAGGAGAATCATGATTCGGAACTAGCCGGACATATGGGGATCGCCAAGACAAGTTCCAGGATTGCCCGGAATTACTACTGGCCTGGTATGTTCCGAGACATTGCGAAATATGTTAGAAACTGCACTTCGTGCCAACGCTACAAAGTTTCGCAACAGAAAACTGCTGGGAAGATGCAACCACACAGGATGGCAGATGCACCATTCAGGGAAGTATCTACAGATATCGTCGGACCGTTACCCCGAAGTAAAAAAGGTAATTCTTACATTGTGGTCATGCAAGATCGCTTCACGAAGTGGATCGAGTGCCGCCCGTTGCGAAAAGCTACAGCCAAAACCGTTTATTCTGCGTTATACGAACAAATCATCCTTAAATATGGATGTCCGGCCGTTGTTATCTCCGATAATGGAGTACAGTACGATAGTAAGTTATTTAAAAACAGCCTTCAGGAACTGAATATAGCTCACAGATTTACCCCACCGTACACGCCACAGTGTAATCCGGTAGAAAGAGCGAATCGAACACTAAAAACTATGATTGCACAATTTTGCGAATCCGATCAGAGAAACTGGGATGAAAAGTTAGGGGAATTAGTTTTTGCTATTAACACCGCTAAACAAGAGTCTACCGGGTTTACTCCGGCTTTTCTGAATTTTGGTAGGGAACTAAATGTCCCTAGGGCGATTTATTCGACACACCCCCAAAATGAGGAAAACAGTAACCCAACCGAAGTAAATAGAGACATGACTCACCGTACAGAACAAATCCGGCACCTACAGGAAGCACATGAGTTTGTGCAAGCTCGCTTGTACAGGGCTTTTGAACAGCAGGCTCATCATTACAACCTACGCCGTAGAGAAGTTCGCTTCCATGTAGGTGACAAAGTTCTCCGTCGCACAAATCCGTTATCATCCGCTGTCGACAGTTTCGCAGCTAAACTGGCTGCAAAGTTCGCCGGACCGTATACCGTTATTAAGGTAGTCTCTCCTGTAGTGTATGATCTGAAAGATGAACAGGGTAAGAAGGTTACCAACATCCATATTAAAGATTTAAAACCATTTCACTCAGGATAGAGATATTTTTACTGTTCACCCGTTAATTGAACATGATCCCCAGTCATGTGAAATTTTGTTTTATTACCGTTCCGTTAACCATCACACCGGTGATTTGACAAACCCTTTGTCAATATCCTGACAGCAACCGTCACCGTATAAGATTTCATATCCTATTCGGTTCACCGAACAAATCAGAATCTACCATGTCATCTAATTAGAAACAGTTCTTTCTTTCTACATTTTGTTCAGTGGATTGAATGGATTCATGATACCGTTCAAGCTTTGCAATTACAATTGGAAAACATAAATTCATTTGGATATAGCCAATCCGTTCAGCAACACCGACATGTCAAAACGATATAAATTGTCATCTGTCTGTGTTTCTGAAAGGTACATCCTGTAGACAGAGCAAAGCACAGCTTGAAATCCGTTACATTAATTATTCTGTGAATTCACAAGGTTCCGAGACAAACCGTTGCTTTAAATATTGTATTCAGAATATTTAAGATGAATAACGTTTAACAAATACTAACCGTACTACCTTAAAAACTGGATAGATAGTCTGAATTGTATCTAGTTCTCTACTACTGTTCTCCTGTGTAACTTTTTCTATGAAATTGTAACACCGATACTGGTGAAAGTGCATATCCGTGATCTGTTCAATTAATTCAACCCAAGAAAACTGGAAAAAGCTCTGTATACTGTCAATGTTCTACTGTTAAAACATTACCTATGTGGCAATTAAGTCTGTTCTAGGATACCAATTACTCCAATAGGGTTTGAATGAAAGTTCAGCTGTTAACCTACCTAGCGGGGACTGTCGGATCAGAGAGCCTCCACCATTCCTCCGTCAGGGATTACGTCCCAACTCCGAACAATATTCTGGCACACAGTGAATGTCCACATCCACCTCCAGTGTGGTGAGAGGGTCCAATTCACCTCCAACAACGAGTGATTTCAAGCTTGGGTACATTTCCACCTACAACGAGAACACAAGTTAGTGAATGGTTCTTCCCACTTGAAGTACTAATCGAAAGGACTTTGGTTTGATGAAGGGGATATTCGAAACTCACCTGCCTGACCCATCTTCGTAGTCAAATGATGCACCGAACCAACATCCAAGAAGGAAACAGTGCCAACAAGTGGTCAACGTCAAAGATGCCTCATCAGCCCATTTCATCGTGAATGATAGTTCCCTAAGATCCAACCGTTAATAGGAAATGGAACAATCGATATGGAGTACTTACCGTTATATGTTGCCATCGATTTCATTTCCCAATTCTGGAGTAATTTCATTTCACTAAAAGCACGTTGTTTCTGACAGATACCACAGAACCAACGACAGTCATAGAGTGCCACGAAAAAGGTTATGTCAAACGTCTACCGACAATCGGATCAAAGATCACACGCACTTCGGTCCATAGCTAGGGACGACACCGATCACGGAGCGTAACGCAGAGCGCAGAGTATGGATCATGGATCGGAGAGAACCACTATACATGGAAGGAGCGCCTACCGGACGATTACTGAACTACACCTGTGAGCAGATCCGGATATCACTTCTATTGTACTGTTTAGATTAGGATGAGAACTCTGTGAGGGTGAGATAGCGAGCACTTAGCCGATTTGAATTTCCGATTAATTTTTTTTTTTTTTTTTTTTTGATGGGCCAGTTACCCCTTATTAAATTGAACTTGTGTCTTCAACGCAACTTCAATTTTTCGTGTATGTAACGATACTTGATTGTTTTTAATAAAAATCAAGCCTCGTTTTATATATCCGTTTCCCTGTATTTTCCAGTTGAAACAATGCAACACCGTCTGATGGAGATTTCAGTTTCAATATAGTTATTCCGTTTCATTGTGGAAATATTTTTCAGAATCCTGATTAATAAATTCAAATTCCGTATAATTGAAATTTCCATCCTTAATCCGCCGTAAGAATCCAAAATAAAGAAAAAGTGTCTTTCTGCATTCGGCGTTGTTTTTCCGTCCACAAAAACACACCGAATTCAGTATAAAACAACGTGGATTGCAGATAACGACAGTTTCTTTTACCGATAAAGAGATAACCGCCACCGAGAATATTTCTTCTGGGGAGAATATTCGAGAATTCCGAATTTTGAGTGCAATTTTGATCACGTGACCGTCCACATGTTGGAGAGTTAATAAATAGGACCGCACCACCAGACGAGAATTAATTCATTATTATTCATTCGGTAGTCATTCGTTATTAATTCATTATTATTCATTCGGTAGTCATTCTGCGATTCTGTTTTCAGTCTTGATTCGGTAGTGATTCTTTTCTTGATTTCTTCGTGATTCTTTAATTCATTTCCGCTTTAATTAAGTCTGTCTTCGTATTAAAGTTTTCCTTTGCTTTTCTTTATTTTTTTCTGCTAAATGGTGGTGTGACCGTACCGGAACAAACTGTAAGTCTCTCCTTGATACCGCATACTTCGTGATTCAAAGTTGCATTCTTTTATTTGTTAAATTGTGTTAATCCTTGTTGTTAATCCTCCTGTTTAACGCAGACTTCTGTCGCCTGGTTCTCTGGTGAACCAAGACCAGTCGACGGAAATCTCGAAGTTTTTCTACTGGTAATGCTTGGCGTGTGACACCCAAGGTTGCCACAGAAAGACCACAGTAACCTATCCCGTCCTACCCCATTTGTGTTCCGTTTAGACTTCCCGTTTAACGCAGACTTCTGTCGCCTGGCTATCTGGTGACGGAAACCAATCGGCAGAGGTCTCGAAGTTTTTCTACTGGTAATGCTTGGCGTGTGACACCCAAGGTTGCCACAGAAAGACCGCAGTAACTTATACCGTACTACCCCTGTTGTGTTCCGTGTAGATTTCCTGTTTACCGCAGACTTCTCTCGCCTGGCTATCTGGTGACAGAAACCAATCGGCAGAAGTCTCGAAGTTTTTCTACTGGTAATGCTTGGCGTGTACACCCAAGGTTGCCACGGAGAGACCACGATAAACTACCCCGTTATCCTGTAAATTGTTGCATTGTGTTTCACCTGTATCAGCCCCGTCCCGTTTATTAAATAGTTTCAAATTCTGATTGGCCTGTACACTGAAAATCACTGGAAGTGCTCGGGATCAAACCCATTGCTAAATTAACCGATTACAGAGACTTGGATCTTTCTGAGACACCCGGTTGCTGTAAATTTTGTGTAAACCCCGTACATCCGTTATTGTCTCAGAAGGAATCAAAGTGACTGGTATGAATTGTTTGCTTTCTTTGATACCTGATAGTTTGACTGAATATAGTTGATTAGAATATTCTTTGATTCATTGATTTCACTTTCTGATCACCGTGACAAGTTATTACATTTCTGTTTTCCTTATTTTTGAACTTGGTCATCAGCTGAATATATTTCTTGACTTGAAAATAACTGTATAGTTCACTGTTATTTAGATTGTTGTAATAAATTCGGTTTTAAAGTACTTGTTATCGCTACCACCTTAGATAAACCCAACTCTGTCTCCGACTAGCAGGTACCTGGGTGGGTTTGCTATTTCTCCCTATTGAAAGAATAGCTGGCGCTCGAGATTAATCCTTTTTTTCCGAACCAAACCCGTTACAACATATTCATTTTATGGTTGTGAATGATACTTAATAAATGTTTTTATACCATCTCCAACTCAATTATCTTTTCATACAGTCCACTACTCTTTAATTAAAAATCATAACACCCTCGATTTTTTAACACCTCACCATGACTCGTCATCGTGGGGTTAAAAAATGCAAAGCATATTTATGTTTATTCGTTTGTTTTCCTACCAACCGTCTGTTCCGATATTCCTGAACAGTACTGTCAGTATTTCAGAGACGATGCCTATTGGCCCAGTCGTTCAGTTCTATTGTTGTTCGATTGCGGGCCAGTAAAACCAGTAATATCGGAACAGGCCCCAAGGCAGTTCACTTGGAGTTGGCAAGTGACTTGTCCTCGGAAGCTTTTCTAGCGGCATTACAGCGTCTAGTAGCGTGACGTGGACGCATATCATTTATTTATTTATTTTATTTATTTATTTATTCAACAGAGGAACAAACACAGGTAAACAAATACCCAAAAAAATGTTCACAAATAAATTAATCTATTACAGAGGCACATAAAAATTAATCAAACTAAACTAGTATGAATTGAATATTATAAAAAGATGTAACAAACAAATATACTGCATTGTCAACTACATAACCTCACCCCCCAAATCATTTGAAAATCTCAAGAAGTAACATCTTAAATATTTCTTTACTTTATTTTCATCGTGATGAAAGATATCAATCATAGTTTTGAAATGGTTGCACCGCTCAAGTACCCTTACAATAGGGGAATTTTTGGCGTTGTTAGTACTCCTCAAGGGCAGGACGAAGGTGTCCAACTGTCTTAACCTCCTTAATGGAGCATGAAAGCAAAACTGCGAGATAAGCCCCGGCGATTCCAACCGATTACTAAGCAACTTATGAGCAAATAATACATCACTCATCTTTCGGCGGTTTTCCAAACTTATCATATTGAAATGTCTCAACCCTACATCATAATTTCCAGGATCACCCCTATTCAAACGTAAACCACACCTAAACGCCATACTGCGGAGAAATTTCTTTTGGACTTTTTCAAGTCGCTCTATGTAGGTTTTATAAAAGGGATTCCATACAACCGAAGCAAAGTTCAATTTACTGTATACATATGAATAATAGAGGGTAATAATGGATCTATCGTTGGAAAACGATCGACTCTGTCTCAATATGTAGCCAAGCATCTGAGCTGAAGATGTTACAATATTGTCAATATGTATGTTGAATTTCAGTTGGTAATCAAATGTTACACCCAAATCTCGTACGTGATATAGACGCGTCAGCGGTGAATGCAGAATAGAATAAGGGAAGATCACCGGATTTTTATTTCTGGTGAAACTAATTATGTGACATTTGCTTATATTGATAAATAAATCAGCCCCCGCACAATACATCGAAAAGTTGTCAACGTCCTCCTGCAAAAGCTGACAGTCATTTGAGTTACGAATCCTCATGAAGATTTTCAAATCATCGGCAAACAACAATATTCTGCATATCTTAAAGCATTTTACTAAATCATTGATGTAAATGATGAACAATAAAGGTCCCAAATGAGATCCTTGCGGCACCCCAGAGGAAGCAGACATATAACGTGACTCAAATCCCTCAACTGACACATATTGTGACCTATTACTTAAGTAAGACTCAAACCATCTCAAGAGAGATCCGCAGACTCCAACCCTGTATAATTTCGCAATAAGTACTCTAATAGATATTTTATCAAATGCCTTACTGAAATCTGTATAGACAACGTCAACCTGGACTCCCTCATCGAGGCTACCCAACAAAAACTCAGTAAAAGTGGCTAAATTAGTCTCAACTGAACGCCCCTTGAAGAAGCCATGCTGCTCAGGAATTATCTGAGATTTCACAAGATGGAACAAATGGGGATATATCAAAGACTCAAACAACTTCTCAAAGATGGATAGTTTACTTATTGGTCTATAATTCTCAACGCACAACTTACTACCCGATTTAAAAACTGGAACTATGCAAGCCAATTTCCAGCGTTCCGGAAACACCCCCGAGGTCAGAGATTTGTTAAATATAATGCTCAAAGGCTCCGCAATTGACACACAACAGGATCGAACGAATATCGCTGGTATACAGTCAGGGCCAGGACCCTTACTAACATCCAGGGACAGTATAGCACGTACAACATCGTCCACAGTAATACTGACTGAATTTAAAATAAAGGAATCAGGAAGACACCCAATATCACTATCACCACTACGAGTCGACGGGTTGTAAACGCTTTCAAAATAGTCTGCGAACAGATCACTTATATCCTTACCCCCCTTCGCAGATCGGTTGCCGTATGACATACAATCGGGACAGCCGAACACCTTATCCTTGACAGATACAAATTTAAAAAAGTTTCTTGGATTAGTTTCCAAATCACATTCAACAGATGATCTGTACCTGACAAAATCACGCCTGATCATCCTCTTGCACAATGTACGCAAGCTTTCGAACTTAAGTCGATCTGATAAATTTCTATACGTTTTCCATTTTCTATGTATTTTATTTTTACGTTTAATCAGCTTGATTAACTCTTTAGAATAATAAGGTGGATAGTGCTTATTAACTCTGTGTTTAGGTACTAGAAGATCGATGATATCATAAATGATATCATAAAATATATCCACAATATAATTAATATTGTTGCAATCAAATAGATCAGACCATGAGATTCTGGCAACTGCACGATTGATCGCATCATAATCAGCACGCCTGAAATTACGCCTGAGAAGACATTCACTATTTCTCAAATATTTGCAATCCTGAATATCTAACAAAAATTCAATGGAGGGGTGATATTTATCCTCAGGCACAACTGGAGTGTTACAACTAGTTATATTACTAACAATTTGAGAATTACACAAAACTAAATCAAGAATCCTACCATTACAATTGTTAATGAAGTTAAATTGCAATAACCCCCAAAATGAAAATGTATCTATAAGATCTTCGTATTTACTGTGGACATCAATGGCATCAAAGACACCCACACTGTCACCCTTAACCCATTGTAACTTCGACAAATTAAAGTCACCCAAAATGAGAACAAAATGATTCTTTATCTTAGCCATGTTTTGAGATAATTTTTCTCGAAAGAACGATGCAGCATTGGAATCAGATGGGGGTATATACACACAACATAAAAAAATTGTAGTATTGTTTATCATGATTTTTACCCAAATGTCCTCTGCTTCACTTTGAAAATCATAAACCAGCAAGGGCTTCAATTTTCTCTTGATCGCCACAAGAACACCACCCCCATCCACTCGAGCACTAGAAGTAGAAGCTCGATCTCTTCGAAAAATCGAGTACTCGTCAAGGTCAACCAACTCACTATCAAATATCCTCGAATTAAGCCACGACTCAGATATAAACAATAAGTCATGCCCGTTAGAGCCAACACCCAATCTAAAGTCATCAAGCTTAGTCCTCAGACCACGAACATTCTGATAATAAACACTTATAGAACCATTCATCAATGGAGTAACCACTATCAACAAAAATATAAATTTAACCACTTAAAGTCGAGATATGTCGTTCTCAGAAGATATGTGGATGATCCTTGAATTGTCATCCCTACGAATGAGAACATTTCCATTGTGTGTCCACACATATTTATATCCTTTATGTTTTGCCAGCTCACGAGCCTGCTTAAAAATTATCTTGTCGGCCAATGTAAGATGTTCATTTATATAGAGTCTATCGGCCACATTCGACACCGTTATGCCAGCATGAGTACTACCCATCGTAGCACGCTTTTTACGGTAGTTAGCCAGAAAATTATCACGATCATTTTTATTGGAAAATCGAACTATAATATTCTTATGTTTATCCTTGACTGATGTTGGAACCCTGGTGACATAATCGATCGCTCTGGGCTCAACTTGGACCCCCATAGACGACCCAATGGAATTAACCATCTCAATCAGGTTTTCACCAGACTTATAGGGGACATTCTGTATCTCAATGTTATTCTGTCTATTTTGTTTTTCGATGTTGTTGATTTTTGCATTAAGAAGCGATACTTCTTTTTTGAGATTACTATTTTCGCTCTCCAATTTCGACACGGCTGCTATTACATCATTAAAATGCAGAAGTTTATTCTCAAAATCAATTATTTTGTCGGAGCAAAAAATTACAGTCCTCTTCAATTCTCCTATTTCGATCATGTTTATATAGCGATCACGGAACGAACTTTGTGGATGCTAGTAAAGAAATAACAAAACTTATGAGTAATGCTGCTGAACATAAGGGAATAAAGCACTCTTAAGAATTCACAAATCTCAACATAAATCGACTGTCTAGATTCCAGATGATCCAACGGTTGCATCACGATGTCTGGAAACGTTGACATTTAGAGTATTTGCGTACTCTACAACAGAGGAGTAAATGGTTAGATCAGAATTTTTTCTCTCCCAAAGTGGGTTCTATGGTCGTCATTAAGGATGCCAACGTCCCTGGGTCTTAGCTCGGCTAGTCCGGTCGTGACGGGGTTACAAGAGTTCCCACCGTTAAAACCGCATCGGGAACATTCAAGCGATCATTGATCAAACTTTGTCCTCTACCTTTTCTGGATGCAGAATCTTCTGCATCTGTTTGATTACATTTTTTTTCACCAAATTGTCTCATACTGCATCAGTGAAGCGTTAAATTTTCAAAAGTTTTCATATAAAAACAATTATGAAATATCATGATTTTTATATACCTACATATAATATATGTTTTTCATCAGTTGGATGTATTTACCCTTTTTTGTTTACTTTGTGTACTTTTGTTTGATTTTGAAGGGTTTACAAAAAACAATCAAATCGTTCACATGTATTACGTTTCGGGCTGTGCCCTTTTTCAAATTTATAAAATTACATGACAAAAACAAAAACAAATAATAGATTTATGATTCATTGGAACAAGTAGCTGAGGTTATGATCCAATCTTTTCTTCTTCTTATATTGGACTCAAGTTTTTCTCTTCTTTTTGGCGTTGTCAATGATTGTCGAGTATATGGAACTCAGGATTCTTATGTCCGTTCTGTCATTGATGGAATTGACATCTTGTTTAATATGAATCATTTCGAGGAATTCCCTTGGTTTTCGATTCTTTTCTTCGTCCAATATTTCTGTTTTCCCGAAGTCAAAAGAATGCTGGTTTTCGATGGTGTGTTTGTATAGGGCTGTCGGCGCCTTTGATTACTTATGTCCCTTCAGTCTGTCCTTTAACTTCTGTTGTGTTTGTCCCACATAAACGCCTGCACAGTCATTACATGGTATTCTATATACAACGTGTGAACATTCCTCCCTGGGGGTTGGTGCTTTTAGTCTAGGTATATTCTAGACTAAGACATAAGTTTCACTTATGGTATGGCACACTGATGTTGGAATTGCCACCAAATCGACTATTTAACGATCCAAAGAGATACTAGGTGTGCCATTTGAAATAGGGAACTAGAAATCTTATGCCGGCATATAAGCATATAACCGAAAGTTTGCAAAGGTCTGAAAATATTCAGGGGAGAATAGGTCGAGAACACCAGCATGAAAATTTTCAGCATAAAATTTTGATTAGGTACTTCTCCATCGCAGTGAAACACCCTGTAGAATATAATATAATCCTAAGAATATTAATATTTCGATTTGACTCAACCTATTTATGAAGACAATATTTATTCCTGTATTCCACGTGAAATATTATTACAATTCAAATGTGACTTTAATATGATTGCTTACAGGTGTGAGAAATAGCATGAAACAAATCCGCATTTTGTGGTAACCGAATTCCCTTCTTTCAATATCCAAATAAGGAGCATCGATAGGAATAATGGCGCCCGTGTGTAGCGTATGTCTTAAAAGAAGAATATGAATATTTCGATTTGACTCAACCTATTTATGAAGAAAATATTTATTCCTGTATTCCACGTGAAATTTTATTACAATTCAAATGTGACTTTAATATGATTGCTTACAGGTGTGAGAAATAGCATGAAACAAATCCGCATTTTGTGGAAACCGAATTCCCTTCTTTCAATATTCAAATAAGGAGCATCGATAGGAATAATGGCGCCCGTGTGTAGCGTATGTCTTAATTAATTATTCCCATTAGCCGAAATTCTGAGTATTTGACTTGTTCAAGTAACAGTTTACACCTAAATCATGTCAATTGTATGGGAATCAGTTCTTCTGATTTTGATAAAATGAAAAAATCCGGTGAATATAAATCATGGAAGTGCAAATTATGTACGATACCCAACATAACCTCAACTGGTTCTGCTGATGCTATCAAATTCATCATACCAGAAGTAATGAAGGAATGTATGAAAATCATTCCTGGAGTTATAAAATCTTCAATTGAGGAAAATTTGAGGAAAGTTATCGATGAACTGCGTAAGGAAGTATCTATCTTGCGTGAAGAAAATCTTCATCTGAATGTTTTGGCTAGTGAAATCCAAAGAGATATAATCAATTCCATTACACCTAGAGGAAGCCAAAAGGTCGAAAATGTCGAACCCGGTAAAAACTTTGTAAAGAAACAAACTATGACTAACAATCAATCTGATATAACACCTACCTTAAACTCGACGATTTTTGAGTCAACAAAGATAACTACATCAGAAAGTGCAAATCTCGAAGATGCAACCAAAAAAATAGCTAAAAACGATGAATTCACTCCTGTGATCCCGAAAAAGAAAATAAAATATACACGTCAGCAATCTCGATCCAAATGTTGCTCCTGAAAAGATCATAAAGTATCTCAATGATAAAAATTTCAAAGTGTTCCAAACTTCGATCAAACCGACCTGAAGACTATTCATCGTTCAAAGTGTCAGTGATGTCTGCAGACTTCGACAAGGAAAAAAATCCTGATTTATGGCCGGAGGGGACAAGAATAAACAATTTTTCATTCCATCTAATCAAGAAACCACCCTCAAATTGATTCATATAAATCTTCAGTCCATCGGAAATAGTTGGAATCGATTAGAATATTTTGTAAACAAACAAAATTGTCACATCCTTGCTGTCACGGAGCACTGGAAATCAAACATTGAACTACCAGCATATTGTATCAGTAACTTTCAATTAATGTCATATTTCTGTCGAGGTAGTGGCAAGCATGGTGGTACTGCTATTTATGTCAGTGACTGTCTGGCAGGTTTTTCTAGGGAAATACCGGACTTTGTAAATATGAGCATACCGATTTCTTTCGAATGTTCTGCTGTAATGATAAATATCAACAATAAGCCGATCGCAATTATTTCGATTTAAAGATTATCGTCAGCATTCAGTGATGTGGACCTCTTTATCGAGAAATTCATTATAATGATGCAAGTCCTAATGAACAAAAACATCCCCTTCTTGATTGCTGGTGATTTTAATATTCATTTTGAGGTCACTTCCAAGGATGTGAATAAGAGAACCCTGACCTCAATCATCGAATCTTTTAATTCACGATTGATTATATAGATGAGCCAACACGTAAAGAAGCATGTATTAATAACGTTATTACTAATATTGTTTGCGCTTCGGGTAACTGCGAAAATCCTCATCTTTCTGATCATTCAGCCCAAGTGGTTCTATTCAAAAATTCAACCAAATACGATGAAACGGAAACAATAACAACTCGTCCCATCGATGAAACAAAAATTTCAGAATTTTGTAACAAATTATCAGATCACGATTGGAAGGAGTTATTCGAACTGCCATTAGAAAATGTTAACTCACAGTGGATATTGTTTTTTCGTATTTATAAAAAAGAGTTCGAAGAATGTTTTCCAGTAAAGGTAATAAAAAAAAGTCATAAAACTATTATCCCATATAATTCTAAGGTAGAAAATATCAAAAAACAGCTTGATTGAGTTTTTACTGCCAGTACTAATCTCTATCATTTCTTGATTTATACAAAAAACTGAAAAACTTATACGATATTGCACTCAGAGAGAGTAAGCAGAATTTCTATCGACAAAAATATGAAAATTCTACAAATAAATCGAAAACATTATCAACATCGACAAACATAAAAATATAGTTGTCAGATTTACTACGAAGAAAATGCAAGACGATTTCATCGCCTCCTACCGCAAGAAGCGTCTTTCTCTGAGGGGAGTCCGTGGTGGCTTGGCTGTGGGGGGAATATCTGAAAGACTGTACATAAACGAGCATCTGACACTCACAAATAAGATCATTTTCAAAGAAGCCCGGGACCTGGCTAAAGCAAAAGGATACAAATATGTTTGGACTCAAAACGGTAACGTGCTGATCAGAAAGGACGACACATCAAAAATCATACATGTTTCTTCCGACGCCGTTCTGAAAAAACTTTAATTATAGTATTAATTTCATAAGTGTCAGTTATGGCTGAATCTGTTAGTTGTTTTTACCAGAATGTGCGTGGTCTCAGAACTAAACTGAATGATTTTAAAACATCCTCTAGTGCTAACGATCACGACTTGGTGTTCATCTGCGAGTCCTGGCTAAATGATGGTGTGTTTGACGGTGAAGTTGTCGATCCAGCACTGTACTCTATTTTTCGAAGAGATCGATCCACTACATCAAGTACTCGGAGAGACGGAGGTGGTGTGTTCATTGCGGTCAAGAACAAGTTGAGGCCTTATCGAGTCCATGAACTCGAGAGTGACGCCGAGGACGTATGGGTGAAAATCTCAATAAATAATACCAAAATTTTGCTCTGTTGTGTATATATTCCACCGACTGATTCTAATATTGTCACTATTTTCTGCAAAAAACTCTGTTCTATTATGCACGATCTTAGAGACCACACTGTACTAATTGTGGGAGATTTTAATTTTCCTAATTTAGTGTGGGAGAAGGGTACCAAGGGTGATTTTAAGGCCATTAATGTTGATAGTAGGAGTGAAAAACTTTTAGATACTTTATGTTTTTTAGAGTTATTTCAATTCAATGCCAATAAAAATAGTAATGGCAAAACACTTGATTTGATATTCTGCAATAGTTATGTAGCGAATAATGTTCAGAAATGTGATTCTCCTGCTGTTTCGGAGGATAAACACCATCCAGCGCTCGAGTTTCTGCTGGAGCTTGAAAATGTCAAATCTTTGAAGAAATCGGATGAATACTTTTTCAATTTCAAAAATGCCGATTATGATTTTATCAATCGAACATTGCTTGGAATACCATGGACTAAATTGTTAGATTGCAGTGATGTAGATTCTGATGTCGAGACTTTTTACGGTTTTATTTAGGATATTATTGAATTATGTGTTCCAAAGTTCAAAGTAAGAAAAAAATCCCCTTCCTATTTCTCTTATCAATCAATTAAACTCATCAAGCGTAAGAATAAAATACACAAAAGGTGGAAGATTTATAAGAATATAGCGGACGAAGTTGAATATAAGACATTACGGTCCTTATGCAAATATAACATTAAAAAAGATTTTATGAAGTATAAAAATATAGCTGAAAACGAAATTAAAATTGATCCTAGGAGGTTTTTTAAGTTTGTTTCCGTCAAAAGTAAAGTTTCCGGTTTTCCCAACTCTATGTCTTTCAAAAATAAAACAGCAAATGGAGGGCAACAAATAAGCGATCTATTTGCTGAATACTTCGAAAGTGTGTATGCTCATTCACATTTCCACAATCAATCTGGTAATACTGATACTCCTGATGAACTCAACAACTACTTTCTTAGTGGAGTTGAAGTCGACGTTGGTGATGTGGAAAAGAGTCTTAATTCGTTAAATGTGAACAAGGGTGCAGGACCCGATTTGATACCCAGTTGTTTTATTCGAAACTGTAGCGAAGCACTTTCTATTCCCCTAACTATAATATATAATAAATCATTAAAAACAGGAGTGTTTCCGAAAAAATGGAAGGAGGCTACCATTGTACCTATTTACAAATCAGGTAAAAAGGATTTTATAAACAATTATAGACCTATCAGTAAACTTTGTATTTTTGGTAAAATATTCGAATCCATTGTGTATCCTCACCTCCTTCATCTAGTTCAAACTCAAATAATTCCCGAACAACATGGATTTTTTAAAGGACGGTCCATTGAGACTAATTTAATTACTTTCACTGAATACCTTCTTGAAAGTTTAGATAAAGGCATTCAGGTCGACGCTGTTTACACTGACTTTAGCAAAGCCTTTGATAAAATAAATATTCAATTTCTGATCACCAGGTTGAGGGAGGTGGGAGTATGCGGTTCCCTTTTACGTTGGTTCATATCCTACTTGAATAAAAGATCTCAATATGTTTCAGTAGAGGGATTCAAATCTCGGTATTTCGCACCGACTTAAGGGGTGCCTCAAGGATCCCACCTGGATCCACTCTTATTTATTATATATATAAACAATATTATAAGGTATTTCAATACCTGTAAAATACTCCTCTTTGCCGACGATCTCAAAATTTACTTCAGAATCAATGACTATAATGATTGTATAACTCTACAGAGAGAACTATGTAAATTTGAGGAATTCTGTAAAAGGAGCGGACTCATACTGAACTTGAGTAAATGTCAGGTGGTTTCTTTCACAAGAAATAAAAATATTATTCTCTTTCCCAACTCAATTCAGGACGTCGTGCTTGGTCGTTCAACTCATGTGAAAGATCTGGGAGTTGTATTTGATTCTAAGCTCAAATTTGGTTTACATATCGACCATGTCACCTCATCCTGTAACGTGTGGCTGGGGTTTATATTGAGACAGAGCCAATGGTTTTCTGACCGAAGAACTGCAGTTATTCTCTACTATAACTACGTTTTCAGCAGACTAAATTTTGCCTCTTGTGTTTGGAGTCCCAAATACGACGTATACATAAACCGTCTCGAGAAAATTCAAAGAAGGTTCCTCCGCACTTTGGGGTACAGATACAACTTGAGTCTGACTCGGGGAGATCCCGGTAACTACTCCACTAGATTGAAGTTTTTTAACATGATAAGCCTCGGTGATCGCAGAGTTGTTGGCGATATTGTTTTTGTCTCTAAATTGTTGAGCAATCGTGTAGACTCTCAAGACATCACTAGGCGGATTAACTTGCATGCTCCAATTCGAAGATGTAGATATCCGGAAACCTTCCATCTACCTTTAACGCACACCAACAGCGCGAAAAATTCCCCTATTTCCAGGATGCTGCGTCACTGCAATCTCCTAAAAGATCAAATCGATGTATTTTTCCAAAGTGAAAAAACCTTGAAAAATTCACTCAAGAGGTCTTTTCTATCCCGCTATTGAGTTGCCTCACCTCTGGCTCTACATCTGTTATATTTCTTTTTTTTCTTTGTTCCAATCTTTCACTTATTATTAGGTATATATATTGGGTATTAGTAATAAGGCACTTTTGTTGCTTTTTGTATTATTACTTTGTGAACACTGATTTGGGTATTGGGTTACCTGTTGGTGTTCCTTGTGAATAAATAAATAAAAAAATGAGAAAACAGGTAGAGCACAAGGAAAACCTAAATTTGGCAATATTAACGAGCCCCAGCAACTATTAGAGGATTTTGGCTTTCTATTTGGAAACTCGGCAAACCAACATCAACACTGCAATGTGTCACAGACATTGAATGCTGTTACTCGGCTGGATCATCTTTTTTTTTATGTTCGACGTAACTGATATAGAAATCGAACATGTAGTCAATAACTTGGCGAATAAAAAAAGCGTCGGTTATGATGGTATATCCACGAGAGTAATAAAAAGAAGTATCTCTTGCATTACTCAACCATTACGACATATCCTGAATAACAGTTTTCAGTACGGAGTATTTCCGGATATGCTCAAAATAGCTGTGATAAAACCTGTTTACAAGAAGAATGATCCAAATGATATAAATAACTACAGACCTATAAGTCTCTTAAATAACTTCTCCAAAATTTTCGAGAAAATTATAGTAAATAGACTTCTCAGCTTCTTTAAGAAATTCAAGGTTTTAAATCCACAACAACATGGTCTCATGAAAGGAAAAAGCACTGAGACAGCGATTTACGAACTAGTGGAGATGATAACTGAGGGCTTGGAGATGAATGAACGGATACTCGGATTTTTCTTAGATTTCTCGAAGGCATTTGATTCAGTAAATCATGCGATTTTACTACAGAAACTTGAGGCATATGGCATACGAGATGCTCAACTCAAGTTCTTTAAGAGCTATCTCAGCGGACGCTCTCATCATGTATCTCTTAGGATAGATGGAGTTGATTATACATCCGTAAACTCATTTATTGAGCAAGGTGTGATACAGGGCAGTGTGCTGGGTCTGCTGCTATTTGTTGTATATATAAATGACATTTCTAATATCGTTAGAAATATACTCACCGCCTTCAGGGAAGGAAATGATATATCTAGAATGACATCTCTACCATCAATAGTGTGCGGGGTTGATTCAGGGTAGAAAAGGCAAGAAGAAATAAAAAATAAAGCGTACCCTTCTTCGGTAGCAACCGGAGAGATTAAATGAATGAATATCGCATAGGCGATTAGGCGAATGAACAATTGAGTGATCTAAAATGTTTTAATGATATTTATGAAATATATTTCAACGAATGAAGGGGGCTGAAAGAAGCGCACTTACCTTTGTCCGTTCCTATTATTTGTTGAGGAGGGCCCTCCCAGCTGGAATCCCAGGGATGAATTTGCGTTGTCTCTCAAACCGCCGATACGAACTCGGAAATTGAGCAACAAACCACTCAACTGAAGCGTTCTGAAACCTTTTTCTCACAAGGAGTCGTTATATATTCTTAATGCGTTTTTCACGGAATAATATTGCGACAACGTGGAGATCCTGACGGCAACTGACTTCTCTCCACCGTAGCAGGACATATGTACGAAGTACGCTTCTTTTTTCTCGCCCTTTTTCAAACTAACGAATTTACTATACATATATCTTAGATCACTTAATAACAAGAATTTTTCCCAAAGGTTATCAATCCCGAACATACTCCCCCGCCGAAGGCACGCCCATGGCGTGGCTTGAAAAAAAATGAAAAAAAAAAAATTCCCGTATATCCCTCAAAAAAAATATTAAAGCGAAGCAAACCAACCAAATAATGTTATACAATACAATCATAACAAAAATCTAAAACATAGAATTTTGAATACACCCCGTATGTTCTCAAGCTTTTACATCATCAATGGGCAACGGGCATAACTTAAGAAGCGGTCTTTTCAAGGTACCGCGTCGTGTTTTCACCGTAGCAACTCTGACTGCGTTATCTAATCCAGGATGGACTTGCATAATACGTCCCATCTCCCATTGTAATGGGGGTGCATTGTCACTTTTAATGAGGACCAAAGTCCCTATCGCTGGAGGGGAGGATGAAGTGAGCCACTTACTGCGTTGTTGTAGGGTATGTAAATACTCTACTTTCCATCTCCGCCAAAAATCTTGATGTAGTCGCTGTATTAATTGCCATCGTTTGAGGCGAGGTATTGGCACATTCGTAAGCTCTTGATCTGGAATGGCGCTCAATGGTTCCAGCGTTAAAAAGTGACCCGGCGTTAATACCGACAAATCATTCACGTCCGAACTGAGGGGGGTGAGAGGCCTCAGCACTGCTTCGATCTGCGTTAAAACAGTGTAAAATTCTTCGTAGGTGAGAACATGTTCACCGATTACCCTCTTCAAATGTGTTTTCACCGCTTTAATTCCTGACTCCCACAGTCCACCCATATGGGGTGCGTTACCTGGGAGGAAGTGATGTTCGATATTTTCAGCACTCGCGGTATCCCTAAGCATATTTTTAATTTCGTTGCTGGATCCCACGAAATTAGTACCCTGATCGGAATAGAGATGCGCGCATCGACCTCGCCGCGAGACAAATCTTCTCAAACATGCCAAAAATGCATCACTGCTCAAATCCGAGGCCAATTCCAGATGCATGGCCTTAGTTGACATGCAAACAAATAAACATATGTAAGATTTACATTTCTTGGCGCCCCGATATCGACTCATGAAAATTGTGAAAGGACCTCCGTAGTCAACACCGGAATGCAAAAAGGGCTTTACTTGAGATATTCTGGGCAAAGGTAGATTGCCCATCTTAGGCTGCAAGGGAGATGGGCTGGTTTTCCAGCATTTGAGGCATTTCGACAAAACCGATCGTATCGCACGACGTGCGGACAAAATCCAAAATTTCCGAGAAAGAAGAAATTCTGTTGTCTGTTTACCAGCATGTAAATATTTGATATGGTGGAACTCTATCAATAAATGAACAAGACGTCCATTTCTGGGAAGCAAAATAGGATGCTTCCGATCGTAACTGAGGTCAGCGTACGTTAACCTTCCCCCTACACGTAGAATATTTTCATCATCAAAAAAAACATTTAACTTTCTCAGAGGTTTTGAAAATTTGGCTCCGGAAATTTCTGAAGCAAAACACACTGACTGTGTGCGTTTTATCAATAAATTGAGAGCGTTATTCATCTCGAGAGAAGTCATAGAGCCAAGCCGTTTTTCGCTAGGATTTCGACAATTGAAAATGAAACGCAATATCAATCCTATAACGCGTTGAAGGCGAGAAAATGAGGAAATGTTATTCATCAAATCATCCACAAAATGATGTTCTTCTGAAACAAGTAGAATAGTTTTGCGTTCCTCTTCACTAGTCTTCAATTCTACTGTTTCTGTTTCCCAAATTTTCGTATGTAGAAATTCAGGTCCGTGAAACCAAATCTGATTGTTCAATAATTCCAAAGGAAAAAGACCACGAGAAGCTGCGTCAGCTGGGTTTAGTTGAGATTTTACATACCTCCAATGCGATGAATCGAAATTCTCCTGGATATATGCTACCCGGTTGGCAACAAACGTTTGCCAGCGATTTGGATTTGCGTTCAACCATGCTAGAACTATTTGCGAGTCGGTATAGGCGTAAAAATTGCTGACATTAATCTTATTTTGCAAAATTGACTTGACCCAAAGAACCACCTTCGTTAGCAAAACTGCCCCGCAAAGTTCCATCCTAGCGATGGAAATCTTCCTTGAACAAGGAGCCACCTTCGACTTCGCGCATATAAGAAATGTTTTTACATTATCTTCCTTTATGACCTTCAGATAGACCGAAGCCCCATAACCCCGTTCGGACGCGTCCGCGAAAGCATGAATTTCCAATACGTTGTTTGTATCAAAAAGGATATACCGAGGGATCCGAATTGTCGATAAAAGGTTCAACTCTCCTTTATACTTCAACCAAACCCTTGAAATTTCTTGATCTGGAGTGTCATCCCAGCCGAGTCCTGAAAGCCATAATTTTTGGATGAGGTACTTGCATAGAAATGTGACAGGTGCGAGGAATCCCAAAGGATCGAAGATCCTTGCCAACTCTGATAAGAGATTTCGTTTGGTGATCGCGCGGTCTATTGGGTTGACCTTATAAAGAAAACAATCCTGACGTGGATCCCAATGGAGACCAATAATTTTAATGGAATCATTTTGGTCCGATCCGAAAGCGAGGGGATTAGAGGAAATTAATTCTTGGGGTAAATCTTCTAAAAATCTGTGGTCATTGCTTGCCCACTTGCGTAACTCGAAACCCCCTTTGGCTAACATATTGATGAGATCATCGCGTAAACGCTTTGCCTCGCTTAATGAATCCCCTCCGCTCCAGACATCATCAATATACGTGTCATCTGTTAAAATATTCGATGCTGCAGGAAAGTAACCCTTTTCATCAATAGCTAGTTGGCGTAAGGTGCGTAAAGCGAGAAAAGGAGCGCAGTTGAAACCAAAGGTGACCGTCCTCATTCGAAAGTCACTAATATTGTCAGAAGGTGAAAATCGAAAAACAATTCGTTGGTAATCTTGAAATTCTGGAGCTACTAAAATCTGGCGGTACATTTGTTTGATATCTGCAGTGAAACATATTTTCTTCAACCGAAAACTGATCAAGATAGTACTTATATCCGTTTGAAGTTTGGGACCTGTATGGAGACAATCGTTCAATGTTTTGGAATTATTTGGCAGTCTTGCTGAGGCATTGAAAACTACCCGCAGTTTAGTACTCGTCTTTTCAGGACGAAGTACAGCATGATGTGGCAAATAAAAATTATCGGTGCTCTGTGCGGGATCTACAATTTCCATATGAGATAACTATAAGTACTCTCTCATCACCGAACAGTATTCCTTGTATAAACTTGGATTTTTCAATAAACGGCTTTCAAGTGACAAAAAACGCTGCACAGCTAAATCTCTACTTCCCGGAAATAACGGGGATGTTTCCTTGAATGGAAGGGGTACCACGTAACGCCCTTCTTCATTTCTGTAATAGTTCTCGCGGAAGATTACTTCACAAACATCCGTCTCTGTACCGTTATCGAATTCCGGTACAGACTCTAAATCAAAAAAACTTTTCATTGACGCATTCATATCACAATGACTTCCACAAAATAGTGTATGAACCGAATTCGTTGAAGCAGTATTTATCTTTCCAATTAAAACGTACCCGAATACCGTATGTAGCGCGTCTGGACCCCCGTTTTGACCCTGAATGTGATTGTTTAGTAAAATTTTCGAAAATACGTCCGCACCTAAAAGGACGTCAATATCTCCCGGACAATAATACTTAGGATCGGCCAACTTCAACTTATCCAAATAATGCCAAGACTGTGTAGTAATTTTACTCGAAGGAAGTTTTCCGCATATTTTAGGAAGAACGTTGGCGTTTATGACAAACAAAGGATCATCCGATCCGATGGATCTGATAGAGAGTTCAACTTCACCTATGTTTTGTAAATGCGATTCGTTTCCGATTCCATTGATAACTGTGCTGCATGGAGAACTACGAATGTTCAGAGCGGAAAAACATCTCTGAGAAACAATTGAAATTTCAGATCCAGAGTCCAAAACAGCGCGAAATTGTTTGAAATTTCCTTTTCCTGTTTTAATTTCGACTAAAGCAGTACAAAGCAATACTTGCGATCGCGAGACCGGGGACGCAGCCGAGCACAGTACCAGCGAGCGTTGCGTTTCCATCGAGGGAGTATCTTGATCACTCGGACTTTCTAGGTTCCGGCCGTTGGCGTAAGCACTAGCAGTGGCGTCGGTTCGGTCATGTTCACGGTCAAAATGCAATGTAGTGTGATGATTTTTACTGTTACATTTTTTACAAGCGGACGTAGATTTACAACTTTTAAGGTTATGGAGGCTACTGAGACAACCAAAGCATAAATGGTGATTTCTACAAAATATATGTCGTTCTCTTGGCGCTTTTTCCAAATATTTTACGCAAGTGTAAGTGGGATGATCCGACTGACATAGGGCACACTTGGGATTTTTCGATTTAGTTTGGGTGATGAAAGAGTTTCTCTTTCTACAATCTGAATTAGACATATATTTGTTAGGCGAACTCTTAGCATAAACGGTAGTATTTGAGTTGATCAATCCGTTGCAGTATTCTTCTAAAAATTGAAATAAGGTGTTATATTCCGGTATGGCGGTCGATCCATGTTCTCTTTCGAAAGCGCGGGATGTCTCCGGATCCAAACGAGAAAGCAACATATGCGTCAAGACAAAATCACAACTCACAGCGACGTTCATATTTTTTAAACTCTCCAAATTTATAGCGAATGTATCCAATAATTTACGCAATTGTAGAGGATTTTCAGATTTCAACACAGGAAAATTTTCAATCTCTAACCAATGAGCCCGTGCTTGCGCTCGAGGGTTTGTGTATCGTTTTACCAAAGTTTCATAGGCGATTTGATAGTTATCTGCTGTGGCGTTCTACCTTTTTATTAAGTCCAATGGAGTGCCTTCAAGAGATGAACGCAAGTAATTAAATTTTTCCACTGGCTGGAGCTTTCTATTGGAATGAACTACAGCGTCAAACATGTCCTTGAAACTCGGAAAATCACGAATATCTCCTGAAAACTTGTTCAATTGAATTTTCGGCAATTTGACGTGAGGTAAATCTGATTGATCTGGTGGGTTTGAATTTGAAATGGTGGTGGTATTGAACGGATCTTGATCAAAGAGCGTAGTGTAAATGGATCTGATATCATAATAGTGTTCACAAAATTGGGTTTTGATTGTGTCTTCCCTTTCCAAATCATGATTCTTATCTGATGCTAATAAAGCCAAAAGTGCACTGTGATACTTCAAAAACTCTTCTTTGATATATTCGATGGAAGAATATCGTACTTTAAATTTAGTGAAAAGTGCTTTGTTTTGTTGAGCCTCAACGGCCAATTGCTGAAGAATACCTATTTCATTCAAGGCACTCTGTCGCAATGCGTTGTTACGTCGTAATTTATCGGACATTTTCCAGAAAATCGAATGCGTAAATGTATTTAAAACTGAATTTATTTCGAACTGTAACAAGTACGCCTATGAGACGGGAGAAAAAAGGGTAGAATTCACAATAATTAACGGATGTAGCTTGAAAACATACGTGTATATATATAATAAAAAAGCGATTATTATAATATGGAGATTTGGTGGATTGACCTTCGTTCAAGGCGAATAAGTTTGAATGAATTTTCAAATTTTGGTTTTGAATTTCGTATTCGAAATAAATGATCGAAAAATTCAAACCAAGAGTGATGCGGTTGTAGAAATGCACTATATAGACTGCATTCCAACACGAATAAAAAAATTATAGATATGAATATTTAAGACCCCTTCGTGAAATTTCAGAAGAAAAAAAAACGGTTTTTTTTATACGGCGCGAAGGACCATGTGCGGGGTTGATTCAGGGTAGAAAAGGCAAGAAGAAATAAAAAATAAAGCGTACCCTTCTTCGGTAGCAACCGGAGAGATTAAATGAAGGAATATCGCATAGGCGATTAGGCGAATGAACAATTGAGTGATCTAAAATGTTTTAATGATATTTATGAAATATATTTCAACGAATGAAGGGGGCTGAAAGAAGCGCACTTACCTTTGTCCGTTCCTATTATTTGTTGAGGAGGGCCCTCCCAGCTGGAATCCCAGGGATGAATTTGCGTTGTCTCTCAAACCGCCGATACGAACTCGGAAATTGAGCAACAAACCACTCAACTGAAGCGTTCTGAAACCTTTTTCTCACAAGGAGTCGTTATATATTCTTAATGCGTTTTTCACGGAATAATATTGCGACAACGTGGAGATCCTGACGGCAACTGACTTCTCTCCACCGTAGCAGGACATATGTACGAAGTACGCTTCTTTTTTCTCGCCCTTTTTCAAACTAACGAATTTACTATACATATATCTTAGATCACTTAATAACAAGAATTTTCCCCCAAAGGTTATCAATCCCGAACAAATAGCATTCATCAACTTTGCTGACGACTCAAACATTCTAATACGCGGGAAAAACCGTGAAAATCTTCAGGACCTCCTTGAATATACTCACCAATCTGTACAATCATGGTGCACACTAAATAACTTACATCTCAATGTGGATAAGATGGAATTTGTTTTCTTTTCCCATAAACTAAGAAGTGTTGAAGCAGAACATCAGCTCACATTATAAGGAGAAATTATCTCTCCTCGAACAACAACCAAGTTTCTGGGTATCCACATTGATGAACACCTTGAGTGGACAGAGCATGTTGATAAATTGTGCAGAATATTAAGCCAGACAGTGTTTGTTTTGCGGGTGTTGAGATCGGAGCTCAGCTTGGAATTTTTGAAATCAATTTATTTCTCCAACTTTCAGTCCGTGATGAGCTATGGTGTCATTTTTTTGGGGGAATAGTCGACATGTGAAACTGGTTTTTTACATCCAGAAGATGGTCGTTAGGGTTCTTTTTGGTCTGAGGTACCGGGAATCCTGCCGTGGCGTATTCAGAAAAAATAACATTCTCATACTTTCTGGCATCTACATCTATAGATGTCTGCGGTTCCTGTTCCAAAATAAGAACCTTTTCGACAAATTTAGGAAAAGTGATTCATACAAGACCCGAAACCAATTTTTTCTGTACCCTCTACATACGTTGCCCCTGACAGAAAGAAATTGATATGTGCCTAAAACTTTATAACAAACTACCATCCAAAATACGTCAAATTGATAACTTCAAATGTTTTCGAAAAGAGGTCTACAGCCTATTGGAGCATAACATTGAATGTTGATCTTCTCTGTTTTTGTTTATTTTTTTCCTGTATGACTTTTTCCATCTTCATTGTTTTGTTAACAATTATTATTGGTGAATAAAGATATTATATTCTATTCTATTCTATAATGGTGCATTTGAATATCTTCAGATCACCACCTGCGAACTTTTAAAAACACTTGTCGTCTTTCTCATATGATTTACGACATAATTGCGCTTGCAACCGCTTATTCCAACGGTGTTCAAGGGAGCTTGTTTGAAATCAATGAATGCATGCAGACAACTATTGAATTCTGAAATCCAGGCAGGATTCGAACCCGCGACCCTCTTGATTATCGGTCAAGTGCTATATATGTTGAAATTATGATCTTTCATAATTATCTTTACAAGAAAACTTTTGAAAATTTCACGTATGAAATAATTTGGTAAAAGAAGAAAAATGTAATCAAACAGATGCAGAAGATTTTGCATCCAGAAAAGGTAGAGGACAAAGTTTGACCAATGGTCGCTTGAATGCTCCCGATGCGGTTTTAACGGTGGCAACTCCATTTATTTTTGTGTAGCATGGAGAAAATCTGCAAGTCAGACGAACCACCCTCTCCTGAGGAAGAACAAGTGTGGGGATTCTCACTCTCCTGAGCTCGAGACCCACTAAAAACCCTTAACTGCTTCTTGAGTATTGGTTTCGGGCATTTGCCTATAAACTGTTCATCTCTTAGTCGGTTTTCTCCTCTCACACTATCGTGCTGGGATTTATGTGTTTATCCTCTATTGGATAACACTTTATTGGATTTCTCAATAAGTTTCTGTTCTTATTTTAATCTCTTTTCAATTGGTCTATTGTGTGACGACCCCCTGTCTCCATCTGTTGCCGTCTTTCTCTCCGAAGATAGAAACCTCGGGCGCCACCTCTAATTTAAAGTGTTGAGGACACTCGGAACCTGTAGGCGGTATCCTATAGGTGACCAGGAGCTACAGTCAGAGAAGGTTATGTCCAGGGGTCAGATGTTCATGAAATTCGGGAAGTCCCCTATCTCTGAAATATCTTAGAAACTCTACTCGGGAGAAAAATAAAATACACAATAAACATGAAACTTCTATTCAATACCTTCTATATACATAATGATGTCGTACAGGGTATAGGGTGAATAAGTAACGTGTTTTTAATGTACAAACTCTGTTAGAGACGGATGAATGAAAGCATGATGAGTGAGCAAACTAAGAATGCGGGATGAAGCGGTCGGAGTTAGAATGAAGCAAGGGCGTAAGTGAAAACAGTGCAAATTAACTCTACCTTGCGTAGTAACATGGGCAAAGTCGGTTATTATAAGCGAGACTGGTGTTAAGACTGACGGCGGTTTGCCGGTATACTTTGGTGGACCGAAGGAAAAACTAAGCCACGGAACAAGGACGACGAACACACCCGTAAGGATGCCCTCGGAATCCAAGGTGTTCCGAAATCGCGGGTGGCCTAGTTGAAAGATGATCATACCGGACAGTGGTGTAGGATGGGCCGTTTGAAGCTAACATCGTACACCCCTGTTCACTCGGCATTCCAGGAGCGATGCAGGCCGTTTGAAGCTAATGCATAATATCTAAGAACTCGGGCAGTAAGGTTAGAGACAGGCGGGGTGAAAAGGGGTTGCAAAAGAACATACCCAGCAGGTGTGTAGGATGGGCCGTTTGAAGCTAACATCGTACACTCCCGCACACTCGGAATTCCAAGAGAGATGCAGGCCGTTTGAAGCTAATGCTTCACCTCTAGGAACTCAGGCGGTACGGTAAGGGGGGGTGAGCTAGAGACGGCCAAACGTACCTGACAAGGGTGTAGGATGGGCCGTTTCAAGCTAACATCGTACACTCTTGTACTATTAGGATACCAGGAGATATGCAGGCCGTTTCAAGCTAATGCATGGCCTCCAGGACCCGGGCGGTACGGTAGAAGGATGACACGGAGGCATGTACGCGCCATTTGAAGCTAGCGTACACACCTACGTATACTGGGGAAGTCCATGCAGTAGTGCATGCCTTTTGAAGCTACTACACAACTCCACGGCGGAAAAAGGGGTATGTGGGAAATGAAATAAACCGGCAAATTAACCAAAAGAGTAATTAAAATAATCATACCTGAGACCATGCCCATGTGTAACCCTTGAATGTACCTACTATCGGGTATGAACTTCTTGTGCGGTTGGAACATTCTGGCCTTGACCTCACGTTGAAGACATCGCGATCCGGGAACACATGGATCCGCGCGGCCTGAAACAGGTCGACTTAATCAATTCACGTTACGGAACCTGAAAATAAATAATTCGGAAACAAAACTAATTGAAAATTTGATTTGTTACATCCCCCTCCTTCTTCGGCTGAAAAAAAAAGATAATTTTTTTTTATATTTTCTATAACAAAGTAGCATTTATTCTAAAATTACAAAAAACGAAAAGCACTGTCACTTTCCGGGTGACCAGGCTGGTGCCCCGGATGCGGTCACCCGAATTAACTCGCACTGCACCGCAGCTTTCTTCTTCCTAGGCCTTTCGGTGGCTCCCTTTGGGCACCCACAATCACTGGACCGTACTCCCACTAGTCCACACCTGGAGCAGAACATCAACGGGGTCCGTCTGCATGTTCGCCGGTCGTGGTCCGGGTACCCGCAGCGCCAACACAAAGGGTATTTGGCGACCGGCAGATAAACTGGTGCCTTCTCCTGGGGGCCCGGAACCGGCGGTGTCAATTCTTCCTCCAGGTCTACCTCCTCCTGCAGCACCAATACATTGGCATCTCCCATATCGAATAATCTGGAAGCACACGAGATAAAGGTCTCCAAAACAAGAAAAGGTCTTCAAATTAATTTGAATAAACAACAAAAAAACATAAAGTAGAGGCTAAATATTGGCCGCGATATTGATCCACTGATGTTGTCCTCCCACAGGCAGCTTCAATCTGTAGTACTTGTCCGCCGGCCAATTTACCGGGCGCAGGTTCCTGGCCAGGGTTTGCATGTACGGCGTCCAGTTCGCCTCTCCAGGGGGTGTCTGGGACAGTAAATGGCCGAATTCAGCCATTAATTCTTCCCTGGTAGGCGGAGGCGGCGGAGGAGTCGGAGGTAGCGGAGTTATCGGCCTGACCGCCACAAGGTCGGGGAACAGTGGTTTCCATTCCCCTTTCTTTTGTGGTGGTCTCATCTTCAGCGGTTTGGTTGACTTGGGCATTTTTTCTGGAAAACAGTTGAGGGGTTCGTTGTAGGGTTTGAGATCCTTGACGTGGATCTGCCTGACTAACTTTCCGCGCTCATCCCGCAAATCATAAACCACGGGTGACAGCACCCGGCAAACAGTAAACGGTCCGGTGAATTTAGGGGCTATTTTTGCGGTAAAATCGTTAACGGAGCGCGAAAGATGATGCTCCCGCTTCATCAACCTATCACCTGTATGGCATCTCCAAGCGCGGTGTCGTAGGTCGTAGTGCTTTTTCTGTTTGTCGAAAGCCTGGGCCAAGTGTCGACGTACTAGAGCGAAGATTTCTTGTAGTCTACCCAAGCGGTTGGTGCGTTCTTGTATGGTGGTCGGACTAGGGTCGGTGTCATCGGTTTCTCTGTAGTCCTTGGTGGCCTCCCGGTAGATCGTCTTTGGTGCTTCCAATTCTCGGCCGAAGATCAAGAAGGCGAGAGTAAGGCCTGTGGATTCCTGGCGGGTGCTATTGAGGGCGAAAGTGAGTTCATGCAGATGGCTGTACCAATGCTTATGATTGTTCTCGCAAAACTGCGCTATCATGGTCTTCAAGGTTCGGTTTGTCCTCTCTACGGGGTTACATTGGGATGTATAAAGTGGTGTGACTCGATGTTGAATACCCATTTCGTCCATCATTCCACGAAAAAGCTTGCCGGTGTATTGTGACCCATTATCGGAGATGACTGTTTTGGGGCACCCGTAGCGAGTGATGATCTCTTCATACAGTGCTTTGGTTACGGCCGCTGCGGTGGCCCGGCGAATAGGTCGGCAGACAGTCCATTTAGTGGTGTGGTCGTGGAACATAAACAGGTAAATATTTCCTTTAGATGATCGGGGTAGCGGTCCTATCAGATCTGTGCTCACAGTTTCCCATGGTTAGGAGACTAGGCTCGGCTGCATTTTTCCTGGTGGTTGTTGTTGCAGTGGTTTATACGCCTGATAGGTGGGGCAGTTCTGGACGTACTTGCTGAATTCTCGATACATATTGGGCCAGTAGTAGTGGCGGTACACACAATTTCCAGGGTTCCGTATCTTCCTATTCTTTTATAATAACTCGCTAAAATCCCAGAAATGGCGGAAAGTCTTCCTTCTCGGACCTCATAGTCTGGATAGTTTTCGGGTTGCTGTTGGACTTCCTCTATTTTCCGGTCGTACCAAGAACAGTTCCGTGTACCCTTCTCTTCCTTTCCGGTTTTGGCGGTGTGTATTGTGTTGGTCGGCTCTGGTAAAGGCTCTCGGGATAGGGCGTCGGCCACTTTATTCAGGACTCCCTTTCGGTACTTGATGTCAAAATCGTACTGCTGCAGAAAAACACTCTACCGGGCTATACGTCTTGTTGGGCTCTTGATGGAATGAAGTCATTTCAGACTCTGGTGATCGGTAATGACGGTAAAATAATATCCTTCCAAGTAAGGCCTCATTTTCTCGATTCCCCATACTATAGCCAAACATTCCTTTTCCGTGACGGAGTAGTTACGTTCAGCGGGTTGTAATGTGCGACTGGCGTAGGCGATTATACGGTCGTGTCCCTATTGGTTCTGTAATAGCGCCGCTCCAAATCCGTCTTCTGAAGCGTCTGTTTGCAATTGGAAGGGTCGATCGAAATCGCGACATGCTAGTACTGGGGATTCCGTGAGACATTTCTTTAGAGCCTTGAAGGATTTTTGCTGAGCTTCACTCCAGGACCATTTCTTTCCTTTCTTCAACAAGCTCGTCAACGGAGTTGCTACCTTTGAAAAATCAGCTAAGAACCTTCGGTACTAGGAACAAACGCTTAAAAATCGTCGCAATGCACGAACGGTAGTAGGAGTTTTCATTTCTAAGATGGCCCTAACTTTGTCCGGATCGGTACTGATTCCCTCGGCCGTGACCTCATGACCCAAGTATTTGAGGGCGCGTTTTCCAAATTCGCACTTCTCTGGGTTAAGCTGTAGGTTGGCCTCTCGAAGTCGGCGAAATACTTCTCGTAGATTTTTTAAATGCTCCTCGATTTTGAGACGATGATATCATCCAGGTGTGCAAATGCTCGGGGTTCCATATCCGGTCCGATGATGCTATCCAACAGTCGTTGGAACGTTGCGGCCGCTGAGTGTAATCCGAAGGGCATAACTTTGAACTGAAACAAACCCCTAGACGGCACAGTGAAAGCGGTAATGAGTCGACAATCTTCTGCTAACGGAATCTGCCAATATCCTTGCTTTAGATCGATACTTGAAATATATTTTGCGGCTCGTAGTCGGTCGAGTATGGCCGAGATGTATGGTAGTGGGTACGCGTCTTTGCGACTGACCTCGTTTACTTGGCGGAAGTCGATGCAAAAGTGGGGGTTCCCATCCTTCTTCTTCACAATAACGACCGGACTGCTCCAAGGGCTGTTTGATGGCTCGATGATTCCTTCAGCCAGCATTCGGTCTACCTCCTGGTCGATGAGCTGTTGCATTTTGGGATTTTGGGGCCGGTAACGCTGTTTGATCGTTTCCTTCTTTAGGAGATGTATTTTGTGTTCCACTAGCGGTGTTGTTCCTTTGATGTCCTTGAACTTGGCCAACTCCATCGTTAAGAATTCTTGCATTTGTTGTTGCTCGGCAATAGTGTTCAGAGACTGGGCCGGTAGCGGTTTTCCGTTGATCATAATTTCATCGACGGCCGGAAATATTTGTACGTTGTTCGGAATAAGGAAATCCATCCCTAGCAGGACATCATGACTCAGCCCCGGCAAGTACATCAGGGGCATCTCGTACGATTCTCCTTGGATATTGAGCGGAAGCTTAACGGCCAACGGTATTTTTGCTATACTTCCGACAGCTTGTAGGGCGTTCGGTATCCGTTCCTGGGTTGTCGGCAGTCTTTTGGCCTTGCACGGGTCCATAACGGTGTCCCCGAAATACGATCTGGAGGATCCAGTGTCCAAAAGAGCTCGGAACACTTTTCCAAATATCTCGACCCTGATGTGTGGGCGGCGGTCTCCCTGGTGTTCGGTGACGGCACACGAGGCGAAGGGAACAGGGGACGGGCATGGCCTCGTAGCAAACCTTTCCCTACTTAGTTTCCCTACCTGGGACAGTGACAATCGCGACTCATAATTCCCCTTCGTCCGCATCTTGAACAGAATAATACTGCTCGGTTCCTACAATCTCCCTTTACGTGTCCGGTTTGTCCGCATTGCCAACAAGTCAGATCTGGTCGGATACTCTTGTTTTGCAGGATATGTCGCTCGTGCTCCTGTTGATGCCGGTGGTCTTCTCACGGACTCTCCGGTTGTCGACGGGTCTTTCTGGCGGCGGATTTCCAATCTGATAGTCTCTATTTCCCGGACTTTGCTCAGGAACGTGGGTACATCTTGTATGTCTTGGCCCCAGAGCATTTGGCGGTGGTCGGGTAGCAGGTTTCTCTGAAGTAAGGACAATTCTTGAATTTCGCTATACCCTCCGTGTCCCCTCATCATAGTCTGGAGGTCAGTTGTATATTTTATAACAGCCTCGTTAGGTTGTTGATGGCGTCGGCGGATGTCCTCCTCCAGGGTGATGTAATAGTCGGTCGGAAAATAGAAAGTCCTGAAAGCTTCGGTGAAAGCAGACCACGTAGTGAGGCTGCGTTTATTGTTCCTGAATCATAGGGAAGCACCTCCGGTCAAGATTTGCGGTAGGCCTGCATATCCTTCCTGGATCTAGGTTAAGTTGGTGACGGACTTCTTCTATCCTTTCTAAGAATGCTGCCGGATCTTGTAGTCCATCGAAGCTCACTCCATACTTATGTAAGTCTACAGGGTCGGCGTGGCTGGAGGTATTCTGAGGCGGTGGTGTCGGGAAAACAGGCGGTGCCAAGTGGATAGTTGGGTCGCTTGGCCAATCTTGATGAACTTGCCAATCTTTTCCTCATCTCGTCTACCATTCCATCCCTGCGAAGATGGAATTTATCCAATTCCTCCTCAAGTTCTTCCTTCCTCAACTTGTAAATCCAGCTGGTACTCTGGTTCATAGGGGCGGTGATCGGTTGGGTTTCCTCGGCGTTACTAGACATGTCCGGTCCTCGGTCTGGTCCTCAATAGTTCTCTTCGTAGGCTAACTGGCTTCCCAGTTGTCTGCTTTTCACTTGGTGGTCGTCAACTCCCCTTTTAGCCTCTTACACCGCTCCATTTATACCTTTTCCCCCACCTAGGAGGTAGTAGGGGAAACCTCCATGCGCACATCCTCAGAGTGTTTCCCAGGAGCCTCCACCATTTGTCGGTCGGAATACGGTTACTCGGTCGGAATCATAGAAATCATATTATATATTATTACTCTAGAATGCTAATCAAGTAGTAAGAAATGCGGCGAAAAATTGACAGTGGTCATTTATACGAATGCGCATCATTAGTTTATTTTCTAGTAGAACGTTGCCGAGTTTCTGAATATTCTGTCGATCGAATCTCATGAAGAGGGGGCAATTCATGTAACGATGGTATGTCGGACAACAACGCGTTTTCTTTCAGTCATTTGATTTTTCACTGTTGCACGATCTGCTCAGAGGTAAGAAGTTTCAAGTCACATTTTCTGAAATGTACTTGTGTACTTGTCTATCATTTTAAAAATAATAAATGCAAAAAAAAATTCTAAACTCGAATGAATTATCGAGTTCAACTGATAGCGAATTTCATTGATTGTATATAGTAGTATTGCACTAGATCAGGATATTTCAAAATTGTTGCACGGAGTTCATAATATGCACTCAATGCTTAGGTACCTGTTCATCTAATCGAATCTGCGATAATATCGAATTGCATTGGTGATATTAAGTTTAGATCTTCTGGGATTTTTGTTGCGAGTTCCAAATATTAAGTAAGCACCAGTTGTTGCCATGGAATTAGCTATAAAATTCCAATCTTCAGCCAATTCACGGTTTGGTCAAACAATCAATGAATACTCAATAATACCTCTATCGACAAATTTAGATTTGGACTTATAACATGTCACCTGCGAGATCCCGATATATTTTCATTGAAACCTGCAACATCACTGATTTTCTAAAACAAAGCATATATAAACACAATTAGTCATCCATGCATGTGTTCAATACCGACAAGAAGTCATGAATCGAAAAATAAGTTTCTTCACCGAATGTATGTATGTTTATTTCTCCTTTATACCAAATAAACAATTCGACTGACATGAGGTAAGAAAGTCTAGGCAACGTTCGAGTTGAAATAAACTAATGTCGCGCATTCGCTTTAACGACCACTGTCAATTTTTCGCCGCATTTCTTACTACTGGATTAGCATTCTAGAGTAAGTATATATATTATGATTTCTATGGTCGGAATACGGTTATTCGGGCGGAAAACGGTCGCTTCTTGGTCGGCGCTCACTCATCTCCAGGTCAAGTCTTCGACACCTCTCTTCTCCCGTCCAATGGTTAGGGACGCTTTGGCAACTCTTCACAAACAACGGTCCCTGCTCGGGCGCCATTTTGTGACGACCCCCTGTCTCCAACTGTTGCCTTTTTTTTTCTTTGGTGTAGCAGGAGGAAAATCTGCAAAACAGACGAACACACCCTCTCCTGAGGGGGAACAGTGTGGGGATTCTCACTCTCTGAGCTCGAGACCCACTAAAAACCCTTAACTGCTTCTTCATAGGTTAAGCTCTTTATAGGTTAAGCTCTTCTTTGGTTACTTAAAATCCTTAACTGATTTCTCGGTCTTCGGTGGTAGGTTTTTGACCTTCTAGCTTCTTCTGTTGGATCATAGTCGACTAATCTTCGTAGTTCCTCATTTGTATGTTGTTTGGCTTTGTCGAATATCCTTTCCGCCTTTCTCTTCATAAATTCTGTAACTGGTTCCCATTCCAAGTCCTTGTAGATTTGTTTGTTCCTAACAAACCAGGGTACGTCCATCGCCATTCTAAGGAGTTTATTCTCAGTTGCCTGTATTTTCTTGATGTGGGTCTTGGCTGCGAAGCCCCATGCCTCCGATCCATATGTGAGTTGTGGTCGCGCAATTGTTTTAATCATCGTCAACTTGATGTTCTTATTCATATGACTTCTTCTGCCTATGAGTGGATAAAGTTTACTCATTGCGGCTTTTGTTTTATCTACTGCACATTTGTTGTGGTTTTTCCATGTAAGTCCTCTGTCAAGCGTCACTCCTAGGTATGTTGCTTCATTTTTCCATTCAACCTCTTCTCCATCAACTTCGAGGTTTTCTTCCATCCTCAATCCTCTCTTTTGCAGTAATATTGCTTGAGTCTTTCTTCCATTGATTTGGATTTTCCATTTGATGCACCATTTGAGTAATTCATCTATGGCTTCCTGCAGTCTTGGGTGTATGATCTCTGGGCTTCGATTTCTGAACGCTATTCCTGTGTCATCTGCGTACAAGGTGAGCATATTTCTAGCATTCTTCGGGATATCATAGACGTATATTACGTAAAGCAGAGGTCCAAGTACCGATCCTTGAGGCACTCCCGCTTCCAATTGTCTGGTTTGAGAAGTTGCTCCATCTATTTTCACATAAAAGTGAACTATCCTCAGATAGTTCCTTATAATCTTGCATAGCTTGGTCGAATATCCTGCTTTTTTCATCTTGAAGATTAGGCCTTCGTGTCATACTCTATCAAAAGCTCTCTCGATATCCATCAGAACTAATCCTGTGGCCTGTTTGGTCTGCATTCCTTCGGTGACGTATTCTATGAGCCGTAGTAATTAGTCCAATTACTACGGCTCATAGAATACGTCACCGAAGGACTGAACTCCTCAGTCGAATGTTCTCGTCGAAATCCAAATTGTTCGGGTGGAATTATCTTCAACATTTCTGTTTCCTCATTCAGCCTTTTAGCGATAACCCTCTCGACGATTTTTCCTAGTGCTGATAGTAGGCTGATTGGTCTATAATTTTGAGGAAATTTCCGTTCCTTTCCAGGCTTGTTGAAAACTATCATTTCTGCAGTTTTCCATCTCTTTGGGTAGTATTCGGTTCTAATCACTCCGTTTGTTATATTCGTCAAGGCTGCTATTCCTTTTCTAGACAATTTCTTCAACATATAATTCGTTATCCTATCTTCTGCCGGCGCTTTCCTGTTTTTCAATTTCATTATAATCTCTTTGATTTCTGTTAGTGAAGCCGGTTTTGGAATGATTTCGGTTTCCGGTGGTTCCATCATCAGTTCTTCGTTTGCCTCCACTTCTTCTTCTAGATCTTCATTGTCATCATCATTTCTGTAATTTATTCTGGCTTCTCTCTCAATTGAGTCGGCAAGTGCTTCGGCTTTTTCAAGTCTCGTATATACCATTCCGTTTGCTCCTCGGTTTGCTCCATGCAGTGGAGGTATAACTGTCCGTTCTCGTCGTAAGCATTTCTGCATTTTCCAAGCCGAGTGATCTATTGTATTCAGTTCCCTTAATCTCTGGTGCCATCTGTTATTGAGCAGTTCTGTTAAAGCATTTTTCAATATCTGGCTATGCTTATTCAGTTTCTTCTTGTCTTCTTCTCTTTTTGTTGTTCTGTAAATTTTTTTGAGTCTTCTGTTCTTTTTTATAAGTTCCTTTATATCCCTTGGCGTATCTCCATGTGAATGTTTCGGAATTGGTTTCCTTATTCTCTTGGTGCTTTCTTCATATGCTTCTTCTATTTGATTTTCCAATTTTTCAACTGCTTCATCTAATTCATCCCGGGTGTTTATTTGAGGAATGTCCGTGATTTTCTCCTGAAGTAAATTCTTATATTTCTCCCAGTCTGTGCGATCCTTGATTTGTGTCTCTTCTTCGTTTCTTGGGTCATGTCCCACTATGAATTCTATGGGATTGTGGTCTGAAGTTCCGTCTTCTATTGTATCAATGCTGATTTCTTCAGTGATGTCTTTCATTACGACAATGTCCAGTACATCGGGTAGTCCATTTACTCTTGGTATGTAGGTCGGTATATCAGGTCCTATTACAACTGCATTAAGTTTTTCAGCATAAATCTTCAGTCTTCTCCCGTTGGTATTTTCCACTCTACTATTCCATTCCTACGATTTGCAGTTAAGATCACCAATTATGATTTTAGGGTGTCTTTCTTCTAGTAGCATTTTTAGATCCTCTTCCAGCATGTCCTTATTCGGTGATTTATAAGTTGAAATAATCTTCACTTGTCCTCGATTAGTATTCACAATAATCGATATTGCTTCTACTTCTTGACCATTGAATATTTGGTCGAAATGGTGATCCATATTCCTTCTAGCCAGTATAGCAACGCCACCTGTGCTGTTAGGTCTATCATTTCTGTAAATATCGTAATTGGGAAATGCTATCCGAACATTGGGGTTAAGTCTTGTTTCTTGGAGAGCTATGACATCCGGTCTCTTCTCTTCAATCAGTTCTTCGAATTCTGGTCTGCGGGCTCTCAATCCTTCGACATTCCAAGAGACGATTATGAGATTGTTCTGTATCGTCGTATCAGCCATTAAATATTCTTAATAATTTGCTGCATCTTCTTCTCAATCTCTTTCTCCAGATTCTACATCATCGTGCTGAGGAGGTTTTTCGTGAACTTATCCAGTTCCTCAGTGATTCCAGAAATTCCTTTCCTGGTTTCGGCTTTTTTGAGGGTTTTTGCCTTTTCCGTCTTTTTCTCTGGATTTTTTGTCTCTTTGACCATTTTGGTTGCAGTTTCCTGGGGTTTCTTCACTTCCGAAGAGTTTTGGGATGGCTTCGGTGTATTTTGTGTTGGCCTCGAGCTGGTCTGGTTCGATCTTGGCGATCTCTTGGTCTTTTTAGTGACCAATTTCCATTCGCTACATCCCTTGTAGCTGGCTGGATGTCCTTGCTCTCCACAGAGAACACAAGAGGCATTTCGCTCCTCGTTCTCCCTGGTAAGCGTACACTCCTTGGAGCTGTAATTACCAGAGCATTTCACGCACCTCCATGGAAAAGTGCACTTACTTTGGACATGTCCATATCGCTGACAGCGATAACATTGTCCAGGCCCGGTCGTCCTTCTCTTAGGTTCAACAACACAGTTCATGTTGTAGAGCCTTCTCACCTCGAAGATACCCTTATTCTGGGTTTTAACCAGCAATAAGGGCATCGGCCTCTTAGTTATATTTGAGGTCATTCTTATGACCTCAGCATCGACGATCCCTTGATCCTTGAGGTCGTCAAGGATCGTCGGGATATCTGCATCCAGCGGTAGATATCTCACTACCGCATAGATTTTCTTCTCTTCCTCCCGTTGAAGAGTGTAAAACACCCTATTTATTTTATGAAGGAAGTCCGTCATTCTTCTGTGGTCTTCCGCGGTTAGTGGAACGACTCTTATTCCGCCCTTCACAGTTGTCGCTCTGCTATATTTAATGCCGTTTCGCATTAACGCGTTGGAAATTGACGTCCATTCTGACGTACCTCTCAGGGTGACTGGGGGGATTTTTTCTTTCCTCTTCTCCACTGGAGTGGTTTTCTGTTGAGCTGAGGCTGTACCCATCGTCGTGATGGGTGGAATTTTACCTCTTTTAGGTATCTCCGTTGCTTTTTTGGGGTCTCTTCGTCTGAAGATGCACTTTCTTTAAGCGCGCGTTTTGTGGGTGGCGCGTTCTGGGTTTTTGCAACTTGAGTTGCAAAATTTTTCTTTTTTTCCGGTTCTGGAGCTACTTCCTTTTTGGAGGAATTTTTGGGGACCGCTACCGGCTTTTGCAATTTCTGCAAATGTGGAGGATTTCTGTGCCGTAATGTGTTTTGCAATTTCCGCAAAACTAGGGGATTGAGGCGCTTTATTCTTATTAACTTCCTCTCTCAAGAGGCGTATCTCCCCGACCAACTGAGCTACGGTTTCAGTTAATTTATTTTTTTGAGCCTTCAATTGCTCATTCTCTTCTTTGAGCCTTACAAGCTCCTCTGCTTCTCTATCGATGAATTCTTCGATGTCCGTAGCTTCCATGTAGGAGCTCTCATTGTCTGAGACCTCCAACATGGCTTTTTGTACGTATTGAACTATATGAGGTATTTCTGTGTAATAATGAATATTGGAAATACTCACCCAGCGAGCACAAACATCCCTGGGATGTTTTGGGATGTTTCGAAAATGTTGGCATGAGGATGTTTCTTTGAAACGTAATATGCACTTCCCAAAGAGGTCTCCAAAGGCTATTGGAAATCTTTATTTGTTCTGATCTGTGCCATCTGTGGCATTTCTTCGTCTACCTACTGAGAGGTACTGTCGAGTTGAAAATAATGTAAACGTGTGGATATCTTCTCTTGGCGTCGCATAGTTTGCCTTGGGGGGTTTATTCCAAATAAACAATATACAATTCACCTATTTCATTTTGCCGCCATTTCCACTTTCTTCGTAGTTTGGACTGTGGTCTGTTCGGAGTTGAAAGTTGATTGGTGATTTGTATAATATTAACTACTTCTGTGTTGGTTTTGATTGTGAATTTAGGATCGATCTCTTCATAGTGACCAAATACAATTAATAAGTAAGTATAACATGAATTAAATGTATAGTATAATGTCCAGAAACATATATATATATATATATATATAACCTCAAAAGAATCCACGCTGCGTGGTCAATATTATTTGTGTATTTGGGACTAGGTATAAGAGATCAAAGTATTTTGGTTGGAATAATCGAATGGTATATGGAAGGTCATTATAATTATTCAAGAAATAACTTTATAAAGTTTAAAGCCATATCATCGAGGATTTCAACATATTTCGATAATCCATCTCTGCCGTTGATAATTCCCAGAATATTTTGTAAGATTACTCTTCCGACGATGATAATAATCATTCATCACTTGTGAATCACAAGATAATTCAAATTTTCCCAGAAAAGTTCTTGTTTTTGAAAACTCCTTTAAATTGTTCCATCTTTAAATACCTTTGTTTGTTGGTATATTTATTCCATTAGTTTATTATTGTATTAAATAATTGATCGTTTGGAATTTTGTAAACCTAATTTATTTAGTCAAATTTCATAAAACGTTTCGGGTTCGGGCCCTTTTTTATTTTCGAGATTGAAGGCAATAGTCCCGAAAGGTCAAAAATCACATATCATCTACGAGATACCATGCAACCAATGTAATGGTGTGTACATAGGACAAACGGAACAAAATCTGAACAACAGGATAAAAGGACACAAATATTCCAAAACTCAAACAGCTTTTTACAAACATACAATAGAAAACAACCACACTTTCAATTTTGAGAATACAAGGATATTAGATAGGGAAACAAATAAAAGAACCAGGGAATTTTTGGAAATGATTTATATAAAACGAAACCCCAACTCTATCAACGACAAAACAGATATAAATGGTCTGAACAAAATATACTCAACGATTATAAAGAAGACAGCGGAAAACGACAACGAAAGAAGAAGAAGAGTGACAACGACACCAACTTGACAATTCATTGACTTAGCACCACATTATGTTACAAAATGAAGAATGAGGACACATGCACCACAAGCAGAAGACTTGGAAATTGTTGAAATAAAGGTGACAGATCTCTATCTCGAATAATTGTATATGTAACTGTGTTTTTGATATTTGTTTTTAGATTGAAAAAGGGCCCGAACCCGAAACGTTTTATTATATTTGACTAAATAAATCAGGTTTACAAAATTCCAAACGATCAATTATTTAATACAATAATCTTTAAATACCAGTACAAATAATTAAATAAATAAAATCGTTTCGCAAATCAACCTGGTCTATATACAACTCAAATCTTCCAGATCCTTTCATCCTTTCCCTATTTTCTCTGTTATTTTAATTGGAAAAAATCATCTTAACCTTCATATATAAAATGAAGGGAAAATAAATTTTTCATAAATTTTTTTTCATTTTCCCTTTCGGTAGATCTAATATTATAATCAGTTTGTTTTCTATTATTTCTGTTTTTTTTTATGTTGAATGTGATATTTCTTTTTGGTTATTTATGTTTGCTTTATTGAATGTTGTTATATCTTCCGAATTCCTGCGCATGTTTTGATATTATGTAGATACTAATCGAACTGCATCTGGCATTACCGCCAGTCTTAATATTGTATTCCAAGAAACATAATGAGTCGTATGCATAAAGAAGAGTATTTGCTTTTACTATAATACTATCTTTGTCGGTTGCTTATAAAATGTATAATTTCCTTTCAATAAACTGAAGTGAAAGTATTTACTACTTCTTTATGCATATGGCCCATTGTATGCGACATTCTTAATATTAAATAAACGTAATAATCACGTTTAATTATTCATTCCCTTTTTGGGTAACTCATCAGAACACAACAATGTGGCGACGAGGATGCTGAAAATTGGCGTTTCATGGGTATATCGTTTAACAAAAGTGGAATTATTGGAACAATTACTCGTGCTTCGTGAAAAAGTAACCGACACGTGGAAAGTAGACGCTTTACGCGAGGGTTTGACTGACATTGCTCGATCAAAATCGTTAAGTGATTTATGTTGGGTGAAGAACTTGACTAAATCTTCAATTAGAGAACATTTTTCTGTACTCGGGATTGAATTCAAGGAAAATTCGGACTTAGATAATTTGCAAAAGGAACTGTTGAAAAGTGCGCAGCTGTATTCGTGTACCACGCAAGTCTCATCAGAGCCGGTTTCCTTGACGTATTCGAAAGACATTTGTGACGAACCCAAGTGTTCAGTGAGTAAACCCAAAATGGCATCAAATTGTAAAATTGAATTTCAATTGCATCAATATGACTGGGACACCTTCATCGAACGTTCAGAATTGTTCTTCATGGCAAACGATGTAGATCCTACTAAACAGGTCGCAGAGCTGCTAACAAAAGTGTGCGTGAATTCTTATTCCCTAATCAGATCTTTAGCTTCACCTGTAAAACCAAAAGACCTCAAATATGATGAAATTATAAAATTGGTTTCCAATCATCTTCAACCAAAACCTTCCGAAATCTCCGAAAGAAACAAGTTTAATTCTACAAGACAAGCTCCAAATGAACCTGTGAACGACTTCATTGTCCGATTGAAACGTTTATCAGTCAATTGTAATTTCGAGAATTTGGAAACGTCACTTCGAGATCAATTTGTGAATGGCATCAGGGATCAAAACGTAAAAGTGGAACTTTTCCGTCAAGAAAAACTGGATTTCAACGGCGCAGTGAAAATCGCTGTAGCACGCGAATCTGCAGAAAGGGATGCGGTGCGCAATTCTTCGCCGAGGAGAGATGGTAATGGTGATGTGAATGTGAATTTTCTTCGCAGTAGTCGACGGCAGCAGCCAAATAAACAATTCAAAAGAGGAGCGAAGTTATCAAGACCGAAGCATGACAGACGCGAAGGTGGTATTAAAACATCAAGTAATAATTCATACACCAATAAAAATGAATTTTCTTGTTTTTGCTGTGGCCTTAAAAATAATCATTACGCAAATCGGTGTAGATATAGATTTCAAAAATGTACATTTTGTAATATCAAAGGTCATTTAGTATCCGCTTGTTGGAAAAAACAAAATGAAAATCAGAAATTCAATGGAAAGGTTAAACCTAATAATGTTCATTTATTAGAGGAATAATGTACCTCAATAATGTATAAACATTTATTTGAGATTGTTGTCGATTTTGAATATGTACTGAATTGTAAAATCTATATTTGCAGGGGAGGAATTGTTATATCTTCCGAATTCCTGCGCATGTTTTGAAATTATGTAGATACTAATCGAACTGCATCTGGCATTACCGCCAGTCTTAATATTGTATTCCAAGAAACATATTGTATGCGACATTCTTAATTTTAAATAAACGTAATAATCACGTTTAATTATTCATTCCCTTTTTGGGTAACTCATCAGAACACAACAAATGTGATACATTTTTTTGTTTATTCTCCCTTTCTGTAGTATAATATTTATCAATTGTTTTTTGTTGTTCAATTTTTTATGTGAAATGTGATTTCTTTTCCTTTTGTACCTGTTGAAGTATCATTAAAATATTTTCATTCTTATATAGTATTCTGTATTTCATTTAAAAACTTTGTAGTTCATTTAAAATAGAATGTGGTATCCTCAAACATTCGAATAAAAGAAAAAAAAGCCTCACAAAAGAATTTCATATAAAGTCTTACAATCAGCGATTTCGTGTGCGCAGAGCGCTTTAGAAATGTTCTATTGTGTACATAAAAAGGCTATCAAAAAAACTTCTGAGTAGTTCTTTTTGTGACATCCCAGGGACATCCATATAATAGCCGCCTGCGGCGGACATTGGCTGTTCTATAAAAGTTCTATTCATGTATAAACAGAACATCGCAGTGGATGTTCAATGTCTCGAAATCTCTTCCTTTTAACATCTCTGAGATGTTTTTGTGCTCGCTGGGCACTAATATGTTACTACTAAGCTATGTGGCTAAGTTATATATTTTCTATACTATAAGAAAAATAAATCGACTCACCAGTGATATCCGTGGAACTATCGATCAATGGATCTGGACTCGACACTGAATACACTGAATTTGATCGAATTTCCGCTCTATAACACATACGCTTATAGAACTTACAAAAAACTTCGGATGTTTCGTAGACTGAATCAAAAATTCCGTAGCTTCGCTAGTGCACACTTTCACTTCGACTTTCTCTTCCACTTTCTCTTTTACAACACTAGAGATGACGTATCGCACTGGTATCATTCAACACATCTACCTGCTTCAACGTCTCGAGGTGAACTGTCAACTGTTGACATCTTTCTCTCCGAAGATAGAAACCTCGGGCGCCACCTCTTTAAAGTGTTGAGGACACTCGGAACCTGTAGGCGGTATTCTATAGCTACACCAGGAGCTACAGTCAGAGAAGGTTATGTCCAGGGGTCAGATGTTCATGAAATTCGGAAAGTCCCCTATCTCTGAAATATCTTAGAAACTCTACTCGGGAGAAAAATAAAACACACAATAAACATGAAACTTCTATTCAATCCCTTTTATATACATAATGATGTCGTACAGGGTATAGGGTAAATAAGAGGTGCAGAAGCAGAAGCGGGATGTAACGTGATTTTAATGTAAAAACTCTGTTAGAGACGGATGAATGAGAGCATGATGAGTGAGCAAAGTAAGAATGCGGGATGAAGCGGTCGGAGTTAAAATGAAGCAAGAGCGTAAGTGAAAACAGTGCAAGTTAACTCTACGTTGCGTACAAGCGGCGGGTAGTAACATGGGCAAAGTCGGTTATTATAAGCGAGACTGGTGTTAAGACTGACGGCGGTTTGCCGGTATACTTTGGTGGACCGAAGGAAAAACTAAGCCACGGAACAAGGACGACGAACACACCCGTAAGGATGCCCTCGGTATCCAAGGTGTTCCGAAATCACGGGGGCTGTACCCACCCCCGTAACCTTGGTGGGTGGCCTAGTTGAAAGGGGATCATACCGGACAGTGGTGTAGGATGGGCCGTTTGAATCGTACACTCCCGCACACTCGGAATTCCAAGAGAGATGCAGGCCGTTTGAAGCTAATGCGTCACCTCTAGGAACTCAGGCGGTATGGTAAGGGGGGGTGAGCTAGAGACGGCGGAACGTACCTGACAAGGGTGTAGGATGGACCGTTTCAAGCTAACATCGTACACTCCTGTACTTTTTATTATTTTATTATTATTATATTATTATTTTAGGATACCATGAGACATGCAGGCCGTTTCAAGCTAATGCATGGCCTCCAAGACCCGGGCGGTACGGTAGAAGGATGAGACGGAGGCATGTACGAGCCATTTGAAGCTAGCGTATACACCTACGTATACTGGGGAAGTCCATGCAGTAGTGCAGGCCATTTGAAGCTGCTACACAACTCCACGGCGGAAAAAGGGGTATGTGGGAAATGAAATAAACCGGCAAATTAACCAAAAGAGTAATTAAAATAATCATACCTGAGACCATGCCCATGTGTAACCCTTGAATGTACCTACTATCGGGTATGAACTTCTTGTGCGGTTGGAACATTCTGGCCTTGACCTCACGTTGAAGACATCGCGATCCGGGAACACATGGATCCGCGCGGCCTGAAACAGGTCGACTTAATCAATTCACGTTACGGAACCTGAAAATAAATAATTCGGAAACAAAACTAATTGAAAATTTGATTTGTTACATCCCCCTCCTTCTTCGGCTGAAAAAAAAAGATAATTTTTTTTTATATTTTCTATAACAAAGTAGCATTTATTCTAAAATTACAAAAAACGAAAAGCACTGTCACTTTCCGGGTGACCAGGCTGGTGCCCCGGATGCGGTCACCCGAATTAACTCGCACTGCACCGCAGCTTTCTTCTTCCTAGGCCTTTCGGTGGCTCCCTTTGGGCACCCACAATCACTGGACCGTACTCCCACTAGTCCACACCTGGAGCAGAACATCAACGGGGTCCGTCTGCATGTTCGCCGGTCGTGGTCCGGGTACCCGCAGCGCCAACACAAAGGGTATTTGGCGACCGGCAGATAAACTGGTGCCTTCTCCTGGGGGCCCGGAACCGGCGGTGTCAATTCTTCCTCCAGGTCTACCTCCTCCTGCAGCACCAATACATTGGCATCTCCCATATCGAATAATCTGGAAGCACACGAGATAAAGGTCTCCAAAACAAGAAAAGGTCTTCAAATTAATTTGAATAAACAACAAAAAAACATAAAGTAGAGGCTAAATATTGGCCGCGATATTGATCCACTGATGTTGTCCTCCCACAGGCAGCTTCAATCTGTAGTACTTGTCCGCCGGCCAATTTACCGGGCGCAGGTTCCTGGCCAGGGTTTGCATGTACGGCGTCCAGTTCGCCTCTCCAGGGGGTGTCTGGGACAGTAAATGGCCGAATTCAGCCATTAATTCTTCCCTGGTAGGCGGAGGCGGCGGAGGAGTCGGAGGTAGCGGAGTTATCGGCCTGACCGCCACAAGGTCAGGCCTGAGATCTTGCCCATGTGTAACCCTTGAATGTACTTACTATCTGCTATACTTCTCGAACGGTCGGAACACTTCGGCTTCATTGACTGAATTTACGAAATCTCTCGAATTTATACCCGGCACGGCCCTTTTTTGTACAATTGTCAAATGCGCAATTAAACAAATTCGGTATACGATATCCCCCCTCGACCTCACGTTGAAGTCATCGCGTGGGAACACATGGATCCGCGCGGCCTGAAACCGGTCGACTTAATCAATTCACGTTACGGAACCTGAAAATAAATAATTCGGAAACAAAACTAATGGAATATTTCCTTTGCTACAATTGGTCTCCTTCGGTAAATTCGCATTCTCCTTTTGTATTCCTCTGGGTCGTAGTCCACTAGTCTCCTGAGTTCTTGATGCTAATGGTTTTTCGCTGTTTCGAATAATTTCTCTGCCTTTCTGTTCATGAATTCCGTTATGGTTTCCCATTTCAAGTCCCTATAAATCTGTCTATTCCTAACAAACCAAGGTGCATCTATTGCACATCGTAGCAGCTTATTTTCAGTGGCCTGAATTCTATTGATATGGCTCTTTGTCGCGAAACACCAGGCAACTGATCCATAAGGCAGTTGAGGCCTAGCAACGGCTTTGATTATCTTCAATTTTGTCTCTTTCGACATGTGGCTTCTTCTTCCTATCAGAGAGTAGAGTATATTCATCGCTGCTTTCGTTTTGTCGATTGCTTGTTTGATATGACTTTTCCAAGTAAATCCTTTGTCAAGCGTTATTCCTAAATATTTTGCTTCATTTTTCCAGTCGATTTCTTCGCTGTCAACTTCTAGATTCGGTGTGGGTCGCAGTCTTCACTTCTGTAGTAATATTGCTTGACGCTTTTGTCCATTCAGCTTGATTTTCCACTTTATGCAGCAGTCATTTGTTTCGTCAATCGTTCTATTATAGACGGAGAGCCAGAGCCAAAAAATCTCTCTGAATTTCTTAAGCCTCATTTTTTCTCAGGTGATTACAATCATAATATACAACAAAATGCTGCGGTCAGTCAAGTGGATGTTAGAACATGTGCCTCTGGTGCGCGATCAAACATGTCGTGATTACCGACATAATAGAATCAATTTCTTAAGGCTGAAACTTTATAAACTTTTGTATTTTGGTATGTAAATCAAAATTATGATAGTCAGTCAACATCCGGTCGGGACACAGCTGGTCAGTCAGCTTCAATGTGCGTAGCGTCGTTTATAAGGATGCAATTCGTTTATTGAGCGTGAAATTTTTTTTTTAACTACTACTGACTATATTATCGATGAATAAAATGGTCAGTCAGCCATTCCGTAGAACAACGCCCGTCAGTCAGTGGATAAGAAATTGAATTTTTTCGTTCCCTATAGATATTACATCATAATCATTTAAAGTATAACACATTTATTTTAATGAGCAACTTTTCTTTGAAATCTCAGAAATAAAATTCGTTTGAAATCAACAGGATACTTAACGAACATAGGTATACGCACAAGTAAGAACTCATTGATTTCCAAATATTTCTAATATTTATTTAATTCATTAACGATAACAAGCTATAAAGAATCATCACATAATTCATCATCTGAATCTTCATCTGAATCCATATCATCATTTTCACTATCGTGATCTGACAAGTCGGGCTCGGGTGTTGCAGAATCTGAAAAATAAATAAAATTCAGTAAAAAAAGTATTTTTGTGATTGTTTAATCCAGATAAAGATATTTCTATACCTGTATTTTCTTGTAGAGGTTGAATAATGACATCTTGTACAAGTTCTGGTAATTGGTCGCCTTTGAACCAATCCAAGTCATATTTCTCATCCAGCAATTTCCACCCGTAGTTTGTAGGAGATAGCTCCACTGGAATTTGACGGTGAGCATTAGGCCAAATATTTGAAATGAAGCTCGCTAGAACTTCTGCATCAATTCTGATTGGCATGGTGGCATACTCGACCCATCTACATTCTTTATTTTAATTTTAAAAGGATCATTTGGTTTGCTTAAACATTTATACGTCTGTGAAAATAAAACGAATCTTGCCTCGTCAATTGATTTAGTTTTTTTCAAGTCGTATAAATGACAAACAAATTCTTGAACCTTATTGAACATGTTATTCTGGTTGCTTGCATCTACAAGTCCAAGGTCAGCGAATGTTTTTTGAAAATCTTCGCTCTGCTTCATTATCTGCAGAGGCTTTTTTCACCTTTCTTGTAAAAAGCTGGGTTGAAATCACATCCAGTCAAAGCATGTAGTCCAGGAAGAGCATTGCAAACAGAATTTCCCAATTCTTGATGCATTCTACTGACATTAATCGTTCTTTGATGCTTTCCAGTCACACGTCCAGTCCAGTCTACGCATATTAAAGCTGACTGACCAGCTCACAGAGGGGTAAATGACAAGTTTAGTCGGCCAAAAATATTTAAAAACCATTTTCTGTTGGTTCAAGACTGTTGATTACGAAAAAAATATCATAAAAAATCTAGGACCTCTGGTATCAATCTCGCGAATAATAAACAATGAGTGAGATAATAGATACGATAATTCACCTTAATAATAATTTATTTATGATTTAATAAGAAAATGGCAAACTCAATCAATCACCAGATGTGAAATTGATTTATTTCTTCTTAGTCGTCTGATTATTCACAACTCGCATAACTGTCCGAATCATCGAGATAGAATAGAGAGGAGACGCTATGAGATTCAATAGTGCTAGAAAAAAACGGTACCACTAGGCGTGGCTAAGTCTGGTACCAATATGGCGGATAGAACAGGGTCGGATTAAGTAAACTTTCAAGGAGATGTATAGGTATATTCTTGAAAGTGAGCACCCAAACAAAGTTTTTACTCGGTTTTTGAGAAATCTGAATAAAATGTGACAATTTTTACTAGTTTATACCCAGATGAACAAAAGGGAAATAATATAGATTTGTGGAAATAAATGATTTATTGGCCTTTAAACAAAATAATTTTCTTATTATAGTGCCTCATACTAATTTTTTCATTTCGCTTTCTTTTCATTAAATATGTCATTCTTACATTAATATATTTACAAACAGCGCTTTTAATTAATAAATATCTGTGCCCATCAAGTACAGATTGGTTTAAACTATGTACAACTAAATCTAAGAATTTTCCTTGCTTTCAGGCTTCAGGATAAATTAAAATTTCACAACAACAAATTACTTTCTCAAAATCCATCATCATATAAACGTGTAGGTATTTTTCTTACCTACCTCATATATTGTGGGAACCGCATTTCGTTGCAAACGAACTAAGCTTTGTGATGTCCGATCAAAACATTCTGCTGTAAAATGTTTGGAACAAAACACCTCATAATTCGAAGATTGCCAGATTCCTCGGTTAACAAATTTCACCCAAGATATACACGTCTTAGTGGGTCTTTAGGAAATCTGTTAAAATAAAGTTAATCGAATATCAAATATTTTCTTCAGACGATAATAATATACCTTACTATCAGATTATCAAGATAGAAATGGAAGAATTACGAATACGGATCTGTTTATTACTCATTCTCACCTATGAAATGTGATTCCTGTGATTTTCTTTTTATCTACCTCGTCTCTGCTGGAACAACTGCGTAAAGCACATGACACCATTTTATTGTCCAATATGAATCGGGAAAATGAACGCAATGTTGTAAATGTGACCAGAATTGAACTCTAAAAAACGCAAAACTGACAGAAAATTCACGAATGTCAGAGTCTCGTACCAATATGGCGGATCTGATACCATTTTAGTCGAATGATGACTTCTCTCTATTATTCTATCTCGATGGTCCGAATAGAGAAGACTCTGAGGAGTTATTTGATTGGATGATTTTACCAAAAATGGCTTGCTTTTTTTCGTCGGTATTGGCCTCATGCCAGATAGAAGCGGATTGGAAGTAAAGATATCTATGTTACAAGATTCTCTTGAAAATTTTCGAGTAAAATTTATTCGATAAAGACTGAAATGTTTCACACAATGTTTAATATTCTTCTACTGCTCTTCGGAATAATTATCTAAATTTACTAGACAATTTTCCAAAAATTCCAAATTCTTGTCGAAACTGGTCAACTGCTGGCTATCCCTAAGGTTGAAGAGGTTTTGTTTCATAATCGTGGTCACTCCAGATGGTCCTTAAATGACATTTTGTCTTTGACTAATGAAAATAGCTCCATATATAGAATCCATTTTCCGATCTTATTTTGAAATTCCTTGATTCCTCATTTAGATTAGCTGAAGAATTAAAATCAATATTTTCCAAAGTGGCGGTTATTGGCGGCTATTGATTGTAAATCTATCTACTACATAACTTGAACAACCAATCATGTTAAAATAGTTATCGGGACTCATCAGGAAGTAAAACAAATGTCTCATCGAATGTTGAAATTCACAATAACAAGAAGCATAAAATAAAGAGAACCATATATTAATTTTTTTATTGCTGCATCCTCTATTTTAATGAATAACATAACTCTATTACATAGATGCATACCTGGTCTCTCATAATCCATAATGAGATGGTCTTATAAAAGTTTGAGAGGTAACACAGAAAGCACTGAACTATGCATTGAAGGAGATATTTTTGATGCGTTAAAAAACTAATGTAGTGCAACCGACAAGTTGAAACAAATTTTTTCGCTAATTGATGATCAGGGAAACGATTTACGCCATTGATTCGAATCACCCACTATTCTAATTGACCATTTGGTGCAATTTTCCCATTTCTGATGCATTTTTGGAAATTGATTTTTGGCCGGCTAGATAATATCTTTACTCCTCTGTGCAGCTGTGTCCCGATCGGACGCTGACTGACTATCATAATTTTGATTTAGATACCAAAATACAAAAGTTTATAAAGTTTCAGCCTTAAGAAATTGAAATTATTATGTCGATAATCACGACATGTTTGGCCGCTCACCAGAGGCACATGTTCTAACATCCACTTGACTGACCGCAGCATTTTATTGTATATTATGATTGTAATCACCTGAGAAAAAACCAAGCTTAAGAAATTCAGAGACTTTTTTTGGCTCTGGCTCTTGGACTATAACTGACGATCTTCGCAGAAAATTCGTTAGATTTCGAGCAAAGATTAAATCGCTAATCTTCCTGCTGCGCACATTACAGCTGACTGACCAGCTGTGTCCCGACCGGATGTTGACTGACTATCATAATTTTGATTTACATACCAAAATACAAAAGTTTATAAAGTTTCAGCCTTAAGAAATTGATTTTATTATGTCGGTAATCACGACATGTTTGATCGCGCACCAGAGGCACATGTTCTAACATCCACTTGACTGACCGCAGCATTTCGTTGTATATTATGATTGTAATCACCTCAGAAAAAATCAGGCTTAAGAAATTCAGAGAGATTTTTTGGCTCCGGCTCTTGGACTATTACTTCTGGGTTGCGGTGTCGAGTTGCTATGCCTGTGTCGTCAGCATATAACGTTAGCATGGTTCTTGGATTTTTCGGAATATCGTGGATGTATATGTTGTACATAAGTGGCCCAAGTACTAACCCTTGGGGTACTCCAGCCTCTATATCTCTTGTTGTGGAGCATTTGTAACGATACTTGATTGTTTTTCAATAAAAATCAAGCCTCGTTTTAAATATCCGTTTCCCTGAATTTTCCAGTTGAAACAATGCAACACCGTCTGATGGAAATTTCAGTTTCAATATAGTTATTCCGTTTCATTGTGGAAATATTTTTTCAGAATCCTGATTAATAAATTCAAATTCCGTATAATTGAAATTCCCATCATTAATCCGCCGTAAAATCCAAAATAAAGAAAAAGTGTCTTTCTGCATTCGGCGTTGTTTTTCCGTCCACAAAAACACACCGAATTCAGTATAAAACAACGTGGATTGCAGATAACGACAGTTTCTTTTACCGATAAAGAGATAACCGCCACCGAGAATATTTCTTCTGGGGAGAATATTCGAGAATTCCGAATTTTGAGTGCAATTTTGATCACGTGACCGTCCACATGTTGGAGAGTTAATAAATAGGACCGCACCACCAGACGAGGATCATTCATTATTCATAGTTCGTTACTATTCATTCGATAGTCTTTCTGCGATTCTGTTTTCAGTGATTCTGTAGTTGATTCTTCAATTCATTTCCGCTTTTTAAGCCTTTCTTCGTATTAGAGTTTTTTTTCTTTTCCTTTTGCTTTTCTTCATTTTTGCGCTAAGTGGTGGTGTGACCGTACCGGAACAAACTGTAAGTCTTTTCTTGATACCGCATACTTCGTGATTCAAAGTTGCATTCTTTTATTTGTTAAATTGTGTTAATCCTTGTTGTTAATCCTCCTGTTTAGCGCAGACTTCTGTCGCCTGGTTCTCTGGTGAACCAAGACCAGTCGACGGAAATCTCGAAGTTTTTCTACTGGTAATGCTTGGCGTGTGACACACAAGGTTGCTACAGAAAGACCACAGTAACTTATACCGTACTACCCCTGTTGTGTTCCGTGTAGATTTCCCGTTTACCGCAGACTTCTCTCGTCTGGCTATCTGGTGGCAGAAACCAATCGGCAGAAGTCTCGAAGTTTTTTCTGCTGGTAATGCTTGGCGTGTACACCCAAGGTTGCCACGGAGAGACCACGATAAACTATCCCGTTATCCTGTAAATTGTTGCATTGTGTTTCACCTGCATCAACCCCGTCCCGTTAATTGAATAGTTTCAATTCTGATTGGCCTGTACACTGAAAATCACTGGAAGTGCTCGGGATCAAACCCATTGCTAAATTAACCGATTACTGAGACTTGGATCTTTCTGAGACACCCGGTTGCTGTAAATTTTGTGTAAACCCCGTACATCCGTTATTGTCTCAGAAGGAATCAAAGTAACTGCTATTAATTGTTTGCTTTCTTTAATACCTGATAGTTTGACTGAATATAATTGATTAGAATATTCTTTGATTAATTGATTTCACTTTCTGATCACCGTGACAAGTTATTACATTTCTGTTTTCCTTATTTTTGAAATTGGTCATCAGCTGAATATATTTCTTGACTTGGAAATAACTGTATAGTTCACTGTAATTTAGATTGTTTTAATAAATTCGGTTTTAAAGTACTTGTTATCGCTACCACCTTAGATAAACCCAACTCTGTCTCCGACTAGTAGGTACCTGGGTGGGTTTGCTATTTCTCCCTATTGAAAGAATAGCTGGCGCTCGAGATTAATCCTTTTTCCGACCAAACCCGTTACAAAATTGGCGCCCGAGCGTTGGGACTCTTAAAACCGGGTTCAGTTTTAGAATAACCTCTTTTTTTTTATCTAACCGAGGAGAATAGTTTTGAACGGTGAACCATACAAACCAATTTATTCAGCTGTTGACTTGCAGGAAATATTTTATCTGGCTTATATTTCTGAAATATAATTTATTAAGATCAGTTGAGTGAGCGATTTGCTGATTGCTTTGAGTTAACCTATCTTGAGTTATAATAGAACATCACTGGTAACCTATAAACAGAACCGAACAGTTAACCAGCTATTTATGATAACCGCACAATATTGAATTGACTTATGATTTTCACCGCTTAAGATTTTCACACGCTTATGATTTTCACTTGAATAATAAAACTGACTGTGTTTTCTTTTCCCTTTCCCCATTTGATTTATTTGCTGGTTGACAAGTGTTCATTATAACTCTGATAGTTTATTGTGATTATAACCGCATTGGACTTGTTGTTTCTCTGATTACTTTATTTTATTTGAAACCGTTGATACACTGTTGGTGAATTATTCCCTTTGAATTAGGTGAGCTTGAACAAAAAAAAAAAAAAACTTCAGAAAGGTAAAACTGTAAGTGAACCTGAACCGAAATAATTGTCTTGGCTGTTAAAACCGATAGTGGACTTGGTCTGAAATATTTTGTTGACAGGTAACCTATTTCTTCAAACAAGTGTTAGGTAAACAGTGAGCTGTCAAGTGACCGATAAATAGTGAGTGATAGAATAATAGGTGCTTCCTCGATTGGACATTGATTATTAATCCGGGATTCAGTGAATTTTATTGAGTTAATTTTTCATCCGGGCTTCAGTGAATTTTATTGAATTAATTATCCATCCGGACTTCAGTAAATTTTTGAATTGAATATTCATCCGGACTTCAGTGAATTTTATTGAGTTAATTGTTCATCCAGGCCTTGGTGAATTTTGTCGAATTAATTATCCATCCGGACTTTAGTAAATTTTTTTTTTGAATTGATTATTCATCCGAGCTTCAGTGAATTTTATTGAGTTAGTTGTTCATCCGGGCTTTAGTGACAGTGATATTTAATCGGACTTAGTGATACTGAAACATTATAACCAGTGTTGAATTATTCCGTGTGTTAGCTTTGAACTTTAACTTTACATTATTTCATACCAGGCATCGAACTTATTGAGTGTGAGTTACTGGATCGTGAGTCGGGTGGCAAGATAGTTGAACTAGATGTCATTGAACATGGATGTGAACAGGCTGCTCAGTGATGAATTGACTTATGAACTAGAACTGAGAGGACAGTCAATACCAAGCACTGTGATGACAAAGCGGAGTCTACTACGACAAGTGTTACAGTCAGACATACCGCTACAGCCTTGCACATCAATGAACCCCACACTGGATATCGACATTTGCCAAAATAAACTCACCGATCTAGTGGAAGCACTTCAGAATTTCAATCACGCTAATGCGACTAACGAATTTTCGCGAATATTCACAAGATTAACACACATTCAGGGAAGACTGAACTTTATTGTCACTTCCGATGAAACACAGTTACAACTGATCGAACAACTGAAGGCGACTACAACTAAGGCCTTGGAGACGCTGGAGCAACTGAGTAATAGCAACACCCGTGGACAGCCATCCAGTCAGCAGGAACGGTCCCTCTTGGATGTGGAGGTTCCCAATTCGCCTGGGATGTCCCCCATTCAACCGGAAAGAGCTGAAACATCCCTGATTGATCTTGGAGATGGGGTCAATCTTCCGATAGCTGCTGATGTCTCACATCCTGGTACACCTGTAAGGAATAAAACATTAGAACATGTCATGAACGAGACAAGGCGGACATGTACAGCATTACTGCGGCAGTTGCCGGCAATACCTGTCACACAGTCACAGGACTGTGGGACAGCATCACCTGAAGGTCCGACACCAAGAAGATGGATTAATTCTACCCGCAGAGTGTCTTTTCCACATTTACCTGCATCTTGTGTGAGCTCTGGCAGGACCATGACCAGAGAGAGAATACCATTAGAGCCGGAACCCCGACCGTCACCGGTGCCAACCATTCCTGTTCACAAATGGAATATTTCATTTGGTGGCACAGGTAGTGTGAGCGGCTTCATCGAGGAGGTGGAGAGATTGGCCGAATCTCGTAAGGTGCCCCTAGAACAAGTGTTCGAGTCAGTTTATGAACTACTGCGGAAGGATGCCAGGGATTGGTTCATCCCCAGGAGGGGTACATTCAGGAATTGGCAGGATTTCAAGGAGCAACTTAAGGAAGCATTTTTACCGGTGAACTATGAGGAGAACCTGTTGGAGGAAATAAAAAGGAGAACGCAGGGTCCTGATGAGAAGCTGCTGATGTACGTCACTCGAATGCAGAATTTGTTCCAGAAGTTAACATACAGTAGACCAACCGAAACGGAACAAATCCGAATCATCAGACAGAGGCTGTTACCGACCCTACAACAGGCCTTAGCATTCCAGGAGACAAACACCTACGATGAGCTCCTGCGAAAAGGAAAGGTTTTCGAGTTAGTACAGTGGCAAATGAGCCAGTACACCAGGCCACCGTCGAAACCAGGTCTTCTTGACGAGCCCCACCTGACGTATCGTCCGGTCCAACAAAACCGACAACAGGCCAGTTTCTCCTTGGACACCGAAAATATATCAGGAAACTCAGAACCACCAGTACCAGTAGGTCACAACAGACCACAAATACCGCCGTCACCGCCTAGAAACACCCAGCCAAGACCGGATCGACCAACGGCACGAGTCGACAAGCAAAATACAGGTTCACCCAACCGAGCTCCATCACCTATACCAACACGACGATCAAACCAACAAGGAGACCGACAGGAAACACAGGGAAACCGGACTGATCCACCGACGAGGAAAGTATCTTTCCAAACACAGTGCTTCCGATGTGGTGAATACGGCCACATGCGACGGGAATGTCGAGGACGACCGAGGTTATTCTGTTCTCGTTGCCAGAGGAAAAACATTCGCTCAAGCGATTGTCCATGCCGCCCGGAAAACTAAAGGGAGGTATGGAGAAGGGGTCGACCATATCTCCGGGGACGCTGACTCCTATGGTATCGACCGTGTGTAACGACAACCGTCCGCTGGTGGAAGTAAAGGTAGCCGGGAAGCGCTACAATGCACTGATTGACACCGGAGCCACGAGGAGTTTCATCAGTCAGAAAGTGGCAGAACAATGCGAACGCAAAGGAATTACGGGAGAACCCGTTGAGGATGGTTTTGTGGTAGTTGCCAATGGTCAGTATACTGCGACGCCGAAACTTTATACTACCGCCATACACATCGCTGACTATTCTTTGACCGACATAAAGTTTTTGTTGGTATCTGATTTACCGGTAGACCTCATACTAGGAATGGACGTACTGGGAGTGTACAATTTTTCCCTTAACCTTAGCACCGCCGAGTGCTATCTGGAAGGCCGACTAATCTCCAAACCAACACCTAAAGTGGGAAAAACTGTGGAGGTACACGCCACTGGCGAACACTTGCTGGAACTGACCAAGGCACAGAAAAAGAAGTTGGACGCTTTTCTCGCCAGAGAAATGAAGGAGTTCGAGAAGTTGTCCGGCACCACGAAACTGATAGAACACAAAATCAAACTCAAACCTGGGACAGAACCGATTAAACAGCGATACCGGCCACAGAATCCGAAGATGCAGGAAATCTTCAACCAGGAAGTAGACCGAATGCTGGCTGAGGGAGTCATTGAGCCTTCTAAGTCGCCGTGGAGTTCACCTGTTGTGTTAGTCAAAAAGAAGGACGGTAAATACCGGTTTTGTATCGATTTTCGAGCAGTCAACGAAGTGTCCGTTAAAGATGCGTATCCGTTGCCGTATATTTCGGGAATCTTGGACAAATTACGCAGAGCGAAATACATTTCGACGATTGACTTGAAACAGGGATACTGGCAAATACCGTTAGAAAAGGATAGCCGGCCTATTACAGCATTCACGGTCCCGGGAAGAGGACTATTTCAGTTCACCGTCATGCCATTCGGCTTACATGCAAGCCCAGCCACGTTCCAGAGATTCCTGGATACCGTAATCGGTCCCGAAATGGAGCCCAAAGCGTTTGCCTATCTAGACGATATAGTCGTTCTAGGGGAAACCTTTGAAGAACACATGGAGAACTTAAGGGAAGTATTCAGACGACTAAGGGAAGCCAACTTACGTCTCAATCCCGACAAATGTGAGTTTGTCCGGAAGTCTCTGAAGTACCTGGGACATGTCGTCACTTCCGAAGGCATCTGTACGGATCCGGATAAAGTGGCATCCATAGTGTCATTTCCTGCTCCCAAGACCGTCCGAGAGTTACGCCGATTCCTAGGTGTTGCGAGCTGGTACCGTCGATTCATCGAGAATTTCTCCAATGTAGTTTCTCCGCTAACCCTGCTGCTCAAGAAGAAACAGCGGTGGAAATGGGGAGAAGACCAGCAGAAGGCTTTCGATATCCTGAAACACAAGTTGACTGAGTCACCGATATTGGCTTGTCCGGATTTCACCAAACCGTTTGTGGTACAAACAGACGCCAGTGATACAGGCCTAGGTGGAGCTCTAACACAAGTGATAGATGGAGAAGAAAGGGTAATTGCCTATGTTAGTCGCACATTAAACCCAGCCGAGAAAAACTATTCGGTATCCGAGAAAGAATGCCTCGCCATCGTATTTTCCATAGAGAAACTACGTCCGTACCTAGAGGGATTCCATTTCACGGTCATTTCCGATCATATGAGTTTAAAATGGTTAAATTCTATAAAATCACCGTCGGGAAGAATTGCTCGATGGTCCGTTTTTCTTCAACAGTTTGATTTTGAAGTACAGTACCGTAAGGGATCCCTGAATAAACTTGCTGACAGTCTGTCCCGGAATCCCTTACCGTCCGTAGATTCCGTATACCTGGCCGAAGTGGAAATTCACTGCCGATGGTACAACAGGAAACTACAGGAGGTTCAGAAGGACCCAGGAAATTTCCCAGATTATGCCATAATCGATGGGAAACTGTTCCGACATTTTTGGGATGCATCAGACTTCACGGAAGTTGGAACTGGACAACCCTGGAAATTATGCGTACCCACCGATCAGCGTTCCGAAGTACTGAAGGAGAATCATGATTCGGAACTAGCCGGACATATGGGGATCGCCAAGACAAGTTCCAGGATTGCCCGGAATTACTACTGGCCTGGTATGTTCCGAGACATTGCGAAATATGTTAGAAACTGCATTTCGTGCCAACGTTACAAAGTTTCGCAACAGAAAACTGCTGGGAAGATGCAACCACACAGGATGGCAGATGCACCATTCAGGGAAGTATCTACAGATATCGTCGGACCGTTACCCCGAAGTAAAAAAGGTAATTCTTACATTGTGGTCATGCAAGATCGCTTCACGAAGTGGATCGAGTGCCGCCCGTTGCGAAAAGCTACAGCCAAAACCGTTTATTCTGCGTTATACGAACAAATCATCCTGAAATATGGATGTCCGGCCGTTGTTATCTCCGATAATGGAGTACAGTATGATAGTAAGTTATTTAAAAACAGCCTTCAGGAACTGAATATAGCTCACAGATTTACCCCACCGTACTCGCCACAGTGTAATCCGGTAGAAAGGGCAAATCGAACACTAAAAACTATGATTGCACAATTTTGCGAAACCGATCAGAGAAACTGGGATGAAAAGTTAGGGGAATTAGTCTTTGCTATTAACACCGCTAAACAAGAGTCTACTGGGTTTACTCCGGCTTTTCTGAATTTTGGTAGGGAACTAAATGTCCCTAGGGCGATTTATTCGACAAAACCCCAAAATGAGGAAAACAGTAACCCAACCGAAGTAAATAGAGACATGACTCACCGTACAGAGCAAATCCGGCACCTACAGGAAGCACATGAGTTTGTGCAAGCTCGCTTGTACAGGGCTTTTGAACAGCAGGCTCATCATTACAACCTACGCCGTAGAGAAGTTCGCTTCCATGTAGGTGACAAAGTTCTCCGTCGCACAAATCCGTTATCATCCGCTGTCGACAGTTTCGCAGCTAAACTGGCTGCAAAATTCGCCGGACCGTATACCGTTATTAAGGTAGTCTCTCCTGTAGTGTATGATCTGAAAGATGAACAGGGTAAGAAGGTTACCAACATCCACATTAAAGATTTAAAACCGTTTTATTCATAATAAAGGTGTTCTCACCTCACCGTTAGTCCGTAAGTTTAACAGGACCGTCCATCATGATACCGTTAGCCCAGGGCGTTCGTTGCTCTGTTTTCTTCCATCGTACAGCCAATCAGAACCATTGCTGTCGTCTAACCCGTATGTATGGCTGTATAGCAAACCGTTTCAGATGACAACTTTCCACCGTCTGTACAAGATCGACCGGAAGCTGGCCGAAGGGGGGTTTGGCCGGGTTTTCCAGGCTCGGCGGAGGGGCCGAGAAGAGACCGTTGCGGTGAAGATGGTACCCTTCAGCGCGGATGCTATCAGGGAGGTACAGCTCCTGGAGGGCATCAACCACAGGAACGTGGTGAAATTGAATGAGGCCTTGGTATCCCCTCCGGATATATACATGGTAATGCCCTTATACCAAGGGGACCTCTGGGACCTGATAGACGAAAAAGGACCAAGGGCGACAGTGTCGGGGTTCTTCCGAATACTGCGTCAAGTGGCGGAGGGAATAGCCGCCTGTCACCGAGAGCACATTGTCCACCGTGACATAAAACCGGAAAATGTGCTACACCGAGGCGACCATTATGTGGTGGCCGACCTGGGATTGGCCTGTAAGTTGGAACCGGGGCAGGGCCTCCTTACCGATCTGGTTGGCACCAGTTTATACTGGGCCCCAGAACAACACCGGGGAGACCCATATGGTATAGGAGTGGACCTTTGGGCACTCGGGTTGGTGGCCCGATATGTGGCCACCGGTCTGATCCCACAACCGGATGATCGATGCTCCGGTGCGGGGCTGGCGGGCTTAAGCTCCCCTGTCCGGTGGTTCATCGAGGGATTGCTTAAAACCGATCCGATCCTTCGGCGACCTGCGGGGCAGTGGGATTGGGCTACAGCCGGCGCGGCACTGAGTATGGGGGTCTGGACGGGTCCAACCTTGCCACCACCGTTAATTCCAATGCCACCACCGTTAATTCCAATGCCACCACCGTTAATTCCCATGCCACCCCCATTGAGTCCCGTGCCGCCACCGTTAATGCCGATACCTCCAATGTCCGAGTCTCCGTCATCCCCGCCCAATATCCCGACCGCCGAAGGGCCTGTCCCAGTCGAGCCCATACCGCTGTCTCCAAGTTTGGCGACCCGACTGAAAGAACAGCCGGACTTCCGGAAGTGGTCCGCTTCTGTGAAGAAAAGGGTGGCAGCTCTCGTCCACCCCGGCGAACCAAAGCACCGCCGCACCCGTCACCGTTTCCGTTTTCCCTCGGGATCAGTCCGACGAATCTGGGTTCCACCCAGTTGAGGGAACAACAACCGTAAGGCAATATGCCCGTCTGTAACCGTCATACTAATAAACACTTTAAGTCTGTTACCTCATCCAGGGGTGTTAACAAATCCCTCTTATATCCCCAGATTGAACACCGCTGGCGAGTATGGAGTGGAAAGCACCAAAACCTATACCACATCCGTTAGGACCCTTAGGCAAGCACACCACCAACCTTGCACCGCCGCCACCTGAGGTGTCAGCCCGTCTACCGCCGCCGTCGGCCAATTACCGTAAGAGAAAAGGATATACAGCACAAAAAAGGGACCACCGTACCTCCCCTGCATCCGAAGTCAAGAGACCCGCCTATGAAGAGAACATGGAAGTTCCGACCAGACGACCGCCTGCCCAGCGTACCGTGGGGACCATGGGCCCAGATGTCTTCCTCGAAATCCGTCCGGGTATGTGTTGGCGCTGTGGACAAGGACAGCATAACAGGACGGAATGTACCGGTAGGGCAGTATTATTTTGCAGTAGGTGCGGACGCCTGGGAACTCTATCTAAAAATTGTCCCTGCCACTCCGACCGTCGACAACATACAACCGTACCGACCAAACCCCGGGGAAGAAACCATCCAAAAATTGTCCGACCAGCTGAACCGCAATCAACGACCGACGAACTGCCACTTACGTTGGAAAGACTGGGAGGCCGTTTGCCAACGAGCGAAGAGCTAGCACTCCGCCCCTGCCATCGTTGTGGACCCAAAGTGGGATCCTGTAAAGAGAAAACCGACTAATAAACCGTTTAAAACTCGAAACATGTTTTATTCCGTAACCTGACACCGTAGTAAAATCCAACCCGTTAATTAATTAAACATGATCCCCAGTCATGTGAAATTCCGTTTTATTAATTTCTGTTCCGTTAACCATCCCACCGGTGATATGACAAACCCTTTGTCAATATCCTTACAGCAACCGTCACCGTATAAGATTTCATATCCTATTCAGTTCACCAAACAAATCAGTATCTACCATGTCATCTAACTAGAGACAATACTTTCTTTCTACATTTTGTTCAGTGGATTGAATGGATTCATGATACCGTTCAAGCTTTGCAAATACAATTGGAAAACATTATCAAATGGTCAAATTCATTTGGATATAGCCAATCCGTTCAGCAACACTGACATGTCAAAACGATATAAATTGTCATCTGTCTGTGTTTCTGAAAGGTACATCCTGTAGAAAGAGCAAAGCACAGCTTGAAATCCGTTACATTAATTATTCTGTGAATTCACAAGGTTCCGAGACAAACCGTTGCTTTAAATATTGTATTCAGAATATTTAAGATGAATAACGATTAACAAATACTAACCGTACTACCTTAAAAACTGGATAGATAGTCTGAATTGTATCTAGTTCTCTACTACTGTTCTCCTGTGTAACTTTTTCTATGAAATTGTAACACCGATACTGGTGAAAGTGCATATCCGTGATCTGTTCAATTAATTCTACCCAAGAAAACTGGAAAAAGCTCTGTATACTGTCAATGTTCTACTGTTAAAACATAACCTATGTGGCAATTAAGTCTGTTCTAGGATATCAATTACTCCAACAAGATTTAAATGAAAGTTCAGCTGTTAACCTACCTAGCGGGGACTGTCGGATCAGAGAGCCTCCACCATTCCTCCGTCAGGGATTACGTTCCAACTCCGAACAATATTCTGGCACACAGTGAATGTCCACACCCACCTCCAGTGTTGTGAGAGGGTCCAACTCACCTCCAACAACGAGTGATTTCAAGCTTGGGTACATTTCCACCTACAACGAGAACACAAGTTAGTGAATGGTTCTTCCCACTTGAAGTACTAATCGAAAGAACTTTGGTTTGATGAAGGGGATATTCCAAACTCACCTGCTTGACCCATCTTCGTAGTCAATTGATGCACCGAACCAACATCCAAGAAGGAAGCAGTGTCAACAAGTGGTCAACGTCAAAGATGCCTCATCAGCCCATTTCATCGTGAATGATAGTTCCCTAAAATCCAACCGTTAATAGGAAATGGAACAATCGATATGGAGTACTCACCGTTATATGTTGCCATCGATTTAATTTCCCAATTCTGGATTAATTTCATTTCACTAAAAGCACGTTGTTTCTGACAGATGCCACCGAACCAACGACAGTCATAGAGTGCCACGGAATAGGTTATGTCGAACGTCTACCGACAATCGGATCAAAGATCACACGCACTTCGGTCCATAGCTAGGGACGACACCGATCACGGAGCGTAACGCAGAGCGCAGAGTATGGATCATGGATCATGGATAGGAGGGAGCCACTATACATGGAAGGAGCGCACACCGGACGATTACTGAACAACGCCTGTGAGCAGATCCGGATATCACTTCTATTGTACTGTTTAGATTAGGATGAGAACTCTGTAAGGGTGAGATAGCGAGCACTTAACCGATTTGAACTTCCGATTAATTTTTTTTTTTTTTGATGGGCCAGTTACCCCTTATTAAATTGAACTTGTGTCTTCAACGCAACTTCAATTTTTCCCAGGGGAGGGGGATGTAACGATACTTGATTGTTTTTCAATAAAAATCAAGCCTCGTTTTAAATATCCGTTTCCCTGAATTTTCCAGTTGAAACAATGCAACACCGTCTGATGGAAATTTCAGTTTCAATATAGTTATTCCGTTTCATTGTGGAAATATTTTTTCAGAATCCTGATTAATAAATTCAAATTCCGTATAATTGAAATTCCCATCATTAATCCGCCGTAAAATCCAAAATAAAGAAAAAGTGTCTTTCTGCATTCGGCGTTGTTTTTCCGTCCACAAAAACACACCGAATTCAGTATAAAACAACGTGGATTGCAGATAACGACAGTTTCTTTTACCGATAAAGAGATAACCGCCACCGAGAATATTTCTTCTGGGGAGAATATTCGAGAATTCCGAATTTTGAGTGCAATTTTGATCACGTGACCGTCCACATGTTGGAGAGTTAATAAATAGGACCGCACCACCAGACGAGGATCATTCATTATTCATAGTTCGTTACTATTAATTCGATAGTCTTTCTGCGATTCTGTTTTCAGTGATTCTGTAGTTGATTCTTCAATTCATTTCCGCTTTTTAAGCCTTTCTTCGTATTAGAGTTTTTTTTCTTTTCCTTTTGCTTTTCTTCATTTTTGCGCTAAGTGGTGGTGTGACCGTACCGGAACAAACTGTAAGTCTTTTCTTGATACCGCATACTTCGTGATTCAAAGTTGCATTCTTTTATTTGTTAAATTGTGTTAATCCTTGTTGTTAATCCTCCTGTTTAGCGCAGACTTCTGTCGCCTGGTTCTCTGGTGAACCAAGACCAGTCGACGGAAATCTCGAAGTTTTTCTACTGGTAATGCTTGGCGTGTGACACACAAGGTTGCCACAGAAAGACCACAGTAACTTATACCGTACTACCCCTGTTGTGTTCCGTGTAGATTTCCCGTTTACCGCAGACTTCTCTCGTCTGGCTATCTGGTGGCAGAAACCAATCGGCAGAAGTCTCGAAGTTTTTTCTGCTGGTAATGCTTGGCGTGTACACCCAAGGTTGCCACGGAGAGACCACGATAAACTATCCCGTTATCCTGTAAATTGTTGCATTGTGTTTCACCTGCATCAACCCCGTCCCGTTAATTGAATAGTTTCAATTCTGATTGGCCTGTACACTGAAAATCACTGGAAGTGCTCGGGATCAAACCCATTGCTAAATTAACCGATTACTGAGACTTGGATCTTTCTGAGACACCCGGTTGCTGTAAATTTTGTGTAAACCCCGTACATCCGTTATTGTCTCAGAAGGAATCAAAGTAACTGCTATTAATTGTTTGCTTTCTTTAATACCTGATAGTTTGACTGAATATAATTGATTAGAATATTCTTTGATTAATTGATTTCACTTTCTGATCACCGTGACAAGTTATTACATTTCTGTTTTCCTTATTTTTGAAATTGGTCATCAGCTGAATATATTTCTTGACTTGGAAATAACTGTATAGTTCACTGTAATTTAGATTGTTTTAATAAATTCGGTTTTAAAGTACTTGTTATCGCTACCACCTTAGATAAACCCAACTCTGTCTCCGACTAGTAGGTACCTGGGTGGGTTTGCTATTTCTCCCTATTGAAAGAATAGCTGGCGCTCGAGATTAATCCTTTTTCCGACCAAACCCGTTACACATTATCCTTCCACTTTCACGTATTTCTTATTTTTTTCACGTATCTTTTATTTTTGAGATAGTTCCGGACCAACTCGCATCTTATACAGGGTGGGCTTTTTAAAACGAAACAGACGAGACAACCACCTTAATTGTTGAAGAAAGTAATTACCAATAATAATTATTTCGTTGTCTATTGTTGACAATTAACGGTTACCATCGTAACCACAGAATGAATTAGTCAAATAATTGATGCTTTCACATAGCATGGTAAGCAGAATGACTGGTACTGTACGAAATTCAAAATTGAATATCTCGAAAACGAATGCATTAAATGAGAAAAAAATTAATATGCTGAATTCAGGATGAAAAGGCCTTTCAAATGAGGTATCACTCACCCTATCTTTTTTAGTCAGAATGTAGGGGTTGGTGTTCTAATACCAAGGGTTCAAGCGATATAGTTGTTCCTCGAAACAAAAATCGACGTGTCCGAGCATTTTTTCGAAATAAATTTATTCCGCCCGTTATCTCGCCTGTTTCGTTTTAAAAAGCCCAGCCTGTATATTAATCCTTCATGCCATACTCTGTCGAATGCTTTGGCGACGTCTAGTGAAACAAGACCTGTAGCTTGTTAATTTTGGAATCCCTCTGTAATGCATTCTGTGAGCCTTAATAATTGTTGCTCGGCTGAATGCTCTCTCCTGAATCCGAACTGTTCTGGTGGTATTAGTTTTAGGATTTCGGTTTCCTCATTTAGCCTCGTGGCTATAATTCTTTCTACTACTTTTCCTAACGCCGACAGTAGACTTACCGGTCTGTAGTTTTGTGGAAACTTCTTCTCTTTGAATGGTTTATTGCATACTATGGCTTTCGCTGTTTTCCATTCTTCTGGTTAGTATTCTGTCCTCATAATTCCATTCGCGATATTTGTTAGAGCGGCTGTACCTTTTATTTGTCTCTCATTTGTAAACGTCAGTCTCCAAAAACACAATATTAATAAAGAAGGTTTATTTTATCAAGTCACTAACTTGTAAAACTGACAGTTAACTTAACAAAATTTTTACAAGTTAGTAGTATTATTTACATTAGAAAATTTTGTTTTATCGTCATATATGTTGAAAATCATGGTACAATTGTTATTTTCAGTAACACAGATTTTTGATGATGAAAGAGTTGATACTGATGATGATGAACCATCTGTTGACTCAGAAACTGCTGAACTCGAAGACTGCAGAACATTTGTACTCTCCTTACTACCAAATAATTTGCTAGACATTTCGATTGTTGACCGAATCATCGACATAACTCATCGCAAATTCCGGTGCTCTTCCACCCTCCTGCACGCTTTAGTGCTAAAATATCTCCTCCCGAATCCGCAACTATAGTGGCTCCAGTTCTACGAAAAGAGTGGCCGGTGTATAACTCTGGATCTTTTAAATCTAAATATTTCGCTATTTGCTTTGGAACACCACCAATAGTGTGCTGGCCAACATTAAGGGAAATGCACTTTCCATGTCGGTATGTCAAAAAAAATCTTAGGCTTTCTGTTCCAGGAGGCCGAAGATTTACATATTTTCTGTATAACATGCAGGGCTTGAAGTTGCAGCCATCATCGGTTATGATGAATCTTCTTGTTGTTAAATTTTTTGTTTGCCGCAATGTCACAATATAGTATATAACATTACTAGCAAGTTAAGAGGGTTTTTACTGGCGAATGGAGGATATAACTGACTCGCCTGCGGCTCGTCAGTTACCTCCTTGAGCCAGTAAAACCCGTTACCTTGCGTGTATTGTTTTATATTTGTTTCTCATTTGTAAAAAGGTTAAGATAAATTCCAAAAAAATCTCAATAATTTGTCGCACATGTCGTAAGCTATGGAAGCGTTGCCATGAACATGTCTGTTTATTTTTCTTTACATTTGTTTTGGCGAAAGCGGAAATGAATGTTCCAAAAGAAATTATTGAGGCAGCCAGCAATGTAGCTTCAAGTTTATTACCTGCAAAATCAGCTTCAAGGTACGAGCGAGAATACGACGACTTCAAAATGTGGCAAAACAAAAATAGTGTGATTGGGGTAACTGAAGATGTTTTATTGGTCTACTTGAATCAACTGTCAGATAATAACCGATGATGGCTGCAGCTTCAACCCCTGCTTGGATATAACTGACGGCTCGTCAGTTATATCCTCCATTCGCCAGTAAAAATCTTGCTAGTAATGTTATATACTATTCTAGGTAATTTCTTTAACATAACATTGGTTATTTTATCGATTCCGGGAGCTTTCCTCTTTTTCAAACTTCTAATTATTTCCCTGATTTAATTTGGCGATGTTGGTTTGTCTATTTCAGCAGCCGCTGGTAATTCATCCATTTCTTCATCATTTTCTTCAGCCAGTTCTTTCAGATCTTCATTATCGTCGTCTATCCTGTAATTTATTCTCGATTCTCGTTCGATCGAGTCCGCCAATGCATCTGCCTTATCACTATTGGTATACGCCATTCCCCTTTATCCGTGTGGGGGTGTAATTTTAGTCTTTTCTCCTCGTAGGCTTTTTTGCATTCTCCACGCAAAGTGATCAATTGTATTCAGTTCTTGAACCCTTTTGTTCCATCTACTTGTTTTTAGATCTTTCAGGGCATTTTTCAGAACTTGGCTGTGGCGGTTGAGGTTCCTTCTATTCAGATCATTTTTATTCATCCGATATATTCTTCGGAGTCTTCGATTTTCTCGAATAAGTTCTTTTACTTCTTTAGGCGTATCGCCATGCGGATGACTTGGTGCTGTTCTCTTCACTCTTCTCGTGCTTTTTTGTAAACTTTCAATATAGTCTCTTCCAGTTTATCAACCGCACATTCCAGATCCTCTGGAGTGCTTATTGTTAGAATTTCTGTTATTTCCGATTGTATTAAATGGCTGTATTTGGCCCAATTGGTATATTCTCTTATTTCCATCAGTTTTTCTCTTGGTCAATTCCACGGAATTGTGGTTTGAGGTTCCATCTTCCAAAGTTTCAATCGAGAATTATTGAGTTATATTTTTCAATATCGCGATATCTGTTACATCTGGTATTCCTATACCAAAAGCAAGATATGTCGGTAACTTTAGTCCAATCACTATGGCATTTTGTTTCTCGGCGAAATCCTTGAGTTTTTTGCTATTTCTATTCTCTGTTCTGCTGTCTCATAATGGGGATTGACAGTTGAAATCTCCGATGCAGATTTTCGGGTTTGTTCCTTTCAACATGTTGTTTATCTCTTCTTCCAATAAATTGTTTTGTGGTGGCTTGTATGCCGAGGTAATTTCGACTCTTTGACGATTTAATTCGGCTACAACCTACACTGTTTCTGTTTCTCCTCGTGTTTCGTCGGATCTACTTTTGAAGTAGTGTTTCAGATCTGTTCTCACCAATAATGCTACTCCTCCTCCGGTGTTTGTAATTTTGTCACATCTATATGTTTCATAATTCATTAAATTCAGTCGTCTGTTTTCGTTTCCTGTAGGGCTATAATATCAGGTTGTCTCTCTTATATTATTTCTTCTATCTCGGCTTTCCGAGTGTTGATGCCGTTTATGTTCCACGAGATTATCTTGAGGGATTTCTTCCTAATATCAGTAAGGTCCATTGATTCAGTTTACTGAATTAATGCTTGGAGTTTTTTTCTCCATTTCCCTCTCAATTTTCAACATTACCTCGTTGAAAATTTTCTCCGTGAAGATACCTAAATCATCGGCTGCTTCAGATATATTTTTCTTCTCCTGTTGACTGTTCACAGCCTGTTTCATTGAAGGCTTCTTCTGTTCTTCTTTTTTCTGAACCGGTTTAGGAGTCTCCCCCTTTTTTTCCTGTTCTGTAGGTTTGGCCTTCGCTACTTCCTGAATTATTTGAACAGTAGTTTTTGTATTTGTTACCGGCTTTTTCTGTTCAGCTGGTTTTCGGGAATTCTTCTTTCTGGTCACCAGCTTGAACTCGCTACATCCTTTGTCCTCTGCTGAAGTGGCCAAATATTTTTCTGAAATAGTAAAGACAATGCCTTACAAGGATCAATTGCCGACTTTTTCACTTTGTTTCATAAGTACATGTCAGAGAACAATTTTGCACACCACTCAATGTTCAATATTCCAACAGATGTTTCGGAACTCGAAGATATTGTGAGGGATCTCAAAGGAAAAATCACGCGAGATATTTAAAGAGGATATTTCCATTAAGTCGTGCCAGTTCTTAAAAAAGGAGATGCCAATAACGCGGACAACTATAGGCCTATTTCCATTCTGCCTGTCTTCCCTAAAATCCTAGAGGAGCTGCTCAGGAGAAGGCTGATGGCATTTTTGAAGGGGAAACATATTCTGGGTGGAGATCAACATAGCTTTACCTCTGGAAGATCGACCATTACCGCATTGAGTACCTTGCTAGAGTATATTGATAAGGATCAGTGCGGAGTGTTGAGTTGTGATCTCTCGTAGGCATTTGACAGTGTAGTGGTTGACATACTGTTGAACAAGATGGAGTGTTATGGGATACGTGGCACGCTATCTCTATATTCGAGTCGTTCCTTCATGAGAGGAGGAACATTGTTGACTGGAAAGGTGAAAAATCTCTATACTCTACAGAGCGGGGAGTTCCTCAAGGCTCAATTTTGGGGCTCCTGTTATTTATTCAATATACCAATGATTTTCCTGAGAATGTACCGGTCAGTGCGACTCTCCGCTTCGCTGATGACACCAGTTTCTGTGGAGGCACTGACGTGTGCTTCTTCTTTATCTTTGCTGGCTGCACAGGGATGGTTCGCTGCAAATGGTCTAAATTTAAATGTTAGCAAGACCCAGATTCTGAGATTTGGAGGCCGCGGTGGGGAACATGTGAGGCTACTCGGGATTATCTTCGACAGCAATCTTACATGGAAGCCATATCTGTCTGAATTGTCAAGAAAGCTATCTACGGCCATATACACGATAAGGCGAAGGAGAGCTATCTTCCCAACTGATGTCTGCAGGATAACGTACTTTGCCAACTTTCAGTCTGTGGCAAGCTATGGTATACTTCTATGGGGATGTTCTTCTGATGCACATAACATTTTTTTAAGACAGAAAGAAGCTCTTCGTGCTCTGTGTGGAGTCTCGACCAGAACAAGTTGTAGGCCTTTATTCAGACAAGAGGGTATACTCACTTTACCATCTGCTTACATTCTCGCTTGTATGAAATATGTGGTCGAGAATAGTTCAGAGTTCAAAACTCTTGGAAATTTTCATTGTTACGGAACAAGACATAGAGAACATCTACTCATTCGACATCATCGTCTCGGAAGAACCCAGACAAGTACAAATTACATGTGTGCCAAACTATACAATAAGTTGCCGAATTCTCTGAAAAAACAAAGAGGAAAGAAATTTCTGATGTCATTGAAAGGGTTGCTGATGCAAAATTGTTTTTATTCAGTGCAAGAATTTATGGACCATGATTTTTAAATGTTAAAACACATTGTTTGTCTGATTCTATTAGTATTTGTCATATACAATCAGTTAATATCATATGTGTATATATGCCTATTTATGTTATTTCTTGACTTTCCATGAAATTTTCATGTTTTGATGGTGCAAGTAAATATGACTTTAGCCTTGCAGCTTTCACACTCCTCTCCAGAGGAAAATTCACTTATCCCAGATATCTCAGATATCAAAAGGATTAAGCTCTGTTGGAGCCCTTTCCAGGTTTTCGGGCTCGTGGTGGTGGTCGGGTCCGGGTCGCTCCTCGCCTCCCTGATGTGGGTTGGATTCTTGCTCCACCCGCACTTCCTGTCGGAGCAGACGGTGTTCCTCTGCATTCCCCATGTACTTGCGTACAGTTCTCGCCGTTCCGAGCAGTACCGCCTTCTGCATGACTCTATAGATATTTTCGTCCAACTTAAGTTTCCTCAAGTTCTCTAGTAGTTTCTTCGGTATCAGGCCTGTAGATGAAATGACAATAGGGATGGTCTTGATATCTTTCAGCATCCACTGTCTTCTGGTCTGTTCCTTGAGATCTCTGTATTTTGAAATTTTTTCAGTGTGCCTATCTAGAAGATTGTTATTATTTGGAATTGCCAAGTCGATGAATAGTGCTCTGTCCTCATCCTTATTGAGCAATATGAGGTCTGGTCTATTGTGGGTTATTTTCCAGTCTGTGAGAACCGTGCGATCCCAGTAGAGCTTGTGATGTTCGTTTTCCAGCACAGCATCCGGATGGTAATTGTAATAAGGAACCTTTTTCGAAGTTAGAAGTTGGTGTTTTAGTGCCAATTCTTGGTGAAGAATCTTGGCAACAGCATCATGTCTATTTTTGTACCCCGTGCCCGCGAACTTCTGACATCCTCCGGTGATGTGCTGGATAGTTTCAAGTGTCGCACAGCCATAACGACAGCTATTGTCCGCCACTGAGGCGGACGGAATATTATTATTTGCAGCTAGCTGGATGGTCCTCTTCTGCACATAAGACGCATGTGGGATTTCTCTCTTCACCTTTTCTGGTGAGTGTGCAGTCATTGCTGCTATGGCTTCCTGAGCACTTCACGCATCTCCACGGGAAGGAGCATTGGTTCTGTGCATGTTGGTACCTAAAGCACTGGCTTGGACTTGGACAAAAAGAGGCCTGACCTCTTTTTGTGTTCAACCACAATACAGAGATTGTAGAGTCGCTTCTCTTCGAAGATTTCCTTTTTCTGGGCTTCAACCAGGTAGAGAGGTATGGGGTTCTTTGTCTTGTACGATGTCATTCTGGACACCTCAGCGTCTGATATTCCCTGGAATATCAGGTCGTCCATAATCAACGCAAGATCAGCGTCGATTGGTAAATGCCTGATGACGGCATATATCTTCTTCTCTTCTCTATTTGGTAGGTAAAAAATTCTTTACCACGATGTGGAAAAATTTGGTAATTGTTCTATAATCATCTACGGTTGACGCGATGATTCTAATACCCTCTTTAACTACGGTTGCGCGGCTATAATTGAGTTTCTTGGAGTAGAGTGCTTTAGAAATCTCTACCCAATCTGAGGTGCCCATCATCGTGATGGGTGGGATTCTGTCTTTTCTAGGCACTTCAAGTGCTTTTTGGGTATTATCCTCGTCTGACAGGGAACTGTCTTTACGCGCGCGTTTAGCAATCAGCGTTGCTTGATTCCTCTTAATGTCAGAAGTGACATTTTTCCTCGCTGCCGAACTCGCAATTTCGGCAAATGTAGGGGGTTTCGGCGCTGGAAGCTTATTTATTTCTTCTTTCGCTATGCGGAGTTCATTAATCAATTGGCGGACTATTTCATTCAGTTTCGCGATTTGAGTTTTCATTTGCTCGTTATCCTCTCGTAAAGTAGTCTGTCCTTCAAACTTATTCTCGCTGAAGTCATTGACTTCTTCGGAAGCTTCCATGTAGGAACCCTCATTATCTGAGGTCTCCGACATGGCTAAACGTTTTTAGTTTTTTTTTACAAAGGTGATAAATATCAATGAGAGAGAAAATAACGAAAATCACCAATTATTATATAGAAAAAATTATCACCTGATGTGATTTGCACAACCAAAGATCATTTGATGTGGATTGTATACAACAGAATACAACAAATCTCATTCACAAAACTCGTGGAATCGAAAAATCACTCAACACGTCTACTCGCTTCGACGTGTCGATCTGAACTGTGAAAAATGGTGGCAACTCTTGTAACCCCGTCACGACCGGGATGCAACTCGACAAGCCGAGCTAAGACCCATTTACCGGTTGGGACGTTGGCATCCTTAATGACGACCAAAGAACCCACTTTGGGAGAGGAAAAATTCTGATCTAGCCATTTACTCCTCTACGTACGCAAATAGGTACTCTAAATGCCAACGTTTCCAGTTTCGCAAGGGTTAGAGATTGTTAGGTGGTAAGGGAACAACATTCACTTTTAGTGATCATCAAGATCCTTTATACCCATTATCCATAGTATGAGTAATGGTAGCTCGGTTGGGAAGAGCACCTGACCAGTAATCAAGAAGGTCGCAGGTACGTTTTTTTTTTTGGTGTAGCAGGGGGAGAATCTGCAATACAGACGAACCACCCTCTCCTGAGGGGGAACAGTGTGGGGTTTCTCACTCTCCTGAGCTCGAGACCCACTAAAAACCCTCAACTGCTTCTTGAATTTTGGTTCCGGTGCTGGGATTTATGGGTTTATCCTCTATTGGATTAACATTTTATTGAATTTTTCAATAAGTTTCTGTTGTTATTTTAATCTCTTTTTAATTGATCTCTTGTTCTCCTTCGGTAAATTCGCATTCCCCTTTTGTCTTCCTCTGGGTCGTAGTCCACTAGTCTCCTGAGTTCTTGATTCGGATGGTTTTTCGCTGTTTCGAATAATTTCTCTGCTTTTCTGTTCATGAATTCCGTAATGGTTTCTTATTTCAGGTCCTTATAAATCTGTCTATTCCTGACAAACCAAGGTGCATCTATTGCACATCGTAGCAGCTTGCTTTCAGTGGCCTAAATTTTTTTGATATGGCTCTTTGCCGCGAAACCCCAGGCAACTGATCCATAAGTCAGTTGAGGCCTAGCAACGGCTTTGATTATCTTCAATTCTGTCTCTTTCGACATGTGGCTTCTTCTTCCTATCAGAGGATAGAGTCTATTCATCGCTGCTTTCGTTTTGTCGATTGCTTGTTTGATATAAATTTTCCAGGTAAGTCCTTTGTCAAGCGTTATTCCTTTATATTTGGCTTCATTTTTCCAGTCGATTTCTTCGCCGTCAACATCCAGTTTCGTTGTGGGTCGCAGTCTTCTCTTCTGTAGTAATATTGCTTGGCTCTTTTGTCCATTGAGCCTGATTTTCCACTTTATGCACCAGTCATTTGTTTCGTCAATCGTCTCATGTAGAACTCGTTCCATTACTTCTGGGTTGCGGTGTCGAGTTGCTATGCCTGTGTCGTCAGCATATAACGTTAGCATGGTTCTTGGATTTTTCGGAATATCGTGGATGTATATGTTGTACAGAAGTGGCCCAAGTACTGATCCTTGGGGTACTCCAGCCTCTATATCTCTTGTTGAGGAGCATTCTTCTCCCACTTTCACGTAAAATCTTCTATTTTTGAGGTCGCAGGTTCGAATCCTGCCCGGAGGTGTACTTTTTCAGAATTCAATAATTGTCTGCATGCCGTTAACTTATTTATTGATTATATTTTTCCAGACATTAATTCCACTTCTCCTGTTTGAAATCTATGCCGGAGTACTCAAAGGTTTTCATAGATGGCAAGATTTATAAAATAAAAAAAAAATCGGGAATAACTCAAAAATTACTATACGAAACTCACTCCAAAAAACGAATGGGTTCCTGATCCTTAAGAAATTAAAATTTTAAACGTTTTCGCTAACTTTATGCTTCATCGACAACTTGGCTATGCAATTCTTCGAAGGCGTAGAAGCGCCACATGTAATATTTTAAAAATACATAATCACCAATTCATCCTTAATATGTGAACTTCCAGTTTTATATAAATATGATTATTCGTTGAAAAAGTAACCTTTGTTTCAAAAACATTTCATGCCGTCATAGAGCACAATTTTATTTCGGAACTACATAAAATTCCTACATCAAAGTCGGAATTAGGCGAAAAATATTTTGGAAATATTATGTGGACCTCTTCTACGCCTACGTAGAATTCATATTTCCATTCGTGAAACAATTTTTTTCCTATACTTATGAAATAGTGAACCTGCTGTAGAGTAGAACGAAAAACTTATCGTTTCGAAGAAATAGAAGTGGTGTTATTTCGATTACAGATTTTAAAACAAAAAAATCGTATTTCCAACAGTTTTTCAGAAAAGTGCTTAGTGCTCGCAAAATCGAATCACTTCCTCAAAGTGATTAGTAATCGCGAGCCTTTTGTGAAAAATCGGTGCTTAGTGCTCGAGACTCGGGAGCACTTTTTGTCAGTGCTCGATGCTAAGTGCTCGAAGCACTATGTCAGTGCTCGGCACAGCTCTTTCAATTACCAACTTAAACTCGATTTATCACAGTTAATAATTAATTAATTAATGGAGTATGTTGGGTTGCTTTTCTGATAGAACATTGGGAAAAACTCTGAAATGTATCAGAAGGTACTACTCGACCTCAATTTCGAAGGATTTGTAGCAAACTGTGGAGTGATTTAGAATTTCAACCATATCATACCTACTAATTAGAATGATCGTAATTATAGGGTTGTTCAATTAAAGACTTGTGACTCTTCATCAACCAAAAACTCAGTCTGCGCAATGAAAATGGAATCGTCAAATGATAGAGCTTCCTAGAGGCCGATAAATGAATTAACTGCAGATGTAGCGCCACATTTCCGTCACGACTATCACTCAAAACATTCATTTTTGTAAAGGTTTGGAGGTGCCCCATCCAGTCTTCGCAATCTGTGCTTAACTCCTGGGCTGGTATTCTCGAGCATTCGCAATATATGCGCATCGAAAAACGTTGTGAATGTTTTTAACATTAAATATCATTCACAACGTTTTTCGATGAGCACGATCGCATATATTGCAAACGTTCGAGAATAGCAGCCCTGAGCCGAAGCAATAGTGCAAGATTCAGATCCCTCTACATACCCTCCTCCGGTGCTGCTATGCTGTCGACGTCCACCACCATTTCATTTCATTCGCCGGAACGCCGATTTGAATCGCCATTGCCCGAACACTCCGCAAGAAGTATTCACTTTAAAAATTCCTCGATTCACGTATACATTTCAAGAGACCTTATGGTTATGTATCCCTGCATCAACTGATTATCAGTTGATGGGAAAAAATAGTTATCGGGTAAATAATGGTTACAATCCACGTTTTTTTTTTATTGAATCATAGCCAAGATATCGGAAAATATCGTCTCTATCAGGGCTGATCAACATTATCTCGCTAGAGATATGATCATCAATTCCAAAATCATGAGCAACATCAAAGGTTACAGTAGAGGACGGTACATGTACTCATCACACATAAATCAACAAGATGTCGCGCCCCCAGATTTTATAACCATTTTTGACTACAAAACCCGATAATTTCATTCCACCATCTGTATCCAACTAGTCAATAGCAACTACATCGTGATAATCTTTTATCCCACAAACGATGCCGTGAGTCTCCCTCTACAATCATTCAATATGACATTGGTTAACTGTTTTAACATTTTTGACAAATTACCGAATCCCAACAGAAGGGATTTGAAATCGCAAAAGCTCCAGATTCCCCGAAAAACATATATGACGTCGACGTGATTATTGAAAAAATATGCTCAATTACTGCGATACACTTGAATTGATATATGAATTCGATTATTAAGTTCGAGAAGGAAATTTAAAATTCACTTAAATGAAAAAAAAAATTCAATTTTTGAACGAGTTGTTTATATATATACTGCATTGTACATAACAAAGGATGTTTTTAGTATTCTCGTAGAAAAAGTAAACGACAACTTTATAACGACCTCAGTAACAATCTTCGTCTCCAGAAAAATGAATGAAGGAATCTGGATATGCCAACTCGGGTTCACAAATTGTTCCTTTTATAGCATTTGCAATTTCAGCTGACATTATCCTGAAATTAATATCATTTTTATCTAATGACTTGTACAAATAAAATGGCAATCTATTAGATATTATCCACACGTTCTGATTTTTCTCTTTATCAATCTTCAAGTCATTGGGAAATATTAATCTTTCACTGTTTTGTGCGACGACGCCTAGATTGCTTCTTTTATATGGTTTTCTAGAATCCCAACATCCTATGGCATCTCTGGTCACTAAATTGTAAAACATAATTCCATTCCTATCCATTGCAGAGGCAGATACTTGTCCTGATTTACCCCTACTTTGTCCCATAACTCTAAATGCGTTCTTCGTTTTCTCCCAACCTGTTTCATTGCAGACAACAGAAGTTTTAACGTAAAATTCTCTGAAACTGGACATAGGATGATAGTAAAGAATCCTGTCTTTTTGCACTTTGTTCCATGGCGACAAAGCTAAACCAAAAATTCCATCTGTCCACTCAAATTCTAGATCGTGAACCTTATAGGCAGCGGCTAGCGGATCTGGGTAGAATAAGTGGTCATAAATTCGCCAACTCCTGCCACTTTTCAAACTGTATACCACTAGTCCATACCTGAAGTAAAAACAATGCGGATGAATGTAAACGAAAAATATTCTTAAAAATGGCTAATTAAGTCGAGTGATTTCATATGACATAAACAAGTTCAATTCAATATAATAAAAAAAACAGTAATTCTTATGACTTGTATTGAAAAGGAATAATAGCTTCACTTTCTTTGATTGCCGATGTATAAGGCTAATCCCTCATCAGATGATAAGGGGTTTTGGGAAATTAGCAAACACAAGGATTATCTACTATTCATTCCATTATGTCAACGATTCGGTCCTGGTTAGGACCTTTTTCAGGGCTTTATATACAATAAAATAAGATTAAGTTGAGCGTAATTCACAATCTGTTGGGCACTAGGCGCCCCCAAAAACGGTGGATGTATGATATTAGGATGCTGGCTGGTAAGAGGTGAATAAACGTGGCACGGGATAGGAAGGTATGGAACGGGTGAAAGAGGCCTATGTCCAGGAGTTCACGAATACAGGTTGAAGAGGAAGGAGGGAAGGAAGTGTAGTTTACTGATTTTCTGACCATAAAAATATAATATTCGTAATTCTTAGTAAATTTAAGAGCACAGTGATTTCAAAGCTTCTTGAATACGCGGAGAGACCGGTCAGCAGACGACGCACGCTGAAGCAGCCAGTTTTTCTTTGGAGGACCAAGGAGCAATGCTGTTTTATGGTTACTTGCTCGAAAAATGATTTATTTATTTACAGAAAAGAGTCGAGGTAAATATAGTTATGAGACTCAGAATATAATGAAGAAAAATGAACACGAAACACACAATAAGATAATAAACTCCTAAAAAATTCCTTATAAAAAAAACAAAGAATCAGATATAAAACAAAAGAAGAATTAATTTACGTTGTAGGGGGTTTTGACAATAAGAGTCGGTTTTCCTACAAATTTTATTTATAATCGAAAATAGTTAGTAATCATAGAATTATATCAAAAATATCCCACTCTTATTGATGGCATTGCGCCATATGTAGTTGTATGAAATCGAATAAAGTCAGTATGTTGCGAATATCCAACGAGTTTTGATAGGTTATGGGCCCCTCGAGTTTATCAATTATTTTCTGAAATAGATAAATTGTGCTCGTTGATTCGCGGAAACATGAACTCGAACGATATCGCTAGTGTGCCGAAATTAAAAGGCAGGGAGAATTACGATGAGTGGTATTTTGCGGCTGAAAATTTACTGGTCTTGGATGGAATGCACAAGTACATCAAGCCGCCGGACGGTTTCGAAGTCAAGCCAGCGAAAGATGCCAAAACCAAGGCAAAGTTAATACTAACAATTGATCCAGCTTTGTACGTGCATATTAAAAACACCGAAAGTTCGAAGGCATTATGGATCAAGTTAAAGACCATGTTTGATGACTCCGGCTTTTCGAGGAAGATAACCCTACTTCGGCATTTGATTTCTATAAGATTAGATAGTTGTGACTCTATGGCTACCTATGTCACACAGATCATCGAAACAGCTCAAAGGTTGAATGGCACAGGATTTACAATATCCGACGAATGGGTGGGATCATTGTTGTTAGCAGGTTTGTCTGATCGTTCATCTCCAATGATAATGGCGATAGAACATTCGGGAATTCCGATAACTGCTGACGTCATCAAATCAAAATTACTTGTCATGGAAATCACCAATAACTCTGAAGTTGGCGGTACTTTCGTTGCAAGGAACGAAAACAATGTTGGCAACACTAGGCCGAAGAAAGTGATAGTTCCAGGTACATCTACGTCAAACAAGAAGACAATGACAGTCACAGATTCAACAACAAAAGAAATCGTTTGTTATAAATGTAAAGGCAGCGGACATTATCGGACCAGTGCCCATTGTTGAGGAGGAACGCCAATAAATGTGTTTTCAACGTTGTTTTCATTAACGGAAAGTTCAACAACACGGAATGGTACGTTGACAGTGGTGCAAGTGCGCATATGACTGTAAACATTGGATTGAAACATTCATCTTTCGCCGTGTTTACCGGAAATCGTCGTTGCTAACGAATCAAAGGTGTCGCTTGATTGCTCCGGAGATGTAGAAATCGTTTCAGATTTGAAATTTCGAATAACGGTCGAAAAGTTCTATGCGTACCTGGTTTGACAACGAACTTGTTATCAGTTAGCGAGCTCATCAGGAACGGCAACAACGTCGTATTTAAAGAAAAACATTGTTATATTTATAACAGAAATAATGTTTTAGTTAGCTGATTTAACTGATGGTGTTTACAAATTGAGGTTAGATTCGCAGAGTTACATGTTGGCAGCCCCTGCAGTAACCGGACTATTATGGCACAGAAGACTAGCTCATATCGATTGTACAGATATGAACAAAATGAAAAATGGAATCGTAGATGGCTTGTCATATGATGGTTCGTTCGAAGTTACAAAAGCAAAATGTACTACTTGTACATTTTGAGATGAGGTTGCCTTTCTCTCATGTTGGTGAACGAAGTACAGAAACATGCCATCGTATACACAGTGATTTGTGTGGACCTATGGAGGTGAAATCCCTTAATGGAAATAGATATTTCATGCTATTTGTAGATGATTATAGCAGAATGACTTTTATCTATTTTCTCAAACAGAAAAGTGAAGCCTTGAGCAGATTCAAAGAGTTTAAATCTATGATAGAAAACCAACAAGGGAAGAAAATCAAGATCTTTCACACTGATAATGGATTGGAATACTGTAGTAAAGAATTTGAAAATTTTTTGAACTTATGTGGAATTATTCACCAAAAAACTAACAGTTATACACCTGAACAAAATGGTGTCTGTGAGAGAGCTAATCGCACAGTGGTTGAAAAGGGCAAATGCCTTCTGTATGATGCAAATTTGGGCAAAAGATTTTGGGCAGAAACGGCAAATACAGCTGTTTATTTGAAAAATAGGTCCATTGTATCAGGAGTACCAAAGACTTTGACCATGTGGCATGGCTCAAAACCCGACCTTAGTCACATCAGATTATTTGGAAGCAAGGTGATGGTACATGTTCCCAAGGAGAAACGCCACAAGTGGGATAAGAAAGCCACTCAGCACATCTTAGTTGGATAAGAAGAGGATGTGAAGGGATATAGATTGTATAATGCCACCAAGAACACCATCATTACCAGCAGAGATGTCATCGTGATGGAAGGCGAGACAAGTGATATAACAACTAGTGAAGAAGCTATATGGATACCAGATGACAAGACAGCACACCATAGTGGAAAAACACCAGAGAGAAGCATGGAGGAGAAGAGCAGCGATTCAGTGGGGGCATCCTATGTTCCAGAGGTAGAAGGTCAAAATGACAGCTCTTCAGATTCTTCAGTATATGGTGACGGTGAAGACACACTTCATGAATCTCCACCAGGTGGGTTGCAGGTGCAAGAGGTCCAGACAACATCAGTTCCAGAGCCAGAGCCTTGTGTTAAAACGAAACGTCAAAGAAAACAACCTGAGCGTTTCGGCTATAACAACTTGTGGTTATCCAGTGCTGTTACAGCATCTGAGGAGATCTCAATCTCGAAGGCTATGGAGGGGCCTGAGAAGGAGCAGTGGAGGCGTGCCATGGCTGATGAACTGCAGTCATTCGAAGATAATGATGCGTGGGAACTGGTGAAAAACCCTGGTGATGTAACTATATTGAAGTGCCGCTGGGTGTTTGTGAAAAAGTTCGACACGGACAATAATGTGCGATATCGGGCGAGACTTGTGGCAAAAGGCTTTACGCAAAAGCCAGGTGTAGATTACATAATCGTACCTTTTCGCCTGTAATTCGTCATTCCACTCTAAGACTATTATTTGCTCTAAGTGTTAAAATGAAAATGAGCATAACACATTTAGATGTCGATTGAAATTTATTTTGGGAGGATTTTGCATCTCTTCACAAACCTTTTAGGGCTTTCACTCCCAATCTCTGAAACAAAATCAATTAAAAATGAAATCAACGATTTGCTCCTGCTCCGAAACGTTACGAAGAATTATAGTTTCAACGTTATTTATTTTGAGTTCATTGTCAGGCAACAATTTTTTCTAGTTAATTTGCTCCTGACAAATTAGTGCAAGAATTCACGCAGGAGCAAATCGTTGATTTCATTTTTAATTGATTTTGTTTCAGAGATTGGGAGTGAAAGCCCTAAAAGGTTTGTGAAGAGATACATTTAGATGTTACTACTGCTTTTCTAAATGGTTTTCTGAAAGAGAATATATACATGTCAATACCTGAAGGTTTTGCAAACAAGGGTGGGGAAAATGTCTTGAAATTGAAACGTGCTATTTATGGAATAAAGCAGTCGTCTCTGGCATGGTATGAGAAAGTAAAGAAATGTCTTTTTGAATTAGGTTTTAACAATAGTCAATATGAACCATGCTTGTTTACAAGGACTAAGGATAATGTGAGGATAATCATTGGTTTATATGTAGACGATTTCTTGATTTTTTCAAACAATGATAAAGAAACTGAAAAATTGAAATAGTTATTTTCCTATCAAGTGCGGAAAGTGATACTTGGCCGCACGAAACTGCCGTTGCCCGAACGATGCGAAGCAGAGTTCGGGTAAGCAGTTGAGTGCGGGCAAGACACTTTCCGCAAGAGTTAGGAACAATATTTTTTCTACAAGCGCTTGAAATATATAAATGTATCCATTTCACGAAACAGTTCATATCTCATTTGATTAATTCATATATAATGACAGACGTAATTCTGCATGTCATTACTATGAGTTTCTCATCGTTGACGTTCTGTGCATAGAAACATGATAGAATTTAATTTAATCTATAATATTTGCGTGCGGGAAAAACCCCTGCTAATCCATTCCCGCACGCAAATGCGTGCGGGAAAGAAATAGCAGGCGTTTTTCCCGCACCTTTCGGGAAAGTGACTCTTTGCAACTTGGAATGCGTGCGGGAAAAGGGTTGAACGCGCACGCTTGTAGAAAATAGTTATTTTCCTATCAAGTGCGGAAAGTGATATTTGCCCGCACGAAACTGCCGTTGCCCGAACGATGCGAAGCAGAGTTCGGGTAAGCAATTGAGTGCGGGCAAGACATTTTCCGCAAGAGTAAGGAACAATATTTTTTCTACAAGCGCTTGAAATAAATAAATGTATCCATTTTGCGACAGATCATATCTCATTTGATTAATTCATATAAAATGACAGACGTTATTCCGCATGTCGTTACTAAGGGTTTCTCATCGTTGACGTTCTGTCCACGCAAATGCGTGCGGGAAAGAAATAGCAGGCGTTTTTCCCGCACTCTTTGGGAAAGTGACTCTTTGCAACTTGGAGTGCGTGCGGGAAAAATCTTGAACGCGCACGCTTGTAGAAAAAATATATTATCATCACAGTTCAAATTGAAGGATTTGGGTCCTGTTCGGCAGTATCTAGGAATGAGTGTAAACGAAGAGAAAAATGTTATAACCATTGATCAAACGCAGTACATCGAACAATTAATTGAAAAATTCTGATCAGATGTCTGATTGTAAACCTCAAAGCACTCCTATTGAACCAAGATTGAATATTGAAAAATGTACAGAATGTTTACCTAATGTTCCTTATCAAAAACTCATTGGTAGTTTGATGTATCTGGCAGTCTTAACAAGGCCAGATATAACCTATGCTGTGAGCTATCTCAGCCAATTCAATACTTGTTATAATAAACGAATTAATTCAGATGCATAACATCCGCAGATAATTAAATCAACGAATGCTACGATCTAAATCGAACTAACAAACTACCATCGCTCGAAGTATTACCAGAATTTTCATTTCGTCGACAAGAGTAGATGCTGACCATGGTTTCGGTCTTATTTGACCTCGTCAGAGCAACAAAACTCAATTGTCAACGAAATGCTATGAATTGCCGGCTCCTTTTATTCCATATCAGTAGCGGGTATGGTGTATAAATACATCGTACCGACATCTGACAGAGAAACGGGAACCAACCCAATTCAATTTCCTAACTCTCAGAGCGAAGATAGCAGTATGCATCCATATGCTTTATTATTATTGTTATAATATGAGTTGTTATAATTATGCGAAACGAGTATTGAGATACTTGAAATTCACTAAAAACTATTGTTTGAAGTATTCTAATGATTCTCTGAATTTACAAGGTTTTGTAGATAGTGGTTGGGCATCTGATACCTTAGACAGGCAGTCCTATACAGGATTCTGTTTTGTAATGTCAGGGTCTGCAATTTCCTGGCAAAGTCGCAAACAAAGGTCAGTTAGTCTGTCAATGAATCTGAATATGCAGCTATGTCAGAAGCTTCTAGAGAGGCTGTTTATCTGAGAAATTTAATTCATGAGATAACAGGAAATTTCAATGTAATTAATTTGCACTGTGACAATCAAAGCGCCATAAAATAAGCATCTAGTCAACAGTGTCATAACAGGTCAAAACATATAGATGTGCGTTATCATTCTATTAAAAATGTCACTGATGATGGAATAATAAAAATTAAATATATTCCAACTGCAGAAATGCCTGCTGACATCCTGACAAAGGGTTTGCCTCATTTAAAACATTTTGAGTTTATGAATATGCTGGGTATTCTGAATGCATGATATTTTGTTTATTTTGATAAGTGCATAATATATCTATTATATTCTATATCGATAATGGGACTTCGAAAATTGAAGCCAGCCCGTGGCCGGAATCGACTTCTGCGCTTGTGCAGAAATATTAAGAATAAAAATACCTGATTAGCTCTGTCTCTTTCTGATACATCTATATCTATAAAGCTCAACTGTAGTTACTAATATGTATCAGTTTCTCATCTTCTGAATATTCTCATTGCCAAATTGATTATTGTATTGATTCTATTGAAGCATGGCTCTTTTAATGAGCACTCTTTACTTTTATATATAATATAACTACATATTACATTAAATGTTGACCCAAAAATATTTTTTATTGAGTATTGAGTAGATTTACAAGAGGAGAAATTCAGGAGGTGAGATGAAGTGTGATATATACACGTACACGCAATAATTGAAACATGTATGAAACAGTAATATAAAACGCACTTGTTATTATGTCACTCTTGAGTTTACTGAGTATGGACAATACCATTCCTTTTCGGCACTTGATTAGTATTTCACAAATCATAATGATATTGGTTGAATAGTTTTTATGCACTTATTTGGTTTGATCTCTTTTCGTTAATTCATCTGAGAGTTAAAAAAAACGGATACATACTCGATGAATTTAATATTCATTAACTTTCGCCTCACATAAAATTCTTCTCAAAATTTGTACAACAATTTGAAATAAATCATCATTCGAATTCATTCAATCATTCAACTTCAATTATGAAAACAACCTAACCAATATTTTGATTGTCATTTTCGAACTTCTAATTCGCGCATGCGTACAAGTGGATTCCTCCCAACGATTTGGCTTCATTTTTTGTCGTAGTCTAGAACGCGTGTTAATAGATATATGGATAAGTGGGGGTGTTAGTAATCATAGAATTATATCAAAAATATCCCACTCTTGTTGATGGCATTGCGCCATATGTAGTTGTATGAAATCGAATAAAGTCAGTATGTTGCGAATATCCAACGATAACTTTCAACAAACAACAACAAATAAAAATCCTCTCAATTGTTCTGTTAAGGGGACTTTTGTTATACGCACTTAATTCAGTAAGCGGCAGCTGCACTTGCCGATGAGCGGGGACGGGGACGCACTTAATGCAGGTAAAACGTGGACATAGGTAGGCGACACTGGGCGCGGTGGGGGTTCAGGAGTACGGCACTACTCAAGAGCGGCGCACTGGATTCACATCGACGTCACAGGTAACTAGCTGCCGGTACTGCGATGTTTCGAAAGTGCTTCTTAGTTTTAAACGATAGATGCTGGTAATACGAAGAAACACTTATCTTAGTTTCCAACGAGATGCTAATCTCGTGTTCTAGTGTTCCTCAAGGAATGCAGGGTATACTTCTTTAGTTCTCAGTTTCAAGATGCTAAGTTAGTCGGAGTGTTCCACACTTTCTTGCCATCTCGATTTTCGTTCCTGATATTTAAACCTTCCCGGATAGGGAATGTGAGTCATATGGAGTAGTTTAAGAACCGAACCCTAGAAACCTTACTTTTGGTACCTATGTCGGTCGCCCCATCTAGGCGTGGGTGTGTGTCTACAGTAGTTGTAAGTTGTGAAGACAATGCAGAAAACCGTTGCAAATAAATTCATGAAATCTATTTTGTGAAGTGGAAAATAATTTTTGACCCATTAAAACCCGATTGCACCGACTTATTTAAGACAGTATTAACGTCAATTCGGTGATTGCTAAGGTAATTGCTACAGATTTCAGAGAAATAATTGAGTATTAACATTAATCTGACCTTAAATAAATCGATGCACACGGCCCTTGAAGATATTATCTCAAAGTCTAGTAGGGAAGCTCGCAATGCGAAATGAAGAGTATTAACCCCCCTAGAGGAACAACCTAGTTCATCAGATTGAAGCCGAACTTTACCGCCGTAAAGTGGCGGTGCCTATTGGATTTTAAAAAAAGTATATGATGCTGAGTCAGTCGAGAAATTTTGGGGCATTTTATTCTAGAAGAAATCTGTTTTCTTCAGCCCAAGTGCTTTCAAAGTGGTCAGAATTTTTGGGACCGAAAAGACTGAAACATTTTTGTGCCTGGTCTAACAAAGCTTGAACGAGGAATAAACACTTCTTTATTGAAAATTCGATATCGATTTATTTTGAATCTATAATTCAGTTATGAGCAATTATGACCTATTTTCGTTCATTCAATGATTGATTCCCTGTTGTTAGTTCTTCGGTAAGGAGAATGTTGACTGGAAATCGCATAACTGAAGAGAAATTCAAGGTTTTTTGATACCCGCTCAAGATTTGGAAATCGTCCGTTACTAAGCTTTTGCGTGCCTATTTCAATATGAAATTTTTTAACTAAAATTATTCAGGAAATATGCCCCTAAAATTTTTGGACCTATCGAATTGTTTAACACCCCGTATGTTCAACACTGTGTTTTGTACAATTAATTCAAGACAAAAAATCTTACTCCGGTTATTTTCGTGACAAAAATTCCACTTTTTATTCACTAACAAAATCCGAAATCACAATTATACTTTTTTTCAGATTGTTCATCAGAAATTCCAATTGATATCGATTTCAGGATCATAAGATAATTTCATTCGAAGCTTTGAGTATCCAATTAATACACTCAATGTTCAAAAGTACATATACTAAAGCTGTCTTTCTATATAGAATTTTTGAGTTGGAAGTTTGTCCGAAGAGAATGGGAACAATCGTATATTCCAACGGATTACTAAACAATCATATAACCTTGAATATTGAATCACTTCATATAAGACATCAAGCAGTTAAAACAAAATTATTCTTCACCTCTAACAAGAACAGTCAAATAAGGCAACATCAAGATATTCCAATCTGCTCGATCGATACCGGACCTTTTTGAACAGGGGGGCCATAAAGTGTCATAAAAGTAGAAACTTTATTACTTCAATTGTCGAGAAGGCCGTAATCGCCATTCCAAATATACTGTTACAAGAATAACGTTCCTGGCAACTGAATTTTTGAAATATCTTCCTTACAAAAAACTTATTGCAGAAAAATCACGTGGGGAATAAGAACATCATTAATGGAGATGAGGGGTTGAAAAAAATATGCGAAAAACAACTAAATAGTGCTTCACATTAAGTACAGAGTTAAATCGTCAACACCTTCTGTAGTGTTGTAGAAGGGTGGCGATTTCGAAAAAATATTATATGATGTGTACTCTTAGTTATTTTCATCGAGGAATCGAGTCTCAAAGTTTCTGCCATTTATACACAGACGTACTCAAAAAGACCCTCGTCTCTTACAATTTGTTTTCTTTCCTTTGAATTACCTATATGAATTTCTCAAAAAAATACAACAGAAATAACCCAGAATAGTCTGGTTCAGAGTAGTTCGAAAATATTCTGGTAAAATATTTCCTGAGCAAGACTGCTTCGTCAGAACTCCATCGAGTAGTTTGTGTTGCTGATAGTTCAATACCGTTAAAGCTACAACAGGATCACTTGGAAACCGTCGAACACTCTGCCGAAAGTAAAATGCAGAAACTGATTGGCAAACCTTTGCATGGAAGGCACCAGAACGAGGTCAACCATGATTACGTCGACATATCTGCGTCGACCTACTGGTTGATTTCCGTAAGGTTGTTTCCTGAGACAGAGGGCTTCATGCTCGCCATCCAGGATCAGGTGATTCCAACAAGAAATTACATGAAATATATTGCCAAGGATGCCTCAGTGGCGGACGATAGCTGTCGTTATGGCTGTACGACACATGAAACTATCCAGCACATCACCGGGGGATGTCAGAAATTCGCGGGCACGGAGTACAAAAATAGACATGATGCTGTTGCCAAGATTCACCAAGAATTGGCACTAAAACACCAACTTCTAAGTTCTAAAAAGGTTCCCTATTACAATTAGCATCCGGATGCTATGTTGGAAAATGAACATCACAAGCTCTTCTGGGTTCGCACGGTTCTCACAGACCGGAAAATAACCCACCATAGACCAGACCTCATATTGCTCAATAAGGATGAGGACAGAGCACTATTCATTGAAGTGGCAATTCCAAATAATAACAATCTTTTAGATAGGCACACTGAAAAAATTTCAAAATACAGAGATTCCGAGGAACATTTCATCTACAGGCCTGATACCGAAGAAACTACTAGAGAACTTGAGGAAACTTCCGTTGGACGAAAATATCTATAGATTCATACAGAAGGCGGTACTGCTCGAAACGGCGAGAACTGTACGCAAGTACATGGGGAATGCAGAGGAACACCGTCTGCTCCGACAGAAAGTGCGGGTGGAGCAGGAATCCAACCTACAGCAGGGAGGCGAGGAGCGACCCGGACCCGACCACCACCACGAGCCCGAAAACCTGGAAAGGGCTCCAACAGAGCTTGATCCTTTTGATATCTGAGATATCTGGGATAAGTGAATTTACCTCTGAAGAGGAGTGTGAAATCCGCAAAGCGAAAGTCATAATAATAATATATCTTTATTTACCCAACAGGAAGATCCCAATTACAAGGTAAAAAGCATAATCTTCAATGTATTCAGCATATAAACCTAAATAAAAAAAGAAAATCACATCAAATTAATCAAAAACAATCTCAAAAATAAACAATAAAACAAAAATGATCCTTGAACTCAGCGAAATAAATCAAGTGCAAGCTCATCAACACATCTACATATACGATTTACTGGTGCAAGCTCGAACAGGTTCGTATGAGCTGCTGGCAAATAGAATGTAGTTCTTGACCTTGCTGTCAGTCTAGGAACATTCAGTGCCATTTTTGACAGAAGATAAGATGAATCAACTTCGCCTGTGAATACCTTCCGTGCAAATCTGGCACACCGTTCTTCATGTCTAAACTAAAGATTTGACCCTCACCTCGCCCATCACATGAGAAAGATCTGCACCTCTTTCAGGATATCTGCCAGTTCGTCTCTATGCCACATATTTCAGAAATGTACGATATATACCCTCCAGGCGGGAGATGTGACACTCATAGATTGGGAACCATATTAAATGTGCGTAATCCAATTTGCTAATAACAAGCATAAAATATAAGTTCCTTCAAGATGACAAATCATCAAATTCTCTACTGCATCTCAAAACAAAGCCTAAAGCTCGACTAGCTGAAGCGCATAATTGTTCCACATGCGGAACGAAGCTGAAGGTAGAGTCAAACAACACACCATTATCTCGCATTCGCTCTCTTGAAACGATAAAGCTATCGGCAATATGATATTCATAAATCAATGGATTTATCTGCCTCGTGAACGTAATCTTAAAGCACTTGTCCATGTTTAACTTTAATCCGTTAACCATGCACCAAAGATAGACGAACTCCAAAGAGGACTGGAGCAAGACCGCACCAGCCATATCACGTATCCTGATGTATAACTTGAGGTCATCTGCAAATGATAATGCCGGACACCTGAGTCTGGTTAGGAGATCATTGATGAAAATAATGAACAGTAAGGGTCCCAAATTGGAACCCTAGGGCACGCCACTAAAAAGAGTATAAACAGAGGATCTGAAGCCATTATAGTACACATAATATTTTCGTTCCATTAGGTAAGATCTGATCAGCCTCACATATGCCGGAGATAATCCAAAAGACGAGAGCCTTCTCAGAAGAATATTGTGGTCGACAGTGTCAAATGCCTTCGAAAAGTCAGTATGTTTATACTGACTTTTCGTCGACCTGACCACCATCATCGAAGCACTCGGCAATGTTCTGGGAAACTGTTGAAAAGTTGGTGACAGTAGATTTCCCCCGAATAAACCAGTGTTGCCGCGAGGACAAATATGGAGAACCACTGTAATAGATATCCCTATAGAGCACCTCCTCATAGACTTCTGCAAACTTTGATAAGACAGAAATGGGTCTATAATTCTGTACCTGAGAACTATCCTCCTTTTTGAAAACTGGGACAACGCGAGCTCTCTTCCATGTATTAGGAAAGCAACATGATTTTAAACTGAAGTTTATCATTATCGACAAAGGTTTGGTGAGAGCAGAGCCATAATCTCTTATAAAGAATGATGGATTACTGTCATCTCCAGCTGTTAACTCATTAGAAAATTTTGACATCAATCTTGCTTCTTCCTTTGACACCGTAGGTACCAGGACCGGTGGAAGCCGACCAAGATCCACAGAACCCTCATCATCGTCAGTAGCAGCCCCAGTATCAGTATCAGCGAAGTGGCGAGCAAAATTTAACAATTTCTTGAGGGCTCTCATGAGGAACACCATTACTGTATATAATACCCGGTATTCTAGTATTTTTCCGTCACTGATGGATAAAACTCCAAAAGATTTTGGGATCCTGTTTCATTTTTTCCTGAAGATCACTAAGTATTCCCGGTATGCTGAAGATATTTCCGACTTTACCAATGAACGCAGTCGTACATAATCCTGTTGGTATCTAACATCACTAGTAGCTATCCACTTTGATCTATAGAAGCTTTTCAAACGAATATTTCGCTTAATGGTATTGTTAAACCACACAGGAAATCGATGTCTTCGGCTCGAATATGTTCTACTGGGTACAAATTTCCTAAACAATTCGAATAGATTGTCATAAAAGAAATCCAAAGCGACATCGACATGGTTGAGGCTGTTCATCCGATTCCAATCAAAACTCTCGATACTGGATAGTAATTTCAGGAAGTTGGCTCTCCTGAAGTTAGAAGATCGACTGCATGCAATTGGAAAGTTAACTGGTCTTGCCTGAAGCGATTCTTTGAGAACCAACTCCAACGCAGGATGGTATGGATCTTCCGGGACAAAAGGCACATTCGAGCGTGTAACAGAGATATCAACCACTCCACTGCTGAAAACCAGATCCAACAACTTGTTATTTATTTACTTATTTATTTATTTAATTATATACGGACTAGCCATTTTACACATTAACAATGAACCTACAACAATATCAAACAGAAGAAATGAACAAAAATCAGTGAAAACTCTCAAGATTCCTAAAATAATTCTTCAGTTGAAAAATTGAGACATGAAAAAGATCTATCTCCACCGAACCAGCAGCCCGCAATGCTCTTTCAAGAGGATTATTCATCAAATAATTGGTTCGGCAAAACTTTATGTTAAATAGTTCGCAAGTTCTGAGACTTCTCTGAGGAACGTTTAAATTTATCCTCTGTAGTAGATATGGGCAATCGATGTAATTGTGCAAAAAATTGTAAACCAGCATTATCTCAAAGTTATGACGTCTCGGTTCAAGGGATATAAGGGATAATTCATCTCGAATGTCCTCATAACGAAGAGTATCCGTGGTTAATCCCCATTTGTATCCTATCCATTTCAAAAATTTATTCTGGACCCTTTCAACGGCTTGTATATGCACTGCATAGTGACGTGACCATATAACACATGATTATTCAACAATGCTTCTCACATGAGCTATGTACATTGTCTTAATAGAAGAGACATTAAAGTCCTGCATATGTCTTTTAATGAAGCCTAGCATTCTTAAAGCTTTTGATGATACGTTATTTATGTGCTCCATAAAACTCAGTTATCTCTGTTATATATTTCATTATCTTGTCTGAGACCGAGAAGACTACAGAAGTCACGTAATTGTATTGCTTTCCCGCAGCTAGACGATCCGTAACTAAAATTCGGAACATTAAAATCTCCCAACAATACAACTGTTTCATCGAAAGAAGATCCCATAAAGGATGATGTGAATATATCAAGCTCCGAGGCAGATATTTCAGGTGGAATATAGACCAAACAAATAAATAATTAATCGGAAGGGCTCCAAGCAGCTGCACAACACAACATCTATCAAAGGTACCAGGTTCTTCAAGATTTCATTGTCCAAAATCCTGAATCCAATGTGGTCAGATAACACGATCAAAACACCACCACCACGAGATCTACCAACAGACAAAAACTCTCTATCACAGCGAACAATGTTATAACCTGGCGGTGAAATCCAAGACAGAGTCGCTAAGCCAAGTTTCACCTAAACAAATAACACCAAAATTATAATAACACAATGAACAAAAAATCAATGGCAGTTTAGTATTGAGACCTCTAGTATTCTGATAATACAACGAGACACTTCTCACTGACAAATTAGAACTTGGGATAGTCCTATTGGTACGATCTAGTTTTCCGATCTGGACACAATAATGGTGGGAACACCATTAAGGTACTTCAATTTCAAATTAGTCTCACCTTCAGCTACACGGCGATCCAGCTCTGCTTTCACACATTGGAAGAAAGATACTTGGTGGGGTGACCTGACTGGAGAAACAGACAACTGAGCAAATTTACCACGAGATTTAATTTTTCTGAATTTCCTTGAGACGATCAGTACATCATCGGATGACGATAGTCGCAACCTGATGGGTCGGGACCTATTCTGCTTCGTGGGATCAAACTTCCCAAGTCTTACCCCCTTAACAGCTCCATCAGATATTCCACAGTCCGCCAGTACCTCCCGAATCAACGTCATATCTTGCCGAACCTGATCCTGCTTCGAACCACCAGTTTCAACACAACCATAGATAATCAGGTTGCAGGATCTCTTGGATCTTTCGAACATCTCATTGATGATCTGCTCATCGTTTACCATCTGATGCAAGGGCTCAACCCCAGCAGAAGAAGGAATCAGACCCTTACAGCAATTTCTGGTCTACTTCAACTCTTGTATCTCTTCTTTCAGTTCACTAATCAGCTTAAGAATTTCCGGGATCTGATGAAGTCCCTGCTCACATTCGATACAAATATACTTGAGCCCACGCTTCCTGCTGGGGCGCAGCTCTAAACATTTGAGTTCAGCAGCAGTCAAATCGGAACATGAAATATGAACGGGTCTATTGCATCCATAACATTTCAGAAAATTTTTATTGAGGTATAAGAAAATCTCTCCTATAATGATCTGTTTTTTATTCACTTATAATTCTAATTTCATTTCTTTGTTTTGATATGATTTTTCTTTAACAGCCTAAAACTCTCAGCGAATCTTGCAAAAAGGACTGCGGTAACTTGCGAATACAACAAGTTCGTGATACATTCACAAAGTTTTATGACATCTCATATGACGAACAGTCTTTGGTCCTCTTGAGATGTATTTCTCTGCAAGAACCTATTCTAAGAAGACCGGAAATAACAGATTCGTCCTCTCGGAGACTGGCTACATTTAAATATAAAATTGAAAATGTAGATGTTTGTAAGAAAACATTCTGCAATGTTTTCCAAATAAGTATCTGCTGGGTTGACACTCTTCAAATGTGTTGAGGCTACCCATGTTCGCACTTCAAATTCAAAACACAACACCGAAACTTCAAAAAAATGTTCAAATTTTCCACCTTGACAACAGAAGTTTAGTCACAAAACCTTGACTTCTTTTTTTTTTAATTCATCTCCTATGATGTGCTTGGCTGAAATTTTGAATTTTTTATGCTGTGAGTGGTGTTGCCAAACCTATCGATGATTAAAGTGAACAACGATTATGAATCCACGGTGCAAACCGTCGACCGCTTAGCAACGTTTAAATATTAAACATCGATTAGTTTAACCATGCTTACCAGCGAAACGGTGCAAACGGGCATTAACTGCTTCTTGAATTTTGGTTCCGGGCATTTGCCTATGAACCGTTCATCTCTTAGTCGGTTTTCTTTTCGCACACTATCGTGCTGGGATTTATGTGTTTATTCTCTATTGGATTAACACTTTATCGAATTTTTGAATAAGTTCCAGTTGTTATTTAAATCTCTTTTTCATTGATCTTTTGGTCCCCTCCGGTGAATTCGCATTCTCTTTTTGTCTTCCTCTGGGTCGTAGTCCACTAGTCTCCTGAGTTCTTGATTCGGATGGTTTTTCGCTGTTTCGAATAGTTTCTTTGCTTTTCTGTTCATGAATTCCGTTATGGTTTCCCATTTTAGGTCCCTATGAATCTGTCTATTCCTGACAAACCAAGGTGCATCTATTGCACATCGTAGCAGCTTGTTTTCAGTGGCCTGAATTCTTTTGATATGGCTCTTTGCCGCGAAACCCCAGGCAACTGATCCGTAAGTCAGTTGAGGCCTAGCAACGGCTTTGATTATCTTCAATTTTGTCTGGTTCGACATGTTGCTTCCTTTTCCTATCAGAGGATAGAGTCTATTCATCGCTGCTTTCGTTTTGTCGATTGCTTGTTTGATATGACTTTTCCAAGTAAATCCTTTGTCAAGCGTTGTTCCTAAATATTTGGCTTAATTTTTCCAGTCGATTTCTTCGCCGTCAACTTCCAGTTTCATAGTGGGTCGCAGTCTTCTCTTCTGTAGTAATATTACTTGGCTCTTTTGTCCATTGAGCTTGATTTTCCACTTCATGCACCAGTCATTTGTTTCGTCAATCGTCTCTTGTAGAACTCGTTCTATTACTTCTGGGTTGCGGTGTCGAGTTGATATGCCTGTGTCGTCAGCATGGTTCTTGGATTTTTCGGAATATCGTGGATGTATATGTTGTACAGAATTGGCCCAAGTACTGATCCTTGGGGTACTCCAGCCTCTTTATCTCTTGTCGAGGAGCATTCTCCTCCCACTTTCACGTAAAATCTTCTATTTTTGAGATAATTCCTGATCAACTTGCATATTTTGATCGAATATCCAGCACATCTCATCTTATATATTAATCCTTCATGCCATACTCTGTCGAATGCTCTGGCGACATCTGGTAAAACAAGACCTGTAGCTTGTTTATTTTGGAATCCCTCTGTAATGTACTCTGTGAGCCTTAATAATTGTTGTTCTGTTGAATGCTCTCTTCTGAATCCGAACTGTTCTGATGGTATTTGTTTCAGATTTTCGGTTTCCTCATTTAGCCTCGTGGCGATAATTCGTACTTCTTTTCCTAACGCCGACAGTAGACTTATTGGTCTGTAGTTTCGTGGGAACTTCTTCTCTTTGAATGGTTTATTGAATACTATGACTTCCGCTGTTTTCCATTTTTCTGGGTAGTGTTCTGTCCTCATAATTCCATTCGCGATATTTGTTACAGCGGCTATACCTACCTTTTCTAGGTAATTTCTTTAACATAACATTCGTTATTTTATCGCTTCCGTGAGCTCTTCTCTTCTTCAAACTTCTAATTATTTCCCCGATTTCATTTGGCGATGTTGGCTTGTCTATTTCAGTAGTCGCTGGTAATTCATCCATTTCTTCATCATTTTCTTCAACCAGTTCTTCCAAATCTTCATTATCGTCGTCTATCCTGTAATTTATTCTCGATTCTCGTTCGATCGAGTCCCCCAATGCATCTGCCTTATCAGTATTGGTTTATGCCTTACTCCGTGTAGGGGTGGAATTTTAGTCTTTTCTCCTCGTAGGCATTTTTGCATTCTCCATCCAGAATGATCGATTGTATTCAGTTCTTGTACCCTTTTGTGCCATCTGCTTGTTCTTAGATCTATCAGGGCATTTTTCAGAACTTGGCTCTGTCGGTTGAGGTTTCTTCTATTCAGATCATTTTTATTCATCCGATATATTCTTCTGATTCTTCGATTTTCTCGTATAAGATCTTTTATTATGGCGTATCGCCATGCGGATGACTTGGTGCTGGTCTCTTCACTCTTCTCGTGCTTTTTTCGTAAGCTTTCAATATAATCTCTTCCAGTTTATCAACCGCACATTCCAGATCCTCTGGAGTGCTTATTGGTCGTTATTATTCTTGAGGTACTGTGAGTGCAGGAGTTTTGAATGAATCAATCGCAAAGAATGGTTAAAAGCACTGGACAATCTTCAAGTAAAAAAACACTGCATTAACATCAAGTTCATTCTTCGTCGTTAATTTATACACAATATTTGCAAGAACTATATCTGTCCTTTCGTTTGCATAAAAAGTGTGGCACTTTTATACACTCGATTTGATTTACACCAGTATAGAGGAAGTGTAGTTTATCTATACTTTGACTACGTCAAAAGAAGATGAAGAGAAACTACACAGGTGTAAATTCAATCAGCAAACGAATAGTAAAATCGAGGGTAGAAAAGTGCTACACTTTTTATGTAAACGAAAGGACCTTATGCAATATTGGAGTAAAATGACAAACATTGACAGAGAATTATCGAGTGATATCGAATGTCGAATTGCTTCTACCCACTCGTCTTTTTGTCTACCGAAATTTGTCTAACGCGACATTTGAGAATACCAAATTTCTATTTCATTCGAAAATTTAGTGAAGTCGCATGCGAGAATGACCCAATAGACATTTGAGAATTGGGCCCCTGATATGCAATAATAACTGGGAAATCTCATTTTCATATCGATTGTTCGAAACCGATTAGCAAAAATAAAACCAACAAACCTCCAAACATCTGTTAGGTAAGCGTGTACATTAGAACAATCTCCATCCTTATTGTCCACTACTATATTGGAATATAGACTGTCTTGCTTGATAAATTCCTCTGGTAGTTCATATTTGAATAGGAGATCGTCGGTGCTGAGATCGAAAACATAAATAGCTGGAGGGCAAACTTGCTTGGGCTTGATAGTAACTTCAATTTGTCCAGAATCCAGAACCCAGAGTCTTCCACAATCATCAGCTTGTATCCGGAATATAGATGTGAGTCCCTCACAGGATTCTGTAATATGATATCTTATGTAATACCTAACTCATCAAACACTCTATGAAATAAAGAATATAAAAGTTAGAAAGAAAACCTCAGAAGTATGCTTCCCTTAAAGAACCCGGAGGTTGGATAATAACCGATAAAAATATTGCAAATTGCTTAGTGAACCATGTTCAAGCTCAGTCATCGAGCTCTAGTTATAGTTAAGAATTCGTCCAAATACAAGTAACAAAAAGAAGCAGATGATGATGAAGATACTCCTGATGAGTTATGTAGCCCAATCGGTCTACTTATCACGAAATAAGAGCTTATAGATGCTATAAATTCCAGCAAAAATAGTTAACCAGGTCCAGATAACATAACAACTATTTTTATCAAAAACGGTTTTACAATTGATGGAAGGATTTCGGTTGAATTACCACCACTCGATAGTTAACTTATATCTTGCGTCTTTCAATAATTTTTTTATGAAGGGTTTCGTAACCCTCGGCTCGATTTATATTTTCTAATGTTGGTAGAAATAAATGAGCGATTTTACCTGAAAGGAGATATTACCCATTTGATTAGTTTCTGTGTGAAAGATGTGATTTCTCCGAATTCTTGAATATAATCAGAACCAAAGTTTTTAGAGTAGAAAGATGGGAAATGCCCTCATATCGCTAGTATTTGAAACCGACTACATTTTGGCCAGTGAAAACACATTTGACAATGAGATGGCGCTGAAAACGTATTGTCAAAACAGAAAAACATTTTAAGGAAAGTTTTCTGTTTTATAATTGGGAGGCGCGAAATTCGAATTCTATTCCTTGTATTGAATTTCAATATTGACCTTGTTGAAACCAAAAAACAAACATCCTGATGGCGAAACAGAAGGATAGTTTTGTTTTGTGACCAGGATGTTAGTTTTCATCTGAATATTTTTTGGAATCAATCGGTATCAATGAAATACGCTGTTGGATGTGATAAATTCTTGTTTACAATTTATAAGAAATTTACAAAAATTTGAAATTATGGACAACGGATAGAGCTAGGACACAACAGTACATGGATATCTGCTATAGGTACGTCAAAGGTGTTTTTTCTGTGCAAAACGTTTTGCATTAATAAACTTTGTTGAATTTGTACAATTTATATCAGAAATTAATATGAACCAACATTTAATTTACCGTAATAGGCTGTAACGGGGTTTTCCTCGGCGGACTCGAGCGCCAGCTATTCTTTAAGGGAGAATAGCAAACCTACCCTGGCAGCTGCTAGCCGGAGACAGGGCTCCCTGGTGTCTAGGGTGTTAGCGACGCACAATGATAGGCAGAATCATCGTATACAACTTTTATTCGTCGAAAAGGGGAACACAAATAGCACTACTACTAAATTTTACAGTGATTCGAAAGACGGACAAGACGGACGGAATAGCACGGGATCCGATCTCAATCGTTATACGGGGGTTAACGGATTTGTTCGCCAGCCAGAACCTGAGACGTACACTTGACGGACAGATATCGGGTCTTCAGCCAGGTGCGGGGATGAAAGACGGCACAGATTCACAACAGCTCACCCCTAGTTGCGCTCTTCGCCCCCTGAGTATCCACGCCAGCGGGGTTCTTTGATAGCAACTGAAGTGAGCGTCGAAACAACGGGGAAGGAAAGAGGGTTAGCCACTCCAGAGTGCCTCCGCACCCCCTGAGTATCCACGCCAGCGGGGTGCTTTAGCAATAGGGGTGGAACTTAACCCGGGGTAGGAAGGGATAGGGGAAGGTTTTCTGCCACTCCAAAGTGTCTCCGCACCCCCTGAGTATCCACGCCAGCGGGGTGCTTTAACAGTAGGGGTGGAACTGAAACCGGGGTAGGAAGGGATGAAGGGAGGCTGAAGTTCCAATATAAAAGAAAATAACGGCGTGTCGTCTTACTTTTGGCTTGGCCACTTGCACTCACAAGAGGAAAGAAAGAACAGTAGAGAAAAAAAAGAAAAATAACTTAAAAAAACTTCTGCTAAAATTTCCCCGAAAAGAAAACTAAAACAAAATTGGTGAATTCTCGAAAATACTCGGTAGTCAAAACTATTCACGGGAAAATCGCAAAACGGCAGCAAGTTAATCATAAGTGAAAATCGTAAGTGAAGTGGCCTGCGGGGGAACATCTGATTTTATACCCACAGGGGGGGTGCGGAAATCAGATGTGCCCGGCAGTCGAAATTCGGTAAATTTGCGTCGATGAAGACGTTTTAATTTCGACTTATCTGTGCTAGCGAACAAAAAAAATCGGTTATCTTCCAATTCAGGATGTTTTATACGGTGCGACATCGTTTTTAGGAAATAAAAACGGAATAAAAACGGTGCGGTATGTTTACAATTCCGAACGATGTCGGAATCCTGAATTGGAAATTCGAAAAGATTTCTCGGAAAATTAATTCAAAATAAAATTATTTAAAAATGAAAACTAAAATAATGATTCTAAAATGAGGGGGTAGGCTAGAAAACTACCCTCTCGTTACATCCCCCCAGGTTTCGGTTGAAAAATTGAATCCACGGTGAAATAGGGGATTAAATTTTTCACGGTGAAATCTACTAAGTCCGGTTAACGGTTTGACTATTCGCGGCAAGACGATTGAGATCGGATTTACATTAAACAGGTTCACCTAATCTACTCCAGGTGGCGTATACTCGGCTAATGCTATCTCGGTTACTCCCACTCTATGGTCTGCTCGGTGTGCTTCAATGTCGAAGTTCTGTGTTCTATCAGCTAACCTCCAAAGTCCAATTGTCAAATTTCGCCGGGTGGTTCCAAATTCCGATTTCTGTTTCCATCGGTGAAAGAAATGCCGGAAAATAGTGGAAACAGTGCAGGACGGAATCTTCAAAGTGAGTACCATTTCGATTTGTCATTCGTTGTGTTATTTCTGAACCATTTTAGGGTGGACTTCGCAAAGCCGGCTCCGGGCACATGTCATGGGGGTTAACAGTTACCAATATCATCGAACCAGGGTAGTTTGGAATACCAGACAGCGTCGTTGGCTCCCCCTGTGACGGTGGTGGAATTCTCCGATGGTGTTGGAGTCAGCAGCAGTTGTAGGTTGCATAAAAATGAGAGAAAAGCATTTAGTATACTGATATCCTGGAGCAGAGGGATAACAGGGTGTACGGTGGAATTTCGGAAGAAACGGTAAGTACGGTCGGTAATTTTAATAAGGAGATACAAATATACTGATCTATTTCACTTACCGTTCAGGCCAGTTTGTAATATCGGTGTAAGCGGTGTCAGCCTTCTATTGCTATTTTCTATTCGGTTAGTGTATTTAACAGTGACACAGGGGTGAAATAGAGACAGACGTGACGGGTGTATCTCACTTGTTATTATCGGTCCCACAATCAATACAGAAAAATTGAATTAACTGTAACGGTTCCTGTTTCTCCATTGAATTAACGGAATTTTCTGTTGTAGGTGTGTGGGATATCACTCACCCACTGGATGACAGTCAGACAGTCTGGTGGTAATAAAAACTGCACAAAACAAAATTGTACGGAACAGACACCTGAATTTCCGACCCTGGCAGGGCCAGGTTAGATCTATCGGTTACCTAACCTATTTTCGGTGATAAATATTATTTTTAACGGTAATAGAGGAGTGAAATAGAGTCAGACAGACGGATGTATCCCATTTATTATCGGTGCATGTTATAATATAACGGTATGGTTGGTTTTTATTTCGGTTGCTATACAGTGTACTTACTAATGATCAGACGGATGGAACGGTTTTAAATCCTTCACATGAATATTGGTGATTTTCTTACCACTGTCATCTTTCAGGTCATAAACAACGGGTGAAATTACTTTCACAACGGTATACGGACCAGAGAATTTCGGAGCCAACTTGGCTGCAAAGCTATCAACGGCGGATGACAACGAATTAGCACGGCGCAGAACTCTATCACCGACATGGAAACGAACTTCTCTTCGACGGAGGTTGTAATGGTGAGCTTGTTGCTCAAATGCACGGTACAACCTGGTATTGACAAACTCATAGGCCTCCTGAAGATGACGGATTTGTTCTGTACGGTGAGTAAGATTTACTCTATTTTCTTCCGGGCTTCTGTTTGTCTCCTCCGTGTCATCGTCTTGGGTGTTTGACGAGTAGATTGCCTTTGGAACTGTTAGTTCCCTTCCATAGTTCAGGAATGCCGGTGTGAATCCTGTAGATTCTTGTTTTGCGGTGTTCAGGGCGAAAGTTAGTTCACCTAACTTCTCATCCCAAGTACGGTGGTCGGCTTCACAAAACTGACCTATCATAGTTTTCAACGTACGATTGGCTCGTTCTACGGCGTTGCACTGTGGTGTATACGGAGGGGTGAAACGGTGAGCAATGTTCAGCTCTCGGAGACTGTTTTTGAACAGTCTACTGTCATACTGTACCCCGTTGTCAGATATCACCAGTTTCGGACATCCATATCGGAGTATAACCTGTTCATACAGGGCTGAGTAAAAGGTTTTGGCGGTGGCTTTCCGCAACGGACGGCATTCAACCCATTTCGTGAAACGGTCCTGCATCATCACTACGTAAGAATTTCCCTTCTTGGAACGGGGAAGTGACCCAACCACATCTGTACAGACCTCTTGGAACGGTGCATCAGTCATTCTATGTGGGTGCATTTTTCCAGGCGTCTTCTGTTGTGGTACTTTGTACCTTTGACAGGATGGGCAGTTTCTTACGTATTTTGCGACATCTCTGAACATCCCTGGCCTGTAATAATTCCGGGCTATCCGAGAGATGGTTTTGGAGATTCCCAGGTGACCAGCTAATTCCGAATCGTGATTTTCTTTCAGGACCTCCAGTCGTTGTTCGGTGGGTACACAGAGCTTCCATGGTTGTCCGGATCCAACTTCAGTAAAGTCGGAAGAGTCCCAGAAGTGACGATACAGTTTCCAATCCTCAACGGCGTAGTCAGGGAAATCCTCTGGGTCTCTTTGTACCTCTTGGAGCTTTTTGTTGTACCAATTGCAGCGAACTTCGACGACGGAATCTACAGACGGTAACGGGTTTCGGGACAGACTGTCGGCGACTTTGTTCAGGGCACCTTTCCGGTATTGGACTTCAAAGTCGAATTGCTGAAGGAAAACGGCCCATCAAGCAATTCTTCCGGACGGTGACTTGATGGAATTCAGCCATTTCAGACTCATGTGGTCGGAAATTACGGTGAAATGAAATCCTTCCAGGTATGGTCGCAGTTTCTCTATCGAGAAAACAATGGCGAGACATTCCTTTTCGGACACGGAGTAATTTCTTTCGGCGGTGTTCAAGGTACGGCTGACATAGGCGATCACCCTTTCCTCTCCGTCGAGAACTTGAGTCAGGGCTCCTCCAAGGCCTACGTCACTGGCGTCTGTTTGCAGGACGAACGGTTGATTGAAATCCGGACAGGCCAGTATCGGTGATTCGGTCAGCTTTTGTTTCAGGAGGTCGAACGCTTTTTGTTGTTCCTCACCCCACTTCCAACGTGGTTTCTTCTTTAACAGGTGAGTCAACGGTGCAACGACATCGGAAAAGTTCTCTATAAAACGGCGGTACCAGCTAGCAACTCCCAGAAAACGGCGCAATTCACGGATAGTTTTCGGCGCTGGGAATGCTACGATAGAGGAAATTTTATCCGGGTCGGTACGGATTCCTTCGAAAGTAACGACATGTCCTAGGTATTTTAGAGATTTTCGCACAAAGTCACACTTTTCGGGGTTGAGACGAAGATTGGCTTCTCTCAACCGCCGGAATACTTCTCTTAAGTTCTCCAGGTGCTCCTCGAAAGTTTCCCCCAGGACAACTATGTCGTCCAGGTAAGCGAACGCCTCCGGTTCCATTTCTGGGCCAATAACGGTGTCTAAGAATCTCTGAAATGTGGCTGGACTAGCGTGAAGGCCAAACGGCATTACGGTGAACTGAAACAGTTCCCTTCCAGGAACTGTGAAGGCAGTAATCGGACGGCTCTCCTTTGCTAACGGTATCTGCCAGTATCCTTGTTTCAGATCCAGTGTGGAGATGTATTTGGCCTTACGCAGTTTATCCAGAATCCCAGAAATGTACGGTAATGGGTATGCATCTTTTACAGACACTTGGTTGACGGCACGGAAGTCGATGCAAAAACGGTATTTTCCGTCTTTCTTCCTGACCAATACTACCGGTGAACTCTACGGTGACTTGGAGGGTTCAATCACTCCCTCAGTCAGCATACGGTCTACTTCCTGATTGAAGATCTCCTGCATTTTCGGGTTTAGGGGTCGGTATCGTTGTTTGATCGGTTCGGTGCCCGGTTTCAGTTTGATCTTATGTTCAATCAGGTCGGTTGTACCATATAGCTCTTCAAACTTCTTTAATTCTTCTTTCAGAAATTCCTCCAGCTCCTGTTTCTGAGACTCCGTCAACTCCAACAGGTGTTCTTCGGCGGTGTGAACTTCTGCGGTGGTTTCGACGGGAGTCATCGGTTTCGAGATCAGACGGCCTTCCAGAAAGCACTCGGCGGTACTGAGATTTACGGAAAACTTGAAAGTCGACAGAACATCCATCCCCAGAATAATGTCAACCGGTAAGTTTGGTACCAGTAAGAATTTCACATCAGGCAGTGTGTAATCGGAAATTTGCACGGTGGTGGTGTACAGTTTCGGTGTGACGGTGGTTTGTCCGTTCGCTATTACTGCGAAACTGTTGTGCATTGTTTGTCCTGTGATTCCTTTATTTTCACACTGATCGGATACAGCCTGACTGCAGAAACTCCTGGTCGCTCCGGTATCTATCAGTGCTCGGAAGTGTTTGCCGGCTATTCTGACCTCTACTAACGGACGGTTATCATTACAGGTAGTCGGTGCCAGTGGAGTCAAGATTCCGGGAGATGTGGTCGACTCCGCCTCCAATCTCCCCTTCAGTTTCCCGAACATGGACAGTCTCGTGAGAGAATGTTTTCCCTCTGGCATCGAGAACAGAAGATTTTCGGTGGCCTGCGACATTCTCGACGCATGTGGCCATATCCACCACATCGGAAACATTGTGTCTGGAAGGACACTCTCCTCCCTGATGGTGGTTCAGTCCGGTCAGCGGGGCTATTTTCGGCTTGACGGCGGGGTGGCGGTGTTGCAGGTCTGGATCGACCTTCGGACCTGTCTCCAGAAGTCGGACGGTGAGATTCCTGTCGCTGGGCTATTGACTCTCTGGACTTGGGTGGCTCTGGACGGCTTTCCCTCGGCGGAGAAAGTCGTGTCTGGTTGGCTGATGTCGGCGGGACTGGTTCCCTGTGATCAGTTGTTTGGCGAACCTGTTCTCCGGTATCCATAGAAAAGCTTGCTTGATATCGGTTCAGTTGACGGGGACTGTATGTCAGGTGAGGTTCCTCCACAAAACCTGGTTTGGAGGGTGGCCGGGTGTACTGGCTCATCTGCCACTGGACCAGTTCAAAAACTTTTCCCTTACGGAGAAGTTCATCATAAGTCTTGGTCTCCTGGAAGGCCAAGGCTTGCTGTAAGGGCGGGATCAACCTCTGTCGAATAAGTCGGATCTGCTCCACCTCGGATGGTTTTGCATAGGTGAGTTTCTGGAATAAGTTCTGCATCCGGGTAACATATAGAAGCAACTTTTCTTCAGGTCCTTGTGTTCGCCTTTTTATTTCCTCCAACAGATTCTCCTCGTAGTTAACTGGGAGAAATGCTTCTTTCAGTTGGTTGCTAAAATCCTCCCAGTCCTCGAAAGTACCTCTCCGGGGAATGAACCAATCCCTAGCATCCTTTCGTAGTAATTCATACACTGATTCGAAAACTTGTTCCAGGGACACTTTACGAGATTCAGCCAGTCTCTCCACTTCTTCAAGAAATTCGGTCACACTACCAGTGCCATCAAAGGAGATGTTCCATTTGTGTACCGGGACAGTTGGTACTGTTGATCGAGACTCCGGTTCCGATCTGGCAGGTGTTGTGATAATTGGCCGGTCAGAATTCATCCACGGTGCAGGTAAGTGTGGAAAAGACACCCTTCGTGTGGAATTAACCCATCTACTTTGTGTCGGACCCTCAGGTGTTGTTGTCCCACAGTCCTGTGACTGTGTGAGAGGTATCGCTGGTAATTGTTGCAGTAATGCTCTACATGTCTGCCTTGTCTCATTCATGACCCGTTCTAATGTTGGATTTCTTACAGGTGTACCGGTACGTGAGACATTAACTACAGCAGGAGGATCGACACCATCTCCTAAGTCGATAAGTGATGTCTCAACCTTTGATAACCTCTCCGGTTGGATCGGTGACATCCCAGGTGAACTGGGCACCTCCTCATCCAAAAGAGACCTGTGATCTCGGTTGGATGTCTGCGGCTGTTCAGGATTACTCTTCCTACGCAGCTCCTCCAGTGTCTCCAACGCCTTATCTGTAGTCGCCTTCATTTGCTCAATCAATTGTAACTGTGTTGTGTCTGTGGTGACAATAAAGTTCAGCCTGCCTTGAATGTGTATTAATCTGGTGTAAATTCGGGAAAATTCGTTAGCCGCATTACTATGATTGAAGTTCTGAAGGGATTCCACCAAATCGGTTAGTTTATTTTGACAGATCTCAATCTCGGAGGCGGGATTCAATGATGTTGTGGGTAGTACAGGTTCATTAGACTGAAGCACTTGTCGTAGCAGACTCCGTTTAGTCATCACAGTACCGGGTATCGATTGTCCCCTCAGTTGTAATTCGAATGTAAGTTCATCACTGAGTAACCGGTTCACATCCATGTTCGACATATTATATTTAACTAAGTCCGATTCAGAACGCACCAATATTTCACACTCGGTATGTCTTTCACAATCCGTTTAAGTTCTAAGTCCAACCCTGTAAGTTAATCGTATTCACTTAAGTTCGAAGTGGGTATCAGTGCAACCCGAACAAAAGTTAAGTCTAAGTCCCGGTGTATCAGAAAAAAAAAAAAAAAGTCTAAGTCCCGGCGCACCAAAACAATCTAAGTCCCGATGTATCACAAAAAAATTTCAAAAATCTTCAAAGTCCAACGTTACTCGAAAAAAATTTCAATCAGTCCCACTAAAGTCCGAAAATATTCGAGAAATGCCGCACACAATCGCAAGTCACTTCATATAGTCCGAAAAATTTCCTGAAATTCGAATAGCACCAAAACGCACAGGTTAAATTCCAAACAGTCTTTCAAGTTCAATAGCCAGAAAATAAATCACAATAATTGACTTTCAGTTTTCAGAAAAATCAGAAATAATCGGTAAGTTTCAACAGTACAGGTCAAAAGTAAATAGCAAACAGGTAGATAGGTTATCAATAGGTAATAGGTGATTCCCTATTGAACCGATAGGTAAATCACACCTATTATTGTAAATAATACCCAATTTTTGTAACGGGGTTTTCCTCGGCGGACTCGAGCGCCAGCTATTCTTTAAGGGAGAATAGCAAACCTACCCTGGCAGCTGCTAGCCGGAGACAGGGCTCCCTGGTGTCTAGGGTGTTAGCGACGCACAATGATAGGCAGAATCATCGTATACAACTTTTATTCGTCGAAAAGGGGAACACAAATAGCACTACTACTAAATTTTACAGTGATTCGAAAGACGGACAAGACGGACGGAATAGCACGGGATCCGATCTCAATCGTTATACGGGGGTTAACGGATTTGTTCGCCAGCCAGAACCTGAGACGTACACTTGACGGACAGATATCGGGTCTTCAGCCAGGTGCGGGGATGAAAGACGGCACAGATTCACAACAGCTCACCCCTAGTTGCGCTCTTCGCCCCCTGAGTATCCACGCCAGCGGGGTTCTTCGATAGCAACTGAAGTGAGCGTCGAAACAACGGGGAAGGAAAGAGGGTTAGCCACTCCAAAGTGCCTCCGCACCCCCTGAGTATCCACGCCAGCGGGGTACTTTAGCAATAGGGGTGGAACTTAACCCGGGGTAGGAAGGGATAGGGGAAGGTTTTCTGCCACTCCAAAGTGTCTCCGCACCCCCTGAGTATCCACGCCAGCGGGGTGCTTTAACAGTAGGGGTGGAACTGAAACCGGGGTAGGAAGGGATGAAGGGAGGCTGAAGTTCCAATATAAAAGAAAATAACGGCGTGTCGTCTTACTTTTGGCTTGGCCACTTGCACTCACAAGAGGAAAGAAAGAACAGTAGAGAAAAAAAAGAAAAATAACTTAAAAAAACTTCTGCTAAAATTTCCCCGAAAAGAAAACTAAAACAAAATTGGTGAATTCTCGAAAATACTCGGTAGTCAAAACTATTCACGGGAAAATCGCAAAACGGCAGCAAGTTAATCATAAGTGAAAATCGTAAGTGAAGTGGCCTGCGGGGGAACATCTGATTTTATACCCACAGGGGGGGTGCGGAAATCAGATGTGCCCGGCAGTCGAAATTCGGTAAATTTGCGTCGATGAAGACGTTTTAATTTCGACTTATCTGTGCTAGCGAACAAAAAAACTCGGTTATCTTCCAATTCAGGATGTTTTATACGGTGCGACATCGTTTTTAGGAAATAAAAACGGAATAAAAACGGTGCGGTATGTTTACAATTCCGAACGATGTCGGAATCCTGAATTGGAAATTCGAAAAGATTTCTCGGAAAATTAATTCAAAATAAAATTATTTAAAAATGAAAACTAAAATAATGATTCTAAAATGAGGGGGTAGGCTAGAAAACTACCCTCTCGTTACAAGGCTACACATTTCCGTTACTTACATATTATCGACAAAATTTCCAGAACAACAATTATTGATGATAACCTTACAGAGGGATTATACAAGACATAATTTCTTCATGGTATGGTCTCTTTCTTGGAACATAGATATAAGGAAAGGAAAATAAACATTTGTTGTTGTCCGAAGACTGAAGTGAGATAGTTGCTTAGTATCGCCAATCACAATTGAGATATTTGAATCTGACATCATTGTCACATCAGTTTTCCGTACAAAAAGGTAGGAGCTATATAAATTTATTCATTTTACGCCACTGCCTTAGTGTCGCTCTAGACAAAGAAGCTTCGAATGTTTGTACCACAACAAATACATTCATAGTACGTCAATGTCCATTCCATGTATTTATGTTCTAAGGCAAGACCTGTATTCAAGCCCGTCAGTATAATTTCTTCATGGTATGGTCTCTTTATGACACAATATACGAATTGATTAATGAATCAACAAAACACTAACAGAAGGTTTCATAAAACTTTGACTTTCCAAACGACCATTTGACAGTCACCCGATTCCCAAGTCGAAATCAATAAAACTTTTGCATTTCTGAATATATTGAAGGCGATTGAGAATTTTCCCTAAATAGGCCCCTAAGGCAAGGAATGCTTCTTGCATAAAACAATTTACGTGGATTAACAGTTCTCAATTGAATTGAAGTAAAATATTTATTGCACGTGGTGTAGTCAGTAGTGTTTGCAGGCCTTCACGCCCTGAAATTTTATCCACTTCATGGCACTGAAAATAAAAAATGACCGAGTCACAAGTTACCAGTTTTAATACTCATATTCCCATTTTCCTTAGTAAAATTCGTTTTATTTGATCCACAGTTCTTCACCATACGATAATTTTTGAACAATATTCTGAGATTTTCACAAAGAAATTAGACAAAAATTTGAATAATCAGCAACTAGAACGAGCTCGATAAACAAAAGGCGGTACGAGAATCAAAACATTCGAAACCTCTTTGTTCAAAATGGCCATCTAAAATCTCAGAAATTTTCATACGCTGTGAATGTCCCTCGAATTGATATTTACACCAGTCTTAGGGCCTTGAAAATACATTTGAAACACAGATGGCGCTCACATCTTTTGTCGTTTCGTTTCCTATCTTTCTACTCTATAATCCTTGATCAGAACATTAGTTGAACAGGAAAATTACGAAGATTCAAAATGAAATCGAATCCTATCGTTACTGAGAAGTTCAAATTTTGGCATTCGATGAATATCTCAGGAACACCTAATGTTTGTGTACACATGGCAAGATACATAAGTATTCTCCACAGTTCGGAGCAGTTTGGAACCACCCTATGTACAAGTTTTTGATTATACCTTCCAGCTCATCTGAGCGTTCAAATGCTATATTATTATTATATTATATCTTTTCGATAGTCCGAATACTTTGATGAATCATAATTGTCGTTGACTTCCAAATATTTCGGTCTATGGCGGGTCACTTTAGTTCGTCGAAGTTTCTCTTCATCACTGCTATGCTATATCGTCGGCATCAGTGCAGGAACTTGTATCTACAATTTACGTAAGGTCGGTAAAAGAGAGGAATCTACCTTGAAGGTAGTACCTTCTACCTGCTCTCAGGTGATGTTGCAAGCAGTACCTTGTATCTGCGATTTGTGAAGTTCATTAATGATACTGGGTCACATTATTTAGTTTTCCTTCTGTTTTCGAGCGCCATAACTTGAATGCAGGTATGTTTATGAAATAATACTATATAATTACATATTAATAGACTGCCAATTGTTTTGAAAATGATTATAGATTCAGAGATATCTTGAAAAAAGTATCGCATCAGTTATTATTGTTCCTGAGTGTACTTAAAAGGTAATGCGTCTCGTTCTCACTGCGAGATGAGGTACACCAAGAGCGTACTCGGTGGGACCCGAAAGATGGTCTACGAGGAACAATAACTCATTAGAAGTGTCAGTGTTAAGTTTGAGGTCAAAAAAGTAAACAAAGTAAACCAGAGTTACGTAATAAATTAAAAGAAAGAAGATATCCACCGAAATTGTGAAAATCGAAAAATTGGAGTATCGAGCCATCATCAAGTACCTGTATTTAAAAGGGTTAAGAGGTAAGCAGATTTACGAAGATATGCTTAATACCCTTGGTGATCAATGTCCTTCGTATGCGACAGTAAAAAATTGGAATGAAAGCTTCAAAAGAAGTAAATTTTTCATTGAAGATGATGACCGATCGAGAAGGCCAGTTTCTGTGTCAGTCCCCGAAAATATCAATGCAGTTCATGATGTCATGAATGTCATGATTTCATCAGGCCGTCGAATTGGGCTGAAACTGATATCTGAAGCACTGAATATTTCATACGAACGCGTTCATCATATTGTTCACCCTAATTTGGACATGAGAAAAATTGCTGCAAAATGGATCCCCAAATGTTTGAATGTTAACCAAAAGCGTGGAAGGGTAGAAGCATCGCGTTCGATCTGTGCTCGATTTGAAAACGATGTAGACTTCTTAAACCGAATTGTTACTTTAGATGAGACTACTATTCAGAAACAAAGCAAAAATCGATGGAATGGCGTCACTCTGGTTCTCCAAGACCTAAGGAGTTTCGTGTCCAAATATCTGCTGAAAATTTTCTTGCTTCAGTTTTTCGGTATTGCCATGTAGTAATCATAATTGATTTTTTGGATAAGGGTAGAACAATAACCAGAGATTACTATTCGACATTACTGACCACTCAACGGAAAAAAATTTAAACAGAAAAGACGCAGAAAGCCAGCCAAAGGTGTTTTGTTTTTGCGTTTGAATTACTAGAACACCCCCCTTATTCACCAGATTTGGCTCCATCCTACTATCATCTCTTTCTTCACCTGAAAAAAGGTTTAAAAGTTTAAAAGGTCGTCAGTCTTCTTCCGACGAGGAGGTAATAGAAGCTGTGGAGGTCTGGTTTGCAGAGCAAGAAGAAAAATTTTTTTCGAAACGTCTAGAGACGTTGCAGGTTCGCTATAATAAATGTTTCCAATTAAGAGGAAAATATGTTGAGTAATAAAATATTTTGACGTTGAAATTTTGTTATCCTCGTATGTCTAGAAAACTATACCTCGCACAGATTACATTTCTCTGTAATCTGAGCTATGCATAGGCAGAACGAAGTCATGGGAAACCGTGATGGAGATGCAAATAGATCGTCGGCACTGAGTGAAGAGGCGAAAGACTAATCGAACCATTCAGTAGCTGGTTCCCTCCGAAGTTTCCCTCAGGGTGTCGATTCTTGACGGCGATGGAATAGAACGCTTCCTAGGGGGTGCTCCCCGATTTGTTTCTACTCCCTAGTTTCAAAAGGAGAAATCTGTATTCTTGACTGTCAGGGAAATATCCGAATGTGCGCTCCCTGCCGAACAATGTTGCAAAATGCTCTGACCAATCAGAAACGACCATTAATTACGTTGAAGCTAACGTCAAACTCGTTTAATTCAAATCATTCATACTTCAGCTATTTGTGCTTCGTTTGTGTATGAAGAAAATAAGGATAGAATGATAGATGATTTTAATTCTAAACGGAGATAGTTTCCGATAACGAATTCTCAATAACAGTTTTCAACCGACTATATTTCTGAAAGACCGAAAATATTTATAGGGAGGTTATACACGGGAAGAAAAAAAAACTGAAGTGAAATTACAAATGTTTTTGGTTTTGTATGTCGTATGTCGTATATTGACAATATCCTCATTTATCTGGTCCCATAAGTTAAGATAGCATTGGCCATATTCATGATTGGAAAAAGAAAATGGTATAAAGGGTGATCTTGACCTGTCGCAAATACTCGAAGCAAAATAACTCGCACTATCATTCATTCATTCATTGCTGTATCCCGTTACCGGAAATAAATCTACAAAAAGAAGAAGAAAAAAAAAAAAAAAAAAAAAAATTGGAACAGACTTGTAACTTCTTAGTGCTAGTTGCGATTGTGTGCCCTCCTGTGACTAAAGAGACCCAACCGTGACCTGCAGATCCTTCCACACTCAGGGCATGGATAGTCTCCAACCAGATCTGGCCGCCGCTGTATCCTTCTCGATTCTCCATTATAACTGTGGACCAAAGACCTCCACTGTGACCTGTCTAACGCTAGTTGTTCCCAGTTATGATTAGCATTAACTGATTTTAGGGATTGATGTAGTGTATCCTTAAACCGCTTATACTGGCCTCCTGGTTTCCGGGCTCCCTCAGTGAGTTCGCCGTATAGAGCTATTTTGGGGAGTCTTGTGTCTTGCATCCTCAGAATGTGGCCGCTCCATCTGAGTCGGGCCCTCGTTACTTGAGTCTCAATTGTTGTACAACTCGCGCGCTGCAAGACTTCTGCATTCGAAACTTTGTGGAACCATCTGATGTGCATTATCTGTCTTAGATGACGTTGCTGCGTCTGTTCAAGCTGTTTAATATGTCGCCTGTAGGGAGTCCAGCTTTCGCTTCCGTAAAGAAGCGTTGGGAGGACCACTGCTCTGTAAACAGCTGTCTTGGTCTTCAGATTGAGGTCGTGATTCTGGAACACTCTGTCCTTCAGCTTCCAGAATGCCCGTGATGCCGAATTGATACGGTTGTGTATTTCCGTGTCAAGGTTAGCCCTAGTATTTATGAAGCTTCCCAAGTATTTGAACTGCTCGACCTGTTCTAGAGTTTCATTGTCCAGGCTGATATCTGTTTGAAGGCTTTCTGGCGGACTTACCAGGATTTTGGTCTTGTCAATATTGAGTCTAAGGCCTAAAGCTTCGTATATATGTTTATAGGTGTCCATCATTATCTGTAGATCCTCTGAGCTGCTAGCGATGAGTGAACAGTCGTCTGCATATTGAAGTTCCGTGATAAACTTAGTACGGGTTTTTGCTCTGAGGCGCTTCAGGTTAAACAGGCCTCCATCAAATCTGAATCTTATCCCAACACCTCTTACGGGCATGCTCATGTCAGCAATTATCGATACAGCTATGGCGAAAATATTGAACAGTAAAGGCGCTAATACGCAGCCTTGTTTTATTCCAGAGTTGGTTGAGAAATGGTCGGTTGTAGAGCCATTATGCTGTATTCTAGCGGTGTTGTTGGTATGAAGGCTTTTACACACTGCCAGGAATTTTTCGGGTACTCCTAGACGTGCCATGATTTTCCAGAGCGCTCTCCGATTCACCGAGTCGAATGCCTTGCTTAAATCGATGAAGGCTGTATATATCCTTGATTGTTGTTCACGGGCCTTTTCTTGTAGCTGTCGCAGTGTAAAAATTAGGTCCACCGTACCTCGATTTGGTCGAAAGCCGCACTGGGATTCAGGTAAAAGCTTCTCTAAGAGTGGAACCAGACGATTAGCCATAATCTTCGAGAGAATTTTACTGGCCACATTAAGCAACGATATGCCCCTGTAATTGTTGCAATTCGACGTATCGCCTTTGTTCTTATAGAGGTTGATAACTAAAGCGTCTCTGAAGTCTTGTGGCACATCTCCCTGTTCCCAGATCTTGCGGAATAGTATTAGGAGACTATTGACAATGTCCTCATCCATGGCTTTGAATATCTCCGCCGGAATGCCGTCTAGACCAGGTGACTTATCATTTTTCATATTTTTAATCGCGCTTATGATTTCCGACATTGAAATTTCGTCATCAAGCAATGTCATCGGACTATACGCGGGAAGCAGGTCTAAAATGGATAAATCCGAGTCGTTATTTTGATTCAAGACCTGTGAGTAATGCTCCTTCCATCTTTCGAGAATTTTTCTATCATCAGTTAGAATAGCTCCATGAGCATCTCTTATAGGAAAGCTAGCTTTTCTGCTTGGACCGTAAACAGTTTTAATAGCTTCGAAAAAACGCCTGTAGTCATGGTTATCGGCGTAAGCTTGTATTTCCCTAGCTTTTTCTTTCCACCAGCTGTCCTTGATTTTTCTTATTTCTTGACGGACCTCGCGTTTTATGTTTATGAAACCTATTTGGGCTGCAACATCGCCAGGCTTGTTAATTGCGGTTTTCATCGCTTTGTGTTTTGCGTCCAAAAGGGGTGCGATATGAGTTTCGCTGTCGGCAAACCAGTCTGGGGATTTTCGGGAGCGTTCTGTGCCCAGTATTTCTTTCGCTGTATTTGTAAGGGATGACTTGAAACGGAGCCAATGAGTCTCAATGTCGTCGTTATAATCCGGTGGTGTTAGGTTATCTTTGACGGCAGCTGTGAATCTGTCCTTTGTAGAAGGGTTTTGTAGTTTGGATATTTGAAGGCGCTCTCTTAGATACTTCGGCTTGCGTTGGTATTTTGGGCGCATTGAGATTTTCATTCTCGAGATTACCAGCCTATGATCAGTCCAGCACTCCAGATCTGCTCTGGGTTTAGTGACCAACACCTCTTTCAGATCTTTCCTTCTCACGATCACATAGTCGAGGGTATGCCAATGCCCTGAGCGCGGGTGGCGCCAGGTCCCCCTTGAATTGGCTCTCGTAATAAAATAGGTGTTCGTTATACACAGATTGTGTTCTGCACAAAGAGCCAGCAGACGTTCTCCATTCGAATTGATGCTGTCTGTGCCGTGTTTCCCTATTATTCCCGGCCATAGTTCTGAGTCTTGACCTCTGCCCACTCTAGCGTTGAAGTCTCCAAGGAGAATAATTCGTTCCCGTTTTGGGATTTTACCCAATGTAGCAACGAGTGTTTCGTAAAAAGTGTCCTTCAAGTTGTCAGAGGAGTTCAAAGTGGGTGCGTATACTGCAATGATGTTCACAAACGTGTTATTCGCTGCAGGAAAACGTAGGGTCATTAGACGTTCTGAGATACCAACTGGATTTTCGGTAAGTTTGGCGGCCAGGTCGTTTCTAATGGCAAAGCCTACGCCATGTTGTCTGATTTCGCCTTCCGGCAAGCCTTTCCAGAAAAAAGTATACGCTTGTTCTACCAAGCTACCTTCGTCCGAAAAGCGTGTTTCGCTTAAAGCAACTATTGCAATGGATGTTCGTTGCAGTTCCTTATCGATTAGGGCAGTACGCCTCTCTGGTCGGTCGGCCTTGGGGTTGTCTAGCAAGGTTCTGACGTTCCATGCTGCAAAAGCTATGTGCTTTTCATTGGTGTTTGTTCGATGATTCACTCGCTCAGGCACCCTCCCCCGGAGATCCGAATGGGAGGGTATTTTACCTCCGGATACGAATTTTGTCCTGTTCGACTGATCCATCTTTTTGTAGGAGCTGCGTTAGAAGGTGTTCAAAAGCTGCACTGGTAACGCTGTCAGTGCAACTTTGGTTGCGGCTACGACTAGATTATCTTGTGGCACAGGTATCCTGAGACGACAAGGTCTGAGACGTAACTTGAGCAACGCAGAGAGCCATTTCCTGCTCAAGCCAATGTTTAGGCTACGTAATTGTGGGAAACAGAGTTATACCGCTCATGTTCGGTCGCCAGAGCCTCGTTCGTAAGAACAGGGTGCACCGCGAGTAGGTGAGGTTGGCATTTGAGAGGAGAGGCTATAAAACGCATCCTTTCCCCTTACACCCCTCGCACTATCAATCACACAATCAAAACATAATTCAGCAACCATGTACATAATATCATAGAATCAGTTCCAGATTCATGATCAAATTTGAAGTCACTTCAAGCTTAAAGCTTCCTCTTCAGGTTTGAATTTGAAACCGGCCGTAGGGGATGTATTAACTGCTTCCCAGGAAGCGCTATTCTACTATCATTCTGTTCAAGAATACAGTGTTCATGCGAAACCCGTGGACAAGCCTACTTTCTCTCATTTGTTCTGCTCCCACTCTTCAAGGATCGACACCAAGGGTGTCGAGGTTTTCCTCGATTTTCAAAAGATGGATAATGGCCAACACCACATCCCCCTATCTTCTTCTGTTTCCAAGTTATAGGTGGAAACAAATTTTTTGGGTCTTCGAATTGGTTTTTCTATTTCGTAAAGTTTCAATGATATCGAAAAACAAATGTTACATTCTACAAACACTTTTTCTTATAGTGACAAAGTCAAAGATTTTTTTTTTAGTCCTTCACTTCAGTGATATAAATTTTAATATAATTTTTAGAAAGTACTCATATTTAGTTCCATTATTCTGGAAACAAATTCTACTTCTTTTTCTAACAGAATACACTGCATTCAAAAGCATAACTGGAGAAATGTCGCTAATTGTTCCTGACTCTCTGCTCTAAATCGGCCTTATTTATGACTGGAGTCTTAAGAATTTTATTTTTAACATATCCTCACACGAAGAAATCGAAAGGATTGAGGTCGGTTGATCTTGCTGGCCAGCCAATATGACCATGCGTTCCCGTCCACTGATCCTCGAATAAACTATTCAATTTGATTTTAGTTCGTTGCAAATTATGGGCAGTTGCGCCATCCTTCTGATTATAAAGCAAACTTGATTCACTGAGAGGAATATTGTCAATATACTCCTCAACAAAATTCTCTAAAATATTCAAATGAGCCAGCGTATCCAAATTTTCTTTATATATTTAGGTCCCAGAAACCTTAAACCTATGTCCACTTTATTCAAGGAATAATGTATGAGAAACCCAACAGTTAGTGATTATTTTTTTATATGCTGATTATGTCTTGTACATGTGAGTTATATATCGACATATATACTTTTGAGAAGCCAATTTTTTTTTGGTGATATGAAACCAAAAAAAAAAAATGCATTCCTATTAAAAATAAAGTTGTTTGTTTTTCACCCTTAGTACGGGAGATTAAAAAGAAGTGGATTATGGTATCGTATTCCCAGTGAGAAGTGCCCGTAGAAAGCTTTTACCGTTTTCAGTTATTTTCGAAATCGACAAAATATGAAAATTTCGTTATATCTTCAAGGCAAATGAAGATATCGTAAAACGCAAGAGGTTTTCACTAATAGACTTTTCACGAAAATCAGGCCCAGGAATCCTTTCAACGTTTTCACCTATCTAGTCTAGAAGTGCCAGAAACAGTCAAAATCAAGCAATTTGGGATACCTTGTACGTCATTATAATGCGTTTATACTTATATAAATGAACCTCTCATTACATGGTCTGAAAATAAATCCAAAAAGATTTTTTGTTTTTTGACGTTAATCGAGGTATGCAATCCATCTTCGGACCATTTTGTTGAGTATTTCATAGCTATTGAATCCCTTGGATCAATAATTCTCAATTCATTTTTTTCATTCTCAAAGCTCTCCAATGTCAGAATTATTATCGTCGATTGGATGAGAAAAGATCACTTTTACTTTAAGGCTGCTCGAAGACCGGTACGACGCTACCGTGACGATTGAATCGTGGTGATCAGCAAAATCGGTCGTTCACACCAAAGCTACGCTACCGCTACGCGATCGCTAAGCTATGTATAATATCTATCTTTGTATTTTGAAAAAAACTACATTGTTGTTGTTGCAGCCTACACCGTTTTAGTTGTCAGTTAAAAAAGAGGAATATCTTACGTCAGAACCCAATAATTTATATTTCAATGACATAGAAATCTCTTTCTATATCATAAGAGTTTTCAACATTATTCAATTGAATCAGTTTGTAATCTCGGGAAGTCAGAAATTTTTTCATTCGACAGACGAAAAAAAAATTAAATATTGTTTTCATTGAAGATGAAATATTCATTCATGTTATTAACTTTGCGAGGTGAAATTATCTCTTCTTTGAATTTCCAGATGAAAAAATTTCTCGCCATTGGCTACAATTCGTATTCTGGTGAAATTAGAAGGAAGACGTTAGTTAAGTGTTTCCATCTTTTCGACGAAAATGGAAACTATTGAAATATTCGTAACTTTTATTTATCGTTCAAGTGTGCTGGCAACACCCCACATTCTGGTAGTCTTTCCCCCTTTACGCATACGGATGGCGGGAAAGTTCCGTGGTATAAACTCCTCTTAAATACAATGACCAATGAAATATTATATTTCAAAATTTCAACTGCCTCCAGCTTTAGTTGAGATTCATGGAAAATGTGTAGTTGTAGAAGAAAATGCTCCGTATTATAATTCAGTGCGATTAGATAAGCCGCCCACATTTTCCAGCAAGAAAACTGAAATGCAAGATTGGTTGATTAAAAACAAAATTAATTTGAGTGAAAATTCAGATAACAAACAATTTTGGGGTCCGTGAAGTTAGCGAAAAGTTGAAAGCACTAATTCTGAAACTATGTTAAATATTTAGTGCTTAATTAGTGCCTATTAGTGCCGTATGAATCTTTGACAGCACCATTGTAGTTTTTGAGAAATTGATAATTCAAGTTCTTGGTGCTGACTTCACGCTCAGCACCAACATTTTCAAATTACCATGAAATTATTATACTAATATTTAGTGCTTAATTAGTGCCTATTAGTGCTTTTGGAACCAATGGAAAAAAATGAACGGTTTTCAAAATATCACAGATTATTTCCTTTGGTGCTGACTTCACACCCAGCACCAACATATTGAAATTTCGTGAAAATTTTTGTTGCAATAATTAGTGCTTAATTAGTGCATATTAGTGCTTTTAAAACGGATGCGATATCATTTTTAGTTTTACAGTAATTGCCTGATGCTTTTCGAACTAGCGTGAAGTTAGCGAAAAGTTGGAAGCACTAATTCTGAAATTATGTCAAATATTTAGTGCTTCATTAGTGCAAATTATTGGCGTATGGATCTTTGACAGCACCTTTGTAGTTTTTGAGTTACACGAAAAAATCTGTTTTGTTACCGCGTAGCCATCTATGGAGAGGTATGCGAGTCATTCTCTGCAATAGATTCGTCGTCAGTGCGTCATTTTATTATCACCTAAAGCGGCTCACACATATACGACTTGGAGCGCCAATCTTGATATCGAAGAATAATTGTACTATTGATTTAAGGGGACACAAAACTATTTTCTGAATTATTCAAATAATGTTTATATGAAGTAAAGGTTCTTTTTCTCAGATACTGCCTAAACTCTTTCTTCTTTTGTAATAATAATAATACTTTTTGGGTCAACGAGATGAAAAAAGAATATAGAGTGTATTATATGCTCAGAAAGAATATCAGAAGAACTGTATCATTTTTCAATATGGAAGTACGAAAATTCTAACAAGAAAATGTATAGTGCTATGAAAATAGACATATTATCCCCTATATTGGGGATAGTAGTAAAATATATTTTTATGTATATCTAACCAGACATATGAAAATAAAAATGTCTCAATACGTAGGTACATAACGGAACATAATAGCAATATTTTGACAAAAAAATTCTCAAACATAAACGATGCAACAACAAACTCGAAAAAACGCAAAATTTTCAATATGTAATACAACAAAAAATTGATGACGAGAAGGCAGAATCATATATCCATTTGAAAAGCAGTTTACAAAAATTTCAGCTTCATTCGAATAATGAATTTGTGTAATTTCATGCTACATATCAATCTTTTAATAGGTATACCTATATATATTCTTCCCATTGACCATTGACCCTTATATTTTCTCTAAAATTAGCTGTCTCGTAAACTATGAGTTTCATTATGAATGATTAAGATAATTTCGATTCCATAAAGATAAATAAATAAATCTTTCTATCCCAGTCGATAAATGAAGAGTATGTATATTTTTGGAGTTTCGATTAATGTGATAATCGTGAGCTGAGTTTCCTCTTCATTTTCTCGTTTGCTTCATATGATCAAGTGTCCTTGAATATTGAAGGTTAAAGATCACGCAAATCAGTTTGTTTTTTCTACTTTTCCGTACCTATCTCGAACACTTCTCTGCAGTTGATATTGATATTGAAGTAATATATCATTACCAACTGAAGAACAAGAAAATGAAGAAAATATTGAATTCCCGGAAAGACTATCTATTTCACCTCTCACCATCTCTTATATTCGGAAGTGAGTAAAATGTTGCGTACTTATCTTAAAATGAGAATATCAAACAGAAACTCCTGTTAATGCTTAGGTATGGTTTTTTCGCATGGTCGCATGGGCAGATAAAACTTTTCACAAAGCTTATTATTTTAACGTTTGTAGATCGACATTGTTCGATATAAGATTACAGAACTCAAGAAAATCCAGATTGACCTGGTGGTCATAATATAATACGATCTTAGACAGACTAGACAAATTCGATACGAATATTTTGTTAAGTCTGTGGAAGACTTTAGATTCAATAGATTGGCATTTGCGTCGGATCTCGGCTCTACCCAATCGTAATGTTGAGAACAGCGTTGTCAAACTTCCGAACTCGGTAGAAACGACTGCGCAAAATCGGCAGATTTGGAAATCTGTTAAAGAATAATATTTTCATGAATTTCAGTTTCTTGAATAAAACATATAAAAAAGGGAACATATTCTCTGAGAAAGGTCAGGGTAGTAAAGCACATTATTTAATTCCTTAGATCCATACATAGACGAAAATAAACATTTTTTGGTGGGGGGACGCCTAAGGGAGGTCTGAGGTGACCTCAGGTAAAGATGTTGAGTGGGGAAGATATACGAAAAATCTAGAAATAGCTAAAAACAACGAAAAACCTCTTACTCGTCCCTTTTTCTTTGTAGTTGCCCTTTTTCGTTGTAGAGCCGATATCTGACGCAAATGCCAATCTATTGAATCTAAAGTCTTCCACAGACTCAACAAAATATTCGTATCGAATTTGTCTAGTCTGTCTAAGATCGTATTATATTATGACCACCAGGTCAAACTGGATTTTCTTGAGTTCTGTAATCTTATATCGAACAATGTCGATCTACAAACGTTAAATAATAAGCATTGTGCAAAGTTTTATCTGCCCATGCGACCATGCGAAAAAACCGTACCTAAGCATCAACAAGAGTTTCTGTTTGATATTCTCATTTTAAGATCAGTACGCAACATTTTACTCACTTCCGAATATAAGAGATGGTGAGAGGTGAAATAGATAGTCTTTCCGGGAATTCAATATTTTCTTCATTTTCTTGTTCTTCCGTTGGTAATGATATCTTACTTCAATATCAATATCAACTGCAGAGAAGTGTTCGAGATGGGTACGGTAGAAAAAACAAACTGATTTGCGTGATCTTTAACATTCAATATTCAAGGACACTTGATCATATTAAGCAAACGAGAAAATGAAGAGGAAACTCAGCTCACGATTATCACATTAATCGAAAGTCCAGAAATATACATACTCTTCATTTATCGACTGTGATAGAAAGATTTATTTATTTATCTTAATGGAATCGAAATTATCTTAATCATTCATAATGAAACTCATAGATTACGAGACAGCTAATTTTAGAGAAAATATTAGAGTCAATGGTCACTGGGAAGAATATATATAGGTATACCTATTAAAAGATTGATATGTAGCATGAAATTACACAAATTCATTATTCGAATGAAGCTGAAATTTTTGTAAACTGCTTTTCAAATGGATATATGATTCTGCCTTCTCGTCATCAATTTTTTGTTTTATTACATATTGAAAATTTTGCGTTTTTTCGAGTTTGTTGTTGCATCGTTTATGTTTGAGAATTTTTTTGTCAAAATATTGCTATTATGTTTCGTTATGTACCTACGTATCAAGACATTTTTATTTTCATATGTCTGGTTAGATATACATAAAAATATATTTTACTGTTATCCCCATTATAGGGGATGATATGTCTATTTTCATAGCACTATACATTTTTTTGTTATAATTTTCGTACTTCCATATTGAAAAATAATACAGTTCTTCTGATATTCTTTCTAAGCATATAATACACTCTATATTCTTCTTTCATCTCGATGACCCAAAAAGTATTATTATTATTACAAAAGAAAAAAGAGTTTAGGCAGTATCTGAGAAAAAGAACCTTTACTTCATATAAACATTATTTGAATAATTCAGAAAATAGTTTTGTGTCCCCTTAAATCAATAGTACAATTATTCTTCGATATCAAGATTGGCGCCCCGAGTCGTATATGTGTGAGCCGCTTTAGGTGATAATAAAATGACTCAGTGACGACGAATCTATTGCAGAGAATGACTCGCATACCTCTCCATAGATGGCTACGCGGTATCAAAACAGATTTTTTCGTGAAACTCAAAAACTACAAGGGTGCTGTCAAAGATTTATACGGCACTAATTTGCACTAATGAAGCACTAAATATTTGACATAATTTCAGAATTAGTGCTTCCAACTTTTCGCTAACTTCACGCTAGTTCGAAAAGCATCAGGCAATTACTGTGAAACCAAAAATGATATCGCATCCGTTTTAAAAGCACTAATATGCACTAATTAAGCACTAATTATTGCAACAAAAATTTTCACGAAATTCCAATATGTTGGTGCTGGGCGTGAAGTCAGCACCAAAGGAAATAATTTGTGATATTATGAAAACCGTTCATTTTTTTCCATTGGTTCCAAAAGCACTAATAGGCACTAATTAAGAACTAAATATTAGTATAATAATTTCATGATAATTTGAAAATGTTGGTGCTGAGCGTGAAGTCAGCACCAAGAACTTGAATTATCAAGTTCTCAAAAACTACAATGGTGCTGTCAAAGATTCATACGGCACTAATAGGCACTAATTAAGCACTAAATATTTAACATAGTTTCAGAATTAGTGCTTTCAACTTTTCGCTAACTTCACGGACCCACAATTTTGGCAATCAATAATACTCTTTCGAACTAGAAGACAACGAAAATATTTAGTTAATAAATTAACGAATTGTCAATAAAGTGTCAGAAGTTTTTTAATTTCTTCCCAGTTTTTTCAATTTTCTACTAAATAACCACTGGTATACGAGGATGGATTGATGAGTACCCGTGTTTGTTAACAGGGGGAACTGTAGGTAAAAAAATCTGTACACTATCTTTTAGTTCCATCCTTCAAACGACATCAAAATTTCGCACCAATTCATCGAGTGGTTTTGATTTACCGACATTTCATAGTGAACAACTTCGTGATATTTTGAAAAATGGATAAAGAGCAATATCGTTCAGTGATTCGATTCCTTTATTTGGAAGGTAAAGCGTGCGAAGAAAACAAAGATCAGTTGAAAGCTGTTCTGTAAATGTAAATCGGAAATTTTAACCATGTTTCAAATCAGATAAAGAACTGAAGCGAGGTGATTTTGATTGGCATATTAGTGACACCAAGTTGTCAGCTTTCAAATGGAAAGACAAAAGATGTGTACATTTTGTCCAATTATCATGATCCAGAATGTTGCACAGAAGTGAATCGAAGGGAAAGAAATGGAACTATCGTAAAAATTCCCTGTCCGAAAGCACTTAGGTACTGATTATAATTCCAACATGAATGCCAGTTACAAAATAGATCGCCAAAGTGATAAATGGTAGCACCGTATCTTTTTTAATTTCTCGACCATTGTATAATGAATTCTTGCTGTATTTATAAAAAAATGGAAACAAACGAGCCAGAGATGTCCGCCAAAAACTTCAGAAGGGAAATCGAAATGGCTTGGTTGCCTCAACTTTAGTGTCTTAACGAAAGGCATCCAGTAATCAAGTTCAGATCCAGAAGAAGAAATCGAAACCCTTCATACCTGAAATTGTCAGACTGCCTGCAGCTTAGCATCTAGAAGATATGCCTTGTGCAGTACCAAAGCTAAGGCAGTGCGCTCAGATTGGCTTTGTACAACTTGCCAAGTACCGATTTGCCTGGGCAAGCAAAAAAGCTGTTTTCAGCTTTTTTCATCAATCATTTTAGCTTTCTGTTTTCTTTTTGTATTCTAGAAAATAAATATTTTTGATAGATTAATTTAATTTTTCCTTGTACTGTTGCGGGGTTACTCAAAATAGACCACCCTTCTACAGAAAAACCCGAGTTAGATTTCACAGGGCACCGATATGACATAAAAGTGATAAAATGAAAAAAATTATTTAGTTGCCAAACTGGCTCCAGATGGGTCGGAGTCGTTCGTGAATTTTTACTCCAGTAAGAGATAGCTTGTAAAACATCCTGTATAAGATGGTTTTCTGCCAGAGATCATGAGTGGCTCGGATAAGTTGGGTTTAGTGGGCTTAGATTATTACGGTTCAATTCAAATTGTACAATACTGCAACATCTACATATCAAATTTCCCAGGTGTATCAGGCCAGATTTATGATAATTTCCCGAACACTGTTGAGTTGCTAGTATTCTAGTTTTCATTCGACCTGTCCTTATACATTGTGATGTCTTAAAGGATCAATAAATATTCTGTGTGAAATTTTTCCTCTTGCCCTATAGAACTCCCATTCACTATTTGATATCCATTGATGATTTTTGTTGGAGAATTCATCATTATTATGTGTCACTAAATTAATTTTCACCCATTGCGAAAATAAATATATTTAAAGACTAATCTCTTTTACTTTCCATGCAAATAATTAGATAGGGAATCCCTTCAACCAGTTTGTATGAACGTTAGTTATGTGTCAATCACCATATTTTCGAATTATAGTAATTTATTTTTCGAAGTAAATACGTAATTACTAAGACCTTTATATAGAACGGACACCATAACGCTGATTTAAAACCCAAAAATGTTTTGTCGAAAGCGTCATAACCTCACATTTTCGTACTATAGGGTACTGTAATGATTTGTCAAAATCAGCTGACCGTTCGTTACCGTGGGGCACACAAAACATTTTATTGAAGTTTTTGATTTTCATATTGCCGCAGCTAATGAGAATCTTCCTGGTTTTGTTGTGTAGAAGTAGAGGTGATAGGTGATAAAGTTTAAAAAATACCCCCCGTTTGAAATTTCGATTGAATTAACTGTCTATGATAAGGAGATTTAATGTCGAAAACAAATTTTTTCCAAAAACAGCATTTGAATCAATGGAGGGAAAAGCTTGTGTGCCCCACGGCAATGAATAGTCAGCTGATTTTGACTTATCATTGGAGTACCCTATACAGTGTGGAATGTGTCAAATTTTTATGGTCAACCGAGTGCTAAAATGAAAGTGAATAGTGTAGTAGTAAGTAGTAGTATAGTGTAGTAAGAAAATCGTCAGTGTACATAATTGCATGCTAATTTTCATGAATATCGTCTTCTTCATTTCGAGGTATTAACTCACTCCATACTCTATAGCAACCGTATTAGAAGATACCTAATTAAGATTGCCCGAAGGTATCAATGTATAAAAATTTGCATTGAGTACAAAAAATTACTGCAGTAAATTATCAAAGCGCACTGACCCGTTTTATGCCAATCCCAGTTTGGGTACGGTACAAGCTGGGGAGATGGCTCTTTAGGTTCTCTTGGAAGAACCGCGAGTGTTGCAGGAACTCCATTTTTCCACTTAGGCATAGTAACGAAAAGTCTATCTTTCCAAAGTTCTATTCCAAGAGGTAAATTGTTTTCAGGTATGAACTCTCCGGATCTTATAGCTGCATCTCTATCGAAATCTGAAGTATACTTAAAGTCCAGTTGTTTCCATGCGTATTTTGTCATGAAGGGTCCAGTACTCTCTGAATAAATTTTGTTGCTGTCATACCGACTGTGGTCTGAATTTCCGGGTCTTCTATTTTTCTCGGATTCCACTGTTTTTGATGTCGAAACTTGTGATTCTGGTGGTGCCTGAAGAAGCCCCATTCGTAACAAGAAAGGCAAAATATTAGCTGGGGTGTTTCCATGACCTGGAAAAAACGAAAAAATCTGAATTATCTTAGGCAGGCAAATATTGAACCCTGACAAATATCAAAAAGACCAATTGGAATAAGAGTTGAGAATAATGTTGTTGCAGAATTTGTCGCCATTTTTTAATTTTATTTTTAAACAATAAGGAATACAAGCAGCCGATACGAAATAATTTTATATGTCCCAAATCAAATAACATACCAAAATGCACCGGAACGAAAAGAAAATATCCACTTGAAAACTTTTTTTAAACAAGTGACTGAGTTGGAAAATATCAAATTTTCCGCATTCACTGAGTATTTCAATAATAGGGAAATTATTGAGACGTAGATTCTTTTGAATGATACGTGCAGAATCTCGGAATTTTTCAATTAGATTCGGGAAAATCGTATCTAATTCTCTGATACTCTGATACTCTGATACCTACTTGGTACCCTTCAAGATCCTACCAATCATCAGTAGGAATATTGAAATATTTCCTTGCCAGCGTATATGAAATTAGCGGTTTCAAATAAGGATATATTGTATGAGGATAATACACCCTCATACAATACAATACATACAACGTGACTGGCGTTGTTCACTATCAGACGTTCAAATGAATAGACGCTTTTTTTATATTTGCAGAACCTCATCTCTCCTGAGGGGGAAGTGTGATGTTTGCCACTCTCCTGAGCTCTAGACCCACTAAAACCTAAACCTCCTGCTGATTCCGGGCATTTGCCTATAAACCGTTGTTCCCTTAATAGGTTTATTTCATGCACTAACGTGTTGGGGTTCATGTGCTCATTTCTCGCTCAGATATCATTCAATGAAATTGTTTCATTGAGTTTTCGTTCTCATTTTGATCTATCTGTCTTCTTTTGTACATGCTTATTCCTCCTCTGTCTTCCTCTGGGTCGTAGTCTACTAGTGAGTTCTTGATTCGAATGATTTTGAGTTAATTCGAATAATTCTTGTGCTTTGTAATCAATAAATGCAGTGATGGTCACTCAATTTCAATACCGATAAATCTGTCTATTCCTGACCAACCAAGGTGCATCCATTGCACTTCCTAGCAGCTTTTTTCTATAATGGCTTTTTACTGCGAATCCCCACGCATATGATCCATACTTCAGTTGAGGCCTAGCAACGGCTTTGATTATTTTCAATTTTGTTCCATTCGACATATAGATCCTTTTGCCTATTAGGGGCAAAACTTTCACCACTTGAACAAGTGGTGAAAATGCAACGGTTATTACCATCCTAACTGTGTACTGATTTTGTGGGATGTATGTAGGAGCTGACATAGAAATTATTTGTTGCCAAAACATAACCTCGAAAAATTTTCATTGTGAGGAGATGATCTTGGAATTCGCAAACTGAAAACCGGCATAGCAGATTTGAATGAAGCCTCCTCCGAACAATCGATGAGTAGAAATCAAACATCTATAAACAATGGTAATGATTCGTTGAGATGCGACTATGAAATTCTAGAGACAAATTCAGTCAGTACAACCACAATTAACAAATACAGCAACGAATCTGACATAAAATATTTTTATTATTATCTTTTCTTTTATTTTTGTATGATTGATCATTTGTGAGACTTTTGCACAGTCAAAGGTAATATTATATGATAGATGATTTCATCATTTCGCTTCAGTTTTTTGTGAGAAGGTTTCGTACCGTTTATTAAATAAATAAATGAAAAAAAAAGAAAATATTCGAACACTATAATTGAAGGAAAAAATGATTTGATCAATGAGTGGAAAAACAAAGACAAAATAATAAATTTGAAAAAGTACACAATCGAAGGTAAACAAAAATTTGTGAGCAGACCAACCCACCTAAAGGGGAAGGTCTTGATCTAGTAGAGAAATCTACCTCACTAAAAAATAGTGGTAAATTACCAGGGAAGAAGACTGTTATAGTAAAACAGAACAACACGGTGAATTCACTTATGACAAAAGAAATGAAATTAAAAAAAATCCGAAGATTACTAGGGAAAGAGATATGTACTTTAATAACAGAAACGAACGGTGATTTGTCAACTTTTACAGGTGCACCAAAGCTTGGTACCTTTATGTTGGAAGAGTAGGCGAGAAGTTGCAGGAATTGCAGGTTAGGAATCACCTCGAGGAAAAGTTTACTGGCAGACATTTTTCAGTGGAGAAACTTGCTAGTCGTGCTGGTGTTGGCAGTTTAGCATTCAGGATAGGCGCTGACATATCCCTACTTGACGATCTTTACATGTCCCAAAATTAGGTCCATCAAGTTAGCCCGGAAATTGTGGCATTTCAAAAAGAAAATTTTTCCTATGAAAATGCTAGCAAAGTTTTGGCGAGTTCTGATAAATATTCGATAGTGAAAAATTTGTAAATCAAATTTACCGGGCCAACTTATGTGCAGCCCGGAAAACCCAGCATTTTTCATCTATATCTCAAAAATAGTAAATGCTAACGGAATACTTGCGAAGGATGATCGAAAAACTGAAAAATCTCATATAGGTTTTGAAAAATTGGTGAATTGAATTTTCCTGGCCAACTAATGTGCAGCTCGGAAAACCCAGCATTTTTCATCGATATTTCCGAAATGGTGAATGCTAGCGAAATGCTGTCGAATGCTGAAAAAAAATGAAAAATCTATAGTAGCACTGGAAAAATCCTGAGAAAAAAGTAAAATGTGAGATAAATGCTGAGTAAGTACTCGAAAGAAAATCTTCTATAAAAATGGAAAAATGACTTTTGATGTTTTTCGGAAACTATGTATGGGCAAAAAACTAGCCCATTTTCTTGGAATCCTGGACCAACTGAATGTGGAAAGTATTAGTTGATGCCAAGGGAAAAGTACCAAGAAAGAAGTGTAAAAATTTACGATACAATTTTTCGGAAAAATTATATCATGACAGAAAGCATGCTTCTTCAAAATCCTAAAGTAGGTAAATTACTGGTTTATGCGAGTAAGAGCTGTAGAAAAGATTGAAAAATCTGCAAAGTAAAAGAGGCAGGAAATATATCCATACAATTTGCAATTTGCAGACCATGAGTGTGTTCATAATGGAAAACAGCGAGAATCGGTTGAAATGAAGAATAATCACGATTATTGTTCCATGTTCTGATTTGATTTGGAAACATGATTCGAAAGCGCTGCATCTATCTTTAAGGCTACAAATAATCTAATCACGTGTTTCAAACATTCTTTTTTCAACATTCATCATCTATCAGCTATATTTACTTTCTTCTGAATTACGACGAAGATTCAATCGTCAGTTTTACCATTACTATCCAAGTTTCTTCCATTCTCGTCAATTTTACTTCAACATGATATAGCGTTTGACTAGAATATACAGACGTCGAGAGAGAATGATGCTTTTTCCTTTTTTCATATTAGTGTTTTTAGAATAATGTCTCACTTCTTGTTTCGAAACGTTTTCAACGTTTTGTTTTTTATACATTCAGCTCCAACTCTCCATAAAATCCATAAGTTTGTTGATTTGGCCAGGGTGCAAATTTATATACAGGGTGAGTTTTTGCCTCGTACAGATATTTTAGGAGCGCTTATTTCCTTTACCATTTACTAACGCTGGAGTTCACCCGAAGATTGAGAAAGAAATGAGAACTGGCCTTAACAGCAAGAATCTGATAAAAGCTATTAATACCTACGCTTGCTCGGCGCTGATCTACTTATTCGGTATCATCTCTTGGACCACCACCGATTTAGCAGCCTTACAGAGGAAAATAAGGACGATGCTGACTAAACACAATAAACATTACCCCAAAAGCTCAATAGAACGGACCGAGCTGCCACGACATCTAGAGATAGAGGAATTGTTGATTTGTCCAACCGTATGTCCCAGGAAATTGAAGGACTTCGAAAATATTTCCTGAGCAAGGCTGCTCCGTCAGAACTCCATCGAGTAGTTTGTGTTGCTGATACTTCTACAACGTTAAAGCTACAACAGGACCACTTGAAAACAGTCGAACACTCTGCAGAAAGTAAAATGAAGAAACTGATTGGCAAACCTTTGCATGGAAGGCACCAGAACGAGGTCAACCATGATTACGTCGACATATCTGCGTCGAACTACTGGTTGACTTCCGAAAGGTTGTTTCCTGAGATAAAGGGCTTCATGCTCGCCATCCAGGATCAGGTGATTCCAACAAGGAACTACATTAAATATATCGCCAAGGATGCCTCAGTGGCGGATGATAGCTGTCGTTATGGCTGTGCGACACATGAAACCAAAGAGTAACACAAGAGGTTTCACTTTGCCGATTTACAAGGGAAGAACGAATGCATGGAATTTCAACCTTGAAGTGGGGAGACGCTACGCGTCAGCAATCTGCGCTCAGATTCACTACAGTCAAACGAGAATCTGGGCGACCAATCAGATTGGGACTTGCGAACAGAACGAACATCTGCTTTCGTTTTCGTCCCTCCACTAAGCCAGGGAACATCAAGGGCATTGAAACGCAACCGGCCAAAATGATAGAGTGAATCCTCTTGTTGATACTCTTTGCATGAAACTATCCAGCGCATCACCTGGGGATGTCAGAAGTTCGCGTGCACGGTGTACAAAAATAGACATGATGCCGTTGCCAAGGTTCCTCACCAAGAATTGGCACTAAAACACCAACTTCTAAGTTCGAAAAAGGTTCCTTATTACAATTACCATCCGGATGCTGTATTGGAAAATGAACATCACAAGCTCTACTGGGATCGCACGGTTCTCACAGACGGAAAAATAACCCACAATAGACCAGACCTCATATTGCACAATAAAGATGAGGACAAAGCACTATTCATCGATGTGGCGATTTCAAATAATAACAATCTTCTAGATAGGCACACTGAAAAAATTTCAAAGTACAGAGATCTCGAGGAACAAACCAGGAGACAGTGGAAGCTGAAAGATATCAAGATTATCCCTATTGTCATATCATGTATAGGTCTGATAGGTACCGAAGAAACTACTAGAGAACTTGAAGAAACTTCAGTTGGACGAAACAATCTATAGAGTCATGCAGAAGGCGGTACTGCTGGGAACGGCGAGAACTGTACGCAAGTACATAGGAAATTCAGAGGAACACTGTCTGCTCCGACAGGAAGTGCGGGTGGAGCATTAATCCAACCGGCGGCAAAGGGCTCCAGCAAAGCTTAATCCTTTTGATATCTGACATATCTAGGATAGGTGAATTTTCCTCTAGAGTGAAGTGTGAAAGCCGCAAGGCTAAAGTCATAATAATAATAATAGGCATCTATTTCCAGAATTATATATAAGTGACAAAATGGAAACACGTCACAATTCTCTATTAATTAGGTACATTGGAATAATACGATATTACCCATCTGCTACAAAACTACAAGTACTCGATTAAAGAATATTGTTCACATTGAACTAAAATTAAACATAATTCTTTCTTGAAGAGTTTAATTTCCTTCATATCTCTAATTTTTTTGGTGAGTGATTAAACAATTTCATACTCATATAGAAGCTATTACGTACTGTGCTTGACAGTTTGTGAATAGGTAGCAAATACTCAATGATTCTCCTGGTAGCATTTACATTCCTATAGTTCTCAAAATAGGAATTCTTCTTGAATAAAAATAACAAAATTCTATACACATATAGACCAGGCACTGTTAATATATTATGTCTCCTGAATACACCTCTACACGATTCCCTATATTTCAGCTCAAATATTATTCTTATAGCTAGTTTCTGGGTGATAAACACACGTTCAGCTTTGGTGCTTCCTCCTCAGAATATTGATTGAAAATTTGCAAAATATACTATCTTCAATGTTTCCATATCGATTCTGTTTCTACTAGCTTTCAACGTATAAATGATTGTGTGAAGCCTTTTTGTTACTGATTCGCAGTGCAACCTCCAGCCAAGATTTTTCTCAATAACTACACCCAATAATCTGTACATCTCAAGACTACACCGCTCGGCCTCAGTTCTGGGTTTGAAAATTGAAAAAATACCTTATTTTGTATGGGATCGAGAAAAGTAAACCCCGATTCAAAGATTAATGGAGCACTAAGAAGAAAATGGTTATATATTGGGAAGATTTACGGGCTCCATGTGACTGAAATAATTCCTCAATAATTCCACCTTCTCCGAACCTACACTAAACACTGAATTATTGCCCTTGGTGGGAAGTTTTCTCACTTCGAAATGGTCAGTATTTGTGGAATTATTGAGGTAGTCCTTCACATCATTTTCAGTCACATGGGGCCCATAAATCTTTCCAATATATAACCAGTTCCTTCTAGTGCTCCCTTAATCTTTGAATCGGGGTTTACTTATCTCGATCCTATGCATACGAGGTTAGGCTTAGGTGTTTGTTTCTTCAGTTTTTTCCTGACAACCTTGGTCCATAAAGTTTTATCTGGTTCTTCAGGATTATGATTACTTTGATTTTCACCATTCGATGGCTTGTTTGCACAGCTTGATCATTATTTTGTGATAATGCTTTGTTTGTTGACTTGGAAATATTTATTCTACTATTATTGTTGACAAGATTTTTAGTTACAGTACGTTGTAGGTTGGTGCTTTGCGCCGGCATCTGATACTCAAGATCACCAGTTACAGCCTCCAATAAACAATCCTGTAATGTGTCGATCTGGTATGTTTACCTGCCCGGAATTGTCATCAACTTATTCTTGATGTTTGTTCACACTTTTTTGCTATACGTTCCTTCGTTCGACATCTTGCAATCGTTGGAGAAGTAGTGCATTATTTAACTTGAGAATTTCGTTTTTTTCATTCGAGAAATGGAATTTGAGTTTCCAACAATTCTCTTTCAATGGAGCCTGGAGTATCCATTCATTCTTCTCCTGACATTTGAAGTAATATCCCAGTATTTTCGTGGGACCGACAACAGTTTATATGAAACCCATCAATAAATTCGATGTGTTCGATTCTTTTGTCACAGAATTTGTACATAATTTTTTGACAAAATGCACAAATGACCACCCCACACTTTTTTGAACAGCATGAAAAGCTTTTTTCATTTTTATTCGCGATAATTACACCGTTATAACTTTGTTTTTGAGAGCTCGTCTCGGATAAGCCGTCACTCTCGTCACCCATATTGTAATAATATGTATATAACAGACATAGACATAGAGACATGGACGGCGCCTTCCCTTTCTATCTATGCATGAAATACGGTCGAAAAAAGTGACAGAGAAAAAGGCACGTCGGGCATGCCGTTGTCTTTTTCTAGAATTCTGATTGTTCCACACTCACCTCTATGTGAACAAAAAAGGGACAGGTGAATGCCCGACGATCATTTCTCTTTTTCTATAAAATATATAATGACATTGCTCAGTCATGTCTCTATGTCTATGATAACAGAGTACATATTACAAAAGTCAAATAAAACACAAAGATCAATGAATCAATCACAAAAAGAATCATTCATCGATGAAGATATCACGGAGAGTCCTCATGAAATGTGTACTCTCCTTGTATTGATGTAATTATGTTTGTTATTGAATCTTATTCCCCAGTTATATTTTTGGGACCTCCACTCTGTTGCCGATTGCTTCTTACTTCTACTCTTATGGTTTGATGAAGTCTCGGATTTGAAGAACGAAAAAAAACTAAAATCCTCGTACATAATTGGAAAAACAACTGAAACTGCATATTTCAAACAGCAGATGAAATGAAAATACCTACTGGGAATATGGCTTGAGAAAGAAATAAACAAAATGGTTGAAATGAATTGGCAAAAAAATTTGAAAACATTGAAACAACGCTTTTGCAGAATTATTTGAGAAACCAGGACTCAATTGAAAGAACCTGGTTCATTGATCTTTATGTTTTGTCAAAAACTTGGTACGCAGTACAAGGAATACCGTTCACGCATAAATATGGACGGACAATTGTGAAACCCACAGGTACCTACTTACATATGGAAAGGCAATTTTTATGGGTGAGTAGAGCCCAGTTGCAATTGACCGAAGATAAAGGGTCAGCTTTACAGTATTGAAATCAAAGCTCTAGCACACTATTGAAAGAAATTATTGAGGAAGGAGTGAAGAAATATAGTATCTTCAAGATTTTACGGATGATCTATGAAAGACACAAAGATGAATATTTAAGAACTGAAAATCCAATAAAGTGCAAAGAGATATACGAGAGATTCTTGAGTTGTCAAAAGAAGGAGAACACGATCGAACAAAAATACCCTTATATGAACTGAAAAAAAAAACATCGGTCCTAAACGAAACAGAAACAAACACAGAGTGAATATCAGACCTCTACAAATGTACAAATGAAATTTGGCCAGTAAACAGCATGATGTTTAATCACCTGCTTATTCTGTGGTGCCCCGGACGATACAATAATGCATCGGTTAAAATCCTGCTCAACCGGCATTTTTGGCCGAAGCACCGAAACAGAAAAAGGAAAAAAGGACATAGGTATGGTTCGGCCAGCCCTAGTCCACTACAATATAAATCAAATGGATCGGATAATTGAAAGAAGGAGAATTACGCATTTTTCACAAAGAAATGTTCGTTTCTTAGCCTCTTTTTTGTGGTTTTGAAATGATTTATTTTTTCACACCTGTAAATAATGGAAAAAAAAAACAGTAATTTGCCACTTCTCATGAAAAGTTGATCATTCTATGAATCAACGAACGATATTTTGCAGTCAACCAGGTTTTTATTTCTCTTCGAATTTTTTATACTTCCCAATTCTTTTATTCGACTGTATTATTGGTATTGAAGCTAGATATGTGCAGCTTCTCTGACTTTATCTATTATTATATTGGTCTATGCAAATACCTAGATATTTTGTGGCATCCGTATCTGGGATCTTGAATCGACTGGCCGTATTACTAAATTCCAACTTTGTTCTCAAATCGGAAGCAGATACGATATAACAGAAGAAAACTCTTTCTGCATTTTTTTAAATTAACAGTAGTTCACCAGGAAGAGGTCTGGAGAAAAACAGGGGAAGTGTTCCGGAAAGTATATCACCCTGTGGATTTGCTATCTGAATTGGCATGTCACGTGGTGTAAACTCTCAATTTTAATATCTATGCCAAATTTCAATTGAATATCTTGCGAAGCAGAGATACTATGAGAAAAAAATTTCAAAAATTCAAATTCGTAACACCTTGTCTCTCGAAAACTAAGCGTTTGTGAATCCATGTTCGAGGCAATTTTTTTCCTAAAAACTATTCAAGGAATCCCCCTGCTCCGTTTGTACCTCAAATTAAGGAACAGACTGTATCATAACAAGCTAATATTGAATTCCATCCATTTCTCCTTATTTTTTTTAATGAGAAACAAGTAAATTCAAGTTTCCTGCCTTGTTAGATAAACCCAAGATATTTCTCAGTTACGTGTTTCAATATTCATTCAGAAACTTGAAAATATTTCTCATGAAAAAATTAGACCTACCTTTCGAATATTTTGGTATTCCTTCAAAAATGGCAGGACGGGAGTAGTTGACTGAGTAATCAGGTGCAAAGTGCCCAGCTGGCGGACCCCAAGATTGAAACCAGTTATTCACAGCCATTATCAGTGGATTGTATTATGTAACATGAACTTCTAAATAATAATCATTCACACCTGAAAAAAAAACTAAATTAAAATATCTCGAATGATACCTTTCGGAAAAATTCATCTTCACTAGGATTCAGAAAAATGCTCAGTGGGAGTACAAAATGTTTAAAAAACAATATCATACTTGCTAAAACCCGACAAGCTTCGCCGTGGCTTTGATCAGTAGCGTAGATAATTAGTCAAGGAACCTTGGGTAAAAGAATTGCGGCTCTAAATAACTCGGCCAGACCTAACTTGCGGCCATTTTTTCACAGGCATCCATATATCATTATATTCGAAAAAAATTAACTTTAATTTGATATCAAAAACATCCGTGTACGTCATGAACGTAGAAATACATCGAAATGTTACCTTCTTACTCCTGGCTGCGAGGTAGTTGCGGCCGAGTGTGCAACGGCAGCTATGGATTTTAGTATTCTTTACATGCATTTTTATGATGTGGATGATATTTTATTTCAAAACAGAGTAAACGAAATTTCTCTTGGAATACTGATTACCATTAATTTAATTAAAATTATTTGCGGCCATTTTTGACAGGCTGCGGTGTTATCAGTGTACTCTCCTATCCATAAACGTATGTGAAAATGTGTGTTTGACTCTGTACGTAATGAAAGTAGTAATTCTGCAGTGGGATCTTAGACTATAACTTTGCTGGATAAACAGTATTGAGATAATAATATGAAAGATAATTCCTCAAACCGCGAAGCAGTTCCGCTTAAGTAATCATACCACACGTATCGCCTATTGTGATTCATACGTATACCTAGTAGTTCTGTTTTAACTAAATAAGTAACAGTTAAATGTAAAGGTGACCTGTAACCATAATAAGTGAAGAAATCAAACGAGTTAAATGTAGTGCATAGTTCCAATTCCAACAACCATTCGACGAGTGTTGTTGTCTTCTCTAAAAAGCCAACTGGTGTCAGAAGAACCTTTCTAAAAACCCAAAAGTTCGCAGCAGAAGTGGGATTCATGAGAAAGAAATTTGATCACCCAGAGGGACCAAACAACCCCCAGAAGGACAACAAAACAAAACAACCCCAAGGGGGACAAAAAATAATCAGCCCACAATGGGACAACAAGGGATAGCCGGATAGGGATCACCTCGACTTATCAAGGACCACCACAATTCAACAAGGGATTACCAGAAAGGGATCGCCAAGGAAATAATCAAAGGGTAACTTGCAACCTACGACAATCGCCGAAGCAGCGCAGTACATGCCTCCTATAAACGCCGGTTACGTCGAGTATATAGAGTATAGTGCGTCGCCGGTGGCGCCATCGTTTGGCGTATGCTACACCGCAATAGACGTGTATGCTACCCTGTGATCGCAACCGTCGAGAGCAATGATGCCATCGTTTGGCTACCTCTGGTACCACCATGGTGAGATGAAGTATTCTTCTACCATGGGTACAACTACGCCGCTACAATATAATCCATATTTTGGTAATGAAAGGAGAACAATAACTGGATCAGAAAATGTACTTTTAATAGCCTTCTATGCCGATAACAGACAAAATTATGATCAAACAAATATTATTCGACTATCATGTTTCACCATTGTCAGGACATCAAGGATTTGAAAGGACGTATCATAAAATTAAGGACAATTTTTATTGGGATAATATGTAAGAAGATATTAAAAATTATATCAGAAATTCACAAACGCGTCAATTACCAAAACCGATTTTATAAAAATAAAAGCCCAATGCAAATACCGACAACCTCATCAAAATTTTGTGAACAAATTGCAATGGACATAGTTGGTCCTCTACCAGTTACTGAAAACTGCAACAGATTCATCCTCGCTCTTCAAGATGATTTAACGAAATATATTCGATTATATACAATGTCTGATTATGATGCAGAAAACGTAGCAATTCACTTTTTAAAATTCTGTGTAGGAAGTAATTTTGGCTTCCCAGATAAAATATTATTCGATCAAGAGTTGAATTCATTCCAAGACAAAAAATAATTGAATAGAATCCTAGGAATAAAACATAAATTAACCACCTCATATCACCCACTAACAAATGGATCACTCGAGAGAACTCATTTAACTTTCAAAGATTATTTGAGATGTTAAGTGAACAAAGATCAAGATAATTGGAATGAATTTCTTAACTTAGCCGCATATTCCTATGACACGAACATACATTAAAGCACAAGAGTATTTGGAGAAAAATCAAGAATACCTAACTCTAATCGAAAACCTTCTGAAAAACTTCATTATTCAGATTTAGCGAATTCAATTGATAAAAAATTGAAAATTGTCAGAGATTCGGCAAAAGAAAACATAATAAAGTCAAACGAAAAATCGAAAAAACTTATTATGACAAAACACAACACATAATCGTACTTACAAATTCATGATAATGGAAACGCCACTGTTGAAATCGATAGAAACAAATTAAAAACACCTCAATCAACTGAAACCCTTTAATTTAATTTCAGAAGACAAAAATTCCCTAAGTGGAAATTATCAAGATATTACCATTAACTACCCTTTTATTGATGACCCAGAGCCTAGCAACCGAATATAAAGTAACTCCAATTTCATCATCCTCAGGAGTCATATTTCATAACTTAGGCTTAGCAAAAATATCTGATGAACATTTCACTCTTTTATCCTATATTAATCTTACACATATAGAGGAGAAAGTAAAAGTAATTAAAGATTTTGATTCTAACGCTAAGTACGTGTCAGACCGCAACTAATGATCAATTAGCTAATGAATATTTTAATTGAATAAAATATATTCAAAAAATTCAGAAACTATTCAAAAATCAGTCATTATAATAATTACTCATTAAATCAATGTTCCAGCTATAAGGAAACGAAGAGGATTAACGAATGCCGTGGGCACGGGAATTAAATGTTATTTGGAAACCCCGACAGTAACTATGCACAATTTTATTCTGATTCGATAAACTCGTTAATTCATAATAAAAAACAAACCGACGTTTTAATGCAACAGCAAGTCAATATTATTTCCGATACTATAACCAATTTCAATAATTCACTCACTAGAATTAATGTTGTTATTAAAGGAAAATATGAAATTCATGAAATATTATCAGCACCAGTGCCTCATCATGAATATCTTATGTTATTTTCATATATTGAACCAAGTACACCTTATCTTGTAATTTCGAGAGAAAAAATCAATTAATATAATTTGAAAACATTTCCAAATAATTATTTGTGCAGACATTTATACACTATAAGGAAGACACAAAACAATAATTGATGTGAAATAATTAATTCAATGAAAGAGTTTATGCACTTCCAAATAATTATTTGTGCAGACATATATATACTATGAGGAAGACAGAAAACAATAATTGATGTGAAATAATATTATTCAATGAAAGAGTTTATGCAATTTCGAAAACTTGCAAAATCCATAATTGCATTGCAGAACTAAAAATTTGGCATAAATTGAGAACTAATCAATTTATAGTTTATCTTATCCAACAAAACTATCAATTGTGTGCGACGATAAATCCACGAGAGTTGAACGAATCTCTAAAATAGGATTATTTGAATCAAATCGAAAATGTGAAGCATTTACAGAAACAGTAATTCTAGAATTTCAAGGTCAAATTGGCATAAGTGATGATGAAAAGTTTACCTTTCACAGATATTAATGGAGATGATTGTTGAAAAAACTTGAAGAAAAATCTCGCACTTGAAGCAGTAAAACTGGAACCATTAGAATTGAGCAATTTTGTTAGAAAATTGAAGTATGCCAAACATAAAGTATCAGAATTTGATGAACAATCATTGCAGAATGAATTGCTTTTATAATTATTTCTATTATAATTCACAAATGTTTGAAATGCTTCAATTTCATAGACTTATTCAGAAGATCGAAATTGATTCCTCACATAACTCTTGATGAAACATTATGAATTGAAAAATAAAAGAAGAGAAGAGAACACTTGACTAACTTTCAAAATTTTTAATTAAATTATTTGTTGACACGGGTGTTTCGGTTTTATTCCATTTTCAAAACTGAATACATAAATAATAAATACAGAAAGAACACATGCATATAAAAATCGAATAGCACATGTTAAAATCGGAGAATCTAATGGATCGTTTAGAATTAGGAGATTTTGCTTTTGGGCTGAAAATATTTCTAGGATTTCTGAAAGAACTAAACGTTTACCTTTATCACCTTCATGTAGAATTTTCACATTATTGAAATCTATGAAGTGGTTGAGAGTAACAAAATGATTATAGGAACCAGTTATTGATTTATTCTGCAGAATAGATCTTTCATGCTCCTCAAGTCTAACTTGAGTTTGATCTATGTAAAATGCAGGGCACTCATCACATAAGACCTATATTTGAGGCTTGAACGAGCAACCCCCTAAGATTTGTCATTTCAACCCCTCAAAATTGAAGAGGGGAAAGGGGTTGACTGATACTTCATTTGGAAGGTCTTGGAAGCCTCTCTATAACGGTGTATGAAAAACGTAATTTTGATGAACCGTTTTCGCCAAAAATCAATTTTTTAGCTCAAATGAGCCACATTGAATATGTTTGCTATTCTCACAATGTACAAGTCCATTTTTAAAACTTTAAAAATCTTAAATAATCACACTTCAAAAAAATTTAATTGTTTCATCATGCTTACACTAAAAAAAATTGAATCTGCGTATTTATCAAATGTTGAAACTGTCCTCCATTGACTTCCATACAATAATACAATCTTGACTGAAGACTGAAGTCTTTAAGAGTTTGAAATAACCCTCGTTATTTCTACTGGAAAACAGGGAACTAGTAGATGGAGGTCCTTTCTGCACTCAGAAAGTATGCAAGTGAAAGATCATCGACTTCTCGTTCTTCTTCGATACATTTTTTCATTAAACAGAGGTAATCTAAGGGGACACGGATACAAGCTGAGTAGGGAACGATTTTTTTCACCAGAAGCAGAGAAAATTTCTTGAGCAACAGGGTATTTCGGGTATGGAATATGTTGCCCCACAGTGTCGTCAACGCCCCGCCCCTAGTGTCAACAGCTTCGAAAACAGATGGGACGCATGGAGCTCCGGTAGATACTTGTGAGTTATATAGGTTATCCTCAACTCTTATTATAATGATAATAATAATAATTATCACCATTTCCATGGGTTTGTGCTCCCCTTTCTCGGTTTGGTTGAGGGGTAGAGAAATGGGAGCAGAAAGAGCACCCCCATAAAGGATGTGAAATAGAGAGGATGAAGGAATGGGACTGCGGACAGCAGGCGTGGCTGGCTGCACCGTCTACGTCGTTACGATGGCTACCCGGCAGGCCATCTACTACTAGATAGCTGCCAGGCAGGCCAGACATTATTATTATGACTTTAGCCTTGCGGCTTTCACACTCCTCTCCAGAGAAAAATTCACTTATCCCAGATATCTCAGATATCAAAAGGATTAAGCTCAGTTGGAGCCCTTTCCAGGTTTTCGGGCTCTTGGTGGTGGTCGGGTCCGGGTCGCTCCTCGCCTCCCTGCTGTAGGTTGGATTCCTGCTCCACCCGCTCCAACCTGTCGGAGCAGACGGTGTTCCTCTGCATTCCCCATGTACTTGCGTACAGTTCTCGCCGTTCCGAGCAGTACCGCCTTCTGCATGACTCTATAGATATTTTCGTCCCACTCAAGTTTCCTCAAGTTCTCAAATAGTTTCTTCGGTATCAGGCTTGTAGATGAAATGACAATAGGGTTGGTCTTGATATCTTTCAGCTTCCACTGTCTTCTGGTCTGTTCTTCGAGATCTCTGTATTTTGAAATTTTTTCAGTGTGCCTATCTAGAAGATTGGTATTATTTGGAATTGCCACGTCGATGAATAGTGCTCTGTCCTCATCCTTATTGAGCAATATGAGGTCTGGTCTATTGTGGGTTATTCTTCGGTCTGTTAGAACCGTGCGATCCCAGTAGAGCTTGTGATGTTCGTTTTCCAGCACAGCATCCGGATGGTAATTGTAATAAGGAACCTTTTTCGAAGTTAAAAGTTGGTGTTTTAGTGCCAATTCTTGGTGAAGAATCTTGGCAACAACATCATGTCCATTTTTGTACTCCATGCCCGCGAACTTCTGACATCCCTCGGTGATGTGCTGGATAGTTTCATGTGTCGCACAGCCATAACAACAGCTATCGTCCGCCACTAAGGCATCCTTGGCGATGTACTTCATGTAATTTCTTGTTAGAATCACCTGATCCTGGATGGAGAGCATGAAGCCCTCTGTCTCAGGAAACAACCTTCCGGAAGTCAACCAGTAGTTCGACGCAGATATGTCGACGTAATCATGGTTGACCTCGTTCTGGTGCCTCCCACGCACCAATCAGTTTCTGCATTTTACTTTCTGCAGAGTGTTCGACTGTTTTCAAGTGGTCCTGTTATAGCTTTAACGTTGTAGAAGTATCAGCAACACAAACTACTCGATGGAGTTCTGACGAAGCAGCCTTGCTCAGGAAATATTTTCGAAGTCCTTCAATTTCCTGGGACATACGGTTGGACAAATCAACAATTCCTCTATCTCTAGATGTCGTGGCAGCGCGGTCCGTTCTATTGAGCTTTTGGGGTAATGTTTATTGTGTTTAGTCAGCATCGTCCTTATTTTCCTCTGTGAAGCTGCTAAATCGGTGGTCGTCCAAGAGATAATACCAAATTAATAGCTCAGCGCCGAGCAAGCGTAGGTGTTAATCGCTTTTATCAGATTCTGGCTGTTAAGACCAGTTCTCATTATCCTCCTCAATCTTCGGGTGAACTTCTCCGTTAATTCTTTCTTCATCTGGGTCTGATAGATTTTTCTTGCCTGTTTTATGCCTAGATACTTGTATGTATCTCCTTCCTTTAATGCTTCAATTTCTGCACTTTCCTCGAGTTTGAACGTACCATCTTCTATTTTTCCTCTCCTTATGTTAAGCAGACGACATTTTTCTAGTCCAAACTTCATTTTGATGTCTCCCGAGAATCCTTCCACCATTTTCAGCATCAGTTACATTTATTATTATTATCATTATAATTAGAGTTGAGGATAACCTATATAACTCACAATAAAAACGCCGCGACAGTGATGCTGCTGCAGTGACGCTATAGACGCCGCGTCACTGTGGCTTGGCTCGAAAGTCCGCGGATATTGGTCCGTTAGATTTCTACGAGGGAATGAAAAGAAAACTTAGGATTTTCGAGTTTTTCTTATCATCAAGTAGGTATCTCAAACGATTTCATGAAATGACTCATTTCTATACCCATTAACTGAGAAATAATTAGTTTGAAAAACTAGAATACCAGTCAAAATCTCACTGATAAAATTCGTCTGACTTAATCAAAAATTTTTTCGCAATGGTCAATACGGTCTTCTTCTTGTTCAAGCCCTCCAACAATTGTCTTTAAAACGGGATGAAATAGGGTACATAAGGATTATAGCACTTTGTCAACTTCAGCACACAATTTTTTCAAGTCACCTAATGCAACTTAGTTCTAGTCACAAAAACTTAAGAAAATAATTACATCACCAACCGACTGCTTTTCATAAAAGTCGATAGAATTTGGAATCAATGGAAAGATGCGTAATAAGATATTTTAGTGAAAAACAAGAAGATATAGCAAAGGAGGTGCAGTTCACTTCGGAGCCGATTTTCTAATATTACCCTTCTGGGTAATATCTTAAAAAATGACTAATTTCATTAGAGCTACGCCAATGGGCAACAATTTTTCGTGCCTCCTTTGCCATATCTTCTCAGTTGCAAGTTACAACTTCTTAACCATATATTGGACAAAATATTGCCAGTTGAGTGATTAAAAATTTTGACCGTTTAGTTCAAATTGAAATTCAATTCTTTTGAGCCGGTTTGACGAGCTAGTTGTATTGTAAGCAAGCTCGCCCTTATTGAATTCGTTTCGTATGATGATGATTTGAATAAAAACACTGGTCTACAGTGGTTTTGTTGCCCAAGAGATAAGATTGATTTTTAATATATGTAGGCTGACCGGCCTCCGAATGCGAAGTTGGGAAAACTGAAAACCTGACGAATCAAAGCGGTGACAAGCTGCGTCAATCGATTCAGTTCGCAAGGCTTCGCATTCGGTGGCCGTCCATCCATTGAAAACCTTTGCTTCGGTTTTCGAAGTTGACTCCGCTAAGCGCAGCTTAGCTCAACTTCTCATTCGGTGGCCGGTCAGCCTAAGCGGATTCAACTTCAAAAACCGAAACAAAGGCTTTTTCAATGTATGGCGAGCCACCGAATGCGGAGCGGATCGAGTAAGATGTCATCATCTGGGTTTAACGACAGTTAAAGAACTTCTTACAAAAAATTTTTATAGCGTGTCAGATTTTTGGAGGATATGTTAATTATACCCAAAGGAGGCTACTTTTCAAGGGACTGACAATTTGGACGTCACGCAAGGTCACAGCAGTCCTTTGAAAATGTAAATAAAATCGTTACTTGTACATACTCGAGCGTCTCAGATTTTCATATAGATTGTAGACGTGTAGACCCATTAATCTGACTCTGATCACAGGGGGGTTTCTTAATCTAACACTTCGAAGATGATAAACATGCTTTTTTCTCGAATATTCCCCTGCCTGTACCTCCAATCGTTTTTGTATTCATTATGAAAGTTGTAGGTAATAAAATTCTACACAACTTTTTCTGAAACAATTTTACCGTTCTCGAGTTAGAGGGCGATAAGGGCGAGGAGCTTAGCCACACATGCGAAAGGGCAAGGTCAATGTAACATTCCAGTCTAATCTACATTCATCCAATTGTCAAAATGACAAGGTATTCCTATGATGACAATTTCGAAATTAGTCTCTGACTGAACCTTAGAATGTACTATTTTCCAACGAGTGAATTTTCGCTTCAGCATGTATCGTTAAACACCTCGTATATTAATCGCCATATATCTCAAAAACGTTTGAACGTAGAAAAAATTGCTCAAGACAAAATTTGTAGAAAATGTTATGCTCTACAACTTTTATAATGAATGCGAAAAAGAGTCGAAGCCTATGGGAGGAGATAATTCAAGAAAACTGATTTTTGTGACCTTTATGGCCAATTTTTATTGTTTCGGCTTGCTAAAACTGTCAGATTATATTCTTTCCGTTGTTCTTGAATCATTAGCTCCAAAATGAGAAAAAGCTCCACCGCGTTCGAGAATGTACACGTGAGGTTTTTTTTTCAACTTTGGCGCCCTCCCACACATTTTCGACACGCTTAAATTGTCAGATTAAGAGAATATATTCTTTTCAACATGTAATTAACCACATAGGGGACAATGAGGACATTGCGGACGCTGAAAGAAAATGAAGTATTACACCTACAATCAGACTTATCAGTCTGATTCTATTAGTTCATTAATCTTTGGTTAATCAACTATAGAATTATCATTTATAATTTCACGGGATTAAGAACATAATGGTTTTTTCAAGAAATATAAAACCCTTTCTGTCCGTATTTACCCGAAACATTTGGGGTAAAAGCGGGCGTGTGTTGGGTTTGTTGCAAACAGCCTAGGGTACTCAAGCATTTTTTACTCAATTGAGGAATCGACAAAAAATTATCGCACATGGAAAATACAATAACAAACCTCCGTGCTGAAATTAAAAATATGAAATTGGATTCAATGGAGAGAATGAAATTTCAGGAAAATTCACTTTTGAATGCTAATTCAGAAGTAAAGTCTCTGAATGATAGACTGGATTTTCTGGATCAGGCTTCACGAATAACTAATCTGAGAATCTTCAACTTACAGGAAAGCCCAAAAGAAGATACACGTTGAGAAATTTCGAAACTTTTCACCACCGTTATGGCAGTTGATATCACAACAAATGACATCGATTTGTGCTACAGAGTTGAAAGAAGGGAGGAAGGCAAAGTTAGAGCTGTTTTCTTTAAGCTTAAATCACTTGAGATGAAGAATATTTTGTATGGTCGAAAGAAAACGCTCAAAGGAACAGGGGTTGTAATCAGAGAGGACCTAACAAAGTCTAGAGTATCTCTCCTAAATAGCACAATAGAGAAGGCTGGGCTGAAGAATACATGGACGGATATGGGGAAAAATTCACATACTGAAATCTACGGGTGATTTCTCGAAACTGTTTGTGAATTTTCAATGATATATATATATTCTTTTGAAAAAGAGTGTTACAAACTTTTACAATCTGAAAATAACAATGAAGCTGGTGTAAAAAAATGGAACAAGAAACAGATCCTAAAAACCTGTTCCACGTTCCAGATCTCAGTGTAAGCAGAGGATATATATATATATATCTTCGTATGATACATGAAAAAAACAGAGATAAAAACCTCAGAAAAAACTCTCTCTTTGCCCGTATAAGTGTAATGATGATGTATTTGTGTAAAGAATAAGCTGAAAATAATTGAAATTGAAGGACATCTTCTTTATATGCCAAAATCCAAAAACTTCCTCCCATTCTTTGTACTATGATGGTTGACGAAGAATAATCTGAAAACAAAAAAGAAAGAAAAAAGGAGAGGGGTGTGTTGCATTTTATATTACTCATTAAATAATTTTGAAATTAGTAACCCAACTCAAAAAGGAATCGGTAACCGAATGAATACCTTCGAAACCATATATAGATTATGATAATATAAATATTTCTTTTCTATGAAGATTTTTGATTTTCTTGTCGGTTTGATAAACAGGATATAGGTCATGAAAATATAATCTTTTCTTTTTTTATGAGGATCTTTGATTGTGGTTTCTACTTGTTCTGAATTATGATTGAGTTTTTGGATTCACTTGATCAGCAGGTCGAGACTAAAATTTTGTCATGTCTGCAGGATTATGGGGGTGATGAGGCAGGTGCACAAACCAAAAATATTGATATAATACATTTCAACATAAGAAGTCTGAGAAAATTTTTTTATGAATTATTGGTTCAATTATAGGCAATGAAAGGTAGGGTCGTTGTGATTGTTTTGTCGGAAACAGGTAATATTGAGGTGGTAAGCGACTTTACAATTCCAAATTATACAGCTTATTATAACGAATCCAGGATTAACAAATGTGACGGTGTTGTAGTGTATGTAAAAAATGACTTTACAACTGAAGTACAAAATGTATCGATAGGTGAAAATAAATTTTTAAGAATTGAGTTTACATTAGAGAATTTCAATAGAAATGAAAATATTGGAATAACGGCTTCTTACAGAAGTCCTGCCACTAGTACACGGGTATACTTAAATGATTCAGAAAATTATTTTGAAGGGCTCGATAAACATCAACTAGAAATGTTTCTTGGTGATATAAATATAAATCGGATGAGTAAAGAATCTGTCGAAACTAATGATTATTTGAATATAATGAACTCAAACGGTTTCAGTTCGTATATTAATAAGCCTACTAGGGTGACTAAAAATACGAAATCTACTATTGATCATATATTTTTGAGAAAAAGTAGGGAGCTAAACAACAACCTTTCCATCGAACCAATTGTGTTCCAAACAGATATTACCGACCACTTTACACCTTTTGTCTCGTTATCTCTTCTGAATCGAAAGAGTACCAGCACATCTCAAGAATTCAAAAGTAAAAAAATAAGATATGATAGATTGAGACAGCTTCTCACTGCGGTAACTTGGAAGATGTTTATAATGTTGACGTTCAGGTTTCGTATAATAACTTCATGCATATATTGAATGAATATATCGACGAATGTAAGGAAGAAAGTATAATAAAAAATAAAAAACAATTAAAGATTGAACCGTGGATAACTCAGGGTCTCATTTCTTCAATTAATAATAGGAATAAACTTAAAAAAAATTACTTTGTGTACATACCAAGGAGCTTGAATTCGAATATAAATCTTACCGCAATAAATTAAACTCCTTGATCCGGAAGACTAAAAATGATAACTATCGCAACAAAATTGGTGAAAGTGGTGGGAATTACAGAAAACTGTTGAAAATAATAAATGACATCACTGAAATAAAAGCACGAAAACAAAATATTCAAAAAATAAATATACTGAATGACTGTGCAGAAGTTATTTCGGATAATGAAGAAAAAGCAGATCTTTTCAATGAGTATTTCACGAAGGTTGGGAAAAATATGGAGGATAAAATTGATAAATGTGAGGTGGAGCAAGAATTTTTGAATGATTCACCTACTGAACATTCAATATTTCTGGAACCGGTAACATTCCGAGTCATTCGCTTGACAAGAGAAGACGTGCTACAGTGCTCCTAGTGCTATAAAAGAGAAAGCGGACGAGAAAGTCGAAGTGTCACAGTGCCGTAAAAGTGAAAGCGGAGGTGAAAGTGTACACTGGCGAAGCTGCGGAATTTATGATTCCGTCTACGAAACTTCCGAAGTTTTTTGTAAGTTCTATAAGTGTATGTGTTATAGAGCGGAAATTCGTTCAAATTCAGTGAAATCAGTGTCGAGTCCAGATCCCAAGATCGCTGGTTCCACGGATATCACTGGTGAGTCGATTTATTTTTCTGATAGTATAGAAAATATTAATTTAGCCACATAGCTTAATAGTATCATAGTAGTAAGGATTTCCAATATTCATTTTTATTCCGAAATACATCATATAGTTCAAAACGGACAAAAAGCCATGTCGGAGGTCTCAGACAATGAGAGCTCCTACATGGAAGCTACGGACACCGAAGAATTCAGCGATGGAGATGCAGAGGAGCTTGTAAGGCTCAAAGAAGAGAATGGGCAGTTGAAGGCTCAAATAAATAAACTGACTGAAACCGTGTCTCAGTTGGTCGGGGCCTCTTGAGAGAGGAAGTTAACAAGAATAAAGCGCCTCAATTCCCTAGTTTTGCTGAAATTGCAAAACAGATTACGGCACAGAAATCCCCCACATTTGCAGAAATTGCAAAGCCGGTAGTGGTCCCCAAGAATTCCTCCAAACAGGAAGTAGCTCCAAAACCGGAAAAGAAGAGAAATTTTGCAACTCAAGTTGCTAAAACCCAGAACGTGCCGCCCACAAAACGCGCGCGTAAAGAAAGTTCATCTTCAGACGAAGAGACCGCTAAAAAAGCAACGGAGTTACCTAAAAAAGATAAAATTCCACCCATCACGACGATGGGTACAGCCGATTGGGTAGAGATCTCAAAAGCTCTCTACTTGAAGAAATTCAGCTACAACAGAGCAACCGTCGTAAAAGACGGGATCAGGATCGTAGCCTCGACTGTGGACGACTACAGGAACATAACGAAATATTTTGACCAGATTGGTAAGGAGTACTTCACGTACCAGATGGAGGAAGAGAAAAAGATATACGCTGTTATAAGACATCTCCCGGGTTGCACGTACGAGTGTACGAATGTGTATGCTCGTATAGTGTGAGGGGTGAAGCACCAGCCCGGCGCGTCTCCAGGTGGCGGATAGGAGGACGGCCTCTAACGATGATTTCATATGAGGAGGAGGCCAGCAGGGAAATAAAATCGGCTCGTTGTGCCTAAAACCTCAACTGGCAGCCTTTTAAATACCTTGCCGCGGACCAACTTCTCCTGTCCCGGCTGTAGTGTCGTGGCCAAGGGATTGCACCAGGAATACGATGCCAGATGGGATCTCGAGCTAACCTCGGGACCATCCTGTTACACCAACGCTTCTTGGCTGTCTGTGGTCATGTCTCGCGGGCAAATGGAGTGGGTGGGGTCTTGGCTTAAACACCTGGACCAAGAGGAAACAACCTCATCAAAAATTCTAAATCCAAGACGGGGAACCAGGTCGAAGGATGCGTGGCTAGATAGAAGACTAGTCCCAACTGGTTTCAACCTTGGAGCACCGGGGGAACTCCATTGTATTAACCCCTTACCTCTGCAAGCGGGGCCCTGCAGGGGTGGACCGTTCTGACCCTAGCTTCTCGTGGGACCTATTATGGATAAAAAGACGGACAACAAAAAAACCACTGGAAAAGAGGTGGAGAATCCCTCCACCTCCTCATCCGGGCACCTTGAAAAGGGGAAGGTCAAAAGACCAAATAAAAATCGGCTGCCATTTGAGTTGCCCAAGTTGGGAGAACAGGGTGGCAGAGATGACCCACTGGGGAGAGGACTCAGTGGTGCAGGGGTGCGAAGGTACCTGCGACACCTCCATCAGGGCCTTGCACCTGAGGAGGCTAGGAAGCAGGCTCTTTCGCACCCAACCCCGAAGGTTACACCTACGGGAAAACATAAAAAAAGAGGTCCGGAGCTTATAACACCTCCGACGCGGCCTCTACCAAAGAGGCAGAAGACAGCTGTGGCCAAGACCGGGCAACTCACTGGCTATGCAGCAGCTGTCAAAGCTGAAAAAACCTCCAGGGTTGGAATCATGCCCAAGGACTACCCTAAGGCCACCCTGGAGGCAGAGCAACTTTCCTCCCTGGAAGATATCCTGGTGGAGGAGATGTGCCAGAGCCAGGAAAGGGGGATCCACTTTACTGGCGTTCATTTCAGGAATGGAATGATGCTGGTCGATTGTGGATCCCAGGGATCTGCGGAATGGATCATAAAATCAGTTCCGCAGCTGAAATCTTGGAAGGGACCCGAGTTGGTGGTGCTAAGGGGAGACGACATCCCCAAACCCACCAACATTACGGTATTCTTTCCAAGAAGCCAAGAAATGGAGCCTGAGAAGATCCTCAGACTCGTGGAAGTTCAGAACTCCAACCTCAATACTGGGGCACGGAGAATTCTGAACTCCAGGAAGGAGGGCAAGGGAACAGTCCTCACGATTGGGATTGATCCCCAAACAGAGAAAACCCTGAAGGCAGGGGGATGTTGCCTAAACTTCCGGTTTGGGCGCATCCCAGCCTCAGGGTTGAAGAGTAAGAATGTCCCCGTGGAGGGTTCGGTGGATGTGGAGATGCCCTCCACATCCCGGGAGCCCGAGGTGCAGGGAGAAGGGGCAGACTCAAGTCTGGGGCAAGCTGTTGGCTCTGCCGGGGCGCCTATGGCGACGGAGATTCCCTCTGCCGCCCTGGCGGCTGGGCGCAGCTGTCAGCTATCCGGGAGTGCCTTCTCGGATTCCGAAAGGGAAGAACACCTTAAGGAATCGGAGGAAGAACAGGAGAAGATGGAGGAGGGGACGTAAAGGGACGGGGTAACCAACGTCCCTCACCCCAAAACAACCACTGCATCTTCTCGAAAGTAGTGCAAGTGAACCTGCATCACGCGAAGGGTTCTTCAGCAGTGGTTGCAAGGTTATTTGCGAGGTTGCAATTAGGCATTGCTCTGATCCAGGAACCCTAGATAAACAAAGAAGGCCAAATCTCAGGATTGGCATGCAAAGATTCAAAACTGATTTATGACCAGAGGCAGGTATCTCCACGTGCCTGTGTGCTCATAAGAAGCAACATTAAGTATATTTGTGTTTCAGAATACATGTCTCGGGACCTGATTCCAATCATGGTACACCTCAACGTTGGGGGCATTGACCGGGACATTGTCATAGCATCTGCATACTTTGCTGGAGATGGGCCAATTACACCGCCAGAGGAAGTACAGCGGCTAGTACGATACTGCAACAGCAGGAAGTTGCCAATTATAATTGGATGTGATGCCAACGCACACAACACAACTTGGGGAAGCACGAACAACAACGCTAGAGGTGAGTGCTTGCTTGAATATCTCTTAGCTAACAATTTCGAGACATTAAATGTGGGGACTACACCAACTTTTGTCACGAGAGCGAGAGAAGAGGTCCTGGACGTGACAATTGTTAATGTCGCTGCCAGGAAAAATGTCACTTCCTGGAGAGTGATGAACGAACCTTCACTCTCTGATCATAGAATTATCGAGTTCAAGGTGGAGGGAGAAATAACCTCGCCCCCCTTGATTCGGAATCCCAGAAAAACAGATTGGTTTCTTTACAGAAGCAATCTGAAGAATAATTTAGAACAAATCGGAATAGGGCGGGAAAAACACCGTCATTACGATTTTGAGCAACATGTAGAGCAGGTAAGTGAGGCAATGATGGAGGCGTTTCACTCTAGCTGCCCATTGACCAAGGCTCGATCAAGTAAAGAAGCTCCTTGGTGGAATGACAACCTGTCAAACCTTCGAAAGGAAGTCCGTCGGCTCTTCAACAGAGCCAAACGAGACAGTAACTGGCAAGGGTATACTGAGAAACTCACTCAGTACAACAAGAAGATCAGGAAGGCCAAAAGACTTAATTTTCAAGCCTTTTGTGAAAGTATCACTTCCACTCCCACAGCAGCCAGACTTCAGAAGGTCATGGCAAAAGGGGGAACTAACCCCATTATGTCGCTTAAGAAGCCAGATGGTTCTTACACTGAAGGAGAGAAGGAACGAGCCAGTCTTCTTCTCAAAACACACTTCCCAGGTAGTGAACCAATAGATAATACTGAAACAGCAATGAAGTACAACAACAACAACAACAAAGTGCTTTACGTGACCCACCGACCCGAAGGTTTATGGCCACGGCCCCCTTGGGCGAGGGATTTGGATACGCCAAATCAACGCGCATGCGGCTAAGTTGTTATTACCGAAGTCGCTATGCTGCCAGTACGGCTTCAGATCTCAAGTCCTACGCCCCCACTGGCAATGAAGTACAACAACAACAAAGTGCTTTACGTGACCCACCGACCCGAAGGTTTATGGCCACGGCCCCCTTGGGCGAGGGATTTGGATACGCCAAATCAACGCGCATGCGGCTAAGTTGTTATTACCGAAGTCGCTATGCTGCCAGTACGGCTTCAGATCTCAAGTCCTACGCCCCCACTGGCAGGGGGAGGCCCTATCCAAGCCTCTACTAGCTATGCCAGGCTAGTTCCCGAGTTGGAGACGCAACTCACACGACGAGAAAGACGGTCCTTCTCTAGCCCAGCATGCAGGCTTTCAACCACTGCCCCTACGAGTCCAGACCCAATGGGGCGGACGGGTGGACCCCTGTCGCCAGGAGCACCATCCCGCGGGCTCCGCCCCCCCGTAGTACGAGCTACCGCGTCGCTCGTCGGACATGCTACGGGGACGTATCCCCTTGCAATTTAGGACCTTGAGAATCCAACGGCAATGAAGTACACCAAGAACTCCCGCAAGGAGGACTGGGACATTGCTAAGAAAATATTCACAAGGCAACGACTTGAATGGGCCATAACCACCTTTCAGCCGTATAAATCCCCAGGAGTAGATGGGGTGTTTCCGATACTCCTGCAGAAAGGAGTGGAGGAGATCCTCCCTCATCTATTAAATATCACAAGGAGCAGCTTGGCATTGGGTCAAATACCTAGAAGATGGAGAAGGGCAAGAGTTACCTTCATTCCAAAAGTAGAGAAAAAGGACGGGACTGACCCTCGATCCTTTAGACCCATTTGCTTAACATCGTTTCTTCTAAAAACGATGGGGAAAGTAGTGGATAACTACATAAGAACGGAGTATCTGGAGAAAATACCACTTCACAATTGTCAGCATGCTTACACGGAAACCGCCCTGTATCAGTTGACTGAAGTCATCCAGAGAACTCTGAACAACAAAGAAATCGCCATGGATGTATCTGGGGCCTTTGACAACACAACACACGTCAGGGATGCACTGAGGCGAGGAGTTAATGATACCATTTTAAAATGGATGTATGAGGTGCTAACGACGAGAATAGCTGAGACATCTATGGGCGATGAAACCGTCTTTGTCAAAGCTACTCGTGGAACACCTCAGGGAGGGGTAATATCTCCCCTCTTATGGAGTCTAGTAGTAGATGAACTTCTACACAGGCTAACGGAGCTAGGCTTCGAATGTGTAGGCTATGCTGATGACATAGTCCTGATAATTAGAGGAAAATTCGAAGGCATTCTCTGCGACCTAATGCAGAAGGGCCTTAGAATTATTGAGCAGTGGTGCTTGTCTGTGGGGCTGAACGTTAACCCAACCAAGACCACAGTAGTTCCGTTCACGCGGAAGAGGAACCTTCCAGCCATGAAGACGTTAACATTAAACGGTAATATCTTGGAGTGGGGGTCTGAAGTCAAATATCTAGGAATAACCCTGGATAGCAAACTTCTGTGGAATAAGCATGTTGATAATGCTACTGGCAAAGCTACAAGGGCTCTGATGGCGTGCAGACGTCTATGCGGCAGGAATTGGGGTTGTAACCCAAAAATACTGCGATGGATGTACGTCATGATTGTAAGACCCATAATCACATATGGGGCAGTAGCCTGGTTTGCTAAGGCAGGTCAGGTAAGTACGAGGAGAATGCTCGACAGAGTACAAAGGCTTGCCTGTGTGTGCATCACAGGAGCCATGAGGACGTGTCCAACTAGGGCGCTTGAGATCATCACAGACCTCACACCTCTACATCTAGTGATTGATAGGGTAGCTCATGAGGCCATCCTCAGATTATATAAGGAAGGAACAAGTAACGAGAGAATCAAGAGTCAGAGAGTTTGGTTCTCCCTGAACGACTACATCTCATCTGCAAACCTTCCTAGTGACTTAATGATCAAGAAAGTAAGCATTGAGAAAAATTTCAGTACAATGCTAAGTAAAAGAAGAGATTGGGAACGGGAGTACACCGCCTATAATCTTAAAGAAAATACATTAAAATGGTATACAGATGGTTCTAAAACCGCTACAGGAGCTGGCGCTGGGATTTATGAGGCAAGCACCAAGTGTGCACTATCGTTAGGCTCCTGTACAAGCGTCCTTCAAACGGAAATACTGGCAATCGAAAGATGCCTAGATGTAAATCTAGAAAGAAACTATCAGAAGTGTGATATAGCTATTCATACAGATAGTCAAGCTGCCGTAAAGGCACTGAGCTCCTATGTCATCGACTCAAAGCTGATTTGGGAGTGCCGGAATAAACTCAATGATGTAGGCAAGAAGAATAAGGTCTCTTTAATCTGGGTTCCCGGTCACTCGGGAATCGTAGGAAACGAGAAGGCCAATAAACTTGCCAGAGAGAGCGCACAAACGCCACTCACTGGCCCAGAACCCTTCTGTGGTATAGGAAAATGCACCTACAAGAAGGAGTTTATGGAGAAGGAGAAAGCCGAAAGGGAAAAACTCTGGCGGAATCTCCCAGGAATGGATCACTCCAAAAAGTTCCTTCGGAACTTTGAAACTGCTGGATCCAAAAAATATCTGGATCTCAGTAAGAACCAACTACACCTACTCACTGGCTTTCTCACAGGACATTGTCGCCTAAAGAAGCATCTGTTGAGAATGGGTTTGTCGGACACTGACGAGTGTAGATTCTGTGGGGAGGAGGAGGAAATTCCTATTCACCTGGTTACGGAATGCTTTGCCATTGCAAGCCAAAGGAAAGAGTGCTTTGGACGAGAAACTTGTAGGAGTGGGGAATTATTCTCGTTGAAGCCGTCCCAGATATTGGATTTCATCAGATCTCTGGATCTGGAAGGCGAGCTGTAAAGGGCGCGATGAAAACAGCTCTGTTAGGGGGCACAATAGACCTTAAGGTCGCAGTGAACTGTAACCCCTTCTCACTATAACTATAACTATAAGACATTTCCCAATAGATGCTGACCTAGATATAATAAAAAATAATCTGAAAGTCCAAGGAATTCACGACGCCGAGGTGTCCAGAATGACATCCAATAAAACCAAAGAGTTTATACCTTTATACCTGGTAAAAACTCAGAGAAAAGAGATTTTCGAAATAAGACGCCTCTACAATCTCTGCATTGTAGTGGAATCAAAAAGAAGGGCAGAAAATCCAAGCCAATGCTTCAGATGTCAGAGGTACGGACATGCCCAAAACAAGTGCTCTTTTCCATACAGATGCGTCAAATGTTTGGGCAATCATTGCACAAAAGATTGCGAACTTACCAGAAAAGGTGAGGAGAGAAATGCCACATGCGTTCTGTGCGGCGAAGAAGGCCATCCAGCAAGCTACAAAGGATGCAGCGAATTCAAATTAGTTACAAGGAAGAGGAAAACAGGCCAGAAATCGGCTCAGCAGAGCACGATTCCTCAAAAAGTCCAGGAGAAAAAGAAGCCCACCCCCTCCAAAGTAGACGACAAGAAAAAAGAAGTATCCAAACCAGTACAGAAGAAGGAGCAACCGAAAATGCCCCAAGCTAAACCTACGATCAACAAAACAAAAGAAAACAGAAAAGTCTCTGAATCCGCCGACGATTTAGACACTTTTACTGAAAAAATTTTCAACAAAATCATGTTGAAAATTGAAAGAGAGATGGAGAAAAAACTCCAAGGAATGTTCAGTAAACTGAAATAATGGAACATACAACTAGGAAAAATTCCCTTGAAATAGTCTCCTGGAACATAAACGGAGTCAGAACTCGAAAACCCGAGATAGAAGAAATAATATTAAAGAGAAAACCTGATATTATAGCCTTACAGGAAACAAGAATACAACCAAATATTGAATATCATGAATTATGAGATATATAGATGTGACAGAATCGCAAACAATGGGGGAGGTGTTGCCTTACTGGTGAGACGAGATCTGAAACACTATTTTAAAGGAAGATCTGACGAGTCACAAATAGAAACAGTGACGATTGTTGCTGAAATAAATCGACAAAGAGTCGAAGTCACATCGGCATATAAAAGACCCCCAAATAACTTATTGGAAGAAGAAATCAACAACTTACTAGATGGAACAAACCCGAAAATCTGCATCGGAGATTTTAATTGCAAATCTCCAGAATGGAACAGCAGGATGGAAAACAGAAATGGCAGAAAACTGAAAGATCTCGCTGAAAAACATGAAGCTATCGTTATTGGACCTGAAGAACCTAGCATTCGGAAATGGATTACCAGATATAATTGATATCGCAAATTATGAAAATTATCACTAGAGAATTCTCGATAGAGACCTTGTGGGACGGAACCTCTAACCACAACTCCATCGAATTAACAATAGGAGAAGGGCCAAGAAGAGAACTAATGCAAACAAGAGAATACACCGATTGGACGAAATATAGCCATCTGATACAATCGGAGGTAACAGAAATACCAACAATCAACACACCGGAAGACCTAGAAAGAGCAGTTGATAAACTAGAAAAGAATATACTAGATGCCTACAAAAAGAGCACAAAGAAAATAACGAGACCAGCCCCGATACATCCACAGGGTGATACACCCAGAGAAATCAAAGATCTCATCAGGGAAAATCGGAGACTGAGAAAAACATACAGGCTCAACAAAACAGATATAAATAAAAGAAATCTAAACCGACATAGCCAAGTTCTAAAAAATGCCCTGAAGGACATGAGAACATATAGATGGAACAAAAGAGTTCAAGAACTAAATACTATCGATCATTCTGCATGGAAAATGCAAAAATGTCTGAGAAGAGAAAAGACTAAAATACCACCTCTCCACGGAGAAAGAGGAATGGCATAATAATAATAATAAATAATAAATTTATTTGATCCATTAAGACACTAGATACACAGTGTATAGGACATGTCAGGCTAAAAACTTAAGAAACTAAGGAGTCGTACAAATATTCATCTACAGAGTAAAAACCTTTTTTTACAAGAAGGTTCTTAATTACATTCTTGAACAGTTTAGAACTTAACTTTTTCACAGAGGCTGGTAGATGATTGTACAATTTCATGCTTGTATATGAAGGACTGCATTCAAATCTGTGTGTTCTATGCTTCGGAAATGAAAACGTCTTAGAGTTCCTCGTCTCATACTTATGATGATCTGACAATTTTAACCATTTATTTTCATTTTCTTTAGCATAGAGCAAACATTTAAAAATATATATACAGGGCAACGTCAAAATTTTGTTCTCAACAAAAACTGGCCTACAAGAGTTCAGTGGATGGAGGTGGAATATGGAACGAATAATACGCTTTTGTGCTATGAACACTCTGGAAATATCAGAGCAACTTCCCCATAGCAAGATGTTATAAGATAAGTGGCTATATACAAGGCTATAATATACATTCAAAAGACAGTCCAAAGGCAAAACATTTTTGATTCTGTTGATCGCAAAGAAAGAGCTGTTCAGTTTCTTACATAGTACGTCGATGTGGGCCGTCCACCTCAAATTTTTATCTACATAGAGACCAAGAAACTTAGTTGTCTCAGATGTCAATATTGAGTTATCCCCGCAATTTATTCTAAAGGTTGTTAATTCATTATTCTTCAAACAAAAGTTAATGCATACCGTTTTTTATACATTAACCATTAGGCGGTTTGAGCGACACCAGTTCACAAATTCACGAACAACATGTTCACATAGCCTCAGAAGTTCTTCGAAACTGTTGGCAGAAAGAACCACGGAAGTATCATCGGCAAATATAGTTAGCAATAAGCAGGCTAAGTACTCGGGCAAGTCATTTATAAAAAGCAAAAACAGAAGTGGTCCCAACACAGAACCCTGCGGGACTCCAAGGCTAATGTGACGGGGTCCAGAAAAATTTTCGCCTATTTTTACCGCCATAGTCCTCCCATCGAGAAAACTGCGCAACCAATCCAGAAATACACCCCTGAAACCCAAATTGTAGCACTTTTCAAGAATGAATTCGAAAGAGAGTGAATCGAAAGCCGAAGAAAGGTCAAAAAATAGACCTGCCACAAATAAGCTCTTGTCTAAGCATTCATATACTGATTCGAAAAAATTGACTGCTGCAGACTGTGTCGAATGACCACTTCTGAATCCGTGCTGTGCAGAATCTATAAGATTGAATTTATTGAGATAACACATCATTCTGTTCAATACAATTTTCTCGAATACCTTGGAAAATACGCTGAGTATTGATATCGGGCGGTAATTCATTATTTCCTCTGGATCGCCTCTTTTGAATATGGGGATGACTATGGATTTTTTAAGGATTTCTGGAAACTTAGCCGATGTTATAGAAATATTGATAAGATGCGCTAAATGCTCACTTATTACCTGATTCATTGCCTTCAGTATTTTTGTGGATACAGAATCGACACCAACGCTTTTTTTATTTTTTAGGGATCTGATGGTTTCCTCAACTTCTGCTTTTATTACAGGATAGAAAAAGAAATTTTTATCAACCATTGCTGCTAAAGTACAGGATTGTGATAGATTAGCGCCATAACAAGATCTCAATTTAGAATTTGTGATAGAGGAAAAGTGTTCCGCAAAGATTTCAGTCAGCTGATTTGGTTCATCACACATAACACCACTAAAGTCAATACATATGTCGTTTTGGCTATTTGTCCTACCAGTCAAGCCATTTACAATGTTCCACACTGTTTTATTTCTATTTTCGGAGCGATCGATTATCGAACTATAAAACTTCAACTTAGAGGCCTTTATCAATTGCCTATGCTGATGTTTGGCAACTTTATAGTTTTGAAAAGTGACTGGTGTACCTAGATTCTTATGAAGCCAATGGAGATTAGACAGATTATATTTACTTTGAACAATCTCAGGCGTCCTCCACCTCCCCACCGATCGATCCGGAGCCAATTTATTCATAGGACAGTACCGCTCAAGAAAATGCTGCAGAACACCCAAGAAAGATTCAAAACACATGTCAACGTCATTGTGAGAATAAAATTCATCAAAACAGTGCCCAGATAAAGAAGCTATAAGATTATTAACATTAACTTGGCTCAAATTTCTGAATGAATGTGTTCCGAATGTTTTCCTTTGTTCTGGTCGGAAATTCAATTCTACTAAAATGCTTTTATGGTCACTAATATATGGTTCAAAAACAACAACTTTATAATCCCGTGGATCTACATTTGTAATGATATAATCTACTTTTGATATACTAGTATGGCCATTGATGTTAGTGAACTCCCTAGTGGCATACCTCGACGTAACCTTCAGCTTGAAGCAATCTAGAAGGTCATCCAACATTTTTGAATTTTTACATTCAGTTTTGAGGAAATCTATGTTAAAATCTCCACACAGGAGAATAAAATCAACAGTATCGATACATGACTGCAATGCATTAAACAATCCAGAGAAGAACAGTCCGATGTTTCCATCACAGGGTCGATACACACTAATAATGCCCAAGCGAGAGCCTTCAACTGAAATTACAGCACCACAGATCTCCACATGCATTTCCTCGGAGAATCTAGAAACCTTCAATTTTCTCAACCTCAAGTCATTCCTCACATATAATACGGATCCGCCGTGTTCTCTGACTACGCGACAAAAGGAATCAGCTCGCACATACCCCGGTATCACCGCGGAGTCAATACTGGCCGCACCACACCAATGTTCTGACACACTCAACACATCAATATTTGTGTCCAGCAATAACAGCTCTAAAATGTCTAGTTTGTTCAAAATGCACTGAGTGTTCAGCTGCATGATTCTCAGACCTTTAGGATTAGCAGTAGGAATTAATTTATTCGTTCCTGATTCAATTTTCTTCTGTGAAAAAAATGATGCACGCTGACCTTATTAGGCCAGTTGGAACCATCAAGTGCTTTGTCATATTCTGAACTAGGAATCAGTACTTTGAATGACGCGTAAGAATCTGGGTATCGGGATGTAAGTTTCTCACATATGACAGTGGAAAACTTGTCCCTGAGAAAATTCTGCAGATTTTCTATAGTTGTATCGGGCCTGAGATTCGAAACGTGGAGAGCCCTGAACTTTTCTAGACCTTCCACGCCTTCAGCGCCCGAATTTGTTCCAATAACAAGTGCTTTTCTAGGTTTGCGTTTTTGTTTCCTTTTATTCCCAACGACATTCCATGGGTTACTGTCCGCTGTAGATTCATCGGCTTCATTTACATTAGTCACCAATTGCGCTGATTCGATCGCCCGATTTACTTCCTTCAGGGTGAACTTTTTCAAGGGCTTGGACTTCTTTGTTAAAGGAGCGGCAGTTGAAGATCCCGCGACAGACCCGTCACTGATCAAGGTGGATGGCCGAGGAGCATCCGTTGCAGTTGCCGCTGCATAAGAACCGGTCAGACTGGTCAGAGGGAAATTCCCGGAATTCCTCACACCCACATTATCCGAAGTATGTTGCTTATCGTTATCAGACGCGCCGATAAGATTTTTTTTCAGTTTGTCTATTTCTTGCTCCTTGTTTATAATTTGATATTCAAGGGATTGAATTTTGATTTGAATTATTTTCCATAAGGATGTTATTTTTCGACTCCAGCTCAAAAATAATTCTGAGGAGAAGATCATGCTGTTTGGATTCGCCACTTATGTCTTTCACTGCGGTCTCGCAAATAGGTGATGAACTGACACTGATTTTATCAGAAGGAACTAGACCGGATATTTCCGCATTGCAGCACTTTTTCATTTTAGATCCGCAACCGGGATGAAAAGACTTTAGGCAGATAAGACACTTTGCACTATTCTTTGCGATAGATCTCTTGCAGCATCCACATTGAGGGATAACTGGCACAGAGAGATTCACATCGACTTCTTTACTCGCCGACATCTCGACGTTTTGATATATACGAATATCGATAAAGCAGAAGCACTGGCGGACTCGATAGAAAGAGAATCGAGAATAAATTACAGACCTGATGACGACAATGACGAGCTGGAAGATCTTGTAGAGAACAACGAAGAAGAAATGGACGAACCACCAGTAGACGACAAAATAGAAAAACCAACTTCTCCATTTGAAATAAAAGAGATAATCAGAAGCTTGAAAAATAGAAAAGCTCCCGGAAGTGATAAAATAACGAATGCTATGTTGAAGAAATTACCTAGAAAAGGTATAGCTGCTCTCACAAATATTGCAAACGGTATAATGAGGACTGAACACTATCCGGAAAAGTGGAAAACTGCAGAAGTCATAGTGTTCAACAAACCAGGCAAAGATAAAAAATTCCCCCAAAACTACAGGCCGATAAGTTTATTGTAGGCCCTAGGAAAAGTAGTAGAAAGGGTAATCGCTAGGAGGCTTACAGAAGAAACTGAAAATCTGAATCTCATTCCAGCAGAGCAATTCGGATTCAGAAGAGACCACTCAACTGAACAGCACTTTCTGAGACTCACAGAATACATAACAGAAGGATTCCAAAATAAAGAAGCAACCGGTCTTGTACTACTAGATGTCGCCAGAGCATTCGACAGAGTATGGCATGAAGGATTGATTTACAAAATGAGATATGCTGGATATTCAATGAAACTGTGCAAGTTGATTAGGAATTATTTGAGGAACAGAAGATTCTACGTGAAAGTGGAAGGAGAAAACTCCACAACCAGATATATGGAAGCAGGGGTGCCTCAAGGGTCAGTACTTGGGCCGTTACTGTATAACATATATATTCACGATATACCAAAATCTCCAAGGACTATGCTGACACTATATGCCGACGACACAGGAATCGCAATGCGACATCGCAAGCCAGAAATCATAGACGGAATATTACAAGAAGCTATAGATGAAATAAATGACTGGTGTATTAAATGGAAAATAAAGCTCAACGGACAAAAGAGCCAAGCGATATTACTGCAGAAGAGGAGACTAAGAACTACAACAAATCTAGAGGTAGATGGAGAAGAAATCGAATGGAAAAACGAAGCGAAATATTTAGGTATCACCCTAGACAAAGGTCTAACATGGAGAAGCCATATCAAAAAAGCCGTTGACAAAACCAAGGCAGCGATGAATATGCTCTACCCGCTGATAGGTAGAAAGAGCCACATGTCAAATGAGACAAAATTGAAAATAATCAAAGCCGTTGCTAGACCGCAACTGACTTATGGATCAGGTGCTTGGGGATTCGCGGCAAAGAGCCATATACAAAGAATTCAGGCAACAGAAAACAAGCTACTACGATGTGCCATAGATGCGCCTTGGTTTGTCAGGAACAAACAGATATATCGAGATTTGAAGTGGGAAACCATCACCGAATTTATGAAGAGAAGAGAAGAGTTTTTTGGTAAAGATTGGGAAGAGGCATACCATGTCGCAGAATTAAACCTATCAAAGATTCAAAAGTGGTTGAATAATAACTCATTGAGCTTAAACATAAAAAAAACAAAATTTATAACTTTTTCTCCGAATATCGTTGACCAACCCCCCAACATTACCATTAAAGAGCATGGTCCAGGCTGTACCCAGTCAACCAGTTTCAGTCACAGGGAAGTTGTTGGGAATTACCACCGTGGAAATGCGACTTCACAATGTTGATTTAAAAAAAGGTCACCAGTACTTACTGGAGAGTGCTTAATGTCCGCAACATCGCATATCGCGGGTAATTACCCAGTACATCACATAGTAGGTGTAAAAAAAGCACCATAGACGGCAACATTGCGACTTCTCATTTTAGAGGTTTTTGGAACGATTATTTTGACAGAATAAACTACCAAAGTGTATCCTCCATTGAAGTTATATTCATGTTCAATTTGATAATTACCATCGTGGCAATCAATTTGCACTCTATATTCGAGGCGTTCCGAGCAAAAGTGACCCAAGCTACAATTTTTCTGAAATTGAATGCCTAAAAATGAATCAAAATTTTATATACTCGTAAACTCAATTTCAGAAAAATTGTAGCTTGGGCCTCTTCAGCTCTGAACGCCTCCTTTGTACCCTGTGTTTACTCTTACCTACATATATTTCGCATTCTGCTCTCATTCTCAAAAGGGAAATTGAACAACTATATGAATTACTGATATCTTTTTATTCAAGATTAATATGATTTATACAAATCCAAATATATAAAATAAAGAACATATATCTTGTTATAAATCTTCATTCCACTTCAGGAACGGCATGGTCCAGCTGAAGAAGAAAAAATCAGAGCTGTATTGGTAGTAATAAATTGAGTGTCATGAAAAATCTAACAACAGTAAAAGGTGATTTTTTCCAGCACAGTATCTAAAATAATAATTTGAAGTTCTCTTGATGATTCAAATCAATTCCAAGTTTGATTTTGAGGGTTGTGAATGTTATTTATGACATTCACCTAAATTCATATGAGGTATGTTGAAAGTTGAACGTTACAAAGGTGCAAAAATGGGGAGGATAAGAGGGCCAAGAAGTGATCATGATATAGTCATTATTTCAATAGGTCATATAACTACTCACCTTTTACTGCACGTTAATTAATCAATCAACGTCAAGTTACACTTAACTAAAACGAAATTCAATAATAGAACAGCTCGGTTAAAAAAATTATTCTCAAAATTCATTCATAAAGATTTTGTTTGTTCATTCTCTCAACACAACGCAATCACAGCACGAAACACGAATACTCACACCACGTTTTGCATAGCGGGATTTAGGTTATGAGTTAACCTCGAGACCACGTGTTGATAAATAGAACATTTCAGACAGTTACTGAAAGTTTTTCTTAGAGAAGTCGCTGTGTAGAGTTCATCGAAATTTATTCACAACACCTCATTTCATGTTCTAAAAATATCACAGATTCAATATTTCAAAAATATCAACAGAGAGAAGTCGCATAGTTGTATGTTCACTTCATCGGAACATCACGATATGATGTTACATGCAACCACTAGGGATCTAAAGTTGAGGAATTCGCAAACTTAACAATATGCGGACGTTAATGTCCACAATGTGAAATCTTAAGTACATCCATGAAAATTCTCAAAGAAGCGCTTCAATGCTATATTTTTGGGTACTCCCTGCGACTTACTGTTACATTTCTGGTTGACTGGGTAGTGATAACGTACAGTGTAACTGTCCAACTATTACAAAAGTAACATCTCAAAAATATCTAGGTGTAATTGTTGATCAGCATATAGAATGGACTGAACATATATGTTATGTTACCTCCAGATTAAGAGCTCTCATGAATGAATTTTATGTACTTAGAGAAATACTCACCTTTAGATGTTTGAAATTACTCTACTGTGCACTTGCTGAATCACTTTTAAGATATTGTTAAGTAGCATGGGGCGGAGCTTATAATAATGTGATAAATGTTCTTGAAACTACACAAAACACGTTAATAAAAATAATTTATAAAAAAGCAGGCTATTTTCCACAGAAACCCTATACAAGGAGACTAATATTTTCAAATTCAGAACAATATATGCTTACCATAGTCTTATTTGGATGTTCTTCAATATCAATAAATTTACGTATACTACTACATCTAAGACCACTAGATCCACAATGAATCAGTCCATGCAAATTCCATTTTTTAGGAAAAATATATCTCAGAGATCTTTATTTTATTTCGGACCGAAACTATTCAATATGCTACCCATCAATACGAGAAAACTGAGTTTCCGGAAGAATAAATTAGAGGTAAAGAAATTTTTGATTGCTGACTCTAATCATTTGAAATTATTCTGATTTTGATTTCCTTAAAATTTTGGTGTGCACCTCCCCTGACCTCTCAACCTGTAGTTAGGTTAATTTCCTTCTTGTTTTCTTTCTTCAACCTATCATATCTCGGAAAATACAGTTCCTGGATTCTTGGTGATTCCTGGATTGGAGGTGTTTGTCACATTCGTATATACATATAAGGAATTATGTTTGAGAAAATAAGCGAGGCAGTCTGAAAACTCACAATCAAAGATTATAGAGTAGAAAGATAGGAAACGCCCTCATATCGCTAGTACTAAAAACCGACTACATTTTGGCCAGTGAGAACACATTTGACAATGAGATGGCGCTGAAAACGTTTTATCAATACAGAAAAACTGTTTAATAACAGTTTTTTCTTTTATAATTGAGGGGCGCGAAATTCGAATTCTATTCCTTGTATTCAATTTCAATATTGACCTTGTTGAGAACAGAAAACAAACATCCTGAGCGACAAAACGAAAGGATGGTTTTGTTTTGTGACCGGGATGTTAGTTTTCATCTGAACATTGTTTGAAATCGATTGGTATCAATGAAATACGCTGTTGGATGTGATAAATTTTTATTTGCAATCTATAAAAAATTTACAAAAATTTGAAATTATGGACAACGAATAGAGCTTTGACTAGGATACAAGAGTACATGATTATCTGCTATAGTTACGTGAAAGGTGTTTTTTCTGTGAAAAAGTTTCGAATCAATAAACTGAGTTGAATTTTTACAATTTATATCAGAAATTGATATGAACGAATATTCAATTTACCGTCATAGGATACATATTTCCGTTACTTACATATTATTTACAAAATTTTCAGACCACAATTGAAAAAAACCTTACAGAGGTATACAAGCCTTGTGTTCAAGCCCGTCAGTATAATTTCTTCATGCTTTTTCATGATTTCTTCATGGTATGGTCTCTTTATGACACAATATACAAATTGATTGACGAATGAACACTCACAGAAGGTTTCATAAAACTTTGACTTTCCAAACAACAATTTGACAGTCACCCGATTCCCAAATCGAAATCCATAAAACTTTTGCATTTCTGAATATATTGGAGGCAATTGAGAATCTTTGAATGGACGTGTAAAAGTCATAATTTCCCCTAAAGTAAATGAGCCCTTCATGTAAGGGATGCTTCCTGCATACAAAAATTCACGTGGATAAACAGTTCTCAATCGACTTGCAGTAAAATGTTCATTGCACATGGTGTAGTCAGTAGTGTTTGCAGGCCTTTGCGCCCTGAAAATTTTATCCACTTCGTAGCACTGAAAACAAAAATCAATGAATGACCGAGTCACATGTTACCAGTTAATACTTACATTCCCATTTTCCTTAGTAAAATTCGTTTTATTTGATTCACAGTTCTTCACCATACAATAATTTTCGAACGATATTCTGAGGTTTTCGCCAAGAAATTAGTCAACAATTTCAATAATCAGCAACTAGAACGGGCTCGAAAAACAAAAGGCGATACGAGGTTGTCTATGGATACGAGAATCAAAACATTCAAAACCGGTTTGATCAAAATGGCCATCTGACTCTGACATCTCGCAAAATTTCATATGTCCCTCGAATTTAAATTTTAACCAGTCTTAGGGCCTTAAAAACACATTTGAAACACAGATGGCGCTCACATCACTCTAGTCGCTTCGTTTCCTATCTTTCTACTCTATAATCTTTGCTCACAATTTCATTGAAATGTGTCTTTATAATAATAATAATTATAATATGTTTATTAGTTCCAAGAAATTACACCAAACAAGATTTAAAAATGAAATAAGTCAAAAAACATATTGAACAGGAATCAAACAGACAAAATATTAACAGACCTGTCTCCTACAGTACAAAATAAACTCAGATAAACTGTATAGCTCTGATTTCAAAATAAGACAATATGAAGATTTCTTAAAATCCTTATCGCAAGTGATCATTCTAATAGTTTTTGGTAGAGCATTTTACATAGATATTGCCATACATTCAACAGTTCTCTCCCTCTAAGTATTGTCCTATGAATAGGTACATTATAAGGAAACATTCTTCTGGTGTTATTAACATTTTGTAATCCTCAAAGTAATGACTTCTTTTTTAAAAAAAAAGTAAGAGCCTATATACATATAATCTATAAACAGTGAGTATATAATTTTTTTCAAAATTTCCTCTACATGATTCTCTATAACTCAAACGTAACATAGTACGTAATGCCCTTTTTTGAACAACGAAATATATTTTCCACATTTGAAGAACTACCCCAAAAAATTATTCCATATGAAAGTATGGAATGAAAATTTGCAAAATAGACAAGCTTGAGCACATCGAAATTCACTTGACCTCTTAACATAAATAATGTGTAAGCAGAGCTTAATTTGCTCTTAAGTTGTTCGGTATGAGTTCCCCACTTTAATTGACTGTCAAGAACTATACCCAAAAATTTCACATTATCTTCAACCACAACACAGCTATCAAGAATATCCACAGTTTCAGGATAGTCTAATTTGGAATTATCACTATGAAAAATCATACATTTAGTCTTCTCAATGTTTAGGACAAGATTATAATTACATAACCAAGTTTTTATCGAGTTAACCACAATATTGCAAACATCAACAGCGTATGGAATACATGACGATCGGGTCAAAATATTTGTATCATCTGCAAATAATCTCATAGAGGTAGTGTCCCGGGACGGCATTGTAGACTTAACCGAAAGAGAAATGATTCAATGCTTTTAGTCAAAACGGTTGGTGATTTTACTTCAGTCCGAGATGAAGAGATGATGAGTATACTCCTCATCATCCCCTCAATTAGAGATTCACATTCACTTTTGATCGCCTTAGGTAGAGAATTAACATAAATTATGAACAATAGAGGACCAACAATACTACCCTGAGGGAGTCCTGAAATTGTTTCAATTTCATCCATCACCATCAGCCTCCAGAATTACCCGTTGTTTTCTGGATTTCAAATAGCTCTCCATGAGTTTGAGTTGACTATCTCTGATACCACAATTATCAAGTACTTCCATGTTGACATTTAGAAATAACATTGAATTTACGAAAAAAATTGGACGTTCTATTACTTAATATCTTTTCAGAAACTTTAGAAAAAGAACAGAGGATGGTTATGGGCCTATAGTTGTTAAGATCATTTTTGCTACCTTTTTTATATAGGGGTTTGACTATTAGTAATCTTCAGATTATCCGGAAAAATACCCTCCGTGAAAGAACGATTGATTATAAAAGTTAATGGTTCAATGATATAGTCTATCGATGCTTTTATCACTTTCATTGGTATCTCATCATGGCCCCATGATGTATTGGTTTTCAAAGATTTCACAACTTGTACAACTTCGTCCTGCGTAATATCAAACATGAAAAAAGAATTATCAAGTTTGCTCTGAGAATTAGCGATAATAAATCTGGTTAAACCTTCAGTTAATTTAACTGGAATATTTGCAAAAAATGTATTGAACCGATTTGCCAGAGCTGAGTGATCGCTTTGACCAAGAGATACCTCGTTATGTCCTTAATTCTGGGTTAGAGAATAGATAATCCTCCACGAAGCTTTGGATTTATTTTCAGAATTCACAATAATCTCGTTGAAATATTCTCTCTTCGTTGTGGTCAAAAGAGATCATATCTCCTTTTAGTGGACCTATAGACATCCCTGAATTCTGGTTTACAGAATGATATAACATAAAGTTTGTCTGGGGTATCTTTCAGTTTTTTAATTTCGGGAGTTTGTCTAAAAACACCAGGAGAAACCAGTCGAATAGCAACTTTAGGAAAACACAACTCAAAAATTTCCCAAAAACGTTGGTGGAAAACATTCCAAAGTTGAGTAGGATCAAGTTTGCTTTATTTCCGAAACCGTGAGGTTTTCTTATTGAAACATATCTGATATACAGAGTCCCAAAATGTTCCATACACCCCATATCTCGGCTCTCAGACAAGGTAGAAATTTTAAACAAAAAATATTTTGAATAGAATCAGGAACTCTACCAGAATGCTTCGTTAAAATTTGGTTCCTAATAAACACCCCTGGTAAAACTATTGTTTTTGATGAAGCGTGAAGTTAGGGAAAATGCTTGAAATTTTTTTTGACCATTAGTATTGGGCCCAACTTGTTGCGTTCGAATGAGTTCCATGTCATTATGATTAGTAATTTTTGAGTTATTCACGATTTTCTTCATTTCACACATCAAGCCATCTATGAAAACCAATTGGCTCCTTTGGACACCATTGAGAGAGACATCTACAAATCGAGCAGAATTTTGTCGTAAATCAGATGTGTCAACATTGAGGCAGTTTTCATTCAATAGAAGGAAAGCCGACAAGTGTCATTGTCATTGGAAAGTTCGCAGGTGGTCATCTGAAGATACTCAAATACGCCATTATTCCTATCGATTCTAGAGATTTGAATATGAAAGAAGGAAATCCGGCATACACAAAATCAATTTGTTTCATTATTTTTTATACACCTGTAGTCAATCATAATTAATAATAATGATAAAATGTATTTAAGGCTATCGACCTGAGTCCTTCAGCCAAATCAGTCATAATAAAAGCAGAATTGAATAAAATTGTAATTACATTTCACTTGAAAAAAAAAGTATTGAATTATTGATATACAGGTTGAGTCAAATCGAAATACTCATAGGGTTTATACTATGCACATGGATTCACCACTATGGATTATCAGATGTTTTTGGAGGAATGATCTTAATTTTATGCTGAAAATTTGTATGGTGAGATTCTCGACAATGAGCCTTCTCCCTCGAATATTTTTAGACCTCTGCAACTTCAGTAGTGTGCCGTATTTTGAGTTGAAACTTCAAAATTTATGAGTAATTGAAATTCTTATGAGAAACATGTTGACAACTGGAATTCACAATTTTTGAATAATTCTACATAGGGAATTTCTTACAAAAAAATCAACGAAGATCAAGAAAATCAGCAAATCCATCAAAACTGAAAATTTTCAAATTAAAACATTTCTGTTTTCATTATAGTCGATTTCCTACCTGGAAAAAAAATTAAAGTTGAATCATCAAGGAAAACTTCTGAAATAAGGGAAAAGAGCACTTTCGAACTGCTTGATTAGTCTGTGGCTAAATGGTTTTTCAGTTATTTGTCTATTTTTCACTGAATTCCAATTTGGACCACATCAAATTTATTACAATTGAAGCAACTTTCGAAATGTAACCCTCAATGAATAAAATGATTATCTCATCGTTTTTTTTTAATCATGTATACCTTTTTTCACGACACTGCTGTTGTTTTTTTTCATAACAATATACCTGTCGTGGAATGCAATCGTTTACCTAACATAAAAAAAAACGTTGTGGGTCTCTCAACTTTCCACAATTTCTTCGCCAGAAAACAGAATTTTGGCTATTTATACTTGGGTAATTTTTCATTTCCTTCATGTCAATGAAACCTCCTATATAGCAAAATTCATTAAAGCGATCAAGTTATCTGAAGAGAGCAGAAAAACAAGTATTTCATAATTGTGCATTGCCTTCTAATCGTCGTTCGTGAAGCTGATAAGGTGAAAGTAGTTCGATTATTTTACTAGCAAATTATTTTCATTAAGTATCTGTATATGATGTATTTCCTACATTCACAATAATTCTTTCAAATTTGATACAAACCGCCAAGTTTCGCATTTTACTTAATCAGACAATATTTTTTTCTATTCTTGATCAGGCTCAAGTCATGATATGTTTAGGTCATTGTTTTGTCCAATTAACAAGAACACGTAAGACATCCTCAAGTGAGAATTATAGGGAGGGCTTAGAAAGCAAGAACAGTTCACCGATAATTCTACAATAATATTGCAAGCCAACCCGGCTCCTAATGGGAATCTGATAATCATGGAATCGTAAAGGATAGATGTATTTGGTAAATGATGGACAGACAAAATTATTTAGCTAAGTTCAGGAATTGCAGCAGTTGAAACGTTTTTGAGTTGAACCTTGATGGGTTGAAAGAATGTTTAAAATCTTTCTCATGTAGTCAGAAACCGATCAAAAAAACTGCTTGTATTAATGAATGAAAAACTCTAGTGATAGTAAAGCAAGACTGCTTACCACCAAGTCTTGCTGCCGAAGGTTCGCGAGAGAAAATGTTTCTTTTGCCATCCCCAGCTGAAATACGTGGTCTGTATCGTCATGAAATACGCCCTGACCCTAAAAAGATTGAGGCTATTCTAAATGTTCCTGTTCAAACTAGAATCTCTGCCCTCCATTAGTTTCTGGGTACCGCTGCTTGGTACAGAAGATTTATACCAAACCTTTCCGAGTCTTGTGAGCCACTTGCTCTATTTAGAAAACTGTGATCTTGCCTTCAAGAGTAAGGAGAAGCTTATGTCTGCTCCTATCCTGACATGTCCGGACTTCGAACGATAGTTCATTGTCCAGGCAGTATCACTTTCCGCACTTGATAGGAAAATAACTATTTTCATACGATCCAAGCATCAGAGTTAGACGAGTTCAGTATCAGGATTATTAATTGGTCTGGATATGGATTTTTACAAGCGCGAAAATTCTCGTGACTTTACTTCATCTAAAGGAATTCCTGATTTTTCACGACATTCAAACTACGGATCAGAAGTACATGCAGTTACATTCGTTTTCAACAAGAAATACTGAGGGCATTTCGACCATAAAGAGTGAAGGAATAACAGACGACACTAACAAATAAATTCATGGAGAGAATTTTCAAACTAGAAACAGCAATAAATGATTTTCACTCCAATGAGTTTTTTATACAGGTTTTGCTAACAAAATATTATCTGCAGGAGGGTAAAGGCCAGAACTCATTCAAATGAGAATGATATACAATTGATATAGCAGTAAGATAATTAATCACTGCCATGAAATCGTAGGATCAGAAATATGAAGGAAAAAAACAGTCAGTTTCCTCAATGAGCGACAATGACATTGTCAAACATACACTGCACGGTGAACAATGTAGGTGGACAGCGACACACTCACTCTGTCATCGTCGTACCGGTTCGGTTTGACAATGAAGAAACATCATCTTCGGCTAGCTAGAGCAACAATAAAGTTTCGAAACGTCGCTCATTGAGGAAATTGTAGGTTGGTTTTTTCCTACATATTCCTAATCCTCCGATTGATTTCAAGGCACTGATTATATACAATCAAATATTTATAAAAAAATCGTTATTTTTTTGTGGAGGCTTGAATGTGAGAATGGGCGTTTCCACCAAACTTTCATGCACCAAATTCAATCAAAATACTTCTGTTTTCAGCCAGAACAGGCCCGGATCTACGAGTTTTTCTGACCGGGGCAAAAATTCATGATGGCGCCCCCCCCCTCTAAGGTTCTTAGGAACATATAATTGCATATTCGTCATCGCGATTTAAACCCGAGTTATTTTTTTCACTAATTCGAGGTCGTTGATTACGAATATGCAATTAGATTTTTCCTAAAATCTAACACTCTTATTTTTTTCCCATTGTTCCATTAAAAGTTATTTTTTTCCAAAGTACTCATCTAAGGAAAAATCTAATTGCTTATTCGTAATCTTCGGCCACGAATTAGTAGAAACAATGACTCGGGTTGAAATCGTTCGAAAAATAAAAAGTTTGTTTTCATAAGAATGTCGTTTGCAACCCTCGCTCACCTATCGTTTTACACGCGCTTCAAAAACGAAATTATTCCGAACGAAAATGAATTTTTTCAGCCACATATATCGACCTGGGTCATTTTACTCATTTATTCGAGGTCATAGATCACGAATATGCAATTTTATTTTTTGTAGGATCAGTATTTTGAGAAATAAATCAGAAGAAATTGGCCAACATTGAGGAGGTGTAGCAGCCAGACGAAAAGCACTAGTCATATGCTGATTCTTTTGTGATAGATTGGTTCTTCGCGAATAGAAAAAAACCACACTTTATTCATCTACCGCTAACAGTTTAGATTGTATAAGTTTTTCCGCGAAGGTCCAAAATTTCCGATTTTCCATCGACCATAACTTGAAAACTTCATTTTAAAAAAATATCTGTTCGCATATTCGTGTTCTACGCCCTCGTATTAGTGTAAAGTACGAATTTTGTTTCGATCCGAGACAAAAATATTTTTCAAAAAATTCATACCTTATGGAAAATTTTCGATCTCTGCGATTTCCACCAATATTGATTTATTTACTAAATCGAGGGCGTTGATTGCGAATATGCGAACAGAATTTCGCTGAAAAGATTAGGCTTTGAGTTATGGTCCATAAAAAATCGGAAATTTTGGCCCTTAGTTCCAGATGAAATGGGGATGAGTCGGTAATTCCCCAGGCAAAGAAATTACTGGCTCTATGCTTGCGACACATTGTAGACATATCCTATCTTTTAACCTTGTTCACCCAAGTGCGGCGGTCATTCCTAGATGACTGAATAATACATATAGATACAGTTAATTGATCCCTCATTGATTTTGAAGATTTTTGGCATAGTGATGGTTTATCATGTTTCAATTTTACAGTTTCGATTTTAGCATTAGGAAATTAATTTTTTCCAACAAACTAAAAGAAAAATTTCAACCTCTGGTTGATTTTGGCGCCCTCTTAAGCTGACGCCTGGGGCAAGCGCCCCGCTTGCCCCCCCCCTCCCCCCCTAGATCCGGGCCTGACCCAGAAATAAACTGAGTTGTGGGATCTACCGTTTGTTATCTGAGTCCCAGCGGAAGTGCTCATTCTCTTAGGGGTCTACGGAGAAATACATATTGTATCTGTTCGAAATTATGTATGGGGGTTTTTGATTTTACAACTTTTCATCTATAAGAAAAAGCGACAAGCTGACACCTCGGTTGTTTCTTCAGAGAAAATAATAATAGTACTTTCTTCTTTTATTTTCGAGTAATAAGCGAAAATTGAAAGAATGGCGGAATCTAAAATAAATCATATCTTGCTATTGACGCTGAAGGTCGATCACAGAAGCATTATATGTATAGGCCTTTTTTGCGTAAAATCCAGTGAAATATTTATATTCTTCCGAAAGATTCAATATATGGAAATATACCTAAACCGAAATAATTTTTTTCCAGAAAAATCTGCACCATTTTAAATTTTCCCGTTATTATAAAACTCGTTGCTGTTTGGACCTAAAATAAACAGAATGTTATGAGAAGATCAATTGGACAAATCAATCAAAACACAAGGTTTTCGAATTAAAACCTATACTTTCTATATTTTCATTCGATTCTATGAAGAAGAAGATGGTAAGTTACCGAAATAAACCCTTTATCTAAAATGAGAAAAATGGTCATTATCCGAAATCCTAACGTGGAAATTTTCAGCACCAAATTTTGTTCTCCATAAGCGGTGATTTTACCATAGATTAAATAGATGGATCACAAGCTATTTTCCAGACTGTTCATTTTTCAAATTATTCCCACTCCAAAAAACCACCAATGAAATGAATTTTCGCTTGTTTTCCCCTCCAGATCGCTTCTAAAATTTCTAAGACGGCGTGTGTATTTGTAATTGTCAAAATATTATTTCAATCATTCACGTCGTAATATTTTGGAAAATAAGCAGCGATGTGCCGTAAAAACGTGTGTTTGAAATAAAAGTGCAATTTATACACGAAAGAGGAAAGCGATTTATTTATTCTGGTAAGTTTTTGATATTTTATTCTTGTTTGAGTTCACGACTTTATGAAATCAGGGGAGGGAGTTAGGGCACGCCAGGGTCGAATTAAGTTTGAATCCCATCTAATGATGGGATTGAAATGTTGAGTTTATACAATCAAATAATTGATTTCAATTTTAGATTTCCCAGAAATGAAACCAGACGACGGCAGTGGAGAGTTGCACTGGGTCTTTGAAAACAATTTACACTCTTGTAATTTATACTCCAGACTTTAGTATAATGAGAGTAATCGACTTTTACCGTAAATTTGAAAAAAGATGCCATCCCGAGTGAGGTAAGATAGGTAGTTTACCACTTATTTAACTCGCTTTATTGTCTGATTATCACTGTCTTTGGAATTTTGCAAGTGATTTCTGACTACTTCTGAACTTGAAATTTATAGTAGATTTTTTCTTATTATATCATGCTTTTTAGTATAAACATTCTTCCTGGTTTCGAGATGAACAGTAGAACGAGCCAAACCTGTTATCAGTACTGGAGTTTTTGAGGAAAATGGAAGAATGGATGGGAACAATATCAAGAAACACGAATGCCAGTTCAGGATTTGCAGAAATGAAAGCTTCTTGTAGTTCAAGGATAAAACAAGTGAGGTACATACCTACCCAGGGAGGTATACAAAATTCCTTATAAATTGCTATGGCAGATAGAACTCGTCTTAGGAATGAAAATCCATAAAAATGAGCTGAGGTCATGTTTGGAACTTTTTGTGAAAATCAAAAAAGTTTCCTTTATTTCTAAAATGTATTTCAATGTAAAAATTATGCTACTACTGTAATTATGATTATAATATATAATGACTATTCAATTAGAGCTCGGATATTCCCATTATTTTTATGATTTATTAAATGAAAATGTCTGTTATCAGGATACCTCATATTTCGAAGTAAAACTTCAGTTGAAAAATTGTTGCAGGAGACAAGCGGAGAACAGAAATTAAAAAACAGCTAATGGACGTCAAAAAACCGATTTAAGATTACGAGTGAGTCGTCAGTACTTCAAGAAAAAAGTTGCTGAACTACAAGCAGTTCCTAATTCATTGGAAAGAAAAATTCGAGATGAAAGCTTGGAAAGCTTTGCTTAAAAGTTACATTATTATTTAGTTAGAGCTCACAGTTTCGTAAAATAACTCTTGATTATTATGCACTTCAACACCAAAAAGCACTTTCGAGGTGGTATAAAAATTTGAAGGGGGAAGCAGGTTGTTGAACTAGGTATTTGAGTTGCTGAAAAACACTGCTCTTTAGTTTATATGCAATATAACTTAATTCAATTTAAAACTGCCCGTAAAAAAAAATATTGATGCTTCATCTTGAATTGAGGGATTCTTTTATGAGTTACTGTATACAATAAGAAATAATTTCCTATTTAACAATCATTGGTTCATGTTTACAGTATTACATTACTGTTTCATTCCGCAAAATCTGTACAGAAGACTTGAGGATTTCTTGAATGAACAAACTCTTTTAGATTCTCATTATACAAATTCCATAAACTTCAGCTGCTTCCACTTCTATTGGTTTGAGAATTAACCATTCTAAAGGGAATTTTTTTCATGAAAGTAATTTTTGGTTTTCAGTTTATGCTTAGTGAATAAAATTTCAAATAATCTGTATGTAGGTTTGGGTCATATTGACTTTTTGTGTATGATAACATTTTATTCAAAATAAATTTTTTTACATAAGTTGTTTTGGTATTACATATCAGTTCTACATCCCTTTGATTAGTTGTCATAAGAAAAATACTCGAAATCTTTGCATTGAAACATATTTCCATTCGATATAAAATTATTGCCGACTACCTGAAATATTCACAGTGTGACTAGTTCTGAATCCGCCCCTGTCCAGTTCCCCCAACCAAGATATCCAAATTCATATTTATGGCAGTATTTTGTGAACGCGTTTTTGTCGAGATGCTCTATCTCCTGTTTTATTAATCTATGGATTTTACCCTACGTGAAATTTTTATAAGCACTCCCGGTAGGACACCCTGTATAGATCGAAAGAATGCTGAAGGAGTCGGATTTTTTTTTGGAAACTCTGTCTTATCCTCAAAACCAATTTGTTGACAATCTATGGGGCCTCATAAAATTATGACCGTGTAATAATTTCGCTTTCTATTGAAACAAAAATAGGTAACATCATTACATGCATATGATATACGAAATAATAAGGAATTTACGCACCACTCAATTCACACAATATTGATCACATTCAACTTGGAACGTTAATCGATAAATCACGAAACCACTGGAGCACTAATATCTCGCGATCAATCGAAGAAATCGGTTCTTGTTGGTTTATATCTTTCACGTGAAAGCGCGTTTAGGATAATGAACAGTATTGAAATGGATCATTTTCATATATTTGTAATTTCACCTCGTCTCGTCCAGCTCCCTTCTCCTCCTCTTTGTAAAACATTCTATTTTGAAATTATTGCAGAATTGGAACCTGTTTTTTTTTTCATGTCAGTCAAGTGATGTGTGTATAAAACTGGTATGAACGATCCTCTAATGCAAAGGAGTTTCGTTACTGACCTCGTCAGAATTAATCCGTATGATTTAATTCAGTGCTTGATGGTTTTCAGATAAGAAGTGAAAGAGAAATGCCTCGAATTATTCAACATTTCAATATCTAGCGTAGAAGGCTGAAACTGAACCAATGCTAAATTTTATGTTTCTATATATGTATATCTGAACAAAAAAGGATGAATCCTATTATACGAAAAAACAATTATTTGAACGTAGTGAATAGAAGGCAAAGTCTGAAAAACTGCAGTCCCTGGCTAGTTTATTAGACGCACTGTGGATTTTTTTATATTTACTGGTATTGCCCGAGGAAAAAGCAGAATATTTGAATTTCATTTCCACAGAATGTCAGTTTTATCTACGACTCTCATTGAATTGTTCTATTTGGCATTTATTTTTGATGTTGTAGTATTAGTACTAAAGTATGAATCAGTACTATGTCTTCCAGTGGACGTCTTGCATTCTGCAGGTTCGGACGTTATTTCGATAATCCACATATGAAATCATCATCCTCGAATGCAGCAAACCGAACAATTCTACATTGATAGTATGAAGCTCTCTTAGCTACACAGGGTGACTCAGCAAAATATTAGAATTTCATATTTAATCATCAATAAATCAATATTTTTTATTGAATATGATATATTATATGTGAAAACCATTTACAGATGAAGTATATATAACATATACATTCCATTTTGATAATTCAATATTCAAAAACCAATAACCTAATAACAAATTTCAAAGCGTGTTCAATTGAGATTTTGCATGGAATCAATGCGTCTGATAATATGGCCAGGGACTGTATTATCATCTAGCTTCCCTACTTGGCTTCACATGAGTGGCGTAACTAATGAAAAAAAAAATTGATGTCATTCTTGATTTCTTCTTCACGGAATTTTTTTTTCCTTGTCTCTCAATTCCGCGAAACCTGGACATAGATCTCCTCGCAATTGTCAAAAAACTCATGAAATATACTCTATGATTGCTCTATTTGTCAGAGGAAAAATGAAAGACACCTGACCCCGAAAATACTGAACACAACTAATAAAGTATCATCCGATTTGATGCAGTCGTTCGAACGTGATGCTCTTACATAATATCAATAGAGTTCCTTTTATTTATTTAAATTAAGGCAAAATTCAATTTGAACAAGTACTGAACGAGAATAAATTCGCAATCACAAAAACCCTTATTTCTTTTGAACTAATGGAAATAATCAAACATGCTGATCATAAAGAACTTTGTAATGAACGTCAGAAACAAGTGGAACATTTACTTCATAAATTCAGTTTGATTCTGCCGCGAAATGTCAAGCGAAGGGGAGGAAACACGAGAATTTATAATAAAACTTTTTCACACTAATCAAAATTGGAGCTTCAAAAAATCGAAAGAGGCTCGCGTTCGTCCAGAAATGGTTTCAAGAGTTAAACGCTTTAAGAAGACCTTACAATCGACCGCAAGGAAAAAGGGGTTTCGTAGCCCGAAAAGAGTGAAGAAAGCCATCACTCTCTATCAGAAGAATCCTAACCTCTACGGACTGAAAGTGGCCCAAATTGTGGGTCAACCGTTCAGAAAATCAAGTCGAGTAGTGGGCTAAGAACATACAAAGTACAGAATATGTCAGACAGAAACGCTGTGGAAAATCAAGAAGCAAAATCAAGAGCAAAATCAAGAGCAAAAAAATTAAGAAAAGATTTCTCACAAAATGTTTCCTGTTGCGCGAAACCTACGTCTTGGCCGATTTCTCGCAGCTTCCTGGTCAGGAATTTTATACTGCAGACTCTCGTGCGAATGTTGACGAACAACTTCGCGTGAAGAAACAAGCTAAGTTTCCTGAAAAATTCCTGGTTTGGCAAGCAATTTGCATTTGTGTGAAATGGAGCAAATTTTTCGTTAGCCAAGGCTCTGTTGACTCAAAGATATACATCGAGAAATGATTGAAGAAGCGACATTTATCATTTTTACGTGAGCACCATAGATTGAGGTGGTGTATATAGGAAACTCCATATTAAATCTATTATACCAATATCGATAACACGCGTTCTAGACTACGACAAAAAGTTAAGCCAAATCGTTGGAAGGAATCCACTTGTACGCATGCGCGAATTAGAAGTTCGAAAATGACAATCAAGATATTGGTTAGTTTGTTTTCATATTTGACGTTGAATGAATTCAAATGATGATTTATTTCAAATTCTTGTACACATTTTGAGAAGAATTTTATTCGACGCGAAAGTTAATGAATATTGAATTCATCGAGAATTTATCCGTTTTTTTCAACTTTCAGATAAATCAACGAAAAGAGATCAAACCAAATGAGTGCATCAAAACTATTCACTCAATATTATTATGATTTGTGAAATAATAAGTGCCGAATAGGAATGGTATTGTCTATTCTCAGTAAACTCAAGAGTGACATAATAACAATTTCGTTTAATATTACTGTTTCATACCAGTTTCAATATTGTGTTCAATGTAATATGTAGTTATATTTTATATATAAAAGTACAGAGTGCTCATTAAAAGAGCCATGCTTCAATAGAAGCAATACAATAATCAATTTGGCAATAAGAATATTGCCAGAAGATGAGAAACTTGTAGATACTAGTAACTACAGTTGAGCTTTATATATATAGATGTCGATTTAGATATTTCACTATTTCAGTGCTGAAAAAACAATCATATAAATTGAACTAGAATTATTACCTCAACTCCCAATTGAATTTCAAGGCAATAACAGACTTATCTAGATACAATGCAGACAATATACGATAGTGAACAACCTAGAAAGATGTATTCACAGTCCTACAATTTTGTTGATTCAACATCACTTTTGTTAGTCTCCGCACTCCGCAGGTTTTCTGTGGATTACACATTATATTTCACTTTTGTTATGAATCCGAGCGTCTAGTGTTGCAAAATGATGAAGTTTCAAGAATTTTGACTTCTAGTTATTAGAAATCAACGAAGAAATACAAATTATACTACGTAATGCAAACCTGAGTTTGAACCTGATTCATAGGTTAAGGTCGAAAATATTCGAATGGTTGTGAAGTAAAATTTCATTCCTGTCAATTCATAAAACCATGTATCAGAAAGAGACAGAATTAATCAGGTATTTTTATTCTTAATATTTCTGCACATGCGCATAAGTCGATTCCGGCCACGGGCTGGCTTCAATTTTCGAGGTCCCATAATCGATATAGAATATAATAGATATATGGGAAACTCTCACAATATTTTGAAACATACAGTGACTCTATCAAACACAGTGGCGACAATTGGAAATTTAGCAAGAATATGGCGGCTTAGAAGCACAGATTTTAATGCTATGATCTCTAATTCCGAATGCGGATTGGCTCACGTCACGTCACGTGACCAAATCCGCCATATTCTTGCTAAAACGATGAAAAACGAGACCACAATTGATGTCGCCACTGTCTCGATAGAGTATTGTATTGAAACCATAGATTGAGGTGGTGTAGATAGGAAACTCTCACAATATTTTAAAACATTGTTCACCGCGACCTCTGGTGGACTGGGGTGAAGCTTGAGTAGATTTGGTTTTGAAAAAAAAAAGCTGTGTGTTGTCAAATAAAAAAACGAGTATAATTTCTGTGTTTTCAGTCTATTCTCTATACATTGCAGGAAATTCGAGTTGTCCATGTGAACGCAACTACTTGACAATTTATTCGTATCAAATAATATTAACACCAATGTACTGGTATTTACTTCAGGTGAAATATCAGTAGTTTAGTATTTTTATGATACGAATAAATCACCGCAGTAGTATTTTTTCATTCGCATAAGTTTCAAAGTAAAAAACCGTTTAATGCAAAGGGAAAAAATAAGGATAATATGGCTTTCTTTATTGTATTATTTTATTGATTGCATGGATCAACAAGTAATAAAATATACTTTATAAAGGTTTATTTTTTCGTTTATACCAGGAGTCCAGTCTTAAATTTGAACCATTTTAGTAGGTATATGAAAGTTTTTCATGATAAGCTATTTCACAGTCGCCACAATCATAACTTCCACGTAGAGTTACGCCTTCTCCAGTACGGGAATGAAATTTTTTTTTCTAATCGAATATACGGAAATATAGTTTGATATTTTCCTTTTCCTGCTAGTATATGTGATACTGTTGTTCCTACAGACACCCTGTTGATATTCACTTGTTCCAATACCTTATTGATCAATAGTTAAAAATATTAAAATTGAGTCATTTCATAAGTGAGTAAAATTGGTAGTATCGTTCGTTACAACTTCAATGTATCGAATGTTAACAAGTCCATTTGAAAATGCATAATTCAACAGGTGAACATAAAACAGTTAACTAAAAATGTTCTTCATTACCTGAAGGGGATGAAAAAAGCTTGACAAATATAGGTACAGGAATAATAACTCACTGCCTAAACTAGGATATATTAAATATTTTCAAACATTCGAATTCAAAAAAATTAATCTTCAAAATTTCAAATGACAGAACACACTTCTCTCCTTGTCCTGTGAATGAAGTTGAAGGCATCTATGGTTGAAGGAAATCTACTTTTTTCCAGCGTCATCTATTAACTGTATATTGAGAAACACCTATTGAATCACCCTAGGTTAAGAGAGGGCGCAAAAAACGGTTTCGTCTCTTATCTTAGTATGGAAGTTTCCAATCTACATAACTCTAATCTATGATTGAAACATTGTTCACCGCGACCTCTGGTGGACAGGGGTGAACTTTGAGTAGATGTGATTTTGAAAAAAAAGCTCTGTGTTGTCAAACGAAAAGAACGAGTATAATTTCTGTGTTTTCAGTCTATTCTCCATACATTGCAGGAAATTGGAATTGTCCATATGAACGAAAGAAAACTACTCGACAAATTATTCGTATCAAATGTGTAATACAAACACCATATATCTATTATATTCTATATCGATAATGGGACCTCGAAAATTGAAGCCAGCCCGTGGCCGGAATCGACTTATGCGCATGTGCAGAAATATTACGAATAGAAATACCTGATTAGTTCTGTCTCTTTCTGATACATGGTTTTATGAATTGACAGGAATGAAATGATTTTACTTCACAACCATTCGAATATTTTCGACCTTAACCTATCAATATGTTGATATTGGTTTGAATCAGGTTCAAACTCAGGTTTGCATTACGTAGTATAATTTGTATTTCTTCGTTGATCTCTAATAACTAGAATTCAAAATTCTTGAAACTTCATCATTTTGCAACACTAGACGCTTGGATTCATAACAAAAGTGAAATTTTATGTGTACTCCACAGAAAACCTGAGGAGTGCGGAGACTAACAAAAGTGATGTTGAATCAACAAAATTGTAGGACTGTGAATACATTTTTCTAGGTTGTTCACTATCGTATATTGTCTGCATTGTATCTAGATAAGTCTGTTATTGTCTTGAAATTCACTTGGGAGTTGAGGTAATAGATCTAGTTCAATTTATATGATTGTTTTTTCAGCACTGAAATAGTGAAATATCTAAATCGACATCTATATATATAAAGCTCAACTGTAGTTACTAGTATCTACAAGTTTCTCATCTTCTGGAAATATTCTTATTGCCAAATTGATTATTGTATTGCTTCTATTGAAGCATGGCTCTTTTAATGAGCACTCTGTACTTTCATATATAAAATATAACTACATATTACATTAAATGTTGACCAAAGAATATTTTTTATTGAGTATTGAGTAGATTTACAAGAGGGGAAATTCAGGAGGTGAGATAAGTATGATGTTGACACAAACACGCAATATTGAAACTGGTATGAAACAGTAATATTAAACGAAATTGTTATTATGTCACTCTTGAGTTTACTGACTTTAGACAATACCATTCCTATTCGGCACTTATTATTTCACAAATCATAATAATATTGAGTGAATAGTTTTGATGCACTCATTTGGTTTGATCTCTTTTCGTTGATTTATCTGAAAGTTGAAAAAAACGGATAAATTCTCGATGAATACAATATTCATTAACTTTCGCGTCGAATAAAATTCTTCTCAAAATGTGTACAAGAATTTGAAATAAATCATCATTTGAATTCATTCAACGTCAAATATGAAAACAAACTAACCAATATCTTGATTGTCATTTTCGAACTTCTAATTCGCGCATGCGTACAAGTGGATTCCTCCCAACGATTTGGCTTAACTTTTTGTCGTAGTCTAGAACGCGTGTTATCGATATTGGTATAATAGATATATGACAAACACCAATGTACTGGTATTTGGTTCAGATGAAATATCAGTATTTTAGTATTTATATGATACGAATAAATTATCACAGTTGTATTCTTTCATTCGCATAATTTCAAAGTAAAAATCCAATTAGTGCTTTCTTTATTGTATCATTTTATTGATTGCATGGATCAACAAGTAATAAAATATGCCTTTGAAGGTTTATTTTTTCGATTATACCAGGAGTCCAGTCCTCAAATTTGAACCATTTTAGTAGGTATATGAAAGTTTTTCATGATAAGCTATTTCACAGTCGCCACAATCGTAACTTTCACGTAGAATTACGCCTTCTCTAGCACGGGAGTGAAATTTTTTTTCCAGTCGGATATCCGGACAAATAGTTTGATATTTTCCCTTTCAACAGTGTTCCTGCTAGTATGTGATACTGTTGTACCTGCAGACACCCTTTTGATATTGACTTGTTCCGATACCTTATTGATCGATAGTTGAAAAATATTAAAATTGAGTCATTTCATAAGTGAGTAAAATTGGTAGTAGGTATCATTCGTTACAACTTCAATGTATCGAATGTTGACAATTCCATTTGAAAATGCATAATTCAATAGGCAAACATAAAACAGTTAACTGAAAATGTTCTTCATTACTTGAAGGGGATGAAAAAAACTTGACAAATATAAAGGAATAATAACTCACTGCCTAAACTAGGATATATTGAATATTTTCAAACATTCGAATTCAAAAAGATTTATCTTTAAAATTTCAAATGACGGAACACACTTCTCTCCTTGTCCTGCGAATGAAGTTGAAGGAAATCTACTTTATTCCAGCGTCATCTTCTTTTTTTTAGGACGCCGTCTCCCTACGAAGGTTGGCGATCCAAATGGCTATTGTTGTGCGGGAAACCGCAGCTCTGAAAATTTCTATGGATGTCTGACCGAACCATCTACGTAAGTTCCTCAGCCATGAATTTTGTCAACGGCCGATTGACCGTTTTCCTTGGATCTTTCCTTCTATTATCAGGCGGAAAATCTCATATCGTTCGCCTCTCATGATATGTCCTAGGTACTGCAGCTTTCTCTCCTTGGTTGTCGTGAGGAGTTCTTTGTGTTTACCCATTTGCTGCATAACCTCTATGTTTGTCTTATGTGCCGTCTAAGAAACTCGCAGCATTCGCTTGTAGGCGTACATTTCGAACGCATCGATTCTCTTTTCTGTGGTTGCATCAATGGTCCATCTCTCACATCCGTATAGAAGGACAGGGAAGATGTAGCAGCGAAGAAATCTTATCCGGAGATCCAGACTGAGGTCCCGGCTTGCCAGAAGTGTCCTCATGTTATTCAGAATTTTCCGTGATTGCGCAATTCTTCTAATCTTATTTCGGTCTTTCGGTCGTATTGCTGGTTGATGAGTGTATACTGCATTCACTTTCATTTTAGCAGTCGGTTGGCCATGCAAATTTGACACATTTCACTCTGTAGAGTACTAAAATGTGGGGTTATGAAGCTTGTCAAAACATTTTTGGGTTTTAAATCAACGCTATGTTGCCCGTTCTACGTAAAAGTTTCTGTTATTACGTATTTTATCACAATGTCGAATCACTTCGGAAAATATGTGACGAACATAATTGAAGTTTATGCAAACTGATTGAAGGCATACCAAATCCAGTTATTTGCATGCAAAATACAAGAGATCAGTATAATATCATAATATGCACTAGCTTGAAGAGAGTTAATGTTCGTTATCTTCTTTGGCTTATATCATTTGTAGATTTCAAAAATATTAACCCGAAGATGAAATGCATATGATGCAGTGGTTGGGAATGGGTATCTCCCGAAGGAATTAACAGATAATTACAAGAATGTTAAATTCTTCCACAAAAATCATCTTGCATCAATATAAGTAAAAGGAATTGAAGGAAGTTTCAAGTTAAGATGAACTTCACCTTTGAACCAAAATTTCACATGAATAAACAAGTAACAGGTCAACTTGCGCGTATTTGTGGCTATTCATCTTAATACATTGATGTTATAATAATATTTAGGTATTTATTAGTACCTTAAGACATTTACATTGTATAGGACAAGTCAAATGAAAAATATAAAAAAACCATTTTAGGGAACTTATTCTCCGCATTAATTCACTCAAACATAAAATTCTCAAATGCCACCACTTTTTTGGGTCTCCTCGTCTCCTAATAGAAGGAAATTCTTTGTCATCCTCTTCATTCACAATCTTTATGATTGTGGAAATATCCAGCTAAAATATAAGTCGTTTAGATTCAGATGAAACATTATATAAATTCTCTTACATTGAATATGTTCGCTACCGTCTGACGTATTGTGGATTTTAGAATATCAGGGTATAACTATTCGAATGAGCGGACCTGGATTCTAAATAGCACTTCCTGATACCCTGTCTCTTTTTTCAATCACTTTCGGCATTTTCGTAATAAAAATTGATATTAGTTGTGGCAACGGCGTTATGACATGAACGACATTTCATGAGTGCCAACCTAACTTCGTTCTAGTTACAAAAACTTGAGAAAATTATTTCATGGCCAACCGACTGCTAAAATAAATTTGAATGAAGTATACCTAAGTATTTTATAGATGGCACTTGTGTAATGTTCTCTCCGTTGATCACTAGAGTAACGGGTCTTGGTGATTTTGAGAATACCAGCAGTTTGGTCTTGGATGTATTCATATAAAGCCCAAATTTCTCACTATACTCCACAATAAAGTACATAAGGGATTGAAGTTCTGTTATACTGCTGGCTATCACGACGGTTACTTATACAGAGTCTTTCACGAGGAACCTCACCCATATTTATACGGGAAACTACTAAACGTATTTTCATAAATTTCAGCACTTATAAGTTTTTCACGATGCTGATGAAATATAAAATATTTTCGAGGCATGAGCACCTCCGGTTTTCCGGAAATGACGTCAACTTCCGTTTTTCAAATTAGAACACTATTTTTTTATTGCAGAAATAGATTCCTTAGAAAATTTCAAGTTATTTTGATGTAACATTTTTCAGTTTTGGTTGGAAAATTCTCTCTGAGCGGGAAAATTCGATTCATGATACAGGGGGTGAAAAAATCGCTTTCAAAGTTAGGGATGACAAAATCGTGAAAAATCAATTTTTTCAAATTAGAACCCTATTTTTTCATGGCAGGTATTGAATCTACGTTAAAAAATAATGTGAGTGTATGCATCACACCCTTGCCCTAAAGTGGATATTTTCTGAGTTATTCACAAAAAACTGTTTTTCGTCTTGAATTTTCAGCTATTTCTTTTCCCTTCACGCGAAAAAGATGAAATTTTCAGGAACTGTTATTTGAACCATGCTGTAGATTTTTCACCCCTTCTTGTCATCCCTAACTTTGAAAGCTATTTTTTCACCCCCTGTATCATGAATCGCGATTTCGATTTTTAAAGTGGATACATCAATCTTACATCTTAAAAAATCCCAAAAATGAAAATTTTCCATCCAAAAACCTCGAAGTTATTCTTGTTTCAGCGGAGCTCTATTTTCGATTTTTTTTCGAATTTTCCCGCTCAGAGAGAATTTTCTAACCAAAACTGAAAAATGTTACATCAAAATAACTTGAAATTTTCTAAGGAATCTATTTCTGCAATAAAAAAATGGTGTTCTAATTTGAAAAACGGAAGTTGACGTCATTTCCGGAAAAACCGGAGGTGCTCATGCCATGGGCGCCTGCTGAGGGGGGGGCAGGGGGGGCCACGGCCCCCCCTGAGATTCTGATAGACACCGTTAGAGAAATTTTTCTTTCAGTAAAACTAATCGTAGATGATATTTTGCCCCCCCTGAGAAAAATTTCTGCGGGCGCCCATGGCTCATGCCTTGAAAATATTTTAGATTTCATCAGCATCGTGAAATACTTATAAGTGCTGAATTTCATGAAAATACGTTCAGTAGTTTTCCGTATAAATATGGGTGAGGTTCCTCGTGAAAGACCCTCTATTGATTCCATTGATCTTTATAACTGCAGTTGAATTTTCGAGAGCCTCGATGAATATAGCCTCAGAGTAGAGATTAAACAATAGTGGGGATAGTACACATCCTTGTCGCACGCCTCTTCTTATTGCTATCTCTACCGATGTGGACCCTTCGATCTTGACTGTTGCTGTTTGGTGCCAATAAAGTTCAGTAATGATCTTTAGATCTTGAGCATCGATCCCGGTTGATTTTAGGATGTTGATCATGTTATGATGTGACACACAATCAAGAGCTTTTTTATAATCAATGAAGCATGCGAATACATCGAAATTCATGTCCCTACATCTCTGAGTCAGCACATTCAAGGAGAAAAGAGCTTCTCGGGTACCCGTTCCATTCCTAAAGCCAAATTGCGAGCGATCAATTACGGACTCACACTTTTTATATTTACGTGTATGAATGATCCGCAAGAATATCTCCAAGGCGTGGGACATCAAACCGATCTTGCGGTATTCGTCACATTGTGATGCCTTGTTCTTCTTTGGCAAGGTAACAAAGGTGAAAGGACTGGAGCCAGTCTGTGGGTATTTTTCCGACTCTGTACATTCGGTTAAATACAGTAGTAATGAGATTTAGACCAACCCCGTCCTCGGCAGCTGCAAGTTTAAAGGTTTCCGCATGCACGTTGCCAGGACCAACTGCTCTTCTGTTCTTTTGTAGTTTAATTTTTGACCTCTTCTTTTGTAATTTCAGGAGCCCTTTCGTTGATTTCGTATATATCTTGGGGTGAGTCTGGTCTCATGTCATTAAAGAGATTTTCGGTATATTCTTTCCACTTTTTTAATTTCTCATCTACTCCTATAAGAATTTCATTGTTGGATCCTCTTAATATTTCACTATGAACTCCCTGCTGCCTGCCTGTAAGCTCTTTGATATTCTTGTGTAAGTTAAAGAGATCGGGCTTCTTCTGAAGTTTTTCTATTTCCGTGCATTTGTTCGCCAGCCATGATTCTTTGGCTTGTCTGCATTTCGCACGGATGAGCCTGTTAATTTCATCCTATTTATCTGTATATTTGTGTTTTTGTTCTCTTCGTTAATTCATAAGTGTGAGGATTTCATCAGTCATCCACCTCTGTTTTTTGATGTTATTTGTAAATCCAATATCGGTCTCCTGGGTCGTAGTTAACGCTTTCTTCAGAGTTTCCCATGAAGACTCAATGTCTTCATCTGTTTCGTTGTTTATAGATCTCTCAACTTCTTTCAACTTGTTCTCGAGTTTTTGACCGATTTGTGTTCTTTCTGCAAGATTCTCGAGTTTCCTTATATCAATACGTTTCTGTCGTGGGGACAGTTTAGATTTAACAAAGCGGCGTATTTTAATGTCCATCACAACTGGGTTGTGGTCGCTGTTGATGTCTGCTCCAGGCCAGGGTATGTTTTGACTGATTTGATAAACTTTTTATATTCGTGTCTTACGAGAATGTAATCTATTTGATTTCTTACAATATGTCCGTCTCGATCAGCAGGTGAACGCCAAGTATACAAACGTCTTTTGTGGAGCTTGAAAAAAGTGTTGGCAATGCTTAGTCGTTGTTCTGAGCAAAACTGTGCAAGTCGATCGCCTCTCTAATTCCATTCCCCCAGACCATACTCTCCGACATAATCTCCATCATCATTTCCTGATCCAATCTTTGCATTAAAATCTCCAAGAATTATTGTTATCTCACCATTTTTTGTTAATTTCAAGGCTTCTTAGAGTTCGGCGTAAAAGTCTTCAACCATGTCATCAGTTTTATCATTGGTTGGTGCATATGCCTGTATGATATTCAGAACATGGTGAGAGGTTTTTAGCTTTAGTAGCATGACTCGTTCTCCCAACGGGATGAAATCCACAACAGATTTCTCCAATCCGGACGTGATCATGATGGCCACCCCGTAACGGTGTTCAGGATCATTACTTCCAGAATAATATATGACACCATGTTTGGTTTTTTGTTTTACTGAGCCGGGCCATCGGACTTCGCTAATATTCTGATTTGAAGTCTATTCATCTCTGCATCGACGTTGGCAAGTTTTCCGGTCATGTATGAACTGCGCACACTCCACGTGGCAATTCGTGTTGTTTTGTTATATATTTGGTGTTTGATCATGTTTGACGGGGGGATTCTTAGCACCCTCTCCCCACCTAAGGGGTGCCCCGGACTGAGGGCCGTGGTTCTGTTTGTACTAGTCATTTGGATGATTTGGAAGTAGTATAGTGAAGTAGGAGTTCCGTTTCCTTTCTACACCGCAGTGCGAAAACCGGTAAGGCTGCTTCAGCTGCGCTTTTCGCGTCCAAGTTACACACCGTTTTGAGAAGTCTTTCTACGCCATGTTAGCGTCATCTTTTAACTGCATATTGAAAGAAACACCTATTAATTCACCCCAGTTTGATAGAGGGCTGTTCAAAATCGAGGTTGTTATGATTTTGTAATTAAAGAGTAGTGGACTGTATGAAAAGATAATTGAGTTGGAGATGGTATAAAAACATTTATTGAATATCGTTCACAATCATGAACTGAATATGCCACCTGCATGAAGCTAATACAGTAAAAGCAAACTAATATTAACATCTGTAGACTTAGAGAGACATTATTCAACTACACTCACGGGGAGAAAGGGTTTTTTTACTGAGGTTTTTCCCTAAGCTCCTGTATCATACACCAATTTGTATGGTAAAACTGCTAAAACTGTAACTCATACACATGCTATAATTATTGTTTGCTTTTCAAGATTGTAATGCTCTATATCAAAAGAATATATATATATATATATTCAACTAAAAACAAGAGATCGTCCAGAGCAGTTCAAATGAGACTTGATGTCAGACTTAGACGTTGTGGAGTTCAATAAATTCGATATTAACACAATGGTTACACAGTATAGAGAGCAATCAATTGAAAATTGATTGCGAGGGCTTTATTCCATCAGAAATCGCTAATGTTAGGTTAGGTTAGATTAGGTTACCACCGGGTGGACATAGTTCGTGGTGATACGTCGGAGAAACTATGACTCGCTTGGCCCCCAGCATCTCCGGATCCGGAGGAGACCCAAGGAGTACCGTTATTGTCTGACAGATACCGCAACCTCTGTTCGCAATCTCCGAGGGACCAGGGCCAACGGCTCACTATAAATAGGTCACAGAATTGCGATTCTATTCCGAGTCATTCGCTTGACAGGAGAAGACGTGCTACAGTGCTCCTAGTGCTATAAAAGAGAAAGCGGACGAGAAAGTCACAGTGCCGTAAAAGTGAAAGCGGAGGTGAAAGTGCCCACTAACAAAGCTACGGAATATTTGATTCCGTCGGTGAAGTTTGTGTAGGTTCTATATTTAATATCGGAATTTTAATTCGTTAAAATTTTCAAAGTTGGTGTTCATCCTAAGTGTCCAGAGAGTTTTTTTTTCTCGTTGGTACTGCAGAAAACATCAGGTGAGCTTATTTTTCGTATTTTTCCTTCTGATTTTTCTCATAGCGTAGAGAATTTTTGATGAGTCGTTTTGTTTTTATGCATGAGATACATTTTTCTTTTATGTCTTGAAAAAATTTTATTTCCAATTTCTTTGAGTAGCAGCAAAGTAATTATTAATTAGATTTTAAAATGTCTGACCATTCGGACTGCGATTCCGTAATGGAAGAAGACGCGCCAGAAATCGCTAATGTCGTGTCCGAACACGATATTTTGAGAGAGGAGAACGCAAGTTTGAAAGCGAGGGTGAATGAGCTAGATAGATGCGTATCTAGCTTAGTTGCTGAGATTAAAAATCTCAGAGAGAGGCTCGAGTTGCAGGAGGGAAATAAGGAAAGTCCTTACTCCAAAGCACTCAAAAAGAATATTATTTTGAAAAATGTCCAACAAGTTACCTTACCGGTTCAAAAACAGAAGATGGAGGTGGTCAAAACCCCTCAAAACGAAATTTCTCCACCCGCCAAAAGAGTGAGGAAGGATAGTTCCTCGTCCAATGGAGACTCAAACAAAAAAAGAGTCTTGGAAACCCCAGCCCAAGAGAAAACCACTCCAGTGGAGAGAAAAGAGAAAATCCCCCCAGTTACCCTGAGGGGTACGTCCGAATATACGTCAATTTCCAACGCGTTAATGCGAAACGGCATTAATTACAGCAGAGCGACTATTGTGAAGGACGGAATTAGGGTCGTCCCACAAACCCCACAAGATCATCGAAGGATGACTGAATTCCTCCACAAAATCAACAGAGAGTTTTACACTCTCCAACGAGAGGAGGAAAAGAAAATTTACGCGGTAGTGAGATACCTACCGCTGGATGCAGATATCCCGACGATCCTTGACGACCTCAAGGATCAAGGGATCGTCGATGCTGAGGTCATAAGGATGATCTCAAATATAACAAAAAAGCCGATGCCCTTATTGCTGGTTAAAACCCAGAATAAGGGTATCTTCGAGGTGAGAAGGCTCTACAACATGAACTGTGTTGTTGAACCTTAGAGAAGGACGACCGGGCCTGGACAATGTTATCGCTGTCAGCGATATGGACATGCCCAAAGTAAGTGCACTTTTCCATGGAGGTGCGTGAAATGCTCCGGTAATCACAGCTCCAAGGAGTGTACGCTTACCAGGGAGAACGAGGAGCGAAATGCCTCTTGTGTTCTCTGTGGAGAGCAAGGACATCCAGCCAGCTACAAGGGATGTAGCGAATGGAAATTGGTCACTAAAAAGGCCAAGAGATCGCCAAGATCAAACCAAACCAGCTCGAGGCCAACACAAAATACTCCGAAGCCAGCCCAAAACTCTTCGGAAGTGAAGAAACCCCAGGAAACTGCAACCAAAGCAGCCAAAGAGACGAAGAAACCAGAGAAAAAGACGAAAAAGGCAAAAACCGTCAAAAAAACCGAAACCAGAAAAGGAATTTCTGGAATCACTGAGGAACTGGATAAGTTCACGAAAAACCTTCTCAGCACGATGATGCAGAATCTGGAGAAAGAGATTGAGAAGAAAATGCAGAAAATTATTAAGAATATTTAATGGCTGATACGACGATAAAGAACAATCTCATAATCGTTTCTTGGAACGTCGAAGGATTGAGAGCCCGCAGATCAGAATTCGAAGAACTGATTGACGAGAAGAGACCGGATGTCATAGCTCTCCAAGAAACAAGACTTAACCCCAACGTTCGGATAGCATTTCCCAATTACGATATCTACAGAAATGATAGACCTAACAGCACAGGTGGCGTTGCTATACTGGCTAGAAGGAATATGGATCACCATTTCGACCAAATATTCAATGGTCAAGAAGTAGAAGCAATATCGATTATTGTGAATACCAATCGAGGACAAGTGAAGATTATTTTGACTTATAAATCACCGAATAAGGACATGCTGGAAGAGGATCTAAAAATGCTACTAGAAGGAAGACACCCGAAAATCATAATTGGTGATCTTAACTGCAAATCGCAGGAATGGAATAGTAGAGTGGAAAATACCAACGGGAGAAGACTGAAGATTCATGCTGAAAAACTTGATGCAGTTGTAATAGGACCTGATATATCAACCTACATACCAAGAGTAAATGGACTACCCGTATACTGGACATTGTCGTAATGAAAGACATCACTGAAGAAATCAGCATTGATACAATAGAAGACGGAACTTCAGACCACAATCCCATAGAACTCATAGTGGGACATGGCCCAAGAAACGAAGAAGAGACACAAACCAAGGATCGCACAGACTGGGAGAAATATAAGAATTTACTTCAGGAGAAAATCACGGAAATTCCCCAAATAAACACCCGGGATGAATTAGATGAAGCAGTTGAAAAATTGGAAAATCAAATAAAGGAAGCCTATGAAGAAAGCACCAAGAGAATAAGGAAACCAATTCCGAAACATTCACATGGAGATACGCCAAGGGATATAAAGGAACTTATAAAAAAGAACAGAAGACTCAGGAAAATCTACAGAACAACAAAAAGAGAAGAAGACAAGAAGAAACTGAATAAGCATAGTCAGATATTGAAAAATGCTTCAACAGAACTGCGTAATAACAGATGGCACCAGAGATTAAGGGAACTGAATACAATAGATCACTCGGCTTGGAAAATGCAAAAACGCTTACGACGAGAACAGACAGTTATACCTCCACTGCATGGAGCAAACGGAATGGTATATACGAGACTTGAAAAAGCCGAAGCACTTGCCGACTCAATTGAGAGAGAAGCCAGAATAAATTACAGAAATGATGATGACAATGAAGATCTAGAAGAAGAAGTGGAGGCAAACGAAGAACTGATGATGGAACCACCGGAAACCGAAATCATTCCAAAACCGGCTTCACCAACAGAAATCAAAGAGATCATAATGAAATTGAAAAACAGGAAAGCGCCGGGAGAAGATAGAATAACGAATTATATGTTGAAGAAATTGACTAGAAAAGGAATAGCAGCCTTGACGAATATAACAAACGGAGTGATGAGGACCGAATACTACCCAAAGAGATGGAAAACTGCAGAAATGATAGTTTTCAACAAGCCTGGAAAGGAACGGAAATTTCCTCAAAATTATAGACCAATCAGCCTACTATCAGCACTAGGAAAAATCGTCGAGAGGGTTATCGCTAAAAGGCTGAATGAGGAAACAGAAATGTTGAAGATAATTCCACCCGAACAATTTGGATTTCGACGAGAACATTCGACTGAACTCCAATTACTACGGCTCATAGAATACGTCACCGAAGGAATGCAGACCAAACAGGCCACAGGATTAGTTCTGATGGATATCGAGAGAGCTTTTGATACAGTATGGCACGAAGGCCTAATCTACAAGATGAAAAAAGCAGGATATTCGACCAAGCTATGCAAGATTATGAGGAACTATCTGAGGAATAGAAACTTTCATGTGAAAATAGATGGAGCAACCTCTCAAACCAGACAATTGGAAGCGGGAGTGCCTCAAGGATCGGTACTTGGACCTCTGCTTTACGTAATATACGTCTATGATATCCCGAAGAATGCTAGAAATATGCTCACCTTGTACGCAGATGACACAGGAATAGCGTTCAGACATCGACGCCCAGAGATCATACACCGGAGACTGCAGGAAGCCATAGATGAATTACTCAAATGGTGCATCAAATGAAAAATACCAATCAATGGAAGAAAGACTCAAGCAATATTACTGCAAAAGAGAAGATTGAGGATGGAAGAAAACCTGGAAGTTGATGGAGAAGAGGTTGAATGGAAAAATGAAGCAACATACCTAGGAGTGACGCTTGACAGAGGACTTACATGGAAAAACCACATCAAATGTGCAGTTGATAAAACAAAATCCGCAATGAGTAAACTTTATCCACTCATAGGCAGAAGAAGTCATATGAATAAGAACATCAAGTTGACGATGATTAAAACAATTGCGCGACCACAACTCACATATGGATCGGCGGCATGGGGCTTCGCAGCCAAGACCCACATCAAGAAAATACAGGCCACTGAGAATAAACTCCTTAGAATGGCGATGGACGTACCCTGGTTTGTTAGGAACAAACAAATCTATAAGGACTTGGAATGGGAACCAGTTACAGAATTTATGAAGAGAAAGACGGAAAGGATATTCGACAAAGCCAAACAACATCCAAATGAGGAACTACACACCTTTGCTACACCAAAAAAAAAAAAAAAAAGATTCTATAGGTGAGTCGGGTCAAGACCTTCCGAGGATCTACCCCGGACAGCTCGAGTTCCGTAATCAGAGTCAGGGGGATACTACGGAACGTTTCAAGCCAGTCATTTGACTGTGAGATCCGTGAGACGGGGTCCTAACTCCTCCTCTCCTCCCAGACGTCCAAGAGGGGTAAGGAGGGAGTGGCATTCCACGCAGGGAAGATACCGTAAATACCAATCGCCTTGGTGGAAACGGTTCTTGCCCTAGTGCGCAACAACTTAGTCGTACAGGTCAGTGTCCCTGAGACCTCGACTTTGTTGTTGAGGAGGGGGTTTTGGTGGGTGAGAGCCCCACACGAATCCGCAGTATGCAGTATTGCACAGCCCGCTGCGGAGAAGCCGGTATCGGTTTCCCCCTACCTCGTGGGCGAAAAAAAAAAAGGTTAGGTTAGGTTAGGTTAGCGAAGGTTAGAATACTGTATTTTAAGGAGAAGACGCGAGAGCATAGAGAAATAGGCCAGAGGTGAAACTGCAATGTCTAAGTCTGATCATCAACGAAAAATGATGATGAGCAGAACAAGAGTCGCACAAGATAAATGAGAAGCACAAAATTAATGAATTTGAGAAGCACTAGAATATTGAAAATAATATGAAAGAGGCAATAAATTCTAATTGAATGAGAAGCTCAATAATAATTAAGTAAATGAAAAGAACAATCATAATTAATCTGAGAAGAACATACATGTATTATAATTCATATACATTGAGTTGGTCTTGAAGAGTGCAAAAATTTATCATTGAATTCAACATTTACAGAGACGAACTGCTTTCAAGCAAGCACGATTAGAACGTTCATCAGAAAAACAGAAGAAACGATTGATAAATTAAGAGAAGGACAAGAGAGTACTGAGTTATAAAAAATCACTAATCGTTGATGTTTGAGATGTGCTGAAGGCTGAGAAAACTAACATGTATGTTGAGGTCGATGAATGAATATGGAAAAGATTCAATGAGAGTACAAATTATAAAGAGTGGATCATACCAAATGAGTGTACACGAGTACTCGAGCAGACTTTCCAGGGTGGAGCCTAGGTCGAGAGTGTATCGTGCAATATCAGTGATCGTTTAACCATAGTTGAGGTGTTCACATCATGTTCTGAGGAAAACTACTAAATCTAGGGTCCACCCTGGAGAATATGAGGATGCATTCATCTGAAACTCAACAACAGTAATTAGTTATATGTACATAGATGTGATCATAAGAGTTGTCTTGAAAAAAAGTAAACTGATTCTAATAAAAAGGAATACCATGAGCAGACAATAAATCAGTATTCATTAATATTGAGAAGGACTTGAGAAGTTTCAATCCTGGTGCTATAAACTCATTTTCATGTGAGAAGATCTAGAGAATTCTGAAAATCTATATAAATTATGAAATATAATAGAATATATATTTCTGAGAAGGCAATTGATCGATTTGTCTTGAGTGGACGTGTCAGTTGAGCGGTGCTAGTAAGGATTATGAATCTGGTTCAAGATTCTGAAATATCTTGCTCATGGACTCATTCCATCAGAATGAAATTATCATGAAAATGGTGAAATTAATAACTTTGAGAAGTCTGAGTGTACTTTACTTTATGAGAAAAACAATTTACCACCAGGATTGAGCGAGAAGACTTGAAAATGAAATTACACTGGAAGAGGTGAACTAAAGCGAGGTGCTACAACTCGAAATGATTACAGCGAGAAGTGAATTCTACGGTGTTAACAGAGAGAATCTTCAAGAAAATGTGTGATGTATAGTTTTTCGCTTCTGAAAAATACTGGGGCCGCTGCGTCGTTCAACCAGCGCAACGCACAATCCGGGTACCATACGTGGCCACCGGAGCTGGTCAGGAGCGTCGAGTAGAGAGAGGTCGGAGGGGACTTCGCTCATTTTTTAACATTCCGCCGGCCATAACTAACAGCGTTAGTTATCGAGATGACTAGAGAAGTTGAAATTCTTCCTTGGTTGCTTCGTCTGAAGAGTTGACTAGTAAAATTGCTTTCTTCGAGATTGGTCGGGTTAGAGTGGACGTGGAGGTCTTGAGGGTAACGACTCGAACAAGGTCGTCTAACCCTGGGTGCATTGCCATTACTCGCCCTAATGGCCACTTACATGGAGGTAATCGCTCGTCAGTGATGATAAAGTGACAATATGGTCTGACACGTTGTTCTGTTAATTGTCCATGAGTTGTTGAGCTCTTATATCTCATTTCCTTGCACATATAACACAGTTCAGGATGTAGGATTTCACTGGGGCTCTTCTTCCAATGATCCAATATTGTTGTCGGATGGTGGACAGTGCGAGTTTTGTACCTCCTTGCAGTGTTCGTTTGTGAGCTGAATCCATAATTAGAGAAGTCAATTGAGAAGCTCGAGGAATTATTGCAGAATGCTTGCTATCTAGGTCTAAGAGAGCGTTGATGATTCGTCCGCCTACACCAATAACACCTTCATGATCGATGAACGCAGTGAGTCTACTGAACACATGTTAGTATGACTGAGCAGTACCATTTTGAAGAGCCTTGAGTTCTTGAGGAAAATACACTTTTTGAGTTGCCTTGATCCAATAGATCCTTGATTTTTCAGTTGAGGTGAGCGGGGATGACAAGTTCAGACTTGAGGATTGTCTGTGTCGGGCGAGGACTCTTAAACAAAGAGAAGTGATTCTTAACAGTTTATTGAGATGAGAATACCTGTATATAAGATCCCACGAGTAGTCTTGAGTTTCGGCCGTGAGGAGGTTCTTGGTGGGTCTTGCTTCAGATTCGGGGTCAATTGTCGTTGCCGGCTGACGATTGGGCCAGGAATCTGGTGACTTGGAAATCCATGGTGGTCCCGTCCACCATAGAGTGCTGTTCAGTATTTGAGATGACGAGAGACAACGGGAAGCACAGTCCGCTGGATTTTCCTTGCCGGAAACGTATATCCATTGCGTTGGAGTTAGGTCTTGGATGAGCTCTACCCTGTTTCGAACAAAGTCCTTCCAGCGTGATGGGTGAGATGTGATCCACGAGAGGGAGACTGTTGATTCCGTCCACAAAGTCGTTGAGTGTATCTGTGTATCTAAAACACGATGAGCATAATTAGTTAACCTGGCCAGGATGAGAGATGCTGAGAGTTCAAGTGGCGGGATTGTGAGGTGTTTCAAAGGCGTTACTTTGGTTTTCGAGCAGAGCAATGTGACTTTGGATCCTATGAACGGTGAGCGGACGACGAGATAGAGGACTGCTGCCATGGTAAGTTGAGAAGCATCCGAGAATCCGAGAAGTTCTATGGTAGCATTTTCTCGAGAGTGAGAAACCCCACACTTGTTCCCCTCAGGAGAGGTTTGTTCGTCTGATTTGCAGATTTTCCCCCTGCTACACCACAAAAAAAAGCAACCGTCGTAAAATACGGAATCAGGATCGTAGCCTCGACTGTGGACGACTACAGGAACATTACGAAATATTGAGGATAAATTCAGATGCATACCACCCGAACGATATGAATATCGACAAGTGTTACGATCTGAATTGAGCTAGCCAATTTGCCATCGTCAAGGCCCCAAATGGAGTACGCTCCACCGAAGAAAAGCAGATGCTGACCATGGTTTCGGCCTCATTTGGCCTCATCAGAGCAACATAGCATTTTTCCACGGTGGGGAACGTTCGACATTCGTCGATATTCATATCGTCGGGTGGTATGCATCTGAATTTATCCTTATTATTTTATTCATTGCCGTTTAGGCGTTATCATTCTTCATTATTGTACCGCTGGCATCATTTTCTGCCGTGATCTGAGCGCGTCCCAGACTTCTCAATTCATCATGCGTCTGACGTACGCAAAGCGAATCGGCGTACTGAATTAGGAAAAATATGGGACATATGCTATTGTCTTCGTCTTGGTTTCTATCTGGAGGGGATTGAATCGGACACCGTTTCATGTTGGGTGGCGCTCTAGGTAAATATTACCCAGTAGAACACGCCAACATTGAATAAAGTTCCATCAATTCCAAACGTTCTCCACCGTGGAAAAATGCTATGTTGCTCTGATGAGGCCAAATGGGGCCGAAACCATGGTCAGCATCTGCTTTTCTTCGGTGGAGCGTACTCCATTTGGGGCCTTGACGATGGCAAATTGGCTAGCTCAATTCAGATCGTAACACTTGTCGATATTCAGAGCAGACTTTCTAGGATGGAGCCTAGGTCGAGAGTGTATCGTGCAATATCAATGATCGTTTAACCATAGTTGAGGTGTTAGTTTCGAGTGAGACCTCGACCAGTTCAGACGCTTTTCAGAGTGCTATAAAAGTGAAAGTGGAAGAGAAAGTCGAAGTGAAAGTGTACACTAGCGAAGCTACGGAATTTTTGATTCCGTCTATGAAACTTCCAAAGTTCTTTGTAAGTTCTATAAGTGTATGTGTTATAGAGCGGAAATTCGTTCAAATTCAGTGTATTCAGTGTCTTGAGTCCAGATCATTGATCGATGGTTCCACGGATATCACTAGTGAGTCGATTTATTTTTCTGATAGTATAGAAAATATTTAACTTAGCCACAAACCTTAATAGTAACATAGTAGTGAGGATTTCCAATATTTCATTATTATTCAGAAATACCTCATATAGTTCAATACGCACAAAAAGCAACGTCGGAGGTCTCAGACAATGAGAGCTCCTACATGGAAGCTACGGACACCGAAAAATTCAGCGATGGAGAAGCAGAGGAGCTTGTAAAGCTCAAAGAAGAGAATGGGCAGTTGAAGACTCAATAAATAAACTAACTGAAACCGTGGCTCAGTTGGTCGGGGAAATACGCTTCTTGAGAGAGGAAATCAATAAAAACAAAGCCCTTCAATCCCCTAGTTTTGCTGAAATTACAAATCAAATTGCGGCACAGAAATCCCCCACATTTGCAGAAATTGCAAAGCCGGTAGCGGTCCCCAAAAATACCTCCAAACAGGTTGTAGCTCCAGAACCAGGAATGAAGAAAAATTTTGCAACTCAAGTTGCCAAAACCCAGAACGCGCCGCCCACAAAACGCGCGCGTGAAGAAAGTTCATCTTCAGACCAAGAGACCGCAAAAAAAGCTACGGAGTTGCCTAAAAAAGATAAAATTCCACCCATCCCGAGGATGGTTACAGCCGATTGGGTAGAGATCTCAAAAACTCTCTACATGAAGAAATTCAGCTAAAACAGAGCAACCGTCGTATACTAACCGTCGTATACTAATACTGATTAGGCAGATGCATTGGCGGACTCGATCGAGGGAGAATCGAGAATGAATTACAGGATAGACGACGATAATGAAGATTTGGAAGAACTGGTTGAAGAAAATGACGAAGAGATAGATGAATTACCAGCGGCTGCTGAAATAGACAAGCCAACATCGCCAAATGAAATCAGGGATATAATTAGAAGTTTGAAGAAGAGGAAAGCTCCCGTAAGCGATAAAATAACGAATGTTAGGTTAAAGAAATTACCTAGAAAAGGTATAGCCGCTCTAACAAATATCGCGAATGGAATCATGAGGACAGAACACTACCCAGAAAAATGGAAAACAGCGGAAGTCATAGTATTCAATAAACCATTCAAAGAGAAGAAGTTCCCACAAAACTACAGACCGATAAGTCTACTGTCGGCGTTAGGAAAAGTAGTAGAAAGGATTATCGCCACGAGGCTAAATGAGGAAACCGAAAATCTGAAACTGATACCACCAGAACAGTTTGGATTCAGCAGAGAGCATTCAACAGAGCAACAATTATTAAGGCTCACAGAGCACATTACAGAGGAATTCCAAAATGAACAAGCCACAGGCCTTGTTTTACTAGACGTCGCAAGAGCTTTCGACATAGTATGGCATGAAGGATTAATATATAAGATGAGAAGTGCTGGATATTCGATCAAAATATGCAAGTTGATCTGGAATTATCTCAAAAATAGAAGATTTTACGTGAAAGTGGAAGGAGAATGCTCCACAACAAGAGATTTAGAGGCTGGAGTAACCCAAGGGTCAGTGCTTGGGCCACTTCTATATAACATATACATTCACGATATTTCGAAGAATCCAACAACCATGCTTACGTTATATGCTGACGACACAGACATAGCAACTCGACACCGAAACCCAGAAATAATAGAACGAGTTCTACAAGAAACGATTGACGAAACAAATGACTGGTGCTTTAAGTGGATAATCAAGCTCAATGGACAAAAGAGCCAAGCAATATTATTACAGAAAAGAAGACTGCGACCCACAACGAATCTAGAAGTTGACGGCGATGAAATCGACTGGAAAAATGAAGCTTAATATTTAGGAATAACGCTTGACAAAGGACTTACTTGAAAAAGTCATATCAAACAAGCAATCGACAAAACGAAAGCAGCGAAGAATAGACTCTACCCTCTTGTAACGGGTATATTAAGAATGAGAAGAGAAAAAAATATTGCCCGTTGACAAAAGTGTGACCAGCTAGCTCACAAGGGGGTAGGTTCTTCACCCTCCATTTAAATATAATCTGAAATGAAATGAAGGGGCGCCAGGTAATTTAAATGCCTGATCACCTAAAAATTTATGAAATTACCAAACGATAGTGGGCTTCTTTCTTTTATTTTGAAGATGTGAACCAAGAAGGGAATTGAATTGAAATAGAAAAATTGACTAACCCTATATTACTAAATTTAATATTTACAACCTATCTGCTAAATTTATTTATCACTTACTCCTATGTTAAACTTCCTAACCTCTAACTCATCTCTAAGGCCAAATCTTAAATTGAAACGTTTTTGTAGCAATTAGATTCTGCACAATTTACAAAGTGTATATACAAAATTATCCCACTTGGGGTACTTATCCACTCCAATTAGTTGGGAGTATTTATCCATCCACTGTGAGCCAATAATATCCAACCGGCGTTTTACAATGATGCAGTGATAAGCATACAAAAAATAAACCCTATAACAATAGAAATTCTTGTCGACTCCCCTTTCTAAAGAACATTAACTTACCCTTGATCTTAGCGGGGTTTGATATATTTGGATGACTGAAAAAATCTCTTTTAAAGAGTTTTAATCAAGTTATACAACGAAAAACAGCTTGATTAATTATGAGAGTAGAAATTTAAAATCCCTTGACGGTTCGCTACAATACTTCTCTCTCAGTCACCAAATTCAGATTGATTCCGGTTTAAGAAACGTATGGAAAGGAGAATCAACAAAAAATTCAACGCATACGGCGCAATATTGAATGCGCTCGAACTGTGACGTTAAAATCCCTAAATTTACCGCGAGAATTAAAACGTTATACTCTGATAGGAAGAAGAAGCCACATGTCGAAACAGACAAAATTGAAGATATTCAAAGCCGTTGCTAGGCCTCAACTGACTTATGGATCAGTTGCCTGGGGCTTCGCGGCAAAGAGCCACATCAAAAGAATTCAGGACACTGAAAACAAGCTGCTACGATGCGCAATAGATGCACCTTGGTTTGTCAGGAATAGACAGATTTATAGGGACCTAAAATGAGAAACCATAACGGAATTCATGAACAGAAAAGCTGAGAAATTATTCGAAACAGCGAAAAACCATCCGAATCAAGAACTCAGGAGACTAGTGGACTACGACTCAGAGGAAGACAAGAGGAGAATGCGATTTTACCGAAGGAGACCAAGAGATCAATTAAAAAGAGATCAAAATAACAACAGAAACTTATTGAAAAATTCAATAAAATGTTAACCCAATAGAGGATAAACCCATAAATCCCAGCACTATAGTGTGCGAGAAAAAAACCGACTAAGAGATGAACGGTTTATAGGCAAATGGCCGGAACCGAAATTCAAGAAGCAGTTAAGGGTTTTTAGTGGGTCTCGAGCTCAGGAGAGTGAGAAACCCCACACTTGTTCCCTCTCAGGAGAGGTTTGTTCGTCTGATTTGCAGATTTTCCCCCTGCTACACCACAAAAAAAAGCAACCGTCGTAAAATACGGAATCAGGATCGTAGCCTCGACTGTGGACGACTACAGGAACATTACGAAATATTGAGGATAAATTCAGATGCATACCACCCGAACGATATGAATATCGACAAGTGTTACGATCTGAATTGAGCTAGCCAATTTGCCATCGTCAAGGCCCCAAATGGAGTACGCTCCACCGAAGAAAAGCAGATGCTGACCATGGTTTCGGCCTCATTTGGCCTCATCAGAGCAACATAGCATTTTTCCACGGTGGGGAACGTTCGACATTCGTCGATATTCATATCGTCGGGTGGTATGCATCTGAATTTATCCTTATTATTTTATTCATTGCCGTTTAGGCGTTATCATTCTTCATTATTGTACCGCTGGCATCATTTTCTGCCGTGATCTGAGCGCGTCCCAGACTTCTCAATTCATCATGCGTCTGACGTTCGCAAAGCGAATCGGCGTACTGAATTAGGAAAAATATGGGACATATGCTATTGTCTTCGTCTTGGTTTCTATCTGGAGGGGATTGAATCGGACACCGTTTCATGTTGGGTGGCGCTCTAGGTAAATATTACCCAGTAGAACACGCCAACATTGAATAAAGTTCCATCAATTCCAAACGTTCTCCACCGTGGAAAAATGCTATGTTGCTCTGATGAGGCCAAATGAGGCCGAAACCATGGTCAGCATCTGCTTTTCTTCGGTGGAGCGTACTCCATTTGGGGCCTTGACGATGGCAAATTGGCTAGCTCAATTCAGATCGTAACACTTGTCGATATTCATATAGTCGGGTGGTATGCATCTGAATTTATCCTTATTATTTTATTCATTGCCGTGTTGGCGTTATTATTCTTCATTATTACGAAATATTTCGACCAGATTGGTAAGGAGTACTTCACCTACCAGATGGGGGAAGAGCATTTCCCAATAGATGCTTACCTAGATATAATCAAAAATGATCTAAAGGTCCAAGGAATCCATGACGCCGAGGTGTCCAGAATAACATCCAATAAAACCAAAAAGCTTATACCCTTATACCTGGTCAAAACTCAGAGAAAGGAGATTTTCGAAATAAGACGCCCCTACAATCTCTGCATTGTAGTGTAATCAAAAAGAAGGGCTCAGCAGAGCACGATTCCTCAAAAAGTCCAGGAGAAAAAGAAGAAAGAAGTCCACCCTCTCCAAAGTAGATGTACAGTTTCAAGTAATAAAGACTATTTCAATTTTATAAGCAGAACGTTTATTATTCGTAGCTCTACAATTTTTGTACTCCTCTAGACAAATCTTGTCATCAATCTTTTTTTTTATTATATCTATAGCAACTGAACTCTTGATACTTTGATCTCGCATTAGAAAACGGAACATTCTCCCACCTTGTTATTTTATAAACTTTCATGAAATAGCAACATTCGTTTGAACAATTAAAAACTGCAAATGACAAAGTTAACCCGAACATTTTTTGACTCTTTGACAAGCTTTTCGAGTTCTGAATATTCGACTCAAAATGTTATCTACTTTTTCTGATACCTGAGTTTCATGATCTTTATCTTTGGTATTGGATATTTCTGTTTCTTTCTCATACGAGTCTAATTCTAATGGAAAAATTCTTTGAACTGACCTAAGAATTTCTCCTGCACCTGTACGTAAATGTACCAATCTTGCCGAACCATCTCTATCAGGAAATAATTCCGTAACACAAGCTAATGGCCAATCTCCTCTTTTGGAATTATCATTGCCAACCAATACAACCTCTCCAACTTTCAACTGTCTCACGGTTTCTGTTTTGAAACGATGTTTCAATTGACCAAGATACTCGATTCGAAATCTTTTCCTCAGTTGTTCACCTAACTTTTGCCTGTATTTTGCACGTCTGGTCAATTTGCTACACTCGACAACATCGCAATCGTTAACACCAATTTCCTTTATATCTTGAATGAACATAGCTGGAGCCTAAAGACATAAATCGTCAACAGAATCAGACAAAAAAGTTATAGGTCTACTATTAATTACTGCTTCACAATCACACAATACTGTAAACATTTCTCCGAAGTTCAAAGAAGCCTTTCCTAGAGTTCTACGTAATAAATTTTTCGATATACGAATCAACCTTTCCCAAAATCCACCCCACCAAGGAGCAGCTGGAGGATTGAACTTCCATATGATCCTCTTCAAAGATCAAAATATTGTCACAATGGACCAATCCAAACTCTTGAACATATTAGTCCCATTGTCAGAATAAATAATTTTTGGACGACCCCTTCTAGCAATAAAACGACGAAGAGATTGTATGAATATTTCGGTCGAAAGAGATGTTAACAATTCCAGGTGAATTGCTCGATATACGGCACAGGTGAAAACAGCAATCCAAGCTTTCCGGCCGTCTCTCAAATGGACAGGTCCAGTTAGATCAATTCCGATCACCAATCTTTTACTCATAAACCTTTTACATATCATACATTTGGAAATAACCGATCTCACCGTTTTAGGTCCACCAATAATCTCTCAGCCGACCCAACAATCCTTGAACACCTACGTGGCAAGCTCTTTCATGTTCTTCACGTATCAATCTCACTACTAAGGGATGCTTGGGAAGAACAATTGGATAGTCAAAACTATCTTCAAGATTTACCGACTTCTTCTTATTCTCAAAACACCCGATTCTTCCTTGAAAGGAAACAAACTCTTAATAGAATCATTCAACCTACTAAATGAATCGTGCTGAATCAATCTAAAAATACCTTATTCTGCATCCTTTTTCTCTTCAACTAACAAAGATCCACAATGTTTATCGTTAGGGTACTAACAATTATGAAGGAATCGTCTAATCCACCCCAACATGTAGACTGTTTTGTGGAATACTGAAAAATATTTATTATACCACTCATCAGTATTGCTATTAACAACGCAAGAAATGGTAAACTTTTTCTTCTCTCGTGCTACTAAATCCTCGTCATAGTAGAAACTATCTGTTGGCCAATAACTTGCTGAATATCTCAACCATTCAGGTCCCTCCCACCATGCAGAATCTAACAATTTTTTAGCTGTGCATCCTCTGGAAGGTAGGTCAGCAGGATTCATAGACCCTGGAACAAATCTCCATTGTTCCTTTGAAGAAACTTTCAGAATTTCATCGACTCTGTTTCGAACGAATATAGCCCACTGTTGGTCCAACCCAATACTGTAGAAGAATCTGTCCAAAAATAATATTCAGCATCATGGAAAACATTCGATTCATATAAATTTCTAACTAGACGCGATCCAATCGTAGCCGCAATGAGTTCTAAACGCGGTATAGATATCTTTTTCAAAGGAGCAACTTTGGACTTAGCTTGAAGCAACTGAACAAAAACGCCCGATTCCGTCTGAATTCGCAAAAAGGAAACTGCAGCATAAGAAGATTGAGATGCATCACAAAATGTATGAATTTCTAGTTTCAACCATCTGCTATTCTTGTAAGCTGAAAAGTATCGAGGGATTCTTATTGAAGACAAATATGATATTCCTTCGAACCACTTCAGAAATTCACTCTTGATTGATCCATCCAACTCATCATCCCAACCAATTTTCTTTTTCCATGTGAGCTGTAACAACAATTTGGGGTAAACAGTTACGGAACAAGTAAAACCAATGGGGTCAAATACTCTATGTGCTATCGATAAAATAGTTCTTTTAGGTCCGGTTTCACAATCATTGATAACCAGTGGTGGTTTGTTAACCACTACCTGTGAGTTAACCCAAGGTTTTAAAAGCTGCTCGTTTCACAAAAAAAAATGAGTGATGGTTATTTGACCATCGGTTAAAATTTTTTTCTGAGGGTCGGTAATGTTTTTCGTGTACAATAGATCTACTTTTGGCTTATTTATTACTGACATTTCGTATTTCTGTGAAACAATAACTTTAGAATATAGAAATTGTTATGAATATTACAGAAAACGAATCAAACGTATGAGTACCGAACGAATGTTTGATGTTCTGAGCCGATTTGAGTTTCATAATTGCCTACAGGTTATTTTTCATCTGGATTTTGATTTAAGTGAAGCTGAAGCGTTCGTTTTTTCTTGTGCGAAATAAGGAGAAACTGTGCAACTGTGCTGGACCAATAGAAATTATTACTTTATTGAAAAATTCAAACAAAATCGAGTTTTGCATTTATAACTTTAAGTTCCTTAAATAATTTATATCTATCTATGAGGTATCTTCCTCTTCTTCAAAAGCCTATTTTTATTGATTATTTGAGTTTGAATTGAAATGCTTTGACCTATTTCAAAAATTCAAATTTCATCACTGTAATTCAACATATTTGCATAATAACTATAAATAAGATTCAGTCTAGTTCTTCTAGTTCTTCCTAACCAGTAATCTCGAAGAAATGCCGAATTGTCTCTGACAGAACTCAAAATATGTTATCTATGCAGAACAGCCTACGCGACAAAAATTCTATGTCCAGGTAACTCTTAGTTAACTCATGAAATTTTCGGGGTTAATGGCCGGTTTCATAATAAACCACTAAAGTGCTCTTTAGTTGAAGTACTCTTTAAGCTAAAGTCTACTTTAAAAAACTAGTCAATTTCATAATGAAACTTAAAGCTGTCTTTAGGCAAAATGTTGTATGTTGGTATTACTGAATGTGATTCATTTGACCTAAAATTGAGAGTAGCGCCTAAGATGTCTAAAACACTGGTGTGTGCACTTGTCACTTTTTGCAAGCATCAACATTTCAGAAAATCGGGGATATGGGATCAGTTTCGTGGCGGCGCCACCATGTCAATTGCTTCGTTTTATCCTTGTTCTATCAAAGGAAGTCCAAGATACTCTCTCGTTTTATTTTGTTTTGCGTTGATATCGAATATCGATCAACGAGTGCAAAATATGAACTGGCCCATTTTGTCAGCTGTTAAGGAATATTTGTGATTTACAGTTCAATTTTCGTTGTAAAAACAAATTTGTCAACATTTCAACACTACCGAATAAGGGTTCAAAGGAGTATTTACTAAACAGCGCTACCTACAGTGGGAAAAACGAAACTGGTCCGATATCCCCACGAAATTAAAAACAATATCGAATCAGTAAATACACCAGAGTTTTAGACATCTTAGTAGCGCCATATTTAACCTCTATTTTCCTTCCGACATTGTTTGTGTTTACGTTATAAGTGTCTCAGTTATAACTATTCTCCTATTTTGAAAAATTGAAGATGATGGAAATAAATCAAAATGGTAAAAGAGTTCGCTCTTCAAATTTTTCTAAAGAAGAGGAACTCTTGCTGGCAAATGAAGTGCTCAAGTACAAAAATATAATCGAATGCAAGACAATAAATAAAACTTCGAACGTTGAAAAAGTAAGAATTAAATATCCTATATAAAATCGAATTTGAGCAATAATTTTTCTTTCAGGAAGAAGCATGGAAGAAAGTCGAAGATGGCTTCAATGCTAAAAATTTCCACTACAGAAGTTTACAGCAGTTGAAGGCCAAATTCGACAATTTGAAAACAGGTGGCTCAGCAAAAGAGCTATTTATATGGGACTGGTGGAGGCCCTTCTGTTAAAGTTGTAGACCCTATAACGGAAATTATATTAGATATAATTAATTTCAAAACTGTTGTGGGCTTTCCAGCCCTAACAGACAGTGACGCAGCAATATGCGATCCAATATGGGTAAAGCATCCCTTAATAATGACATTACTTATTTGTAATGCCATTACTTGCTTTGTTCGCAGAATTTCAGATCATCATAACTTTCAAAATCTTACACAAATGTTTTTATTTTCATTACTTGTATAGGTACATATGTTATGGACAGGATTAAATTTGACCACAAATTCTTCATCAATGAGTCCAACTCAATCATTTGAGGCCATTTTTGATCAATATGGAAGAATCCGTTGGGCATTAGAGTGGCACTCAGTTCAAAATTTTAATTTCTATATAATTTACATTTCAGATACCAATTTCAGATAAGGAGGAGAATCAATTGCTGGATTCAAAAGACATAGTAATTTGTACATAACTTCAATAATTCCTGCTTTATATATTCACATGTTATTTCAGAACCATACAGAGGAAATCAAAATTCTAAGCGATGTATGCATTAAGCATGCTTCCTCACATGTAAGGATAACATGGGCCTGAAAATATATATCACCACGTCTATGAGGGATAATGAGTTGTAAGTATGTAATATTGAAGTAACAAATATGCATGATATTTTCAGGATGAACAAATAACAGAAAACACAAGTAATGCCACCTATAAATCCCCTTCTCCCGATATAGTGGTAAGCTGAATATTCTTGATTTTATGCATACCTAACAAATTTTTTTCTACAAGTTGAATGAGCCAGAAGGAAGAAACTGGACTTCATATACACCGAAAAATTTGAGAGCGAAAACCTGATCAAAATTAAAGAAAGGTAAGATTAACCCTAACAGGAATGAGGAGAGTGCTCGGGAAAAATATTACAATAAAAAGTTGGAACTTCTCATCGAGGCAGAGGAAAGGGCAAAAGAAGAACATCGGCGCAAGTTAATTGCATTAGATTTGGATATTGAAATAAAAAAAAAAAGAATTAAATAAAGCTAATCTTTGAACAGTTTATTTTTATTCAACATTTATTATTTATTTTAATATTATAATCTAGCAAAATGCTGTCAAATGAGTAAATTTCTCACATATTCCCCATTAACTGCATTTGCAAAAAGCTGTGGATTATCTTCCAACTCCTCTTCTTCAAAATTTTCAATAGTAAATATGTCATTCATATCGATGGCTATATTTTGCAGCACTGCAGTTGCAACTATAATCAGTCGTATTCTGTCTAATTGCAGCCTCGTCCCAAATTTCAGAACTGGAAACCTACGTTTCCATACTCCATACTGTCTTTCCACAGTATTCCTGGTTCTAATGATCGATTCATCGTATAAATTTTCAGCAGGTGTTCTTGGTTGCTGCAGTTTTGTCATGAGGTATTTTTTCAATGCATATCCACTGTCACCAATTAAAATGTAAGAACCAAATGCATTGTTTTCAAAATTATATTTCAGCAATGAATTGTTGAAAATAGTTTGATCATGTACTGATCCAGGCCACCTACACACAATATTTCTAATTTTTAATTTGGCATCACTTACGGTTTGCACATTCAATGCAAAAAACGATTTTCTGCATCGAAAAATTTCTGCATCATTACCACCTGGTGAATCTCTTCTGATGAGTGTGCAGTCGATAGCTCCAATCACTCGGGGGAAAGAAGCAATCTTATAAAAGTTTTCGGCTATTTCTTCCATTTCGGCTTCTGTTTCAGGCATTTTTATATATTTTTGGCTCCTGGAGGCTATTGCTCTAGATACCCTTTCAACAATTCTACTGGCAGATGCTTCTGAAACACCCATAAAGTCTGCTACGGTAATTAACATATTACCAGTAGCATAAAATCGAAGCGTTAGCAGAAGTTGTTGTATTGGTGTAATACAGCCGCCCCTGGAAGAAATTTTCCTAACTAGTGGGTAAAGTGATATTTTAGGCATACTTTTGGAAAATTATTTCTTCCAAAGCCTTTTTTTTTTCATTCATTCCAGTTTCTAACGTACCACTTTCCCGAACTATGCGAGGGTAAGTAACATATTCTTCATTTTGTACGTACCTATTTGTAGGCATCTTTATAGCATCCTCTATTTCTTGCAGTAAATGCAAAACAGTTTCTTTCTTCAAGCGAAATCTGTCGAAGAAATCGATATCATCATATTTTTGTAGATCTACTCGTTTGCGATGAACTTTTTTTCGTCTGATAGATCGAACCTCTTGATCAGATGAATCTGAACTAGTAGTCTCAAAATTTTCCATCTTTTTATTTAATTCTGGTGTATTTTGAATATAGCTTTATTCAGATATGTGAAGAATTATCAATACGAAATGAAATAATTCAAATTTCAAATGAGCGGAAGCACAGATTATATCGAATCATAATATATTCTATGACTTAAAGTATACTTTAGCTGCTAAAGTGACGGAATCCGGTCTTTGAATTTAAAGCGGCTTTAGGAAGCTGAAATCTATTATGAAATCAAGATGTCGAGCTACAGGAATCTTTAGAGTTAAAGGGACTTTAAAATTGATTATGAAACCGGCAGTAAGTCAAGTTAACTTTAGGTCAAAGGATAAACCACACTTTGTGAAACAGAATTTTTGATTTAACCACTGGTCACTACATAACTTAGGGTTAACCATATATTGTGAAACTGGGCCTTAGTTATTTCTTCAAACTTCAGATTGTCCCAGTTACTGGAATTTATGGTTAATGTATCTTCCTCTCTATCCCATATAGTAAACCAAGTACATTAGTAGTACTGTCGACTCTATCAGAGGGGTAAAAAGAACTATTATGCTCCCACCCTCGCAAATCAAATTTAGCTTTACTCATTATATCTTTAGCTTTCGTAATGAAATTCAAAAGTTCCTCCTCACTATCTACACTGGTTACACAGTTATCAACGTTTATTCATGTATTCATGAGTTTTTCTATAACATAACATGAAAACGCCATTTGTCTCTCACAGAATTTTCCAATTCTTTCTGTTGATGGTATTGAATTACAGCACCTAAAAGAAATGGGGTACTTATTACTCCAAACACTACTCGACGATGCCTGAACACACATAAGTTACCATCAGGTTCCTTCCACAAAAATATTAAATAATCCCGATCAGACTCACTCAAACTTATCTAAAGAAATGCCTTTTTAATATCAGCAACAACACCGTATCTTCTAAATCTGAAACGGAATAGAATTGAAGAAATCTGCTCAATTAAATTCATGCCCTTTTCCAAACAACTATTTTTGAATAGTTGTTTCTTTGGAAGGACTGTGTTTCTCATGCGCAGAAGCATCAAAAACTGGTCGAACTGGAGTAGTACTATTCATCTTCAATACTGGTCTGTGAGGTAAATAATGACCACTAATACCAGTTTCCGCGTGGAAAACTTTTTCAATGATACCTTCAGACAACCAATCTTTGAACACATCATCATACTTTGAGTAACACCCATCTTTCATCAGCTTACTAATTGTAAAATTGAGTCTACGAACAGCCAATTTGTAATTTGATGGAAGCGGTGGATGTCCTTCGATCCATAGAAGATGAACAACATATCTACCATCAGATTCAACTGCTACAGTTTCTTTAAAATGCCTCAATGCTGCGTGCTCCATCTCCTCTCTAGATTTTGATTCAACTGGATCCCTGATACCTAAAATATCCAAATCCCATAAATCCTTGATTTTCAAATCATCTACAAGCATTGTACTATACATAACATTACCAGTTGAAGTTTGATCGAAATTTGAAACATTATTTTTTCCCATCAGAGTCCAACCCAAAAACGTTTCAACTGCTGTAATTCCTAAAGGTACCTGAATAATTTTACCTGTCAATAATTTACCAGCAACATCTGCCCCTATTAAAATTTCTACTGCAACGTTTATTGTTTTTATAAATTTTATTCATATATTTTTCTTTTCATAAAATGTTTCAGTCGACAATGGAATTGTGAAGCACCCTTTCTCATTTTGATTTTCGGCTGACTCGTATTCTTGTTCAATTCTTCTCGGTCCAATATTGAATATATTTCCATTTTCCGCCCTTCAAATATAGGCAGTCAACAAAACTTCTCTTATCCGTTTTCACTAAACAAAAAAACTTGTCCCATATTCCATCTGCGTGAAACTAATGAAGTGAATTTAATTCTAAGATAGTATTTATCGAGTATAGAAGATATCAACTGTTTCCGATTAAGATTTTCTCTTCGACCTGTTGTGTTGGATAATTTGGAAAATTGTTGAATCAATTGGATTTTGCTGATTTTATTTTATATTTTTTGAAAATCAAGTAAAATCTCCGTCTTGTACGAGATAAATCGACATACTTCGATAGAACACTCTAGAAAAGCCGCCTTCCATCTTAGGTAACGAATAATTCATTATTTTTCATTTGCCTTCATTAGAGTTTATTGCAGGCTTCTTTTGATAAGCATACAATTTGGCGTGTTGGCTTGTGCAAACTGTTTCCTGAGACCTATAGGCACCCCCATACGAGGTGTTGGAACAACTTTTCTGGTTGGAAGCGGGAAGAAGTCAATCTTCCTAATCATCTACGGGATCTCTTTCTCTGGATGAGTACCATCTTTCACTTTCCTTATATAATTTCACAATCTGAACTATTTTGTTGGACATTTTAGCTAAAATAATAAAAAATAATCATATTGGACATATATATTTATTGATTGGGAAATCTGAATATTCATATAGTTATTTATCTTGTCTTGACATAATTATAATACACCTTTCTATAATTTTGAACATTTTTAGAAAATATTTTGATCACTGTGAAGATATTTGTACATGAACGCCGGCATTTATATATTCCATCCATTCACTTGTGGTGCACCTAATTGAAACTCATTCATAGGTATATCTGAATTCAACTTCAAAATCATAACACTTTTCTCTTCAGAATCTTTCATTAAATTTGGTAGTTTTGGGAACTATAATAGAAAAATAGGAATTGTTAATTGTATATTAAAATTTCTATTAAAACTATCTGGCGCCCCCCCTATTTTTGTTTGAGTTGATTATTTCAGACCATCGTGAAAAACTAAAGAAATCCACCCCTTCTTCACTAGAGCTAAGCCGCGAGCACCATACCCTCATTTTGTGTTACGATTTGAGTTCATTTCTCTTGAGCAGAAAAAAAACGTAACATAAATAATTGGCGCCCAACGTGGGGCCCCCTTCTCTCTTGTTCTGAATGTATGGTCCAAAATTTCATTTGATAATTGCTTTTGATTTTCATTTCATAAGATTTTGCAACTGATTCAAAATTGCCTTCAAATTTGTTTGAACATTTGATCATTCCATCCTGTGATTTATTTACTTCGCCTTTAACATTTCTCATTGTTAGCATTTGTTTGAATTTCTTATCGCTTCCGTTGAGAACGAGTTTTTTTGTACTCGTGATAATTCTATATTCGGTGATCTCTTGGTTTGCATACACTACACGCCAATAAGATAGGTTCCAATTCTTATAATATTTTGGATTTTTTCTCTACAGGTCCTTTTTTTCGGTTTATTGATTAATTTGTTGGGTTTACCTGGATTGTAGGAAATTTGGCCCAATTGTTCGGAGAAATATTTCCTTTTTTTTCATTAGAATTGCATAGTTATTCGTTATGGATTCACAGTGGGAGTGTAACAGGCTTTCGAAAGATTAATTGGAGTATGAGCTGAAAATAAGAGGTTTCGAAGATGTTGGTACGGTGGATAAAATGCGAAGTTGTCCTAGGAATGTTTTGAAGTTGGAACGGTCAGGTCAGTCGTTAACTTACCCTGCTTATAGTTTGAATTGTAGCGAAGAGTTTATTATTGTAGGGGATAAAATGAAAGAAATAGTTTCTTTGATTGAAAATTTCGAAGGTGATGATAAGAGTAATTCATATAAGAAAATTTCATCAGAAGTAGCTCACGTTGTTAAAAGAATAGATAGAAACAATCCAACCGAGTCTGATGAAATTAAACTTAGAAGTAAGCTCCTATCACAAGCATTAGCATTGATGCCTAAGTTGAAATGTCGTATCAGAGATTTTAAACGTCAGCATGCAAGCATGATAGATCCAAGTATTTTCAAGATTAACTTGGAAGATTATGAATCTTCTGAAGAAGAACTTGAGGATGTTGATGTCCATAATTATACTCCTAAGGATAAAACGTCAAGACAAAACGATTTCGGTGTTTCTCATTCAAAAGCTATACCTGTTACTAAATGGAACCTTCAGTTCTCCGGAGACAGTAAAGATATTTCGGTTTTAGCTTTTCTTGAACGCGTAGACGAGTTGTCGGTTTCTAGGCACGTGGGTAAACAAGAACTTTTTGAGTCAGCTTCTGATCTTTTTCGTGGCTCAGCATTAACCTGGTTCAGAGCAGATAAAAAGAAATTTAATAGTTGGAATGACGTTGGTATTGCTTTGAAGAAACAGTTGCTTCCACACGACTACGACGATCGGTTATTTGAAGAGATAAAGAAACGCACACAGAGAAAAAATGAAAATATCGGGATTTATGTAGCTTGTATGACAACTCTATTTTCACGTTTATCTTATAAAGTTCCCGAATCTGTACAGCTCCGATTGATTTTGAAGAATATACTTCCTTTCTTTCAACTTCATCTTGGATTGATTGAGGTAGATTCTTTAGACCATCTCATTGAGCTTTGTCCAAAGTTGGAAATGAAAAAGCACTCTGTTGAAAATTTCTCTAAACCGGTACGTCGGAGATCTGACCTTGAACCAGATTTGGCATATGTTGAGACATCATCGTCGTCTAGTCAGACAGGCTTACAAGTTTCATCGGTGACATGCTGGAATTGCAAGAAGCTCGGTCATACTTCTCGTGCTTGTAAAGCTCCCAAAAGTAAACATTGTTATAAATGCGGCTGTCCTGGGGTTACTATTCGTGACTGCAAAACTTGTTCGCGTATTTCTACGATTTCGGAAAACAATTGAGGGGCTCTCCCGAGGGTAGACGGTTGAACCCCACCGACAATTTTGCTTCTACCAAAGGACATAATGACTTCAATCAGAACGCTTGTAGCTCTTCTATAAGGGCAGAACAAAAAGTACTTCTAGATTTTATAATTTCGCACTCAGGTCATGATGAGAGACCTTATCTTAGAGTTAAAATCTTCGGTAAGGAATTTCTTGGTTTGTTAAATTCAGGTGCTACAAGGACGATTATGGGGAAAGATAGTTGGGATCTACTGAAACCACTTGGAATATCTCTGAATGTGCAGGACGCACCTGATTGTAGTGTGGCAAACGGGAATGTTTATAAAAGTTTGGGGTCTGTTTGTGATCCCATAGAACTTATGGGTAAAATCAAACTTGTGAACGTTCTGATTGTTCCCTCGCTCAAGCATTCACTGATACTGGGATTGGATTTCTGGAAAACTATGGAAATTATGCCAAACTTGAATCGGGATTGTTGGGAGTTTTACTGTGATGAAATAAACGCACAGGAAAAGGCACAAAATCAGCTTTCGGATAGCTATGATTTAACGGATCAACAGCGTGATACTTTTGATAAATTCATAGAAGAAAAATTTGAATTGCAAGGTGATCGTTTGGGATGCACGCATCTCACAGAATTTGAGATACAAACTGATTCTCCGCCTATAAAACAAAGGTATTATCCGGTATCACATGGAGTTCAGCAACATATTGATTCTGAACTTTAGAAAATGTTGGATTTGGGTATCATTGAGGAATCTCGTAGTCCTTGGGCTTCACCAATATTGTTAGTCCGAAAAAAAGAAGGTGGATATCGATTTTGCTTGGATTATCGTAAATTGAATAAAGTTACCAAACCAGATGCCTACCCCCTACATTATGTTTCTGTGATTTTGGACAACCTCAAGGGAGCTAAGTATCTTTCATCTATCGATATTAAGTCGGCTTACTGTCAAATTCCTATGAAGGAATCTTCCAAGGAATATACAGCCTTCACTATTCCCAACAGAGGATTGTACCATTTCAAACGCCTTCCGTTTGGGTTGAGGAATGCTCCTGCCGCTTGGCAGAGATTGATAGATAAGGTAATTGGTCCTGATTTGGAACCATATACATTTGTATATCTCGATGATATAATTATAATCTCCGACACTTTTGAAAAGCATATGGAAATCCTCGAAAAGATATTTTCGAGGCTGGGCTCACGGTGAATAAAGAAACATGTAAGTTCTGTACTTCAGAACTTCGATATTTGGGATTTGTTGTGGACAAATTCGGTCTCAGGGTTGATCCTGAAAAGGTAGAAGCCATTTTAAAGATTCCTCGGCCTTCAGGTGTTGAGGATGTTCGATCATTCATAGGCATGGCTTCCTGGTATAGGAGGTTCATTCCGGACTTTTCTGCCCTCATAAATCCTCTCTGTCAGCTTCTACGTGAAAATTCCAATTGGAATTGGACACCAGAATGTGAAGCCTCCTTTAATTCAGTCAAGGAACATCTTATTAGCGCCCCGTTATTGCAATGTCCTGATTTCAATTTGCCTTTTATTGTGCAGACCAATGCAAGCAACTACGGTCTCGGTGCTGTTCTCTCCCAGGAATCGGATCAAGGGGAAAGAGTCATTTGTTACCTTAGCAGGTCACTAAATAAGCAGGAACGTGCTTATTCAACAACGGAAAAAGAACTCTTATGTGTGGTGTGGGCATTGGAAAAGCTCAGACCTTACTTAGAAGGTACGTCATTTACGGTTATAACGGACCATCATTCATTGATTTGGTTACATAACTTAAAAGAACCGAATGGAAGGCTGTGCAGATGGGCTGTCCGCTTGCAGCAGTTTGATTTTAAGATAGTTCATCGTAAGGGTAAGGAACATGTAGTTCCAGACCTCCTTTCTCGTTCTGTTCCAGTGGTAGATAGTATTGCTCCTGTTGAGAATGATTTCGGTTTTAATGTCAATTCAGTAAAAGTTAAGTGGTATTTATCCATGCGAAATAAAGTTCTCGATAGTCCTTTACATTACCCACAGTGGAGAGTTGAAAATAATAAATTATTCAAGTATGTTATGCGTGACTTTTCTGCTTTGTCTGGTGATGAGTGCAATTGGAAACTTGTTGTTCCTAAGGAAAATCGTTCTTTTCTCATTCATACCATTCATTCCACTCCGACAAGTGGCCATCCAGGTGTTTTCAAAACATATAAGAAAATTTGCGAAAGGTACTTCTGGCCTGAAATGCAATCTGACGTAAGTAAGTACGTGAAGAAATGTACGGTATGTATGGGGCATAAATCAGTTCAAAAAGCTTCCGCAGGCTTATTGGGTAGTCGATCAGTTGTAACAAGATCCTTCCAGATGCTCAGTATTGATTTAATGGGACCTCTTCCGCGTTCTACGAAAGGGTACAGTTTCATATTTGTCATCTCTGATTATTTCTCTAAGTTTGTCTTAACCTTTCCCTTAAGGTCAGCAAACGCATTGAAGATCTGTCAACATTTGGAAAACGATGTGTTCCTCTTATTTGGTGTACCGAAATATCTGATAGCAGATAATGGCACTCAATTCAAAGGTAAACATTTTACCGACCTTTGCAATGAATATAAGTTAAAAACACTGTTCAACGCTCTTTATCACCCCCAACATAATCATGCAGAGAGAGAGAAAAGGGTTGTTAAGACTACTCTATTTTGTTATGTGCAAGAAAACCATAGGAAGTGGGATGTTTTCCTATCGGCTGCAAGTTGTGCTATTCGCGAAGTCACCGGATTCACTCCATACTTCATAAATTTTGGTCGTGAACATGCCATTAGTGGGGATCTTCATGATATCACAGTAGCGAATAGAACTATAAATATAGTTCGTGGAGACGTTGATCCTTAAAGATTTGGTATCTAACTTATTACATCTTTATAATAAAGTTAAAGAGAAGTTGGAGAAAGCATATAAAGCTACTGAAGATACAATCCGAAGATACAATCTCCGGAGACGCCCAACAGAATACAAGGTTGGTGATGTTGTCTGGTACAGAAACCACGCTCTGTCAAATAAGTCCAATTTTTTTTCAGCTAAACTGAGCCCCCGTTATGTCGGTCCGTTCCGAATAAAATCTAAACTTGGTCGTTGGTCGTATGAGTTGGAGAATGAATCGAAAAGATCCTGCGGGATATGGCATGTGAACGATCTGAAAGGAGAATGTGTTGAAGAGTTTGCCCAACTCTTCATTTTATCAGGGCGGTTATTGTTTTTATAAATTTTATTCATATATTTTTTTTCATAAAATGTTTGAGTCGACAATGGTGTTTGGGTTTATACAAAAACACCCTTTGTATAAAAATATTTTTTATTTATTCCCAGTTTTTGACTGACAACTTGTTTCAATCGATATTTATTTCTACTGTCAACTACTCAAAAATTACTTGATTTGAACATTAAAAACAATAAATAATGAAGCGAAATTTAATCTTCAACATTTTCTCCTCCTCGTGAAGAACCTATTTCTTCACCCATCTCTAAACACTCTACCTTACATAGCTTGGATACTGGTCTACGATAAATACCACTTTGTAATTTAATGTCTACAACTCTAACTTTGCCATCCTTTCCTGGGTACGTCTTGTACACTACTCCTTTAGGTCAATTGTTTCTTGGCAACTTACTATCCATCAAAACTATTAAATCACCTTCTTTCAAATTTTGATTCTGTTCGAACCATTTCGTGCGTTTTGTCAAGGTAGGTACGTATTCCTTGACCCACCTGTTCCAAAAATGTTCGTTTAAATTTTCAGCTATGAGCCACTGTTTTCTCACGTTCCATTTTGTTCCATCGAAAAGTCCAGGTGGTTTCAAAATACTAGAAGTCCCATTAGAAAATGATTGGGAGTAAGGCTTTCTTCGTCTTCCGGAGATGAAGATATGTAGGTGAGAGGGCGGCTATTCACTATGTGTTCAGCTTCTATCATAACTGTGTGAAAATCTTCTTGTCGTGGTGATCTATCCTTAAGAATTATACTTAAAGTGGTTTTCACAGATCGAACCATCCTCTCCCATGCTCCTCCCATATGTGGACTACCTGGAGGTATAAACTTCCACTCTATACTTTCAGTGCATAAACCTTGTCTTATTACTTCCAAATTCACATCTTCATAAGCTTTTTTAAGTTCCTTCTCTGCAGCGTGAAAATTCGTTCCATTGTCTGTAAGAAACATCTGCGGTTTTCCTCTCCTCGACATGAAACGTTTTATCGCCAGAAGAGTTGAATCAGTGTTTAGTGTCTCAGCAATCTCAATGTGTATAGCTCTTACTGACATACAGGTAAATAGTACACCATACCTTTTTTCCCTTCGCCTACCAATAGTTACTTCAAAATGTCCGAAAAAATCTATACCTGTGTACACAAAGGCTCTTTGTGGTTGTGGTTTCTTCAACCTGACATCAGGCAACTGTCCCATTTGTGTCACTCTGGGAATTGCTCTCCTCAGGCTGCAAATTGGACAATATCTCATCGCTCTTTTTATTGCCTTCCTTGCTTGTAGTATCCAAAATCTTTGACGAAGTTCATTGAGGATCACTTCTACACCTTGGTGTCCCATTATCACATGATAATGTAGAATCAATAATTTCACTGCAAAATGACGGCTATCAAAAAATAAAGGGCTTTTTGCTGTATCAGGTAAGTCTGTGGAATAATTTGTTCGACCTCCTACACATAAATATTCGTTTTTCATATACGGTGTTAACTGATATAATTTGCTTTTTTTGTGTAAAGTTCCTCCTCCTGCGATAATCGCGATTTCTTTCCTAAAACAATCGTTTTGTATCCTCTTAAACCATATTTTTTCAACTTCTTCGATATTCTAACATGTTATTATTATTATAGCATACTGCTCCGAAGATCATTGCCTCCATTGCATACTCTGCTATTGTATTGTTGATTTTCTCATACCATAAAAACCTTTGAGCTGATTGATCCTCTCTCCTTATTTTTATCTGGTGAAACATTTCTTTTATATCCGCACAAAAGGCAAATTTTCTTTCTCTAAATTTCATCAATATTTCAACCAGAGAGTTATATAAATCAGGACCTCTCAGAAGGAGATCATTCAAACTTGTGCCATCAACTTTAGCAGCAGCATCTAAAACAAATCTCAATTTTCCTGGTTTGTTTTCATTAACAACTCCGAAATGAGGTAAGTACCAAACCCTCTGTGTTTTTCCTTCAATTTCATCCAATTCCAATTTTCTCGCATAACCTTTATCAAGATATTCCTTTATTTTATTCTCGTATGCATCAGAAAAACTCTTATTTTTTGACATGCATTCATTAATAGAGCTTAAACGTTGAATTGCGAGTGGCTTCGAATTAGGGAAATATACTTCTGTTGTTTTCCAAATAAGGCCTGTTTCCCACCTTTCACCATTTCTATGGGAAATTTTTTCGATTAGATTTCGTGCTGCTTCGTCTTCCTTACACAAAATTTCATTTTTTGATACTTTTACACCTAGAGATTCAGTTGTGAAAAAATCTTTTACCAAATTGTGGAGTTCATCCAAAGGATCCAAATGTTGATGTCTGATATGTAAAATCGCTTTATCTACTCTACCCCTAAATTCTCTCAGGTTTCCATGTAGAATCCAACCCAGTTTAGTTCTGGACAGAGCCGGAGAATTTTTCGGACCTTCTATTATTTCTATAGTAACAATCAGATCCCAGTTATCTTGACCTATGAGGAGTTGAGGTTTTACATTTGAATAATCAGCAAAATCAATGTTCCTAAGATGTTTCCACTTTTCTCCTAATTTCTTTGCATTCACAGATTGAACAGGAAGATCCATGTCAGGAAGAGTGTAAACATCATTCAATTTATGTACATTCTCATCTGCACCTATAATATCAAACGAAAGCATTTTACTTAAGATTTCTTTTTTCGATTTCCTATCTGTCCATCTTATTCCTAAAACAGTATTCTCACCTCTGGGATCTAAACGCTCTACAAGAGATTCATCTATAAGTGTTATAGTAGATGCTTCATCAAAAAGTGCATATATCCTAGCAGACTTATTACCATTTTTAATTGTAACAGGTGTTACCCTTAGCAAAATCTCATTACTTGAACGTGAAGTGTGAGCAACGAGCCGATTCTCTGATGCATTGTGAGTATCAGAATATTCTTGCTCTTGATCATGCTCCTGCTGAAGTTTTAGATTATGCAGTAAAGCATGATGAAATTTCTGACAAGTATTGATACCACATTGTTTCTTCTTCGAACATTTATTTATTCTGTGAGCAGACTTAATACATGAAAAACATAATTCCTTAGATTTAACAAATTTCCACTGGTCTTCTGGAGATAAATCTTTGAATTTCTGACAGTTTTCCAAACTATGTTCACCATTGCATAATCTACATAATTTCCTATTTTTGGCCATTGAAGTAACTAAAGTTGAGTTAATTTTATTTTTGTTTACATAATTCGAAGAATTCGATGATTTGTAAGGAGTCAACGTTCGTACAAAATTAACTGCTTCTACTTCACTAAAAATCCAACTTTGAAAATTTTCTAAACAATTTGTAGATTGCTTACTGACTAATCTCTTTCCCCAAGATACTTGCATAGCATATGGCAGTTTACACAAAAGATCTTCCAAAAGCTGTGGACACGTCAGATAATTTTTCATATTGAGATTCTTCAAAGTTGACACCAAATTTTGAAGTTTGTCTGAGAATAATGCCAATGCATTGAAATCGTGGGTTTTTATGAATGGCAAAGATTTAACCTCTTGGATTAATACCTTCACGATTAATTCTGGTCTGCCGAATCTATTTTGCAGAATACGCATTATATCTTCGGTACCCGTGCAAAAAACTAGTAATCCCTCTACGGAACGTCTAGCTTCACCAACCAAACATCTCCTTAAACGACAAATATTCTCCGAATCATTAAAACCTAATAAATCAGTGGTGTTACGAAACTGCATATAAAAATTAATCCATTCTTTCATATCTCCCGAAAACTTAGGTGAATCCTTATCAACACATTGTCGAGCCAAGAATATTTTGAGAGTATCAGTATCCCTATTTACTTCGTTTCCCTGAGGATCACTTTTTTTTTCCGAATGAGAATTCCTATTGAAAACTGCTACAGAATGGACAGAACTCACAGATTTAGATTTTACAGAAGTATATCATCTAACCATTGCTCTACCTTTGCTTTTCCACCAATAGATTTTTGTAGAACATTCAAATCAATTGTACTCAAATCATTCGATTCATCAACACTCCTTTCCTCGAGATGAAGTTGCTGTAAGGCTAATCTGCTTTCTATTAATTTCTTTTTTAAATCTATCTTCCTTCTAGCGATTTCTTGTTCTTCTATTGCCAGTTGTAACAATTCATTATTGGCCTCTATTTGACTCTCAAGCTCTCTACGTGATGTACATTTAGAGTGTTTAGAGTGGGACTCTCGGGGGAGCCTGTAACCCTAAGAGAGCGCGTCCCCAGGTGGCGGATCGGGGAAAGCCTCCCAGATATGGGTGGTAGGAGGGAAATCAAATACCTCCCGTGGATCAACAGGCGGGGTGGATAAGATTCCAGAGCTATGGTGAAAGCAACTTATCTAGAGGAAGGAACCTTGAACAAAAACCTGGCCCTCCTGAACGGGGGTTGAAGCATCGGGCTAACTCCTCGATCTTCGGAAAAAAGTTGAAATGTTAAAAAACCCAGTCAAAAGCCTCGGATCGGATTGAAACTTATAAATCGACGAAAGCAACGGAAAAGGATATCGAATTTTGGAACATGGAACGTACAAGGTCTCTCCCGGAAGGTTAATGAAGTAATGCTCGAATTAGATAAACAACAAATACAGGTCGCAGTATTAACAGAAACCAAGAAGAAGGGTCAAGGGTCTGAAAACCTCGGTAAATACGACCATTACTACAGTGGCGTGCCAAAGGAAAAAAGAGCGCAACAGGGAGTTTCAATAATGATTGCGAAAACCCTCAGAAAGTACATAACATCATGGCAACCAATTAGCGAAAGAATTATCAAAATAAACCTGACATTATATGGCGAAAAAATAACAATAATCGGAGTATACGCGGTCAACGATGACAGTACTGTCAAAGAAAAGGATGATTTTTTCGAAAGTTCACACCAAGAAATCAGTCAAATAGGAAAATCTCGAGAACTAATTTTATTGGGAGATCTAAATGGGAGAACAGGATCAAAAATTAAAGACTGCGTTGTGGGCCGATATGGAGAAAATGTGACAAATGACAACGGTCATAGAATAATAAACCTATGCCAACAGAACGACCTCAGGATAATGAATGGTTTCTACCCTCATCGTATGATACATAAATATACTTGGTCACAAAATACACGACATCTAAAGTCCATAATTGACTACCTAATTTTGGCTCAGGAGACAGACCTGAAGGCATATGATGTCAGGGTTTTTCGAAGCGCCACCTGCGGTAGTGATCACTATCTCTTGAAAGCAAAAATAGGACTCCCCGCAAGAAACAGAAAGCAACACCCCGTAGATAGAGAACAGCACGAAACAATTGAGGAGACACGATATAACCTAGACAGCTTAGAACACGAAAGCACTAGAAGACTTTATGCCAGAAGACTTGATGAGAAACTGGAAGATATTACTTTCCAAAACACTAATGACCATTACAACCACATCAAAAAATGCCTCAAAGACGCTGCAAAAGAAGCCTTGGGGGTGTACGAGGTAAGAAAACATGATAAACCATACTGGTGGGATGAGGATATTGAGAGAGACATCGCAGAGAAAAGAGAGTTAAACCTGAAATACTTGGCATCGAAAAAGCAGGAAGATAAAATGTTATTTAAGGAAGCTCAAGTAAGAGTTACAAGAAAAATAACTCAAAAGAAGAACGAATCCTGGGAAAGAAAATGTTCAACAATAAACTCATATTTAGGAGGAAGGAAAAGCACAGAAAGCTGGAAAGTATTAAGGTCACTACGTCAAAACAAAAAGACAGATTTAATATCCCCTATTTCGTTACAAAATTTGGATTCATATTTCAGCAAACTGTTGCAGGAAGAGAGAGATCAATTCAGAGAAGTCAACCAGCATGAAAATGAAATGTCGTTCTCGGCCTCACCCATCAGAATACAGGTTAAAGAAGTAACGGATGCATGCCAACGCCTAAAAAACAGAAAAGCTCCGGGTCCAGGCAACATACCAGGTGAATTAATAAAGTACGGAACGAAAAAATTATTTGAACATCTAGCCAAGCTTTTCCAAACATGCATTAACACCGGTAAGATCCCAGAAGAGTGGAAAGAATCGTATCTTACTCTTATACATAAAAAGGGCAGTAAAGAAACATGTGAAAACTACAGAGGCATCGCAGTTACAAGCTCGATAAGCAGACTTTATGGAAAAATACTTAAGTCTAGAATAGAACAAGAGTTTGCCGATCAGGAAGCTGAAGAACAAGCTGGATTTCGGGCCGGACGGTCAACGATAGATCATCTATTTAGTCTGACTCAAATACTAGAGAAATTGTCAGCTGTGAATAAGGAAGTCCATCTATTATTTGTAGATTTGAAGAAAGCGTACGACAGTGTTCCGCTTATCAAACTCTGGGAAGCATTGGAAACAACAAACGTAATTATTATGATAATCAAAGCCGTTAAAGAACTATATAACAACTCCTATATCAGAATAAAAATAGGAAATAAGCTCTCCAGCGGCTTCTCCACAAATAAAGGATTAAAGCAGGGATGTTGTCTGTCCCCCACGCTTTTCAAAATCTTCTTGGAGAAAACTCTACTGCGATGGAAACGAAAATGCAGCAATATGGGTATACCGCTCAACAACACCACTATCTACACTTTGAACTTCGCCGATGACCAAGTGGTCATGGCTCAAGATCTCGATGATCTGGAATATATGACCAGGAAACTGATTGAAGAGTATAGGCATTGGGGACTGGAAGTGAATGTTGCTAAAACAGAGTACATGTGCGTGGGAGGCCCCCAACAAAATATGATTCTAGAGGATGGTCAAGTTATTGAAGGCTGTGAGGGGTATAAATACCTGGGAACCAAGATATCCAGTAGCGGAACCCTAGAAGAAGCTATAAAGGAGAGAAACAACCAGGGAAGAAAAGCAATATCTATGCTCAACAGCGTTTTATGGGACAATCAAATATCGAAAACAAATAAACATCGAATATACAACGCCATAGAGAAAAGCATAGTGTCCTATGGGAGCGAAGTGTGGCCGCTGAAGGAAAAAAATATACGAACCCTGGAAGCAACAGAAATAATGGGTGTTCACCGCACAATAACTGATGACATAAGAACCAAACAGCTGAAAATGCTGAAATGGTACGGTCATGTTCAAAGAATGGCAGATGAGAGACTCCCTAAACAGGTTTTGGATTGGAAGCCAACTGGAAGACGTAAAAGAGGAAGGCCCCGTAAATCCTGGAGAGAAGGGATAGACAAGGACATAAGAATGCTTGGGCTTGAGGAGGATCTCAGGAGAGATAGAGACCGTTGGAGACTGGGAATCGGAGGACGTCGGAGAACGTTTTGAAACCGATTTATATATATATATATATATATATATATATATATATATATATATATTAGACTGATTCAAGAAAATCGACTTTCTTTTTTTTCGAGAAACACACCCCTTATTATCTTCAGGGCACTGAAAAATGACGTCTGTGAAAATATTAGTCAAAAATCTTATTATTTAGAGGTCGCTCATCGAGGATTTCTATTTTCCCTACTAATAGCAGGGGAAAAAAATTTATTTCTAGTTAAAAAATTCCAGTTTGCAAACCAATGGACGGATTCCATTGAGCGATATATTTTTATGTAGGGAGTTAGGTGCTCTACAAAAACTGTCTCATATAGTTTTTCCATAAAACGGCTTTTCGAAAAGTTATTAGAGCTTGAAATGAAATTTTTGTCGAAGTAGCTGTTTTTACTCGGATATTGGGGAGAAATTATTGGAATTTACTTTGAAAATCAGAATATAGTTCTGGAAAGATACAATTAATATGATTCTATGTAGATTCAAATAATTTATGACATCCTAAAATAGTCAACCTCAACAATTTTTAGAGAGTCAGAAATTTATACTTTTCAGAATCAAATTATTCAGCATCTATTATTTCTCATTCACTTGGGTCAGAAGGAATGATTGGTTTTGTGTCCTCTTTCAGATTAGTGTTTGTTGTTAAACCCAGTACTTGTCTTCAGTTTCAGTCATAATACAATTTTGTGTATTCATTATTTTTATAAATCCAAAATAGCCGCTGTCACAAAATAGGTAGTGAACTATCAATTTTTCAACAAATGTCTCGATATTTGTGGGATTGGTAGGTTTAATGATATTAGAAATAAGTCGCATATAGAAAGCATTCATTCGATTGTGAAAAATAATATTGGTGTTGGTATATTCAACATCTATAATACATAATATGTTCTAAACAGATAATTTCAATTTTTTTTTTGTTGCAATCCGGAAAACGATGACGATGTTCGTTTATCAATTGTAAAAGAAACTGTAACTGTTTATTCTTCATTCTTCTTTTAGGAGTTATTGCATTCTTCAATTAAACCAATAACTCGCTCCGCTGAATTGTTAACAACAGAAAGATCCTATCATCTATATGTTACTTTCACTACATAATGTCTTCTCCAATGAAATCATATAGCGAGAATTTTGTGAATGCGGCCATTTTGGGTTTGCAAAAATAATGAATACAGAAAATTGTATTATGGATGAAACTGAAATCAAGTACCGAGTTTAAGATCAAACACTAATCTGAAAGAGGGCACAAAACCAATCATTCTTTCTGACCCAAGTGAATGAGAAATAAGAGATGCTAAATAATTTGATTCTGAAGAGTATGAAACACTAACTCCCTAACAATTTTTGAGGTTGACAATTTGGGGATGTCATAAATGATTTAAATCTAAATAAAATCATATCAATTGTATTTTTCGAGAACGATTTCCTGATTTTCAAAGTAAATTCCAATAATTTCTCCCCGATATCCGAGTAAAAAGAGCTACTTCGACAAAAATTTAATTTCAAGCTCTAATAACTTTTCGAAAAGCCGTTTTATGGAAAAATTGTAAGTGGCAGTTTTTGTAGAGCACCTAACTCCCTACAAAAAAATATATCGCTCAATGGAATCCGTCCATTGGTTTGCGAACTGGAATTTTTTAACTAGAAATAAATTTTTTTCCCCTGCTATTAGTAGGGAAAATAGAAATCCTCGATGAGCGACCTCTAAATAATAAGATTTTTGACTAATATTTTCACAGACGTCATTTTTCAGTACCCTGAAGATAATAAGGGGTGTGTTCCTCGAAAAAAAAGAAAGTCGATTTTTTTGAATCAGTCTAATATATATATATATATATATATATATATATATATATATATATATATATGAACCCGTAGTTAAATAGTAACAACGAACTACGGGTTCATATATATATATATATATTTTTTTTTTTTTTTTTTTCCTTCACACCTCAACGTGGTACGTTCTCTAACAATGCCCGGGTAGGATAACCAAGAGCACTGTTTAGTGTCAGTATGGAGAGATTATTCGTCGCACGATTCCGACCGTACCCAATATTGCCGCCTTCTGCATCCACAATATTGTGTTTCCAGGTAAGTTTAGCTCTTTTATATGTTGCACTGTTCTCCTGTGTACTAGACCGTTAACACTTATTACCAATGGCATTATAGACACCTTCCTGAGCTGCCACATCGATTTCATTTCCTGAGCTAATATTTGATATTTTTCATGTTTTTCTGCATAGGTTTTGGACAGATTGTGATCCGAAGGCACAGCGAAATCTACCAGGATTGCGGACTTTTCGGCCTTATTCCAGATGACCATGTCCGGCCGATTGTGTTCAATTTTTCTGTCAGAGATGATCGTGACATCCCAGTACATTTTGGTTTTTTCATCCTCCAGGACCGACTGAGGTGAGTATCTATAATGTGGGGTAAAGCCATTGAGCAAGTCCTTGCTTATGCATACCAGCTGGTGAACCACTTTACCCATATTATCATGCCTTTCCAGGTATTTAGTCGGAGCTATTGTACTGCAGCCTGCCGTCAGATGATATATTGTCTCCTCGGCCACGCCGCACACCCTGCATTTGGTGGTCTCTATGTCCTGATGCAAAATGTGCTTGACGTATACTCGAGTCTTAACAACCTGATCCTGGATCGCCAGAACTGCGCCCTCAGTTTCCGGAAACAGGTACCCAGACGTTAGGTAGGTGTTCGACATCTTTATATCAACGTCCGCCTGTTTAAGGCTAGCATAGAACCTGCCGTGTATGGTTTTATTCTGCCAAGTTGTTCTCATCCTTACTAAGGCATCTTCTACTTCAGGTTCCTCTGAACGTGACAAATTCAGGACTGTGAAATTTTTATCCCCATCAACTATCGTTCTGTAGAAAGGTAAGTTCTTATTTCTGAAATAATTTCTTAGTTTATCTCTTTCTTTCAGAATCATCACTTCTAGGTTTGCCAATCCTCGCCCTCCTTCCTCGCGGGGTACGTACAGCCTTTCAATGGCTGAATTGGGATGCAGCATACCCCGTTTAGTCAGCATTGTGCGGATTTTTTGGTCCAGTCGCTCCAGATCGGTTTTTGACCAGGTGAGTATGCCAGCGGTGTATGCGAGTGGTGGTATCGCCCAGACGTTGATAGCCACAACCTTGTTTTTTGCATTTAGGTGTGTGCTTAGAATCTTGTTTACCCTTCTTACTAGTTCCGCCTCAGCTATCTTCTTGTTTTCCTTTTGTCTTATTTCGTAAGATTGCTGGATTCCCAGATATCTATACGTGCTTTCAACTCCCAAATTTCTTATACAGTCTCCGTCTCTTAGTGTGATGTTTTCATTTTCTGTTAGTTTTCCTCTTCTTACGTGAACAGTCGCGCACTTATCCAAGCCAAACTTCATTCGAATATCCTCACTAAAGGCCCTAACAATCTCCATCTCTCCCTCTAGTTGTTGTTTCCCCCTGGCAAACAATTTCAGGTCGTCCATATAGAAAAGGTGGGTCAATTTCGTTACATCGTCGATGGCATACCCATAAGCGCTTCTATTCAGTATGTTACTCAGCGGATTTAGAGCGAGACAGAACCATAGAGGGCTCAGACTATCCCCCTGAAAAATGCCTCTTTTTATTGAAACAGTTTGGGTTCTGTATGTTTGGGTTGTTCCTTTCACTGACAATATTGTTCTCCATGTCGACATCAGGTGGCGGAGAAGACCGGAGACTTGTTGATCAACTTTATAGATATCCAAAATTTTGATCAACCAGGAATGGGGCATAGAGTCATAAGCTCTCTGGTAATCGATCCAACTCATAGATATGTTCTTTAGTCGTTTTCTGGCTTGCTTAGTGACGACGTTGTCAATTACCAGCAGTTCTTTACTTCCTCTAGCTTTATGCTTGCACCCATTTTGTTCCCAGGCTAAGATGTTATTTCTTTTAATATGGGAGTATAGTTTCTGACTGATGATAGATGTTAGTATTTTGTATGCTGATGGAAGACACGTTATGGGCCTGTAGTTCTTTGGTTGTGTGAGGTCGCCCTTCTTTGGAATCATGTGCGTCAGTCCTTTAGTAAAATATGAGGGGATTTCTTGAGGATTCTTCAAAGTGCTTTGAAGTAGATTTGCAAGTTTTTTGTGGCAACTAGTGAAGGTCTTCCACCAGTAGTTGTGAATGCCATCTATACCTGGTGCTGTCCAGTTCCTCATTCTCTTGAAGACTGCAATTAAATCTGACTCTGAGATATTAATTTCTGGCATTGCTGTGTAGCCCGAAGAGTTTCGGATTTCGGTATCGATCCACCGCGCTCCATTATCGTGTTCTACGCTTTGTGACCAAATGTCTTTCCAGAATGCCGTCATTCTCTCTTCGGTTGGTGTCTCCTTTTGCTGTTTTGTATCCTCTGTCTCTATTTGTCGGAAGAATAGCCGTTGATTGTTAGCGAAAAGGTTGTTTTGTTTATACCTCAATGTTCTCTGATGATATCTTCGGATCCTGTTGCCCAGTGCTGCTATTTTTTGTTTCAGCATTTCAGTATGAACGGTGATTTTCTGTCGGTGCTGAGGATCAGTGAGTTTAATCTTCACTCTTCTGGCATATTTTCTCGTTTTCTTCATTACCTTTCGACTTGGGGTCTCACTGTTGAGGAATGTATGCAATACTCCTATTTCCTTTCGGAAATAGTCGATCTTTCTATTCAGTCTAGTTTCCCAGGGTGCTCTTTGTTCACGGTCCGGTCTATTGGACAGTTGCAGTTTGATTTTGATTTTGTATCTCGGTGACAACTCTGGCAGCGCAATAGATTTTGTGGCATAGGTCTTCCAACGTTCCTGCGGAATCAAGGATGCTTGAGAGTGCTTCGTTAACTTTTCGGACTACTCTTTTGGCTTCAGCATCAATCTTTAGTCTTGTTATCTGTGGCCTCCCCTCCATTGACATTCCTTCATATCTTAAATTAATTTCCTGGTACATGAGTGTTATCTCTCCATTCAGTTCTTCGTCTTCTTGTATCTGTTGCCCTTCGGGATCTGATTGTTCATTCAGGCGCGGTTGAATGTTGCTTCGTCTGTTAATTGATCTTCGGACTGAGTCAGTTCTTCTGTTTCGTCCAGCTTGTACAAAATCTGTTTTCATGAGCTCTAGTTCGTCAGGTGAAATGAGTCGACGTGTTTTTATGTTAGCAATTTGGGCTGCTAGGTGTTGGGACGTGAACGGTTTATCCGGGTAAGATTCATGCCATCGCAATTGAAGTTCTGCGCGATAATTACTCTTATGTGTCTCTCCTTCAGTGACTTGGTAGTAAGCACGCATCAGAGTTAAATTCATCTCTCTGCTCCAGTGCTGCCTTACCCTTTGACGATATATATATATATATATATATATATATATATATTTACATCTGGCATACTTTATTGCGTCCTTTCAAAAAGCAACCTTATTGCGTCTCCCAGAAATACGCTACCTAGGTGGAATCTGATCGAAGTATATTAATCTACGCAAAAAATTACGTAGTTTGGTCGTTTCAGATCTCAAATATCTTTATTAATAAAGAAGTTGATATACGCACATTATTGCGTCCTTTCATGGTGCTACCATTAGTGCGTCCGGCGTATATTTTGTTTTCATATGTAGCACAATGCTGCGTCCGAATTTTATTCAATCTTTCACCATTAGCATGTTGTTGCGTCCAGCGTAGTTGCCACATATGTTTTAGAATCTGGTACAGTAGGATTATTCGAACTCGATGACGTGATCGTATTATAACATTGGCTCCAGTTATTACAACTTTCAAAACACCTCTATACAGGGTCTTTCACGAGGAACCTCACCCATATTTATACGGAAAACTACTGAACGTATTTTCATGAGATTCAGCACTTATAAGTATTTCACGATGCTGATGAAATCTAAAATATTTTCAAGGCATGAGCATCTCCGGTTTTTCCGGAAATGACGTCAACTTCCGTTTTTCAAATTAGAACACCATTTTTTTATTGCAGAAATAAATTCCTTAGAAAATTTCAAGTTATTTTGATGTAACATTTTTCAGTTTTGGTTGTAAAATTCTCTCTGAGCGGGAAAATTCGAAGATCTCTTTCTCCCGATGAAATAAGAAGAGCAACGCACGAAGCATTCCTGAGACGTATAAATAAATGTCTAGAAATTAACGGTCAAAACTTTGAGCATCTTCTCTAGTTATAACTGCGAGAGTTTGCCATGGTTCTCCTAATAGTAACTTGAAGTCGGTTTCAAGAAGGGGTGAAAAATCTACAGCATGGTTCAAATAACAGTTCCTGAAAGTTTCAACTTTTTGGCGTGAAGGGAAAAGAAATAGCTGAAAATTCAAGACGAAAAACAGTTTTTTGTGAATAACTCAGAAAATATCCGTTTTAGGGCAAGGGTGTGATGCATACACTCACATTATTTTTTAACGTAGATTCAATATCTGCCATAAAAACATGGGGTTCTAATTTGAAAAAATTGATTTTTCACGATTTTGTCATCCCTAACTTTGAAAGCGATTTTTTCACCCCCTGTATCATGAATCGCGATTTCGATTTTCAAAGTGGATACATCAATCTTACATCTTGAAAATTCCCAAAAATGAAAATTTTCCATCCAAAAACCTCGATGTTATTCTTGTTTCAGCGGAGCTCTATTTTCGATTTTTTTTTCGAATTTTCCCGCTCAGAGAGAATTTTCCAACCAAAACTGAAAAATGTTACATCAAAATAACTTGAAATTTTCTAAGGAATCTATTTCTGCAATAAAAAAATGGTGTTCTAATATGAAAAACGGAAGTTGACGTCATTTCCGGAAAAACCGGAGGTGCTCATGCCTTGAAAATATTTTAGATTTCATCAGCGTTGTGAAATACTTATAAGTGCTGAATTTCATGAAAATACAATGAGGTTCCTCGTGAAAGACCCTGTATTTATGATGGCTATCATTCTTAGTTTGTGGACTGCTCACTTGGGGAATCGTATTTCAGAAAGTTTCAAACACTCTTTGAGTGTCTTTTTGTCAAGAAGAGCTTTAGTGATTATGTAATAATTTGAAAAACGTTATATATTTCATTTTCGGTTTTTTTTTATAACAAATGAATGTGAGAGAGTGGTGCTCTGGAGATAACTTCAATTAGGAATGCATTAACTGCACAGTTGTTAGTTTATCCTACGAACAATTTGGCAAACTGGAGAGTCACTACTCTCTCAGGGTAGTCAAATGGACGGAAAATGAAATTCTGGACGAAACCATTGAGCATATCCTCAGTGACTGCCCATCGGCAGACAAGGTTCGCTTGTTTGTGTGCCACAATAGACCGCTTTGGTCGCGGTAGCAGGTCTGGGGGATTCGACAGATGCGCCGAACAAACTGTAACTGTAACTCTTCGATACGAAGGATATACTTTCCTCGAATGCAGGGGTTTCAAAGTTTGCAATACCAACATTATACACAAAAGTTGGAAATGGAATAAGATTATTGAGAGGTCAAGACCCACTGAAGGGAATAGTAGCTCATCATAAAATCAAAGTCAAAGAGCTGGAGTGCTTTGGAGAAGCTAATATCCGACATATGAATCGATCTTAAGCTAGTAGGAAAATCTATCACGCCAGCAGAACAAAAGATATTAGAATGTCAGATTGACAAGCAAAACTGAAGTTTTCATTCGAATATCATATGATTAGACATATACTTTATATATTTCAAGAGATTGAAAGACCATGACTTGCTGTAAAAATCATCTTCTGCTTTTCTGGAGTCGGCTGAGCTGATGTCGTAAACGGAAGGATTTTTTCATCAAGACGGAGTGATACTAGATACTAGAATACTAGGTAGTATAAGAAGAATATAATGCAAGTGGTCACCTCAACATCTTGCAGGGCTAGCCGTGATCGACGAAAACTCTTATGCACATCTTGTCCGCTTGCAGAATTCATACTTTATCAGGGTATATAGAGAGACACAATGCGAATTCTTTACTTCCAACCGAGAGAAGTCTATGGCATAGACAAATAACCAAAGCTCTCATTTGTACCTCCAAAGACCAAAGAAAGAATTGGAGATTATTCTGGCCTGCAGAACTCTGGCAGAATGAAGAACTGTCTCAAGAACTTGGGGACAACACAAGGTTCTGTCACTAGGGCAAGAACAGGGGTTCTGGACGTGACAATGGTCAACGCAGCTTCCAGAAGAAGTGTTTAAGCTTGGGAAATGGTGACCAAACCATTAATCTCTGACCATAGGATAATCGAATATAAAATAACAGAAGAGGAACTGATCCACCATTAAGTTCCATCTGAAGCAAAACTTACTACAGTTCGAAACTAATTGGCCAAACCTCTCGCATTACGATCTAGAACAAAAAGTCGATCAGGGAATTTTAGAGGCCTTCCACTCCAGTTATCCACTCCCGGAAGTTTGAACAAGTGAGGATGCATCTAACTAATCCTATTCGTGCATGGGCTCATGCCGACTATTGAAGACTGCGTTTCCTGCAGCGTGCCTTGTGGACTCATTCTTGATTTGGTGTGGCAGAAATCAACTATCATTGAGCATTTTTGAGTACAATGTCGCCACGTACACCAGGAAAAAGAACTATATACTTTTACATTTGATCCTCATGTTAATCATTTACTTGGTACGAGGCAAAGATTGTATGAATTCATCGTGCGTAATAGCAGATATTTTCTGAACCGGAAACCATGATTTTGCTGTTCAATACATTTGTGACGAGCAAACTGGAGTTTGGATGAATTGCTTGGAACCCAATATACGATTGCCATACACATCAAAATGACATATATTCCGAGAGGTGGTGACGAAAATCGGCAAAAGATTTGTAATGGATCATAATTAAATATGAGTTAGTTTTGATGGTGTATATGAATCAGCACCCACGCTAAAAGGTCAGGTAGTGGAACATCTGACGGCGACGCTCTTTGATTTATATAAAATTACAATATCCGTACTTTGGGGTGACTGCTGACTGCCTCTCTTCTACTGATATGTGGTCTGAATATTTTATTCACAAATAATATATGATATTTAAGCAGTAAATGCAGTTTCAGGCAATAAAATTCTTTTGAAACAACATCGTCAAGGCAGCAACTTATGTGGTGTACTGACACACCGCGTTTCACTAAAATGAGATCTGACCACTTTTTCAAGTTTTCAGTTCTATGAACTAGTGACAATTTTCAATCATTACAAAATACTTGTAGAGTGTGTTGTAATTTCATATACCTACATCAAAGCGCGTCGCCGCTAGGTGTTTCACTACCTGACCTTGAGAGTGGGTGCTGACTTATGTACACCCTCAATACTAAATCATATTATATTATGCGCCAGTACAAAACTTTTGCCGAATTTAGTTGCCAACTCTCGGACTAATGGAGGCTGTTCAAAGAAGTTTTTTCGAGTAAGATCATGCTGTTTTGTTGAATAAATTCGGTGCAGTTAAGCTTGATGTCAGGAAGGGCGTTGTTTGTTTGAGGTTCCTTCATGGACCCTTGAATGGCACATCTACTCGCTAGAGTAGGATTTCATGTAGGACGCCCAAGTTCTAGACCCGTACGCTTGTTCAAGCTTACTACGCCCAGAACAAATATATTGTTTCAGTCATCTGTGTACAATATGATTTGTTCTAAATTCAATCACATCTCTGTGATATACACTTTGACAGACAGTCCTTATTATGTAATATATTACAAGGACACTACATATATACAAGAGTTGACATAATTTGTAGAACTTTTTAATTTTTGTGGTAATGTCACTTCTTATCCCACAGCACACAGAATACAAAAGGTCATGGCAAAAGGAGTAATCAACCCCACAATATCGCTCAATAAGCCAGACGGATAATTCAGCGAAGGAGAACAGGAACGATCTTTCAGTTTTCCCAAAACAACCTTCACAGGTAGTAAACCCATAACTAGAATCGATACAGCAATATACACCTTCACCTTCAATCTATATAGATCACCAGAAGTGTGAAGAAAAATCCTAGAAGAGATTCGTCTTCATCTTCTGAAGATAACCAGAAGCTGCTTAGAATGAGTCATATACACAGAAAATGGAGAAGGACAAAAGTTCCCTTCACAACAAAATGGGGACCCACAATCTTCAAGAACAATGAATTCAACATCGTTTCTATTGAAGACAATGAAGAAAGTAGTAGATAACAACATAAGAACATAGAATCTGTAGAATACACCAATTCACAAATGCCAGATGGCCTACAGGACGACCGATCAACAAAAACTGCTCTGTATGACCGTATGACTCTATAGCTAGGTTCCTGGTCCCTCGGGAACAAAAAGAAATGAAGAGGAAAATACAGGGAAGTTGACGTTTATTCATCCAGTGGAATAAAAAAAATTTAATTCTCAAGTGAAATGAGATGACATAAGATTAAGCGGATAAAGCGATACCTTTCATGTCAATTTATAAATCCGATTATTCTCTGGAAAGTGTTATCGTTTGATTTCTAATTGAAGTGGAATAAAATTCACGTGAGTTATAATTTTTTTCATTCGAAAAAATAATAATGACAATATCAGTCAAAAGAACACCATAAGGGCACTTCAATCGGACCTGCTATTGCTCTAGAGACAGAATCCAATTCTTCACCTAACAGACTTTCGGGATGACCTTGGAGCCTAGGAAGCTAAATCATTTCAGTTGTGCAAATACAACTTGGTTTACTTGTATACACAGTTGCCAGATTTAGGACGCAACATTATGCGTCGTGTGAAAGACGTATATTGACTGTATATCAGTTTTCATCATTTGAAGCGCCCCCGAAGCGGAATTTGCGTGAACTAAAAATATACTTTAGGTTTCATGAGACGCACTTTACTGCGTCTGGAGATATGTTTTTCAACATGGAATAACTCTTTTATCAAAAGATGAATGAAATCTATAGTTGTTCCAAAGATAGCTCTCGACGTCCTTCACGATTTGCGACCACCCCTGTCGTTGAATCTCTCGAAATACCAGAGAAAACTCTGAAAAACAATGTTGCGTCCGGTATACGGACGCAGTATTATTCAGGACGCAATAGTGTATGGCCCAAAGACAATGTATGGACGCAACATAGTATGCTGGATAAATATATATATATATATATATATATATATATATATATATATATATATATATATATATATATATATATATATATATATATATATATATATATATATATATATATATATATATATATATATATATATATATATATATATATATATATATATATATATATATATATATATATATATATATATATATTTATCCAGCATACTATGTTGCGTCCATACATTGTCTTTGGGCCATACACTATTGCGTCCTGAATAATACTGCGTCCGTATACCGGACGCAACATTGTTTTTAAAAGTTTTCTCCGGTATTTCGAGGGATTCAACGACAGGAGTGGTCGCAAATCGTGAAGGACGTCGAGAGCTATCTTTGGGACAACTATAGATTTAATTCATCTTTTGATAAAAGAGTTATTCTATGTTGAAAAACGTATCTCCAGACGCAGTAAAGTGCTTCTCATGAAACCTAAAGTATATTTTTAGTTCACGCAAATTCCGCTTCGGGGGCGCTTCAAATGATGAAAACTGATATACAGTCAATATACATCTTTCACACGACGCATAATGTTGCGTCCTAAATCTGGCAACTGTGTATACAAGTAAACCAAGTTGTATTTGCACAACTGAAATGATTTAGCTTCCTAGGCTCCAAGGTCATCCCGAAAGTCTGTTAGCTGAAGAATTGGATTCTGTCTCTAGAGCAATAGCAGGTCCGATTGAAGTGCCCTTATGGTGTTCTTTTGACTGATATTGTCATTATTATTTTTTCGAATGAAAAAAAATTATAAATCACGTGAATTGTATTGCACTTCAATTAGAAATCAAACGATAACACATAGACATGAAAGGTATCGCTTTATCCGCTTATGCTTATGTCATCTCATTTCACTTGTGAATTAAAAAATTTTTTTATTCCACTGGATGAATAAACGTCAACTTCCCTTGTTGCTAGAGGCAAGTGTATTTGCCTCTTCATTTCCTTTAGTTCCCGAGGGACCAGGGGCCTAGCTATAGAGTCATACGGTCATACAGAGCAGTTTTTGTTGATCGGTCGTCCTGTAGGCCATCTGGCATTTGTGAATTGGTGTATTCTCCAGATTCTATGTTCTTATGTTGTTATCTACTACTTTCTTCATCGTCTTCAATAGAAACAATGTTGAATTAATTCTTTTTGAAGATTGTGGGTCCCATTTTGGTGTGAAGGGAACTTTTGTCCTTCTCCATTTTCTGTGTATACGACTCATTCTAAGCAGCTTCTGGTTATCTTCAGAAGATGAGTACGAATCTCTTCTAGGATTTTTCTTTACACTTCTGGTGATCTATATAGATTGAAGGTGTTCATTGCCCACTCCAAACATCGTCTTTCAAATATCCCAATCTTCCTTACGAGGATTCTTGGTCTATATTGCTGTATCGATTCTAGTTATGGGTTTACTACCTGTGAAGGTTGTTTTGGGAAAACTGAAAGATCGTTCCTGTTCTCCTTCGGTGAATTATCCGTCTGGCTTATTGAGCGATATTGTGGGGTTGATTACTCCTTTTGCCATGACCTTTTGTATTCTGAGTGCTGTGGGATTAGAAGTGACATTACCACAAAAATTAAAAAGTACTACAAATTATGTAAACTCTTGTATATATGTAGTGTCCTTGTTATATATTAATTAATAAGGACTGTCTGTCAAAGTGTATATCACAGAGATGCGAGATCTGATTGAATTTAGAACAAATCATATTGTACACAGATGACTGAAACAATATATTTGTTCTGGGCGTAGTAAGGTTGAACAAGCGTACGGGTCTAGAACTTGGGCGTCCTACATGAAATCCTACTCTAGCGAGTAGATATGCCATTCAAGGGTCCATGAAGGAACCTCAAACAAATCACGCCCTTCCTGACATCAAGCTTAACTACACCGAATTTATTCAACAAAACAGCATGATCTTACTCGAAAAAACTTCTCTGAACAGCCTCCATTAGTCCGATAGCTGGCAACGAAATTCGGCAAAAGTTTTGTACTGGCGCATAATTTAATATGAATTAGTATTGAGGGTATACATAAGTCAGCACCCATTCTCAAGGTCAGGTAGTGGAACACCTAGCGGCGACGGGCTTTGATGTAGGTATATGAAATTACAACACACTCTACAAGTATTTTGTAATGATTGAAAATCGTCACTAGTTCATAGAACAGAAAACTTGTAAAAGTGGTCAGATCTCATTTTATTGAAACGCGGTGTGTCAGTACACCACATAAGTTGCTGCCTTGACGATGTTGTTTCAAAAGAATTGTATTGGCTGAAACTGCATTTACTGCTTAAATATCATATATTATTTGTGAATAAAATATTCAGACCACATATCAATAGAAGAGAGGCAGTCAGCAGTCACCCCAAAGTTCGGATATTGTAATTTTATATAAATCAAAGAGCGTCGCCGTCAGATGTTCCACTACCTTACCTGTTAGCGTGGGTGCTGATTCATATACACCATCAAAACTAACTCATATTTAATTAAGATCCATTATAAATCTTTTGCCGATTTTCGTCGCCAGCTCTCGGAATATATGTCATTGTGATGTGTATGGCAATCGTATATTGGGTTCCGAGCAATGCATCCAAACTCCAGTTTGCTCGTCACAAATGTATCGAACAGCAAAATCATGGTTTCCGGATCAGAAAATATCTGCTATTACGCACGATGAATTCATACAATCTTGGCCTCGTACCAAGTAAATGATTAACATGAGGCACAAATGTAAAACTTTGATCAAAACAACGCCAAGATCTTTTATCTTCGTTTTTTTGCTCAGGACGCTGCCATCAAGACTATAACTATACAGTAAATAGTTCTTTTTCCTGGTGTACGTGGCGACATTGCACTCAAAAATGCTCAATGGTAGTTGATTTCTGCCGAATGAAGAATGAGTCCACAAAGCACGCTGCAGGAAACGCAGTCTTCAATAGAGCCTATATCACCAAAGATTTTAAAATCGTCGGCATGAGCCCATGCACGAATAGGATTAATTAGATGCATCCTCACTTGTTCAAACTTCCGGGAGTGGACAACTGGAGTGGAAGGCCTCTAAAATTCCCTGATCGACTTTTTATTCCAGATTGAACGCGAGAGGTTTGGCCAATTAGTTTCAAACTGTTGTAAGTTTTGCTTCAGATGGATCTTAATGGTGGATCAGTTCCTCTTCTGTTATTTTATATTCGATTATCCTATGGTCAGAGATTGATGGTTTGGTCACCATTTCCCAAGCTTTAACACTTCTTCTGGAAGCTGCGTTGACCATTTTCACGTCCAGAACCCCTTTTCTTGCCCTAGTGACAGAACCAGGTGTTGTCCCCACGTTCTTGAGATAGTTCTTCATTCTGCCAGAGTTCTGCAGGCCAGAATAATCTACAATTCAGTAACATTATTAGTTCTCAGATCTAAAAATTCTTTAATCAGATTTACCATTCAAACTTTATGCCCAGGGTATGAAGCCCCCTGTTCGAACATTGATCCTTTGTATTTTTCACTTTTCTGTTCTTTGTTCACTACCACATTATATTTGGCAGCGAAGGGAATACAAGAAATTCTTTGAGCTCTTTTTCTGGCAGAACTTTATCGAGCTTTATTGCGTGTATATATACGCTAAAAGCCTAATTATTTATATGCGAGCTTTATCATTCTCAAAAACTGCTTTGGTCTTTGGAGGTACAAATGAGAGCTTTGGTAATTTGTCTATGCCATAAACTTCTCTCAGATGGAAGTAAGGAATTCGCATTGTGTCTCTCTATATACCCTGATAAAGTATGAATTTTGACAGCGGACAAGATGTGTATAAGAGTTTTCGTCGATCACGGCTAGCCCTGCAAGATGTTGAGGTGACCACTTGCATTATATTCTTCTTATACTACCTAGTATTCTAGTATCTAGTATCACTCCATCTTGATGAACAAATCCTCCCGTTTCCGACATCAGCTCAGTCGAGTCCAGAAAAGCAGAAGATGATTTTTACAGCAAGTCATGGTCTTTCAATCTCTTGAAATATATAAAGTATATGTTTACTCACATGATATTCGAATGAAAACTTCAGTTTTGCTTGTCTAATCTGGCTTCTAATATCTTTTGTTCTGCTGGCGTGGTAGATTTTCCTACTAGCTTAAGATCGATTCATATGTCGGATATTAGCTTCTCCAAAGCACTCCAGCTCTTTGACTTTGATTTTATGATGAGCTACTATTCCCTTGAGTGGGTCTTGACCTCTCAATAATCTTATTCCATTTCCAACTTTTGTGTATAATGTTGGTATTGCAAACTTTGAAACCCCTGTCTTCCTGCATTCGAGGAAAGTATATCCTTTGTATCGAAGAGTTACAGTTACAGTTTGTTCGGCGCATCTGTCGAATCCCCCAGACCTGCTACCGTGACCAAAGCGGTCTATTGTGGCACACAAACAAGCTCAAAGAGCTAAACTTCTACCTCCAGTGCCATCTTCCAAAGGGAAGAGGTGATAACAGAGGAGGAGTAGTTCATGAGTTCCCCTAGAACCAGCATGAGCGAACCTTGATTGCCGCTGGGCAGTCACTGAGGATATGCTCTATGGTTTCGTCCTCATATAAGCAAAGAGTTCTTGTATATCGAAGAGCTAGAATGCAGGCTACGATTCATATTCAAACTCTTCTATCGAACTCGAGAATTTCATTCGCCGTCCATTTAACTACCCTGAGAGAGTAGTTGACTCTCAAGACAGACAAATTGTTCGTAGGATAAAAGTAGGATAAACTAACAACTGTGCAGTTAATGCATTCCTAATTTAAGTTATCTCTAGAGCACCACTCTCTCACATTTATGTGTTATAAAAAAACGAAAATGAAATATATAACGTTTTTAAAATTATTACATAATCACTAAAGCTCTTCGTGACAAAAAGACACTTAAAGAGTGTTTGAAACATTCTGAAATACGATTCCCCAAGTGAGCAGTCCACAAACTAAGGATGATAGCCATCATAAATATAGAGGTGTTTTGAAAGATGAAAGTTGTAATAACTGGAGCCAATGTTATAATACGATCACGTCATCGAGTTCGAATAATCCTACTGTACCAGATTCTAAAACATATGTGGCAACTACGCTGGACGCAACAACATGCTAATGGTGAAAGATTGAATAAAATTCGGACGCACCATTGTGCTACATATGAAAACAAAATATACGCCGGACGCACTAATGGTAGGACCATGAAAGGACGCAATAATGTGCGTATATCAACTTCTTTATTAATAAAGATATTTGAGATCTGAAACGACCAAACTACGTAATTTTTTGCGTAGATTAATATACTTCGATCAGATTACACCTAGGTAGCGTATTTCTAGGAGACGCAATAAGGTTGCTTTTTGAAAGGACGCAATAAAGTATGCCAGATGTATATATATATATATATATATATATATATATATATATATATATATATATATATATATATATATATATATATATATATATATATATATATATATTTACATCTGGCATACTTTATTGCGTCCTTTCAAAAAGCAACCTTATTGCGTCTCCCAGAAATACGCTACCTAGGTGGAATCTGATCGAAGTATATTAATCTACGCAAAAAATTACGTAGTTTGGTCGTTTCAGATCTCAAATATCTTTATTAATAAAGAAGTTGATATACGCACATTATTGCGTCCTTTCATGGTCCTACCATTAGTGCGTCCGGCGTATATTTTGTTTTCATATGTAGCACAATGCTGCGTCCGAATTTTATTCAATCTTTCACCATTAGCATGTTGTTGCGTCCAGCGTAGTTGCCACATATGTTTTAGAATCTGGTACAGTAGGATTATTCGAACTCGATGACGTGATCGTATTATAACATTGGCTCCAGTTATTACAACTTTCATCTTTCAAAACACCTCTATATTTATGATGGCTATCATCCTTAGTTTGTGGACTGCTCACTTGGGGAATCGTATTTCAGAATGTTTCAAACACTCTTTAAGTGTCCTTTTGTCAAGAAGCGCTTTAGTGATTATGTAATAATTTTAAAAACGTTATATATTTCATTTTCGTTTTTTTTAATAACAAATGAATGTGAGAGAGTGGTGCTCTGGAGATAACTTAAATTAGAAATGCATTAACTGCACAGTTGTTAGTTTATCCTACGTTTATCCTACGAACAATTTGGCAGTCTGGAGAGTCAACTACTCTAAGGTAGTTAAATGGACGGCGAATGAAATTCTCGAGTTCGATAGAAGAGTTTGAATATGAATCGTAGCCTGCATCCTAGCTCTTCGATATACAAGGACTCTCTTTGCTTATACGAGGACGAAACCATTGAGCATATCCTCAGTGACTGCCCAGCTCAGGCTGGTTCTAGGGGAACTCATGAACTACTCCTCCTCTGTTATCACCTCTTCCCTTTGGAAGATGGCACTGGAGGTAGAAGTTTAGCTCTTTGAGCTTGTTTGTGTGCCACAATAGACCGCTTTGGTCGCGGTAGCAGGTCTGGGGGATTCGACAGATGCGCCGAACAAACTGTAACTGTAACTCTTCGATACAAAGGATATACTTTCCTCGAATGCAGGAAGACAGGGGTTTCAAAGTTTGCAACACCAACATTATACACAAAAGTTGGAAATGAAATAAGATTATTGAGAGGTCAAGACCCATTCAAGGGAATAGTAGCTCATCATAAAATCAAAGTCAAAGAGCTGGAGTGTTTTGGACAAGCTAATATCCGACATATGAATGGATCTTAAGCTAGTAGGAAAATCTATCACGCCAGCAGAACAAAAGATATTAGAAAGCCAGATTAGACAAGCAAAACTGAAGTTTTCATTCGAATTATATGAGTAAACATATACTTTATATATTTCAAGAAATTGAAAGACTATGACTTGCTGTAAAAATCCTCTTCTGCTTTTCTGGAGTCGGCTGAGCTGATGTCGGAAACGGGAGGATTTGTTCATCAAGATGGAGTGATACTACATATAGATACTGGAATATCAGGTAGTATAAGAAGAATATAATGCAAGTGGTCACCTCAACATCTTGCAGGGCTAGCCGTGATCGACGAAAACTCTTATGCACATCTTGTCCGCTTGCAGAATTCATACTTTATCAGGGTATATAGAGAGACACAATGCGAATTCCTTACTTCCATCTGAGAGAAGTTTATGGCATAGACAAATAACCAAAGCTCTCATTTGTACCTCCAAAGACCAAAGCAGTTTTTGAGAACGATAAATCTCGCATATATTGCAATTTGGCTCTTTCAACAACTTGGCATATGCCAAGTTGTTGAAAAAGCGTGTATATACACTCAATAAAGCTCGATAAAGTTCTGCCAGAAAAAGAGCTCAAAGAATTTCTTGTGTTGTATTCCCTTCGCTGCCAAAAATAATGTGGTAGTGAACGAAGAACAGAAAAGTGAAAAATACAAAGGATCAATGTTCGAACAGGGGGCTTCAGACCCAGGGCATAAAGTTTGAATGGTAAATCTGATTGAAGAATTTTTAGATCTGAGAACTAATAACGTTACTGAATTGGATTATTCTGGCCTGCAGAACTCTGGCAGAATGAAGAACTATCTCAAGAACGGGGGGACAACACCTGGTTTTGTCACTAGGGCAAGAAAAGGGGTTCTGGACGTGACAATGGTCAACTCAGCTTCCAGAAGAAGTGTTAAAGTTGGGAAATGGTGACCAAACCATCAATCTCTGACCATAGGATAATCGAATATAAAATAACAGAAGAGGAACTGATCCACCATTAAGATCCATCTGAAGCAAAACTTACAACAGTTCGAAACTAATTAGCCAAACCTCTCGCATTACGATCTGGAACAAAAAGTCGATCAGGGAATTTTAGAGGCCTTCCACTCCAGTTATCCACTCCCGGAAGTTTGAACAAGTGAGGATGCATCTAATTAATCCTATTCGTGCATGAGCCCATGCCGACGATTTTAAAATCTTTGGTGATATAGGCTCTATTGAAGACTGCGTTTCCTGAAGCGTGCTTTGTGGACTCATTCTTGATTTGGTGTGGCAGAAATCAACTACCATTGAGCATTTTTGAGTGCAATGTCGCCACGTACACCAGGAAAAAGAACTATTTACTTTATAGTTATAGTCTTGATGGCAGCGTCCTGAGCAAAAAAACGGAGATAAAAGATCTTGGCGTTGTTTTGATCAAAGTTTTACATTTGTTCCTCAATCATTTACTTGGTACGAGGCCAAGATTGTATGAATTCATCGTGCGTAATAGCAGATATTTTCTGATCCGGAAACCATGATTTTGCTGTCCAATACATTTGTGACGAGCAAACTGGAGTTTGGATGCATTGCTTGGAACCCAATATACGATTGCCATACACATCACAATGACATATATTCCGAGAGCTGGCGACGAAAATCGGCAAAAGATTTGTAATGGATCATAATTAACTACGAGTTAGTTTTGATGGTGTATATGAATCAGCACCCACACTGAAAGGTCAGGTAGTGGAACATCTGACGGCGACGCTCTTTGATTTATATAAAATTACAATATCCGTACTTCGGGGTGACTGCTGACTGCCTCTCTTCTATTGATATGTGGTCTGAATATTTTATTCACAAATAATATATGATATTTGAGCAGTAAATGCAGTTTCAGCCAATACAATTCTTTTGAAACAACATCGTTAAGGCAGCAACTTATGTGGTGTACTGACACACCGCGTTTCACTAAAATGAGATCTGACCACTTTTTCAAGTTTTCTGTTCTATGAACTAGTGACAATTTTCAATCATTACAAAATACTTGTAGAGAGTGTTGTAATTTCATATACCTACATCAAAGCGCGTCGCCGCTAGGTGTTCCACTACCTGACCTTGAGAGTGGGTGCTGACTAATGTACACCCTCAATACTAAATCATATTAAATTATGCGCCAGTACAAAACTTTTGCCGAATTTCGTTGCCAGCTCTCGGACTAATGGAGACTGTTCAGAGAAGTTTTTTCGAGTAAGATCATGCTGTTTTGTTGAATAAATTCGGTGGAGTTAAGCTTGATGTCAGGAAGGGCGTTGTTTGTTTGAGGTTCCTTCATGGAACCTTGAATGGCACATCTACTCGCTAGAGTAGGATTTCATGTAGGACGCCCAAGTTCTAGACCCGTTCGCTTGTTCAACCTTACTACGCCCAGAACAAATATATTGTTTCAGTCATCTGTGTACAATATGATTTGTTCTAAATTCAATCATATCTCGCATCTCTGTGATATACACTTTGACAGACAGTCCTTATTAATTAATATATTACAAGGACACTACATATATACAAGAGTTAACATAATTTGTAGAACTTTTTAATTTTTGTGGTAATGTCACTTCTAATTCCACAGCACTCAGAATACAAAAGGTCATGGCAAAAGTAGTAATCAACCCCACAATATCGCTCAATAAGCCAGACGGATAATTCACCGAAGGAGAACAGGAACGATCTTTCAGTTTTCCCAAAACAACCTTCACAGGTAGTAAACCCATAACTAGAATCGATACAGCAATATAGACCAAGAATCCTCGTAAGGAAGATTGGGATATTTAAAAGACGATGTTTGGAGTGGTCAATGAACACCTTCAATCTATATAGATCACCAGAAGTGTAAAGAAAAATCTTAGAAGAGATTCGTCTTCATCTTCTGAAGATAACCAGAAGCTGCTTAGAATGAGTCATATACACAGAAAATGGAGGACAAAAGTTCCCTTCACACCAAAATGGGGACCCACAATCTTCAAGAACAATTAATTCAACATCGTTTCTATTGAAGACGATGAAGAAAGTAGTAGATAACAACATAAGAACATAGAATCTGGAGAATACACCAATTCACAAATGCCAGATGGCCTACAGGACGACCGATCAACAAAAACTGCTCTGTATGACCGTATGACTCTATAGCTAGGTTCCTGGTCCCTCGGGAATCAAAGGAAATGAAGAGGCAAATACACTTGCCTCTAGCAACAAGGGAAGTTGACGTTTATTCATCCAGTGGAATAAAAAATTTTCAATTCACATGTGAAATGAGATGACATAAGCATAAGCGGATAACGCACCTTTCATGTCAATTTATAAATCCGATAATTCTCTAGGAAGTGTCGTTTGATTTCTAATTGAAGTGGAATAAAATTCACGTGAGTTATAATTTTTTTTCATTCGAAAAAATAATAATGACAATATCAGTCAAAAGAACACCATAAGGGCACTTCAATCGGACCTGCTATTGCTCTAGAGACAGAATTCAATTCTTCACCTAACAGACTTTCGGGATGACCTTGGAGCCTAGAAAGCTAAATCATTTCAGTTGTGCAAATACAACTTGGTTTACTTGTATACACAGTTGCCAGATTTAGGACGCAACATTATGCGTCGTGTGAAAGATGTATATTGACTGTATATCAGTTTTCATCATTTGAAGCGCCCCCGAAGCGGAATTTGCGTGAACTAAAAATATACTTTAGGTTTCATGAGAAGCACTTTATTGCGTCTGGAGATATGTTTTTCAACATAGAATAACTCTTTTATCAAAAGATGAATGAAATCTATAGTTGTTCGAAAGATAGCTCTCGACGTCCTTCACGATTTGCGACCACCCCTGTCGTTGAATCCCTCGAAATACCAGAGAAAACTTTGAAAAACAATGCTGCGTCCGGTATACGGACGCAGTATTATTCAGGACGCAATAGTGTATGGCCCAAAGACAATGTATGGACGCAACATAGTATGCTGGATAAATATATATATATATATATATATATATATATATATATATATATATATATATATATATATATATATATATATATATATATATATATATATATATATATATATATATATATATATATATATATATATATATATATATATATATATATATATATATATATATATATATATATATATATATATATATATATATATATATATATATATATATATATATATATATATATATGAACCCGTAGTTCGTTGTTACCTCCGTTAAGTTCATTGGGCGACCTGACCTCCGGGTGAAGGAGTTTTATAATTGGAATAATTTTTGCTTATATATGTAGAGGGGAAGTTAAATAACAGGGGTACCTAAAGAGGGGAAAAGATTTTCATCGAAAAATTTTTCTTCAAACGAATCAGACCTTACTACCTCCGCATATATTTCTTATTAGTAGTGCGCTCTCACCTCCCGCAACGTTGCCAGATTTCAGGAGGACAGAAAGTAGGGCAGCTTGAATTCTACTCATATACAGAATACAGCTGCTATTCCGATTCATTCACACATACTGAAACCGGTAAATAGTTCGAGAACGATACTGATATTAATAAACTTCATACGCTAATAATTGATTGATAAGGTTCGTGATCTCGGAGTAAATGAATTTCGACAGAAATTATTATCTTTTCTTCATGAATATCAACAGTTTTGAATAAATATGCTTATGTCTACGATACTTCGTCCGATAGGGGAGTTTAATACCATATAGGTCCCAAAATGAATGATACATGACAATGAAATTTTTCGTGACATCTAAGATTAATTCCAAAGACAATTTCACCGAATTTTTTCTGGTATGAAATAGTAATCTAATTTTTGGGCATTATATCCACGACATTAGGAACTCCATTGAAATATTTTTCCCGAATGAATCAACAAAGATATACGTTTTACTTTCGGCTTCTATACTTCATTCACTTTCATTTTAGCACTGAATTGGCCATGGAAATTGGATACCTTCCACTCTGTATGGTACGAAAATGATTGGTTGAGACGCTTGTCAAAACATTTTTGAGTTTTAAATCAGTGCTACTTAGTCCGTTCTACGTGAGACTCTCAGTAATCACAATGTCAAATCACTTCGGAAAATATTGAGTCCAAAATATGTAACGAACATAACTGACGTTTATACAAACTGATTGAAGACATACCAAATCTATTTATTTACATGGAAAATACAAGTGATCAGTAGTTTGAGGAGAGGTACTGTTGTTTATCTTCTTAAAATTCAAAAAAAACAACCCGAAGATGAAATGCATTTGATGCAGTGTTGAGTTGAATACTCAAAGGTGGTAGGGAATGGATATCTCTTGAAGAAATGAACGGATAATTACAAGAATATTGAATTCTTCAACAAAAATCATCTTGCGTGAATGGTAGTCAAAATAATTGAAAGAAGTTTGAAGCAAAAGGAGCTTCACCTTCAAACAAAACAACTGGCTTGTATTCATGTCTGTTTATATTCAATACATAGAGGACTCTATGACGGTTCAGATAAATATATTTTACGTTTGGTAAAAGTGCCTTGGTTTTCGAGATATTGGGGATTTTCGATTAATGACTCCAAATAATAATAACAGCTGGATATTGACATTTTTCATCATAGCGGATCAAAAGAAACTCCTTGATTTAATGGCATTTTTTAATTGCTCGAGGAGTCTTTTGCGATTTTTCAGTACACAGGGTGTTTCACAAGTTAACGGACAAACGAAAACCGTGAATAGAGGGCATTGAGCTGAGTTCAAAAACACCTCATTTGTATGTCTTAGCCATTCCGTCTCCGATATACAGAGGAGTTTATTCAAATTTCCCGAATTTTCGTTCGACTATAACTCCAAATATTTTAGTTGGATTCGGCTAAAAATTCATTATCCGCTTAAACTTGTAAGTTTCAATAAAACAGAACATTAAAAATTGACGAACACAGGCCTCAATGAGTCATTGAGGCTATAGTCAAATTTAAACTCACGAAAAACACTCTGTTTGTAGTTTTTTTCGTCATAATTTTGAATTTTTCAGGTATCTGCAATGATTTTCTCAAAATCAATGAAACTTTGGTATGTCTTGTCAGTGGATTATTTTTAATGAATAATTGTTTGGTGGTGAAATGCCTCTGGAAAAAACAGCGCTGCATATTGACTTTTACTTCACATTAATTAATGGGATGAATATGATCGCCAATCGAATGTCGAAATCTAAAAATGGAATTGAAAATGTTTTCTTTGTTCTTTTTTTCTTTCTTTGTTTTCATTCACACAAATAGTTGTCCATAGAAAATAAGATTCTTTCTGAAGATCAAGTTTTAATTTTTAGTTTCAAGATAGCGTTGTTTTTCCATCCATATTTGGATATTATCAATTTTGAAACATTTTATCATTGTGAATGATTATTTCTTAAAACGAATATAGTATAATTGTTGAACACATTCAACAGAATATTCTTTGAAAAAACAAATCACTTAAGAATTTTTAAATATATTTTCATGAAGTGCTCTATTCCTTAGAGGCGTCTGACCAAAACAATTATTTCTAGAACATGATCAACAGGTGGGGCAACCCAAAAATCAATTCATTTTGAGACAATTATAATGTAGATAACAAAAAAGTTAAAACTATGATTAAAAAACTACATACACGGTGTTTTTATGAGTTTGAAGTTAAGTTAAGCCTCACTGAGCCCGGTCCAGAGTTTTGTCGAATTTTAATGCTCTGTTTCAATGAAGTTAACAACTCAAGGCTAAATATAAATTTTCAGTCGACTTGATCGAGAATTTCAGGAGTTATAGCCAAACGGAAATTCGAGAAATTTCAAAAAACCCCGAAGAAACCTATATATAGGTTGCCCCAAAACTATTGAATCAAACGTCACACCACGATAGAGTATAGATCAAATACTATCGAATGACACCAACATTAGTTAAGCGATAATGTACTGTTTCTGAGAAAACCTAACCTAAAGTTGCCGATTTTCGAACTATTTTTTCAATCACATTAATTTACATTTACTTAGGTTATGGTTATCGATTAACTACTTAAAATAATTTCAATAAGGGGAGATAAAACAATAATCTTAGTTCAATATAATTTAAAATCGATATCCTTTTTCACAAACTGGACCTGTGATTAAGAAAAATAGTTCGAAAATCGGCAACTTTAGTATTTTAATAAAATTCTGATTATTTTGGAAACGGTACATTTTCTTCGAACTAATGTTGGTGTCATTCGATAATATTTGGTTTACTCTATCGTGGTGTGACGTTTGATTCACTAGTTTTGGGACATCCTGTATATGAGGTGATTTTGAACTTAGCGCAATGCCCTCTATTCACGGTTTTCATTTGTCTGTTAACTCGTGAAACACCCTGTATACTCCTTGTACTCTGAAAATTTTGAAACAAATGAAAATTCAAATTCTTCTTGTTTTGAGAAACGTTCATCCAGAGACTCTGGTTCATCCCTTTACCCAACGTCGACCCTGGTTACATTGCCCGAAATGAAATCGGCATCTGTTTACTGCAAAACACGTGTTAATGCTGATATGAAGGGTTCAAACTTTTCTACCTGATTCGGGCTTTTTAGGAACGAATTGCTCAAGATGTCGAGTTCAAGTAACATTTTGTTTTGCGTGTTATATTGGATGAAATTGAATTTATTCCATGGATGATTCGAGAATTATTGATGTCCAGAATGCTCCAGAATGATGAAAATTTTCAGATTTCATTGAAACTCCTGCGAAAATCTCGTATATTGTCAAGTTTAGATTTTAATTCATTCAGAACTTTGAAGTTCGGCAAATAATGATGTAAATAATTCAATATTCTATTCGCTTCAAGACTCGAAACTTTTTGAGAAATGATATATTTAATGATTTGATGACGAATAAATCAAAAAATTATGTGTGTTGATATTATATTTTCATTCATTGAAGAATATTTAGAATAATGAAGTTCAACAAATGATACGAACAAGATACTTATTCAATTAGCCTCATGATCCGAAACTTATCAGAATTTATTTCGTGTTTAGATAATCCGCTGCATATCGTTGTTCACAATACGACTGTCAATTTAGGACCAATTATAGAACGATTTAATTAATAGATCAATAGCTTTGGAAAATGTTGGTCAGTCTATGAAATGACAACTCATTTTGTCAAATGACGGATTTCAGTATCAGACTGCTACATATGCCTCGTTCCAGAATCGCATCTTTTCCATCTGTTACGTCAATACCGTCCAATCAGAGCGTAGATCTACGTCTATCTACGAATCAGAGCAAAGTCTGCTCGCCTTTTTTCATCCGAGATGTAATTCTGGAACTCTACTATAGTATGAAGAGAGTTCAAAAAAATTTGTATAGACTACAGAATTTAGATGGTTGATATTATGTGTCGCTAACAGTCAATCACATTTCCTTCAGCGTAGTTGTTGTTTTGAAGAAAAAGTAGTAGATTCTAGCAAAATCCGAAACTCTACATGAATAGGCCGAGTTGTTCAGTTCGGGATTGAAGTTTATCCTAGATTGATTTTGACATTTCAGTTCAGTTCTGTCAGGTTAATCTAGGATCATCTTAAATTTCGGCCTAATCCTGAACTGAACAACCGGGCCTTATAGTAATAGCAACGTAGCATTCATTAAGTTGGTATATTATGGGAATAATACTAATTTTTTATAGCGGATGATAGTTGTTTTCAGCCTCGGTATTCACGAAATTCATTTTATTATGTTTTTTTCAAGGTGAATCGGCCAGAAATCTAGGATGACCCGACCTGCTAGTTTCGTAAACTTCTATGATAATAGCATAATAACTCAAATTTCAACATTTTAACAGAAATTTTTGAATTTAAGGGAGAGACACATCAAAAAAAACGATAGCAACTTAGCGCCTAAACTACAAGCTTGCCGAAGTTGAAACTGGTAACAATCTATTCAGTGCTTCATATAATATATATTGTTTCATGACTCAGTGTTTTTTAGAACCTGTAACAAAAAATTAAAAACTATAAACTCGTCATCGCCTTCCAAAGGCTGTATCTTGGAAGGGCTGTCGATTTGGAAAAAAATTTATGGGAACTACCCCCGCTTATTTTCATTGAGGAATCATCTCCCTTAGTCCTTCGCATTTGTTTACAGATATCCTGTATATAGATATATTTTATCTATGTACCTATTTATTTCGAATAGTGGGAGTTTAATCAATATGTGTTATTTTCGAAGACCAAAACAAAAATTTCAATTGCACCTGATTTGTTTATTATAAGAATCATCATTTATTTTGAATAATAAAACTTCATGCGAAAATACTTAAATTAACTTTTGTCTTTCTCCTTTCATCATGCGTCCATCATAGTGTCCGATGTTCGTCATAGCTTTTGGGAATTTACCAATCAATCATCTGTATATCAATCATATGTATCCGAGTACGTATCTATATTATTAACTTCATTTTGTAGATTCATCATGTCTTGACAAAAATATGGTTGCAATTTCAAAATATGTTGACTCGAGGCCTTCAAAAGACTTCAATATTGTTTATTTTTTGCCTTACATCCTGTATGATCTATCGCAAAATGCAAATCTGTTTTGGATAATTCTTCATGAAATCTTACTGGTTTCGATATAATTTGTAATTTTCTTTATGATACATCACTAAGAAATTTAAACCAGAGAGATGGTACAAGCTCTTTAAGTTTTCGGGAAAATCCAATATTTAAACAAAATCGATAATAAAAGAGATGTTTCTGAGCAAAGGATTCCTCAAAATCATTGAGCCATCCGATGTAAGAAAAATATATAGAGCGTTCCATTTGAAATAACATAACAATGTCCAACATTCGGTTTAGCCGACGTTGTTCATTTCTGTGATATTGTAAAATTTGTAGCATTTTTCTCTTGATTCTGAAATGAAAATTTTCGGATTGGCTCATTGTGCTTGAATATTCATCATCATTCACATCTGAACATTCTTTTCCGAAAATTTTTTTTTTCGCTGAACAGCTCATTTTATTATATGCAATATAACAATACTGATTATTCGTTATTCTAATAGGCAGTATTATCTATTATATATAGATCATTTCCATAGAGAGAAGCAATATATTATGGACAGGACTCAAATCGATTTGTTTTCAGATAGGTAATGAAATAGTTCGCCAAATTCAGAATTATATTGTTAGCTTGAGATGAAAGAAGTTCAACGGATGCATAGATACACACGATGAAATATAAACAGTCATAATCCCATTCGAGGGAGCCAAGATTGGTTTTCTTTCACGTGATTCTTTCCCCTACAGAAGAATGCGATAAAAATCGTTGAGATATGCCGCCTGGATTGCAATAATGGAGGAGATAACGCGCTGCGCCTCTCTACAGTTAATTCCTCCGTATACTTATATTCCGCCTGTCTACATCTGCTTGCACAGTACAACGTTGCCATTTTCGGAGGTACTAACGAGCAAAGAGTCTTCCAGAGCAATTCTTCGATATACAGCTCAGCACACTAGCGCCAGTGATATACACTCGAACTAAAAGATTGTTCAGTACATAAAGGAGGTGCGTTGTGACCTCAAAACGATTTTTTGATATGTTGGTCCCTGAAGCCTCCTGAATCTAACAAGCTAAAAAACAAGGCAAAACGTTGTCACCTCCGATTTCGGAGGTGAAAGCGATATATATGAGGTGAGAGCGTTAAACGAGTTACTATTTTGGAGGTGGTATTAACACTTTATAACTATATATATATATATATATATATATATATATATATATATATATATATATATATATATATATATATATATATATATATATATATATATCGTCAAAGGGTAAGGCAGCACTGGAGCAGAGAGATGAATTTAACTCTGATGCGTGCTTACTACCAAGTCACTGAAGGAGAGACACATAAGAGTAATTATCGCGCAGAACTTCAATTGCGATGGCATGAATCTTACCCGGATAAACCGTTCACGTCCCAACACCTAGCAGCCCAAATTGCTAACATAAAAACACGTCGACTGTATGCTGGATAAATATATATATATATATATATATATATATATATATATATATATATATATATATATATATATATATATATATATATATATATATATATATATATATATATATATATATATATATATATATATATATATATATATACAGGGAAGCGTAAGCTTTCGGGGATTGACGGCCCCGCGTACCCGAGTCATCCAGTCCCCAAGGTCAGCAGCCTGGGAACTGTTGAAATGTTGCTCCTATCACTAGAAGTATGCTCAAGGGCGGTAGGGGGCAGCGGGCTGGCCCTCTTCGGAGCCGTCCGGAGGAAGAGCCCGATGGGGTTAGCTGCGGGGCGAGCGGCGCAGCCCCCCGAGATGGTACCGTAAGCCCAATTCAGAACCCGAGAAGATCAAGGAGAAGCATCAGCTTGGACGGATTAGGAACCCGTCCCGCTGATTCTTCCAGGAGAGATGGGAGAACTCGATGGACCAACGAGGAGAATATCCTCTTGATGAGAGTTCACTTCATAGCCAAGGATCTTCAAGAAAGAACAAATAGAACATACCGAGAGATTATCACTACTACCTGGAACGAGATCAACCCAGCCAAATTGTTATACCCTGACCTGCTCTCGAACAGAATCAGATGGATTCTCCAGACCGAGAAATTCTCAAGTGTGGAACTGGAGAGTATTAAACGAAGTTGTAGACCACACACACCAACACCAGCTGAAGACCACATGGAAGCTGAGAACAATATCCAGGGCACCCGAGAACAACCAGACCCTAAAATGAAGAACACCAAGAAAATCTTCAACAAATTTCTACAATTATACAGTGGAATCTCTCCTCAAGAAAGGCCAGGTATACCGAGACTAACGGGTTCTCAAAAGATCCTAGAGAGCGTGGAAAGGACCAATAACATCATAAGCACACAACTCAATAACGACTCCACATTTGAGCAAATCGTTGATTGTGTGTACGCTGGAGCTGCGACGGTTTGCGAGGAGAACAACAAAGGCGTCAGAAGAGCAAAACCGGACACGAACACACAAGAGGAACCACCATGGAAGAAACGCCTGGAAAAGAAAATAAATAACATTAGAAAAAGAATAGGCACAATATACACTTACCTTAACACTGCATCACCATCCAGAAAGGTCATCAAAAAGGCACTTCGCATGGCGTCTGATTTGAACATCAGGAAAGATCGACTGAAGGAAGGATTGACTTTGGAATGTGACGTCCTAAAACAGAAAGTGAAAGTATTGGGAAACCGACTCAAGCGATACAATGAAAGGGTTAACCGATACAGAAACAATCAGCTGTATTATAGAAACCCAAAGGAGTTTTACCGCTCACTAGAAACAGCAGCGGGCCCCACAACATCTGGGGAAAGTTGTCCAACAAAGGACAGCATGCGATCTACTTGGGAGGAAATATGGAGCGAGGATGGAGAGCATGATGATGAAGCGCTATGGATAAGAGAGGCTGAGGAGGAATCGAGAATGTACATTATGGAGGATTTACTTATCACGGAGGAGAATATAAAAAAAGTTCTGAAGAAGACGAACAACTGGTCGGCACCAGGCCCTGATGGAATCCATAATTATTGGTGGAAGTACTTTAGCTCAACTCACAAATTTTTGGCGAGAGTCTTCCAAAAATCCCTGACCGACCCATCAATTTTACCTGCTTCCTGCACACTTGGTGTAACACACATGATTCCAAAGGGTAAAAACACCAAAGACCCCAGAGATTATCGACCAATCACGTGTTTACCTACGGTATACAAAATATTAACAGGAACCATCACACAACACATTTGGAAACACGTGGACAGATACAATATAATGGCACGAGAACAAAATGGCAGCAGAAAAGACGCAAGAGGATGTAAAGAATTGTTGATAATAGACACACTCGTAACAAAGCAAGCAAAAAAAAACAACGAAACATTTCCATGGCATGGATTGATTACAGAAAAGCCTTTGATTCGATACCACACTCGTGGCTTCTGAAAACTCTGAGATTATATGGTGTCTCGAAGGCTGTGATCAATTTACTGCAACATCTAATGGAAATGTGGAGAACAAGACTACAAGTGAAAACCAATAAGAGCAACTACAAAACAGGCGAAATTAACATCCGAAAAGGAATCTTCCAAGGCGACAAATTGAGCACGTTATGGTTCTGCCTGGCCATCAACTTTCTGAGCAAACTCCTTAATAAGTCAGCCTACGGCTATGTTATAGAGAAAAGCACCAACACAAAGATAAACCATCTACTTTACATCGATGATTTGAAGCTCTATGCCGCCAATGAAGAACAGCTCCTAAGACAACTAAAAATTGTAACATCATTTACGAAGACGATAAAGATGGAGCTAGGACTTGACAAATGTGCCGTCATACACGTGAAAAGAGGAAAACTATCCGAAGGGAGCACAATGATGATACAAGATAACTTGGGCATTCAAAGATTAGCACCAGGAGACACTTACAAGTACCTAGGAATCCAACAAGGAATGGAAATAAGAGCAAATGAAGCCAAGGAATCATTCAAATATAAATTCCTTAATAGGTTGAAGAAGATACTCCAAGCAAAGCTTAATGCCAAAGCAATGAATATAGCGATAAGCTCCTGGGTGATACCCTGCCTTTCTTATTCCTTCGGAGTTATAAAATGGACTGCCTCAGACCTCGGGGCTCTGGACATCCAAGTGCGAAGGCTCCTCACCAGGCATGGAATGCACCATCCTCATGCCTCAGTTAATAGGTTGTACATACCAAGGAAGGATGGGGGAAGAGGTATGCAAAGCATTGAAAGCATACACCATAACACAGTCAGAGAAATGAGAGAGTACTTCAGATCAAAGAACTTACAATTCTACAAAGCTCTGTCCAAGGAAGACCAGAACATCACGGCGTTAAACTTGGCATCTGAACATCATCTACATCAAACTCCTACTAGTGAAGAACTATCTGAGGTATGGCACAGCAAAGCATTGCATGGAAGATATCCAGCGGCCCTGAAAAAGAGAAGCATCGATAAAGAGAGATCGCTTGCATATCTGAAATCTGGATACCTCTTTCCGGAAACGGAGGGCAGACTTGCAGCAATCCAAGATCAAGTAGTTCCCACAAGATCATACCAGAAGAACATAACGGGAAGGAACCTTATAAGCGACAGATGCCGTAAATGCTCTCAGGCACCAGAAACGATTCAACACGTCACATCGTCTTGCCCTGTCCTCGCTCCCAGAGAGTACACCGACCGACATAACGCTATGGCCAAGGTATTTCATCAGGCCATCTCCCTGAAATATGGATTAGTCAGCACAAAGAAGAAAATCCATGAATACTCACCAAGAGAGGTTCAGGAAAACGATGCGGTGAAGGTGTACTGGGATCACCCGCTCACTACTGACAGGCCAATCGCTCACAACCGTCCTGACATTGTTGTCTTCAAAAAAAGGGAAGGCACAGCCATTATAGTTGACATCACCGTTCCGGCCGATGACAATGCAGAAAAAGCGTACACTGAGAAAGTAGTAAAGTATCAAGATCTGGCTTTTGAGTTGAAAGAACTGTATAGATTCACCAACATAACAATACTTCCACTGGTTATCACCACAAATGGCCTGGTTGAGATTCATCTCCAGGAAAACACGAGGAGGCTCGGGCTTGAGGGAAAGGAGATAGAAGACGCGCAGAAGGAAGTGATTCTATGGACCACCAGGATTGTCCGAAGATTCCTAGTGAGCGAATGAGAGATGTCTTGTTCTTAAGGAACCGGCATCATCATGACCATACCCTGTGAAGGTGAAAAAAAAAAAAAAAAATATATATATATATATATATATATATATATATATATATATATATATATATATATATACGCAGGGGGGCCTCGGCCTTCGGGAGGTGACGTTCCCGCGTACCTGAGTCAACCGGGCCCTAAGGTTAGCAGCCTTGGGCTCTGAGAGAATATCGCTCCTGTAACGAGAAGTCAAAATAAACAGGGCGGCGAGGGGCTGCGGGCTGGCCCCTCTCGGAGCCGTCCAGAGGATCAGCCTGATGGGGGATGTTGTGGTGCAAGTGGCGCAACCCCCCGAGATGGTACCACAAGACCCAGGCTCGAAGAGGAGAGGATCCTGAGTTTGGACGAGGTGCAAACTCGTCCCGCGCAGGAACTGAGTAGAGATGGGAGAGTGCGATGGACGGAGGACGAAAATGTTCTACTTATACGCACTCATTACATAGCGAAGAACCTACAAGAGACATCAGAAAAGACATACCGCCAGATTCTGACAGAAATATGGAATGACATCAAACCAGATAAACAGCTGTACACCAACTTATTAGCCAACCGCGTGAGATACTTCTTGGAAAATCAAAAATTCTCGAATGCTGAGCTAACAACCATTCAGCAAAGCATGTGGCCACAGACAGCAGTACCAGTTGATGATGATGAACCCGAACACCAAGATGAACAACAACCAGAAACCCAAAATAGTCCTTTGGTTGAAGGCACGGGGAGGGTGTTCGGAAGAAATCTCCTTTCGTACGCGGGTATGAACCCAGAAAGCAGACCCATGATCCCCAGAATGAAGGGCTCACGTATTATGTTGGAAAAGGTTCAGCTGGTGGACGCGATAATAAAAACGCACATCGGGAATACCTCGTCCATCAACGACATAGTAGACCTGGTGTACGCGGGAGCAGCTACGGTATGTGAGGAGATGGGGGTGCACCTGAAGCAGCCAATCACGAAACTGGAGAGAAGCCAACCTCCATGGAAGACTCGCCTGGAAAGAAAAATAAATGTGATCAGAAAAAAAATTGCCTCCCTACACACTTACCTCAATACTGATTCGCCACCTAATAAGGTTTATAAAGCTGTCCGCAGAATAGCATCCGAACTCCAGATTAAAGCTTGGACACCTGACTTTAGACAAAAGCTGGAGACCCTCTGCGACAAACTGAAACAGAGGGTAAAAGCATTAGGTAACCGTATGAAGCGATACAACGAAAGAACCAAGAGATACAAGAACAACCAACTGTATTATAAAAACCAAAAGCAGTTCTTCAGAGACCTAGAAAACGGTACTGCCACAGATGACAAACCACCGAAGGCAGAAGATATGCGCAAGTACTGGCAGGAAATTTGGGGTAAAGACAAACATCATGACGATGGAGCAGGATGGATAAGGGAAGCTGAAGCGGAAAGCACTAAGTATGACATGGAAGACATTCACATCACTAAATCCGATATTGAATATGTGCTGAAGAAAACCAACAACTGGGCAGCACCAGGACCAGACAAGATCCATAATTACTGGTGGAAATATTTCCCAAGCACCCACCAACCTTTGGCCACCCTATTCCAGAGAGCACTTCGTAACCCCTCAACTATCCCAAAATCCCTCACATTGGGTTGCACTCGGATGATACCGAAAGGCAACATAACAACGAACCCCAAAAATTTTCGCCCAATTACATGTTTACCGACCATTTACAAAATCCTAACTGGCACCATCACCATGCACATAAGGAAACATGTGGGGAAACATCATATTTTGGCGCGTGAACAGGGTGGATGCTGTAAGGACGCGAAAGGCTGCAAAGAACTCCTTGTAATCGATCAGATCATCACCAAGCAGGCAAAATGTAAACTCCGGAACATATCAGTCGCCTGGATCGATTACAAAAAAGCATTTGACTCAGTGCCGCACTCTTGGCTGCTTAAAGTATTGCGATTGTATGGGATCTCGGAGACCATAATCAATCTGTTGGAACATCTAATGAAATCCTGGCGTACAAAGCTGGTAACTGAAACCAAGGATGGCATCAGCAGCTCAGAAGAAATAGCAATCAGATGCGGAATTTTCCAGGGAGACACACTGAGTCCGCTGTGGTTTTGCTTGGCATTGAACCTCCTCAGCAAGCTTCTAAACAAGACCAAATACGGATACGTTCTCAACAAAGTGAGGCACGTAAAGATTAACCACCAATTGTACATGGACGACCTGAAGCTTTACGCAGCCAACGAAGATCAGATGAGGAGACTACTGGAGATAGTGTCCTCCTTTAGCCAAACCATAGGAATGGAGATGGGTCTCGACAAGTGTGCGGTCCTGAATGTGAAGAGAGGCAAGATCGTGGAGGGCCCGGGGATCAGGCTGTGGAATGATCTGAAAATAGAATGCTTACAACCACAGGAAGCATATAAGTACCTTGGAATCCAACAAGCCCTTGATATAAAAACGACAGAAGTGAAGGAGACCCTCAAAGCAAAGTACTTTGCCAGAATCAGGAGCTTACTGAAGGCCAAATTGAACTCCAAAGCCCTTTTCACATCAATTAATATATGGGCCGTACCTTGTATAAGCTACTCGTTCGGGGTTGTGCGCTGGACAGCTGCGGAGTTACAGGCGATGGATATCCAGACCAGGAAGCTGCTCACTAGGTATGGCGTCCATCACCCCCATTCATCGGTGAGCAGACTCTACTTGAGCAGACATGAAGGAGGTAGGGGGCTTCAGAACATGCAGATAACACATAACAAAATAGTATTACAGATGAGAGACTATTTCCGAAAAAAACACCTACCTTTTTTCCAAACTGTATGTCAAGCAGATGAATCCTCGGTCTTACAGTTGGCTAGATCCTCCATAGATTTGAAAGAACAATCACTCGATCAACTCTCGGAGGAATGGCATAGCAAGGCACTCCATGGCAGATATCCTGGAAATTTGAAGTCGGATAACATCCTTAAATCAGAGTCGCTCACTTACCTTAAAGCAGGATATCTTTTTCCCGAGACTGAGGGGAGGATCGTGGCCATCCAGGATCAGGTGATGCCAACACGGGCCTATATAAAGAGAATAACGGGTCGCAATATACTTACCGACTCATGTAGAAAATGCGCCAAAGCCCTGGAGACAATCCAACATATCACGTCCTCGTGTCCGATACTTGCACCTAGAGATTATACAGAGCGTCACAATGCTATGGCAAGAATATACCATAGGGAAATCGCCAAGAAAGCAGGCCTCATACAGGACCATGGTAAAAGGCATACGTACCAACCACGTGACGTTCTGGAAAACGACAGGTTCAAGCTGTATTGGGACACGATTATGATCACAGACAGAGCGATTCCGCACAATCGCCCGGACATTGTACTATTTAACAAAACTGAGAGATCTGTCCACATAATCGACGTCACGGTACCGGCTGACGAGAATATTCCCCGATCTTACACAGAGAAGCTGACCAAGTACCATGATCTCGCATTCGAGCTTAAAGAGATCTATGGATTGGAGAAAACCACAATACTTCCGCTCATAATTTCGGTTAATGGATTGGTTGAGTCCCACCTCGTTGAAAATACGAAGCGCTTGCAATTGAACAGCAGCCTGATCAGCCAAGCCCAAAAAGAGGTTATATTGGCTACTACACGTATAGTCCGCAAATTCTTAACCAGCACCTGAGAACAACCTTGGCTTTGCGTAAGGCCCGGTTCTCTCAGGCACCAACCCCGCTAAAGGGTGATTGAAAAAAAAATATATATATATATATATATATATATATATATATATATATATATATATATATATATATATATATATACACCTTGCGTGCACTTTGGGGAACTGAAAAGTTTATACGGTATATACCGGTATATACTTTTATGGATATAATGGTTATTTCGAGGAACAGACGAAAATCACTGAAACTTGTAATATTCATGTATTTGAAGTACATAATATCCATGAATGTCTAACTAAATGAAATATTGCAACTGAAAGTTTAAAAAGTGTGTTTAACAGATTTCAGTATACCAATTTTTAGGCGAGTATTATAGTTAAATGGATTATTATCCATCGATATCATCTTTTGAAATTCAGTAAAAAGTCTGATGATCAATTCTAATCACGGAGGCTGTTGGGTATATTATTCCCTAGTAGATTTGTCCTGAAATTTCTCTGCATGGGGTTGGTTCAATATCTATCAATATATAAATTGTGTTGCCGACCAAAAAGTTAAATAGTAGGTATTTTACATAACAAGTGTTGTAAGGAGCATATCAGTTGCCATACAACTCGAGTTGTGTACTATACTCTTTCTACGAACGCATTCATTCTCATGAAACTTAGAATTCCATTAATTGAATATATCTTTAAGCAATCAATTGAATAACTAAAAAACATCATACAACTATAATAAGTACCTATAGTTTAGTTCACATTTTAATTGTAATAATTATTATTAATTGATACTTTGCAATTATAAATAACAAGAGAGGGCGGGTTGGTTGTCTGATTTTTTGTTTTTACAAAAATAATATCATTGTTTTCACTTGTAATTTTTGATGAGGTGGCAGTCATGTTTTTCATAGAATTGTCTAAATAACTCTAGGACACTGCTGATGACCGCCAACCGCTGTCTCTTTAATGCTATCATATCGCTACCAGCATCACTAGACTTGTGGCAGAAGAACGCCTAACTGAAGCAATGGCCTTTGTATTGCTTGGGATTCTCTAAGCACAGATATTCTGCCACTTGTTTTGGCATGTTACATGGCAGAGTCTGAACATGCTGTTCTGCCGGACGTAGATCGATGTAGTTTTTACAAACCGGATGAAAGGACTCGTAAACGGCAAATGAACTTTGCGTTTTGGTTTTTGATTCTTCAATATGAATTATCAGACATTTTTCCGTACCCTGTAGGTACGTCTTAAGGCTTCAAGTTCCGTAACACCTGCTTTCTACAAGCAACACTAATACCGATAATTAAAACTATCTGGAATCAAAAAGTATCAATATTTGCCTGTTTATTTATATAATTCGTGTATATCTACCTTCGTAAGCAAATATCTGCTATCTGGAGCGTTTTAGAGAAAGACATCTGATCTTCTTTTTAGTAAAGCCAACAATTTAGGATAAGTCGCAATATTAATGTTATCATGGTTTATGATGATTGTTGACCTTAGCATTGAATAAATTGACCAAACTGACGATAGCTTCATTGTTTTGAAGAAATCAAAATATGCTACCATACCATTTTCCGAAAATGAATTGATTTTGTGTTTCTGCTTCCAATCCATGAGTTTTTGATAAACTATTTCCTATCTTTCACGGGATTTTGCGGGTAATAAATTAATTGAAGCATTTTTCGCCTTCTCCACTACATCGGGTGGTGTGCACAATTCATCTTCGCTGCTACTGGACATTTTTGACAACAATTTTGTTGTAAGGGATTTATCTTCAAATGATCTTGTCAAATCCAAAAACTGGTAACCATTTGAGATACAATTACGAAACGTCAAAATATTATGGATGCTATTCGTTTTCGTGGTCACTACTATGAGTCAATCTTATTGGTTATTCGCCGTGCGATTCAATTCACAGATTTCACCGTATTGGCTGTAAAATCGCACAGCTTTACGTTGCACGGTGCTTAAAATAAGCAGTTACATAGTTGGTGATATAGTGGAATTTCCACAAAGGAGGAGATTAAAGTTTATTCTGTATATACCGGTATATACTATCATGGATGTAATGGTACCTAAAAATGGTCGTTTTTTTCAATTTTGTGAAAAGTTTTTTCTGTATATACCTACCGGTATATAATATTATGGATGTAATGATAATAATAATTGTTGTTTTTTCCATTTTTTTTTGGGGGCATCCCAGACTCTGAAAAATTTATTCACGGCGCTGCACTATTGAGGTTCTTAGATTTTCCCTGGATTTTATGTAGATCTGAAAAGTTTCTTGAAGAGCTCTGCTGTATTGTTTTTCAGTGGATCGCGATTTTCTCTAACCTTGTTATCGCTGTTCCAAGATTCTTGAAGAGCGATAAAGTATTATCTTTTATTGGATTCCTGATGTCCTCTGAGTTTTTTGTGTCTTCTGGAAATCTGGGCCATTGGGCTTATCCAAGCCACATTCAAAATTTCATTATGATAATCCCATATCAGCTTTTGTGATTTCCATATTGTAACTTTTACAAGAGATAACCTCGACTTCTAAGTGAATGCAGTGAACCGAATTTTTCTCTGCTGTTTCTTGATATAACTTCTGAATTTGTAATGAATATCATGTTCATTTTTTGAAATATCGAATTTTAAACATTGACAGGTATCAATTATCGGCCCTCCATTTTTATACTGAAGGAAGGCAGTTGTTTCTATCGGTGTTTCGTGATGTCACTCTCGTATTTGAAATGAATCCCAGTTTTTTTGAGCAATCAAATTTTTTACATAAGACAGGTGTCAACGCGCGGCCCCAAAGTTGATACTGTAAAGAGAAGTTCTTTCTGCTTGGATTTCTTGAATCACTGTCGAATTTGAAATTAATGTTATGTTCATCTTCCGAGATATCGAATTTTTTGCATTGACAGATGTCAACAATCATGAATGCGACGAACAGGTTCAGGGGTTTCTAGATACAACTTCTGAATTCGAAATGAAGCACATGGATCCCATTGTACAGAAAATTATGATTGAAGTCATTCAGAAAGGCAAACTATATAACCGAGATATCATATTTTTCATTTGTTTTGTGAAAATAAATGGAATTGAAATGTTCAGATATTGGATACTGGTTTACCCGTGCCATAAAAAGGAGGTCGGTCCGTCCATTATTTAAAAAGTTATATAATTAATGTCGTTATACGTAAATCTGAAAGCCAGATATTCAGTCGTCTCATCATTATTTCTTAGAAACCTCGGAATTTCCGTGAAAAATGCCAAAAACTTAGTCATACTTGGTTTTTCGTTAGGGTTCTATTATTTCAAAAATGCAATCATTATTTGTGCATCCAGCATCCAGCTGGCAAAAGCATTCGCTTCGGTCGCTGCTCAAGTTTTAAAAAGATGTCACTTTATATGTCAAAATCAAAAACAATATAACAGTATTTTGTATCATGATGAAATCCTTTTAACTTTTACTGTTCGATCGACATACTTCTTTTTATGAAAAATTAATAAAGAAATTGCTGGATCTACATATAAACAAATATATACCAAATTTTCAGTTCGGATTCACGGAAAAAAACTCAACAAACCACCCACTGTCAATTCTTATATCTAATGTTCAGAATGCGACGTTAGGAAAAGATAAGTCTGCTGCGTTATGCTTGGATATCAAAAAAGCTTTTGACAGTATGTGGCACAGAGGACTTTTATATAAGCTGAATGAAACTAATTGCCCATACTACCTAATTAAGCTATGTCAGCAATTTCTAGAAAACAGAAAACTAACAGTTAAAGTAAATAATGCTGTTTCTAATCACTTCAGTCCAGAGCAGGGCACGGCTCAAGGATCTCCGCTATCAACATCAATATATAAATTTTACTGTTATGATATGTCCATCAACCCATCTAGGAAACAATATGTACTACAATTTGCTGACGACACAACACTGATAGTACATGAAAAATCATTGCAAAGTTGCATACAAAGCCTGCAAGAACAAGTAAATACCGTCACACTATGGTTCCACAAATGGAGGTTGAAACCAAATCCAACTAAGTCTCAGTTTATCATCTTCGATCACATAATCAACCCAAATTCACCAACTATTAATATCAATGGAGTTAACATAAGACCTTCGCCGACTATAAAATATTTGGGTGTTCAAATAGACAATAGATACAATTTTAATGCCCACACAAAGATGATAAAGAAAAAGACTATCTCCAGAGCCACATATTTTGCTAAATTGACATATAAGAAGCAAGGAATCAACATCTACAATGCAGCAAAAATATATAAGACCATTTGTAGGCCATTGATTGAATATGCTCACCCAATATACGCAAACTGCAAATCCAGAGCAATAAAAAATCTGCAAGTAGCAGAGACAACAGCCCTAAGAAAGATAACACGAATGCGACACCCAAACAATGTTCTCCATAATCCACCGAATCAACTCTTATACGAAAAGACAGGAATTGAACCAATAAATGAAAGAATCAAGAAACTCAATATGAAGTTTCATTCTAAACTGATAGAACAGCATGATATAATTATACAATACCACGATGATGCAACGAATAGGACTAAACGAAAACATCCCACACAGACTCTTCTGAAAATGTTGAATACCAACTAAATAATTATTGTATTGTATTTTATATAAAAAAAAAATGATAAATAAAACTGTAAATTTAAAAGGCTGAAGGACCCCAGGTCGATGGCCATTTGTTTGAAGACAATAAAGAACTGTTATATATATAATCAACGAGTATGTATGAACAAACTCTGCGTAAACACTGTAAACGGGAAATCTGGAACTGGAGATATCCCCAAGTAACCCCGGATCACAGAGTTTATGGTCACACAGATGAGAACCCTACCGCATCGGAAGACGTAGATGCTGATTTCGTATGAACTCTACAGATCTAGTGATATCAAATTTTACAGGAAATTATCATTGAATTGATTCAGAAATGCAGAATATACAGGAGGATTCATTGAGGAATGCGCATTGGAACAGACTAAATAGCACCGTGGACCTTGGTTTTTCTAAATAACCTAATTTTATAGGTCCATCGTCCTTTCTTATTTATTGATTTTCCCCATTCATTTAATTAATCATAACTTATGGACCACCATAGATATTTTCCTAATATTTGGTCCGTAAATTCTTTGTCCACAGTTGAGTCTACAAAATAATAACGTCCTATTCCCGGTTCGACTGTAAAGAAATTAATGAGTAGGTTTCGAGTCGAAACAAAACCATATCTATCAACATTTCGAAATTTTATTAACGCAATTGGAAAGATCAGGAAAAAATGAGTAGACTAGAAAAAACAAGCACTACAAAGGTATTTCGATTTTCGCATGTAACTTTTTGACTTGAATCAGATCTAAATGTTCATTGATGAGATAGCAGGAAATTGAAAAACAATCAGATTGTCTTCTCCAAATGTTCCTTTCAGCCATAAAACCATAAAACCATAAAAACATCAACTATTCTTTATTCTCCGAAATACTGGATCCCAATTTTATTGAAAAACTAATGGAAGTATGTCTATGATAATAATAAATTGGTCCCAAATACTGACTCGTTTTTAACAAGGTTGGGATCCAGGAACTAGGAGAATATAAATATGTTGATGGTTCAAGCGGAAATAGAACCATAATAATATAATTTTTTTGAAGTTTTGTGGTGGCCAATTTTTTAAACACATTTCGATATAAAGTTGTATGTGGAAACAATACATACGCTCAGTTTTACTTGGGTACTTATTTTTTTGCTATCTATGAATTTATAAATGAAATTACAACGAATTGTTATTTCAGCCGTGCATTGTAACCTCAGTTTCCTAACAGCCTTCTAAGGTGATTTTTTCATGAAACTTCGAATAATGACGATAATGATAGAATTTGATCGATATATGTTGCATCTTGCCAACCACCACTTTTTTTCCAGAACTTCCGAACGTACCTTACAGGTCAAGCACATTCTCGATTGAAAAAAGCGTTGCGTGTTGCTTCAAACAATATGATGAAATGAGCCGTCATGGATATACAGGGTGTTCCTAAATTGAACGTACAAACGGAAAGGGGAGTGAGTTTAAGAAAAAAAGTCCCATAAACATGGGGTCGCAAACGTTTCGTTTTCGAGATACAGAGTATTGAAGTTTGTGTTGATTATACGAGTTTATGGAATCTTTATGAATCATCGCTACAGATCAGGAAAATTTCCATAAAAACTGACACTGAATTCATTCACCACAGCTTACAAAATGGCCTTCCCATCATAATTTGGATTTTCACGAGGATTTCGAGAGAATCGTTCAAAATTTTTTTTCTCGAAATCGTTGGTAGATACGACAAAACTACAAGAGACCGAAAAGTTTAGTATAAGAACAAAGCTTCTTTTTACATTTTTTCAAATTAACAGTTGCTCACCAAAAAAAAGTTCTGCAGAAGAACAGGTGGCAGTGTTCCAGAAAAAATATCTCCCTGTAGATCTTCTATCGAAATTGCCATGTCACGTGGTGAGAACTCTAAAATGTAATATCTATGCCAAATTTCAGTTGAATATCTTGTGAAGTGTAGATACTATGAGACAAAAACTTGAAAAAAATTCAAACTTCAACACTCCGTATCTCGAAAACGAAAAGTTTGCGACCCCATGTTTATGGGACTTTTTTTTCTTAAACTCACTTAAGGAATCTCCCCTTTTGGTTTGTAAGTTCAATTTAGGAACACACTGTTTGTGAACTTGGCCTAGCATTTTTTTTGATTTTCTGAAACTTGTTTTTTGTGAAATGTGCTATCGATTTTGTTCCAAAGACATTTAAAAAAATATTCTTATGTCTTATACAGACAACGCATCAATAATCTTATCAAAATAAAACGGTTCAATCTCGCGAGTAGATTTGTTTTTAAATGACCAAATCACCATTGTTTCTTCTTTCAGATTTCGAACTACAAAGCAAAGTTTCAAATTTGTAAATGATCTCAATATGCGATTGAGATTATATTTACTGCAGTAATAAGTTAATGCCAAGGTTGCTGTCCGATAAAACATGATTTCTGGATAGCAGCGGCAACGTTGAGAATTTTACAGCTGCGTAGTGTGTATCGATCGCATGGTCGATTGAAGCACGTGTTCAAATCTTTTCCAGATGGCATGGAATGTTTTCATGCAGCCGACAAAAGTACAGGCTGTCCCAAATTCGTTGACCAATGATGGGCTCTCGAAAAGTAGTCTAGTATTCACCTTTACTAGAAGAGCCACAAATGGCACGTTTCCGAGTTCTTTTCAATAGAAATGAGTAATATCAGAACAAATTGACACTTTGACGCTTTCGAAAAGTTCACACTGTCTAGATTCTACTGTAGTTTCCGAATTTTAAAGGATGATTCTATTCGATGTGCATAGAATTTGATGCAAAAAAATCAAAGTATCGAATTCAAAGCATAGATAACTCCAATAATTGTCAAAGTGTAGAATTGGTTTAGTTCATTTCATTATCATTAATGTCATTTAAAAATGATAATGAATATAGCGCTGTTCTACCGGAAGAACCGATATTTCGTAAATTATTTTTCAACTCAATGAACAATTTTCTGCTGGTGTGATTCCTTTCGGGATGCTTTTCGAAATATAAATTCTGTGCAATTTTTATCATTCAGAAATGTATCATTCATAGTTTTCGAAAAAATTCCTTCATTTTTCAATTTCTTTCCGCACCTTATTGATATCTATGAAATTAGAGTCATGTGTTTTAGTTACGTTCAGACGAAAACAGTAAACAAATATACAGGGTGTCCCACGACGGTGAAGGTAGGGAATATTGCAAAAATCGAGAGTAGAAGAGAATTGTAGTTTTGGGGTTTCAAACTAACTATGACTCTGTTTGTCCCTCTATAGTGACATCGGTTTTCAATATGTATATTGTATATTCATTTGTTCCTCTGGAGGGACAGTTTATAAAAAAAAAACAAGAGATGTCAGATTTATGAATCGAATAAACTCTTCTCCTGAACTCTGGCTTCATATAAATAGCGGAATAATTTCGAATACATTTTTTCAATAAAGTGCAAGTGGTGCAGCTCTTTCTGATATTATGGTTACTATGAGTCTTTTGTTGTCAGTCACGTGACATCATATTCAAAATCAATAAGGGGACAAAATGTTCATTTTAGCATTTCTATGTTCCTTCTGAGTACACGATTTTAACAATCCAGTACGTGCGGTCTTAAACGAACGAATTTAAAAACTACAGGTAGATATTTTCTGAAACTTTTTAAGGTTCTCACTCCCAATCTCTGGAACAAAATCAATTAAAAAAATTGAAATAACCGTAAATTCTTGCACTTATTTGTCAGGAGTTAATTATGCAGAAAAATTGTTGCCTGACAATGATCTGAAAAAAGGAACTTTAAAATTATAATTATGTATAAGAGCAAATCCGATATTTCGATTTTTTTCTCTTTTGTTTCGGAGATTTTGAGTGAAAACCCTTAAAAGTTTCAGAAAATGGAGAATCGTCCCAGATTCAATTTTCAATCGATATCTGCAGGTAGATACTTGAATATACTTTGTTCAAGAAGATTATGACAAACGTTTGAAACGGGCATTTACCAAATTATTAAAATTTAGGGCCACCCTGCATTATTAGAACAGTCCTAAATTTTCGCGGTGATGAGTAAAACAAGACAATATTTCAACAATTATTCATATGGAAAACGTAGTCAAAAAACCTTCAAAGTTATACCGGGTGGCCCAACCCAGAAGCGGCGCTCATTTTGAGGGAGTAAATAAAGATATTTTGAAAATCTTTTCTTGTGGTGTGTATAGGGTGTTCAAAAGCACAAATTAAAATTATTGCCATATACAGGGATATATACAGGGTCTTCGAGAACAAAGATATAGACCAAAGTTGCACTTTTTTTAATGTAACACTCTGTATTTGAACTCAAAAATTAAATGGCAAGCTCAAATTATGATAATTCTCTTCAGATCACTTTTTGTACCTCAGAAGGACCATTTACAAGATAATGCGAAAATAGTTGTTTTGAATTAAAAATCGAAAATTGTTCAGAAACTATCACGTAGTAACATTTTATGAAAATAGTTTCGAAATTCATTTTTATGTTCAACGAGATATACAGGGTGTTTCATGAGTCGTTGGTCATAGCTCAATGGTGAATGCAGGTCATCCAGGCCTTTCAGGAAACTTGCATGTTTTGTATCCTAAGGCTATTAGTTTCGAAGATACGGGGTGATTCATGAACATTGGCCTAAATTTGCGATAGCCATAACTCTGGAATGCAAGGTCCAATTTCGATCAAACATTATGGGTTTGTTCAGTTCAGAAAGCTCTTCCAAACGGTTTATGGAATATTAATATTTTCAGGGCAGTACTCAGAATATCCTGATTTTTCATTCAAGCTCCAAAATCTATATTTTTCACATCCCTTACAGAAATTTAGTTATGACCATGAAAAACTACATAACCCATTCTAAGGAATTCAGTTTTCACTTTGCATGGCACACTTGTCACAAGGGAATAGGAATCGGTCGAATTCATATTTATATTTTATTTTTTCGAAATGCGGTCCTGTTTTTATTACTTCGGTGATAATTTTCATTGTCCTTTGCTGAGGTTCTGAATTATTTTAAATTCTGTTCAAATCTTCTTCATTTTAAACCCTCAGCACATACTGAGTGTTCGTAAAAAAGTGTTTAAAAGTATGTCAAGTCGAGATGTGAATTCTTTTGAAATGACATATTGAATTGAGATACAAATGATGTAAACCTTCTTGAAAAATGTAATCCGTAAGTGTATTTACTTCATAACACACATAACTATTAAAATTTATTCTTCCGAAAAACTTTTTTATTTTTTTTCATAAAACAACAATGAAGGAACCGAACGAATTCATGTTTCATGTCATTTATTCGAAATGCGGTCCTGTTATTATTCCTTTGGTGATATTATACTTTGTCTTGGGTCGAGAATTAAAAATTTTTAAAATTCAGTTCAACTCTTTTTCATTTAAACCCTCAGTTCCTACTGAGTGTGCGTGAAAAAGTGACAGAAAAGTGTGCAGAAGTTCAACAAAATCCCGATATGATAAGAAGAGCAATAAATAATCTGATTTCAAGAGCTAGAAAATGTTTCGAGATGGAAGAACTCCATTTTGAACATCTCTTATGATAGTACTTTTTCATTGTTGAAGAATAAATTTTATGTGTTTTATGAAGCAAATATACTTACGGATTATATTTTCCAAGATGGTTTACCACATTTGTATATAAATTCAATATGTAATTTCAAAAAAATTTACAGCTCGACCTTGCATACTTTTAAACACTTTTTTACGAACACTCAGTATGTGCTGGGGTTTCAAAATGAAGAAGAATTGAAATAATACAGAATCACGTCAAAGGACAATAAATACTATTACCGAAGGAATAAAAACAGGACCGCATTTCGAAAAAATGACATAAAATATGAATTCGTCCTGCTCCTATTCCCTTGTGACAAGTGTGAGATGCAAAGTGAAAATTAGATTTCTTAAAATAAATTATGTAGTTTATCAGGGCACTAACGAAATTTCTGTGAGGTATGTAAAAAATATACATTCTGGGGCTTTAATGAAAAATCACGATATTCTGAGTACTGGCCTGAAATTATTAATATTCCATAAACTGTTTGGAAGAGCTTTCTGAAGTGAACAAACCCAAAGTGTTTGATCAAAATCGGACCTTGCCGTCCAGAATTATGGCTATCGCAAATTTAGGCCAATATTCATGAATCTCCCCGTATCTCCGAAACTAATAGCCTTAGGATACAAAACAAGCAATTTTTCTGAAAGACCTGGATGACCTACATTCACCATTAGGCTATGGCCAACGACTCATGAAACACCCTGTAGAAATATCGGGTGTGGGTGTGCCATTTGAAATAAGAAAGTTCTCGACGATTATTTGTAGTTGATGTTTGAGAATTAATTATGATCACTCTGTATATTCCAGAATTTCCAGAGTTGAAATTTTCTTTTATATGTAGGAGTAGCTTACTTGTCTACTCGAAAATATTCTGTCTGTATCGCTGGCTTAACTAGTTTCTTCATTAATTGCTATTAAAAAAAACTCCATATTTTCGATTTTTCGCCATTATCTCGTAAAGGGTGCTTCTAAGGTATAATGTAATATGAAGAAACTCATCATAACTTGAGCTTACCATTCCATTTCTGAGGTCAAATATAGGGTGTTACATTCAAACAAGGGCTACTTTGGTCTATATCTTTGTTTTCGAACACCCTGTAATTATGACAATAATTTTAAATTGTGCTTTGGGACAACCTACACACACCACATGGAAGAATTTTCAAAATACTTCATTTACTTCCTCAAAATGAACGCCGCGAATGGGGTGGGCTACCCGGTATAGAAGTGCCTGTAGTTCTCAAATTAATCGTTTTAGATCACGAAATGTTATAATTTTATGGAATCGTTTTCTGGGAAGCAACATAAAAATTCCAAAGCTCATTGGGTAACATGATATCAAGAACTGCTTTAATTCACAACACCAATATTACAATATGTAATTCTCTACTACTATCGAGTTCCTAGATATTCCCTGTCTTATTCGTCGTGGGACACCTTGTGTAGATATACCTATTTTCGATATCCGCAATTTTTTCCAATTCAAAGATGTCAATCCCAGTATGTAATTGCATTCAAAAAATTGAAACATCGAATTTGGGACAGCCTGTACGGAATAGAATAGGTTTTTATTGCCGTTTTTTATATATTCGGACGGAATACGATGTTTCTCTCGATTTTCACTATCATCGATAAGGAACGAATAGATGGTTTCTACAATCTCATACCGAGCTCGAGTCACACGGACACTCACACCTGGATGAAAGCGTTGAATAATTGGATATCCAATTTGAAATTATAAAAATAGCTTTTTTCCACTAACAGAGAAATACCTATGGAACATGGAACCATTACTTCTGGTTTCAAGTTCGATGAACGAGCTTATTTTCGAACCCCTTTCAGTCGTTCCGAACTAATGAACGTGTTTTAAAACAATTTCCGAAATCGATAAATTTGCGGAAAACCTGCAAAGAAATCTAAAGTATTCCTTTACGCAATTTTTCCACGTACCTACACGATGTTCGTTATGGGTACCGGTAGATACAATCTTAAAACACTCTTCACCTAATAATATATTCCAATTTCCGATACATATTTGCAAAACAAACGTCCAAAAAATTCCTACCAAAATGGTCAAATTTAGATATTTCTTCGTAAATTCCAAAAAATTCATCCAGAATATCGAGAAACCCCAACGTGAAAAATGTCAGCATACATTTTGATTACTTGTCTGAAAAAATTTAATCAACCATTGCGGAACAGCCTGTATAACCCAAGAATATGAATATTTCGATATGACCCAACCTGTATATTTATGAATATTTATTCATGTATTTTTACGTTGAATGTAATCATAATTCAATTCTGCTTTTGATATGATTGCTTACAGCATGAAACAAATATGCATTTTGTGAAAACCCAATTCAATTCTGTCAGTATCCAAATCTAGAGAATCCCTAGGAAAAATAAGGCATTTGAATATCTTCAGATGACCACCTGCGACTTTCTCTTGAATAAAAAGAGCCGCAATCTTGACGCAAGTGTTTTACGACATAACTGCGCTTGCTTTGAAAAGCCGCTTCCAACGTTGCGCGATGTAGACTGTTGGGTGTAGGGAGCTGTTTAAAATCTATGCCAAGGAACTCGATGGTTTTCATAAATGAAGAGATGTATCAAATAAAGAAAATAGTGAATAATTCAAAAATTACTAATGATATGGAACTTACTGCAAAAGGACGAATTGGGTCCTAATTGATGGCCTATTGAAGTTGAAAATTTCAAACATTTTCGCTAACTTCATGCTGCATCAAAAATATGGCTAGGCCATTCTTCGAAAACGTTGAAGCGCCATATACAGGGTGCACAAATTAAGTCGGTCGTATGGCCAACTCCGGTTATTTTGATGCTACGAATTCGGTTAAATGGGCAAGCTAGTAGCATTTAATGGCCTCTCGATGCAAAAAAAAAACATTGTCAGTCACGTTATCGAAATAAAACATAAAATGATATTTTCTTGAATGGAACATGAAACACCCTTCATTTCGAGTCGTAATGACATTCTCAACAACAAAGCTCCTCACACCGGAAAAATATTGTTATTGGTATAAGTACCAAAATTGGGTCTTTATCTTTGAACAATTATGGCCCAGTTGCAGGAAAGTCCATTAAGATTTGATGTCCCATCAAAATTTTAAAACTGTCATTTTTGAAGGGAAAAATGGAGGATTAAGATTTTAATGAAGTATTAAATTTTAATGGACTTTTCTGCAACTGGACGTATGAGATTTATAAGTCCAAACAAAGACATTTTTGAACTAGTGAATAAAATAAATAATTTCACATAAGTCGCTCATTTTCAACTTCAACAGGAGGAAATGTGATAAGAGCTTTGTTGTTGAGAATGTTATTACGAATCGAATTGCATGATAAAATATAGGGTGTTCCATTGAAAAAAAAATTTGTATTTCGAAAACATGACTGTCCATTTTTTTTTTTTGGCATCGAGAAGGCCATTAAAAATGCTATTAAATTGCCAATTTATCCGAATTCGTAGCATCAATATTAACGGAGTAACGACTCAGTTTGGAACACCCTGTATAATATTTCAAAAATACATAATCGTCAATTTATACTAAATATGCCAACACCAGTTTTATATGAATATGAATTCGTTGAAAAAGCAGTTTATATTGAAGGATATGGTTCATACCGTCATAGAACACCCTGTAAAAGTTCGGAACTGAATAAAATTCCTACTTAAAGTCGGAATTATTTTTGAAATATTATGTGGCTCTCTTCTACGCCTCCGTAGAATACATATTTGCATTCGTGAAACAATTATTTTCCAACTTATGAAATCGTCAAACTGCTGTAGAATAGAACGAGAAACTTATCGTTTCGAAGAAATAGAAGGGTTTTTTTGATCGGATACAGATTTTGTAATGACAAATCCTATTTCCCACAGTTTTCTCAGAAAAGAGCTTACTGCTTTGTGCTCGCAACATCGAATTATTCTCACAGAGTGCTCAGTAATTATTGCGAAAAATCGGTGCTCTGTGCTTGAGACTCGGGAGCACTTTTTTTCAATGTTCCACATAGCTCTGAATCCTAATATTTTCTTTTGTTCTAGATTTATAATGGAAAATTGGAAAAACATATATGATATTCCATTCTGAAGTTACTTATACGTATTATCTTTCCGTTACGGACGATTGCCATGAAATTTTGAAATCCTTCAATATTAGCGTAATTTGATGACATTATGCCTTTTTTATTGAAATCGTCTCCTCCTAGATTTCAAGAAAAAACTTTCAATTGTTAAATCAATAGTAATACTTTGTTGTATTCAACATTCGACTTATTAATATTATTATCATATATTACTATGGGATTCAAAAGTTATATCAAGAACGGTTGTAGAAAAAACTTCCACTTATCCGCATTCAATTGGGGGCCGAAGGTTGACATCTGTCAATTCTAAATTCCAAAATAACTAAATTCCGAATTCAAAAGTTTTATCAATGAACCTCAACAGAAAAACTTTCCGTTCACTGTATTCACTTGGGGGCCGATTGTTGACACCTGTCAATGCGAAACATTCCATAACTCAAAACGTAAATCACTTAAAATTCCGAGGAAATAGGTATATCAAGAAACCGCAACAGGAAAAACTGCATTCATTTGGTACTCCATGTCTCAAAAAATTACTTTCAAATTCAGAAGTTATATCACTCCAGCAAAGAAACTTTCATTGACCCATTCACTAGCAGACCAAAAATTCTGAATTGACACCTGTAAATGCTTAAAATTTGATATAACATATTTTCTGCTGCGTCGAATTTTCAACTTTGAAAAATATCTGCTCCGAAACCTCTCAAGTCCTAAGTAAATGCCGTGAACAGAGGAGTGAAAAAACAACAGGTTTTTTCATATAACTTTAGAATTTGAAGTGGATCCCTCACAGCTTTCGCACTATCAAATATTCAACTATGATAGGTGTTGCTTATTATAACTCGAATTTGCAGTTGATTTTATGAACACTTTTTCAGATATCGAAATTTGACAAATCTCAATAGTTTACTCCCTAGAGGTGTAAGTGAATGTGGTAAAAAATTTCCCTGTTTGGTTTTTTTATGTACGAAAATTTGTATTGAATCCCCATCTCCATTTTCACCAGTGTCCTTGAATATACCTAAGCTTTTTCAAAAGTTCAAAAGTTCAATTCGAAACATTATTACAACAATGCCGATAATTTATATGATTTTAATAGTTAATATCCATTGTTCCTCGAAATGACCTCTAGGTGTAATTTCTTTAGTTCCTCAAACTACCCGTTTTATACTTGAAAGTTCCCCAAACTGCACGCTAGAAGAAGTTCCTCAAACTGACCTGAGCATACACGATAGTTCCCCGAAGTACACGCTACGTGATCTGTATATATGTGGCACTTCGAGGAATTCCCCAAAGTGACCACTTGTTCCTCGAAGTGACCGTTCTGTATATGATTTGTTCCTCGAACTGACCGCAACGCATACATATATATATATATATATATATATATATATACACACTCAGAGGCAAACTTAACCGGCCATCTTGAATCGCATATAGTTTGTTTTCCATAACTTTTTCTTCGACAACTTGGCCCAATTTGATGAGTGGGGAAATCGACAACCAATTAAACAATCATACAGGTAAAAAATAAAAACGCAAATTGCATCGTGGTCGAAAGCTTTTATTTACAAAGTAAAATGGCGGACAGTTATCTCGCACGTGGCGGTGCTCTAACAAAGGATCAGGTAAAAAGCGTACCACTCGGCAAGGAAGTTCGGGTAATTCTGTCTTAGACCTATGCATAGAGAAAGCAGGTTTCATAGAAGCACAGGGTGCACAGAGCATGTGTTCTATATTCTTATTCTTCCTTTGGCATTCATCATCGGACATTATCATTATATTATAAAGGGGGTCAAAATTAATATTTGCTAACACTGCCATACTGACCATTGAAACGTCATCGTTTCACTCATCTTAATAACAAACAACATTGTTAAAGAGAACTTGTAAACATAAAACAGTTTAATCTTGTGTACATGGATCTGTTTGATGCGCTGGCTCGCGCTGCGGCATTATTATAGGTGGAAAAAAGAGCCAAGCGAAAAAAAAACCACCACCGCTTACATGCTCATAAGTTGAATGTAAATTAGAACTGAATAGCCAAGAATGAAAGAAAATCAAACCTTGCTAACTAAAAGAAACTCTTATCAGACTATAGCATTGCTCAGAGGTATACCACACAGGACTTCGCCCAAGTCACGGGCATGCGTGTCAATACTACGGTTCAGATAAAATAAAAGCAAAACTAAAAACAATAAACTGTAACACCTGTTACACCAGAAAACAAAAATAAGCGAACCTCCCTGGTCTTCGCAATGACATTAAAACCATTCAAAGAAGCTAATATCTCAAGGCTATGAAGTTCTGAGCATATTAATTCAACTTAAATCGTATAAAACAGTATTAGCTTTTGTAGTGCAATGATAGATACAAACATTAAACAGTTAACATTTTCACAGTTTTTGTTAGATACACTGTCACATTGAAAATTTCACAATTCACAAGGATCTTCAGGCCAAATTCTCAATTGTTCCTGGCCTGCCGTGTTCGTTCTATTCTGGCCGCCTATCCTTTTCAGTACATATCGATCATTCGGTAAGACAGCCTTGATTTCAAAAGGGCCAATAAATTTTTGCTTCAATTTTCCTTCATTCGATAGATGTCACCTCCATGAAAATTTTCTGATTAACATCAATCGTTAACCTAGCCTGATGTTCGAGACCTGCCAACGTTATACTATACTCCTGGATTGCTCAACGGGAACATTTCACATTCTTGAGAGCGCTTGTCTTGTGTGAATATTCATAAGAATTTACGTACAAAACAAATCAAACCTTTGCAATTGGTTTTGATTTTCCTGAAACATAACAAAGCGCCAGTATCTTATTTTCACTAGGTATGTTCCGACTAAGTTAGTCAACATGCTTGAAAATTTTTGTTTTTTGACAATATTCGATTTATTCAATACTTTACTTATCGCTCGTCAAATCCTGACAAGTCTGGATTCAGATCTAATGTGCTAATTGATTTTTACGAACACTGGGTAACTAAAGTTTGACTGAACTTGTTTCTTTCTTTTTCTTAACAAAATAAAAATCTTCAGTATGTCTCTTTCTATTACAGAAATTACATTCAAGACTGGATTTTTCTGGATCAGAATTAAAACAACGTTTCCTCATAAACAAACTCTTTATGCCCAAATTTTCCACAGTTCCTACAATTTCCATGAAAGATTTTGTCTGATTCTGGTTTCAGTAGCTGCTTCATTTTTCTAGTTTTCTACTATCGGTCGGAATCCTATGAAGAAGGCAATTTCAGCTGCTGCATTTTATTCTTAGGTTCTTGCAATAATAGTCTATTCTTAACTTCTACATTAGTGATATCATGTGCTATCAAGCTCAACACTATTTCCCACGGAAACTTTAGTAAACTCTACTAACGAACTAAAATTTGAACTACTTATCAACATGCTAGCTTTAAGCCTCGTTCCTTTCTCAGGAAACGCTATGTCTAAATTCCTAGAAAATGTTGACCAATTTCTAGCAATCGTTTTCCAATTTTGATAAAATTTGGCTGCACGGCCCAGCTTTTAATACTACAACAGTATCAGACATACCTGTTTCGAATTTGATTTGATCAACTTTCTCAATCCACTCCTTGGTTGAAAAGGATGTATCGTCGGGGTCAAACTGGGCTAACGATAATTATGCGGTCACCACGTGGTCGGTGTCGTTCCTTAAACTAAACATGTTGGCTAGCAACTCCATCATCTTCATTTGAAGTTGGGCCTGGTTCTCCATTATCCGCATTACCGAAATGGCTTCACTTTCTTCGGGAGCTTTGTTGAGATTTTGCTAGTCCATTTTGGCTTATTCTTGTAGATTCTCACAAAACACAAACGATTTTCACTCACAAAATAGGATCCTCAATTTCTTTTCTCGAAAGAAGAAATTTAATCGCACTTCTGATGTAAGAAATAAAAACGCACGTTGCATCGTGGGCGAAAGCTTTTATTTACAAAGTAAAATGGCGGACAGTTATCTCGCACGTGGCGGTGCTCTAACAAAGGATCAGGTAAAAAGCGTACCACTCGGCAAGGAAGTTCGGGTAATTCTGTCTTACACCTATGCATAGAGAAAGCAGGTTTCATAGGAGCACAGGGTGCACAGAGCATGGGTTCTCTACTCTTATTCTTCCTTTGGCATTCATCATCGGACATTATCATTATATTATAAAGGGGGTCAAAATAAACATTTGCTAACATACATATGTTTTTTTAACTTCTTTCCTTTTTATTCAACAATAATGAGTGCAGTCGGAAGTTGACATCCTCGTCGCAACGTTAATGTACAGAATAAATTTGTTTTGAAGCGTTGTGATACAATTTTTTTCTAATAAAACCGAGGTGTTGGAAATCTGTTATTTTCTCCACGCTGAAAAAAAATGCCATTGGACGCAGCCGGAGCAGCTAAGGCTGTGGCGCTTGCAGACGCTGGGTTCAGCCAACGTAGGATTGGAAGACTGCTTGGATATCGAAGAACCACGATACAAGATGCTATTCGGCGTTACAGAGATACTGGTTTGTACACAAGAAGGCCAGGACAGGGTCGTAGAAGGTGTAAATCAGAGAGAGATGATCGTTACATCGTCTCGAACGTTATGTGAAATCGGTTCAAACCAGCGTCTGAGGCTCGTAACCGCTTGTTTGAGGTACGAAATATCTTTTATTAATGGCAAGAGAAGTAACTCCAGAATTCCTGGTGAGATGACAGATAGCGGGAAAATTTATTGCGGACCCACTTTTATCGCCAATGCCTTTGCTGATTATTTTCGTTTGGCTTATGATCCTATTGTGGACTGTAACGCATGTGATGTGGATGGTGCTGGTGGTCAGGACGCGGTACACATTGGATATATAACACAGGATCAAATAATTGCCGCTGCCAGGAAACTCTCTAATAAACTTACGTCTGGTCAAGATGGGATACCAAGTTTTATTGTGAAGTACCGTATTTATGCAGTGACGCATCGGTTGAGCCATATTTTCAATCTCATATTGAGTAAGGCTACTTTTCCTAGAGCATGGAAATTGGCCAAGATTGTACCAGTTTTAAAAAAAGGAAACCCCTCCATTGTTGGTAACTACAGACCAATTTCAATTTTATCAAACTTCTCCAAGCTATATGAAATTATTGTCTACAACAATATATATCCAGCTATAAGGAACCATATTAAGATTGAGCAACATGAATTCATGGTTGGGAGATCTTGCACGAGTAATTTGACTGTATTTTCCCAGTATATTTGCGAGGTTCTTGATTCTGCTGGTCAGGTTGATGCAATATATACAGACTTTCAGAAGACCTTTGACAGTGTCGCATATGAGCTTCTGTTATGGAAATTGCGGAACTAGTTCAGTTTCTCGGAGAGCCTCGTCAACATGTTTCGTTCCTACTTGGTTGATCGTCATCAGTTCGTTCAGCTTGAGGGTATAAGATCATCTGACTTTATACCCACTACTGAGATACCTCAGGGGTCCAATCTAGGGCCACTCTTATTTATTCTATTCGTGAATGACCTAATGTCCTTGGCTTGTCGCATCTGATGTTTGCGGGCGACTTGAAGTTGTATTTCGTAATTCGTTCAGTAGATGACTGTGTTCGACTCCAGCTCGAACTCAATAATCTTGTCAATTGGTGTAAAAACAATCGTTTGAGTTTGAATGTTCCAAAGTGTAGTGTTGTTAGCTTCACAAGGAAAGTAGATATTCTGAAGTATGATTATGTCGTCGGGGACGGGGTCCTTTCTCGAGTTGATAGGGTGAAGGATATTGGTGTAATCTTTGATCAGAAGTTTTCGTTCATCCCGCATATCTCCCAACTCATTTCGTCTGCCTCGAGAACATATGGATTCATCGCACGCAATAGCAAGTATTTCAGTAATACTTCAACATTGATGATTCTCTTCAGTTCCTTTATTCGTAGCAAGTTGGAATATGCCAGCATAATTTGGCGACCTATTTATTATTGCCATGAATACCATCTTGAGGCGGTACAGAGGAGATTCCTGAAATTCTTGGCTTGGAGGGAGGATAAAGTTTATGCACCAAGAGGACTCGACCATATTATATTGTTGAATCGATTCAATGTTGTTTCACTAGAGGGTAGGAGAGAGATCGAGGGTCTTGAATGTCTTTACAAACTACTGCACAACGATATTGACTGTCCGCCTCTATTGACTGCTTTGAGTTTCCGCGTTCCGAGAGCAGCATCTCGTGCTGTGGAGTTATTCCATCTGCAGACCCCGAGGACCAATTCCTTAATACAGTCCCCCATTTGGTTCATTGAGTCTATTTTCAACTCGATTGCGAGAGATTGTGACATTCACTTTGACACATTGGCGTCTGTTATTAGCAGATATGTATTAAGGTTGAATCAAGTCTTTAAGGTGTTTATTTCTGTATAATTATTTTTGCCGCTTAGCGTTTGTTTTCTTCATTTTTTTGTTCGTTGTTTCCATGCTATTGTAATTTTTAATTTTTTTTTTAGTTTGCAATATTGGTTGATTTCTCATTTGCATATTTCTAGTCTCGGTATAATATTGTTCAATTTTGTTTTTCTTCCTTTTCGTCATAAGCAATGTAGCTTGGTTTCTTTTATTATGCTAGGTCAAGTTATTTTCTGTAACTGGGACTGGGTTTCTGTTGAAATAAATAACTCATTATTTTCATTTACACAAGGAATGAAAATGGTTTTCTCATATATGTAAAAGCACTAGAGATGAAATTTTGCCAGCAAAGTTTGTTGATTGTAATATGAAAGCTTGGTGCATGGCAATTTTGCGAATGTTGATAATCACGAGCCATGAGGCAAATGATTTGGAAAAAAATGTCATGGGCGAATTTGCCGAACAACAAAATCCTTGAATATTAAACCTGAATCTTTATGTCGATTAGTATTCGACATGACTATTTCACGAGAAAATTTGTTGAAAAGTAATATAGTCATCATAGTGGCTCATTTTTCGAATGAAGGAGGACAAATACGTTAAAGACTAAATATTGATTTCCTAAGCTATCGTGAATTCGAGAAATGTCAAAAATTTCATCATACAGGGTGATTTATTGGGAAATTCGCATACAATCATGGTATTTTATGGGTCTACCATTCTTTGTAACCATGATACAAACTGGTTTACCAATTTTCTCAATTTTTCAAATTAATTTTAACTTATCAACCACCCCATACATTTTGTTATATTCGATTCGTATGTTCAATGTCAGGAGTGCTATCGATTACCATAATAAAAAAAATTCTCATTCCAGGTCCGGCTCAAAAAAATTTAATGAGTAGGTTTCGAGTCGAAACAACACCCTGTATATGAATATTTTGAAATCTTGTTCACAAATTTGGAAAGACTAGACAAGAATAAGTGGGATTAAATGTATACCTGTTAGCACGATTCAAATCTAGGTGTTTCCAAATTATTGACAGATAATATGCAGTAGCTTCAGGAGAGTTAATGTTGGTTATCTTTTTGGGCTAAAAGTTAAATACCTTACATCAGTTGTAGATTTCAAAAAAATTAACATGCATATGATGTAGTAGTTAGGAATCTCTCGAAGGACTTAACTTAAGCTTCAAGGCAAGAGGAACTTCAAAAATTTCATATGAATTAACAATTAATAGGACAACCGGATCGCATTCATGGCAGTTTATTTTTAATAATGAGGATAAATTCAGATGCATACCACCCGACGATATGAATATCGACAAGTGTGACGATCTGAATTGAGCTAGCCAATTTGCCATCGTCAAGGCCCCAAATGGAGTACGCTCCACCGAAGAAAAGCAGATGCTGACCATGGTTTCGGCCTCATTTGGCCTCATCAGAGCAACATAGCATTTTTCCACGGTGGAGAACGTTTGGAATTGATGGAACTTTATTCAATGTTGTCATGTTCTATTGGGTATTATCTACCCATTACGCCATCCAACATGAAACGCTATCCGATTCAATCCCCCCCAGATAGAAACCAAGACGAAGACAATAGCATATGTCCCATATTTTATGGGATGGCGCTATGGGTAAATAATACCCAATAGAACATGACAACATTGAATAAAGTTCCATCAATTCCAAACGTTCTCCACCGTGGAAAAATGCTATGTTGCTCTGATGAGGCCAAATGAGGCCGAAACCATGGTCAGCATCTGCTTTTCTTCAGTGGAGCGTACTCCATTTGGGGCCTTGACGATGGCAAATTGGCTAGCTCAATTCAGATCGTAACACTTGTCGATATTCATATCGTCGGGTGGTATGCATCTGAATTTATCCTCATTATTTTATTCATTGCCGTAAAGGCGCTATCACTTCTCATCTTTATTTTTAATACTTTCATAAAATGATAATAATTATATATTTATTGATCCCTTAAGACATTTACAACGTGTAGGATAAGCCAAATGAATAATAAAAAAATTAATTTTCTGGAACTTATTCTACGATGAGATTCATCGAAAATCCTGTAGGGTGGTAACTTTTCGCATTCGTTCACCATAAAATAAAATGCCACCACTTTTTTGGGTCTCCCAATAGAAGGAAATTCTTTGTCATTCTCTTCACTCACAATATTTCTGATCGTGGAAACATTCAGCTAGAATAGAAGTCGTTAAGATTCAGGTGAATCATTATATAAATTCGCTTGCATTGAATATGTTTGCTACGGTCAGATATATTGTAGATTAACGGCCGTTTTCAATAACCTATCTAAAATAAGGGATAGATCCATAGAAATCATAATATATATTGTTCTATTCCTTTCGGAACGAACTTAGTTTTAAAAAAAAACTAACAGAAAGCAGGGTCGCTGTCACCAGGGCAGCTTTATTGAGGTAAAGCTCCGTAAAACCTTTAGTTATGAACACTATTAGATTGAGAGATTGTCACTTTACGAAGGATAACGCACTGTTATTTTTAATTAATTTATTTGGAAGGCACAAGATACAGAAATAGATCAATAGATACGAAAATTAATTTGAACTATGCGATATGAATGAAGAATCAATCTCAACGATACGATCTGAACTGAACTGAGAGCGTCATGCTGCTGCTTATATATTGTTTTGGAAAATGCTGACTTGAGCAAGAATATTTTAACAATGGGGCCCTTGTATACAGGGTGGCAACATCTCCCCCCTAAAAGAAGATTTTTGATGTACAAGAAGAGCAAAAATCTTTGAAATAAGAATTCTGAAGCAGTATGACACCTTACATGAGGTATTAAAATGTGAAGATATATTCTAACTAAATTATTCAGTAATATCAAGATTAAAATCAATAAAATATTATGGATACTCAATTAGTGCAAAAATGAGAGCATAGAATTATCAAGAAATTAAGACATTGCAAATTGAACAAGATATTAAAATATATAAGATATATGTAAAATTGCAACAATTAATGAGGATTAATTTTTAATGTCTTGTTTGTTCTTCTCTGTGTTTGAGACCCGCTGCTGGAGGCTTCTTCTGGTCTCGATACTCGGATTTCTGTCTCAGAGGAACCTGGGTAATTAAGACGTTGGAGTTCTGCATCGTAGTAGACTTGAACTGGTTGCTGTATCGGTCTTTTGTGGCATTGGTTGAAGATCTGGAAACATGGACCTGCTTCAATGGTTCTAGGCTCTTTGGTACAACAGAAGATTCTTCGGAGAATTTGGAAACATCCACACCATTTCATAAAATTGTAGAGGACAATGAGCAAAATGGTACCACATGTAATTGATAGGGCTGTTGTTACCCACGAAGAGTGTTGGATGATGAAAGGCCTATTCAGTTGTTGTTGGAGTTGTTCATCGAATTCTGCTAGCTTGTGTTGAGCATACTTGAGTTCGTGGAGGTTGACACTGGTTAATTTTATTGGTTCCATATGAATTGCGTGGACATTGAGATTTTTCTTCAATTTCTGGCAGCAATCGTCCTGTATTATACCTGAAGATGGAATTTCATAACTTGAGTTTAGGGAAGCTAGTATTGCGCTCGTTTCTAGACTTGTACGATCAGTAAATGCCTTGCAGTGTGAGTTGAGCTTTAGAATACCCATCTTCTCGATGATTTCTTGCTTTAAGGATTCTTCACCACAGATGATAGAGATTCGAGTTGGATTGGATAGGGAGAACAGCCATTCATTAACGTCGGTTTTGTGCCAGATTTCAGCATCGGCTATGATATTTCTTTTCATGCAGGAGTCGGGAATCTTGTTGACGATTTTCATTAGCAGTTGTTCTTCACAGGAAGAGTCGATTTTCTTCATGGTTGGCATCTGATTGCAAATCCACTCTCTCGGATGGTATTCAATACAATTTTCCAATTTATCAGCCAACAAATAATTTGTTCTCATAGGTGAAATCAGTAGGAAGGGTTTGGATGGCTCGATATAAGAGAATAAACTATTATCTTCAGAATGAGGGTGTGGCAAAGAGAATAGTTGATAAAGATCAAGGGCTTGTGAGGAAGAAATAGGTATTTCGAATGCAATTGTTAGTAAGCTATTTTTTATGAAAGATTTCAAGTTCATGATTTTATAGTAGTAATAAACGTTTTCGATACTCGAAGGAATAGGAAGAGAAATATTAGTAGAGATTTTTAGAAGTTCTCGATAAAGTGCTTCTGGAGGCAAAATCCTATAATTTATTATTCCATGCTGTATAAGTGAAACATCATTCACGTAATTTTGCAAATTCAATAGGAGTTCATCAGTCATTTCAATGAGCAGTATAAGATGATTTGAAATTTGAGATTCTATTTCATACGCATGATGAATATTATTAAGATCCTTCGAGAACTGATTAAATTCTTTTAAGTTCTTATTTAAGATTCCTATGTTTTCGTTCATTTTATAAAATGAATTATTGAAATTAGAAATAGTAGATGAAAGAATTGATACTTGTTGCTGCATTAGAACATCAGTTTGTTTTTCGTTATTTATTATTTGATTTATTGCATCTGAATAAAATTGAGCGTCTTCTGAATCCGGGTTACCAGTTAACCATTTAATAGCCGTTCCGACGCCGTTAAATAAGCCACGTTTCTTTCTCGGCATATTAATTTGATGAGATATAATTTTATAAATTTCCTCAATTATTGAAGCTTTGGTTTTCACGTAACTTAATTGATTTTTACAGTCATTAGAGAGATGCTCTGCCATTGCGATATCACATAGATTAATAGAGTTCGAGTAGAAACCTAATATTTGTACGACTTGATATTTGAAATGAGTTAAGTTATGATATGTAAGAATTATATATTTTTCGTTTGATATTTGTGCCTTACAATGATTATGCTATAATAAACCGGAGGATGATTTAATGGGATTGATTTCATACTGATGTGCTTGAAGAAGGACTTGGAAAGTGAATAACTGGAGGAGAACAATTATTTTCGTCATTATCTGCAACAACATAAGGTTGTTGTTAAAATTAAAATGACAAGTTTTTAGTTTCGAAGGACTGATTCTAAATGTTGCTGTCTGATTATTATGTATCTGTTCTATTTTATAAGGTCCTTTGTAATTTGGAGCTAGTTTCTTATTTTTCGCTTTCGACTGTGAGTCATAAAGAAGTACAAGATCGCCTTCATTGAATTGATACGTTCTATTGTGAGTTTTATCATAATATTCCTTGGATTTATTTTTAGACTTTAGAAGATTATCACGAGCAGTTTCTCTTAGTATTTTCAATTTATTTGTGATATCAGTAGCTAGTTCTGAATAATTATTGAGATTTTTCGGATTATTTATTTGTGCGGGAATTCGAGCCCTTTGTCCAAAGACTAATTCATATGGGGTTTTTTGAGTAAATTTATGTATTGAGGTATTATAACTGAACGTTGCGAAGTTGAGGAATTCATCCCAGTTATTAGAGTCTTTATTCACATAGCATTTGAAATAATCTTTACGAGTAAGATGTGTTCTTTCTAAGGATCCTTGCGTTTGAGGGTGATATGGAGATGATTGCTTATGTTTGATCGACATTAATTTATTTATTTCTTTGAATATTTTCGATGTGAATTCTACGCCTTGATCTGTGAGAATATTGTTTGGAAATCCGAATTGTGTACAGAATTTAAGAAAGTGTATTGCTACCGTTACAGCATCATGTATGTTGAGAGCGTAAGCTTGAATGAATTTCGTTAAGTCGTCTTGAATGGTTAATATGAAGCGATTATTATTTTTCGTCAAAGGTAGAGGACCAACTATATCTAAGGCAATTTGTTCACAGAATTTGTTTGAGGTAGTTGTAATGATCATAGGACTTTTATTATGTTTGAAATCAGTTTTAGATTTTTGACATATTCTGCATCTCCTTATATACTTTCGAATATGATCTTTCATATTATCCTCAAAATAGAATTTCTTTATTTTTTCGTATTTGCGTTCAAATCCTTGGTGTCCAGCTAATGGTGAATCATGATTTTCGAATAAAATTTCCTTTATTAAGTTTTCATCACTTACATTAATTCGTTCGTCGCATAAAATTTCATATTCAAAGGCACGAAATAGAAAATATAAGAGACTGAAAAAGGTATCTTCTCGGATTATAGAATTATTTTTAAAAAGAGCTATATTTGGAATCGTGAACTTTTTTATGTTGTTAAAATTGAGCATTAGTCTAAGGCCCGGTACTTTCACGTGCGAATAAATAAATTTATTCGCATTTATTAAGTCTTATTCGTAAGATTAGTAAAAATGCAGTCTTTTCACTTTCAGATAGTGTTATTCATCGAATAAATCTGTCATTGAAACTTAATTAGAAGAGTTTATTTGTCATAAATCGAATGTCGGTACGTCATTATTGGTTGAATAAAATTTATTCGAAGGTGAAAGTACCGGGCCTAAGATTGACAAAAGTTGCGAATAAATCTTCGTATGTTACAGATTGATCATAAAATTCTTTTAGAAAGAGAACAAAAATAAATTGATGAGTTAACTTTTTTGCTATTATATCAGTAACTTTAGGATTTTCCGGAAGATCTGTAAAATGAGTTTTTATAAAATCAAGAAATTTGTTCGAAATTGAGTAGTCGCATGACATTGGAATTATAAATGTTTTTATATTCTACATCTACATTGTGTCATCATGTCGAGCGGACGAGGTATTTGTTGCTCGCGATGTTCAAACAAGATTAATCGATATGACGCTTAGAACATAGAATATCAGGAGGAGCTTTTTCGAATAATTGTGACGGGAATTGTGCGACGGAAACGGCCATATTGGTCTTCCAAGTTTTAATTTTAAAAGTGGCAGACTTGGAAGTCAAATGATTCTGTTATCTGTGGCCAAATGAATAAAGTGATGTTTTAACTTAATTTTGGTAATTTGGTTTCTTGAAATTTGCTGGAAATAAGGATTTTGGATATTGCAGTGTGAATAATTCAAAGGTAGGTGATTTTTTTAAGCTGAATATCAGGTATTAATTATGAGTTCCTGACATATAATGAGTTCATGACATATAACAAGGTTATCCCATGACAATAACACTCCATGGGCGTAGGATGTTAAGTCATAGACCTTAATACCATTAAGTATCTAGCCAAGCAGTGTTAGGCTTTGATTATCAATTTGAACGAGCTTGAAAAAGCTTCTGGCTTTACGTCAGTGCTTTCCTAATTTTTTTGATTAATCAGAATCAACTGACTATTGAAGTTAGTTTTTTGGAAACTTCATTGTCCTACGTCACTGTTGAAACGGAAATATATGTCGGCCATATTTCTCCTCCATTCCGGTCAAATTGAAATGAGCAATATGCTCCTTCCTGTTATTCTATATTCTAAGATATGACGATTCGATAAATTGTTCTAATTGTGACAGTAGTTTTCATATCAAGTGTGTTGATATATCCATTGAAGAATTCAACAAAATTAGAGAAGATGCTGGTAAAATTAAGTGGAACTGTGAAAAATGTTGTTCAGCCAAAATAAGTGACAAATGTATGATTATAACATCCCGATCTGCTGAATTTCCAGTTACTAGGGAAGATTTCCTAGCTCTAAAACAGGAAATTGTTGGTGGAATTACCTTATATTTCACTAAGGAAATTGAATCATTGAAAAACATTATAACAGCACAAAGTAAACAAATTGAAATTCTATCAAATGAAATATGTGCCAACAATAATTTGAAGAACGTTATCAAGACAACAGCTGATATGAATATCTCCGGAATTCCATCTGTACGGAATTCCCTCTCTGACTCAGATAAATCAAACATACCAATTCGTTCAGATGTTTCATTTAACTCTGAATCGGGAAATTCTGAAATGGAAATTGTTGCAACAAATGACGAACAGAAGAGAGACATTGGTACTAAAAATGAGTCATCTGAATGGACTGTCGTTGCATCAAAAAAAAAACATAAATTAAAAACCATAACTAATCACGAAAATCCGGAAGTAGTGATCAATACACCTTCGAAGAAGACTGTCACGACCAGGAAAATCTCCAAACCCAAACCCATAGTTGGTACTTTAAAATCAAATTCGCTTCATGTGGTTCCTAAGAAGCCACTTTCACACTTACACATCTCCAGGCTGAGCCCTGAAACTACAGTTGAAGAGCTCCAGGACTTCTTTGATCAGCGGTTTCCTGTTATCTCATATGAGAAACTAACATCAAGAAAACCCGACATATATTCCTCATTCAGAGTCTGCATTCCCACAGAGTTTTTAGAAGAGGCAATGAATCCCTCCTTTTGGCCAGAAGGAGTAGCTGTAAATAGGTTTTTTATAAAACGTGGCCAGACGATCAACAAGAAATGAACGGTAAGCTTGTTGTTCCTAGAAAATCAGTTAGCAGAGATGAAATGTTGAAGATAGTACAAGTTAATGCCCAAGGATTGTCTAATAAAATCCATCAACTTGAAGTATTCACTTAACAAGAAAATCCAGATATCTTAAGTATAGCAGAACACTGGTCTAAACCGGAGGAATTGTCTTCACTATCACTAAATAACTATGTTATTGCTGCTTCTTATTGCCGTCCCATGCGTCAACATGGCGGAACAGCAATTTATCTCAAATCCCACTACCAGTTTCAGGAAATAAAACATATTGAGAATTTTTCATCTGAAATGCAATGTGAATTTTGTGGTATTGATTTAAAAAATAACGATTCTAGTAATGTCTGTGTAATAAGTGTTTACAGGCCTCCTGGTGGTAATTTGGAACTTTTTGGTAACACATTTTCATATGTCTTGGACTAATGCCTCACAGGCTCTAAGGTTGTCTTTATCTGCGGAGATTTAAACATTAAATATGTTGATTCGCACAGTACGCTAGAATATCTTCTGATAAGCTTTGATCTTGTTGTCACATCTACTGATGCTACTAGAGTGTTTACGAACAAACATGGCGTTACTAGTAGTTCCAAAATTGATTATATCCTTACGAATGCGAATACTGACCTTGTTGACGCCAGGGTGGTGGATACCAATATTGGTGAACACAGAGCAATTATATTGACATATGACTGTGACAATAGTACTTCGCCGATTGAAACCACTCCGAGATCATCTCGCGACTTATCAGAGAGTAATCTCGAAAATCTGAGCTTGTTGGTGGAAAGCGCTAAATTTGATACCATCTACGACATCGCCGATGTTGACATAGCTTTTGATGCATTTTTTAGCATATTAACATCATTACTTGATTCAACATGCCCTGTTAGGCGAATCCGTTCTACCAAAAGCCAACGTCCTGGTTGGATCACGAATGAGATCAGACAGGCTAGTGGAGAATTGAAAAAACTCCACTGGGTATTTCGAAATCTGAAAACCGAGGAATCGAGAACTCGTTACTTAACAGCTAAAAAGGAATATTCTGCGCTCTTAAAGGCTTGTAAATATGATTTTTATGCATCTGCTCTTGATCGATCCACCAATAAAAATAAAACAATTTGGGATTTAGTCAGGGGAGAAATAGGTGGCGTCTCCTCTAATAAAATTGTTCTGAATGTAGACAGCCGGGTTTTTTCTGATCCTGAAGAGGTAGCTGAAACTTTCGGAAGGTACTTCTCAAGCATCGCTGCTTCCAGCATTACCGAACATTTTGGTGTTAAGCGATCTTCTTCATGCACGGTGCAGCCCCTCTCCAACAATAATTTTTTTTTTTTGCCAGTTGTTGCTGTTGAAGTCGTACAGATTATTAAAAATCTGAAGAATGTGAGGAGTTGTGGTAAAGATATGATCTCGGTAAAAATCTTGAAGACTATTGCCCCTCAAATATCAGATATTTTGGCACATCTCATCAATGCCTCGGTCACTTCTGGAAGGTTTCCTCGTATTCTGGAGACAGCTAAGATAATTCCAGTTCCCAAAAAGAAAGGCGCATCTGATGATATAGCTAGTTATCGACCAATATCTATATTGAGTTCTCTCTTGAAAGTTATAGAAAAATTGGTGTATCAAAGAATGTTGGGATACTTGAACAAATTTTCAACAATTACGAATTGCCAACACGGATTTCGGGTGGGCAGGTCGACGGAGACTGCGGCGTGTCAGTTTGGGGAGTTCGTTTATGGATGCTTGGATGACGGCGTATGTGTGGCAGGAATGTTTTTCGATCTGTCGCGTGCATTTGACTGCCTTAATATCAACTTTTTACTCGACAAGCTCTATAATATTGGCTTCAGGGGAGTGTTCCTCGACTGGGTGCGCAGTTTTCTGGTTGATCGGCATATTTACGTCAGTGTGAGTCATCGGGACTCTGAAGAAAATCCTTTAGAGATGGGTGTGCCTCAGGGATCGGTGTTGGGTCCGCTGTTGTTTTTACTGTTTATTAATGATCTGCCGGATTACATTAGGTCGTATCTTATAATTTTTTTCATCGATATTATGATGGTATTTTTTGCCGACGATGTGTCATTCTTGGTGACAGCATCCAATTTGTCAGAGCTCAAGTCGCGATGCGAGATACTGGTTGAATATTTTTCGGACTGGTGTTACAGGAATGGTCTCATACTCAACGTGAATAAAACTGATCTCGTACACTTCCACTTGCGTGACACCAACGACCGGCTCATGCTCGAGCTTCCTAGTGGGAGCCTAAAGTCCTCAGATTGTGTAAAATTTTTAGGTCTACAAGTTGATAAAAATTTAAACTGGTTGAATCATATTGATTATGTTTGTAGGCGTTTGAGTAGTGCATTTTATGCTTTGAAGCGACTTAGAGCATTGCTCCCCCTCGAGTCAATACTGGGTGTATACTATTCACTTGTCTACTCTCATTTAAATTATAACACGGTCTTGTGGGGTGCGTCGTCTGGGAGTGGTTCTGTTTTTGTTGCCCAGAAAAGAATAATTCGCCTTATCTTCGGCCTAAAACCCCTGGAGTCCTGTAGATCATCTTTTATTAAACATAAAATATTAAGTTTTCCATGTATTTATATTTTAAACTGCCTGATTTACACGAGGAAGAATATTCATTCTCAAAAAAAGTGTTGCCAATTTCATGAATATAATACTAGGCAAAAAGAAACCATTTGCATTCCAGCTCATAGAACGAGCAAATTTGAGTATTCTCCTATGTAGACTTAAAACGTTGAAGTCTTCGAGCTTCAAGAAAGAAATCAAAAAAATTTTTTTAGAACAGTGCTTTATAGTAAAAGCGAATATTTAAATTCAGTTCTAGAGTGATATCACATTAGGTAGTTTTTGATGTTTTTTTTTTTGTACTGGCATAATTCAACGATATCTTGGGTGTAAACCGTTATCATTTATATATATATATATATATAAATATATTTTTTTTTCCTTTTCCTGTCACCTCTGAGGATAATTAATTAATGTCTAATGCTATTTATGTTGACTCTTCCTATACATGTACAATGTCTCAAAGGATTCAATAAAATTTTTATGACTTTAGCCTTGCGGCTTTCACATTCCTCTCCAGAGGAAAATTCACTTATCCCAGATATCTCGGATATCAAAGGGATTAAGCTCTGTTGGAGCCCTTTCCAGGTTTTCGGGCTCGTGGTGGTGGTCGGGTTCGGGTCGCTCCTCGGCTTCCTGCTGTAGGTTGGATTCCTGCTCCACCCGCACTTCCTGTCGGAGCAGACGGTGTTCCTCTGCATTCCCCATGTACTTGCGTACAGTTCTCGTCGTTCCGAGCAGTACCGCCTTCTGCATGACTTTATAAATATTTTCGTCCAACTGAAGTTTTCTCAAGTTCTCTAGTAGTTTCTTCGGTATCAGGCCTGTAGATGAAATGACAATAGGGATGGTCTTTATATCTTTCAGCTTCCACTGTCTTCTGGTTTGTTCCTCGAGATCTCTGTATTTTGAAATTTTTTCAGTGTGCCTGTCTAGAAGATTGTTATTATTTGGAATTGCCACGTCGATGAATAGTGCTCTGTCCTCATCCTTATTGAGCAATATGAGGTCTGGTCTATCGTAGGTTATTTTTCGGTCTGTGAGAACCGTGCGATCCCAGTAGAGCTTGTGATGTTCGTTTTCCAGCACAGCATCCGGATGGTAATTGTAATAAGGAACCTTTTTCGAAGTTAGAAGTTGGTGTTTTAGTGCCAATTCTTGGTGAAGAATCTTGGCAACAGCATCATGTCTATTTTTGTACTCCGTGCCCGCGAACTTCTGACATCCCCCGGTGATGTGCTGGATAGTTTCATGTGTCGCACAGCCATAACGACAGCTATCGTCCGCCACTGAGGCATCCTTGGCGATGTACTTCATGTAATTTCTTGTTGGAATCACCTGATCCTGGATGGCGAGCATGAAGCCCTCTGTCTCAGGAAACAACCTTCCGGAAGTCAACCAGTAGTTCGACGCAGATATGTCGACGTAATCATGGTTGACCTCGTTCTGGTGCCTCCCATGCAAAGGTTTGCCAATCAGTATTTGCATTTTACTTTCTGCAGAGTGTTCGACGGTTTCCAAGTGATCCTGTTGTAGCTTTAATGGTGTAGAACTATCAGCAACACAAACTACTCGATGGAGTTCTGACGAAGCTGCCTTGCTCAAGAAATATTTTCGAAGTCCTTCAATTTCCTGGGACATACGGTTGGACAAATCAACAATTCCTCTACCCCCAAGATGTCGTGGCAGCTCTGTCCTTTCTATTGAGCTTTTGGGGTGATGTTTATTGTGTTTAGTCAGCATCGTCCTTATTTTTCTCTGTAAAGCTGCTAAATCGGTGGTCGTCCAAGAGATAATACCAAATGAATATCTCAGCGCCGAGCAAGCGTAGGTGTTAATCGCTTTTATCAGATTCTTGCTGTTAAGACCAGTTCTCATTATCCTCCTCAATCTCCGGGTAAACTCCTCCGTTAATTCTTTCTTCATCTGGGTCTGATTGATTTTTCTTGCCTGTTTTATGCCTAGATACTTGTATGTGTCTCCTTCCTTTAATGCTTCAATTTCTGCACCTTCCTTGAGTTTGAACGTACCATCTTCTATTTTCCCTCTCGTTATGTTGAGCAGTCGACATTTTTCAAGTCCAAACTTCATTTTAATGTCTTCCGAGAATCCTTCCACCATTTTCAGCATCAGTTGCATTTGTTTTTTGGTAGATGCGAAGAGTTTCAAGTCGTCCATGTAAAGGAGATGATTCAGTTTCATCATAGTTCTACTGCAGCTCGTGATGGAAAATCCGTAGGCCATAGAATTCAATCTATGAGACAAGGGATTCAGGGCCATGCAGAACCACAGAGGGCTCAGCGAGTCTCCTTGGAAAATTCCGCGTCTTATTGGAATAGGTCCTGTTGTAATGGAACAATCTGCTGCTTTCATTTGAAGACTAGTACGCCAGGTTGACATGACGTTTTTCAGGAACTTAACAATATTGGGATCCACCTTGTAAATCTTCAAGATCGTCAAGAGCCATTTGTGAGGTATAGAATCGAATGCTTTTTTGTAGTCTATGTACGCAGCGTAAAGATTCCTTCGCTTGGAGAACGCTTGATTGCAGATAACTGAATCTATTATTAGTTGTTCTTTGCACCCTCGGCTGTCTTTGGTGCATCTTTTCTGTTGCATGGCGATGATGTTATTCCTTTCGCAATGATTGTGAATTCGGTTTGAAATGCACGATGTGATTAATTTGTACATCGTTGGAAGACATGTGATTGGTCGGTACTTGGATGGGTCTTCTGTATTCCTTTGGTCTTTAGGTAACAAGTATGTTGTGCCATGTGTAAGGAATACTGGCATTCTTTCAGGATTTTCAATGACATCATTTATTGCGGAGGTCAATTTGTCATGCATGATCCAAAGTTTCTTGATCCAGAAGTTCTGTAATCCATCAGGACCAGGTGCTTTCCAGTTGTGCAGTCCTCTGATTAATATTATTATTATTATTGGAAATTGGCGTATTAACAACCTTAGGTTTAGGAATTTTAACTTCTCTTCGATGAAAGCCTCTGAAGTTTTCAAACGTGAGGTCTTCGTCATCTATAGAATAAACAAAATTTTTACTTTGTTTATCAGGTAAATTATATATTGTTATACTGATCGACGAATCGTGAAATAGTTATTTAATCAACAAGGTTATTAATAAAAGCGATTACTGATTGAGATATTTTAACGTGTGAGCGGAGCGAGCACGTTAATGTTCGAGATCATTAATCGCTCAATTAATAAACGAGTTGATTACAAGATTTTTCCGTCGACCACATTTCGAATTTAATGTGAAATCTTGAATGCAAAAATTTTCTATCGATACCTAGTCAAATTTGACACCTTATAAATTTTCTATGCTCATATCGGAATGTTGATATTTATGCGGCCGATCGAGCAATTCGAGAAGTCCATAGAAGACATATTCGAGTTGTGACATTTTGAGTAAATCACATTGATATCATTCCCTATTATATCTGTTAGAGAATGTGTGGAGCTGGTGGAAGCTGGAGTTGTAGTAAATAGATATATTGATTAATCTCTAACCATCATAATTTTTCTGCAACCTCCACAATTCATCTCTTCTCAATTCACCCGCTAGGTACTCAAAAATCAATGCTACATAAAAATGAAATAATTATTTGGGAAGCTGCTGAATACTTCTATGTTCGATTACCCATGACAATAATGCATTAATAGGAAATTAATCAATAAAAGGGTTTATTAACAGCTAATTTCGTGTACGTTAAACAGTACTATTATTGAGAGGTCGGCGGAAAAATGTATTTAATCATATCAAATATTTTTGGCCAATAAAGATTGTCTAAACTACAACTGATACTAGGGAAAGCTAAATGTGATTCATTATTTTGTTGACATAAAATTTTGAGATTCATTAGAGCTTTGAAAACTGTTTGATAAGTAGGTTTCTAGAAAGAGAGAGCTTTGCTTATGAGGTAATAAATTCTTCGGTTTTGATCACTAATATAAGCCACTTGTCCTACAGTTTTATTTTGAGATTTCAATTCATCTACTTGTCCAAATCTAGTTTTGAATATTAATGCTATTCCTTTACCCATTTTAAAATCCTGAGATACACAATGTGCTAGAGAATTATTAGGTGGCGCTTCGAAAAGATCGCCTAGCTTTTCTTGAATAGTGGAAGAATTCTATATGGTTTTGGATTCGTATTTATTCATGAAGTCATTATATGAGATTTCATTATTATTGTCTTGAATTAAACGACTTAGAGCATTTGCATTCTGATTCAACTTTCCTTTCTTATACACTATTTCATAATCATAGTCCATTAATTTCAATCTCCATCTCAATAAGCGACTTGAAGGTTCCTTACAATTTTTCAACCAAACTAAAGGTTTATGATCTGTGCAAATAATGAATTTTTGCCCATAAAGGTATGGTCTGTAATGTTTACAAGATTCAACGATAGCTAATAATTCCTTTTCTGTCGTGGAATGATTTCTTTCAGATTTTGTTAGAGTTTTAGAATAATAACTGATGGGTAAATCTTTTCCAATAGGTCCTTGAGAAAGTACTGCAGCAATAGCATCGTTTGAAGCGTCAGTAGTTAATATAAATGTTTCTGAAAAATTAGGAAATTTAAGAATTGGTTCTTTTGTAAGCATGTCTTTAAATTTCTCAAAGGACTTCTGACAATCTTCTGTCCATTCGAATTTTTGATTTTTCTTCAGTAAGTTATGTAATGGCTTAGCGATAGCGAAAAAGTTTTCAATGAATTTCCGATAATAACCAATAAGACCTAGAAACGATTTTAATTGTTTAGGATTTTTGGGAACTGAAATATTTTTAATAACTTCGATTTTGTTTGGATCGGGTTTAACACCTTCTTCTGATACATGATGACCCAGATACGTTATTTCTCGACATAAAAATTCGCATTTATCCGGCTGTAATTGAAGATTGTGAATTTGTAATTGACGGAAAACATCTTCTAGCATCGAATTATGATCTTCTAATGAAGAACCATGAACCACTATATCATCAATATAACAATCACACATTTAGCACCTTGGAGCCCGGATAGTACAATTTTCATAAGTCTTGCTAAACGACTCGGACTGTTTTTGAGTCCCATAGGCATTCTGTTGAATTCGTAAAGTCCTGATGGAGTAGCTATAGCCGTTTTAAATTTATCTTTTTCTTCTAACTCGACCTGATAAAACCCTGATGCGACCGACCGTTATTTCATTGAGTTTTCTAAAATCACAAACTAAACGCCATTTTTGTTGTCCTTATGCATCTTTTTTCTTAGGAACAATCCAAATTGGTGAATTCCACGGAGAATTAGAAGGTCTTATGATATTTTGATCGAGCATTTTCTGAATCTGTTCATTAGCTTCTTTTTCATGAATTTTAGGTAATCGATAAATTATGGAAGAGATTGGAATGTTAGATGATGTTGGAATTTCATGTTTTAATGTTGGTGTTGAAGTTAAGGAATCGCCTGGTAGATAAAATAAGCTTGAATATTTATGACAAATTTTTATAATGGATGCTTTTTCTTCCTCATTTAAATGATTCAATCGAAGATTTTCTTCAAGAATTTTATTTCTTTGAAATGCTTCTTTTTTTGAGTGATTCTGATTATAGTTAGTTGAGAGATTTAAATTTATAGATTTTTCCGGTAAGAATTCAATTATTTCCAATACAGGTCTGTCTATTGTGACTTCTTCAGAATTCAAGTTGAGAATTGGAATACGAGCTTTCGAATTATCATTCGTAACAAGAGTATTGGGTATAAGAACGTTATCACATATGGTAAATTTCTCAATGAGTCCCTGTCTCAAATTGCGAACAATATCGACTTCAGCAATAACTTCGCATCGAGGAGGAATGATTATTTTATCTTCTCTAATTTCATTGTTGAAACGAATAGGGTGTCCGTTTATAATTGCAACATTGTCTGCATAATTAATAATAGCTTTTTGTTCTTGGAAGAAATCGTTACCAAGCAACCCGTCGAAATGAGTCTGTATTTTTGCAGCGTTTATAACATTGAATATATGAACAATATTTATGGACGATATTGACAAGGATATTTCCGTTGTTCCAATTGTATTGATAGGCATATTAGGATTTATTCCATTCAATAAAACAATATCATTTTTATCAAGATGAGTTTGGCTAGGAATAAGTGCATCATGTTTTATAATGGAACAGGCCGCTCCTGTATCAATCAGAAGAGTTACATATTCTTTAGGAGAATTTGGGATTTTGAATGTTAGAAATTTTAATTTATCATGAGGAATATTAGACTTATTGTGAGAACTGTTTATTTTTGAATTTAATCGAATGACTTCTGAATGATTTCGTCGGAATCCTGGGCATTCTTCAGGTCCGAACTTTTCCCGTTTAAATGATTGACTTTAGAATTGTTGAATTCTCGTTTCCTACATTCTGATATTATATGACCTGATTTTTTACAATAATTACAAAACTTGTAAGATTGAGCGTTTGGATTTAAGGCATAATTAGGAGGACTATTTTGTTTGGAAGTTGAGGCATGATTATTAACGTTTGAATTATTCTTTGCGAAATTATATCTTTCATTCGAAGGAATAGGAGGTCTAATGTTCATATTATAATTACGTTTATAGTTATGATTTTGAAAATTAGGAGTTGTGCCATTCCTTTGATTATTTGGAAAAGAGGTTTTGTGATTATTTGAATAAGTATTTCTTTGATTGGCTATACGATTCATATAATTAGATTTAGATTTAGTATAATTTATAATTTTTTCCTTTTGAAGAGCAAGCATTTGACTTATTTCTGGTTTGAAATGAATGATGAACCGTCGAAGAGCAGTTTGTTGAATTGATTTTTTCAATCCCGGAAGTTCGTCAGGATGAGAACAACTCAAGATTTCAGCTTGAATGCATTCGTTTTTCACTTTTTCCAGACGTTTGAAGAAATCAGTTATGTTTTCATATGGCGCTTGTCGAATGGTTTCAAGTTCTTCGTGCGTTTGAACTAAATGTTTCGTTTGGCCATAAAATTGTTTCAAACGAATTTTTAATTGAGTCCAAGAAGTTATGTCCGATAATTCTAATTCATTAACGACACTAGCTGAGAGTTGTGATACAACATAGAGCAATAAACTATCGATTTGATCAGGCGAAGCAAGTGAAAAAGCAGAATTTGTGTTTTGAATGAAGGTATTGAGTTCAGATCGATTTCCATCGAAGGGTTTGATAAACTTCAAGAGAACTGTTATTGGGAGGTTATTTGGAGAACTTTCGTCGTCAGAGAGATCGTCATTTTGAAGAATATTCTTAATTTCAGGATTTGACATGATGAAGGATTTAAGGAAATTGATTTCACTTGAGAACGATTATATAAATGATGGTTAATAAACAGAAAATTGACTTACGTTTTTCTCGAGGGAATTAGGAATTTGAACCCGTGTGTAGCATGTATTGAACACATGCTTGGATGACTAATTGTGTTTATATATGCTTTGTTTTAGAAGAACAGTACAATGATATTGCAGGTTTCAATGAAAATATATCGGGATCTCGGAGGTGACGTGATATAAGTCCAAATCTAAATTTGTCAATAGAGGTATTATTGAGTATTCATTGATTATTTGACCAAACCGTGAATTGGCTGAAGATTGGAGTTTTATAGGGAATTCCATGGTAACAACTGGTGCTTACTAAATATTTGGAAGTCACAACAAAAATTCCAGAAGGTCTTAACTTAATATCTCCAATGCAATTCGATATTATCGCAGATTCGATTAGATGAACAGGTACCTAAGCATTGAGTGTATATTATAAACTCCGTGCAAAATTTTTGAAATATCCTGATCTAGTGCAATACTAATATATACCATCAATGGAATTCGCTATCAGTGGAACTCGATAATTCATTCAAGTTTTGATTTTTTTTGCATTTATTATTTTTAATATGATATACAAGTACACAAGTACATTTCAGAAAATATGACTTAAAACTTCTTACCTCTGAGCAGATCGTGCAACAGTGAAAAATCAAATGACTGAAAGAAAACGCGTTGTTGTCCGACATACCTTCGTTACACGAATTGCCCCCTCTTCATAAGATTCGATCGACAGAATATTCAGAAACTCGGCAACGTTCTACTTGAAAATAAACTAATGATGCGCATTCGTATTAACGACCACTGTCAATTTTTCGCCGCATTTCTTACTACTGGATTAGCATTCTAGAGTAATAATATATAATACTAGCTGACCCGGCAAACGTTGTTTTGCCATATAAATAATTTCCTTTCGTATGTTGTATTATGTATGTATCATAAAAAAATAGAAATTAAAAATTTTGTCTAAAAAATAAAAAAAAAATTTAGGGGTGGACTACCCCTAACATTTAGGGGGATGAAAAATAGATGTTGGCCGATTCTCATAGATACCGGATAAGCACAAAAAATTTCATCAAAATCGGTCAAGCCGTTTCGGAGGAGTATGGCAACGAAAACTGTGACACGAGAATTTTATATATTAGATGATTTCTATGGATAGATCGCTATCTCCAGTTTGTCTGCCTATCTATCCTTGTAGTTATCTATCTATGGTTTGCATTTCAAAATTATGGTTTGACGTTATCTATCTCAAGGCAAGGATAGATAGGAATCTATTCAGCTCAGACCACAGAACACTAATATAAGACCTCACATCATTAATTCATTTCTAGCGTTTGAGATATTGGAGTGTGTTAGAAAGTGTAAATATTTGAATATTATGTATAGAAGGTTAATCGTGTGTGTATGACTACATACCCGTATGGACCGTTTCATTAAACGAGCTTAATTCATTAATGTCTTTTTTCCCATAGAGATTCTATGCTTGAACGTCGTTCAATGAAAGGTGCATACGGCAATAAATACATCACAATAATTGTTGATCGAGATTCTCAACCACGCAATACTTGAAAATGAATTCCTCAACCGTAAGTACCTTAAAATAAAAGCGCCGTTGTTATCGATATTCATGTTCATGTCTTCTTCATCATCAATCATCTCTAATAATTCCATGTCGCTATCGTCGCTACTCAAATAATCCATTTTTTAAAGTTAATTACAATTCAATTGTTAAGAAAAAAGCACTGAAATGCACCCTGATAGCAATTTTCCTTCGCTTGTCCTTGATATAATTATCACATTGTAGTTTCTTGAAACTTACTCGTTGTCAGCACGAAGTTTAAAAAATCCAATAAAAAGTTAGGATACCTGATTCACCGCTTCTTATCTCCCTAAACCATATGTATCTCATTCTTGTTTCGTGCTCGTGTCGGTTAACATCGAAGGAAATTAAAATAATCTCAAGTGAATATTGGATTGTGGATTGAAAGTGAAGTCAAAATGCCAAAAAAAGCTCGTTCATCTCATCGAAAAAAGGACGCCCAAATGAGGAAACTGAAGAAGAAATTGAAACAAATGGAAGAACAAATCAGGAAAATTCAATCGAGTGAATCGAGCGAATCGGACCACAAATATTCCAAAGAGGAATCTTCAGATTCAGGTAGGTTTTACATAATAGCAAAAAAAAAATAATGTGGAATAAACAGAACTCTCGATGATAAGATTTAAGAACCATTCTCTGATTGGAGAGTAATTAATTATTTATCACAGTAACTGTCCATCGGTCAATAATAACGAGCGTTATTTTGCCATTATATTTGAAAATGAAATCGAGCGATTTCTTCTTCAACGAATGTTGGCTTTCGGTCGAAGGATCACAGCATATCACAACAATATATTGAAATAATTATTATAAGATAGGCGGCTTTCGAATAAAAGTTGAATGGAATATGTACTTGCGAGTTGTCGTTTGGAAAGAAATCGAGTGATTTCTTCAAAAACAATAACAAGTCGACCTTCCTGTGAAGGATCTCTAATCATTTAACGTGAGTTGGCCTCCGGGTGGAGGATCACTTACAACATATCGAATAATTGAAACATGGAAATCCTGTAGAATGTAAATGATCATTTTCTGATAGCCTTACAAAAACAATTAGCTCATGGACTGACGGCTGTAGGTACAGTCATAGAAACCATGATTTCTGTTGAGGAGCAAGCTGAAAATATAAAAACTCTAGCTGATGCCTGTCAGTTATTCTGCAACATCCATTGCGCCATTTCAGCTCAACGAAAATATAAAATTATTCCCTATTTGAACCAGGACTGCCGAAAGGTGGCCAAAACCATGAACAGAGGAATTTCTATTCACAAAAAATTTCGCAGAGGCCGTAAAAAATGAACAAGCTATGAGAAAAGCAAGTTCCGAATTCAAGAAAACTATAATACTTGGCAATCGATTAATCTACCAGGCTCTTCTGGAACTCATCATTCAAGACATTTAAACTACCAGCGTCCCAAATACAAAGGCAGAATAAAAAACCAAAGAAGGGAGGAGAAGAAACCGCTTACTCGATACAGGACATTCACGAAGGAGAGGAAACACAACAGACAACAATAGATTCAGAGCAAACGGTAAGACATTATGCTGGCCGTCTAAACAAATTTTATAATTATTGGAAATCCATCACGCATGACCGAGTGGTCTTGAATTGGGTTGAAGGAATAAGTATTCCCTTTAATTCTAAGCCCATACAATATTCTGTACCCTCTGTTGAAATACCAGAAAATATGTTGGAAAAATATAAAAAATCTATTGAGGAATTAATGAAAATAGGCGCAGTTGAAAAATGTAAGCCTTGTAGAGATCAATTTCTGTCTTCATACTTTCTTGTAAAGAAACCAGATGGTTCAAATAGATTTATTTAAATTAAAAAAAAAACTCAACACTTATATTGAAGCGCCCCATTTCAAATTAGAGGACTATAGAACGGTTTTGAAGCTTTTAAGTCAGGGTTGTTACCTCTCAAATATTGATCTGAAAGATGCATATTTCTTGGTTCCAATTAGATCCAAATATAAAAAATATTTGAGATTTAGTTTCGAAAATTCAATTTATCAATTCAATTGCTTACCATTTGGTCTCAATGTGGCACCTTTTATATTTACCAAACTTTTGAGACCTGTAGCAAAGAAACTGAGACTCAGAGGAATAATTACTGTTTTTTATTTAGATGATATTCTTATAATAGGAAGTACGGAGCTGGAATGTAAAAAAAATACTACACTAATCTTAAATGAACTAAATAGTTTAGACTTCATTATAAATCTACAGAAAAGCACCCTCTATCCCACACAAAGATTGAAATTCTTAGGCTTCAATTATAATACAATTGACATGACAATTTCACTTCCACTAGAGAAAATCAAAGCCATTAAGGAACTTATATATTCTTTCAAAATGAAAAAAAGGTGTTCAATAAGAAAATTTTCAGTATTAATTGGTAAATTAGTATCTTCTTGTCCTGCTACGAAATACGGCTTCGCTCATTTAAAACCTTTTGAAAGAGAGAAATATATTGCACTTAAGGGAAACCATAATAATTACAATAAACGGATGACTGTTCCAAAATCATTATCAAATAAATTAGAATGGTGGTTTGTTAACATAGGACTAGGACAAAATATAAAACCCAAAAATTTTTCCCTTGAGATAAAATCGGATGCCTCATTAACAGGTTGGGGCGGATTTTGTGGAGGGTGTAGATGTCATGGGTTTTGGAATGAAAAGGAACAAAAAATGCACATAAACTTTTTAGAAATAAAAGCTGCTCAGTACGCTTTACAGTCGCTAGCAAAGAATAAAGAAAATATTCATATTCTATTAAGAGTAGACAATCAAACAGCTATTTCCTGTATAAACAAAGGTGGTAGCATTAAATATCCAAAGTTAAACGAAGCAACTACAGAACTATGGCAGTGGTGTGAAAAAAAAATATTTCAGTATTTGCCAGTTACATTGCCTCATCTGATAACGTGGAGGCAGATGTGGAATCTAGATCACTGTCTATTGACATAGAATATGAGCTGAATAACAGAGCCTTTAAACAAATTACAAAAACATTTGGAATACCCGAGATAGATTTGTTTGCAACTAGAACTAACAAAAAATGTGACAAATTTATTTCATGGTTTCCAGACCCAGAGTCTTTTCATATTGATGCGTTCACAGTAAATTGGTGAAAATTTTATTTTTATGCTTTTCCCCCTTTTTCTATCATAACAAAAATATTGGAGAAAATAATACAGGAAAAAGCTTTAGGAATAGTTGTTGTTCCTAACTGGCCATCACAGCCATGGTACCCAGTTTTCAATAGAATCCTGACAAAAAGCCCCATAGTATTCAAACCTGAAAAATATTTACTTATTTCTCCTTTTAAGGAGAGTCATCCGCTCCACAGAGAAATTTCCCTGGTGGCAGGGAGATTATACGGCGGTCTCTATTGAAAAAAGGTGTACCAGAGGCCGCAATTGAAGTCATAACTGCATCAATTTCCAAAGGAACCCTGAAACAATATACAGCTTGTTTTAAAAAATATTGGGAGTTTTCAATAATGAATAATCAGGATCCACTAGTCTACAACCTAGAACATTATTTGAATTTCTTAACAGATGTATTGAAAAATGGACATTCCTTCTCTGTCATTAACTCGTACAGATCGGCCTTGAATTTAATTTTTAGTCCTATGAGTTCTGTAGACGAAAACGTTATAATTAGATTTTTGAAAGGAATATCCAATATTATATATGCATCCACTTGGGATCCGGATCCTATTTTGGAACAATTGGAAAAATGGTATCCTTTAGAAACTCTGAGTATGGAGAATCTCACTTATAAGCTCGTAACTCTCATGGCTCTCACGTCTGTATGTAGGGTACAAACATTGGCGTTAATTAAGATCGAAAATATCAAAGTGTTAACAGAAAAAATTGAAATTAGAATTCCTGATAGAGTAAAAACATCCGCACGTGGAAGATGTCAACTCTTACTCATTTTCCCATATTTTGAGAAAAAACAGGAGCTGTGTGTGGCATCCACAATTGAATTTTATATTGAAAAATCATCATCCCAACGAAAAGGAGAACAGAATCTGATTCTCACCCATAAAAAACCAATTCACGCGGCCTCTTCGCAGACAATCAGTCGTTGGATAAAGAAAACACTACACATAGGTGGTGTAGATATTTCAATGTTTTCAGCCCATACTACTCGCCACGCATCAACTTCTGCTGCGTTTAGAGCAGGCGTAAACATAGAGCAAATCAGAAATACGGCGGGATGGACATCATCCTCCCACACATTCTTCAAATTTTATAATAGACCAGTAAAAGATTCCAGTGACACATTCGCTAAGGCTACAGTAAAATGCTGAGTAGGTCCTTGAGTCTTGAGTTTGTCGTTACCCTTACTATAACCAGATACTAGATACCTCATATACTTATAATATTTTGTTTTCTGTTTGGCATTTCTGAGTTGAATTGTACTTCAATGGAACTGTACATTAATTATGGAATAATAGCTATTTATGTATAATAACAAGTATATAAATTAGGTCTTTATGGACGAGTCCAAAAGTTTATGGCAGAGCGAGCAAAGCGAGCGAGGCCAATAACTTGGGCAAGTCCATAAAGCCTAATTATGTACGAGTTGCATACAAAGCTTTATGTTCGACTGCAATGCAGAAATTGTATTTTCCAAAATGGCTTATTACTGAAAAACATTAAGTGTGCTTTTGATTTTCCTACCTTAGTAACCAGCGACCTTAGCAACCTCAGTAAACACAGTTGTTTACTTCCTTAATTCTGTGACAAACGTCATAATCAAAGATTATAGAGAAGAAAGATAGGAAACGCCCTCATATCGCTAGTACTAAAAACCGACTACATTTTGGCCAGTGAAAACACATTTGACAATGAGATGGCGCTGAAAACGTATTATCAATACAGAAAAACTGTTTAATAACAGTTTTCTCTTTTATAATTGAGGGGCGCGAAATTCGAATTCTATTCCTTGTATTCAATTTCAATATTGACCTTGTTGAGACCAGAAAACAAACATCCTGAGCGACAAAACGAAATGATGGTTTTGTTTTGTGACCAGGATGTTAGTTTTCATCCGAACATTGTTTGGAATCGATTGGTATCAATGAAATACGCTGTTGAATGTGTGAATGTGATAAATTTCTATTTGCAATTTATAAAAAATTTACAAAAATTTGAAATTATGGACAACGAATAGAGCTTTGACTAGGATACAAGAGTACATGGTTATCTGCTATAGTTGCGTGAAAGGTGTTTTTTCTGTGAAAAAGTTTCGAATTAATAAACTGAGTTGAATTTTTACAATTTATATCAGAAATAGATATGAACCAATTTACCATCATAGGATACATATTTCCGTTACTTACATATTATTTACAAAATTTTCAGATCCTTAATTGAAAAAAACTTTACAGAGGTATACAAGCCTTGTATTCAAGCCCGTCAGTATAATTTCTTCATGCTTTTTCATGATTTCTTCTTGGTATGGTTTCTTTATGACACAATATACAAATTGATTGACGAATGAAAAATGGCCATCTGACTCTGACATCTCGCAAAATTTCAGATGTCCCTCAAATTAAAATTTTAACCAGTCTTAGGGCCTTAAAAACACATTTGAAACACAGATGGCGCTCACATCACTCTAGTCGCTTCGTTTCCTATCTTTCTACTCTATAATCTTTGGTCATAATAATCCAAAAAATGGATAGTGCTGGAGGAGAAAACGTAGAAAATTCAGCCGTAAGCGACAAAGAATCTTTCTTACCCACTAAATCTAAAAGTGCTTATGAAAATATGTATGCGGCCTATAACAAGTGTTGTAAAACGAAGGAAATTGTAAAATCAACAGAAGACAGTATTCTGGCTTATTCAATAGTGAATTGAAAGCTCACAAAGTTTCTTCGCTGTGGACTACATAGATGAATCAGAAAGTACTAAAATAAGTTTTGCCACCAGAATATTGGACCAGGAAGTAGTTGATCAAGAGTATTGCAGATCGAAAACTGTGCTTCCACTTCAAGCTCGACTTCCTCAGGCATGCATTTTTATGATAACAAAGAATGTGTTTTTAATATTCACTACCACACTAATGCTTAGAATAGTTATCCATAATTTTGTTTTAAGGTCGAAGTTCAATTCTTCTTCCTTGAATAAAGTGTTATTCGCATCTAGTATATTTACTCGACAGAATGATAGTGACAGTTGAGTCCAATAAAGTGGTGTCCAATAAAGTGGTGTCCAATAAAGTAGTCAATTATGGACACTAAACGAATTCATAAATGAAGTGTTTATGATGCAGTCGAACATAAACATTATTATTGTTGTTATATATCAGTTGAAATATGATTTGTCATATAATCTAGATCATTATATATTATCTCGATTATCTTTTATATAATGTTTCTGTAATGGTCAGAATTACAAAATAGAATTAATAAAAAAAAAATCGACCACTAGGTACTCTGAACATCCACAATGTGATAATTATATCAAGGACAAGCGAAGGAAAATTATAAGATTAATCGACTTACCTTAAGGAAGATTAATCCTAATTTTCCGAGCTTGTCCGAAGATATAATTACCCTACCCACTCTATACTACCCAAATGCGGTCAATTTTTTGTTTTTGTTTCTCCACTCGCACTCAAAGAATGAGATACATATGGTTCAGGGAGATAAGAAGCGGTGAATCAGGTATCCTAACTTTTTATTGGATTTTTTAAACTTCGTGCTGACAACGAGTAAGTTTCAAGAAACTACAATGTGATAATTATATCTTCGGACAAGCTCGGAAAATTAGGATTAATCTTCCTTAAGGTGAGTCGATTAATCTTATAATTTTCAACGCTTATCTCTACCCCTTACTGCTCGAACTCGACAGATCAAAAAACTGAACTACCGGAGATAATTTTTAGCATCGATGGTTTATTTCAAATTTCTTTGAAACGCAGATAGGCGCATATATAATGAAAGTTCCTATCTCTGGTTGTCAATCTGACCTCATTTCAGAGGAAGGGATAGATCGCTGCGGCCAGTAAGGATCGCTATCTGCAGATAGGATATTGAAACGAAAACAAGCACAGAATGACAGATTTGTCTATCCCTAGTACCTATTTATCCACCGTTTTGATGGATAAATAGGTTATTGAAAACGGCCGATAGGGTGTAGGGTTACCTACTATTTAAATGAGCGGACCTGAATTCTAAGAGCACTTCCTGAAACCCTGTCTTCTTTTTTTTCAATCACTTTCTTCATTTATGTAATGTTAATGTACAAGGTGCGGCACGGAGGGCGGACGTTTTTCAGATGGGCATAACTTTCCCCCACTGAGGACGAGAGAAGTGGGGAAGGTGCCGTTAGACTCGTGTGTTCCTAGCATTTATTTTTTTATATTTTTTTTTATCTCTTCATAAACTTTTTAGGGTTTTCACTCCCAATCTCTGAAACAAACTCAATTAAAAATGATATATATATATATATATATATATATATATATATATATATATATATATATATATATATATATATATATATATATATATATATATATATATATATATATATATATATATATATATATTTACTTCTTCGAAGACGTAAATGGTCGTGCTGTTACCGTGAACTCAGAGCGGTACGTCGAAATGATCAACAACTTCTTTATCCCCGAATTACGACGGCAACGTGTTCCAATCCGACGTGTGTGGTTCCAACAGGATGGGGCGACCGCCCACACAGCCAGAGCATCAATGGACGTTATTCGCCCTCTCTTCCCTGGTCGCCTTATTTCCAGGTTTGGCGATGTTCATTGGCCTCCCCGGTCCCCAGATTTATCCATATGCGATTTTTTCTTATGGGGACACCTCAAGGCTAGAGTATACGAGACCAAGCCCCGAACTCTGGAAGAATTGAAAAGGGCTATTCGCGTGGAAGTTGCCCAAGTTGAGAGAGCGATGTTGGAGAGAGTCTACGCGAACTTCCAAGAGCGCCTCCAGCACTGCATCACCGATTTCGGCCACCACATGCCTGATGTGATTTTCCACACTTGACTGTCTCAAATGCTATTTCCTTGAGAATCTGATTCCGTCAATGAATGTGTTTTTGAGTAAAAATTAACGCTTTTATTATTTTTTTAAAACCATCCATCCTCCGTGCCGCACCCAGTATATTAGCTGTGGCAACGGCGTTATGACAAACGACATTTCATGAGTGCCAACCTTACTCCGTTCTAGATACAAAAACTTGAGAAAATTATTTTATGGCCAACCGAGTGCTAAAATAAAAGTGAATGAAGAATACTACATGATTTTAGATCGGTTCGCTCAACAGAGACAGCTGCAATTTCCTTTGTTGGTTATGTATATGAATGTCTCGACACTGGCTTGCATGTGGCGGCCGTATTTTTCGACCTCTCGCGAGCATTCGATAGTCTTTCTTTTCGATTTACAATAGACAAGTGTTACAACTTGGGTTTTCGAGGTGTATTTTTGGATTGGCTCCAGAGCTATCTCGAGGGTAGATATATTTTTGTGAAGGTTGAAAGCTCTCTATCTGGCGAACATAATCTGAGTCTAGGAGTACCACAATGATCTGTCCTTGGGCCTCTTCTTCTTCTCCTCTTCATCAATGATCTTCCAGTTAGTTTGAGAATGATATTTCTAAATCTGCTTACGTGTAGAGGCTTTCCATCACCGATGAGGAAATTCGTAATGAGTCTCTTTGCTGATGATGTTTCGGTAGTGGTTTCGGCCACAACATTCGATGAACTTCAGTCTCTATGTCAGCTTCTGTTGGAAAGTTTCGTGATCTGGTGTCATAAAAATAACTTAATGATAAACATATAAATAAAACCGAATGTGTTTACTTTACAATTGGGCCTAGTGATCGTGTGCTGGTGCTTCACCATTTGAATAATATCATCCAATCTAAAAATGGAACTAAATTTCTTGGCATTCACTTCGACAATAATTTAAAATGAGGTTTGCACATTGATTCTGTATGCAAAAAATTGAATATCCTACTACGCTATGAATAGGGTGAGAAACTCACTTTCCCTCGAATCACTCATAAATACAGCTCGATCTATAGCCACTTATCGTACAATATTCTACTATGGGGAAACTGTCCGGACGTTGGAAGAGCTTTCATAATACAGAATAGTTATTTTCCTATCAAGTGCGGAAAGTGATACTTGCCCGCACGAAACTGCCGTTGCCCGAACGATGCGAAGCAGAGTTCGGGTAAGCAGTTGAGTGCGGGCAAGACACTTTCCGCAAGAGTTAGGAACAATATTTTTTCTACAAGCGCTTGAAATATATAAATATAATAATATATCCATTGCACGATACAGATCATATCTCATTTGATTAATTCATATAAAATGACAGACGTAATTCTGCATGTCGTTACCATGGGTTACTCATCGTTGACGTTCGGTGCATAGAGACATGATAGAATTTAATTTATTCTATAAGATTTGCGTGCAGGAAAAACCCCTGCTAATCCATTCCCGCACGCAAATGCGTGCGGGAAAGAAATAGCAGGCGTTTTTCCCGCACGTTTTGGAAAAGTGACTCTTTGCAACTTGAAATGCGTGCGGGAAAAAGGTTGAACGCGCACGCTTGTAGAAAAACGTATTTTACGTATGATATTCAATATACCTCCACGTTCGTCCTGTGGACCCCTATTCGTGGGAAACAATATACTAACTTTACCATCCATTTTCATTTTCAAGTGTCTCTTACATGTGAAGGAAAATGAGGAAAGTGTTGTACAGTTGTCTAGTTTTCACCATTATGGTACCAGAGGTGGGAGAATGTTATTTGTGCCCAAGCATAGAACGACTAGGTTTGAGAAGTTTCCTTCCTATCAATGCATTAAACTTTACAACCATCTGCCCCACAATATTCAAAATCTTGATTCCAGCAAATTCAAAAAAGCTGTTAAGAAGTTAATGTTAAATAGATGTTACTATAGTGTAAATGATTACCTCAATGATGTCATAGTCATAAGCTAATGTATGTATGTATGTACAAATTATCAAAACGCATTTTCAGTGGAATGTAAAAGAACTGTGTTATTTCTATTATATATTCATCCCCTCATTCTTAATATTTGAAACAGGAAATATTCATACTGAATGCAATTATACAATACGGTATTATATACATGTATTTTATTCTTATACGAAAGAAATTCATAACAAGGGCTGACCTGTACTAAAGCGACTGATACTTGATCTTGATGATATGTCCATTGAGTTTTGATACAGTTCGATTTTTATTCTTTACAGTTTTATCATGTTTGTTAAAGATTTCTGTAACGCAGGAGGTATGTTGCATTCCCAGTAGATGTCATGTTATAAGATCCGTTAAATTCAATTTTGCATTAGAATTAATATGTGTAAACGAGTAAATTTTTTTTCTTCAATTTTTTTATATCGTTTATTTCTTGAGTCGAGTTGTACATTAGATTCATTTCAAATTTCGTTCTTTTCCATCGTAGCCGTTGCACAGTGAAGATAATTTAAAAATTTCGACAAACAGTAGAGTTTATTGAACAGCATTTTCGAGTATTTTCATAGCTGAATTAATTCTGCTGATTAAATCGTTAGCAATTAAATTTGGATAGCCAAGTCGAATTTTATTCAACTGCAATTGAGTGAAAGAATCCTCGACTACGAGGGTAAGTTACATGCAAATTAAATTCAAAATTAGTAAATCTTTTTTTCTAATTTCATCCTCAGATTTTTTTTACGTACTGCAATTTTCACCTTTGGACTTATTTAAACCCGTTCGAGTTTTGGAAAGGAAATTTTGGGGTGAATGGTGCATACCTCCTGGGTCTTATTGGTTTTATGGATCATAGCTTGTCTAGGAAAGATTCACTCCATACTTGGTTTGGTGCGTTTCACTTGCAAGGGGAGTTCATCCTGATTCAAGATAAGTTCCTTATCATACCTGGTTATAGTAGCATTCATTTCTTTAATTATCAGTTGTCACTTCAGTATTGATAACAAATAGTGAACATTGTTCTAAGTGCCGGTATTTCACTTACCTACTTAGTTTTCAATAGCCATTTATACAAAATTTTCAAAATTGTTCATAAAATTTTACCCTATAGTATTAAGGATTTTTTGTATGTAAAGGTTAATCCTGTAGTCAATAGATTGGTTAGTATGCAGTTATGAAACCTGAGTTTTATTATAATTAACCTCATAAATCCTGAACATCAACTTCTTCTTTCAACCAATTCTGGATCATGAGGTGATTGATGTGATTAATAATTCAAAAAATAGCAAGTGTTCTGGAATAGATAATATTTCTGCGCGTATACTGAAGAAAATAGGAACTGAGATCGCACCCCATTTCGCCCATATAATGAATTTGTCAATAAGCTCGGGCGTATTTCCCAATCTTTTGAAGAAAGCCATAGTTTTGCCAATTTACAAAAAAAATGATGTACACGATATTGCCAATTACCGACCAATCTCCATCCTTAGCGTCTTCTCGAAGGTTTTTGAGAGAATTGTTTTCAGTCGAATGACGAACTATTTAGACAAATACAATATATTGGACACCGCCCAACACGGCTTCAGATCAGGTCGCTCGACTCACACGGCAGCTTCATCTTTCGTCGAGTTTGTACATGGTTGCCTCGACAAAGACTTATTCGTAGCCGGACTTTTTTTTGATTTATCAAGGGCTTTCGATAGCCTCTCCGTCGAGTTCATCATTGATAAATGTTATAACATTGGTTTCAGAGGCATATTTCTAACATGGCTTCGAAGTTATCTAGTAAGTAGAATCATACTTGTCAAGGTTAACGAATCTTTTTCGCAAGAAGAGAATATTAATCTAGGTGTACCACAGGGGTCCGTACTCGGACCACTTCTTTTTTTGTTATTTATTAATGATTTACCTGTAAATTTGAAGAACATGCTATTTTTGTTATCAGGTTATACAGATTTCAATTTATTCCTGAACATTTTAAGATTGGTCTTGTTTGCTGATGATACCTCAGTTGTGATCAGTGCCAAGACGTTCGAAGAATTACAGACTTTATGTCAACTGTTGCTGCAGTGTTTTGTAGACTGGTGCCGTAAAAATAATATAATAATTAATATCAGCAAAACTGAATGCATCCATTTCCAAAATAGAACTGATGGTCTCAATAAATTTACTTTACGGTTTTCGGATTATGTGATAGAAGCTGAAGAAAGTGCAAGATTTCTGGGAATCTATCTTGATCAGAACTTGAAGTGGTGCTCGCATGTACATTCTGTTTGCAAAAAACTGTATAGCTCCTTTTATGCTATGAGTAGAGTTAGAAACTTAATTTCCCTACAGTCTTTGATGAATGTATACTACAGCCTTGTGTACAGTCACATTCTTACAATATAATGTTATGGGGCAATTCATCTGATGTTTGTAGAGTGTTCGTAGCCCGAAAACGGATTCTGCGCATGATGTTCAACATTCCACCTCGAACTTCATGCAGACCTTACTTTAAGGATAACAATATTTTGACTGTTGCATCTATATTCATCTTCCGGTGTCTTTTGTATGCGAAAGAAAATGAAAATCATATCACAAAACTCACAACATTTCATAGTTATGACACCAGAAATTTTAGAATTATGTCTTTACCCAAGCACAGAACTGCTAAGTTTGAAATATCGCCCTTGTATATGAGTATGAAGCTTTTTAATCACCTTCGAAGTGGTGTACAGTCGCTTAGTCTCAAGGAATTTAGAAAAGCAATTAAAGATACACTTTATGTAAAATGTTACTACACTGTCGGTGAATACTTTTCCGACAGATTGTAAATGTTCAATCATTATATATTTTGACTTGTCCTATGCATGTATAATGTCTTACAGGATGAATAAATTTATTATTATGACTTTAGCCTTGCGGCTTTCACACTCCTCTCCAGAGGAAAATTCACTTATCCCAGATATCTCAGATATCAAAAGGATTAAGCTCTGTTGGAGCCCTTTCCAGGTTTTCGGGCTCGTGGTGGTGGTCGGGTCCGGGTCGCTCCTCGGCTCCCTGCTGTAGGTTGGATTCCTGCTCCACCCGCACTTCCTGTCGAAGCAGACGGTGTTCCTCTGCATTCCCCATGTACTTGCGTACAGTTCTCGCCGTTCCGAGCAGTACCGCCTTCTGCATGACTATAAACATTTTCGTCCAACTGAAGTCTCCTCAAGTTCTCTAGTAGTTTCTTCGGTATCAGGCCTGTAGATGAAATGACAATAGGGATGGTCTTTATATCTTTCAGCTTCCACTGTCTTCTGGTTTGTTCCTCGAGATCTCTGTATTTTGAAATTTTTTCAGTGTGCCTATCTAGGAGATTGTTATTATTTGGAATTGCCACGTCGATGAATAGTGCTGTATCCTCATCCTTATTGAGCAATATGAGGTCTGGTCTATTGTGGGTTATTTTCCGGTCTGTGAGAACCGTGCGATGCCAGTAGAGCTTGTGATGTTCATTTTCCAGCACAGCATCAGGATGGTTATTGTAATAAGGAACCTTTTTCGAAGTTAGAAGTTGATGTTTTAGTGCCAATTCTTGGTGAAGAATCTTGGCAACAGCATCATGTCTATTTTTGTACTCCGTGTCCGCGAACTTCTGACATCCCCCGGTGATGTGCTGGATAGTTTCATGTGTCGCACAGCCATAACGACAGCTATCGTCCGCCACTGAGGCATCCTTGGCGATGTATTTCGTGTAATTTCTTGTTGGAATCACCTGATCCAGGATGGCGAGCATGAAGCCCTCTGTCTCAGGAAGCAACCTTCCGGAAGTCAACCAGTAGTTCGACGCAGATATGTCGACGTAATCATGGTTGACCTCGTTCTGGTTCCTCCCATGCGAAGGTTTGCCAATCAGTTTCTGCATTTTACTTTCTGCAGAGTGTTCGACGGTTTCCAAGTGATCCTGTTGTAGCTTTAATGGTGTAGAACTATCAGCAACACAAACTACTCGATGGAGTTCTGACGAAGCTGCCTTCCTCAAGAAATATTTTCGAAGTCCTTCAATTTCCTGGGACATACGGTTGGACAAATCAACAATTCCTCTACCCCCAAGATGTCGTGGCAGCTCTGTCCTTTCTATTGAGCTTTTGGGGTGATGTTTATTGTGTTTAGTCAGCATCGTCCTTATTTTTCTCTGTAAAGCTGCTAAATCGGTGGTCGTCCAAGAGATAATACCAATTGAATATCTCAGCGCCGAGCAAGCGTAGGTGTTAATCGCTTTTATCAGATTCTTGCTGTTAAGACCAGTTCTCATTATCCTCCTCAATCTCCGGGTAAACTCCTCCGTTAATTCTTTCTTCATCTGGGTCTGATTGATTTTTCTTGCCTGTTTTATGCCTAGATACTTGTATGTGTCTCCTTCCTTTAATGCTTCAATTTCTGCACCTTCCTTGAGTTTGAACGTACCATCTTCTATTTTCCCTCTCGTTATGTTGAGCAGTCGACATTTTTCAAGTCCAAACTTCATTTTAATGTCTTCCGAGAATCCTTCCACCATTTTCAGCATCAGTTGCATTTGTTTTTTGGTAGATGCGAAGAGTTTCAAGTCGTCCATGTAAAGGAGATGCTGCCGCTCTTGATGGAAAATCCGTAGTCCGTAGAATTCAATCTATGAGACAAGGGATTCAGGGCCATGCAGAACCAAAGAGGGCTCAGCGAGTCTCCTTGGAAAATTCCGCGTCTTATTGGAATAGGTCCTGTTGTAATGGAGCAATCTGCTGCTTTCATTTGAAGACTAGTACGCCAGTTTGACATGGCGTTTTTCAGGAACTCAACAATATTGGGATCCACCTTGTAAATCTTCAAGATCGTCAAGAGCCATTCGTGAGGTATAGAATCGAATGGTTTCTTGTAGTCTATGTACGCAGCGTAAAGATTCCTTCGCTTGGAGAACGCTTGATTGCAGATAACTGAATCTATTATTAGTTGTTCTTTGCAACCTCGGCTGTCTTTGGTGCATCCTTTCTGTTGCATGGCGATGATGTTATTCCTTTCGCAATGGTTGTGAATTCGGTTTGAAATGCACGATGTGATTAATTTGTACATCGTTGGAAGACATGTGATTGGTCGGTACTTGGATGGGTCTTCTGTATTCCTTCGGTCTTCAGGTAACAGGTATGTTGTGCCATGTGTAAGGAATACTGGCATTCTTTCAGGATTTTCAATGACATCATTTATTGCAGAGGTCAATTTGTCATGCTTGATCCGAAGTTTCTTAATCCAGAAGTTCTGTAATCCATCAGACCCAGGTGCTTTCCAGTTGTGCAGTCCTCTGATAGCTGATTTTACTTCCTCAATTGTGATCATGTCATGCTGCATCGGCTCATATTTTCTAGCTTCAGATTTTTCATTTTCAATCCATCCGGTATCTCCATTGACCTGAGGTTTTGTTGATAATTGTTCGGTCCAGAATTGTTCAACGGCTTCCTTTGGTGGTAACTTTCCATTTTCTCCATCAGACGATGTGAGTGACCGGTAGAAAGTTTCTTCCGACTTTTCGAATGAATTATTGTCTCTTTTCCGGCTATAGTTGCTTTTATATCTCCTCAGGCGTTCTGCATACAGACTTAATTTTTGCTTCAGAGTGTCGAGGCAATGGTGAGCTGTAGCATTCTCCGTCTCTCGTTCTGTGTGTGTCCTCTTTCTATCCATGATCTCTTTGGCAGCTTTCACAACCTTCCTTCCTCGATTCCCGTTCAAGTACTCCTTCAGTCGTCCAATGTCTCTTCTTAGCCTTTCTGTTTTGTGTTGAAGACGTTTCTGCCATGCTGGCGCGTGTAATTTGTGTAATTTTGGACCATCGTTGTTCGTTCGGCGAGTTTTTGCCCCTATGGTTTTCGCTGTCGTTAGCGCTGCACAGTGAAAAACTAGATGCAGATATTCCAATGAACTTCCGATCTGTAGGTACTCAGGTAAAACGTCCCTAATCAAGATGTCGATTATAAGTGACAGTTTCTTGGATGTATTGAGTCGTGGTGGTGCTACTCGATGAAGAGGATCTGTTCCTTCCAGTTCGGCAAAGTATCTCCTCATGTCAGAGTCAACTTGTCGGTGGAGCTCTTTCCTATCGTCCTGGTGTTCAGGCTCACTTGCGTTGCAAGATGTATCAGTTTCTTCTGCCTGCTTTTGCCCAGGCATGTGAATTTCATCAGAGGTGCTGGTGTTATTCTCTATTGCAGGCGGACGCTGAAGTTCTCGTTTAATTTCGTCGATTCGGGCCGTTGGTATTAGTTCGTTTCTCAGAATTACGCGGTACTGGTCTGCCACTCGTTGTTCAGTGACATTGGGATTTGGGTAGGCGTTGCAGAATTCCTATTGGAGCCTTTTCCTATAGTTGTTCGTGTTCTGCCCTAGTCCCGTGATGGAGTTATATATGCGCACAATAGTTTCATTCATGGACGTTGTCCACTTCATGCGCTTTCTAACTAACCCCGCTTGGGTGAGCACTGGCTGAATATCCTGCGCAGCACCTTCAGCGGTTCGAGTCGGCAATTGAATTGGACTCGGACAGCACGCGTAGCTGGCTGCACCGTCTACGTCGTTACGATGGCTACCCGGCAGGCCATCTACTAGATAGCTGCCAGGCAGGCCAGACAATTATTATTATTATTATTATTATTATCACAACACAAAAACGAAAATATAATAATCTTAATATAATGATTGTTCATTACACTGTGGAATGAGAATAGGGCTTCAGGCGTTGCTAGAGAAGCTTCTTCATCCCCAAAATTTGAATGTCTGAAATATTTGGTTAGAGAGGAAGACGCTGCATTAACTATTTTTTATGTTAGTAACTTGAAACATCTTCCGTAAATTTGCATTTTATTTTTTTATTATCCATCTCAAATTTTCTTGAGAAAAATACTGAATTAAATTCAAGATTTTTAGGGACATTTCGACGGACGTTTTCCAGTGACGGACTTCTTGGAAGATTGACGGACTGTCCGTCACAATGAGGGACGTCTGGTTACCCAAAGTTAAGGATATTGCACATCCACTGGACGTACATTAACGTATAATTGCTTATTGTAGAAATAAGATCCGGTCCTGTATATCCTACGAATGTTGAGAAATGAATTGACGCTCGAAAATGATACATCCATTTGTCGTACAGAAAAGTACACTTTCTGGAAGGAGATATTTTGATCCAGATCCGAACAATCAGTACAGATGTACAATCATGAATAATTTACGTTGATCCAGAAATGTACGTTGAATGGACGTACATCAACGTACACTTTCTGATTGTACAAATAGGATCCAGTCCTGCACATCCTACGAATGTTGAGAAATATAAGTACAATTATGGGCCCTCGAAAATGATACATCCAGTTGTCGTACAGAAAAGTAAAATCTCTGGAAGCAAATAATTGACATACATATCTGAACATCCAAAAGATGTACAATCATGGATAATTCACGTTAATCCAAAAATATTGTTGAATCACCATGCTGTTTGTAGAAATAAGATACGGTCCTGTACATCCTACGAATGTTTAGAAATGAATAATTATGGATATGGATATGATACATCCAGTTGTCGTACAGAAAAGTACAATTTCTGGAAGCCGATATTCAGATACAGATCCGAACTTCCACTAAATGTACAATCATGAATAATTTACGTTGATCCAAAAATGTACGTTGAATGGACGTACACTAAGGTAAAATTTACGATAGTACAATAAAGATCCAGATGTGTGTATCCAGAAGATGTCCAATAACAATAACAATAACAATAATTTATTCATTTTGTTAAATCATTACAAGAATGAAACACAAACAAGTCAAAAAAATATGTATAAATAACAATGAAAACAGAATGTAAACTCTACAAACTGCTCCCAATCAACAAGAATTCGGTACAGTATATGGTTCCGAATCCATTAAAAAATTGAATATTTTCCTTTTGAAGGTTTTGAAATCTTTTATTTCACGAATATTATTAGGAAGGCTGTTGTATAGTTTCACTGCCATGTATGAGCATCCCCTTTCGGTAGAAGATAGTCTATGCACTGGATACACCAGCATATTGTGACGGGTAGGATAAAGATTAGGGCGTATGAAGCTCCGAAAATATTGGGGATTTTTGTGGAAGAATTGCATCAACTTATAAATGTACAGACCAGACAGTAAATAGTCCATTCTTTTTGAAGATGCCTCTACAGGATTGTCTATAAGCTAATCCGAATATTGTCCGAACCGCCATTTTCTGCAATTTGAATACTGATTCCGCATGCATACTGCCACCCCAAAAAATCAATCCGTATGACAGGATGGACTGAAAATTTGCATAATATACAGCCATCAGAAAAGATTTAGACGAGTCAGATCTCAATACCCTTAGAGCATAGATCACTGATCTAAGTCTGGCAATTACATTCTCCGTATGATGCTGCCAACTGAGCTGTGAATCGAGAGTAAGACCCAAAAACTTGGTCTGTCTAGTGAGTTCCTCAGGGGGGAAAGCAGACATATCGACGGATCGGGAACGGCAATGAGAAAACAAAATGCGGTTGGTCTTTGATATGTTAATTCGCAAATTATGGGATAGACACCACTCATCTATTGAAAAAATTATGTCATGTGCAAGGGTCTTCAATGAAAATGAAGATTTGGCTTTTATCAGGACATTAGTGTCGTCTGCAAAATTGGTGAAGAATTCTTTCCACATGGGAATGACATTAGGCAAATCATTAACATATATTAAAAACAAAAGGGGTCCAAGAATACTTCCCTGCGGAACACCCTGATTTATGATGACGCTTGATGAGCGGTTTGTTTTTCCATCAATAGTTACCGAAACAATCTGTGGTCGATCCCTCAAATAGCTTCTGAGGAGATCAAGCTGTTTATCTCTAACACCGTAATGTTCTAACTTACTCAGTAAAACTTCATGTACAACAGAATCAAAAGCTTTGATATTCTCAAGAAGTTCAAACATTGCAGTCTCCGTGCTTTTGCCCTTGATGTAACCGTGTTGTCGTTCATTGATCACTTTGAATTTCTTGAAGAAATTCAACAATCTGCCACATAGGATTTTCTCGAAGATCTTAGAAAAATTTGTTAAAATGCTTATAGAACGATAGTTTTTCAGTTCGCCAGGATCGTCCTTCTTATACAGTGGTTTGATTATTGCAGTTTTTAACAAATCTGGAAAAATGCCTTCTCTGAAACTGTTGTTAATTATGAATTTGAGAGGTTCAACTATGAAATGAATTGATTTTTTTTTCACATTCATATCATCAATGCCAGTACTTTTCTTCCTTTTTACAACTTTCAGAATTTCAAACTCATCTACATCGAAAGAAAAGAAACTTTTACAGTTTCTGGAACCAAGGCATTTGTTTTGTATCGTAGAAGGAAGAGAACATCCGTTACAGGTGGAAAAATAACGGCTAAAATTCTCAACTATGGTATCAGGAGATTCCTTCATGCGAATATCTGATTGATTCTTATTTTTTCCAATTTTTTCGTTCACGATTGACCATAAAGTTTTTGACTTATTAGTAGAACTATGAAATCTGTTCATGTTTAATTTGTTCTTTTCTTCTCTTAAATGGTTATCATACAATGTTTCAACCTTAAAATAAACTGGTTTTAATTCTGAGTTTTTCGATGAAATTGTATACAGAATATCAAGCAAGTTTTTGATATGAGCAATACTATCAGGATGTTTGACTCCAATCTTGTCTGGACAGAATGTCAGCGAACTTATTCATATTCGTTTCACAAATCATACGTGTTTCAAATGTTAAAATCTTCCCCCGTGTGGAAAAACAATTGAACTCGAGAATCTGGGCTGAATGTTCTGAAAGATGAGGTTGTTCATTATGTGCAGTGAATGTCTCATAATTTGTTACAATATTATCTAAACAAGAATCAATTCTTGTGGGTTCAGTAATCGCCAATTTCGCAGCAAAAGAGCTGATGATATTAAGAAATTTTTGTTTATTACGATCGTTATTGGTGGACTCTAGATGAATGTTAAAGTCGCCTGCAATGAAATAAAAAGCATTCAAGTCGGTCAACTTCTGTAGTAAAATTGTGAACTTCTCGAAAAACACTTCCAGGTCGGATCTTGTCGGGTGAGATGATCTATAAATTGATATTATATAAACATCCCTATCACGGGCAATGTTTACCTTCATCGCAGAGCACTCGAATGAATAAGGAACGCTGAGACGCGCAAACTCCTTGACTTCAGTTGTCGATATAGACACATCAGATCTACAATACACAGCACTACCACCATGTTGACCACTGTTCCGATAGAAAGATGAGTTCGATATACCGTGGACCTGTAGTTCTTCCGAGGACTTCCAATGCTCGGTGACAGCTAGGAAATGACAATTTGCACTGTTTACAAATGAATCCAACCTTAATAGGATATTTCCAATTGATTGCAAGTTTAAATGAGCAAGCTTGTAAGAAATCGGAAATGCAGTTATTGCTGAGCTTTTTCCTTTTCTTTCTGCTTCATGAGACGGAACAGAAAATTATTGATCCTAGTTCCTTCAGGCCAAATACTGGGTTCTTTGATTCTTTGGAAGTCGCTTGACATTACCGATATTTTAAAAGAGGAATACTCTTGAGGACGATTAGACACCAATTCTACACATTGAGTGTTTAGGAAATTTTTCTTCGTCAAGTAACTGCTCAATTGTTCGGCTCTCAAATCAGGATCCAGATTACTGACATGAATATGGGAAAATTGCTTCATTGCCTTAATTTCGAGATGTTTTTCATTATTAGTACCCAAAATTATGTTTCGTTTTCTTCTGAGATTTCTTTTTGTTGATCGTACAGGTATGAAGTCATCATTCTCAGAGCGATTTATGTTATCTGATATATTTTCATCTTTTTTAGCAGATCTTTCTCGTGAACTGACAACATCCGTTGGGGTTTCAGCAATATCTGAAGTTCTCAGCGACTCTTCGGGGCCTTCAGAGACGGATGTCACAAAATTATCACGGTTGTGTGATTTTTTTATATTTTTATCCCAACTTTATTGTCGGATAGTACATTCCCTGCCGATTGTAGTTTAATGTTTTGTTGTCGAAGTGTTTCAACCTCAGATCGGAGATCACTGATCACTTGAGAAAACTGCTGTTTGATGTTCTCTTCGATTGATGTCTTGATGTCATTCAATCCTCCAATAGTGAGGTTATGAAGGGAGCAAATAGCACACTCCCAATTTTTCAATTCACCTGATTTTTTACGGGAATCGAATTGAACCATATCTATACCAGCACAAGAAATGTGGAAGAGATGCATTGGGTTCTTTGAACAAGTAATATAATCACTCGAACGAGCTATTGTATTTGAACATGAACTGCACGTCGGCGCCTTCTTGAACAATAAGAAACGCATATAGATATTTGTCCAACATCCCTTATTTAAAGTACAATGGACATCCATAAAACGTCCATTTATGAACGTACAGTAAAGGTCCAGAAATGTACATCCGTTGGACTTCCATGTGGGGTCCGTGGATGTTTGTACTTCATTTGGATATAAAATGGACGTCCATTGGACGTCATGTGCTGTATGGAAAGCTTGTTGGAAAGGACATTTAATTTTGTGTGAATTTTGGAGATAATTGTGCTTTTTGAAAATTTGATGTACAGGGTGTTTCACAAGATGTGAAATAAAAAACTCTCAGTACGGACCCGCTCAATCAAAAAATCGTTATAATTGAATCATCGTCATTTTCCAATGCTCATTTGTTGACATTTCCATGAAAACCTATAAAGATGTTCAAGAGTTATGCCTACTAAAAGTTTTTGATGACATACTTACATAAAAAATCTCTCGAATGAATATACTCAGGACATATTTCGAAAACTGATTCAGACTTCCCAAAATGTCCTGCATCTGTACTGAAAGCCTGTGCAATTATCCGTTAAACACCCTGTTCCTTTCTTCGTTCTGTTCAGGTATATCAACCCATTTATGCATGAGAGAGATGGTTTTTGAACATATAAAATGTTTAATTCCCAGGACATTCCTGCAGCTGCAGTTGTAACATTAGGGAGTTGTATATTATGTGTCAAGGTAAGAATGAATATCCGATGCGAGTGAATCATCAGAGTATCGAATTTTTATGCTAGAGATACAGATTAATATACTTTCCACGCCATGCTAAATATTGAATCATTCAATTGAACAATGAATATAACATTTCGAATACTTCAATTATGGAGAGTAGAGAGAAGGAGAACGATCGCTGCTTTGAGACCACAGATTTTTTGTCCCCTAAAATATATACCAATAGGGTAGTTCATGCTTTTGCTAACAGGCGCGCTGGCCATCACGAGAGTGCGAAATTTTGATTTACACAAATCAAATTGTAGTTGGCTCGTTGGCTGAGTGAACTGTTTCCCTGGTGACAGATGATAGAAATATCATTATTTTCCATTTTTGATAAGAGAACAACATATGACCATGGTGAAATGTTAAAGCGTGATAAGAGTGTTTTGGCATCGGAAAGAAAAGGAGAAGAGATTAAATCTCCGAGAGCATTTTTGGGAGAAAATTGGAAGAATCGACTCCGAATCAATTTGTGTGTCAAGAGCACTTTTGCGATGAAGATATCAAAAATATGATGGATTCATTATAAACGAAATCGAAATTGTCATCCCTCGTGAGAAGTTGACTCTTCTGAATAAGAATATCTAACCAATTAAACTACATGGTTCATAAGTAAATATTCTTGAAGAATTTTGTTGGCATAACATAATATATATGGTTTATATCGGTTCTCAGCTGAGTATTGGCACAGAATCTACTCTAATACCTAAGTGATAAATCTGAGACTGCTACCTTTTGTTGTCTTGATGTGTACTACTCCTCACTACGGATTTATATAATTTTGAAGATTACGGTAAACCAACTAACATTGCTGCTTTCAATAAACAATGATAAACAAAAGTAGGTACAATTTTTTTGATCAGTGATTTCTTTTGAATTTCATTGATTTCGACTTGCATTTTATTGCATATAATTCAGAGAACTCATATTTAATATAGATTTGAAGAAAGGTATTTGAAAAATCATCAGAAAAACCACGATGACACATAACCTAAAATAAAATGTAGGCTGTTCATTTCAAATTGACGCTTGAATCCCCAGCCCTGCTTAGCGATACCCGCTGCAATCGCAGCGACACCTATCCTACGTTTCCCGTTTTCGGGGACACATTTTTAGTACGTCAATCGTTCTCCTTCTCTCTACTCTCCATAACTCCAATGAATATGATAGATCAACAAAGATTTTATTCTCTATATTTCCGAATGTATTTCCTAATGCTCATTACGTAACAAGTGATAGTATGAAATTCAGTCAAAGTGCTTTCGGAATCAGGTGCTGCAATATTTCATAATGTATCACATATCAAGTGATGGCATGCTTACATGTTGTGATCAAACAATTCGAAACTAAAAGATCTTTACTTTACAGCAGTCTTGGAGAAAATTCACAAATTAACGATTTTGTTAATTTGGGAGAAGAAAAGTTGTTCTACTCTACTCTATTCTATGAGTTGATCTGGTAAATTTGAAACCCATACTAAGGGAGTTCTATAAAATTTTCCATTTACCAATTTTTGGTGGTGGCCATCTAGAATTTGAAACTTTTTTAGTAGTGTACTGTATTCAACTAGTCTAACCTAATCTACAGGTTGAGTCAAAAATGTGTACCTACTCAGCTTTCTGGGGGTGATAGTACATTGAAAAAAAGGTATAGTTTGATAAATGAACTCATGGCCTAAAACGCATATTAAGAAAAATATACTTCCAAAGTTGATAAAATTAAAAAGAATTCTCCGCATAACTTCTAAATGGTATATTCCACCAGAATGAAATTTCGTGCATAAATGTATTTCTTAAAATACGTTTTTTTTATTACATTTCTACATTTCTGATATTGTTATAACGGTTGTTTTTAGAGAGTGAATCGTGATTTTTTGCGACAACTTCTTTGGTTGTATTCGTTTTGATGAAAAAAATTGAAGCATTCTATGACGCAAAGAAAATTACATGAAGAAGGTACTCTTGTCCAAATAAAAAAATTTAATCGTTTTCGAGATATTTGAGTTCATGTAGTCACATGATGTTAGCAGATTCTTTCATCGCGAGACTCATCGATAACGATATTTTAGCAGGCCATGATCAATTTTGTTCTTGCTTTTGACGTTTATGTCATTAACATTATTTTAGTTAATTTCTCATGTAGTTTTTCTGCTTATTTTTTGCTATTTTCAACTGGGATTTTAAGAAATGGGAGGTTATTCGTTCTCTGAACAAACTGATATGCTTTTGACGCTTGGCGAGTGTTTCGGAAATACAAATGCTGCTGTAAGTTTTATACAAAGATACTTATATCATCGACAAAATTCAGAACAGAATTGTTTATGGCCTGGCCTGCTAAAATATCGTCATCGATGAATCTCGCGATGAATGAATCTGCTGACATTATACGTCCATGTCTCCAGCCCCTACAAATTTGAATATCTCACTTTTTTTGACGCTAAAGTTTTGTACTAGTTTTGTACCGAAATGTACCGTTGAAAAAAAGTTTTGTACCCCTAATTAAAGTGACGAAAATACGGTTTTTAGTTTGGGGGGGCCGTAGACATGCTCACCCCCCACTTTTGAAATTGCAATTTTTTTGTATCTCAAAGTTTTGTACTAGTTTTGTACCGAAATGTACCGTCAAGAAAAAGTTTTGTACCCCAAGATTAAGGGGTCTTAGGAGGGTTTGAAATTGGTGGGGCTGGAGACATGTTTTCGAAATAATGGGATTTCTGTTTTCGAAACAAGCTAACACATAAGTACTAGTTTTGTACCGAAATGTACCGTCACAAAAACGTCACTTTTTTCAACCCCGAGGGTATAACTGTGCTCCAAATAAAGTACCTACTGAGGATTCAGGAGTTTTTTGTTGACAACAACGAATATGGTATATTTTGAGGCGCCACAGTTTTGTACTTCTTCGATACTAAAATTTACCTTCGATAAACAGTTTTATAGCCCCAAATGGAATGAGTGAATTCGATTAGGGGTTATAGGCAAGTAAGAAACGTTGGAAAAAGTGTGGTCATACATTTTGCACTTGTGCAAAAAAGACGAAAATACGGAGGGGGCTGTAGACATGCTCACCGCCTCCTTTTGAAATTGGTTATTCAAATGAACCTTCGAAGCGAGAGGCTCCTCTGCACGCGAATCCCCCCAAGCCACTGAGCCATAGACTATGCACTGAGCCGTGGGCGTAGCCTACGCCTTCCACCGCCTATGAGGTGGGGAGTTTGCGCATATCTCGAATCTTCACGATGACTAGGCGTGCGCATGCTCAGTAGTAAATTGTCTGGTATCTGAAGCTGAAGTCACCTTAATCTTACAGTGTTTGTTTCCACGCATGTTCAAGTTCCTATAATTTTGAGTAATTTTCACCCTAAAGTCCTATACAATTCGGTAAGTACCTATTTACTTCAGTTTTGTATAATTTAATATCCATTCTCTCTATGTTGTAACGATGAGTGGGGGAAATACGTAATGACTCAAAAATCTAACGTAGGAATGCACGTCCCACGTTACGTCAGACAATTTGAATGCTTCCGAGCAAAATCACATGTTACAGAGTAATCTGTAAGCACCTTTATTGTTACATATTGTAAATGACACTGTTGGAATTGGTCAAATGGTAGAACTACTGGAAATGTACCATTGGTTGAAATGAAAATGAATTTACTGCGGTTATAAAGGTACGAATTACCTCTATTCTGATTGCTGAATTTAAATAAAAACACCAATTTTGAATGAAAAAACACGTTTGGATATTTTTTAACACTCCAGTACTCGCGCGTCCGATAGATACATAAGCAATACGTGGAGCCTGGAGTATTGTAGTACCCCGCGCGAGTACTGGAGTGTTAAATAATTGTAGATTTAGGCACACCATATACTTTTCAGCCGCTTTCCGTGTAATTCTCGTCTTCCAAAGACTCTAAACGCTACATCAACTTCTTCGGCATTATACCTAATTCTTATGTGGCCTCACTTTCAATATTCTTTTGTAGAATAAAGATGGAAAAATTATTGGGAATATTGGACACTGTTTGATTTCTATTGTTTATTTCGTAGAATGCCGACGTTTCGAAACAAATTCGTCTCTTTTTCAAGGCTAAAAATAAATACAAAAATATATTATAAGACATACAATATGACATAACATGAAAATAAATTACCTAGTTCCGATAAACAACATTGTACGCTTCTTGAAAACATCTAGACATTTTAAAGAAATCAAAAATTTATAGAGTAGGTACACAATGCAAACATCTTATCAGATATTACTTCCACATTTATGACAATGACACCAACAATTAACATAAGCTTACAAAATATTGATCACGAGTGGACTTAACACTATTGACGAGGCTAGCCATTACTTATTACTTCTAAGTATATTATTATAAATCGTGATTAAGTGTTGCACATCTTCTCCATGATTAACGGTGTAATTTCTTTTAATGTGAATCATCTCGCTTATATTGCGTTTATAACCAACCTCTTCTCTATCAAGAATTTGTACATTTTCAAAATCAAATTTGTGGCCCATAGTCATTAGATGTAAAGTTAAAGCCGTTTTGTTATAATTTGCAATATTTTCACTGTCATATTTATGTTGTTTTATTCTATCCCGTAAATACTGTTTTGTTTGGCCAATATATCTCTTGTTACAATTAGCACAGAGTATCTTGTATATCACTCCCGATTTTAAATCATAATATGTTTTAAATTTCAAATTTTTGAAAAATCTTCCTGTGATGAGGCGCAAAAAATTCGTGAGAATAGAGGTGGCACACATGCCGACGCCCGACACAAATATTTATGACGCACATTTGAACATAATTCTCATATTAATATTATTTCTTAACTTTTATTGGAGTTGCTGATCTTGAGTTTATTTTAGTATGTTGAATTCTAGGGGAGGCCAAAAATGTTTATATTACAAGATTTCTCGGCATTCTCGTTGTGAGGCGTATATATGAAAACGGAGTTGTTATTTTTTCATTTGCTCCTCTGTGGACTTTGCTTCCGTGGCTAGAGCCACCTTTGCCACGCTCTAGAGACGACACTGTGTCCAGTTTCAAATTCAATCGTTTTATCTCTATTTTTTGTTATTCCCTGGAAGATAATCAGTGGATATTTCAGTTGAAATTTTTTTTTCTTGGTCGATATCAGAAGTTTATAACGCTATGACCTATTGTCTAATTTTTTTCCAGTGAAAATGCCCAGACCTGAATGTTTCGATTGGAACCGTCTTATTGAAAAATTTGAAGCGTATCGGTCCCAATTCAGTGCTGGAATCCAACCACCTTCATCTGATGTTTGGAAAAGTTTAGCAATTGATTTCGACAATAAGTACTCGTATAAATACATCTATATGATTTTCAAAACTAATAGAAAAAATATTCTCGAAAAACTTGGTTTGAGTGCGCCTGCTGAGCAGTATGAAGCAGGTTACCCTGATTTGACATTTGGTCCAAATGATGATATATGCAGCAGTAGCAGTGAAGAGAATTCGTTATCACCCGAACACCGCATCAAAACATTCAATATCACGCTATCAGCAGAAGAATGGAATAAAATATCACCAAGATAAACAATTTACAAGTGCAAGGATAAGGGCAATTCAGGGAGGACATCTCGAGTTTATAATATTTTGCCTCCTGAAAGTGGCTGGACTTCCATAATCAATTCACATTTTTGGGATCATCTGAATCTACCCTGCTGTTTGTCTTTCATACGATCGAAAGTTCATAACTCAGGAAAAGAATTCCTCAATATTAAAGCCAAATGCAAACAGTGCAATTCCCTTTTTGTTGCATCAATGGAGAAGGAGCCGTTGGAAGAATCCAGGGCGATTCTTCATTGCTCGTATACAGGAAACTTCCAAATTTTTCGAACCACACTCAAAAGGAGAATAAATACAGCAGAACAGGAGGAGGGATTGAAAGAATTTCTATCTGGAACCGAGTCGGCCAAATCTTTCCAGGGAAAACTTATTAATTCGTGCATGTCAATGGGAAATCCCGAGCCGAGCCACTTGCCATCATTGAACTCTCTGCGTTTGCTAAAATGTAGATTTCAGAAGCGACAGAAATTACACGAGGATCCAGCTCAAGCTCTGTTGATCATGAAATATTGTGACCCTTATCAACAGGTGATTCAGCAAATAGGTTTAGACCCCTCTTACCTCTCTTACTGGACTCCCTCTCAAGTATCCGTCTACAACAATTATTGTAAAACCACATCGATGTCTTCAATCTCAATCGATGCAACTGGTAGCATTGTGAAAAACTTGCAGCGGCCTTTCAATAACAAATCTCGAGAAATTTTGCTTTACAGTATATGTCTGTATGATGTCAGAAAGAAAAGCCAGTATTCAATCGCGTATCTGTTATCCGAGAGGCATAACACTAATGTTTTAACTTATTTTTTGAACTCATTTTTCAATGGAAAGACTCCTGTTAAAATAGAAGTACCTAAACAGAGTGTAAGCGATCACTCTATTCCAATAATATCTGCGTCAGTGAGAACTCTAAAGCAGTTCCACAAGTTTACATGATTATTTAATGAATGCAGCATTATTATTGACCTGTCCTTCACAAGTTCAAGTTCCAAAGTGTTTTATTCGATGCGATGTCGCTCACATTGTTAAAATAATATGTTCATTCAAACCTCTGAAATCTATGGAGCGCAGAAGATGTCGAGAACTTTACATCAGGAGTATATGCCAATTAATTTCAACTACAAGTGTAGAAGACGCAGAGGGATTGCTTTTCTCCATATTTGTTATGGCAATAAGTAAAGACGGCGGTTTGAACAAAAATGGAGAGTTCTTGTTTTGCAAAAAGAAAAAAAGAACTAAAAACAAGATGTGCTACAGGTAAAAACGTTGTAGTTGATAGAACACTTGACGTCATGGAATCTTTCTCAAACGACTCTGAAATAGGAGAAGAGGATATGCAGATATTTCAGCAAGATCACGGCATATCACTGAATTCATCTGAAGGAGTTATAACCTTTAAACAATGGGGTGAACGCATTCTTGAAAGGGCTGCGTTGGCGATAAGCGATGAAACAAGCGATGAGGACAATACTATGTATTCCCCTGACTTACCATCTTGCATTTTGAAGCTCCTGGAAACACTTCCACTATGGTTTGGAATTTTGAGACCTATTTTCAAATACGGACCCGAAACAGCCACTACTGCATACGTCGAAAGTTATTGCAATGACTTGAAAAATAGGTTATTAAGTCATGTGGGGAAATTGCCTATATCAGCTGATATATTCCTTATGCATCATATTCCCAATATCGAAGCCAGTTTGAAGATTATCAGTTCCAAACAAGACCAAACAGAAATAAATATCTTCGAAAGAAAGACAGTAGCTGAGCATGTAAGTAGAGAACAAGCGGACATTATCGAACCCAGACAACTCAATCAACTGCAGGGCAGAAGAGAATTATACCAAAATGTCACTTTATGTCCGTTATGTTCTAGAGGCAACCTACCCACCGACGTACACAAGTGCATACATTGCGGCAAATCTGTCCACATAATTTTTCCAGACATTTGCGGATCCCCAATAGACGACAGTGAGGAGGGCTATGGCCAAAAATCAATATGCGTTACATGTGCTCAGAAGGCACATGCAACATTGGAACCGATACATACACAGTTTATTCCGGGAGGATATTTTACGACAACTATGGAACGAACCAGTGAGGAAAATTGGAAATGACAAGTCCTCCCATTGAAGAAGAGAAGCAGAAAGTCGTACTTAACGCCCAACATAGAAATCGAGAACTTTGACTTGAATTCTAAGGCAAAGCCAACACCCATAGGCCTTCTCAAGAACGGAACCAGGGCGAACAACTTGAAACCTATTGTCGTCAACAATCGAAAGTACATAACTAGCAACACTTGCGCTTTTGACGCGATTGTTCAAACGCTAGCAAGTGGCTATTGCGACAGCAGTCTTTTCCGTGAATTTGTCAATGCTCAACCCACAAATGACGTACTCTGGCGCATTGTGAAGTATATGGAAAAATTGAGTATGTCAAAGTGGCCCTATCATTGGAGGGCCATCCTTTCGTCTCAAATGTACGAAAGTACAGCACTCAAAAATGGAATTTTTCAAATCAATGCCGAGGTTGCCGGTGCAATGTGCAGAAAATTGTTGAGTAAATACCCCTCTGTCACAGAAAAAGTAAATTGCGCTACCAACAAATGTTTCACCTCTCTTTCGACACCTGCGATTTCTATAGAAGTCGATGCAAGGCAAAACCTCGACTTAACGTCCGCTCTTCAAGAGAGGCTGATGCCAATATCGAAACCTTGCAAATTCGATTTTAACAAAATTGATACAACTGAATACGATTTATCACCCACCCATGTCATTTTTGAGACACAAATGAAAGTTGATGCCAATGAACTACAAGGTGATGTGGTTCCAAATCCTGAGCTTCGTTCGAAGGATATTCCAGTATCGATAAGTACACATAGCGTTGAATATCATCTTCGTGGAGCTGTTTGTTTTTCTGGTACCACCAACAGAAGGAATATCCCTAATAGCACAAAGTAGTCCTATGGACATCCATAGGACGTCCTCTTCGGACATTACGGACATCCATGGGACGTCCATTTCTGGTACAATGGACGTTCTATGGACATCCGAGGGACGTACAAATGTCACAACTTTGAACCGAATTCGGACGTCCATCGCGGACGTCCAATGGATATCCCGTTAGGACCATCATTAGCTATCTCAACGGTACAAAAATTTACCACGACGTTGGCTATCCTATCTATTAGAATTTTAATTTCCTAGAACCCAATGTCTTACACTCAGACGCAGATGGTATTATCTGTGTTGTTCCCATTTCCATCCATACTTACTAGAAAGTTTTTACACTTGGCCCGGATTCGAACTCGCGAGTACGTGGGGACATCGTATTACTGAGCCTTCGCTGCAACCGTCCTAGCTACCGAGACTATACGATATATCTACCTGTAGGAACATATTCATTATATTGTTAACTGATTTATGGAATAGTAGTCGATCAATACAGAAATACCATATAATAAGAACTAAAGACTTAAAACTCAAACATAGATTATTTTATAAAAGTAATTACTCAAGTATTTAGTCTTCGTTCATCATAACGTTATACATCATATAATATTCATAAGATATTCATATACTACAAAGCGGAAAAGAAGGAGTTCAGTGAAAATTATATTAAATTTTGGTGTTCATTGATATACATGTATGTATTATTTGGTCCATATTACGGACTCCTTGTGAATATCCGGTATGGACATTCAAAAGATGTCCCTACCGGATATCCAATAGGTGTCCGTCATGGACGTTATACGGACCATGTAATATATACATGTTATTTGGTCCATATTACGTCCATTACGGACTCCTAGTGAATAACCGGTATGGACATTCAAAAGATGTCCCTACCGGATATCCAAAAGGTGTCCGTCATGGACGTTATACGGACCATGTAATATATACATGGTATTTGGTTCATATTACGTCCATTACGGACTCCTAGTGAATATCCGGTGAGGACATTCAAAAGATGTCCCTACCGGATATCCACTAGGTGTACGTGATGGACGTAATACGGACCATGTAATATATATGTATAAGTTATATGGTCCGTAATATGTTCATCACGGACACCTAATGGATATCCAGTAAGGACATATTTTTGACATTGCCTGTATTGAGTCGGTCAGGGACTATTTTGGAACTATATGATACGGACATATGTCATATAGTCCGTATTATGTCCATCACGGTCATCCAATGGATATCCGATACGGACATGGTACATAAATTGGACTAACAACGGATATCCATCTTGGACGTCCTAAAACTGTCCGGAAACGGACGTCCAAAGGACATACAAATCAAGTCCATGGACGTTCCGACGTTAAATGGACATGAATTGTACGTCCCATGGACGTTGTGTGCTATTAGGGATCAATATTGTCGGCCATTATACAAGCTACTGTAGACGTATTGATGGATATTGGGAAGTGTATAATGATCTCCACAATAAGAAAAACGCATGCTCGATGGATGCGAAAGTTGAATGTGAGCTTTTTTTTTACACAATCTGATTTTGATCATTTTATAAATTCTATTATTTTTGTTGTTTTGGATTCTTGCCTTTTTTTTATTTCTTATTTAAGCCTACGGAACTGTGATGTGAATAAATTGTTTAATCAAATAACATTTAATGGGGACGCAATACATTATACCCAATGCAATGTCTTTATTCCTTTCGTCATATGAAAGTGTATTGATGTTTTGAAATACGACTCTTGATTAGAACTCTTATTCTTCAACGTTTTCTTCTTGAATCTACCTTTTTAACCCTTAACTCTTCCTCTACCCGTACAACCAACTGATACCTAAGTGTCATTCGTAGGACAGTTGGTGTTGGATATCAATTTGTGATACGAAATTGAAGAAAAAGTCTATAAAACACTTCTGTTTTTGGGACCTTGTATATTATATCATCTGGTTACATGTTTTGGCATATTCGCCACTGTCAAACCAAAGATTCTGAAAAGTTGTTACTCGTAAGTACAATATATCAAGTTGAAGGAAAATTTTTGAAGAAAGGTGAAAAGGTGAAAAACATATAATTCTACAGTTCGGTTAATTGCTTACGATTTTAAGGTTCCATAGTCATATGGTGAAACATCGATTAAAGATATTGAAGTTTCACAGTCTCTAGATAATTCAATTATACTCACAAATGATATTGAATTTATTCTTCAAACTGAACCGTCCAGATTTATATGTATTTTAACATCAATCAATAGTAAACGGATCTAAAACAAGAATCTGGAGGCGCCCATTTATTCCATTTGAATTGCAGAATTTTCCTCATCCACGGCCTTTCGACAGCTGGCTCTCCAAAGGTAGCTGCCAGTTGCATGTTGACGTATTTTTTTTTTGTTACAAAAAATTCGAATTCGAATTTTCCGACGATACAGTAGCGTCCTCGAGGACCATCAATATAAAATTTCATATGTGTCTTTCACATTGTTTGTAAACATAAACATATCAAGAACATATATAATACAGGACACTAAATGCTATGTTAACAAACAATGTGAAAGACACATATAAAATTTTATATTGATGGTCCTCGAGGACGCCACTGTATCGTTGGAAAATTCAACAATTGAGTCTACCTTGATTGGAAGAAGAGGAATCCGTCAGCACGAACCTCAGTTTTGTATTGTTTTATTTATGTTTTTGTCTGTCAAATTTTTCACCAACTCTTTATCGAATTTTTTGTAACAAAAAAAATAAGTACGTCAAAATGCAACTGGCAGCTACCTTTGGAGAGCCTGCTGTCGAAAGGCCGTGGATGAGGAAAATTCTGCAATTCAAATGGAATAAATGGGCGCCCCCAGATTCTTGATTTAGATCCGTTTACTATTGATTGATGTTAAAATACATATAAATCTGGAAAGTTCAGTTTGAAGAATAAGAAAAGAACCTCAACAAACCTATTCAGTAGTTATTGCATCAGTTGAAAAGAATATCAAGGACGACGAAATAAGTCAACGATTAACTTAATTAGGAATAAAACATCGGTACTGTAAAAGAATTGTATCAAGAATACACTCTTGTCCAACAGGTTATATACGAATAATTACAGGAGAAATAAATGCGTTCGAGACACTACTTAACAATGGTCTCTTTTATATGAATCGTCACTACATGGTGTTCCCCAGTCATGCACCAGAACCAACACCGATACTTTGTAGCAAATGCTTACTTTTTGATCATACAACTGAAAATTGCAAAAGTCCACCAAAATGCTCAAAATGTCAGGGAACTCACAAAATGTCCCATTGTAGGTCAGCCAATACACCAAAATGTACTGCTTGCAATGCCGAAGACCATTTAGCATGGTCCATAAAATGTCCCAACCATCCGAAGAAACCAATCGAAGGCATCCCAAACGTCAATGTTAGAACTATAAATAAAAAAACTAGAGAAATAGAGGATCTTACAAAGAAGATGAACAGAATGAACTCCCCTATAACAATACACGATGATATAGTACATACATATTGTCGTAAACTCAACAAATCGAAAAACACCAATAGAAATGAACTCTTACTCAAGATCAAGAAGAGGTTCATAAGTCAATATAATGTAGATACAACAGTGATGTTCACAGGGAATAGATTTTATGTGCTAATGTTTGATATGGATGATCCAGAAGAGCCCTCCCCAACTGAACCTATCAACAGCAAAAATAATAGTCAAGTTCATGTCGACAATTAAATTTTTGTACAACAACATAAACAGTTGCATCCCAAAAAAACACTTGATCAATTATTTCATAGAACATAACAATATATCATGTACAATGTTTGTGGCGGCGAAAATAAAAAGTTCAGACAACACGCAATACCGAAATTGGACACAACTACAAAAGTTTGGACACCAAATACAGAACACGAGATGTGGCAGCCTTGTACAGTGTCATCCAGGCATGAAATGTGGAAAAGCCAATTCACCAGCAGTCAACAACCCCTTGAATGAAGTAACCCATTACTCTGTCCCATTCAAAAATGAAAAATTACATATTTTCCTTGTATACATTCACCCTGCATCAAAGATAGAAGAAAGTATTTTCATAAGAGCGTCTCTCTGCAAATATGTTATCATAATAGGAGACTTCAACGTAAACAAAGCCAAGAACCAACAGATCAACAACTTTTTGAGAAGCAAACAGTTTACCAAAGCGGAAACTCCACCAACATTTTTGAGTAACGAGAACGAAGATAGCACTCCTGATTTAATATTATAACTTAAGCCTTGCGGCTTTCACACTCCTCTCCAGAGGAAAATTCACTTATCCCAGATATCTCAGATATCAAAAGGATTAAGCTCTGTTGGAGCCCTTTCCAGGTTTTCGGGCTCAAGGTGGTGGTCGGGTCCGGGTCGCTCCTCGCCCCCCTGCTGTAGGTTGGATTCCTGCTCCACCCGCACTTCCCGTCGGCGCAGACGGTGTTCCTCTGCATTCCCCATGTACTTGCGTACAGTTCTCGCCGTTCCGAGCAGTACCGCCTTCTGCATGACTCTATAAATATTTTCGTCCAGGTTAAGTTTCCCCAAGTTCTCCAGTAGTTTCTTCGGTATCAGGCCTGTAGATGAAATTACAGTAGGGATGGTCTTGATATCTTTCAGCTTCCACTGTCTTCTGGTTTGTTCCTCGGGGTCCGTGAAGTTAGCGAAAAGTTGAAAGCACTAATTCTGAAACTATGTTAAATATTTAGTGCTTAATTAGTGCCTATTAGTGCCGTATGAATCTTTGATAGCACCATTGTAGTTTTTGAGAAATTGATAATTCAAGTTCTTGGTGCTGACTTCACGCTCAGCACCAACATTTTCAAATTACCATGAAATTATTATACTAATATTTAGTGCTTAATTAGTGCCTATTAGTGCTTTTGGAACCAATGGAAAAAAATGAACGGTTTTCAAAATATCACAGATCATTTCCTTTGGTGCTGACTTCACGCCCAGCACCAACATATTGAAATTTCGTGAAAATTTTTGTTGCAATAATTAGTGCATATTAGTGCTTTTAAAACGGATGCGATTTCATTTTTGGTTTTACAGTAATTGCCTGATGAATTTTCGAACTAGCGTGAAGTTAGCGAAAAGTTGGAAGCACTAATTCTGAAATTATGTCAAATATTTAGTGCTTCATTAGTGCCGTATAAATCTTTGACAGCACCCTTGTAGTTTTTGAGTTACACGAAAAAATCTGTTTTGATACCGCGTAGCCATCTATGGAGAGGTATGCGAGTCATTCTCTGCAATAGATTCGTCGTCAGTGCGTCATTTTATTATCACCTAAAGCGGCTCACACATATACGACTTGGAGCGCCAATCTTGATATCGAAGAATAATTGTACTATTGATTTAAGGGGACACAAAATTATTTTCTGAATTATTCAAATAATGTTTATATGAAGTAAAGGTTCTTTTTCTCAGATACTGCCTAAACTCTTTTTTCTTTTGTAATAATAATAATACTTTTTGGGTCATCGAGATGAAAAGGAATATAGAGTGTATTATAATAATATGCTTAAAAAGAATATCAGAAGAACTGTATTATTTTTCAATATGGAAGTACGGAAATTCTAACAAAAAAATGTATAGTGCTATGAAAATAGACATATTATACCCTATAATGGGGATAATAGTAAAATATATTTTTATGTATATCTAACCAGACATATGAAAATAAAAATGTCTTAATACGTAGGTACATAACGAAACATAATAGCAATATTTTGACAAAAAAATTCTCAAGCATACACGATGCAACAACAAACTCGAAAAAACGCAAAATTTTCAATATGTAATACAACAAAAAATTGATGACGAGAAGGCAGAATCATATATCCATTTGAAAAGCAGTTTACAAAAATTTCAGCTTCGTTCAAATAATGAATTTGTGTAATTTCATGCTACATATCAATCTTTTAATAGGTATACCTATATATATTCCTTCCATTGACCATTGGCCCTAATATTTTCTCTAAAATTAGCTGTCTCGTAAACCATGAGTTTCATTATGAATGATTAAGATAATTTCGATTCCATAAAGATAAATAAATAAATCTTTCTATCACAGTCGATAAATGAAGAGTATGTATATTTTTGGAGTTTCGATTAATGTGATAATCGTGAGCTGAGTTTCCTCTTCATTTTCTCGTTTGCTTAATATGATCAAGTGTCCTTGAATATTGAAGGTTAAAGATCACGCAAATCAGTTTGTTTTTTCTACTTTTCCGTACCTATCTCGAACACTTCTCTGCAGTTGATATTGATATTGAAGTAATATATCATTACTTTTACATAACTTTTCACAAAGCTTATTATTTTAACGTTTGTAGATCGACATTGTTCGATATAAGATTACAGAGCTCAAGAAAATCCAGATTGACCTGGTGGTCATAATATAATACGATCTTAGACAGACTAGACAAATTCGATACGAATATTTTGTTAAGTCTGTGGAAGACTTTAGATTCAATAGATTGGCATTTGCGTCGGATCTCGGCTCTACCCAATCTTAATGTTGAGAACAGCGTTGTCAAACTTCCGAACTCGGTAGAAACGACTGCGCAAAATCGGCAGATTTGGAAATCGGTTAAAGAATAATATTTTCATGAATTTCAATTTCTTGGATAAAACATATAAAAAAGGGAACATATTCTCTGAGAAAGGTCAGGGTAGTAAAGCACATTATTTAATTCCTTAGATCCATACATAGACGAAAATAAACATTTTTTGGTGGGGGGACGCCTAAGGGAGGTCTGAGGTGACCTCAGGTAAAGATGTTGAGTGGGGAATATATACGAAAAATCTAGAAATAGCAGAAAACAACGAAAAACCTCTTACTCGTCCCTTTTTCTTTGTAGTTGCCCTTTTTCGTTGTAGAGCCGATATCTGACGCAAATGCCAATCTATTGAATCTATAGTCTTCCACAGACTCAACAAAATATTCGTATCGAATTTGTCTAGTCTGTCTAAGATCGTATTATATTATGACCACCAGGTCAATCTGGATTTTCTTGAGTTCTGTAATCTTATATCGAACAATGTCGATCTACAAACGTTAAAATAATAAGCTTTGTGAAAAGTTTTATCTGCCCATGCGACCATGCGAAAAAACCATACCTAAGTATTAACAGGAGTTTCTGTTTGATATTCTCATTTTAAGATCAGTACGCAACATTTTACTAACTTCCGAATATAAGAGATGGTGAGAGGTGAAATAGACAGTCTTTCCGGGAATTCAATATTTTCTTAATTTTCTTGTTCTTCCGTTGGTAATGATATATTACTTCAATATCAATATCAACTGCAGAGAAGTGTTCGAGATAGGTACGGAAAAGTAGAAAAAACAAACTGATTTGCGTGATCTTTAACCTTCAATATTCAAGGACACTTGATCATATTAAGCAAACGAGAAAATGAAGAGGAAACTCAGCTCACGATTATCACATTAATCGAAACTCCAAAAATATACATGTAAAGAATTCTTCATTCAAATTCTTTCAATAAACTTTCCTAGATCGAGCATGGCGTGTGACTTGGAGATTCTGTGACAACGTCACGAGAATGTCAGTCGAGAGAGAAATAGACGAGTGAACGGATAATAATAAACTGTAATTGTTGTTTCTTTTGTATTACAGGTAATTTTGTAATTTGTACAAATAATGTAAATAATAACTAATAAACTTTTGTATTACAGAGAAACCAAACTTTATATTATTATCCAGAAACATATAACCTCTTATAAAACAACAATTTTGTTTATGATGCCAAAGCTACAGTTTGAATTCACAGTAGTCCCTTCTACAACGGATACCAAGACTAATATTATAGCCATAACATCAATTTATACAGAAGATGGAAAAAGATATATATTGCCTGAAGAATTTAGAAATGCGGGACATCATTCCGAGCTGAAGAAAACCGATAATTATGTAAAACTAGTTAATTCATTGAAAAGAAGACATCAGGTGAGAAGAGTATGGTTTACATTGTCGGGAGAACTGCGAGCAGTATACATGGATGATGATGGAAATTTACAATTTAAAGAACAATACTTGGAGGAATTAGGTGAAGAGAGTACGAAAAGCGCTGAAGATTATGATCTAAAAGATATATTGCAAAAACTGATTGAAACAACGCAAGATAAGGAAAAAAAAAAATTTGAAAAAAATAGCAGAAAAATGTTTGATTGATAAATTTTCAAGCAAGAATGCAAATGCTGAACAGTGGATGGAAAGCTTTGAAAAGGAGTGCTCTAGATTTAAAGTGGATAAAAGTGAAGATAAAATTGAATTGTTGAAGTTATTTCTTGATAAGCCAAGTTTGAATTGGCTTTCTTCCACACTCATAAGATTAACAGTAGAAGCTGGTTGGGTTGAATGGAAAAGGAGATTTTTAGAATGTTTTCTAGATAATGAATGGACAAATATAACTTATGCAATATCATTCAAATATCGAGAAGGTTCGTTATCTGATTATGCTTTGAAAAAAGAGAAACTTCTAATAGATTTCAAAAAAGATATGGACACAAAGTCACTCATAGCATTAATAGCAGTAGGATTACCAGAATATATTTTGAATAAAATTAATAAGGCTGAACTAAAGGAAACATCAGATCTATTCAATGAATTGAGACAACTCGAATGTCTGGTAAACAAGAAAAATTCTCAAAAACCATCTACATCACATTTTCAGAAAAAGTATGACGAAAAGAAACCATGTAGCACATGTGAAGATTTGGGTAAAAGCGGGAGATACCATCCCAATGAAAAATGTTGGTTTAAAGAGGAGGGAAAGCATGGAGAAAAAAGCAACACAACAACAAAGGTAAATAACAATTCCATTTTAGATGTAGAACTTTATAATGAACCAAAAAACGAATAAACACACCACTAATTCAACTTAACATATTATTAGAAGATAAAATAAAAATTGAAGGAGTCTATGACTCAGAATCACAAGTTTCGTTGATTAACGAAAGATTAGTTAAAATTATAAATGAAAACAATACAGATAAAAACAAAATACGATTGAAAACAATTAGTGGTGTGTCAACTACAATGGGATTAACAAAAATTAAATTAAAAATTTTTAATATTGAAAAAGAAGTAGATGTTTTCATTGTAGAAAATGAAAATTTTCATGACTTTTTAATAGGTCTTGATATTATAAAAGAATTTAGATTAAGGCAGGATGAAAATCTTGTTATAAGCCAAAGTGAAGATATAGTAGAAATAAATTTTAATGAGCATACTGAGGAGATAGATTTTGAAATAGATATAGAGCATTTAGATGATGAAAAGAAATCCAAAATAAAACATCTGATAGAAGAATATAAAACGATTTTTGCCAAAGACAAATACGATATAGGAACTGTAATAGATTATGAAGCAATAATTGATCTTTCAGTTAACAAATTTTGTAGTAAGAGACCATACAGGTGTACAATTGAAGACAAAAAAGAAATAGAACAGCAAGTGGCAAAATTATTAGAAAACAATTTAATTGAAGAATCATATAGCCCATTTGCTGCACCAGTGACTCTGGCATTAAAAAAAGGAGAAGGAAAGACTAGACTATGCATCGATTTTAGAGATTTAAATAGAATTGTGACACCCCAGGCGCAACCTTTCCCACTAATTGATGACCTGATAATTAAAGCTAGAAATTGTAAATATTTTACATCACTGGATATCAATTCAGCATTTTGGTCGATACCACTAAGGATAGAAGATAGAAATAAAACAGGCTTCATAACTCAAGAAGGACATTATCAATGGACTTATTTACCATTCGGTTTAAAAACAGCGCCAGCAACCTTCCAAAGAATTTTATCAAGTATTTTGAGAAAACATAATCTGAAAAATTTCACGGAAAATTATATAGATGTTTTGTTAATATTTTCAGAGTCTTTCGAAGAGCACATCAGACATGTAAAACAAGTTTTAGAAGCCATTCTGAAAGAAGGATTTAGATTGAAATTTAAAAAATGCAAGTTTGCTTCTAAATCAATTGAATATCTCGGACACGTAATAGAAAATAATACAGTAAGACCAATTAAAAACAATTTAGTTTCAATACACAATTTTCCAACTCCGAAAACGCAAAAGAGCATAAGACAATTTTTAGGTAAAATTAACTTCTATGGTGAATACATACCAAATATCTCAACAATACTTGATCCACTACATAGATTATTAAGAAAAAACGTTAAATTTGATTGGTCAGAAGATTGCGAAAAATCATTTGTAGAACTGTGTGATCAACCAGTGCTGGAGATATTTGACAAAGATCTACCAATTAAAATATACACCGATGCTTCAATAGAAGGTATGGGTGCAATATTGAAACAGACACAAAGAAATGGAAAAGAAAAACCAGTAGCATATTTTTCAAAGAAACTTAATGAAACTCAAAAAAGAAAAAAAGCTATATATTTAGAATGCCTGGCAATAAAGGAAGCAGTAAAATATTGGGAGCACTGGTTAATTGGAAGAAGGTTTGAGGTTTACTCAGATCATAAACCTCTTGAGAACCTAAACATAAAAGCAAGAACAGACGAAGAGTTAGGTGACCTAACATTATATCTATCCCAATTTGATTTCAGTATCACATACATACCAGGGAAATTCAACACTGAAGCAGACTGTCTTAGCAGAAACCCGGTATTAGAAGCCATAGATAACACTCAAGAAGCATTAAAGATAGTAAATACAATCACTATTCAAGAAATAAAAAGGGATCAAGACGAAAATATCACACTAAAAGAACTTGAGAGGAAAACAATAGATGAACATGGTATAGTTTATAAAACAACTAAAAATAAAAAAAAGATAATATTATCAGAGAAATTGAGTGTTGAATTAATAAAGAATATACATAAAAATTGGTGTCATATTGGAATAAATCAAATGATTGGTAAAATATGTCCATACTATACTTCAGAAAGATTAATAGAAAACATAAAAAAAATTTGCAAGGCATGTGATATTTGTAAAAGAAATAAATCTAGAGGACAAGCAAAGTATGGATTAATGTCTCAATTAGGACCAGCATCGAGGCCATTCGAGATAGTGTCGATTGATACCATAGGTGGATTTGGTGGTCAAAGATCAACAAAAAGATATCTCCACCTTTTGGTGGATCACTATACAAGATACGCATTCATAGTAACATCAAAAACACAAACTGCAAATGATTTCATAAAAATAGTCCGAAATACATTAGAAATTGGCAAGATAGATACAATATTAACTGATCAATATCCAGGAATAAATTCCAAAGAATTCAAAAATTATTTAAAAGAACAAAACATCAGACTTATTTATACAGCCTTAAATGCACCATTTTCAAACGGTCTGAATGGAAGACTAAATCAGACAATAGTTAATAAAATAAGATGTAAAATTAATGAATCTGGAGAAAAGAAAGCTTGGACAACAATAGCAAGAGAATGTGTTGATAAATATAAAATAACAGAACATTCGGTAACAGGTTTTACACCTCAATATTTACTAAATGGGACTATCACAAGTTTGCTACCTGAAGAATTGAAGGAATCTATTAGTGCAGAAGACTGGAAAAAGGATAGAAAACTAGCCTTACAAAACACCATAAAATCACATGAATATAACAAGAAATTGTTTGACAAAAACAGAAAAGATAACGAATTCAACACAGGTGATTTAGTATACATAGAAAACGGCAACAGGTTAAATAGAAAAAAACTGGATGCACTTAGGATTGGACCATTTGAAATAACAGAGAAGATATCAAATACAATATTTAAAATCAAAACTGGAAAAAGAAATGAAAAAACTGGATTATTCCATATAACGAAATTACTTCCAAAATAAACAACACCTTCAGGAGGGGAGATGTAAAGAATTCTTCATTCAAATTCTTTCAATAAACTTTCCTAGATCGAGCATGGCGTGTGACTTGGAGATTCTGTGACAACGTCACGAGAATGTCAGTCGAGAGAGAAATAGACGAGTGAACGGATAATAATAAACTGTAATTGTTGTTTCTTTTGTATTACAGGTAATTTTGTAATTTGTACAAATAATGTAAATAATAACTAATAAACTTTTGTATTAGAGAGAAACCAAACTTCCCAGGTAGAAATTTTAGTCTTCAAGACGTCTTTGGTTGGTCATGTTCGGACGTATGGTGACCAACTTTGTGACGTCAGTGAAACCTTATTGTGACGTTAATATGTCACAGCCTGAAGACGTCTTACGGTGACGTCTTGAAGACGATTATTCGGTACTTTTACGTCTTTCTGACGTACTGAGGACGTTAGTATTTTTCAGAAAATTTTAGAATTTCATGGATAAAAATGAAACATAAACCAACATTGTTTCTGTTTCCTCCCCCTGGCCTTGTGATCGAACATATCAGCATACATTATTTGAAATCCTAGGTACAAGACACCCACAAATATCTATGATATCGGCGGGATTCGAACCCGCTACCTCCGGCATCCTAGCCGAGTGCGCTGCCATTACGGCCGCCGAGGCTGTGTAAGATGTTGGTATTAGTGGTAGTGAGTATCATGAAAAAGTGTGTCAGAAAAAGTTATTTTCAAGACTATGTACTAACAGAAATGAAGCAAAGATCGATTATCAATGCGTTTCATTTAAATAGGATAAATGGAACAGGATAGCTAGTCATATTTTTTTCAGGTTTTTGACTGCAAATAATTTCATTTACCTTGAATCTGAAGGATATTAATATAGCGATTTATGATTAAACGGACGTTATCCTCCGTTTCATATCTACATATCTATATTCAAACTGTCCGATATATATCGAACCTCGAAAAAATTATATGTCTAAAGTCTCAGAGTGGTCTAAGAATAACGTTATTCAGACGTCTTTTGTGTGACGTCTTACTAGCCCACTTGAATTGACGTCTCGGAGACGTTATTGTACGACGTCTTACTAACCTACTTGAATTGACGTCTCAGAGACGTTATTGTACGTTCCAGTGACGTCGAAGACCAATAAAGACCTAATGAAGACGTCTTCGAGACAACACCGTTCTACCTGGGTTTATATTATTATCCAGACAGATATAACCTCTTCATTTATCAACTGTGATAGAAAGATTTATTTATTTATCTTTATGGAATCGAAATTATCTTAATCATTCATAATGAAACACATAGTTAACGAGACAGCTAATTTTAGAGAAAATATTAGGGTCAATGGTCAATGGAAGGAATATATATAGGTATACCTATTAAAAGATTGATATGTAGCATGAAATTACACAAATTCATTATTTGAACGAAGCTGATATTTTTGTAAACTGCTTTTCAAATGGATATATGATTCTGCCTTCTCGTCATCAATTTTTTGTTGTATTACATCTTGAAAATTTTGCGTTTTTTCGAGTTTGTTGTTGCATCGTTTATGTTTGAGAATTTTTTTGTCAAAATATTGCTATTATGTTTCGTTATGTACCTACGTATTAAGACATTTTTATTTTCATATGTCTGGTTAGATATACATAAAAATATATTTTACTATTATCCCCATTATAGGGGATAATATGTCTATTTTCACCCCCAGGGGGCTCTTTATGAGTACGGGTGTGGCGAGCCCGGGGCCCCAGCCGGTTACCTCACCTAAAGAGGCGTGTGGTCCCTGCGATAAAGGGACACTTATGGGTACTATGTCAAACAGTACAGCCTCGGAAACTTCGTTGGTCACTCGAAGCGAAACAGACCCTATGGCTATCTGCGGTGCTGGGCAGACCATAGTAGGGCTACAGCAACTCGAGGTGAGAGGTGGTAATGGCGGCGCCTCCCCTCGTAAAGCTACCGCTGACTACATACTGAACCAGACAACGGAGACCTGTCCCCGGTATCTGGTCGTTAGTAGAAAAGATGGTGCTGACTTCTCTAATGTCAGTCCATTTAAAATAGAGAAATTATTGTATAGTACTGCAGGATCGATTAAACAGGTGCAAAAGATGAATGGAAACCTACTCATAGAAACATCAACTCGGAAACAATCCCAATTGCTCTTGTCCACAAATAAATTAGGAGAATACGAATGAGATTAGTCCACATAAACAACTTAATCAAAGTAGAGGAGTCATATACTGTCGAGATCTACTGAATTGTACTTTGGACGAGATTAAAGAAGGACTTGCTGAAAAAGGCGTAATAGACGTGAGAAGAATGAAAACCAAACAGGGCTCAGAAATCGTAGAGACTGCTGGTCATGTTCTCACCTTTAACACCCCGAATCTACCAACTACAATTGATGTTGCTATCTATAAGAGAATTGAAGTACGACCTTACATACCACCTCCTATGAGATGCTTTCGATGCTTGAGATTTGGACATTTAGCAATGAAATGTATAAATAATGAAGTTTGTGTGTGTGGAGAACCGAAGCATACCGGAACTGCTTGTAACTCGCCATACAAATGTCTCAATTGCGGAGGAGAACATCTAGCTGATGACAAGAAATGCCCCAAATACCTTCTAGAAAAGACGGCTCAAAAAATTAATTTCATCGAAAAAATCCCATATAGTGAGGCAAAGAAAAAAGCTATAATAACTACCCCCACTCAGGGAGTGACATACTCGAATATACTGAAAACCAAATTCGTAGAAGAAAACGAATTGCTAAAGAGAATCATCCCAGAGCTCACTAATAAAATAGAATCAATGATAAAACAATACATTTCAACCCCAACAGTTCATTCGAGCACTCCACAAAGCGCTTCACTCGCTGACAATCCAGTAATCACGTCAATCGAACAGTATGAACTTGACAATGTACCTAAAGTCGCTATGCCTCCTCCCCGTTTAAAATTAGACACCACTAAAAACTACTCCAAACGAAAAGGAGATGAGAGATCACCACCTGGAGATGACGCCGATGAATCGGAGTCTAGTGAAAGTTCCCAAAAAATCCGAGCAAGTACCAGAATAAGAAGAGCAGGGAGAAACAAGAAGCAAAAACCAGAGGATGAATATGGAATTATTAGAACCTCAGATATTAACAGCTGATACGATATCTGTGATAATACTATACTGTGATTCTCAAATACTATTTTTGATATTTCAACTTTTTAAATTTATTCATACATGTTTATTTATACATATTTATATATACATATTTATTTGTACATCTTTTATATTATCCATAAGCTCCATTAAACTGTGAAAGACCCCACTTACATTCAAGATGCTCGAGAATGAAACTTTGAATATGAAGAGGAACAATTTACTTCAGTGGAATTGGAGAGGCTGTTACAGGAGACATTGTGATATAAAGATCCTTATTACCTGTATGTATTTGCCTACAAGAAACACATTTTTCACCTGAACAGACCTACAACCTCAAAGGGTATGAGGTGGTTAGAAAAGATTTTGAAAACGCCAACAAAAGATGTGGAGGAGTTGCCATATTAATAAAAAAAGGCTTTAAGTATAACAGTTTATCACTGAATACAGCAATGCAAGCCGTGGCGATAGAAGCGTTTTTACCAAGCAAAATAATAATCTGCAATATATATCTACCAAATTCCAACTGGCAGATTCACGAACTCGAAAACTTAGTAAATCAATTACCTCATCCTTTTTTAGTCATGGGTGATTTTAATGCTCACAACACTTTGTGGGGGTCATTAACGGACGACTCCAGGGGACGTGATTTGGAAAATTGGCTCGAAAATACAGATATTACACTGCTCAATGACGGATCTCCAACCCATTTTAATGAAAAAGGAAACACATTGACAGCAATTGACCTAACTATCGCTAGCAGCATATTATCTAGCAAGTTGATATGGAGAGCTGTCACAGACTTATATCATAGTGACCACTTTCCCATAATCGTCGAGACTGATAATTTCAGAGATATCGCATACACCACGGAAAAATGGCTGACAAAGAGGGCTGATTGGAACCTTTTCAGAGATAGTCTAGTCTGGTGATACCTGAGTTTATAAATGTGACCTCGATTACAAATGCCATTTTAGCCTCAGCAACAAGAAGTATACCGAGAACCGGAAAACACGTTCTGAAACACTCAGTGGCATGGTGGAATACTGAAGTGAAAAGTGCTATCCAATCTAAGAAACGAGCCCTGAACGAATATAAAAAACATCCCTCGACTACTAACCTCATTGAATTCAAAAAGGCACGTGCAGCATCAAGACGGATTATCCTGGAAAGTAAAAGAAATTCTTGGAATAATTTCACATCCTCTATAAAATCTGATGCGGACGTTCAACGTGTCTGGAAGAAAATAAACTCTCTATCAGGGAAAAATTTCGAGAGTAGACCAGTATGCTTACGTACCTCTCTCAACGAAATGACTAACAAACATCAAGAGATAGTCGAGTTATTAGCCGACCATTTCAAAAAAGTCAGTAGTACATCCAACTATGACTCGAATTTTCGTGAAACGAAAGCTATAAGAGAAATCCCTCTGAATTTTTCAAGTGATCGTTCCTTACCATCAATGCACCAATACAATCTGCCTTTCAATATATCGGAGCTGGAGAAGGCGATGTCCCAACTTGACTCAACGTCTCCGGGACCAGATGATATCACTAATGACATGCTCAAACAGTTATCAACCGAGATGAAGGAAGCATTACTCCATATGTACAATCAGTTATGGGAGGAAGGTAAATATCCAGACGAATGGAAACAAGGAATCACCATTCCCATACTCAAACCTGATAGAGATCCCTGCCAAACATCAAATTATAGACCCATTAGTCTCACCAGCTGTTTAGGAAAATTGATGGAAAAAATGGTTACAAACCGCCTACAATGGTATCTCGAAAAAAATGATTAATACGTTCCATATCAGGCTGGATTCAGGAAACATAGATCAACAGTGGACCATTTGGTCTTGCTAGAGAACTTTATCCAGGAGACTTTCAGACAACGAAAATACTGTGTTGTGGTATTTTTTGATATAAAGGGTGCTTATGACATGACGTGGAGATATTCTATCCTTGAGAAACTACACAAGATCGGGCTCAGAGGATACTTACCCCTGTTTATTTCTTCTTTTCTGAACAACAGGCAGTTCAGAGTTAAACTTGGGCATACGTTTTCAGCTGTGAAGTGTCTTGAGAATGGAGTTGTACAGGGATCACCCTTAAGTTGCCCCCTTTTCGATGTCGCCATAAATGATATAGCTGAGAATGTGGACAGTTCCGTTATGAAGCTTCTATATGTGGACGATCTAGCAATTGCGTGTTCCGGATACAAAATGGAGGGCATAGCTGAAAAACTCCAGGCAGCAATTGATATTATTGTCGACAACGGACGAAGAATAGGATTTAAGTTCTCAGAGGACAAGAAAACTTGTGTTCATTTTTGTAGAAAAACCGGAGATCATCCTGATCCAGCTCTTTTCATGAATGGTTATCCCATTCCATCTAAAGATACAGTAAAATTCCTGGAATTAACATTTGACAGGAAATTAAATTGGAAATCACACATTGAGCAATTGAAGAAGAGATGCCGCAGATCTCTCGACATTATAAAAGTACTCTCACACACCAAATGGGGTGCTGAACCTAAGAAACTCCTGATATTATACAGAGTGTTAGTGATGAGTCGCTTGGACTACGGAAGTATAGTTTATTCCTCCGCAAGAAAAACTGTTCTCTCTAAACTGGACAGCGTTCATAATATGGGCATAAGATTGTGTATTGGTGCGTTCAAAACAAGCCCCATTCAAAGTCTATACTGTGAATCAGGGATTATGCCATTACATCTACGGAGGAAACAGTTTCTCTGCTCTTATATGATTCGCCTGAAAGGCTACAAAACACATATCAACAATAATTATCTCTTCGAAAAAACAGCTAAGTTTCAGACAAGACCGACTATTACCAGACCCGCTGGCATAAGATTTGGAGAGTACCTAGAAAATATTAACCTTAATATCCCTGAAATATTTTATTACAGTTTTAACGAAATACCACCATGGAAAATTCCTGAAATGAGAACACACACTCAATTGCTTGCTCTGGAAAAGGAGAATACGCCACACGAAGTTTACCAGAAAGAGTTCCTCAATATTTTGGACAAAATTTCCCCTAATTGTGTAATATACACAGACGGCTCCAAAACCAAAAATGGGGTGGGAACTGCCATAACAATAGGAGAGTACTCACACTCTTGGTCTCTCCCTCAAGAGTCTTCTGTTTACTTTGCTGAGCAGTATGCCATTTGGCAAGCTTTACTTTTCTGTTTATGGTATAAAAAAGAAAAATCTGTCATAGTGACAGACTCTTTGAGTGTTTTAACATCCCTGAGAGATATTTACACAAGCGACCCTATCACCCAGAAGATACAATCCGTGTCTGCAGAACTGCGAATGAAAAATTGTGAAGTAGAATTAATCTGGGTACCAAGCCATGTCGGAATAAAAGGTAACGAGGTAGTTGATCGAGCAGCCAAAACCGCTGCTGCCTTAAATGAGAAAGATGTGAAGACTATAAAGATCACTGACTTGATTAACTTAGTAAAGCAGTGCATTTCTTCCGAATGGCAGAGAGCATGGAGCAGCTGCAACGCAAAGCTAAAGCCTTTTAAGAAAGATGTTCGGACACCTTATATATCTGTTACATTGCCTAGACTTGATATGATAAGAATACATCGCTTGCGTATAGGTCATACAGCCCTTACTCACCTGTACATTTTCAAAAAGGAAGAAAGACCAAAGTGTGAATTATGCAACATAGACCTTAGCACCTTCCATATTTTATATGAGTGTCCTAAATACACGAGTGAACGTTCACAGCACAACATAACAGATGAGCCTAATTTACATGAAGAAGAAAGTATTCGAAATACTATTGAATTTCTGAAGACCATTCGTGTATACCACAAACTATGAAAATCATAGACGTCTTGTAATTTTCTTGCTGGTTTATTTGATTGTTTCTCTTTTGACTGTTTGTTTGTCTCTTCACTTATTCTTGCATTCGTCACAAATTGTCCATATACATTTATTTTTGTCTTTATTTTGTAAAGTAAATCTTAGGCTAATGACCATAGCAGTCGATGCCTATATATAAAAAAAAAATGTCTATTTTCATAGCACTATACATTTTTCTGTTAGAATTTTCGTACTTCCATATTGAAAAATAATACAGTTCTTCTGATATTCTTTTTAAGCATATAATACACTCTATATCCTTTTTTCATCTCGATGACCCAAAAAGTATTATTATTATTACAAAAGAAAAAAGAGTTTAGGCGGTATCTGAGAAAATGAACCTTTACTTCATATAAACATTATTTGAATAATTCAGAAAATAGTTTTGTGTCCCCTCAAATCAATAGTACAATTATTCTTCGATATCAAGATTGGCGCTCCAAGTCGTATATGTGTGAGCCGCTTTAGGTGATAACAAAATGACGCACTGACGACGAATCTATTGCAGAGAATGACTCGCATACCTCTCCATAGATGGCTACGCGTTATCAAAACAGATTTTTTCGTGTAACTCAAAAACTACAAGGGTGCTGTCAAAGATTTATACGGCACTAATTTGCACTAATGAAGCACTAAATATTTGACATAATTTCAGAATTAGTGCTTCCAACTTTTCGTTAACTTCACGCTAGTTCGAAAAGCATCAGGCAATTACTGTAAAACCAAAAATGATATCGCATCCGTTTTAAAAGCACTAATATGCACTAATTAAGCACTAATTATCGCAACAAAAATTTTCACGAAATTTCAATATGTTGGTGCTGGGCGTGAAGTCAGCACCAAAGGAAATGATCTGTGATATTTTGAAAACCGTTCATTTTTTTCCATTGGTTCCAAAAGCACTAATAGGCACTAATTAAGCACTAAATATTAGTATAATAATTTCATGGTAATTTGAAAATGTTGGTGCTGAGCGTGAAGTCAGCACCAAGAACTTGAATTATCAATTTCTCAAAAACTACAATGGTGCTGTCAAAGATTCATACGGCACTAATAGGCACTAATTAAGCACTGAATATTTAACATTGTTTCAGAATTAGTGCTTTCAACTTTTCGCTAACTTCACGGACCCTGTTCCTCGAGATCTCTGTATTTTGAAATTTTTTCAGTGTGCCTATCTAGAAGATTGTTATTATTTGGAATCGCCACATCGATGAAAAGTGCTCTGTCCTCATCCTTATTGAGCAATATGAGGTCTGGTCTATTGTGGGTTATTTTGCGGTCTGTCAGAACCGTGCGATCCCAGTGGAGCTTGTGATGTTCATTTTCCAACACAGCATCCGGATGGTAATTGTAATAAGGAACCTTTTTCGAACTTAGAAGTTGGTGTTTTAGTGCCAATTCTTGGTGAAGAATCTTGGCAACAGCATCATGTCTATTTTTGTACTCCGTGCCCGCGAACTTCTGACATCCCCCGGTGATGTGCTGGATAGTTTCATGTGTCGCACAGCCATAACGACAGCTATCGTCCGCCACTGAGGCATCCTTGGCGATATATTTCATATAATTTCTTGTTGGAATCACCTGATCCTGGATGGCAAGCATGAAGCCCTCTGTCTCAGGAAACAACCTTCCGGAAGTCAACCAGTAGTTCGACGCAGATATGTCGACGTAATCATGGTTGACCTCGTTCTGGTGCCTTCCATGCAGAGGTTTGCCAATCAGTATTTGCATTTTACTTTCTGCAGAGTGTTCGACGGTTTCCAAGTGATCCTGTTGTAGCTTTAACGGTGTAGAAGTATCAGCAACACAAACTACTCGATGGAGTTCTGACGAAGCAGCCTTTCTCAGGAAATATTTTCGAAGTCCTTCAATTTCCTGGGACATACGGTTGGACAAATCAACAATTCCTCTACCCCCAAGATGTCGTGGCAGCTCTGTCTATATATTGAGCTTTTGGGGTGATGTTTATTGTGTTTAGTCAGCATCGTCCTTATTTTTCTCTGTAAGGCTGCTAAATCGGTGGTCGTCCAAGAGATGATACCGAATGAATAGCTCAGCGCCGAGCAAGCGTAGGTGTTAATCGCTTTTATGAGATTCTTGCTGTTAAGACCAGTTCTCATTATCCTTCTCAATCTTCGAATCTCTCGAATCTCGTTATTATGACTTTAGCCTTGCGGCTTTCACACTCCTCTCCAGAGGAAAATTCACTTATCCCAGATATCTCAGATATCAAAAGGATTAAGCTCTGTTGGAGCCCTTTCCAGGTTCGACGGTTTCCAAGTGATCCTGTTGTAGCTTCAATGGTGTAGAACTATCAGCAACACAAACTACTCGATGGAGTTCTGACGAAGCTGCCTTGCTCAAGAAATATTTTCGAAGTCCCTCAATTTCCTGGGACATACGGTTGGACAAATCAACAATTCCTCTACCCCCAAGATGTCGTGGCAGCTCTGTCCGTTCTATTGAGCTTTTGGGGTGATGTTTATTGTGTTTAGTCAGCATCGTCCTTATTTTTCTCTGTAAAGCTGCTAAATCGGTGGTCGTCCAAGAGATAATACCAAATGAATAGCTCAGCGCCGAGCAAGCGTAGGTGTTAATCGCTTTTATCAGATTCTTGCTGTTAAGACCAGTTCTCATTATCCTCCTCAATCTTCGGGTGAACTCCTCCGTTAATTCTTTCTTCATCTGGGTCTGATTGATTTTTCTTGCCTGTTTTATGCCTAGATACTTGTATGTGTCTCATTCCTTTAATGCTTCAATTTCTGCACCTTCCTTGAGTTTGAACGTACCATCTTCTTTTTTCCCTATCGTTATGTTAAGCAGTCGACATTTTTCAAGTCCAAACTTCATTTTGATGTCTTCCGAGAATCCTTCCACCATTTTCAGCATTAGTTGCATTTGTTTTTTGGTAGAAGCGAATGAATCTATTATTAGTTGTTCTTTGTACCCTCGGCTGCCTCTGGTGCATCCTTTCTGTTGCATGGCGATGATGTTATTCCTTTCGCAATGGTTGTGAATTCGGTTTGAAATGCACGATGTGATTAATTTGTACATCGTTGGAAGACATGTGATTGGTCGGTACTTGGATGGGTCTCCTGTATTCCTTTGGTCTTTAGGTAACAAGTATGTTGTGCCATGTGTAAGGAATACTGGCATTCTTTCAGGATTTTCAATGACATCATTTATTGCGGAGGTCAATTTGTCATGCATGATCCAAAGTTTCTTGATCCAGAAGTTCTGTAATCCATCAGGCCCAAGTGCTTTCCAGTTGTGCAGTCCTCTGATAGCTGATTTTACTTCTTCAATTGTGATCATGTCATGCTGCATCGGCTCATATTTTCTAGCTTCAGATTTTTCATTTTCAATCCATCCGGTATCTCCTTTGAAGTGAGGTTTCGTTGGTAATTGTTCGGTCCAGAATTGTTCAATGGCTTCCTTTGGTGGTAACTTTCCATTCTCTCCATCCGACGATGTGAGGGACCGATAGAAAGATTCTTCCGACTTTTCGAACGAATTATTGTCTCTTTTCCGGCTATAATTGCTTTTATATCTCCTCAGGCGTTCTGCATACAGACTTAGTTTTTGCTTCAGAGTGTCGAGGCAATGGTGAGCTGTAGCATTCTCCGTCTCTCGTTCTGTGTGTCCTGTTTCTATCCATGGTCTCTTTGGCAGCTTTCACAACCTTTCTTCCTCGATTCCCGTTCAAGTACTCCGTCAGTCGTCCAATGTCTCTTCTTAGCCTTTCTGTTTTGTGTTGAAGACGTTTCTGCCATGCTGACGCGTGTAATTTGTGTAATTTTGGACCATCATTGTTCGTTCGGCGAATTTTTGCCCCCATGGTTTTCGCTGTCGTTAGCGCTGCACAGTGAAAAACTAGATGCAGATATTCCAATGAACTTCCGTTCTGTAGGTATTCAGGTAAAACGTCCTTATTCAAGATGTCGATTATAAGTGACAGTTTCTTGGATGTATTGAGCCGTGGAGGTGCTACTCGATGAAGAGTATCTGTTCCTTCCAGTTCGGCAAAGTATCTCCTCATGTCAGAGTCAACTTGTCGGTGGAGCTCTTCCCTATCGTCCTGGTGTTCAGGTTCACTTGCGTTGCAAGATGGACTTTCAGTATCAGTTTCTTCTGCCTGTTGTTGCCCAGGCATGTGAATTTCATCAGAGGTGTTGGTGTTATTCTCTATTGCAGGCGGACGCTGAAGTTCTCGTTTAATTGCGTCGATTCGGGCCGTTGGTATTAGTTCATTTCTCAGAATTACGCGGTACTGGTCTGCCACTCGTTGTTCTGTGACATTGAGATTTGGGTAGGCGTTGCAGAATTCCTCTTGGAGCCTTCTCCTATAGTTGTTCGTGTTCTGCCCTAGTCCCGTGATGGAGTTATATATGCGCACTATAGTTTCATTCATGGACGTTGTCCACTTCATGCGCTTTCTAACTAATCCCGCTTGGGTGAGCACTGGCTGAATATCCTGCGCAGCACCTTCAGCGGTTCGAGTCGGCGATTGAATTGGACTCGTTGGTTGCTGTTGTTGCTTTGGAGCTGTAGCTTCTTTTGCAGCAGGAGCCCGCTTCCTCAACATTCTGCCACCGACGTCCCGCATGCTGTCATTTCCAGCGCCGGCTCCAGACATGCCCTGACGATCCCCAGGTAGCGACTTGTTTCCGAGGCTTCTCGTTATCACCATTTTCATGAGTTTGTGCTCCCCTTTCTCGGTTTGGGTGAGGGGTAGAGAAATGAGAGCAGAAAGAGCATCCCTATTAAGGATGTGAAAGAGAGAGGAAAGAGGAATGGGACTGCGGACAGCAGGCGTAGCTGGCTGCACCGTCTACGTCGTTACGATGGCTGCCGGGCAGGCCATCTACTAGATAGCTGCCAGACAGGCCAGACATTATTATTTTTTTTTCCTTCGTGTGAGGGGAAAACCCTTTATGGGCGCCCAGAGGGTCCGCACTCTAGGTTGTGTGAGACTCCGAGATCTTGTTTGGCTACTCACTAAAAACCCCTCACACTTTCGACGGAGAAGTTCTTCGTCCGGCCCTTGCAGCGTCCCTTAACAAAAGAGATGAGCTGCAAGTGGCATCTAGAGTTCATGGGATCTGATGATATGCAGTGACCCATGCAACACCGCCTTCTGCATTCTGTGCGCTAGTATCTCGGCCCAAGATCTGCAGGCCGGAATAATCTTCAATTCTTCCACGTAGTTGGCTCTCATTCCTCCGAGACATCCTATGATTAGTACAACCATCCTGACTTTATGACCTGGGTACATAGTTCCAAGCTCGAAAACAAGATCTTTGTATTTTTGCCTTTTCTGCTCTTCCTTCATCACCATGTTGTTTTCTGCAGGGGATGAGAATTCCACGACGAACAATTCCCTCAGCTCTTTGTCCAAAAGAAGTATGTCTGGCTTTATTGCATTGATCTGCAGCGTTGTTGAGACAGGATAGTTCCAGTATATTCGAGCTTTCTCGTTCTGGACCACCGCTTCAATCTCCAGAGGCACATATGGTAGCACCGGTTCTTTGTCTATCTCATATGCCGCCCTCAGATGGAAGTAGAGAACTCGGAGTGCCCCGTTGTGTCTCTCTATATACCCCGATGGAGCATGGACTCTGCAGGCGGAAAGAATGTGCATAATCGTTTCTTGTTGACTATGGCACGCTCTGCACGTTGTTGGGGTGTCCATTTTCATGATGTTCTTTTTATACCATCTGATATTTATTACTCCATCCTGACACGCCATCACAAATCCCTCCGTCTCTGACTTAAGGCTAGCCGACTTAAGGAAGGCGAAAGACAATTCTTCCGACAGATCTTGGTCTTTTAAACTCCTGAAAAATATGGAGTGCAGGCTCTTACTCATATGATGTTCGAGTAATGTATTCGACTGAGACTTCCGGATCAGTCTTGCTAGCCTTCTTTGTCCGCTTGAGTTATTATTATTTTTTTTTTTTTTTTTTTTTTTTTTTTTTCCTTCGTGTGAGGGGAAAACCCTTTATGGGCGCCCAGAGGGTCCGCACTCTAGGTTGTGTGAGACTCCGAGATCTTGTTTGGCTACTCACTAAAAACCCCTCACACTTTCGACGGAGAAGTTCTTCGTCCGGCCCTTGCAGCGTCCCTTAACAAAAGAGATGAGCTGCAAGTGGCATCTAGAGTTCATGGGATCTGATGATATGCAGTGACCCAAGCAACACCGCCTTCTGCATTCTGTGCGCTAATATCTCGGCCCAAGATCTGCAGGCCGGAATAATCTTCAATTCTTCCACGTAGTTGGCTCTCATTCCTCCGAGACATCCTATGATCAGTACAACCATCCTGACTTTATGACCCGGGTACATAGTTCCAAGCTCGAAAACAAGATCTCTGTATTTTTGCCTTTTCTGCTCTTCCTTCATCACCATGTTGTTTTCTGCAGGGGATGAGAATTCCACGACGAACAATTCCTTCAGCTCTTTGTCCAAAAGAAGTATGTCTGGCTTTATTGCATTGATCTGCCGTGTTGTTGAGACAGGATAGTTCCAGTATATTCGAGCTTTCTCGTTCTGGACCACCGCTTCAATCTCCAGAGGCACATATGGTAGCACCGGTTCTTTGTCTATCTCATATGCCGCCCTCAGATGGAAGTAGAGAACTCGGAGTGCCGCGTTGTGTCTCTCTATATACCCCGATGGAGCATGGACTCTGCAGGCGGAAAGAATGTGCATAATCGTTTCTTGTTGACTATGGCACGCTGTGCACGTTGTTGAGGTGTCCATTTTCATGATGTTCTTTTTATACCATCTGGTATTTATTACTCCATCCTGACACGCCATCACAAATCCCTCCGTCTCTGACTTAAGGCTAGCCGACTTAAGAAAGGCGAAAGACAATTCTTCCGACAGATCTTGGTCTTTTAAACTCCTGAAAAATATGGAGTGCAGGCTCTTACTCATATGATGTTCGAGTAATGTATTCGACTGAGGCTTCCGGATCAGTCTTGCTAGCCTTCTTTGGTCCGCTTGAGTGATCGGTGCTCCTTCTCGCTCAGGATCTATCGACACGCCGGTTATACCGAGCTTCTCCAAGGCTCTCTGTGCAGCTCGGAATAGGAAGGCTCCGTGGTTCGCGAGTTCATGCTGAGCTACAAACTTCAGAAGCGGATCTTCACTTCTTAGGACCCTTACTGCTGTTTCCAATGTTTGTTGATAGTGTTGATATTCCAAACATTGCAATCCTCTACCCCCCTGGCTTCGGGGAAGGTATATCCTCTGAATCGAGCTATTTGGGTGAAGGCTACGATTCATGTTCATCGTTTTTCTTGTTGACCTATCAAGATCGAGGAGTTCGTTCACCGTCCAGTTTACCACCCCGAAAGAGTAGGTAAGTATCGGGATGGCTAGCATATTTGTAGCTGATACTTTGTTCTTTCCTGACAGCTGTGATTTCCAGATGTCTCTCAGCTTCTTCTTGTAGCTGGCTGATAAGGCGTCCTTTATCTGGGTTGTCTCCAGTACTCCCCTCTGTTTCATCCCGAGAAACTTATAAGTTTCTCCGTCTTCCAGACGTCGAAAAGTCATTCCGTCTTCCAGTTGGATATCTTCTCCTGGATCATCAACCCTTCCCCTGCGGAGGTGAAAAACAGCACACTTGTCCAAACCGAATGACATTCCCATTGCAGAGGTGTACTCGGAAACGATATTCAATAGTTGCTGTAGTGCGGTCCTGGAGGGAGCGTAGAGTTTCAAGTCGTCCACGTACATAAGATGGGAGATCAGGTGGTTCCTTCTGCCTGGTGGACCGGCCTTGTATCCTATTTTGCTTATTATTATTATTATTATTTTTTTTTTTTTTTTTTTTTTTTTTCCTTCGTGTGACGGGAAAACCCTTTATGGGCACCCAGAGGGTCCGCACTCTAGGTAGTGTGAGACTCCGAGATCTTGTTTGGCTACTCACTAAAAACCCCTCACACATTCCACGGAGAAGTTCTTCGTCCAGCCCTTGCAGCGTCCCTTAACAAAAGAGATGAGCTGCAAGTGGCATCTAGAGTTCATGGGATCTGATGATATGCAGTGACCCAAGCAACACCGCCTTCTGCATTCTGTGCGCTAGTATCTCGGCCCAAGATCTGCAGGCCGGAATAATCTTCAATTCTTCCACGTAGTTGGCTCTCATTCCTCCGAGACATCCTATGATCAGTACAACCATCTTGACTTTATGACCCGGGTACATAGTTCCAAGCTCGAAAACAAGATCTTTGTATTTTTGTCTTTTCTGCTCTTCCTTCATCACCATGTTGTTTTCTGCAGGGGATGAGAATTCCACGACGAACAATTCCCTCAGCTCTTTGTCCAAAAGAAGTATGTCTGGCTTTATTGCATTGATCTGCCGTGTTGTTGGGACAGGATAGTTCCAGTATATTCGAGCTTTCTCGTTCTGGACCACCACTTCAATCTCCAGAGGCACATATGGTAGCACCGGTTCTTTGTCTATCTCATATGCCGCCCTCAGATGGAAGTAGAGAACTCGGAGTGCCGCGTTGTGTCTCTCTATATACCCCGATGGAGCATGGACTCTGCAGGCGGAAAGAATGTGCATAATCGTTTCTTGTTGACTATGGCACGCTCTGCACGTTGTTGGGGTGTCCATTTTCATGATGTTCTTTTTATACCATCTGGTATTTATTACTCCATCCTGACAAGCCATCACAAATCCCTCCGTCTCTGACTTAAGGCTAGCCGACTTTAGAAAGGCGAAAGACAATTCTTCCGACAGATCTTGGTCTTTTAAACTCCTGAAAAATATGGAGTGCAGGCTCTTACTCATATGATGTTCGAGTAATGTATTCGACTGAGACTTCCGGATCAGTCTTGCTAGCCTTCTTTGGTCCGCTTGAGTGATCGGTGCTCCAGCACGCTCAGGATCGATCGACACGCCGGTTATACCGAGCTTCTCCAAGGCTCTCTGTCCAGCTCGGAATAGGAAGGCTCCGTGGTTCGCGAGTTCATGCTGAGCTACAAACTTCAGAAGCGGATCTTCACTTCTTAGGACCCTTACTGCTGTTTCCAATGTTTGTTGATAGTGTTGATATTCCAAACATTGCAATCCTCTACCCCCCTGGCTTCGGGGAAGGTATATCCTCTGAATCGAGCTATTTGGGTGAAGGCTACGATTCATGTTCATCGTTTTTCTTGTTGACCTATCAAGATCGAGGAGTTCGTTCACCGTCCAGTTTACCACCCCGAAAGAGTAGGTAAGTATCGGGATGGCTAGCATATTTGTAGCAATTATTATTATTATTATTATTATTATTATTATTATTATTATTATTATTATTATTAAATTGAATTAACCCCCGATTTGGGCTCAAATCATCTGGCAATGGTTGTGGAAGTAGACCTCTGACTGTGAAACCAACTGAAGAACAGAAGAAGATTATACCTAATTACAACAAATGCAATACAGAAAAAGTAAATAAGGAAATGGAAGCTTTCATCGAAGTAAACAAAAATGATCTTATAAATGAAGAATATATAGAAAAATTCAATAATGCTTTTCTGAAAGTATAAAAAAAAACACACACCCATGATCTCGAGACATCCATTCATTCACGAACTTCCTCCATATATCATTAGAATGATCAAATATAAAAGAAAAATGTACAGGGAATATCGAAAAAGTGGAGACCCTATTTTCAAAAAAATCTGAATGAATACAACAGAAACATTCACAAAATGATACAACAATATAAGTAACATAACTGGATAACTGTTTGTAATAAGATCAACGATTCCAAAGGTAAAATATTTTTCCAAGAAGTTAACAAACTGTCCAGATACAAACAGTCACGCCAAATTCCCACACTAGAAGATAATGTGAAAGAATATCAGACCGATAAGGAAAAATGTGAATTATTTGCAAGTCATTATCAAAGTACTTTCAAACTGAATGAAGATGCCAACTTTGATAAGAATCATTTTGACAGGGTGAATGCATGGCATGATAATCATTTCAACAAGACCAGAAACACAAATAATGAGATAATTGAAATTAATGAGGAAGATTACTATGAAATTCTTCATAAATCTAAAAACACCACACCTGGAGCAGACAACATCCCATGGTCCATTGTCAAAGTCAGCCAAGATGTACTGATACGAGGGGGTTGACCAAGTAAAGGGAGGAATGAAGCACTTTACATTCAATGGCTCTATTATAAAAAAAAGGTGTTACACAAGAGGATTACATTTTGAAAATAAAATCTAAGTTTCTCAAATACACTCACCTATTATAAAAAGAAGGTGACCGATCCCACTGTCCGGAATACTCGTAAAACGATTATTTAAACAGAAAAAATATCTTTTGGTTCACCAGCCTTCCACTGAGCAACGAATTCTTCCTTCTAGATTATTCTCGTGTGTCCGATAAAAAATCGAATCACACGTTAAAAGAAAACTCAGTAAAAAACCGGTAAACAATATTCAAACCAGGCGGTGTTATAGGCAAACACACCTACGGTTACTGAGTAAGGTGTGTTGCCTAAATCGACTTCAGCACAACTTGCCCCCTGAACTCTTGAGAGGTAAAAGTGAAGTGGTAGGAAAATGAGGACAAATAATCTAAACAATTCAATAATTACAACATGTGAAAAGTCAACTATCAGCATCCACTTAACAAACCGAATCAAAAGTTCACCTATTATAAGGCTCAAGATGGGATACATGAAAAATCCCTCTTTCGGAATCATTTTCGGGGTTACAGAGAAGGTAAGTGTGATCACGAATTTTAGCCCTTATCACATATGGTCCCTCAAACAATAACAAAAATTTCTTTATTTCAGTTTTAATTGAGGAAGAGGTGTTATTCGCCTTCAGCAAGACCAGATCTCCCTCCATGAATGATACAAATCTGCCCCCAGGACTTCTGAAAGCTCTCTGTCGCCGACTGAGGCGCAACGATATTTTAGTGGACTAGTATGAAAGAAAAACGAATTTGACAAATCGAATATTGGCCAATTCCACCTACCTTTTAACAGCTGAATTTGTAGATCTCGCTGGGTAGTTTGGCTTGGCAGATCAGATTCACTGATTTTCTTGTTTGTGAAGACACAACAATGAGAATTGATGAGAATAATTAAGATTCGCTCGATCGAAATTTTCACTCTTCGGTTCAACAACATTCCAAGCATATGTCTTCTTTCTTCGCACCAGGTATCATATGAAAATTGGCCAACACACATGCGCGAAAAATTGAATGAACCGCGAAGTACGTACACTACACGCAACAAACACTTTAATTTGGAAGGAAAACAGAAAATAAATGAGGCGTTACAATAGTTCAATTGTAACAATAACAAAAATATATTGTATGAGAAAAAATTAGAAAGCAACCCATACATAAACAAAAAATGATGCCCGAACATTCCGCCCACCTAAAATAGAATTATTTTACATACATGATTATGATTGTCCTGGGAGAGGACATAATTTGACCAACGGTCTTTGCAGAATACCGCTAGAAGTGCGAACAGTAGCCACTCGTGCTATACCGTCCTTACCCAGATGAACATCAACCACGCGAGCTGTACGCCAACGTCGAGGAGGTTGCTGTTCATCCTTGATCAATACAAGTTGTCCTATAGATAACTGAGAATCGGCTGGTGTAAACCATTTTGTTCGTTGTTGCAAAGTATTTAGGTATTCAACATGCCACCGTTTCCAAAAATCCTGATGTAACCGAGTTAGCAGTTGCCATCTGGATAATCTGTTCATGGATAAATTGGATAGGTCAGGTTCAGGAAGGTCGGAAAGAGGAGCGAGGGTAAGAAAATGACCTGGAGTGAGCACAGATAGGTCATTTGGATCTGTACTCAAAGGACAAAGTGGCCGTGAATTTAATACCGCTTCTATTTGAACGAACACAGTATACAACTCTTCGTAGGTAAGCACCTGATCACCAACTAACTTGTAGAGATGCGTTTTAACGGATTTGATTCCGATTTCCCACAACCCTCCGAAATGAGGAGCTGAAGGAGGATTAAAATCCCAATCCATCTTCTCAGCTTCTGCGGCGTACTTCATATTATTGAGAAGTTCTCGTTGAGCACCTTTGAAATTAGTACCACCGTCACTAAATAACCTATTGCATCTACCTCTGCGAGCAATAAAACGTTTCAGAGCAGCCAGAAAGGCTTCACTAGACAAATCTGAAACGAGTTCCAGATGCAGTGCTTTGGTCGTGAAACACACAAAAAGACAGAGATATGCCTTGAGAACCTTTGCACCTCTACCTCTGGACATGGTAATGCGAAATGGACCGCCAAAATCGACACCCACACATTGAAAAGGCTTCAATTGATTAACGCGACAAGATGGAAGATTGCCCATCATCGGTTGTAAGGGTTTTGGATTAGAACGAAAGCACGTTAAGCATTTTGAAGTGACTCTTCGAATATGCTTTCTTGCAGATAAAATCCAAACCTGCCGAGAGAGAAGGAATTGTAATGTTTGTGAACCTGGATGAAGATATAATTGATGGAAATGCTTGATGAGCAGATCAGTGAATTTATTGTTACCTGGCAATAACGCTGGATGTTTATGGTCATATTGAAGGCCAGAAAACGATAATCGACCACCCACACGCAAAATATCATCATTTCCGATGAAGAGATTCAGTTTCTGAAGATATTTCATTGTGATAGGACGATTTGATCGAAGATTTTGAATTTCCTCACCAAAAACTCTTTGCTGAACGCATTTAATGAGAAAGTTGAGAGATTGTTTTCTTTCCACGGATAGGATGCTACCGACTCTTTTAGATAAAGGAGTTCTAAGATTGAAAATGAAACGATGTAAATATATTACAACTTGGTTGAGTTTAGAGAAGGAAGAATATTTAGCTATGAGCTCGTCAAATATATCAGATGAAGTGAAGGTACTCAGAACAACCTGACGCTCTTCATCAGTTGGAATTTCTTTGATTGGTGGACCACAAGTCTTCTCAATCGGATCCATAGACTGAAGCCATGGAGGTCCCGCCCACCATAAGGAATGGTCTAACAAACCGGAAGGAGACAAACCCCGTGATGCACAATCTGCTGGATTATCTTGGGATTTAACATAACCCCATCTATCTGGAGGAACCAATTCTTGGATTTGTGCAGTACGATTACTCACGAAACTTTTCCAGCGGTAAGGAGATGATCTAATCCAATGAAGTACTACGGTTGAGTCTGACCAAGCGAATACTTCATCCACCTTTAATGAACCTTCATAAGATTTTATTACAATAGAAAGCAATTTTGCAAGGAGGAGCGCTGCACATAGCTCCAACTTTGGTAGAGTCATGCGTTTGATAGGTGAGACTTTTGACTTTGCACAAATGAAAGAAACATTTATTGTACCATCAACATTTAAAAATCGGAAATATATGACAGCGGCATACCCCTTTTCGCTGCTGTCCCCAAATCCATGAACTTCACATTTAGAAAATGATTGCGTGAATATTCTGCGCGGTATTCGCAGAGTGGACAGAATGTGCAACTCTGATTTGCACTGACTCCAGCGATTCAATATATCCGTAGGAGGAACGTCGTCCCACTGTAGACCGAGTGTCCAGAGATGTTGAATTAGATGTTTGACAAAGAAAGTGAATGGAGTTAGAAAACCGATAGGATCAAAAATATGTGCCAAATCCGACAGAATGGTCCGCTTTGTAACTGGTTTTTCGTTAATATCGATAGAATACGAGAAATGATCTCCAGATGGAAACCACCTTAATCCAAGAATTTTCAAAACCGAATTATCATCGAAATTCAACGACTGTTGATGTCGATGATCTGGTGGTAAATGATTTATTAGCTCTGGAATATTACTGGACCATTTTCTCAACTCAAAGCCGCCTCGCCTCAATAAAGAAATTAACTGTTCCTGTAAACCTCGAGCTCCCTCCAAAGTATCACTACCCGATAAAATATCATCAACATACGATTCCGATTGAAGAACCGTTGCTGCTAAAGGAAAGTCTATCTCTTCATTTGAAGCCAACTGCTTGAGTACTCGAAGGGCAAGATAAGGAGATGAACCAACACCATACGTAACAGTGTTCAATTCGTATACTTGAACCGGATCAGAAACCGAAAATCTGAACAAAATTCGTTGAAACCGTCTATGAGAAGGGTGAACCAGAATCTGCCTATACATTTGTTTTATATCTGCGGTTAAAACAACATTATGAAACCGAAATTTCAACAGAAGAACCATCACATCTTTCTGAAGCTTCGGACCTGTCAAAAGAATTTCATTGAGAGAAACGTTTCCCGAAACCTTCGCAGAAGAGTCAAAGACCACTCTGAGTTTTGTGGAAGGACTATTTGGGTTGAAAACAGCATGATGTGGCATATAATATTCATCAACAGAAGGACAAGCTTCAGGAAGTAACGTCATATGACCACAATCAAGATAATCGTGCATGAACTTGTTGTACTCGCAATGAAACTCGGGAGAATTTTTGAATCTACGCTCTAGTGAAAATAGACGACGTAACGCCATGGAGTAGGTATCTCCGAAGGAACTGGAAATCGCTTCTTTGAAAGGTAACATAACCATAAAACGACCAGTAGAATCTCGAGAGTGACTTTCGACAAATATTTGCTCACATAGAGCATCTTCTGCCGAAGACTGTTCGAAGTTAGGAATTTCTTCGATTTCCCAAAATCGCTTGAGAGTTGCATCAATCGAAGAATTAGTTGTGAGATGAAAAGAGTTAATTTTTGTTGATGGGTTAGAAGTATTTCCCATAAGTATCCAACCGAATATGGTTTCTAACGCCGAAGGTTGAAATAGGTTTCCTTGTAAACGACCTGATTTCAGAATTAAAGGAAAAATAGCTGCTCCCACAAGCATATCTATAGAACCAGGAGAATGAAATGATGGGTCAGCCAAATTAATATTCGAAATAGAGTCCCATTTATGATAGGGTACAAAACTGTTGGGCATATTAGAGCAAATTTTTGGTAATACCACAGCTTCGATGGTATAAGACGGATTTATAGATCCAACAGGACGAATCGTACAGGTAACGGAATCAGAAACAGATGATGATGTCTCACCCAAGCCAAAAATACAAAGTGGAGTTTTGAAACATTTAAGACCTAACCGTTTGACGCATTTCTGTGCAATTATATTCGTCTGGGATCCTGGATCCAAGAGAATGCGAATGGTTTGATATTGTCCTCGAGCATCTAAGATTTCAACTCTAGCAGTAGCTAATAAAACCGTAGACGGTGAAACAGAGGTGTTTGTTAAAACTTGAGGACCATATGAAGTGGAAGGAGATGAACTATCATTGACAGAATCATTAATGTTAGAAGATGGATCAATTGGTTTCAAATGTAACAATGTGTGATGATTCTTATGGCAATGGCGACAAGTTGACTTTGACGAACAATCTGATACTCTATGTCCCGAATGAAGGCAGTTAATACACCAGTTTTTATCTTTAACTATCTGTAACCTAGTTGAAGGAGATTTTTCCATAAAAGAAGAGCATTTATAAATTGTATGTTTATCGTTACAATAGCTACATGACAATTTGTTCATTGAATTCGATTGAGTGAAAAATGCTGAGCTTTTCTTATGAGGCTTATCATTTTGTTTCGATGTTAAATGCGCGCGTTGTGAAACTGCAAGCGTTAATGACTCTAGAGAGATGCACTGATTTTTAAGAAATTTAGTAAGAGCACGATAAGAAGGAATTTCTGTGGAACATTCCTGCAGTTCGAACCTCTTAATTGTAGCTGTATCTAATTTCTGCAAAAGTGAATGAAATAAAACGAAGTCCCATTGTTCAATGGGTAATTCCATATTCTTCAAACATGCTAAATTTTCAGAAAAAATAGCTAATAAATTTCTAAGACCATCTACTGACTCATTATTAAGTTTAGGTGCATTGCATATTTCCTGCCAAAATGAATTTGCTAGAAGCCTCTTATTTTGATACCTTTCAGTTAATGTTTCGAAAGCTGAATGATAATTTTCACTCGTTAATTGAAATCCCTTTAGAAGATTTCGCGTTGCAGGAGATAATGAACCGAGTAAATATTGGAATTTATCAATATCTGACAATGTGGCATTCTTGTGAATAAGACTATTGAAAATATCGAGAAACGTAGGCCAGTTTGTATAATTTCCATCAAATGTTGGTAAGGAAATTTTCGGAAGTTTGACATTTGGCGTTGTCGATGTTGTATCATTATTCGAAGCAGTTTCATCGGAAAATATGTTCGTATAAACAGTCTTAACAGTGAAGAAATTCTCCATGAAACTTGTTCTTATTGTTTTTTCAGCAGCCATATCCGGATTTTCGGTAGTTGACATTATCGAGATTATTGAATTATGCATTGTTTTGAATTCTTCGAGAATGTCATCTAAATTTGAACATCGTAATTTAAATCGAACATGCAAACTCTCATCAGTCACAGCCACATGAGCGAGTGCGAGAATTTCCTCAATCTCATCTACCTGCAGCTGACGAATCGCTTTTGCCTGCTTCAACTTATTACTACTCATTTTATTCGTAGGAATCAGGAATGAATGAACTTCGATATTCTGCAAAGATTCGAAGGAACAAATACAACAGATGAATCTCTATTATAGGTGTGTTCAATTACCCCCAGTTAAACCCGAAACTATTTACGAAATTAAGAATTAAATTGAATGACAATTTTATTTTCAGAACGAAAATGAATATGAATGTGCGAATCGATGACGTGAATGAAAATAATCAGTGATGAAGGAAACAGATTGTGATGTTTACGATAAGCAATCGAAATGTGGGATAGAGGTCTGATGCTCTCTCCGCTTCTTATCGGAAACAACACGAGAAAAAAATGAATTAGGTGAAACGAATATTTATGAATTGAAATGAATGAATTTCAAAATTAAAATGTTTGTTGGAAAGAAAATTCGGCTCCGTAAGGACCAATGTCGCCGACTGAGGCGCAACGATATTTTAGTGGACTAGTATGAAAGAAAAACGAATTTGACAAATCGAATATTGGCCAATTCCACCTACCTTTTAACAGCTGAATTTGTAGATCTCGCTGGGTAGTTTGGCTTGGCAGATCAGATTCACTGATTTTCTTGTTTGTGAAGACACAACAATGAGAATTGATGAGAATAATTAAGATTCGCTCGATCGAAATTTTCACTCTTCGGTTCAACAACATTCCAAGCATATGTCTTCTTTCTTCGCACCAGGTATCATACGAAAATTGGCCAACACACATGCGCGAAAAATTGAATGAACCGCGAAGTACGTACACTACACGCAACAAACACTTTAATTTGGAAGGAAAACAGAAAATAAATGAGGCGTTACAATAGTTCAATTGTAACAATAACAAAAATATATTGTATGAGAAAAAATTAGAAAGCAACCCATACATAAACAAAAAATGATGCCCGAACACTCTCCTTTCAGCTCTTTTCGATAGTGTGGCCTCCGCAAGCCGGAGTTTCACTTCGAGAGGAGGTTCAGTTTTAGAATAACAACCGGAGACATGCAACGATTTAGGCATCAATCTCACCCGTTCCGTGCCACACTGTAGTTCATTCGGAGAGTATCCAGTCGATTCATGGACTATCTCATTCAGAAAATCCTGCACATTAGCCACCTCAAAAGCCCATTTCGAATGTTTATCAGAACAAAACGTCCTAAACAATCGTCCCAGCTCACGCATCACTCTCTCCGAAGGGTTTGCTTGGGGGTGTCTAACAGACGAGTAAACAGCCTTTATATTGTGATCCTCTAGGGCCTTTTTCCAGAGACTAGAGGGGAACTGCTGTCACTCAGAATCCTGCAAATAGGACCGTATTTAGGTAAGTAATCCTTCAATAACCGCGTCAACAGCGAACGAGTGGTAGCCTTTTTCAAAGGAAAAAGTGCCTCATGCTTGGTAAACAAATTTAGTATGACAAATAAATATTGGGCACCTCCTCTAGATCGAATGAGTGGCCCATATATGTCCACAGCAACAATGTCTGACCTGTCCAGCGGTAAAATACAAGTTTGAGGGGGTGAAGAAAGAGTAGATGTCTTGGCATATTGACAGATATGACAACTTTGACTACCCGCTTTATATTACGATGTAAATTGGTAACCCACATCTCAGACTTCATATGTAACCACGTTTTATAAACACCAAAATGCCCTAACGCATTATGGTAAGCCATAATACACCGATCGACTAGTTCAGAGGGCAAACATAACAGCATACGATCACTGTTACTGTCATTTTTATACAACACACCATTTTGAAGGCAATATTGAAATTGGAGTTTTAGGTTACTACTCAAAGATTTTCTAACTGAGCTGAGCTTAGGGTCACCCTCCCGATATTTGATTATGTCTTTAAGTAAATCAAGACATTCCCTAGATAGATTCAGGGCACCAACCACAAAATGTTTGTCAGAAGATGTGGGCACACCCACACCAGAAAAACGTGAGAAAGAGTCTGCCAGAACGTTCTTGCTCCCAGAAATGTGCTTGAGGTCGAAAGAAAACTCTTGCAGTGCTAGTGCCCATCTTGTGATACGTGGTGACAATAGTCTGCAAGTTTTCAGGTATGTTAATGCCCTGCAATCAGTGTATAAAATAAAATGATTCCCTAGCAGATAAACCCTCCACTTTTGGAGCACCCAGAGCGCAGCAAGTACTTCCTTTCCATAGGCACAGTATCGCCTCTCTCTATCAAGCAATATCCGTGATACACAAGACACAAGCCTCCTTTCCCCGTTCACAATCTGGAACAGTATTCCAGCAATTTCAACGTCACTTGCATCCGTCTCAACATGCATTTGCAGGTTAGGATTAGGATGATAAAGCATCGTAGCATTTTTCAATTCTTCCTTCAGACAGTTGAATGATGTTTCCTCGGCCTCCGTCCACTTCCATGCAGATTTTTTCCGGAGAAGTTTCGTAAGTGGTGCAGACAACTCAGAAAATCTTGCAGTGAATATTCGGTCATATTGGCACAGCCCAAGAAACCTCTGTAGCTCCCTGGCATTGCAGGGTGAACGATAATCCGCGATTGCCTGAACTCTGCTTGGATCAGGTGTTACTCCAGACGAGGTTAGTATATAACCCAAATAGGGAATTTCATCCCTGATGAAAATGCATTTCTCCAATTTTAGAGTTAAGCCAGCATCTTGGAGACGCTGGAAAACCATCCTGAGATGCATCATGTGTTCTTCAAATGATTCAGATATAATTAGTATGTCATCAACGTAGGCAACGACGAAATCATGAAAATCTGGTCCCAGAACTGTATCAACACATCGAGTGAAGGAGCTCGTAGCATTCTTAACTCCAAATGGCAGCACACAGAATTGATGTGTTTTTGTACCCACCATGAAGCCTGCATATTTTTTCGATTCTGGTGTCAATGGACACTGCCAATATCCATGGGTCAGATGTAAACTTGACAGGAACTTTTTTCCAGACATCATTTTTATTATTTCATTTATTGGCCTGGGTAACTCAAACTGGGATTCCATCACTTTATTCAGATGTCTTGCATCTAAACAGACTCGAACTGAACCATCCTTCTTCACAGTGGTCATTATCGGCGAAATGTATTTGGGTGATGCCCGTTCGATGACGCCCCATTCAACCATTTGGTCGATGGTACGTTCTACAGCTGGTCGATGTGCAACAGGAATTGGGTACGGTTTCATAAAAAATTCTGACTCATCCGCCAACCTAATTTCGTGATAATATTCGTAAGTGCGACCAGGTTTGTCCGAAAATATACCCTTAAACTCATCTAAAATGTTGAGAAAATTTTTCTTTTGGTTCTCATCCAGATTCATCAGACAATTTACTCCATTTCGAAACAGTGTCATCATCTTGAATATAACTTATACTTGCTAAAGCTGGGGAAGATGCGAAACGAATAGTTCTTATTGCTAAAGATAGGGAAGGAGCAACACTGTGAACCATTTCCGCTTCAGGAACACATACTTGTTTGCTGTTATGATTTATTATAATGCACTTTCGAGGGAGCAAGATATCCACTTCAAAATGCCTCAAAAAGTCGCATCCCAATATCATCGGATGAATCAAGTTCGGTATGACTAAGGCTTCAAAGGAAAAATCCATTTTATCTATTCTAAATGTCAACAGTGCTTGAGCTGTGACCTTTTGAACTTTGGTATGAAATGCGCCAACCACACGAATGCCCGTTAAAGGAAAATATGGAATCACGTCAACAAGTCCCTGAATTTGATTCCACACTTCATCGGAAATAGCAGTCACCTTACTGCCACTATCGATCAGTGCAAAAAACTTAAAATTGTAAAGGTTAATTAATATTAAAGGACAGTGATCCTCCGAAAACGAGTGATCAAAATCACATTCCCCAGTTAATAGGTCTCTCAGCGGATTGTTGTTGTGAAAAAAATTAAATTGTTCCCCCACATCTAGAAGTGGGGGTCGACCCCGTTTCCCTGATTATCATTAGGTTGAAAAGTTTCATTAGTTGGACTACCTAGACCTAGAGCATTTATGTTCTTAATATTTGGGTTTCTCTCATTAAATTTAAACTTGTTCATGTGTGTATTTGGTTTATTGTTATCATCCCTTTGATTAGGGTGAAATTTTCTTTGAATGATTTGGTGATTTGGCTTATTCTTCAGATACTCATCTGCTTGTCGAAGACGAGAGACTGCATCTGATAGACTTGAACATCCGAGTAAAGAACAGGAGATGTTTGGTGGAAAATGAGGGGCGATTGCATCTATTAGTTCTTTCACCGTATACGGTGGTTCCAAGTGTTTAGTAGCAGCAACCCAGTAATTAAAATGATCTACCAACAAACCTTCTCTGTATTCAGTTCTTTCTTGTTGATCTTTGATCTTAATTTGTTTTTTCTTACTCCAAAAATGACACAGAAATTCAGTTTTAAATTGCGCATAATCTCCAAAATAATCAGAATAGGCCTCCCACCAAAGTTTGGCTGAACTCTTAAAACAGTTTCTGAATATTATCTTCAAATTACAAGAAGGAATTTGGCTGCAACGCCACTTTCTAAGAATTTTAAGAATTCAGGTGCCTGGAGACCACTTTCACCGTCAAAGTCAGGGAGAAGCTTGCAGAAATCACTCAAAGAGAAAAGTGAAGCATTCAAGTTTAAGATTGAAAAATTTGCCGGTATATCATTAAGACCAGCCTGTATATCATAAGATTGATTTTCATTCGAATTTAAATTATAACTATCAGTAAAGTTGTTTCGGTCACCTTGTATACAATGTTTCCGAAAAGCATTTTTAACAGATTTATCAACAATACTAGAAATAACATTAGCAGGATCTTCAGTAAACATATTATTATTATCATATTCCCGCTGGCTGTATTTTGGGGGAGGTATATTGACCCGGTAAGAATATGCCCCCAAGTTATCAGGAACATTTTCCGGTCCAGACTGATGATGTCTTCTATTTAAATTGAAATGAACGTCACTTGGGTGATTTGTCCTACTTTTTTCCGTTACCGACCTATCACCCTGCTTCCAGTTCTAGGGAAATTTTATGAAAAATTAATAAAGAAATTGCTTGATCTACATATAAACAAATACATACCAAATTTTCAGTTCGGATTCACGGAAAAAAACTCAACAAACCACCCACTGTCAATTCTTATATCTAATGTTCAGAATGCAACGTTGGGAAAAGATAAGTCTGCTGCGTTATGCTTGGATATCAAAAGAACTTTTGACAGTATGTGGCACAGAGGACTTTTATATAAGCTGAATGAAACTAATTGCCCATACTACCTAATTGAGCTATGTCAGCAATTTCTAGAAAAGAGAAAACTAACAGTTAAAGTAAATAATGCTGTTTCTAATCACTTCAGTCCAGAGCAGGGCACGGCTCAAGGATCTCCACTATCAACATCAATATATAAATTTTACTGTTATGATATGTCCATCAACCCATCTAGGAAACAATATGTACTACAATTTGCTGACGACACAACACTAATAGTACATGAAAAATCATTGCAAAGTTGCATACAAAGCCTGCAAGAACAAGTAAATACCGTCACACTATGGTTCCACAAATGGCGGTTGAAACCAAATCCAACTAAGTCTCAGTTTATCATCTTTGATCACATAATCAATCCAAATTCACCATCTATTAATATCAATGGAGTTAACATAAGACCTTCGCCGACTATAAAATATTTGGGTGTTCAAATAGACAATAGATATAATTTTAATGCCCACACAAAGATGATAAAGAAAAAGACTATCTCCAGAGCCACAAATTTTGCTAAATTGACATATAAGAAACAAGGAATCAACATCTACAATGCAGCAAAAATATATAAGACCATTTGTAGGCCATTGATTGAATATGCACACCCAATATACGCAATCTGCAAACCCAGAGCAATAAAAAATCTGCAAGTAGCAGAGACAACAGTCCTAAGAAAGATAACACGAATGCGACACCAAAACAATGTTCTCCATAATCCACCGAATCAACTCTTATACGAAAAGACAGGAATTGAACCAATAAATGAAAGAATCAAGAGACTCAATATGAAGTTTCATTCTAAACTGATAGAACAGCATGATGTAATTATACAATACTACGACGATGGAACGAATAGGACTAAAACACACAGACACAGACTCTTCTGAAAATGTTGAATACCAACTAAATAATATTTTGTACGATATTATATTGTATTTCATATAAAAAAAAATGATAAATAAAACTGTAAATTTAAAAGGCTGAAGGACCCTAGGTCGATGGCCATTTGTTTAAAGACAATAAAGAACTATTATATATATATATATATATATATATATATATATATATATATATATATATATATATATATATATATATATATATATATATATATATATATATATATATATATATATATATATATATATATATATATATATATATATATATATATATATATATATATATATATATATATATATATATATATATAGTTATAAAGTGTTAATACCACCTCCAAAATAGTAACTCGTTTAACGCTCTCACCTCATATATATCGCTGTCACCTCCGAAATCGGAGGTGACAACGTTTTGCCTTGTTTTTTAGCTTGTTAGATTCAGGAGGCTTCAGGGACCAACATATCAAAAAATCGTTTTGAGGTCACAACGCACCCCGTTTATGTACTGATCAATCTTTTAGTTCGAGTGTATATCACTGGCGCTAGTGTGCTGAGCTGTATATCGAAGAATTGCTGTGGGGAAGTCTTTGCTCGTTAGCACCTCCGAAAATGGCAACGTTGTATTGTCAAAGCAGATGTAGACAGGCGGAATATAAGTATACGGAGGAATTAACTGTAGAGAGGCGCAGCGCGCTATCTCCTCCATAATTGCAATTCAGGCGGCATATCTCAACGATTCTTTATCGCATTCTTCTGCAGGGGAAAGAATCACGTGAAAGAAAACCAATCTTAGCTCTCTCTCGAATGGAATTGTGACTGTTTATATTTCATCGTGTGTATCTATGCATCCGTTGAACTTCTTTCATCTCAAGCTAACACTATAATTCTGAATTTGGCGAACTATTTCATTACCTATCTGAAAACAAATCGATTTGAGTCTTGCCCATAATATTATTGCTTCTCTCTAGAAAAATTTGTTGGAAAAGAATATTCAGATGTAAATGGTGATGAATATTCAAGGACAATGAGCCATTCCGAAAATTTTCATTTCTGTATCAAGAGAAAAAATGCTACAAATTTTACAATATCACAGAAATGAACAACGTCGGCTAAACCGAATGTTGGATATTGTAGTGTTATTTCAAATTAATGGAACGCTCTATATATTTTTCTCAAATCGGATTGCTCGATGATGTGATTGAAAAAATAGTTCGAAAATCGGCAACTTTAGGTTAGGTTTTCTCAGAAACGGTACATTTTCGCTTAGCTAATGTTGGTGTCATTCGATAGTATTTGATCTACTCTATCGTGGTGTGACGTTTGATTCAATAGTTTTGGGGCACTATATATAGGTTTCTTCGGGGTTTTTTGAAATTTCTCGAATTTCCGTATGGCTATAACTCCTGAAATTCTCGATCAAGTCGACTGAAAATTTATATTTAGCCTTGAGTTGTTAACTTCATTGAAATAGAGCATTAAAATTCGACAAAAATCAGGACCGGGCTCAGTGAGGCTTTACTTAACTTCAAACTCATAAAAACACCGTGTATGTAGTTTTTTAATCATAACTTTAACTTTTTTGTTATCTGCATTATTACTGTCTCAAAATGAATTGATTTTTGGGTTGCCCCACCTGTTGATCATGTTCTAGAAATAATTGTTTTGGTCAGACGCCTCTAAGGAATAGAGCACTTCATGAAAATGTATTTAGAAATTCTTAATTGATTTTTTTTTCAAAGAATACTCTGTTGAATGTGTTCAACAATTATACCATATTCGGTCTTCAAAATAGTCATTCACAATGATAAAATGTTTCAAAATTGATAATACTCAAATATAGATGGAAAAACTACGCTATCTTGAAACTAAAAATTAAAACTTATTCTTCAGAATGAATCTATTTTTCTATGGACAACTAGTTGTGTGAATGAAAACAAAGAAAGAACTCGCGGGGTGTCAGATCTGAAGATCTGGGGTCCTACCCTTCTAATGAAATGACCTGAAATACTGATAAATACTTTTGCTGGTTCATGAATATCATCAATGTTTCAATAACAAATTGTAATAAGACCAGACCAATCCATAGATTTCCATAGATCCAATAATGACTATAACGGAATCAGTGAAGAGTTCGAAAGTACATTCATCATACTTATTCGAAGTGCCAATCATTACCTTCACTAAAAGACCAAATGAGGTGAAAATCAGTTCGGAAAATTTTTTCAGTTCCACGATGTCCATAAAAAGCGATTCATTCGGAAGATATAAAGTTATAATTATTATGTTCATGATAGCGCAGTTTTTTATTTCTATTTTTGTTCATTATCAATAATAAAGCTTATTATCACTGTAAATGACTTATCTGAATAACCAGATATGCTATAAGTATCAAAAACAAATGCAATACATATACTGAGAACGAAAAAATTCAGTTGAACATTTCCAATTCCATTTTTAGATTTCGACATTTGATTGGCGATCATATTCATCCCATTAATTAATGTGAAGTAAAAGTCAATATGTAGCGCTGTTTTTTCCAGAGGCATTTCACCACCAAACAATTATTCATTAAAAATAATCCACTGATGAGGCATACCAAAGTTTCATTGATTTTGAGAAAATCAATGCAGATACCTGAAAAATTCAAAATTATGACGAAAAACACTACTAAGTAGCACTGATTTAAAACTCAAAAATGTTTTGACAAGCGTCTCAACCCAACATTTTTGTACCATACAGAGTGGAAGGTATCCAATTTCCATGGCCAATCCAGTGCTAAAATAAAGGGGATGAACTATAGAAGCCTAAAGTAAAACGTATATCTTTGTTGATTCATTGGTGAAAAACATTTCAATGGAGTTCCTAATGTCGTGGATATAATGCCCAAAAATTAGATTACTATTTCATACCAGAACAAATTCGGTAAAATTGTCTTTGGAATTAATCTTATATGTCACGAAAAATTTCATTGTCATGTATCATTCATTTTGGGACCTATATGGTATTAAACTCCCCTATCGGACGAAGTATCGTAGACATAAGCATATTTATTCAAAACTGTTGATATTCATGAAGAAGAGATAATAATTTCTGTCCAAATTCATTTACACCGAGATCACGAACCTTATCAATCAATTATTAGCGTATGAAGTTTATTAATATCAGTATCGTTCTCGAACTATTTATAGGTTTCAGTATGTGTGAATGAATCGGAAGAGCAGCTGTATTCTATATATGAGTAGAATTCAAGCTGCCTTACTTACTGTCCTCCTGAAATCTGGCAACGTTGCGGGAGGTGAGAGCGCACTACTAATAAGAAATATATGCGGAGGTACTAAGGTCTGATTCGTTTGAAGAAAAATTTTTCGATGAAAATCTTTTCCCCTCTTTAGGTACCCCTGTTATTTACCTTCCCCTCTACATATATAAGTACAAATTATTTCAATTATATAACTCCTTCACCCGGAGGTCAGGTCGCCCAATGAACTTAACGAAGGTCACACCGAACTACGGGTTATATATATATATATATATATATATATATATATATATATATATATATATATATAAAACCCGTAGTTCGGTGTGACCTTCGTTAAGTTCATTGGGCGACCTGACCTCCGGGTGAAGGAGTTGAGTAATTGGAATAATTTTTGTTTATATATGTAGAGGGGAAGGTAAATAACAGGGGTACCTAAAGAGGGGAACAGATTTTTATCGAAAAATTTTTCGTCAAACGAATCAGACCTTACTACCTCCGCATATATTTCTTATTAGTAGTGCGCTCTCACCTCCCGCAACGTTGCCAGATTTTAGGAGGACAGAAGGTGAAGCAGCTTGAATTCTACTCATATATAGAATACAGCTGCTCTTCCGATTCATTCACACATATTGAAACCTGTAAATAGTTCGAGAACGATACGAATATTAATAAACTTCATACGCTAATAATTGATTGATATGGTTCGTGATCTCGGTATAAATGAATTTGGACAGAAATTTTTATATTTTCTTCATGAATATCAACAGTTTTGAATAAATATGCTGATGTCTACGACACTTCGTCCGATAGGGGAGTTTAATGGCATATAGGTTCCAAAATGGATTTTACATGACAATGAAATTTTTCGTGACATATGAGATTAATTCCAAAGACAATTTTACCGAATTTGTTCTGGTATGAAATAGTTATCTAATTTTTGGGCATTATATTCACGACATTAGGAACTCCATTGAAATGTTTTTCCTGAATGAATCAACAAAGATAGACGTTTTACTTTCACCTTCTATACTTCATTCACTTTTATTTTAGCACTGGATTGGCCATGGAAATTGGATACTCTGTATGGTACGAAAATGTTGGGTTAAGACGCTTGTCAAAACATTTTTGAGTTTTAAATCAGTGCTACGTAGTCCGTTTTACGTGTTACTCTCACTAATTACGTATTTCATCACAATGTCAAATCACATCGGAAAATATTAAGTCGAAAATATGTAACGAACATAATTGACGTTGATGCAAACCGATTGAAGACATACCAAATCTATTTATTTACATGGAAAATACAAGTAATCAGTAGCTTGAGGAGAGTTACTGTTGTTTATCTTCTTTTGCTGAAGGTTGAAGACGTTACATAAGTTGTAGAATTCAAAAAAATCAACCCGAAGATGAGATGCATTTGATGCAGTGTTAGCATTGAGTTGAATACTCAAAGGTGGTAGGGAAGGGGTATCTCTTGAAGAAATGAACGGATAATTACAAGAATGTTAAATTCTACAACAAAAATCATCTTGCGTGAATGGTAGTCAAAATAATTAAAAGAAGTTTGAAGCAAGAGGAGCTTCACCTTCAAACAAAACAACTGGCTTGTATTCATGTCTGTTTATTTTCAATACATTGATATAATAATAATAATTATACAGGGTGTCGGGTAATGAATGGATAATATGGAGCCTGCGGGTAGAGGACTCTCTGACGGTTCAGATAAATATATTTCACGTTTGGTAAAAGTGCCTTGATTTTCGAGATATTGGGGATTTTCGATTAATCACCCCAAATAATAATAAAAACTGGATATTGACATTTTTCATCATAGGGGATCAAAAGAAACTCCCTGATTTAATGGTATTTCTTAATTGCTCCATCGAGCAATTAAGACTCATCAGTCTTTTGCGATTTTTCAGTATACAGGGTGTTTCACAAGTAAACGGACAAACGAAAACCGTGAATAGAGGGCATTGAGCTGAGTTCAAAACACCTCATATGTGTGTCTTAGGCATTCCGTTTCCGATATACAAAGGAGTTTATTCAAATTTCCCGAATTTTCGTTCGGCTATAACTCCAAATATTTTAGTTGGATTCGGCTAAAAATTAATTATCGGCTTAGCGCTTAAACTTGTAAGTTTCAATAAAACAGAACATTAAAATTTGACGAACACAGGACCGGACTCTTGAGGCTATATTCGAATTTAAACTCATGCAAAACACTTTGTTTGTAGCTTTTTTCGTCATAATTTTTCAGGTATCTGCATTAATTTTCTCAAAATCAATGAAACTTTGGTATGCCTTATCAGTGGATTATTTTTAATGAATAATTGTTTGGTGGTGAAATGCCTCTGGAATAAACAGCACTGCATATTGACTTTTACTTCACATTAATTAATGGGATGAATGATGAATATGATCGCCAATCAAATGTGGAAATCTAAAAATAGAATTGGAAATGTTCAACTGAATTTTTTCGTTCTCAATATATATCTTGCATTTGTTTTTGATATTTATAGCATATCTGGTTATTCCGATAAGTCATTTACAGTGATAATAAGCTTTATTATTGATGTTGAACAAAAATAGAAATAAAAAACTACGCTATCATGAAAATAATAATTATAACTTGATATCTTCCGAATGAATCGCTTTTTATCATCGTGGAACTGAAGTAATTTTCCGAACTGATTTTCACGTCATTTGGTCTTTTAGTTAAGGTAATGATTGGCACTTCGAATAAGTATGATGAATGCAATTGCGAATTCTTCACCAATTCCGTTATAGTCATTATTGGATCTATGGAAATCTATGGATTGGTCTGGTCTTATCACAATTTATTATTGAAACATTGATGATATTCATGCACCAGCGAAAGTATTTATCAGTATTTCAGTTCATTTCATCAGAAGGGTAGGACAACATTGGACTGCTAGATCTCCAGATCTGACAAATTTTTTATCATTGTGAATGACTATTTTGAAGACCGAATATGGTATTATTGTTGAACACATGCAACAGAGTATTCTTTGAAAACAAATCAATTAAGAATTTCTAAATACATTTTCATGAAGTGCTCTATTCCTTAGAGGCATCTGACCAAAACAGTTATTTCTAGAACATGATCAACTGGTGGAACAACCCAAAAATCAATTCATTTCAAAACAATAATAATGCAGATAACAAAAAAGTTAAAATTATGATTAAAAAACTACATACACGGTGTTTTTATGAGTTTGAAGTTAAGTAAAGCCTCACTGAGCCCGGTCCTGATTTTTTTCGAATTTTAATGCTCTGTTTCAATGAAGTTAACAACTCAAGGCTAAATATAAATTTTCAGTTGACTTGATCGAGAATTTCAGGAGTTATAGCGAAACGGAAATTCGTGAAATTTCAAAAAACCCCGAAGGAACATATATATATATATATATATATATATATATATATATATATATATATATATATATATATATATATATATATATATATATATATATATATATATATATATATATATATATATATATATATATATATATATATATATATATATATATATATATATATATATATATATATATATATATATATATATTTTTTTATTTTAAGTGCAAATTGCACGTGCACTCCTTTTCATCAATTTCTGACATTGAAAGGTTACATTACCTTCGGACATGTCTCTCTCAAGAACCTATATATATATATATATATATATATATATATATATATATATATATATATATATATATATATATACCGCAGGGTGGTCGGAAAGCCATCGGGGAGTGACGTCCCCGCGTACCCGAGTCAACCAGTTAGAGGGTTAGCACCCCTCTTACTGTGAAAAACATGCTTTCGACACAATAATCGAAGCCTCGGATAACGCCCCCGGCGTGGGGATTGCGCCTGAGGGAAGACCAGTACAATCCCTAGTAGAGGAAGGTGGAGCAAGTGGCGCCACTCTACGAAACGGTACCGCAAGGCCTCGCAGATCAAATAGGACCGGACAGGGGAATAGCTTGGACATGTCGAACCTAGACAATCCCGCTTTGACCCGAAGGAAAAGGCAGCACTGGACGAGGGAGATGAACGTCAGGTTACTCAGTGCATATTTTGAAGCTACGGAGGGGGAAACGAACACCAGGAAGTACGCGGCAAGGTTGACGGAACTCTGGGCGGAACAATACCCAGAAAAGTTATTCACCGGAAAACACCTAATAGCCCAAGTCAAAAACATAAAAACCAGAAAACTGCTCGCACCAGATGAAGTCGAGGCGATGAAAACAAACGCAATAAGATCCTCGACAGGCAGAACCATCCAAAACATAAGAAGAAGCATACAGCGGAGAAGCACAATCGCACAACGTCCAGAGACTGAAGAAGAACAATACGAGGAGGAACAACAAATGATGGAGACGGAAATGGATGAACATACAACCGGAATAAGAACAATTTACGAACAAGTCAACCTGAAGTGGGAAGGAGTAAGGATGGATGCAAGACCAAAAATCACCAAGGTCGCACAAAATAAGAACACAAAGGAGATCATCCAAGCCATAAATAACACCCTTAAACCAGCATTCAACAACACAAAAAATCTTGAAGAGCTGTGTCACACCATCTACTGTGCAGCCACCGTCGCGAATATCATTTTAGAAACCAAGGCAGAAAACCGAACTCGAGAAGAACTTAAAGAATCAAGACCACCATGGGAACAGAGGATAGAGAGAAAAATAACAAACCTAAGAAAAGAGATAGGTATCCTACATACATACGTACACACCACAACCCCTAGCAAAAAGGTCGAAAAGAAGATAGAGAAATACATTTTCATGCTTAAAATCAAATCAAAGACCAAAACCGAACAACGAGAACAACTGAAAATTTACACAGAAACACTAAAACATAAAATAGCCGCGCTAGGTAATAGATTAAGAAGATACCACAAACGAACCCAAAGGTATAAAGATAACAACCTTTTCTCCAACAATCAACGGCAGTTCTTCAGAAAGCTAGAGGAAGGAAAGGGCGAGAAAACGACAAACCCACCACACCCAGAAGACATGCGACAGTACTGGGCAAAAATTTGGACAAATAGAGGCGAACACAGGACAACGGCGGCTTGGATAGAGCGTGAAAAGAGAGAGCATGACAACGTGCGAGATATGCCCGAGATAAATATAACCGAAGAAGATGTGAAAGAAACGATTAAAAGGACAAAGAACTGGACAGCACCGGGCATAGATAACATACACAATTACTGGTGGAAATCTTTCACACACACACACCAAGCACTAGCTCGACTAATAGGAAAGGCTTTAGAAGATCCTCGAACCATACCGGAATATTTCACGCAGGGAACCACACTCATGCTCCCAAAGAAGGGTGATCTGACGCAGGCCAAAAACTACAGACCAATAACCTGTCTACCATCAGCATACAAAATACTCACCTCAACGATAGGCCATAAAATACGAATCCACCTGAAGCAAAACAACATCATGGCATGGGAGCAAAATGGGTGCAAAGAAAAAGGACGTGGAAGTAAGGAACTCCTGGTGATCGACAAGATGCTCACCAGACAGGCAAAAAAGAGACTGAAGAACATCTCGATGGCCTGGATCGATTACCAGAAGGCATATGATTCGGTACCACACTCCTGGCTGGTTGAGATCTTGGAGATATACAAGGTGAACAGACTGGCAATAAATCTAATCAAAAGCCTAATGTCAACATGGCGCACAACATTGTCTATTAAAACACGAGCTACGACCTATAGGACGGAAGAAATCCAAATTAGGAATGGCATATTCCAGGGCGATGGATTGAGCCCGCTACTGTTTTGCCTCGCTTTGAACCCCCTCAGCAACATGCTAAATAGTTCAGCGTACGGTTACACAATCAACGAGCAAACCAAAATAACCCATCTTTTTTATATGGATGATCTGAAGCTGTTTGCTAGAGGGAAGAAACAACTGGAAGGAGAACTCGAACTCGTAAGAGGTTTCAGCGCAGATATTGGGATGTCATTTGGCCTAGAAAAGTGCGCCACGGTGGAAGTGAAGAGAGGAAAGCTGGTGGAAACAGAAAACATTAAAATGGCGGATGGAAGAGAAATAGCAAACTTGGGGACAGAGAACACATACAAATATCTAGGGATACAACAGACGTACGAAATAAAACAAAAAGAAAACAAAATTGCTGCAGAAACAGAACTCATCGGACGAGTCAAGAAAATAATCGACTCACAACTGTCAGCAAAAAACAAAATCATAGCCATCAACACCTGGGCCATACCAACCTTTTCTTATACGTCTGGGATCCTTGATTGGTCCAAAACAGATCTGGAAAGGCTGGACAGAAGAATACGAACAACATTCACACAGAACGGCATGCTACACCCAAACTCGGCAACAGAAAGGCTTTACTTACCTCGAAAAGAAGGAGGACGCGGGCTAAGCAGCTTGCAGTACATCTGTCTGAAAGAGAAAAGAAAAATTAGAGAGTATTTCAGGGAGAACGACTTACCTGTACATCAATGGATATCGGCCCAATACACTGAAACAGACAACGGGCAGGACGCAGGAGAAGACCCATCTGAAATATTAAGACAGAGCTGGAAAACAAAAGCCTTACACGGAAGATTCTACACAAGTTTACACCAACCAGATGTAGATATAAAAAACTCAAATACCTACCTGGTACAAGGCTATCTATTTCCCCAAACAGAGGGAACAATCTTGGCCATCCAAGACCAGGTCGTCCCAACCAGAACGTATGTAAAGCATATTTTACAACAACAAGTGGAAACCACTAAATGCCGGATGTGCAACGCTGCCGAAGAAACTATCCAGCACCTGTCCTCAGGATGTTCCACACTAGCAGGTACGAAATATCTCAGCAGACACGATAATATGGGTAAAGTCGTTCATCAAGTACTATGCCTCCAAAAACAACTAGTCCAACACTTCACACCACACCACATATATAAACCACAAACTATAGTAGAGAACGAACAACACAAAATCTACTGGGATCTGGCAGTCACAACAGACAGAGGTGTGGAACACAATAGACCGGACATGGTGGTATGGGATAACAAAAAGAAGACCGTCATTATTATTGACTTTGCTGTGCCGCAAGATTACAACCTAGCGAAAAGCTATGCAGAAAAAATATCCAAATATGAGGCACTGGCACAGCAAATGAAGGACATGTGGAGGCTTAACACAGTGACTATAATGCCTCTAATAATAAGTGTAAATGGCCTCGTACATCGAAAGACCACCCAACATCTACATGAACTGGATCTACCGCAGAACACCATCACTTGGATGCAGAAAGCAGTAATCCTGGGAACCGTCAACATAGTGCGAAAAATTATATATCCCCATTAGCCCACGGAGGTGCTCTTGGCGCGTGCGCCCGGGTATCACGGAAACCACGATGAAGTGAGAGTATATATATATAGTTATAAAGTGTTAATACCACCTCCAAAATAGTAACTCGTTTAACGCTCCCACCTCATATATATCGATGTCACCTCCGAAATCGGAGGTGACAACGTTTTGCCTTGTTTTTTAGCTTGTTAGATTCAGGAGGCTTCAGGGACCAACATATCAAAAAATCGTTTTGAGGTCACAACGCACCCCCTTTATGTACTGAACAATCTTTTAGTTCGAGTGTATATCACTGGCGCTAGTGTGCTGAGCTGTATATCGGAGAATTACTCTGAAAGACTCTTTGCTCGTAAGCACCTCCGAAAATGGCAACGTTGTACTGTGCAAGCAGATGTAGACAGGCGGAATATCAGTATACGGAGGAATTAAGTAAAGAGAGGCGCAGTGCGTTTTCTCCTCCATTATTGCAAGCCAGGCGGCATATCTCAACGATTTTTTATCGCATTCCTTTGTAGGGGAAAGAATCACTTGAAAGAGAACCAATTCTGGCTCTCTCGAATGGGATTATGACTGTTTATATTTCATCGTGCGTATATCTATGCATCCGTTGAACTTCTTTCATCTCAAGCTAACACTTTAATTCTGAATTTGGCGAACTATTTCATTACCTATCTGAAAACGAATCGATTTGAGTCTTGTCCATAATGATATTTCTTCTCTCTATGGAAATGATCCATATAGATAATACTACCTATTAGTATAACGAATAATCAGTATTGTTACATTGCATATAATAAAACAACCTGTTCAGAGAAAAACATTTTTTGGATAAGAAAATTCAGATGTTAATGGTGATGAATATTCAAGGACAATGAGCCAATCCGAAAATTTTCATTTCAGAATCAGGAGAAAAAAATGCTACAAATTTCACAATATCACAGAAATAAACAACGTCGGCTAAACCGAATGTTGGACATTGTGTTATTTCAAATGGAACGCTCTTTATATTTTTCTTGAATCAGATTTCTCAATTATTTTGAGGAATCCTTTGCTCAGAAACATCTCCTTTATTATCGATTATGTTTAAATATTGGATTTTCCCGAAAATTTGAAGAGCTTGCACCATCTCTCTGGTTTGAATATTTCAGTGATGTATCATAAAGAAAGGGAGATGATTCCGTAATGAAAATAAGCGGGGGTATTTCCTGTAAATTTTCCAAATCGACAGACCTTCCAAGATACAGCCTTTGGAAGGCGATATATGACATCGATATATGACGAGTTTACAGTTTTTAATTTTTTTTACAGGTTCTAAAAAACACTGAGTCATAAAACTATACATATTATGAAGCACTGAGTAGATTGTTACCAGTTTCAACTTCGGCAAGCTCGTAGGCGGTAAATTGCTATCGATTTTTTCAATGTATCTCTCCCTTAAATTCAAAAATTTCTGTGAAAATGTTGAAATTTGAGTTATTATGCTATTGTCATAGAATTATACGAAACTAGCAGGTCGGGGGATCCAAGATTTCGGGCCGATTCACCTTAAAAAAACATAATAAAATGAATTTCGTGAATACCTACCGAGGCTGAAAACCACTATTCTCCGCTATAAAAAATTAGTATTATTCCAATAATATACCGACTTAATGAATGCTACGTTGCTATTACTATAAGGCCTGGTTGTTCAGTTCAGGATGAGGCCGAGATTTGAGATGATCCTAGATAATCTGGCAGAACTGAACTGAAATGTCAAAATCAATCTAGGATAAACTTTAATCCCGAACTGAACAACTGCTATACATGTAGAGTTTCGGATTTTGCGAGAATCTACTACTTTTTCTTCAAAACAACTACTACGCTGAAGGAAATGTGATTGACTGTTAGCGACGCGGAATATCAACCATCTAAATTCTGTAATCCATACAAATTTTTTTGAACTCTCATCATACTATATAGCAGTCGGATACTGAAATCCGTCATTTATCAAAATGAGTTGTCAGTTCATAGACTGACCAACATTTTCGAAAGCTATTGATCTATTAATTAAATCGTTGTATAATTGGTCCTAAATTGACAGTCGTATTGTGAAAAACGATCTGCAGCGTATTATCTAAACACGAAATAAATTCTGAAATGTTTCGGATCATGAGGCTAACTGAAAAAGTATCTTGTTCGTATCATTTGTTGAACTTCATTATTCTAAATATTCTTCAATGAATGAAAATATAATATCAATACACATAATTTTTTGATTTATTCGTCATCAAATCATTAAATAAATCGTTTCTCGAAAAGTTTCGAGTCTTGGGGCAAATATAATATTGAATTATTTACATCATTATTTGTCGAACTTCAAAGTTCTGAATGAATTGAAATCTAAACTTGACAATATAAGAGACAGTTTTCGCAAGAGTTTCAATGAAATCTGAAAATTTTCATCATTCTGGAGCATTCTGGACATCAATAATTCTCGAATCATCCATGGCATAAATTCAATTTTATCCAATATAACACGCAAAACGAAATGTTACTCGAACTCATCTTGAGCAATTCTCTCCTGAAAAGCTCGAATCAGGTAGAAAAGTTGAACCCTTCGTATCAGCATTAACACGTGTTTTGCAGTAAACAGATGCCGATTTCATTTTCAACGGGCAATGTAACAAGGGTCGGGGGGATGAACCAGAGTCTCTGGATGAACGTTTCTCACAACAAGAAGAATTTGAATTTTCATATGAGGGTGAGGGCATTTGTTTCAAAATTTTCAGAGTACAAGGAGTATACAGGGTGTTTCACGAGTAAAGAGACAAATGAAAACCGTGAATAGAGGGCATTGCGCTGAG